>NC_140583.1:687908464-692708464 GCF_964204655.1 Triturus cristatus
ACACTGATTCTTATAATCACACTTTAAGAAGGCCCTCTGTGAAAGGTGAGCGCTTGGTAGGTATCTACCACAGTACTGTAATTTCTGTGTTCTCTCTGCACGGATAGCTCTGGTGCGAGGTATTGCGTGTGCCAAATGAATCCGCTAGGAACAGTCAGTGTGACATGTGATTGACGTCCTCTGTTTTATAATTAGTGCGGGTGATATCAACCTTAAGTTAGTGCACGTCAATACTGACGGAAGACATGAGGCACGAACAGTGCAGGAAGTCTATCTACTCTGTTTATCTTGTCAGAGAGTAGAAAATGCCATCTCATCACAGGCCCGCGCTACCCCGGCGCCGTGCACAGAGCCAGCATAAGTCAGGACCATACTGCTATTGGTGAGAGACGCTACACGGAACATGCTCACTGTAATGTTGCTTCGCTGCTAGGCCTACTTTGGATTAACGGCACAGCCGACACACAGGTTATGGTGGTGGCCAGCTCAAGACTGAGCCACGCCCAGAGCCCTGGGATTTTTATTAGTATTGACACGTGGTCTCGACATCCGTCGAGCCCACCTTATGTGGTGCATTCAGAGGGGTAACGAACTGTAACACCACCGCCTCCCACTGCGAGAGACATGGACCATTCCACGGTCTCTCGCGACATTACATTCCTCCTTTACCAGGAGACACAAATGAGATGAACACAGTCTCGAGAACATAAACATAAACTTTCAGTCCAGACCGCTAAAGATCGGTCGAAACATAATAAGATGGAACAGTCTTACTTGGACGCTCTTTACAGCTGCTCACCATGGCTGCGACCCGACCCACGGTCGCCGGCTAGCCGTTGGTCACATAGTCCTTATACTTCTGGGATGGCTTAGGACAGGGCCGGAGGTGATACCTGTTCTGACTTTTCTGCAGCTGCGAGTCTGGTGGCTGATCAACTGGATCGCAGATGGAGGTTGGGCTACAGTCACCACCAGACCCTTGGTCCTGTATTGATAGGGGTGGCTGGTCGGTGGAAATGTCCACGGTGTCTGACCTCCCATGTCCAGTCGCTCCTCTACTAGGAGTTGCGGGTCCATTCCGGGGCCTTCCGTTACGTCCTGAAGGCTCCAAGGCTTCGCCCTCGTCAGTGGGCGGGACTCTTTTATAGGAAGACACATTGCGGGTAACTGTCTCTAGTCCTCGCTGGGCAGTCATCATGGTGCCCTTTATGGCGGTGACAGTCCACGGGTGAAGCTCGAACGGTGTCCGAAATTTCCCACCTGGGTGTCGGTCTTGCACGAGCACCTGATCACGCACAGCAATGGGGCTCTCTCTGGCATGTCTCTTCAGGAACGCCGCTTCGTTGGTCTTCTCTCGCCTGTGGTCTGACAGATTCGGGGGATTAGCTGTTTCCGCCCATATGGGATAGTGGGGGATGGTGTCTGTAATAGTTCAGCCGAAACACAGTCGACTTGGGGAGATGCCGGTGGTGCAGTGGGGGGTGAGCAGGTACTCCCGGAGAAACTGGTACACCGCCCGTTCTAGGTTGAGCCCTTCGGCTAGCGCAATCTGGATCGTTTTGTTCAGCGTTCGCATTAGCCGTTCTACTTCACCATTGGCTTGGGGCCACCTCGGTGTTATTTTCCGGTGCTTTATTTTGTGGGAAGCTAGGTGCTCGGCTATCTCGGCACTGGTGAACGGCGGCCCATTGTCAGTGCGGAGTTCACCGAAGAGTCCATGGGTGGCTATTACTTTTTCCAATTTGGGGATGACTTCTGCGGCGGACGTTGAGGCTACGAACTCAACTCCTGGATATCTGGAGAAATCATCAACAATCACAAGCATGTGCTTTACCCCTGGTAAGCTGCCGAAGTCTGCACTTACTCTTTCCCATTGGCCGCTCGGGCTGCTTCAGTGATGATCGGTGCCGGTTTGCTTGGTAGGCTCGTGGCGAGGCACACGGGACAGTGCTGTATTAGTGATTCTATTTGGTGGTCTAGGCCTGGGAACCAGACTTTACTGCGAAGCCGGTTCTTTGATTTGACGATCCCTTGGTGTGCGCCATGGGCGAGAAGGGCCGCTTGTCTGGTGAGGATTGCTGGTAAGACAAGGCGCAGGCCACGCAGGAGGCAGCCATCGGCTGACACCGACAGTTCGTGATGGACTTGGTGTAGTGATTTCAACGTTGCTTGGGCTGCCGCAGTCCGCAGGGGTGAAGGATTTTGTAGAGGTCGCCAGTCTCCTGAGGAGACTGCTTGTATAGCTATTTGGATGCAGTCGTCGTCTCGTGTGGCAGCTACGACTTCTTGCAGCGATATCGGGAGCAGCCGGGACCGCTCGATTACCATCCACACGTAGTCTTCAGTGGTGGCAGCTTCTGCAGCCTCCGGAGGGGTTGTTGAAAATTGAAATAACGATGTGAGTAAGCATTCACTAAAACCATGAATTCCCCTTATATGACCGAGTTTCTCTCGTTATGTTGACTAAAGTCTGGACTCCATATTGTATTGTCATGTCTCCACGTGCTCAGCACGAGAAGAGTCCTATCTTCGTGTTAGTTGCTCTTGCAATCTGCCTAGTAACAGTCTATAAATAGCTCCTTTGTCCGTCTGGCGCATGCCTAGACTTGACCACATCTGTTATCAGTTAGTCCTTACTTGACCATGTTTTCGCGGGCTCAAGGAGTGTGTCAACTCCGCCCACATATTGACTCTGTATTGAAAATGTCCATAAAAGGCAATATTCCTTGCTTCATGTTGTATCCACCCACTTATGAGCCCCTCTGTTGTGTATAAAAGGGGACCGTGTACGCAAGTTCTTTGTGCTACTCTATGCAATACTGAAGGGTGTTGTATGGATTGTAGGACCACCCTTAAGGGTTAATAAACTTTGTCTTTGTACTTTGCAGTTTCCGTGCCAACTTCCTTGTAGATTCCATTTGCAGGAGAGCGAACCCTTGTGTCCTGCTGGCCTAGCTGGGGCCTAGCTTCGTCAATTGGCGCCCGTCACGTGGGGCTCATCGGCGACTCGGATGCTCGAAGGACTGGTCGTGACGAAGGTGAGGAATTTGGCCAGGGATGTGATCACTGCCAGAGGCACTTTAGTCCTGGCATCCCGAGGTTTTCTTCCTTCCCTTCCGAGCTGACCATCTGGGTGGCGCCGGTCCTCGACTGAGACCTCTTCTGTCGGTCCTGCCGTGACAGCCGTTTGGGCGAATTGTGGAGCTTGGCAGTTGGAATCTGGACACTCTTGATTGGTAAGAACCGCTATACGGTACTTGCTCCGAGTTTTTGAAGCCGGGTTTGGCTATTTGAGTTTGATTTGTGATGACCGGTCATATCTTGTATTGATTATTGTGAGAATATATGCGTTGCAACACATATAGGCAGGTAATGTGGAGATATTTCTCCGGAGCTGTGTAACTTTGAACGGCACAACGTTTAAGTGCCATTTTTTTGATAATACTGCATATTTTGCATTATTTTTGAGCATGCCTGCTTTTAGCGCACTCCGTAAGTGGTGCTGCTGCTTTGGAAACGGTTAAACCTCGAGGAATCTGCTCCAGCTCCCCCAGAGGGGACTCCTAATAGGGATATGTATGTGAAGCATGGTCTTTCTTCCATAATGTACAGCACAGTATGGAGGAAATATACCAGAAAGGATCCTGAGTTACGATGGCCTTTGTATGGGTCGTTTGATATGCGTAAGATTGAGTATGTGGAACAGTGTATGTGTAAACGGCGTGCTCGTCAATACATGTTTGAATGTGTGCGATTATGGGTGAAGGAAGTGCGTGAGCGAGAGAAACGTGAGAAAGCGCTGTTTGATAAAGAGCAACGGAAGAATGATCATGTGCGAGCACAGGAAGCGAAGCGTCGGGAGGAAAGAGAACAGACGGAGAGACAAGAGAAGGAGCGTAGGCTGCAAGTCTCGGGTCAATATGCTGTCCGTCAGTCACTTTATCCTGTCTTGACGATGATTTTTATTTACTAGATCGCTCTCCGCCCCCTTATGTTGGCGCGTCTGCCCCGAGGCCACAGGATTCTGGATCGGCGTCGGGTAAGGTAGACACGCGGTCCATGTTATCGGTTGACCGAATGGGTGAGCTTCGGCAAGTTTCCTATCGTGCACTTAAGGGCAAGTTATCCCTCGCTGAATTGTTGGACTCTTGGGAAACGTGGCAGGATAGAGATAAGTTGTATTTTTTGGGCCACTTTTCTGATGAAGTGATTACCGTCTTTCGGAAATATTCGGCAGTTTTTGAGCCTGATGATGTAATATTAGATGCTAAAGCATTGCGTAACGGTGTTTTTTCTCCCTCTAAGGCGCTAAAGATCGGTCGAAACATAATAAGATGGAACAGTCTTACTTGGACGCTCTTTACAGCTGCTCACCATGGCTGCGACCCGACCCACGGTCGCCGGCTAGCCGTTGGTCACATAGTCCTTATACTTCTGGGATGGCTTAGGACAGGGCCGGAGGTGATACCTGTTCTGACTTTTCTGCAGCTGCGAGTCTGGTGGCTGATCAACTGGATCGCAGATGGAGGTTGGGCTACAGTCACCACCAGACCCTTGGTCCTGTATTGATAGGGGTGGCTGGTCGGTGGAAATGTCCACGGTGTCTGACCTCCCATGTCCAGTCGCTCCTCTACTAGGAGTTGCGGGTCCATTCCGGGGCCTTCCGTTACGTCCTGAAGGCTCCAAGGCTTCGCCCTCGTCAGTGGGCGGGACTCTTTTATAGGAAGACACATTGCGGGTAACTGTCTCTAGTCCTCGCTGGGCAGTCATCATGGTGCCCTTTATGGCGGTGACAGTCCACGGGTGAAGCTCGAACGGTGTCCGAAATTTCCCACCTGGGTGTCGGTCTTGCACGAGCACCTGATCACGCACAGCAATGGGGCTCTCTCTGGCATGTCTCTTCAGGAACGCCGCTTCGTTGGTCTTCTCTCGCCTGTGGTCTGACAGATTCGGGGGATTAGCTGTTTCCGCCCATATGGGATAGTGGGGGATGGTGTCTGTAATAGTTCAGCCGAAACACAGTCGACTTGGGGAGATGCCGGTGGTGCAGTGGGGGGTGAGCAGGTACTCCCGGAGAAACTGGTACACCGCCCGTTCTAGGTTGAGCCCTTCGGCTAGCGCAATCTGGATCGTTTTGTTCAGCGTTCGCATTAGCCGTTCTACTTCACCATTGGCTTGGGGCCACCTCGGTGTTATTTTCCGGTGCTTTATTTTGTGGGAAGCTAGGTGCTCGGCTATCTCGGCACTGGTGAACGGCGGCCCATTGTCAGTGCGGAGTTCACCGAAGAGTCCATGGGTGGCTATTACTTTTTCCAATTTGGGGATGACTTCTGCGGCGGACGTTGAGGCTACGAACTCAACTCCTGGATATCTGGAGAAATCATCAACAATCACAAGCATGTGCTTTACCCCTGGTAAGCTGCCGAAGTCTGCACTTACTCTTTCCCATTGGCCGCTCGGGCTGCTTCAGTGATGATCGGTGCCGGTTTGCTTGGTAGGCTCGTGGCGAGGCACACGGGACAGTGCTGTATTAGTGATTCTATTTGGTGGTCTAGGCCTGGGAACCAGACTTTACTGCGAAGCCGGTTCTTTGATTTGACGATCCCTTGGTGTGCGCCATGGGCGAGAAGGGCCGCTTGTCTGGTGAGGATTGCTGGTAAGACAAGGCGCAGGCCACGCAGGAGGCAGCCATCGGCTGACACCGACAGTTCGTGATGGACTTGGTGTAGTGATTTCAACGTTGCTTGGGCTGCCGCAGTCCGCAGGGGTGAAGGATTTTGTAGAGGTCGCCAGTCTCCTGAGGAGACTGCTTGTATAGCTATTTGGATGCAGTCGTCGTCTCGTGTGGCAGCTACGACTTCTTGCAGCGATATCGGGAGCAGCCGGGACCGCTCGATTACCATCCACACGTAGTCTTCAGTGGTGGCAGCTTCTGCAGCCTCCGGAGGGGTTGTTGAAAATTGAAATAACGATGTGAGTAAGCATTCACTAAAACCATGAATTCCCCTTATATGACCGAGTTTCTCTCGTTATGTTGACTAAAGTCTGGACTCCATATTGTATTGTCATGTCTCCACGTGCTCAGCACGAGAAGAGTCCTATCTTCGTGTTAGTTGCTCTTGCAATCTGCCTAGTAACAGTCTATAAATAGCTCCTTTGTCCGTCTGGCGCATGCCTAGACTTGACCACATCTGTTATCAGTTAGTCCTTACTTGACCATGTTTTCGCGGGCTCAAGGAGTGTGTCAACTCCGCCCACATATTGACTCTGTATTGAAAATGTCCATAAAAGGCAATATTCCTTGCTTCATGTTGTATCCACCCACTTATGAGCCCCTCTGTTGTGTATAAAAGGGGACCGTGTACGCAAGTTCTTTGTGCTACTCTATGCAATACTGAAGGGTGTTGTATGGATTGTAGGACCACCCTTAAGGGTTAATAAACTTTGTCTTTGTACTTTGCAGTTTCCGTGCCAACTTCCTTGTAGATTCCATTTGCAGGAGAGCGAACCCTTGTGTCCTGCTGGCCTAGCTGGGGCCTAGCTTCGTCAATTGGCGCCCGTCACGTGGGGCTCATCGGCGACTCGGATGCTCGAAGGACTGGTCGTGACGAAGGTGAGGAATTTGGCCAGGGATGTGATCACTGCCAGAGGCACTTTAGTCCTGGCATCCCGAGGTTTTCTTCCTTCCCTTCCGAGCTGACCATCTGGGTGGCGCCGGTCCTCGACTGAGACCTCTTCTGTCGGTCCTGCCGTGACAGCCGTTTGGGCGAATTGTGGAGCTTGGCAGTTGGAATCTGGACACTCTTGATTGGTAAGAACCGCTATACGGTACTTGCTCCGAGTTTTTGAAGCCGGGTTTGGCTATTTGAGTTTGATTTGTGATGACCGGTCATATCTTGTATTGATTATTGTGAGAATATATGCGTTGCAACACATATAGGCAGGTAATGTGGAGATATTTCTCCGGAGCTGTGTAACTTTGAACGGCACAACGTTTAAGTGCCATTTTTTTGATAATACTGCATATTTTGCATTATTTTTGAGCATGCCTGCTTTTAGCGCACTCCGTAAGTGGTGCTGCTGCTTTGGAAACGGTTAAACCTCGAGGAATCTGCTCCAGCTCCCCCAGAGGGGACTCCTAATAGGGATATGTATGTGAAGCATGGTCTTTCTTCCATAATGTACAGCACAGTATGGAGGAAATATACCAGAAAGGATCCTGAGTTACGATGGCCTTTGTATGGGTCGTTTGATATGCGTAAGATTGAGTATGTGGAACAGTGTATGTGTAAACGGCGTGCTCGTCAATACATGTTTGAATGTGTGCGATTATGGGTGAAGGAAGTGCGTGAGCGAGAGAAACGTGAGAAAGCGCTGTTTGATAAAGAGCAACGGAAGAATGATCATGTGCGAGCACAGGAAGCGAAGCGTCGGGAGGAAAGAGAACAGACGGAGAGACAAGAGAAGGAGCGTAGGCTGCAAGTCTCGGGTCAATATGCTGTCCGTCAGTCACTTTATCCTGTCTTGACGATGATTTTTATTTACTAGATCGCTCTCCGCCCCCTTATGTTGGCGCGTCTGCCCCGAGGCCACAGGATTCTGGATCGGCGTCGGGTAAGGTAGACACGCGGTCCATGTTATCGGTTGACCGAATGGGTGAGCTTCGGCAAGTTTCCTATCGTGCACTTAAGGGCAAGTTATCCCTCGCTGAATTGTTGGACTCTTGGGAAACGTGGCAGGATAGAGATAAGTTGTATTTTTTGGGCCACTTTTCTGATGAAGTGATTACCGTCTTTCGGAAATATTCGGCAGTTTTTGAGCCTGATGATGTAATATTAGATGCTAAAGCATTGCGTAACGGTGTTTTTTCTCCCTCTAAGGCGCCTGATGCGGCTCGACGGCTGTTTGCATTGCGGGACGCAGCGAGTGACCTAAAAGAGAGAGCGCGCCTAAAAGCAGAGGAGGAAAAGCAGTCGGCTTCACGTGTCGGTGATGACCAATCATCTACCTCCCACTCAGATAAGAGCGACCTAGTGCATGCTAAACCAATGCGAGAGGCGGCACCTTTGTATGTTCCTCCTAAAGGAGCGGGAACTAGTGCGGATATTACCTCCGCTGACGCTAAAGGATATTTTGTGTACAATTGGGTTTATACTCCCTGGCATAGGGCTGACGTTATGGCATTAAAGAATGCGTTGCCTGATCCCCGCAAGAATCCAGCGGCCTTTTACGAAGAAGTCGAGGGGGCCTTGAATTCTTGTACTATGACCTTAGCAGATATAGATCTGTTCTTTGGGCTTATTTTACCACCGGATATGTGGCGATCCGTACGGAAGGTGGACGATGTTGCCGCTTTTAAGGCTCGGTGGTCTGAACTTGAGGATGAGGATAGGGAGAGGAAGCCCGCGCAGAAACCACCTCAGATTATCCTAGATCTCCCCGCTGCTATTTTGACCAAGTTAAAAACAATCATTCCCGGGGGAGGAGCCAAGATGGCGACCGGGACGGCAGCGTAGACCCCCGGCTCCGTGAGCCTCCGCATCCCGCACGGATATCCTGCCTGAGATCCTCAACTTGTGCTACGTGGTCGTGTTTCTGAAGGAGAGGGGCTCCCGACTGTGTGACTCCGAGGTTTCTAGCCGTGCTATCGCCGGAGAAAACTGCATCTGAACTTTGCGGCCTGTGCGGCCCTGGAGCCGGGACATCGAGTGGACGCCGTGGCCGGGTGGCAGTGCGACAACAGCGGCCGGTGGTGACTGGGTGGAGTTGGCCCACCGGAGCGGTGCCAAACTCGGCCTACATTTCGGCGTGGTCACTTCTACTGCCCAGTGTAGCTGACCGAGTGCATGACCGGGGGTGCAAATCTTAGATCCTCCGGTGACTGCCCCTGCCTTGCTGGTGAGCTGCCCGGCCGCCGTCCGTATCCTGCCCCGATCATTGCGGGCCGCCCCCGGATTTCTACGGGAGCTGGTCCGTGGTGGGGACGACTGTTGCCCGTGACCACGGATAGTTTTTTGCCTGCCCCCGGAACCCGGTCACCCGCGACGGGGACATCGCGACGCTTGCCCTGGGGTCCCGGCCCCGGTGAGGGTCGGGCATACTTGGCGGCCATCTTGGGTCGATGAAGCCTACCATCCTGTCCGCTGGGCCGCAGCGGGCCTGTGAGCGTACGATTTTTGGGAGTGTGGCGGCGAGATCACAGAGAGCTGAGCTGGGGTACGGCGACCTCCTCGAGGCTCTTGGTACTCTTCACTCCTCCTTGGTTCATGGTTTCGTGATCTTGGGGAGTAAGCTCGATGGTGTGGCGTCGGAGTTGGGGCAGTGGCGGCCCGCCTGTCCGCACGAACACAGAGTCTACCCACACTGTGCGCAGGAGGACGCTGTGGCGGCCCCCCCTGAGGTTAGTACACGACTGGACGCCCCGGCCAGTAGGCTACAGTGTGTTCGATCTTCTGAGGGCCTGATCTGTCCCGGAGGCGTTGGACCTGAGTGGGATGTGGTGGCCTCATCCCGTGCATGCCCTCCTGCGACCCAGAGACAACTCCAGCAACTAATGTCTCTTTTGGCTGCTTCTGCCTTCCTGAACCTTGCGTGCAGTGCAGATCCTAGGGCAGCACTTGGAAGCCTGTTTCCTCACGCGGCGGACTGTGTTGATGCTCAGAGACTTCCACCCCACCTGTGTGCGTCGCTTCTCTGTCGTTGTTGGACATTCCTCTGCCTAGGAACATTGGGTATGGTGCTGGGTCGAGGGGTTGGCATGGGCAGAATTCCACTGAGTGGTCAGGGATGAGGCTGGCCCCTCGGGGGTGGTCGCCTAGTGGACGGGCGGGCTTGGGGTGGTGTGCTCTCCTGACATGGCTACTGGCACAATAGACGCATAATGCTCCCCATCGTGGTTTGAGAAGATTGTTTTTGTGCTGTTCCTTGTTCACTTTAGGGGAACCTTACCGTGCGGGAGGGAGAAGCCGGGGGTCTGTTATGAAGGCCCTCCTCCAGTTTATACATACTTTCTCTACCCCCCCGTCTGGTGGGGGTCCTTTCCTACTTCTTTTTCCCTATTCTCCTACATTTCGGGTCTGATTCCAGGGCGACAGGCACACTGCTGGGGGGGGGCCGTACTCATCTGCAGATGTGCAGGGTGGGGGGTTGGGGGAGGGGACTCTGTATTTCTTCATCTTTTTCCATGGCCTCCTTTTTCTTCTCTGATTCTTTTTGTCTTTCTTTTTCTGGGATCAGCGTGATACACCTCCTTTTGCTATGCCTCGTTGCCGTTCCATGTGTTCACAACTTCCGGGGTGTTCTTGGGGAGTTCTGGCAGGGGACTGTGGGCGCAGCTGTAGACTGTGTTTTTCTCCATCCTGATGTTCTTGTGTTTGCGCCATTGACCGAATAGATTGCTGTAAATCGCTAACGTTCATTACTCTGCATATCCGTGATCGTTGTTTTAAAATTGCTTGTCACCTGATCCTTCTGCCTTGTTTCATCATAAAATGAAAACCTTTTTCTCCTGGTGCCCTACTTACGCTGTTCACAGTATTAGTAGTACGATGTTGCTCCCTGAAGTGCTGCCTGTGTTTATACTTGTCGTTATTGCTCTGATTGCTTAGCGGCCGGCCCCGGGGGGTTGTAGGCCCATACTTGTTCTTATTGAACTATCAATAAAGGTTTTCAAAAAAAAAAAAAAAAAACAATCATTCCCCCTAAAAAGATTGACTGGAACATGTTAGCCTCGTGTAAGCAGAAAGTCGATGAATCAGTTGCAGATTTCTTTACGCGCTTTGAGGAGACGTTTCATGATTTTAGTGGTCAGTCCCTTACGGATGATACGGGTCGACACCTTTTTGCTGATAAATATGTGGCGAATTTATTACCGGCAATAGCAGCCCGCCTAAAAGCGAGTGAAAGTTCTTGGTCCACTGCGTCCCCGACAGCCCTCCTGACTATAGCTCAGTATTATGAGCGTCAGGAGCAAGAAGCGAAGGGGCAGGAGGAGAAGAAGTCGAAAGATTTAAAAACGAAGGTGATGTTAGCGCAAGTGTATGGTCCGCCTCGTCGGGGTATCAATAGAGGTAGGGGAGGATCTTATGGTCCTCCTTTGGGCCGATCTGATTTGAATAGGAATCAATGTGCGTATTGTAAACAATCGGGACATTGGGCCAGAGATTGCCCGGCGTTGTATGCATCGCGTCAGGGGCATAATGAGGGTGGACCGAGAGGTAGAGGGGGTTTTTCGAATTTTAGAGGGAATTCTAATGATCACGCTCGCTTTGAACCTGCCGGGCAGCAACGAAATAGACCTAATGTCTTTGATCGACAGAACCAGTACCAAGTGTCAGGGACCGACCGCTCTGGGTACCATGATTCACAGCATGCATAGGAATGCGTTGGATGGGGGTTAGAATCAGTTGAGGTGCCGGTTGATCAGAAGGGTCCTTATGTATCAGCGGAGGTTTTGGGTTCTACTGATCAGTTCCTAGTAGATACAGGAGCGACTCGTAGTGCGCTGTCTAAACAATTGGTTCCGAGGGCTCCCCCATCTGGCTTAATGGTTACATCGGTAGGGTTTGACGGTACGCTCTCCCGAAGCCCTCTTTCTCGACCCCTCACATTTCAGGTTGATTCTTTTTCTGCACCCTGTCCGTTTTTGCTTGCCCCGAACACGCCGGACAACATTATGGGTCTTGATATGCTCAAGCACTTCAGAGCTACGATCCGCTGCTCCCCCGCTGGTGTGCGTGTGATATTAAATGATAATCATCTCTGTCTGAACGGATGTGTGTGGTTGCAGAGGATACCGTGTTAGCAACTCTCCCCCGTACTTTGTGGGCCATTTCGGATACCGATGTAGGACAGATGGTGATTCTGCCTGTCCATATTAGTGTCCAGGAAGGTGCGGTGTTGCCGCGCCTCCCGCAGTATCGTATTTCCCAGGAGGGGGAGGAGGCCCTTATACAGATTGTGCAGGATTTGATTAAGGTGGGAGTAGTGGAGGAAGTTCCCTACAACGTCTGTAATAGTCCGATTCTACCCATTTTGAAAAAGGATACGGATGCCAAAGTTTATCGGTTTATAATTGATTTGAGGGAAGTAAACAAGATCGTGATACCTCAGTATCCAGTGGTTTCTGATATCACGACGTTGCCCACTTTGGTCCCGCCAACGGCGACCACGTTTTCGGTTATTGATTTGAAAAATGCTTTCTTTTCGATTCCTATTCATCCCGATAGCCGATACCTTTTTGGTTTCACTCTGAATAACAGGTCTTATCGATTTTGTAGAGTTCCTCAGGGCTACACAGAAAGCCCTAGCATTTACAGTCAAGCTTTGAAAAGACAATTGGACTCCTTTGTTCTGCCCGAGGGTGTCGCCCTCATTCAATATGTCGATGACATCTTGTTGGCGGCTGACACTCCGGAGGTGTGTGAGAAGAGTACGTTATCCTTGCTTTCCTTTTTGGCATCCCACAATCACCAAGTATCTCGGAAGAAATTGCAGTTCTGTAGACCAAAGGTGACTTATCTGGGTCACCTTTTGTCTAAGGAGGGGCGTGCACTCACACCAGATCGTATTCAAGTAATTTTGGACACGCCAGTGCCTTCCACGCAGAAGGACGTGCGTGCATTTTTGGGTCTTGTTTCTTTTTGTAGGCAATGGATACTAGGTTTTTCACATATAGCCAAGCCATTGTTAGCCCTTTTGACAAAAGACACACCTATTCCGCTTCCTTGGTCACATGAGTGTGACACTGCCTTCCAGAAATTGCGACAGGCCCTTTGTTCAGCACCAGTGTTAGGGACCCCTGATTATACAAAACCTTTTTCGCTGTATGTGCATGAGAAAGATGGATGTGCATTATCAGTTTTAGTGCAGATGCACGGCGACAAGCAGCGCCCTTGTGCATATTTTTCGGCTGTACTTGATCCTGTTGCCCGAGCATTGCCTGGTTGTTTTCGCTCGGTTGCGGCGACAGCTGTGTCAATACGCCAAAGCGAGGGAATTGTGTTATCTCATAAGCTGTTGGTATTAGTCCCCCATGCTGTTGATGCCTTGCTTAATCAGACAAAGACGCAGCATTTGACCAGTGCCCGTTTAACGGGATATGAGCTGACGCTTTTGGCTCCTCATATTACGTTAAAGAGGTGTGTAACGTTAAACCCGGCTACATTGTTGCCGTTCCCGGAAGCTCAGTCTGAGGCGCGGAAAGCACATGATTGTATTCTTGTGACTGAGGAACAAACAAAGGGTCGTATTGATCTCCAGGATACGCCCTTTCCAGATGTAGATGGAGAACTGTGGGTGGACGGATCATGCCTGAAGCTACCAGATGGTACGACTTCAGCGGCGTATGCAATTACCACATTGCAAACAATAGTGGAGACAGCACGCATACCACAGAAATCAGCTCAAGCAGCGGAACTGATAGCATTAACACGAGCATGTGAGCTCAGTACAGGATTGTGTGTGAATGTTTATACAGATAGCCGCTATGCTTTCGGAGTAGCGCACGATTTCGGCCTACTCTGGAAGGAGAGAGGAGTACAAATAATGCATGAAGAGTTAGTTCACAACCTTTTAACTGCATTGACATATCCGAGGAAAATTGCTGTCATTAAATGTAGTGCCCATAAGAAAGTAGTTGATAAAGTTGGAGAAGGAAATGCTTTGGCAGACCGGGTGGCACGGGAGACTGCGATGCAGCCCGGTGCTACTGCCATGTATGTAGTAAAGTCGCAGGTAGAAAGATGGTACGATGCGAAAAGAGAGGTGCTGGAAATACAGAGGATCGCTTCTGACAAAGAACGGGAGCAATGGTCCAATGATGGAGAATTGGATGATGAGGGTTGTTGGAGAAATAAGCAGATGGATAGATGGAAGTTACCCACAGCTTGTGTACAACCTATGGTTCAGATGGCACATGGGCTAGCACATGTTGGAGCTTCCGCAATTGTAAAATTGCTTACCCAAGTCTGGGAGCATCCAGAGATTGCTAGCACGGCAAAGAGGGTGGTGCAGACCTGTATGATTTGCCTGAGGTACAACCCAGGAAAGGGTACTCGAACTCCAGCAGGAGGATTTGCGACACCTACTGCACCCTTTGAGGTTTTGCAGATGAATTACATCCAGCTTGAGCGCTGTAACAATTTGAAGTATGTTCTAGTAGTGGTATGTGCCTTTAGTAAATGGGTCGAGGCATACCCTACGAAAGATAATACTGCAATGACTACCGCCAAGATGCTATTGAAGGAGTTCTTCCCCCGATATGGTGTTTGTAGACTGCTGTGGAGTGATAACGGACCCCTCTTTATAGCGGATGTTATAAAGTATGTTCTGAAGGGTCTGGGCATCACCCAGAAGTTTCACGCAGTGTTTCACCCTCAGTCTGCAGGACTAGTCGAGAAGTATAATGGTACACTTAAGCTCAAGATCGCTAAAATCCAAGCTTCGACGTCTTTGACTTGGCCAGATGCTTTACCGCTGGCATTATTGTCAATTAGATCGATACCGCACTCTCGAACTGGTCTTACACCGTACGAGATTGTTTTTGGACGCCCAATGAATATTTGGGGTCCACCACGACCTAAGGCTGTGTATGATGTACCTTGTGTAATGATGAATGATTATCTGGCACAGTTAACGGATAACTTGGTTTCTATTCATCAACAGGTCCGGGAGGCGCTCCCTGATCGGTCCACCGGCGAAGGTCACAGTCTCCGGCCTGGAGACTATGTCATGGTGAAGATTTTTGAAAGGACGAACAGCTTGGAGCCGAGATGGGTTGGTCCTGAGCAGGTCCTACTTGCAACAAGGACGGCTGTGCGGGTTTCCAACCGAAAGAATTGGATTCATTCCCTGCACTGTCGCAAAGTGCCGCCCGGATTGGTGGAGCCTGCTGTATTGACCGACCATCGAGAAATTCTGACTGCAGAGAAAGGCCGTGCTGTGGAACCGAACAACACTAAGGAGCTCTTTCCGGACCACGTGATTCCTGGAGGAAGGCGATATCATCTCAGATCGAGGAAGTGAATTCTTCAGTTTCAGGACACGTTGTCAGAACAGCCCTTGGGTTAGTGAAACGGAGAGCCAATGAGGCAAGGGGGGGGGATCAGCCCTGCATTAGTGTAGCGACACCCGTCTTGGCCCGTTGGTGAAGAAATCAACCGCTGCCTAAGGGGAAGAGTTCTGACAACCTTTTAGTTTCAGGAAGATATTGATTTTTTATTCTGACATGGAGAAAAAGAAAATCCTTTGTGCAACAGGTTTTATGTTTACAGTAGCTATTGTTGGGATAACCACATGGTTTGTGGAGGATGTGACTCCTGCTCGAAAGTTACTTGTCTTGACTACTCCAGTGCCTGAGGAGCACTATTTCTATACACTACCGTATCAAGAGTTGAAGCATCGTCCGTCTTATTTGAATAACACTTTCATCCAGATGTTGCATCACACCCATGTTGCCACCAATGCTACGAACTGTTGGATATGTGGTATGATGCCAGCTCACCAGAAGAAAGGAGGAACTCCGTTCATACCTCTTCCTTTCTCTCATAACGGCTCCTGTAGAGCATGGTACACCTTGCTTTTTGCCACCCGGAAACCTACAGTGGGACGATTACTCTTCAGACTTAATAGGGAATGTCATCAGGATAAAGATGGATATCCGCAAGCGAATGGGACAATTTGGAAATGGGAAGAGAATCGACCAGACAATGAATCGATTCCTTATATTTTCACGAACACCAGAGACACTGTGGGGAAAGACCGATTTGTGATTCAAGTGGCACAAGCTCAAGCGGACCTGTGTGTCCAGAGTGTGGGTTATATTCCTGTTGGTGTTAGTGATTGCATCACTATTCTAAATATCGACGGATTGAATAACAGTACCTTCTTAGCATCTCATAATACATACTTCGTATGTGGAAATAAAGGTTATTACCGTTTGCCAGCCGGTTGGTCTGGAGTATGTTATGTAGCATTCCTATTACCCCCTGTATTCTTGGCGCCTGAATCTTATCATAAAGATTTGAAGTTGTTGAATAATGTGACTGTAAATAGGTCTAAACGTACTCTATCGATTGATGACGTGGACCAGACTGACACCAGTCTGCAGCAGTATATTGATTTTAATTTAGGATTGTTTTTCTTTGTTGGAGCTGCCCTAAATAGTAGGAAAGTTCGAAGGTTAACAAGAGTGGTAGAGGCTGTGACAAATCAAACCGCTGCTGCTCTTGGGAATCTTACGGAAGAATTACAAATTACTAGAATTGTTGCATTGCAGAATCGTATGGTGTTAGATGTTATGTTAGCTGACCGAGGTGGAGCTTGTAAAATTATCGGAAGTAGTTGTTGCGTGTTTATTCCTGACCACACGCCATCAGTTTATAATGCTATCAATAAACTGCATAAAATTGCAGCTGAAATCCATACAGAAAATGGTACTTAGACCTTTTCAGGATGGTTTTGGGCGCTGATCACCACATGGGGGTGGAAGGTCTTAACTGGTCTCTGTATCATTGTGGTAGTTTTGTTTTCTTGTTGCATTTGTATTCAATGTGGTCCTTTACTCTGTTCCCTATGTGTGTCACTCTGCATTCCTGATAAGAAAGCTATTGCCAATGTCACTTACCAGAAACATCTGACTAAAGAAATAGAAGAAATGATGAAGATTGATATATACGATGATTATCCTAACAAACCGGATGTCTTCAGTGAATGCTGAAAGGGTCGTCTGTTGAAAATTGAAATAACGATGTGAGTAAGCATTCACTAAAGACATGAATTCCCCTTATATGACCGAGTTTCTCTCGTTATGTTGACTAAAGTCTGGACTCCATTTTGTATTGTCATGTCTCCACGTGCTCAGCACGAGAAGAGTCCTATCTTCGTGTTAGTTGCTCTTGCAATCTGCCTAGTAACAGTCTATAAATAGCTCCTTTGTCCGTCTGGCGCATGCCTAGACTTGACCACATCTGTTATCAGTTAGTCCTTACTTGACCATGTTTTCGCGGGCTCAAGGAGTGTGTCAACTCCGCCCACATATTGACTCTGTATTGAAAATGTCCATAAAAGGCAATATTCCTTGCTTCATGTTGTATCCACCCACTTATGAGCCCCTCTGTTATGAATAAAAGGGGACCGTGTACGCAAGTTCTTTGTGCTACTCTATGCAATACTGAAGGGTGTTGTATGGATTGTAGGACCACCCTTAAGGGTTAATAAACTTTGTCTTTGTACTTTGCAGTTTCCGTGCCAACTTCCTTGTAGATTCCATTTGCAGGAGAGCGAACCCTTGTGTCCTGCTGGCCTAGCTGGGGCCTAGCTTCGTCAGGGTGGCTGGCCGGGCGTGCCGTGACATGAAGTCAGCTGGGTTCCGGGTGCCCGGTCTGTATTCTACCGTCAGCTGGAACTCCTGTAGCTGCAGGATCCACTTCTCAATCCGTGAGGGAGGGCGAGATGAGGAGCCTTGGAAGAGTGGAACCAGTGGCTTGTGGTCGGTAATGACCGTGAACGGATGGCCGTATAAGTATATGTGAAAATGGCGGCACCCTCAGAGGATTGCTATGGCTTCTCGCTCAATTTGCGAATAACGCTGCTCCGTAGATGTGAAGGTCCGGCTCTCATAGGCAACTGGTGCCCATTCACCACAGTCTTGACGTTGCGCCAGGACGGCGCCGAGGCCTGTGGGGCTGGCGTCGACCACTAGCTGGGAGTCGTGGCGCGGATGGAAATAAGCGAGCGTGGTGTCCGCGGACATGGCGACTTTCGTCTGCTGGAACGCTTGCTCTTGTTCCGGACCCCAGGTCCAATGGGTGGTGGTTTTTGTGAAATCTCGTAGTGGACCTGTCAGATCTGATAGGTTCTTGATGAACGGGCCGCAATATGTGACTATGCCTAAGAAGCTGCAGACTCCCGTCACTGACGTGGGGGCTGGCGCTTCCTGGACATCCTTCACTTTGGTTGGATCGGGCCCGATGCCTTTGTCTGAGAAGCGATATCCGAAGAAGCTGATGTCTCGGCGTAGGAACTCGCACTTCTCCCTGTGTAGGGTGAATCCGCAGTCTCTGAGGCATGTGAACACCACGTTGAGGCGGAGGAGGTGATCTCCCAGAGAGAGGGCGTGTACCAAGATGTCATCGCTCACATTGAGCACTCCTTCCAGCCCTTTCAGGGCGGTCTTGATGATGTCTTGGAAGACTTCGGCTGCGCTGGAGATTCCAAAGTTGAGGCGTTTGTAGCGCCAGAGACCTGCATGGGTGGAGAATGTCGTGATCGGGCGAGAGTCCGGGTGGAGAGGGACTTAATGGTATCCTGATCGGTGGTCCATTTTTGAGAACCACTTCGACCCCGCGAGTTCGCCTATGATGTCATCGACTGTGGGCGTCAGGTGGCGTTCCCGCTTGATGGTGAGGTTCGGGATCCGCATTTCGATGCAGATGAGGACTGCGTCATGCTGCTTCGGTTTCTTTGCGACCACGATGGGGGACACCCACGGGGTGGGGCCTCCCACCCGTTCAATAAATCCAGCTGCTTCTAAAAGACGGAGTTCTGTCTCGACCTTTGGGCGGAGGTGGAAGGCAATCTCTCTGTGCCTGAGGGCAACTGGGGCTACAGACTTGTTGATGTGCAGGCAGACTGCTGGGCCTTTGAGGCATCCGATCCCATTGAAGAGAGGTGCAAACTCAGATATTAGGCTGTCCAGATCGTGCACTCACACTGTGAAGGCAAAGTGGATGAGGCGCAGTTCCTGTGTGGTGCGGCAGCCGAGCAAGAAGCCTGACCCTTCTCGGGAGACATAGATTTTGGATGGCTGATGAATGCCGTTGTGAGAGAGATCAGCTTGGAATACTCCGCACATTCGGAGTTGGGTGTGGGTCCCGAAGGCGTACACCTGGACGTTGGTGCTGCGGAGAGCCGGTGGATTGGGTAGTAGTCTGTAGGCACTGACAGCCATGAGGTTGATCGTTGCTCCCATGTCGATGAGTGTCGCCACTGGGTGACCCCGTACGTTGACGGTGCACATGGGCGCTGCTTGCGGGGAGGCGGAGAGAGCATGTAGCATGTGCACCACGTGCGCAGTTGCGGCATCATCTTCATCCATGTCCCCGCTTGAGGAGTCATCCGGGAGAGGCTCAAGCGTCCGCACTTCTCGTGGTGGGCCTTGCGACTGTCGCGGAGACTTTGAGCGACAGACCTTTGAGAAATGGTTGAACTTTACGCACGTGCTGCAAGTTTTTCCTTGAGCTGAACAGGCGCCGTCATGCGGGAGTGGGCCTCCACACCATCCGCAGAGGCGGACCTTGGAGTTTTGTCTGGAGCTTTGGGACGAGGGTTTCCTGGGTCTTTGTCACGGACCTTGTGTTTCGGAACGGACAGCGCGGACAGGTTCTTCTTTGACGGCTGACGTGGCCTTGAGCTCCATATGGGCTGCCCTGGCCTTGGACAGTTCTTTAGAGCGCCCCAGGGTCAGGATGTCCTTCATTGGCATGTTGTGTTCCTCGAGAACGCGCCTGCGTAGTTTTGAAGAAGAGCAACCCTGGATGAACTGCACCCGGACCTCATCATCTTCATCGGGTAGGGTGCACGTGCTTGCTAATTCCTTGAGGCGGGTGTAGAATATGGCGACAGATTCATCCGGGAGCTGTTTCGCCTGGCGGAGAAGAAAACACTCGTAGTCCGGGTTGGCATAAGGCTCAAAATGCGCTGTGATGGTGTTGCGCATCGTGACATAGGTCTTCGGGGGCCCAGCTTCGTGGACGGTCTTCGCGATTTTGTGAATGTCTGCACAGCCAAGGTGGAGGAGCATGGACCGCTGCCGTGGGGCTTGTATTTCCGCAGCCTCGAAGAAAGTCTCTAACTGCTCCAGCCACTCTTTCCATCACGCAGCCTGGGAGGGCGGCGGGCCAGTAATGGTGAAGGGCTCCAGCGGTGGGATGGAGGTTATGGTGGCGCAGCAAAGGACGGCCGACGGGATGCATAAAGTTCACTCAGCCACCGTGGCAGGGCGCAGGGGCGTCAACTGCAGACTGAAACGGTGGTGTGGGACCACGTGGTGATGTGAGAGGGCGACGGCTGGCGTCGGTAGAGCAGGCGACGGCGACCAGGGCCCAGACAGGGGGGTGTGCGATGGGCGTACGCGCTGTGTCCTTCCAGGACCACTCCACCGCAGGGGTAGCGCAGCCATGGCCTACACCAGTCCTTGGGCCAGTGCGCGGAAAGACAACGCTCAGGTGAAGCAGCAGACCACTTTGGGAGGCAGAGCATGTAGGTAGGTGTACCTGAAAAGGTAGGGTTCCCTGACGTGTCTGGCGGCTCTCACCGGGTCAAGGCTAGGCAGACCTGCAGGCTTAGGAAAGCAGCAGAGCGGCACACATCCATAGAGGATGCACGTGGATTGCAGGGCAGGGCCACATAACGCTATTGACGGTGTTTTTATTGATTTGATGGTGCGGTACTGCTGACGGGCCAGAGGGGGCAGCAGAGAGGCGGTAAAGGCTTACCGCACCGTCGCGCGACTTCCGCGGCACCAGACGCTGCAGGCACTCACGCGGGGTAAATGGGTGTGCGCGCCCGCGCACTCTTCTGTGCTTCGTGCTCCAGGTGAGCACCGACGTTCCGACGGGGTGCTCTGGAGGCTGCCGTTGCAGGCAGGGACACGGGGCCGACACCAGCGCTCCGTGGGGCACATCGGGGCACCGGTGGGAGCTGCACGGCAGAGGCGGGCTCGTGGAGGCAGCTAGGGACAGCACGGTGGGTGAGAGGTAGGACAGCGGCATGCTGACACCACCGCATCGCCAATGTAATGGTGTTTCGCTGCTAGGCCTACTTTAGATTACACAGGTTACGGTGGTGGCCAGCTCAAGACTGAGCCACGCCCAGAGCCCTGGGCTTTTTATTAGTATTGACACGTGGTCTCGACATCCGTCGAGCCCACCTTATGTGGTGCATTCAGGGGGTGACGGACAGTAACACCACCCCCTTCCACTGCGAGAGACGTGGACCATTCCACGGTCTCTCGCGACATTACACTCACCTCACTTCTCAAGTAAGACAAACTAATCTCTCTTTATCCCTTCAGAGCAGGTCCATAGAGCCGACCGGCACCTCGAGGAGGCCCTGAATTGGGAATATCGACGTATTTATAACTAACACAGATTGACCGCAGCATTACCTAATAACGAATGCACAGCAGCACTGCCGAAAAAACGTTATCTCCGGCACTTCCGCTTACATAAACGAAACACCGCTCTAACAACTACGCGCTCGCTGTCCCGCTTTAAGTAAATAACAGCTTCTCATTCAGATTGTGCGCCCTGGCCCCCCTTTACACTGAGTGGCATAATGGGCGAGATAGTTAACAAGGATGTCCATTTTGTACCATCATGGCGCTATGACTTGCGCGCAGGCATCAGCCATATCACCTGGCTCACAGCACCAAAATTACATATAAATCCGACAACGATCATGAAATGCATGTTTCTTTCCTCGTAATGCAATTCATCGCGCTGACAATACGAGAGCAAGGTTAACGTTCAAATTCAACGCGCTTTTTTCCTCTACAAATTCACTAATTTGGGTTTAATTTTACTCTGATATAAGAAAGTATACAATTGTGTCTTTCTTTCTTTTATTTTCAGCTACAGGTACTATTGACCTGACTGCACACAGCGAAAGTGGTAAGTGAACCACTTACTGTAGTCGCCACAACGTGCTACTACAAACTTACCGGTCCTGAAGAAAGCCTCTAGATCCAATTGGACCACGAGGCTGAAACATGTCAACCACAAAGACCACAAACAGTGCAGTAGATCAGTAACTCGATCTATGCACCCACCACTTTGTTTTTATTTTCTCCACACCACCACATCTATTAAAGCACCTGCCTACATGGTGGCATAGGGAATTTTAACTCACTATACATCTGCACACCACTCACCTTCCTTTTTATCTCTGGACGCTACTGTAATACCAGTGGGTCAACCTCCAGGTGGAGGTCAGCATAGTCACAAACTAAACACAATTATGATGCTGTCACGTTACTGGAAGGTGGAGAACCAAGATATACCGCCCGAATCTTGTGTACGTGAATGAGGTTTTTTTTAAGACCGATTAGTAACGATTTTGACCCTGGTACACAGGACGAGTGGTCCATTCCCCCCTCCCCCTCTTTTGATTATTTGTACTGACGTATGGAAGCCGAACGAACCATAGCTTCCCCTTCCCTCCATCCTGATAAAGTCAATCTGTAGGACAGAGTCTGAATTCCTTAGTCGTAATCCTCCTCCATGATCCTCATGATTTTACATTAATCTCCTTCTGCTTCAGGTGATTTGCTTTCATTGGAACAGGAAAGAAGGGCAATCGAAACCAGAGATGTGATTTGTAGACCTTCTTGGGCGGCTGGCTTAATGAGATATCTCTAGCAATCTATAAATGTGACATGGTGTTCTTGGAGCACACTCTTATGCAACTTAATCTAAAAAGTATTGCTCACTGGTATGATTCGGCCAACATGGAATGGCTCACTCTCCATGCCCATTCACAAAAGAGACCTAAAAATGATTTTAAAAAATATTGTCTCATCACGTGGAAAGCAAATTGATACCTAACATTCTACTGCTGGAACATACTTCTTGGTGAATGAACAATGGCTTTTTACCATTCAATCAAACTGGTTTTAGGAAAGGCGATTCAACTGTAGATAGCATCTTAAATCTTATATTTTTAATTAAATATGCTTTTAATAAAAAAGGCTGGTATGTGTTTGTTTCCTTGACTACAGCGCAGCCTTTGACAAGATTGACTGCGGCTACCTTTGGGCCAAGCTCCTTAGTTGGGGTATAGATCAATCATTGTTACATTAAATAATGGCATTATAGAGTAACACATGGCTGCAGATAATGCCTTTATGAGCAGCACTTTTTCACTCAAGATGTTCACACAAGATGTTAAAAAAGCTTGTGTTCTTGCACCCTTACTGTTTTCACTTTATATGTCAGATTTATCTGATTACCTTGACTCTCAAGAAAGCTTGGCACCCAAACTTAACAATTTTCCAATTACATATCTAGCCTACGCCAATGATCTTGTGGCCTTGTCAATTACATTGGTCAGCCTACAGTTTCAACTTTCCAATTAGCAAAATTCAATAATGACAATCTGCTTTAGGTAAATATGGCTAAAACAAAAATCATGGTCTTTCCCAAAAATGGGAAACTGCTAGGATGGAACCTGGAAGGCAAACCATTTAACTTAGTTACATCTTATGATTATTTGGTAATGACTGTTGACAGCATGTTAGCTAGCAAGAAAAATATCCTTAGGAAAAAAACATATCTGTCATTTTAATCAAATCTATCAACAGATTTTCCCAATTCTATGGTGGGGCTCAATAGCCCCTTCGATTATTGATCTTAGCGTTAAATTAATTCCTGTACTTTTATATGGATCACCAGAGCAAAATAAAATTGGAGTTCAACCTAACTTCACACCTTACGCACCACATTGTGTAGTCCTTAGTTATTTCTGTTCTTGGATGAATGCCCCAGTGGGGTCTTTAAAAGGCTTATTCTTCTTATTCTTTGCTGAATTGAAACAATGTCAATTTGGCAGCTTAGGCTTAAATATAAGCAAAATTACTAACTTTATAAATGAATACTGTTGGAAAGTGGGATATTGATAGTGGTAAATATGCATCCACCAATACAGTCTACGGCTTAGTACAGGTCTCAATAAATTATTCTCATTCTCAACCTCTGGTAGCTTGGCTGCAAGCAGGTAGGCTTAACTTAAGAAACAAGTATGTAAAGCATTAAAAAAACATAAATTCAGTAAATAATGAAGACACAACACACAATAAAAATCCATCACCAATCTCTAAAAATAGGAAATAGTTTTATCTTTAAAATTACACCAAAATGGCAAAAATCCAATACTATATAGCACCTACAAACCTATAGCGCCACTTTGGGACATCGGGTCATTGTAGGAGAGTAGGATCTGCTTCACATGTATACCCCCCACTTTTTGCTGGTGTTTCACTGTTTTTCGACTTTAGTCTGGCTGGGACCCTGCTATTCAGGGTCCCAGCTTAGCTGCTCCCTCTCTAAATTGATTGCATGTACTTTAGGTACACGATAGATTGGATCCTGAGGTACCCTTGTGATTCCCTAGTATATGGTACACTATGTACCCAGGGCCAGCTGAAGTCGGTATTAGGAGTAACTGCAGGGTGGTGACATGGGGAGGGGGAGGGGCAGGGGGGGTAGTAAACTATGGATTACGGAGGTTTACAGGTAAGTTAACATATAAATTAATAAAACGAATTTCGTAGCGTGCACTGCATCCCCAAATGCGATGCAGTGTACGCAACAAAATTCGTTTTATTAATTTATATGTTAACTTACCTGTAAACCTCCGTAATCCATAGTTTACTACCCCCCACCCTGCCCCTCCCCCTCCAAACGTCACCGCCCTGCAGTTACTCCTACTACCGACCGCGGCTGCCCAGGGCATAGGTACCCCAGAGGCCTACCAGGGGCTGAAGCATGTATTATGCCACGCCTGGAAAGCCACCCAAAATGACACCACAGGCTGCTACTGCAGCCTGGGTAAGGTGGTGCATGCACCCCTTACTGTGATATAGGTTACCTATATCACTATATATATATATATTCACTGAAAAAACCATAGGTTTCACACACGTTATAGTTAGGAATTAGCATTTAAAAAACCTTAGAAATTCAGTGAAAAAACCATAGGTTTCACACATGTTATAGTTAGCTGGACATTTTACTCGTAAAAAACCAATGAAATTGCCCCGTTATAGTTAGTTCAGCTAACTATAACTCACGCGCCCGCAATGCACTGCTGATGACGTCACATATTACATCACTCATGACATGGTCAGTGACATCACTCATGACATCACTGATGACATCTCAAATGACATCACTGATGACCTCACTGATGACATCATCCAGTGAATGTGTGTTTTTCTGAAAATTAAATATGTTTTATATATGTATATCTCAAGGTCGATGGAAGAATAAATGGGTATATAAGTGTCTAAATGGATGATTTGTTTTTAAAAAATTGATTGTGTAACTGACTGATTAAGTGTATCTCTCACTTTGTGTATAAGTGGCTGCATGGGTTGGTGAGTAGCTACATGGGTGTCTATATAGGTTAGTAGTTGTTTTTTTGAGTATCAGTCTGAGTGTCTGTATGGTTCGGTGGGGGGTATTACGTAGTGCATAGGTGCATGAATGAGTGACTCACTGTTTGTATGTGTTGAAGACAGCATGTGTGCAGGACTGTATGGGTGGATGAGTGTGTGTATGGGTGTGTTAGTGAGTGAATGACTGTCCCAATAGTGTCTTCAGGAGTAACTACATATGTTTTAAACTAGTATATGTGACTATTGGTGTATATATGTGAGTATATGTGAGAGGGACAGATTGAAAGAGTTCCTGTATGAATAAGTATGTGTTTCTATAAGTGATTGTTTAAAAGACTAAGTATGTGTAAGTTTCCGTAGAAGTAAGTGTGGTGGTGTGTGTATAACTGTATATGCAGGTGAATGTATGTTTGATTCTTTATTAGCATGAGTGACTATGTGTGTGAGTAACTCTATGGATGAGTGGCATTATGTAACAGGATGTATAGGTGTATGAGTACATATGATGAGTGAGTACATGTATGAGTGACTGTATAGGACTGTTGGTGAATGAGTGGATGTGTATGTGGATCTTAGAATTACTGAAGAGGTTGTTGTAACTGGTATTGGTATGTCCATTGTTTTGAAAATTTTAGTCTCTATTTTTGAATGTGTGTATCAAAGCTTATATTAAGGTGAGAGGAGGTCTGCCACTCTATCACAAGGATGATGTCATCAGTGATGTCATCAGTGATGTCATTTGAGATGTCATCAGTGATGTCATGAGTGATGTCACTGACCATGTCATGAGTGATGTAATATGTGACGTCATCAGCAGTGCATTGCGGGCGCGTGAGTTATAGTTAGCTGAACTAACTATAACGGGGCAATTTCATTGGTTTTTTACGAGTAAAATGTCCAGCTAACTATAACATGTGTGAAACCTATGGTTTTTTCACTGAATTTCTAAGGTTTTTTAAATGCTAATTCCTAACTATAACGTGTGTGAAACCTATGGTTTTTTCAGTGAATTTCTAAGGTTTTTTAAATGCTAATTCCTAACTATAACGTGTGTGAAACCCATGGTTTTTTCAGTGAATTTGCAAGGTTTTTTAAATGCTAATTCCTAACTATAACGTGTGTGTAACCCATGGTTTTTTCAGTGAATTTGCAAGGTTTTTTAAATGCAAATTTTTTTTTTTATTCTTCATTTTTTTCAAACATATTTTTAATTTAATTTTCTTTCATTTTATAAAGACTATGCTTAAATTTTTAAAATCCTTAAATATTTTTTTTTAATATATTTTTTAAAATAAACATGTAAAATTTATTACCAGATTTTTTTTTTTTTTTTTTTTTTTTTTTTATAGTACGCGTACCGTAAGCTCACGGTAAGCGTACGGTTTACGCAACGTCCGTAATCTATCTACGCTGCTTGCGTATAGTTACGCACTTTGCGTAGCCGCGCGTACTGCGCGTGGGACGCGTGCGCGCTTACGCCACACGCGCACGTTACGCGGAAGTGCCGGGGAGTGACTGTTATGCGCATGCGCGCAAGCGCGTGTCTTTTTTACGCGCACGCGTACTTTTTGCCGTAAGCGTACCGTAAGCGTACCGTAAGCGTACGGTAGGTCATGTGATCTTGAAACACAACTTTTGATTGGTTGAAACTACTTTCAGTTCTAGAACTCTCCTACACCACACCCATTCCCCTCATTTCTGCTTGTGATCCCTTGGGAGAAGGAGCTGGTTTGTCTTTGGGATACGATGGCAGAACAGCAGAGCTCTTCTGAGAGTGAGGCTAGCACCAGCAGCACTGTCTTGAGGCAGAGATCGAGGAAACAAAAGCCTTCTTATGTTTGGGATTATTTTACTTTTCCAGAAGGCCAGCAAAAGGTGAATGCACCCTTAGTTACTTGCAAGCTGTGTAAGCGTGTACTTTCTAGAGGTAATCCTAACAGGAAGTATTCCTTTGGGAATCACACCATGAAGAGACACCTCCAGGATGTACACAGAAGGACACATGGTCATCTTTTTGGAGGTAACTCTTCAGAAAGACGAGCCAGTACATCCACAGCAGCTCAGCCTGGACCATCATCTGCAGGGCTGACTCCTTCTTCTGCAGGTCAGGTGAGCCCTTCATCTGTGGGGGGAGAATCTCCTTTTGCTGGCCCTCTGGAAATGAACCTTCGATTTCGGAAGGTTGATATTCATTGCACATTTTGTAAAGGTCTAATTTGTCATAGGGAGACCAGTGTTTCCCTAGTGAACAACAAAATAGATCAGCACATTTGTAGCTTTGAATGATTTTCCCATGCTTCCTTTCCTCTGTCCCTGCATGAACACAACGGTTCTTTTAAGAGCCAACCTTATCTTTCATCTTTTTTTTACATATGTTTTTTAAAACCTTTTTTTTTTTTTTTTTACCGTACGCGTACGGTGCGCGTACCTTTTTTTTATTTTTTAAAAAAAACACTAAAAATCAATTATCACATTACAAGGTCCTTGAGAGACTACAATTATTATTATTGACTTACCATACTCACTCAAAAAAATATTTATTCATTTGTTTTTTTAAAAAATAGTTTTAAAAATGGTTGTAGTTTTCGAAAATTTTCTATATCGATCTGAAAAAAAAGAAAAAAGTATTAATATTTTTTTAACAATTTATAATACAGTATACATATTTACATTTTTTTCAAAAAAATATTTTTGCCTTATTTTTGCTGTTTTCAGAATATATTGCATTTCACTATAAATTGTGAAAGCAATTGCATTCATCATTTTACAGCGGGCAAAAAAAAATAACAATCTCAAAGATTGTATTAAAAAAGCCCAGAATCTCTTCTCACTTAAACTTATCATTACAGAAATGCATATTATTCTAAAAAAATATCATCTAAAAACAATACTTATTTCTTTAAAATACCGTCTGATATGTTTGTTTCAGAAGTATAATCACAATATTATATCTCAAATAACTCCAAAATACATCTGATTTCATTTCCTTTAGGCCAAATAGTATTTTTTTTTTTTTTTTTGGAATAAATTTCCAAGGGAAATCCATTAAAATTCTAAAGTTTAATCTGTCCAGATCTCACCGATTCTCTGTAACATTTTGGTTCACGAAAATTTTTTGAATAATTTATTTAGTCCACAATAGAATTGCTTACTTTTCCACATGGCCAAATAGTAATTTTTTAAATCATTTTTGAAAAAATTTCCAATGGCAGTCCAATAGCATTCCAAAATTTAAAATGTGCAGAAGTTACCGATTATCTATAAATTATTGGTTTTTCAAAATTGCATTAAAAATTAAAAAAGTCCACATTACAATTGGTTATCTTTCCTTTAGGCCAAATGATAATTTTAAAAATATTTTTTCTACAAAATTGCAATGGTAATCCAGTAAAATGGTAAAATTATTTTGTCCAGATCTTGCCAAGTCTCTCTAAAATTTAGGTTTCAGGAAGATTAGATAGGAATTTGCTAAATCAAAAGGCAAACGTTGTTTGAAAATCAATTGGGAATCATTACACAGTGTCCAGCCTTTTTCACATTTTAGATAAACTGTGTAATGTCCAGAAGTAACAGTAGGTCCATCATGGAAAATTATTGCAACAGTTACAAAAGTTTTTCCTGAAATTGATAATTGCTGTCCTGTAAACTTCTTTATTAAAGTATCCAATTTTGAACCATCAGCTCTACATCGTTGCATCATTAAAATTACATACTGTCCGTATTCCCTTAAAATTAATGTTGAAAACATGTCAGAATTACACTCACCACATTTCATGCTATGATTAGCATCTTTAACTAATTTTGCAAAAGTGACTGTTTTACTCTCTGGCAATGTCAAATAAATAAACCTTTCATTATCAACAATAGAGCCACATATATTATAACAATTATCACAACTATGTTCCCATTTATAAGAGAGACCAAAAAAAATGTCAATGGGAACTCCTTCTTCTTCCACTACCTGAAGAAAATACATCAAAAATTCGTGTGCATCTTGCTGTTCATTTTGAGAAAACTGTGTTCGTCCTGAACATACATCTAAAAGTTTTCTAATATCAGTAGCACTTTCTATTTGAGTTTTATCTTTACTCAGCTTTTGAAAAAGGAGACTCAGCTCTGAACAGAATCTTTTTCCCTGATTTACTATTATCTGCTCTTGCAAACTTTCCAGATAAAATGCAACATTCAGCACTACATTAGCGTAGCAGTTGACACCAGAGCTATTTTCAAAATGACATCCTACAACCTGTTCTTCATTGTCCTTTTTCTTTTTGCTTGCAATTACATCACTCCTCTTTTTTTTCCTCTTCTCTATATCTTCATTACAGATATTCTCATTTCTCCTTTTACGAGAAACTACACGTTTCTCCAACACAGGATACTGACCTAAATGAGGAGCATAGCTTCTTCTTAATCTATTATACTCCTTTACACAGTTTGTATCAGCACTAACTTTTGAGTCATTAAAGTCTATCATGAATAAACCTGATAATGTTTTGACTCGTGACAAAGCTACATATGCCATACCTTCTTTGAACACAGTTGAACCAATGTTCACAAATGCACAATCTACAGTCAATCCTTGAGACTTGTGGATAGTTACAGCATATGCTAGAGAAAACGGAAACTGCTTCCTACGTACATATAAGTCTTTCACAAGCATAAAACGAACTGTACAACGACAAATATCTTTAACTTCATCTATCTGATCAAATTTTATCTGTAAACATTCAATTCCTTCTTTTTTCTGATAATTAATAAAACCCACAACTCTTCCCATCGCTCCATTCACTAAGCCTTTCTCAACATCCAAATTTCTCCTTAAAAATACTCTACAGTTCATGCAAACATATAGATTTTTTTCTAATCCTGCTGTTTTGGAGATGTTCTTCTCTAGTGAGTCCAATTTATTTTTCAGTTTGCCTGTTACTGTGACAGTAATTCTTCCATCCTCAATTTTGTCCACTGCTTCCAATTTCCTGATCTCTTCCTTTTCCAATTTCAAAAGCTCCTCATTAAATATTGAGCATTCACGTAGAGTTGGCATTAAGCAGATGACACTTTTGTTTTCTGCAATATTCTTGTATATTTTCTCTGCAACTATTTCTTCCTTTGGAAATAAATTATGTAGCAGCCGACTCTGTAATGCTTTTTTCCCAACTTCTGTGAGTAGTCCAATTCTGATATCTTTCAGAATACTTCCATATTCTTCATCGTTTGCTTGCCTCATATTAGTTGTAAGTTCCTTGTACTCAAAGAAGGACCAAATATTTGTATTTCCAATGCTTCCCAATGACTTCTTCGTGTCTTCATGTGTCACAGTATTAAACACTGGTTGTCCTTTAACTGGAGTAAGTTGCAAAAGATCCCCAAAAACTATGACGTGTTTTCCACCAAATAACACGTCATAGTCTGTCTTCAAAATTTGCTGCATTCTTAAATGCACAAAGGCAAGCATTAAGTTTGATACCATGCTCACCTCATCAATAATGAGAACTTGCATCTTCTTCAATACTCTTGAAACTTCCAAGGATGCTTCTCCAGTTAGCTTGTTGAATTGTATTTTGTTCTCATGCTCCACTGGTAACATTAGCAAACGATGTAAGGTGATTCCTTTTATGTTATATGCTGCTAACCCAGTTGGAGCAGTAACCACACAAGACAAAGTAGAATCCGTTTTTTGCTTTAGGTAGCTTCTGATGACTTTAATTAGGAAACTTTTTCCAGTGCCAGCTGGTCCGCTTACATACATCCTGATTGGATGAAATGATGTGCATGAGCACTCTTTTTTTATATGTAGAAATCCGTGATCAATTTTGTTTTTGATCTCTTCATAAATGTGTTGCTGCTCTTGATTCAGTTGTCTTTCCAAATTTTGTAAGTCTATAAATTCTTCTTGAGCTTGATTCATAGCCGTTTCCACTTCATTCATGGCTATTGATGCTTCATTTTCAACGATTGGTTGTCCTAGGGGATCTTGACTGTATGTTCCTGAACTTTGGCTGTCCTGAGAACTGTCTCTAGCTATTTCTGCTGCAATTGTAGTTTCCTGTTCAATTTCTTCATTTAACATTTGCAGATAAGTTGAGAATGTACTGCATTGTATGCTGTCTTTGCAAGCATTAAAAGAATCTTCATAGCTCTGGAATTCTCCCAGTAGTTCATCCTCTGTACGCCATGGTTTAAACAACTGTAAAAGAGCCAAGTAGTAAAATTCTTTCTTGTCGGTTGTGTCGCAACTCAGCTTCCGGTGATTTATCAAACTTCCTTTGGTTTGCTTCACCAAACATCCTTCTTCACCAACAACTTTATATTTTCCACTGTTGATGTCTTCTGCAGCTTTCCGTGAATAAATGTAGTTCTGCAGCACTTCATAGAGACACATGTTCTCCAGATGATGACTTCTCTTGGGATAATATGTGTCCAACATGTTTGTTTTCAATATATCTGTACTTTCTGGGTCATTCTCGGCCAAATATTCAATTTCTCCAACAGATTTCAGTACCCGATTTCTCATTGCTGCAAGGCCTAAACTTGCCCAAATTATTCTTCTTGACTTCGAGTAGAGACTTGCAGAAGATAACCTATCTGAACATTCGTAGGATCCAATTTCTCGATGCGATAACATCTTCAAACTGAAACTGTACAGCTTCTTACTGACAGTCTTCTCGTGAGAAATCTCTTCCCACATTTCCTTCAATTTTGTTTTTTCTGATTTCGTAATGTAAGACGTTACATATCGTGCAACAGCAATGGAATTGTCAGCTACATACTGTATATCCATGTTAGCGTTCCACATGGATAAAATGACTGGGTTGTAGTCATTTATATTTTTTGATTCTTCTTTTCTTTTAAGGTTGTAGGTATTCTTAGGTGATTTTCTTGTGATAGTATGTCTCACAGCTGACATAAAACTGTTGACTCTTCCATTTGAAAGAACAGGTCTAGGAAATCCAAATCGACATTTAGTGTAGTATTTTTCTTTGCTCTTGTATTTCCGTCGACAGTATTTTCCACACCGATGACTTTGGAAACGTAGAACTTGCTCCTTTAACTTGTTCTCTTCTTTGCTTTTTGGTATACCACATGTTGCATATTCTTCAATGTAAGATAACACTGCTTCATCAGTATCTGTTCCAAACTTTGGGGCATCCTTGATCCACAGCAGCATATGAATATGAGGAGCACCTCTTGCCTGGTACTCTTTTCTCCAAAAGAAATCCACTACTTCTCCAAGGGGTGGATTTTTTTTATTGCAGATGAAGGACATCATAGCCTCAAATCTATGATTGAAATATCTGCAAACATTAACCGGATCCAATGAGCACAGTTCTCCTGCTGTCTTGTATTCGATGTTTTTAATGTTTGAATTGGCCTCTCGTAGAAAATCCAGTAAATCATCCCAAGCGTACTCGGCACAGCTTAGGGTAAGGAACCATGTTGGTGTTCCTAAATTGCGTAACATGCATTTTAGTTCACCATGGCGTCGGTACCAATATTCATTTGTCCCACGCTGACAAGCCATCAGATTGATCAGTTGTGTTTCCAAATGATCATCTCGGTGCTGCACTTTCTCCATAAAATCCTTAGCAGACACATTTTGTAAATGTACTCCACTTTTTAAAATGTGATTTACTGCATAAGACAGTGCAGACAAGTCGCTTTCAAATAAAAGATGGAACAAATAAGGAATACTTTGTCGAAATCTGGGATCTTCAGCATATAGTCTTGTAGTCCGATACTCTGAAGCTGGAATCTGTTCTGGACGTTCATCGTATCGTCCTCCTTTTCCTTTAGGAAACAGCTGGGGAAAACATCGAGCTTCCAAGCTCTCCTCCCATACACTCACGGGATTTCCTTTTGCTTTCTTCATCTGAAAGAGATCAATATTGTCTCCCATAACTTCTTTCGAATGGAGAGGATGTATGCTAAAATGTTCATAAATTTCTTCTTCCTTTGACTTGTCCACTTTTTCAATTTGTCCAGTTGGTGTTTCTGTGTGTTCTTGAAAATCTTCTTCTTCTTCTTCTTCTTCTATATAAATTGATTCATACCATTTGTTATTTTTTTTCAAATACAAATTTGCTCTTTGTACTTTCCGCACATCTACCAGCTCCTGCCAAATCTTCTTATTCTTTGTAGGTACACCATTAACCAGAATAATTAATGGTTCAGTTTCCAAAGTATCCGCATCAATAGTTTCCATATTTTTTTTCAAATCCAAGGGCAAATACACCACTCTACCTTTTAAACCTCTCAGTAAATCTGAAGGAGGTAATTTACCAGTTTTGGGCTCCATACGTACTATGGTCTGGAACGGATGAACACATTGAATGAGTATAGACTCATATGTATTTAATTCAGAAAGTTCAGCAGGAATAGCATCCAATTCTAAATTATTATGTACAGCTCTGGTCGGCATTCTATTTTCCTCTAACTTGTTGTAACAGTATTTACAAATACGCTGATCTTCACCCAATTCAAAACAATTTTCAAGAAATATATATGTGGCAAAATCCATCCACTTATAATTATCTTCATTTTCACTCTTTCTGTAGAGATCAACATTCCTAGTTTGTTTTCTATAATGAGTTCTGCGGCAACAAATACAAGTAACATTTGGTCTTTCATTAGAGACTATTGCAAATTTTGTTATGTGATCATTAAATGTGTTACTTACAGAGGGTTCTACATTCTCTTCCACTTCTGCCTCATTTACTGTGTCCTTCTCTGCACTGTTTTGTTCAGGACCAAAGTAACAAAACTGAATTTCATCAACAACCTTCTCTACATCTGATACCGTTCCTCGGAACAGAGCCCTATTCAATTCATTTAACTTTATTGCTGGACTTTTGGCAAAATACAACCGTCTCACAAACTTTCTCATTTCAGTATGATGAACAGCCAGCATCCTAAAATGATGGAAAACACTATTGCACACTTTTCTAGATAGACAAGCAAGAGAATGACCCTGCAAACCAGTATTCTCTCTCACTCTGCATGGATCCAGACTTTGAAGCACCTTAATCTTTTGTTTTACACTTTTTTTACTATATTCTCTTAGAAACTCTCGAAATCTGTCAATAGATTCCTGACGCACAGTGCAAATACTACTACAATTCCAAGTGTACACTGGGGCTTTAGGACGTCTCCCCATTGCCTCATCTGCCATCACTTGTACCTCATCTCTTGGAACCATTATCTCCTTCTCCATTATGCAACCATTTTTTACTTCGTATGAACGACCTCTGGTGTCAACTGCATGCAGCAAACTATTACTTTGAAAATAGCTCTCTTCATTAAAAAAAGGTTCACTACTTGAACTATGCATCCACTTTCCTAAAAACACTTTACAAAAGTTTGTTCTGTTCACTACTCTTTTGCTTTTGCTTTGTGATTTCAGTACATTAACCATTTTATCTAATGTACGCATCCTATTCAAAATTAATATGAATAGTTTCCTTTTTAATTCTAATGCTTTTGCTGCAATGGCTTCAATTTCTTTTTTTCTCTTGTAATATTTTGCCTTTTGCTTATATTTCTTTACATCCTTTATCAAATTGGACATAACTCTTCTCTGAAACATTTTTCTACGTATCTCTTTAAACGCTGTTTTTCTGTTTATGTTAAACTTTTCAATTGCAGAAGGTATATTTGCATTAACTAAATTCTCAATTTTTTGCTGTTCTCTATGTTTTGTTACATTTTTCCGAGGACAGACATTTTGTACATTTTTCTTTGTTTTGAATATTTTGTTAAGAAATTGTTTTTTCTGCTTACCAGAAGATTTTTTCTTTTTCCCAACATGAGCATCTTCTACTAACTTTGGTCCTCCAGTTGTCTTCAAATATAGTTTTTTTTTTAGCGTTTTTTGAGCTCGAGATTTTGTAGGCATCTTAAATTTTGTTCACTGTTCTTCAGCAATACCTGAAAAAAACTAAAAAAAAAATCCTTTATTGTATTTAAATATATTACTACATTTGTTTTCACAATAGTCATAAAACAAAATTTCTTTGCCAATTTGAATGCACACAAACTGCTCTTTTTTTTGGGCAAGTGAAAATCTCTTTTACAAACTGTCACATTATGAAACCACTTTTCAGATTTTTTAAAAAGCCCATGTCCACAGTGCTACACTCCACCAAGGGCAACCAGCCTTAGTGAAGCTCAATGTATTTGCATTACAGACTGAAACCTGAAAACCCCACTCGCTTATAAATACTTTGCATGACTATACACGGCAAGCACATGGGTGTGTGCTAAGACTCTGCTTCTTCCCCCAAAAATTCGCTCCCCCTTTCCATCTAATGCAACTGTGAAATCACCAGAGCAAGACGCAATAAATCTCTGCCTATAATTCCTCTATGCACACAGAGTCATGTTTTCACATTAGTCCCAAAACGAAATTTCTTTGCCATTTTGAAAGCACACTTACTGCTCTTTTTTTTTCGGGCCGAGTGAAAATCACTTTTACAGACTGACACATTATGAAACCACTATTTTTGATTTATTTAATTGCACGTGTACAAACTGTTTTTTTTTCAGACCACCACCATGTGCATTCTCTGTGACTGCCTACACTCCACCAAGGGCAACCAGCCTTAGTGATGCTGAATGTATTTGCATTACAGACTTAAACCTGAAAACCCCACTGGCTTCTAAATACTGTGCATGACTATACATGGCAAGCACATGGGTGTGTGCTAAGCCTCTGCTTCTTCCCCAAAAAGTTCGCTCCCCCTTTCCATCTAATGCAACTGTGAAATCACCAGAGCAAGACGCAATAAATCTCTGCCTATAATTCCTCTATGCACACAGAGTCATGTTTTCACATTAGTCCTAAAACGAAATTTCTTTGCCAATTTGAAAGCACACTTACTGCTCTTTTTTTTTAGGGCCAAGTGAAAATCTCTTTTTACAATTTGAAATCACTTTTACAGACTGACACATTATGAAACCACTATTTTTGATTTATTTAATTGCACGTGTCCAAGCTGTTTTTTTTTCAGACCAACACCATGTGTATTCTCTGTGTCTGCCTACACTCCAGCAAGGGCAACCAGTCTTAGTGATGCTGAATGTATTTGCATTACAGACTTAAACCTGAAAACCCCACTGGCTTCTAAATACTGTGCATGACTATACATGGCAAGCACATGGGTGTGTGCTAAGCCTCTGCTTCTTCCCCAAAAAATTCGCTCCCCCTTTCCATCTAATGCAACTGTGAAATCACCAGAGCAAGACGCAATAAATCTCTGCCTATAATTCCTCTATGCACACAGAGTCATGTTTTCACATTAGTCCCAAAACGAAATTTCTTTGCCATTTTGAAAGCACACTTACTGCTCTTTTTTTTTCGGGCCGAGTGAAAATCACTTTTACAGACTGACACATTATGAAACCTTTTTTAAAAATTTATTTAATTGCACATGTCCAAGCTGTTTTTTTTTCAGACCACCACCATGTGTATTCTCTGTGTCTGCCTACACTCCAGCAAGGGCAACCAGCCTTAGTGATGCTGAATGTATTTGCATTACAGACTTAAACCTGAAAACCCCACTGGCTTCTAAATACTGTGCATGACTATACACGGCAAGCACATGGGTGTGTGCTAAGCCTCTGCTTCTTCCCCCAAAAATTCGCTCCCCCTTTCCATCTAATGCAACTGTGAAATCACCAGAGCAAGACGCAATAAATCTCTGCCTATAATTCCTCTATGCACACAGAGTCATGTTTTCACATTAGTCCTAAAACGAAATTTCTTTGCCAATTTGAAAGCACACTTACTGCTCTTTTTTTTTCGGGCCAAGTGAAAATCTCTTTTTACAATTTGAAATCACTTTTACAGACTGACACATTATGAAACCACTTTTTTTTCTTTTATTTAAATGCACATGTCCAAGCTGTTTTTTCAGACCACCACCATGTGCATTCTCTGTGACTGCCTACACTCCACCAAGGGCAACCAGCCTTAGTGATGCTGAATGTATTTGCATTACAGACTTAAACCTGAAAACCCCACTGGCTTCTAAATACTGTGCATGACTATACACGGCAAGCACATGGGTGTGTGCTAAGCCTCTGCTTCTTCCCCCAAAAATTCGCTCCCCCTTTCCATCTAATGCAACTGTGAAATCACCAGAGCAAGACGCAATAAATCTCTGCCTATAATTCCTCTATGCACACAGAGTCATGTTTTCACATTAGTCCTAAAACGAAATTTCTTTGCCAATTTGAAAGCACACTTACTGCTCTTTTTTTTTAGGGCCAAGTGAAAATCTCTTTTTACAATTTGAAATCACTTTTACAGACTGACACATTATGAAACCACTATTTTTGATTTATTTAATTGCACGTGTACAAACTGTTTTTTTTTCAGACCACCACCATGTGCATTCTCTGTGACTGCCTACACTCCACCAAGGGCAACCAGCCTTAGTGATGCTGAATGTATTTGCATTACAGACTTAAACCTGAAAACCCCACTGGCTTCTAAATACTGTGCATGACTATACACGGCAAGCACATGGGTGTGTGCTAAGCCTCTGCTTCTTCCCCCAAAAATTCGCTCCCCCTTTCCATCTAATGCAACTGTGAAATCACCAGAGCAAGACGCAATAAATCTCTGCCTATAATTCCTCTATGCACACAGAGTCATGTTTTCACATTAGTCCTAAAACGAAATTTCTTTGCCAATTTGAAAGCACACTTACTGCTCTTTTTTTTTAGGGCCAAGTGAAAATCTCTTTTTACAATTTGAAATCACTTTTACAGACTGACACATTATGAAACCACTATTTTTGATTTATTTAATTGCACGTGTACAAACTGTTTTTTTTTCAGACCACCACCATGTGCATTCTCTGTGACTGCCTACACTCCACCAAGGGCAACCAGCCTTAGTGATGCTGAATGTATTTGCATTACAGACTTAAACCTGAAAACCCCACTGGCTTCTAAATACTGTGCATGACTATACATGGCAAGCACATGGGTGTGTGCTAAGCCTCTGCTTCTTCCCCCAAAAATTCGCTCCCCCTTTCCATCTAATGCAACTGTGAAATCACCAGAGCAAGACGCAATAAATCTCTGCCTATAATTCCTCTATGCACACAGAGTCATGTTTTCACATTAGTCCTAAAACGAAATTTCTTTGCCAATTTGAAAGCACACTTACTGCTCTTTTTTTTTAGGGCCAAGTGAAAATCTCTTTTTACAATTTGAAATCACTTTTACAGACTGACACATTATGAAACCACTATTTTTGATTTATTTAATTGCACGTGTACAAACTGTTTTTTTTTCAGACCACCACCATGTGCATTCTCTGTGACTGCCTACACTCCACCAAGGGCAACCAGCCTTAGTGATGCTGAATGTATTTGCATTACAGACTTAAACCTGAAAACCCCACTGGCTTCTAAATACTGTGCATGACTATACATGGCAAGCACATGGGTGTGTGCTAAGCCTCTGCTTCTTCCCCAAAAAATTTGCTCCCCCTTTCCATCTAATGCAACTGTGAAATCACCAGAGCAAGACGCAATAAATCTCTGCCTATAATTCTTCTATGCACACAGAGTCATGTTTTCACATTAGTCCCAAAACGAAATTTCTTTGCCAATTTGAAAGCACACTTACTGCTCTTTTTTTTTTCGGGGCAAGTGTAAATCACTTTTACACACTGTCACATTATGAAACCACCATGTGTAACTACAACAAAAACAATTCCCATTTCTATTATTCATTTCTTAAGTTACCACATACATCCCCTCTCAAACTCTAAACTCACCTTTAAAATTAGTTAGTTGTGAAAGAAATGTGACACTCAAACAGCAGATTATCAGAGCCAGGATCTCTGTTGTGTTCACCTCTCTCCTCTCAGCAGAACCAGATAATGGCAAACTTTCCCTCTATTTTTCCACACATATACATGTAAGTTTCAAATCTCAGTGCTTCCCCCTTTTTTTCAAATGTAATCACACATTTCTATTGGTTGAAAACCAACCCTTTTCCAAAAGTACCCTGCCCCCAACTTGACTTCTGCCTAGTACCCTTCCCCCAACTTGACTTCTGCCTGCTACCATAGCAACAGCTCATGGAACACTGCTGTGTGCAGTTAGGTCAGAAGTTCGACACACAATGTTTCAATTCCACAGAGCAAGAGTGCTTGACTTTTCAAACCTTACAGCAAATCCATAGTACTGTTCTTTGGTTACACATTTTTTTGTACCAATACAAAACATGCTTCTATTAATTTTCACATACAGCCTAGTTTTTATTCTAGAATGGTATGAAACAGCCAATCAGTTCTTTTTGTTTTAAAAAAATATGTATGCCTCCATTTCCAAACTGTCTTTCTTTTCATATTGCCATTCTACTGAAAGACACCTCCTGAGTGCATCCAGTTCTCCTTTGAAGATGTTCACAGTGTGGATTGTAGGGCACAGCTATGTCTTCTGGAGTGAAAAGTTTGCAGAGAAAACAGATATGGTGAGAGACCTTGCTTTGCCAAATGTAGACATTAAATGGATTGGTCAGAGAGGGTTAAAGTGGCACCAATTGATGCCATTGGTGAAATCCTTCATTCAAATCCAACACCCTGACCTCATAATAGTGCACTGTGGTGGCAATGACCTAGGCACTTTGACTGGGGTAGGTCTGGAAATGCTTATGAAGGACACCTTTGCACAACTGTTTACACTTTTCCCTAAAACTGCCTTTGTGTTTTCCAACATATGCCAAAGGCAAAAATGGAACTGGTCCAATCATTTCTGTCCACAGATTGACAAAGCAAGAAAGCACGTCAACAAATCTGTTTCTGCTTTCCTCCGTGACTATGGTATGGGTGCCATTTACCACAACAACTTGCGTTATGACATGCAAGACATTTATAGAGGAGATGGTGTGCACTTCAATGATGAAGGGAACAGAGTCTTCCTCTTGAACCTTAGACTCTGCATCGGTACTTACTTGTAGGTACCACTAAAAAAATGACTTCATAAACACAACAGCTCTTTTTAGAGCTCCCTAATTTCTAAACTCTTAAATCTGCTTTTCATTTATCTATTTTTATTATTTTACCGTACGCTTACCGTAAGCTTACCGTACGCGTACCCCGTGATTTTTTTTAAAATCAATAAATGTTTTTTTTGTACTTTTCTGTCCTTCTTTGACCCCCTTACAAATGTTAGGGGGTCTGTAACTCTCCTCATTGCCCCCTTTCCTTGTTTTCACTCTTTTTTTTCAGAGTGAAATACACAAAATGGCGGCCGCCGCTTCCTGGTTTCGGCCGATTCGAATGTTTACTAAGATCTAACAGCCAATCAGAATCGCGCTCGCGCACGCCGCCGTACGCTTACCGTAAGCGTACGGTAAGCGTACCGTAAGCGGGCTCAGATATATATATTGATTTAAAGGCTATTTTCTCAGAATCTACTGAACAGATTTACACCAAACCTACAAAAGGCACTTCCTTGACCTAGGGACTACCTCTCTGCCAAATTTTGAGTAATTCTGTTCAGCCGTTCGGGCTGTAGCTCGTTCTAAAGGTCCTATGGAAAAATGCATGGGAAAAACGCGTTTTGGGACCCCCCTTTTATCTCAGCCCCCGCTTGACGGATCCCCCCGAGACTTTCAGGGTAGGAGCGGAGCGTAGCGCCCCACCTATTTTGAGAAATTCACGAGGATTCGTCGACCGGCGCCAAAGTTATTCAAAATAGAATGTTGAGGTTTTCCTATGGAAACGTGGTCCTAACTATAACTACCTACTGGCGACCGCCAGTAGGTAATATATGTATACACATATAAACCTATAAGTCACTCCTATGGCAGGCCTTATCAATCCTGAAGGCAGCGTGCTTGGTGCATGAGCAGAGCCCCTCTGCAGCGTTCAGAGATCCTTCTCTGAAGCTGTTTGTAATGCAGCCTGACCATATACTCTTAAGTGCATTATAACCTACCGGTAAGTGCTAACTTTGGGATGGCTGCACAGAAACATTTCATGTTTGGTGTCAAACGCTCTGGAATCCTACCCCCACCCTCCCCGCAAGTTCTGGTAGAATTCCACCCTTCTAAAGGGAAAGTACTGGGTTACCCGGTAGAAACTTAACAGAGCCCAGGCATCACAAAATGGATGCTGCAGCCACAGACACGGGTCCGGCCTCCTGCTGCTGACCGAAACTCTGGCAGGGGAGGTCTGGACAATAGGTTTCCTGTCACAGGGAAGTGTAACCACCTCCCAGACAGGTTGATGTGTATTGGGGCTGGGTGGGAGCACTCTCTGAGTGCTTTGAAGTCCTGCACTGGGGGCACATTTGGTGTCCCTGTGCATAGTCCAGCTCAAACCGGTCCAGGGGCTTCCAGCCCCTGCTCTGGCGCATAACTGGACAAAGGAAATGGCCACCCCTCTTTCCAAACCCTCCCATAGGTGGGTCCCCAGAGCTAGTCCAACCCCTTCCTTAGGTATAAGTAAGGAACCTCTGTAACCAGAACTTTAGATTACCCTGGACAAAACTCTGAAGCCAAATCCTGGACCTTCAACGCTCTGCTAAAGACCAGAGGACTGAAGAAATCTCCCTTGGGGTCAAGGAGTGACTCCCCTGCTTGGCAGGCACCAACAAATCAATTTGGCGGTCTGCATTTCCAAAGCTCCCGCCAGCCTCCGAAGTATTTGCAGCCCAGGAAGAGGATTTCCAGACATCTCAGAGGCCGACCCGAGTCCCCAGCAAAGCTGAGACCCGCAGCCCTCGTGAGTAGCGTGGAACCGGAACTCCTGGTCACCGTGCACTTTTGATCGCGTCTCCTGAAGTCGTGCTTGAGCTGACTAGTAGCCCCCACCTCGAGCACTGAATCCACCGAAGATTGTTGGCCTAGTCACTCCGAGTGAACTGTGGGCTGCCATTTTGTGTTTCCTCTCGAGGTCCCTTCGCGATCCCTGGTCCGTTGGCTGGTGGGTCCCTGAGGGGGTAACTTTGTATTTCCTTGAGCTTCCCTGGATGCTCCAGATGTGCCCTGACTCCCAACCAAGTGGTGAGTCCCACAGACCTTGCTGGTCTTCACAGAAGCATCTTTCTCGTTTCTACGTGGGTTGCTGTTGCCAAGGCTTGTTGTGTCCAATCTGGGTACCGACACTGCAGCACTCGACATCCTTTGTTGGACAGCTCGAATCCAGCTCCTGGTTGTCCTCGACGCCTCCTGGTACTCGTGGCTGAAGAGTCAAGCTTCACCTTCTTCACCTGAAATCACCCGACATCAGTGGGCATCTGCCTATCGCCTTCCTGGTCACTGGCTAGTGACCCAGACTCTGTCCCCTCTGCTTTCAGGTTCTTCTCATCTTCCATCCAGGCTTGGATCTCTTCGGACACTTCGCATCTTCACAGCAGCAGCACTTCTACGCCAGCTCCCATTGAAATCGGCGACACGACACGACCCGACACCAAAAGACACCTATGTACCCAGCTTCCCTGGATGAGGTAACACGAGTACTCCGGTGCTCCCGTGGGTGCTAGCCCTAGAACTTCCTAAGTCCAAAAGGGTTTGGTCCTGACTCAATTTTAAGTGTCCCTAATCTTTAAAAATCTAACCACGACTTTCCCCATAGAAGCTAACGGGAGCTCCCGGCTGTGTACACACACTGCACACGACCCCCGTGGGTCCCCTGTGTCACTACCTTGGGCGGTTCCTTGGGGTACCAGCGATAATACAGGATCTAGGCCTTGTGTCTAGTTAAATCGTGGTTCTAATAGCACTATTTTAGTATATGGTTTGGCTCGCCCCTAGGGCCTGACGTGTATTTGTGCTATTTTACTGTGATTATTGAAGTGTAACTTATGTGTTTTGACCTCTAGTCTCATAAAGAGACTAGGAGGGTGTGTTTAGTAATAAATACATATATTTTATATATATACCTGGTGTGGATATCTTTCATTTAGGAACTCAAGAGATTATAGACTGGTAAAACAAGCTACTTTACATTCCTTCAAGACTTAGCCTGAAGGCTCTCCATAGCTACTACTAGGATAGCTTTCAATAAAGGTTGTCTTTAACCTATAACCAATAAGGGGTTGTTTGGACTGGTACAGGGTGCCCACTATAACTAGTGGACAGCATATACCAGGCCAACTTCTCATAGTCATGCTTAACCGGGTCATCTGATCATGCCTATCTGGGACAAAGTCAAAGTTTCAGGCCAACTGTGATGGAGCCCTGCTTGGATAGCGCTCGTGGTAGGCCTCAGTTGAGATATTACCTTTAGACATAGAAACTTTTCTGGAGCTTTTTCTGCCCGGGTCCCTCGATGCTCTTCACCTGTCCGGATTCAGTGAGGGTTCACTGGCTTGCTTTTTAGGGAGCTCCTGATCAAACTCTGGAAGTCGGACCAATGGAGCTTTTCAGTGAGAGGAACCAGCAGGTCAGAACGGCTCGTGGTTGAAAGCGGCTGTCTTGGCTCTCGTGGTTGAGTCAGTCCCCTTATGAAGCTATTCTTCAAAGTTACTCCAAACTGCTGGAACCTCTTCCTGAAGTTCCTCTTGAGGGTCCAAAGTGTCCAGAACACAATCCAAGAGTCTGGAATCTCCAAGATGGTCCTTGAAAGGTTGGGATCACAATTCCCACAATGCACCTGGACAAACCCCTTTACAAACCCCCAGAGGCACTCCAGGCAGGAGATTCTTGGTAGGGATTGTCCGCATGAGCTCTGGTAACCTGTAGCTTGCAGGGAGTCCACTCTTTATTCCTCTTTGAGCAAGGTGAATCCAAAGGGCTGTAGTTCCAGATAAAGCAGCAGGGGCAGTCAGTCAGAATACAGAGCCTGATGGTGCAAATCAAATTTCCAGCTTTGCAAGCCTTCTTCTTATTTTAGTTTCAAGCAGCAGATCTGAGAGGCTATGCTCCTCTCATATATTTATTGAGTGTTCTCTGGGGTCAAGCAGGAGAGCACTCCTGTCCAATGAGGTGCAGCGCAACAACCCAGAGCATGACCACTTCATCCAAAGTGTGGCATAATTTTCTCCCAGAAAACACTATTCCTCTAAAATTCAGTATGGCTGAAATCTCAGCGAGAAGCAAAAACTAGCTACAACAACCACCAGTATGTCTCATTTTCATAGCTCTCCTCCCCCTACCATCTGCAAATTTCTGCAATAAGCCTGCCATCTGGGTGGGTCAGCGGGGCTAGGGGGTATATGGACCTGGCATTGTCTGCCTGTCCTATTCCTCCTTTGAAGCTTATGCTTTACCTCCACTCCCTCCTCCTCTGGCATTCCTGTGTAGCAGAGCTCTCTTCAACAGATAGCCTCTCTCTTGGGGTGCCACTTATCACTTCATCAAACCAGCCTGGCTAATCCTGTTAACTCTAACCAGTCATGAGAGACCAACGGAAGGCTGAATTTTGGCTACAGACAAGAAAGTCTTAAAACCTATTTTCAACATAGCACTGGCATTGGGACTGGTTAAACAGAGCCCAGGACAAGCCAGAGTCAGTTACCACCAGTACTAATCAGCAAAAAATTAGGTTTCTTAGGATGACTTTGCAACAAATGCTGTCATCCAGGTTTGGATGTGCAGGCCTCAATGAGTTAAAAACCTCAAACAAAAATAAATATTTAAGATTCAGTTTTTTGTATATTCCATTACTAAGGTTCGAAGGTTCATGGAAATCCAATCGAGCAATATGCTGGGCAGCAGACTATGTGGTTATAAGGAAAGAAACCTTGGAGCATATAATTTGTCTCTGTCCGAAGGACCTACTTTCAATTTTCATAATGTTAGCACAACTAAAGAAGCAATAAGAACTTGCTTTGTATTGCAAAGGGAAGTTGTTTTATCTTAGTTAATTAAACTCCCAGATCTAACATAATATGTGTTAAAAAGTGCTGGGTCAAAATCCTAAAATGTATTGCTTTAGCCTGAACAAAGCTATCAAGTTTTAATCATGGTTTTGTGTGGTAGTGTTATAATTTTCTGTCCTACTTGTAAATAATTTATTTATATGCAATAAAGTTTTATTACATGACATTACTACACATTTAAAAAAAAATGATTTGTCCAATCTTCTGCTCTTCTGTTACAAAACTGTGGGGCATATTCTCAAGAACGTGTGATAACCATCACAAATTTAGCTTAACGCAACTTTGCATATTGCAGTCTATCGTGGCAAAACAACGCCGTGTTAATGAAGTATTCTCAACCTGGCTGCACCATGCGATAGTCCGATGTGAAAAGCCAAACCAAGCAGAAACCCGCTGCCAAAAGGAAGGCAGCAACGGCGAATGGAGGTGGAAGTCCTGTGCCACAGGAGGAGCTGGAGTAAATGGTGGCCACAGTCATCAGTGAGGAGATGGTGCAAGGAGTCGGGAGTCCGGACACTGCTCGTCATGCCCTGACACAACATCAACAGGGTGAGTAACGAACAGGGATTGGGGGGGATGTGGGGGACGGGCACAATTGCACACATGCGCAATGACATGTAGCACACTCCACCCCCACAATTACCCTGGGTCATGTCCCTGATCCCCGTGGCACCCTGCAGCAACAAACATCTAGTAGGCACCCGTCCACCATGTGCCCAAAGGGGTTCCACCCCACACATCACCAATTCCACAACACACACATGCACCTGTGCGAAACACAGCAAAGATGCGTATGTGAGAGCCACACTGACAATGCAAGTGACACCACATGACGAGCAGCATGGCTGGAGTACAATCACCATGACATTGTGCACGCCACAACTCTGAGGTGGCTGAGTGTGGACCACATCCAGAAAGGAGCAGGTCACACTTTGACACATCCACGTGCACAAACAACCACTGACGTCAACAATACATCTGCAGGCAGTACAAAAACCGTCAAAGAGCACAAATGACTCAAGTCGCCAACATCACAGCACCTTAAAAGCACAAAAGTCAAAGGCACACCGCCTCCAAGGAATAAGGAGAGAAACAATAATGGGTATGACTCTAATCAGTAAGGCTGAGTCCCTTATCATAAAGAACAAAAACAACTGCCAATACTGATGATCAATTCCAAATTGGATTCAACACGGCGCAAGAACAATAGATCAATGCACACCGTCACTACTGAATAGTATTTATTCTTAGAACATCATTTAGTTCACTTTTTTCTTTTTTGCAATACAATACTTTATGTACAAAAATGCTCAATGCTCCAGGGTCCTGCTAGCAGGAGCCGGAAAAAAGAACTGAAAGTAAATGGGACCTGCTGGGCATTCTGGGATACTGGGGAAAGTTCTGGAAATCTGGAAAGTTTTCTTAAAGGCACAGTATCCTGTTCTAAGCCACATAATGGCAGGCTATGGGGCTTGTCTGTCCACTCCTTCCTCTCTATCATTCCAGAGGCTTTTGCTGGTAGAGGCAGGGTTTTTTCCTATGTGGAGAAAAACTAGACAGGCAGTGCTGTTTGTGGATGTTGGTGGAATTCTAGTTGAAGTACTGGACAGTGTAGCCTGTGGGTATAGGCTGCATTATCTGTCTTTAAATTAAATTCTCTCTTAAAGGTGTATGCAGGTCTGCATGATTTGTCACCTTTTAGAGATTATTTTTTATTGCTCCGGGGTCCACGCACATGGGCGGGACTATTCACTAGATTATGACTATACACAGAGATCCCCTACTACAGAAGGGCTTTGTTTCTGGACCCAGAGAGCAGAGGCCCTCCACCTAGGGGATCCAGAAACTGTCTGGTGGTGGCAAATAGCGGGCAGCCATTCAGTAACCACACCAGGGCTGGTCGTTTTTCAGGGGGCATCTCTAAGATGCCCTCTGTGTGTATTTTACATCAAATCCCACACTGGCATCAGTGTGGCTGTGATGTGCTGAGAAGTCTGCTACCAAACTTCCCAGATTTCAGTAAAGCCAATATGGAGCTGTGGAGTTCGTAATGACCAACACCACAGAAATATTTACAAAAAGAAGACTTGGACAAGAATTTAGAAAAAATCGCACAATGACCAGTCCTCAATTTGGCTTGTCTCACCGCTCACATTCATACCTGATCATTCACTCAACATTGCCCATTCACCAACAAGTCACATCCTACACACCATCGTATACCTACTCCTTGGTTGCCTAAATACCGATTTTCAAATGGTTGATGTTGGACTATTGGAAGATGAAGGTATCATGCACACTGTCTCGGTAGTTGGCTACAACATTGGTGAAGAGTCCCCGGTGGTCTACTATTGCCTGCATATTGACGGAATGCATGTGCTTTCTGTTGTGGTAATTGTGTGCAGTGTCGGCAGGGGGGCACAAGTAGGACATGTGTGCAGTCTATTGCCCCCAAAACGTGCAGGAATCCAGCTATGGTGTATAGTCCTTGCTTGGTCTCCAGCTGTTCCTGCAAATTGTGGGGGAAATATAGGTACTGGGGTACATAGCTGATGATGGCATCCAGGACAGGTGTGAGGAACTTGGATGGTGCGTGCTGTGAGCCTCCTCCTGGAGGTTGTTGGTTGGGAGGTACCAGAGGCCAAAAGGTGTAGCATAGCCAGCTGAGGTGGGATGTTGGTTGTCGCTGTGTTGGTACCATCAGCCTGTGGACAATGGTGGTCAGGATGCGGAGGATAGTCGTCCTTTTGAGCCTGTAGTGGGCATTGTCATTGTCTGGTGTTAGGTCTGTGAGGCTGGTGCATTTCCTGAAGGTCCGCTGTCTTTGTCTCCGCTGCCTCTGTGGTGGTCCGGGGGGGTGCAGGAGGAACCGGGGGGCTGGCGGTCCTGGGGGTGGTGGGCGTTGTTGCCCTCTGGGGGCTCTAGGATGCATGGTCAGTGGCTCCATGGCATCTGCTGTTCTTCATGTGTGGCTCTGGACTGGGCTCCGTTTGATGGGCAGGTTGCTGTTTGATTTTACACCAGGTCAGAGCAGGTGTTAATTTCCTGCTGCTAACACGCCTTATTGCCTGTTTTGGTGTCTTATCGCCGATCTGGCTGGTCGTTGAGAAGGTTGAGGTGTGGTGTTGTCGCTGCTTTTTGCTTAGGAACGCCTACTCTACATTTCATTAGCGATAGTTGCCGGGGTCATTTATGGCGATGTTTTTTGCGGATGCTGGTATTGGCTGTTAGCACCAGCTTGTGAATGGGTCGATGAATTTATTGCGACTTTGGCTGCGACAAAGTGCCGATAACTCAGTGATAGATCCTTGAGAATATGCCCCTGTAACTGATATTCAGCACTCTTCTCTGACTCTGCCATTGTCATGCCTTCTATCTACATACATGGAGCCCATCATTTTCATTTCTTGGTTTAACAGATCTGGTTCACTAGTAATTCTACTTACTACTCTACTTACTCTTAAAAACTGTGAAAAGGGAGACATTTTTCTCTAAGGAAAATGATGGTTGCTGAAGGCTGTAACGAGACTGTTGCAGTCAGTGGGGTTTAGATATATATACTAATGTACACATTTTTTGTACACATTTTTTCATTTGTTTATATATTCCAATAAATAAAATGTCAGTCTGATACAAAGAGGAGAAGGATCATAACTATATGTCAAAATAATGGTCTATTTCACAAAAATCTCCATAGTTTTACTCCTACAGTTGCAGTCGAATTATGATGTTTTTGTAATTCTAGAGTTATCCAGGATTATCCCAAGGAAAATACAACTGTTGCATTTTCCCAGAGGTACTGCTGAAATCTTTTTATGGATTTTCAGTAAGCAACTGCACAGGTCTGGATCTGTATATGCTAAACAAATGATTGAACAAATGCAAAGGTATTTAAAAACGGTTTTCATTTCATATCTCATGGACAAACCCCCTCCCATGCGCCAGCCCTGCCAGAGAAGAAAACTGATTTACGCTTGCTCTTGACAGGAGTAAAGTCCTTGATCCTTATCAAGCCTGGAATGGGCTGTAGAACATTTTCTGAATACCCACAAACCTGTTGTTTCTGGGTGTACACAAATGTTTCACAATATTTCCTCCCTCAAACTGTACGCTAAAATACATGCACAGAAGACATAAAACAACAAAACGTGGCGCATGAAATGCTCACAAAAGTCTCAGTAACTGGCAAGCTCTCAAGCTGCATTCCAACTCATCATTTTCGCGCACTGCTCTGCTCCATACATGGAGTCACCATATGCAATTAAGTCAAGGTTCTGCTCCAATAGAAAAGATCCGAAAAGGCAGTTGCTATACCTCTCAATGGGAACACTAGAAACCACATACTGGTTACAGAATGTAATATCCTGAGAAAGCATCGTCCACTAAGAATTTACTATATGGGCCAGCCGGGAGACCTAGGATCCCCAGACCACATGTGCTTTTCACACCATCCAACATGATTAATATATTCACACTATATTCGGGCCTCTTCAAATGCCAGCTCTCATTCAGAGTGATTTTAGAGTAATGTTTTTACAGAAAGAGACATTTCAAAAAAGGGAAAGAGGCTTTTATAAATGCAAAGTCAAACTGTTGGCTTGCACGGTAAGCGTAATCAAAAGTTCAAATATTTTTATGAACATAATAGAAGACGATAGGTTCATTTACAATTGCTTTCCATATTACTGCGTATTAAGTATACAGTTTCGCGATCAAGCGAATGCAAATATTATACCTGGTTATTACTGCCTGAATAACTCACTTTAAATAATATAAACACAAAAAAATTCCTATTGTCTTGAAACTACGTATTCCAAGGCGCATGCGCCCTTCCCGTCCGCTTGGCCATTCTTCCGGCTGTCTCAAGTCTCACATTGCTTTTCACATTTTAACCATCAATCCGCACAGACACGCAGCTGTAAAGAAATACATGTATGATAACGTCAGCATTTCTTCCATTTTGGAGGACTTATCTTATGCTCGGTCTGTTCCATCTGTAAAATCTTCCCGAGCTAAAAAAAAAAAGAACAATCAAAGTTCATTTTAAGTAGAAAAAAGATTTCACGGGGCGCGCTTATGCCTCAGAAATTACAATTTGAAGAACCATCAGGCCTGGAAACTTCTCTGGTGTGCAGACTCCAATCTTTTTTTAACCTATGAGAATATTACATTTAAAGAAGCATATTTTGCAGTGACAGGTAGATAGATCATTTTTGACATTATTAAACATGAGTAGGTTCAATTCTCCGACTAGACTTGTCATTTCACAGTTTCCAAATCACTTTCATTAGGAATGGGACTGTGAGACTAGATCTGTCACTTAACTGTTTAACTGTCGAATGTGGATCTTCAGTGATATATTTGAGTGTACGTGGCGCCCTCGAGTGACTCAGACGTTAATTATATCACGCCCTCTAATGTATGCAGATCAGTATAAAACAACTGAGCTAATGCATCGCTTTTACCAGAGTGAGGGATGAATCAGCCCGCAGCCTCTGTCATCGCCCATCGCTTTGCATTGATGGCTCTTCTACTTAGAGCTCTGAATGATCCTATAATGAAAGCCATTGCTTTTTTAAAGGAACCAAAAAGGGCATTATGACCCTAAGTAGGTTTGCTGCTATTATCCTGGAATAAGTTTCTGGCGGGCGCTGTGCTGTTCTGGGTCATTCAGCATATTAAAGAATGATTTCCAGGCTAGTATTAAGTCTTTACTGTGTACATCTTCTCCTTTGGTTGCTATTCAAAAATGAATAATAGTAAATGAGATTTCTGAATTGGCAGTCAGATACGGGTGGCTTCTTCATAAGAGAGTATCTGAGACCTTTTGGGCAGAAATGGTTGACAATAATAATGTAGATGTATCAGTATGGAAATGCTATATATTATCCATAGAGCTGGTATAACAAGAAATACATAACCGTAAACTATTCTGATAAAACCAAGGTTTGTTCTAGCGTTTGGGCAGGTTGCATGAAGAAGAAACCTTAATATTATAGCTTTTTTCTTTACTTCGCTCTATCTCTAACTATATTGTTTGCAATATAACACAGCAACTATTCCCTTTTAAAATTATTAGGGTGTTTTAGTGCACTGGTAATTACAACTCCACTTCTCTATTTGATTTACTAAAGAGCCTCACAATTAAAAGGGGATTAAATCGTCTTAAAACGTACAACCTTATACAGTCACTGTGATGTAGTTTACATAGCGGGCTGGTACTCCCCTCTTACAAGAGACCAAATAGGACCCCTCCAAATCAATTCTTTTTGGAGAGGTTTACAAAGGGTGCTCCCTCTCCTTTCAAGGGATCTCTGCCTTACTCAGAAACAACATAATCTACGTTGTAAGCACCATCTAAAAGTACGGAGCATTCCTAGGGCCTCATTTATGAGGAAATGGCATAGGGCCGTGCCACGTCTTCTTACTGCATTGCGCTCCGCTAATGTGAAAGGGCAGGAATACACCACATTTATGAAATACAGTGCGTTCTTTTTCTTTCCCGCTACACTGGCGAACAATTTGCTGCCTAGCGCCAACATAGGCACCCTTGCAGCATGGTGGCACCCTTGCAGCAGGGGCGGCTCCTCCATTAGGGCAGAGGAGCGTCGCCCCACTGCTTTCTCGCAGTGCGAGAAGCAGAAACATAAAATGGTAAAACTACCATCTTATGTTTCTGCTTCTCACACTGCGAGAAAGCAGAAGGGTAAGCCTGGTCTGCTGGAGTCTAGGGGAGGAGAGGCATGCCCACTCTGAGTGCGCTGACTGTTTGGTCGGCCCCAGGGCTGACCAAACCAGTCATACGCACTCTGCATTTTCTCCATATAGGCTGCATGCAGCCTACATGGAGAAAATGGCCTCCCCATTGACGCCTGTGGGGTCGGCGTCACAGCGAATCACAACGCTGCCATTACAACATTGTGATTGGCTTAGGGGAGGGGAGGGAGGCTGCCTGCTCTGCCTGCTTCCGGTTCCGGCTGGAGCTGGGAGGGTAAGTTTATTTATTAATTTTTAATTAATCCCCCCTAAACCCCGACCTACCACCACTGCGAGTCATGCTGCCCGCGACTCCCTTGCAGCGTGGTGCAAGGGTGCCTCAGGTGCAGGCAGGATTGTTTTTTGGCAAGAAGGGGCATCTTCCTGCACAAAAATAATCCCTACAGGTTTTTTGCTCTTTTTGTGTGTGAAGCAGAATGCAGCACACATGGAAAGAAGAAAAAACGAGGAGAAAGATAAATATTTTTCCTTGTTACGCCTGCTCTGGGGAGGAGTAAGGTGTTGCCCCAGGTTTACATGATTAAGTAAATCTGGGGCGACGTCAAAATCCATTTGTGCACATGGGAAAACCCACCACAACGCTCATGGAAGGCCTCCTTGACGCAGAGCAAGGCAAGGCAGCTCCTTGCGCTGCTTTGCCTTACTCCATCTCTATGAGGTCGTGCAAAGCCACGCAGAGTGGCTTTGCGTTGCCTCATAGATAGGATTGAGAGGCTCACGCCACAGGAGAGTCAGAAAAAGCTATGCTTTCGCTGCACAAGCCCTCCATAAATAAGCCCCAAAGTCTCTTTGGCTGCTAAAAAAGTGTAATTCATGCACTACAGAGGCACGATAAAGATGGACACAATATAATTAATGCACACAAATTACATACAAGTACAGGAGTACCGAGAGTCATATAGCTCTGTCATCTCAAGGAAGGGTTGCATAGATCTTTGGCTCAAGTTGGAAACGTCCTCAGTAACATCATGGAAATGCAATGAGCTACGCCGTTCCTATCTGGAGTGTCTAGGTATCACCAGTGCTTAATTTGAGCCAGTAGTTGCCGATGGGGGGCACCAGCACTCATTTTTCTGCAACAGGGGGCAAGAAACTGAAAATCAAAGGAAGTGGAAAGACGGGGAAGCAAAAGAGGGAAACCGTCATAAAGGGAGAAAACAGGAACTTTCAAGAGTTAGGGGAGAGGATGTGGTCCGTCAGCTTAAACTGCCGACTTTGGTGCAGGAAACCAAGGTTCGAGCCTCGCGGTCGCGTCCACATCCTGTGATTCTGGGCAAATCAGTTAACCTCCCCGTGCCTGAATGTGTAATGTAAATACGGTGCTCATGTAAAGGCTCCAATACCTTCGGGTCGAGTTCGTGCTATATAAATATGCAAAAAAACAAAAAAGAGTGATTTAATCAGTCTGGTAGGGGAGTAGAGAGACCTGAGGTGAATGCAAGACAATGCAGCCTTGGTATTTCATGGACCTACTTTTAATTGCACCAGCCACCAGCACTCATTCCAATATAAATTATGCACTGTGCATCACAGTTTGAATCTCAGGAACTAAGGGGCATATTTATAATAACTGACGCATCCCTGCATATCAGCAGGGATGCGCCAGTTATTTTGCGCCCCAGCTCCGCCATCATGGATGCGCCGCATTTATAATGCTGCGCACCATGGGGCAAAAACGGCACAGATCCGTCACGCATCTGTGCCGTAAAAGTGGCGCATTGCTGGAGTTGCGTCGCAAGCGCCACGCAGCTCCAGCAATGCTCTGGGGGGCCCTATCTGCACAATGCTGCGTCAATCCTTATGCCTGCTTCAAGCAGGCGCAGGGTTTTGACGCAGCATGGGCTCAAAAGTGACTGAGTGAAATCTTGTAGATTTCACTCAGCCACTTTTAGGAGGCGTTCCTGCGCCGGAACGCCCCCACCTGCCCTGGAACGCCTACATGTGGCGCAGGGCTTTAAACGTGACGCATCTCCCAGATGCGTCACGTTGTAAATACCCCACACCATGGTGCAGGATTTGCGCCGCTGCTGTGTCACAAAAGTGACGCAACGGCGGCGTAAATGAGGCGCAAGTCAAACATAAATCTGCCCCTATATACTCTTATAAGGGCTGATGTAGTCCACCCCTTGACTAAGCAAATCAAAAAACGAAAGGACAGGTTGCAACTGCACCAAGGAAGCACCGTTATACCTGAGGAGCCCCAATCAGAACCTCTTTAAACGCCATTAGATCAATGTAAACAAAATCTGAAATAATATGCTATTGTACAATTACATATATACATTTCTGGTTTGGTGGGCTTAGAGTCAAGGGTATAATTTGGTGCTGGGCAGAGAATATGTTCGAGCTGTTCTATACCTATCTACTAAAATTCACCAGCTACAGAGTACTTGTTAAAAGTGGAGTTACAACACAAAGGCTCTGAAAGAAGAAATAAAGGTGGTATGTCTTCATCGTTTTTTAAACACTGATCAATATTGGCTGCACGTTTTTAGCCACAGCTTCATTTTGGTGAACTTCCCCCAAATAGAAGATTCAGAGAAACCTAAGGAGTGGCTAGTTAGCCTTCTTAGCTGTTATAAACTAGACAGTAGAACAGAGCCTCATACAATTTAACAACACACAAGCTAACAGCTACAGCTATCTCACACCTCTCTGTGCCTAACCGTAGAATAAAGGGATTACTTCCACCCCTAAACACCACAAGGGAGTAGAATGAATGTGAAGATCGCAAGGGAGGACAAAGGCACCCTTTTCAGAATTCAAGGAGGGGAATAAAATTAACAGTTTAGAAAAAAGATAGGGTCTATGGAAATATGACTTCCAATAGACGTGTAGGATTTAGTCTGTATGTGTTTATGCATTTGGTACTGAAAATGGTCCTCATTTCAAAAGGAGTGTCTTCCTGACAGGAAGGGAATGTCCTAACTAGGCCATCCAAGGCTTTGGAAGGTGGGATGGCCTATGGCAGATGGTGATCAGCCTCACATATTATTTGCTTACTGCCAAAGTAGATAGTCTTGGGTGTAGCAAGTAGTTGGATAGAACTAATTATTATGAAACTACAACGTATGAGTATCCAAATCATCAAACAGCTTTGTGAGGCATCCCAATCATGAAAATGTCTAAAAATCACTGACCTGCTATCAGATCCTAGATAGAGAACATGATATAACAATTTAAATATGCACAGAGCCCAGCGAAAGCAAAAACAAAAAAGAGAAAAGGCAGGGACAGTTGATGATCCTCACTAATGACAATCAACATCCTGTGATTATGGGCAAATCACTTAATCGCCCGGTGCCTAACAAAAAGGAATGTGTCCTTCTATAACGAAACTGGTGTTCATGTAAAGCGCTCTGATACCCGATGTCTCGGGTCTAGTTCGAGCTATATAAAACTCTAAAAAGAAAAAAAGAAAAAATTGCAATAGTAAGGAAGGAGTGGAAAAAAGAAGGGTAAAAGCATGGCTGGGGCTTGCACGGTCTACAACTCCCCCCCCCCCCCCCCCCCCAACGAAGGATGGAAAAAAATGAGATGTAGTGTATGAAGAATTTCTCATAATTATTTAAACTCCATTACAATATGTAGCTTCCTACAGGTTTATCAGAGATGACAAGGAAATAGTGTTGGTGTCAGTTGCCTTTCCCTATGTCTCACCAGTGAGGAGTTTCTTGAAAAGGAAGGTTTTGAGGTATTTCTACACTATATGAAGGGAAAATGATGAGGCCAAGTGCAGGATGGAGTGAGGATCATACCTTTTCTGCTATATGCAGATCTGGAAATGAAAATGTAGGATGGTCTACAGATGAAAGGTGTATGAGGTGCCAGGAAGTGGAGCGATATCTATGGGTGGCAAACCTTAATGTGTTCTTTGCAATTCAGACAAGCACTCTCACATTGCTCCTGATGCATATACATTGATGTCATTGGTTGTAAGAACCCAGCAGTGAGTACACTGAGGACCAGTGTCACTTATTTTTGAAAATGCCTTAGGCATTTATTGACATGCTCGTAGAAGAATCTGTCACAGGCAGAATAGGGTGGCACCAACAGCAAAGGCAGGACGCAGCTGCAAGCAATTTTTAAAATTCATACCAGTAGAATGCTACTGTGTCCAGATGGTCTTCCAAAGAAAATAAAGACTAGCAGTCTGTTGATAAAAAGGCCAGTGTTGTTTATCTAATGATTCAGTACATTTGTTCTGCATTAATAGTCCTATTTCTCATGAACTTGTTCCGGAGAGGAAAGTCACAGAAAAATAGCATTTGATTCCTGAAAACTGAGAGGGTCGGAGTCAAAAGGCTCAGTAAATGAAAGGGAATTATTTACTTGTGTTTGAGCATTCCACGGACTTAAAACGTTTCAATAAATAAGACATTTTTTGATTCATACTAACCAGAAACCAATCGTTATTGGTAAATTATGGATTTGCCAAATATTGCCACACTTTTCAAAATCGCTTTGTAAAAAACAAGAGTACTTGTTCAATCTGCAGCATATACTTGACAAAATGAATAAACTCATTGGGTAACTTTCTCAGAATCACTGCGAATTCGGGGAAGAGGAAAACCAATGGAGTGATTGATGGCAGTGGTGTGGCTGTGGCGTGGTTGACAAATGGACACAGCTCTTAGTATATTGTGACCACATATGAATGGATGCAAGCTATAAGTGAGGATGTGGAGCACATATGGGAAAAGGAGTATATAGCAAAGAACTCGAGGTGAGTTTACAGCATTTTCGGAAGATCAAAGACGATTTTACTACACAGTTAGACATTGTTGTAAGAGGTGATATCCTCATTGTTCCTGTTGCCCTGAGATCTAAGCTTATGAGCTTTGCCCATGAGTGACCCGTTGGCATGATTCAAATAAATAAAAAGTTAAGATGAGCTATTGGTGGCCACCAACCAATTAAGAAGTGAGTGCTAAATGTCTATGAATGCAGACAAAACGTAAAGGTTCACTCTTGTCCTATGGCTTGTATCGGAATGACCATGGCAAAAAGTTGAATTCAATTTCATAGGACCAATGTACATCATGTCCATTTCTAAGCATTATGCTACAGTAATAATTTATTACTGTAGCAAGTGGATAGAGGAAGTCAAGGTGACCAAATATCTCATATTTTGTGCCTCCCATCCAACTTTAAAGATAATGTAATGCACTGAACCTCTTTATTTAAAAAGAAAACTGGAAATGATGTAACCTCCCTTCATGATTAATATTTTTTGTTAAAATACAGCTTTGGTGTAGCCTGGTTTGTTGGCTTTCCTTACCCGTTCCAGGCTTCTAGTCTTTGTGTGTGCTGGCCTGGAACTTGTTATGGAATTTTGGGCACGGGGCGGACGGTTCTACAGGGGACTGTTACAGCATAAATATCTTGAAACTGATTTATTCACAATAAAGTACTGCTTCAGTTCATGTTGTGGCATGTCACTGTAAATTTTCAATATAGTTTGTAAGATGAAACATCATCCACAAAAATATTGAAATAAATTACTAATACAAAAAATATTATTTGTAAATATATATTATTTATAGTAAATAACATACAATATAAGCAGTTATAATTTTTGATATTTTAAGATACTTGATAACACATGTGATATTTATCAAACTGTTAAAAACAAATAATTTAAATATATAACACATAATACTTTGAGTATTATATCACATAACAAAAAAGGAAAACAAATGTAAAAAGCAAATCACAATAAAAGTAAACAAAGCAAGTAAAATAATTTAAAAATATTTCCTTTTTAATTTCAGTTATATAGTCCAGAAATATCTCATAAAAATCCAGACATAAGGGGGGCTCTGTTTGTTGGGCTAACACGTTCCAGGCTGCATATATCCTGCCATACCTGCAAGTTTCCTTCCCTGCCGCCTGTCTCCCCTGCCGCCGCTGCCGTCCTCGCATCTCGGCGCGGCCGCAGTGAGGGGCGATCTACACTTCCCACCATCCTCAGTGGCAGGAAGCCGCACACGCCTCTTCCGCGCCTGGGGGCGCATTAAAGCAGAGGAGAGCCCTGGTAGAGCGGGGGCTCTGTTTGTTGGGCTAACACGTTCCAGGCTGCATATATCCTGCCATACCTGCAAGTTTCCTTCCCTGCTGCCACTGCCGTCCTCGCATCTCGGCGCGGCCGCAGTGAGGGGAGAACTACACTTCCCACCATCCTCAGCGGCAGGAAGCCGCACACGCCTCTTCCGCGCCCGGAGGCGCATTAAAGCAGAGGAGAGCCCCGGTGGAGCGGGGGCTCTGTTTGTTGGGCTAACACGTTCCAGGCTGCATATATTCTGCCATACCTGCAAGTTTCCTTCCCTGCCGCCTGTCTCCCCTGCCGCCGCTGCCGTCCTCGCATCTCGGCGCGGCCGCAGTGAGGGGAGAAGTACACTTCCCACCATCCTCAGCGGCAGGAAGCCGCACACGCCTCTTCCGCACCCGGAGGCGCATTAAAGCAGAGGAGAGCCCTGGTGGAGCAGGGGCTCTGTTTGTTGGGCTAACACGTTCCAGGCTGCATATATCCTGCCATACCTGCAAGTTTCCTTCCCTGCTGCCTGTCTCCCCTGCCGCCGCTGCCGTCCTCGCATCTCGGCACGGCCGCAGTGAGGGGAGAACTACACTTCCCACCATCCTCAGCGGCAGGAAGCCGCACACGCCTCTTCCGCGCCCGGAGGCGCATTAAAGCAGAGGAGAGCCCCGGTGGAGCGGGGGCTCTGTTTGTTGGGCTAACACGTTCCAGGCTGCATATATCCTGCCATACCTGCAAGTTTCCTTCCCTGCCGCCTGTCTCCCCTGCCGCCGCTGCCGTCCTCGCATCTCGGCGCGGCCACAGTGAGGGGAGAACTACACTTCCCACCATCCTCAGCGGCAGGAAGCCGCACATGCCTCTTCTGCACCCGGAGGCGCATTAAAGCAGAGGAGAGCCCCCGCGTCGCGGGATCGCGCGCGGGTGGCGCCGGGCTAAGCCCGGGCAAAGGGCGGGCCGTCTGCGGCCGTCCGAGGCAGACCAAAGTTGGGTTGGGCCATCCCCCCTGGCAATCGTGTGAGGTTCAATGTTAGTGGCAATACCGGTTTACCTCTGTGAGTAGAATCCATCCTATGGTACAAAAGTCACCTATTGCTGCATAGTATACCCGGCCAATCATTTAATATGGGGAAAAGTATACCAGCTGTGTCCAGGCCAAATGGTAAGCAGAAAATGCCTGCAACAACTTCCACTACCCCATTGCCGAGTTTGACTGCCATAGATAAAAGCTCCAGAAGACTATTGGTGTTGTCGCCTCGGCTATTAAAAACACCGAAAGGCGTCTTTCGCTTTCATCGAGCCTGCCCCCACTTATGCATCAAGAAAACTCATTGGATTCCCTGCTTGCTACATCTTATGCGGGGCTCCCGGGCGCAGACTCTAATGAGAACTGTATAACAGTGGATACAGTATCCTCTAAACATTGTTTTATGGATAACAGGCTTTCATTAACCCCTACTATGCTAAGGTCTAGCGTGAATATGAGCCTTGATTCTTCCTTACCCTTAGCAAATGAGCAGTCACACACAGAGGGCATAGGACCATGCTCAGATATCAATGTGTCAATCACAGATAGGGATAAAAGCGTCAGCACACCAATGCAAACCAGGGGGCAGAAAGCAAAGAGGCAAAATGCGAAGCGAAAAAAGAAACACATAGAGCCAGTGCCGAACAAATGCAGAGACAAGGGCGGGCGTTATCAATTATGGAGGACCCCTGTCCCTGTAGAGCAAAATGATGGTCATGGGGAAGGCCACCCTAGTGAGAAGGACTTACAAATTATAGAAGCCAGTGTAGCGCTGGGGAATGAGGGCTTCTGGGGGAGGATGGAGACTTTGATGACCACCCTTTTAGGGCCAATTAACCAACAAGTCCTTAATATAGACAAGAGGTTGAGAGCATTAGATGACCATGTGTTAAAATTGGGCATAGGGCATAATCCAATAATCAAACTACACTCAGGGATAACTACTATAGATAAACCCAAAAACATCAAGGCTAGCAAGAACAGTAAAGCCAATATTAATGCTCTTCTGCCAACACCAAAACCGAGCACAAGTAAAGATCCATCAAATGCGGAACTGTTAGACCTGGGGATTTCTGGTTGGCTAGGGCTTGCGCCAAAGCCAGGCAGAAACCACCACTCTAGTCAGGGCAAGGAAGTTACACGCCAAAGATAACCCCTGCTCACCCCCTTGGTAGCTTGGCACGAGCAGTCAGGCTTATCTCTGAGGCGATGTGTAAAGCGTTTGCGCGCGCACCCAGCAACAACCCCCAAGGCCCACCACAAAGGAAACTCCACACAAGGTATTCTATAAAAATAACCTTTGTATTATACACAACACATTAGATAAAAACACACACTTCACAATGTGCCAACAGGCACGGGCGGAATTTACAAGGGATTATGTACAAGACAGGGCCACCTGGACCACTGTCAGGAATTAGCACTTTTAGATATTTAGCACATAAAATATATAAAATCACGGTAGCACAAAAATAATATGTATAGCACACAACCAGTACTTACTGGTATCGGGGAAGTACCACCTACGTAACCCTAACTACTTTAGGAGACTGTCACGCAGGGAACTAGAACCTCACTAGCACCACCTGTACTAGGAGAAAGCAACAACCACCTATGTATCACAATACCTGTAGGGGTAATAGAACGTTACACATGATGCCTAAAACATTCAGAGAAGTAGAGCAATGGCACATGACGCATCAACACACATTCAGAGGTGCACGGAAGGAACACACATGATGCATAAAACATTCAGAGGTGTAAAAGCAATGGCACATGATGCATCAACACACATTCAGAGGTGCACGTAGGAACAACTGCGCAAGACTCCACCTGAGCCACCACCTGTGGCAGTCCCTGGGCCAACTGGCCTGGAAGGGGCTAGGACGCCCTGCATTCAGTCAAGCTGCGCCAGCTGCGCAGACTAAAACAAGAATGGTCCCCCACCTAAACGTGGCAGCTGCCCACTAAGTGCTGGGCAGCTGGAAAACGAACTTCAGGCACTCTGCGTGCCTCTGGAGCCCTCTCTGGGCTCTGTTCACTCAGAAAATGTCCCCTAGAGCCCTCGTGGCTCGGAACAGTCGTGCTCCCCTTCGTTGGAGCGCTCCGGGCGCTCTGCACACCAGACAATGCCCTCTAGAGCCCTCGTGGCTCTGCACAACATTGGAGCCTCACTGGGCTCAAACAACAATGCCCCGGGAGCCTTCACGGCTCTGAGACCACATGCCCGAGGTCGGAGCGTTCACTGCGCTCTTCGTTGGAGTCCCTCTCAGGGACTCGTGACACCACAATGCCTCCATTCGTTGGAGTCCCACACGGGGGACTCTTTACACGCAATGCCCCCCTAGAGCCTCACGGGGCTCGAGAAATGCTGTGGCCACCTTGTGGAGCCTCACGGGGCTCGATCACTGCCCCCGCACCCCCAGCACATGCGCGGAGTCCCCCAGCCCTTCTCAACACTCACCGGGCTGCTCGGGGACTCCTGCGTCGTCTTCCCTCTCTCCGTTCTTGTGGGGGAGGGCGTGAAGGACTCCAAGGCTTCCTCGCGGAGGGGCAGGCACCGGCAATGTGCCTCGCGCCCCCTCCGCACAAGTTCTGGCCACCCTCCTCCTCACGGTCCAGCGCGGGGTGGGCTCCCGCCTGGATCGTAACTTCTCCGACCGGGCTGCAACCGCGGTGCTTGGCAGGAGGCGGGGTAGGCTCCCGCCCTCCTTCTCTGAGTTCCGGTTGTCCCGGAGGCCCGCCCTCAGCCGCCTGACTTCCGGTTTCAGCCCGGGCTGTAGCGGTGATTATTCCGGCCGTAAGAGGGGTAGGCTCCCTCGAAATACACGCAAATAAGCGGGGTGGGCACCCGCAGGCTGAATCAAAACATGGCAGAATCGCGGGGTGGGCACCCGCTATCAGGATCACAGCGCGCCTAGCGCTATAAAGCAAAACAGCGCTCCCAGCGCTATAAACAAGGCAAAGTCCAGGAAAACAGCGCGCACAGCGCTACGGAGTCCAGGAAGCGCTCCCAGGCGCTATAAGCAATGTCCAGCAACCAAAAAGGTCCTTCAGAGAGCAGGGGGCAAAGGCTGGGCCCAGAGCCAGCTCACAGGGCCCTCCAGCAGGGAGGCAGTCCCCAGTGGCGGTCTCTCCTGGCGCCCAGCAGCAGCAGGCCCCCCCTCAAGTGGATCCTGCAAGAGAACACACCGTAAGGGGACACAGCCCCTTTTTATACAGTACAAGGCTTTGTCTAAGGTGCAGGGAAGGGGCGAACCAGTTCCAACAGGTTCCTGAGCACTTTGTTTTGCTCAGCCCCTCTCCCTATTCACTGGCAGGGCTAGGGTCATTAGACGCACCACAGGGGCCGGCGCCAGCATTGTGTGGGGGAAGCCCTGTCCTATTCAGGACCCAGGTACACTCCTCCCCAGCCATCAACATGCTAACTCCCCATTCACCACTGGGTGACTCCTCCTGACTCTGGGGAATTCCCTAGTCCGTCACCTGACCTCACCAGCCAATCGCCAGACAAGCCACACATTTCAGACTGCACACTGAAGTGCCCACTTCTAGAAGTGGCACTTCCACACCAGGTACATGCACGCCGCACACATCAACGCGCAGCATTCACTCACACGAGTCCGCACATACCAAACACGGGCCTGCACACCCTACGCATCAGGAACTACCAGGACACATACATCCCCCCCTGCATTCCTATGGGAGGGCAGGCCAACCTCAACACACGCACGCACTTTACCCTGAGACACAGCGGTAAAGTGCGCAGAAACCAAAATCCATTACACCAAGTCACCCATAAAAAGCAAAAAGTCTCGGGGGTGAACCTGCCAGAAGGGCCAAGTCCAACAGGAACCTCTACCCAAACGGGCACCTAATTCTAAAACAACTAAGGCAGTTAGCCCTGAAGGTGTGGATCAAACCATTGCTAGAAGTAATAGGGCATCAATTAGACAAGCTAATAATGATGCCCGAGGTCCCCCGACAACTAAATCAGATCCAACAGTAGTAACTAATATGAGACAGATCCCGGCTCGTATTAGTTTACCCCCAGAGTGCGGGGCTTATGTGCTGGTCCTAGTTAATGTGCCAAAATAGAGGATGGACCAAGAGGAAAATCACACAACTCTTAAAAATAGAACTCTTCATTGGCTATCTGGAAACTGTAATTTCCCAATGGAAGGAGCAGGGGAGATTATTCATACCCAAAGAGTAGGGTGGGTGGGTCCGCTGAGAAAAAAGTTTGAGGGGGATTGCATAATTATAAACTTTAGGTCCCCACAATGGGCGCAAACTACACTTTCAAAAGCCCCACTGCTCTCACCTTGGGAATTCAATACTACTTTGCTCCCCCTCGGATACTTTTATAGGCACTTAATAGATTTTAATCTTAATCCAGGGATCAATCCCCAAGTATATCAATTGGACTCAAATCACAATATTAGGAATAACCTCGGACTGCCCCACCAGGATCAAAACCTTAACCTTAGGAATGGTCCTCCATTAGGCCATTGGATCGCACCCCCAGCATACCTAATGTCACATTTACCTTCTCCCATCTCCCCCAGTTCGTCCCAAGGGAGAGGCTTTACGTGAGGACCGATCAAAACAGTAACACGTCTCAGAATGAGCTGAGGTATATGTTTAGTATTCCAACTTATAATCGGTTTGAACACGCTTTTTCCAACTTAGAATGTCAGGATTGACTGGGGAAAAGAGAATGTGAAGAGGTATCTAATGTCACTGGGGAACATTTACATCTTAAACAAATAAATACAACTCAGACAATGGTAGCGCATGACGCCATTGTCTTACCCCCAGCCACACATGAGGTTACAATTACCCTACTAACCCAACCTAAGCAAAGTGCTAGGAACAAGTCCTCTGGCCCTTTTAGTCATTCTAATTTGTCAATCCTTAGCTGGAATGTTGCTGGCCTAGAACCAAGACTGTCAGACCCCCAATGGGTCCAGCTATTGGATGGTAAAGATATTATTATGTTTCAAGAGACATGGGCTGTTGGGAATTTACATATAGATGGCTACCACTGTTTTAGCGTGACCACACGGAAGCCTACCTTTGGTCGTGCAGTGGGTGGACTATTTATAGGTATTAGGACAATGGTGGGTGGTACCATCAAAGATTTATCAGAAGGAAACCCGAACATTCAGGTCCTTGAATTTAAACGAAAGTCCAGGATTTATCTAATTAATTTTTATAATAATGATTTTTATTCTATACCCAATAAGAACTATATAGCACTCTCTAAGACTTTACAAAAATTGGAAGCAAGTTTAGAATCAGAGGAGGAGATAGGGATCTTAATTGGGGGGATTTTAATGCGAAACGTATAAAGAAATGTTGGTCCGAGGATAATAATAACTTAGATCAAGCTGAACGAAGGGGTCTTGAATTAGCAAACATACTAAGCGAGCATATCCTCAGTAATGCTATGGAAACAGGTCAAACCTCTAGCATGGATTGCGTCCCTACGTTCAGAGGAAGGGACTGTAGCTCAACTATTGATTTTATTTTTATGTCCCCCTACTTAGCAGATCATGTAATAGAATCCAAAGTGATAGAGACATCATTTGGTGATCATAATCCCCTCACAATTACTTTGCATCTAGGCTCCAGTCCTGTATATGTGAATTTAAATGGAGCAAGAGATATCACACCCTCTGGTGATGGCTTGCGACTAAAATGGAGGGGAGTTGATAGCGGGGCCATATTAGAAAGTGTGAAAAATGCACATTTTGAATTAATTAATTCCTGTTTACTTTTAGATGGGAATAACCATAGCATAATCATGGATTTTGGCCAACTGTGTTCAGTAATAAAAAATCTTTTGTCAATCCCACTGCCAAAGGAAGGGAAAGAGCCAAGGTGGTTTGATTCCGCCTGTTCAACAGCAAACAGGGAATTGCGTAGGGCACTAACTACTAAGCCAAGGAGCATACCAGAGGTACAGGCAGCTAGGAAGCACTATAAATTTAAAATAGCTGAAAGAAAGGCTGCATTACTGACGGAACAGTGGGAATCGCTGGTTGAAAGTGCTAATTTGAAGAGCAGCGGCCCCTTCTGGTTAGCCGTCACGAAAATGCGAGACATGGGCAAACATCTATCCCCAATTAGCTGTAATATAACTAGCAGTACCTGGGAGGCCCATTTCTCCAAAATATATGCCGCCCCTTCCGAGGAAGCAATTATCTCCTCCCCTGGACAGCTGTGTAGCCTACAGATTGACCTTCATGAGGTAGTGGCAGACATCAGAGAGAGCCTTGGCAACAAGGCCCCAGGTCCGGATGGACTCCCCATAGATGTTATTAAGCACAGCCCGGACCTATGGGCACCAATTCTTCTCAATGTTTTTAATAGTCTGCCAACAGTGCCCATGCCTAAAACCTGGGCCACCAGTACCATAGTCCCAATTTTTAAAAGGTGTGACAGGTAAGATCCAGTTAACTACCGTCTGATCTCGCTCCTGGATAACACCTTAAAAATCCTTGGCCGAGTTATTTATAATAGGATGATAGAGTGGACTGAAGACACAGATCTATTGGACTCGTGCCAGATGGGATTCAGGAGCGGGGTGGGTACGGTGGAGCAATGTTTGAACTTAAAGCTGATAATTGATAAGTATAACGTTGCTCGATCGTCCCCTATTTATCTTGCATTCATGGACCTTTCATCCGCTTTTGACCTAGTTAATAGATCTAAACTGTGGGCCATGCTTCTTGACTATGGTCTAGATGAGGCCCTCGTAAATTTCCTGGCTTACCTTCACACTGACCTCAAGGCACAAGTCAGGATTGGGACAGGTGGTGAAGTATCTGGAGCCATAAAAATAGGTAGGGAGGTCAGACAGGGGTGCGTTTTAGCACCCCTGCTGTTTATCATCTACATTAATGGCCTTGCCAAAGCTTTGAAACAAGTGACCAGAGACGTCCCAACTATTCAGGGGCATTTACTGCCAGTTTTATTATACGCAGACGATGCGGTCCTTATGGGCCGCACCCCAACTGCCCTCCGTTTACTTGTTGAAATCTTTGCTCAACATATGGAGGCTTTAGATCTGCGCGTAAATTTAAAAAAATCTTTTATTATGTCATGCGGGCCTGGGAAACGGAAGCTCAATACTATATATATAGGGTCAGACAAATTAGAATCTGTAACCTCATTCCCATATCTAGGGTTGGTTTTCGCTGCGAACGGCTCATGGAGTGGGCATTCTGCCCACGCCATGGGCAAGTTCTCGAAAGCCACCAATTCTATATTGAGTCTTTCACGCCCAAAGAAAATAGGTGCCACTAGAGCTATTTAATTTTTTTTTAGATTACAGTGCATTCCTGTAGCCACATATGGGGCTGAGGTCTGGGGATTGGGGAAAAGTCCTGTAATTCAGCGTGAAGAAAACCGTTTTTGTAGGAAAATACTGGGCGCCCCAATCTCCTCTTCTGAATTTATCTGTCATAAAGAACTAAACCTCCCCTATGTTTGTGACTTTATTAGAACTAGACCAGCTTTATTCTGGATTAGAATCTGGAGGAATAACTCAGCAACATTAACACAAGATATTATAAAAGACTGCCTCAAATGTGAACACGGCTTATCAATACCTTGGCTTGCGGAAGTTTCAAAAACATTGCGCGCCGTGGATAAAGGCGATCTTTTCTCCGACCCATCCAGAATCGAGCCCTAAGATAAGGTTGAGGTCAAACACACACTATATGCACTTTTTAATTCAGAAAGAATGGGCAGGGAATTACTTAAACCCACTGTTGTCATATACATGGGGAATGATTTGTGTAGGGAACCACTCCCACCCTACCTCACCATCCCCATGTCCAACTGGGAAAGATCCTTGCTATTTCGCCTAAGGGCAGGCTCTGTAAAATTTTTGTTGGCCTTCCCTTTGGGTTATCTTCACACAACACAATATAACCCATGCCCTTGCGATGGCATTAGTACACAGAATGACTTGCACTTCCTATTCTTTTGTAAATTTTATCTAAAATATATTAACTGGTTTTTAACTCCTTATTTTAGAAAACAAAGACCCCTTTCTTTGGGGGAGTCTGCTTAATGTTATTTTCCCTGGACACAGATGAATTAATTTTTCGCACTAGCACTTTTTTGAGACTGGTTGTACGCGTACGTAAAATGATGGAAAACCCTTGAAAATTGTCTGATGAGAGTTGTATCTTGATTTACTGTGAAAATGAACTCTTCTTATTGTTGTCTTTTTATGGATTGTATTTTGATTTACTGTGAAAATGAATTGTTTTTATTGTTGTACTTTTATGGATTTTATGAAATTCAAATAAAGGTCTTTTGAACTTCAACTACAGACATAAGGAAACTATAGCAGCCATACTGCAAGGTAAAAACATATATATATGTATTTTTAAATTAACAAATAAAAAGAAAATTCACAAACTACTCTAACTACAATGCTACAAATATTGAGGAACATGCATGCATTGTACAGGGCAGAAGCCAGATTAAACTGTTTATGCTCCAGTTTTACAAACAATGGAGGGTTATTTACTATTTTAACTACAGCCTAACAAACATTGGGGAAAGTGCTCACACTGGAGGAGAAGAATCCGATTTATTATTTTAACTCCAGTTCAACAAATGTTTGGGAAAATGCATACAGTTCCTCAATGCATTGAGGAACGTGCATGCACTAGGAGAGGTCAGACTTACTATTCTAACCCCAGCCTTAGAAACATTGGGGAACATTGGGGAAAGCGCATAGATTGGGGGGTCCAATTTACTATTCTAAGTCTAGTCCAACGAATATTAGGGAAAGTTAATATATTTTGGGGAAATGGTGGATAAAATTCACTGCACCCAAATAATATAAGTATGCATTAAAATGTATTTTAAAAAACCAAACTGAAGTCTCCATTCCTGGATAAAATGTTCTGGTTGTACCCAGGATGGGCGTGCATCAGAAGTTTGATAGTGGTATTGTTGGGAACGTGACTGCAATGTATTTTCATTGTTAATGATGTATACTATTACGGTGGTGTATTTCCATACACCTAGATTGCTGAAACCTTAATAAAAAGATGTAATACAAAAAAACTAAATAATTAAATAAAAAAACAAAAAATCCTTGCCTCATCAACTCATTTATTTTGTATCATTGTTTACTTTATGAAGTGTCTAAAGTCTACCCAAGCATCACATGACCTACCTTAAGCCAAACAAGCACAAAACTCCAATCTCCTCTACCCCTCTATCAAACCTCTCCAAATGGAAATGAAAGGGGCCAGAGCCTACCACACTTCTTGTTCTTTTTTCTGCCCTTCAGACATCACAGAACTATAGAGCATGTAAGAAATGTTAAGGTGCGCTTTGGGGAGCACGGCCTCCTGGAGTTTAAGCTACAGGTCTCCAATTGACTCTAGGTAAATAGGACACTGTTTTGCATCTAAGTCTCCCAGTCTTCTACTCTAAAGGAATCGCTCTCCCCGCAGATCTCCGTCTCTTAAGTCTAAACTCCTAAACTAAGAATGGGGCACCTGAGTTCTCAGATCACCTCAGGTTGTTTTAGAAAATATTATATGAAGGCATCTACCTATACCAATACAGATAACTTGTGATTGGAAAATGTTTGGCATGACACAACCCCAGGTTCCACCCACTGTGTAGATTAGGGATAATTAGTCTTGACGACTTGCCAATAGATCACTAGTGACTTACAAATAGCAAGAAACATGTTGACCAGCTAGATCATTGTCTCTCTTGATAGCCATCATGTTTGTAATTGGACAAGTAGACTAACCTATTAAAATTCCATTTGAGGACTACTTAGTCTATCTTAATATGTACTTTTAACACACATACAGACTTCTACACCAATCTACATGAGTAGCCCTATACCCACACTTCAGATACAGCTTTGGAACAAAGGATCTCCGGTACAGAGCCCTCTTCTCCCCCTTGACCGTCGGGCATTGTAGCGCCAGCCCGACCAGGAGCATGCCCTATGATAAAGCATTACACACATCTGGGTGTATGAGGTCTCTTGTTCCTGAGGAATTTGACCCCTAGTTCAACTCTCCAGTTTATGACCAACCACATATTCTCTCTCTTTTTTGACCATAAGGAACTGCATACCCTTTGCTGAAATACTTAAAATAAATCTTTTGCCAAACCCCAAACTCACTTTTTAATTCATATGTCACCACTTGGGTAGGCCCTAAACAGCCCATAGGACAGGGTGCATTGTAATTGAAAAGTTGAACATGTACTTTTAAGTTTTATATGACTTAGTAGTGAAAAATTCCAAATTCGTATTTCACTGCTGCTAGGCCTACCTCTCCCATAGGATAACATTGAACTACCTTATTACATTTAATAAGTGATACATTTTGTTTGGGAGCAGGAAAAAAATGGATTGTAGTTTAAAACACTCTTTAATGGTAAAGTTGGACTTTAAGTTACATTCCTAAAAAAACACTTTTAGAAAGTTGGCATTTTCTTGTCCTGTTTGGTGCCTAAACCTGTTTCCTGGCTCACATGGTTTGGTGTAGTTGCAGATCGGCCTTTGTGTATTCCTCCAAGACAGTCATACGACATGGGAATTGGGCGTTGGCAGGATGGGCCATCTGACCTGATGGGAGAGGTGGATGTGTGCTAAGCGTAATTAGGGGACCTCCTCTAAATAAGTATTTTGAGGTCAGGGAGAAGAGGGCAGAAGAACAACACAATCGGAAATGACTCCCTTGTGAGCTATATTTCTTTTATAAATCTGAAATTAAATTCAACATGGACTGAGCATGGGCTAAGCAACAACAAAATTCAAAAAGATAACCATGTTTATAAAAATTCACATTGTTTATTCATATTCATTGTTGTATCAAAAAATCTTTTTACTTTCTTTTACTTTGTTTTTAAATATAAAACCAGGGTGCTAGACATAAACAGACAATATTACATAACATTTGAATATCAAATAATCTTCATCAATAACCCCTGAGTAAGAAGACAAAAGAAAACGTTCATACATACTATCTCACATACCTACCATCTCCTATACACTCATACCACATTCACTAATACATATATCTGGAGGGTGGGAGACAAAAGGTAGTACAGTCTCTGCGACCAATTAAAGTTACTGCGTGTAGCAGGATCTGAGCAGCATTGGTCGACGCGCGTTTCAGTGGCATAGATAATGTTATCACCACCTTCCTCCGGACCTTAGCCAGATATCAGACCAATATAGACACACCCAGGGGATACTAGTGCTGTTAATATATAAGAGAGAACCCCTGGCAATTACTGTCTTGTCTGGCTGTGTCTCTTAGTTGAAATGCCATGTTCTAGAAACCTCGTATATACTGTGTTAGATTTGGGGGTCTCTAGTTGGCAAAGGTAGGTACTTGTGACAAATAGGGACCCTTGCCTCTAGTCAGGGTAAGGGGGTACACTCCTAAAATAACCCCTGCTCACCCCCTTGGTAGCTTGGCACGAGCAGACAGGCTTATCTCAGAGGCAGTGTGTAAAGCATTTGTGACCACATACAGTAATCCATTACAACAAACAAATGATGGACGGAATGCTGACAATGCAGACATTCTCCCCCAGTCAAGAGATCTGGGTTAAATCCATCGTTCTTTTGCCCACTACGCCACCCCAGTTCAGACATGGCCATATGGAAATCAGTCTTGACCCTGTGCCTCCTGGGAACAGTCCAGCTCGAACTGCCAAGCCATGTCTTCCCTGGACCGGAATCTAGCATCCTAGGACCGGTTTCTGGCTATCAGCCGTCATCAGCCAGGATAGCTTGACTCCAGTGGCGTAGTGAGCACGGGTCCCACGTCTGGGAATACCCATCCCACTTAGGGCGAAAAGCGTTACAACAAACAAATGATGGACGGAATGCTGACAATGCAGACATTCTCCTCCAGTCAAAAGATCTGGGTTAAATCCATCGTTCTTTTGCCCACTACGCCACCCCAGTTCAGACATGGCCATATGCAGATCAGTCTTGACCCTGTGCCTCCTGGGAACAGTCCAGCCCGAACTGCCAAGCCATGTCTTCCCTGGACCGGAATCTAGCATCCTAGGACCGGTTTCTGGCTATCAGCCGTCATCAGCCAGGATAGCTTGACTCCAGTGGCGTAGTGAGCACGGGTCCCACGTCTGGGAATACCCATCCCACTTAGGGCGAAAAGCGTTACAACAAACAATTGATGGACGGAATGCTGACAATGCAGACATTCTCCCCCAGTCAAGAGATCTGGGTTAAATCCATCGTTCTTTTGCCCACTACACCACCCCAGTTTAGAATCCCCCAAGCAGCACTTCAGCTTAGGGATAGTTTCTCCTCAGTTTCATCAGGTTCCGCTCCAGGTTTCTTCTTGTTCCAAAATTGATCTAAATTCTTGGGATCAGGGTCCCACTACTTATACCCCAAAATACTTTGCTCTCTGAGGGGAGAGGGGCCTTTACCCAGTCCAAACCAGTTCCTGAGCACTCTGTTTACCAGACTTCTCCTTTCCTTTCACAGTGTAGGGCAGAAACATCAGACGCCCCACAGGAGGTGGAGCCAGCACAGTGGAAGGCATGTACAGTCCTGGAGCACTTTGTTGACAGGATTCCTTCTCTTCATTCACTGTGCAGGGCAGAGACATCAGCCGCTCCCCATGAGGTGGAGCCAGCATTGTTGAAGGCAGCACAGCCATTTTCAAGGTTCAGGTGTGACCCCTCCCTCCCATCTAGGTGCAGATCTCTCTATTCACCACTGGGCTGACTCATCCTGTCTCTTGGAATCCCCCAGCCCTCTCACTCACAGAAACCAGACAAAGGAATACACACCCTAGCAGAGGCAGGCTTGAAAGGTTAGGTAAGAAAACACCTACTTTCTAAAAGTGGTATTTTCAAACACAGTATGTTAAAACCACCTTCACTAAAAGCATACTAAACTAGAATTTCTACCATGTTCTCGGAGTCAGTTAAGATTATAAACATGTAATGATCTAACAGCCCATTCTGGCCTATGGAGAACAGGTAGCCTTGCAATAGTGAAAAACGAAAATGGCTGTTATTCACTATTAGGACATGCCACACACATCAGGGCATCTCCTACCTAATACTTACAATGCACCCTGCCCTTGGGCCTGCCATAGGGGTGTCTGATATGAAGAAAAGGGAAGGTTTAGGGACTGGCAAGTGGGTGCACTTGCCCAGTCAGCATGACTGTACCAGACTGCACACAGGCTCTGCAATGGCAGACCTTAGACACATTTTACAAGGCTGCTTCTGTGGGTGGCACAACCAGTGCTGCAAGCCCACCAGCAGCATTTGGATTTACAAGCCCTGGGCACACTCAGTGCACTATACTAGGGTCTGACAAGTAAACCAAATCAGTCAATCATGTAATTACTAATCAATACATTCATTTACAGTAGGGAGAGCATATGCACTTTAGCACTGATCAGCAGTGGTAAAGTGCCCAGAGTCATAAAACAGCCAACAACAGGTCAGAAAAAAATATAGGAGGAAGGCAAAAAGTTCAGGGATGACCCTGCAAAAAGGGCCAAGTCCAACATACTGACACACTAGATGAAGTGTCTACGTATTAATTATATCGGCAGGGTTAAATCTCCTTGTACAGCAGACTTATTATAGTCAGTAATTCACATATGTTCACACTGTGCCGGTCAATTTCGTCAATGTCTTAATATATATATTGTAAAATAGTTAAGGTCTGCGCCCAACCATTTGTGATGTGTTGGCACAAGGACATCTGAGAATCAGTAACGGATTGACCGGACAGGGAATCCAGCGAGGTGGATGTGTGCACACCCCAATTGCATTTCAAAGCAGCTTCTTCAGCCCACACACAAAGAACTTCACACTAGATCTTTGTGCCGCCAGACATCCTGGGACCAGGGCAGGGAGGAAGGAAAGTTAAACACCATCTGCAGAAGTTTCTTCTTCTTCAAAGCTGGCACCAGGTACAAAATTAGGAACCTCAGACCCACTCTTCAGTTTACTTCTGGGCCTGCGGAGGACTCACAGAAGACTGCCCTGATTTCCTGTGGCCGGCTGTGCAGTTCAGGGGACTGCCTTGCTGTACAAAGAGGACTGTCCTACTGTCTGACGCCTGCTGTGTGCCTTCAGAGAACCACCCTGCTGCTTGTGACCCGCTTCTCTGCTCTAACCCAGGTCCTTCCGAATTACTCTACTTTACTCAATGCCGCAGGACCGCCAGACCAGGAGAAAACTCCTAATCTGGCGTAAGACTGCCAAAGTGATAACCAGGCCCTAACTCTGAATGGAGAAACCTTCACTGCTACTTCGTCCAGTGGCTCCCTGTCAATGACACAGCCTTCAGCCTTGCCCCAGTGAACTTTACCTTCTCAGAACATTTCTCCTGAAATTTCAGCTAAGTCCAAAGCACCCACCAGGTCTGATCTACTCTTTGTATCCAACTTGCGCTCCATTGCGGTCATCCATATTTTTCAACTTTGACCCGGTCTGGCGTTGCTACATGTCCGCTGTTGGCTCTTTGATCTTTCAGATGCTAGTTATTACCTTAAACTTAAAAAAATCATAACCCTGAATCCACTAATTGGATTTTGTTGTTATGGTGTCAAATTATTTATTAAAATGTACTCTATTTTTCTAAATTGGTGTGGGATTTTCTTGTGTTGTGTTTTCACTTTACTGCTGTTCGTGTGCTCACCAATACCTTACATATTGCCTCCAAATTAAGCCTGATTGCCTCTGTGCTAATCTTCCAGAGTGTCAAGCACAGGTTAATTTAGTGACTTTTGTGGTTGACCCTGACAGGTATTGTGGCTGTTGCTTGCTCAAGCAACAATCCAATCTCTCTCCTCCACCATAATAAGGCCTTAGAGTCCTCTGCCCAAGCTTTGGCCTCTGGCCTGGTGATTTCCACAATTGAACAAGAACCTTGTCTGCTCAGATCCAAGGGTGCTTTTGAAGATTCAACAGCAAATTAATGCACACCCCAGACTATGGCGGTAGCGTCTTCAGAAACCAACTCAATACCTGACTGCACAATCTGCAATGTAAATGTTTTTGCTTACTCTTCTCTCTTCCAGATTGCACTAGCTCCTCGCAGATCAAGTTAGAATTTAACCTTATAAGGCAGCATCTGTTACTGAAAGCCAGGTTTCTCTTATACTGGATATCAACACAAAATAGGTACAGTGGCAATTATTTAGGGAACTGAGTAGTGTGCTTCGCGCTACTTTTCGATAGCGAATACAAATCTTCAGATTATCCTGAGAAGAGAAAACTCAACCCAAGCTTATTCACTAGGAAAGGTCATCATTTTGTGTGTGTGTATATATATATGCATATATATGTGAATATATATATATTCTGCAAGCCCAAAATATCAGGCGCTCAGTAGGGCACCTGTTCATGATATAGGCCCTCAAATGTTCATTTCACATTTTCTTTTGAGATATTTTTTAACTTTATACAATTTCCACTTTTGCTCATTTTAAACTGGATTTAAACTGTGCAATATAATGTTTGCCCCAGTATAATCGTTATGTAGCTAATCACTGATAATCAACGAATGATCCTAGCTTCTTGCACACTCAACTTCCCCACCCCTGCACCCTTCTCACCTTCATTACATGATTACCATATTCCATAATACCCATCATGTCCAGAACATGCTGGGTGATTACTGTAGGAAAATCTTGTTGTGTTCCTCTCCCATCCATGGTCTACTTCATTAATACCTCACTCTTACATGTTAACATGATGTCCAGCAATGCCCCAACACTACACACAACTTTTCTTCTCTGTCAAGCTCTCATTGAAATGCTACAATTCACTCCATCACACCTCCTGCCAATACCAGTTTCCCTCAATTTCTCTCTTTACTAATCACACATGTCCTCCTTCACAACCACATTAATTCACAGTGGTCTGCCATCTGCAGGTACACTGAGCATCCTTATCAAACCTCCACCCATGAAAAGAGGTATTCTGACAATTTGTAAGCCTTTGTGTCTGTCTCATCAGTATTTCCTCAGCTGTGGTCCATTCTACGATGTCTTATGTCAACAAATCAATTTTTGGTGTTTGCACACTAAGCCAATGCAGAGCTATTTGCCTTTTTACAAGAACCAATCCAAATGACAGGAATTTTGTAACTATTTTCCCTTTTTACTTTTTGGGCAGAAACCCCAACAAGCTGTGGCAGATTGTACATGTTTCCTATTAAGTTTATGTATTGTTTTTGTTAAGTGCACAGTGAAGTCATAAGGCCGATTCTGAAAGCTGATGAAACATTAACATGATCACAATGAAATTGTAGAACCAGTTAGTGTTTAAAATATCACTGCTTTTCAATAGCAAACAGATAAGCATGTATGTCTAATTTAGATATGAACTCACATGAGCTCATAGATTTGTACAAAAAATATTTTTATTTAAATCTTATTTTCACTTAATTTTATATATTTATTTTAAACGTTGGTAAAAAAGACATTCCACAGCATCAATAGCTTTATTTAATTAAAAAAAATGTAGGGCCTGTTTATTAGTTCGGTGGTAAGGGAACTGCCCTCAAAGAAGTGTTGGATTCCTCGCCACACAGTTGGTGGTCCGCTCACCGAATTATGATGTTGGTGGTCTGTTGAAGGAAAGACCCCCAGAGTCCCCCCGACGCAGCCAACTATTCTCATACTGCTGCGACGGTGGTGGGGAGAAAGCAGCTGTCAGACAAGTTCACTGCTGTTGGAATTACGAGTTGGCTTTCCGTCGAGCCAACCATGGTGGGAAGACCACCTGCTTCGAGTCGGTGGAATCGAAGGAATTGGGGTGCATACTCACCCATTTCTTATTCTTCCCTTCAGTCTTCCAGGTGGATCCCTTCATTCAGTCCCCCCTTAACAGCAGCATCATGACCCTGAAGAAAATGACCCTGTTGGCGCCAATATCCTGGTAAGTCTGTTTTGCAGTTTTTACGCATTGACTGGACTGGGCACATATGGTCCAGACTACATGATTTGGACAGTATTGGCAGTAGGTATTTTTACACGTGTCATGCATATGTGTACATTTAACACTTGTGCAGTCAAAATATTCACACCTACATCAACATATATGAAAAAATATTCCCTGCCGTCAGAAACACTACCGATGGCCCAGCAGTGGCATCGTAATACGGCGGGTGGGCAGACCTCATAATCAGGCCCTAAAGTCTTTTGAATATTAAATTAAATGAACATTATTTTCTGAAGTTTAGATTAAAAATAAACATCTACCTAAAATGGAAAATATTGTTTTAATTATGTATAAATACTTATTAAAACTAATGTTTTGACTAGATTAAAAGCAGTTTAATTATATTTTAATACAAATTATTGTTGCATTGTTTACATTTGAAAAGAATGTTAACATTAAACAAAAAAAGTTTTCTTCTTTTAAGATATATTTAAATCCATTTATATTTGCAACTATGTACAATAATTTAATGAATTGTAAAAATATTTGCTGTAGGGTTTTATTTTAAGTTTCTGCCACCATTAGTTGGTCTAACATTAGCCAAGACCTTTAGATTTTAATACAAATATATATAATATACTTACATACAGGGGCTTTCAGTCACCTCCCTTCATCTACTGGTCTGCTGCTGCCCACTACAGCATACATAAAGGGGGCAGTGAGTCACCCTAATTAAGCCACTGGTTAACTTCACTTTGAGTGACTGCATTTTGATCTCTTGCAAGGAACACACCCACACACAAGCTAGTTCCCTTCAGTACCAGTGTTTTTGTTTTTAATTTATAATTACTTTAGTGATGCCTTTGTTTTTAGAGCCTGATGTGATAGCATGGCCCTTCTGATGCACATTCCATCTTTATCAGATCCCATCACCTGCCAGTTCTGTTGTAAATTCCCTATTGCTTCTCCAACTGCTGCTATTTTACAGCATAACCGATTGTGTCCATTTGGAACTGTTCTGTTTTAAGATATCCTCTTTTTATGTTTTGTCTTTCTTTCTTGCCTTGTTTCTTTCTTTTTCTTACCTTTTCCTCTTTTCTTCTTTCTTTCTTTCTATTTTCTTTGTTTGTTTGTTTTTCTATCTTTCTTTTTGGTTTCTTTCTTTCTCAAAGGCAAGGGCAGGGCCGGCTTTAGGGTGGTGCGACCGGTGCCACCGCACCGGGTGCTGGCTTCCTGGGGGCGCCGTTTTTGAAAGTTTATTAAGCTTTTGAAGCAACTGCTGCAGCGTTTCTTTCCTTCTGCAATTACCAGGCCTCACATAAATGTCAAGAAAACACGTGTGATTAATTATCTTCCTGGAGAGAGATCAGCGTTTTGTATAGTTGAGATTTTGACTTAGGTGAAGTTAGTGCAGAGGGTTAATATGCCTGCTGCAAAGAACTTGCCTCAAGTAGATTACAGAGTGCATCTGATGTAAACAGGTCAGCAGATTACTGCTTTCAAAAGAGACATCCTTTCGTTACTTGCAATTTATAATTTAAAGTCCTAATATACAACAGTGAGCTATTAACTTTCATCCCAGAACTGCATACACACTGCAAAGTATACATTATTAGAACATTGATTAATGTTGCAAAAAGGGTTAATTTGGCTAGAAATCGATTCTTATTATTAAAGAAAACTCCCAACTATGCTGTTTCTTTTTCGACTCTGCGTTTGTGCTTCTCCACACCAAGCACTCTTAAACTATACTGCCTACCAGTATGGGTGACATGTGACTCCTACACTTTCAGTCCTTTGGCTTAAGTAACATTTCCTAAACACTGACTTACACTCGTATGATTGATTGTCTCTGTGTAATGTGTGTGTGATGCAAAGTGCTCGGACACCCTACACTGGTATGAGTGGTGCTATATAACTAATTCAATGCATCTGAGAGAGTGTGGTTATGGTGACTTGGTCACTGTTAAAGGGTGCTAGTGAGAGAATCCGTGGTGGAGGTGGTCATTGGGTGGGGGGGGGGCTGGCGCCAACAAACATTGTCGCACAGGGCGCCATCAGTACTAAAGCCGGCCCTGGGCAAGGGTCTTACAGCCAATGCCAGACTAATTGACTTTTTTTAGGTCTGTGTTAGCCAAGAACATTTGATTTTACTAAAATTATGTATACAGCATAGTTACTTATAGGGGTTTTGGCCAAACGTCATCCATTAGTCTGTGGTTGGTGTCATTCACATTTTTCTTCCCCTCATTCCAGCATTTATTAAGGGGCAATGTATAGGTCTGCTTCAACCACTAGCCAGCTCTATTACAAGTTACGGCATGCCGCCCTTTTACTAGCAACACAACCACACACAAAGTAGTTCCCTTTGGTTACAGAGTGCTATGGTTATGTGTGTTTTCAGACGGAAAAAAATACCTTCTTGCCTGTAGCAAATGATTTTGCTTAGATCGTCGAGGGTACATCATATTCCCAAACAATAAAGTTTTACAAAAACCATTACAAAACAAAAGAAGAATTACCAGAAGGCTGGCAGCCAATACCTGGCCCATTGGCTTTGCCCATGCTTGCTGTTTTATAGGAGAGACTGTACTATCAGCGGTTGCCCATATGTGGTGCTGAGTCCTGTTTGGCTGTAGTAACTTTATAAAGTAAAGTTTGTGAATAAAAATGGGCTTGCTCTTTTGTGGATGGGTGCACGTCCCTACCTAAACCCCTCCTATTTTTTAGTAAGTCCCTCCCACACTTACTACTATGGGGCCAATTCCGATCCGGGTCGGACAACCCTCCGAGAGCCGTCCTTAGCCTTACCTTACAATCCACTCGGTCCCGGAGACAAACCGTCCGGATAAGGAAGTACGATGCGCAAATGTGTCCGATTGCCGACCTAGCCGTAGGCTCCGAAATCTGCAAATTTTTCCGTACGAACCGGAACCATAACGGCTGAAATCGAAAGCAGCTTCTAGCCGGGCAAGTACGATGCGCACTTCCTACGCGCCGAACGGTTTGCCAGCATCCGGAATAGGAGTCTCTTCGCGTCGATTCGCGCCACGACATGAAGAGCGGGTATGAGACGAACCAAGCATGTATCTGATCATGCATGTCATCCCTGCACTGTACATCTATGACCGAATGAACAGGAATCGACGAGTACCCCGCACACGGCACGTTCAACACCCATAGGGTGTAGATAGCCATAACTTCCAGTAGACACAACCAATAGGGGGGTGTCCATCATTACCAGCATTGTTTAGCCCATAGGGGGTGGATGCCTATCACTACCAGCAGTCCCAACCTGCATGGGGTGGATGCCCATCACTACCAGCAGTCCTAACCTACATGGGGGTGGATGCCTATCACTACCATCTTACTCTAGCTACAAAGGGGATGCCTATCACTACCAGCAGACTCCACTTGCATGGGGGTGGATGCCCATCACTACCAGCAGTCCCAACCTGCATGGGGGTGGATGCCCATCACTACCAGCAGTCCCAAGCTACATGGGGTGGATGCCTATCACTACCAGCATACACTACATACAAGAGGGGATGCCTATCACTACCAGCAGTCCCAACCTGCATGGGGGTGGATGCCCATCAATACCAGCAGTCCCAACCTACATGGAGGTGGATGCCTACCACTACTAGCATACTCTACCTACAAGGGGGATGCCTATCACTACCAGCATACTCCACCTACAAGGGGGGATGCCCATCACTACCAGCAGTCCCAACCGGCATGGGGGTGGATGCCAATCACTACCAGCAGTCCCAGCCTGCATGGGGGTGAATGCCCATCACTACCAGCAGTGCCAACCTACATGGGGTGGATGCCCATCACTACCAGCAGTCCCAACCTACATGGGGGTGGATGCCTATCACTACCAGCATACTCTACCTAGTATACTCTACCTACAAGGGGGGATACCTATCACTACCAGCAGACTCCACTTACATGGGGGTGGATGCCCATCACTACCAGCAGTCCCAACCTGCATGGGGGTGGATGCCCATCACTACCAGCAGTCCCAACCTACATGGGGGTGGATGCCCATCACTACCAGCTGTCCCAACCTACATGGAGGTGGATGCCTATCACTACCAGCATACTCTACCTACAAGGGGAATGCCTATCACTACCAGCAGTCCCAACCTGCATGGGGTGGATGCCCATCACTACCAGCTGTCCCAACCTACATGGGGGGATGCCCATAAATACCGGCAGTCCCAACCTACTTGGGGGTGGATGCCTATCTTTACCAGCATACACTACCTACAAGGGGGAAAACATATCACTACCAGCAGTCCCAACCTACAAGGGGGGATACCTATCACTACCAGCATACTCCACCTACAAGAGGAGATGCCCATCACTACCAGCAGTCCCAACCAGCATGGGGGTGGATGCCTATCACTACCAGCAGTCCCAACCTACATGGGGGTGGATGCCCATCACTACCAGCAGTCCCAACCTACATGGGGCGGATGCCTATCACTACCAGCATACTCTACATACAAGGGGGGAATGCTATCACTACTAGCAGACCCCACTTGCATGGGGGTGGATGCCCATCACTACCAGCAGTCCCAACCTGCATGGGGATGGATGCCCATCACTACCTGCAGTCCCAACCTACATGGGGTTGATGCCCATCACTACCAACAATCCCAACCTACATTGCAGTCCCAACATACATGGGGTGGATGCCTATCATTACCAGCATGGGGGTGAATGCCCATCACTACATGGGGGTGGATGCCTATCACTACCAGCATACTCTACATACAAAGGGGGCATGCTAACACTACTAGCAGTCCCAACCGGCAAGGGGTGGATGCCCATCACTACCAGCAGTCCCAACATACATGGGGCGGATGCCTATCACTACCAGCATACACTACCTACAAGGGGGGATGCCTATCACTACCAGCAGTCCCAACCTAAATGGGGGTGGATGCCTATCACTACTAGCATACTCTACCTGCAAGGGGGGATGCCTATCACTACTAGCATACTCCACCTACAAGGGGGATGCCCATCACTACCAACAGTCCCAATCGCCATGGGGGGATGCCCATCACTACCAGAAGTCCAAACCTGCATGGGGGTGGATGCCCATCACTACCAGCAGTACCAACCTACATGGGAGTGGATGCCCATCACTACCAGCAGTCCCAACCTACATGGGGGTGGATGCCTATCACTACCAGCATACACTACCTACAAGGGGGGATGCCTATCACTACCAGCAGTCCCAACCTAAATGGGGGTGGATGCCTATCACTACTAGCATACTCTACCTGCAAGGGGGGATGCCTATCACTACTAGCATACTCCACCTACAAGGGGGATGCCCATCACTACCAACAGTCCCAATCGCCATGGGGGGATGCCCATCACTACCAGAAGTCCAAACCTGCATGGGGGTGGATGCCCATCACTACCAGCAGTACCAACCTACATGGGAGTGGATGCCCATCACTACCAGCAGTCCCAACCTACATGGGGGTGGATGCCTATCACTACCAGCATACTCTACCTACAAGAGGGGATGTCTGTCACTACCAGCAGTCCCACCCTGCATGGGGTGGATGTCCATCACTACCAGCAGTCCCAACCTACATGTGGGTGGATGCCCATCACCACCAGCAGTCCCAATCTACATCGGGGTGGATGCCTATCACTACCAGCATACTCTACCTACAAGGGGAATGCCTATAACTACCAGCAGTCCCAACCAGCATGGGGGTGGATACCCAACACTACCAGCAGTCCCAACCTACATGGGGTGGATGCCCATCACTACCAGCAGTCACAACCTACATGGGGTGGATACCTATCACTACCAGCATACACTACATACAAGAGGGAATGCCTATCACTACCAGAGGTCCCAACCTGCATGGGGATGGATGCCCATCACTACCAGCAGTCACGACCTACATGGGGTGGATGCCTATCACTACCAGCACACTCTACCTACAAGGGGGATGCCTATCACTACCAGCATACTCCACCTACAAGGGGGATTCCCATCACTACCAGCAGTCCCAACCAGCATGGGGGTGGATGCCCATCACTACCAGCAGTCCCAACCGGCATGGGGGTGGATGCCCATCACTACCAGCAGTGCCAACCTACCTGGGGGTGGATGCCCATCACTACCCGCAGTCCCAACCTATATGGGGGTGGATGGATATCACTACCAACATACTCTACCTAGCATACTCTACCTACAAGGGGGATGCCTATCACCACCAGCGGTTGTATGACATAATTTCGAAAGACAAAAATTCGACCTACAAAAATATCGCAACAAAAATATCGTGGTCAAGAATATCGACATCCTATCTACAACATGGTAAGTACAAAAATATCGATAATTTAATATCGATGTCAAAAATATCGTAATTCAAAAATATCGGGTTTTTTTTTACTTTAAAAATATATGTAAAATAAACCAAATAATACTTATAAATCAAAGAAACATAATTAAATATATTTTATAATATGTAAAATTTATAATAAATATATATAATTAAATAAAACTTTAATTAAACATATATATATAATATATAATATATACACTTACTTAATAATTAATTTTAATAATAATTTCTGTAACATATAAATTATTAAATATTTATTTAAATTACCAATACATCTATACACATAAAACAATAACATTAATAAATATTAAATAATTACATATAGCAAATAATAATCAATATTTTTAATTTGAATAATTTTTATTATTAATTATATATTCCAATTGCTAAAATATTACAAAACATATTAAATATCAGACACAATAAAACTACTAGTCCAACTTCAACAAAAACAACAGTAAGGAAAATGTTGGATAGCGTAGGGGTAAAAATAACTATTCCAACTCCAAAGAGTGCAACAGTAGGGAGAGTGCAACAGCATTGGATAGCGTAGGGGTAAAAATTACTATTCCAACTCCAAAGAGTGCAACAGTAGGGAAAGCGTTGGATAGCGTAGGGGTAAAAATTACTATTCCAACTCCAGAGAGTGCAATAGTAGGGAAAGTGTTGGATAGCGTAATGGTAAAAATTACTATTCCCACTCCAGAGAGTGCAATAGTAGGGAAAGTGTTGGATAGCGTAAGGGTAAAAATTACTATTCCCACTCCAGACAGTGCAACAGTAGGGAAAACGTTGGATAGCGTAGGGGTACAAATAACTATTCCAACTCCAAAGAGTGCAACAGTAGGGAAAACGTTGGATAGCGTAGGGGTAAAAATTACTATTCCAACTCCAGAGAGTGCAATAGTAGGGAAAGTGTTGGATAGCGTAAGGGTAAAATTTACTATTCCCACTCCAGAGAGTGCAATAGTAGGGAAAGTGTTGGATAGCGTAAGGGTAAAAATTACTATTCCCACTCCAGACAGTGCAACAGTAGAGAAAACGTTGGATAGCGTAGGGGTAAAAATAACTATTCCAACTCCAAAGAGTGCAACAGTAGGGAAAACGTTGGATAGCGTAGGGGTAAAAATTACTATTCCAACTCCAGAGAGTGCAATAGCAGGGAAAGTGTTGGATAGCGTAAGGGTAAAATTTACTATTCCCACTCCAGAGAATGCAATAGTAGGGAAAGTGTTGGATAGCGTAAGGGTAAAAATTACTCTTCCCACTCCAGACAGTGCAACAGTAGAGAAAAGGTCGGATAGCGTAGGGGTAAAAATTACTATTCCAACTCCAGAGAATGCAACAGTAGGGAAAGCGCTGGATAGCGTAGGGGTAAAAATTACTATTCCCACTCCAGATAGTAAAACAGTTGGGAAAGCAGTAGCACTAGATAGCATAGTGATTCTATGAACATTAAACCAATTCAATAATTTCTTATAAAAAGATTGCATGTTAACAATGTTTTTAAAAAAAATATATTATTAAATACCAATTATGTAAAATAAATATTTAAATAAATAAATTTAAATTACATCCCAAACTATTCCCCCTTTAACACACAACACACTACACATACAAAATACACAATAGATTTAAATATCAATTTATCTCTTATTTACAATTAATAATACATTCTTTATAATTAATATAGTTATTAATTAACTAATTAATACATATTAACTACGAAATTACAAATATTCACCTATTAATTATTAATTAACAATACATTAATTAGCAATAACAACAAATAAAATACAACAATAAATTATTTATATTTACTATATTTAACTAACTAATAACAATTAATTAATATTAATTACAAATAAATAAAATATATCATTATTTATTTTATTTTAATTACATCCCACCCTATTCCCCTATAAACCCACAACCCACTACACATAAAAATTCACATAATTAATTTAATTATCAATTAATCACTTAATAAAATTAAATCACCAATTAATTACTAATTACAATTCATTAATTAACAATAACAATAAATAAATATTAATAATAAACGAATTATAATGTATATAATTAACCAATTAATAAAATATTTTACAATTAATAATTAATTAAAAATTAATTGATCAATTAATTACCAATTATTAATTAATTACCAATTAATTAATCATAAATACCAATTAAACAATACATATTAATTCATTAATTATAATTAAATTACTTCCCACCCTATTCCCCTATAAACGCACAACCCGCTCTGATACTAAAACGCTAAATTAAATTTAAAATAATTATTAATCTCTAAACATTTATTTTAAATGTATTAAAATACATTACAATAATCTTTAACATACAAATAAAATACATATTAAATTACATTACACTAAATAAATATCGATATTATTGACATCGAAATTTTTGCTTACGATATTACTTACATCGATATTAATTACTTCGATATTATTAACTTCGATATTACTTACCTTGGGATCGATATTCTGTCCGTCGATATTCTTGACTTCGATATTCTGTACCTACGATATTAAAAACACGATATTATGGTAGGTCGAAATTTAAAACTCGATATTTTGGCTAAACACCCCACCAGCAGACTCCACTCGCATGGGGGTAGATACCCATCACTACCAGCTGTCCCAACCTGCATGGGGGTGGATGTCCATCACTACCAGCAGCCCCAACCTACATGGGGTGGATACCCATCACTGCCAGCAGTCCCAACCTACATGGGGGTGGGTGCCTATCACTACCAGCATACTCTACCTACAAGGGGAATGCCTATCACTACCAGCAGTCCCAACCTGCATGGGGTGGATGCCCATCACTACCAGCAGTCCCAACCTACATGGGGGAGGATGACTATCACTACCAGCATACACTACCTACAAGGGGGGATGCCCATAACTACCAGCAGTCCCAACCAACTTGAGGGTGGATGCCTATCTTTACCAGCATACACTACCTAATGGGGGGATGCCTATCACTACCAGCAGTTCCAACCTGCATGGGGTGGATGCCCATCACTACCACCAGTCCCAACCAGCATGGGGGTGGATGCCCATCACTACCGCAGTCCCAACCAGCATGGGGGTGGATGCCCATCACTACCAGCAGTCCCAGCCTGCATGGGGGTGGATGACCATCACTACCAGCAGTGCCAACCTACCTGGGTGTGGATGCCCATCACTACCAGCAGTCCCAACCTATATGGGGGTGGATGGCTATCACTACCAACATACTCTACCTAGCATACTCTACCTACAAGGGGGATGCCTATCACCACCAGCAGACTCTACTTGCATGGGGTGGATGCCCATCACTACCAGCAGTCCCAACCTGCATGGGGGTGGATGCCCATCACTACCAGCAGCCCCAACCTACATGGGGTGCATACCCATCACTACCAGCAGTCCCAACCTACATGGAGGTGGATGCCTATCACTACCAGCATACACTACATACAAGAGGGAATGCCTATCACTTCCAGCGGTCCCAACCTGCATGGGGATTGATGCCCTTCACTACCAGCAATCCCAACCTACATGGGGGTGGATGCCTATCACTACCAGCATACTCTACCTACAAGGGGGATGCCTATCACTACCAGCATACTCCACCTACAAGGGGGATGCCCATCACTACCAGCATACTCTACCTACAAGGGGAATGCCTATCACTTGCCCCCCCCTTGCTAGATTGGTAAGATCGCAGGGGATGGAGGTAGTGTCTTATGCTGATGACACGCAAATTATGGTGTCCTTAAGCCATTCTGCTAGTGCCTCTGCTTTTAGTTTTAGGTCCTGTATGCAGATGGTCGCTGAGTGGATGGTACTAAATTCTTTAAAACTCAGTGCCGATAAAACGGAGGTACTCGTTTTCGGCAAGGATCAAGACATCTGGTCCAATGAGTGGTGGCCTCCGTCCCTTGGAATCTGCCCTACTCCTTCTTCTACGGCTAGGAATCTTGGTGTCATCTTTGATACCTCACTCGCCATGAATAGTCAGATTAACAGGACTGTGGCCACGTGCTGGGGAGTCATTAAAACTTTGAAACGAATCCTTCACTATCTGTCTCCGCATGCACGTAAACATACAGTAACTGCCCTTGTGGGCTCCAGATTAGATTACTGTAATGCATTATATGCGGAGTCCAATAAATATCTTATACAGCGTCTGCAGGTGGTGCAGAACGCTGCTGCCAGATTCGTCTTAGCACTTCCTAGAGACTCCTCAGCAACGCTGGCCAGGAAGAACCTGCACTGGCTTCCCATCAATTTTAGAATCTCTTTCAAACTTCTCTGTCTCACCTACAGAGCCTTGCAGGCTGGCCCCTCAAATGCTTTGGGGTCACTGCTTACCCGATACATTCCTAGTAGGTGTTTGCGATCTTCAGGTTCTAACCAGTTGGTAGTTCCTCGTTTTAAAAAAACCAGATGGGGGAGCAGAGCCTTTTCCATTGTCGCTCCTCTACTCTGGAATGGTCTCCCTCTGGAGATTAAGTCATTACCCTCTCTGTCCCTGTTTAGGAAAGCTCTTAAAACCTGGTATTTTACAAAGGCCTACCAGTAAGCTCTCCTGTTTGTCCTAGTCAGCTTTATTTGTTAGGCGCCTTGACGCCCATTGGGCTAAGTTTGCGCGGTACAAGTCTACCTTCATTCATTCATTCATTCACTACCAGCAGTCCCAACCTGCATGGGGGTGGATGCCCATCACTACCAGCAGTCCCAACCTACATGGGGGTGGATGCCCATCACTACCCGCAGTCCCAACCTACATGGGGGTGGATGCCTATCACTACCAGCATACTCTACCTACAAGGGGGGATGCCTATTACTACCAGCAGACTCCACTTACATGGGATGGATGCCCATCACTACCAGCAGTCCCAACCTCCATGGGGGTGGATGCCCATCACTACCCGCAGTCCCAACCTACATGGGGGTTGATTCCCATCACTACCAGCAGTCCCAACCTACATTGGGGTGAATGCCTATCACTAGCAGCATACTCTACCCACAAGGGGGGATGCCTATCACTACCAGCAGTCCCAACCTGCATGGGGTGGATGCCCATCATTACCAGCAGTCCCAACCTACATGGGGGTGGATGTCCATCACTACCAGCAGTCCCAACCTACATTGCGGTGGATGCCTTTCACTACCAGCATACACTACCTACAAGGGGGGATGCCTATCACTACCAGCAGTCCCAACCTGCATGGGGGTGGATGCCCATCACTACCGGCAGTTCCAACCTACATGGGGTAGATGCCTATCACTACTAGCATACTCTACCTAAAAGGGGATGCCTATCACTACCAGCATACTCCACCTACAAGGGGGGATGCCCATCACTACCAGCAGTCCCAATCGGCATGGGGGTGGATGCCCATCACTACCAGCAGTGCCAACCTACATGGGGGTGGATGCCCATCACTATCAGCAGTTCCAACCTATATGGGGGTGGATGCCTATCACTACTAGCATACTCTACCTACAAGGGGGATGCCTATCACTACCCGCATACTCCACCTACAAAGGGGGATGCCCATCACTACCAGCAGTCCCATCCTGCATGGGGGTGGATGCCCATCACTACCCGCAGTCCCAACCTACCTGGGGTGGATGCCTATCACTATCAGCATACACTACCTGCAAGGGGGGATGCCTATCACTACCAGCAGTCCCAACCTACATGGGGTGGATGCCTATCCCTACCAGCATACTCTACCTACAAGGGGGGATGCCTATCACTACCAGCAGGCTCCACTTGCATGGGGGTGGATGCCCATCACCACCAGCAGTCCCAACCTGCATGGGGGTGGATGCCCATCACTACCCGCAGTCCCAACCTACATGGGGGTTGATTCCCATCACTACCAGCAGTCCCAACCTACATTGGGGTGGATGCCTATCACTACCAGCATACTCTACCTACAAGGGAGGATGCCTATCACTACCAGCAGACCCAACCTGCATGGGGTGGATGCCCATCATTACCAGCAGTCCCAAACTCCATGGGGTTGGATGTCCATCACTACAAGCAGTCCCAACCTACATGGCGGTGGATGTCTTTCACTACCAGCATCCACTACCTACAAGGGGGGATGCCTATCACTACCAGCAGTCCCAACCTGCATGGGGGTGGATGCCCATCACTACCAGCAGTTCCAACCTACATGGGGTAGATGCCTATCACTACTAGCATACTATACCTACAAGGGGGATGCCTATCACTACCAGCATACTCCACCTACAAGGGGGGATGCCCTTCACTACCAGCAGTCCCAACCGGCATGGGGGTGGATGCCCATCACTACCAGCATTACCAACCTATATGGGGGTGGATGCCGATCACTATCACCCGTTCCAATCTATATGGGGGTGGATGCCTATCACTACTAGCATACTCTACCTACAAGGGGGATGCCTATCACTACCAGCATACTCCACCTACAAGGGGGGATGCCCATCACTACCAGCAGTCCCAACCGGCATGGGGGTGGATGCCCATCAGTACCAGCAGTGCCAACCTACATGGGGGTGGATGCCCATCACTACCAGCAGTCCCAACCTACATGGGGGTGGATGCCTATCACTACCAGCATACCCTACCTACAAGGGGGATGCCTATCATTACCAGCATACTCCACCCACAAGGGGGGATGCCCATCACTACCAGCAGTCCCAACCGGCATGGGGTGGATGCCCATCACTACCAGCAGTGCCAACCTACCTGGGGGTGGATGCCCATCACTACCCGCAGTCCCAACCTATATGGGGGTGGATGGATATCACTACCAACATACTCTACCTAGCATACTCTACCTACAAGGGGGATGCCTATCACCACCAGCAGACTCCACTCGCATGGGGGAAGATACCCATCACTACCAGCAGTCCCAACCTGCATGGGGGTGGATGCCCATCACTACCAGCAGCCCCAACCTACATGGGGTGGATACCCATCACTACCAGCAGTCCTAACCTACATGGGGGTGGGTGCCTCTCACTACCAGCATACTCTACCTACAAGGGGAATGCCTATCACTACCAGCAGTCCCAACCTGCATGGGGTGGATGCCCATCACTACCAGCAGTCCCAACCTACATGGGGGAGGATGACTATCACTACCAGCATACACTACCTACAAGGGGGGATGCCCATAACTACCAGCAGTCCCAACCAACTTGAGGGTGGATGCCTATCTTAAGTAAGTAAGTAAGTAAGTAATAAGTTTATTGTACAGTTAATTAAAACCATTACAAAAATTGACCATCTCTTATTAACATGATAAAAAAAGGAATGATAAACAGTTAAAAGGAAAAAAAAAGAACACACATTTTAGAATTGCACGGAATATCCACTCCCCCTGCATTGGTGGCCCATAGACTTAATTCTTCAGTTCTATTGGAAATATTAGCAGCAATTTGTTGGGTAACATTTCCCCCCCATTCAGAGTCTTAGCTGCAGAATGATATCAGGCCATGGCGTGCAGGATTAAACATACATGTTTAAAGTGCATAGTGCCGCCGCAAGTATCAGAGTTGGCCATTTAGATGTCCTTTTGGTGATTTACTTAGGGCATTTACTTGTGCTAAAAAGCATGAGATAATAAACTTAAAACACTGTTGCAGTACACTTATTTTTAAAACGAAGGTCAGCTACAGATAAGAACTTTACTAGGCGACAGCTTAGCTGAATGTCTTCACCAGAGAAGCTTGCAAGCACCGCTTGTCTGCACGACCGTAATTGTCTTTTGTTAAAAATAGGCCTAAGTAGTAACCGGCGTTCTCGCATCAGCTCACGGCAAATCGTTAGGATATGAACTATGTCCTCCTCTCCTTTACCACAAAGACGACACATTGCAGGTTTAGGGGGGCGCAGCCAGGGAGGCAGATGGTATGCCGTCGGTAATAAACCTAGCCGAAATTTCAGAAACTTTTCTTTAATGGTTCTAGAGAAGTTAGAAAGGAGATAGGCTTGAGGAGTCGCTTTCCCATAGGTTTGTATCGTGAGCCAGCCGTGTGAGCGTTTTGTCAAGGTCGCTTTATCTTGGGTGGATGCCTATCTTTACCAGCATACACTACCTAATGGGGGGATGCCTATCACTACCAGCAGTCCCAACCTGCATGGGGGTAGATGCCCATCACTACCAGCAGTCCCAACCTAAATGGGGGTGGATGCCCATCACTACCGCAGTCCCAACCAGCATGGGGGTGGATGCCCATCACTACCAGCAGTCCCAGCCTGCATGGGGGTGGATGACCATCACTACCAGCAGTACCAGCCTACCTGGGTGTGGATGCCCATCACTACCAGCAGTCCCAACCTATATGGGGGTGGATGGCTATCACTACCAACATACCCTACCTAGCATACTCTACCTACAAGGGGGATGCCTATCACCACCAGCAGACTCCACTTGCATGGGGTGGATGCCCATCACTACCAGCAGTCCCAACCTGCATGGGTGTGGATGCCCATCACTACCAGCAGCCCCAACCTACATGGTGTGCATACCCATCACTACCAGCAGTCCCAACCTACATGGGGGTGGGTGCCTATCACTACCAGCATACTCTACCTACAAGGGGAATGCCTATCACTACCAGCAGTCCCAACCTGCATGGGGTGGATGCCCATCACTACCAGCAGTCCCAACCTACATGGGGGAGGATGACTATCACTACCAGCATACACTACCTACAAGGGGGGATGCCCATAACTACCAGCAGTCCCAACCAACTTGAGGGTGGATGCCTATCTTTACCAGCATACACTACCTAATGGGGGGATGCCTATCACTACCAGCAGTCCCAACCTGCATGGGGGTAGATGCCCATCACTACCAGCAGTCCCAACCTAAATGGGGGTGGATGCCCATCACTACCGCAGTCCCAACCAGCATAGGGGTGGATGCCCATCACTACCAGCAGTCCCAGCCTGCATGGGGGTGGATGACCATCACTTCCAGCAGTGCCAACCTACCTGGGTGTGGATGCCCATCACTACCAGCAGTCCCAACCTATATGGGGGTGGATGGCTAGCACTACCAACATACCCTACTTAGCATACTCTGCCTACAAGGGGGATGCCTATCACCACCAGCAGACTCCACTTGCATGGGGTGGATGCCCATCATTACCAGCAGTCCCAACCTGCATGGGGGTGGATGCCCATCACTACCAGCAGCCCCAACCTACATGGGGTGCATACCCATCACTACCAGCAGTCCCAACCTACATGGGGGTGGGTGCCTATCACTACCAGCATACTCTACCTACAAGGGGAATGCCTATCACTACCAGCAGTCCCAACCTGCATGGGGTGGATGTCCATCACTACCAGCAGTCCCAACCTACATGGGGGATGCCCATAACTTCCAGCAGTCCCAACCAACTTGAGGGTGGATGCCTATCTTTACCTCCATACACTACCTAATGGGGGGATGCCTATCACTACCAGCAGTCCCAACCTGCATGGGGGTGGATGCCCATCACTACCAGCAGTCCCAACCTACATGGGGGTGGATGCCCATCACTACCCGCAGTTCCAACCTACATGGGGGTGGATGCCTATCACTACCAGCAGTCCCAACCTACATGGGGGTAGGTGCCTATCACTACCAGCATACTCTGCCTACAAGGGGAATGCCTATCACTACCAGCAGTACCAACCAGCATAGGGGTGGATGCCCAGCACTACCAGGAGTCCCAACCTACATGGGGTGGATGACCATCACTACCAGCAGTCCCAACCTACATGGAGGTGGATGCCTATCACTACCAGCATACACTACATACAAGAGGGAATGCCTATCACTTCCAGCGGTCCCAACCTGCATGGGGATTGATGCCCTTCACTACCAGCAGTCCCAACCTACATGGGGGTGGATGCCTATCACTACCAGCATACTCCACCTACAAGGGGGATGCCCATCACAACCAGCATACTCTACCTACAAGGGGAATGCCTATCACTACCAGCAGTCCCAACCTGCATGGGGTGGATGCCCATCACTACCAGCAGTGCCAACCTACCTGGGGGTGGATGCCCATCACTACCCGCAGTCCCAACCTATATGGGGGTGGATGGATATCACTACCAACATACTCTACCTAGCATACTCTACCTACAAGGGGGATGCCTATCACCACCAGCAGACTCCAGTCGCATGGGGGAAGATACCCATCACTACCAGCAGTCCCAACCTGCATGGGGGTGGATGCCCATCACTACCAGCAGCCCCAACCTACATGGGGTGGATACCCATCACTACCAGCAGTCCTAACCTACATGGGGGTGGGTGCCTCTCACTACCAGCATACTCTACCTACAAGGGGAATGCCTATCACTACCAGCAGTCCCAACCTGCATGGGGTGGATGCCCATCACTACCAGCAGTCCCAACCTACATGGGGGAGGATGACTATCACTACCAGCATACACTACCTACAAGGGGGATGCCCATAACTACCAGCAGTCCCAACCAACTTGAGGGTGGATGCCTATCTTAAGTAAGTAAGTAAGTAAGTAATAAGTTTATTGTACAGTTAATTAAAACCATTACAAAAATTGACCATCTCTTATTAACATGATAAAAAAAGGAAAGATAAACAGTTAAAAGGAAAAAAAAAGAACACACATTTTAGAATTGCACGGAATATCCACTCCCCCTGCATTGGTGGCCCATAGTCTTAATTCTTCAGTTCTATTGGAAATATTAGCAGCAATTTGTTGGGTAACATTTCCCCCCCATTCAGAGTCTTAGCTGCAGAATGATATCAGGCCATGGCGTGCAGGATTAAACATACATGTTTAAAGTGCATAGTGCCGCCGCAAGTATCAGAGTTGGCCATTTAGATGTCCTTTTGGTGATTTACTTAGGGCATTTACTTGTGCTAAAAAGCATGAGATAATAAACTTAAAACACTGTTGCAGTACACTTATTTTTAAAATGAAGGTCAGCTACAGATAAGAACTTTACTAGGCGACAGCTTAGCTGAATGTCTTCACCAGAGAAGCTTGCAAGCACCGCTTGTCTGCACGACCGTAATTGTCTTTTGTTAAAAATAGGCCTAAGTAGTAACCGGCGTTCTCGCATCAGCTCACGGCAAATCGTTAGGATATGAACTATGTCCTCCTCTCCTTTACCACAAAGACGACACATTGCAGGTTTAGGGGGGCGCAGCCAGGGAGGCAGATGGTATGCCCTCGGTAATAAACCTAGCCGAAATTTCAGAAACTTTTCTTTAATGGTTCTAGAGAAGTTAGAAAGGAGATAGGCTTGAGGAGTCGCTTTCCCATAGGTTTGTATCGTGAGCCAGCCGTGTGAGCGTTTTGTCAAGGTCGCTTTATCTTGGGTGGATGCCTATCTTTACCAGCATACACTACCTAATGGGGGGATGCCTATCACTACCAGCAGTCCCAACCTGCATGGGGGTAGATGCCCATCACTACCAGCAGTCCCAACCTAAATGGGGGTGGATGCCCATCACTACCGCAGTCCCAACCAGCATGGGGGTGGATGCCCATCACTACCAGCAGTCCCAGCCTGCATGGGGGTGGATGACCATCACTACCAGCAGTACCAGCCTACCTGGGTGTGGATGCCCATCACTACCAGCAGTCCCAACCTATATGGGGGTGGATGGCTATCACTACCAACATACCCTACCTAGCATACTCTACCTACAAGGGGGATGCCTATCACCACCAGCAGACTCCACTTGCATGGGGTGGATGCCCATCACTACCAGCAGTCCCAACCTGCATGGGTGTGGATGCCCATCACTACCAGCAGCCCCAACCTACATGGTGTGCATACCCATCACTACCAGCAGTCCCAACCTACATGGGGGTGGGTGCCTATCACTACCAGCATACTCTACCTACAAGGGGAATGCCTATCACTACCAGCAGTCCCAACCTGCATGGGGTGGATGCCCATCACTACCAGCAGTCCCAACCTACATGGGGAGGATGACTATCACTACCAGCATACACTACCTACAAGGGGGGATGCCCATAACTACCAGCAGTCCCAACCAACTTGAGGGTGGATGCCTATCTTTACCAGCATACACTACCTAATGGGGGGATGCCTATCACTACCAGCAGTCCCAACCTGCATGGGGGTAGATGCCCATCACTACCAGCAGTCCCAACCTAAATGGGGGTGGATGCCCATCACTACCGCAGTCCCAACCAGCATGGGGGTGGATGCCCATCACTACCAGCAGTCCCAGCCTGCATGGGGGTGGATGACCATCACTTCCAGCAGTGCCAACCTACCTGGGTGTGGATGCCCATCACTACCAGCAGTCCCAACCTATATGGGGGTGGATGGCTAGCACTACCAACATACCCTACTTAGCATACTCTGCCTACAAGGGGGATGCCTATCACCACCAGCAGACTCCACTTGCATGGGGTGGATGCCCATCATTACCAGCAGTCCCAACCTGCATGGGGGTGGATGCCCATCACTACCAGCAGCCCCAACCTACATGGGGTGCATACCCATCACTACCAGCAGTCCCAACCTACATGGGGGTGGGTGCCTATCACTACCAGCATACTCTACCTACAAGGGGAATGCCTATCACTACCAGCAGTCCCAACCTGCATGGGGTGGATGTCCATCACTACCAGCAGTCCCAACCTACATGGGGGATGCCCATAACTTCCAGCAGTCCCAACCAACTTGAGGGTGGATGCCTATCTTTACCTCCATACACTACCTAATGGGGGGATGCCTATCACTACCAGCAGTCCCAACCTGCATGGGGGTGGATGCCCATCACTACCAGCAGTCCCAACCTACATGGGGGTGGATGCCCATCACTACCCGCAGTCCCAACCTACATGGGGGTGGATGCCTATCACTACCAGCAGTCCCAACCTACATGGGGGTAGGTGCCTATCACTACCAGCATACTCTGCCTACAAGGGGAATGCCTATCACTACCAGCAGTACCAACCAGCATGGGGGTGGATGCCCAGCACTACCAGGAGTCCCAACCTACATGGGGTGGATGCCCATCACTACCAGCAGTCCCAACCTACATGGAGGTGGATGCCTATCACTACCAGCATACACTACATACAAGAGGGAATGCCTATCACTTCCAGCGGTCCCAACCTGCATGGGGATTGATGCCCTTCACTACCAGCAGTCCCAACCTACATGGGGGTGGATGCCTATCACTACCAGCATACTCTACCTACAAGGGGGATGCCTATCACTACCAGCATACTCCACCTACAAGGGGGATGCCCATCACAACCAGCATACTCTACCTACAAGGGGAATGCCTATCACTACCAGCAGTCCCAACCTGCATGGGGGTGGATGCCCATCACTACCAGCAGTCCCAACCTACATGGTGGTGGATGCCCATCACTACCCGCAGTCACAACCTACATGGGGTGGATGCCTATCACTACCAGCATACACTACCTACAAGGGGGATACCTGTCACTAGGCCTGGGCGGTAAATTCCGTTCCGCTCGCGGAATTTGCGGAATTTGGGTAATTTCGCGTTCCGCGGAGAACGCGAAATTGCCCAAAATTCTGCTTTCCGCAACTTCGCGAAATTTTTTGCGTGTTCGCGTTCTCAAAATGCGTGTTCGCGAGATATTTCTCCCCGAGCACGCAAACAGCGATTGTGAACAGGAAAAAAGCATCGCGAACAAGCAATTCCGCGTGTTCGCGGAATTTCTGCGTGTTCGCGGAGATTTTTTACCGTTTCGCGGAGATTTGCGTAACGCGATTACGCAAATTCCGCCCACCCCTACCTATCACTACCAGCAGTCCCAACCTACATGGGGTGGATGCCTATCACTACCAGCATACTCTACCTACAAGGAGGGATGCCTATCACTACCAGCAGACTCCACTTACATGGGATGGATGCCTATCACTACCAGCAGTCCCAACCTTCATGGGGGTGGATGCCCATCACTACCCGCAGTCCCAACCTACATGGGGGTTGATTCCCATCACTACCAGCAGTCCCAACCTACATGGCAGTGGATGCCTTTCACTACCAGCATACACTACCTACAAGGGGGGATGCCTATCACTACCAGCAGTCCCAACCTGCATGGGGTGGATGCCCATCATTACCAGCAGTCCCAACCTACATTGGGGTGGATGCCTATCACTAGCAGCATACTCTACCTACAAGGGGGGATGCCTATCACTACCAGCAGTCCCAACCTGCATGGGGTGGATGCCCATCATTACCAGCAGTCCCAACCTACATTGGGGTGGATGCCTATCACTAGCAGCATACTCTACCTCCAAGGGAGGATGCCTATCACTACCAGCAGTCCCAACCTGCATGGGGTGGATGCCCATCATTACCAGCAGTCCCAACCTACATGGGGGTGGATGTCCATCACTACCAGCAGTCCCAACCTACATGGCAGTGGATGCCTTTCACTACCAGCATACACTACCTACAAGGGGGGATGCCTATCACTACCAGCAGTCCCAACCTGCATGGGGTGGATGCCTATCACTACCAGCAGTTCCAACCTACATGGGGTAGATGCCTATCACTACTAGCATACTCTACCTAAAAGGGGATGCCTATTACTACCAGCATACTCCACCTACAAGGGGGGATGCCCATCACTACCAGCAGTCCCAATCGGCATGGGGGTGGATGCCCATCACTACCAGCAGTGCCAACCTACATGGGGGTGGATGCCCATCACTATCAGCAGTTCCAACCTATATGGGGGTGGATGCCTATCACTACTAGCATACTCTACCTACAAGGGGGATGCCTATCACTACCCGCATACTCCACCTACAAGGGGGGATGCCCATCACTACCAGCAGTCCCATCCTGCATGGGGGTGGATGCCCATCACTACCCGCAGTCCCAACCTACATGGGGTGGATGCCTATCACTATCAGCATACACTACCTACAAGGGGGGATGCCTATCACTACCAGCAGTCCCAACCTACATGGGGTGGATGCCTATCACTACCAGCATACTCTACCTACAAGGGGGGATGCCTATCACTACCAGCAGACTCCACTTCCATGGGGGTTGATGCCCATCACTACCAGCTGTCCCAACCTGCATGGGGGGATGCCCATCACTACCCGCAGTCCCAACCTACATGGGGGTTGATTCCCATCACTACCAGCAGTCCCAACCTGCATTGGGGTGGATGCCTATCACTACCAGCATACTCTACCTACAAGGGGGGATGCCTATCACTACCAGCAGACCCAACCTGCATGGGGTGGATGCCCATCATTACCAGCAGTCCCAACCTACATGGGGTTGGATGTCCATCACTACCAGCAGTCCCAACCTACATGGTGGTGGATGTCTTTCACTACCAGCATACACTACCTACAAGGGGGGATGCCTATCACTACCAGCAGTCCCAACCTGCATGGGGGTGGATGCCCATCACTACCAGCAGTTCCACCTACATGGGGTAGATGCCTATCCGTACTAGCATACTCTACCTACAAGGGGGATGCCTATCACTACCAGCATACTCCACCTACAAGGGGGGATGCCCATCACTACCAGCAGTCCCAACCGGCATGGGGGTGGATGCCCATCAGTACCAGCAGTGCCAACCTACATGGGGGTGGATGCCCATCACTACCAGCAGTCCCAACCTACATGGGGGTGGATGCCTATCACTACCAGCATACTCTACCTACAAGGGGGGATGCCTATCACTACCAGCAGACTCCACTTACATGGGATGGATGCCCATCACTACCAGCAGTCCCAACCTGCATGGGGGTGGATGCCCATCACTACCCGCAGTCCCAACCTACATGGGGGTTGATTCCCATCACTACCAGCAGTCCCAACCTACATTCGGGTGGATGCCTATCACTAGCAGCATACTCTACCTACAAGGGGGGATGCCTATCACTACCAGCAGCCCCAACCTGCATGGGGTGGATGCCCATCATTACCAGCAGTCCCAACCTACATGGGGGTGGATGTCCATCACTACCAGCAGTCCCAACCTACATGGCGGTGGATGCCTTTCACTACCAGCATACACTACCTACAAGGGGGGATGCCTATCACTACCAGCAGTCCCAACCTGCATGGGGGTGGATGCCCATCACTACCAGCAGTTCCAACCTACATGGGGTAGATGCCTATCACTACTAGCATACTCTACCTAAAAGGGGATGCCTATCAATACCAGCATACCCCACCTACAAGGGGGTTGCCCATCACTACCAGCAGTCCCAATCGGCATGGGGGTGGATGCCTATCACTATCAGCAGTTCCAACCTATATGGGGGTGGATGCCTATCACTACTAGCATACTCTACCTACAAGGGGGATGCCTATCACTACCCGCATACTCCACCTACAAGGGGGGATGCCCATCACTACCAGCAGTCCCATCCTGCATGGGGGTGGATGCCCATCACTACCCGCAGTCCCAACCTACATGGGGTGGATGCCTATCACTATCAGCATACACTACCTACAAGGGGGGATGCCTATCACTACCAGCAGTCCCAACCTACATGGGGTGGATGCCTGTCACGACCAGCATACTCTACCTACAAGGGGGGATGCCTATCACTACCAGCAGACTCCACTTGCATGGGGGTAAATGCCCATCACTACCAGCAGTCCCAACCTGCATGGGGGTGAATGCCCATCACTACCCGCAGTCCCAACCTACATGGGGGTTGATTCCCATCACTACCAGCAGTCCCAACCTACATTGGGGTGGATTCCTATCACTACCAGCATACTCTACCTACAAGGGGGATGCCTTTCACTACCAGCAGACCCAACCTGCATGGGGTGGATGCCCATCATTACCAGCAGTCCCAACCTACATGGGGTTGGATGCCCAACACTACCAGCAGTCCCAACCTGCATGGGGGTGGATGCCCATCACTACCCGCAGTCCCAACCTACATGGGGGTTGATTCCCATCACTACCAGCAGTCCCAACCTACATTGGGGTGGATGCCTATCACTAGCAGCATACTCTACCTACAAGGGGGGATGCCTATCACTATCAGCAGACCCAACCTGCTTGGGGTGGATGCCCATCATTACCAGCAGTCCCAACCTACATGGGGGTGGATGTCCATCACTACCAGCAGTCCCAACCTACATGTCGGTGGATGCCTTTCACTACCAGCATACACTACCTACAAGGGGGGATGCCTATCACTACCAGCAGTCCCAACCTGCATGGGGGTGGATGCCCATCACTATCAGCAGTTCCAACCTACATGGGGTAGATGCCTATCACTACTAGCATACTCTACCTAAAAGGGGATGCCTATCACTACCAGCATACTCCACCTACAAGGGGGGATGCCCATCACTACCAGCAGTCCCAATCGGCATGGGGGTGGATGCCCATCACTACCAGCAGTGCCAACCTACATGGGGGTGGATGCCTATCACTACCAGCATACTCTACCTACAAGGGGGGATGCCTATCACTACCAGCAGACCCAACCTGCATGGGGTGGATGCCCATCATTACCAGCAGTCCCAACCTACATGGGGTTGGATGTCCATCACTACCAGCAGTCCCAACCTACATGGCGGTGGATGTCTTTCACTACCAGCATACACTACCTACAAGGGGGGATGCCTATCACTACCAGCAGTCCCAACTTGCATGGGGGTGGATGCCCATCACTACCAGCAGTTCCAACCTACATGGGGTAGATGCCTATCACTACTAGCATACTCTACCTACAAGGGGGATGCCTATCACTACCAGCATACTCCACCTACAAGGGGGGATGCCCATCACTACCAGCAGTCCCAACCGGCATGGGGGTGGATGCCCATTACTACCAGCATTGCCAACCTATATGGGGGTGGATGCCGATCACTATCAGCCGTTCCAATCTATATGGGGGTGGATGCCTATCACTACTAACATACTCTACCTACAAGGGGGATGCCTATCACTACCAGCATACTCCACCTACAAGGGGGGATGCCCATCACTACCAGCAGTCCCAACCGGCATGGGGGTGGATGCCCATCAGTACCAGCAGTGCCAACCTACATGGGGGTGGATGCCCATCACTACCTGCAGTCCCAACCTACATGGGGTGGATGCCTATCACTACCAGCATACTCTACCTACAAGGGGGGATGCCTATCACTACCAGCAGACTCCACTTACATGGGATAGATGCCCATCACTACCAGCAGTCCCAACCTGCATGGGGGTGGATGCCCATCACTACCCGCAGTCCCAACCTACATGGGGGTTGATTCCCATCACTACCAGCAGTCCCAACCTACATTGGGGTGGATGCCTATCACTAGCAGCATACTCTACCTACAAGGGGGGATGCCTATCACTACCAGCAGTCCCAACCTGCATGGGGTGGATGCCCATCATTTACCAGCAGTCCCAACCTACATGGGGGTGGATGTCCATCACTACCAGCAGTCCCAACCTACATTGCGGTGGATGCCTTTCACTACCAGCATACACTACCTACAAGGGGGATGCCTATCACTACCAGCAGTCCCAACCTGCATGGGGTGGATGCCCATCACTACCAGCAGTTCCAACCTACATGGGGTAGATGCCTATCACTACTAGCATACTCTGCCTAAAAGGGGATGCCTATCACTACCAGCATACTTCACCTACAAGGGGGGGATGCCCATCACTACCAGCAGTCCCAATCGGCATGGGGTGGATGCCCATCACTACCAGCAGTGCCAACCTACATGGGGGTGGATGCCCATCACTATTAGCAATTCCAACCTATATGGGGGTGGATGCCTATCACTACTAGCATACTCTACCTACAAGGGGGATGCCTATCACTACCCGCATACTCCACCTACAAGGGGGGATGCCCATCACTACCAGCAGTCCCATCCTGCATGGGGGTGGATGCCCATCACTACCCGCAGTCCCAACCTACATGGGGTGGATGCCTATCACTATCAGCATACACTACCTACAAGGGGGGATACCTATCACTACCAGCAGTCCCAACCTACATGGGGTGGATGCCTATCACGACCAGCATACTCTACCTACAAGGGGGGATGCCTATCACTACCAGCAGACTCAACTTGCATGGGGGTGGATGCCCATCACTACCAGCAGTCCCAACCTGCATGGGGGTGGATGCCCATCACTACCCGCAGTCCCAACCTACATGGGGGTTGATTCCCATCACTACCAGCAGTCCCAACCTACATTGGGGTGGATGCCTATCACTACCAGCATACTCTACCTACAAGGGGGGATGCCTATCACTACCAGCAGACCCAACCTGCATGGGGGGATGCCCATCATTACCAGCAGTCCCAACCTACATGGGGTTGGATGTCCATCACTACCAGCAGTCCCAACCTACATGGCGGTGGATGTCTTTCACAATCAGCATACACTACCTACAAGGGGGGATGCCTATCACTACCAGCAGTACCAACCTGCATGGGGGTGGATGCCCATCACTATCGCAGTTCCTACCTACATGGGGTAGATGCCTATCACTACTAGCATACTCTACCTACAAGGGGGATGCCTATCACTACCAGCATACTCCACCTACAAGGGGGGATGCCCATCACTACCAGCAGTCCCAACCGGCATGGGGGTGGATACCCATCACTACCAGCATTGCCAACCTATATGGGGGTGGATGCCGATCACTATCAGCCGTTCCAATCTATATGGGGTGGATGCCTATCACTACTAGCATACTCTACCTACAAGGGGGATGCCTATCACTACCAGCATACTCCACCTACAAGGGGGGATGCCCATCAATACCAGCAGTCCCAACCGGCATGGGGGTGGGTGCCCATCAGTACCAGCAGTGCCAACCTACATGGGGGTGGATGCCCATCACTACCAGCAGTCCCAACCTACATGGGGGTGGATGCCTATCACTACCAGCATACTCTACCTACAAGTGGGGATGCCTATCACTACCAGCAGACTCCACTTGCATGGGGGTGGATGCCCATCACTACCAGCAGTCCCAACCTGCATGGGTTTGGATGTCCATCACTACCAGCAGTCCCAACCTACATGGGGGTGGATGCCCATCACTACCAGCAGTCCCAATCTACATGGGGGTGGATGCCTGGCACTACCAGCATACGCTAACTACAAGGGGTGATGCCTATCACTACCATCAATCAATCAATCAATCATAACACTTGTATAGCGCGCTACTCACCCGGAAGGGTCTCAAGGCGCTTGGGGGAAGGGGGCCGCTACTGCTCGAACAGCCAGGTCTTGAGTTGTCTCCTGAATGCGAGGTGGTCCTGGGTCAGCCGAAGGTGGATGGGGAGGGAGTTCCAAGTCTTGGCCGCCAGGTAGGAGAAGGATCTGCCTCTGGCGGTGGTTCTTCGGATGCGTGGTATGGCGGCGAGGGCGAGGCTAGCGGACCGTATCTGGTGGGTGGGCGTGTGGAAGGTCAGGCGATCGTTGAGGTACTTGGGGCCCAGGTTGTGGAGAGACTTGTGTGCATGGGTGAGGAGCCTGAACGTGATCCTCTTGTTGACGGGGAGCCAGTGCAGGTTCCTCAGGTGGCCGGAGATGTGGCTGCGTCGAGGGATGCCCAGGATGAGTCGGGCGGAGGCGTTCTGGATGCGTTGTAGTCTTTTCTGTAGCTTGGCTGTGGTTCCGGCGTAGAGGGTGTTTCCGTAGTCCAGCCGGCTGGTGACGAGGGCCTGGGTGACCGTCTTCCTGGTTTCGATCGGGATCCATTGGAAGATCTTGCGGAGCATGCGGAGGGTGTGAAAGCATGAAGAGGAGACGGCGTTGACTTGTCTGGTCATCGAGAGGGAGGAGTCCAGGATGAAGCCCAGGTTGCGTGCGTGGTCTGTCGGCTTGGGGGCGGTGCCCAGGGCTGGGGGCCACCAAGAGTCGTCCCAGGCGGAGGGTGATGGTCCAAGGATGAGGACTTCCGTCTTGTCTGAGTTCAGTTTCAAGCGGCTGTTCTTCATCCACTCGGCGACGTTTTTCATCCCTTCGTGGAGGCTGGTTCTGGCGGTGTCGGGGTCTCTGGTTAGGGAGAGGATCATCTGGGTGTCGTCGGCGTAGGAGATGATGTTGAGGTTGTGTTGGTGTGCGATGGCTGCGAGAGGTCTCATGTAGACGTTGAAGAGGGTGGGGCTGAGTGATGATCCTTGCGGGACGCCGCAGATGACTTCGGTGGCCTCGGAACGAAACGGGGGGAGGCGGACTCTCTGTGTTCTTCCAGCGAGGAACTAGATGATCCACTTCAGTGCCTTCTCTTGGATGCCGGTGTTGCTGAGGCGTTGGACTAGGGTGTGGTGGCAGACAGTGTCGAACGCGGTGGAGAGGTCCAGGAGGATGAGTGCCGCTGTTTCCCCGTTGTCGAGAAGGGCTCGGATGTCGTCGGTGGCTGCGATGAGGGCGGTCTCGGTGCTGTGGTTGGCTCTGAAGCCGGACTGCGAAGGGTCGAGGGATCCATTCGTCTCGAGGAAGGCGGTGAGCTGTCTGTTGGCGATCTTCTCGATGACTTTGGCAGGAAAAGGGAGGAGCGAGATGGGGCGGAAGTTTTTGAGGTCGGTGGGGTCCGCTGTTGGTTTCTTCAGTAGGGCGCTAAGCTCGGCATGCTTCTAGCTCTCTGGGAAGGTGGCAGTGTCGAAGGAGGTGTTGATGACGTTGATGACCATCAGTCCCAACCTGCATGGGGGTGGATGCCCATCATTACCAGCAGTCCCAACCTACATGGGGGTGGATGCCTATCACTACCAGCATACTCCACCTACAAGGAGGGATGCCCATCACTTCTAGCAGTCCCAACCAGCATGGGGTGGATGCCCATCACTACCAGCAGTCCCAACCTGCATTGGGGTGAATGCCCATCACTACCAGCAGTCCCAACCTACATGGGGGTGGATGCCCATCACTACCAGCAGTCCCAACCTACATGGGGGTGGATGCCTATCACTACCAGCATACACTACCTACAAGGGAGATGCCTATCACTACCAGCATACTCTACCTACAAGGGAGATGCCTATCACTACCAGCATATTCCACCTACAAGGGGGGATGCCCATCACTACTAGCAGTCCCAACCGGCAAGGGGTGGATGCCCATCACTACCAGCAGTCCCAACCTACATGGGGGTGGATGCCTATCACTACCAGCATACTCTACCTACAAAGGGGGATGCCTATCACTACCAGCAGACTCCACTTTCATGGGGGTGGATGTCCATCACTACCAGCAGTCCCAACCTGCATGGGGTGGATTCACATCACTACCAGCATACTCTACCTACAAGGGGGCATACCTATCACTAACAGCATTCCCACCCATACGGCTTATGGGCCAAATACCCCTCACCCTACCATCATGCCAAGATTGTGTATTGTGTGTGGAGTCCCTGAAACAGTGACACTGAAAGGGAACACATACTGTAACGCACATGATATCTGTGGGGTCAAAAACACTATCAAACGTGGTACTTTGTGCCAATGGGGCTTGATCCCTCCCACCCTACTCTGACCAAAAGGTGAGTGTGGCATCCAAAATCCATGAATATCGTGAACATTGCATCAATAGGGCAAAATCTCACCCCACTTCAGTGAGCCAAATGTGAGTGCCTGTCCAAAATTGACAGCCAATGCAAATCTGCATGTCATATTCCTGGTCGTAACACCACAAGCAATGTAGTGGCTAAGTAGTGGGTGTGTTGCAAACAAACACAGATCTGTTGAGTGGAAATGTCCAGTGTCGACTAACATCCCTCTGACATGTGCAGAGTAGCAGTGCACCTGGGGGCTGACAATGCCTCCAATGTACAATTACATAATGTAAGTAGTGGCCACCAGAATGCATACACACATATGCACACAAACAGACATACATACCAAGGAATCCTGTGTAGTTTGCAGCCATAAGGTGATCAAGACCCATACCATGGCAGCAATGGAACATAATAACCATGAAGAATGTGCCGAATGATGAGGTAGGAGTCCCAGGGACAGTACGGCAATATCTACACCCGACTTCCAGGCAATGTCCAGAAAAGCCATACCAATGCATGGGTGCAGGTGCACAAACACGACCAGCCAGCCCCACACTGCATAATGAACACAATATGTGTGTGTCTCAGTGTACCCAGGCTAGTACGACAAACACATCATGTGGGGTTTAACCAAAAACAGATACATGTGTACACACTGCCATCCAGATGTCCCCCAGGAACTGCCTACCTCCATGTGGGCAATCAGCCTTTGTGACGTTAGTGGTTCCACAACACACTCATGTGACCTAAGCTGGGCTGCACAGCAACAAACACAGCAAGAGATAGACCCACTCCATCAATACCCACAAGGAGCCCACATTGTGGCAACATTAGCCTGTATGATGAGCCCTCTGCGATTACAAATTTGGATGTACACCCTACTGTGGAGCACAGTCACATGTGCGCACTGTGGCATGTATTGACAGCCAAACTACCATCACACTCACTCAGAAAGCTAAACGGCCATGGCCTGTGATGTGAGCCCACTATGTATGTAGGGTCCTAGACATGAGAACACTCACATATGCCCACTCCAAATGCCACACACCTTGATCTGCAACAATGAACAGCAGCCAAGCCCACATGGACTCCTGACATTGCACATGCACCGATGACAATCCCAGGGGTAGAGGGGGGATCCAAGGTGTACAAACACATCCCACATGACCAGGCAATATCCCTTGCGAATTACTCCCACACTGTATATTATGAGGTACATGTGCATGACGTGACACTTATCTGACACATTAGGATCCTTGGCACAGTCCCAGACCAATGTAGCGCACATGGAGACCCACAAAGAACACATTTTCACAGCATCAGACATTGAAGGCCAGGATCTGATGAGTGTGAGCACTCACACACACATCCATGTTACCCAGTCACATTAAGCCACCACAAGTGACAACAACCTGATTTTGGTAACAGCAAAGTGCCGTGGTGAATCCTGATCATGTCCCATGTGAGTTTGCACACATTACCATGGCCATTACATCAAACACACCCACCGATGACTCCCATATGACCAGTATTTACCATGCACCCACATCCCAGGAAACCTAGTCCTAACACCTACGGCAAACACAGGACAACTCAGCAAGCCTCACAGTCAGGAACATCTGCAGGGAATGTAGGCTGTGTGGAATAAAGCAAGGTAACCCACTGACACATGCACACAGAACACAACACATGGGCCGCCCTGTCAATGACACAGGATTACACACTGCCATAAGGTGACCCCACCCATGTGTAACCTCAGCTGTGCCAACATTCGTCTGCGCAGGGCCAAGTCATGTCAGACTAGGAGTCTGCCAGTGAGCCACCTATTAATTCTGCCTGAAGGTTCTGGTAACATCAGCCTGTGTCCTGCAGTGTCCCTTAAGTCACCAACACATTCTCCAAACATATAAATGGCAAGTTACACTGATGACACAGATGAAATGTTCATCACCCATGCATCAAAATGCCTGTCCGGTGCAGACGGCACAAGTCAGTAAGAAGTAAGATGTGCACACATGTCAGCACTAAACCTGTGCAACAGTGGAAATCAAAGATGTGAAGTACTTCAAAGGCTGTCCCAATCCCTGTGCAAAAGCAGTTGTGATCATGGGAATCTGACTTGACACCCAATGATGAGTTGGAGACATACTGCAATATGACTCATGTACCATGGCACACATGAGACACATCACAACATCATATCACTTTTTGGCAAATGACAATAGCACAACAGCAACTTAAGTACACTCCGTATCAAGATCATGCACATGAGATGCAATTCAAAGAAATACCCAAAAAGAACTTTATTCAGCAACGTAAAGGGGAAAAGTCCAGTCCGGAATGCAAAAAGGCCAATGGCTAGTCCATGAAATTAGTCCATGATGGGGACAACTGACAACATGTCACCCATAGCTTGCCTGCACTGACACACAGTAGGAGACATTACCCTTTGGAGGGTGTTAGAAATGGGATCTCTGGTTGGCTAAGGTTTGCGCCAAAGCCAGGCAGAGACCACCACTCTAGTCAGGGCGAGGGAGTTACACGCCAAAGATAACCCCTGCTCACCCCCTTGGTAGCTTGGCACGAGCAGTCAGGCTTATCCCGGAGGCCATGTGTAAAGCGTTTGCGCACGCACACAGCAACAACATCCCAGGTACACCACAAAAGGAACTCCACACAAGGTTATATAAAAAATACCCTTTGTATTCTCATAACACATTAGAATAGTACTCACATAATATACATTGTGCCACCTGGCACTAGGTCATATATACAAGGGATTATTTACACCTGACAGGGCCCACTGGACCACTGTCAGAACCATCACAAAGCGAACTTAGTAAAAGTAAGACATATCACAAACATACAGCCAGTAATCACTGATAACCACTGTACTCAACATCAGCCTGTAACATGAACCACATTATGCACAGTATCACATTAGGCGCCAACCACATTGTACGCCAACCTCATCAGTCTAACATATTAGACCCTAGCCTCCTAAGTATCACTCACATTAGGAGTATACTCACAGTAGGAAATATTCTCACTGGCATAAACACTTTACGGACATAATCTCATCCCCAAACGCATTTAAAGGCATGAATCACAGTAAAGCATCACATTTCCTAACATCCTATACATCACTGACCCCTTGGCCAACTGGCCTTCCCAAAGGGGCTCAAACGCCCTGTGTCCAGAATGTCAGGGCTGCTGCCTAGGCAGCTGAATCAAAAGTGGGGTAAAGGAGTGCATCTCACTCCTCTCTTTCCAATTCCCCCAAAGAACTGTGGCCTAAACGTAGCAGATGCCCACTACTTGCTGGGCAGCTGGGAAGCTCACTGGCACCTCTGTGCCTCTGGTCCCACTCAGGGATGTCTCACTCTCATGCCCCTCTCATTGTAGCCGCCAGTGCTGGTGTGGCACAGCTGTGGCAATTTGCATAAAGGGGGCCCGGCACCTCTGTGCCCTCTGAACCCCCACGTGGCATAAAACACATGCCCCCATCGTTGGGGCGGCCTGCTCTCTTGCGCGACTGCCCAGGTGCCGACAATGCGCCTCGATATGCCCCCGAAGACACAAGGCCCGCTGGGGCTCTCTTGGGCACAACAAAAACTGCCCTCAAGTGTTGGAGCGGCCCGCTGCCAGACAGGGCCGCTCTGACTGTCTGCACCACACAACGTGAACCCCCACTCACCGGGATTCACTCGCGCTACTCTGGGTCTCCACGCTGGGACCGGCAGCACTTCCCTCGCGGCACGGGGACCGGCCTCACTGCCCTTCACCCGGGGTCCCCTCCTGGAACCCGGGACTTCTCTTTTCCAGCGGCAGCCACCGCGGGGCTCTCCCTCGCTCCTGGGAGCCCCGCATCACTACTGGCGCCGGACTCCTCTCTTGCGGGGCTTCCCGTCCGTCCCGGAAGCCCCGCCCACAAAACCACAGCCTTGCCTGCCTTCCGGGTCGCGCTGGGCAGCGGCCCGGAAGAGATTCTATTAGCGGCTCGGACCGTGGCAGTGATTTCTCGCCGGCAACGCGGGGTGGGCCCCGGCCATTTAAATAAAGATATAAGCGGGGTGGGCACCCACAACAGGCCACAATGCGGGGGAATCCCTACGCTTGGGATTCCCTCTAAGAGGATCGCAGCTCCACGCTGCGAAGCAGAAAATAGACATGCTCCTCCTCAGCTGCAGGGAGACAGCACTTTTAAGAAATAAAATAAAGCGTTCACAAGGCGCTAGATGCCACAAGAGTCCTGGAAGTCCTTGAGGATGATCAGCCCAAAAAGGTCCAAAATAAGAGGTTTTCCGGGTCCAGGGGCAAGGCAGGGCCGAGGGAGGCAAGCCCTCATGGCAGCCCCCCCTGGGCCCCAGCAGCAGCACGCCCCAGCAGGAACAGCACACCAAGACTGAACACTTTCATGGGGTCACAGCCCCTATATTTATATCAGCATTTCCCTTTGTGTCACAGCACAGGGCTTGGGGATACCAGTCAGAACTGGTTTAGGGGGGATTTGGAGCACTTTGTTTTCGAAGCTCCTCTTCCCCTTTGTCAGGTGGGGGCTCAGGGATCAGACACACCACAGGGGGCGGAGCCAGCATTGTACAGCCTGGGCACAATCCTATTCAGAGTCTGTGGATCACCCCTCCCACTACTCTTAGCCCAGGTGTCCCATTCAGTCTAGCTGACTCGCCCTGACCCTACTGGAGCCAGCCACACTTCTCAGCTCCTGTCAATCACAAGCCAGACATGCAATTCACGTCAGGCAGGCAGGCACTTAGCACACAGAAATGCCAACTTCTAAAAGTGGCATTTCTCCACCAGTCACCATAAATCTGCTCACACCATTGTGCAGCATTTATTATCACGAGTTCATACATACTAAACTCGACCCTGCACTCCTCTCATATCAGGAATTACCATGGACACACTTATCCCCCATGCATTCCTATGGGAGGGCAGGCTAATCTCACCATATGCACTCAGAGAGCACACGTACTTTACACTGGGCCACAGTGCTAAAAGTGCCCAGAGGCCTAAAACCATTACCACCATGTCGGAGCTTAAGGCAAAAAGTTCAGGGTTGAACCTGCCAAAAAGGGCCAAGTCCAACAGAGGGGCATCTATGGTGGTAGGCCAGGCACCGCTGGGACAGGATCAGGGGGCACAAGAATGAGGTAGGGGAGTGGTGGTGGGTACAGGGGTCACAGGAGCAACTGCAGTGGATGGGTCATGATTAGTGTGTGGGGCCTCCACTGCAGTGAGCATGTCCGATGGAGTGTGCTGGGGCTCCACTGCAGTGGTCATGACACATGGGGGTACATACTCCGCTGCAGAGAGGATGTCTGATGTAGTGGTCGGGGGCTCCACTGCAGTGACCAGGACAGTAGGGGGACACAGGCTCCTCTGCAGTAGCAGGAACAGGCTTAGGGGCGGGTGTTGTGTAAGTGTCTGTGGAAGGAGGGAGGGCCTAATGACTTTGGGGATGTGCCACCGGTGGGTGGGTGAACCTGGGCAGGGTGTGGCGGGAGAACACAAGGAGTGGTGGCATGGGAGCTTGAGGACGGAGAGTGTGTGGTGGGAGTGTGTGAATGTGATGGGGTCTTCCTGGTTCCTGTGGATTTCCGGGTGAGGGCCTCAGTGTCCCTGCTCTTGGAGGATGGTGTGCGGGGTTGGGGGGGTATACCCTCCCATCAAGGTGTCTTCCTCTTCCCCTTGTGGGTTGGCACAGGTGTATCTGAGGAGAAGCTCACAGAGGAAGAGCTTCTGGGAAGTGGTTTTGGCGGGAGAGGTGTCTGAGGACTGCGGAGTGGTTGTGGATGGTTGTCTGTGCGTCTGTACCCTATCCCCTGTGTGTGTGCCATCAGTCCCCTGTGTATGCGTGCTGGTGCGTTTAGACTTAGATTTCCCTGTGCGTGTGCTGCTCGGGTCTGTTGTGCGTGATGGTGCAGGTGTGAGTGTGGTCGGATCGGGGAGGGTAGTGGGGATTGTGGATGGCCCAGAGGAAGGTGGGTTGAGGGACTGCTGGAGGAGGGACATGCCTTCCACGAAGGACACCAATTGTGTTAAGAGATTAGTGTGAGCGTGGAGGACACTCAGCATTGATGTCTGCCCCACATGGATCTGCTTCAGCAGGTCCACAGACTCCACAATCAGGGCAGCTAGGGAGATAGATGCAGGGGGAGCGGTCCCTGTACTAAAGGAGGCTTTCTCCCTAACATGGGGGCTCCACAGACATCTGGGATGGGAGCAACTGGGAGGGTGGAGATGGTGGAGGTGGCGGGGACAGACTCACTGTCATTGTCCTCTGGTGTTGGCACACCCGCCTCCTCCAGGGAATCATCACTTGAGCATTCGCCGTCCGCAGCAGATGTAGTGGCTGTTGACTCACCCTCAGTGTAGCTCCCCTCACCCTCCGTGCCACTGGCTCCCTCCGACTCCTCCACAGCTGAACCAGTCGGGCTGCACCCCTCCTCACGGTTCGTGGAGCTGTCCCCTCCAGTGTCTGCCGATGATGCTGTGAACAAGGAGGAGAAACAGATTCACATCAGTCACCTGTATTTACTGGACACATGAACTGAAATGCAACACATCCCTGTGCAAGGCCTGGCATCATTTAAAAACAGCGTCACCATCTACCACACATAGGTGAACCTGGCACCTATCAGTCTGCCACTGAACCATGCCCTCTGTACCCATGATGACAATGGACCCATCAGTCCATAGTATTTATGATGTCAGACAGCACATGTGCAGGCATCACCAGACTGTTCAGTGATCTGTTCTGCTCTGATCATTACTGTCATGTGTTCTGACACACATGTCACATTCCAGGCCACTGACTGGTTTTGGAAAAGCATTTGTGATGGCATGACCTCATTGTTGCTATGATGAACATACGTCCATTACCAGAAACCATTACGGCCCATGTCTTGAAACGTAAAGGTAGCACACTCTGGCTGCAGTACACGACACACGTCACAATACTACATGCCCCAGATATTATTGTGTAACATAAGGCCAGAGGCCTGTCTGGCCCATCAGTCAGTACTGACTACTGTCACAGGGGCCGTGCATGCCAACTCCACATTCAGCAACGTGTAACACTCATGTGTGCACTGTGAATGGAACTCCGGTAGTGGTCATGTAGACATGGTCACCACATGCTACACACATTTGACAGAATATGATAAAGCCACATAAGCAACATGACACATCACAGTTTGTGAGTCTACAACCCTGTATTACTGTTCACAGAGGACATCACATGTACATAGTAAAGCTGCTGACACAAATCTGTTGAATACACCATCATGCACATTATAGTGACTACACACATATGTATTTCCCTGTGTGCAGACCCAATAGTCACATGTCAGATGTCTGTCCATGACAAACAAGTAGCAAACCTCAGAAAACTATGGTAGGCCAGCTTGACACAGAGTCACACACATGATAATAAACATCCACAATGGTCGAAGTGTTGGCTGACACACAAGATTAGGAGCCCAGAGTGTCTCAGATGACCATAGAAGGCAGACCTGTCCATGGGCCATGTGATACATGGGATTAGCAGGAGCACAATGCAGGTGACCATACATTTTCTGGAACTCATACACATCAAATGTCTGCGGTGTCACAATTGTGCATGGCTGCTGCATGGGTGTGTGGTCAATACCTCACACTCCTATGCTGACCCACAACAGCAATTAGTGCAGAGATGTTGAGCACACACAGAGCACAGGTTAATAATCCATAAATGATCTGACACATGTCCCAGATTAGCATCACCCATGTAGCTCAAGTCAATGTACCTTTTGCTGATGTTGCTGTCAACATTACCTTGGACAACAGTAAATACACACAACCCAAGTGACACGTGTGAAAGAGTGGAAGGGACACACCTGGGCATCAGATGTGAATGGGGCATCAACAAATATAGCCACATGGGACTTGTCTGAGCAGACAGACTAACTGTGGGAGTGTAACTTGGCTGAAGGAGTGCAAACTGCAGGTTAAAACAATTACACCAACAAGGCATGGACTAACCCCCTCCTTGCTGCTGTCTGGCCTTCAACTGCCCATCCAGGTCTGGAAAGGCCACCTCCAGGATCCGTAGCATGTGGGGGGTCAGGTTCCGGCGTCCGCCCCTCCTGCGAGGAGTCGACAGATTCAGCTGAACCCTTGCAATCCTCCGGGTCCAGCCACGATGGTCCTGCCACCTCTTCTGGTCTGTAGACCCCCACCGACCTAGCTTCCCGTGCGATGGTCTGCCATATTTCATTATTCTCATGGGCAGTGACCTGTGAGGATGATAATGTGAGACAACATCACTACACATGCCCCATGTTCCCAAACACACAGTTGTACATACATGTTGAACTTTGCAGTGCGTAACATGTATACAGGTAGTGCAACTATGTTAATGAGCAGTTGTACTGTGTGCAAGCCCCAATTCATGACATGGCAGTGCCGGCAGACCGATGGCCTCAGGTTGGACACCCACTCACTGCTCAGACCGGACACTGTGAGGCACAGAGTTGCACAGGATGTGTACCAGCACGGGTAGACCAATCACATGGCCCACTCCACTTACAACCCCTCCCCAGCCTCTCCTTAGATTGCATGACCCACATTGATTAGTGAACACTGGCAACAACAACATATCAATTGAGTATGCAAATTTGCTACCGGGGTGGGGGGCTGGTGTTTGCTTAACTTTTGCAGCCAAGCATACAGCACTGTATCTGCAACACAGCTGATGTGGTGAGCTGGGCTCTAGGGTCTGCAGCTGTGGTGCAACTCTTCACCAACTATCTCACTGCAATGAACTGGCAATTTCTAATTCCCAAATAACCATGAGGCCCTCCTGCAGATTGGTACCCTTACATGTCTGGTGTATTGCAGCAGTTCATAATTGCATTTTTTGGCTGCTGAAATGGCTGGAATAGCAGACATTGTCACATCCCCCTCTTCATCATTGCTAGGTTTTGCAGGTAAGAAGGTGTCACTATTAGTCACATGCAGGTCACACATGAACACATTTAAATTAGGGGAAAGGACACTAAGCCAATCAAAAACATTGCCAGCTGTGTACATGCATCAGCACACTCAGAAACTTAAACTTACTCTGTGTGCATGCTTGCCCTTAGTGAGCACAATGCTAGTAGTGCCAGTCAGATAACATTTTCAAATGCCAAGGCAGTGGACTCTACACTCACCTGCTCACCTGGTTTCCCATACAGCTTGCAGTACTGTGGGAGGAGGCTGTCCAGCAGGGCCTGGTTCTCCTCCTCAGTGAATGCTGGGGCCCGCTCCACAGTACATGCCATTGCAAGATACAGAGGATGCAGAGACAGCAGCAGTGGTGTGATGCAATGCAGTCCTGTGGCATGTAGATCAAGCAAGTGCAGTCTCTAGGGAACAGACAGCCTTATATCTGTGCTACAGAGGCAGTATCTGTTCGATGCGGCAAAAGAAATAGGTCAGACTCATTTGCATTATCCGAATTTGCCCAATCCATGTCTTTGAATGCATCGGACACGCATTCAGCGTCGTTCAAACTTTCAGCATCATGACACCATTGAAATTGCAACATTGTTGCAGTGACCCAACTGAATCTGGCAGCACACAAGTCTTACACGTAGCAAAACACAAGGCTCGTCTCCATGACAGCCAATAGCCAACAGTTGCATATGCCTTGGATCCTAGGCGTCCGGCGCGTCATTCAGAATCGCACCTGCGTATATAGACATTACAGTCTATGACCAAGGCGTGCGTACGCCTTGGATCCTAGGCGTCCGATGCGTCATTCAGAATCACACACGCGTATATAGACATTACAGTCTATGACCAAGGCGTGCGTACGCCTTGGATCCTAGGCGTACAACGCGTCATTCAGAATCGCACACGCCTGTGTGACCATTACATTCGATGGTCAGAGGCTGCCAGCCTAAATGTTTTGACATGGACTGAGGGGCTGGACAACACAGTGACATCCAATCACTATTCATGCTTCATTACATGTGTGGGTACATGTCTACACATGTCATATTTGATGTGCACAATGTGGTACACACTACCAGGATGTGCCATGTTACATAGTCACATAAAGGCATTGTGTGTGATTCACTTCCCTACTGTGCTGGAGGACTTTGCTGATCAACACACGTGGCCTGGGCACAGTTACAGGGGCACATTGTGTATTGCCATGTTACATGAACCCTACATGCATATGATATGTCATGTGTGTCCATGGGCTTGCTGTGTGTGGTACATCATGAGTGTTTGCGTATAGTGCTCGGCACATGGACGTATTTGTATCTGGGAGTTGTTAATCCCCCCCAACCTCCATCAGTTTGGGGAATGTGATTGGTGTTGTGTCTGTGTGTCACAGACATCCACGTTTGCCATGCAGACAAGCCTGTTTGCACATCCTGTGTGTAATGGTTGTGTTGGAACGTGCACATCAGACGTTACATGGTGACTGTGTCCATGTTGCAATACATGTTCTCCGTGTGTGCCTGCCAGTCCCCTGTCATTTTGACAACACAACTATCCTCACTAGTTGTTGAGGTCTGTGTTTGGTATGTGACATATGTTCAAATGTACTGTGACAGGGCCCACAGTTTGTCGACAGCAGAGCATGGCACTTGTAGTGTCACCATGTGGAGCTGACATGTTAGGTGAGGGTCAAATGGCTGGCATATGTGTCCATGCTGAATTGCACACACCTGACTCAATTGTGTCCTGATGTGATGTACCATTTGGTATTTGGCATAGTCATAGCCACAGATGTGGGGGAACTGAAATACTTTCTTTGATTCCCTATGTACTGCAGGAGACCTAATGTCCACAGACCCTTCCCAGACCTTGCAAACATGACTGAACGTGACTGCATCCGACGGTACCGCTTCACAAGCCAGCTGATTAAGGATTTGGAGGAGCAGTTGACCCCACATTTACAACCTTTGGCTTGCGTATCCAACTGCGCTTACCCCCAAGGTGAAGCTGATGGCAGCCCTACATTTTTTTGCCACCGGAACATTCCAATGCACAGTGGCTGGTGCTGGTGGGATGTCACAGACCATGTTCAGTCGTGTTGTCCGTGATGTTTTGGAGGCAATGTTGTTGTATCTGGACCGATACATCCGATTTCCAAACCAACAACATATGCCAGGCATAAAGGGAGATTTCTATGCACTGGGAGGGATGCCAAATATCATTGGCTCAATTGATGGGACACATGTGGTTTTGGTTCCACCACAGGCCCATGAGCAGACTTACCGCAACCGTAAACATTTTCCCTCTATTAATGCCCTAGTGGTATGTCTTGCGGATATGACAATTTCAAATCTCTGTGTCCATTTCCCTGGTTCAGCACACAACGCCTACATCATGCAGAATTGCAGGATACTACATATGATGTCACAGCTGCAGAACCAGCGTGCCTGGCTTGTCGGTGTGTAATTGCACTTTACCCTGTGTGTTTTTTGTATCTTGGGATTACATGCTCTTTCCTGACCCATGACATGTTTGGCTGTTTGTATGCAGGTGACTCCGGGTACCCCAACTTGCCGTGCTTGCTGACACCTCTTAGGAACCCTGTCACACCAGCGCAGATACATTTCAATGAAGCACATGGGCGGACCAGTCGAGTGATCGAGCGGATAATTTGACTCCTGAAAAGCCGATTCTGCTGCCTGGACCAGACAGGAGGGGCCCTACAATATGCACCTGAAAAGGTGTGCAAGATATTTATTGTGTTGCCTGCTACACAACATGGCAGTGAGGGAGAAGGTGCCTCTTATCGAAGATGATGACGGCCATCAACCACCAGCATGGGAGGATCCGGGCCTGGGACATGTTGCGAGTGACGATAAGGGTGAGGGGGATGTCCGGACTCAGCTCATCAACAACTTCTTCTCCTAATTGTGAGTATACAGTGATGTGTTGTCAACAATTCTTGCATCACCTGATATGTGTCTGTGTTGTGCACTGTGAGAGCATATGTGTTTCTGCATGCTACGTGTCCTGATTGTTTCATTGATGTGTCCCTTGAGTTAGTATGTCCCCCAATCAGTGTTTCCATGAATCTTCATATCTTTTCACAACTCTTTGAAATAGTGTTTGAAATGTGCATTGTAGATGTATGCAGTGATTTAGTGATTTCACTACTGTTATATGTCTGGCATTCACAGGGTCCTTTGGCTGTTGTCTGGTGACATGTTACCTCTGAATCTCACAATACAGTCACAGAGTGCAACCTTTCATGGTTCTCGTATGCATCATCCCACACACCCCGGTGCAGGCATGTCTGCCATTCTTGATTACTTTTGGATCACTGTCATGTGAGGGTACCTAGCATCTGATGTTTAGTTTACTTGTTGTGTATGTGTAATAAAGGTGTGCACCAGTTTGTGATGGGCTTCCTCTGTGTCCACACATCTGATAATCCTTGGCATGCTGTACCTGTGGGCTGATTGCCACTGCATTGGCATTTGTGTGTACTTGCAGTTCACAATGTCTGAGGCAAATAATCTGCTGGGCATGGTGAATTTGTGTTGTGTTGACCTAGGAGTGTGTACCTCTCATATGTGTCACATCAACATAAATCACATTTCAGTGTTTAGATTGCTCTAGTGGTTTGCCTGCACAGTCTTTCTTTAGCATATCATCACCTATATGTGGCAAACCCAGTTAAATGTAACACAGAGGCTACAATTGTGAGTTGAAGTGTTTATTTACATACATGTGTGTGAATGATATAGGGGACATGAAGTGCTGTACAGTGCAATGGTAATCCAAAGTTCACAGGGAAGTTGGTAGAGTAAAGTCCACACTCATTAGATCCAGTGGTTAAATACAGACCCTCCATCACATGTGGGAGAGTTGGGGACAGTCGACAAGGTGAAGGGTTTGCACACAATGGTGGACATCAGGAACAGGTGTTCACTTCCTGGGGGATGTGCATGGCCAGCTGCCTCTCACTTGTCCTTCTTTGGACAACCCCTCATCTTCTTTGGGGGGGGGTCCCTCAGGTGCAGGCTGGGGCGGTGCACTGGAGTTTCCGTCAGAGTCCACCTCCCTACCTGTGGCAGTTGCAGATGTTGTGTCAACTGATGCAGTGGGCACACAGGGAGGTGGGGTCATGTTGTTTGCAATCTGACGTAGGCATCCAAGTATGTCTCTGTGCACCGCAGTGACATCATCCAACTTGTCCATCTTGGACTCCATGCGGGCCATGTGTGTCTCCACCCGCGACATGTGTGCGTCCAATCTAGCATGATGTTCAGCCTCCTGTTGTTTAATGTCCCTGAGGTGCTCCACAACCTGGCCAAAGTCTCCGGTGCATTGCTGGTACGCATTAATGCTGGATGGGGATCAGCTTGGGGTGCATCACCATGGGCATGACGTGGCCTCAGCCTGCCCCCACTCCCACCAACCCTACCCCCACGAGCAGGTCCTGCTGTTGCAGGCACAGACGACACTGGGGCTCCTCCTGTGATGGCACTTGTGGTATTGGCAGCCACCTCTAGGGTGCCCTGTGTTGCTGTGCCCTTGGTGTTGTGTTGGCTTGGTCTGTCCGTGTTAGTAGGGGTCATCTGGGTGTTGTCAGATGTAGCAGGAGTGGTGGCAGGGGGTGCAAATGTTACTAATGCTGCATGCTGATCCACACCGGAGGGTCCAGGTCGTTCGTGGTCGTTGTCAGAGGAGTGAGAGGCATCCACACCGGCCAGCTCTGTGTCGACCAGAGTCTGGGACTGGGAATCTTCCTTGTCTGTTCTTGCAGTTTCCCCAGCTGCCCCTGTGGGTGGAAGAGACACACAATGTATGTTGTGGTTCAGCACACATCAACGTATCACACACATTAAAATTGGTACTATGCTTCATGATGAGTGTATGTGCATGGCATTGTCCTCAATTATCACAGGCAGGTGCCAATGTGGGTTCAGAACATTGTCTTGATAACCAGATGCATTTTATGTGCACGTAGAGCTGTGTGCATGGACAGCTCATGTATAGTTTAATTGAATTACATGGACATTGCGAAACGTGCACTCCCGTGCCTCACACCGGTGTGTTATTTGGTGTTGGTGGGAGAGGTGTGTGTGACAGGGCCTGCTGGGAGATGTAGTCTGAGTTGGCACACCTCCTTCCCCCTGGACACCATGGACCATGCTTCCATGACAGTGAGTCTGAGTACATGTTCAAGTAGTCTGACAGTGGTATCCTGGTGTTTGTTGGAGCCCAAGTCCCAGCAAGGCCTTGTACGCCCCACACCAGAGGCCAGTGTCAGCAATCTTGGCAGCACTTTGCCACTGCCTGTGAGGTGAGCTTGGTGCATGGGGCTATTCCTGGACCATGTGTGATGATGACTATGGGCTGGGACTTCTACTCCCATCATGCATTTGACTCTACCCACCTTCCCAGCAAACTAATGCTTCCTTCCTGGGACTCAGCTTTCCTGGTATTGAATGTGTGCTGACAAGATGGCTGCTGCATGTGACTGATGTTTGGATTCTATTGCCTTGCTGTGTGTTTGTTCCCAGTTTAATGACTTTTGGGAATGGGGATCTTTCCTGTTACATAGCAGGTATGTTTGTACTTACAATCTGCATTGGTACACAAATAGCACCATGGCTTGCTGCTCCTCCCCCCAGGGCCCAGTGTCAGGTATCTTGGAAGTCAATTTACCTTGAGTCTCAGGTTGTCCTTAGTCCCAGGTGTGTTGTTTGGTGTTGGTGTGAGGGGTGTGTGTGACAGGGCCTGTTGGGAGATGCAGTCTGTGGTGGCACCCCTCCTCCCCCCTGGACCAAATAGGCCACCATGGACCGTGCTTCCATGACAGTGAGTCTGAATACATGTTCAAGTTGTCTGACAGTGGTGTCCTGGTGTTTGTTGGAGCCCAAGGCCCAGCAAGGCCTTGTTCACCCCACACTAGAGGCCAGTGTCAGCAATCTTGGCAGTACTTTTCCACTCCCTGTGAGGTGAGCATGGTGCATGTGGCTATTCCCGAGACATGTGTGATGATGACTATGGGCTGGGACTTCAACTCCCATCATGCATTTGGCTCCACCCACCTTCCCAGCAAACCCATGCTTCCTTCCTGTGACTCAGCGTTCCTGGTATTGAATGTGTGCTGACAAGATTGCTGCTGCATGTGACTGGTGTTTGGATCCCATTGCCTTGCTGTGAGTTTGTTCTCAGTTTAGTGACTTTTGGGAATGGGGATCTTTCCTGTTACACAGCAGGTATGTTTGTACTTACAATTTGCATTGGCACACAAATAGCACCATGGCTTGTGCTCCTCCCCCAGGCCCCAGTGTCGGGCATCTTGGAAGTCGATTTACCTTGAGTCCCAGATTGTGATTAGTCCCAGGTGTGTTGTTTGGTGTTGGTGTGAGGGGTGTGTGTGACACGGCCTGCTGGGAGATGTAGTCTGAGGTGGCACCCCTCCTCCCCACCGGACCAGATAGGCCACCATGGACCATGCTTCCATGACAGTGAGTCTGAGTACATGTTCAAGTTGTCTGACAGTGGTGTCCTGGTGTTTGTTGGAGCCCCAGTCCCAGCAAGGTCTTGTGCACCCCACACTAGAGGCCAGTGTCAGCAATCTTGGCAGTACTTTGCCACTCCCTGTGAGGTGAGCATAGTGCATGGGGCTATTCCTGGGACATGTGTGATGATGACTATGGGCTGGGACTACAAAACCCATCATGCTTTCATCTACAACCACCTTCCCGGCACACAAAACCTTCCTTCCTGTGACTCGCTTCCCTGGGAGGGTGTGTAACTGTGGTAGCATGATGACTGACAGTGTTTGGTGGTGTTTGGGGCCAAATCTCTGGTGTCTTTGTTAGTGGGTTTGTACATGTATTTGCCTAGGTACATGTTACTGGGACATTGCAGGTATTGTGTTTCTCTAGGTGGCATACACATGTGAGAATAGTTATCTTTAGGTTGATGTGGCTTTATGACAGTGAATGTTTTCTCTGTCCCCCTGACATTAATGTCTCTGGGTGCAGATTGCTATTACATCACAATTTGGAATAGTTGTTTGTGTACTCACCAGGCTCTGGTATTCCAGGCAATCCATGGAGGCCAACTGGTGGGAGCATGGCCCACACCTTCTCCTCCCAGGAAGCGAAATGCACCTGTTTGGCAGGAGGGCTGCCACCAGTGCGGTCACTCAGTGCATGTTCTTTGCCGATGAGTTTCTTGACCCTTCTACGTATATAGTACCACCTGTCCCTGATGTCGTCCATTGTGCGCATGCTAGGTGCTAGTGCGTTCACCTTGTCGACAATCCTCGCCCACATCTTATATTTCTGGGATAGGGGGGTCTGTTGGACCAAGGAGCCAAATAAATGTGGCTCTACTCTGATGATTTCATCTACCATGACTTCCAACTCACTGTCTGTGAACTTTGGATTCTTCTTTGGGGATATGGTGATGGGTGTTGGTGGAGATGGATGGGTGGGTGGGTGTGGTAGTAGTGAGGGTTGGTGAGTATGTGTATGGCTGGGTGTCTGTGAGTGTGCTTATTGTGTGGTGCTAGTGGTGTGTTGTGTTTAGGTTGTGGCTGTATGTCTCAGTGTGGTGGTGTTGTCTGGTTGCAGGTCTGTGTGATTTGCAAAGGATCATGATCTGGATCTTTGCCCCTTTTATAGGTGGAGTTGTGGATGTGTCTTGGTTTGAATATTAAATTTTGGGGGTTTTCTAACTGCCTGTTTAGCCTTTTTCTATGTAAATTCCATTAGGCCTGATGGAGATGATCAGTAGACCGAGTCGCACGCCTGTGGCGTCACTTGCGGGGTGATCCGAGTCGGTCACACTGACATTGTGCTATGTTGCATGTTTCACGTACGGGCTGGTCGCGACGGGCTCATTTTCTTGCCAATCTTTCTGTTCCGTACGAATCGGTTGTACGGCTTGGACTCCGTGCGGCTCGCTTTCGCCGGCGACACATTGCATCGTACTTGGCAGGTTGTACGGTGCGTGTTCGTGTCGGTCGGAGCTGTAGCCGTTCCGTGTCGGTCGTAAGGTTTCGGGTCTGTTTCCGAGCGGGGCACTGTTTTCCGTGCATTTCGGTCAGTCCGGATTGATTCCGTGCGAGTCGGTTGGATTTCGACCGGGACGCATCGTACTTGCCAGGTCAGACGGCGCCTGTACGAGTTGGTCGTGCTTCAGTCCTGGTCCGTGTCGGTCGGAACGCTTTCTGATCGGAATCGACCCCTAAGTAGTAAACTTATATGTGAGAGGATCATCCAAAGATGTTAGAGGTGGAGATTAACATTCATAGATTTGTGTATAGCATTTTGTAGTACTACTGAAGAACTGCGAAATGCAGTTTGTGAATAGACCCCATAGAAATCAAATTTACATTATATAGATACTGTGAAAATATAGCAAGGATACCGGCCCTCCTGCAACCTACGTTGGACACCCATGCCATAAAATAGTTTACTACTACTTAGCACCAATTTCATGAATCTGAAAAGACACCTTCTGACATGCTCCAATTGATTTCAAAGAAACATCAACAGAAAATTGGTCTCCAACAGTAAGCTTAGGTGATTGAGAGTATCATTTTCTCACATAGACAAGTTTGTAAGTGATAGGTGAACAACAATACTGTTAAGGATCAAAGCCAAAGCCATAAACATATACAGGAGTGACCTTATTGGGAGGGATGTGTGAAATTCATGAGTTTCTATAACATCAAAGCAGCTTATCCACACATAGTGTTTCCTGGTATTAATTGTATTATCAGATTGTTGTATATAAACTTATGTACTGTAAGGAGGCAAACCCATTTACAAAGTCCTAGGCTTTACCTCGGGAATGTATGTTGAGGAAGCACTCTTACAACAAATGAAGGACACTGTTCCAAAGGCGGGGCCCAATAAGTCACCCATATGCCTTATAATAAGAAAAGACAAAAAAGAGAGAGTAGTAAGTAGGGGGGGCCCATTAAACAGGGGAAAGAACATGTCTTGCCTCTTGTTACGCTCACACACCCCTAGAGGTGTCATGCTTCATCATCGTCCATTTGCTCCTCGTTGGGCCGGCGCTGCAATTCCCAACAGGTCCCCCGAAGGGTCGCTTTATCGGAGATCTTTTAAGGCATGCCGGATGGTGCATGAGGGTGTGTGGGTCCTATATGAGGGTAACAAAGTGCGTGCATAGTGAATTAAGACTGACAAGGGGTAACCTATAGAAGGTTATATTGATGTAGTAACCCTCGTGGCCTTAATTAGAGTATAATCCCAAATGGCACATTATGCCTAGGTATCATAAAAACGGTCAACATGTTTCAGCCTCTGCTGCCGCTAAGGTCATTGGCCCTTCTTCAGGACCAGGATATAAGAAGAATAGTGAAGTGCACGTGAATAAAAAGGTAAAAAGTAAATACCCAGAATACTTGTCAGGGCAGGCCATTGTGCTGCTCCTGACCAAAACCTCCCGTTTGAACGAGAGTCGATCCAATGGCTGTGATCGTTAGACGCCCGCACCTTGTTGGGCTATCCTTTAGTATTACTGGCTGGTGGTTGGATGCGGTAGGTACAAGGGTGCAGGCACCTGCTACAGGATAGCCCGACAAGGTGCGGGCGTCTAACGCTCACAGCCATTGGATCGACTCTCGTTTTTGGTCTTGGTTTTGGTCAGGAGCAGCACAATGGCCCGCCCTGACAAGTATTCTGGGTATTTATTTTTACCTTTTTATTCACGTGCACTTCACTATTCGTCATATATCCTGGTCCTGAAGAAGCGCCAATGACCGAAGTTGCAGCAGAGGCGCGAAACATGTTGACCGTTTTTATGATACCTAGGCATAATGTGCCATTTGGGATTATACTCTAATTAAGAGGTTTTATTCTGCCAAGAGGGTTACTGCATCAATATAACCTTCTATAGGTTACCCCTTGTCAGTCTTAATTCACTATGCACACACTTTGTTACCCTCATATAGGACCCACACACCCTCATGCACCATCCGGCATGCCTTAAAAGATCTCCGATAAACCGACCCTTCGGGAGTACCAGTTGGGAATTGCAGCGCCGGCCCAACGAGGAGCAAATGCCCGATGATGAAGCATGACACCTCTTGAGGTGTGTGAGGGCAACAAGAGGCAAGACATGTTCTTTCCCCTGTTTGATGGGCCCACCCTACTTAGGACTCTCTCTTTTTTGTCTTTTCTTATTATAAGGCATATGGGTGACTTATTGGATCCCGCCTTTGGAACAGTGTCCTTCATTTGTTGTAAATGTAACTTTGGGGAGCATGGACACTGGACCATTAACTGGCTCCCTGGCCCCCCTTCTCCTTTTTTGATAGAGGAAGCACCCTTACCTTGAATCAGCTACTGCCCTGTACAAGAACCTTTACTCAGCGTTAGTTTGATGATACAGCTAGGTTATTTGCTCAACCTGCTCTTTAGACAGACTGACAGCAGAGCACACTGAAAACTGTATTATTGATTTACAAAGTAGGATTTAAGTAGCTGTCTGTAAGCATCCTGATGCCACAGAAACTCAATATCATGACATAATTTATTTCAGAAAACAATTGTGAAAACATTACAAAACAGTACATATCTGGAGACACCACTATAATAAGAAGGAAAGAGCTACTTATAAAGCACTGCTTAATCCATGATTAAGCATACAGGAGTGTGGCTATTAATAGTGGAGCTGGTGTTTTGGCAACAGGACCCAGGGCTTTAAAGGGCCCATTGCATTCCAATTGTAAATGCTTTTCTACTACCAAACCAAGAGGAGTCCACTTTCTCCCCTTGCATAGGGGTCAATGGTGCCTTTCCTATGTCATTGTAGATATGCCCACTTCTCATTATATGTCTCAGAAATTAACTCTGCCAGCAACCCTTCATGGGATGTTTTTAATATTGTGTAATACCTAGTTGAAATCACTTCCTCTCTTCTTTGATCAGATCATCAACATCTGGGGCCATATCATGATCAGCACTGAGCAAAGTGCCTGTGTTTTTTACATTGGAGGCAGCTAAAGTTCATGCATATAACTCAGAATTTCTCGACGGTAATCAATGAACTTTAAACAGAAAAAATCAGAAACAGTGAGTACAGATTGCCTCTCTCTGTTCCCAGTTTATTCTGTCTAAAGGAATGTCTGCTTTTTAAGAAGCAGCTGGCTAAATTTCTGAAACTTCATTGTTTATCCATGAACACGATAAATGTAGAGATCATGTACTATTTAACCGGAGCCAGGATAAATAGTTTGACGGTCTTTATTCAGCTGGCTATAAAGAAAAAAGGGACTCCAGGCACTGTAGTGACCATCTTGTAATGGGGTGCAGGAAAGTGTGTGAAGCATTTGAAGGTGAGTACATATATACATGCAAAAAAATATGAACAAAGGTAAGTGCATAGTTAAACTAAATCAGTGGTTCCCAAACTTTTTAGAGCCACAACGCACTTAACAGAATTGAAAATATTTGTTACCCACTTACCTCTAATGGACATGAGGAGCGGTGAATTTGTAATGAAAGTAAAGCACTGTGTGGTAGTGCGCTGCCCTTTACAGCCAGCGCATTTTCATTGAAATGGCCACTAACTTTGCACAGGCGTACAATTTTACTGATAAAACTATATAGCATAGAGAACTCAAATGACAATGTGTGGAAATTGGGTTTTCTGAGAATATTTAACATTTGTGCATCACCAATTAAAGTGGCTTTATTTATTTTGATCCTTTTAAAATCTCTGTTTCCAGCACACTTCAACATTACAAAAAAGTGTACTTCATTTTTGTTTTCCTAAGTACTGAATGCATACCGTTCATTTACAGGTAGTTACATTTTGTTGTGTGTTGCAGAAAAAACAACATCCTAAGACTGTCACTAATTCCCTTTAAAATCTCCGCTTAATTTGCAGACGGAGAAAGAAAAGCAAGCACCAATTCTATATTAAAAAACATAAGCTGCAACTTGTCAGAAGACATAGCCTGACGTTTGACTTCTGTCATTGAAGCATTGCAAATGTGACGACATATTTAAATGCATCTTTATTTACTCTCAAACTTCCCTGACACACCAGAAATCAGGGTCGTGAGCCACAGTTTGGGAAACACTGAGGTAAGTTGTTTATAGATAAATAAACAGTCAAATCAATTTTGAATAAATACCTGTATATTAATATATTAAAATGAGAAATGCAGAAATAAAACTTCTGTTTCAGGACCTTCATTAGATATTTTGTCCTGCAATCTGGGAGAATTTGACAGTCTACAAAACAAGGAGTATATTTTTAATGCATGCTATATAAATGGTTTCTTCACTCATAAGGCCTAATTACGATGCGGTTCGGACTGCAACCGATGGCTTGTCGTTTGTAGTCTGTACCATATCTACGGCTGCGGTCTGACCAATGCATTACGATGCGTGCGGTCGAATGCAGCAGTCGGAGGAACCGACCAACGCTTTCCGACGGGCTCATAGAGCCCATTGGTCAGTCGGAAAGTCTACATAATTCCTTAAGGAAGGCATTTCCGCCATCAGGATTATAATGTTGGTTTCCGACAGCCTTTCCTTGTCAGTTTTTCTGAAATAGAAAGGCTGTCGGAATGTGACATAGGGGCCCCTTCCCTCCTGGCCCTCCGCATCTGTGCATGGGAATCACCTATGGTGCCTCCCTGAACATCCCTGCCACACAGTGGAAGGATGTTCACAAACTCCCATTTCTGAATGGGAGCTTGTGCTGTGGGTGGTTTCCGCCCACCACAAAATCTCCTATTGAGATATGGGAGTTTCCGACCGCACATAGTGCAGTCGGATTGTAATTCGGTGTGCGGAATTGCTGACGTATGGTCGGGCGGTTCCTCCACCGAAACAGTGTCCACCAAAGGCAACTCCGACCGACATCGTAATGAGCCCATTGTTGTTTGTTTGTTGTTTGTTAATGTTAATAATCATCCTTTTAATGACTTGCGGGGTTTGGGATCATTATGGCCTTCTGATAGAAGGTCTTGTGCTCGTTTTAGGATTCTGTATAAAAGGGAGTGTACTTGTGTCAGTATTTCAGGTCTGGCAACACAGTAGCAGCTTACAAGAAGCAGCAAACAAAGTCTGCTAAGATTCAAATGGTATATGGGCCAAAGAGGGTGAGGCTCTTACATAAGGCTAGTAGTACTAGTGGGCACAGTGCTGTGTGGCACTTGCAGGAGTTAAATTGGGTTAAACACAGTAAGTAGGCTTCTGTGGAACAGGGAAAGTAAAAGAAGGAGACAGGTAAGCAAATCATCCAGGTAACTCATGAGGGAAATGTCCATTAACTCATTTGCCACGTTTTCATTCTATTTAGCCATCATAGTGAGTTTCAGACATAGATGTATTTTGCTCCGATGTCATGAGTGGCCCTCCAGCCATAAATTTTAGTCACTAGCACCATCATCATTTGCATTTGTAGTTTTGTTTTTAACATGCTGAGCAGTTTTTTAAGTTTACTGGGCCCTCACTTCTGTCTATGGCAATGTGGCCTCAGAAAAAGAAATCTGATAGCCAGAAAACAAAAATCTGACCGGCAGGCTTGGAGACTACCTGAATGAAGTTAGTGTGGAGGCGACCCTGGGAAGAAAGGAGGAAGACTGATAAGAGGAAAGCATCTGGAGGTGGACCACCAGTAGGGCTAGGACAACTAGAGTCAGGAGGACCTGGACAAGAAGAACCAGCATCAGGAAGCCCTGACCCATGCTGCCCGGGGTGGACAAGGCCAGAGAGAAGAACAGATTGATGAGGAGGACCAGAGTGAGAAGGATCAGGATGAAGGGGAACTGGGGAGGCAGGGGGAGAAGGACCCAGTGCACCATGGAATAGAAGGACAAGGGGTAGGGGAAACAGAAGGCCCTGGACCAGCAAGAGGAGGAAATGTAGTAGGGTCCAAGAGCACAGTCCATTGGGACGAAGAGGACCAGGGTCAGAAGTGGTAGATCCAGGTGAACAGACTCAAAAAGACCAGTTCGAGGACAACAATGGAAAGGAGGACCCGGGCAGGAAAACCAGGACCTGGACAAAACAAGGAAAGGCTGAGATAATCAGTGGTGGATCAGCATGCTGTATTGCCCAACCAGGAGGACTAGCAGAATTATGACCAGGAAAATCAGACCTAGATTGAGGAGAACTATGAAGCTAATGTCCAGAAGGATAATGGCAAGTAGATACAGGAGATTTAAAAAAGCAGGAAACTGAATAGAAAGACCATGGGGATCAGGACCAGTGGCAACAGGAGACCCACAGCAAGATGAGGCTAGGTAGACTGAAAGGATTATGACACGGAGCACCAGAAACAGGGTAAAGAGAGCCATGGAAATCAGGACCAGGGCCCAGAGTACCAAGTGGAGTAGATTGGGCAATCAGATGTGACAAGACCAACCAGAATCAGGAAGACCAAGGGGTCTGGACAAGAATAGCCAGGAGGACCTGAACCAATTGACCATGCACAAGAGGACCCTAAGAAGGAGAACTAGTATCAAGAGAAACATGCCTAGTGGGTGCAGTACCAGGAGGAATTTGAGGGCTTGGAACAGAGCCAGGAGCCCCATAACAACCCAAACCAGGAGCATGGGACTAGGAGGATTAGGACACCAGACACCAGAAGGACCAAGGGGACCAGCAAGACCAGGACCTGCAGTACCAGGACTAGAAATTACAGGGTGAGGAGGGCCATAATAAGGTGACCAGGGCCACATAGACCAGAAAGGAGCAGTTCTAGATGGGCCCACAACTAGGAGAACCTGGAAGGGCAAGAGTGGTAAATAGACAAGGCTTCAGATGATTAGCACAAGCAGAAAAGAAGAGGGAGGACCGGGATGACAAGGACCTAGGAGGCTAGGACTAGCATGGCTAGGGGTACCAGATTCCAGGAGAACAAAGCCCAGGAGAAACCAACTATAAGGACCAGCACCAATACGATCTTTTCAAGTGGGCAAATAATCACAAAAAGAACAAGGATTATAAGAATCAAAAATAGGGGGACCAGGGCCCGGAGGACCAGGTGAATGAATCCAGGGATCCAGGCAACAATAGTCAGGCAGATAAGCTCTTACATAATCAGGAAAGAAAAGGCCAGGGCAACCAGGAATATTAAGGCAAAGAGGAGCATGACCTAGCATACCAGGAAAACCAGGGTGAGGAGGAAAAGTAGGACAAGGGAGGGCAGAATTACTACAGCTAGGAGGACAAAGCCAGAGAGATAGGAACAGGACAGCTAGGAGGGCAAGGAACAGGATGGACAGGATCATGGACAATTGGTATAGATACACAAGGATGAGGAGCAAGAAGACTAGGGACAGGAGGATCAGGAGCAGATCCTGGAGGACTAGGAAGATCAGGAGCATGAGGACTATGGCCAGCAGGACTTGGAGACCAGTATAGGCAAGAAAGATGAGGGGGCATTACTGGAGTGCCAGGGTCCTAAAGTCACAAGTGAATAAAAAAAGCCAGAACTTAGGAGTAACAGGACCACGTTGAGGAAGAAGAGGAGGAACAGGACAGCCAGGAAGACCAATGGGGTTGCATTTGGATGGACAGGAGGACCAGGACCAAAATGGCCAGGCACAGAAGGACCCAAAGAGAATCAGCACCAAGAAGGCCAGGACCACTGGGTCCAGTGCCAGAAGGGCCATGAGGACATGATGCAAAGCGAGGTAGACTAAAAAATACAGACAGGAGGAAAAGGACTAAGAGTTCAGGGCTTAAAACAGATAGGACACGAGAGGTCAGGTGTGCCAAGGGGACCGGAAGGACTAGGAGCTTGGGGTACCAGGAATTGGATGAACAGCCTGAGGAGGATCTGAAGGATAAGGTGGACAGGAGGGACTTGACAAGAGGGATGCGTGCATACATGTCACAGCCAAGGAAGACCAGGAGAAAGAGTCTCAAGACCAGCAACTCGAGTGGAGACAAAACATGGAATAGAGCAAGGACTGACACAATCAGGAACAGGAAGACCAGAACCAAAGTGACTAAGGCTGTGAGAACAGGAACATTGAGGGACAAGACCAGATGCCTAGGTAACCGGAGCCAGAGGTATAAGGCCTAAGAAAACCAGGGCAAGGAAGACCAGTGGGACCACAACTTAGAGGACCAGGAAATCAAAGCCACAAAGCCTCAGGGGGATCAAGGCATGGCATACCAGAGCTAGGAGGACCAAGTTGATTAGGAAAAGGAGTATGAGGACAAGGGGGCAGGATCCAGGATGACCAAGCCAGGTGGCAAGGATAGGATGACCTAAACATGCAGGATCAGAACTAATAGGACAAGTTAGTACAGAACAATAATGACAGGACGTAGCAGTACTTGGAGGACCTAGGCCAGTTATATCATGAATTGATAGAAAAAGGTTAATTGAACTAGTCAGATCAGTGACAGGTGGACTAGGACCATTAGAACCGGAGCCATATGGGAGGGGATCCTGCATACTTGAAGGATCAGGATAGAAAATACCAAGAATGGGAGAATGAGCAGGCAGAACCAATCTGACCAAGTCCTGGATTACCAAGTGGAAACCAGGACTAAGATGACTAGGCATACCCAAAAAGGACTAATAAGAAGGACAAGGACCAGTGGATGCAGTACTAGGTCAGCCTAGATGACAGCGACCAATGCCAGGAGGATCAAGATGACTCAACCTAGGAGGCCCAGGGGTGCCAGACCCAGGATTACAAGGACAAGAAGGCCAGGTGGAGAAGGATCCAGCTGATTGGGATTATCAGGGTTGGGAGGGTCAGTAAAATCATTACAAATGTGGCCAGGATCAATAGGCCCTGGAAGCACCAATGCAAGGGACAGGACTAGGAAGTAGCAGGACCAGAACAACTAGGGCCAGGGAAGACTGGAATTGGGATCATAAAAATTCAGGAACCGAGCACCAGGGTGACCAGGGCCAGGAGAAGTACCAGGAAGACCCTACTGATACAGAAAAGGACTTGAAAGCGGAACAGGAGGAGGACCAAGGCCACAAGGCATAGAAGGATCAGGTAGAAAAAGTCAGAGAAGAAGAGAAGGCCTAAGTGTTTCTAGGTCACAAATATTTGGATAGCCCACTTGTAAAATGCTGTTACTCATGGTTCTTATGCTGTTAATTCCTGGAACTCCTTCCTTTTTTAGGAATCAATCTGTTTATTGGTAAGGAGTAAACATGCGATAACACAGCCTCCTGCCTACATCCAGTGACCGGCAGAGCGCATCTCGCGTAGCAATACACGGCTTTCATGCCAATAACCCAGTGGCCGGCAGCGTTGTGGATGGAATGGCTCTTCACAATGGGTATAGTCTTCTTACTTTTCATGGTAAAGAAACACATGAATAATAAAAGGAAAGAAAAACGAATAGGGAAAACACTAAAAAGAACAACCCCACACCTAACCCCCCGTATCCCTCCCCCACCCTCTTACGCACCAGTCGTTGCCTCCCAATCAGATCCAAGGCCCCTGAACAGAAGTGCTGATGGCATGCCACTCTTAAATTGTATTCGGCTGTGCGGCAGCATGCGCATCCTGCAGTAGTAATTTAAGGATTTGCAAATATTTAGTGCAAGGGATTTCTCTCATGTCCTTGGACAACAACTGAAGGAATGGGGCCCATAATTCTGTGTAGACCTCCCCCTTTCCATCCACTACTAGGGACATGTGCTCCATAGCCAAAATACGCCACAAGGTATGTAACCAATTCACAAATTCAGGAATGGCCTTCGTGCCCCATTGAGCTAGGATAGCTTGTCTTGCTGCTAACAAAGCTAGCGCTATTTGCCTACCTCTCATAGATCGTAATGGGAAAACCCGTGAGTGTGAGAGTCCAAGGAGAGTGTTTTCCGGAGACTGGGGTAAGGCGTGGGGTTGAACGCTTCGTCTATGTTATCAAGGACCTCAGTCCAGTAGGGCTGAAGTTTGGGACAATGCCATAACAAGTGCGATAGGGTACCAGACATCCCACATCCCCTCCAGCATAGCTCAGATTTGCTTTTGTCCCAGCTGTGTATTTGCATTGGGGTATAATACCAGTATGAGAAGACTTTAAAGGCGGATTCTGTCTGAGAAGTGTTGTGTGCAGTGTGATGTGTTCTTTAGAGTATATGTTCCCATTCCTTAGTAGAGAGTGGCCTTCCCAGCTCATTTTCCCACCGGATTTGCGCCTTCATGCGCTGCTCAATGGGTCGCATGGTAAGCATGTCGTACAGTTCAGAGATAAGTCGGTGATCATCTTCTTTGCAAAGCAGCCTTTCTTTAAATGCTGTAAGAGGGTGGGGCATTTTGTTGTAATTAGAGGGCACAGTAATCCAGTGATATAGTTGGCAGTATGCATATTCGTCAGTCGCTAGGAGATCATAGTCTCTCTTGAGCTGAGCAAATGGGGCCAAACCTTCTGTGTCAAAGAAAGATCCCACCCTCTTGCATCCCTCCTCTCTCCATCGTTGGAACACCACTGAGGACTTTCCTGAGGGAAATCTGGGTTATCCACAATTGGAGTCATAGGCGAGGGAAAGGAGGTCCATCCCCTCTTGATAGCCACCATATCCCAAACCTTCAGTGTCGGGGAGGTGACAGGGGAGGAATATAACCCCCAGACCCTGTGCTTGTGTGGCAACCAAAGCTCCCTCTAGATGTTAATTCCAGCTACCGCCTGGTCCGTAAAGTTCCAGTGCTTGCCGGATAAGGGTCTGTTCCATTCCACCATGTAGCGGAGACAGGACGCCTGGTAGTAGCCACTAATCAAAGGGAGACCCACTCCACCCTAATTCTTCGTGTGGACCATTTGAGTTACAGAGAGGCACGGCTTCTTTCCACCCCACACAAATGTATTTATCGCCCGTGGCGGAGGTGTCATAGGGATCGTTTGGAATATATAAAGAATGCGCAGGGAGAACTGTCATTTTCACCGCCACAATCCTCCCAAACCATGCTAGTCGCGGTCGTGACCAAGCGTCCAGCACTTTGGCAGTGTGTTCCAAGAGAGTTGCATAGTGTAGAGCAACCGTCCAGGCAATGGTCGGCGCAAGGTGGATGCCCAGGTACGATATGTCTTGCTGGGTCCACTGAAACGGGACATGCAGACCATCCACCATAGCTGGGGGGATCAGCAAGTTCAGGATGTTTGATTTGCCCAGGTTGACACCTCCCCAAAGGCAAGCAACTCTTCAAGGAGAGCCGGCAAGTTTGAGTGAGGATTGATGAGGGATAGAATCACATCATCTGCATATAGACTGATCTTGTGAACATCAGCCCCGAATTTCAAGCCTTTGATGTGCGAATCCGCTCTTATACGCTGGGCCAATGTCTCCAAGTAGAGCGTGAATAAGAGGAGGGATAGGGGACAACCTTGGCGGGTCCCCCGGGAAATTGGGAAAGCAGCTGATCTGTTGCCATTTACTCTCACAAATGCATCAGGCGGGCTGTAGATGCATTTGATCCACCTTATGTAGTTCTCCCCAAACCCAAAGCAACGCAGGGTATCAAACAAATAGGCCCAACCCACACTGTCAAATGCCTTTTCGGCATCAATAGACAAGAAGAAGGCCTGCCTACTTGATCTCTGTACGCTATCCATGAGGTGGAAGAGACGTTTCGTATTGTGTCCCCCTTATCTTGTAGGGATAAAACCCGCTTGGTCAGGGTCTATTAATTCTGCCATTAGGGGATTTAAACGCGCCGCCAAAATACCGGAGAAGATCTTCGTGTCTATGTTGAGGAGGGATATGGGCCGGTAGGACCCACATTCTCGCGGGTCTTTAGCAGGCTTTAGAATGACTGAGATAGCTGCCTCCGACATGGACTCCGTTACTGCCCCCATCTCCACAAAGGAATTAAACAGTTTAGTTAAAAAGGGAGCCAGCTCCCTTCATAAGGTTTTATAAAATGAGGGAGAGAAACCGCCGGGGCCCGGTGACTTGCCAATTTTCAATCGGGATATCGCTGTAATCACTTCCTCTATTCGAATGGCAGAATCAAGCAATTCTGCTGTTTCTTTGGGGAGAGGGGAAATTGCACAGGTTTTCAAATATAGAAGAGGATCCTGTGCCGGTGGGTTCTACCCAGTGTACAGGGTGCAGTAGAAAGAGCGGAAGGCTTCCACTATGTGTATGTCTGCCCTCTGTTCCTCCCCGTTCTGATCCCTGATTGCCTGAATCCAAGCCGTCTGCGTTTTTGCCTGCAGTCTGTGAGCCAGGAGCCGTCACACTTATCACTGCTAAGATAGATTTTGTGGCGAAGTTGAAGAAGGGCATACTCCGCCCTATCGAGTTCCAGGTGCTTCAGGAGATACCTGTATTTCTCTAACTCCCTCCACACCCTCGACGCCCCAGTTCTTTTGTGTAAAGACTCCAGTTCCTCTACACCTTTCTCTAGTTTGCTGCGCTTCTCTTTCCGTAGTTTGATTTCAGCTGTAGATATGGCTATGAATTCACCCCTAGTAAACTATTTCAGGGCTTCCCACACCGCTGAGAGCGACGCTGAACCCACGTCATTAAGCTGTAAATAGTCCTCTAATATTTGTTTAATGCACTGCAACTTTTCAGCGGAATGCAGGAGACTCTCCGGCAAACGCCATCCCGGGAGGATCGCATGTGAGGTCTGCGCAGGGATGTGTACAGCGATGAGTGCATGATCCGACAAGGACCTGGGTTCGATCGTGGCGGTGTGCTGTTGACGCGCTAAGGGAGTGGAGGCCAGAAGATGGTCAAGTCGCGCATAGGTTTTGTTGGCTGCTGAGTAGTAAGTGTAGTCCCTTAACCCAGGGTGTTGGGTACGCCAAACGTCATGTAAGCCTTTGTCTGCCAGCCATTCCCGGCCCTGTGGGGAGAACGCCCCGCTTCGTTTGATCTTTGTCCTGATCTGTCCAACTCTGTATCCCTTACTAAATTAAGGTCCCCTCCTACCAGTATCGCTGCATCTTGTGTCACAAGGACCTCTGTGAGGGCAGTAAGAATAAAGGAGTCCTGTTGTGTGTTTGGAGCATAGAGTGAGGCCAATGTTAAGTGTAAACCACTCCACTGCACCCTAACCGTGAGCAGGCACCCCTTGATTTCTGCCACAGTTGCAATGACTTTGCCCAGTAAGTGCGCTCTGACCAGAATTCCTACCCCATTTTTCTTGGATGGACCCATAGACCAGAATTGCTGCGGGAAGCGCCTAGTGCGCATGTGAGGGGTGTCCTTCGAAAGAAGGTGCATCTCCTGGAGGAGACAAATATTGCCTCCAGCATATTCTAGCAAGGATAGGACAGCTGATCTTTTCACTGGGTTGTTTAGACCCTGCACATTAAGGCTAATTATCTTAAGGGCTTTCCCCATCGGATGTGTGTGTAGGTGCAACAAGCTGCCTTGCCAGCATCCCGCTATCAAGGCCTGCATCGGTCCAGAGGCCCCTGTGTCTCGGCAGGGAAGCAAGACAGGAGGACTGACTGGCGCGGAAACCCCAAAAAGAAATAACAACAACCTGAAATATCATCAAAGGAAAAACAGATCTCAGAACAGCTACTAAGAGCAAGAAATGACAAACGTTCGTCAGAGGATGGAGAACCAAGGAGGTAATGACTCGCTCAGCAACAGGTGGTGCAGAGTGCATGGTCTGTCCCCGCCCGCAAGCGGAGAGCTTGTCAGGGATCATAGGGGACAACCACCCGTGCCCCCCCGGCAGCCTGCCATGTTACCCAATCAGGTGCAGTCCAGTTGCTCAGATCATGGGGTAGCCGGGCATTCCGACGGCTGCGATAGTGAGGAGAGAACGGTTTCTCGCTATTTGGTCATCGTTGTCTGGTAGGGCTTTAGTTTGGAGGCTGGCTTGCCAACCCGCTGCCATCGCGTTTATCGTCGAGAAGCGTGCTCCTTGGGCTTCTCCACCTGCTACGCTGCCGTCGTGCTATCGAGGCCAAGCACGTCAAGGGCATCAGTGAGAGAGCGAATCTGCTGTAGTTTCCCCTGTAACTTAAATATGAGGCGGAAGGGATGGCCCCAGAATTATGGGTTGCCTTGCTCCTGGAGATGGGAGGTGACCGCTCTGAATTCACGCCGTTTGAGCAATGTTCAGGCCGCCAAGTCCTGAAAAATAGCAGGCGTCTGGCCCCGGAACTGGATTGGGTGAGCCTCCTGCGCCCTCCGAATTATCTTTTCTTTTAATTAGAAGTTATGGACGCACACAAGGATGTCGGGAGGCGGTACTTTGTTTCCTCGAGGGAGGGCCACTCTGTGGACACATTCCATCTGTATGTTCGGCGCGTCATCTTCACCCAGTATCTGCTGGAACAGAGCACCGACATAAGCCCTTAGATCGTCCCCCTCCTCTTGCCAGGGTACACCTCAGATCCGTACATTATTCCGCCGAGAGTGGTTCTCGAGATATTCAGCATGTGCTTGTAGATCTGAATGTTGCTCCTGGAGGCAGAGCATGTCTTGTTGCATCTGGTGTAGTTCCTCTTCCTGGCTGAGTTCATGCTCTTCCAGCGCGGCCACCCGTTCTCCCACCTCATCCATTTTTCTTCTCACCTCCCTGAGATCAGCGGAAAGCTGACACCTGAGGTCCTGTATGTCTTCTTTTATGACAGCGAGCAGTTCCATCATGAATGTCTTAGTGGCTGGGCCGTCGCCCCCCTCCAATGCCCCTTCATGTCTCTCATTGGCGGGGGTGGTGGGCCCAGGCAGCTTCAGGGGCATCTCCTTCAATGTTTTGTCTTTCTTGGTGCGTGCTGCCACCATGATGCAAATACAGTGTGTCCGTTCCCCTGTCTCCCCCAGTCAGTGGCAGGGACCCAGAAATCTCCAAACGGCCTGTAGCGAGGCTAATTTTGTCACCGACCACAGAAGGCGAATTGCTTCCTTCCTACTGGCTTGCGGGCTTCTGCCAGTGGGGTTCACTTCTATCCTGGACAGGCAGGCCCCAGGCAGACCATCCGGAACACCCGCATCGCGCCGCCGGGCCTCACAGTCTCTCGGGCAAAGGGCTGATGACTGACCTGAATGCGTGCCCTGTATCGCTGCGTGGGCCCTTCTTTGCCTCACCAGAGCGAGCCAATGCAGTACTGGGCCTTAATGTTCAGGATGCACCCCGCGCAGATCTTGTCGGGCCCACCCTGCCTCCCGGGCCCACCAGACTCAAAATGGGGTTCGGGGCTGTGCAGCGCAGGCGGACAGCTGCCTCCGTTGTCAGCGTCCATGTGAGGCCGTCGCTCTGTGGTCTGGGGCCAGCCCCCGTGTCTCCTTGCAGTCTATGGTGGTAGAAGGCCGCGGGACCCAGGAAGCCCAGTGCGCCTTTCGTTCCCCAGGCAAGCCAGGGCCCACGTCCACTCCCGGGGCTCCACCGGGCCGGAAGGAAGGTCCCCAGTTATTCTTCGCTGTTGGGGGACTCCCACCGCCGGTGTCTGTTGTGGGAGGCCACCCTCTCTTGTAGCAGGGTCAACCCCCTCGTGCCACAACGCAGTCCCCTGTCGGCTCAAGGTGCCGCAAGTGTGATTCGCAAAGGCGACTCCCACAAGATGGCGGTTCCCGCGGTGTCTCGCACTCCGGCCTCTGCTATGCCGCCGGCCCTCACCTGCTTCAGATCAGCTGCCCATGCTCAGCTCCCCCGGTTCTGCGGACCCCTCCATGCTCCACCGCAGTCAGCGTCAATACAGCGGCAGCTTTGTGCTCCTCCACCGCCGGGCCACACCGCTTCGAGCGCACCTCCCGGTCGCGGGCTCTACTCGCCGAACCTCCGCTCCGGCCCCCGGATCCAGCTCCAGCAGGGATCGACTTTGCTGCTGGAAACTCGGCAGGCAGGTACGGAGCTGCTCACTGCTGCCTCCCTGTCCCGTAACAGTGCTCTAGGGAACTGGGATTGGGCTCGATTTCAAGGCTAGAGAGTGGCGGCGCCGGAGGGACACAATCCTGCGTCCTAACTAGCCGCCACCTTGGCCACACCCCCCTCCTTCCTTTTTTAGCCTAACTAATGGTAAGTATTTGCTGAAAAACCAGACCATTCAAATAAAAAAAAAGCCAGCACTATTAAGCTCCGAAGGCCGAGCAACTGAAACTTGACAAAGGGGTTAAAAAGTTACTGGTTGAAAGGGATAGTGGTTTGCAAAAGGATGGCAGAAAGTATTTAATAAACTCAGAGGGATGAAGTGAATAAAAATTGTTATTGGCTAACAAATGAGGCAAAAGGTAGGCCCAAGCAAAATTTACATTACAACAGCATAATCACCTTCATTTTGGATATTTCACGTTAGTTGTGCAAAATTCACAAAAATTACACTATTACAAAACATTGCTCAATTATACACTCTGTAATCATTTCTGGTTAATGCTCCATTCACTGTAATAATTTACCAGAAATGCACATGAACAATCGAATGACAATTGTAGGAGGCTGGCTTTGTATATGGTGCTCACGTATGTACGTGTAGCACCCTGCACTAATCCAGACAACCATTATGATGATGTTAGTGGTCTTAGACAACCTTAAAAAACTCTCTAAGTGGTAGCTGTGGACAGCAGCCTTCAGGCGTAGTCCAGAAGGAGTGTAAAGCAGCTTGTTTTACGAGTACTTAATCTTATAGTGTAGGTTGAGTGAAAAGAACCACATAATGTAGTTATGTATTTATTACAAACACTCACTAACACATTGCAGTATCTCCTACCCGGAGATACAACCACATTACACACAATACTTTGATAATAGAACACGTAGGAAGCACAAACACAGAGTGGTCTCCAGGGGGAGACTATACCATATACTAAAATAGTGGAATGCAAACCACGACCTAAGAGACTGGACCTAGAATACGTAAAACAGTCTGGGACCCAAGGAACCACCCAAGGTAAGTACCCAGGAACCCCACGAAGGACGTGTGCAGAGTGGGAACATGACTGAGGACTCAATACAAGTCAATGGGTAAGTTGCGGTGCAGTTTTTAAGAAGAAGGACCCTTTTCAGCGGACACTGAAGAAACCCCGTGAAAGATGGAAGGTTGGAGAGTCACCCCACCCTTGGATACCCTTGGAACCAGGATACCTACACCAGGGAAACCAGCTGCATAGGTGTGAAGTGACATCGGAAACCGACATAGACCATAATGCAGGACATCAGTGAAGATGCCGCTGGCACAGAAGGTGAAACAGTCCGGTGGAACCCAAAGGTGGATTCAAGATGAGAGGTACCTGCAAGCAGAGTGCACAGAGTCTGTGCCACTTAGGAGTGACTAGGAGGCACGAAAGGCGAATGCCCACCGATGTCCTTGAAGTTGCAGATGTGCGGACCAGCAACACTGTAGAAAACCAGGAGCCGTTCAGAAGCTGTCCCAAGTCTGATGTCAAGAGCCAGAGGGTCAGTGTCTAGCAAGTGCACCAACAAGCCTTGGCAACAGCAACCAATGTAGTAGTTGAAAAAGGTGCAGTGTTGGGACTAACTACTGTAATGCTCTGTTCACCAGCACACAAAAGCATTGCATCAACAAACTCCAGATATCAAAATGCTGCAGCTCAACTATACCTGGGTCATGCAAGATATAAATCAGCTTCTCAAGCCCTAGTGCAACTGCATTTGTTGCCATAGCATTCAGGTCATGGCAGGGCCTTGACCCAGAGCAGTTATCACAATACCTCAAGCCCTACATTCCCGCAAGATCCCTTAGATGAGCGGTTGGCGGTAACCTCATCATTCCCAGATTTTAAAAAGTGAGATGGAGTGGCAGGAGTTTCACCGCCATGACGGCTAGACTCTGAAACTCCATGCCATTAACACTAGAGAAGGTATCTAATCTGTTCAGATTTAGAAAGGGCCTGAAAACCTGGCTATTTAGACATTGATCGTCAACCAAGTCTAAGCAGTCTTCCTTGTCTGAACGTAGAGCCTAGACACCTCAGGGTATATGCCACGCTTTATAAATCCTCATTTCATTTCATTCATTTCATGACTAGACTTTGCAGGGGCTCGTAATTAGACTGCTTAATAAAAGAATTTAGACATTGTTGGGACAGGAATGTCCCCGGCATGGTATATGGGTGTGTACCCCTGCCCAGAGTGCCTAAGTGCTTGTGAAATTGGGATCCTTCATTTTTTATTTGCCCTGCAACAACACTATTCTACCTTGTGCAGGGAGTCCTAGGCTATTCCATGAAATCACAAAGTCCACAACCTCTTTTGTGACCTGAAGAGATGCACCCGGAATGCCCTCATAACTGAAAGTGGCTACTGTCTGTCTCCTGGGTTCATCACATGAAGTGGTGGTGGCAGCTTATTGTGTTTTGTGAATTATTAGTCTTTGCCAGACCATTTTAGTGTCAATGAAAATTGTGGTCTACCAACCTCACTTGCTTTAGTTTTACTCCCAGATCATTGATCTTTCTATTTGCGTGACAAGAACGTGTATGTGTGGAGGATGTGTAGCAAGTCTGCCCAGCACCAGGAACCCTCCCTCTTCCACCCCGCAGAGCTACACCGTCGCTAACATCAGAGCCCTGGACCCCGGACACACCAACAACTACTGCTACCACGCATCACCACACACCAGAGGACCATTCTCCTGCCAGCACTGTCTTTTCACCGAAGCACCGAAGCAACCAACAACATTAGAGGCACTCCAAACATGACCACGCCCCCTACACCGACCAAGACCGCCACAATGAAACTCCAGTGTTTTCTACTCAATCAATCAATCAAACATTTAGATAGTGTGGCAAATCACCCGTGAGGGTCTTGAGGCACTGGAGCTTTTCTGATGCTGCGTGGATGTTTGATCATTTGATCATCCTACTCAACACTCAATCAAGCATGCCGCAGAGATCTGGGACACAAACTTATCCCTTACATCAGATGTCATTTTTCTCACAGAAAACCTGACTTAACCCCGCCTCTACCCTAGACAATGCCATCGCTAGCCTTGGGGGCTACAAGATTAAAACACCGACAACTAACCAACAAGCACAAAGGCAGAATCGCCATCATCTACAGGGACACCACCCACTGCATGACCTCCCCAGATGACTCGACCCCGATAATGTAACACCTCAACTTCCAACTACAAACAGATGGGAAAAGCTCCATCAGAGGCACTCTCACCTACTGACCACCAGGACCATGCCCCAGCTTCTGCAAAACCATCCTGGACCTCATCATCCCAATTGCTATTGACTCCGAGCACTATATCTTCCTGGGAGACCTTAACTTCCACTTCAACGATCCCAGAGATACCAACACAACCAACCTCCTGGAAAGCTTGAGCACCATTGGCCTCAAGCAGCTGGTCACTGACCCCACCCACATCGTAGGATACACACTTGATCCCATCTTTATCTCCAGCAACAGAGTCAAGTACAACCATGTCACACAGCTCACTTGGACTATGGGTGGACGGCAAACTCTGCTCCATCAGCGGGGTTCACAGAGTTTTGTAGCTCCATGCTCCGCTTAGAGCGTGGAGTTCAGCAAAAACCCCACCCACCACCGGATAGCGGAGTTAACCAGTCATCAACCCTATTTTGCCCTAAATTTGATGGTGAAGGCGGAGAAGGCACTCCCATACACTAGAGCACGACACTTGTGAAGAGGTGGCTTTCATTGGCTGAGACTGTGAGAGACATAAACGTCACTCTGCAGTAAGCCAATGAGGGAGCACATCAGTGGGCTGTTGAAAACATCGGTGGGCGCGCGTACCATTGCATTTTGTGCTCAAGTTCTAAGGAGGCTGTTGTGTCTGCAATGCATTTTGAGTGCCAGCACAGGGTTACTGATGTGTCGACATGGCGCAAACTAAGGCAGGTACTGTCAGCAATACCGGTAGCTAACGCAAAAGTAAGCTCCTTGGGATCATTCTGTTGCTTAATCCATCAGCAATCATAAGAACACGCACTTATGGATGAACGTAAAGTAATGCTTTATTGGCAAGAACTACAGTAAAAATGCACAAGTTTGGCACAAGTCTTTCCCCTCCTTCACCTTCTCCTTCCATTTCTTTTCCTTCGCCCATGCTCACTCCCCCTCACTCTTCATACCCTCCTCTCTGCCGAGGTCATAGACTAAGCTGGCTGTGTACTACACTACAAATGTACAAGTTTGAGACAAGCCTTTCCCCTCCCTCGCTCCCTCCTTAGATGTATTTTCATTCTCCCAGGCCCACTCTCCCTCCCTCTTCTTCCCCTCCTCTCTGTGGAGGTCATAGACTGAGTTGACTGTGGGCGCTGGGTCTATCATGGCGGTCAGTGTATGCTGCCATCTCTGTTGAGTTCTGAGGGCATTTTCTTGAACCGTGCAGTATCTCTAGAGCGGTCTCTCGGTCTAGGAGCTCCCAGAAGTTCAGGAGTGTTTTGGTTGAATCCCTCGGGGACATATGCATGACACTGGCCGGCGCGCATTATGTCACATTTCCCTCTCATGTTAGAACATGTTCTAATGCTAGAACTTAAGCTCATGTTAGAACAGGAGGCTGCTGTGTCTGCAATGCATTTGAGTATCGTTGGTGCAGTGTTCCCGAGGAGTCAATATGGTGCGAACGAAGGCAGGTACTTATAGACATTCCGGTAGCAACCCCAAAGTTACGCTCCTTGGGACCGTTGCTGTGGTGTTGCTTACTTCATCAGGAATCATAACATCAAACACGCATTTATGAAGTGAATGCAAAGTAATGCTTTATTGGCAAGAACTACAAATACACAAGTTTGACACAAGCTTTTCCCCTCCCTCGCCTCCGCCTTCAATTTCTTTTCCTTCTCCCAGGCCCTCTCTCCCTCCCCCTTCTTCCCCTCCTCTCTGCCGAGGTCATAGGCTGAGCTTACTGTGTGTGCTGGGTCAATCATGGCGGTCTGTATGTTCTCGTACAACAAAGGTTTGAACAAGTGCACTCCGTGGTGATATAACTTCAATAATTTAAACCTCATTCAAAGGTGATTGCGTGCAGCCCGACCATGGCCTGCCCTGAAGCCATGTGTTTAAAAACTTGGAAAGAAAAGTGAAGCGATTGCGCACTCCAACCTCGGACGCACTGCTGAAGGCCAACAATATGTCACAAATACACCAAGTTGCTCAAATATTTAATCCATTTATTTCAGGTACTCCGAATTGTTAATCTTCATTCATCAAGTTACACGGTAATCAATCGTATAATTAGCTTCTAAAACGGCAGATGTTTTATTCGAACAATTTGTTGTATTTGTGACATATTGTTGGCCTTCAGCAGTATGTCCGAGGTTGAAGTGCGCAATCGCTTCACTTTTCTTTCCAAGTTTTCAAACACATGGCTTCAGGGCAGGCCATGGTCGGGCTGCACGCAATCACCTTTGAATGAGGTTTAAATTATTGAAGTTATATCACCACGGAGTGCACTTGTTCAAACCTTTGTTGTACGATATCGATTCTGTCCTGACACAAGTGGCACCCATGATTACTGGATGTGAAATCAAGTTATAACGTTACACGATAAGTCTTTGGAACCATCATCTATCCTTTTACAACGGCAGTTTGACGAGCATGGCGACAAAAAGTTGACACTCGCAATGTCAAAAGACATCTTATCATCATCCTATGCAATTGATAACTTGCTTGCATCGGAATTGGACTTTCTAAAAAATTGGGTTGACGTACAATGTACATTTTTAAGGGAGGGCGGGGCATACGTGTTAAAGCTCAAATGTATTTAAAATGATTGACACATTGGTTACCCATGAAATGACCGTTGGCGTATATTTTGCATTATGGGAGTTGTAGTTCAGGCGAGTAATGATGTATAACTGCCGGGTAACGACATTGGCTAATTGAAGGGGAGGGGCCAGTAGAGCATTGTTTAAATATGAGGACGTTAGAAGTTGAACACAACGCTGCATAGCACAAAGGAAAGTCCGCAATGATAGATATCAAAAGGTAGGAAAGACGGCAGTTGGGTAACATTTGAAAGCTTGTGATACAGGGGTGAACAATTGAGAAATTGGTCATTTAAATGTGGTGTAATGTGTTTGTATGACAAAGTGGTATAACAACGGTTGGGAACTTAGAGGGGAGCTTAGTTTAAGTATGCTAATACGTATAGCGGGAAAACGTCAATCAAAAAGTCTGAGTTACGTAAATGAGTAATTTGTCGAAATGTGAAATACAGTTGGGATGTATAATCTAATGGTCATGTCTTTTTAAACTTTTAATGAATCCCTGAAGAAGGGCTATAAGTTAAGCCCGAAATGCATTGGAGAATAATCACTAAGGATATGAATATTGTATAAGGCATGCGACAGAAAGAGGCCTGAGGCACATCTGCCGTTTTAGAAGCTAATTATACGATTGATTACCGTGTAACTTGATGAATGAAGATTAACAATTCGGAGTACCTGAAATAAATGGATTAAATATTCGAGCAACTTGGTGTATTTGTGACATATTGTTGGCCTTCAGCAGTGCGTCCGAGGTTGGAGTGCGCAATCGCTTCACTTTTCTTTCCAAGTTTTCAAACACATGGCTTCAGGGCACGCCATGGTCGGGCTGCACGCAATCACCTTTGAATGAGGTTTAAATTATTAAAGTTATATCACCACGGAGTGCACTTGTTCAAACCTTTGTTGTACGATATCGATTCTGTCCTGACACAAGTGGCACCCATGATTACTGGATGTGAAATCAAGTTATAACGTTACACGATAAGTCTTTGGAACCATCATCTATCCTTTTACAACGGCAGTTTGACAAGCATGGCGACAAAAAGTTGACACTCGCAATGTCAAAAGACATCTTATCATCATCCTATGCAATTGATAACTTGCTCGCATCGGAATTGGACTTTCTAAAAAATTGGGTTGACGTACAATGTACATTTTTAAGGGAGGGCGGGGCATACGTGTTAAAGCTCAAATGTATTTAAAATGATTGACACATTGGTTGCCCATGAAATGACCGTTGGCGTATATTTAGCATTATGGGAGTTGTAGTTCAGGCGAGTATTGATGTGTAACTGCCGGGTAACGACATTGGCTAACTGAAGGGGAGGGGCCAGTAGAGCATTGTTTAAATATGAGGACGTTAGAAGTTGAACACAACGCTGCATAGCACAAAGGAAAGTCCGCAATGATAGATATCAAAAGGTAGGAAAGACGGCAGTTGGGTAACATTTGAAAGCTTGTGATACAGGGGTGAACAATTGAGAAATTGGTCATTTAAATGTGGTGTAATGTGTTTGTATGACAAAGTGGTATAACAACGGTTGGGAACTTAGAGGGGAGCTTAGTTTAAGTATGCTAATACGTATAGCGGGAAAACGTCAATCAAAAAGTCTGAGTTACGTAAATGAGTAATTTGTCGAAATGTGAAATACAGTTGGGATGTATAATCTAATGGTCATGTCTTTTTAAACTTTTAGTGAATCCCTGAAGAAGGGCTATAAGTTAAGCCCGAAATGCATTGGAGAATAATCACTAAGGATATGAATATTGTATAAGGCATGCGACAGAAAGAGGCCTGAGGCACATCTGCCGTTTTAGAAGCTAATTATACGATTGATTACCGTGTAACTTGATGAATGAAGATTAACAATTTGGAGTACCTGAAATAAATGGATTAAATATTCGAGCAACTTGGTGTTTTTGTGACATATTGTTGGCCTTCAGCAGTGCATCCGAGGTTGGAGTGCGCAATCGTTTCACTTTTCTTTCCAGGTCTGTATGTTCTGCCATCTCTGTTGAGATCTGCTAGGACATTTCCTTGAGCCTTGAGGGGTCTCTTGAGTGGTCTCTTGGGCTAGGAGCTCCCAAAAGTACCAGAGTGCTTTGGGTGAATCACTCAGGGACATATGCATAACATCGGGGCGCGCATCATGTCGCATTTCGCTCTCATGTTAGAACATGCACTCATGTTAGAACAGGAGGCTGTTGTGTCTGCAATGCATTTTGAGTGTTGGTGGTGCAGTGTTCCTGAGGAGTCAACATGGTGCGAATGAAGGCAGGTACTAATAGAAATACCTGTAGCTACCGCAAAGTTAAACTCCTTGGGATCGTTGCTGTGCTGTTGCTGAATCCATCAGCAATCATAACAAAAAGCACGCACATATTAAGTGAACGCAAAATAATGCTTCATTGGCAAGAACTACAAATGCACAAGTTTGGCACAAGCCTTTCCCCTCCCTTGCCCCCTCCTTTCATTTCTTTTTCTTCTCCCAGGCTCACTTACCTACCCCTTCTTCCCCTCCTATCAGCCGAGGTTGTACACTGAGCTGGCTGTGTGTGGCGGGTCTATCATGGTGCTTTGTGTGCACAGCGGTCTCTGTTGATAGGCCTCTAAGGCATTTCCTTGAGCCTAGAGGGGTTGCTAGAGTGGTCTCTCAGGCTAAGAAGTACTGTGGGAGTTGTTCGAAAGTGTTACACTAGGTCTGATATCTCATGGAATTCTCTCCGTGCACAAGCCTCTTGTTGTGTGTGTTTCTCAGGGTCAGGGACCAGGTCACTACTACTCCAACCAGTTGCAGAACACCTCAGAATTCCGTAGATTGAAACTCTGCGAGCTATTCCTAGGCCTAACCTTGACCGACCACTTCAGTGTCTACTTCAACATCTCAGGGCCTACCAACCCTGTCACAGTGACATCCCGCTCCAAGCGAAGAGACTGAAAATAAATAACAAAAGACCAGTGGAACAACCCTCTAAGCTCCCACCTCTCAGACTCAACACCCAACCCAGAGCTGGCAGCATAAATCCTCCCCTGGTAGATCGCAAAATGCACCGACAGAATCACCACCATCAAGCGAGCGAAATCCAAAGGACCCGTCAAAAGAGCCAGCTGGTACACTGAGTAGCTGAAATCTACCAAGTGCAACTGCCAGCAACTCGAGAGGAAGTGGTGCACCAGCAAGAAGACGAAGACCAAACCACCTTCTAGACAGCAGTCAACCAGTACCACCAACTCCTGAAAGAAAGAAAGAATGACTTAGCAGACTGCATTAAAGCTAGAGCAAACCATAGCAAGGAACTCTTTGTTGTCATGAAGGAAATTTCCAATCCCGAAGCTGCCGAGAGCCCACCCTCACAAGAACTGTGTGACAACCTGGCAGACTTCTTCCATGACAAAATCTCAGTCATCCATGAAAACGTTGAACTTTAACCCCCAGCCACCGACAGTGTCAAACTACTCACACCCATAAACTCAAACATCGAACACCGGCTCACCCCCTGTGGCCTTCTCACGACTCAAGCCACCTTCTCTATTATGAACTCAGTATACTCATGAGCATCCACGGACCCCTGTAACCACCGCGTCATCAACCTCAAAGGCAAAACAATCAACAGTGAGTTCAGGAAAGTCCTGAACACCTACATCCCCTCGGCCTTCTTCCGAGGGGACTGGAAACATGCTGAAGTGAGGCTCCTCTTGATGAAGCCGACTCAGCAGAACCGAAGGACTACCGGCTCATCTCACTCCTCCTCTATCTAGCAAATGTTCTTAAGAAAGCTATCAACCAGCACCTTACTGACCACCTGGAATACAACAACCTCCTGGACCTCTCCTAGTCAACCTCAGCACTGAGGCAGATCTGATCGTAGCCATTGATGACATCTGAGCCCTCCTGGACCGCAGCAAAACTGCAGCCCTCATCCTCCTGGACCTAACAGCTGCCTTCAACACTGCCTCCCATCACATCTTTATCAACAGACTCCACCACATCGGAATCCAGGTAGACACCCTAAAATGGATCACCTCATACCTTACAGGAAGAACTGAAGAGAGTCCAAATCCCACTGTTCACCTCAGAGATCTAGAAGATTGTCTTTGGCATCCCCCCAAGGATTGGCCCTCAGCCCCACCCTCTTCACCTATTCAACACCTACATGACCTCCCTGGCCAGTACCATCAGATCACACAGACTCAACATCATCTCCTATGACGATGACACCCAGCTCATCCAGAAGACCCCTTCAAAACCAAAACCAACTTCCACAGATGTTTAAGGAAAGTCACTGACTGGATGAAGGACAACTACATTAAACTCAACATGTACAAGACAGAAGTCCTCATCTTTGTAATCAACACATCGCCATGGAAAGACGCATGGTGGTGCACAGAACTCGGCCCACCACCCACTCCACCGGATCACGCCTGCGATGTCGGCATCATCCAAGACAGACAGCTTTCAATGAAGACACAGGTCAATGCAGTCCGCCTGTTTCCACAACCTATGCATGCTCCACAAGATCTTCAGGTGGCTCCCAGTCACACCCAGAAAGACCTTCCCCCAGGTCCTCTTCACCACCAGAGTGGACAACAGGAACACACTACGTAGAAATTACTGCTTGCCTCCTAAAGAGACTTCAGACAATACATAACTTAGCACCAAGACTGATTCTGGACCTCCCCTGAAGAACCCACATCACAACTCACCTAAAAAAAGCTACACTGGCTCCCGATCCAGAAGAGATGCCAGTTTAAGATGTTAACCCACGCAAGTGGCTTACAATAAAGGACCTAAATACATCAACAAACGTCTGGCCTTCCACAACCTACAAGACACCTATGAACACCTTCCCTCTTCCTTGCAGACACACCCAGACCTGCTGAACCAACAGCAGAGGACGTTCCTTCTCACACCTGGCAGCCAAGGCTTGGAATAACCAAGCCCTGCACCTCAGAACCACACCATTGATTCAGCAATTCAGGAAAGAACTCAACACCCAAATGTTTGAATGAAAAAAAAACCACCACATAGCAGCAAACTTCTCCAGCACCTTGAGACCCTCATGGGTGATCTGCCCTGCTATATAAATGTCTGATTCATTTATGGTTTAGTAATGCAACTACTTGTGTGGTGAAAGTCTGAATTCTGGGACCAGTGGATGCCATCTGGTTTAGCATGGCACATGATGGAGCGTGAAGACAGCTTCTCCAGATAATAGTATCTACTGGCTGCACTCCTGTGGGTGGAGGGTGGAGAGGCAGATATTGAAGTGAGGAGCATGGAGAAAAGGGTACCCATGGAAATTCAATGAGGTCCTTGTTAGCAAATGGTTGCTGATGAGTTGTTACTGAACATCAACAATTAGTAGAATGTAGTAGTGAGGAGTAAAAATTGCAGCTAGTGGGTATTGAAAGTGATAGGGCAGAAATGTTATACCCCAGTATAATGAGCGAGTAAGCGAGCTTGAAGTACTAAAGGAGGGTGCGGGGGTTCTCTCCGCACAAGAAAATTAAAAATAAAAATAATTCAAATGTCAAATGGTAGATTTTACATCACATATTTACTGCAAATTGTTGAAAAAAGAGGATCCAAATATAGCATTTTAAAGCACGCGTGTGAGAATACATTGCAAGCAAGTCAAATATTTGCCCAATACAGCCTGCATGTGCTGTTGGCTGCTTGACCCACTGAACTCCTTTCCACAGATCCCATCCTCCCCGAATCAGCTTTTCAAATTTTTATAGTGCAGTTTTATATAGTGCCAACCCCACCCAAAGGTAGTGGAGTGCATTACATTAGCACCAGTTACTTTTTTGTGCCGTTCTATATAGCCCCAATACCACCCGAAAGTATTGGAGTGCTTTATATTAGCACCAGTTTCTTTACATAAGTATACATACATTTTTGTAGGCATGGGTAGTGTTAGACCTGGCATCATTGGCGTGGGTCTCCCTTCCCCTCTCCTCTTCCTAGTTTTTTATGTTGGCTGGATTTACATGGTCTGGGTGCCGTGCCACTGCTAATCGGTGCCACAGCGCGAATGCTCCCTGTATATAAATGACTGTATGACTTAGGACAACCATAATGCCTAGATCTGTGTAGCATGTCCAATAGTGAGTTACCCTCCATTTCACTGTTGCTACTGGGACACGATCCGTTCTTATAGGCCAGACTGGGTCGGTTGAGGATTACTTACTATCATCCTATCTGGCCCCAGGAACCTGATAGGAACTTCGAGTTTGATATGTTTGTGCTCAGGACATTGAGAGACACCTTTTAGTAAGGACCGTTTATATATCCCATGTTTAGAAACGCGGTAGTTTCTTGCCTAAGCTTTACTGTAGGCTTTGCGAGTATGTGTATTGGCCGTCTGGTTTTGGAGCAGCACGGCCAGCTGGGTCAGACCTGGCTGGAGAGAGAGATCGGTATTCAGAGCCTGGGGAGGGGTGACTCTTTGATCCGAGCAGGGCCGTGCCTGGCAAGGTGAATGATGGCTCCACCTCCTACTGGGCGTTTGATAGCAGACCCCCGCATTCTGAAAGGGCAGGATGTCACCTCTTAAACCAAGTGCTTCCCGACCCCACCGAACTGGTTCTGACTGGAGTCAGTGATTTGCGACCCTAGAGAACAAAGACTTTTTAGGTATAAAATGCGGCGCTAGAACTTTGTCCGGTGTGTTCCTTCTGGATGGTAAGACGAAACTTTGTCCGAGTGAACAGAGGAAAGGACTTTGAAACTTTCACCAAGCCTGCCGAAGAAACTACCCGAGGGCCTGAATCGAGAGCACCTCCTGCAGAAGTCTCAGGGACATTAGACTTCACTCCGTCAGCCATCGGAATTCCTGTGCGAGGAATTCTGCTTGCAGGTGAGGCTTCCGTCGAGTAATCCGTAGCCTCTAGTTCTACTGTGAGGACCGCGGACTGGGCACCTTTGAAACTTTCGCTGACCCTGTGCGGGCTGCTGCAGCTAAGAGAGAGTTGCCACCGCTGAGAGCACACCTGAACCCTTGAAGCTTTCACTGGATCCGTGCGGGCCGCTGCAGCTAAGAGAGAGCTGCTGCCGATGAGAGCCCACCTGAATCTGAACCCTTGAACCTTTTACTGGATCCGTGTGGGCCACTGCAGCAAAGAGAGGGCTGACGCCGCTGAGAGCCCGCCTGAATCTGAACCCTTGAACCTTTCGCTGGATTCGTGTGGGACGCTGCAGCTAAGAGAGAGCTGCCACCGCTGAGAGCCTGCCTGAACCTGAACCCTTGAACCTTTCGCTGGATCCGTGTGGGCCGCTGCAACTAAGAGAGAGCTGCCGCCGCTGAGAGCCCGACTGAACCTGAACCCTTGAACCTTTCGCTGGATTCGTGTGGGACGCTGCAACTAAGAGAGAGCTGCCGCTGCTGAGAACCCGCCTAAATCTGAACTCTTGAACCTTTCGCTGGATCCGTGTGGGCCGCTGCAGCTAAGAGAGAGAGCTGCTGCCGCTGCCAATGTTTGCATCATCGTGATTCATTCTGTGGGCTGCCACAGCTAAGCGGGAGCTGCTGCCGCCGAGTGCCTGCACCCTTTGCCACTTTGAATCATCGTGATTCGTTCTGTGGGCCGCCGCAGCTAAGAGAGAGCTGCTGCCGCTGAGTGTCCACACCCTTTGCCACTTTGCACCATCGTGATTTGTCCTGTGGCCCGCCGCAGCTAAGAGAGAGCTGCTGCCACTGAGTGCCTGCACCCTTGTCAACTTTTGCATCACCGTGATGTGTCCTGTGGGCCGCTACAGCTAAGAGAGTGCTGTGGCCACTGAGAGCACCTTTATCAACTTTGCATCATTGGGGTTTGTCCTGTGGGTCGCCGCAGCTAAGAGAAAGCTTCTGCCGCTGTTGCCCGCACCTTGTTCACCCTTGTCGAGGATTGTTGCTATCGTCTAGTGGGCCGTCGCAGCTAAGAGAGAGCTGCTGCCACTGTGAGCCCACCACGGAGCTGCACAACGAGAGTCATCACCACCGCAAGCCCGGGCCGCCACAGCCGCCTGCAGCTGCCGCTGAGAGCCCGCCTTTCCCTGAGTGCCCAAATCATTGTGGATGCACACTACGGACCTCTGCAGCCTGAACTTGTGGTCGCTGGGAGTCCGCCTGTCATCGTCTCAGCTTCTTCGAGAAGCTGCGTGCTGTGTCCGTGTTTCACCAACAGGTATCTGGTGCGCAACGGGTCGCATAGGCGCCGGCCTTGAACTAAGTCAGTGTCACGTTCTGGTGAATACGTAATTGCCTTTTGGAATCCCTACAGGTTGACGTGAATTGTGCCAAGAATATCAGGACATCAAAATATCATAGACAGGAATATCAGGAATTTCAAAGGTAAAAATAATGTTTATATTGTTGTATTTAATATCATTATAAAAAAAGTCAATCTAGAAAATTTAGTTGTATAAAACATCGCTTGTAAGTGTTAATTAGTAATTCATTTTAAGTGTTTATTATTCTGTTTTTTTTTTTCAGAAGATATTATTTTATTCATGAAATTGTTGAAATTTGTCTTTTAAGTTGTAATACTGTATATAATTAATGGATTTTTTCGTAGCTGGATATTGGATGTTTTAGGGGATAAAGGTGGGGAGATTTGTTTTAAAGTTATGTTTAAAAAGTAGGGGGCCTATTCCGATCCGTTAAAAATTTCCCCCGTACGAATCGTATCCGTTTTTTTTACCGTACGAATCGTACAAGTCCCGTACAAACAGGCAAGTACGATTCGTATGTGAAAAAATCCATACGAATCGCATTGGGAAAATACCCCGACACGTCCTCGGGTCGGAAAAAGTGTCCCACACGTCCCCGGACAGTTTTACCTACGAATCGGGAAACTGAAGTCCGAGCGCGCAAGTACGATCCGTCCCGTCTGTCCGAATGCACAACCGTATGTAAAAAACACCGTACGGTGCGAACTCCCATAGCAACTATGGAGACGTCCAAATAGTTGCCCGCATATGCGCCGAACACCCCCCCGCACACACCCCCACGTAGGCGCCGTACCCCAGCACCCCCGCATGTCCGTGCCGTACCCCCACCCCACCCCGTAGGTACGGAGCATACCACCACCCTTGTAGGTACGGAGCGTACCACCACCCCGTAGGTACGAGGCGTACCCCCACCCCCCCCTATGTACGGTGCGTTACGCGCTGGGGGGTCCACAGCGTACCTACGGGGGTGGTGGTATGCTCTGTACCTAGGGGGGAGGTGGGGGTACGCTCCGTCCATAGAGGGGGCTGGGGGTACAGTGCGTACATATGGGGGGGCAGGTGTACGGCGCGTACATACAGGGGCTGGGGGTACTGCGCGTTCATACGGGGTGGGGGTATGTGCTGGGGGACGGTGCTTACATACGGAGGCTGGGGGTACGCACCGTCCATACGGGGGTGGGGGCACACACCATGCACCCAGCACCCCGTATGTACGCACCGTACCCCCAGCCCCCCCCCCATGTTCGCGTCGTACCCTGGGTTCACGTATGTACGGCATGTACCCCAAGGCCCCCACACCCTGCCCGTGCCTGTACGCACCCTACCCGAGGCCTCTACACCAGCACCCTCACCCAGCCGTGCGCATGTACGAGTCGTACCAAGCCATAGCAAATGTGAGCACTGTACAACAACATGGCCGATGTACGCACCGCACAGACGCGAAAAACACACGTACTGAACCAGGACACTGCAAAACACCACAAGGAGAGTCAATTTGAATCGCCCAACACCACAAAACACGTCCAACAAGCCCAAATACACCCAATACACTGACCTGCAACAGCCAAACAGGTAAACAGAGGCCCAAAAACACAACCACCCCTTATAACACACCCACCCAAAGTTCAAACACAGCCACACCCACAAATGGACCAATAAAAAGGGCCCACACACACAAACCATGAGCCTTTGCAACAGACCCACTGCTGCCAGACCCCACAGACAACCCACAGCACCAGACTTGAACCTTTACTACACCTTACACTTGCACACCTTCACTCAACCACCTTCACAAACACCACCTCATCACATTCACACACACACCTTCACAACCACACACACACACCCACAACCATCCACACCCACACCCCACACCATGCCCACAGACAGGAATCCAAAGTTCACAACAGCGGAGCTGGAGATCCTTGTCGACGAAATCATCAGAGTCGAGCCACAGCTCTTTGGAACATTGGTCAGACAGACCAGCGTATCAGAAAAATCAGCCATGTGGCAGAGGATCATCGAGAGGGTGAATGCTGTTGCGCCCATCCGAAGGACCAGGCATGAATGCCAAGCCAGGTGGTACGATCTGCGGAGGACGGTCCGCCGCAAAATGACCGACGAACACAACCAGGGGAACATCACTGGAGGTGGGCCGGCCCGCAGACCGGTACACTACCATCCCTGGGAGGCGAAGGTGATGCGCACACAGCCGCCGGTGGGAGTACACGGACTAGAAGGACTCGCCGAGCCTGGTGAGTACACAAACAAATCACCCCACATGGGGGGAACCGCATCCACAACCCAACTCCAGATAATGCACGCAACTACCCCAAAGCCATCACCGGACGCAACCACATTCCAACAACACGCACATGCCACTATTGGCTCCATGCCCCATGCACCAAGCAAGGCCATGTATATTTGAAAAAGAGGGGACCCCTACATAACCGATAGGTTTGCTATACGTAGGGAATGTTAATACATTTAGGAAAGATTATAGCAACCTTGAATAAAGAAAGCCACTCATTACCAGGTACATATCTTGTTGGACAGGCCACACGAAGGGCTTGCTTCCCCCCCGCACGACAGGGCCCGAGCTCCGGCCCACCAGGCCTACCCCCGTGACAAGCCCCTGTACTCCGTCTCCCGACGGACCCGCTGCCCTCGGACCCCTACTCATCACGGGGCCCAGCCCCACCGGCTTCCCCGGCCGGGTCAAGCCGCCATCTTGGGCCCTGCACCACGCGGCCGCGTGGCCTCTCCTCGACCCTAACCCCGGGCCTGGCCGGCCCGACATCCCGGCACCACCATCCACCCCGGAGGTGAGCGGACCACTTGGCAGGTCAATGGGAGAACGAAGCGTCAAGAGCTCTTCCCCCGCCAGGTGCCGATCGCCTCCAGCAGCCCCCAGGCGCTGGCGCCACCCCCTGCTGGGTGTCTGGACACCTTCATCCCGGACCCTCCGACCTCCAAGTGCGAGGGTCCGGACATCAAAGGGCACCAGCCCTATAACTAAGGCAGCTCCGGAGCAGGAAGGCAGTTGTATCCTGGAGTCGAGAGACACCGAGTGAACTCAACCCTGACGGTCTACTGGCGCTGCCGTAGCCCGCTCTTGTGAACCATCGTCCTGCCTGCTGGCGCTGCCGCGGCCTTCTGCAACCTTCATCTTCCTGGGACCTGCTGGCGCTGCCGCGGCCCGTTGTAACGACCATCTTCCTGGGACCTGCTGGCGCTGCCGCGGCCCGTTGTAACGACCATCTTCCTGGGACCTGCTGGCGCTGCCGCGGCCCGTTGTACCGACCATCTTCCTGGGACCTGCTGGCGCTGCCGCGGCCCGTTGCAACGACCATCTTCCTGGGACCTGCTGGCGCTGCCGCGGCCCGTTGTAACGACCATCTTCCGGGGACCTGCTGGCGCTGCCGCGGCCCGTTGTATCAACCATCCTTACCGGGACCTGCTGGCGCTGCCGCGGACCGTACTGCCTAAACACCAAGCTCGAGGATTGTGAGCTCGTCATCATCTCATCTGAACCACCTGATTGGTAAATAGACTGACCCGCTACCCCCTTCCCTACCTTACGAGACTCTAATCGAGGGGACCCCTGCGTCCAGACCTCCTTGTACCATTCTACCGTATCGTAACTAAGTACCTATAAAGAACACTGAACCTTATCCGTGTGTGATCTCTGTCTGTGGGGGGGGGGAAGTTACTTGTCTGTACGATCGCTGGAGACGGCTCTCCCCGGAGACCTCTCCCCCTGACCCGGCCGGCCCTCCCGGTCCGTCTACCTTTTCTAACATTGGTGGCCAGCGGCGCGATCCGAATCAACGCGTAATCGTACAGAGAGTAGCTCACCCCACGACAAAAACACGATGTCGACCAAAGAGAGCAGCTCCACCGAGAAATTCCAAATGGAGAAATTAGAAGAATACAACCACCGCGAACTGAGACAATTTTGCATGGAACTTGGCATTGCTACCACCGGCCTGAGTACCAAGGATGACCTAAAGCGCGCTCTGGAGACATGGACAGAAACGGGGGTCACAGGACCCTCCGACCAAAGCAGCGTCACACCAGACCAAACCAGCATCACACCAGAGGGGAACGCCACGGCTCCCGAGGAGCGGGGAACGGGCCTCCCGCAAGAGGAGATCCGAGAAAGAGACAGAGTCAGATTACACGAGTTGGAGATGGCACGACTCAAGATGGATGGGGAACTCAAGTTGGCTGAACAGAAACTTAACCTCGAGCATATGCGGCTTCGAGAGGAACGAGAAGAAAAGCAGAGACAAAGAGAGCTGGAAGAGAAAAAAATAACGCTCGAGCACGAGCGCCGACTAGCGGAAATAGAACTGCGCAAACAGAATAAGGAACTGGGGGTGCCTGAGCGACCACACACCCCGGGGCCAAGTGAGAAAAAAGTTCACATCCCCAAGGATGTTGTCCGCGAATATGTCCGAGAAGACGACATACAACAGTGGTTTAAAGCCTATGAGATCGCAATGACCTCCCACCGAATCGACCGGAGTGATTGGGGAGCCGGACTTTGGGGGAGGTTTATCAACGAGGGTCGCGATGCCCTGCTGCAGCTCCCCGATCACCAGATGTCGTCCTACGACCACATGAAGGCTGCCCTCCTCACCCGCTACGGCCTCACGCCCGAGATGTACCGCCAGAGGTTCAGAGATTGCACCAGGATCCCAGGTACAACTTGGGTAGAATACGTGAACTATTTCAGCCGGGCATTCGAAGGGTGGATCAAGGGAAGTCAGGTCGCCACTTACGAACAACTCTTCAACCTTATGGTGTGGGAGCACCTGTCAAACAACTGTTTCGTCGAGCTCCGGCAGCACCTACTCGACAGTAAGCTGACCGACCCCCGGCAGCTCGCCGCCGAAGCTGACCGGTGGGAAAGCACCCGAGTGGGCCGGAGAGGGCCCCACGATCAGAACAGAGGCAACCAAGGCCAGCACCGTCCTCGGGGAGGAGGAGGGGGCCAGGGGCGAGGGAGAGACGCCTTACCAACAACACCCGTGGCCAGCACCCCGCCTCCGGCCGGCCGGGGCAACCCCCCGTTGCGGCCTGGGTACCGAGCCAACGTCACGTGCCACCGGTGCCAGCGACTAGGCCACTACGCCAATGACCCGAACTGCCCGCTAAATCAAACACCCAAGCCCCGCCAGGTAGCGGCCGCTGCCCTAGGGGAAGAGCAATCATCGGAGGGACCCGAAGAGTACGAGCCGGCCCAGCAAGGGTGGGAACCGGCCGCCATGGTCCTGGCATGCCTAGGGGGAAGAGACATGGCTCCCCTACCCGCCAACACCCGAAAATACGGTCAGTGGGTGACCATTAATGGACAGAGAGCCGAGGCCTTGCGTGACACCGGCGCCAGCGTGACGGCCGTCCGCTGTCATCTGGTGAAGCCCGAGCAGATCCTGCCGAACATTCTCTGCCCCGTCCGCTCGGCAGATAACTCTGAGAGTATGTGTAAGATGGCCTGCGTCCCGTTCGAATGGGGAGGGGTCTCCGGCCTACTGAAGGTGACGGTCCGGGACGATGCCCCCGTGGACTGCCTCCTGGGGAATGACCTCGAGAGTTCCCCGTGGGCCACCGTCGAGAGAAGAGAGCACTTGGGGATGCTGGGCCTCCCGGACTGGGCCTGCATAACCACCCGATCCATGGCCGCCCGGGCCACCCCCCGATCAGAAGAAACCGAATGGCCAGCACCTCCGCCCCCGGTTGCCCCCGTCGAGGGCAACGGCGAGTCCGATCTCCCGGACCCGACTATCGAAGCAGACGCACAACACCAGGACCTTCCGGATCTGGCCCAGTGGCGTCAAGAGGGGGGGCCCACCCAAGAACAGTTCCGCCAGGAACAAAAGACCTGTCCCTCCCTCGAGGGACTCCGCCAACAAGCCGATACCCAAAACGCAGGGGACACCCCCGGAACCCACTGGGTCTACTGGGACAACGACCTGCTCTACAGCGAGCAAAGAATCGCCGAGCTGGGGGCCGGTCGAGTTCTGGTGGTACCGCTCCGCTTCCGAGACTTTCTGCTCAACCTGGCCCACGATGTCCCCCTGGCTGGACACCTGGGCCAGGACAAAACATACAGTCGCCTGGTGACCCACTTTTTCTGGCCGAAAATGAGGAATGACGTCCTGAACCACTGCCGATCTTGCCCCACGTGCCAAGCCAGCGGGAAGAGTGGTCGGAAGCTGAAGGCCCCTCTGCAACCCTTCCCTGTGGTCACCACCCCGTTCGAGAGGGTGGGGATAGACATTGTGGGGCCTCTGGACCCCCGAACGGCACAAGGACACAGGTTCATCTTGGTACTAGTGGACCATGCCACCCGCTACCCCGAGGCGGTGCCCCTACGGACAGTGACAGCTCCGGTGGTTGGCCGGGCCCTGATGGGGATCTTCTCCAGGGTAGGCTTCCCCCGAGAAGTCGTCAGCGACCGAGGCACGAATTTCATATCTAAATACATGAAGTCCCTCTGGCAACAATGCGGGGTCACCTACAGATTCACGACCCCCTATCACCCCCAAGGGAACGGACTAGTGGAGCGTTTTAACCGCACTCTCAAGGGGATGATTGGGGGATTGGAAGAGCCTCTCCGTCGCCAGTGGGATGTGCTGCTCCCGTGCCTCCTCTTCGCCTACCGAGAAGTCCCCCAGAAGTCCCTCGGCTTTAGCCCTTTCGAACTCCTGTACGGGCACCCTGTGCGAGGGCCCCTCAGCCTAGTCAAGGAAGGTTGGGAGATGGCCCCCTTAACGACCCCTCCCGACGTCTTCAAATACATCCTGGCCCTACGAAACCAGACCCGGCGCTTCAGGGAGATGGCCAAGGCGAACCTCGAGGCCAGTCAGGAGGACATGAAGAGGTGGTATGATCACAATGCCTCCTCCGTTGAATTCGAGCCTGGGCAGCAAGTATGGGTGATGTCCCCCACCGAACCATGTGCCCTGCAAGACAAGTGGACGGGGCCCTTCAAAGTGGTCGAGCGTAAAAGCCCCGTCACTTACCTCATCGACATGGGGACCACCCGGAACCCCCTGCGGGTCCTCCACACCAACCGGCTCAAACCACACTTTGTGCGCTCCGAACTAAGCCTCCTGATGGCGACCGACAGTGGTACAGAAGAAGACTCCGAGCCCCTCCCGGATCTCTTGAAGACTCAGGAGAAGGACGGCTCCGTGGATGGGGTCCGGCTCTCCGACGCCCTCACTTCGGAGCAACGCCAGGACTGCCGGGACCTCCTGCTGCAGTTCGCTGCCCTGTTCTCCCTCACCCCCGGGGTCACTCCTTGGTGTTTGCACGACGTAGACACCGGGGACAGTCCCCCGGTCCGGCACCGGGCCTACCGCGTACCAGATCGGGTACGGGCCTGCATACAGGAGGAAGTGGCCAAGATGCTCACGATCGGGGTCATCGAGCCCTCGGACAGTCCCTGGGCCAGTCCGGTTGTATTAGTTCCCAAGGCCGCTGCCCCCGGCACCGCCCCTGAACTGAGATTCTGCGTCGACTACCGGGGCTTGAATGCTGTCACCCGGACCGACGCTCATCCCATCCCCCGAGCAGACGAGCTGATCGACCGGCTGGGGGCCGCCCGCTACCTTAGTATCTTCGACCTAACGGCGGGCTACTGGCAGATCGGCCTCACACCCAGGGCTCAGGAACGGTCAGCCTTCTCCACCCCCGATGGCCACTATCAATTTAAGGTCATGCCCTTTGGCATGAAGAATGCCCCCGCCACATTCCAACGTCTTGTGAACCAGGTCTTGGCAGGGCTCGAAGAATTCAGCGCTGCCTACCTGGACGATATCGCTGTATACAGCCGCCACTGGTCCGACCACCTCCGTCACCTCCAAGAGGTCCTCCAAGCCCTCCAGCGGGCCGGCCTCACCATTAAAGCTGGCAAGTGCCAAATTGGCCAAGGGTCGGTGACCTACCTTGGGCACCAAGTGGGAAGCGGGCTGGTGGCCCCACTACAACTTAAGATTGCTGCCATCCAGTCCTGGCAGCCCCCCGTCACCCAGACCGAGGTCCGAGCCTTCTTGGGGCTCACCGGATACTACCGGCGGTTCGTAAAGGACTACGGCAGCATCGTGGGGCCCCTCACGGGACTCACATCCAAGAATCAACCGAAGCGGGTCCACTGGACTCCTGATTGTCAAGCGGCCTTCGAGGAGCTGAAGGCCGCCCTGTGCACCGCCCCGGTGCTCCAGGCCCCCGATTACAGTCGGGAATTTGTGGTGCAGACCGACGCCTCCGACCACGGCATCGGGGCCGTCCTCTCTCAGCTGAACCCCGAAGGTCATGACCAGCCGGTGGCCTTCATCAGTCGACGTCTCCTGGCCCGAGAACAGCGTTGGAGCACAATCGAGAGGGAGGCATTTGCAGTAGTGTGGGCCCTCAAAAAGCTCCGACCCTATCTCTTCGGTACCCACTTCCGGGTACAAACCGACCATCGACCCCTGCAATGGCTGATGCAGATGCGGGGGGAGAACCCAAAACTCTTGCGCTGGTCCATTTCCCTGCAGGGAATGGACTTCACTGTGGAGCACCGGCCAGGCCAAGACCACGCCAACGCGGATGGCCTGTCCCGCTTTTTCCGCCTCGACGAAGAGAGTCCCCAAGGAGATGGGTGACTCTCCCCGCCTTCAGCTGGGGGGGACGCATGTTGGACAGGCCACACGAAGGGCTTGCTTCCCCCCCGCACGACAGGGCCCGAGCTCCGGCCCACCAGGCCTACCCCCGTGACAAGCCCCTGTACTCCATCTCCCGACGGACCCGCTGCCCTCGGACCCCTACTCATCACGGGGCCCAGCCCCACCGGCTTCCCCGGCCGGGTCAAGCCGCCATCTTGGGCCCTGCACCACGCGGCCGCGTGGCCTCTCCTCGACCCTAACCCCGGGCCTGGCCGGCCCGACATCCCGGCACCACCATCCACCCCGGAGGTGAGCGGACCACTTGGCAGGTCAATGGGAGAACGAAGCGTCAAGAGCTCTTCCCCCGCCAGGTGCCGATCGCCTCCAGCAGCCCCCAGGCGCTGGCGCCACCCCCTGCTGGGTGTCTGGACACCTTCATCCCGGACCCTCCGACCTCCAAGTGCGAGGGTCCGGACATCAAAGGGCACCAGCCCTATAACTAAGGCAGCTCCGGAGCAGGAAGGCAGTTGTATCCTGGAGTGGAGAGACACCGAGTGAACTCAACCCTGACGGTCTACTGGCGCTGCCGTAGCCCGCTCTTGTGAACCATCGTCCTGCCTGCTGGCGCTGCCGCGGCCTTCTGCAACCTTCATCTTCCTGGGACCTGCTGGCGCTGCCGCGGCCCGTTGTAACGACCATCTTCCTGGGACCTGCTGGCGCTGCCGCGGCCCGTTGTAACGACCATCTTCCTGGGACCTGCTGGCGCTGCCGCGGCCCGTTGTACCGACCATCTTCCTGGGACCTGCTGGCGCTGCCGCGGCCCGTTGCAACGACCATCTTCCTGGGACCTGCTGGCGCTGCCGCGGCCCGTTGTAACGACCATCTTCCGGGGACCTGCTGGCGCTGCCGCGGCCCGTTGTATCAACCATCCTTACCGGGACCTGCTGGCGCTGCCGCGGACCGTACTGCCTAAACACCAAGCTCGAGGATTGTGAGCTCGTCATCATCTCATCTGAACCACCTGATTGGTAAATAGACTGACCCGCTACCCCCTTCCCTACCTTACGAGACTCTAATCGAGGGGACCCCTGCGTCCAGACCTCCTTGTACCATTCTACCGTATCGTAACTAAGTACCTATAAAGAACACTGAACCTTATCCGTGTGTGATCTCTGTCTGTGGGGGGGGGGAAGTTACTTGTCTGTACGATCGCTGGAGACGGCTCTCCCCGGAGACCTCTCCCCCTGACCCGGCCGGCCCTCCCGGTCCGTCTACCTTTTCTAACATATCTATATAGAATCACTACTATCAATTCAATTCTTAAGTGCAGCTCCAACAAATTAAAGTATTTAAAATCATTTATTGAATATTTTCATAAAATATAGTCAATGATAAAGTGTCTATATACAAAAATATTATTTTCAAATTATATCATTAATTCCAATTAATTGAGGATATGATACAACACATATATACACATAAGGAGAATGATACTAAATTCAAATCAAGATTGATGAAAGCAAAGCGGTGGATGGAGACTACGCGCGTTTCGGCAAAGATGCCTTCATCAGGACACCGTCTATTGCATTGTCGCTTTAAATACTATCAGGTAATGATTTTTAATATAGAGGATGCGGTACCATCATCCCTTTTTGTCCAGTAGCCTGTATATACTGCTACGCGCGTTTCGGCAAAGATGCCTTCATCAGGACGCCGTCTATTGCATTGTCGCTCTAAGAAACAGAAATGATAATTACACATAAAAGCAGAAAATAAATTTACATATTGAAGGAGCATACACAATCATATTTGCATGTAGTTTTTCTTCGAAACACCTGGAAACTACGGTCTATTATGTACAACATAACTACACTTTATATAGACAAATATTTACAACAACTACTAAGTAAAGTTAATACAAAACAATTTAGTATTACTAAACATAAATGCCAACACAACAGATAATTGCTTAACAAATCAGTTAAATAAATGGAAACAAACTCCAAACGTCACCAAACAATGTGTAATAAAATAATACTTTTTGTACATCATTATATAACAACAAAAGGAGAGATTACAGAGTAGATAGAGCAAGAAAATTAATAAATAAATAAAAAAACAGATAGAGAATGAAATACTAGCTAATTGCATGAGTAGAAATTTTTTCATTGCTTATTTTACTTTGTAAAATTTTAGGGTATCAAAATCAATATAGTGTTCTAAATTTATTTCCAATAATTTCATACTAGTTAGAGGCTTCTAAATACCTGGGTGGTTATGATAAGTACCAATGGTGTACCCAATTTCTGTGGATGTCATTAATTTCTAATCGTACTTACTTAAATACTATCAGTTAATGATTTTTAATATAGAGGATGCGGTACCATCATCCCTTTTTGTCCAGTAGCCTGTATATACTGCAAGGAATCTATGTCCTAAAAGAAAATATGTAAATGTTTTAATCATTTGTGAGTAGCTATTTAATGAACAGTAACAATTGCCTTATAACTAAACTTACTGTGAAAAACTAGAACGAAGACTTAGGATAAAGTAGGCCCAAGGTTTAAAAACAAGCTGGTAGTTGAATAAATTCCGGATAATGGAGATCTTATCTATAAAGCAATAACCTTTAGTCAGTAAAGTGATGCTGAGTACAACCACTACGACTATTCGCAAACCGCTGTCACAGTACATTATTGGCCCGATGGGACAAATATAAAAATATTTCTACATTTTAAAGACTGCGGCTGTAAACATACGTCTATCGCAGTGCATTATTCAAGGTAACTCTAATGACCCAAAAGGAGAGGGTTGAGAATAGTTTCTCAATGCTAGCTTATAATTCGAGGATTACTGATCTATTTTGTCAAGATGAGAGGGAGAGAGTACGAATAATACTGGAGAATAGATGCATAAATACATCATTAGTTCGCATGTAAAGCTAATAGCTCGTTGTTTTAATCAAAAAATCAATATTACATATAGTTTCCGGATTGATTACCAAAAATATTTACCAAAAACAATCAGTACTTACTGAAAACAATGTTAGATAATATTTTAGAAGAGTGGTTATGAACGTGCGAACTGTCACGAAATGTGTCGGTCTCTGCAAAAAGGGATGCAAAGAAATTTATATAGAATATTATACTCTTCAGTAACAATATTCCCTAGTTCGAATAAATATTCAGTTATATTCAAAGAGATCGTTTAACAAATTATTTACCATTATATCATGTCTAACTAATATCATTCCCGTGCTTGGGTCATAATATAGTATAAGGTTACAAGGCTGTTATGGCAGAGATTTCGATAATTACGTATAGGCACTGTATAACAGTCGAAAAAGACCCAATCAGATAACGCTATATCTCAACTTAATATGTTGGATCTACTGGAATGAATGTTATCCTGACATGGGGTGTTATCTAAACCATGTCTACAGTTTACGTGGGAATTGTTTACAAAGAGTCGGCCAACCTGAATATACTATAGAGGGACCAGCCTCAGTATACTTACTGAAATTGTAGTATAGCCGCTCTTACACCAAACGGATGATTCTAACTTGTATGTGGGTATATTCTCTGATAGGATATTATCTATAAAAAAATGAGACCAAACGGGCGGCAATATAACTGCAATCTCTATATTTAGTAAAAAAGCTTCCTTCGTTTGAAAACTAATTTATGTTCAAACTCTCACCTTGTGGATAGATAAACACCGTATATCACGGGGGGCCTGTTTCGAGAAAGAGCTTCGCTAGTCCACTGGCGATCAAATTGATGGCTGCAAACCATAGAGTTGACCGCTGATATTTAAATAACAGAGTTGCCGCGCAAATTAAAACACGTGGTAACATGAGCCAATAGGGAACAAGACATCAGGTCCACCATATTGGAGTCAGGCAAGTAATGAGTGAATCGATTTTTTAGAAAAAGTATATGTGCGAATTGTCATATCTGAACTGAACATAATTTTAAATGTAATCTTTGGGATAATATATGTAGGTCCAAATTTTCTTTCAAATTTAGAGTAGCAGCAAATATGTAAGTTGGACATAGAATCAAACTCACGCTACTAAGATCAAAAAATGGATAGTGAAGGCTCTAACTAATAGAGCTACACGAGTACGACGTGATAAAGATCAAAATATGCAAACATATATACCTCATAAAGAAAAAACCTAGATGAAATGACGATAATAATGGAGACAATGTTTCTGGAGAAAAAAGTCTATCAGTGAATGTAAATTAGAAGTACATCCACTGATTGGAAAAAGATGATAGTATATAGGTTACAAATCATTGTTACATCTACCTTTCAGAGCCAGAAGCCGAAAATGTTTGAGGAAGGGCTACTAATAATCAAAAGAAGATAAATTACCTGGATACAGTTATAGAAACCAACTATAGGTAGAAATTCCAAGGTAGCATGACACAGATTATGAGACTGAACCTTGTAGTATTATAGAAAGCTCTGCTCCCATGGAATTTCTAAGTTGAGTCCCTTGTTGACAGTATCCAAGGAAAAGATCCAAAAGACCTCACGTTTTTTCCTTATTTTATCGGAACATTGTCCTTGCTTGGTTTCTATTCTTTCCAAGATAAACCAGCGTATTTCATCTGGAGTGTGGTTCTTATCCAGGAAATGCGGTACTAGAGGTGCAGTGTATTTTTTGGTTTTTATAGCTGATTTATGCTCCGTGAGGCGAGTATTGAGTGAGTGCGATGTTTCACCCACATACCCTTTGTCACATGGGCAAGTAGACAATATTTTTGGTTTTGCAATTGTTGAGGTGTCTGGATGTTATTAATTGTCCGTTAAAGTGTAATTCTTTTTTCTCTATTGCTTGCAGACAGACTTTGCATATACCACACTTAAAGTTGCCCTTAATAGGGCGCATGCCGTCAATACTTCGCTGTATTAGTTCTTTTTGTTGCGGCATGCATGATCTGACCACCAAGTCTTTCAGGTTTTTATTTTTGCGGTAGGCAAAAAGTGGCTTAGGTATTTGTTCGAGTTTGGGTGTGTTAACATTGAGGAGATGCCAATTCGAACAGATAATTTGACGAATCTGCTCGTTCATCAAAGAGTGTCGTGTGACGAAAACTAATTTAGCATCTTCCTTTTGTTGCATGTTTTTTAAGAGATGTTGTCGATCATAATATCTGGCGCGCTTGTATGATTCTCTAACCAATCTAGGTGGATATCCACGTTCTACAAATTTTTCCTTCATGTCAACCGCTCTTGTGTCATAGTCTTCTAATCTTGTGCAATTCCGTCGCAAGCGTAGAAATTGGCTAAACGGAATGCTGTTCTTTTGTGTGGTTGGATGGAAGCTATTGTAGTGTAACAAAGTGTTACGGGCAGTGGGCTTAGTATAGAGATCCACAAATAAATGGCTGTCTTCATGTTTTATCTGGATGTCCAGGAATTCTAGTTCGGTGTTACTGATATGCGAAATAAATTTAAGATTAATATCGCAGCAATTATGCCAAGTTAGAAAATCAGTTAGAATGTCTTCATTGTCATGCCAGATAAATACAATATCGTCTATATATCTAGACCAATGAAGTATTGATTCATAAAAAGGAGCCACTTCGTTGAAGATAAATTGTTGTTCGAAATGGGCGACATAGATGTTAGCTATCGTTGGGGCACATGATGCGCCCATACTTACTCCTTTAATTTGTTTATAAAGGGTACCTGTAAATTCAAAAATATTCTCTTCTAGTATAATTCTTAAGCAATCCAAGATAAAAGTGATGTCACATTCGATGTTATACGTGTTTATAAACCATTCAACTGCTGTGATCGCTCCAGCACAAGGTATATTGGTATATAAACTTTCTACATCTAAAGTAACCATCCATTGTCTCTTTGCATTGAATGTTGTTCCTTCCAGGAGATTGATAATGTGTTGTGTATCCTGCACGTAACCCGGTATTTTTGTTACAGATGGACGTAAGATCTTATCCAGATATTTAGAGATTGGTTCCGTAACAGACCCTATGGTGGTTACTATTGGTCTGAAAGGAGGGTTAGTTTCATTTTTATGAATTTTCGGAATACCATACAGGCTCGCCAGTTTAGGGAACTGTATATTCTTGTATTCAAATTCTTTGTCACAAATAGAACCTTGTCTTAACGCTTTTGTGGTCAATTTTTGAATTTTGTTTTTAATCTTTTCAGTAGGATTTGATAATTTTTGTATAAAAATTAGTATCACTGAGCATATCATCAATTTTGCGGATATAGGTAGTAGTATCCAGAATTGCTATTCCGCCTCCCTTATCACATCTTTTTATTGTTATGTCACTGGTAGTTTTTAATTTTTGGAGGGCATCATATTCATCTCGTGAGATATTAAAAGGAGTTTTAGGGACATATTTAGTAGCATTAGTTAGTTTATTATAGACCACATTTTCAAATATTATCACTTCTGGTGCAACCTGGTCCAGGGTGGGAGTAAAGGTAGATTTTGGTGCCAAGCCTGATCTATTGGTATTCATAGCCACTGTATCTAAATTAGACAAATAAGATTTCAATCTAATTTTACGAAAGAATGCTTGCAGATCATTGAATAGTTCAAATTTATTTAGTCCCGAATGGGGTACAAAGGATAATCCTTTGAATAAAAGAGAATAGATTGATTCATTACTTTTTAATGAGCTCAAGTTGAAGATTGGTATAGTTTTTATTGTCTCCAATATCGTGCATTCCTGGTCTCTAGGAACTGGTTCTGATTTGTCTGTTGATGGCCCTGGAACTGCGTCTGATATTGGGGACGAGGCTGGTATTGTTGCTGAGGTTGATACTGAGGCTGATTTTGTTGTTGATATCGCGCTCGCCAATGTCCTCTGTATTGGCTGCGTCTCCCTAAAAAAGGGCGGTAACTCTGATTTTGACGTGGAGTGTATCTACTACTTCTATTGTCAAAATTAGGTGATGGACCATCACCATCAGAGTCTGAGGTGTCAGAGAACATAAGTACTTTCTTAGTATTGAATTGCCTGGAGCCCTGTTGATAAAAAGGATTATCTTGACCGAAAGACTCAGATTGTAAATAATATCCTTCTGAAAGATAAGGATATACACTTTCTTTACTGAAAAATCTGATGTCTTTTTTAAGTTTATCAGTTTTACGTTTTGTGAGATAATCATTATATGAACTTAATTCCAGATCTAGTTCATCTAATTTCTTTTTTGCATCCTCTACAGCCGTAGACGATTTTATTTTGTGTTCTAATTCCAAAATTTCATTTAGTAGTTGTGAAAACATTTCTTTTGCGGTTTCGACTATCAGCATCATTAGATCCCTCGAGCAACGATTTGCAATTTGGGACCATTTCTCCAGGAACTCCTTAATATGAATAAAGAGTCCTGGAATGTTTTTAATTTGCAGGCCTTGCGGGATGACACCAGCTCTTAAATATTCCAGCATAAACTGGCCATGTAACTCAATCCTTTTTGTCTTCTTCCTAAGAGACAATAGTTTAACTAAATCCTCATTACCTTCTCCATTGGACATACCTCTGTTATCAAAATTCATGGACGCACCCACCATGGAGACAAAGTCGTCATCTGTAAAGCCAAATGTTTTTAAGTTGGCCATGTCTTACTCTGATTAGATTTTGTATTATACCAATACGTTAATCAAGAACCTAAATACCAAAAAATGAAAAAGAAAACAGAAGTAATAAAGTAAATATAGTTATAAAGAGAACAAAAGATATCTCATTAATAGTCAAAAAGAGGATAGCCATTGAAAAACAGAAAAATATTAAAGCAATACAAAACTTAAGATTAAATGCCTTATGTATGAACTTTAGCCTAGACATATATACGAAACCACATGTAATAATGACAGTAATTACAAAAATTACCATCCCCTCATAGCGTGGTTATGGGAAATATATATTTGAAAAAGAGGGGACCCCTACATAACCAATAGGTTTGCTATACGTAGGGAATGTTAATACATTTAGGAAAGATTATAGCAACCTTGAATAAAGAATGCCACTCATTACCAGGTATATATCTATATAGAATCACTACTATCAATTCAATTCGTAAGTGCAGCTCCAACAAATTGAAGTATTTAAAATCATTTATTGAATATTTTCATAAAATATAGTCAATGATAAAGTGTCTATATACAAAAATATTATTTTCAAATTATATCATTAATTCCAATTAATTGAGGATATGATACAACACATATATACACATAAGGAGAATGATACTAAATTCAAATCAAGATTGATGAAAGCAAAGCAAAGCAAAGCAAAGCAAGCAAGGCCATGCCAAGTCACAGGCCACACAAAACACCAACACCAGACAGGATGTCCGTGATGCCGGGAGGGGGGCCTCCAAAATCACATTGTGCAACTCATAAGCAGACACCAATGCCCTCAGCCCATATGGCCTAGGGCAGAGCTATACAAACAGTGTGTCCCGACACTGTACTGTGTCGCCTGCAAATGGCGGCCGCGTCACAGGATGACATGGGTATGAAGGCCCAATTCGCACATAACAGCAGCTAATGAAGAGGCAACACTGTGAAAGAGTGTCAGCACACACCGCCGCTGCAGCGCAGACTCAGAGACACTCTGCCCAATGGGGTCCGGGAGATTCTATAGAAAGCCACATGAACAAGCCAATGGCCTTTGAAAGACCTGAAAAGTGTGTGTGCCCAGGAAGCTGGGCTGAGGTGACAGAGGGTGACAGACAGAGGGAGGGGGAGGGAGAGAGAGGGAGGGAGACAGAGGGCGACAGAGGGCGACAAAGGGCGACAGAGGGTGACAGACAGACGGAGGGAGAGGGAGAGAGAGGGAGGGAGAGGGAGAGAGAGGGAGGGAGACAGAGGGAGACAGACAGAGGGAGGGAGAGGGAGAGAGAGGGAGGGAGACAGAGGGCGACAGAGGGCGACAGAGGGAGACAGACAGAGGGAGGGAGAGGGAGAGAGAGGGAGGGAGACAAAGGGTGACAGAGGGCGACAGAGGGTGACAGACAGATGGAGGGAGAGAGAGGGAGGGAGAGGGAGAGAGAGGGAGGGAGACAGAGGGAGACAGAGGGAGACAGACAGAGGGAGGGAGAGGGAGAGAGAGGGAGGGAGAGGGAGAGAGAGGGAGGGAGACAGAGGGAGACAGAGGGAGACAGACAGAAGGAGGGAGAGGGAGAGAGAGGGAGGGAGACAGAGGGAGGGAGAGGGAGAGAGAGGGAGGGAGACAGAGGGAGACAGAGGGAGACAGACAGAGGGAGGGAGAGGGAGAGAGAGGGAGGGAGACAGAGGGCGACAGAGGGCGACAGAGGGAGACAGACAGAGGGAGGGAGAGGGAGAGAGAGGGAGGGAGACAAAGGGTGACAGAGGGCGACAGAGGGTGCCAGACAGATGGAGGGAGAGAGAGGGAGGGAGAGGGAGAGAGAGGGAGGGAGAGGGAGAGAGAGGGAGGGAGACAGAGGGAGACAGAGGGAGACAGACAGAAGGAGGGAGAGGGAGAGAGAGGGAGGGAGACAGAGGGCGACAGAGGGCGACAGAGGGCGACAGAGGGTGACAGACAGACGGAGGGAGAGGGAGAGAGAGGGAGGGAGAGGAAGAGAGAGGGAGGGAGACAGAGGGAGACAGACAGAGGAAGGGAGAGGGAGAGAGAGGGAGAGAGACAGAGGGAGACAGAGGGAGACAGACAGAGGGAGGGAGAGGGAGAGAGAGGGAGGGAGACAGAGGGCGACATAGGACGACAGAGGGTGACAGACAGACGGAGGGAGAGGGAGAGAGAGGGAGGGAGAGGGAGAGAGAGGGAGGGAGACAGAGGGAGACAGAGGGAGACAGACAGAGGGAGGGAGGAGGGTGGCAGAGGGAGGGAGAGAGAGAGACAGAGGGAGACAAAATCACCCTTGGGTGGTGTGGGTATGTCCGCTCATCAGCAGGTGGACTGTGTGCATGTTGACAAGGTCTGGCAGTGCGTGAAACACCCCTCATCCGTTTGGAAAGCACTGGCCCATGTGTCAAACTGTGCACGAGTCGATCCTCGCTGCAGGCACAAACCTAACCTCACACCCAGTATACCCACTCACTGTGTTTGTTAGAACCCAGTCACAAATGCATAAGTTTCCTACCTGCATTCTCCAATAGACATGACAAAGCAACATTTGGCCGCGTACAGTGCAACACGTAAGTCGGTTCTGCAGCGCTCGCTACGCACGCTTGCTATACTGCTCCCTGCGTTCAAAACTGATGCAACAACAAAGAGTGTGTCACACATAGGAAAAGTGTTGACAGCCGTGGCCAAGGGACATACCCATGCACCATGCACAATGCACAGGGACTTGCCAAGCACAGACAAGGTAGATGACACTTGGCCCTGCTGTAGACAGCACAAGGCAAACCTGTGACCACTGTACACTCAAACACCAACTCCACATGCCACCTACCTACCACAGGAACTCACATTCACTGTCATGCCAGCAGGCACCATGAGGGGATAGACACATCACCTGGTAGACCCAATGACAAATCACACTACACCCAACAGCATGCCCGGTCACACCCCCCCCCCTTACACAAGCACACACCCCCGGGGCAGCCAACGCAAATTGCCACTCCCACAATGGATATGTGACACAACAAGACCAATCCATAGCCAAATAAGCATCCCAACACTCATTAGACAGGCCAAATAACCAGGAGTACATATCAATCTGACCCCCGCAACATACCCATCCACAAGTGCACTGTGAGAGGAATGCTAGACATATCTAACTACCCAGAGCAACTGTGCCAACTTGAATATGTATGAAACATGGATGACGCATGTAACACCATTAACATTGTCTCTCTCTCACACACAGGGCAACGTCGTCGATCTCCACCCAACACTGGGGGGGAAGACACACAGGACCAGGCACGGCGTCACGATGATCCCACCGGCAGCGGCGACTCTCACCACACCGTGGATGACCCCGACAAACCTGGCCCCTCTGGTGCCCAAGCACCTGCAGCACCTGCGTCAGGTACAACTGTGACAACCACCACCCCCATTCCTGCCACATCCCAGGATACACACAGGAGCCCTGCTCGCACACAACACAGCCAGTCTGACCAGGAGGGACGAGGGACCCCGGGCACCCAGGAGGAGGCAGGCGACCCCGCAAATGCCATCCCTCAGGGGTCCCAGAGACCCGACGTGCCCACAAGGGCAGGCCAGGCTCAAGTGGGCAGGGGTGGTGGGAGTGGAGGACGGCGGAGGCGCGAGCCTGACCAGCCAGCTGAGGAACCGGTTATGTCACACGTCCGCAACATCCTGGACACATACCGGCGTGACACCAGGGGCATCAGCCAGGCCGTGGAGGCCCTCAAGCAGATAAAGAACATGCAGGCCGAGCAATATGCCAGTCAACAGCAACACCAAGGACGGATGGAGGCAAGACTGGCTGAGCTCGTGGCGGTGCAAACGGACATGACCCGTGTACTCCGTCGGATTGCCGAAAACATGGGCAACCCTCCCTGTGCCACCAGGCGTAGATCACCACCAGCCACAGGGAGGGATCAGGAGGAGGAGGATTCGTCCGACGGAGCATCCCAGACATCGTCACGGCCTGCTTCTGAGGGTCCCCGGAGGAAGGTGGGTCGTCCACGCAAAAGACCGTGAGAGTCAGCGGACCATCACCATTTCCCAGGTCGCCTGGCCTGGCACCTGGCCCTCTGGCGCAACAGCAGCACCTCATCCAATGACATTCTCTGCCACATGGACTTGCTGGTCACTGTCTGACCAATGTTGACAAAGACTGTGGCATGGACTCTGACGACTTCCAATGGCAAGGATACCATCTCCCCCTGTGAACTTTGGATTCTATTCCCCCGGTACAGCACCTAATTGCATCCCCCCAAACACGTACCCCACCACCAATAAGAATATGAGAAATCATGAGATGATGCCGTCATTTAGCATTATTCCATTACATGTGTGTGTTGGCAAGTCAAACCATGCCTGAGTTTTGAAGTAACTCCAACCATGCATACCCTGGGGTCTGAGTCTGGCACAGGACACACATGGGTCACAATGAATCATCCAATACAGACATGGAGCACCATACTCACCCGTGATGGGCCCAACCAGCTAAGGGGGTGCCTGCACAACTGTGCGGACAGACCTATTTCGAAGAGCAACAGTCATGCGCAGAGGTCAGGGATCATGTGGAGTGTCCTGGGGTGGGAGTCCCAGGTATGTGTAGCCAGGTGGGAGAACTATGTCCTGCAAGCAGGAGTCAGGTGGATGTGGAGAATGGTGGCCAGGCCAAGGTTGGATGCATGGAGATGGCACAATGGGGTCCTGGATGATAGTGCCACATGGTTGTGTTGGGGGCGTGGTCGTGGGCTGCATCCTGAGTGTGGCCGTGGATTGTGAAGGTCATCCTGCAGATGACAGTGATCCATTGCCGCTATCCCTGTTGGACGGTGATGTGGCTGGGTTGCCGGATCTTGAAGCAGAGCTGTGCAGATGCACCCTGGATGTGGACAAGTGTCATGGGAGTTGTAAGGTACTTCTCCCAAGAGTGCAGGGTAGGATTGGACATGGATGTCGATGTTGACCTGGGGGATGGTCTGTCTTGCCTTGAGGTGGATCGAACTGAGGATCTTGTGCATAATGCAGAGTGTGCTGAGGCCTGAGGTACAGATGCTGGTGATCAGCATAGCACATGTGAGCAAGCATTCCATGATGCAAACCAGCTTGTGTGCGTGGACACTGTGTACCTGTGCAGGGCCCTTGCGGGTGGGACACAAGCAGTTGACCCAGCTGTAAGGGGACAATCCGCAGATGAACACCTCAGTCGTGTACAAGTCCAGCATCAGGTGGCCGATGTTCAGCCATCTACCAATGGATACTGTGCATTATTCAATATGGGAACTGGCAAGGACTGCGTCTTTGGGGAGGGTGAGGAGCACCTGCCTGTCAATGGGACACCAGATGATGATGAGATGCAGTGTGCATGTCATGGTGTAGAGGGGTATCCTGGACACATTGTAGACTGACACGCTGAGACATGATACCTGTGCCATGTGTCCCACAACGGCACCATACTACATGCAGAGGCCTGGAGTACCACTCCCATGGCCATGTTCGGGTACAAAGCTGGTGGGGAGTAGGAGGGACATGACCTGGTTGGTGTGACAGGGCCTGGAAGGCGTGCCAGCGCTGTGTAGGCAGTTGGAGTTGCACACTCATTATGCCAAGGTGTAGTGTGGGCGATGAGTGCATGCCTGAGTGCATGCAACAGATGTATTGGATGGACATTGCTTGGTGGGTGGCCTCAACATCATGGTGTAGCGTGATGTGGCACATGCAAGGACATGAGGCACGTGCAATGTGCACGTAGCATGTGCAGACGGTCCAGCCTTTGCCACCGCAACTGTGTCACACACAAGCAGATTACACCACAATGAATGGGTGGAGGGAGGAAGGGGGGTGCGTCTTAGAGGCGTGTGTGTGAGGGCAAATCTAGAAACTCTGTGTGCCCTTGCTGCAGAGCCTGCAGCAGCAGGCGCCATGTCCTGGAAACCATGCCACAAGTTGCACACTAACACAAGCATGTCAGAAAGGACTACTGCAAAAGGTGTATGAGAAGGGAGGAGTGTCTGGTTCAACATGGCACACACACAGACAATGGATGCACATGCAGCAAAGTGGCCGTTGTGGGGACTGAGATGACAAAATACCTACACAGCCATGTACATCGTGCACAATACATATCATAATCCCTGACAAACAGCTTGCATCTTGCTACTCTACACATAGACTCATATGCACAATCTGTGACAACTATGCCAGACATGCCACATGCACAGTGGCAAGAGACCTGCATTGACAGAGATGAGGCACCTTGGAGGCTGAGGGACACCTTTATTAGTCATGTTTGCCGGAAGGCAAATGCATCTATATTAACAGATGCACAGGTCATGTGGATGAACATGTGGAACCTACACTGGCACCCCCCTTTGCACCACAGATGCAGGAAACCCATAGAACTGGCACACAAGTGACAGGTTTGAGGCAAACACCCCGTGCTGCTCACGGAGAGGCTGCAATTCACCATTGAACCACTAATGGGGATGTCCCACACTATGTCAACCCGGTGCATCCCGTATGTTTCCGAGGGCAGTGTTACACACATTGATGCCTTCATCACAATCCACAAGCACATTACAGATGACTGCCAGCAAGTGTGACTATCAATTCAGGTGATTCCAGCTCCATGTCATGTGACCCATGGTGATTCCACATGTATGCTAAGTAACCAAACATGAACAGGAGCAGTGCACACACATTCCAAACACATAGCACACCCAAAAAACCGTGGTGCATCCCTTACCCCAAGGTGATTTTTCGACATGTCCGTGCATGCTACGGTGATTCAGCACACGTTGCTGTAGTCATGAGGAATAGCAGGAGCACAACAATGCCACCAGCAGACAGCATGCGCAAATACCTGGGGATGAGAGACACACAAGAAGTGAGCCAAAAGAAGCACATCCGCATGCATGACCCACACATTGCAACACATGCCACACAAGGCTCAATGCGTGCACACTCAGACACTGCAACTCACCACTAAGCAAAGAAGTTGCGTATGAGCCGACTCCGGATGTCCTCTTCTCCTCCTCCTCTACATCACTTGCCTCGTCACCAAGCCCCTCATCCTCCACGGGTGGATGTTCCTGCTCATCCGGATTCAGGATGAGTGGCACAGCTTTCTTCACTGCCATGTTGTGCAGCATGCAGCACACGAGGAAGATTTTGCAGACCTTCACCGGTGCATATGGGAGTGCGCCGCCGGTCTTGTCGAGGCACCGGAAGCGGCTCTTCAGGAGGCCAAAGGTCCTCTCTATCACTCGCCTGGTCTGCCCATGGGTGTTATTGTACCGGTGATCGGCAGCCGTTCTGGGGTTGCGGAGAAGTGTGATCAGCCATGGCATGTTGGGATAGCCAGGGTCCCCTACATGGAAACATCATGGACAGAAGTGGGTCAGGAGAAGCAGTAAGACAGAAAGATGACGCTAAATACAGGAGTAACAGAGTATACCCACCAACAAGACATGCTCGTTCGTTGCGCAGCTGCAGCATCATTTCAGGCACCCTGCTACGCCTCATGATGTAGGCATCGTGTGCTGATCCTGGAAAACTAGCACAGACATGGGAAATCACCATGTTAGCAAGACACACCAAGGGCATTAATGGAGTGGTAATGTTTCCTGTTCCTATAGGCTACCTCCTGTGCCTGTGGTGGTACCAAAGCCACATGTGTCCCATCAATAGACCCAATGACATGGGGCATCCCTCCCAGGGCATAGAAGTCACCCTTGACACCTGTCAACTGCTCAGGAGTTGGGAAATGTATAAACTCATCCAGGTGAACCAACATGGCCTCTAAAAAATCATGCAGGACACGGATGAACATGGTCTGGGACATGCCACCAACATGAGCAATGGTATGTTGGAATGTACCCGTGGCAAAGAAATGTAGGGCTGCCATCACCTTCATCTTGGGTGTCAGTGCAGTAGGATACCTGTGTAGTGGTTGGAGGTGTGGTGCCAGCCGTGCTGTCAAGTTCAGAATCAACCGTTGGGTGAAGCGGTAGCGGCGTATACAGTCACGTTCCCTCAGGGCAGCCAAGTCTGGGATTGGTCGGGGGAGAGGCGGAGCCCTGCAGTAATTTGGAAGGGACAACGAAGAGTGAGTACAGTACAACAACACTGTCAATGTACTGAGCACATGTTGAACAGCCAATACACATATGCTACATGCAGAGTCAGGTCTGTGCAATATATCCTGGACACGTATGCCAGGCAGGTGACACTCCTACCAAGAGCCATCTACAAACGTGGATTCACAAGCTCAACATGACATGGCATGAGACTAGCTGTGGGCCAGTGTAAGTGAACAGGCAGACGCATTACAGGAGTGACAGACATCCACATGTGTGCAGGAGAAGGATGTTTATCATACAGACAGGTTGCGGAACACTAGAGGCACAGGTCACATGTCCCTGAAAAAAGGACAGACCACACACCTTGCCATGAAGGGGTACATGTCAAAACTGATCACACATAAATTGATACTACGCAGATATGTCCTTGTCTCGCAAGTCCATGTTCGATGCATACATACACACGTTACGTCTGATTCCACATGTGTCCTGGTGTGCATTATAGTGCGCCATGCCCATCCACACACATGCACATGTTGGATGCAGCAACTGCAGATGCATTGGACGGTACACCAACAGCAAGCTTATGGGAACACATGACACACACATGACATACTCACATCGTGCAAAGCCGGTAGTCACATGTCAGGTGTCATTATCCGTGTACCTGGCATCAGGGGACAGTTGCGGGTGTTGGCGACTGTGCCATGCCAGTGACGCAGTGCTCAACAAGTCTGTACTACATGCACACATGTCAAAGGTGTGAAGGGGATGTGTGGCACATAGTGCAGCTTGACACATGACATGTGTACACAGCTCATCACACATCTACTGGGTTCAAACATGAGGAGATTTGTGCCACATCACAGCCTGACACACCTAGGCCCGAGACATGTAGGACTGCACTGACAATGACTTGATGTCCAGCCTCGGCCAAGTATGACAGCTCAATTCCTTTCTGTGTGCCACCTGTCACCAGTGTAAGGTGTGAAACGCACCGTACACACACTCTGAGGGCGTGTGTAGGGTCCTTATCACTGTGGTTGTGTCGCCGTAGGCGTACGCCATAGGGATACGGTCCATACACGCGTGTGTAGGGTCCGTACCACTATGGTTGTGTCGCTGTAGGCGTACGCCATAGGGATACGGTCCGTACATGCGTGTGTAGGGTCCGTACCACTATGGTTGTGTCGCCGTAGGCGTACGCCATAGGGATACGGTCTGTACACGCATATGTAGGGTCCGTACCACTATGGTTGTATCGCCGTAGGCGTACACCATAGGGATACGGTCTGTACACGCGTGTGTAGGGTCCGTACCACTATGGTTGTGTCGCCGTAGGCGTACGCCATAGGGATACGGTCCGTACACGCGTGTGTAAGGTCTGTATCAACATGGCGTACGCGTACGGCAACACTACCATAGTGGTACAGACCCAACACACGCGTGTACGGACCGTATCCCTATGGCGTACGCCTACGGCGACACTACCATAGTGGTACGGACCCTACACACACATGTACGGACCGTATCCCTATGGCGTACGCCTACGGCGACACAACCATAGTGGTACGGACCCTACACACGCGTGTACGGACCGTATCCCTATAGTGTACGCCTACGGCTGCACTACCATAGCGGTACGGACCCTACACACGCGTGTACGGACCGTATCACTGGAGTAGTGGTGCCCTAGGGGCGTGGAATGCTCCGTACCTGTGTGTGTATAGTGAAATTACATAGGGGACACATGAGGGACAATTATAAGGGCCTAAATGCATGCTGGTTGTCATGGAGACCCAGTTTCAAGTTCAAATTTTTTCAACAGGTGGCCAGCAGAAGTCGGTTGGAGACAATATACAAAGTTGCAAAGTAGTTGTTGACTTGACATCATGCTCATTTTTTAAAACATGCAAAGGCACCCACTGGGGTAGGTTTAAAGGGATTTGGAGGAAACGTAGGATGCAAATGAGATTGACCAATCACTCTGTACTCCTGTAAATGAAACAGGCCAGCAAGGCAAATATAAGGCAGCCAGGCCCCATTAAAGAGCACTTGCCTGCACAACCTTTCATTCCACACCACTGCTGGTGCTCGTGATTCCTCTGGCACCATGTCCAGGTCTGTGGAGAGGGCCCAGCCATTCACCCCAGGAGGAGAACCAGGCCCTGCTGGACGTGATCCTCCCACAGTACCCTTGCCTGTATGGGAGAACAGGGGAGCAGGTGAGTGCTGACTCCATTAGCTCAGACTGTGCCCCTGTTTTGTGACTGTCACTTCTGGCATTGTGTCCAGGTGTGACAGACATGCAATGTTCTTCAGAGTGGGTCCCAGGGGGGGAATGCCTCATGTCTCCCATGCAGAGCATGCTGTAGAGCATGTCTGCACTCCTCACTTGCATGGTGCTTACTGTGACAATCACTGCATGGTGCATGCCACATTCAGCCTGGCTAATCCTCTTGGGAATGTTGTTTCTACAGTCCTGATGTGATTCTGTGGTCCCCCCAGTGTGACAGGTGACTGTACCCACAGATGTGTGTGAGTTGAGTGTACCTGTGGTGAGAGTGTCCAAATGATGTGTTTGTCCCCCGGACATTGGTGTGTGAGTAAGTCCCCTGTCATGTGGGTGAGTGTCTATGTGGATTGTTGCACCCCAGCTGCATGAGGGATGCATATACCCTACCCATCTGATGTGAGCAGGGAGCAGTGCTGTGTGTCTGACGTGCTGAGCCAGCCCCACACCTGTGACACCCCCGGTCTAGTGCCACATGTGCAGAGTGATATTTGTATCCGCAGTTGCCAATGGCAGGTGATTGTCCTGTGCCTGTGTGTGTCTATGTACCCTGCTGAGGTTGTGCCAGTGGCCTGGGGCATGTGACTGCTTTGAGGTGCTGTACATAATCGTGGTGTAGCTTGTGATGCACAGTGTGAGCTGGGATCAGTGATTGTGTTGCACCCCTCATTCCACCTGTGTACTTTCAACACCACGTCGTGCATTTGGCCTTCCCCAGAGGATAATGTCCCTATGATGAAGGTGCAATGACTTTGCTGCATACTATGCCCTGTTCAAACCAGCCAAATTGTTCAAATGTGTGTCTCTGTGACATGTAGCAGGTGTATTGATGTTGTCTCACTTTGTCATCCTCACAGGTAGGCGTCCATGCCAAGGGGGAGATCTGGAGGGAAGCCGTCAGTGCAGTGAGGTCGATGGAGGGTCGGAGGCGGCGCCTGCCCCAGGTGAGGAAACACTGGCAGGATATCCGGTGCTGGACCAGGAGGATCGCCCGGGTCCTGTTGGGGGACTCACCTGAGAGCCACAAGAACCGTGGGCGCCGGCGCCTGACCCACCAGATGAAGCGTGTGCTGGCGGTGGTCTTCCCTGACTTGGATAGGCGCCTAGCGGAGAAGCAGCAGCAGGAAGGGGGTAGGTACATGTGTGTTTGTTGTGTGTCACCAGCTTTTGGAAGTGCGCAGTTGCATGGATACACTGCCAGGGTTCATATGTGCAGTACATATCCTGTTCCCCAAAGTAAACCAGTGCTGTTCTTCCTCCCTTCCCCTCCTTGACACGTGTTCCCTGGTCTGTGTGTAGTCACTCTTGCACAAGGTCATCTAGGCTGCCAGTTAATCCAAGTGCCCAATGCTTGCAGCATCATGTGTGGGGGTGGTGTGTAACATGTGTTGGGACCTTGCCTGTGCCCTGGCCAGTTCAGTCAATGTGGGGTCCATGTTAGTTGGCACTGATGCTGACTCTCGACATAGGAGTGTGTCTGAAAAGTGTACTGCCTTACAGCATGCATGAACAATGTTGTGGCCTCAGACATGATGTGCATGAGTGGGAGATATGCATAGTGCAGGGACGTTTGCTTCTGTTGCAGTCATATCCATCCCGGACCATGGAGGACTGTGCCAACTACAGTCCCCTGGGGCACCTTTTCCTAGGTATCATGTGTGTCATCCAACAATTTGGACATTCACCGTGTCTTCAGCATAGGTTGGGCTCTGTGGCATTGTACCCTGGCCTAATGTGTATATACGTAAAGTGTGCTACATGTGTCCACTGTACAGGGTGACCCAATTTGGCTTGTGCATACTCACAGTGGCCGGTGCCAGTGTGTTTTGGTACAACTATCTGATGATGGTTGTTTGTCAATTTTATGTGTGGACATGCGCACAAGGGTTAGTTTGTGTACATTCAGGATTTATTGAAGGGCATTTTAGTAATCCCTGAGAAAGAGGTGTAAGTACTTCCTCTGTGTCACTCACATTATCTCAAGTAGTGGGGGGTTTGTGCGGGAAAGGCCTACATGTCCAAACCGTATGTGTCCTTGCCAGGTCTGGCCTGTGTGTGATGATTGTCTGGACATACACTCAACATGCAGTGACCCAGTCAGGTTGGGCAGGGTTTAATGTATTTGCTAAGCAGCATGTGCCAAAAAGTTACAAGACATGGTTCCTGCTCATCCCTTTTTTGGCTACGGTGTGTGGTCCAGATGCTGTACTCGACTATCCCCAGAGACTTGCTCCTCTGTCTAATTTGATATCAAGTTCTTTGCTGTTATGTCATGCTCTCCATTGTTTCTCAGTGGCATGGTGGGTCAACCAACTGTGTGGTGCAGGGCCTACATATCTGTGTAGTATTGTAGATGTTACTCATGTTGCTTTTCATGCTATGCACTGTGACCTATGTAGTTTTGAATCATGTGTCATATGTATACAGGTGTATGATTATATCCTGTCTCTTCACCTTGCCCACAGCAGCGTCGGGGGAAACCGAGGGAGACACTGGCACGGAAATTGAGGAGGGATCCAGCAGCGGTGCCACCAGTGCTGGCGAGTCTGTCTCAGCGAGTGGCACGGAGGCGGAGGGGAGTGCGGCGGAGGACCTGTCCAGTCCCACCACCGACTATGACGCTGACGGGTCCGAGGCTGAGCTCCCTGAGAGGGCGGACGCTGCTCCCAGAGCGGAGAGCAGCACTCCATCTGTCACCGCCCCCTCCATTCCCATCACCCGCCTCCCACCTGCTCGGGTCCCTTACCACCGTGCTAGGCGCCAACAGGTCTCCTTCGTGCCAGGCACCGCACCCCCTGCCCCTGTCTCCCCTGCTGCCGTCAATGCCGAGTCTGTGGACATTCAGCGGCAGTTGCAGGTTGGTCAGGCATCGATGCTTACTGTCCTCCATGAGCACACCAGACTGCTGACACAGATGTTGTCGTACATGGAGGGCATGTCAGCAGCGATGTCTGATTAACGGATGTTGCTGAAGTCCATAGACTCCTCACTGACTGCCGCAGTGGATCTCCAGCAGCGCTCCATCCCCCCCATCCCTGCACCATCCACACTTCCTACTCCCATGCCTGTCCCACGCACACCCAGACGTCCCCATGCATGCACCCCACCAGACACAGGCAGCACACCACCAGGGAAGGCAAAGCGCACTCCTCCAGTCATGCACACACAGGGGAAGTAGGCACACCCACTGGGTCTGGTGCCAAACGGCAGGCACGCAGCCAGAGTGGGAGTCCACATTCCTCAAGACCCACTTCCTCCAAAACCACTCCCCTTAGCTCTCCTGGCCAACTGTCACTGAATGAGTCCTTGGTGGCCACTGTGTCCCTCAGCCCCAGTGTGGCACCACCCCGCAAGCGGTGGAGGCAGTGCCGGGCCACGGGAGTAGAGTCCCCCCCCTGTCCACCCCCCCTGGAAGCGCTGCAACCCATCCCTCCGACCCCCCCTCCTTGGGGCCTGTGGTTCATTCGGGTGCAGGGGAGACGCTGGGCGACCTGGCAGTAGTGTGTAGCGCCGTGCTGGAATCCACCTTTGGCGCTGCCCCACCCCCTGTGGTGGAGTCGTCCGTCCCTGCACCCACAACACCTACCCTTGCCCCTCCTGTCCCTGCGGTGCCTGGTCCTTCCCCCCCACATGATGCCCCCCTTCTGTGGATGAAATGGACATGTGAACTGTGCAGGCAAGCTAGGGGACACACGTCCCGATGTGTACCCCCCCAGGACTTTGCTGATGGCCTGGCCCATGGGCCTTGTAAATAGTGGACATTTAAAACAATTTATTTTGAATGCTGAATAAAGCATTTTGTCTTTCTTTTGCACACTTATGCTTTCCTGGACTTGCTGTTGGTGGTGCTGCTCCATGTTTTGGGGTGGTGATAATGTGTTAGGTGTCTGGGAAATGTTGAAGTGTGCTGCTCATGGGGGGTACCTTGGTATCTGTGTGCCATCACAAGGGCTCTGCAAATAATCTTTGATCACGTGTGCTCTTACTGTATGGTGATGTTGTCCCAAGGTGTGTTCCTTCCTCTGTGGACCCTGACATCTTATCTGCAGGCTGTTTCCCAATTGTTGTGCTGAGCTGTGTCTACATATCCTGGATGTGTGACGGATCCCTTCAACTTTGGCCATGCCTGCTCAGCAATGTCTCCACCTGCATCATTTGTGGCATCCTTGGTGGTCACTGTACTAGTGTATGGAGTATATTGACATGACTTCATGTGGATATGTTCCCTTTTATACGCCCTATGCATGTGTGTACTCCCAGCCTCGCACACATGTGTTACATGTTCTGCAGGGTCTTTGGTCACCTGACTGACAATTGTGGGCATTGTATCTGTGGGTACTCCACCCTTTTCCTTCCATGGGAGGCAACAACTTGTTGGCTGCCCCAGCACCTGTACATTCCTATCAGTCCTGGAATGTGCGTGACAGTGTGTGTTCCCTTTGGGTCTCTTAGTTTAGTAGGGTGGCACATGAGTATACAGTCTTGTTGCATGCTCTCATTGTGTGTATTGTGCTGCCAGCACCAGGGGTGGGTATGCATGTGTCATATGTCTGGGCACTGCTGGGGGGACTTTGCACCCACGCCTCCTATGTCTGGGCACTGCTGGGTGTGATAGGCACACACCCCTCCTATGTCTGGGCACTGCTGGGGGGACTCTACACCCACCCCTCCTATGTCTGGGCACTGCTGGGAGTGATAGGCACACACCCCTCCTATGTCTGGGCACTGCTGGGGGGACTCTGCACCCACCCCTCCTATGTCTGGGCACTGCTGGGGGGACTCTGCACCCACCCCTCCTATGTCTGGGCACTGCTGGGAGTGATAGGCACACACCCCTCCTATGTCTGGGCAATGCTGGGAGTGATAGGCACCCACCCCTCCTATGTCTGGGCACTGCTGGGAGTGATGGGCACACACCCCTCCTATGTCTGGGCACTGCTGGGAGGACTCTGCACCCACCCCTACTATGTCTGGGCACTGCTGGGAGTGATAGGCACACACCCCTCCTATGTCTGGGCACTGCTGGGAGGACTCTGCACCCACCCCTCCTTTTTCTGGGCGCTGCTGGGAGCGATAGGCACACACTCCTCCTATGTCTGGGCACTGCTGGGAGGACTCTGCACCCCCCTCCTATGTCTGTGCACTGCTGGGAGTGATAGGCACACACCCCTCCTATGTCTGGGCACTGCTGGAGGGACTCTGCACCCACCCCTCCTATGTCTGGGCACTGCTGGGGGGACTCTGCACCCACCCCTCCTATGTCTGGGCACTGCTGGGAGTGATAGGCACACACCCCTCCTATGTCTGGGCACTGCTGGGAGGACTCTGCACCCACCCCTCCTATGTCTGGGCACTGCTGGGAGTGATAGGCACACACCCCTCCTATGTCTGGGCACTGCTGGGAGGACTCTGCACCCACCCCTCCTATGTCTGGGCACTGCTGGGAGTGATAGGCACACACCCCTCCTATGTCTGGGCACTGCTGGGAGTGATAGCCACCCACCCCTCCTATGTCTGGGCACTGCTGGGAGTGATAGGCACACACCCCTCCTATGTCTGGGCACTGCTGGGGGGGACTCTGCACCCACCCCTCCTATGTCTGGGCACTGCTGGGAGTGATAGGCACCCACCCCTCCTATGTTTGGGCACTGCTGGGAGTGATAGGCACCCACCCCTCCTATGTCTGGGCACTGCTGGGAGGACTCTGCACCCACCCCTCCTATGTCTGGGCACTGCTGGGAGTGATAGGCACACACCCCTCCTATGTCTGGGCACTGCTGGGAGGACTCTGCACCCACCCCTCCTATGTCTGGGCACTGCTGGGAGTGATAGGCACACACCCCTCCTATGTCTGGGCACTGCTGGGAAGACACTGCACCCACCCCTCCTATGTCTGGGCACTGCTGGGAGTGATAGGCACACACCCCTCCTATGTCTGGGCACTGCTGGGAGGACTCTGCACCCACCCCTCCTATGTCTGGGCACTGCTGGGAGTGATAGGCACCCACCCCTCCTATGTCTGGGCACTGCTGGGAGTGATAGGCACACACCCCCCTATGTCTGGGCTCTGCTGGGGGGACTCTGCACCCACCCCTCCTAAGTCTGGGCACTGCTGGGGGGACTCTGCACCCACCCCTCCTATGTCTGGGCACTGCTGGGGCTGATGGCCACACACCCCTATGTGTCTGTCCACTGGCGTGGTACGACTCGTACCCACGTCCTACGGCCTAGGTATGGCCCGTACCACCATTGCAGTGGTGATGTAGGGGTACGCTTGGTACGAGTCATACCCACGTCCTTGAGGCCTGGGTACGGGTCGTACCCCCATTGTTGGGGTTCCGTAGGGGTACGTACCGTACCCATGCCTTTAGGACGTGGGTACGGCCCGTACCAAGCGTACCCCTACATCGCCACTGCAATGGTGGTACGGGCCGCACCCATGCCTGTGGGACGTGGGTACGGGCCGTACCACCATTGTGGCGGTGACGTAGGGGTACACGTGGTACGTGCCATACCCACGCTCTGGGGGTGTGGGTACGGGCGGTACCACCATTGTTGGGGTGCTGTAGGGGTACGCACCGTACCCATGCCTTTAGGACGTGGGTACGGCTCGTACCAAGCGTAGCCCTACATCACCACTGCAATGGTGTTACGGGCCGTACCCATGCCTGTGGGACGTGGGTACGAGCTGTGCCACCATTGTGGCGGTGACGTAGGGGTACGCGTGGTACGGCCGTACCCACGCTCTGGGGGCGTGGGTACGGGCTGTACCACCATTGTTGGGGTGCCGTAGGGGTACGCACCTTACCCACGCCTTAAGAGCGTGGGCACGGGTCGTACCACGCCCACCCCTACGTCACCCCAAGAATGGCAGTACGGCTCGTACCCATGCCTTTGGGACCTGGGTATGGGCCGTACCGCCATTGTTGGGGTGACGTAGGGGTGGGCGAGGTACGACCCGTACCCACGCTCTTACGGCGTGGGTAGGGTGCGTACCACAATTGTTGTGTTGCTGGTTCACATCCATGTTGACTTCCGTTGTGGCGGACGCAGGCCTTGGTGGAGACGTCCCCACCCCCGAAGTGACCAGGCCCTGGGGGTCAGGTATGTACAGGGCATGTTTGATTTTGGACTTGGGTGGGGGTTATGTTTCCTGCCCCTGCCCTCCCTTTGCCCCTGGGTGTTGTTCTGACCTTCTGCGGCGTGTGCGTCGGTTCCTGTCCACCAGGTGGACTGCAATGAGGGCCGGGATGACACGTAGGTTTGGGTCCATGGCTGTCCGTTGCGTACAGGTGCTCCTTGTGCGTGTCGTCCTGATTTCCCGACAGTTTTTGGCTCCCGTAAAATATTGTCCGTGCGGAGTGACGTCGGTACGAATCGTACTTGCTGGTTCGTGAAACGCTGCCTGACTCCGTCCGGACGTCACGTCCGCGGTGTCCTGGATCGGAAGTGTGGGTATTTTTTGTTCGGTCGGTGTTTTTTACGATTCGTACGCAAATGGTGTTTGCGTACGAATCGTACTTGCATGTTTGTAAGGTATTTCGACCGGGTACGAGTCGGACGGAGAAAACGCTCCGTCCGACGGTTCGTACCCGGTTTATCCAGGATCGGAATCGGCCCCTAAATTGGGAGGTAATAATGTTAAAGATATGAAAACTAATAATTCAGACATTTTTTATCTTGTTAATATTTTAATATACTTAAATTTGATTTTAATGAAGATGTATATTAAGAGGGTCAATAAAAAATGTATTTTATAAATTATCAAAAACAACATTTTTTAAATTAAGTAAAATATTTAGAAGGGGCATGGCTAGCAGCCCATGATGGAGGTCACTTAAGCGACAAGCTCCGGGCCCAAGAATTTATTCTGATATTTCCTGTATGCCCCGGGCGGCCATGTATCTCTGTGGGGCAGCACACTGATACCGGATCTCCTGGTGATTGTAGCGGACCCTTTTTGGAGCCTGGGGAATGCATCTGTAGATTGCCCATCATCCCGGAGAAGACCCGATACAGCTGGCCGGCGCTGCATGGACTGAATCGGTGAGCACCGCTGTAGGCTGCGCTGCTGTTCGAGCACAGTGGGGTGCTCCGCAGCGCGAGCCCCGGCTGACGGCCTGCTTGGAGATTTGCTGACATCATATGGAGGGGACTGGAGGTGGAATGTTGAAGCCCTGGTGGAGGTGTTTGGGCCCCCCGCCTGTACCCCCGGTGCCTGTGGGTCGCTCCTCCGTCGTGGCGTAGTAATCTCCTTATGTAAGTCGCGGTGAGTGTGTCTATCGATTTGGTGGCGGAGCTAGCTCTTAACTGGGGCCTGCGGTGTTGCGAAGGGAGGTGAGTGCCTCCAGGTCCTGTAATAGCCTGACTGGTGCTGTCTGGGGGCCCCACTCATGATCTGCCCTGCCTGACATAGTGGGAGAAACTTTGTGCGACCAGTTCACCCGCATAGTGTGAGAACACCAACTGATTCTGGGAACCCCCCAATCCCACAATCCTGGCTTGAACCCGGTGGGGGTGGACTGACGCTGAGTAGGGATAGGCCTAGCAACATCGACCTTTCCTGGTACTTCAATAGATGCTGGGATTGAGCATAGCAGAGCGCTCCTTCACCTGAGGCCCCCGGCCGGTGGCCTGATATGTGGACTGTGGACATTGCCTGAAGTGAGTACTGTGGGGGCTGTGGATGTCTAGTTAGGGGCTCCACCCTCTTTTGTGCCTGTTCCTCCTTTGCCCGAGGTGCTCCACCTGCAGAGGTGCGGTGAGCTGTACTTGAATGGCGCAGTGAGGGCGCTCATTGTTCCTGCAGTTTCGGTTCTTTACCTATGAGCCTGTGGTGCCGGAGGGGGTTGGGGTCCATCGGGGGCCCAGCTCCTGACCGGTGGTACTGGCGGGTACTGCCTTTGTTTCGTAGTGGCTTGCCAAACCGCCCCACTCAATTATCCAACCATGCGCCCGGAACTGCCTTGCCACTTGTGAGGCCTGCACTCATTGGGGTGCGCCTCTCTTGATCCCAGCAGGGGCGACTGCAAGAAATACTAGACGCAGCTGTATTTATTACTGGGCCCACGCAATGGATCACCTGATCTCCCAAGACACTACTGCCCACAGCATACTCTGTGATACGACCAAACTGCTGACAGCAATGGGTAGAAACAGGACGAAGACGACGGTGGACTTGGGCTGGGCTGGCTCCCCGTTTTCTAAGTCCTCGATACAATCTCATCAGACCGATGATGGAATCACACCTCTTCCTCCCATTGACAAGTTGGATATGATACTGGCGGATACAGTGAAAGACTTTGACCATTCGATTTCAACACTACAACCACAGGTGAAGGAGCATGATGTGCACATTCACCTGCTACAGTAGCAGGTTGAAGCCTTGCAGGCTCGGGCTGATGATGCTGAAGGTAGGGCCTGATGCAACAACCTTTGTATTGTCGTCTTCCAGAGGGTACGGAGGGGCAGCACCCCATGACCTTCATTGAGGAATGGCTGAAGGCTAAGTTGGCCCCCACTGGCCTATCAGCACATTTCACTGTAGAACGAGTTCCTATGCGAAAACCTATTCCTGGCACTAATCCTATGTTAGATGTTAGAACACTTACGTGTGATAGATTTGCGTGCATACACACTACGCACTCACGTGGAATCGGACAGATTAGTCACATTACTAGCCAGGCTGATTAGGCCACAGTCCTCCCCTTCACCCATTCTGGCCATACGTAATAACTACAACACATTGATTACCACGCAGATAGACATAAATAAAACGTTTTATGATAACTATACAGCCCTCAACGCTGCCCCTCCCCAGGACATGACAGAGGTCACAGCAGCATTTTTGGAGTCAGTAGAGCTTCCTACCATTACCACAGCCCAAGCTGCAGATTTGGCGGCCCCCCTGACCGCTCCCGAGATCCGCGGTGCAATACGTGGGATCGCCTGTAACAAGACCCCTGGTTCTGATGGGATTCCCATTGAGTTTTATTCCACTTTCACAACGCCCTTGGTTTCTAAATTATTCCACCTGTACACTACCGCCCCCTCAGAAGGTACCTTACCCCCTACGACTAATAAGGCGATAGTAACCTCCGTGTTGAAACCTGGTAAGTCCCCGGCGGACCTTACAGCATATAAACACCTATCGATCCTTAATACAGAGTATAACATTCTCAGTAAACTCTTGGCATCCAGACTATTTCCCCTACTCCCCACCTTGACCCACTCAGATCAGTGCAGCTTTATACCTAAATGCAGTACCTCATTGAATATACAGCGCTTCTATGCCCTTTTGCATTCTGCCCGAACCGGTTATCCCCGAGCGGGCTGTCTTTCCCTAGATATACGCCAGGCATTTGATTCTTTAAACTGGCCGTATATGTTAGCTGCATCGGTAAAATATGGGATTCTTCCAGCATTCATTAAATGGGTGGAGCTTCTCTATGCTAGACCCACAGTGAGGGCAAAAACTGGCACCAATATCTCTGCAGCATATAACGTATTTCGGGGTACGCGACAGGGTTGCCCCTTGTCGCCCTTATTGTTTGTGCTAGCTTCGGAGCCCTTGGCACAACGCTTACAATACATGATGACACCATATGCATTTCGGTTATGTCACTCTGTTTCAGCTTATGCCGACGACATGTTGCTTTATTTTGCAGAAATGCAAGTTATGACTCCTGTCGCCTTGCTGTTTGAACAATTTGGGGAAATATCTGATCTGCACCTTAATGCCTCCAAATCTGTAGCCTTTTCTTTCTAAGATACATACACTTTTCCCACGCTTCCGTTTGGCCCACTGCAGTTTATTTTTGAACCTTCTACCTTCAAATATCTTGGGAGTCAAATGTATGGAACCACGTTGGACACTGTAGAAGGGAATGTGGTCCGTACACTTAACAATCTGAAAACCCAGGTGCGTTTTGGAACACTCTGCCCTTGACAACTGCCGGCCGTATAGCCATTTCAAAAATGGTTGTACTCCCTAGATTGTTGTATCAATTTACTATTCTCCCCCTGTGGTCCTTCCTGCTTGGATTTACAGAACGCTAGATACGTTACTGACCACATTACTTTGGGGACAGGGCCGTCATAGACGAATGCAATTACGAACTACTGAAGGGGGCATAGGAGCGCCAGATTTTAAGGCCTATTCCATGTTGGCCCAGTTACAATGTATGTCTTATTGGTTAGACGGCCATAATTTCTTTTGAAATAGGCTATTCGCCCGCACACCTACGGATTGGAACACTCCAATCCTTATTATGCCCCGGGGCAGCTAGGGTGAAGCATCCCCCATTTCTGTTACATATTGCACTCAATTATTGGAAACTAGCAACAAAATATTCTAACACACCTACATCATATGCACCAAACGTTCCCCTGTGTGGCTTACCCACGTTATGTGGAGTATTATCTGCTACTAGACTACGTATTTGGACGGGGCAGGCGCGGAGACTGTAGGGCACTTATTCCTAGACGGACCCTTAATGCCTCACGAAGAATTCATACAGACTGGCCCCTCCCACACTGTTTCTAACATATGCTGCGATTACACAATATGTCCGTAAGTATTGGCTGGTAGACCAGGGAGAATCTCTGACATTTGGTCTACTGCAGATACTACACATAATGGGCCGCAGTAGCCATCTGGTCAGATGGGTGTATCGAGGCTTACGACCCCATCTGGGAGTATCCCTATTGACTCTTTGTCATATATTGGAGGCAGAGGTAACTAGGGTGTTACCCAGCTCAAAACAATATAATTGTTTGTACTGCATAGGGCCTACATCAAGCCACTGGTGATAAAGTGCATGTATCCGAATTCCTCCTCGGAGTGTCCTCGGTGTCACAACCCAGACGCAGACTTCCTACAAATGTTATGGGTCTGCACCTCCCTTGTAGATTTCTGGACGGAGGTTATACAAGGCCTTACACATCTAACTGAATGTCCTTCCTGGAATACCCCTAAAGTCTGTCTTCTAGGTCTTCTCCTTCTTCCTAAAAAGGCAAAATCACACAAAGGTGGAAATCGCATAGGGCGCCGCGTGAAGGGAAATGGCGGGAGGAGGTTTAAAAATGGGCCACTACTGAAAGAGAGGCGTTGCAATGTTAAGAATACAGAGGGCTGAGGAAGAAGCCAATATCAATGGAATGTTGCCGAACACACCCACCTCAGTAGGATGTGAGCTTTCTGATCCACAGGAACGACGATAATGTTCCCACACTCTCTAGACCTCTTCACAGCAGAATGATTTAGCCACACCCTAACTGCAGAAAGATAAAGAGAGATGTGGGGACCCAAAACGGGGAACAAAGGTTTCAGATCCCCCAGCTGGTTGCCATCCAAGGGTGAGAAGGGAGGAGGGACCTATAAGAGAAGATAACAAGGTATCATTAGAAACTGACCTTTCTTTCCTACTCCGTTCACTATTCTCACACTGATGTACAAGAGTGTATGTATGTACTTAGTTCTTGTCTTACCAGCTGGACATCTCATAGAACTGTAGAAGGAATGACTCCGCAGCTGTAGGGACAGGAATTCATCCAAAAGGGGTAGACTGAATGAAGGACACTTAAGCCTCTTCGAGGACTAGAAAAGTACTGGTAAGATAAACTGGGGAATAGACTGCTCTCAAGAGTCAAGATGAACACTAGAAACACTTGTCCCCTAAACAATAACGCCCTCAAAAAGAGGCACACAAGGTACAGAGAATAAAGGCACTCTCAACAAAGGCTTTTTCACAATAAGGTCTTACTAATCAGACTCTGATGTGAAGGCGCTCACTGCGCTTTTCAATGGCTTAAAGAACTGTCAAAAGGTAAAGAAGAAACGAGTGTTTCACACTACGTACAGCGCGTTTCTCCACTTTGTAAACACGCAACTATTTCACAAAGACAAAACAATTGTAGTGCGCCTAGCGCGCATTGCATCAGCCCTTACGCTGAACCATACACTTCCAGCTATTCGGGCACAAATAAACTCAGTAGAGTGCTAAAACATACTCCACTATTATCCGGGAGTCGGGGGAGTAATAAACCAGAAACAAACAACCTTGTCCTTCGTAACACGAGGACTACGGGAAGAGAAGGGAAGGGTTACCACCATAGGGGAGGATGAATACAGTAAGGAACCAATCCAGGCAACAGCGAGAAAGCAAGCTTACCGCTCGATACACGGAACACCAGGAACGCGTTGCCGGCGGAGCAATCCTCTCGCTAGCCACGCGAACACACCCTGACTTCTCCTACCAAGGAACCACAGCGACCAAACAAACAGGAGCACAGGGAAACAGGAACAGGGAAGCACTTGAACAGCAAGGAAACAGGATTCGGAAACACTGAAAGCCAAGCACTGGCTTCAGGTCGACGCCCATTATTTAAAGCAGGGAGCGTCTGCAAACTCCGCCTCCTAGTCCTCGAGCAGGGAGCGTCTAAAAACAACATGCCTTCTCAATTAACTTTATTGTTCCCACGAGGCCCATTTGGCAAGACAAGAGGCTCGATGTGTAACAGTTCTCCCTCCCAAAGGTCTTTGTACCGGGCGGGGTTTCCTGGGATTGAGAGCATGAAATTTGCGTACCAAAGCAGGAGCATGTACGTTTTCAGCGGGTTCCCAAGATCTATCTTCAGGAGGAAACCCTAACCAATCTATTAAATATTGTAATTTACCCCTGTGTCTACGAGAATCAAGGATTCTTTTCACAACATATTCTAGATCTTCCCCTACTAAAACAGGAGGAGGGGGTACTTCAGATTCTGGTGAGGACTGATAGGTTTTCAATAAAGACACATGGAAAACAGGGTGTATTTGCATTTCTGCCGGTAATTCCAGCTTCATGGACACAGGGGAGACTATCTTGAGGATCTTGTATGGTCCTATGAATCGAGGATGTAATTTACGTGGACCTTCCATTCGTAAATTCTTGGTAGACAACCATACCTTCTCCCCAATTTTATACTCAGGGGCAGGACTTCGGTGTTTATCTGCTTGTTTTTTCATACTGTCTTGTGTCTTTTGTAAATCTTTGGAAGCTTCCTCCCACATCTCCACCAGTTGTTTATGATGTTGCTGGACGGCAGGTACCTGATCTAAATTACCTGGTACGGGGAGAGGAAGGAATCGGGGATGCTGAGCATAAATCAAGAAGAAAGGAGACACTCCTGTAGCAGAATGAATAGCATTATTATATGCAAATTTGGCCAGAGGTAATGCCCGTACCCAATTGGAAGTAACAGTGGATAGCAAACATCTCAGAAATTGCTCCATGGTTTGATTGGTACGCTCAGTTTGCCCATCCGTCTGTGGATGATGAGCAGTGGACAACCTATGGTCTATTCCCAATGCGGCACATAGACCCTGCCAGAATCTGGAAACAAACTGGGTACCTCTGTCTGTTATAATCACTGATGGTATTCCGTGTAATCTAATCACTTGCTCGATGAACACCTGAACTAATTCCTTAGCATTAGGCAACTTTTTTAAAGGAATGAAATGTGACATCTTGGTAAATAAATCAACTACCACTAGGATGGTATTATATCCCTGCTCCAGAGGGAGATCTGTGACAAAGTCCATGCTCACAGTGTGCCAAGGAACAGAAGGAATGGAGATAGGCCGTAATAATCCTGCAGGAGAAGTATGTTGTGACTTTTGTTTAGCACATACGCTACAGCTAGAAACATATGAAAGAACATCTTTAGTTAGTCCTTTCCACCAAAACCATCGTTTGCACAACTGTACTGTCTTTTCACCCCCCGGATGTGCGGTTAAGGAGGTATCATGACACCATTTCACGATCTGTTGTTGTAGTGGAACCAAAGGAACATAGATTTTACCATCATATAAATACAACCCATCTTTAATGGTACATAGAGCAGTTGTCACCCATTCAAGAGGAGATATGTCACCATAAGCTTTCATTAATAGGGAGAGAAACGTTTCTGGTGTTGTTCCCCTGGTATTACTGCCTATGATTTTATGGCCCGGAATGAGGGGTGGCGGCTCTGAGGTGAGAGATTTCTGCTCTGCTCCCAATCTGGATAGAGCATCCGCTTTTCCCTGCTGGTTTCCAGGGCGATAGGTAATGATGTAATCAAACTCACTAAAAAACAGTAACCATCGCATCTGCCTAGGTGTTAAGGCCTTAGCTGACTTAAAAAATTGTAAGTTGCGATGATCAGTATAGATGGTAATAGTATGAGGAGACCCAAATAAATAGTGTCTCCATTCTTGAAAAGCAAGTTTGATTGCCAACAACTCTCTTTCCCCAATGGTATAATTCTGTTCTGCTGGCAATAGAGTCTTAGAGAAATAAGCAATAGGATGCAAACACCCTGTAATCGGGTTGCGTTGTGACAACACCCCTCCTACCGCATATTGAGAAGCATCCGCTTCCACAAAATAAGGTTGAGTGTTGTCAGCGTGACGCACCACAGGAGCCGTGGTGAATTTCTCCTTCAATTGAGAGAAGGCTTTTTCTGCTTCTTCTGTCCAACCAAATGTCTTCCCTTTCCGTAAAAGCCTTGTTATAGGAGTGATCAAGTCAGAAAAGTGATGTATAAAGCGTCGGTAAAAATTAGCGAAACCTAAAAAGGATTGCACCTCTTTCACCGATTTTGGACTAGGCCATTTGACTAAGGCTTCTATTTTCTTAGGATCCATGAGTATACCTTCAGGTGAAATGACAAATCCTAAAAATTCCACCCTCGGGGTATGAAAGAAACTTTTATCCAGTTTAGCAAACAAATGATGTTCTTTTAATCTGGTAAGGATCTTCTTGACATGATCTATGTGTTCTGCTTCGGTTTTGGAAAATATCAATATGTGATCAATATAGACTATCACAAAAATATCCAGATAGTCTCCTAATATATCATTGATAAAATATTGAAACGCCGCAGGGGCGTTACAAAGCCCAAAAGGCATTACACAGTATTCGAAAAGACCAAATTTTGTGCGAAAGGCAGTTTTCCATTCATCACCTTCCTTGACTCTTATTAGATGGTATGCTCCTATTAAATCTAACTTGGTGAAGATAGAGGAACCCCGCACTTGATCCAATAAAACTGGTATTAAAGACAAAGGGTATTTGTTCTTAACAGTCGCCTTATTTAAAGCACGATAATCTAGGCAAGCTCTTAAACCCCCTTCACGTTTAGGAATGAAGAAGAGGGGAGAAGACACAGGTGACGTAGAATGTCAAATAAACCCTTTGTCTAACATGTCCTTGAGGTATTGTTGTAAATAAGTCGTTTCCGGCTCTGTCAAGGCATATGCACGACTCACTGGCAATTCTGCCCCCGGAATTAAGTCTATTCTACAATCAAAGCTCCTGTGAGGGGGTAAGATGGAAGCTTTTTCTTCATCAAATACCTCCTTAAACTCAGCATACATCGGAGGTAGGAGCCTCTCGGATTTCTCCTTGGCACAACAAACCGGGGAATCCCATTCAGGAGCCTCCTTATAGCAATGCAAGAGACAATGAGCAGATCTTAACGTGACAGTACGCCCAATCCAATCAATCAGTGGGTTATGTTCCTGTAACCACGGTATTCCAAGAATAGCCCCAAATTAGGGGTGTCAATAAGATCAAATACGATTTCCTCTGAATGTCCATTGCTGCATACCATTGTCAAGGCTGGGGTATGATAAGTTATTAATCCAGAAGATAACTCGGTACCATCCACGGCTCTAATGGGTTCTGGCTTAGACTTTGGCAAAAAAGGAATGTTTAGGGAGCGTGCCAATTGAATATCAAAAAAATTACCGGTCGCCCCGGAATCCAACAAAATGGATATATTCTTGCGACATTGAAGAGATAAAATGAACACTACCACGATGGTAAAATGCCGCGCCACTGGCGTGGACATACTAGCCACCTCTAAGGAGACCTTGTTACCCAACTCACTTGAAGAAATGATCTCTTCTTTCTTCAAGTTCTTTCGTTTCCCGCTACAAAGGAGGTCTCATGACTGGAGGCCACTGTCTTAGGAATGACCCCTAATTTGGCAGGACAATTTCTAGCATAATGTCCACCCTTGCCGCAATACAGACAAAGATTCTGTTTTCTGCGTCTGTCTTTTTCTTCTCCCGTTAAAGGATTCCTTACTCCCCCAATCTGCATGGGCTCACTAGTGTCTCTCTGTTCCTTGTTATCTCTCTTTTCGCTTTTGACTATCATGAGCCGAGGGGTGTTGCCTTTAGCCTTTTCTCCTTTTCTTTCCGTTAACCTATGACTAAGTTTTACTGCTAAGTCTATAAAAGCATGACAATCCTCGGGAGGGTCCACTATCTGAGATAACAAATCTTTCAACTCATCATTCAACCCTCTATAAAACAATGAAGTTCTTTTCTCCTCAGGCCATTGAGTCTCAACTAGCAATCTATTGAACTCTGTCACATAATGAAGAATATCTTTATTTCCTTGTTTTAAACTCAACAATTCACTGTCACTGGCTTGTATATAAGTGTGACGTGCAAACAAACTCTTCAGTTTCTCTTTAAAAAGAACAAAGTTGTATAAGAGGGGATCATTGCTCTCCACTAATGGTACAGCCCAATTAGCCGCATTACCCCCTAGACATGAAATGATAAATGCCACTTTCGCAGCGTCATCAGGGAAAGCATTCGCCTTGCACAAGAAATGTAATTGACATTGGTTGAGAAACACACTAAATTTAGCGCCATCTCCGTAAAATCGTTCAGGCACCGCCAAAGGAACAGGAGTGGGAGTATGTACTGAGACCTGTACTGGCTGAGGGGAAGAGGGGTTAATGGTAAGAGGGTTTCCGGACTGAGAAGGAACCATGAAACGGGCAGGTTGAATATAAGTACGTTTACTTTTTACAGAGACATTTTCTGCCACACTTTCTCCGCGCTGCCGCTTTTCTAATTCTGTAGGCAGGTGATGGTTTTCTGCCCTAAGTCTCCCTACTTCTCTTTGTAAGTCTGAGAGAGCTGCTGCCAACTCTTCAACTGTGGGCCTAGAGAGGGAGCTATCCATTAATGCCTCCGCTCCGTCTGGATTCATCGTCGCTCGGGTGGATCTAATTCGTGGGCTTGGCTTTCTGTTGCCGAACACACCCACCTCAGTAGGATGTGAGCTTTCTGATCCACAGGAACGACGATAATGTTCCCACACTCTCTAGACCTCTTCACAGCAGAAAGATTTAGCCACACCCTAACTGCAGAAAGATAAAGAGAGATGTGGGGACCCAAAACGGGGAACAAAGGTTTCAGATCCCCCAGCTGGTTGCCATCCAAGGGTGAGAAGGGAGGAGGGACCTATAAGAGAAGATAACAAGGTATCATTAGAAACTGACCTTTCTTTCCTACTCCGTTCACTATTCTCACACTGATGTACAAGAGTGTATGTATGTACTTAGTTCTTGTCTTACCAGCTGGACATCTCATAGAACTGTAGAAGGAATGACTCAGCAGCTGTAGGGAAAGGAATTCATCCAAAAGGGGTAGACTGAATGAAGGACACTTAAGCCTCTTCGAGGACTAGAAAAGTACTGGTAAGATAAACTGGGGAATAGACTGCTCTCAAGAGTCAAGATGAACACTAGAAACACTTGTCCCCTAAACAATAACGCCCTCAAAAAGAGGCACACAAGGTACAGAGAATAAAGGCACTCTCAACAAAGGCTTTTTCACAATAAGGTCTTACTAATCAGACTCTGATGTGAAGGCGCTCACTGCGCTTTTCAATGGCTTAAAGAACTGTCAAAAGGTAAAGAAGAAACGAGTGTTTCACACTACGTACAGCGCGTTTCTCCACTTTGTAAACACGCAACTATTTCACAAAGACAAAACAATTGTAGTGCGCCTAGCGCGTGTTGCATCAGCCCTTCCGCTGAACCATACACTTCCAGCTATTCGGGCACAAATAAACTCAGTAGAGCGCTAAAACATACTCCACTATTATCCGGGAGTCGGGGGAGTAATAAACCAGAAACAAACAACCTTGTCCTTCATAACACGAGGACTACGGGAAGAGAAGGGGAGGGTTACCACCATAGGGGAGGAGGAATACAGTAAGGAACCAATCCAGGCAACAGCGAGAAAGCAAGCTTACCGCTCGATACACGGAACACCAGGAACGTGTTGCCAGCGGAGCAATCCTCTCGCTAGCCACGCGAACACACCCTGACTTCTCCTACCAAGGAACCACAGCGACCAAACAAACAGGAGCACAGGGAAACAGGAACAGGGAAGCACTTGAACAGGATTCGGAAACACTGAAAGCCAAGCACTGGCTTCAGGTCGACGCCCATTATTTAAAGCAGGGAGCGTCTGCAAACTCCGCCTCCTAGTCCTCGAGCAGGAAGCGTCTAAAAACAACATGCCTTCTCAATTAACTTTATTGTTCCCACGAGGCCCATTTGGCAAGACAAGAGGCTCGATGTGTAACATGGAATGGGCTCAATTATTAGAGCATTTCAAGGTACAATATGAAACTATTGTTGATGACTAAACTACTGTGGAGGACATGAACACCTTCCTTTCCCTTTTTCCCCTTTCCTCTTCTCTCTCCCTTCCCTGCCCTCTCCCCTCCACTCTCCCCCTTCCCCCTCTTGGGCCCTGATGTGCTTGCCCTGACCACCCTTTGCAGACAATTGGAGCAGACACTTTGTTCATAATAGCACAACTTTTTTCTGGTTGTTTTTTTTATTTTTCTCCAATCTTGACTCAGATTTATTATTTCGCTACAGAATAATAGACAATTTACTTATGCTTGGCATCATCATATTGTTTATCCGTGTATAACATGCATTTGGTTTATGCCATCTTCCTCATCTATGCGATCTATATATGTTAATGGATAATTTCCAGATGCAATGATCTCAAGTTTATTGTTCTTGATTGGTAGCCTTTGTCATCGCTGGACCTATATAATGTTATGTATGCTAGTATGTACATGGTAGACTATAATATGATTTACAATAAAGTTGAAAACTCAATAAAATCTGTGTTAAAAAAAGTAAAATATTTAGAAATGTTTTCATGTTAAAAAACCTATTTACATTTTTAAAAAACATATTTAAAATTGTATACATGTTTTTATAAAAAATGGATTTAAAATGTAAGTTAAATTAAAAAAATATATAATATAAAATTGTTATACATATTTTTTAAATTCATGATTGTTAATGTTGTATTATCATTTTTTTATTTTATTGTTTAAAGTTTATGAATGGCAGTACCTATTTTCAAGAATATATTATTTTTTAATAGTAATTAAACTAGTAATTTGAACAGTTTGAATATAAATATATATACTGGTTTGTTTTTTAGGTTATTGTGTTTTAGATAACACTTTAGTAAATTTTATGTTACAAAAGTTATGTGAGACTTTGGAGTATTGATTGTGTTTTTAATATTTTTATTATGTGATATTTTATGTGAAATGTTCTATTTTGAAGTGGATATTGTAGATTTTAATTATTTAGTACCTTATTACGGTCGCCAGGAGACTGCAATGCCAGTGGTCTTCTGACCGCCATATTACAAGTTTACCGTGGTGACTGTGGTGTGGCTCGGAGATTTTGCAGTGGTGGTGATTCTTTTTTCCATATGTATAAATGTCTGTGTAAACATTGGTAATGCTTATGTGTCGGATGCACACATATGTATGACACGTGGAAAAATACCACCTATCCATTGCCGGAGTCGGGCCCATATGTGGGCAGTCCAGGCAATGGGCATATAGTACAAAAAGGACTCACCTGTATGTCGGAAAACTACAGCTGGCAACACTCTTCTTCATGCTCTCAGCAGCCACCCTGATACCCTTAAATGGAGTATCCCTTTCGGGGAGCTGCTGAGAGCACGAAGAAATTGCAGTACCATTACCGCATTTGTCAAAGAAAAAGAGATCATGATCCAAAGATTCAGAGACAGGGGCTACCCCGAGTGGGTAATCCAAAGAGCCATCAAGAGAGTAGACCAAATTGACCGTACCCAAGTATTGGATCCCAAGGTGCAAGCAAGTACTAACGAAACTAATACTACTCAAGAAACAGGTAGAATAATTCTTACCTATAATGGGAACTCCAATCAGATACGCAAAATACTGGCTGACAAATGGGATATATTGACCAGCGACTCTATTATTGGTACAACTATGGAGTGCAGACCCAAAATAAGTGAGCACAATCTCAAAGGTTTTTATCCTTGTGGGCATTGCAAAGCCTGTCATAACAGCTGTATGAAAAAAACTGTACCTATTCCTGGTTATAGGTCTCCAAAGAACATCAACCAATTCCTTACTTGCAGTACCACATACTGTGTATATGTCTTAGTATGTCCCTGCCAAATGTGGTATGTGGGCAGTACTACATTTATGGCTAAGAAGCGAGTGTTAGAACATATGCGAGCCATAAATAAAAAGGATACTCATTATCCCATTGCCAGACATTTTGAGCTGTTCCATCTGTCCAATAGCTCGTTACTTAGCTATTTTGTATTGGAACAAGTTCATATTGGCCCCAGAGGAGGTAACAGAACTTTAATGTTACGCAAAAGAGAATCTAGGTGGATAATTGAACTTGAAACCGTGTACCCTAAGGGTCATAACCTAGAAGAAGAACTAAGTACTCATTTACGTAGTGACTAGGCCTGGCATAAATATTCTGTCTTACTGATGTATCAATTCTATCATGATGTACAAACTATGCCTCAATAGTCTGTGCTAATAGATTTTAATATTTGATTTTTATTTATTAATTTTTTCATTTTCATACAGGAAGAAAGGAAGGGTTACACCAGTTGCGGACTGTCTCATCCATTCCGGCCACCCTACCCTTTTCTTCCGCGTCGTGTGGGTCCATCCCCAGATAAGATTATCTTTCTAATTCTTTCTAATTTTTGAAATTGTTATGTTGTACACTTTATTATTATTATTTTTATTTTCTCTCTGTGTCTCATGAATCTGTTTAAGGATGCTAGATAAATGTAATTTTGTCGGCTATACAAACAGTGTACTAATCTCCCATCTATAGTGTGTTGTTAAGACACAGCTAGTCATAAGATGACAGGCACATCTCTAGTTCATGTATTGTATCCTTACAGTTGGATGATATATATAGTTTATGATAGGGGCACTATGCCGCTAGTAAAGTCCTTTCTGTTGTATAATACATACATTATATCCCAGGTGCACTATGCCGCTACTTAGTTTGTTTTGTGATACAGCACGCAATGTATTTGGATATTTTGTGATGTATATAATGATCACCATAGCACTATTGGTTAATACGTTGGAGATATCATGACCTCCCAATACATGGCTCTTGATTGTTTGTCAAAAGAATTAGGACACTTCAATATTCTATGTCCACGTTATGCGCCAGTAATCTAGAGGCACTAGTGCCGTTTGAATGTTCTCATAAAACTTTATTTAAATTTGGCAGCAATGCATTTACATGGTTTTCATGTGCGCAATACGTGTTAGGACTCTAGACGACATATGATGTGTTTAGGTGCCGAATATGTGGAAATATTATATAATTTCTTGCAATTGTGTCTATTATAAGAAAAGAAAAATCACAACACTAGGAGAATCGTTATAATTTTTGACATTTACAAATGGCCACCGTGTTTGCCACTATCATTTGACAAACATTAGTCCTTCTTTTGTATCTGCACCTATATAGAATCATTGGAGATGTGTATTACTTGTGTGATCAAGACAGCTTGCTGTCGAAACGCGTAACCTTGGTGAATAAACATCTGGTTTTGTCCGGAGTGCGAGTCCTTCTTTGAAGAAGATTTTTGTGCGTGATTTAAATATCGGGAGACCTGCCCGGTTTGACTCGCCACCTGTCCACGGGCCACGGACTTCAGTAATCTTGGTCGTTTGGAAAGCATATATATATATATATATATATATATACATATATAGATATATATATATGCTTTGTCAACATTATTTTAACATATGTTTTATTAGTACATATTAAATAATTGTATACATTTCATACTATTATTTAATTTATACTTTACCATTTTTTCACAATTTCTTAAAACATTATTTATCTTTATGTTTAATTATATTGTAAATTTTTCTAGCATTTCTAATTTTTTTTACATAATTTCTTTTAATATATGCTTTATTAGTATATGTTGCATAATTTTATATTTGACACTAATATTTAATTTATACCATATAATTTATACATAATTGTTTATACCATTTATCTTTTCTACGTTTAATACTCTTAAAAAACATTTATTGAACACTTATACAATATTTCCCATTCATTCCTATGGGTAGATAGTCTTTTTTGTGTTTCATTTAGCAGCTACATTATTTTTTTAACACTACCTTCTATTTTGTAATCTATTTGTGTTATTTGTAGTCTATTACACCGGAACCAAGCCGCTGTAAATGTAAATGTAAATGCCCAGTATTTGTAAAGTGCCAACAATTACCCGAGGGTGTCAAGGCGCTGGGGGCTGTCGGGAAGATTAAGCGAGCTATTGCCCAGAGTCACATGGTGCTGGGCTGATCTGCCACCGGCAATCGAGCCGTGAGCCCCCGGGTTCCGGAGTCAGTTGCCCTGCCCGCTGCACCACACCTCTGCTGCTGTTCGTTAGAACAGGTAAGTGACTCTTTGAGGATTTCTTAAGGGTCTTGAGGGTAGGGGGATTTAGGATGGAGGTTTAAAAGTTAGTAATAGTGATGTATGTGGGTTTTTGGTATATTTAGGGCTTTATTACGAGCTTGGTGGTCTGATCGCCAAACACCGCAGCTGTAGTCTCTAGAAGAACACTGCGCCAGCGGTGTTTCCGACTGTGGTATTACGAGTTTATGATGGTGCCTGTGGTCTGGCTGTGGAGATCGTGCGGGGGTGGTGATTACCTTTCCATATGTATCGATGCCAGTGTGAGCATTTCAACTACATATGTGTCGGATGCACACATATGCATGATATATGTGGAAAAATACCACCTACCCATTGCCAGAGTCTGGCCCATATGTGGGAAGTCCTGGCAATGAGTACATGGTACAAAAAGGACTCACCTGTATATCACCGTAATCAGGGTCGTAATCCTAATTAAAATTGGTATACATATTTTTTAAATTCATGATTGTTAACTTTGTGTTATCATTTTTAATTTTCACGTTTAAAGTTTATGAATGGTAGTACATATTTTGAACAATATATAATGTTTTAATAGTAATTAAACTAGTAATTTGAACAGTTTAAATATAAATATGTATATTATGGTTTATTTTTTAGATTACTGTGTTTTAGATAACACTTTAGTACATTTTATGTTACAAAAATGATGTGAGAATTTGGAGTATTTTTTCTGTTTGTAATATTTTTATTTTGTAATATGTTATGTGAAATGTTTTATTTTGAAGTGGAAATTGTAGATTTTAACTATTTAGGACCTTAATACGAGTTTGGCGGTCCAATCACCCTAACAGCATGGTCACAAGGAGACTGCAGTGCCAGTGGTCTTCCAACCGCTGCATTACGAGTTTACCGTGGTGACTGCGGTGTGTCTGCTGAGATTTTGCAGCAGTGGTGATTCTCTTTCCATATTTATAAATGTCTGTGTGAACATTTGTAATGCTTATTTGTCGGATGCACACATATGTATGACACGTGGAAAAATACCACCTATCCATTGCCGGAGTCAGGCCCGTATGTAGGCAGTCCAGGCAATGGGTATATGGTACAAAAAGGACTCACCTCTATATCGTCGCAAGCAGGGTGGTAATCCTCGGGGTGAAGATCCTTGTGTGAAGGAAGGACCTGAAAAAAGGGATCCACGTCAAACTCTTGCCAAAAGAACAAGAAAGGGGTGACTATGCACCTCAAATCCTTCGATTCCGTCACGTTGCAGCTGGTGGCCAGACTGCAGTGGTCGGTTCATGGAAAACCCAATTCGTAATTCGAACGGTGGTGTAACTCTTCTATATTGCCCTATGGCAGCAGCTTTTGCCAAACCGCGAACCTCGCAGTCTGCGGTGTGCTTGCGGTGTCGGCGGGTCAGCTGTTCCTTTTCAAATGGAATCCGCACATCTCGTAATATGGGGGTCGGACCACAAGCTTGATGCATTCGGACCGCGGGTACCACGGTTTATAGACCATCAAACCTTTCATAAGTTTTACATTTTCAACTCTTATTTTTCATTGTTAATCATTTTCTAACATTTCAACATTATTTTAACATATGTTTTATTAGTACATATTAAATAATTGTATACATTTCATACTATTATTTAATTGACACTTTACAATTTTTTCACAATTTCTTACAACATTATTTGATATGTTTATATATTTTAAATTTTTTTAACATTTCTAAACTTTTAAAGATTTTTTTTAACTGATGCTTAATTAGTATATGTTACATAATTGTCTATATTTTACAATAATTTAATTTATACTGTACAATTTATTCATAATTATTTATAACATTTGCCCTTTGGTTGGACCGTCAAATTACCATTCTGCCAGTCGGACCGCCGTCTCTGCCAGGATTACAGATCCCAATGAGGTGGCGTTCTGAGTCATATCCCTGAATGGCTCACAATATCCTTTACGAACAGCCTTTTCATGGCGAGCAGACAACCATGAAAAGATGTTATAAAGGCACATGGGGCCCCCAAACAAGGCTTGTCCATTGTGGGCCACTGTGAAGCGGCCCTGGGGGCACCTGTAGTGCTCCCACTCAGCTCCATTCACTGTGTGCCATGCACAACATGGTGCATGGCACACGGTCTATGGATGTGCAGGAGGTGCACCGCACCACGGCAGCTTGTCAGGCGGCCCTGTTCCTTGGCTGCAGCACAAGCCGCCGTGATACCTAGCACATTCTGACCATCAGCACTTCAGTCATATGGAAATGCGGCGATCGGGCCGCTGCCTGCTTGTTGGGTTGTCTCCTCACCACTGCAATAGTATGGACAATTCCGACCGACCGCCATCCAAATCATCCCCTTGGTTATGTAATTGGTCAGATGTAGATTTTTCTCCGTTAATGGTTTGTTGAGAGAATCCCGCAGAGTTTCCTCGTCTTGCAGGATTTGTAGTTTTTGAAGTTTTTAGTTGTTTAAATTAGTGTGGCTTTTATATTGTTGATTTATTTGTTTGGTTGAATTTATTGTTTACAGTTGAAAATAGTTTTTTTGTTATTGGTTGGTTTAGTATAGTTTGATTGTTTCGTAAATGCTAATATAGGGTTTCCTTTTTATGTACAATATATAGTTTGAATTTTTGATCTAAATATACATATATATTTCTATATATAGTCACAACACTTTTCCCCAAAAGGGACTTCTCACCGCACTCACAGCTCCGTGCTCCTTTGTCAAGGATTAGTGAAATTCATGCAAGGGTGTTTATTCATAGCATGCCAACACACCCCTATGCATTTCAGTCTCCACGAGACCTTGTTCACAGGGATAACAACAACACAAAGCGGCATTCCGTTTCTGCCTTATTTAAACCACATGACATCACATCCGGTCTATAGCTTCATTGCATTGTGGTAATCGTAGTCTTACTGCTCAGGCGCTTTGATAATTATCGTTAGAACTTTTAGCTACATTTTTTATATAATGACTCAACATATACAGCTGTAATTGTCTGACAAATGATTATTATTGTGTCTTACTTTTCCTTGTGACCACACATTCCTTGATGTTCAAGAAAAATGAATACTATCCTTTTTTAAGGAGTTACAGTATTATCACTGCGTGGATAAGAATCAAACCCATGGTTTGTTACTCTATTCAAAGTGCACGAGTGCGCAGCGCTATTCAGTTGGTACTACCCTCCAGTGGGGATGCTATTGTACACAAAAGTTCACCTTTATGAGAACGCCTGCACACATGGAAAATTTTCTCCTTCTTTATTGCGGGCTGCAGAAAAGTCATGCTCATACCTTCGGTAAAAGCGCCATACGCGTTTCGGGCAACCTTAGCCCTTGATCACTGGCAATGCAACAAAAGTCCCGGTAGCCATGGTTAAATACCCGAAACGTGTATGGCGCTTATACCGAAGGTGTGAGCACGACTTTTCTGCAGCCCGCAATAAAGAAGGAGAAAATCTTCCATGTGTGCAGGCGTTCTCATAAAGGTGAACTTTTGTGTGTGAGATATATATACATCAATCAAACACAACTCCTACTCCACATAGAAGGGAGCACGCACACAAGGGCTGCTGGATTAGGGTTTTTTTATTTCATGGGGCCTCCTCCGAGCCCGCAAACAGGAGAGACGCGTTTTGGCTGACTCAGCAGCCTTCCCCTCAATCTGGTGAGCGCCATTTTTCCTAAAAACATAGGTAGCCTGTTCCAATTATGAACATAGAAGAAGTACTAGTCACATGTTGTGAAGTGTCAAATGCATAAAAATACATTAAAAGTGCAATACAATCAATGCACATGTACATAGTGGAAATTGCTATATCTAAATATGGTATTAAGAATGCATAATGCATTGAGATGTACTTAATAAATGCCTAATGCATAAGCAATCTGCTAAAGATTATATATACAATTACAAATATGCTGAAGCATGAGAAATGTATCACCTTCTCTTCCAATGTATTTTCAACCCTTTGTTGTTGTGCCATAACCATAATAATATTTAGGTTGGTTTTTCAATGCTTGTAGTAAATTTGTTTGGTTTTTTAGTTGCTTTTTTTTAAATTAGGTTTTCCAACAGAGAACAAAATATATAATAGGGGACAGAAGAATAAGAGAACTACAGGGACAACTGAAAAGTCATAAAGGAAGCATCAGCATATGCTATATCAATAATCGGAATACATTGTATTTGATAAGTAACACATTTACACATATAGAGAAGGGTCGGGCGGCACCAGTTACATTGGAATAACAACAGGAGGAAATGGAATATGGCCCGGAGAGCCAGTCTATGAGCGAGTGTATTTCACGATGGCAGTAATTGCTATGATAAGAAGAGTCTCTTTAAACCCCTAAACAGATGTGCGGGGGTATATAAAAGAGAAAATAAAGGCAATAACCAACTATGTATTACATGTGTATATCTAATTCAGCTGGGCTCAGTTCAAGTACCGTACAATCATTCAATCCCCACAGGGTAATGTAATACATAAGACTGCAATGGCTGCCATATGTTTTTGGGTCTCGAGGCAGGTAGTTGTAGTGTAGCACACGTGTCAATAGTAGTGTCACAGTATATTAAGTCTCAAATCCAGGCCTTTACCGTTGGAGCAGTGGATCCACCCCAATGTAATGAGACTTGTCTCGAAGCGAGAAGCAGAGCAATGGCAACAAATTATCTTACTCCCGCAGGCAAAGGCTTAATATAGCCTAACAGGGCCTGCAGGAGAGTCAATAGTAATTCGGATTCAATCATCCGTCATGGATGGCAGAAAATCTCCCCCCCAATATGCCACTTTTGGTGCACAGCTCCATGCCAAGTGAGAGAAATAGCATGATCCATTGCACATCTGGAGCAACAATGTGGTTTGGCGGGGTCCATTTTCGCGAACAGGTGTGGCGTGAATCATGCTCTGTGTAGGTATTTAAAATGCAACAGTTTATGCTGATGATTTCTAGAAATGTATTGTGTTTGCTCGAAACAATAAAACCACGTCCGGTCTGGCAGAGGGTAGCCAAAGTCCCTCTCCCTTGCTGTCTTGGCCACCATCCCAACTGCTGGTCGAAGTGATAAAAATAAATGATAAAGTTGGTAAACCAGATGAGCTCACTGTTTGACATTATAACTAATGTAAGTGGAGGAACTTCTGCCGGTGCCTCTGGGGTAGATTTAAGTGCAGTGCGTAAGGAGTTTCGTAACCTTTGTAGAATAAACCTGTCCATGTAGGACACGTTATGTCCTGCTGTTAAACCTGCAAAGTGCGCAGTTGGGTATCATGAAAAAGGTCACCCAGAATATGTAGTCCACACAAGGTTAGGGTTCGCTTGGTAAGTGTTTACTGTGGTCGGATTCAGCCAAGGATTATCCGGTATGTGTGGGGAGTAGTGGAGGTCAGCATTTAAATACCAGTGCAATTTAACCCATGACCAATCAGTAGTTTGTACTGCTTGTATCTCCGACGGGATCCTAGGTAGGCCTTGAGATATAATAGAGGAGAGCGAGCATGGGCAGGCCTGTGTACACTCTGGCTTCAGATATTGCAGCCTGCCATCAGGGTGGCACCAGTAATACCAAAATGCACTTGAGCAACCAAGTAATATAAAGAAAATCAGGGAAATCAAAACTGCAGCGCTGGTATGGCATAGTCAAGGTTTGCTAACCAATTTGCGGCTGCCTGCCAGCCCAGACCAGCCTAATAAGCATACTGCGGAGTGTGTGAAAAAATTTGGTCGTAAGAGATATAAGTATTTTAAGGAATAAATATAGAAATCAGGGTAGTGCGACCATTTTAATTATAGGGATTCTACCAGCAAACGACAGAGAAATGTTAATCCAATAGTCAATTTGTGTCGCTAGTTCATCAACCACGGGTCCGTAGTTGAGATGGACAACCTCCGAAGCACTCTGATGTGAAAAGGCGCCCAGATATCTGGGGGGTCAGTGCACCAGCCCTGTGGGAAATTGAAGATAAAGGGGAGAGTCGAATCTGTCAGTGGAAACATCTCTGATTTACTCTAGTTTATGGCTAGTTCTTGGAAAACTCCAAAACAAACAATTTCTCGAAGCAAAGGAGGAAGATTTGTTTCGGGGTCCTGAATGAATAACATCACATCGTCTGCATAAAACGAAGCCAACAGTGGCCCACTGTGGAATCTTAGTCCATGCTGTAGATGTCACTCCTACAGATGCTGTGCAAGTGGGTCCATGGCAATAATAAACAAAAGGAGCGAAAAAGGGCACCCTGCCGAGGGTCGCATGAAAGTGCAAATTGATCATTTAAATCATACACCCGGAGCCGGGCCAATGGGTTCACATACAGTAGGCGAATAAGGTCAGAAAAACCTGTAGGCACTCCCAGTTTCCGTAATGTGGCATATAGAAAGGACCACTCCAGTGAGTCAAATGCTTTTTCTGCGTCTAATAATATTGCTGCTGCGTATAATTCAGGATTGATTTGGTTAAGGATCTCAAACACTGTGCGGAGATTAAACGACGTGGACCGATTCGATAGTGTGCGTGGGCAGTGTTTAACCATGGTAACAACTTGCATAAGCTTGGGAGATAGATACCAATGGTCTATACATGACCCTGAGCCATAAGGAGCTGAATAAAAGGAATATTTTTTATTGGTGGGATTGATTTCGGGCTCGTCGAGCATCGGCAAGGAGGAAGATCTGCGAAAGGGAAGCAAGAGACTGCACTGAATGGAGCTTAGTGATCGGTCCAGGGCATGTCGTGTCTGATGACAGGTCAAGTGTAAGGTTAAAGTCACACCCCATTATTATAGTGTCTACTGATATCTGAGATATATGTATAGATATGTCAGGAAAGAATTCAGGTAAATCAACATTTGGAGTAAATACATTGACCCGTAGTAGGGTTTCGTCCCCCATCACGTCAGTCACTAAGAGGTAGCGACCATCAGGGTCAGCGACCACCTTGAAAGAAACTGATTTGGGGATCAAGATACATACCCCCCTAGAGACGGTACTGAAATTAGCAAAGAAATGATTATCACCACAATGTGATACAAAGTGATTGATAGAGTGTGGGGCATAATGGGTTTCCTGTAAAAACGCCACTTGGAAAGAGTGTCTGGCTAAAAGGACAAGACGTGTCCCCCTTTCTTGGGTTAGAAAGTCCTTTAACATTCCATGTAATACAGATCAACTGTAGTACTCCGGATCCCTCCACTGGCGGGGTCATAGATACATAAAAAAAATGTGTGTCTGTGCGAGAATGCGTAGGATATGCACATGGTCGGTCAACAGCATGATCAATGTCCTGTACGAATTAGCAGAATACACAACACTAAATAACCCAAAAATCCAAACACCCCACCCACATTGGATAATAAACAATCAATATCCGGTGAATCCTATCATTTACCCAACTAAAAAAACACTCATTAATTCAAACTGCAGGAGAACTCCTAGGGGGCAAGGCAACACCCAATGGAGACCGCCATTAAGTCTATAGTTCTTGATGAAATTTAGTGCAGCCAACAGAGTATAGTGCTGGGAGCGTATGTCTAAGGTTCAAGCTTGACCAGCTTGATGAAGGTTAGCAGGGGGAATGGGTGTATAGATGATGGAACGTAGGGGACAGCAACTCAGACGGTACCTCACTAGTCCGCCAAGTTCGATTGAGAGGATGCAACTATTCATTCACTCGCACAGGAGTCAAGTTCAGCTCGAAGTTGCTTCCAGAAGCTGATGCCCTCAGCCAGTGAATCAAAAATTTGGGATGTTCCGTTTATCTAAATGCAAAGCCGCGACGGTTACAGCATAGCATGGCGAACGTTTTCTTTCTAGAGTGTGCGTTTAATGTCCATGAATATACAGTGCACCTCCTGAACTAAAGGACTGAAGTCTGGGAAGAATTCGAGCATCATGTATTGATGCTGGACCGTTCCTCTGTCCGGGCAGGTCGAAGAGCCGCGTCCTGATCATGGTAACAATTCACACTCCACAGCACACGTCGAGTATAAGTGAAGTTTACCAATTTTAAGCAGTGTACAAAGTTTAGCACAATACATATAAATTAAACACGCTTCCAACAGCCAACACGTGTTTCGTCGCAAACAGGGAGGTTATCCCACGACTTTCTCAAGGCTATATCTCCTTAGTGAATACCTTCGATTTGTGGTGATACTTCCAATCCACAAAGGGTTTCTGTTTAGGCGGCGTCAAAGTCAATATTCCTAGCAATATCCTGGGTTTTCCAGTATACCCCGTCTTCAAAAGGCGTAATTATAGTTTCTCCCGATATCAGACGCCGCCACTCATGTGATGAACAGAAACCCTTTGTGGGTTTGGACAAGTGAGAAGGACACAGAGTGCCTAAATAATACATTCATTTTTCTGAGATTTCTGCCTGAACTGTAAGCAATTCTTAAGTGCTACAATAGTTCTAACTGGTAACTATACAATACAATATAATATATTACATACAATTAAAACTATAATAAATATGAAAAAAATGTAAGACACTCACCAACTAATTTAATACTGGCACACACAATTAATTTACACATAACAACCAAAAAATGATCATAATGAACATGCAAGGATTTGAGTTCCCAGGAACCCAGCTTCCCATGGGTTATAGGTTTGCTCTTGTAGCTATAATCTCTGAACTGTAAGCAAAGCTGAACAATGTGTAGTATTTGCTTGGGACAGGGGTTATCCATCCTCAATATTCTGGGTTGGCCTGAAATACAAACTTACAAGTGCTCAGAGGAGCAACCACTTGTGAGTTGTTGGGAGCCCAAGGGACAGACTCATGATGATGAGGAGCATCTCAACGATGAGCAATAGTCTTTAAAGATCTACAAAGCCCAGTAACCTATACACAGTGTCTCCCAGTGTCCGTCACCGTGGTCTCTATTTTTCACCATTATTTCTATCTATATTGTATGGTGCAATATCTCATTCTTTCTCCACCCTTACATCTCCTTCTTATCAACATCTCTGCCTTATTCCATGATTCACCTACACTGCTGTCCTCATCTCATTCCTTGCTCAGTATTCCTCTCCCCTACACCACTCTCATTCTAATCTCTCTCCTTCCCAGTCTTCCTTTCTCACCCTATTCTGCTCTTCCCTATCTCTTCTAGTGTCTTTTTTAACTTCACATTTGTTCTCTCTTGTGATCACGTATTCTCCACACAGCGTAGATAAAACGCTTCAGTTTATTTCAAGGAAACAGCCTCAATGCAGTCGTTCCATACTAGCCAGCCCACCAACTGACCCATGTGGAATTCCTATGCGGAGCTTTCAGAAACATTATTGTGGTTTTTAGTCTGTAACCTGTTGCTGCAGGGCCTTAGTCTTAAGCTTGTTCTATTTCAGAACCTCATGTATTCTAAGAATGTTGGTGTTGTTAGAGTGTCTTAGCCCCAGAACTCCACTGTGTCAGTTACTTGTGGGTTGTCCTGTGGATGGAACGTTTCTGTATACTGGAAACATCTTTAATAAAGAAGCCTGTTTTTGCACACTCCTGGACCTAGTGTACTGCTTCACACTGGCGACAAGCTGGAGAACATTGGACCCTTTTACAAAACCATGAAGGAAATCAACTTTGCTTCTAACTGGGAAAAGGGTTAGCCTCAGAAACGTCCTAAAATGTTTTCAGACCCTTCTACTTACACGGTACTGTGTGTGCTGACCAAGGGGCACTTACTTAAGCTTGCTTTAATTCTTGGGATTCCCAGTCCAAAACACGGTCCCCATGAGCTTGCAACCCTTAAGACTCAGCACTTGCTCGCGACACCCCACATCCTTTAAAACCAGTGCTCCTCACCTCGAGCTCTGTGCCTGCTCGTGCCAGCTGACTGCCTCTGACATGGTCGCGTGTCCTGGTCCTGCTGCGTTGCCTTGCTTCATGTTGCCTTCTCTACGTTTCCTTGCTCCTTAAGATGTGACATCTGTTCATGTCACGCGTCAGCCAAAAGCGTTCCTGGCAACACCCAACGCAAGCTTCTCCTGCATCTCCCTGGCAACCGGAGATGCGTTACTTCCTTCTCGCTGGACGCCTCGTCTCTGCTCAGCTGGGAAACACTTGGGTGAGGGTCTTGCACACCAGGGAGCAGAGAGCATCGTTTCAAAGGAATCTGGTGCAAAGTTCATGCACCAGAGACGACGTGAGTCATTCCTCTTTGTCTTCATTCTCTTTTAACGGTGATAGGCACACACTGCCTGTCACCCCTGGAAGAACTCACAATCTCACTCCGGTTTTAGCACGGCTCACCACTGTATCATCGGTACCCTCCTCAGTGATAGGCACACCCACTGCTGTGATCTGGAGCCTGCTCAGTGATGCACTGTGGGTCAATATTTCCTTATTAATGTCCCCATTTTTACTTCGTCGTCTTGAGAACCAAACCTTCAGGGATAGATCGGTGTGGATTTTGCACACCGGAGAGACTCCATATTGAGCTCATCTGCTCCACGTTGTATTTGGGTGTTGGAATGTTTTACTTTGTATATTTGTGCATTTACCCTTGTGGGTCATTATTCTAACGCACCTACCAGCATACACATGTACACGTTCAACTTTCCCTATCGCCAGCTCGTGCGGTGTTTGACTTTCCTTGCTAGTAGGGGTAGTATGCCATCATGCAAAAAAAACACCTGTGATGGTTTGGGACCATCAGACGGCAGCGACCAATCCAACATGGCCGCTGCCGTCGAACATCCAGGAAGTAGGGTCAGCGGTCTAGCTGACACGCTACTTTTGGGTGGACGTGCCCGATGAAGAAGGCTGGTGGGAGGCGAAAGCAGCGTCTGGCATGTCCGAGTGGAGTTCGGGAGGAGAAAGGACCACGTGACTGGGACCAGAGGAAGAGTGGAGCACGAGCATCAGGAGTCATGCAGAGGAAGAGGACGGCATCTGGAGTGGAGACTGGAAGACGCGGGACGACCTCAACAACCGGGAGGAAGAAGGAGAGGACAGAGACCGATCGAGGAGCACTGCGCACGAGACCACTGCTTTTCCCAAGGGTGAGGAGGCTGGGTATTCCATCACCACGGTCCAGGCGGGTCGTGGGAGTAGGCAAGTGCCAAAAGCATGCACTGTATTGGTTAAGGGGTTGTGGGCACGTTTAAAGGGCACCAGGAAGTGAGCACTTACATCCCTACACTAGGCACCCACAACGTTAGGGCTCTGGTGGTGGTGCACTTTTCCCTTCGCCTTCATTTGAAGGGTACAACAGTAGTCTGAGCCTTTTCTTTTGTTTTATTCTCTGGGTCAACTCTTGCCTGACAATCTGGGAAGAACCCAAGAGTACAGAGACCAGAGGAGCCAAGAAAAAGGACCCAACCAGCAAAAAAAAACCTTCCCCAGAGACTTAAAATACATACTGTTTCGAGTGTGTGCTATCAACATACTTAACGCAATAATAAAATAGAATAGAAAAGCGCACCTTCCGTGTATCTGACCTGCCTAAATAGAGGGGTGGGAGGTCCGGGCGGGAGCTCACGACCACAGTGGTGTCAGAAGTGGGATACCCTGTCTGGCGAAAGACAGAACCCCTGCCATGGAAGCAATAATTACCCAACTGGCAGAAGGGCAACGCCATCTGCAGCTCGTCTTTGAGCAACAGACCAAACAGGCGCAAAAGAAAAGAGAAGCCCTGCAGACTGCCCTAAAAGACCAAGCGGCCCTCCTAACTGCAAACCAGCAGGTTCAAGACACCGCGGTTTTGCGCCTTACAGAGGCCATATCAAGTGCCCGCATGCATCCTAATGTACCAGGGTCAGTCCTTCAGAAGTTCCAACAGAGGGATGACCCGGACTATTTTTTTGTGAACTTTGAGAGAGTGGCCTCCACAGCCACCTGGCCACCAGAAAGATGGGGACAATATATCGCGCCCTTATTATCAGGGGGATTACAGGCCGTTTTTCAAGCCGCCAACCCGGCAGGTGTCACCAGTTATGTTGACATAAAAAAGGCCATTCTGGAACGTCTGGGTTGTGACCATGAATGCCGCCGGGCTCGTTTCAGAAAAGAGAAATGGACTGTGGGAGACAATCCAAGGGCCCTCTATTATCGAATACGGGACTTAGGGAATCGTTGGTTGCAACCTACCACCTCATCCATCGACAAGCTCATGGATAAAGTATATTTAGAGCAGTACCTGGAAGCATTACCCTTTAACATGAGGGCATGGATCAAACAACAGCCCAATTTGTCAGTTATGGTAGTAGTGGACCTTGCATGTGCATACCACCGATCCCCCGAGTTCAAAGCTTCTTCCCTTAGAACCCAGATAGGTCCCCCAAAGATTCTGAGCAAAACAGCCGCACACCCCATAGAACATAAAAGTCAGGTCTTCTCACGGCCCCAACCCAAACCACCTTCCTCTGGACCTCCCCCATCAGGGCCACAGTGTTTCCACTGTGCCGCATGGGGGCACATAGCCCAACACTGCCCTTCCCGCCTTCCCCTCAGGAACCCATGGAGGTGGGGTACACCCGGGGCGGGTAATGGTAATAGGAAAAACCCCAGAAATGTACAAGAAAAAAATACATGTGCACGGGAAACCGGTTCTGGCATTTCTAGACACAGGGTGCCACCATACAGTAGTCGATAGAGCCCTGCTATGCGAATCTTAGATAGTGGAAGATGAGTGCATACAGGTGACTTGTGTTTATGGGGAAAAGAAGTTGTATCCTCTTGCCAAGGTTCTGTTTGATATAGAGGGGGAGTCACAGTTGAGGAAAGTGGGAGAGGTACCAGACCTACCTGAGTCAGTGTTGTTAGGAACTGACTTTCCCAGGTTTCATGAATACCTGCAGGCACATAATCCGTCCCTTCCTTCAGTGACATGGCTGAATAGCGCTCCCTTCCACAGTGAGGAGCTAGAGGAGACGTGCCCTAAAGTGCCTAAAACTTGTAGGGAGAAAACAAAAGAACAGGCTATGTATCAACAGACTGAGCCTGTCTTATCCACTCATGTCTTTGCCTCCTCAGAAACGCCTAAAGAAGCTGGCCGGAGTTTCCGAGCAGCCCAAAGAGATGATACCATGCTACAAAATGCATGGGAGCAGTCTCAGGAGAATCAACCGGATAAGGTAGGCCCCTTCTTTTGTGTTAAAAACGGCCTCCTGTAAAGGATATCCCAGGAAGGGGGTAATAGAAAGGAACAGCTACTAGTTCCCCGAGCTTTTAGAGAACAGGTGTTATGTCTAGCCCACAGCCAGACCGGGGGTGAGCATTACGGCAAGGAGCATACTTTGAAATATCTACTGCCCAAATTCTATTGGCCAGGGGTATACCAGGAAGTAGCCAGATATTGTGCTTCCTGTTCTTGCTGTCAATTGGTAAACGCTACATCAATACCCAAAGCACCACTACAGTCCCTACCCATCATGGACATTCCATTCAAAAGAGTAGGGATGGACCTAGTGGGACCCCTAATCCCCTCTGCCCAAGAACACCAGTACATTTTAGTACTCGTAGATTATGCAACAAGATACCCGGAGGCTATACCCCTGTCTTCCACAACCACCACCGCAGTAGCTCATGCCATGGTCACTTTCTTTTCCCGGGTTGGATTTCCCCATGAGTTATTAACAGACCAGGGAACCCCGTTTATGTCCAGGTTGATTAAGCAAGTATGCACCATACTCAAAGTCAAGCAGATACGCACACGGATTGGTTGGTGGAGCGGTATAACCGCACAATAAAGACCATCCTAAGGAAGAGCATAGACAAAGCAGGGAGGGATTGGGACCGACAACTACCCCTTGTCCTCTTTGCCATTAGCACACATGAACAGAAATCTATGGGTTTTTCATCTTTCGAGCTTCTGTTTGGAAGGAGACCCAGAACGCTCCTGGACATGCCAATGGAACAATGGACAGAGGAGGGAGATGAAGGCAAACCTCTACTACAATATTCCGCCTCCCTGAAAGACACATTGTCCTCCCTGTGGGAGGAAGTACATGTCAATATGGAAAACGCACAAAACAGACAAAAGTATCAGTATGATCGTCACACTAAACTGAGGGAATTCAAGGCAGGGGATCAGGTGCTCACCCAGTTCCGAGGAAAATCTCCTAGCTTCCTGGCAAGGCCCCTACAGGATACTGAGTAAAGTAACCCCCGTCACTTACAGAGTAGACGATTCCCATAAACATGCTGCTGGACAGATTTACCATTAAATCAACTCAATGCATGGGAGAAACCCATTCCTACAACCCCAACAACAGGGGCCTCCATACACCATATCACCATAGATAAACCAATGGAAGTGACCTTCACCCCACAAACCCACAAAGAAGAGACCCACATACAGTTAGGGTCAAAAGTCTCGGAAGAACAGAGCCAACAAATGTTATCCCTCTGCGAAAAGTACTCCTCTGTCTTGTCAGGGACCCCAGGATGAACTTCTTTAGTGGAACACGACATAGTCACAAAAACAGCCCAAACGGTTAAATTAAAACCTTATCGTATCCCAGAGGCCAGGAAGCAGGCGGTGGACCAAAAAATACAAGCCATGTTAGAGGCAGACATAATTGAGCCATCTCATAGTGCTTGGTCGTCTCCAGTTGTCCTTGTACCAAAACCTGATGGTAGCATTAGGTTTTGTATAGACTTCCGTCAGGTGAATTCCGTGTCAAAATTCGATGCCTATCCCATGCCAAGAGTGGACGAATTGATTGAGCGTTTAGGAGATCCCATGGTCATGTCCACCATAGATCTAACAAAAGGCTATTGCCAGATCCCATTAACCCCGGCAGCCAAAGAAAAAAACGGCCTTTTCAACACCATCAGACCTTTACCAATTTAAAGTCCAGCCCTTCGGCCTCCATGGGGCCCCCGCTACTTTTCAGCGGTTGATGGATGCCATATTAGCCCAACACCAATGTTTTGCTGGTGCTTAGCTAGATGAAATAGTTGTGTACAGTCCCGACTGGGATACCCACCTAACCCATCTAGAAGCGGTTCAAACACATTGGAACAAGCAGGCCCTACAGTTAACCCAAAGAAGACCACCTTCGGAACTGAACATGTAGAGTACTTAGGTTATGCTATTCGGGGAGGATGCACAAGACCACAAGTCAACAAAATAGAGGCCATCTCAAAGATGCCCCGACTCACCTGTAGGAGGGATATTCATTCCTCCCTCGGGTTGGTTGGCTATTATAGAAGATTCATACCACACTTCTCTGAAAGCACCAGTCCCTTCACTGATCTGCTTACAAAAACACACACAGGGAAACATCTCCATTGGTTTGGTCCTCAAGAAGAAAGTTTTCAACAGCTAAAAAGAGCCCTGTGTATAATCAGGGTCACCAAGGTATATCTAAAACTAAGAAAAGGATCTGTTTGCAATTTTGGTGGCCGGGAATTGATGTTAAAGTTGAATGCATGGTGAGGGATTGCATGCAGTGTATTGTGTGTGACAAGGTCTGCAAGACAATAGTCCAACCCTTGGTCAAATGTGATACTCCCACTCGTAGTTGGCAACAGGTGGCCTTAGACATCTTGGGGCCAGTTACCAGCAAATCTGGCCAGTCGGATGTTCTTGTTCTGATGGACTTGTCCTCAAGATGGCCTGATGTACAAGTTACACAAAGCATTGAGATGAGAGATGTCATAACATTTTTAGATGGCATCTTCAGTAATGAAGCGCTACCTGAATGCCTTCTAACAGACAATTGTGTCCAATTAATCTCGAAAGAAATAGAGGAATTTTTGATAAAGAGAGGTATAAGGCACAACGTTGCGCCCTATATCATCCTGAAACCAACAGCATGGTAGAGAGGTGCAACAAGGTGCTAAAGGAGTCTATCCAAATTGCTAAAGCTCAGGGCTAGGAGTTGAAGGCAGAGATTTTGGAGAGGGTGACGGTGTACAGCCTGACTCCCCACTCTATCACAGGCAGAATAACTTTTTAACTGTTTAGGTGGAGAAGTCAAAGCACATTTCTTGAATGAGATATAAATGGTGATGGTGATGAGGATTCTAAGGTGGTGCCCTGGCAAGTGGCACAAGATCTCAAGATCATCAAAAGAAAGGAGAACTTTGATGTAAGGCATACTGTTTCGCACACTAACATGTGCGTGGGTGACAGTGCGATATCCGCAGACGTCCAGTTCCTCTAGGTATTCTCCACCTTTCAGGGTGATAAAGTTGTTCCAGAATGCGGTAAAACTTGATGATGGCCTTATATGGAATCTTGGCAGAATTGCTGTTTGGGTTCTAGTGTTCAAACCAGATCGGATGCCCCTCTGGGGCACCCAGAGGTTCAGCCACCTTTGCGTAGGAGCTCGCGTGTTTGTAAAGTTCCTGAAGCATTGCGTGACTTTGTCATGGCCTGAATCTCCTTTGTTTTTTTTTCTCTTCTATATTTTTTGTAATGTTTTGGGGGGTGGAAGGTGTGTCGGATTTAGTCTGTAACCCGTTGCTGCAGGGCCTTAGTCTTAAGCTTGTTCTATTTCGGAGCCTCATGTATTCTAAAAATGTTGGTGCTGTTAGAGTGTCTCAGCCCCAGAACCCCACTATGTCAGTTACTTTTGGGGTGTCCTGTGGATGGGAAATTTATGTATACTGGAAGCATCTTTAATAAAGAAGCCTGCTTTTGTAAACTTCTAGACCTCGTGTACTTCTTCACAATTCTAAATGACATAGATAACTTTCTTGAGCTGGAAAGAATCTACTCCTGCTCAGGATAAAACATTCTCCGATACCATTTACCTCTTCCATATAAATCCCTTGTTTCCTCTCCTCTCTACCTCTCATTGTGTTACTCCTATCTCTCAAGTCTTTTCTCACTTTTACTGTATATTTTTCTAAATCTGTTGATACAGGCTCTATTAAAACCTCTATTTCTCCTTGCATTGTTTGAACCTACATCACTCATTTGATCGGGTTTAAGTTTGAGGTTCGTGTTTCGTGGTTTCCATGTGAGTGAGCAAGTGGATGGCGCAAGCAAACAGGCTTAAGCAGCCGAAGCAGCTGAGCTGCGCCTGATGCATCCTACTTGTGCCCAACTTGTACGGCAGTTTCTAGCAGCTTTGATGACTCGTTGAGAGGTGGTGTTGAAGGGCCCCAGGGCTGAAGCGCATGCACGCCCATCTGTCGACCTGTCTCCCAGTCTGCCTGTCCGCCTGGGAGCCAGGAAGAGCCACAGGGGAGAAAAGCAGCAGGCAGCTTGTCCCTGCTGGAGGTGAGCGGCCAAGTTGTTGCATGCCACGGACTGGGTGTGAGGGTTTCAGCGACCCCTTGCTGAGAGAGAGCCCGGGCTCCCAGCGGAAGCGGGCGGCCCTGACAGGTCAAGGCACAGCTTGCGGGGTGCCCAGTGGTGCCCCGCTCGGCCAGGCTCCGTTTTACCACGCCTGCCCACACCCCAGCTGGAATGACAGCAACATCTACTGCCTACTGCCACTACTTGCTGTGTAATTTGCTGTGTAATTGCAACTGTGATCACAAGGCTACATAAAGAGGGCTGAACAGCTGCTCACCCAGCAATTAGACCTATTGAGGCGCTAAATACACAGAGCTAGACCAACTTCAGAAAGAGGCAGCTAAGGCATAGAAGCAAGAGCTAGAAGTGCAAAGAGGTCATAATATAAAAATCTCAAAGGCCCAAAGATAAAACACAACCCATACGAAGAAACAAAAAAAGGAAAAAATAAATAAATATGCGATCTGGCAGAATCAGGACAAAAAACGGGGAAAAAATGAATGCCCATAAACGAGCATCTAAAAAAAACCTCAAAACACCAAATGCAAAGGAATCACTCACGCGTTAAGGAGCCCATTATTCTCCCCAATAATTGCTATGTTTGGGAGACCGGTCATAAGTACAAAAGAGAAACAAAGCTTGAGATTTCATTTTCTCAAAGATCCTAGTGCAAAAATCTATGCTACAACAAGAGAGACGCCAGGTCTTCAGACGACTCTGGCCCCTAAAGGATCAGCTATAGGCATGGCACGCAAGTGAATGAGAAAGCCTCCATAAACATCTATAGACAAGAGACCAACCGCTAACTCTTTGCCAAGGCCTACGAACATCAAACTATCAATAGGAAAATCAAGAAATGGAAAACTCAACTAATGGGGGCCCAATGCAAAGATTATTTACCACAACAGCTCTTGTGCATGTGGCAGGTACTGAGACAACTGAGGTAGACCAAAAAGAGATAATTAAAAACAAAATAGATAGCCATGTGCTGGTCACCCCTGGTCTGCAAACTGATGGAGAAAAACGTATCAGCAAGTTCAGATATAGAGCAAGAGAAACAAGCCCACATCACTCCTGTTGGTATCTATCCAGGATGACAACTTTGTTCCCTTATGCTTGAATTCATGTATGTCGCCAATGAATGTGGATGGCTGGCAAGTCGTAGATCCCAAACTAACCTCACAAGAAGCAAGTGACGCGGCCCAAGAAAGGGCAGATTACCATTTCAACCCAAATCAAAACAAGAAAGTGAACAAAATAAACGTAATCAAAAAAAATTGATAAGCCACCTCGACAACTACAGAAAACTACTCAATGGCAGAAAAACACGGAACCAAAATCGAAATTGACAGCTAAATATAAGCAAAGTGAGACAACTAACCGTAGCTCAAAAACTAGGGTAGGAGACCTACTCAGTAATTCAAATAGCCAGCTGTACTCTTCACCCCACTGCTGCAAACTCTTCAAGCATCAACAGACACCCTCATAATGCAGTCAGACAAATAAAATATTCAAATAGATCTAATGAACCTCATTGCGTCTCACATGTCAGGGATAAACATGAAATTGAACAAATTAAACAGTCTAATAATGAGAGTTCAAGCTACATACTCACCGCTGGAAAATTCCTGCACCTGTAGCCCTATAATTGATAAACTGAACCTCTTACCCACATTATTAAAACAGATTCTTAGTATTAATAAACTTCACATTACACCTGGGGTGCACTCCAACAGTATAGATAAAGAACAACCGGGACCACCAATAAGCAACAATGTTCACCCTTAGCTGCAGACACCTCACTGGAGTCAACAAATGATACTCAACTACAACTTACAAAAAAGGCTGAACCTCCAGAGGCAGAAAAAATGAAAACACTGAAGGCCAATACAGGAAATCTTAAAATATTGAATCAATCCAGAAGACATAAAAAAGCGTGAAAGGAAAGCTAGAAACAAAATCCTGGAACAGGCAAAACGTCAGGCAACTAAAGTGTACCCTATTTTCACCTCAATTCGTGATGGTAAAGCCAAGGACGGTCTAACCTAACTACTCACAACAGTAGACCTCCTTCAAAACACTAGTTTACAAAATTGGGCTCCAGCAAGCAATAACTTGATGAGTCAACTCCTAGCAAGCTATACAATACAGACTCAACAATTACGGATGATACGGACCCTCAGGTGAAAACTGAAATACAGAAGTTAGACGACCCCTCAAAATCAACAGCAAAAAGGAAGAGTTCAATACCATCAAATCAACAAACTAAGAAAAGCTTTGGAAAGCAGAAATTTTTAAGAATAGAAAGTCCTAAACTACTACCCTCTCTGACTCGAGAATGAAAGTTAAAGATTGCTTGGAAAGTGCAGACGCGATACCGCAAACACTAAAAGTGATTGAACTCAAAGTAGCTCATATAGGAGATACTACCCAGCTGGCACAGAATAAAAATAAAATTTGTTCGAGTAAAGAGTGTCCCACTCCACCTTGACCTGCACGGAACCGAAGGACACAACAGACTGCAACAGTCAGAGTCATCCATAAACTATACCTTGCCACTAAAAGTAAGAGATGGTAGCCTGTCATCACAAGAAAATCTCAGATTTCATATTCCAAATCAGAATAAATTTATATCGGAGGAGGACAATCAACTAGATACATTAGGGAAAAAAGGCAAAAGCATCTAATACAGCAAATATTACTGATGCCCGAATACTAATCACAAGGGTGGCAAAATATTCGGAACAGAGGCAATATACTAAAACTCATGGGTGAAATTCCTGAATAAAAACACATACAATCTGCTAACCTCCTGGCTGTGCAATTTATTCCAGTTGGACAGCAAAAAGAGTGAACAAACATTAACCACATGGCAGTCAGAAGAATTAGTACAGCTAATCTTAAACAGCCTTGAACAATTTGAAGCAAAAACAAATAACAGAAACAACACAGGTCTATTCAGTTCTGCAGAATGCCAAGGAAAGAAGCTGCACTGAACTAATAAAGTCTAACAAAGACCAGAAAGCAGACCAAAATCAATGGAATTGGCTCCAAAGTATTCTCAACACAAAGAAGGGTGATTGACCAATAAAAAGTAAAGCGGGCAGCTTCCAGAATGGCACCATCCATATAATATCATGGAATATAGCCGGAGCAGGAAAATTGCTTAACGAAGGCATCCCTCTTTATGACTGTGCCACATGTGATATAATAGCCTTTCAAGAGACATGGGCACTGGAAGACCTTCCCCTAGGTGGTTTTATTCTTTATACAGTAGTTGGAGAAAAATGTAAGCATTACGGTTGCGCCTAAGGTGGTCTGGCAGTCTACGTATCTACAGCGTTAAACATCACATCAGAACAGTTAGTTTCACCAGAATCCAGTATTCAATTAATCAAACTCACTGACCGGCACTAGAACAAAAAGAGGACAGTGCTACTGATCAATTATTACACTCAACCAACAGTACATTAGAAAAAAGATGATAATGCACTCTTATTTAAAACCATTTCGGACATGCATGTGCCGAACCTGCCTGGAACACAGTATTGATGGAAAACTTTTAACTCCAATCTAATCTATACTCCAGATGAAGACAAAATATTGTCAGGCAATATTTTCTGGAATGTAAAGCAACAATATCAAATTAGGACGATTCACGCAGACCACATAGGCCATCAGTTAGTAAAGGCATTGGAATTTTAGAGGATGCGCGTGATAAATGGAATATCAGCAGAAGACAACCCGCCATAAAATATCTATCAGGGCCCAAGGGTGCAATCGAATCTCAACTTCACGGTATTCTCCCTACCCTTAATGACATCTCTTGTACAATTCTATATAGAATATACCACTTTGAGTGATCATGCGTGCCAACATACTTTCTTTGATCTCTATTTGCCAAATTTCAATTTACTATATTAATAGAAGGAAATATTAACTCAACAGATTTAAAAAGTCTCGACGGACAAATGAAACCAAACCGGAATTGCACACAAAAACGAACTACTGAGGGCATCTGTAAAAGAGAGTGACAACATGATACAAGCTTGGACTAACTTTTTGTCCAAACTGATAACAGTGATGACAACACCACGAAAGCAGGCCACAAGATACAAAACTTGCAAAGTAATAACAAGCAATGTCCAAAAATTGAAGCGTGACCTAAAAAAATACATTTGGAAACTACATTCAAGGACCATGATGGAACCGCATGGGAAGCATTTCGGCAACAGAGGAAACTTTACAAAAAGAAACTATGGGAAGAAAAAAGAATGGGCAAGGAGAGATTTTGGTCCAAATTATTATACAGTGCACCCTAAATTTTGGCAACCCATAAACCAACTAAATTGACCAGTGAACTCCTTAACTTCTGATGTACAAGAACATTATTGGCCCAATTATATAACAAAGAAACTTATAGAGAACACATATTCTCTACAACTGACTCAGAAGACTTTGGATTCCCCAAGTCATCAAGATCTAGCAAAGTCCAGCTAAACTTTAAGACATCCATTAGGGATGAAAGAGGGATTTGATTTCTGAGGGGAAAATAAAAAATGCTGCTCTTCCTACTCTGTGGAGGAAATAACAAATATAATAAACAAATGTAGCGGAGACGGTGCCACAGGCCCTAATGGCATCCGGCAAGCCATCCTTAAACATCCTTAAACATAAACCAGATTTTTGGAGAAACCACCTGACTGCGCTCTTTAAAGAAGTACAGTCCCAAAATCAAATACCATCCAGCTGGCAAGGATCAATCGTTACACCTATATACAAAGGAGGTGATAGAACTAATACATCAAACTATAGGCTTGTTGCACTGCTTGACGTAGAAGCAAAGTACCACGCCTCCTTGATCCGGGAAGTTCTGGTCAACTGGTCAACTGGTTGGACAAACTTAATTTGATCCCAAACAACCAAACTGGATTTAGAAAAGGGATTGGAATTATATCCAATATTTTGTCAATCTACCTTGTAGCAGAAAAATGCCAGAAAATAAAACAGAGCCTGCATCTCTGTTTTATTGACTTAAATGCTGCATTTAACAGCGTGGACCAGCACCTTTTGTAGACCAAACTCTGGACCCAGAATATACCTGACAGGAATAATGTTATTGTTTTCCCAAACTTGGGTGAGAGTAAAGCTTGACAACGGTTCTAGAGTTTCGAGAAAGTTTAACACAAACAAGGGCTTGAAACAAGGATGTGTGCTGGCCCCACATCTTTTTAACTTGTTTATGTCAGACTTGTCCAATAAGCTCAATAAGATCAACTCCCACCCACCGCACTTGCATCTGTTACCTCTATCACATCTTTCCTATGCAGATGATGTTGTCTTGAGTCTAACCAAGGTTGGCTTACGCAGATTACTATCCAAAATGATTGAATTCTTAACAGCAAATAAATTAGAAATCAACATATTCAAAACCAAAACAATACTCATCAGTAAACGGTCCGGACTTCATCAGAACATCTGGATAGAAGGTAAACCTCTGGAGAGAACTATCCTATCATAGATATCTGGTATTTTATATTGACAACAAACTAAACCAACTTGAGTAGAAAAAATATATGGCTCGGCATGCATGTGCACTAACCTTTGCATATAGATCACTGGCAAAAAACATTGGAGGCTAAAACTCTTCCAACTATAACTTATGATAGTACTGCCTTACGCCCTCCTCAATAAATGAATAACCAGCACCTATGAAAAGGTTTGTCAGCTTCCCCAGACAGCTTTGCCGGCGCAAGTGCCCCTTGAATTCAGGCTCACGAATTAAACAATAGGCAGAATGTACACATCTATAAAAGTCTGGTGTCAACTAAGGCAAAACACGGAGGGGCATATTCTCAAGGATCTATCGCCGAGTTATCGGCACTTCATCACAGCCAAAGTCGCGATAAATTTATCGCCCCATTCACAAGCTGGTGCAAACAGCCGATATCACCAGTTTACCTGTGACAGCATGCTCAAAAAACATCGCCACAGATGACCCCCGCAACTATCGCTATTGAGATGCAGAGTAGGCGTTCCTGAGCAAAAATCCGCAACAACACCACTCTGCAACATTCTCAACGACCAGCCCGATTGGCGATAAGATCCCAAAACATTCGATAAGGCATGTTAGCAGCAGGAAATTAACAACTGTTCTGACCTGGTGCAAAGTCGGACGAGAACCTGCACCAGAAAAGGGACCCAAGCCCACAGCCACACCTGAAGAACAACAGATACCATGGAGCTACTCATCATGCAGCTCGGAGCAACAACAGGGCCACAACACCCACAGCCACCACCCCCAGGCCCACCACCCACCCGGAACTCCCCGCTCCCCCCGGACCACCACAAAGGCAGCGCAGACAAAGACAGCGGAGCTTCAGGATACACACCAGCCTCACAGACTTAACACCAGAGAATGTCATTGCCCACTACAGACTCAAAAGGACAACCATCCTCCGCATCCTGAACATTATTGCCCACAGGCTGACGGTACCAACACAGCGGACAACCAACATCTCACCTCAGACAAAGCTGCTGGCTGTGCTGCACCTGTTGGCCTCTGGGACATTCCAACCAACAACCGCCAGAGTCGAATGAGTCTCACAGCCAGCCCTAACCAAGTTCCTCACACCTGTCCTGGATGCCATCATCAGCTTGGTACCCCAGTACCTATACTTCCCCCACACTGCGCAGGAACAGCTGGAGACCAAGCAAGGCTTCTACGCCATAGCTGGATTCCCGCACGAGTTGGGGGCAATTGACTGCACACATGTCCTACTTGCCGACACTGTACACAATTACCGCAACAGAAAGCCCATGCATTCCATCAATGTGCAGGCAATAGTGGACCACCAGGGACTCTTCACCAATGTCATTGCCAACTACCCAGGCAGTGTGGATGATACCTTCATCTTCCGACAGTCCAACCTCAACCAGCGCCTCTAACATGGTACCAATGGGAATACACTGCTCGTTGGCAAGTACCAAATGAACATACCACACACCTCAACTCCACAATCATGCAACTCACAACTCTGGCAATGCACATGTCACAAAATCACATACAACATGCCAAACAACATGCCCACCCACCAGACACGACAGCACAACTTACTGTGGTAACCTTGGTTAGCCATGTACATGAGCCATCAACGGCATGGCACCTCAGACACACAATAGCGGAATGTGGGGAGAGGTGGAAACCAGGCATGTGCGAAGAAGGCAAGTGACTCATGAATGAGAATGTACACAATGCCAAGTGTGGCGGAGATGAGCTCGACAGACTGCAGTATGCAGACCACAGACATATCCATGTCTACATGCACTGCTGGTGTTTTGAGTGTGGTGGACAGTGGACCCAACCATGTCACCCCAGCCAGTGGGGAAGATCGTGGAAATGTAGCTTGTGACGTCCCCCCCCTGTAAGCGTGTGTGGAGTGGGCTTTCCCAGCGTATGCCAGGCCAGCATAGGGGTGTGAATAAAAAGCACGTAGCTCTGGGCGTGGTTCTCTTCCGGAATGCCCAATGTGTCTGCCAGTGCGGCACTTCCAACCCCGCCAAGAGACCGACACCGTCGCCGTGAGAGGTGTGGCCTGCAATCCTGTGCCCTTTCTACACACCGGGCCACAGGTCCCCGAACCCGTTATGCCCTCCCCTGCGCAGCCATGCCTCACTGCTCACCTGCCGACACCGGCGTGTGTCAAATAGGGCCCACCAAGTGCCGGCAAAAGCTCAAAGCCCGAGGCCTGCGACCTTGGCCGCGTCCTCAGACCATCACGGCCTCCGAGACACAGGCCCGCTTTACTCCTTTCTCGTTGACGTACTCTACCGCTGCCTCCGGCCTACACTACGGTCAAGTATGTCACACATTCGGAACTGAGTCTTGATTATACAGTGGCCGAGTACACATATCAATGCAGAATTTAAATCACTATACTCCCTTCGATGTGGTGACACCAAGTCTGTGCATGGCATCCCAACCACACGTGTCTGTTGGCCCTTGATGACTACACCTTCGGCCTACACTGCTGTCCAGCAGGCCTCACACCAATCCAATCCACTCCGTACCAGGCAGGACACGATATTGTCGCTAGCTAAACACCCATTCAGCTCTGGTGCTACTACCTCCGTCAGCCACAAGTCATCCCTACATGCCATTTCAACGTTGTGTGTTCCAGGAGGAGCTTGCTGACCGCTGCCTCCAGACTACACAGCAGTCAAGTAGGTCACACATGTGGAACTGAGTCTTGATTATGCAATGGCAGAGTATACACTTTATGGCTGATTTTATCTCACTATACTCCCTTCTATGTGGTGCTACCAAGTCTGTGCAAAGCATCCGAACGACACCTGTGTGTTGGCCCTAGCTGACTACTGGCTTCAGCCTACACTGAGTCTGAGTAGGTCACACACTTGGAACTGAGTCTTGATTTTTGTATGGCAGAGTTCATATCATTTCACGCAAGGAGAGGATTAAGAGGAAGACGTGGTTCAGTTCATAGGAAAAAAGGATCATCGTCACGGAGGTGATCGAACACTGCCAACAACTGCTCTGGTGTCACTAACTCTGTGCATCGCGAGCCAACAACATGTGGCTGTGGGCCCCTGCTGACCGCTGTCTCGGGCCTACACTGCGGTCGAGTAGGTCACACATTGGGAACTCAGTCTTGATTTATTTATTGCAGTTTTTATATCATTGTACTGGCCTCATCGTAGACTGCATCCCCATTCAGCTCAGGTGCCACTAAGTCTGTTCCCCTGCTTCCATGGACACTTTCTGGTTGAACTTTGGCGGCAACTGAGTCTATGGACTGGGGGTTGTCTTCATCATCATGTTGGTGATACTGACTTTGTGGCAAAAACGAGGCTATAGCATTCCACTCCTCCATTTGCCGCTTTCGGCTAGCTTCTGCCCTCTTCATCCTGCCCTGGAGGACACCTTCCACTGTCCCCCGCAATCCTCCGCTACATTCACCTTCACCATCGACGAGGACCCGCTCAGCTTGTGTGGCCCTATCTCAATGCACCGCAAGTCACCGTCCCCTGGCGGTGTGCCTCTGCCGGCCACAGTGCAATCGGGGCCACTAACTCTGTGCAGCTGAAGTAATGGACCCTGTCTGATAGAATATTTGATGGCCTCAGGCTCGATGGACTGGTGGTCATCAACGCCATGTGTCTGTGGCCCTGAGCTGTTTGCTGCCTCCGGCCTCAAGTGCGATCCACCTGGCCTCACACATCAAATCAAGTCTTGACCTGCCCGATGTCACATCACCACAGAATGCACATGCCACCACCACCAGGACCAACTCCAAACAACAGGTGCCAGAGTCAGAGTAGTCTTACTGTCAGACTATCAGAGTTGCTCACACCGGTCGTGGGTGCCATCATCAGCTTGATACCCTGCTCAGCTCTTCATGTGCCACTAACTCAGTGCAGCACAACTCACGGACCATTCTGGTTGCATGTTGGGTGAACACTGTACTTTCTCTGGCTACCACCATGATGCTTCACAGTTGTTCATGTTTTGCTGGGGTTTTCTGTTTCTGCTTTCATTGTGATCACTGTTCAAGTTGTTGTCAGCACCTACGACTCAATAACGGCTGGTTTACACTCACCCCACACCCACCCAGCACAGGCGTCACTGTACATGTGATCCTGGCAATAAAGGTGTCGAGCGCACATGCCCGTAGCTAGTTCAACGAATTATCTGAGTGTGTCCGTGTGCTCATGATGTATGCATTAGGGCCCCGGGCTGACAGCGGACGCAGACATGTCACTGCAGGCAGCGGGTGAGACCTTGCACATGTAGCTTGGTTGTCCCCCACTCAATACGTAAGAGGAGTGGACTGGGACGGCGTATGCCAGTCCAGCGTGGGGGTGTGGATGATTGTCCCGTGGCTCTGGATGTGGTTCAGTACTGGAAATGTGCAAAGGCATCTGTCTATGTCGCAGTGTGGGTCTCTGTTGGGGAGTGTAGGTGGTCCCTGATGGGACTTAGACACCCACGTATGTTATCTAGTTCGGCTTCCATGAGGTAGAACCCCACCCACACCTGTTCGGCCACCCCCTTCTGGCAGTCTGACACCTGGCCTTGAGAATACGATGTGTGCTTTGGTGGGCTGCTGGGAGCCAGCCGTGTTGGTGGATGCGTCCAGCTGTGTGGTCTGTGCAGGGGGTGGGGTATCCTCGATGCAGCTGGGCTGCCCTGCTCCTGGAGGTCGATTGCCTAAGATGTCCATGAACTGTTGTAGGGCGTCGGTGTTGGAAGTGTGGTGGTCCTCTTCAGCATCACTGTAGAGTTGTCTGGTCTGCTCTGCAGGAGGTGTTGTTTGTTCCTCTGCAATGTGAGGGGGAGATTCTTGTTGACATTGTGTTGGTATGTATGTTGACGCATTGTTCAAGTTTACATACAGACTGCATGACAATGTACATTGTGACTGTTTGGGAGGAGCGGACTATTTGATGGGGGACAGTGGACATTTGGACTACATGACGTAGGTGAGGTTGTACACTTACATTTTCATCTCACAGTTTCCTGCTATGTCAGATGTCATTGGCACAAGCGGACCCAGTTGTGTCCTCTGTTCTGCAGTGTAAGTGTTGCACTGTGTACCACATTGTCGTCCATGTGGATGTGCTGTCATTGCTATGTATGTGTGCTGCATTGTGGGAGAGTCGCCCCTGCAGCTGTGATTTTGCTGCCCCTTATCCCTTGGAGGCAGTGTGCCTTTGACTTTTGTGCTTTTAAGGTGCTGTGATGTTGGCGACTTGGGTCATTTGTGAACTTGGATGGTTTTTGTACTCTTGTGCATTGTTTGTCTGCAGATGTACTGTTGACGTCAGTGGTTGTTTGTGCACGTGGATGTGTCAGAGTGTGACCTGCTCGTTCCCGGATGTGGTCCACACTCAGTCACCTCAGTGTCATGATGTGCGCAATGTCACGGTGGTTGTACGCCAGCCTTGCTGCTCGTCATTTAGTGTCACTTGCATTGTCAGTGTGGCTCACAAATACGCATCTTTGCTGTGTTTCGCACCGGTGCATTGTGTGTTGTGGAACTGGTGATCTGTGGGATCGGACCCCTTTGTGCACATGGTGGTCTGGGGCCTACTTGATGTTTGTATGTGTGCTGCAGTGTGCCACGGGGATCAGGGACATGACCCAGGGTCATTGTGGGTGTGTGGGGTGCTACACGTTGTTGTGCAAGTGTGCCATTGTGCCCGTCACCCCCGTCCCCCCACTCCCTGTTCGTTACTCACCCTATTGATGTTGTGTCAGGTCAAGTTGAGCAGTGTCCAGACTCCCGACTCCTTGCACCATCTCCACACTGATGACTGTGGCCACCATTTGCTCCAGCTCCTGCTGTGGCGCAGGATTCCCACCTCCAGTCCTCTTTGCTGCCTTCCTGTTGGCATTGGGTTTCTGCTTGGTTAGACTTTTCACGCAATGCTAGCGCATCTTGACCTCCTCGACACTCCGACTGCATTCAGGATGGAATGCCATTTTTCCGTCTGTGTTGCCAATGACACGGTGGTGGTGACGGACAGTTGTTGTTAGTGTTCTGTCACCTCCGTGACGACGATCAGGTTGTCATGCGGACTGTACCCCATCTTCCTGTTCCTCTTCTCCTTGGCCTTCCCCGACCCCGAGGTTCCTTGCTGCTGGTCTGTGGGGCCTGTGGGGTTCGCGTTGACCTGGGCACTCGGGCCGGGTGCATCCATGTTGCTACGCAGTTTATTTTGTTTTTGGTGTGATTTTCTTGTTCTGCTGTTATAGTGTATTTTCCCGCATGACGCATGGGAATTGCAGACCTGTTGCTGGTTATCGCTGATTTGTGTATCACCATTGGCCTCATCGCACCTTTTTGGGCGTTCGTGTTTAGCATTTTAGCGGCGACGCGTTGATTTTAACGCTGTCATTTGACGCGTCATTGTGTGACTACCGCATGGTGCCGCCAGGTTGAGAATACTACGTTAACACAACGTTGTTTTCCTGCGATAGACTGCGATGTGCAGAGTTGCGTTAAGCTAATTTTGCGATGGTTATCACACATTCTTGAGAATATCCCTCAGAGAGTTTCGGACTTAATGAAGCATTATGGTTAGAACTTGAGAAAGACAAAAAATCAGTGTACAATCAATTCCTTTATAATGCTCTTAGGTCAACTTGCACCATCAACCTCTGGAACAAAAAGGTACACCCTATCTGTCACCCCTGGAAGAACTTACAATCTCACTCCGGTTTTAGCACGGCTCACCGATGTATCATCGGTACCCTGCTCAGTGACAGGCACACCCACTGCTGTGATCTGGAGCCTGCTCACTGATGCACTGTTGTCAATATTTCCTTATTAATATCCCCATTTTTACTTTGTCGTCTTGAGGACCAAACCTTCAGGAATAGATCGGTGTGGATTTTGCGAACCGGAGAGACTCCATATCGAGCTCATCTGCTCAACGTTGTGTTTGGGTGTTGGAACGTTTTACTTTGTATATTTGTGCATTTACCCTTGTGGGTCATTATTCTAACGCCCCTACCAGCATACACATGCACACGTTCAACTTTCCCTATCGCCAGCTCGTGCGTTGTTTGACTTTCCTTGCTAGTAGGGGTAGTGTGCCATCATGCAAAAAAACACCTGTGATGGGTTGGGACCATCAGACGGAAGCGATCAATCCAACATGGCCGCCAAGCGTCGAACATCCAGGAAGTAGGGTCAGCGCTCTAGCTGACACGCTACTTCAGGTGGACGTGCCCGCTGAAGAAGGCTGGTGGGAGGCGAAAGCAGCGTCTGGCATGTCCGAGTGAGTTTGGGAGGATGAAGGACCACACGACCGGGACCAGAGGAAGAGTGGAGCACGAACATCAGGAGTCATGCAGAGGAAGAGGACGGCATCTGGAGTGGAGACTGGAAGACGCGGGATGACCTCAACAATGGGGAGGAAGAAGGAGAGGACAGAGACCGATCGAGGAGCACTGCGCACGAGACCACTGCTTTCCCCAAGGGTGAGGAGGCTGGGTATTCCATCACCACGGTCCAGGAGGGTCGTGGGAGTAGGCAAGTGCCAACAGCATGCACTGTATTGGTTAAGGGGTTGTGGGCATGTTTATAGTGAGCACTTACATCCCTACACTAGGCACCCACAACGTTAGGGCTCTGGTGGTGGTGCACTTTTCCCTCCCCTTCATTTGAAAGGTACAAAAGTAGTCTGAGCCTTTTCTTTTGTTTTTTGTTTTATTCTCTGGGTCAACTCTCGCCTGACAATCCGGGAAGAACCCAAGAGTACAGAGACCAGAGGAGCCAAGAACAAGGACCCAACCAGCGGAAAAAAACCTTCCCCAGAGTCTTAAAATACATACTGTTTCGAGTGTGTGCTATCAACATACTTAACGCAATAAAAAAATAGAATAGAAAAGCGCACCTTCCGTGTATCTGACCTGCCTCAAAAGAGGGGTGGTAGGTCCGGGTGGGAGCTCACGACCACAGTGGTGTCAGAAGTGGGATACCCTGTCTGGCGAAAGACAGAACCCATGCCATGGAAGCAATAATTACTCAACTGGCAGAAGGGCAACGCCATCTGCAGCTCGTCTTTGAGCAACAGACCAAACAGGCGCAAAAGTAAAGAGAAGCCCTGCAGACTGCCCTAAAATACCAAGCGCCCTACTAACTGCAAACGAGCAGGTTCAAGACACCGCGGTTGTGTGCCTCACAGAGGCCATATCAAGTGCCCGCGTGCATCCTAATGTACCAGGGTCAGTCCTTCAGAAGTTCCAACAGGGGGATGACCCGGACAATTTTTTTGTGAACTTTGAGAGAGTGGCCTCCACAGCCACCTGGCCACCAGAAAGATGGGGACAGTATATCGCGCCCTTATTATCAGGGGAATTACAGGCCGCCAACCCGGCAGGTGTCACCAGTTATGCCGACATAAAAAAGCCATTCTGGAACGTCTCAGTTATGACCATGATTACTACCGGGCTCCTTTCAGAAAAGAGAAATGAACTGTGGGAGACAATCCAAGGGCCCTCTATTATCGGGACTTAGGAAATTGTTGGTTGCAACCTACCACCTCATCCATCGACGAGCTCATGGAGAAAGTATATTTAGTGCAGTACCTGGAAACATTACCCTTTAACACGAGGGCATGGATCAAACAACACCCCAATTTGTCAGTTACGGTAGCAGTGGACCTTGCTTGTGCATACCACCGATCCCCCGAGTTCAAAGCTTCTTCCCTTAGAACCCAGATAGGTCCCCCAAAGATTCTGAGCAAAACAGCCACAAACCCCATAGAACATAAAAGTCAGGTCCTCTCACGGCCCCAACCCAAACCACCTTCCTCTGGATCTCCCCCATCAGGGCCACAGTGTTTCCACTGTGCCGAATGGGGGCACATAGCCCGACACTGCCCTTCCCTCCTTCCCCTCAATAACCCATGGTGTTGGGGTACATCCGGGGGCGGGTAATGGTAACAGGAAAACCCCAGAAAGGTACAAGAAAAAAATACATGTGAACGGAAAACCGGTTCTGGCATTTCTAGACACAGGGTGCCACCATACAGTAGTCGATAGAGCCCTGCTATGCGAATCTTAGATAGTGGAAGATGAGTGCATACAGGTGACTTGTGTTCATGGGGAAAAGAAGTTGTATCCTCTTGCTGAGGTTCTGTTTGATATAGAGGGGGAGTCACAGTTGAGGAAAGTGGGAGAGGTGCCAGACCTACCTGAGTCAGTGTTGTTAGGAACTGACTTTCCCAGGTTTCATGAATACCTGCAGGCACATAATCCGTCCCTTCCTTCAGTGACATGGCTGAATAGCGCTCCCTTCCACAGTGAGGAGATAGAGGAGACGTCCCCTAAAGTGCCTAAAACTCGTAGGGAGAAAACAAAAGAACAGGCTATGTATCAACAGACTGAGCCTGTCTTATCCACTCATGTCTTTGCTTCCTCAGAAACTCCTCAAGAAGCTGGCCGGAGTTTCCGAGCAGCCCAAAGAGATGATACCATGCTACAAAATGCATGGGAGCAGGCTCAGGAGGATCAACCGGATAAGGTAGGCCCCTTCTTTTGTGTTAAAAACGGCCTCCTGTATAGGATATCCCAGAAAGGGGGTAATAGAAAGGAACAGCTACTAATTCCCCGAGCTTTTAGAGAACAGGTGTTATGTCTAGCCCACAGCCAGACCAGGGGTGAGCATTACGGCAAGGAGCATACTTTGAAATATCTACTTCCCAAATTCTATTGGCCAGGGGTATACCACGAAGTAGCCAGATATTGTGCTTCCTGTTCTCGCTGTCAGTTGGTAAACGCTCCATCCATACCCAAAGCACCACTACAGTCCCGACCCATCATAGACATTCCATTCAAAAGAGTAGGGATGGACCAAGTGGGACCCCTAATCCCCTCTGCCCGAGGACACCATTACATTTTAGTACTCGTAGATCATGCAACAAGATACCCGGAGGCTATACCCCTGTCTTCCACAACCACCACCGCAGTAGCTCATGCCATGGTCACTTTCTTGTCCCGGGTTGGATTTCCCATGAGTTATTAACCGACCAGGGAACCCCGTTTATGTCCAGGTTGATGAAGCAGGTATGCACCATACTCAAAGTCAAGCAGATACGCATATCAGTTTACCACCCCCAGACGGATGGGTTGGTGGAGCGGTATAACCGCACAATAAAGACCATCCTAAGTAAGAGCATAGACAAAGCAGGGAGGGATTGGGACCGACAACTACCCCTCGTCATGTTTGCCATTAGGATACATGAACAGAAATCTATGGGTTTCTCATCTTTCGAGCTTCTGTTTGGAAGGAGACCCAGAACGCTCCTGGACATGGCAATGGAACAATGGACAGAGGAGGAAGATGAAGGCAAGCCTCTTCTGCAATATTCCGCCTCCCTGAAAGACACATTGTCCTGCCTGTGGGAGGAAGTTGTAGGATCCGAATTTTAGAATATGATTAGCACAGTGTAACTAAAACTAACTTATTCGACTCAGCCCTGTAAGAAGGCCCTTTCCGCATCCATTTAGTAAGTACGGCGGAAAGGGCCGAAAACAGGACCGCGGCTATCTTGGCCCTTGGCTCTCTCATCTAAAGGAGCTACAATCACGTGGTTCCCTGAACCCATATTTTCCTCGTTCAGCAGACACTAGTTTTAGAAGACAGGCTGAATTGTATTTACGACCGAGAAGCAAGGTCACATCTGCCAAAAGGGAGTACCAAGCAAATTCCTTCTGAACCTGGGACGAGAAGGGAGTCACCCGGTCGACCTTCTATTCTTAAAGATAGTAGCCCTTTTTGTATCATTGAAACTAGATATAGGATGAGCTCATTAGGAGCGCCTAGACTGGCTGGTACTTTTCCACTTATAAGGCTTTGTATGTTGCGCTGTAATGTACAAAAGTATGAGTTTGACAAGGAGCCAGCAGTCTTCCTCGGCACACCCCTTGGGTGAGGATCGACGAGGCTCCTCTATGTAGAGTTTCCTGTTTGGCCAATAAACGCTTGAACCTTCTACGTTGCCAACTGCTCGTTATTTGACTTACATTGCGGGTCACCGGTAAGTGTGGCCCTTGGGACGAAACTTGGATACAACAGTTGGCGACCACGAAGGGACCCCGTGATAGGGTCCAGCCTCCCCCGTAATCGGGCGGTAGGTCCGAGGGCGTTTCGGTCGGGTGGGCGGAGAACGAGCTCAAGGGTTCTGCTCCTCGCGCTCGAGCGGGAAGCCCTCTGCTGCTAGTCACCCTTCACCGGGGTCCTACGGGCTCAACTCAGGAAACGGACCGGGTTGGTCGAGAGGAGTTGGCAGCGAAGAATGGACATTCGTACCAGGGTGCACCCGGTGAGTAGAATTTTGATTTGAAGCACTGGCTACAAGTAGTGCCCGTTTGGGTTTTGAAACACGCGAGGTGGAGCGTGTAGTGGTATTTGAAGCACAGGCTCTAGGGCGGTGCACTGATTTTGAAGTAGGCACTGAGAAGCGGTGTCACTGTTGGTTTGAAGCCCGATTGGTATGGCTGGGCATTGATTTGAAAAGTACATGTACATATGGTATGGTTTGATGGGCCCCTTTTCTGACTCGATGAACCGCGCGCGTAATATAGCCTGATTGCACCTGGGAGACTCACGACCCAAGCCGGGTAGCCGCGAGACATATCCTCGGCGAGGCACCGACCTCCCCGGGACAGGCCTCAGTGGTGAACCGGAAAGGCAGTGAGAGGATCCATGGTGTAGTCAGGGATGTCTATTGTTGGAGATGCTACCGATTAGTGTGGGACTGGCTCACTGACTAGGTGGAAAACGTTGTAACGTCTTGGTTGTGGTTTATGTCATTTGTGTTTGTATTGGACTAATTACCATGCCCTGTTTTAGTAAGTTGAATTGTTTCAGCTGTTGCTGTCAGACGGGTGACTCTCGGCTAGCTGAGAGTCAGCCCGCCCCGCCGGAAGGCAGTCCCAGCCACTATATGTATGTGAAGCATGGAATTACCCCTTTATTGTTTTGTACTCTGTGGCATAAATATACTAAAAGTAACGAAGAATTGCAATGGCCAAAGACTGGCTCGTTTGATGAGAAAAAGATTGCTTTCTTGCAGGAACAACTGTTCTCCAGACGCAGCCGCCAGGCTATGTTCGATGCCCTGGGTTCATGGCTGAAAGAATCCAAGCAGCGCCGGATAAGGGAGGAGAAGCGATCTAGGGCTAAGGCAGGACAGAATGTGACTCAGAAGGCCATAGCTTATGATAGGTCTCGAGCAGAGAAGGGAATAGACTGTATGAACCGAGAATTTCGATTGAAGGTAGATAAGAGCTATGTGACTCGGCCCAATGCTGAAGATGAGATAGAGGACTTATTGGATATATGGCCACCACCTCCTTATGTGCCGCAACGGCTGTATCCGGAGGTGACTGGAGTCTCGGCCCCAACCACGGCCACATCCTTAGGAACCTCGGGGGCCTCAGCCCCTCCGGCTCCCCCCAGCCCCCCTCCTTCGACAGAGCTCTCCCGACTGTCCACATCTGTGTCGGAGGTGATTACTATGTTACCAGCCCTGTTAAATGCTGCAGCAGCTGGGACAACACAGCTGCCACCCGGGTCAATGACTTCCCCTTCTGCCTTGCCCTCCTCCTCCGCGAGTACTACGCCAGTAGCAGCTGTCACCACTCCGACACGTCCGGTTTCTTTGGCTGAGGGTAAGAGGTTGTTTACTCGTTCGGCCTTGGGAACCGAAGAAAAGGACGCTATTGCTGTGCAGGCATCCCAATGGATGCGGCAACCCATTTATTTATTATCAGATATTTGGAGCACCATGAGGGATTACGAGCCGGTAATGCAGCAGCATGCATTAGAACATATGGCAAACCGCCTTATATCATTATGGGAACAAACACACACGGAGGGAAGGGCCCCGGCCATATTATACGATATTGTCACACAAGCCCATAAATCCCGCCTTACCCCCGAAGAAGTGTATGGGAATGTGCAGACCCTGGTGGCGTATAGAACCCGCCTGCAGTCCACTAATCCTACGGGGCTATCCCAGTACCCTATGCGGGAAGTACACCCCATCTACCATCCCAAGATCACGGAAGTCGTAGGGGCCCAGGGGTAGTTACTCGTCCCAGGGTGGAGGCGCGTTTCCAGGAGCAATGGGTGTACACTCCCTGGAAACGTAGTGAGGTGTTGTCACTAAAAAGTCAGTTACCAGATCCCAGGAAGAATCCCACCGCGTATTACAAAGAGCTTACTGAGGCAGCTTCCTCCGCAGTAATGACGTTGGCAGACATCGAGCTATTCTTCGCTCTACTAGTACCGGTGGACATTTGGCACCAGGTGCATGATCAAGACCATGTAACCGAGTTTGGGGGGACCTGGGAACAACTACGGGGATGGGATAGAGACCGTAAACCAGGGAATAAGCCCCGGGCGGAAATATTGGCCCTCCCTGATAGGATAATAAATTATATGCATTCACTGATCCCTCCCCGAAAAGTGGATTGGGATAAGTTAACGGCCTGCAAGCAGAAGAAGGTTGAGAGTGTATCTGATTTCTTTACGAGATTTGAGGGAGTTTTCATTGACTTCAGTGGACAGGACCTAGCCACTGAAGGAGGGGTACGGTTGTTCGTGAATCGATTCGTGACCAATCTGTTGCCAGAGGTGTCGGCTCGATTACAGGCTGCCGAAAGCACCTGGACAACCACCACCCCGTCGACAATATTGAGTATGGCTCAATATTATGAACATCGGGAGAATGAAAGTAGGGATAAGACAGAAAAGAAGTCGAAGGACTTGAAGACTCGAGTATTGTTACAGCAAGTAGAGAGAGGACAGGGAAGAGGTAGAGGGTCACAGAATTTTGCTTCGAGAGGGGCGGGTCCGCCGCAGACGATGGGACGGACAGATTTGGGCATAAATCAATGTGCCTTCTGTAAGCAGGAGGGGCATTGGCGAGCCCAGTGTCCGTTACTATATGAACAGAACAGTGCTCCGAGAGGACGGGGAAGGGGACGTTTCTCTGGACAGCGAGGGGGATCTACGAGGTCAGAGCATTCGGCGGCAGGTGAGATAGGTCAGAACTGTTTTGATCATGGTCAGGGAAGACAGTATTAAAATGACGATTATGTGGTAGATGAAGGATCAGGTTATTCTCAAGCATAGGACAGCCAAAGACAGAGTCAGGGGCAGGTGTCGATTCCGATTGATCAAGCTGGACCTTACGTTCATGCACGATTACTGAATGCATCAGGTAAGTTTCTAGTTGACACTGGGGCCATGAACAGTTCCGTTTCACGTGTCCTAGTCCCGGGGGCTGCTCTGTCTGGCCAGAATAATGTGTCTGTGGGGTTTTCTGGAACTCCGGTGGTAAGCCCCATCTCAGAACCGCTTCCCCTTACCCTGGGGCCGGTATCGATAGACTCACCTTTTCTTTTGACCTCCCAGTGTGGAGAGAACCTTTTAGGCATGGACCTATTGAAAAGATGACATGCTCACATCTATTGTTCCCCAGAGGGGGTCTACCTGACCATAAAAGACCCTTCTCCCCTCTCTGCACAATGCTTCTCTAAAACAGAACCTTTACCACCAGAACTGGCGAACATTCCGGAAACCCTCTGGGCGACCGGAGACACTGATGTGGGCCATTTACGAATAACCCCAGTATCGATTACCTTAAAACAGGACGCCCAGTTGCCAAAGATTCCCCAGTATAAAATTGCCCCTGCTGGGGAACGGGCTCTAATGGCCATCATTCATGATTTGATAAAGACTGGAGTAGTGGAAGAAACGGCCTCTAATACATGTAATAGCCCTATTCTTCCAATTCTTAAACGAGCCCCGACACAACCGACTCCTGATTATGCTGATACCTATCGATTCGTGATTGACCTTCGAGAAATCAATAAGATCGTGGTACCCCAGTACCCTGTGGTACCTGATATTAACTCCGTCCTGACAATGATTCCTCCAACGGCACAATTTTTCTCAGTTATTGATTTAAAAAACGCTTTCTTTAGTATCCCTATACATCCAGACAGCCGCTATCTTTTCGGCTTCTCATTGGGGGGCCGTAGCTTCAGATTCTGTCGCGCCCCCCAGGGGTTTACAGAAAGCCCCAGTATCTATAGTCAGGCACTGAAGAGGATACTGGACACCTTGAGTTTGCCGCCAGGTAATGTATTACTCCAGTATGTCGATGATCTCCTGGTGGCCTCTGATACTGAGGAAGGCTGCCGAACGGCAACAGCGGAGTTGCTGCAACATTTGGCAAAACATGGTAAAAAGGTATCACTGTCGAAGTTCCAATATTGTCGACCGGAGGTGACCTATCTCGGTCATCTCCTGTCGAAGGAGGGAAGGCGATTGACCCCGGAACGTATTGCATCCATTACTAACATGTCTGTTCCTCGCACGCAACGTGATGTCCGTGCTTTGCTTGGCATAACCTCTTACTGTCGCCAGTGGATTCCTAACTACTCTCTCATCACTAAACCTTTCTTGTATTTAATCACCAAAGATGTGCATGAACCCCTACCTTGGACTGATGAGTGTCAAATGGCTTTCCTTTCTCTAAAGACTGCTTTATGTTCTGCTCCTGTGCTGGGCACCCCGGACTACCGGAAGCCTTTTGTGCTCTATGTGCATGAGGTGGACGGTTGTTCGCTTTCAATGTTAACACAGGACTTTGGAGGTAAGCAAAGGCCCTGTGCATATTTCTCAGCGGTTTTGGACAACGTCGCCAGAGCACTTCCCAGCTGCCTGAGAGCCACGGCCGCAGTAGCGATGGCGATCAGGCAATCGGAAGGGCTAGTCCTAAATACGGATCTCACAGTGATGGTACCACACGCTGTGGACGTATTGTTAAACAGAACTCAGACGCAGCACTTAACCAGTGCGCGTCTTACGGGGTACGAATTGACCCTGTTTGCACCTCACATAATCATTAAAAGATGTATGACTTTGAATCCTGCCACGTTGCTACCCCTCCCCCCGGGAGAAAGTGGCCAGGATGTACATGATTGCATATTCCGGACTGAAGAAGAGACAAAGGGCCGGATAGATCTAACAGACACCCCCTTATCGGAACCCCAAGGAGAATTATATGTTGATGGCTCATGTTTTAAATTGCCCAACGGTAATACGGTTGCGGCCTATGCAATTACCACCTTGCGGACCGTGGTAGAGGCGGCCAAAGTACCATATCTTTCCGCCCAAGCGGCTGAATTAATCGCACTACTTAGAGCGTGTGAGTTGGGAAAGGGACTGAGGTTGAATGTCTACACTGATAGCCAGTACGCCTTCGGCGTGGCCCATAGCTTTGGGAGGTTGTGGGCAGAACGAGGGTTTCTTACGTCTCATGGTGACAAGATAAAGAATGGACAATTGGTCGAACGACTGCTGGCCGCATTACCTTTGCCAGAAGCCCTCGCCATTGTAAACTTGTAGTGCCCATAAGGCTGTAACTGATGATGTTGGGAGGGGTAACGCTTTTGCAGACAAGATGGCTAAGGAAACGGCCCAGTCAGATACCCCCTCCATGTTTATAGTTAGTCAGTGCAGAAGGATGGTAGAAGCAGGCATTTTTCGAAACACTGTAGATAGTGTGAGAGAGTTGCAAAAAGAAGCCACCCCAGAGGAGCTGCAGTATTGGCAGGAGCAGGTGGGGCGGTTAGACGAGAATGGGTGTTGGACGGATTTATCAGAAAAATGCAGATGGATGCTACCGAATGCATTCGTGAATGCGGTGGTGGCCATGGCACATGGTCCCACTCACGTCGGGGTCCGAGGCATGTGTGCAATGTTGGACCCTGTATGGTACAACGTTAATACCCAGAAAACGGCTAGAAATCTGGTCCAGCATTGTATGATTTGCCTCCAGCATAACCCGGGGGGTAGTACCCCTGTGTTGTCAGGGAGTTTTGCCCCACCTACCTTGCCTTTCGAGGTACTCCAAATGGACTATATACAACTGGAACGGGTTAACAACCTTAAATATGTTCTGGTGGTAATCTGTACCTTCAGTAAATGGGTGGAAGCATACCCCACTAGAGAAAACACAGCTATAGCAACTGCCAGAGCCCTAATAAAGGAGTTCTTTCCCCGATACGGGTTACCACGAGTAATCTGGAGTGATAATGGGACACATTTTAATGCCAACTTAGTTCAGCATGTATGTAAAGGTTTGGCCATTCGACAGAAGTTCCACGCCGCAAGGCACCCACAGTCAGCAGGCCTAGTTGAGAAATATAATGGGATCCTGAAGCTAAAATTAGCTAAACTACAGGACACGACGGGCCTGAAATGGCCCGATCTTCTGCCCTTGGCCCTATTGTCTGTAAGAACCACCCCTCATTCTCGGAGTGGGATTTCCCCTTACGAGGTAGTTTTTGGGAGACCAGCCAATGTATGGGGGGTGCCCCGGCCAAAGTCGTTTAGGGATATTGAGTATCCTATGCTGGCCGACTACCTGTATGCTTTAACTAAAGATCTCCGTTCTATCCACCAACAGATTTCAGCAGTACTGCAGCCTCTGCCGGAGGGCCCCGGACACAGCATCGAACCAGGTCAGTGGGTCCTAATTCGGAACTTCCAGCGAAAGTCGAGCTTGGAACCCCGCTGGACCCAGCCACATCAAGTGCTTCTGGCCACGAGGACGGCGGTAAAGGTCGAAGGGAGGCAGCATTGGATTCATGTTTCCCACCTGAAGCGTGTCCCGCTTCCTTTGCCCGAGGATTACCAGGACCAAGAGGAGAACGAACGGCACAGAGGTGAGGACGACGCCGAAGAGCCACCCTCCCCCGAAGCCCACGGAGAAACAGAAGGGCAGGGCTAGAGAGCCACGAGTTCGGGGTCAGCTGTGGCAAATAAGGCCCTGCCTGGGGATCGAACGCGTGACCAGGAGGGCCACACACCTTGTTCCTTCTCTGATCCCACTGTGCCCATTTTGTTCATAAATCCTGAAACCCCTGGTCACACTCGATACCACCTGCGGCCCCGCAAACGGAATGAGATCCCCCGGTCCGGCTTACCATAAAAGGTGAAGTCCGAGTTAAGGGACCTAGGGGATCACATGAACACTGGACTGAACTCGTGGAGGGCGTGGAACTATAAGTGATAGCCCTGTTCAGAAAGAAGATAGAGACATTGATAGCAAGAGGGGCCCAGGTAATCCTCCTCTTCGACCAGAGTTGCGTCAAGTGCAGCTCCCACGTGAGAAGTTTTTTGCACCCTTGATTTTTATTCTTTTTTCTTTTGATACTTCTACTGTTTTGGAATGCTAAGAGTCTGCCTGTGAGGCTCTAACTTGGACACAGGAAAGAAGCACCCTCCGGCAGAATGGACTGCGTATAGTTTTTCTTTTTGTTTTCATTGTTTCCCGAGCTTAGAACTGGACTTTTAGTGAGAATGTATCCCTTTGCTCGCTTCGCCCTTGAAGAAGAACGTCCCATAATTCCCCGCCCTAGATATGCACATTTACTAATGTTTTCCACATGGAGTTTGCGTGCTAAAATTGTGTTTATTTCTATAATAGCTGTGTCATTTCTATTATGTGTAGGGTTGTTCATTTATTTAGAATTCCGCCACCCAGTCCATACCTTGGTGTTAACTACCCCCGCTCCTCAGGAACACCATTTTCAGACTTTGGCCCCCCACAAAGAAAGGCATCGCCAGACTTATGTACATAATGCCTTCATCGAAATGCTGCATCAGACTCACAGTTCCACAAATGTCACCGATTGCTGGGTATGTGGCCTCCTCCCTTCAGTAATGCATAAACATGATTTGTTTATATCAATGCCGTTGTCACATCTAGGGAGCTGTGAGGCTTGGTTTAGATTGTTGTCTATGATATATGAGCATTATACTGTAGATGCGCATAGATTCTCGGAGAAAGATTATGAATTAATCTTGGCCTACATAGAGAGGCATCAGGGATTCACTCCCAATGCAGAAGGCACTGATGGCACTTTAGATCCAACAGCCTGCATGAATGTGTACATGGACCATGAGAATGATACTTGGTTAAGGGATGAGGTATTAGATTTTGTATCCTTCAATTTCACCGAGTACTTTAGATATTTTCAGGAACGCAATGTCTCCGAAGACAAGATTATACCTGTCCCTGTATTGAATACGTCATCCTCTTTTTGTGTCCAGGGTTCCGGCCACCTGTTCGTAGGATTTAGCAGATGTAATTACACTTATCGATTGCGGACTTTTAGTAGTCCTCCCATTTTAACTCCCCCGAACATATATTTTGTATGTGGGGAGAATGCTTACACCTGGCTCCCCAGGGGATGGTCGGGCAGGTGTTATCTGTCCTTCCTCTATCCTCCTGTGTATATTGCCCCCTCAGATTACCATAAATCTCACTCATTGAATAAAAGAAGTCTGTTATCCCGATCCATTGATAAAGATGTCACTGATCAAACAGATACCCCGGCCCAACATTTCGTAGACATTATGAAAGGGGTCCTACCTATATGGGGCCCTATCCTCACTAGTAAGGAAATCAGAAGGCTGTCCAGGGTGGTGGAGGGAGTAGTCAATACCACGGCCGGGATATTGACTAATATCACTGTTGAGCTTCAGGCGACCCGGCTTGTGACCCTTCAAAATCGTCTTGTTTTAGACGTCATACTGGCTGACCGCGGAGGAGCATGCCGGGTGATCGGGAGCTCCTGTTGCGTATATATACCTGACTCCGCCCCTTCGGTTCATTTAGCCATTCAGAAACTCCACCGACTGGCATCAGAAATCCATACCGAGACTGGTACCTGGTCCCTGTCAACTTGGCTCTGGGACCTTCTGACTACCTGGGGGTGGAAACTATTCATGGTTCTGTTGGGTATTGTGGGTTTCCTATTTACCTGCTGCATTTGTATCCAGTGCGGCCCTGCCTGTTGTTCCTATTGTGCCACCCAATTTCGCTCTGCACTACATAAATCCCCACCTACCCAAGCTCATGCCCAGATGACCCAGAAAGAAATTCATGATCTAATGCAGATAGATGAGGGTATCTTTGAGGATTAGTCATACTTATTTTTATGTTATTTTAGCTACACTATGCTAAAAGGGCCGTTCTGTAGGATCCGAATTTTAGAATATGATTAGCAAAGTGTAACTAAAACTAACTTATTCGACTCAGCCCTGTAAGAAGGCCCTTTCCGCATCCATTTAGTAAGTACGGCGGAAAGGGCCGAAAACAGGACCGCGGCTATCTTGGCCCTTGGCTCTCTCATCTAAAGGAGCTACAATACGTGGTTCCCTGAACCCATATTTTCCTCGTTCAGCAGACACTAGTTTTAGAAGACAGACTGAATTGTATTTACGACCGAGAAGCAAGGTCACATCTGCCAAAAGGGAGTACCTAGCAAATTCCTTCTGAACCTGGGACGAGAAGGGAGTCACCCGGTCGACCTTCTATTCTTAAAGATAGTAGCCCTTTTTGTATCATTGAAACTAGATATAGGATGAGCTCATTAGGAGCGCCTAGACTGGCTGGTACTTTTCCACTTATAAGGCTTTGTATGTTGCGCTGTAATGTATAAAAGTATGAGTTTGACAAGGAGCCAGCAGTCTTCCTCGGCACAACCCTTGGGTGAGGATCGACGAGGCTCCTCTATGTAGAGTTTCCTGTTTGGCCAATAAACGCTTGAACCTTCTACGTTGCCAACTGCTCGTTATTTGACTTACATTGCGGGTCACCGGTAAGTGTGGCCCTTGGGACGAAACTTGGATACAACAAAGTACATGTCAATATGGAAAACGCACAAAACAGACAAAAGTATCAATATGATCGTCACACTAAACGGAGGGAATTCAAGGCAGGGGATCAGGTACTCATCCTTCTACCCAGTTCCGAGAAAAATCTCCTAGCTACCTGGTAAGGCCCCTACACGATACTGAGTAAAGTAACCCCCGTGACTTACAGAGTAGACGTTTCCCATAAACATGCTGCTGGACAGATTTACCATGTAAATCAACTCAATGCATGGTAGGAACCCGTTCCTACAACCCCAACAACAGGGGCCTCCATACACCATATCACCGTAGATAAACCTATGGAAGTGGCCTTCACCCCATAAACCCACAAAGAAGAGACCCACATACAGTTAGGGTCACAAGTCTCGGAAGAACAGAGGCAACAAATGTTATCCCTCTGCGAAAAGTACTCCTCTGTCTTGTCAGGGACCCCAGGATGAACTTCTTTAGTGGAACACGACATAGTCACAAAAACAGCCTAAACGGTTCAATTAAAACCTTATCGTATCCCAGAGGCCAGGAAGCAGGCGGTGGACCAAAAAATACAAGCCATGTTAGAGGCCGACATAATTGAGCCATCTCATAGTGCTTGGTCGTCTCCAGTTGCCCCTGTACCAAAACCTGATGGTAGCATTATGTTTTGTATAGACTTCTGTCAGGTGAATTCCGTGTCAAAATTCGATGCCTATCCCATGCCAAGAGTGGACGAATTGATTGAGCGTTTAGGAGATCCCAGGGTCATGTCCACCATAGATCTAACAAAAGGCTATTGGCAGATCCCATTAACGCAAGTAAAAAACGGTCTTTTCAACACCATCAGGCCTTTACCAATTTAAAGTCCTGCCCTTCGGCCTCCATGGGGCCACCGCTACTTTTCAGCGGTTGATGGATGCCATATTAGCCCAACACCAATGTTTTGCTGGTGCATATCTAGATAACATAGTTGTGTACAGTCTCGACTGGGATACCCACCTAACCCATCTAGAAGCGGTTCAAACACATTGGAGCAAGCAGGCCTTACAGTTAACCCAAAGAAGACCACCTTCGGAACTGAACATATAGAGTACTTAGGTTATGATATTCGGGGAGGATGCATAAGACCACAAGTCAACAAAATAGAGGCCATCTCAAAGATACCCTGACCCACCTGTCGGAGGGATATTCGTTCCTTCCTCAAGTTGGATGGCTATTATAGAAGATTCATACCACACTTCTCTGAAATCACCAGTCCCCTCACTGATCTGCTTACAAAAACACACACAGGGAAACATCTCCATTGGTTTGGTCCTCAAGAAGAAAGTTTTCAACAGCTAAAAAGAACCCTGTGTACCTCCCCTGTCTTTACCTGTTCTGATTTCAAGAAAACCTTTTTCCTCCAAACCGACACCTCGGGAAGAGGCCTCGGCGTCGTACTGTCCCAGCCTGACGATTCCGGGGATTTGCCTCCCATACTGTGCCTAAGTAGAAAACGATATACCAGAGAAACAAAATACGCCACAATCGAAAGAGAATGCCTAGCCCTTAAGTGGGCTATGGAAGCCCTACAATACTACCTTTTGGGACGTCCCTTCCTTTTTTTAACCAATCACGCTCCTCTCACCTGGCTGTTGCTGCACAAAGACTCTAACTCAAAGGTCTTACAATGGTTTCTTGCTTTACAGCCCTTTACCTTCAAGGCCATACATGTTCCGGGGAAACTTCAAACAAAAGTGGACTATCTCTCCCGGTTTCCTAACTTTGAATGGCCCGACCGTCCATTCCCGGGGGAAGGCAGTGTTATGGTTTGGGACCATCAGACGGCAGCAACCAATTCAACATGGCTGCCGTCGTTGAACAACCAGGAAGTAGGGTCAGTGGTCTAGCTGATACGCTACGTCGGGCGGACGTGCCCGGTGAAGAAGGCTGGTGGGAAGCGAAAGCAGCGTCTGGCGTGTGCGAGTGGATTTCGCGAGGAGAAAGGACCATGTGACCAGGACCAGAGGAAGAGTGGAGCACGAACGTCAGGAGTCACGCAGAGGAAGAGGACGGCGTCTGGAGCAGAGACGGGAAGATGCGGGATGAGCTCAACAACCGGGAGGAAGAAGGAGAGGACAGAGACCGCTCGAGGAGCACTGCGCACAAGATCACTGCTTTCCCCAAGGACAAGGGGGCTGGGTCTTCCATCACCACGGCCCAGGAGGGTCGTGGGAGCAGGTAAGTGCCAAAAGCATGCACTGTATTGGTTAAGGGGTTGTGGGCACGTTTAAAGGGCACCAGGGAGTGAGCACTTACATCCCTACACTAGGCACCCACAAAGTTAGGGCTCTGGTGGTGGTGCACTTTTCCCTCCCCCTTCATTTGAAAGGTACAACAGTACTCTGTGCCTTTTCTTTTGTTTTTGTTTTATTCTCTGGGTCAATGCTCGCCTGACAATCCGGGAAAAACCCAAGAATACAGAGACCAGAGAAGCCAAGAACAAGGACCCAACCAGCGACAAAAAACCTTACCCAGAGACTTAAAATACGTATTGTTTCGAGTGTGTGCTATCAACATACTTAACGCAATAACAAAAATAGAATAGAAAAGCGCACCTTCTGTGTCTCTGACCTGTCCTAAAAAGAGGGGTGGAGGTCCGGGGCGGGAGCTCACGACCACACCACCCCTCCTCCGTTTTGCCTCACAAATCCTGGGAAGCCAAGCATTCGCTGGTCCAAGTGGAGGAAAGTCTTCTTCAACTACGCTCGAGTTTCTGGGGTGTCTTTAAGCACAGAAAGGAGATTTGCGATGTTGCTGCACTGCCTGGTGTCTGAAGGCCAGGAGGTATATGAACACCTCCAGGCCCTTAGTGAGAGTGAGTCAGATGGCCTGAATGAATTTTATTAGCTGTTTGAAAAAACTAGACAAGCATTACCTACCTAAGGTGAGTACCATTTTAGAAAGGTATCACTTCGGGAGGCCTACATAACTGATCTCCATAAGTTAGGTGCTATGTGCAATTTTGCAGGCTCCCTGGAAGGACGAATTTGCAACCAATTCATGCTGGGGTGCAACACAGAGAAAATAAAGCATGAGTTGTGGTAAAAAGATTATCCCAAGTTGGATGAGGTCATATTAATTGCAAAAAGAATTGAGCATTCCCTTGCCTGTGTGGAGGTTATAAAAAAGGAGAATAGTTCTTTGAGTGAGAAAGTTCAGACTGTGAGTAGAACCTCCCTGAAGCATTCTGAGCCTATGAACTCCGGTACTTTGGCTCACAACTCCAAGAAGGGCATCAAGGACAAGTATTTTCGCTGTGATATGAACGGACATTTAGCAAATGATAAGATCTGCCCTGCTCTAACTTCCACATGTCATAATTGTGAGAAGATAGATCATTTAGCCAAGGCTTGCAGGGCTCAGAAACTCCAGAAAGGCAAATGCGGGAAGGAATTTTTCCTGGAAGGCGAGAGTGAGTGTGATGATTTGTATTGAGGGGAGGTGGTATTACAGATTGGACAGAAAAAGTGCAAGAACCCCATAGACGAAGTTAAGGTAAATGGTAATAGCATCAATATGCTCTTTTATTCGGGTGCGAAGATTTCACTGGTCCCCAAAAATGTCTTTGATAAGACGTTAAAGGGGAAAGTGAAAGTTTTCAAACCTGATATCAAGCCTCTGGCCTATGGTAGCCAGCCCATAAAGTTGTTTGGCTACTTAGTGGGTGACGTTGATTACAAAGGGAGGCTGACAGCAGGGAAGGTATATATTTTATGGAGAGGTGATAGTATCATCAGCTGGATCCTTCAAGGTGACCTGGGTGTATTCTTGGTTTACGCCGGGGGGCCCTGTATAGTCCTCAGAGATATTTCCCCACATAAGGACGCTGTGGATGTTGTCTCTGGAGACCTCAATAAGTCTGGCCAGAAGGGTGACTTGCGTGGCGAACTTGAACAGGTGTTCAGCGAAAGGTTGGAGTGTCTCTCAGGTTATCCCCATAGAATCAGTCTTAAAGCTGATGCCACCCCTGTAACCTGCAAGGTGCGCAGTGTGCCCTTAGCTTTGAGGGAGTCTATGCGTGCGAAATTGAGAAGTTGAAGGATGAGGGCATCATTGTGGAGACGGAACCGAGTGATTGGATAGCTCTGGTAGACCTTCCACACAATGCTTCTGGAGAGGTGAGATTGTGTGTGGACCTCCGAGTTCTCATCACCAAGGCAGTTGTCTCCAACACGTATCCTCTCCCAAATATCCCTGAAATGCTAACACAGTTGGAAGGTGCCATAGTTTTCTTCACATTAGACCTTACGGCCGTGTATCACTCGATCAAAATTGATTGTTCCACGAACTTGACGGCCTTCTTAAAACCGTTTGAACTTGCAAATTTTCCTGGCTGCCCTTTTGCTCAATTTCTGTGGCCTCCATATTCCAGCGGGCCAGACGTATTGAATGGGCTGTCGGGGATGAGATATATCAAGATGATGATTTAGTCTACGGCTAATCCCAGCAGGAATACAATGATAGGCTTAGGTCGGTCCTAGAGTGGTTTAATGCTCGAAGTTTGACTTTGCGGGATAATAAATTCAAGTTTAATCTTTTGGAAATTGAGTATTTAGGCCACAAGTCGACAAGAGAAGGGGTTAAGCCCAAGGACCATCTTGTGAAAACCATTGAAGATCTCCCAGTGCCACAGTCTAGAGATGACTTGGTCAACTTTTTGGGGCTGGCTGTGTACTACAACAAATTTGTAACTCAGTTCGCTTGCCGCACCTTTGCGTTAAGGACCCTGTTGAAGAAAGGGGCAAAGTTCCAATAGACCCCTCAGTGTCAAACTGAATTTGTAGATATCAAGAAAGCTCTTAGTTGCTCACCCTCCCTTCAGAGTTTTGATACCGCTGCCCACTCCAGTTTGATTACTGATGCTAGTTCCAAGCGGTTGTGCCTGGTACTCAAACAGGTGAAAGAAGGAGCTATCGTGGGCGCTTGCAGGTCCCGAGGTACAATAATCTGTGATTGAGAAAGAGGCATTGTGCATTTTTTGGGGTCAACAGGAAGTTGAAAACGTTTCTCTGGGGATTTTGTGGTTAGGTCTGACCACAAGCCTTTGAAAGACTTGTTTTGTAAGAAAGGTTTAGATGCTGTCTCATCCAGAATTTGTAGGTGGGTGGTTGCTCTACAAGACTATGACTTTGCTGTAGATTATATACCTGGTGCTGAAAACAAAGTCGCTGACTGCCTTTCTAGCCTGGTTATCTGTCAGACTGGTTGTGTATCTGACGACCCTGAAGAGTTGTGGGAGGACGATGACTATAAAGTGTGTGAGGTTGTTGAGGAAGCTGTCAGTGAAGAGAAATAGAGGAACGTGATGAAGACCGATGTGGTGATCTACGAGGTGTGCAAAATGGTGGCCGAGAGTTGTGGCCAGCGTAAGAAATTTAGGTGAAGAAGTCTGCAAGTTCTGAAATGTACGGAATGAGTTATCCGATAGTGGAGGTTTACTTTGGAGAGGCACCAGGTCAGGTTGAAAATAATCCAATTAGATAATCAGGGTCACCAAGGTATATCTAAAACTAAGAAAAGGATCTGTTTGCAATTTTGGTGGCCGGGAATTGATGTTAAAGTTGAATGCATGGTGAGGGATTGCATGCAGTGTATTGTGTGTGACAAGGTCTGCAAGACAATAGTCCAACCCTTGGTCAAATGTGATACTCCCACTCGTAGTTGGCAACAGGTGGCCTTAGACATCTTGGGGCCAGTTACCAGCAAATCTGGCCAGTCGGATGTTCTTGTTCTGATGGACTTGTCCTCAAGATGGCCTGATGTACAAGTTACACAAAGCATTGAGATGAAAGATGTCATAACATTTTTAGATGGCATCTTCAGCAGTGAAGCGCTACCTGAATGCCTTCTAACAGACAATTGTGTCCAATTAATCTTGAAAGAAATGGAGGAATTTTTGATAAAGAGAGGTATAAGGCACAAACGTTGCGCCCTATATCAGCCTGAAACCAACAGCATGGTAGAGAGGTGCAACAGGGTGCTAAAGGAGTCCATCCAAATTGCTAAAGCTCAGGGCTAGGAGTTGAAGGCAGAGATTTTGGAGAGGGTGACGGTGTACAGCCTGACTCCCCACTCTATCACAGGCAGAATAACTTTTTAACTGTTTAGGTGGAGAAGTCAAAGCACATGTTTCAATCTTGAATGAGATATAAATGGTGATGGTGATGAGGATTCTAAGGTGGTGCCCTGGCAAGTGGCACAAGATCTCAAGATCATCAAAAGAAAGGAGAACTTTGATGTAAGGCATACTGTGTCGCACACTGACATGTGCGTGGGTGACAGTGCGATATCCGCAGACGTCCGGTTCCTCTAGGTATTCTCCACCTTTTAGGGTGATAAGGTTGTTCCAGAATGCGGTAAAACTTGATGATGGCCTTATATGGAATCTTGGCAGAATTGCTGTTTGGGTTCTAGTGTTCAAACCAGATCGGATGACCCTCTGGGGCACCCAGAGGTTCAGCCACCTTTGCGTAGGAGCTCGCGTGTTTGTAAAGTTCCTGAAGCATTGCGTGACTTTGTCATGGCCTGAATCTCCTTTGGTTTTTTTTCTCTTCTATATTTTTTGTAATGTTTTGGGGGGTGGAAGGTGTGTCGGATTTAGTCTGTAACCCGTTGCTGCAGGGCCTTAGTCTTAAGCTTGTTCTATTTCGGAGCCTCATGTATTCTAAAAATGTTGGTGCTGTTAGAGTGTCTCAGCCCCAGAACCCCACTGTGTCAGTTACTTGTGGGGTGTCCTGTGGATGGGAAATTTATGTATACTGGAAGCATCTTTAATAAAGAAGCCTGCTTTTGTAAACTTCTAGACCTCGTGTACTTCTTCACAATTCTAAATGACATAGATAACTTTCTTGAGCTGGAAAGAATCTACTCCTGCTCAGGATAAAACATTCTCCGATACCATTTACCTCTTCCAGGTTACTGTTAATGTAATGTATCACATATAAATCCCATGTTTCCTCTCATCTCTACCTCTCATTGTGTTACTCCTATCTCTCAAGTCTTTTCTCACTTTTACTGTATATTTTTCTAAATCTGTTGATACAGGCTCTATTAAAACCTCTATTTCTCCTTGCATTGTTTGAACCTACATCACTCATTTGATCGGGTTTAAGTTTGAGGTTCGTGTTTCGTGGTTTCCATGTGAGTGAGCAAGTGGATGGCGCAAGCAAACAGGCTTAAGCAGCCGAAGCAGCTGAGCTGCGCCTGATGCATCCTACTTGTGCCCAACTTGTACGGCAGTTTCTAGCAGCTCTGATGACTGGTTGAGAGGTGGTGTTGAAGGGCCCCAGGGCTGAAGCGCCTGCACGCCCATCTGTCGACCTGTCTCCCAGTCTGCCTGTCCGCCTGGGAGCCAGGAAGAGCCACAGGGGAGAAAAGCAGCAGGCAGCTGGTCCCTGCTGGAGGTGAGCGGCCAAGTTGTTGCATGCCACGGACTGGGTGTGAGGGTTTCAGCGACCCCTTGCTGAGAGAGAGCCCGGGCTCCCAGCGGAAGCGGCCCTGACAGGTCAAGGCACAGCTTGCGGTGTGCCCAGTGGTGCCCTGCTGGGCCAGGCTCAGTTTTACCACACCTGCCCACACCCCAGCTGGAATGACAGCAACATCTACTGCCTACTACCACTACTTGCTGTGCAATTTGTGTAATTTGCTGTGTACTTGCAACTGTGATCACAAGGCTACATAAAGAGGGCTGAACAGCTGCTCACCCAGCAATTAGACCTATTGAGGCTCTAAATACACAGAGCTAGACCAACTTCAGAAAGAGGCAGCTAAGGCATAGAAGCAAGAGCTAGAAGTGCAAAGAGGTCATAATATAAAAATCTCAAAGGCCCAAAGATAAAACACAACCCATACGAAGAAACAAAAAAAGGAAAAAATAAATAAATATGCGATCTGGCAGAATCAGGACAAAAAACGGGGAAAAAATGAATGCCCATAAACGAGCATCTAAAAAAACCCTCAAAACACCAAATGCAAAGGAATCACTCACGCCTTAAGGAGCCCATTATTCTCCCCAATAATTGCTATGTTTGGGAGACCGGTCACAAGTACAAAAGAGAACCAAAGCTTGAGATTTCATTTTCTCAAAGATCCTAGTGCAAAAATCTATGCTATAACAAGAGAGACGCCAGGTCTTCAGACGACTCTGGCCCCTAAAGGATCAGCTATAGGCATGGCACCCAAGTGAATGAGAAAGCCTCCATAAACATCTATAGACAAGAGACCAACCGCTAACTCTTTGCCAAGGCCTACGAACATCAAACTATCGATAGGAAAATCAAGAAATGGAAAACTCAACTAATGGGGGCCCAATGCAAAGATTATTTACCACAACAGCTCTTGTGCATGTGGCAGGTACTGAGACAACTGAGGTAGACCAAAAAGAGATAATTAAAAACAAAATAGATAGCCATGTGCTGGTCACCCCTGGTCTGCAAACTGATGGAGAAAAACGTATCAGCAAGTTCAGATATAGAGCAAGAGAAACAAGCCCACATCACTCCTGTTGGTATCTGTCCAGGATGACAACTTTGTTCCCTTATGCTTGAATTCATGTATGTCGCCAATGAATGTGGATGGCTGGCAAGTCGTAGATCCCAAACTAACCTCACAAGAAGCAAGTGACGCGGCCCAAGGAAGGGCAGATTACCATTTCAACCCAAATCAAAACAAGAAAGTGAACAAAATAAACGTAATCAAAAAAAATTGATAAGCCACCTCGACAACTACAGGAAACTACTCAATGGCAGAAAAACACGGAACCAAAATCGAAATTGACAGCTAAATATAAGCAAAGTGAGACAACTAACCGTAGCTCAAAAACTAGGGTAGGAGACCTACTCAGTAATTCAAATAGCCAGCTGTACTCTTCACCCCACTGCTGCAAACTCTTCAAGCATCAACAGACACCCTCATAATGCAGTCAGACAAATAAAATATTCAAATAGATCTAATGAACCTCATTGCGTCTTACATGTCAGGGATAAACATGAAATTTAACAAATTAAACAGTCTAATAATGAGAGTTCAAGCTACATACTCCCCGCTGGAAAATTCCTGCACCTGTAGCCCTATAATTGATAAACTGAACCTCTTACCCACATTATTAAAACAGATTCTTAGTATTATTAAACTTCACATTACACCTGGGGTGCACTCCAACAGTATAGATAAAGAACAACCGGGACCACCAATAAGCAACAATGTTCACCCTTAGCTGCAGACACCTCACTGGAGTCAACAAATGATACTCAACTACAACTTACAAAAAAGGCTGAACCTCCAGAGGCAGAAAAAATGAAAACACTGAAGGCCAATACAGGAAATCTTAAAATATTGAATCAATCCAGAAGACATAAAAAAGCGTGAAAGGAAAGCTAGAAACAAAATCCTGGAACAGGCAAAACGTCAGGCAACTAAAGTGTACCCTATTTTCACCTCAATTCGTGATGGTAAAGCCAAGGACGGTCTAACCTAACTACTCACAACAGTAGACCTCCTTCAAAACACTAGTTTACAAAATTGGGCTCCAGCAAGCAATAACTTGATGAGTCAACTCCTAGCAAGCTATACAATACAGACTCAACAATTACGGATGATACGGACCCTCAGGTGAAAACTGAAATACAGAAGTTAGACGACCCCTCAAAATCAACAGCAACAAGCATTTGCAATGCAATAGGTCTCGCAGTTACACAAGTTAAAGCTATTGGCATTGTAAATGACAATGTCAATAGGCATTGTTATTTACAATGTCAATAGCTCAAACTCGCGTAAATGCGAGACCTAATGCATTGCAAATGTTTGTTTGTTTAATGCAGTTTACCAAGAGCTCAGGTGTGTTCACAAAAAAGCTTTTAAGAAGCTCTGACTCGAGATCAGAGAGAAACCAGAGCGCGCTGGATTGGGTGTCACGCGGGGATGAACGGAGAAACTGACAAATGTTATGGCCTCCAAACATTGCCTCTGAATTAATATGAGCGAATGTGAAAATAGTAATTGTCTAATGTTAGAAAAATGACCCACAAACAATTAAGATGAGTAAGCGTCACATGCGTAATCATAAGCATTAATTACGTATAGTGATTTCACCAATTATCAGAAATGTGTGAAACCGATGAGAACCACTGTATTCTTTTGTACAAAGAGAAACGCTTGTAAACATGATCCAATTTGGTATCAAAAGTTAAAACTACTTTCTGTGGAAGGAAATGGCATGTTATTTCAATAGCTGAACTGGTTTATCGTTCACTATTGGCCCTTTTCGATCCTCTGCCTCATCTCTCTGTCAGCATCGCCACATAACTGTAGGACTCCTTCCTTCTCCAAACAGCTACTAACTTAAAGGAGTTTAGCTGCCTCAAAACTGCTGCCTGACTTCTCACCAGTTCCTGTACAAATTACTCCATACAATAAAGAAGGCAGTGTGATCTGCTGATGTTCTGACAAAGGCAGGCCCTTCGCAAATGCTGATATTGTACCACCTTTGATGGAATACACAGTATATGTAGGTTTGGCTAAAACAAAGGGTTTGGCATCTCTACACTGAGCAGGCATTCAAGACAAGAACTGTTGGTACGGCACGACCTTCTCTCTTCTTGGGTGCATTATTATTCTCCCCATAGAATTGTCCCTTTCATATCGTAAATATGTTTAACTGGTCACTTCTTCTTAAAGTCACAAATTCTTATTGAAATAGTCTGGCTATTCGCCACTGTACAGCTTCTAGCCACGTTATGTACAATGTATCTGTAGTATAGTATACACTAATTCCTTAGCCTTTTGGCTATTTGTGCAGATATCATCCTACAGTTTTAACCTAAGATTGTCCACAATGTAATTCCTTCACAGAGGTCTTTTGTAAAGGGAGAGGGTAGAACCTTCCAACCTAACCCCTGTCATTGTCAGGTGTGTTAACTGTGTCTCCCAAGCGTGTTTTCTGTGTGAAGTATTGTTTTTGTATAGGCAATGACCCTAACATCTCACTGCAACCGATTTTGCCGTTTTAGAGCTGTTAAGCTGCATTTCCCCATCTCGATTGCACTTGTATCATCTTCAGAAGCATTAACGACAGAGGCAAACCTGGTGAGATTTAACATTTACCACAGACTAAACCAAGATTTGCCTCATCAGCCAAAGTATCCCTCTTACAGAAATAAAACCACAATCGATGCGTTTAACTTTACTAAAACGTTAAAAAACAAAGGCACCACAGATTCTATATGTTCCTTCAAATTATGAAGTGCACATTTCCAAAAGAGACCTTTCACCCAGCTGCCTTCTTGTTGCATACCATAACATTAGTCTTGAGGTATTTAAACAGCCTGTGTACCTCAATGCACATACTTTTATTGATTTTACAACGCCAGTAGCTCTAACTTTTACAAATGAGAGACCAATTTGCATTGCAAATGCTTGTTTTCCTTTGTCGTACCCCCTTTATATGCACCGCACCTCCAGTCTCTGTGCTTCACCCTTTCCTTCACCCTAGGTGAATAGGGTTGCCACTTGGCCAGCTCTCTACCAGCACCACCAGTATTTTAACATACTGGACAGCAATACGCACAATTTTTAACCCTTACACGTATATACTTTAAACCGCAGGCATAAACAGAAATAACTTTTAAATGTGTTCTAGATATGCATTACGATACCAGACTAATGTTAAAGTAAAGAAAGGCAGAAAAGTCATGGTACAAATGAATATATACTATTTTTTTAAAGTCCTATTTAGAATAACATCTGGGCCTTTGCAAACTCTTAAAAAACAACAAATGGCTGATATTTCTCTTGTGGAAAGCTGCCAATCGTAAGATAAAATATGTTCATTGTGATGCAACGTGTTCTGTCTTTTATTGTGAGCCCTGCAGGATACCCTGCTTTTCATTCATGAATGGGCAGGGCTCACTTCACACCTAAGAGCACTTGAAATACCCATCTAATCGCTGTTTTCGTGCAAATGCACAGGGGCGTAGCTTGGTCAGTAAGATTAGAGGATGTGTCTCACAAAATTCCCAACAATCACTCTGGGCATATCACGGTAAAATACATTGTTTAGGAAGCAGAGCACGGGCATGGTTTTTTTCTTTTCACATTGTTTAGGAAGCAGAGCACGGGCATGGTTTTTTTCTTTTCCTTTGTATATGTAAAGCGCTCGGATACCAACGGGTCTAGCTAGCGCTATAAAAAACTTTATAAATAAATAAATAAATAAAAAATAAATGAGGGGACTAAGGGGCAGTGGAAAGGGATAGCAGTGTGGATTGTTAGGATTATTTCAAAGACAATATGTTGTAAATAAACAGTCTTTACAACTTAAAAACAGGGGAGCGATTGAGAGAGTGTGTGTTTTTGTATTGTATCTGTGTGTGCATGTAAAAATCCTATGTGAAATCTGACGGACCCCTCAACATATCCGACAGAAAGCAACTGTACCCAACTATTTGCTAGAAAATACATTTATTAGGGACGTGTAACACCCCCTGAAGCAATGCCCCTGCAAATGCAGCGACTGGGCCTCACAGCACCGCACCAGCATCGTAACCGAGTCCTTTAAAAGGCACTGCTTAAAAGACATTGCTACGAGACCCCTTTTGCATGTTAAAAGGCGCGGGGCCGTGGACAGCTGCCCTCACAGCCCGGCGCCCGCCCAGAGAAACATCGCCGATAAACGCTATCGAGGTGTAGCTGGCCGCGATTAGTTGTTGTTTCGTTCCGTCTTTGATAACAGCCAAAAAAACATTGAATGTACAAAAATAATAAGCACAATTAATAAATCATGACAGTGGGCACTGTGGCAAAATTTACAGCCCTGTTTCCACTCACACTCAACATGGAGCCTGGCGCCCGCCCAGAGAAACATCGCCGATAAACGCTATCGAGGTCTAGCTGGCCGCGATTAGTTGTTGTTTCGTTCCGTCTTTGATAACAGCCCAAAAAACATTGAATGTACAAAAATAATAGGCGCAATTAATAAATCATGACAGTGGGCACTGTGGCAAAATTTACAGCCCTGTTTCCACTCACACTCAACATGGAAAAGCAGGGAGAGCAGCTGTGCTGTAAGGAGAGCCTTCCCATGCGTCCGTGAAAATGAGAAGAAGAAACAAGAAGGGCTGGGCGAGAAGGGAGGGGGGAATGCCAGCAACAGAGGAGCCCGCGAAAGTGAAAGTGATCGTGATTACGATCCCTACGGAGGAAAGACACATGGCGCTGCGCGCGTGCACGTTCACGTGCACTGTAGCTTTAGGCCACGGCAGCACTTTGAAAAGCCCAGATATAGAATGTCTCTTAGAGCCTTTGGCTCACGAGACCTAAAAAGGAAGAGTTCAATACCATCAAATCAACAAACTAAGAAAAGCTTTGGAAAGCAGAAATTTTTAAGAATAGAAAGTCCTAAACTACTACCCTCTCTGACTCGAGAATGAAAGTTAAAGATTGCTTGGAAAGTGCAGACGCGATACCGCAAACACTAAAAGTGATTGAACTCAAAGTAGCTCATATGGGAGATACTACCCAGCTGGCACAGAATAAAAATAAAATTTGTTCGAGTAAAGAGTGTCCCACTCCACCTTGACCTGCACGGAACCGAAGGACACAGCAGACTGCAACAGTCAGAGTCATCCATCAACTATACCTTGCTACTAAAAGTAAGAGATGGTAGCCTGTCATCACAAGAAAATCTCAGATTTCATATTCAAAATCAGAATAAATTTATATCGGAGGAGGACAATCAACTAGATACATTAGGGAAAAAAGGCAAAAGCATCTAATACAGCAAATATTACTGATGCCCGAATACTAATCACAAGGGTGGCAAAATATTCGGAACAGAGGCAATATACTAAAACTCATGGGTGAAATTCCTGAATAAAAACACATACATAATTGAGCCATCTCATAGTGCTTGGTCGTCTCCAGTTGCCCCTGTACCAAAACCTGATGGTAGCATTATGTTTTGTATAGACTTCTGTCAGGTGAATTCCGTGTCAAAATTCGATGCCTATCCCATGCCAAGAGTGGACGAATTGATTGAGCGTTTAGGAGATCCCAGGGTCATGTCCACCATAGATCTAACAAAAGGCTATTGGCAGATCCCATTAACGCAAGGAAAAAACGGTCTTTTCAACACCATCAGGTCTTTACCAATTTAAAGTCCTGCCCTTCGGCCTCCATGGGGCCACCGCTACTTTTCAGCGGTTGATGGATGCCATATTAGCCCAACACCAATGTTTTGCTGGTGCATATCTAGATAACATAGTTGTGTACAGTCTCGACTGGGATACCCACCTAACCCATCTAGAAGCGGTTCAAACACATTGGAGCAAGCAGGCCTTACAGTTAACCCAAAGAAGACCACCTTCGGAACTGAACATATAGAGTACTTAGGTTATGATATTCGGGGAGGATGCATAAGACCACAAGTCAACAAAATAGAGGCCATCTCAAAGAGACCCTGACCCACCTGTCGGAGGGATATTCGTTCCTTCCTCAGGTTGGATGGCTATTATAGAAGATTCATACCACACTTCTCTGAAATCACCAGTCCCCTCACTGATCTGCTTACAAAAACACACACAGGGAAACATCTCCATTGGTTTGGTCCTCAAGAAGAAAGTTTTCAACAGCTAAAAAGAACCCTATGTACCTCCCCTGTCTTTACCTGTTCTGATTTCAAGAAAACCTTTTTCCTCCAAACCGACACCTCGGGAAGAGGCCTCGGCGTCGTACTGTCCCAGCCTGACGATTCCGGGGATTTGCCTCCCATACTGTGCCTAAGTAGAAAACGATATACCAGAGAAACAAAATACGCCACAATCGAAAGAGAATGCCTAGCCCTTAAGTGGGCTATGGAAGCCCTACAATACTACCTTTTGGGACGTCCCTTCCTTTTTTTAACCAATCACGCTCCTCTCACCTGGCTGTTGCTGCACAAAGACTCTAACTCAAAGGTCTTACAATGGTTTCTTACTTTACAGCCCTTTACCTTCAAGGCCATACATGTTCCGGGGAAACTTCAAACAAAAGTGGACTATCTCTCCCGGTTTCCTAACTTTGAATGGCCCGACCGTCCATTCCCGGGGGAAGTCAGTGTTATGGTTTGGGACCATCAGACGGCAGCAACCAATTCAACATGGCTGCCGTCGTTGAACAACCAGGAAGTAGGGTCAGTGGTCTAGCTGATACGCTACGTCGGGCGGACGTACCCGGTGAAGAAGGCTGGTGGGAAGTGAAAGCAGCGTCTGGCGTGTGCGAGTGGATTTCGCGAGGAGAAAGGACCATGTGACCAGGACCAGAGGAAGAGTGGAGCACGAACGTCAGGAGTCACGCAGAGGAAGAGGACGGCGTCTGGAGCAGAGACGGGAAGATGCGGGATGAGCTCAACAACCGGGAGGAAGAAGGAGAGGACAGAGACCGCTCGAGGAGCACTGCGCACAAGATCACTGCTTTCCCCAAGGACAAGGGGGCTGGGTCTTCCATCACCACGGCCCAGGAGGGTCGTGGGAGCAGGTAAGTGCCAAAAGCATGCACTGTATTGGTTAAGGGGTTGTGGGCACGTTTAAAGGGCACCAGGGAGTGAGCACTTACATCCCTACACTAGGCACCCACAAAGTTAGGGCTCTGGTGGTGGTGCACTTTTCCCTCCCCCTTCATTTGAAAGGTACAACAGTACTCTGAGCCTTTTCTTTTGTTTTTGTTTTATTCTCTGGGTCAATGCTCGCCTGACAATCCGGGAAAAACCCAAGAATACAGAGACCAGAGAAGCCAAGAACAAGGACCCAACCAGCGACAAAAAACCTTACCCAGAGACTTAAAATACGTATTGTTTCGAGTGTGTGCTATCAACATACTTAACGCAATAACAAAAATAGAATAGAAAAGCGCACCTTCTGTGTCTCTGACCTGTCCTAAAAAGAGGGGTGGAGGTCCGGGGCGGGAGCTCACGACCACACCACCCCTCCTCCGTTTTGCCTCACAAATCCTGGGAAGCCAAGCATTCGCTGGTCCAAGTGGAGGAAAGTCTTCAACTACGCTCGAGTTTCTGGGGTGTCTTTAAGCACAGAAAGGAGATTTGCGATGTTGCTGCACTGCCTGGTGTCTGAAGGCCAGGAGGTATATGAACACCTCCAGGCCCTTAGTGAGAGTGAGTCAGATGGCCTGAATGAATTTTATTAGCTGTTTGAAAAAACTAGACAAGCATTACCTACCTAAGGTGAGTACCATTTTAGAAAGGTATCACTTCGGGAGGCCTACATAACTGATCTCCATAAGTTAGGGGCCATGTGCAATTTTGCAGGCTCCCTGGAAGGACGAATTTGCAACCAATTCATGCTGCGGTGCAACACAGAGAAACTAAAGCATGAGTTGTGGTAAAAAGATTATCCCAAGTTGGATGAGGTCATATTAATTGCAAAAAGAATTGAGCATTCCCTTGCCTGTGTGGAGGTTATAAAAAAGGAGAATAGTTCTTTGAGTGAGAAAGTTCAAACTGTGAGTAGAACCTCCCTGAAGCATTCTGAGCCTATGAACTCCGGTACTTTGGCTCACAACTCCAAGAAGGGCATCAAGGACAAGTATTTTCGCTGTGATATGAACGGACATTTAGCAAATGATAAGATCTGCCCTGCTCTAACTTCCACATGTCATAATTGTGAGAAGATAGATCATTTAGCCAAGGCTTGCAGGGCTCAGAAACTCCAGAAAGGCAAATGCGGGAAGGAAGTTTTCCTGGAAGGCGAGAGTGAGTGTGATGATTTGCATTGAGGGGAGGTGGTATTACAGATTGGACAGAAAAAGTGCAAGAACCCCATAGACGAAGTTAAGGTAAATGGTAATAGCATCAATATGCTCTTTTATTCGGGTGCGAAGATTTCACTGGTCCCCAAAAATGTCTTTGATAAGACGTTAAAGGGGAAAGTGAAAGTTTTCAAACCTGATATCAAGCCTCTGGCCTATGGTAGCCAGCCCATAAAGTTGTTTGGCTACTTAGTGGGTGACGTTGATTACAAAGGGAGGCTGACAGCAGGGAAGGTATACATTTTATGGAGAGGTGATAGTATCATCAGCTGGATCCTTCAAGGTGACCTGGGTGTATTCTTGGTTTACGCCGGGGGGCCCTGTATAGTCCTCAGAGATATTTCCCCACATAAGGACGCTGTGGATGTTGTCTCTGGAGACCTCAATAAGTCTGGCCAGAAGGGTGACTTGCGTGGCGAACTTGAACAGGTGTTCAGCGAAAGGTTGGAGTGTCTCTCAGGTTATCCCCATAGAATCAGTCTTAAAGCTGATGCCACCCCTGTAACCTGCAAGGTGCGCAGTGTGCCCTTAGCTTTGAGGGAGTCTATGCGTGCGAAATTGAGAAGTTGAAGGATGAGGGCATCATTGTGGAGATGGAACCGAGTGATTGGATAGCTCTGGTAGACCTTCCACACAATGCTTCTGGAGAGGTGAGATTGTGTGTGGACCTCCGAGTTCTCATCACCAAGGCAGTTGTCTCCAACACGTATCCTCTCCCAAATATCCCTGAAATGCTAACTCAGTTGGAAGGTGCCATAGTTTTCTTCACATTAGACCTTACGGCCGTGTATCACTCGATCAAAATTGATTGTTCCACGAACTTGACGGCCTTCTTAAAACCGTTTGAACTTGCAAATTTTCCTGGCTGCCCTTTTGCTCAAATTCTGTGGCCTCCATATTCCAGCGGGCCAGACGTATTGAATGGGCTGTCGGGGATGAGATATATCAAGATGATGATTTAGTCTACGGCTAATCCCAGCAGGAATACAATGATAGGCTTAGGTCGGTCCTAGAGTGGTTTAATGCTCGAAGTTTGACTTTGCGGGATAATAAATTCAAGTTTAATCTTTTGGAAATTGAGTATTTAGGCCACAAGTCGACAAGAGAAGGGGTTAAGCCCAAGGACCATCTTGTGAAAACCATTGAAGATCTCCCAGTGCCACAGTCTAGAGATGACTTGGTCAACTTTTTGGGGCTGGCTGTGTACTACAACAAATTTGTAACTCAGTTTGCTTGCCGCACCTTTGCGTTGAGGACCCTGTTGAAGAAAGGGGCAAAGTTCCAATAGACCCCTCAGTGTCAAACTGAATTTGTAGATATCAAGAAAGCTCTTAGTTGCTCACCCTCCCTTCAGAGTTTTGATACCGCTGCCCACTCCAGTTTGATTACTGATGCTAGTTCCAAGCGGTTGTGCCTGGTACTCAAACAGGTGAAAGAAGGAGCTATCGTGGGCGCTTGCAGGTCCCGAGGTACAATAATCTGTGATTGAGAAAGAGGCATTGTGCATTTTTTGGGGTCAACAGGAAGTTGAAAACGTTTCTCTGGGGATTTTGTGGTTAGGTCTGACCACAAGCCTTTGAAAGACTTGTTTTGTAAGAAAGGTTTAGATGCTGTCTCATCCAGAATTTGTAGGTGGGTGGTTGCTCTACAAGACTATGACTTTGCTGTAGATTATATACCTGGTGCTGAAAACAAAGTCGCTGACTGCCTTTCTAGCCTGGTTATCTGTCAGACTGGTTGTGTATCTGACGACCCTGAAGAGTTGTGGGAGGACGATGACTATAAAGTGTGTGAGGTTGTTGAGGAAGCTGTCAGTGAAGAGAAATAGAGGAACGTGATGAAGACCGATGTGGTGATCTACGAGGTGTGCAAAATGGTGGCCGAGAGTTGTGGCCAGCGTAAGAAATTTAGGTGAAGAAGTCTGCAAGTTCTGAAATGTACGGAATGAGTTATCCGATAGTGGAGGTTTACTTTGGAGAGGCACCAAACTCGTTCCCCCGTCCCAGGTCAGGTTGAAAATAATCCAATTAGATAATCAGGGTCACCAAGGTATATCTAAAACTAAGAAAAGGATCTGTTTGCAATTTTGGTGGCCGGGAATTGATGTTAAAGTTGAATGCATGGTGAGGGATTGCATGCAGTGTATTGTGTGTGACAAGGTCTGCAAGACAATAGTCCAACCCTTGGTCAAATGTGATACTCCCACTCGTAGTTGGCAACAGGTGGCCTTAGACATCTTGGGGCCAGTTACCAGCAAATCTGGCCAGTCGGATGTTCTTGTTCTGATGGACTTGTCCTCAAGATGGCCTGATGTACAAGTTACACAAAGCATTGAGATGAGAGATGTCATAACATTTTTAGATGGCATCTTCAGCAGTGAAGCGCTACCTGAATGCCTTCTAACAGACAATTGTGTCCAATTAATCTTGAAAGAAATGGAGGAATTTTTGATAAAGAGAGGTATAAGGCACAAACGTTGCGCCCTATATCAGCCTGAAACCAACAGTGTTAGACGGCGACCTCAGAGGAGCCTGGAAAGGGGTCCTGACTTCCCCGAGTCCCACCCGTGTTGTATTGTAGCCGGGCACTGGCGAGAGATTCCCCAGGGGGAGGAATCTCGCAACTAGGATCGTACTTCTGGCACCACACGACACAGAGAGACCACACTGGGTATTCTCAGAAACAAGCTTTATCAAATAGGTATCACTGCAAATATGTACAAGATGAGCACGGGCTCAAGAGTCTCGGAAAGGTAGGGGGTAGCGGGACTGTCTCTGGTAACGGTTCAAAGCAGGGACGTATCCGGCGCACAGCTCACAATCCTCGAGCTGGGGGATACGTGGTCGGAGTCGGGGTCCGGCGGGACCGTGAGAGTCTGAGGGAGCCGCGAGTCACTCAGCAGGGCTCAGGTACAAGTTCGGAGGTCTTACGATCTTCAGGGAGCCGCGAGTCACTCAGCAGGGCTCAGGTACAAGTTCGGAGGTCTTACGATCTTCAGGGAGCCGCGAGTCACTCAGCAGGGCTCAGGTACAAGTTCGGAGGTCTTACGATCTTCAGGGAGCCGCGAGTCACTCAGCAGGGCTCAGGTACAAGTTCGGAGGTCTTACGATCTTCAGGGAGCCGCGAGTCACTCAGCAGGGCTCAGGTACAAGTTCGGAGGTCTTACGATCTTCAGGGAGCCGCGAGTCACTCAGCAGGGCTCAGGTACAAGTTCGGAGGTCTTACGATCTTCAGGGAGCCGCGAGTCACTCAGCAGGGCTCAGGTAGGTTCCAGTTCCAGGAGCCGCGACCACGTCAGCAGGCTCTCGTTGTTCCAGCGTCGAATCTACCGGACAGTCTCAGAGCATCCCTTGTTATAGGTCGACCCCGCTTTGATGTCCGGAGTCTGCGCAGGCAGGGGTCTTGTCACCTGGGGGCCGCTTGTCGGGGTTTCCTGCTAGTGTCTTTTGATCCTTTCAGGGCCGGGTCGGGAGGAGTCCCAGACACCCAGCAGGCACGGAGCCAGCCCGCAGGGAGGCCGGAGGGCCGATCGAAACCCATCGTCCCAGGGGAGTTCAGAGGTGCGATAGAAACTGCTCCTCCCTCTCTCATCCCCTGGAAGCGTGATGTCCTCCAGCCGGAGTGGCGCCTCGAGGCCCGGGTCGCGCTGGAGCCGGGCGGCCATCTTGTTGCAGGGAGTGGGCACGCGGGCCCGGGGTGGCCGAAAGGAGAGAGGCCATGGACGGGGATGTCCGGGGTTGGTGCAGGTGTCCTGGTGGGAAAGGTCGGCTGGGCCGCGTGCTTGGGCTGCAGGCACTAGGTTTCGGTGGTGCGGGGGCACGGAGGGCCATTCTACGAGGCCGGGTCCAACACGCGTCCCCCCCAGCTGAAAGCCGGAGAGAACTGCCCATCACCTTGGGGGGTTCTCTTCGCTGAGGCGGAAGAACCGGGAGAGGCCGTCAGCGTTGGCGTGGTCCGTGCCAGGGCGGTGTTCTATGGTGAAGTCCATTCCCTGGAGGGAGATTGACCACCGCAGTAGCTTGGGGTTTTCTCCTCGCATCTGCATGAGCCATCGCAAGGGCCGATGGTCAGTTTGGACCCTGAAATGAGTGCCGAACAGGTAGGGTCGTAGTTTTTTGAGTGCCCAGACCACGGCAAAGGCTTCGCGCTCTATGGTGCTCCACTTCCGTTCTCGGGGTAGCAGCCGCCGACTGAGGAAGGCGACGGGCTGGTCTAGGCCTTGATCATTCACTTGGGACAGGACGGCCCCAATGCCATGCTCGGAGGCATCGGTCTGGACTATGAACTCCTTGGTGTAGTCGGGAGCCTGGAGGACGGGGGCCGTGCACATGGCCTTTTTTAGAGCATCGAAAGCTTCCTGGCAGGCAGCCGTCCATTGCACCGTCTTTGGCTGTTTTTTAGACGTGAGTTCCGTGAGAGGGCCGACCAGGCTGCCATACCCCTGAATGAATCGGCGGTAGTAGCCCGTGAGTCCCAGAAAGGCTCGGACTTCCGTTTGGGTGATGGGTGGGTCCCAGGCCAGGATGGCGTCGATCTTTGGCTGTAGAGGAGCGACCTGGCCACTCCCGACTTGGTGCCCCAGGTAGACTACGGATCCTTGCCCGATCTGGCACTTGCTGGCTTTTATGGTGAGGCCTGCCTGGCGCAGGGCGGTTAGCACTCTCCGGAGGTGCTGGAGGTGCTCACTCCACTCTGAACTGAAGACAGCGATGTCGTCCAGATAGGCCGCGCTGAACTGTTCTAGCCCGGCCAGGACCCTATTTACCAGTCTCTGGAAAGTGGCCGGGGCATTTTTCATCCCGAAGGGCATCACGCGGAAGCGGTAGTGCCCATCGGGGGTGGAGAAAGCAGACCTCTCCTTGGCCCCTTCGGTGAGCGCAATCTGCCAGTAGCCGCAGGTGAGGTCGAAAGTGCTGAGGAACCGGGCGGCCCCTAGTCGGTCAATGAGCTCGTCGGCTCGTGGAATGGGGTGGGCATCGGCTCTGGTAACGTCATTGAGCCCCCGGTAATCCACGCAGAACCGGAGCTCGGGGGCGACACCGGGGGCTGCTGCCTTCGGAACCAGGACCACGGGGCTGGCCCAGGGACTGTCAGAGGGCTCGATCACCCCCAGGGTCAACATCTTCGAGACTTCGGCTTGAATACAGGACCGGACCCGGTCAGGAACCCGGTAGGCTCGGTGTCTCACCGGCGGGCTGTCCCCGGTGTCCACATCGTGAACGCACCAGTTGGTGACCAGGGGGGTCAGGGAGAAGAGGTCAGAAAATTGTCTGAGGAGCTGGCGGCAGTCCGCTTGTTGCTGGGCAGTGAGGGCTGGGGAGAGGTTCACTCCCTCCACGGAGCCATCCTGCTCCTTGACACACAGGAGGTCCGGGAGGGGATCCGACTCATCTTCGGCCCCGTCATCGGTGGCCAGCAGGAGGCTCAGTTCTGTCCGCACGAAGTGAGGCTTGAGGCGGTTCACGTGCAGGACCCGGAGGGGATCCCGAGGCGACTGGACGTCCACCAAGTAGGTGACTTGGCTCTTCCTCTCAACCACTTTGTAGGGCCCAGTCCATCGGTCCTGGAGAGTGCCAGGCTTCACGGGGGCCATGACCCACACCTGCTGGCCCGGCTGGAACTCGACCAGAGTAGCATTCTGGTCGTACCAGCGCTTCATTTCTTCTTGACTCGCCTCCAGGTTGGCCTCGGCCAGTTCTCGGAACCTCCTGGTCTGGTTCCGGAGGGCCAGGACATATTGGAACACATCTCGGGGGGTGGTCTGGGGTGCTGCCTCCCACCCTTCCTTAACCAAACTGAGGGGACCTCGGACGGGGTGCCCATAGAGTAATTCAAACGGGCTGAACCCTAAGGACTTCTGGGGGACCTCCCGGTAAGCGAACAAGAGGCAGGGGAGCAGGACGTCCCACTTACGCCGGAGGGGCTCTTCTAGGCCAGCGATCATCCCTTTCAAAGTCCTATTAAACCTCTCTACTAGGCCGTTCCCTTGGGGATGGTACGGGGTGGTGAACTTATAGGACACCCCACATTGTTGCCACAGGGACGTCATATACCTTGATATAACATTAGTGCCGCGATCGCTCACGACCTCGCGGGGGAAACCCACCCTGGAAAAGATCCCCATCAGGGCCCGGCCCACCACGGGGGCCGTAATGGTGCGCAGGGGAATAGCCTCTGGATAGCGGGTGGCGTGGTCTACTAGGACCAAGATGAAACGGTGACCTTGGGAGGTGGGGGGGTCCAGAGGCCCCACGATGTCGATTCCGACTCGTTCGAAGGGGGTACTGACGACCGGGAAGGGTTGGAGGGGAGCCTTACGCTTCCCCCTACTCTTCCCACTGGCTTGGCACGTGGGGCAGGACTTGCAGTGTGCCTCTACCGCTGCTTTCATCTTAGGCCAATAAAAATGGGTCACGAGACGGCTGTAGGTCTTGTCCTGACCCAGGTGACCGGCGAGGGGGACATCGTGGGCTAAGCCCAGGAGGAAATCCCGGAAGCGGATGGGTACCACCAGTACCCGTCCGGATCCCAGCTCCACTGATTTCTGCTCACTATACAGGATGTTATTTTCCCAATAGACTCGGTGCGTTCCGGTCTGGTCACCTGCGGCTTGGCCCTCGGCCTGGCGCCGCAGCCCGACCAGGGAAGGACAGGTGGCTTGCTCCCGGCAAAATTCTTCCCAGGTGGGCCCGCCCTCGTGGCGCCAATGGGCCAACTCGGGTAGATCCCCCAACTCGGGGACCGGGGCGGGGTCGGATGGTGCGGGTTCGTCGCTGGCGACGGACCCTTCCGATGGGGGAACGGGAGGACCTTCGGCGGGGACGGTACGGGCTTCTTCGACCGGGGTGCTCTCGACTTCTCTCCGGGGAGTGAGTCGGGCTGTCATAGATCGGGTGGTGGCACACACCCACTCGGGGAGTCCCATCATTCCTAGGTGGGCCTTGCGCTCTACGTGCTTCCAGGGAGAACTCTCCAGGTCGTTCCCTAAGAGGCAGTCGACCGGCTGGGAGGTTCTTACGGCCACCTTGAGTTTACCTATCACCCCTCCCCACTCAAATGGCACCAGGGCTACCTGACACATACTTTCCCTATTGTCTGCAGAGATTACGGGGCAAAAGACATTGGGGAGGATCTGCTCCTCGGGAACTAGGTGCCTGAGGACACCGGTGATACTGGCCCCGGTGTCCCGCAGGGCCTCTACCTGGTGGCCATTGATCTTGACGAGCTGCCCATATTTCTGTGTGTTGGACGGTAGGAGGCTACCAGGGATCATTTCCCTATCTCCCAGGGATACTAGGGCCATAGCGGCGGGTTCCCACTCCTCGGCTTCCTCAACCTCCTCCCCCAGGGCTACGTTGGCTATCTGTCTCGCAGGGGTGACTTGGGTGGCCATGGGGCACTCTGGGTCATTGGCGTAGTGCCCGGGTTTCTGGCAACGAAAACATGTGACGGTCACCCGGTGTCCCCGTCTCTCAGGGGGCCCTGTTACTGGTGGGGGGGGCGCCGGGAAAGGTGGAGGTGGTGTCTTCGGGGGGCTAGGCTGGGACTCTCTCGGCCCTCCCTGGTTCCCTCCCCCTCTCTGGCGGGGTGGTCCCTGACTGGTTCGGGGGTACTCTCCTACCATGCCCCGGGAGACCCGGGTGTTGGTCCAGCGGTCGGCCTCCACAGCCAGCTTCCGGGGATCTGTGAGCTTGCTATCCAGCAGATGTTGACGTAGCTCTACGAAGCAGTTCGCAGCCAGATGTTCCCATAACATGAGGTCAGTGAGTTCGGCAAGGGTGGTGACCTTGCTGCCCTTGACCCACCCATCGAAGGCCCGACTAAAAAAGTTTACATACTCCACCCAGGTGGTGCCCGGGATCTTCCTGCAGTCCCGGAACCGTTGGCGGTACATTTCTGGGGTGAGGCCGTATCTTGTGAGGAGAGCCTCTTTCATGTGGTTGTAGGAGGTCTGCAGGGAGAGGGGTAGGTCGAGCAGGGTGTCCCTTCCTTCGCTCAGAAACCGCCCCCACAACCCCGCCCCCCAGTCCTTCTGTGGAATCCGATGGGAGGTCATGGCGACCTCGTAGGCCCGAAACCATTGCTGAATGTCATCGTTTTTATAATATTCTTTGACCACATCCTTGGGGATGTGGACCTTCTGTTCCGCTGGGGGGGCCGTCTCTCGGTTCCCCGAGGGCCTCCCGTCCTCATTTCGGGCCTTGAGCTCGAGTTCTTTTAAGCTGCGTTCGTGCTCTAGTTGGAGCTTTCTTCCTTCGTGCTCCCGTTGGAGCTTCTTTTCTTCCAGTTCGCCTTGTACGCGCATTTGCTCTACCGCTAGCTTTTTCTCCGCTAACTTCGATTCGCCCTCGATTTTGAGTTTGGCTAACTCGAGTTCATGACTGCGGCTTCTCTCTCTGTCCGCGAGTTCTCCCGGGGATAGGCCTCTGTCTGGTACAATGCCTTGCACCTGATTGTCGCTGCTTTCACTTGGAGGGGGTTCGGCTTCGTCGGGGCGCTCCCCCGTGCCTTCCGGGCGGGATGCCCCGGTCTCCACCCAAGTTTTCAGTGCTTTCTGCAAGTCTTCCTTAGTGTTGAGGCCAGTGGTAGCTATTTTAAGTTCTTTGCAAAATTGTTTTAGCTCTTTGTGTGTGTATTCTTCCAGATGCTCCACCTGGAACACTCTGTTGGCGTTGGTTTCTGCGGAGCTCATGGCGCTTCCTTCCGCCATCTTTGTTGGTCGTGCGTCCGTTGTTCACTGTACGATCTCTAGGTGATGGGCCCGAATCCCGACGCTTGCCACCAATGTTAGACGGCGACCTCAGAGGAGCCTGGAAAGGGGTCCTGACTTCCCCGAGTCCCACCCGTGTTGTATTGTAGCCGGGCACTGGCGAGAGATTCCCCAGGGGGAGGAATCTCGCAACTAGGATCGTACTTCTGGCACCACACGACACAGAGAGACCACACTGGGTATTCTCAGAAACAAGCTTTATCAAATAGGTATCACTGCAAATATGTACAAGATGAGCACGGGCTCAAGAGTCTCGGAAAGGTAGGGGGTAGCGGGACTGTCTCTGGTAACGGTTCAAAGCAGGGACGTATCCGGCACACAGCTCACAATCCTCGAGCTGGGGGATACGTGGTCGGAGTCGGGGTCCGGCGGGACCGTGAGAGTCTGAGGGAGCCGCGAGCCACTCAGCAGGGCTCAGGTACAAGTTCGGAGGTCTTACGATCTTCAGGGAGCCGCGAGTCACTCAGCAGGGCTCAGGTACAAGTTCGGAGGTCTTACGATCTTCAGGGAGCCGCGAGTCACTCAGCAGGGCTCAGGTACAAGTTCGGAGGTCTTACGATCTTCAGGGAGCCGCGAATCACTCAGCAGGGCTCAGGTACAAGTTCGGAGGTCTTACGATCTTCAGGGAGCCGCGAGTCACTCAGCAGGGCTCAGGTACAAGTTCGGAGGTCTTACGATCTTCAGGGAGCCGCGAGTCACTCAGCAGGGCTCAGGTACAAGTTCGGAGGTCTTACGATCTTCAGGGAGCCGCGAGTCACTCAGCAGGGCTCAGGTAGGTTCCAGTTCCAGGAGCCGCGACCACGTCAGCAGGCTCTCGTTGTTCCAGCGTCGAATCTACCGGACAGTCTCAGAGCATCCCTTGTTATAGGTCGACCCCGCTTTGATGTCCGGAGTCTGCGCAGGCAGGGGTCTTGTCACCTGGGGGCCGCTTGTCGGGGTTTCCTGCTAGTGTCTTTTGATCCTTTCAGGGCCGTGTCGGGAGGAGTCCCAGACACCCAGCAGGCACGGAGCAAGCCCGCAGGGAGGCCGGAGGGCCGATCGAAACCCATCGTCCCAGGGGAGTTCAGAGGTGCGATAGAAACTGCTCCTCCCTCTCTCATCCCCTGGAAGCGTGATGTCCTCCAGCCGGAGTGGCGCCTCGAGGCCCGGGTCGCGCTGGAGCCGGGCGGCCATCTTGTTGCAGGGAGTGGGCACGCGGGCCCGGGGTGGCCGAAAGGAGAGAGGCCATGGACGGGGATGTCCGGGGTTGGTGCAGGTGTCCTGGTGGGAAAGGTCGGCTGGGCCGCGTGCTTGGGCTGCAGGCACTAGGTTTCGGTGGTGCGGGGGCACGGAGGGCCATTCTACGAGGCCGGGTCCAACAAACAGCATGGTAGAGAGGTGCAACAGGGTGCTAAAGGAGTCCATCCAAATTGCTAAAGCTCAGGGCTAGGAGTTGAAGGCAGAGATTTTGGAGAGGGTGACGGTGTACAGCCTGACTCCCCACTCTATCACAGGCAGAATAACTTTTTAACTGTTTAGGTGGAGAAGTCAAAGCACATGTTTCAATCTTGAATGAGATATAAATGGTGATGGTGATGAGGATTCTAAGGTGGTGCCCTGGCAAGTGGCACAAGATCTCAAGATCATCAAAAGAAAGGAGAACTTTGATTTAAGGCATACTGTGTCGCACACTGACATGTGCGTGGGTGACAGTGCGATATCCGCAGACGTCCGGTTCCTCTAGGTATTCTCCACCTTTTAGGGTGATAAGGTTGTTCCAGAATGCGGTAAAACTTGATGATGGCCTTATATGGAATCTTGGCAGAATTGCGGTTTGGGTTCTAGTGTTCAAACCAGATCGGATGCCCCTCTGGGGCACCCAGAGGTTCAGCCACCTTTGCGTAGGAGCTCGCGTGTTTGTAAAGTTCCTGAAGCATTGCGTGACTTTGTCATGGCCTGAATCTCCTTTGGTTTTTTTTCTCTTCTATATTTTTTGTAATGTTTTGGGGGGTGGAAGGTGTGTCGGATTTAGTCTGTAACCCGTTGCTGCAGGGCCTTAGTCTTAAGCTTGTTCTATTTCGGAGCCTCATGTATTCTAAAAATGTTGGTGCTGTTAGAGTGTCTCAGCCCCAGAACCCCACTGTGTCAGTTACTTGTGGGGTGTCCTGTGGATGGGAAATTTATGTATACTGGAAGCATCTTTAATAAAGAAGCCTGCTTTTGTAAACTTCTAGACCTCGTGTACTTCTTCACAATTCTAAATGACATAGATAACTTTCTTGAGCTGGAAAGAATCTACTCCTGCTCAGGATAAAACATTCTCCAATACCATTTACCTCTTCCAGGTTACTGTTAATGTAATGTGTCACATATAAATCCCATGTTTCCTCTCATCTCTACCTCTCATTGTGTTACTCCTATCTCTCAAGTCTTTTCTCACTTTTACTGTATATTTTTCTAAATCTGTTGATACAGGCTCTATTAAAACCTCTATTTCTCCTTGCATTGTTTGAACCTACATCACTCATTTGATCGGGTTTAAGTTTGAGGTTCGTGTTTTGTGGTTTCCATGTGAGTGAGCAAGTGGATGGCGCAAGCAAACAGGCTTAAGCAGCCGAAGCAGCTGAGCTGCGCCTGATGCATCCTACTTGTGCCCAACTTGTACGGCAGTTTCTAGCAGCTCTGATGACTGGTTGAGAGGTGGTGTTGAAGGGCCCCAGGGCTGAAGCGCCTGCACGCCCATCTGTCGACCTGTCTCCCAGTCTGCCTGTCCGCCTGGGAGCCAGGAAGAGCCACAGGGGAGAAAAGCAGCAGGCAGCTGGTCCCTGCTGGAGGTGAGCGGCCAAGTTGTTGCATGCCACGGACTGGGTGTGAGGGTTTCAGCGACCCCTTGCTGAGAGAGAGCCCGGGCTCCCAGCGGAAGCGGCCCTGACAGGTCAAGGCACAGCTTGCGGTGTGCCCAGTGGTGCCCCGCTGGGCCAGGCTCAGTTTTACCACGCCTGCCCACACCCCAGCTGGAATGACAGCAACATCTACTGCCTACTGCCACTACTTGCTGTGCAATTTGTGTAATTTGCTGTGTACTTGCAACTGTGATCACAAGGCTACATAAAGAGGGCTGAACAGCTGCTCACCCAGCAATTAGACCTATTGAGGCTCTAAATACACAGAGCTAGACCAACTTCAGAAAGAGGCAGCTAAGGCATAGAAGCAAGAGCTAGAAGTGCAAAGAGGTCATAATATAAAAATCTCAAAGGCCCAAAGATAAAACACAACCCATACGAAGAAACAAAAAAAGGAAAAAATAAATAAATATGCGATCTGGCAGAATCAGGACAAAAAACGGGGAAAAAATGAATGCCCATAAACGAGCATCTAAAAAAACCCTCAAAACACCAAATGCAAAGGAATCACTCACGCGTTAAGGAGCCCATTATTCTCCCCAATAATTGCTATGTTTGGGAGACCGGTCACAAGTACAAAAGAGAGCCAAAGCTTGAGATTTCATTTTCTCAAAGATCCTAGTGCAAAAATCTATGCTATAACAAGAGAGACGCCAGGTCTTCAGACGACTCTGGCCCCTAAAGGATCAGCTATAGGCATGGCACGCAAGTGAATGAGAAAGCCTCCATAAACATCTATAGACAAGAGACCAACCGCTAACTCTTTGCCAAGGCCTACGAACATCAAACTATCGATAGGAAAATCAAGAAATGGAAAACTCAACTAATGGGGGCCCAATGCAAAGATTATTTACCACAACAGCTCTTGTGCATGTGGCAGGTACTGAGACAACTGAGGTAGACCAAAAAGAGATAATTAAAAACAAAATAGATAGCCATGTGCTGGTCACCCCTGGTCTGCAAACTGATGGAGAAAAACGTATCAGCAAGTTCAGATATAGAGCAAGAGAAACAAGCCCACATCACTCCTGTTGGTATCTATCCAGGATGACAACTTTGTTCCCTTATGCTTGAATTCATGTATGTCGCCAATGAATGTGGATGGCTGGCAAGTCGTAGATCCCAAACTAACCTCACAAGAAGCAAGTGACGCGGCCCAAGGAAGGGCAGATTACCATTTCAACCCAAATCAAAACAAGAAAGTGAACAAAATAAACGTAATAAAAAAAAATTGATAAGCCACCTTGACAACTACAGGAAACTACTCAATGGCAGAAAAACACGGAACCAAAATCGAAATTGACAGCTAAATATAAGCAAAGTGAGACAACTAACCGTAGCTCAAAAACTAGGGTAGGAGACCTACTCAGTAATTCAAATAGCCAGCTGTACTCTTCACCCCACTGCTGCAAACTCTTCAAGCATCAACAGACACCCTCATAATGCAGTCAGACAAATCAAATATTCAAATAGATCTAATGAACCTCATTGCGTCTTACATGTCAGGGATAAACATGAAATTGAACAAATTAAACAGTCTAATAATGAGAGTTCAAGCTACATACTCCCCGCTGGAAAATTCCTGCACCTGTAGCCCTATAATTGATAAACGGAACCTCTTACCCACATTATTAAAACAGATTCTTAGTATTAATAAACTTCACATTACACCTGGGGTGCACTCCAACAGTATAGATAAAGAACAACCGGGACCACCAATAAGCAACAATGTTCACCCTTAGCTGCAGACACCTCACTGGAGTCAACAAATGATACTCAACTACAACTTACAAAAAAGGCTGAACCTCCAGAGGCAGAAAAAATGAAAACACTGAAGGCCAATACAGGAAATCTTAAAATATTGAATCAATCCAGAAGACATAAAAAAGCGTGAAAGGAAAGCTAGAAACAAAATCCTGGAACAGGCAAAACGTCAGGCAACTAAAGTGTACCCTATTTTCACCTCAATTCGTGATGGTAAAGCCAAGGACGGTCTAACCTAACTACTCACAACAGTAGACCTCCTTCAAAACACTAGTTTACAAAATTCGGCTCCAGCAAGCAATAACTTGATGAGTCAACTCCTAGCAAGCTATACAATACAGACTTAACAATTACGGATGATACGGACCCTCAGGTGAAAACTGAAATACAGAAGTTAGACGACCCCTCAAAATCAACAGCAAAAAGGAAGAGTTCAATACCATCAAATCAACAAACTAAGAAAAGCTTTGGAAAGCAGAAATTTTTAAGAATAGAAAGTCCTAAACTACTACCCTCTCTGACTCGAGAATGAAAGTTAAAGATTGCTTGGAAAGTGCAGACGCGATACCGCAAACACTAAAAGTGATTGAACTCAAAGTAGCTCATATGGGAGATACTACCCAGCTGGCACAGAATAAAAATAAAATTTGTTCGAGTAAAGAGTGTCCCACTCCACCTTGACCTGCACGGAACCGAAGGACACAACAGACTGCAACAGTCAGAGTCATCCATCAACTATACCTTGCTACTAAAAGTAAGAGATGGTAGCCTGTCATCACAAGAAAATCTCAGATTTCATATTCAAAATCAGAATAAATTTATATCGGAGGAGGACAATCAACTAGATACATTAGGGAAAAAAGGCAAAAGCATCTAATACAGCAAATATTACTGATGCCCGAATACTAATCACAAGGGTGGCAAAATATTCGGAACAGAGGCAATATACTAAAACTCATGGGTGAAATTCCTGAATAAAAACACATACAATCTGCTAACCTCCTGGCTGTGCAATTTATTCCAGTTGGACAGCAAAAAGAGTGAACAAACATTAACCACATGGCAGTCAGAAGAATTAGTACAGCTAATCTTAAACAGCCTTCAACAATTTGAAGCAAAAACAAATAACAGAAACAACACAGGTCTATTCAGTTCTGCAGAATGCCAAGGAAAGAAGCTGCACTGAACTAATAAAGTCTAACAAAGACCAGAAAGCAGACCAAAATCAATGGAATTGGCTCCAAAGTATTCTCAACACAAAGAAGGGTGATTGACCAATAAAAAGTAAAGCGGGCAGCTTCCAGAATGGCACCATCCATATAATATCATGGAATATAGCCGGAGCAGGAAAATTGCTTAACGAAGGCATCCCTCTTTATGACTGTGCCACATGTGATATAATAGCCTTTCAAGAGACATGGGCACTGGAAGACCTTCCCCTAGGTGGTTTTATTCTTTATACAGTAGTTTGAGAAAAATGTAAGCACTACGGTTGCGCCTAAGGTTGTCTGGCAGTCTACGTATCTACAGCGTTAAACATCACATCAGAACAATTAGTTTCACCGGAATCCAGTATTCAATTAATCAAACTCACTGACCGGCACTAGAACAAAAAGAGGACAGTGCTACTGATCAATTATTACACTCAACCAACAGTACATTAGAAAAAAGATAATAATGCACTCTTATTTAAAACCATTTCGGACATGCATGTGCCGAACCTGCCTGGAACACAGTATTGATGGAAAACTTTAACTCCAATCTAATCTATACTCCAGATGAAGACAAAATATTGTCAGTAGGCAATATTTTCTGGAATGTAAAGCAACAATATCAAATTAGGACGAATCACCCAAACCACATAGGCCATCAGTTAGTAAAGGCATTGGAATTTTAGGGGATGCGCGTGATAAACGGAATATCAGCGGAAAACAACCCGCCATAAAATATCTATCATGGCCCAAGGGTGCAATCGAATCTCAACTTCACGGTATTCTCCCTACCCTTAATGACATCTCTTGTACAATTCTATATAGAATATACCACTTTGAGTGATCATGCGCGCCAACATACTTTCTTTGATCTCTATTTGCCAAATTTCAATTTACTATATTAATAGAAGGAAATATTAACTCAACAGATTTAAAAAGTCTCGACGGACAAATGAAACCAAACCGGAATTGCACACAAAAACGAACTACTGAAGGCATCTGTAAAAGAGAGTGACAACCTGATACAAGCTTGGACTAACTTTTTGTCCAAACTGATAACAGTGATGACAACACTACGAAAGCAGGCCACAAGATACAAAACTTGCAAAGTAATAACAAGCAATGTCCAAAAATTGAAGCGTGACCTAAAAAAATACATTTGGAAACTACATTCAAGGACCATGATGGAACCGCATGGGAAGCATTTCGGCAACAGAGGAAACTTTACAAAAAGAAACTATGGGAAGAAAAAAGAATGAGCAAGGAGAGATTTTGGTCCAAATTATTATACAGTGCACCCTAAATTTTGGCAACCCATAAACCAACTAAATTGACCAGTGAACTCCTTAACTTCTGATGTGCAAGAACATTATTGGGCCAATTATATAACAAAGAAACTTATAGAGAACACATATTCTCTACAACTGACTCAGAAGACTTCGGATGCCCCAAGTCATCAAGATCTAGCAAAGTCCAGCTAAACTTTAAGACATCCATTAGGGAGGAATGAGGGATTTGATTTCTGAGGGGAAAATAAAAAATGCTGCTCTTCCTACTCTGTGGAGGAAATAACAAATATAATAAACAAATGTAGCGGAGACGGTGCCACAGGGCCTAATGGCATCCGGCAAGCCATCCTTAAACATCCTTAAACATAAACCAGATTTTTGGAGAAACCACCTGACTGCGCTCTTTAAAGAAGTACAGTCCCAAATTCAAATACCATCCAGCTGGCAAGGATCAATCGTTACACCTATATACAAAGGAGGTGATAGCACTAATACATCAAACTATAGGCTTATTGCACTGCTTGACGTAGAAGCAAAGTACCACGCCTCCTTGATCCGGGAAGATCTGGTCAACTGGTCAACTGGTTGGACAAACTTAATTTGATCCCAAACAACCAAACTGGATTTAGAAAAGGGATTGGAATTATATCCAATATTTTGTCAATCTACCTTATAGCAGAAAAATGCCAGAAAATAAAACAGAGCCTGCATCTCTGTTTTATTGACTTAAATGCTGCATTTAACAGTGTGGACCAGCACCTTTTGTAGACCAAACTCTGGACCCAGAATATACCTGAAAGGAATAATGTTATTGTTTTCCCAAACTTGGGTGAGAGTAAAGCTTGACAACGGTTCTAGAGTTTCGAGAAAGTTTAACACAAACAAGGGCTTGAAACAAGGATGTGTGCTGGCCCCACATCTTTTTAACCTGTTTATGTCAGACTTGTCCAATAAGCTCAATAAGATCAACTCCCACCCACCGCACTTGCATCTGTTACCTCTATCACATCTTTCCTATGCAGATGATATTGTCTTATTGAGTCTATCCAAGGTTGGCTTACACAGATTACTATCCAAAATGATTGAATTCTTAACAGCAAATAAATTAGAAATCAACATATTCAAAACCAAAACAATACTCATCAGTAAATGGTCCGGACTTCATCAGAACATCTGGATAGAAGGTAAACCTCTGCAGAGAACTATCCTATCATAGATATCTGGTATTTTATATTGACAACAAACTAAACCAACTTGAGTAGAAAAAATATATGGCTCGGCATGCATGTGCACTAACCTTTGCATATAGATCACTGGCAAAAAAATTGGAGGCTAAAACTCTTCCAACTATAACTTATGATAGAACTGCCTTATGCCCTCCTTAATAAATGAATAACCAGCACCTATGAAAAGGTTTGTCAGCTTCCCCTGACAGCTTTGCCGGCACAAATGCCCCTTGAATTCAGGCTCACGAATTAAACAATAGGCAGAATGTACACATCTATAAAAGTCTGGTATCAACTAAAGCAAAACACGGAGGGGCATATTCTCAAGGATCTATCGCCGAGTTATCGGCACTTCATCGCAGCCAAAGTTGTGATAAATTTATCGCCCCATTCACAAGCTGGTGCAAACAGCCGATATCACCAGTTTACCTGTGACAGCATCCTCAAAAAACATTGCCACAGATGATGACCCCCGCAACTATCGCTAATGAGATGCAGAGTAGGCGTTCCTGAGCAAAAATCCGCAACAACACCACTCTGCAACATTCTCAACGACCAGCCCGATTGGCGATAAGATCCCAAAACATGCGATAAGGCATGTTAGCAGCAGGAAATTAACAACTGTTCTGACCTGGTGCAAAGTCGGACGAGAACCTGCACCAGAAAAGGGACCCAAGCCCACAGCCACACCTGAAGAACAACAGATACCATGGAGCTTCTCATCATGCAGCTCGGAGCAACAACAGGGCCACAACACCCACAGCCACCACCCCCAGGCTCACCACCCACCCGGAACTCCCCGCTCCCCCCGGACCACCACAGAGGCAGCGCAGACAAAGACAGCGGAGCTTCAGGATACACACCAGCCTCACAGACTTAACACCAGAGAATGTCATTGCCCACTACAGACTCAAAAGGACAACCATCCTCCACATCCTGAACATTATTGCCCACAGGCTGACGGTACCAACACAGCGGACAACCAACATCTCACCTCAGACAAAGCTGCTGGCTGTGCTGCACCTGTTGGCCTCTGGGACATTCCAATCAACAACCGCCAGAGTCGAAGGAGTCTCACAGCCAGCCCTAACCAAGTTCCTCACACCTGTCCTGGATGCCATCATCAGCTTGGTACCCCAGTACCTATACTTCCCCCACACTGCGCAGGAACAGCTGGAGACCAAGCAAGGCTTCTACGCCATAGCTGGATTCCCGCACGTGTTGGGGGCAATTGACTGCACACATGTCCTACTTGTGCCCCTTGCCGACATTGCACACACTTACCGCAACAGAAAGCCCATGCATTCCATCAATGTGCAGGCAATAGTGGACCACCAGGGACTCTTCACCAATGTCATTACCAACTACCCAGGCAGTGTGGATGATACCTTCATCTTCCGACAGTCCAACCTCAACCAGCGCCTCTAGCATGGTACCTATGGGAATACACTGCTCGTTGGCAAGTACCAAATGAACATACCACACAACTCATCTCCACAATCATGCAACTCACAACTCTGGCAATGCACATGTCACAAAATCACACACAACATGCCAAACAACATGCCCACCCACCAGACACGACAGCACTGTGGTAACCTTGGTTAGCCATGTACATGAGCCATCAACGGCATGGCACTTCAGCCACACAATAGCGGAATGTGGGGAGAGGTGGGAACCAGGCATGTGCGAAGAAGGCAAGTGACCCATGAATGAGAATGTACACAATGCCAAGTGTGGCGGAGATGTGCTCGACAGACTGCAGTATGCAGACCACAGACATATCCATGTCTACATGCACTGCTGGTGTCTGGAGTGTGCTGGACAGTGGACCCAACCATGTCACCCCAGCCAGTGGGGAAGATCGTGGAAATGTAGCTTGTGACGTCCCCCCCTGTAAGCGTGTGTGGAGTGGGCTTTCCCGGCATACGCCAGGCCAGCGTAGGGGTGTGAATAAAAAGCACGTAGCTCTGGGCGTGGTTCTCTTCTGGAATGCCCAATGTGTCTGCCAGTGCGGCACTTCCAACCCCGCCAAGAGACCGAGACCGACACCGTCGCCATGAGCGGTGTGGCCTGCGATCCTGTGCCCCTTCTACACCCCGGGCCACAGGTCCCCGAACCCCGTCATGCCCTCCCTTGCGCAGCCATGCCTCACTGCTCACCTGCCGACACCGGCGTGTGTCAAATAGGGCCCACCACGTGCCGGCAAAAGCTCAAAGCCCGAGGCCTGCGACCTTGGCAGCCTCCTCAGACCATCACGGCCTCCGCGACACAGGCCAGCTTTACTCCTTTCTCGTTGACGTACTCTACCGCTGCCTCCGGCCTACACTACGGTCAAGTAGGTCACACATTTGGAACTGAGTCTTGATTATACAGTGGCCGAGTACACATATCAATGCAGAATTTAAATCACTATACTCCCTTCGATGTGGTGACATCAAGTCTGTGCATGGCATCCCAACCTCACGTGTCTGTTGGCCCTTGATGACTACACCTTCGGCCTACACTGCTGTCCAGCAGGCCACACATCAATCCAATCCACTCCGTACCAGGCAGGACACGATATTGTCGCTGGCTAAACACCCGTTCAGCTCTGGTGCTACTACCTCCGTCAGCCACAAGTCATCCCCACATGCCATTTCAACGTGTGTTCCAGGAGGAGCTTGCTGACCGCTGCCTCCAGACTACACAGCAGTCAAGTAGGTCACACATGTGGAACTGTGTCTTGATTATGCAATGGCAGAGTATACACTTTATGGCTGATTTTATCTCACTATACTCCCTTCTATGTGGTGCTACCAAGTCTGTGCAAATCATCCGAATGACACCTGTCTGTTGGCCCTAGCTGACTACTGGCTTCAGCCTACTACACTGAGTCCGAGTAGGTCACACACTTGGAACTGAGTCTTGGTTTTTGTATGGCAGAGTTCATATCATTTCACGCAAGGAGAGGATTAAGAGGAAGACGTGGTTCAGTTCATAGGAAAAAAGGATCAACGTCACGGAGGTGATCAAACACTGCCAACAACTGCTCTGGTGTCACTAACTCTGTGCATCGCGAGCCAACGACATGTGGCTGTGGGCCCCTGCTGACCGCTGTCTCGGGCCTACACTGCGGTCGAGTATGTCACACATTGGGAACTCAGTCTTGATTTATTTATTGCAGTTTTTATATCATTGTACTGGCCTCATCGTAGACTGCATCCCCATTCAGCTCAGGTGCCACGGAGTCTATGGACTGGGGGTTGTCTTCATCATCATGTTGGTGATACTGATTTTGTGGCAAAAATGAGGCTGTAGCATTCCACTCCTCCATTTGCCGCTTCCGGCTAGCTTCTGCCCTCTTCATCCTGCCCTGGAGGACACCTTCCACTGTCCCCCGCAATCCTCCGCTACATTCACCTTCACCATAGACGAGGACCCGCTCAGCTTGTGTGGCCCTATCTCAATGCACCGCAAGTCACTGTCCCCTGGCGGTGTGCCTCTGCCGGCCACAGTGCAATCGGGGCCACTAACTCTGTGCAGCTGAAGTCATGGACCCTGTCTGATAGAATATTTGATGGCCTCCGGCTCGATGGACTGGTGGTCATCAATGCCATGTGTCTGTGGCCCTGAGCTGTTCGCTGCCTCCGGCCTCAAGTGCAATCCACCTGGCCTCACACATCAAATCAAGTCTTGACCTGCCCGATGTCGCATCACCACAGAATGCACACGCCACCACCACCAGGACCAACTCCAAACAACAGGTGCCAGAGTCAGAGTAGTCTTACTGTCAGACTATCAGAGTTGCTCACACCGGTCGTGGGTGCCATCATCAGCTTGATACCCTGCTCAGCTCTTCATGTGCCACTAACTCAGTGCAGCACAACTCACGGACCATTCTGGTTGCATGTTGGGTGAACACTGTACTTTCTCTGGCTACCACCATGATGCTTCACAGTTGTTCATGTTTTGCTGGGGTTTTCTGTTTCCGCTTTCATTGTGATCACTGTTCAAGTTGTTGTCAGCACCTACGACTCAATAACGGCTGGCTTACACTCACCCCACACCCACCCAGCACAGGCGTCACTGTACATGTGACCCTGGCAATAAAGGTGTCGAGCGCACATGCCCGTAGCCAGTTCAACGAATTATCTGAGTGTGTCCGTGTGCTCATGATGTATGCATTAGGGCCCCGGGCTGACAGCGGACGCAGACATGTCACTGCAGGCAGCGGGTGAGACCCTGCACATGTAGCTTGGTTGTCCCCCACTCAATATGTAAGAGGAGTGGACTGGGCCGGCGTATGCCAGTCCAGCGTGGGGGTGTGGATGATTGTCCCGTGGCTCTGGATGTGGTTCTGTACTGGAAATGTGCAAAGGCATGTGTCTATGTCGCAGTGTGGGTCTCCGTTGGGGAGTGTAGGTGGTCCCTGATGGGACTTAGACACCCACGTATGTTATCTAGTTTGGCTTCCATGAGGTAGAACCCCACCCGCACCTGTTCGGCCACCCCCTTCTGGCAGTCTGACACCTGGCCTTGAGAATATGATGTGTGCTTCGGTGGGCTGCTGGGAGCCAGCCGTGTTGGTGGATGCGTCCAGCTGTGTGGTCTGTGCAGGGGGTGGGGTATCCTCTATGCAGCTGGGCTGCCCTGCTCCTGGAGGTCGATTGCCTAAGATGTCCATGAACTGTTGTAGGGCGTCGGTGTTGGAAGTGTGGTGGTCCTCTTCAGCATCACTGTAGAGTTGTCTGGTCTGCTCTGCTGGAGGTGTTGCTTGCCCCTCTGCAATGTGAGGGGGAGGTTCTTGTTGACATTGTGTTGGTATGTATGTTGACGCATTGTTCAAGTTTACATACAGACTGCATGACAATGTACATTGTGACTGTTTGGGAGGAGCGGACTATTTGATGGGGGACAGTGGACATTTGGACTACATGACGTAGGTGAGGTTGTACACTTACATTTTCATCTCACAGTTTCCTGCTATGTCAGATGTAATTGGCACAAGTGGACCCAGTTGTGTCCTCTGTTCTGCAGTGTAAGTGTTGCACTGTGTACCACATTGTCGTCCATGTGGATGTGCTGTCATTACTATGTGTGTGTGCTGCATTGTGGGAGAGTCGCCCCTGAAGCTGTGATTTTGCTGCCCCTTATCCCTTGGAGGCAGTGTGCCTTTGACTTTTGTGCTTTTAAGATGCTGTGATGTTGCCGACTTGGGTCATTTGTGCTCTTGGGCGGTTTTTGTACTCTTGTGCATTGTTTGTCTGCAGATGTACTGTTGACGTCAGTGGTTGTTTCTGCACGTGGATGTGTCAGAGTGTGACCTGCTCCTTTCCGGATGTGGTCCACACTCAGTCACCTCAGTGTCATGATGTGCACAATGTCACGGTGGTTGTACGCCAGCCTTGCTGCTCGTCATTTAGTGTCACTTGCATTGTCAGTGTGGCTCACAAATACGCATCTTTGCTGTGTTTCGTACTGGTGCATTGTGTGTTGTGGAACTGGTGATGTGTGGGATCGGACCCCTTTGTGCACAAGGTGGTCCGGGGCCTACTTGATGTTTGTATGTGTGCTGCAGTGTGCCACGGGGATCAGGGACATGACCCAGGGTCATTGTGGGTGTGCGGTGTGCTACACGTTGTTGTGCATGTGTGCCATTGTGCCCGTCACCCTCGTCCCCCCACTCCCTGTTCGTTACTCACCCTATTGATGTTGTGTCAATCAATCAATCAATCAAGCATTTGTATAGCGCGCTACTCACCCGGAGGGTCTCAAGGCGCTTGGGGTGGGGGGGGTCCGCTACTGCTCGAACAGCCAGGTCTTGAGTTGCTTCCTGAAGGCGAGGTGGTCTTGGGTCAGGCGGAGGTGGGTGGGGAGGGAGATCCATGTCTTGGCGGCCAGGTAGGAGAAGGATCTTCCTCCCGTTGTGGCTCTTCAGATGCGGGGGACGGCGGCGAGGGCGTGGCTGGTCGATCGAAGCTGGCGGGTGGGAGTATAGAAGTTCAGGCGGTCGTTGAGGTATCTTGGGCCTTGGTTGTGGAGCGCTTTGTGTGTGTGGGTGAGGAGTCGGAACGTGATTCTCTTGCTGACGGGGAGCCAGTGCAGGTTTCTCAGGTGTGCGGAGATGTGGCTGTGTCGGGGGATGTCCAGGATGAGTCGTGCTGAGGCGTTCTGAATGCGCTGGAGTCTTTTCTGGAGTTTTGCAGTGGTTCCGGCGTAGAGGGAGTTGCCGTAGTCCAGTTGGCTGGTGACGAGGGCCTGGGTGACCGTCTTCCTGGTTTCGGTGGGGATCCACCGGAAGATCTTACGTAGCATGCGGAGGATGTTGAAGCATGACGAGGAGACGGCGTTGACTTGTCTGGTCATGGAGAGGGAGGAGTCCAGGATGAAGCCCAGGTTGCGTGCGTGGTCTGTTGGTTTGGGTGCGCTGCCCAGGGCAGGGGGCCACCAGGAGTCGTCCCAGGCAGAGGGCGAAGATCCCAGGATGAGGACTTCCGTCTTATCTGAGTTCAGTTTCAGGCGGCTGTTCATCATCCACTCGGCTACGACTTTCATCCCTTCGTGTAGGTTGGTTCTGGCAGTGGCTGGGTCATTGGTGAGGGAGAGGATCAGCTGGGTGTCGTCGGCGTAGGAGATGATGTTGAGGTTGTGTTGGCGTGCGATGGCCGCGAGGGGGCTCATGTAGATGTTGAACAGCGTGGGGCTGAGTGATGATCCTTGAGGTACGCCGCAGATGACTTCGGTGGCTTCTGATCTGAACGGGGGAGGCGGACTCTCTGTGTTCTTCCGGCAAGGAAGGAGATGATCCAGTCCAGTGCCTTCTCCTGGATTCCGATGTTGTTGAGGCGCTGCACTAGGGTGTGGTGGCAGACCCTGTCGAACGCCGCGGAGAGGTCCAGGAGGATGAGGGCCGCTGTTTCCCCGTTGTCGAGCAGGGTTCGGATGTCGTCGGTGGCTGCAATGAGGGCGGTCTCGGTACTGTGGTTGGCCCGGAAGCCGGACTGCGAGTGGTCGAGAGTCCATTCGTCTCGAGGAAGGCGGCCAGCTGTCTGTTGACGGTCTTCTCGATGACTTTGTCAGGAAACGGGAGGAGCGAGAAGGGGCAGTAGTTTTTGAGGTCGGTGGGGTCTGCTGATGGTTTCTTCAGTAGGGCGCTGAGTTCGGTGTGCTTCCAGCTCTCTGGGAAGGTTGCGGTGTCGAAGGAGGCGTTGATGATGTCCCGTAGATGGGGTGCAATGACGGAGTCGGCCTTGTTGAAGACATGGTGAGGGCAGGGGTCGGTTGGTGATCCGGAGTGGATGGAGTTCATCGTGCGGATGGTGTCTTCGGAGTTGATCGGGGTCCAGGCGCGGAGGGAGGTGGTGGGGGGCGTTGGTGCGGTTGTAGGGTGCATCGGCTGTGTGCTGAAGCTGTTGTGTATGTCTGCGATCTTGCTGTGGAAGAACGAGGCGAGCGAGTTGCAGAGGTCTTGCGAAGGGGTGATGTCGTTGTTTCCGGCGCTGGGGTTGGAGAGCTCTTTGACGATGTTGAAGAGTTCCTTGCTGTTGTGGGCGTTGTTGTCCAGTCGTTCCTTGAATGTGGTTTTCTTGGTGGCGTGGATCAGTTGGTGGTGTATTCGAGTGGCGAGCTTGAGGGTGGTCTTGTTGTCTGGTGTCGGGTCTCTGCGCCAGGTTTTCTCGAGGGCTCGGCAGTTCTTCTTGGAGCTCTTGAGTTTGTCGGGGAACCAGGATGCTTTCTTGCTGCCGGGTCTGCTGGGAGGTGTCTTCAGTGGGGCGAGGTCGTCTGCGCAGTTGCTGATCCACCTCGTGAGGTTGTTGGCGGCATGGTTGGGGTTCGCTGAGCTGGCGGGAGGGTTCTGGCTCAGGGATGCGGCGAGCTGGTCGGCTGTGATCTTGTTCCAGCTTCTGCGGGAAACCTGATGCTGGTGGTGGTGGAGCGTGGTCCTTCTGAAGCTGAAGTGTACGCAGCTGTGGTCCGTCGAGTGGAGTCCGGTGGCATGGCTGAAGGAGATGTCCTTGCTGGAGGAGAAGACGGGGTCTAGCGTGTGGCCGGCGAAGTGGGTGGGGGTGGTCACCAGTTGCTTGAGTCCGAGGTTGGTGAGGTTGTCCAGCAGGGTGGTGGTGTTGCGGTCATTGTTGTTCTCCCGGTGGAAGCTGAGGTCCCCGAGGAGGATGTAGTCAGCGGAGGGGAGGGCGTGTGGGCTGATGAAGTCGGCGATGTCTTCGCTGAATTGTGTGCGTGGTCCCGGGGGTCTGTAGATGAGGGTGCCTCTGAGGGTTGTCTTGGGGTTGGTGTGGATCTGGAAGTGCAGGTGTTCGGCGGCTGTGAGGGTGTCGTCGGAGTTGGTCGTGATGCGGATGGTTTTCTTGTGGACGATGGCGATGCCTCCTCCCGTCTGGTTGGCGCGGTCCCTCCGGGTGATCTTGTATCCGTCCGGGATGGCGATGGCAATGTCTGGTGCTGAGAAGGCGTTCATCCAGGTTTCCGTGAGGAAGGCGACGTCTGGAGCTGTGGATGGCGTGATCGTAAGTCCGGCGGGTGAGCTGGCATCTACGGGGGCCTGGGGGTCTGGCGCTGGGCGCGGTCCAGGCGCGGACGGGCGCAGACGGGCTTACCTTTGGCGCGCCCGCTGCACGTGAACGCTGCGCGCACGTGCGGACTCTGCCATAAATGGAGAGTGAAGGGGGGCGGGGCGAGGGAGGAGCAGCTGGGAGGCGGGAGCGGGGTGGCGAGTGGGGGGGAGCGTGTGGGGATGCCGGAGGGAGCGGGGGTGGGGCCGCGGGGGAGCAGCGGCAGGGAGCGGGGTGGGGCAGGCAGCAACGAGGGACAGAGGGACATTAAGGGCACACACGAGAACGGCAGCAGGAAAGTACAGTTACCAGCGAAAAGCCAAAACGAAAAAGAAGGCACAGGGACAGTCAGGGAACAGGGGCCAACCAAGACAGGGGCAGTCTTGAGCTCGGCAGCGGCGGCAGCAGCGGGAGGAGAGCGGGCACACTCGGGGTGGCCACGCGGCAGGAGGAGCGACCGGGCCGACCAGGTCAGGTCAGGTCAGGTCAAGTTGAGCAGTGTCCAGACTCCCGACTACTTGCACCATCTCCACACTGATGACTGTGGCCACCATTTGCTCCACCTCCTGCTGTGGCGCAGGATTCCCACCTCCAGTCCCCTTTGCTGCCTTCCTGTTGGCATTGTGTTTCTGCTTGGTTAGACTTTTCACGCCATGCTAGCGCATCTTGACCTTCTCGACACTCCGACTGCATTCAGGATGGAATGCCATTTTTCCGTCTGTGTTGCCAATGACATGGTGGTGGTGACGGACAGTTGTTGTTAGTGTTCTGTCACCTCCGTGACGACGATCAGGTTGTCATGCGGACTGTACCCCGTCTTCCTGTTCCTCTTCTCCTTGGCCTTCCCCGACCCCGAGGTTCCTTGCTTCTGGTCTGTGGGGCCTGTGGGGTTCGCGTTGACCTGGGCACTCGGGCCGGGTGCATCCATGTTGCTACGCAGTTTATTTTGTTTTTGGTGTGATTTTCTTGTTCTGCTTTTATAGTGTATTTTCCCGCATGACGCATGGGAATTGCAGACATGTTGCTGGTTATCGCTGATTTGTGTATCACCATTGGCCTCATCGCACCTTTTTTGGGCGTTCGTGTTTCGCATTTTTGCGGCAGCGCGTTGATTTTAACGCTGTCATTTGACGCGTTATCGTGACTAATTTTGCGATGGTTATCACACATTCTTGAGAATATCCCTCAGAGTTTCGGACTAAATGAAGCATTATGGTTAGAACTTGAGAAAGACAAAAAATTAGTGTACAATCAATTCCTTTATAATGCTCTTAGGTCAACTTGCACCATCAACCTCTGGAACAAAAATCTACCTTTCGCAACATTCAAACTAGCAATAAGTAATGCTGCCAAACTTAATTTGTTAATAATTGATCAAAAGCACTTTTAGCCTTAGATTCCACACCTCAGTGGTGATCAACAACTATAAAGCTCTCAAACCAGCGGGCTATCTGGACCCTACATTTTCGGTCAACCTAAAAGAGTCCACAGCGTGTTGACTCTGCGGCATCCAAAAAGAAGACTTTATCCATTTTATATGCATATGCCCGACACTGTATACAGCACGAGTCACTTTAGTAAGAAAAGCCTTACGCGACAGAGGGATAAGGACCTACAGATCTGTTTTAAAAAAAGGGCTAGATCCATCTGACCCCCAAATGAATTGTAAACTTATAAAATCCCACTGATTTCATGACCAGACTTTGAAAACCATGGTCCAGTAGGTGTTTTCATGTATTGCAGTTACCAAACCTGAATTTTATAAAATCTCAACAGTAGAAAGCTATGTACTTGCTTTTAGGGACTACAAGATGATTTCAAACCCAATTGGTTGTTTTAACTTTTTATTAAAAAGGAGAGTCCATATAACATGTATACTGATTAAATAAGTCATCTACCGGAAGTAACAACGCGTAAAACACCATAAGGATATTGATGGACTAAATGGTATGCCCTGGTCTCTCTGAACCATAAATTCATCTGAACTGGATAAATCATTCTTGATTAGAAACGCAATTATCTTGTGTACTATTTGACAATATAAGATTTTATATGGTAATCTCAAGTTCATCTTGATGTACATGACTTTTTTAACTACATAGTCGAATAGGCATTGTTTGAATTATGCACTATATTACGGAATGTTTCACGGTAATTTATTTCAATGATTTTAACTTCTTTTTTCTTATTTGTATTGAAATTGTTACGGTTTTAATTAACTAAACAATAACATTTACTTACTATACTTACACTCAATCGAACACTTTACTTCACCCAGTTGTCCACTTTCCTCCAACTCTTCTGCTCTCATTCTCCCTCTTCTAGCTCTGTCCCACAGTCACCTCCTTATCTCAATTTCCCTCCATCTGTACCTTTGTCATTCTCATCCACAAACTTTGAATTTGCTTAGCTCTATCCATTCATTCTGTCATCTTCATCCATATTGTTACCATTAAGCATCTCTCTTTAGTTACCCTTTCATTTCCAGCTTATTTCCAAGTTGTCTCTGAATCCTCACCCAGGGCCTCTCACCTCCAATTCTATCTCTCTGGTCTTTTTACTTTAAATATTAATTTCTCCTCTGCCGCCACCTCTACATCTTTTATTTTCTTACTCCATTTCTTGAGGGTTTCCTCCCTTCTGCCTCTCCTATTTAGTCACATCTATGCTGTGATTTCCTTCTTCCTCTATCTGGCTTCCACATTAATATGTAAAAAATTCCCTTTTATATATATATGTTTCTGTGCTTCTTGTAGGTTAAGCTTCCTCATCTCACCCTTAACATTTTCCCCCAATCTCTGTCATCTCTCTGTCACCTACTGCCTCTCCACTGATCCTGTTAAGATTGTCTTCACTCTTTCATGCCTTTTTATCAACATTGATTTCTTTATCTGTTTCAGTTTCCTCTCTATTGACATCCTTCTATTTGTGCCCCATCGCAATCCCTCTACTGGGCTTTTTCTTCTTCCACCATATTCTGTCATTACTTTCTGAGTTTTCTTCTCTTTAATTTTCTGTTTTCACATTCTTTGGTATTTCTTATTTTTATATTCCCTTTTCTAGCCTCTGTTCATTCTTTTGTTCCTCTCATTGTATTCTTTTTTGCATTTCACCCTTTTCCATCAGTTCCATTTTAATTATGTTACCTTCTTTCTCATTTGCCTTCATTTCCTTACTTTCTAACTATCTTTCTTATTTGCTTTCCTTTCCCTCTTTGCTTATATTGTTTACATTCTTGTCTCTCCCCATCTCATTCTTTTTTCATTTCCTTTAATCTTCACTCAATCTTCCTTTCTGTTCCTTAGCTCCACCCTCTTGCATGTTTTCTTTGACCGCTCACTGTCTTTCACCATGTTGAATCATATGCTGACCTGGCAGCTCCCAAATGTTGTATATAATCTGTGGGGGGGTAATATAGCTAATTTCAGCACTTGCAACAGAACAAAATAGAAAAAGCAGCAACAGACTTAGGGGCATATCACCAACAACCTGCGTTAAACATCGCAGAGCGCACATAGCGCGAATTTGTATAAAGCTGGCTATCGCCGGAATTAATGGCAGAGATAACGCATTATTATCAACACTTATCTCCAGGGCAATAAAAATTCCGGTGATAGCGGCGTAATGAGGGAACATTGCTGGAAATCCAGCGATGCAACTACAGCGCTAAGGGATTCCTTGTGGATAGGAAGATGTGGACTTAGGCTTAGAATCCACCTCCCATTATAAATCTAGCTAAGTCTGACATTTTGCAGACGTTAGCTGATGGCGATAACTGCGGTTAGCGCCGATTTTTATGTCGCTATGGGTATCAGGGTCCGGCTTGATGATGCCGCGATGTGCGGTTAGCGACTTTTCCAGGGTTGTTTTCAGAGGGAACGCCTAGGGAACGCCTACTTTGCATGTCATTAGCGATTATTATCGCTGGCATGCAAAGCGGCAATTACACGGGCACTATTGCCAGTAAGCAGTCGCTAACAGCTGTTAGCAACAGCTTGCTGATAGGGCGATAAAAATATCGCCGCTTTAGCGGCAAAAAGTGCTGCTAAAGCGTTGATATTGCCCTTGATGATATGCCCCCAAGTTTCTCTTTCAAGGAACAGGTAGAGCACAGGTGTCAGATTCTGCCATCCTGCCATCAAGTGACACTCATCAGGGCCCTGTGGGCACCTGCCTTTGCATCAGTTTATGGCTTCGCATATTGCATTCCGTGCTCCACATCACACTTTAGTGCTGGTCTCTACAACACCATCCTGGTGCATTATGGCCCAGGTAGCGTCTTCTGTCACTAAACTTTGTTTAGATCGTATCCTGGAGGCACAGCTCTGGTATACCTCTGCTCAGGATAATGTCCCTGTTTCCTGTGGATATACTGACCCACACATACATGTTTACTGAAAGTTTCTCTTTCTCCACTTCCATCGGCGCTCTACTCCTATTTCCCTACTTGTGCCTGTTGGCTTTCCTAGTCACAACTGTATCTCTCCCTGCACCTGTGCTCCTCCCCTAAGATTCCAGCTATTTCTTTACTGTGTACTAAGTGCCCAGCATTGGTGTAACTGTCTCCTCTGCTGACTCTATGCAGACCGGTGATGTCTATTACTTTGATTTAGGGCTTACTCCTAATTTCTGTGTGGTCTGGTTATTCTTTATTACTTGTTACTTCCATCACCTGTATTGCTATTTAGATTCTCTGTTCCTTGGAGTTTGGCTCCTCTGTTGAATTCCAGAGGCGCTCCTCGCTCCGCCCAGCTTCACAGCCGTGAGGGGAACGGCCAACAGGGAACTCCTGCAGCGTGGGACGCGCGAGGGCGTGCCCGGGCCATGCCCGGGCTAAACCCGGGCCAAGGGTGGGCCCATCTGCGCTCGTCAGTGCCAGGAGGAGCCAGGCCAGGGCCACCCCTCTGATACTTTGTCCTCCAGCAGAACACTGCAACATAAAAGGTACTCTGTTCTTTCCCTGCTTGACATGGACATTTGAGCCAGTAAACATATATTGGGAGGAACTCTGCGCCAACCAGCTGTTACTAAAGTCTGAGGAGGGTTAAGTTTGCTGGTTATTAGCATCTGGAAAAGCAACATTGTTCTGCTTGCATCTCTTCTTATTTTTGCTTTATTGTTGCTTTTTTTGTTTGTTTGTTTTTTTTGTTTTGTCTCATAGTCGTTCCTTGGCACTCTGTATCAAGTAAGAAAAGCTGTAGAATGCCCAGGAGGGGTGTACCTTGGGAAAGTGTAAGAAGGACAAAAAGTCAGCTAAACAGCTAAAAAGTAAGAACTGCGTTATGGATCGTATTGACAGTCTGGTGAGCGAATGTCAAGAGATACTAATTGCTTCTGTGGGCCCCGAAAGCTGCTCTAATGCGGAGAGTCACCATCCCCTCCCCAACCCCTTTAGCAGAGCCTTATCAATTCCAGACATGTTTAAAAGATCCTTGTCAAAAGGGCAATGGTATAAGGAGGGTAAAATGGGAAACAAAAGTTCACTCGCCAATATAAAGGATGAAGTAGAGAGCACACTAGTCGTTCTCCAAAGGTTCTCTACGCAGGCTGAATTGAACGCTAGTATCACTCAAGTCCATGAGGACATGTTTGGTAAGATCAAGAGCTTTTTTATTAAACCTCATAAAACCCGTACTAGGCCCCCCAAAGCACGACCAAAGGTACAACAAGTCATTCAGAGAAGTGTAAAAGCAACTGACCCATGCAATTAGATCTAAAGATTTGGGAAACATTAAAATCAAACGGAAGCTGTATTAAAATACCCAAGCGGTAGCAAAAACGACCTGGGATGAGTCAAGATGGTTAGAACTTCTGGAAGCCAGTAAAGAAAAAAACATGCAAAAATTGTGACAGCTTGTCAAGTGGGGAAGAGGGTGATCTGCTCCCCAAAATCATGTTGCCCCAGATAAGTGGATCTCCTTCTTTGAGGAGCAGTTCTCTGTTGGGGTTAATGACGTTGGTGATGACGTGTTCTAACTCCAAAAGCCTGATCCGATCTTAATTTTTACGAAGAGTGAGGTGGAAATTGCTGTGAATGCTGCACCAAAGGGTAGGGTCCCTGGCCTTGATGGTATTCCGGTGGACCTGTTTGTTCACAACAAAGATAACTGGTTATAGTATATCCAGTTACTCGTGAATGCGATTGCTAGTGGAGCAAATATACCTGACTCCTGGCGAGGAGCTGAAATTCTACCAATCTATAAAAAGGAGGATTGCTCCAGCCCTAGTAATTATAGGCCCAGCAGCCTAATTGATTCTACACAAAAAATCATGGCCAGGCTATAGTTAAATAGAATTCAGTTATGGATAGATGAAAACAACAGATTATCACCCTTACAGGCAGGATTTAGGGGACACGTAAGCACCATTGACCAGGTCTTTAGTTTTGTTTTAATTTACTGGCATGTCGTAATCTTAGCTGGCGGTACTATTTATGCCGCCTTTGTTCATAAATGGGGTTGTTAATTATGTTTTAGTACATCCCACTGATGCTCCTCATTAGCTGGTTTAAAGGTCCCAATACTTATGTTTGCCTACAATACCCTAATAATATCAAAAACACAAAAGGGGTTGCAGCAAGCACTATGTTGCTTTGAGGACTTTTGCAGAGATCATGAGCTGAAGGTGAATGTGGATAAAACCAAGTTCATGGTTCTGCACAAGCATAAAGCGGCCAGGGGCAGGGTTTCTATGAATGAGGTCCCATTGGAACAAACAGATGTATTCACTTACTTGGGGATCACATTGGACAGAAAGCTAGATTGGAAGCCCCAGATAGACTTATTGGTACTGACAACTGACAGGAGCATTACTAAGTGAACATAGGCGTTCCCACACTAAGTTGATAGGCCCTGTTCTAAAGATTTATAAAGCAAAGGTCTTAGCCCAGAATAAATTTGTGAGGAGTCCAACCGGTCTTTCCCAGAATACACCCCTTAAACCCCTGTATTATGATTTGGGATGTAATATGCTGGTAGAGTTGGCAAGATTTAGACCTCATTCTTTCTGGCGAAGATTATGTACAACCCCAGATCTGATACACTATGCAAGTGTGCTGAAAGACGTCAGAGATGCAGACACTTCACATAAGATCATTTGGCTGCAAAAGATAAAATGTTCCCTTGTACACATGGGCATGTCCCATTTATGGGAAGATCCGGGTGGTCACTTGTTCCCCTCCAAACAAGCTTTTAAAGAGGTCCATTGGACCATGGTTAAAGATAACAACATGCGATCCACTAGTAACCAAGCACTGACTAGCACTTTCTTCGAACACAAGCCTGAGCCCATGTTGAAAAAAAATTGGGATTATATTACCAGGGCTGGCGATAGAAAACTATTTTATCAGTTTAGAGTAGGTATTTTTCCAATCAGATCTTTTACTGCTAAATGGAAAAATACCCCAGATAGTAAATGTGTATTCTACCAGGATGAAAGAATACCACACATATTATTTGTATGCTCTGCCTATAATGCGACACAAAGTAAGTGGTTAAAACCAGTTTGTCTTAATATGGGCACTAGGTCATGTGCAACTGCTCTTAGACTATTGAAGACCAGCGCCCAAGAGCCTATTGTGATGGCTTTAGCGACATTTTTGAGCTGGATGTGGAGAATACGGTCCAATTTATTAAAAAGATCAACAGCTGCTATAGACCAGTTTTAAGTTAATGTTGCTGCTATTGTTGATGGATTATTTTTGAGTATGATTCACAAATGATATGATCAAAGCTAAACTATTTCTGGTGCTAGTGCAATATAACATGAACAATCGACCTCCCTAATTAATTAAATGTGTATTTTTAATGATTGTTTTTATCATGTTATTACACTCATGTGCTGCTATCTTCTCTGATGTATTATCTTAGTGACCATATTCTTACTCAAGATTTTCTTTTATTGTGTTATTGCAATTTTGTATGTGCCTTTTATGATCGGAACAGTCGAAATAAAGATGAAATTGAAAAATGTAATTCCAAAGTTACTTGTTCTTTTAGAGATCTCTTTGTTAGTGTGCCGATTTTCAGTTTGTTTTCCAGTGTTTCTAGGTCAGTGTGAAGACTTCCAGCCCTGTCCTTGTATGTCAGAAGAATTCTTATTGTGTATGACATTGTTCCTATTTTTTTCTGAAGACTCTCAGTCCTACACTTGTTTGTGTGCATATTCCTTCTCCTGTATTTCACTGTTCCTTGATCTCCATAAGTCAGTCCTGTACGTTTCATACAAACTCATACAGCTTTTTCCTGAGCTCTGTTTCTGTATTCAGTTCATCATGCTCCAGGCGTTTTGTCCTCTCTTATGTTTAAATCTTAGTTAATCTTACCAGAGGGTGCAAGTTAGTATTGAGGCATGGTTCCTTTTCCAACAGGGACTTACTCGGTGCTCTTCATCCATAAAAGCTGCTGAGTGTCTTCAAAGTCTCTGTGATTTTAACTGCTCCTTTGTACTTTTGTGCTGTCTTCCAGTTGTTTATTTTATTGTATTTGGATGATTCTTATAGTTTTGTATTTTGCAGACATTACTCAATTGGTGTCCAATCTCCCAACCCCAGTCTGTCACAACCTGCCCCTATCTTCAGGTTCTGTCATTTACTTTCCTTTCACATTTTCAGAAATGTGTGCTAAACCTTTCCTCCTAAATACCCTTGTACCTGCACAGAACAACTCTCCCTGCTAGTCTAGTAATGGTCTGAGCAGGGGTTTTTACAGATTTCAAGAACCAACCAAACATGTCTTTAAAGAAATGTTTAGCATTGTAAGATTCAAACAGCAAATGTATTGTAGGCAAATACCCACTGCCCATTGCCAAAGCAACACCGTTGTGTACAGACATCAAGAAAGACCCAAGGCATAAGAGATCAACTTAACAGAGAAAATGAATGTTTTATCTGATGGCTAGTATTCCCTGTGGCTGTCTGACCCTTATGTCCAATTGAGACCCTGGCCCTCACTTTAAGTCGGCTAGTGATCAACAAGTAGAAAATGAATGTTCGCATACTTTGTTAGCAGCAGTAAGAGAGAATTGCCATGCAAGCAATGGTGCTGTAAAAGGAACTTCTTCTCAGTTTTGCCATTCCACACACCAGAGGCACGTCAATCATAAGACCAGGCAGGTAGGGATATTCATGAGTTGTAAGGGGGTATATTTCTTGCTGCACTTTTCTAACTTTTCTGAAGGATCTGTGGCAGATATAGGGGTATTATCTGTGCTCACTGTGAATAGGGATGGTCCTTTCAGAATTTTCTGAATATAGTCTTCTGAGTTTGAGGGTGCATAATCCAACAAGGCCTAGTGAGTTATTCATGAGAATTTTGTTAAATTGCTGCTATGGTACACCCATATATTAGTATCTAAGAGTTGGTCAAATTATAGCCCTTGCAACCCTGTGATTACACTGAGTTGTTCATAGGTAACAAGGGAACCTGAGTGTCGTCTGGGACTCTGGGTCTCCTAATGCATAAAAAACAATGGTCCCAAGACCATAGATATAACAATCAATGTGCAAAAACATCAAATGATCAATTTATTAAATTCTAAATTAACAACATTGAAAGCAATGTGATGGTGCAGTGGGTGTGTGGTAAGAATCATGCTAGAAGCTTCCATACAAGTGATACACATGTGACAATACGAGATCAAGAGTGTGTATCAAGTTAGAACAACTCAGGGGCGTGGCTTGGCGCTGGCAAAGATGGCCGCCTAAAGGGAGTGCTCCGCCGGGGCCGTGCCCTGCAACCTCAAAATCCGACGTAGATTTCTGCATTGGTGAGCCCGAAACGCCCGCAGCGCGCACGACCGCTGTGAAAATCCCATCAAAAACGGACGGATATCGATCCGTCTTCGGCCTCCGAGTCGGGGCGAGGATTGCTAGTGGAGGTCCCTCGTTGAGATCGGGAGTGAGCTGTGTACCCGCCCCATCGTGGAAAAGGCGTGACTGTGGGCCCTTAGAGGTGCGAACCAGCGGGACCCCCTCCCTCCCCCCGCGTCGACCCGTAACCCGCTACTAGCTGCCATCAAGAACTTACATGTATGTCGGTGGTTGCGGTGGGGGCGGGAGCCTGAAGCTGCGATCTCCCCGGCTCCCAGCCTGCCAGCGGCCGTGGCCTGATGGGGATCGAAGCTGCACAAACGATATCGTGCTCCGACTTCAGTGCCGCGCGACGGGGTCCGGAGTTGGTGATAGGGGCAGGGGGTCCTCACCTCACTTCCCCCCCCGAGATACATCCAGAGTGCCTGTTGGGACGGGTGAGAGATCGGCCCCCCTGGGTGATATAACCAAGCTGAGGACACCGGGGGAAAACAGTCGCTGAAGGTGGAAGATGCCGAGCCCAGGCGCTCTCTACTAGGCGATCTCGGACCAACCGACCGACTGTGCGTGTCTCCTATATTAGAGCTGGGCCACACTCACTGTGACCACAGCTCACAAGCATGCACAGAAGACCCCAAGGCCTGAAATACCCACCCAGGAGGCCCGGACTGGGAGGCGCTGGATAGGGGCCCAACACGTGCACGGCTGACTGTGGTGGTGGCCATCGAAGACTGCATACACAGTGGCGCCCTGGTGGGACACAGAGGGATCCCCCTTAGCACGACGACCCAGCTCCCACGGACAATATTGCTGAGGCGAGGCTCCATCTGTTAATCGCAGAGATTCGCTGGCGCAGTAAACTGATACCCCCCAACGAACTGGCAAGACAGAGGCTCCAGTAACGAAGCCATTGCTGACGCTCAGTGGTGTGAACCACACCCGGGGCCTAGGTAGAGGCGACCCATAAACACAGGGGCCACCCATACGATCAGCGATCAAAGACCACTGACATTCCCACCCCTACAATGAAGCCCAAGGGTGGTGCATCGATACAGACAAACAAGCTTGATAAATACACATTACCGAGGCAGGGACCATCGGACGGCGGGGCCCAGAGTGGACGGTCTGGTGGCAACTAACCATCCCTAAGCTCAATAATGGCGGCCACCCAGGTGCTGGGTGCCACTCTCGAAACCAAAATCGACAAGGTATCTATCGAAATGAACCTGTTGAGAGCTGACCCTGAATAAAACAACTGACAGAGTCAAGGTGACATAGACGAATGTCGAAGAGCTCCAAACCTCAACGAAAAAGCTGGAAGAGTGGGTCCAACAGCTGGTACACCAACACCGTCAGATGGCCGTTAAACTCGAGGACCAGGAGGGGCGGGCCCGCCGCAACAACATCAGAGTGGTGGGGGTTCCGGAGGGATCAGAAGGGCCGAGTGTGGATCTCTTCCTTGAACTCAACCACCTTAAACCGAAGCTGCTCTCATCTCTCTTCACTATCGAGAGGGCGCATCGGGCATTGATCCCACGACCAAAGCCTGGGGTGGCTCTCAGGACCATCATCGCAAAAATCCTCAACTACAGGGACGCGATGCAATTTTGCAAGCTGCCCACCTGCAAGGGGACCTCCGTTATGAAAACACCATGGTGCGCTTCTTCCCGGATTTCGCTCTCAAAGTTCAACAAGAGCGTTGTTCCTTTGATGGGATTAAGAGGGCATTACGAGACAGAGTCATCAAGTACATGATGTTCTTCCCTGCCAAGCTCAAAATCATCGCAGAAGGGAAATTGTGTTTTTTTTCGACCCCATCGGAGGTGCAGACATGGCTGGACAAGGTGACAACGTGACAGTCAGCAGCGACTCTAGAAGATAATTGGAGAGACACTCGTGCCCACTTGCCGGCCTCTGCAGATGGAAGGTCGGAATCATACAGGCGAAGTCAGCGATCCTGGAGGTCGAGATCTATTAGCCCAGTGGCATTGGAGGCTAGCAGAGTCTGAAGGGATGTTCCTATGGTGTCGGACTTGCAGAGCAACCTCAGCGAACTGTAACGTATGATGTTTACTGGGAGGGGTCGGGGTAGGGATACGCTATAAGGGACTGGCCCTGCGGGACTAATGGGTCCTCACAATGACACTCTCCTGTGATGGTTGGGGGTGGGCCCCAAGCAGGCAGAGTCGGCGCTAGCCTATACTCTCCCGGAATCGTTGATCTATTAATTGGGTGATAGGCACTCCGCTAGTTGGGGATGTGGGTAGTTTTAAACCTACGCAGCAAGGTAGCAGGGAGGTGGGGTTGGTTTCATGGGACTGTTCTGTTCAAATTTATCAAAGTAGTTTTCGGGGATTTTGGGAGGTGGGTTGTGGGGGAGGCAGTTACTGGTCATGCTCAAAGAGAACTTCTCTATTCTGATCGCATTACAAGTTTAGAAAATACGGCAGGAATCCCATCTGTAGAAATGAGTACTCAGTGGGATAAGAGCCTTAAGCTCCTAAGTTGGAACGTTTACGGGTTGGGGGACAAGGTAAAATGAACTATTGTTCTCCAGTACATAAAACGTCAGGCTCCAGATGTTGCTCTACTCCAGGAGACACACCTAATTGGGAATACCTGCAAAGCGTTAAACAGGTGGGGGTACAAACTGGTGACTTCACCTCCTGCTCACAAGGGGTGGGCATTCTACTCATACACTCCTTCCCGCTCAGCATAAAACTTACCTGGACCAACCCACTGGGGCGCTACACGACCGTCTCTGGGCAGTGGGAGGGTCACACCCTTACACTAATAGCAGTCTATATCCCACCAGGTCTCCAGACCCAGTCCTTTAAGGACTTGGGGGCCTTTTATACTCTCCTTTCCAGAAGGACAACTGGTAATGGGGGGGGACTTCAAAGCTGTTGTATCAGGCCAACTCGACAGATGTCCACCACGAGATATCAGCACAGCGAGCAGTTGGCTCTCTAACTTCCTCGAGGCCTTCGGCCTCTCGGACCTCTGGCGGATGCGCCATCCTAGTCTAAAACAATACACTCCCTGTTGTGGGTACACCTAACAATTGGAGACAAAAGGGTAGGCTGTGTAGCGCCCATTAACCCGTGGTATCTCCATAACCCCGAAGTCAAAGCCACACTGATACAAACCTTTGACCATTACTTCCAGGACCACGAAGGCACAGTTGACTCCCCTACCATCCTCTGGGAGGCTTTTAAGACGGTCATTAGGGGCCATGTTCTCTCGACCATAGCCGGGTCGCGCAACAAAAAGGACAAAGAAATGACTCGTATTGAACATGACCTCCTCCGCCTCGAGGAGGCGGCAAAGGAAGGGGAGGACCAAATTGCCCTCCACAACCTGCAGCTGAAGACGGCGGAATACAAAGCAGTCGCGAATGACGCGGCCAGAACCCTCGCAAGTAACAGGGCTGAACGCCTATACGACCAGGGAGACAAAGCAGACAAGCTAATCGCTTGGTTAGACAAGAAAGAGAGAGCGAAACAACTGGTACCAGAGCTCAAGTGTAGCGATGGTGTGGTATTGACGGAAGCCCACGTCATTGTGCTCGAATTTGCAAATCACTTCAGAAAGGTGTATCAGAGCAGTTCGGAACTACCGGAGGAGGACTCCTCCGTGCTTCTCGCAGATATCCAACTGCCTGCCCTGACAGACTCAGACAGGGAATCTTACGATAGTGCGCTGACAAATGATGAACTTGCTACAGCTATAAGAAGACTCAAGCCTGGGAAAGCCCTGGGTCCCAACGGTCTGCCCATTGAACTTTATAAGCTCAAACCCGACAAGCTAGCCCAGCATCTTAGGAAAATGTTCGAGGACAGTAAAGACCATGGCCTACTCCCACGTGACCAACGTATTGCCACATTGGTCACCATACACAAGGAAGGGAATCCGAAGGACAAATGCTCCTCCTATAGACCTATCTCCCTGTTAAATGCAGAACCCAAAATCCTGGCCAAACTGCTGGTGAACCGGCTAAGACAGGTGATTGACAAATTGGTCCACCCTGACAAATCGCGCTTCATGCCGCACCGTAACACGGTGCTCAACTTGCGAAGGCTGCACGGAGTGCTGGGGCACCTGGACACCATTCAGGAAGACGCAATTGTGGTCCCATTAGACTTCACCATGGCATTTGATATGCTTGAATGGGCATATCTAATGGCAGTCCTCAAGAAGCTGGGCTGCGGCCCTAACTTTATTGGTTGGGTGTGGCTCCTCTACGCTGAACCGCTGGCCCAAGTTGTAGTAAACAACAAAGCCTCTGAGGTGTTCACCCTTGGCAGGGGAACTCGTCAGGGATGTCCCCTCTCGCCCCTACTCTTCGCCCTGTTCCTCGAGCCATTAGCACCCTGGATACGAAAAGACCCCTCCATCAGGTGACTCAAGTGGGTGGAGGGGTGGGAGGATCGAATCTACCTCTATGCAGACGACATCCTCTTATATCTCGCCCCTCACTGCAAGTCACTGCGAGTAGTTCTAGATATCTTCACGAATTTCGGGAGAAACTCTGGCTATAGAATTAACTGGAGCAATTCGCTGATATACGTTCTGCACGGAGATACTCCCCCCTGCCAGGGGACTGCCCCATCCTATCAGCTACAGACGGATTTAAAAACCTGGGTATTTTCATCACTACTGATGTCAAACTCCACTATAAGCGTGACCTTCTCCCCCCTTTGCAGAGGTTCAAACGAGACACCAGGACCTGTAAGACGCTGCCGCTGTCTCTACTGGGATGAGCGGCGCTCTTTAAAATGATGACACTGCCGCGTTTCCTCTATGCCCTCCAGATCTGCCCAGACCTAGTTCCACCCAAGTTCTTCAAAGACATCGAAAGCATCCAAAGAGATTTACTATGGGATGGTAGACCACGCATAGCGCTTCACAAGCTCAAGCTAGGATGGTATGACGGAGGCATAGGACTCACTGACATTAAAAAGTACTACTGGGCAGCACACCTCGTAGCCGTAAATCACTGCACTTACAGCGCTGGTGATGACCCGGGTTACAGAATGGACAAGTGGCTACTCCCAGGGGGCAGCTTCACTAGGACGCTCTACTCTAGGCCCAACAAATACTCACTACTAACAGGACCAACACATCACTCTGTCCAAATCTGGCATATGGCCAATCGTAGCTTAGGCTGGGCCAAAAAGCTCACGCTAGCCACTCCTCTGTGGGATTCTGAGTGCCTGGGTACACTTGGGCGGACAAGGGGCTTTGATAATTGGGACCTAATTGGGCTCTCTCGCATTGGGGATCTTTGGGGAGCAAACGGGGTGGTCTCATTCGCCTCACTCCAACAGACACACAAGCTAGCGGATACGGAATATTTTAGATACATACAAGTCAGACATTCCTCCAGACTAATATCCCCACCGGGTGCTCCCCTCCAGAATCCTCTCCTCTGGAGGATAGATTGCTGGATGGGTATCTGCCGGACAAAGCCATCTCCCTCACGTACAAAAAGCTCATTAATAACACCCCGGACCCCCTACCATTATTGGGGGAACGAAGGGGGCAAGACGGCCTCGAAATAGACGGTGTAGAACGGCAGGAAACACTGTCCTCTCCTAGGGAGGTTGCTATCTCATCCAAACTGCGGCTTGTCCAATTAAACATTTTACACTGAATATACATCTCTTGTCCGAGTAGGGTTCCTTTATGCAGATTATCTGGGAATGCGCAATGATCCAAGACTATTGGAAAAAAATACACAAATGTATCAGTGCGTTCTGGGGAGTGGAAATTCGGCCTGAAGTCAAGAGGTGCCTTCTAAACGTGTGGGAGCCCACGGACCTTAACAGCAAGGGCAAACTTTGGGCGACTCTTGGCCAAATGGTGGCCAAACGGAACATTGCCCGTCTGTGGGGAGCAGCTGCACCACCAACACTAAGTGCCTAGAAGGCAGATATGGGCTGGAGTATGGAAAGGAAAAGACTGTGTATGTTGCACGTGGCTGGCCCCGAAAATGGATGACTGTTTGGAATAATTGGAATGTGTATCGTGGCAATATCTGTGAATCCCCTCTTGTCCCCTCCCTGGACGAACCGTAATCGCCTTGACGTGCATGACTATTGAGATTTCTTTCCTGTTATATGTAATATCTAATGCCATGTATTTATTTGACTTTAAAACGAGTGAAAATGCTGCAACCAAGGATAAATTGTAAGTGCTGACCAAAACCTTTTGTTTAATAAAAACAGTTTAAAAAAAAGTTAGAACAACTCGTCCCATTTTATTCTGATGTACAATTATTTTAGGTCCGTAGAACAAGTCAACGATTTAGCGATCCTTTATACAGATAAAAGGATCATCATCAGGACTCTAGGAATACACGAGCCAAGAAAAATTAAGAACTGAAAGAGAGCACAGAAAATATCGTGTTAGAGTAGAGAAGGTCATAGTATGAGATTCCAATGTATACAATTAGTGGATAGTCAATGGGCATTGATCAAACATTGCTGAAGGCAATGGGCCCGATTCACAGAACTAACTTTAGACAAAATCCTAAACTTACTACCATTTTGGTATTCACAGAAGGCACTTACTCATTTTGGTATTCACAGAAGGCACTTACTCATTTCGGTATTCACAGAAGTTAGGAGTCCTAACTTTAAGACTCCTAAATGCCTTCTGTGAATACCGAAAGTCTTAAAATTAGGATTTTTCTCAGTTTAGTAGTAGTATAGTTAGGACTCCTAACTTTAGGACTCCTAAATGCCTTCTGTGAATACCGAAAGTCTAAAAATTAGGATTTTTCTCAATTTAGTAGTAGTAAAGTTAGGACTCCTAACTTTAGGACTCCTAAATGCCTTCTGTGAAAACCGAAAGCCTTAAAATTAGGATTTTTCTCAGTTTAGTAGTAGTATAGTTAGGACTCCTAACTTTAGGACTCCTTGTGGTACTTGGAAATTTGGGACCGCGTAGGAGGCAGGGCCCTACCCCTGTCTATTCCGGTATTAGTGAACCGCAAATGGCCAATACGGTATGTACAAGTACTTTGCATAACATTTCATTGATAAATATACTATGTATACGATGTTATGCATTGGCTCCATGGGTTCCATCTTGGAGCGGTGGCCATCTTATAGTTGCCCTCACATAGGCTACACTTTAAGAACAAATACAGGCCTCTAGAACACATGCACCTTTCTTTGACTTCTCTGTGACCTGTGCGAATTGACTCCACCGCCCCAGGTCAGTCCGGTCCCACGAGCTCCCCGTCCTTCGGCCACCTGTGATTAGCATCAGGGCTTGACACACCATAAAGCCTTTTCATCCTACACGAGCCTCCAGCTAATCTCTTTCACACCTGACTATTCCTGCTTTATGGCTTGTTTTCTAAACAGGAGATGCTCATGTTTATTGGGGCCTATCGATATCTGATGTGGGATCTGAGCCTTGCTGGGTAAATAATTGCGGGCTGGCTTAACTGGAATGTGGGATGGTCATCATGACTCTGCCTTTTCTTTGAAGCCAAAATATGTGAATGACCACTTGTGAAACAGGGGCGGTGTTGCCCAAAGCGTAATATTCTGTATAAAAAGGGAAGACTGGTTGTTGTTCTGGAGACTGCCTCATTCAGTTGCTAAGGCTTCTGTGCAACGTAGTCTCACTCATTTGAGTTTAATAAAGATGTCTTTTCATATTTCAGCTTCTTTGCCAAGTTCTTTGTTTTACCATGAGAGTGGAATTTTATAATACTACGCCAACATGGAAAACAAAGTCATAGGGTGCTACCCCTGGCACCGCTGGGGTCCTAAAATCCCTGGTACTTCAGTTGGCGCCCAACGTGGGGCATCAATACAAGTGACTATCTGGAGGAGCGATCTTGTCAGAGGACAGAAATCTACTGGGAAGAACAGGACAGAAATCCACTAAGCAGGTACTTTGAGCACCGAGGTTCTGGGGGATTCTTTGTCTCTGCAGCCCAGTATATCTCTGATCTTTCTGACTTTGACTCTCCAAAAGATGTCACTCCCGATTAGAACCCTTTTGGCGTGAGTATTATAAAAGACCGTTTAGTCATGTAGAACTTGGCAGTTAGAATTTGGGTAACATTTTGATTAGTAAAAATAAGAATTAATTATAAATGGGTCGCTCCCAGTCCTTTGGTTCTTTGGGTCTTTAATTTGGTTATCGCAATTACCAAAGCCGAGGGGTTGGTTTCTTGGTTTTTGATTTGGTCATTGCAATTACCATAGTCAAGGGTCTGGTATATTTGCGAGTGTATTGGTAGAGATAACCCCTTGAAGTTTGAAGCTAGATTAGTGAGCTATAAGATGCCTGATCTTAGCAAATTTGGAAATATAGCTTTGGAACTTTGGTGTATAGGTTTGAATATGCGAATTGCAATTTGTGTAGGCAGGTAATGAGGAGATATTTCTCCATTTGGTTTCTGCAGTGTTTTTGGCATGCCTGTTTGTAAGCTCACATAAAAAAAAAAATGTGTTGCTTTTTTGGAAGGTACCATAGTTAAAATCGGTTAGATTTGAAAACATATTTCTTCCTTGGTGATTTTGTATCCCCAGGGAATTAAAATATGACATAATACAAAACAAGGATCCTTTGTTCTGCGCAGTTTTATGAATGAAGATATGCAGAACGATTTTGTTTGGTGTTCTGCTAGCCCAAGCTAGTGAATTGAGCGTATTCACTACTTCTTGGAGATACATCAGTCTGTTGGGCTGTTTATGCAGCCTTTTGGAACACTATTGAGAAGCGTTTCTTGTAAATATGACTTACAACTAGTATTTGCAAATGGTTTGGTTCAAGTATAGTCTGTGAGCTGTTCTTTCTTTCTGTCATGCATATTGATTTGTAAGTCAACTGTGTGTTTAAATGTCTATGTGGTTTTCTCATTAGTGCAACTTCTGTAAGTAAATTGCGACGGCGCTATTTATGAAAAATGGCTAAAGCACGCTGTATTGTCTGTTTGACCCCCTTTCCGTTTATGTCTGAAATGAGCTCCATATGTGTTTGTGGGTCTTTTGATGTTTTCAGTCTGTTAAGTAAAATGTTGGTTAATTAATATCAAGTAGAAACTTAGGAAAAAATGCAGAAATGAACGGTGTGATGTGCTAAAATAGCTATATGTTGCTCTTTAATTTATAGAATGAGCAATTGTGCACATATACAAAATTGCCGTTAAATGCTTAAAGGATATAATTAGAAACACATTCAATAGATATAAATAAGGCCCCAAAAACGAAATTATCTATTTTTGCAAAAGTAACTAAATTTACAGCATTTTCCTTAGATGCATTGTATTAGATGTTCACAGGCAAACTTTTCAGCTGCAGTATATTTGAGAGAATGTTCATCCAGCCAGCACCTTCCCAGTTAAACACGGGTGAAATTTTGTATAACCGTCCTTTTAAATGAAAGTGGCGCAAAAATGTGACGCGTTTCAAATTGGGCTTATGCGCTTAGGCTTGTGAGTTAAATGTGTCCAAAATGATAGGCAATTGATGCAGCTTGTTTTTTTTACATGGAATTATCACAAAAACGAATAATTGGGATTTTTTTTTTTTAAAGAAAATTATTAATCATGGAAAAATTATTTAGTGCTTTTCAAAATCGTTTTTTGATATTTATAAAGCTTAATACTCATACTATGACCTCCTAGCATTAAAATTTGATTTGAGTTGTGTTGCATCACTAAAATGGCAAGCATTCGTGTGTACAATTTTCCCTTGGCGCAGGCGCAAACAAGCTCATTTTTATAAAGTATAAGTTATTATTTCCAATGCCTGACTCATGGGTTATGTAATGGACATTCTGGTAATGCATATGATGCGAGAAAATTGTAGGATACTCATTTTTTAATGCCTAAAATATCAAAGTCGAATTTGGGTAAAAGCGCTGTTTAAACTGCATTTTCTTTCATTCAGAGTACTTTTTAAAGTGTCTCAGGCTTCAGTAAATACATACATTTAGGTTTGATATATATTTACAGATTGTGCCTTCTTATGATTCAATGAGTTAATATGCCAGTACAACGGCTTGTTTTAATATCAGGGTTGAAGGTTCTAACTTCAGCTGGACCTACTGAGAAGTTCATTAATTTAAAGTTGATGAAATGTGTACCATTGCATAGGATTGCAACAAGCATTTATTCTAAAAACTGGTATGTGTGTTATTAAGTTTTGTGAATTATTCACAGTACATGTAGTTTAATAATCTGGGAATAGGGATAATTTTTTTAGCGCCTAAAAAGGAGAAATTATTTTTCAAAATAGAGTGAATTATTGCAAGTTAGGAGGAATTAGGAAGGCCTTCTGGCTTTGACAAATTCAGAGTGGCAGAAGCTGGGGGCTGGGAGAGCTGCAGAGGCTGGCTCGGTCACGCTGCTGAGATGCTATCTTTAGTGTAAACAATGGAGTAGGCTGCCACGTTGACATTTATGACCTTTTAAATTAGAGCCTTGCCTCTGTGGAATGCAGAATGACCTTGCTACACGGGCCTCTAAAGCTGGGGTTTCTGGTTTCTCCATAACAACATCACTAAATCTAAAGAACTTAATTCCAAAGGGAAAATATAGAAAAGGGGTTTTCTTTGAAAGCCCAAACATCATGTTAAATGCTTTGCAGAACTGATACATTTGTGTTATTTAACAGAAAACGAAGTGTTGCATTAAGTCTTAGACAGAAAATAAGATACAGCCCACTTTTAAATTTTTAAGGCTACATGCCTAAGTGAGAACGTATCGCCAATTAAGACTTCTTTTTCACAGTGGAAACTGTAGGTGCCAAATTAATATGGAGTGTCATGTAACGATTTTTACTTTCAGAAAGGTAAAACTACGGTGGCTTGATGTTGCAAGGACTGACAAGAGGGTAACAGTTAAGTAATGGAAATTTATTTTTGTGTATTTGGTCCTATCATGAATTGTTCTTGCTGGTCCTGTACGTTAGAAGAGAAACAGTAAAGTTATATTTGACAGCAGATTTCCATTGCCTGGTGATCTGCTGTCAAAAGGAGGGTAAGGATTTTAAACCTGACAAATTAAACAGGCCCAAATATTGGGTTTTGGGCTGCAGTTTTACAGTGCATAAAGTACATGACATGGTGTTTGTGTGTCACCGCTTACTCACATATGCTATTGAAATTTGTCTATGCTTTTTGTGCTTGATATACAGCAAGTATATCTGATGGCTTAACGTTTTGTGCGTTTTTTATTTTTTTTGCATGTTTTCGTTGTTTTTGTTGCTGCTTTTGATACTATTACAAGTTACCTGTGTTGTGAGGGGATGGTCATGACGATGCCCATCGCTACGCAACAGTTGGTTGAACTTGTTCTGGTTACTAAATTCCACAGCTAATGATATTTCATGCTGTGAACATGAGAGACAACACTTTACCAGTGCATGTCTATTTGGCTATAATTGTATTGAAGGGAAATAAAAGAGATATACAGGATCAAAGTGTGTCACCTGTAGTCACGTTACTGCCCCTTCCCTTAAAGGAACAGGCAGCCTTACATTTATGTATCCTTGATTGGACCTAAGGATGAAATTATAGATCTGTGACTCAAGGTGGCCTAATTTCTATATTACATTAGTTAATGATGTTCTGTTTCCTAAGTAGCATATGGCTCTTGCTCCTTAAAAGAAAAACCAGGTTTTCATATTTTTCCCTGAAGAAGGAACTGGAACATTACCTAGGGTTACCGTATATGGTGTAGCCGCCAGTGGTAGAGTTAAAATGTATGTAACTTTGGCCTTTGTGTATCACCCGTACTCTTGGTGTTGTGTCACATGCCTGACTATCACCCAAATAATTTTTGGTCTTCCTATAGATTTTTTTCTCCCTTTCTTTTGTTGCTTCTCCCCTGACCGATGTCGCATCATGTTTAGTTATTGGGGATTTTAGTTGTGTCCTAGTTCCAATTCCCTTTTCCGTATTCCTTTCACCAGTCAGCCCATTTATTATTGTAGATGTATTGTTCAGGTACACACTTCCAGACTGCAGTGATGCACCAGGATCCTCCATATTATGTATAATCCCCTCTTGTATGACCAGACTGGTTTTCAAGTATTGTCCTTAGGCCTGCTTCAATGTTTTCCAGCCTGACTGTCAAGTATATTATATTATAGTAAGACAAGTTTTCCATCCCAACAGGAGATAACTTACGTTTACTTTTTTAACATGACAAATTTTCAATGTCTATTTTTTAATGTGGTTTTTACCCTTTTGTTCCTGCTGCTTTAATTTTTGGTGGGATCAGATGTGCTCTAATCATGCAAATATCAGGACCCTCTAGTTCTTGTCTTTTGTTTGCATATTTGACTATTAGCCTGTGTATTGCATATTGCGCCTGATGTGAAAGTTTTCTACATGCCCATGATAATTTGTACCATGTGATTTCTCTATTGAGATGTTCTAGATAAGGAATTTAGGAACACCTAGATGTAATCATTGAGAAAAAAAATGTGTTTGCCCCGTTAGACAATGCCACCATATGTGAAGACATCCATTTAGATAGAATTCTTGTGTAGTTATCTACCTTTAGATGATGGAGGCTCTCACACGGAAACCAAATTGAAAAGATTAGAGACACTGTTTTGCCTACTGTCTTTATATTTGTATTGCTTTTTGAGAATGACAGTATATTCTAGACCAAAATTGTCCCATGGCGTGTGGCCACTCCTTTGAAACTCGCAGACCACCTGTTTGCAGTCCCCTTGTTATACAATGAACTGTTTAAAGCATCACACTTGCTTCATCAGAAGGCGTTCAACATCAGAAAAGAAGGAGGAGCTGGTTTTGCCACAGAACCAGAATTTCAGTGCACAAGAGCGCCTGTCATGTGCTGGTAACCTCTGACAGTGTGCAGTCCCTTGAGCCCCTTGGCCTGAGTTTTTGGCCACACACACCCCCTCTTTTCCTTTGCTCCAATGGAAGTGCAGTGCACCGGCGGATCCAAGATTGACAAAAGACACTAATTCTAGGGCCCATGAAAGAACAGCCTGAGCGTCCTCTGACACTGAATGATGAGTGTTGGAGCCTGAGAATGGTCCCGGGTCTGCACGAGATGACCTATGCCCTTGATCAATGGAGAGCACACTACCTGTAGTGCCTGCCGCAAAGGAAAGATACTGGCGCACTGCCTTGAGACATTGAGACTCTCGAGTGAGCTGTGGGTGTTTGCCAGGAGGGCACTCCAACTAAGCAGTACTTTTCCCATGTAAGGCTTGAATGAAGAGGCCCATGCAAAAGAAAACAACAGAAGAAGATTTGATGGACAATAGAAGCCTGCCAGAGAGGCTTTTTGAACGGACTCTGGGCATAGGTGGTTTCACAAGAGGTTTCCGTGTGATTGTATAGAGTAGGTGTTAAGGAGACTGATTGTTTTGCTGGCATTGTTTTAAAGTACTATTCTGTTTAGTAAAAACAGAATGAAGTCCATTTTCTGTGGAAAGAGTACCCCCTTTTTCACCTCAGAGCATTGATGAGGGTCACCACTGTTTCACCTGAACATACAAAACAAATCACTGAATTGCATAGGAGCCCTAAAAATGTTACTAGATAGTTTTAGGATTTGCTTTCTGCTTACGGTTGTGAAAAATTACTATTTCATTTGTAATAGTGGTCACTACTTTCTCCCGTTGTCTATATGTTCTTAATAACGTGTTTTCTAGTATCTTTTTTAAACATGACGTTGTCATTTATGGGTGGGATTGTTTTTCTCTACCCAATTGACTTCTGCACCCGCTTCCCAACCTATGTCTTTTCCCACTACTGTTTCTTTGCACTCTTTTCACCCTTTTCCTGAACATGAGCAGGTTAAAAGATCAGAATTCGTAAGCAATTCTTTTGTACAGCTTCTGCATCAACACTAGTTAGTAGTGAACATCACTAATTGTTGGGTGTGTGATCTTATGCCACCCACTACAGATAGAGGTATTCCTTATTTTGTCCTGCCATATGTGGCCTTTGTGCTACTGCATGTGTAAGGAGACGTGTCCCGTGAGAGTTGCTAAGTAATAAGATGATGCTACAGCAACTTCTCCATGACTTCATGAATGTAGACCTGGACTCGGATTGATATGAGTATAGTTATTGCCTATGTAAGAGCAAAAGGAGGGTCTGTGGTACTTTGAAATTTGGGACCGCGTAGGAGGCAGGGCCCTACCCCTGCCTATTCCGGTATTAGCGAACCGCAAATGGCCAATACGGTATGTACAAGTACATTGCATAACATTTCATTGATAAATATACTATGTATACGATGTTATGCATTGGCTCCGTGGGTTCCATCTTGGAGCAGTGGCCATCTTATAGTTGCCCTCACATAGGCTACACTTTAAGAACAAATACAGGCCTCTAGAACACATGCACCTTCCTTTGACTTCTCTGTGACCTGTGCGAATTGGCTCCACCGCCCCAGGTCAGTCCGGTCCCACGAACTCCCCGTCCTTCGGCCACCTGTGATTAGCATCAGGGCTTGACACACCATAAATCCTTTTCATCCTACACGAGCCTCCAGCTAATCTCTTTCACACCTGACTATTCCTGCTTTATGGCTTGTTTTCTAAACAGGAGATGCTCATGTTTATTGGGGCCTATCGATATCTGATGTGGGATCTGAGCCTTGCTGGGTAAATAATTGCGGGCTGGCTTCACTGGAATGTGGGATGGTCATCATGACTCTGCCTTTTCTTTGAAGCCAAAATATGTGAATGACCACTTGTGAAACAGGGGCGGTGTTGCCCAAAGCGTAATATTCTGTATAAAAAGGGAAGACTGGTTTTTGTTCTGGAGACTGCCTCATTCAGTTGCTAAGGCTTCTGTGCGACGTAGTCTCACTCATTTGAGTTTAATAAAGATGTCTTTTCATATTTCAGCTTCTTTGCCAAGTTCTTTGTTTTACCATGAGAGTGGAATTTTATAATACTACGCCAACATGGAAAACGAAGTCATAGGGTGCTACCCCTGGCACCGCTGGGGTCCTAAAATCCCCGGTACTTCATCCTAAATGCATTCTGTGAATACCGAAAGTCTTAAATTTAGAATTTTTCTCAATTTGGCAGTAGTAAAGTTAGGACTCCTAACTTTAGGACTCCTAAATGCCTTCTGTGAATACCGAAAGCCTTAAAATTAGGATTTTTCTCAGTTTAGTAGTAGTAAAGTTAGGAGTCCTAACTTTAGGACTCCTAAACTGAGACAAATCCTAATTTTAAGACTTTCGGTATTCACAGAAGGCATTTAGGAGTCCTAAAGTTAGGACTCCTAACTTCTGTGAATACCGAAATGAGTAAGTGTCTTCTGTGAATACCAAAATGAGTAAGTCCCTTTTGTGAATACGAAAATGGTAGTAAGTTTAGGATTTTGTCTTAAGTTAGTTCTGTGAATCGGGCCCAATATATATAGTTTTTTTCATGACAACTTGCTAAATACGTGATACAATAGATTGTATAAATCTGGTAAAATATATGCTATTTTCTCAAACTGAATGTTTCATGGCCTCTAACGACATTGAGTCCTAAGATACAAACATACCATAGCAAGAAGGAATCAGGGTTATCTAAGATCATCTCAATAACAGACCCAGACCATAGCAAGTTCCAACCACTTTCATTATAGACTTACATTCAGTCTGAGAGAATGGCATATTCTGGACCAGATTTCTAATGTTCACGGTATCAACTATGTAGCAAGTTGTGAACGAAGTAAAGGGTTTCATGAAAAACTCTACATATCGCATTCAGCAATGTTTGATTAGTGCCCAGTGAGTATCCACTCATTGTATACATTGGAATCTCATACTATGACCTTCTTTACTCTAACACTATATTTTCTGGTCTCTCATTCAGTTCTCTACTTTTCTATGGCTCAGGTATTCTTAGAGTCCTGATGATGATCCTTCTATTTGCCTAAAGGATCTAAATGTTGTTGACGAGTTCAACAAACCCAATTTCATTTTACATAAGAATAAAATGGGCCATGTTGTTTTTACTTGATACACACTCTTGATCACGTATTGTCACACGTGTGTTATCACTTGTATGAAAGCACCAAGCATGTTTCTCACCGCAAACCCACAGCGCTGTCACATTGTTTATAATGCTCTTTATATACAGCTGAATACATTGATTATTTGATGTATTTGTACATTGATTGTGATATCTATGGTCCTTAGACCACTGTTCTTTATGCATGAAACATTTCCAGAGAGGTGTCTTGGCTACACGAAGACACCTAGAACTTATTAATAGAACAATCTATTTGCCAATTAGCTCTTTATTCACACATCAACCTATCATCACAGCAACAGAGTTTCCAAGTTAAAGATTCCTCAAGCCATTTGGAAACCTATCAATATTTGGTGCCCTGAAAAGGAGAAAGTCCTGACTAACCAATGCTATCCTTCAAATTCATGACCCAAACAAATCTGCATCACTCTACAAGTCATTCAGACTTGTGAAAGGTTTAAGACTGCACTTTATGTTTGAATTCCAGTTGTATAACTTGACGTGCCCCTTGGGAGGGGGACTGTCGTGATTCTGCTATCCTGCCATCAGGTTACACTCATAAGGACCCTTTGGAGTCCTGCCCTTACTCCAGTTTAAGTCAAAACACTCTAACATACACTTTGCCCCACATCACACTCCAGTCCTGGTCTCACACCACCTCTTGATACATTTGATTGCTTGTTGTTTCTTCTGCCATTAAACCTTGCCTAGGTCCTGATCTGCAGGTGGAGGTCTGCTTTGTATCATGCCACCTGGATTCTACAGATATACTGACACATGCATGCGCACTTTTTGGACTTATCTCTTTCTCAGCTCCAAACCGCAGCCTGTCTCTGGTTTCTCTATTTCCCTTATTTTACCTTCTGGCTTTCCTAGTCTTTCCTTCTCCAAGTCCCTGGGAACCCTTCCTTTCCTGGCGGATCCATGATTCCCAACATCTGGTTAACTACTCACACCTGGCTCTCTCACTACACCCCTGTTCCTCCTTTGAGCTACCATCTATTTTTCCTGTGAACTGAGTGCCCAACATTCTCACAATAGACTTTCTGAATTTGAGCTGTCTTCCTGCTTTGCTTTAAGGCTTGCTCCCAGTTGCTGTCTGCTGTGGGCCTTCTCTGTTGCTTGTTTTTCCCATTACATATATTACTATTTTAGCATCTATGTTCTTTGTTATTGCAGACCTTCTGTCTCTGTTGTATTCCAGTGTTTTAGTTCTTCTGGTCCTATCCTTGTTTGTGTGCAGATTCCTCATATTGTTTTCCAGTGTTCATAGTTCACTTAGCATTTTTTTAATCCTGTCCTTATGTGTGTGCAAATTCCCTATCCTGTATTCTAGCCTTTTTAGTTCAGTCTGCATAATTTCAGTGCTGCCCTTGTTTGTGTGCATATTGATTGTCCTTTATTCCAGTGTTACTTGATCTCCATTCTGCAGCCCTGTTCTTGTTTCATACAATTCAGTCCTGTTTTTTCATGAGCCCTGTTTCTGTACTCAGGTTCTCTTTCTTCGCTCCCGTTGTCCGCTTTTGTTTTTATGTTGAAGTCATAGTTTCTATTGCCTGAGGGTGCTAGTAAGGTCCGCAACATAGTGACTCTTGCACAGAGTTCCATTTCATTAAAGTATTTGAGTATTTTCCAAGGCTTTGTGCAATTAAGTGCTACTTTTCGATGTTCTTATTGCCTTCCAATTGTTTATTATGTCATGTCTGCATTGCTTTCTACTTTTGTCTTGTGAAGGGATTTCCAAGTTGATGTCCAGTGTTACAATCCTACACTGTTCCAACCCTTTTCTAGTCTCTAGCTTCTGTCCTCCTAGTTTCTAAGTTTCCCAGGTCCATGTTGGAGGTGCATGGACCTGGGAAACAAGGCAGATATGTGCCCTGTCCTTTCCTTCTCTTTTCAAGTTTTCAGATACTCCCTTTTATGTGCTAAACTCCTCCACCTGTTTTTCTTTGTCTCTGCTAAGAGTAAGTTTTGTTAGGCTTGTTCTGGTCTCAGAAGGCCCCAGACAACAGGCAGCATCACAGCAAACATCAATGGTGTTCAACAGGAAATGATAGGTAGCAGCACTATTACTACATGCAAACACAGAACAGGGACATGTGGAGCAGGAGTACACAATTCCTTCACACACTGAACAGGTATACACAGGAAGAAGGAGCACTTGAGAATTCCCTCACACAAAGTCGAGACACAGCTCATACAACTGCAGAGGAAAAAGTATCTCCCGTCACACACTCAGAAGCAGCAATGTAATTTCCTTCACATACATAGCGCACAGAACAGCAGTGCAAGTATCCCTAACAAAAACACACACAGCACGGAGTGTTTTATTGCAAGGCTCGCTTGCACAAAACATGTACAACACTTGAGGGAACAGTTCCAGACACCCCCACAGAAATGTCAGGGCAGTGCTCTTTGAGCATGCTTTCCAGAAAACCTGAAATGCATGGGTTGCAACTGTGCAATACTAAGCATAAGAGGCAAAGTATGTGCAGATGTAGAGTATGCCTCACAGAACAGATATACTAGGGTCAGCCTCTAAATGGAACTCACTGAAGAAATGGATGTGCACACCTGCCATGAGGCCAACTGCGACATGACTCTATCAGCGCGCCCAGTTTTTCTGACCCAACAACACTTTGCAAGTTTGAATTGTTAAATGCATGCTTGCAAAATTGGAAAGAAAATAATCAATCCCACTATTTGCAGCTATGATTGACTGAAGGCGTCACATACGACATGAGGCCAATTGGCAGCTGCTGAGTGCAATTAACAACGCTATGAAAAGTGCCAGGCTCCCATCAATAAATGGCACAGTAAATCTGCAACAGTGGATGCTGCACAGTTCACTTATTACCCTGAGAATGCATGTTTATTACCCCAGAAATGGAGTTCGGAGAGCTTTAATATAAAAGCTTTTCAACAATGTAGGAGATTGAATAGGTGCATGTTAATCAACATTTACTTTTAGTTTAGTTTAGCAATCTTTGAAATGCTTATCACAGCCAGAGATGTTAATCCAGAAAGGTTTCAGTGTGGCTCTCGTTCATTCTTGTCTTCTGCAAGGAATTTAATTGGAGTAAAACAAGTTACAGGTATACAATTGCAAAGCACAATATTCGTTTACGTTCACAATATAGAGTTTTTTTAAAATCAGAAGCACAGCTGTGTCTGGTTAGTGCATTCACGTAATGACGGTAAATGATGGTTTACGTGCAATACCATGGTATGCTTGTACTATTTCGGTTCCCTTTTTGGTTTGCTCTCATAATGTATTGGTTTGTGTGAGTAACATTGTGGATTGCTTGTCTTTAACCCCACCCCACGGCCCCCTACCTCCGCTGTGCATGAATTACATATTGGTCTACATGTATAACTTACTGGTCGTCAAAAATAATTTATTGGTTTACCTTTGTAATGTACTAGATGTATGCAGGGAACATTGGTTCACATGTGTATCATATTGGTTTGCATAATAAACACATGGGAGCAAGAGTTGAATGCACAGATGCATATACATACTACATTGGCTTATATGTCTAATATATTGGTTTAAATGTACAACCTAGTTTGGAAAACAATACATACTGATTTGCATATATGGCAAAGTGGTTCCTATGCACGTCCTCCTGGTTTACATGCATACCATACTGATTTACATGCATAAGTATTATTATTAACTAGATTTATAGAGCGCAGAGTTACCCAACCAAGAGGTTCCCAGTTCTATTCCACAGCATGGATACCAGAGAATCCCACATGGGGGTGATTGGTCGGGACTGGCCGCGTGGGAGGATCTTGGCATACAAGTGGTAGGCGACTTATACAGGGAGGGGGTGCTCCTACCCTTCCAGGACCTGCGGGACTCTTATGGGCTCCCACGGGGAGATTATTTACTTCACGCTGCCCTCGTAGCGGGCCTCCAGAAGCACTGGAAGGCGGGGCTCTCGGAACCGCCAGTCGCCGCGGGCTGCCAATATGTGGTTATGGCCGCAGGCACGTCCAAGGCAATTACCTGCCTTTATCGAAGGCTGTCGACGGAGCGCTTGCTGCCCCTAGCCATGTTGAAAGATAATTGGGAAGCAGACCTCGGGAAGCCCAACCCCAAGACGACATGGCCAGCGTTGGTGCGGTGGGCCTGGAAGGGTACGCGTAATGCCCGGTTTCAGCTAGTACAGTTTTTTACACTGCACAGAGCATACCTAACGCCAGTTAAGATATTGCAATATTTTGGGGGCACACACTCTCAATGTCCGCGGTGTGGGGGAGATGGGGCTGATTTTCGCCATATGTTTTGGTCTTGCGCTGCACTGGGTAGTTACTGGGAAGAGGTCACGGAATGCTTGAACCAAGTGACAGATCGCAACATCGAATTTGAGATGGGGGCCTGCCTGTTGCTTTGGTTCCCCCACACCCGCCGCACAAAGGTTACTAGTAAGTTCTGTGACTTAGGGTTGATTATGGCCAAGAGGGAGCTAACTATGCGCTGGAAGTCAAGGGCGGGGCCTAGCTTTCTGAGGTGGAGGACAGCGTTCGCGAAATGGGCAGGCGCGGAGGGCACACTTCGCTTGCAATTAGCACATAGGAAGAATGACGAAAAGGCGTTAGCGACGGCCCGTGCATGGGAGTCACTGGTGGTTGAACTTCAGGGGCTGATGTCAGAAAACATAGGTGAGGAGAGCATACCCGACCGACAGGAGGCAGCGATAAGCGGGGAGTAGGAGGGGGGTCACGATGGTGGGTGGACACATTTAGCGCGGTTAAACCCGGGGGAGTGCCCGAGCAGACAGAGAGAGGTTTGAATACCCCTACATGCGTCATGGTAATGGGGGGGTCACATCAGGGGGGAGGACAGGAAGACGGGGGCACACTGACATGGGTGGCGGGAGGGAGTGGGAGGGGGGAGCCCGAATGGGAAGCGTAACTTTTCCACTGCATAACTGGCTGAAATGTTGTATGTTCTCTGCTGGTGCTCTTGTGGGAATTGTATTGGGCTGTTGGTAAGAAAACAATAAAAAATATTTAAACAAAAAAAATGGATACCAGAGAATATCCTGATTGCTAATCCTGTAGACAATGGTTAAAACAACCAGGTTTTAAGCTTCTAATGGAAATATCAGTTCGATACTCCTGCTCTAAGATCCGGGGGGGCAAGAGTTCCACAGCTACTAGCTTAAGAAATAGAAAGCACAGCCTTCATGCCTGGATATATGGATGACTGTTTTCTGGACCGAGTACAAAAGACACCCTAGAATCTTTCTCAGCCATCTCAGTATGCCAAAGCAGGTAGCAGAGACTTTGGTAATTTGGTGGCTCACAGAAAGATCATCATCCAGCCAACCGCCAAGGTTCCTGACCACAGGGATCTGAGTTGGCAGAGCAACCATTACATTTGGCCACAGATGAGGACTCCACAGGTGGCGACAGTTGCCTAGCAATAGGACCTCTGTCTTCTCTCCATTTAACTTCAATTAATGTAGGTTCATCCAAGTGGAGACTTCTTTGAGGCAGATGTTCAGTGCCTCCTTGATGTTATTCTTCTGAGAAAACAAGGAGACAACAATCTGCATAAGACATGAGAGTCACGTTGCATTCTCCTACAATGTCCTTACATAAACATTAAAGAGGGTAGGGCTCAAAGTGGAGCACTAGGGACCCCAGATGGTGGGTGATGTGGTACAGAAAGATACTACTGTGTGTGAACTTGAAAGACTTGGTCCTTAAGGACACGCCAGGACAAGGCCAGCCCCTGGAAACCCATTACCTTTAGTTTTTGAAGAAGGATGTTGTTCACCATTTCAAACGCTGGTCTGTGATACCAGTGTCAAGCTGCTGCCGTAGACATTTTGTTACGGCCAAAAGGGAAGACTCTGTACTATGAGAGGCCCTGAAACCTGATTGTGTGGGGTGAAAGAGGCCATTGAATTCTAAATAAATTGTGAGTTGCTTATTAACATGTTTTTCTTGGGCTTTTGGACAGAGTGGGCAGAAGAGATATAGTTCCGTAATTGGCCCATATGGATGGGTCCTGATTAGGATTTTCAAGTAACAGCTTGACCATTGCATGTTTCAATGCACCAGGAATAGTACCCCCCAAAAGGGAGGTATTAAGAAATTGTGTGAGAAGGTCCATTGAGGGAGAATCCGATCTACCAGATACTGAGGGGGAACAGGGATCAAGGGAAGAGCCTGATTTAATGGAAGAAAGAAGAGATTTGAGAGTTGTAGAATCAAGAGGTTGAAATGAGCAAAACAAACTGGTTCTATTATGGGGACTCTGTAACAAATTATTTTAGTTTGTGCAGGTAATAGTGCCAGCCCTGTCTATCAAATTAATGTTTGATATAGGGGAGAGAGTTGTTTGAATATCTGCAACTTTTTTATTAAAGAAGTAAGCCAACTCATCACACTGTGGTTGTGAAAGAGAAATGACAGGGGCTGTATTTGCGGGTTCAGAAAGGGTTTTAATGACTTAAAATAATACGATTTAACATTTTTGGGCTGCATTAATTTTATCAGAAAAGTAGGCAGCTCTAACAGTATAGCTGTTTTTGTGGTATTCTTTAAGCCCATCTTGTACTTCACATTGTCAACGGTATTAAAGGACTTGCTCCAGATTCTCTCAAGAGATTTGCAGTTCTTTTTGCTATTGCGTAGTGTATGGTTGAACCAGTGGGCCAGTGGGCATATTCTGTGATGATTTCTGGCACCAGCCAAGGGTTCAGATTTTCTGGCTTGCCTGTTTTTTACAAACGTTTCTCCAAACTTCTGGAACGTCTTCCTAAAATTCATCTTGTGGGTTCAAAGTGTCCCAATCCAGGGGACTATAAGCTCTGCGCTAGTCCTTGGGATGTTGGGACGATATTTCCCACAATGCACTTGGCCAAATTCTTTAACGTTCCCTGAATAAGCAAGGAAAAGTCCTTACGGCTATAGTTCTAAAGTATAACAGATGCAGTCCTTATGAGTGCAGTCTTCTTGGGGTGCAGACCAGGGGTTCAGCAGGGCAGTCATTCTCTTGATTTTTTACAGACATGGATCTGAGTTGCTAGGTAGCTCTTCTATTTCTATCCAGTGTTCCTGGGAGACAAGCAGGGGAGCATCCCTGACCAAAGGGGTACAGGGTGACACCAATATGTATGAAATATTCCTTTAAGGTGTGGCATATTCTTGTCCCAGAAAGCACTATTTTTCCTAAATACAAAATGGGGAAACTTTCTCCTAGAGGTTATCTGACTAAGCCATCCTATTAGCTTGGCTGTGTTTCCCTAACACTCCCCTTCCGGCTCCTTTGCTGATCTAATTGCAGGAGCTCCTGTCTGGCTGTGGGGTGCAGGACATGGGGGTGAACTTGTGCTGCTCTAAACTGTCATTCCCTCTTTTAAGACCAGTTTGGCTACTCCACCCCATTCTGACTTTTGCTCTGAAGCTTGCAATTCTCCTCCCACAGGAAAACCTTTGTCTCTAGTCAGGCCCCTTCACATCACATTAAGGCAGCTTGGCTCAGCCTGGCAGAGGCTGATCAATCAGAGCAGGGCTGCTGGAAGGCTGGATTTTGGCTTAAAGAAAGTAAAGTTTGATAACTTATTTTCTGTGATAATTATAATTAATCTAACAGTGGCAAGCTGTTAGATTTATTCTAACTATTATTTTGATACTTTGAAGTACGTTTCTAGCTCCTGTCTTGCAATAGTTACACTTTAATAAAGTATTCCCATGATAGCCTATGGTGCCATTGTGCTACAATGGAGAAAAATTAAATTGGCAGTTTTCCCCTCACCAGGAGATATCCACCATCTTTTATTATGCCTCTGCTTGCAAGGCACCCTACTCCTGGGGAACCTAGTGGAGTCCTTTTGAATGACTTACATGTATAAATGAGGTAGTTTGAGACTTTGTAAGTACCTTTAATTCCAAAGTCGAATCTGTATATAATTTTAGTTTAAAAGCATACTGCAAGGCAGGGCTGACTTTTAAAATGGAAGCAGGCACAACATGAGTGCACATTAAAGTACATTAAATCTACTGGTCCTCTATATCTACACGTTCTACCATATGCTAGGGACTTACAGGTAGGTTGTTAGTACCAATTGTAATTATACCCGAATACCATGTACTTTTAATCAGAGCACAGGCCCTGGGTCTGGTTAGCAGAGCCCAGGGCACAATCAGAGTCAGTAAACCAGCATCTAGTAGTCGAAATGAGGGCAAAAAGTGGGGGAACACTGCAAACAGGTCCTGGTTTCACACAGGAGTTCATAATGAAGCCAAAGGCTCATGCATTTGTTTAATTGTCTCACACTATAGTTTGATTCGGCAGATTTTTGGGGCGGGGGGCGGGTCAATTAAAGGGGTCACAAGTTCTAAGTAACCTGAAGGCTGGTTTTTTTCAACTGCTTAGAGAAGCCATAGCTCTTGCTGTTAGCCTACAGAAGAGATGCCTTGAATCTTTCACTTATGTTATCTGTTGACCACTGCAAGATTATCTTTTCAAAAGTATTGTTTTACAATGGGAATGGTTTTGAAGCTTGATTTAGCAGAGTATTTAATAGTTAGCATTTGAACACTAGGTTGTCCTCTAAGAGCCTAGGCTGGTTTCCAAAAATGCAAGCTATAGGCAATCAACAGCTAAGGTAGATGTTGTGGGGGAGATACTTGTTCAATGTGCACAGTGTCCCGTGGGACTCATTGAACAAGTGGGACACCCTTTAACAAGTTTTGCGGAGTCAACCAATCAATGGCATGTCATACTAGTCCAGTAATCACTTATATCTTGAAATATAAATAAATACACAGGACCGATAGAGGTCCTTGTTACTACTGTGTATTCACTTTTTCGTATTCACATTTCACATGCAATGCTCAGTTAGACAGTGGACAAAAGTGCAGATGATGCAGTGCTCAAATGACTGAACAAATCATGCATGCAAATAATACACTGTACAATGCCCCTGGTTCTGTATAACATTATTAAATATACATATTAAGATGCTGTGGATAAATCTGCATTTCCTATTGATTACAATGAATCTGGAAACTCCGAATAAATGACCAAGTCATCTGGCTAAATAACCTGCATATACATCGAGACAGACACCCCAAACCAATCCTCAGTCCAATTATGTCTCATGTAAAAGTATGACACCATATTCCGAGATCCTTAGGTCTCTAAACACTCACCAATATGTGAGTACTAATCTGAATAATGTCTACTCTGCAGAAACACCACAATCTATCTTAAGTAGGCCTGTGATCAGTTTAAAAAGAAGCAGAAAACATACCATTAAATGACTGGTACTTGCCATGGTTAATCATTGCCAGTCCACCATGCGCCAAATCTCGCCAATGTGTGTGGCTTCCCATGTTAAGTCAGTCACTCAGGGAACATTCCAGTGCACTACATAGCATCATAAATGTAGATGGGCAACGCATCTGCAGAGTAGCAGAAACTTTCACCCAATTAGTGTGATCTATACAAAAAACAAAGTAATTCCGAGCTGTATGCTTAACTAGCACACTGCTGGCCTATATCACATGCAATGTCCATCTTGTACCTTGATGTTCATCAATGGCTTCATATTGTCAATAGGTATAAGGCCCATACTAATGCTAATGTCAATGTGTGCACATTTATATATAATGGCACGGTACAGGTAACCCTCCACCAATCGCATGCGTGATCAATACGGTATTTGAGCATGCGTGTAACAGTACCCATGCAGTATAGGTTAAGTACGTAAAAGTATCCACTTTTTAATGCTCCTATTATACATTCCGATGTGGGTACCACCACACCGAACTTACTTCATACAGTTCTGAGAGTAAAAATGGATAAAACCATGTCAGACCCATGTAAAAGTTAAAGACATGAATGCATCTACTGTGTGGTCTGAACTAAAGCTGTGTCTCAATCTTCCATGGTCGTGCATTCGTCAATTTCATCAAATATTCAAATATTCAATCTTGCCCGAAACATAAGTTCCACACAAATCAAACATATGAGGCAACATTTATGGCCATTCCATCTAGCTGCAGTACATTGCATAGCCTACCACTGTACAGTGAATTACATAAGCCCAAATCCGCCATCCGACTCCTGTGTGCAAAAATCAAGAAGCCGCAGCAAACACTGCTAGCTTATCTATGTAAATGTCACCTCACCACTAGACCACCAACCACGGCGCAATCTTGGGTAAGCACTACCCATGTCGGCCTATTAACATCGCATCGTGAGTTCAATTACAGTCTAAACACTTCATGGTCTGCTTCAGTAGAAGAAGCTAAATTAGGGTTGTAGCATAAGGTAGGGGTGGGAGAGAAAAAAGTAGTGGAAGGGGGGCCAGATGGTGACATGGGTAGTCGAAATGACCCTTTCGATTACCAAAATGACGCATTCCTCTATCTCTACAGCAGACTCAGTTTCTGTGTTCATCACAGACCCAAGGACGTGACATAGGTAGCATGTAGGTTGAAGATTCTGTCACGTTTATCAGTGACTCCTTATTTATAGAAACGACATTAGTTACCTTTAACCAAGTGGATCTAATTCAAGGAGCTAACGTTTGCCGTCAGAGGACTTGAACAGAAAGGTCCTCTTTAGCTAAGGAAGAGATTCGAAGCTGATCATCAAGCCAGATCATTGAGATCTAACAATCTGAAACTTTTTCAACTTTCGCGGTTTCGCAAAGCTAGGAGAGGCGGGAGATCATTTGTCTTTCTCAACTCTAAGCTCTGGTACTCTCTTACTGTCAGTCTTTGCCTTATCCCGTCAGAAATGGCTCTTTTAACTCTTGTCTGGTTGATACCTGATTCTGGGTGGGACTGTCTGTTTAGCATGGTTGTTGGATTCCAACTACTAGCACTAGGAAACCTCTTTGGAAGCAGCTGTGCTTTTAAAAATGCTTCTGTGAATTGCATTGTAGGGTTTGGAAGCCCAGGTTGGCAGATAATAGCGATGGAACAACTCCTGGAGTTACAAGATCCATTTTTTCCTTCATGGAAGGGGTTAGATGCTGACTATTGAAAACGTGGTAAAATGGTCGGATGACACTTGGAAAGTGTCTGTGTACAGATAGGGGTAACATTGCTTGTTAGATCAATAAATGGTAACAGCACTTTCTCAAATTGTCAGTACCTCAGTGGATGTGGGTACCCTGCTGGTCTAGGCTATGGCAGCTCCTTCTCCACCCATTTATTTTTTAAAAGGTTCCAGAGACCAAATTAAAATAGAAATGGCATTTCTCTGGTTGTGTCACAATAATATTGCAAAACTGTTTGTCATCAGGGGGAAATGGAAGTAGGGTGAAAAGGTGGCTCTCACCTATGTAATGCTAGTGTAAAACATTTATTGATCTATTACGGTGCCCTAAAGGAAGAGGGATTCACCCTACACCCTCCCAGTAGGATCAAATTCAGCTTCACTGCGATTCCCATGGTAAGGCACTTGAGTACTCTTTTGTTTTGTTGGTTCCCTTTTCTTTCTATTTCTTTGCTCCTATAATTGTTTTTAGCATTATCATTGTATTTCTTACTGTCTATTATTATCATTGTGTTTATTTACTTACCTATTAGTTTTTAGAAAATTCAATAAAAATGACTTGAAATAAACAAAAATGAAGCCTATTAAAGTTAAGCCATGTCCCTGAGCACACACTGCATTACAAACTCCTACAATTATGTGTAATTCAAAAGACACAATCAATATTCTTTGTTTCCATTATTTTCTGTCTTCTTTTAGCCAGCCAACACGTGTTTCGTCGTGTAGGGATTAACCTACGACTTCTTCAGGGCTTTCTATGTTGGGGGCGGTGGCTCCCACCCGCTCCTACATGAATTTGCCACAATGCGCGAGGGCGGCAAACGCAGGAAATCTCACCAGCAGCACCTATCCCCCACCCTTCAGCATGGCCGCGGGGCGGCAACGGCAGGGACTGCCATGGGCAGCCAAGTGCCCAGCTATGCCACTGGTCTTGGGTTAATCCCTACACGATGAAACACGTGTTGGCTGGCTAAAAGAAGACAGAAAATAAAGGAAACAAAGAATATTGATTGTGCCTTTCGAATTACCAGTAATTGTGGGACTTTGTAATACAGTGTGTGCTCAGGGACATGGATTAAAAATAATATTATTGCAATAAGTGTAAAAAGTGAAATTCAAAAACTTACAAATAAGCTGTTAGAGCTGAGGGTCTCTAGTTGGCAGAGGTAGGTACCTTTGACCAAATACGGACCCTTGCTTCTAAATCAGGGAAAGGGGATTAAATTACTGGATAATCCCTGCTCACCCCCCTTGGTAGCTTGGCACGAGCAGACAGGCTTATCTCAGAGGCAGTGTGTTAAGCATTTGTGAACACATATAGTAATACGGTGAAAACACTACAGATGGACACCACATAGGTTTTATAAAAATAAGTATTCTTTATATAGATTTATCACAAGACCATAAACGACAAAAATCCACAATACTGTACTCAATCATTCTTCAAAATGGCAGAAATAGTTTAAAAATAGGCTCTTTACTTAAAAGCAGTTTTTAGCAACAGATAACTCCAGTTGGGGTTATCATGACGTCGAGGTCAAGGAAATCCCAAAGAACGGTACTGACCGCGAGGTGTGCGGCGTCGGGCCCAGAGCCAAAACAGACCCACAAAGAACAGTACCTTGGAAAAGCAAAAACAAAGACAGCTCACGGCGTCGGGGAGGTGCGGCATCGTTGTCACGGTGCGGCGTCGGTTCCTTGCTTCGGGGGAGATGATGCGTCGGGACCTGGATGCTTGCACAGGCAGGGGAGGTGTCGGTTCCTGACCGGAGAGGAGGTGACGTCACGATGGTGTGGAAACCACGGTTCCGTACGATGTCACAATGTCGATGGATTGTTGACCACCCACGTCGACGATCGGCTCCGCGATGATGTCGGCTTCGGAGTTGATGTGGCACAGCAGCAGGCGTTGGGCCGGCGTAGCAAGTCGGAGCAGCGCTCACGGCTATGGCAGGCTTACGATGTCGTTCGCTGAAGTCGATATGGCACGGCGGCCGGCGGCGGGTCTACGTTGCAAGTCGCAGCAGCGCTCAAGGCTTCAGTGCAGATGACGGCATCGTTCGCCGGCATCGCTGTTGCAAAATTCCCTCTGTAGCAACTAGAACAGCAAGTCCCAGATGTAGCCAACAGAAGGGGGGAAGTCTGGTATCCCTGAGACTTCAGTCAGGAGGCAAGCTCAAATCAAGCCCTTGGAGTAATATTCTGCAAGATGATGAAAGTTCTTTTAAAAGTTCCTTCTCCTCTCCTTGGCAATGAAGACACCACTGCAGGCCAACCCAGCAACACAGCACACTGGCAGGGGGGCAGTCCAACTCCTACAGCTTCCTTGGTTCTTCTCCTTGGCAGAGGTTTGTCTTGTTGTTCCAGAAGTGATCTAAAGTCTTGGGGTCCGATCACCAATATTTATACCCATAAATCCTTTGTCCTCTGAAAACAGAGGGGCCTTTGCCTGGTCCAAACCAGTTCTGTTTTGTAATCAAATGATTAATGCAATAAAGTATTTTTACTGCTAATACTACTACTACTACAATCCAGTTCTATGCAGTCCTTGAGCACTTTGTTGACAGGACTCCTTCTTTCCTTTGACAGTGTGGGCCAGGGAAATCAGACGCACCACAGGAGGTGGAGCCAGCATTGTGCAAGGCAGGCACAGCCCTATTCAGGCCCAGATGCAACTCCACCCACCACTTTACATGTAGATAGGTCTATTCAGCCCTGTGCTGACTCACCCTGTCTCCTGGAATCCCCCAGCCCCAGTCACTCACAAAACCAGACACACAATACACAACCTAGCAGAGGCAGGCTTGGACAGTTAGGCAAGAAAAAACCTACTTTCTTAAAGTGGTATTTTCAAACACAGAATATTAAAACCAATTTCACTAAAAGATGTATTTTATCATTCTGAGTTCAGGCGTACTAAACTTGAATGTCTATCATATTCGCTTGGTCAGTTAGGATTATAGGATGCTATAATCAAACTGCCCATTCTGGCCTATGTGGAACAGGTAGCCTTGCAATAGTGAAAAAAACGAAAATGGCTGTAATTCACTATTAGGACATGCCACACACATCAGGGCATGTCCTGCCTTTTACTTACAATTCACCCTGCCCTTGGGCCTACCTTAGGGGTTCTGATATGAAGAAAAGGGAAGGTTTAGGGACTGGCAAGTGGGTGCACTTGGCCAGTTAACATGGCAGTACCAGACTGCACATAGGCTCTGCAATGGCAGGCCTGAGACACACTTTACAGGCTGCTTTGGTGGGTGGCACAACCAGTGCTGCAAGCCCACTAGCAGCATTTGATTTACAAGCCCTGGGCACCCATGGTGCACTGTACTAGGGTCTGACAAGTAAATCAAATAACCCAATCATGAAGTCACTAATCAATACATCAATTTAACATAGGGAGCACTTGCACTGTGGCACTGAATAGCAGTGGCACAGTGCCCAAAGCACCTAAAACCAGCAAACAGATCAAAAACAGAGGAGACAATCAGAAACAAATGTAAGGGAGACTCACGCCAATGGTACCAGGTCTAACATAAGCTATATAGAGCTCCTTTTCGCGTTTATCACACTTTGCAACATAAGTATGTCTTTTAATTCTTACATGTAACACAAGCAGGGCCGGACTGGCCGTTGCGGGCACCGGGCATTTCCCCAGTAGGCCGCCATGGTGGGGGCCGGTTTTGGGCCCCTGGGGGGCCGTTTTTTTTACCAGGGGTCGACAATATCGGCCCCCTGTAACAAAATCGGCAGTAACAGGCCCTTGCAAACAGCTCTGCTGCACCACCCCCCTCCCAACAGGGGGGGCTGAGCAGTTTGCCAGAGCCGGTTTAGGCTCCCAGTCCGGCCCTGAACACAAGTGATATAAAAAATAGCTCGCTGTTGAAAATAAAACACAACACGTCGGGAAGCCTAAAATCCAACTAGCGTTTAATGCAAAATATCAGGCAGCAAAGCAAAGACCAAAAGAGAATTGCAGTTTCGACTGACCGGGGCTCCATCAGTGGACTAGTATGTATACAATTTCTCACCATAAAAGTCAATGTGAAAATGATCATGTGAGGAAAACTTCTTGTTCTCAGCAAAAGATTTATGTAGTGAAATGGCGTCAGGATCTTCCCCTCAAGCAAGTGCAAGACGGCCTTGAAGGTGAGATATCTCTCATATTCACAACACTGCTAAATACTTCTCACCGAATCTTGCTACTTTTGCCAGGTTTGAAAATGAGATTACACTAGCCCCAGGCAAGTTTTTAATTATGTGGCAAAATTTACACAATTTTGGAATGTTCTTGATACGCTTTTTACGTGAAATTCTTGAAATTATGCCACATTGTGTAATTAAACATAAACTGTGAATGCACTATTTATTGTACAAAAATTCACTACATGCGCATGGGAACAACAGAACTTGAGCAGCTGTTGTTCAGAAAGCGCTTGCTTTCTTTACTAAATTGATGTGAGGACGCATCTTGTGCTAACGGTAAAAGGCAGATTTGCATTTTGCTTAATTTCATGTCATTTTACTATAATTTTGCATAATTGAGCAAAACGAAATTACAACAGTTTCACACACCCTTAGATTACATTTACTGAATAATGTGCAATGTGCAACATTGAGCTACAGGGCTCAGATGCCTGCAAAAGGCCCTGGAAGGTTTGTAATTAACCCAGTGCCACGGGAAGCTCCAGACAAACACAAAGCACAGTTCATATTTAATTAATAGTGGATAAACTTGTGATTACGTATATGGTTACTAACATTTCCCCATGAACATAATGCAAACACATTTTAAGAATGTTTTCGCACACAAAAATTGCAAAACCAAAATGCCGCTTCTCCGCGCCACCGTGCAATAGATAATTTTCAGTCCAATCCATTTAGGACTCACTTATGCAGTGAAAATCTGATGCCAAAGATGACGCTGACAACCATAGTTTGGACGTGTGGACGCCACACAAGCTCGAGCGGGGCAGTGCTATGACGCGCTCTCATCTTTTCCAGCTTGCATTACCAAATTGAGGGTATGAGACTGTAATGCAAACAATGGATTTTAATTATTGTAATAACAACTGTAAGTCCATGATTATTTCATTCCCCCCTTTGTTGCTTTTTTAGACGTTGGGTCTTGGAATAAAGATGCGCTTTACTGGAAGTCAACTAACAAAGCCTGGAATGTAAAAGGTGTTCAACATATGTTGTCCTTTTGTTCAGAAAAGTGCTAATTCAGGCACTCCATTAGCTTTTTGCTTTATTATCCAAGCACTTTTCCTGGCATAAGAAAGATCCTTGTTACATTAGATAAACAGGGCATTATAATTCAGCTATACTCTAAAGTATTTACACTTCATAATTATATCATAACAATAGAATAGAGAGGCCTCCCATTAGTTTGCTGTAAGAGCTCATTATCCTTAGAATTACGACGAAACCCCCTATCATTAATACTGAATGTGGGCTCTCATATTATTCTTTCTGTATGGGATTGCATAATGTATGCCAGCTCTTTGGTTGGATTACGTGGGCTCATAAAATATATAGGACACATTAACGTTAAACTCTTAAAAAAGGGGTAAAATGATTTTCGTATGTGAATAATCCACATTGGAACTGTATTATACTTTTAAGAGAAGTCAAAATGTACTTAAACTATAGTTAACTTACAGGTGCATGGTACAAGAAAGCAATGTGTCAACAGTTTGATGAGAGATGTATAACTACAAAGATAGAATAATGAAATTTGTACAATACCTCCAGGGGACGAAACATGTGTATTCTCCATGTTTAAATGATGTTTCCATGTAGAAATTCAAATCTGCGTATGTCTGGTTTACGTTATTGAATACGTTTCCTCAAGGACTGTGCAATATTCTAGATATGTGTCGAAATAAAATAATATAATGATGAAAGAAAATGTATTGATGATATATAAATGCATTTACCTGTTTCTTCACGACTTCAGGCATTGTTGTAACAGCCAGTAAACAATTATAAACAATGTAAGAGTAGTGATCTGGGCTAGCTCGTTGTGAAATGAGGGAAATGAAGTATGTGTCCCCAGATGTCCATACATATGTGATAAAGCACTGGAGAGTGGTATCCATTGAACGAGTGAGGGGCTTAATTACAAGCCCCAAGCGCCGCCGGTGCGCCCCTTTTAACATGGAAAAAAGTGGCGCACCGGTGGCGCAAGTGGCTTGTAAATAATCCCCTGTGTTTCTTGCTTGTCAGAAAGTATTGCTAATGCTCATCTATCCATTCCAGGGCTGGCATGCATTTAGGAAGGTCCAGAATCGGGTCTGTGACAGAGTAGGGATCCCGTATGAATTGGTTATAGTAGGCCCCCATACCTGGCATGCTGTGCACTATCAATACTGTGGGCAGTGGTGCAGCGCATTTGATATCTTGTCCCTTAATTAGGTTGAATACTACTCCTGCTGAGTAACAGTAGAAATAAAGTCCCCATTGTGTTTGAGGAATTCAAATTATTTTCTTATTTGGTGTGAGGCTGCAATCCTACAGGTCAACTATCAGAAGGATGTCTGATCATCAGTGGTTTTGGATTGAAAAAGGATATCAACGCTGGCATTGATGATTCTGCAAAGCCCTTAGGCAACCTCTCTAATACAGTTTTGGAAGACCTCAGCAGCATTGGAGTTGACGTATTTCAGTCTCTTGTATCTATGTGCATCCAGACAGTAAAGATGCATATCTATTTAGGGTCAAGGACCTGTTGTGTAGTTCGTACCAATCGTAGGACCTGCGCATTGTTTGGACAACATAAACTAAGGGCTTGGTGTCACTGATTCCGGACACCCCACAGGATATGTTGGCCAATAGACCAGCCAACTCATAGTGCCACTGTAAGCCCGCCTAACCTATCAGGGAGTGAATGGTTTTCTGGAAACCACTGAACATGACAACCCTGACACCCCAGGGATCATGGAAACAGTCCAGAACATTTGCTCAGTCACTTGTGCTCACTTATTCTCAGAGAAATATACAGAGAATACACAGTAGGGCGTTCACAATAATATTTAATGAACAAACATTATTCTCGCATAAAATACGTGTGCTGCAATGATTAGTAGCCAGAAGCAGATAAACGTGATTACAAGCCCCAAAAATGTAAGTAGCAGATAAAGTTCTACCATGGTGCTTAAACAATGTATAAATGCAGACATATAAAACAAGGCAGTAATCGAGTGTTCTCCTACTATGCGAACCCTACTCTAAGTGTACCTAGAGTTTGTGTAGGTGTAGAATCCCCCCAAGGCACAATCGAACCCCATTACCTGATGGGATAGAGTGAAAGACCCCGTCTTGGTCACAAACTGGACACCCCTCACAAGATGTCAGACCACTGCGTGGTGATTTCTCAGCATGCAAGGACCTCGGTGTCAGCGGAAGAGCCTCTTCTACTAATCTGTTGGGATGATCATCTTTTATATTAGGAAGCAGCCTTGTGATGTGTGCTAAGATTATTGATGTTATGGATATGTAGATAGCCCTGTTGGCCCGTGGATGAATATAGTGTTGACATTTGTACATAACGCAAAACGAAACCTTGTACATGATGTTTAGGGTGTTGTGATAATGTTGTGCAGAGCTACATGTAAAAACAATTTTAGTTTCAGAGAAACTAATCCAATATTGTAATGCATGCAAATATGTGCAAACGGTCACCAGAAATAAGCTGATTTGCTACAGTGGCCTAACTCGGGAATAAACACCACCAGGCGATGATACAATGCGGTGAAGTTCATTTTCAAGAAACAGCCAGCTCCATTGCGTCTGGGATATTTTTCATGCTTAGGGTTCATACTTGTTGTTGGTGTTAGGGAGATGCATGTCTACGTAGATTCAGACAGTAACTTTAACACCTGCCTGGGATGAGAACTGAGGATGGGAATACTCCTTTGTGAGATATTGTGAATGTCGTAATGAGAAAAGAAGTTAGAATTGTATTATCCCTGAGAAGGAAGCCGACACCAAGTAGGGAGAGAACAATGGGTTTTGATTGGTTCCTGCCCAGGGGAAACCTGAATATTGTATCATCTGGACTAAATGTTGTTTTAACTGTGTGAAGCTTGTTTGTTAGTTAAATCACTTGTCCCTGTGCACCTTTGCAGGTGGGTGTCCTTTTCCTTCTTTCAAGACCAAGGGTCCTTATTTTCCTGCTCATAGAAATACTCTAGAAAGCAAACACATTTCTTCTTATTCTAATTGGAATCTTTATCTGGTTCTTCTTTCAATTCTATGTTTGCTGACACCTGCTGCTTCTGAATTTCTCTGACCTGCTCACAACTTTAGCTTAGACTTAGGGTTGGGGAGATTCCTTTATGGAAACCAGTCTGCCTTGATTTGCATATTTTGCTTTTTATCATGCTATACTCACATTACTAATTGAACTAATCGGATTGTATTCATATGAGCTGTATTCAGGTGAATTTTTATTTCTGACTAACTGATTTTATCAGAGACTGTAACTTTATTAATTTTGCTAATAAACTCTTATGGTTTGCAAACGTAATCCTCTCTGTCGTTACTGTGGGACAAATCTGCTTCACTGTCAGTGCAATGTTAATGAATTTGTCATTTCAGCCTCCGTTCACGATAAAGATTCATGCTGGTGGACTTAGTTTGTGCCAAGTTAGCATGGTGAAAATACCATCCTTATATAAAGTGATGCTTCAAATTTCAAAAATTGACGCAATTTAGCAGCAATAGTTAGAACTGAGTGAAAAGCTGGCTGCAGTTATTATAGTTACACTATGGGAATATAGTTTGTCAGTTTCTGATGCTGCCATTACTTAAGCACAGCTCATTTCCCGCAGTGTGGTATGCACTCACTGACGGTTTCCCTGCCCGCATCAAGCCCACCTGTTAAGTCTGCATTAGTGTGTTTGATATGCCCTGCTGGGGTAGGACTTCATCTCCCAGAATTTCCCTGTCCTAAGGTGGGGCCTGATGCTGCCACTGAAGCTATTAAAGCAGTGCGGAATGCACAGAGTCTGGCTCCCAGGTGAAGACCAGTTCAGTCTGTGTCCGTCAAGGCACGGAAGAGACTGGGCTGGGCCTTCTCTCTTTGTTTCACATCCTTATCTTGTGTCTCCGCTACAGTCCCTCTCTTGCACCTATTCCAGAGGTAAGGCATGATGAGAAAGAGGAAAAACGCCATGCCTCCCTCGAAAGAGTGCCCAATAACTGCCACAATCACAAGTTTCCTTACTTATTAACAAAATAGAATGCGTTGAAGAGCATTTTGGTGCTACAAAAAAGGTGCTACACCTTAATCAGGTTACAGACCTTGCTTGAGAGCCCCTTCAATGGCAAATAAAGAAGCTCTGCTAGCAAAGGCTAGCCCATGTATCTATAATGGTGATTTAACAATTTATAATAGAGTGACCACAACGAAATAATACGATCTCCCTCATCAAAAAAGGCTAAAGTCTCTACTAAAACAACTTCCAAAATAACCTCCACCCCTTCAAATATATGTAAAAATCTCAGTAAAGCCTTTACTTCTAAAGGCATGAGGTAATCTATGTGAGTGCTGCTCTAAAATGGCTCTGATCATTTCTAAAAGAAAGAGCCTTCCAGATTTGGGAATCTCCTTGTTATTCAGAGGTATTCTCCTTGAGGTGCAGGATCCCGCAGAGTTCTGCACTCAGCCCTACTCTCTTTAATAATAATTTCCGACCACTGGCCTCCATTGTCAAGGAATTTGGGGTGTCTATTGTCACCCATGCAGACAATATGCAGCTTGTTGTCTCAGTCGCTCCAAACGAGGGTTCTCAGCATCAGCTAGGCCTTTGCCTCGAGAAAGTGGCTCACTGGATGGCAAGCTGCTCACTCAAACTTACTGGAAAAAACTGAACTGATGGTACAGGGAAACAATCCATCCCTAGTGACACTGCTAGGTTGGCAGGGTAGTATGGGGACTCCACCCTCTCCGTCATCTCCTATGAAAAGTCTAGGAATGTGGCTTGATAGTTCCTGTTCAATGGAAGCACAAGCCAAAAAACTGACTAGCTCCTGCTTTGCTATGTGGAGAATCTTGCAGAAAATCCAGGACTTCTTACCCATTCTCTGTAGAAGAGTGGTGATCCAGGCACTTACTCTGTCACACCTGGGCTATAGGAACTCTTTAAAGCAAGGCTCATCCAAAACAGTTAAAAAAACTTTAAGTGGTGCAATCGCTGTGCAAGAACCATCCTCAAGATACCCAAATGCTCTTCAGCCAAGAAAGCCTTGATCTACTTGCACTGGCTTCCAGTGGAGAAGCGAATTAAATTTGAGGTACTATGTCTGGCTCACAGGGCAATAAATCACAAGGGACCCCGTATGATTAGAGCTCTATTGACATCCTACATCCCGAGCAGGACGATAAGATCTTTTAATATTTGGCTCCTAATGGTTCCACGTATTGAGAAGGCTATATGTGGTGGAAGATCTCTCTCCTACCTGTCCCCTAAACTTTGTAATACAATGCCAATTGGCAATTGGTTAGAGAACAGAGTCTGATAAAGCCAAATTCAGAAACATCTCAAAACTTGGATATACTCAAACTTATCTTTTTGGCCCAGTTGGAACTACAGATTTGAAGGTACACGTTTTGATTAACACATCCCTCGGAAGCCTTATGGTAGCTATGTGCTATGTAAAGCAGCATATGATCAGATGAGGTCAAGGGAAGGACATTCATGGGGAGACCCTTTCACTTGCCACATTGACTGTCAGCTTTGAGGCTACATTGAAAAACAGATTTGATCCTCTATTGACAACTTTGTCCAGTATTGACTGTTTAAGGTCCCTGATTGGCAAGGACTATACCAATCCCCTGGTAAGGTCTATTCCCTCTTCTATGCATGTGAAAGCACCAAATGTGGAACCGATCAGTATAAGACACAACAAGAGATAAGAGGGAGAACAGCATCATAATGGAAACCCCCCTCGACCACCCAATAATGAATTAAGACCTGACTCCTAACAATGTTCTACCACACAGGCTAATTCCCTATCACTTCCTATAACACCTTTCATGAATATTGGAGGCATAGATTAACTTAGAACTAGTTCTTCTCATAATGGGTACACACAACCTCATTCAAAACTAAAAAGATCACACAAGCTCCATCCAGAAGCAACACCCCAGGTGATAATCTTAGAAAATGTTCCACCACTTTAGCCAGAGCTGGGGAAAGAGACATTCCAGCTAAAACACAAGGTAGTCCACTGGTTGGTAAAAAATGCTGATCTCAACAGTTGTGAATTCCTCTCTAATAACATAATAAATGTAGAGCGGGTAGATTGGGCTGGTTCACAACCAAAAAATGAAACAGTGGACTATATTGTTGTAACCTTTAGAAGCAAATTAGTCACAGGGTCTCTACTGGAGAAACTTTCCTGGATTACCTCTGTCCTGGAAGAATAAAAGCAGTACTGCTTGGATATTTTTATAAGCCTGTTGTCACCCATTCCAAACCTTCAACTATTATCCATATGAAATCCAAACCTTTAATTGCTTTGCTCCTTTGGATCAAGTGGATTGACTACCTCAATGAAGTTATAGGCTAAATGTACCCAGGTGCGAGGAGAACCATAGTGGATATTACCTATAATGACTACACCAACTCACAATTAAGCGGTAGTGGTTAACATCTCCCCAAGAGATTCTGTTAGTATTGAGAACACACGATCATGCCTGAGCCTAGAGTCTATCACCACCACCTGCAGCCCAGATAATTTAGGCCTTATCCTCCCGAAAGATTTGAGGGTGTCTTCATCAATTTCTAGGCATGCCTCTGCAGAAAATGTTCTGTATATGATTTTTAAATGTGTGTTTGGAATGTGGCTGGTATCCTGAACAAGGCCATAAATGAGTATTGGTATAACCTAATCAAGTGTTTTAATATTGTTTGTTTGCAGGAAGTTTGGTCTAGTGACATAGACTATATTGATGGGTTCTTCTCAAGCCACACCCTTGCAAGAATATCTAGAGGAGGCCATTATCAAGGAGGGCTTCTAACTATAATTTCAACTACTCTCCTAAAGAATGTTATCAAAACCTATTTGCATTCTTCCCATTTCCAAATTATTCTGATATTATTTGACTCAAACTTATTCCTCGCTATTGTAAACTTTTATCACCATAACTTTATCCCAAGCCATGTGGACATAGCTCTCTCTTTAGAAACATCTTTCACCTGCATTCTAGAATAATTTAACCCTGAGTTTTTTGTTGTATGGGGAGGTGATTTTAATTGTAGATTATGTCCTGTAACAGATTTGAACGTCTGTGGGCCCAAAGGTTGGGATAGTGCAGATTCCTCACACTTCGAGCACACCCCTTGTGGGAATATTTTCAACTTTTTTCTAATGAACAATCTTATCAGTCACCTTAACCCCTTTGCTGCCAGGCCTCTCAATGCCACGCCTTTTTTTGGCTATTTGTGTCGTTGCCCTTAGGCCCCCATAACTTTTTGTCCACATAAAGTATCCACACCAAATGTGCATCCTTTTTTTCCAACATCCTGAGGATCCTAAAGTTACCCAGGGTTTGTGGATTCCCCTGAAGGGGACTCAGAAATCAGCCAAAATACAGCTGAATTATTTTAAATTTTGAGGGGGAAATGTGCTGCAGAAGAAAATGTCTGTGTTTTTTCCTGCAAATGGTATCAACAAAGAGTTTGCAGGGCTAAAATCACCATCTTCCCAACTTTCAAGAACATGCAGACTTTTGTCAGAAAACCAACATTTTCTACACAGTTTTGGCATTTTACTGGGACTTAGCCAATCTTTACTGTTTTTGTGTGCTTTCAACTTCCTTCCAGTTAGTGGCAGAAATGGGTATGAAGTCAATAATGGATCCCATAAACTATGCATTTCTGACAAGTGGAAAACATTCTGAATTCCGAAAGGGTTCATTTGTGTAGTTCTTCAAGGTTATCCTATAGAAAGTAACAGTTAAAATATAAAAATATTGAAATTGAGTTGAAAACGACATTTGTGCCTAAATTACAACCTGTAACTTCTAAATATGGCAGATTTTTAAAATCAATATACTGTTACATCTTCTGGCGCCTTTTGGTTGCGAGGATGTATAGGGCTCCAAGAACCCGAGGTACCCAGAGCAAATAACCAAGCTGCATCTTTTCATTGTGTACCGGAAATACAGCAATTCATTTGGTAAAATATAAAGAGTAAAAAATAGGTATCAAGGAAACCTAAGTAATCTGAAAAAAGAACAAGATATGGAGTTTAGAAGCAGTGGTTATTTGTACATGCCTGAATTTTAGGGTACCCATACTAGCATGTAATTTTGAGGGCATTTTTCACAATGACTTCTTTTTTCCACACTGTCTTACATTTGGAAGGCAGAAATGCATGGAAAGACACATGGTAATAACACTGGTTCTGCTATTTTGTATTTGTCTAAGTCGCCCAATAAAAATGACATTTCACTTGTGTGGGTTGACTTAATGCCTGCGACAGGAAACGGCCTAAAACGCAACTTAGACACATCACATTTTTCCATTGAAAACTAACCCTTTTTTTTGCAATGTGATTAGCTGTGGATTTTAGGCCCTAGCTCAGCCGGTGCTAGGGAAACCTAGCAAACCTGTATATTTCTGAAAACTAGACACCCTAGGGAATCTAGGATGGGATAACTTGTGAGGCCCTCACAAGGTTCTGTTACCCAGAAACCCTTGCAAACCTTAACATTTTTATTTAAAAAAAAAATGTTCCTCACGTTTCTGTGATGAAAAGCTCTGCAATCTGAGGAGAGCCAGAAACTTCCTTCTCCACAGTATTTCCCCAAGTCTCCCAATAAAAATAGTTTCGCACTTGTATGGGTAGACCTAGTGCATATGACAGGATGCGGCCCAAAACACAACAGGGACACATCACATTTTTCCACTGACAATTGAACTTTTTTTTGCAATATGACAAGCTGTGGATGTTGGGTCCTAGCTCAGCCGGCACCTAGGAAAACCTAGCAAACCTGCAAATTTTTTTAAAATAGACACCAGGGGAATCCAGGATGGGGTAACGTCTGTGGCTCTTACCAGGGTCTGTTCCTCAGAGTCCCTGCAAACCTCAAACATAGTAAAAAAACACATTCTCCTTACATTTCTGTGATGGAAAGTTCTGGAATCTGTGAGGAGACGCAAACTTTCACCCACCCAGCAATCCCCCATGTCTCTCTATAAAAATGGTACCGCACTTGTGTGGGTAGGCCTAGTGCCCGTGACAGGAACCTGCCCAAAATGCAATATTGACACATCCCATTTTTCCACTGGAAACTGGCCCTTTGTTTTATAATTGTGCTTAGCCATGGATTTGAGACCCTAGCTCAGCGGACACCTACATAAACCTAACAAACCTCTATATTTTTCAAAACTAGACACCCAGGGGTTCCAGGATGGAGTGACTTGTGTGGCTTTCACCAGGTTCTATTACCCAGAATCCCTTGCAAACCTCAAAATGTGTATCAAAAAATACATTTTCCTCACATTTCTGTGATGGAAATCTCTGGAGTCTGAGGGGAGGCAGAAACGTCTTTTCACTCAGCATTTCTTCAAGTCTCCTGATAAAAAGGATACCAGATTTAGTTAAAAAAAACACATTTTCTCATATTTCTGTGATGGAAAGATCTGGAATCTGCGAGTAGACACAAACTTCCACCCACCCAGCAATCCCTCAAGCCTCTCAATGAAAATGGTACCTCACTTGTGCGGGTAGGCCTAGTGCCTGTGACAGGAAACCGCTTCAAAATGCTATGTGGACACATCACATTTTTCCACTGGAAACTGAACCTTTTTTTGCAATGTGCCTAGCTGTGGATTTTGGGCTCTAGCTCAGCCAGCATCAAGGAAAACTAGAAAACCTGTAATTTATTTTAAACTAGACACCTAGGGGAAGCCAGGATGGAGTAAAATGTGTGGCTCTCACCAGGGTCTGTTACTCAGAAACCCTTGCAAACCTAATACTTTGTCAAAATAAAAAACACATTTTTCTCACATTTCTGTAATGAAAATTCTGGAAACCTTGGGGAGCCACAAATTTCCACCCACCCAGCATACCCCCAAGTCTCTCGATGAAAATGGTACCTTACCTGTGTGGGTGGGCCTAGTGCCTGTGATTGGAAACAACTCATAACATATTATGGAGACATCACAAAAAAGCCTTCTAGGGAAACCTACCAAACTTGCGGTACTGCAAAGGGGCACCGAGGGGAAGGAAACGCTCTTTCCTTTCCTCCTAATGCTACTTTGCTTTCCCTGCTCTCCTCCCAAAACGTACCTTTCCTCCTATGTCCTGGAAGCGACGGCTTCCAGCAGGTCCCCAGCCTGCTTTGATGACATTGGCGCTCTGTGAACATGCCAACGTCATCAGCTCACTGGGGGGCGGGGTCGGGGTGGCCGCGAAAGCGCTTACACTGCCCCCGATGGGGTCATGTAGGTGGGTGGCCCACGGGGGCATACCCAGGCTTCCCCCTTAGGAGGGTGCCAGAACATAATGGTTACGTCCCCCGCACATCAGCACCGCTGCCGAGGACATACCCATTGCGTCTAGGGCACTGTAGGGGTTAACACAGACTATATTTCCTTTACAGGAAGAAACCAAGTCAGCCTCACCAATTTCATAGCTCTTTCTCAGTATTTCAAACCAAAAGTCAATGTGTTTGAAATTGTACATTGTTGTCTAAGGGACCACTACCCCCTATCCCTAGCTATTGATATGGGCAAAGATATGCAGATTTCAGATGCAGCGTGTAACTCCGTAATAACTATTAAGACAAACAAAGAGTTAGGCTGTAGATTTTCACTCCATTCTAGAGGAATGTCTAAAGAAAAATAGGGACCATGTAGTTACTTTCCTTAATGACAAACTCAACCCTAAAGAGATGCTGAATACATTGGAGGGAATCTGTCTTACTACTATTACCCTTTTGAAAACCTATAGTAGGAAAAGAGAAACCAAATTGCAAAGGTGGCATGACACAAACGGACTCAGTGACCTATTGAGACCATATATATCCTTAAAACAAGTCCCTTGGCATAGGAGATTCGTGAGACTTTTTAGGTATAAATATAAAAAGGCCATCAATCAGAGAAAAAATTAGATCAGATCTGAAGCATGGGAGAACCTACATCTAACTAGCACACCTGTTATGAAAGACTGTGAACGACCCCTACTTTAACAAGCATTTACAATGCAATAGGTCTCGCATTCACGCGAGTTTAAGCTATTGGCATTGTAAATGACAATGCCTATTATTTTTGTTTTGTTTTTTAAAACATAAATAAAAGGCATTGTCATTTACAATGCCAATAGCTTAAACCCATGTAAATGCGAGACCTATTGCATTGCAAATGGTTGTTTGAGTTTCAAACTGAGCACAGCAACGCTTCAAGGACTTTTTATTGAGGATTAAGGATATATGATGGGTCATTGCAGCCACTCCTTCCCAACCCAGTCCTGATACTTCTGAAGACCAGGTAAGGCAGGCTTACTAAACTTCACAAGTGGTTTGAGAAAGGTTCCAAAAGAGGCCATGTGCACACCTTACCTGTACATCACACACCTGAACAGGTGGGCAAGAGGTGAGCTCAGACTCAATGGTCACTCAATATAGCAGCACTATTAAGAGGTTTTGGTATTCTCCTTTTAAAAATCAGTACCAAAGAGAAGTTCTTGTCATGATAATTATAAAAAGCATAGGGAGTGTAATGCAATTTACGGCACAACAGCCCTTCTGGGAAATGCAGGCATGTACTAATAATATTACAACAGCCCCAGTGAGAAGTGCTGATTCTCTCATGCAGTACAGCTGATCTCCTGACAAGTGCTGACACCGTCTCATTGTATGCACTGCAGACTTTCCGAGAAGTGCACTCTTTATAGGTGCACTTTAGTTAGAGCAACACACATTCCCTGGCTTTCGAACAGTCTGTCCCTTTCACTTGTTAATTCTGAGAATTCGCGTGCATCTGTCCCATAGCACGGCTGGGATGCAACTCTCTGCTTGGCTGTAATAATAACACGTGGTGACTGGCTGCAACACAGCCCGCGCAGGCGAGCCCTACCCTCCGATTGGCTCAGGCGTCTTGCACAGGGGTTTCCATTCACAAAGTCTGTTCAGACAAAGGGCGGGGGGCAAGAGAAACAAACAGACCAATCCCGGCAGGCTCAGCTCTCCCGGGCCATAACGTGGCTGAAGGAGCGAGAAGAACAAGTCCGACCGCCGAGAGCTCTTCCATCCTGCAAAGGGATCCAGGTGAGGTGGGTGCCAGAGCAGGAGCTTCTAGTGAGCTACAGACATTGGGAAGCAAGAGAGTACCCCGCATGGTTAATATTGCTTCTACGTGGCCAGCCCCGTCCGACCCGCACCTGGTCCCACCTTCCTTAGCTGCACTGGAAGTTGGTGCGACTGTGCTGAGCTCACAGAGGCCCACGGCAGCGCAGGCTACAGCCGTCGGGAGAGTGTTCGAGGGGCGCGCGCATGGCTCCGATATAGGGGAAAGGTGCACAGTGCATTGCAAATTAAGCACAGCTGCGACATTCCCAGCAGATGGTGCATTTGAAATTGGAGGCGTGGAGGGGTGCGAGAAACCTCGGAGGTTATGCAAAATGGGGTATCTAAGAATCGGGGTACATTAGCATGACTGGAGCATGTAATTCGTAATGTAAAGAAAGTAGTCGAGAAACTTGAAAAGTAGCCGAGAATACATATAGGTTGGTGGCGCTTATAATCTTTAGAAGGACACTTTACAAAGGAAATGGAAACGAGTAATCCAAGTGTTGTGCACGTTGTGGCCAAGTGAACATCAGAGGGGGCCCAATGCAGTTTGAGGACGTAGTGGGGCTTGGCTCGGTGCAATTCTATAAAATAAGGGCACTCAGCAGACAAAATCAGAGGTGACATTGCGTTTGGCGCACGACGAGAGCATGAAGAACGTGCATTAAATTTGCCCCAACCCACCGAACAAGCTCGCGTGTGTCTGTGCGTTTGCGTCTCAGACCCCGATCGCTGCGCGTGCCCTGGTCTGTCTCCCTTGGGAGCAAACACAACAACAACAAGTCTCGTTGGCAGCAGCGCTTCGCGCTGCAACGCCAGCGAGACCTAAAAATGACCACAGCACACAAAATGATGTCACTATCCCTCTGTATGTTTGGGTTGAGCATTTCATTGGGGTGTCCTCCTGTAATGAGGGAACTGATTGTCATATTGAAACAGGTTTTATTACAAATATAATATTGGTTGTAGTGCAAAGATCGATCCTTCCACTCTTAAGGAGGTTTGCTTTGCGCTTAACCTCACCCAGAGGAATAAAGCCCCCGTTCCTGGCGAGGTACCTGCTGATATTTTTTTAGATAACCCCGCTTTGTGAACCCCCTCTTGAGAAAAATATTGAGAAGTGTGGCTAGAGAGGGTCCACCAAAATCATGGCTGTCGTCAAATACTTCATTTTGTTTTTAAAGTTATTAGATCAGACCCCTGTTGCTACCGTCAAATTTGTTTAATTGACACCACAAGTAAATTGATGGGTAGAATTGTACTGCAAGGTCTGGAAGCGTGGGTGATAGGGAAAGAGTGCTTCTCCGAAGACCAGTATGGGCTCAGATAAAGGACTCATCACTAACTAGGCAGCAGCTAAAAACGGCTCAATCCACCTTGGGTTTATGGACTTAACCTCAGCATTAGATTGGGTGGATAGCGAGAAGTTGTGGACCAAGTTGCTTGACCTGGGCATTGACCCTGCTCTGGGTATTGTTTTAGCCCAGATGCATGAGGGGGTAGTGGGATGAGTGAGGAAAGGGAAAAATGGGGAGCTCACTAATCCATCTATTTGAAACATGGCTTTGGACCAGGATTTGTATTGGCTCCATATCGATTCTGCCTATGCATTAATGATTTAGAGTCAACTTTATTTGATGAGGCTGATGTACCGAAGGTTTGGTCTGAGAAACTCCCTGCCCTACTGTACACGAATGACTGCATCCTACTCGCAAGGCCCGGTGTCAGTTTACAAAAACCTTTTAACAGATTTAGGGGCTTATTTACAAGCCCCTTGCGTCACCTTTTCCCATATTAAAAGTTGTGCACCGGTGGTGCAAGAGGTTTGTATATAAGCCCCTTAATTTTTTTATGAACAACCAAGGCTTAAAGACAAACACCATTAAATATCATGTTATGGTTATAGGGAAGCCACGCACAACCCCGAAAGTACACTTTATTAATGATGAGAAGGTACTATGGGGCATATTATCAAGCACGGCGTTAAAATTATCGCTGCTTATGGGCCTGATAATATGCCCTTGAGAATTCCAATAGAAGCCCATGTTGACACCAGAACATGGGCTTCTATGGGCATTCACAAGGGCATATTATCAAGCCCATTATTGCCGCTTTAGCGGCAGTTTCCTGCCGCTAAAGCGGCGATAATTTTAACTCCGTCCTTGATAATATGCCCCAAGGTTTCTCAGCTGCATGTGCCCAACAACGGCAAGAGAAAGAGAGAGGGATGAAGAAGGTAAATGAATATCTCCCACTTTTCACCACATACACAATGGAACCATATCTTATATTTCATTTCTTCCACACACAAAGATTTTATATAATAAGATTTAGGTTTGGAATTGCTCATTATTGTGTTTCATATCCCAGTACTTCATATCATGACTCCGTTCTAGAGCCCTGTCTGGGTGATGCAACCACGAGTCAGTTTATGTTACATTTCCTTTTTTTGTAAATTATATAGTGCCCTGAGGAAACAATTTTTAATTCCACTATTTGAACTACCCGAATATTAAAAAACGTAGACCAGCTATATTTTATTTTTCCGCTCCACCAGACAGAATATATATGTCTGATGGGGATGGATCGGGTAGTACAACATTTTGTATACCCCCCCCATTTCTGCATGATTCATATTAATCTGAATAATCTATTAATTGTAATAATATTAATCTGTTTGAAGTGATATCTAATTAATCGTATTAATGAAATAATTACACGTGGGATTTGCATTTGCAACGCTAAAATAATTTGTAAACTAATATACGTACGCATACTAATGCTAGAAAATTAGAATATAGCATGATATATGTTGCTTTTGTGACGTAATTGTAAGTCGCACCAGATGACATCGTTGGGTGAATATAAACGCTTTGAATGTTGCTATTATGCTAGATAATTACATACACATAGGGGAATTAGTGGGGGTTAAACATTTAATCATTATTTCCATGTTTTAATTACGTTTTGTGTTTGTTTTGCTTAAGTTGACCAATTGGGCCTACGTCAAGATGCCGACTTTTGACTTGACGGGACTAGTCACCCTTCCACGAGGTTTCGGGTGAAGTGCGCCTGCGCCACCGCAAGCAACAGTGACCTCGTCCTGACCCCATGCAAGATGTACCCATCAAGGTCACAATGGGAGAACTTTAAACAAAGGACTGTCTTTTAAACCAGAACCAGCAAGTGTGATGACCTAACCAAATAGACTATGTGAGAACTTCACCGAACGACCCCAAACCCACCAATCAGGACTGCCTAAAACTGATTTTGTTACATCTTGACATTAAATTTATTATAAAAGATGGTAGAATAGTGAGTCGACATCTCCCTGACACAGACGTGCGAACTGATGGTTATTTTCCTGATGTTATGCTGACGGAGAGAATGGTGACACTGCTGGACAGCTGTTTCCCTGAATCTTTGACAGACTGAATTGCTGCCTGATTTTCGATGAATTAAAGACTTTTACGACTTGATTGACTTAAAGGACGACTAATAGCCAGATAAGGTAAATATGATGTTCCGTGGTTTGATTAATGATTTATTACATTTTGCAATTAATTAGATAATTAATTAGATAAACAAAGTATTGATTAACAAACAAATGTGTTGGGCTGTTTATTGAAGAGATTAGATTGAGATTGAATATAAAATAGAAGAATTGAGTTACCAATTATCCAAAAACAACTAACTGATCCATCGACTAAATGGAGGGAATATCTCGAGGTTCAGAGTTTACTAAAGGTTTATGTAAAATAGGTTCTTTAGGTAAAAAGGTATTCCTTTCATGTCAGCGTTTTGGAAAACGTATCCCTCCCGTAAGAGCAGATCAGAAATGCGTAAGTGTTGGTGTTATGGGCCCCACCAGTGAATGTTTTGAGCGAATGTGCTAGTGTGATATTTGGTCTGTGACGAAGGGAGGATTTGAAATTCCACGTTGCATCAGTTTTTCTGGTAGCAGGATGATGGTTGTTATTGTTTTGGTTTGGTGATTATTGCTTGTAAATCGCTTATTGATAATTGGTTATTGATTGATATTGGGTTATGTATTAACACTCTATGTTGAGTTGCGTCGAGTTTTATGTTGTTTGCACGGCTTCTGGGATGTAGGAAGTCGGAAGTTTGTAACGGTTCCGTAGTAGAGCAGAGGTAAGCGCTACTCTCGGAAAAGACGGACTTGTTGTTGCCCTGTAAGTACACGGGGAAACGTGCGACGATTGGAGTTGCACAACGCATTGTCTGGGTTGGGTTTGGTAGCATCGTCGTGTGTTGCCATTAGAGACATTTTCTGTATAAAAGAAGTGTGTATGATAGTGAAGGTTACCTGTGAGATTTTTGGTCTTAGGTACCAGGAGGCCAGAAGGTACTCTGATAATGCTTTTCACTGGAAAGGTAGCAGGTATTCTCTGAGCTTGCTAGAAGGACAGAGTAGAGGAAAGTGCTACTTTGTTAACGAGTGTCATAATTCTGTAATAGGACAGACTGTTCGCTGTTCTCGGAAAAGACAGAATTCTGTGTGAATGTACTACAATTTTCCTGTGTGAAAGTGCGTGAATGAAAAAGGCATTCCGATTAATTGCGAAACTCTGGTTTTATTTCTCAGGAGCATTGGGTCTCCAACTAGGTGTCTTAATTCTGGAGAAGCGGTTAGCTGATGCTTGTTAGAAGGGTGAAGTAGAGGGATGTGCTGCTTTATCAATGGAAGTAATGATTCCGTAGAAGGGCAGAGGTAAGCTCTCTCGGGAAAGACAGAATTCTTGTGAGAAAGGTCTTGCTATTCTTTGGTTAGCGAAGCAGACAATGGTGGTGTTTTTGTGTTGTTACTAACAGATTTGTAAATTTGAAACAAAACTTACCAAGTGAATTTTGTAAAGGAGGGGTAGACAGTTGCAGGAGCTGGTCAGTCAGTTGGAAACGTAAAACGCTTCTGATTGGTGCGTTAGTGTGAGTTGCGCTGGGATTGGAGAATTGCAAAAGTGACATAAACGCTCCGGATTGGTGCGTTAGTGTGAGTCGCGCTACGATTGGTCAGAATAAGCGGTACAGTCGAGAGGAGAGACTAGTGATACACGAAAAGACAGAAAAGATGTACTAAGATCCACCAGAAAAGGAGAAAAAGTCCTGGTTTGGGAGAATTAAGAAGTGGTTTAAAAAGGACAAACCGATTGGGACTAGGGAAGGACATTTACTTCCTCCACCAAAAATCCCCGCATCCTTTATGGTTGCGAAATATGGATATCACACTTGTATTTGGTTAGACAATTGGGTAAAGTACACTAAAGATGACGGAGTCTTGGCTTTTCCAGAACATGGTTCATTTAATTTAGCAGTTCTGAGAAATTTAAGAGAGAAAATGATGAATCTAGAACCGAGACCTAGACCGACACAATTTGAAGCATTGACAGAATGGGAAGATGAGATGCATGACCGAGAGAGACAGAGGAGTGGCGGAAGGTATAGGTACATGTTTGGTAGGCCATACGGACATGAGAATCATGATGATCGAATGAGAAGGTGGCGGAATGCGAGTATGACTGAAGGTTTGTTTCCCGTAAGAACTGCAGAAGAAAATGGAGGAAGAAAATGCACAGAAGAAAGACATAGGTGGCGATCACGATCCGGTAAAAATTTTCCCCGTACGACTCGTATCCGGTCTTTTTACCGTACGAATCGTACAAGTGCCGTACAAACTGCCAATTACGATTCGCATGGGAAAAAGACCATACGAATCGCATTGGGAATTATTCCCCACACGTCCTCGGGTCGGAAAATGTGTCCGACACGTCCTCGGACGATTTACCGTACAAAAGTGAAAAGTGAAGTCCGACCGAGAAATCACGATCCATCCCGTACGTCCGATGTTACAACCGTATGGAAAAAACACCGTCCGCACCGAACTCCCATAGCAACCATGGAGACATGTGCCCGCATACGCGCCCAACACTCCCCCCAGCCCCTGTACGTTCGAGACGTACCCCCCGTGTATGTACACCCCCACCCGTGTATGTACACCCATGTACGTGTCGTAACCCCCATGTATGTACCCCCGTGTACGTGTCGTACCCCCGTGTATGTACACCCCTGTACGTGTCGTACCCCCACCCGTGTATGTGCACCAGTGTACATTAGAGTTGTACCCCCACCCGTGTATGTACACCCCTGTACCACCCGTGTATGTACACCCCTGTACGTGTCGTACCCCCGTGTATGTATACCCCTGTACGTGTCATACCCCCACCCGTGTATGTGCACCCGTGTACATTAGAGTCGTACCCCCACCCGTGTATGTACACCCGTGTACGTGTCGTACCCCTCCGTGTATGTACACCCCTGTACGTGTCATAACCCCGTGTATGTACACCCCTGTACGTGTCGTACCCCCCGTGTATGTACACCCCTGTACGTGTCGTACCCCCGCGTATGTACACCCCTGTACGTGTCGTACCCCCGTGTATGTACACCCCTGTACGTGTCGTACCCCCCGTGTATGTACACCCCTGTACGTGTCGTACCCCCCGTGTATGTACACCCCTGTACGTGTCGTACCCCCACCCGTGTATGTACACCCCTGTACGTGTCGTACCCCCCGTGTATGTACACCCCTGTACGTGTCGTACCCCCGTGTATGTACACCCCTCTACGTGTCGTACCCTCACCCGTGTATGTGCACCCGTGTACATTAGAGTCGTACCCCCACCCGTGTATGTACACCCCTGTACGTGTCGTACCCCCCGTGTATGTACACCCCTGTACGTGTCGTACCCCCGTGTATGTACACCCCTGTACGTGTCGTACCCCCGTGTATGTACACCCCTGTACGTGTCGTACCCCCACCCGTGTATGTGCACCCATGTACATTAGAGTCGTACCCCCACCCGTGTATGTACACCCATGTACGTCAGAGTCGTACCCCCACCACAACCTCCTAAGTACGGAGCGCACCCCAGGCCCCAACATCACAACGCATGTACGAGTCGTACCAAGCCACACACAAGGACAGCACTGTACAACAAAATGGCCCATTTACACCCCGTACACACGCTAAAAACGCACGTACACAACCAGGACAAAACAAAACAACACAAGAATACACCATTCGAATGGCACAAAGCCACTAAACATGTCCAACAACCACTAAAACAACACATTCACTGACCTGCAACTGCCAAAAACAAACAAAGGGCCCAAACACCACCACTCCTTATAACACACCCACCCAAACTTCAAACACAGCCACACCCACCAATGGACCAATAAAAAGGGCCCACACACACAAACCATGAGCCTTTGCAACAGACTCACTGCTGCCAGACCCCACAGACAACCTACAGCACCAAACTAGAAGCTTTACCACACCTTACACTTGCACACCTTCACACAACCACCTTCACAAACACCCCCTCATCACATTCACACACACACCTGCACAACCACACCCACACACCCACAACCATCCACACCCCCACCCACCATCCACACCCACACCCCTCACCATGCCCACTAACAAGAATCCAAAGTTCAGTAACCGAGAGTTGGAGGTCCTTGTCGATGAAATCCTCAGAGTCGAGCCACACCTCTTTGGAACATTGGTCAGACAGACCAGCATTTCAGAAAAAACAGCCATGTGGCAGACCATCGTCGATGTTGTGAATGCTGTTGCGGACACCAGAAGGAACAAGCAGGAATGCCAAGCCAGGTGGTACGATCTGCGGAGGAGGGTCCGAGCCAAGATGACGGATGAACACAACCAGGCCAACGTCACTGGAGGAGGGCCGTCCCGCAGACCCGTACACTACCATCCCTGGGAGGAGAGGGTGATGGCCATACTGCCGGTGGAGGCAGTCGAAGGATTAGGAGGACTCCGAGACCCGGGTGAGTACACAAACAACGCACCTCACATGGGGGGAACGTCATCCACAACCAAACTCACAAACAGGCACGCAACCACCCCAAGCTATCGCATGACTCAACCACACTCCATGAACACGCACATGCCACTGGCGCCACCATGCCCCATGCACCCAGCTGGACAATGTCAAGTCACAGGCCACAGAAGACACCAACACATGACACGGTAACCCGGATGGCGGGAGGGTGGGCCCAAAAAATCACATAGTGCAACTCAGAAGCAGACAACAATGCCCTCTGCCCATATGGCCTAGGTCACAGCCAGACAAACAGTGTGTCCCCACACAGGAAAGACTCGCCAGCAAATGGCGGACGCCTTGCATTAACACATGGGGGTGAAGGCACTGTTTTGCACATGACAGCAGCTAATGAACAGCCAACACTGTGAAAGAGTGGCAGCACACACCACCACAGCAGCAGCGCAGACACACACACTACACCCAATGGGTGCCTGGAGATCAGAAACAAACTCACATCAACAAGCCAAGGGCCATTCAAAGATCTGCTAACAGTCTGTGCCCAGGAAGCTGGGCTGAGGTGACAGAGGGTGACACACAGAGGGAGGGAGAGGGGGACAGAGAGGGAGGGAGAGGGGGACAGAGAGGGAGGGAGAGGGGGACAGAGAGGGAGGGAGACACAGGGAGACGGACAGAGGGAGGAGTCTGACACACAGAGGGAGGGAGAGGGGGACAGAGAGGGAGGGAGAGGGGGACAGAGAGGGAGGGAGACACAGGGAGATGGACAGAGGGAGGAGGCTGACACACAGAGGGAGGGAGAGGGGGACAGAGAGGGAGGGAGACACAGGAAGACGGACAGAGGGAGGAGGCTGACACACAGAGGGAGGGAGAGGGGGACAGAGAGGGAGGGAGAGGGGGACAGAGAGGGAGGGAGACACAGGAAGACGGACAGAGGGAGGAGGCTGACACACAGAGGGAGGGAGAGGGGGACAGAGAGGGAGGGAGAGGGGGACAGAGAGGGAGGGAGACACAGGAAGACAGACAGAGGGAGGAGGCTGACACACAGAGGGAGGGAGAGGGGGACAGAGAGGGAGGGAGAGGGGGACAGAGAGGGAGGGAGACACAGGAAGACGGACAGAGGGAGGAGGCTGACACACAGAGTGAGGGAGAGGGAGACACAGAGGGAGGGAGACACAGGGAGAGCAAATCAGCCATGTGGTGTGTGGGAATGTCTGCTCGTCAGCAGGTGGACTGCGTGCATGTAGACAAGGGTGGCCAGTGCCAGCACCCCCCCTCTCCTCCATGGCAAAACACAGGGCCATGTCACAACCTGTGCACGAGCACAACGACAGCTACCTGCATCATTGAAGTGTGTGGAACAACTTCATGTGCCCATGTACAGTGCAACACGGAAGGCGCCAATGCACGGCTCGCCACACCTGCCCACTCCACTGCTGACTGCAGTCACACTTGACGCAGCAAGTAAGACTGTGCCACACATAGTTAAAGGCGCCAAAGCTGTGCCCAAGGGACACACCCATGCACAAGTGCACTGTGAGTGGAATGCAAGACAGATCCAAATTCCCAGAGGAAATGTTCCAACTTTGAAACTGATGAAACATGGATGTTGCATGGACCAAAATTAACATTGTCTCTCTCACACACAGGTCAACCTCGTGGTTCACCCCCCAACACTGGGGGGGAAGACTCACAGGACCCGGCTCTGCAGGAGGCCGATCCCACCGGCAGCGACGACTCTCACCACTCTGTGGACGACCCCGACCAACCTGGCCCCTCTGGTATCCAACCACCTGCAGCACCTGCGTCAGGTACAACGGGGCCAACCACCACCCCCACTCCTGCCACATCCCAGGAGACACCCAGGATCCCTGCCCCACCACCACAAAGCAGCCAGGCTGGCCAGGAGGGACACGGTGTCCCGGGCACCCAGGAGGAGGCAGGCGACAACGCCAATGCCACCCCACAGGGGTCCTGGAGACCCGCTGTGCCCACAAGGGCAGGCCAGGTGCAAGTGGGCAGGGGTGGTGGGAGTGGAGGACGGCGGAGGCGCCAGCCTGACCAGTTGGCTGGGGATCCGGTATATTCCCATGTCCGAAAAACCTGGACACATACCGGCAGGACACCACGGGCATGGCCCAGGTTGTGTCCGTCCTCGAGGGGATCAAGACCCAGCAGGCCCAGCAACATGCGGAGCTACATGCCTGTCTACTGCAACACCAACGGAGGATGGAGGACGGACAGGCTGAGCTTGTGACGGTGTACACGGGAATTCACAATACACTCCGTCGGATGGCCGACAACATGGGCAACCCTCCCTGTGCCAGAAGGCGTAGAACATCACCACCCACAGGGAGGGATCAGGAGGAGGAGGAGGAAACATCCGATGGAGCATCCCAAACATCGTCACGGCCTACTTCTGAGGGTCCCCGCAGGAGGGCGGGTCGTCCACGGAAAAGACCGTGAGGGTCGGCACAACAGCACCATCTCCCAGGACACCTGGCCCACTGGAGCAACAGCAGCACAGCATCAAAAGACATTCTCTGCCACATGGCCTTGCTGGTCACTGTCTGACCAATGTTGACAAAGACTGTGGCATGGACTCTGAGGATTTCAAATGGCAAGGACACCAACTCCCCTACTGAACTTTGGATTCCCACTAAAATAAAAAGTCACACCATGAAGAGAAGATGCCTGCTGGTTGCATTATTACCTTACATGTGTCTTGTAAAGTCTAAACATGCCTGAGTTCTCTTTTGACTTCAACCATCCACACCCTGGGGCCTGAGTCTGGCACAGGACACACGGGTCACAGTGTATTAGGCAAGACAGACATGGAGCACCATACACACCCGTGATGGGCCCAACCAGCTGAGGGGGTGGCCGCACAACCGTGCTGACAGACATATTGAGTACAGCAACAGTCATGCGCAGAGGTCAGGGATCATGTCCAGTGTCCTGGGGGGCACCCAGGTATGTGTAGACAGGTGGCAGAACCATGTCCTGCAAGCTTGAGTCCGGTGGATGCAGAGAATGGTGGCCTGGCCAACGTTGGATGCATGGGGATGGCACATGTCACAATACCCACACAGTCATGGACATCATGCCCAATACACAGTCTAATCCCACACAAACAGCTTGCTACTCTACACATAGACACATAGCCACTGTTGGACTTGGCCCTTCTGGCAGGTTCACCCCCGAAACTTTTTGCTTTTTATTGGTGACTTGGTGTAGTAATTTTGGGTTTCTGCGCACTTTACCGCTGTGTCCCAGGGTAAAGTGCGTGCGTGTTGTGAGGTTGGCCTGCCCTCCCATAGGAATGCATGGGGGAATGTCTGTGTCCTGGTAGTTCCTGATGCGTGGGGTGTGCAGGCCCGAGTTTGGTATGTGCGGACTCGTGTGAGTGAATGCTGCGCAATGATGTGTGCGGCGTGCATGTACCTAGTGTGGGAGTGCCACTTCTAGAAGTGGGCACTTCAGTGTGCAGTGTGAAATGTGTGGCTTGTCTGGCGATTGGCTGGTGGAGGTCATGTGACGGACTAGGGAAATCCCCAGAGTCAGGAGGAGTCACCCAGTGGTGAAATAGGGAGTTAGCATGCTGATGGCTGGGGAGGAGTATACCTGGGTCCTGAATAGGACAGGGCTTTCCCCACACAATGCTGGCGCCGGCCCCTGTGGTGCGTCTAATGACCCTAGCCCTGCCAGTGAATAGGGAGAGGGGCTGAGCAAAACAAAGTGCTCAGGAACCTGTTGGAACTGGTTCGCCCCTTCCCTGCACCTTTAGACAAAGACTTTTTACTGTATAAAAAGGGGCTGTGTCCCCTTACAAATTGTTCTCTTGCTGATCCAACTTGAGGGAGGCCTGCTGCTGCTGGGCGCCAGGAGAGACCGCCACTGGGGACTGCCTCCCTGCTGGAGGGCCCTGTGAGCTGGCTCTAGGCCCAGTCTTTGCCCCCCTGCCTTTTGAAGACTTTACTGCTGGACCTTTTTGGCTTGCCGCGCCTGGGAGCGCTTTCTGGGCTTTAGAGCGCTGGGAGCGCTGTGGTGCTGTATAGTGCTGTGAGCGCTTTTGATCCTGATAGCGGGTGCCCACCCCGCTCATTTAATTATTTAATTGGCGGGTGCCCACCCCGCATTGTGCGATCGTTGGCGGGTGCCCACCCCGCTTATTGCTTGATTTCGTTGGCGGGTGCCTACCCCGCTTATTGCAGTGTTTTATTGAGGGAGCCCACCCCTCATTGCCGCCGGTTCGAAATCACCGCCGCGGCCGGGTAGAAAGGAAGTCAGGCATCCCCTGGGGGGCGGGCCCTGTGACGGAAGCCTCGTCCCGGAACCAGGAAGTAGGCGGGAGCCCACCCCGCACTGAGGCGTGCTGACCTGTTGCCTTCGCGGGGCCCGGGCGAAGTGAGGGCGTCATAGGAGGAAGCGGACGGGAGCCTACCCCGCGCTTACCCGAAGAGAGAAGGACACGAGACAAGTGCTGCCGGTGAGTGGGGGCTCCTCCCGAGAGGGCGACGGAGCAGCCGGGTTGGTTGCTGAGCGCTCGGGCGCTCCAGCGGGGCACGCATTGTTTCCTCGAGCGTTGGTGCGCTCCAAGGTGTTGGTCAAAAAGCGCACTGCCCGAAGGAGGCCTTTTATCTGGCTGAGTCCCCCGAGAGGGACTCCAACGCATACGGGGGCAGTTCTTTTGGTGCGCAGAGCGGCCCCGGAAGGCAGCGGGCCGCTCCAACGTTACCCCCCACATTTGTGCACGAGCCCATCGAGGCTCCAACATCGGGGCCATTATTTCTCGAGCCTAGAAGGCTCTAGGGGGCATTTCCGGCTGTCTTGAGCCCACGAGGCTCCAACGAAGGGGAGCATGATTGTTTAGAGCCTGCGAGGCTCCAGGGGGCATTGTGTGCAGCCAGAGCCCAGGAGAGGCTCCACGAGAGCGGCGGATTTGCTGTGAGGGGCACAGTGGTGCCCACGCCCAGTTCTACAGCTGCCCAGCACTTAGTGGGCAGCTGCAACGTTTAGGTTGGGATTTGCGCTTTTTAGCTTGCGCAGAAGGCGCAGCTTGACTGGGACAGGGAGTCCTAGCCCCGGCAAGGCCAGTTGGCCTAGGGACTGCCACAGGTGGTGGCTAATGTGAGTTTGGCACTATTCTTCCTAACCTGCACCGCTGAATGTGTTTTTATGCGTCATGTGCCTTGTTTTACACCTCTGAATGTTATGCATCATGTATTTATGTGCTTAGACCCCTATAGGTATTGTGATACTTAGGTAGTTGTTTTCTCCCTAGTACAGGTGGTACTAGTGAGGTCCTGGTTCCCTGCGCGATATTTTCCTAAGGTGGTTAGGGTTGCGTAGGTGGTACTTACCTGATACCAGTAGTTACTGGTTGTGTGCTATATATGTTCTATTTTTAGTGCTACAGTGATTGTGTGCTATGTTCTAAAATATTATTCCTACGTTCTAAGTGCTATTTCTACAAAGTGCTAATTCCTGACAGTGGTCCATGTGGCCCTGTCCCCTGTATATATAATCCCTTGTAAATTCTGCCCGTGCCTGTTGGCACATTGTGAAGTGTGTGTTTTTATCTGATGTGTTGTGTATAATACAAAGGCTATTTTTATAGAATACCTTGTGTGGAGTTTCCTTTGTGGTGGGCCTTGGGTGTTGTTGCTGGGTGCGCGCGCAAACGCTTTACACATCGCCTCAGGGATAAGCCTGTCTGCTCGTGCCAAGCTACCAAGGGGGTGAGCAGGGGTTATCTTTGGCGTGTAACTTCCTTGCCCTGACTAGAGTGGTGGTTTCTGCCTGACTTTGGCGCAAGCCTTAGCCAACCAGAAATCCCATTTCTAACATTGGTGGCAGCGGTGGGATTTGGACTTGCGTTTGCGCTGTACCGCAGCAGCGACTGGCTACACCACAAAACTCTGCATTAGATAAATCACATTTTAGGGATTATTGTTTTTTTGAAGTTCCATTATTTCCTCTCCTAAAGGTGTCCTTTGTGAATTATGTACCCCTGTGCTAGCTCAGACACTCAGGTTCCTTGTGTTAAACTCTTCTCAGGAACGTCCGCCAAAATGGAGCCTGCTTTTAATTTCTGTGGTCTGTTTAGATACAGTAGGTTGGAGTTGGTAAGGTTCTGTGAAGAGAGGGACATAGAGGTGGGTGAGTCAGATACCCAGTCCAAACTGAGGGACAACCTGATCCTATGGCAAAAGGATAAGTGGGAGCGAGAGCGCAGTGAGGAAGATAGGGCCCGGGCCGCACGCCGAGAGGGTGGTGGGTCTGAGGGGAGCCCTGAGGAATCTGAAGAGGAGGAGGATTACCTGACAGGGACGCCAGTAGAGAGAAAAGACCCCATAGATAGGGAGTCCCTTGCTGGGTCCAGTGTCAGGAGCAGCACCCCATCCCTTTCCTTTTCCCCAGAGGAGTGGGTAGATAGGAGGGAAGAGAGGGAGCATCAGCTGGCCATGGAGAAGCTCAGGTTAGAGCATGCCCGGGGGATGGCGCAGCTGACTATAGAAGAGAAAAAGCTGGAGACCGAGAGGGTCTTAGCGCAGGAGAGGATAGAGGAGGCTGAGAGGGCCTTCACCAGGGAGAAATCCGCGCTGGAGAGTAGACTATCCCCTGCGCGCAGTCTTAGTTTTCTGGGCTCCCCAGGGAGAGTTGAGTCCAGTGGTGGCAGCGAGATATATTTCAGTATAGGGAGTCCCAGTTCCCCCAGTCTGGTACCTGTTTCCCCAGAGGAGGAGTTAAGGTTGAAATTCAGGGGCAGGAGGAAGCTGTCTCACCAGGCCTGGGCCAAGTTTTTGGGTGAATGTGAGGAGGCACTAGACGATTGGGCGGGTCTTAGCCCGAAACGCAGTTATTCTGCCATGTATGGTCTGGTTGTCAAAGAGCAGATGCTCAGGAGTTGTTGTCCCGAGCTGCGCCAACACCTGTTGGAGTATGGGTTTGCTAGTCCAGGGGAACTTGCAGAGGAAGCAGACCGTTGGGAAAGGGCCCAAGGTTCTCGAGAGTCATTAGGGAGTGACTCCAAAAGTAGTGGTACCGGTATCTTGCAGCCCAGCGTGGTGGAAGAGGCTCAGTGTAGCCCAGCTAGGTCCCAGTATAGCGAGGAGGATGTAGGGGCTTACGGCCTGGCTCAGTGGAGCGGGAGTAAGTGGGTGACTTCGAGTCCCCAGAGTCCCGAAACCCTGTCTCAAAACATGGATGGTTTCTTCAGGGAACACCAGGTTGGGGGCCTAGGCTGTCCTGTGAGTCCACTTGAGGAGGGTCACCTAGTGTATGGAGGACCTGGAGTCTCTGTAAATAGAGCTCCAGTGGTTCTGATGTCTGGCAGTACCGCTCCAGTAGGGAGGGTACAGAAGTCCAGCGAGAGGAGTGGCATGGGGCTGTGTTCCCCGGTGGAGGAGCCAGTGGGTCAGCGACCAGCCGGGAGGGCTGAGTCTCCTAGAAGTGACCATGGCGACTACACGTCTGGCCTGGGGGATCTTCGCGCACTGTCAGGTGGACAGGGGACGGGAGATCTGCGCCAGGCAGACGGTCATGCAACATATGAGGCATATGTTACTCTCGGGGGGATAGTGTGTAAATCCCCAGAAGTCCTGGAGTGCCAGGCAATTATTCCACCAAAGGTTTTAGACCAGAGGTTGGGAGGCCAGGTTCAGGAGCAGCCTGACCTGAAGGGTAGGACTACTGTAACAAGTGTCCTGACCGGTTCTTCTTCCAGAGGTACCGCCCCAGTTGGTAGGGAGCAGGACTCTGGAAGGGGGTGCAGAGGGTGGGAGAGCCCACCTCTGACCCCGGTGCAACCTGAGGGGTTAAACCCTAGGTTGGGAGACCAGTTCTCAGGGGGGGGTCCTGAGCTGGTTGGTGAGTTATGTTACGGGGTCGCCTCTCAGAGGAAGAGAGGGCGGAACCCTAGGAGAAGAGGTAGGGGGAGGAGAGCCTCACCCGTGACTTTTGGTCAGCCTGAGGGTACGGACCCTATGCTGGAGGATCAGTGGCAGTTTAGAACTGCCCTGATGAGGGGTAGAGTGGAAAATGGTCACTATGTGCCAGGGGTTACTACCCCCCACTCTGTGGTTAGGAAAGGACCAGTGGCGCCTAGATGGGCTAGGGCCTGGTCCTGGCGACGGACAGCTGAGGAGTACCAGGGGGGTAGCCCAGTTGGTCCGCCGAGTTTTTTCAGAGGAAACCATGTGAGTTCAGAGTGGCATAAAACCGGAGAGTGTCCCTGCCGTTGCGGGCCTGCGTCCGTGTTTTATCGCCCCAAGCAGGGAAGACCATCACGGTGGTGATTGGTCTACCCTGCGTTTTGGCTGGAAGGGGGTTGTGTTGGACTTGGCCCTTCTGGCAGGTTCACCCCCGAAACTTTTAGCTTTTTATTGGTGACTTGGTGTAGTAATTTTGGGTTTCTGCGCACTTTACCGCTGTGTCCCAGGGTAAAGTGCGTGCGTGTTGTGAGGTTGGCCTGCCCTCCCATAAGAATGCATGGGGGAATGTCTGTGTCCTGGTAGTTCCTGATGCGTGGGGTGTGCAGGCCCGAGTTTGGTATGTGCGGACTGGTGTGAGTGAATGCTGCGCGATGATGTGTGCGGCGTGCATGTACCTAGTGTGGAAGTGCCACTTCTAGAAGTGGGCACTTCAGTGTGCAGTGTGAAATGTGTGGCTTGTCTGGCGATTGGCTGGTGGAGGTCATGTGACGGACTAGGGAAATCCCCAGAGTCAGGAGGAGTCACCCAGTGGTGAATAGGGAGTTAGCATGCTGATGGCTGGGGAGGAGTATACCTGGGTCCTGAATAGGACAGGGCTTTCCCCACACAATGCTGGCGCCGGCCCCTGTGGTGCATCTAATGACCCTAGCCCTGCCAGTGAATAGGGAGAGGGGCCGAGCAAAACAAAGTGCTCAGGAACCTGTTGGAACTGGTTCGCCCCTTCCCTGCACCTTTAGACAAAGACTTTTTACTGTATAAAAAGGGGCTGTGTCCCCTTACAAATTGTTCTCTTGCTGATCCAACTTGAGGGGGGCCTGCTGCTGCTGGGCACCAGGAGAGACCGCCACTGGGGACTGCCTCCCTGCTGGAGGGCCCTGTGAGCTGGCTCTGGGCCCAGTCTTTGCCCCCCTGCCTTTTGAAGACTTTACTGCTGGACCTTTTTGGCTTGCCGCGCCTGGGAGCGCTTTCTGGGCTTTAGAGCGCTGGGAGCGCTGTGGTGCTGTATAGCGCTGTGAGCGCTTTTGATCCTGATAGCGGGTGCCCACCCCGCTCATTTAATTATTTAATTGGCGGGTGCCCACCCCGCATTGTGCGATCGTTGGCGGGTGCCCACCCCGCTTATTGCTTGATTTCGTTGGCGGGTGCCTACCCCGCTTATTGCAGTGTTTTATTGAGGGAGCCCACCCCTCATTGCCGCCGGTTCGAAATCACCGCCGCGGCCGGGTAGAAAGGAAGTCAGGCATCCCCTGGGGGGCGGGCCCTGTGACGGAAGCCTCGTCCCGGAACCAGGAAGTAGGCGGGAGCCCACCCCGCACTGAGGCGTGCTGACCTGTTGCCTTCGCGGGGCCCGGGCGAAGTGAGGGCGTCGTAGGAGGAAGCGGACGGGAGCCTACCCCGCGCTTACCCGAGGAGAGAAGGACACGAGACAAGTGCTGCCGGTGAGTGGGGGCTCCTCCCGAGAGGGCGACGGAGCAGCCGGGTTGGTTGCTGAGCGCTCGGGCGCTCCAGCGGGGCACGCATTGTTTCCTCGAGCGTTGGTGCGCTCCAAGGTGTTGGTCAAAAAGCGCACTGCCCGAAGGAGGCCTTTTATCTGGCTGAGTCCCCAGAGAGGGAATCCAACGCATACGGGGGCAGTTCTTTTGGTGCGCAGAGCGGCCCCGGAAGGCAGCGGGCCGCTCCAACGTTACCCCCCACATTTGTGCATGAGCCCATCGAGGCTCCAACGTCGGGGCCATTATTTCTCGAGCCTAGAAGGCTCTAGGGGGCATTTCCGGCTGTCTTGAGCCCACGAGGCTCCAACGAAGGGGAGCATGATTGTTTAGAGCCTGCGAGGCTCCAGGGGGCATTGTGTGCAGCCAGAGCCCAGGAGAGGCTCCATGAGAGCGGCGGATTTGCTGTGAGGGGCACAGTGGTGCCCACGCCCAGTTCTACAGCTGCCCAGCACTTAGTGGGCAGCTGCAACGTTTAGGTTGGGATTTGCGCTTTTTAGCTTGCGCAGCAGGCGCAGCTTGACTGGGACAGGGAGTCCTAGCCCCGGCAAGGCCAGTTGGCCTAGGGACTGCCACAGGTGGTGGCTAATGTGAGTTTGGCGCTATTCTTCCTAACCTGCACCGCTGAATGTGTTTTTATGCGTCATGTGCCTTGTTTTACACCTCTGAATGTTATGCATCATGTATTTATGTGCTTAGACCCCTATAGGTATTGTGATACTTAGGTGGTTGTTTTCTCCCTAGTACAGGTGGTACTAGTGAGGTCCTGGTTCCCTGCGCGATATTTTCCTAAGGTGGTTAGGGTTGCGTAGGTGGTACTTACCTGATACCAGTAGTTACTGGTTGTGTGCTATATATGTTCTATTTTTAGTGCTACAGTGATTGTGTGCTATGTTCTAAAATATTATTCCTACGTTCTAAGTGCTATTTCTACAAAGTGCTAATTCCTGACAGTGGTCCATGTGGCCCTGTCCCCTGTATATATAATCCCTTGTAAATTCTGCCCGTGCCTGTTGGCACATTGTAAAGTGTGTGTTTTTATCTGATGTGTTGTGTATAATACAAAGGCTATTTTTATAGAATACCTTGTGTGGAGTTTCCTTTGTGGTGGGCCTTGGGTGTTGTTGCTGGGTGCGCGCGCAAACGCTTTACACATCGCCTCAGGGATAAGCCTGTCTGCTCGTGCCAAGCTACCAAGGGGGTGAGCAGGGGTTATCTTTGGCGTGTAACTTCCTTGCCCTGACTAGAGTGGTGGTTTCTGCCTGACTTTGGCGCAAGCCTTAGCCAACCAGAAATCCCATTTCTAACAGCCACTATCAGGGAAAACCATGCCAGACATGCTGGATGCACCGTGGCAACACACCAGCATTGACTGAGAAGAGGCACCTTGGAGGCATAGGGACACCTTTATTAGTCATGTTTTCGGGATTGCAGAGGCAACTTGAAGTACACATGAACACTTCATGTGGAGTAACATGTGGGTCCAACACTGGCACCCCCCTTCTGCAGCACAAATGCGTGATAGCCATGGAACTGGCACACAAGTGTCGGCTAACAGCTAAACACCCACAGCTGCTCACGGAGAGCCTGCCATACACCATTGATCCGCTGATGTGGAAGTCCCACAGCATGTCAAGTCAATGCAAACCATATGTGTCCGTGGGCAGTGTTACACACATTGATGCCATCATCACAATCCACTATCCCATCACTGATGACTGTCAACAAGTCTGACCTTCTATTCAGGTGTACCCAGCTGCATGTCATGTGTACCATGGTGATGCAACATGGCTGCAGAGGAACCAAACATCGACAGGGGCAGTGTGCATACATCGTGAACAACTGCCACACCCAATACACCCCTGATGCATCCCTTACCCTAAGGAGACTTCCAAACGTGTCCGTGCCTGTAACGCTGAGTCAGTACACGATGACGTGTCCATGAGGAATAGCAGTGCCACAACAATGCAAGCAGCAGACGGCATGCGCAAGTACCTGGGGAAGAGAGACACACAAGAAGTCAGCCACAAAAAGCACAGCCACTTGCATGTGCATTTACTCGACACATGAATGGATGACAAGATGCTAGGTCACAATTATGACTGGGGAAATACAACCATCACTAGCACCATCACTCCAGTGACACACCCACACACACCTCTGACTCACGTGCCATACATGCAGGTGGAGACACACATCACAACACATGCCACACGGGGACAAATGCGTGCACACTCAGACACTGGTACTCACCACTAAGCAAAAAAGTCGCGTATGAGCTGAGTCCGGATGTCCTCTTGCGGCTCCACATCCTCCACATCACTAGCCCCATTGCCAAGCCCTTCGTCCTCCACGGGTGGATGGTCCTCGTCATCTTGATCCAGGATGAGTGGCACAGCTTTCTCAACTGCCATGTTGTGCAGCATGCAGCAGACCATGAAGATTTTGCAGACCTTCGCCGGGGCATATGGGAGTGCGCCGCCGGTCTTGTGTAGGCACCTGAATCGGCTCTTCAGCAGGCCAAACGTCCTCTCTATCACTCGCCTTGTCCGGCCATGGGCGGTGTTGTAGCGGAGCTGGGCCGGCGTGATGGGCTTGCGGAGAGGTGTGATCAGCCATGGCATGTTGGGATAGCCAGCGTCCCCTACATGGGAAGCACATGGACATCGTTAGAACAGGAGAAGCGGTCGTGCTGGAAGTCTACGCAAAATACAGGACAGACAGACTGTACCCACCAACAACACATGCTCGTTCGTTGCGCAGCTGCGTCATCATTTCAGGCACCCTGCTACGCCTCATGATGTAGGCATCGTGTGCTGATCCTGGAAAACGAGCACAGACATGTGAAATCACCAAGTTGGACAGACACACCACAAGGGCATTGATGGAGTGGTAGTGCTTGCGATTCCGGTACGCTACCTCCTGTGCCTGTGGTGGTACTGTTGGACCCGGCCTCGTAGAATGGCCCTCCGTGCCCCCGCACCACCGAAACCTGGTGCCTACAGCCCAAGCACGCGGCCCAGCCGACCTTTCCCACCAGGACACCTGCACCAACCCCGGACCTCCCCGTACATGGCCTCTCTCCTTTCGGCCACCCCGGGCCCGCGTGCCCACTCCATGCAACAAGATGGCCGCCCGGCTCCAGCGCGACCCGGGCCTCGAGGCGCCACTCCGGCTGGAGGACATCACGCTTCCCGGGGATGAGAGAGGGAGGAGCAGTTTCTATCGCACCTCTGAACTCCCCTGGGACGATGGGTTTCGATCGGCCCTCCGGCCTCCCTGCGGGCTGGCTCCGTGCCTGCTGGATGTCTGGGACTCCTCCCGACCCGGCCCTGAAAGGATCAAAAGACAATAGCAGGAAACCCCGACAAGCGGCCCCCAGGTGACAAGACCCCTGCCTGCGCAGACTCCGGACATCAAAGCGGGGTCGACCTATAACAAGGGGTGCTCTGAGACTGTCCGACAGATTCGACGCTGGAACAACGAGAGCCTGCTGACGTGGTCGCGGCTCCTGGAACTTGAACCCACCTGAGCCCTGCTGAGTGACTCGCGGCTCCCTGAAGATCGTAAGACCTCCGAACTTGTACCTGAGCCCTGCTGAGTGACTCGCGGCTCCTTGAAGATCGTAAGACCTCCGAACTTGTACCTGAGCCCTGCTGAGTGACTCGCGGCTCCTTGAAGATCGTAAGACCTCCGAACTTGTACCTGAGCCCGCTGAGTGACTCGCGGCTCCCCCAGACTCTCACGGTCCCGCCGGACCCCGACTCCGACCACATATCCCCCAGCTCGAGGATTGTGAGCTGTGCGCCGGATACGTCCCTGCTTTGAACCGTTACCAGAGACAGTCCCGCTACCCCCTACCTTTCCGAGACTCTTGAGCCCGTGCTCGCCGTGTACATATTTGCAGTGATACCTATTTGATAAAGCTTGTTTCTGAGAATACCCAGTGTGGTCTCTCTGTGTCGTGTGGTGCCAGAAGTACGATCCTAGTTGCGCGATTCCTCCCCCTGGGGAATCTCTCGCCAGTGCCCGGCTACGATACTACACAGGTGGGACTCAGGGAAGTCAGGACCCCCTTCCCGGCTCCTCTGAGGTCGCCGTCTAACATTGGTGGCAAGCGACGGGATTCGGGCCCATCACCTAGAGATCGTACAGTGAACAACGGACGCACGACCAACAAAGATGGCAGAAGGAAGCGCCATGAGCTCCGCAGAAACCAACGCCAACAGAGTGTTCCAGGTGGAGCATCTGGAAGAATACACACACAAAGAGCTAAAACAATTTTGCAAAGAACTTAAAATCGCTACCACTGGCCTCAACACTAAGGAAGACTTGCAGAAAGCACTGAAAACTTGGGTGGAGACCGGGGCATCCCGCCCGGAAGGCACGGGGGAGCGCCCCGACGAAGCCGAACCCCCTCCAAGTGAAAGCAGCAACAATCAGGTGCGAGGCATTGTACCAGACGGGGGCCTATCCCCGGAAGAACTCGCGGACAGAGAGAGAAGCCGCAGTCATGAACTCGAGTTAGCCAAGCTCAAAATCGAGGGCGAATTGAAGTTAGCGGAGAAAAAGCTAGCGGTAGAGCAAATGCGCGTACAAGGCGAACTGGAAGAAAAGAAGCTCCAACGGGAGCACGAAGGAAGAAAGCTCCAACTAGAGCACGAACGCAGCTTAAAAGAACTCGAGCTCAAGGCCCGAAATGAGGACGGGAGGCCCTCGGGGAACCGAGAGACGGCCCCCCCAGCGGAACAGAAGGTCCACATCCCCAAGGATGTGGTCAAAGAATATTATAAAAACGATGACATTCAGCAATGGTTTCGGGCCTACGAGGTCGCCATGACCTCCCATCGGATTCCACAGAAGGACTGGGGGGCGGGGTTGTGGGGGCGGTTTCTGAGCGAAGGAAGGGACACCCTGCTCGACCTACCCCTCTCCCTGCAGACCTCCTACAGCCACATGAAAGAGGCTCTCCTCACAAGATACGGCCTCACCCCAGAAATGTACCGCCAACGGTTCCGGGACTGCAGGAAGATCCCGGGCACCACCTGGGTGGAGTATGTAAACGTTTTTAGTCGGGCCTTCGATGGGTGGGTCAAGGGCAGCAAGGTCACCACCCTGGCCGAACTCACTGATCTCATGTTATGGGAACATCTGGCTACGAACTGCTTCGTAGAGCTACGTCAACATCTGCTGGATAGCAAGCTCACAGATCCCCGGAAGCTGGCTGTGGAGGCCGACCGCTGGACCAACACCCGGGTCTCCCGGGGCATGGTAGGAGAGTACCCCCGAACCAGTCAGGGACCACCCCGCCAGAGAGGGGGAGGGAACCAGGGAGGGCCGAGAGAGTCCCAGCCTAGCCCCCCGAAGACACCACCTCCACCTTTCCCGGCGCCCCCCCACCAGTAACAGGGCCCCCTGGGAGACGAGGACACCGGGTGACCGTCACATGTTTTCGTTGCCAGAAACCCGGGCACTACGCCAATGACCCAGAGTGCCCCATGGCCACCCAAGTCACCCCTGCGAGACAGATAGCAAACGTAGCCCTGGGGGAGGAGGTTGAGGAAGCCGAGGAGTGGGAACCCGCCGCTATGGCCCTAGTATCACTGGGAGATAGGGAAATGATCCCTGGTAGCCTCCTACCGTCCAACACACAGAAATATGGGCAGCTCGTCAAGATCAATGGCCACCAGGTAGAGGCCCTGCGGGACACCGGGGCCAGTATCACCGGTGTCCTCAGGCACCTAGTTCCCGAGGAGCAGATCCTCCCCAATGTCTTTTGCCCCGTAATATCCGCAGACAATAGGGAAAGCATGTGTCAGGTAGCCCTGGTGCCATTTGAGTGGGGAGGGGTGATAGGTAAACTCAAGGTGGCCGTAAGAACCTCCCAGCCGGTCGACTGCCTCTTAGGGAACGACCTGGAGAGTTCTCCCTGGAAGCACGTAGAGCGCAAAGCCCACCTAGGAATGATGGGACTCCCCGAGTGGGTGTGTGCCACCACCCGATCTATGACAGCCCGACTCACTCCCCGGAGAGAAGTCGAGGGCACCCCGGTCGAAGAAGCCCGTACCGTTCCCGCCGAGGGTCCTCCCGTTCCCCCATCGGAAGGGTCCGTCGCCAGCGACGAACCCGCACCATCCGACCCCGCCCCGGTCACCGAGTTGGGGGATCTACCCGAGTTGGCCCATTGGCGCCACGAGGGCGGGCCCACCCGGGAAGAATTTTGCCGGGAGCAAGCCACCTGTCCTTCCCTGGTCGGGCTGCGGCGCCAGGCCGAGGGCCAAGCCGCAGGTGACCAGACCGGAACGCACCGAATCTATTGGGAGAATAACATCCTGTATAGTGAGCAGAAATCAGTGGAGCTGGGATCAGGACGGGTACTGGTGGTACCCCTCCGCTTCCGGGATTTCCTCCTGGGCTTAGCCCACGATGTCCCCCTCGCCGGTCACCTGGGTCAGGACAAGACCTACAGCCGTCTCGTGACCCATTTTTTTTGGCCTAAGATGAAAGCAGCGGTAGAGGCACACTGCAAGTCCTGCCCCACGTGCCAAGCCAGTGGGAAGAGTGGGGGGAAGCGCAAGGCTCCCCTCCAACCCTTCCCGGTCGTCAGTACCCCCTTCGAACGAGTCGGAATCGACATCGTGGGGCCACTGGACCCCCCCACCTCCCAAGGTCACCGGTTCATCTTGGTCCTAGTAGACCACGCCACCCGCTATCCAGAGGCTATTCCCCTGCGCACCATTACGGCCCCCGTGGTGGGCCGGGCCCTGATGGGGATCTTTTCCAGGGTGGGTTTCCCCCGCGAGGTCGTGAGCGATCGCGGCACTAATTTTATATCCCGGTATATGACGTCCCTATGGCAACAATGCGGGGTGTCCTATAAGTTCACCACCCCGTACCATCCCCAAGGGAACGGCCTAGTAGAGAGGTTTAATAGGACTTTGAAAGGGATGATCGCTGGCCTAGAAGAGCCCCTCCGGCGTAAGTGGGACGTCCTGCTCCCCTGCCTCTTGTTCGCTTACCGGGAGGTCCCCCAGAAGTCCTTAGGGTTCAGCCCGTTTGAATTACTCTATGGGCACCCCGTCCGAGGTCCCCTCAGTTTGGTTAAGGAAGGGTGGGAGGCAGCACCCCAGACCACCCCCCGAGATGTGTTCCAATATGTCCTGGCCCTCCGGAACCAGACCCGGAGGTTCCGAGAACTGGCCGAGGCCAACCTGGAGGCGAGTCAAGAAGAAATGAAGCGCTGGTACGACCAGAATGCTACTCTGGTCGAGTTCCAGCCGGGCCAGCAGGTGTGGGTCATGGCCCCCGTGAAGCCTGGCGCTCTCCAGGACCGATGGACTGGGCCCTACAAAGTGGTTGAGAGGAAGAGTCAAGTCACCTACTTGGTGGACGTCCAGTCGCCTCGGGATCCCCTCCGGGTCCTGCACGTGAACCGCCTCAAGCCTCACTTCGTGCGGACAGAACTGAGCCTCCTGCTGGCCACCGATGACGGGGCCGAAGATGAGTCGGATCCCCTTCCGGACCTCCTGTGTGTCAAGGAGCAGGATGGCTCCGTGGAGGGAGTGAACCTCTCCCCAGCCCTCACTGCCCAGCAACAAGCAGACTGCCGCCAGCTCCTCAGACAATTTTCCGACCTCTTCTCCCTGACCCCCCGGGTCACCAACTGGTGTGTTCACGATGTGGACACCGGGGACAGCCCGCCGGTGAGACACCGAGCCTACCGGGTTCCTGACCGGGTCCGGTCCTGCATTCAAGCTGAAGTCTCGAAGATGTTGACCCTGGGGGTGATCGAGCCCTCTGACAGTCCCTGGGCCAGCCCCGTGGTCCTGGTTCCGAAGGCAGCAGCCCCCGGTGTCGCCCCCGAGCTCCGGTTCTGCGTGGATTACCGGGGGCTCAATGACGTTACCCGAGCCGATGCCCACCCCATTCCACGAGCCGACGAGCTCATTGACCGACTAGGGGCCGCCCGGTTCCTCAGCACTTTCGACCTCACCTGCGGCTACTGGCAGATTGCGCTCACCGAAGGGGCCAAGGAGCGGTCTGCTTTCTCCACCCCCGATGGGCACTACCGCTTCCGCGTGATGCCCTTCGGGATGAAAAATGCCCCGGCCACTTTCCAGAGACTGGTAAATAGGGTCCTGGCCGGGCTAGAACAGTTCAGCGCGGCCTATCTGGACGACATCGCTGTCTTCAGTTCAGAGTGGAGTGAGCACCTCCAGCACCTCCGGAGAGTGCTAACCGCCCTGCGCCAGGCAGGCCTCACCGTAAAAGCCAGCAAGTGCCAGATCGGGCAAGGATCCGTAGTCTACCTGGGGCACCAAGTCGGGAGTGGCCAGGTCGCTCCTCTACAGCCAAAGATCGACGCCATCCTGGCCTGGGACCCACCCATCACCCAAACGGAAGTCCGAGCCTTTCTGGGACTCACGGGCTACTACCGCCGATTCATTCGGGGGTATGGCAGCCTGGTCGGCCCTCTCACTGAACTCACGTCTAAAAAACAGCCAAAGAAGGTGCAATGGACGGCTGCCTGCCAGGAAGCTTTCGATGCTCTAAAAAAGGCCATGTGCACTGCCCCCTTCCTCCAGGCTCCCGACTACACCAAGGAGTTCATAGTCCAGACCGATGCCTCCGAGCATGGCATTGGGGCCGTCCTGTCCCAAGTGAATGATCAAGGCCTAGACCAGCCCGTCGCCTTCCTCAGTCGGCGGCTGCTACCCCGAGAACAGAAGTGGAGCACCATAGAGCGCGAAGCCTTTGCCGTGGTCTGGGCACTCAAAAAACTACGACCCTACCTGTTCGGCACTCATTTCAGGGTCCAAACTGACCATCGGCCCTTGCGATGGCTCATGCAGATGCGAGGAGAAAACCCCAAGCTACTGCGGTGGTCAATCTCCCTCCAGGGAATGGACTTCACCGTAGAACACCGCCCTGGTACGGACCACGCCAACGCTGACGGCCTCTCCCGGTTCTTCCGCCTCAGCGAAGAGAACCCCCCAAGGTGATGGGCAGTTCTCTCCGGCTTTCAGCTGGGGGGGACGCGTGTTGGACCCGGCCTCGTAGAATGGCCCTCCGTGCCCCCGCACCACCGAAACCTGGTGCCTACAGCCCAAGCACGCGGCCCAGCCGACCTTTCCCACCAGGACACCTGCACCAACCCCGGACCTCCCCGTACATGGCCTCTCTCCTTTCGGCCACCCCGGGCCCGCGTGCCCACTCCATGCAACAAGATGGCCGCCCGGCTCCAGCGCGACCCGGGCCTCGAGGCACCACTCCGGCTGGAGGACATCACGCTTCCCGGGGATGAGAGAGGGAGGAGCAGTTTCTATCGCACCTCTGAACTCCCCTGGGACGATGGGTTTCGATCGGCCCTCCGGCCTCCCTGCGGGCTGGCTCCGTGCCTGCTGGATGTCTGGGACTCCTCCCGACCCGGCCCTGAAAGGATCAAAAGACAATAGCAGGAAACCCCGACAAGCGGCCCCCAGGTGACAAGACCCCTGCCTGCGCAGACTCCGGACATCAAAGCGGGGTCGACCTATAACAAGGGGTGCTCTGAGACTGTCCGACAGATTCAACGCTGGAACAACGAGAGCCTGCTGACGTGGTCGCGGCTCCTGGAACTTGAACCCACCTGAGCCCTGCTGAGTGACTCGCGGCTCCCTGAAGATCGTAAGACCTCCGAACTTGTACCTGAGCCCTGCTGAGTGACTCGCGGCTCCTTGAAGATCGTAAGACCTCCGAACTTGTACCTGAGCCCTGCTGAGTGACTCGCGGCTCCTTGAAGATCGTAAGACCTCCGAACTTGTACCTGAGCCCGCTGAGTGACTCGCGGCTCCCCCAGACTCTCACGGTCCCGCCGGACCCCGACTCCGACCACATATCCCCCAGCTCGAGGACTGTGAGCTGTGCGCCGGATACGTCCCTGCTTTGAACCGTTACCAGAGACAGTCCCGCTACCCCCTACCTTTCCGAGACTCTTGAGCCCGTGCTCGCCGTGTACATATTTGCAGTGATACCTATTTGATAAAGCTTGTTTCTGAGAATACCCAGTGTGGTCTCTCTGTGTCGTGTGGTGCCAGAAGTACGATCCTAGTTGCGCGATTCCTCCCCCTGGGGAATCTCTCGCCAGTGCCCGGCTACGATACTACACAGGTGGGACTCAGGGAAGTCAGGACCCCCTTCCGGGCTCCTCTGAGGTCGCCGTCTAACAGGTACCAAAGCAACATGTGTCCCATCTATGGACCCAATGACATGGGGCATCCCTCCCAGGGCATAGAATCCACGCTTGACCCCAGTCAACATTTCTGGGGTAGGAAAATGTATGAAGTCATCCAGGTGAATCAACATGGCCTCTAAGAAATCATGCAGCACACGGCAGAACATGCTCTGGGACATGCCACCAACATGAGCTATGGTATTTTGAAAGGTACCCGTGGCTAGGAAATGTAGGGCTGCCATTACCTTCAACTTGGGTGTCAGTGCCGTAGGATACCTGTGCAGCGGTTGCAGGTGTGGTGCCAGTCTCGCCGTCAAATCCAGGATCAACCGTTGGGGGAAGCGGTAGCACCGGATACAATCATTCTCCCGCATGGCAGCCAAGTCTGGAATTGGTCAGGGAAGAGGCGGCGCTCTGCAGTAATTTGGAAGTGACAAGAAAGAGTGAGTGCACCACAACAACAAATAATTTGTACTGAGCACATGTTAATCTGTCTATACACATATGCTACATACGGAGTCAGGTATGTGCCACATGCCCTGGACACGTATGGCTGGCAGGTGACACTCCTACCAAGACCCAGCTACACACGGAGATTGAGAACCTCCACATGCCATGGCATGGGATTAGCTGTGTCCCAGTGCAAGTGAACAGCCAGACGCAAGACAGGAGTGACATACACCCACACATCAGCAGAAGTAGGATATCGATTGCAGAGACTGGTAGCGGAACACTAGAGCCACAGATCACATGACATTACACTAGGACAGCCCACACACCTTGCCATGAAGGTGCACATGTCATGACTCACCACACATTCATAGAGAGGATGCAGACATGTCCTTGTTACGCTACTCCGTGTCCCATGCATACATACACACCTCACATCCGATACCACATGTGGCATGGTGTGCGGAACAGTGTGCAATGTCAATCTACACACAGACACATGTTGGTTGCTGCAACAGCTGCAGCTTTTGAGGGTGCTCCAACATCAACCTAATGGGAAACCCCCACACATACATGACATAGTCACATCGTGCACCGTGGGTAGTGACAAGTCAGGTGTGGTAACCCCTGTACCGGGCATCAGGGGACACTTCTGTGTGTTGGTATCTGTGCCATGCTAGTGCCGGTCATCCCAAGTGTGCAGTACGACATGCACACATGTCAAAGGAGTCAAGGGCATGCCTGGCACACATTGCACCGTGACACATTACATCTGTACACATCTCATCATACATCTAGTGCCTTCTCGACTCAGGAGTAATGTGCCACATCACAGCCTGTCACACCTGTGCCCCACACATGTAGTACTGCCCAGACAATGCCTTGATGTCCATCCATGGACAAGTATGTCTGCCCTATTCCTTCCTGTGTGCTGCCTGTCACCACTGTGATGTGTGAATACCACCGTACTGCTGCTAAGAAGGCCTGTGTACATTCCCATATCACTATGGGAGTGCTGCCGTATGTGTACCCATAGTGATGGTGAGCGTACAGGCATGTGTACGGTCAGTAAGTACGCATACGCGAGAACACCCATAGTGGTACGGACCGTACACACGCCTGTACGTTCACTATCACCATGGGTGTCCTCGCGTATGCGTACTCGTACTGGTACGGCCCGTACACACGCCTGTACGTTCACTATCACTATGGGTGTCCTCGCGTATGCGTACTCGTAGTGATAGTGCACGTACAGGCGTGTGTACGGGCCGTACAGTACGAGTACGCATACGCGAGGACACCCATGGTGATAGTGCACGTACAGGCGTGTGTACGGGCCGTACCAGTACGAGTACGCATACGCGAGAACACCCATAGTAGTACGGCCCGTACACACGCCTGTACGTTCACTATCACTACGAGTACGCATACGCGAGAACACCCATAGTGGTACGGCCCGTACACATGCCTGTACGTTCACTATCACTATGGGTGTCCTCGTGTATGCGTACTCGTAGTTATAGTGAGCGTACAGGCGTGTGTACGGGCCGTACCAGTACGAGTACGCATACGCGAGGACACCCATGGTGATAGTGAACGTACGCACGCGTGTACGGTCCGTTGCTATGCATTTGGGGTGCCCTAGGGGCCCGGAACGCACCGTACCTGTGGGTGAAGCTAAATTTTACATAGGGGACACATGAGGGACAAGTATTAAGGCCTACATGCATGCTGGTTGTCATGGAGACCAAGTTTTAAGTTAGAAGTTGTTCTGGAAGGTGCACAGCAGAAGTCAGTTGGAATGAATCTACTTTGTTGCAATGTGTTTGTGGGGTTGACATCATGCTGAAGAAAAAAACACAATAAGAACCCACTGACTGTGCTAGGTTTGAAGGGATTGGAGGAAACATAGGATGCAAATGTGAGTGACCAATCACTCTGTACTCCTGTGCATGAAACAGGCCAGCAAGGCAGATATAAGGCAGCCAGGTCCCATGAGGGAGCAAATGCCTGCACATATTTCGATTCTACCACACTGCTGCTGCTCGTGATTCCCTGGAACCATGTCAAGGTCTGTGGAGAGGTCACAGCCATTCACCCTGGAGGAGAACCTGGCATTGCTGGATGTGATCCTCCCACAGTACCCCCTGCTGTATGGGCGACCAGGGTATCAGGTGAGTGCAGAGCTACTAGCACAGACTGTGTCCCTTTTTTGGTGACTGTGACTTCTGCCATTGTGTCCAGGTGTGACACACATGCTATGTACTGTAGGGGGGGTCCCAGGGGGGGGGAATGCCTGATGTCTCCCAGCAGTGCCCAGAGACAGGAGGGGTGTGTGCAGAGGCCTCCCAGCAGTGCCCAGAGTCAGGAGGGGTGTGTGCAGAGGCCTCCCAGCAGTGCCCAGAGTCAGGAGGGGTGTGTGCAGAGGCCTCCCAGCAGTGCCCAGAGTCAGGAGGGGTGTGTGCAGAGGCCTCCCAGCAGTGCCCAGAGACAGGAGGGGTGTGTGCAGAGGCCTCCCAGCAGTGCCCAGAGTCAGGAGGGGTGTGTGCAGAGGCCTCCCAGCAGTGCCCAGAGACAGGAGGGGTGTGTGCCTATCACTCCCAGCAGTGCCCAGAGTCAGGAGGGGTGGGTGCCTATCACTCTCAGCAGTGCCCAGAGACAGGAGGGGTTGGTGCCTATCACTCCCAGCAGTGCCCAGAGTCAGGAGGGGTGTGTGCCTATCACTCCCAGCAGTGCCCAGAGACAGGAGGGGTGGGTGCCTATAACTCCCAGCAGTGCCCAGAGTCAGGAGGGGTGGGTGCCTATCACTCCCAGCAGTGCCCAGAGACAGGAGGGGTGGGTGCCTATCACTCCCAGCAGTGCCCAGAGACAGGAGGGGTGGGTGCCTATCACTCCCAGCAGTGCCCAGAGACAGGAGGGGTGTGTGCCTATCACTCACAGCAGTGCCCAGAGACAGGAGGGGTGGGTGCCTATCACTCCCAGCAGTGCCCAGAGACAGGAGGGGTGTGTGCCTATCACTCCCAGCAGTGCCCAGAGACAGGAGGGGTGTGTGCCTATCACTCCCAGCAGTGCCCAGAGACAGGAGGGGTGGGTGCCTATCACTCCCAGCAGTGCCCAGAGACAGGAGGGGTGGGTGCCTATCACTCCCAGCAGTGCCCAGAGTCAGGAGGGGTGTGTGCCTATCACTCCCAGCACTGCCCAGAGACAGGAGGGGTGTGTGCCTATCACTCCCAGCAGTGCCCAGAGTCAGGAGGGGTGTGTGCCTATCACTCCCAGCAGTGCCCAGAGACAGGAGGGCTGGGTGCCTATCACTCCCAGCAGTGCCCAGACACAGGAGGGGTGTGTGCCTATCACTCCCAGCAGTGCCCAGACACAGGAGGGGTGTGTGCCTATCACTCCCAGCAGTGCCCAGACACAGGAGGGGTGGGTGTGATGCACAGTGTGAGCCTTGATGATTGATTGTGTCTTTGCCCTCATTCCACCTGTGTACTTTCACTGGCACGTACTGCTTTTGCCCTTCCCCAGAGGAGTATGTCCCTATGGCAAAGGTGCAATGCGTTGGCTGCATGACATGCCTTGTTGTAACCAGCTAATTTGTTCTCATATGTGTCTCTGTGACATGTTGCAGGTGTATTGATGTATTGTCACTTGTTCATCCTCACAGGTAGGCGCCTCTGCCAAGGAGCAGATCTGGCTGACCGCCGTCAGTGCCGTGAGGAGTGCGGATGGTCGGAAGCGGCGCCTGTCCCAGGTGAGGAAACGCTGGCAGGATATCCGGTGCTGGACGCGGAGGATCACACAGGTCCTGCTGGGGGACTCACCTGAGACCCATAAGAACCGCGGGTGCCGCCGTCTCTCCCACATCCACAAGCGTGTGCTGGCGGTGGTCTTTCCAGACTTGGACAGGCGCTTACAGGAGATGCAGCAACAGGAAGGGGGTAGGTACATGTGTGTTTGTTGTGTTTCACCAGCATTTGTAGGTGCACTGTTCCACGGATGCACTGCCAGGGTTTAATGGTGCTGTGCAGATCCTGTTACCCACAGTATTGCAGTACTCTCCTGCCTCCCTTCCCCTCCTTGCAATGTGTTCCCTGGTCTGTGTGGAGTCACTCCGTCACAAGGTTATGTAGCCTGGCACCTTCTCCACGTGTACAATGCCTGCAGCATCATGTGTGGGGGTGGTGTGTAACAGGTTTTGGGACCTTGCCTGTGCCCTGTCCAGTTCTGGTCTTGTGGGTTCCATGTCAGTTGGCACTAATGCTGAGTCCAGACATGGGAGTTAGTCTCTCAAGTGTGAGGCCTTACAGCACGCATGTCCTATGTGGTGGCCTGTGACATGATGTGCATGAGTGTGCGGTATGCATAGTGCGGGGATGGTAGCGTGTGTTGCAGTCATTCCCATTCAGGAGCATGGAGTTGTGTGGCCACTACTGTCCCCAGGGGCATATTTTCCTAGGTATCATGTGTGTAATCCGAATATGTTGACAATCTCTGTGTCTACAGCATAGGTTGTGCTCTGTGCCATTGTCCCCTGGCCAAATGTATTTTGACGTGAAATGTAGTACAAGTGTCCACTGTACAGACTAACCTGGTTTTCCTTGTTCATACTCACGGTGGACATTGCCTGTGTGTCTTGTTAGAATCATCTGATGATGCCCATTTGTACATGAATATTTGGACAGGCGCACCTTGGGTATTTTGTGTGCAACCTTGAATTGTTGCATCCCATGTGTATTTCACCCAGACTAAGGGATGTAAGTGCTTCCTGTGTCTCCAAATAATAGTCTCATGTAGGGGGTGGGTGGTGCGGGCATGGCCTTCATGTCACAACCTGATATCTCCTTGCTAGGACTGGCCAGTGTGTGATGTTTGTCTGGACATGCACTCAAGGTGCAGTGGGCCAGTCATGGTGGGCATGTTTTCAGTATAACCTATGCTGCATGTGCCTCTTGTTCCTGGATATGGTCCCTGCTCATCCCTATTTCCTGCCACGCTGTGTGGTGCTGATGCAGTGCTGGATTGTCCCCAGGGCCTTGCTCCTCAGTCAAAATTCCATTCCATCTCATTTGCTATTGTGTCATGCTCTCCATAGTTTTTCGGTGGCATGGTGGGTCAAACGACTGTGTCTTGCATGCCCTACATATGTACCTTGTTTTGTAGATGTAACTCTTCTTTTGTTTCAGGCTATGCACTGTGACCTATGTAGATTGGACTCATGTGACATATGTATACAGGTGTATGATTAATTTCTGTCTCTTCACCCTGCCCACAGCATCGTCGGGGGACACGGAGGGAGACATGGACACAGACGGAGCAGAGGGACCGAGCACCAGTGCCAGCGGTGACATCGGGGCTGGCACATCAAGTGGGACTGAGGCGGAGGAGAGTGAAGCCGGGGACCTGTCGACTGGCACAACAGAGTATGAAGCTGACGGGTCCGAGGATGATCTCTCCGAGTGGGCGGCGGCTGCACCAGCAGCTGACAGCGGCACTACATCTCGCCCCGCCCCCTCCATTGCCATCAGCCGCCTCCCACTTGCTCGTGTCCCTTCCCAACGTGCCCGGTCACCACATGTCTCCTTCCTGCCAGGCACCGCACCCCCTGCCCCTGTCTCCACTGCTGCCGCCAATGCCGAGTCTGTGGACATCCAGCGGCAGTTGCAGGTTGGTCAGGCTGCGATCCTTAATGTCCTCCATGGCCACAGCCAGGTCCTCAACAACATGGAGGCATACTTGGAGGGCATTCATTCATCGCAGGCTGACCAACGCAGCTTGCTGAGGTCAATAGACTCGACACTGACTGCAGCAGTGGGTCTCCTGCAGCGCTACGTCCCACCCCCTACCCCTGCCCCATCCCCACTTCCCACTCCCATGCCTGTCCCACGTACACCCAGACGTCAGCATGCGCCCACCACAACACACACAGGCACCACACCAGCAGGGAAGGTCCACCACACACCTCCTGACACGCACACACAGGGTGAAGTAGGCACACCCACTGGGTCGGGGGGCAAACGTGTGACACGCAGCCAGAGTGGGAGTCCGCATTCCACCCAATCCACTCCCTCCAAATCCCCTCCCCTCAGCTCTCCTGGCCACATCTCCCCCAAAGACTCCTTCATGGCTGCTCTGTCCCTGAGCCCCACAGTGACGCCACCACGCAAGCGGTCAAGGAAGTCCTCGGTCAGGGTGGTTGATTCCCCCCCCTGTCTACACCCTCCCCCAGTGGCGCTGCGACCCATCCCTCTGACCCCCCCCCCCTCCTTGGGGCCTGTGGTTCCTTCGGGTGCAGGGGATTCCACCTTTGGCCCTGCCCCACCCCCTGTGGTGGAGTCCTCCATCCCTGCACCCACAACGCCTACCCTTCACCCTCCTGTCCCTGCGGTGCCTGTTTCTTCCCCCCCACATGATGCCCTCACCCCTGTGGAAGACAACGGAAAGTAACTGTGCAGGCAAGCTAGGGGACACGCATCCAACTGTGTCCCCCATCCAGCTGTGACTTCTGGACTGCCCTATGGGCTTTGTAAATATTGAACTTTCTACGAACCTACAATTTTTGATCTTGATGATTAAAGCCATTTTTGTTTCCTTTGAACACTACTGCTTTTCTGATATTGCTGTTGGTGGGGCTGCTACATGATTTTGGGTGGTGATCATGTGTTGGTTGTGTGGGAAATGTAGTAGTGTGCTGGTCATAGGGGGGACCCTGGGATCTGTGTGCCATCACACGGTGTTAGCTAGGTTTCTGTGTTCATGTAAGCAGTTGCTGCATGGTGAAATTGTCCAAAGGTGTATTCCTTCCTCTGTGTACCCTGACATCTTCCCTGCAGGGTGATCCCAATATTTAGCGCAGAGCTGTGTGTACATTAGCTGGGTGTGTGACTGTTAGAAGGCGACCTCAGAGGGGCCCGGAGGGGGCCCTGACTGCCCTGAGACCCACCCTCGAGGTATCGTAGCCGGGCACTGGCGGGAGACTCCTCAGGGGAGGAACCTCGTATCTAGGATCGCACACTCGGCACCACACGACAGAGAGACACCACACGAGGAGTTCTTACGAACAAATCTTTATCAGGTTAGAGTGGTAGGATCTTTATGATCAGCACGGCAAATATATACAAGCAGAGCGTGGGCTCTCAGAGTCTTGGAGGGGGGGTAGGAGGTAGCGGGACAGTCTTTGGGGATATGGATCAAATGTAGGAGCGTACACGGCGCACAGCTCACAGTCCTCGAGCTGGGGGATACGCTTGTCGTCGTGGGGTCCGGCGGGACCAACAGAGTCTGTGGGAGCCGCGAGTCACTCAGCAGGGCTCGGATACAAGTTCGGTGGTCTTACGATCTTCGAGGAGCCGCGAGTCACTCAGCAAGGCTCAAGCACAAGTTCGGAGGTCTTACGATCTTCAGGGAGCCGCGAGTCACTCAGCAGGGCTCAAGCATAAGTTCGGAGGTCTTACGATCTTCAGGGAGCCGCGAGTCACTCAGCAGGGCTCAAGCATAAGTTCGGAGGTCTTACGATCTTCAGGGAGCCGCGAGTCACTCAGCAGGGCTCAGGTGTTCCAAGGCGAATCTGCCGGACCGTCCCAGAGCACCCCTTGATATAGGGCGACTCCTATTTGATGTCCGGAGTCTGTGCAGGCAGGGGTCTTGTCACCTGGGGGTCGCTCGTTGGGGTTTCCTGCCATTGTCTTTTGATCCTTTCAGGGCCGGGTCGGGAGGAGTCCCAGACACCCAGCAGGCGTGGAGCCAGCACTCGGGGAGGCCGGCAGGTCGATAGAAACCCACCGTCCCAGGGAAGCGCAGAGGTGTGATAGAAACTGCACCTCCCTTTCTCATCCCAAGGGGAGCGTGATGTCCTCCAGCCGGAGTGGCGCCTCTAGGCCAGGGTCGCGCTGGGGCCGGGCGGCCATCTTGTTGCATGAAGTGGGCACGCGGGCCCGGTGTGGCCAAAGGGCAGAAGGCCACGGACGGGGAAGTCCGGGTTGGGTGCGTGCGAGTTCTGGTAGGGAGGATCGGCTAGGCCGTGGGTTTGGGGGCTGGTGTGAGGTGCAGGGGTCAGGTCTAGCTATGTTACGAGGGCCGGGTCTAACATGGACGGACTCCTTCTACTTTGCACATGCATGCTGAGCGATGTCGCCACCTGCATCATTCGTGGCATTCTTGGTAGTCATTGTACTTGTGTATGTGGACTATTGACAGGACTTCATGTGTACATGTTTTATTTTCTGCGCTATGCATGCGTATACTCCCAGCCTCGCACACATGTGGTACATGTACTGCAGGGTCTTTGTGCACCTGACTGAAATTTGTGGGCATGGTATCTGTGGCTACTCCACCCTTTGCGTTTCATGGGCACTGCTGTGAGTGTTAGGCACACACCCCTCCTGTCTCTGGGCACTGCTGGGAGTGATAGGCACACACCCCTCCTGGCTCTGGGCACTGCTGGGAGGACTCTGCACACACCCCTCCTGACTCTGGGCACTGCTGTGAGGCCTCTGCACCCACCCCTCCTGTCTCTGGGCACTGCTGGGAGGACTCTGCACACACCCCTCCTGACTTTGGGCACTGCTGGGAGGCCTCTGCACACACCCCCCTCCTGTCTCTGGGCACTGCTGTGAGTGATAGGCACACACCCCTCCTGTGTCTGGGCACTGCTGGGAGGCCTCTGCACACACCCCTCCTGACTCTTGGCACTGCTGGGAGGCCTCTGCACACACCCCTCCTGACTCTGGGCACTGCTGGGAGGCCTCTGCACACATCCCTCCTGTCTCTGGGCACTGCTGTGAGTGTTCGGCACACACCCCTCCTGTCTCTGGGCACTGCTGGGAGGCCTCTGCACACTCCCCTCCTGTCTCTGGGCACTGCTGTGAGTGATAGGCACACACCCCTCCTGTGTCTGGGCACTGCTGGGAGGCCTCTGCACACACCCCTCCTGTGTCTGGGCACTGCTGGGAGGACTCTGCACACACCCCTCCTGACTCTGGGCACTGCTGGGAGGCCTCTGCAAACACCCCTCCTGTCTCTGGGCACTGCTGGGAGTGATAGGCACACACCCCTCCTGACTTTGGGCACTGCTGGGAGTGATAGGCACCCACCCCTCCTGCGTCTGGGCACTGCTGGGAGGACTCTGCACACACCCCTCCTGTCTCTGGGCACTGCTGGGAGGCCTCTGCACACACCCCTCCTGTCTCTGGGCACTGCTGGGAGTGATAGGCACCCACCCCTCCTGCCTCTGGGCACTGCTGGGAGGACTCTGCACACACCCCTCCTGTCTCTGGGCACTGCTGGGAGGACTCTGCACACACCCATCCTGTCTCTGGGCACTGCTGGGAGGACTCTGCACACACCCCTCCTGCCTCTGGGCACTGCTGGGAGTTATAGGCACACACCCCTCCTGACTCTGGGCACTGCTGGGAGTGATAGGCACACACCCCTCCTGGCTCTGGGCACTGCTGGGAGGACTCTGCACACACCCCTCCTGACTCTGGGCACTGCTGGGAGGCCTCTGCACCCACCCCTCCTGTCTCTGGGCACTGCTGGGAGGACTCTGCACACACCCCTCCTGACTCTGGGCACTGCTGGGAGGCCTCTGCGCATACCCCTCCTGTCTCTGGGCACTGCTGTGAGTGTTAGGCACACACCCTTCCTGTCTCTGGGCACTGCTGGGAGGCCTCTGCACATACCCCTCCTGTGTCTGGGCACTGCTGGGAGGACTCTGCACACACCCCTCCTGACTCTGGGCACTGCTGGGAGGCCTCTGCACACACCCCTCCTGTCTCTGGGCACTGCTGGGAGGACTCTGCACCCACCCCTCCTGACTCTGGGCACTGCTGGGAGGACTCTGCACACACCCCTCCTGCCTCTGGGCACTGCTGGGAGTGATAGGCACACACCCCTCCTGACTCTGGGCACTGCTGGGAGTGATTGGCACACACCCCTCCTATTTAACAATATGTACGCTTAGTCCATACACTTGTGTGGGTTCGCTCCATGGGGGTACGGGTCGTACTTACACTGTTGGGGTGGGGGGTACGCTCCATACGTCTGCGGGTGAGGGTACGGGTCGTACTTACACTGTTGGGGTGGGGGGTACGCTCCATACGTCCGCGGGTGAGGGTACGGGTCGTACTTACACTGTTGGGGTAGGGGGTACGCTCCATACGTCCGTGGGTGAGGGTACGGGTCGTACTTACACTGTTGGGGTGGAGGTACGCTCCATACGTACGCGGGTGGGGGTACGGGTCGTACTTACACTGTTGGGGTGGGGGGTACGCTCCATGCATACGCGGGTGGGGGGACGTGTCGTACGTACACTGTTGGCATGGGGGGTACGCTCCTTGCATACGCGGGTGGGGGTACGTGTCATACTTACACTGTTGGGGTGGGGGTACGCTCCATACGTACGCGGGTGGGGGTACGTGTCGTACTTATACTGTTGGCATGGGGGTACGCTCCTTGCATACGCGGGTGGGGGTACGTGTCGTACTTACACTGTTGGGGTGGGGGGTACGCTCCTTGCATACGCGGGTGGGGGTACGTGTCGTACTTACACTGTTGAGGTGGGGGGTACGCTCCATACGTCCGTGGGTGAGGGTACGGGTCGTACTTACACTGTTGGGGTGGAGGTACGCTCCATACGTACGCGGGTGGGGGTACGGGTCGTACTTACACTGTTGGCATGGGGGGTACGCTCCTTGCATACGCGGGTGGGGGTACGTGTCGTACTTACACTGTTGGGGTGGGGGGTACGCTCCATACGTACGCGGGTGGGGGTACGTGTCCTACTTACACTGTTGGCATGGGGGTACGCTCCTTGCATACGCGGGTGGGGGTACGTGTCGTACTTACACTGTTGGGGTGGGGGGTACTCTCCTTGCATACGCGGGTGGGGGTACGTGTCGTACTTACACTGTTGGGGTTGGGGGTATGCTCCATGCATACGGGGTGGGGGTACGGTCTGTACATATCCGTCCTGTTGGACAGGCCACACGAAGGGCTGGCTCCCTCCCCGCATGACAGGGCCCCAGCCCAGGCCCACCAGGCGTGACCCACGAGAATCACCCGCACCCCGTCTCCCGACGGAATCCCTGCCCTCGGACCTCCATGTATCACGGACCCAAGCCACCACCGGCTCCCCCGGCCGGGTCAAGCCGCCATCTTGGGCCCTGCGCCACGAGGCCGCGTGGCCTCCATCCGACCCTAACCCTGGGCCTGGCCGGCCCCGACATCCCGGCACCACCATCCACCCAGGAGGTGAGCGGACCACTTGGCAGGTCAATGGGAGAATGAAGCGCCAAGGACTCTCCCCCGCCAGGTACCGATCGCCTCCAGCTCCCCCAGGCGCTGGCTCCACCCCCTGCTGGGTGTCTGGACACCTTCATCCCGGACCCTCCGACCTCCAAGTGCGAGGGTCCGGACATCAAAGGGCGCCTGCCCTATAACTGGGGCAGCTCCGGAGCAGGGAGGCAGTTGTATCCTGGAGTCGAGAGACACCAAGAGAACTCAGCCTTGACGGACTACTGGCGCTGCCGTAGCCCTACCTTGCGAACTATCGTCCTGCCTGCTGGCGCTGCCGCGGCCTTCTGCAACATCCATCCTCGTCGGGACCTGCTGGCGCTGCCGCGGACCGTTGTAACGACCACCTTCACCGGGACCTGCTGGCGCTGCCGCGGCCTTCTGCAACATCCATCCTCGTCGGGACCTGCTGGCGCTGCCGCGGACCGTTGTAACGACCACCTTCACCGGGACCTGCTGGCGCTGCCGCGGACCGTACCTCGACCATCTTCACCGGGACCTGCTGGCGCTGCCGCGGACCGTGTATCGACCATCTCCACCGGGACCTGCTGGCGCTGCCGCGGCCCGTACCAGCTAAACCACCAAGCTCGAGGATTGTGAGCTAATCACCATATCATCCGAACTACCAGACTGGTAACCAGACTGTCCCGCTACCCCTTTTCCTATCTTGAGAGACTTAATCGAGGGGACCCCTGAGTCCAGACCTCCTTGTACCATTTCATCGTACCGTAAGAAGTGCATATAAAGAACGCTAAATCTTATCCTTGTGTGGTATCTGTCTGTGGGGGGGAAGTTATTTGTCTGTACGATCGCTGGAGACGGCTCTCCCCGGAGACCCCTCCCCTTGTCCTCGGCCGACCCTCCCGGTCCGTCTAACATTGGTGGCCAGTGGCGCGATCCGAATCAACGCGTAATCGTACAGAAAGTAGCTCACCCCACGACAAAACCACGATGTCAGCCAAAGATAGCGGTTCCACTGAAAAGTTCCAAATGGATAAGTTGGAAGAATATAGCCACCGCGAACTTAAACAATTCTGCATGGAACTAGGCATTGCTACCACCGGCCTGAGTACCAAAGATGATTTGAAGCACGCCCTTGAGTCGTGGACAGAAACTGGGATCACCGGACCCTCCGACCAAAACAGTGTCGCACCAGAGGGGAACGCCACGGCCCCTGAGGAGCGGGGAACGGGCCTCTCGCAGGAGGAGATCCAGGAAAGAGAAAGAACCAGACTACACGAATTGGAAATGGCACGACTCAAGATGGACGGTGAACTCAAGTTAGCCGAGCAGAAAATAAATCTAGAGCATCTGCGGCTCCGAGAAGAGCGAGAAGAAAAGCAAAGACAGAGAGAGCTTGAGGAAAAAAGAATAACACTCGAACTCGAGCGCAAACTGGCGGAAATAGAACTTCGGAAACAGAATAAAGAACCAGGGATGCCTGAGCGACCGCACACCCCGGGGGCAACCGAGAAAAAAGTCCACATCCCCAAGGATGTTGTCCGAGAGTATGTTCGAGAAGACGACATACAACAGTGGTTCAAAGCCTACGAGATCGCCATGACCTCCCACCGGATCGACCGGAGTGATTGGGGAGCCGGACTATGGGGGAGGTTCGTCAACGAAGGCCGCGATGCCCTGCTGCAGCTCCCAGATCACCAAATGTCGTCCTACGACCACATGAAGGCTGCCCTCCTCACCCGCTACGGCCTCACACCCGAGATGTACCGCCAGAGGTTCAGAGATTGCACCCGGATCCCGGGTACAACTTGGGTGGAGTACGTCAACTATTTCAGCCGAGCCTTCGAGGGTTGGATCAAGGGGAGCCAGGTAACAACCTACGAACAACTCTTTAACCTTATGGTATGGGAACACCTGTCGAACAACTGTTTCGTCGAGCTCAGGCAGCACCTCCTCGACAGTAAACTGACTGACCCCCGGCAGCTCGCCGCTGAGGCTGATCGATGGGAAAGCACCCGAGTGGGCCGGAGGGGACCACACGAGCAAAACCGAAGCAACCAAGGCCAGCACCGTCCCCGGGGAGGAGGAGGAGGCCAGGGGCGAGGGAGAGACAGCCCCCCGGCAACAACCGTGACCAGCACCCCGCCCCCGACCGGCCGGGGCAACCCCCCGATGCGTCCTGGGTTCCGAGCCAACGTCACGTGCCACCGATGCCAGCGAGTCGGCCACTACGCCAATGACCCGAGCTGCCCGCAGAACCAAACGCCCAAGCCCCGCCAGGTGGCTGCCGCCGCCCTGGGGGAAGAACGACTATCAGAGGAACAGGGAGAGTATGAGCCGGCCCAGCAAGAGTGGGAACCGGCCGCCATGGTTCTAGCGTGTCTAGGGGGAAAAGACATGGTCCCGCGGGCTCCCCTACCCGCCAACACCAGGAAATACGGTCAGTGGGTGACCATTAATGGGCATCGGGCCGAGGCCTTACGTGACACAGGCGCCAGTGTGACGGCCGTCCGCTGTCACCTGGTGAAGCCCGAGCAGATCCTGCCGAACATTCTCTGCCCCGTCCGCTCAGCCGACAACTCCGAAAGTCTGTGTCAAATGGCCTGCGTCCCCTTCGAATGGGGAGGGGTCTCCGGCCTGTTGAAGGTGACGGTCCGGGATGATGCCCCCGTGGACTGCCTCCTGGGGAATGACCTTGAGAGTTCCCCGTGGGCCACCGTCGAGAGAAGAGAGCACCTGGGGATGCTGGGCCTCCCGGACTGGGCCTGCGTAACCACCCGGTCCATGGCCGCCCGTGCCGTCCCCCGATCCGAAGAACCGGAATGGCCAGCACCTCCGCCCCCGGTCGCCCCAGTAGAAGACAACGACGAGGCCAACCCCCCGGAACCAACGATCGAAGGGGACACGCAACCCCAGGACCTACCCGGCCTGGCTCATTGGCGTCAAGAAGGGGGGCCCACCCAGGAACAGTTCCGCCAGGAGCAAAAGACCTGCCCCTCCCTCGAGGGACTCCGCCAACAAGCCAGCGCCCAGAGCGCAGGGGACTCCACCGGAACTCACTGGGTCTACTGGGATAACGACCTGCTATACAGCGAGCAAAGAATCGCGGAGCTAGGGGCCAGTCGAGTACTAGTGGTACCTCTACGCTTCAGAGACTTTCTGCTCAACCTGGCCCACGATGTACCCCTGGCTGGACACCTGGGCCAGGACAAAACTTACAGTCGCCTAGTAACCCACTTTTTCTGGCCGAAGATGAGGAACGACGTCCTGAACCACTGCCGGTCCTGCCCCACGTGCCAAGCCAGCGGGAAGAGTGGCCGTAAGCTGAAAGCCCCTCTACAACCCTTCCCAGTGGTCACTACCCCGTTCGAGAGGGTAGGGATAGACATTGTGGGGCCCCTGGACCCCCGCACGGCGCAAGGACACAGGTTCATCCTAGTACTGGTGGACCACGCCACCCGCTACCCCGAGGCGGTGCCCCTACGAACTGTGACCGCTCCGGTGGTTGGCTGGGCCCTAATGGGGATCTTCTCCCGGGTGGGCTTCCCCCGAGAAGTCGTCAGCGACCGGGGGACGAACTTCATCTCCAAATACATGAAGTCCCTCTGGCAACAGTGCGGGGTCACCTACAGATTCACGACCCCCTATCACCCCCAGGGGAATGGACTAGTGGAGCGATTCAACCGCACTCTCAAGGGGATGATTGGGGGATTGGAAGAGCCCCTCCGACGCCAGTGGGATGTACTACTCCCGTGCCTCCTCTTCGCCTACCGGGAAGTTCCCCAGAAATCCCTCGGTTTTAGCCCTTTCGAACTCCTGTACGGGCACCCTGTGCGAGGGCCCCTCAGCCTAGTCAAAGAAGGTTGGGAGATGGCCCCCCTAAAGACCCCTCCAGACGTCTTCAAGTACCTCCTGGCCCTACGCAACCAGACTCGGTGCTTCAGGGAGATGGCCAAGGCGAACCTCGAGGCCAGCCAGGAAGACATGAAGAGGTGGTATGATCACAATGCCTCCTCCGTCGAGTTCGAACCTGGTCAACAAGTGTGGGTGATGTCCCCCACCGAACCATGTGCCTTGCAAGATAAGTGGACGGGGCCCTTCAAAGTGGTCGAGCGCAAAAGCCCCGTCACTTACCTCATCGACATGGGGACCCCCCGGAACCCCCTTCTGGTCCTCCACACCAACAGACTCAAACCACACCTTGTGCGCTCAGAACTTAGCCTCCTGATGGCTACGGACAGTGGGGCAGAGGAAGACTCCGAACCCCTCCCGGATCTACTGAAGGCTCAGGAGAACGACGGTTCCGTGGACGGGGTCCGGCTCTCCGATGCCCTCACCCCAGAGCAACGCCAGGGCTGCCGGAACCTCCTGCTGCGGTTCGCTACACTGTTCTCCCTCACCCCCGGGGTCACCCCTTGGTGCTTGCACGACGTGGACACCGGGGACAGTCCCCCTATCCGACACCGGGCCTATCGCGTACCAGATCGGGTACGGGCTTGCATACAAGAAGAAGTAGCCAGAATGCTCACGATCGGGGTCATCGAGCCCTCGGACAGTCCCTGGGCCAGCCCGGTTGTATTGGTACCCAAAGCCGCTGCCCCCGGCACCACACCTGAACTGAGATTCTGCGTCGACTACCGGGGCTTGAACGCTGTCACCCGGACCGACGCTCACCCTATCCCCCGGGCGGACGAACTGATCGACCGGCTGGGGGCCGCCCGCTACCTCAGTATCTTCGACCTAACAGCGGGCTACTGGCAGATCGGCCTCACGCCCCGGGCTCAGGAACGATCTGCCTTCTCTACCCCCGATGGCCACTACCACTTCAAGGTCATGCCCTTCGGCATGAAGAACGCCCCCGCCACGTTTCAACGTCTTGTGAACCAGGTCTTGGCGGGGCTCGAAGAGTTCAGCGCGGCCTACCTGGACGATATCGCTGTATGCAGCCGCCACTGGTCCGACCACCTCCTCCACCTCCAAGAGGTCCTACAAGCCCTCCAGCGGGCCGGCCTCACGATTAAGGCCGGCAAATGCCAAATTGGTCAAGGGTCCGTGACCTACCTTGGGCACCAGGTGGGAAGCGGGCTGGTGGCCCCGCTGCAACTTAAAATTGCTGCCATCCAGTCCTGGCAGCCCCCGCCACCCAGACCGAGGTCCGAGCCTTCTTGGGGCTCACCGGCTACTACCGGCGGTTCGTGAGGGACTACGGCAGCATTGTGGGGCCCCTCACGGGTCTCACGTCCAAAAACCAGCCGAAGCGGATTAACTGGACCACCGACTGTCAAGCGGCCTTCGAAAAGCTGAAGGCCGCCCTGTGCACCGCCCCTGTACTCCAGGCCCCCGATTACAGTCGGGAATTCGTGGTACAGACAGACGCCTCCGACCACGGCATCGGGGCGGTTCTTTCCCAAGTGAACCCCGAAGGTCATGACCAGCCGGTGGCCTTCATCAGCCGACGTCTCCAGGCCCGAGAACAGCGCTGGAGCACAATTGAAAGGGAGGCCTTCGCAGTGGTGTGGGCCCTCAAAAAGCTCCGGCCCTATCTCTTCGGTACCCACTTCCGGGTACAAACCGACCATCGACCCCTGCAGTGGCTGATGCAGATGCGGGGGGAGAACCCAAAACTATTGCGCTGGTCCATCTCCCTGCAGGGAATGGACTTCACCGTGGAGCACCGACCGGGCCAAGACCACGCCAACGCGGATGGCCTGTCACGATTTTTCCGCCTCGACGAGGAGAGTCCCCAAGGAGATGGGTGACTCTCCCCGCCTTCAGCTGGGGGGGACGCATGTTGGACAGGCCACACGAAGGGCTGGCTCCCTCCCCGCATGACAGGGCCCCAGCCCAGGCCCACCAGGCGTGACCCACGAGAATCACCCGCACCCCGTCTCCCGACGGAATCCCTGCCCTCGGACCTCCATGTATCACGGACCCAAGCCACCACCGGCTCCCCCGGCCGGGTCAAGCCGCCATCTTGGGCCCTGCGCCACGAGGCCGCGTGGCCTCCATCCGACCCTAACCCTGGGCCTGGCCGGCCCCGACATCCCGGCACCACCATCCACCCAGGAGGTGAGCGGACCACTTGGCAGGTCAATGGGAGAATGAAGCGCCAAGGACTCTCCCCCGCCAGGTACCGATCGCCTCCAGCTCCCCCAGGCGCTGGCTCCACCCCCTGCTGGGTGTCTGGACACCTTCATCCCGGACCCTCCGACCTCCAAGTGCGAGGGTCCGGACATCAAAGGGCGCCTGCCCTATAACTGGGGCAGCTCCGGAGCAGGGAGGCAGTTGTATCCTGGAGTCGAGAGACACCAAGAGAACTCAGCCTTGACGGACTACTGGCGCTGCCGTAGCCCTACCTTGCGAACTATCGTCCTGCCTGCTGGCGCTGCCGCGGCCTTCTGCAACATCCATCCTCGTCGGGACCTGCTGGCGCTGCCGCGGACCGTTGTAACGACCACCTTCACCGGGACCTGCTGGCGCTGCCGCGGCCTTCTGCAACATCCATCCTCGTCGGGACCTGCTGGCGCTGCCGCGGACCGTTGTAACGACCACCTTCACCGGGACCTGCTGGCGCTGCCGCGGACCGTACCTCGACCATCTTCACCGGGACCTGCTGGCGCTGCCGCGGACCGTGTATCGACCATCTCCACCGGGACCTGCTGGCGCTGCCGCGGCCCGTACCAGCTAAACCACCAAGCTCGAGGATTGTGAGCTAATCACCATATCATCCGAACTACCAGACTGGTAACCAGACTGTCCCGCTACCCCTTTTCCTATCTTGAGAGACTTAATCGAGGGGACCCCTGAGTCCAGACCTCCTTGTACCATTTCATCGTACCGTAAGAAGTGCATATAAAGAACGCTAAATCTTATCCTTGTGTGGTATCTGTCTGTGGGGGGGAAGTTATTTGTCTGTACGATCGCTGGAGACGGCTCTCCCCGGAGACCTCTCCCCTTGTCCTCGGCCGACCCTCCCGGTCCGTCTAACACGTCCCCACGCTATGTGATGCTTGTGCGGGCCGTACCCAGGCCTTTGCCACGTGGGTACGAGCCGTCCCGCCATTGTTGGGGTGATGTAGGTGTGGGCGTGGTACGACTCGTACCCACGCTCTTAAGGCTTGGGTACGGGACGTACCTGTCTGGTTGTGTTGCCGGTTCGCGTCGTCAAGAACTTCCGTTGTGGCGGTCGCTGGCTTAGCTGGACACGCCCCCACCCCCTCGTAGTGACCAGGGCCTGAGGGTCAGGTATGTCCAGGGCATGTGTGCTGTGCGACTTTGGTGGGGGTTTTGTGGCCTGCCCTGGTCCTGCCACCCCCCCCCCCCTTTCGCCCCTCCCTTTGTTGTTCTGACCTTCTGCGGCGTCTGCATCGGAACCTGTAGAGGAGGTCGACTGCTATGAGGGCCGGGGTGACGCGTAGGTTCGGGTCCATGTCTGTCCGTCGCGTATGGGTACTCCTTGTTCGCGTCGTCCTGATTTCCCGGCAGTTTTTGGCAGCCGGATAATATTCACCGTGCGGGATGACGTCGGTGCGAATCGTAATTCCTGGTTCGTGAATGGCAGGCTGCGTGCGTCCCGACGTCACGTCGGCGCTTTCCCGGATCGCATTTGTACGTTTATTTTCGTCGGTCGGGGTTTTGTCCGATTCGTACGGAAATGGTGTTTACGTGCGAATCGTAATTCCATGTTTGTATATTTTGACGACCGGGTACGCGTCGGACGGAGAATATGCTCCGTCCGACGGTTCGTACCCGGTTTTTACCGGATCGTGATCGGCACCATAATGTGGAATCGAGAGGGTATGGAGTGAATGAATCAAAGGATGATGTTCTTGATGACATGTTCTATAAAAATCCACCTCCATATCGACCAGAACCAGAATTATTAACACCAAGTGCCCCAATGAAAGAAACTTTACGAATTATAAAGTCAGAACCAGTGTCCCGAGATTTAGAGAAAAATAATTACATTAGAGAGGTAGAGAGGAATTTAGAAAGTAAAATAAATGGTGAAAATTCAGAAGAATTAGCGAAGACAACCTTAGAATTAACTTAGAAAATAAGAGAATTGACAAAAAATCTGGAAGCCATAACAGTTCCGGGGACGATAGGTCCAGTGATGCCTATTTTTGATAAACGAAAAGATAGCGAACATTGTTTAACGGTTTAACGGTTCCTTATAAAAGCAATACACAGGCTGAGCAGCCAAAAACAAGTCAAAATGAAAATCCATGGAGACAGACAATAAGTATGATTGAACCAAATGTTTCAAATAACCCGTTTATAGGCCAGAATTTTGCAGAAAGACGTATAACAACAGTGGAGTCAATATTAGAAACACAAAAGGATTCAGAACAAGGTAATGTAGAGAAGCCAGTAGGACCATCTACAGAAGAATTAAGTGAATGGTTGAGAAGCTTGCAGAGAAAAGACAAAGAATCCCAATCAATAGATGTGGCCAAATTACAAATGGTATTAGAAGAGTTAATAGTAGGAACTATCCCCACAGAGAAATTAAAAACTTACCAAGATGAGGAATTACTATTTTTATGCAAAAGTGTGACATGGAGAGCGAAAAATCTGCATGAACGACTAGAAGAAGTAGCAAATGAAATGGGTATAGATATTGAAAGGTAAAGGCTTTACAAAAACCATATCGAATAGATTTCACTGAAAAAGATATTGAAAACTTGAACACCACGGGACGGAAAAGGCAGATTAAGAAATAATTATCTTATTGAGAAAATGGGGAGATGTGGATAAATGGAGAAGCAGATGCAACCGAAAACGAGATGATGCCTCAGATAAAACATTTGCCGCATTCCCTGTGAGAGCAAAAGGAAAGGTAGTAACAGAATGCCCTATGAGAGAGATTCCAGGAGGAGGATATGTGCATGTCCCATGGACAAGACAGGATATTTTGTCCTTTACAAATGATTTCCCTCGACTACACGAAAAGCCTGTCGAGTGGTATAGGCAGGTAGACAGATTTGTGAAGTTGTCTAAAGTATTATGGATTGACCTGAGCAGATTTATGGACAGAGTGCAAACTCATGATAAATTGGCCAACACAAGAATACCCTAGGGATCCAAAAACAGGGGCTCCAGACCCCGAGGTAATGGAGAAATACGAACAGGTTATTGCCGTTCTGAAAAACAAGGTTTCACCTAAAGAGACAGATTGGGTGAAAATTGACAGAACACATCAGGAAAGCAAAGAGTCAGTACATGCGTATTATGAGAGACGGATCTTGGCCTTTAAACAGTTTAGTGAAGATGAAAATCTGAGTGAAAAGGATTTAAGTCATTTTGTATACAGATTTGTATATGGTCTACATCCAGAAATTAGTGAAATGATAAAACAACATACTGTAGATTGGCAAAATAGGAAAATAGATGAAGTATTGAGACATGCCAAATATTTTAGTGATGAGATTGAAGCAAAGCAGCGAAAATTAAAAGAAAAGGCTATGTGGGCACAGGTAAAGGTAGTGGAGAGGCAGGAAGCTCAATTAGCGGAACAAGCGAATAATACAGGATCAAGACAAAAATTCAGTCCTGGGAAAGGTAAAGGAAGGTAAAGGAAATATAGAGGAAGCTAAGAAGAAATTCCCATGTCATAATTGCGGTAGAATAGGGCATTGGAAATCCGAGTGTAAATTTCCCCCAAGTACTAACAATGAAAATCCATCATTGAATCCACAGGTGCACAATGAGATGAATGGTCAACCGCTGCAACAGCAGCAGGTTGTAACACAACAGAATCAGGTGCCAAAACCGCCTTTACCACAGAGCAAAAACTTTCAGAAATTTAGTCACGAAGCGGGATTCTACAATGAAGAACAGGTAAATAAGCTGCCACGCGCTAGCGCTGTTTCGCAGTATTGGCTACAACGCGATGAGACTGATTCAGAAGAGGGTTATTGACGGTGCCGAAGGGAGGAAGAAGAGTGCGTACTTGGCGCTACTCTAGAAGTAGACCAGACAGGCCCATTTGTAGATGGAAAGATTAATAATGAAAGTATTACTTTCCTAGTTGATACTGGTGCTACTCGATCAACTGTTAGATCAGCTGATGTTAAGAATCTTCCTCTCTCAGACGAAACAATCCAAGTAGTTGGTGTATCCAACAGGCAGATTAAAACTTACCTTACAGAGCCGGTGAAAGTGAGCATAGGGAAATTTTCCGAAATGCACCGCTTTGTCGTGTGCGATACCAGTCCTGGGAATTTATTAGGTAGGGATTTATTGTGCAAAATGAACTGCACTATATTTTGTACCCCAGATGGGATAGCATTTGAGACCCCGGATGAAGATGTGTTGTATAAAATGACAATGGCAAACAGGGAAAAAGAGGTTACTGAAACCTATGCTGTATTTAACTCTGATTAATTACCTAAAGCATTAAAACAGTCTGTAAAAGCAGAAGTTTGGGATTGCACAGGAGAAGATATGGGATTAATGAGAAATGTAGATCCAGTAAAAATAACAGTAAAGGAAGGAGTTAACTATCCAAATGTCCCTCAATATAAATTGACACCTGATATAATTGAAGGAGTAACTCCTGTGATTGAGAAAATGATAAGACAAGGAATTTTGAGTAGTCCATGTAATTCACCAATATTGGGACTGAAAAAGCCTAGTGAGAAGTTCAGGATAGTACAAGATCTGAGAAAGATAAACAAAATCGTTGTGTCATGCTGTCCCATTGTACCGAATCCATCTGTGATTTTATATCAGATTCCCCATGACGCAGAATGGTATACAGTGATTGATCTATGCCATGCTTTCTTTTCCATCCCATTGCACCATGACAGCCAGCAATTCTTTGCATTTCGTTTCGGCGAGCGTATTTTGGCTTGGTGCCGAATTCCACAGGGGTATACAGAAAGCCCCTCAATATTTAATCAGCTATTGAAGAAGTCTTTGGAAAGTCTAGAAATGCCCCTAAAATTCAGTGTTAGTTCAGTATATCGACGACCTTCTTGTGGCGTCGAAAACCCGTGAAGCTTGTGAGCTAGACACTATAGCCTTGCTGAATCATTTGGCAGATGGAGGACTTAAAGTGTCACCATCAAAATTACAATTTTGCAAGAAAGAAGTACAATATTTAGGACACAACATTGAAAAGGGTCTGAGAAAAATAACGATAGACAGAATCAGGATCATAAAAGGAATGAGAGCACCCATGACCCAAAGAGAGATGAGAATGTTTCTGGGAATGGTTGGATATTGTCATCAATGGATCAGCAACTTTTCGTTGATCGCAAAACCTCTGGTACGACTGACGAGAAGCGATGTGAAAGATCCCATTGATTTGAACAAGGAAGAATTGACAGCTTTTAAACGATTGAGAGATGGGCTGTGTGAAGCACCTGCATTAGGTATGCCTGACTACGAGAAAGAGTTTGAGTTGTACTGCAGTGAGAGAAATGGATGTGCACTCTCTGTGCTAATACAGAAGCATGGAAAACTGAGGAGGCCAATTGCATATTTTTCATCAATGCTGGACTCAGTAGCTGTAGCCCTACCTGGGTGTTTGAAAGCAGTAGCTGCTACATGCCGAAGTTTGGAACAAAGTGAGGGAATTGTGATGGGATATCCTGTGAAAGTGTTTGTACCTCATGATGTGACAATCCTTTTAACAAGGAGTCGTACTCAGTATATGACACATAGTCGGCTGACAAAGTATGAAAAGGTCATACTAGGTGCAACAAATGTAAGTCTTGTGAGATGCTTAAATGTGAATCCTTCAACATTGCTGCCTGATGCTGAGAATGTGGAAGTCAGAGATGAAGCAGATCATGACTGTTTGGATGTACTTGATTTCTGTACAAAACCACGACCTGACATAAAGGATGTACCTTTACCAGAAAGTGATTTTGTTATGTTTGTTGATGGGTCCTGTTTGAGAACAGATGACGGAGTGTTAAGTGTAGTATATGCAGTATGCACGGTTGCAGCAGTGATGGAAGCATCCTATCTGAAAGGAGTAAAATCGGCCCAAGTTGCAGAACTTGTTGCTTTGACGAGAGCATGCAAGATTGGGAAAAGTGTGAGAGTGACTGTGATAACTGACAGCCAGTATGGCTTCGGAGTCGTACACGACTTCGGTCAGATATGGCTGCAGAGAGGATTTTTAACATCAAGTGGAACTCCCATTAAGAATGCTGAAGTGGTTGGAAAATTGCTCGAGGCGATACAGCTGCCTAGACAATTGGCAGTTGTGAAGTGTGCGGCCCATAGTCAAAGTGGCGATTACATTGCCACTGGCAATAAATTCGGAAATTACATGGCACAATACTGTGCATATAATCAGAATTCCATCAATCAGGCTAAGGAAAGAGAGGTGATTTCTTGCTCCTTGATGTTTACTAACACTGTGAGAACATGGGAAGAAGTAAGACAATTGCAGGAAGAGGCAGGAGATTAGGAGATGAAGCAGTGGGTAAAAGCAGGATGTGCACCCAGAGAGAAGGATCATGTGTGGGTCTATCGGGATGGAAGACCAGTTATGCCTGATAGCATGATGTCTGCTATGGCACGGATGTATCATGGTCAGGGACACATATGGAGAGATGCCATGATCAGGTCATTTAAACAAACCTGGTACAATGCAAAATTCAGACTTGTAGCAGAAAGTCTTTGTCATAGATGCCTAATATGTCAGCCATACAATCCGGGAAGAAAGACAGTAGTGAGTCTAGGAACAATAGAACAAGAAGGAGGGCCTTTTACCAGAATGCAAGTGGATTTCATTGAGATGCCTCCCTGTAACAGGTTGAGGTATGTTTTAGTTATGGTCTGTCTGTTTTGTAGATGAGTAGAGGCATTTCCAACAAGAAAAAATGATGGGATGACAGTGGCAAAATTACTTTTGAGGGAATTTATCCCTAGATTTGGGTTTCCAGTAACAATTGAATCAGATCGAGGAGGACATTTCCCTAATGAGATCATAAAACTGATTTGTGAAGCATTGAATGTACGACAAAAACTACATTGTGCCTAACGACCAGAGGCTTCTGGTGTGGTGGAACAGATGAATGGTACTATCAAAAACCGGATAGGGAAAATGTGTTTAGCCACAGGTATGAAATGGCCTGATGTCTTGCCTCTGGTACTCATGATTATTAGATCAATTCCAGACAGAACTACGGGGTTAAGCCCCCATGAAATCATCATGAGACGAGCCATACGGCACGTGTTTATAACAGTCAACAAGCTGATGACTATAACTGATGACATGGTGTTGGAATACTGTAAAAGCCTGGCTGACGCAGTTCATTCTGTGTTTCATCAGTTTGGAGCGGATGCCACCACCCTTGAAAAGAAGCCAGCCCATGGTCTGAGCCCAGGGGACTGGGTGAGGATAAAAGTTCACAGAAGAAGAAACTGTTTGGTTCCAAGGTGGGGAAAACCAAGACAAGTCATCTTGACCACAACAACAGCTGTAAAGTATGCCGGATTGAAAATCTGGATCCATGCAAGTCATACATTGAGAATTCCAAATCCAGTGGACAGCACAGAAAAAGAGTATTTTGATGAATCAGAATCCAGTACTGAGTCGGATGACGGAGAGCCAAAAACAAAAGAAAACCCTGAAAGGGGAAAACAGAACAAAGTCTAACATTTGTTCCCAGAAGTATTTCCCTGAGAAGAAGGTTACAGATTTCTGATACCAGTTCAGACTCAGAGACCGAACAAGGAGCGCAATGTTCTAGGAAAAAACAAGGAAAGACCAAAGAAAAAGACAGTGAAGAGACAATAAAAGAAATGAATGAAAATGAAGTGCCAGATTTAAGATTGAGAGAAATTCCACATGAAACAACATATTTAGATGGACAGGTGCCAGATACAGAGAGAGAGGGAAAGATTATTGCGGAAGACCCCCGAGGAGGTGTAGGGAACTCCAACATCCAGTTAGAAGCAGGGACAAGTAGTCAGCAGGAAGATTGCGTGTCGGAGATTCGAGGAGGGACAGAAGTAGGGAAAACAAAAGCAGTGGTGGAAAAAGAAACTGTTGAGAGTAAAAAGCAAGTTGAAACAGAGTCAGAGGAAAGCAAAGATGAAATACCTGAAGGTCGAGTTCTAAGAAAGAGAGCTTGGAGAACTGAAAAGAACAATAAAGGAAGTAAATTGAAAAGAGCAGCAAAGGACGACGTTTGGCCGAATAAAATAAAAAAATTAAGATATCGACTGACACGAGTAACTTCACCAAGGGCTGAACAGGTGAATGAAGTGACGAGTCAGGAGAAATCAAAAGACGAAGAAACCATTGTAATTAAAGAAAGCAAAAGAACAAGAAAACCTAACCAGAAGTATAAATCACCAGCATGGACGTATGTGGCCCTGCCTGAAGTAAAAGAAGAAGCGGATAGCCAAGGAAATCCAGAGGTGGTTGTACCAGAAGTGGTTGAGGAGGACGAAGAATCGGTAATCCTGAGAGTTGTATTGTCCGATATTGGAGAAGAAGCGGATGTTCAGGACATTCTGTATTCAGATCACGAAGGAAAGGTGAAAGATGATGAAATGCCAAACTGAATGAGATAAGAAAAACTACGGATGGAAAGATAATAAAATACGAAAAAAGACAAATACTGGTAGAACCAAGTAGGTGCTTAGAGCCCTGGGTTAGAAAACTAGTTGTGAAGTAGAAGAGGCTAAGTCAAAAGACACAGTCCATTTTAGCAAAAATGGCAAACACAGATAGTAGAAAAGGTAGATGTACATTCTTGAAAAGATGGTGTAAAATGTGTTGTTGTTGTACAGGATTACTAATGCTTCTATGGAGCGTACTTGCTCTCCTGATCTCATTTAAAGTTACTATAGATACAATAGAAGGACATAGTGAAAACAAAACTAATATAGAGAAGATTCAAAAGGTAGTTCCGACTAGATTAGATAAAAACTATTTACATAAAGACAGGTCTATAACTGACTATTCTAATAATGTGTTTTCGTAAGGGACAGCTACGTTTGTATGCAGTTACCTGCCTCTGTATCGGAGGGAGTGACCTATCACCACCTTCCAGTAACTTATGGAATAACCTGTAGTGTAATAGCTAGTTTATTTTATCAAACAGGGAAATTAGAGTAATATTTTTCAGATGTAGATACTATATTTTCACAAGTACCGTCAATTAACAAGCTAAACAAGGTAAAACCTGCAAAGGTATTAGGTGAAATTTTCTTAGAGACTAAGGAACTAACATTAGAATATATATTTAAAAACAATTTGACATGCAGTTTAAAGAAAGAGGAAAATACATTTTTAGATATGGTTGAAGAAAGGAGACTGAAAATGCAAAGAAAGGCATCTGAAGGAAAAGTGGAGAAGACAGTCTGGGATGTAGAAATGGAAAAACATTTGAAAGGAGAAGCTAGTCCAACAATGGCTCTAGATTGGCCACAGAAAGGAAAATTGTGTATTAGAAGGAATCAAACTGCATATGATAATTATTTTGTAGGTAATAGTGAGTGCCATGATACATACCGAATCATGGGTGGATGGGGATTTAAAGGTGGAAAAGATCAAGTTTTTCCTGGGTTATATTTCATTTGCGGGAACAGGGCGTATTATCGTTTGCCAGACCATTGGTATGGCACATGTTATTTAGGCCTTGTTTTTCCGAAGATTTTTCATATGGATAGAGGAGAAGATAGTGTACATAGTTTAGGTAGTTATTTAGCACGTAGCAAGAGATAATCTTGGTCAGAAATTGTGGGTGACATTTTTGGAGCATTGATACCAGCAGTGGGAATATCTCTGAATGCAAACAAAATTAGAAGGCTTTCAACAGTAGTGGATCACTTGTCAACAAGCACCGCTGGAGGATTTTTATTGGTAAACACTGAAATGGTTGCCATGCGTGCCATGGTAATGCAAAATCGACTTGCCCTTGATATATTATTGGCAAAAGAGGGTGGAGTCTATGGAATGCTGAAAGTTCAACATTGTTGTACTTACATTCCAGACGAAAGTAAAGATTTGAAAATTCATATTAAAAATATTACAGAACTGCATGACGAAATTGCACCACTGGAGGTTGAAGGTGTTTGGGAGAAGATTGGAAAGAAAATATCAGCTATTAAAGATTTCGTAGTAAACTCAGGTAGAACCTTTTTAGGTAAAATATTATTTCCATTAACATGTGTGATTTTCATAGTGTTAATAATAAGATTAGGGTGTATCTGTCGTAAAAAGAATAAAAATCAGAAAAAGTTAAAAAGAGAAAATTTAAGGAGAAAAGGTAAGAAACAAGAGAGAGAATTCAAAGAGATAGAATTAGAGGAAGTTAAGGAGAATATGTACAAATCAGCGAAAAGAGAAGTGACAGGGGAAACTGAATTATGAATAAAACCAAGAAATCACTTTGAAATTCTATAAAAGGGATACAAAATTCTGATGGTGTGGTGATATAATCACCAAAGGGGGGATTGATGGAGCGGGTAGTACAAAATTTTGTATACCCCCCATTTCTGCATGATTCATATTAATCTGAATAATCTATTAATTGTAATAATATTAATCTGTTTGAAGTGATATCTAATTAATCGTATTAATGAAAGAATTACACGTGGGATTTGCATTTGCATCACTAAAATAATTTATAAAATTATTATACGTACGCATACTAATGCTAGAAAGTTAGAATATAGCATGATATATGTTGCTTTTGTGACGTAATTGTAAGTCGCACCAGATGACATCGTTGGGTGAATATAAACGCTTTGAATGTTTCTATTATGCTAGATAATTACATACACATAGGGGAATTAGTGAGGGTTAAACATTTAATCATTATTTCCATGTTTTAATTACGTTTTGTGTTTGTTTTGCTTAAGTTGACCAATTGGGCCTACGTCAAGATGGCCGACTTTTGACTTGACGGGACTAGTCACCATTCCACGAGGTTTCGGGTGAAGTGCGCCTGCGCCACCGCGAGCAACAGTGGCCTCGTCCTGACCCCATGCAAGATGTACCCATCATGGTCACAATGGGAGAATTGCCAGAACTTTAAACAAAGGACTGTCTTTTAAAGCGGAACCAGCAAGTGTGATGACCTAACCAAATAGACTATGTGAGAACTTTACCGAACAACCCCAAACCCAGCAATTAGGACTGCCTAAAACTGATTTTGTTACATCTTGACATTAAATTTATTATAAAAGATGGTAGAATCTTCCTGACACAGACGTGCGAACTGATGGTTATTTTCCTGACGTTATGCTGACGGAGAGAATGGTGACACTGCTGGACAGCTGTTTCCCTGAATCTTTGACAGACTGAATTGCTGCCTGACTTTCGATGAATTAAATACTTTTACGACTTGATTGACTTAGAGAATGACTAATAGCCAGATTAGGTAAATATGATGTTCCGTGGTTTGATTAATGATTTATTAAATTGTGCAATTAATTAGATAAACAAAGTATTGATTAACAAACAAATGTGTTGGGCTGCTTATTGAAAAGATTAGATTGAGATTGAATATAAAATAGAAGAATTGAGTTACCAATTATCCAAGAACAACTAACTGAACCAACCATCGACTAAATGGAGGGAATATCTCGAGGTTCAGAGTTTAGTAAAGGTATTCTATGTATGTTTATGTAAAATAGGTTCTTTAGGTAAAAAGGTATTCCTTTCATGTCAGCGTTTTGGAAAACGTATCCCTCCCGTAAGAGCAGATCAGAAATGCGTAAGTGTTGGTGTTATGGGCCCCACCATTGAATGTTTTGAGCGAATGTGCTAGTGTGATATTTGGTCTGTGACGAAGGGAGGATTTGAAATTCCATGCTGCATCAATGGTCTACAAATATATATCTAAAGAAAGTTATTGTGGAAATAAATATACTCAACCCTATACATGATAACATAACAAGTGCTGTAAATTTGCAATGGGATTTTCCTGTTTTTTGCCTGAGGCACTTTATGTTTACATTCCCACAGTGCAACTTATTAAGAGGTAAATCCACGTAGGTATTTTGAGAAAATCAATGGATAATTATATACACCAGATGCTATACATCATAAGAAGTGCTGCAAATTAGAGCAGGGATTTTCTTGTTTTATTCACAAGGCACTAAGGGGCAGATGTATAACGGAATGACGGAACGTGGCGTTAAGCAAAACTTCCTAATGCCACGCTCCCCCATTCTAAAAACACAGGGATGCACAGTTTTTACAAAGATGCGGTGCACCACTGCCTTTCCCCTAGTGCTGGCGCAAAATCGAGCTGCATAGCGCCAACACAGTGCAAGGGTGCCTGCGTTGGGGGAATGATTTCTGCACATGTGTGCAGCACACATAGAAGTTGGAAATCGTCATTTTTTTCAATTATTTTTTATATGCAAGAAAGTTACACACTCCTGCACATAAACAATCATTCATGGCATTTTGCTGTTTCCTTGTGTGCTGCAGCACACATAGAAACAGCAAAAACGAGGAGAAATAAAGTATTTCTCCTCATTTTGCCATGTTAAGACCAAGTTTTCCCGCTGCCCCATATTTATGCCACCCTTGTAAATATGACGCAGCTTCAAAATCAATGAGTGTTGTGGTGGTGTTGCAGCGGAACGCCCACCGCAACACCGATTGCCCACCCCTTTCAGGCTAAGAATAGCAGGAAAGGGAGCCTTATATACAAGGCAGCGTTAAGTCACGTTAAGTGGCTTAACGCCACCTTGTAAAAAAGGCCAAGCCCCTATTGGCACAGGAGCATCATAAAAAGTGACGTTCCTGTGGTGATAGCGGCTTGTAAAAATGCCCATTTATGTTTTTTGTGTTTACATTCGTGCAATGCATTTTATTAGGTGGGATAGGGGCATTTGGTAAAGCTGAAACCCTCGTGATCAGATACAATCAATGAGTGTTTATGGTTGAACTTTTAGATTGTGTTGTTTTTAATAAATATTGTTTTTAATTACCCCTATTTTTTCTTCTTTTACTTACGATATTGCTTCGACATTGAGCAAAAGTTCCTCTGATCCGATCCGTTTGCACTGTTATGAGAACTAGAAGTAATCTTGATGCATTTTAACCTAACTTTTGCATTAATTTCCGAATACCTAATTTTAATGTTAATGTTGATATTTGTTTATCGTAGTTGGCTCCTGTCCTGCTTCATCTTTCTTGATTTATCATGCCATTCATGAAGGTTCCTTCCATATTTTAACTACTACAATTAGTTACCCTCTAGGCCCAAGAATATGCAAAATCTCCACCATTATGCATGGCGGACTGTACTAGATTTCTGTCCTTGGTTTGTGTTTATTATGTACCTACAATGACAAAGAATTTTACCTCTGCTTTTATTGTGTGAGTTTTATGGCCTATGGCTGAAATAAAGTATTTCTTGACTTCTTCAATTTCTGGTAACATAAAGGAGAAAAGAAGGATAAGACTTTGGGCCAGATGCATCAAAATTGGATCTTGTGAGTCTATAATAGCGAATTTTACTGATTTGCTATTATAGACTCGCAAAATGCAATGTTTGTAGGTTTCAACAAATATTTTGCGATTCCTACGCATTCCTTAATTGCGAGTCACAAATTGCGAGTCAAATAAGGAATGGCTTCCCATTCATTTCTATGGGCCTAGAGACCCATAGGAACAAATGGGAATTGCATGCGCAATTTGCGAGAACCCAATAGATACTTGCAAATTGCGCATGCAATTTCAAGCGTGCACCCCTGAAAAATGCATGTGTGCTCATGTGGTGCACATACATGCCCTATGGGCATGAATGTGCGCCACATGGCACTTAGAAAAATGCTAAAAAGTGAATTTTTCCAGGAATTTGAAAATTACCACAAACTAGAAGTTGGTGGTAATTTGCGATTCTTTAATACAAAATCACAATTTGCGATAGCTACATGAATTGCATTTAAGGAATCACAAATTGCCATCCCCTAACTGCATTAGCAATTTAGGTAATCGCAAATAATTGCGATTACCCATATTGCGAAAATCAAAATGTTTGATACATTGGAAAAGCATTTTTAAGTTTCCAAACGGGCTAATTCTGCCATTCAGCCCCTTTGTGATCGCAAAAAGAGTTGATTCATCTGGCCCTTTATTTCCAGTAAAGCTCTTAGCAGAGCATATTCCAACCCAAATAAGTACACAGAGTAGGATGAGTACAACAAAAACTGCCAGGACTAATTCTACCTTTACTCCTAGTCCCCCAACAAGTCCTTTAGCAAAGACCATGTATGTCACTCATCAAGACTAAAGCCATCAATAATTTTGTGTAATTCCTTAACACATTTATTGATATGATCAATCTGATCATGTATACTCAGTGACACATTTGGTATCAATCAGCAGCTTTCGGATCCTGCAATTGTGCAAAATCCACTCTTGGAAGCCAGGCAAAATCAAGAGCCATTTGGTTGTGCCCCATGACAGCCCTTCAGGCTTCTAATTGATAGCAACTTAGTCCTAATGTTATGGTGGTATAATTAGCAACTTTTGGTAAAGCCTTGACTACAGTTTGAATTTCATCCGTTGACAGTCCTATCCCATACATAGATAGCAGGATAGCAAAGAAACAGGCAGTTTTGCATATGTCTGTGGCTTGCGGTATGGGAAGGATCATGCCATATGGAAGGGATGATATAAATGGGATAGCCAAGTATAGGCTTGGCTGCCATAAAGCAGCTGCCAGGTTGTTCTTGAGAGCAACAGTGGGAATAAAAGACTCCTGAAAGAAGTGTCAAATTCTAGGAAGCATATAGGAATCAGATTGGACTGAAAGAAAAACAATTACAATCAGTGTGGCCCACATGGATGCTAATGTTTTGAGTTTCATAACCCATTCCACAGGCCCTATCAGCAAGGTAAGTTAAATAGCAAGGGGCATGGTGTCTTGGTTAGGAAAATGGAAAGCATCAGTTTTGTAGAGGCTATGTATACAGGCAGCTTCACATTCCTTAGTGGTATGTTTGGGAAAGAGTGTCTGCCTCCTGGTGAGGGCTAGGTCAAGGAAAGATGTCAGTGGAAGCTATTTCCTAAGCCAACAAGGTTGGATTGTTCATTGGAGCAAACACAGTGTGCATAGGAGAGGCTAGTGTGTTGGTATTCTGTGGTACCTTACAGCAGTATTCATTGTGAGCAGGGCTAGGAAAGAACCACAATGATTTGCACCTGTGTATTAGCACATGCACCCTATCACTGATTGAAGATGGTAGCAGGCCTCAGTCAAGTCACAGGTAAGGCAGATCGGTCCGGAAAGCAGAATCCGTAGAACAGCAAATAAGTTGTTTGCAATACTGGAGTGTTTTATCATTATTTAAACACAAGTAAAGGGATGCCAGGGACAAAGAGGAGCTTGACAGAAGCAACATGGATTATCCCATTACTATTTCATACTCACTTGGCGTAATCCTTTGTCTATGGGTAGTTCAAGTGCCTTGGGAAGGGTGTCAGGCCATTTGAGACTCATCTTAGCAAAAATCTTAGCTATTTTGTTTTTCAAAGTGGAGTTGAAACACTCCACCTTCTCTGATGATTCTGAGTGGTAGGCAAGTTAAAAGTGTTACTTGATCCCTAAAGCCCTGCACACCTCCTGCAATACGGTAGACACAATGTGTACCCTTGTCATTTCCTATCTGAAGGGGGACCCCCAAACCTAGGAAATGCATTCCTAACCAGCCTTTTCACAACTGCAATCACATCAGCCTAAGGATAAGTTTTAATTCATCCAGAAAACATACAGACTAAGTCCAGGACATATATGTATATGTTTAGGCTTGTGGATAAAGTCCACTTATCTGTGGATGAAGGAGCTCTTTGGAGGATGGTGGGCAGAGGGAGTGGTTTTGGTTACCTTTTCAATATTGTGAGCTTAAAAAGTGGCACATCAATGGCACTATTGTTGGGTAACAGAAGAGAAAAATGGAGGAAATTAATACGTACTTGGGGCATAAGTCATGCCATTTCTGCTGATGTCGATACCTTGGTATAGTTTTTTAAAACTTTTTTTATATTGTCTTTATTGAATTTTTAGATATGAAATACAGGTAGGCGAGCTCTTAGTTAGTCCGGAGAAGGGGCATCTGAGGGGCCCATGTGGCCTGATTTCGTGGCGTCTTGTGTAGCAGGGGATGAATTGTTCAGATACCCCGGTCCTGGGTGTGTAGGCGTGGATTGATTATGTGAGCGGGACTCAGCACACACTGTTCTGCAGAAAGCTACATCATCTGCAGGGGTGTTTAGAGTTTTGGGGCGACCTTTATATTCTACACGCAGACATGCCAGTATAGCATGGCATATTTAATGCCCATCTTGCGGAGCGTGTTTTTAGCATCATTGAATTTCCACCTAGCCTCCTGAACCATGGGTGTGAAATCAGGGAATATCGAGATGTTGGCACCCTGATGCCTTACAGGTCCTTTTTCCTTGGCCATCCCGAGTGCAGTGTCTCTGTTGAGGAGGCCAGCTATGATATACCGGGGTGGTGAGCCATTCAGGGGTCGTGGGCCCAAAGACCGGTGTGCCCATTCCACTACGTATGTGGCTGAGAAGCTGGTGAGATCAAATAAGTCAATCAAGAGCTGTTCGACAAAGACTTATGGAAGCCCCATGTTCATGGTCTCTGCTATTACAAAAATGCAAATGTTGTTGCGGTGTGACCTAGCTTCGAGGTTTTCGTTCTTTACGGCAACTTGTTTCAGCGCACGTTCAATCTTTTTCAACCTTTTTTGCATTGTAGTGGGGGAATTTTACAGGTTCTAAACCCTGTTTCCTGCCTCTCCAAGACGTGCCCCTTGTCGATCAATCTGCTCACCCATCCTGTTGATGCTGCCTGCGAGTGTGTTAAAGCGTGAGTCCATCGCACTGTATCCCGCCTTGAGTTCTGCCATCAAGGTTTCCATATTTCCAGTGGAGAGGCCATCTTGGCCTTTCCCAGCAGGTTCCTCAGTGTCTGAGTGCGACTTGCGACTCTCTGTAAGTTTTGTGCGGTCAAACGCAAGCCGCTGTTGTTTGGGGTCAGTGCGGCCCATGGTGGATGGGCCGTCACCTGCTGTCACCGGTTTCTGGGGGAGCTTGGCTTTGGACACATACTTGAAGATCACGGTTATCCTTGGGCTGTGGTGACGTATATTTGGTAGGTGGTAGTTTCAAGGTCCAGGTGTGGTTGCATGGTCTTGATCTCCATTTGGGGTACTTTCTGAATCAGTGGCTTTGGAGCCCTCCCTTCCTGCGTGGTGTGTTCGATTCGGTTGGAGGGGGATGGTTGGTGCAACAGGCCTCCTATATATTGCTTATCTATATCCTCGCTCGCTATGTCTCCAGTTGTCCCCCGTGGTGGGATTGTGTTGCCTGTCAAGAGGGTTGCCTTTAGCGCATGGCAGGGTATGGGTGCATTGGCCCTTGCCTGATCGAGCGTGGGATTTGGCAAGTGGTTATTTCCCAGATCTCGCTGGGCCAGGACGTCCGGGCTCTTGATTCATGGTGGGCTCATGCCCAGGGCCTCGCCCCTCCTCTCGGGTAAGCCTGGGCTCACTGTCTCTGAGCCAGAGCTCCTATGCAGATGGTTCCCCACCAGGGGGGGAGGGCGGATATAGAAAGGAGCTAGAGCATCCTTCTGTCTGTGCGGGGCCTCCAAGACGGTGCCAATGGCGCTCTCTCCCGCTCCTCACTGATGCCAGATTCGTCCCAAGGGGCCGCTTTCACCTCGCCCCATTGATTCTCAGGAGTCCATGAGGATCCTGCATGGGCTTCAAGCCGGGTTATGAGTGGCAGCGTTGGTTGTCGGTGAGGATGAACTGCCTGTGCCGGAGCCTCTCAAGAGAGCGGCCATATTGGTGGTGCTCACGGCCAAGCCCCTACCTTGGTATAGTTAGGAGAGGATGGGACAGTGGTGGCTCCTGCGCTAAGGCACAGGAGTGTCGCCCCACTCACTGCTTTGCAGCAGTGAAAGAAAGGGAAAAAAATTATATTAGCTTGATGTTATTATCATTTTATTTGTTCCTGCTGCAGCAGCATGGGGGCGAGGAGGGACTGCTTTGCTCACAGGGCAGGGGAAGAGTGGTGAGCACACTGAAGTGCAAATGACGCTTTGGCTGGGTGTCTCGGGCCGGACAGTCATGCTCACTTAGCATGTTCTCATCCCATGCTACATTAGAGCCTGGGTGGAGAGCATGCCAAGGCCCCGGTTCACGTCTGAGCACCGAACTACAGCTCTCAGACCAGTCACAATGCTGCATTGCAGCATTGTGATTTGCTTAGGAGCGCCCAACACAACTCTGCACTGCAGTATTGTGATTGACTCAGGGGAGCCTGGCTGCTTCCTGTTTGGCAGAAGATCGACGACATGGGACAGTGCGATAAGGCGGTAGGAGTCTTTCTCTTTTTTACACCCATTGCCCCCACCACACCACCCCAGATCCGTGCCGGCCGCCACTGGGATGGGGAAGAGAAAGTTTAGGAAACTACTCTCCCTGTGCTTTTTTTCCACTGGCCATTATGATCTTTTACAGCTAGTCAACTTTCTGAGAAAGAAATAGTGCCTTCAGAACCTGGAAACAAAGCAACCATTTTTGCAGTTTGCTCTGCAAAATCTTTTCCCCTAGATACTTTTGGGCAGATATACTAAGCTTTGGTGCAATGCAGCACAGCAACCAAAGTTGCTGCACTGCTTTGCACTAAAAGGTGAAACAAAATAGTGCCATATCTATTAAGATTAGGTTGTGTTTTTCTCTAACCCAGCACTGGTGCACCTTAGACAGCCATGCGCCAACGCTTGCTCATCATAGCGTAAAGGTGTGTGCTTTCTGTCAAACATTGATTCATACTGGAAAGAGGACACTTCCAATCAAACAAAATATGCTTTAAACCTTGTTGCCACTTTGTTGCATAAAATATGAATTTACCTTGAAAAAACAAAGACAAGAGGCAGTTGGCAAAACAGGAACAGTTGTTTTAATTAAACATTTTGTCCTACCCACAGAGACGGATCTAAGGACTGTCTCAAAGTACAAGCAATCCGTCCGGGCTTATATACCATTTTGGGTACAATAAAAGTACATCCAGCGATCCTTGTTTGGTGAAGGAATGTGGGCCTTGTCTGTGGAGTCATAAATAAAGGGTCTTTGATAACAAATGCAGGTGGTTTGATCTTGTGTCGACACAATGTGGCTCATTGGGCAGTGTGTCCAGACGGTGTGTGATCTCTGCATGTACTGTGTGCTGTGTTCTAATTGACTGTGTGCTCCTAACTCCATGAGTCATCTAACATTATGGTGTATGGGGAATATGCGCTTCCCTCAGGCCTTGTGTGCTTTTTTGGGGCCATTGTGGTGTCACTGCGCTTATCTATGGGATGGACCTGAGGTTTCAGTTCATACGTTTGTTTGACGGCTATGTGCCACCCCACCTGTGACCTGTCAATCGGTTCCACAGGCCAGGGTTGCAGAACCTACTTTGTCATGTATTTTGAAATCGGGGTTGATGGCGAGTTTATGGCGGACAAAATTGACAATAGCGATGCAATTCCGTTTGTATATGCGAGTGTACCATCATAAGCCTTACCATAGTTTATATCAATATCAACAACTTTGTATACTGTACAATGCAACACACATGTAAAGTTGGAAAAAAGAGGAGACTTTTTAAAATTGCTTCACTGTTACACCTGCCTAGAGAACACATACTTTTTTGGCTCAAATCCTTGCCTAGTAGATTGAGATTTGCATCAAAGCCCACAGATTTTTGCATGGGAACGCTCATGTAACACCCATGGCATGGCCCCTTGACACAAAGTACCACACTGTGCATACTGCTACTTTTCACTACATTAGGCAATTCGCCAATGCAAATTATAATTTGTGTTGAAAAGTAAATTCCACCACAACCCTTTGCGCTGGATTTACATTACATTTGCGACACAAACCTAGAGCAAAGTGAAAGTAAATCTGGGACTTTGGAGTGATTGTGTGTGCCTTCTGAGTCAAAGAGGTATCCGGTGATCGTGAGAGCATCCAAGCGATATACCAACAGAGGTTTATGATATAATTTACCTTCATTTAATAAAAGCACATCTTTCTAGGTGTGGGGCACCCTTCCAAGCAATTGTAAGTGTCATGAAGTGGCTGCCGGTAGACCTTTTGGTGGAGAGAATGGTTTATTGGGTGATTGAGACTGAGATTCTTTACCAAATGGCCTTTGAGGGTTGCTTCGATGTGTGATGCCCTTTTATAATAGATTTTTTCATATGGTTCTTACTATATCAGTAAAACTGTGCATTTAGACAACATAAACTTCAAAACTGTTAGGGACTGATTCTAAGCCCACCAAGCACACCAACAGAATATGTTGACCTTATCCTGGCTGGCTCACTGTGTGCCCTCTGAATCTCTAAACCTTACAAGGTACCGGAGGGCATATTCAACCTCAGAACATGTCAACTCTGACTCCCCATGTAAATCGTGGAAAAAGATCAGTCCCTTTCGTTAGTAACACATGCATGCCCGAAGGGAGTCACAAGAAATACTCAATCTGGCATTTCAATTATTTATTGAAGCATTGTGACTCTTGTGTAAAATACGTGCACTGCAGTGATTAATAGAAGGAAACAGAACAGAGTAGTCAGCATAATTAGAATCATAAAGAAGATGAACAATTCAACCAATGTGCTGTTACATTGATTATAAGCATACATGCATAATCATATCTACACTCCTACCTAGTGCTTTCTAACAGAATGGGTTTTGTGGTGTGAATCTGCCAGAATACCCTAGGATGATTTCCCAGTTACCTGTAAGTATTCATCGTCTGGGTGCTAGGTGTTCTGTAGAGCAGACAATCGTCCTTCTCAGGAAGGTAAACAGGATTCACCTGGGCTGGAATTCGGCATGGTGTGACCTTGACAGTGACAGTGAAATGCTCCTTTGTCTAAACAAGGGATTGGTGTAGTTTATATAAAAATCTTCACCCATGTCACCATACCGGAGCCCTACTCAAGTCGTCTATTGATTCCACCCTTGCAGGGCTGTTTCCGAGTGAAAAACAGCAAATGTCATCATTTTCCCAGTGAACTTAAGCCTGGTACAGAATGTCCATTTCTCTGATAATATGCCAATGAGAAGTGTAAACACATGCAAATGTGTGTTAAGATGTAAAACGGTGGTGTTCCTCGCTTGAGGCCTATGTAACCACATAACATGTACTTGGATGTAAGACGAGCAAAAGCTTCCTAAAGTATGTTCTAAAATAAATGGTCAAATTTTCCTTCAATATTAAAAGCATAAAAAAATCCAAACATTTAAAAAAAAGTATGATAAAAAACACATAAAAGGCTGCATTAAAACAATTTTGTGATTTTCTCTCAATTTCCAATAAACAAACAAGGTAAAATCTGCCCCCCCCCCGGCAGTCGTTGAAAGTGTGACAGCTAGCAGTGCATCTGCATGTGACGAGCAAAGAACCAGAAATCCAGGAGCCGAAGCATCCAGTAAGGCTCATAATATGCATTTTCTAGGTAATTGTACAGGGCAAGTAATCAGGTGAACTTTTAACAGGTCACCTGCAATCCTATGTCCATCGATTGAACGGGTTGTATTCCAAGGCATATATCCAGAGCACACTCAAAAGAACACAGGAAACAGTGGAATAGAGGCTGCACACAGTGTAACCAGATGGGCTGAAAGGACAAGAACCAGTTATCCTTTAGTTCCTGAAGCAAGGGTGTACCAAGATAATGTATCATCTTTCATGACACAGGAGTACATGTGGCAGTTCCATCCCCATTTGGCCTTGTGACGGAACATTCATTGGAAGCAGATAAAATAGGATCAGTATCCTGACAATGAGGAACAGGACAAGTGGTAAGCCTCCAAAAACTCTTCCAACCACAGAGTGTATGAAAGATAGAATTACTCCAAAGACAGTCTGGAACGTACTAACAACCCCAGAGCCAAGTGTCTTAAAAAAGTGTACTACACCCGCAGTATTTGAGGCATTAAAGATGCGGTGCACAAGCTCCCCAAAATAGTTTGGAAGGTTAGTGCAAAGTGACGACTGTATCGCAGAAGATGATGTTGCAACCTGAAGATTAAACATCTCCTGTGCAGATGTTAACACAATTTCTTTCTGAAACAATATGGCTTTCAGTCTGAATAAAGCATCAAAGTTCACGTTTGAAAATGGAATTGAAGGAATGACTGTCACCGACCTAACTGAGCGGGCTGGTGGAAAAAGCACTTATGTACAACAAGTCATGACCCTAGAAACTATCACCAGATAGAGTATTCTCGGTTTCATCCCACGGCAACCTTGGTCGCTCAAATTCAAATAGCTTTCATTCGAAAGCAATCTGAATGCCAGACAAATTACTGCAGCTGGGGAACCTTTTTAGATAACACGACACGTTTGCCTTGGACACTGTAGGAAAGTAGGATCTTCATTTATAGTTACCCCCACGTTTTGCTGGCGTCAGTATGTTTTTTTGACTAGCATGGCTGGGATCCTGTTAATCAGGAGCCCATTATATGGTACTAAGGTACGCAGGGCATAGGTACACCAGGGGTCTCCCATTGGCTGCAGCATGTATTATGCCACCCATGAGAAACAACTCAAAGAGTGACTATAGGCATGCCATTGCAGCATGTGTGAGTTGGTGCTAGCACTGCTTATTCCAGATATAAGTTTACTTATATCTGAGGTCACTTCACTTAAAACCTATAAGTCATCCCTATGGCAGGGTTTTCAATCCTGAAGGCAGGGTGCTAAGTTATAAGTGTGAGGGTGCCTTACATGAGTAGGGCACCCCCTACAAACCCCAAAGTCAATTCTCCAGGCTTTGTAAGTGCAGTCATTACACGATGGCTAACTATATATTGGCTGTGTCAAACCTGGGCATGTTGTATCATACCCCAACACCATTACCGGTGTTGGAGGTATGATTCCATGCACTAGGGGGCTGCTCTGGAAGCCCCCAATACTCCCGGTAACACCTTCCTAGGGTCTTCCAGCAAGCTGGTGCTGCTTCTGACCTCAGGCACGATTCTTCCCTCCTGCTGCAGAGCTGAGCTTGAGCAGGGGAAGGTAGAATGATAGCTTTCCTGTCACAGGGAGGTGTAACCACTTCCCTGATAGGACTTAGGGGATTGGGCTGGGGTGGGGGCAATTGCCAGCGCCACCAGACTGCTTTGAAGGACACATTTGGTGCCCTCCTTGCATACTGGAGTGAAACTGGACAAAGGACATGGGATAATCCTTCTCTCTGTCCAGCCCCTCATCTGGGAGGGACCCTTGAACTGTTCCAACCCTTTCGCTAGGGTACTTAAGGGCTTACCCATGGGTGGCTCTTCGGATTCATTGTGGGACAAGATTCAAACCTGAAACCACTTCAACTTCGACCGTCTAGGTACCTTGGACTTCCCTAGACTTCGCCTGGAACTGAGACTGCACCAAGTAAGACTCCTGTTGCTCCCGATCTCACTGTTCTGCAAGTCTTCTTTATCATCTGTGCCTCATCCAGGTTCTTCTCCAGGTCTGTGGGCATCAAAGGCACATGAAGGAATCTCCCTTGGAGTGAAGGAGTCACTCCCCTGCATCTGCAGGCACTGCAATGATGCTGACCAGTCTACTGCTCCTGACATCCCACAGACTCCAAAAGGCTCAACAATACAAGTGGTAGTTCTGCAACTTCCTTAAGGCCTGACCTGTCCTCTCAGCACGTTTAAGGCTAGTATCCCTTGTCAGAACTGCTGGAACAGAACCCCTGTGCAATGCATTGACTTGCTATTGCCAAGGTTTGTTAGCTCTGTACATCAGAGATCTTCCGGCTACAAGAAGCTCCAGCCTCCAGCATCTCTTCCTGCCAAGATCTTTGTCCTCATCTCATCCTCTGCACCATGGGCCTGCATCTTTGGTGAGCTGCTCGAGGTCCTCTTGCGAATCCTGTGCCTTCTGCCTGTGGGTCCTCTTGAGGGTCTTCTTTGGCCGCGGTGGGCTCCACTACTTGCTCATGGCCTGCTCTGACTCTCCTGCAATTGGTGAGTCCCTTGGACTTTGCTGGTCCAAATGTTGCTCTTTTTTTGTTTACCACGTCTGTTGCTGCTGCCAATGCTTGTTGGTGCTCCCACCAGACACCGACCCCCTGGTTCTCAACTTCTGACATGGGACAGCTCACGAAAGGCTCCTGGTCTTCAAAAGCATTACCTAGTCCTCACAGCTGCAGCGACAAGGTCACTGTCAGCGCTCCTGCATCTTCTGCCATTGGCGGTCATTGTTTTTCCGTGCCTCTTGGTCACCTCTGAATGGCATAGACTCTGTCCCTCCTGCTTGCAGGTACCTCACTTCAAGAATCTGTCCTTGGAGTCCACCGGACTCTTTCACCGTCTTAGCCAGCGGCATCTTTCCTGAAGTCCTCCATTGTGGTCTACGGCGGTTTCCGACGTCAATTCGCACCTATGCACCTGGCTTCCCTGGTGTAGATATCCTGGTTCCTGGGGTATCCACGGTTGGGGTAACTATTCAACCTTCTGTCTTCCACTGGGTTTCTTCTGTGTCCACTATGAAGGGTCCTTCTTCTTGAAAACTGTAACCGCAACTTTCCTATTGACTTGCATTGAGTATGCAGCCGTGTTTCCACTCTGTACACAGCCTCCATGGGGTTCCTGTGTACTTACGGCGGGTGGTTCCTTGGATCCCCAACTCTTCTGCGTCTTCTGGTTCAAGGCCCGACTTTGGTCGCAGCTCACATTCCACTTCTTTAGTATATGGTTTGCCCCCCCCTGTAGACCACTGTGTATTTGTGCTTACTTACCTGTTTACAATTGAAGTATTGTGTGTATTGTGTTGATGGGGTGGCTAAGTAATTGTTCACACACTAAAGATCTTAGCCACACTAAAGTACTGTACGCTGATGCCCCCCCTTTTTTATTTTTTTTGCAGAGTTTTATATAGTGCGAACTTGACCCGAATCCAACCAGGTATCAAAGCGCTTTACATAGCACCAGTTACGTTACATGAGGACACACATTCATTTTTTTTGTTAGACACGGGGAGATTAAGTGATCTACCCAGAATCACAGGATGTTCAGCATCATTACCGAGACTCAAACCCAGTTCCCCAGGTCTGAGGTCAAGCGCCCTAGCCATTAGGCCAACTCCTCTCCCTCTTTCTCTTTGGAGAGCTCTCTATCCCTGTTCACTCTCCTGCATGGAGGCACCAGTACTGGCCATGATCTCTTATCCTGTTCCCACACAGGCCTTTTGGTGGTTGCATCTTCTCCTGCTGATTGTGCTGCTGTGGAGATGGAGACACTGGGATGGTGCTACCTTAATTACTAGTGTGTGCATCTTCCTCCTTTCGGTGTGGCCACCTTGACGCCGTTCCTCCTGATGCCCACAGTCCAGCAGCTAGCCATGGGTCTTCGTTCCAAGGGTCCACCAGCTCCTGCCGCTGCCGGAGCTGCCCTGCATCATCTCCGGAGGTACGCCCAGGGCCTGAACCTTCCCTCGCCGAAGTGTCACTGGACGCCAAACTGGGCACGGTGTTGCAAGCAGTAGAGAAGAAAGGTGCCACACTTTTTTTTTCACTTGTTTTTATTCCGTTTGTTGAATAGCATAACAGAAAAAACAAAATAGATTGCATATGCCAATGAACATCATACAGTTTTATCCATACATAAGTTGTACAAAATGCAAATATTCCATCCCTTTGAGACATACAGGTCCGGAACTACACATGAATCCTGGCTGTATTTTTAGGCAGGGGTTCACTCTGCTGCATCTGGTATCCAATTCAGTGGATCTGCCATGTTATTATGTAAGCGCTGGCAATAAGCTGCAGGGGGCACAACGGGGTGGGCCCCTGTGTGAGGGGCTTTAGTATGGATCATTTGGGCCTATCCAGTGTCTGGAGATAGTCAGGCAGAGGTTGCCATATATCAATGGGACATGCTGCCTGTGGTTGGAGGGAGGCTAAGTCTGTGCCTAATCTGTCGCAGATAGTCATTTGATAGAGCCTTGCAGCAGGTGATGGGTGCCTCGCATCGCACCAGTGTAGTGCAATTTCACGCGTTGCTAATAAAAGGGATATAAAGGCAAGCCTACGTGATGCTTTGGGTATGCAGGTGCCACAATTGATTTGATGCGTACATCCTTGGAGGGGTGGATTGATATGATCACCGCAGACTTTAATCTCCTTGATTAAGATCATCGGAAGCTCACAGAGAAGGTACAAGGCACCGAACTTACGCTGTCTGAACTCCAGCCCATCACCAGAGAACACACGGCGAAGATCCAGTCATTAGTTGATCAAGTTTACGCTCTGGAGCATAAGGAAGAGGATGGCTAGGGCCGGTTCTGCAGGAACAATGTACATTTGGTGGGGCTGCCAGAGGAGGAGGAAATGTCTGGATGCTGTCTCCTACACTGAGAGGTGGATCTGTACACTACTACCTGAAGCAGAGTTCACACCCTTCTTTTCTGTTGAGCAGGCTAACCAGGTCCTGACGAGGAAGCCACCACCTGCTGCTAGGCCCAGGTCCTTCTTATTCCGCCTCCTGAATTACAGAGACCGTGACACCATCTTGGGGGGCGCGAAACGTGCAAGCTCCCAGAAAATAAGGTGAGCAATGCCTCAGTAATGTTCTGAAATGAAGGTGAGGAATGCCCCAGTAATGTTCTTTCCTGTCTACACAGTTGCAGTCCAAAACAAAGGAGCTCCTTTCAAGCAGTCAAGCGGGGGCTATGCAAATTAGAACTGTGTTATTAACTACTGTTCGCTGCCCAACTTCAAGCTACCTTTGAGGGGTGCATGCACTTATTTGATTCCCCTGAAGAGGCCTGGGTGGAGGTGAATGGCTTGGCTGCTTCCCGGCCCCTACCTTCTGTGACTGAAGAGAAGGAGCCCTCATGAGCGCTGTTCCGGCAAGGTAAGGGAGTCCAGGCAGGGTGCCTCCCCCCCCTCATCTGAAAGTAGTCCCGGACTTGGAACAGATACTGATGGAACTCTGGCAGGCCCTGCACATGGCAACCGCGATGCGGGACCATGTCTCAAGTGCTGAAAGAGATGCAGACTCATTGAAATCCCTCAGTGAGGATGGCTCCACTGCCATTTGGCCATCGCGGCCTGAGGTGTTCACTCCCTTTGTGATCACACCACAAACAACAGATTACATTACATGAATCCTGGTCTTGATTTGCCATTACTGGCATTTTAGCCCTACAACACTGTTTGCCTTCTGAATGTGTGATATAAGGTTGTTTACCTTTCTATGATTGAATCCTTGGGGGACGGGGTCCTGGTTCAGACTTGCACTTCCCTCTATGAGATGTTGGGTGGAAACTCGTTGACTCCCTGCTTTGTTGGGATCATTTGGTCCTTGATGTATGTTGCCTGTTAGTCCATAACGCGCAGCACTTAGTGGTATTGATACATTCCCGCAACCCCTTGTCTTAGCCGACCACACTCGGTGATTGCTGCACTCAGTTTGATGGTTTGGGCGGTTGCTTCTGGTGCTATTGCTCTGATAGTGTTTTCCCTGTTAAGATATCCTTACCCTCTTAATATTATCTTGTTAAAGTTATGCCCTGCTACCCACACACACTCAGCCCTGCCGCTTGGATTTGGTCACTGGCCCACACATAGGCATCGCAGCCCTCATTTTGTGAGTGTAGGGGGGACAAACAGCCTTACTGAACCATCCCTATGACACACACTAATATAATCACCTGGAATGTGTGGGGTATGCACACACCCTCATGCGGTTATGTCATGTACTCCAACCTCGGGTTCAGATCCACTCACATAGCATTTTTACAAGAGACGCACCTTGTATCTGCTGTGGCTGATCACCTTTGTTGCTGTTGGCGGGGCCAAGTTTTCACCACAAACCACTCCTCATACACCAGGGGGGTCAAGGTTTGGGTGAAATCAGGGATACCATTCACAGTGCAAGAGGTGGGGATGGATGCAGAGGGCCAATATGTGCTTGTTTGGCGTTGATTGGATGGTAGGCAGGTCTTGCTGGGTGCCATATATGCCCCTAACATGGATCAGGCTGACTACATGTGCATGCAAGCCGGCGTCCTGTCTCCATTGAGCGGGATTCCCTGGCTTCTTGGTGGCGACTTTAATGCTGTTCTCGAGACCACTCTAGATCGCTTCTTCCCTTCGCTGACGTGCACAGCAGCTGTATCTAACACTCACACGTTAAGCGATTGGCTGCGACCTTGGTCCCTGGTGGACCTATGGCATAGCCTTAACCCAACCCTGAGGGTATATTCCTTTTATTCTGCTCCATATAATCTTCATGTGCGACTTGACCGCATAGTAGGATCAATTGCTCTAATTCCTACAATACGTCACATTGATTATTTGGGCGGCACACATTCCGACCACAACCCTCAGCTCTTAACGATTGCATGGGAAAGGGAGGTTCCTGTCATCTCCACGTAGAATCTCCAGCCAGCTGCACTTGAAGACCCGCAGTTTCAAGAGTGCCTTGGGCTCGCCACAGCAGACTATTTTGATCTTAATGCAGGTTCAGGTTCTGACAGGCTCATCGAACAGGATGCCTTCAAGGTGGCCACACAGGGACACAGTTTAGGCATTGTGTGGAATGTTCATAAGCAGTTAAATGACCCTGTTGCCAAGATTGAAAGTAAACCTATACATCCCAAGACTTGACCTGAGACATGCCCAGGTTCCGCGGGCCTGCTTGAGAAAGCCAGCAGCAAACATACAACGCTACTTAAGCTCCTGCATTGCCTTAATTACTCTGCACATTCGGCAAGGACGCCCGTGGCAGTGGACCGGGCCGGGCGGCTGGTGGTGTGGTTAGTACATCAGGAACATCCTCGGTACCACATCCTCTCCTTAACCTCGGATGGCCGACTCCTTCACGCATGCCATGAAATACACTATGAATTGACACGCCACTACTCCTCACTATATGAATCCACAGTTACGCTCAGCCCAGAGCTCCTCACTGACTTCTTATCCCACATAAACTTGCCTGCTATCTCTCCCACTCAGTGGGAGGACCTTGAGAAGACAATTTCACTCTCCGAGATCCATGAAGCCATTAAGTCCTAGACGTCTGGTAAAGCATACGCCTCAGTCTTGGTTCCGTGTATCAATGTTCTACTAACAGAGGCACTAGCAGCCTCTACTCTCCCGGCCTCACAAAGAGAAGCACTTCTTATTTCCCTTCTTCGGCCAGAGAGGACCCCACTGCCCTAGGTTCTCATAATCGTTTAGCTTTATTAAACAAAGACTACAAAATCTCGGCTCAAATTTTCGCTGATAGGCTGGCACATCAAGTCGCATCGCTGGTGCACTTGGACCAAAATGGGTTTGTCCCAGCTCATAACGCCTCCCTCAACTTGTGGCATTTTTTCCACGTTGCCACCTACTCCACACTCTGCTGGCCTTCTTCGGGTTGTCTGATACTTGAACTGGAGAAGGCATTTGATTCCTCGGAATGGTAGTTTCTCTTCGCTATGTTGCCTCTTTATGGGTTTGGGCCCAGATTTGTTTGCCTGGTGCGTTTGTTCTACACTGTGCCAATGGCCAGGGTAAGAGAAGGTTTCTACATGTCTGATCCTATTCCGGTGTGCCATGGTACCCGCCAGATATGCCCGCTGTCCCCTCTCCTCTTCTCCCTAGCCATAGAGCCATTAGCAGCCGTTCTTTGTGCAAGAGGGACTAACTGGGGCGTATCCCTTTGTGTTGATGATCTTCTCCTTTACCTACGTGATCACAGATCAATCCGTCCTGACCTAGCCTGCGTGATTACTGACTTTGCCGCCATCTTCTTCATGAAAGTGAATTGGACGAAGACCTGTGTGTTTCCATTTGTAAAGCAAAACCAAAGGGGATGATGGACGGAGTGTTGAACTTTGCAAGCACTCACCCCCAGTCAACTGATCTGGGTTTAATCCATCATCATTCTTTAGGTCACTCGGCCACCCCAGTTCAGACATGGCCATATGCAAATCAGTCTGACCCTGTGCCTCATGGGAACAGTCCAGCCCGAACTGCCAAACCATGTCTTCCCTGGACCGGAAACGAGCATCCTGGGACCGGTTTCTGGCTAATCAGCCGTCATCAGCCAGGCTAGCTTGAATCCAGTGGCAAAGTGGCCAAGGGACTCACGTATGGGCATACCCTGCCAACTTAGGGCGAACAAAGCAAAACCAAAGGGAGGACCTGGCTTGGCAGTTCAGGCTGGACTGTTCCCATGAGACATAGGGTCAAGACCGATTTGCATATGGCTGGGTTCAAACTGGAATGGCATGTTGAGCAAAAAAACGATGGATTTAGACCCAGATATCTGTACTGGGGTGAATGTATGACATTGTTCTGCATTCTGTCCATCAACTGTTGATTTTGCATTTGTCACCCCAAGTGGGACGGGTATGCCTAGACGTGGGTCCTGTGCTCTCCATGCCACTGGAATCAAGCTATCCTGGCTGAAGAGGGGTGAAACCCCGAAACCGGTCCTAGGATGCTTGTTTCCAGTCCAGGGAGGACCTGGCTTGGCAGTTCGGGCTGGACTGTTCCCATGAGGCACAGGGTCAAGACTGATTTGCATATGGCTGGGTGCAAACTGGAATGGCATGGTGAGCAAACAAACGATGGATTTAGGCCCAGATCTCTGTACTGGGGTGAATGTATAACATTGTTCTGCATTCTGTCCATCAACTGTTGTCTTTGCATTTGTCATCCCGAGTGGGATGGGTATGCCTAGACGTGGGTACTGTGCTCTCCATCCCACCGGAATCAAGCTATCCTGGCTGAAGAGGGGTGAAACCCCAAAACCGGGCCTAGGATGCTTGTTTCCAGTCTAGGGAGGACCTGGCTTGGCAGTTCAGGCTGGACGGTTCCTATGAGGCACAGGGTCAAGATTGATTTGCATATGGCTGGGTTCAAGCCGGAATAGTATGGTGAGCAAAAAAACGATCGATTTAGGCCCAGATTTCTGTACTGGGGTGAATGTATGACATTGTTCTGCATTCTGTCCATCAACTGTTGTATTTGCTATTTCCATTTGTATCCACATGTCCCGATCCTGCTTTGATGCTCTGCAGCATTCCCATTGCGTGGTAACCCAATACCTTTCACTATCTTGGAATTAGAATTTACCACAAACCTGCTGAACTCCTAGACGGGAACATTGGCAGGGCCACGTCGGCTATTTGGTCCCAAATGTCGTTCTGGCGCATGCTTCCTGCTATTAGTCATGAGTTGGATAGCACTATTGAAAATGGTGGTCCTTCCATGGCTGTTATATTATTTCACCAATCTGCCACATTATATCACACCCCCCCTTTTTTCATGCTCTTGAGCGTACTATGACAGAAATTGTCTAAAATGGATCGCCCGGCCGAGTAGCGCCTCCAAAATTATATTTGCCCACGGATCAGAAACGACTGGCTAGCTCTAATATGGAGCAATATTATCTTGCCCCCAGCTACAATGGGCAGCCAGATGGCTGGCAGGATTGCACCTAGCTGATACGGCCACACGCTCACCTTCTTGGCCGCTCAAAGAGCTTCATAGATTGTTTTATCCTTGCCCCCATAGTCATCATGCGGGCTCCCTAATGCATGAAGTTGCAGTCTGCTCGTCTCATAGACGAGTTTGTATCTCACGAGACTGATGACCTCTTATGCACCAGCATTACCTCTGTTGGGTACCCCCCTTAGGTCGGTTGCCACGTCGGCTACCAAGCTAACTATGCGGTGGGCAGCTGGACTTCACGTGCAAGGTGATCTCTACTGGGACGGACCCTTGACACCCTTTGACACGCTGGTAGAGGAGGATGGGCTATACCCTGGGCAGTTTTTGTTATACACAGCTATGTTCAAAGCCCTGCAGAGCCGATGGGGTGACATGTCTAGCAAACACCAGACTAATCTCACAATACAGTACTTGCACGTGACAGCAACAGACAGGCACCTCACCAAATTGTTTGCAGCCTCGCTGCGTCTGCACTCGGTGATGATCCTTGTCTCCTTGAGATAGCGCTGGTAGACAGATCTGTCCTGTCCTTGTCCAGACAAGGAATGGGCTGCAAAACTAGAAAGCCTCAACAGGATTCCCCGGAATGCACGGTTCCGACTAATCTAATACTACATTACACAGAGGGCATACCTCACCCCAGATAAGAATAACCGGTACTTCCATTGCACAGATGCTGCCTGTTTTAGATGTCATGTTGTGAATGCAGACCTTCAGCACATGTTGTAGTCCTGCTCCTGCCTTGCATCATACGGGCAGTCCGTCACAGCTTCTCTGGCCACTGACTGGAGTGAGCCATAGCACGCTCTTGGGAGGAATGCATATTACACCTGTTCTCTAGGAGTAAGCAACAGAGTGTGACTACATGTTTTTCTGGATCTGGGGAAGAGGTGTGGTGCCGCGGCCAGGGAAACTGACGCTGGAACTCTGGGGATCACGGTTCGATCCCCGGCACCGGCGGCAGGTCAGCCCAGCACCATGTGACTCTGGGCAATAGCTTGCTTAATCTTTCTGACGCCCCCAGTGCCGGGATCGCTTCAGGTAGCTGTTTGCGCTTTACAAATACTGGATTTAAATTTTTTACTAGTGGCAAAACGCCTGATCACAAGACAGTGAAAATCTCCTGACCCTCCCTCTGAGCTGGCCTGGCGCCATTCATTTCGAGTATGGGCCAGATCTGAAAGCATTGCCTTGCTCAGGGAGGAGACCCTAGAGCTCAGAAAATTCCCCATTGTGACTTACTAGACACGATACTGAATGATTTTCTAGTGGGATCTCTGGCAATTGGCAGTCCCTCGAGGAGTGTAGAATCCCCAATGGGGGAGGATGGAAGTCGCGGTGGGGAATCCTCCCCTCTTCAGAATGCCCTGCACCTACTGAACACCATTCCGGGGGTTCGGTAACTCATGCGCATCATTAGACAAGTGCTGCCACTGGGCACCCTTGGTGGGTGATGACTAATCACTTTGTGTAGGGTAGGGCTGATGTGGTAGTAGATCGGCTTAGTTTGTCCTGTTATTTTTGATTTGAACTACCTCCTTATCCCACCGCCTCAAGCTCCCTGTGGTGTTATTTAGAGAAACAATGTGTCACCTCACACATGGGATATTTGGGGGCACACCACCTTTGTCAGATTATCTCTTGTAAAGGATTAACAGTAGGTCTTATAAGTGGCACACTCTTGCTGGCACCCATCCCCCCTAACACTTGCCCAGGCTCTTTCTGGGGATGCTCCATGTTTGATGGGTCCAGGGGTACCTGCATGATCACCTGTCAGGTACACATGGGGATGAGGGGCGGCAACATATGCTTTCCTCTCCACTATTGAGAAGGCTTAATATAACCAGCGGTTGCAAGGGTGAAATTCCATAGGGAGTTCTATAATGTTCAAGTTTCATGTTGCCTGGTTAACATAATGCATGAATCCGATCCCATTGTCAACCATGTTTATACTTGGTTTTCGTCATACCGCTACTCTAACTTAGGAGTCAATAGGCAGATGTCAAGTCCGTTCTCGGGATAGGTACCTGCCGAGCAGTAGGCTGTTTTGTACGACACCAAGCCCTAATACTTGTTGCCCTGCATGGATGACTGATGGCTATTTATTACAGTGACTGATTTGTAAAAAGGAGTAGCAAGTCATTCATAGAACTTTGCCGGTGTTTTATGTTCTTTTGCTATTCAACTGACTGTTGTAATACCTGCTATCTGTCTTACTAAAATAATGTACATACAAAAGTATTAACTTTAATAAACAGATTCAAACAAAAGAAAGGGACAGGTCTTTTCGTACTTTGTGTGATGAAGAATGAGGCTTCAAACCCTTGTCTACCAGGTCAACAGCAGAGCATTCGGGGAGATATTGTCCATTCAGAATCAAGAAAAAGACACTCACAAAACCAGGAAGAGGAAAAGTAACTAAATTATAATCAAAATGTATACGTATGGTGGGATAAAGTATGTCTTCAAGCCAAAATAAAAATGCATGAGGTCCACGCTGTGGCGATGGGTGAGACACATCTGAAGAAAAGTAATCAGAGTCATCAAAGTAGCCTGAGGCAGTTTGTGCAAATGAAGGAGGCTCGTGGAGCTGTGTAGAACTGGTAGTCAACTCCACTGGTGGCATGTTATAAACAACTTCATTGTTTGCTTGTTGTGTTGAAATCTGTGTAATCACACCTGATAATGATATGGTGTTTGTAGACGTAACTGGAAGTAGTGAAACTTCAGTATTAGCTGTTCCCAGCTGGGGAGAAGAAACTTCATTGTTAGTTACCTTTTGCATAGAGATTTCCTACATGGCAGTGAGAGGAGTCATGTAACTACCCACGATATCTTGACTTACTATATATAACTGCCACATAGTGTGGTTTGATAAGATCAATCAAAACAAATCTCGTGTTAGCTGCCGGCAAGAGGCGGTAAAAGTATAGTTCTGGTGCCTTCAACAGCTAGAACACGCACAGTCTCTCGGTAAGATGGCACAACTGCCTTTTGTCCCATACTGTCTCCTACACTGGATCCCTGATCTTTGGAATTCAACCAGGAGTTGCTGGTGCTGCCTTAACTTCCCTAGTGGCAGGAGGTTTCAGTAGTTTGTTGCTGTGTCTGTCTCAGAAGTCGTTCAGTTCCTGTAAGGCAGCCAAACATTCACAGAATTCAGAAGGCATTTCCACAACCACTGTACTGTGATTGTCAAGGTCTGGAATGCACATCTTAATCCCAAATAGGACTTTGTAGAAAGCTCAACCCTCAAAGATCTACTTGGCAGATTGTTTAAGGCCTCTGTTCCCTACACAGGTGATGGACCCAACTGCAACCTAATGCTAATTTTCTATCTGTTAAACACTGATTTAAGTCATGGTTTTTCCTCTCCACAACTGCATTTCCCTTTGGATGGTATGGAGAGGAGTAGTACACAGTCACACCCAATGTTCCCATGGTGTCTCGGTGGGCCCCGGAGGCTAACGCTGGAGCCGGGTCCGAGTGGAATCCACATCAGCACATGTCTACTGCATATGTGCCGATAAAGATTTGCAAGTCTCGTGACAGTTTGAGCGTCAGCCAATCGCTGTGGTCACATCCATAGAAATCAAGAGCAGGACTCCACTGGTATCATGGTGTATTTATAAGGCCCTTGAGAGTTTAAGGGTCTGCAATGGTCCAAATAAGCATAAGCCAAAAGCTTGTTCAAGGTCAATAGAAGTGTCTGTGGTGAAAATCTTTTTTGTTGACAGATGTCACATTTAAGGACAAATGGTCTCATTTACGAGGCCCCTAGTGCCACTTTTACGCCACAGGAGCATCACTTTTCTTATACTACAATGGCACAATGTGCCACAGCATATTTGCAAGGCCATGCAAAGCCACTTTGCGTGACTTTTCATGGCCTTGTAAATATGTGCCCCTTTCATGCAGAACGCTGTGTGAAAGGGGCACTCCATGGGTGTTGCTCTGGGAGTACCCATTCAAAACTCCTGAGGTGGGGTTAGGGAGGCACAATGAGGTGAAATATCCTTAATTTTTCTCATTTCTTCTGCTTTGTATGTGTGCTTCATTCTGCAGACCACATAGAAAGAGGAAAACACCTCTCGTGATTGGTTTTCTGCAGGAAAGTGTCCCTTTTGCACAAAAACATTCACCCCTACAACACAGACACCCTCGCACTATGGCGCAAGGGTTCCTGCGTTGGTGCACCAGCGCAGGGAAAAAGGACATGAATGTGGTGTATCGCAGATATACAGAGCATTCGTGCCCTTTTCTTTTGACGCAGGATGGCGCCGCCAAAGTCTTTCCGGCTTAGCCCTGTGGCAAAACTTCGTAAATGAGGAGCATAGTCATTTGTCTGTGTGTAGAGACTTTGCCACCAGTAGCGTTGCTGTAATAATGAAATGGTAGCTGCCACCCCTGCATGAGCAGATGCTTGACCATCATGTGCTGCTGGGATTAATTCTAACCTGCAGTCAGACTTAGGAATTACTCTATCACCCACTCTGGGAAGATCAGCAAATAGAATGTTTTGCACACTCAGCTTGTAGGAGTATTTTGCTAGAAAACCTCTCCTTAAAAGGGTGCCACAGCGAGAAGCTGTGACAGCCTTCATAATGTCTACATCTATTCTTGTGCTGGAATGAGTCACTGCAGCGATGGCAGCAGTCTGTACCGTTGCCTTTGCGGCTTCATCAGCCAGTGATTTCCCAGTAACGTGTATTCCAACACATTGGTGGCTCTGCGTGGGAATAACATGAGCCTGTGTTAAATTTGCTTTGAGTTTTGCCATTTGCCCTTTGCCCCTATAGCATTTATGCCTGGTTGTGCACCCTTTTTAATTTCTAAATCCATTCTGGATCCAATAGCGTAGATACTCATTATAAGACAGGACACAACAATACAAATTGCACACTATCAGTGATGAGAATTCAGGATCTGTATTCTCTAGTGACAAAAAGAGATCTTTTAGTACAGCCAGAGGTGCAGTGCAATCACCCAGTGACTGTGTATGTTTTATAAGGTTGGAATTCTCCACTATTGTACCCTTAACTGTTGCACAAGCAGCTGAGTGGCCATGTTTTGTTTGTACCGCAGGCTTGGCAGAACCATCAGTTTAGATAATGAAATCATAGCTATCTAGAGGCATTATTTCACTGGGCAGAGCATATTCATATTCATACTGGAGGTTTGCTTGTGTCTGTAATCTAGAGTCAAAGTCATAATCTACATCTGTTGTTGTTAGTGAAGCAGCCCACTGTATCCATCTTGGATTTAAAGCTTTAGTGTAAGGAACGCTAGCTTTTGTGAAATCCTCTAAGGCTGGAATCAGGGTCACAACAATATTCAGTTTTCCTTAGGCCAATGATTTTTCTTTCACTACAGCAGTCTGTTCTGTAATCAGTATCTTTTCTGTTGGTGCAAAATGCATTTCTGCATTTGTGTATAGGTGTGATGTACATACAATTGGTACAGTGTCACCCTCATTGAATGTGACACGTGTAATCTGCGGTTCCTGTGTTTGCGTGTATCACCAAATTTGGGTTTTTAAACGTGTGTAAGTGTTTAGAATCTAGCATATCAGCTTGTACTGAGTGCAAAATCTCAGTGTGTTGTGTTATCCAATGTGTGCTTGAAAAGTCTGGACAAATTAAATCATAAAACTGTTTTACTCGTTGTGCATAATCTGGCATGTATGTTCTGCCAAAATTTAGAAAACCCGATATCAATTGGAGTTTTTTCAATATATTTGGTGGTTGTAAATGCACACACTTTTCTAGAAAATGTGGTGCTAGTCTTTTGCCTTCACTTGACAGCTTGTATCCCAAGAACAGGACACTGCCATAGGCAATTTCTTTACTTTTGTTTTATTGAATTTGTATCCAATGTGAGAAAACCCTAGGATTATGTAGTCTACTCTGGCCAAATGTGTTGCTAAGTCATCATACTTCAAGTATATGTCGTCGACATAGAACAAGGCTTGGTCGTCAAAGTCTTGCAACAGTTCTATAGCATAGGTTGACAACTTTCCAGGGCTATTCTTGTACCGTTGTGGTAATCCATAGAATTGTTTTTGAGAGCTGAGGGCACTAAATGAAGTTTGGCAGAAGAAACACTTTTGAAATGTCTAATGTGGCTTTATATTTTTTGCTCACTATATTGTTCATTAGTGCCACGCAGTGCGCGTTTTGTACTACAAACGTTCGTGTTGCACTGTTCAACTGTCTATAAACTAGGCCTAAGTAATATAAATGATGTGGTTTCATTACTGGAAACAGAGGATTGTTCATTGATGAGGTGCAACTTTCTATTACACCGTGATATACAAGTTGTGTGACTATTTCTCTAACCTGTTGTTTTTCTTCATGTTTAATGGGATATTGTGGTTGTGCTTGTGGGCTAGACCTTATGGATATGATGTGGTAAGGGGATCCTTCATACCAACCTACGTCGTTGTAGTACAAACTCAAGTAGCCAATCTTTTTCAGACAAGAAATGTCATAGTCGAATGACAAGTTCTCCCAAAGGGCAACATTAATGGTATGTGGAATATCCTCTTCCATCTGGAGTTGTAGTTGATATAATTGACTTGGGACACTTAGGGGTCGATTCCGATCCTGCATTTTTTTCTTCTGTACGACTCGTATCCGTAAATTTTTCCGTACGAATCGTACAAGTCCCGTCAGACCCATGAAGTACGATTCATACGGGAAAAATACATACGGATCTGCCCTATCCGTACGAATCAGATCGGTAAAAGTTGTATGAGACGTACTAGGACAATTTTCCGTACGAATCCTAAAAATACAGTCCGACCGTACAAGTACGATCTGGACCGCTTTCCGATTTACGAATTGTGCGGAAAAATTCCCGTACACGGGGAATGATGTTGTTCGCACCGAACATATGCAATGTTGGTGTACGCACCGTACATACGCAATGTCGGTGTATGCACCGTACATACGCAATGTCGGTGTACGCACCGTACATACGCAATGTTGCTGTATGCACCAATGTTGTCGGTGTACGCACCGTACATACGCAATGTTGTTGTACGCACCAATGTTGTTGTACGCACCGTACATACGCAATGTTGTTGTAGCACCAATGTTGTTGTACGCACCGTACGTACGTACCGTCCATACGCAATGTAGGTGTACGCACCGTACATACGCAATGTTGGTGTATGCACCGTACATACACAAAGCATGGGGGAGTGTGCCTGTACAACTCGTACCCCTCTACCGTACTGAACCACGGACACTGTAAAACAGCACAAGGAGGGTCTATTTGACTCGCACAACACCACAAAACATGTCTACAGTGCACAAAAAATGGATATGACTGACCTGGCCACATCCAAACAGGCAAACAGAGGGGCAAACTCACAACCACCCCTTATAACACACCCACCAAAAATTCAAACTGAGGCCCACCCACAAATGGACCAATAAAAAGGGCCCACACACACAAACCATGAGCCTTTGCAACAGACTCACTGCAGCTAGAGAGCACACACCAACAACTGCACCCATCCACCTTAACATATACACCTTCACACAACCTCCTTCACACATACCCCCTCTTCACATTCCCACCCACACCTTCACAGTCAGACCCACACACCCACAACCATCCACACCCTCACCCCACACCATGCCCACAGACAAGAATCCAAAGTTCACAAGGGAGGAGCTGGAGATCCTTGTCAATGAAGTCATAAGAGTCGAGCCACAGCTGTTTGGAACATTGGTCAGAAAGACCAGCATAGCCGAAAAATCATGCCTGTGGCAGAGGATCGTTGATCGGGTGAATGCTGTTGCAGCCATCAGAAGGACCAGGACTGAATGCCAAGCCAGGTGGTACGATCTGCGGAGATCGGTCAAGCGAAAAATGAATGACGACTACGCCCAGAGCAACATCACTGGAGGTGGTGGGCCCCGCAGACCAGTACATTTCCATCCCTGGGAGGAGAAGGTGATGGCCCTGCTTCCGCCGGTGGGAGTACATGGACTTCAAGGAGTTCCAGAGCCTGGTGAGTACACAAACAACTTATGTAACATGGGTGTAATGGCATCCACACCCCAACTACACCAAATGCACGCAACTACCCCCAAGCCCTCACCGGCCAGAAACACAGTCAAAAACAACGCTAATGCCACTAACATGTGTATGCCCCATTGAGAAAGCAAGGCCATGCTATGTCCCATGCTACACGAAGCACCAACCCAAGAATGGATGTCCGGTATGCTGGGAGGGTGGGTGTCACAAAACGCATTGTTGAACTCCAAATCAGACACAATTGCCCTCATCCCATATGGCCCAGGTACATACCCATGCATCATGCGCAATGCACAGTAATTGGGAAAGTACTGACAAGATAGCTGACACTTGGCCCGGGTGTAGGCAGCACAAGGCCATCCCGTGACCAGTGCAAACACAAACACCAAGACAGCAAGGTCAGATATCTAGGACAGGAACTCACACTCACTGTCATGGCAGCATGCTCCATGGGGGGACAGCTACATCACCTGGGAGCCCCAGTGCCAAATCACACTACACCCACCAGCAGGCCCTGTCACACACACCCCTTACACAAGCAGACACCTCCGGGACAGGCAATGGATTTACCCACTGTCACAATGGACATGTAACACAACAAGACCAATACATAGCCGAAGAAGCATCCAAGCCAAAAATCTACATGTCAAAGACTCAGGAGAACATATCAATCTGTCCCCCGCAACATACCCATCCACAAGTGAACATTGAGGAGAATGCTAGGCACATACAACGACCTGGAGGAACAGTGCCAACTTGAATGTGTATGAAACATGGATGTTGCATGAAACAGCATTAACATTGTCTGCCTCACACACAGGGCAACGTGATGAATCTCCCCCCAACAATGGGGGTGTAGAATCACAGTCCCAGGCTCGGGAGGAACCTGATCCCACCGGCAGCGACGCCTCTCAACACTCCGCGGATGACCCCGACTGACCTGGACCCTCTGGTGTCCAAGCCCCTGCAGCACCTGGTTCAGGAACATCTGTGCCAACCACCACCCCCATTCCTGCCACATCCCAGGAGACACCGAGGAGCCCTGCCCGCAGTGAACAACTGAGCCAGTCTGACCAGGAGGGACAAGGTGCGCCGGGCACCCAGGAGGAGGCAGACAACAACGCCACTGCCATCCCTCAGGGGTCCCATAGACCTGATGTGCCCACAACGGCAGTCCAGGCTCGTGTGGGCAGGGGTGGTGGGAGTGTAGACAGGCAGAGGCGAGAACCTGACCAGTCAGCTTAAGGGACCGGTATGTCACACATAGACAACATCATGGATGCATACCGGCGTGACACCATGGAGTTTAGCCAGGTAGTGGGGACCCTCACAGAGATAAAGGGGTCCATCACAGAGATGAAGAACCAGCAGGCCGAGCAACACGCCAGTCAACAAGAACACCAAGGACGGATGGAGGCAAGACTGGCTGAGCTCCTGGCGGTGCAAAGGGACATAACCCATTCACTCCGTCGGATCGCCGACAACATGGGCAAGCCTCCCTGTGCCACCAGGCGAAGACCACCACCAGCCACAGGGAGGGAGGAGGAGGAGGATTCGTCCAACGGAGCGTCCCAAGCATGATCAAGGCCTGCATCTGAGGGTCCCCCGAGGGAGGTGGGTCGTCCACGGAAAAGACCGTGAGAGGCAGCGGCCATCCACATCTCCCAGGTCACCTGGCCTGGCACCTGGCCTTCATGTGCGACAGCATCACCTCATTGACTGACATCATCTGCCACATGGACTTGCTGGTCACAGTCTGACCAATGATGCCAAACACTGTGGTCTGACTTCAAATGCCAAGGATCCCATCTCCCCCTGTGAACCTTGGATTCTATGGTCACTGTATTGCACCTTTTTCAGTGCACAAATCACGCCCCAGACCTATAATAAAAAAATTAATAATTGAAATTTTATGTTGCAGTCATTTAGCATGAGTCCACAACATACGTGTGGGGATATGTCAAAGTATGCCTGAGTGTGGAACTAACTCAAGCCATCCATACACTTGGATCTGAGTCCAGTCGAGGACACACATGGGTCACAATGTATCATCAAATACAGACATGGAGCCCAATACTCACCCGTGATGGCCTCAAGCTGCTGGGGGGGGGCTTGCAATACTGCTCAGACAGACTAATTTGGAAGAGTATCAGGAAGGGGTAGAGGTCATTGGTCATGTGGAGGTGCCCGGGGAGGGAGTCCCAGGTCTGTTTGGTGAGGTGGGAGAACTATCTCCTGCATGCAGTTGTTCTGTGGATGTGATGAATGGTGGCCAGGGCAAGGTGGGCTGCACGGAGTTGGGCCAACGGGGTGTTGGATGACAGACGTCCAAGGTCGGTTTTGGGTCTGGGGTTGTGGACTGCCTCCTGAGTGTGGTTGAGGAGTCTGAAGGTGATCCTGCAGCAGACAGTGAGCCATTGTAGCTATCTCAGGTGGACGGTGATGTGGCTGGGGCGGGGGATGTTGAAGATGAGGTGTGCGGATGCACCCTGGATGTGGACAAGTTCTCCTGCAGTTTTGCTGTTGTTCCTCCGTAGAGGGCGGTGCTGTAGTTGACCCGGCTGGTGTCGTGGACCTGGGGGACGGTCTGTCTTGACTTGGAGTGGATCTATCTGTGGATCATTTGCAGCATGCGGACGGTGTTGCAGCATGAGGTACAGATGGTGTTGAGTTGCATGGTAATTGTGAGCGATGAGTCCATGATGAACACCAGCTTGCGTGCGTGGCCACTGGGTGCTGGTGCGGTGCCCGGGCCGGTGGGACACAAGGAGTTGACCCAGCCAAAAGGGGACAATCCTCAGATGACGACCTCAGTCCTGTCCAAGTCCTGCCTCAGGTGGCTGATGTTCAGCCATTCGTCAACGGATCTCATGCCTTCTTGAAGGTTGGATCTGGCAATGGCTGGGTCTTTGGTGAGGTTGATGAGCAGCTGGGTGTCAATGGCATACGAGATGATGATGAGGTTGTGTGCGCATGTGATGGTGGAGAGGGGGGTCATGGAGACATTGAAGATCGTCACGCTGAGAGATGAGCCCTGGGGCATGGGCCAGATGACCCCAGTGTACTACATGCTGCAGGGTGGAGGCCGACTCCCTGGGCCTTGCTGGTGAGCTACTTGTTGATTTAATCCTGGGCCCTCCTCTGGATACCAGTGTTGGAGATATGTGAGCTGACAGTGTGGTAGCACATGGTGTAGAATGCCGTTGAGAGGTCAAGGGGGGTGGTCTCACCATTGTTGAGCAGGGCAAAGTTGTTGTTGGTGGTGGCAATGATGACGGTTGCAGTGATGTGATTACTGTGGAAGATTTTCTGGTGCCGGTTGCCTGGAGCTGTTTGCATGGAGGAAGTATGTCACTTGCTCGTTGAGTGTCTTCCTGATGACATTTGCTGGGTAGGGAAGCAGGGTGATGTTCCTGGAGATCCTGCGGTACTGCCGTCCGTTGTTTAGGAAAGGGCATGGGTCTCTGCATGCCTCCAGCACCCATGGAATGTGGCAAACTCAAAGGAGACATTCATGACGCGCTGGACGTGGGCTTCAAGGATGGGGAATGATGTGGTTGAGATGTTGTGTGGGAAGGAGCCTGATGGAGAGCCAGAGTGGATGGTGCACATGAGGCAGGTGGTGTATTTGCTGCTGACGGGAGTCCAGAACCTGAGGGGGGTTTGTCCTGCGGATAATAGTGCTGTCTGCCTCTGTGTGCCAAGGCTATCGTGTATGGACATGAGCTTGCAGTGGTAGAAAGTTGCAAGGAATGTGATCTGCCTTGCAAGGGTGGGGTGTCTTTTGGATGGGGATCTGCTGTCAGTTCACTCACAATGCTGATGAGCTCCTTGATGTTGTGTGTTTTGGTGCCTCAGCCCTAACTGAAGGATCTCCACCTGTCCTTGCTGATGATATGGTGATGGCTGTGTGTGGCGTTTTCCAGGGCTGTAAGGTAACTGATGGTTCTTTGTGTTGCAAGGTTTGCACAAGAGTCCTGCTAGATCTGTATGAGTCCAGTAGGTCTGCCTTGTCCCAGGTGGCTTAACTGTTGTTGTGCTTCCTAGGAAAGTCTGTCAATGTTGCAAGATTGTTGGATCAGTTGCTGATCCAGTGTGTGAGGTTGCAGGGTGTGGCGGCGGTGTTGTTTTGAGTGTCCCACACAGCTTGTCTGGGGTGACTTACATCAAGCATCTTTGGGGGATCGGTAGCAGGGTGTGGGGCAGTGTGTTGCTTGTCGGAGACGTGGATGCAAATGTTGATGGACCAATGATGGATGGTGGTGTGGTTCTCCTCCAGCAAGAAGTTACTGGCCCCTAGCCACATGTAGCCTGTGGAGGTTAGGGCGTGCGTGCAGATGTGCGTGTTGATGGCTTAGCAGATTTGTGGATGTAGGCCTGGAGATCTGTAGATGAGTGTTACTCCGAGGGTTGCCAGGGGGTTGGTGCAAAACCGGATTTGTGACTCTGAGGGTGTACTTGGGAATAAATTGCAATTCATCCTCCGGGATTGTTGGTGCCGTCCCTGCGGGTGATCTTGTATCCGTCTGGGATGGCAATGAAGAAGTTGTGTGCTGAGGATGCTTTTGTCCAGGTTACTGTCATGATGGTGATGTGTGGGGCTGTTGTGTTGAGGAGGTAACAGAGTCCAATGGCGTGCTGGTGGACGGAGTGGGTGTGGAGTAGGAGGCACATGACCTGGTTGTTCTGACAGGGTCTGGTAGGCAGGGCAGTGCTGTGCAGGCAGTTGGAGTTGCACACTCAGCATGCGAAGGTGTCGTGTGTGCGCTTAGGGGTTGCCTGATAGCAGGCGGTTGATTGTCTGGAGGACATTGCTTGGAGGGTGGCTGCAGCATGAGCCTGTTGTGTGACGTGGGTCATGCAAGGACCAGAGGGTCGTGCACTGTGCACGTTGCAGACGGTCCTGCCTTTGGCATGGCATTGGTGCAACAGTGGCACAGACAAGCTGCTGGCTGCATTTGGAATGGATGGAGGGGGGAAGGGAGGAGGTGTGTGGGTTGCAGAATCAGGGCACTCGGTGGGGCGGTGCCGCAGGTGAGGCAGCAGCAAACGGAAGGGGTGTGAAACTAGGCAAAAAGTAGCACACAAAGACAAGGAGGTCAGAAAGGCACAGTGCAACAGGTGTATGTAAAGGAAGGAGTGTCAGGTTACTCATGGGTCACTCCGAGAAAATGTATGAACAATCACCAAAAATTACGGCCACAGGATCAGGCATCAAAGTGCGGAGCTGCGCACAGGAGACACACCATCAGCAGGCATTCACGTCCCGTTGTGGGGAGCAACCTGCACAAATACATACACAACCAGGTACTTCATGCACAATCGAGATTATTAGCCATGAAGAACTGCATGCATGTTGCCGAAGTACACATACACCCATATGCTCAATCTTTGACAATTATGCCATAAATGACGCATGCAAACTGGCAAGAGATCTGCAGTGACAGAGATGAGGCACTTTGGATTGTGCTGAACACCTTTATTCCACAAACTCACACAAAGGGAAATGCATCCATATGAACAGACTCACAGGTCAGTTGACATAACATGTGGGACATATGCTGGACCCCCCCTTCACAACATGGATGATGTCAATCCCAATTAACTGGCACACAAGTGAAGCGGATGAGCCAAACACATCCTGCTGCACACGGAGAGGCTGCAATTCCCCATAGAGCCTGTTGTTGTGATGTCCCACACTATGTCCACCCGTAGCATCCGCAATGTTTCAGAGGCAAGGTTTACACACATTGATGCCTTCATCAGACTCTACACTCCACTACAGATGACTGTCAAGAAGGGTGACTATCATGTCATGGGAGTGATGCTACATGTTATATGCTCCATGGTGAGAAGACATGTATGCATGGTACCACAACATGCACAGAAGCAGTCCCCACACATTCCCAACCCGTACCACCACCAAAAAGCCTTGCTGAAATCCTTACCCAAACTGACATTTCCACATGTCCATGCATGGAACGCTGATTCAGCACACGTTGCAATCCTCATGAGGAATAGCAGGAGGACAAAGATGGCACGAGCAGACAACAGGTGCAAAAACCTGGGAATGACAGACACACAAGAAGCCACCTAAAACAATTCTTGCTGCACACATGGTCATTTACGAAACATGAACAATGTTGGACACATGCAAATTTCAAAGAAAGTCTCTCCGCAAAACTGTGTGGCATGACATCATCACTCGACTGACACATCAGAACACACATCAAAGTCACTTTGCATTCAGTCAGCTGGACACACACATTGCAACACATGCCACTCAATGCTACAAGCTTGCACACTCATACCCAGTGACTCACCATTATGAGAAGAAGTTGCGTATGAGCTGACTTCGGATATCATCCTCCTCCTCCTCCTCCTCATCACTAGCCTCGTGACCAAGCCCTTGATCCTCCACGGGTGGATGTTCCTGCTCATCCGGATCCAGGATGAGTGGCACTGCATTCTGAACTGCCATGTTGTGCAGCATGCAGCACACGAGGAAGATTTGGCAGACCTTCTCCGGTGCATATGGGAGGGACCCGCCTGTCTTTTTAAGGCACCGGAAACGGTTCTTCAGGAGTCCAAACGTCCTCTCAGTCACTCGCCTGGTCTGCCCGTGTGCATTGTTGTACCAGTGATCTGCAGCTGTTCTTGGGTTGCGGAGAGGTGTCAGCAGCCATGGCATGTTGGGATATCCAGAGTCCCCTACATGGAAACATCATGTAAATAAGTGGGTCAGGAGATGCCGTAAGAGCCAAAGATACCTCAACATACAGGACAAGCAGAGTATATCCACCAACAAGACATGCTCGTTTGTTGTGCAGCCGCAGCATCATTTGTGGCACCCTGCTACGCCTAATGTGTAGGCATCGTGTGCTGATCCTGGAAAACGTGCACAGACATGGGACATCAGCATGTTAGCAAGACACACCACAAGGGCATTTATTGAGTGGTAATGTTTTCGGTTGCGATAGGCTTGCTCCTGTGCCTGTGGTGGTACCAAAGCCACATGTGTCCCATCAATGGACCCAATTACATGGGGCATCCCTCCCAGGGCATAGAAATCACCCTTGACATCTGTCAACTCCTCAGGAGTAGGAAATTTGATGCATTCATCAAGGTGCTTCAACATGGCTGCCAAAACATCACGCAGGACATGGCTGAACATTGTCTGTGACATCCCACCAACATCTGCTATGGTCAATTGAAACATACCTGTGGCAAAAAAATGTAGGGCTGCCATCACCTTCATCTTGGGGGTCAGCGCAGTAGGATACCTGTGTCGCGGTTGGAGGTGTGGTGCCAGCTTGTTTGTCAAGTCCTCAATCAACTGTCGAGTGAATCTGTAACGGCGGATGCAGGCATGTTCCCTCATGGCAGCCAAGTCTGGCATTGGTCTTGGGACAGGCGGTGCCCTGCAGGACATTGTTTGGAAAAATGAAGATTGAGAGTCTGCCAACATCAATGTCAATGAACATAGCACATGCTACTACACATCAGGTAACTATGTAGCTGGGTGTGTGCAATGCATCCAGGACACATATGCCAGCTTGCTGGCACTCCTACGAAAAGCCACATACACCTGTTGATTGTCAAGTCTACATGACATGCCCTGAAATGAGTTGGGGGCCAGTCTGAGTGAACAGCCAGAGATATCGCCGGAGTGACACACATCCACATAGCTGCATTGGAAGGATGTCATCTCATCCAGACACCTGACTGCAAGGCACACGCACAGGTCACATGGAATGTCAAATGTACATATCAAACACATTGCGATGAAGGGGTACACGTGACAACAGAAAAACACAGCAATTGAGACAACGCAGACATGTATGCCTGGGAAAATACGATGTCCGATGCACACAGACCCTACAGCCATGGGAATCCACATGTGGCATGGTGTGCGTAGATGTGTGCCATGCCCATCTCCACACAGACCCATGTTGGATGCACCAACAGCAGATGCAGTTGACGGAACACTGACAGCAAGCTCATGGGAACACATGACACACACCTGACATAGTCACATAGGGGCACGCTGATCGTGACATGTCAGTTGATAGAGTGGCCCTGTCCCTGGCATCAGGAGACAGGTGCGGGTGTTGATGACTGTGCCATCCCACTGCTGCTGTGCATGACACAGTTGGACTACAGACACACATGTGGCAAATGGCAAGGTGATGTGTGCCACATAGTGGCCCATCACACATGACATGTGTCCACAGGTCATCAAACATCAATTGTGCAAGTAGATGAGATGACCTGTGCAATATCACTGGCTGCCACACCTAGGGCCTGCACATGAAAGTATGCAATGACAAGTACTTGATGGACATCCTTGTGCGACTCGTAGCCCTCCATTCCTGGCGTGTGTACGCCTCGTATCACCATCAGGCCCGGCTCCAGGAATTTTTATTTGGGTGGGCCAAGGGTGCATTCGGGTGGGCCACTGCTGGCCTGATTTATCGCTTATATATCTAGCCAGGCCTGCTTCTGGGCCCTACTTTATCTCTCCTTAGTCTTACAAGGCCCAGTAAAACGCCCTTTTTTCAAAGTCTCTTTCTAAATGTTATCACTCTCAAAAAGTGTTTTTTTCCATATAATGTCCCTTTGATGGGAAGAGGAGGTTTCTAAGGTGGGAGTATCAAGCAAGTTACACTACTCAGGCTCCCTCTGTGTGAGCCTTCAGGAGAAACCTTCTTCATTACTACCTCCACCTGACCCCTAATTCTGCAGTGCACTCCCTTACAGGCTTGATTATCCACTTTTCTACCACCCCTCTCCATTGCACCTTATCTCACAGCTGACCTTGGGCCACCAGCACCATATCAGCCACCATCCAGTTCCTCTTTCATTAGTCCCAGTAGAGAGCAATATTAAAATCACCTTCAAAGTTGAAACATTGAATATAGCAGTGAATGTAATTAGCACGCACTTTAAAGTATGTTCCACAGTTGTCCTAATCACCTGACTGTTAATTAAATAAACAAAAACAGAAAGGCCATGACAGGGCCGGCTCTAGTGCTGGTGTGGAAGTCTTTTGTGGCGCCCCAGCCAATGACCTCTTTCTCTGTAGACAACTTAACTACCACCCTCCAACATTGCCCTTCATTTCGCCGTAGCCCCTCCCCCTCATGGCCTCCTCCTTAGACTCCCTAACTACCACCCTCCACTAGTGCCCCTCATCTCTCCATAGCTACCCCACCTCATGACCTCCTCAGATTCCCTCACTGCCACCCTCCACTAGTGTCCCTCTTCTCCCAGTAGCTCCCCCCACCCCATTACCTCCTCCTCAGATTCCCTCACTGCCACTCTCCACCAGCGCCCCTCATCTCTCCGTAGCCCCTCTCTCATATGCATTTCATTTGTTGTATAGCGCTACTCATATGAGTGTATGGTGTCACAGTACTTTACATAACAGCACACGTTATACAGAGACACTAAATCAGTCTACGGGGAATGTCATATAAATTATTGAGGATTACAAGGTGTAGGAATCACGTCATCTGTACTGGTGGGCAAGATCATTTAAGAGGGTTTGGTCTGGAGAAGCACAAACTCAGGATTTAAAGAGTACTCCAGTGGTTGGGGGTTGGCTTTACTGATAAAAATGTATAACTGCCCAAACATACTCTTTTTAGTAACATTAGAATAATGAAAGACTGGAGAAGTTCTAACTAAATCACAACACTAAAAAGCGAAGTTTGAATGCAGCTCTTTGATGACAGTTCATAGGTCACTGTCCTAAGTTAGGATAGCAACTTCTGAACTGCAAGTAACACAAGGATATCTGTGACGAAGGCAGTAACCCACTGAGCTATTCCCAGTAAATTCAGTTTTTCAGCATTTAAAAACTACCAACAGACAAATGGTTTCTCTGCAGCAGGATCATAAATCATCAGTTATCTGAAAAAATGTTATTACATCGGTGGCATATTCACTGCGAGGGCCAAGGCTCATGTTTGGGTGGGCCAGGCTCATGTTTGTGTGGGCCTGGCCCACCCGGCCCACACAAACTATCACTATTGGACTGGTGCCGTAGGGGTACGTGTGAAACGCACTGTACCATTCATTGCGTGTGTACGCTTCGTATCACTATTGGACTGGTGCCGTAGGGGTACGTGTGAAACGCACCGTACCATTCATTGCGTGTGCACGCGTATCACTATTGGACTGGTGCCGTAGGGGTACGTGTGAAACGCACCGTACCTGTGTGTGGATTTAAAAATTACATAGGGGACACATAGGGGACAAGTATTAGGCCCAAAATGCACGCTGGTTGTCATGGATACAGAGTTTTTAGTTGCAATGTGTCCAACAGGTGTCCTGGAACAGTCAGTTGGCCAAAAAATACAATGTTGTAAAGTGGTTGTTGACTTGACATGATGCTCAAAATTAGAACGATGCGAATGCGTGTCATTGGTGTATGTTTAAAGCGATTGGAGTAAACGTACAATGCAAATGATTCTGACCAATCACTATGTACTCCTCTAAATGAATGCCCTTCAGCAAGACAGATATAAGGCAGCCAGAACCCATGAGAGGGCACTTGCCTGCACAACTTTCCAGTCAACCACACTGCTGCTGTCCCTGCTTCCACGGGACCATGTCGCGTACTGTGGAGAGGGCCCAGCCATTCACCCTAGAGGAGAATGAGGCGTTGCTGGACTGCCTCCTCCCACAGTACACCAAGCTGTATGGGAGACCAGGGGAGCAGGTGAGTGCTGACTCCACTACCTTTGCCTATGCACCAGCTGTGTGAATGTCACTTCTGGCATTGTGTCCAGGTCTGACAGTCATGCAATGTTGTTTATAGTGGCTCCCGGGGGGGGGGGGGGGGGGGGACATGCTTATGTCTCTCATGCAGAGCATTATGTAGTTCCTGTGTGCACTCCTCACTTGCATTGCGCTTACTGTGACATTCACTGCATAGTGCATGACACATTCAGCCTGGCAAATCCTTGGTGGCTTTTTTTCCTATTGTCCTGAGGTGATTCAGTGGTTCCCCCGGTGTGACAGGTGACTGTACCCACAGATGTGTATGAGTAGAGTGGACCTGTGGTGAGAGTGTCCAAATGATGTGTATGACCTCATGGACATTGATGTGTGTGAATGTTCCTTGTCATGTGGGTGAGTGTCTATGTGAAGTGTTGCACCACAGATGCATGGAGGGGAGCCCTACCCATCTGATGTGACAAGTAAGCGGTGCTGTGTGTCTGACTTGCAGAGCTAGCATGACTCCTGTGACACCCCACAGGCAAGTGGCACATGTGCAGAGTGAGGGTTGTATCCACCGTTGTCAATGACAGGCGAGTGATCTGTGCCTGGGTGTGTCTGTCTAGTCTGCTGAGGGTGCGTCAGTGGAGTGGGACATGTGCCTGCTTGGCACGTGCTGGCCATCAGCCTGCTGTTGCATGTGCTGCACAGTGTGTGCCATGATCAGTGAGTGTGTCGCACACCTTATGCCACCTGTTGACTTTCAATGCCATGTAGTGCATTGGGGCTTGCATACAGGCCATTTTCTCATTGCGAATGATGCAATTCCTGTCAGCATGCTATGCCCTGTTCAACATTTCTAAGATGTTCAAATGTGTGTCTCTGGGACATGGATCAGGTGTAGTGATGTTGTCTCACTTTGTCATCCTGACAGGTAAATGCCTACGAGAAGATGGAGATCTGGCGGGACATCGTCAGGACTGTGAGATCGGCAGGGGATCGGAGTCGGCAACTACCACAGGTCCACAAAAGGTGGCAGGACATCCGGTGCTGGACCCGGCATATCGCCCGGGTCCAGCTGGAGCTCAACCCTCCTCGCCCCCACGGCGGGTGTCAACGCCTGACTCCCCACATGACCCGTGTCCTGACGGTGGTCTTCCCTGACCTCGATAGCCAGTTCCAGGAGAGACGGCTGTTTGTTGTGTTATGTGTCACCAGCTTTTGGAAGTGCTCTGTAGCCCGGATACACTCCCAGAGTTGATATGTGCAGTGCATTTTCTGTTCCCCAATGTCACCTGGTGCTCTTTTTCATCCCTTCCCCACCTTGATATGTGTCCCCTGGTCTGTGTGTAATCACATTTGCACATGGCCATCTAGGGTGCCAGAAAATCAAAGTGCACATTGCTTTCCGCATCATGTGGGAGGGTGGTCTGTGACTTGTGTTGGTACCTTACCTGTGCCATGACCTGTTCACTATGTTGGGGGTCCATATTTGTTGGCACTGATGATGAGTCTCAACATAGGAGTGTGAGGTTTCAACCAAACACCCTTGCACCATGCATAACCAATGTTGTGGCCCCAGACATGATGTGCATGAGTGGGAGATATGCTTAGTGCCATGACGGTTGCTCATGGTACAGTCAGCTCATTCCAGGAACACGGAGCAGTGTGCCCACTACAGTCCCCTGAGACACCCTGGCCTCCTAATCATGTGTGTCATCCAACACTGTGCACATTCTCTGTGGGTTCAGCATAGGTCTGCCTCTGTGGCATTGTTCCCTGGCCTAGTTTGTATTTTTCAAATGTGTGCTACATGTGTCCACTGGACAGGGATACACCATTTTGCTTGTGCATACTCACACTGGGCAGTGCCTGTGTGGCTATTCACAACAATCTGTTGATGGTTGTTTGTCACAAATATGTGTTGCCAGCCCCACAAGGTGATGTTGTGTCAATGTAGCAATTGTTGCTGCACAGTTTTTGTAACCCTGATTAAGAGGTGTCACCTCTTGATCTGTATCAATCACATTGACTCAGGTATGGGGGGTTGTGCGGGAGAGGCCTACAGGGGCACCCCTGATTTTTCCATGCCAGGTCTGACCTGTGTGTGAGAATTGGCTGTACAAAGAATCACCGTGCAGTGCCCCTCTGATGGTGGCCAGTGCTTAATGTTCGTGCTTTGCAGCCTGTGTCAGTTTTTTAAAAACATGATTCCTGCTCATACATTTTTTGCACCTGTGTGTGGTTCAGATGCAATGCAGTTTGGACTTTTTGTGCAGACATCTGTGTGGACATTCTGGCTTGCCATGAGGGTGTCTCCACAGTACAGCTATGCTTTTTTACAACCCAATTGCAGGCCCATTAGCTTATGCATTGTCCTGGGTTTGGACATGTGTGGCACTCCAGATGACAGGCAGTAGGTCATATGTGTAGCCAACCGAGTAATCAGGTGACGGATGGCCATGTGACAACTGACATAATTCAAGTTGTTACTCAAAATAAATTGTACCTTGGCACTCAGAGCACTTGTCAACAGTTCTTCATTTTTTAAATGTGGTAATTTGATGATTTGTGTTAAGAACACTAATGTGCCTGCATGAAAGATGTCTCCCAAGGAAGTGCACACCAAACGACATTTCCACTTTCATGGAACACGCTGGCACCTTTTCAAAGAAGCCACTGTTAGAATTAAATGGTGTTGCAGATTCTCCATATACATGTTCCCACAGTGGTCTTGATTTTGTGAAACTCCTTTGTTGTTGGTGATACAAACTAACTTTCTGCAACACCATTTATTTCTAACAGTGGCTTCTTAGAAAAAGGTGCCAGCTTCTTCAATGACATTGTAAATGTAGTTTTGTGTGCACTTCCTTGGGAGACATATTTCATGCAAGCACATGAGTGTTCTTTTCACGAAATGGCAAATTGCCACATTCAAAACATGTCGATTGTGTAAAGTATTGTGAGTCCCAAGGTACCAACATGTTTTCGTTTTGTGTTCCAAAGTACTTACAGGTCTCTGAGTGTGGTGACACCTTGAGTATTGAGCTGTGTTAGTTTACCTTGGGTGCACCACTACTGTTTCTTTCAGGGTAAACAAGAGGTGGCATGACTTCATTGTATTGCTGTGCTCACCTGTTCACAAACACTAGCTTCTCAGTGTTTTCCTCATTCAAGTTGTGGCCTGGTGTGTTCTTTTTTTCCTTGTGTCCAAGTGGTATAGTGGGTCTACCAACTGGGCAGTACAGGGCTTACATATGTGCGGAGTAATCTAGCTGTTACTCATGATGCATTGCCTGATATGCACTGTGACCTATTGTTTTTGTGCTCATGTGTCAGATGTATACAGGTGACTGATGCATTTCGGTTTCTTCTCCTTGACCACAGCATCATCATCCGAAACAGAGGGAGACACCTGCATGGACCTGGAGGAGGGACCCAGCGACAGTGCCACCAGTGCTGTAGAGTCAGAAGGAGCCAGTGGCACGGAGGGCGAGGGGAGTCAGTCCGAGGACCTGTCTGGAGGCGATACCAGCTACGATGCCGACGGGTCCGACGCTGACCTTCTCGAGAAGGCGGAGACTGCAACACGACGTGGCAGCTTCCCCACATCTGACCCCGCCTCCTCCGTTACCATCTCCGCCCTCCCAGTTGCTCCCATCCCTTCTGTCCGTGCAGAGGCCCACCGTGTCTCCTTCGGCCCAGGCACCGCACCCCCTGCTGCCCTCAGTGAAGAGTCTGTGGACATACTGCGGCAGTTGCAGGTTGGGCAGGCATCGGTGCTGAATGTCCTCCATGGCCACACTAAACTGCTCACACAGATGGTGTCGTTCATGGAGGGCATGTCAGCAACGATGTCTGACCAACGTAGGATTCTGCGGTCCATGGACTCTTCCCTGATGGCAGCAGTTACTCTCCTGCAGCGCTCCATCCCCCCCTACCCTGGACCCATCCACACTTCCCTCTCCCATACCTGTCCAACGCACACCCAGACAGTCACGATCATGCACCCCACCAGACACAGCCAGCACACCCCCAAGTAAGGCAAAGCGCACACCTCCTGGCACGCACACTCAGGGGGATGTAGGCACACCCACAGGGTCTGGGGACAGATGACATACACGCAGCCACAGTCGCAGTCCGCAGTCCTCACAACCCTGTCCCTCCAAAACCACTCCCCTTGGCTCCCCGGCCAAACGCTCACCCAAGCAGCTCTTTCTGGGTGAGCTGGACCTCGCCCCCGCTGAGCCACCACCCCACAAGCGGGCGAGGAAGTCCCCGGGCACAGGAGTTGAGTCCCCCACCATGTCAACCCCCTCCCCAGGAGCGCTGCACACCACCCCTCGCCCACCACACCCTCCCTTGACCCTGGGGAATCGTCAGGTGCAGGGGTTAGGCTGGAAGTACTGGCAGCGGTGTGCAGCGCCGAGCTCGCCTCCACCTTCGGCGCTGCCCCACCGTCTGTGGTGGAGACGTCCACCCCTGCACCCACCACACCTACCCTTCCCCTCCTGTCCCTGGGGTGCCTGGTACTGGCCAAGATGATACCCCACCCCCGTCCGACGAACCTGGAGGTTCATTTGTGCAGGCAAGCTAGGGGTAGACGCGGTCCCCTACGTCCCCCCTTGGACTTAACATATGGACTGGCCATTGGCCTGTGTAAATAGTCTAATTTTTTTATTTTTTGGTTTGTGCTGAATAAAGCCTTTTGTTTTACTTTCAACACTATTGCATTTCAGGTACTTCATGTTGGTGATGAGGCTCCTGGAGATGGTATTCTGGTAATGTGTTAGGGTTCTGAGAAATGTTTTTGGATGATGGTCATGAGGTGGACCATGGTATCTGTGTGCCATCACAATGTGTCTGCAAAGAATCATTGGTAGTGTGTGTTCATTTTGTTTTGAGACATTGTCCCAAGGAGTGTTCCTTCCTCTGTGGCACCTGACATCTTCCCTGCAAACAGTTGCACAATTGTTGTGCTGACCAGTGTCAACATTTCCTTTGTTGGGGACGGATCCCTTCAACAATGGCCATGCCTGCTCACCGATGTCTCCTGCTGAATCGTCTGTGCCATCCTTGTTAGTCACTATACTTGTGTTTTGAGTATGTAGAAATGCCTTCAGGGACAAATTCGCCCTTTTCAGCACTATGCATGTGTGTAATCACGGCCTACCACACAAATGGTACTTGTTATGCAGGGTATTTGGGCACCTGACTCACAATTGTGGCCTTTGTATCTAGGGGAATTCCACCCTATTCCTTCCATGGGAGACAACATCTTTGTGGCTGGACCAGCACTTGGACATTCCTATCACTGCTGGGATGTGCGTGACAGTGTGTGTTCCCTTTGGCTATCTTAGTTTTGTATGCTGTTACATGACTATACAGCCTTGTGTCATGAAATCAGTGTGTGTATTGTGCTGCATCCGCCATGGGTGGGTACGCATGTGTTATTTGTCCTCACACCCACATGTGGTGTGTCATGCAGTGGGTGAAAGACATCCATCCTCCTGGGAGTGGGACACTGCTATCAGTGATGTGTTATCATGATAGTCCAAAGTTAGGGATACGTCCATACCACCATGTAGGTGTGGTCATCTGATAATGATGTACACCCCCCCATATCTCTGTCCACTGCTGGTAGTCCTCTGCACCCACCCCTCATATTGCAGGCCACTGCTGGTAGTCATATGCATCCACCCCCATATCTCTGTCCACTGCTGGGAGTCCTCTGCACCCACCCCCATGTCTCTGTCCACTGCTGGGAGTCCTCTGCACCCACCCCTAATATTGCAGGCCACTGCTGGTAGTCATATTAACCCACCCCCATATCTCTGTCCACTGCTGGGAGTCCTCTGCGCCCACCCCCATGTCTCTGTCCACTGCTGGGAGTCCTCTGCACCCACCCCTCATATTGCAGGCCACTGCTGGTAGTCATATGCACCCATCCCCATATCTCTGTCCACTGCTGGGAGTCCTCTGCACCCACCCCCATGTCTCTGTCCACTGCTGGGAGTCCTCTGCACCCACCCCCATGTCTCTGTCCTCTGCTTGGAGTCCTCTGCACCCACCCCTAATATAGCAGGCCACTGCTGGTAGTCATATGCACCCACACCCATATCTCTGTCCACTGCTGAGAGTCCGCTGCACCCACCCCTCATGTTGCAGGCCACTGCTGGTAGTCATATGCACCCACCTCCATATCTCTGTCCACTGCTGGGAGTCCTCTGCACCCACCCCCATGTCTCTGTTCACTGCTCGGAGTCCTCTGCACCCACCCCCATATGTCTGGACACTGCTGGTATTCATCTGCACCCACCCCTATATGTGTGTCCACTGCTGGTATTGATCTGCAGCCACCCCCATATGGCTGGACACTGCGGGTATTCATCTACAGCCACCCCTATATGGCTGACCACTGCTGGGAGTCCTCTACAGCCACCCCTACATGTCTGGACACTGCTGGTATTGATCTGCAGGCACCCCCATATGGCTGGCCACTGCTGGGAATCCTCTGCACCCACCCACCCACCCACCCCCTTGGAGCAGTACACTGCTGGCCGGGACCTACACACACACCAATATGAAGGTAACATGCAGCGCCAGACCGTAACCCCACATTCCTGGCGTGTGTACGCCTCGTATCCCAAATGTACTGGTGCCGTAACGGGGTACGTGTGAAACGCAGCGTACCCCCGCATTCATTGCGTGTGTACGGTCCGTATCACTATTCTACTGGTGCCGTAGGGGTACGTGTGAAACGCACCGTACCCCCGCATTCATTGCGTGTGTACGGTCCGTATCACTGTTCTACTGGTGCCGTAGGGGTACGTGTGAAACGCACCGTACCCCCGCATTCATTGCATGTGTACGGTTCGTATCACTGTTCTACTGGTGCCGTAGGGGTACGTGTGAAATGCACCGTACCCACGCATTCATTGCGTGTGTGCGGTCCGTATCACTGTTCTACTGGTGCCGTAGGGGTACATGTGCAACGCACCGTACCAACGCATTCATTGCATGTGTACGGTCCGTATCACTGTTCTACTGGTGCTGTACAGGTACGTGTGAAACGCACTGTACCCATGCATTCATTGTGTGTGTGTGGTCCGTATCACTATTCTACTGGTGCCGTAGGAGTACGTGTGAAACGCACCGTACCCACGCATTCATTGCATGTGTACAGTCCGTATCACTATCCTACTGGTGCCGTAGGGGTACGTGTGCAACACACAGTACCCACACATTCATTGCGTGTGTACGGTCCGTATCACTATTCTACTGGTGCCGTAGGGGTACGTGTGTAATGCACCGGACACGTCTACTTCCGTTGCTGCGGTATGCAGGGGTTGCTGGACACGCCCCCCCAAGTGACCAGACCCTGGTGGTAATGTATGGGCTCCATATTATAGGTTTGGATTTGGGTATGGGGTATGTTTCCTGCCCCTCACCCCCACCCTGGCCCCTGGGTGTTGTTCTCACCTTCTGCGGCGTGTGCGTCCGGTCCGGTGCACCAGGTCGTAGGCTAAGAGGACCGGGATGACACATACGATGGGGTTCATGGCGTGTACGTCGCGTACCGGGGCTCCTAACTATAAATGCCTTCTGTGAATACCGAAAGTCTTAAAGTTTGGATTTTTCTCAGTTTAGGAGTAGTAAAGTTTGGACTCCTAACTTTAGGACTCCTAAACTGAGAAAAATCCTAACTTTAAGACTTTTGGTATTCACAGGAGGCATTTAGGAGTTCTAAAGTTAGGACTCCTAACTTCTGTGAATACCGAAATGAGTAAGTGCCTTCTGTGAATACCAAAATGAGTAAGTGCATTCTGTGAATACCAAAATGGTAGTAAGTTTAGGATTTTGTCTTAAGTTAGTTCTGTGAATCGGGCCCACTGTAGCCAAAGTGTCCCTTAACTTCATACCCCAATCCAGGGAGGACACTGTCCCATATTTAGTGTGAATCTGTTTGAGCACATCTGGTAAGACAGATAATGACAGTGAACCATGTGTTATGGTATAGACTGCAGCAAAGACTGTGCCCCATGTGGGGCAGTCTTCCATCGGGGGAACCATCTGTAATAGTAGGCATATTGTGAGAATTCTGGTTTTCTTTGGGTTCCGTATGGGGAATCACTGCTTCAAGTTGAATCTTTTTTGTGCAATCCTGAGCCGAATCTCATCCTGCCTGACGGGAACTTTACCCATTATTGCGTTAATACCAACTAAATTAATTCCAGGCGTTGCCAAATGTAGTTGAGCAGCTTCAGTAGCCCTTGCTGGGTTTGCAGTTATGGTTCGCATGATGAATTGTATTAGTCATCTATAAACTGTAACTAGACCTGTGCACAATGCATGTAGTTCTGGAGCTCTAAGGTTACCTATAACTGGATAAGAAATGTGTAACTGGCTAGAACTGGCCCTGAAGCTCCCTCATGACTAAGAGGACTTAGTCTAGAATTTTCTATTGCATGTGTAAGGGCGTCAAGGAACCAATCCATGTGTTCCTGATATGTCAGTGTATGTGTGGAAATTCCCTCTTTTAGTATTAACTGATGTGAAAGTTATCTGTGGATAGAACCCCTCTGTTCTATATGCTTCGTTGGCCTCCACCACGGAGGTAACGTCCCCAACCATCACTGTGAGCCATGGTGTAAAAACACTTATGTTAGTGCATGTCTGCAATTTATGGACAAGCAACTTGTGCTGGATTAGCCATGTGAAATTCTGGAATTCAAAGAGTGTAGCTCTATGGGGTGATCCTTTTAAAGATTCAAGCTTGAACTACCGCCAACCAAAAATAGTGCGTTCCTTACTTTGCTAAGGAGGGTTCTTGCCTTAACACAATGGACATCTCTGGTTAATTGGTGAGTAGGGTCGTTGGTCACACATAAGACAAACTATTCGGGAGACCCATTAAATAAGTACCCAAGTTTGAACATTGGTAGCACAACATCTTAAGGTTCATGGTATATTAGTAAGACTGTGCATTTGGTCAACATAAACGTTGAAACAGTGCGAAACTGACTCCATGCACACTATCAGGATATGTTGGCTTTATTCCTGGCTAGCTCACAGTGCACCTTCTGGACCTCTAAACCTTACAAGGTACCAGAGGACATGTGTAACCCCAGAACATGACAACTCTTACTCCCCAAGGAAATGATTGAAACAGATCGGTCCCTATCATCAGTAACTCTTTCATGCCCAAAGAGAGACACAGGAAATACTCAAATTGGTATTTCAATTATTTATTGAAGCATTGTGATTTCTGAGTAAAATGCATGCGCTGCAATGAATAATAGAAGGAAACAGAACAGAGTAATCAGCATTACTAGAATCGTAAACAAGGTGAATAATCAAACTATCATACTGTTATATTGATTATAAGCATACGTTTATAATTATATCTATATTCCTATCTAGATCTTCCTAACCTAGTAGGCTAAGTGGTATGGATCTACCAGAATACCCTAGTGGGATCCAACTCCCAGTTACTTGTGGGTATATTTCATCTGGGTGCTTGTTCTTGTGTAGAGCAGGTCATTGTCCTTCTCAGGCAGGCAAACTGAATTCAGCTGGGCTGGAATTCCGGCATAGGGTGACCTTGACAGCAGAATGCTCCTCTATCTAAACAAAGGTTTTGTGTTGTATAATAAACTTCACCCATGTTACCATACCGGAGCCCCAGTGAGGCCATCATTATTGATTCTACCCTTGCAGGGCTGTCGTCGAGTGGACAGCAACAAACATCATCATTTTGTGCAGTGAACTTAAGCCTGGTACAGAATGTTGAAGGCTCTGATTCTATGCCTACGAGGAATTGTAAATGTAAGCAGGTCTATTTCAGAGAATATTATTCTATACGTGCGAGCATGCAAATGTGTGTCACGAGTCAATGTTTAAGAAAGATGTCAACTTTAAATGTGAGCATGTAAAATGGTGGTGTTCCTCTATGTAACCATGTAACAGGTTCTAATGATTAGTCAAACATTCTTTTGTTGGGATGCAACACCACTGCTTTCTTGAGGATGAGGCTCCTTATCTTGGCAAATGTAAAGCCTTGGATGGCCTTTGAAACATCTATGAAGTAGTCAATTGATTCATGCAAGCCTTGCATCAGAGAAGGAAGCCTTCATAGTCTGGGTTGACTATTGGTGTGAAGTTGGTATGTAGGACAGCAATTGAGATGTCGTATGAGTAAGCTGTGAGACATTCCGGTAATGCTTGTGATAGGTTTTATCTTGGTAAAGGAACAAGTAGGCCAGTAATATGAATTTGTACTGAACAATGACCATAGACATTAAATAAATTCTACGTCTAATAAAATCAAACAATGGAAAAAATACAGGTATTTTATCAACTCATAGAAAAACAACATTTTCAATAGTGATGGTACTGTATGTCTACGACATTTCAATCCCACTTATTAGTTAGCGGCTCATCATCAGGACTTTAAATGTGTAAGCCTGAGACAAAGGAATGCCTAACATCAACCCCAATGGGGTGGTGATGATATCCAGGGACATGTGGTATGCAATCAATAATTGGAGACTGGGCCTGCCAAGGAGAAGTGAAATCACTTAAAGTAGAGGTAACAACCACAGAAGATATTGTTGATTGTGGATCAAAAACTAGAGGAGTTTTGACAAGGATTCCCAAAATGGGCTGTTGACTATAGCGCAGTAGAGTTGTAGGGGTGCCTCCAATTAGTGGGAGAAAACCGATACGTAAAGTTGGAGTGAGCGAAGGCAGGTCTCCATACATGAGTCAAATGACTGCGTTGGCGTGTCAAGTCAAGAATTATTGATCTCTTTACCTCACCTTCAATTCCATTGTCCAAAACATCAATTTCTAAACTTGATAAACTCAGGCACTATTTTGGAGATTGCCATGATAGATGTCAATTGGCATCAGAAGTGACAAGAGACATACAGATCTTGACAGTTAAGACATGTCTGAGGAGGGAGACGATGATAGAGCTAAGCATTGCACAGGTGAGTGAGAAAGGTGCCTAATACTCATCACTAGTAATACCTTCTTAAGTGGAGACATGTGTTACAGGAGAACACAGAGAATCCCCTCTCTAATTGTCCGGGAGAATGTACATTTTTAGACTTCCTGTGGGGACATCTCGATCTGTAGCTACAAAGCAGCAAAAGTGTGACATGCTGGTGAGGCATCTAAGTAAAAGCACAATGTGGTGCTCCGAATGCTGTAGGATGCTTGAGAAGCATAAAAGTGGAGGGAGTTATACCCCTTAGTGGGGATTATGAAGCTTGCTATCCACTTTCCTGGCTTCTAATAGTCAAATGCATGGCCTCTCAGTTAACTTTCTAGGTGATGTCTACCTCCTGCTTATTAATGGCAGCAATCAGTATAGATGGAAGCCTAATGCAGATGTACTTCCTAATAATATAAAGGCCATATAGTTAGTGTTGTATCCAATATGTGTTCCTCATGCATTCCTTACTTCTGAGCAACAAATTATTCACAAATGATTCAGTTGTTTGTTTACTATGGCTCAAGTGATATGGCACCCAATGTTTTCCTTCCTCCCTTATCTTGACTTGTTGCTTCTCCTGTCTTTGTGTGCAACTTTACTCCCTTTGTGCTACAAGCCCACTCTTGAGCCTGCTGTCAGGATTTCTACTTGGAACCCTGCTCAGAGGCCTTACACACTGGTGGTGCACCACAGGTAATACAGCAGGAAGCACTCTGGCAAAGTGTACAGTTACTGCACTTCGTGGAATGGTCCCTCAACTTGTGCAGATATCACTGTTTCACCTGCATGGTCTATAGAACAGGGGTGGCTTACTGTGAGAAATATTATTGAGGCTCTTAAGTGTAAACAGACCGTTTTTCTTCCAACTGATTGTATAAATGGAGGCCTTTACTGTCGAAATTAGGATCGTATCTGGGCAATGTCTCAGGTGTTCTCTATGTCCTCTCTGGCCCCTTGCAAATGCCAATTACTAAAGTCATCCCACTCACACACTACATATGCCAATAAGTGCTTCCACTTCCACCTGGTCCTTGAGTCAATAATTTCAGTGCAATACACAAATGTTAAAAAAAAGACTCTTATGCAGTGGATTAAGCAGAACACCTTGATCTGTTATTAATCGTTTTAACCTCAGGGACATATCAATAGCAATTACTCACCTAGTAAGCAGCACTCAAGCATCACACTTCCAGACCAACCTTAATGGCATTGCAACATGCACATATTGAGATCCACTACTTTCAATTCACCCATCAGCTCAGGCTAAAGTATGCTTTTTGTGTTATTCATAAGGGAGCTAATTGCCTCATACATTCTGTGAATCCCACCAAACATTTTGAGATTTCCATAAATCCCTGTGGATGAACTCAAGACAAAATACACCTAGTAATCAGAACCATACCATACTATGTGGTATATGAAATCCTCAAACAAGTTGGCAAACACATATTTATACCTTAAGAAAGAGACAAATAGCTCTGCCCCATGGGTGTCCAGCAGAAGTCAAGGAGGTGTGGTTTATGCAAGATTTTTGGAACATTCATGTAAGCTACATTTTAATTACCTAGCTTACATAGTCAGTGGTTATCCTGAAAATGTAGCATTGATCCTGCCCTCCTGCACCTGCTTTATTGTTCTTTATGGTGCACTTTGCGGCAGATGTACTAACTTTCAGATTGGAAAAAGAGGACACAATTTGCCAATTTGCTCTAATGTTTGTGACCAGAATCTTATCATGACAGCCCACCTATGTGATAACACTTAACCTATGTATTAAGTTGCAGAAAAACGAATCATAGCGAGTCGTATACCTCCCTGCCTAATGAAAATTCATCTGATGGTATGCAATTTACAGCTTTCTATGAATAGTCACAAAAATAGGGAGGGTGGACTCCAAGGGCTGGCATACCATCATCTCTGTGATTACTTTCTATAAAAAGGATGTTTTTTTTATGACAGTCCGGTTTCTTTGAAAGAAACTCTACCAACTCCTAAAATGTATTTGCCACCCATACATTTACTGAATCGCAGGGTATGCAACTGCTGAACAGTTTGGTATATCTGGCTCTTAGTTTTGTAAATATACATTTATTTTGACCCAAAACAAAACTTAAATACATTTAACAATTATTAAGGCATAGTCCTTCATAAACCAAAAAAGATTAAATTACACAAATAAAAAGCGCACAGGAGGAGAGATGTGAAATTACTTGATTTTCTAACTTTAGCTAGCACCCAGCTAAACAATCTCATTGTTATGTGTGGGAGTTTCATTCTTTCGCAGATATGATATAGGGATGACAATGCATGCAGAGCTGCGCCTGTGCCAACCTCCACATTTCCCTGTTAGGGGTGTTTGAAAATAGCCCTCTCTGAAGGGTCACCCTAAGCTTTTTGCCTCCCTACTCAACTTTCTTTTGCTGAATTTGTTCTTGTTGGCTTTAGAACTCAGGGCATTTTACCAGTGCTAACCATTGCCAAAGTGCATGTGCTCTCTCGCTAAAACATGGTTACATAGATTTAGCCACAACTGGGATATTTAATTTATCTGTAAGTCCCTAGTAGAATGCAATACCTTTTCCCAGGGTCTGTAAATTAAATGCTACTAGTCGGCCTGGTGCACCGATTGTGCCACCCACCCAAGTAGCCCTTTAATCATGTCTCACACATGCCACTGCAGAGCCTGTGTATGCACTTTTACTGCCATGTTGACTTAGCATGTTTAACCTATTGCTAATCCTTAAACTCCCCTTTTATTAAATATAAGTAACCCCTAGGTAGGCCCTAGATAGCACATAAAGCAGGGCGCTGTGTAATTAAAAGGTTGGACATGTATCCCTAAGTTTCGCTTGTGCTGGTAGTGAAAAACACCTACATTTGTTTTTCACTACTATGAGGCCTACTCCTCTCATAGGTTAACTTTGGGAATTCCTTATTACACTTTTAAGCTGTAATTACTGATTGAAAAGAAGTAGCTCTGTCATGTTTGATATAATTGGATGGTAATATGGAATCCAGGGACTTCTTAAGGATTTTGGGGGCCCTGGGCTAAACGTATTTTGGGGGCCGCTATTCAGAACAGCTTTGAACTTATGATCCAGTTTTCGCTGTTTCATGCCCTCTTTGGCTAGGTGACTGACAGTGCACAGGCACACTTGTCCAAATTCAAAATGTGTTTACATCTAATATTTAGGGATAGTGAGGTGTGCTTTAATATTCCAATGCAGCAGCAGCTCACTAATATTAATGCAAATAATCTCTGTGACATATGAATAAGTGAGGTCCTGTTTCGGTCTAAAAGAATCAAACATAAACACAATATTTATCTGCAAAAGGTCTGTAATAGACACACATCACGGACATTATAAATCAGTTAATGGAAAACGGTATTTGATACAATCTGCTTAAGAATTAGTCAAGGTCATCAGGGCAAGATTCTCTGCAGAACAGAGCTGGTTCTATCAGGGGGCCCCATTTAAGGCTGGAGCCCTGGGCCAGAGCCCACTTTGCCCATGCCTTAAAACGTCTCTGATGAAATCCTCTTTACTGGTAAAGTTGGATTTAACATTACTATTTTAGAAATTCCACTTTTATAAAGTGGGTATTTCTCTGCTCTTAAAGCTTTGTGTGCCTGCAGCCTCTCTTCAATATACATCAGGGGTGGGTGACAGTTTGAGTTTGTGCTTCCCTCTAAGCGCCCACACATAAATGAAGGTTAGGTGTGTCTGAATCCCCAGCTGCATCCTGATGGCTCATCCTTAGCAGGATGGGAGGGAGGAGCTGACACACCTGAATAGGCAGTGTTCTGTCCCCACACAAAGAGCAGATTACCACCCTGTAGTGAGTCTGGAGTGAGGGCTAGGAAGAATAACCTCTGTGCAGTTCAAAAACCCTTGTTTGAAGTAACCTTACTTCAAAGGCACAACTGGGTATTAGTACTGAGTCTCGGTCCCCACCAAATCAGACACTTCGGGACCTATAAAGCATCCTGTCAGGAAGAAGGACTGATGTGCTGCTACAAGGACTGCCAATCTCCTGGACTAATGCTCTGGAAGAACTGCTTTTCTGCTGTGCTGCCGTGCTATCCTCCGCCCCTGCTGAGGAAGAACTGAACTCTGCTTGAACCCATAGTGATCTCCAAGAGCTTTTAGTTTGCCTCCTAATTTTGAGACTCAAGGATATCAAAGTCCCACCACCTGCTCCTGAGCCTGGTCCATTGGAAGTGGACTCAGGTGTTTGCTCCAGTCGAACCAACAAATCTCCTGTCTGTGTAAAGCAGAACCAATGCAGCGTCACTGTTGCAGGAGAAGAATCGGCGCATCACACTCAGAACCAGTGCATTGGCTTAAAGAACTGACATATTGGAACTACTGCATCGCTGCGCTGCAGTGAGGGAAGATCAAGAAATCCCCTCGACTGCATAGAGAAGCCCGGCACATCGTCTATGGAAACATACCTCACAGAGCATCGCCACCATGGCGTGAAGAAAATCGACTGCAGGATCAAAACCAATGCATCACTCGGCTGCACCCTGCATCTTGCTGTTGCGACCAGGATCAAGGCACTTTGTTCAGCGTGCCTTGCGTCGCTCCTGGATCAGGCCTGTGCTCCATTGAAATCAACCTGAACTCTTGACTTTGCCCCGGTTCAGCGTGACCAGATAACCCCCAGAGGCACCTATTGCTTCTAATAGCTATTTTTACATTTAATCTTTCAAACCTCATATCTCGACTTCTACTCATTGGATTTTTGTCGTTTTGGTCTTGGTTTATTTATAAATTCAACATCTATTTTTCTAAACTAGTGGGGAGTCTTTTTGTGGTGTTTTCATTGTGTTTCTGTTTGAAGTGTTGCACAAATACTTTACACATTGCCTCCTAAGCTAATCCTGACTGCTAGAGGGTGAGCACAGGCTAATTTATGATGTTTATCTGATTTACACTGACTAGGATTGTATTTCCTTCTTGGACAGGGAGCATACCTCTGCCAGCCAGAAACCTAACTTCTAAAAGTCCCCAGGAATGCCATCTGACATCTAAGACGCATACTGCAATTAAGCCAGACAATATGCTAGGGGAGATCTATTCGATCAACCTGAAAAGGATCAAATGCACGCCAACTAACTCAACCACCTTGGCTGAAACTGCCCTCCTCATATACAATACACACAAACCGGATGCAGCTTGGCACATCTCCCACTGGGAGCAATACACAGGTTTTTTGCTAAAAGAACTGGCAACTAAGAACGTCCCAAAAAGTAACCTCCATAAAGAAAATAGCAAAAGCAACTTAAAAAAAGGTCCGAGAGCTCAAGTAAGGTCACACAAAAGAACAGTCATCTTGACCTTACGGAAGCTAAGATCAGCCCCTAACAATGTACATCTTCGAGCAGAGCTGAGAAAACAAAGGGCTGAGCTCAATTGTATAAAATGGACCATAAAAAAAGATGCTGAAAACGAGGCATGGGCAAAATTACTATATGACACTAAAAGCAGCAATAGCGCCCGCTTCTGGCAATCAATGAACAGGATCTTGCGTCCACAACATAAAGACCTAGGATCGCACATCATGAAAGAGTCATGGATCAATTACCTCTACAGCCACTTTAATGACCATCTGGAATACACAGGAACACAAAGAGGTAACAACATAGAGGCAGACTCCACTACGCCAACGCTGGGACCTCTGATCAAGAGAGAGCAAGGCCAAACTAAAAACTACTTGGAGCTATCAGCCGCTCAGCAAATAGCTGCAATAAAAAAACAGATTTGTAAGGGCAGGAAAGAAGGCGCGCCAGGACCCAATGGCATCCCGCCAGCCCTATTTAAGGAAAAAAACACAGAATGGGCAACCATTCTGCAACCGATATTCTCGGAAGTTAGACTCCTAAATAGAATCCCAGAATCTTGGAGAGGGTCGACGATCGTCCCTATATACAAAAAAGGCAACAAAATGGACCCCAACAACTATCGCCTAGTAGCCCTCCTTGACAATGAGGCAAAATACTTTGCGGGAACTATCCTAGAAGAGATTGTGCAATGGGCGGAAGCAAATCAGAGTATTCCATTGAACCAGACCGGTTTCCGGAAAAACACAGGAACATCAACCAACATTCTGGCTATCTCCCTAATCATAGATGCTTCAAAAACTAAAAAACTTCCGCTGCACCTGTGCTACATCGACTTCAGTGCAGCATTTGACAACATCGAGAGAGGTAGACTTTGGGGGAAATTGGCGCAATGGGGCATACCACAGCCGACGCTCAATATGCTGAAGCTCCTCCACTCTGACACTTGGGTGCAAGTGAAGCTAGGAGGCGGCACACACCTGTCATCTAAGGTTTGTACCACCAAAGGCCTCAAGCAAGGGTGTGTGCTTGCCCCAATATTGTTCAATCTGTACATGGCTGACCTACCAAGTCTACTCGAAACATGCAACTCCCACTCCGCCTCCAGCAGCTTCTGATCCACATGCATAGCTACGCAACGGAAAACAATCTAAAAATAAACTTGAGTAAGACCCGAACCATGTCAATCAACACCAAGAACAAACATCAGAAGCCATGGGCCCTAGGTGGCCAAAAAATAGAGCCAGCGTCTGAGTACAAATACCTTGGAGTTATCTTCGACAGAGATGGCACATTTGCACACCATAAACAAGAAATAAAAAGGAGAGGGAGCTGCATTGCCATCTCATTGAAAAACTTAGCCAACCATCTGACGGGGCCAATTTTGACTCCTTACTTGAAGGTTATTCAGGCTAAATTACTCCCTTCCATCTGCTATGGCAGTGAGGCATTACGAGGAAGAGACTCTAAGAACCTGGACACAACTCAAATAAAAGCTTACAGAATAATGTTTTCGCTCCCGCACTACACTTCGCCTGCCCAAATAAGACTGGAGTTTGGTTTGCTAAAACAAGACCTTGCCAGACAGGGAGCCTACATCATCTGCTGCCACAAACTCCGCTTGACCACGGCTAACACCCTAAATTCGCTGCTATGGCAAGAAATCCAAAGCAGGGACGAATCTCAAGCAAGATCTTACTTGAAGGCAGCCCTGGGGGTCACCAACCAATTTGCGATTTGGGATATGCAACTTGGGCATAACAAGTTTAAAAAACTGGTTTGGAAAAACGTAAAATCTCTTTCCTTATTAGAGGACAAGGCCGCATTCACAAAAAGAAACCACGCATGGATGACCCTAAACTCATACAAAACCCTGACACCACAATCATACTTCAGTCAGGGCTATCCCAAGGCCACAAAACTGCGGTTCTTGAAACTCAGATTAGGGGTCTTGCCGAGTAGAGAGCATCTTCCACCATGGCTCAGGGGCAAAGGCCAAGAAGCCTGTCCGCTCTGCAATCAAGAAAAGGGCGATATTCTCCACCTGACTTGCCTCTGTGAAGAGCTTCGGCTAGCCCGCCAACACCTCCTAAAGGACCAGTTCAAGCAGTTAGGGACTAGCACCAGAAGGCAAGCAGTGCTTGCCTGCTTGAACCCTGCAAATACGAAACTGAACTGCAGATATGTCAAGTTCCTTGCGATGACCGAGCACAGACTGTTAAACTCACTAAAACCAGCGATCAACTACACAGACAACAAGTAGGAGGTCATTAGGACGCCAAGGAACATGCTGCCCTGTATCAGGGAAAAATGCTGCTGGATAATTTCTCTGGGTTTTCTACTGTACGTTTTAAAAAATGATGATTATAATGAACAAACTTTTATGCTTTTTTAAAAAAAAAATTGTAAAATGTTTGCACTGGTTTTAATTAACTATGCATAATAAACTTACTTACTTACTTAATTACTTACTAACTTCTAAAAGGGGGGGGGGAAAGGATCTGCTGCCCAGCTACTCTCTAAGCTCAAGTGAGGGCTCAGCTTTGGACAGGGGGTGTGGGAGCACAGAAAGTGGTAGGGGTAGGTGACAGTTCTTAATTTGTAGATAAATAAGTTCCAGGGCTCAAGTTATTTCATGGGAGGTCACCACAGCTTGCACACCCTGCCAATGCTGCTAAATAAAGAGTACATTGAATTTCTCAACAATCTGCTGATGTGCTCTTCTGAAAAATAGAGAGACAGCGCCACTATGTGGTGACTGTCAGAAATTAGTGCCATTGTTGACAAATGAGTGCTGGTGTCGAGCAACAGTTAACACCGGCACAAATTAAGCAATGTATAAGGTGGTGGGTATGGGTGGTTGGAGGCCAGGTATGTTTTATCTTTGGGAGAGGAGGACATATTATGTATGGCTTTCCATTACTCTTGTACTCTTGAGTGGATGTTGAAAGCAGGGTAAATCATTTTGATGGGGATAGAGCATAACATTAAATTCGGAACAGTAAAAAGTACATGGTGTTCACCTAAGTCTTCTGACTAACATCTCTTATTGTCTACTTGATATTGCTCAGATGCCACTCCTTATAAAAACATCTGTTATTCACTGTTACCCATCTATAATTCTATGTTATGATGAGCAACTAAAACAATCAGAACATACTACAGTAAAATATGAGTAGGGTTCCCTGCATTTGTCATGAAAACGCAAAAATGTGGCAACGGACACAGAATATGGTTAACTACATTTTTTATAATTTACCAACTTAGTGCATATTTTTTCTTCTTTTAACATGATTTGTACATTTACAATAATTATAATGTACTGCAGCGAGAAGTCCATTTTCTCTTGACATATGAAATGCATTTTGCAAGTTATCAAATATAATTGATTCCTCGCATGCAATGTGTCCAAATGATCCATGTGTTCATGTCCGCTAATTTTCTCCACCGTCTCTGCATAGTATCAGCAGTACAAGACGCAGTAGTTTCCTTTGTGCCTCTTCAAGTTTGAAGTATTATTCAGCGCATCATTTCAGTAATACAGAGACCTTATGTCAACTTGGGAAATATTAAGAGGCTCACAAAAGTGGACAATTCACATAACCGTGAAAGATAATGCTTCCTGGCTTTCCGATCCGGCATTTACTTCTGAGTGAGGATTTCGCTCCTTTCGAAGATTATGCCATCATGTATTGCATGATATGATTAATAAAGTTACCTTGACTTATGTATTGTTATATAAGGGTGATCATATATAAATATCACAGCTTCTTCAAAAACTCTGCAGCATTAATGTTCTCTACAATGTTACAAAAAAGGTTTCAAATATATATTTTGCCAATGTTTAAGTCAAATAGATCCGCAATCAGCTCCTATTTCTGACAATGCATAGCATTTCAGGAAAGATTTAGGGGTACATTCACAAGAACGTGTGATAGCTACCGCAAGAGTAGCGTAACGCAAATTCCAATATCACAGTCCATCGTGGGAAAATAACCTTGTGTCAACGTGGAATTCACAACAAGGCGGTACCATGTGATAGTCTGCTGACACCGCGGACAATGTCCGCGATACAACCACCACGACGGAGATAAAACCCCAAACCACAACACCAAAAAACACGCGATGGGCCAAAACTCGAAGAGGAAATCAGCGAATAACCGTGCCAGGCCTGCAACATACACCTGGCAGGCCGAAAAAATCGCCATAAGAGTAGAAAAAACACCCGCAGCCAAACTGACCTACACCCATGCACCATGGAGGCAGCCGGAGCAGGCGCAGAGGACGAGCGCAACCCCACTAGCACCCCGGACGACCAGCCCAGGACATCGGGGACAGGGAAGGGCAAGGACAAGAAGACGAGGAAGACGAAGTTCAGTCCGCAGGCGAACAGGATCATAGTCACGGAGGTGATGGAAGACCATCAACAACTCTTCGTCACCTCCAAAGTGTCATTGGGCACCAAAGCTGGAATATGGCGGGACTTCGTCGACAAGGTGAATGCCGTCGGACAGCACAAATGGACAATGGACGAGGTCAAGAGGCGATGGAATGACATCTAACGGGAGACCAAGGAGAAACTCGCAGCCAACCAGAAGGCAGCAATGCAAACAGGAGGTGGGGGCCCAGCGCCACAGCTCGAGCTGGATGACATGGAGGAGCTGGTGTTGACAGTCATCAGTGTTGATACTGTGGCCAGAGTCGAGGGACCTGACACTGCTCAACAGGACACAACACAACCGCAACAGGGTGAGTGACCACCAGTTCCTGGGGGGACGGGTGGAGATGGGCATGATGGCACACATGCACAATAAAGCAGAGCACAGTACACACCCACAATGACCCTGGCTCCTCGCACCGACCCACAGACTGTCACAATGTACAATGCCATGCTGTCAGAATGTCAACCTTTACCATGCGGCTACATACAGATGGACACATTGTAAGACACCATCTCCCCTTCACATCGCAGGGGAATCGTCAACACCTCCTGCAGAGCAGTCCCAGCCACTCTTCACTGATGACGAGGAGGACAACGCACAAGCCCTCCTAGACCTCATTGACCTCATCCGCGACTCACCTCCAGGATCAGGGAAGCCCAGCTACATCGAGGAGACACCACCCACCACTCAAACCACCCAGCAGGAGGCACCCACAGCCCCAGCACCCTCCCAAGTCCCCCAGGAACAACAAATGGCCTTCCAGCACCGTGTGCTGGAGGGCCAGAGGGAGATGGCTGAGCAGGTGTGGGTGGGGTTGGAACTCATGGCTGTCCAGGTCCAGGTTCCAGGTTTTATGTCTTTATTTCGATGATAAAATCATAAAAGACAATTTAAACAAGTATTTAAAAATAGTATCAAAATCTCCACATTATACAAATTCATGCTAGAAAGATAAAAATCAATTTGTTTATCAAGTATACAATCAGTCTAAAAAAAAAAAAAAAAAAAAAAAATACAATTAAAAAAATTATTAAACCATTATTGAGACAAAATATTGGATATAGCTGATCATAGAGGTTGATTTGAACATATACAGATAAACACTATACACATTGTACTTTATGATCCAGAGACAGTTAAGTTCCTCCTAGCTCTGATTGCCCATGCCCAGCCTAAGTACTTAGCCAAGCATATCACAATAAAATCAGTGGTGTTTGTTTTTAGAGCCCAGATAGCATCCGAGGATTTTTTACATGACATACGTTTAAAAATGGGTTTTAACCATTTTAAGCGGGGTTCTCTGTATTGAGGACAGGCGAACAAAAAGTGACCCTCGGTTTCCTTACATCCGGGGCAGCGACTACAAGAGTTGGTGGAGCTATTGCCCCAAGATAAGGTAAAGGAGTTTAGGGGTAATGAGCCCACTCGGAATTGGTGGTATAGTTTTTTATCCATTGACCTGGGGATAAGGTCCCAATATGCCTCCCGGGCTGGATCCATTTTAAAACTTAAAAAACGCCCCGTCAAGTTGTCAGAACTGGAGGCATGTGCCAAGGGAAGGCGAGTTGAGGCCCAAAATAAACCCTTAAATTCCTTTTTCGGTGGAAAGTTGTTCGTACCTGGCGAAACCCACAAATGGCTCAAGCCCATATCATGCAGGCTCCTTTTCACCGAGCGAAGCCATGGGATTTGCTCCGATCCCCACATGGCCTTTACCTCGGTTAGCTCTTTTGCAAAAAGGGCCAAATCCTCCGAAGTCCATATGCGCCTCCAAGTGGACACTACTCTGTATCTTGCCATGTCCGATATTGGGAGGCAGCCCATGTCGTGGCAAAGTGGAATCTGTGGGGTTGATTGGGGCAGCCCTACCAGATTACGAAGAAACCTACACTGTATCCTATACAAACTCGAGAGGTCCATAAAACCCCATAACTCTGCCCCATAAAGTGTCGCAGCATTAATTTTAACATCGTAGATTTGTAGGGCGGGGACAACCCTTTTGGTGATTGATTTCTTTTGCTCACGCAAAAGACAACCAGTCAGTTGGGCAAGTTTTAGCTGTTGGGTCTCTATTTGTGGTTTCCAAGACAGTCGGCAATCCAGAGTGACCCCCAGGTACGTCATCGTATCAACTTGTTCCAGGTTAACCCTGTTAAGTTGTACACTGCTACGTATTGGTTTTTTCCTGGAGAAAACCATAAACTTGGTTTTCCCCACATTTATCTGGAGGTCGTTCTGTTTACAATATTCCTCAAAGTGATTTAAAGCCGACTGCAAACCTCCCCTAGTCTTAGAAAGGAGAAGAGTGTCGTCCGCAAAGATCAACATTGGGAATTTAGTCCCCGCCAAGGACGGTGCGTCAGTATTAATAGAACCGAAGAATTTCACTACCTGATCTATAAAGAGTAAGAAGAGGGTGGGGGCGAGAACGCACCCCTGACGGACTCCCCGTGAAACCGGAAATGAGTCAGTATATTGTCCTTGTAACCCCCATCTTACCCTGGCAAAATTATCTTCGTGTAGTCTGATAATCATCTCCACCAGTTCTCCCGGCATTCCTAGGTCCCTTAGTACCTGCCATAATTTTCCCCTCGGCACCAAATCAAAAGCTGATTTCAAATCTATGAAAGCAGCATAGATGGTGCCGCCCCCCAGTATAACGACCTTCCAGAAAATCATGCAGAACCTCAGAACCTGGTCAATGGTACTTATACCAGATCTAAAGCCCGCCTGTAGCGGGGACAGTATTCCTTCTAGTTCAATCCACCCTTGGACCCTCGCCAGAATCATACGGGCAAAAACTTTCTGAAAGCAGTCGATTAGGCTAATAGGGCGATAGTTCCCAGGGTTCGATCTATCGCCCTTTTTGTGTATAGGGAGGATCTCCGCCCCCTTCCAAGTCCTGGGTATATGGGCACCTCTCGCTATAGTGTTAGATATACTGGTTAAATAGGGAACCCAAAGGCCTAGGTTTAGCTTAAATAGGTCTGCTGGGATTTGATCTAACCCAGGAGCTTTCCCTCTCTTGGTTAGGCCTATTGCATGCTCTGTTTCCGCTTCTGTAAAGGACATGGTCACGTTGCCAGGGGGTAATGCCGGTAGCAGATTAGATACAGACGTAGGGTCAACAACTACTGTACGAAATTGGGAGGAGTAATGATTTATCCAGACTTCCGGGGATACGTTGTTAGACGGGATACGGAATTCACCGTCTTTTCCGCATTTAACGATATCCCAGAATTTGGTCTGGTTGTTAGATTTACTAGCGTCCAAAAGGTCTGCCCAAAAGTCGTCTTCCCATTCCCTCATTGCCTCCCATTGGACTCTTTTGTACCTTTGTCTGGCCTCTTTTATTGCACTTAGGTCTCTGGATTTAACTTTCTCTATTAGGTGACTATGCGCCTCTCTACACTCTCTATTATACCATTTTGCTCTTGGAGCATTCTGGTGCCCGTTGCTAGGCTTACAAGGTTTTGAGAGAAGAGTTTTAAGCTCAGAGAAGCATTTGTCATGTATACCCATGATCTTGTCTAAATCACCCTGACCCCTCTCAACAACAGCAGACCTCACTTTATTTAAAGAATTAGTCACCACTTTTTCAATGTTGGCCTGTATCATTGCATCATTTGATATGATTGACCATTTCAGTCTCCTGCGGTCATTTGATACGGTTACAACCCCTTGCCCCCTTGGATCTGGTTCCGCTAGTCTTTTCATGCCATACGTTTTGACTTTCATGGACAGTGGGTTATGGTCGCTTTCCGGACGCAATACAATTTCCATATCGACAATTATACTCCAATATTCCATTTTTATGAGGATGTAGTCAATACGACTTTTCCTCGCACCATTGTCAAAAGTTGGATTGGCTCCAATGTCCGATTTGGTGCGTCCGTTTGCGGCCCTTAGTCCCCAAGTAAGGCAGAAGGCAGTCCAGTTCAGGGCAGCCTCCGTTGCTTTGACTGGCAGTTTATTGGAAAGTTCGGGGATTTTCCAGGTCGCATCTTCTTCAAACCCCCAATTGTCTTCCGGCAGGTACAGTGGTTCAATTGTGCAATTAATATCACCCGCTATTATAATAAATGAGCCTTTATTCCAACCCATTAGTAATGTGTCTAGGGCGCCTATCAGCTTGGGGCCACGGCCGCCAGGGAGGCCTCTAGAGTATATGTTAATAATAAGCATTTCCTGCCCCCCAACTTCCCTCAGCCTTATAGCCAATATATCGGGATTATCCACATACAGTTCAGAAGCTGAAAAACACCAGGCCTGCTTTACCCAGGTGATCAGACCCCCTGACGCCCGCCCTTTAGTACCTTTTATAGCTGGTTTGAAAAAATTTATGTATCCAGCCATATAAGACGGAGATGTGGCCCATGTTTCTTGCAGGAGGACAACCTCATGTTTACCTATAAAGGCCAACCAATCCTCAGAAATCATTCGGGTCTTAACTCCAGCAACATTCCAAGATACCATATGTGAAATTAAAGAGTTTACCTCTACATGGTTATTGCTAACATTGGGGGGGGAATGGGAGCTCGGTAAGCTGTCATTTGTTAGACTAGTCACAACTATATTGGAGGTGGAAGCCTCTTCCTCACTTTGCCCCCTCAGCATACTAGTGTTATTATGGGAAAGGGACTGTTGCTCCTTTACTAATTCCGAAGTGGGGTTAAATGGGATATGCACTCCCTCCCCCTTCCCTATAACTGTGTTCGGTAACTGGGTCGGTGCGCATAGTCAGTCAACCCATTCTAGATCTGACAGTGCCTCGAAATGATTGAAAAGGGGAGGGTAGTATTGTGGGTGATGGATTATGGGCTCCCGGGGCATTCCCCCTTTAAGTTTCCAATGATTGGGGCCCAATTGATTAATTGGGTACATATGTGGGTAGAAGTAACCAAGGTGTAAGGTCTGTACATCACCCAGATGGGCAAATCTAGCTTTCCTTTGGATTCTTTCCACCACCCACGGGTCTCTAAATGAAACTAAAATACAGTCACCTTCCAGATCTTTTTCGCCCTTGCCTACCCATTCTACTCTCCTTACAAAGAGGATTTCGGTGGGAGATGACGGGGGCAAAGGGCGATGTTTGTTTAGCCAGAAGATGACCTTATTCCGCAGATCCCCTTGTGATTCTTTAATACCTTCTCTTAGGGGGGCCACTCCGGTTAGAACGATGGTGTATTGTGACGTTTCGGGAGGTAGATTTACTCTGGGTGGCTGTCGTGAGTTTCTGTTGTCTGTCCTCGGATTCCTATCTTGGAGAGTGGATTTCCTCTCCCTACCCATTATGGAAGTCTGTGCTGGAGTGTTATTAGGTAGATTTACTGCGCCATTTGCTGGAGGTTTTTTCCCCTGCGTGTTGTTAGTTACCACTGGGCATTTAGCCTTGGGTGTTTCTTTAGTATGGGCTCTGCTTATAGTAGTCGATGTAGTAGCTGTGGTTTTTGCTCCTGTTAGTGGTTTTTTAATAATAATAGTAGAAGGTGTCCCTGCGGGGATAGTTGTGGTTGACCCCCCTTCTTGGTTAGCACCCCCTATGGGGTTAGGGCCCCTTGCCTTAAAACTAGTAGTCGTTAAGTTTTGCAAGAGGTCCATATTAATATTGACCGCTGCTTCCAGAACATCTATTTTAGCGGACAGTATCCTGGTATTTTCTAAGATCGGATGCAATAAGGTTTTAATCATTGCTTCTATTTTTACCAACAGGACATCGTCACTGCTAAAACATGTTGGGCAAGGATTAGAAGACCCTGAGTGGACCAATGAAGGACAGTACACTATTGGGGGTTCTTGTATGGTCTGGGAATGAGAGGAACTATTAACATGATCTATTTTAGGTTGTTTTTGTACAATTTCTCCCGTTGAGCTTGGGGCGTGCTTTCTTTTCCGAGGGACCTGATTGGTAAGTACTGGAGGCAAGGCAGGCATGCTGGATAAAGTTAGAGGGTAAAGTTGGGGAGTTCTGGACAGGCTACTCTCGTCGTCCTCCGTATTTTGGCTTTCCTCTTCTAAACAGGTCAGGTTATTATCAGATTTTGGTTCAAAATTATCATTAGACATAGATGTTGGATCTCCGTCCCCATCTACATGAGCTATCACTTCAGTCTCTGAGGTAGAGATACAATTAAATGCAGCATTAATTAAAGGGCTTTTAACACGGGCCAGGGCACCAATAGATGAGCGTTTCCCAGTAACTAAGTCCAGGGACAATCTATGCTCGGCTAGTTCAATTTCTTTTTCTAGTATCCCTGTGGCTCGGGTGAAAAAAGCGTCAAGGGGGCCTGAGACAACACCCTTAGAGGTTTGAATATGCACAAGGCGCTGTTTACCCGATCTTAGGGCCATAGTTGAACATTAATAGAGGTGCCACTATATAACGCAAGATGTAGTATGCGGTATAACCAGACGGTAAATGTACAAAGAACCAAGACTCTAGGCCCAACCCAACCTCGTCCGACCCCGGACGGCCACAGACGGTCCCGCCCTTGTCCCGGGCTTCTCCCGGCGCCCTCCCGCGCGCTCCCGCGCAGCGGCACTGTTACCTTTCCTTTATGGGAGATCTAAGGACCCCAAGGGGGCGGGGCCGGCAGGGAGAGGAGCCCAGCTGGTAACGGGCGCGCGGGGACTCCTGGTCCGTGGAGTCCTCCGCTCTACCCTCGCAGCCCTGCCGGTTGGAAGAGGCCCTTTGGAGTATTGCAGCCGCTGTGTTTCCGCGAAGCGGGACCCGCGAAGCGGGTCCGGCGAGAAGGGGCGGTGCACAGCGGTCAAAATCAGCGGTAGGTGGCTGTGGTAGCAGTTACAGGTTGCCCAGTATTGATAGGAGAAATCCACCTGGAGTGAGGCTTGACTGCCTTTTAACTTTGCCGGCGATTGGGGGCGGGGCCGGCAGGGAGAGGAGCCCAGCTGGTAACGGGCGCGCGGGGACTCCTGGTCCGTGGAGTCCTCCGCTCTACCCTCGCAGCCCTGCCGGTTGGAAGTGGCCCTTTGGAGTATTGCAGCCGCTGTGTTTCCGCGAAGCGGGACCCGCGAAGCTGTCATGGCTGTCATACCGGATGCCATCCTTGGGTGTCCATGTCTGCCCTATGGTCTCCAATGAGCCCTGACTGACATCGCTGGAGTCATGACGCAGAGAGTAGAACAGCTGTCCACTCAGAGTGGCTCCAGTGAGCTGGCACACATGCAAAGGCTCATGGAGGACATGGTGCATATGGAGGCAGAAAGGATAGCAGCCACCGCTGCACATCATCAAAATGTAGCTGGGATCTATCATGCCCTGCAGACCTCCATCATGGCATTGCCCCCACACCATCCACATCCCCGCCCCCTGGTGTGTCAGTGCCTCACAGTGTGGCAGACGTATCCACTCAGGCCCCTGATGTGTCAGTGGCACACAGTGCCGCAACCGGTACTGCAACACCCACGGGGGGCAGGGCACACATCTGGGGACAAAGACGTGGATGGGTTTGTGATCAGGAGGCACTAGCATTGATTTCTGCCACCTGGCCTGTTTCTGCTTGGTGCCGCACATGGCCTCATGACCTTCCACTGACCCCCGATGCACTCACCTTGGACAGCGACATGGACTGCCACATCCTGTTCGACGACTAATGACAAAGCGTACAGACTGCAGACTGTACCCTTCCTCTTCCACAGTATATGTCCTCCCCGGATGGAATCTGGCGGGCCCTCCGCGGGCCCATATTGTGTAGTGTGCTCGGCATTGCCCTGTACCGCTCCAGCTGCAGAACTGCACTGGATGTGCAAATAAACATCCAGTGACGCACTGTTGTGTCATGTCTTACATCAATCATGTATTAATGTGTTGATGAATGTTGAGACAGTGATTTCCCTTGCGTCAATGATGCTCATCCTGTGGGATGCCAGTCAGAGGTTGCCACATTCCATATTGTGCACCGGGTCCCGTGAACACTACAACAGGGACACATGCATCAGTCACTTCCTTGTCCGGACGTGGACTGGCCAACGCCCTGAGCCCGTGAGTCATTGTGGCAAGCCCTGTGCTGGTCCGGCGTACGGCAGGCCAGACCACTCCGATGACGCACCGAGGGGGGGACCATCATTGCTTCCCGTCGCAGGCATACGCACTGGTGGTGTGCTGGTCACTGGTCTAGTCGTCAGCATGTCACAGCCTCTCCCTGAGGGCAGGTTTGCACACACATCACACCCACCCGGCACAGGCGTCACTGGCCATGTGACTCCACCAACATAAAGGGCCGACAACGTCACATTCCACTCTTCTGGTGGTGACTGGATGACGGTGGCTCCACGCTTCTCATTCATAAAGGGCCCATGAGTTGTTGCGCACATAGTTGGTGGTATCCCAGGCCTGGCGCACGAGACAGGCCTACCGCCACATGGCACTGAATGGGCTTGCACAGGGTTAGTGACACCCAAGGACTTGCGGCCGGCCCAGGCCTACCACCACGTGGCGCTGACTGGGGTTGCACAGGGTTAGTGGCACTCAGAGCATTGCGGCCGGCACAGGCACCCCACCACGGGCCGGTGACTTTGGGTGCACTGAGTCAGTGGCACCTTAAGCTGCTGAGCGGGTGTGCAGCCGGCGATGATGCCCCGTCCCGGCGTTCCGGACAGCTCAGGTTTAGTGTGCCCTGCTGGACCACAGTGTAGGCCAGAGCCAGCGGGTAGCGCGGGCCTACCGCCATGTGGTGTTGCTTCTGGGATCCCAGAGTTAGTGGCACCCATTGGGCTGAGCGGGTGTGCTGCCTACGATGGTGCCGGTGCACTGGTATGTCCTCTGTCATGGAGTAATCAAGACCCAGCACCGAACGTGTGACCTGTTGGCCTGCGTAGGCCAACCATGCAGGTGGCTGCATGGTGTTGAGGGTGCCATGTCTAAGGGGCCCGGGCTTGTGGCTTACAGTGGCACGTGGTGGGATCTTCCGTCTAAGTGCCGGTGGCGGAATGTGAGCAGTGAGGCCTGGGTGTGCCTGGGCGGGCATGCTCTGATGGGAAGCAGGAGGGGTTGGGGTGCCTCTGCCTGGGTGTGCATGGGCAGGCAGGCGATGTTGTCTTATGCAGGTGTGTGTACTGTGCCAGTCATGTATCTGGACTCTGTTTCAGCTGACGGCTCGGACTCAGATGTGTGACCTGGTGAACTGCGATACATACCGGCAAGTGGCTGGAGACACACTGGTGGCAGCAGATGAGCAGTGTGGCCTGGGTGCGCAGGGACGGCACTCTCTCTCTCTACCCCTTTCTACCCCTCTCTTCTTCTCTCTCTCTCTCTCTCTCTCTCTCGCTCTCTCTCTCTCTCTGTGAGAAGTTGGCCTGGTATATGCTGTCCACTAATTATAGTGGGCACCCTGTACCAGTCCAAACAACCCCTTATTGGTTATAGGTTAAAGACAACCTTTATTGAAAGCTATCCTAGTGGTAGCTATGGAGAGCAGCCTTCAGGCTAAGTCTTGAAGGAATGTAAAGCAGCTTGTTTTACCAGTCTATAATCTCTTGAATGGCTAAATGAAAGACAACCACACCCGGTATATATAAAATATATGTATTTATTTCTAAACACACCCTCCTAGTCTCTTTATGAGACTATAGGTCAAAACACATAAGGTACACTTCAAATAGGACAGTAAAATAGCACAAATACACGTCAGGTCCTAGGGGCGAGCCAAACCATATACTTAAAAAGTGGTAAAAGAACCATGACTTGACTAGACACAAGGCCTAGAGCCTGTAGAATCACCGTGACCCCAAGGAACCACCCAAGGTAGTGGCACAGGGGACCCACGGGGGCCGTGTGCAGTGTGAGAACACAGCCGCGAGCTCCCGTTAGCTTCTATGGGGAAAGTCGCGGTTATATTTTTAAAGATTAGGGACACTTGGAAATGAGTCAGGACCAATCCCTTTGGGACTTAGGAAGTTCTAGGGTCAATAGCCACGGGAGCACTGGAGTACTTATGTTACCTCACCCATGGAAGCCGGGTGCCTAGGTGTCAAATGGTGTTGGGTCGCGTTGTTGATTTCAATGGGAGCTGGCAAAGAAGTGCTGCTGCCGGGAAGATTCGAAGTGTCCAAAGAGACCCAAGCCTGGATCGAAGTCGAGAAGAACCTGAAAGCAGAGGGGACAGAGTCTGGGTCACTTGCATGTGACCAGGAGGACGGTAGGCGGATGCCCACCGATGTCGGGTGATTTCAGATGAAGAAGGTGAAGCTTGACTCTTCAGCCAGGAGGACCAGAATGCGTCAAGGACAACCAGGACTGGGATTTGAGCTGTCCTACAAAGGATATCAAGTGTTGCAGCGTCGGTGCCCGGATTGGACACAACAAGCCTTGGCAACAGCAACCCACGCAGAAAGGAGAAAGATGCTTTGGTGCAGAACAGCAAGGTCTGAGGGACTCACCACTTGGTTGGGAGTCGGGGCACGTCTGGAGCAACTAGGGAAGCCCAAGGAAAATCAAAGTTACCCCCTCAGGGACCCACCAGTTGATGGACCAGGGATCGCAAAGGGACCTCGAGAGGAAACACACGATGGCGGCTCACAGGTCACTCGGGGTGACTAGGCTGACAATCTTTCGTGGATTTTCTGCTTGAAGTGGGGGCTACAAGTAACCCCAAGCACAACTTCAATAGATGTTGAAAAGTCAATGCACTTGCAATAAGTGCACGGCGTCCTGGAGTTCCGGTTTCACGCTACTCACGAGGGCTGCGGGTCTCAGCTTTGTGGGGGACTCGGGTCGACCTCTGAGATGTCTGGACATTTTTTTTCTGGGCTGCAAATACTTCGGAGTCTAGCGGGAGCTTTGGAGATGCAGACCGGCAAAATGCTTCGTTGGTGCCTGCCAAGCAGGGGAGTCACTCTTTGACCCCAAGGGAGATTTCTTCAGTCCTCTAGTCTTTAGTAGAGCATCGAAGTTCCAGGATTCAGCTTCAGAGTTTCGTCCAGGGATATCTAAAGTTCTGGTTACAGAGGTTCCTTACTTATACCTAAGGAAGGGGTTGGACTAGCTCTAGGGACCCACCTATGGGAGGGTTTGGAAAGAGGGATGGCTACACCCATTTTCTTTGTCCAGTTTCATGCCAGAGCAGGGGCTGGAAGCCCCTGAACCGGTTTGAACTGGACTATGCACAGGGAAACCAAATGTGCCCCCAGTGCAGGACTTCAAAGGACTCCGAGAGTGCTCCCACCCAGCCCCAATACACATAAGCCTGTCTGGGAGGTGGTTACACCTCCCTGTGACAGGAAACCTATTGTGCAGGCCTCCCCTGCCGGAGTTTCGGTCAGCAGCAGGAGGCCAGACCAGTGTCTGTGGCTGCAGCATCCATTTTGTGATGCCAGGGCTCTGTTAAATTTCTACCAGGTATACCAGTACTGCCATGTCTCTCCCTCTGCAGTTCAGCTCCCTGCTTCATGACTGGTTGGGTCTTTGGTCTATTACAGTACTCTGCTCCTGAATCGATGCTGTCCTCTCTAATCTAATGTGTATCCTTGCCAGGAACATTTCTCTCTTTCAGTCTTCTGATGATTCATATCCTTCTGCTACACACTTGATGGGACTCTGGGTCAGATTTACAATCCCCTTGGGCCACTTTTGCGTCACTTTTCCCATGTTAAAAGTGATGCAAAATTGGCGCAAGGGGTTTGTAAATCTGCCACTTTTTATTTTAGATTCAGCACTCTCCGGGAGTACATGCATTTCTTCCCTCCCACCTCCCCCCCCAGCATGCTGGCTTTTCCTTCTCCCTTCCACTGCCCTCTGAAAGTCTACAATTGATCCGTAAACCATCCTGCCCTCCATCCCTTTCCCCATTATAAATATATTTATATATTTATTAGCAAAGGGCCAGCAACTGCAGAATGCTGCTGGGCCACTGGCTTCCTCAATGTACCTGTTTAACTTTGCCATCTGCAGTATTAAATGGGTAAATTAAAACTGGTGACTGAATCCGTATTCGTGGACACACACAGTTAGTGACGCTTACATCATGACGCACTTCGTGAGGCAGGAATGATCATCATGAGCCATATGGGAATTCGTTTTCTTTTATAAAAACCCATTGCAATACTGCCAACCGTGCATGCATCCCTATGTATGTGCACATGTGGGATTGGAAAAAAAACATTTGTAGCCTTTTAGGGCAGAGACCTATTGGTTCAGTGAATACTTACTTTTTGAAGCAGTCCATGTACATGGAATGTACAATCATCCATTTGTACAGGAAGTGACATGACTTGTTTCTCACCAAAAGTGTCTTTAAAAGTAGAAGGCAAGCAAGAGGACTCATTTTAATCACCCAACTGCTTAGGAAGTGACATCTATGGATTTCTCATTATCCATCTGCACAGGAAATAAAATCACTCCTACCCCCTACCGGGAGTACTTAATAGGCAGCCATAGAGTGGATGCGCACAGCCGGCATGCCACTGGTACGCCAAAAGCACACCTGTCTGCATCCATCTGTGTGTGGACCGTGCCCAACACCAGGAACCCTGCTCCTCCCTCCTCCCGCCGCTACCTCACTGCGATTCTCTGTGCCATCAACCCCGGCTGGCACTCGCCACACTATGGGATTGCCAAACCACACAACACAGAAGGAGCATTCTCATGCACTTCCTGTAAGTTTTTCATGCACTTACCCACATCCAACATTCACCGCAATCACACCAACAGCACCAAACTCTCTACTCCCTCACACTCACACAGTCCTACAACCACCCACACACAACGCCACAGTTGCATGCATACTCCTAAGCACTCACTGACTCACAAAACATGTCACAGAGATCTGGGGCCCGGGTCTACTTTTCCTCACAGAAACCTGGCTGAACCCTGCATTGGCACCTGACATTGCCACAGCAGCCCCCCGGCTACAAGATCACCAAACTTGGTTGCACCACTCTCCTTTGGAGCCAGCAATTCCATTGTTAGGAAACCTGAACTTCTACCTGGAAGACAGCGCCAACCCCAACTCAAAAGTACTCTTCTAAGGGTTTGAAAGTGTGGGCCTCATCCAATGAGTAAAGGGACCTGCCCAAGTCACCAGACAACTCCTGGACCCTGTGTTCACGACCTTCAACAACATCTAAGTTCATACCAGTCTCCTGGAGAGATCGCAGTCTCTTCTAGTTCAGCATCTGTGTGCAATACACATGTACCACCACCAGACCAGCCTGGCAAAACTGGAGAAGCATCACTGACATGGAGGAACTCAGACTGATGAAACGCCACTGCATAAAACTGGAGTGTAAATGGAGAATAAGCCCGGGCAATGCAGTTAAGAGCAGGTTCAAATCTGCCCTGACACACTACCACCAAATGATCCAAACCACCAAACGTGCTGCTCTTTCGAACTACATTAATGCCAGCACCAACAGAAGCAAATAAAGCATCACCATCATGAAGGATTTAACCTCACCAGCAGCCTCCAACTCACTCACCCCATTGCTGGACCTCTACAAAATACCTCTCAATTTTCAGCAATTCATTTACAGCAACTTCAACCCACAACCAGACCAGACAGACATTGCCAAACGGCTCCAGATCGTATCCAAAGAACCAATAGTCACCACATGGCCCGTCGTAACACCAGAATAAACTGCCACCACCATGAAGACTATTCGCTCAAGGACCCCATAAAACCCCTGCCCTCACCACGCTTACTCTAGAAAACTAAAATCCATCAGTACCATGCTCAAGCACATTTTGAACGATTTAACGTCTTCTGCGACCTTTCCAGATGCTTGAAATAATGCAACTGTCCTCCCATTCCTGAAGAATCCCCCTGTGGATCCTTCAACGCTCATCTACTGGTTTCAGACCCAATCACAGCACGTAAACTGCTCATGTTGCTGCCATGAATGACATCTGCATGACTTCGGATGGAGGAGACATGCAGCCTTCATCTTTCTGGACCTCTCCATAATAGTTTGAAACAGTTTCCCACTCCATCCCCATCCAACATCTACACAACATCAGAATCTAGGGATTCACACTTTGTTGGATCTGCTCCTTGCTGACTAGAAGAACCGATTCAGTCAGCCCGGCAACATTCACCTCAAATGCCAGCAAGCTCGTCTGCAAAGTTCCTCAGGGATCCTCCCTGAGCCTGAACCCCATCATAGCATACATAGCCTTCTAGCTGGCATCATCCGCTCTCACAACATCAACAACATAACTGGCTTCTCCTACGCCGAGAAGACGCACATCATTCTCTCCCTTAAGGACAAGATGCTCAGTACACTGATTAAGTTTAATGCCCGCATGACTGAAATCGCCCACTGTAGGAAAACCAATTGTCTGAAGCTGATCACTGACAAGACTGAAATCATGACCTTTCAGGAAGAATATTTCTCCACAGGACTTCACCTGCTGGACAACAGAACTAAGAGCTGCATCACACCCATCACCCGCACCCAGAACCTTGGGATCATCATCCACAACAAACTCAACATGACTGCCCAAGTCATTGCCATTACTGCCTCATGCTTCCGTACCTTGGAGAAGCTGAAAAAGATTTTCAAATGGCTCCCAATCAGCACCTGGAAAATTGTCACATACACCCTGACCACAAGCAAGCTGGACTAAGAGAACACACTCTATGCCGGGATCAACCAAAATATCACCATATGCTGCACAACATTCAGGATTCGGCATCCAGAATGACTCTCAACCTCTCACGTTGCACTCACATCTCCCTGCACCTGAAGGAGCCCCACTGACTTCCCATATGCAAACTAGCAGAATTCAAACTCCTAAAACACATTTTCAAGGCATTCCATAACACTGGTCAAGCATACCGCAATCATTTAATGTGCTTCCACAAAATTTACATTCACTTGCGCTCACCTGTACTTCTACTTGCACACTTCCCATGCATACGGAAAACCAGATCCGCTGGTCGAGCCTTCTCATACATCACTTTCTAGTGTGGAACAACATGCTGCTACACACAAGTGCCTCCTCCTCACTTGAATTTATCAAGAAGCTGAAGTTCTGGATTTTAGTGTAGTCCCACTAGGCTCTATGGTTTTGCTAGATTCACACCTACTCAGCACCAGGGTACTCTCAGGGTGATAGTACACTCTGCAAATCTCCTAACTATAAAATCAAAAGTAAATGCTGCTTTATGGCAATGTTTCCTGTTATGGAAAACAGAGCAAATCAGATACCACCCCATTGAGGTGTCAGTATCTGATAAATTGTTTGCAACAGCAAGTGTGGTGATTAAGAGTTGATACTTTCCATTACAACCCCTAAATAAGAGGGGCATGCCCCTTCTAATGGTCCCTCCTAATTGCAATTTGTTGTGAGGCACAAAACCCCTTTCGCAGGTCGGAAATACCTTTCCAACTGGCAAAAGGCAATTTTCACATAGCAAGAAGATGTTTTGTATCCACAAACCTTGTGATTGGGCTCATTGCAGGCTTTGCAACTGCATAATTCTTTTGTCCATAAAAGTTCATCTTCCCTTTAATTTAATGGCTTCCTGAGTGGTCTGCTGTTGGCTTCCATTGCCATGTACAGGAGCAATATTTGTTTTGTATTTATAGGCATTTAATGCAAGTGTTGCCCAGACGAGAAAGAAATTGGGGCTAGATTCAGTGATTTTCCACACCAGCAAAGTTGGGGAAAAACTATAAACGTGATCCTTCGTTGTTGAAGTGCAAACGTCCCCCCGCAGTGGCAGGCACTGTCATTGTATCACCTAACCAATCTGATTCCCTGCATATGGCCAGGTACTGCCGAGTCCCCCTACCCCTAGACATACCTTCTACCTGTTCACTTGTTGACCTTGGGGAACCACATATGCTCCACTTTCCCTCCAAGCCATTTGCAATGGAAAATCAACACACACCGGTTTGGGATACGGGTCGTAAAAACCCCGGCCGTATTTTAATATTAAACATAACAAAACATTAACTTTCATATTTACATTATTTTGTAATACGCAGAAAAGTCCATTCCATTACATTGTTATGTCCAGCTTTACACTGACATGTTTAGTATTCCAGTTGGCTATCCTTAACCTGTTTCCAATACATTGCCATTCCTGTCTTAAGCTAGATGTTCAACAATCAATCCTTTTCTGCGTATCCCTGTTTGAGCCTACGGCAAGATCAATGACTGCTCCAAAAATCATGCTAGGGCCTACACTCCTACCAGAGTGTCTTGTGCAGGGGGCCCAGTTTGCCAGAGGTTACCTCCCCCGGGTACCCCCTACTCCCTCAATGTTATCTCCAAGGGGCTTTGTCATGCCAAATTTCCTGCGCCATTGCGCTTGTGCGGGAGTTGGCCCAAAATGCCGACCGGAAGCGGAACTTCCCCTCCCCCTGCACCCTTCCAGCCTACATGCTGTACCTGCCCCCTGTAGGTCCAAGAGAGACCAACTATCCCCCCCAGGCATCCTCATTTGACAATGGTGACGCCTACTAAGGACCAAAAAAATATGCCCACCAATCATGACCTTACCGCCACATGCCAGCATAATCGGCCGACTATCTGCCCCCCCCTTGCATCTACAAGGTCATGCTCTGCTCCATGCTTCTTCTAACCAAGCTAACAGGTGTTCAGAATAATTTCATTTTCAGGTTGGAGAGATGCGTGCCATCCGGCAGCAACAACCTTTCACCCCTGATGCACCCATGTGTGATCGTCCGCAATCGTGGGAAATGGTACCAATTATCAATATGCTTATCAAATCTTTTTTGATCGCGTGGTTCAAGGCCCGAAACAGACTGACACCCTGCCATGGGGCAAAGTGTGACCATGCTATCACTGTCTGCAGGCATCTTCTTGCCAGCCAACCTACCTCGGTGATCAGTGTTTTCACCATACCTTCCCTACCCAGGTAAACTAGCTCATTGCCCCCCAGATGTCAAATTACTGCTGCGGGGGGCATGTGTACCCTGTCAAATAGACACCCCAACATGTCCCGTAGTTGACCCAGACATAGACCTCTGCGGTCATGAACAAAACATTGAAACCTGCCTGCCGTGTCCAGCGTGCATAGGTGCCTGCATAGAAAAATTGCTTCTTACGTCTTACATATGAGTGGCCAACTAACCACACTTCCCTCTCCTCTCGCCCCCAGGCAGGTACCTGGCTGCGATGGGATCCGACAACGGATGAACCGCTGCAAGCGTCCCCCCTGTGGGACAGGACATGGAAACTGCAAACTAAACCAACATAAAAAGACAGTAACACATAGTAAAATTTCCTGCAAAGAGAATTTAAAAAATATATATATTTGTATTAAGTTTCCATCGGTACAGTATCTTAATACAATAGTGACAGCAGCTAAATATTACATACTTTCGTTATACTATAGTATATACACAAACTAAGAAAGATAATACAATTCCGTCTGTTAGGACATGTCCACATCTGGAATCTGGTGCTAATCACCCAGTACTATATTAGGATATATACAAATGTATCTTCTGAAAATAACTCTTAATAATTACACTGTAAATCGTCCCTTCCCTCATACCCCCCGTCACATTGGTAAACACCCCCCCTCCCCCGCACCGGTTTCTTGAGTCAGTTGTTATCTCCCACTAGGCTTTCTAATATATTCTCGGTCCGGGATTGCTCTCTGGCTATGGTCCCACCTCTGGTCTACCTTCATCCGTCTGCATTCCCACATTAGCTTGCGAATGACGGTTCTCTCTAATTGGAATATCTGAGATACCACGACCTCGCATCCTCTTCTAATTTAGTATCTCTTCAGACTCGCCTCATTCAAATTAGTTCTGCTGTAGCCCATTCCCCTAAGTCTCTTGCCCAGTTTTCCACCGTGGGAGGCAGCGAACCCATCGAGCTAAATGAATTCTTCATTTAGCCAGCACAAGTCCCCACTGTAGGAATCTTCGTGTAAGCTTCCTCCCTTTAGGTCTGGGAAGAAGTTCCAAAAGCACCTCCTTAATGGAGTAGGGAAGCTCCACCCCGTCACCTGTCTTAAGCGTTCCAGTATCGATCCCCAGAATTACTTCAGTTCCGGGCATTCCCAAACCATGTGTAAGAACTGGGCATCGGAATGACCACATTTGGGGCAGTGAGTGGGGCGGTCCTGATAAATTCTGTGCAATGCATGTGGAGTCAGGTATGTTTGCTGAACAATATTGAATTGGGCGAGCTGAAATCTCACATTAGAACTACATTGTTTAACCCCTTCATGCACCCTTTTCGATTCTGAATCCGTCAAAGGCTCTACCCGTAGTCCATCCCATCTGGCCTGCACCGGGAGCGGGTCTGCGGCTAGGTCCTCTCTTAACACCCTGTACATATGTGACACCAGTTTGCTGCCCCCCGTCAGTGAAGTGAGGGCCTGAAGAGTGGTCAGAGCTCTCGTGCTACTACGAGATCTTCGCATACTGGAGTTACTGTCCCCTGCCTCGCTCAAACATCACTCCGCTTCCTCCCTTGTGAGGAACCGCTGCCCCAAGTACAGGTCCCCTATCGTACAGCATCCTCCTCCGCCCATCTAGTGGTGGCCATAGTTTTACTTATTCGTTTGAAAGGTACCACTGCCCACAGCGGGGCCTCGGGGCATATGGCACTAGTTTCACCACAGTTTTAATGGCAGAAGTAAAAGCTTGCCTCCTTCAGGGAACAGGTACATCATGGTAATAGGAGTGGAGGCTTATCTCCATGACACTATAGCAAAAGATAAGCGTTTTGCTGTCACAATTCAGGAAGTATCAGTAAAGCCGCCTCTCTCAAATAGCAGGTACAGCAAAGTCTACAGCAAATACCCTTGCCTATTTCATCTGCATGTTTCAGTATGATTATTTAGATTGGTAAGGGCATGGATGTTTGAGCAAGTAAAACATTTAAGTATGGATGCTTGCGTATAATTGACTGTTATTTCAGCACCAAGATGCCCCAGGGGGTAAACATTTGCTTACCAATTCATAAGTGATGTCATGTCATGTTATGTGTAGAGGAGTGAATGGCTGTATTGATACAAGAGTAAATAGATGCAGAAGTCGGTGTCGGTTTGTGGACAGATGGATGGGCAGATGAATGTAGAATGTGGATGGAGATTGCATGTGAAAAGAAAATGTCTCTGTATTGATTGGCATTTTGCAAGGATGTTTTATGGTTGGTTTGTGTGTATGGGTGGATTAAAGGTAACTTTGTGTGTGTGGAATATGTGCCTGTGGTGTCAGTATGTAGAGATTGGCCTTTTTCGTGAGTGTGCGCATGTGCCCAGAAGGATGTATACATGAATTGATGTGTTTAAATTACCTTGATGTTGCTACATGTGTAGCTGGCTCCCTTGTGCACTTGCTGAGCAGACCCCAGTAATTTAAGATTCTACAATGAAAAACACGATGTATTCAAAATGACGCTGTGACTTGGCCACTGCTGGCTGTAAAACGAGCCTATAACAGAAAGATTAGTAGTGAGCCATCTCAGAATAAGTAACAATGATTTTATTGTAAATAATTAGAATTGAAAATGCTTCAATTGTGAATATTTGAGACCAAATTAAAGATTTCTAAAATCTGTGGAAGAGGAGGTGGTCTTCGGAGTGTGTCAATCACTTCTGTTTTCCTTCATGGCACTTTCTTCTGCCGTTTCTCAGTCTGTTACACTCTTAATCCCTTTCTCTTTCCACATCTTTCTGAAATCATCTGCATATCTAACTCATCACCTTTTCCCTCTAAACACCTTCTTGAAACTCTCGTCTTATGCACATACTTCTGTTCATCTCCTGATTTCTACAGTCCATTTTATTTTCCTTTGGCGCTGTCAATTGTTTTGAGTTGTGTACCTCATTCACATATTGGGGAATATTTACAATGAAGTGGTGAAGCGTGTCGTTAAGCCAAGAAGGCTAAGTCACTTTAGAAATGCAGGGCTGTCCCATATTTACTGAAATATGGTGCAGCCCTGCGGGAAATGAGACAGAAGATCGAGGCAAAAAAAATCAGAACTACATTCATATCGAGTTGGAAATATCGTGGAATGGAAATATCGAGTGAAAGAATATCGTTGTCAAGAATAGCGGTTTGAAAGTAAGTAATATCGATTTAAAAAATATAGAAGTCAATAATATTGTTTGCAAAAATATAGTTGTTTAAAGCATACATTTTTAAATTAGTGTTATGTATTTTAGGGTATATTTCAAATGTATGTCTTAATTATTTTGTGCAAGTATTGTTTATGTTTTTTAATACATGTTTTAAATTTCTAGCAGTTATTACATTTAATTTAATTACATTTTGTATCTTTTAGTTCCGTAGTGGGTTTTGGGTTTATAGAGGAATAGGGTGGGAAGTAATTTAATTATAATAAATGAATGATTTTGGGGAGAGGATGTAACCTTGCGGCTAGAGCGATTGAACTTTAAGCTGGGGAACCGGGTTCCAGTCACGGCAACGTCGCTCAACATGCTGTGATTCTGGGCAAATCACTTAGGGGGTCTTTACGATGGCGGAGGGCCCTCCATGGCCAGACGGTTAGTGGCGGGCCCTCGGCCATTATAATGCTGTTTCCCCCATCATATGTGGCTATTATCCTTCTTGACCTCAGCGCCACATTCGATATTGTTAATCATACTACCCTGCTCCTTAGACTTAAGGATTTAGGAGTGTCTGGTATGGCAGTACAGTGGCTTCAATTCTTTCTCAGTGACCGCTCTTTTAGGGTCTTTGAGGGAGATGTGGTTTCTAACTAGTTTCCCCTTAATTAAGGGGTCCCACAGGGCTCAGCCCTTAGCCCCACGCTATTCAATATATACCTGAGACCCCTGGCAGAGATCGTCCATCCATTTGGCATAAAAATCGTCTCCTATGCGGACAACCCAGCTCGTGGTGGTACTTAACCACTACGAAGGGCCATCTAGCAATCTAAGCTGTTGTCTAGTGGAGGTTGCCAAATGGATGGAACGCTCGTGCCTTAAACTTAATGGGGACAAAACGGAGCTTATGCTCCTGGGCAACTCCCCTGTCTTCGATCCAGCATCTCTCTGGCCAGATTGCCTAGGCCCGGCCCCAGCCCCTAAAGATCAAATCAAGAGCATGGGCATCTGGATTGATCACTCCCTTATGTTTAGTCACCAGGTAGCAAAACTCTCTGAAACTTGCTTCGGGCTACTAAGGATGCTTCATAAGATTCTGCCCCTTCTTCCTTTCCACGCTAGAAGGATCATGGTACAAGCCCTGATCCTTTCTCGCCTGGACTATGAAAATGCATTATAAGTATAAGTATAAAGAAGCTTATTAAGCGCTCGAATGCCATGAGGCGTCTTGGCGCTGGGGTGTGTGAAGTCGGCGGAAGGGGGAGCTAGTAGCTAGTGAATGTTGAACAGCTGGTACTTCAGGGCCTTCCTGAAAGAGGGAAGATTCTGTTGAAGTCGCATAGCCACAGGTAACTTGTTCCATAGTTGGATTGCACAGATGGCAAATGAGCGGCCGCCCCATCTTGCCAGTCTGTATCTGGGGGTGCATATAAGGGCAAGGTTGGCCGAACGTAGGTCCCGGGAGGGGGTGTAAGGCCTAAACCTATCCTGACAGTCCACCGAGCCCCCTCCAAACCGTGCCTTGTGCACCAAACAGAGCGCCTTAAACTCAATTCTCTGCTGAACCGGAAGCCAGTGTAATGACCTTCTTCCATTGGAAGTTGGGTGACCCCTAGGTAGATTTAAAATAACATGGACAGCAGCATTTTGCAGTGACTGGATCTTGCTGACCTGGTGCTTATCAATGCCCAAGAACATAGCATTTCAATAGTCCAATCTGGACATAAAAAGAGCAGCCATTACCGTCTTCTGCAGCACCTGGGGAATGAAGGGGAAGATTTTTCGCAGAGTTTTGAGCAAAAGAAAACAAGATGAGGTTAAGCTATTAACCTGGGCTGACATGTTCAGCTTATCGTCAAAAGTCACCCCCAAGTTCCTCACCTTCGTAACCGGTAGAGGACACTCCCCGGCCTCTGGTGGCCACCACAGAGTACTCCACAATGGGGAACCCTTGCCAAATTCCATGACTTCTGTCTTCTCGGTATTTATCTTTAGGAAACTCTGGCGCATCCACTCCATAACGTCCTGCAGACAGGCATGAAATCTTGCCGCTACTAGCTCTGGTCTGTCAGATACTGATATCACCAATTGTGAATCATCAGCATTGGACACAAGGGTGAAGCCATGTTTCCTAACTACTCTGGCCAATGGCCTAACATACACATTGAATAGGGTAGGGGACAGAGCTGAGCCTTGTGGGACGCCGCAGGGCAGGATGAATTTACTCGATTGTAAGCCCGCCCAGTTCAGGCTCTGCTTTCTCTCATCCAGAAATGAGGAAAGGAGGGTCAAAGCCCGCTCGGTGAAACCTACCTCCTTTAGTCGCCGCACCAATACCGTATGGTTAACGGTATCGAAAGTGGCAGACAAATCAAGGAGGACAAGAATTGCCCTCCCTCCCCCGTCTACCGCCGCCCGAATTCCCTCAGCTGCAGAAATAAGGGCCGACTCAGTGGAGTGTTTTGGGCGAAAGCCATGCTGGGACCGGTCAAGCAGGCAGTGTGTATCTAGGTACTCAGTTAGGATTTATAGCTCTTTCCGTAACTTTGGCTACCAATGGTAGTTCAGAGATAGGTCGATAGTTCTTAAATTCTGCCGGCTCCAAAGAGGCCTTCTTGAGGATAGGCCTGACGCTGGCTGTGTTCCAAGCAGCAGGGTAGGTCCCAGCAGCCAGGACTTGATTAATCAAAGACGTGAGGGTGGGGCTGATCCTTTCCACCGCCAGATGCATAGTTGGCGGGGGACAAGGATCGGTAACTGACCCTGATTTAATAGATCTTAAAATATCTGTTACCGCCTCTTCTGACAGGGGACCAAAGGATGTGAGGCTGTGAGCTCCGCAGTTTACCATCAATAAGCTCCAAGTTGTTTAGAATTCCGCTGCTCGTAGACTTCTTCAGATTCCCCATTGGCATTCTGCCAAGCAAGCATTAAAGAGCTTGCATTGGCTGCCAATCAGGGAAAGGATCCAGTTTAAAGCTATGTGCTTGGTCCATAAAGCCTTCTGGAAGAATGGCCCTCCCATTCTTCAGTCTCTGATTACCCCCTATCACCCGAAGAGAGACCTTCGGTCATCTGTATCTTATCTTGCCCTTCAACCCAGAATAAGGAGGGCCAGATGTGGGGGCCGTTCCTTCGCGTATAATGGTGCCACTGGTTGGAATGCCCTTCCGCTTCAATTACGGAAAGAATCCAATCTTCTATCTATTCGCAGGCTCCTAAAAACCTGGCTGTTTTAGCCTTCTCCTTTGCTTCTGTTCTTTGCCTGTTTTGTCCGCAGCGCTGGGAGTCCTACGGGTAGTCATCGCGCTTTATAAATATCATTCCATTCCATTCCATTCCATACTATGATGGTGGGGGGAATTGTTGGTGAAGCGTGGCGGTCGTAAAGACTGACCGCCACAGTTCCAACAGGCGTTCCTTTTCCAACCGCCTGTCTGAACTAAAACATGGGCCAACATTGCGGCGCTGCCTTGCAGGCACCGCCGTATGGATTATGATATCCCTTTTCTCCATTCATTTTGCGGCGGACAAACCGTAGCAAAACGAATAGCGGAAATGAATTTGGTGCTGGGACATGTACCCTGGATATTCCTGCCCCATGTCAATCAATCAATCAGGGATTTGTTAAAGCGCGACTACTCACCCTTAATGGTCTCAAGGCACTATGGGTTGTGGGGAGGTGTAGGTTCCAGTCCATCAAGGTGGGGGTCTGTCGAAGAGCCAGATTTTAAGGTTTCTTGCGAAGATGAAGAGCGCTGTTGTCTGTCTTAGGTGGAGCGGAAGGGTGTTCCATGCTTTGGCCGCGAGGAAGGAGAAAGAGCGGCCTCCCGATCTGGTCTTTCTGGTGTGGGGACCATGGCGTAGGAGAGCTGGGCTGATCGTAGGGTCCTTTGGGGTGCGTGGAATTTGAGTCAGTTGTTCCGGTATGCTGGTCCGGTGCCATGGAGGGCCTTGTGTGCGTGGGTGAGTATCTTGAAAGCGATTCTCGCCTCAACAGGGAGCCAGTGGAGTGTGCGCAGGTGCTGGGAGATGTGTTAGTGTTTTGGCAGGTTTAGGACTAGGCTTGCGGCGGCGTTCTGGATGTTCTGTAGCCTGCGGGTGAGGTTTTTGTTTATTCAGGCGTAGAGTGCGTTGCCGTAGTCGAGTCTGTTGGTGACCAGGGCGTGAGTGACGGTCTTTCGGTGTTCGAGGGGGATCTATTTGAAGATCTTACGAAGGAGGCAGAGGGTGTGGAAGCAGGAAGATGAGACAGAGTTGATTTGGCGGTCCATTTTTAGCTCGGAGTCCAGGATGATTTCCAGGTTGCATGCGTGGTCCGTGGGGGTTGGCAGGTTTCCGAGGGCAGGGGGCCACCAGGTGTCGCTCCAGGCGTAGGGGTTTGGGCCCATGATGAATACTTCTGTTTTGTTGAGGTTTAGTTGTAGGCAGCTGTTTTTCATCCATTTAGCGACAGCTTCCATGCCTTCTCGAAAGTTGTGTCTGGCGGTGTTGGGCTCGTTGGATAGGGAGAGGATGAGTTGGGTGTCGTCTGCGTATGATACGATGTTGAGTCCGTAAGTTCTGACGATGAGGGCGAGTGGAGCCATGTAGACGTTCAAGAGCGACGGACTGAGGGAGGAGTCCTGGGGGACTCCGCAGGTGGTAGGTGTAGGGTCTCAGAGGAAAGGGGGGGAGTCTGACCCGGTGCATCCTGCCGGAGAGGAAGGAGATGATCCAGTCGAGGGCCTTGTCCTAGATTCCTGCGTCATAGAGTCTGCGTATTAGTGTGCGTGGGAGACTGTGTTGAATGCCGCTGAGAGGTCGAGGAGGCTGAGGCTACCGCAGGCCTGCCACATAGTGCAGGGATGTGTCTGCACTCTTTATTTTGCATTGTGGCGGGGGCTGCTGACCGCATCACTGCCACAATGCAAAATATAGGTGATGATGGCAGTCGCATCATGATCAGGATTGTGGGGAGGCCGCCCATAGTCGGCCGGTCCCAAATCCATATCGATGGTGGATGCTCTAAGGTCCGTCCGCCATCGTAATGAGGCCCTTAATCTCCCTGTGCCTAACAAAAATGAATGTGTCCGTCTGTAACAAAACTGGTGCTCATGTAAAGCGCTCTGATACCCCATGTCTCGGGTCTAGTTCGAGCTATATAAAACTCTAAAAAAATAAAAATTATTATTTAATTTCATTTATTTAATTGATATTTTTTTTAATGCTTTATTTATAAGTTTCACAACAAAAAAGAGAATACAATGCAAGACTGTTATGCTCCAGACAAGTTATACAATTGTCGTACATACGCATACATAGGAACTAACAAAATACTTCGGCTATGTGAGTCCTGGTCAAATTAGGATAGAGCCTGTCATCTTCTCATGAACAATGATTGTGCTTTATGGTGGGAATGTCTATGCACTTACCTCTACCATGTTCATAGCTGGTGAGTCTCGTCCGGTCTGTGAGCTCACGGATGTTTGTGTGAGCAAGAAGGATCAAAAAGGCTGCCATGTATCAAGTGGTCTAGATGTTGGGGGTTGCAGCTGGGCATAGCGATCGCTATTAGTGTTGCAGTATGTCATGCTGAACATCCAGCCTTTCAACGTCGGTGAGTGTTTACCCCCCCTCCCAGTGTAGTGCAACCTCCCTTTTGGCCAATAATAATGCGTGTGCACAAAAGCGCTGCGATTTCTTGGAGAGGTCATGTACGTGTCCCAGTATTGCGGTGTGGGAGAGATGTTCAGGTCAGTCATGCGGGATAATTAGTCAAAAACCCTGTCCAAAATTGAGCCACCCTGTCACAAGTCCACGCCATATGTGCAAAGTCTGCCATCAGAGAGCTGCAGTTAGGGCATGTGTGTGGGCGTGCTGTGTCCATTTGGTGCACATTGCAGGGGTGATTTATGCCCGCACTAAAATCTTAACATTTAATATTTTATGATTATGATTAAAGGAGACTTTGAGTGTCTGCTCACAACAAAAGCACCACTGAGTATCCATGAGGGGGTGACCCAAATCCTGTTCCCATGCCAATTGTATCCTAGGGTCTCTATTAGGAAGCATTGCATTGGCGGCTTGTACATCCTGGACATTACATGTTCCCCGCCTCTGTCCTTCATAAGGAGCGTTAATGAGGGAAAGTCAGGTGGTTCTAAGGGGTAGCTGGGGATTTGTGATCTAAGTGTCCCTTGCAGCCTGCACAAGATAAACTGATCCATAAATGTGGCTTCCCAAAATCGGATATCCTCTACACGGGAGAAGACGTGCCCATTGGGGAATGCATCCTTAAACGTAACAAGATTGTGCTTTGACAAGGTACGCTGTACCGTTGCTTTCTGGGTGATAGGCATCCAGAGGTTCCCTGCTAAGGGAAGTGCTGGGGAATAGAGGAGTTGTGCCCCAGTCGCCCGGGTAAGTTGTTTCCAGGACCAGCTGGTCGTAGACAGTGTCTGAAGATCCTGTGTATCAAAGGTCAGGCTAATCGTCAGGAGTGCCTACAGGGGGGTAGGGTGAGAAAGATCGACCTCCGGCCGCAGGTAAGGGACCCGAGAGTCAAAGTGAAACCAGTGCCTCGAAAAACTGCACTGAGCGACCAGATAATAAATACGAAAATTCAGGATTCCAAACCTGCTCTCTCATATGGCAATGTTAAGGTATCTCAGCTAACCCTGGGTTGTCTCCCACCCCACACCAGTCATCTCAAATGGGAACGGAGTGTGGTAAAGAAGCCCTTGTGCAATGGTATTGGAATGTTCTGAAAGAGGTATAAGAACTGTGGCAGCATGACCATTTTGATCAGGGTGATTCTTCCCGCCATGGCTTGGGGCAGTTTCAACCAGTGTTCAATCTTTTCTCCCAGTTTCTCCATTGCTGGACCATAGTTGAGCTGGAGAATTTGCGCCGGGTCCTTGCGAATATGGATGCCTGAATATTTAACTGAGACGTCGCACCATTTTAATGGGAATTCTGTGTTCCGGTCACAGTGGGCCTCGGTCAGTGGGAAAACCTAGGATTTGCACCAATTAATGTGCAAGCCCGATAGGGCACTATAGCGGGTAATTTCTCGAAGAATGGGACCCAGGTTTTCGTCCAGACACCTCACGTAAAGAATAATGTAATCTGCATATAGTGTAATTAGCAGAGGGCCCGTCTTGAACTGTATCCCCGGTGGAAATTATTTTCTTGGAGATGACGTACAAGAGAGTCCATCGCTATCACAGATAGTAGCGGGGAGAGTGTACAGCCCTGTCGGGTCCCCCTTGAGGGCATGAGGAGGACGTCAGTGAACCAATCAGCAGCACAAGTGTCGAAGGGCGCGTGTATAGCAAGGAGACCACTGATATACACTTCAGTAGCATCCCCAGTCTAGTCAGCATGGCATACAAGTAGGGCCATTCCAGCTAATCCAAGGCCTTCACGGTGTCCAGGAGGATCGCTGCCACTGGGACCGAGGGTGCAATCCTATGACAGGTAGAGAACAATGCACGTAGATTCGATTCAGAGATGTGGATCTTTGCGGGATGAAGCGCGCCTGGGCCAAGGATATCATCTGATCAATAATCAAGGACAGCCTGGTGGCTAACATTTTGGCAAAAATTTTGTAATCAAAATTCAATAACGATAGGGGTCTATAGGAGCCGCACTGTAGTGGATCTTTGCCTGCCTTGGGGAGAAGTGTAACAACCACTTTTCGCAGTGTCGGTGGAAGTTTCACCGGTTTCTATGGCTTCCTGATAAATGTCAATGAGATGAGGGGCAGTGTTTTTTTTGTACGCCTTGTAAAAGCAGCCAGAGAAACCGTCGAGACCAGGTGCTTATGACCCATCCATGGCCTTTATTGCTTGGACAACATCTTCGACCATGATGGGTTCCGCTAAGAAATCCCTGTGAGCCAGACCAGTGCCATTTCATCCAGATAACTATTACTGGCCGAGGCGTCCAAAGAGACCCTTGAAGAGTACAAGTCTTTGTAGTATGATAACACCCTGTCCTCAATGCAAGCGCAGTCCAAAATAGGTTCACCGTCGGGCCCAAGTAAACTTGTGATGTACGTCTGACCCCTGATGGGTTATATAAGCCTAGCTAGAGTGTGCCCTGGACGCTCACCCTCCCCATATCTCTTGGCTACAGAGTGTTTCCCCCAAAAATTGGATTCGCGCTCTGTGACTTTGTGAAATTCAACCAGTACTGCTGCCCGACATCGCTAACCAGATGCAGTATGTAGTGTCGCCTAGTCGAAATCTATGGCCACTAATTGGGCTTCGATCCGTGACAGTTTAAGGCATAAATCTTTAAGTATCCCTGCACCTTTTGAAATTCACACCCTGTATGTACGATTTAAACCCCTCCCACAACGTGGCCTTGGTTTTCACTGTGTCAGTGTTAATTTAAAAAAATTATACGATGGCTGAGCTTAGTTCAGCCTCGAATATTGGGTCTCGCAGGGTCATCTCTGGAAATCTCCACTGTCTCGCCGTCCCTCCCATCCCCGGTACACGGAGCTGGAGCAAAACTGGGGCGTGATCTGAAAGGGTATGTGGAAGGTGTTTAATTGCATGTAGCCTGTGGTCAAGCTTGAGGTGAGTAGCCAATAGTCCAGCTGGGTCCATGTGTTGTGCGGGCGGAGTACGGTATGTAGACTGGTTTATCTAGCTACAAATGTCGCCAGGCGTTGGACAACTAATATGTTTCCCTCAAGCTTGTTGGCGTTCACCTGTCCTTTGGTTTCGCATTAGGAGTCATGGTTGCACTGTCCAGTTGTGGACTTAATAAAATATTTAAGTTACCCCCCAAGCATATCTGTTCTGCACCCATTCGGTCTATGCAGGAGTGGAGCTCCACAAAGAAATCCAGATCATTGACATTTGGTGCTTAAACGTTAACCAGGAGTATGGTGCTCCCTAAAAACCACCCCTTGACCAGCAAGTGTCTACCCGCCTGGTCTGCATATACCTCAACTGCTTTAAATGGCAGCCTTTTATGGATTAAAATCGAGACCCCCCTTGCATATGTGCTATAGCCTGCAAAGTATGGCTATGATCCCCAACTTGCAGCAAGGGGAGGTGGGGGGGGGGGCAGAAGCGTCTCCTGGAGGAAGGCAACGTCCACTTGGTGGCGCTGTAGATAGTGCAATACTTGTTTGCGTGTATCATTAAGACCTCGTATAGTCACGGACATCAGTGTTATGTTCACAGAGAGGTTAGCCCTACGTTCCATAATCCCTACTTGGATCCAATCTGCGTTGTGGACCTATAGTGAAATTGGTCAATTTGAGAATAAGTCTCAAAGAAAGGAGTGAAAGGAAATATGTCAATAACCCAAACCCCACCTGCCCCCTCCCATCCTCATATCCTCTTCGTAGGGGAAATCCCAAAACCCAAACAGAATTGTGAACATTCATTTATTTAATTGATATTTAATAGTGTTAATTGTGATTTAAATTTTTGGGGGTACATTTTATGTGTGGGTTGTTGGTTTTATAGGGGTAAAAGGTGGGAAGTAAATTATTTTTAATTAATTAATAATTAGTCGTTAATTCATATTAATGAATTAATTGATAAATAATTATGGTAATTTGTAATTCTTAGGTGTGGGTTGTGGGGCTAATAGGGGTAAAGGGTGGGAAGTATTTTATTTGTAATTAATTAGTAATTAGTTGTTAATCAATATTAATTGATTCATTGATAATTCAATATGGTACTGGTGTAATTTATTTTTTAGGTGCTGGTTGTGGGGGTGATAGGGGCCAAGGGTGGGAAGTAATTTATTTTTTATTAATTAAGAATAAGTTGATAACTAATATTAAATAATTAATTGATAATTATGTTTATTGTTTAATGAAATTTTTTGGGGGTTTAGGTTTTGGATTTGTAGTGGTGAAGTGTGGGGAGTAAATTATTTTACTTAATTTATAATTAGTTGTTAAATACTATTAGATAGTTAATTAAAAAACGTATTTTAATTGTGTAATTAATGTTTTTAAAGATGCGGGTTGTGGGCATTATAGGGTTAAATTGTGGGAAGTAAGCAATTTTAATGAATTATAATTTTGTTTTTAGTTAATAATATTTGTTTAATCGATACTAATTTAAATTTTAATTGTGAATATATATATTTTCTTTACATATTAGATGTGGGTTCTGAGTTTTGTAGGAGCATGGGGTGAGAAGTATTAATCAATTAATAATTTTATTAAAACTAATAATTATTATTTATTTCATAACTAATTGTGTTGTGTGTTTTGTGTGGGTATATTGTGGGAAGTGTATTGATTATATTTATTTAATAATGAATATTTAATTAATGAACATTAATCTGTTGATCAATATTTATATTAATAGTGTAAAACAAATTAGGTGCAGGTTGTGAGTTTTGTGGTGTTATATGGTGGGAAGTAACTAGATTAAATGTATGTAATAATTAATGTTTTTATTAATAAATAATTACAAAATAAAAATATCTATTTGTATGAAAATCATTTTTTTAATGTATAATAATATTTGTAGATATTTGTGATATGTATTAACATTATAATATGGTTTTACTTTTTTTAATATATATATTTTTTTTTCAACATATTTATATATTTTTTCATTTACTTAGTTTTTAAAATATTTTTCTTTTGTTTGTTTTTAATGTAGAACTGACTGCAGTGGGAATAATAAATTTTACCCCTCCGCTATCCAACACTTTCCCTGCTGTTGCATTTACTGGAGTGGGAATAGTAAATGTTACCCCTCTGCAATCCAACACTTTCCCTACTGTTGTACTGACTGGAGTGGGAATAGTAAATTTGACCCCTCCTCAATCCAGCGCTTTCCCTACTGTTACACTAACTGGAGTGGGAATAGTACATTTTACCCCTGCGCAATCCAAAGCTTTCCCTGCTGGTGCACTGACTGGAGTGGGAATAGTAAATTTCACCCCTCAACAATCCAGCACTTTCCGTACTGTTGCACTGACTGGAGTGGGAATAGTAAATTTGACCCCTACGCAATTCAGCGCGTTACCTACTGTTGCATAGATTGGAGCGACAATAGTAAATTTCACCCCTCCACAATCCAGCGCTTTCCCTACTGTTGCATTGCCTTCAGTGGGAATAGTACATTTTAACCCTCCACAATCCAACACCACCCCTACTGTTGCACTTACTGGAGTATAAATAGTAAATTTTACCCCTCTGCAATCCAACACTTTCCCTACTGTTGCATTGCCTGGAGTGAGAATAGTAACTTTCACCCCTCCACAATCCAGCGCTTTCCCTACTGTTGCATTGACTGCAGTGGAATTAGTAAATCTTACCCCTCCGCAATCCAACACTTTCCCTACTGTTGCACTGACTCGAGTGGGAATTGCTTTTTTTTTTGTTGATTATACATTTTATTGCTGTGTTAAGTGTGGTGGGAATAGTAAATTGTAGTATTTTGTAATGTTATATTTTATGTAATTTTATATTTATTGTAGTTAAATTAGTAAATATTGTTTTTTTTGTGGAAAATATGTTGTTACTGTTGTGTTGTTGTAGGTGGGAGTAATTATGTTTATGTTTATTATGTTGAAAATCTTCTTTTTAAGACCATAGGGGTCGCAGCTTGCATTTTAACATTGCGGCGGGTGCTGCTGACTGCAGCACCCGCCGTGATGTTCAAAATGCATGTTGTGCATTTCACTGCATTACGTGGCAGGCACCACATGATGCCTGCCACTTGGTGCAGTGAAATGTAGGGGGGTACCATGGGTACCCCCCAAGTGCATAAACACCACCCCCAGGCACAAGGGAGTCGCAACGGGCCCCCAAAACCAATCCCCACCAGCCTTTCCATGGCTGGCTGAAGACAGCATCCTAATTAGGCTGACGGTGCCTGCTCGTCATCACCACCATTTTATGGATGCAGACCGCTCCACCAGGCAATCGGAACAATTGCCTGTGGCGGTTCTGTGGCTGACGGTCTTTGCGTCAGCCAGTCTGGATCCCCCCGCCATCGTAATGTGGCAGGGGTAAATTTGCGGTCCGATGGTGGAAGGCCCACCACTGCACGACTGGCGGTGGCGGTTCTTCTGCCATCATAATGACCCCCTTGGTTTTTAGACTAGCCTATGATTAAATAGTATGTTGCGTGCAATGCTTCTGTTATCTCAGTGCCATAATACCGCCCAGTGAACATGCTCTCTAAAAATAAGTGTAATATAACATAACATGAAGATTCTTTGGAAAATGTTCAAATGGCTCCCCACCAGAATCTGCAAACTGTCCCACATGCCCTCATCACAAGCTAACTGGACTACGGGAACACCCACTATGTTGAAATCAGTAAACACCTCAGCAAACCACTCCAAACCATACAGAATTCAGCACCAAGGATCATGCTCAACCTACCACACTCCACACGCATCTCACCACACTTTAAGGAGCTCCACTGGCTCCGGAAAACAAACAAGCCAAGTTGAAACTCCTCAGAGACACCGTCAAAGCCCTTCATCACACCGGCTCATCTTACCTCAACAACTAAGGGATCGATTCTGATCTCGCTCGGAAGGCCCTCCAAGAGCCGTCCATAGAGTTACCATCCGGCCGACTCGTTCCTGGGAGCCAGTCCATCCAAACGACGAAGTACGATGCGCAAATCTCCCCTATTCCCGAGCGACACGTACGCTCCGATTCCAGCACCATTTTCCATACGACCCGGCTCCCTAAACACTGAATGGAGTTATCTGGAGCCATTCCGAAGCCGTTTCCGGCCAGCCAAGTACGATGCGTACTTCCTATGCACCGAACAGCTTGCCACCTCCAGCACATCACAGCATCCGGAAAAGCTGTATTTCAGCTCCGATGCACACCACAACACGATCACTGCGTACGAGACGAAGCAGCCATGTATCCGATCGCGCATGTGATCCCTATACTGTACGCCTACGGTTGAATCAACAACCGTAACTGATGCATTTGTCACAGACGGTAAGTCAGACACCTACCACACACAAAAACGTCACGATCCCGCAAAGGGCAACACACCCATGGGGGTGGATGTCCATCACTCCCACCATTGGCCACCCTATAGGCGGTGGATGTCTATCACTACCAGCATTGCCCACCCCATAGGGGTTTATGTCTATCACTCCCACCATTGTCCACCCCATAGGGGGTGGATGCCTAACACTACCAGCATTGTCCACCCCGAAGGGGGTGGATGCCTATCACTCCCAACATTGTCCAACCAATAGGAGATTGATGTCTATCACTACCAGCATTTCCCACCCCATAGGGGGTTGATGTCTATCACTCCCACCATGGTCCACCCCTAAGGCGGTGGATGCCCAACACTACCAGTATTGTCCACCCCATAGTGGGTGGGTGCCTATCACTCCCACCATTGTCCACCCCATAGAGGGTAGATGCCTGTCACTACCAGCATTGTCCACCCCATAGGGGGTTGATGTCTATTACTCCCACCATTGTCCACACCATAGGGGGTGGATGCCTAATACTACCAGCATTGTCCACCCTATAGGGTGTGGATGCCTATCACTCCCACCATTGTCCACCCCATAGGGGGTGGATGCCTAACACTACCAGCATTGTCCACCCCATAGGGGGTGGATGCCTATCACTCCCACCATTGTCCACCCATAGGGGGTGGATGCCTATCACTACCAGCATTGTTCACCCCATAGGGGGATGATGTATATCACTACCAGCATTGCCCACTCCATAGGGGTGGATCTCTACCACTACCAGCATTGTCCACCCCATAGGGGGTGGATGCCTAACACTCACACAGTGCTATCATACCGCAATTGTGTTTTGTGTTTGAACTGCCTGCAAAATTGACAGGTAAAGTGATATGTTGGTCAAACCCCACATCTCTGTAGTGACAAAAAGGTGAGTGTGGTGTTCAATACCCCAGAATTGTCAAGCACATAGGGCTTATTGGGCATAACCCCCATCACTGTAGAGACAAACAGGTGAGTGTGGGGTTCAATCCCACATCATTGTCAAGCACATAGGGCTTATGGGGTATAACCCCCCCATCACTGTAATGACTGAAATGTGAGTGTGGGGTTCAATCCCACTGCATTTTCAAGCACATAGGGCTCATGGGGCATAATCACCCCATCACTGTAGTGACAAAAAGGTGAATGTAGGTCTCACACCCTCAGCATGTTTAAGCAATTATGGGGCAGATTTACAAGCCCCTTGCGCCACTTTTGCATCACTTTTAACATGGGAAAAGTGATGCAAATGTGGCGCAAGGGGATTGTAAATCTGCCCCTATGTATTTATTGGGCCCAAACCCACAAGCAATGGAGTGATAAAGTAGTGGTTGTGTGTCAAACAATAACAGAACTATTGAGGCAAACATTGTTGTGTGTGTTACATACCCTCAGCCATGTGCAACCAATCAGTGCTCTTGGGGGCCAACACTGCCAGCAATGTAACATGTGACCATCCAAAATGCATAAACACACATTTCTGTCACAATCAGACACAAATACAAAGTATTCAATCTTTAACAACAGCATTGGTGAGATCCAGTTCCACACTGTGGCAGCAAGGTAAAAAGCACAACATAAGGTGTGTGCAGAGTGAAGATGTAGGAGTCCCAGGCCCAGTAGAGAAATAAAGTAAACAAAACATCCACTCAATGCCCTCCAAACATAGTTGAAATACATGGGTGAAGATGCACAAAGACAACCAACCAGCCACACACTGCAGAACAAACACAACATGTGTGTGTGTGTGTGGAAGTGTTTCGAGGCTGGGCCAACATACACGATGGGGGGGCTGAACTACACTGAGACATATGCGTGTTGAGTACAATCCAGAATTATTCCATGAATTGGGATAGTGAATGTGGGCAATCAGGCATTGTTTGATGAGCGGGTGCACAAGAGTCACATGCGGAACAAGCTTGGTGGAACTCCAAACAATACATCAAGAGACTGACTCTCTTCCACAGTACCCTCAATGCTACAACACTGTGGTGACAGTATCCTGTCTGCTGACCATCTGTGATTCCAAATTAGGATGTGGGCCATACTTTTTAGCACACTCACTCTTGCGAACTGTGTCACGTGCCCTTGCAAGCAGCACTGTCATCTCACATACCCAAACATTACTCCCAGGGCATGGCCCGTAATGTGAGGGCACATTGTTGGTAGGGACCTTACCAGGAGACCAGTCACATTTGGCCACTTTAAACACCACACAACTTGATCAGCAACAATGTGCCTCATCTAAGCCTACATTGACAGGTGACATTGCACAGGCACCCATGACAGTGTGGATCACTGCCTGTATGACGAGGAATACATTATTGACCACACATCATTGTGACCACAATACAAACATGGGTCCATGTACTGTTATGTATGACCAATGTGGCAATCTCTGTATCAGCAAGGTACACCCAGCACGCCACATACTAGGACACACACATTTGATGGTTGAACAAGAGGTGCCAGACACACATGTATGGGACAAAAATTCACTGCATCTGTCCACAACAACACATACTCAAACCCTGCAGGGCAACAGGAGTAAGCACACTCACAGAAGAATTACAATTTGATGATATAGTGTACAATGAAGCACATGGGATACTGCCCACGACACCACACAAGCCCACAGACACTTAAAATAGGTTCATGAGCATACCACTGCAACAAACATTAAGTGGTTGTGTCACAGCTGTCAGCGCTACATGTGTATACAAGATTCCTACTTGCTGTGTAGAAAAGGATGGCCCAACAACAACGTATGAGACAGTCACCATGTGTTGACTATGTGTGTTGCACACAACTCAAGATCAGACCAAATACAATATTGACTTGTTTGTATATCTATCACATCAACTCTGCATCTAACTACAAAAGCTGCATTATGTGCAGATCATCACAGTTGTCAAATTTCCAATGCTGAGTGTGTACTGCAGAAGACTTGGAAGACACGTGGCTCACCAGATAGGGGATACAACAACTGTGTCAGTAGCCTCCAATGCACAGGCAAATGTGTGAGCTAATCTTCCTGCAATGTTGACAACGCCAGGGGTGGTGGTGAGATCTGTTTTCCACAAACACAATACACATAGCTGGACATAACTCATGGGAAATTTGTACATCCGTTTAGGATGGAGTACATGTGCATAATGTGATATGTATTGGACACATTTGGAACTTTAACACTGTCTCAGAATAAATAAATCACTCAAGGAAACCTAAAACTAAGACATGTTGCCATCAGGGTACAGGGAAGGGTAGAATCTGCTGGGTGTGAGCAGTCATAAACACATACAAGTGCCAAACTTTCAAAACCCGATGACATATAAAAAAACGCTGATGTCACTAGCACAAATGTGACTGGAGGAATTGAACATTTGTCACATGTGAATGTGCTCACAGTGCAGGCCCTTGCCTCAACTCAACCAGGGATGTCAACATAATGACTCCTTTCTACAGGTGCACCCACATCTTGGACACTCAAAGTCAAATAGTCCTAGAAAGCACTGGACTAGTCAGCACACATAAAGCTTCTCAAACAGGAAAATCTGCAGGGACTATAGTCTTGCTAGGAAAGGGGGTTTGAAGACAGAGATTCATGCTTACATGACACACACCATGGGCTCAGGATACGTCACAGATTAACACACTGCCATGAGGTGATTTTACTACTGTGGAAGGTCAGCTGTGTCAAGCTTGGTCTTGGCAGGGGTCTACCATGTCAGAATGAGACTCGGACATGGATCCAACAATTACCACACACAGAATACTTTGTTTCCAGCAGCTTGTGTACATGTGTGTGTATCCAAAGTCATCTGCACGTAGTCAAACTTCAGGTTTACCAAGTTGTACTGATGAGACAGATGACTTGTTCATCATCAATGCTCTATTCTGCATGTCCATAGTAGACGGTTAAACCTTGAAAAACTTGTACAATGAGTACAAATGTCAGCACGACCTATGTGCAAAAGTGTAAGTCACAGATGGGAGGTTGGTAAAAGCAATTGTATTTTGTGCTTTTATGGATTACTATTATCCGAATAAAGTTTTGAAACTTGACTTGAATTCTAAAACATGAAAAACAATAGGGCCAATGGCCAGTCCACATTATATAGTCCTTTGGGAGTAATCCACATGAATGTTACTCCCTCGCTTGCCTGCACTGCTAAAACTAGGGACATCTCCCCTTGGAGGGGCATCTTTAGAGGCATGCCAGGTACCACAGGGACAGGACTAGGGTGTAACAGTTTGGGTTGTGGGAGGGATGGAGGCTACTGGAGTGTTAGGATCCACTGCAGTGGACAGGTCTGATTGAGGGGGTGGGGACTCCACTGCAGTGGACAGGTCTGATTGAGGAGGTGGGGGCTCCACCGCAGTCAACAGGTCTGATTGAGTGGGTGGGGGCTCCACTGCAGTGTCCGGAACAGACAGAAGGTATGGCGTTGTGGGAGGGGAAGTGTTTGGGGGGTAGGGCCTTATCATCTTGGGATTGGTGTAATGGTGTGTGGGTGAAACTGGGATGGGCTGTGATGTGTGAACTTTGGGAGGGGTGGCCTGGGCTTGTGAGGAAGTCGATTTTGTGGTGGAAGTGTGGAATGGTGGTGGGGTTTTCGATGTCTTCGTTCTGGGGGATGTACGGATGGGGGGCTCAGCGTTCCTACTCTTATGTGAGGATGTGCGTGCAGGGGTAGATCCCCTCTCTGTGCCAGGGGATTTCCTCTTCCCCTTGCAAGTCTGATCTGATGTATCAGTTGGGAAGAGGCCAAGTTCACAGAGGAAGACCCTCTGGGAAGGGGGGTTGCAGGAGAGTCAATGGTAGGGGTTTTTGAGGGAAAAGTAGCTGAGGAATGCCTAGTTGTTGTGGATGGGTGTGTGTGTGTCTTTTGGCCCTTGTAGGAGAGTAGGATCTGCTTCACATATTTACCCCCCACTTTTTGCTGGTGTTTCACTGTTTTTTTACTTTAGTCTGGCTGGGACCCTGCTATTCAGGGCCCCAACCTATCTGCTTCCTCTCTAAATTGATTGCATGTACTTTAGGTACACTCCAGGTTGGATTCTGGGGTAGTCTTGTGAGTCCCTAGTATATGGTATACTATGTACCCAGGGCATAAGTACCCTAGAGGCCTACCAGGGGCTGAAGCAGGTATTATGCCACCCCTGGAAAGCCATGCAGAATATCATCACAGGTCTGCTACTGCAGCCTTGGTAAGATGGTGCATGCACCCCTTACAGAGGTATAGGTTCACTATACCTCACCTATCACTGCACATAGTAACCTATCAGTCACCCCTCTGGCAGGCCTTATCAATCCTGAAGGCAGGGTGCTTGGTTATATGTGAGAGGGTGCCCAGTCATGAGCTGAGCCCCTCTGCAGCCTTCGGAATCTCTTCTTTGGGGTTGTCAGTGGTGCAGCCTGACCAAATACTCTTAAGTGCATTATAACCCAACTGTAAATGCTAACTTTGGACTGGCTGCACGGAAACATGTCGTGTTTGGTGTCAAACACTTTGGAATCATACCCCCACACCAGTAACAGGTGTGGGAGTATGATCCCACCCTTCTAGAGGGAGAGACATGACAGTACTGGTATAACCGGTAGAAATCTAATGGAGCCCTGGCATCACAAAATGGATGCTGCAGCCACAGACACGGGTCTGGCCTCCTGCTGCTGACCGAAACTCCGGCAGGGGAGGCCTGGACAATAGGTTTCCTGTCACAGGAGGTGTAACCACCTCCCAGACAGGCTTATGTGTATTAGGGCTGGGTGGGAGCACTCTCTGAGTGCTTTGAAGTCCTGCACTGGGGGCACATTTGGTGTCCCTGTGCGTAGTCCAGCTCAAACCGGTTCAGGGGCTTCTAGCCCCTGCTCTGGCGTGAAACTGGACAAAGGAAATGGGTGTAGCCACCCCTCTTTCCAAACCCTCCCTAGTCCAACCCCTTCCTTAGGTATAAGTAAGGAACCTCTGAAACCAGAACTTTAGATATCCCTGGATGAAACTCTGAAGCTAAATCCTGGAACTTCGACGCTCTACTCAAGACTAGAGGACTGAAGAAATCTCTTTTGGGGTCAAGGAGTGACACCCCTGCTTGGCAGGCACCAACGAATTATTATGTCTGTCTGCATCTCCGAAGCTCCCACCGGACTCAGAAGCATTTGCAGCCCAGGAAGAGGATTTTCAGACATCTCAGAGGCCGACCCGATTCCCCAGCAAAGCTGAGACCCGCAACCCTCGTGAGTAGCGTGGAACCGGAACTCCTGGTCACCGTGCACTTTTGCAAGTGCATTGAATTTTCAACGTCTCTTGAAGTCGTGCTTGGGCTGACTTGTAGCCCCCACCTCAAGCACAGAATCCACCAAAGATTGTTGACCTAGTCACCCCGAGTGACCCGTGGGAAACCATTTTCTGTTTCATCTTGAGGTCCCTTTGCGATCCCTGGTCCATCGACTGATGGGTCCCTGAGGGGGTAACTTTGAATTTCCTTCAGCTTCCCTGGTTGCTCCAGACGTGCCCTGACTTCCTACCAAGTGGTGAGTCCCACAGACCTTGCTGGTCTGCACCAAAGCATCTCTCTCTTTTCAACTTCTGGTTGTCCTCGACGCCTCCTGGTCCTCATAGTTAAAGAGCCAAGCTTCACCTTCTTCGCCTAAAATCACCCGACATCAGTGGGCATCTGCTTATCGCCTTCCTGGTCACTGGCTAGTGATCCAGACTCTGTCCCCTCTGCTTTCAGGTTCTTCTCATCTTCGATCCAGGCTTGGATCTCTTCGGACACTTAGCATCTTCCCGGCAGCAGCACTTCTTCGCCAGCTCCCATTGAAATCGACGACGCAACCCGATACCATTTGACACCTATGCACCCGGCTTCCCTGGGTGAGGTAACACGAGTACTTCGGTGCTCCCGTGGGTGTTGACCCTAGAACTTCCTAAGTCCCAAAAGATTTGGTCCTGACTCAATTCTAAGTGTCCCTAATCTTTAAAAATCTAACCGCGACTTTCCCCATAGAAGCTAACGGGAGCTCGCGGCTGTGTTCTCACACTGCACACAGCCCCTGTGGGTCCCCTGTGTCACTACCTTGGGTGGTTCCTTGGGGCCGCAGCGACTCTACAGGCTATAGGCCTTGTGTCTAGTTAAGTCGTGGTTCTTATACCACTATTTTAGTATATGGTTTGGCTCGCCCTTAGGGCCTGACTTGTATTTGTGCTATTTTACTGTCCTATTTGAAGTGTACCTTATGTGTTTTGATCTCTAGTCTCATAAAGAGACTAGGAGGGTGTGTTTAGAAATAAATACATATATTTTATATATATATACCTGGTGTGGTTGTCTTTCATTTAGCCATTCAAGAGATTATAGACTGGTAAAACAAGCTGCTTTTCATTCCTTCAAGACTTAGCCTGAAGGCTGCTCTCCATAGCTACCACTAGGATAGCTTTCAATAAAGGTTGTCTTTAACCTATAACCAATAAGGGGTTGTTTGGACTGGAACAGGGTGCCCACTTTAATTAGTGGACAGCATATACCAGGCCAACTTCTCACATTGGTGTGCAGCTTGTGGGATTCCAGCTTGCTATTGTTTTACCAGATAATCTCAATTGAGTGACTAACTGAAAACCACTAAAGGTACCCTAGGTACATATAATACAAGCTTTAGAATACAGTAAGTTCTACTGAACTTAGAGTTGTGTGTTAAGGGCTTAGCACACCCATTCTACAACTCAAGAGAGTTTTGTAGGCCACACTAGAGTAGGTAGTGCGATACACCACACCTCACTAGTAATGTCTTCAAGGCCAGGAACCAGTGAGTCCCTGCCAGAAGCCAATGGGCTTCTAGTTTCCAAGTATGATAACCTCCCATTCATGGAACTGAGAGCATTATGCACAGCTAGGAAACTGAAGACATACAAAAGTCTAACCACCCAGCATCTCATAGAGGTACTCAGACTGGATGATCTCAGAAGACCTATAGGGTCTGAAGGGGTAGGCAGAGTGGGTGGTACAGCACATGAGGACGGGCCTAGGGGTGAAACTCCCCATGACCCGACCTCTGATGCTGGCCAGGCAGATGACAATGATCTGGACCTGGAAAATCCAGCTCCACTGGAAGGTGATGGAGAGGGCCACAATGGTCCCCTCTTTTTTCCTCCTGAAAGAGTTGGTGGTGGGCCTAGAAGGTCTAGATCTCCATCAATGGAGTCTAACCATTCTTGTTCATCTATAGGGACCTCTATCTCTTCTCATAGGAGGGAAACTTCTCAGGAGAGGAGGGAGAGACTGCATAAGTATGAGGAAGCTCAGCTTGAAATCAGAAAGAAGCAGGTAGCCCTTGATAAGGAGGCCCTAGAGCTCTACAGAGCTAGACAAAAGTTGGGACTAGTGTCCCATCGTGGCAGCAACATCCCTAGAGATAGGGAGAGGTCTTGTGACCATAGAAACCTGAATAGGATTTTTCCTCCCTACCAAAGTGGGGATGACATCCATAAATGGATAGCTGCACTGGAAAGGGCCTGTAAAGTACAAAGGGTCCCCCAGGAGCAGTGGGCAGCAATCTTATGGCTCTCGTTTGCAGACAAAGGTAGAGATAAACTCCTCACTGTTAGAAAGGAGGAGGCAGATGATTATAGCAGTCTGAAAAGTGCATTAATTGAAGGATTTGGCCTAACCACTGAACAATACAGGTTAATGTTCAGGGATACCCAAAAGCACAGAATCAAGACTGGGTAGACTTTGTAGATTGTGCTACTAAGGCTCTGGAGGGTTGGTTACTTGGCAGAAAAGTGCATGACTTCCAAGGATTGTACAATTTGATTATGAGGGAGCAGATCCTTAATAACTGTCAAAATCAGCTGGTGCACCAGTACCTGGTGAACTCAGATCTGACCTCGCCCCAAGAATTGGGAAAGAAGGCAGACAAGTGGGTCAGAACCAGGGTGAGGCAGAAGGTACAGAACCAAGGTTGTGAACCCAAGAAGCAAGACCCTCAAAACTCTGACAAGGGTGGGGAGAACGGCAAAGACCAGAAGTCTTCACAAGGCCCCCAAAAATCTTCTTCAGGTGGGGATTCACAGTCTAACAAGGGAAAAGGCCAAAAGAAACCATGGTGCAAAATCTGTAAGCAGAAAACTCACTGGACAAGTGACTGCACCAAGTCCAAAGAATCTACTCCAGCCACCATTGCCCCTAAGGCAACTGTTCCCCCTACTACAGCTACAATTGGTGGTGGTAATGTTCAGAATAAGGGTGTAGTAGGCTTGACCCTGGGTTCTGAGATGGATTCTGGCCTAGTCAGAGTTCCAACTCAAGCTGTTCTAGTCTGTGATGAAGGCATGGATATGTCCTCTTTGTGAGTCCCAGTAACTTGGGCAAATACAGACAACAGCCTTTAATAAATGGAAAAGAGGCTTTGGCATTCAGGGACACAAGAGCAAGTGTCACAATGGTGGCAAAAGATCTTGTGGATCCTGGGCAGATTATACTTGGTGAAATGTACCAAGTGACCAATGCTAGCAATGTCAGAGCAGACCATTCTCTGGCAGTTGTTAACTTCTCCTGGGGAAGGGTAACTGGCCTTAAGAAGGTTGTGGAAAGTGCAGACCTACCAGTACAGTGCTTGCTTGGCAATGATCTAGAAACTTCAGCTTGGGCTGAAGTGGAGCTCAGGACACATGCAGAAATGTTAGGGATCCCTGCTCATGTCTTTGCTGTGACTAGGTCACAGGCCAAAATGTCTAACACTGGACAGGCCCTGGATTCTGGAATAATGGGCCAGGTGCCGCCCAAGAGGAGGAGCCGTAGGGCTAAGGCAGTGCCTTCCCACCTGACTAAGAATGCAGATCAGTCTCCTCAGGGAGATGCGCCTGAAGAAGGAACTGTCCCAGAGGAGCTTGAACCTGACCAGGTTGAGTTCTTGGGGACAGGGGGCCCTTCCAGGTCTGATCTGAGCCAGAAGCAGAAAACCCGCCCCTCTCTTGAACCCCTCAGAAAGCAAGCTGCTGATGAGGCTGCTGGGAATGCTAGTGGCACCCATAAAATGTATTGGGATGATGGACTCCTTTACTCAGAGAGTAGAGACCCCAAGACTTGTGCATCCAGGAGGTTGGTTATACCTCTGATGTTTAGGGGCTTTCTATCGACACTAGCCCATGATATTCCCCTAGCAGGACACTTGGGCCAGAACAAGACTTGGGACAGAATTGTCCCTCACTTTCACTGGCCCCACATGTCTGAAGACACTAAGGAGTTTTGTCGATCCAATGTGACCTGCCAAGCCAGTGGCAAGGCAGGTAGAACCACAAAGGCCCCTCTAATACCACTACCTGTTACCCGGTGGCGTGGAAACACGCCTTTCTTTTGCCCACTCTAAAAAAAGCTAATGCAGACCCAGAATCCCCCTGCAATTATAGATCTATCTCTCTTTTGCCCGCTGCTGCAAAGATCCTAGAGAAATTGGTCCATCAGCAATTGGCCGGTTTTGTTGAGAATAACAGCCTCCTCCACGATCCTCAATCCGGCTTTCGTCCCGGTTATAGTACGGAATCAGCCCTAATTGAAATGGCAGACTCTATATGCTGGGCGGTCGATGGAGGTTCTCAGGCGGTGTTAGTGCTGTTGATTTGCCTGCAGCATTTGACCGTCGCCCATCCCATCCTTTTGAATCGTCTTAAGACCATCGGCGTGCAGGGTACAGTGCTGAACTGGATATCGTCCTTTCTATCTGACCGCAAACAACAGGTCCGGACCCAGTCGCTCATCTCTCCAGTCAAACGACTTAAATGGGGTGTGCCGCAGGGCTCTGCTCTGAGCCCGCTGCTTTTTAATGTTTATTTAACCCCGTTGGCAGAATTGATCTCTACATCTGGGATCAAAATTATTTCATATGCTGACGATAGGTTAAACAAAACCATTTAAAATAGGGTCCAAGGGATATATATTTTTTAAAGACCCACACCTGATTTTATCCCCAGCACCAACTGAATGTATAACACATGAAACACAGGGGGTCTAACAGCCAAATTTGAGAGGCTACACTGTCGATACTGAGTCAACAAGATCTCAAAATATCTTTATCGCACACACATAACGTATTAATAAAGATAAAGAAGGAAAAAAGGCTAACACTACATGCATAGAGGAGACTGGTACATCATCGATTATTCGTAAAATGGCTGATTAATCCACAACAGATTGTATGCTGACGATACCCAGCTTTTGTTTACCTTTAAAGCTGTGTCTGTCGCCACTTTTGATCCATTAAAAGAGTGTCTCAAGAATATTACGACCTGGATGGATCGCAATTTCTTGAAACTCAATGCAGATAAGACAGAGATCTTATTTTTCAACCAACCCTCCCCTCTCTCTTCTAACTTATGGTGGCCGGAGGAACTAGGCATCGCTCTGGAACCCAAGGACACGGTTAAGAATCTGGGTGTTAGATGGGACAAACATTTGTCCCTTACCACGCAGGCTCAAACGGTGGCTGCTGCCTGCTTTGGCAAAATTAAAATCATTAGGAAGTTTCTCAACTATATGCCCAACGCAACCCGAAAAACTGTGGTCCACGCGATGATAACTTCGCATTTAGATTATGCGAACGGCTTATATATGGGTCTTTCATTAGGCTTGCTTCGTAGACTTCAAACCGTACAAAATGCTGCGGCCCGTTTGGTTTGCGGTGTCCTACTACGACACCATATTTCCCCGTATATACGACTATTACACTGGCTACCCATTGCAAAGCAAATAGAATTCAAGGATTTGACATTCACTTTTCAGGCAGGCAAAGGTCGAGGTCCGGTCTACCTTAGGAAGAGACTCCATCCTTATTGTCAATCTAGACATCTACGGTCCAATAACAAACTCTTGCTTGCTACCCCTCGGTTCTTAAAAGCCAGATCAGGAGGTAAAACCTTCGAGGTAGGACCCACCCAATTCTGGAACAAACTACCCCTTCATTTACGCTTGATTCAGTCAGAAAGTGAGTTTCGCAAATCCCTCAAAACCTTGCTGTTTAGCTGTCATGACTAGTTCTTGTATCGGCTTTTGCCTCGCTCTCTGTCTAGTATAGCGCCTGGACACCCCGTTGGGGTAGCTGCGCTTAATAAATGCCTCATTATTATTATTATTACCTGTGGTGGGGGTTCCCTTTGAGAGGGTAGGGATTGACATTGTTTGTTCCATAGATCCTCAAACTGCATCTGGGCACAGATTTATACTGGTGGTGGTGGACCATGCCACCAGGTACCCAGAAACCAATCCCCTAAGGACCACTACAGCACCTGTGGTGTCAAGAGCTCTCTTGGGTGTATTCTCAAGAGTAGGCTTTCCTAAGGAGAGAGTATCTGAAAGGGGTGCAAACTTCATGTCTAGTTACTTGACTGCTATGTGGAAGGAGTGTGGAGTGAACTATAAGTTCACCACACCCTATATCCCACAATGCAATGGTTTAGTTGAAAGATTCAACAAAACCTTAAAGGGCATGAGTAAAGGTCTCCCATTGAAGCTTAGGCACAGATGGGACAACCTTTTTCTCTGCCTTTTGTTTGCCTACAGGGAGGTGCCACACAAGGGGGCTGGTTACAGCCCTTTTGAACTTTTGTTTGGCATTCCTGTTAGGGGTCTTTTGTGTCTGGTGAAGGAGGGATGGGAGTTACCTCTCAAACCCCCTAAACAGGACATAGTGGACTATGTACTTAGTCTCCGCTCCAGGATGGCTGAGTATATGAAAAAGGCAACTAAAAACCATGAGGCTAGCCAGGAATTACAAAAGGCCTGGCATGACCAAAAGGCTGTACTGACTGTCTACCAGCCAGGGCAGAAAGTGTGGGTGTTGGAGCCTGTGGTCCCAGCAGCCCTCCAGGACAAATGGAGGGACCCCCATACAATTGTTGAACAGAAAGGGGAGGTCACCTACATGGTAGACCTTGGAACCCCTAGGAGTCCCCACAGGGTACTTCATGTCAACAGACTTAAACCATATGTTGACAGGGCAGACATGGGCTTGCTCATGGCTACTGATGAAGGACAGGAGAAAGAGAGTGACCCACTCCCTGACCTGCTTTCTCCGAACCCTGATGATGGGTCCGTTGATGGTGTAGCCTTGGTAGGCAGCCTCACTGTCTAGCAACAAACTGACTGCAGAAAATGTCTCAGCCAGTTCAGACATATGTTTTCTCTGACTCCAAGTCAGACTACCGGGTGCACTCATGAAGTGGACACTGGGGACAATCTGCCTGTGAAGAATAAGATCTACAGGCAACCTGACCATGTCAGGGACTGTATAAGGACAGAAGTCCAAAAGATGTTGGATTTGGGAGTTATTGAACCCTCAGATAGCCCTTGGGCTAGTCCAGTAGTCCTGGTACCTAAACCTCACACCAAAGATGGCAAGAGGGAGATGAGGTTTTGTGTGGACTACAGGGGTCTCAATGCAGTCACTAGTACTGATGCCCATCCCATCCCCAGGGCAGATGAGCTAATAGATACTTTGGCCTCAGCCAAGTTTCTAAGCACATTTGACCTGACAGCTGGCTATTGGCAGATCAGACTAGCTGATGATGCAAAGCCAAAGACAGCATTTTCTACCCCCTAGTGGGCACTATCAATTTGTGGTAATGTCCTTTGGTTTGAAAAATGCACCTGCCACTTTCCAAAGGTTGGTGAATCAAGTCCTTACAGGCCTGGAAGACTATAGTGCAGAATATCTAGATGATATTGCTGTCTTTAGCTCCACCTCGGAGGATCACCTGGTCCATCTAAGTAATGTTTTGGCGGCCCTGCAAAAAGCAGGCCTAACTATCAAGCTACTAAGTGCCAGATAGGGCAGAGTCAGGTTGTGTACCTGGGCCACCTTGTAGATGGAGGCCAGGTTCAACAATTGCAGAGCAAAATCCAGACCATAATGGAATGGGTTGCTCCCACTACTCAGACTCAGGTGAGAGCCTTCTTAGGCCTGACTGGGTACTATAGAAGATTTGTCAAGGGGTATGGATCAATAGTGACACCCGTGAATGACTTAACTTCTAAGAAAATGCCCAAAAAGGTTCAGTGGACAGTTAGCTGAATTTAATGACCTGAAGCAGGCCATGTGCACTGCTCCCATTCTGCAAAGTCCTGACTACTCCAAAAAGTTCATTGTCCAAACAGATACATCTGAGTTGGGGGTAGGGGCTGTACTGTGACAGTTGAATGATGAAGGTCAGGATCAACCAGTAGCTTTCATAAGCAGAAGGTTGACCCCCAGAGAGAAACGTTGGTCAACCATTGAGAGGGAGGCCTTTGCTGTGGTTTGGGCTCTGAAGAAGTTGAGGCCATACTTGTTTGGTACTTAGTTCCTTGTTCAGACAGACCATAAGCCCCTCTTATGGCTAAAACAGATGAAGGGTGAAAACCCCAAACTTCTCAGGTGGTCCATTTCCCTACAGGGGATGGACTATACAGTGGAACATAGACCTGGGAGTAACCATGCCAATGCAGATGGACTCTCCAGATATTTCCACTTAGAACATGAAGACTCAACTGGTCAAGGTTAGTTCAATGTCCCTGCGTTTGGGGGGGGGGGGGGGTAGGAGAGTAGGATCTGCTTCACATGTTTACCCCCACATTTTGCTGGTGTTTCACTGTTTTTCGACTTTAGTCTGGCTGGGACCCTGCTATTCAGCTGCTTACTCTCTGAATTTATTGCATGTACTTTAGGTACACTCCAGATTGGATTCTGGGGTACCCTTGTGAGTCCCTAGTATATGGTATACTATGTACCCAGGGCATACGTACCCCAGAGGCCTACCAGGGGCTGAAGCAGGTATTATGCCACCCCTGGAAAGCCATGCAAAATGACACCACAGGTCTGCTACTGCAGCCTGGGTAAGGTGGTGCATGCACCCCTTACAGAGTTATAGGTTCGCTATACCTCACCTATCACTGCACATAGTAACCTATCAGTCACCCCTATGGCAGGCCTTATCAATCCTGAAGGCAGGGTGCTTGGTTATATGTGAGAGGGTGTCCAGACATGAGCTGAGCCCCTCTGCAAGCTTCGGAATCTCTTCTCCGGGGTTGTCAGTGGTGCAGCCTGACCATATACTCTCAAGTGCATTATAACCCAACAGTAAATGCTAACTTTGGACTGGCTGCACGGAAACATGTCGTGTTTGGTGTCAAACACCTTGGAATCATACCCCCACTACAGCAACTGGTGTGGGAGTATGATCCCACCCTTCTAGAGGGAGAGACATGACAGTACTGGTATACCTGGTAGAAATCTGACCGAAACTCCAGCAGTGGAGGCCTGGACAATAGGTTTCCTGTCACAGGGAGGTATAACCACCTCCCAGACAGGATGTTGTGCATTGGGGCTGGGTGGGAGCACTCTCTGAGTGCTTTGAAGTCCTGCACTGGGGGCACATTTGGTGTCCCTGTGCATAGTCCAGCTCAAACCGGTTCAGGGGCTTCCAGTCCCTGCTCTGGTGCAAAACTAGACAAAGGAAATGGGTGTAGCCACCCCTCTTTCCCAACCCTCCCATAGGTGGGTCCCCAGAGCTAGTCCCACCCCTTCCTTAGGTATAAGGAAGGAACCTCGGCAACCAGAACTTTAGATATCCCTGGACGAAACTCTGAAGCTGAATCCTGGAAATCGACACTCTACTCAAGACTAGAGGACTGATGAAATCTCCCTTGGGGTCAAGGAGTGACTCCCCTGCTTGGCAGGCAGCAATGAAGCATTTTGCCGGTCTGCATCTCCGAAGCTCCCGACGGACTCCGAAGTATTTGCAGCCCAGGAAGTGGATTTTCAGACATCTCAGAGGCCGACCCGAGGCCCCAGCAAAGCTGAGATCCGCAACCCTCGTGAGTAGTGTGGAACTGGAACTCCTGATCACCGTGCACTTTTGCAAGTGCATTGACTTCTTGATGTTTCTTGAAGTCGTGCTTGGGCTGACTTGTAGCCCCCACCTCGAGCACAGAATCCACCAAAGATTGTCAGCCTAGTCACCCTGAGTGACCCGTGGGCCGCCATTTTGTGTTTCGTCTTGAGGTCCCTTCGCGATCCCTGGTCCGTCGACTGGTGGGTCCCTAAGGGGGTAGCTTTGAATTTCCTTGGGCTTCCCTGGTTGCTCCAGACGTGCCCTGACTCCCTACCAAGTGGTGAGTCCCACAGACCTTGCTGGTCTGCACCAAAGCATCTTTCTTGTTTCTGCGTGGGTTGCTGTTGCCTAGGCATGTTGTGTCCAATCTGGGCACCGACACTGCAGCACTCAACATCCTTCGTGGGACAGCTCAAATCCAGCTCCTGGTTGTCCTCGATTCCTCCTGGTACTCGTAGTTGAAGAGTCAAGCTTCACCTTCTTCACCTGAAATCACTCGACACAGGTGGGCATCTGCCTATCGCCTTCCTGTTCACTGGCTAGTGACCCAGGCTCTGTCCCCTCTGCTTTCAGGTTCTTCTCATTTTCGATCCAGGCTTGGATCTCTTCGGACACTTTGCATCTTCCCGGCAGCAGCACTTCTTCACCAGCTCCCATTGAAATCGACGACGCGACCCGACACCATTTCACACCTATGCACCCGGCTTCCCTGGGTGAGGTAACACGAGTACTCCAGTGCTCCCATGGGTGTTGACCCTAGAACTTCCTAAGTCCCAAAGGGTTTGGTACTGACTCAATTCTAAGTGTCCCTAATCTTTAAAAATCTAACCGCGACTTTCCCCATAGAAGCTAACGGGAGCTCGCGCCTATGTTCTCACACTGCACACGGCCCCCGTGGGTCCCATGTGTCACTACATTGGGTGGTTCCTTGGGGTCCCAGCAATTCTACAGGCTCTAGGCCTTGTGTCTAGTTAAGTCGTGGTTCTTATGCCACTATTTTAGTATATGGTTTGGCTCGTCCCTAGGGCCTGATGTGTATTTGTGCTATTTTACTGTGATATTTGAAGTGTAAATTATGTGTTTTGACCTCTAGTGTCATAAAGAGTATAGGAGGGTGTGTTTAGTAATAATTACATATATTTTATATATATACCTGGTGTGGTTGTCTTTCATTTAGGCACTCAAGAGATTATAGACTGGTAAAACAAGCTGCTTTACATTCCTTCAAGACTTAGCCTGAAGGCTGCTCTCCATAGCTACCACTAGGATAGCTTTCAATAAAGGTTGTCTTTAACCTATAACCAATAAGGGGTTGTTTGGACTGGTACAGGGTGCCCACTATAACTAGTGGACAGCATATACCAGGCCAACTTCTCACTGCCCTCTCCCCTGTGTGTGTGATGTCAGTCCCCTGAGTGTGTGTGCGTGTTTTCTTGGTCTTTGTTTTGGCTGGCTGTGTTCTGCTTGTGTCTGTTGGTGTGTGTGCATGTCCCTGTGTGAGTGTGCTTGGGTCAGGTAGGGTAGTGGGGACTGTGGATGGGTCAGAGGAAGGAGGGGTGAGGGACTGCTGTAGGAGGGACACTACTGCCATCAGTGAGAAGGCCATGGACTGATTTGTTCACTGTAGGGCATACATGTCTAATGACATGCCCTCCATGAATGACACCAATTGTGTCAAATGACTGGTGTGTGCATGGAGGACACTCAGCATGGATGTCTGTCCCACATGGATCTGTTTTAGCAAATCCACAGACTCCACACTCAGGGCAGCAGGTGTGACAGATGCAGGAGGTGCGGTGCCTGCCCGAAGGAGACATGCTCCCTAACACAGGAGGGTCCACGGACACTGGATGGGAGCAGCTGTGAAGGTGGAGATGGTGGTGGTGGTGGGGGCAGACTTAGATGTTGTGGTCTCTGCTATTGTCATCACTGGAGCTTTATTGGTCCTCTGCAGATGTCGATGTTTCTGACCGGCCCTCAGTGTGGCTCCCCTCCCCCTCTGTGCCACTGGGTCCCTCCTCCTCCTCCCATGCAGACCCAGTCTGGCTAGCCACTTCCTCTTGGTCCGTGGAACTGTCTCCTCCAGTAGCCGTAGGTGATGCTGTGAACAGGGATGAGAAGGAGATTCACATCAGTCATCTGCATAGACTTGACACATGAGTTTCATCACAAAACATCACAGAGCAAGCCCTTGCATAATGTTCATGGCACTTTTTAGATTCATTACACATATGTGTACATGGTACCTATCAGTCTGCCATTAAACCATGGTTCCCAAACACATGATGGCAATGGAGCCATCTGTTAGATGTATTTCAAAGACCACCAAATCAATGTCCACTAATGCACTATTTAGCTTTTGTTTGATCAGTAATGCTCCTGAGGGTCATGTGTCATTACAAACATGTTGCATCTCCTGCAAGGTAGTCTGGAAGTGACACAGCAAATGGGTTGGACAAATTTATAAGTTTACATATTGAACATACTTCCATCCCCAGTCATCATGATGGGCACCTATGTCTTGTTCGTCAATGCTATAATGGTCTGCATGCAAGACAACAGACCAGTACAAATACTGCATCCTCACAAACTTTCATGTGCCATACCATGTCTCTGGCCTGTCTGGCTAAACAGTCTGTACTGACTCTTTTTACAGGGCAAATAAATCACAACTTCAAAGTCTGCACCATGTCACAATCATGTATTCACTGTCAAAGCAACATATGTAGTGGTCAAGTATACATGTTGCCTACGTGCTACACACAATTTAAAGACTTTGACAAGCTCATATTGTCTTACTTAGACAGTGGAGTATATGAATTAACAAATCTGTCTAACTAAACTTTTTTAGAGCTCTCAAGAACGTAATGCAGCATACACATATATGTTGAAGCCACCATTATGCAGAGTCAATGGATGACACACACATGTTTTGTCCTGTGTATCTGGGCCACATTCCATACATGAGTCCATATTTCCAATATTTGCCACCTGTGTTTAAAAAAAAGTTCTGCCTGTACACACTGTCACAGAGTCTGACACATGAATTTCAAAATTACAATGGTGAAAGTGTTGGCTGACACACATAAATCTGATGTGACACTGTCTCAGATGGCCTGAGTTGGCATACCTGTCCTTGGTCCATGTTATACATGTGATTGCACAGAGCACCATGCAGGGGACTACACATTTTGAACACGTATCCATTTCATTTGTCTGAGGCATTAACATTGGTCTCATGTGCAGCACAGGTGTGTAGCATTGTTTTTTGGAAACCTGTATGCACCTAGATCACCATTTTGAACATATATGTATGTCCCACACAGAGTACAGGTCATATTTCAGTCAATGTGCTGACACATGTCAGACAATTACATCACTCATGATGGTCATCTCAATGCACCTGTTGTATATGGTGCTGATCACATTAACCTTGAACAACAGCAAATACACAGGACATAAGTGTCACATGTCACAGACGGAAAGGGACACTCCTGGGCATCAGATGATAATGGGGCATATTTACATTTTGGTGTCTCAGCAGACATATGGCCTGTGAGGGGGTTACCAAGCTGAGGAAGTGCAACATGCATATCAAACATAGTTCAGCAACATGGCGCATACTCACCCCTCCTTGCTACTGTCTGGCCTTCAACTGCCCATCCAGGTCAGGGAAGACCACCATCAGTATTCGGAGCATGTGGGGGGTCAGGGTCCATCGTCCAAACCCTTTTGCGAGGAGGTGATAGCTGCAGCTGGGCTCTTGCAATCTTCCGTGTCCAGCCACGGCGGTCCTGCCACCTCTTCTGGCAGTGGTGGATGCAGCGTTTGAAGACCTCCACAGAACTTACAGCCCGGACGATGGTCTTCCAAATTTCCTTCTTGTGATGGTGTAAAGTGTGCCAATGCAGGTTAATCCATGAAATGAGGAAACATCTTCAGGTAAGTTTCAGTGAAGTTTATTATGGCACTGCAGCTTATCACTGGAGTACAACTGTCCTCAGTGAAGCGCAACTGTTGAACTAGTTCAACAGTTAAGGTGCTTCAGTGAAGAACAGTACCACGAGTGATGCACCTTCAGACATAAACATGTTTGGTGGTGCGCACGCCATAGGTATAGATCTCATGAGCAAGGAATACAGAATACAGAATCTTAAATAAGGCAATCAAGCATGGAAGAAAGACTAAAGTAACATAAGGAGCAATTTACAGGTAACATAGGGGAAGAGCCCTTCACATCATCTCCGTTTCCATAAAACAAAGAAGAGACCTGTGTAAGTAAAATCTTTAAGTTAAGACATATAAAAATTAGTAAACCTTGTAGTAATTGAACAATTGTGAAAAGATCTATGTGAGCCTGAAACAGAAGGTAAGGAAGAAGTAGAGATGACTTGGCTCGTTGAGGTAACTTGAACAGGATTGTTGGAGCGAACAGATCTATGTGCCCCTGAAACTGAAGGTGAGGAAAATGTGGAGGTGGCTTGGCCCGTTGAGCTTACCTGGAGAGGGTTGGTGGAAATATCAGATGAGGTACCTACACGAAAGTGTGAGCAGTCATAGTTGTTTGCAAGGTTATGCTTAGAAGTGAGAATTATGTTGGCCTGCACAGGCAAAAACTTGACTAAAACTCTCTTATTCCACCACCCCTTTTTATCCAAAAAGAGGGAACCCTGGGAGATTTTAAGGATCTGAGTGGGCAATGAAAATTTAGAGACACCCTTCTTAAATCTGTTGGGGTTTTTAATTAAAACCCAATCACCAACTTGAAAATCATCTGAACCAGAGGAGTAAGAAGGATCAAAATGTTTCTTCAGTACATTTTTTTGTGTAAGAAACTTTTTCTTCAAAAGAAGTTTGTCCTGGCAAGATAAACAAGAGCTATCATTTTTCTTAAGAGGTTTAATCCAAGTGGGACAAATATTTCCATTAGGATCTCTGTTTTTTGAAAGGTGAAATGTGTGTGGTGGTATGTGGAGTAACGAGGCATGACCAGATTTCTTTTCCAAGGAAGGGTTCAACAGAAAGATTGCAATCAAGGGCTGACTGTACACCTTTCTTAATAAATCTGTTCATCCTTTCAATGAGGCCATTAGAAGAGGGTGAGTATAGAGCAACCTTGAGATGTTTGATATCATGTGTAGGTAAAAAGATCTTGCATTAGAGAAGAACAAAAATGTGAAGCAGTAACGATTTCTCTAGGTGACCCTTCATATTTGAAAACTCTGGTAAGAAAGTTAATAACTGAGAGGGTATTGGGTGTGTCACAGAGATCAAAATCTACCCATTTAGAGTGGTAATCAATGAGAGCAATAATGTATCGTTTATCATGTGGTATCAATTCAAAAAGGTCCAGCAAAGTCAATGGCGAGTTTGAACCATGCTTCTTCAGGTACAGGTACACTATGCAATGGAAGTTTGGTGGTCTTCCAGTGTTTGTCAGAAAGTAAACAGGTATTACAGTTATCAATCCATTGTGTCACATCTCTATCTAAGGCAGGCTACCACAAAAGTTCCTTTAATTTCCTTGAGGTGGCACCCACATTCTATATCATCAAATTTAGAATCAGAGAGATTGTCTTCCAATGGTAATCTGGAAAGACAATCTGCTCTAACATTATGTCCACCAGAAATATGTGGAATGGCACAATTATATTCATGCAATCTGGATAGAATGCGAACCAGTCTTACGGATGCTCTGCCAAAGCCGTTTCCATTGAGTAAGTGTAGGAGGGGTTTGTGGTCACTAAAAAGATTAAAATGAGACCCCCAAATCAAACTCTTACATTTTTCAACGGCCCCAGAGCAAGCAAGGGCTTCTCTTTCTATAGTGCTGTAATGCATTTCAGCAGTGGAAAGAGCTCTGGAGGCAAAACCTATGGTATGTTCTTTGACATCAATCCACTGGCAAAGTACCGCGCCTAAACCGTGTTGATTGGCTTCAACGGAGATAGAACATTTGACACCTGGAGTAAAAGAAGACAAACCGGGGGCTTCGGTTATGACCTTTTTGATGAGGTTGAAAGCATCATTAATTTCAGGATACCAAACAAATTTGACATTTTTCTTTAAGAGAACATGTAAAGGTTGGACAATTTGAGAGTAACCTTGAATGAATCTCGAATAATATTCGGTAATTCCTAAAAATGATTTCAAAGTATCTTTGTCTTTGGGAGAACCGACAGAGCAGGGAGGCCGCTGTTTAACATACAGATTTTATCGGTGAACCATTTTCATTGAATCGCGTGGCTCGGCCTGCTGCTAAAAGCTCCAGTATATCAAACGTGAATTTATAAGCGTGCTGGGAAAAATATGGAATAATTCAGACAGCATTTCTATATATAATAGAAATTTTTATACAAAAGAAAGTTTTTATCAAATCCCCACACCAGAACAAAACGGTGGCTCTGATGGAGATAAAAAAGAACTAATCCGATAAGAGAGGCTTTATCAAGGAAACATGACCTGTGGCAAGATTCTTAAACTCTACTGATTATGTAATTGATTAAACATATAAACATAATCCACCTAATATAAAAATCTTATGAACATTTTCTGTCCTGAAGAAGGTGATAGTATTGAATCAACACCGAAACGCTGCGTCGACTTTTTTAACTTTATGTGTGTCATAATAAGATTGTAACCTGTATTGGGAGGCATACCATTAATGACATTGGATTGATTATGTAATGCATTTCAGTTTTTATTCCTAATTTTTAATAAACCTTTTTTTTATATAATTTGTAGTCCAAATAGAAGTATATTGTGAGGAATTGATTGTTGCTACTGTGGTATAGTGAAAATGATGTAGTTTTTGAGAAAGGGCACAGCTTATGTAGTTAAAGAGCTTGAAGCATGGGGGAGTGGCTTGGCGCCCGAGAGATATGGCGGGAATCGGGTGAGGCTCCGGGGTGCTCGGAAGACGTCACGCCTTCAGGAAGAGCTTCACGACGTTTGGAGAGGAATGCGGAGTCATGAAGGTCCAGGGCAACTTCTGATTGCATTGGCGGTCCCACACGCGATGCTCTGAATGATTTATTTGTGGCAGTAAGTCGCGTTTTCTTATTAACTGCCACAACGAAGCCTCAATGAAGCCTCAGCTTGCATAATTGCTCATAAACACCCTGAATATGCCCAGGACTGAATGTTTGGTTCCTTTCTTGCTGCAGACGGGACTTTTAACAATGTGTCCCACTTCCTAACTTCTGCTGAGGTATTTACTTTGTCAGATGAGGGGCAGCCATTTTGTGACTACTAAAAGACTATCCACAACGTTTTTTTTGTTGGTTTTTTTCCAGAAATTCTGCCACAACAGTACCACAACTTCAATATATGCTTACCTAAGCCCCTAGTGTACTAAAGACTGGGATATTCTTGTTTTACACGCTTTTTTTTAAGCTCCAATAGCGTGCAGCTTTAGCCAAATTTGTATTCCCACTTTTGAATAGTGGCTTCAGTTCGTCTCAACACTTGCACTGTTCAAAGGATCCTTCATGCTTTAATATTGAAGCCTTATTCTTATGATGCTGAATTAACTCTTTTTTTTCATGTGCGCGCTCCTTTTTTTTTTTTTTTAATTGTTCTTCCACAGTGTGTCACCTCACACATTCGCTTCAGAAGGAAGTGTGTTGAGCGCAATCTATGGGCAGAATTAAAGCGTTGCACTCCTCATCTCTTAAACCTAAGCACATTTTTGTAAAGAATTCAAAGGTCTTCTCCGTATTCTCCAGACTAGAGGACTTTGTAGCATCTTCTCCTCAGAGTTTAGAGACAACAATGGATTCCTCTTCTGTAGCCTCAGGAAAATCAAATACCAAACGGATAAAAAAGGACCCTCCTTCCCCACCTAAATCAACCTCGCCAGTTTCTATGGAGCTTCTACTGGAGGAAATTAGAGCTCTTAGACCCTTCATGGAAGAGACCAATACTAAATTGCACGTTTTAACGGATAATTGGTCCCAACTTGAAACAAGGGCCTCCTCAGTAAAACTAAGTGTTTCCTCTTTCAAAGAAACTTGCGTCAATGTTTCTCAGCTCCACTCACAAGTCTCTTCGCTTCAAAAGCAGGTGGAAAACCTTGAGAACCACAATAGATGGAGTAATCTCCGTATTTATGGCCTGGGAGAGGGTCTTGAAGGGTCTGATTCTCTCACCTTTTTCAAGTCATTCCTCCCTAAATTACTACATATGCCAGAAGGAACGATGCTCAACATTCAACGCGCGCATCGGCTAGGCCGGGTTCCATCTCATGCTTCAGCTTCACAAATACCAATAGGAGTCATCTTATACTTTTTAGAGTACACAGATTTGTTAAAGGTGTTATCTGCGGTCAAAGCTTCTCCAAGAATCACATGGTCAGGCTCTTCTTTGTTTTTCGCATAGGACTATGCCAAGGTCACTGCTAACCGGCGCAAGGCTTTTCTAAAAATGTGAGCTGATTTACGTTCAAAGGAGCTCGATATGGCCTTTTTCATCCTTGTCTCTTTAAAGTTACGTACAACAACAAAACAACAACGTACGAAGATCCTCTGCATCTGCAAAGCTTCATAAATTCTTGTAAAACAATCGATATGGATTCTTCTGGTCCTTCTACTTCATTCAACACTTGAGACTGAATTTCCTTTTAACCAGGTTTCTCCTGACTTTGTTCTCTGATAAATGTTTTGATGTTTCATGAGTTGCTTTATCTAAGCTTTTCTAGTATATATTACATTTATTGATATTACTAAGTTGACAATTTTTGCAAATGTATTAATTGTCATACTTGGTTACGCTCGTTGACATCCCTTCCAGCATTCTCTCCTAATTCTTTTTGTTCCTCGTTTCCACAGATGTTATACCTTTGTTTTGTGGCGTCTTCCTGGTTTTCCGTTTGGCTGACCCTGGATGTGTCGCCTATCTCATGTGGTTCCACCCTCCTCCCCGTGTTCTCCTGATCGTGTTTCCCAGACCTCTTTTTATGTAGGTATGTCTTCCTTTTGTATTCCTATTCTATTTCCGTCCCTATTTGTTGTTTTTTTATCTTTCCCACATACCTTTCATATCTTCTCTCGGGGTGCCGTTTTCTTTCTTCCTCCCTATGGTGCTTCTCAATCTGTCTTCTCGTCTGGTTTTTACATCCTTCTTCACTGTGACATCGATTTACCTATTACTTCTCTTTTCTTCTGTCAATTTGTCTCTAATAACTTATGTCATTAAGATTTATTACTTGGAACGTTAGGGGTTTGAACTCCCCCATTAAGAGGCAGAGAGTTCTATCCCACCTAGCTAAATTGGAGGCTGATATTGAATTCCTGCAAGAAACTCACCTATCGGATGCTGAGTCATTAAAATTAAAAAAAGGCTGGGTAGGAGCAGTTTTTTCCTCCCCAGGTGATGGTAAACGCAACGAAGTGATGATACTGTGTCGCAAAACCCTCTCACCCTCACTTTTATCTTAAGAATCTGATACTAACGGGAGATGGTTGAATGTTAAGCTGTCTCTAAAGGGTGTTCCAGCCTCTCTTCTAAACGTCTACGCCCCTACAGGCAGTGATCCCTCCTTTTGGCCCACTTTGGCCAAGCAAATCACTCACTGTATAGATGATAACTTTATCCTTGCAGGTGACTGCAATCAGATTTTTGACCCTTTCCTTGTTAGGAATTCTAAGGTCACCTACGTTCCTAATAAACCCCATAAGTCCTTTGTTCACACTATCACACAGCACAAACTCCTCAACGCCTGGCGTCTCAATCAAGGATTGATTATATATTTGTCTCTCATAATATTGCGTAAACTCTTACTAATGCAGAGATTGGTCCCATTCTATTGTCCGATCATGCCCGTCTCAATGAACCTTGATATCTTACCTAAAGTTGCTGGTCTTAGAAGGTGGCGCTTTAATAATGCCCTTCTCTTAGATCCACAGCTTGCTGCCTCCTTTATTACCTTCTTTAATTCGTTTTTTTAGATAAATCAAACTCAATCCATGCCCTTTTCCACTTTATGGGATGCATTTAAAGCCTCAGCAAGAGACTTCATAATTGGCTTTGTTGCAAAAAAATGAAAAATTAACCGTAAATTGACTAAGGACCTTCTTCAAGATATTAAGAGACTGGAGCACTCTTACTACACCTCACATTCGAATGATTGTTTAACAGCCCTCATTAATGTCAAGATGCAATTTAATAAGAAATTCACAGAGGATGCCTCTTTATATTTGTTAAAATCCAGCGCAAAATTCTATGGGGGCAGGAATAAAGCTGGGAAAATGTTGGCTAATTACTTGAAAGTTAGATAAAATAAACTAAACATAGAATCTATTTATGATACAAATTCAGACTTAAAATCTAAAGATGCTGATATTTTGAATGAATTTTCTCTTTTTTACAAGTCATTACATGCTTCTGAAACACAACCTACCGACCACTCCCTATCCCACTTTTTCTCTAGCATCCAAAAACCTCAACATTCTTCTTCGGACCTTTCTTCCTTGGAGTTAGACCTAACACAAAGAGAATTATTAATTGCCCTCCAACACCTTAAAAAAGACAAAGTACCAGGACCAGATGGTTTCACGGTCGAATTTTATCTACATTTTTCTAAACTGGTTCTGCCCAAATTGCACTCCCTAATAAACTCTTTTAGTACATTTGGTGGTTCTTCGGGCTCCTTTTCAGAAGCATCCATATGTCTTATACCCAAAGAAGGTAAAGACTCAACATATTGTAAAAATTATAGGCCTATATCATTGGTTAATATCGATTACAATTTTTTTTCCAAAGCATTAGCTATACGATTAGATTCCTACTTACCAGATTTGTTGGGGAAAGAACAATCTGGATTCGTCAAAGGGCGATTCATAACTGATAACACGCGATTCCTTTTTAATGTATTATCCAAGTCTTCCCATTTAAAACAACCCCTAGTAGCGATTGCATTAGATGCAGAAAAGGCGTTTGATAGAGTAGAATGGACCTATTTATTTTATGTCCTCAAATGGTTTGGTTTTGGCCCCAAATTCACATCTTTAATTTCCCTCGAGCGGCTGTTTGTGCCAATGGTCTAACATCCCAATTTTTGGATTTAGGAAGAGTTGTATGTCAGGGATGCCCCCTTTCCTCTTTCCTTTTTAACTTGGCTTTGGAACCTTTCCTCTCCAAATTACGCCAGAACCCAAATATACATGGTTTTCAAACATTAAATTCCCATATCAAACTTGCAGCTCATGCTGACAATATCTTGCTTTTCATGTCTAAACCAAGTGATTCACTTCCCGCCTTCCTTGCAGAAGTACATACATATTCCAACATTTCTGGTTACAAATTGAACAACGACAAATGTGAGATCTTACCTTTAACCAGGTATACCTTCAAATCAGATATTAGTGCCTCTAATTTCACATGGAGTCCTAATCACATTAAGTATATAGGACTGCATGTCACTTCTTCAATTTCAGATACAGTATCCCTTTGTATGAATACATGTATGCAAAAGATTTCAGATCTAACCGCTAAATGGCATCCCCTCTATCTATCATGGTGGGGCCTTCTCGACACTATCAAGATGATGTTGTCACCAATAATCATATACACTATTTCTAATATCCCGGTCCCTGTTCCTACTAGATTTTTTAAGAAGATTAACTCCATCCTCTCTTCCTTCTTGTGGAATAAAAAAAATCCCGAATGTCACTACTCAAATTAATACGTCCTAAATCGGAAGGCGGAGTTAACGTTCCCGATTTTCCGACTTACCAAAAAGCATTTCTTTTACGTCAAGCCTCCCTTTGGTTGCGCGGTCCCACAGATGACGGTCCTTTATGGACTACAATTGAACGTCTTTTTTTGTCCCCCTTTTCTTTTGAGGAATACCTTTCCTTTTCACGTAAACCACAAGCCTTATCCACTCCTATAATCAACCTGACATCTAAACTCCTGCTATCCTCACCCCTCTCTCCTCATAGTACCATAGATTCCTTCCTCAACTCTACAATTTGGCACAACAAAAACTTACTTATTAGGAATAAACCATTCTATTGGAAGACTTGGCGTCAGAGAGGATTAATCTGGATACACCAGTTATTCTCACAGTCAGATTTTATACCCTTCCCCTCACTTAGTCAATCATTTAACTTACCCACCTCATTTTTTCACAAATACCTTCTACTCAAGAAAGCTGTAATGGATACTCACACCCAACTGTCTGCTACACTTACTTCCTCCACTATCCCAAACTCTTCTTTGCAACTTCACACTTTACTACAAACGACACCCAAAGCTTCCACCATATACAGTTACCTACATAGTAATGGTATTGTTAGGCAGAAATCCAAAGTGGAAGAAACTTGGGAACGCAAATTTGCAGTATTTTGGCCAGTGTCCCTATGGAACAATATATGGACCAAAATTCGTAAGTCATCTAGAGCAGCTAATATATAACGCAGACGTTGTTCTTCGTTTATAACAGACTATTTTTAACACCGTTTGCTTTAAGCAAAAAATTTACGACCATACCAGATGCTTGCTAGACATGCTCCTCCTAAAATGCGGACCTATTCCACATGTTATTTGCTTATTGTACTGTACATGATTTTTGGAAACAAGTTTGGTCCCAAATCAACTCGATTTTTGGAACTGGAATTCTTTTTTCTTACACTCATGTTTTCTTAGGAAGTCTTTCATCCTGTTGGGAAAATGTTAAAATTATTGTTTTGTTACTAGCAGTCGCATTCCAGCAGATTACAACTAATTTGAAGGACTTTTCAAAAATCTCTTATAGGGCATGGTGGTATAACGTTTGCCATTATCATAGATTGGATACCTCTTTTGTACATCCTATACACATGGCGACGAAACGTCTGGATTTATGGTCACCGGTTACAATATATCTTGACACAAGTGCTAGCCGCTCTTTCCGGTTGCAGCCAATTCAACAAGAAGTCTTAAACCTCCTTGACTCCCCTAAACGTTCTTAACATGTTTTGTATTCCATTATTTTTCACGATTTATGTGCATCATTTTATTTATTTATTTATTTGTATTTTCTTTTATTTTTACTCTTGAACCCGATTCACACAATTTCTTGAAGCAATTTTATTGATGTGATTTCTCTTGTATGATGTGCATGTAATATTGTGAACTATGTATTGACACACTTGTTTCTATCAATAAAAATTTTTGAACTTAAAAAGAGCTTGAAGCATGATCTGTTAACATTTCCAGAATACACTTGGCGTGAGTGAGGTATTTAGTCCTCTTAGACATTAAGACATTAAGACCTTTGTGTGTTTTTTCTTTGGGAATTGGAACATTGGAAATGGCCTGGGTTAAGGAAAATTTAGGTTTGATGCCGGAAGAAGAAATTGAGGGGCATATTCTCAAGGATCTATCGCCGAGTTATCGGCACTTTATCTCAGTCAAAGTCACGATAAATTCATCGCCCCATTCACAAGCTGGTGCAGAGATGCAGAGTAGGCATTCCCGAGCAAAAAGCCACGACAACACCACACCTCAACATTCCCAACGGCCAGCCAGATCTGCGATAAGAACACAAAACATGCGATAAGGCGCATTAGTAGCAAGGAATTAACACCTGCTCTGACCTGGTGCAAAGTCAGACTACAACCTGCACCAGAAAAGGAAGCCCAGCCCAGAGCCGCACCTGAAAAACAACAGATGCCATGGAGCCAACGATCATGCAGCTCGGAGCCCCAAGAGGGCCACAACACCCACCGCCACCCACCCCCGGTCCACCCACCCCCGGGGCCCCACCACGGGCACCCCGCAACTCCCCCGGACCAAGAGATTGCACATCAACGTCACAAAATCATGAACAAAATCATTTGCCTGATGCTGCAGAATCACAACAACTAACAGTCATTTGAGTACAGAAAAATCAGAATGAATCATTCACCTTTGAAAGTCCAAACAAAATATCACAATCAAATTTTTCTCCAAACAACCATTTGGAAGAGTCATGGCAGGTTATCCCTGGACAATCTGTAAGTGACAGCCTGTAAGGCAATATCCAAAATAAGAAGGTGTGTCAGGCACTCATCAAAGGACAGAGAGAGAGAGAAAGAGAGAGAGAGAGAGAGAGAGAGAGAGAGAGAGAGAGAGACTGAACAAGGAGTTCAAGGACAATCGGGCCCTTGGCTCATACATGCCAAATGTTGCGTGTGTTTCGCAATTGGTGCACCCTAAATCTACTTGTGTGTGCGACCCCTGTTGGCCCACCAGGAGTGAATCCAAAATAGCTGTGCATGGGATGCCCTGATCTGTGGCGTATGTGCTGGTAGTAGTGGATGGGAGATTACACAAGTCATCGTGTGCAGTGATCACATCGAGACGCTCCCCTATTGGTCTGTGTTGCGGATTGGTGAAACTGTGTGGTCGGAGCACATCTGTACGGACCAGTTAATGGATCGGCTCTCCCTCGTGTTTACTTGAATTCAAGAACGACGTACTTCTGGAACTGATTGCCTATGCAGCAGTGCTCGCATTCATGGACGAGTAACTACCTTCCTGTAGCCACTAGTGATTGACACCCAGAGCACAGGTCCCAACATCGTGTTACATCGTGGAGGAATGGTCCCATAAGCCAGAACAACAGTGGACATGTCTGCATTCGCTTGGACTCAGAATGCATGTGCGTGCCCCTGCGCGTGTTGTCACACACCTGTGCAAGGTGCTGCAGCCCCATGGGCAGAGCTGCACAGCGCCGTTTGGCCACGTTCCTAGATATGAAATACTGCTGGAGGGAGACTACACACATGGCAATATAGCACAACATGTGACCTTGTTGGTCCCTTTCACCTGTTCACTGTCAGCAGTCGGCGCAGTCTGGTGGTACAGCTCCATGCAGATCCCATGGGCTGTGAGTCGTGTCCCCAGACACGGGGCTATGAGCAGACGCCAAACATCACATGACTCGACCAGCATGGCAAGGTGGGCTGAGACCGTTGCCAACCGTAAGGACATGTGTTAATTTTTGCCTCCCCATTTCTTGCACCTCGACACGTTCCCATTCTGCCTGTAAGTTTCTTAAGCATTTGTCTGCCTGTTGTGGCCCATTACTTACCCGTACTGACTTGCCAGCACATGCTAATTAAGTCTACACAACTTCACCAGTGCACAACTTTGATGAGTGTTGATTAGTATGACAAATCGTGTGCCTCAATGAGCATTGTCCGTACACAGGGAGGGACAGACTGCCTCTGCTACATAGGTGCTGAATCCCTATTGGCAGCTCCACCCCTGTGAGCCAGACATTGTGTTTGGGATAGTTTCTGGTAGACCTGTGCCCTTACGTGTCTTCAGCAATGTGAGTATGGTGTCCAACTTCCTGCCATGTGGATCAATATGAGACATTAAAACAGACTGTGTCCACACTGATGTGTGTGAGTACGTCATGCGAAGAGATGTTCTGTAGCCACATGTGATGGGGGACACTACTTCAGGCGGGCTACCGATTCTGACATTTACACACACAGCTCTATATAATACATGGACGTGGTGCTACGTTGGAGTATGCAAGATTGTTGTTCATGTGCAATGAGGCCACAGCAAGTTCACACCTTCACATTCATCTAATGGGCCATGTGGGTCAGGGTCAAACATGTGAATTGATGACATTTACCAGGGAGTACCTTTTTTGTGCAATCAATGTCCCTACATTCATCCATACTTGTACACGTGAGTGAACATAGACATGACACATCTGTGTGATTTGGAATGCTTCATTAACATTCTGAGGAGTGTCGGAGCTGGAGGGGTACATGGCCAGTTCAAGCTCACATTACGTGGTTGCCCAGTGGTGGGCCAACCAGAGTCCTTGGGGGAATGCAAAGTTAATCTGGAGAGGAAGAGTTCAGTCCTCAGCCGGATTGCTGTGCCATTGGTACAAGAGCAGATATTGCAGTCCATGTTGGGGTCCAGGACAGTCAGTGGGAGGTGTGGTTCCAAGGAATTATGCATAGGGCTGAACCAGGCAGGGACAGGCCTTCTTCCTCACACAGTCATTACCCTCCACATCGTACTCCTCTGAGACGTCTTCTCTGTCCGGTGTGTCAGGTGTGTGTGATGGTGTTATGGCTGCATCACTGCGGGGCACTGACACGTCAGGGTGCGAAGGTGATAAGGCTGCATCACTGTGTGCCAATGACACATCAGGGGGTGGAGATGTGTGTGTCGAGGTTCCTTCAGCAGTTATCTGGGACAGGCTCTGTGGCAGCAATGGCAGGATGAGAATCTGCAAGGCATGGAAGATCCCAGCTACATCTAACTGGTGTAAAGTCGTGGCAGCCCGACTTCCAGCCTGCATCCGCTCCATGGTCTCCATTGTCCTCCGCATCTGTGCCAACTCCGTGCTGTCATCGCTGGAGCCTGTCTCACTAGACAGTTCTTGTATTCGAGTAATGGCCCCAGCGAGGTCAGCCAAGGATTGTCTGTGAGCATGGTGCGGACAGTGGGTGTCCGCTATGGACTGTAAGTGTTCCCTGATGGGACTCAGACACCCACGTATGGCATTAAGTTTGGCTGCAATGAGGTCGGAACCCTCACGCAGATGATCAGCCATCTCCTCCTGGCATGCTAACACATGGTGTTGGAATTCCGTGTGTTGGTCGTGGGGGTCCTGTGAGGCAGCTGTGGTGGTATGTGCTTCCTGCTGTGTGGTTTGTGCAGGGGGTGGGGTCACCTCGATGCAGCTGGGCTGCCCTGCTCCTGGGGATGGGGTGGGAGGCTGTCCCCGAGCCTTTGGAGGGTGTCTGGGCAAATGTGCAGGGTATCCTCTTCATCACTACTGTAGAGATGTGTGGTCTGCTCTGCAGGCGGAGTTGATTGTCCCTCTGCAATGTAATGGGGAGATGTAGATTAAGTGTGTGTTTCATGTATGTTGACGCATTGTACATGTTTACATACAGACTGCATGACAATGTACATTGTGACTGTTTTGGAGGAGCTGGCTATTTGATGGGAGACAGTGGACATTTCGACTACATAACGGATGTGAGGTTGTACGCGTACATTATCATCTCATAGTGACATGCAGTGCCAGATGTGATTGGCCAGTTTCTACACACGAGTAGCACCAGTTGTGTCCTCTGTCCTGTGGTGTACATTTTGCACTTTATACCACATTGCTGTCAATGTTGATGTGCTGTGATTGCTATGTGTGTGTGCTGCATTGTTGGGGAGTAGGCCCTGCAGCTCTGATTTGGCACCCCCTTATCTCTTTGATTCGGTGTTCCTTTGACTTGTGTGCTTTTCGGGTGCTGTGATGTTTGCGACATTGGTGCTCTTGGACATATTTTGTACTCTTGTGCATTGTTTGTCTGAAGATGTGTTTTTGACGTCATGGGTTGTAGTTGCACGTGGATGAGTCAGAGTGTGACCTGCTCCTTTACGGATGTGGCCCACACTCAGCGACCTCAAAGTCGTCTCGTGCACCATTTGATTTTATAATTTTATATAGCGCTGAATCATCCAAAAGGGTATCTCTGCGCTTGCAACAGCGGACTATCTAGAACTGGAAGAGGAATGTTTTCATCAGCTTTCTAAAACGGAAAAAGGACATTTCCGTACGAAGATATTGGGGCAGGCTGTTCCAAAACAAGGGAGACAGGTACGAAAAAGCCCTGCCACCAGAACGAGCTTTGTATATTCTAGGGACAGAGAGAAGTTTTTTTGATCCTGACCTCAGAGAGGATATAGGATTGTAAACCTTCAATTTTCTAGTTAGATAGCAAGGGCTAAGCTCATGTAGAGCTTTGAAAATCAAGCAGCCTGTTTTGAATTGTACTCTTTTTCTAATAGGCAGCCAGTGTAATTCATGCAATAAAGGTAGAGAGGGGGTTCTGGCCGGGGAATCCGTTACCAGGCGAGCAGCTGTATTTTGGATAACCTGTAATTTGTCCAAAGAGGCAGCATGAGCAGAGAAGAGAAGAGCATTACAATAATCAATCTTGCTCATGAGCAAGGCCTGAATAAGAGTCTTCTTAGTAGAGGATGGAAGCAGCGGAAAACTCTTCTAAGTAAACTTAGAATGTGATAGCAAGACCCAGCAATGGTATTAACATGGGTCTGCAGAGTGAGTTTATTATCAAGCTTAACACCCAGATTTTTTGCTACCTCTTTAGGTGCCGGGGCTTTACCCAACTCCTCCGGCCACCAACTAGGTGACCAACAGATGTCAGCACCTCCGAACAGCAGAATCTCAGATTTCTCAGAGTTTAGCTGGAGATAGTTGGTTTTCATCCAGGAGGCAATAGCTGTCATACCCTGAGAAAAGATGGTTTGTATATCCGATCTCCTTTTGTCGAAGGTGAGGAGGAGTTGGGTATCGTCTGCATAAGAGATGGGATTAAATCCCAAATCCCTCATCAGTTTAGCCAGAGGCGTCACATAGATGTTAAATAAAGTAGGGCTCAAACATGAGCCCTGTGGGACGCTTCTGGTAACTTTTGAGCGAGCAGATGTATAAGGACCCATTGACACTGCCTGTGTACGATTGGACAAAAAATCTGACAGCCAGCTCAATGCAGAACCGTTGACGCCAAGGTCTGATAGTCTGTGCAAGAGGACTCGGTGGGAAATGGTATCAAATGCTGCTGAAAGGTCAAGCAGCACCAAAAGTGCCGCTTGACCTTGATCCAGAGCCATTCTGATATTATCCATCACCTCCACCAAGGCAGTCTCGGTACTATACTTAGCACGGAAGCCTGACTGCGAGACATCCAACCCACCAGAAGAATCAAGAAAAGCAGATAAGTGCTTGTTGATGTGCTTCTCCGTGATCTTGCTCTGTAGGGGAAGCAGCGAAATCGGGCGGTAGTTTGACAGTACCTCAGGAGAGATGTTGGAGTTTTTGCGGATGGGAAGTATTTGCGCATGTTTCCACTTCTGAGGAAGGCAAGCAGATTTTAAAGAAGTGTTAATTATAGAACAAAATGGGGGCGCCAACAGCGCCGCAAATCTAGAGGAGATTTTAGCAGGAATAGTGTCCAGAGGAGATCCAGATGTGGTGCATTCCAGGAGTGTTTGCACTTCTGTGATAGTGATAGCAGGAAATGTAGTCAGACAGGGTCCTTCCTTATTGGGTTGCAGTATGAGCTCCGTGGAAGTAGGAGTAAGAGTATTAGAGAGGATGATATTTTGATAAATTCTTTCAATTTTTTGTTCAAAAAAGGAGGAAATATCATCACATAATGTCTGAGAAAAACTAACCCTGGTCTGGCAGGATATAGGGTTGGTAAAATCTTGTACAATTTGAAAAAGCTTCCTAGCATTGTTGCCAGCCTGTTCCAAAGTTTCCGCAATATGGGATTTACGAGCCAGTTTAACATTATAATGATAGGTTGCCATAGCTGCTTTGTAAGTAGTTTTAGCTTGCTCATTATGTGAGCGACGCCAAATCCGCTCCATGTCATGTATTGTGACTGCAGCCAAGCTATCTGTCATGCAGTGTCACTTGCATAGTCCGTGTGGCTCCCAGAGCCGCTGCTTTTCTGGATTCAGCACATGTGCATGGGTAGGTTGTGGCATTGGTGATATGGAGGGGGCCCATTTGTGCACATAGTGGACGGGGGCCTACTTGGTGTTTCTATGTGTGCTGCAGTGTGCCAAGGGTATCAGCGACATGTTCCACACTCATTGTGGGTGTGCAGTGTGCTGCACATAATTGTGCATGTGTGCCATTGTGCCCATCTCCCTCCGTCCCCCCAGGCCCTGGTCGCTACACACCCTGTTGCTGTTGGGTCAGATCATATCAAGCTATGTCCAGACCACCAACTCCTGCTACCGTCTCCACACTGATGACTGTGGCCACCATTTCCTCCAGCTCATCCAGCTCCTCCTGTGGCGCAGGAGTCCCACCTCCTGTCGCCTTTGCTGCCTTCCTGTTGGCAGTGAGTTTCTCCTTGGTTTGGCTGTGCACTTCATGCCAGCACCTCTTGACCTCCTCCATTGACCTCCTCGATTCTCCGACTGCATTCACGTTGATGACGATGGACTGCCATATTTCCGTTTGTGTTGCCAATGACACAGTGGAGGTGACAAACAGTTGTTGGTAGTGTTCTATCACCTCCGTGACGATCATCCGGTCTTCCTGCAGACTGAACCCCGTCTTCCTCTTCTTCTCCTCCTTGCTCTTCTCCGAGTATGGGGTTCCTGGCTGGTCCTCCATAGGGCTTGTGGGGTTCAGGTTGTCCTCTGCACTCGGTCCGGGTGCATCCATGGTGCTACGCAGTTTGATTTGGTTTTGGTGTGTTTTTCTTTTTCTGCTTTTATAATGCATTTTCCTGCATGACGCGTAGGAATTGCAGGCCTGTGGCTGGTTTTCGCTGATTTTTGTATTGCGCTTGGCCTCATCGCAGCATTTTTTGCGTTTGTGTTTTGCATTTTTGCGGCGTCGTATTGACTTTATCGCGGACATTTGACATGTTATCGTGAGCCTATCGCATGGTACTGCCGGCTAGGGAATACCACGTTACCACGGTGTTATTTTCCCACGATAGACTGCGATGTGAAGAGTTGTGTTAAGCTAAATTTGCGATGGTTATCACATGTTCTTGAGAATATCCCACTGAGTGTCCTAGGTAATCAACTTCTGTTTTAAAAAAATTTACATTTATCCCTGCCTAAAGTAATGCGAGCATCTTTGAAACGGGAAAGAACCTCTTTTAGGGTGTGAATGTGTTTACTCTTATTTGTGGAGATAATCAAACCGTCATCTTGGTAGGCTTGAACAAAATTTATGTCATTTAACAAATAATCCATAATTTTTTTTTTAAAACACTGGCCACAGAGGCCAGGCCAAATGGTAACCTTGAATGCTCCAAAAGGAGAATTGAAAGTGGTTAGATCAGTTGATTGAGATGAAAGGGGTATTTGATGATAGGCACTGCGCGGTCAAGTAAGTGAAAAATGTGGAACCACTTATGCCCGTTAGAAGGCCTTGTATCCTGGGAAGGGGATGGCAATCAACAATTATGTTTTGATTAAGGGAGTGGAGATCAGTACACAGGTCGGATACGGGAATCCTTTTTTCCTACATAACGATGGGACTGACCCATTGGGAAGAATCAGTATGTTCAATTATTCCTTCAGAAATCATGTTATCAAGTAATTTCCTAAGATCCTCCCTCATGCATTATGGAATTGGATCTAAGTTTGTGTGCAACAGGTATTGCGCCAGGCTTGAGTTTCATAAAATGTTAGAATTTTGGGATTTTTCCTATACAAGTACTAAAAACTTCAGGAAATTCTGGGATTATTTCATTAATGAGTGACTCAAAATCTTCTGAAATTAGGGATACTGAAACATCATTAATTTGAACGGGGTTCTCTGACCCGGGAACTAGTTTTAAACCCATCTTGGCAAAATTTTGCCATGCAATGATGTTTTTTCCTTTGATAGCAACATAAATTTTGGTATTAATGCACTTACCCAGACAACTTGATCTGAAAAGAAGAAACCCAACATATCTATGTCTTTGTCTCCATAGGTTTTAGGAATAATGTCAAAGCATTGCAAGGTAACAGAAGAAGACCAATGGTTTTCAAACTAAGGGGCTCATTTATGAGTCCTTGCGTCACTTTTGCGCCGCCGGTGCGTCACTTTTTGTGACGCATCAGCGGCGTAAAACATGCGCCATGATGCGCCATATTTACAAAGTGACTCATCTACCTAGATGCATCACTTTGTAAACCCCTGCGCTACATTATACCTGCGTCAGGTATAATGTATGCAGGGTGGGCGTTCCCACGTAAGTAAGCATCGTAGAAGTGACGCAGTGAAATCTACGAGATTTCACTGCGCCACTTCTAGGGTGCAAATGCGTCAATATCTTGCGCCTGCCTCACAGCAGGCGTAAGACTGACGCAGGCCCTTTCACATGGGGCTTGCCCCATGTGAAAGGACACATTGCTGGAGTTGCGTCACTTTTGTGACACACTCCAGCAATGCATCACTTTTGCGCCTACAGATACGTCAGAAATACTGACGTATCTGTGACTCCTTGCGACATGATGCGTCATACTGTAAATATGACGCATCATTGGAGTCGTAGGGAGGGCGCAGTGAAAAGTGACGCATCACTGTTTTCACGCAGTGATGCGTCACTTTTCATAACTGAGGCCCTAAGTGTCAGAAATTATGGTTACAGGTGCCCCTGAATCTGCCATCATATTTAGACACTTATTACCAATCAAAACTTCACACATGGGATCTTTTGCACGTTCAGAGTTAGGTAAATTGTCACTAGAATCAATGGATAAAATAATCTTTTGTGGAAGATCTTGAGAGATTAAGTCTACAGTATTAATGCCAAGACTCTGTAAAGAGGAACCAAGAGAAGTGATATTACAACCAGGGTGATCTTGTGAGGAAACTGAACTAACTTGAACCATCTGTTTGCTCCTGCATACAGTGTGAAAATGTCCCATTTTGTGACAATTTGTGTATTTCTTACCAAGAGCGAAACAAATAGGACTATTACCAAGATGTGACTTGAAACCACACCTATAACAGACGGTGTTTGTTCTTCTTTGGAAGGGCTTAGTAAATTTGTTATTAACAGCAACGGCATTAATTACAGAATCATTTTGCACAAGATTAACAGGTGAAACATTTTCACTCGAAATACATTTTGAAGAGATAATGGCGCTTTCAATACTCTTGGCCATGTCGATTACTTTTGATAATGTGGGGTCTCAACAACTCAGAATGAACTCCTGTATTTTTTTATGAAAACAACTGTACACAAACTGGTATCTGATGTACATATCAAGGGAGGCACCAAAGTTGCTATCTGTAGCCAAATTCCTGAGAACTGAAATAAATTCTTCAACTGTCTCATTGGAGTCTTGTTTTCGCTTCATAAAGTTAAATCTTTCTAGCATCACATTGGGTTGTTCCAAAAACGTCTTATTAAGTCTCTGACCAACATCTGTGTAGACATTCCAACCATCACCATCTCCAGGAGGTAGAATTGAAGTTGGAAGGTTATCAAACACCTGACGAACAGCACTGCCCAAATGGCTATTGAATATGGCTAATTTGCGTTTAGGTGAATATTCCTCTACATCTATAGCAATTAAATAACTTTCAAAGCTGCAAAACCATATTTTCCATGACTCTTTCGGTTTGCCAGAGACCGGAAGAAAATTATTTAAATGCACAATTTGTTGATTTGAAGCCATGTTTGAAATTGCGAATAAAGTTAATCATTTATGTGCAGAGATGAAAATAGAAATGTAAAGGTAGAGAGTCTCAAGAGGTCAAATCACAAAAAGAAAATTAGCCGTTTTTTTTTTTTTTAATGTCACATAAAACACAAATGTCATGAAAGGTAATTCTAATGAAAGGAAATACCTTTTTTTTTATTGTGGAAAGCAGAGCTGTAATTCAGAGCAGTTTAGATGCCAATCGTGTGAAGAAAACATTTAAAATTGTGGAAAGGGGTGATGGGAATCACAGAGCAGTTAATGTGTCAATCGTGTGAGTTAAAACGATCGAGAGTTGAAAAAAAAAATATATATAGATGGCCGCTGAGACGTGGCAGTGTAGTGACGTCTTGGAAAGACTAGAATTGAGGATATCCTAAAAGAAATCCAAAATGGCCACTTACACTGTGTGTACATCCAAGATGGCTGCTTACGTTGCGTGATGTGTCATCCGCTTACGTTGCGTGATGTGTCATCATGTTCCGAGGTGGACGCCAAGTGCAGTGATGAAAAATGAAAAAAATTGCCAAACACTTCAAAATTATGTTGAAAGTGAAGCGGAGGTCGGATCAAGATGAGGATAAGAGGTGGTGTGACAGCAGGAGATGCTTGTCAATTCCCAAATGCCGTAGTCCAAAGTTACGGAAGAGGAAAATCCGTACAAAAATGGTGAAAAAGCTGCTCCGGTCGTCGCCAAATGTAAAGTGTGCCAATGCAGGTTAATCCATGAAATGAGGAAACGTCTTCAGGTAAGTTTCAGTGAAGTTTATTATGGCACTGCAGCTTATCAAGGGAGTACAGCTGTCCTCAGTGAAGCGCAACTGTTGAATGGATAGTTCAACAGTTGAGGTGCTTCAGTGATGAACAGTACCATGAGCGATACAACTTCAAACATAAACATGTATGGAGGTGCGCGCGCCAGAGGTATAGAACTCATGAGCAAGGAATACAGAATACAGAATGTTAAATAAGGCAATCAAACATGGAAGAAAGACTAAAGTAACATAAGGAGCAATACACAGGTAACAAAGGGGAAGAGCCCATGTAAGGATGACATGGTGACACACCATAGTACACATGCTACATGTTTATTCATCACACACTTGGACATATAGGTCATGGTCAGAATAGCAGATAATGTCTGAAGGTTAGCCAAGTATCATCATGGGCAGTTGTCCTGTGTGCAAGTCTCCCTTAATAACATGAGAACAGTGCAGAGAAATAAATCCCACCAAAAACACTTCTACATCACTGTACCTGTCCAGAACATGATTGTACACACTGCAAGACTCATTAACTATGTGTGCATGCTTGCCCATGGGGATTACAATGCTAGTACTGCCTGTCTTAAAACATGGACAATTGAAAAGGCAGTTTTCCATACAGCTTGCTATACTGTGGAAGGAGGCTGTCCAGCAGGGACTGTGTGCGCCAGACTTGGTTCAGATGTGGAGAACGCGTCCTTTGAATACTCACCCACGTCTGTCACCATGACGACCAACAGCTAATGTGTGCGCCAGACTCGGTTCGGATTCGGAGAACGCGTCCTTTGAATACTCCCCCGCATCTGTCACCATGACGACCAACAGTCAATGTGTGCACCAGACTCGGTTCGGATGAGGAGAACGCGTCCTTTGAATACTCACCCACGTCTGTCACCATAGCTGCCAATGTTTCACATTGCCATTTGTGTAGTTGTCATATTTTCAGCGTAATTATGAGTGACATGTCAACGACTATGAGTGACACTTACTCCCCATGAAAATCGAGCAATGAAGATGTTTTAAACATGTAAATATCATGATCTACACCCATTTGAGCAAAGAGAAAATTAGAAGATCTTAAAATTGCTACAAACGACCAGAGGTGGAAGGGCTCTACCCAGAGATGTACTGTGTGACTGCAGTGCTCAGTAACAGAGGGCAGGCAGGCACTCATTCATTGTTGTGTCTTGGCTGCTTCTTTAATACGTTACTTGACCATTCATTGTTTGAATCAGACTTTGATACATTTAGGAATGTCACAGGAGAAAACCTACAGAAAAGTGAACAGAACGAGGTGCTGTTGCCATTCATCAATCTAAATCAGCTTTGGGGATAGAGTTACTTGTGACACTAAACATGCAGACAGTGGGGATTCCCTTCGCTGCAGGGACCTACCGAATGTATCTAATGATGCAGAAAGACATTTGGGTTCCACTATGCAAAATGCCTGACCCAAGCAGGAGGCTCGTGAGTCTCAAAAGTCAAAATATCTTCCTGCATACGCCAGAGAAAGTGTCAGTGTCACTGACGCTAAACCTGTGGAGCAGTGCCAGTTGCTGAAAAGCAACATGAACAACAGTCAAGGCATCACATCTCCTGGTGGGTTATCGTGAGGGTGCTGCCGGGGATGATATGTGACAAGCAGGTCACTAGCACGGACTCTGAGGCATCGTCGCACCTCAGGTGACTTTGGCACTCCTGCTGAGGCTACTGTGGCAGGCTGAAGGAATGCCAGTGGGCGGGCCGGGTGGCTGAAGAACTGTGCAGGGTGTGGTCAGTTGCGCCGTAGTGTTCATTACCGCTGCACCGCAAGTTCATGAGTCATTAGGCAGCAGCCACTAATCTGATTTTAACTGCCACCCTCTTGCATCACAGGAGGCAGTCTAGACTACGTTACAACCCACTTGACTATGACTGTGAATCTGACTGAACTCACACTTTCTCATCAATGTCTCTGTAGTAGACATTGGCAGGCACAACTTGACGTTCCTGAAATGTCTGCCGCACGGTGACTGAACCAGTGCTACATTTGCAACTTTGGTGTAATTATGATTAGCAGCCAGTGCTTGGGCCGCAGAGCTTTGGCACAGGCTAATATGCGTGTCTTCGCATTTCAGTGCGGTGATGCGGCCCACCACACTCAAATGCGTTAGTCTAACACCTGATGCGCGGTACTTGGCAGGGCTGTGTGTTCATCATGCTTGGTTCTGATGTGGCACACGCGTGCACTCAATACTCACCCACATCATTCACCATTACAGTCAACAGCCAAAGGATGAGAACCACACGTTTTGGGTGATTGATTAGTGTAGGCTCAGGCATCTACACTAATCAATCAGCATGTCAGACAGTATAGCAAATCTTTATGTTCTGCTGAAATACATGTGTGGGTACAGTGATTCACATGTCATATTGGACAGACTTCCTTTATAGCTCACACTCCCATGATGAGCCAACCTTGATGTGCACCAAGTACATTGTTTGTGAGGAACCTCACAACTGTGCGTGCCACTTCACACATCAGCCTCCTAGGCTTGGACACAGTCCCAGGGGATCATTATGTTAACACAGCTTGCATCCACACATAATCACTGCATTATTGGACTGTGTGTTAGAAAGTGCATTGTGTGAAGTTATTTTGAGTAAATCCACAGTATCTGAGTCTTGTACAATGCAGACACTCCATTGTTGATGTTGTTAATGATATTTACTTGAGACATCAACTTTTATTTTGCATGTGAGTTGCTGTTGTGTCTTTGTGTCACAGACATACATGTATGCCTGTCAAAAGAAGATGTGCTACACATCATGAATGTTTTATGTCTGTGATAGTACATGAATGTCAGACATTACATCATGACAGTGTCCACACTATGACAGTGGTGTGCATGGTGACACGCTGTATGTATCTAGTGTTCCACCTAGATGGCATGACATGATCCCTATCTGTGTACCTTTCCACCATGTGATAGTTGTTACAAACATCTATCTTTGATACTTTATTAGGTGTGTGTTTAGTATGTAATATTTGATCACATGGACTGTGACAGACACCAGTGATTAGTCACAGCACAGCATTGCAACTGTGGACAAACCATTATAAGATGAAATGTCCAGTAAGAGTCACATAGCTGCCCTTTGTGTCAAGGCTCAACATTACACATCTGACTTCATTGAGTCTTGCTTTGATGTAGTATATGAGTTTTTGCATGTTCCTTACAAAATTGGAAAGTGTATGAATAATGATTTGATTTGTTACCTATGTACCGAAGGAGACCAGCTGCCTACAGACCCTTTCCCAACCTACAGACCATGGTAGAACGTGACAGCATCAGACGTTACCGCTTCACCAGACTACTCATTGAAGAGTTGGCAGAGCAGTTGGTGCCCCACATTTTCTACCAGGACGCCCATATCCCTTTGCGCTGACCCCCAAGGTGAAGGTGATGGCAGCCCTTTATTTTTTTGCCACGGGAACCTTCCAGTATACTGTTGCTACTGCTGGTGGGATGTCAGAGAAAATGTTTATCCATGGGATATCAGGAGTACCAGAGCCTGGTGAGTACATACTCAAATAGCCAACATTGATAGCACATACACAGCCACAGACATCACTGCCAAGGACACAGCAATACAAATCACTGTCAGCAAAGCCATAACAATATTAAGCAAATGAGCCTGTGATGTGTATGCCAGTTTGACAAACAAAATACCTGCAATCTCTGAATAATATATAACTATTTCATGATATGTAACAACTTTCTAAAAAACACAGCAAGCCATTAGACTCAAAACAGCAAGCACCACTGTCAGCCATCTTGACAGCACTGTTTCACTCACTCACAGGGAAGCTGAGTCACAGGAGGTAAGGTTGGGATTGCTGGGAAGGTGGGTGTAGCTGAAAGCATGATAGGAGTCGTAGTAACAGCCAACAGTCCTCCTCCCACATGACCCAACAATCCCACCTTGAAACATGCTCATCTCACAGGGAGTGGAAAAGTACTGGCAAGATGGCTGACTCTGGGCTCTGGTGTGTGAAGCACAAGGCCCTGTTGGGAGTTGTGCTCAAACAAACACCAAGCCCCACTGTCAGACATCTTGAACGTAAAGTTTGACTCACTATCATGGAAGCATGGTTCATGGTGGCCTATCTGGTCTCGGGGGAAGGAGGAGTGCTAGCTCTGAGTACATCTACTAGCAGGCCTTGTCACACACACACACCCCTCCCACCAACACCAAACACCAAACATGGGCCTATGCTCTCCTTGAGAGTTAAGGATAATCTACTCCCAAGGTTCCTGACTCTGGGCTCTAGTGTGGGGAGCACAAGGCCCTGTTGGGAATTGTGTACAAACAAACACCATGCCACCACTGTCAGCCATCTTGCCATCGCTGTTTCACTCACTCACAAGGAAGCTGAGTCAAAAGGAAGGACGGTTGGGTTTGCTGGGAAGGTGGGTGTAGCTGAAAGCCTGATGGAAGTTATAGTCACAGCAAACAGTCCCCCTCACACATGGCTCAATAATCCCAACTTGAACCATGCTCATCTCTCAGGGAGTGAAAGTGTACCGGCAAGATGGCTGACACATAGGCCTTATGTATGAATTGGCTACAAGTCACAACTAGGCCTTTGGCCTCTCACATCAGTCCTCAATCTCAGCCATCTTCACTGTACATTTACATTCACTGTCTGGGGATGCATTGTCCCAGGTGTGCTCCCTGGGCTGGCTGAGAAGATGTGTGTAGTAGAGGACATGGTGTGAGTTGCATTCATAGCACTCATCACTACCCATACACAAAGCAACATGTCCATCAGTAACAATGGATATCTGACAGTGAATGGAAGGGCCACAACAAGATGGCTGACACTGTTGCATGGTGTCATGTACACAAAGCACTGTTGGGAGTTGAATTCAACTCCTACATCATGCAGCGGTGTCAGCATCCTTGCCATTACACTCCCCTCACTGTCATTGATACTTTATCCACAAAGAGTAAGCTGGACTCGGTGGGAGGAGAAGTACAACTTCCAGCAGCATAACACAAGCACAAAAACCTCTGAACCTCACAGCTCTGAGCCTGGAAAAGCAGGAAAGCAGCCTTGGTTAACTCATCTGTCCATGGAGGACAAGGACAATATACATGATGTGATCAGGCACAAAGCAAAGCAGTCAAACCATTTGTTACTGACAGCTATTCACATGTGTGCCAGAGATAAGAACTAGGAACACATTCATCAAAATACCTTAAACCAAACGCCACATTCATTACGGCCTGTGAGTGTGTAGGTAGCCACACCAATATGACTGCAAATGACATGCACAAACGACAGCACCCATGCACAGATCTTGAAACATATCGTAAGAGGGAGACTATGTATATCATTGGAAAAGCACAGATGTGGAAAATGCCAACACACCTGTGTCATGCACAGGGTGTCACTTGACAGGTAATGCCTATGTACAGTCAAATGAACAAAACATGCCCATTTATGCACAGAGCTGGACGTGCTCAGCAAAACACTTCTTGTTAAAATCACAATGTTCGTAGAAAAAATAGGCCTAGGTCGGTGATGATACAGGACTATGTACCTACACTCATCTTAATGTACAATAGCAAATGTAATGTGTATGATACAATGAACTGTGCAAAAACACAACAAACATTGTGTCTCTCATCTTCCCACAGGGCCTGCTGGGGACACTGCAGGAACAGAAAAAGGAATCCCAGTCCCAGACTCTGGTTGACCCTGAGCTCTCCCGTGTGGACGTCTCTCAGCCCTCAACGGATGATGATGAACTACCTGGCCCCTCCGGTGTGGGCCAACATGCAGCACCAGCAGCTCGAACACCAGTACCTCCTGTGACCACTCCTACAACATCTGTCAACCCCCAGATGACCTCTACCAACACGGACACTCCAGGGCAACAAAACAACGAGAGCACATCAACACAGGGCACTCTGGAGTTGGCGCACAACAACTCCAGTGTCAAAGATGAAGGAGACTCAGTGATGTCTGTGCCTGCAACAACAGGTCCTGCTCGTGTGGGTGGGGGTGGTGGGAGGAGCCGTGGGAAGAGGTCTCGTGAAGCAGGTGATGCTGATGATCAAGCAGACCCACAGTTGGTACTCATTCTATATGCATATCGAGAATGCACCAGAGACTTTGGCCTGGTAGTTGGGATTCTCAAGCAACAGTAGCAGGCTGCCCATTATGCCAAAATTGACTCACACATCTCAAGAATGGACTCACACATGTCCAGAATGGAGTCCAAAATAGATAAAATTGATGACCAGACTGTGGTGCACAGGGACATACTTACCTGCCTCCGCCAGATTGCTGACAACATGACCCCACCTCCCTGTGTGCCCACCACATCTGTTGATACTACATCTGCAACTGCCACAGGGAGGGATGAATACTCTGGCAGAGAGTCCCCTGAACCACAGCAGCATGCACCTGAGGGTCCCCCAGAAAAACATAAGAGGGGTCGTCCGAAGAAGGACAAATGAGAGACAGATGGCTATGCATGCCCCCAGGAAGTGAAAACCTGTTCCTGATATCCTCCATTGTGTGTGAAGTGTTCACTTTGTTGACTGTCACTGAACTCTTCCACATTGGATGGAGGTTCTAAGTTGGATCAATGACTCAAATGAGTGTGGACTTGGCTCTGAAAATTTCATCTACTACCACCGACCACTCCTCTGTGAACTTTGGATTTCAAAAATTGGTACAGCACTATCACTTTCTTGTTCTATTTCACACATGCACTGCAAACTCTTTATTCACACAAGTATTGCTTCTGTCGTGAATTAAACACTGTTTGTAATATAGAGATGATGTCCTGTAAAAAAATGCTTTGGCTGAAAAACAAGTACAGCAATTTACCTACTGTCTTGTGAGTAAATGTAACATGACACATATAAGAGATACATACAACAAGGTCAACACAACACAAATAGTACATGGCATTCATCCTCATTGCTTCCACTGTTGTAAACTGAAACCACATTTCAATGCACAAACACTAATCATTGTTTGACAAACTGAACATCAGGGCACTTATACAGTATGTAACTGAATGTTGGATGTGTGTATACAGACGAGGCACACCTCAATGTGGAGCACAGGTTTATTACATAGGCACAACATGTTGCCTCCACAACAAATCAAATCAAATCACACTGTGATAATAAGCACAAATTAAACATGATATTTGAAAAATGTCAGAATTGAGTGTGTGGCACAGATTCCTGATCCCAAGAAAAGTTGCACACTGTAACTTGATTGTGAGTCTGGGAGGTCACATGTCTCCATACAACAGCCAAAGAGCCCTGTGAAGGAGAGACATAGAACAGTCTTGAAATACAACATTTTCTGCATTCATCTCCAAGAGACATTTCATACTTAAAATGTTTATTTTGTGAACACTATCTAGGAGTCATTTCAATACTGTACTGGTAGACATACTAACTCAATGGACACCAAACAACTGCAAGGATCATGTTAAGTAGCATGCACCCACACGTATGCAGAGATATTGTACAACAGACACATATCATGCAAAGAAAGTGCTTTGTCAACTTATCATTGCATACTTACAATCATGAGAAAAAGTTATTGATTAACTGTCTCCGAACATCCTCCTCCTCTTCTTCATCACCGACAACATGCCCCAGGCCTGGATTCTCCCCTGCTGGAGGCTGCTGGTACCCGTCATCTTGGATGAGAGGTTGCTCAGTCCTTACTGCCAGGTTGTGTAGCATGCAACACACGATGATGATCTTACACACCTTCGCTGGTGCATATTGGAGGGCTCCTCCTGTAAGGTCCAGGCAGCGAAATCTAGTTTTCAGTAGCCCAAATGTCTGCTCAATCACTCGCCTGGTCCGCCCATGTGCCTCATTAAAACTAAACTCAGCAGGGGTGACAGGGTTCCTGAGTGGGGTCAACAACAACGGCATGTTGGGGTATCCAGAGTCTCCTACATGTAAACAGAAAAGACTTCATGTGTCTGAAAACAGGGTAGAACCTGACATACAAGCAACACACAACATAATCATCTGTGGGATCCTACCGTTTCTCATAATGTAGGCGTCGTGTGCTGATCCTGGTAAACGGGCACAAGCATGTGAGATTGTCATGTCAGGCAGACATACCACCAGGGCATTTATGGAGCGGTAATGCTTACGATTCCTGTATGTTTGTTCATTGGCTAGTAGTGGGACCAAAGCCACATGTGTGCCATCAATGGAGCCAATGACATGTGGCATTCTGCCCAAAGCATAAACGTCACTCTTGATGTAGGCAAACCGTGCTGGTGTTGGGAACTTGATGTACACGTTCCGGAAATGTAACATTGCCTCCAAACACACACATACATATATGTGTGTGTGTGTGTGTGTTTGTGTGTGTGTATCAATAACATAAAATCTAATCAATAAATTAAAACATTAAACTATTTAAAAATCTTCAACTTAAATTTCCTACTCCAGTGACTGCAACAGTAGGGAAAGTTTTGGATAGCGGAGGGGTAAAAATTACTATTCCCACTCCAGTGAGTGCAACAGTAGGGAAAGTGTTAGATAGCCAAGGGGTAAAAATTGCTATTCCCACTTCAGTGAGTGCAACAGTAGGGAATGTGTTGGATAGTGGCAGGATAAAATGTACTAAACCCATTCCAATAATTGTAAAAGTAGGGAAAAAGTTGTATAGCGGAGGGGTAACAATTACTATTCCCACTCTAGTGAGTGCAACAGTAGGGAAAGTGTTGGAATGCAGAGGAGTAACGATTAATATTTTCACTCCAGTCAGTTCACATTTAAAAACATACAACATTTTAACAACAAGAAAAGTATTTAAAAAACAAAATACATTTTTAAAAATATAAATATGTTAAAAATTCAAATACAAATATATTCAATATTAAAATTAAAAAACATATTATAATGTTAAATACATATAACAAATACCTACAAATATTACATTAAATAAAATAAAAAATAATTTCCAACCAAATACCTCTGCGGGGTCTGTCAAATCTTTTCCAGGACAAAATTGAATCCATCTATGCTTCTTTCCCTTCCAATCTGACCCTGATAGAGAAGAACTTCACTTCAGATAGCTTGAAGCATTTGACCGAATTCTGCCCTCTGTCTCATGAGGCTTCCTTAAAAAAACTATTAAAAAACAAATCTGGCTCACCCGGGATCCCTGCCCAGCCCAGTTTTTTAAACTCCTTACCCCTGTTTTAACGCCCCCTTGAACCAAATCTGGAACTCTTCTCTGAGTTCAGTCATTTTCCCTGCAGCATGGAAACAGGCTTCTCTACTACCCATACTTAAGAAACCAGACGCCGACCCTGCAGAGTACAAAAACTTCAGGCCCATCTCGCTTCTTCCTGGTCCGGCAAAGATCCTTGAACAGATAGTCCAGAGCCAACTATTGGAATTTTTGGACTCTAACAAACAATCCCACGACTCCCAATCCGGCTTCAGAGCAGGCTATAGCACTGAGAATGCTCTCCCAAAAGTGATTGAAAGCGTGAGTTAAACTACGGACAAGGGCAACGCAGCTATGCTGGGGCTGCTGGATCTGTCTGTGGCCTTCGACACCATGGCCCATCCGATTCTCCTAGAGAGACTCAAACTGCTGGGAATTCAGGGTACGGCCCTTGCCTGGATCCGGTCCTTCTTGGAGAACCGGACACAACAAGTTTTCCTACATCCCTTTGTCTCTTCCCAGAAGCCCCATGTTTGTGGGGTCTCCCAGGGTTCGGCATTGAGCCCTCTCCTATTCAATGCCTATCTCTCCCCGCATGCAGCACTGATTGAATCCTTGGGGGTGAAAGTGATTTCCTATGCTGACGATACCCAGGTTCTGTTTTCCTTTAAAGAACATTCAGATGTTGCTTTTATTAACTTCAGAAGCTGTCTAAGTCACATCTCGACCTGGATGACCCAAAACTGTCTAAAACTTAACTCGGATAAAACCGAGGTGCTATTCTTCAAAGAACAGGCCACTCTACCTCCTAGGCTCTGGTGGCCGCAGAAATTGAACCCCACTTTTGAGCCGGTGGACTTGGTGAGAAAATTGGAATTCCGTTTTGATAATACCCTTTCTTGCAAGTCCCAGATTCGGCAAGTTTCCTCCTCCTGCTTTGGAAAACTCTGCATTCTGCTAAAGTTTTCCATTTCCTTCCAATGGACTAAAGGAGGACGGTGGCTCATGCTGTTATTACATCCCATCTAGACTATGCCAACAGCCTGTACTTGGGTCTCCCGACTTATCAGATCCACAGACTACAATTGATAACGAATGCAGCGGCCAGATTGAATTGCAAGGTGCCTTATCGACACTTCATCACACCCCACCTGAGAAGCCGACATTGGCTACATGTCATAAGGAGAATAGAATTCAAGGCACTCACCCTGACCTACAGAGCACCTGGGAGCCGAGGCCCGGCCTACTAGAGAGCTAGACTCCAACACTCCTGAGATCTAACCACCTGCAGCTCCTCACCACACTCCGCTTCGCAAGGCAATGGTAGGCGGCAGAGCTTTTGCAGTTAGGACCACCAAACTGTGGAACACAATGCCGCTCGGTTTCCGCCTGACCGAACCCGAACCCGCTTTTAGACGAGCTCTAAAAACCTCGCTATTCAACCGTCCCTAAACCTACTTGCGCCCTGTGTCTCTCGACTGCCTTAGCGCCGGGACACCTCTGCTGGAGGTAGCTGTGCGCTTTATAAACGCCAATCATGATAATAAATAATAATAATAATTTTTAATTAAAAATTATTTAGAAAAAATTATTAAATAAATTAACTTTTTTTATTTCCTACCCTATAACATCACACAATTCACAACCCACATCTAAAGTTAAAAAAACGTACGTCCTCAACTAACATAATTAATGACCAATTAAAGAATATTATTAATTAAAAAACAAATTTAAAAAACAATATCAATTAATTAATTAATATTAATTAACAACCAATTAATAATTAATTACAAATAAATTGTTCCCCACAATTAACGCTATAAAATCTAAATTAAATAAATAAAAAATATTCATTAATTTTTTATAATTAAATTACTTCCCACCCTATTCCCCTATAACTCACTATGGAACTAAAAAATGCAAAATCAAAACAGAATTAATACCTACAAAAAATTTAACACATATATTAAAAAACAATACTTAAACAAAAAAACATACATCAAATACATTTAAAATATAAACTAAAATACATAACACTAAATAAAACATCGATATTTTAAACATCTATACTTTTGCAAACAATATTAATGCCTTTTATATTTTTAAAAACGACTGTGGCAATAGGGGATTAGCCCTATTCATAAGGCAGCGTTAAGCCACGTTAAGTGGCTTAACGCGGCTTAACGCTGCCTTGTGAATGGGGCCCCCTTTGCGCTGTTTTTAGCATGAAAGGGGCATGCAGTGGGTGTTGTAATGGGCGTTCCACTTCAAAACCCATTGAGTTTGACGCTACCTCCTATTCTCAAGGGCAGCGTAAATATGTGGTAGCGCCAAACTTAAGACCAGGAAAAATCTGGTCTTAAGGTGGCAAAACGAGGAGAAATGCTTAATTTCTCCCCGTTTTTGCTTTTCTATGTGTGCTGCCTTGTGCAGCACACATGGAAAAAGCAAAATGCCATGGTTTGTTTATGTACAGGAAGGTGTCCCTTCCTGTACATAAACAAACCTTTTTTGAAAATGCCAGTTTGTAACTTACATGTGTGCTGCACAAAGCAGCACACCTGTAAGTTACAAACTGGCATTTTAGGTTTGTTTATGTGCAGGAGGGGACACCTTCCTGTCCATAAGCAAACCTCTCTGCTTGCAGACACCCTTGCACTCTGCAATCTTTTAATTTCTCCTCATTGTTTGTGTGCAGTACACATAGAATGAGGAAAACACCTCTCTGGGTTGTTTTTATGCAGAAAGGTGACCCTTCCTGCACAAACACAATTGTGCCAACAATGCAGACACCCTTGGGTCATGGTGCAATGGTGCAATGGTGCATGCATTGGCACTTGGCACCAAATTGTGGGCCGGCGCTTGCTGAAAAGACAGGAGTGCACTGTATCTTGTAAATGCGGTGCATTCCTGCCCTTTCAAATAGTTGTAGGGTAGCTCGGCAAAAAGACTTGCAGCACTGCCCTCCAGCATTTGTGTGTAAATGTGATCCTAAATTTGATGAAATACTGCTGTCAGCTTTCATTCTTGTTGGCCCCAATTAGCAAAAATTTGTGAAATGATTTCAGGTTCCAAGGATATTACATATTTTGTTATATACCTGGAATTTTTCATTCTTTTGCTAATGGCGTGTTCTACTTCAAGTTCCTGTGCCCTAGCTATGTATATTATTTCTTTCATTATCAGTTGCTGATATTGTAAGATATACCTGCTAAATTAAGCTGGATGACACCCAGTCCTAGATTTGCTAAGGGCTTGTGTTGCCCTTGTGTCACGCAGAGTGAAGCAAGAGAAACGCAAACCTTTAGTGAGATTTGATTTTCCACGCAGAGCTACCTTGCATGGCTGTGCGTGGTATTGGAAATCTGGAATGACGCAATGCCTTGTGTTACTCTGCCCTGGGAAGGTGTTCCACGGGTGGTGAGTGGAAGTTCCCCTGCATCCACCCTTTTATTAACAATAGTGATCCTGGAAATACGTCAAAATGGTATGCCTTCCTATGGGAAAATATTTTATTTCGCCTCTTTTTTTACTCTTTCTACATGTGCTGCATTCTGCATCACACATAGAAAGAGGGAAAAAGCCTCAGAGGATTGTTCGTGTACAGGAAGATGCCCATTCCTGCACAAAAACAATCCTCCTTTCAACACAGACATCCTTGCTCTACGATGCAAGGATGCATGAGTTGGCCCTTGACAGCCACTAGTGTGCCAGCGCAGAGTGAGCAGGAATGGGCCACATCTTGATAGATATGTCGCATTTTTTCCCTCTCCATTTGGTGGCGCGCAGCAAGTTGTCTTACTGCATTGCGCTGCGTCAAATGTTAGCCCCATTGGGGCAGATTTACAAGCCCCTTGCGCCACTTTTGCGTCACTTTTCCCATGGCCGTTTCTAGGTGTTTTGCCTCCCTAGGCGAGAATTGAAAAATGCCCCCCACTCCCTTTTACCGGTTTCAATGTCCATTGCTTAAATTCTTACAAAACATAAGTAGTATAGTTTAAAAAGACAACATCCCCAAGAAAGAACAGCAGTACACATTTTATAAACTAAAATAAGGAAAGGAGCTGATAAGGATCACATTAAAAGTTTTCCACTCAAGTCATCAACCAGGTATGCAGAACCTCCAGGAATGGTGCACTTCCACACCCAGGGAAAAACAATGCTGTTCAAAGAATGACGAGAAAAAGAAAGTAGCGCTTCACTGGCAAACTCTGTAAAGTGGCACTAATGTGTTTGGGTGAGAATAAAACCAATCTGGCCACTTTGTGACCACTCTGTAATGCTTTATTTTGTTATTAATTTTTCGCATTTTGCACCTATTTTTCTCTTGGCCCCGAGGCTGCACTTTGGAACAGAAAAATGTAAGAAAAATTATTCATAAAAATATTTCCAACAAAAGTTTGTTTCTTCCATCTTTGGATCCAATTCGCAAGGGAACGAATGAAGGAAAGTAGAGGAAACAGAGGGTAAGACTAGAGACATTTATTGAAGCTGGGATCGGGTGTTTTATGCATTTAAGAGGCGGGCCTGTGAAAGATTCGGAGAGAGAAATGTAATTAACTGCATCTGAAGTGTAGTGAACACACCCGTTAGCTACATTAACCTCATGACCAGAGATGTCTCCGGGGCCTGTGGAGGAAAGGGCGGCAATGTGGAGGGAACTTTCAATGTCCCGGCAGTGCGGTTACAGGAACCTAGACTCTGTTCAACTGATGGTATTTCTTTGTCTATGGCATCCATAGTATTTATTGGATAATTAGATATTGAAGAACTGGGCTTACCTTGTGCCTTAGGTGTCGGTAACTACCGCTTCCCTATTGTGTGTGTTGAGGGAGAAGCAAGGGGCCAAGAGGGTGGCCCAACCCGGCCTTGTCCGGCCGCAGAAGGGCCTGCTTTTGGCCCCGTTTTAACCCCGGCGCCGGGGCACTAAACTGTGCTTGCCGGTCATTGGCACCTTCCTCCTGGGCTCGTGCTGACAGCTAGAGTTTGTAGTCTTTGAAGCGCCCCCTTTTGAGAAACAAGTATAGCGGGAACAGGTTGAAGAGTGGTTTTCACAGAAAGTGAGGAGCTGTGAGAGAGAGACAGAAAGGAAGGGAATAAGAGGAAGAAAGAGAAGGGGCATCTGACAGCGGCAGAGTAGGAAAAGTTGACACAGGACACTTCAACCACTGATCTTACCTTAATACACCTGCTCGGCACCTAGGGACTCCCATGCGCAACAGATGCAGGCATTTAAAAGTGAAAAAAAAAACGATGACAGGCATGCCCCTCATGATATCATTGGTCTATTCTCTGGAGGGGCAGGCCAGAAACAAGAAACAGGGCCGTCATAAGTAGCGCGTTCGCGCTATGAATGATTGACAGCCCTGATTGTTACAGACATCTGTGGGCGCCACAGAAACTACAAATTATGCGCACACAAGGGCAAATGTCCCACGTTCCTTTTGCCGCCCTAGCCCTTTTGCCGCCCTAGGCGTCCGCCTAGTCTTGCCTATTGATAGAAACGGCCCAGACTTTTACCATGTTAAAAGTGACGCAAAAGTGGCGCAAGGGGCTTGTAAATCTGCCCCATTGACTATTTGAAGTCTAATTTCATGATCTGGACCAGTGCAAATCAATGATGCCAAGTGACACAACCTCTAATGGAATTCATCTTTGCATTTTCCTTACCTTGGTAAATTTAAATCTCTTTTAAACCAGTTTGATATTGAAAGTATTCTTTGACAGTCCTCTCATAATCATCCCCCAATGTAACTCAGTAAATCAGTGAGTAAACTCTTGCTTTGCCTTTTGCACGTCATAGAGTTGTAGTATATTTCCTAGACAAGTATCTGCAGCTTCGATGTAATTCTTAAATCAGGTTCTGGTATTGGTTGGAAATGCGGCAGTGGTTATGGAAATGTGTGTGTTCTCCTTTTTGTCCCTCGTTTTGTTAGTGTCAGTGGCTGCAGTAGGTTAACCAGTCCCCTCGTTGTCAGCACCTGACATTTTTTTAATTTTAAAATATCTTTTCTACCTTTTTATAGCTTTTTTCTCCTTTTGTTGCTTGCCGACACTTTCTGTCAATTGTTGACATACATTGTGTTCCTTGTTTGTTAGTTTTATTATTTTTATCCATTAGATGGCACTGTTGTCTTTCTTTTCCTATGCTTCCGTTCTATACCTGTCTTCCATAGTAATATTTCTTTTCAATTATCTTTTGTTTGATTTTCCTATTGGGCGTTTTATTTCTCCAGTTTGCTGTGTGTTACTTCAAGCGCACGTGTGAGAGATCAGTGCGACAATTTTCATGCATGCACCTGGTTCTCAAATTGTCTCTTGTCGTCAGTGTGGTGAAGCTTTAATGTGGCGAGCCCATGCAGATTTAGCTGTTAGTTTCCATACATGGGAGCTAAGTTCACAGAATAATAGTGCATAGTGAAAAGGACCTTGGGTCAGCCTCCTTCTGCAATCAGATGTCAGCAAACCCTGGGAGCAGATAAACTTTGTGGGGCATATTCTCAAGGAGCTATCGCCGAGTTAACGGCACTTTATCGCAGCCAAAGTTGCAATACATTTTATCGCCCCATTCAAAGCTGGTGTTAACAGCCCACAGCACCAGTTTACCCACGATAGCAGCCGCAAAAAACATCGCCACAGAAGACCCCCACAACTATCGCTAATGAGATGCGGAGTAGGCGTTCCCGTGCCAAAAGCCGCGACAACACCACTCCACAACATTCACAACGACAAACCAGAATTGCGATAAGAACACAATACAGGTGATAAAGCACGTTAGCAGCAGGAAAATAACACCTGCTCTGACCTGGTGCAAAATCGGACCACAGCCTGCACCCCAAAAGGGAGCACAGCCCACAGCCACATCGGAAGGGCAACAGATGCCATGGAGCCACTGGTCATGCGGCCCGGACACCCAAGAGGGCCACAACACCCACCGCCACCACCCCAGGACCCCAACCCCCACCCGGAGCCCCACCCGCGGACCACCGCAGAGGCAGCGCAGACAAAGACAGAGGACCCCCAGGAAATGCACCAGCCACACAGACCCAACACCTGACAATGTCATTGCCCACTAAAGGCTCAAAAGGACAACCATTGTATGCATCCTGACCAACAACTCCCAACAGGCCGACGGCACTAACACAGCGAACAACCAACATCCCACCCCACACAAAGCTGCTGGCTGTGCTGCACCTGTTGGCTCCTGGTACCCCTCAACCAATACCCGCCAGAGTCAGAGGAGTCACACAGCCAGCCACATCCAAGTCCCTCACACCTGTCCTGGACATTACCATCAACCTGGTACCCCAGTCCCTATACGTCCAACACAACGCGCAGGATCCGCTGGACACCAGGCAAGGACCATATGCCATAGCTGGATGCACGCACATGTTGGGGGCAATCCACAGCACACATGTCATACCTGTGCCCCCTGCCGACACAGCACACAATCACCGCAACAGAAAGCACACATCTCACATCAATGTGCAGGCAACCGAACACCGTGAAACCTCCACCAATCTCGTCTAAAAATACCCAGCCAGTATGCACAATTCCTCCATCCTCCAACAGTCCATCAGCAACCAGCGTTCCCAGGATGGCACCAAGGGAAATGCACAGCCCCTTGGCAAGTTCCAAATGAACACCCCACTCACCTCAACTCCACAACCATGCAACTCACAAATCTGGCAATGCACACGTCACAAAATCAAAACCAACATGCAAAACAACATGCCCACCCACCAGACACGACAGAACTCACAATGGTAACCTGGGCAAGCCGTGAACATAAGCCATCAACGGCATGGCACCTTAGCCACACACTAGCCCAATGTGGAGAGAGGTGGCAACCAGGCATGTGTGAAGGAGGCAGGAGAACCATGATTGGGAAAGTACACATGCCAGTATGCAGAACACACCCATCTCCATGGCGACATACACCTCTGGTGTATGGAGTGTAGTGGACGCAACCAAGTCATCCCAGCCAGTGGGGGAGTTCACGGAAATGTTGCCAGTCACGTCCCCCTGGTAAGCATGAGCGGAGTGGGATGGCCCAGCGTACGCCAGGCCAGCGTAGGGGTGTGAATAAAAAGCACGTATCCCTGGGCGTGGTCCTCTTCCGGAAAGCCTTACGTCTCTGCCAGGGTGGCGCCTCTCACCACGCCATGAGGCCGACACCGTCCTCGTGAGTTGCCTGCAATCCTGTGCGCCTGCCGTGCCCTGACCTGCTGGACCTCGAACCCGTCAGACCCACCTCTGCGCTGCCAGGCCACACTGATCACATGCCGACACGGTGTGTGTCAAGGAGGGACCACCACGTGCCAGTGCAAGCTCCAAGCACCAGTTCCGTGACCTCTGCAGCCTCCGCAGACCATCGCTGGCCCCCCGACATTGGCCCACATTACTCCTTCATCATTCACATATTACACCGGCGTCCTCTTCGGCCCAGTAGGTCCCATATGTGAAACTGTGTCCTGAGTTCTGAATGGCAGTTACCCCAAAGCCGGGGCAGCGGCCACAGCACCAGAACCCCCCCAATAAGTGAGGGATAGTTCCATGTGGGCATCTTGCGACACGTGGTGCCACTAACCCTGTTCAACGCCAGCTGGCGACACATGGATGAGGGACCACCCTGCGGACTAGTAGGTCCCACATCCAGCACCTAGTCGCGAATCACAAATGGCAGAGTCCACACCAGTGGTCGCACGGAGAGGAGTAAGAGGAAGATGCGTCTCAGTCCAGACGAAAGCCGGGTCGCAGTCATGGAGGTGACCGAACACTATCAACAACTGATCTGGTGCCATCAACCTTGTTCATCGCAAGTACGCGTCCCGTGGTGCCACTGAACCTGAACTACGCAGACCGGTGGGGCCATCCAACCTATGCCGGCGACACTCAGTGAATGGCCCGTGCTGACCGCTGCCTCAAGCCTACACTGCGGTCCAGTAGGTAACACATGTGGAACTGTGTCTTGGGTAAGATGTGGAGGAATCCACACCATTGGACACGGCTCATCGCAGGCGGCATCCCATAACAGCACTGGTGCCACTAACTCTGTGTGCAATGAGTCATGGGCACCATCTGGTTAGACCTTGGTGGCGTCAGAGCCCATGGCCCAGTAGTTTTCTGCATCTTCTTCTGGCTGGACCGGACTTGGTGTCCGGCATGTGTCTGTTCCATTCATCTCCACCATAGTGACTGTATTAGCTTGGGCCTGCCCTCTGCATCCTGCCCTGGGGGTACACCTTCCACTGTCCATCAAGACACTCCGCCACCAGTGTAGGACTCTCTACGCAATATTGCATAGAGAGAGCACACAGGATACCTACCGGCCGTCCAAAACCAGGAGCTCCGCCTCGACTTCTAATTGTGAAACTACTGAACTTTCGTGACAGAGACATCCTCCTGAAAAAAGCTTGTGAGTCGTCTCCTATAAATTTGGAGAATACAAAAATGTCCCTATACCCAGACTATCCAATGCTGGTCCAAAGACAGCGCTCTTCCTTTATAGCAGTCAAGAAGAAACTTCGAGACTTAAACCTGAAATATGCACTGCTTTTTCCGGCGCGTTTTAAAATTTTACACAACCAAAAACCCTATTTCTTTGAAAGCCCTGGAGATGTGGCTAGAGGTGATGGAACTAACAAACGCCGCACAGACTAACTCTCAACTCCCTGCAAAGAGCAAGACGATTTCGGGGAGGTCCACTGGGCGAGGTAACTGCAGAACGCACCGGACTCCCGCACGGCAATTCCTCACCACACAACAGATGCAACAGAACAAATCGAAGGCACTTATAGCTGCAGCCACGATCACGCATACTTCCGGAGTGGAAGCTAAGACCTCCTCGGAAGAAGAAGCAACGCATGAATCGGACTCTGATGGCAGTGTGGCTCTGTTCCCACCTGCGACCCCGCAAGTCATTAAAGACTTATACGGCTGACTGTACCCGCAAGTATATGTTATGTACCTACACAATGGGCTTTTGCAAAATGTATACAGTAATGACGGTTCATGTACAATGCTTATTAATGATTAGGCCTAGGTTCCGTAGAAGCTCAACTGAATTGTTGTTAGAAGAACACACCACATGGAGGGCGCTAGCGATGTCCCCCACATGGCAAAGGCACTATGCATGACCATTTCAGTTAAGTTGTATTGTCCGGTATAGTTGGAAGACCAGACCGAGTATTGGGATGTTCAGGGAGAGGTATGGCGATTGAAAACTAGGCTATTTTACTTATGCATCACATGCATCTCCCAAAGGCTACAAACTAATTGCAATGACAGCACAGGGAAAATACACTATAATAACATGGAATATACGGGGTATGGGAACAGTGCAGAAATGGCATAGGATACATGCACAGCTACAGCGTCGTAAAGCACAAATAGTGTATTTACAAGAGTCTCATATGATAGACAGTGAGGTGGCGAAACTGCACAAGAAATGGAGGGGGGAAATTTTTACCACCTCTTACTCCAGTTATGCAAGGGGAACCACTATTTGGGTGCGGCATGGCGTACCATTTATAGCTCTGGAACAGAGGGTGGACAAACTAGGAAGATACATATTCGTAAAGGGTACGTTAGATGGGCAACCTGTAATCCTGGGCACGGTGTATGCTCCGAACTTCGAACAAGATAAGTACTAAGATATAGTGAGCGGGGCACTGGCGGGATCGGAGTCGCAGCCATGGATACTGGAAGGAGACTGTAATGCGGTAATTGACGTGGCCCTAGATAGGTCACATCTGCCACTACATGGAGCAGGTGTGTTCAAGCAAGCTGAGGCATTGGATAGGTGGGCACAAGGATGGGAGTTATGTGACGTCTGGAGGATGAGACACCCCACACACAGGGAATACTCCTATTATTCTGTAGTGCACGACCTACATACCAGAATAGACAGGATATACTTCTCCACCAGGATAGCAATGCAAACGCTTCATGGCACGTATTTACCAAAAACCTTTTCCGATCATAACCCAATGGAGATGACCGTGGCATGGGAAAGGGTACCCACACCGGTTACCACATGGCAGTTATGGCCGCAGCTGCTGGAGGACTCAGTATTCCATAGCGACCTTTCAGTGACCATTGACCAATACTTTGCAGAGAATAGCAATAAGGCGACGAGCAGACTTGTAGAATGGGACGCTTTTAAAGCTGTGATTCAGGGGAAAGCGATAAGCACGACAGTGGGCGCCCGACAGGAACTCCATAAGGCTTTGATAGATGTGGAAGACAGAATGGGTAAATTGGAACAGGAGGCTGTAACAAATGATGGCCGAAAGGGCCCACTGCAAAAAGCGAGAATAAAACATGCAGAACTTCTAGAGTCTCTGTGGGTCATAGACTATCAAGCATATACGAGGAAAGCACACGCTGAAGCAGATAGGTCTGGGCCAATACTTGCCAAATTAATTTATTAGTTCCAGTTCTAGATAACTTCAGACTAGGTTCAGCCATGTACCAGCTCCTGCATAGTCCCTACTTAGGCCCTTGTAACAGCCTTATTTAAGCTCCATGTACAGCCCATATCACGGCCCCACCAGGAGCAGCCTGCCTAGCTGCTCAGCCCATCTCCAACTGTCATCACTCACCCACACAGGCACCCAGGCATTCCATTCATCACAGTCACACCAACATTCCGTTACCATCTCTCACTCTGGCTGAGCAGCTAGGAAGACCTAGGCTAATTACTATAAAGTAAAACTCAGGATATAACATTATCCCTTTCCTTTTAAAATGAAAACAAAGTTTACATTACTACAACAAAGTACTATACACAAAAAAGAACGTAATGTTCTCAAAGATGCAACAAAAAGTAACACATCACTAAAGCAAGAACAAAGCAAATTAAAGAGAAGATAGGCAAAAACGATATATCATAGAAAACATGCATCAACATTACCCATCCTCCCTCATGAAGAGAATTACACAATATTACAACGCAAAATAACACTGCGTACTTTGGAGAAGACTTTAAACTGTCTAACTAGCAGTGACCCCCTCCTTCCCCCTGAACATTCGAAATACATGTAGTGAAAAGTGAACATACCCCACGATAAACACCCGAGGCAAGAAACAGACAACAAGGGTGAACCGACACTACAAATACACGTGTACCACAATATGGACCACATAGAGGGTACACACAGTGAGGCGCAGGGCGACTTACACACAACCACAACCGAAGCGCAGGGCGACTTACACAGTACAACCTGTGATGCACAAGGCGACTTACACACACAACAACATCTGAAGCGCAGGGCGACTTACACAGGACAACATGTGAGGTGCAGGACGACTTACATCACATACAACATCTGAAGCGCAGGGCGACTTACACAGGACAACACGTGATGCGCAGGACGACTTACACACAACAACAAAGAAGTAGGGAAACCACCCACCAAAACCAGAACCACCCTCATGTAAAAGAAACTGTGGCATACAAATACAATGTACCCTTGTACATATATCAGGAATTACACCCACTGGTATAAGGAAGATAATCCATATACCTACCCCCATGTAGAGGTCACTAACTGGGATAAAAACCCAACCTCACCCCTCTCCTAAGGGATAAACTGTGATGTCCACCCACTAGAAGACTAGGACGTCCCAACAAATCATCAGCGTAAAACTGTGGCATCACGACAAATTAGAACACTGTAGTACACTGTGCCCTACACCGGTGAGCGATTTCTCACCCGAGCTGTAATTCTGCATATCACCAAACCCAAAGCAAATGTAATACACCATATATTTTAAACACCACATCAAAATATAAGAACATGCCCCTCCTAAAAACTCATGTGTCCTTATGCGACACACCGGAAGTAAATACCTAACCCGAGAAACAAAACTCATAAATATATATCAGACAAAAAGAACAATACTCCAAAATGAATGCTAGTTAGACAGTTTAAAGTCTTCTTTATTAGTTCCAGTTCTAGATAACTTCAGACTAGGTTCAGCCATGTACCAGCTCCTGCATAGTCCCTACTTAGGCCCTTGTAACAGCCTTATTTAAGCTCCATGGACAGCCCATATCACGGCCCCACCAGGAGCAGCCTGCCTAGCTGCTCAGCCCATCTCCAACTGTCATCACTCACCCACACAGGCACCCAGGCATTCCATTCATCACAGTCACACCAACATTCCGTTACCATCTCTCACTCTGGCTGAGCAGCTAGGAAGACCTAGGCTAATTTCTATAAAGTAAAACTCAGGATATAACACCTTCCTTTCTAACCTGACATACCCAAGACTCACAGCTCAGAAAGATCTCACAGGACCCATTACCCAATAAGAGATTAGAGTAGCCCTGAAGGGACTTCCGCGGAATAAAACCCCTGAAATAGACGGGCTCCCCGTAGAATTCTATAGTACGTACGCAGAATCCCTAGTACATCAACTGGAAGTGTTATATAAAACAGCATGGGAGAAGGGATCTTTACCAAGTACAATGGCGCAAGCGTTAGTAATATCCCTTCCGAAGACTGGGAGAGACCCCACAGATATGGCCAACTACCGACCGTTGTCCCTGCTAAGCACGGAATATAAAATATTAAGCAAGGTGCTGGCTAATAGTTATTGCTGTCTTTGTCCAGGCCAATCCACATTGACCAAACCGGGTTCCTTCCGTCACGTAGCACATCGTTAAATATCAGGAAGTTACACCACTTAATGATGGAAGCCCCGAGCCGCTACCCACACACGGGCTGTCTTTCTTTAGATTTAAGACAAGCCTTTCATTCCATTAACTGGGAGTCTATGTTCCAGGCCCTGGCGAAATTTGGGACCCCGGAGGGGTATATCGCCTGGATGCGTCTGCTCTATAAGGCCCCTACGGCGCGAGCCCGAACTGGTAGCCACATTTCGGAGGAATACTCCATACATAAAGGGACTAGGCAGGGTTGTCCCCTATCGCCTCTTATTTTCATACTGGCATTGGAACCATTTGCCATAACACTGCGGAAAGACTTCGCAGATCGGGGCATAATGTTGGGAAATACAATACACCTGTTCTCGGCATATGCAGACGACATCATTTTGTATCCACAGGACCTCAAGTCAATATGCCATTAGCCTCAATATACGACACGTTCCGTCGCTTTGAAATTATGTCTCGATTGGCTATCAATGTGGGGAAATCACATGCTTTCTTCTTCACAGACCATGCTGGAATTGACAGTATGGCCTTTGGAGATGCTCAACCAGTGGTGGCCCGACTACTTTTAAATGCCTAGGCAGACAAATTTACAGGGCACATGAAGATATGTTAGATGGTAACTTGCACAAAGAAATCCGGGCTCTGCGGTCCAGTATAGTTTTCTGGACGGCATTGCCACTCTCTGTTATGGGGACGGTGGCCCTAGCAAAAATGGTGGTGCTGCCGAGGCTCTTGTACTATTTCACAAATTTTCCATTAATCGTGCCGCAGGCCACGTTCAAACTGCTGAACACGATGCTCACTGACCGTATTTGGGGGAACGGTAGAAGACGTATAAGCTTGAAGAAGCTGCAAGTAGGCACACGAATGGGAGGCCTGGGTGTCCCGGATTTGCGAGCGTACTACTATGCAAGCCAATTACAGTGGCTATCATATTGGACGGCGGGGGGCAATTTACAGGAAATAGGCCTCACAGAGACAGACCTTCCCCCACTGTTTGCCACGGCGCTCCGCTGCTGGAAGGCGGCGCTACACTACACACAAGCACCCCCGGCATATGCAGGTAACATTCCTCTGTTGGGGATCCCACTAACGGGAGGCACAATCACGAAACGCAAGCTGAAGCCCTGGCTGGAGGCAGGGGTTAGCACGGTGTCAGATCTGTTTGGGGATGGAATACTACTAGACCATGATACCTTTGCAAACAAAACTGGGGTCCCGGCATACTTATACATACTACATGCTGCATTGCTGAGATACATAAAAACGCACTGGGCACTGCAAAGGCAAGAACCTCCTACCAATGACCTGGTCAAGATGATGTATTATATGTGGAGAGGTAGACACCTTATAAGATGGCTCTATACAGGCATCAGCTCCCATACGAAAGCCGCTCTAGACACACTGAGGGGTGCATGGGCGGGAGACACTGTTTATCGTATTAATGTGATAATGCATTACCATCACTGGGGATTGCTATCCCAAAAGAAATGTGACTTGCTGCAATTATTATGTAGACCGAATCTGTACAGTTATATTACAGCAGGACTATGTCGTAAATATGTGTATTTTATGTAAGAAAGGACTACTGATGCTGCAAATATGTAATGTGATGGTATGTGATATAAAAATTTCAAAAACCAATAAAATATGTTTAAAAAAACAAAAAGAAGTCAGCGGCCCGTGGCGGCAGGCCCGTGCAGGACGCTGAGCATCCGGGGCTACTAACTCTGTGCAGCACCAATCATGGGGCCTTTATGGTTGAATGGTTGTGTCCTTTAGGATGTACACTGATTTCTGACTGCACCAGGCAGCCCTTGCCAGCTGGTGTGCACACACCCCACACTCATCCAACGCAGGTGTCACTCGGTAAGAGTGCCTGATAATAAATGTGGCCGTGCGCACATGCCCGTAGCCATTCACACCGTCTGAGCAAGTGTGACCGTGTGTTCATTGTGTCAGCATGATGGGCACGGGCCCTGCAACATCACAGTGTGTTGTCTTCTGCGGACGTTGCCATGTCACCTCAGCATTAGCAGTGACCCTGGACATGTAGCCCCGCATCTACCCTCCTGCATGCACAGGCTGCGTGTGCTGGTTTGGCGGGGGAGCAGGGGGTGGTCTGGACCTGACCCAGTGCAGGAAGTGCGGTAAGTGTGTCTCTATTTTGGGGTGTTGTCGCCACCAGGGCCACAGTACAAGATATTGCAATGTGGCATGTACCAGGAGGGTGGACCCGCAGGTACGGGGACATGTAGGAGCGCAAGAACGCTCGGGGTCTTGGCACATGCATGCCAGGTGTTATGTGTATCAGTCTTGCGGATGCATGAGTCTGTTGCCTGGCCTCATTCGCAGCATGATCCCAGCCAGCCATGGGCTGAACACCTGTGTCCGCCCTGTCCGGACCATTGGCCTCACCCAAGTGGGCGCAATCCTTCGAAGGCCAGCATTGTGGTGTTGTTGGCATGGCGCCGGACATGCGCGGGCAGGCATTAGAATGGTGTCCCGTAGGAGTGCACATGATGCAACCGTGCAGCGCACACAAGTGTGGGTGCCCGTGGCAGGGTGGAGCAGCTGTGTGGCAATGTGACACAAAGTGAGTCCGCTCATGTGCATCGTGCTGGGCATATCATCCATGATTCCCAGGGTCGCAGACGTCCCACCACACCCACGACCAGCCTCTGTACGTCTCCTGTATGCATGCAGCTGGTGAAGTTACTGTAGGGATGAAAGGTCCTTTGTCTGTACTATCAGGCGGTAGCACATCAGCAGGTCTGAACAGGAACTTGCATGTGCCCAGCACACCCTGACAAATACGATAGCATTTGCTTGCGACTTGCACACAACGCACTGCCCTATGTGAGACCAACGTGTACACATCCCACACGCAGTAGTCCTTGGTCGTTGTTGGCATGCATGAAATGGCCGCACACGTATTCCCACCCCACCCAAGGCCTGCACCCGTTGCACACAGACACTGCTCATTGCACCGAGCTGTGCCATTTCATCCACAGGACTGTCTCAGGGCAAGCCAGTGCCACTTGAAGCAGAGCCACTGACGCAATGGCAGACCATCCCTGACACATGCTCGACTCCAATTACGTGGAGCTGTACGGTGCACGTCTGCTGAATGTACTGGGGGCACTGCCGTTGGCAGTGCTGCGGATCAGTAACCGGCTGAGCTTCCGCCTTGCACACGTCACCTGCGTGCAGCCTGTGTTGCATTGTCGCTCGTGCATATTCGAATGGTCCATGCATGTCTGCCTCTCCAACGTAACGGTAGCTGAACTGGATTATGGCATGTGTGTGCACCCCCTGTTGGCCCATGGCCAGGAGTGTCACCAGGATGACTGCTTATGTCATGCATGGATGTTTGGTATGCAGGCTGGAAACTGGACCTTGGAGATTGCACGAGTTGTCGTGTGCAGTGAGCACATAGCGCCACTACCCGATTGGGCTTTGGTGCACATTGGGTCCAGTGGTTGGAGTCAGCACATCTGTCTGGGTCAGCTGATGGATTACATCGATGACATGTCAGATGTGGTGGACGACGATCACTCATTGGAGATGTTGGCCTACGCAGCTGCACTTGCTTTCATGAACGAGTGACAAGGTACCTGCAGCCACAACTGGATGTGAGCCATTGCACGTGTTCCGACACATGGTTGCATGTTGTGGATATGGTCACATGTCCCAAGATGACAGTGGACATGGCTGCATTGGCCAGGACTCATGTCTCAGGTGCGGACAACCAATGCGGATTGGCACTGACTTGTGTTGGTGAGGGACTCCCCCGAGGTGGACATGGGCACTTTCCTACGTTGCTCATTCAGACATGCTGCTGCATTTGTCTGCATATCATGGCACTTCTCTTGTCCGTACTGACTTGCACTTGTTGAGAAAGTTTCTGCACTTTCACTTCTCTCCAACTATGTTGTGTCTTGATTTTGTATGCCAATGTGTGTGTCACGGACTCTCTGGCTCCCTGCCATACGTGCATTGCTACCCCATCAGGACTGTGTGTTTGTACTTGTGCGTTATCATATCCCTGTTTCGTGCTTTGCCAGATGCATATGGCCATTTACCGGCCACAGGCGGGTGCACTTGTGTCCTGTGTTTGGTTGTGCACAAGTTGGTGTTTGTACCACATTGTGTTTGATGTTGGAGTGCTCTGCTTCTTATTTGTGTGTGCTGCATTGTGTGTGAGATGTCCCTTTAGATCTGATTTGGCTCACCCTTCTCCATTTCAGGTGGTGTTGTCCTCAATTCTGTGCTTGATCAGTGGTGTTACATTGCCGGGTTGTGTGACTTGTGCTCCTGGTTGGTGTTGTTACTATTGAGCATGGTTTGTCTGCAGTTGTGCTGTCCTTAGTTGTGCATGTGTGCCATTGTGCTCATCTCCCCCAGTACTCCAGTCCCTGCGGGTTCCTCTCCCTGTTGTTGTTGTGTCTATTGTTTGGTGCAGTTTCCGGTCCCCGAGTCCTGTCACCATCTCCAGACTGATGTGGTGGACACCATTTCCTCCATGTCATCCAGCACCTGGTGTGGCGCTGGACTCCCACCTCCGGTGTGCAATGCTGCCTTCTTGTTGTTGGCGTGTTTCTGCTTGCTTGTGCCTTCCGCATCATTGCTGGAGTTCTGATTTTCTCCCATTGTCCTCCTCCGCTCTCAGGCTGCATTCATCTTGTCCAAGTTGGCCAGCCATGTACAATGTTTTGTTGCCAATGGGTTTGGTGGGGTTGTCTGCTGGCTCGGGTTGCCTCCATTGTGGTTGGCTGTTGTTTTCTGTTTGGTCTGTCTTACTTTTTCAGGCTTTTGTTGTGCTTATTCCCACCTACCATGTGTTTCGCGATCCTGGCGGTGCTTATCCCTGCTTTCCTCATTGCGAATGGGCTCATCGCACGTTTTCAGGTGTTGTGGTTTGTGTTTTTATCTCCGTCTGGGTGGTTGTATCGTGGACATTGGCCGCGTTTTCGGTGGACTATCGCATGCTACCGCCATGTTGTGAATTCCACGTTGACACGGGGTTACTTTCCCGTGATGGCTGCGATGTGTAAAGATACGTTAGCATTTTTTGGTGATGTTTAGCACACGTTCTTGTGAATATACCCCTGTGTTTGTTGTTGTAAACAGAGGTTGAAGTGAGCTGGATCTGTGGAGCATGACATGCCCACACTTTTTTAATTTACCCAAAAGAGTTCCACAACTTTTGTTAAAAGGCAACTGTCCCGGCATGGTTAGTCCCCGACAGATGAGATGCATCCACTACAATAAAAGAAAGAGGGGCCTATGTACAAAAAAATGACGGAGTGCGGAGCTGCGCCAAATTTGGCAGCCCCTTGTCCTAACATTTCCAAAATGCAGGGATGCACCAAAAATACCATGTTTCCTCTAGTGCTGGGGATAAAAAAGCCTCCTAGCACCAGCGCAGGCACCCTACTGACATGTTGCCAGGGTGTCTGTGCCACAGGGGCGATTGTTTATGTGCAGGGAAGGGCATCTTCTTGCACATAAACAATAAATAATCGCTATTTGCTCTTTCTCGGTGTAGAATGCAGCACATCTAGAAAGTGCAAAGAACGAGGAGACCAGGGTGCCGATTACGATCCGGTAAAAAAATTCCCCGTGCGACTCGTATCCGGTCTTTTTACCGTACGAATCGTACAAGTGCCGTACGAACTGGCAATCACGATTCGCATGGTAAAAAGTCCATACGAACCGCAGTCGGAATATTTCCCCACACGTCCTCGGGTCGGAAAATGTGTCCGACACGTCCTCGTACGATTTACCGTACAAATGTGAAAGGTGAAGTCCGACCGAGGAATCACGATCCATCCCGTGCGTCCGAGGCTAAAACCGTATGGAAAAAACACCGTCCGCACCGAACTCCCATAGCAACCATGGAGACATGTGCCCGCATATGCGCCCAACACTCCCCCCAGCCCCCGTACGTCCGACACGTACCCCCGTGTATGTACACCCCCACCCGTGTATGTACACCCCTGTACGTTCGAGTCGTACCCTCACCCCTGTACGTGTCGTACCACCGTCCATGTACACCCCCCACCCCTGTACGTGTCGTACCACCGTCTATGAACCCCCCCCACCCCTGTACGTGTCGTACCACCGTCAATGTACACCCCAGTACGTTCGAGTCGTACCCCCACCCCTGTACGTGTCGTACCACCGTGTACCCACACCCCAGTACGTTCGAGTCGTACCCCCACCCCTGTACGTGTCGTACCACCGTGTACCTACACCCCGGTACGTTCGAGTCGTACCCCCACCCCTGTACGTGTCGTACCACCGTGTACCCACACCCCAGTATGTTCGAGTCATACCCCCACCCCTGTACGTGTCATACCACCGTGTACGTACACCCCTGTACGTTCGAGTCGAACCCCCACCCCTGTACGTGTCGTACCACCGTCAATGTACACCCCAGTACGTTCGAGTCGTACCCCCTCCCCTGTACGTGTCGTATCACCGTGTACCCACACCCTAGTACGTTCGAGTCGTACCCCCACCCCTGTACGTGTCGTACCACCGTCAATGTACACCCCAGTACGTTCCAGTCGTACCCCCACCCCTGTACGTGTCGTACCACCGTCAATGTACACCCCAGTACGTTCGAGTCGTACCCCCACCCCTGTACGTGTTGTACCACCGTGTACCCACACCCCAGTACGTTCCAGTCGTACCCCCACCCCTGTACGTGTCGTACCACCGTGTACCCACACCCCAGTATGTTCCAGTCGTACCCCCACCCCTGTACGTGTCGTACCACCGTGTACCCACACCCCAGTACGTTCCAGTCGTACCCCCACCCCTGTACGTGTCATACCACCGTGTACCCACACCCCAGTACGTTCCAGTCGTACCCCCACCCCTGTACGTGTCGTACCACCGTGTACCCACACCCCAGTACGTTCCAGTCGTACCCCCACCCCTGTACGTGTCGTACCACCGTGTACCCACACCCCAGTACGTTCGAGTCCTACCCCCACCCCTGTACGTGTCGTACCACCGTGTACCCACACCCCAGTACGTTCCAGTCATACCCCCACCCCTGTACGTGTCGTACCACCGTCAATGTACACCCCAGTACGTTCGAGTCGTACCCCACCCCTGTACGTGTCGTACCACCGTGTACCCACACCCCAGTACGTTCGAGTCGTACCCCCACCCCTGTACGTGTCGTACCACCGTGTACCCACACCCCAGTACGTTCCAGTCGTACCCCCACCCCTGTACGTGTCGTACCACCGTGTACCCACACCCCAGTACGTTCGAGTCCTACCCCCACCCCTGTACGTGTCGTACCACCGTGTACCCACACCCCAGTACGCTCCAGTCGTACCCCCCGTTCAATGTACACCCCCCCCCCCTGGATGTACACCCGTGTACGTGTCGAACCCCCACCCGTGTACGTGTCGTTCCATCGTCAATGTACACCCCAGTACGTTCCGGTCCTACCCCCAACACAACCTCCTAAGTACGGAGCGCACCCCAGGCCCCAACATCACAACCGCATGTACGAGTCGTACCAACCCACACACAAGGACAGCACCGTACAACCAAATGGCCCATGTACACACCGTACACACGCTCAAAACGCACGTACACAACCAGGACAAAACAAAACCACACAATAATACACTATACGAATGGCACAAAGCCACTAAACATGGCCAACAAACACTACAAAAACACCTTCACTGACCTGCAACTGCCAAAGACAAACAGAGGCCCAAAACACCACCACTACTTATAACACACCCACCCAAACTTCAAACACAGCCACACCCACCCATGGACCAATAAAAAGGGCCCACACACACAAACCATGAGCCTTTGCAACAGACTCACTGCTGCCAGACACCACAGCACCATACTACAAGCTTCATCACACCTTACACTTGCACACCTTCACACAACCACCTTCACAAACACACCCTCATCACATTCACACACACACACCCACAACCATCCACACACACCCCCCAACATCCACACCCCCCCACCATCCACACCCACACCCCTCACCATGCCCACCACCAAGAATCCAAAGTTCAGTAACCGAGAGTTGGAGGTCCTTGTTGATGAAATCCTCAGAGTCGAGCCACAGATCTTTGAACATTGGTCAGAAACACCAGCATGGCAGCAAAAACAGCCATGTGGCAGACCATCGTCGATGCTGTGAATGCTGTTGCGGACACCAGAAGGACCAGGCAGGAATGCCAGAACAGGTGGTACGATCTGCGGAGGAGGGTCCGAGCCAAGAGGCAGGAGGAACACGACCAGGCCAACGCCACAGGAGGAGGGCCCTCCCGCAGACCCGTACACTACCAGCCCTGGGAGGAGAGGGTGATGGCCATACTGCCGGTGGAGGCAGTCGAAGGATTAGAGGGACTCCGAGACCCGGGTGAGTACACAAACAACGCACCTCACATGGGGGGAACGGCATCCACAACCAAAATCACTAACAGGCACGCAACCACCACAAGCCATCGCATGACTCAACCACACTCCATGAGCACGCACATGCCACTGCTGCCACCATGCCCCATGCACCCAGCTGGACAATGTCAAGTCACAGGCCACAGAAGACACCAACACATGACACGGTAACCCGGATGGCGGGAGGCTGGGCCACAAAAATCACTAAGTGCAACTCAGAAGCAGACAACAATGCCCTCTGCCCATATGGCCTAGGTCACAGCCAGACAAACAGTGTGTCCCAACACAGGAATGAGTTGCCAGCAAATGGCGGACGCCTTGCATCAACACATGGGGGTGAAGGCACTGTTTTGCACATGACAGCAGCTGATGAACAGCCAACATTGTGAAAGAGTGGCAGCACACACCACCACAGCAGCAGCGCACAGACACACATCACACCCAATGGGTGCCTGCAGATCAGAAACAAACTCACATCAACAAGCCAAGGGCCACTCAAAGATCTGCTAACAGTGTGTGCCCAGGAAGCTGGGCTGAGGTGACAGAGGGTGACACACAGAGGGAGGGAGAGGGGGACAGAGAGGGAGGGAGACGGACAGAGGGAGGAGGCTGACACACGGAGGGAGGGAGAGGGGGACACAGAGGGAGGGAGAGGGGGACACAGAGGGAGGGAGAGGGGGACAGAGAGGGAGGGAGAGGGGGACAGAGAGGGAGGGAGACGGACAGAGGGAGGAGGCTGACACACGGAGGGAGGGAGAGGGGGACACAGAGGGAGGGAGAGGGGGACACAGAGGGATGGAGAGGGGGACAGAGAGGGAGGGAGATGGACAGAGGGAGGAGGCTGACACACGGAGGGAGGGAGAGGGGGACACAGAGGGAGGGAGAGGGGGACACAGAGGGAGGGAGAGGGGGACAGAGAGGGAGGGAGACGGACAGAGGGAGGAGGCTGACACACGGAGGGAGGGAGAGGGGGACACAGAGGGAGGGAGAGGGGGACAGAGAGGGAGGGAGAGGGGGACAGAGAGGGAGGGAGACGGACAGAGGGAGGAGGCTGACACACGGAGGGAGGGAGAGGGGGACACAGAGGGAGCGAGACACAGGGAGAGCAAATCAGCCGTGTGGCGTGTGCGAATGTCTGCTCGTCAGCAGGTAGACTGCGTGCATGTAGACAAGGGTGGCCAGTCCCAGAACCCCCCCTCTTCACCATGGCAAAACACAGGGCCATGTCACAACGTGTTCACGAGCACAACGACAGCTACCTGGATCATATAAGTGTGTGGATCCACTCCATGTGCACATGTACAGTGCTACACGGAAGGCGCCAATGCATGGCTCGCCACACCTGCCCACTCCACTGCTGACTGCAGTCACAATTGACGCAGCAAGTAAGACCGTGCCACACATAGTGAAAAGGGCAAAAGTGGTGCACAAGGGACACACCCATGCACAAGTGCACTGTGAGTGGAATGCAAGACAGATCCCAATTCCAAGAGGAAAAGTGCCAACTTTGACACTGATGAAACATGGATGTTGCATGGACCAAAATTAACATTGTCTCTCTCACACACAGGTCAACGTCGTGGTTCACCCCCCAACACTGGGGGGAAAGCCTCACAGGACCCGGATCTGCAGGAGCCCGATCCCACCGGCAGCGACCACTCTCACCACTCTGTGGATGACCCCGACCGACCTGGCCCCTCTGGTGTCCAACCACCTGCAGCACCTGCGTCAGGTACAACTGTGCCAACCACCACCCCCACTCCTGCCACATCCCAGGAGACACCCAGGATCCCTGCCCCAACACCACAATGCAGCCAGGCTCGCCAGGAGGGACACGGTGTCCCGGGCACCCAGGAGGAGGCAGGCGACAACGCCAATGCCACCCCTCAGGGGTCCCGGAGACCCGATGTGCCCACAAGGGCAGGCCAGGTGCAAGTGGGCAGGGGTGGTGGGAGTGGAGGACGGCGGAGGCGCGAGCCTGACCAGTTGGCTGGGGATCCGGTATTTTCCCATGTCCGTAACATCCTGGACTCATACCCGCAGGACACCACGGGTATGGCCCAGGTTGTGTCCGTACTCGAGGGGATCAAGGCCCAGCAGGCCCAGCAACATGCGGAGCTACATGCCTGTCTACTGCAACACCAACGGAGGATGGAGGACAGACAGGCTGAGCAAGTGACGGCATTCCAGGGGATTCACGCTACACTCCGTCGGATGGCCGACAACATGGCCGACCCTCCCTGTGCCAGAAGGCGGAGAACATCACCACCCACAGGGAGGGATCAGGAGGAGGAGGAGGAAACATCCGACGGAGCATCCCAGATGTCGTCACGGCCTGCTGCTGAGGGTCCCCGCAGGAGGCCGGGTCGTCCACGGAAAGGACCGTGAGGGTCGGCGCAACATCACCATCTCCCAGGACACCTGGCCTGGCACCTGGCCCACTGGAGCAACAGCATCACAGCATCAAGAGACATTCTCTTCCACATGGCCCTGCTGGTCACTGGCTGACCAATGTTGACAAAGACTGTGGCATGGACTATGAGGATTTCCAATGGCAAGGACACCAACTCCCCTACTGAACTTTGGATTCCAAAATCCCGGAAAGCCCCTCACTTTGTCCCCTCCCCCCCCAATAATAAATCACACTATGAAGAGTAGATGCCTGCTGGTAGCATTATTACCTAACATGTGTCTTGTAAAGTCTAAACATGCCTGAGTCATCTTTTGTCTTCAACCATCCACACCCTGGGGCCTGAGTCTGGCACAGGACACATGGGTCACAGTGTATTAGGCAAGACAGACATGGAGCACCATACACACCCGTGATGGGCCCAACCAGCTGAGGGGGTTGCCGAACAACTGTGCTGACAGACACATTGAGTACAGCAACAGTCATGCGCAGAGGTCAGGGATCCAGTCCAGTGTCCTGGGGGGCACCCAGGTATGTGTAGACAGGTGGCAGAACCATGTCCTGCAAGCTTGAGTCCGGTGGATGCAGAGAATGGGGGCCTGGCCAAAGTTGGATGCATGGGGATGGCACATGTCACAATACCCACACAGTCATGGACATCTTGCCCAATACAAAGTCTCAGCCCACACACAGCTTGCATCTTGCTACTCGACACATTGACACATAGCCACAATCAGGGAATACCATGCCAGACATGCTGGATGCACCGTGGCAACACACCAGCATTGACTGAGAAGAGGCACCTTGGAGGCATAGGGACACCTTTATTAGTCATGTATTCGGGATTGCAGAGGCAACTCGAAGTACACATGGAGACGTCATGTGGAGTAACATGTGGGTCCAACACTGGCACCCCCCTTCTGCAGCACAAATGCGTGTTCGCCATGGAACTGGCACACAAGCGTCGGCTAACAGCTAAATACCCACAGCTGCACACGGAGAGCCTGCCATACACCATAGATCCGCTGATGTCGAAGTCCCACACCATGTCAAGCCAATGCTAACCGTATGTGGCCGAGGGCAGTGTCACACACATTGATGCCATCATCACAATCCCCTATCCCATCACTGATGACGGTCAACCAGGCAGACCATCTATTCAGGTGTACCCAGCTGCATGTCGTGTCCCGTGGGGATGCGACATGGCTGCAGAGGAACCAAACATCGACAGGGGCAGTGTGCATACATCGTGAACAACTGCCACACCCAATACACCCCAGATGCATCCCTTACCCCATGGAGACTTCCAAACGTGTCCGTGCCTGTAACGCTGAGTCAGCCCACGATGTCATGTCTATGAGGAATAGCAGTGCCACTACAATGCAAGCAGCAGACGGCATGCGCAAGTACCTGGGGAAGAGAGACACACAAGAAGTCAGCCACAAAAAGCACAGCCACTTGCATGTGCATTTACTCGACACATGTATGGATGACAACATGCTAGGTCACAATTATGACTGGGGAAGTACAACCATCACTGCCACCATCACTCCAGTGACACGCCCACACACACCTCTGACTCACGTGCCATACATGCAGGTGGACACACACATCACAACACATGCCACACGGGGACCAATGCGTGCACACTCAGACACTGGTACTCACCACTAAGCAAAGAAGTCGCGTATGAGTCGAGTCCGGATGTCCTCTTGCGGCTCCACATCCTCCACATCACTAGCCCCATTGCCAAGCCCTTCGTCCTCCACGGGTGGATGGTCCTCGTCATGTTGATTCAGGATGAGTGGCACAGCTCTTTCAACTGCCATGTTGTGCAGCATGCAGCAGACCATGAAGATCTTGCAGACCTTCGCCGGGGCATATGGGAGTGCGCCGCCGGTCTTGTGGAGGCACCTGAATCGGCTCTTCAGCAGGCCAAACGTCCTCTCGATCACTCGCCTTGTCCGGCCATGGGCGGTGTTGTAGCGGAGCTGGGCCGGCGTGATGGGGTTGCGGAGAGGTGTGAGCAGCCAAGGCATGTTGGGATAGCCAGCGTCCCCTACATGGGAAGCACATGGACATCGTTAGAAGTGGTGAAGCGGTCGTGCTGGTAGGTTATGCAAAATACAGGACAGAGAGACTGTACCCACCAACAACACATGCCCGTTCGTTGCGCAGCTGCATCATCATTTCAGGCATCCTGCTACGCCTCATGATGTAGGCATCGTGTGCTGATCCTGGAAAACGAGCACAGACATGTGAAATCACCATGTTGGCCTGACACACCACAAGGGCATTAATGGAGTGGTAGTGCTTTCGATTGCGGTACGCCACCTCCCGTGCGTGTGGTGGTACCAAAGCTACATGTGTCCCATCTATGGACGCAATTATGTGGGGCATCCCTCCCAGGGCATAGAATCCACGCTTGACCTCAGTCATCTGTTCAGGGGTTGGGAACTTGATGAAGTCATCCAGGTGAATCAACATGGCCTCTAAGAAATCATGCAGCACACGGCAGAACATGCTCTGGGACATGCCACCAACATGAGCTATGGTATTTTGAAAGGTACCCGTGGCAAGAAAATGTAGGGCAGCCATTACCTTCAGCTGGGGTGTCAGTGCCGTAGGATACCTGTGCTGCGGTTGCAGGTGTGGTGCCAGTCTCGCCGTCAACTCCAGAATCAACGGTTGGGTGAAGCGGTAGAGCCGGATGCTGTCATTCTCCTGCATGGCAGCCAAGTCCGGAATTGGTCGGGCAAGAGGCGGCGCTCTGCAGTAATTTGGAAGTGACAAGGAAGAGTGAGTGCAGTACGACAACAAATCATGTGTACTGAGCACATGTTAATCTGTCAATACACACATGCTACATAGGGAGTCAGGTATGTGCTACATGGCCAGGACACGTATGGATGCAAGGTGACACTCCTACCAAGACCCAGCTACACACGGAGATTGAGAACCTCCCCATGCCACGCCATGGGAATAGCTGTGTCCCAGTGCAAGTGAACAGCCAGACGCAAGACAGGAGTGACATACGCCCACACATCAGCAGCCGTAGGATGCCAATTGCAGAGACTGGTAGCGGAACACTGGAGCCACAGGTCACATGACATTACACTAGGACAGCCCACACACCTTGCCATGAAGGTGCACATGTCATGACTCACCCCACATTCCTTGTGAGGATGCTGACATGTCCTTGTCACGCTGCTCCGTGTCCCATGCATACATGTGCACCACACATCCGATACCACATGTGGCATGGTGTGCGGAACAGTGTGCACTGACAATCTACACACAGACACATGTTGGTTGCTGCAACGGCTGCAGCTTTTGAGGGTGCTCCAACATCAACCTGATGGGAAGCCCCCACACATACATGACATAGTCACATTGTGCACCGTGGGTAGTGACAAGTCAGGTGTCATGACCCCTGTACCGGGCATCAGGGGACACTTCCGTGTGTTGGTGTCCGTGCCATGCCAGTGCCGCTCACCCCAAGTGTGCAGTACGACATGCACACATGTCAAAGGAGTCAAGGGCATGCCTGGCACACATAGCACCATCACACAGTACATCTGTACACATCTCATCATACATCTGGTGCCTTCTCGACTCAGGAGTAATGTTCCACATCACAGGCCGTCACACCTGTGCCCCACACATGTAGTGATGCACAGACGATGCCTTGATGTCAATTAATGGACAAGTATGTCCATTCATGGACAAGTATGTCCATCCATGGACAAGTATGTCCGCCCTATCCCTACCTGTGTGCCGCCTGTCACCACTGTGATGTGTGAAAACCGCTGTACTGCTGCGAAGAGGGCCTGTGTACGATCCCATATCACTATGGGAGTGCTGCCGTATGTGTACCCATCGTGATGGCGAGCGTACAGGCATGTGTACGGCCCGTACCACGAGTACGCATACGTGAGGACACCCATAGTGATAGGGAGCGTACAGGCGTGTGTACGGCCCGTACCACTATGGGTGTCCTCGCGTATGCGTACTCGTAGTGGTACGGGCCGTACACACGCCTGTACGCTCCCTATCACTACGAGTACGCATACGTGAGGACACCCATAGTGATAGGGAGCGTACAGGCGTGTGTACGGCCCGTACCACTACGAGTACGCATACGCGAGGACACCCATAGTGGTACGGGCCGTACACACGCCTGTACGCTCCCTATCACTACGAGTATGCATACGCGAGGACACCCATAGTGGTACGGGCCGTACACACGCCTGTACGCTCCCTATCACTACGAGTACGCATACGCGAGGACACCCATAGTGATAGTGAACGTAGGCACGCGTGTACGGGCCGTTGCAATGCATTTGGGGTGCCCTAGAGCCCCGGAACGCACCGTACCTGTGTGTGAAGCTCCAAATTACATAGGGGACACATGAGGGACAAGTATTAAGGCCTACATGCATGCTGGTTGTCATGGAGACCAAGTTCAAAAATCGAATTTCTTCTGGAAGGTGCACAGCAGAAGTCAGTTGGAATTAATCTACTTTGTTGCAATGTGTTTGTGGAGCTGACATCATGCAGGAGAATGAAACCGATAGAGTACACACAGACTGCTAGGTTTGAAGGGATTGGTGGAAACATAGGATGCAAATGTGAGTGACCAATCACTCTGTACTCCTGTGCATGAGACAGGGCAGAAAGGCACATATAAGGCAGCCAGGTCCCATGAGGGAGTACTTGCCTGCACATCTTTGAATTCGTCGACCCAGCTGCTGCTACTGATTCCCTGGAACCATGTCAAGGGCTGTGGAGAGGTCACAGCCATTCACCCTGGAGGAGAACATGGCATTGCTGGATGTGATCCTCCCACAGTACCCCATGCTGTATGGGCGACCAGGGTATCAGGTGAGTGCATAGGCCACTGGCACAGACTGTCCCTATGTTGTGACTGTGACTTCTGCCATTGTGTCCTGGTGTGACACACATGCCATGTACTGTAGGGGGGTCCCAGGGGGGGGATGCCTGATGTCTCCCAGCCAGAGCATGCTGTGGTGCATGTCTGCTCTCCTCACTTGCATTGTGTTTACTGTGACATTCACTGCATGTGGCATTACACATTGTGCCTGTCTAATCCTCCAGGGAATGGGGCTACTTGAATCCTCCTGTGATTCTGTAGTTACCCCAGTGTGACAGTTGACTGTGCCTACAGATGTGTGTTTGTCCACTGTACCTATGCTGAGGGTGTCCACATGATGTGTTTGTCCCCTGGACATCTGTGTGTGTAAGTCCAATGTCATTTGTGTGGGTGCATATGTGTAGTGGACCACCCCAGATGCATGAGGCCTGGATATGCCCTGCACATCTCATGTGAGCAGGGAGCAGTGCTGTGTGTCTGACGTGCAGAGACAGCCCCACACCTGTGAGCCCCCCCGATCTAGTGGCACATGTGCAGTGAGGTTTGTATCTGCATTTGGCAATGGCAGGTGAATGTCCTGTGCCTGTGTGTGTCTGTGTACTCTGCTGAGGTGGCGTCAGTGGCCTGTGGCATGTGACTGCTTTGAGGTGCTGGCCAGACACAGGAGGTGTGTGTGCAGAGTCCTCCCAGCAGTGCCATGAGACAGGAGGGGTGTGTGCCTATCACTACCAGCAGTGCCCTGAGACAGGAGGGGTGGGTGCCTATCACTACCAGCAGTGCCCTGAGACAGGAGGGGTGGGTGCCTATCACTACCAGCAGTGCCCTGAGACAGGAGGGGTGGATGCAGAGTCCTCACAGCAGTGCCCTGAGACAGGAGGGGTGGGTGCCTATCACTACCAGCAGTGCCCTGAGACAGGAGGGGTGGATGCAGAGTCCTCCCAGCAGTGCCCTGAGACAGGAGGGGTGGGTGTGATGCACAGTGTGAGCCTTGATCATTGATTGTGAAATTGCCATCATTCCACCTGTGTACCCACAATAGCACGTACTGCTTTTTCCCTCACCAGGGGATCATGTCCCTATGACAAAGGTGCAATGCGTTGGCTGCATGACATGCCTTGTTGTAACCAGCTAATTTGTTCTCATATGTCTCTCTGTGACATGTGGCTGGTGTATTGATGTGGTGTAACTTGTTCTTCCTCACAGGTAGGCGCCACTGCCAAGGAGCAGATCTGGCTGACCGCCGTCAGTGCCGTGAGGGGTGTGGATGGTCGGAGGCGGAGCCTGTCCCAGGTGAGGAAACGCTGGCAGGATATCCGGTGCTGGACGCGGAGGATTGCACGGGTCCTGCTGGGGGACTCACCTGAGAGCCGCAAGAACCGCGGGCGCCGCCGTCTGAGCCACCTCCACAGGCGTGTGCTGCCGGTGGTCTTTCCAGACTTGGAGAGGGGCTTACAGGAGATGCAGCAGCCGGAAGGGGGTAGGTACATGTGTGTTTGTTGTGTGTCACCGGCATTTGTAAGGGCACAGTAGCATGAATTCACTGCCAGAATTTAAAGGTGCTGTGCAGATCCAGTTTGCCCCAGTATAGCGCTGCGCTCCTGCCACCCTTCCCCTCCTTGCAATGTGTTCCCTGGTCTGTGTGTAGTCACTCCTTCCCAAGGTAATGTAGGCTGGCGCTTTGTCCACGAGAACTATGCCTGTGGCATCATGTGTGGGGGTGGTGTGTAACAGGTTTTGGGACCTTGGCTGTGCCCTGTCCAGTTCACTGCATGTGGGTTCCATGTCAGTTGGCACTGATGCTGAGTCCAGACATGGGAGTTAGTCTCTCAAGTGTCATGCCTGACAGCGCGCATGTCCTATGTAGTGGCCTGTGACATGATGTGCTTGAGTGTGCGATACGCATAGTGCAGGGATGGTGGCGTGTGTTGCAGTCATTACCATTCAGGAGCATGGAGTTGCGTGGCCACTACTGTCCCCTGGGGCACCTTTTCCTCAGTGTTGTATGTGTCATCACAAAACGTGGACACTCTCAGTGTCTACAGCGTAGGTTGTGCTCTGTGCCATTGTCCCCTGGCACCATGTATATTGACGTGCAATTTTGTACAGGTGTCCACTGTGCAGCCTGACCTGAATGTCCTTCTTCATACTCACAGTTGCCAGTGCCTGTGTGTCTTGTTATACTCATCTGAGGATGGGCACTGGTACCTCATTATTTTTACAGGCGCACCTTGGGTGTTTGGCGTCCAATCTTGCATTTTGCCTGCCCCTGTGTTTATCACCCAGACTATGAGATGTTGGTGCCACCTGTGTCTCAACAATTTGCCTCGTGTAGGGGGTGGTTGGTGCGGGCAAAGCCTATATGTCAAATCCTGATTTCTACTTGCTGGGCCTGGGCAGTGTGTGATGTTTGTCTGGACACACACGCAAGGTGCAGTGACCCAGTCATGTTGGGCATGTTTTCAGCATTACCTATGCAGCATGTGTCTCAAGTTCATGGATATGGTCCCTGGTCATCCCTATTTTTGCCAACGCTGTGTGGTGCAGATGCAGTGCTGGATTGTCCCCAGGGCCTGGGTGCTATGTCAGACTCCGTTTCCTGTCTTTTGCTATTGTCTCATGCTCTCCATGGTATTTCAGTGGCATGGTGGCTCAACCAACTGTGTGTTTCATGCCCTACATCGGTACCTTGTTTAGTAGATGTTAGGGATCTTCCTTTTCAGGCTATGCAATGTAACCTATGTAGATTGGACTTATGTGACAGATGTGTACAGGTGTCTGATTAATTTCTGTCTCTCCACCCTGCCCACAGCATCGTCGGGGGACACAGAGGGAGACATGGACACAGACCAGGCGGAGGGACCGAGCACCAGTGCCAGCCGTGACATCGGGGCTGGCACATCGAGTGGGACAGAGGCGGAGGAGAGTGCGGCCGAGGACCTGTCGACTGGCACGTCAGAATACGAAGCTGACAGGTCCGAGGAGGATGTCTCCGAGTGGGCGGAGGCTGCACCAGCAGCTGACAGCGGAACAACACCTCGCACCGCCCCCTCAGTTCCCATCAGCCGCCTCCCACTTGCTCGTGTCCCTTCCCAGCGTGCCCGGTCACCGCATGTCTCCTTCATGCCAGGCACCGCACCCCCTGCCCCTGTCTCCACTGCTGCCGCCAATGCCGAGTCAGTGGACATCCAGCGGCAGCTGCAGGTTGGTCAGGCTGCGATCCTTAATGTCCTCCATGCCCACGGCCAAACCCTCGCCAACATCGAGGCATACTTGGAGGGCATTCATTCATCGCAGGCTGACCAACGCAACTTGCTGAGGTCCATAGACTCCACACTGACTGCAGCAGTGGGTCTCCTGCAGCGCGACCTCCCCCCACCTACCCCTGCCCCATCCACACTTCCCACTCCCATGCCTGTCCCACGTACACCCAGACGTCGGCATGCACCCACATCAACAGACACAGGCACCACACCAGCAGGGAAGGTCCACCGCACTCCTCCTGACACGCACACACAGGGTGAGGTAGGCACACCCACTGGGTCGGGGGGCAAACATGTGACACGCAGCCATAGTGGGAGTCCGCATTCCACCCAGTCCACTCCCTCCAAATCCCCTCCCCTCAGCTCTCCTGGCCACATCTCCCCCAAGGACTCCTTCATGGCCGCTCTGTCCCTGAGCCCCACAGTGACACCACCACGCAAGCAGTCAAGGAAGTCCTCGGTCAGGGTGGTTGATTCTCCCCCCCTGTCTACACCCTCCCCCGGTGGTGCTGCGACCCATCCCTCTGACCCCCCCCCCCTCCTTGGGGCCTGTGGATCCTTCGGGTGCAGGGGAATCCCTGGAGGACCTTGCAAAGGTGTGTAGTGCCATCCTGGCCTCCGCCTTTGGCCCTGCCCCACCCCCTGTGGTGGAGTCCTCCATCCCTGCACCCCCAACGCCTCCCCTTTGCCCTGATGTCCCTGCAGTGCCTGGTGCTTCCCCCCCCCCCCCATGATGCCCTCACCCCTGTGGAAGACGAAGGCATGTAACTGTGCAGGAAAGGTAGGGGACACGCATCCCACTGTGTCCCCCATCCAGCTGAGACTCATTGACTGCCCTATGGGCTTTGTGAATATTGCACTGCCTGCGATCCACGGACATTGTGCTCATGCTGAATAAAGCTTCATTATTTTTTTCATTATAACACTACTGCTATGCTGGTATTGGTGTTGGTGGGGCTGCTACATGGTTTTGGGTGGCGTTTATGTGTTGGGTGTGTGGGATATGTAGTAGTGTGCTGCTCATTGGGGGGACCCTGGGATCTGTGTGCCATCACAAGGTGTTAGCTAACTTTCTTTGTTCATGTAAGCAGTTACTGCATGGTGCAATTGTCCCAGGGTGTATTCCTTCCTCTGTGTACCCTGATATCTTCCCTGCAGGGTGTTCCCAATATTTAGCGCAGAGCTGTGTCTACATGAGCTGTGTGTGTGACAGTGCCCTTCTACTTTGGCCATGCATGCAGGGCCATGTCTCCACCTGCAACATTCGTGGCATCCTTGGTGATCACTGTACTTGTGTATGGAGTCTGTTGACATGAGTTCATGGGGACATGTTCCCTTGTAGGCAGTATGCATGTGTGTACTTCCAGCCTCACACACATGTGTTACACCCCTCCTGTCTCAGGGCACTGCTGGGGGGACTCCACACCCACCCCTCCTGTCTCAGGGCACTGCTGGGAGTGATAGGCACACACCCCTCCTGTCTCAGGGCACTGCTGGGAGGACTCCACACCCACCCCTCCTGTCTCAGGGCACTGCTGGGAGTGATAGGCACCCACCCCTCCTGTCGAAGGGCACTGCTGGGAGGACTCTGCACCCACCCCTCCTGTCTCAGGGCACTGCTGGGAGGACTCTGCACACACCCCTCCTGTCTCAGGGCACTGCTGGTAGTGATAGGCACCCACCCCTCCTGTCTCAGGGCACTGCTGGGAGGACTCCACACCCACCCCTCCTGTCTCAGGGCACTGCTGGGAGTGATAGGCACCCACCTCTCCTGTCGAAGGGCACTGCTGGGAGGACTCTGCACCCACCCCTCCTGTCTCAGGGCACTGCTGGGAGGACTCTGCACACACCTCTCCTGTCTCAGGGCACTGCTGGTAGTGATAGGCACCCACCCCTCCTGTCTCAGGGCACTGCTGGGAGGACTCCACACCCACCCCTCCTGTCTCAGGGCACTGCTGGGAGTGATAGGCACCCACCCCTCCTGTCTCAGGGCACTGCTGGGAGGACTCTGCACACACCCCTCCTGTGTCTGGGCACTGCTGGGAGGACTCTGCACACACCCCTCCTGTGTCTGGGCACTGCTGGGAGGACTCTGCACCCACCCCTCCTGTGTCAGGGCACTGCTGGGAGGACTCTGCACACACCCCTCCTGTCTCAGGGCACTGCTGGGAGGACTCTGCACACACCCCTCCTGTCTCAGGGCACTGCTGGGAGGACTCTGCACTCACCTCTCCAATTTCACAATATGTACGCTCATGACATACACGGATGTGGGTACGCTCCATGCATTCGAGGTGGGGGTACGTGTCATACTTACACTGTTGGGGTGGGGCTACGCTCCATGCATTTGAGGTGAGGGTACGTGTCTTACTTACACTGTTGGGGTGGGGCTACGCTCCATGCATTCGAGGTGGGGGTACGTGTCGTACTTACACTGTTGGGGTGGGGGTACGCTCCATACGTACGCAGGTGGGTATGGGTCGTACTTACACTGTTGGGGTGGGGGTACGCTCCATACGTACGCGGGTATGGGTACGGGTCGTACTTACACTGTTGGGGTGGGGGTACGCTCCATACGTACGCGGGTGGGTACTGGTCGTACTTACACTGTTGGGGTGGGGGTACGCTCCATACGTACGCGGGTGTGGATACGGGTCGTACTTACACTGTTGGGGTGGGGGTACGCTCCATACGTATGCGGGTGGGTACGGGTCGTACTTACACTGTTGGGTGGGGGTACGCTCCATGCATACGGGGTGAGGGTACGAGTCGTACTTACACTGTTGGGGTGGGGGTACGCTCCATGCATACGCGGGTGAGGGTACGAGTCGTACATACACTGGTGGGGTGGGGGTAGGCTCCATGCATACGCGGGTGAGGGTATGAGTCGTACTTACACTGGTGGGGTGGGGGTACGGTCCGTACGTGCGCGGGTGAGGGTACGAGTCGTACTTACACTGTTGGGGTGGGGGTACGCTCCATGCATACGCGGGTGAGGGTACGAGTCGTACTTACACTGTTGGGGTGGGGCTACGCTCCATGCATTCGAGGTGGGGGTACATGTCGTACTTACACTGTTGGGGTGGGGGTACGCTCCATGCATACGCGGGTGAGGGTACGAGTCGTACTTACACTGTTGGGGTGGGGCTACGCTCCATGCATTCGAGGTGGGGGTACGTGTCGTACTTACACTGTTGGGGTGGGGGTACGCTCCATACGTACGCGGGTGGGTACGGGTCGTACTTACACTGTTGGGGTGGGGGTACGCTCCATACGTACACGGGTGTGGGTACGGGTCGTACTTACACTGTTGGGGTGGGGGTACGCTCCATACGTATGCGGGTGGGTACGGGTCGTACTTACACTGTTGGGGTGGGGGTACGCTCCATGCATACGGGGTGAGGGTACGAGTCGTACTTACACTGTTGGGGTGGGGGTACGCTCCATGCATACGCGGGTGAGGGTACGAGTCGTACATACACTGGTGGGGTGGGGGTAGGCTCCATGCATACGCGGGTGAGGGTACGAGTCGTACTTACACTGGTGGGGTGGGGGTACGGTCCGTATGTCCGCGGGTGAGGGTACGAGTCGTACTTACACTGTTGGGGTTGGGGTACGCTCCATGCATACGCGGGTGAGGGTACGAGTCGTACTTACACTGTTGGGGTGGGGGTACGCTCCATACGTACGCGGGTGGGTACGGGTCGTACTTACACTGTTGGGGTGGGGGTACGCTCCATGCATACGGGGGTGGGGGTACGTGTCGTACTTACACTGGTGGGGGTGGGGGTACGCTCCAAACGTACGCGGGTGGGGGTAGGGTCCGTACATATCCGTCCCCACGCTATGTGATGCTTGTGCGGGCCGTACCCAGGCCTTTGCCACGTGGGTACGATCCGTCCCGCCATTGTTGGGGTGACGTGGGTGTGGGCGTGGTACGTCTCGTACCCACGCTCTTCAGGCGTGGGTATGGGACGTACCGGTCTGGTTGTGTTGCCGGTTCGCTTGGTGACGGACTTCCGTCGTGGCGGTCGCTGGCTTAGCTGGACACGCCCCCACCCCCTCGTAGTGACCAGGGCATGGGTGTCAGGTATGTCCTGGGCATGTGTGGTGTGTGACTTTGGTGGGGGTTTTGTGGCCTTCCCTGGTCCTGCCACCCCCACCCCACCCCACTTCCCCCCTCCCTTAGTTATTCTGACCTTCTGCGGCGTCTGCGTCGGAACCTGTAGAGGAGGTCGACTGCTATGAGGGCCGGGATGACACGTAGGTTCGGGTCCATGTCTGTCCGTCGCGTACGGGTCCTCCTTGTTTGCGTCGTCCTGTGTGTCCGTCACGTACTGGTCCTCCTTGATCGCGTCGTCCTGTCTGTCCGTCGCGTACTGGTCCTCCTTGTTCGCGTCGTCCTGTCGCGTACTGGTCCTCCTTGTTCGCGTCGTCCTGTCTGTCCGTCGCGTACTGGTGGTCCTTGTTCGCGTCGTCCTGCTTTCCCGGCAGTTTTTGGCAGCCGGAAAATATTCACCGTGCGGGATGACGTCGGTGCGAATCGTAATTCCTGGGTCATGAATGGCTGGCTGCGAGCGTCCCAACGTCAGGTCGGCGCTTTCCCGGATCGCATTTGTAGGTTTATTTTGTTCGGTCGGGCTTTTTTACGAATCGTACGGAAATGGTGTTCCCATGCGATTCGTAATTCCTTGTTTGTAAATTTTGACGACCGGGTACGCGTCGGACGGAGAATATGCTCCGTCCGACGGTTCGTGCCTAGTTTTTACAGGATCGTAATCGGCACCCAGGTATTACCTGGCTTCAGTTTTGGCACTGCCCCAGACTTGTAAACCTGGGGAACCGTCAAAAAGCATTGGGTGTTGCGGTGAAATGCCTACACTGACACCCATTACATGCCCCTTTGCCGCAGAGGACTTCGGTGGAAAGGTGCATATTTTCAAGGTGGAGTTAATCCACCGGAGCGTCTTCTGTGCTGCGGAGCTAAGGGGCAGGGTGGGGGAGACGGCCGAAAGCTAAAAAATAAAAGAGTAGCCTTGTCAGAGTGCCTGCCGCCTGAAAGAAATGTAAATGTGTTCAATTGTTTAATTTGCAAATGTAAATGCCACATGGAAACCAGTATTGGCTTTAATTGGTGGTGTTCCTCCTCGCTTTGTGAAGTGTTCATCTTTTTGAGAGGTATTCTAAGAGTGTTACTAGCTGAGCTCTGGACTGCCAGCTTGTAATGGACATTTATAAAAATGTTTGCACTAGGTACAGTCTGATTGCACATTATAAAAATCTATATTTTGAAAAAACCTTTTTGTCTTAAACCTAAGTCTTTTTTAATATTTTGAACAAGTCTATTTAATACTGTATATAATGCAAGTTTAAAATAATGACTTACATATTCACAGTCAATTCTGTCACAGGCTGGGACATTGAAGTGCTATGCACAAGTCACTCTTGCACTGTGCCTCAAATAGGATTCTATTATGTGGCTCTCTAGTTACACACATGCAGACATCTGCAGTGATCATATTAACCATAAGAGGTTTCATAAAGTAAAATAGTGTATTTCCCACTGATTACTTTATCTTGTATTTATTTTTAATTTAAGGGGTGTGCTATTTTATAAGCAGTTAGCTGAAGGTGAAATAAAATATTTACAGAATATTTTGGGTTTTTTCATCCACGCCTTTAACCATGCCCTCGCGGATCTTATCGCCATTGCACTCATGATCACAGGTACTTTTCTTTTTTAATGGACTTCTACCGCTGTTTGTAAGGTGTTGGACCCGGCCTCGTAGAATGGCCCTCCGTGCCCCCGCACCACCGAAACCTGGTACCTACAGCCCAAGCACCCGGCCCAGCCGAACCTCCCCACCAGGACACACGCACCGACCCGGACATCCCCGTCCCTGGCCTCTCTCCTTTCGGCCACCCCGGGCCCGCGTGCCCACTTCATGCACCAAGATGGCCGCCCGGCCCCAGCGCGACCCGGGCCTAGAGGCGCCACTCCGGCTGGAGGACATCACGCTTCCAAGGGATGAGAGAGGGAGGAGCAGTTTCTATCGCACCTCTGAACTCCCCCGGGACGATGGGTTTCGATCGGCCCTCCGGCCTCCCTGAGGGCTGGCTCCACGCCTGCTGGGTGTCTGGGACTCCTCCCGACCCGGCCCTGAAAGGATCAAAAGACTATAGCAGGAAAACCCGACAAGCGACCCCCAGGTGACAAGACCCCTGCCTGCACAGACTCCGGACATCAAAGAGGGGTCGAACTATAACAAGGGGTGCTCTGGGGCTATCCGGCAGATTCGACGCTGGAACAACGAGAGCCTGCTGACGTGGTCGCGGCTCCTGGAACTGGAACTCACCTGAGCCCTGCTGAGTGACTCGCGGCTCCCTGAAGATCGTAAGACCTCCGAACTTGTACCTGAGCCCTGCTGAGTGACTCGCGGCTCCCTGAAGATCGTAAGACCTCCGAACTTGTACCTGAGCCCTGCTGAGTGACTCGCGGCTCCCTGAAGATCGTAAGACCTCCGAACTTGTACCTGAGCCCTGCTGAGTGACTCGCGGCTCCCCCAGACTCTCACGGTCCCGCCGGACCCCAACTCCGACCACGTATCCTCCAGCTCGAGGATTGTGAGCTGTGCGCCGGATACGTCCCTGCTTTGAACCGTTACCAGAGACAGTCCCGCTACCCCCTACCTTTCCGAGACTCTTGAGCCCGTGCTCACCTTGTACATATTTGCAGTGACACCTGTTTGATAAAGCTTGTTCTGAGGATACCCAGTGTGGTCTCTCTGTGTCGTGTGGTGCCAGAAGTACGAGCCTAGTTGCGAGATTCCTCCCCCCTGGGGAATCTCCCGCCAGTGCCCGGCTACGATACTTTGAGGGTGGGTCTCAGGGTAGTCAGGACCCCTTTCCGGGCTCCTCTGAGGTCGCCGTCTAACATTGGTGGCAAGCGACGGGATTCGGGCCCATCACCTAGAGATCGTACAGTAAACAACGGACGCACGACCAACAAAGATGGCAGAAGGAAGCGCCACGAGCTCCGCAGAAACCAACGCCAACAGAGTGTTCCAGGTGGAGCATCTGGAAGAATACACACACAAAGAGCTAAAACAATTTTGCAAAGAACTTAAAATCGCTACCACTGGCCTCAACACTAAGGAAGACTTGCAGAAAGCACTGAAAACTTGGGTGGAGACCGGGGCCTCCCGCCCGGAAGGCACGGGGGAGCGCCCCGACGAAGCCGAACCCCCCCAAAGCGGAAGCAGTAGCAATCAGGTGCGAGGCATCGTACCAGACGGGGGCCTATCCCCGGAAGAGCTCGCGGACAGAGAGAGAAGCCGCAGTCATGAACTCGAGTTAGCCAAACTCAAAATCGAGGGCGAATTGAAGTTAGCGGAGAAAAAGCTAGCAGTAGAGCAAATGCGTGTACAAGGCGAACTGGAAGAAAAGAAGCTCCAACGGGAGCACGAAGGAAGAAAGCTCCAACTGGAGCACGAACGGAGCTTAAAGGAACTCGAGCTCAAGGCCCGAAATGAGGACGGGAGGCCCTCGGGGAACCGAGAGACGGCCCCCCCAGCGTAACAGAAGGTCCACATCCCCAAGGATGTGGTCAAAGAATATTAGAAAAACGATGACATTCAGCAATGGTTTCGGGCCTACGAGGTCGCCATGACCTCCCATCGGATTCCACAGAAGGACTGGGGGGCGGGGTTGTGGGGACGGTTTCTGAGCGAAGGAAGGGACACCCTGCTCGACCTACCCCTCTCCCTGCAGACCTCCTACAGCCACATGAAAGAGGCTCTCCTCACAAGATACGGCCTCACCCCAGAAATGTACCGCCAACGGTTCCGGGACTGCAGGAAGATCCCGGGCACCACCTGGGTGGAATATGTAAACTTTTTTAGTCGGGCCTTCGATGGGTGGGTCAAGGGCAGCAAGGTCACCACCCTTGCCGAACTCACTGACCTCATGTTATGGGAACATCTGGCTGCGAACTGCTTCGTAGAGCTACGTCAACATCTGCTGGATAGCAAGCTCACAGATCCCCGGAAGCTGGCCGTGGAGGCCGACCGCTGGACCAACACCCGGGTCTCCCGGGGCATGGTAGGAGAGTACCCCCGAACCAGTCAGGGACCACCCCGCCAGAGAGGGGGAGGGAACCAGGGAGGGCCGAGGGAGTCCCAGCCTAGCCCCCCGAAGACACCACCTCCACCTTTCCCGGCGCCCCCCCCCACCAGTAACAGGGCCCCCTGGGAGACGGGGACACCGGGTGACCGTCACATGTTTTCGCTGCCAGAAACCCGGGCACTACGCCAATGACCCAGAGTGCCCCATGGCCACCCAAGTCACCCCTGCGAGACAGATAGCCAACGTAGCCCTGGGGGAGGAGGTTGAGGAAGCCGAGGAGTGGGAACCCGCCGCTATGGCCCTGGTATCCCTGGGAGATAGGGAAATGATCCCTGGTAGCCTCCTACCCTCCAACACACAGAAATATGGGCAGCTCGTCAAGATCAATGGCCACCAGGTAGAGGCCCTGCGGGACACCGGGGCCAGTATCACCGGTGTCCTCAGGCACCTAGTTCCCGAGGAGCAGATCCTCCCCAATGTCTTTTGCCCCGTAATATCTGCAGACAATAGGGAAAGTATGTGTCAGGTGGCCCTGGTGCCATTTGAGTGGGGAGGGGTGATAGGTAAACTCAAGGTGGCCGTAAGAACCTCCCAGCCGGTCGACTGCCTCTTAGGGAACGACCTGGAGAGTTCTCCCTGGAAGCACGTAGAGCGCAAGGCCCACCTAGGAATGATGGGACTCCCCGAGTGGGTGTGTGCCACCACCCGATCTATGACAGCCCGACTCACTCCCCGGAGAGAAGTCGAGAGCACCCCGGTCGAAGTAGCCAGCACCGTCCCCGCCGAGGGTCCTCCCGTTCCCCCATCGGAAGGGTCCAGCGACGAACCCGCACCATCCGACCCCGCCCCGGTCCCCGAGTTGGGGGATCTACCCGAGTTGGCCCATTGGCGCCACGAGGGCGGGCCCACCCGAGAAGAATTTTGCCGGGAGCAAGCCACCTGTCCTTCCCTGGTCGGGCTGCGGCGCCAGGCCGAGGGCCAAGCCGCAGGTGACCAGACCGGAACGCACCGAATCTATTGGGAGAATAACGTCCTGTATAGTGAGCAGAAATCAGTGGAGCTGGGATCCGGACGGGTACTGGTGGTACCTCTCCGCTTCCGGGATTTCCTCCTGGGCTTAGCCCACGATGTCCCCCTCGCCGGTCACCTGGGTCAGGACAAGACCTACAGCCGTCTCGTGACCCATTTTTATTGGCCTAAGATGAAAGCAGCGGTAGAGGCCCACTGCAAGTCCTGCCCCACGTGCCAAGCCAGTGGGAAGAGTGGGGGGAAGCGCAAGGCTCCCCTCCAACCCTTCCCGGTCGTCAGTACCCCCTTCGAACGAGTCGGGATCGACATCGTGGGGCCACTGGACCCCCCCACCTCCCAAGGTCACCGTTTCATCTTAGTCCTAGTGGACCACGCCACCCGCTACCCAGAGGCTATTCCCCTACGCACCATTACGGCCCCCGTGGTGGGCCGGGCCCTGATGGGGATCTTCTCCAGGGTGGGTTTCCCCCGCGAGGTCGTGAGCGATCGCGGAACTAATTTTATATCCAGGTATATGACGTCCCTGTGGCAACAATGTGGGGTGTCCTATAAGTTCACCACCCCGTACCATCCCCAAGGGAACGGCCTAGTAGAGAGGTTTAATAGGACTTTGAAAGGGATGATCGCTAGCCTAGAAGAGCCCCTCCGGCGTAAGTGGGACGTCCTGCTCCCCTGCCTCTTGTTCGCTTACCGGGAGGTCCCCCAGAAGTCCTTAGGGTTCAGCCCGTTTGAATTACTCTATGGGCACCCCGTCCGAGGTCCCCTCAGTTTAGTTAAGGAAGGGTGGGAGGCAGCACCCCAGACCACCCCCCGAGATGTGTTCCAGTATGTCCTGGCCCTCCGGAACCAGACCAGGAGGTTCCGAGAACTGGCCGAGGCCAACCTGGAGGCGAGTCAAGAAGAAATGAAGCGCTGGTACGACCAGAATGCTACTCTGGTCGAGTTCCAGCCGGGCCAGCAGGTGTGGGTCATGGCCCCCGTGAAGCCTGGCGCTCTCCAGGACCGATGGACTGGGCCCTACAAAGTGGTCGAGAAGAAGAGCCAAGTCACCTACTTGGTGGACGTCCAGTCGCCTCGGGATCCCCTCCGGGTCCTGCACGTGAACCGCCTCAAGCCTCACTTCCAGCGGACAGAACTGAGCCTCCTGCTGGCCACCGATGACGGGGCCGAAGATGAGTCGGATCCCCTCCCGGACCTCCTGTGTATCAAGGAGCAGGATGGCTCCGTGGAAGGAGTGAACCTCTCCCCAGCCCTCACTGCCCAGCAACAAGCGGACTGCCGCCAGCTCCTAAGACAATTTTCTGACCTCTTCTCCCTGACCCCCCGGGTCACCAACTGGTGTGTTCATGATGTGGACACCGGGGACAGCCCGCCGGTGAGACACCGAGCCTACCGGGTTCCTGACCGGGTCCGGTCCTGCATTCAAGCGGAGGTCTCGAAGATGTTGACCCTGGGGGTGATCGAGCCCTCTGACAGTCCCTGGGCCAGCCCCGTGGTCCTGGTCCCGAAGGCAGCGGCCCCCGGTGTCGCCCCCGAGCTCTGATTCTGCGTGGACTACCGGGGGCTCAATGACGTTACCCGAGCCGATGCCCACCCCATTCCACGAGCCGACGAACTCATTGACCGACTAGGGGCAGCCCGGTTCCTCAGCACATTCGACCTCACCTGCGGATACTGGCAGATTGCGCTCACCGAAGGGGCCAAAGAGCGGTCTGCTTTCTCCACCCCCGATGGGCACTACCGCTTCCGCGTAATGCCCTTCGGGATGAAAAATGCCCCGGCCACTTTCCAGCGACTGGTGAATAGGGTCCTGGCCGGGCTAGAACAGTTCAGCGCGGCATACCTGGACGACATCGCTGTCTTCAGTTCAGAGTGGAGTGAGCACCTCCAGCACCTCCGAAGGGTGCTAATCGCCCTGCGCCAGGCAGGCCTCACAGTAAAAGCCAGCAAGTGCCAGATCGGGCAAGGATCCGTGGTCTACTTGGGGCACCAGGTCGGGAGTGGCCAGGTCGCCCCTCTACAGCCAAAGATCGACGCCATCCTGGCCTGGGAACCACCCATCACCCAGACGGAGGTCCGAGCCTTTCTGGGACTCACGGGCTACTACCGAAGATTCATTCGGGGGTATGGCAGCCTTGTCGGCCCTCTCACAGAACTCACGTCTAAAAAACAGCCAAAGAAAGTGCAGTGGACGGCTGCCTGCCAGGAAGCTTTCGATGCCCTAAAAAGGGCCATGTGCACGGCCCCCGTCCTCCAGGCTCCCGACTACGCCAAGGAGTTCATAGTCCAGACCGATGCCTCCGAGCATGGCATTGGGGCCGTCCTGTCCCAAGTAAATGACCAAGGCCTAGACCAGCCCGTCGCCTTCCTCAGTCGGCGGCTGTTGCCCCGAGAACAAAGATGGAGCACCATAGAGCGCGAAGCCTTTGCCGTGGTCTGGGCACTCAAAAAGCTACGACCCTACCTGTTTGGCACCCATTTCAGAGTCCAAACTGACCATCGGCCCTTACGTTGGCTCATGCAGATGCGAGGAGAAAACCCCAAGCTACTGCGGTGGTCAATCTCCCTCCAGGGGATGGATTTCACCGTGGAACACCGCCCTGGTACGGACCACGCCAATACTGACGGCCTCTCCCGGTTCTTCTGCCTCAGCGAAGAGAACCCCCCAAGCTGATGGGCAGTTCTCTCCGGCTTTCAGCTGGGGGGGACGCGTGTTGGACCCGGCCTCGTAGAATGGCCCTCCGTGCCCCCGCACCACCGAAACCTGGTACCTACAGCCCAAGCACCCGGCCCAGCCGAACCTCCCCACCAGGACACACGCACCGACCCGGACATCCCCGTCCCTGGCCTCTCTCCTTTCGGCCACCCCGGGCCCGCGTGCCCACTTCATGCACCAAGATGGCCGCCCGGCCCCAGCGCGACCCGGGCCTAGAGGCGCCACTCCGGCTGGAGGACATCACGCTTCCAAGGGATGAGAGAGGGAGGAGCAGTTTCTATCGCACCTCTGAACTCCCCCGGGACGATGGGTTTCGATCGGCCCTCCGGCCTCCCTGAGGGCTGGCTCCACGCCTGCTGGGTGTCTGGGACTCCTCCCGACCCGGCCCTGAAAGGATCAAAAGACTATAGCAGGAAAACCCGACAAGCGACCCCCAGGTGACAAGACCCCTGCCTGCACAGACTCCGGACATCAAAGAGGGGTCGAACTATAACAAGGGGTGCTCTGGGGCTATCCGGCAGATTCGACGCTGGAACAACGAGAGCCTGCTGACGTGGTCGCGGCTCCTGGAACTGGAACTCACCTGAGCCCTGCTGAGTGACTCGCGGCTCCCTGAAGATCGTAAGACCTCCGAACTTGTACCTGAGCCCTGCTGAGTGACTCGCGGCTCCCTGAAGATCGTAAGACCTCCGAACTTGTACCTGAGCCCTGCTGAGTGACTCGCGGCTCCCTGAAGATCGTAAGACCTCCGAACTTGTACCTGAGCCCTGCTGAGTGACTCGCGGCTCCCCCAGACTCTCACGGTCCCGCCGGACCCCAACTCCGACCACGTATCCTCCAGCTCGAGGATTGTGAGCTGTGCGCCGGATACGTCCCTGCTTTGAACCGTTACCAGAGACAGTCCCGCTACCCCCTACCTTTCCGAGACTCTTGAGCCCGTGCTCACCTTGTACATATTTGCAGTGACACCTGTTTGATAAAGCTTGTTCTGAGGATACCCAGTGTGGTCTCTCTGTGTCGTGTGGTGCCAGAAGTACGAGCCTAGTTGCGAGATTCCTCCCCCCTGGGGAATCTCCCGCCAGTGCCCGGCTACGATACTTTGAGGGTGGGTCTCAGGGTAGTCAGGACCCCTTTCCGGGCTCCTCTGAGGTCGCCGTCTAACATAAGGCATGAAAAAAGGCACATATGTATCAAGGTTTTGCGTCGCCCTTGCGCCCTGCAAGGGGGTGCAAGGGCAATGCAAAACCACAGTGAGATTTATCAAGACACACAAGGCGACCTTGCGTGACCCTGCAAGGATCGATAAATCTAGATTAAATCGCTGCCTTGCATTACTCTTTGGAAGGTAGGTGTGCTACAGCACACATAGAAAGAGGAAAATCCCTCTCAAGATTGTTTTTGTGCAGGAAGGCTTCCCTTCCTACACAAAAACAATCCTGCCTACAACTCAGGCACCTTTGAAACATGACTCAAGGGGGCATGCGTTGGCGTTAGGCAGCCAAATGTGCGCCTGCACTAGGAAATGATAGGAATGTGCCATATAATGTTAAATATGGTGAGATCCTGCCCTTTTCCCTTTCAAACAGCGCAGTAAGGTGGCTTGCTGTGTTGCATTGAATTGCGCTGAATGAAAGATTGATAAATCTGCTCCAAAGTGGTTTCTAGAATGCCTGTTATGTAAGACATCCCCACACACTTCATCGCTACCCCACTATTGCAGCAGGTAAGGTGCTTGCCACTGAAGGGGCATCTGAGGCGCACTCAACTTTTGGGCTCCTTATAGCTGTATTTGCTTCGTTGTACAAGTCAAAGGGAACCCTATGATATTCCTGGCATTTGTGTCAGAGTAACTCATCCACCAAACTCTAAATTAGGCACTAAATTATTTGGCCAGAGTCACAGGATGTTGAATTTTAAAGAGTATGGTGAAATCTAGCACTTTGTGGCAACAAGCAATACTTGGCCATTCTGATCGTGCCAAACTGGGACAAAGTAAAAAGTTCAGGCTGACCACGATGGCGCGCAGGCCGGCTACAGGGACTCAGATATGCCCGCTGAACAACAGTACCTTAATTCTGGTTGCGGAGCGCTTGCGTGGATTTGCATTAAAGATTCGTTGCGCAGCAGAGGCAGCATTGGTTCCAAAATGTGTTTAGGCTGCAGTGCGAGGTCCTGATGTGTAGGCATCAAGAACCCTGTCGACAGAGCTTGCTATGTGAAAGCTGGTGTTAACGCTGCAAGGCGCAGTGGAGATGATGCATCGTTCCAATGAAAGGTGAAGCTGCGATGCGGAGGTTCGTCATCATCGTCAGGGATGCCATCAACGAGAGTTGCTAGGAACTTGTGCCAGGTAAAGCACTGAGCAGAGTAGGCTCCAAAGGCGATGCGTTGGTCCCAGGTACGGGATATAGAGGTGATGCAAGTCTTTTGATAGGGGTCTAATCGACTCAACAGCGGCGAAGCATCGGTTCTGCTGAAAGATGATCCGCTCAGCCAAGGAGATGCGTTGGTTCTGCTCGGGGATGCGTCGCTCAGCAGAGGATGCATCAGTTCTACTGGAGAAGCATCTTAGGCCCACTTACTAGGATCCAGGACTGGGATGGCTCCACTTGGGCAGTAAGATTCACAGATGGCAGAGTCTCAGGTGCAGAAGCAAGATACATCAATAACATCGCAGTACAACGAGACCCACTCACATTTAATTTTACTGTTAGGGCCTGCACTGTGAAAACAAAATTATAATCTGCAGGAGCACATTCTGACCTTCTCAACACTTAGCGCTGCAACTAACTGTTAACTCAAATGCACCACTCCTGCAAAATATATTTTAGTTTTCACTGTGCAGGTCTTAACGGTAAAATGAAACGTGAGTGGGTTTCGTTGTACTGTAATGTTGTTGGACCCATCATGCTTAGGGTGGTCTTTCCCCAACTTTTTGCCTGCTTACCTCCATGGTTTGATGGATCTTTCTGCTGGCCTAAGGACTCTAAGCACTTTACGACTGCTGACCAGTGCTAAAGTGCATGTGCTTCTCCCTTAAAACATGGTGACATTGGTATATAACTGATTGACATATTTAGTTTACCTGTAAGTCCCTTGTAAAGAGGTATACCATATACATAGGGCCTGTAATCTAAATGCTACTAGTGGGCCTGCAGCACTGTATCAGGCCCGCCATTGCAATGCCTATGTGTGCAGTTTACTGCCACTTCAACGTGGCATTTAACCCCTTCAGTGCCCATGACGAGCTGGACTCGTCATGGGCTGCGGTGGCGCTGTGCCCATGACGAGTCCAGCTCGTCATGAACTCCGCCCGCTAATGGAAGGCGCGGCACTGGGCGGGGAAAGGGGCGGGCATGCAAGGGGTTAAAACCACTTGCAAAGCCCTAAATTTCCCTTTTATTACACATAGGTCACCCCTAAGGTAGGTCCCAGGTAGCCCTAAGGGCAGGGTGTGGTGTAAGTTAAAGGCAGGACATGTAATTCCTCTCAAAGGCTAGCATTGGAAATTCCTTAAAACACTTTTTAGCTGTAATTCCTGATTAGAAAGGAATAGCTAAATCATGTTTCATATATTTGGAAAGGTGGTGATAACTCCTCTTTAGTGGTAAAGCTAGATTTGACATTACCATTTTAGAAATGACACTATTAGAAAGTGGGCATTTCTCTGCTCTTAACTTTGCTCTGTGTGCCTGCAGCCTGTCTCCAATAAAAGTCTTCGCTCTGTGACAGCTACACTTTGTGCATTCCCTCCAGACAGCCACAAAGACAGGTTGGGCTCTGTGTGACAGAGGACTCATCTGCATTCATCTGAATTCTGATAGCCCTCCTGGGCAGTAAGGGAGAGAGGTAGCACACACTTAAATCTGAATAGGCTGAGTCCTGTCCTCACACAAAGGGCTAATTGCCCTCCATAGATAGCCTGGAGGACAGGACTAGGTTGAAAGGGATCATTGCGCACTTCAGAGAACTCATTTGAAGTCACCTCCTACATCAAAGACATGTTTGGGTATAAGTACCAGGGCTCTGACCCTACCAAGTCAGTACACTACTGGACCTGGGAAGAACTCTGCTGAAGTAAAGGACTTGCTGGCCTGCCTCCTGTTTACTGAAGTCTCAGGGACACAAAATACATCCTGCAATACTGCTGGTGCTGCTGGACTTTGCAATCTGTGGGTCCTAACCTTGTCTGAGGTACCCCTTCAAGTCCTGGGCCTCAGAAGTGGGCTCTGCAGCTCATTTCTGAAAAACTGACGGATTGCCTGAACTGTGTTAGACTTTAGGCTGCATTTCCCTCCTACACCAATGCAGAGGCTACTAAACAACAAAGAATCAACAGCCTGCGTGGCTCGACAATGACGCTCTGTGCGGGTCAACGATGACTCATTGTCTTCCTTTCAACGAAGTTCGATGATGAAGCAGTGACCCGACTGCATGGAAAAGATCGAGTCATTGCGTCCGCTACGTCGACACTTTGCTCTATATAAGCTACTTTTTCTGCAGATACTTTGTGGGTTCTGTAGCCAGCCTACCCTCCACCGTGGGCAGGCAGAGCTTTGAATTTGCACCAACCCCTTGTGACCACAAGTAACATTTACACCAGTAGTGACTTCTAAGCACTGTTTTCACATTTGATCTTTAAACATTCATAACCCAACGTCTAGTCAGACAAATATTCTCTAATTTTCTAAACCTGTGTGGGGTCTTTCTGAGGTGTTTTAATTCACTTATTGTCATTTCACAAATACTTTGCATATTTCCTCTTAAGTTAGACCTGACTGCTCTATGCTTAGCTACCAGAGGGTGAGCACAGGTTAATCTAGGGTCTGTATCGGACTTTACCTGACTAGAGTGGTATCCCTACTTGGACAGGGTGCAAACCTCTGCCAACTGGAGACCCCCATTTCTAACATTGGTGATCAGAGGTGAGGATAGGATTTGTGTTTGTGAAACACCATATAGTAATTCGGTGTTCACCACAACTCTATACTTAAGACCGATTCAGGCCTTTTTCAATTCTCCCTGATTGGCCTTTTGTTTTTCTGCTAAATTATGTCTCTCTCTGGAGAAGCTGCACCTGCACCTGCTGGAATTGAGTTTGAGCTGGCCAGGTTAGAATGCTACACTGTGCAGCAGTTGAAAGATTTCTGCAAGGACTTTCAAATTTATACAAAGGCTCCAAAACAACTCACAGGGGAAAGGGTCTGAATCTCAATCCCAATCTGGCCAACACAAGAAAAACTACCCTGTCGAAGGTCAGCAGCTCAAGCCCATTAAGTGCTACAAGTATGGACACTACAAGGGGGATCCCAAGTGTACAAAAAGAGCACCACCTCTTACTGCAGGAAATAATCCAGCAGTGGCTAATGTAGTGCTGGGGGAGGAGTTTTTACCATGTATGTTGAAATTGAGGGTGATCGATTCTCCAGTAGCCCCGGGTCCAGTTCTGTGGTTCTGGCACCAAAAGCTGCCCCAGTGGGCACCACACCTGAACTGAGGTTCTGTGTGGATTATAGAAGAATCAGCTTGGGGGACACTAGCTGGTACCTTACCATAGTCATCCTGACTCCTGTATCCCTCAGAGCCTCCACACCTTGGCCATTGATGGTGACCCATTGCCCATTGATGGTGACCCATTGCCTATACTTAGTAGTATGTGAGGGCAAATGGATTTTAGGAACCATATCACTGTCACCCAGGGACACTAGGCTGCTTGACAACGAACAATCCACAGCCTGAGCTGTGTGGCTCGACGTTGTCGCTCTGCGGCTCATCGACTATGCAATACCTTCATTTCAACGAATCCCAGCGATGACGCAGTGACCCGACTGCGGGTAAAATTTCAACACGTCGTGTGCTCAACGTCAACGCTTTGGTCCATATAAGATACTTTTCCAGTGGGCCCAGCATGGGTTTTCTAGCTGACCTACCCTCCATCGCTGTCGGCCTGAACTTTTGATTTGTACATGTACCATGCTGAGCCCCTTCTCAGAGTGCCATCTGCTGGAGGGTCTGGGCCGCATTGCAGAAGTGTTGAGGGCAGAGAGCGGCAGTAGAAAGCGGGTGGGGGGCCTGCTAGCAGCCTAGCGGCAAAGGAAGGTGACGCCACACAGTTTGTCGAGCGCCGGCATGGAGGGCAGAGGCCAGGAGTCAGCGGAAGCTGAGAGCTACAGCAGCACTGGGCTGATGCCCAGCCAGGGATCCCTGTGCAATCCGGCTGGGTCGGCCCGCATCAATAGAGGCAGTTCAGCCGATGAGGTCAGGTGACAGAGGCATCGACAAAGCAATGGCAAAGCGGTTGCCACAGTCATGTTGGATGCAGGCTGTGGTCACCCTAGGGCCTAGTGTTGTGAGATTGGCTAAGAAGTCTGGCACAGGTGGAGGGGTGAATGAGTTGCCCGGTTACTGGGGCCTCTAGGGGAGCCAGAGATTGTGAACTGGTGGAGGAGACAGCCTCCCAGGTGTCCATAACTCGGACAACTAGAAGGAGACTGGTAGGATATCCACAGGACAGAGTAACTTGGTTGCCTTAGGTATGTGACGGTTAGTGTGCTGAAGCCGAGGGGCATCCCCATCCTTTGTGCCCTGAGGGCAGAGTGCTGAGTTCAAGGGGGCCCTGGTTGCCCCAGGTGTGTGCAGATAGGGCATGATGGACAAGGAAAAGGCGGCAACCCCTGCCCAGGGGAAGATTGATAAGTTTGTTAAATCTGCTGTGGACAGTAGGGAATGCAGTGGTGCTCGGAACCAGCTGGGGGCATCCCACCAGACTCTACCACCTCCATGCTAATATCAAATCTTGTGAGTCCCTAGAAGATAAAGTCAGTGAACTCAGTATTGATGCCTTCTCAAGAAAAATGTTCTAAACACGGCAGAGAGAGCATAGGAGGTGGAGGAGAGGTTGTCTGAGGTGTAGGACACTTCCAAGACTTTCCAGGACTTGTTGGCAGCCCTTCAACCCAAAGTAGGCCTCCTTAAGAGCAGAGCAGAGAACACTGAGGGCAGGCTCCAATGGAATAAAGTCCATATTGTGTGGGTCCTGGAGGGAATTGTCCGCCTTTATCATGGACAGGATCTGCTCCTGGATCCTTGTAGAGGTGCTATCAAATATGCAAAGAGATGAAGGTGAGGGTGTCAAAGAAACATTGGCACATGTGAAATTATAAGAGGCGGAACTTTGATAAATAAAAAATTGATATTTAAGTTTATATGAGCGAGGAAACTTAAATGAGGTTTGAGCCTGAGAAAAAGTAATCAGGGTGTCATTATGCATTAATTGATGAATCTATAGTAAACCTTTATCTTGCCAAGATTTCCAAAATATTTTAATACATTTATTGTACCAAATAGAGGATTAAAGAGATTGATCCAGATTAGACACACAAGAACTAAAAATGGGATGTAATAATCTACAGGCGTTTTTGAGAATAGGGAGGGATAGGGAGAGAGGTTGATGACTGAAAGACAAAAATTCTGTAGAGGGAAAGGGCTGAATAAAAGTAAGTTATAGGTCTGACCATAATAAACATTCTTGGGAAGCTATATCATCATAATAATGAGTTGAATGCCTCAAAAAGAAAGTATCCTGATTAAGCCTGGGCAGAGTTTGAGTAGCAGGACAAAGAGGACAAAATACGCCGCCATCCTACGCGGAGTTCCGTGAGCGCGCATAGTTGTTTGTTCCGCCCGTTCGTGTGACATTTCAGCCGTACGCCAATGCAGATTGCGTTTTCGGGAAATATCGCGTAAACTGCACCACGAGGTCATGCATGGGCATGGCCATCTTGATTTTTCTCTCGGTTATGGTGTTGGGGACTACTTCAATCCTGTCATAATCTTTTCAATCCTTCTTTCCAAAAACTTTTTTTCTGATCTTTTTATGTATTATCATTCCCTGTGTCTTTTCTATATTTCTTGCTTCCTAATGTTTTTTTACTTCCTTTCTTCTTTTCCTCCCTTAATTTATTACTTTCTACATGTTCTTTCCAGTCTCCCGCCCCCCCCCAGCATCATGGGAGAAAGTGCGACCTAGGCAAAGAGGAGCCACATTCCTTTTGAAAGGTGGCGCCCCAAAGGGGTACAGCCCCGGGCCTTGTTTTCCAAGGTTGAGGTGTCAGCGCTTGTTTTCTTGTGTGCAGCGCCACTTACCCTCCACCTGGGCAGCAGGTCTGGTTCCAGTTATGGGATATGGGAGTGCCAGCAGCGGTGGGCAAGGGTGCGGCGGGCAGTGTAACGCTGCTCTGGGGTCCGGGACACTCATAACCAACTGAAGCACTGGTGGTCCGATATCCTGGACCGAGAGCAGGAAGTGCAGGAACTGCTAGGGGTTGAGGTCACAGAACTTGGTGAGTAGCTAATTATATTATAATTATTATTGTCTGTTCTATGTTATTGCGAATATTAATTTTTCCAAAATAGCAAGAATGCTGCTGTTCTCATGCAGGTAAGTTACATTTAAAAATCTTATATTATGTGATCGTTATTCAAGGCAGGTGCTCAGCGCTACCTAATTGTACTTGCTTGCAACTTTGCGCTCACTTGGACTGATTATGTAAGAGAACTTAAGTTAGGCAATGCAGACTAGAGAGACTACTTTCCTTTGTCCTGTCACTAATATAGTAGTAGTTAGTTAGTCACTTAGTATTAGTTATTAATTTTAATTTAGCGGCTCACATGACGTGTCCTCTCACTTCAGTCCTTGACTCCTTAGTAGAACCTTTTTTCTAGTTCGTATAGTGAGTGAAAACCAACCAACAAATTTGGTATCTGCAATATGCATGCGTCCATCTATGCATTTAAGACTAAATGCAGACTTAGTATATTGGCTCGTCAAAGGGGGTTGAGATGATTGTGAATGAGATCAGAACTTAGAAGCAAATATATATTTGTTGCAATTCATTCCAACATCTTTGGAATGGGTGGGGTAGGTAGGTTTAGGATTCAGGAATTGATTTGAATTGTGGAATAATAAAGATAGGACGGTCAGCGACCGTGATACTAGTCTACTACTAGTCGATCTGACTTAGGAAAGGTCAATGTTATTGCAATTGCCGTTTCCTGTCCAAAACATTTTTTGGAGCGATTATTTAATATCTATTTAACACAAATCATGTTTGCCTCTTTAATTTTGTCTTACATGATAATCAGCATCCAGGGGCAAGAAGACAGGGTATTCCGAGGTTGGTGAGGGAACTGGAGGTGCCTCCCAGGAAAGCTCCTCATCAGATGGCTCTGCTAGCCCCAGTAAGCCCTCCTGTTGTTAATATTAAAATATATTTCCCTAACTTTTACAGCTCCTTATTTTGAACTATTATTTCCGTTTCCTAATTAAATTTTTTCCCAAATCCTCTTTGATCTTTCTGTTTCTAAATTTTTGTTATCCCTGCATTACCTACTAACTTAGTTATTTATTTTCCAACCAAGAAGTCCATATGCCCGATTGTCTGCCCAGTTGGCCACTCTTTTTCTTTAAAAAACTCAGATTCATCAATAGCTCTGGCCACTGAGTCCGGTCCTTTGGGTTGCTCTCTTCATGAGAGGTATTTCAAAAATTTCCACCAACAAAATGCCCAACTGGATATTTTATTATTTTTGATAGGACATACTGTCTACTCTACTCTAGTCTGTACCCAAATTGTAGTGCTGTGTGTGGTGTATGTATTGTATTTTCAAACTTGCTAGTGAAAAAAATAAATAGGGGGAGGCATATGTGGCATCTAAAACATGTGTAATTTTTTTTCAAGATGTTCCGACATCCAGTGACGGGGTCAGCAAGTACGGCGAGGCCAGGCAGGAGGGGCAGCTGTAGGGAATCAGCCAGCAGCAGTGGCGGGTAGTGGTAAGTCTTATTCCTTGCTTATTGACAATAGAATGTAAACACTCGCTGTAAGGGTGTACACTGCACTGTTGAGACAAAGTTGTGAACAGTTGAAGACACCCTTTAGTTAGCATTAGCGGGAGTTGAGTAACTAATGGCCTCTTCTATCTTCAACTCAGCAGAGAAAGTTTTATGAAGAAGAATAAGAGTCAGACCTTGATGGGTTGATGGAAAAGGGAAAGAAGGATGGAAGGAGGGAGGACGGGTGACATGTAATATATGACTGGCAGAGAAGGATGCATGGTTGAAGGGGGCCCGGGCTCATTATGGTGGATTATAGGATGCATGGGTGGTTAAAGGATGGGTGAAAAGTGAGAGAAAGGATGCCTGTTTGGGTGAATTAAACTGTATGGGTGAAAGGAATCCACCGGGGGGTTTGATGGGTCAAACCCAAAGGCAAGCAAAGACACATGGGTGGTTAAATGACAAATCTATACTGGTGAAAGGTTTATTGAGAATGATAGCCATGTTTGGATGGATGGATGCCTGGATGGTATTCAATCATAGGCAAAGACTGGATGAAGAAAATGTAAAAGAAAATTAAACCATGCCAGAGTAGCAAAGCTAATAATGAAGAATAAAAATGATGCTAGAAGAACAATGCAATGATAAATGGAAAAATCCCTTGGAAGAAGAATAAACAATGAATGGTTTTTTTTCAATGTTTTTGATTCAAAGGTTTGAGGTTGTATCACTCCCTTGACTCGCAGTAGTTTGCAAGCACAACATGTATATTATGTAGGTTCTCACCCATCATCAATCGCCTCCCTCCAACTCCAACTCCAAGGACCACTCCCAATCCCTACCCATGTCATTTCGACAGTGTCAGCCACGGGTGGCCTATCGTCTGCATCGTTATTACAATAGTAGTACCTCACATCACATGACGTTGTGCTGTATAACATCATTAATATTAGTAATCATATTATTTACCTTGTTGTAGTAGGGCAGGGTGAAAGTGAAATTGAGCATTTGCCATTGATTCATTTAACAGAGCATGGACATAATAGAAAAAGAGATAATTGTGTATTACAGCTGCCCCACCTGCAGACAGTAGTAAAATAATGAAAGTCTGGGACACAAGTATGTCTGTCGAGGGCACAAGCTGAGCTGGCATGCCTATAAGATTAATTTAGCTAAACAAGAGAGAGAAGACGAATACTTTTCTACTCCATAGTGTCTAATGCCTAAAACTCTAATCACATCCAAATCTTAGGGGCTGAGAAATCGAGCATACCACAAATGTACTGCTTGTGCTACTGTGCCACTATAATTTTATGTGTATAATTTTATGTGGCACTGTTTTGCTAAGAGTATTGGTTACAGTTGGCTTTTTTCTTTCTTGATATAGCTACTCCTTTCCCACCCACCAGGCAGGAGATTGCAGCCAAGACCTGGCACAAAATCTGGAGGCCATCAGGGCAGAAAATCGGTGGCAGGGGGCTCTGGCAGAGGAGGCAGCAGCTGCAGACTCCAATGCCCAGGGCCCCAGCCAGGCCCCCCCAGTGCCTCCTGTGGCACAGCACCATGGTCTGGCAGCCACCCGCCGCAAGTCATCACCACTACTGCTCTCCCCTGTTCACGTCAAACCTTTCAGCGCCACATGCACCTTAGGATGGAGGAGTGTTTCGACCAGCTTGAGAAAAAGACCTAGCTCCTAGCCCGCTGCTAGATAGAACTCACTTGCCCCTTTTTTAATCTTTTGTTTGGTGGGTGGGACTTGCTGGGGAGAGGGTGGGAATGTGGGAGTTGGGAAACACTTGGGTGCTTTTATTTATGAACATTTTTATGGACAATTTTTGGGGATTTACTTTAGTGCCCATTGGTTGGGGTCAGGGAGAGGTGTGGGTCAGGTGTTGTGGGTTTCTTTCATTCTAGTTTGTTAGGGGAATACATTTCTAGTTGTCCATATGATGTAAATCTTTTTTGGCGGGTTACTCTTTTACTTCGCACTGTTTCTTTTGCTGTAGGGCTGCAGTTATTTTTTGAAAATCTGTCAATAGTGTAACACACTAACAGATAGATGTGGTATCCTCATTTGTCCCACTACTGTCAGTCTCTCCTCCTAGTCTATGCAGTCTTCAACTAACCCCTATGGACTCTGAAGGGGTGTGGGTATGTGAATTAATTTGCATAGTATATGGATTATTGCATCTTTAATGAATACCCCAAACTTCTTCTCTCCTGCCTGTGATTAAGCGAAGCGATGGCTGTATGCTAATGGTTTCCCAAGGTGCCATGGTGGTGGTAGTTGTAGACAGACATTAGGAGCATGCTAGCAGACTAGTTGAATACTAGAAGCACCAGATTCTGCAGTGAAGTTCCACCCTCTCCTAGTTGAACTCAAACTGAAGGATGAAGATTATTCATCGCAGGGAACTACACAATTAAACTTAGAAACTGAGGTAATGCTGTTTGATATGCAAGCTTTGCAAACAAATGAGACAGTCACCTGAGGGAGACTAGACTGAGTAGAGTACGATCAGTAGTATACAAGAAGAAGACTGAGAAACAAGAAAACATGATAACTAAGCAATGCTAAAGTAAAATAAAAAATAATCAAAATGGTGGGCTAGTACAAGTTACAAACTGAAGTCGACTTGAGCTATGAAATGGAGTAAACAAGCGTAACCTTTAGTGTTGGAAGGATGATGATGCTGGCAATTATGATGGATTATGTTTCTCTAAAAAACAATTGAATATTGAATACTGTCTGTGCATGGGTGGGTAATCTAATATATATATTGCTAGTGTGGGCTATAGTTATACTTAGAACAGAACTTAAGAAGTTCCTCGCTCTGCCTGCCCTTGAGTTAGTGTTGCTTTCACCACATCCGCCCCGCCAAGTGTGTTATCAATTAATGGTTTCAATGTAATTTAGTTACACCTCAATAAATCACACAGCTCGGGGGAAGAGGGTTAGGGGTTTGATGAATGGATGGGAAGGGGGATTTGAGGGAAAGGTTTGACAAAGACAAGCACTACTTCACAAGGACAACACATTCATCTTGGTGACCTGTTATAGGATGAAATGCATGCCTGATGATGAATAATAGACTAGTACAGGTAAATTACATTTTCCGTCTACCCCAAGAGAGACCCAAGTTACATTATGTTCTTGTAGCGGGCTTTGAAAGATAGCAAATAAAATGTAAATATCTGTAGGAGTCAAGTAAACAAACATAAACAACACACACAGTTGCAATGATTGAAGAGAAAAAATTATACTGTAATGCCAAATTGGGATTTGCATCTCTGCATTCCTCTTGGACTGTTGGGTGCCTGGCGGATGCGGTTCGGTAAGTGCACGTTGTTTTTCCAGTATGGCGCAGGGTAAGGGCCTGTAGATGGAAAAAAAATGTATTGAAGAATCAAGGGGACATTTTAAACTGCATAAAGAAGTGCAACAAGAAGACTTTCAGAGGCAGCATGGCTAAATGTCTTTCTCCGGTAGTTACCTCCAACGACAGCCCCCTCATCCAAACTCGACTTAGCTTTGAATTTGATACAGACAGCACTGAGCACAGACACACACAGCAACATACCATTTTTCCAATTATGTAAAAAATCAATGCACCGCTATCAGTCAGTCACACCACACTCACCAGTACCACCACTACACAAACATGTGTAGGTCTGGTGGTGTTGTTGTTTACCTTTAGACCACTTAAAAGTCATCATCATCCGAATCAGTTGGTTTCAGTGAATTTAAAACTTCCATCTTATTCTGGTGGCAGTCCTCAAAGTAGTCACACTCACGCCCACTCCCTGAGTCACATCATCATCTCTGATCCTCCTAAGTCTGTCTCTGAGTATGGTGTCCAACTCCATACCAATATTGTCCTGAGTGAGTCCCAATTCAATACAATGCATCGGCCTGTAGTAGTACAATTTTGTTACTGAACAACAAGTAGAGAAAGATTGACTTGATTGAGTCACTTTTTGTGTGTAGAGTAGACTAGAGTAGACTAAATTTGTGTTTGCAAGCTTTGCATTAACTAAGTGACTGGTCAGGTCTGAGTCTTTGAGGAGTATATAAGTAAGCATAAAACAATTTTTAAAAAAGCAGTGTGGAAGTGTGGAGTGGACCCGGTGAAGGAATCTTGCTATACGATCTTCAAAGGGGAAGGAAAAAAAAACCTTCAGGGGGAAATTATTGATCAGCCATTGGTAGGCCACCACAACATTTTGAATCTCAATCATCATCACTGACACATTAAGGGGCCGATTCCGATCCTGGAAAAATTTCCCCCGTCCGAATTGTATCCGGATTTTTTTCCGTACGAATCGTACAAGTAGCGTACAAACTGCCAAGTATGATTCGCATGGGAAAAACTCCATACGAATCAGATCGGGAAAATTTCCCCACACGTCCTCGGGTCGGAAATTGTGTCCGACACATCCCCGGACGATTTACCGTACGAATCGGAAAAATGAAGTCCGACCGCGCAAGTACGATCACTCCCGTCCTTTCGATTTCACAACTGTATGGGAAAAACACCGTACGGACCGAACTCCCATAGCAACCATGGAGACATGTGCCCGCATACGCGCCGAACCCCCACCACAGACCCCGCATGTACGCCCAAAACGCCCCCCGGCCGCGGATGAACGCGCCGAACCCCCACCAGTGTATGCATGGAGCGTACCCCCACCCATGTATGCATTGAGCGTACCAACTCCCCACCCGTGTATGTACGGACCGTACCCCCACCCGTGTATGTACGGACCGTACCCCCACCCCACCCGTGTATGTACGGACCGTACCCCCACCCGTGTATGTACAGACCGTACCCCCACCCCACCCGTGTATGTACGGACCGTACCTCCACCCCACCCATGTATGTACGGACCGTACCCCCACCCGTGTATGTACAGACCATACCCCTACCCCACCCGTGTATGTACGAACCATACCCCCACCCCACCCGTGTATGTACGGACCGAACCCCCACCCCACCCGTAGATGTACGGACCGTACCCCCACCTGTGTATGTATGGACCGTACCCCCACCCCACCCGTGTATGTACGGACCGTACCCCCACCCCACCCATGTATGTACGGACCGTACCCCCACCCGTGTATGCATGGAGCGTACCAACTCCCCACCCGTGTATGTACGGACCCTACACCCAGCCCCCCCTGTATGTACGGTGCGAAACACCACCACCGATGGACGGAGCGGACCAACACCCTGCCCGTGTTCGTACGCACCCTACCCCAGGTCCACACACCAGCACCCTCACCAAACATCGCGCATGTATGAGTCGTACTAAGCCATAGCAAAGGACAGCACTGTACAACAACATGGCCCATGTACGCACCGTACAGACGCCAAAAACACTCGTACTGAACCATGACAAACCAAAAAAACACTAGGAGAGTCAATTCGAGGCACACAACACCACAAAACATATCCAACAAGGCCAAATACATCCTATACACTGACCTGCAACTGACAAACAGCTAAACAGAGGCCCAAACCACTACCACTCCTTATAACACACCCACCCAAAGTTCAAACACAGCCACACCCACAAATGGACCAATAAAAAGGCCCAGCACACACAAACCATGATCCTTTGCAACAAATCCCCTACTGCCAGACCACAGAGACAACACACTGCACCATACTACATACATCAATACACCTTACACTTGCACTCCTTCACACAGCCACCATCACAAACACACCCTCATCACATTCACACACACACACCTGCACAACCACACTCACACACCCACAACCATCCACACCCACACCCCACAACCATCCACCCCACACCCCACACCATGCCCACTAACAAGAATCCAAAGTTCACAAAGGAGGAGCTGGAGGTCCTTGTCGACGAAATCGTCAGAGTCGAGCCACAGCTCTTTGGAGTCAGACGGACCAGCATATCCGAAAAATCTGCCATGTGGGAGAGGATAGTCAATTCCGTGAATGCTGTTGGGGCCACCAGAAGGACCAGGCATGAGTGCCAAGCCAGGTGGTACGATCTGCGTAGGACGGTCCGCCGCAAAATGACGGACGACCACAACCAGGCCAACATCACTGGAGGAGGTCCGGCCCGCAGACCGGTACACTACCATCCCTAGGAGGAGAAGGTGATGGCCACGCTGCCGCCGGTGGGAGTAGACGGACTAGAAGGAGTCCGAGAGCCTGGTGAGTACACAAACAACTCACCTCACATGGGGGAAAGCCATATACAACCCAAATACCAATCATGCACGCAACCCCCCCAAAGCCAGCACCGTACACAACCACACTCCAAAAACACACACATGCCACCAGCGCCTCCATGCCCCGTGCCCCAAGCAAGGCCATGCCAAGTCACAGGCCACACAAAACACCAACACAAGACAGGATGTCCCCGATGCCGGGAGGGTGGGCCTCAAAACTAACATAGAGCAACTCTGAAGCACACAATAATGCCCTCAGCCCATATGGCTTAGGGCACAGCCATACAAACAGTGTGTCCCCACACAGTACTGTTTTGCCTGCTAATGGTGGCCGCGTTGCAGGACGACATGGGTATGAAGGCACAATTTGCACATAACAGCAGCTAATGAAGACGCATCACACTGAAAGAGTGTCAGCACACACCGCCACAGCAGCAGCGCAGACTCAGACACTCCGCCCAATGGGTGCCGGCAGAGAAGAAACAAATCCACATGAACAAGCCAATGGCCTTTGAAAGACCTGCAAACTGTGTGTGCCCAGGAAGCTGGGCTGAGGTGACAGAGGGTGACACACAGAGGGAGGGAGAGGGGCAGAGAGAGGGACAGAGACAGAGGTGGACACAGGGAGACAGACAGAGGGAGGGAGGAGGCTGACAGAGGGAGGGAGAAGTGGAGACCGACAGAGGGAGGAGGCTGACAGAGGGAGGGAGAAAGGGAGACGGACAGAGGGAAGAGGCTGACAGAGGGAGGGAGAAAGGGAGACGGACAGAGGGAGGAGGCTGACAGAGGGAGGGAGAAAGGGAGACAGAGGGAGACGGACAGAGGGAGGAGGCTGACAGAGGGAGGGAGAAAGGGAGACAGAGGGAGACCAAATCACCCTTGGGTGGTGTGGCCATGTCCGCTCGTCAGCAGGTGGACTGTGTGCATGTAGACAAGGTTTGGCACTGCGTGAGCCCCCCCTTCAACCTTTGATAAACACTGGGCCATGTGTCAATCTGTGCACGAGTACATTCGTGCTGCAGGCACAAACAGAACCGTACACCCAGTATACCCACCCACTGTGTTTGTCAGAACCCTGTCACAAATTGTTAAGTTACCTACCTGCATTCTCAAATAGCATGGAAAAAACACCATTTGGCCACGTACAGTGCAACACGTAAGGCGGCTCTGCATGGCTTGCTACGCCCGCTCACTACACTGCTGACTGCGTTCACAAAAGATGCATCAAGTAAGATTGTGTCACACATAGGTAAAGTGTCGAAAGCTGTGGCCAAGGGACAAACCCATGCACAAGTGCACTGTGAGAGGAATGCTCACCAAATCCAACCACCCAGAGGAACTGTGCCTAATCAAAAATGAATGAACATGGATGTCGCATGTAACACAATTAACACTGTCTCTCTCTCAACGTCGTCGATCTCCCCCCAACAAGGGGCGAAGACTCACAGGACCAGGCTCTGTGTGAAGAGGACCCCACCAGCAGCGACGACTCTCACCACTCCGTGGATGACCCAGACCAACCTGGCCCCTCTGGTGTCCAACCACCTGCAGCACCTGCGTCAGGTACAACTGTGCCAACCACCACCCCCATTCCTGCCACATCCCAGGAGACACCCAGGAGCCCTGCCCGCACACAACAACACAGCCAGTCTGTCCAGGAGGGACAAGGTTCTCCGGGAACCCAGGAGGAGGCAGGCGACACCGCAAATGCCATCCCTCAGGGGTCCCGGAGACCCGATGTGCCCACAACGGCAGGCCAGGCGCAAGTGGGCAGGGGTGGTGGGAGTGGAGGACGGCGGAGGCGCGAACCTAACCAGTTGGCTCAGGAACCGGTAATGTCACACGTCCACAACATCCTGGACGCATACCGGCGTGACTCCAGAGGCATCGACCAGGTAGTGGAGACCCTCAATTAGATGAAGACCCTGCAGGTCGAGCATCATGCCAGTCATCTACAACACCATGGACGGATGGAGGCAAGACTGGCTGAGCTCCTGGCTGTGCACAGGGACGTGAGCCAATCACTCCGTCAGATCGCCCAAAGCCTGGCAAACCCTCCCTGTGCCACCAGGCGTAGACCAGCACCAGAAACAGGGAGGGAGGAGGAGGAGGATTCATCTGACGGAGCGTCCCTAGCATCGTCAAGGCCTGCTTCTGAGGGTCCCCGCAGGAAGGTGGGTCGTCCACGCAAAAGACCGTGAGAGTCAGCGGAACATCACCATCTCCCAGGTCACCTGGCCTGGCACCTGGCCCTCTGGCCCAACAGCAGCACATCAGCAACTGACATTCTCTGCCACATGGCCTTGCTGGTCACTGTCTGACCAATGTTGACAAAGACTGTGGCACAGACTCTGATGACTTTCAATGGCAGGATACCAACTCCCCCTGTGAACTTTGGATTCTACACTCCCGCCAAGCACCTCTTGTCACCCCCCCAAACACGTACCCCAGCACCAATAAAATTCATCACAATCACAAGATGATGCCGTCAGTTTGCATTATTCCACTACATGTGTGTGTTGTAAAGTCAAACCATGCCTGATTTCAGAAGTAACTCCAAACATCCATACCCTGGGGTCTGAGTCTGGCACAGGACACACATGGGTCACAATGTACCATCCAAGACAGACATGGAGCACCATACTCACCCGTGATGGGCCCAACCAGCTGAGGGGGTGCCCGCACAACTGTGCCTACAGACCTATTTAGAAGAGCAACAGTCATGCGCAGAGGTCAGGGATCATGTGGAGTGTCCTGGGGTGGGAGTCCCAGGTATGTGTAGACACGTGGCAGAACCATGTCCTGCATGCTTGAGTCAGGTGTGGACAATGGTGGGGCAGCCAAGGTTGGATGCATGGAGATGGCACAATTGGGTGTTGGATCACAGTGCCACAAGGTTGTGTTGTGGTTGTGGGCTGCATCCTGAGTGTGTGCGTGGATTGAGAAGGTCATCCTGCAGCTGGCAGTGATCCACTCCCCCCATCTCTGTTGGACGTTGATGTGGCCTGGTCGCCGGATGTAGTAGCAGAGCTGTGCAGATGCACCGTGGATGTGGACAAGTATCATGGGATTTCTAACGCACATGTCCGTAGAGTGCAGGGTAGGATTAGACACGGATGTCGTAGTTGACCTGGGGGATGGTCTCCCTCTTGCCTTGAGGTTGATGGAACTGGGGATCTTGTGCATAATGCAGAGTGTGCTGCCGCATGACGCACAGATGCTGCTACTCTGCATAGCACATGTCAGCGAGCAATCTATGATGAACACCAGCTCGTTTGCATGGACACTGGGTGCCCTTGCTGCAGGGCCTGCAGCAGCATGCGCCATGTCAAGAAAACAATGCCACAAGTAGCACACAAAGACAAGGATCTCAGGAAGGAACTATGCAAAAGGTGTATGTCAAGGAAGGAATAACTGGTTCAACGTGGCACACACACACACAATGGATTCACATGCAGCACAGTGGCCGTCGTGGAGACTGACATGCCGCAATACCTACACAGCCATGGACATCATGCACAATACAGAATCTAATTCCTGACAAACAGCTTGCATCTTGCTACTCTACACATAGACTCATATGCACCATCTCTGAGAACAATGCCAGACATGCCGCATGCACAGTGGCAACAGACCACCATTGACAGAGATGAGGCACCTTGGAGGCAGAGGGACACCTTTATTACTCATGTGTGTCGGAATGCTAATGCAACTCTGTCAACACATACACAGGTCATGTGGATGAACACGTGGGACCAACACTGAAACCCCCCTTACCACCACAGATGCTGGAAATCCATGGCACTGGCACACAAGTGACGGGTTACAGCTAAACACCCCCTGCTGCTCACGGAGAGGCTGCTATATACCATTGAGCCCCTAATGGGGAATTCACACACCATGTAAACCCGGTGCAACCCGTATGTTTCCGAGGGCAGTGTTACACACATTGATGGCTCCATCACAATCCACAATCCCATTACAGATGAGTGTCACCAAGTCTGACCATCAATTCAGGTGAATTCAGCTCCATGTCATGTGCCCCATGGTGATTCTACATGTATGTAAAGTATCCAAACATGAACAGGAGCAGTGCACACACTTTCAAAACAAATACCACTCCCAAAAAGCCATGCTGCATCCCTTACCCGAAGGAGATTTTCGAACTTGTCCGTGCATGTAACGCTGATTCAGCACATGTTGCTGTGTTCATGAGGAATAGCAGGAGCACAACAATGCCACCAGCAGACAGCATGCGCAAGTACCTGTGGATGGGAGACACACCAGAAGTCAGCCAAAAGAAGCACATCCGCATGCATGTGCATGTACTCGACACGTATAAGGTTGTCAAGATGCTAGGTGTTAGACCTGGCACCTTGGCGTGAGTTTCCCTTCCACTTTTTTGATGGTGTGCCTCAACTGTTTTGCTGGTGTTGTCCGCTCAGGGCACTGCGCCACGGCTAATCCGGGGCGCTGAAGAAGCAAAAACCCTACTTGTTTGGGTCTCACTTCCGGGTTCAGACGGACCACAGGCCCCTTAGATGGTTGATGCAAATGAGGGGTGAGAACCCAAAGCTGTTGAGGTGGTCCATCTCCCTACAGGGTATGGACTTTACGGTGGAACACCGTCCTGGCACAGATCACGCCAACGCTGACGGTCTGTCCAGGTATTTCCACCTTAGTGACGAGGAACCCCCTGGGCAAGGGTAGTTCTCCCCACATTTCAGCTGGAGGGGACACGTGTTAGACCTGGCAACTTGGCGTGAGTTTCCCTTCCACTTTTTTGATGGTGTGCCTCAACTGTTTTGCTGGTGTTGTCCGCTCAGGGCACTGCGCCACGGCTAATCCGTGCCGCAGTGCAAGTGCTCCCTAGGTAAAGTGTACCTGTAATTGATATTCATGATTGGTTTATTGGATTCACTATCAGTCCCCAGTAAAGTGCACCAGGGGTGCCAGGGCTTGTGAATGCCAATGCTGCTGGTGGGCTTGCAGCGCTGGTTGCGCCACCCACAGAAAGCGGCCTTGTAAAATGTGTCTAGGGTCTGCCAATGCAGACCCTGCGTGCGGTCTGGGACTGTCGCGCTGACTGCGCAAGTGCCCCCACTTGCCAGTCCCTAAACCTTCCCTTACCTACATATTAGCCACCCCTCTGGTAGGCCCAAGGGCAGGGTGCATTGTAGGCATAAGGTAGGACATGCCCTGATGTGGGTGGCATGTCCTAGTAGTGAATTACAGCCATTTTCGTTTTTCACTATTGAAGGCTACCTGCTCTCCATAGGCCAGAATGGGCTGCTGGAGTCACTGCACGCTGTGACCCCAGTGGACTCATAGAGCATGGTAGAATGTCAAGTTTAGTATGCCTGAACTCAGAATAATAAAATACTTCTTGTAGTCAAGTTTATTTTAATATCCTGGGTTTGTAAATACTACTTTTAGAAAGTTAGTATTTACTGACCTGGCCATTTCAGTCCGCCTCTGCTGTGTGTGTGTGTTCTGCCTAGCAACAGTAAGGAGCAGGGTTGGGGAATCCCCAGAGACAGGTTGGCTGCCAGGTGGTGGGTAGAGAGATTACACCAGGATGGGTGGGAGGAGTACACCTTGACTCTTGAATAGACCTGTGCTCTGCCACCACAAAGCCGGCTCCGCCCCCTGTGGAGCGGCTGATGTCTCTGCCCTGCTGCTGAAAGGAAAGAGCAGAGTCACCATAACAAAGTGCTCCAGAACTGGACTGGGCCAGGCCCAGGCCCCCTGGCGCTAAAGAACAAAAGAATCACTGTATAAAAGTAGGAGCCTGGCTCCTAAGAAATCAGAATCCTGTTTTACCACAAAGAACCTCTGCCCCACTAGAAGGAGAAGAAGACGCTGGAGGAGCTGGCCTGCTGCTTGCCTTGCTGAGAAAGGAGGGGAAGAGACTTGCTGAAAAGACTTTGCTGCTTTGTGCTTGAACATTCTCCAAGGGCTTGATCTGAGCTTGCCCCCTGAACTGAACCCCAGGACCAGTGGGTTCTCTGTGCTTTTGCTCGTCCTTCAATTCGAGCCGTGTGTGCATCCCGCTGGAAAGAGACTGCGCCCCTCATCGCCCCTCCTAGGGCCGTGACACTCAGGAGATTGCCTGCCTCAACCCCGTGAGAGCCCCGCTCCGTCCGGAGCCGCTCTCTGTCCCCGGGCTAGGTTGCCTGCACCCCTGTCACCGCCTGCCACTGGAGCGCGCTGAAAGCGCTGTCACCCCTCCCGCCGGAATCCTTCCAACGATCGTGATCTTCGCCGGGTCACCAGCTGCACGGACCGTGCCCTGTGACCCCGCTTCGTTATCCTTGGAACACCCCCAGGCCGCGCCGCCCCCGCTGTGGAGACCCCCCTGCACCGCCGTGCTAAGGGTCGCTGGCCGTGCCTGCCTACTTGCCCACACCTGCTGATTGAGGACCCAAGAATACTTCCCAAGCTGAGAGTCGCACCGACCTGTGCCGACCCTCCACGTCACTAAAGGAGTTCCAGTATCGGGCTCGGGGCCCGCACCGCCTTATTTCCCCGTTATCCTCACCGCACCGCACGCCCGTCTCACCTCCCGCCGCCCCAGAGCTGCCGGGAGGAGCTGTGCACGGCGCAGGCGCGCCCACGACAGATGCGTGAGCCGCGGTAGGCCTGAAGTAAGTCAAGACAGGAATCCCTCAAATGACATTGAAAAGAGACTAAAAGAGCATCCGCTTAAAGAACCGTTTGCCTGCTTGATAATCTGGTGGCATCCAAACAACGTTACTGGTCTTGTGATAAATCTGCATATTGAGATAACTATTTTTATATAAAGGAACGTATTTTCACATACCTAAGCCTGGTGTCCGTTTCTGGGGGGATTGATGTGTTTACTGTGTGTATGATTATAATTGCTTAACCAACAACGCCTGAAGAATCGCCTTGGCTGCTCACGCCACGCACCTAGAGGGTGAGCAAGGGTCATTCCAAAAGGGGTATCCTTTGCCCTGACGTGGAGGAGAGGGTCCTGGCTTGACACAAGGACATCCTTGCGCCAATCAGAGATCCTCGACTCTAACACTAGGTGACAATGATGACTCTGGAAAAACATTCTTCTATTGCACCATCACTCGAGTGACACATCCAAACACACCTCTGACTCACTTGGCAGACATGCAGATGGACACACACAGTGCAACACTTGCCACACACGGCCCAATGCGTGCACACTCAGACACTGTAACTCACCACTGAGCAAAGAAGTTGCGTATGAGCCGACTCCGCATGTCCTCTACCGCCTCCTCCTCCTCAACATCACTTGCCTCGTGACCAAGCCCTTCATCCTCCACGGGTGGATGGTCCTGCTCATCTGGATCCAGGATGAGTGGCACAGCTTTCTCCACTGCCATGTTGTGCAGCATGCAGCACACGAGGAATATCTTGCAGACCTTCACCGGTGCATATGGGAGTGCGCCACCGGTCTTGTGGAGGCAACGGAATCGGCTCTTCAGAAGGCCAAACGTCCTCTCTATCACTCGCCTGGTCCGCCCATGGGCGTTGTTGTAGCGGTGATCGGCAGCCGTGCTGGGGTTGCGGAGAGGCGTGATCAGCCATGGCATGTTGGGATAGCCAGCGTCCCCTACATGGAAACATCATGGACAAGAGTGGGTCAGGAGAAGCAGTAAGACAGAAATATGATGTTAAATACAGGACTGCCAGAGTATACCCACCAACAATACATGCTCGTTCGTTGCGCAGCTGCAGCATCATTTCAGGCACCCTGCTACGCCTCATGATGTAGGCATCGTGTGCTGATGCTGATCCTGGAAAACGAGCACAGACATGTGAAATCACCATGTTGGCAAGACACACCACAAGGGCATTAATGGAGTGGTAATGCTTGCGGTTCCTATACGCTACCTCCTGTGCCTGTGGTGGTACCAAAGCCACATGTGTTCCATCTATGGACCCAATGACATGGGGCATCCCTCCCAGGGCATAGAACTCACGCTTGACACCTGTCAACTGCTCAGGAGTTGGGAATTTAATGAACTCATCCAGGTGCTCCAACATGGCCTCTAAAAAATCATGCAGAACACGGCTGAACATGGTTTGGGACATGCCACCGACAGGGGCAATGGTATGTTGAAAGGTACCCGTGGCAAAGAAATGTAGGGCTGCCATCACCTTCATCTTGGGTGTCAGTGCAGTAGGATACCTGTGTAGCGGTTGGAGGTGTGGTGCCAGCAGTGTCGTCAAGTCCTCAATCAAACGTTGGGGGAAGCGGTAGCGGCATATACAGTCATGTTCCCTCAGGTCAGCCAAGTCCGGAATTGCTCGAGGGAGAGGCGAAGCCCTGCAGTGAATTAGAAGGGACAACGAAGAGTGAGTCCAGTACACCACCAATGTCAATGTACTGAGCACATGCTCAACAGGCAAGACACATATGCTACATACAGAGTCAGTGTTGGACAGGCCACACGAAGGGCTTGCTCCCTCCCCGCACGACAGGGCCCGAGCTCCGGCCCACCAGGCATAACCCACGAAAAGCACCCGTACCCCGTCTCCCGACGGATCTTCTGCCCTCGGACCTCTACTCATCACGGGGCCCAGCCCCACCGGCTCCCCCGGCCGGTTCAAGCCGCCATCTTGGGCCCTGCACCACGAGGCCGTGTGGCCTCGCCCCGACCCTAACCCCGGGCCTGACCGGCCCCGACATCCCGGCACCACCATCCACCCAGGAGGTGAGCGGACCACTTGGCAGGTCAATGGGAGGACGAAGTGTCAAGAGCTCTTCCCCCGCCAGGTGCCGATCGCCCCCAGCTCCCCCAGGCGCTGGCTCCACCCCCTGCTGGGTGTCTGGACACCTTCATCCCGGGCCCTCCGACCTCCAAGTGCGAGGGTCCGGACATCAAAGAGCGCCTGCCCTATAACTGGGGCAACTCCGGAGCAGGAAGGCAGTTGTATCCTGGAGTCGAGAGACACCGAGAGAACTCAGCCTTGACGTACTACTGGCGCTGCCGTAGCCCGCTCTTGTGAACCATCGTCCTGCCTGCTGGCGCTGCCGCGGCCTTCTACAACATCCATCCTCATCGGGACCTGCTGGCGCTGCCGCGGCCCGTCGTAACGACCATCCTCACCGGGACCTGCTGGCGCTGCCGCGGACCGTACATCGACCATCTTTCCGGGACCTGCTGGCGCTGCCGCGGCCCGTTGTAACGACCAACCTCACCGGGACCTGCTGGCGCTGCCGCGGACCGTACATCGACCATCTTTCCGGGACCTGCTGGCGCTGCCGCGGCCCGCACCAACTAAGCTCGAGGATTGTGAGCTAATCATCATCTCATCCAAACTACCTGACTGGTAGACAGACTGTCCCGCTACCCCTTACCCTGCTTTGAGAGACTTGAATCGAGGGGACCCCTGAGTCCAGACCTCCTTGTACCATTCAACCGTACCTTAAGAAGTGCTTATAAAGAACACTGAACCTTATCCGTGTGTGGTATCTGTCTGTGGGGGGGAAGTTACTTATCTGTACGATCGCTGGAGACGGCTCTCCCCGGAGACCTCTCCTCCTGACCCCGGCCGACCCTCCCGGTCCGTCTATCCTTTCTAACATTGGTGGCCAGCGGCGCGATCCGAATCAACGCGTAATCGTACAGAGAGTAGCTCACCCCACGACAACAACACGATGTCAGCCAAAGATAGCAACTCCACCGAGAAATTCCAAATGGATAAATTAGAAGAATACAACCACCGCGAACTGAGACAATTCTGCATAGAACTTGGCATTGCTACCACCGGCCTGAGTACCAAAGAGGATCTAAAGCACGCCCTAGAGTCGTGGGCAGAAACTGGGGTCGCCGGACCCTCCGACCAAAGCAGCATCACACCAGAGGGGAACGCCACGGCTCCCGAGGAGCGGGGAACGGGCCTCTCGCAGGAGGAGATCCGAGAAAGAGAAAGAACCAGATTGCACGAGTTGGAAATGGCACGACTCAAGATGGATGGGGAACTCAAGTTAGCTGAACAGAAACTCAACCTCGAGCACATGCGGCTCCGAGATGAACGAGAAGAGAAGCAGAGACAGAGAGAGCTGGAGGAGAAAAAAATAACGCTCGAGCACGAGCGCAAACTGGCGGAAATAGAACTTCGGAAACAGAATAAAGAACTGGGGGTGCCTGAGCGACCACACACCCCGGGGCCAATCGAGAAAAAAGTCCACATCCCCAAGGATGTTGTCCGCGAGTATGTCCGAGAAGACGACATACAACAGTGGTTTAAAGCCTACGAGATCGCCATGACCTCCCACCGGATCGACCGGAGTGATTGGGGAGCCGGACTCTGGGGGAGGTTTATCAACGAGGGGCGCGATGCCCTACTGCAGCTCCCAGATCACCAAATGTCGTCCTACGACCACATGAAGGCTGCCCTCCTCACCCGCTACGGCCTCACACCCGAGATGTACCGCCAGAGGTTCAGAGATTGCACCCGGATCCCAGGTACAACTTGGGTAGAATACGTGAACTATTTCAGCCGTACCTTCGAGGGTTGGATAAAGGGGAGCCAGGTCACCACCTACGAACAACTCTTTAACCTGATGGTATGGGAGCACCTGTCGAACAACTGCTTCGTCGAGCTCAGGCAGCACCTCCTCGACAGTAAGCTGACTGATCCCCGGCAGCTCGCCGCCGAAGCTGACCGATGGGAAAGCACCCGAGTGGGCCGGAGGGGGCCACACGAACAGAACAGAAACAACCAAGGCCAGCACCGTCCTCGGGGAGGAGGGGGGGGCCAGGGGCGAGGGAGAGACGCCTTGCCCGCAACACCCGTGGCCAGCACCCCGGCTCCGGCCGGTCGGGGCAACCCCCCGTGGCGTCCTGGGGTCCGAGCCAACGTCACGTGCCACCGATGCCAGCGAGTCGGCCACTACGCCAATGACCCGAGCTGCCCGCAGAACCAAACACCCAAGCCCCGCCAGGTAGCTGCCGCCGCCCTGGGGGAAGAGCGATCATTGGAGGAACCAGAGGAGTATGAGCCGGCCCAGCAAGAGTGGGAACCGGCCGCCATGGTCCTGGCGTGCTTAGGGGGAAGAGACATGGTCCCGCGGGCTCCCCTACCCGCTAACACCAGGAAATACGGTCAGTGGGTGACCATTAATGGACAGCGAGCCGAGGCCTTGCGTGACACAGGCGCCAGTGTGACGGCCATCCGCTGTCACCTGGTGAAGCCCGAGCAGATCCTGCCGAACATTCTCTGCCCCGTCCGCTCGGCAGACAACTCTGAAAGTATGTGTCAAATGGCCTGCGTTCCATTCGAATGGGGAGGGGTCTCCGGCCTGTTGAAGGTGACGGTCCGGGACGATGCCCCCGTGGACTGCCTCCTGGGGAATGACCTCGAGAGTTCCCCGTGGGCCACCGTTGAGAGAAGAGAGCACCTGGGGATGCTGGGCCTCCCGGACTGGGCCTGCATAACCACCCGGTCCATGGCCGCCCGTGCCGTCCCTCGATCAGAAGAACCAGAATGGCCAGCACCTCCGCCCCCAGTCGCCCCAGTAGAAGACAACGACGAGGCCAGCCTCCCAGACCCGACGGCCGAAGGGGACGCGCAACCCCAGGACCTTCCTGACCTGGCTCAGTGGCGTCAAGAGGGGGGGCCCACCCAAGCACAGTTCCGGCAGGAACAAAAGACCTGTCCCTCCCTCGAGGGACTCCGCCAACAAGCCAGCGCCCAGAACGCAGGGGACTCCACCGGAACTCACCGGGTCTACTGGGATAACGACCTGCTATACAGCGAGCAAAGAATCGCCGAGCTGGGGGCCGGTCGAGTACTGGTGGTACCTCTCCGCTTCAGAGACTTTCTGCTCAACCTGGCCCACGATGTCCCCCTGGCTGGACACCTGGGCCAAGATAAAACGTACAGCCGCCTAGTGACCCACTTTTTCTGGCCGAAGATGAGGAATGACGTCCTGAACCACTGCCGATCTTGCCCCACATGCCAAGCCAGCGGGAAGAGTGGTCGGAAGCTGAAAGCCCCTCTGCAACCCTTCCCTGTGGTCACCACCCCGTTCGAGAGGGTGGGGATAGACATCGTGGGGCCTCTGGACCCCCGCACGGCACAAGGACACAGGTTCATCTTAGTACTGGTGGACCATGCCACCCGCTACCCCGAGGCGGTGCCCCTACGGACCGTGACAGCTCCGGTGGTTGGCCGGGCCCTAATGGGGATCTTCTCCCGGGTAGGCTTCCCCCGAGAAGTCGTCAGCGACCGAGGCACGAACTTTATATCCAAATACATGAAGTCCCTCTGGCAACAATGCGGGGTCACCTACAGATTCACGACCCCCTAACACCCCCAAGGGAACGGACTAGTGGAGCGTTTTAACCGCACCCTCAAGGGGATGATTGGGGGATTGGAAGAGCCCCTCCGTCGCCAGTGGGATGTACTACTCCCGTGCCTCCTCTTCGCCTACCGCGAAGTTCCCCAGAAGTCCCTCGGTTTTAGCCCTTTCGAACTCCTGTACGGGCACCCTGTGCGAGGGCCCCTCAGCCTAGTAAAAGAAGGTTGGGAGATGGCCCCCCTAAAGACCCCTCCAGACGTCTTCAAATACCTCCTGGCCCTACGCAATCAGACCCGGCGCTTCAGAGAGATGGCCAAGGTGAACCTCGAGGCCAGCCAGGAGGACATGAAGAGGTGGTATGATCACAATGCCTCCTCCGTTGAGTTCGAGCCTGGACAACAAGTATGGGTGATGTCCCCCACCGAACCATGTGCCTTGCAAGATAAGTGGACGGGGCCCTTCAAAGTGGTCGAGCGCAAAAGCCCCGTCACTTACCTCGTCGACCTGGGGACCTCCCGGAACCCCCTTCGGGTCCTCCACACCAACCGACTCAAACCACACTTTGTGCGCTCAGAACTCAGCCTCCTGATGGCTACGGACAGTGGGGCAGAGGAAGACTCCGAACCCCTCCCGGATCTTCTGAAGACTCAGGAGAATGACGGCTCCGTGGACGGGGTCCGGCTCTCTGACGCCCTCACTTCGGAGCAACGCCAGGGCTGCCGGAACCTCCTGCTGCAGTTCGCTACCCTGTTCTCCCTCACCCCCGGGGTCACCCCTTGGTGTTTGCACGACGTGGACACCGGGGACAGTCCCCCTGTCCGACACCGGGCCTACCGCGTACCAGATCCGGTACGGGCCTGCATACAGGAGGAGGTGGCCAAGATGCTCACAATCGGGGTCATCGAGCCCTCGGACAGTCCCTGGGCCAGTCCGGTTGTATTGGTCCCCAAAGCCGCTGCCCCCGGCACCGCACCTGAACTGAGATTCTGCGTCGACTACCGGGGCTTGAACGCTGTCACCCGGACCGACGCTCATCCGATCCCCCGAGCAGACGAGCTGATCGACCGGCTGGGGGCCGCCCGCTACCTCAGTATCTTCGACCTAACAGCGGGCTACTGGCAGATCGGCCTCACACCCAGGGCTCAGGAACGGTCAGCCTTCTCTACCCCCGATGGCCTCTACCAATTCAAGGTCATGCCCTTCGGCATGAAGAATGCCCCCGCCACGTTTCAACGCCTCGTGAACCAGGTCTTGGCGGGGCTCGAAGAGTTCAGCGCTGCCTACCTGGACGATATCGCTGTATACAGCCACCACTGGCCCGACCACCTCCGTCACCTCCAAGAGGTCCTACAGGCCCTCCAGCGGGCCGGCCTCACAATTAAGGCCGGCAAGTGCCAAATTGGCCAAGGGTCTGTGACCTACCTTGGGCACCAAGTGGGAAGCGGGCTGGTGGCCCCGCTACAACTTAAGATTGCTGCCATCCAGTCCTGGCAGCCCCCCGTCACCCAGACCGAGGTCCGAGCCTTCTTGGGGCTCACCGGCTACTACCGGCGGTTCGTGAAGGACTACGGCAGCATCGTGGGGCCCCTCACGGGTCTCACGTCCAAGAACCAGCCGAAGCGGATTAACTGGACCCCCGATTGTCAAGCGGCCTTCGAGAAGCTGAAGGCCGCTCTATGCACCGCCCCTGTGCTCCAGGCCCCCGATTACAGTCGGGAATTCATGGTACAGACCGACGCCTCCGACCACGGCATCGGAGCCGTCCTTTCTCAGTTAAACCCCGAAGGTCATGACCAGCCGGTGGCCTTCATCAGTCGACGTCTCCTGGCCCGAGAACAGCGCTGGAGCACCATCGAGAGGGAGGCCTTCGCAGTGGTGTGGGCCCTCAAAAAGCTCCGGCCCTATCTCTTCGGTACCCACTTCCGGGTACAAACCGACCATCGACCCCTGCAGTGGCTGATGCAGATGCGGGGGGAGAACCCAAAACTCTTGCGCTGGTCCATTTCCCTGCAGGGAATGGACTTCACTGTGGAGCACCGACCAGGCCAAGACCACGCCAACGCGGATGGCCTGTCCCGCTTTTTCCGCCTCGACGAAGAGAGTCCCCAAGGAGATGGGTGACTCTCCCCGCCTTCAGCTGGGGGGGACGCATGTTGGACAGGCCACACGAAGGGCTTGCTCCCTCCCCGCACGACAGGGCCCGAGCTCCGGCCCACCAGGCATAACCCACGAAAAGCACCCGTACCCCGTCTCCCGACGGATCTTCTGCCCTCGGACCTCTACTCATCACGGGGCCCAGCCCCACCGGCTCCCCCGGCCGGTTCAAGCCGCCATCTTGGGCCCTGCACCACGAGGCCGCGTGGCCTCGCCCCGACCCTAACCCCGGGCCTGACCGGCCCCGACATCCCGGCACCACCATCCACCCAGGAGGTGAGCGGACCACTTGGCAGGTCAATGGGAGGACGAAGTGTCAAGAGCTCTTCCCCCGCCAGGTGCCGATCGCCCCCAGCTCCCCCAGGCGCTAGCTCCACCCCCTGCTGGGTGTCTGGACACCTTCATCCCGGGCCCTCCGACCTCCAAGTGCGAGGGTCCGGACATCAAAGAGCGCCTGCCCTATAACTGGGGCAACTCCGGAGCAGGAAGGCAGTTGTATCCTGGAGTCGAGAGACACCGAGAGAACTCAGCCTTGACGTACTACTGGCGCTGCCGTAGCCCGCTCTTGTGAACCATCGTCCTGCCTGCTGGCGCTGCCGCGGCCTTCTACAACATCCATCCTCATCGGGACCTGCTGGCGCTGCCGCGGCCCGTCGTAACGACCATCCTCACCGGGACCTGCTGGCGCTGCCGCGGACCGTACATCGACCATCTTTCCGGGACCTGCTGGCGCTGCCGCGGCCCGTTGTAACGACCAACCTCACCGGGACCTGCTGGCGCTGCCGCGGACCGTACATCGACCATCTTTCCGGGACCTGCTGGCGCTGCCGCGGCCCGCACCAACTAAGCTCGAGGATTGTGAGCTAATCATCATCTCATCCAAACTACCTGACTGGTAGACAGACTGTCCCGCTACCCCTTACCCTGCTTTGAGAGACTTGAATCGAGGGGACCCCTGAGTCCAGACCTCCTTGTACCATTCAACCGTACCTTAAGAAGTGCTTATAAAGAACACTGAACCTTATCCGTGTGTGGTATCTGTCTGTGGGGGGGAAGTTACTTATCTGTACGATCGCTGGAGACGGCTCTCCCCGGAGACCTCTCCTCCTGACCCCGGCCGACCCTCCCGGTCCGTCTATCCTTTCTAACAGTCAGGTCTGAGCAATATGCCCTGGACACGTATGCCAGGCATGTGACACTCCTACCAAGAGCAAGCTACAAACGTTGATTCTCAACCTCAATATGCCATGCCATGAAACTAGCTGTGGGCCAGTGTAAGTGAGCAGGCAGACGCATTACAGGAGTTACAGACATCCAAATATGTGCAGAAGAAGGATGTTTATTGTACAGACAGGTTGCGGAACACTAGAGGCACAGGTCACATGTCATAGAATAAGGACAGACCACACACCTTGCCATGAAGGATTACATGTCAAGACTGATCACACATACATTGAGAGTATGCAGATATGTCCTTGTATTGGAACTCCGTGTCGATGCATACATACACACCTTACGTCGGATTACACATGTGTGCTGGTGTGCGTAACAGTGTGCCATGCCCATCTACACACAGACACATGTTGGTTGCAGCAACTGCAGATGCATTTGACCAAACACCTACAGCAAACCTATGAGAACACATGACACACACATGACATAGCTACAGCGTACAACGCGGGCATTCACTTGTCAGGGGTAACATTCCGTGTACCTGGCATCAGGGGACATTTGCGGGTGTCGGTGACTGTGCCATGCCAGTGACGCATGGCCCACCAAGTCTGTACTACATGCACACATGTCAAAGGAGTGAAGGGGATGTGTGGCACATAGGGCACCATCACACGTGACATGTGTACAAAGCTCATCATACTTTAATTAGCTTCACACCTCAGGAGTATGGTGCCACATCACAGCCTGACCCACCTGTGCCCGACACATGTAGTACTGCACAGACAATGCCTTGATGTCCAGCCTTGGCCAAGTATGACAGCTCAATTCCTTCCTGTGTGCCACCTGTCACCACTGTCAGGTGTGAAACGCACCGTACATACACTCTGAGGGCGTGTGTAGGGTCCCTATCACTATGGGAGTGCTGGCGTATGCGTACGCCATAGTGATACGGACCGTACACGCGTGTGTAGGGTCCCTATCACTATGGGAATGCTGGCGTACGTGTACGCCATAATAGTTCGGACCGTACACACGCGTGTGTACGGTCCCTATCACTATGGTGGTGCTCGCGTACGTGTACGCCATAGTAGTTCAGACCGTACACACGCGTGTGTAGGGTCGGTCCGTATCACTATGGCGTACGCATACGCCAGCACTCCCATAGTGATAGGGACCCTACACACGCGTGTACGGTCCGTATCACTGTGGCATACGCACACGCGAGCACTCCCATAGTGATGGGGACCGTACACACGTGTGTACGGTCCATTGCAATGCATTTGGGGTGCCCTAGGGCTGTGGAACCTGTGTTTTAACATAGGATTGACATAGGGGACACATGAGGGACAAGTATAGGGGCCTAAATGCATGCTGGTTGTCATGAGACCGAGTTTCATGTTTGAATTTTGCATCATGTGGCCAGCAGAAGTCGGTTGGAGACAATATACTTTGTTGCACTGTGGTTGTTGACATTACATCATGCTCAATTTTTAAACCATGCAAAGCATGTCACTGGGGTAGTTTTAAAATGATTGGAGGACACGTAGGATGCAAATGTGACTGAGCCAATCACTCTGTACTCCTGTAAATGAAACAGGCCAGCAAGGAAGATATAAGGCAGCCAGGTCCCTTGAGAGAGCACTTGCCTGCACATCCTTTCATTCCACAACACTGCTGCTGCTTGTGATTCCTCTGGCACCATGTCCAGGTCTGTGGAGAGGGCCCAGCCATTCACCATGGAGGAGAATATGGCGTTGGTGGATGTGATCCTCCCACAGTACACCATGCTGTATGGTGGACCAGGGGAGCAGGTGAGTGCAGACTCCACTAGCTTAAACAGTGCCCCTTTTTGTGACTGTGACTTCTGGCATTGTGTCCAGGTTTGACAGACATGCAGGGTTCTTCATAGTGGGTCCCAGGGGGGGGAAGGTCTCATGTCTCCCATGCAGAGCATGCTGTAGTTCCTGTGTGCAGAACACACTTGCATAGTGCTTACTGTGACGATCACTGCATGGTGCATGCCGCTTTCGGACTGCCTAATCCTCCTGGAAATGTTGTTTCTACAGTCCTGATGTGGGTCTGTGCTCCCCCCAGGGTGACAGGTGCCAGTACCCACAGATGTGTGTCTGTTCAGTGTACCTGTGGTGAGAGTGTCCAAATGATGTGGTCGTCCCCTGGACATTGGTGTGTGTGAGTCCCCTGTCATGTGGGTGTGTGCATATGTGGAGTGTTGCACCCCAGCTGCATGTGGGATGGATATACCCTGCCCATCTGATGTGAGCAGGGAGCTGTGCTGGATGTCTGCCGTGCTGAGACAGCCCCACATCTGTGACACCCCCAGTCCAGTGGCACATGTGCAGAGTGAGGTTTGTAGCGGCAGTTGCCAATGCCCGGTGATTGTCCTGTTCCTGTGTGTGTCTGTGTACTCTGCTGAGGTAGCGTAAGTGGGCTGGGGCATGTGACTGCTTAGGGGTACAGTTCAGATTCCTGGTGTAGCTTGGGATGCACAGTGTGAGCCTGCATCATTGATTGTGTTGCACCCCTCATGCCACCTGTGTACTTTCAATGGCACCTACTGCATTTGCCTATTCCCAGGAGGATGATGTCACTATGACAAAGGTGCAATGAGTTGGCTGCATACTATGGCCAGTTCAAACATGCATAATTTGTAATATGTGTGTCTCTGTATCATTGATAAGGTGGATTGATGTATTGTCACTTTTGCATCCTCACAGGTAGGCGTCTGTGCCAAGGGGGAGATCTGGAAGCAAGCCGTCAGTGCCGTGAGGAGGACGGAGGGTCGGAAGCGGCGCCTAGCCCAGGTGAGGAAACGCTGGCAGGATATCCGGTGCTGGACGCGGAGGATCGCACGGGTCCTGCTGGGGGACTCACCTGAGAGCCACAAAAACCGTGGGCGCCGGCGTCTGACCCACATCCATAAGCGTGTGCTGGCGGTGGTCTTCCCCAACTTGGACAGGCGCTTACTGGAGAAGCAGCAGCAGGAAGGGGGTAGGTACATGTGTGTTTATTGCGTGTGACCAGCTTTTGGAAGTGCGCAGTTGTATGGATACACTGCCAGGGTTTAAATGTGCAGTGCATATCCTATTCCCCAAAGTAAAGCGGTGCTGTTCTTCCTCCCTTCCCCTCCTTGCCATGTGTTCCCTGGTCTGTGTGTAGTCACTTTTGCACAAGGTTATCTAGGCTGGCAGTTAATCCAAGTGCCCATTGCTTGCAGCATTATGTGTGGGGGTGGTGTGTAACAGGTTTTTGGACGTTGCCTGTGCCCTGGCCAGTTCTGTCATTGTGGGGTCCATGTTAGCTGGCACTGATGCTGAGTCCCGACATGGGAGTGTGTGTTTCATGTGTACTGCCTTACTGCCTGCATGTCGAATGTTGTGCCCTCTGACATGATGTGCTTGAGTATGAGATATGCATAGTGCAGGGATGGTGGCTTGTGTTCCAGTCATATCCATCCAGGGCCATGGAGTAGTGTGGCCACTACAGTCCCCTGGGGCACCTTTTCCTAGGTATCATGTTTGTCATCAGACAATGTGGACATTCTCTGTGTCTTCAGCATAGTTTGGGCCCTGTGGCATAGTACCCTGGCCTCATTTGTATTCACGTATACTGTGCTACATGTGTCCACTGTACAGGGTGACCTAATTTAGCTGGTGCATACTCACAGGGGCCAGTGCCTGTGTGTCTTGGTACAACTATCTGATGATGGTTGTTTGTCAGTGATATATGTGGACACGCGCACTAGGGGTAGTTTGTGTACGATCAGGATTTATTGCAGGCCATGTGTTTTCATCCCAGACTAAGAGGTGTAAGTACTTCTTCTGTCTCAATCACATTGTCTCAGGTAGGGGGGGGGGATTGGTGCGGACAAGGCCTACATGTCCAAACCTGAAGTCTCCTTGCTCGGTCTGGCCAGTGTGTGATGTTTGTGTGGACAAACACTCAAGGTGCAGTGACCCAGTCATGTTGGCCATGGTTTTCAGTATTACCTTTGCAGCATGTCCCAAGAGTTGATAGACATGGTTCCTGCTCATCCCTTTCTTGGCTACGCTGTGTTTCGCAGATGCTGTGCTAGATTGTCCCCAGATCCTGGCTCCTCTGTACAATTTGATATCAAGTTATTTGCTATTGTGTCATGCTCTCCATATTTTAACAGTGGCATGGTGGGTCAACAAACTGTGTGTTGCAGGGACTACATATGTCCCTTGTATTGTAGATGTTACTCTTGTTGCTTTTCAGGCTATGCACTGTGACCTATGTAGAGTTGACTCATGTGATATATGTATACAGGTGTCTGATTTCTCCTGTCTCTTCACCTTGCCCACAGCATCGTCGGGGGACTATGAGGGAGACACTGGCACGGACCGTGAGGAGGGAGCGAGCACCAGTGCCAGCAGTGCTGAGTTGGCTGGCACATCGAGTGGCACGGAGGCCGACGGGAGTGCAGCAGAGGACCTGTCCAGTCAAACCACTACCGACTATGACGCTGACGGGTCCGAGGCTGAGCTCTCCGAGGGGGCGGAGGCTGCTCCCACAGCTGACAGCAGCACTCCATCACTACCCGCCACCTCCATTCCGATCAACGGCCTCCCACTTGCTCGTGTCCCTTCCCGCCGTGCTAGGTCGCCACGTGTCTCCTTCTTGCCAGGCACCGCACCCCCTGCCCCTGTCTCCACTGCTGCCACCAATGCCGAGTCTGTGGACATCCTGCGGCAGTTGCAGGTTGGTCAGACTGCGATGCTTAATGTCCTCCATGGCCACAGCCGAGTGCTCAACCAGATGGAGGCATACATGGAGGGCATTTCAGCTGCGCAGTCTGACCAACGCAACTTGCTGAGGTCCATAGACTCGACACTGACTGCAGCAGTGGGTCTCTTGCAGCACTACATCCCCCCCCCCTACCCCTGAACCATCCACACTTCCCACTCCCATGCCTGTCCAAAGCCCACCCAGACGTCCCCATGTATTGTCCCAAGGTGTGTACCTTCCTCTGGGGACACTGACATCTTCCCTGCAGGGTGTTGTGAAGACATTTGTGCAGTGCTGTGTCTACATTTGCTGGGTGTGTGACGGACCCCTTCAACTTTGGCCATGCATGCTGGGCAAGGTCTCCACCTGCATCATTTGTGGCATCCTTGGGGGTCACTGTACTTGTGACTGGAGTATCTTGACATGACTTCATGTGTACATGTTACCTTTTCCGCACTATGCATGTGTGTACTCCCAGCCTCGCACACATGTGTTTCGTGTTCTGCTGGGTCTTTGAGCACCTGACTGACAATTGTGGGCATTGTATCTACGGGTACTCCACCCCTTTCTTTCCATGGGCACAGCTGGGAGGACTCTGCACCCACCCCTCCTATGTCTGGGCACTGCTGGGAGGACTCTGCACCCACCCCTCCTATGTCTGGGCACTGCTGGGAGTGATAGGCACCCACCCCTCCTATGTCTGGGCACTGCTGGGAGTGATGGGCACCCACCCCACCTATGTCTGGGCACTGCTGGGGGACTCTGCACCCACCCCTCCTGTGTCTGGGCACTGCTGGGGGGACTCTGCACCCACCCCTCCTGTGTCTGGGCACTGCTGGGAGTGATACCCACCCACCCCTACTATGTCTGGGCACTGCTGGGAGTGATAGGCACCCACCCCTCCTATGGCTGGGCACTGCTGGGAGGACTCTGCACCCACCCCTCCTATGTCTGGGCACTGCTGGGAGTAATAGGCACCCACCCCTCCTATGTCTGGGCACTGCTGAGAGGACTCTGCACCCACCCCTCCTATGTCTGGGCACTGCTGGGAGTGATAGGCACCCACCCCTCCTATGTCTGGGCACTGCTGGGAGGACTCTGCACCCACCCCTCCTATGTCTGGGCACTGCTGGGAGGACTCTCACCCACCCCTCCTGTGTCTGGGCACTGCTGGGAGTGATAGGCACCCACCCCTCCTATGTCTGGGCACTGCTGGGGGGACTCTGCACCCACCCCTCCTGTGTCTGGGCACTGCTGGGGGACTCTGCACCCACCCCTCCTGTGTCTGGGCACTGCTGGGGGGACTCTGCACCCACCCCTCCTATGTCTGGGCACTGCTGGGAGTGCTAGGCACCCACCCCTCCTATGTCTGGGCACTGCTGGGAGGACTCTGCACCCACCCCGCCTATGTCTGGGCACTGCTGGGAGGACTCTCACCCACCCCTCCTGTGTCTGGGCACTGCTGGGAGTGATAGGCACCCACCCCTCCTATGTCTGGCCATGTACGCTCCATGCATACACGGGTGGGGGTACGCTCCATACATACACGGGTGGGGGTAGGCTCCGGACATACACTGATGGGGTGGCAGTATGCTCCATTCATACACATGTGGGGGTACGCTTCGTACATACCCGTACCCACGCTCTGCGGGCCCGGGTACGGGCCGTACCCATGCCTTTGGAACATGGGTACGGTGCGGACCCCCAATGTTGGTGTGCCGTAGGGGTCCACGCCGTACCCAGCACTTCAGAGCGTGGGTACGGGCCGTACCACGCACACACCTACGTCACCCCAACAATGGCGGTACGACCCGTACCCACGTTCGGAAGGCCTGGGTACAGGCCGTACCAGCATTGTTGGGGTGATGTAGGGGTACGCGTGGTCCGACCCGTGCCCACGCTCTGAAGGCCTGGGTACGGCGCGGACCCCTACGGCACCCCAACATTGGGGGTCCGCACCGTACCCACGCTCTTCAAGCATGGGTACGGTGCAGACCCCTATGACACCCCAACATTGGGGGTCCACACTGTACCCACGCTCTTAAAGCATGGGTACGGTGCGGACCCCCAATGGGGTGCCGTAGGGGTGCGCACCGTACCCAGGCCTTCTGGGCGTGGGTACGGGTCGGACCACGCGTACCCCTACATCACCCTAACAATGCTGGTACGGCCCGTACCCAGGCCTTTCGAACGTGGGTACGGGTCGTACCGTCATTGTTGGGGTGACTTAGGTGTGTGCGTGGTACGGCCCGTACCCACGCTCTTAAGGCGTGTGTACGGTACGTACCGGATTTGTTGTGTTGGCTGTTCGCGTCATCACCCACTTCCGTTGTGGCGGACGCTGGCGTTGCTGGACACGCCCCCACCCCCTTGAGGTGGCCAGGCCCTGGAGGTCAGGTATGTGCAGGGCATGTATGACTTGTGACATGGGTGGTGGTTTGGTTTCTTGCCCCTGCCCCCCCCCTTTGCCCCTGGGTGTGGTTCTGACCTTCTGCGGTGTCTGCATCGGTACCTGTAGAGCAGGTGGACTGCTATGAGGGCCGGGATGACACATAGGTTCGGGTCCATGGCTGTCCGTCGCGTACAGGTGCTCCTTGTGCGCGTCGTCCTGATTTCCCGGCAGTTTTTGGCAGCCGGAAAATATAATCCATGCGGGGTGACGTCGGTGCGGATCGGACTTCCTGGTTCGTGGACCGCAGGCTGAATGCGTCCCGACCTCACGTCGGCGCTGTCTCGGATCACATTGGTATGTATTTTTTCGGCGGTCGGTGTTTTTTCCGATTCGTACGGGAATGGTGTTTCCGTGCGAATCATACTTGCATGTTTGTAATGTTTTTTAACCGGGTACGAGTCGGACGGAGAAAATGCTCCGTCCGACGGTTCGTACCCGGTTTCTCCAGGATCCGAATCGGCACCTAAGTGTAACAAACAATCACCCAGTCTCACATTGCCTGCCGCTTCCGGGTGTTAAAAGAATGGCTGGAATGTGTGCAGAATCTTCTGTAGGTGGTCAGTAAGTGGCTGACTCAGTGTTTTTTTTCAGAAAGTCTTGAACAATGATGTTAATGAGGTGCGCCAAACACAGGACCCTAAAATAGCCACCATCGGCCATGGCCTTAACTATACTACTGACTACCATTGTCCGTGGCAACAAAACCAATTTTAAGTCCTCTTGGTTGCAGCCATTCAAAGACCTTAATGTTAAAGTCTTCCAAAATGTTTGCAGTAGGATGGGATTTCTCCATGGTGAACATGGGTACTGTAGCATGCTTCTGAGCACCATTAGAAATGTCAGCAGTGTCAACAACACCTGCAGATATCTTTTCTCTAACCCCCACAAAAGAGATCCAGTGTGCAGTGATGCATACGTAATCAGTGACCTGGCACTGGCCACATGTCTGTCGTCAAGTGTCAAGTGGATAGTGTGAACAGCACTCTGCTGTAAAGCTTGTCCAAGCTATTACAGCACGTCCTGATGTAGTGGTGGAACAGCAACTCAGGTGCAATAGGACCGGCTGGGAACCTTCCATTTCGGGCAGATGTCTGCCACAAATTCAAGAAAACCCACTCCTTCCACAAAAGAAAAAGGGAGGAGGTCCAGTGCTAACGTTGCAGCCAGCTTCGCGTTCACAAACATGCTGTTGGGTGGTTGCATTCGTACTGCCCCTTCGGCCTAAAACATGCAGAGAATGGTAGCCTGAATTTTTTTCTTTTCTGTTGCCACTGATACAGGTGACTTCTTGAGACCAGATAATGTTAGGCCCAATGTGCGTCTTTTTGTTGTGGCAATCCCTGTACTCTCTTGCTTTGGAACCCTTGGTGTCTTGACCTGACTCTTGTGCCATTGCAATGTTGCTGATGATGATGTGGGCTATACCACTGAACTGCTAGGGACAGGGCTGCTTTGTGAATGGGAGAAAATGTCTCCCTCTTCTTCACCTTCCACCCTGAACAGATCTTCACCAACAACACTTGCAGTTTTTTTGCCGCTAAGGTGCGCTTCCCACTGGATCAAGTGGTGTTTTCTCAGGTGGGTTGTTTGATCTCCAGTACCTTAGTTTGTACTAAGCTTACCCTGACTAACACTTACTCTACAAATGGAGTATATAGCAATGTTCACCTCCTTCTGGCTAACCGAAAAGAAGTCCCAAACTGAGGAGGTCAACTTTCTGACGCTGCTGGTGCCACTTGCAATGTCATATTGTTAGAAGGCGACCTCAGAGGGGCCCGGAGGGGGCACTGACGAGCCTGAGGTCAACCCTCAAGGTATCGTAGCCGGGCACTGGCGGGAGACTCCTCAGGGGAGGAATCTCGTATCTAGGATCGTACACTCGGCACCACCCGACAAAGAGACACCACACCGGGAGTTCTTACGAACAAATCTTTATCAGATCGGAGTCGTAGGATCTTTATGATCAGCAAGGCAAATATATACAAGTAGAGCACGGGCTCACAGAGTCTCGGGGGGGGTAGGAGGTAGCGGGACAGTCTTTGGGGATATGGATCAAATGCAGGGGCGTACCCGGCGCACAGCTCACAATCCTCGAGCTGGGGGATACGCTTGTCGTCGTCGGGGTCCGGCGGGACCAAGGGAGTCTGTGGGAGCCGCGAGTCACTCAGCAGGGCTCGGGCACAGGTTCGGAGGTCTTACGATCTTCAGGGAGCCGCGAGTCACTCAGCAGGGCTCAAGCACAGGTTCGGAGTCTGTGCAGGCAGGGGTCTTGTCACCTGGGGGTCGCTTGTCGGGGTTTCCTGCCATTGTCTTTTGATCCTTTCAGGGCCGGGTCGGGAGGAGTCCCAGACACCCAGCAGGCATGGAGCCAGCCCTCGGGGAGGCCGGCGGGCCGATCGAAACCCACCTTCCCAGGGGAGCTCAGAGGTGCAATGGAAACTGCTCCTCCCTCTCTCATCCCAATGGGAGCGCGATGTCCCCCAGCCGGAGTGGCGCCTCTAGGCCAGGGTCGCGCTGGGGCCGGGCGGCCATCATGGTGCATGAAGTGGGCACGCGGGCCCGGTGTGGCCGAAAGGAGGAAGGCCACGGACGGGGAAGTCCGTGTCGGGTGTGTGTGTGTTCTGGTGGGAAGGATCGGCTAGGCCGTGTGCTCGGGGCGGCGTGAGGTGCATGGGTCAGGTTATGTGGTGCGGGGACAGGGATGGCCATGCTACGAGGCCGGGTCTAACACATATGAACTGGTAGATGGGCGTGATGTTTGACTCTCTGCAGTATCTACTTCTACTGAGGTGGTTGTGGTGCATGTAGGTCACTGCCTGGAATTTTTAAATATGGCTGCTGGAGGTGGTGTTGGTGGTATCTGTGTTGGTGGTATCCGTGCCACATCCCTCACAGCAATTTGGGATGGGGTAATGTTGGTCTCTACTAGGGTGGGGCTAACGCCCATGATGACTAGCTAGTCATCATCTTTCTCTTCTACATCTTCCTCCAAAACTCTAAGGCTTTCCGGAACCTTTGTTTTCCCTAGCCTTGTCTCATGGGCGTGGCGGTCTCACTCTCAGACTGAGGCAGGGTCCAAGAGGTGTCTAGATCATCAGAAGGGGAGCTTGGAGAAGAAATTGATGGACTAACCCTTTTTTTCTTGCTGGAGATCTGGAAGACAATGGATCTTCTTAAAGAGTGGTTTGCTCTTCTTCCTCAGCAGGAAGCTCGATCTCCTAAACTGCCCCTACTTTGGGAGGAACTACTGCTATTGGTGGTGGTTGCGGCTGTTGTTGCCCACTTATCTGAGTTTCATGCATTGATTGGGTACTACTTTGCAATAACGATAAGTCAATTTCAACCACAATGCTCATTGACGTTGCCTTGATGGGACTGGCTGCCTCTGAGACAGACATGGGTTTGGGCCTAGGTGGGCAGGAGTGCTGCTCACAGATTGCTACCCAGACACCGCTGTTGCAAGCGCAATTTTTGGTTTCCCAAAAAAGGTCTTGAGCAGCATACCGGTGGTGGTAAGTGGCAGTGCCTTCTTTTTCTCACTGGAAACTTTGACTTTCTTGATACTGATACCTTTCTTTGGAGCCATCTTGAAGCTGTCAGTTAGCACGCAGCAGCACTTGCCTTAGATTCACAAGTTGAAGAGATGTGTGTGGTCACACGTCAAGTGACGTCGTGCGCAGGGCACAGGCCTTCTGTCTGGCAGTACAATAGGTGATGTTGTCTCCTCTTCTTGTGCACCTAAAAGCAAAGAAGTAAGAAGAACATCAGTGAAATTACTAGTACAAACAAATATAATATATATATAAATTAGTGTGTAGTAACAATTGTTAGTATTACTGCAGTTATTAAAAAAATTAACAATACAGTGTAATCATTTGTGAGACTTTGACAACAACTAGGGCTTTCATGGTGTACTGTACAGTACACTCAGGAAGGGTAGGAAAGAATAACAGCAACAACAAAAATAGAAATGTAACTGTTTGGCATTGTGCATCACATGGGAGGCAGCACTCAGGGAGCTGCAGATGACAAATGACAATTGAATGGAACAATCCCTAGAAAATGAATACTGTTGTGCACATCACATAGCAGACATGGAGTTAATGGTTCATTGATGCCAAATCATGTTACTTAGAAACTGAAAAAAAAATTAAAAGGAAATTAAAAAAAACAAAAATGTAATCTTTGAAAAAAGAAAAAAGGAAAAAATGTAATTGGAAAATTACAATAAAAAAGAAATTTAAAAAAATGATTATAAATAAGTTAAAAAAAAATTACCCTCAATCGTCTAATTATTAATTCATTAAGCTGCTATTGTCTCACTGATCAACCATCCATGCAAGCATGTGGCAAAGGGGCAACTGGCTGAACATACAAAATGGCTGCCAGCCAGTGCCAAATGGTCATCATCAACAACAACAAGCAAGAAGAAGTCATTCGAGAACAAAGAGAAGACATGCAGGCCTCTGGCAAAAGCACACTGGCTGCCTTCCCATAATGGCCAGCAGCCACATGGCCAGCCCACAACAAGAAGCATTGGAACAAAGGGAAGACATGCAGGCCTACGTCAGAAGCACACTTACTGCCTTAACAAAATGGCCACCAGCCACATGGTCACAACAACAAAAAGCAGGAGGCCAGGAAAACAATAAACACAAGGAGGCCTAAGGACACAGACTTTACAAAATTACCACTGGCCACATGGAGATCCAAGGCAAATGCTGGCCTTCGATTAAATACACACTAACACACTGGCCAGACAAAGGAGGCATGCTAAAAAGGGTTAAAAAGGTTTGCAAGTTACAACCACACACATTCAACAAAGGCATTAACACACAAGAAAAAAAAATAAAATACTACAGAAAAAAACATTTTGTATTTCAATCCAATGCCATCCATGCCAAAAATGATGTTTAAATTCAACAGAAACCACAGAAACAGTTGTTTCATGCACCCATGAGTAGCTCTGGGCATACTGGCTGAAAGGCCTATTGGCAGACTACTGGGATACATAGTGAATTAAATAAATATTGCTAATTGATTTCAAAACATGGAGAAAATGTAGTGAACTGTACAACATGTTTCCTTTATAAAAGAAGAACAATTACTTACAAAGAAACACCTAGGCCTCTACTGAAACTACAGGCCACCCACCACAGCAATTTATTTTTAAATCGATGAATAGTTCAAATAAATCTATGTGCATGGCCCCAAACAAACTACACCAGTTTTCCAACTTACTTGTGAAATCTCAAATTCAAAGTCCTCAAATCCAATGATAAATTATGCAGCAGACACAAATATGTATCCTTTCCCTTGAATAAAAAATAACAAATAAAAAGGACTCCTTGCACAAAAAAGCCTAGCCAATTGTGAATTTTAGGAGTTTTTTTTTACTCAAAATGATCATTTCGAGAAGGTTTTGATGCTGCTCGGGGGAGGCAACCTTCTCTATGTTGCTGTCGCAGTAGATCCTGCACATTCGGGATCACGTTCTTCACAAAACCCCAGCCGGAACTCTGCTGGTGCGCTCAAATGATGTGTTGGTGACTGCAAACTTTTGCGGGACCATGGACCGCCTAGCAAATCTCGTGGCGCTTGCTACCAGCTCAGAAATCTTGTTGGCTCCCGTGTGCGTGAAACAACGATTTGGCCACACCAACACAAAAAAACTCAGCTCACTTGCGTAGTGCAGAGTATATCGTCAACTCCACATTCTACGTGGAACGTGGAGTTGCCAAAATTCTGCAAACTCAGCGTGCGGAGTTTTACGACTGGGCTTTCTCATGATAACATTGGGAATTTGAGAAATTAACCTCTCTCTGCTGTTTAATATGTTGGAGTTTGATAAGAAACATGCAAGGCCTTTTATTATTCCATTAGAAAGTTATGCAAGTAGAATATATATTTTTTTAAACTGAGGAGGGAATTTTCATTGTTATTGCAGAAAAGTAGAAATGTATAATAGGTACTAATATAATTTTAATGGAATTCAGTCTACACCACTATGAAAGAAACAGTGGATTCCATTGTGATGATGGTTGAAATAAGGGTGTTGGTTGAATGGATATAGCATCCTCGGCAAAAGTCATAAACCTTTCTATCCCATGCACAGGAACCTTAGGCTCACTATAAAGGAGGTTGTCGCCCCGGCAAATGTGATATCTTTCAGAGACATCACCCGCTGCTTGGGCTACAGCCTGTTCCCTCATACCCTCAAGGTTCAGGCACTCCCTCTGTGCCCTGCAGAATTCCTCTTTGGAGAGACAGGGAGAAATTCGAGATCGAAAGTAACTGGGACATGGTCCAAAATAAAAAAAGTGCCAACATTTGCTTTAATAATGTGTTGAGAAAGAGTTTGATAAACGAAAATGTAATCAATTCTAGATTGTATCAAATTAACAGGGAGAAAAAGGTGTATTTGTTTAAGCAGGGATTGCTTAGACGGCAAGTATCTGTAAGTGCTCGTTGGTTGATGGTGGATGTTAATTGTTTACACTATAACTCCTTCTCAAGGGTATGGAGACTTGATGAATCTATTGATAGTTTTGTCTCTGGTTTAAGATCATCACTAGTCAAGTGTGCATTCATGGGTATACAGTATTAGTATATATATTTGATCAGTGAATTGTGCACATATCAAACAAAAACATTCAACTGAAATTATGGACTGCAAGGAACGCTACTTTAGAGGAATCCTTAGAATTAGCAAGGGGGTGGAGAGTTTACTAGTAAATGTGTTAAGATCATGGATAAAAAATAGCAAACCCTATTAGTAGCAAAGTGACAGGAATGGAATCTGCTTTTACTGTAAAGTCAAAAGGTTAATCTTCAAATTAAGCCTGCTAGTGATAAATCTAGTGCCCGCAAACCAGTTAAAAAGAATTATAATCAGGGAAAATATTTAAGATGTGCAAGTTCTGATCATTGGACTTATGATCCACAATGTCCTGCTAGGAAAGTTACTTGCATGAAATGTAAGAAAGTACGAAATTATGCACGTATATGTAAGAGGGTACGAGTGAAACATCTGGGAATGAAAGGTGTTAATTGACTGCATGATGTTGATCAAGATAGTGACAGTAGTGAAAGTTACATTGTGACTATATAGGGGTAGTGAGCAATATAAGTGTTCCCAACCAAGGAAGTAAAAGATGATACCATGAAGCGTACAAAGACTATGGTGCCGATCACGATCCGGTAAAAAATTCCCCCGTGCGACTCGTATCGGGTCTTTTTACCGTACGAATCGTACAAGTGCCGTACGAACTGGCAATCACGATTCGCATGGTAAAAAGTCCATACGAACCGCACCGGGAATCATTCCCCACACGTCCTCGGGTCGGAAAATGTGTCCGACACGTCCTCGGACGATTTACCTTACAAACGTAAAAATCCAAGTCCGACCGAGGAATCACGATCCATCCCGTGCGTCCGAGCCTACAACCGTATGGAAAAAACACCGTCCGCACCGAACACCAATAGCAACCATGGAGACATGTGCCCGCATACGCGCCCAACACTCCCCCCAGCCCCCGTACGTCCGACACGTACCCCCGTATATGTATACCCCCACCCGTCTATGTACACCCCAGTACGTTCCAGTCGCACCCCCACCCCAGTACGTGTCGTACCACCGTCAATGTACACCCCCCACCCCTGTACGTGTCGTACCACCGTCTATGTACACCCCAGTACGTTCCAGTCGCACCCCCACCCCAGTACGTGTCGTACCCCCCGTGTACCTACACCCCAGTACGTTCGAGCCACACCCCCACCCCAGTACGTGTCATAGCCCCGTCTACCTACACCCCAGTACGTTCCAGTCGTACCCCCACCCCAGTACGTGTCGTACCACCGTCAATGTACACCCCCCCACCCCTGTACGTGTCGTACCACCGTCAATGTACACCCCCCCCTGTACGTGTCGTACCCCCGTGTACCCCCACCCCTGTACGTGTCGTACCACCGTCTATGTACACCCCCCCACCCCTGTACGTGTCGTACCACCGTCAATGTACACCCCCCCCTGTACGTGTCGTACCCCCGTGTACCACCACCCCTGTACGTGTCGTACCACCGTCTATGTACACCCCCCCACCCCTGTACGTGTCGTACCACCGTCAATGTACACCCCCCCCTGTACGTGTCGTACCCCCGTGTACCCCCACCCCTGTACGTGTCGTACCACCGTCTATGTACACCCCCCCACCCCTGTACGTGTCGTAACACCGTCTATGTACACCCCCCCACCCCTGTACGTGTCGTACCACCGTCTATGTACACCCCAGTACGTTCCACCGTCAATGTACACCCCCCCACCCCTGTACGTGTCGTACCACCGTCAATGTACACCCCCCCACCCCTGTACGTGTCGTACCACCGTCTATGTACACCCCCCCACCCCTGTACGTGTCGTACCACCGTCTATGTACACCCCCCACCCCTGTACGTGTCGTAACACCGTCCATGTACACCCCCCCACCCCTGTACGTGTCGTACCACCGTCTATGTACACCCCAGTACGTTCCAGTCGTACCCCCACCCCAGTACGTGTCGTACCACCGTCAATGTACACCCCCCCACCCCTGTACGTGTCGTACCACCGTCTATGTACACCCCCCCACCCCTGTACGTGTCGTACCACCGTCTATGTACACCCCCCACCCCTGTACGTGTCGTAACACCGTCCATGTACACCCCCCCACCCCTGTACGTGTCGTACCACCGTCTATGTACACCCCCCCACCCCTGTACGTGTCGTACCACCGTCTATGTACACCCCCCACCCCTGTACGTGTCGTACCACCGTCTATGTACACCCCAGTACGTTCCAGTCGTACCCCCACCCCAGTACGTGTCGTACCACCGTCAATGTACACCCCCCCACCCCTGTACGTGTCGTAACACCGTCCATGTACACCCCCCCACCCCTGTACGTGTCGTACCACCGTCTATGTACACCCCAGTACGTTCCAGTCGTACCCCCACCCCAGTACGTTCCTGGCGCACCCCCAACACAACCTCCTAAGTACGGAGCGCACCCCATGCCCCAACATCACAACCGCATGTACGAGTCGTACAAAGCCACACACAAGGACCAAATCGTACAACCAAATGGCCCATGTACACACCGTACACACGCACAAAACGCACGTACACAACAAGGACAAAACAAAACAACTCAACAATACACCATTCGAAAGGCACACAGCCACTAAACATGGCCAACAACCACTAAAATAACACAATCACTGACCTGCAACTGTCAAAAACAAACAGAGGCCCAATACACCACCACTCCTTATAACACACCCACCCAAAATTCAAACACTGCCACACCCACCCATGGACCAATAAAAAGGGCCCACACACACAAACCATGAGCCTTTGCAACAGACCCACTGCTGCCAGACACCACAGAACCAGACTACAAGCGACACCACATCTTACACTTGCACACCTTCACACGACCACCCTCACAAACACCCTCTCATCACATTCACACACACACACAACCATCCACACCCCCCCCAACATCCACACACCCCCCACACCCACACCATCCCCACCCACACCCCTCACCATGCCCACTACCAAGAATCCAAAGTTCAGTCACCGAGAGTTGGAGGTCCTTGTTGATCAAATCCTCAGAGTCGAGCCACAGATCTTTGGAACATTGGTCAGAAGCACCAGCCAGGCAGCCAAAACAGCCATGTGGCAGACCATCGTCGATGCTGTGAATGCTGTTGCGGACACCAGGAGGACCAAGCAGGATTGCCAGAACAGGTGGTACGATCTGCGGAGGAGGGTCAGAGCCAAGAGACAGGAGGAACACGACCAGGCCAACGCCACCGGAGGAGGGCCCTCCCGCAGACCCGTACAGTACCATCCCTGGGAGGAGAGGGTGATGGCCATACTGCCGGTGGAGGCAGTTGAAGGAGTAGAAGGACTCCGAGACCCGGGTGAGTACACAAACAACGCACCTCACATGGGGGGAACTGCAACCACAACCAAAATTAATAACAGGCACGCAACCACCACAAGCCATCGCATTACTCAACCACACTCCATGAGCAGGCACATGCCACTGCTGCCACCATGCCCCATGCACCCAGCTGGACAATGTCAAGTCACAGGCCACAGAAGACAACAACACATGACACGGTAACCCGGATGGCGGGAGGCTGGGCACCAAAAATCACATAGTGCGACTCCAAAGCAGACAACAATGCCCTCTGCCCATATGGCCTAGGTCACAGCCAGACAAACACTGTGTCCCAACACAGGAATGACTTGCCAGCAAATGGCGGATGCCTTGCATCAACACATGGGGGTGAAGGCACTGTTTTGCACATGCCAGCAGCTAATGAACAGCCAACAGTGTGAAAGAGTGGCAGCACACACCACCACAGCAGCAGCGCACAGACACACAGCAGACAAAATGGGTGCCTGGAGATCAGAAACAAACTCACATCAACAGGCCAAGGGCCACTCAAAGATCTGCTAACAGTGTGTGCCCAGGAAGCTGGGCCAAGGTGACAGAGGGTGACACACGGAGGGAGGGAGAGGGGGACACAGAGGGAGGGAGAGGGGGACTGAGAGGGAGGGAGACGGACAGAGGGAGGAGGCTGACACACAGAGGGAGGGAGAGGGGGACAGAGAGGGAGGGAGAGGGGGACACAGAGGGAGGGAGAGGGGGACTGAGAGGGAGGGAGACGGACATAGGGAGGAGGCTGACACACAGAGGGAGGGAGAGGGGGACAGAGAGGGAGGGAGAGGGGGACAGAGAGGGAGGGAGACACAGGAAGATGGACAGAGGGAGGAGGCTGACACACAGAGGGAGGGAGAGGGGGACACAGAGGGAGGGAGACACAGGAAGATGGACAGAGGGAGGAGGCTGACACACAGAGGGAGGGAGAGGGGGACACAGAGGGAGGGAGAGGGGGACACAGAGGGAGGGAGAGGGGGACACAGAGGGAGGGAGAGGGGGACACAGAGGGAGGGAGAGGGGGACAGAGAGGGAGGGAGAGGGGGACAGAGAAGGAGGGAGACACAGGGAGAGCAAATCAGTCCTGTGGTGTGTGGGAATGTCTGCTCGTCAGCAGGTGGACTGCGTGCATGTAGACAAGGGTGGCCAGTGCCAGAACCCCCCCTCTTCATCATGGCAAAACGCAGGGCCATGTCACAACCTGTACACGAGCACAAGGACAGCCACCTGCATCATATGAGTGTGTGGATCCACTCCATGTGCACATGTACAGTGCTACAAGGAAGGCACAAATGCATAGCTCGGCACACATGCACACTCCACTGCTGACTGCAGTCACACTTGACGCAGCAAGTAAGACTGTGCCACACATAGTTAAAGGGGCCAAATTGGTGCCCAAGGGACACACACATGCACAAGTGCACTGTGAGTGGAATGCAAGACAGATCCTAATTCCAAGAGGAAATGTGCCAACTTTGTAACGGATGAAACATGGATGTTGCATGGATCAAAATTAACATTTTCTCTCTCACACACAGGTCAACGTCGTGCTGCACCCCCCAACACTGGGGGGGAACACTCACAGGACCCGGATCTGCAGGAGACCGATCCCACCGGCAGCGACCACTCTCACCACTCTGCGGACGACCCCGAGCGACCTGGCCCCTCTGGTGTCCAACCACCTGCAGCACCTGCGTCAGGTACAACCGTGCCAACCACCACCCCCACTCCTGCCACTTCCCAGGAGACACCCAGGATCCCTGCCCCAACACCACAATGCAGCCAGGCTCGCCAGGAGGGACACGGTGTCCCGGGCACCCAGGAGGAGGCAGGCGACAACGCCAATGCCACCCCTCAGGGGTCCCGGAGACCCGATGTGCCCACAAGTGCAGGCCAGACGCAAGTGGGCAGGGGTGGTGGGAGTGGAGGACGGCGGAGGCGCGAGCCTGACCAGTTGGCTGGGGATCCGGTATTTTCACATGTCCGTAACATCCTGGACTCATACCGGCAGGACACCACGGGCATGGCCCAGGTTGTGTCCGTCCTCGAGGGGATCAAGGTCCAGCAGGCCCAGCAACATGCGGAGCTAATAGCCTGTCTACAGCTACACCAACGGAGGATGGAGGACAGACAGGCTGAGCAAGTGACGGCGTCCCAGGGGATTCACGCTGAACTCCGTCGGATGGCCGACACCATGGCCGACCCTCCCTGTGCCAGAAGGCGGAGAACATCACCACCCACAGGGAGGGATCATGAGGAGGAGGAGGAAACATCCGACGGAGCATCCCAGACGTCGTCACGGCCTGCTGCTGAGGTTCCCCGCAGGAAGCCGGGTCGTCCACGGAAAGGACCGTGAGGGTGGCTGCTACATCACCATCGCCCAGGACACCTGGCCTGGCACCTGGCCCACTGGAGCAACAGCATCACAGCATCAAGAGACATTCTCTGCCACATGGCCCTGCTGGTCACTGGCTGACCAATGTTGACAAAGACTGTGGCATGGACTCTGAGGATTTCCAATGGCAAGGACACCAACTCCCCTACTGAACTTTGGATTCCCTAATCCCGGAAAGCCCCCCACTTTGTCCCCCCCCCCCCTAATAAATCACACTATTAAGAGTAGATGCCTGCTGGTAGCATTATTACCTAACATGTGTCTTGTACAGTCTAAACATGCCTGAGTCATCTGTTCACTTCAACCATCCACACCCTGGGGCCTGAGTCTGGCACAGGACACATGGGTCACAGTTTATTAGGCAAGACAGACATGGAGCACCATACACACCCGTGATGTGCAGAACCAGCTGAGGGGGTGGCCGAACAACCGTGCTGACAGACACATTGAGTACAGCAACAGTCATGCGCAGAGGTCAGGGAACCTGGCCCGTGTCCTGGGGGGCACCCAGGTACGTGTAGACAGGTGGCAGAACCATGTCCTGCAAGCTTGAGTCCGGTGGATGCAGAGAATGGGGGCCTGGACAACGTTGGATGCATGGGGATGGCACATGTCACACTACCCACACAGTCATGGACATCATGCCCAATACACAGTCTCAGCACACTCACACAGCTTGCATCTTGCCACTCGACACATTGACACATAGCCACAATCTGGGAATACCATGCCAGACATGCAGGATGCACCGTGCCAACACACCAGCATTGACTGAGCAGAGGCACCTTGGAGGCATAGGGACACCTTTAATAGTCATGTTTTTGGGATTGCAGAGGCAACTTGAAGTACACATGAACACATCATGTGGAGTAACATGTGGCTCAAACACTGGCACCCCCCTTCTGCAGCACAAATGCGTGATAGCCATGGTACTGGCACACAAGCGTCGGCTAACAGCTAAATACCCACAGCTGCACACGGAGAGCCTGCCATACACCATAGATCCGCTGATGTGGAAGTCCCACGCCATGTCAAGCCAATGTCAACCGTATGTGTCCGAGGGCAGTGTCACACACATTGATGCCATCATCACAATCCACCATCCCATCACTGATGACTGACAACCAGGCAGCCCATCTATTCTGGTGTACCCAGCTGCATGTCGTGTCCCATGGGGATGCCACATGACTGCAGAGGAACCAAACCCCGACCTGGGCAGTGTGCACACATCGTGAACAACTGCCACACCCAATACACCCCAGATGCATCCCTTACCCCATGGAGACTTCCAAACGTGTCCGTGCCTGTAACGCTGAGTCAGCCCACGATGCCATGTCCATGAGGAATAGCAGTGCCACAACAATGCAACCAGCAGATGGCATGCGCAGGTACCTGGGGAAGAGAGACACACAAGAAGTCAGCCACAAAAAGCACAGCCACTTGCATGTGCATTGACTCGACACATGTATGGATGACAACATGCTAGGTCACAATTATGACTGGGGAAATACTACCATCACTGCCACCATCACTCCAGTGACACACCCACACACACCTCTGACTCACGTGCCATACATGCAGGTGGACACACACATCACAACACATGCCACACGGGGACCAAGGCGTGCACACTCAGACACTGGTACTCACCACTAAGCAAAGAAGTCGCGTATGAGCCGAGTCCGGATGTCCTCTTGCGGCTCCACATCCTCCACATCACTAGCCCCATTGCCAAGCCCTTCGTCCTCCACGGGTGGATGGTCCTCGTCATGTTGATTCAGGATGAGTGGCACAGCTCTTTCAACTGCCATGTTGTGCAGCATGCAGCAGACCATGAAGATCTTGCAAACCTTTGCCGGGGCATATGGGAGTGCGCCGCCGGTCTTGTGGAGGCACCGGAATCGGCTCTTCAGCATGCCAAACGTCCTCTCTATCACTCGCCTTGTCCGGCCATGGGCGGTGTTGTAGCGGAGCTAGGCCGGCGTGATGGGGTTGCGGAGAGGTGTCAGCAGCCAAGGCATGTTGGGATAGCCAGCGTCCCCTAAATGGAAAGCACATGGATATCGTTAGAACTGGCGAAGCGGTAGTGCTGCTCGGCCAAACAGAATACAGGACAGACAGACTGTACCCACCAACAACACATGCTCGTTCGTTGCGCAGCTGCATCATCATATCAGGCATCCCGCTACGCCTCATGATGTAGGCATCGTGTGCTGATCCTGGGAAACGAGCACAGACATGTGAAATCACCATGTTGGACAGACACACCACAAGGGCATTGATGGAGTGGTAGTGCTTCCGATTGCGGTACGCCACCTCCCGTGCGTGTGGTGGTACCAAACCTACATGTGTCCCATCTATGGACCCAATGACATGGGGCATCCCTCCCAGGGCATAGAAACCACGCTTGACCTCAGTCATCTGTTCAGGGGTTGGGAACTTGATGAAGTCATCCAGGTGAATCAACATGGCCTCCAAGAAATCATGCAGCACACCGCTGAACATGCTCTGGGACATGCCACCAACATGAGCTATGGTATTTTGGAAGGTACCCGTGGCAAGGAAATGTAGGGCAGCCATTACCTTCAGCTGGGGTGTCAGTGCCGTAGGATACCTGTGCTGCGGTTGCAGGTGTGGTGCCAGTCTCGCCGTCAGCTCCAGAATCAACGGTTGGGTGAAGCGGTAGAGCCGGATCCTGTCATTCTCCTGCATGGTGGCCAAGTCTGGAATTCTTCGGGCAACAGGAGGCGCTCTGCAGTAATTTGGAAGTGACAAGGAAGAGTGAGTGCACTACGAGAACAACTCATGTCTACTGAGCACATGTAAATCTGGCAATACACACATGCCACATAGGGAGTCAGGCATGTGCTACATGCCCAGGACACGTATGGATGCAAGGTGACACTCCTTCCAAGACCCAGCTACACACGGTGATTGAGAACCTCCCCATGCCACGCCATGGAAATAGCTGTGTCCCAGTGCAAGTGCACTGCCCGACGCAAGACAGGAGTGACATACACCCACACATCAGCAGAAGTGTGATGCCGATTGCAGAGACTGGCAGCGGAACACTTGAGCCACAGGTCACATGACATTACACTAGTCCAGCCCACACACCTTGCCATGAAGGTGCACATGTCATGACTCACCACACATTCCTTGTGAGTTTGCTGACATGGCCTTGTCACGCTACTCCGTGTCCCTTGCATACATGTGCACCTCACATCCGAGAACACATGTGGCATGGTGTTGGGAACAGTGTGCAATGACAATCTACACACAGCCACATGTTGGTTGCTGCAACGGCTGCAGCTTTTGAGGGTGCTACAACATCAACCTGATGTAAATCCCGGACACATATATGGCATAGTCACATTGTGCACTGTGGGTAGTGATAAGTCATGTGTCATGACCCCTGTACCTGGCATCATGGGACACTTCCGTGTGTTGGTGTCGGTGCCATGCCAGTGACGCTCACACCAAGTGCGCAGTCCCACATGCACACATGTCAAAGGAGTCAAGGGCATGCCTGGCACACATTGCACCCTCACACAGTACACATGTACACATCTCATCATACATCTGGTGCCTTCTCCACTCAGGAGGCATGTTCCACATCACAGCCTGTGACACCTGTGCCCCACACATGTGGTAATGCACAGACGATGCCTTGATGTCCATTCCTGGACAAGTATGTCCATCCATGGACAAGTATGTCCGCCCTATTCCTACATGTGTGTCGCCTATCACCACAGTGATGTGTAAAATCCGCCGTACTGCTGCTGAGAGGGCCTGTGCATGTTCCCAAATCACTGTGGGAGTGCTGCCGTATGTGTACCCATCGTGATGGCGAGCGTAGATGCGAGTGTACGGTCCGTGTCACTACGGGTACGCATACGCGTGCAGACCCATAGTGATGGAGAGCGTAAATGTGAGTGTACGGTCCGTACCACTACGGGTACGCATACGCGTGCAGACCCATAGTGATAGAGAGCGTAGATGCGAGTGTACGGTCCGTACCACTACGGGTACGCATACGCGTGCAGACCCATAGTGATAGAGAGCGTAGATGCGAGTGTACGGCCCTATCACTATGGGTCTGCACGCGTATGCGTACCCGTAGTGGTACGGACCGTACACTCGCATCTACGCTCACTATCACTATGGGTCTGCACGCGTATGCGTACCCGTAGTGGTACGGACCGTACACTCGCATCTACGCTCACTATCACTATGGGTCTGCACGCGTATGCGTACCCGTAGTGGTACGGACCGTACACTCGCATCTACGCTCACTATCACTATGGGTCTGCACGCGTATGCGTACCCGTAGTGGTACGGACCGTACACTCGCATCTACGCTCACTATCACTATGGGTCTGCACGCGTATGCGTACCCGTAGTGGTACGGACCGTACACTCGCATCTACGTTCACTGTCACTACGAGTACGCATACGCGTGCAGACCCATATTGATGGAGAGCGTAGATGCGAGTGTACGGTCCGTACCACTACGGGTACGCATACGCGTGCAGACCCATAGTGATGGAGAGCGTAAATGTGAGTGTACGGTCCGTACCACTACGGGTACGCATACGCGTGCAGACCCATAGTGATGGAGAGGGTAGGCATGCATGTACGGGCCGTTGCCATGCATTTGGGGTGCCCTAGGGCCCCCACACGCACCGTACCTGTGTGTGATGCTCCAAATTACATAGGGGACAAGTATTAAGGCCTACATGCATGCTGGTTGTCATGGAGACCAAGTTCAAAATTCGAAATTGTTCTGGAAGGTGCACAGCAGAAGTCAGTTGGAATTTGTCTACTTTGTTGCAATGTGTTTGTGGGGCTGACATCATGCAGGAGAATGAAACCGATAGAGAACACACAGACTGCTAGGTTTGTAGGGATTGGTGGAAACATAGGATGCAAATGTGAGTGACCAATCTCTCTGTACTCCTGTGCATGAGACTGGGCAGAAGGGCACATATAAGGCAGCCAGGTCCCATGAGGGAGCACTTGCCTGCACATCTTTGCATTCGTCGACCCAGCTGCTGCTACTGATTCCCTGGAACCATGTCAAGGGCTGTGGAGAGGACACAGCCATTCACCCTGGAGGAGAACATGGCTCTGCTGGATGTGATCCTCCCACAGTACCCCATGCTGTATGGGCGACCAGGGTATCAGGTGAGTGCATAGGCCACTGCCACAGACTGTCCCTATGTTGTGACTGTGACTTCGGCCATTGCGTCCAGGTGTAACACACATGCCATGTACTGTTGGGGGGGTCCCAGGGGGGGGTGCCTGATGTCTCCCAGCAGTGCCCTGAGACAGGAGGGGTGGGGGCCTATCACTCACAGCAGTGCCCTGAGACAGGAGGGGTGGGTACAGAGTGCTCCCAGCAGTGCCCTGAGACAGGAGGGGTGGGTACAGTGTGCTCCCAGCAGTGCCCTGAGACAGGAGGGGTGGGTACAGTGTGCTCCCAGCAGTGCCCTGAGACAGGAGGGGTGTGTGCCTATCACTAACAGCAGTGCCCTGAGACAGGAGGGGTGGGTGTGATGCACAGTGTGAGCCTTGATCATTGATTGTGACATTGCCATCATTCCACCTGTGTACCCACTGTGGCACGTAGTGCTTTTTCCCCTCAACAGGGGATGATGTCCCTATGACAAAGGTGCAATGCGTTGGCTGCATGACATGCCTTGTTGTAACCAGCTAATTTGTACCCATATGTCTCTCTGTGACATGTGGCTGGTGTATTGATGTGGTGTCACTTGTTCTACCTCACAGGTGGGCGCCACTGCCAAGGAGCAGATCTGGCTGACCGCCGTCAGTGCCGTGAGGCGTGTGGATGGTCGGAGGCGGAGCCTGCCCCAGGTGAGGAAACGCTGGCAGGATATCCGGTGCTGGACGCGGAGGATTGCACGGCTCCTGCTGGGGGACTCACCTGAGAGCCACAAGAACCGCAACCGCCGCCGTCTGAGCCACCTCCACAGGCGTGTGCTGCCGGTGGTCTTTCCAGACCTGGAGAGGCGCTTACAGGCGATGCAGCAGCCGGAAGGGGGTAGGTACATGTGTGTTTGTTGTGTGTCACCGGCATTTGTAAGGGCACAGTAGCATGAATTCACTGGCAGGGTTTAAAGGTGCTGTGCAGATCCTGTTTGCCCCAGTATAGCGCTGTGCCCCTGCCACCCTTCCCCTCCTTGCAATGTGTTCCCTGGTCTGTGTGTAGTCACTCCTCCACAGGGTAATGTAGGCTGGCGCTTTGTCCACGGGAACAATGTATGTAGCATCATGTGTGGGGGTGGTGTGTAACAGGTTGTGGGACATTGCCTGTGCACTGTCAAGTTCACTGCATGTGGGTTCCATATCAGTTGGCACTGATGCTGACTCCAGACATGGGAGTTGGTCTCTCATGTGTCATGCCTTACAGCGCGCATGTCCCATGTAGTGGCCTGTGACATGATGTGCATGAGTGTGCGATACACATAGTGCAGGGATGGTGACGTGTGTTGCAGTCATTACAATTCAGTAGCATGTAGTTGCGTGCCCACTACTGTCCCCTGGGGCACCTTTTCCTCAGTGGTGTATGTGTCATCATACACGTGGCCACTGTCAGTGTCTACAGCGTAAGTTGTGCTCTCTGCCATTGTCCCCTGTCACCATGTATATAGACGTGCTATTTTGTACAGGTGTCCACTGTGCAGCCTGACCTGATTGTCCTTCTTCATACTCACAGTTGCCAGTGCCTGTGTGTCTTGCTATACTCATCTGAGGATGGGCACTGGTACCACATTATTTGTACAGGCGCACCTTGGCTGTTTGGCGTTCAATATCGCTTTTTGCCTGCCCCTGTGTGTATCACCCAGACTATGAGATGTTGGTGCCACCTGTGTCTCAACAATTTGCCTCGTGTAGGGTCTTGTTGGGGCGGGCAATGCCTATGTGTTAAATCCTGATTACCACTTGCTGGGTCTGGGCAGTGTGTGATGTGTCTGGACACACACGCAATGTGCAGTGACAGAGTCATGTTGTGCATGTTTTCAGCATTACCTATGCAGCATGTGTCTCAAGTTCATGGATATGGTCCCTGGTCATCGGTATTTTCGCCAACGCTGTGTGGTGCAGATGCAGTGCTGGATTGTCCCCAGGGCCTGGGTGCTATGTCAGACTCCTTTTCCTGTGTTTAGCTATTGTCTCATGCTCTCCATGGTATTTCAGTGGCATGGTGGCTCAACCAACTGTGTGTTTCATGCCCTACATCGGTACCCTGTTCAGTAGATGTTAGGGATCTTCCTTTTCAGGCCATGCAATGTTACCTATGTGGATTGGACTCATGTGACAGATGTGTACAGATGTCTGATTATTTCTGTCTCTCCACCCTGCCCACAGCATCGTCGGGGGACACAGAGGGAGACATGGACACAGACCAGGCGGAGGGACCGAGCACCAGTGCCAGCCGTGACATCGGGTCTGGCACATCGAGTGGTACAGAGGCGGAGGAGAGTGTGGCCGAGGACCTGTCGACTGGCACATCAGACTACGAAGCTGACAGGTCCGGGGACGATGTCTCCGAGTGGGCGGAGGCTGCACCAGCAGCTGACAGCGGAACAACACCTCGCACCGCCCCCTCAGTTTCCACCAGCCGCCTCCCACTTGCTCGTGTCCCTTCCCAGCGTGCCCGGTCACAGCATGTCTCCTTCCTGCCAGGCACCGCACCCCCTGCCGCTGTCTCCACTGCTGCCGCCAATGCAGAGTCTGTGGACATCCAGCGGCAACTGCAGGTTGGTCAGGCTGCGATCCTTAATGTCCTCCATGCCCACGGCAAAACCCTCACCAACATCGAGGCTTTCTTGGAGGGCATTCATTCATCGCAGGCTGACCAACGCAACTTGCTGAGGTCCATCGACTCCACACTGACTGCAGCAGTGGGTCTCCTGCAGCGCGACCTCCCCCCACCTACCCCTGCCCCATCCACACTTCCCACTCCCATGCCTGTCACACGTACACCCAGACGTCGGCATGCACCCACATCAACGGACACGGGCACCACACCAGCAGGGAAGGTCCACCGCACTCCTCCTGACACGCACACACAGGGTGAGGTAGGCACACCCACTGGGTCGGGGGGCAAACGTGTGACACGCAGCCATAGTGGGAGTCCGCATTCCACCCAGTCCACTCCCTCCAAATCCCCTCCCCTCAGCTCTCCTGGCCACATCTCCCCCAAGGACACCTTCATGGCCGCTCTGTCCCTGAGCCCCACAGTTACACCACCACGCAAGCGGTCAAGGAGGTCCCCGGTCAGGGTGGTTGAGTCTCCCCCCCTGTCTCCACCCTCCCCCGGTGGCGCTGCGACCCATCCCTCTGATCCCCCCCCCTCCTTGGGGCCTGAGGTCCCTTCGGGTGCAGGGGACTCCCTGGAGGACCTTGCAAAGGTGTGTAGTGCCATCCTGGCCTCCGCCTTTGGCACTGACCCACCTCCTGTGGTGGAGTCCTCCATCCCTGCACCCACAACGCCTCCCCTTTGCCCTGATGTCCCTGCGGTGCCTGTTGCTTCCCCCCCCCCTGATGCCCTCACCAGTGTGGAAGACGATGCCATTTGACTGTGCAGGCAATGTAGGGGACACGCATCCCACTGTGTCCCCCATCCAGCTGAGAATCATTGACTGCCCTATGGGCTTTGTGAAGATTGAACTGCCTGCGATCCACGGACATTGTGCTCATGCTGAATAAAGCTTAATTTTGTTTTCATTATCACACTACTGCTATGCTGGTATTGGTGTTGGTGGGGCTGCTACATGGTTTTGGGTGGTGTGTAAGGGTTTGGGTGTGTGGGATGTGTAGTAGTGTACTGCTCATTGGTGGGACCCTGTGATCTGTGTGCCATCACAAGGTGTTGGCTAACTTTCTTTGTTCATGTAAGCAGTTACTGCATGGTGCACTTGTCCCAGGGTGTATTCCTTCCTCTGTGTACCCAGCTTTCTTCCCTGCAGGGTGTTCCCAATGTTTAGCGCAGAGCTGTGTCTACATGAGCTGTGTGTGTGACGGAGCCCTTCTACTTTGGCCATGCATGCAGGGCCATGTCTCCACCTGCGACAATCGTGGCATCCTTGGTGATCACTGTACTTGTGTGTGGAGTCTGTTGACATGAGTTCATGGGGACATGTTCCCTTGTAGCCAGTATGCATGTGGATAATTCTGGCCTCACACACATGTGTTACACCCCTCCTGTATCAGGGCACTGCTGGGAGTGATGGGCACCCACCCCTCCTGTCTCAGGGCACTGCTGGGAGGACTCCACACCCACCCCTCCTGTCTCAGGGCACTGCTGGGAGGACTCCACACCCACCCCTCCTGTCTCAGGGCACTGCTGGGAGGACTCTGCACCCACCCCTCCTGTCTCAGGGCACTGCTGGGAGGACTCCACACCCACCCCTCCTGTCTCTGGGCACTGCTGGGAGGACTCTGCACACACCCCTCCTGGGTCTGGACACTGCTGGGGGGACTCTGCACACACCCCTCCTGGGTCTGGACACTGCTGGGAGGACTCTGCACCCACCCCTCCTGTCTCAGGGCACTGCTGGGAGGACTCTGCACACACCCTCCTGTCTCTGGGCACTGCTGGGAGGACTCTGCACACACACCTCCAATTTCTGGATATGTACGCTTGGGACATACACGGTGTGGGTGCGCTCCATGCATTCGAGGTGAGGGTACGGGTCGTACTTACACTGTTGGGGTGGGGGGTACGCTCCATGCATACGCGGGTGAGGGTTCGTGTCGTACTTACACTGTTGGCATGGGGGGTACGCTCCATGCATACGCGGGTGGGGGTACGGGTCGTACTTACACTGGTGGGGGTGGGGGTACGGTCCGTACGTCCGCGGGTGAGGGTTCGAGTCGTACTTACACTGTTGGGGTGGGGGGCACGCTCCATGCATACGCGGATGGGGGTACGGGTCGTACTTACACTGTTGGCATGGGGGTTACGCTCCATGCATACGCGGGTGAGGGTACGGGTCGTACTTACACTGTTGGCATGGGGGGTACGCTCCATGCATACGCGGGTGGGGGTACGGGTCGTACTTACACTGGTGGGGGTGGGGGTACGGTCCGTACGTCCGCGGGTGAGGGTTCGAGTCGTACTTACACTGTTGGGGTGGGGGGTACGCTCCATGCATACGCGGGTGGGGGTACGGGTCGTACTTACACTGTTGGCATGGGGGGTACGCTCCATGCATACGCAGGTGGGGGTACGGGTCGTACTTACACTGTTGGCATGGGGGGTACGCTCCATGCATACGCGGGTGGGGGTACGGGTCGTACTTCCACTGTTGGCATGGGGGGTACGGTCCGTACGTCCGCGGGTGAGGGTTCGAGTCGTACTTACACTGTTGGGGTGGGGGTACGCTCCATGCATACGCGGGTGGGGGTAGGGTCCGTACATATCCGTCCCCACGCTATGTGATGCTTGTGCGGGCCGTACCCAGGCCTTTGCCACGTGGGTACGATCCGTCCCGCCATTGTTGGGGTGACGTGTGTGTGGGCGTGGTACGACTCGTACCCACGCTCTTGAGGCGTGGGTACGGGACGTACCTGTCTGGTTGTGTTGCCGGTTCGCGTGGTGACGGACTTCCGTTGTGGCGGTCGCTGGCTTATCAGGACACACCCCCACCCCCTCGTGGTGACCAGGGCATGGGAGTCAGGTATGTCCAGGCCATGTGTGACTTATGTGGTTGTTTTGTGGTCTGCCCTGGTCGTGCCACCCCCACCCCACCCCACTTTCCCCCCTCCCTTAGTTATTCTGACCTTCTGCGGCGTCTGCGTCGGTGCCTGTAGAGCAGGTGGACTGCTATGAGGGCAGGGATGACTCGTAGGTTCGGGTCCATGTCTGTCCGTCGCGTACTGGTACTCCAATCGCGTCGTCCTGTCGCGTACGGGTCCTCCTTGGTGGCGTCGTCCTGTGTGTCCGTCACGTACTGGTCCTCCTTGTTCGCGTCGTCGTCTGTCCGTCGCGTACTGGTGGTCCTTGTTCGCGTCGTCCTGATTTCCCGGCAGTTTTTGGCTGCCGCAAAATATTCACCGTGCGGGGTGACGTCGGTGCGAATCGTGATTCCTGGGTCGTGAATGGCTGGCTGCGAGCGTCCCGACGTCAGGTCGGCACTTTCCCGGATCGCATTGGTAGGTGTTTTTTTGTTCGGTCGGACTTTTTTACGAATCGTACGGTCATGGTGTACCCGTGCGAATCGTAATTCCTTGTTTGTAGAAATTGACGACCGGGTACGCGTCGGACGGAGAATATGCTCCGTCCGACGGTTCGTACCCGGTTTTTACCGGATCGTGATCGGCACCTATATGGAATAGTATAAAAGAGCCAAAATGTATCATAAGCATTGATGATGTTGAGTTTGTTGTACTGGAGGATTCAGGAGCACAATGTACTATTGTGTTGAAGAAAGATTGTTGTAACATGTTAAATGTGGATCATAGAGAGGTGCACACACCAGCATAAGTCTAAGAGGTTATGGTGGTCAAAAGATTGGGGTGATTTAGTTTTTTTTTTTAGGTGATGTTGCATTTAGGAATGGGCAGAACTGGCAGAGTTTATATTTTCAAGAGAGGTGAACCCATTCTAGGTTGGATATATCAAGCTGCTCCAGGACTACAAATGTGACAGCGGCGGTTGAACAAATCATGTTGGTTGAGAAGTGTGAAGATACTGAATGTTGGGGCAAATTATTCAATGAGAGCTTTGGAAATTTGCTTGGTTTTAAGTACAATATTATATTAAAAAGGACCACACAAAACAAAATTCATAAAGTCAAAAATCTCTCTCTAGCCATTAGAAAACAAGTCAAATTTCAAATTCAAAGCAGTGTGATAATAACTTTATGGAAGAAATTGCATCTTCTGATCGGGTTGCACCCATAGTTTTGGAATATAAACCAGATCTCTTGATGAGGGTGTGTGTCCACCTTTTTGATCTTAACAACACCATATGGATCGATAGGCATCCTCTACCAAATAGAAACAAGATGTTGTCTTACTATTGGTCAAGCTAGCTGGTTTTCCACTATGAATCTATCCTTGACATACCGCCATATTGAATTACATCCATCATCATGTCACCTTGATTCCTTTATTGTTTAATTTTGGATGTTTTAATTTAAACATATACCTTTCAGCCTTGCTTCAACTATGCCTGTCTTCCAAAGAGTAAAGCGCAGATTGCTTCATGGTTTACCTGGAGTATGTTACTTCCAAGATGACATCTTAGTGTTTGTGAATTTTGAGTTAGAACATGCTGCATGATTGGAAAAGGTATTGGATATTCTACAACAAAGTAGGTTAACGGTTAAAGAGCAGAAAAGCAAACTGAAGTTCAACCGTCTTACGTATTTGGGACATGCCATTAATACCAGAGGCAATCATCCATCTGAAAAATCAATTAGTAGCATTCAGAATGCTGCTCTACCTGATGTCAAGAATGATTTGAGATCTTTCATAGGAAGACTTGAATTCTATTCCAAAGTTTGCTGATAAAACCAAAAATATGTGTGCACTATTAGGGAAGGACCATAAATTTATTTGGCGTCAGGAGTGCCAGTGTGAGTTTGAAAAAATTAAACAAGAGCTCAAGAAAGCATGACCTCTATGAGTGTTGAAATTAATGATACCAAAAAAATATATTAAACACATAAAAGGTGATGTAAGGAATGTTTGCAATAAATCTAATCACAGGAAATCAATAAGGGTAGCATTCTACCCATCGTTGATTTGCTCCAATAGGGACAATCAGGCCCGACTTGCCAGTCCAGTAATTCATGCATATATCAAGGCACTGGAGTAGAGAGAGTTTTAGAACAGAAATGGGAAGCTAACTTAATGGATGTAGATTTGAGTTCTGTATCAGAGGAGAGTGGAGGCAAGTATATAATGATGATGGAAAGCTTTTCATTTGGGCAACATGGGTGCATTCAGGATGGCCCAATTCCCAGAAAGGTTTTGTAACATATCATTGTTTAAAAGATAAATGAAGTGAAGATGTATGCAATTTGAGGAGAGGCAACATATTGATTTCTCCCAAAAATGTTGGAACAAAAATGAGGACGTGTGATCTTTAATGCTCCGTGGCAGTTCTGGGCAACTGAGTCCTGCCCTTCCCGAGATGTCCCCAAGCCTGTGTGACCCGTAGCGAAGTTAAAGTGGACCCTGGTCCCGGGGAAGAAAAGACTTGCCTACCTGTAAGCAACCGCTGGATCTGCCGTAACCGAGATGCCAGTGGTGATTGGACTCCTGGGGTGCAACCTGGGAGCGCAAGTCCTCAGATCGCAAACGACCCCTGAAGTTTGTCAGAGGATGGAGGACTGTGAGCTAAGCGCCGAGGGCCGCCATCCCTGTACTAACTCCGGGGGAGCCAGGAGACCACAACACCCAGCATCCTTTGCGGCCGCTGATGCCGCGCTTCGCGTCAGGAGGCGCATAAAGGTCGCCCAGGGCTCCCGCAGCACGGGAGTCCTTTTCTGCCAATTACCTGGTGTGCTGTCTGCTGTTTTTGCCCACAGAGGACGGAGAACTGTGCGCTAAGTGCCGAGGGCCACCATCCCTGTACTAACACCGGGAGAGGCAGGAGACCACAATACCCAGCATCCTTTGCGGCCGCTGATGCCACGCTTCGCGCCAGGAGGCGCATAAAGGTCGCCCAGGGCTTTTCTGCCAATTACCTGGTGTGCTGTCTGCTGTTTTTGCCCACAGAGGACGGAGGACTATGCGCTAAGTGCCGAGGGCCGCCATCCCTGTACTAACGCTGGAGGAGCCAGGAGACCACAATATCCAGCATCCTTTGCGGCTGCTGACGCCGCGCTTCGCGCCAGGAGGCGCATAAAGGTCGCCCAGGGCTCCCGCAGCACGGGAGTCCTTTTCTGCCAAATACCTGGTGTGCTGTCTGGTGTTTTTGCCCACAGAGGACGGAGAACTGTGCGCTAAGTGCCGAGGGCCACCATCCCTGTACTAACACCGGGAGAGGCAGGAGACCACAATACCCAGCATCCTTTGCGGCCGCTGACGCCACGCTTCGCGCCAGGAGGCGCATAAAGGTCGCCCAGGGATTTTCTGCCAATTACCTGGTGTGCTGTCTGCTGTTTTTGCCCACAGAGGACGGAGGACTATGCGCTAAGTGCCGAGGGCCGCCATCCCTGTACTAACGCCGGGGGAGCCAGGAGACCACAATACCCAGCATCCTTTGCGGCCGCTGATGCCGCGCTTCATGCAGGAGGTGCTTAAAGGTCGCCCAGGGCTCCCGCAAAACCCGGGACAAGGGCGGGCCCGTCCGCGCCCGTCAAAGGCCGGAGGAGACCGGGTTGAGCCACCCCCAGTGAATTCATATTTGGGACGATTTGAAAGGGATGATTGGAAGACTCTGAGAGGTAAAAGCGGACTGATTTGTGTATATTGTGGTCGAGCCCCGTCTTGATAGGAGGACAGTCCGGGGCTTGGAGTTAGAACACACCAGTCGATTAACCGACCCGGAGTCAGTGCCTTTGTAGATTTTAGCCTAGTCGTTAGTGCTCTGTGTAGGTCTGATCAGGCTAGGCTAGGTTCTAAAGTATATTTAGGTTGTTGTTTAATTTAAACAATTACCAGTATGAGTAAGCAGAAGGCGACACATGCAGGGGTAGGGAGGGGGGTAAAGGGGACTCTTGATGCATTTCTGCTGAGAGCGGAATCACTGCTAGCTCATGAAATCCAACTCACAGAAAAAAGATTGTCGCTAGACACACTTCTAGATCATAAGCGATCATCTATGGGTGCTATAGCTAGGTCTAAATCCCCAAATAAAGGTATCCATCAATGCCAAGCGAAAGAAGACTGTAGTAACTGTGCTAGTGCCATGGATCACATGCCCTTCATGGCACAGGAGGTTGGCTTACCTACTTTTCCTGTTGCTATGCCCATCTCTGATTTAGATCAGTCCCAGATTATTGTTGAAGAGGCGGAGGGGTATTATAACCCAACCGCACAATTGACTGATGGCAGAGAACTGGAGGGAGCAGAGTTGGCAGTACCCAGGGCCAAATTAGGTACAGGGACCACGACTAGGGAGGGTGGAGAGGTGGTCACAAGATCAAAGGGAGCTATAAAAGCTGTAGGCAACCCACAGTTAGTATCACCATCAGCTGACATAAGGAATCGGGGTACACGATCGGGGGGGAGGGGGCAGCACCCACTAAGACCTAAGTCAAAACAGAGGGGTGTGGGAAAGAAGAGTGGGGCCAAAACCTCAGTGGGACCCACAGATAGTGCACATTGTTCAAACTGTGGGAAGAGTGAGGTTGACCAGGGAGCGGAACACCAATTATGGCCTAAGTTAGAGTTGCTCTTTGTCACTCATTTGGGGCCGGTGTTGGAGAAAATTAAGGCGATTGAGGAAAAACTTTCCTTGTTTTGTGATCAGGATAGAAATGTGCCTAGTAGAATCATGGGGCTAGAAAAAGGGGTAGTAGAGGCCGCACCACATCCAAAGCTAGTCATAAGTAATGACAGCCAGGGAGGGGAGATTAGTGAACGCGGGCAGTCTGTTAAAGTAAGTGAGGTCAACAACAAGGGCCCTTTGCCGGGAACATCGAGGGGGATTAATCAAGGCATAAGTAGAACTGGGCCAATGTCCCGGGCCCAGGGCCATAATATTCCGTGGCTCAAATATGTTAAGGAAAACCTGGTGGCCATGGGTCATGTTGAACACTTTATGCACCCAACAAAATTGTTATCTAATGACAAGGGCCCCATTAAGTTAGAATTTTTAAATAGAGCAAAATCTAATAGGGAAGATAGGGAGTTGATTAAGTTATCAGTGAGAACACACCAGCTAACGAAGTCATGTTTGGGCTTGGAACCTTATCTGTACCGTATTTATAATCCCCAGGACAGATTCCTTATGACCCGCTTCAGGCTAAACTTGTTACATTATAAGTTGGCAGTCCCAGCAGGGTATATAACGTTCCTGGAGTCGAAAGGTCCTTGCGGCTGCGACCAATGGTCTCCGCAGGACACGCTTAATTTTGTCTTATTTTGTCCTTTTTATGCTCGCCCTAGGCGATTATTTTTAAAAGATATTTTAAGAAATGCTAAGTTTAAACAAGCTAAGGTGGCCCTATTGTTCTTGAAATTGTCTGCAGAGCCTCTAACGCTTTTCTGTACCATCAATTTTCTAAGATTGGCAATGAGATTTAGAACCAGCAGAGGGGAGGAATAAAGGTCTATGTATTTACTATTTGCCATTTTGAGAAAGGAAGGGTATCCCTCAGGTATTGAAAATGGTTTATCAGTGTCTTGATTCTGTAATTGCTTATTGTATTATATTGTGGAGGAATTATTTTTATTTTAGGACATTTTATGGTTGATCCACGAGATGAACCTTGTGTGGAATCAATTATACTTTATGCATTATTGGTAAAATGAGTTTTAGCATGGTTTAAAAAAAAAAAAAATGTTTGAGATACTTTTTTAAAATATTGTACATTTATGGTATTGTTTTATGCCGAATGAAGTAATTTTGATGATGATGATGATTTCTCCCAAAGTTTTAAGAAGCAATTGGGTTAGCTCATCGGGTAGACAAGGAGATTGGAGTGGGACTAAGTGTAGGCTAAGGTAGATATTCTGGTGGCTAAGCATGGATAGGGAGGTTAAGGGTAAAGTCAAACAATGGTGGTTTATGCATAAATAGTTATGCACAAAACACATAGACAGCACTAACCTTACAGCCAGTGGAATTTCCTCTGAAGCCTTGGGTAAAGGTTGCCATTGATACAATAGGTCCAATGGAGAGTCTTGGAACGGAGAATAAATACATCATAGTAATTGTGGATTATTATTCACAGTGGTTTGAGACTGAATTTGTAGGCGTGATCCCATTCAGGAAGGTAATAAGATTCGTATAAAGGATTTTCATGAGTCAAAGCTATCCAAAGGAGCAGATTTCAGACAATGGTACTCAACTGTTTTCAGTGAGATGGAGAACTATTTAGTGGATCGCAACACTGCATAAAAAGACTGTACTTTATAACCCAAAGGCAAATGGTTTTGGTGAAAGGGTGAACTGTGACAATAAAGAGAATTATCAGTTGGTGATTTCAAACAGAAGATAAGTGAATGAACATGTAAATCAGACAGTGTGATGGGGTAGGCGGAATTTGCGTAGTCGCGTTATGCAAAGTTCCGTGAAATGGTAAAAAATCTCTGGGAGCTACGCACAGTTCCGGAAGCACACGGAATTGCTTGTTCTGCCCGTTCGCGATGCGTTTTTCCTGTTCAGGGACGCTGTTGGCATGCTCGGAGGGTAATATCTCACGAACTTGCCCATGCGGTCGCCAATTGGTGCTTCCAAATTACGTGTTCGCGATCGCACACTCTCGCGGGATTGCGCGGCCGGCTACCAAAATCTCGTGGCACAAGCAAACGGATAGGAAAACTCGTCAGCGGACACAGAGATTCCGGTAAGTTGCTCCCGCACGCGCAAACACGCATTTCGAAAGCACGATGACTGATCGTTCTCCCACCTCGCTGCCAAGACCTGGAACACCCTCCGCATCCTCCTACAGCAGACCCAGGACCTACTAACCTTCAGGAGGCTACTCAAGACCTGGCTATTCGAGCAGTGGCAGCACCCCCCCCCCAGCGCCTTGAGACCCTCGCGGTGAGTAGTGCGCTTTATAAGTGCCATGATTGATTGATTGATAGAGCCATACCTCCACCCTCCACACACTAGCCCCCCCCCCCAATATGAAGGGACATGCCATGTGCCCCTCCGGTGCCCCCCCTGCACAATAACCAGCCAGGTGACCACACACCCTGCACCACACACCAAACAACTAGGGAGACAGTCACAGCAGGATTGGCTGCAGAGGAACACACAGCACAGAAGCACAGGGCTAGGGCAACCCACACACCACAACAACAACACACACATGGCAAGAAAACTGAGTCCAAGCACAAAATGAACACACACACAGATAATCAACAATCACTCCACCGGACTCACAGCCTGCCAAGTCACACAGACATACCCCACACTGACACACAGCCACATACACAGACCACATGCCATCAGCAATGGAGTACAACATATAGGAAACCTAAAGTAAGGTGCCCGCAAATGGAAGGCCAAGGAGCTAACTACCAAGCATGTGTACATTACATGCAAGACAAGAAACATATAACAACACACTCAGCCCATCAAATCACACATGGCTGGCACAGTGAGTGAAGTCAAACCACAGTCACCTCAGTGCAACAACTCAGGGAGACAGCAAGACAACCCATGTATAGGCACAGGGATGAAAGGAAGGCTTTAAAGTCAAACAGTGAACAGCCACACATATGTATACAACTACTTGACAGGAGTATGTCAGCAGCACAACACACAGGGCCCATTGACACACTCCCTGACTGTCAAACACAAGTAGGAATCTTCACACATACCCCCCATCACACCTGCAGCACACAACACCAGTGTCAGACACACGGAATGGTGTCAAAAATGTCCAGTCATTACACAGACAAAAATTACACTCCCTGGGGGGTAACCACAAACATCACACACACAGGGATGCCAGAACCAATGTCTGCACCAAAACAACAGACAAGCACATAACTAAAAAAAACCATACAGATCCAAAAGACCAGACATGACCTGTGCATCCAAACTGTGGAAAGGCAATGGGAGCACAGACAGAACAGGAGTGCACAACCTCAGCATTCAGGAACAATGCACAGACAACATACCACAACACAGACAAGAAGTGCACCATCACAAAACAATCAAGGACACAAACTGTGACAAATGGGTCTACAATGACACGCAGACAGATATACCACACCACCCATCAAGTCAACATGATGTCATAGTGTACCACAGGCCTGCACAGGCACAAGAATGACACGAGACAGCTCAAATATGAGAGGAGAAAGCACCAAGGATGCACCTAATACAAGCACAGGAACTAGAATAGACCTAAGTTCATTTGACAGACACACAAGTAAGGCACACCACACTGGCTACACATATCTGAATAAAACACCACACCAAAAAAACACACACACTGTCTTGCAAATAGAACACCACACACAGAGCATCTGTCAGCATCAATAGACGACACAGCCCAAACACTGCACACAGCCACATCAAACACACAACAGATGCACATGTCAATAAGTTACATTGCAAACACAGACGGACATCAGGGGATGCACACCAGGCAAGGACAAGGCACCATGCACCCACAGCACTGCATGCACACCAAGCTGTGTGTGCACACCAAACATACCAGCCCCACTCAGATATGAGTGACACAACATGAACACCCACAACAACAATCCAAACAGCACATTGACAGCATCACACTCAGGAAGGCAAGCAGTACCTCAGCAAACACACATACACCTAACCCAACACCCACAGATGCACAAGTCTGGGACACCAAATTGGAAACAACATGACCAGAGGACTGCGCAGCACAAACAGATGAACTGCATATGAGCAACCATGACTGCTAAACAGTACAAGAAAATCAAATATAACCAATTGGGAATGTTAGACGGCGACCTCAGAGGAGCCCGGAAAGGGGTCCTGACTTCCCTGAGTCCCACCCGTGTAGTATTGTAGCCGGGCACTGGCGAGAGATTCCCCAGGGGGGAGGAATCTCGCAACTAGGATCGTACTTCTGGCACCCCACGACACAGAGAGACCACACTGGGTTTTCTCAGAAACAAGTTTTATCAAATAGGTATCACTGCAAACATGTACAAGGTGAGCACGGGCTCAAGAGTCTCGGAAAGGTAGGGGGTAGCGGGACTGTCTCTGGTAACGGTTCAAAGCAGGGACGTATCCGGCGCACAGCTCACAATCCTCGAGCTGGGGGATACGTGGTCGGAGTCGGGGTCCGGCGGGACCGTGAGAGTCTGGGGGAGCCGCGAGTCACTCAGCGGGTGCAGGTACAGGTTCGGAGTTCTTTACGATCTTCAAGGAGCCGCGAGTCACTCAGCAGGGCTCAGGTACAAGTTCGGAGGTCTTACGATCTTCAGGGAGCCGCGAGTCACTCAGCAGGGCTCAGGTACAAGTTCGGAGGTCTTACGATCTTCAGGGAGCCGCGAGTTACTCAGCAGGGCTCAGGTGGGTTCAAGTTCCAGGGGCCGCGACCACGTCAGCAGGCTCTCGTTGTTCCAGCGTCGAATCTGCCGGACAGTCTCAGAGCACCCCTTGTTATAGGTCGACCCCGCTTTGATGTCCGGAGTCTGCGCAGGCAGGGGTCTTGTCACCTGGGGGCCGCTTGTCGGGGTTTCCTGCTATTGTCTTTTTGATCCTTTCAGGGCCGGGTCGGGAGGAGTCCCAGACACCCAGCAGGCACGGAGCCAGCCCGCAGGGAGGCCGGAGGGCCGATCGAAACCCATCGTCCCAGGGGAGTTCAGAGGTGCGATAGAAACTGCTCCTCCCTCTCTCATCCCCTGGAAGCGTGATGTCCTCCAGCCGGAGTGGCGCCTCGAGGCCCGGGTCGCGCTGGAGCCGGGCGGCCATCTTGTTGCAGGGAGTGGGCACGCGGGCCCGGGGTGGCCGAAAGGAGAGAGGCCATGGACGGGGATGTCCGGGGTTGGTGCAGGTGTCCTGGTGGGAAAGGTCGGCTGGGCCGCGTGCTTGGGCTGCAGGCACCAGGTTTCGGTGGTGCGGGGGCACGGAGGGCCATTCTACGAGGCCGGGTCCAACACGCGTCCCCCCCAGCTGAAAGCCGGAGAGAACTGCCCATCACCTTGGGGGGTTCTCTTCGCTGAGGCGGAAGAACCGGGAGAGGCCGTCAGCGTTGGCGTGGTCCGTACCAGGGCGGTGTTCTACGGTGAAGTCCATTCCCTGGAGGGAGATTGACCACCGCAGTAGCTTGGGGTTTTCTCCTCGCATCTGCATGAGCCATCGCAAGGGCCGATGGTCAGTTTGGACCTTGAAATGAGTGCCGAACAGGTAGGGTCGTAGTTTTTTGAGTGCCCAGACCACGGCAAAGGCTTCGCGCTCTATGGTGCTCCACTTCTGTTCCCGGGGTAGCAGCCGCCGACTGAGGAAGGCGACGGGCTGGTCTAGGCCTTGATCATTCACTTGGGACAGGACGGCCCCAATGCCATGCTCGGAGGCATCGGTCTGGACTATGAACTCCTTGGTGTAGTCGGGAGCCTGGAGGACGGGGGCCGTGCACATGGCCTTTTTTAGAGCATCGAAAGCTTCCTGGCAGGCAGCCGTCCATTGCACCTTCTTTGGCTGTTTTTTAGACGTGAGTTCAGTGAGAGGGCCGACCTGGCTGCCATACCCCCGAATGAATCGGCGGTAGTAGCCCGTGAGTCCCAGAAAGGCTCGGACTTCCGTTTGGGTGATGGGTGGGTCCCAGGCCAGGATGGCCACGATCTTTGGCTGTAGAGGAGCGACCTGGCCACTCCCGACTTGGTGCCCCAGGTAGACTACGGATCCTTGCCCGATCTGGCACTTGCTGGCTTTTACGGTGAGGCCTGCCTGGCGCAGGGCGGTTAGCACTCTCCGGAGGTGCTGGAGGTGCTCACTCCACTCTGAACTGAAGACAGCGATGTCGTCCAGATAGGCCGCGCTGAACTGTTCTAGCCCGGCCAGGACCCTATTTACCAGTCTCTGGAAAGTGGCCGGGGCATTTTTCATCCCGAAGGGCATCACGCGGAAGCGGTAGTGCCCATCGGGGGTGGAGAAAGCAGACCTCTCCTTGGCCCCTTCGGTGAGCGCAATCTGCCAGTAGCCGCAGGTGAGGTCGAAAGTGCTGAGGAACCGGGCGGCCCCTAGTCGGTCAATGAGCTCGTCGGCTCGTGGAATGGGGTGGGCATCGGCTCGGGTAACGTCATTGAGCCCCCGGTAATCCACGCAGAACCGGAGCTCGGGGGCGACACCGGGAGCTGCTGCCTTCGGAACCAGGACCACGGGGCTGGCCCAGGGACTGTCAGAGGGCTCGATCACCCCCAGGGTCAACATCTTCGAGACTTCAGCTTGAATGCAGGACCGGACCCGGTCAGGAACCCGGTAGGCTCGGTGTCTCACCGGCGGCTGTCCCCGGTGTCCACATCGTGAACACACCAGTTGGTGACCCGGGGGGTCAGGGAGAAGAGGTCGGAAAATTGTCTGAGGAGCTGGCGGCAGTCCGCTTGTTGCTGGGCAGTGAGGGCTGGGGAGAGGTTCACTCCCTCCACGGAGCCATCCTGCTCCTTGACACACAGGAGGTCCGGGAGGGGATCCGACTCATCTTCGGCCCCGTCATCGGTGGCCAGCAGGAGGCTCAGTTCTGTCCGCACGAAGTGAGGCTTGAGGCGGTTCACGTGCAGGACCCGGAGGGGATCCCGAGGCGACTGGACGTCCACCAAGTAGGTGACTTGGCTCTTCCTCTCAACCACTTTGTAGGGCCCAGTCCATCGGTCCTGGAGAGCGCCAGGCTTCACGGGGGCCATGACCCACACCTGCTGGCCCGGCTGGAACTCGACCAGAGTAGCATTCTGGTCGTACCAGCGCTTCATTTCTTCTTGACTCGCCTCCAGGTTGGCTTCGGCCAGTTCTCGGAACCTCCTGGTCTGGTTCCGGAGGGCCAGGACATATTGGAACACATCTCGGGGGGTGGTCTGGGGTGCTGCCTCCCACCCTTCCTTAACTAAACTGAGGGGACCTCGGACGGGGTGCCCATAGAGTAATTCAAACGGGCTGAACCCTAAGGACTTCTGGGGGACCTCCCGGTAAGCGAACAAGAGGCAGGGGAGCAGGACGTCCCACTTACGCCGGAGGGGCTCTTCTAGGCTAGCGATCATCCCTTTCAAAGTCCTATTAAACCTCTCTACTAGGCCGTTCCCTTGGGGATGGTACGGGGTGGTGAACTTATAGGACACCCCACATTGTTGCCACAGGGACGTCATATACCTGGATATAAAATTAGTGCCGCGATCGCTCACGACCTCGCGGGGGAAACCCACCCTGGAAAAGATCCCCATCAGGGCCCGGCCCACCACGGGGGCCGTAATGGTGCGCAGGGGAATAGCCTCTGGATAGCGGGTGGCGTGGTCTACTAGGACCAAGATGAAACGGTGACCTTGGGAGGTGGGGGGGTCCAGTGGCCCCACGATGTCGATTCCGACTCGTTCGAAGGGGGTACTGACGACCGGGAAGGGTTGGAGGGGAGCCTTGAGCTTCCCCCCACTCTTCCCACTGGCTTGGCACGTGGGGCAGGACTTGCAGTGTGCCTCTACCGCTGCTTTCATCTTAGGCCAATAAAAATGGGTCACGAGACGGCTGTAGGTCTTGTCCTGACCCAGGTGACCGGCGAGGGGGACATCGTGGGCTAAGCCCAGGAGGAAATCCCGGAAGCGGAGGGGTACCACCAATACCCGTCCGGATCCCAGCTCCACTGATTTCTGCTCACTATACAGGATGTTATTCTCCCAATAGATTCGGTGCGTTCCGGTCTGGTCACCTGCGGCTTGGCCCTCGGCCTGGCGCCGCAGCCCGACCAGGGAAGGACAGGTGGCTTGCTCCCGGCAAAATTCTTCCCGGGTGGGCCCGCCCTCGTGGCGCCAATGGGCCAACTCGGGTAGATCCCCCAACTCGGGGCGGGGTCGGATGGTGCGGGTTCGTCGCTGGCGACGGACCCTTCCGATGGGGGAACGGGAGGACCCTCGGCGGGGACGGTACGGGCTTCTTCGACCGGGGTGCCCTCGACTTCTCTCCGGGGAGTGAGTCGGGCTGTCATAGATCGGGTGGTGGCACACACCCACTCGGGGAGTCCCATCATTCCTAGGTGGGCCTTGCGCTCTACGTGCTTCCAGGGAGAACTCTCCAGGTCGTTCCCTAAGAGGCAGTCGACCGGCTGGGAGGTTCTTACGGCCACCTTGAGTTTACCTATCACCCCTCCCCACTCAAATGGCACCAGGGCTACCTGACACATACTTTCCCTATTGTCTGCAGATATTACGGGGCAAAAGACATTGGGGAGGATCTGCTCCTCGGGAACTAGGTGCCTGAGGACACCGGTGATACTGGCCCCGGTGTCCCGCAGGGCCTCTACCTGGTGGCCATTGATCTTGACGAGCTGCCCATATTTCTGTGTGTTGGAGGGTAGGAGGCTACCAAGGATCATTTCCCTATCTCCCAGGGATACTAGGGCCATAGCGGCGGGTTCCCACTCCGCGGCTTCCTCAACCTCCTCCCCCAGGGCTACGTTGGCCATCTGTCTCGCAGGGGTGACTTGGGTGGCCATGGGGCACTCTGGGTCATTGGCGTAGTGCCCGGGTTTCTGGCAACGAAAACATGTGACGGTCACCCGGTGTCCTCGTCTCCCAGGGGGCCCTGTTACTGGTGGGGGGGGCGCCGGGAAAGGTGGAGGTGGTGTCTTCGGGGGGCTAGGCTGGGACTCTCTCGGCCCTCCCTGGTTCCCTCCCCCTCTCTGGCGGGGTGGTCCCTGACTGGTTCGGGGGTACTCTCCTACCATGCCCCGGGAGACCCGGGTGTTGGTCCAGCGGTCGGCCTCCACAGCCAGCTTCCGGGGATCTGTGAGCTTGCTATCCAGCAGATGTTGACGTAGCTCTACGAAGCAGTTCGCAGCCAGATGTTCCCATAACATGAGGTCAGTGAGTTCGGCAAGGGTGGTGACCTTGCTGCCCTTGACCCACCCATCGAAGGCCCGACTAAAAAAGTTTACATACTCCACCCAGGTGGTGCCCGGGATCTTCCTGCAGTCCCGGAACCGTTGGCGGTACATTTCTGGGGTGAGGCCGTATCTTGTGAGGAGAGCCTCTTTCATGTGGCTGTAGGAGGTCTGCAGGGAGAGGGGTAGGTCGAGCAGGGTGTCCCTTCCTTCGCTCAGAAACCGCCCCCACAACCCCGCCCCCCAGTCCTTCTGTGGAATCCGATGGGAGGTCATGGCGACCTCGTAGGCCCGAAACCATTGCTGAATGTCATCGTTTTTATAATATTCTTTGACCACATCCTTGGGGATGTGGACCTTCTGTTCCGCTGGGGGGGCCGTCTCTCGGTTCCCCGAGGGCCTCCCGTCCTCATTTCGGGCCTTGAGCTCGAGTTCTTTTAAGCTGCGTTCGTGCTCTAGTTGGAGCTTTCTTCCTTCGTGCTCCCGTTGGAGCTTCTTTTCTTCCAGTTCGCCTTGTACGCGCAATTGCTCTACCGCTAGCTTTTTCTCCGCTAACTTCAATTCACCCTCGATTTTGAGTTTGGCTAACTCGAGGTCATGACTGCGGCTTCTCTCTCTGTCCGCGAGTTCTCCCGGGGATAGGCCCCCGTCTGGTACAATGCCTCGCACCTGATTGTCGCTGCTTTCACTTGGAGGGGGTTCGGCTTCGTCGGGGCGCTCCCCCGTGCCTTCCGGGCGGGATGCCCCGGTCTCCACCCAAGTTTTCAGTGCTTTCTGCAAGTCTTCCTTAGTGTTGAGGCCAGTGGTAGCGATTTTAAGTTCTTTGCAAAATTGTTTTAGCTCTTTGTGTGTGTATTCTTCCAGATGCTCCACCTGGAACACTCTGTTGGCGTTGGTTTCTGCGGATCTCATGGGGCTTCCTTCTGCCATCTTTGTTGGTCGTGCGTCCGTTGTTCACTGTACGATCTCTAGGTGATGGGCCCGAATCCCGTCGCTTGCCACCAATGTTAGACGGCGACCTCAGAGGAGCCCGGAAAGGGGTCCTGACTTCCCTGAGTCCCACCCGTGTAGAATAGTAGCCGGGCACTGGCGAGAGATTCCCCAGGGGGGAGGAATCTCGCAACTAGGATCGTACTTCTGGCACCCCACGACACAGAGAGACCACACTGGGTTTTCTCAGAAACAAGTTTTATCAAATAGGTATCACTGCAAACATGTACAAGGTGAGCACGGGCTCAAGAGTCTCGGAAAGGTAGGGGGTAGCGGGACTGTCTCTGGTAACGGTTCAAAGCAGGGACGTATCCGGCGCACAGCTCACAATCCTCGAGCTGGGGGATACGTGGTCGGAGTCGGGGTCCGGCGGGACCGTGAGAGTCTGGGGGAGCCGCGAGTCACTCAGCGGGCACAGGTACAGGTTCGGAGTTCTTTACGATCTTCAAGGAGCCGCGAGTCACTCAGCAGGGCTCAGGTACAAGTTCGGAGGTCTTACGATCTTCAGGGAGCCGCGAGTCACTCAGCAGGGCTCAGGTACAAGTTCGGAGGTCTTACGATCTTCAGGGAGCCGCGAGTTACTCAGCAGGGCTCAGGTGGGTTCAAGTTCCAGGGGCCGCGACCACGTCAGCAGGCTCTCGTTGTTCCAGCGTCGAATCTGCCGGACAGTCTCAGAGCACCCCTTGTTATAGGTCGACCCCGCTTTGATGTCCGGAGTCTGCGCAGGCAGGGGTCTTGTCACCTGGGGGCCGCTTGTCGGGGTTTCCTGCTATTGTCTTTTTGATCCTTTCAGGGCCGGGTCGGGAGGAGTCCCAGACACCCAGCAGGCACGGAGCCAGCCCGCAGGGAGGCCGGAGGGCCGATCGAAACCCATCGTCCCAGGGGAGTTCAGAGGTGCGATAGAAACTGCTCCTCCCTCTCTCATCCCCTGGAAGCGTGATGTCCTCCAGCCGGAGTGGCGCCTCGAGGCCCGGGTCGCGCTGGAGCCGGGCGGCCATCTTGTTGCAGGGAGTGGGCACGCGGGCCCGGGGTGGCCGAAAGGAGAGAGGCCATGGACGGGGATGTCCGGGGTTGGTGCAGGTGTCCTGGTGGGAAAGGTCGGCTGGGCCGCGTGCTTGGGCTGCAGGCACCAGGTTTCGGTGGTGCGGGGGCACGGAGGGCCATTCTACGAGGCCGGGTCCAACAGGGAAAATGTCCTGAGTGGCACATTGCTCTTGTGCAATGATCTGCACCTTAAAGAACAGTGTTACAAATGAAGTGATGGGGAGGCACACACACAGGCAACCCAAGGGGACAGCTGGCATGAAAGTGAAGTGGTGTGTACGTCAGTAGTGGACATGGCAGGAGTGTACCATACACTAATAGATGGAGTGCATACTCACAATGGGTAGGCATCAGAAACACAGATAGGGGATGGTATGACACCACACACCATATGCCATACTGGAGGCAACAAAGCAATGCATGAGAAAACACACCCACAATGTCAGTGTGGCTGAGCAGGTATGCACAGTCACCACAAACAGCATCAAGACACATGGATGATCAACAAAACACAACACTGACTTGCCAGCCACATACTCTGCATACTCACAATTAACAAAAACAACAAGTAGGAGTTAGCCAGAACTACAAGGACACACCAACACACAGCACAGTGCACAACATACAACACACACATGTGCACACAATTACAATCACAGGGCTGAACAATCACACAAACAGGCACTCTACTCCTGGGTGACACGTGTGTAGTCGACATTGCAGGGGCACACACACATCCACACTACCGACAGATTCAGCCCCTGCACACTGCACACTTCTTGATCAGCAAAGTGCACACATTGAAAGTAACCCATGTGACTAGGATGACTGACCATCACAAGATGACTATACTCCTACACTGCTGGGCACACATAAAGTAAGATCACAGATACATGATGACCCTGGCCAGCCTGCCTGTAATCCTGTGGATAGAATCCCACTCTGTGCTGGCAGTGCCTCCAAATCTGACATGTGTACAATATAGCTAACATGAACAAAGAATGAGGATGACAACAGTATTTCATCTAAAACCACCATCATTGCACCCACAAGCATCAGAGTCCGGAAGAACTGAAGTCCCTGTCAGCCCTGTAAACAATAGAAAGAGTAAGACAAGCCATTGGCAATGTTGAAGTGGCATACAGAGCATGTGGCACAGTAAACCATACACACACAGAAAAAACTGTAATCAGTAAGGGCAGTGACAAAACAGACAAGAGCAACTGTCTTTATTCACATATTGCAAGGATAGCCACTAATATAAGACAAGAGCAAGGCCAGTGGCCAGCACAAAGTGCAGAGTAAGTCCATGAGATCCTGCACAGGCAAGGGGCACACATCAGTGAACAACAAGGCCAGTAGCCAGTCCAATGTGCAGAGTGAGCCCATGAGAAGCTGAACAGGCAAGGGGCAAACATCAGTGAACAACAAGGCCAGTGGCCAGCACAAAGCGCAGAGTAGTTACATGAGATCCTGCACAGGCAAGGGGCAAACTTCAGTGAACAACAAGGCCAGTGGCCAGTCCAATGTACAGAATAGTTACATGAGATCCTCCACAGGCAAGGGGCAAACATCAGTGAACAACCAGGCCAGTGGCCAGTCCAATGTGCAGAGTGAGTCCATGAGAAGCTGCACAGGCAAGGGGCAAACATCAGTGAACAACAAGGCCAGTGGCCAGTCCAATGTGCAGATTTAGTCCATGAGAAGCTGCACAGGGAATGTGTGTGATTGTATCCTGCCATGGTCAGTAACACAGTAAGGGGGGGGTAACAATGGGCAGTACATGCACCGCTGTGGGAGAGACAGGTGTGTGAGGGGGACAACCACTCAGACTTGCCTGTCAGTCGGGCTGGGAGCTGGTTGAGTGTCGGGGACAGTTGTAGCACTTGACCGGGGAGAGAGAGGCCCAGCTGAGGTAGAGGCATCAGTGGCTTGGGAAACCGGAGGGCTGCTTGGACCAGGTGGTAGTGGCATGTGGAGGTGGAGTCATGCTGCCGTGAGACATAGTGTGGGTGAGAGATTGTGGAGGGGTGCCTTTCCACTTCTTGGGGATTCTAAATGGCTTCCCTGTCTTGGTATTAGTGGCAAGTGGTGCGGACACAACAGGCATACTCACCACCAAAGCTGCATCAGGTGCAACCGGTGGCCCACCCTCTAGGGACAGGATGGATCCAGCTGTTCGCTTGGCCTGGCCTTGCCTTTGCACCTCCATCCCCTGTTTACCAGGTGTTCCCCCTACAGTGCCCTCCTTTCCCTGCTTTACTGGGCTTTGGATGGGAGTCGAGGTTGTGGGTGAATCTGCCTTGAAGCTCTTCTAATGTGTACTCTTACCAGGCACCACCTTCTCAGTGGGCACGGAAACTGTCTGCTTGTATATGCGAGACGCTTTTGGGACAAGAGAGTCCTTGGCTGGGGATGCCTCTGAGGCATGTGACCCTGAGGCCTGCTTCTTGGCTTTGTGGCCCTTGCTGTCACCTGACGGGCTTTTGCCTTTGTGCTCTGGGGTGGATTTAGTTTGCTGTGGGGATGGTGTCTGTGCCCTGGAATACTTGGGCTGGTGCTGCTGTGTGCTGCGTTTGCTGTATCTTGACCTTGAGGTCTGTTGTGTGTGGTCACTCTCATCAGATGTGGCCACTGGCAGAGGGGTGGACAAAGGGACTGGAGCTGGACTCCCAGATCGTGCCAGTTGAAGGGCTGCCGGCACTGTGGAGGACAAAGACTGGACAGTCCAGTGCAGCCCACCCACATCTGAATGTGTGCCCTCCATGAAAGCAACCACCTGTGCCAACTTTTTGTCGTGGTCTATGAAGGTATTGAGGAGAGCTGTCTGGCCCACACACAGCTGGCGCAAAAGGTCCACAGACTCAGCACTGATGGCAGCAGGGGGGACGGGGGCAGAGGTGCCTGGGGTGAAGGACACTCTTCCCTTCTTACTGGTGCGCACACGGACAGCACTAGTGGAAGTAGCTGGGAGGGTGGGCACCGTACGCTGTGTGGTGGAAGACGAGGCAGAGTACCCGTTCCCTGTGCCCGCCAACATGTCTGCGTCGCCGCCGTCATCAGATGACGTTGAGCTTTGCGTCTCTGGCTGTGATTCCTCCAGTAGACTCCTGTCCCCCTCTGAGGCAATGGTCACATCAGTGTCACTGTGTTCTTGTGCAGATGTTGTGCTTGATGCCTCACCACTGGTGTCCGTCCGCTGTCCTTCCGTGCCCAGGGGAGATGCTGCATGAGAGAGAGATATAAGGTCAGAATATTGGCATCAACAGAACAAACATAAGCAAGCAAAGCATCACTGAAGATGACAAAATCTACATGTTGCACACCACCCTGTGCAATGACATTGTGCAAACTCAATTTTTAACTCAAACAGTGGGTGCCAACAAGCAAACCAGGCATAAGTGAGCCATGTGATGCCCACACAGCACAATATCCTGCTGGTGGCTCAGTTCAAACAGACACACAAATAGCTCTGAGCACACCTAGGGCCCTTATGGGGGCAAGGATGAACCCCACAACATGTTGCCACTGTCAGATCTGGATGGAGCAGAAGTGGACAACACAGATACAGACTCCAAAATAACAGTCCACAATGGCCATGAGCTCATGCCATACACCATGTTGTACTTTGGTTCACAACTACTGGCATTGGCATCAGATGTCTAAGCCTCACAAATCTGAGGTCAGGCAATGCACGCATTGATGAAAGCACACTCAGATTAGGCACACTGCTGTACCCTTCCATGTGATTTACCAGACTACCCCAATGCAGACGATACCTGAAGCCCACGACTCAAAATGCAATGTAAATGCCCAGTACTAAAATCACATTAGGAAGTAAAGATAGGGCAAATGCATGACAGCTGCACCCAGCACTGCGGCCACTTACAAGCCACTGCATCACACTACCAACATCACATAGCCCTGCGCTGGCCCAGGCTGTGTACACATGCAGCCACTCACAGCCAAAGTCACCCTTCCCAGAATACTCACCCCTAGCTTGCTGCTGATGCTCCTTAAAACGTGCACCCAGGTCAGGCTGTGTCACGGTCAAGATGCGGGCCATTAGTGGTGTCATGCTGCGCTGCGCCATCCTGCCAGTCCGAGGGATCAGCCCCAGTGTCATCTCGGCCATGTTCTTGCTCAGGCGGCAGATGTCATCCCACCTCTTGTGGCAGTGGGTGCGCCGCCGGTTTGAGACACCCAGAGCCCGTACCTTGCATGCAATGGCCCTCCACACGGCCTTACGCTGGTGTACTTTGAGCTGCAGGCATGGGAGACAACCTAACGTTCCCCTTCTGAACTTTAGAACGACGGGTTCCTAGATACAAGGGACTAAATACCCGGGGACTCAGCTAGACTGCATTCTCACGGAGGGGTCTTAAGAGGGTCAAGCATTTAACTTAAAACTCTATATTTTACGGAGCGATATAGATAACTTCTGACTTTCCCCTAATGCCTTCTAAACAAAAGGAAATGACAACACGGGGCACGTTAGAATACTGGAGATTCCCCACTATTTCGAATGATCAACTACTCTAGACTAGCTAGGTCTTTGCGCAATGTTTTGTCATTTTAAATACAGCCATTTGCATAACTGTTTCTCTGTTTAGTCCTAACATTGTAGGAGTAATTTGTTATACTTACTCCACCTGGTGCTGTTGATGCCTGGGAATTATACTGAATAGGGTGAGTACCCAAACCATTTCTGCTGCTACACCAATGTATCCTATAGGGGCTTAGAATCACATTAGCTCACTATGGAGATCCACCACCAAGTGTGTTCATTTTAATGTTTTTCTCTATATGTAGTTATGTTCACTACACGTGTGCTAAAGATTAGAAGCCAGAGTCACTTTGAGACTGCGTCTAGGATGATTATGTATTGTCTCTCATTCTGAAAGAAATCCATACATTCTTCTGTCTCCCTGAATAGGTAGATCCAGACATTCTAACCAATAAGCACCACTACTGTGAGTAATACCACACAGCTCATGTGTAGATAGTTATTTTTTCCTTTTTTGGTCCTGAAGAATTGCATGGATATTTGTCCAACAGCGAGAAATATGTTGACCTACACTTAACAGACCAAGGATACACTATATGAGACATTATACTCAATCTAGTACCTTGCTCTCCATTTTTAACTAGAGTAGGAGACCCCCAGAATAAAAAACGTATTTACCTCGGTACTCCCAGCTCTATTTTAACTCACCCCATCTACACAACATTGGCCCCACACCCGCACTTCACGATACGGCATTGGATAAAAAAATCTCTGTTAAAGAGCCCCTAATTTTAGGGAGCCCGTCGGGTATTGCACCGCCGACCCGACGAGGAGCAGTCCAGATGATGAAGCATGACACCTGCAAAGGTGTGTGAGGGCATTACTGTCCAAATTATGGACTCCCATTAATATGCCCTTTACATGGGGCCCATGGGACCACTGTCTTCCGTGACTCTATAACTTCTTCTTTACAAGGAACAGCATAAACGTATTCTTGATTACAAGACAAGAGGGGGAAAACATCAGTGACAAGGTGTTATGTACCAATTTCTCTCAGTACAGTAGCATGATACTGACTCATACCAAATCCACAGAGATGTCTAATAGAGACAAGAATGCATCTCACATGGTACATCAGCATGGGAGAACCACATGTAAATGCATGCAGGTGTTAGGGTGGACACAGTACCTGCCCATCTCATACACATGCAGGATGCCAGCACATAAAGCCATGTGTAATCTGCCCACATCTACTATCCATTTTTTTGTAGATCAATACATACATTATATATCAACATATGTTTGGGTGTAGACTCACTGTGTCCAACACTGTGCAGTCCTCAATGTCCTTGCCCTGTGAATGTCTCACTGTGTCATGGAGGTCACATTGAGGAACATGATCTCACAAACCCACACCCTTCTCACAAGGCCTGTTGTGTGCAATCTATAGGGCTGAGATGACTCATTGATGGAGAGTAATTAAATAAGACACATGTAATACTCTGTACAATCAGTGATGTGTCCCTGTCAGACCGGGCGGTGACTGTGCAGGACAGGTGGGCTCACACAGAGAAGAACAACAGGGACCCATTCAGCTATTAACACAAGCAATCACTGTAGTGAATCCTGCATTACCAACATGCTGCGTCACTGTATGGCTGACAAGACAAGACAATACATGTCTGTTAGACCCGGCCTCGTAGCATAGCCATCCCTGTCCCCGCACCACATAACCTGACCCATGCACCTCACGCAGCCCCCGAGCCCACGGCCTAGCCGATCCTTCCCACCAGAACCCACACACACCCGACCCGGACTGCCCCATCCGTGGCCTTCCTCCTTTCGGCCACACCGGGCCCGCGTGCCCACTTCATGCACCATGATGGCCGCCCGGCCCCAGCGCGACCCTGGCCTATAGGCGCCACTCCGGCTGGGGGACATCGCGCTCCCATTGGGATGAGAGAGGGAGGAGCAGTTTCCATCGCACCTCTGAGCTCCCCTGGGAAGGTGGGTTTTGATCGGCCCGCCGGCCTCCCCGAGGGCTGGCTCCACGCCTGCTGGGTGTCTGGGACTCCTCCCGACCCGGCCCTGAAAGGATCAAAAGACAATGGCAGGAAACCCCGACAAGCGACCCCCAGGTGACAAGACCCCTGCCTGCACAGACTCCGGACATCAAAGAGGAGTCGTCCTATAACAAGGGGTGCTCTGGGACTATCCGGCAGATTCGCCTTTGGAAACACCTGAGCCCTGCTGAGTGACTCGCGGCTCCCTGAAGATCGTAAGACCTCCGAACCTGTGCTTGAGCCCTGCTGAGTGACTCGCGGCTCCCAGAGACTCTCTTGGTCCCGCCGGACCCCGACGACGACAAGCGTATCCCCCAGCTTGAGGATTGTGAGCTGTGCGCCGGGTACGCCCCTGCATTTGATCCATATCCCCAAAGACTGTCCCGCTACCTCCTACCCCCTCCGCGCTCCACTTGTATATATTTGCCTTGCTGATCATAAAGATCCTACAACTCCGATCTGATAAAGATTTGTTCTTAAGAACTCCCGGTGTGGTGTCTCTTTGTCGTGTGGTGCCGAGTGTATGATCCTAGATACGAGATTCCTCCCCTGAGGAGTCTCCCGCCAGTGCCCGGCTACGATACCTTGAGGGTTGACCTCAGGCCAGTCAGTGCCCCTCCGGGCCCCTCTTAGGTCGCCTTCTAACATTGGTGGCAAGCGACGGGATTCGGGCCCATAATCTAGAGATCGTACCGTGAACGGCTGACGCACTACCAACAAAGATGGCAGAAGGAAACGCCGTGGTTCTCACAGAAAACGACACCAGTACCGTGTTCCAGGCGGAACAACTGGAGGAGTACACACACAGAGAACTGAAGCAATTCTGCAAAGAACTTAAAATCGCTACTACTGGTCTCAACACCAAAGAAGATATGCAGAAGGCACTGAAAGCTTGGGTGGATTCTGGAGCCCCCCGCCCAGAAGGAGCGGTGGAGCCCCACGACGAAGCTGAACCCTCCCAAGGAGAACGCAGCAGCAACCAGGTGCGAAGCTTCGTACCAGACGGGGGGCTATCCCCAGAGGAACTCGCAGACAGAGAAAGAAGTCGCCATCACGAACTCGAATTAGCCAAACTCAAAATCGAGGGCGAGTTGAAATTAGCCGAGAAAAAGCTAGCAGTGGAACAGATGCGGGTGCATGGAGAACTAGAAGAGAAGAAACTCCAACGGGAACACGAAGGAAGGAGACTTCAACTGGAGAACGAACGCAGCTTGAAGGAAATGGAGCTAAAAGCAAAAAGCGAAGAAGCGCGGCCCCCGGGGAACCGAGAGGCGGCCTCCCCGGCGGAGCAGAAGGTCCACATCCCCAAGGATGTGGTCAAAGAATATTACAAAAACGATGACATTCAACAGTGGTTCAGGGCATACGAGGTCGCCATGACCTCCCATCGGGTCCCGCAGAAGGATTGGGGGGCCGGGTTGTGGGGACGATTCCTGAGCGAGGGGAGAGACCCCCTGCTCGACCTACCAACCTCCATGCAGACCTCCTACGACCACATGAAAGAGGCCCTCCTCACAAGGTACGGCCTCACCCCGGAGATGTACCGCCAGCGGTTCCGGGACTGCAGGAAGATCCCGGGCACCACCTGGGTGGAGAATGTAAACTTCTTCAGCCGCGCATTCGATGGGTGGATCAAGGGCAGCAAGGTAACCACCCTAGAAGAACTAACCGACCTTATGTTGTGGGAACACCTGGCTGCGAACTGCTTTGTGGAACTGCGCCAGCATCTGCTCGACAGCAAGCTCACAAATCCGAGAAAGCTGGCTGTCGAGGCGGATCGCTGGACCAACACCCGGGTCTCCCGGGTCCCTGTAGGAGAGTACCCCCGAGCCAGTCAGGGACCACCCCGCCAGAGAGGGGGGGGGAACCAGGGAGGGCAGAGAGAGTCCAGTCCCCCGAAAACCCAACCTCCGCCTTTCCCGGCACCCCCACCAGCTGTATCCGGCGCCCCCCCTGAGACGGGAGCACCGGGTGACCATCACTTGTTTCCGTTGTCAGAAGCCCGGGCATTACGCCAACGACCCTGAATGCCCCATGGCCCCACACATCACCCAGGCAGCACCCCCCGCTAGACAGATAGCCAATGTAGCACTGGGGGAGGAGGTTGAGGACACCGTAGAGTGGGAACCCGCAGCCATGGCCCTAGTATCCTTAGGAGATAGAGAAATGGTCCCTGGAAGCCTCCTGCCCTCCAACACGAAGAAATATGGGCAGCTCTTAACGATCAATGGCCACCAAGTAGAAGCCCTTCGTGACACCGGGGCCAGCATCACCGGTGTCCTCAGTCATTTGGTCAACGAAGACCAGGTCCTCCCCTACGTCTTTTGCCCGGTCATTTCCGCTGACAATACGGAAAGTCTGTATAAGGTAGCCCTGGGGCCTTTTGAATGGGGAGGGGTGGTCGGTAAACTGAAAGTCGCAGTGAGAACCTCCCAGCCAGTCGACTGTCTCCTGGGGAACGACCTGGAAAGTTCCCCCTGGAAACAAGTCGAGCGCTAGACCCACCTAGGGATGATGGGTCTCCCTGAGTGGGTGTGCGCCACCACCCGATCCATGGCAGCCCGACTGACCCCCCTTGGGGAAGTCGACGACGCCCCGACCACTGAAGACAGGATGGTCCCCGCCGAGGGTCCCCACATCCCCCCACAAGGAGGGTCGGTCGCCAGTGACGAACCCCCACCTTCCGACTCCGCACAGGTCACCGAGTTAGGCGATCTGCCCGAGTTGGCCCAGTGGCGCCACGAGGGGGGCCCCTCCCGAGAGGAGTTCTGCCGAGAGCAGGCTACCTGTCCTTCCCTGGTCGGGCCCTGGCAACAGGCAGAGGCCCAGGCCACGGGCGACCAAACTGGAACGCACCGGGTGTATTGGGAGAATGACCTTTTGTACAGCGAGCAGAAGTCGGTGGAGCTAGGATCCGCCCGGGTGCTGGTGGTACCCCTACGCTTCCGAGACCTCCTCCTGGGCTTGGCCCACGACGTTCCCCTCGCAGGCCACTTGGGCCAGGACAAAACCTACAGTCGCCTCGTGACTCACTTCTACTGGCCCAGAATGAAAGCAGATGTAGAAGCCCACTGCAAGTCCTGTCCCACGTGCCAGGCCAGTGGGAAGAGCGGAGGAAAGCGCAAGGCTCCCCTCCAACCCTTCCCTGTCATCAGTACCCCTTTTGAACGGGTCGGGATCGACATCGTGGGGCCTTTGGACCCCCCAACCTCCCAAGGGCGCCACTTTATCCTCGTCCTGGTGGATCATGCCACCCGATACCCTGAAGCCATACCCCTGCGCACCGTCACAGCCCCCGTGGTGGGCCGGGCGTTGATGGGAATCTTTTCCCGTATGGGTTTTCCCCGCGAGGTCGTGAGCGATCGCGGTACGAACTTCATCTCCAGATACATGACGTCCTTGTGGCAACAATGCGGAGTGTCCTATAAGTTCACCACCCCGTACCACCCCCAAGGAAACGGCCTGGTAGAGCGGTTTAACCGGGCTCTGAAAGGGATGATCGCAGGCCTGGAAGAGCCCCTCCGGCATAAGTGGGACGTCCTGCTCCCCTGCCTCCTGTTCGCCTACCGGGAAGTTCCCCAGAAATCCTTGGGGTTCAGCCCCTTTGAGTTACTCTACGGGCACCCCGTCCAGGGGCCCCTCAGCCTGGTCAAGGAAGGGTGGGAGGCGGCGCACCGAGGCCACCCCCGAGATGAGTTCCGATACGTCCTGACCCTCCGAAACCAGACTAGGAAGTTCCGAGAGATGGCCGAGGCCAACCTGGAGGCGAGCCAGGAAGAGATGAAGCGCTGGTACGACCAGAATGCCACTCTGGTCGAGTTCCAGCCGGGCCAGCAGGTATGGGTCATGGCCCCCGTGAAACCCTGCGCCCTCCAGGATAAATGGACCGGGCCCTTCAAAGTGATTGAGCGGAAGAGCCAGGTCACGTACTTGGTGGACGTCCAGTCACCACGGGACCCCCTCCGGGTCCTCCACGTGAACCGCCTCAAGCCCCACTTTGTGCGGACGGAGCTGAGCCTCCTGCTGGCCACCGATGATGGGGCCGAGGAGGAGTCGGATCCCCTCCCTGATCTCCTGTGCACCAAAGAGAAGGACGGCTCCGTAGAGGGAGTGAACCTCTCCCCATCCCTCACTTCCCAGCAACGTGAGGATTGCCGCCAGCTCCTAGGGCAGTTTTCCGACCTCTTCTCCCTGGTCCCCCAAGTCACCGACTGCTGTGTCCATGACGTGGACACCGGAGACAGCCCGCCGGTGAAACACCGAGCCTACCGAGTCCCTGATCGGGTCCGGTCCTGCATTCAAGCCGAGGTCTCGAAGATGTTGACCTTAGGAGTGATCGAATCCTCAGACAGTCCCTGGGCCAGCCCCGTGGTCCTGGTCCCAAAAGCAGCTGCCCCCGGTGTCGCCCCAGAACTCCGCTTCTGCGTGGACTACCGGGGACTCAATGAAGTCACCCGAGCCGATGCCCACCCCATTCCCCGAGCCGACGAGCTCATTGACCGACTCGGAGCTGCTCGGTTCCTCAGCACCTTCGATCTCACCTGCGGCTACTGGCAAATTGCACTCACAGAAGGAGCCATGGAGCGGTCCGCCTTCTCCACCCCGGATGGGCACTATCGCTTTCGCGTGATGCCCTTCGGGATGAAAAATGCCCCGGCCACCTTCCAGCGACTGGTAAATAGAGTTCTGGCCGGGCTGGAAAAATTCAGCGCTGCCTATCTAGACGATATCGCAGTTTTCAGTTCCGAATGGAGTGAGCACCTCCAGCACCTCCGGAGGGTGCTAACCGCCCTGCGCCAGGCAGGCCTCACCGTAAAAGCCAGCAAGTGCCAGATTGGGCAAGGTTCGGTAGCCTACCTGGGGCACCAGGTCGGAAGCGGCCAGGTCGCCCCTCTACAGCCCAAGATCGACGCCATCCTAGCCTGGGAACCCCCCTCTACCCAAACGGAGGTCCGAGCCTTTCTGGGCCTCACGGGCTACTACCGGAGATTCATCCGGGGGTACGGCAGCCTGGTCGGTCCCCTCACGGAACTCACGTCCAAGAAACAACCCAAGAAAGTGCAGTGGACCTCTGCCTGCCAAGAGGCGTTCGATGCCCTAAAAGCGGCCATGTGCACAGCCCCCGTCCTTCAGGCTCCCGACTACTCCAAGGAGTTTGTGGTACAAACGGACGCCTCCGAGCATGGAATTGGGGCCGTCCTGTCACAGGTGAATGACCAAGGCCTAGACCAGCCCGTAGCCTTCCTCAGCCGAAGGCTGTTGGCCAGAGAACAGAGATGGAGCACCATCGAGCACGAGGCGTTCGCCGTAGTCTGGGCCCTCAAGAAGTTACGCCCCTATCTGTTCGGCACCCATTTCAAAGTCCAAACCGACCATCGCCCCTTGCGATGGCTCATGCAGATGCGAGGAGAAAACCCCAAGCTACTGCGGTGGTCAATCTCCCTCCAGGGGATGGATTTCACCGTGGAACATCGCCCTGGTACTGACCACGCCAACGCCGATGGCCTCTCCCGGTTCTTCCGCCTCAGCGAAGAGAACCCCCAAGAGGATGGGTAGATCTCTCCGGCTTTCAGCTGGGGGGGACGCGTGTTAGACCCGGCCTCGTAGCATAGCCATCCCTGTCCCCGTACCACAAAACCTGACCCATGCACCTCACGCAGCCCCCGAGCCCACGGCCTAGCCGATCCTTCCCACCAGAACCCACACACACCCGACCCGGACTGCCCCGTCCGTGGCCTTCCTCCTTTCGGCCAAACCGGGCCCGCGTGTCCACTTCATGCACCATGATGGCCGCCCGGCCCCAGCGCGACCCTGGCCTAGAGGCGCCACTCCGGCTGGGGGACATCGCGCTCCCATTGGGATGAGAGAGGGAGGAGCAGTTTCCATCGCACCTCTGAGCTCCCCTGGGAAGGTGGGTTTCGATCGGCCCGCCGGCCTCCCCAAGGGCTGGCTCCACGCCTGCTGGGTGTCTGGGACTCCTCCCGACCCGGCCCTGAAAGGATCAAAAGACAATGGCAGGAAACCCCGACAAGCGACCCCCAGGTGACAAGACCCCTGCCTGCACAGACTCCGGACATCAAAGAGGAGTCGTCCTATAACAAGGGGTGCTCTGGGACTATCCGGCAGATTCTCCTTTGGAAACACCTGAGCCCTGCTGAGTGACTCGCGGCTCCCTGAAGATCGTAAGACCTCCGAACCTGTGCTTGAGCCCTGCTGAGTGACTCGCGGCTCCCCGAAAAGATCGTAAGACCTCCGACTTGTGCTTGAGCCCTGCTGAGTGACTCGCGGCTCCCAGAGACTCTCTTGGTCCCGCCGGACCCCGATGACGACAAGCGTATCCCCCAGCTCGAGGATTGTGAGCTGTGCGCCGGGTACGCCCCTGCATTTGATCCATATCCCCAAAGACTGTCCCGCTACCTCCTACCCCCTCCGAGACTCTGTGAGCCCACGCTCCACTTGTATATATTTGCCTTGCTGATCATAAAGATCCTACAACTCCGATCTGATAAAGATTTGTTCTTAAGAACTCCCGGTGTGGTGTCTCTTTGTCGTGTGGTGCCGAGTGTACGATCCTAGATACGAGATTCCTCCCCTGAGGAGTCTCCCGCCAGTGCCCGGCTACGATACCTTGAGGGTTGACCTCAGGCCAGTCGGTGCCACTCCGGGCCCCTCTGAGGTCGCCTTCTAACAATGTCCCTCAAATCTTGATGTGCAGGCAGGGAAACGTGTGAAATAGGCCACACACCCCTTTCCCCTGGAGAAAGCATGCTAGGCAGTGCATGACAAAAACCCCTCTCTCAGGCACATACTGCAGCAGCTCAACTTCATGTGTGCCCCACTGCACTCTCACTCACACTGTTGAAGACTTACCACGACATTTGGGGCACCATATAGCCTTGGATAGTGTGTGAGCACCTCGTTCACCAGGACCTCCAGCTCCTCGCTGGTGAAGGGACTGGCCCGGATCTTCTCAGTCCTTGCCATCACTGTTGCCAGGTGACAGCAGCAGTAGCAGTTGGTGGTGAGGGGTCTCAGGCAGCAGTTACTGGAGACAGCAGCAGCGGCTGTGGCTGGTGAGGGGTCTCAGGCAGCAGTCCCTGGAGACAGCAGCAGCGGCAGTGGGTGGTGAGGGGTCTCAGGCAGCAGGCTCTGGGAGCAGTGGAAATGTGAGGCTCTCTCCCACACATATATAGCCCCATGGGGTCGTTTCAGTGGTTCTAGGCTGCTGCAATTGGTGTTCCAGGTCTGCCTTTTTCAAATGCATCCATTGACCGGCTTCGCGGTGGTGGAGTACGCCTACCGCGATGTTCAAAATTGCATTAGGCTACCACGATTGGGGTTCCCATTGGCTGTAAGGGCATGGTGCATGGCGGTGACACACCGTAGGGGCCAGGCGGGCGGTACCGCTGTGGTGTGTCTTTTAATTGCATCCAATGACCGGCTCCGCGGTGGTGGAGCACGCCTACCGCGATGTTCAAAATTGTATTAGGCTACCGCGATTGTGGTTCCCAACTTCCCATTGGCTGTAAGGGCATGATCCATGGCGGTGACGCACCGCTGGTGCCAGGCGGTAGCTACCGCGATTTGGGTGCCATACATTGGTGCCTCTGACAGTGATTTGGGTGGCAGAGCATGCCAACCGCCATTTGACCATGTGTATATGCCTATCACTACCCCGATTGTGTCTTGGGCATTGACGGTGACACACAGCTGGTGCCAGGCGGTAGCTACTGCGATTTGGGTGCCATACATTGGTGCCTCTGAGCATGAATTGGGTGGCGGAGCAAGCCAAACAGCATTTGACCATGTGTATATGCCTATCACTACCGCAATTGTGTCTTGGGCATTGGCGGTGTGCATATTTGAATGTCTACTTTTATTGGATAATGCACACATGTGTTGTTTATGCTTTGCTTGTGGTAATTGTGTTGTTGATGTGTGCCATGTTCAACTTACGCCTGAAGGTGTGGCAGGTACAGCAGCTAGGTATGAGACAGTAGTGTTGCTTTTTTACACATATGCTGGATGAAATACTCTCATGCGTGACCATATCCCTATGTGCATTCTCATAGTCAGATGTTGTTTCGGAGGTACTTGCTGTGTGGAAGGGGACAAGTGTACGAGTAGTGTAGCTGAAGGGGTCCCTACATGTAAGCTGCTCTGTAACTCAATTGTGATGACAGTCATTGTTGGCGTTGTGTCAGTCAAAACGTAAGAGGTTGTGCACATCTCGTGGTGTATTGTATTGACATGTGTCCACTTTCATCTCAACTAAGAGGAGACCAAATCTGCATCATTCCTTCACAGTGCTGGCAGACATGGAGAATGAGGAGATCATCCGGAAATTCCATCTGCATAGAGCCACCCTACAGAACCTTTGTGCTATGTTGGAGCCCCACCTGCAGCCTCGCAGAACATATCCAACAGCTTTCACCCCAACGTCTAAGGTGATGGTGGCCCAGCATTTTTTTGCCACTGGATCATTCCAGAACACGGTGGCCAGCGCAGCTGGCATGTCACAACCTATGTTCAACATGGTGCTGCGCGATGTCCTATCCGCTATGATGATCTACAAGGACAGATATATCCATTTCCCCAGGGGGCCTGAATTGGCGGCTGCGAAGGGAGATTTTTATTCCCTTGGACACATCCCCCACGTTGTTGGTGCCATTGATTGCACCCACGTTGGGCTAGTTCCACCACAAGCATGTGAGCACATCTACAGGAATCGGAAACATTTCCATTCCATCAACGTGCAAGTGGTGTGCCAGGCGGATATGATCATCTCGCACGTGTGTGCCAAATTTCCCGGCGCATCCCATGACTCATACATCATGCGTAACAGCATTGTACCACAGCTGATGGCTAATCCGCTTCCTGAGCGTGCATGGATTGTGGGTGAGTATGCAGAGTCAAATAGCGTGCTGTGTGTGTGACATGCAGTCCTCTGACACTGTGGGCCCGATTCACAGAACTAACTTAAGACAAAATCCTAAACTTACTACCATTTACTCATTTTGGTATTCACAGCAGGCACTTACTCATTTTGGTATTCACAGAAGGCACTTACTCATTTTGGTATTCACAGGGGGAGGTGGAGGTGTTGTTTGTGGCGCAGGCCTGTCCCTCAGTACCGCCACTAGCTGGCCCAAGAGGGCCCAATTTGTCCCATGCGGGTGTCCTTGGACCTCATCAGCAGGAGGAGCTCACGGGACTCTTCTTCTGACCGGCCCGTTCGTCCCTGGGCCCTTTCATATGCCCCAAGGACTCTGTTAATGTTGTCCAGGGCTTCGGACCCAGGCTCTGGTTGTCTGAGAGTGACACTGCCCCTCCCACCTGCCCTGCTGCCACGGACCTGTTGCCTCACCACTGTGGGCACCCGCATCCTCTCCCTGCCCTCCTCAGTTGGTGGTGTGGGGTGGTCATCCTCTGTGACAGGGGGGTTGTTGCAGGCACCACTGGTGGTGGTGGTGGTGGTGGAGGACGCATAGGCCGAAACAACAGGGGTCTGCGTAGCTGTTGGTGCTGCTGCAGATGTGGTGGAGGGGATGATGGGGTCCTGGGACCGGTTGCGCCCTGGAGCTCCTCGTCCTCTGAATTCCGGGAGTGAACATCTGAGAGTCCATGTTCCAGGGGGGGAGACTACCTCTGCAGGTTGCTGGTGTTGTCCTATGCAGTCAGTTCTTGGTCACCTGTGCGACAGATGGGAAATGGTCATTGTAGTGCACCCCGCAAGCTTTGTGTTAGCTGTGTATTATTCACTGTTTGTACACCACACAGTTGACTAATCATCACATTGTTTGTATGTGCACTTCTGTGCCTCCTGAGATGATGTTGAGGTACATGCATTTCTTGTCCATGGTGTGAGATGTCAAAACTTACCATTCGCCACGTGCATGTTTTGTGATTACAGGGACATGTTGCCATCTAGGGACTAGCGCAACAAAGATTTTCTGTGATGCATCTTTGTTGATTACTCAGCGCTGGCTGACGTAACATCTGAGCATGAACTGGCCATTGTTATCTCATGTATACCTTTATCATGTCATGTGCAAATCTGAATTTGGACCAACAACCATGCTTTCTTTGTTTTCATGTGGTCCTTGCTGCTCTGGCCACATGGCACTTACACATGGCATTCAGTGCTGTGCATGATTGTGCACAGACTTTCTTCAGTCTGTTAATTGTTGTGTCACACTTTGGTTGCTGTGACAGTTTAATTTGCTTAGCTATCTGCGCACTGTGAGTGACAATAGTATTGGTGTGTATATTTATTCGATGAGAGGGCTGGTGTTGTCATATGGCACCATGCTTTTTAAGTGGAATGGCTGGTTGCATGTACTGGGAACTTACCTTTTCTCATTTGTGTTGGATTTGTGACACATCTCTGTGTCTGTGTGTGTGGTGTAGGCTTCCATCCTGCTCAGGGGTGGGACAAGAAAGCATGAAATGTCTAACTACCTACCTATTAGTTTGAAGTGGACAGTGCAATGGCTTACATAAGCATCTGGGTGGGAGGGAGTGCTCCTTCATGATGAGCTGGGGAACAAGGGGGCCTGGTGTGAGTTGTTGTGCATGCCTCCCACCCCCAAACAGCCTTCCCAGGGATGAGGTCTACCTACCTGTTAGTTTGTTTGTAGTGATACAATGGCTTCCAACTGCTTCTGGGTGGTGGAGTGCTCCATTCTGCTCAGGTGTGGGGCAGGGGGCCTGATGGGAGTTGTAGTGCAATCTTCCCACCCCCTAACACCCTTCCCTGTTAAGATGGCTACCTACCTGGTAGTTTGATGTGAGCAATGCAATCTCTGCCACATGCTTCGGGGGGTGCTCCATCCTGCTCAGGGGTGTGACAGGGTGCCTGGTGGGAGTTGTGGTGCAGGCCTCCCATCTCCAAACAGCCTTCCCAGGAAAGATGGCTACCTACCTGTTAGTTTGTTTGTAGTGATACAATGGCTTCCAACTGCTGCCGGGTGGGGGAGTGTGCCATCCTGCTCAGGTGTGGTACAGTGGGCCTGGTGGGAATTGTGGTGCATGCCTCCCACCCCCAAACAGTGCTCCCTGGGAAAATAGCTACCTATCTGTTAGGTGAGTGTGAACCATTCAATAGCTGGCAAATGCTTCTGGGGGGAGTGGTCCATCCTTCTCCGGGGTGGGTCAGGGTGCCTGGTGTGAGTTTTCGTGCAGGCCTCCCACCCCCAAACAGCCCTCCCAGGGAAAATGGCTACCTATCTGTTAGTTTGTTTTGTAGTAATACAATGGCTTCCAACTGCTTCTGGGTGGGGGAATGCTCTATCCTGCTCAGATGTGGACAGGGGGCCTGGTGGGAGTTGTAGTGCAGTCGTCTCACCCCCAAACACCCCTCCCTGGTAAGATGGCTACCTACCTGTTAGTTTGATGTGAGCAATGCAATCTCTGCCACATGCTTCTGGGGGAGTGCTCCATCCTGCTCAGGGGGGTGACAGGGTGCCTGGTGGGAGTTGTTGTGCCGGCCTCCCTCCCCCAAACAGCCCTCTCAGGGAAGATGGCTACCTATCTGTTGGGTGAGGGTGAACCTTACAATGGCTTCCAACTGCTCCTGGGTGGGGGGGAATGCTACATCCTGCGCAGGGGTGTGACGGGGGCATTGTGGGAGTTGTAGTGCTGTTTGCCTGGACACATACAACCCTGTAAATGTTGTCTACCTTTGGGGTAATTCAGATGGTGTGAATGTTACATCTGTGGGACATGTGTTGGATATTGTGGTGCATATGGATATAGTTGGGCCTCTGAGATGTAGCTTTGTAGTTTAGCTGGACAGTACATAGCTGTGTGATGGTCTACATTTGTTTGTACTTCCCAGCCTGCACTCCCCCGGCTATTCCTGCGAGACTCTCTGGATGCAGTATGGCAAGCACCTTTTCCTCCCATGCAGTGAATGGTTTGGGTGCAATGGGAGGGCCACCCCCAGTCCTCTGAGCCAGCTCATGGATCTTGCTCCTCTTCTCTTTCACAAAACTCTCCAAGTCATGCCACCGCTTTATGATTTCCTTTTTTGTTCTTGGGGTGGTCCCTACTGCATTGACCTTATCGACTACCCTTGCCCACATTTGTGCTCGTGAGGCTAATGGTGTCTGTTGGACCAGGATACCAAACACTTGTGTTCTGACTGATTATCTCATCTACCATGACTGTCAACTCACTCTCTGTGAATTTGGGCATTTTCTGTGTTGCCATGGTGTGTGATGTGCAAAGGGGTTATAGGTGCAGGGGTGTGAGTGGTGGGGGTGGTGGTGATGTGTATGGTGTGTAATGTGCAAAGGGGTTAGAGGTGCAGGTGTGGAAGTGGTGGTGGTGCTGTGTGTGGTGTGAGTAGTGATGGTGTGTTGGTTTGCCTCTCCTTTGTGCTCTGGTGTTGGGCCTTTCAGTTGTGGAGTTTAGCAAAGAATTGTGGTCAGGGAAGGGGCTGGGTTTGTACTCAGCTATGTGGGTGTGTCCAAATGGGGTATTGCTGTCAGGTGTGTTGTGTGGGTTTTCCTGGGATTTGTATTTTTGTAGTTGCCATGTGGTTGTGTCATTGGGGTGTGGTCTGTGTTTTGGGGGGCATGGCTAGTTTGCTGTGTGCACTTTGTGGCCTTGTTGTCGACCGCCATGTTTTTCACGGAGCGTCCGCAGCAGTGGCTATGCTACAGCCCTTCCGCCGGCTCTCCCATTCATCACTATTAGCGACCGCGGCGGTCGTAAACAGCGGAACGTACAGCGGTGACATCGGGGATATCCGATTTTTTTGTGCGGTGTCTCCGTTGTCAGGGCTGTTGTTTGGTGATATTTCGCCGCAAATCTGACCGTCGCGGACGGATTTTGGCCTTCTCCACCCATTACGGGTGATTTTTCTTTGCCTCGTTCCGCCGTGGTTGTTTTTTTGGGGCGGTTTATCCTGATTGTATTGCCGGTTTTGCCGCGGTACCGGTGGCGGTTGTTTTCCGCTACCATGGCGGTCGTGGTGGTTTTCCGACCGCCATCCTAATGGGCCCCTAAATGTGCTTTTGAATCTAAATGTGATGTTTGATGTAATGTGTTCCCACACTCTTGTTCATATTGCCCTTAGAGTGCTTTTGCATCCAAAAATCATTTCGTCCCTAAATAAGATTTATTCTTCCTAATATGAGTTTGCACATCAATGTGATTTTGCTCCTAAACATTTTCCTCACTCTGGTGTTGTTGCACCTCAATATGTTCATGCTGATACACACTTTTTTAAACCTAATGTGATGTTGTATAATACTACTGCCTTTGCTGTCTGTTTTGGGTAAGTCTGCATCTAGATGTGATACAACACCCCTGATTAATTTAAACCCATAAGGTCCAACTCACAGAAGTAAATATACATTTGCCTATTTACTCATATGTATGTTTAGTTCCTACACCTAGGTGTAACCCAACACTTTTTGCTATCAACCATTTATGAGTGGAGAAGTAGACCCAAGTTTATACATATACGTCTACACCACCACTACTGAGGGGGCAGAGCCTTCTACAACAGAATGTACAAGTGTAAAGTTACTACTAATAACTTTTCACCTGTTGGTGCATATCTCTACCACCGTGGTAGCGATCTTCTTTTGGGAAATGATAGGGAAATGTAACCAAAATTAATATTTTTTTAAAGAGCAATCAAACATTTGTAAATGCAATATTTAAATGCAGTGCTCACAGCACCGCCCGCCACAATGCTGGGAATGCACGTTGTGCATTGTCCTGCACAAGGTGGCAGGCACCGTGCGGTGCCTGCCACCTTATCCGTAACAATGTAGGGGGGTACCATAGGTCCCCCATGTGAACCCCCAACCCCCAAAACCCAGGGTTCCCGCAATGGGCCCCCGAAAGCAGAATCCGCATGGCTTTTCATGGCAGGGTCTCCGCCATGGAAAGCCCTGCACCGCTGCCCATGCTAATATGGATGGCGGTGTCTAGCAGACACCGCCACCATATCCAGCCCCTTTTCCGCCCGGTCGACTGGTCGACCGGCGGGAAACCGGCGGATGGTTTTTCCGTCCACCGGGGTCCCCCCCGCCATACTAATATGGCGGGAGTTAAATGGGTGGCGGGCGGGGTATGATGTAGGGCAGATCGCCACCGCCCTACGTCATAATAGACCCCTAGATGTTTATTTGTTAGTAAAATAATCAATCTATATAGGTTTAATTCACTAAATATTAATTTTTAAACAATAATGTAAAACAATTACTCACCTTCATTAATTTTTATTTTATTAACTATTTGGAAAACGTGGTTAAAATTGGAGTACTTGAGTAATTTCAATACTTTTAGTTCTTTTTTAAAATAGGTAAAAGTTTAATTGATTTTTTAAAATTAAGTTTTTATTACTTTAAAAAATGCAAAATGCATGTAAAATTATAAATCTGTAATTTTAAATATTGAACTAATTTACTTGATTTAATATTAATTTAACATTGGGTTGGTAGTTTAATTCTCTGCCTCCATTCTTTTCAATGGGAATGTGTTGCTATACCAGAGGCTGGCCAAGTGCGGTGCTTGACTTACTGCATGGCTAGGCTGAAGTACATTTGAAACTGTCTTGATACCTTAAGGTTTATAGTAATTTTAGAAGTGTAGTTTGTGAAATGCAATTGTCTTACTCTTTTGTGGGTGGGTGTTTTGTCTTCGTGTGTCCCTACCAAAACACACCTTAATTTTCTCTAAACCCCCTGCCATTTAGTATTATTATTCTCCATTTTTCCACCACACCCTTCCAAATTTCGTACCAATTCATATACCCACATGTGTGGTGATCTCTGTCACAATATTGGAATTCTACGCACAGAAAAGATAGGAGAGGCAGAGGTCCACTGCCATAGGTTTTGAAGTATGTGAGTAGTACTTCTGTAGTACTACTTTAAGTACTACCAAATGCAGTTTGTGAATCAGGCTGATGGGGTTTATGCACTTAGTTTTGTCTGTGCTTCTAAGTGTGATTTTAGCTCCTAAATGTGCATTTGTACATAAAAGTGTCTCCACGCTCCTGTTGAACCGAGGGTGATTTTTCACCCAAATGAAATTTTGCAGCTGAAGGTTACTTTGCACATAAAAGGTTGTTTGCATCCAAATGTGATTTTTGATCATTGGAGTGTTTCTGCACTTCTATTGATGCTGTTCCCAAGATGATTTTGCATTTAAACATGTTTTTGCTCCTAAATAGGATTTGGGCTCCTACTATTGGCAGGCAGCCTACAATGCGCTAGTATTCATCATGGAACTAACTCATATCAATGCATGGGAAGCCACAGCCCTAGGGGTCTATAAGAGGGAGCTGAAACATATTGTTAAAGCCCGATTTGCTAATTTGGTACTACTTCTTGCCAAGAGTCATCACCCAGTGGAGTGCACCACAACCACCGTTCTCGAATAAATCGAGGAATGCCCTTCATAAACGTCCCATAGCAGATACATGGGATACCATGCTTACACAATTTGACAAGGAACTTTGAGAAGTTGATACCTTCTCTTCATCCCCAGGTCCTAACATCTTGGACTCACCCCCTCCTGCCGCTCCTTTCTCCACCACTCCACCCCATGACTGATACATTACATGCAATACATCACTCACGCTTTGAACTCCTCAGACCATAACCAGTAAGTCCTTCTCAGAATCACAAGCGCACAGCCCCCAATCTCACCTTACATTCTAAATAATGGAAAGTCCAATTTCCCTGCTACCACACACACACTTGAATCCCTTTAACTGCCATAAATGCCCCAACACTGTCATCTCATTAATTATGCACTGCTGTGTTACTTCACCTCCATCCCAAGTTAATTGTTCGAAGGGCTGGTACTTACGAACAATGCAATGGAACAATTCATCTCCTCTTCCACTTGGCTTGGAGCGCACAGTCAGCCTGTGCCCCTTCCTCCTTCCAGAGGAAGCCCCTAACGATCTAGCTCTCACTCCATTCCTATCCGGAACCACGCAGCGGACTTTGCCTCAGACTGAAATGTTTATGCTGCCATACGATAATTCTGATATGCATGTTATGCTGCCATTATCCTGTCATGATATATTGCACTGGTAAAACACCTAAAAAAAAAGAATTTGCAAAAAAATTAGGATTTGTGCTCCTAACGATATTTCCAGACTACTGCATGATGGAGCTCCAAGGTAGATTTTGCAACTAGATGGGATTCTGCTGCTAAAGGTGATACCACTAAGCTTCTTACTTCCACCAACAGCATCTGTGTACCTCCAAGTGATGTTGCACAGAAAGGTTTCCCAGACTCATAGTGATATTGCATATTCATCCGATTTTCCCTCCTAAATGTGTTTTTGCATGTAAAAGTGTCTCTGTGCCGCTTTTGATGCTGCACCATTGGACATTTTGCACCAAAATGTGATTTTCCGACTGTGAAACTCCCTCATTTTGCATCACAAATCAATTTTTAACCGAGTGGCATTGCTGCTTTTATAACTCTGCACACTGGGACAATGCTGCCCGGTCTCCAGTTTATTTGCTCTGACCCCTAAACATAGAAAATTGGAAGGCTATTGAATATACTGTAGGAAAATATACCAATGGCTGGAAAATTAAATGCCACTTATGGTCAAAGGCATCTATTGTGACATGCACTAGGAAGACAAGGAACAATATAGCTTCAGATCTACATGCGTAGCTGGAATGTGGTAGCTTTTGAAGGAAAAAGAGGGTGTCAGGCACAAATAGGCCACGTTATAACGCATGCGTTTAGAACGCATGCCATTAAAACACGGTCATTACAATGACCGCATTGTTACATCGCATACCATTACAACGCAAGTCATTACAACGACTTGCTGTAGGGGGGGTGCTGGATGTTGGAATAATATAATTTATTAGTCCAACACCAGCGTGTGCAACAGTAGGGAAGGTGTTGGATTTTGAAATCCAACACCTTCTGCCCCCCTACAGCAAGTCGTTGTAACGGCTTGCGTTTTAATGCATGCGATGTAATAACGCGATCGTTGTAATGACTGCATTGTAATGGCATGCGTGGTTTCGGATGCGGGGTAAATGATGTTTCCCGTCAGGGACACATATGTATTCTGACTGCCTGAGCTTGTAAACCTGCAACCAAACCTGTCGAAATTATTATTTATTGGCAGGAAAGATCCCTAATTTAAATAGTAAGTCGCCCATAAGAGGTCATGCCTCTGTTAATATGGATATAGATGCGTTTATCAATAAAAATGAACTATCATCCCTATTAATAAAATCACCCATCCTCCGCATCTACCCTGACACACAAATATGTAGTCAGGCAGGCCTTGCGACGTAGGCCCGAGATCCCTGTTTGATGGGTCACAGGTGGGAGGGCGCATGGCTGGCTGGCAAACACATGGGCAGGAAATTGTTAATCAATCACACAGACAGGTGCAGCGACATCACTATGGTCAGTGGAGATTGCCCCCAATAAAGAACACATGGCCCAAGGAGGTACACGATCTTCGAAAAACACCCTGAAGTCAGATGCCACACGAGTTAGGAGCACATAGCCAGTTAGGACCTAGCACACATAGTGATCAGATTAGTTATGAGCAAGGCCAGATAGCTGTGCAATACTATTGTAATAAGGACATCAAAATGGAAGATTCTGATCCACTCTGTTTCTGCTATTTTTGTTAGTGCAACTAATGACCCCTGCTTTTAAAAACGTCTTGTGATTCAACAGACGCACTGTTAGCTATAAATATGGTTCATAATATTAGTTGTCTAGACCCTAGGCTTTGCACCTACACAATCTAAATAGCCCTGCAGAACACCTCATATTGGATACCAGACAAATTCTTATGGTAGGGAGTAAAGGAAGTGCGGCTCCTACTAACAAGGGGGCATATGATTGAGGAATAGCACTGCCAGACGTGAAGAAATACTACTGGGCAGCAAAATTGGAGATGGCCAATGAGTGGTTCTTCGCCCCATTAGAGGAACCAGCACTGAGGGGAGACAAACATGTCATGGAAAGCAGGGGATTGCTTGCAGCTCCCAATGGGAAGCATATCTGAATGCGCTTACTGACACACACCGTAATGGTGGCATGAGTTTGGTAACAGGCCACAAAGTATCTTGGTTGGGACAGGAAGTTGACATATCTCACCCAGCTGTGGGATAGCGATGCCCAGTTTGAAGTGGGGAAACTGAACGGGTTCGCCAAATAGGATCTGATAGGAATCTTCAACCCAGACGTGGGTCCACTCGATGATGGGGAGCGCGAGGAGGCATTACAAGTCTCACAAGAGATCCCCATACAATCGGGGTTTTGCTTGATACAGCTGTGGGTGCTGCATAGATCCTATTACTCTAGGGCCACATTAAACAAGATGGGGAGCGTCACCACTGCAGATGTAGCAGGAAGTGTGACAAAGTGGGGGACATACTATCTGGCCCTGCGCTGAAATCAAATGCTACTGGTGGAGGTGAGAGATGAGCTACATGCAGTGATCGGGAGGACTATCTCCTAAATACTCCAAGCTCCTCCTAGAGGTGAGCCCCATTGTAACAAACATCAAAACCTAGATGGAGGACATGGACTGGAGCATATTGACAGAGAAACAAACTTACGAGGTGAAGGTTTACCTGAAAAAAGGAAGGTGGCCTGGCTCCCCTAGCAATGATTCATGGGCAAGTATATGACTCCAAGGCAGGAAAGGGATTCAATGCAATTAGGAGCGTGAAGGGTGGGTACAGAGGAGAGGAGAAGACAGTGGGTCGGGGAGAACTATGTAGAATGGTATTGACTTTGGGGCATTGTTGTTACCTGATATGCACCAGAACAACTGTGGCTGTCTCTGTTGGCTGTTGTAAACTTAATACAAATATTCTTTTTTAATAGAAAACATTCTCTGTTGTGAATTATTTTTAATAATTTGGCCCTCTCCGAGCTTCTCAAATGACTTAACAAATGCAGGCCACTTAGCCTCAAATATTTAAAGTTGGATTTCCTCCAGCAAATCTCATCTTACCCAAAAAATGATACTCTTCTAAAACAGTTTCCATGTCGATCCCCCTTCTGCCCAGATGAAAATCTGGAAAACTCTGTTCAAATGTAAAATCTCCCCAGCTCTCGTCAAAACAAGACTTTGGTCCCTACACAGCATCTTTTGGACATTTATTCCAACCTGTGTTGAAACTGCAAATCAGAACTAGAAGATACTTCTCGCATGTTCTTTAATTGCAAGCATATTTCCCCCTTATGAGTATAAATATAAGACTTCATTCATAGGGTCTTCAAAATGCATCTAACAATTAACTACTAAAGTGCCCTACTGGGCATCATTGCAGTACCCCAAACATTCCCCTCTCCCAAGCTGACCTCCTTCTCATCGACTTCGTGTTGGTCCTGGGCATAAAAGTGATCATATCAGAATGTCAAAGCTCGCAGAATATTTCATTCCACTCTTCATAGAACTGGCTATGCTTCGCTAGAAGCTCTGACAATCTTTGATTCCAAATGTCTCACACTCTAGTCTCCTCCAGAAGATCAAGGGACTCCATTGATGTATATCTTCTGAAAAAGAACCCATCAGGAACCACACTCTGAGATCCTCCTCACCTACCCTTTGCATCCTCCCAAACTTATATCCTCATGGATCCCCCTACTAACAAACATTTAAGTGCACCCAAACTGTCTAAATACCACTGGTCCTTCCTCTTATATCTGTCTCACTATCATTGTCACTGTTCTCTGCCCTTTCTATAGCAATATCTACTGCTCTTTTAGTTGTATTAAAATGTATCATCTGTTAAAGTTCATGGTATAAATCTGCTCTAAAATGGAGTACAATTTGCCACTATTTCCTCTCTTATGCACTCCTTAATCCTTGTTTCACAAGTGTACGTGACCTCACCAAGAATCCGCCCTTGATGCATTTCTGTTCTCCACCTACCAACTGTTGCTTACTTCCTGAATTTTTATAATCAAAAATTGCTATTATGTTTTGCACCACTGTAATATTGTAATTTTTTCAATACAAATTACTAATATGGAAAAGCCTACAATAATAAGTACTACATATCAGACTCCTAGATCTATGCAACAATACCTTGTAGATCCTATTCTCCCTGTCCTATGAAAACATTTTTTTAAGTACTACAAACCCCAAGCCCTGAGGGTCAACTTGGAAACCTTATTTACTCCTGGACTGATAGATTATATGTAGGCTATCCTGTTGTAGGTTTAATTCTATAATATCTGTAAGAAAACACCACTGACAGGGACACAACCTTCATTGTTGTAAACATATAAATCCCGATAAACACCTAAACAACTGCAAACTAAAATGCTATTCAAAGAAAGGAATGTGAAAGAGAATGAATGAGTAATTTTCATTTATTTATGAAGGGACTTTGGGGCACATGCAGCAACCATTTTTGCAAGCGCAAACGGTGCGATTCGCAAAAATCGGCCGTTTGCGCCCGCAAAAAGAGCATTTGCAATGCATGAAGGGTCAAGGCACTCGCAATTTGAGAATTCGCAATTAATTGCGAGTTCTCAAATTGCGATTGCATTTAAGGAATCGTAAATTGAGATTCCTTAAATGCAATGCATTAAAGTAAAATAATTCGCGATTTCGCTGATAGGGGGCACAAATTACCATGAAGTTGTACTTCATGGTAATTTGCAAAAACTTTGAAAAATGCACGAAAGTGCATTTTTCAAAGTGGTAGGTTACACACACACACATGTCCTTTGGACATGTGTGTGCGCAACATTTGTACACAGATCGATTTCAGGGGTGCAACAGGGTGTCGTTTTGACACCCTTGCACCCTTGAAATTGCATTCTCAATTTGCGATTCTCTAATTGAGAATCGCAAATTGAGAACTTCCTTCCATTCATTCCTATAGGTCTCTAGGCCCATAGGAATGATTGGGGAGGTATTCCTTAATTGCGACTCGCAATTTGCGACTCGCAATGAAGAAATATTTAGAAATCGCTATTTTGTAAGCGATTTCTACATGCATAGGCTTTTGCGAATCCTTATTCTTCGCTAATAAGGAATCGCAAATGGCATTTTTGATGCATGTGCTAGTAACTCAACATACATTTTTTTACCCAAGGCACCAACAAGAAAGATTGATCTAAGATTATTATGCCTGAGTTTTGTTGTTTAGGGATGTTGCTAAATTTTTGAGTCTTTGTTTTGTTCCCTCCAGTTACGTGTACTTGGATTAAAGGTGCAGTGTTTTGAAACATGTTTAAGTCTGATATAATTATTTTATGCACTGCAGAGAATCTGAGAATATTGAAATCATATTTGATCTTTTGGCAGTGTTAAATATTTCACTAGGCTTTAAATAATCAATGAAAGGTGTAGAGGTAGGTAACTGCGAAAGAGTGCCATCGCCATGCACATGCGATAGTGGTGAAAACAGAACCCAAGACTTTCTATATACCAACAAAATTCATAACTGCAAGGTTTCTCATTGCAATGTGTGATACTTTCAGCTAATTCCTGCTTTTTACCCAGCTGCACTTAACTGCTGGGGTTTTGGGGCACATCGTTAAAATGTTAATAGCAAAATTTCAAGTCCCAGAATACAATTTGATGTCTGTTAAAAGTCCAGGACAGATTTAAAGTGAAAATTATGCCATGGGGATCCTTGACAGGTATGAATGTCCACACAACAGCAGCACCACCTTAATGTAGTCAGACAAAGAGTGCCGAAAAGCAGTGGGGAACATGCCTAAAGCATCACGTTCCATGTGCCTTAGAACACAGGGCTACAAATTAATCTGGTGTAATTCTAATGTGTAAAGGATCTATATGGTACTATACTGTTAGCAGGGTTTATCACCTCTACCATGTCTAATATTCAGTTAGAAGTCGGTGAATGACCCTCCCACCCCGACTTTTTCAGGAAAAACACATGAACATAGCACTCTTACTTTTTTATTCCATGGATAGTCCTGTAAACCAGGCACAGTTCTATCAGAGTAATGAGATGAGAGAGAGGGTAACGAGATATGAGTGTCAGTGAGAGTGCAATACACAGACTTTCTATGCCTAAAACAGTGTACCTTAAGTCCATTGGACACACTGCCAATGGGAAGACAGTACATGCCCTACATTACTTCTCCTTTAAATTAAATATGTGCTTTATAACAATTACTATAAAAAAGCAACATGTTTGTTTTTAAAACACTGCTAAAACTCTGTTTGCCTATTTTGGGGGTTAGGCACCTGAATAAACAGTGATAAGCACTGATGTCAAAAGATTTTCTCAGTCACAATGAAATCACTAATTCCTCACAGTAAAAAAAAAAAAAAAAAAAAAATATATATATATATATATATATATATATATATATATATATATACTAGCTCAGTTTACCATTACCAGAAATGCGAGCTACAAATCACCATGTATGAAAATAGGAATGCTCTGATCCCATCCTCAGATTTTAACCTTCATACATTAACCAAATTGTTTAATATCCTAAATGCCTGAAAAGCATGTATCATGACTAGGAACATTAACACTGATACTATGCCTACTATATTTTTCTCTGTATACTTACACACCCACTAGTTCACTCTCTGGCATTCTGCATTTTCCATGTCAGCATCCAAAAACCATTTAAGAATAAAAGCAGACAGCATAATGCAGCATTATGCATGAATGAAGTTAAGCCATAACCTAGAAAAAAAATCCCTCTAACATTGAAAAATACCACAATACTTCCTACCACCCCATGTTAGTGAACATGCCAGTCCAGTCTAGCTTCGCCACCCCCAAACTCTAAGCAGAAAAACCCAGATGTAAACCTCTTGAAAATGCTGGCGCACCACCAAAGACCCAGGCAACCACCCAGTCTTCAAGAAGGCCCTCGGGTCCTACCACCACGCCATCAAAGAAGTAAAGCAACCTGCACTCACCACGCACATTCAGTCCACCAACCGCACCAAAGAACTATTCCACATCGTCAGAGAATTCTCATCCCAGATACTGTCGAAAACACCATCCGGCCTCCCAGTCCCTTTGCAACTCACTTGCTGACCACACCAAGATTGCCAACATCTATAAGAACTTTGAACCCCAACCACCAGAGCTGAACCTCCCTGCTCCTCCCACTATTCTCCCGTCCTACATTTTGACCAACTGGACACCTCTCTGCACTGAAACCACAAAATCCATCATGTTCTCCATCCATTTTAGAGCCCTGAACAAACTTTGCCCCCAACATTGCCTTCAACCTCAAACACAAAGAAATCAAACCCCCGCTCACCATCATCATCAACTCAGCATTCAGATCCTCCACCTTCCCGGTAACCTGGAAGCACAGCAAAGTCAAACCACTTCTGAAGAAACCCACAGCAAACCCATCCAACCTCAAGAACTACTGCCCCATTTCATTCCTCCCCTTCCCAGCCAAGGTACTAGAGAAAGGCATCAACCGCCAACTTACAGACTACCTGGAATTCAACAACCTGCTTGACCCCTCCCAAGCCATCCTTAACCACGGTGAGTCTGCAGCCTTGATCCTCCTTGACCTGTCAGCAGCCTTCAACACAGTATACCACCACCTCCTAATCCAAAGACTTCACCACATCGATATCTATGGCAACGCCCTCAAGCTACTGTCCTCTTTTTATTCTCACCAGGCTCACTCAGAGAATCTGCCGCCTGCCATATAAATGCGAACACAAGAACATTCTCTGCGGCATACGCCAGGGCTCCTAACTCAGCCCCACACTATTCAACGTCTACATGCCCCGCTGTCACTCATCCCTCACAGCCATGGTCTCAACATCATCTCCTATGCCGACGACACCCAGCTCATACTCTCCCTCACCGAAGACACAGACACCACTAGAGCAAACTGCCAGAACGCCATGACCAACGTCACTGACTGGAGAGCCAACTTCTTCATCAACAAAACTGAATTTCTCCCCTTTGGAATACGCCTCACTGTGGGAGGACACCTGGTGGCTCTCTGCCCTCGGACCAGAACCCACCCCCACCACCCAAGCCCATAACCTCAGTATTCCTGGGCCTGCCCTCTTCATTGGAGTCTCCGAAAATCATTGAGCCTCACACAAAGCATTGTACAGGTGCTTCCGGCCAGACACAGCGCAGCTGATTTATCACACCAAGAAAGCCTTACTTACCTCGCCACAATCTATTTGCAGCTTGCATCATCACAGATACCTGTAACGGAAAAGTAAAACAAGAGTCTATAAGGTACATAGAAATCTGTTATTTAAAGGAAGGAAAAACTCAATCTTGTTTGAATGAACCCTTAAAAAACATTTGTGTGTGCTTTAAAGGACAGTTTTGGATTTTAAGGAGCTGGAACCTAAACATCCAATAAGGAGAAACACTAAAAACGAAAGTCAAGTTTGCTGGAACTTTATTATGCATCAAAATTAATGTAAAGAAACACTAAGATGATCAGAGATTGATGTGCTGCAAGTTAAAGATCCTTATCAGGTATTCTATTGTAAATGCTTGGCGCTGAATTTTTTGCTACATTTAAATTGACACCAAGGAAAATTATAGTGTTCTGATACTGTAATTTTCTGGGTGTAATACTTGTTTTTCTTTACATTAGGCCAGAACTCTACAGATCATTGCGTCATCCACTCATCTATAAGAATCCTTAAGTTGGGGCATGAGTTGGGACATGGTAGGGGTAAAGGAGGATTATAAAGAAAAAACATAAAAATAAAACCCATGTCAATATTTCGTGTCAACTTAGGCTGACAACTTGGCTGTGGACAAGTCACCAAACTTCAAGGATACTCTCCCCTTGTCTGATGTGGTCTCTAGTTGTACATTCTCAAACCAAACTGGTAGGTAAGGTGAGCGGGAGGGATTTGTTTTGACATCATCTCTGCAAGGCCGCCACACCTCTTAATGTAAGTGACTGCAGCAAATACCATTGGCACTTAGCCCTTGGAGGGCGCTTTAATGCTAGGCCGGGGTGGTAAACTCCGCTCCACTTGCTGAGTTAGCAGAAATTGGAGAAAGGAGGGATGCAGAGTTCCTGAATTCTGCCTTTTGCGTGTGAAGTGTTTTTTTTCAGTTCACGCCTTTTGAGTTTTGTTTAGCCACTCGACTCTTGGGCTGCTTGCGAGCGCGTGCAAGACTTCTCGCACTGCTAGTGAGCTCCCGTGAGACTTTGCACTCACTTGCACAGTTTCCGGCTGCAACAGCACCAATCTCGTGCTGATGGCAAAGGAGCAGTCGAGCAGCTTTTCTGCTGGAAATGCAGCTGAGAGGCTTATGGATTGGATTTTCTTCTCAAACTGCCTTTTGGAAAGGTTTGTTTTGTGCAAGAAGTCTTTTTTTTAAAACTTTATTTTCAAACAGGAAGGAAGTATCCCAGAGACTCCAACTTCCTGCTCCTGTGCAGCAGGCTCCTCGAAGTGCTTTGTCATTCTCCTTGTCACTTTTCATTGAGATTTGGAGCCGGAAGGATCACTCTCCTTGTCTGCGGAACATACCATTGGATTTAATGACTTTGTATTTGAGATTTCACAAGTAAGTTGAAACACTAGTGTATAAAGGTGTTGTTTGCTTGATTGGGGACATGCACCTGGATTTATTTGTACTTTTAATCGATTTTTTTAATTTATTGTGGTGGGTGGCCTGCAGTTTCAGCAGGGGCCTAGTTGTTTTTCTTCTTTTATAAAGTAAAAATGTTGCACAATTCATCACCTTTTCTCCATGTTTTTAATACATTTGCAATATTGATTCAATTCACCATGCGGCCTTGTCTGCCAATGGGCCTTCTAGTCAGTAGGCCCAGTACTAGTCATGGATGCATGAAACAACAGTTTCTTTGGTGTCTGTTGAATTTAAATATCATTTAGGCCATGGAAGGCATTGGATTTAAAATTAAAAGAAAACGTTTTTTTGTGGTTTTTCTAATTTTTTCCCCCTGCAAACAGAGTATAGGTAGGGTAATGCCTTTGGAGGGTGTGTGTTGTACACATTTTTAGAACCGTTAATTTTCGTTTTTGGCATTGCTGAATTAATACTGTGTTCTCTGTGTTACCATGCCTCCTTTGTCTGGCCAGTGTGTGAGCGTTTTTACCATAGGTCACCATTTGTCTTTGTTCATCATGCCTTGGCAGTTTGGGCGGGACTGTTCCAATGAGGCACAAGGTCAAGGCTGATTTGCATTTGGCGAGGTCTAAACTGGGGTGGCATGGTGAGCAAAAGAATGATGGATTTAACCCAGATCTCTTGACTGGGGGTGAATGTTTTGATTTGTTCTGTATTCCATCCATCAATTGTGTGTCTTTTGCTTTCTAGCCCTAAGTGCGCCGGGTATGCCCAGACGTGGGTCCCAGGCTCACTGTGCCACTGGATTCAAGCTATTATGGCATATGAGGGGTGAAACACCGAAACCAGCCCTAGGATGCTTATTTCTGGTCCAGGGAGGACCTGGCTTGGCATTTCGGCCTGGACTGTTGCCATGAGGGATAGGGCCAAGACTGATTTGCATATGGCCAGGTCTAAACTGGGGTGGCATGGTGAGCAAAACAATGATCGATTTAACCCAGATCTCTTGACTGGGGGGAATGTTTTGATTTATTCTGCATTCCGTCTATCAATTGTGTGTCTTTTGCTTTCTTGCCCTAAGTTCGCCGGGTATGACCAGACGTGGGTCACAGGCTCACTGTGCCACTTGATTCAAGCAAGCATGGCTGATGAGGGGTAATACCCAAAAACTGGTCCCAGGATGCTTGTTTCTGGTCCAGAGAGGACCTTGCTTGGCAGTTCGAGCTGGACTGTTCCCATGAGAAACAGGGTCAAGACTAATTTGCATTTTACTGGGTCTAAATTGGAGTGGCATGGTGAGTAAAAGAATGATGGATTTAACCCAGATCTGTTGACTGGGGTTGAATGTTTCATTTGCTCTTCATTCCGTCCATCATTTGTGTGTCTTTTGTTTTCTCGTCCTAAGTGCTGCGGGTATGCCTAGACGTGGGTCTCGGGCTCACTGTGCCACTGGATTCAAGCAAGCATGGCTGATGAGGGGTAATACCCAAAAAACGGTTCCAGGATGCTTGTTTCTGGTCCAGGGACGACTTTGCTTGGCAGTTCGGGCTGGACTGTTCCCATGAGAAACAGGGTCAAGACTGATTTGCATATGGCTGTGTCTAAACTGGGGTGGCATGGTGAGCAAGAGAATGATGGATTTAACCCAGATCTGTGAACTGAGAGTGAATGTTTGGTTTGCACTGCATTCCGTCCCTCATTTTTGTATTCTTGCCCCAAGAGCGCCGGGCATGCCCAGACATGGGTCCCGGGCTCACTTTGCCACTGGATTTAATCTAGCCTGGCTGATGAGGGGTTATACCCCTTAACCATTCCCAGGATGCTTGTTTCAGGTCCAGGGAGGACCCGGCTTGGCAGTCTGGGCTGGACTCTTTGCATGTCTTTTGCTAATCTAATACAAGGCCAGGACTTCATGTATGATGAAACCAATTTCCCAACTGAATATATGTCACTATATAATAATTTGGTCACTAACGATGGCTCATAGTCGTCATATCTATGGTTAATTAGTTAAGTAGTGTACACTAACGAGAATTAGATAGATATAAAAACTAAGAATCATAGCATGGTTGAGTGCTGTGTAAGAATAGAAACAATATTGGCGAGTCTCAAGGTGCTAAAAGTACAGATACAGCTCCAAATTATTGGCGCTCCTTATTGGGCTGACTAGTCTGAAAAAAGACGAGGAACTAGCTAAAACCAAATGTAGTTGACCTATCTGCAGGTTCTCCCAATTTGGTCAAATCTAAACAATAATTGCTACAAAACCAATGATCCTTTGATGTCAAGTAACAGTTACCAGAATTTCTACATAGTAAATATTTCATAGTATCTAATCTACATCTTCCCCCAGAAAATGGTCTATGTTTAGACCCCTTCAACCTATCGTAATCGCATAATCCACATTGCTTCTCTACATTTGAGGCATAGTTCCTTATTTCCCCCTCTAGGGTCTCTGCTCACATGGTCAATACCACAGAATTTAAAGCTCTCATGTACAGTGTTTGATTTACATTCCACGGCATTAGTCACAATATTATAACGTATATCATTGGCTTTTAAGGCCCATATGTGTTTGCCAACTCTGTCTCTAAGGCACCTGATGGCGCTTCCTACATATATTCTTTCACATGTACCGACAATGATGTACACCACATATTTTGTATCACAAGTAATGTTATGCATAATGCCATGCGTTTCTACATCCCCCCCCCCATCACTGAATCTCTTTGTTTTGTCCAGCCCATCTGCATACACCACAATGACGGCATTTGTAAAAACCTAAACTCTGGTTCATTAACCAGTTTTTGCTGCATCTGCTTTTCGGGTAGAAGGGACTGAGTAGATTTTGAAGGGTTTACCCCCTATGAATAATTAGGTTAGGCTTGGTAGAGAGGTGGCTCTGTCTGATGTCAGTAGGTGCCAATGTATGTATGGACGTGCAAAATTTAACAGCAAGTCTGCTGTAATCTGTCACCAACTGCACTTAGTTAGTTCTCTCCCTCACTTGATGTCTTTTAATTAGTGTTTGTACCCTATTCATATTAGAAAATATTTTTCTGGCAGCACTCGATACTTGCCTACTGTACCCTTTTCGTAAGAACTTCATTCATCTCAATATCATAGAGTGCTGTCTCACATTCTGACTCTTTGCTGCACTTGTGCATATCCTGTGTCATTTCTACAAAAGGCATGGCATTAACCTGACATTTTGTATGGGCACTGGATGTATGTAATACTGAATTACAAGAAGTATAGTTCCGAGTCCAGGAAAAGGATTCTCTCTGTACTGTGATGAAAGGTACATTTTATGTTAGACTGGTTGTCGTTAACGTAGAGAAGAAGCTATTTAGTTGCTGTACACTTCCTGTCCAGATCATAAAGCAGTGGTCAATGTAATGTACCCAGTAAAAGACATAGTAATTCAATGGTGTTTCATGTGGGATCCAAATTAGCTCCCCCCCAAAGAGGCAGGTATACAAAGAAGCAAATTTTGAACCCTTCACAGTCCCCTGCAGTTGTTAGTACCATTAAGCCCTGAAAAGGAACACATTGTTCCTTAAGATCAATTCAGTCATCTCTAACAACATCTCTGGGTGTTTCCATAGGCTGGCAGATCTTTTGTTCAATATTTGTCTTAAAGCTGCTAGTTCTTAGTCATGTTAAATGCTAGCATATAGTGATACATCATCCAAGGTAAACATTATCATGCCTGATTCCCAGTTGACGTCTGGCAATAAATTTAATATGTGATTGGTATCCTTTATGTAAGAGGGCAAGTTCTTAACCAAGGGCTGTAGAAATACATTTACATTTCCGTGGGTCCCCCAATACCCAAGATGACTGGTTAGCCCGGTGGAAAGGGTTTGTTCTAAGGTATCTTGGGGAGGGTGTAGATACAGGGATACTTTGACCTATCTACTCGTAAATACATATATGCATAGTCATTGAGTAAACAGTGGTCATGCCATGTCTTTAGATGTTGCTTGATTTGTTTTATCAATGCAAATGTAGGATTGCCTGTCACCTTTTCATAACATTTCATGTCACAAAGTTGCGACAGTATTTTACTCTCATATTCATGTCAATTCATGACCACAATGTTTCCCCCTTTAGCAGCTTCTTTCAATATGATCTTATTATTATCCTGGAGGGTTCTTAGGGCTACTCTCTCACAGAGGTTAAGATTATCTCCACCTCTACCCAGTCCCGTCCTGTATTTTTCGTTGTCTCTAAGCTATTCAAATCACCACAGACCTGAACAAAAAATATGTCAATGTTGCTAGCATCTGCTACCTGTGATGTCCACCTTGGTTTGTTTTTTAAATCACTGCCAATACCCATATCAATTTGTACTCTCAAATCACCTAGTACCTTATGCACAGTAACAGGGTATTCTTCCAAATTTGATATTGACATCAACATCACATTATCATGTACATCCTGTATGGAGAGTTTAATGCACACTGTACTCATGCCATCTGTCCATATACTTTTATTTGGTTTGGGTTTCAGCTCAAAATATCTTTTACATTTCAAACATCTTTTGTATTTGAACAAATCAATTTTCATCTTATAGATGTCTCCCTTTGAACTAGGGCAAAAGCCCATCCCTTTTTTGAGCAGGCATTGCATATCAGGGGAGAGTGGCGCATCAGACAAGTTAAATATTGAGACATTTGGTATTGTGTCTTCATTCCTTTCTTTTTGTTCCAAGATCTGGTGCATATGCCTCTCCGTTTTCCTGTCTGATCTCCCCCCTCTCTTACCCCTCCTGGTTTTCTTTTTTTTTCCATTCTTTTCAGTTGTTCTCTATTCCTCATTTTTAACCTTTGAACCTCACTTAAAAAGTATTCTCTATTAGGTTTTGTGCAGAAGTGCCTTCCCCTATATCTAGTTCTCGTCGCTACTAGAGGTAATACTTAAAGAGGTGCTGAGCTAATTGTGAGGTGGTCTTGTTGTTTCTGGTCAATCTCATTTCTGATTAGATAGTCATATTTCTTAGAGAAAGTAAAAACTCTCCTTCTCCTATTGTCCACCTCATTCCTCTTCAATTTTCTAACCTTTCTTTGTTTTATGTCTTCCTGATGTTTAGCTATTACACTAATCGGGATGTCTTAGGTTTTCTTAGTTGCGTCTAGTAAGTTCAGGTCTAATATTTTGTTTTTCAGACTTTGAATCTTTCTTTGCAATTTAGTTACCGTACGTTCTGCTTTTTCTATCAGTATCCCCATTAACTTCATGGAGCCGGAAGTGAGTTCCTGCTCCCAACTAGTGAGCAGATCAGCATCAAGATCATCAGATGTGGGTATTATCTGTGATCTTAGTCCCCTAGGGACCCTGTTCAATTTCATATATTGTTTCAGGATGGCCCCATCCGACTACTTATCCTTAAGTCCCTCTTTTATCTGGTATTTACCACTACTCACTGCCTCCTCAGTACCTCCCATACTCCAGTTTTTTTTTTAAAACTCATCCACCATTTTCTGACAATCCATTTTTATCTGGTATGCAAAAGAAGGGGTGAAAAGGAAATTACCACAGCGCTCACTTGAGACTAACAACAACATATTAATGCACAAGCCTAATAAGTATGGTGTAATCTTCAATTATGATTTCTTCATTTAGTTATCTACCTACTAAGTATTATCTCCACCGATCCTCTGTCTCTTTACCGCCAGAGGTGAGTGATTACAGAAACATCCATATTTAATGTTTTCCTAAGCCATGCTTAAACTATCACTTTTTTACTATTTTTCTAACTTTCAATAATTTCTATATTGCCACTTATTTCCTCTTCAGGTGGAGCGATAGATTTCACCATTCATGAACCAGTACTCAATTTGGAAACCTAAAATAAGGAGGTATAAATTGTTTGGCTACACTGGTACTTTACCTGTAGGTGGACTCTAACTTACACCATACAACTGTCCTGATCTTGTGATTTCTAGTTATAAAATTATTGACTTCATTGCTATTTGCTTCCATTTACCTTACCGTGGCCGTTAAAGATTGTCTCACTACTTTCTCGTAACTAGATACTTTTCATTATTTTACATTATTCATTATGCTGGCCTCCTTCAACTATTAGTAATGAGAGCATTAATTGTCTAAATATATGTAAATATAATTTGGTGATCTGACCTATCTTCGCAGTGCTCATTGCGTATGCTTACTAGACAGGTTGCACATCTAAGTCACTGGTGGTGGTTATCAGTGCCTTATGCAATTTTAGATATAACTATTTCAGACTAGACAATTCTTTTTTATTATTTCTCTTGATATTTGTAGCCCTAATGAAATTGTAATTGCGACAAAACACGTGTTGGCTATGGTTACTGTGAAGGCTAATGTGAAGGGCCATTGGAATTAAAATAAACAACTAGTTAAGTACAAGATTTAAGAAACCACGATTGAAGATTACATTTTTATCTTTACGAGTGCTATACGCAGGGCCGGACTGGCCATAGCGGGCACCGGGCGTTTCCCCAGAACGGCCGCTAGGGTGGGGGCCGTTTTTGTGCCCCTGGGGGCTGTTTTTGTTACCGGGAGTCGGGAATATCGCCCCCCTGTAACAAAATCGTCCGAAACCGGCCCTCACAAACTGCTCGGCTGCACTCCCCCTAACCCCAGGGGGGGCCAGCTGAGCAGTTTGCCAGGGCCAGTTTCTGTTCCCAGTTCGGCCCTAGCCATATGAATGTATATTGACTTACAAGGAACCAACGAGAGGGGTTCTTATTAATGAATGTTGGGTGAACATTCATCCATCATGTAGACCGTACTTATTGTGTTTGTGCACTAATAGTTTGGTGGTAATCCCAAGTGAGCGTTGTGGTATCCTCCTTTTTGCTCCAAGCTATTTGTGTGTGTCTGTGCAACTTAGAAGTCTAAGTGCTGTTTTTTATTTCATGAGGCAGTTCTATTGGCTTTATCAAATCTTCCTTGAAATTTATTTCGCAGCAAATGTTACATGTGAAGGTTTACATGGAAAATGATAAGTATGGGACCCATACTATAACTACCCTCCTTCCCTTCCACCGGAGCATTGTGCACTAAGTTTTGCATTATTCAAGTGAGCAAACTGAATTGTTGCTGACAGGTCCTGACATATTACAATAAAGTTCTTATAAGAAGACCATAAGAGCCATTAATACTGCATTTTCTTGATTACTTACAACTGAAGCAATCTGTGTATGTTCTAAAATTCCTGTTTTGTTAACGTAAAAGTAAGAACAAAATGGTGCCATGACAACCAATAAAGGAATTTAGATATAAAAATTAGTTGAAATAAATATTTAATTGCTAAAGATGCGCTTTAGACCATATTGGCAATGTAGGGGCCTATTTATAAAAATGTTTCGGTCGCTTTTGCACCTTGCAACGTGGTGCATGCTTGCCACAAACCTCAAGTAAGATTTATGAAGGTACGCAAAGCCACTTTGGGTGGCCCTGAGTAGCTTCATAAATCTGGAGTAACGCAACGCAGCCCAAATTGCTGCGTTGCATTACTCTGCCCTGGGAAGGAGTTTGCATGGGTGTTACCACACAACTCCCATGGTTTTTGACACATTCACAGATTTACCAGTACTGGTACACCTGGAAATGAACCAAAAGGTTACACCTTCCCAGGGGAGGCGTAACAAATAGAAATATCTCTATTTCTCCTCGTTTCTTCCTCTTTCTATGTATGCTGCATTCGGCAGCACACATGAAAAGTGGAATAGGCCTCCCAGGATTGTTTTTGTGCAGGAAAGGGACCCTTCCTGTACAAAAACAATCCTGTGTGCACCACGGGCACCCTTGAACCATCGTGCAAGGGTACCTGTGTTGGCACTAGGCAGCCCATTGTGCAGCAGCAGAAGAACAGGAATGCTCTGTATTGCCTAAAATATCGCGCATTCCTGCCCATTCCCTGTCAGTGCAGCACAGCAAGGTGACTTGCTGCGCATTTCGTAAATAAACCCCATAGTGTCCAGTAACAAGCACAATCTAATTTCTATCTCTACTCTACTTATAAGCAGTCCAGTTCACATTAACATAGAGCTGATAAAGTTAAGGGCTGTCAGACACATGATGGGATGTATGCATGTTATTCAACTAATCCTCCACAGCGAACCGCAATAGACCTCTTGGACAAAGATGTTTTCTTCCTCTTCATTAAGGTGCTTTTCTGTTCAGATTATTGACATAAAAACGGGTGCCTTTCTTGACGTGACTTCTGAGGTCAACATTTGAGGGGGGAATGCCAATTGAAAATGTTGGTGTCACCTTCATTTTTGTATTCGTCGCTATGAATTGCAATGTTTCTCTATCCATTTTTCAGTGAGTATTCATAGAACAACGTGTTTCTTTGGTCTAGAAATTTGATGTTAAAGAATCTCGACATTCTTGTCTCCTCATAAAGTGTAATTATTTTGTTCCAAGCATTTCCGCGCCTATAAATGTGATTTTCCGTGGTCTTTTACACCCTATTAGCATGTGCAATAAATATTTTACTTTATTAGTGTATGACGATCATACTTTATCACCTGATATGTCATTTTCATTTCATTGGTATTTTTTGTAACGATTTCTAAGTTTTGAATAATACTGAGGGTTACAATTAATTTCCGAATACTGTAACCCTTTTAAAATGTACCTATTTAATAAACGAACAAAATGTTTACAACAATTAAAGTAGTGCCATTCTGTCTTCAAATTGGCTGCGGGATAATAGGACTAATTGGCAAAAGTAAAGCATTTACTGTGATTAGTCACATGTATCTAATGGTATCACCAGTGCCCATAATTGCAAAGATAGAAGCCCGTTTTATATCATTTGCCATCTGACAAAATGGGTGTTTTCATTAAGTGCAGCATTAGTTTGAAAGCTGCACATGCATTAAATTGCATAGTAATGTAATCAAATGCTATGTTTACACCGTATTGTTTTCATATGGTGTTACGTATACGAAATCAAACTTTTTCTGGTGTTTGTGCAATTCTTTCAAATGTGAACTATTGTACGAGGATGTGCTTGTGCAACTCTGAGCATATGTCATACTTTCAAAACATGATAAACGAAGCCTCAGTAACTGTTTAAACATAAAAACGATGATCTTTTTTTACTTGATTGTTTATTTAATCTTTGTGACTTTATGCTGCGGTGGAGTCACTTTACTGCCTCTCTGTGGAAGTTGTACAATAACTCACGACCCACAACTTAATTAATAGCAAAAAAGGCCACTTTATTAAGACAGGTGCATATTATATTTCTCAAAAACACATCTTACAGATAGATGATAAAGCAATCCCCAAACTCAGCTTAACATATCTTCAAAAACATAACCCCCAAAATGTTGACCCAAGCAACCCCAGAAGAACTGACTCATGTGGAGGGATGCCCCTCATTTTCTTTTCCTTTCCCCGTGATCTGTATACCCCACCACTCCCCTTGGAGTATGGACAAGCCCGCTCAAGACTGCCCACCTCCCAGAAAAATCCGCCATCCAGGAAAACCAAAGAGTTTTCCTTCCCCCCCCCCCCCCCCAACCAAGGAGAAAAGTTGTGACATTCTGCTGGAGCACCATATATTTTCCTTCCATATTTGTGCGATCAAATCCCTAAACTCCAATAAGTAATATGCTTGTCCCATCTGGGACAAATGCACCACATCCTCACGAAAAAGATGTCCCTCAGTACTTTTTATGTTACGGTGAGATTAGACTGTGATTCCGATGCCCCCACAGAAAACTCTCATGGCTCTATTAAGCTTACGTCTCGCCTTGTCCAATGTTGTGTGGCATCTTGCTCCTCTCCAATGCAGCCGCGTTATGAATTCAGTCCAAATCACCGTTGTACCCTCCCAGATCCAGTTTTATTTGCTTTATTAGAGTCAGGCCAGATAAGTTAACCAGATCATTTTCACCTAGGTGAATGATAAGCAAATCAGGAGCCCCCCCCCCCCCCTAGAACACATCAGAGACAACGTGGGAAACAAACCCCCCCAATGCATTCCCCCTTTTCCTTTCCATATTGCCTCATGACTGGTAAGTCCGAGCGATCTCCCATAAATCTGTTGCTCAGCGTAAACAGCAGCCCACTTTACGAAGGAGTGTCCCACTATCCAAGTTATCTTTTTCTTACAGACAAGCCCTTGAACATGACCTAAGTAGAAAAACCAACATTAACAAGAGAACAAATTGATGCACTGAAATTATTTCCTAACATATTTTTCACAACATTTGGACTTCCATCTCCCAATCCAACGTATGTCTGACCAGGACATCCCAATCTCGCAGCCTCCGTTGCTGCCCCAATACGGAAGGAGTGTGTGCCAAATCGCAAAGGATTCTCACCCAACTTAATGAGCACCTTCTTCATTACTGTTAACAGCTGGGCAATAGAAATCGGCCATCCCTGGGCGTGGCAAAAAATGTTCCCTGGTGTGAAAAATCTAGAGGCTTGGAAAACCTCCCATTCCCCCAGAGGACAGAAAACCTCCACCCCACTCTTGTTCAAGAAAACCCATTTTCCCCTGCCCAATTGATCCGTATTGGAAGCCCTCAACCAAATCCTCAACCTTTGTTGTTCTATAAAAACGTCATCACTGCGTATGCCTGCCTTGTTTCATAAACCGAGTAACTCAGATGCTCTAAATGCCCCAAAGAACAACCATACAAAACATAACCTAAACTTGCAACACTCAAACTCATTATAACAGCAAGAAGGCAACTGCAACAACATCCTTTGTAACAAATCAAATGTCACTGGCTGACGTAACGGCTTGTTACCAGCCTGTTCCCTGCTTAAGCCTCTAAGAACCTTTTTCACTAACACTCCTCCCACCGGATCCCTCCCCCACCTCAACTGCCCATAAAAAGAAATTCTTGCCAATTTACCAGAAATGGTAGTGTGAGAAAAACCCTTATCTATCAAGTGTAACACAAAACCTAATAAAAACTGTTCCTTATTAACCGTCCTCCCATTCTTAGCAAACGTGTTACCATAACTTATGAACTCAGTCCATGCTTGCTGATAGCTTCGTCTCGTGGAGGCTGCAACTGATTTCTCTACCAGTTCGACAATTCTCATTCCCCTATGCCCAGACACACTGTGGGATCTGAGTCTTGTTGGGTTCTGCCCCAGGAGCCAGACTGCGAAATTTCATCCACTGAAAACGAGACAGAGCGTCTGCTATACAATTATTGACTCCTGGAATATGTCTTGCTTTAAAAACAATGTTAAGCTGCAGACATTTGAGCATAAATGCACGTAACAACCTCAAGACTCTCAAATCCTTGGCCTTTTGTTTATTGATCAACTCGACCACAGCTAGATTGTCTACATTGAAAAGGACTGGTCTATTCTGGAATTCTTCACCCCATACACACAATGCCACGAGCAGAGGAAAGAACTCTAAAAAGGCTATACTGCGACCCTGCTTCAGCCAATGCACCGGCCAGCTTTCCGCACACCAAAGCCCCTCCCAGAATATGCCAAAACCTTTAGCACCAGAAGCATCCGAGTAAATCTGAATTTGCCAAATCATATCTTCATCCGCAAAAAACAAAGATACACCATTAAATTCTGCTAGAAAAGTCAACCAGATGTACAGATCGGCCCTAGTGGCTGCTGAAATACGCACTCTGTGGTGAGGGAGATAGGTCCCTGACATGGACATTCCCAGTCTCCCACAAAACGTCCTACCAGCCCTGACCACCCTACATGCAAAGTTCAGATAACCCAACAATTTCTGCACCTTCCTTAGCTCCAGTTTACGTTCCTCAATCACAGATAACAAAAAGGCTGAGATGTCCTGCACTTTCTCCGCTGGTAACCTAGCTACCATCTCCATAGTGTCAATTTCAATTCCCAAAAAAGTCAACTTTGTACTAGGACTTTCAGTTTTGTCAGGTGCCAACGGCACACCAAGCTCCTGGGCCATAATCTGGAAATTGTGCAAAGCATTTTGGCATTGTTCTGTATTCTGTGCACCAATGAACATAAAGTCGTCCAATTAGTGACAAACAAGTTCATGACCACTAACGTATGTAAAACGCCACTGTAAGAAAGTGCTGAAGGTTGCAAATAGAGCACACGATACTGAACACCCCATTGGAAGAACTTTATCAACATAGAATGCTCCCTGGAAGTGCATACCTAAATGTTCAAAGTCAGAAGGGTGAATGAGTAAGAGCCAAAAAGCTGACTGTATAACACTTTTAGCCAATTCCGCTGCTCTCCCAGCTGACCTGACCAACCTCAGCACATCATCCACTGAGGCATATGACACACTAGAATCCACTTGTCAGATGAAGTCATTAACTGACGAGCCCTCTAGCCACGACAGGTGGTGTATTAAACGGAACTCCCCAGCTATCTTCATAGGCACCACCCCAGAGGTGAAACAATCAGATTTTCCATTAGGCAATGGACGAAAGGTCCAGCAACTCTTCCTGCCTCTATTTCAGACCATAACTTCTGCTGAACAACCTTTGGAAACTCCTTAGCTGATTTCAAATTATCAGACCACCTTCTTAGTCGAGGACCCTGGTAACCTATCTTAAACCCGTCTTTGAAACCCCAAAATAATCTGGATGCTGCCTCGGTGTCTAGCTAGTCCCCCAGCCAGTTGACCAAAATCTCCAGACTAATTGGAGTGTGAGCCCTTTGGTGCAAATTGAAATGCCTGACCTTTTTCCCTCTGCCCCCTTCCTTGATCACCAAACCTCTGGCCTGCGAAACATTGTGTGAGGGAGTGTTTGCCCCCACATTGAGAGCACTAAACCCCACCCCAGCCTGGGCGGGACGATAATGAAAGGGTCGGTAAGATACTGGTAGACCACTCGCAGTATGGGTGGTAGCTGGTGGCTGAGAAGACGCCATCCATTGTAACCACAACTCTGAGTCCACATCACCCCATGGCCTATCATTAAAAACACTCATTCTGGCTCTAAATTCCTCATCATATGATAACCAAGCGTAACCACTAAAATAACTTTGAGCTTTCCTTATTATATCCATGTATTTGAACATAGCTACCGCTCTATCCTGATGTTTCTCGCAGTAGATGCTAGCATAAATAAGAAAAGCAGATGTCCAGTTCTCAATTGTTTTGGGGACCCTAGGTCTCCTGGCCAATTCCCATTCCTCCTCGTTTGAGCCTTCTTTGGCCTGGATATCCCGATGTAAAAGCTTAAAAACATCGACAAATTCATGTCTCCAAATTCCGCTTTTGGTCTTGCCAGATAAATGAGAACCTAAAGTCATACCAATCCCCATGTAGGGAAGTTTCTGATGAATATTTTTATCTTCCTCTACCCCGTCTTGGCCATCTTTCGTAACCTCCTTGACCTCCTTAACACCTTTAGCACAATTTGTCCCCGCAAATACCACCTCTTGTAAAGGGCCCTGATGCCGAACCCCAGGAAGATCTGTGCCCACAACCGCCTCTCCCCCAACTCCAATAGATCTGGTCGATTTTTGTGTTTGCCCCCTTGCTGCCAAGCTGTCCACCACTCCGCCTTACCTTTTGGTAATTGAGATGCTCGTTTATGAAAATCCTGAGAGTAATCCTTTTGCAGACTGACGTTTGCAGGTTCCCGTACAATTGCTCGGTCCGCACTTGACTTCTGCAAATGACTAAGAACACTGGTTTGCCCCAATAAACCCCTCTTTTCCCCAACCGTATTCATATACTTCACCCCACTGTCCCCACAATCCCCTTCTCTCAGTTCACCCTCTTCGAGGTAATTACTGTCGGCATCCAGAACCAAACGCTCATCACAGCCGCCCAAACCTGCCCCGCTCCCCCCCGGCTCCAATGGAACTTTTTCATATTCTTTGTTTTGTCTAAATTAGCAGGAAAATCCGCTCCAGATCTCCCTTTATCCACTATCCAACCTGACGGAGCCGCATCGTGCTCTGTCCACGAAATTTGTTTGCCAGCCGCTTTCCCCATTAAGGGAGCTGGCACCTTACTCTGCAAGCCGCTCAGACCTGACTGTTCCTGATAGCCGGTCGCGCCCTCCATGCCCACAGTCCTAGCGCTAATATCCTCTCTGTTAGAGGCGCCACTATCCACCCATACCCACTGACCTGCACCTGGCTCAGGGACGACCTTCTGAATCTTCCCTCCCAAGCTCAAGCACTGTTGGCTCACCCTAATCTTAGGGCTGGCTAAATGCCCTGCATCCTGACGTGTGCTCACATCCTTAGAAAGTGCCTGTGCTACCTCCTTGTCGAGACCAGGTAGGCAAATGTAAAGACTCAACACAGTCCTGCATCCCAGGCTGCAGCAATACGTCCCCACCACTGGTGGCCTGCCTCAATAAAAAACCATTTGAGATGAGCAGACTCCACCGGGTGCCAAACCCCCCACTGCCCCCGCAGAAATAGCATCACAAGGCAATGCTAGGGAATATAAACATGGAAAGGACGAGGCAAGGCTCAGTAAATAAGTCTAGCCCTGTAGAATAATTAATTTGGCACCTCCAGGCAACATGCATTCGGTAGACAACCCAACAGAAGGGGGAACCAGATCTTTTAACTGTCCCCTCTTAACAGGCACAGCAGCAGCACTCTTAGCCCTCCTCCCCCTAAAGCATTTCCTATCCACAGCAGCAAGCCTGCCCAGGGCACCTCCCCTCAGTCTCCCAGCCCCTCCCGTGGACCGCCCCCTCCTCCTGCCCTCGACAGAGCGCTGGGCGTGCACAGAAACCCGAGCATCAGCACATACCTGGCCGGTAGCCTGCGGCGAAGTGGGGGGAACAAGAGTCTCCTCCTGCACATTGGCACCGACCTGCGCTGAAACCAGCAACTGTTCTCCAGCAAACTCCTCGCTGTCGGCAGGATGAGGAGATAGACAGGTAGCCACTGCATTGGAAACCCCACGTGCCGCCTTCCTCATCGTGCAATTGAGCCCCACCCAGGCCTCACCGGGGACCCAAGGCTTCAATAAATCCTCTCTGCCAGCTGAGAAGAGCACTCGAATTGCCTTCCTGACCTCGGCATTCTCAGACATCCTGGAGGAGAGGCCCTTGCAAAGTGAGTGACGCAGTAAAAGTGCTAAGAGGACAAGCTGAATTCCTCTCCTCACAAACTAAAATCCTCTCTACCCGCCGCCCTCAGGCACAGTGATTTTCCCGCCCCACCAGACCTCTCTAATTAACTTTCCCCTCGCACCCACAGACTTCCCCAATCAGCCCTCCTCGTACCTGGGTGGCCGTTCCTTTGTGCGAACCAACCCAGGGGGAGACCGGCTCGCGCTCAGATCCCCCTGGATCCCCCCTTTCACAGGGTTAACTGCTTTAGGTTGAGCTGCGTATACGCATGAAGACTCATGAGCCAAGCTCGAGCGCATGTGTGAAAGTCCAATTTGAGTGGTGCCTCGTCGAATCAGTGCGGTTGAGGTGCCAGCGTCACTGAAATGAAATAACTGCTGTAAAAGACTAAGCTAAAATTAGATTCTCTATAAAAGTAGATGCTCTATAAAAGTGCACGAGCGAATGGATAGCACTTTCCATGACGTGCCTTGGTCTTTCCACAGAAGTGTACAAAACAAGCATTTGCAATGCAATCGGTCTCGCACTGATGAATGTTAGAGATATCGGCGTTGTAAATTGTAGTGTCCTGCTGGACACATTCTAGTGTTCCGCCTGGTGTTAACCTACTCTGCACACCCACCCATCACAGGTGTCACTGGTCAGTGTGTTTCATTTGCGATCATGGGGGCCTAGCGCCCAACCACGTTAGATTGGCGATGAGGGGCTTGGACTCTGCGTGTTTTCTGGCAACTACTCTGCTCATGGGAGGGGGAGCGGAGCCCTTGTCAATGCACCCTCGCAGCTACCGCCGGCACTGGTGCAGGGCGATATTAAGACTCCCGGAGAGGAAATACGTCAGCGTCCACGTAAAATGCCGTGCAGCGCCCGCCTACATGTCCTGCAGCCCCCCGCCCTGGTGTTCTGCCCGGGGGTACTGAAATCCAGGGAAGAAGGTCACCACCCATATCAGGCTAGAGGTACCCACACCTCCAGAGCCTGCGTGCACAACGAACACCGGTGCAGCTGTCGGCAAAACCCCAAGGATAGCCTCTACCAACACAACCGGAACAAGGGCAGTGAAAGTCGTGCTGCCTGCCTGCTGATAAGGACTGCACGCTGCCCGCAAGTGAGACGAGTTCGGTCCCACTTACAGTAAGCATCAACACGCTCTAACATCTATGTAGTGGCCCAGTTACTGTGAATGTGGGGAGGAAAGCTTATGGGCTGTGCCGTAATTGCCTACACCCAGCCTGCAGCTGCAAAAATGGCTGCCCCCGGTCACAGACAGCCTGCAATGCCCCCGTGACACTGCCTGAAGCAACGCATGGCATAAAGAGCGCCAAAAGAGGCCAGCTGCACCGTCAAGTCAAGGCGGGCAGCTGTGAGAAAGTTGCCGAAGCCTGTGGACTGAAAGCAAAGCAGCAGCGGCGCAACAGTGGCAACCCCCGCCAAGTCCGCAAGCAAGCTGGTCTGCCGCACAAGCGCAGTTTCGAGAGCGCTGCACCAGCAGTGAAGACCTGGCACCACCCAGATTGTCCCCAGAGGAAGAAAATAACAAGCATTGGCATAGCCAATAGGTCTCGCCTTTGGGACCTTATAAGTGTTTACCCATGCAACAGTTGATGTTGTTGCACCAAGGATATTGTGCTGCATAACTAAATACTTATAAGGTCCCAAAGGTGAGACCTATTTGCTATGTCAACGCTTATTAAACTTGGTAACACTCTCTGGGCATTGGTTGCATTACATTAGTACCAATTAAACACCCAAATGCAGCAATATTTGACATGTCCAGGTTTGCAAAGGTCCTTCCACTGTGCAGCAACACGTGTCCTCACATTTTTAGAAACCTTTGAACCGTTTGAGCTAGAAAAAAAAATTTGGGGTTAAAATCTGCAGATTATGCGGCAAATGCGGCAACTCTATAATGATGCGAAAATCGCAGCGGCCACACAATCGCATAATTCCAGTGGCCTTGGACAAGACATAGTGTTGCAGTGTTATAAAACATATTGATGGAGAGTGAAAAGACATTGTGATGCGGAGTGATAGACATGCCCAGAGGTACTCTTATTTAATACAGTTACTGACACGGTGTTATATTTAGGGGATGATGCAGAGAGACAGACATGTCTGCGGTGCTCTTTATATTTTAGACACATCTGGAGGTGCTCTATTTATATTTCTGTGGTGCAGTGTGAGAGACACGCCTGGAGATGCTCTTAATTTCTGCAGAGTACTGCAGAGTGAAAGACATATTCAGGGATGCTCTATATTTTCTGCAGTGATGCAGTGAGATAGACTTATTTGCAGATGCTGTATTTTTGTTGCAGTGTTGCAGTGGGACAGACATGTCTGTGGTGCTTATATTTGTAGCATTTATGCAATGCAATAGATGTATAGGGGTGCCCTATTTTTATTTTGGTGAAGCAGTGTGACAAATCTACAGATGCTATATATTTATAGCAGTGATGCAGTATCATAGACATATCTGGGTGCTCTATTTTTATTACAGTGATATAGGCATATCTGTGGGTGCTGTATGTTTGTTGCAGAGATGCAGTGTGACAGACATGTCTGCGGTGCGCTTTATATTTCTAGCAGTCACACAGTGCTATAGACATATCAGGGGGTGCCCAATTTTATTGCAGTGTGACAGACATGTCTGGGAGCTCTTTATTTTGTAGAAGTGACAGGGTTGCTCTTGTTTTCAGCTGTGACATACTGACAGACACTTGCCCGGGGTGTTCATTGGGTGTGGAGTAACAGCGAGATCACGATGCTTGTCCATTGCATTCAGTGATACAGAGACATTTGAGGGGTACAATGCCATGTCACATGGTGTGATGCAGTGGGATGGAAGTCATCAGTGCCCGCACTGCCCCCACCCCGCTCCCCACGATACTCAGACGCGGATTAACGTCTGATGCGTTTGTGGACCTGGTTTTAAGACGTTGACAGTGGATTCGGCTGGGCTTGTGCACCCTAAAGACTAGGCCATTATGCATCAGTAACAATGTAAGATGTCCACAGCCATGGGTGATAGATGGATGACTGAAATGTGTAAATATCGGGGGAATCCCATTGTTCAGGCCAGGGACATTGAAAAGCCCCAGAAAATGCGCGAATGGTGAGAAACACAGTAAAGAAAAAAGTCAATGTATGCACAGCGCCTTGAGACGGTGTGGACACTGAATATTCTGTACAAACAGCGTGCAGTATACACACAAAACACAGGACATGTTCACGCAACATACAGTGCAATCAGCACGAACAAATAGTAAATAAAAACTGCTTGCACGGTGTGTTGTAAAAACACACGATGCTGCTGCATACACAGAGCTTGCACGCACAATGAACTGTACAGTCACCAAAACGCATACAACACAGAAAACAAACATGCAAAAGCAGTACACTGTAAAACACATCATGTACACTCTAGTATACTGTCAACCTATAGCATGCATATATCATTCAAGCAGACTGTACTGTTTAAAAACAGTGTGCAGACGCATGTGCTAATCACACAAGCCACGCACACGCAATATACTCTAAACACAAAGCAGACAGACGTGGAATGCATACAACCTGCGGGCTGACCGACTGTCCCCACAGGGGACCCTCATAAGAGGGCAGCCCCTTTAGTGCCACAAGATGGCACACTGGGCAGCCTAGTGTTTGTCCATAGACCCCGGTTGGGGTCCTCTTCGTGTCATTTCCGGCCAGTGGGGGGTCAGGGAGAGGTATATAGTCCTCCCCCGCTACCCCTAGCGGCCTCTTTGTTCCCTCGCCCTTACGCCAACTTCGCTGCCCGACTCGCCTTTCGGTCGTGGACTGTTGCTGAGGATACCGAGATTAGTCGCAACCCCCCCCAGGACAATCGAGCTGCGGTGGTGACTCTTCCCACTATGCTAGTATTGCGCTGTGCCCCTGGTCTCCGTGGAGCTAGCAGTCTCTGCTGGAGGGCTGGGGGCCAGTAAGGGGTACGGGGGTCGGGAGTGGTGTCGAAGCGGTAGTCACGGTGACCTCATTAGCGGGCGGGCGCGCCCTCGTGTAGGGTATCGCCTCGTCCCGAGGAAGAGTTGGTCGCGGTCCGGGGCTGGGAGGGGGGAGCTTCGCCTCTGTGCCTCCCTTAACTGGCGTGGCATGGGCGGCACTAGTGGCTTAGGCCACAGAGTCTAGAGAGGTGCGGGTGGGCCTCGCGCACCCGGGAGACGAGTTTGGGGCCGGCGGTTGCAGCACCGCCCCGATTGCCTCACCCCCACCCAGCGTGGCTAGGTGTCCGATGGCGGGCGGGCAGAGCTTCTCTTAGCCTCACCTGGGTGGGGGAGGTGTTGCAGTGTGGCCCTTCTGCGCACCCCCCGACTCCGTGGCGAAGTCACCCACGGGCCAGGGTAGTGGGCGGAGCACTCCCGGGTCCCATCTGCAATCTTTGCCCGGGAGTTGGACCCCTCGTGTTGCGCAGGGGTAGCGATTGACCCCCGATCGGAGGGGCACGGTGAATTCTCTGTAGGACTGGGTGATGCGAGACGCGGCATCTGCCGCCGCCGATTACGGTCAGAGCCCGAGGTTGCGTCCCCTTCCTTTATGGTGACCAATTCTCTCCATTCCCACATATTGTAAATATGGTGCGAGGTATCGCCTTCAATTAACCTCATGTCACTTAACGTTTGCTTTTATAACATGCTCACTTGTAATTTTTTCGCCTTATGCCGGGCCCCGGGGGAAGCAGAGTCGCAGACTAGTCTTCCCCCGGGGTCATTCGCGCGAGGGTAGGACCAGGTAGGGTCAAGAGGTGGAGTTAGGGGGTGGGTATATGAGCGCAGGGGAGGAAGGCGACTTCCTCTTCCGGCGCTCGGCACCATCGGGAGGGTTTAGAAAAGGAGTGTGTGTGGAGTAGTGTAGGGCTAGGCCGGGGAAGAATTTTTGCGGGTCAGCGGTTTGAGTACGGCGGGCGTCGCGGTTATGGAGCGAGACGGCTGTGACGGGGCGGCGGCATCGGAGGAGGTGAGGCGGGCGTTGTTGGTCCTGGGGCGGGCCGGGAGGGAGGATCTTCTGCGGCCCGGGGTGCTGGGAGAGGCGTGGGTGGGTTACGAGAGGGCTCCGCGGGCGGCCTCGGCGGGGGTGGCGGCGGCGGTACTGGCGTGCCAGGAGGAGCCGCCGCTGCCGCCACCTCTGTGTCTCTCGGGTCTGCGGGGGCGGGGTGCGGGCCGAGCGAGTCAGGCGCGCGGAGGCCGGCGCAGGAGCCTGCCTCCGCGTCTTCGTTTTCCCCAATTGACGTTCCAGGCCCACGAGGCGGACGGGGGCGTGGCGTCGGCGTTGGCCGCGGAGGAGCGGCTCCCGGTGATTGCAGCTGCGGCCGGGCGGGCCGGCGACGTGGAGGGTGGGGCAGGTGGGGGAGTGGGGGGGCCAGGGGATGACCTCGTGGCGGCTGGGGGGGGCGAGGGGGCGGAGGTTGTGGTGGGGGTGGGGGCTGGGGCCTGCGTGTGGGGCGGTGGACGTGTTGGCTGGTGTGGAGGGAGTGGGGGGGGCTTTAGAGTCTGAGGGGCCCCTTGATTTATCTCGGGGGGGGTCCCGGGCTTCGACCCCTGGTGTGTCGGTTGGCGGCGCGGGGCGGCCGGGAGGGGGGGTGTCCGCGGTTCCGCCCGGAGTGGTCTTGCCGTCGGTGGGGCTCGGACAGTCTGCCTCGGGGATTTTGGATGGGGGGTCTTTGGGTACCCGCCCCCCACCACGGCTACCGGGTTGGTGCGCGTGGACTTGGGAGGACAGGCTGCGGGAACAGCGCCTTTGGGCGCAAGTGGAGGATGCACGGCGGGCTGAGCAGGAGGGGTGGGTGGGGGCGGAGTGGGAGGCCGAGGCGGAGGGGCCCCCGTCGCCCACGTCGGAGGAGGAGCGGTGGGCGGAGCAAGAGGAGCGGGGGAGGGCGGAGAGGGCAAGGGGGCGGGTGGGGGGGGCTGTCAGGGGTCCGCGGACGCAGGCGGGGACGGCCAGGACGGCTTTGAGGCCCGATGGTGCCGGGGCCCGCCCAGGTTTGAGCGACCTGGGGGGCGGGGGGGGATCCAAGCCGGCGGCTGTCGGCAGAGTTAAGGGGAGTACGGTGGGGCGCAAGACGGCCCCTTACCGCCGTCAAGAAGCAGTAGGGCGGTCCGCGGCGGCCATCCCTCCAGCGCGGGAGCGGGCAGTGGCAGCGGGGGGGAAGGGGTCACGCATGTCTGGTGAAGTGAATGGCAAGGGTGTGAAGAGAGCGGCGAGAGAGGTGTTGTGGGCGCCTGGAGGTGTGGAGGCAGATGTGGAGTTGGATTATGAGGCAGAAAGTGATGAGCTGGAGGACGGGGAGGTGCGGGATGACTGTGACAAGACGGGCGCAGGCAAGGACAACAGAGAGGTTGGTGTGTTACAGGTCCCCCGGAGATCGGCGGACAAGGAGACAGTAGAGACGCGGCGGGGGACCCCCTCCGGAGGACGGCTCAGCGAGCGACAGCCGACTTTGACAGGTGAGCGGGTTTGGTGGTCGGTGTGGGACGGGGGTCCCAATGGGGGAAGGAAGAAGGCTTGTAGGTCGGTTGGGGTGGGAGACGGCTCTGTGAGGGAGGTGGTGGAGGCTCCCAAGGGTGGGCTCCCGAGTGAGGACAAAGCGGTTGGGGGAAAGGCGGTGGCGTCGGCGGGGGTGCAGACAGAGAAGGATGGGGGTAAAGAGGAGGCGTCGGGGAGTAAGCTCCCGAAAAAACTGCCCTACATGGGCCTGGCTATGCCGTTGGGGTAGCACTTGTCCGACAAAATAAAGGGAAAGATCTGGAAGCATGAGTACGTGGACGTTTTTAAATTACTGCATAGGGAGGTGCAGGCCAAAGAGGGCTCCAAGGAAGAGGAGTGGGAGCTGACTAGGCGGCCGAGGGTGCCGGTGAATATGGAGAATTGGACCTCGGCCTTTCTCATTTACGCGAGTATCTATTGCGAGGAGCATCCCGATAGGGCAATCGCATTGCTGAAATACATGGATATCATCAGGAAGGCTCAGATGCAGTTTGGGGGTTTCGCTTGGTTGAGTTACGATGAGGAGTTCAGGGCGCGGGTCAGTGCGAACCCCGAGAAGCATTGGGGTGAGGTGGACCAGGAATTATGGATGCAATGGATGGCGTCTACGCATTCATCCGCATCAACTCACACGGCGAGTGGTTTGCCGGTCACGTATCGGTCTTTTCAGTCGCGTCCCGCCCATGCTGGGGCATGGGGGACCACAGCACCCACAGGTGGGGCCGGACAGTATAGCAAGCCCGGCACTTACAATACCGGGGCCTGTTGGAGTTACAATAGGGGGTATTGTTCCAGGTACCCGTGCAAGTTCAAGCACGAGTGCTCTAAGTGCGGGGGGAAGCACCCCCTTACGCAATGCCTTACACTCACCACTCCTTCCGAACAATGGCAAAATGCCAAGGGGAGGGGGCAGACTGGACAGAAGGGCCCCTACACCGGTTAGGGTGGAGGCGATGGCCCCGTGGCTCTCCCTTTACCCGGACAGGGAGGCCGCCTTGAAGATTCAGTGGGGCTTTACGGATGGTTTTCGGGTCGGGTATCAAGGTCCCAGATCACGGAGATGGGCCGACAACATCAAGTCAGCGAAGGAATTGCCGGGGGTGGTGGCGGCCAAACTCTTGAAGGGGTGGAGGAAGGGAGGATTGCGGGTCCCTTTTATGACTGGCCGATGGAGGATTTGATCGTTTCTCCACTGGGGGTGGTGCCCAAAAAGGAGGAGGGTGAGTTTCGGATGATTCATCACCTATCGTGGCCAGAGGGGCAGTCAGTGAACGACTTCATCGCGGAGGAGGATTCCCGGGTGCTGTATGCGTCGGTGGACGATGCGATCCGCCTTGTGCGGGTGTGTGGGCCGGGGGCGGAATTGGCAAAATGCGACGTGAAGTCGGCTTTCCGCTTGCTGCCTATACACCCGGCGGATTTTGCGCTCCTCGGGATGCAGTTCGGGGGGGCCATCTTCGTAGACAAAGTCTTGCCCATGGGGTGTGCGATTTCTTGCGCCTTGTTCGAGATGTTTAGCACCTTCCTGCAGTGGGCCTTCACGCAGCGGACTGGGCACCGGGATGTCACGCACTATCTGGATGATTTCCTCTTCCTGGGGAAGGCAGGTTCGGGGGACTGTGGCAGGGCTCTGTCAGGGTTCCAGGAGTTGGCGGAGGGATTTGGGGTTCCGTTGGCGCCCGAAAAGACGAGTGGGCCGGCTTGCGTTCTGACATTCTTGGGCATTGAGCTGGATTCCATCCAATGGACAGCGAGGCTCCCGGTCGCGAAGGTAGAGGAAATTCAGGAGTGCCTCCAGTGGGCGATTGGTGAGAAACGGATTGCGCTGCGGGCGGTGCAGAGGCTGCTGGGGTTCTTGAACTTTGCGTGCCGGGTAGTCAGGGCGGGGCGGACGTTCTGCCGACGGCTCGGCATGGCCATGTCGGGGCAGTGCTTCCACACCACAGGGTCAGGATCTCCATGGGAGTGAGGGCGGATCTGCGGACGTGGTTGCTGTTCTTGATGGATTTCAATGGGGTCTCATTGGACTTTGTGGAGGAAAACACGGTTTGGCAAATCCAAATTTACTCGGATGCAGCTGGGGCGGATGGCTTTGGCATTTTCTGGGACGGGAGGTGGTGTGCAGAGACCTGGCCGGAGCACTGGAGGAAGCAGGGGAGGAGCATTGCCTTTTTGGAATTCTTTCCTTTGTTGGTGGCGCTGGAAGTGTGGGGTTCTGAGTTTCAAAACAGGGCGGTGTTGTTCCATGTGGACAACATGACGGTGGTCGAGTTGGTCAACCGGCAGAGGGCAAGGGACCTGAGGGTGTTGCGCTTGTTGAGGAGTTTCATGCTGAAGTGTTTGCGGCTGAATGTGACTTTTCGAGCCAAGCATGTGCCGGGGGCGAATAATGACATTGCGGATGCTTTGTCTCGTTCGCAGTGGCAGCGATTCCGGCGACTGGCACCTGGAGCGGATCTGTGCAAGACGGGGCTGCCGGATGGCATTTGGGCCCTAGGGGAGTGAGGGTGGTTGACCTAGTTGAAAATTCTGTTGCTGTTACCACCAGGCGGACCTACAGACGGGCGTGGGCAGAGTTTGTCGCCTTTATGGGTTGGAGCGGGGTTTCTGAGGCTGGGGGACAGGTGGGGGTGGAGCGTGAAGTATTACAGTTTGTGCTGCACTGCATGGATAAGGGGTGGTCGGCGGCAACCATTTCAGGAAAACTGGCAGGGGTGTCCTTTTATTGCTGTCTGTTTTTTGGTTTTGACCCTACAAAAAGTGTGATTGTTAGTAGGGTGTTGCGGGGTTGGGGTAGGGAGAGAGTTGGGGGCACTGTGCCACGGGAGGCCATAACGTTTGAGGTGTTGGTTCGGTTGGTTGCGGCGTTGCCGCTCTGTTGTTATGATGAGTTTGAGGTTCGGATTTTTCGCTTGTGCATGGTCTGGATGTTTTTTGGGGCATTCCGGGTGTCTGAATTGCTGGGCACGCGGGCTGGGGAGGGGCGGAGGTATGAGGACATCAGATTGGATGCGGGGCGCCTGGGGATTTGGCTCGGTCGGTCGAAGACAGACCAGTTGGGCCGGGGTAAGTGGGTTTGGCTGAATGAGAATCAGGGAGGGGGTGTGTGCCCGGTGGCTGAGTGGCAGGCGTTTGTGAGGGTGAGGCAGCTTGGGGTAGGGGAGATATTTTGTCAAATGTCTGGGGCACGAGTGACGGCTGGCCAGTTGTTGGCGGTGTTGCGCATGGCGTTGGTGCGTGTGGGTTTGGAGCCGGCGGGTTTTGGAACTCACTCCTTTCGGATTGGGGCGGCGACAGCGGCTGCCCGGCTGGGGTGGTCTTGGGATAGGATCCGACAGATTGGGAGGTAGAGGTCAAGGTGTTGTGAGCGTTACGTGCGGAAGTGATGGGGTGGGGTGCAGGGTGTGGGGGGTTGGATGGAGCGGGGTTTGGCTTTCTTTGTGCGTCTCTAACCTCTGTTTCTCTCTTAGGTTGCGTGGGAGGCCCTGGGGCCAAGACGGTCACATGGATCGTGGGGCATTCTTTTGTGCACTGGGCGTCGAAATATGCGGAGCAACAGGTGTACGGCCGTAACCTGGGACTCAGAGGACAACTTCACGAAGTGCACTGGTGGGGGAAAGGGGGAATGCGATGGGGGGCACTACTGCCCTGGCTCGCGAAGATGGTCCCACAGAAGGGTTGCCCGGATCTGTTGATTATACACTTGGGGGAAAATGACTTGGTTCGGCTGTCGGGTTTGGCGCTCTTACAGCTGATGCAGAGAGACTTGGAGGTACTAAAGCACAGACTGGCAGGGGCTTGCATTGCATGGACGGAGTTTGTTCCGAGGAGGACCTGGAGGGGAGCTGTTAAGCATGGGGCAATTGAAAAGGCGCGTCGGAAATTGAACAGAGCTATGCGAGTTTTTTGTGGGGAGAAAGACATTAAGGTGATCAGTCACCCGGGACTACGACTGGAGGAACCACTGCTATTTAGGGATGACGGGGTGCATCTGTCTAGACTGGGGAACGCCTACTATATGATGGAGATGAGGGATGTGGTCAGCAAGCTCTGGAATGAGGCAATCTGGTGTCGCAGGGATGTGTGAGGGGTCCCGGCCTAGGGGGTGGGGCAGGTACCCGCCCTACAGGGGGCTACCTGGTTGGCGGTACTTTGGAGGGGTGGGGGGAGTCATTAGCAGGCACACCCATCCCTCGGGGGGGGGAAGAGTGAACGAGGTGGGGGTATTGGAGGCGTGAGTGAAATGGCCGAGGAGAGCCGGGAGGATGCAAGGAGGTTTGTGGAATGGTGAGGAACGGAAGGGGCATGGAGTGGTACAAAAGGGGAGTGTGGAGTGGGTGAAAGGAGTGAAGGATGGTAGAGTGTTGGGGGAAAGTTTATTCATATAATGTTTGGTTATTGTTTAATGTTGTGCAGCCTGGTCCTAATAAATGGCCTTTTACGCTAAAGACACGGTGTGGTCTGTTTATTGCGTGATGCCGGGCCCCGGGGGAAGCAGAGTCGCAGACTAGTCTTCCCCCGGGGTCATTCGCGCGAGGGTAGGACCAGGTAGGGTCAAGGGGTGGAGTTAGGGGGTGGGTATATGAGCGCAGGGGAGGAAGGCGACTTCCTCTTCCTGCGCTCGGCACCATCGGGAGGGTTTAGAAAAGGCCACCCACCCGCCCTGCAGTTGAGGGTTGGGTTTCCAGGGTTGGCTACAGCGTGCCAGTTTAGGACAGGCTGCGGGGTGGCGGTACTTTGGAGGGGTGGGGGGAGTCATTAGCGGGCACACCCATCCCTCGGGGGGGGGGAGAGTGAACGAGGTGGGGGTATTGGAGGCGTGAGTGAAATGGCCGAGGAGAGCCGGGAGGATGCAAGGAGGTTTGTGGAATGGTGAGGAACGGAAGGGGCATGGAGTGGTACAAAAGGGGAGTGTGGAGTGGGTGAAAGGAGTGAAGGATGGTAGAGTGTTGGGGGAAAGTTTATTCATATAATGTTTGGTTATTGTTTAATGTTGTGCAGCCTGGTCCTAATAAATGGCCTTTTACGCTAAAGACACGGTGTGGTCTGTTTATTGCGCGATGTATCATTACTGTTCCTATTGTGAGGCGCTCTGACACCTTCGGGTAAAGTCGACGCTATATAAAAACGCATTAAACTAAATTAAATAGAATAAATTGCCTGGTCGAGTTCACGCTATAATCACAGATTGGCAACAAATCACTACGGCACTTTTCAGCAACAAAGCGCCAATCACGTAAGGAAAGGATGCAGCGTCATCACCTGCGGGGCTGTAGCTCAATGGTAGAGCGCATGCGGTGCATGCCTGAGGCCCTGGGCTCGATTCCCTGGTATCTCCGCTTTGTGCACAGTGCTGCCGACCTCGGAGCGGGGGACTAGGGTGTGAGAGTCGGCATTGTTTTTTTTTTTCGCATCCAGTAAATCGGGGCTGATCGCTTAGGGCAGGTGTATTAACGTCTTAATAGGTGAAGGTGTTATGTGTCTGCGTTCTGCCTTGGGGCTCCAATATCCTCGGGTTTGCATGCGTGCAGTTAGGTTACTCCCCATTCTGCTCCTGGACAACAGGGATCATGCCTCGGTATCGCGCCATCATCAGTTGTTTGTTAAGCGCCCCTCTACCTTCGGGTCTTTTTCCGCGCCACTTCCAATCCTCCGGTGGTGCGGGAAACCAGGGTTCGAGCCTCGGGGTTTTTGTGCACTGATTTACTTCTGGGCAAATCACTTACTCTCCCGTACATGAATGTATTGTCGACGGTGCCCCCGCTAAGCGCTTCATCACCTTCGGGTCGATTCCGCCACACTTGTTATTCAGACCTGGTACTGGAAAGCAGGGTTAGAGCCTCGGGGTCGTGTTCACTCCACTGATTCTGGGAAAATCATTCATGCTTCCATGCCTGTATATCCTAAGTCAAAGGTCCTCTGTCATGCGCCACATAACTTAGGGTTGTTTGGCGCCACATTAATAAATCAGTGAATAAATACATATTTATGCATAAAACAATTAACATACATCTGGGCACGTTCGGCGGAACTGGGTAGGCAGGACGACCTGTAGGACCTGTGCATCCCTATCCACGTGCCTCGCACAGTGCAGAGGACACCGGGCGTGCAGGGGGTGGCTTGCGGGCGCGGCTGTGCTTGCCCGGCAGGGACAGCTAACCGGGCCTTCCTAGGCGTATATTAGCTCTTCTGGACCGTCCCTGGTGCCGTCCTGCCGCGTTTTGCACGTGCAGCCATTGGGGGGGGGGTCAGCGAGTGATGTGCCCTCCACCTTCTCGGCGGGTCCGCGGCAGTTACACAGTGCGGGTGCAGGCTCCGCTCACAGCTGGCGCGGGATGTTTCCGGAGCGAGGGGGCTTTTTCCTTCCACGTCCTGGTCGTTATTCGCCCCACGTTCTTACTGTTCAGGAATCCATCAACTTATTATGCAGTGAATTCCCATTCTTGTTGCCCGAGCCACGGGCCCAGCGTCAGGGGCCTGGTATAGTCTGAGGTCCACTTGTACTTGCTCAGGGTACAGCAGGGATGCTATTTTGCTTGGCAGCACGGCTGGAGTAAGGTGTGTGGCAAACGGAGGTGGCCGCCTGAGGTGGGTGCAGGCATATAGTGGCACATCCAACTGCAGATGGCCTACAGGGGCCTTGGGAAGTTCCCGGGAGGGGCTGTGTCATCGAAGGTCAAGGTGATGCTCCAAGGATGACAGGATAGAATACTTACATTGTTTGGGGCTAAAATCTAGAACACAATTTGCAGTCTCAGCAACAATGCTCAACATCCTGAAAATCTGGGCTAATCACTTAACCTCCCCGTGCCTTACAAAATGTATGGTAATGGAACTGGTGCTCATGTAAAGCGCTATGTTACCCGACGTCTCAGGTCTTAGTTCGCGCTATATATAACTCCATAAATATTTGAAATAATGAATATTCTTATCTAGTCCTGAAGGCATGCATAGATCCAGTGACCCAGCCGCCCAAATGAAAGGCAGAGCTAGCACATAGTGGATACATGCTAACGATGAATATGCAGCGGTTTGTATTCCAGTAAGGTAGGCTGCAGCTTTGCACTGGCTATTACGCAAAAGTGCAAAGAAAGACTAAAAGGCAATTACTAAATAAGAATTAAAAAAAAAAAACTAACTTAACCTCTGCTTCATCTCCGCCACAGATTTAGTCGAGGTACCCACCGAGCTGCTTCCAGTAAGCACGATAGCCCACATTCAGGAGAGTAAGTACAGACGCGGAGTTGAGCGTGCATAAGGGACAACATGAGGAACTTGGGCGCGTGATGGGACGGGGTGCGAGACCATGGTGTAGGGGGTAAGCTAACCTAACCTGCTTCATCTCTGCCACAGAATTCGCTGAAGCACCCATCTACCGTCATCCATCCTAGCACATCAACCCAAATTCAGTATAGCAAGTACAGGTGCAGTTGGAGCGTCGCAGAAGGGACAACAGGAATATCTTGGGAGTGCCGGTTCTCACTGGTCAGGGTTGTTGCTCACAGCTGTTTTTTCTTCCAAGTTGAGTCGGCCATCTCAGGATAACTATGGATAGCCAGGGATCCCCTTCGCTGTTCCTATATAACACCAGCTTAGAATGCTCAAGTGGGCAACTAACATTAAATAATTCTTTAAAATGTTTTCATCAAATATGTCGATTGGCAATAGATTGTTGGTCAACTTGTGGGGTCGTCAATAATATCCGGAGCTTAGCACTCATGTGGATGTCCGTACTGTGGGGTGAAGCGAAGATAAACTCGGACGAGTGACCCAAAAAATTCATAGTAATATAAAGGTATAAAGTGCACCTAGGTCGGTTGCCGCCAAAATGAATTTACATTGTGAGGTACTCTGATGACTATTTCTTTCATTTTCTCACAAAACAGTATAAGTCATATACAATTGGTTTGTGTATACTGCAGGGGGAAGGACGCTAAACACTCTCATCCCTGCCAATATAAGCACAGGGATACCCCTTTCCAGATCTCAACCTTGAAACCTTTAAGGCGGCCGAACCTCGCACTACATGTGCTAACAACTGTGGTAAGGCAGTTCCTCACAGCCAGGTCACTGGTACTATGCAATGCCACGACTTATGGCCTCTATTCCATGGACTTGCTGCTAAATCCGTCATCGCCAGCACAATTTGCAGTGAAATGAAATAAAGCCAGAGATGTTGCAGCTTAACAGGCACCAGCCTATAAAATAACGACAGGATCTCACATGCAGTGGAAGGCCCATGGCTAGGTGCACTGGTAATATTTTGTCCCCTTATACTGTCTTTATTTAGTGGTTAAAACAGGTACTAGGTGGGGATACCTTGGGCAGTATTTCCATGCCTGAACGTACGTAGGGATGAGGTAATAGTGTCCCAAGTTGCGCAACATGATATACTTTTGTATAGGAAGTTTGTCATAAGCTTCATTTCGTCAAACAGTGCCAGTCTAACAGGGACGACCTGTACAAGAAGCAAACATGAGTGGTTACTAAACACTGTTGGTTAGAAGGGATGTTGTCAAGAGCAGAACTCAAACTAAGTAGCCTTAAACACTTGATGGAGACGATTCAAGCGTCATGCATAAAGCTGTAAATGTGGTGCTAAAGGGATGGAATGCCAAGGGAGATATCTTCCATATTTCACTGGACCCCCCCAATCCAACACGCCTAAAATAAGCAGGGGATGCCTGATGGATTTGTTAGACCTATTAGTTTTATTAAACACACCAGCTACTAGGAAGTAGTGACATTTTACTGAAATCATAGGTACTTCCAGGACACATGTTGTTCAATACACACACCTCTAGACAGGACTGCGCCCCCCCCACCATTGAACGAAGGGAAGTAAAACACTATATGGGTTGGCATGCTTTTACAGACATTGGTTACACATGAGGTGGCATTGTGTGCGGTTACACATGAGGTGGCGCTGTATGCGGTTACATATGAGGTGGCCTTGTGTGCGGTTACACATGAGGTGGCGCTGTGTGCGGTTACACATGAGGTGACGCGCAAGGTGCAGTTACAAAGGAGGTGACTGTACCATTACACGGAGGTGACGCTATGTGCAAGTTACACATGAGATGACGATATCTGCAGTTACACAGGAGTTGACGCTGGGTGCAGCTACCATGAGGAGACACTGCAGTTACACTTGATGTGACACTGTGTGCAGTTACACATGAGCTGACACTGTGCAGTTACACCTGAGCTGACACTGTGCAGTTACACATGAGTTGACATGGGGCAGTGACACATGAGGTGACACGGTGCAATTACACACGAGGTGCGAGTACTCAGGAAGTGACAAAGTTTGCAAGCACACAAGAGGATACGGTGTGCGAGTGCACATGTGGAACGTAAGAATGAAAGGGGAGGTGGCACCCATTGGCCGGGAGTATTACAAGCATTTCAACAACCATGGCATGCTAGAAGGCTATATGCAACCACGCTAATGGGAAGAGCCTGACTCTGTTTCTAAAAGTATAGTTGGCCAACCTGGAGTGAACTGCAAAACAGCTTGGGCCTCTCATGGTAGATGACGCAAGTGTTCCAACTCTGTATTGGACTTGCCATGTTGCTGCGCTTCTCAGACAGAGGTGAATGTCTCCTGAGAAGTTCGGCTGCATTATAGTTGTTTCAACATTAGAACTGGGGCCTACAATCTCCTGGCATTTTGCAGTTATAAAAAGATATGCTGCCGCTCTAATGAGAAGAGCCTGAAACCTTGAGTAAAGGTATAGTTGGCAAACTTGGGGTGGACCGCTAAAACAGCTTGGGCCTCACATGTTAGATGATCTGGGGTCGGTGGGCACACACACGTTACCAGCAGGGGGAAGCACTCCACTTTTCCAGGTACTAGGACCAGCAGTCCGGGGCATCTAAGTTCAGGGTAATTAGGGGGCGTGCCAACTCTGTATTGGACTGGCCATGTTGCTGCGTTTCATAGACAGAGGTTGAATGTCTCCTGACAAGTTCAGCTTGCATTGTAGTGGTTTCAACATTGGAACTGGGGCCTACAATCTCCTTGCATTTTGCAGGTATAGAAAGAATAAAATTGTAAAGGAATAGCAGTGTAGGATCTGGGCACACTTAGCAGTAAAACCAGCATTTATGAAGAATTGGGGGTGTCAGATATTTATTTGCAGTAATATCAGGGAGCTGCGGTTACGTTCCAACAGTGTGAGATACTTTGATGACTGTCATGCTTTTATCCACAGATTAGCGGGGCAGGTTAACGGTGCCGCATCTGTCTCTGTGGGTTTTATGTGTGGTCGGGTCATTTGACTGAGTTGAGCCACTATCACTTGGTTTATCTGGGCATGAGGGATGCCAGGCTAGATTCTAGCGAAGGCAGGTAGCGGTACTTATGGAGTATGTGATGTATTGTCTCACGGGCAGTCCGCCATTCTAGGGGACTATGTACCTCGGTCAGGCACATCAGGCAGAGGTGCCCAGTGGAAGCATGAGGGGGATTGCACAGAACAGGTTAGATGCCGCAAATTGTGGCTACGCTACTGCACATGATAAAGTAAACCGGGACTGATTCACAGGCGAGTGTGGTGGTGGTGGTCCCTACCTCATTTCACAGGATCATTCCGTTGGGTCTATCTAACGATCATCTCTTGGGGCTTTAAATTTACAGCCTCTCTTGTCTCAGCGATACTGTGAGTAGGTTAGCCATGGAATTTATGAAGTGCTGCATTGGCCCTCTAATGCTATAGTACAGCATCTAGTTTACTGGTGCTATTTGTACCTCATTAGCACCAGCAGCGGCTCACATGGGTAGCAGTAAAGCGTCCTTTTATTTCGCCTGGGATTGGGGTTGGCAATGTCCTCAAACTTTGCAGCCAGAAACTGAAGAGGCAAAGACATACCTGTGATGGTGCAACGTGCACTCAGCAGTAGAGCAAGCTAAGTTTCAACTTAAGCCTGATATACCGTCAGTGATAAACGTAAGGTCATGGGCTACACACGAATAGGCACTTTCTGTCAGCTGGGGCGTGAGTGTGCCATTCCCAAGAAGGTGCGCGTTGCCTTGTTAGTGCTGTTATGTTTTCAAACACCGAGATAACTTGGCTGGGGTACCAGGGCATGCGATGGAATGGGTTGTTGGACAAACTGCAGCAGAGACGGGGGGGAGTGACGAGTCCCCCAAACGTGCTGGTCATTCACCTGGGGGGCAACGACCTGATGGCTCCGGGCAAGAGGACATTGCTTCAAAATATGAAAGCCACTCTTTGCAAATTAAGCAATAAGTTAGGGACTTGTGAACTGTGGTGGTCGGAAACCACCCCACGGCTCCTGTGGCAGGGAGCACGCTCTGGGGAAGCAATGGAGGCTGCGCGTAGGAGAGTCAATTGCGCGATGCGTAAATTCACCGAACAAATGGGGTTTGGATTCATAAGGCATGGTTTGCTTCATGGTAAATCCATAGGATGTTTCGAGGACTATGGGGAACATCTCTCCTGAATAGGCATGGACTTGTTCCTCCTTGACCTAGGGGAGGCCCTGGAAATAGCGGGATGCAAATAGGAGCGCAGGCCTTGGTGGGGGTCCCTGGCTGCGACGATCGCCACACCCAGGGCTGTGGCGGAGTTGCATGGCGATCCAGAGGCAGAAAGGTACTCAGGGGTACCCTCTTCAGGAGCACAAAGGGTGCTGAGGCCGAATATCCCCAGGAAGTCTGTGCGGTGGACCCTGGGGTGCGAGGGCGCCCCATCTGTCCTACGGGTGGTTGGAAACCTGTACAACCGGGGGTCGCTTGAACGCTCAGCCCCTCGTAAGGGTGGGCGTGAGTTATATGGTGGACCAATGTTTCACCGGAAGGGGGAGTGGCTATCCCCTCACCACAACCGCTAAGCACCGATTGGCTAAGACCACGATGCAAGTTGGCCCATCAGGTGATAGGCCGCGAGGGGCGACTTGCCTTTGGATCACCTGTAAGATAACCCACCATGTTGGCATATTTAGTATGCTAATAAACCTGCAGCAATTTTCTCCACCAAAAGTTGTCTTGTCTGCTTATTTATGCTACCTGTATGTTGCTGCAAGAGGGCTGGTGAGTGTGGCCGATATTGGCACTATGCGGGCTGACCAACTGTCCCCGCAGGGGACCCTCATAAGAGGGCAGCCCCTTTAGTGCCACACGATGGCACACTGGGCAGCCTAGTGTTTGTCAATAGACCCCAGTTGGGGTCCTCTGCGCGTCATTTCCGGCCAGTGGGGGGTCAGGGAGAGGTATATAGTCCTCCCCCGCCCCCCTGGCGGCCTCTTTGTTCCCTCGCCCTGACGCCAACTCTCTCCCTACCGCTTACCCGGCGTGTCAGGGTGAGGGGAGGAAGGATGTTCTAATCTTTTTATTTGTGTTGCAGGCGGAGTTACATGGCGATCCAGAGGCGGAAAGGTACTCAGAGGTACCCTCTTCAGGAGCACAAAGGGTGCTGAGGCCAAATATCCCTAGGAAGTCTGTGCGGTGGAACCTGGGGTGCGACGGCGCCCCATCTGTCCTACGGGCGGTTGGAAACCTGTACAACCGGGGGTCGCTTGAACGCTCCGCCCCTTGTAGGGGGGGGCATGAGTTATATGGTAGACCAATGTTTCACCGGATGGGGGAGGGGCTATCCCCTCACCACAACCGCTAAGCACCGATTGGCTAAGACCACGATGCAAGTTGGCCCATCAGGTTGTAGGCCGCGAGGGGCGGCTTGCCTTTGGATCGCCTGTAAGATAACCCACCATGTTGGCATATTTGGTATGCTAATAAACCTGCTGCAATTTTCTCCACCAAAAGTTGTCTTGTCTGCTTATTTATGCTACCTGTATATTGCTGCGAGAGGGCTGGTGAGTGTGGCCGATATTGGCACTAGGTGGATAAAATCTGCGGTTTGTGCATGACTTCTGTCGCAAGCCGGGCTATCACTCAGACTGTACCTATGTAATCTCTCTGGGGTGTAGTACACTCTATACTTGAAGTGGATCAGCCTATGTCTGCCGTGTAAAGAAATACGTTGAGTGCTAGTACAACAATAGGTCCCCATAGAGTCATCTATAGTATGTTGTAAATCTCGCTACCAGGCCAGCCTGGCTTTGGTATAATGTTTCGTTCTATGAGACATTGCTAACTTATATATGTTAGAGATCAGGTTGCAAGTCGACTTAGTTTTAATGATGTAGGACAGTTCCAGCAACTCAGGGGGTTCCTGTAGATCATCTCCTAATATATCATGCAGAGCACTCCTCACTCTGTGAAACTGAAACCGTTGCAGCAAAGTGCTAGTAACCGCCGAGCCCTCTACCTCCTCCCAAGTTTTAACTGCGCCATCGTGAAATAAATACCCCGCCGTTAGTATGTTCAATGTTTGCAATGCACGAGTAACCCCTCTATCTCTACATGGGGCCAACCAGAGAGTCCATTCAATGGGCATAACCGGGGAGTACAACAGTGCCCCCGCTTGTAGTTGCAGTAAATTATGCCAAGCGTGGCGAGTCGAGTTAATGGAGTCTAGAATCCCCGTCCTGCGATCTGTGGGTTCAAATTTCGTGGCCGGAAGGGGGAGCGGATCTGCGAAGAGTTTTTCCATGCGGAGAAACTGAATATCTGGCGAGCCATGTATCCAATAATAGGCTTGAGCACCTTGCGCCGCTCTGTAATACAAATTTAAATCTGGCGCGCCCAACCCTCCCATGTGATAAGGTAAAGTAAGTATCTGCCATTTCACCCTCGCTTGTTTGGCCGCCCAGGCCAGTTTTATCAATGATTTGTTGACTCTTTGAAAAAAGGAACAAGGTAAAACAATGGGGAATATTTGTGAAGAGAAACAGGAATCGGGGCAGAACCACCATCTGCATAATAGAGATTCTGCCAAGTAGAGACAACGGCAATCTAATCCAGGCTTCTACGTCATCCTCCAGTCTGTCGACTGCGGTGCCGTAGTTTTCTCTAAACACGATCTCCGAATCCGTGTGGAGACGGATGCCCAAGTACCATATCGGATCAGTGGACCAATGCATCGGAAAATCCGGCTCAAAAGGTGCCCTGACTGGGGTGAGTGGGAAAATTTTGGTCTTAGACCAATTGACCCGCAGACCCGACAGCGCCCCGAAGTGTACTACCTCCCTGAGGACGGAGGAGAGATTGCTTTCCGGATCGCGAACGTATAATAACGTGTCATCTGCATAGGTCGACACTATGATCTTATAATTCGGGAAACAGATACCTTTATGACTATGGTACTCCCTTAATGCGCACGCTAGTGGTTCAGCAACCAGGGCGTATAAAATGGGGGACAGCTAGCAGCCTTGTCTCGTCCCTCTGGATACAATAATAGGATCCGTCACCAAATTTCCTATTTTTATTCGGGCCGAGGGGGAATCGTACAGTACCCCGATCAGTTGGAGAAAGACTTGGCCCAGTTTCATCCTAGACAATACCTGTCGCGTGAAGGGCCACTCAACGGAATCGAAGGCCTTCTCCATGTCGAGGAAGACCGCGACCGCTTTAGAGTCCTGTTTGATATGTTGAATGGTTCCAAACACCCTACAGAGGTTGTAGGTAAGGTTCCTGTCTGGAATGAACCCCGCCTGCTCAGGAGCTACCAATACCGGCGCCAGGGGGATTAGACGATTAGCAAGTATCTTAGCGAATAATTTGCTGTCAACATTGAGCCGAGAGAGTGGACGATAAGACCCACACTCTTCTAAGGGCTTGCCCGGTTTAGGGATGGCGACGATTATCGCCTCTCTCATCGTTGGTAGCATTGTGCCTGATACGTACATGTCACCAAAAAGCACTGAGAGGTGTGGGAGTAATAAATAAAAAAAAGCTTTATAGAAGCCGAGTGTTCGGCCATCCGTCCCCGGGGCGCTGGAAGTTTTCATACCCAACAAGGCCAATAGGATTTTGTCCTTTTCTATGGGTCGCATAAGAAACTCCCGGTGGGTATTGGTGAGAAATGGTAATTTGATATGCTCAAGATAGTTAAGGATTTCATCCTCCGTGCCGGAAGACCGTGATGTGTATGATTCCACGTAAAATTGTTTAAACCTATCCGCTATGGCCGCCTCTTCAGATAGCGTCTCACCCTCTGCTGATTTAAGTTCAGTGACCAGCATTTTTCTGCGTTTAGCTTTCAATATCTGCACTAGTACACAACCAGGCCTGTCTCCCTCCCCATAGACACGCGCTGTGGCATGTTTGCCTAGATGTTTAATTTCGCTGTCTGCGCCTTCCTGATATTCTCCCAACAAATCTTTGATTTCGCGTGATATTGCCTCGTCATTACATGCTAATTGGCGTTTTTTCCAAGGCGCCCAGTTTCCTTTCCAGATCAGCTAATCTCTGTCTGATAGAGCGGAGAACCCCCGAGTACTTGGCCATGGCAACGCCACGAATGTAAACTTTGAAGCTCTCACATACAACTTGAAAACTATCCACTGACCCCACATTAATGGTGAAAAAGTTTTTATAGCTTCGGTTTGGTCTTCTTTAAAGATAGGATCCAGCAATGAGTAAGGGGGAAACCACCAAGTAAATGGCGGAATAGTCTTCCTTGGCGTGGTGAGAACCAGCAGAAGAGGAGAATGATCCGATAGAGTACGAGGAAGTACCAAACACTCCCAAGTGTGCTCCATGAGTGACGAAGAAACCAACCAGTAGTCTATTCGAGTGTGCAAATTATGGTAAGCAGAGTAGTGTGTGTAACCTCCCCTGTCCAGGTATCGTGTTCGCCACACATCACAAAGATCCATGTCTACCATGGCGCTCTCAAGTGCTCTGGCCTCTGCAGAGGGTCACCTCATCGGACCCCCCGACCTATCCAAATTTGGGTTTCTGACCAGGTTAAAGTCCCCACCCCAAAGGAACTGTGCTTCCGGATGCCTGTTGACTGCGCCTCCCAGTGTTGTGTAAAACTCCGGGCAATCGTAGTTGGGGCCGTAGACATTCACTATGATTAGGTCAGCGCCCTTCCCTTGACATCTGGAGATCACAAAGCGACCGTCCCTGTCTGAGTCTAATTGAACCATTGTGAAGGCTGACCTAGGGTTAACCCAGGTCAGCACCACTAGGGCATGTGTGGTGAAACCTGAGACATTTATATTATCCAACAGTCCTCTACAGCATAGTTATGTGCTATTCAGTGGGAGATGCGTCTCCTGAATTAGGGCTATATCAATGTTCTGCCTATTTAAATAGTTCAACACCTTGCGCAATTTTCGGTGGTCGTTAAGCCCCTGGACATTCCACGTAAGCACGCGGAGGGTGTCTAGCGTCTTTGGCACGTTGACATCACTGGGTCCCACCATCGTGTGTATTAGAGCCCATAATGCATCCTGACCTATGCAGCAAATAATTGGTAAGCACACCATGCAGAGACCAACATAAAACATCAAGCAACCAAAACAATACTGTTCCCGCCTCCCATCCTCCCACCACCCACGTCAGAACACCCCCAACTCGGCCACGGTGCATCCCCAAGAACTCCCAATCAACCTCCCTCCACCCCCCCAAAACAAAACTTTTCTCCCTTGTGTGATTTACTCGCGGGCGAATGTTGCTCATCTTAGCACGGAGTACAATGGAAACAGTAAACAGCCCCACCCTGGTGCATTGACAGCGGACAAGAATACAGCCTCGCGAACCAAATAGTCTCAGGCCTCAGCAATCGTATGGATCAAAGTTTGGCAGCTTCCTCTCCATTTCCGGGGCTTAGTGCCCCAAGGATCCAGGCCAACCACCTACAATAATTCCAGAGTAGTCTCTATGTGTCCCACGTATAGCCGCCCTACCGAGCATCCGTCCCAGTCGACCATCATCTACATTTCCGATGTCCCCCCCAACTGAAATCAGAAATGAATCTCGGGCTAAACCACTGTTACCCCCCGTCAAATCAGTTGTGAATAGGCAGCTACGGGCCGCAAAAGGAAGTACCCAAACCACCCACAGGTCTACCCTCTGCCCCCATTTTCCAACCCCAAGGCCATACTTATCATCTAGCGGCAGGCGGCCATTGTTAGTCTTGTTCCTCCATGGATCCCCCGGTCGCCTCTTCAAGCATGTGCCGTTCTGAGCTGTGGCGGTGTTCCTTGGACCAATCCTTTAGGGCCTTCTGTAAGGACTTTGGGTCTGTAAAGATGTGGGAACGGCCCTGTCTGTTGACCCGAAGTTTAGCGGGATACAACATGGCGTAGTCTATGCCCAGATCTCATAGCTGTTTTTTCATGGGGACGAACTGTCGGCGCGCCTCCTGCACACGGATGGTGAAGTCCGGAAATAGAGATATCGCAGAACCTTCGTAGGCCAATGACTGCTTTTCCCTCGCCAATCTCAGGGTAGTGTCTCTGTCTCAGTAGTTGAGCAGTTTTGCGATGATCGGTCGTGGTGGTGCGCCCGGGGGTGGGCGAGGCCCCAGGGAACGGTGCGCTCTCTCCACCACAAACATAGCAGAGAAGACCCCCTCTCCCAGCAGCGTGACCAACAGTCTCTCAACAAATTGTTCCATGTTGCCAGTCGGGGTGGACTCCTGGAGGCCAGTGATTCTGAGGTTACAGCGATGAGAACTTGCTTTCAAGTCCTCCATTTTATCTTAAAGGACACGTATGACTCTCCCAAGTTGCTTGTGTTCAGTGTCGAGCGTGGTGTGTGCTTCCTCCACCTCCGTAATCCTCCGCTCCGACATGTCCAATTGTTCAGCATGTTTGTCTAAGCGCTCAACCATTCTGTCCATCCTGTAGGAGAGCGCGTCTATCTTCATACCCAGAGAGGTGATACCGCTTTGCAAGCTTTTCTCCATGGCCAAAAGCATGCACCGGATATCAGGGCTAGGGTCTTCAGTCATGGGGGCCTGCATCCTAGCACTCTCCTCTGTAAAGGCGTCGTGTGACTTCGATCATTTCTGTTCAAAAGAGAGCTTGGGTTGCGCTCTGTCTACTCTGCCCATTTTTGCACTCAGGAGGATCCTCCAGGCAGAACTCTTTCACTCTCCTGCACTGGAGCCCAGGACACAAAACGGCAAGAATAACCGTAAGGTGGTCCAGGCGGCTCCAATTCCCACCGTTATCTAGCAGTCCTACCTTGAGTAGAGCGGTGCTGGAGTCTTGTTCCCCACTGCCAGCACCTGTCGGTGGTCACACCCACTTGAGTGCAGGGCAGCGTGCTAGTGTGATGTATCCGGTAGTGTGCGTCCAGGCCAGGCCTCAAATGCCAGCGAGAAGTTCCACCGCCACAGCCCAAGCATCACCCTATTTCTCCACTCAGCCCTGCATGTTGCAGCAGAGACTCTGTGCCTCGCCCCACTCAAGACCAAACACAGAGCAGGGGCACCGCTGTAGAAGACTGAGCCACAGGGTTACAAATATATCAGTCCCAGCTTAAGAGCGCCTCTCTTACCCGAGCTCACCTCATGGCCGCAGGCCGCGCCGGGTGCGCCGCAGTCCCAGGGATCGCGCACCATCACAGTCCCGTAACAGCGAGTGCTCCAGTCTGCACACTCTAGAAGTCTTTTTCGTCACCCCGATCTCCCCGCACCCGGACCCAGCTATCACAGATCTTGTCCACAGTATCACGTCCCAGGGCAGAGCAGAGTGCGCTCGACTCACGCAAAACAAGATGGCGGACCCAAGGGGCAGCGAGCCTCCCAGACGCTCAGGTCTTCAAAGCACTTTTGCAAAGGGGCACACACCATGAGTTAATCACCCCGTAGTTCCTGCTCATATGTCCGAGAATACCATCCTCTCCAGTGTGACGTGTGCTTAGACCTGTTTCGCCGCCTGCCCTAGTTCATCCAGCTGGCCCCAAGTTACAGTGAGTCTTTATTCATCCAGCTGCGCATCGCCCGGTGCTCAGTCCACCCCCGGGCGTGTCTCGGTGAACTGGAGCTCGCAAGTGCAGCGAGCACGGCAGGCCTCCCGGAATTCCAAAGCGCCACGCATGCTCCCGGCACCCCAGCGGCAAGTTGCTGGTCGAAGTTTGCCACTCAGCCCAACTCAAGCTCGGGGATCCGGGCCCGGCAAGGCGGGCGCCGTCAGGGCTCCACAGCTCCGACGATCCCAGTTGCAGGAGAGCCGGAGTTCGACCCCTGTATTCCTGGCATTTTCCGGTGAGCAGGCCTCGACTTTATAATTATTTTAAGAATGCGAAGCTGTCACATAGTTGCCAGATATTAAGACAATGCCACGGAGCTAAAGGCTCAAGCAGCCATCTTGGTCGCGAGCAAGCTCCGGCCCCGTTCCTTTTCTCTTTTAACTACTTGGCGATCACCGTGTTGAGGTGCTAATGGCCGACGGCAAATACCTGTTAATTAACCCAAAACACATCTTCCCTGAAAAATAAATCATGTGGAAGACAAGGCACAAATAATCCGCATGTTCTGAAAACCTGTACTGTGGCCAACATTTCCCATCTTTCAAAAGAGCACAAGCAGCAGCTGTTTTGAAGCACTCGTGCTTGTGCTGGCATCCGCCTTGCGGGAGTGAGCAGCGGCGGCACGAGAGCCATATGTTTTCAATTAGCACGCGTGCCGCTGCTCGCTCCCGCAAGGTGGATGCCAGCACAAGCACAAGTGTGCTTGAAAAGGAGCAGACCGATTTCAAAAGGTCACCTCATAGAGCAGCGCATGCGTGCTGCCTCTGCAAGACCTAAAAAGGGAAGTATGAGCCGTGGTGCCCTTTGGTTCTCCGCGGCACCCCCAGATCCCCACCATCTTACCTACACACGCAGGCCCTCCTCTGCTCATGCTGCCAGTCCCTGCGGCCAAAGGTGGATGGGGCCTGCAGCGCCACCAAGCGATCGCATGTTTGCACCACAATCAGCTCTGAGTATCCAAAGAGAGGCCTCATGTGCCGGCTGCTTTTTAATGTAGAGACACCTGTGGGCAGTGGACAAGAGAGTCCTGCGATCTGGCCAGGAGAATGCCCCACCTAACTCCACAGAATACCTTTAGCAGCAAGGGTAGCCTCCCCGCATTGCACGTAAGAGCTGCACGGCCCGCAGTTCCAGGAACGACTGCTAGGACCTGTAAACAGAAGCCCTGCACTGCCACCAGTGGTACTGCAGCTGCACCAACCAAGCACACTACAAAGAAACGGCCTGCTGTGGCAGAATCAGCAGAATGAAAAACTTTATCATAGCAGGAAGATCCAAGCACATGCCTCCACAGATCCGCTGACACCAGTGGACCCCATGCCCAGTAAGGGGGCTGAGTTGTGAAGAATGCCTAAGGCCTGCAAGCAAGTATAAGGTGCAGCTAACTTTACCCAAGCACAAACAGTTTTCCCACCTACCTTACTGCAGCAAAAGACAGTCAACCCCTGCAAAGGCCCCGCTCCACAGGCCACCAGCCAACAAGATTAGCATGACCACAGCACAAAAGAAAGCACTGCACAGACTCAATCAGCAATGCAACGACCCATCCAAGCAGTCACACATGGCAAGCATGACCCACACAATAATGCAAGCACCTGCAGTGCCCAGCATAAGAGGTACACACATAGGAGTGGCCTCAGCAGTTCTACATCCCAGAACTCTGTAAGTGGAAAACAAGAGCACTGCCTGCCACCTCTGCGAAGCACGGTGAAAGAGAGACTGGCCAAGTGAGGACCATAACCCATGTTTGTGACCTGTCGCTTGCTGTAAAAGGGAGAGAGACTGACAAACCCCGCAAGGAGCCACAAGAAACTCAGAGCTAGACACAAGCAGCAATGCCTAAGACAGCCACCACCAGCAAGGAAAGAAGAGCAACCAGACAGCAACGGTTCAAGCAGCTATCCCCACCTAAAGCACAAGAAAGACGGATGCAGAGCTCTTGACCCCAGTGGCTCCCTTGCCACCGCCAGTGAGAAAATTGTGCCTCTCGCAGCTAGTGGTGAACCGCAAGCTACAACAGGGAGCCAGACATGAGCACCCTCACTGCCACAAAGCAAGAGCCTTTCAACAGAGACTATTAAAGCCCACAAGTTCTGCTGCCAGTGCTGGCAGCCAAAGATCTGTTTTCCCTGTGAAGGCTCACTGGATATTGGTCTGAGAGAAGAGGCCACACAACATGGAAGAAACACCCCCAGACAGAAACCTCCCCAAAGAGAAGGAGCAATGCTGAAGGGAGAATCACCACGTCCCCCATGCATAAACGAAGCAATGCAGTGGGCAAAATACAGCAGAGTGTCATCCCCCACACTGCCTGAAGACCGAGTCACCAGTGGCCCCAGAGAAGCAAGAGGAGAGTCGCACATTCACGTGGCAAGCTTCCACTGCAAAGTGTGCTCCGACAACAGGCGACTCGTGGCCGGACACCACATTCGCACAACAAGCAACAGGCACGTCCCACGAAGTGACCGACCCCGCAAAGCATGCCAGAACGGAGGCCAGAGCAGGTGCCACAATGGCGCAAGCTCGAGGCGCCAGCACAACGCCATCGTGCAAAAAGGTAACCTGCCATCCTGGCAGAGCACGAAAAACCCTGAGGAGGGGATGGGGCCTGAGAAAGGTCCGCAAGGACAAGAAGCATGTCCTAGCGACAGGACAGGCATGCCACTGGTCCGCAGCAAGTAAAGACAGTCCTAAGAACTGGACACGACCAGCCAGATGTCCATGTGGTGCAAACATGAGACGTGGGAGGAGGGAAACATCCTTTACCACGCAATCATTACAATGCGGTATGGTTACATCGTGGTTTTGACAATGCAAGTCGTTACACCGACTTGCACTGGAGGGCTCTCTAGATGAAGGAATAGTGTGAATTACTATTCCAACACCTTCCCTACTGTACGTAGACTGGAGTTGGAATAGTAATTCACACTATTCCTTAATCCAGCGCCCTCCAACGCAAGTCGATATAACGACTTGTGTTGTCAAGACCGCGATGTAACATACCGCGTTGTGATGGTACGCATTGTTTCATCATACATTCATGGCAGGATGCTACATCTGGGTGAGGAACCTGTCGGTAGGAGGCGAAGAGCATGGCTTTATACCACTTATCGAAGGAGAAGAGCATGGCAGGACGCCACTCTGCGAAGGAGGAAATGAGGAGAAGAGCTACAGGATAGAGGACTCATGCCAGCACTGGAGGTGTTCATCAGCACTAGCCAGCAACCGGGTGCAGAGACGTCACTAGAGACAGCTTCCTGGGAGGACCAACCATAAGCCGCTGGCATGGGCAATCCGCGTCCAGGCCCCATGCTTCTCAGTGCCACCGTCCACTCACCTGTCACCGGCTGCTTGGCATAAATGGTGCCACATCTAGTAAGTGCACTGCCAGAAGACAACAGTAAGTGGGCATGAAGTCCCTCCAGTCCTCCTCACTCCACAAGGACACCGAAAGCAAGAGATCGCTGCCTGTTGCCCAGCTGAAAGAAAGATATCGTATTCATCATCCAGGTGCATCATCACCAAGAACTTCTAAGGCACAGATGCGTCACGCATCTGTGCCGTTTTTGCCCCATGGTGCGCCGCATTGTAAATGTGGCGCATCCATGGTGGCGGAGCTGTGGCGCACAATAACTGGCGCATCCCTGCTGATATGCAGGGATGCGCCAGTTATTGTAAATATGCCCCATAGTTTATTTTATAGAAATGTAGCATTGCTTTTCGTCTTGGTTACCCAAACGTGTATACAAGCACCTTCTAAACAGATCACACGGACCGCTCTGCCAATGCTGGCAAAACTGTAATTCAAACAACAAAAACGGAGTATGTAATTTATACTTGTTGTTTGCATTACAACATTCGCTGTCCATAGCAGAATGTAAAAATCCTACGCTGAAGATCTGCTTTTTAATGTAAGAAGGCTGGCTGTTATCAACCTCTAAAGACAGGTAGTGCTCTCGTTATAAATGCTATGAATTCGAAGCTCCGTACCTTGCTAACAACGCACTTGAAAGCGCAGATCACTTGCCTTGTTTAGTACAATTGGCCTGCAGCACAAAGTAGCTGGTGAAGAACACATTTTATCACCCTTCAAAGAAATAAAATGTATCCTACTGCCATCTTTTTCGCTTTTACAAAAAAAGTGTAGACTGGAAACCAGGTGCGTTGCCAGACCATACAAGCTCTTTGGACAGTAGACCTGCTCCATCTGTTTCCATTTTTAAAAGCACATCCGGGCACAATAGACTCGGAAGAAGGATGCACGTCACATGAACTTTTTATAGTGCAGGGCCTGGTACTCGCTAGTATGTTTTTGCTTCTCAGTGTTTTTGTTCCGCACTTTCCCAGCGCTGAGAACCATCCGAGTAAGCACATGCGAATAGTTCATTTTCCTTTCCAAGGAAATTAGTTGAAACACTGTTAAGAGAGACACCCACGGCCCCTCCATTGGTGTCCATACCCTTTGTTCCTTACCGTGAGCACACTAATGTTCCACTTGGACACCTTGGAGTGCCGGTGGGTCACAGGGGTAGCACAAGTGACTGTAGAAGAACGGCTGGCAGCCAGCACAGGCTGCTGCATGCAGCCATGGTGAATGACAGCATCACGGACCTGCTGCACCTCCTGGGGATGCAGGCAGCTGCCAAGACTAAACCCACTCCAGGGCACCACCTATACCTCCGGTCCACCTATGTGACAGTTAGAGTTTAGAAATATATGATGACAGTGTCTATTATAGCTAACGCAGTGACCGCCTTGGACTAGGACCTTTTGTAGTTTGTATGATGTATGTTAAACGAGATATTTGAAAACACTATTTCGAAATACTTGTTTTAACTTATAACTGGGCTGATTCCGGACATTAAAGGCTATTTTGGCTCAATTAATGTTTTTCTTAAAACGCTTGATTTTTTATTTTGAATGGTGGCAGACATTTTAGATGTCCTTTGTTAATTATTATCGGTCTGCCACTGCAAATATTAATAAAAAAGTACATTAAATGTACTGTGACGCTATAAAATAGCATAGACTGTGCCGAATACAAAGACCAGAGACACCAGAGTTTAATCAATCAATCAATCAGAAAACTTTATTCGGATTTTGTTCGAAAAACCATAAAAGTTACACAGATACAAATGCATAAAAAAACAGTTATGTGTAAATACATAATTTAAAAGGATATCCTGATCTGTAATAAAAAAAACATATCTAGATATATAGACTTTACACATCGATGCAGGTCCTAGATTTCACAGAAGCTTTTAAAAATCCAACTATAAAGAAGATGCAGTCCTCTTTCAACCTGTCTAAGATTCATTCTTTTTAAAATCGGGACCAGATAATGCCTACGGGGGAATTCATACAGTTTGCATAAAAATAAAAAGTGCAGCAAATCCTGCAGAGACTGTCCGTCGCAGCCGCAGTGAGCTAGCACTTGACCTCTGTTAAAACCCTTAGGTCTGGCTAGCAAAAGGTGGAAGAGATTCATCTGAAACCTGGTTAACAAAAACTTCTCATGTGTTGACAGTGACCCCATAAGATAAGGTTCCGTCGTCGGAATTGTCTTAAGCATTAAATACATCCGAACACTAGGTTTCAGCATTTTCTCGGCTTACCTGTCCGCTTTCCTTAAAGTCAAAAAGGCTATCTTAGTTAATTCCACATCCTTCTTGACGATAACATCAGGTTTGGAAAATTGATCACCCCGCCCTATCCCTTCAAAACTTCTTTTAATGTACCTCAACCAGGGGAAACAGGCCAAATTATCAAGGGACATACAATCTCTTAGGATCAAATGGTTGAGAGTTAAATCTTTGTTCAGCCAACACTTTAGCCAGAAAATCAGGGGTCGCAGGGCATGAGCATCATCACCAGAGTTACCCTTTCTCAGAAAGCTGTCCTTTGTAGCACATAAGTACGGCAAATTACTTAATCACCCCGTTATAAAATTCTACAAATGTACATAAAAAAGCAGCAAGACGGGGTAATGTAAATTAAAGTTAAAGTAAACAAGCATTGGTCAATGCAGGATAATATGCTACAACCAATAGAACTGGAGTAAAAGTAAGTGGCCCGCACAGGAACCAATGAAAAGCCAGGAGAGAGAGGGGGCGGGATGTAAACCCTTTACAGGCGTACCTAAAAAACAAGCCCAACCCCCTTTAGAAGGACGCCTAAACCAAGCACATATCCTACTAGAAAAAAGCCCAACTGACATTAGAGATCGAAAAGTGCAAAAAGCCTAATAAAAATAATACAAGCAACGGAGCGCTAGCCAAGTGAGGGAAGCAGCAGTAAAAAAGGCAGCAGCAACACAACTGAGGCATTAAGAGGAGGCAGGAAGAAGAATGGCAGAGCCTCATGCACCCAGTCACATACCCATTCGTACACTTATGTACCCACTGACAGAATACACTCAGAGACTCATGCGCCCACTCATACATCCAACTCGCATAGGCACTCAGATACTCATACACCTACTCACATACCCACTTAGAGACTTACACACCCAGTCACAGACGCACTCAGAGACTCATGCATTCACTCACAGACCCACTCAGACACCTACAGATCCACAGAGAGACTTATGCCCCGACTCACAGACCCCTCACACAGACCCATTGTTATTCTCATGCAGTCACTCACACACCACTAGGATACTCCCACTCCCACTAAAAGATGTGCTGACAGACTCATGCACTCACTGAGACACTGATGCACTCAGTGATAGGCCCACTCAGAGACTCATGCACCCAGTCACACACCAACTCAATGACTGATACGTCTACTGACAGACCCAATAAGAGGCTTATAGTGCCACCTAGAGACCCACTCAGAGACTCATATACCCAGTGACAGACTGCACCAGACAATCATACATCCACAGTTCACACTCAGAGTGTCATGCACCCACTTAAATACCCACTAAGAGTCTGATACACCCACTCACAGACCCACTCAGATAGTTATCCATCCACTGACAGATCCACTCAGACACTCATGCATCCAGTCACAGACCCACTTAGACTCTTATACATCCACGAGAAACTCAGTGACATGATTAGAAAGCCAGTCACATAGCTCAATCATTCATACTCATTGTTTCAGAGACATTCAGAGAGTGATGTAGGTTTTTATAGAGTTATTTAGATAGTGATGTATCTAGTGTGATGGTTAGAATTCATATTATAGTTATACATTTTGAATGTGGTGGTGCCTATTGAATTCCTGCTTTTGCTTTGCGTTTTTGCGACATATTTGCGCTAGTTGCGGTTACCAATGGAAAATAGGTTTGAAAGATGGTTTTTATAGAAACTCACTAGAAAAATGTGAGTTAAACAGTACAGTAATAAACCACTAGTGTTTAAAATATTCTAAAATGTGTGCATATTTGTGTTTTATACTTTATAATAAAAGGCATGATCGCTGCGGTTACCGATGTCATCATGCTGTCTAGTGTCACCGCAAAAAATGGAAAATAGGTTTTAAAGATTGTTTTAAAGAAACTTAGTAGAAAAACATGAGTTTAAACATGTTTTTAGACACTGATGCAACCATTCACTCACCCATACACACACACTAATACACCCATGCATTCACCCATACACAAATTCACTTAGCTATACTAGCACTAATACACCCATTTACACAGCTATATATGAACTATTACTCCTATTTATTCCCTAATTCAATGATCCATACATTACTCATGCACTTATTCAACAATCTATGCAGTACTTATGCACTCATTCTACTAGCCATATATTTCTTATGTACTTGTTCAAATATCCGTGAACTACTCATGCTCTAATTCAAGCATCCATGCACCTCTCATGCACTCATTCTAACATCCATGCACTCATACTAATATCCATGCACCACTCATGTACTCATTCAATCATAAACCACCACTCATGCACTCATTCTAACATCGATGCACCTTTCATGCACTCATTCTAGCATCCATGCACCTCACATGCACTCTTTCTAACATCCATGCACCACTCCTGTACTCATACTAACATCCATGCACCACGTATACATTCATGCAATCACCCATGATACACTCAGGCACTCATCCTAACATCCGTCTACCACTCATGCACTCATACTAACATCCCTTCAGCACTCATGCAATTCATTTCAACATCCATGTATCACTCCTGCATTCATTCATTCACCCATACCCACTGATCCTTACATTAATGCATCACTAATTCACTCATTCAATCACACAGGCACTACTCATACACTCATTCATTCATGCATGCACCAGTCATGCATTCATCCATTCATCTGTACCCTACTCATATGGTCATTCTTACACCCAGGCAGCACTAATGCAGTCATTCAATCACCCATGCACCACTCATGTACTCATTTTACCATCCATACACCATTTATGCACTCATCCAATTGTCCACACATCACTCATGCAATCTTTGAATCATCCACGCTCCACTCATGCTTTCATTCATACATCTATACACCACTCACTCACTCTTCTTTCACCCATGCAGCACTCCTGCACTGATTCAATCATCGATGCACCACTTCAATCATCCATGTACCTTTTATGCACTCATAAACTTATTTATTATGCAGCACTCATGCAACTACTGAAATAGTCCAAGAGGCACTTATAGAAGAAATTTTTCTTTCATTTTTTGGAACTGGTGTTCTATTTCTTTGCATTTTTGCTGCGAAAACAAAAAACATCAACAAAAAGTGGTTTTCTACAAAAATATTACATTCACACACCTTTTAAGAGCATATTACTAAACAAGCCGTGTCAAAGAATAAATAAAATATGTCTATCTATGTGTTTCAGACTTTCTCAAAAACACGCCATCACCGTGGTGTAGCCGCAGCAATTGCGAAGATGCCACGGCATTAAAAAACTAAAAGACATTTCATGAAAAATTGGGATAGAGGTTCTCCATACCTGGAAATACAGTCATACCTGCATCACACAAAAGGACACTTAATTCTGCAAAGTAGTAATGAAAAAGTGTGTTTTCGTTCCAGTACAACTTTGTACAGTTATCTGTTGAAGATGGTCAAGTAGTAAACTTAGTGGCAAACTTACAGACACAGAAGGCCATTTGACACATTTTCTTACTCTTGTTTATACAAACGTGGTGTGGGAGGCATACTATGCATAAAACCAACTTGGTAACACTTACCAATTAGGCATTAGAAAGTACTCCAGTTGGATAGAGGTGTTGAGGAAAACAGTAAGCTGTTCTTCAATAAGGACACAGATAGAATTTATTCAAATACAACACTAAATCGCAACAGATACAGTTGATAAAATTGTTGAAATTCACTCAAAATCGAAGGACATCATTATGATGCCAGTCGGATGAGCGTCCGACCGGCATCCTGACCAAAACGGGATTGCCTGACAAGCAGTCGGAGGTCCCGCTTCCCTGGTAATGATGCGACCGCCTTCACGGTGATTGGAAAGTGATTATTTCCTATTGCGGCTTGCGCTGTGAGCAGCGAGCTGCAGCAGAAGCCGCAATAGGAAATATGCACTTTTTAAACATCCCTGCATCTTGTGGTAGGCACCCAATGGTGCCTGCCACACAGTGCAGGGATGGTTGTGGGGGGCACTACAGGTGCCCTGCTGGGCCAATAGCGGAGGCCAATAGCGGAGGCCCAGGGGGTATGGTCCAAAGTCCCTTTCCGTCTGATTTTCTATGGCGGATAGACAGGCAAACAGAAAGGGACATTGTAATCCTTATGCTTAGGCATCGCCCCTATTGAAAGGGATTACTGTCTGTTTCTGACCGCACGCATTGTAATGCGGCAGTTTAACCACAACAGCAGATGTCAGTCAGACCGATATCGATAAGCTGTGGGATCGGCTTCCACCCGACATCGGAATTAGGGCCTAAGATTTACAGGGATGTTATAGTATTGAAATAGAATTTTAAAAAAACCTTGGAAATTTTTGAAAAAAAACAAAGGTTACAGGGACATTATAGTTAGAAAGTTAAATTTTAAATAAATGTAGAAAGTCACTTAAAGAGCAAAAGATTACAGGGTTGTTATACTTAGGAAATAGAATTAAAAAAACATAGAAGGTCACTGAAAAAACCAAAGGTTACAGGGACGTAATAGTTAGGATTAGATTTCACTAATACAAAACCATAGAAATTCAGCAGTTATAGTTACATGAAATAGCTATAACTCATGTCCCCGCAATGCACTGCTTATGACCTCACATATTACATGACTCATGACATGGTCAGTGACATAATTGATGACATCACAGATGAATTCTCAAATGACATCACTGATAATATCCTCCACTAAACCACTCACACACTCACAGATACCACCATACAACCTCCTGTATGCCCCACTCCCACAAAACCACTCACATAACCATTCATAAACCCATACCAGTACTCACACACCTACTCATCCAGTGATATAGCCACTCATACAACCATTCACTCACTCATACAGCCACTCACATAGCCACACAGTCACCCATATGGCTACTCACACACCCACTTACTTACCTACACAGTCACTCATATACCCACTCACTCACCCATACAGCCTCTAAACAGAGCCACTCACTTATCCATGCAATCAATCACAGACTCACTCACACACCAACATAACCATTCACAGGCACATATAATCATTCACATACCCACTCAGTGATGCATAGAGCCACTCACACATCCAGCCACTTACTTATGCATCCACTTACACACTCACTAACTCACACATCCAGCCACTAGTATACCCTGTCACTCACCCAGTCACCCATACAGCTACCTACACCGACTCAGCCAACCAAACAATCACTCACACAGCTACATACTCACCCATACATTCACTCACAAATTAACTTACCCATACAACACGTATGCACCCACTCACTCATACAGTCACTCACTCACACACCCCATTACTCACCTATGCACCCTCTCACATACCCACTCACTTACCCATATACCCCTGACACACCCATTCACTTACATACACAGCCACATACATAGTCACTGACTCACTCATACAGCCTCTCACACCCACTCACACACCAATACAGCTACTCGCTCACACATACAACCACCCACACACCCATAGAGCCACTCAGACACCTACTCACACATGGATATACACAGTCACATAGCCACTCACATAATATGTGTTACAAATAGTATCACTCATTCATAGTACACAAACTTTAATCATTTAACATTTATAGTATCTTACTATATATCTTTAACACTCAGAAACGTTCACAACATTGGATGATGTTATGAGTGATGTCATGAGGGACATCATTCGAGATGTCATGAGTCATGTCATCAGTGATGTCATTGACTATGTCATGAGTGATGTGATATGTGAGGTCATAAGCAGTGCATTGATGGGTGTTAGTTACAGTTAGCTCAGGTAACTATAACTGCTTAATTTCTATGGTTTTGTACGAGTGAAATCTGAGTCTAACAATAACGTCCATGTAACCTCTGTTTCTTTCAATGAATAGATATTCCTTAGCTACCTGTTTCAGCTAGTTTCTGAACTTTATTCTGCCTCTTTCCACTCGTTTCTCGCCTTTATTTTGCCTCTTTCTGCTCGTTTCTCACCTTTATTCTGCCTCTTTGTTCTAAATTCCAAACTTTATTCTGCCTCTTTCTGCTCGTTTCTCAGCTTTATCTTGCCTCTTTCTGCTCATTGCTGACCTTTATCTGCCTCTTTCTGCTTGTTTCTGACCTTTATTGTGCCTCTTGCTGCTGGTTTCTGACCTCTATTTTGCCTCTTTCTAGTCATTCTCTCACCTTTATTTTGCCTCTTTCTGCTCTATGCTGACCCCTATTTTGCCTCTTTCTACTCGTTGATGACCTTTATTGCGCCTGCTTCTGCTTGTTTCTCACCTAAAAGCTAAAGCGGCGATAATTTTAACTCCATGCTTGATAATATACCCCTTTGTCCTTTTCTATCTCGGCGTGGATGGCACTGTGCTAATCCTATGTTTAAAAACTTTGATAGAAAAGCAGACATTTGAGGTGAGCAGATCTAGAGTGTTGCTGGTGTTCAGAGTGCTTTATACAGGAACTGCTTTCCACCTAAGCTTGAGAACTACCCAGAGTTCTCTGCTTCTTTTTTGCATAATTTATTCGTCACTCTATGCCTGAAAGGATTTTCTTTTTTACTTATACTGGGTGCTCCCTTGTGTCTGGACAAAGCTATACTTCTCTGAAGAGCTCTAATTAGAGTGAAACACTGTGTCAGGGGTTGCTTTTACTCATTTCAGGTTGGCTTGGTTGGTATTTTACCAATTCAAAGCTGTAATATTGTGCCTGGAGTGGTAAATGGCTTTTGTCATTTTACAGCTCGGCAAGGACAGCACTGTGCTAGTCCTATACTTAAAGACTTTGCTGTAGGAATGGCAAAAGACTTTGTCCTTTTCTATCTCGGCGTGGATGGCACTGTGCTAATCCTATGCTTAAAAACATTGATAGAAAAGCAGACATTTGAGGTGAGAAGATCTAGAGTGTCACTGGTGTTGAGAGTGCTCTATACAGGAGCTGCTTTCCACCTAAACTTGAGAACTACCCAGAGTTCTCTGCTTCTTTTTTGCATAATTTATTCGTCACTCTATGCCTGAAAGGTTATTTTTTATATATATAAATATATCTATATATATAATATATCTATAGATATATATATATTCACTGAAAAAACCATAGGTTTTAAAAACGTTATAGATAGAAATTAGCATTTAAAAAACCTTAGAAATTCACTGAAAAAAACATAGGTTTCAGGGACGTTATAGTTAGTTGTACATTTCACTCATATAAAACCAGAGAAATTTGCCCGTTATTGTTAGTTGAGCTAAGTATAACTTGCGACCCCACAATGCACTGCTGATGACGTCACATATTACATTACTCATGACATGCTCAGTGACATCACTGATGACATCACTGATAACATCTCAGTTATTTCTGTTGATAACTTAGGGGCATCTCAGCAACAACCGGTGATAATTATCGCTAAGCGAACTTAGCGCTAGGATAATTATCGCCGGCTAGCGTGGATTTTTATCGCTGAGATAGCGTGCTATTAGCAACGCTTATCTCAAAAAGCGATAAAAATCCTAGCGCTAACTGCCTAACGTGAGATTATCGCTGGAAACCCAGCGATAATCTGACGAAATGTGGCGTTAGCTTGTTAATAGGCCCTCACAAACTTAGCCATGATATCCACCTTCCATAGGATATCATGGCAAAGTCAGTCCTGAAGCAGGCGTAAGGAAAGTAGCGATAACAGGTGTTATCGCCACTTTTCTTGCCGCTATGCTTCATTGCGTGGGGCTTAATGATGGGAGAAATGTCGCTTAGCGACATTTCTCCTGTCATGTCAGTTCAGGAACGCCCACTTTGCATCTCATTAGAGATGCAAAGCTGGGCGTTAGGAATTCCTGCGCTAACACAAGGTTTCACGCGTTAGCGTGAGCTTGCTAATTAGGCGATAAAATTATCGCTGCTTTTCGGCCGAAAACGGCCACAAAAGCGGCGATAATTTTCTACTGCTGCATTGTAGATATGCCCCCATGTACCTCACAGTTTGTAACACTGCTAATGTTTTATAAAATAGTAGTTGCTAAAAAACAAATTGTATACATAGTGTTTCATTTAATATTTTGATAAAGCGTACAGTTCTTTGTAATATGACGTCATTTATGTTTAACTGTTTTTTACTTGTTATTGTTGTTGTGACCTGAGATGATGTAGTGCGGGAGTATTTCTTGTAGCACTTCTTTTCTACTTTATCTAGAAGTAACTGATGCCATTTTATATTAACAAGAATATGGGGCAACACTTTTACAAACTATAGGAGACAAAAAAAAGGGAGGGTGTGGCGACACTTAAGGGATTTTTTATGAATTGCTTTTTTATCTGTCACCCCTCTGATATATACAGCTTCACTTTCCTAAGAAAGTATATTTGTGTTTGCTTAATAAAAACAGTTTCAAACCTAGATTGAAATGTTTGCAGCGCAACCACACCTCCCCATCAGAAAAGTAAACACCACATTCTAAGTGCTATATGGAGCAGGGGAGGAGTGCACTAAATAATTTAGAATTAAGAGAGGCGTGAGGCAAGGCTGTGTCCTGGCACCCTTTCGCTTTACCCTGAACATAAATGATCTGGGCCAGGTGTTACAGAAGGAGTGCCAGGACCTACCTTTAGTGAATAATCGCCCCATTCCAACATTAATGTACTCAGACGATGAGGTTCATTATGGCACGCACCCCACTGGGTCTACAGCGGGTTATTACAAGTTTTGTAAATTATATGCGTAATCCAGGTCTTTCAGTTAATATAACGAAAACTTTTATTATGAAATGTGGGACTGCCAGTAATAAGACCAGAGATTTTTGTATAGATACAAAAAAGATTGACTGCACTAAATCCTTTTCTTACCTGGGAATTTTAGTAGACCAACGGGGGACCTGGACTCAGGCCGTAAAAAAACCAGGAGACTACTATTTACAAAGACACTAACAGCCTTCTCAAATTTTGGTAGAAAACTTGGAAAATGGCCTCCATTAGAGATGCTGTAAATTTATAAAACAAAATGCATTTCAGTAGCTACCTACGGCGCTGGTGTTTGGGGCCATGCCGACATTAACCCTTTGCAGGTGGCTGAGGAACTCTTTTCTTAGGTTTTTGCTGGCTGTTTTACCTAGTACTTCTACACACATTTGTCACACTGAGTTAGGCATGCCATATTTGTCGGACATTATAAAAATTCAACCAGTTCTTCTTTGGCACGGAATATGGACTACAGGAGAAACTTTATTCAATCACCAAGTTATGGGGGACTGTTGTAAGCTAGATGGGGTGAAGCACATAAAGTGGCTGAACTATATAAAACAATTTGCCTGTAATTTCGAATATCCAGAATATTATGATGATCCTATTACCCTCAGTACTGTAACTAGAAAAGATCTTAAGGATAGTTGCATGAGTTTACTAGAAATAGCTAGAATTTGTACAATTATGACTAAAAAACTGTACAGGCGCATCAACTTACGTTGATCACCTTTACTAATCAACCTTATTTACGGATCATTATAAAGGACTATGATAGATATTTGTTAACGTTCTTCAGACTAAATCTTATACACAGAATAATCAGTTTCCCAGAACAGAATGATTGGTCTAAAACGCTGAGTAAATGTCCGTGTGACGATACATCCTCACAGTCGACACTACATGTATTGTTCTTTTGTAAATTTTATTCCACACAGAGAAGAAATTGATTTTACCGATACTTAAAACCCTTCATCTTAAACAATGCCATCCCGCACTTCTGGCCTTACAATTATTAGAAAATGAATTTGTTATTGCTACTATTATAGAGTTTTTAAGAAACGTTTTAATATGTAGGAAAACTATTTTGATATGAGCAATACTTTTATTGAGTCTAAGTAATGTGATTATGATGCCGGACAAAATCAATTTATCTGGATTTTAAATATGATCATACAAGTAGGTTTGCGAAATGAATAATGTTTTTTAAAAATGTGTTTGTAAATTTTATATGCTTTTATGATTCTTGTTTTCAAGTAATCGAATAAAGCTTGATTTGAAGTAAATAGTGCTCCTGGGAAGTATCCCACGCGCGGACTTAATAAAAAGAAGACCGCAACACACTCTGTTATTTTCCCGCCATGATTTTTAGGCCCCACTGAAATTATATAAATGGCCCTTATAATATATAAAAACAATTTTTACCTTCGCAGTCCCTGTCCACCACCTTGTGACCACTGTACAGAGTTAATAGTGTTCCTACCCTCCCCTCTACTACTTTTTTTCCCGTACTCCTTTGAAGTGCGTCACAAAATGGCTGACAACAGTGAACCGATCCCAGCCAATAAGGAGCAAACTTGTACTCGGAACCCTTTAGCCAATAAAATGTCCATGGTGTTCCACAGAGGGGGAGGGAATGGCTGCCAGCACTTCTACTTTTAATGCTTCACAGCCAATGAACATTAAGCATGGGAAGGTCCTGCTTGGAACACATCAGCCAATCAGATATCCCTGCTACTCCGCGGAGGGAAAGGGAATGGCTAGCAACACTTCTACTTTCAATGGTTCACAGCCAATGAACATTAAGCTCTGGAAGGTCCTGCTTGGAACATGTGAGCCAATTAGATGTCCTTGCTACTCCGCGGAGGGGGAGGGAATGGCTAGCAACACTTCTACTTTCAATGGTTCGCAGCCAATGAACATTAAGCTCGTTGTTGCAACACCTCAGCCAATTAAACGTTAATTTTGTTCCCGGCACAGGGACAGAACACGCCCTTCCACATAATATAAAATTTTAGCTAACAAAGTGACACAATGTGTGATAAAAGTGAACATATCATTATAAGTTAACATTACTGTGCATTATATTAAAGGAAGGCCGCAATACGGCGCATTGTTGTTTTCCCAATATGATTTCCACAAGCCTACTGAACATTGCCGCAATACCGCGCATCGTTGTTTTACGGACGTGATTTCCACGGCCTACACAACATTCACACTACCTGTGTGTGCACACTACACACTGCTTGCCGCAATACAGCGCATTGTTTTCCCGACGGGATATCCAGAGACAACGCAACCTTGCTGCAATACCGCGCACCGTTGTTCTGCGGACGTGATTTCCACGGCCTACGCAACATTCAAACTCCCTGCCTCTGCACCGTACAGACTGCTTAAACTAGGTCCACAGTGTTCCTACTATACCCTCTTATACAATTTTTCTCTTTTTTCCCCCTACTCCTTTCAACTGAGTCACAAAATGGCTCATCCTTATGATAGAGTGGCAGACCTCCTCTCCCCCTAATATAAACTTTGATACACACATTCAAAAATAGAAATTAAAAATTTCAAAACAATGGACATACCAATACCAGTTACAACAACCTATTCAGTAATTGTAAGATCCACATCCACATCCACTCATTCACCAACAGTCCTATACAGTCACTCATACATGTGCTCACTCATCATATGTACTCATACACCTATATATCCTGTTACACAACGCCACTCATCCATAAAGTTACTCACACACATAGTCACTCATGCTAATAAAGAATCAAACATCCGTTTACCTGCATATACAGTTATACACACACCACCACACTTACTTCTACAGAAACTTACACATACTTAGGGCCTCATGTAGGTAGCTAAATACCGGTCGGTAACGGCCGAAATTCGGTAAATATCCCGTTACCGACCGGTATTTAGCTATTTGAGATGTAGGTGGCATATGTCAGGATTCGGCATTTACCGAATCGGTAGAAATACCGATTCGGTAAATACCGAATCCTGAATCCATATGTAGGGAGCACTCTAAGGAGTGATGTTTAGGAATAAGAATTCGGTATTTACCACCAAATATAGGTTGGTGGAAAATACCGAATACATTGCAAAACGTGATATTAAGCAGATGTACAAGTGCCATGTGGCAGACATACATGCCCTTAGGGCATGTATGTGCGCCACATGTGCACACATGCAAGATTCAGGGGTGCAACAGGGTGTCAATGTGACACCCTGCCACCCTTGTTTATGCTCCCCCCATTACCGAATCAGTATTTACCGATTCGGTAATGAGGCATACCTTCCCATTGATTCAATCAATGGGAAGGTATGCCTCATTACCGAATCGGTAAATACCGATTCTAAATTACCGATTTTTTCCGAATCGGTAAATTTTACCGAATTATTACCTACATCGCATTTACCGATTCATAAATACCGAATCGGTAAAATTCGGTATTTATGAGTCGGTAAATGTGATGCTACCTACATATGGCCCTAAGTCTTTTTAACAATCACTTATAGAAACACATACTTATTCATACAGGAACTCTTTCAATCTCTCACTCTCACATATATACACCAATAGTCACATATACTAGTTTAAAACATATGTAGTTACTCATAGAGACACTATTGAGACAGTCATTCACTCACTAACACACCCATGCACACACTCATCCACCCATACAGTCCTGCACACATGCTGTCTTCAACACATACAAACAGTGAGTCACTCATTCATGCATCTATGCACTACGTAATACCCCCCACCGAACCATACAGACATCAGACACTTATACTGATACTCAAAAAACCAACTAACAACCTATATACACACTCATGTAGCTACTCACCAACCCATGCAGCCACTCATACACAAAGTGAGAGACTGATACAGATATTTACATACTTAAACATTACTCACTAAGCCATGTATTCACTAAGATACACTTAATCAGTCAGTTATACAATCAATTTTTCAAAAACAAATCATCCATTTAGACACTTATATACCCATTTATTCTTCCATCGACCTTGAGATATACATATATAAAACATATGTAATTTTCAGAAAAACACACATTCACTGGATGATGTCATCAGTGATGTCATTTGAGATGTCATCAGAGATGTCATGAGTGATGTCACTGACCATGTCATGAGTGATGTAATATGTGACGTCATCAGCAGTGCATTGCGGGCGCGCGAGTTATAGTTAGCTGAACTAACTATAACAGGGGAATTTCTATGGTTTTGTACGAGTGAAAAGTCCAGCTAACTATAACGCCCCTGAAACCTATGGTTTTTTCAGTGAATTTCTAAGGTTTTTTAAATGCTAATTCCTAGCTATAACGTGCCTGAAACCTATGTTTTTTTCAGTGAATTTCAAAGGATTTTTAAATGCTAATTTCTAGCTATGCCTACAGAGATAGGACATGTGAAGAAAGAAGGAAAAACGCACAGAAAGAAAAAAAAAGAAATGCAGAAAGAAGCAACAGAAGTCCTCAAAGACGAAGAAAAGTGCAGGAAGAAGTATAACGTGCAGTAAGAACAAACAGAAGAGCAGAAACAAGCCTTGTTGCAAAATCATCCTGTACCCTCAACTTTTTCAGACGGATACTGGTGGTAACTGAGTCTGACTAACCAGTCCTAGAGCCAGTGCTATGTTAAAAGACACTCAGAATACAGTGAAAACACCTACATACACTAGGGCACACTATGTGTTGGGGTCCCCCTGTGATTAGCATGACCTCCTCTGTAAGCCCCTGGTATATAATAGGGCAGGGGATTAAAACTACCTCTTAAAACGCACCACAGGGCGTGTTTGAACACGTCACCTCATGCCCCGTCCCCTCCCTTCCCCACTGTGTAAACACGCCCTGTAGCCGTTTTCAGTTGGGAGATTAAGTCCCCTTGAATCCTGAGGGTCCCTAGGGTCCAACTAGACCACTAGGTACCTCCAGTAAGCGCCACAGAGCTGCGTTGCAGAGAGGTGTAAAAAGTGGCACGGCCTGCACCACCTCTCTGCAACGCAGAGCAGTGGTGCTTACTGGAAGCACCTGGTGGGCTAGTTGGACCCCAGGGTCCCTCAGGATTGAAAGGGAATTATTTCCCCAACTTAAAAACGCCCCACAGGGCCTGTGGGCATTCTGAGTTGAGAGATTAAGTCCCCTTGAATCCTAAGGGTCCCTAGGGTCAAACTAGCCCACTAGGTACCTCCAGTAAGCGCCACAGAGCTGCGTTGCATGGAGATGTAAAAAGGGGCGTGGCCTCAGAACACCTGTCTGCAACGCAGCTCCCTGGCGCATACTGGAGATACCTGTTGGGCTAGTTGGCCCTCAGGGACCCTCAGTATTGAAGGGGAATTAATTCCTCAACTTACAACTGGCCAGGGGGCGCGTTTGCAGAGTGCTGCAAGGAGAGGGCGTGGCCTCCGGCGCGATGCCGGTCTTTTATTTACAGGGGTGTGGAATTTTCCAAATAATCTAGTTGTCCAAGGGACAAAATGCCACTGAGATCTACATGTCCTGTAAAATCCACTTGTCCCACCTACCCCCGTTCCACATCAAACCTAAGGGCTCCGGCTGACAGAGAAACATTAATATATTTTTGCTTTATTAAAATCAGTAAATCATTGAATGCTGTGCAATAATAATGCTAAAGGAAAACTTGTCAAGCGATATTATCGCGTCCCTGCCCCCCTGCGCCCCCTCCCCTTAACCCTGACGGCAATTCTTTTATTTCTATTCCCCTTTTTTTCCATTTTTTTTGGCTGTGTATTTATTCCCACAAAATACGTACATTTCAAACCATACGTAATGTACTAATTTACCATCACCCTTGGCTGTGTATTTATTCCCACAAAATACGTACATTTCAAACCATACGTAATGTACTAATTTACCGTCACCCTTGTAAAAACTTATGGGTGGGATATAAAAGGTGTCAGCCAGCGTGCCTCCTGCCATTTCCCCCTCACTTTTGCAGCTGGCCAGACATGAGCCCTACGTTCCTTGCGAATCGGTAAGTTGTATCGAAAAAGAAACAGCAAAGTTGGGAGCTTCCTTTAATAATAAGAATCGTTTTTTCGCCAAATGTACCCTCTTTGCAACATTAATCAATTGTGTAATGTATATTTGTCGTGTGTTTACGCAGTTATGGGCTGAAAGTTAATAGCTCACTATTCTATATTAGGACTTTAAGTTATAAATTGCAAGTCACCAACGGATGTCTCTTTTGAAAGCATTAATCTGCAGATCTGTTCCCATCCTATGCACTCTGTAATCGACTTCGTACATGTTCTTTGCAGCAGGCATATTAACCCTCTGCACTAACTTCACCGAGGTCACAACCTCAACTATACAAAACACGGATCTTTTCGCCAAATGTACCCTCTTTGCAACATTAATCAATTTTGTAATGTATATTTGTCGGTGTGTTTATGCAGTTCTGGGCTGAAAGTTAATAGTTCACTATTCTATATTAGGACTTTAAGTTATAAATTGCAAGTCACCAACAGATGTCTCTTTTGAAAGCATTAATCTGCAGATCTGTTTCCATCCTATGCACTCTGTAATCGACTTCGTACATGTTCTTTGCAGCAGGCATATTAATCCTCTGCACTAACTTCACCGAGGTCACAACCTCAACTATACCAAACACAGATCTCTTTCCAGGATGGTAATTCATCACACAAGTTTCCTACACATTTCTGTGAGGCCTGGTAATTGCCGGCGGAAAGAAACGCTGCAGCAGGTGCTTCGAAAGCTTTTAGTGCTGGCTGCGCCATGTGCGACAATGTTTTTTTGCCCATAAGCCAAAGGAGTGAAAGTGTAGGAGTCATATGTCACCCATACTGGTAGGCAGTAGTTTAAGAGTGCTTGGTGTGGAGAAGCACAAACGCAGAGTTGAAAAAGAAACAGCAAAGTTGGGAGCTTCCTTTAATAATAAGAATCGTTTTTTCGCCAAATGTACCCTCTTTGCAACATTAATCAATTTTGTAATGTATATTTGTCGGTGTGTTTATGCAGTTCTGGGCTGAAAGTTAATAGTTCACTATTCTATATTAGGACTTTAAGTTATAAATTGCAAGTCACCAACGGATGTCTCTTTTGAAAGCATTATTCTGCAGATCTGTTTCCATCTGCGGTATGAAGGCTCCGGACCCGCGATGTTAAACCCGCGTTGCGATGGCAGCGCGTGAATCTGAATTCGTTGTAATGGGTGTTTCCCCCATGAAGCGGTGGTAGCGCAGCGCGCCTGCTTGCAATACGCTTTTTTGACGTCCTCATCTGAGTCGCCGAGGCGGGCCAGGCCTAGGCTTTTGTACTAATTAATCTACCCACGCACGGTTGCTAAAAATATAAATAAAAGAAAATCGCAGCACCTCCGTCACAATATCACACAATTCAAGCGGGCAAAACTGCTTATTTTACCTGAATGCTTATTGCAAGCCTCGTGGCGGCCACGGACTACTGCTTGCAGAGGCTGAGTGACGTCTCACTCCCCCAGCCAATCACTGGCTAGAGCCCAGTCATGGGCTGCTAGCCAATCAGATGCCGCCAAAGGCTCTCTGCAAGCTTCGGATTGGCTGTGAGCCCCAGAGTGCCCACAGCCTGTTGTTTTAACGTGATTAAAACGTGATTAATGTCTACATGTCCGTCGGACATAAATAGACAATAAATCTTCTTGCCCGTCAATATAAACAACATGGTTCGGGCGTTGGGCGATATGATTCCCCCATCTCTGTTTCTCTCAAACATGGTTCGTGATATCACAGCAGAAGGCTTTTTCACATGGTAAAATCACCTTAGAACACACCACAATTCCTAAAATGAGTATGGTACCATCAACAAATGTTTTATAATGTAACTAAAGTCTTAAAACCTTCTATTAACTGCAATGCTTTTTAATGAGGTGCTATCATGTATATTGGTCCCAAGATGGCTGCCAACACTTCTTGGATGAAGTACTGACAGCCAATCAGATCTCACGATGAGATGTGTGGTTAGGCTCCGCCCAGATATGTATATGATTTTATTTTTGATTTTCTCAGGAACTACTGAACAGATTGACACCATATATGCAAAAGGTACATGCCTGACCTGAGGACTACCTCTTTGCCAAATTTAAAGTAATTCTGTTCAGCCGTTCGGGCTGTACCTTGGACTAAAGGTCCCTATGGAAAATTGCATGGGGAAAACGAGTTTTGGGACTCCCCTTTTTTCTCAGCCCCCGCTTTATGAATCCCCCCGAGACGTTCAGGGTAGGAGCGGAGCGGAACGCCCCACCTATTTTGAAAATTTTGCGAGGATTCGACAACCGGCGCCAACGTTATTCCAAATAGAATGTCGCGGATTTCCTATGGAAACACGGTCCTAACTATAACTATCTACTGGCGACCGCCAGTAGATAATATATATATATATATATATATATATATATATATATATATATATATATATATATATATATATATATACATATATATATATTACCTAGCCAGTAGATAATATATATATATATATATATATATATATATATATATATATATATATATATATATATATATATATATATATATATATATATATACATATATATATATATATATATATATATATATATATATATATTACCTACTGGCGGTCGCCAGTAGGTAGTTGTAGTTAGGACCCTGTTTCCATAGGAAATCCACAACATTCTATTTGGAATAACTTTGGCGCCGGTCGACGAATCCTCGCGAAAGTTTCAAAATAGGTGGGGCGCTCCGCTCCGCTCCTACCCTGAAAGTCTTGAGGGGATTCGTCAAGCGGGGGCTGAGAAAAAAGGGGGGTCCCAAAACGCGTTTTTCCCATGCATTTTTCCATAGGACCTTTAGACACAGCTACAGCCCGAACGGCTGAACAGAGTTACTTGAAATTTGGCAGAGAGGTAGTCCTCAGGTCAAGGAAGTGCCTTTTGTAGGTCTGGTGTAAATCTGTTCAGTAGTTCCTGAGAAAATAGCATTTAAATCAATATATATATCTGTGGCAGCTTACGGTGCGCTTACCGTGCGCTTACGGTAAGCTTACCGTACGCGTACGGTGACGTGCGCGAGCGCGATTCTGATTGGATGTTAGATCTTAGTAAACATTCGAATCGGTCGAAACCAGGAAGCGGCGGCCGCCATTTTCTCTCTCGCACTCTGAGTGGGGATTAAAAAACAAAGGACCAAAACATGTAAAGCGGCTGTTTAGACAGCTCCTAAGCACCTAGCCATGTTGGGGGAGTCCCCAAAGATCCCCCAAGGCCAAAAACGGAATTTGAATTTTTTCAATAATTTCGCCGATTACGCTTACCGTACGCGTACGGTAAAAAAATTTTTTTTAAAAAAATTATCCATGCTCTCCCCACCCCATGTGCAAATGGTGCCCGAAGGGCACCATTTGTGCATGGCATATCACAGATGTGAAAAATTAAAATATTACCTTTCACAACGAAGCGCATCATAAGTCCTCCATGTGCGCACGGTGCGCGAAGCGCATCGTGCGTACATGGCCCATCTAGCATAACGTGGGCACGCGGTGCGCGTAGCACGGCACTAACTGCGTAAAGTGGGCGCGCGGTGCGCTTCGCGCACCGCGCGCCCACTTTACGCAGTTAGTGCCGTGCTAACGCACCGTGCGCGTATGGAACGAACTGCGTTAAGTGGGCGCGCACGCCACGAATGGGCGCGCACGCCGCGAAGCGCATCGTGCGTACATGGCCCATCTAGCGTAACGTTGGCACGCGGTGCGCGTAGCGCACCGCGTGCCCACCGTGCGTGCACGGCACTAACTGCGTAAAGTGGGCGCACGGTGCGCGAAGCGCACCGCGTGCTCACTGTGCGCGCACGGTGCGCGAAGCGCACCGTGCGCGCACGGAACGAACTGCGTTAAGTGGGCGCTCACGCCACGATTGGCGTAAAGTAACTTAGCATTTAAAAAACCGTACAAATTCACTGAAAAAACCATAGGTTTCACACACGTTATAGTTAGGAATTAGCATTTAAAAAACCTTGCAAATTCACTGAAAAAACCATAGGTTTCACACATGTTATAGTTAGCGGAAATTTTACTGATAAAAAACCAATGAAATTCCCCCGTTATAGTTAGTGCAGGCAACTATAACTCACGCGACCGCAATCTTCTGCTGATGACATATGTGTCTTTATGAAAAAAAAATATTTGTAATATATGTATAGCTAAAAATTTATGGAAGAAGACATGGGCAAATAAGTGTCTAAATACAGTTTTAGCATCAGCAGAGGATTGCGGTCGCGTGAGTTATAGTTGCCTGCACTAACTATAACGGGGGAATTTCATTGGTTTTTTATCAGTAAAATTTCCGCTAACTATAACATGTGTGAAACCTATGGTTTTTTCAGTGAATATATATATATATGTATATATGTATATATATATATATATATATATATATATATATATATATATATATATATATATTTATATATATATATATATATATATATATATATATATACATTGCCTAAAGACAGTCGTCAGTAGGTTGTTATAGTTAGGTCCATGTTTCCGAGGAAAAGCATTTTTTAACTTGCCTATAACTTTGGCGTTGTTTGATGAATCTTCAAGAAATGTTCCAGACAAAGTGCTACGGTGAGTCTTGTTGCACATGGAAAGTTTGGGGGCAATTAGTGAAGTGGGGGTGAGGAAAATGGGGTTAATAAAAGGGTGCATTTGCAATGTTCATTTCCATGGGACCTGTAAACATGACTACAGCCCTACTGGACAGAATTACACCAAATTTGGTAGAAAGGTAGATTTGTTTCTGCAGATTGCACTTTTTGTTATTTGTTGTAAATCTGTTCATTACTTTTTTTTAAATTAAGAAGAAAAAGATACTGATATATCCGGCAGTAGATATTTCGTGATGATTTCTTGATTAATCGCGACGACGCAAGATGAAAGAATTAATGTGATTGGCTGGCCCCAGCCTGAAGAGAAAGATGCTGCTGCCATTTCTTTGATTTCCGAGGCTTAAACGTTGTGTTAAAGGTTATATAAAGGGTCAGGGTGGAGGTACTCTGACCACATGTTTGGCAAATGGGGGTGTTAATGACACAAGTTATGTGTCTAAAATGGATTTTTTTTACCACTCCAATATTCCTGATGATGGCGCGACCGTCAGCGCAGCCCCCCCCCCATGTAACTCCACGGGACTATGCGAACATTGCATGGATATCGCAAATATTGATGAAAATAGAAAACATATATATATATTTCTCAACATAAGTTCCACCAAGACTACCGAACTCCAAGGCTGGTGCATCCTTTATCGTGAGGGTCGGTTCACATACATTTCTCTCCAAAACAAACACGGAGCACTCACGGGGTCTTATAAGACATTTATTTCAATGAATATATGCTTTTCGGTGAGTTGCCTTCCTCAATGCTCGTAAAGTCGACACTGAAAAGTTAATGACATGCATTTAAAAATAATTTAAACTGATCCTATTGGAAGATATCATCATGACAAACAAGGAAGGACTACTGCCATTACTGTTCAAATACTGTTATTAGGGAGGCCATGCTGTAATATAGTTGCACTAATATAATGCAAACGGCAGTACCTCTTTTTATATGCCTCACATTTACAGTCCCAAATGAACCAATACAATCTTGCATAGACTAAAGACAATAGTACTGAGTATCTCATACAAGAATGGCCTGAATAGGCTGCTCTTCAATCTCCTCGTTGCCATATCTTATCTCTATTAAAAAGTCTTTGCCCCTAGCCACTGCCACTGATATAGAACATTGCACACCTGCCCATAGGTGTCAGTCAAATGGCTTAGCATCCTCCAATTCAATAATTTTAGTTAATAGTATTTAACAACTAATTATGAAATAATTAAAATGTTTTTACTCTCCACCCTTCACACCTAAAAAAAAATTATTACACAATCACCGTAAATAATTATCAATGAAATAATATTAATTAACAACTAATTATTAATCAATTATAAATAAATCACTTCCCACCCTTTGCCCATTTAACCCCACAACTCGCTCCTAAAATAAAACATACACAATTAACATAATTAATTATCAATGAAGTAATGAATATTTATTAACTAATTATTAGTTGAAAACAAATACTTCCCACCCTTCATCTCTATAAACCCCACAACCCGCACACAATTACATCGAAAAAATTAATAGCACTATTAACATAATTAAATATCAATTAAATACCTAATATTACATGAAAGTAATCATTAATGTATTATAATTAAATTACTTCCCACCCTATACCCATATATACCCACAACCCCGCACAGCACAAACAAATCACAAACATTAATTAAATTACATTTAATACCTACAAAAAATTTAACAAATATGTTCATAAACAATAATTTTACAAAAAATGTACTTTATTAACATTTCAAATATATATTAAAATATATAACAATAATTTAAAAAAAACATTTTTAAACAACTATGAGCCCTATTAGGATGTTGAGCCGACTTTTGTCTGCCCAAAACTTTTGCAGAAAACGAACCGCTTGACCTTAGGTTGGCGCTTCTGACTGCTTTATTATGAGCAAACCTCCATTTCCCAAAGGAAGCTTGTACGGTAGGCGATAAAAGGCCCGCAGCACAAGCTTCCATTGAGAAACGGAGGTTTGAAAACTGAAACAGGGTCCAGTTTTTACCGTATAGTGCCCCAGGCCCATTCTGTCCTCAGCTGAAGCATAAGAGTCTCAATTGTCCCTGCCAGCCCATAGACAGGGTTATGTTAAAGTTGTTCACACTGTATTGAGAGTCTTGGAGGCAGTAGGCCCCAAGCCCTCCTGTACTCTCAGATGCATCTTTCCTATGACCTCTTCGTGTACATCTCTCTGAACATCAAGATGTAGCAATAACAGGATGGGTCTGTCATTTAGGAGAACAAAATTGGCCAAGAGTAGGAGTGGGGGCCAACTAGGACTTTCCGCAACTTACAAGTGATGTCTAACATTTTGTATTCTTCTGCTTTCTTATATAAAGTTTTTGAGAAGTGACGCAAATAATTTTTGATAAATGTTCGATTTCATTATGATTTACAGTCAAACATCAAGTGACCTTTTGGTAAACTTTTATAATGTAGTGTCACTTTTGTGTTCCTCCTGATATTTCCAGGAAGTGGCCAAAGGTCTTCGATCTGCGGTCAATAGTTCCTCATTAAATGAGTGTAAATTATCTACTCTTCAGTCCATTCGACAGATTTTCTCGCACAAATGAACCCTTGGGTCTTGACGTGTGTGTGTGCCCCCTCAGCCATCTTCTCTAGCATCTTTGGCTTTGGCTGAGGCTATAATGCTTATTATATTTTTAAATCGTCTATTTCTCCTCCTCTGCGTTGCAGTGATTTTTAAACTCAGAAAATTGCTTGATTTACTTTTTCATCAAGGAAGGTGTCTCTGAAACTTATCTTCTAGATTACACGATGCTATTTTAAATTAACAATGTGCCTTTGACATTTAGGTGCCGACGGACGGAGCGTTTTCTCCGTCCGACTCGTACCCGGGAAAAATACCTTACAAACATGCAAGTACGATTCGTACGCAAACACCATTTGCGTACGAATCGTAAAAACCACCGACCGACCAAAAAATACCCACAATTCTGATCTGGGACACCGCGGACGTGACGTCCGGACGGAGTCAGGCAGCGTTTCGCGAACCAGCAAGTACGATTCGTGCCCATGTCACTCCGCACGGACAATATTTTACGGCAGCCAAAAACTGCCGGGAAATCAGGGCGACGCGCAGAAGGAGCACCTGTACGCGACGGACAGCCATGGACCCCAACCTACGTGTCATCCCGGCCCTCATAGCAGTCCACCTGGTGTACAGGAACCGACGCAGACGCCGCAGAAGGTCAGAACAACTCCCAGGGGCAAAGGGGGGGCAGGAAACATAACCCACACCCAAGTCCAAAATCACACATGCCCTGTACATACCTGACCCCCAGGGCCTGGTCACTTCGGGGGTGGGGGCGTCTCCACCAAGGCCTGCGTCCGCCACAACGGAAGTCAACATGGACGCAAACCGGCATCACAACAATTGTGGTACGCACCGTACCCACGCCTTAAGAGCGTGGGTACGGGTCGTACCACGCCCACCCCTACGTCACCCCAACAATGGCGGTACGGCCCGTACCCACGTCCCAAAGGCATGGGTACGGGCCGTACCGCCATTGTTGGGGTGACGTAGGGGTGGGCGTAGTACGACCCGTACCCACGCTCTTAAGGCGTGGGTACGGGCCGTACCGCCATTGTTGGGGTGACGTAGGGGTGGGCGTGGTACGACCCGTACCCACACTCCTAAGGCGTGGGTACGGGTCGTACCCCTACGGCACCCCAACAATGGCGGTACGGCCCGTACCCACGACCCAAAGGCATGGGTACGGGCCGTACCGCCATTCTTGGGGTGACGCAAGGGTACAAACCGTACCCACGCCTGAAGAGCGTGGGTACAACCCGTACCGCGCGTACCCCTACGTCACCGCCACAATGGTGGCACGCCCCGTACCCAGGTCCCCAGAGCGTAGGTACGGCCCGTACCACCATTGCAGTGGTGATGTAGGGGTACGCGTGGTACGGGCCGTGCCCACGTCCTAAGGGCAAGGGTACGGTACGTACCCCTACGGCACCCCAACAATGGGGGTACGACTCGTACCCACATCCTAAAGGCCTGGGTATGGCCCGTACCTCTACATCACCGCCACAATGGTGGTACGGCCCGTACCCACGTCCCACAGGCATGGGTACGGCCCGTACCACCATTGCAGTGGTGATGTAGGGGTACGCTTGGTACGAGCCGTACCCACGTCCTAAAGGCATGGGTACGGTACGTACCCCTACGGCACCCCAACAATGGGAGTACGACCCGTACCCACGTCCAAAAGGCATGGGTACGGTACGTACCCCTACGGCACCCCAACAATGGGGGTACAACCCGTACCCACGTCCAAAAGGCATGGGTACGGGCCGTCCCGCCATTGTTGGGGTGCCGTAGGGGTAGGGCCCATAACCAGGCCGTAGGACGTGGGTATGGCTCGTACCACGCCGGTGGACAGACACATAGGGGTGTGTGGCCATCAGCCCCAGCAGTGTCCAGACATAGGAGGGGTGGGTGCAGAGTCTTCCCAGCAGTGTCCAGACAAAGGAGGGGTGGGTGCCTATCACTCCCAGCAGTGCCCAGACATAGGAGGGGTGGGTGCCTGTCACTGCCAGCAGTGCCCAGACATAGGAGGGGTGGGTGCCTATCACTCCCAGCAGTGCCCAGACATAGGAGGGGTGAGTGCAGAGTCCCCCCAGCAGTGCCCAGACATAGGAGGGGTGGGTGCAGAGTCCTCCCAGCAGTGCCCATACATAGGAGGGGTGGGTGCAGAGTCCTCCCAGCAGTGCCCAGACATAGGAGGGGTGGATGCAGAGTCCTCCCAGCAGTGCCCAGACATAGGAGGGGTGGGTGCCTATCACTCCCAGCAGTGCCCAGACATAGGAGGGGTGGGTGCAGAGTCCCCCCAGCAGTGCCCAGACATAGGAGGGGTGGGTGCAGAGTCCCCCCAGCAGTGCCCAGACATAGGAGGGGTGGGTGCAGAGTCCTCCCAGCAGTGCCCAGACATAGGAGGGGTGGGTGCAGAGTCCTCCCAGCAGTGCCCAGACATAGGAGGGATGGGTGCCTATCACTCCCAGCAGTGCCCAGACATAGGAGGGGTGAGTGTCTATCACTCCCAGCAGTGCCCAGACATAGGAGGGGTGGGTGCAGAGTCCCCCCAGTAGTGCCCAGACATATGAGGGGTGGGTGCAGAGTCCTCCCAGCAGTGCCCAGACATAGGAGGGGTGGGTGCCTATCACTCCCAGCAGTGCCCAGACATAGGAGGGGTGGGTGCCTACCACTCCCAGCAGTGCCCAGACATGGGAGGGGTGGGTGCAGAGTCCCCCCAGCAGTGCCCAGACATAGGAGGGGTGGGTGCAGAGTCCTCCCAGCAGTGCCCAGACATAGGAGGGGTGGGTGCCTTTCACTCCCAGCAGTGCCCAGACATAGGAGGGATGGGTGCAGAGTCCTACCAGTAGTGCCCAGACATAGGAGGGGTGGGTGCAGAGTCCTCCCAGCAGTGCCCAGACATAGGAGGGGTGGGTGCAGAGTCCCCCCAGCAGTGCCCAGACTTAGGAGGGGTGGGTGCAGAGTCCTCCCAGCAGTGCCCAGACATAGGAGGGGTGGGTGCAGAGTCCTCCCAGCAGTGCCCAGACATAGGAGGGGTGGGTGAAGAGTCCTCCCAGCAGTGCCCAGACATAGGAGGGGTGGGTGCAGAGTCCTCCCAGCAGTGCCCAAACATAGGAGGGGTGGGTGCCTATCACTCCCAGCAGTGCCCAGACATAGGAGGGGTGGGTGCCTATCACTCCCAGCAGTGCCCAGACATAGGAGGGGTGGGTGCAGAGTCCCCCCAGCAGTGCCCAGACATAGGAGGGGTGGGTGCAGAGTCCCCCCAGCAGTGTCCAGACATAGGAGGGGTGGGTGCAGAGTCCTCCCAGCTGTGCCCAGACATAGGAGGGGTGGGTGCAGAGTCCCCCCAGCAGTGCCCAGACATAGGAGGGGTGGGTGCAGAGTCCTCCCAGCAGTGCCCAGACATAGGAGGGGTGGGTGCCTATCACTCCCAGCAGTGCCCAGACATAGGAGGGGTGGGTGCCTATCACTCCCAGCAGTGCCCAGACATAGGAGGGGTGGGTGCAGAGTCCCCCCAGCAGTGGACAGAGACATGGTGGTGTGTACACCATCCTACAATTAGCAAAACACCATGGGTGCATGAAGGCATACACAAAATGCGACAATATTGCAATACAGCAATATCCTTTGATCAGACATCGCTGCTGACATGCCCTCCAAGTACGACACCATCTGTGTCAGCAGTGAGGTGTGGCCATGGAGGACAGTAAGCATCGATGTCTGACCAACCTGCAACTGCCGCAGAATGTCCACAGACTCGGCATTGACGGCAGCAGGGGAGACAGGGGCAGGGGGTGCGGTGCCTGGCCCGAAGGAGACCTGTTGGCGCCTAGCACGGAGGGAAGGGACCCGAGCAACTGGGAGGCGGGTGATGGGAATGGAGGGGGCGGCGACAGATGGAGTGCTGCTTTCCGCTCTGGGAGCAGCGTCCGCCCCCTCTGGGAGCTCAGCCTCAGACCCGTCAGCGTCATAGTCGGTGGTGGGACTGGACAGGTCCTCCGCCGCACTCCCCTCCGCCTCCGTGCCACTCGCTGAGCCAGACTCGCCAGCACTGGTGGCACCGCTGTTGGATCCCTCCTCAAGGTCCATGCCAGTGTCTCCCTCGGTTTCCCCCGACGATGCTGTGGGCAAGGTGAAGAGACAGGAAATAATCAGACACCTGTAGACATATGACACATGAGTCAAAACTACATAGGTCACAGTGCATAGCATGAAAAGCAACATGAGTAACATCTACAATACTACGCACATATGTAGGCCCTGCACCACACAGTTGGTTGACCCACCATGCCACTGAGAAACAATGGAGAGCATGACACAACAGCAAAGAACTTGATATCAAATTAGACAGAGGAGCTAGCCTCTGGGGACAGTCGAGTACTGCATCTGTAACACACCCCGTAGCGAAAAAAGGGATGAGCAGGAACCATGTCTTTTAACTTTTGGCACATGCTGCTTAGCAAATACATTAAACCCTGCCCAACATGACTGGGTCACTGCATGTTGAGTGTATGTTCAGACAATCATCACACACAGGCCAGACCTGGCAAGGACACATACGGTTTGGACACGTAGGCCTTGCCCGCACAAACCCCCCCCTAGCTGAGACAATGTGAGTGACACAGAGGAAGTACTTACTAGGCCTGGGCGGCAAATTCCGTTCCGCTCGCGGAATTTGCGGAATTTGCGTAATTTCGCGTTCCGCGGAGAACGCGAAATTGCTCAAAAGTCTGCTTTCCGCGATTTCACGAAATTTTTGCTTGTTCGCGTTCTCAAAATGCATATTCGCGAGATATTTCTCCTCGAGCACGCAAACAGCAATTGCGAACAGGAAAAAAGCATCGCGAACAAGCAATTCCGCGTGTTCGCGGAATTTCTGCGTGTTCGCGGAGATTTTTTACCGTTTCGCGGTGATTTGCGTAACGCAATTCCGCAAATTCCGCCCACCCCTAGTACTTACACCTCTTATTCGGGGATTACTAAAATGCCCTTCAATGAATCCTGAATGTACACGAACTAACCCTTGTGCGCCTGTCCACAGATATAATTGACAAACAACCATCATCAGATAGTTGTACCAAAACACACAGGCACCGGCCACTGTGAGTATGCACAAGCCAAATTGGGTCACCCTGTACAGTGGACACATGTAGCACACTTAACGTAAATACAAATGAGGCCAGGGTAGAATGCCACAGAGCCCAACCTATGCTGAAGACACAGAGAATGTCCACATTGTTGGATGACACACATGATACCTAGGAAAAGGTGCCCCAGGGGACTGTAGTGGCCACACTCCTCCATGGTCCTGGATGGATATGACTGTAACAGAAGCAAACGTCCCTGCACTATGCATATCTCCCACTCATGCACATCATGTCTGAGGGCACAACATTGGTCATGCATGCTGTAAGGCAGTACACTTTTCAGACACACTCCTATGTCGGGACTCAGCATCAGTGCCAACTAACATGGACCCCACATTGACTGAACTGGCCAGGGCACAGGCAAGGACCCAACACATGTTACACACCACCCCCACACATGATGCTGCAAGCATTGGGCACTTGGATTAACTGGCAGCCTAGATAACCTTGTGCAAGAGTGACTACACACAGACCAGGGAACACATGTCAAGGAGGGGAAGGGAGGAAGAACAGCACCGGTTGACATCAGATGGGTAGGGTATATGCATCCCTCATGCAGCTGGGGTGCAACACTCCACATAGACACTCACCCACATGACAGGGGACTTACACACACACCAATGTCCAGGGGACGAACACATCATTTGGACACACTCACCACAGGTACACTCAACTCACACACATCTGTGGGTACAGTCACCTGTCACACTGGGGGGACCACAGAATCACATCAGGACTGTAGAAACAACATTCCCAAGAGGATTAGCCAGGCTGAATGTGGCATGCACCATGCAGAGATTGTCACAGTAAGCACTATGCAAGTGAGGAGTGAAGACATGCACTACAGCATGCTCTGCATGGGAGACATGAGGCATCCCCCCCCCTGGGACCCACTCTAAAGAACATTGCATGTCTGTCACACCTGGACACAATGCCAGAAGTGACAGTCACAAAATAGAGGCACAGTCTAAGCTAATGGAGTCGGCACTCACCTGCTCCGCTGGTCTCCCATACAGGCAAGGGTACTGTGGAAGGATCACATCCAGCAGGGCCTGGTTCTCCTCCTGGGTGAATGGCTGGGCCCTCTCCACAGACCTGGACATGGTGCCAGAGGAATCTCGAGCAGCAGCAGTGGTGTGGAATGAAAGGTTGTGCAGGCAAGTGCTCTCTCATGGGGCCTGGCTGCCTTATATTTGCCTTGCTGGCCAGTTTCATTTACAGGAGTACAGAGTGATTGGTCAATCTCATTTGCATCCTACGTTTCCTCCAATCCTTTTAAACCTACCCCAGTGGGTGCCTTTGCATGTTTTAAAAAATGAGCATGATGTCAAGTCAACAACCACTTTGCAACTTTGTATATTGTCTCCAACCGACTTCTGCTGGCCACCTGATGAAAAAATTTGAACTTGAAACTGGGTCTCCATGACAACCAGCATGCATTTAGGCCCTTATAATTGCTCCTCATGTATCCCCTATGTAATTTCACTATACACACACAGGTACGGAGCGTTCCACGCCCCTAGGGCACCACTACTCCAGTGATACGGTTCGTACAGGCATCTGTAGGGTCCGTATCACCATGGTTGTGTCGCCGTACGCGTACGCCATAGGGATACGGTCCGTACACGCGAGTGTAGGGGCCGTATCACTATGGTTGTGTCGCCGTACGCGTACGCCATAGTGGTACGGCCCCTACACACGAGTGTACGGACCGTATCACTATGGCGTGCGCGTACGGCGACACAACCATAGTCGTACGGACCCTACACACGCGTGTGCGGACCGTATCACTATGGCGTACGCGTACGGCGACACAACCATAGTTGTACGGACCCTACAGACGCCTGTACGGACCGTATCCCTAGGGCGTACGCGTACGGCTGCACTACCATAGGGATACGGACCCTACACACGAGTGTACGGACCGTATCCCTATGGCGTACGCCTACGGCGACACAACCATAGTGGTACGGACCCTACAGACGCCTGTACGGACCGTATCCCTAGGGCGTACGCGTACGGCTGCACTACCATAGGGATATGGACCCTACACACGCGTGTACGGACCGTATCCCTATGGCGTACGCCTACGGCGACACAACCATAGTGGTACGGACCCTACAGACGCCTGTACGGACCGTATCCCTAGGGCGTACGCGTACGGCTGCACTACCATAGGGATATGGACCCTACACACGCGTGCACGGACCGTATCCCTATGGCGTACGCCTACGGCGACACAACCATAGTGGTACGGACCCTGCAGGCGCCTGTATGGACCGTATCCATAGGGCGTACGCGTACGGCGAAACAACCATAGTAATACGGACCCTACACACGCCTGCACGGACCGTATCCCTATGGCGTACGCCTACGGCATCACAACCATAGTGATAAGGACCCTACAGACGCCCTCAGAGCGTGTGTACGGTGCGTTTCACACCTTACACTGGTGACAGGCGGCACACAGAAAGGAATTGAGCTGTCATACTTGGCTGAGGCTGGACATCAAGTCATTGTCAGTGCAGTCCTACATGTCTCGGGCCTAGGTGTGTCAGGCTGTGATGTGGCACAAATCTCCTCATGTTTGAACCCAATAGATGTGTGATGAGCTGTGTACACATGTCATGTGTCAAGGTGCACTATGTGCCACACATCCCCTTCACACCTTTGACATGTGTGCATGTAGTACAGACTTGTTGAGCACTGCGTCACTGGCATGGCACAGTCGCCAACACCCGCAACTGTCCCCTGATGCCAGGTACACGGATAATGACACCTGACATGTGACTACCGGCGTTGCACGATGTGAGTATGTCATGTGTGTGTCATGTGTTCCCATAAGCTTGCTGTTGGTGTTCCGTCAAATGCATCTGCAGTTGCTGCATCCAACATGTGCATGTGTGTGGATGGGCATGGCACACTATTATGCCCACCAGGACACATGTGGAATCAGACGTAACGTGTGTATGTATGCATCGAACATGGACTTGCGAGACAAGGACATATCTGCGTAGTATCAATGTATGTGTGATCAGTTTTGACATGTACCCCTTCATGGCAAGGTGTGTGGTCTGTCCTTTTTTCAGGGACATGTGACCTGTGCCTCTAGTGTTCCGCAACCTGTCTGTATGATACACATCCTTCTTCTGCACACATGTGGATGTATGTCACTCCTGTAATGCGTCTGCCTGTTCACTTACACTGGCCCACAGCTAGTTTCATGCCATGTCATGTTGAGCTTGTGAATCCACGTTTGTAGCTGGCTCTTGGTAGGAGTGTCACCTGCCTGGCATACGTGTCTAGGATATATTGCACAGACCTGACTCTGCATGTAGCATATGTGTATTGGCTGTTCAACATGTGCTCAGTAAATTGACAGTGTTGTTGTACTGTACTCACTCTTCGTTGTCCCTTCCAAATTACTGCAGGGCTCCGCCTCTCCCCCGACCAATCCCAGACTTGGCTGCCATGAGGGAACGTGACTGTATACGCCGTTACCGCTTCGCCCAACGGTTGATTCTGAACTTGACAGCAAGGCTGGCACCACACCTCCAACCGCTACACAGGTATCCTACTGCACTGACACCCAAGATGAAGGTGATGGCAGCCCTACATTTCTTTGTCACGGGTACGTTTCAAGAGACCATAGCTCATGTTGGTGGCATGTCCCAGACCATGTTCAGCCGTGTCCTGCATGATTTTTTAGAGGCCATGTTGGTTCACCTGGATGAGTTCATTCATTTCCCAACTCCTGAGCAGTTGACAGGTGTCAAGGGTGACTTCTATGCCCTGGGAGGGATGCCCCATGTCATTGGGTCTATTGATGGGACACATGTGGCTTTGGTACCACCACAGGCACAGGAGGTGGCCTATAGAAACAGGAAACATTACCACTCCATTAATGCCCTTGTGGTGTGTCTTGCTAACATGGTGATTTCCCATGTCTGTGCTCGTTTTCCAGGATCAGCACACGATGTCTACATCATGAGGCGTAGCAGGGTGCCTGAAATGATGCTGCAGCTGCGCAATGAACGAGCATGTCTTGTTGGTGGGTATACTCTGTTACTCCTGTATTTAGCGTCATCTTTCTGTCTTACTGCTTCTCCTGACCCACTTCTGTCCATGATGTTTCCATGTAGGGGACTCTGGCTATCCCAACATGCCATGGCTGATCACGCCTCTCCGCAACCCCAGAACGGCTGCCGATCACCGGTACAACAACGCCCATGGGCAGACCAGGCGAGTGATAGAGAGGACCTTTGGCCTCCTGAAGAGCCGATTCCGGTGCCTCGACAAGACCGGCAGCGCACTCCCATATGCACCGGTGAAGGTCTGCAAAATCTTCCTCGTGTGCTGCATGCTGCACAACATGGCAGTGGAGAAAGCTGTGCCACTCATCCTGGATCCGGATGAGCAGGAACATCCACCCGTGGAGGACGAGGGGCTTGGTGACGAGGCAAGTGATGTTGAGGAGGAGGAGGAAGAGGACATCCGGAGTCGGCTCATACGCAACTTCTTTGCTTAGTGGTGAGTTGCAGTGTCTGAGTGTGCACGCATTGAGCCTTGTGTGGCATGTGTTGCAATATGTGGGTCCATCTGCATGTATTGCAAGTGATTCAGAGGTGTGTTTGGATGTGTCACTCGAGTGATGGTGTAATAACAGTATGTCTTATCTGAGACATTATTTTCACCTAGCATGTTGACAACCTTATACGTGTCGAGTACATGCCCATGCATGCGGATGTGCTTCTTTTGGCTCACTTCTTGTGTGTCTCTCATCCCCAGGTATTTGCGCATGCTGTCTGCTGGTGGCATTGTTGTGCTCCTGCTATTCCTCATGAATACAGCAACGTGTGCTGAATCAGCGTAACATGCACGGACATGTCGAAAAATCACCTTAGGGTAAGGGATGCACCACGGCTTTTTGGGTGTGCTATTTGTTTGGAATGTGTGTGCACTGCTCCTGTTCATGTTTGGTTACTTTGCATACATGTAGGGCCCGATTCACAGAACTAACTTAAGACAAAATCCTAAACTTACTACCATTTTCGAATACACAGAAGGCACTTACTCATTTTGGTATTCACAGAAGTTAGGAGTCCTATCTTTAGGACTCCTAAATGCCTCCTGTGAATACCGAAAGTCTTAAAATTAGCATTTTTCTCAGTTTAGGAGTCCTAAAGTTAGGACTTCTAACTTTACTACTACTAAACTGAGAAAAATCCTAATTTTAAGGCATCAATGTTTTTTTTGTTACTGCCTTGCACCCCTTTGCCTTTCCTGGTCGTTACTGCCGCATGGTTCCAGCTGGTGCCCTTTCCGTGCCTCTTTCTCGTGGCTGCTCCTGGAATCTGATCGCCTTGCTGTTTCCTAGTTCCCAAGGCAACCAAGGCTTCGAAGAACTGTATACGGAGGACGGAGGTCGCAGGCACAGGAGGTGCTACCCTGTCTCACCACCCCAAACGCTGCCGCGATCAGAGAGGAGCAGCGACAGGACAGCAGAAATCAGCGGAAATACCAGTAAGCGATCAGAGGAGATGAGAGGGGCGAAGTGAGAGGTGCAAGCTGTTAGCGTGTTTCTCAAGTCACATCGACCAGCACCCCTCCCTCTCAAGCTCCCTCCTCGTGGTCCGAGCCAAAAACTTGAAACTTGAACCAGCAAGCCGACGCCGCAAAAAGAAAAGAAAAGAAACGAAACGACAGGACCACTGACTCATCGCCGGTTGAACCCGGCCAACAGCGGTGCCGACAGCGGAGCCGGTGTGAGCGAGTGAGCTGAGGCGAGGCGAGGCGAGGCACGCACGCACGGGAGGATACGGGAGAATACGGGTCAGAGGACTGGCAAACCGACACAGCTGATGCAGCAGGAGACAGTGGGACACAACGGGATGTGGTAAGGAGTAATCTCCTGACGCTGCCTTGTTGCTTTGTTGCTTGTTGTGTCCAGTGTTGTGCCTAGTGTTCAGCGTCCCGCCTCGACCCCCCCTGAGGGGATTGCCAGCGTCTGTCCTCAAGTTACCTCTCCCTCGCCACAGACGACGCCAGGCATCTATTTGCTTTCCGGAAGCAGCAAACAACCCGGACACGGACCTGGGGGGTCTGGGGTTTGAGGGTCTGATCGTTTGCACCCCTTCTGCACCTTTTCTGCCTTCCGCCTTCCGCCTTCCTCAGCACGCCCCATCTTGCATCGTCCCCCCCATTGCATAGAGCGGCAGGGGGCAGGAAAAAGGCTCCAACTGTTCAATTAGACCGGAAAAAAAAAAAATACTTACTTCAGCACTAAACCTCAAACGATTCTATATAACCATATAACCATCTACACATCCACCCAGCCTTATCCATTCCATTCCATTCCATTCCAATCTAACTTAACAACTCTAAACTAGGCCTCCAAGATAACAGGCCTTCAAGATAACAGAGATGAGATCTGGCAGAGTCAGGGAATTGCTATCCAACCCCCACCTGAATCCTCCCTCAAAGTCCAAGAAGAAAAAGAGAGCACTTGATCTGCACATCAAATCGCATCAAGAAGGTCTTCAAGGGCTTGAAGAGGTTACCCAAAACACCTCAGTCAAGACAGAAAGGAGCGTTCTAACGGCCTCATCAACCCCAGCCTCATCCACAAATGGAGATGGTAAAAGGATAGAACAGGACAACATATCATTAAAGGCCAGCTTCATTAACCTGAGTTCTGTCACGGCCCACCAACAACAATCGGAACCGGAACTACCAACAGCCGCCGCACTAGGCCCATCACTCTCAACATCGCAACCCCCAATCACCAGGACTAAGTCATACCTAAAAATTCTTAGCGAATCAAAGGAGCTCATTTCTATAGAGAGACCACTAGAAACACCAGAAACAAAACGGAAATGCACTAAACAACCCAAGATATACACAAAATTTCCTTCTTGAAAGATCCAGGTTTAGCAATCTACTCTAAGACTGGATGCATAGAGGGTCTGCAAACTCCTCTCCTACCCGAGGCAGTCACTTATACTTGTTCTGATAGTCACACAAACGACGCCTTACTGCCTACAGGGGGAGCAGTAGCACCATACTAGACGATCCACCAGTCTCAAAAACATCGCCAGCGCTGAGGAGTCTGGCAACGTCACCGCCAAAGGTAGACCAAGGAGCAATCAGAAGAAACTACCAACGCTTGGCTAACACACGTGACAAGGACACGGACGACCGCACAAGAGAGACCACACCGGAAACGGGCGGACCCGCCGTGACAGCCAACTCCCCAAATACCATCTCAAGGGAGGAACTCCACTCAACTGAAACCAACAAACCGCATCAGGAAAGTTGGGACAGCCAGGAGAACCAGGACAAGAAACTGCAAAGCCCATCTATGACAGAAGACAGCAAGGACGGAAACAGTTGGAACATCCAAGACGCGTTACCCCGACAAACAAACAGAAATTCCCCAACGGAGCAACAAACCAATTTTACAAACCGGGACAGCCTGGGCACCAAGCAAGAAACATTGCTAAAAGAACAACATCAACAACTTCAACTGATTAACATAACCACTACGCAAACAGAATCCCCAATAAGAACAAAAATAGATCATGGGGGGCATACAAGCGCCCAGAGCGGGACAATCGAGTCCAATTCAAAAACGCGTCGCTCTCTATCTCATTACAGCGACCTCAACTCCACGACCTGCTCCGCGGAAAATGATATGACATTCATGGCCACGCAGGAATGGGAAGATCTTATCGCCTCTTACAACCTGAGGCCAGAGTACAATACTTTATTCGAAGAACCAAACACCTTATTAAGCCAGGGGAACAGCAATAGCACGTTAAATACACTATCTGAAAGCCCATGGCCTATAATCATAAATACTTTGCAAACAACAGCCAAAGCACTAGAGTTCCAATCGCTAAAAATGGACACCCAGCTAACTGTCTTACAATCAATAGCTACCTCTATACTAGGCATTGAGGGGAAGATATCTGAACTAAATGGTCTCATAAAAAGGGGCCAAGAAGCGACCTACACGATCAAGTCACCCTCCCAACCATGCTCCTGTGAATTGATATTAGACAAACTAGCCACAATGCCATCAATGCTAGGGGACCTGATGCGAGAAATAAAATCAACAATTCCTCTAACGCAAGATTGTAGTGCAGCGTCAATTCCAAAACAAAAACCGCAGGACCCCAAGCCAACAGTGGTCCTGGGAGCAGCCACCAATCCAACTGCAGAGAGCAGGGAATCTACTTCTATCCAGCTAAAGGTCCCAGGCGTCGAACCAGTAATCCAAATAGCAACCCCCACTAATCTGACACCAAAGAATAACAAAGCACAGAACAAAATTCGAAGGAAAAAAAGGAAAGGGAGGAAAAAGCTCATATCAAACGTCAACTTTTTCACCAAAAAACAGTCCAACCTATAGCAAGAAGACAGCAAAAGCTCTTCAGATGCAATGGACACGGAGCCATGCCCACATACACCACAACAAGAGGATCAAGATAAAATACAAGAGCAGTTAACTAACTCTCCTCACGCCACAGCCCAAAAGACAACTAGAAGCCCAGCCAAGAAATTTCATCTGGAAACAAACAACCAATTACTTGACCAAAAAAATTGTGAACCAAGAAAGATCGACGACCCTACAGCCAAGTTTAATTCAACACAAAAAACCACGTCTATAACAAAGCTCATTAATAATACAGAATTCACTCAACCATCAAACAGCACAACTAATAGCAATATAACCGAAACAAGAGTCGAGTACACATTAAGAACCCAAATAAACAACCCAACTGCGAGCAGTCTAAGCCGGCAACCCCACTCCAGTCAAAACAGCCACGCGAGTCTCCAACCAAACTCTAAAAATATCACCAACCAAGCAAATTCTACTGTCATTCTCTTTGCACCAGAATACACGTCCCTTGGCAGGGACGACATATTGAACAGGGGTAACATTCTTAAACTCCTTCACTCAATAACAACCCTAGAGAATATTTACTCTTCAGACCTGCTTCAAATTGAATTCATCCCCAGTAACGACATCATCCACCAAGAAATGACAAAAACAACGTGGAATACTCCCGAGACAGCGAAAAAGATAATGGAAGAAAAAATAATCTTTAAAAATTGGGGGATCGACTTACGACTTGTAGAACAACCTCGATACCCGGCACCTTTTTTACTTCCGCCCAGATCACCGGCGCGAAAAAAGACCAATTCTGTGCTAAAAGGAGCAAGGAGTTTCTCGCCAACAGCACATTCCAAACCCGGGGCAACAATGGTTAATGGTCAGGAACTCATACAAAATGACCAAAACCTACCAATTTTCACCCAAAAGCTGCCATTGATCCAGCGAACTATTAATACAGCCATTCCAAATTGACAAAGGGGTCTGAACACTGAGAACTCTACAGAAAAAGTCAAACAAATAAAAATTTGTATTTGGAATATCAACGGTCTGGCAAGCAAAAGACACGACCCTGAATTCCTGCAATACCTAAACCAATTCGACCTCCTGCTCATCCAAGAAACTTGGGAGGAAGAACCATTCGAAATTCAAGGGTTTACATCATGCTTTCTCCCTGCCAGCAAAAATTCTATCTTTGGACGCAGATCAGGAGGTCTTGCCATCTTGGCATCCATAGCCACAATAGGAACAATAAGAACCACAGAGTTTTATATATCCCCCCAAGCAGAATCTTGACGGTAAAAATCCAGCTAACATTACAACAACATACTCAAGCGGTTATAATAATAAATACTTATATTCATCCAACACAAAAACGAAAGGCAGCAAATGAACTGATAAAAGTATTGCAAAAAATCTCCGAAGGAGACCAGTCCGACCAGATCATAGTCGGTGGTGACTTCAATACGTTCCTCATCAACACAGACCACGACAACAACATTCAGCAAGAACTCAGCTCCGCGTGGGGCGTACCAAGACAAAGCATGGCTAAAACAGACAAATCAACAACCAACTCAAAAAAACTATTGAGACAGCTAGAAGACCTCAACCTAAGGGCACTGACCAGGCGATTTGCTGGCGACAATCCACCGGCCCCAACATTTCATTCTAATAATCACACCTCCCATCTCGACTACACCTTTACATCCTTAAACATGTTCCCAATGATAACAACATTTAGGATAGGGGTCAACGACCTTAGTGACCACCTCCCTCAAGAAGTCTGTATAAAAGCAAGAGCACTACTAAACGTAGAACCATATACCGGCCCTAAGATAGACACAACATCAAACCTAAGGCGACTCCGATGTAATTCCAACAACATCACTACAATAAGTCTCGACGTAAAATCTTTATACATTCAAACAGTAAAGTGCCTGAACACACCATCAAAAGAATGGCAAAACTTCACCCAAAAAGTTGCAGTCAAATTATCTAAGGGTCTAGTAAAGAAGCCTCCAAACGGTAAGGGACACCTAAATAAAGCATCACTCTCTCCAGGCATGAAGATCCAAAAACGAATAATAAACCACACACTGAGAAAGATACGGCAAGATCCGGACAATAAAGATATGCAGGCAACCTTGAGGGAAGCTAAAAAATCACTAAAACAGAAGAAATGGGAGAAACAGAAAAATAAAAACGACCAACTGTGGGCAAAATTATTCCACGAAGCGAAACAAAAAAACAGCTCTAAATTCTGGAGAATGATTAAGGAAATAAAAAATCCTGACCATGGTGGCATAGATTCAAACATCACAGAAGAAGCATGGACAAACCATCTAGCCAGTCACTTCAATAGTGAGGATACAACTAAAGAGGAAGTGCCAAAGAGGTTGAGCACGGATGACGTGGAGGTAGTACCAGGCTACCACCAAAGAGAAGCAAACAACAAACGCAGCACTTTCATCTTGAAAGCGAACGATTCAAAGAATGACGCTGACACCTCAACAGTCTCAGATCCACAGCCATCGACGATTGGAACTGATGACATCAGAAGACAAATAGCGAAAGGAAGACCAACAGGAGCCCCTGGACCCAATGGCTTACCATCAATGCTTTACAAAAACGACGTAGAGTTCTGGAGCTTCGCTTTAACATCTTTATTCAATGACGCAAAAATTACTCAGACACTACCAGAGTCATGGCATGGTTCAATAATCAGTCCAATCTATAAACATTCGAGCAAAAAAGACCCAAAAAACTACCGTCTGATAGCGTTAATTAACGTAGAAGCTAAATACTTCGCAGGGAACATACTAGAGGAATTAGCCTCATGGGCCGCCGCAAACTCAGTAATCCCGAACACCCAAACCGGATTCCGTCAGGGCCAAGGAACAATTACAAACATCACGGCCCTGACTCTACTGATGGAATCAGCAAGAGACAACAATAAATCTTTATATCTCTCCTTCATCGACTATACTGCAGCGTTCTATCATGTAGACCGCAACATGTTATGGCAAAAACTGACCAAATGGGGCATACCTGTTCATCTCTTAAACGTACTGATAGCACTACACTCTAATACCTGGATTAAAGTGAAACTGGGTGCAGGCACACATCTTTCAAAACCAATAAAAACAACAAAGGGCCTCAAACAAGGCTGTGTCCTAGCTCCAATGCTATTCAACCTCTTCCTAGCCGACCTGCCACGCACCAAAGCTAGGAAAGACCACACTATCCAACCTGCTGTATGCAGACGACCTGGTGCTCATCAGCCAGACACCCATTGGTCTTCAGCACCTACTAAACACCACCTACGATTTTTCAAATAAAAATGCTCTGCAGATAAATTTTAATAAATCTAAGGTTATGGCAGTAAACTACAAAAAGAAAAGGGAATATAACTGGCACATAAATGGAGAACGATTGGAAAACGTAACAACCTACAAATACTTGGGCATAATACTGGACTCGAAGATCACCTTTAAACCCCAGCTGGACTCCCTGCGAGGCAAGGGAATGGCAACCTCCCTTGCCCTAAAATCCTTAAAAACGAAACTCCCAGATTTGACCTTCTATCCACTTCTCCAAGTACTTCGCGCAAAACTGCAACCAACACTCACCTACGGGAGCGAACCCCTTCAAGGAAAAGACGCCACCCTTCTGGACACAATCATATCAAACTCTTATAGGCTCATCTTTAACCTGCCAAAACAAGTCTCCTCAGCACATATACGACTGGAATTTGACATCGCGAAACAAACCTTAGAAAGACGGTGTGCATACGTCACTGCCTGGCACAAGATACGTAACGCCAACAATGATTCCCTAAATTCTAACATCTGGGATGAGACTCTTCAGCATCAAAAATCATCAGCGAGGAAGTATTTAATTGACTCTCTTGAAGTGCTGGGCCTATCCAACTTATGGGACATTCCAACAGACAACGTGACGTTTAAAAAAACAGCCAAAAAAGTAGTTAGACTTATCTCTACAATTGAAGACAAGGAGGCCCTGACAAAAAAAGCACGCGGTTGGGTAATCCTTAATGATTATGGTCCAATGCAACCACAGGCTTACCTCAACGTGGGCATGAACTTAAGAATGAAAGAGAAATTTTTAAAAATGCGTCTGGGCGTAATCCCGGTATATCCTCACCTACCGCCCTGGATAAGGAAATATCTTCAACCACAATGCCGTCTGTGTAAAGCAGGAAAGGAAGACCTTGTCCATGCAGTGTGCATCTGCCCCAATCTGAAAGATCTGAGATGCAAATTCCTGCGAGACTCCTTCAAATCTTATGGTATACGGACATGCAGACAGGCAGTCAAACTTTGCTTCAATCCCAGCAAAACAAAACTAAACTGTCAGGTCGTAAAATTCTTTGAACTGGCCGGAGTCAGATATATGAGTGCTTGAGGACTGTTGATTTTAACAATGCTACACTTTAATCTGAATCAACTTGGCAAACTCACAGGACAGAGAGAACTTTTAAATGTCCTTTGGTTAATTGTCTTTGCAATTTTTAATTGTCCTTTTAATGTTTTTTATTCGATTTGTAAAGATTTTAATTAATCATGTACAAATAAATACTTACTTACTTACTAATTTTAAGGCTTTCGGTATTCACAGAAGGCATTTAGGAGTCCTAAAGTTAGGAGTCCTAACTTTACTACTACTAAATTGAGAAAAATCCAAATTTTTAGACTTTCGGTATTCACAGAAGGCATTTAGGAGTCCTTAAGTTAGGAGTCCTAACTATACTACTACTAAACTGAGAAAAATCCTAATTTTAAGGCTTTCGGTATTCACAGAAGGCATTTAGGAGTCCTAAAGTTAGGAGTCCTAACTTTACTACTACTAAATTGAGAAAAATCCTAATTTTAAGACTTTCGGTATTTACAGAAGGCATTTAGGAGTCCTAAAGTTAGGACTCCTAACTTCTGTGAATACCGAAATGAGTAAGTGCTTTCTGTGAATACCAAAATGAGTAAGTGCCTTCAGTGAATACCAAAATGGTAGTAAGTTTAGAATTTTGTCTTAAGTTAGTTCTGTGAATCGGGCCCGTAGAATCACCATGGGTCACATGACAAGGAGCTGGATTCACCTGAATTGATAGTCACACTTGGTGACAGTCATCTGTAATGTGATTGTGGATTGTGATGAAGGCATCAATGTGTGTAACACTGCCCTTGGAAACATACGGGATGCACCGGGTTGACATAGTGTGGGACATCCCCATTAGTGGCTCAATGGTGAATTGCAGCCTCTCCGTGAGCAGCAGGGGGTGTTTGCCTCAAACCTGTCACTTGTGTGCCAGTTCTATGGGTTTCCTGCATCTGTGGTGCAAAGGGGGGTGCCAGTGTAGGTTCCACATGTTCATCCACATGACCTGTGCATCTGTTAATATAGATGCATTTGCCTTCCGGCAAACATGACTAATAAAGGTGTTCCTCAGCCTCCAAGGTGCCTCATCTCTGTCAATGCAGGTCTCTTGCCACTGTGCATGCGGCATGTCTGGCATAGTTGTCACAGATTGTGCATATGAGTCTATGTGTAGAGTAGCAAGATGCAAGCTGTTTGTCAGGGATTATGATATGTATTGTGCATGATGTACATGGCTGTGTAGGTATTTTGGCATCTCAGTCCCCACAACGGCCACTTTGCTGCATGTGCATCCATTGTCTGTGTGTGTGCCATGTTGAACCAGACACTCCTCCCTTCTCATACACCTTTTGCAGTAGTCCTTTCTGACATGCTTGTGTTATTGTGCAACTTGTGGCATGGTTTTCAGGACATGGCGCCTGCTGCTGCAGGCCCTGCAGCAAGGGCACACAGAGTTTCTATATTTGCCCTCACACACGCCTCTAAGACTCACCTCCCTTCCTCCCTCCACCCATTCATTTTGGTGTAATCTGCTTGTGTGTGACACAGTTGTGGTGGGAAAGGCTGGACCGTCTGCACATGCTACGTGTACATTGCACGTGCCTCATGTCCTTGCATGTGCCACATCACGCTACACCATGATGTTGAGGCCACCCACCAAGCAATGTCCATCCAATACATCTGTTGCATGCACTCAGGCATGCACTCATCGCCCACACAACACCTTTGCATAATGAGTGTGCAACTCCAACTGCCTACACAGCGCTGGCACGCCTTCCAGGCCCTGTCACACCAACCAGGTCATGTCCGTCCTACTCCCCACCGGCTCTGTACCCCAACATGGCCATGTGAACGGTACTCCAGGCCTCTGCATGTAGTATGGTGTCGTTGTGGGACACATGGCACAGGTATCATGTCTCAGCGTGTCAGTCTACAATGTGTCCAGGATACCCCTCTACACCATGACATGCGCACTGCATCTCATCATCATCTGGTGTCCCATTGACAGGCAGGTGCTCCTCACCCTCCCCAAAGACGCAGTCCTTGCCAGTTCTCATATTGAATAATGCATGGGATCCATTGGCAGATGGCTGCACGTTGGCCACCTGATGCTGGACTTGTACACGACTGAGGTGTTCATCTGCGGATTGTCCCCTAGAGCTGGGTCAACTGCTTGTGTCCCACCCGCAAGGGCCCTGCACAGGCACACAGTGTCCACGCACACGAGCTGATGTGCATCATGGATTGCTTGCTCACATGTGCTATGCTGATCACCAGCATCTGTACCTGAGGCTTCAGCACACTCTGCATTATGCACAACATCCACAGTTCGATCCACCTCAAGGCAAGACAGACCATCCCCCAGGTCAACTTCAACATCCGTGTCTAATCCTACCCTGCACTCTAGGGAGAAGTACATTACAACTCCCATGAGACTTGTCCACATCCAGGGTGCATCTGCACAGCTCTGATTCAACATCCGACGACCCAGCCACATCACCGTCCAACAGAGATAGCTGCAATGGATCACTGTCAGCTGCAGGATGACCTTCACAATCCACGTCCACACTCAGGATGCAGCCCACGACCACGCCCCCAACACAACCTTGTGGCACTGTCATCCAAGACCCCATTGTGCCATCTCCATGCATCCAACCTTGGCCTGGCCGCCATTCTCCACATCCACCTGACTCCTGCTTGCAGGACATAGTTCTCCCACCTGGCTACACATACCTGGGACTCCCACCCCAGGACACTCCACATGATCCCTGACCTCTGCGCATGACTGTTGCTCTTCGAAATAGGTCTGTCCGCACAGTTGTGCAGGCACCCCCTCAGCTGGTTGGGCCCATCACGGGTGAGTATGGTGCTCCATGTCTGTATTGGATGATACATTGTGACCCATGTGTGTCCTGTGCCAGACTCAGACCCCAGGGTATGCATGGTTGGAGTTACTATAAAACTCAGGCATGGTTTGACTTTCCAACACACACATGTAATGGAATAATGCTAAATGACGGCATCATCTAGTGATTTCTAAGATTTTTATTAGTGGTGGGGTACGTGTTTGGGGGGATGTAAAGTGGTGCTCGCCGGGTGTCTGTAATCCAAAGTTCACAGGGGGAGTTGGAATCCTTGCCATTGGAAGTCATCAGAGTCCATGCCACAGTCTTTGTCAACATTGGTCAGACAGTGACCAGCAAGTCCATGTGGCAGAGAATGTCATTGGATGCGGTGCTGCTGTTGCGCCAGAGGTCCAGGTGCCAGGCCAGGTGACCTGGGAGATGGTGATGGTCCGCTAACTCTCACGGTCTTTTGCGTGGACGACCCACCTTCCTCCAGGGACCCTCAGAAGTAGGCCATGACGATGTCTGGGATGCTCCGTCGGACGAATCCTCCTCCTCCTGATCCCTCCCTGTGGCCGGTGGTGATCTACGCCTGGTGGCACAGGGAGGGTTGCCCATGTTTTCGGCAATCCGACGGAGTACACGGGTCATGTCCGTTTGCACCGTCACGAGCTCAGCCAGTCTTGCCTCCATCCGTCCTTGGTGTTGCTGTTGACTGGCATATTGCTCGGCCTGCAGGTTCTTAATCTGATTGAGGGCCTCCACGGCCTGGCTGATGCCCCTGGTGTCACGCCGGTATGTGTCCAGAATGTTGCGGACGTATGTCATAACCGGTTCCTCAGCTGTCTGGTCAGGTTCGCGCCTCCGCCGTCCTCCACTCCCACCACCCCTGCCCACTTGAGCCTGGCCTGCCGTTGAGGGCACATCGGGTCTCCGGGACCCCTGAGGGATGGCATTTGCGGGGTCGCCTGCCTCCTCCTGGGTGCCCGGGGTACCTTGTCCCTCCTGGTCAGACTGGCTGCGGGCTCCTGTGTGTATCCTGGGATGTGGCAGGAATGGGGGTGGTGGTTGGCACAGTTGTACCTGACGCAGGTGCTGCAGGTGCTTGGGCACCGGAGGGGCCAGGTTGGTCGGGGTCATCCACGGTGTGGTGAGAGTCGTCGCTGCTGGTGGGATCATCGTCACGCCGAGCCTGGTCCTGTGATTCTTCCCCCCCAGTGATGGGGGAGATCGACGACGTTGCCCTGTGTGTGAGGGAGAGACAATGTTAATGGTGTTTCATGCGTCATCCATGTTTCATACATATTCAAGTTGGCACAGTTCCTCTGGGTAGTTGGATATGTCTAGCATTCCTCTCACAGTGCACTTGTGGATGGGTATGTTGCGGGGGACAGATTGATATGTACTCCTGGTTATTTGGCCTGTCTAATGAGTGTTGGGATGCTTATTTGGCTATGGATTGGTCTTGTTGTGTCACATATCCATTGTGGGAGTGCCAATTTGCGTTGGCTGCCCCGGGAGTGTATGCTTGTGTAAGGGGGGGTGTGTGTGTGACCGGGCATGCTGTTGGGTGTGGTGTGATTTGTCATTGGGTCTACCAGGTGATGTGTCTATCCCCTCATGGTGCCTGCTGGCATGACAGGGAATGTGAGTTCCTGTGGTAGGTAGGTGGCATGTTGAGTTGGTGTGTGAGTGTACAGTGGTCACAGGTTTGCCTTGTGCTGTCTACAGCAGGGCCAAGTGTCATCTACCTTGTCTGTACTTGGCAAGTCCCTGTGCATTGTGCATGGTGCATGGGTATGTCCCTTGGCCACAGCTGTCAACACTTTTCCTATGTGTGACACACTCTTTGTTGTTGCATCAGTTTTGAACGCAGTGAGCAGTGTAGCGAGCTTGCGTAGCGAGCGCTGCAGAACGGACTTACGTGTTGCACTGTACGTGGCCAAATGGTGCTTTGTCATGTCTATTGGAGAATGCAGGTAGGTAACTTATGCATTTGTGACTGGGTTCTAACAAACACAGTGAGTGGGTATACTGGGTGTGAGGTTAGGTTTGTGCCTGCAGCAAGGATCGACTTGTGCACAGTTTGACACATGGCCCAGTGCTTTCCAAACGAATGAGGGGTGTTTCACGCACTGCCAGACCTTGTCAACATGCACACAGTCCACCTGCTGATGAGCGGACATGCCCACACCACCCAAGGGTGATTTTGTCTCCCTCTGTCTCCCTCTCTCCCTCCCTCTGTCACCCTCCTCCCTCTGTCTGTCTCCCTCTGTCGCCCTCTGTCTCCCTCCCTCTCTCTCCCTCTCCCTCCCTCTGTCTGTCTCCCTCTGTCTCACTCTGTCGCCCTCTGTCTCCCTCCCTCTCCCTCCGTCTGTTTGTCACCCTCTGTCGCCCTCTGTCGCCCTCTGTCTCCCTCCCTTTCTCTCCCTCTCCCTCCCTCTGTCTGTCTCCCTCTGTCGCCCTCTGTCTCCCTCCCTCTCTCTCCCTCTCCCTCCGTCTGTCTGTCACCCTCTGTCACCTCAGCCCAGCTTCCTGGGCACACACACTTTGCAGGTCTTTCAAAGGCCATAGGCTTGTTCATGTGGCTTTGTTTAGAATCTCCCGGACCCCATTGGGCAGAGTGTCTGTGAGTCTGTGCTGCAGCGGCGGTGTGTGCTGACACTCTTTCACAGTGATCCCTCTTCATTAGCTGCTGTTATGTGCAAATTGGGCCTTCATACCCATGTCATCCTGCGACGCGGCCGCCATTTGCAGGCGAAACAGTACAGTGTTGGGACACACTGTTTGTATAGCTGTGCCCTAGGCCATATGGGCTGAGGGCATTGGTGTCTGCTTCTGAGTTGCACAATGTGATTTTGGAGGCCCCCCCTCCCGGCATCACGGACATCCTGTCTTGTGTTGGTGTTTTGTGTGGCCTGTGACTTGGCATGGCCTTGCTTGGTGCACGGGGCATGGAGCCGCTAGTGGCATGTGCGTGTTTTTGGAGTGTGGTTGTGTCCGGTGATGGCTTTGGGGTAGTTGCATGCATTATTGTGAGTTGGGTTGTTGATGCAGTTCCCCCCATGTGGGGTGAGTTGTTTGTGTACTCACCAGGCTCGGCGACTCCTCCTACTCCGTGTACTCCCACCGGCGGCAGCGTGCGCATCACCTTCTCCTCCCAGGGATGGTAGTGTACCGGTCTGCGGGGCGGGCCACCTCCAGTGATGTTCCCCTGGTTGTATTCGTCTGTCATTTTGCGGCGGACCATCCTCCGCAGATCGTACCACCTGGCTTGGCATTCATGCCTGGTCCTTCTGATGGGCGCAACAGCATTCACCCTCTCGATGATCCTCTGCCACATGGCTGATTTAGCTGCTACGCTGGTCTGTTTGACCAATGTTCCAAAGAGCTGTGGCTCGACTCTGATGATTTTGTTGACAAGGATCTCCAGCTCCGCTGTTGTGAACTTTGGATTCCTGTCTGTGGGCATGGTGTGGGGTGTGGGTGTGGATGGTTGTGGGTGTGTGTGTGTGGTTGTGAAGGTGTGTGTGTGAATGTGATGAGGGGGTGTTTGTGAAGGTGGTTGTGTGAAGGTGTGCAAGTGTAAGGTGTAGTAAAGGTTCAAGTATGGTGATGTGGGTTGTCTGTGGGGTCTGGCAGCAGTGGGTCTGTTGCAAAGGCTCATGGTTTGTGTGTGTGGGCCCTTTTTATTGGTCCATTTGTGGGTGTGGCTATGTTTGAACTTTGGATGGGTGTGTTATAAGGAGTGGTTGTGTTTTGGGCCTCTGTTTACCTGTTTGGCTGTTGCAGGTCAGTGTATTGGATGTATTGGGGCTTGTTGGACGTGTTTTGTGGTGTTGTGCGATTCGAATTGACTCTCCTTGTGGTGTTTTGCAGTGTCCTGGTTCAGTACGTGTGTTTTTCGCGTCTGTGCGGTGCGTACATCGGCCATGTTGTTGTACAGTGCTCACATTTGCTATGGCTTGGTACGACTCGTACATGCGCAAGGTTGGGTGAGGGTGCTGGTGTAGGGGCCTCGGGTAGGGTGCGTACAGGCACGGGCAGGGTGTAGGGGCCTGGGGGTACATGCCGTACATACGTGAACCGAGGGTACGGCGCGTACAATGGGCTGGGCTGGGGGTACGGCGCGTACATACGGGGTGCTGGGGGTACGGTGTGTGCCCCCACCCCCGTATGGACGGTGTGTACCCCCAGCCCCCGTATGTAAGCACCGTCCCCCAGCACATCTCCCCATCCCCCCGTATGTACGCGCAGTACCCCCAGCCCCCGTATGTACACGCCGTACCCCAGCACCCCCCCATGTCCGCGCCGTACCCCCACCCCACCCCGTAGGTACGGAGCGTACCCCCACCCCGTAGGTACGGAGCGTACCCCCACCCCGTAGGTACAGAGCGTACCCCCACCCCGTAGGTACAGAGCAGACCCCCACCCCATAGGTACGGAGCGTACCCCCCGTAGGTACGGAGCATACCACCACCCCCATAGGTATGGAGCGTACCACCCCCCATAGGTACGGAGCATACCATCACCCCTGTAGGTACGCTGTGGACCCCCGCACCGTACATACGGGGGGGTGGGGGTACGCTCCGTACCTACGGGGTGGGGGTACACTCTGTACCTACGGGGTGGGGGTACGCTCCGTACCTACGGGGGTGGTGGTACGCTCCGTACCTAGGGGGGGTGGGGGTACGCTCCGTACCTATGGGGTGGGGTGGGTGTACGGCGTGGACATGGGGCGGTGCTGGAGTACGGCACGTACGTGGGGGTGTGTGCTGGGGGGGTGTTCGGCGCGTATGCGGGCAACTATTTGGCTGTCTCCATAGTTGCTATGGGAGTTCGCACCATACGGTGTTTTTTCCATACGGTTGTGCATTCGGACGGACGGGACGGATCGTACTTGTGCGCTCGGACTTCAGTTTCCAGAATCGTAGGTAAAACTGTCCGGGGACGTGTCGGACACTTTTTCCGACCCGAGGATGTGTCGGGGAATTTTCCCAATGCGATTCGTATGGATTTTTTAACATAGGAATCGTACTTGCCAGTTTGTACAGGACATGTACGATTCGTACGGAAAAAAAACGGATACGATTCGTACGGGGAATATTTTTAACTGATCGGAATCGGCACCCTATTGTTTAAAATTGTTCTTTAATAAACTGCCACTCTGACTCAGTTCCTGCGACTCAGTTCCTGCATCTCACACGTGTTCCCTTATTTTAGATATGGCACCCCTGCTCAAATTAAGCTGGTGTAGTGCACCCTAAAAAACCACCCTGCCGCAAAACATTCCTGCAACGTGTGGCAGGCACCATGCAGAGGGCCAGGGAGAAAGGGGGCCCTGATATTGGGCCCCCAAAGGCAGGTCCAGACAGCCAATCCATGTCGGAAAGGCCTGCATTGACTGTTGGAAAAAGACATCGTAATCCCGACGGCGGAGCCGAGCCTCGCTCCGCCATCACTTAAAAGGATTACTATTCCGCTCCTGTTCCAAAGGGCACACAGAGCCTGTCAGAACAGGAGCGGAATCCCCTTGCAGTTTTCCCTCCGACCGCCATGATTAAAATACGGCCGTCGGAGGGAAACCTCAGGATATCGGACGGAGAGCCTTTGACCGCTGGTCAGAGACTCTCTGCCTGACATCCAGATCGAGCCCAATATTTTTGTAAACGATATTAATGACTTCGATATTTTAAAATTGGTATCACTTACCCTAAAATCGATATTCTTTACAACGATGTTCTTGCTGACGTTTTTTCCATTACACAATATTTTGGTATTGGGATTTAAAAAAAATAATATTTTGTCTAAATACCCTTAGACACTAATGCATCCTCTGATAGATCCACTCAGACACTGATGCACAAACTGAGAGACCCACTTAGACACTGATGCACCCACTGAGAGACCCATTCAGACACAGAAGCACTCCTAAGAGACCCACTCAGAGAATCAGATACACAGTTATAGACCTACTTAGACAGTGGTTTATCCACTGACAGACCCAATGAGAGACTGACAAACCCACTGACAGACCCACTCAGATACTGATACACCGAAGGAGAAACTTACTGACACAGTCATGAAAGGAGTCACAGATCCCAGTGAAAGAATTTTACATGCTGTCATAGATAGTTTGAGGGAGTCATACATGTTTATATAGAATCATTTTAATAGTGATATATCTAGCTTTGATGGTTAGAATCCATTTTATAGTCTGCTGGAATGTCACTTTATGTGACGTTCTCTGGCGCAGGAGCCTGCTCCATATTGACGAGGCACCACTAAGCCACTTTTCTGGGCTTTATGCTGCATCGTAAATATTGTTCCTGTTAACGCAGTTTTCTGCGTTAAAGGGGCGTGCAATGGGTTTTTCTGAGGGGCGTTCTCAGCAACATCCATGGCTTTTTGACACTACCCCAGATTTGTGAGAAATCGTAACTCTGAGGCAGTACCAAAACATATAGATAAATAAGAAATAGCTTTAATTCTCCTTGTTTTTCCGTTTTCTATGTGTGCTTCATTCTGCAGCACACATAGAAAGAGGAAAAAGCCTTTGGTGATGGTTTTTGTGCAGTATGGTCCCCCTTCCTGCACAAAAATCATCATACCTGCAACGCAGGCACCCTTGCAACTTGGTGCAAAGGTGCCTGTGTTGGCGCAGGGCAGCGCCGCAGGAAACCCTGCGGCGCTGCCCTACGACAAAACCTCATAAATGAAGCCCTATGAATATGCTGGTGGCTATTGAATGTCTGCTTTTGTTTTGCAATTTTGCGTTGTCATTCGAAAACGGAAAATAGGTTTTTAAGACTTTTTTTAGAAATTCATTAGAAAAACATGAAATTATATAGTACACTAATAAGACCCTAGTGTTCAAAATATTGTAAAATGTTTGTATACATGTGTTTTACACTTTATGAAAAATGTGTGATCAATATTGTTGCGACTCTTGGCATTACTGCAAAAATAGAAAATGGGCTTTAAAGATGGTTTTTATAGAAACTCACTAGAATAACATAACTTTAAACATGTTTTTATAGAGTCATTTAGATATTAATGTATTTAGTGTGTTGATTAGAATTAATGTTTTTACTTATAAATTTTGATTGCGATTGAATGTCTGCTTTTGTTTTGCGATTTCACAACGTGATCTCAGTCATCGCGATGGCACCATAAATATTTTTTATTTTAAAGTTTAAAAAGATATGTATAAAGAAAAATAACAATATTTTGGCACTAGGGTGGCTCTGCCAAAAGCCTCTGTGTTGATTTTGTGTATATGACAGCTACACATTAGACCCGATGCAGAGTTGGAGTTTCCGGCTGTTTAGAAACACCCTGTCGCCTTCGTCTGTAAAGTGCACTTCATCACTTCTATAGATTCTATGCATATCGAAACCTTGGTTGTTGTATTGGATAGCGCCCATGTTATGGTCCCTGAGGAATGCAGAAACTGTTTTATGAACGTGTTTCCTGGCTTTGTCAATCTGGGGACAGAATTGATTAGACCACTTCAATTCCTGCATTTGCTATATGTTGCAGTACACCAAGACAGTGTTAGGGAATAGCATTATCAATTCAACAAAGGTGTCCTTCATTAGGATTTCTAATGCTACCCCAGTCAATGTGCCCCTGTCATTGCCACCACAGTGCACAATCATGAGGTCAGGAGCTGGGGATTCCACTATTCTTTTAACCAAAGTCACCAATTGGTGACACTTTAACCCTCTCTGGCCATTCCAAGTAATGTCCACATTATCAAAACTCATTACATCTCTTTTGTGCAGCCTCGCCAGCCCAGTAGACATAGCTGTGGCCCACAATCCACACTAAGCATTTTGAAGGAAGGAGGAGTAGCACACAGGACAAGTCTGCAGCTGAATAGCACAGTCGGTAGACTGAAAGACAGTGAACATGCATTTGTGCTGGTGCTTTGAAAAGAAAAAAACATTTCATTGGATGGAGAGAATATTCAGGTGAATAAAAGTAGGTAGCGTTAGAAAAGCATTAGTAAATAGATGTTTCATTGGCTGTGGTAAAAAGAAAAAAATGTAATACAGACTTGGAAATGCTTTGCAGGATGTACAGTAAACCACAGCTGATGCCGTTAATTTTGTAACTAGTATGGCCCTTATAGAATGTACTGTGAACTTGTAACCTATTATTCTAGTGGGTTGCTATGGAGAATGTGCTAAGTGTGTATTGGGAGAAGGGTATTAAAGGAAGAGGTATCAGTTTTTACAAATTGGAGAGGTTTAGGGTAATTGTTCTATAAGGAGGGTAAGATTACCCAGTGAGGATTTTGCAATAAAGTGTAATATGCTCATAAAAATATAAAACTATGACGGTAAGCAGGTTTTTGAACTCCCATTTCTATTTGTGAATTCATTGCAATCAAATCGATAACTTTGTGATTGTGTGAAAACAGGCATCCATTATGGGTAATCTCTAAAAGTGAGTGATAGGGTTAACAGATAGTCACCATTCAGAAGTGGAGTTAGAACAATAAAATATGAAAGGAATGTTTTTATTTCTCTAACTTTTGAAGTATCAGACAATAAAAAGTTCAGAAGATTGCCATTTACGGTTGCTTTGTATCAGAGTGGTGTGCCATTCTTGTGCTAGGTTTTTACAAACCCTGAGAGTACCCCATCTCTCTTATAAGAGAAACAAAAACGATGTTACCAACCATCTCAATCTTGGGTGTGTGAACTACATTTCTTTGTAATTAAACAAATTAATTAAAAAAGTAATTCTGTTTGTAATTAGACAAAAAATATAATAGTACTCAAAGTAGCTGAGAGGATTTATGACTGGTAGTATCAATGTGTGTGAGGTGCAGAGTAGGTTGCTATAAAATAAGTTTACAATGTGTGAGCGTGGAACTGCCTATTGCACTTGTGCTGCTTTATTCCATCCTCTATATAGTAGAAAAAAATACTGTAGTTAAATGCAATAATGTATTAGGAGATGTAAAAGTTGTACATGTGTATAGATCATATGCTGGATAGAAACCATGTTTTTTTACTTGTGGGAGTTGTAGTCCTGTTTATTTTATTAAAAAAGAGCAGCAGCACAGTCAGAATTAAAGGGGGAAAACCTACACTGTAGTGTTTATAAAGCATAAATATGTCAGCTATGTATTAGATAATTTTTTGCATAGTTGTTCCTGAATTACAAGGTTAGCTTTCTATATAATTAGATGGTGAGATGTGCCAGCTTCAGTTGCTATGCAAAAGTAGTTTGTTAAGTATTACATGCATGTTTTAGTACATATAGCTGAGTTCTGAGATGATCTGTATGTATGCCGTAAAGTACAGAGCTTTCTGTTAAAAAAAGAGAATCGTCTATCAGAATATTTTAGTTCCTTAGTCATACATATTGGCACTAATATGCCAATCACTACATACAGTGTAGCTGCCATAATGCAACTCACATACATGTTTCCAAAGCATATAGTGCTTGTCAACCACTCGCAGAGCAACAGATGCAGTTATTTATTCACTAACATTTTCACTAAGTAGCTATATATTGAGTAGTGTGAAAGATATTTGCAAAGATATATTTGTAGCTTTCAAATTTCTAACACAACTACTGAGGTGTTTATTCAGCTTTGTACGCTCACATTAAGTGAGATATAGTGGTTGTAAATCAAACACACACAGTGGCACATTTTCATAAACAGGAGACTGCTAGCTACTCTATTCGGCACGGTGTTATGTGCTTGGTATGTAATGCATGTACTCTGTATATTCTGTGAGCTATATGCACTCCTAAAGACCCATGTGCTTAATTATACATACACTCTGCCAGACAGAGTTTAATCTGAGATACCTAAGTACAAAAGGAGGCAAACAGTCAAACATCCAGTAAAATAGTGACAGAAGCCCCAAATCATTTACTTACACGGACATGACACAAACTATGCAGCCAGTTTTATTTCATTTTACAGAACCAGAGAAGTTACAAACAGAGACACTGATGTATCCACAAACTTACATGACACATTGAATCAGAGGCCTAGATAGGGATTGAGAGTGTCATTCCTATATAGGTTAAAGAACTGACTCTCTTTAGTCTAACATGCGGAGAAATAGCCCTTCCATCATGTTTTGCGGCTGGTACACTTGAGCCAGTGCATGCAATTTTACTGCTTGGCCAAGCATCAGATTTAAAACTCCTCCAAAAGGCTGGAACTGGTCTTCTACCATGTATAGGTATCCACTGAGGTAGCCTCTAGCTAGGCTATAAGGCACGAAAGTTTGTGCTCAAAAGGTACCATACTTACTTAATATTCTCTGAGCTATATGCACTGCTAGAGATCTATATGCTCAATTATACATCCCCCTCAGACATTAATCTGTGATGTGTACGTACAATAGCAGGAAGACATAAAAATACTCAATGAAATAGTGGCAGAAGCACCTAAAGAATCACTCATACAGACAAGTACAACTGATATGTATCTAGCACTGAGGGAGGTAGTTGGACACACATTTTAAAAACCGAATAATCACTAACACATCCAGTAGGCCCAATTTCCCCTTCCATCATGTTTGAGACCAACTACACTTGAGTCAGTGAATGGAGTTTTAAGCTAGAATAAACGTCTGATTTAAAAGTCCTACACAAGCATAATTTGCTCTTCTACCACGTGTAGGTGACCACCGAGGTAGCCTGCAGCTACAGTATTGGGCAGGGTATTATGTTCTTAAAATGTAGCACATGTACTATGTATGTTCTCTGAGCTATATGAACTTTTACAGACCCATGTACCCATTTATATATCTACCCTGCCACTGAGACTTTAATCTGTCATACATAAGTACACAATCAGGAAGACAAAAAACACTTTTATTAAATAGTGGCAGAAACACCAAAAGATTCACTCAAACAGACACTTACAACTGATATGTATCTAGTGCTAGGGGAGATAGTTGCAAACACACTTCAAAAACCCAATTGTCACTAACACACTCAGTAATCAAACCTTGCAGCCTATTTCATTCCCTTTTAGAGGAGCAGAGAGGTCACAAAAAGGGGCAGTCATTTACCCACAAACTTACATGCATATGGAATCACAAGCAAAGATAGGGACAGAGAAACTCATTTCGATATCAGCTGAAGAACTCACAGTATCTACCCTACTTTGCAGATAAGTTGCCCTTCCATCATGCTCAAGCCCTTCTACACTGAGTCAGTTAATAGAGTATTAGAGCTATGCCAACCGTCTGATTTAAAAGGCATAAATTGCTCTTCTACAACGAATAAGTCATCACTAAGGTAGTATGCAACTACAGCATAGGGTATAGTAGTATGTGCTTAAAAGGTACCACCAGCCCTGCCGAGAACCACGCAACAGGGGTAGACTAGCGCATTTTAATGTGGTGTCCGCATCACCTCATTAAAATGCATTAGTCTTGTGTTTATAGTGTCTTGAATACCCCAAGCATGCGAGACGTGCTCAACAAAGAGCTTTAAGTAAGCGCAGAGCCCGGTACTAGTGAGTGCGCTCTAAACTGTCTCCCAATCTTCTGTCGCAAACAAAATTTGGCCTTAATTTACAATTGGAGAGGCTAATGAACTGTAAAGTTATTTGCGTGCCCGCTTGCTGAGCAGTATAATGATCCTGAGAGTTTGATGTGGCAGGACAGAGTTTGGGACCTCACTTTCTTAATTGCTGGAGCAAGCAGTCTGCAGCGGCCTCTGGATGCAGCTAATGCTCCACTAAATCAATAATCTAAAAAGATTACCCAAATGCCAGAGATTTCTGGATCCCTGTCTCAAACTTTTTTTCTTTAATCAGGGTTGAGAAAGTATGTGCACTTCTTTGTGCCTACAATTCGGAAGCACCATAGCAGGGCATTCATACAAGAATGTTTGGATCAGTGCATCTCCCTGTGTGTGAGTGGGTGGGGGGTTGGCGGAGTGAAGAGGACATGTACGGCAGGGGGACAGTGTTATTGTTGCTGCTGCCCTGCGTAGCTCAGAGGTCCAGGGCAGTTCACGGCGCTTCACTGAGCAGGAAAGGCACCTTTGTGCCCCTGCTTCCTTTTCTGGGAGCATCTTAGTACAAGTCAATCAGTTGCTGTTTCTGTGAAGAGATGTCTAGGCAGCCAAAGAGAACATGTGTGGCAGCACATATCTGTCAACTCGCTGTCTGCTAAAGAACGTACTCCCTTTGGCTGCCTTTGTTCCCAATGGGTCACTCGCAGAATGAATGAGGTTGGCTGATTGAAGGACCATGATATGAAATATTCTGTGGTGAAAAAGGCAAAGGTGACCAGGTAAAAGCTCTTTTACTTGATACATCTGCATAGCTCTCGTTTAGGATACCTTTTGTATCCACTGACAACAAAAAACAAGATAAATTCTACTGAGTAAACAAAACTACCAGAACTACCAAACATCTTAACCTAGTCACCGACATAATGTTGACACAAATCAACTGCGATTAACTCCAAAAGAGTTCGGCACGTGTATAAAAAATGATATAAGGACCTGGACTCAGCAGAAACCATTATATAACCGGTGAGCTGGATTTCCACCAGGGTGTTCCCCAGTGCCTTGTGGAATATGAGTCTAGAGGCTTCTGTCATTAGATTGCTTGATTTTGCTCGCGAGAAAGTGTCACTCATAGTTATTGAATGTCACTCAGAATTACATTGAAATTATGAAAATGTCACATATAAGCAATCTCGAACCTTGGCAGGTATGTACCACATGTACACTCTATGTATGAGCTTCTACAGACCTATATGTCCAGATATACATCCTCAATGCCACCCAAACTTTAATCTGACATACTTAAGTACAAAAGAAGGCAGGCATTTAAACATCCAGTCAAATACTGACAGAAGCATGTAAACATTTAGTTGCACAGACAGGCACAACTGAGATGTATCTAGCACTAAAGGAGGTAGTTGCAACTGCACTTCAAAAACCCAATACTCACGAACACAGTCAGTAGGCAAACTATGCAGCCCATTTAATTCCTTTTGAGAGAACCACAGAGAACACGCTCATAGAGGCACTCATTTACCCACTAAGTTACACACACATGCAATCATAGACGCAGATAGGGACCGAGAGACACTCATTTGGATATGTATTAAAGAGCTGACATGTTCTACCTTAACATTTAAACAAGTTGCCCTTGTATCTTGTTTGAGGCCTGCTACACTTGAGGCAGTGCATGGAGGTTTACAACTAGGCCTACTGTATGCTTTAAAAGTCCGGGGCAGGCAGGCTTAGAGGAAAGGCCCATTGGGAAGAGCTGGTAGGCAGGCACAGAACCAGGTCCCTTGGGGCCCCAGTGGGCCGGCCCTGGTCTTGCCTTCCCTTGTCTCGGAATCGCCAGACCTCACGGAGGTCTGACTGACCCTCTTCCTAGTAATCCGGAGGAAAAATACCCCCCTTTTTTTGTAATCCGTGCGCACCAGCTGACAGAGGGGACCCATGGCGCGAACTTGCTCGACCTCTTGTAGCCCTCGCTGAGATCAGGGAGGCAAATGAGCCCTCATCGGGTATTCCAGGGAAGTCCAGCCATCTGGTCGCCCCATTGGAAAGCATTACGCGCGACCAGATGGCCGAGGGGATAGGTGCGACCAGAGGGCCAAGGGGAAAGCTGTGACCAGGGGCCCCAGCTGGGCCTCAGCCATGGAGCTCGAGGGGGACCCTCCGACCCGGGGCCCGCGGACACCTTGACAAGCAGGCAAAGCTGGCGAGGTCTGCATGGGACTGACGGACCCCAGTCCCGGGCCCTTGGCGGAGCGACAGGCCAGAGGACGGGGCCCAGGGTGGGAGCGCCCGACCCAGGGCACGGTGGGGCCCCTGGACCCCATTGGGGCTCTAGGGCCCAGAGTAGCAGGGAAAGCATCCCAGGCCCACGGGACACAGACCCGGGCACTCTGCCACGCGGCAGGCCCAAAGACAGAGCCCGGGGTGGGGAGGCTGCCCTGCCTAGGGCCCACAGAGGCCCAGCCGTAGCTCCTGAACCCAGCCAAGCAGGGGAGGCTCCCTGGGCACGATGAAACCCCATCTTGGGCGTTTGACTGAGCGGCAGGCCAAGGGATGGGGCCTGGGGCTGAAGCACGTGACCTGGAGCCCAGCGGGGTTCCTGGACCCACCCCGGCCGCCCAGGACCAGAGGGGCAGGGGAAGCCTCCCCGGGGCAGCAGGACTCCGTCCCCGGCACCCTGCCACATGGCAGGCCCGAGGAAGGAGCCCGGGGTGGGAGTGCCCTAACAAAAGTGCAAGTGGGCGCCGGGCATGGGGGGGCCGGAGGCCCGGGACCCCTGCTGGGCCTCAGCCATGGGGCTCAAGGGGACCCTCCTACCCGGGGCCCGCGGATACTTTGACAAGCAGGCAAAGCGGGCGAGGTCTGCACGGGACCGACGGATCCCAGTCCCGGGCCCTTGGTGGAGTGACATGCCAGAGGACGGGGCCCAGGGTGGTAGTGCGCGACCCGGGGCCTGGCGGGGCCCCTGGCTCCATTAGGGTTCCCGGGCCCAGAGGCGCAGGGAAAGCATCCCCGGGCCCCAGTCCCGTGCACTTTGCCACGTGGCAGGCCCAAGGACGGAGCCCGGGGTGGGGAGGCCGTCCTTCCTGGGGCCCACAGAGGCCCAGGACAGAGCTCCTGAACCCAGCCAAGCAGCAGGAGGCTCCACGGGCATGACAAAACCTCGTCTCTGGCCTTTGGCAGAGCAGCAGCCCAAGGGACGGAGCCCAGGGCTGGAGCACCTGACCCGGGTCCCGGCGGGGCCCCTGGACCCAGCTGGGCTCCCGGGCCCAGAGGTGCAGGGAAAGCCTCCTGGGCCCGTGGGACACCATTCCGGGCACCCTGCCATGTGGTAGGTCCAAGGACAGAGCTCGGGGTGGGGAGGCCCCAGCCGGAGCTCCTGAACCCAGCCAAGCAGGGGGAAGCTCCCCGGGCACCCCATCTTGGGCCTTTGGCAGAGCGGCTGGCCGGGGGACAGGGCCCGGGGCTGAAGCACCCGACCTGGGGCCCGGCGGGCCCAAAGACCAAAGCCAGGGCTCACAGAGGTGTAGGGGAATCCTCCCTGGGCCCGCAGGACCTCCTCCCAGGCACCCTGTCATGTGGCGGGTCCAAGGACAGAGCATGGGGTGGGGAGGCCGCCCTCCCCGGGGCCCTCAGGGGCCCCGGCTGGAGCTCCTGAACCTAGCCAAGCAGGGGGAGGCTCCCTGGGTTTTTGGCAGATCAGCAGGCCCGGACATGGGGCTCAGCGCTGGAACGCCTCCCCGGGGCCTGGCAGGGCCCCTGGACCCAGCCGGGGCTCCCAGGCCCAGAGATGCAGGGAAAGCCTCCCCAGGCTCGCAGGACCCCATTCCGGGCACCCTACCATGCGACAGGCCCGAGGACGGAGCTCGGGTGGGGAGGCCACCCTCCCCAGGGCCCTCAGGGCACCCGGCCGGAGCTCCTGAACCCAGCCAAGCAGGGGGAAGCTCCCTGGGCACTATGGAAGCCCTCCCTGGGCTGCTGGCGAAGCGGCAGACTGGGAGACAGAGTCCAGAGAGCGCCCTCCCCAGGGCACAGTGTGGCCCCTGGACCTCATTGGGCCTCCCGTGCCCAGAGGCGCAAGGTGGGGCCTCCCCGGGCCCGTAGGACCTCGTCCCGGGGGCCCGGCATGCAGCAGGCCTGAGGTCAGAGCCTGGGGTGGGGAGGCGGTCCTCCCCAGGGCCTTCAGGGGCCCCTGCCGGAGCTGCTGAACCCAAGCCGTGCAGGGGAACACCTGATGTGCCCTGGGTCCATGGCAGAGCCCAGTGTAGGGAGCACCCGGCCAGAGCTCTCGGGCCCGGACACCCAAGGGAGGACCGCCCGGACCCGATGGAGCCTGTCCCGGGCACTTTGCCATGCCACGGGCCGGAGTACGGAGCCCCAGACAGGGAGGAGGTTTTTGACCGGCCCTAGCCCATCTGGTCGCCGGCTGAGTTCTCCCAGACCGCAAGGGGTTCCGGCGTACCCTGTCCCTAGTAAGCCAGAGAAAGGGTACCCCCTTTTCTGGTAACCTATGCACACCGAGTGACAGAGGGGACCAAAGGTGCAGACGCGCCCAACCTCTTGGATCTCTGGCTAGGATCGGGGAGGCAAACAAGCCCCCATCGGGACTTCCAGGGCAGCCCGGCCATCTGGTGGCCCTATTGGAAAGCATTTCGCACAACCAGATGGCGAGGGGAAAGGTGTGACCAGATGGCCGGGCCCAAAGGACGCCCATAGGTCCTCCCTGCGCCTTTAAGGAAGGGCTCCTGCATGCCCTTGGAGGGCTCGGGGGCTCTGCTTCCCGGGGGCTCATGAGAGCCTTTAGCTGGGTCTCAGGCACGGTACTGCGAGGGGGGCCCCCAGTGGAACTCTGATCCAGGGCCCGCAGGCACCTTGACACGCAAGTGAAGCGGGGAAGGCATGCCCTGGCCCGATGGACCCCCGTGACGGGCTCCCTGACCCTCGGCTGACCGCAGGACATGGGCTCCCGCACTCCAGGTCCCGGAACCAGTCCCCGCTTATGAACCCAGCCAAACAGGGGAGGGGAGAGTCTCCCCGGGCATCAGGGACCCCCGTCCCGGCAGACGGACCCTCAGCAGGCCGCAGGACAGGGGCTCCCGCACCCCAGTCGCTGAGTGAGGCCTAGGCCCCGGGCCCAGTCCCTGCTTCTCAATCCAACCAGGCCAGGGGATCTGGAAGCCTGCCTGCGCACAAGGGACCCGACTCACGGGCACCCGGACCCTCGGCTGGCCGTAGGATGTAGGCTCCTGCAACCCGGGGACCCGCCGGAGCCCAGGCCTGGGCCATGCTTCTGTGGAGGCGGGTGGCGGAGCGGAGTTCCACAAAGTTTCTTCATAACTCCATGGAAAACCGCATAGTGGCACTACGCCAGCTTCACCCAGGGTTAGTGTGAAACACCAACCGCAGCCACAGCTGTCTAACTGGCGGGACCATGCCAGTCTGCAATGTTGGCGTTGCATCCTCCGACGCTGCCAGGTCTGTGATCCACCTGCCGAGCGTATTATGACTACATAGACGTACTTGCAGTCTCCCATTGGTGGTCAACAAATGGTGGTTACTCAATTGTAGACATGTGAAAAAAAAACAACAAAACAGTGACTATTGGATGGATTTAAAAACTACACACCCTTGGCAAGTGGACACGCCTGCAAATCACACTATAAAACACACCACATCCCTGACTAGCATCCTTTGCTACACAACTGCAGCAAAGCAGGACAGACAGACAGCCAGCCATTTTCTCCGCTACACATTTTCATCTTGCCATTTAGCACTCCAGCCACCTGTAATTTTTTTTGGGGTACTTTTTTCCCTCTATCACTTTTCATTTATGTACTCACTCACATTTTAATTTTTCACCATGCCTGGGATAAAAAAAAGCTGAGCGAGTTGACAGTCATGGTGGATGAAATCATTAGAGTAGAGCCACAAATGTTTGGATCCCAAGCAGGGGCGGTTTCTTAGTGAGGGTGCCGGGGCTCCGCCCCTTTACTTCCACCCCCTCTGGGTGGCCCATTGCAAAAGTAAAAAACAACTGCCTTTATCTGTTTAAAAAAAATGCACACACATACACATCTCTTGTTTGTGGCTGTTGTTACCGACCTGAGATGATTGATGACTCTCATGTGAGCGACTCCGATCCATTGCACTCCCTAATGCTGCCTGTTGGTGGATTCTGAATCTTCTGAAGCCTGTGAGGTCAACAGCTCGGCAAAGACATTGCCTTGAGGACCATTCTCCACCCCCTCGTGACGTGGGTGTGAAATTAGCCCCAGGCGCTTCAGGCTGAAGCCCTGTAGCACCAGGGGCTTCACGTCAGTCAAGGATTAGAGAGGATGGCACCCCACCCTTTCCGAACTTGTCACAGGGAGTTGGGTCTGCCCTGTGACGCATTGGGAAAGGGAGGGGTAGAGGATGCAAGTAGATGGGAAGCGGAGAAATCGAGTCTGCGCAGTTTGTCATCATGATTTTTGAAGACACACTACACAGACTAGAGGTGTTTGCTTCCCGCTCTGGTTTTAATTGAAGGGCCGCGTGGATGACTTTTGCAGGTCCAGCCCAGCGTCTGTGTTTGGCTGGCAATAGAAGCCAGGAGCTGAGGAGCAGGCATAAAGATACATTTCACTTCTTTGGGTGTTCCTTGAAGAGCGCTCTGCCTCCAGCTAGATGTGTGTCGAAACAGATTAGCAAATACTGGGGGATATTCTCAAGAACGTGTGATAACCATTGCAAAAGTAACTTAATGCAACCTTCTACATCGCAGTCTATCGTGGGTAATTTACGCCGTGTTAACCAAGTATTCACAACACAGCGGCACCATGCGATAGTCACCAGATAACGCGTCAAATGGCTGCGTTGACATCAACGCCACGCCACAAAAAGGCGAAACACGAATGCAAAAAAAGCTGTGATGAGGCCAATCGCGATACAAAAAGCTGCGAAAGCCAGCGGCAGTCCTGCAAATCCCACGTGTCTGGTGGAAAAATGCACTATAAAAGCTACAAAAACAACACACCAGAAACAATCCAAAGTGCGTAGCAACATGGATGCACCCTGCAGAGGGCGACGCGAACGCCACAAGCCCCACAGACCACCAGCAAGGAACAACGGGCTCGGGGAAGGCCAAGGAGAAGAGGAGAGGAACGTGGTGCAGTCCACAGCAAAACCAGATCAGCGTCGCGGAGGTGACAGAACACAACCATCAACTGACCCACAATTAGACCACTGGGAATGCAGTCGGAGTGTCGAGGAGGCCAACGGAGAAGGCCAAGAGGCGCTGGCATGATGTGAAAATCTAAACCAGGCACAAAGCCGCTGCCAACAGGAACACAGTAACGGCGACAGAAGGTGGGAGTCCTGCGCCACAGGAGGAGCTGGAGGAAACCGAGGCCACAGTCAACAGTGTGGAGACGGTGCAAGGAGTCGGGAGTGCGGACACAGCTCGGGAGGGCCTGACACAACAACAACAGGGTGAGTAACGACCAGGGACTGGGGGACGGAAGGAGACAGACTCAACAGCACACATGCACAATTAAGTATAGCACACTGCACACCCACAATGACCCAGGATCACGTCCCTCATACCCGTTGCACACTGCAGCACACACACATAGCCATAACAACACATCCACATTGACGACAATGTGGTACAATATGCAACCCCAACACTGCAGAACAGAGGACACAACTGACTCCGCACATGCGCAGAAACAGGCCTACTACATCTGATAGAGCTGGAAACTGTGAAATGGAAATGTACGCGTACAACCTCACTTCTGTCATGTAGTCCAAATGTACACTGTCCCGCATCTAAATCCTGCACCTCCAAAACAGTTACAATGTATATTGTCAAACAGTCTGCATATAATCAAGAACAATGCGCCAACATACATATCAACACAATGTCAACATGCAGCTCCTCTTCACATTACAGAGGGACACACAACACCTCAAGCAGAGCACAGAAGACCACACATCAGTGATGTCGGAGAGGACCACCACACCTTCGATACCGACGCCCTACAACAGCCCATAGACATCCCACACAACCCACCACCAGGACCAGGGCAGCCAAGCTACTTAGAGGTGAACCCAGCCCCTGCAACAGACCACACAGCATGAAGCACCCGCAAGCACGGCAGGCTCACAACACTTCACCGAGCTACATATGGCACCCCAATGCCAGGTGTCAGAACACCAAAAGGAGGTGGCCGAACAGGTGCGGGTGTGGTCCGAACACATGGAAGGTGAACTAGATCACATACGTGGGTGTCTGTTACCTTTCAGGGACCACCTACACCCCACAAAGGAGACCCACACTGCCATAGAGACACATGCAGATGCACATTCCCAGTACAGAACCACGTCCAGGGGTACGCACATATCAGTCACACACCCACATTGGCTCTGCGTACGACGGCCCAGTCCACTCCCCTTGCGAATTGAGTGGGTGATGACAAAGCTACATGTCCAAGCTGTAACCCGCTGTCTGCGGGACATGTCCGCGTCTGCTGTACACAGCACAATGTAATGTCGTAGGGCCCAGGGCCCTCATGCATACAACAAGACCACAGGGACACATGCAGATAGCATGCTGAACTGGCTAAGGGCACATGCGCCCGGCCCCTTTATTAGCAGGGCCACATGTACTGTGACACCTGTGCTGGATGCGTGTGGGGTGAGTATAAGCCAGCCCGCACATAGTGCTTGGTGCTGGCAACAACTTGAACAGTGGACACCAGTGCAATGCAAACAGAAAACACCCGCACAACTGCTGAGCAACATGAGTGGAGCTGGAGCAAGTACAGAGGTCACCCAACATAAAAACAGAAGTGTCCATGAGTTGTAGTGCACTGAGGTTGGGGCACTAGAGATGAGCGCACTCATGTGAAGAAAATGTCTAGGATTGTGTCCCTTTGGGTTATTCCTGATGCAGATGCAGTGGGGTGTGTTAGACCTGCATCAACGTCCTCATCAACTTACCGGGTCTCCCACATTGCCTGAGGTGACATTGCTGCGCAACCTCTCCACAGCACAAAACACAATCAGTAACGGTCCATGGGCTGCGGTGCACTGAGTCAGTGGCACCAGGAGTGCTGAGCAGGGGATCAGGCAGATGATGGCATCCACGACATGTCTGAGCAACTCCGTTAGTCTGCCAGTACCACTGTTTCAATTCTGGCAGATGGTGGTTGGAGTTGGCCCTGGCGATGGTGGCGTGTGCCTCCTGTGATGATGCGACGCCTGGGCCGGTCAGGACTCGATTTGATGTGTTAGCCCTGGTGGTCAGCAGTTGCAGCAGAGGCAGTGGACAGCGCAGGTCCACATGCACATGACGTCGATGAGACCACCATCACAGAGGTCATCCAATATTCATTCAGACAGGGTCCCTGACTTGAGCTGTACAGAGTTAGTGGCCCCGGATGCACAGCGGCCGGCACAGTCACACCACCACGGGAGGGTAACTTGCGGTCCACACAGACTGAGCGGGTCCTCGTCGAAGGTGAATGTGGCGGAGGGTTGCGGGGGACAGTGGAAGGTGTCCTCCAGGGCATGATGCAGAGGGCAAAAGCTTTCCGGAAGCAGCAAATGGACGAGTGGAAAGCAACAGCCTCGTTGCCACCACCAATTCAGTATCAGTTGCATGAGGATGGAAACTACCCCCTAGTCCATAGACTCAGATGCCACCAATGTGCGACCAGAGAGTGTCCATGAATGTTGGGGAACAGACTTAGTTGCACCAGGGCTGAGAGGGGATGCAGTCTGCGATGATGCCGGTACACTGATATGAACTCCGGCATTGCCAAATTAAGACTCTGTGACCTACTGGCCCGCAGTGTAGGCCGGAGGCAGCAGTCAGCAGTGGGCCACAGCCACGTGTCGTAGGCTCACGATGCACAGAGTTAGTGACACCAGGGCAGTTGTCCGTTGTGTTCGATCACCTCCATAACGATGATCCTTTTTTCCCCTAAATGCAATGCATCATCCTCTTATGCCTCTCCTTGAGTGCAATGATATGTACTCTGCCTTTGAATAATCGATGTCCTGTTCCAATTCTGTGACCTACTCGAGCGCAGCATAGGCCGAGAGCAGTAGTCTGCGTGGGCCCACAGAATCTTGCGGTTGTGATGTACAACTAAGACCTGGTGGCACCACATCGAAGGGTGTATAGTGACATACACTCAGCCATAATTAATGTACTCTGCCATGGTGTAATCAAGACTCAGTTCCAAATGTGTGACCCACTTGTCCGCTATGCATGCCGGTGGAGTACGTCAACGAGAAAGGAATACTGCAGGTCTGTGTTGCGGAGGCCGTGATGGTCTGAGGTGGCTGCCAAGGTCGCAGGGCTCGGGCTTGGAGATTGCACTGGCACGGGGTGGGCCCTCTTTAACACACGCCGGTGTGGGCAGGTGGGCATTGAGGCCTGGGTGCACAGGGGCAGGCAGGACTGGATCAGGTACCAGTGTCCCGGGGTGCAGCAGGTGCACATGATCGCTGGCAACAATACTCACGGGGTCGGCCTTGTGGCGGGGTGATAGCCGCTGCCCTGGCAGAGAGACGTTGGGCATTCCGGAAGAGGACCAGGCCCAGAGTTACGTGCCTTTTATTCACACCCGTACGCTGGCTTGGCGTACGCCGGGTCAGCCCACTCCGCTCACGCTTACGGGGGGGACGTAACAAGCTACATTTCCGCGATCTTCCCCACTGGCAGGGGTGACTTGGTTGCGTCCACTGTCCATTACACTCCAAACACCAGTGGTGTGTGTCACCATGGATATGTGTGTGGTCTGCATACTGCAGTCTGGCCAGCACATCCACGCCACACTTGGCATTGTGTATAGTCTCATTCATCGGTCACTTGCCTCCTTCGCACATGCCTGGTCCCCACCGCTTCCGACATTCTGCTATTGTGTTGACGAGGTGCCATGCCGCTGATGGCTAATGTACATGGCTGGCCCAGGTTCACACAGTGAGTTCTGCTGTCGTGTCTGGTGGGTGTGCATGTTGTATGTGAGCTTGTGACGTGTGCATTTCCTGTGTTGTGTGTTGCATGATTGTGGAGTTGAGAGTGTGGTGTGTGCATTTGGTATTGACCAACAAGCAGTGCATTTCCATAGGTGCCATCCTGGTGGCGCAGGTTGATGATGGACTGTCGGAAGGTGTAGTAATAATGCACACTGCCTGGGTGGTTTGCGGCGGCGTTGGCGGAGATTCCCCGGTGGTCCACTATTGCCTGCACATTGGAGGGATACGTGCGCTTTCTGTTGTGCTTATTGTGTGCAGTGTTGCCAGGGCCCACTAGTAGGACATGTGTGCAGTCAAATGCCCACTGACACGTGCGGGAAGCCAGCTGTGGCGTACACACCTTGCTTGGTCTCCGGCTGTTCCTGCGCAGTGTGTGGGAAGTATAGATAGTGGTGTATCAAGCTGATAGTGTCATCCATAACCGATGTGAGGGACTTGGATTGGCCTGGCTGTGTGACTCCTCCGTCTCAGGTGGATGTTAGTTGGAGGGTACCAGAGGCCAACACGTGCAGCATGGCTAGCAGCTTTGTCTGAGTTGGATGTTGGTTGTCCACTGTTTTTGTACTGTCAGACTGTGGGCAATGGTGGTCAGGATGCGGAGGAGGGCTGTCCCTTTGAGCATGTAGTAGGCAATGACATTCTCTGGTGTTGGGTCTGTGAGGTTGGTGCATTTTCGGATGGTCACTGTCTTTGTCTGCACTGCCTCAGTGTTGGTCCGGGGCGGGTCGGTGGGTGTCTGGGGGGGTGGGGGTGGTCATGGGGGTGGTGGCGGTGGGTGTTGTTGCCCTCTTGGGTGTCTGGCCCGCATGTTCAGTGGCTCCATGGCATCTGCTGTTCTTCATGTGTGGCTGTGGGCTGGGCTCCCTTTTGTGGTGCAGGCTGCCGTCCGACTTTACACCAGGTCAGAGTAGGTGTTAATTTCCTGCAGCTAACGCACCTTATCGCATGTTTCGTGGTCTTTTCACCGATCTGGCTGGTCGTTGAGAATGTTGAGGTGTGGTGTTGTCGTGGCTTTTGGCACGGGAACGCCTACTCTACATCTCATTAGCGATAGTTGCTGGACTCATCTGTGGAGATGTTTTTTGCGACTGCTATTGCAGGTAAACTGGTGATATCGGCTGTTAGCACCAGCTTGTGAAAGGGGCGATAAATTTATCGCGACTTTGGCTGCGATAAAGTGCCGTTAACTCAACGATAGCTTCTTGAGAATATGGCCCACTGAGCGGCCTCCTTCCTCCTCCACTGACTTCTGTCGATGCTTCCAAGTACAGCCCTCTCTGCAAACTCAGTTTCATGCAGTAAGTAAATACGAGTTAAATTATTTTTATTTTCCTCTGACTATGTTAGACTATCCGAAAAATTTGGAGCGCTTTAGACAAGTGAAGCGAACCGTCCTTAATGTTCTGGCAGCCAAGAACAAAGGGGTCTATTAGGATGGTGGTCGGAATAACACCCGTACCACCATGGTAGCGGAAATCAACTGCCCGCCGGTACTGCGGCCAAACCAGCGGTCATATTAGGAGCAACCGCCCAAAAAATCCGACCGCGGTGGAAAGAGGCAACGAAAAAACGCCCGTAGCGGGCGATGCTGGTGAAAAACCATCCACGACGGTTGAATTCACGGTGTAAACACACAAAACCACCGCCAGGCTCACAGACTAACAGACTAACCACCCGTGAAATTAGCATTCCCCCAATGTGACAGCGGTACGTTCCGCTGTTTCCGACCGCCGCGGTCGCAAATATTGATGAATGGGAGAGCCGGCCGAAGAGCCGTAGCATAGCCACCGCTGCGAACGCTCCGTGACAAAAATGGCGGTTGACAAAAAAAACTCACAACAAGGCCACCAAGTGCACACAGCAAACTAGCCCTGCCCTTGAAAACACCTAACACATCCCAATGGCAACTACAAAAATACAAATCACAGAACAACCCACACAACACACCTGACAGCAATATCCCATTTTGACACACCCACATAGCTGAGTATAAAACCACCCACTTCCCTGACCACAATCATTTGCAATACTCCAGAAGTGAAGGGCCAAACACCACAGCTGAAAGGAAAGGCAAATCAACACACCATCACTACACACACCACACACATCACCACCATCACTTCCACACCTGCACCTCTAACCCCTCTGCTCATCACACACCATACACATCACCCCACCCCCACCACTTCCACACCTGCACCTCTAACACCTTTGCACATCACATACCATGGCACCACAGAAAATGCCCAAATTCAGAGAGAGTGAGTTGACAGTCATGGTAGATGAGATAATCAGAGTAGAACCACAAGTGTTTGGGAACCTAGTCCTACAGATACCTGGTCCTACAGACACCATTAGCAACCATAAATCAAATGTGGGTAAAGATAAGGACAAGGTCAATGCAGTAGGGACCACCGCTCGCAACGGACAGGAAATCATGAAGCGCTGGCATGACCTTAAGAGTGTTGTCAAAAAGAAGAGGAACAAGTACCATGAGCTGGCTCAGAGGACTGGCGGTGGCCCTTCCCATTGCACCTAAAACATTCACTGCATGGGAGAAGAAGGTGCTTGCCATACTGCATCCAGAGAGTCTCACAGGAATAGCCGGGGGAGTGCAGGCTGGTAAGTAACAACAAATGTATACCATCACACTGCTAATTACTGTTCAGCACAACTATAAAGCTACATCTCCGAGGCCCAAGTACATTCATATGCACCACAATATCCGAAACATGTCCCACAGATGTAACATTCACTCCACTTGAATCACCCCAAAGGTAGCCAACATTTACAGGGTTGAATGTGTCCAGGCAACCAGCACTACAATTCCCACCAGGCCCCCCTGTACCACCCCTGAGCAGGATGTAGCACTCCCCATCACCCAGAAGCATGTGTCAGCCATTGTGTTATTCCCACTCACCTAACAGATAGGTAGCCATCTTCCCTGGGAGGGCTGGCTGGGGGTGGGAGGCCTGCACAACAAGTACCACCATTACTTGTTGTGAGAAATTTACAGTCCCTACCACAGGTTTCACCAGGAAAGAAGAATTCTGCAAGGCACCGAAGGCCTGGCTAGCAGCCAGGGATGCCCCTAGGAATATGGGAGAGCCTGTGGTGGAGGGAGAGAATGTGGATGAAGTGATTGAGGTAGTAGGTAGTAAAGCACTTTCCAGCCCGGGCACAAGTGTGTCGGCGTGGGGTCTGTCCCCAGAGGAGATGGGGGACAGGGAAAGAGAGAGACGCCATAATAGGGAGATGGCTAAGATGCAAATAGAAGGTCAGAAGGAGAGAGACCATGAGATCAGGAAGATAGAGCTTGAAATGATGAAAATGAAGCTTGAGCATGAGAGAGCATTGAGGGAGCTGGAGATTAAGGCAAAGAATGGAGAGACCTCCAGTCCCTCTGGTAGCAGCATACCAGTAGTACAGACAGAGAGCAGAGTATATATTCCTAAAGAGGTTGTTAGTGATTTCCACAAAAGAGTGCAGATAGCAGTAGAGGAGAAGTTAGCTTGGGAGGGTAGATTGTTCCCCGAGTGCAGTTTTAATTGTCTGGACTCACCAGTGAGGGTGAAGTCCAGTGGTGGCAGCAAAATTGAGTTATGTAATGATGACAGTGTAGTACGCCCACCCAGAGATGTGGCACCTGACTCGAAGAAGGGGGTTGATCTACACCAGGGGATTCAAGGATATGAGGTAGGTCCATTAGTGTGCAGTGTCCCTGAGGAGGATTGGGGAAATAGCGCAGGAGCCCATAGTCCTAGTGAGGGGAAGGACACCCTACTGACTCTAGATATGAGGTGCAGGGAGAGGGGTCCCCCCGTGGTTGAAGTCCTGGTGTATGAGTGTGAGAATCGCCCAGAAGAGTGTGGGTTGAGTGATAGAGACAGTCATGTAATGTCTCGCCCATTTCAGGAGAATGGTGTGGGGTACGTATGTGAGGCACTGGATTGTGAGGTGAAGGTTAGCACCTGCGTGGAACTGTGTAATCCATTTGTGGGAGAGCATATTGTGATTTCCTGTTTTCCAGAACTAAACAAAAACATGTTAGAGCGCGAGTTCCCTGATCATAGGGAGATGGCACAGGAGGCAGACCTCTGGGTGAGTACCAGATGCTCTGTAGAGGCATTAGGGAATGACCCTAATAGGAGTGGTTCAAAGGTCCTCCCACCAAGAGGGGTGGGAGAGGTCCGGAGTGATGCAGCTAGGTCCCCTTGTTGTGAGGAGGTTGTAGGGCCTCACATCCTGTCTCATGGGAGCAGGAGTGAGACTGGGATAGGTCCCGAAGTGCCCCAACCTCAGTCTCCAGTACTGGATGGTTCCATGAGGGAACACCAGGTAGAGAATATAGTCTGTCCGGATGGACCGTCAGTTGTGGGGAGTCTCCCCGTGTTAGGTGAGCTGGGAGTGCCCGTAGTCAGGCCTCCATCAGATCTTGTGTCTGGCCGTGCCACTCCTAGGGGGAGGGTGCAGAAGTCCAGTTTGAGGGGTGAGAGGGGGAAGAAGCCCCCAGTGGGAGAACCAGTGGGTCAGGGGCCAGTCAGGAGGGCTGAGCTCCAGAGGAATGACCATGGTGACACCACTTCTGTCCTGGGAGATCTTCGCGCCCGGTCAGGTGGACAGGGACAGGGAGGTCTGCACCAGGCAGACTGTCACGCAACACAGGGGTTCTGTGTCACCCTCGGGGAGGGTGTTTGTACTCCCCAGGAAGTCCTGGTTCGCCAGGCAGTTGTTCAACCCTGGGGGTTGGTCCTTGAGTTGGGAAGTCAGGTCCAGGTGTTGTCTGACCTGGAGGTAGGGACAACTGTAAGCAGTGTCCCGACCATTTTTTTTTCTAAAAGCACCACTCCAGGTGGGAGGGTGCAGTATGCTGGAAGGGGGAGCAGAGGGAGGAAGTCCTTGCCTCTGACCCCGGTGCCATCTGAGGGGTTTTCCAGGTTTGAGGTAATTCAGTTTTAACTCCATTCTGTATTCTGTCGCCATTTTGTTGCCCTCACTCAGGCAGCTTGGTAAACCGAGGTGCCGATTACAATCCGGTAAAAACCGGGTACGAACCGTCGGTCGGAGCGTTTTCCCCGTCCGACTCGTACCCGGTCGTAAAACTTTACAAACATGGAATTACGATTCGCACGGAAACACCATTTCCGTACGAATCGTAAAAAACACCGACCGACGAAAAGATACATACGAATGTGATCCGGGAATGCTGCGACGTGACGTCGGTACGCTTTCAGGCAGCGTTTCACGACCCAGGAATTACGATTCGAACCGACAGCAGTCCGGACGGCAATATTTCCACGGCACCCAAAAAGTGCCGGAAAAGCGAAGTACGCCGCAAATCGACCAGAGTAGGTGGCCCGGTACGCACCGTACCCCCCCCCCAGCCCCCGTACGTACGCGCCGACCACCCCCCCAGCCCCCGTACGTACGCGCCGACCCCCCCCAGCCCCCGTACGTACGCGCCGACCCCCCCAGCCCCCGTATGTACGCGCCGACCCGCCTAGCCCCCGTACGTACGCGCCGACCCCCCCCAGCCCCCGTACGTACGCGCTGACCCCCCCCCAGCCCCCGTACGTACGCGCCGAACCCCCCTGTATGTACACCCGTGTACGTGTCGAACCCCCGTGTACGTTCGAGTCGAACCCCACCCGTGTACGTTCGAGTCGAACCCCACTCGTGTACGTTCGAGTCGAACCCCACCCGTGTATGTACGGTGCGTACCCCCCGTGTACGTTCGAGTCGAACCCCCCCGTGTACGTTCAAGTCGAACCCCACCCGTGTATGTACGGTGCGTACCCCCCGTGTACGTTCGAGTCGAACCCCCCGTGTACGTTCGAGTCGAACCCCACCCGTGTATGTACGGTGCGTACCCCCCGTGTACGTTCGAGTCGAACCCCCCCGTGTACGTTCAAGTCGAACCCCACCCGTGTATGTACGGTGCGTACCCCCCGTGTACGTTCGAGTCAAACCCCCCCGTGTACGTTCAAGTCGAACCCCCCCGTGTACGTTCGAGTCGTAGCCCCACCCGTGTATGTACGGTGCGTACCCCCAGCGCGACTCGAACGTACACGGGGGGGTTCGACACGGGGGTTCGACTCGAACGTACACGGGGGTTCGACTCGAACGTACACGGGGGGGTTCGACTCGAACGTACACTGGGGGTTCGACTCGAACGTACACGGGGGTTCGACTCGAACGTACACGGGGGGTTCGACTCGTACACGGGTGTACATACAGGGGGGTTCGGCGCGTACGTACGGGGGCTGGGGGGGGGGTCGGCGCGTACGTACGGGGGCTGGGGGGGGTCGGCGCATACGTACGGGGGCTGGGGGGGGTCGGCGCGTACGTACGGGGGCTGGGGGGGGTCGGCGCGTATGCGGGCACGTCTCCATGGTTGCTATGGGAGTTCGGTGCGGACGGTGTTTTTTCCATCCGGTTGTAACCTCGGACGCACGGGATGGATCGTGATTCCTCGGTCGGACTTCACCTTTCACATTTGTACGGTAAATCGTACGAGGACGTGTCGGACACATTTTCCGACCCGAGGACGTGTGGGGAATGATTCCCAATGCGGTTCGTATGGACTTTTTACCATGCGAATCATGATTGCCAGTTCGTACGGCACTTCTACGATTCGTACGGTAAAAAGACCGGATACGAGTCGCACGGGGAAATTTTTTACCGGATCGTAATCGGCACCCGAGTGTTTTTGCCCTTTGTACTGCCACGTGTCAAATAACCTTCCCTTCCTTGTTGTGAAGCCAATTCCAGGTACTAGCCAGACTGACTAAATCCCTGCCTATACTGACTAATCCTTATCCCAACTATTTGTTGGCCTTCAGTATTCTTTCACCGCATTATACTATTTTTCAAGTTGTCCTTTGAAGCACACAAACATGTCCTGCCGTTACTGATTGACCTATAGGTGCTGTCATTGATTGACTTATGGGGTTGGGCAAAAACACGACTCAAGGGGGACGTTCTGGTTACATGATGCCTTGTTTTGAATGTTTTCCTATTGGCTAATATTTGGCAGATCTTGTATGTCCATATTGGCATTTTGCATGCTTGCATGAGCCAGGACTGCCCCTTTCTTTTATGCTGAGTATGTAACCCTCACATATATAAGGCCCCAGTGTTCTGCTCTCTTTGGACTGCCTCATTCAGTTGCTGCGGCTTCTGGGTGACGTAGTCACACTCATTTTGAGTTTAATAAAGATGTTCTTTTATATTTCAGTTTCTGTGCCAACTTCTTTTTTTGTTAGTTTAACCCTGAGAAGGATTTTTGAATTTCTTCAATTGGTGCCCTCTGTGAGGCTCATCAGGAGTGGCTATCTGAGGGAGCGATCTTGTCAGGAGACTGAAATCTACTGAGGAGGACAGGACAGGACTCTACTAAGGAGGTACTCTGTGCACGGAGATTCTGGGGATTCTTTGTCTCTGCAGCCCAGTATATTTCTGATCTTCCTGATTTTGATCCTCCACATGATATCACTCCTGACTGAGAACTTTTTTTTTTGGCGTGAGTATTCTAAAAAAAGACCATTAGGTCATTCAGAACTTGGCAGTTAGAATTTGGACAACCTTTTTATTGGTAAGAGTCGTTATGAATTTGTGTTGGCCAACTTTGGATTTGTATTGGATTGATATGCAAATTGCAATTTGTGTAGGCAGGTCATGAGGAGATTTTTCTCTACTTTGTATAAAATTTGAACGGTGCAACGTACGGAGAGTACCTTAAGCACTACTTTGATTATAAATACTTGCATATTCTGCAGTATTTTTTTGGCATGCCTGTTTCAAGCTCACATCGAAGAATGTGTTGCTTTTTTGTTTTTGAAGGTACCATAGTGAGATGTGAATTAAATTAGCCGGCTCCCATGAGGGAATACCTAAATAGGTTTAGGTATAAAAACATATTTCTTCCTTGGTGATTCTGTATCCCCAGGGAATTAAAATATGGACATAATACATACAAGGATCCTTTGTTCTGCGCAATCTTATGAATGGAGTGTATTTTGGCTTCTTGGACATATAGCAGTCTGTTGGGCTGGTTTTTTTGCAGTCTTTTGGAACACTATTAAGAAGCGTTTCTTGTAAATATGACTTGCAACTAGTATTTAAAAATGGTTTGGTTTAAGTACAGACTGTGGGCTGTCCTTTGTTTCTGTCCTAAATGTTGATCTGTGGGTTAAATGTGTGTTTCTGTGGGTTAAATATATATGTCCTGAGTGTTTGACCCCTTTCTGTTTATGTCTGAAATGAGCTCAATGTGTGTTTGTGGTTTTTCTTGATGTTTTCAGTCTGTTAAGCAAAATGTCAGTTAATTAATATTAAGTAGAAATTAAATAAAAATCCAGAAATGAACCATGTGATATGCTAAATAGGGTGAACAGTCTTAATATCGAAAAAAAAAATATCGAATGGACATAATATCGAGTCTAAAATATAGAATGGACATAATATCGAATGGACATAATATAGTTGTTAAAAATATCGAATTGCAGGTAAGTAATATCGAAGTACATATTATAGGCATTAAAAAATAGCGAATTTTTATTATTATCGATTTTTTTAAAGTGTTTTGCATGTTAATATATGTGTTAAAAGTGTATATTAGTTTTTGTAATGTATGTTTAATTTTTTTAAAGTAATGAATTTTATGTTATAAAATTTTTGCGTAATTTAATTCCGTAGCGGGTTGTGGGTTTATAAGGGAATAGAGTGGGAAGTAATTTATTAGTAATTAAGTAAATATTTATTTTTATTTATTGGTATGGATAATTAATGTATTAATTAATTATTAATTGGTAATTAAATGTTATTAAATTATTAATTGATAATTATGCTAATTGTATTAATTTAGAATTTGTAGTGGGTTGTAGGTTTATTGGGGAATATGGTGGGAAGTAATTTATTTGTAATTAATTATTGAAAATATTTTTGTGTACTGATAATTATTTATTGTTAATTAATAATTAATTGATATTTTTTATTATTTATCAATTTTTGGTATTGAAAACTAATGGGTTGTTGATTAATTATTAATTGGTAATTAATTTGTATTAATTGGTAATTAATTTTTATTAACTGTTTAATTGATAATTATGTTAATTGTTTTGATTTATTATTTGCAGTGGGTTGTGGGTTTATAGGGGAATATGGTGGGAAGTAATTTAATTGTAAATATTTAATTATTGAAATTATTTTTGGTATTGAAAATTAGTTGGTTGTTGATTAATTATTAATTGGTAATTAATTTTTATTAATTGGTAATTAATTTTTATTAATTGTTTAATTGATAATTATGCTAATTGTATTAATTTATAATTTGTAGTGGGTTGTGGGTTTATTGGGGAATATGTTGGGTAGTAATTTAATTGTAATTAATTACTGAAAATATTTTTGTGTATTGATAATTAATTTACTGTTAATTAATTATTAATTGATATTTTTTATTATTTATCAATTTTTGGTATTGAAAATTAATTGGTTGTTGATTAATTATTAATTGGTAATTAATGTGTATTAATTGATAATTAATTTTTATTAACTGTTTAATTGATAATTATGTTAATTGTTTTGATTTATTATTTGCAGTGGGTTGTGGGTTTATAGGGGAATATGGTGGGAAGTAATTTAATTGTAAATATTTAATTATTGAAATTATTTTTGTATATTGATAATTAATTTACTATTAATTAATTATTAATTGGTATTATTTGTATTTATTCATTTTTGGTATTGAAAATTAATTGGTTGTTAATTAATTATTAATAGGTAATTCATTAAAAAAACAATATTTATTGGTATTTATAATTAATTGATTATAAAATATGTTGTGATTGGTAATTAATTTTAATAATTTTTGTATTGGTATTAATAATTAAATTATTTAAAAAAAATATTAGATTATTATTTTCCCTACTACTGCACTCATTGGAGCAGGAATAGTAATTTTTACCCCTACTCTAGCCAACGCTTTCCCTACTGTTGCACTCTTTGGAGTGGGAATAGTAATTGTTACCCCTACGCTATCCAACGTTTTCCCTATTGTTGCACTCTTTGGAGTGGGAATAGTAATTTTTACCCCTACGCTATCCAACGCTATCCTTACTGTTGCACTCTTTGGAGTGAGAATAATAATTTTTACCCATACGCTATCCAACGCTTTCCCTATTGTTGCACTCACTGGAGTGGGAATAGTAAATTTTACCCTCCCGCTATCCAACGTTTTCCCTACTGTTGCACTCTTTGGAGTGGGAATAGTAATTTTTACCCCTACGCTATCCTTACTGTTGCACTCTTTGGATTGAGAATAGTAATTTTTACACATACGCTATCCAACGCTTTCCCTATTGTTGCACTCACTGGAGTGGGAATAGTAAATGTTACCCTCCCGCTATCCAACGCTTTCCCTACTGTTGCACTCTTTGGAGTGGCAATAGTAATTTTTACCCCTACGCTATCCAACGTTTTCCCTATTGTTGCACTCACTGGAGTGGGAATAGTAAATTTAACCCTCCCGCTATCCAACGCTTTCCCTACTGTTGCACTCTTTGGAGTGGGAATAGTAATTTTGACCCCTATGCTATCCAACGCTATCCTTACTGTTGCACTCTTTGGAGTGAGAATAGTAATTTTTACCCATACGCTATCCAACGCTTTCTCTATTGTTGCACTCACTGGAGTGGGAATAGTAAATTTTACCCTCCCGCTATCCAACGCTTTCCCTACTGTTGCACTCTTTGGAGTGGGAATAGTAATTTTTACCCATACGCTATCCAATGCTTTCCCTATTATTGCACTCACTGGAGTGGGAATAGTAATTTTTACCCCTACGCTATCTGACGTTTTCCCTACTGTTGCACTCATTGGAGTGGGAATAGTACATTTTACCCTCCCGATATCCAACGCTTTCCCTACTGTTGCACTCTCTGGAGTGGGAATAGTAATTTTTACCCCTACGCTATCCAACGCTTTCCCTACTGTTGCACTCTTTGGAGTGGGAATAGTAATTTTTACCCCTACGCTATCTGACGCTTTCCCTACTGTTGCACTCACTGGAGTGGTAATGGTACATTTTACCCTGCCGCTATCCTACGGTAAAAATATTGATTATTTTTTATTAATATTACGTTAATATATATATATATTAAAAAATAAATATATAAGTTTATTGTTTTTTAACTTACATTAATTATTTATTATTTTTAAGTTATTTAAGTATTTTTAAATATGTTTTAGTTAATTATATTTATTATTTTATTATTTTTACATTACTTTTAAGACATTTAAAAAAATTCGATATTTTGACTAACTATATTTTTTTAGAACGATATTTTTGATTCGATATTTTTGTACTTACCTGTTTGTAGATAGGAATTCGATATTTTTGCATTCTATATTTTGTCATCGATATTTTGGTAGGTCTATATTTTGGTAGTCGATATGTCAGTGATCTGCTAAATAGCTATATGTTGCTATATAATTTATAGAGTAAGCAATTATGCACATGTACAAACTGTTAAATGCTTAAAAAAATAAAATTAAAATTTACATTCACTAGGAATACAATGGCCTCAAAAACGAAATTGTGTGTTTTGTAGTAAAATAAACATAGTATTTTTTACTTACATACATTGTATTAGATATTAACAGGCAAACACTTCAGCTGAAGTACATTTTTGCTGAACTCAAACGCAACACGCATTGATATGTCTTAATTTGAAAAAGACTGCCACCGTGCTCATGTTACAACACTGAGAGACAAGCTTTTATGGTCGCTAAGCAAGCAACTCTAATAGACAGGAATGTTGTTTACTCAGCCAGGACTTCACCCTCAGTTGAACACGGGTGAAACTTTGCATTTCAAAATGTTGTTTTAAAAAGGTTCCAAAACTAAGGTTCATTATTTTGTATTACAGGAAGACATTTCAATTAAGGGTTTCCTCTCTTTAAGCATTTTTCTAAGAATATTTTGGGTTCTAATGTTAAAATAATCGTTCTGTTAAAAAAAAAAAAAAAAATGCCGAAGACATTTTTTTTTTTCATGTTTTAAGTTAGGCTTCTGTGCTTAGGATTATAAATGAATGCATCTAAAATGATAGGCAAGGGATGAAGCTTGCTCTTATATCTGAAATTATCAACAATGATTGGGTTTATCAAATATAATTATTAATTATGAAAAATAATTATTAAAAATAAGTGCTTCTAAATTCATTGTTTTACTATTTATAAAGCTTAATACTTAATACTGTGACCTCCTAGCATTATAATTTAATTTAAGTTGTGTTGTACTGCATAATGAGGACATTTGTATATGGAATTTCACTTGGCGCAGGCTTAAAAAACTCATTTTTCTAAAGGATTTGCAAGAGATATGTCTAATGTCCAATATCTGCAATCTGTAAAGAACATTCTGAGGATGATTAATATGTAGCACAATTATAGGATATTTATTTTTAAGTGCCCCAAATATCAAAGTCGAAATTAGGTAAAATAGACTATTTAACAGCATTCTTGCCCTTTACAATAGCTTTAAAATGCCTTAGGCTTCAGTAAATGCATATATTTAGGTATAATACAAATTTGCAGGTTGTTCCCATTTGGGGTTGCTTTTAATGTCTCAGTGAGCCAATGTGCCCAGTGCAGAGGTTTTGGTTTAATATCAAGATTGAAGGTTCTAACTCTAGCTAGACCTACTGAGACGTTCATCCTTTTAAGGTTGATGAACTAAGTACCGTTGCATAGGGTAGTAACAAACATTTGTTCTAAAGCTAGTATGTTATGTTATTATGTTCTTTGAGTTATTCATAGTAAATGTTTTAATAATTTAAGAATAGAAATAAATTGTAGCCCCTAAAAGAAGTAATATATATAACATGTGTTTTTAAAAAGGGTTAATTATTGCAGGTTATTGCAGGTTAGGAAGTTTTTTTTGTCTGTGACAAGCTTCAGGGTGAGGAGAGAGACAGGGCTGAGGAGCGCAGAACGCAAGGCAGATTTTGACCTTGAGGTCAGTAATGTGGGAGTTAGGAGTGAGTGTAAACAGATGGAGAAACCATTGCTAGGAAAAGCTTCTCTGACAAGAAGACATTAATGCTTGCACACTATAGGAACCTTGAAAAGTGGCGGGGACCAGGAATGCTGGCATAGGCTGGATAGCAGCCCAGAAAGTTCTGCTGAGGTGTTATTCTTAGCTCTTGGAGGACTGTGCAAGGTCGAGAAGTGCATTCCTGCACGGCCTCGCTCAAAGCAGGGCCTCAAAGGGGGTGATACATTCATATTTTTGCTTTTGAAAATACTGTCCATGTAGTTGCCTTAATTTAAGATGGTTGGTTACAATTGATATTTTGTGTGTTATGTGAAGTATCAGCAGTAGGTTGAAACAAGATGATTTTTTTTTTGTATGACTTCTTTGAAAACAAAACAAAATGTTTGTGTGTTTTCCATGTTTTTGCATTTTGTCCTTCTATGAATTGTTCCTGCTGGTCCTGTGTGTCAGAAGCGACACAGTAAGTTATATTTGACAGCCGATCACCACTAACTGGTGACCAGCTGTCAAACGGAGGGTTAGGAAAGTAAAAAAGTGTAATTTTCATTTTAAGCCTGACAAATTAAGCAGGCCCGAATATTTGGTTTTGGGCTGCAGGTTCATTGTGCATAAAGTACATGATATAGTGTTGTGAGGAACTGGAACATTAGCTGAGATTACCGTATATGGTGTAGGGGCCAGCGGTAGAGTTAAAATTTGTGTACTATTTTGACTTTTGTGTATCACCCATACTCTTGGTATTGTGTCACAAACCTGACTATCACCCGAGTCATTTTTCGTTCTTCCTATAGATTTTTCTTTTGCCGCTTCTCCCCTGGTTGATGTTGCATTGTGCCTAGTTATTGGGGATTTTAGCTATGTCCTAGTCCCATTTCTCTTTTTCGAATTCCTTTCACCAGTCAGCCCTTTTATTATTATTGGTGTATTGTTCAGGTTCACATTTCCAGACTGTAGTAATGTACCAGGGACCCCCATATTATGTATAATTACCTTTTTGTATGACCAGACTGGTTTTTAAGAATTTTCTTTAGGCCTACTTCAATGTTTTCCAGTCTGACTGTCAGGGTAGTGATGGACTGGTTAACTGACTCAATACTATAGTAAGACAAGTTTTCCACCTCAATAGGAGATACCTTACATTTATTTTTTTGAACATGACAAATTTTCAATGACTATTTTAATTTGGTTTTTTACCCTTTTTGTTCCTGCTTCTTTAATTTTCGGTGGGATCAGATGTGTTCTAAATCATGGAAATACCAGGACTCTAGTTCTTGTCTTTTGTTTCCACTTTTGATTATTAGCCTGTGTATTGCATAGTGCACCTGATGCACAGTTATTAAAGGGAGGTATCTACATGTCCCTGATAATCTGTATCATGTGATTTCTCTTTTGAGGTGCTCTAGATAAGGAATTTAGGAACACCTAGACGTAATCATTGAAAAAAAAAAAGAATAAAAAAAAAAATGTTTACCGCATTAGGCAATGCCACCATGTGATAGAATTCCCATGTAATTATCTACCCTCAGATGGCAGAGGATAATGAAGGGTACCCAAATTGAAGAGACTAGAAGTACTGACTTTGAGAATGACAGTGTATTCTAGACCAGAGTTGTCCTATGGCATATGGTCACTCCCTTGCAGATTGTAGGCCACCTGCTTGCAGTCCCATTGTTAAATACAATGAACTGTTTTTATACTAAACTGAGGGAAACTAACAACTGTGTCACATTTCCTACGTCACTAGATTCTGCGGGAATTAAGTCATAATAACCTGCAGAACACTGATTTAAGCCTAATTCCCATCAGTGACAGCTACAGATGAAAGACGGACGTCTTGGCCCTACAGTCCCAGCACCCAGAAAGTAGCAAGGCCGGACAGCAATCGCCAGCGCGCCATCAATGGTGTCTCCAAAGCATCATACTTGCTCCATCAGACGGCGTTGGACATCACAAAACCAGAGTTTCAGTGTAAAAGTGCGAAAAAGAAGGATCCCTGTTGTTGATGGCAGAGCTGGTTTGAAGCTTCAGTTTTCTACCTGTCATGTGCTGGTAACCTCTGACAGTGTGCAGTCCCTTGAGCCCCTTGGCCTGAATTTTGGCCACCCCCCCCTCTCTTTTCTTTGCTCCAATGGAAGGGCAGTGCACCGGAGGATCTAAGGCACTACATGATGAAAGGAAAATTAAATGAAAGAGCAGCCCAAACATCCTCTGACACTGAATAGCGAGTGTTGGAGCCTGAAAGTGTTGCTGAGCGTGAAAGTCTGTTGCTCTTTCCGATTAATAGTACTTGGGTCTGCACGAGATGATCGTTGCCTATGACCAACGAAGAGCACAATATCTGTAGTGCCTGCCGCAGAGGAAATATATTGGTGCACTGCCTTGAGACATTGAGACTTTTGAGTAAGCTGTGAGTGTTTGCCAGGAGGGCATTCCAACGGATACTGAGAAGCACTATTTTCATGGAAGGCCTGAATGAAGAGGCCCAATGCGGAAGAAAACAACAGAAGCAGATTTGATGGACGATAGAAGCCTACCAGAGAGGCTTAGAACGGACTTTGGCATAGTTATGGTTGCACAAGCGGTTCCAGTGCAATTGCATAGAATGGGTGTTAGGAGACTGATTCTTATTGTTTTGCTGGCATTTTTTTAGAGTAGTATTCTGTGTAGTAAAAGCAGAATGAGGTCTATCCTCTGTTGAAGAGTATCCCCATTTCACCTGAGAGCATTGATAAGGATCGCCACTGTTTCACCTGAGTATACAATAGTCACTGAAATGCATAAGAGCCCTGAAAAGGTTCGCTAAATAATTTTAGGATTTGCTTTTGCCTAGGGTTGTGAAAAAATGATAATCCTGTTTGTAATAATGGTCATTACTTTCTTCTGCTATCTGAATGTTAATTATGACTCGATGCTTTATTCTCTTTGTATCCCTGTTGATAGCTTACATATACCTGCTTAAATGAAATGTGTAGAATGGAAAATGCTCACCTAGCAATGAATTAGGATTTGCCTGAGTAATGGCAAAAGGAGGGTCTGAGGTAATTCAGTTTTAACTCCATTCTGTATTCTGTCGCCATTTTGTTGCCCTCACTCAGGCAGCTTGGTAAACCGAGTGTTTTTGCCCTTTGTTCTGCCACGTGTCAAATAACCTTCCCTTACTTGTTGTGAAGCCAATTCCAGGAACTAGCCAGACTGACTAAATCCCTGCCTATACTGACTAATCCTTGTCCCAACTATTTGTTGGCCCTCAGCATTCTTTCTCCGCATTATCCTATTTTGCAAGTTGTCCTTTGAAGCACACAAACATGTCCTGCCGTTACTGATTGACCTATAGGTGCTGTCATTGATTGACTTTTGTGGTTGGGCAAAAACACGACTCAAAGGGGACGTTCTGGTTACATGATGCCTTGTTTTGAATGTTTTCCTATTGGCTAATATTTGGCAGATCTTGTATGTCCATATTGGCATTTTGCATGCTTGCATGAGCCAGGACTGCCCCTTTCTTTTATGCTGAGTATGTAACCCTCACATATATAAGGCCCCAGTGTTCTGCTCTCTTTGGACTGCCTCATTCAGTTGCTGCGGCTTCTGGGTGAGGTAGTCACACTCATTTTGAGTTTAATAAAGATGTTCTTTTATATTTCAGTTTCTGTGCCAACTTCTTTTTTGTTAGTTTAACCCTGAGAAGGAGTTTTGAATTTCTTCAGGTTGGTAGATCGTTTGCAGGCTCAAGGCCCTGAACTGGTGGAGGGGTATGTTTCCCTCAAGAGGGGCCTGTGTGCTCCACAGGAAGTCCTGGTGTGCCAGGCAGTCTGTTGCCCAACTCTAGAGGAGTGTGTTGTCCATGGGGGGAATGGGTGTACTCCCCCAGAAGTCCTGGGTTGCCAGGCCCAGGTCCAGCCTAAGGGTACAGACCCTGGGTTGGAGGGCCATGTCCAGGGTGTCGCCCCAGATCTGGAGAAAGGGGCAACTGCTAACAGTGCCCCTACCGGTTTGTGTTATGGGTGCGCCTCTCTAGGTGGGAGGGTGCAGGGCCCCAGTAAAGGGGGCGGGGAGAGGGCAGCCTCACCCCTGACCTCCGCCCAGTCTCCGGCCCTTGCTGGGTACAGGCCCAGGACTGGTGGGTCAGTGTCAGGGTATGCCTGATCTGATGAGAGGGAGAGTGAACAAAAGGTGCCAGTCACCTGGGGCTACTGCCCCCCGCTTTCTGATGCCGCCGAGATTTGAGAGCCCTGAGAGGTATAGGGCCTGGGTCTCACTGCTGACTACTGTCAGTGGCAACTGTTGCTTGCTGTCTCTCTGTTGGGACACCCCTGTGAGCAAGCTTGGGTTAGGTGCTGCACAGGTGGTGTCCACCGGTGAGGGGAAGAGTTCCCCATTGGTTGTCGTAGTGGGCCCTGAGAGCGTGGACCAGGGGATCCCACAGGGTTCGGATTGGCGTAGAACTGGAGTATGCCCCTGCAGTCGCGGGCCAGATCCATGTTCTATCGCCCAAAGCAGGGAAGCCCATCAAGGTAGTGATTGGTCTCCCCTGCGTTTTGGCTGGAAGGGGGTTGTGTTGGAAATGGCCCTTTTTGCAGGGTCATCCCTAAACTTTTTGCCTTCCTCCTGTATTTTTTCTGACCTGTTTGTGTTGATTTTTTGACTCTGGGTACTTTACCACTGCTGATCAGTGCTAGAGTGCATATGCTCTCCCTTTGTAAATATGATATGTGAATTGGTATATCCATGATTGGCTTATTTGATTTACCTGTTAGTCCCTAGTAGCGTGGCCTGTGTGTGCCCAGGGCTGGTAAACCAAATGCTGCTGGTGGGCCTGCAGCGCTGGTTTGCGCCACCCACAGAAGCAGCTTGTAAAGTGTATCTCAGACCTGCCACTGCAGTGTCTGTGTGCAGTCTAGAACTGCCATCTTGGCTGTGAAGTGCACCCACTTCCCAGCCCCTGAACCTTCCCTTGGCATCATGTAAGCCACCCCTATGGTAGGGTGCATTGTATGTATAAGGTAGGACATGCTCTGATGTGTGTAGCATGTCCTGGTAGTGAATTACACACAATTTCGTTTTTCACTACTGTAAGGCTACCTGTTCTCCATAGGCCAGAATGGGCAGTTTGACTATTACACACTATAGTCCTAACTGACCCCAGGAACATGGTAGAAAAACGAGTTCAGTATGCCTGAGCTCAGAATATTAAAATACATCTTTTAGTGAAGGTTATTTTTATATTCTGTGTTTGAAAATACCACTTTTAGAAAGTAGGTATTTTCTTGCCTAAGCCTTCCAGTGTGCTCTACTGTTATGTGTATTGGCTGTCTGGGTTTGGAGTGACAGGGCTGGGGAATTCCAGGAGACAGGGTGAGGTGTCCCAGTGGAGAATGGAGAGATCTGCATCTAGATGGGTAGGAGGAGTTGCACCAGGGACCTGAATAGGGCTGTGCCTTCCCTTCACAATGCTGGTTCCACCTCCTGTGGTGCGTCTGAGGTCTCTGCCCTGCACCCTGAAAGGAAAGAAGCAGCCTGGTAAACAAAGTGCTCCAGGACTGAGCAGAACTGGTTCTGGCTGGGTTCAGTGACTTGTGACTCTTTAGAACAAAGACTTTTGGGGTATAAATATCTGTGCTGAAACCCCTACAATTTGTATTGCCCCTGTATCTCAAGACCAACCTCTGTCCATGGAACTGAAGAAAGCTGCAGGAGAGGACTGTCCTGGTGTTGTGTGCTGTTCCCTGGATTGACCTGCAGTAGTTTTCAGTGGACTGGAAAAAGGAGGGTAAAGGAGCTGTAAGAGAACTTTTTAATCTTGAACCTGCAATCACCCAAGGGCTAGAGAGAGAGCTAGCCCCCTGACTGAAGTCTCAGGACCAGTAGACTTCATTTCGTCGCTAAAGCCTCAAAATTATCGCTAAAGCCTAAAACAAATTATGGCTACACCTACAGAGCGTAAAGAAAATCATCGCATCGCTGCCGCTGAATGCTCGCTGGCCTGATCATCGCCCCGCATGTTTGCGGCCAGAAAATCATCGCTACAGCTGCTGAGCATGAAGAAAATCGTCGCATCACTGCAGCTGAAGGCTCGCTGGCCTGATCATCGCCCCGCATGTTTGCGGCCAGAAAATCATCGCTACGGCTGCTGAGCATCCGGAAAATCGTCACATTGCTGCCGCTGAAGGCCTGCTGGCCTGATCATCGCCCCGCACGTTTGCGGCCAGAAAATCATCGCTACAGCTGCTGAGCGTAAAGAAAATTGTCGCATCACTGCCACTGAAGGCTCGCTGGCCTGATCATCGCCCCGCATGTTTGCGGCCAGGAAATCATCGCTACAGCTGCTGAGCGTTCGGAAAATCATCGCATCCCTGCCACTGAAGGCCCGCTGGCCTGATCATCGCCCTGCACGTTTGCGGCCAGAAAATCATTGCTTCAGGGGCTGAGCGTCCGGAAAATCTCCGCTAACCCCCGTTAGTGAGTGGCCATGACCAAAGCGTAAGGAAAAACATCGCTAACCCACCGGAGCGACATTTCTTGTGGATTATTTGACAACATCTCAGTACTGTGAGTAAAAAGGGTCGCAGAGACCATTGCCCTGAACTGAGCTTTACCTTCCCCATTGGAACTATTTTTGCAGCATCCAGAGAGAACTATTTTTTTTTGTACAGTATTGTGGTTTCCTCGTTATTTGGTCTTGTGATAAGCCTCTATATAAAGATAACTATTTTTTGATAACTACCTGTGTTGTGTCCCTTTGTAGTGTTCCTCACTGCATTTGCTGTGTATGATCCATCAACGCTTTACACACTGCCTCTGAGATTAGCCTAACTGCTCGTGCTACGTTACCACAGGGTGGAGCAAGGGTTGTCAAGGGGGTGCAGCCCTACACTCTGACTTAGAAAGAAGGGTCCCTGCTTGGACAGTGGCCATCCACTGCCAACCAGAGACCCCCATTTCTAACACACACCAATTCACATATTGAAGAAAGCCTGTGCACAATCATGCACAGCACTGAATGCCATGTGTAAGTGCCATGGGGCCAGAGCAGCAAGGACCATATGAAAACAAAGCAAGCATGGTCGGTAGAACAAATTGAGATTTGTACATGACATGGCAAAGGTATGCATGAGATAACAATGGCCAGTTCATGCTCAGATGTAACGTCTGCCAGGCAGAGTAATCAACAAAGAGGCTTCACATAAATTTGTTGTTGCGCTAGTCGTTAGATAGCAACATGTCCTTGTAATCACAAAATATGCATGTGGTGCATGGTATGTATTAAAGTATCAAAGTAGCCCGTGCACACCATGGTGCCGATTACGATCCGGCAAAAACCGGGTACGAACCGTCGGACGGAGGCTTTTTTCCGTCCGACTCGTACCCGGTCGTAAAACTTTACAAACATGCAAGTACGATTCGCATGGAAACACCATTTCCGTACGAGTCGTACAAAACACCGACCGACGAAAAGATACATACAAATGGGATCCGGGGAATGCGCCGACGTGACGTCGGGACGCTCTCAGGCCGCGTTTCACGACCCAGGAATTACGATTCGAACCGACAGCAGTCCGGACGGCAATATTTTTACAGCACCCAAAAAGTGCCGGAAAAGCGAAGTACGGCACGAAACGACCAGAGTAGGTGGCCCGGTAAGCGCCGTACCCCCCCCAGCCCCCGCATGTACGCGCCGTACCCCCCCCAGCCCCCGCATGTACGCGCCGTACCCCCCCCAGCCCCCGCATGTACGCACTGTACCCCCCTAGCCCCCGGCATGTACGCGCTGTACCCCCCCACCCCCCGCATGTACGCGCCGTACCCCCCCAGCCCCCCCATGTACGCGCTGTACCCCCCGTGTATGTACACCCGAGTACGTGTCGAACCCCCCGTGTATGTACACCCGAGTACGTGTCGAACCCCCCGTGTATGTACACCCGAGTACGTGTCGAACCCCCCGTGTATGTACACCCGAGTACGTGTCGAACCCCGCGTGTATGTACACCCGAGTACGTGTCGAACCCCCCCGTGTATGTACACCCGTGTACGTTCGAGTCGTACCCCCACCCGTGTATGTACGGTGCATACCCCCAGCGTTGAAAAAGAGGATTTTGGTCACAGGTGTTCAGGCAGCAACATTCAGTCATCTCAGAAACGGAGTTCAACATTTTGATGGACAGTTTGAATGATCGGACCAAACAGTTGTGTATAGCGCTGATTTCATCATACCACCAGAACGAAATTAATCTAACTCCATTACATGTTAGAACGTAATTGTTGTTTTAAACATTAATTAAAAATTACGTTCCTTTGACAGCTGAGGGTGGGCGGGGCATACAAGAGTGCAGTGAGGGGAGTTTTAGAAGTAAGAGCAATGAAGAAGATGTGTTTAGTATTACCTGATGGGATCTGTAGTCAAGCTGGCTGTTACAGCCGCCCGCTTGTTGTGATAGGGTAATGTTGTGGGGAGGAGTCGGGCGTTTCCTTTTGAAATAGTAGCAACAGCTTGCAGGTAATTAAACACGGGCATGCGCGAGACGGAGACTCGCTGCGGAGTTAAAGATTTCGCTATTTTGACGAAGGTACGAATGATTTCTGAACGGGGTAGGTTTTTGAGGGCGATAACACATGAGATAATGGGGAAGGGGAACACCAGGCAAGGAATAGTGAATAATGAAGGGCGAACACAGGCGTGTGAAGCTTCCCAGGGCACAATGTTTGTGGCGTATTGTTGCGCATTAAGAGGGAGAACGTTAGTTTTCAGTTAAGCTTATTATGGAGAGTGTGTTTAGATGTTGGATTAGCACATAATGGTCTGAAAAACACTAACTAATGTCAATGTTTTAACGTTTTTAGTGAACCCCTGACGAAGAGCCACTGACAGCTCGAAATGCATTGGGTTAATAAGATCCACTCTGTAGGATGTTTGATGTATATACCATGCACCAGAAAAAGGCCTGGATAGGCATATCTGTCGCAGAAGAAACGATTTTATACTTACACTGCCCCACTTGTGACAGGAATAAAGTTTGGTGAAGGTTTGTGATCGGTTGAAAAATGGAATAAAATTCAATGAAACATGGATTTATTGTGAAATACTTTGGTGAACTTACTATTGAGCAAGCTGTGCGTCCGGAAGGAGTGGGACGTTACTCCAATCTTCTGATGTATTTCTGTACACGCGGCATTGGGGCAGGCCACGTCCGAGGCTGCACGCTTCAAGGATTAAACATGATTGAAGACAAAAGGATGATATATTGATAAAATGGAGGACATATGGTGTGCACGGGCTACTTTGATACTTTTGTATAAAATGACTGCCCTTTTGCCACGTTGCACCCAAGGAGAATCATAAAGTTGAAAAAGAGGATTTTGGTCACAGGTGTTCAGGCAGCAACATTCAGTCATCTCAGAAACGGAGTTCAACATTTTGATGGACAGTTTGAATGATCGGACCAAACAGTCGTGTGTAGCGCTGATTTCATCATACCACCAGCACGTGATTATCCTAACTCCATTACATGTTAGAACGTAAATGTTGTTTTAAACATTAATTAAAATTGACGTTCCTTTGACAGCTGAGGGTGGGCGGGGCATACAAGAGTGCAGTGAGGGGAGTTTTAGAAGTAAGAGCAATGAAGAAGGTGTGTTTAGTATTACCTGATGGGATCTGTAGTCAAGCTGGCTGTTACAGCCGCCCGCTTGTTGTGATAGGGTAATGTTGTGGGGAGGAGTCGGGCGTTTCCTTTTGAAATAGTAGCAACAGCTTGCAGGTAATTAAACACGGGCATGCGCGAGAGGGAGACTCGCTGCGGAGTTAAAGATTTTGCTATTTTGACGAAGGTACGAATGATTTCTGAACGGGGTAGGTTTTTGAGGGCGATAACACATGAGATAATGGGTAAGGGGAACACCAGGCAAGGAATAGTGAATAATGAAGGGCGAACACAGGCGTGTGAAGCTTCCCAGGGCACAATGTTTGTGGCGTATTCTTGCGCATTAAGAGGGAGAACGTTAGTTTTCAGTTAAGCTTATTATGGAGAGTGTGTTTAGATGTTGGATTAGCACATAATGGTCTGAAAAACACTAACTAATGTCAATGTTTTAACGTTTTTAGTGAACCCCTGACGAAGAGCTACTGACAGCTCGAAATGCATTGGGTTAATAAGATCCACTCTGAAGGATGTTTGATGTATATACCATGCGCCAGAAAAAGGCCTGGATAGGCATATTTGTCGCAGAAGAAACAATTTTATACATACACTGCCCCACTTGTGACAGGAATAAAGTTTGGTGAAGGTTTGTGATCGGTTGAAAAATGGAATAAGATTCAATGAAACATGGATTTATTGTGAAATACTTTGGTGAACTTACTATTGAGCAAGCTGTGCGTCCGGAAGGAGTGGGACGTTACTCCAATCTTCTGATGTATTTATGTACACGCGGCATTGGGGCAGGCCACGTCCGAGGCTGCACGCTTCAAGGATTAAACATGATTGAATACAAAAGGATTGTATATTGATAAAATGGAGTACATATGGTGTGCACGGGCTACTTTGATACTTTTGTATAAAATTACTGCCCTTTTGCCACGTTGCACCCAAGGAGACTCATAAAGTTGAAAAAGAGGATTTTGGTCACAGGTGTTCAGGCAGCAACATTCAGTCATCTCAGAAACGGAGTTCAACATTTTGATGGACAGTTTGAATGATCGGACCAAACAGTCGTGTGTAGCGCTGATTTCATCATACCACCAGCACGAAATTATCCTAACTCTATTACATGTTAGAACGTAAATGTTGTTTTAAACATTAATTAAAATTGACGTTCCTTTGACAGCTGAGGGTGGGCGGGGCATACAAGTGTGCAGTGAGGGGAGTTTTAGAAGTAAGAGCAATGAAGAAGGTGTGTTTAGTATTACCTGATGGGATCTGTAGTCAAGCTGGCTGTTACAGCCGCCCGCTTGTTGTGATAGGGTAATGTTGTGGGGAGGAGTCGGGTGTTTCCTTTTGAAATAGTAGCAACAGCTTGCAGGTAATTAAACACGGGCATGCGCGAGAGGGAGACTCGCTGCGGAGTTAAAGATTTCGCTATTTTGAGGAAGGTACGAATGATTTCTGAACGGGGTAGGTTTTTGAGGGCGATAACACATGAGATAATGGGGAAGGGGAACACCAGGCAAGGAATAGTGAATAATGAAGGGCGAATACAGGCGTGTGAAGCTTCCCAGGGCACAATGTTTGTGGCGTATTGTTGCGCATTAAGAGGGAGAACGTTAGTTTTCAGTTAAGCTTATTATGGAGAGTGTGTTTAGATGTTGGATTAGCACATAATGGTCTGAAAAACACTAACTAATGTCAATGTTTTAGCGTTTTTAGTGAACCCCTGACGAAGAGCTACTGACAGCTCGAAATGCATTGGGTTAATAAGATCCACTCTGAAGGATGTTTGATGTATATATCGTGCGCCAGAAAAAGGCCTGGATAGGCATATCTGTCGCAGAAGAAACGATTTTATACATACACTGCCCCACTTGTGACAGGAATAAAGTTTGGTGAAGGTTTGTGATCAGTTGAAAAATGGAATAAAATTCAATGAAACATGGATTTATTGTGAAATACTTTGGTGAACTTACTATTGAGCAAGCTGTGCGCCCGGAAGGAGTGGGACGTTACTCCAATCTTCTGATGTATTTCTGTACACGTGGCATTGACGCAGGCCACGTCCGAGGCTGCACGCTTCAAGGATTAAACATGATTGAATACAAAAGGATGATATATTGATGAAATGGAGGACATATGGTGTGCACGGGCTACTTTGATACTTTTGTATAAAATGACTGCCCTTTTGCCACGTTGCACCCAAGGGGAATCATAAAGTTGAAAAAGAGGATTTTGGTCACAGGTGTTCAGGCAGAAACATTCAGTCATCTCAGAAACGGAGTTCAACATTTTGATGGACAGTTTGAATGATCGGACCAAACAGTCTTGTGTAGCGCTGATTTCATCATACCACCAGCACGAAATTATCCTAACTCCATTACATGTTAGAACGTAAATGTTGTTTTAAACATTAATTAAAATTGACGTTCCTTTGACAGCTGAGGGTGGGCGGGGCATACAAGAGTGCAGTGAGGGGAGTTTTAGAAGTAAGAGCAATGAAGAAGGTGTGTTTAGTATTACCTGATGGGATCTGTAGTCAAGCTGGCTGTTACAGCCGCCCGCTTGTTGTGATAGGGTAATGTTGTGGGGAGGAGTCGGGCGTTTCCTTTTGAAATAGTAGCAACAGCTTGCAGGTAATTAAACACGGGCATGCGCGAGAGGGAGACTCGCTGCGGAGTTAAAGATTTCGCTATTTTGACGAAGGTACGAATGATTTCTGAACGGGGTAGGTTTTTGAGGGCGATAACACATGAGATAATGGGGACGGGGAACACCAGGCAAGGAATAGTGAATAATGAAGGGCGAACACAGGCGTGTGAAGCTTCCCAGGGCACAATGTTTGTGGCGTATTGTTGCGCATTAAGAGGGAGAACGTTAGTTTTCAGTTAAGCTTATTATGGAGAGTGTGGTTAGATGTTGGATTAGCACATAATGGTCTGAAAAACACTAACTAATGTCAATGTTTTAGCGTTTTTAGTGAACCCCTGACGAAGAGCTACTGACAGCTCGAAATGCATTGGGTTAATAAGATCCACTCTGAAGGATGTTTGATGTATATACCATGCGCCAGAAAAAGGCCTGGATAGGCATATCTGTCGCAGAAGAAACAATTTTATACATACACTGCCCCACTTGTGACAGGAATAAAGTTTGGTGAAGGTTTGTGATCGGTTGAAAAATGGAATAAAATTCAATGAAACATGGATTTATTGTGAAATACTTTGGTGAACTTACTATTGAGAAAGCTGTGCGTCCGGAAGGAGTGGGACGTTACTCCAATCTTCTGATGTATTTATGTACACGCGGCATTGAGGCAGGCCACGTCCGACGCTGCACGCTTCAAGGATTAAACATGATTGAATACAAAAGGATGATATATTGATAAAATGGAGGACATATGGTGTGCACGGGCTACTTTGATACTTTTGTATAAAATGACTGCCCTTTTGCCACGTTGCACCCAAGGAGAATCATAAAGTTGAAAAAGAGGATTTTGGTCACAGGTGTTCAGGCAGCAACATTCAGTCATCTCAGAAACGGAGTTCAACATTTTGATGGACAGTTTGAATGATCGGACCAAACAGTCGTGTGTAGCGCTGATTTCATCATACCACCAGCACGAAATTATCCTAACTCCATTACATGTTAGAACGTAAATGTTGTTTTAAACATTAATTAAAATTGACGTTCCTTTGACAGCTGAGGGTGGGCGGGGCATTCAAGAGTGCAGTGAGGGGAGTTTTAGAAGTAAGAGCAATGAAGAAGGTGTGTTTAGTATTACCTGATGGGATCTGTAGTCAAGCTGGCTGTTACAGCCGCCCACTTGTTGTGATAGGGTAATGTTGTGGGGAGGAGTCGGGCGTTTCCTTTTGAAATAGTAGCAACAGCTTGCAGGTAATTAAACAGGGCATGCGCGAGAGGGAGACTCGCTGCGGAGTTAAAGATTTCGCTATTTTGACGAAGGTACGAATGATTTCTGAACGGGGTAGGTTTTTGAGGGCGATAACACATGAGATAATGGGGAAGGGGAACACCAGGCAAGGAATAGTGAATAATGAAGGGCGAACACAGGCGTGTGAAGCTTCCCAGGGCACAATGTTTGTGGCGTATTGTTGCGCATTAAGAGGGAGAACGTTAGTTTTCAGTTAAGCTTATTATGGAGAGTGTGTTTAGATGTTGGATTAGCAAATAATGGTCTGAAAAACACTAACTAATGTCAATGTTTTAACGTTTTTAGTGAACCCCTGACGAAGAGCTGCTGACAGCTCGAAATGCATTGGGTTAATAAGATCCACTCTTAAGGATGTTTGATGTATATACCCTGCGCCAGAAAAAGGCCTGGATAGGCATATCTGTCGCAGAAGAAACAATTTGATACATACACTGCCCCACTTGTGACAGGAATAAAGTTTGGTGAAGGTTTGTGATCGGTTGAAAAATGGAATAAAATTCAATGAAACATGGATTTATTGTGAAATACTTTGGTGAACTTACTATTGAGCAAGCTGTGCGTCTGGAAGGAGTGGGACGTTACTCCAATCTTCTGATGTATTTATGTTCACGCGGCATTAGGGCAGGCCACGTCCGAGGCTGCACGCTTCAAGGATTAAACATGATTGAATACAAAAGGATGATATATTGATAAAATGGAGGACATATGGTGTGCACGGGCTACTTTGATACTTTTGAATAAAATGACTGCCCTTTTGCCACGTTGCACCCAAGGAGAATCATAAAGTTGAAAAAGAGGATTTTGGTCACAGGTGTTCAGGCAGCAACATTCAGTCATCTCAGAAACGGAGTTCAACATTTTGATGGACAGTTTGAATGATCGGACCAAACAGTCGTGTGTAGCGCTGATTTCATCATACCACCAGCACGAAATTATCCTAACTCCATTACATGTTAGAACGTAAATGTTGTTTTAAACATTAATTAAAATTGACGTTCCTTTGACAGCTGAGGGTGGGCGGGGCATACAAGTGTGCAGTGAGGGGAGTTTTAGAAGTAAGAGCAATGAAGAAGGTGTGTTTAGTATTACCTGATGGGATCTGTAGTCAAGCTGGCTGTTACAGCCGCAAGCTTGTTGTGATAGGGTAATGTTGTGGGGAGGAGTCGGGCGTTTCCTTTTGAAATAGTAGCAACAGCTTGCAGGTAATTAAACACGGGCATGCGCAAGAGGGAGACTCGCTGCGGAGTTAAAGATTTCGCTATTTTGACGAAGGTACGAATGATTTCTGAACGGGGTAGGTTTTTGAGGGCGATAACACATGAGATAATGGGGAAGGGGAACACCAGGCAAGGAATAGTGAATAATGAAGGGCGAATACAGGCGTGTGAGCTTCCCAGGGCACAATGTTTGTGGCGTATTGTTGCACATTAAGAGGGAGAACGTTAGTTTTCAGTTAAGCTTATTATGGAGAGTGTGTTTAGATGTTGGATTAGCACATAATGGTCTGAAAAACACTAACTAATGCCAATGTTTTAGCGTTTTTAGTGAACCCCTGACGAAGAGCTACTGACAGCTCGAAATGCATTGGGTTAATAAGATCCACTCTGAAGGATGTTTGATGTATATATCGTGCGCCAGAAAAAGGCCTGGATAGGCATATCTGTCGCAGAAGAAACAATTTTATACATACACTGCCCCACTTGTGACAGGAATAAAGTTTGGTGAAGGTTTGTGATCAGTTGAAAAATGGAATAAAATTCAATGAAACATGGATTTATTGTGAAATACTTTGGTGAACTTACTATTGAGCAAGCTGTGCGTCCGGAAGGAGTGGGACGTTACTCCAATCTTCTGATGTATTTCTGTACACGTGGCATTGACGCAGGCCACGTCCGAGGCTGCACGCTTCAAGGATTAAACATGATTGAATACAAAAGGATGATATATTGATGAAATGGAGGACATATGGTGTGCACGGGCTACTTTGATACTTTTGTATAAAATGACTGCCCTTTTGCCACGTTGCACCCAAGGAGAATCATAAAGTTGAAAAAGAGGATTTTGGTCACAGGTGTTCAGGCAGCAACATTCAGTCATCTCAGAAACGGAGTTCAACATTTTGATGGACAGTTTGAATGATCGGACCAAACAGTCGTGTGTAGCGCTGATTTCATCATACCACCAGCACAAAATTATCCTAACTCCATTACATGTTAGAACGTAAATGTTGTTTTAAACATTAATTAAAATTGACGTTCCTTTGACAGCTGAGGGTGGGCGGGGCATACAAGAGTGCAGTGAGGGGAGTTTTAGAAGTAAGAGCAATGAAGAAGGTGTGTTTAGTATTACCTGATGGGATCTGTAGTCAAGCTGGCTGTTACAGCCGCCCGCTTGTTGTGATAGGGTAATGTTGTGGGGGTGAGTCGGGCGTTTCCCTTTGAAATAGTAGCAACAGCTTGCAGGTAATTAAACACGGGCATGCGCGAGAGGGAGACTCGCTGCGGAGTTAAAGATTTCGCTATTTTGACGAAGGTACGAATGATTTCTGAACGGGGTAGGTTTTTGAGGGCGATAACACATGAGATAATGGGGAAGGGGAACACCAGGCAAGGAATAGTGAATAATGAAGGGCGAACACAGGCGTGTGAAGCTTCCCAGGGCACAATGTTTGTGGCGTATTGTTGCGCATTAAGAGGGAAAACGTTAGTTTTCAGTTAAGCTTATTATGGAGAGTGTGGTTAGATGTTGGATTAGCACATAATGGTCTGAAAAACACTAACTAATGTCAATGTTTTAGCGTTTTTAGTGAACCCCTGACGAAGAGCTACTGACAGCTCGAAATGCATTGGGTTAATAAGATCCACTCTGAAGGATGTTTGATGTATATATCATGCGCCAGAAAAAGGCCTGGATAGGCATATCTGTCGCAGAAGAAACAATTTTATACATACACTGCCCCACTTGTGACAGGAATAAAGTTTGGTGAAGGTTTGTGATCGGTTGAAAAATGGAATAAAATTCAATGAAACATGGATTTATTGTGAAATACTTTGGTGAACTTACTATTGAGCAAGCTGTGCGTCCGGAAGGAGTGGGACGTTACTCCAATCTTCTGATGTATTTATGCACACGCGGCATTGGGGCAGGCCACGTCCGAGGCTGCACGCTTCAAGGATTAAACATGATTGAATACAAAAGGATGATATATTGATAAAATGGAGGACATATGGTGTGCACGGGCTACTTTGATACTTTTGTATATAATGACTGCCCTTTTGCCACGATGCATCCAAGGAGAATCATAAAGTTGAAAAAGAGGATTTTGGTCACAGGTGTTCAGGCAGCAACATTCAGTCATCTCAGAAACGGAGTTCAACATTTTGATGGACAGTTTGAATGATCGGACCAAACAGTCGTGTGTAGCGCTGATTTCATCATACCACCAGCACGAAATTATCCTAACTCCATTACATGTTAGAACGTAAATGTTGTTTTAAACATTAATTAAAATTGACGTTCCTTTGACAGCTGAGGGTAGGCGGGGCATACAAGAGTGCAGTGAGGGGAGTTTTAGAAGTAAGAGCAATGAAGAAGGTGTGTTTAGTATTACCTGATGGGATCTGTAGTCAAGCTGGCTGTTACAGCCGCCCGCTTGTTGTGATAGGGTAATGTTGTGGGGAGGAGTCGGGCGTTTCCTTTTGAAATAGTAGCAACAGCTTGCAGGTAATTAAACACGGGCATGCGCGAGAGGGAGACTCGCTGCGGAGTTAAAGATTTCGCTATTTTGACGAAGGTACGAATGATTTCTGAACGGGGTAGGTTTTTGAGGGCGATAACACATGAGATAATGGGGAAGGGGAACACCAGGCAAGGAATAGTGAATAATGAAGGGCGAACACAGGCGTGTGAAGCTTCCCAGGGCACAATGTTTGTGGCGTATTGTTGCGCATTAAGAGGGAGAACGTTAGTTTTCAGTTAAGCTTATTATGGAGAGTGCGGTTAGATGTTGCATTAGCACATAATGATCAGAAAAACACTAACTAATGTCAATGTTTTAGCGTTTTTAGTGAACCCCTGACGAAGAGCTACTGACAGCTCGAAATGCATTGGGTTAATAAGATCCACTCTGAAGGATGTTTGATGTATATACCATGCGCCAGAAAAAGGCCTAGATAGGCATATCTGTCGCAGAAGAAACAATTTTATACATACACTGCCCCACTTGTGACAGGAATAAAGTTTGGTGAAGGTTTGTGATCGGTTGAAAAATGGAATAAAATTCAATGAAACATGGATTTATTGTGAAATACTTTGGTGAACTTACTATTGAGCAAGCTGTGCGTCCGGAAGGAGTGGGACGTTACTCCAATCTTCTGATGTATTTCTGTACACGCGGCATTGGGGCAGGCCACGTCCGAGGCTGCACTCTTCAAGGATTAAACATGATTGAATACAAAAGGATGATATATTGATAAAATGGAGGACATATGGTGTGCACGGGCTACTTTGATACTTTTGTATAAAATGACTGCCCTTTTGCCACGTTGCATCCAAGGAGAATCATAAAGTTGAAAAAGAGGATTTTGGTCACAGGTGTTCAGGCAGCAACATTCAGTCATCTCAGAAACGGAGTTCAACATTTTGATGGACAGTTTGAATGATCGGACCAAACAGTCGTGTGTAGCGCTGATTTCATCATACCACCAGCACGAAATTATCCTAACTCCATTACATGTTAGAACGTAAATGTTGTTTTAAACATTAATTAAAATTGACGTTCCTTTGACAGCTGAGGGTAGGCGGGGCATACAAGAGTGCAGTGAGGGGAGTTTTAGAAGTAAGAGCAATGAAGAAGGTGTGTTTAGTATTACCTGATGGGATCTGTAGTCAAGCTGGCTGTTACAGCCGCCCGCTTGTTGTGATAGGGTAATGTTGTGGGGAGGAGTCGGGCGTTTCCTTTTGAAATAGTAGCAACAGCTTGCAGGTAATTAAACACGGGCATGCGCGAGAGGGAGACTCGCTGCGGAGTTAAAGATTTCGCTATTTTGACGAAGGTACGAATGATTTCTGAACGGGGTAGGTTTTTGAGGGCGATAACACATGAGATAATGGGGAAGGGGAACACCAGGCAAGGAATAGTGAATAATGAAGGGCGAACACAGGCGTGTGAAGCTTCCCAGGGCACAATGTTTGTGGCGTATTGTTGCGCATTAAGAGGGAAAACGTTAGTTTTCAGTTAAGCTTATTATGGAGAGTGTGGTTAGATGTTGGATTAGCACATAATGGTCTGAAAAACACTAACTAATGTCAATGTTTTAGCGTTTTTAGTGAACCCCTGACGAAGAGCTACTGACAGCTCGAAATGCATTGGGTTAATAAGATCCACTCTGAAGGATGTTTGATGTATATATCATGCGCCAGAAAAAGGCCTGGATAGGCATATCTGTCGCAGAAGAAACAATTTTATACATACACTGCCCCACTTGTGACAGGAATAAAGTTTGGTGAAGGTTTGTGATCGGTTGAAAAATGGAATAAAATTCAATGAAACATGGATTTATTGTGAAATACTTTGGTGAACTTACTATTGAGCAAGCTGTGCGTCCGGAAGGAGTGGGACGTTACTCTAATCTTCTGATGTATTTATGCACACGCGGCATTGGGGCAGGCCACGTCCGAGGCTGCACGCTTCAAGGATTAAACATGATTGAATACAAAAGGATGATATATTGATAAAATGGAGGACATATGGTGTGCACGGGCTACTTTGATACTTTTGTATAAAATGACTGCCCTTTTGCCACGTTGCATCCAAGGAGAATCATAAAGTTGAAAAAGAGGATTTTGGTCACAGGTGTTCAGGCAGCAACATTCAGTCATCTCAGAAACGGAGTTCAACATTTTGATGGACAGTTTGAATGATCGGACCAAACAGTCGTGTGTAGCGCTGATTTCATCATACCACCAGCACGAAATTATCCTAACTCCATTACATGTTAGAACGTAAATGTTGTTTTAAACATTAATTAAAATTGACGTTCCTTTGACAGCTGAGGGTAGGCGGGGCATACAAGAGTGCAGTGAGGGGAGTTTTAGAAGTAAGAGCAATGAAGAAGGTGTGTTTAGTATTACCTGATGGGATCTGTAGTCAAGCTGGCTGTTACAGCCGCCCGCTTGTTGTGATAGGGTAATGTTGTGGGGAGGAGTCGGGCGTTTCCTTTTGAAATAGTAGCAACAGCTTGCAGGTAATTAAACACGGGCATGCGCGAGAGGGAGACTCGCTGCGGAGTTAAAGATTTCGCTATTTTGACGAAGGTACGAATGATTTCTGAACGGGGTAGGTTTTTGAGGGCGATAACACATGAGATAATGGGGAAGGGGAACACCAGGCAAGGAATAGTGAATAATGAAGGGCGAACACAGGCGTGTGAAGCTTCCCAGGGCACAATGTTTGTGGCGTATTGTTGCGCATTAAGAGGGAGAACGTTAGTTTTCAGTTAAGCTTATTATGGAGAGTGCGGTTAGATGTTGCATTAGCACATAATGATCAGAAAAACACTAACTAATGTCAATGTTTTAGCGTTTTTAGTGAACCCCTGACGAAGAGCTACTGACAGCTCGAAATGCATTGGGTTAATAAGATCCACTCTGAAGGATGTTTGATGTATATACCATGCGCCAGAAAAAGGCCTAGATAGGCATATCTGTCGCAGAAGAAACAATTTTATACATACACTGCCCCACTTGTGACAGGAATAAAGTTTGGTGAAGGTTTGTGATCGGTTGAAAAATGGAATAAAATTCAATGAAACATGGATTTATTGTGAAATACTTTGGTGAACTTACTATTGAGCAAGCTGTGCGTCCGGAAGGAGTGGGACGTTACTCCAATCTTCTGATGTATTTCTGTACACGCGGCATTGGGGCAGGCCACGTCCGAGGCTGCACGCTTCAAGGATTAAACATGATTGAATACAAAAGGATGATATATTGATAAAATGGAGGACATATGGTGTGCACGGGCTACTTTGATACTTTTGTATAAAATGACTGCCCTTTTGCCACGTTGCATCCAAGGAGAATCATAAAGTTGAAAAAGAGGATTTTGGTCACAGGTGTTCAGGCAGCAACATTCAGTCATCTCAGAAACGGAGTTCAACATTTTGATGGACAGTTTGAATGATCGGACCAAACAGTCGTGTGTAGCGCTGATTTCATCATACCACCAGCACGAAATTATCCTAACTCCATTACATGTTAGAACGTAAATGTTGTTTTAAACATTAATTAAAATTGACGTTCCTTTGACAGCTGAGGGTAGGCGGGGCATACAAGAGTGCAGTGAGGGGAGTTTTAGAAGTAAGAGCAATGAAGAAGGTGTGTTTAGTATTACCTGATGGGATCTGTAGTCAAGCTGGCTGTTACAGCCGCCCGCTTGTTGTGATAGGGTAATGTTGTGGGGAGGAGTCGGGCGTTTCCTTTTGAAATAGTAGCAACAGCTTGCAGGTAATTAAACACGGGCATGCGCGAGAGGGAGACTCGCTGCGGAGTTAAAGATTTCGCTATTTTGACGAAGGTACGAATGATTTCTGAACGGGGTAGGTTTTTGAGGGCGATAACACATGAGATAATGGGGAAGGGGAACACCAGGCAAGGAATAGTGAATAATGAAGGGCGAACACAGGCGTGTGAAGCTTCCCAGGGCACAATGTTTGTGGCGTATTGTTGCGCATTAAGAGGGAGAACGTTAGTTTTCAGTTAAGCTAATTATGGAGAGTGCGGTTAGATGTTGCATTAGCACATAATGATCAGAAAAACACTAACTAATGTCAATGTTTTAGCGTTTTTAGTGAACCCCTGACGAAGAGCTACTGACAGCTCGAAATGCATTGGGTTAATAAGATCCACTCTGAAGGATGTTTGATGTATATACCATGCGCCAGAAAAAGGCCTAGATAGGCATATCTGTCGCAGAAGAAACAATTTTATACATACACTGCCCCACTTGTGACAGGAATAAAGTTTGGTGAAGGTTTGTGATCGGTTGAAAAATGGAATAAAATTCAATGAAACATGGATTAATTGTGAAATACTTTGGTGAACTTACTATTGAGCAAGCTGTGCGTCCGGAAGGAGTGGGACGTTACTCCAATCTTCTGATGTATTTCTGTACACGCGGCATTGGGGCAGGCCACGTCCGAGGCTGCACGCTTCAAGGATTAAACATGATTGAATACAAAAGGATGATATATTGATAAAATGGAGGACATATGGTGTGCACGGGCTACTTTGATACTTTTGTATAAAATTACTGCCCTTTTGCCACGTTGCACCCAAGGAGAATCATAAAGTTGAAAAAGAGGATTTTGGTCACAGGTGTTCAGGCAGCAACATTCAGTCATCTCAGAAACGGAGTTCAACATTTTGATGGACAGTTTGAATGATCGGACCAAACAGTCGTGTGTAGCGCTGATTTCATCATACCACCAGCACGAAATTATCCTAACTCCATTACATGTTAGAACGTTAATGTTGTTTTAAACATTAATTAAAATTGACGTTCCTGTGACAGCTGAGGGTGGGCGGGGCATACAAGAGTGCAGTGAGGGGAGTTTTAGAAGTAAGAGCAATGAAGAAGGTGTGTTTAGTATTACCTGAGGGATCTGTAGTCAAGCTGGCTGTTACAGCCGCCCGCTTGTTGTGATAGGGTAATGTTGTGGGGAGTAGTTGGGCGTTTCCTTTTGAAATAGTAGCAACAGCTTGCAGGTAATTAAACACGGGCATGCGCGAGAGGGAGACTCGCTGCGGAGTTAAAGATTTCGCTATTTTGAGGAAGGTACGAATGATTTCTGAACGGGGTAGGTTTTTGAGGGCGATAACACATGAGATAATGGAGAAGGGGAACACCAGGCAAGGAATAGTGAATAATAAAGGGCGAACACAGGCGTGTGAAGCTTCCCAGGGCACAATGTTTGTGGCGTATTGTTGCGCATTAAGAGGGAGAACGTTAGTTTTCAGTTAAGCTTATTATGGAGAGTGTGTTTAGATGTTGGATTAGCACATAATGGTCTGAAAAACACTAACTAATGTCAATGTTTTAGCGTTTTTAGTGAACTCCTGACGAAGAGCTACTGACAGCTCGAAATGCATTGGGTTAATAAGATCCACTCTGAAGGATGTTTGATGTATATATCGTGCGCCAGAAAAAGGCCTGGATAGGCATATCTGTCGCAGAAGAAACGATTTTATACATACACTGCCCCACTTGTGACAGGAATAAAGTTTGGTGAAGGTTTGTGATCGGTTGAAAAATGGAATAAAATTCAATGAAACATGGATTTATTGTGAAATACTTTGGTGAACTTACTATTGAGCAAGCTGTGCGTCCGGAAGGAGTGGGACGTTACTCCAATCTTCTGATGTATTTATGTACACGCAGCATTGAGGCAGGCCACGTCCGAGGCTGCACGCTTCAAGGATTAAACATGATTGAATACAAAAGGATGATATATTGATAAAATGGAGGACATATGGTGTGCACGGGCTACTTCGATACTTTTGTATAAAATGACTGCCCTTGTGCCACGTTGCACCCAAGGAGAATCATAAAGTTGAAAAAGAGGACTTTGGTCACAGGTGTTCAGGCAGCAACATTCAGTCATCTCAGAAACGGAGTTCAACATTTTGATGGACAGTTTGACTGATCGGACCAAAGAGTCGTGTGTAGCGCTGATTTCATCAAACCAAAAGCACGAAATTATCCTAACTCCATTACATGTTAGAACGTAAATGTTGTTTTAAACATTAATTAAAATTGACGTTCCTTTGACAGCTGAGGGTGGGTGGGGCATACAAGAGTGCAGTGAGGGGAGTTTTAGAAGTAAGAGCAATGAAGAAGGTGTGTTTAGTATTACCTGATGGGATCTGTAGTCAAGCTGGCTGTTACAGCCGCCCACTTGTTGTGATAGGGTAATGTTGTAGGGAGGAGTCGGGCGTTTCCTTTTGAAATAGTAGCAACAGCTTGCAGGTAATTAAACACGGGCATGCGCGAGAGGGAGACTCGCTGCGGAGTTAAAGATTTCGCTATTTTGACGAAGGTACGAATGATTTCTGAACGGGGTAGGTTTTTGAGGGCGATAACACATGAGATAATGGGGAAGGGGAACACCAGGCAAGGAATAGTGAATAATGAAGGGCGAACACAGGCGTGTGAAGCTTCCCAGGGCACAATGTTTGTGGCATATTGTTGCGCATTAAGAGGGAGAACGTTAGTTTTCAGTTAAGCTTATTATGGAGAGTGTGTTTAGATGTTGGATTAGCACATAATGGTCTGAAAAACACTAACTAATGTCAATGTTTTAAGGTTTTTAGTGAACCCCTGACGAAGAGCTACTGACAGCTCGAAATGCATTGGGTTAATAAGATCCACTCTGAAGGATGTTTGATGTATATACCATGCGCCAGAAAAAGGCCTGGATAGGCATATCTGTCGCAGAAGAAACAATTTTATACATACACTGCCCCACTTGTGACAGCAATAAAGTTTGGTGAAGGTTTGTGATCGGTTGAAAAATGGAATAAAATTCAATGAAACATGGATTTATTGTGAAATACTTTGGTGAACTTACTATTGAGCAAGCTGTGCGTCCAGAAGGAGTGGGACGTTACTCCAATCTTCTGATGTATTTATGTACACGCGGCATTGGGGCAGGCCACGTCCGAGGCTGCACGCTTCAAGGATTAAACATGATTGAATACAAAAGGATGATATATTGATAAAATGGAGGACATATGGTGTGCACGGGCTACTTTGATACTTTTGTATAAAATGACTGCCCTTTTGCCACGTTCCACCCAAGGAGAATCATAAAGTTGAAAAAGAGGATTTTGGTCACAGGTGTTCAGGCAGCAACATTCAGTCATCTCAGAAACGGAGTTCAACATTTTGATGGACAGTTTGAATGATCGGACCAAACAGTCGTGTGTAGCGCTGATTTCATCATACCACCAGCACGAAATTATCCTAACTCCATTACATGTTAGAACGTAAATGTTGTTTTAAACATTAATTAAAATTGACGTTCCTTTGACAGCTGAGGGTGGGCGGGGCATACAAGAGTGCAGTGAGGGGAGTTTTAGAAGTAAGAGCAATGAAGAAGGTGTGTTTAGTATTACCTGATGGGATCTGTAGTCAAGCTGGCTGTTACAGCCGCCCGCTTGTTGTGATAGGGTAATGTTGTGGGGAGGAGTCGGGCGTTTCCTTTTGAAATAGTAGCAACAGCTTGCAGGTAATTAAACACGGGTATGCGCGAGAGGGAGACTCGCTGCGGAGTTAAAGATTTTGCTATTTTGACGAAGGTACGAATGATTTCTGAACGGGGTAGGTTTTTGAGGGCGATAACACATGAGATAATGGGGAAGGGGAACACCAGGCAAGGAATAGTGAATTAATGAAGGGCGAACACAGGCGTGTGAAGCTTCCCAGGGCACAATGTTTGTGGCGTATTGTTGCGCATTAAGAGGGAGAACGTTAGTTTTCAGTTAAGCTTATTATGGAGAGTGTGTTTAGATGTTGGATTAGCAAATAATGGTCTGAAAAACACTAACTAATGTCAATGTTTTAACGTTTTTAGTGAACCCCTGACGAAGAGCTGCTGACAGCTCGAAATGCATTGGGTTAATAAGATCCACTCTTAAGGATGTTTGATGTATATACCCTGCGCCAGAAAAAGGCCTGGATAGGCATATCTGTCGCAGAAGAAACAATTTGATACATACACTGCCCCACTTGTGACAGGAATAAAGTTTGGTGAAGGTTTGTGATCGGTTGAAAAATGGAATAAAATTCAATGAAACATGGATTTATTGTGAAATACTTTGGTGAACTTACTATTGAGCAAGCTGTGCGTCTGGAAGGAGTGGGACGTTACTCCAATCTTCTGATGTATTTATGTTCACGCGGCATTAGGGCAGGCCACGTCCGAGGCTGCACGCTTCAAGGATTAAACATGATTGAATACAAAAGGATGATATATTGATAAAATGGAGGACATATGGTGTGCACGGGCTACTTTGATACTTTTGTATAAAATGACTGCCCTTTTGCCACGTTGCACCCAAGGAGAATCATAAAGTTGAAAAAGAGGATTTTGGTCACAGGTGTTAAGGCAGCAACATTCAGTCATCTCAGAAACGGAGTTCAACATTTTGATGGACAGTTTGAATGATCGGACCAAACAGTCGTGTGTAGCGCTGATTTCATCATACCACCAGCACGAAATTATCCTAACTCCATTACATGTTAGAACGTAAATGTTGTTTTAAACATTAATTAAAATTGACGTTCCTTTGACAGCTGAGGGTGGGCGGGGCATACAAGTGTGCAGTGAGGGGAGTTTTAGAAGTAAGAGCAATGAAGAAGGTGTGTTTAGTATTACCTGATGGGATCTGTAGTCAAGCTGGCTGTTACAGCCGCAAGCTTGTTGTGATAGGGTAATGTTGTGGGGAGGAGTCGGGCGTTTCCTTTTGAAATAGTAGCAACAGCTTGCAGGTAATTAAACACGGGCATGCGCAAGAGGGAGACTCGCTGCGGAGTTAAAGATTTCGCTATTTTGACGAAGGTACGAATGATTTCTGAACGGGGTAGGTTTTTGAGGGCGATAACACATGAGATAATGGGGAAGGGGAACACCAGGCAAGGAATAGTGAATAATGAAGGGCGAATACAGGCGTGTGAGCTTCCCAGGGCACAATGTTTGTGGCGTATTGTTGCACATTAAGAGGGAGAACGTTAGTTTTCAGTTAAGCTTATTATGGAGAGTGTGTTTAGATGTTGGATTAGCACATAATGGTCTGAAAAACACTAACTAATGCCAATGTTTTAGCGTTTTTAGTGAACCCCTGACGAAGAGCTACTGACAGCTCGAAATGCATTGGGTTAATAAGATCCACTCTGAAGGATGTTTGATGTATATACCATGCGCCAGAAAAAGGCCTAGATAGGCATATCTGTCGCAGAAGAAACAATTTTATACATACACTGCCCCACTTGTGACAGGAATAAAGTTTGGTGAAGGTTTGTGATCGGTTGAAAAATGGAATAAAATTCAATGAAACATGGATTTATTGTGAAATACTTTGGTGAACTTACTATTGAGCAAGCTGTGCGTCCGGAAGGAGTGGGACGTTACTCCAATCTTCTGATGTATTTCTGTACACGCGGCATTGGGGCAGGCCACGTCCGAGGCTGCACTCTTCAAGGATTAAACATGATTGAATACAAAAGGATGATATATTGATAAAATGGAGGACATATGGTGTGCACGGGCTACTTTGATACTTTTGTATAAAATGACTGCCCTTTTGCCACGTTGCATCCAAGGAGAATCATAAAGTTGAAAAAGAGGATTTTGGTCACAGGTGTTCAGGCAGCAACATTCAGTCATCTCAGAAACGGAGTTCAACATTTTGATGGACAGTTTGAATGATCGGACCAAACAGTCGTGTGTAGCGCTGATTTCATCATACCACCAGCACGAAATTATCCTAACTCCATTACATGTTAGAACGTAAATGTTGTTTTAAACATTAATTAAAATTGACGTTCCTTTGACAGCTGAGGGTAGGCGGGGCATACAAGAGTGCAGTGAGGGGAGTTTTAGAAGTAAGAGCAATGAAGAAGGTGTGTTTAGTATTACCTGATGGGATCTGTAGTCAAGCTGGCTGTTACAGCCGCCCGCTTGTTGTGATAGGGTAATGTTGTGGGGAGGAGTCGGGCGTTTCCTTTTGAAATAGTAGCAACAGCTTGCAGGTAATTAAACACGGGCATGCGCGAGAGGGAGACTCGCTGCGGAGTTAAAGATTTCGCTATTTTGACGAAGGTACGAATGATTTCTGAACGGGGTAGGTTTTTGAGGGCGATAACACATGAGATAATGGGGAAGGGGAACACCAGGCAAGGAATAGTGAATAATGAAGGGCGAACACAGGCGTGTGAAGCTTCCCAGGGCACAATGTTTGTGGCGTATTGTTGCGCATTAAGAGGGAAAACGTTAGTTTTCAGTTAAGCTTATTATGGAGAGTGTGGTTAGATGTTGGATTAGCACATAATGGTCTGAAAAACACTAACTAATGTCAATGTTTTAGCGTTTTTAGTGAACCCCTGACGAAGAGCTACTGACAGCTCGAAATGCATTGGGTTAATAAGATCCACTCTGAAGGATGTTTGATGTATATATCATGCGCCAGAAAAAGGCCTGGATAGGCATATCTGTCGCAGAAGAAACAATTTTATACATACACTGCCCCACTTGTGACAGGAATAAAGTTTGGTGAAGGTTTGTGATCGGTTGAAAAATGGAATAAAATTCAATGAAACATGGATTTATTGTGAAATACTTTGGTGAACTTACTATTGAGCAAGCTGTGCGTCCGGAAGGAGTGGGACGTTACTCTAATCTTCTGATGTATTTATGCACACGCGGCATTGGGGCAGGCCACGTCCGAGGCTGCACGCTTCAAGGATTAAACATGATTGAATACAAAAGGATGATATATTGATAAAATGGAGGACATATGGTGTGCACGGGCTACTTTGATACTTTTGTATAAAATGACTGCCCTTTTGCCACGTTGCATCCAAGGAGAATCATAAAGTTGAAAAAGAGGATTTTGGTCACAGGTGTTCAGGCAGCAACATTCAGTCATCTCAGAAACGGAGTTCAACATTTTGATGGACAGTTTGAATGATCGGACCAAACAGTCGTGTGTAGCGCTGATTTCATCATACCACCAGCACGAAATTATCCTAACTCCATTACATGTTAGAACGTAAATGTTGTTTTAAACATTAATTAAAATTGACGTTCCTTTGACAGCTGAGGGTAGGCGGGGCATACAAGAGTGCAGTGAGGGGAGTTTTAGAAGTAAGAGCAATGAAGAAGGTGTGTTTAGTATTACCTGATGGGATCTGTAGTCAAGCTGGCTGTTACAGCCGCCCGCTTGTTGTGATAGGGTAATGTTGTGGGGAGGAGTCGGGCGTTTCCTTTTGAAATAGTAGCAACAGCTTGCAGGTAATTAAACACGGGCATGCGCGAGAGGGAGACTCGCTGCGGAGTTAAAGATTTCGCTATTTTGACGAAGGTACGAATGATTTCTGAACGGGGTAGGTTTTTGAGGGCGATAACACATGAGATAATGGGGAAGGGGAACACCAGGCAAGGAATAGTGAATAATGAAGGGCGAACACAGGCGTGTGAAGCTTCCCAGGGCACAATGTTTGTGGCGTATTGTTGCGCATTAAGAGGGAGAACGTTAGTTTTCAGTTAAGCTTATTATGGAGAGTGCGGTTAGATGTTGCATTAGCACATAATGATCAGAAAAACACTAACTAATGTCAATGTTTTAGCGTTTTTAGTGAACCCCTGACGAAGAGCTACTGACAGCTCGAAATGCATTGGGTTAATAAGATCCACTCTGAAGGATGTTTGATGTATATACCATGCGCCAGAAAAAGGCCTAGATAGGCATATCTGTCGCAGAAGAAACAATTTTATACATACACTGCCCCACTTGTGACAGGAATAAAGTTTGGTGAAGGTTTGTGATCGGTTGAAAAATGGAATAAAATTCAATGAAACATGGATTTATTGTGAAATACTTTGGTGAACTTACTATTGAGCAAGCTGTGCGTCCGGAAGGAGTGGGACGTTACTCCAATCTTCTGATGTATTTCTGTACACGCGGCATTGGGGCAGGCCACGTCCGAGGCTGCACGCTTCAAGGATTAAACATGATTGAATACAAAAGGATGATATATTGATAAAATGGAGGACATATGGTGTGCACGGGCTACTTTGATACTTTTGTATAAAATGACTGCCCTTTTGCCACGTTGCATCCAAGGAGAATCATAAAGTTGAAAAAGAGGATTTTGGTCACAGGTGTTCAGGCAGCAACATTCAGTCATCTCAGAAACGGAGTTCAACATTTTGATGGACAGTTTGAATGATCGGACCAAACAGTCGTGTGTAGCGCTGATTTCATCATACCACCAGCACGAAATTATCCTAACTCCATTACATGTTAGAACGTAAATGTTGTTTTAAACATTAATTAAAATTGACGTTCCTTTGACAGCTGAGGGTAGGCGGGGCATACAAGAGTGCAGTGAGGGGAGTTTTAGAAGTAAGAGCAATGAAGAAGGTGTGTTTAGTATTACCTGATGGGATCTGTAGTCAAGCTGGCTGTTACAGCCGCCCGCTTGTTGTGATAGGGTAATGTTGTGGGGAGGAGTCGGGCGTTTCCTTTTGAAATAGTAGCAACAGCTTGCAGGTAATTAAACACGGGCATGCGCGAGAGGGAGACTCGCTGCGGAGTTAAAGATTTCGCTATTTTGACGAAGGTACGAATGATTTCTGAACGGGGTAGGTTTTTGAGGGCGATAACACATGAGATAATGGGGAAGGGGAACACCAGGCAAGGAATAGTGAATAATGAAGGGCGAACACAGGCGTGTGAAGCTTCCCAGGGCACAATGTTTGTGGCGTATTGTTGCGCATTAAGAGGGAGAACGTTAGTTTTCAGTTAAGCTAATTATGGAGAGTGCGGTTAGATGTTGCATTAGCACATAATGATCAGAAAAACACTAACTAATGTCAATGTTTTAGCGTTTTTAGTGAACCCCTGACGAAGAGCTACTGACAGCTCGAAATGCATTGGGTTAATAAGATCCACTCTGAAGGATGTTTGATGTATATACCATGCGCCAGAAAAAGGCCTAGATAGGCATATCTGTCGCAGAAGAAACAATTTTATACATACACTGCCCCACTTGTGACAGGAATAAAGTTTGGTGAAGGTTTGTGATCGGTTGAAAAATGGAATAAAATTCAATGAAACATGGATTAATTGTGAAATACTTTGGTGAACTTACTATTGAGCAAGCTGTGCGTCCGGAAGGAGTGGGACGTTACTCCAATCTTCTGATGTATTTCTGTACACGCGGCATTGGGGCAGGCCACGTCCGAGGCTGCACGCTTCAAGGATTAAACATGATTGAATACAAAAGGATGATATATTGATAAAATGGAGGACATATGGTGTGCACGGGCTACTTTGATACTTTTGTATAAAATTACTGCCCTTTTGCCACGTTGCACCCAAGGAGAATCATAAAGTTGAAAAAGAGGATTTTGGTCACAGGTGTTCAGGCAGCAACATTCAGTCATCTCAGAAACGGAGTTCAACATTTTGATGGACAGTTTGAATGATCGGACCAAACAGTCGTGTGTAGCGCTGATTTCATCATACCACCAGCACGAAATTATCCTAACTCCATTACATGTTAGAACGTTAATGTTGTTTTAAACATTAATTAAAATTGACGTTCCTGTGACAGCTGAGGGTGGGCGGGGCATACAAGAGTGCAGTGAGGGGAGTTTTAGAAGTAAGAGCAATGAAGAAGGTGTGTTTAGTATTACCTGAGGGATCTGTAGTCAAGCTGGCTGTTACAGCCGCCCGCTTGTTGTGATAGGGTAATGTTGTGGGGAGTAGTTGGGCGTTTCCTTTTGAAATAGTAGCAACAGCTTGCAGGTAATTAAACACGGGCATGCGCGAGAGGGAGACTCGCTGCGGAGTTAAAGATTTCGCTATTTTGAGGAAGGTACGAATGATTTCTGAACGGGGTAGGTTTTTGAGGGCGATAACACATGAGATAATGGAGAAGGGGAACACCAGGCAAGGAATAGTGAATAATAAAGGGCGAACACAGGCGTGTGAAGCTTCCCAGGGCACAATGTTTGTGGCGTATTGTTGCGCATTAAGAGGGAGAACGTTAGTTTTCAGTTAAGCTTATTATGGAGAGTGTGTTTAGATGTTGGATTAGCACATAATGGTCTGAAAAACACTAACTAATGTCAATGTTTTAGCGTTTTTAGTGAACTCCTGACGAAGAGCTACTGACAGCTCGAAATGCATTGGGTTAATAAGATCCACTCTGAAGGATGTTTGATGTATATATCGTGCGCCAGAAAAAGGCCTGGATAGGCATATCTGTCGCAGAAGAAACGATTTTATACATACACTGCCCCACTTGTGACAGGAATAAAGTTTGGTGAAGGTTTGTGATCGGTTGAAAAATGGAATAAAATTCAATGAAACATGGATTTATTGTGAAATACTTTGGTGAACTTACTATTGAGCAAGCTGTGCGTCCGGAAGGAGTGGGACGTTACTCCAATCTTCTGATGTATTTATGTACACGCAGCATTGAGGCAGGCCACGTCCGAGGCTGCACGCTTCAAGGATTAAACATGATTGAATACAAAAGGATGATATATTGATAAAATGGAGGACATATGGTGTGCACGGGCTACTTCGATACTTTTGTATAAAATGACTGCCCTTGTGCCACGTTGCACCCAAGGAGAATCATAAAGTTGAAAAAGAGGACTTTGGTCACAGGTGTTCAGGCAGCAACATTCAGTCATCTCAGAAACGGAGTTCAACATTTTGATGGACAGTTTGACTGATCGGACCAAAGAGTCGTGTGTAGCGCTGATTTCATCAAACCAAAAGCACGAAATTATCCTAACTCCATTACATGTTAGAACGTAAATGTTGTTTTAAACATTAATTAAAATTGACGTTCCTTTGACAGCTGAGGGTGGGTGGGGCATACAAGAGTGCAGTGAGGGGAGTTTTAGAAGTAAGAGCAATGAAGAAGGTGTGTTTAGTATTACCTGATGGGATCTGTAGTCAAGCTGGCTGTTACAGCCGCCCACTTGTTGTGATAGGGTAATGTTGTAGGGAGGAGTCGGGCGTTTCCTTTTGAAATAGTAGCAACAGCTTGCAGGTAATTAAACACGGGCATGCGCGAGAGGGAGACTCGCTGCGGAGTTAAAGATTTCGCTATTTTGACGAAGGTACGAATGATTTCTGAACGGGGTAGGTTTTTGAGGGCGATAACACATGAGATAATGGGGAAGGGGAACACCAGGCAAGGAATAGTGAATAATGAAGGGCGAACACAGGCGTGTGAAGCTTCCCAGGGCACAATGTTTGTGGCATATTGTTGCGCATTAAGAGGGAGAACGTTAGTTTTCAGTTAAGCTTATTATGGAGAGTGTGTTTAGATGTTGGATTAGCACATAATGGTCTGAAAAACACTAACTAATGTCAATGTTTTAAGGTTTTTAGTGAACCCCTGACGAAGAGCTACTGACAGCTCGAAATGCATTGGGTTAATAAGATCCACTCTGAAGGATGTTTGATGTATATACCATGCGCCAGAAAAAGGCCTGGATAGGCATATCTGTCGCAGAAGAAACAATTTTATACATACACTGCCCCACTTGTGACAGCAATAAAGTTTGGTGAAGGTTTGTGATCGGTTGAAAAATGGAATAAAATTCAATGAAACATGGATTTATTGTGAAATACTTTGGTGAACTTACTATTGAGCAAGCTGTGCGTCCAGAAGGAGTGGGACGTTACTCCAATCTTCTGATGTATTTATGTACACGCGGCATTGGGGCAGGCCACGTCCGAGGCTGCACGCTTCAAGGATTAAACATGATTGAATACAAAAGGATGATATATTGATAAAATGGAGGACATATGGTGTGCACGGGCTACTTTGATACTTTTGTATAAAATGACTGCCCTTTTGCCACGTTCCACCCAAGGAGAATCATAAAGTTGAAAAAGAGGATTTTGGTCACAGGTGTTCAGGCAGCAACATTCAGTCATCTCAGAAACGGAGTTCAACATTTTGATGGACAGTTTGAATGATCGGACCAAACAGTCGTGTGTAGCGCTGATTTCATCATACCACCAGCACGAAATTATCCTAACTCCATTACATGTTAGAACGTAAATGTTGTTTTAAACATTAATTAAAATTGACGTTCCTTTGACAGCTGAGGGTGGGCGGGGCATACAAGAGTGCAGTGAGGGGAGTTTTAGAAGTAAGAGCAATGAAGAAGGTGTGTTTAGTATTACCTGATGGGATCTGTAGTCAAGCTGGCTGTTACAGCCGCCCGCTTGTTGTGATAGGGTAATGTTGTGGGGAGGAGTCGGGCGTTTCCTTTTGAAATAGTAGCAACAGCTTGCAGGTAATTAAACACGGGTATGCGCGAGAGGGAGACTCGCTGCGGAGTTAAAGATTTTGCTATTTTGACGAAGGTACGAATGATTTCTGAACGGGGTAGGTTTTTGAGGGCGATAACACATGAGATAATGGGGAAGGGGAACACCAGGCAAGGAATAGTGAATTAATGAAGGGCGAACACAGGCGTGTGAAGCTTCCCAGGGCACAATGTTTGTGGCGTATTGTTGCGCATTAAGAGGGAGAACGTTAGTTTTCAGTTAAGCTTATTATGGAGAGTGTGTTTAGATGTTGGATTAGCAAATAATGGTCTGAAAAACACTAACTAATGTCAATGTTTTAACGTTTTTAGTGAACCCCTGACGAAGAGCTGCTGACAGCTCGAAATGCATTGGGTTAATAAGATCCACTCTTAAGGATGTTTGATGTATATACCCTGCGCCAGAAAAAGGCCTGGATAGGCATATCTGTCGCAGAAGAAACAATTTGATACATACACTGCCCCACTTGTGACAGGAATAAAGTTTGGTGAAGGTTTGTGATCGGTTGAAAAATGGAATAAAATTCAATGAAACATGGATTTATTGTGAAATACTTTGGTGAACTTACTATTGAGCAAGCTGTGCGTCTGGAAGGAGTGGGACGTTACTCCAATCTTCTGATGTATTTATGTTCACGCGGCATTAGGGCAGGCCACGTCCGAGGCTGCACGCTTCAAGGATTAAACATGATTGAATACAAAAGGATGATATATTGATAAAATGGAGGACATATGGTGTGCACGGGCTACTTTGATACTTTTGTATAAAATGACTGCCCTTTTGCCACGTTGCACCCAAGGAGAATCATAAAGTTGAAAAAGAGGATTTTGGTCACAGGTGTTAAGGCAGCAACATTCAGTCATCTCAGAAACGGAGTTCAACATTTTGATGGACAGTTTGAATGATCGGACCAAACAGTCGTGTGTAGCGCTGATTTCATCATACCACCAGCACGAAATTATCCTAACTCCATTACATGTTAGAACGTAAATGTTGTTTTAAACATTAATTAAAATTGACGTTCCTTTGACAGCTGAGGGTGGGCGGGGCATACAAGTGTGCAGTGAGGGGAGTTTTAGAAGTAAGAGCAATGAAGAAGGTGTGTTTAGTATTACCTGATGGGATCTGTAGTCAAGCTGGCTGTTACAGCCGCAAGCTTGTTGTGATAGGGTAATGTTGTGGGGAGGAGTCGGGCGTTTCCTTTTGAAATAGTAGCAACAGCTTGCAGGTAATTAAACACGGGCATGCGCAAGAGGGAGACTCGCTGCGGAGTTAAAGATTTCGCTATTTTGACGAAGGTACGAATGATTTCTGAACGGGGTAGGTTTTTGAGGGCGATAACACATGAGATAATGGGGAAGGGGAACACCAGGCAAGGAATAGTGAATAATGAAGGGCGAATACAGGCGTGTGAGCTTCCCAGGGCACAATGTTTGTGGCGTATTGTTGCACATTAAGAGGGAGAACGTTAGTTTTCAGTTAAGCTTATTATGGAGAGTGTGTTTAGATGTTGGATTAGCACATAATGGTCTGAAAAACACTAACTAATGCCAATGTTTTAGCGTTTTTAGTGAACCCCTGACGAAGAGCTACTGACAGCTCGAAATGCATTGGGTTAATAAGATCCACTCTGAAGGATGTTTGATGTATATATCGTGCGCCAGAAAAAGGCCTGGATAGGCATATCTGTCGCAGAAGAAACAATTTTATACATACACTGCCCCACTTGTGACAGGAATAAAGTTTGGTGAAGGTTTGTGATCAGTTGAAAAATGGAATAAAATTCAATGAAACATGGATTTATTGTGAAATACTTTGGTGAACTTACTATTGAGCAAGCTGTGCGTCCGGAAGGAGTGGGACGTTACTCCAATCTTCTGATGTATTTCTGTACACGTGGCATTGACGCAGGCCACGTCCGAGGCTGCACGCTTCAAGGATTAAACATGATTGAATACAAAAGGATGATATATTGATGAAATGGAGGACATATGGTGTGCACGGGCTACTTTGATACTTTTGTATAAAATGACTGCCCTTTTGCCACGTTGCACCCAAGGAGAATCATAAAGTTGAAAAAGAGGATTTTGGTCACAGGTGTTCAGGCAGCAACATTCAGTCATCTCAGAAACGGAGTTCAACATTTTGATGGACAGTTTGAATGATCGGACCAAACAGTCGTGTGTAGCGCTGATTTCATCATACCACCAGCACAAAATTATCCTAACTCCATTACATGTTAGAACGTAAATGTTGTTTTAAACATTAATTAAAATTGACGTTCCTTTGACAGCTGAGGGTGGGCGGGGCATACAAGAGTGCAGTGAGGGGAGTTTTAGAAGTAAGAGCAATGAAGAAGGTGTGTTTAGTATTACCTGATGGGATCTGTAGTCAAGCTGGCTGTTACAGCCGCCCGCTTGTTGTGATAGGGTAATGTTGTGGGGGTGAGTCGGGCGTTTCCTTTTGAAATAGTAGCAACAGCTTGCAGGTAATTAAACACGGGCATGCGCGAGAGGGAGACTCGCTGCGGAGTTAAAGATTTCGCTATTTTGACGAAGGTACGAATGATTTCTGAACGGGGTAGGTTTTTGAGGGCGATAACACATGAGATAATGGGGAAGGGGAACACCAGGCAAGGAATAGTGAATAATGAAGGGCGAACACAGGCGTGTGAAGCTTCCCAGGGCACAATGTTTGTGGCGTATTGTTGCGCATTAAGAGGGAAAACGTTAGTTTGTCAGTTAAGCTTATTATGGAGAGTGTGGTTAGATGTTGGATTAGCACATAATGGTCTGAAAAACACTAACTAATGTCAATGTTTTAGCGTTTTTAGTGAACCCCTGACGAAGAGCTACTGACAGCTCGAAATGCATTGGGTTAATAAGATCCACTCTGAAGGATGTTTGATGTATATATCATGCGCCAGAAAAAGGCCTGGATAGGCATATCTGTCGCAGAAGAAACAATTTTATACATACACTGCCCCACTTGTGACAGGAATAAAGTTTGGTGAAGGTTTGTGATCGGTTGAAAAATGGAATAAAATTCAATGAAACATGGATTTATTGTGAAATACTTTGGTGAACTTACTATTGAGCAAGCTGTGCGTCCGGAAGGAGTGGGACGTTACTCCAATCTTCTGATGTATTTATGCACACGCCGCATTGGGGCAGGCCACGTCCGAGGCTGCACGCTTCAAGGATTAAACATGATTGAATACAAAAGGATGATATATTGATAAAATGGAGGACATATGGTGTGCACGGGCTACTTTGATACTTTTGTATAAAATGACTGCCCTTTTGCCACGTTGCATCCAAGGAGAATCATAAAGTTGAAAAAGAGGATTTTGGTCACAGGTGTTCAGGCAGCAACATTCAGTCATCTCAGAAACGGAGTTCAACATTTTGATGGACAGTTTGAATGATCGGACCAAACAGTCGTGTGTAGCGCTGATTTCATCATACCACCAGCACGAAATTATCCTAACTCCATTACATGTTAGAACGTAAATGTTGTTTTAAACATTAATTAAAATTGACGTTCCTTTGACAGCTGAGGGTAGGCGGGGCATACAAGAGTGCAGTGAGGGGAGTTTTAGAAGTAAGAGCAATGAAGAAGGTGTGTTTAGTATTACCTGATGGGATCTGTAGTCAAGCTGGCTGTTACAGCCGCCCGCTTGTTGTGATAGGGTAATGTTGTGGGGAGGAGTCGGGCGTTTCCTTTTGAAATAGTAGCAACAGCTTGCAGGTAATTAAACACGGGCATGCGCGAGAGGGAGACTCGCTGCCGAGTTAAAGAGTTCGCTATTTTGACGAAGGTACGAATGATTTCTGAACGGGGTAGGTTTTTGAGGGCGATAACACATGAGATAATGGGGAAGGGGAACACCAGGCAAGGAATAGTGAATAATGAAGGGCGAACACAGGCGTGTGAAGCTTCCCAGGGCACAATGTTTGTGGCGTATTGTTGCGCATTAAGAGGGAGAACGTTAGTTTTCAGTTAAGCTTATTATGGAGAGTGCGGTTAGATGTTGCATTAGCACATAATGATCAGAAAAACACTAACTAATGTCAATGTTTTAGCGTTTTTAGTGAACCCCTGACGAAGAGCTACTGACAGCTCGAAATGCATTGGGTTAATAAGATCCACTCTGAAGGATGTTTGATGTATATACCATGCGCCAGAAAAAGGCCTAGATAGGCATATCTGTCGCAGAAGAAACAATTTTATACATACACTGCCCCACTTGTGACAGGAATAAAGTTTGGTGAAGGTTTGTGATCGGTTGAAAAATGGAATAAAATTCAATGAAACATGGATTTATTGTGAAATACTTTGGTGAACTTACTATTGAGCAAGCTGTGCGTCCGGAAGGAGTGGGACGTTACTCCAATCTTCTGATGTATTTCTGTACACGCGGCATTGGGGCAGGCCACGTCCGAGGCTGCACGCTTCAAGGATTAAACATGATTGAATACAAAAGGATGATATATTGATAAAATGGAGGACATATGGTGTGCACGGGCTACTTTGATACTTTTGTATAAAATTACTGCCCTTTTGCCACGTTGCACCCAAGGAGAATCATAAAGTTGAAAAAGAGGATTTTGGTCACAGGTGTTCAGGCAGCAACATTCAGTCATCTCAGAAACGGAGTTCAACATTTTGATGGACAGTTTGAATGATCGGACCAAACAGTCGTGTGTAGCGCTGATTTCATCATACCACCAGCACGAAATTATCCTAACTCCATTACATGTTAGAACGTTAATGTTGTTTTAAACATTAATTAAAATTGACGTTCCTGTGACAGCTGAGGGTGGGCGGGGCATACAAGAGTGCAGTGAGGGGAGTTTTAGAAGTAAGAGCAATGAAGAAGGTGTGTTTAGTATTACCTGAGGGATCTGTAGTCAAGGTGGCTGTTACAGCCGCCCGCTTGTTGTGATAGGGTAATGTTGTGGGGAGTAGTTGGGCGTTTCCTTTTGAAATAGTAGCAACAGCTTGCAGGTAATTAAACACGGGCATGCGCGAGAGGGAGACTCGCTGCGGAGTTAAAGATTTCGCTATTTTGAGGAAGGTACGAATGATTTCTGAACGGGGTAGGTTTTTGAGGGCGATAACACATGAGATAATGGAGAAGGGGAACACCAGGCAAGGAATAGTGAATAATAAAGGGCGAACACAGGCGTGTGAAGCTTCCCAGGGCACAATGTTTGTGGCGTATTGTTGCGCATTAAGAGGGAGAACGTTAGTTTTCAGTTAAGCTTATTATGGAGAGTGTGTTTAGATGTTGGATTAGCACATAATGGTCTGAAAAACACTAACTAATGTCAATGTTTTAGCGTTTTTAGTGAACTCCTGACGAAGAGCTACTGACAGCTCGAAATGCATTGGGTTAATAAGATCCACTCTGAAGGATGTTTGATGTATATATCGTGCGCCAGAAAAAGGCCTGGATAGGCATATCTGTCGCAGAAGAAACGATTTTATACATACACTGCCCCACTTGTGACAGGAATAAAGTTTGGTGAAGGTTTGTGATCGGTTGAAAAATGGAATAAAATTCAATGAAACATGGATTTATTGTGAAATACTTTGGTGAACTTACTATTGAGCAAGCTGTGCGTCCGGAAGGAGTGGGACGTTACTCCAATCTTCTGATGTATTTATGTACACGCAGCATTGAGGCAGGCCACGTCCGAGGCTGCACGCTTCAAGGATTAAACATGATTGAATACAAAAGGATGATATATTGATAAAATGGAGGACATATGGTGTGCACGGGCTACTTCGATACTTTTGTATAAAATGACTGCCCTTGTGCCACGTTGCACCCAAGGAGAATCATAAAGTTGAAAAAGAGGACTTTGGTCACAGGTGTTCAGGCAGCAACATTCAGTCATCTCAGAAACGGAGTTCAACATTTTGATGGACAGTTTGAATGATCGGACCAAAGAGTCGTGTGTAGCGCTGATTTCATCAAACCAAAAGCACGAAATTATCCTAACTCCATTACATGTTAGAACGTAAATGTTGTTTTAAACATTAATTAAAATTGACGTTCCTTTGACAGCTGAGGGTGGGTGGGGCATACAAGAGTGCAGTGAGGGGAGTTTTAGAAGTAAGAGCAATGAAGAAGGTGTGTTTAGTATTACCTGATGGGATCTGTAGTCAAGCTGGCTGTTACAGCCGCCCACTTGTTGTGATAGGGTAATGTTGTAGGGAGGAGTCGGGCGTTTCCTTTTGAAATAGTAGCAACAGCTTGCAGGTAATTAAACACGGGCATGCGCGAGAGGGAGACTCGCTGCGGAGTTAAAGATTTCGCTATTTTGACGAAGGTACGAATGATTTCTGAACGGGGTAGGTTTTTGAGGGCGATAACACATGAGATAATGGGGAAGGGGAACACCAGGCAAGGAATAGTGAATAATGAAGGGCGAACACAGGCGTGTGAAGCTTCCCAGGGCACAATGTTTGTGGCGTATTGTTGCGCATTAAGAGGGAGAACGTTAGTTTTCAGTTAAGCTTATTATGGAGAGTGTGTTTAGATGTTGGATTAGCACATAATGGTCTGAAAAACACTAACTAATGTCAATGTTTTAAGGTTTTTAGTGAACCCCTGACGAAGAGCTACTGACAGCTCGAAATGCATTGGGTTAATAAGATCCACTCTGAAGGATGTTTGATGTATATACCATGCGCCAGAAAAAGGCCTGGATAGGCATATCTGTCGCAGAAGAAACAATTTTATACATACACTGCCCCACTTGTGACAGCAATAAAGTTTGGTGAAGGTTTGTGATCGGTTGAAAAATGGAATAAAATTCAATGAAACATGGATTTATTGTGAAATACTTTGGTGAACTTACTATTGAGCAAGCTGTGCGTCCAGAAGGAGTGGGACGTTACTCCAATCTTCTGATGTATTTATGTACACGCGGCATTGGGGCAGGCCACGTCCGAGGCTGCACGCTTCAAGGATTAAACATGATTGAATACAAAAGGATGATATATTGATAAAATGGAGGACATATGGTGTGCACGGGCTACTTTGATACTTTTGTATAAAATGACTGCCCTTTTGCCACGTTCCACCCAAGGAGAATCATAAAGTTGAAAAAGAGGATTTTGGTCACAGGTGTTCAGGCAGCAACATTCAGTCATCTCAGAAACGGAGTTCAACATTTTGATGGACAGTTTGAATGATCGGACCAAACAGTCGTGTGTAGCGCTGATTTCATCATACCACCAGCACGAAATTATCCTAACTCCATTACATGTTAGAACGTAAATGTTGTTTTAAACATTAATTAAAATTGACGTTCCTTTGACAGCTGAGGGTGGGCGGGGCATACAAGAGTGCAGTGAGGGGAGTTTTAGAAGTAAGAGCAATGAAGAAGGTGTGTTTAGTATTACCTGATGGGATCTGTAGTCAAGCTGGCTGTTACAGCCGCCCGCTTGTTGTGATAGGGTAATGTTGTGGGGAGGAGTCGGGCGTTTCCTTTTGAAATAGTAGCAACAGCTTGCAGGTAATTAAACACGGGTATGCGCGAGAGGGAGACTCGCTGCGGAGTTAAAGATTTTGCTATTTTGACGAAGGTACGAATGATTTCTGAACGGGGTAGGTTTTTGAGGGCGATAACACATGAGATAATGGGGAAGGGGAACACCAGGCAAGGAATAGTGAATTAATGAAGGGCGAACACAGGCGTGTGAAGCTTCCCAGGGCACAATGTTTGTGGCGTATTGTTGCGCATTAAGAGGGAGAACGTTAGTTTTCAGTTAAGCTTATTATGGAGAGTGTGTTTAGATGTTGGATTAGCAAATAATGGTCTGAAAAACACTAACTAATGTCAATGTTTTAACGTTTTTAGTGAACCCCTGACGAAGAGCTGCTGACAGCTCGAAATGCATTGGGTTAATAAGATCCACTCTTAAGGATGTTTGATGTATATACCCTGCGCCAGAAAAAGGCCTGGATAGGCATATCTGTCGCAGAAGAAACAATTTGATACATACACTGCCCCACTTGTGACAGGAATAAAGTTTGGTGAAGGTTTGTGATCGGTTGAAAAATGGAATAAAATTCAATGAAACATGGATTTATTGTGAAATACTTTGGTGAACTTACTATTGAGCAAGCTGTGCGTCTGGAAGGAGTGGGACGTTACTCCAATCTTCTGATGTATTTATGTTCACGCGGCATTAGGGCAGGCCACGTCCGAGGCTGCACGCTTCAAGGATTAAACATGATTGAATACAAAAGGATGATATATTGATAAAATGGAGGACATATGGTGTGCACGGGCTACTTTGATACTTTTGTATAAAATGACTGCCCTTTTGCCACGTTGCACCCAAGGAGAATCATAAAGTTGAAAAAGAGGATTTTGGTCACAGGTGTTAAGGCAGCAACATTCAGTCATCTCAGAAACGGAGTTCAACATTTTGATGGACAGTTTGAATGATCGGACCAAACAGTCGTGTGTAGCGCTGATTTCATCATACCACCAGCACGAAATTATCCTAACTCCATTACATGTTAGAACGTAAATGTTGTTTTAAACATTAATTAAAATTGACGTTCCTTTGACAGCTGAGGGTGGGCGGGGCATACAAGTGTGCAGTGAGGGGAGTTTTAGAAGTAAGAGCAATGAAGAAGGTGTGTTTAGTATTACCTGATGGGATCTGTAGTCAAGCTGGCTGTTACAGCCGCAAGCTTGTTGTGATAGGGTAATGTTGTGGGGAGGAGTCGGGCGTTTCCTTTTGAAATAGTAGCAACAGCTTGCAGGTAATTAAACACGGGCATGCGCAAGAGGGAGACTCGCTGCGGAGTTAAAGATTTCGCTATTTTGACGAAGGTACGAATGATTTCTGAACGGGGTAGGTTTTTGAGGGCGATAACACATGAGATAATGGGGAAGGGGAACACCAGGCAAGGAATAGTGAATAATGAAGGGCGAATACAGGCGTGTGAGCTTCCCAGGGCACAATGTTTGTGGCGTATTGTTGCACATTAAGAGGGAGAACGTTAGTTTTCAGTTAAGCTTATTATGGAGAGTGTGTTTAGATGTTGGATTAGCACATAATGGTCTGAAAAACACTAACTAATGCCAATGTTTTAGCGTTTTTAGTGAACCCCTGACGAAGAGCTACTGACAGCTCGAAATGCATTGGGTTAATAAGATCCACTCTGAAGGATGTTTGATGTATATATCGTGCGCCAGAAAAAGGCCTGGATAGGCATATCTGTCGCAGAAGGAACAATTTTATACATACACTGCCCCACTTGTGACAGGAATAAAGTTTGGTGAAGGTTTGTGATCAGTTGAAAAATGGAATAAAATTCAATGAAACATGGATTTATTGTGAAATACTTTGGTGAACTTACTATTGAGCAAGCTGTGCGTCCGGAAGGAGTGGGACGTTACTCCAATCTTCTGATGTATTTCTGTACACGTGGCATTGACGCAGGCCACGTCCGAGGCTGCACGCTTCAAGGATTAAACATGATTGAATACAAAAGGATGATATATTGATGAAATGGAGGACATATGGTGTGCACGGGCTACTTTGATACTTTTGTATAAAATGACTGCCCTTTTGCCACGTTGCACCCAAGGAGAATCATAAAGTTGAAAAAGAGGATTTTGGTCACAGGTGTTCAGGCAGCAACATTCAGTCATCTCAGAAACGGAGTTCAACATTTTGATGGACAGTTTGAATGATCGGACCAAACAGTCGTGTGTAGCGCTGATTTCATCATACCACCAGCACAAAATTATCCTAACTCCATTACATGTTAGAACGTAAATGTTGTTTTAAACATTAATTAAAATTGACGTTCCTTTGACAGCTGAGGGTGGGCGGGGCATACAAGAGTGCAGTGAGGGGAGTTTTAGAAGTAAGAGCAATGAAGAAGGTGTGTTTAGTATTACCTGATGGGATCTGTAGTCAAGCTGGCTGTTACAGCCGCCCGCTTGTTGTGATAGGGTAATGTTGTGGGGGTGAGTCGGGCGTTTCCTTTTGAAATAGTAGCAACAGCTTGCAGGTAATTAAACACGGGCATGCGCGAGAGGGAGACTCGCTGCGGAGTTAAAGATTTCGCTATTTTGACGAAGGTACGAATGATTTCTGAACGGGGTAGGTTTTTGAGGGCGATAACACATGAGATAATGGGGAAGGGGAACACCAGGCAAGGAATAGTGAATAATGAAGGGCGAACACAGGCGTGTGAAGCTTCCCAGGGCACAATGTTTGTGGCGTATTGTTGCGCATTAAGAGGGAAAACGTTAGTTTGTCAGTTAAGCTTATTATGGAGAGTGTGGTTAGATGTTGGATTAGCACATAATGGTCTGAAAAACACTAACTAATGTCAATGTTTTAGCGTTTTTAGTGAACCCCTGACGAAGAGCTACTGACAGCTCGAAATGCATTGGGTTAATAAGATCCACTCTGAAGGATGTTTGATGTATATATCATGCGCCAGAAAAAGGCCTGGATAGGCATATCTGTCGCAGAAGAAACAATTTTATACATACACTGCCCCACTTGTGACAGGAATAAAGTTTGGTGAAGGTTTGTGATCGGTTGAAAAATGGAATAAAATTCAATGAAACATGGATTTATTGTGAAATACTTTGGTGAACTTACTATTGAGCAAGCTGTGCGTCCGGAAGGAGTGGGACGTTACTCCAATCTTCTGATGTATTTATGCACACGCGGCATTGGGGCAGGCCACGTCCGAGGCTGCACGCTTCAAGGATTAAACATGATTGAATACAAAAGGATGATATATTGATAAAATGGAGGACATATGGTGTGCACGGGCTACTTTGATACTTTTGTATAAAATGACTGCCCTTTTGCCACGTTGCATCCAAGGAGAATCATAAAGTTGAAAAAGAGGATTTTGGTCACAGGTGTTCAGGCAGCAACATTCAGTCATCTCAGAAACGGAGTTCAACATTTTGATGGACAGTTTGAATGATCGGACCAAACAGTCGTGTGTAGCGCTGATTTCATCATACCACCAGCACGAAATTATCCTAACTCCATTACATGTTAGAACGTAAATGTTGTTTTAAACATTAATTAAAATTGACGTTCCTTTGACAGCTGAGGGTAGGCGGGGCATACAAGAGTGCAGTGAGGGGAGTTTTAGAAGTAAGAGCAATGAAGAAGGTGTGTTTAGTATTACCTGATGGGATCTGTAGTCAAGCTGGCTGTTACAGCCGCCCGCTTGTTGTGATAGGGTAATGTTGTGGGGAGGAGTCGGGCGTTTCCTTTTGAAATAGTAGCAACAGCTTGCAGGTAATTAAACACGGGCATGCGCGAGAGGGAGACTCGCTGCGGAGTTAAAGATTTCGCTATTTTGACGAAGGTACGAATGATTTCTGAACGGGGTAGGTTTTTGAGGGCGATAACACATGAGATAATGGGGAAGGGGAACACCAGGCAAGGAATAGTGAATAATGAAGGGCGAACACAGGCGTGTGAAGCTTCCCAGGGCACAATGTTTGTGGCGTATTGTTGCGCATTAAGAGGGAGAACGTTAGTTTTCAGTTAAGCTTATTATGGAGAGTGCGGTTAGATGTTGCATTAGCACATAATGATCAGAAAAACACTAACTAATGTCAATGTTTTAGCGTTTTTAGTGAACCCCTGACGAAGAGCTACTGACAGCTCGAAATGCATTGGGTTAATAAGATCCACTCTGAAGGATGTTTGATGTATATACCATGCGCCAGAAAAAGGCCTAGATAGGCATATCTGTCGCAGAAGAAACAATTTTATACATACACTGCCCCACTTGTGACAGGAATAAAGTTTGGTGAAGGTTTGTGATCGGTTGAAAAATGGAATAAAATTCAATGAAACATGGATTTATTGTGAAATACTTTGGTGAACTTACTATTGAGCAAGCTGTGCGTCCGGAAGGAGTGGGACGTTACTCCAATCTTCTGATGTATTTCTGTACACGCGGCATTGGGGCAGGCCACGTCCGAGGCTGCACGCTTCAAGGATTAAACATGATTGAATACAAAAGGATGATATATTGATAAAATGGAGGACATATGGTGTGCACGGGCTACTTTGATACTTTTGTATAAAATGACTGCCCTTTTGCCACGTTGCATCCAAGGAGAATCATAAAGTTGAAAAAGAGGATTTTGGTCACAGGTGTTCAGGCAGCAACATTCAGTCATCTCAGAAACGGAGTTCAACATTTTGATGGACAGTTTGAATGATCGGACCAAACAGTCGTGTGTAGCGCTGATTTCATCATACCACCAGCACGAAATTATCCTAACTCCATTACATGTTAGAACGTAAATGTTGTTTTAAACATTAATTAAAATTGACGTTCCTTTGACAGCTGAGGGTAGGCGGGGCATACAAGAGTGCAGTGAGGGGAGTTTTAGAAGTAAGAGCAATGAAGAAGGTGTGTTTAGTATTACCTGATGGGATCTGTAGTCAAGCTGGCTGTTACAGCCGCCCGCTTGTTGTGATAGGGTAATGTTGTGGGGAGGAGTCGGGCGTTTCCTTTTGAAATAGTAGCAACAGCTTGCAGGTAATTAAACACGGGCATGCGCGAGAGGGAGACTCGCTGCGGAGTTAAAGATTTCGCTATTTTGACGAAGGTACGAATGATTTCTGAACGGGGTAGGTTTTTGAGGGCGATAACACATGAGATAATGGGGAAGGGGAACACCAGGCAAGGAATAGTGAATAATGAAGGGCGAACACAGGCGTGTGAAGCTTCCCAGGGCACAATGTTTGTGGCGTATTGTTGCGCATTAAGAGGGAGAACGTTAGTTTTCAGTTAAGCTTATTATGGAGAGTGCGGTTAGATGTTGCATTAGCACATAATGATCAGAAAAACACTAACTAATGTCAATGTTTTAGCGTTTTTAGTGAACCCCTGACGAAGAGCTACTGACAGCTCGAAATGCATTGGGTTAATAAGATCCACTCTGAAGGATGTTTGATGTATATACCATGCGCCAGAAAAAGGCCTAGATAGGCATATCTGTCGCAGAAGAAACAATTTTATACATACACTGCCCCACTTGTGACAGGAATAAAGTTTGGTGAAGGTTTGTGATCGGTTGAAAAATGGAATAAAATTCAATGAAACATGGATTTATTGTGAAATACTTTGGTGAACTTACTATTGAGCAAGCTGTGCGTCCGGAAGGAGTGGGACGTTACTCCAATCTTCTGATGTATTTCTGTACACGCGGCATTGGGGCAGGCCACGTCCGAGGCTGCACGCTTCAAGGATTAAACATGATTGAATACAAAAGGATGATATATTGATAAAATGGAGGACATATGGTGTGCACGGGCTACTTTGATACTTTTGTATAAAATTACTGCCCTTTTGCCACGTTGCACCCAAGGAGAATCATAAAGTTGAAAAAGAGGATTTTGGTCACAGGTGTTCAGGCAGCAACATTCAGTCATCTCAGAAACGGAGTTCAACATTTTGATGGACAGTTTGAATGATCGGACCAAACAGTCGTGTGTAGCGCTGATTTCATCATACCACCAGCACGAAATTATCCTAACTCCATTACATGTTAGAACGTTAATGTTGTTTTAAACATTAATTAAAATTGACGTTCCTGTGACAGCTGAGGGTGGGAGGGGCATACAAGAGTGCAGTGAGGGGAGTTTTAGAAGTAAGAGCAATGAAGAAGGTGTGTTTAGTATTACCTGAGGGATCTGTAGTCAAGCTGGCTGTTACAGCCGCCCGCTTGTTGTGATAGGGTAATGTTGTGGGGAGTAGTTGGGCGTTTCCTTTTGAAATAGTAGCAACAGCTTGCAGGTAATTAAACACGGGCATGCGCGAGAGGGAGACTCGCTGCGGAGTTAAAGATTTCGCTATTTTGAGGAAGGTACGAATGATTTCTGAACGGGGTAGGTTTTTGAGGGCGATAACACATGAGATAATGGGGAAGGGGAACACCAGGCAAGGAATAGTGAATAATGAAGGGCGAACACAGGCGTGTGAAGCTTCCCAGGGCACAATGTTTGTGGCGTATTGTTGCGCATTAAGAGGGAGAACGTTAGTTTTCAGTTAAGCTTATTATGGAGAGTGTGTTTAGATGTTGGATTAGCACATAATGGTCTGAAAAACACTAACTAATGTCAATGTTTTAGCGTTTTTAGTGAACTCCTGACGAAGAGCTACTGACAGCTCGAAATGCATTGGGTTAATAAGATCCACTCTGAAGGATGTTTGATGTATATATCGTGCGCCAGAAAAAGGCCTGGATAGGCATATCTGTCGCAGAAGAAACGATTTTATACATACACTGCCCCACTTGTGACAGGAATAAAGTTTGGTGAAGGTTTGTGATCGGTTGAAAAATGGAATAAAATTCAATGAAACATGGATTTATTGTGAAATACTTTGGTGAACTTACTATTGAGCAAGCTGTGCGTCCGGAAGGAGTGGGACGTTACTCCAATCTTCTGATGTATTTATGTACACGCAGCATTGAGGCAGGCCACGTCCGAGGCTGCACGCTTCAAGGATTAAACATGATTGAATACAAAAGGATGATATATTGATAAAATGGAGGACATATGGTGTGCACGGGCTACTTTGATACTTTTGTATAAAATGACTGCCCTTGTGCCACGTTGCACCCAAGGAGAATCATAAAGTTGAAAAAGAGGACTTTGGTCACAGGTGTTCAGGCAGCAACATTCAGTCATCTCAGAAACGGAGTTCAACATTTTGATGGACAGTTTGAATGATCGGACCAAAGAGTCGTGTGTAGCGCTGATTTCATCAAACCAAAAGCACGAAATTATCCTAACTCCATTACATGTTAGAACGTAAATGTTGTTTTAAACATTAATTAAAATTGACGTTCCTTTGACAGCTGAGGGTGGGTGGGGCATACAAGAGTGCAGTGAGGGGAGTTTTAGAAGTAAGAGCAATGAAGAAGGTGTGTTTAGTATTACCTGATGGGATCTGTAGTCAAGCTGGCTGTTACAGCCGCCCGCTTGTTGTGATAGGGTAATGTTGTGGGGAGGAGTCGGGCGTTTCCTTTTGAAATAGTAGCAACAGCTTGCAGGTAATTAAACACGGGCATGCGCGAGAGGGAGACTCGCTGCGGAGTTAAAGATTTCGCTATTTTGACGAAGGTACGAATGATTTCTGAACGGGGTAGGTTTTTGAGGGCGATAACACATGAGATAATGGGGAAGGGGAACACCAGGCAAGGAATAGTGAATAATGAAGGGCGAACACAGGCGTGTGAAGCTTCCCAGGGCACAATGTTTGTGGCGTATTGTTGCGCATTAAGAGGGAGAACGTTAGTTTTCAGTTAAGCTTATTATGGAGAGTGTGTTTAGATGTTGGATTAGCACATAATGGTCTGAAAAACACTAACTAATGTCAATGTTTTAAGGTTTTTAGTGAACCCCTGACGAAGAGCTACTGACAGCTCGAAATGCATTGGGTTAATAAGATCCACTCTGAAGGATGTTTGATGTATATACCATGCGCCAGAAAAAGGCCTGGATAGGCATATCTGTCGCAGAAGAAACAATTTTATACATACACTGCCCCACTTGTGACAGCAATAAAGTTTGGTGAAGGTTTGTGATCGGTTGAAAAATGGAATAAAATTCAATGAAACATGGATTTATTGTGAAATACTTTGGGGAACTTACTATTGAGCAAGCTGTGCGTCCAGAAGGAGTGGGACGTTACTCCAATCTTCTGATGTATTTATGTACACGCGGCATTGGGGCAGGCCACGTCCGAGGCTGCACGCTTCAAGGATTAAACATGATTGAATACAAAAGGATGATATATTGATAAAATGGAGGACATATGGTGTGCACGGGCTACTTTGATACTTTTGTATAAAATGACTGCCCTTTTGCCACGTTCCACCCAAGGAGAATCATAAAGTTGAAAAAGAGGATTTTGGTCACAGGTGTTCAGGCAGCAACATTCAGTCATCTCAGAAACGGAGTTCAACATTTTGATGGACAGTTTGAATGATCGGACCAAACAGTCGTGTGTAGCGCTGATTTCATCATACCACCAGCACGAAATTATCCTAACTCCATTACATGTTAGAACGTAAATGTTGTTTTAAACATTAATTAAAATTGACGTTCCTTTGACAGCTGAGGGTGGGCGGGGCATACAAGAGTGCAGTGAGGGGAGTTTTAGAAGTAAGAGCAATGAAGAAGGTGTGTTTAGTATTACCTGATGGGATCTGTAGTCAAGCTGGCTGTTACAGCCGCCCGCTTGTTGTGATAGGGTAATGTTGTGGGGAGGAGTCGGGCGTTTCCTTTTGAAATAGTAGCAACAGCTTGCAGGTAATTAAACACGGGTATGCGCGAGAGGGAGACTCGCTGCGGAGTTAAAGATTTTGCTATTTTGACGAAGGTACGAATGATTTCTGAACGGGGTAGGTTTTTGAGGGCGATAACACATGAGATAATGGGGAAGGGGAACACCAGGCAAGGAATAGTGAATTAATGAAGGGCGAACACAGGCGTGTGAAGCTTCCCAGGGCACAATGTTTGTGGCGTATTGTTGCGCATTAAGAGGGAGAACGTTAGTTTTCAGTTAAGCTTATTATGGAGAGTGTGTTTAGATGTTGGATTAGCACATAATGGTCTGAAAAACACTAACTAATGTCAATGTTTTAACGTTTTTAGTGAACCCCTGACGAAGAGCTGCTGACAGCTCGAAATGCATTGGGTTAATAAGATCCACTCTTAAGGATGTTTGATGTATATACCATGCGCCAGAAAAAGGCCTGGATAGGCATATCTGTCGCAGAAGAAACAATTTTATACATACACTGCCCCACTTGTGACAGGAATAAAGTTTGGTGAAGGTTTGTGATCGGTTGAAAAATGGAATAAAATTCAATGAAACATGGATTTATTGTGAAATACTTTGGTGAACTTACTATTGAGCAAGCTGTGCGTCCGGAAGGAGTGGGACGTTACTCCAATCTTCTGATGTATTTATGTTCACGCGGCATTAGGGCAGGCCACGTCCGAGGCTGCACGCTTCAAGGATTAAACACGATTGAATACAAAAGGATGATATATTGATAAAATGGAGGACATATGGTGTGCACGGGCTACTTTGATACTTTTGTATAAAATTACTGCCCTTTTGCCACGTTGCACCCAAGCAGAATCATAAAGTTGAAAAAGAGGATTTTGGTCACAGGTGTTCAGGCAGCAACATTCAGTCATCTCAGAAACGGAGTTCAACATTTTGATGGACAGTTTGAATGATCGGACCAAACAGTTGTGTGTAGCGCTGATTTCATCATACCACCAGCACGAAATTATCCTAACTCCATTACATGTTAGAACGTAAATGTTGTTTTAAACATTAATTCAAATTGACGTTCCTTTGACAGCTGAGGGTGGGCGGGGCATACAAGAGTGCAGTGAGGGGAGTTTTAGAAGTAAGAGCAATGAAGAAGGTGTGTTTAGTATTACCTGATGGGATCTGTAGTCAAGCTGGCTGTTACAGCCGCCCGCTTGTTGTGATAGGGCAATGTTGTGGGGAGGAGTCGGGCGTTTCCTTTTGAAATAGTAGCAACAGCTTGCAGGTAATTAAACACGGGCATGCGCGAGAGGGAGACTCGCTGCGGAGTTAAAGATTTCGCTATTTTGACGAAGGTACGAATGATTTCTGAACGGGGTAGGTTTTTGAGGGCGATAACACATGAGATAATGGGGAAGGGGAACACCAGGCAAGGAATAGTGAATAATGAAGGGCGAACACAGGCGTGTGAAGCTTCCCAGGGCGCAATGTTTATGGCGTATTGTTGCGCATTAAGAGGGAGAACGTTAGTTTTCAGTTAAGCTTATTATGGAGAGTGTGTTTAGATGTTGGATTAGCACATAATGGTCTGAAAAACACTAACTAAGGTCAATGTTTTAGCGTTTTTAGTGAACCCCTGACGAAGAGCTACTGACAGCTCGAAATGCATTGGGTTAATAAGATCCACTCTGAAGGATGTTTGATGTATATATCGTGCGCCAGAAAAAGGCCTGGATAGGCAAATCTGTCGCAGAAGAAACGATTTTATACATACACTGCCCCACTTGTGACAGGAATAAAGTTTGGTGAAGGTTTGTGATCGGTTGAAAAATGGAATAAAATTCAATGAAACATGGATTTATTGTGAAATACTTTGGTGAACTTACTATTGAGCAAGCTGTGCGTCCGGAAGCAGTGGGACGTTACTCCAATCTTCTGATGTATTTATGTACACGCGGCATTGAGGCAGGCCACGTCCGAGGCTGCACGCTTCAAGGATTCGACATGATTGAATACAAAAGGATGATATATTGATAAAATGGAGGACATATGGTGTGCACGGGCTACTTTGATACTTTTGTATAAAATGACTGCCCTTTTGCCACGTTGCACCCAAGGAGAATCATAAAGTTGAAAAAGAGGATTTTGGTCACAGGTGTTCAGGCAGCAACATTCAGTCATCTCAGAAACGGAGTTCAACATTTTGATGGACAGTTTGAATGATCGGACCAAACAGTCGTGTGTAGCGCTGATTTCATCATACCACCAGCACGAAATTATCCTAACTCCATTACATGTTAGAACGTAAATGTTGTTTTAAACATTAATTAAAATTGACGTTCCTTTGACAGCTGAGGGTGGGCGGGGCATACAAGAGTGCAGTGAGGGGAGTTTTAGAAGTAAGAGCAATGAAGAAGGTGTGTTTAGTATTACCTGATGGGATCTGTAGTCAAGCTGGCTGTTACAGCCGCCCGCTTGTTGTGATAGGGTAATGTTGTGGGGAGGAGTCGGGCGTTTCCTTTTGAAATAGTAGCAACAGCTTGCAGGTAATTAAACACGGGCATGCGCGAGAGGGAGACTCGCTGCAGAGTTAAAGATTTCGCTATTTTGACGAAGGTACGAATGATTTCTGAACGGGGTAGGTTTTTGAGGGCGATAACACATGAGATAATGGGGAAGGGGAACACCAGGCAAGGAATAGTGAATAATGAAGGGCGAACACAGGCGTGTGAAGCTTCCCAGGGCACAATGTTTGTGGCGTATTGTTGCGCATTAAGAGGGAGAACGTTAGTTTTCAGTTAAGCTTATTATGGAGAGTGTGGTTAGATGTTGGATTAGCACATAATGGTCTGAAAAACACTAACTAATGTCAATGTTTTAGCGTTTTTAGTGAACCCCTGACGAAGAGCTACTGACAGCTCGAAATGCATTGGGTTAATAAGATCCACTCTGAAGGATGTTTGATGTATATACCATGCGTCAGAAAAAGGCCTGGATAGGCATATCTGTCGCAGAAGAAACAATTTTATACATACACTGCCCCACTTGTGACAGGAATAAAGTTTGGTGAAGGTTTGTGATCGGTTGAAAAATGGAATAAAATTCAATGAAACATGGATTTATTGTGAAATACTTTGGTGAACTTACTATTGAGCAAGCTGTGCGTCCGGAAGCAGTGGGACGTTACTCCAATCTTCTGATGTATTTATGTACACGCGGCATTGAGGCAGGCCACGTCCGAGGCTGCACGCTTCAAGGATTCGACATGATTGAATACAAAAGGATGATATATTGATAAAATGGAGGACATATGGTGTGCACGGGCTACTTTGATACTTTTGTATAAAATGACTGCCCTTTTGCCACGTTGCACCCAAGGAGAATCATAAAGTTGAAAAAGAGGATTTTGGTCACAGGTGTTCAGGCAGCAACATTCAGTCATCTCAGAAACGGAGTTCAACATTTTGATGGACAGTTTGAATGATCGGACCAAACAGTCGTGTGTAGCGCTGATTTCATCATACCACCAGCACGAAATTATCCTAACTCCATTACATGTTAGAACGTAAATGTTGTTTTAAACATTAATTAAAATTGACGTTCCTTTGACAGCTGAGGGTGGGCGGGGCATACAAGAGTGCAGTGAGGGGAGTTTTAGAAGTAAGAGCAATGAAGAAGGTGTGTTTAGTATTACCTGATGGGATCTGTAGTCAAGCTGGCTGTTACAGCCGCCCGCTTGTTGTGATAGGGTAATGTTGTGGGGAGGAGTCGGGCGTTTCCTTTTGAAATAGTAGCAACAGCTTGCAGGTAATTAAACACGGGCATGCGCGAGAGGGAGACTCGCTGCAGAGTTAAAGATTTCGCAATTTTGACGAAGGTACGAATGATTTCTGAACGGGGTAGGTTTTTGAGGGCGATAACACATGAGATAATGGGGAAGGGGAACACCAGGCAAGGAATAGTGAATAATGAAGGGCGAACACAGGCGTGTGAAGCTTCCCAGGGCACAATGTTTGTGGCGTATTGTTGCGCATTAAGAGGGAGAACGTTAGTTTTCAGTTAAGCTTATTATGGAGAGTGTGGTTAGATGTTGGATTAGCACATAATGGTCTGAAAAACACTAACTAATGTCAATGTTTTAGCGTTTTTAGTGAACCCCTGACGAAGAGCTACTGACAGCTCGAAATGCATTGGGTTAATAAGATCCACTCTGAAGGATGTTTGATGTATATACCATGCGTCAGAAAAAGGCCTGGATAGGCATATCTGTCGCAGAAGAAACAATTTTATACATACACTGCCCCACTTGTGACAGGAATAAAGTTTGGTGAAGGTTTGTGATCGGTTGAAAAATGGAATAAAATTCAATGAAACATGGATTTATTGTGAAATACTTTGGTGAACTTACTATTGAGCAAGCTGTGCGTCCGGAAGGAGTGGGACGTTACTCCAATCTTCTGATGTATTTATGCACACGCGGCATTGGGGCAGGCCACGTCCGAGGCTGCACACTTCAAGGATTAAACATGATTGAATACAAAAGGATGATATATTGATAAAATGGAGGACATATGGTGTGCACGGGCTACTTTGATACTTTTGTATAAAATGACTGCCCTTTTGCCACGTTGCATCCAAGGAGAATCATAAAGTTGAAAAAGAGGATTTTGGTCACAGGTGTTCAGGCAGCAACATTCAGTCATCTCAGAAACGGAGTTCAACATTTTGATGGACAGTTTGAATGATCGGACCAAACAGTCGTGTGTAGCGCTGATTTCATCATACCACCAGCACGAAATTATCCTAACTCCATTACATGTTAGAACGTAAATGTTGTTTTAAACATTAATTAAAATTGACGTTCCTTTGACAGCTGAGGGTGGGCGGGGCATACAAGAGTGCAGTGAGGGGAGTTTTAGAAGTAAGAGCAATGAAGAAGGTGTGTTTAGTATTACCTGATGGGATCTGTAGTCAAGCTGGCTGTTACAGCCGCCCGCTTGTTGTGATAGGGTAATGTTGTGGGGAGGAGTCGGGCGTTACCTTTTGAAATAGTAGCAACAGCTTGCAGGTAATTAAACACGGGCATGCGCGAGAGGGAGACTCGCTGCGGAGTTAAAGATTTCGCTATTTTGACGAAGGTACGAATGATTTCTGAACGGGGTAGGTTTTTAAGGGCGATAACACATGAGATAATGGGGAAGGGGAACACCAGGCAAGGAATAGTGAATAATGAAGGGCGAACACAGGCGTGTGAAGCTTCCCAGGGCACAATGTTTGTGGCGTATTGTTGCGCATTAAGAGGGAGAACGTTAGTTTTCAGTTAAGCTTATTATGGAGAGTGTGGTTAGATGTTGCATTAGCACATAATGGTCAGAAAAACACTAACTAATGTCAATGTTTTAGCGTTTTTAGTGAACCCCTGACGAAGAGCTACTGACAGCTCGAAATGCATTGGGTTAATAAGATCCACTCTGAAGGATGTTTGATGTATATACCATGCGCCAGAAAAAGGCCTAGATAGGCATATCTGTCGCAGAAGAAACAATTTTATACATACACTGCCCCACTTGTGACAGGAATAAAGTTTGGTGAAGGTTTGTGATCGGTTGAAAAATGGAATAAAATTCAATGAAACATGGATTTATTGTGAAATACTTTGGTGAACTTACTATTGAGCAAGCTGTGCGTCCGGAAGGAGTGGGACGTTACTCCAATCTTCTGATGTATTTATATACACGCGGCATTGGGGCAGGCCACGTCCGAGGCTGCACGCTTCAAGGATTAAACATGATTGAATACAAAAGGATGATATATTGATAAAATGGAGGACATATGGTGTGCACGGGCTACTTTGATACTTTTGTATAAAATTACTGCCCTTTTGCCACGTTGCACCCAAGGAGAATCATAAAGTTGAAAAAGAGGATTTTGGTCACAGGTGTTCAGGCAGCAACATTCAGTCATCTCAGAAACGGAGTTCAACATTTTGATGGACAGTTTGAATGATCGGACCAAACAGTCGTGTGTAGCGCTGATTTCATCATACCACCAGCACGAAATTATCCTAACTCCATTACATGTTAGAACGTAAATGTTGTTTTAAACATTAATTAAAATTGACGTTCCTGTGACAGCTGAGGGTGGGCGGGGCATACAAGAGTGCAGTGAGGGGAGTTTTAGAAGTAAGAGCAATGAAGAAGGTGTGTTTAGTATTACCTGATGGGATCTGTAGTCAAGCTGGCTGTTACAGCCGCCCGCTTGTTGTGATAGGGTAATGTTGTGGGGAGTAGTTGGGCGTTTCCTTTTGAAATAGTAGCAACAGCTTGCAGGTAATTAAACACGGGCATGCGCGAGAGGGAGACTCGCTGCGGAGTTAAAGATTTCGCTATTTTGAGGAAGGTACGAATGATTTCTGAACGGGGTAGGTTTTTGAGGGCGATAACACATGAGATAATGGGGAAGGGGAACACCAGGCAAGGAATAGTGAATAATGAAGGGCGAACACAGGCGTGTGAAGCTTCCCAGGGCACAATGTTTGTGGCGTATTGTTGCGCATTAAGAGGGAGAACGTTAGTTTTCAGTTAAGCTTATTATGGAGAGTGTGTTTAGATGTTGGATTAGCACATAATGGTCTGAAAAACACTAACTAATGTCAATGTTTTAGCGTTTTTAGTGAACCCCTGACGAAGAGCTACTGACAGCTCGAAATGCATTGGGTTAATAAGATCCACTCTGAAGGATGTTTGATGTATATATCGTGCGCCAGAAAAAGGCCTGGATAGGCATATCTGTCGCAGAAGAAACGATTTTATACATACACTGCCCCACTTGTGACAGGAATAAAGTTTGGTGAAGGTTTGTGATCGGTTGAAAAATGGAATAAAATTCAATGAAACATGGATTTATTGTGAAATACTTTGGTGAACTTACTATTGAGCAAGCTGTGCGTCCGGAAGGAGTGGGACGTTACTCCAATCTTTTGATGTATTTATGTACACGCAGCATTGAGGCAGGCCACGTCCGAGGCTGCACGCTTCAAGGATTAAACATGATTGAATACAAAAGGATGATATATTGATAAAATGGAGGACATATGGTGTGCACAGGCTACTTTGATACTTTTGTATAAAATGACTGCCCTTGTGCCACGTTGCACCCAAGGAGAATCATAAAGTTGAAAAAGAGGACTTTGGTCACAGGTGTTCAGGCAGCAACATTCAGTCATCTCAGAAACGGAGTTCAACATTTTGATGGACAGTTTGAATGATCGGACCAAAGAGTCGTGTGTAGCGCTGATTTCATCAAACCAAAAGCACGAAATTATCCTAACTCCATTACATGTTAGAACGTAAATGTTGTTTTAAACATTAATTCAAATTGACGTTCCTTTGACAGCTGAGGGTGGGCGGGGCATACAAGAGTGCAGTGAGGGGAGTTTTAGAAGTAAGAGCAATGAAGAAGGTGTGTTTAGTATTACCTGATGGGATCTGTAGTCAAGCTGGCTGTTACAGCCGCCCGCTTGTTGTGATAGGGTAATGTTGTGGGGAGGAGTCGGGCGTTTCCTTTTGAAATAGTAGCAACAGCTTGCAGGTAATTAAACACGGGCATGCGCGAGAGGGAGACTCGCTGCGGAGTTAAAGATTTCGCTATTTTGACGAAGGTACGAATGATTTCTGAACGGGGTAGGTTTTTGAGGGCGATAACACATGAGATAATGGGGAAGGGGAACACCAGGCAAGGAATAGTGAATAATGAAGGGCGAACACAGGCGTGTGAAGCTTCCCAGGGCGCAATGTTTATGGCGTATTGTTGCGCATTAAGAGGGAGAACGTTAGTTTTCAGTTAAGCTTATTATGGAGAGTGTGTTTAGATGTTGGATTAGCACATAATGGTCTGAAAAACACTAACTAAGGTCAATGTTTTAGCGTTTTTAGTGAACCCCTGACGAAGAGCTACTGACAGCTCGAAATGCATTGGGTTAATAAGATCCACTCTGAAGGATGTTTGATGTATATATCGTGCGCCAGAAAAAGGCCTGGATAGGCAAATCTGTCGCAGAAGAAACGATTTTATACATACACTGCCCCACTTGTGACAGGAATAAAGTTTGGTGAAGGTTTGTGATCGGTTGAAAAATGGAATAAAATTCAATGAAACATGGATTTATTGTGAAATACTTTGGTGAACTTACTATTGAGCAAGCTGTGCGTCCGGAAGGAGTGGGACGTTACTCCAATCTTCTGATGTATTTATGTACACGCGGCATTGGGGCAGGCCACGTCCGAGGCTGCACGCTTCAAGGATTAAACATGATTGAATACAAAAGGATGATATATTGATAAAATGGAGGACATATGGTGTGCACGGGCTACTTTGATACTTTTGTATAAAATTACTGCCCTTTTGCCACGTTGCACCCAAGGAGAATCATAAAGTTGAAAAAGAGGATTTTGGTCACAGGTGTTCAGGCAGCAACATTCAGTCATCTCAGAAACGGAGTTCAACATTTTGATGGACAGTTTGAATGATCGGACCAAACAGTCGTGTGTAGCGCTGATTTCATCATACCACCAGCACGAAATTATCCTAACTCCATTACATGTTAGAACGTAAATGTTGTTTTAAACATTAATTAAAATTGACGTTCCTGTGACAGCTGAGGGTGGGCGGGGCATACAAGAGTGCAGTGAGGGGAGTTTTAGAAGTAAGAGCAATGAAGAAGGTGTGTTTAGTATTACCTGATGGGATCTGTAGTCAAGCTGGCTGTTACAGCCGCCCGCTTGTTGTGATAGGGTAATGTTGTGGGGAGTAGTTGGGCGCTTCCTTTTGAAATAGTAGCAACAGCTTGCAGGTAATTAAACACGGGCATGCGCGAGAGGGAGACTCGCTGCGGAATTAAAGATTTCGCTATTTTGACGAAGGTACGAATGATTTCTGAACGGGGTACGTTTTTGAGGGCGATAACACATGAGATAATGGGGAAGGGGAACACCAGGCAAGGAATAGTGAATAATGAAGGGCGAACACAGGCGTGTGAAGCTTCCCAGGGCACAATGTTTGTGGCGTATTGTTGCGCATTAAGAGGGAGAACGTTAGTTTTCAGTTAAGCTTATTATGGAGAGTGTGTTTAGATGTTGGATTAGCACATAATGGTCTGAAAAACACTAACTAATGTCAATGTTTTAGCGTTTTTAGTGAACCCCTGACGAAGAGCTACTGACAGCTCGAAATGCATTGGGTTAATAAGATCCACTCTGAAGGATGTTTGATGTATATATCGTGCGCCAGAAAAAGGCCTGGATAGGCATATCTGTCGCAGAAGAAACGATTTTATACATACACTGCCCCACTTGTGACAGGAATAAAGTTTGGTGAAGGTTTGTGATCGGTTGAAAAATGGAATAAAATTCAATGAAACATGGATTTATTGTGAAATACTTTGGTGAACTTACTATTGAGCAAGCTGTGCGTCCGGAAGGAGTGGGACGTTACTCCAATCTTCTGATGTATTTATGTACACGCAGCATTGAGGCAGGCCACGTCCGAGGCTGCACGCTTCAAGGATTAAACATGATTGAATACAAAAGGATGATATATTGATAAAATGGAGGACATATGGTGTGCACGGGCTACTTTGATACTTTTGTATAAAATGACTGCCCTTGTGCCACGTTGCACCCAAGGAGAATCATAAAGTTGAAAAAGAGGACTTTGGTCACAGGTGTTCAGGCAGCAACATTCAGTCATCTCAGAAACGGAGTTCAACATTTTGATGGACAGTTTGAATGATCGGACCAAAGAGTCGTGTGTAGCGCTGATTTCATCAAACCAAAAGCACGAAATTATCCTAACTCCATTACATGTTAGAACGTAAATGTTGTTTTAAACATTAATTAAAATTGACGTTCCTTTGACAGCTGAGGGTGGGTGGGGCATACAAGAGTGCAGTGAGGGGAGTTTTAGAAGTAAGAGCAATGAAGAAGGTGTGTTTAGTATTACCTGATGGGATCTGTAGTCAAGCTGGCTGTTACAGCCGCCCGCTTGTTGTGATAGGGTAATGTTGTGGGGAGGAGTCGGGCGTTTCCTTTTGAAATAGTAGCAACAGCTTGAAGGTAATTAAACACGGGCATGCGCGAGAGGGAGACTCGCTGCGGAGTTAAAGATTTCGCTATTTTGACGAAGGTACGAATGATTTCTGAACGGGGTAGGTTTTTGAGGGCGATAACACATGAGATAATGGGGAAGGGGAACACCAGGCAAGGAATAGTGAATAATGAAGGGCGAACACAGGCGTGTGAAGCTTCCCAGGGCACAATGTTTGTGGCGTATTGTTGCGCATTAAGAGGGAGAACGTTAGTTTTCAGTTAAGCTTATTATGGAGAGTGTGTTTAGATGTTGGATTAGCACATAATGGTCTGAAAAACACTAACTAATGTCAATGTTTTAAGGTTTTTAGTGAACCCCTGACGAAGAGCTACTGACAGCTCGAAATGCATTGGGTTAATAAGATCCACTCTGAAGGATGTTTGATGTATATACCATGCGCCAGAAAAAGGCCTGGATAGGCATATCTGTCGCAGAAGAAACAATTTTATACATACACTGCCCCACTTGTGACAGCAATAAAGTTTGGTGAAGGTTTGTGATCGGTTGAAAAATGGAATAAAATTCAATGAAACATGGATTTATTATGAAATACTTTGGTGAACTTACTATTGAGCAAGCTGTGCGTCCAGAAGGAGTGGGACGTTACTCCAATCTTCTGATGTATTTATGTACACGCGGCATTGGGGCAGGCCACGTCCGAGGCTGCACGCTTCAAGGATTAAACATGATTGAATACAAAAGGATGATATATTGATAAAATGGAGGACATATGGTGTGCACGGGCTACTTTGATACTTTTGTATAAAATGACTGCCCTTTTGCCACGTTCCACCCAAGGAGAATCATAAAGTTGAAAAAGAGGATTTTGGTCACAGGTGTTCAGGCAGCAACATTCAGTCATCTCAGAAACGGAGTTCAACATTTTGATGGACAGTTTGAATGATCGGACCAAACAGTCGTGTGTAGCGCTGATTTCATCATACCACCAGCACGAAATTATCCTAACTCCATTACATGTTAGAACGTAAATGTTGTTTTAAACATTAATTAAAATTGACGTTCCTTTGACAGCTGAGGGTGGGCGGGGCATACAAGAGTGCAGTGAGGGGAGTTTTAGAAGTAAGAGCAATGAAGAAGGTGTGTTTAGTATTACCTGATGGGATCTGTAGTCAAGCTGGCTGTTACAGCCGCCCGCTTGTTGTGATAGGGTAATGTTGTGGGGAGGAGTCGGGCGTTTCCTTTTGAAATAGTAGCAACAGCTTGCAGGTAATTAAACACGGGCATGCACGAGAGGGAGACTCGCTGCGGAGTTAAAGATTTCGCTATTTTGACGAAGGTACGAATGATTTCTGAACGGGGTAGGTTTTTGAGGGCGATAACACATGAGATAATGGGGAAGGGGAACACCAGGCAAGGAATAGTGAATAATGAAGGGCGAACACAGGCGTGTGAAGCTTCCCAGGGCACAATGTTTGTGGCGTATTGTTGCGCATTAAGAGGGAGAACGTTAGTTTTCAGTTAAGCTTATTATGGAGAGTGTATTTAGATGTTGGATTAGCACATAATGGTCTGAAAAACACTAACTAATGTCAATGTTTTAACTTTCTTAGTGAACCCCTGCCGAAGAGCTACTGACAGCTCGAAATGCATTGGGTTAATAAGAGCCACTCTGAAGGATGTTTGATGTATATACCATGCACCAGAAAAAGGCCTGGATAGGCATATCTGTCGCAGAAGAAACGATTTTATACATACACTGCCCCACTTGTGACAGGAATAAAGTTTGGTGAAGGTTTGTGATCGGTTGAAAAATCGAATAAAATTCAATGAAACAAGGATTTATTGTGAAATACTTTGGTGAACTTACTATTGTGCAAGCTGTGCGTCCGGAAGGAGTGGGACGTTACTCCAATCTTCTGATGTATTTATGTACACGCGGCATTGGGGCAGGCCACGTCCGAGGCTGCACGCTTCAAGGATTAAACATGATTGAATACAAAAGGATGATATATTGATAAAATGGAGGACATATGGTGTGCACGGGCTACTTTGATTCTTTTGTATAAAATGACTGCCCTTTTGCCACGTTGCACCCAAGGAGAATCATAAAGTTGAAAAAGAGGATTTTGGTCACAGGTGTTCAGGCAGCAACATTCAGTCATCTCAGAAACGGAGTTCAACATTTTGATGGACAGTTTGAATGATCGGACCAAACAGTCGTGTGTAGCGCTGATTTCATCAAACCACCAGCACGAAATTATCCTAACTCCATTACATGTTAGAACGTAAATGTTGTTTTAAACATTAATTAAAATTGACGTTCCTTTGACAGCTGAGGGTGGGCGGGGCATACAAGAGTGCAGTGAGGGGAGTTTTAGAAGTAAGAGCAATGAAGAAGGTGTGTTTAGTATTACCTGATGGGATCTGTAGTCAAGCTGGCTGTTACAGCCGCCCGCTTGTTGTGATAGGGTAATGTTGTGGGGAGGAGTCGGGCGTTTCCTTTTGAAATAGTAGCAACAGCTTGCAAGTAATTAAACACGGGCATGCGCGAGAGGGAGACTCGCTGCGGAGTTAAAGATTTCGCTATTTTGACGAAGGTACGAATGATTTCTGAACGGGGTAGGTTTTTAAGGGCGATAACACATGAGATAATGGGGAAGGGGAACACCAGGCAAGGAATAGTGAATAATGAAGGGCGAACACAGGCGTGTGAAGCTTCCCAGGGCACAATGTTTGTGGCGTATTGTTGCGCATTAAGAGGGAGGACGTTAGTTTTCAGTTAAGCTTATTATGGAGAGTGTGTTTAGATGTTGGATTAGCACATAATGGTCTGAAAAACACTAACTAATGTCAATGTTTTAACATTTTTAGTGAACCCCTGACGAAGAGCTACTGACAGCTCGAAATGCATCGGGTTAATAAGATCCACTCTGAAGGATGTTTGATGTATATACCATGTGCCAGAAAAAGGCCTGGATAGGCATATCTGTCGCAGAAGAAACGATTTTATACATACACTACCCCACTTGTGACAGGAATAAAGTTTGGTGAAGGTTTGTGATCGGTTGAAAAATGGAATAAAATTCAATGAAACATGGATTTATTGTGAAATACTTTGGTGAACTTACTATTGAGCAAGCTGTGCGTCCGGAAGGAGTGGGACGTTACTCCAATCTTCTGATGTATTTATGTACACGCGGCATTGGGGCAGGCCACGTCCGAGGCTGCACACTTCAAGGATTAAAACATGATTGAATACAAAAGGATGATATATTGATAAAATGGAGTACATATGGTGTGCACGGGCTACTTTGATACTTTTGTATAAAATTACTGCCCTTTTGCCACGTTGCACCCAAGGAGAATCATAAAGTTGAAAAAGAGGATTTTGGTCACAGGTGTTCAGGCAGCAACATTCAGTCATCTCAGAAACGGAGTTCAACATTTTGATGGACAGTTTGAATGATCGGACCAAACAGTCGTGTGTTGATTGATGAGAGACTTATATAGCGCAGCTATCGCCCTACGGGCATCCTGGCGCTTAGACTGAGGGACGACAACAGAGATGACAGAAGGAGAATCATGAGAGCTTGCCTGGTTTAAGCTTTGGGATATAACCAGGTCTTGAGTCCCTTACGGAATTCAAGAAGGGAATCACACTGCCGCAGGTTCGCCGGAAGCTTGTTCCACATGCCGGAAGCTACTGTGCTAAAGGCTCTTCCGCCCATCCTAACACGCTTGCACCTCGGAACCACCAGTAGACCAGCTGCGGAAGAGCGCAGTTGCCTACTTGGTAGATAGCGAGCGAACTTGTCCTGTAAAGGGGCTGGGCCTAGTCCATGCACTGCTCTAAAGGATATGCACATGGACTTAAAAAGGACCCTTTCCCTTACAGGAAGCCAATGTAGATCCTTTAGCGCTCTGGTGGACGAGGCGCAGCGTCGCCTATCAAGCACCAATTTAGCTGCGGCCGACTGTGTCCTCTGCAATACTTGGAGGATATACTGCGGAGCCCCCAGATAAAGGGAGTTGCAGTAATCGAGTCTGCTTAATACCGTGCTGCGCACCACTGTAGCTCGCGACTCCCTAGGGAGCAGAGGTAGAATACTACGAAGCAGCCGCAGCAGGGCAAAGCAGACATTAGCATTCTTGCTTGCCTGGGATACCAGCTGAAGGTCGTCGTCGATGATCACCCCAAGATTACGGACCTTCCTAACTGGTATGAGGGGTCTTTCCTCCGGTGTGAGACAAAATTCGGAGGGGAGATGTTTAGGGATCCTGAATGGTGAACAGAAGACCACCTCCGTTTTACCGCTATTAAACTGGAGAGAGTTCTTTCTGAGCCAATCCTTAGTCTGGTTCATGCATTGATGGAAACGATCCATGGATAGGGCATCATCCCCCTCAAGGGAGAAGGCCAGCTGCGTATCGTCAGCATAGTTCACCAAGCTGACTCCGAAAGATTTTAATAACGGGAATAAGGGCCGCAGGTAAATGTTAAAAAGGATGGGACTGATTGCGGATCCCTGCGGCACCCCATACGCAACTGGAGACCTACTAGAGGAGAACGGTGCCAAGGTAACTACCTGCTGCCTGTCTTCTAGATAGGATTGGAGCCATTGCAGTGCTCTACCCTTTACACCTATCTGCCTCAGCCTCTCCAGCAGGACAGGGTGGCTAACCGTATCAAATGCTGCCGACATATCAACGAGCACCAGAATCATGGCATTCCCTTTGTCGGCCCGCATTCGAAGGTGGTCCAGCATGGTGGTTAAAGCTGTTTCGGTTCCGTGGCCAGGACGGAAACCGAACTGATCCCTATGCAGCAGAAGATTCTCTTCCAGAAACTGAGATAAGATCTTGCTTACGGATTTTTCCAGTAGTTTCAACGGGTATGGTAGGAGAGAAATAGGCCTGAAATTAGCTGGCACCAGAGGGTCCAGATTCGGCTTCTTTATCAGTGGAGTTACCACTGCTAGTTTCCAGCAGTCTGGAACGGATACATCTGTTAAAGATTGATTACAGATCATCCTTAGCCAAGGGAAGGTGTAGTGTCCGTAGAGCTTCCAGATCTTGTGGGGTAGAGGATCTAGAGGTGAGCCAGACGACACACTTTCTGTCAGGTTATCAAAGGTTTCCTGGGAGAAGGGTTGAAAGCTGTCTAAGCTGGCGATCGTTTTAAGATCTCCGTTGGCCGGGCTGGTTGCTTCCTCAGAGCCATGCTGGATGTTAACCTGCAAATTGTTTACAATATTAAAGATCTTCTCCTGGAAAAAGGAGGCGATATCATTGCATAGAGTTTGCGAGGGAGCAACTCTATTGCTCATACAGTCTGGGTTGGTAAGGTCTCGAACGATCTTAAAGAGAGCTTTGGACCCATTAGACGCCTGTGTGATGGAGTTGGCATAGAAATCTGCCTTAGATCTCAGGATAAGAGTTTTATATTGTAGTTGTACCTGTCTTAGATCTTTTTTTATCTGCCTCAGAATAGCTTCTTCTCCATTTCCTCTCTGCCTGTCTGCGAGAGAGTCTGAGATGGCGCAACTTCTCATTATACCAGGGCGCTGATCTATTCCTTGCCTTCTTTAATGGCTTTATAGGGATACAATGGTCTAAAACTTTAGTTATATGATCTGTGAATGACTTATAGTTATGCTCCACAGACTTATTGGGATAAAAAAGATTGACGTCGAAAGAGGTGATCAGAGAGTCAACCTTTGCCAATTTGGCCCATTCTCTGTCCATCCTGCGAAAGCACTGCTGTCTGGGCATATTCTTCTGACACGGCATCTCCAAACTCAAGCGGATAAGAAAGTGATCAGTCCAATTCAAAGGCATTATATTGGTCACTTTTATTGTATCTGGACTGGAAAAGACCATATCCAGAATACGGCCTTTCTGATGGGTAGGGCTGCACACCAATTGATGGAGATTCAAGGTGGAACAAGTAAACAGGAGGTCTCTCAGTTGGCTGCTGAGGCCCCCGTCCTCGCTGAGATTGAAATCACCTAAAATGACCACGTTGGTATGGGCGAGTTTTAGATTGGTGATGGTTTCAGCGAGAAGATGGAATTGGGTAATCGCACCCGGTGGCCTATAGCAGAGCATCCCCGTAAGTAGGCTTCCGCCAGGAGACTGAAGAGAGAAGCCCATAATTTCTATCCCCCCAACTGCGTCAATTTGACATGGTCTGAAGTCGAAGATGTCTCTAAAGATCAAACCAACTCCTCCCCCTCTACCCAAGCTATGAGGCTTGTGAATGATTTTGTATCCACTGGGGCAGGCCCCACTCAAGGCGACGGTAGACTCTGTGTTGGCCCAGGTTTCTGTAATGAAGAGTGCATCTAATTCCATGTCTTCCAGGAGGCTAAACACTTCAGTGGAGTGTTTAACAAGCGAGCGGCTATTAATTAGACCGCAAGCAAGACAAGTACCTGCTAATTTGTAACCCTTTGGGGGATTTAGCTGTAGTAGTTGTGTTCTACTATAAGTTACGCGTTTTAACTCGCTGTTTAACCGAGTAGCGTTACTGACACTGGCGGCGTTCGAGGCGCGGACGGGCGCAGACGGGCTTGCCTCTGGCGTGCCTCCGGCGCGCCCGCTGCGCGCGCGCGCTGCGCGCTTGCATCGGGTGATTTAAATAAGATCCTTAACAAGAATACCCCAACCACTAAAGCGCGACTCAAAATGGCGGCTAGAAATGGCACAGTAATGGTGTTAGTACACCCAAGATGGCGATAATAGAGAAGCAGAAGGTCGTCACGCTAAAGCAGCGTGTGCAGGATTGTTTAAAATGCGGGTAAGTGAATCAGCATTGTAGAACGAAATTTTAAAAATACACTTCAAAATTGGGACAGTTTTAATATATAAACAGATAAGAACAAATAGAAGCAGCACCACACGGCGCTCTGATTTCGGCAGTACTTCACGCACACAACACACGCTCTGTCACTCGATGTTGGCTCAACTTACTATTGAACAAGCTGTGCGTCCGGAAGGAGTGGGACGTTACTCCAATCTTCGTATGGTATGTATTGACACGTCACACCATGGACAAGTAATGCATGTACCTTAACATTATGTCAGGATGCACAGTAGTGTGCATACAAACAATGTGATAACTAATCAACTGTGTGGTGTATAAACAGTGAATAAGATACATCTAACACCAAGCTTGAGTGGTGCACTTCAATGACCATTTCCCATCTGTCCCACAGGTGACCAAGAACTGACTGCAGAGAACAACAACAGCAATCTACAGAGCCAGTCTCCCCTCCCCCCCGGAACATGGACTCTCGGATGTTGACTCCTGGTGTTCTGAGGACGAGGAGCTTGAAGCCGGCCCATCTGGTGTGTCAGGGCGCAACAGGTCCCATGACCCCATTGTCCCCCCAACACATCTGCAGCAACACCAACCTATCTGCAGACCCCTGCTGTAACAGCCTGTGCATCCTCCACCACCACCAGTGCTGCCTGCAACACTCTCCCTGTCCCAGAGGATGACCACCCCACACCACCAACTGAGGAGGCCAGGGAGAGGATGCGGGTGCCTACAATGGTGAGGCAGCAGGTCCGTGGCAGCAGGGCAGGTGGGAGGACAAGGGTCAGTCAAAGACAACTGGACACTGGGACCAAAGCCCTGGACGACATCAACAGAGTCCTTGGGGCCTATGAATGGGCCCAGGGATGAATGGGCCGGTCTGAGGAAGATTCATGTGAGCTCCTCCTGCTGATGAGGTCCATGGACACATGCATGGGCCAAATTGTGGACCTCTTGGGCCAGCTAGTGGCGGTACTGAGGGACAGGCCTGCACCACAACCAACACCTCCACCTCCACAAAGTGGGGTGAGTCCTCAGACCCCACTGGCCCTAAAGCAGAGGCCCACCCTGCCAAACGACGAAGGGGCTGTCCCAAGAAATCCCAGGGAGGATCACGTAGTAAAGCACCTGCCAAACGCCAGTCATGGAGCCAGCCATGATGGCAACACTCTTCAATACTGCATTGACTGTTTTGGACTGTCCTTACCCACACTGCCTTGTGAATGGCATTTGTCTGTTGGACTGGGTCACCACATCAATGTGGTGACTACTCGATTGTCTCATGTACCATAACTGACAACTCACTGCTTGACTAATCACCTTATTGTAAATATTCACCCCCTCACATGTCACCATTGTAAATAAACCCTCCTTACACACACATGTCGTTGTGTCTGCTCCGTGTTTATTCCAGGATGTGCAGTCTTCACCATGATTACAATGTACCTGGAGTATGGAATGTATGTAGGAAAGGAGTGGCTGAAGGGACCTACGAAAACACGACAGAACAATATTCAATAGTCAGGGGTTGGCATCACAGCCATCACACAACACTTCCCATCAAGCCACTCCAATATGCACACATTTCAATGAGCAACAGTGCCGAAATAAACATCCTGTAGATGTGCCAAACTACCCTGTCCCAGAAACATTGTCAGCCACCACTGAGTCAACAACCGGCTGCAGTCACAAAGCTAACATACACCTTGCCAACAACAGCGACATCATCAGACAATGGGTCTGTTGTACATTGTCACTCACCTTCAAGTGAAGTAGCGGTTGATGAGCTGTTGACGCAGGTTGACACATTCCTCCTCTCCACCATCCTCGTCACTGGACACATGTTGGTTTGCAGGCGGGGGAGTTGGCTGCTCATCAGCATCCAGGATTAGGGGATCTCCTTGCGCAAGGCCAGGTTATGGGGCATCCAGCATGCAACTACAATCTGACACACCTTCCTGGGAGAGTACATCAGTGCACCTCCGGTCTTGTCCAGGCAGCGAAATCGTGACTTCAGGAGACCGAAAGTACGCTCCACCACACGACGTGTCCTCTCATGGGCATTATGGTAGCGGACTTCAGCTGGGGTCCTGGGATTCCGCAGTAGGCTCAGCAACCAAGGATGGTTGGGATATGCAGAGTCACTTAGGTGTGAGAAACACAGAGAAACCTTGTAATGTGACTGTGGCAGAGGACAGCATGTCACACACACAGCACGCTAATTGACTCTGCATACTCACCCACAATCCATGCACGCTCAGGAAGCAGATTAGCCATCAGCTGTGGTACAATGCTGTTACACATGATGTATGAGTCATGGGCTGAGCCTGGAAATTTGGCACATACGTGCGAGATGATCATATCCACCTGGCACACTACTTGCACATTTATGGAGTGGAAATGTTTCTGATTCCTGTAGATGTGCTCATGTGGTGGAATCAGCCCAACATGTGTGCAATCAATGGCACCAACAGTGTGGGGGATGTGCCCAAGGGCATAAAAATCACCCTTAATACACACTAATTCATGCCTCCTGGGAAAATGGGTATATCTGTCCTAGTAGATCATCATAGCGGACAGGACACCCCGTAGCACCATGCTGAACATAGGTTGCGACATCCCACCTGCGCTGGACACCGTGTGCTGGAATGAACCAGTAGCAAATACATACAGGGCCGCCATCACCTTAGACGTTGGGGTGAAAGGAGTTGGATATGTTCTGCGAGGCTGCAGGTGGGGCTCCAACATAGCACATAGGTCTTGTAGGGTGTCTCTATCCAGATGGAATTTCCGTATGCCCTCCTCATCCTCCATGTCTGCCAGCACTTGAAGGGACGATGCACATTTAGTCTCCTCCTAGGTGAGATGAAAGGGGACACATCTCAATGCAATACACCATGAGATGTGTACAACATCTTACGTTTTGACTGACACAACGCCAACAATGACTGTCATCACAGTTGAACTTACAGCACACCTTACATGTAGGGACACCTTCAGCTATGGGTGGCGGAGTATGCCAACCACCATTTGACCATGTGCATATGTCTATCACTACCGCGACTGTGTTTTGGGCATTGGCGGTGACACACCACAGGGTCCCGCCGGTAGCTACCGCGATATGTGTGCCATATATTATTATGAATGAACGTGATTTGGGTGGCGGAGCATGCCAACCGCCATTTGACCATGTGTATATGCCTCTCACTACCGAGATTGTGTTTTGGGCATTGGCGGTGACACACCGCCAATGCCCAAATATCTGTAGTTTGGACACGTAGTGAGGAACTGAACATAGGTCTTTCGCCAATACAAGTTTAGTTTTAATAATGTGGTTATTCAATGAACCATAGTTCATATGGTATGCTGCAACCACTTTATAATGGCGCCTCTACTATGCGCCGGTAGCGTGATCCCCGCTCCTGACATAAAGTTGCTTGGTACGCGTGATACCGTCCAGGGTTCGCTGTACACTAGTGTTCGGTGATAATAAGGCACGCTCTAGCAACATCACCGCGGGTGTAAATACCACGCGCTCCACCATACAATCGAAAGTCACCAACCTATTTACTTTTGATTTTGAACAAGTTAGAATCACGCTACCAACACGCTAAGCGTACGTTGACAGCATTATTAATTGACATACTTTGCGTTCTCATGCAATAGACTAAATTTCCCATAAATCTATGGTTACGAGTGACATCATCAGGAAGCGCATTGACTCTATACGCGGCACCTGGTCTGCCGCGTATTACTATATATAGCGACAACGTCCTGATGTCGGTGCCTCCATCAAGAGCTCAGTATTAGCCCGGGGTACCGACGGACAGGTAAGGTTTTAACACACTGAGAGGTTGCAGTTTCAATATTAGTACCGCACAACGTGTTTTTCAGCTTGCGTAAAAGTTTTTTGACTGCTGCACATTCTAACTGCCACTCTCTTACTATGACGGTTAATATATTCCGTTACATGATATGCTGGCAGTTTCCTAGACGACACACAAGACTTCTAGTTTATTCTCAGATATGCAAACAGTCTAACCACTACTTTCACGCTGTCAGTTAATACCCTCTTAGCTTTTGTGATTGTTCTTTCATCAAGGTGTACACATCAGTGTTGTATTGCCGCGCTTATTCAGTTTCGCATCATGTAGCCTATAATATTGCTCTTTTTCAAAGTGCACATAATAGTGTTTATTGCCTGCGCTTATTTAATTTGACATATTTTTGTTATATAAACAATTTAACCATCTCTTTCATACGTTGTGATGGTTCTTTCTCAAAGTACACACAATAGTGTTGTATTGTCGCGCTTATTCAATCATGTAGCCCTTAAGACTGCTCTTTTTTTAAAGTGCACACAACAGTGTTTATGGCTCGCGCTTATTTAATTTTACACATGAACCAGCAGACACTAACATAGTTAGTGGTAACACATCCTATTTGATTGTTTAAATACTTGTACAAAATTCACCTTCATCTCGTGTTCGAGATTGCTTTGAAGGTATAGTGGAAAGTTTTGTCCGCCTATGCTCATTGACTTAGGTGCATGAACTGCTTTCCTTTAAAAATTGCGTTGACAATGTGAATTTCTTGTCTTTTCACCACCAATGGCACATGTACTGATTAAAAGGACTAGAAGGGTTACTTTTGACTAAAAATGCTATTGTACTTATCCCCATCATGACGTTATGTACAGACTGTTGTTGCAGCTTTATTATTTTGTACCTTCATATCACTTAGAAAGTTTGGCCATTTTGCAGCATATTACAGACAATGCACAAACATGGGTGTGTGGATACTGGAGGTTTTGAGAGTCACATAAAGGGATAGGCTTACTGCCTGTCTTTGATTGTGCGCCTTTTTTCCTCTCTATCCACAGAGTGGGGCCTCTTTCCCTGAGCTGTTGCCAGGTGAGGTGTGGTTCGGTCCTCGTGAATCCCGGGTGGGCATCACAAGATATAAATATTTAACCAGGAAGCAGTTGTATGCATAAAGAACGATGATAACATGTGTACCACATTCAAAATGTCTTTCCTATTTTTATATGTTTTGGGTGGCATTGGTTTTCATAGACATTCTCCTTACAGGTGCAACCAGCATCCGGGGATTTGTGGAGGATTTCTACCCCTGAAACTCAGGTCACTTGGTTGTATTTGTTCCAACCTTGGGTTAATAATTTGTTTTTGTTTTTGAAACACCTTGTTCTTTGTCACAAACGCAGTAGCAATAGTATGCAGTGGTCCTGAGGAAGACCTTGGATTATCTAACATCCAGTTGGCTGAAACATGTAGACCCGATATTGTCAGTAGTTATTCTATTAAAAGTGCTCTTGCACTGTTTTTAGTTTGGATATCAAAAGATACTCATTAAAATACTTTCTCTTTTGGTATTCAATTTTAAATTGCAGATATCACTCCCTCCCATTTTTTTGCACTGCGCCCCTCACTCCGAAACTCTTGTTCATCATCTCTGATGGGTCTTGTAGAGCTCCATTCATTAGATTATATTTGAAAACATTCGTGAGCCCCCTTCTGGTAGACAGAAGTTGCAGCCATTGGTTACCTCAGTGTGTAACCAGGAGGAGATCCCAGATGATGAAGCATCTCACCTTGGTGAGTGATGGGAATCCGTCCTCCTTTTAGGATGCTTATCTTTGTTTCTTTTTTCTTTTTAAATAAAAAAAAAAGACTATCGCTTCTTCCTTCCTTCCTGGCCCTTTGTCTAGGAGATCATTGCGACTCTAACTAAGTCTGTTTAAGGTTACCTGGACCTATTAGACCCGTAAAAGCCTGCTAAGAGTATACATAAAAAGAGTTCCAAGGTGATTCACCCACAACCTCAACTCCCATCCAGAGCCCTGTGACGCAGGGAAAGGAGGCCACTGTAGGGGGTATACCTGGTAAACAGGGGATGGAGGGGCAAAGCAAGGCCAGGCCAAGCGTACCGCTGGATCCAGAAAGTCCTCAGAGGGAGGGCCACCGGCTGCACCTGATGCTGCTTTGGTGGAGAGTGTGCCTCTTGTGCCTGCCCCACTTACCACTCCTACCAAGACAATAATTCCCTATCGAGTCCCCAAGAAGTGGAAAGTCACCCCTCCACATTCTCCCACCCACACTGTGTCTCACTGCAGCATGACTCCACCTTCACGTGCCACCACACCATCCGGGCCAAGCAGCCCTCCGGCTTCCAAAGCCACTGAGACCTCTACCTCAGCTGGGCCTCTCTCACCCCGGTCCAGTCCTCCAACTGTCCCCGACACTCAGCCACCTCCAAGTCCGACTGACAGCCAAGTCTGAGTGGAAGTCCCTCTCACACACCTGTCTCCCCCACAGTGGTGCCTAGACTGACCATTGTTATCCCCCTGACTGTGTTGCTGACCATGGCAGGGCACAGTCTCACCCATTCCCTGTACTTTATCTGCACTTTGTACTGTCCGCTGGCCTTGATGTTCACTGCTGTTTGCCCCTTCCCTGTGCAGGATCTCATGTACCTACTCTGCACCTTGGACTGGCCACTGGCCTTGATGCTCACTGCTGTTTGCCCCTTCCCTGTGCAGGATCTCATGTATCTCATATGCACTTTGTACTGTCCACTGGCCTTAATGTTCACTGCTGTTTGCCCCTTCCCTGTTCAGGATCTCATGTAACTACTCTGCACATTGGACTGGCCACTGGCCTTGATGTTCACTGCTGTTTGCCCCTTCCCTGTGCAGGATCTCATGTAACTACTCTGCACTTTGTACTGGCCACTGTCCTTGCTTTTGTCTATTTTTGGTGCCTATCGGTGTAATATGTGAATAAAGACAGTTACTCCTGTTGTCTGCCTTGTCAGTGTCCTTGCTAAATAAAGGGTTTTTCTGTGTGGTTATGGTTTATTGTAAAACCAAAGGGGAGGATGGAAGGAGTGTTGAACATTGCAAGCACTCACCCCCAGTCAACTGATCTGGGTGTAATCCATCATCATTCTTTAGCTCACTCCGCCACCCCAGTTCAGACATGGCCATATGCAAATCAGTTTGACCCTGTGCCTCATGGGAACAGTCCAGCCCGAACTGCCAAGCCATGTCTTCCCTGGAACGGAAACATGCATCATGGGACTGGTTTCTGGCTAATCAGCCAGGCTAGCTTGAATCCAGTGGCAAAGTCAGCAAGGGACCCACGTCTGGGCATACCCTGCCAACTTAGGGCGAACAAAGCAAGACCAAAGGGGATGATGGACGGAGTGTTGAACATTGCAAGCACTCACCCCCAGTCAACTGATCTGGGTTTAATCCATCATCATTCTTTAGCTCACTCCGCCACCCCAGTTCAGACATGGCCATATGCAAATCAGTCTGACCCTGTGCCTCATGGGAACAGTCCAGCCCGGACTGCCAAGCCATGTCTTCCCTGGAACGGAAACATGCATCCTGGGACCGGTTTCTGGCTAATCAGCCAGGCTAGCTTGAATCCAGTGGCAAAGTGAGCAAAGGACCCACGTCTGGGCATACCCTGCCAACTTAGGCTGAACAAAGCAAAACCAAAGGGGATGATTGACGGAGTGTTGAACATTGCAAGCACTCACCCCCAGTCAACTGATCTGGGTTTAATCCATCATCATTCTTTAGCTCACTACGCCACCCCAGTTCAGACATGGCCATATGCAAATCAGTCTGACCCTGTGCCTCATGGGAACAGGCAGAAGGTTGTTTCCTGGTCTAGACCACGATTTTTGCTGCTAAGTTCTGTTCTTGCTGCTGCTGCATTTTATTAGGCACACTTGCACTTTAAAAACGATTTAATAAAGGGTACATTTGGTCCCTTATTTTACATTAGTTTAGTCTGGCTGCTTTCATTCGGTTTTTAAAGTTTTATTTAGCATTTCCTTACTGACCTGGTGTCCTTCTTCTGTGTTCCTTAAGACACCGGGGGCCGCCATTTTGGGCTGTTGGCGCACTAGTGTTTCTTCGGCCTCAGATATTTATTGAGACAGATGCAAGCGCCCGCCCTGACAGAAGGTTGTTTCCTGTTCTAGACCACAATTTTTGCTGCTAAGTTCTGTTCCTGCTGCTGCTGCATTTTATTAGGCACACTTGCACTTTAAAAACGATTTAACAAAGGGTACATTTGGTCCCTTATTTTACATTAGTTTAGTCTGGCTGCTTTCATTCGGTTTTTAAAGTTTTATTTAGCATTTCCTTACTGACCTGGTGTCCTTCTTCTGTGTTCCTTAAGACACCGGGGGCCGCCATTTTGGGCTGTTGGCGCACTAGTGTTTCTTCGGCCTCAGATATTTATTGAGACAGATGCAAGCGCGCAGCGCGAGCGCCAGAGGCGCGCCAGAGGCAAGCTCGTCTGCGCCCGTCTGCGCCAGACCGCTGCCAGGTGCCAGAGATGCTGTAGAAGCTACTACGGTAAGGAAACGTTTGGGGCGCGAATCTATTTTAGCACTAAGAGATATCGGTGACACGTGCACTCACTCTGGGCAAGAGGCTCATGAGGGTCCTTTTAATTGCGGGGCCTGTCGGTATACTTCACTAAACAGACATTCTACTGCCATTTTTTGTCCTACTAATATCAGACGTGCTGAAAAGATGAGGAAGATAGTGATTCTTTCCCTTAATTGTCGTTCGCTGGTTAAGCACCACGAGGACATTTTTGTCCTTTTGGAGAACTATTCACCCGATATTTGCTTTCTTACAGAAACATGGCTTACCGATAGTACCATGCCTGAAACTCTCTTAGCGCTCCCCGCTGGTTACAGTATTGGGACCGTGAATAGAGAGACCAGGGGTGGGGGTATAGCGGTTGTTTTTAAATCTTACCTTACTTGTAATTTGGAGAAACAAATTCTGTCTCGCAAAATTATACGGTAGCGGGGCTCTTGATCTATAGACCACCAGGGAGCTTGAGCGTATTTAGAGCAGCCTGTGTAGAGCTCATGAACAGATTGGCACTTGGGTGGGCCAATTTTACTATTGTGGGTGACTTAAATCTCCACCTAGATAATATAGAAGATCCCGATATAGCTAATTTTATAGCAGACCTTTGGGCCTGTCAATTGGTTCAGTTGGTGCAAGGTTCTACTCACACGGCGGGTCATCTTCTAGACCCAGTGTTTACCAACTTGAACTTCTTGTCTGTAGCGGCCCCATTAAAATTGCTTTGGACTGATCATTATTTGATCATGATGTATCTGTCAATCAAAGGGGCTAGAATTAAGGATTGCTGCCACCTCACATGCAAGAGAGCATGGCATAAGCTTGACTGGGCTAATTACGCTGAAAAATTGGGGACCTCCTGCCCCATGTCTAATGCGGACCCTAACATGGCATATACTGCCTTTTCTACCTGGATCAGACAGCCCTTGGACGAGCTAGTCCCGGAAAAATGGCAACCATCCCGCAAATCTAGCTACAGCCCCTGGTATAACGAAGAACTTGCCGTATTGCGAAAGGACTGCAAAAAACTTGAACGCACTTGGAGAAGGGACTACGACTTGATGGCTAAAGAAAAATATCGTTTGGCCATTAAGAACAACCAAAAAAGGATCCAGGTGGTCCGAGCCACTTTCTATGCGTCACAACTTGCAGCCAGTGGGAATAAGGCTAAATGTATATTTTCCTTAGTTGCCTCATTAACGACAGCTCCTACGGAGCCTTTTATTTCATCCAACAAGCAATGCGATGATTTAGCTGCATATTTCATTTCCAAAGTGGAAAGGATTTATAAACAATTTCCCGCGTCAATACAATCTACTGATTCGGTAGAGGCAACGGCCTGCTTATTGGATAAGTTCCCGCTGATCGTGCCTGCCCAGCTGGAGGCACTCTGTTTTAAAATAAAATCTGGTTCTCCCCTTGATCCTCTTAGGCCAGGTCATTTTCTTAAGCTTCTTCCTACAATTCAGGGCCCTCTGTGTGACATCTTAAATGCTTCATTGACCACAGGAATCGTGCCCACTGCTTGGAAGATAGCCAAAGTCCTGCCTTTAATAAAGAAACCCAACTTAGATCCAGATCGTCCTGAGAACTATAGGCCTATCTCCCGCCTACCTTGGGCATCGAAGATTCTGGAGACATATGTCAATGCCACGCTCTCCAACTTCCTGTCCTCTAATAACCTCTTGGATCCCTCGCAAAATGGCTTTCGCCCCGGTCACAGCACTGAGTCAGCACTGTTGGCCGTGACAGAACATGTTTGGGCATCTTTGGATAATGGGCACACTGCGGCATTAATCCTGCTAGACTTGAGTGCCGCATTTGACACCGTGTCCCATGCCATTTTGCTGAGACGATTAGAGGAGGTTGGGATCAATGGCTTGGCCTTACGCTGGCTGGCATCCTTCCTAGAGGATAGGACTTTCGAGGTTTCTGTGCCCCCGTTTTCTTCAGGGACTTTCAAGGTGAGACAAGGTGTACCTCAGGGCTCATCTTTGAGCCCTTTGCTTTTTAATATCTACGTGCTGCCACTGGCTCTTCTCGCACAGAGCCGTGGTTTGACCCTTGTCTCTTATGCTGACGATACACAGTTGGTGGTAGCCCTGTCTAGCAATACCGTTAGGGGTAATAGCCTAGACGCCGCCCGCTTCTGCACCAATTTGGCAGCAGTGGTGGACTGGCTTACCATCAACTGTTTGCAGCTAAACGCTGAGAAAACGGAAATTCTGTTGACGGGGAAAGACCAGGGTCTTTGGAGTAATGATTAGTGGCCCCAGAGCCTTGAACATGCACCCCCTCCAAAGACGGTGGTGAAAAACCTCGGTGTTTGGGTAGATAGCAATCTTAACTACCAAACCCAGACTAAGAAGGTGGCTGGCACATGTTTTGGGCTGCTTAGGAGCTTGAAGTCTATTTTTAAGTTCTTTGATGCCCCTACTAGACAGCTGATTATTCAAGCCACAATCCTGTCACGGCTGGACTATGCTTTGTCTCTCTATTTGGGGGCCAATAAGGTTGAGGTCCACAGGTTACAGAGAGTCCAGACCGCTGCGGCTAGAATGTTGCTAGGTGTACGTGGATCTAGCTCTGCCTCGGATGCAATTCGAAGACTACACTGGCTGCCTATGGAAAGACGTATAGAGTTCAAGGCACTTTGTGTGGTCTCCAAGGCATGGAAGCTGGCTTCTCCACAGATATTAACAGACCTGATCCAGCCTTATGAGCCCACGCGCCAACTTCGATCCTCTAGCCAAAACCTGTTGAAGGTGCCACGGGTTAAGAAAACCAGGGCAGGCGGTAGATCATTTAGGTATAAGGCAGCCAGGCTGTGGAATTCTCTCCCAGCATTTATTTGTGGTCTAAGGGATTATCTGCCTTTCAGGAAGGCCCTTAAGACCCATCTCTTCCCCAAAGTCTAATCTGTGTTGGAAAGTGTCTTGAGGGCTTAGTCCTTGTCAGGAGCGCCGGGACGCCCCTTTGTTGGGGCAGCTGTTGCGCTATATAAATTGTTATAACATAACATAACATAACAGTCCAGCCCGAACTGCCAAGCCATGTCTTCCCTGGTTTATTGTGACACATGCTCTATATGCCACTTCAACATTGCCAATGGCTTGTTTAATTTTTTCAGGGTTTTACAGAGGTGACAGGCACTTCAGTTATTCTTGACTCTGAAGCTTGGGGTTGCAATGATGTTGATTTGTGATGAACTACTGTTATCATACTCACTGTTTGGTCAGATTAGCTATATTGTACACGTCATGTTTGTATGCACTGTCAGCACAAAGTGGGATTCTATCCACAGTATTGCAGGCTGGCTGGCCAGGGTCATCATGTCTGGGATCTTTCTTGATGTGTGACCGGCCGAAGACACTGTCTCGACAATGAAAAGCATCCATTGAGGGCCCCCACCGACCCCTGCCCCCATCACATCTACCACAGAGCCGCGGCCGCCATTGCACCCGAACTATAATTAACCATCAACACCACCTTCAAAACAGGCACCTTCCTAGACAACTGGAAGCACAGAAGTCAGACCTCTGCTCAAGAAGCCCACAGCTGACCCCACCAACCTCAAGAACTATCGACCCATCTCACTCCTCCCCTTCGCAGCCAAAGTTGCAGAGAAAACAGTCAATAGGAAACTGACACAATTCATTGAAGAGAACGCAGTCCTTGGCCCCTCCCAATCCGAATTCCAAAGCAACCACAGCACAGAGACCGCCCTACTCGCCGCCACAGATGACATCCGCACCCTCCTGGACCAAGGCCACTCTGCAGCCCTGATCCTACTCGACCTATCAGCGGCCTTCGACACCATCTCCCACCGCGCACTAGTCGCTAGACTACACAATGTAGGCATACAAGGAACATCCCTGTACTGGATCCGATCATTCCTCACCAGAAGAAGCCAAAGGATCACCCACCCTTCCTCTCTGACACCACGAAAATCACCTGTGGAGTCCCACAGGGTTCATCCCTGAGCTCCACCCTCTGCAACATCTACATGGTCCCCCTCGCAGCCATCGTCCAACAATACAGCCTCAACATCGTATCCTACGCCGATGACACCCAGCTCATCCTCTTCCTCACCAAAGACCCCACCACTGCCAAACTCAACTTCCAGAAAGAAATGCAAGACGTCGCAGACTGGATGACCAACAGCTGCCTGAAGCTCAACGCCGAGAAGACAGAAGGCCTCGTCCTCGGTATCAACCCTTCTGCATGGGACAGCACTTGGTAGCCAACCGCCCTCGGAAGCCCACCTACCCCCTCAGACCATGAAAAGAACCTCTGCATTGTACTCGACTCATCACTCACCATGAACCGACAGGTCAACGCCGTCACCTCCAGATGATTCAACACCCTCCGCAAGACCTTCAAGTAGATCCCCCCCTGAGTCAAGGAAGACAGTCACCCACGCACTCATCACCAGCAGACTGGACTATGGAAACACACTCTACGCCGGCATCAACAAGTCCCTGCTCAGAAACTCCAGACAATACAGAAGACCGCCGCCAGACTTCCCCGACACGAACACATCAGTCAACACCTACAAAGTCTCCACTGGCTCCCCGTGGAGAAAAGAGTTGTAGAAGTAGACCTCAGCAGGGCCTACCGGTGCTAGGGGTTCGCCCTTCTATGCGCACTAGTCCTCAGACCAATAAGTAGAGATTGGCAAGGAAGCTGTAATATCAAGAAAACTGTTTATTAAACCTCATGATTGGAACTACATCTATACAAAACCCTCAGGCAGTGTATGAGGTAGCACAAGGGGTAGAAAAACTGTGGATCTTTTATACCCACACAGGAGCTCAAAAAGAGGCGGTACAAATACACATAGGAAGAGTTACACACATAGATGGTCATACAGAGAATGCACAGTCAACAAAGAAGGAGGAGTAATAAGTTGCTGACATCAGTTAAAACAGTCTGACAGTTACAGACTAAGACAGGTGCAAGAGCAGCTACAGACTTTTCTGAGCATGCTCAGTGCTGCAGGAGCTAAGTATAGATAGTTATTCTAGTAAAGCCCAAGGGTAGGCAACAGCGAAGCACATGTTCAGTCAAAATGGCTGCCAAAAACAAAATGGCTTCAGCTCATGCTAACAGCGATCTCTGCCAAATTCCCACAGAGTCACTTTCAAAATTCTCACTCACGCCTACAAATGCCTACACAACAGCGGACCCAAATACCTCAACAACAGAATCAACTTCCACGTACCCAAAAGAAACCTCCGATCTTCCAACCTTGCACTGGCCAAAACCCTGCGCATCCACAGAGCCAGAGCAGGCGGAAGATCCTTCTCTCACATTGCAGCCAAGATCTGGAACGAGCTACCGGCAGACATCAGATGCACCCCCTCCCTGAACACCTTCAGGAAGACCCTCAAGACCTAACTCTTCGGCTAAACAGATCTGCGGACCCCCCCCCCCCCCTCAGTGCCTTGTGACCCTCACGAGTGAGTAGCGTGCTTACAATTTCCTGATTGATTGATTGTGAAGAGCAGTGTTGGTGTATGCTCATCTTGTGATGGTCAGTCATCCTAGTCACATGGGTGAATTTCAATGTGTGTACTTGGTTGGTCAAGAAGTGTGCAGTGTGGTGACTTTGTCAGTGGTGTTGATGTGTGTGTGCCCCTGCAATGTCAGCTGCACACATGTGTCACCCAGGAGTTGAATGCCTGTTATTTGGATTGGTCAGCCCTGTGTTTGTGATTGTATGCACATGTGGGAGTTGTAGGTTGTGCACTGTGCAGTGTGTTGGTGTGTCCTGGCACTTCTGGGGGACACACCTACTTATTGTTGGTGGCAATTGTGAGTATGCAGAGTGTGTGACCGGCAAGTCAGTGTTGTGTTTTGTTGATCAGCCATGTGTCTTAATACTGTTTGTACTCACTGTGCAGCCCTGCTCAGCCACACCGACATTGTGGGTGTGTTTTCTCATGCATTGCTATCACTTGGGGCTTTTTTGGCTCCAGTATGGCATGTAGAGTGTGGTGTCATACCATACCCTATCTGTGCCTCTGATGCCTACCCATTGTGAGTCTGCACTCCATCTATTTTTGTATGGTGCGCTCCTCACCTGTCAAGTACTGACGTACACACCTCTTCACTCTCATGTCAGCTGTCCCCTTGGGTTGCCAGTGTGTGTGCCTCCCCATCACTTCATTTAATACACAATGCTTTCTGGTGCTGATTTGTGCACAGGACCAATGTGCCACTCAGGACAGTTTCCCAATTGGTTATATGTGATTTTCTTGTACTGTTTTGCAGCCATGGTTGCTCATATGCAGTTCAACTGTTTGTGCTGCACAGTCCTTTGGTCATGTTGTTGCCACCTGGGGGTCCCAGACTTGTGCATTTGTGGGTATTGGTTTAGCTGTATGTGTGTTTGCTGAGGTACTGCTTCCCTTCCTGAGTGTGATGTGGTCAGTGTGCTGTGCTGATTAGTGTTGTGGGGGTTCATGGTGTGTCACTCATATCTGTGTGGAACTGGTATGTTTGGTGTGCACACACTGCTTGTCGTGCATGCAGTGCTGTGAGTGTATGTTGCCTTGTCCTTGCCTGGTTTGCACCCCCTGATGTCCTGCTGTGTTTGCAATGTGATGTATTGGCATGTGCATCTGTTGTGTGTTGGATGTGGATGTGTGCAGTGTTTGGCCTGTGTTGTCTCTTGCAGATGACAGATGCTCTGTGTGTGATGTTTTATTTGCATGTCAGTGTGTGTGTTTTGTTAGTGTGTTGTGATTCATTCAGATGTGTGTTGCCAGTGTAGCGTGCATTACTTGTGTGTCTGTCACATGCACTTAGGGCTATTCTTGTTCCTGGGCTTGTTTTGGGTGCATCCTTGGGATTTTCTCCACTAATATGTGACCTGTCATTTGTCAGGATTGTGCATGTGCATGAATGGGGTACACTATGACACCATGTTGACTTGATGGGTGGTGTGGTATATCTGTCTGTTTCATTGTAGGCCCATTGGTTCCAGTTTGTGTCCATGATTTTTTTGAGATGATACACTTCTTGTCTGTGTTGGGGTATGTCGTCTGTGTATTGTTCCTGAGTGATTATGTTGTGTAATCCTGTTCTGTCTGGGCTCCAATTGCCTTTCCACTGTTTTACTGCCAGTTCTGGTCTTGTTGTCCTTCTGTGTATGTTATTGAGTTTTGTGTTTGGCTGTTGTTTTTGTGCCAGCATTGGTTCAGGCATCCCTGAGTGTGTATTGTGTTTGTGGATGCCCCCCAGGGAGTGTGATTATTTGTCAGTGTATTGACAGGACATTATTGGCACCCTTCTGTGTGTTTGAAACTGGTGTTGCGTGCTGCAGGTGTGAGGTGGGGGGGGGTATGTGTGAAGAATCCTACTTATGTTTGACAGTCATGGCATGTGTCCATGGACCCAGTGTTGTGCTGCTGACATACACCTGTCAAGTAGTTGGATGCGGATGTGTGGCTGTTCATTGTTTGACTTCAGAGACTTCCTTTCATCCCTGTGCCTATATATGGTTTGCCTTGCTGTCTCCCTATGTTGTTGCACAGAGGTAACTGTGGTTTAATTTCACTCACTGTGCCAGCCATGTGTGATTTGATGTGCTAAGAGTGTTATATGTTCATTCTCTTGCATGTGATGTACACATGCTTAGTGGTTGGATCCTTGGCCTTCCATTTGTGTGGACCTCACTTTAGCTTTCCTATTTGTTGTCCTCCATTGCTGCTGACATCTGGTCAGAGTATGTGGCTGTGTGTCAGTGTGGGGTATGTCTGTGTGACTTGACAGACTGTGTGTCCAGTTGGATGATTGTTCATATTCTGTGTGAATGTTCATTTTGTGCTTGGACTTTGATTTCTTGCCATGAGTGTAGTGTGGGTGGGGTGTGTAGGTTGCCCTGGCCCTGAGCTTCTGTGCTGTGTGTTCCTCTGCAGCCCCACCTGCTGAGACTGTCTCCCTGGTTGTTTGGTGTGTGGTGCACGGTGTGGGTTCACCTGGCTGGTTCTTGTGCCTGGGGGAGCCCGAGGGTTGACATAGCATGTCCCTTTATGTGTGGGGGGCCTAGTGTGTGGAGGGTAGAGGTGTGGCCCTTTGTTCTTTGTGCACTGGCCATGCCTGGTGCTGGCCGTGCCTTCTGTATTGTGCGCAGCGTCTTCACCGCTGCGGTGACGTGACCGGGACATTGCATCAATATCGTGGTCGGTGGGTGACCTGGATGCGGAGGGGTGATTTAATGACAGTTAGGACATGTGTGGGTACACTTGTGGATGTGTTCCTGTCCCCACCAGGGTGTCTGGTGTGGACAGGAACCCTATATCTGCCCATGAATTGTGTGTTGTTGTTGTGTGCAGAGTTGTTTTATTGCGTACCTTCGGAGGCGTCCGCGACGGTGCATGAGTTGCTTGTAGTGTATCAGGTACAGCACCGGGAAGACGTGTAGAGCTGGATCCACTGCGGTCGGGAACGGGCGGAAAGGACCGGGACTCTGGTTTCGCACTCCGCAGTCAAGCTTCTGCCGTCTCTGGTTGGGTGGTTTCTCTGCTGCGGTGCGACTGGCTGATTGGGGCATACTGTTTTTGTACAGCGGACGGGACGTCATTCCGCACGGCAGTGGGTCTCTATTGGCTCCCACCACCACGGTGGCGGGCACTTTTTGATGGCGGTTCGCAACGCACCGCGGCGGACGGGAAATGGGCTATGTTTGGCCACACTAATATGGCGGGCATGAGGACCACTGTTGGCATGCGGAAAATGGTATTTTCCGCCACTGCTAGCACTGCGGTGGTGCCTCCACCCGCCATCCTAATGGGCCCCCAAGTTTTGATTGGTAATTTATTTCTAACCAAGTAATTTTCAAGATCATGAGGCATTAAAGAAATTGGTGCCAAATTTGTAAGCCTTTATTATAATTATTACTGTAAAATCAGTATACATTTGTACCAATTTAGGACTGTGTAGACGTGGATGTTAAGCAGAGGTTCTCATTGTAAATGATAATGGAGGAAGACTCGGTATGGTTTCTGATCGCTGCTAACCAGGCCCTTCCAATCCTGTCTGCAGCACCGTCTAATGCCCTTAAAAGGATATTAGTTGGTTTTATTGGGGTCTTTTATGCCATTTCTTTGCAAAACAAGAAGCGCAGCAAATAGTAAAGGCGCAGCAGAAACTGATGTTTACTTCTTTTGCCGGATTCATATTGATTTTTCATTAAAAAGCGATGCAAGGGGGGCGTGGTGTCGCCAGGAATGGAGTGAGACGTGTGCCGCTTCTGCTCCGGGCCGCCGCTGTGACCATTTGCCATCTTTAAGCGGTGTTGTGGCGGAGCCCGGGCCCGGATCGATACCTGTGTGGGGCTGACAGCGAGGAGCACCCGGTGTGGGGCTCGGAGGAGATCAGGGACAGCGGAGAACGCCCGATTCTGAGGTGGCGAGGGCTCGGAGATCGCTGCACTGCCCGCCATTTTGCCCGCCATCCGTTCGAAGCCCCTGGCGCCCAGCAGCTGCAGCGGGGGAGAGATCGGAGGACCGGAGGGCTGAGACGACTCCATCGGAACTGCCCTGTGGTGCCGCGGACACCGGACCGGACCGCCTGGGATACCGACCTCGGGGACCCCCGTTGGCGAAGTAGCAGCCGCCATTTTCCCCCGAGCTGGCCTTCCTCCCGGGCGGGCAGACGGAGGAGCAGGTCACCTGAGCCGACAGGCAGCGGTGCGGCGGCCGGGCCCGCAGCATTAGCGGTGACAACGGAGTTGGAGCGGGGTCCGCTATCCAAGAGGCGATCTGGGCTGTAAACCCCGGCCGGCGCTGCTCAGCCGGAGCGGTGGTGGGTCGCAGAGGGGGACCTGGCCGCCATTTCCTGAGGCGGGAGCGGACGTGGTCGGCCCACGAAGAGACTCCGGTGAGGTGGCGGGCTGAGGCGTGCCGGTGGCTGTGGGGGCCCCCCGGCGGTCTGCTGGTGTCCCTTGATCGGAGGTCTCACCTGCATCATCCCTGGAGGCCGGTGAATTGGGGCAAGACGCTGTGGAGAGCCGGGAGCAGAGCGGCGGGGAGCACTGTGCCAGCCGATCCAGCCTTTTGACTCGGCCTTGCGAAGCGGTTAAGGCCTGGTGGTGTGGCGGCCCCTGGAGCGGCTGGAGCCTGGGGACCTTCGGGGCTGCTGCCTCGGACCGTGGGCTGGTGGGGAGCCTTGTCCTGGGGCTCCGGCCTGGGTCTCCTGTGGCGGGGCACGAGGCTGCCCCTGCGATCGCCGGGGGCCTCCTGCGCGCTGGCTGGGAACCTTTGCCAGCTCTGAAGACCCGGGAGGTGACCGGCTGCCGCCTTTTTGCCTGCACGGCACCTCGCGACTGGCTTGGTCGGGGCGGGAGCCCGTGAAGAACCGGCGATGGAGCTATAGGACGACGCCAGCTTGTAAGCGGTGAGTTGATTCCGGGGGGTCGTCGCCGGGCCCCTAGACTGTTGGTCGTCTTGCCCGAGCTGAGGTATCCCGCGCGGGGACTGCAAGCTCAGGAGTGTGAGGGCTGGAGGGCACGAGGCGCTGTGGGACACTTGGCCGGGAGCGGGGGCACCAGCGCAGACTTTGGGGTCTTGAGGCGGATCCGACCCGACGCACTGCGGAGACCCCGCTACAGAGGGCGCGTGAAGCGGTGATCCTTGGAGGGGCCCCTGTGGGCGTGCAGCTGCTGAGTTGGAACCTCTGGCCCCCTGCGTGACTCTGCGTCTGCCTGCCGGGGGGGCTTGGCCTTTTCGAAGGGGTCTAGCACGGACAGGCTAGCAGCATGACTCGCACGTAGCCCGGGAAGGAGCCTCCGGCGACCTCCAAGGACGCTTCTGTCATAGACTTATGTGGAAAGACGAGCGCTGCCTCATCGGGAGGGGGTGCCTCCGCTGAACCGGTCACTCAGTCCTTCATGGCGCTGTTTATGCAGGAGCTCAAGACGGAAATTGGGTCCCTTCGCACGGAAGTCCAGGCCTGCGTCAAAGACCTTCGGAAAAAGGTGGGTGACCTGGGGGACCGTGTCGACGACATGGAAAAAACCCTGGATGCCCGCACGGAGGATCAGGAACACCTATGGCAGCGACTGGCGACCCTGGAGGAACAGCATGTCGAGCTCCAGATCAAACAGGAGGATTTGGAAAATAGAGGGCGCCGGAACAACATTCGCATTAGGGGTGTTCCGATTGGGGCCGAAGGGGAGGATATCATGACATTTGTGGCGGACCTGCTCCAGGAGATCCGCGGGGACGATGATGCTTCGCCGCCAGCCCTGGATCGAGCGCACAGGGTCTCGGGGCTGCCTGGGAGACCTGGGCTCATCCCTGACATCCTGACGAGGGTCCACTTCTTTGTAGAGAATGAAGCGATACTCAAAGCAGCCAAGGACAAACCTCAAATCCTCTATAAAGGCACGCCTGTTCAGCTGTTCCAGGACCTGGCATCCACGACTCTTCGTCGCCGCAGGGACTTCAGACCCGTCACGGACAAGCTGCGAGATCTCAATATCCGCTACCAGTGGGGTCATCCTTTCGCCCTCATATTCCAGTGGGAATCGAAGCGCCGAGTGCTACGCTCCTATCGTGAGGCAGCCCAGTTGCTCCAGATCCCGGACTCCCCATCGGGCAGTCCGGCACGGCGCCCTGCTGCTCGGAGAGCCCCCCCGAAGCCGCAATGGTCTACGGTGCGCCGTTCCCGGCACCCTTCCTCCCCGGATGGCAGCAGAACATCACGAGATAAGCAAGACATTATCCAGCACATCAAATCCCTGGAGGGAGGATCGTCGCTGATGGGCTCGCAGGCGTCACCCCACAAATGAGACCCCTTGGGGAGGCCACCTCTCCGTGATGCCAACACTTGCATTGTGTGTGCTCCCGGTCTACTGGGCCGGCGGCCGCTTTGGTGGCTCCATCATTCCTGTATTTGGCGCTCCGCTGCGGTGGCGCGCCGGGGTCTGCTCTTCGATACGACGTATCCACGGGAGAGGCGGTGGCCCGGAGCGGGCTCTTGGTGCTGTGGTCTCATGGTCGGGCGATGACGAACCCCCACGCCTATCCATGGGAGAGTGACATCTCTGGGACAGCCTGTGCCGCGAGGCCTGGCTACTCCCTAGACTGGAATAGGTCATGTTGGCCGGTTAAGAGTATGGGTTGTTTTTTTGGGTTCTTCCCTTCCCCCTATCCTTCCCTATCCTTGGTGCCCTTTTGGCGGGGGGGGCGTGCTGGCGGGTGGAGGTCTGGGGGAGTCATAGCATGCCTGGGGGATATGGAATATGTCTGCTGAGGCGTGCTGGAAGGTCCTTTCCCTTAATGTGAAGGGGCTCAACTCGCCCAATAAGCGTCGCCAAGTGTGGCGGTTCCTATTGCTCCAGAAACCTGACACAATGTTCCTACAGGAGACCCACCTCCTTAAGGCTGACGTGCCCCGTATGGCTCACCCTCGCTATCCCTGACAGTTCTGGGCCTCGGCTACTACCAAGACGGCGGGGGTGGCCATTCTCTGCAGGGCGGGAATTAACCCAGGGGGTTCTAAGGTGCTACGGGACAATGAGGGTAGGTTCTTAAAGGTTGAGGTCAAGAGGGGACATCGCACACTCACCCTATGTAACCTTTATGCTCCCAACCAGGGTCAGGATCCTTTCCTACGCAGGTTGATCAGGGACCATCTAGAGCAGGTTAACACGGATCTCATAGTTGGGGGGACTTCAACTTAGTGTGGGATGCGGAGCTGGATCGCTGTGGGGGAGCCTTCCATGGGGTGGGGGCCATGTCTGCGGCAGTGAAGAGCTCCCTCAGTGCCCTCAATTTAGTGGATGTTTGGCGCTACCACTCCCCAGGCCTGCGAGATTACACGTACTACTCGCATGCGCATCGCTCTTACTCTCGCATAGACCTGCTGCTGGTCTCGCACTCCCTGCTTAAAGATACCATAACGGCGACGCACTCCAGCATCTCTATCTCTGACCACGCCCACGTGGAACTGAGTCTCCACGAGCGCTGCACCGGCCCCCCGCGTTCGAGTCGGTGGAGGTTTCCAGACCACGTACTCCGGGACCCAGTGGACAAGGAGGAAGTTCAGGCAGCTATCCTAGCTTACTTTGTGGATAACGACCTCCCGGGGACTCCCCTTCCCCTCTTGTGGGACGCCTTCAAGGCTACCATACGGGGCACCCTCACGGCTATCGCGGCTGCGAGACCACGGGAGACTCGACTGTACGAGCATAAGCTCGAGAGGGAGGTCAAAATGCTAGAGAGGATGGACCACGAGCGTCCGTTGATGACACACAAACGCCGCCTGGCTATCCTTAGAGGCCAGCTCCGAGCGCACAGAACGAATAAGGCGGAGCGCGCCTTATTGGCGCTCAAGCAGCGTTATTATGCGGGTGGTGATAAGGTGGGCGCCGTGCTGGCACGACGCCTGCGTACGCGGGTGGCCAAGGCCCACATCGCGAAGTTGCAACGGGTGGACGAATCCTGGGCCACCGCGGAGTCGGCTAAGCTCCAAATGTTTCACGACTTTTACGCGACTCTCTATACCGCTGACACCCCAGCGCCGGATTTGATAGCCTCTACCATGGGGGCCTGTGTCTGGGAATCGTTAGGTGAGCGCCAGTCCGTACTTCTCGAGGCTTCCATTACCTCGGAGGAAATGGCAGGCGCCTTGCGCGATCTTCCGCTGGGTAAAGCGCCAGGCCCGGATGGGTTGCCGGTATCCTTCTACCGCACCTTCTGGCCACAACTACAACCGTATCTCCTTCGCCTCTTAAACTCGTTTGATGAGATGACGGGCCCGTCGACGGATATGGCAATGGCCGAAATTGCTCTCATCCCGAAACCCGGGAAAGATCATACTCTCTGCTCCTCTTATCGGCCTATTGCATTGTTAAACACAGACCTCAAGTTGTACACTAAACTGTTGGCTAAACGGCTCAGTGTCCACATGCCCAATCTCATCGAGCCGGATCAGGTGGGGTTCATCCAACACCGTCAGGGGGCCGACAATGTACGCCGCATAGCACATATCGTTGGAAAAGCCAAACATTGGGGGATACCGGCATGCTTGCTCTCGCTTGACGCGGAGAAAGCGTTTGACTGGGTGGACTGGCTGTTCCTCCGGGAGGTTCTACGGAGGGTGGGTCTGGGCCCGAAGATGGTGGCGCGCATTATGGCCCCCTATCTCTCGCCGGTGGCTAGGGTACGCGTGAACGGTCAGCTTACACAGGCCTTTCCCATCTGTAGGGGTACTCGGCAGGGCTGCCCCCTGTCCCCCCTACTGTTCGCTCTTGTGGTGGAGCCCCTAGCCATCATGATACGCCGGTCCCCCGATATCCGTGGCATCTCCCTTCGAGGGGTGGAGCATAAGATCGCCCTCTTCGCGGACGACCTTCTTCTTACCCTATTGGATCCGCTGCAGTCCCTGCCGGCGGTCCACTTGCTGCTTCAAGAGTTTGAACGTGCGTCCGGGCTCAAAATCAACCATGCGAAATCTTGGGCCCTCAATAGCACGATCCCAGATGGGGATCTCTTGGCGCTCCGGTCCTGCGTTCCCTACCAATGGGCGACTCCGTCGGTGCGCTACCTAGGCCTTAACCTGACCCCGGATCTGGCCACTTGGACGCAGGCCAATTGGCAGGAGTATAAATGTTCAGTCTAGACGGACCTGCGTACATGGAGAGCCTTGCCGCTATCTTGGCTGGGTAGACTCAACACGGTGAAGATGTCCATCCTCCCAAAGATCTTGTACCTCTTCCAAACGCTGCCGACACCGATCCCAGAACACCAGATCCAGGGGCTCCAACGCGAGCTTGTAGCGTTTATATGGGGTGGGAAGAAACCACGTTTCTCTAACACGATCTTGATGCTCCCCCGTGACAGGGGTGGCCTCACGTGCCCGAACCTTCTTGAATACTATTGGGCTTCGCATCTCCGTTATGTCTTGGAATGGGGGGCGTGGGAGAGTGAAAAGGTGTGGTTCCACATGGATCGGGCAGTCACCTGCCGCCCTTTGTGGGACCATGCCTGGCTACCTCGAGAGACGCGCCATCGCAGCGCCTATCTGGCTGTCCCCACCAGAACGGTCCTGAAGATCTGGGACAAGGTGGCGGTTCGCAGGGGTCTCACTTCCTTTCCATCCCCTCACACCCCAATTGCACGCAATCCGCAATTCCCCCCAGCGTGTCGTCCGCCCTTTTTTGCCAATTGGACGGAGACTGGCTGTAGGACGATCGGGAACCTCTTCACGGGGGGTAGTTTTAAGTCTTTTGAGCAATGCAAGCACGAATTTGGGCTCTCGGAGAACGACAAGTTCCAATACATCCAGCTTCGACACTGGATACAGGGCTCCTCCCTGACGCAGGCGGCCACGCGATCCTACACACCATTCGAACAGCTAGCACGCACATTCGGCACATATAAGGGGTTGATCTCACGTATCTACCAGGTATTGCAACATGCACAGCGGCCAGCTCCTAATCTATACCAGTTGAAGTGGCAGACTGTCCCTGGCTCAGGTGCCACCCCCTCTCAATGGGCGAGGCTGTGGAGGGACATCCCTAAAATTCTACGCAGTATCCCTCAGCAGGAGTCAGCCTATAAGGTGATGACTCAATGGTATAACACCCCGGTTCGACTCCAGAAGATGTTCCCTAAGACGTCCCCTCTCTGCTGGCGTTGTACGCAGGCGCCGGGAGATTTTCTACACATTTGGTGGACCTGTCCCCTCCTAGCTATCTTTTGGAAAGAGATCCTCAGTCATATCAAACGGGTGTTGGGGTACCCCCTACCTGCGGATCCGCTGGTGGTTGTTCTGGGCCTCAGGCCAGTGGCTGCAAGAGCCATGACGAGGCGTGATCGGCATCTTAGCCTCCACATGCTGGGCGCCGCCAAGCAGACGGTGGCACTATATTGGAAAAAGGCTGAGACGCCTTCCATAAATGTATGGTTTACTCGCTTGTGGCAGGTGGTGGCGATGGAGCTGCTCACGGCCCGTCTTCAATTCCGGGAGACTCAATATAGGAAACTCTGGACGCCCCTGGTGGATCATCTAGGGCGGTTGGAGCATGCTCGAATGCAGCCACCGCGGCTGCGGGCCTTGAGGTTCTTTGAGGACGCTGTATGCCCTGCGGATCCAGGAGGTCTCTGGGGGTTGTCAGACGATGGGCTGGGAGCGCCGCATACCGCCCCCCACCCCAATGGAGAGGGGACCCTGAATCCGCAAAGCCGGGATCTTGCGGCCCTCGCCGTTTAGCTTAGTGGTAGTGTAGCTGACTCTCTCACCTTCCGTCCTTTCACCCCACCCCCCCCCACCTAGCCAGTGTCCTTCCTATTCTCCCACTGTTGTCTCACTTTCCCCCTCAGTTAGTTGACTGCCTTGTGGACACTCTTGGCATCAGGGACTGCCCCCGGGGCCTCATGCACCACCCTATTACTGTCACATCTGAAATGCCTGGTTGCCGGTTTCATATAGACGCGACTAGCCCAATAGCGGTTAGGCCTCTCCTTGCCTTATAGGTCCCTGGTGACTGATGCTGTGCTTTCATGGACCAACGCCCCTGTCATTGCATGCTGGCTGTGTGAGCATGGGCTGCTGGACGTGAGGTGGGAATGGTGGGGCACTCGCCCGGGGTTGGACAGCCTGGGCAAGGCTTTGCTTTAAGAGACAGGGGCCTCGGCGCATTTAACGTAATTATACATGAGGCTTAGAAGCCACAAGGGAGTTCCAGATTTCAGCATTCTACAGGGAACTTCCCCCGCTGTAAGGCGTTGTTACTGCTGTCGGGTGGGGCCTGCGTGAGCGGGGGACCTTATACATGATGGAACTGCATTTGTACTTATACCTGGGACATGGCATGTATTCTTGATCTTTTGGGCCTTCGCCCTGGGTTGTTTGAAGGTGGTGGCTGCCGGCCCTTGAGGTTGTAGGCGAATAAGCTGTGTATTGATGCAGGAGTGATCCATTAAACCTAATAAAAAGTTGTTTACAAAAAAAAAGAAAAAGCGATGCAATTAAAACTATTCATTTAGTACACATACAGCAGATTGAGGGTCATTGCCTAAAAATAAAAAGGGCCACGTGATGCAGATCAGGCTAAGATTACTGATTACGTAGGCAGTTAACCCTAGCTGTACAGTTCAACAGGCTGAGGGTGTTACACCCTGCTCAGAGGGAAGTCAGAAGTATTTTATGACCCTACCTGAGACACTAGACGTCAGGCCGTGAGAATACATTAAGTGTCAGAGAGACATGGTTGACTTGATAGGAGGAAAATACTACTGGTGAAAGGACATCTTAGAGCTGCTGTGCACATGCAGCGTGTAAAAATATCTATTCATACATAAAGTAGGTAGATCAGTAAAGTTAGTAGCCAGTAGAAGTTGCACCCACTCGACTGCAAATGCAGGGGTTATACAGGCAACTACATATGAAAATAGCTCTCATTTGGTTTAAAAATCAAACGAAGTCAAGTGCACAAGGCGCCCAATCACAGGACTTCTCTCCACCTCTCAAAAGTAACAAACTAACCTGCGCACCAGCTGTACCCATGGCGTAGACTTGTTCTTAATTCAGGTGCTTTATTGCATGTGTTCAAATGCCATTATTGTTCTTTTGGAAAGAAACAGTGGTATTATTAATTAGGCTACTTTTACTTTGCACCTGGGCTGTATTCTAAAGCAAATACTTTTTTTCACAGTTTTGCTGGTTCAGTAAAGAGAGGTATGGTGTGAGAACGTTTAGCTTTTCATGTTGCTTTTTTTGTGCTGACAGAAGTGGAAATTAAACATACTTGTGGGTGTCTTGTCACTGAAGATGTATGTAACTACTCTCCACCGCGAGTGCGCATGCAACCTGCAAAATTCACACCTCAATGCTGCAAAGTAAGTGAGAGGATGCAGCGCACATTCTGAGAAATGTTTTGGGAACAATGAATCTGTATTTTGACAGATTGGCTACTGCCCTTCCTTACTCTTAGACTTAACATGGAGAAAAAAAAACATGTGCTTTTCATTGGGCCTCGAACTGCTCAAGCTGTTCTGCTGATGTGAGTCTTCAGTTTATGTGGAAACTTGCCCTGCTATCCATCAGATTACGGCGGTTAACCTAACTTAATTGTTATGGTAATTTCCAGAGCAATACTGGCATCCATATAGTTGCAAACTTTGGGAGGGGTATGTGTAGGAAAAGCTGTGAGTTCTTTCTCTTTCCTCAAATTACAAAGCTCTTATTATGAGTGACCCGTGATCTTCGAGGAGCGCAGTCCCGTACCCCCCAGCCCCCCCCCCCCCCAATGAGAGTCTGGCTCGCCCACTACGCTCACCACCGGGCACTCTTCTAGAACTTTTACGCCTCACCACTTTCAAATGTCACGAGCCGCCACTGAGCAGTAGGGGGTCAAATTATGCAACAGGTTTGAGTAAATTATTTGGCATGGAAAGGCAAATTATGCAACGTACAGTGACATTTTTTTATTGTATTACTTCATTATTTTGTATTTTTTACACATGTAAACACTGTCTGGGCATTGGGTGCACCTTATTAGTACCAGTTTAATACCCCCATATAGAAATAAGCAACAGAGAGATGACCAGTCACCCTTTGCAAAAGGGTTTCCACTGGATTGAAACAGGTGCCACACAATCGCATAATTCTAGTGGCCCTGGTTATAGCAAAACGATCCAATATGGAATAGTACCAACTCTCCCTGCTGAAGACATCAGGATAACTGTCTAGGCCCTAGTGCCCTCGGATGTGGATGGAGGTGCCCCCTCCTCTACCAGGGGGCGCCCTCGGCCCCATAGCAGGCACAGCTGCTGCACTCCAGAAAAGAAGTAAACTCCCACCTCTTGGAAGAGTATGGTATCTCTACACGGACTATGCTTACACTTGCACACTCAGGAAAACCAGAGAGTTCCTCTCTCACAGCAACAGTTCATGGCCCTCCAGAGGCATCAGGCTTGGGATCTGGGCACCTGCATTTGCACGCTTATTTGCATATGTCCCGTAAGCACTAGAAGCGAAGCTGCATTCTGCTTTAAACAGTTGGGGTGTTGTTTTTCAGAGGCCTCTCCTGGAACCTACAATCTTCAGCCCTATTGGAGGGTCTTTACTGTCCCCACCTCGAAGGGGCTTTAATAAAATATTGCGCTTGATGGGGACGCATGTGTGTGATGATATATTAGTGTGGCGTACACTACGAAATCAGATTCATGTAAAAATCCTATTTTAACATGTGTGAACAGTTGTTTATTGAAACGGTGGTATCAGGATGACATCTGAGATCGGGCTCACTCAGTCCAGCAAGCATGAAAGGAAAGCCACTTTCAGAGTGCTCAAGCCATTATCAAAAGATCCGGGGTGAGTAGCCATTGAGGGATGGTGTGGTGCCGGAGCCCAGGGTGTGTCCTGGGTGAAAGGGGTAGCGCAGCGTTGGTCTCTTCGGGAACTCTGTGCCCAAACAGGCACATAGGGACTCTAAACACAAGGGGCCCGATTCTCAGAACTAACTTAAGACAAAATCCTAAACTTACTACCAGTTTGGTATTCACAGAAGGCACTTACTCATTTTGATATTCACAGAAGGCACTTGCTCATTTCACAGATATTGAGCAGATATTGAGATATTCACAGAAGTTAGGAGTCCTAACTTTAGGACTCCTAAATGCCTTCTGTGAATACCGAAAGTGTTAAAATTAGGATTTTTCTCAGTTTAGGAGTAGTAAAGTTAGGACACCTAACTTTACTACTCCTAAACTGAGAAAAATCCTAACTTTACGACTTTAGGTATTCACAGAAGGCATTTAGGAGTCCTAAAGTTAGGAGTCCTATCTTTACTACTACTAAATTGAGAAAAATCCTAATTTTAAGACTTTCGGTATTCACAGAAGGCATTTAGGAGTCCTAAAGTTTGGAGTCCTAACTTCTCTACTCCTAAACTGAGAAAAATCCTAATTTTAAGACCCTTCGGTATTCACAGAAGGCATTTAGGAGTCCTAGAGTTAGGACTCCTAACTTCTGTGAATACCGAAATGAGTAAGTGCCTTCTGTGAATACCAAAATGAGTAAGTGCCTTCTGTGAATACCAAAAGGGTAGTAAGTTTAGGATTTTGTCTTAAGTTAGTTCTGTGAATCGGGCCCACTCACTTGTGTTCTGTCCCAAAGCGCATGTTAAAAAGGAGTGCACCGCAAATCCTGAAGCGAAAGGACCCTTGTAACAGGGCCAGTTGCGTGACAAACACACCCAAAAAGAGGGACACATGGCAAAATTCACCACACAAAAGAGAAGCAGTTAAAAAAACACAGGAAAGAAACAATTAAAAATGGTGGACGTGGCCAAACTGTTCATACCGACTACAACAGTCTTGCAGAGCAGCACATGTGCGCTGACTCTAGGCTCGACCTAATAAATGTATCCCACCTCTCTCGCACTGCTACTTAATTCGGTAGTCTTGAAACTTATAGCCGTCAATATAAGCCCCTTAATTAAGCGGAAATGATTTTAAAAAAATGTAGGCTGCTCTGTACAAGAGGAAATAAACCCGCATTGTCAAGTCTAGAGCGTTCAGACACTAACAGGTGTTTTCTCTGTAACCCACTGAAATAATTGCTAAAGGGTTGAACAACTTCCTCTTTGTCACTGTGATTGTTCTGTGCCTGTCACTTCGGCTGCCTCTGAAAGAGACAAACATTGTTCCACCACAGAAGGCGTTGAAACCTAACCTCATTTATTGATCAAAGTAAGTAAAACTTTGTTTATAAATATAAGGAGGGGTAGACTGACACTCACACCGCGTACTACGCTGAGACCAGAGGAAACAAACAGCACACTTTGTCAAAATTAAGGGGACATGGGGCGAGTTCGGAGAATACATTTGTAAAACTTGTGCGTTTTGTTTGGTTGTTGGTAAAGGATGCTCGCCGCGAAACGCTTCTACATGAAGTGTTACATTTTATGTTTAGCTCAGAACGTCTTGAAGAAACCTTTTTTGCTTAAACGGCGCACAGACATTTGAATAAGTATCAATAAAGAATTATGCATGAAGTATGATGTTAGCTATGATGAGGCTGTCTCGGTGTCGCCTGCTCATCTTTGGGTGGAAATGCACGTGGAGATGTAAATAATTTAATAAGCTGCTGCGTGTAATTATGTAATTTACAAAGACTGCCAGAGGGTGGTAAGGGAAACAAGTATCACAAAGTGGAGAGGATGTGGCTCAGTAGCCATAGGTGCTGACTCGAGAGCTGGGGATCCAGTTGTGCTTTTATGTATTTTTATGAATTTGAACTTGAATTTTAACTTTTAATTAGTTAGTGTTTTTTGCTGTTGCATTATCCTCTGTTTTACTGAGTATGTTATACTCAGTTCCCTATTTCCTGCACTTGTATTTTGTGGGACTGTTCCTCCCTGGGTGGCCATTTTGTTTGGCGACACGCTCCCTCTGGGCAGCGCTCTAGTCGCTGCACGCCATCTGCCTAATGCCTATTTAACGGGCAGAGAACAGACGTGCAGAGCCTGAAAGGTTCCTTTTCACTTTTACTCTGATTTCTCCTATTCACGATGATATGCTCTGTGCTTTTATGTATTTTTATGAAATTGAACTTGAATTTCAACTTTTCATTAGTTGTTGTTTTTTGCTGTTGCATTATCCTCTGTTTATTGAGTGTGTTATACTGAGTTCCCTATTTCCTGCACTTGCACTTTGTGGGGCTGTTCCTCCGCGGGTGGCCATTTTGTTCGGCCACACGCTCCCTCCGGGCAGCGCTCTAGTCGCTGCAAGCCGTCCTGCCTAATCCCTACTTAATGGCCACAGCACAGACGTGCAGCGGATGCGCGCAGCGGGTGTGCCGATCAGCACGCCAAAGGCTAGTCTGTCCGTGCACGGACGGGACCCAGGACCACGACCCCTGGTCCAAACAAAAGGCACATATTATGTTATTCTTCCAAGCAGCTTATGGAACAATGTAAGATGCTACTTCCTGATTGCACTTTACTCCACCCCGAGGATAGGGACACTAGTTGTGCATACTGCGGCTTCTCCTTTCTAACAGAGTCTTGCAAAGATTTTAGCATGCCAACCATTACCCTAATCACCTCACAGGAGGACTCTCCCCCTAACTGTAGCACCTCATTCAATAAGGAATTCACGTTTTTCAGTATCAACTGCCGCTCGCTTCCTAAACATAAAGCAGACATTTTCAATTTTTTGGCTAGCAAACAACCGGACGCCATGTTTCTCACTGAGACATGGCTACACATGAGCTCTGGCCCTGAAGTAGCTGCAGTTCTACAATTTAACTATGCTATAGTCAGGAAAGATAGGGACTTCAAGACAGGTGGTGGCATTGTAATAATTTATAAAAAACGCTACCTGTGCAAATTTGAAGACCTGCCACTTACGAGCTGTGAGGCAGCTTTATTTAAGCTTGCCCTGACCCCTAAGTTCACTTTCTTAGGCATACTAGTTTATCATCCCCCAGGGCCGTCCGGACTATGGGACTCATCTTTTCCCGATTTAATTACCCCTTTACTTTTAAATGCCACTAACTTTTCAATCTTAGGCGACCTTAATTTACACTTGGGTGACCCCCTATGTACTAATAGAGCTACTTTTATTTGGCAGCAATGAATATTGCACTTTGTAACTCTGGTCCCACTCACGTGGCCGGCCACTTACTGGACCCTATTTTTTCCAGTTTACCAAACATTCAATGCCCCCCAGATCTTCCCTTATGCTGGTCGGATCATTTTGCGATCGGCTTACGTTTTAAGATCTCAGTGTGCTCACTTGCAGTCACACCTGACACCAGGAAACCAACTAGAAACTGGGGAAAACTGGATATTGAAGCTCTTAATATAATTTTGTCTACCAACGTTCCCATTACCAAACAAATGTCTGTCACCTATTCGAGTGTTGTCCAAAATTGCCTTTTAAATGCCATTGATACTTGGCTCCCACCCTCAATTAAGAAGGTGAACAACCACCGCCCCCCTGCCCCTTGGTTGACCGAGAAATTAAAAACTGAGAAAACCAAATGCAAAGCTTTGGAAAGATGCTGGAGGAGGAACTATGCGTCTGATACCAAACTCACAAATAAAATGACAAAAAGAGAATACCACACTCTTTGCAAGTCAGCTTGTGCTGAATATGTCTCTTCCATCATCTCTAGTGCGCAGAACTGTTCTAAGACACTATTCAAAATGGTCAAACAACTTTCTGGCTCTGAAACTCAATCTACTTCCTCCACCCTGAATGGTTTGCAATGTGAAGACCTTGCCAAATTCTTTCTCTATAAAATTGAGAAAAAATACCCTGAAATGAAGGGCATGAAACCAGGTAACCCCCTTCAGCAAATACTTATATCCCCTCAAGCAGCTAGAACCATCGCTCACAGAGATAGCAGGATCCATTAGATATGAGCTCCTTTAAACAGCTCTTGGCTAATATTAAATCTGGCTCACCCTGTGATCCTCTTCTGATCTCAGTGTTGCAGCAACTTGAGCTGCCTTCACTTACAATAATCATGGAACTCTTGAATGCCTCCTTACATGAGGCAACGGTTCCCCCAGAGTGGAAACATGCAATGGTGCTTCCTCTTTTGAAGAAGGCTAATGCTGATCAGCCTGCTAACTATCGGCCTATTTCATTACTCCCGGACTTCTCGAAAATCTAAGAAAGACACATTAACTCAGTTATCTCAGTTTGTTGAGTCACAAAATTATTTACACTCATCTAAGTCAGGCTTTAGAGCCGGCTTCTCAACCGAAACTGCCTTTCTTGGAGTTACGGAAAAGCTGCAACGTCATTTGGATACTGGAGACACGGTGGCCCTCAAATTACTTGACTTGAGAACAGCTTTCGATATGGTATCTCACACCGTGTTAGTAAAAGCCTTACAATCTTTGGGTGTTGCCGGACCGGCACTCAATTGGCTTATGTTGTTCCTCACGGATCGCATGTTCCTGGTTTTTTCCCCAACGGCCAGCTCTGATACTCACTCCGCTCCTTATGGGGTGCCCCAGGGCTCCATTCTTAGCCCTCTGTTATTTAACGTGTATGTCAGACCTCTGGCAGACATTGCAGAGGAGGCTGAGTTGCCCCTGTTCTCTTATGCTGACGACACCCAGATTATCTTCTCTCTCTGCCGCGAGGGCGTCTGAGTCATCTGCTCCCCAGTTGGGGTTAAGTAAGATTGCATCCTGGATGCGGACCAATTTTCTCAAACTCAATGGAGAGAAAACTAAGGTCCTGATTTTGGGGAAAAATAAGATCTTTGGGGTTCCCAACACTGGCCCGCTGAAGGGGGTGCTTTTCCTCAGCCCTCCCGCCAAGTTCGCAATCTAGGCTTCATCATCGATGATCAATTATCTATGAGCCAACAAGCCGTGAAGGTGGCTGCAACCTTTTTCACCATCCTGAAATGTCTCAAAAAGATTATCTGGATGTTGCCAAGTCCCATCTAGAGAACCGTAGCCCAGGCTCTTGTCATAGCTAGACTGGACTACGGTAACATTCTTTATCTGGGGGCTAACAAGGATGTGACACGCAAGCTGAGGGTGGTACAGAACTCCGCCGCCAGACTGCTCTGTCAAGTCCCCAGAGCAGCCCTTATTTCTGGCTCTCTGCGTGACCTTCATTAGCTCAGGGTAGATAATCGAATTAAGTTCAATGCCATAAGCTATATGTTTAAGATCAAATCTGGAGTGGCTCCTCAATACCTACAAGCCCTGGTTCACCCTTATTTGCCCTCACGCCCTTTTCGCTCTACCACTGAGGAAATATTTTCGATCCCTAGAATCAGACTGTCATGCATGGGCGGTAGATGTTTTTCCTGCTTGGGTCCCTCCTTATGGAATGTTCTTTCCGTGTCGCTCCGCAATGAAACTGCCTACGGGAACTTCCGCAAATGCCTAAAAACTTGGCTGTTCAACCAAGTTCAAGTTCATTTAAGACAGACATAAAAGCACATAATAATTATAGGAAATTACATTTTATATTATTTACAGCAATATGTAAAACACAATACATTTTCAGTTAAAAACATGGTGCGACCATTACAGCTCCAAGGTAATTCTGTTCCTAATGTGAAGCACCGCTTCCAAAAGCTATGTGCTTATTTCTCAGTAGCTGGAGTAAAAACATGGCTTGACGGCACTCCCTAAGCCCTAGATTTTTTTGACATGAAACAATCCAGACTTTCCTTGGCTCTAAGTAAAATTTGCAAAACAGGACTAGATGCATAGTAGACAGATCAGAAATGTTATCACAGGGACACAATATTAAATTGCGCGACCAGTCATTCAATTTCGGGAAAGACACTAGTCTCTGTATAATTCCAAGTTTGAGCCTGGTTAAAAGGAACCTATCAAAGGTTCCAGGTACGAATGATAGATAAGGCTCCAACCCCAAGGTTGTTCGTAACAGCTGGTGACGCCTCACTGTAATTTTTTATGAAGTTTCCACAACCATTCCAATTGTTTCCAGTAGCTGGAGGCCCTCTTTCTTTAAAGCCTTTCTTGAGATCACCATCATTGATGTATATTCATAAAATCATGAACAAATTTGATCCAAGGAATCGAAAAGACCCCCTCTAACCTCAGAGTATCTTTTAGAATCTCCCTATTTAGCTTTGTCTGATCCTTACACCAGGCTCTATGCCACAGGAGTATTGGCTCTAATTTTACAAGATCTGCTATGTAATGAAGGCCCAACTCTTCATGACAGATAAAAAAGGAGGTACTAGGGGGTACAGAGAGAATGTGCCTTAAAAAAGTAGTTTCAACTATTTGTAACGCTATGGCTGTTCAACCAATAATCTCTCCCCTCTTTCTCTGTTCCTTTCAGATTGGCGCCCGGAAACCCTTTTTGGGTAGCTGTTGCGCCTTACAAGATCTAATTAACATAACATAACATCCTGGTTCAAGTCTTGGCAGTGCGACATTCTGTGATTCTGGGCAAATCACTTAATCTCTCCAGATGATAAGTTGCACTAAATGAATATATGCTGCAAGACGAAAAAGCAGAAAGAGGCAAAACTTTGTGGAAAAAATAGTTCCACCAAAGTGGATTGTAACAGTATTTCTGCTACGGGAAACTGACAAGAGAATCTGATGAGGAACAAGCATTGGTAAATGCAGGGAAATATGCTACAGCCAATAGTAATGGAGGAAAGTAAGGGGTAAGCTCAGGAACTAATGGAAAGCTAGATAGTAGGCACTGTGCAGGCAAAACCTAAAAAGCACAGATTTTTCTGAGAAAGGTGAAAATCCTAATTAGCAGGAAAAGCATTAATTACAAACCATTATGTTATGTTGTGCATCACGTTATTTTACCTTGCAATTCTGTTGTGTTATTTCCCTAAGGTCTCGCTGCCTGCCTCGCGCTGCTTCTCCTGCCGCGTACCCATGCCCAGGGGTTCTATGACGTCTTATTGTTTCACGGTAGAATCTTGGACATGGGCGACGGTTGGGGTGGCAGTTGCCGGTACTGGTAGCCCCTGAGAAGACGCGCTCTCTGGTGTCAGTGGCATACTTACAATAAAGACTGTTTAACTTACCTTCTGCCTCCAGCGAGTTTTTACAATTTTGGCGACAAGCTGCCCTGACACCACAACGGAACCACGATTGCACACCAGCGTTTCTTCACCTCGTTCATCTCTCCAACGAGGGTCGTTTTCTCTTCTTCTGCTATCCAGTTGAGGGGTTGTCTTCCATGCTGCCTATTTCAGTCCTGCTCCAATCCTGATGGTGCAGCGGGATCTGCCAGTGCTTCTACTTCGGAGGGTGTCCGAGTACTGCATCCGCCCAGCTCCTGTTCTGCTCCTTCCCTGAGGGTATTGCCACACCAGCTACTCCAGCTGTATGTGGGTGCTACAGTGCTGACGCAGATGAGGACCTACGAGGATTCATTACGGTGAGATCAGCGCTGTTAGCGGTTGCTCCTTTGCCTTCTTGGACCGCCTACCCTTTGGCGCGTCTTCACTTTCTTCCAGACGTACTCCGGTTGTCAGCAGTCTCCGGTCCTTGTGGGGACAGCGGCATCTTTCCTTCCTTTCCCTCTGCGCCTTTCGCTGCATTGGCCTTTTATAGAGGTTTTCCCACCAAGCGGCGGACTGACTGATATTCTCCTCAGATTTCCAATCAGAGCGGCGTGACGTCATTGAAACACACGCATCAGCAGCCTATTTGAATTCAGATACGGCCAAATTGAACCGAGCATCATCATCTACGTGCGTTCTCCGTACCGGTGACATGCACACCTCCATCCATCATCTTGCTTTGCCGCATTGTTAACCTTTTGAGCTCTCCTTACCAGTGATGCGCACACCTTTTAGTTGTAATTTCACTTCTTCATCTGTGACGTGCACACACCTTGCGCACCTTGTGTTTTTACATAAACATATTCAACTGCTCCTTTAATTCATTTCTAACTACTGTTTATCACTTTCCTTCCTCATTATGGCATCAGGAAACATATGGAACCTTTCTCCTCCACAGCGTTTTATTCCCTCGACAGGGGACACGTCTCTCAAATGGGATGAATGGCGAGAATATTTTGAGAACTATATCTCCACATTCGAGGAAGAAGAGGAACTTACTCCTGAAAGCGATGAAAATTTACAGTCGCATCAACAAAAAGCCTAGGGTGGGTGTTTGTCTACACCAATGCACTGGAAGATGTATCCCTGTACTTCAAACCCACTGTTTCCATTTCTGTAAACAGATACAAATTTTTTCAACGTATACAGAGTCCTGAAGAGTCTGTGGAAGATTTTGTTGCCGCTTTGAAGAATTTAGCACTTTCTTGCCGGTTTGGTGCATTGCATGACAAATACGAATTCATCCGCGACCAAATCGTCATGCGGGCTGCCAATAGCAACATGCAGGTGAAACTGTGGGCAAAAGGGGAATTGCCACTTGAAGAGGTCATCGAGATTGTCAAGTGCACAGAGATGACAGGCAGATGCGCAAAGGCAGTTTTGTCTGAAGAAAAGGCAATTCCCGAGGACAAGTCTACCATTGCTAAAGTCACAGTTTCTAAAAGTTCTCATATTAAACTGCGTTCGAACATGCTGCAGGGAAAAGACACAAATTCTAAGACAAAGTTGTCAGATGATAGAAAGTGTTTTAGATGTGGCAGGAGATACCACTTAGCGAACGATAAAACGTGTCCCGCACTCAAGCAGAAATGTTCAAGATGTGGTATTGTGGGTCACTTTCTTGCAATGTATCAGAGAAAACAAAGGGATGGTAGCAATATTAAACTAGTAGTACCTGAGGAACAAGACAATGCATATTCTTCTGATGATGATGACATGAATTTATTTGTGTTACAGGTTGAGGATAATATGTTGGGCAAAGGTAAAAAGCCCATGTGTCATTTAAACATTGGAGGTGTGGAGATCTCCATTGTTGCAGATTCTGGATCTCCTTATACTATTGTAAATAAGAATGTTTGGTTAGAAAAATGTGTCCCTGTCATTGGTAACCATTTACTTAACCCGGACATCGCTCCTAAAACATTCACTGGGGAACCCATTGAGATCCTGGGTTTCAGGGAACTGCAGTTCCAATTTAAAACTCGACAAATGCTGGGCAAACTTTATGTTTCTGTCGTCGGTCCTTCTGTTCTTGGATGGATCGATCAAGGGAATTTGGGGATAATTCTTGACCCCAACAGCCCTGACCCCGTGCTGTCACTACAAATGGAAGAGGAGTACAAGAATCTGATTTTCAAAAGGTATCCTCATGTATTCTCCGAGGACATTGGCAAACTTAAAGGGTTCGTCTACGAGATTAAGCTCAAAGAAAATGCAGTCCCTTGCATACATAAATCGAGAAACATCCCTGTCTCCATTAGAAGCGAGGTGAAAACTGAACTTCTTGGGGCTGCAGGAGTCTGGTATCATTGAAGCAGTGGAGTCGGCTGAGTGGGTTTCGCCCTTGGTCGTCGCAAAGAAGTCCAATGGTAAGCTCCGCTTAAGTATGGACTACCGCGATTTGAACAAGAACATCCTTATTGATCAATTTCTGTTGCCAAGAATCAGTGAGATGCTGGCCTACACTAGTGGAGCAAAGTGGTTTTCCACGATCAATCTAAGTTCAGCCTACCACCAGGTGGCCTTACACCCTAACTGTAGAAGCCACATAAAATTTGTTACACCATTGGGATGTTTTATATTTAGAAGAGTACCCTTTGGATTGGCCTCCGCAGCGCCCATGTTCCAGAGATTGATGCGTACGCTCTTCAGGAATTAAATAGATCTCCTTATCTTTCAGGATGACATTATGGTGATGGGCACCAATAGGAAGGAACATGATGACAAATTAAACAGGGTATTAAGTATTCTTGAACATCATGGTCTTACCGCTGATGTCCGAAAATGTAAATTCGCTACTAGTAATGTCACATACCTAGGACATCAGACAAATGGTGATGGCATAAAACCCCCAAAAAACTTCTCTCCGCTATTAGAGACGCCCCCTCTCCAAAAAAAAGGGATGAAGTAAGAGCCTTCCTAGGTCTCTCTGAATTCTATGCTCAGTTTGTCCAAAACTTCTCCAAAACTTTCGCTTTGAGACAACTCGTCAAACTTAAAAACAAATTTGAATGGTCCACCACTTGTGAGGAGGCTTTTATTAGAATTAAAGATGACATTTGCAATGCTCCACCGCTTCAAGGGTTTAAACCCTCCCTACACAGTGTAATCACCACTGATGCTAGCAGTAGAGGTCTAGGAGCGGTCCTCACCCAGGTCACTGACGTTGGCAATGAGGTAACTGTGGCGTTCGCCTCACGCTCGATCACACCCACTGAAGAAAAGTCCTCCATGATCGAGCGTGAAGCCTTGGCATGCGCCTGGGGTGTAGAGCACTTCAGGCAGTACATATGGAGGTACCTGGTCACCCTTAGAAGTGACCATAAACCACTTGTTAAGGTACTCTCCACCAAGGGCCTACAAAGTGCCCCTCCCGGCCTCGCTCACATTTCCGTCAGGATGATGGATTTTAATTACAACTTACAGTACTTACCAGGAGTAAAGAATACTGTGGCAGACTGTCTAAGTCGTTTGCCTTTGCCAGAGACAGGAAAAAATACCTCGGATATTGAAACATTCTGTGTTGCTAACATCCTAGAGGAGGTACCCTGCATATGACTTTCTGAATGGTTGTCAGCCCTGGAGGGAGACACTACACTACTTCAGGTCAAAAGGTATATAAAAAATGGTTGACCTGCAAAAAAATGTATTCCCAAACAATTTCACACCTTCTGGGAACTCAGAGACGAATTGTCCAGCGAAGGAGACTTAATACTAAGAAACGGTATTGTGCAGCTAGCCAACCACAACAACCTTTCATGGAGGAAAGAACTCATCCACAATCTCTGGGCTTTCCGTGTAATTCCTTGTGAGTCCACTGGTACCAGCCCCTTCGTACTGCTAAGAGGTAGAACCCCTGTTACCAAAGACAATGTGGGTTGGCTCACACCTAAGAGTTTCTTGGTCTTCTGGAAAGGTGAAAGAGAAGTTGTTACACTCACAAATGACTAGCAAAAAATATTATGACTCCAGGCATGCATGCAAAAAAGTGAGCATACAGGTGGCAGACAAAGTCCGGTTAAGCAGAACTGACTTCGTAAGAAAAGGGCAAAGTCACTTCTCACAGCCCATGGAGGTCAAGAAAGTCTTGTGTAACTCTGCCCTCCTAAGTAATGGTAAAATATGGCATTTTTCTTCATTATCTTTGTGTAGGAGTGGCGGGATCACCCCTCCTCTCATGTTAACTCTGACAACCACGGCCCTCCCGCTTCCCCAGGCTACGATTGGATTCTGGATGGCGATGCCGGTAGGGATTCTTACCCACAGAGGACGGATATTGCGTCTCCTGATGGCGTGAGCGTTCCTGGTGGTATGGCCACTCGGGAGGACAGTTGTAGTACCTTCAGTGGGGAATTATCGGAGGATGCCGCACAAAATCCTGGTACCAGTGGTGTTAACCTTTTAAAGACGAGGATCGTAATGATATTTAATCATGTTTATTTGTAGATAGATGGAACAACCCCCAACAGCTGTCATCCAAGGCACCTGTCCTGTCTCCGTGACTCCAACAGACTGGCCTCACGTGGCAGAACTCAGTTGCTAGGACACAGCTGCCGGAATACAAACAATGGTGACATCATTAAGAAACATGTCATGAATACAACATAACCTTGAACATGAAGGTCATGATACTGACTATGTTTTCCTCTGTAGTAGCACTGTTATCAAGGAACCTATGGTGAACAGATATGGTAGGGTAGTCAAACTACCTGCTAAGTTACACAACTTTGTGTGTGACTAATGCCTCTGGTCTCGCCTTCCTCCGCATTCTGCTTCATACACGGTATCGTCTCTCTCCTCTTTTAGTTTTTGTTCATCAATGAGAAGGAGATGTGTTATGTTGTGCATCATGTTATTTTACCTTGCAATTCTGTTGTGTTATTTCCCTAAGGTCTCGCTGCCTGCCTCGCGCTGCTTCTCCTGCCGCGGGCCCATGCCCAGAGGTTCTATGACGTCTTAATGTTCCACGGTAGAATCTTGGGCATGGGCGACGGTTGGGGTGGCAGTTGCTGGTACTGGTAGCCCCTGAGAAGACGCGCTCTCTGATGTCAGTGGCATACTTACAATAAAGACTGTCGCACAATAACTCACGTCCCACAATTCTTTTGCATAGCAGAAAAGGCCACTTTATTAAGACAGGTGCCAATCAATTTCTTTTCAACATTTTCAAGAAATCGCTAATAAATTCTTCACTTTTATTTCAAACTATGTACAAAACAGCAAATCCCCATTGTAAATCCCAATCAGAGCCCGAATGACTGACCCCTGTAGATAGCATCCCCTCATTCTCATTTCCTGTCCCCTTGACTTAGTCCCCCCCCCCCACCTTCCCCCGTAGGAGGATGGACAATCCCGCTCAAGGCTGCCCACCCCCCCCAGCAAAATATCCGCCTACCAAAACAAACTAAAAACTACATGACGACCTGTCTTAGCGTGGCGAGAAAATAAAAAACGCACCCAGCTAACGAAAATGAAAAGAACATCCCAAGAGATGCAAAACACCAAATGAAAACAAAGGGAAGGGTGGGTGGGACAAAATGCTCAGGGCCAAAACCCCTCCTCCCCGCTCCCTTGGGCACAGTGATTTTCCCGCCCCGCCTACCCCTATTTAACACCTCCCATCACGCGCCTCCCGCCTCCCTGATCCCTCATCCGCCCCACCTGTGTGCCGCAACCATTGTGCGAACAACCCAGGGGGCGACCGGCTCACGCCACGCACCCCCTGGGTCCCCCCTCACACAATAACTCACGTCCCACAATTCTTTTGCATAGCAGAAAAGGCCACTTTATTAAGACAGGTGCCAATCAATTTCTTTTCAACATTTTCAATAAATCGCTAATAAATTCTTCACTTTTATTTCAAACTATGTACAAAACAGCAAATCCCCATTGTAAATCCCAATCAAAGCCCGAATGACTGACCCCTGTAGATAGCATCCCCTCATTCTCATTTCCTGTCCCCTTGACTTAGTCCCCCCCCCACCTCCCCCCGTAGGAGGATGGACAATCCCGCTCAAGGCTGCCCACCCCCCCCAGCAAAATATCCGCCAACCAGGAAAACCAAAAGAGTTTTCCTGCCCCACCCCCGAATCAAGTGTGCAGCCAAGATTTTTCAGGCACACCAAATGCTTTCTTTCCAAATTTGCGCAATCAAATCCCTTAATTCCAGCAGATAGTAGGCTTGCCCCATTTTGGACAAGTGAACCCCATCCTCCCTGAAAAGATAGCCTTCCGAACCCCGAATGTGAGAATGCACCAGAACCTTCAACCCTTTGCCCCCACAGAAAAGTCTCATAGCTCGATTAACCTTCCGTCTCGCTTTCTCCATCGCCGCATGGTTACGTGCTCCTCTCCAAAACAACCTTGTGATGAATTCCGTCCATACTACCTGAGTGCCTTCCCAAGAAGCCGTGAGGACCTCCAGATCCCGTTGCATCAATTTTATGAGAGTTAAACCAGATAAGCTGACTAGATTGTTTTCCCCCAAATGGATAATGAGCAGATTCGGAGGACCTCCCCCTGAACACATCCCGGCCAAAAGAGGGAACAAACCCCCCCAGCGCATGCCCCCTAATCCATGCCATACCACCTCATGGTGAGCACTGCGAAGTCCAAGTGATCTCCCACAAATCTGTTGCTCGGCATACACCGCAGCCCATTTCACGAAGGAATGTCCTACTATCCATGTCATTTTTTTCAACTGTACATGCCCCGGAAGCTTACCTAGGTAGAAAAACAACAATTAACCAGAGAAACAAAGGAAACATTTTTGAAGACTATTTACGAACATATCTTTCGCAACATTTGGACTTCCACCTCCCAATACGCCGTATGTCTGCCCAAGACCATCATCCCAGGCGAGCCGCTTCTGTGGCTGCCCCAATGCGGAAAGAGTGCGTGCCAAACAACAAAGGATTCTCGGCCACACGAGAAAGCACTCGTCTCATTACAGCCAACAACTGTGCAACCGAGACCGGACGCCCTTGGGCATGGCAAAATTGTCCCATGAGAAAAGAAACTAGAAACTTTAAAAACCTCCCATTCTTTGACAGGGCAGCATTGGCCCACCCCACTCCTATTTAAGAAGATCCATTTGCCCCTGCCCAACTGATCTGTTTTTGAAACCCTCAACCAAATCCGCAGGCTTTGCTCCTCCAGAAAAACCTCTGTACTCTGAACACCTGCCCTATGACCCGAACCCAAGAGCTCAGATGCCCGGAAAGCCCCAAAGAACAACCAAATAAAACATAACCTAAACAGACCGCATTCAGACTCATTGTAACAGCAGAGGGGAAGCTCCAAAAGCATCTTTTGCAACAACTCAAACGTCACCGCTCGCCTCAACGGTTTAGCCCCTGCTTGCAGTCTACTTAAACCTTTTAGGACCCTCTTGACTAGGACCCCCTTCACCAGATCCCTTTCCCACCTCAACTGCCCGTAAAAAGAAACTCCTGCCAATTTACCAGAAATGGTAGTGTGGGAAAGACCTTTGTCTATCATGTGTAAAACAAAACCCAGAAGCAGTTGCTCATCAGTCGATCTCCTCCCATGCTCAGCACACAGTTTACCATAGCATAAGAACTTGCTCCAGGCTTGCTGATAGCTCCGTCTCGTAGATGCCGCTACAGAGTTTTCTACCAAGTCGACAATTCTCAGTCCCCCCACTCCCAAACACATTGCGGGATTAGAGTCTTGTTGGGAGCCGCCCCAGGTGCCAGCCTTCGAAATTTGTCCCACTGCAAACGAGACAGAGAGTCAGCTATACCGTTATGTACTCTTGGAATGTGCCTTGCCTTAAAAACAATGTTAAACTGTAAACATTTGAGCATAAAAGCACGCAACAAACGCAGGACTCTCAAATCTCTAGCCTTCTGATTATTGATCAAATCGACAACCGCTAAGTTGTCAACATGAAATAGCACTGAACGATTTTTAAACTCTTCACCCCAAACGTACAAAGCAACCAAGAGAGGGAAGAACTCAAATAAGGCAATACTGCGGCCCTGCAACTGCCACTGACTTGGCCAACGTTCAGCGCACCAACGCCTTTCCCAGAATATGCCAAAGCCTTTTGTTCCAGACGCATCCTGTCGTACTTTAATCTCTGTCACCGCGTAGGGGACAGGGCCCTACCCCTGTTTATCTGGTATTAGCAAACCGCAAATGATTAATGCGGCATGTACGAGTGCTTTATATATCGTTCTAGCTATGAATGCACTGTGTACACGTTATTCTGCTTCACTACGCGGGTTCCATTTTGGAAGCGGTGGCCATCTTGTCATTGCCCTCACATAGGCTATAATGGAGCAAATAAGGGCCTCACAGTACATGTGCTTTCCCGTGACTTCTCTGTGACCTGGGCAGCTGGCTCTGCTGCCCCAGGTCAAACTGGCCTCACGAGCTCCCCTTCCTCCGTCCACCTGTGATTAGCATCAGGGTTTGACCCATCATAAAACCCTTTCATTCTACACGAGCCTCCGGCTAATCTCTTTCACACCTGACTGTTCCTGCTTTATGACTTGTTTCCCAAAACAGGAGCTGCCCGTGTTTTATTGGGGCCTATTGATATCAAATGTGGGATCTGAACCTTACTGTGTAAATCATTGTGGGCTGGCCGAACTGGAATGTGGGATGGTCATCATGACTCTGCCTTTTCTTTGTAATGTACACTTGTTTATTACCGTATCATAAAACCTAGGAATGTATGCTTGAGGCAGGGAAAAGCGTATTTAAGATGAAGTCCGTTTCTATGATTTTCAGCAGTCTCCTGAGAACATACACACTGTTGTACTTCTAGGATACCTGTAATTGGTCTGCAGCCAATAAACGATCTTTGACTTCACCCAGAAGACTCTGTGTTTCTGTAGGTCTGGAACAGGGTGAACCCAGAAGTCATAGGGTGTGTGCCCCTGCACCGCTGGGTCTAAAATACCCAGTACTTCAATTTGGCGCCCAGCTCGGGACGATTTCAGCGGTACCAGTCCAAGCCAGAGGTTCGTGAGGAGCTTCGTGTGGAAATTCCGGAGGAAGGCCGCCACTTCATCGACCCCTGCATGTCGACGTGGTCCGAAAGTCTTTTCTGCGAGGTTCTCCGCGTCCCGACGGCTACGAAGGACTGCTGCCCTGATTAATCGACCTGTTTTGGACCCTTGACGAGTTTTGAGAGAGCGAAACAAATCGAGAGAGTCTTCTGGTGACGCCATCGATCAGCAATATTCAGTTAAGTATAAGTGGAGCGTCTCCCATTTGTTTTGGTATCCCTCGGGATCGTTTGATTTGGTAATTTGGAGTTTGCAAACGCCAAAGCCAGAGGACTCGTGTATTCACGAGACTATCGTAATTGATAATCCTTTGACGTTTGGATCTAGACTAGTGAGCAAAGATGCCTGGTTCTAGAATATTTGGTAGAATATTTTGTTTGGGTTGTGGAAAAGATTTCCAGCTGGAGGAATCATGCCCGGTCCCTCCGGTTGGAACTCCAACTTATGAGCTCTATGTAAAACATGGCGTAGGCCCCATTGCATATAACGAAGTATGGATCCACTACACCAGGAAAGACGGTGTTTTAAAATGGCCCCAAAATGGTAGTTTAGATACCGATATTTTAGATAATTTAGAAATTAAATTGTTCAAAAAGAAAGCCCGGCCGGCGATGTTTGACTCTTTCCGCTTTTGGCGAAAGGAAGCCAAACAGAAGGAAATTAAGCTAGCGAAAAAGAATAAAAGGGAGAGAGGTATGACAGCAATGCAAGCAGCTGTACAATTTAAAGATAATGAGGAGGAGCAGATGAATGAGCAATTGCATAGGCAGCGTAAGTTAGGGATCGACAAATGTTACCCAGCCTTACCACACTCTAAGCAGAATGAGTTAGAAGAAAAGGAGAAAGATCCCCTGATGTCGCATTTGTTGAGTTCACCACCCCCGTACGCTCAAGATGCCACGGCACCTCCCCAGCTTGTGAATATGCCGCCTCCAGTTAATATACTGCAAGCCTTGCCGTTACCGCCAGCTGCTGCGCAGCCGGCTCTTGTCCATATAGCGCAGCCCTCTCAAGGGCCACCAGTTGTGTTCCCGACTGCCCCCGCGCTTCCTGCGACTTTGCCTAATTCGGCAGCTGCCTCCCCTGACACTCTTCCTTCCACCACTCCAGTACCTGTTTCTGCATCCTCTTTTCTTCCCTCTGTTTTTCCCCCTGTTTTCGCCTCAGCTTCTCCTTCAGCGCGACAGCGCTTAGCTAATGTGGTTACTACATTAATGTCGCCTCTCTTTGAGTCATCTGGTGCGACTCTTGGTTTACAGCGTAAGCAACTGTGTAGTCAATTGCCTAACCCTGATGAGAAAAAGGTAATAGATAGCATGGCGCGTAGATGGATTGTTTTCCCTTCACTGTATGATGTGGAATCAGTTGTCAACGTTTTCCATCAGTGGGATGCTCCAAAACAGAGGTATGTCTTTGAGAAAATGTGCGAAATTCTCTGTGAAGAATTGGAGGATAGTGGTAAAGACCCGAGCCCGCAGGAGTTGTGTAGAGTGAGGTTTGACTTTGGAACTGGTATAATTGTGGATCGCGAGGTAGATAAAGCAGTTGCGGTTGTATTGTCCTTCAGGAATGATGATTGTCAACAGTCGTTGTTTGAACCTGATGTCTCTGTGGGAAAGAGGGTAAAAGCACGCCAATATCCGATGCGTGAGGTTCCCCCAGTTTGGAGACCCGCTGATGCAAATGCTAATCCACCTGTCGTAGCACATTTCCAGCGTATTTGGGTACATGTTCCATGGAAAAGATCTGAGGTGTTAGCACTCAAGCAGTCATTGCCTGATCCCCGTAAAAACCCTACTGGTTATTATAAGGAGTTGTCACAGACTGCAGAATCTTGTGTAATGAATCTGGCTGATGTAGATATGCTGTTTGGGAATGTGGTTCCACAGCCCTTGTGGGGATCCATACGTAATACGGATCATGCTGCGGAACTAGGAGACACATGGGCTAACATCATCGCTGCTGATGCTAGACAAACTGGTGGTGCGAAACCTGAGCCTTTAGTAGCAGAACTGCCTGGTAGAATCATTACGTATATGAAGACAATAATGCCCGCGATGCGCGTAAATTGGGACAAGTTATCTGCATGCAAGCAGAAGAAAGATGAGACAGTGTCAGACTTCTTTACTAGGTTTGAAGAAACGTTTGTTGACCACAGTGGGCAAGATATGAGTACTGAGGGTGGCCAACGGTTATTTGTGGATAAGTTTGTGCAGAATCTACTTCCTGACCTGTGTAAAAAGTTAAAAGATTCAGAGAGTTCTTGGGCTGTTTCCTCTTCAGCGCAAATACTGGCTACTGCACAGTATTATGAAAACAGAGATAAAGACGAGAAAGATAGAACAGAAAAGAAAACGAAGGAACTAAAGACAAAGGTCCTTTTACAGCAGGCCTATCCGCCACGTGGAGGTCAGAATAATTATAGGCAACCCCAAGGTGTTTATCACCAACCCCAACAATTCCAGAACAATCAGCAAATGAATGGGTATTATCAACCACGTGTCCCTGTAGGTCCCAACCAATGTTCATACTGCAAAGAGGAAGGTCATTTTAAATATAGTTGCCCTAAATTAATGCAGCGGAACGGTAATGCGTATGGCGCAAGAGGTACGGGTGGTCAGCAAGCTCCTAGAGGCAGAGGGCGTGGAAGTGTTCCCCAGAACGCGCGTCCTCTGCCGCCCCAAAGCGCCATTAATAGCTTTGATCAGCAAGCCAATGCGACTAGTAATACGGCTCAGTATTATAATAATGATTATTATGCAGAGGACGGTGATGCAGAAAGTAATGATTACTAGGACAGCCGTAGACAGAGAGAGGGAGTTGTTTCAGTGCCAGTGGATCAGAGTGGACCGTATGTTAAGGTAACTACAGCAAATGTAACGGAGCCCTTTCTGCTAGACACTGGTGCTGCAAAGAGTTCAATCATGCATTCAAAACTCCCTGGCGCACCTTTGTCTGGCGATATAAATGTTTCAGTAGGTTTTTCTGGCGCCCCGGTTAGGAACCCGATTTCTAGTCCCATGTCACTTTCTATTGGGCCTTGCGAGTTGAAAGCACCCCTGATTCTGACGACAGGTTGTGGTGAGAATTTGCTAGGATTAGATTTGTTGAAGAGATTGCACGCTACACTGTATTGTTCTCCTTCAGGAGTACAGCTTACATTAGGCAAGAAAGTGATTTCCCCAATGTACTTGACTAAAAATACAATGCCACCTGAATTGTCATCCCTTCCGGATGCCCTTTGGGCTACTGGTCCCAATGATGTGGGCCTCTTGGAGATACCGCCATACGTGGTGACTTTAAAGGCTAATGTCAGACTGCCACGTATTCCGCAGTACAAGATCTCTAATGAAGGCCAGAAAGCATTGTTAGACATTGTCAGCGACTTGATTAATAAGGGTGTGATTGAAGAAACAAGAGGCAACATTTGTAATAGTCCGATTTTACCTGTCTTAAAACGAACGGACCCTTCACAGCCACCTGTTTACAGATTTGTGATTGATCTTAGAGAGGTTAATAAGATTGTTGTGCCACAGTTTCCGGTTGTCCCTGATATAACTGCCTTGTTAACGATGATTCCAGCCTCTGCTGCATGGTTTTCAGTGATCGATTTAAAGAATGCTTTCTTTAGCATCCCAATTGCAAAGGAAAGCAGAGATATTTTTGGCTTTAGTCTGGGAGGCCGAAGCTTCCGCTTCAAACGCGCTCCCCAGGGCTACTGTGAGAGTCCATCCATATACAGTCAAGCTTTGAAAGCGCAGCTTGATGCACTTGTTTTACCTAGTGGCGCTATTCTGATTCAATACGTGGACGATTTACTAATCGCCGCGGATACTGAAAAGATCTGTAAAGAAGCCACATTGTCATTGTTGCGCCATTTATCTGCTTTCCATCACAAAGTGTCTCTCTCTAAGCTGCAATATTGTCGACAAGAAGTGACCTACTTAGGTCATCTCTTGTCGAAGGAGGGAAGGAAACTGACCCCAGAAAGAATTCAAGCCATTGCACAGTTGAGTGTGCCAAGAACACAGAGAGAAGTGCGTGCTTTCTTGGGCATTACCTCATACTGTAGGCATTGGATTCCTAATTTTTCCTTGTTGGCAAAACCTTTGTTAGCCTTTACATGCAAAGACACACCGAATCCTATCCCATGGTCTGAAGAGTGCCAGAAAAGTTTTGTGGAATTGCGCAATGCATTGTGCTCAGCTCCTGTGTTGGGTACTCCTGACTACAGCAAACCTTTTACGTTGTATGTTCACGAGAAAGATGGATGTGCGTTGTCAGTGTTAACACAGCCCTTTGGCGACAGGCCGCGCCCATGCGCATATTTTTCATCAACCTTGGACCCTGTAGCGAGGGCATTGCCAAGCTGTCTGAGTGCGACAGCTGCTGCAGCTATGTCTATCGGACAATCTGCTGGTTTGGTAATGGACAACACATTGATCGTTATGGTCCCACATGCTGTAGACACATTATTAAATAGGACCAAGACACAACACTTGACTAGTGCGCGATTATCGGGCTATGAGCTTACACTGTTAGCAAATCACATACACATAAAGAGATGCAATACGCTGAATCCAGCTACGTTATTGCCAATTCCAGCAGACTCAGATGAGATTGAGCAACATGACTGTCTGTTCAGAACAGAGGAAGAGACAAAAGGGAGAGTAGATCTAAAAGATACTCCCCTGACTGAGTGTGATGGTACTTTATGGGTGGATGGTTCGTGTTTCAAGCTCCCTAATGGTGACACGACTGCTGCATATGCTATCACGACTTTACACACGGTCGTGGAAACTGCACGAGTGCCACATAATTCGGCCCAAGCAGCAGAATTAATCGCCCTCACGAGAGCGTGCGTGTTGTCTGAAGGAATGAGAGTGAATATTTACACAGATAGCCAGTACGCCTTTGGCGTGGCTCATAATTTTGGGCGACTGTGGAAAGAGCGTGGGTTTCTGACGTCGCATGGAGCTAAAATTCAGAATGGCAAGTTGGTGAATGATCTCCTTGAGTCACTGACCCTACCGTTACAAGTTGCGATCATGAAATGCAGTGCGCACAGGAAAGTTACAGATGATGTTGGACGCGGGAATGCGTTTGCTGATGAGATCGCGAAAGAAACAGCACAGAATGTGAAGACTAGAATGTATGTTGCAGGCCCCGCAAGGTGGGTAGATAATGTTGGAATGTGTGAGAACAAAATAGAGAGTGTGAAGTCGCTTCAAGCTGAGGCCACAGAGAAAGAGTTAAGCAAGTGGAGAGAAAGTATGGGTAAGTTGGATGAGAATGGTTGTTGGATTGATCTGACAGAACATAGGCGATGGTTGTTACCTGACGCATATGTGCTCCCAGTGGTTACTATGGCACATGGAATGGCACATATCAGTACGAAGGGAATTTGTAAATTGTTGGCTCCAGTATGGCAGAATGCTGGAATTCCCAAGTGTGCAGAGAATGTGGTCAAGAATTGCATGGTATGCTTGAAATACAACCCTGGTAGGGGATCCCCAACTCCAGCTGGTCACTTTGCACCCCCATCATGTCCATTCGAAGTTTTGCAGCTGGACTTTATTCACATGGAAAGATGCAACAACCTGAAATATGTACTGGTGGTTGTTTGTGCTTTCTCAAAATGGATAGAGGCTTATCCTCTGAAAGATAACACTGCCCTATCCACAGCCAAAGCCCTTGTAAAAGAATTTTTCCCTAGGTTTGGAATGCCAAGAATGGTGTGGTGTGATAATGGAAGTGAGTTCGTGGGTAAAGTGATGAAGAATGTATGTGAAGGTTTAGGCATAAAGCAAAAGTTCCACGCTGCAAATCACCCCCAATCAGCTGGACTAGTAGAGCGCTACAATGGAGCCTTAAAGCTCAAGCTGGCCAAAATTCAGGCGAGCACCGGTCTTAGATGGCCTGACGCTCTGCCTTTAGCACTCCTGTCCACCAGAATGACCATACACTCACGAGTGGGACTTAGTCCTTACGAAGTGGTTTTTGGCCGCCCGGCCAACGTATGGGGTGTACCGAGGCCTACGAAATTTAGTGAGATTGAGCATCCAGTACTACTCGATTACCTGTATGATTTGACTGTTAAACTGCGTGTTTTACACCAACAGGTACATGCTACTCTTCCCCAAGCTTCTGAACCTCCTGGACACCCTATCAACCCTGGCTCGTGGGTCCTGGTCCGAAATTTCCAGCGCAAGAGCAACGACGAGCCTCGCTGGATCGGCCCTCACCTTGTGCTTTTATCAACGAGATCAGCGGTGCGAGTAAAAGGAAAGAAGCACTGGATCCATGGCACCCACTGCAAAGTAGTCCCCTTGCCTTTGCCATATGACCAGTGGGTCCAGGAGGGTATCGCCGACTCTGAGGCAGACATTGTACCTCGTTTTGTACCATTCAGGGACGCACGCATAAGAGGCACAGTTTCAGACCAAGAGAGTGACAATATTCTGCAAGAAGCTGTGCCACCATCAAATCGACTGGACACCACTGAGCCTGAACTTTTGTTCCAAGACCAAACAGCACCTGGCCGTCTCCGCTATAATTTGAGACCAAGGCCCATGGACAAAGATTTCTTTACTATTCCCTTTTTGACATTTTTGGCTCTCCCATCTGAAGGACTTTCTTGATTTTTGTTTTTCGAACCACCATCCGGGTTCAGCCGCAGGGTCGCGGTGCCAAGACTTTGGGGTACAGGCCGAAGACGTTAGGTCAACGGTTCTGGTTGGTCTAGGGCGTTTCCCTGGACTGACAGGCGTACTCCTTAGCAGAAGAAACTCATCCGCCGCGAGCGGCCCGTTTAGAGGATGGAGTTTTTTAAGATGGAGAGACCCGTTGAGGACAAACTCTAAAGCAAGGATGTGTAGAATTGTAAAAAGTAAATGTTTTGTATTTCTGTGCCTATTTACGCTGTGTAGTATAATAATGTTCATCGTAGGATTTGTGTTTTTCTCCTCTCAAAAGACCATTGCGCCCACTGTACAGCCTATACCTCTTTCTACTGCCTCCTCTCACTCTTTTCACCCTCTGCCTGAACACGAACAGACCAGACGATCCGAGTTCGTAAATAACTCGTTTATCCAGCTTTTGCACCAGCACCAACTAGTAATGAACACGACCAATTGCTGGGTGTGTGGGTTAATGCCACATACCATTAACAAGGGTATCCCCTATTTGGTGCTGCCATTTAGTTACAATGGATCGTCATGGGCATTCCAGACCATGTTTCTCTATGCTCTAGATACGTACTCCCCTCGCCAACCGCGTTCCATCAGACCTATTACCAATAATAAGGCTTTGATGAAAGGAGTTGCCGATATGAGTAGGGATATTGATGCATACTCATCCATTCCCAAAGAAGAATTGAGACCTTATGTAGGATGGAACGCGACGGGGTATAGTATTAGTCTGGGTGAAAGACAGCGAAAAATCTCATCTCCAATCTGGGTCGTACCCCACATAGGTCGGTTCTGCTTACAGGGTAATGGTCAGAATCCTAGAGCTCAACTGGGAAGAAGTGACTGTACTGAAACGTACACCTTCCCGTCACAGTTTTCCCCTGCATTTTTGGCTGCCAAGGGCACATATTTCATCTGCAATGACCGAGCATATACATGGTTGCCCCCTGATTTCTCGGGCACATGTTATATTGCGAACTTGCTACCGCCTACATTTACTGCTGCCTCTGATTATCACAAGACCAGAGTTGTGAGAGGTGTGATTAGTAAGGAGGATACTGCCGGTCAAGAAGCGGGAGACTTCTTTTTGGGTTTCCGCCGTTTTGGGAACCTATGGTGAATAGTAGGAACCTGAGACAACTGACACGTGTGGTTGAATCCACTGTAAATGTAACGGCTGGTGCCCTTGGTAATCTGACAGCTGAGCTCCAAGCGGATCGCCTTATGACTTTGCAGAACCGCATGGTTCTAGACGTTATTCTTGCAGACCGCGGTGGGGTATGTAAGGTTATCCGATCTAGTTGCTGCATTTTCATACCAGATAACGCTCCAACAGTCTATCAAGCCATCTCCAAACTCCATAAAATATCTGAATCCATATACGTGGATAAAGGAGATTGGTCACTGGTGGGGTGGTTCTGGGAATTGATATCTGCCTGGGGTTGGAAAGTTCTGATGGTCATTGGAATGATCTTAGCCATTCTTTTCCTGTTCTGTCTGTGCATACAGTGTGCTCCTGCGATATGTGGCCTCTGTGCTACCTTATGTGTAAGGAAACCTGTATCGAGGGACGAGCTAAGTAATAGGATGATGCTACAGCAACATCTCCATGACTTTGTGAACATTGACCTGGACTCGGATTAAGATGAGTATAGTAATTGCCTATGTAAGGGCAAAAGGAGGGTCTGTCGTACTTTAATCTCTGTCACCGCGTAGGGGACAGGGCCCTACCCCTGTTTATCTGGTATTAGCAAACCGCAAATGATTAATGCGGCATGTACGAGTGCTTTATATATCGTTCTAGCTATGAATGCACTGTGTACACGTTATTCTGCTTCACTACGCGGGTTCCATTTTGGAAGCGGTGGCCATCTTGTCATTGCCCTCACATAGGCTATAATGGAGCAAATAAGGGCCTCACAGTACATGTGCTTTCCCGTGACTTCTCTGTGACCTGGGCAGCTGGCTCTGCTGCCCCAGGTCAAACTGGTCTCACGAGCTCCCCTTCCTCCGTCCACCTGTGATTAGCATCAGGGTTTGACCCATCATAAAACCCTTTCATTCTACACGAGCCTCCGGCTAATCTCTTTCACACCTGACTGTTCCTGCTTTATGACTTGTTTCCCAAAACAGGAGCTGCCCGTGTTTTATTGGGGCCTATTGATATCAAATGTGGGATCTGAACCTTACTGTGTAAATCATTGTGGGCTGGCCGAACTGGAATGTGGGATGGTCATCATGACTCTGCCTTTTCTTTGTAATGTACACTTGTTTATTACCGTATCATAAAACCTAGGAATGTATGCTTGAGGCAGGGAAAAGCGTATTTAAGATGAAGTCCGTTTCTATGATTTTCAGCAGTCTCCTGAGAACATACACGCTGTTGTACTTCTAGGATACCTGTAATTGGTCTGCAGCCAATAAACGATCTTTGACTTCACCCAGAAGACTCTGTGTTTCTGTAGGTCTGGAACAGGGTGAACCCAGAAGTCATAGGGTGTGTGCCCCTGCACCGCTGGGTCTAAAATACCCAGTACTTCAATCCGAGTAAATCTGCACATCCCAAATCATGTCTTCGTCACCAAAAAACAAAGACACTCCATTGAAATCTGCCAGAAAAGTCAACCAAATGGACAAATCCGCCCTAATTGCCGCTGAAATGCGCACTCTATGATGTGGGAGAATTGCCCCAGACATAGCCAAACCAAGTCTCCTACAGAAAGTTCTCCCAGCCCGGACCACCCTACACGCAAAGTTAAGGTAACCCAGCAGTTTTTGCACCTTCCGAAGCTCCAATTTGCGTTCCCCCATCACAGAGGACAAGAATGCCGAAATCTCCTGCACTTTCTCAGCCGGCAATCTAGCGACCATAGCCACCGTGTCAATTTCAATGCCCAGAAAAACTAACGTAGTACTAGGCCCCTCTGTTTTATCCAATGCCAATGGCACCCCCAATTCCCGAGCCATCAGCTGGAAAGATTGCAACGCCCAGAGACACTGACCTGTGTTCCGTTCACCAACAAACAAAAAATCATCTAAATAGTGGTAAATGAGGGCATGACCCGTCGCATAAGTGAAGCGCCATTGCAAAAAAGTGCTGAAAGTTTCAAAAAGGGCACACGAAAAAGCACACCCCATGGGCAGCACTTTATCCACATAGAAAGCCCCTTGCACCTGCATTCCCAAAAGCTCAAAATCAGAGGGATGAATGGGGAGCAATCGAAAAGCCGATTGGATATCGCTCTTAGCCAATTGCGCAGCGTGCCCTGCTGATCTAACTAGATGGAGAGCATCATCCACAGAAGCGTATGAAACGCAGGAGTCAACCGGCGATATAAAATCGTTAATGGAGGAACCCTCAGGCCATGACTAATGGTGTATGAGACGGAACTCTCCCTCTTTCTTTTTAGGAACAACCCCCAGCGGGGATACAATCAAATTGGGCAGAGGACATTGCATAAAGGGACCAGCAACTCTACCCGCCCCCACCTCAGCCTGTAACTTCTGCTGAACCACCTGCGGGAATTCCTTCGCCGACTTCAAGTTATCAGCCCATCTACTTTGCCTAGGACCCTGGTAACCAATCTTAAACCCATCCTTGAAACCCCAAAAAAGTATGTTGGCAGCTTCCACATCCGGATAGGCATCTAGCCAAAGCCCCAAAACCTCCAGCCTAATTGGGGTAGGAGCCCTTTGCTGCAAATTGCAAGTTCTGCCCTCTTCCCCGCTGCCCTCTTCCCTGCTCACCGAACCTTTGACCCGCAAAACATTGTGTGAGGGGATGTTTGCCTCCACATTGAGAGCACTCATGCTTGTAACGGCAAAACTGTCTACTGCAGAAGCCCCTGTTGAAATTCCAACAAGCCCCAAAATTGGTCGGCTGACCCCTGCCTCCAAACCCCGCCCCAAATTGGGCGGGACGGGATTGAAAGGGGCGATAAGCAACCGGTAACCCACTAGCCGTATGAGTAGTAGCCGGGGGCTGCGAGGACGCCATCCATTGCAACCACAGCTCGGAATCCACATCACCCCAAGGTCTGTCAGGGGCCACACTCAACCTCGCTCTGAATTCCTCATCATATGACAACCAGGCATAACCCCCAAAATAACTCTGAGCCTTCCTGATAATGTCCATATATTTAAACAAGGCAACCGCCCTATCCGGATATTTCTCACAGTATATGGAGGCATAAATCAGAAAGGCAGAAGTCCAGTTCTCAATACTTTTGGGGACCCTAGGACGCCTGACCAACTCCCACTCCTCCTCCTTAGATCCTTCCTTGGCCTGAATGTCACGATGCAATAATTTAAAAACTTCAACAAATTCATGACGCCAGATTCTGTTTTTAGTCTTATCAGATAAATGGGAGCCCAATGGCATAGCAATCCCCATGTATGGCAATTTTTTAAGAATATTCTTATCTTCTTCCGTGGCCACCGAAACCTCCTGACCTGTAACAGCTGGCTTTGGAACAACCATGCTTGAGTCACCCCCTTTCTGAACAGTCCCCAGCACAGAACCCCGTTGTACCGCCCCCACCGGCCCCTTCTCCCCCAATGGCTCACCCCCAACACCAATGGACCTGGATAACGTCTGCGTGTTACCCCCTCGTTGCCAAACTGACCACCAACCCGCCGTACCTGCAGACAACGGAGCTGCGCTGGACTGTGCGACTTGACCAATCACTTGAGGGCGAAAGACAGCTGCAGGATCCCGCTTCTTTGCATGGTCCGCACTAGACGTCTGCAAAAAACTAAGCACACTGTTTTGCCCCGACACACCCCTCATACCCTTCACAGGGTGCATGAACTGTTCTCCCCCAACAACATCCCCATCCTGCAATTCCCCTTCCTCCAAATCATCACTTTCATTGCCCAAAAACAAATCATCACCCGAAGGTGCCCCACTGCCCCCAGACATTGCCAAAGTACCCCGTCCCCCAGAAACCAATGCCATTTTAGCCCTTGAACTAATGGACGGGTGGCCCGTAGAGGAAAGGAAATCCGCTCCAGATCCCCCTTCCACCGTAGGCCCACCAAATGAAACCGCAGAAAGCTCCATCCGCATTTTGCGCTTCCCTGCCGCATTCCGTGAAGATAAAACCGGAGGGGTGTCCTGCAAGTCGCTCAAACCGTCCTGTTCCTGATCGCCCCACATACCTCTGGGACTCCCAAAGCTGCCACTTTGTGCCCGAAAAGCTGCACCATCCGCCCCCACCCATAGCCAATGACCGGCCCCACGCTCCTGCACCAAACCCGATGGGAACCCCCCGTGCCCTGTCCCTGGGACCTCAAACCTATAGAGGGGTCGGCGCCATGCTGGACCACTGACCCACTGCCCAGAGCGTGAGCTACCACAGGGACCGCAGCGCCTCCTTGTTGAGACCCGGAAGGCCGCCGAACTGCCCCCTCCCCAAGCTGCACCTGACCAGGAACCAACATATCGTGCGCCGAGGGGGCTGTGCCTTTCTTACGAACACCTGGGACAGAACTGCCTCTGACATGTGGCGTCCGCTCTGCCTGCCCCCCCAACTGCGACTCTCCAGGAAAAACAGATGCAACAACTCCAGGGAAAGAAGGTGCTGGGCTCAGTACATAATTCTGCCCATTGACCTGCACCACCTGTCCACATTCTGTGAACCCAAACCCAGCTGGGGCACTTGTTGGTAAATTCACACGCTTCTCCCCTATAACAGTAGCTGCCTGGGCCCCCACACTCTGTGCCCTCCTCCCTCCCCTGCCACCAACCCTCAACAAACCCATACCGCTGCCTGCAACACCCCCCCGCTGACCCGCAGAAGTTAGGGAGCGTCCCCTCCTCCCTCCCACCTTAGCGCATCACCCGCCCACTGCAAAACGGGCGGGCGCACATACCTTTTCCCCACCAGGGGCCGTCACGCTAGAGCCCGACTGCTCGTCAGCGACAGCACCCCCGACATGCTGCGGCCCCACCGCCGCCTCTTCCGCGTCTTCATCGCTAACAACGTGCTGCGGGGACAAGCACGCCTCCACCGCATTCCGCACGCCGCTCGCTGCCTTCCTCGGCGCTCGCACCAGTCCCACCCACGCCTGGCCAGGGACACCCGGCTGAAGCAAGTCGCTTCTACCGGCAGCGCAGAGGACTCGCACAGCATTCCGCACCTCTGACGTCATTCCCACTGCTACGGGTATCGCCAAAGTACAAAATGATCAGGGCCAAAACCCCTCCTCCCCGCTCCCTTGGGCACAGTGATTTTCCCGCCCCGCCTACCCCTATTTAACACCTCCCATCACGCGCCTCCCTGATCCCTCATCCGCCCCACCTGTGTGCCGCAACCATTGTGCGAACAACCCAGGGGGCGACCGGCTCAGGCCACGCACCCCCTGGGTCCCCCCTTTAACTTACCTTCTGCCTCCGGCACACAAACTCTACACCTTTCATTTTTTATTTTCTCCATGAAAGCAGTTTAAAAATGTTATTGTCAAGGATCACAACACTGTCTAATACTGTTGTCACTTTAAGGCATTTCTTAGTCGTGTCTCACATTGATCTGTCGAAAAATATTTGAATCAAAAATGGTATTTTCACATTTTTATCTAATTACATTTATTTGTTGTTTGTCTGCAGCGCTCACGCAGTCAGAAGGCCACTTCTTAGCACCGAGAAAATATGCACATGATCACAATCCGCCTGCATCATATCACATTACTTAACAAATCACAAAAAAAGCCTTTGACTCCAGGTCATCCCTGATACTAATTTTACAAGTTTCAAATATACATGATAACGCCACCAAAGAGCACATAGCATGTTACTTCGTAATATTCAAACAAATGTTTCAGATTATTACGCCTTAAATATAGACTTTTGGCAGTAAAATACGAAAATTCCCAGTTACGTCATGAAAGTGCCCAAGATGGGATATCACTTCCTTTAACGTCACTTCCTGTGCTGTTACTCCATGTGGCGCCTTTGCGTCATTGCAGTTAGAAATTGTGCTTAGGCTAAAGCTAACCTCATAGCATAGCAGAACGCAGGGTAAATATTAAATCAATACTTCCGGAAAACATTGATCACGCCCCTATATTGCCACCACTAGCACCCAGCGCGGAAACTAGTTCCTCTTACATTTCTTTCCGCGATTTTAAGTCCTGGGAGGCAGTCGATGATGTGTGGGTTCGGACTTAACCTGCTGACAGACTGAAACGAGATATCAGTTTTGAAAGCACTCGTTCAAACGGCTTTCACGCTGAAGTGACTGTCACTGTAGTTAAAAACGAAGGTCCGCGCACCCTGTTGTAAGAGACGCTGTAGGCATGGCCTCGCGAAACGGTGAGGCCACAGACGGCACTCCGGCCTCTGACTACGATGCCGCTGGCCTTGAATCTGAAAATTACGACGAACATGAAAACTTCACTCACGATGAAAATCACGATTTCGTTGAACACCTCCTGTCAAATGATATGTCCGCTCTTCTCCTCTTCATATTTATGACCTACATGGTGGCAGGTAGGAGTGCTAACACAATATTCCTCAGTTTATAGTATATTTTATGATTTTAGAACAGGGTGTTTGGGAGAATAATTGGTGCCTTTGAAGTAACTCGGCAACTGTGCTTGTCTTAATTTTGATGCTTACCATGTTGTCGTATTAGGATTGGCATTTGTTAATGTTTAACTATTCTGCAAGGGACAAGAGTCAAATACAAATTTTGTGTAAAATCCGAACAATTATTTTTAACATAAGTCTCTAATTAATGAATTTTTTTGCGAGCTTGCATTTTGAAGTTCCTATTTAAAAAAGAAAAAAACTATGGATTTTACTGTTTTTTTCATTTTTTTTTTTTACTGGCATGAACATAATGTACGTAAAATGGAAGTACCGGCCAGGTTTTGCCCCGAAAAGTAAATACCCTACCCAGACTTTGCGTCACTTTGCTCTGACGTAGAATCGTAGTCAAATCTACCCCTGGGAGTCTCCCAAGTCACCTGTGGGGAGCTATTGTTTCTTATTAATGGACCTGGCACTTCTTGCAGGGTCAACCATAGCTTTTTGCCTTCTGTTGCTGTACCCCGTTTTGTTGGCATTAGTACCCTGAGCACCTTTTCACTGCTTACCAGTGGTAAAGGGTTTATGCTCTCTCCCCAAAACAGGATCCAATTAGCCTATGATTGGTACTTGTAATTTACGTGTAAGCCCTTTATAAGTTGTACTACATGTACTTAGGATCTGCACATTAAATGCTACTAGTGGGCTGCCCCCCTCATTGTGCCACTCACTAAAGTAGCCTTTTAAAACATGACTCTGGCTTCTGGTTTTAGCGCCGGGATACTCCTGTTGGAGTGAGTTTTTTGCACTCTTAGTACGTATCCATAACATAACATAACATTAAAGTTTCTTGTTTCGTGCTCTCCTTTTTACAAGGTCCCAAATCCTCTGTTTCTGTTCAGTCATAGGAGGTAACTGTCATTGTCGGTTGGCAGCATTCAGCACTCATATGGACTTCATCTGTCAGTTCTGTTTCTTCTGCTGTAGGTCTGGGCACAGCTTGCAAACAAAAAATCCTTAACCCCTTCAGTGCCCATGACGAGCTGGACTCGTCATGGGCCGCGGTTGCGCTGTGCCCATGACGAGTCCAGCTCGTCATAGACCCCGCCCGCTAATGAAAGCGCCGGCACAGGGCGGGGAAAGGGGCGGGCACTGAAGGGTTAAACAACAAATAGCACTGGTGGAAATTAAATCATCTGGTGTTCGGGTTCTTAGGTGTGGGTGCCAGAGTTTAAGATGACTGCTGCTACCGAGATCAGGCTCTCCTCACCTGCTATGTGAGGCACAGTTGGATTACAAATAGCTGATGGACATCAAGGTTGAAGATATTGCTTGCTGGAGACTGCTATGCCCCTTTCCTGTTCAATTCCTCATCATTGTTGTCAGCATGTCCATCAGAGTGAGAGGCAGAGCTGAGATGGGAATGTCAATGAGGGACTCGAAGGTATCTTTGAAATCTACCACACGTGCAAATTATGGAACAAGGCTCATATGGCTTACAATACTGGCCTGCAACAAATATTCACCACAATTTATGTGCAAATCAGCCTCATTTGATTACAGCATAGATCATATCATGTTACAGAATAATTCATTGTGTAGCTGCAAAGTTAAAACTGTAACATAATTATAAATGTGTTTCTTCTTTTGTGTAAAAAATGTCTGTACCTGTCAATTGCAATTCATATTTTGGAGTTTAATACCCCGCAAAGTAAAATCACATTTTCCTTTTTTGAAGGCTGTTATTCCTCAGAAGTTGTTCTCCCTAATTCTCAAAAAGTGTTATCATCCTTTACTTACATACAATAACAGCTCTGAAAAGTGGAAGTGAGGCTATGAGTTGATTGCGCACAAGGCTGTGTGTAATGGTAGGTAGCTGGGCACATGTTTTGCTTGAACATGAAATACCTTTAAAAAATATAAGAGACGAGGTGTTTGCAAAAAGAGGAACAGCTGATTTAATTAAACAGTGCAACGGGAGAACAGTTACAGACATAATGTCGGAGAACTGTCTCAACTTACAATCGATATGACATGGATTTTTAAACAATTCATTTAATGTCCATTAGTATTGTTAAAAACGTACAAAAAAAGAATCGCCATAGTGCTGGCTGACTGTCTGGCCTCATTGGTGCCATCGTTGATTGGCACAGACCAAAATGGCTTTGTCCTGGCCAGCCCTGAAAATCCATCACTTCTTTAGGGTTGCCACTTATTCCCTGTGCAACTGGCCGCACTCAGGATGTCTGGTGTTGGATCTGGAAAAGGCGTTCGACTCCCTGGAGTGGCCGCTTCCTCTGTCTAATCCAGCTGCTATACATACAACCAACGGCAAGAGTGAAGTCAGGCTCGTATATCTCTAAACCCATACCGATTGGTTGTGGAACTTGTCAGGGATGCCCCCTCTCCCCACTATTTTTCGCCTTGGCGATGGAGTCATTGGCTGTGTTGCTTAGGCAGCAGGGTGCTGAATGGGGCGTACCGCTGGGAGATGGAATACATGCAGTAACATTGTATGCCGATGACATCATGATATTTCTTAAGGATGTCCGTACCCTCCCAGTAGCATTGATGAGCACCCTGGCGACCTTTGCTAATATGCCGGGACTGAAGGTAAACTGGAGTAAGTCCTGCCTATATCCCTTCAGGCATACACAACCGGACCACCAACTTCGATGTGGTGACATAGTATACCCTGGCGACATGTAACGTTCAGATACCTTGGAGTATGCATATATCATAGTCAGAAGGACCTGCTGGAAGGAAACATAGGCAGAGCAATGACGGCACTGCATTCGCAAATGACCTCCTGGCGCACGCTCCCATTTTCAGTTGCAGGCTGCATCGCATTGGTGAAGATGGTGGTGCTCCCCAGACTGTTGTATCACTTCACAAATCTACCCGTTTACGTAACCCCAGTCATATTCCAGAAATTTGAAACTGTCCTATGGGAATTTATATGAAACGGTTCCCGCTGTCGGGTGGCTCTGGCAAAGCTTTATCTCCCGTCTGACAGGGGAGGCCTAGCGGTCCCTAATATTGAGCAGTACTATCTGGCCTCACAGCTCCAGTGGGTGGCCAGGTGACTAGCGGGTCTGCAACTGTCTGACACTACCATGATGGGCCCACCGCGGTCTGTGGGGGACATGCTTTGTTTACTCCATCTGTGCGCCGGTCATCGTCCACCTGATAAACTGCTACTGCAGGTTGCATACAAAACGTATCGTAGGAGCCTGTACATAACTCATGCAGTGACACCTTATGCCCCGGCCTTACCGCTGCCGGGTACGCCTACCAGGGATGGTCTGCTGACAGTTGCGAGGTTAGAGAACTGGCTAAACGTATGTGTGCAGACACTCGGGGACCTCTACCAGGACGGGATGCTCACTCCGTTTGAGGAGCTGGTGGAGGCATGTGAAATGTCACCTGGTCATTTCCTACTCTAATATTTAATCTTGGAACATTGAGAGGTCATTGGGGTGACATGAACACGGAACAGCCCATGCATCATACTATACAATATTTGCACGTTATGGGTTAAGCAGTCATCACACCAGCTGGTTTGCGGAATCACTCCGGCTTCACACCACGGCGCCTATGACCTCTGTTAGACAGAGTTGGAAGTTAGATAAGGGGCGGCCATTTACAGATAAGGAATGGTCAGAAATACTTCTTAGCCCCACATACATTCCGCGCAATGCATGCTTTAAACTCATACAACACTACATAATCCAGAGTGCCTATCTCACTCCTGAGAGAATTAACACATTTTATGGTCAGACAGATGGGGCATGCCCTAGATGCATACAAGTGGGAGCTGATTTATTACAGATGCTATGGCACTGTACCTTTCTAAGCCCATACTGGAGGCGGGTCCGTGAAATATAAGGGGCGATCATGGATCGCCAACTAGAATGTACCTGGTAGGAGTGTATACTGCACCTTTACCCCAGGGGCAAGAAACTGCGGGCAACTTCTTGTTCCTTGACCTGATCATGCCTACAGCTAAGCGTCTCCTAACCAGGAGATGTAAAAGGACAGACCCCCCAACAATACCAGCATAGACACAATCATTCTTAGTGTGGGCCAGGGCAGAGAGCAAGCCACTTTACCTTGAAGATACCCGGGGCCTACGCAAAGTGCCTATTGCGATGCAATGGGAGATTATGGTACAGGACGTATATGGGTCACTGGAGGAAAGCGATGGGGATCCAGTCGCTTTCCCTAGAACTGTTGCGTTAGATATGAATGCACAACCAGTCAATCCTGCTAGTAGCTGATAGATTAGAAGGGCCTTCTTTCCCCTACACATCTGCAGTTGCCCCTTTGAGCCCCTGTCCCTGAGGAATTACTGGACAGAGGCAAGCATGGAGTGGCCTGTGTCTCGACAATACGAACTCATACACATGCAACCACCCCCTCACATCTCCAAACAACACAGTTGCGAATTGTGGGATCTCGACTGAGAAAGAAGTGACACCTGTAAACCCCCCGTACACTATAACAAGGGAAGCGAAGCCTGTCAGAAACGCACTGAAGGAGAAACGCCTTTAGTCACACATGTAATGCCTTGCAGCATTGTGTACATGTAATGGGACACATGAGTTGTAGTATGAACATAATAGAATGCTCAACAGTTTTTGTTACACATGTTTGAATCTGTTGTACAATTTCAAACCATTAGCTCTAGCGAGTACAGGCGGATAACATCCATTATTACCTACTGGCAAGCTCATTGTAGTAATGCACAATGTGTATAGCGGATAGTCACGAATTGTAATGTAAAATTGTGAATAGCAATTAACCAGTAGAACTGTTTAAAACCCTGTATATGAATGAAAATGCTATAAATCTATGTACAAGCTGATGTGTATTAACAAACTTCAATAAACAGATGTTTAAAAAAAATAATAACTCAGGCAATCCTTTTTGGGTGAGGAATGTGAACCGCTGTCTTTGGATCCATAAATTAATGTATTTAATGAGGAATTCGGCTAGACATCGACCTTGCGTGAACACAATGCAGCCACTAGGTAATGAGTCCAAATGCCTGGCCTTTAGAAGCACGTGATCACTGTGTCCTGATTGGCTATGTGTTCCTAACTTCATGTGGCCTTTTTTTTTTTATAGGGAATTTTGGGAGCACACGCATCCCTCTGGCCATGTGTGCCTTACTGAGGCCAATATTCCTGGACCACTGAGGTGTCTCTACGCTTATCTGTGGGATTGATCTGGGGTTTCCAGTTCACACGTTTGTCTGCCATTTGCCTGCTATGTTCTAAGCCCCCGTGACCTGTCAATCAGTGACCTCGGGTCTGGGTCTCAGTGCCTGCCTTGCTACGTATTTCTGAGTCCGGGTTGACGTTGAGTTAATAACGGGCAAATTCTTCAAGAGAGATGCAAATTTGTTTTTATACATGAATGCATCGTTATACATATTGCCATCGACTTTCTCAATATTATCATTCCCCCCTCTAGTTGAATTTTTTACTACACTATCTAACCCATACTGCATGACAGTTACTTTATTGGGGCCTGTTGTTCTTTAGTTTTGACAATTACTACTTTCCTAGTTTCTTGCATTCCACCCAATTTGAGGACAGTGTTTTACAGCAGGTAAACCCCAATTGCACAGAACCACACAAAAACAAGAACACAATGAAAACTGGCAACAACAATGTGTACAGACCGGAAAGCCACCGGGGGAGCCAGGAGAACCAATTCGAGAACCACTCTTGCCCAGGGGCATCTCCCTCCTCAGGCAACTCTCTTTGTAAATGTTGCAGTGCTTGGATGGCAAGAGTCAGTAACCCATTATCCATGTCGTTCCCTGTTATAAATATTCAGCAGGACGCACCAATCTTATCACACACACCTCCCTCCATCGCGGTCATTAAGTCTAACACATACCGATGCTTCATCACCATGAGGCGGATTGCTCTCAGTTCTTCCTTGATTAAATTGAGACAGAGCTCAGTGCTGTTCATCATTTTAAGAATTTCCCACCTGGTTATTTGCAGTCAGTGGGCAGTAGCTTTTGTCTGCACAGTGAAGAAGGGTTTGGACCCTCCTGTCGATACTTGTGTATCCGAGAACATTATGAATTCTTCTGGAATGTCCTTGTACTGACCCCAGGAAAATAATCTGCAGTTCTTTTTTTCATGTGCCTTATGCAGCAAGGTTGTCTTTTTCCTTAGCAGCTGTTTGTACAATTTCGATAGTTCTTGTTTCTTGAATATGAATTCACCTTGAAAAAATTAAAGACGAGACACATTTGGCAAAACAGGAACAGTTGGTTTAATTAAACGCAGCAGCCGAGAGAGCAGGCAACAGAGCTGGGGTCTGAAGACTTTCTCAAAGCACATTGGTTTCGGCTATCTTTTTATACATTACATGAAGCGTCATATAACAATTGTACACTCCTTTGGAGAAAGGATTCTGGGGTATGTTATGGGGTCATAAATCTGATCATTCGATAAGGAGCACAGGTGGGCCTCGACCTTGCTTGGACACAATGTAGGGCCAGCAGGTGCATGTCCAGATGTCCGGCATGGTGGGCACATGATAACTGCGAGTAGAGTGTATGCTGTGTTCTGATTGGCTGTGTGTTCCTAACTTAGTGTGGCATTTGACTTTTTGGTATTTTTGGAAACGCGCACCGCTCCAGCCAAACGTTTTTTATTGGGACCAATCTCCTGAGACAATTTTGGTGTCGCTGCCTATCTGTAGGATCGATCTGGGTTTTCCTATATTCAAGCTTGTCTAAGGGTTACATGTCCCCTTCACCTGTGATCTGTCAATCAGTTGCTTCGGGCCTAGGTTACAGGGTCTACCTGAGCACGTATATCTGACTCGGGGTTGAGGGGGAGATCCTATTGGGTGAATTCAGCAACGGAGATGCAAGCTTGGTTATTATACTCACATATATCATGGTGTACAATGTATTTATCAATGTTAACATTCTTTTCCGGGAATGACCAGGGTTGAGTGCTTATGCTTATGAGGGAACAAAGTCTGCACCATTCTGGGACGAGCTGAGGGTAGTCAAACTCACCGCACTGCCAGTTCATATCCATCAGCGTGGAGGTGCCCCATTGCACATCCAGAATGTGCACGATTGTGCCGCAGTATTTATTGGTGCCCAGTGTAAGCGTTCCCTTACCTCTGAAACATAGGGAATACAGTGAAAGTTTCCATAAAATTAGGGTTTGCCCCTTTTATTCTTGCCAAGTGTATCCACCCACCTAGGTATCCCAGATTTCATGACATGGGGTTTCTATGCTCTTGTTCAACTCTCCCTCATGAGACTTGTTTCCATTCATATCATTGAGGTGGACGACCCTACACAGGAATTCCATGTATGGGGTCCCCTTGTTGATTAAGACCTCCCCAGATACGCTAAGTGCCACCCTTGGACCAAAATTTGAGGCAGGAGCGGATGTGTTTGTGCTTTGAGTTTGCTGTTTTGCTGTCTCCAAGAATCTCTGGCCAAATAGTTTCCTCCCTCATGGTGCCCTTCCTGTGCATACTGTCTAGTTCATTTTGAATATGGTAAGGCTTGGATGAAAAGATATAGAGCCATTGGGTTGATCTTGTATCATGTCAGATTCACTACCACTCTTTGGGGCTCTATCCTGTTGGGTTGGATTTTGGCCTTTTTTCTGCATAGGTATAAGTGGAGAATGCATTTTGCTTTTTCGGGGGCCACCTCCTGGGACAAGTAAAGTCTGTCTGCACCTACTGCATGCTGTCTCAGTGAACAGATGTAACAGAACCTGGCTGATGTCTCAGAGCCCAAGTCAGTCATGTGCTGATACCAAGTGTTGTGAAAAAGGGCGCTGTGTAGTACATGTGGAATGCTAGTGTTAGGGTAGGTGTAATTGTAAGTGACATGGGAGAGATCCCTGTGCCTGCGCTGTGATAGTTTTTAAAAATAATTCCATTTGATTACGCAGTTCTTTAACAGTAGACAGAGGGTATATAGAAGTGCAATAATACATATCTTGTTATTGAACATTGCAGATCTTGTATGTGAATCCAGGGGAGGTGTCTGTGGTCCTCTGCTGAGTGGGTTGTCTTGTTTAATAGTTCAAAAAGTTCATGATGCAGTACGTAATCTTGATTCGCTCACTTTAGATCTGTGTTGGGGTGTTGATGTGGCAGCTGAAAAAGTGATGCACTTGGAGGTTCGATTGTAGACCTACTAGATAATAGCTTAGTTCATTCAGAATAATTGCATGTGCCATACTCAATGATTTTTGTTCAGGTTTCCTGTGCTTTCCATTAGGGGTGTGTTCTCCACACTCTATTCAACCAAGCTTTAGTGAGAGACCAGAAGGTGACCCCTATCGTGGTATCTTTTTGATAGTTGAAACTTAAATGTGGCTTATTGGTAATCAGGTAAATTAATCTATTTTACAAGCGATTGAGCCGCCTCTCCCCCTTTTTCTTTGTACCTAACTGGGTGCTTGGATTAGTGCGAAATGTTTATGGAGTGATCCGGTGATCATAGGGATGGAACCTATCAGTTAGGGTTTTATGGTCGCCGCCAGTTTTCTGAGACCTTCTCCCTCCTGGTGTGTGCATGGGGTCGCCATCGCTGCAGTCTGTTTTCAAACTACACATGCGCTGGACTGTGCGAGGAGGGGGCGTGATGCTGCTGAGTGTTGTTGCTGCTTGTAACATGCCCTGAAATCATGTGTGTTTATTCTTTTCCGTTTATGGCATGCAAGATATCTCAACTCCACCTTTTCTCTAGAGACTTCTTTTTGGGCTCCTTTTATTGGGTTTTGGGTGCTTCCCTAGATCTTGTGTGATCAACTATCTCACTTATCATGAGGTTGATGGGGCTGGAAAGGTGTTCCTTGACCCCATGTACCCCTGATTCTGCCATCTTGTGGTGTCTGAGTTCGGAACTTACTCCGGATGGTGTATGTAAGGCCTGGTGCATTGGTCAATTGCTAGACCTGATATGGAGACAAGGGCGTTCTACATTCTACTCTTGCCTGGAGCCATGTTGAACTTTGCGGACTCCCCTCTCCCAGGCAAACCCCTCACCCTTGGACCACGTCTTTTTTCAGTGCATTTTAATCTGTGGTTCCTTGCTTGTAGCTGTCTTGTCGCTAGGGACTTCTAACTAGCAACATTATCCGGTTGCTATTTTGGAGGGGCATGGCATGGCAATGAGACTTTTAAAAACCCAAAGGAAAGAAAAGGAACTTGGGGAGCCCGGGGCCAAGGGCAAGAGCTGTCACTGAACTTTGCCTAGGGATGATGACTAAACTAGGACTGCCTCGCAATTCTGGGACATCTGGGTAAGCTCCCGACTGACTCGATGCTATGTGGGAACCTCGCAACTTATTGGTTCTTGTGCGTATGCTGTGGAGGTTATGGGATCTTCCCTATCATACAGGAATCCTCTCCTATCACTTGATGCCAGCTTCGATTTAGAACTGAAAGGTGGCTTCCTTTTGGTAGGAGGTTTCTCGTTTTTGGAGGGGATGTAGGAGCTTCATGCCACGAAGGAAACATGGGTCCTGGGCTGGATGCCCGCGAATGGGAACCTTTTGTTTTGCTGATTGGAACTCATCCCTATGTGATTTTGGATGTGAGACCTGGGTGCCTGTTTTTAAGTACTTTGTCTGGGAGTCGCCCCTCGTCAGGCTGCCCTCCCCCATGGGGTCTAGCCAGGCAACCCATCCTGTGGTATCAGTAGCCGAGTGGGGCATTGGTTCCCACATGCACCCTTAATGGTGAACTTTAGTGAGGATACCCTATTGACAGAATACCTACATCTGCCCTGAATCCCCAAATGCAAGTAAATGCTAGTATTCCCATTGTTATCTTATTGGTCCTGCTGGTTTTGGTGCACCAAAGTTTTGGGATGTGGGTGGTTTTTACTATGGGGTTTTCTCTTACTGTTTGTGTGAAGGCATTACCTCCCCAGACAGTTATCCCTCCCTGCAGAGGCTGTGGCCCCAGTCCCTGTGGTGCTAGCTTCCCTGTCTGTGGTTGTTGTTGACACATGTTTGTCCAATTACCTGATCCCTGTTGTGGTGATGCTGTGGCTCACGGACCTGCCTCCACCTAGGTGTAAGGTGCATTCAGAATTTTCTGGGCTTGGTTTTGTGGATGAGGATTTTGTGGTGGCTGGCCTTGGCCCATCGATCTCTGGTATGCTTTTAACCAGAATCTGTCTGCCAGGTGGCCCATCTTGTGGCACTATTAACATTCCCTAGGGTCTGGTTGCTGCCAGTGCAGCACTCTTGAGTGTGGTCCAATTTAGCAATGTCTCTCTGGGCTTGTTCCTGTTTGGGGATTGTCTTCGTGGGTTGCAAAGTGGGGGGTGTGTGTGTCTTCCCACCCATCTCGTACTCTGTTTTTCTCCCCATGCGGTCAGCAGGGACATTTCCTTGCGGAGGCTTTTTGTCTCCTTTTTTTGCAGCATTTTTTATGGTAGCTACTCATTCAGGTATTGTATTCAACAGCAGAAAGGGGTCCTTAGGTGTGGTGAGTTCACCATATAGCACCAGGCAGCCTCGTCTTCGGCACTTCCGGGTGCATGGAGGTGCTGTGATGTTGGCATAGTCTGAGCTCTGCGTTTCAAAAAGCATATGGGATCTAGCCGTTAATGCCATTGTCTCCACATGCATTGTTCCCGTGTCGTGTTCTGTGTCAGGGAACCTAACGGGCGTGTATGTAGCGTAATCACGACCCTCTCCCCCCACATACCCATTTGGCTTTAAAGGTTTTTGTCTTTTTAGCTGTCTCAACTAGGAGGTAGTGCGTGCCACGTGCCCACTGCCGAACAAGTTTGCACATATCCTAGAATTTCCCCATGTATTCCAAGACCACCTTAGCAAAGGTGGTCTGGTTGGTAGGGAGCGGCTTTGCTCGCATTCTTGTGATGTGAGGGTGGTTCGGTGCCAAGGGTTCTAAGGGGGGAAGCTCCTGGGGAGGAGCAGGCCATGTTCTTATCATCGAAAACCGGATTGATTCTTAGTTTGGTCAGCAAATCTCATCCTAATAAATTAGTGGGGGATGAAGGAGAATATAATAACTGTCCTTTCACACTATTCCCTCCTATCTCTAGTTCGAGGTGTTTCGTGAAGGGTCTTTGACACCGTACCTGAGAACCCTTGTATGACTGTAGTGTCTTTTGAGAAAGGGATCATCCCTTCCCTTAGGCATGACTTTGTCACCCCTTTATCTATTACAATATTGTATGGTGTACTGTTCACAAGTACCATGAGTACTGGTTCTACTTCCTGCCAGCCCGTGGTTGGCAACATGAAATGTGTGTGGTTGTGGGCCTCTTCTTCCTCGAGCATCAGTTCCCGTCTTTCTCCCTTGTTGTTGGCTGGGCAAGTCCTGTAGTCTCACCCTCATCATCGGTTCCCAGGGGACTGGTGCCCCCATCTTCACTGCCGCTAGCTGTATAACTGTCTAGAACTGTTACAAATTTCCCTGTCACTCATATGTGTTCACCTAAACCAGTGGGAGCACATGTTCTTTGTGCCGCTGGGGTTCTATTTTTTATTTATTTATTTAGATAGTTTTATATAGCACGAACATGACCACTGAGGGTATCAGAGCGCTTTACAGATTGTGCAGTAGGACTAGTACATGCAAACACAAATAATCAACATATCGACAAGTACATAGACTTAGAATGTCCAACATTCTCAAGAGCCTAGCATCTAGGACACAAAACATCGTCGAATGACCCTGGAGTCAAGTGGGGAAGGCAGACTGAGGCAGATATTTCTTCATTAGGAGCTCTTTAACTTCTGATTTGAAGAGGACAGAGGAAGGGATCACCCTGACTTCGGGGGAAGAGAGTTCCAGATCCTTGGCGCCATACCTGAAAATGTTCAATTATAAGTCTTTTTTTTCCTGAATTTTTGTGGTTTGAGTAAGAGGGTACTGGCACTTCTGGAGGCTCTTGAACCACATGAGAGCTCCAGTTTCTGAGCGAGGTACATCGGGGTCTTGAGGTGGATGGCTTTGTGTGTCATGCATGCAATTTTCAGCTGTATCCGAGCTTCATAAGGGAGCCATTTCAGAACTAGCAGGTCCGGAGAGATGTGGTTGAATTTTTTTGTGCCTGTTACGAGCCTGGCCGCAGCATTGAAGGTCACCCTAAGGGGAGCCGTTTTCACTCTGGGCAGGCCACACAGCATAGCGCTGCCATAGTCCAGCTTTGCAATCACCAATGCTTGCACTGCAACCTTTAGGTCATGAGCAGGGAGATAGGGTTTGGACTTCCTAAGGATGCTGAGTTGGAAGTTCGCTCCTTTGGTGAGGGAACTGATGTGTTTTTGCATGTTCAGACTCTTGTCTAGTATGATACCAAGCGAGGATGCCGAGTCCACGAGGTGAGGTCTGCAGTTAAGAGCCATAAGCTGATTCAACCATTCTTCAATGACCGGGGTTTGCTTAAGGGGTGCAATAAGTAGGAATTCTGTTTTTAGAGCATTTAGTTTCAGGTGGTTACATGTCAGCCAGCTTTGTGTTTCCAGTAGGACTGAGTTGAGGGACTGAATGTCCTCAGGGGAGGCGATCTTCATGTATAATTGAGTATCGTCCGCATACATGTGATAGTGAATGCTGGATGATTTCAGCATTTCTGTTAGAGGCTCCATGAACAAGTTAAAGAGCGTGGGCGAGAGTGCTGAACCTTGGGGAACCCCCAGCGATACCGGTGCAGGATGGGACAGGGATTGGTTCACCTTGAAGCGTTGAGAGGTATTCAGGAGGAACGACGAGAACCAATTAAGCACAGGCCCCGACAACCCCATCCTGTGTTCCAGGAGGTCAATTAGAGTATCATATTTGACAGTGTCAAATGCTGACGAAAGGTCAAGAAGGATTAGTAGGCACGACTAATTGTGGTCCAGCATTTTTTTTTTTTTTTTTTTTTTTTGAAACCGTTTATTACAAAATTCAAAGAATATACAAAGATGGGCCTACAACCTTCAGGCCGGCCGCTAGCAAACAAGAGGAGCATATGATACACACAGTAGAACGCATGCTGCGGCAAAGGGAAACGTACAGGAGTTAGCAGCGTTGATGGCCACACCATCCGGACCCCACATAACGGTTTCTTTTTAACATAAATAACAACAAAAAATCAAACCACAAGGCAACCCACAATCGAAAACAGCAGCATGTGCTCCCCTAGAAGGGGGACCCTACCAATCCATAGGAGTAGCAAGGGGGGGAGAAGGTCAGGGCAGGGACTGGGTGGACTCAGTGCCCGGTACCGGAGAGCTAAACCGGCTAATGGATCGGCAGGCGATGGATCGGGCAATAACGGTGGGGTACAGATTCCCCCGCGGTGTGGTCCAGCATTCTTAACGCGTCATCGACAATGTGCGTTAGGGCCGACTCTGTGCTATGGCCCGAGTCGAAACCAGATTGGCATTGGTCCAGGAGATGGAAATGGTCGATATGGTTGCAGAGTGTCACACGCATACTCCGCTCACCTCCAGACATGTGCGGCGTCCTCCCGTCTCCAGCCGACATGTCCCTTCCGGTGGCGATCTGTAAGGCATGGTCCTGGGTGGAAGGGTGGTGGGCCCGCAAATGCAAGGAGGAAGAGAGTTCTGACGTTTAGCGCGTGGAGCGCACAGTCGGAAGGGGGCTAAAGACTACAGTTCCCATGAGGCAGAGCGGAAGTTCAGTGATTGCTTGATGGGAAGGAAACACATGACCCGGAAGCGGAGGAGTTCAAAAGAGCCTCCGGTGTCGATTTCGGTGCTGATTATTCTTCGTTTCTGCAGCGCGCTGCGCTGCCTGCCCCTGTTACTTCCTTGGTACCGGTAAGGGTGCACATGCACCATTAGTACGAGACTTATGTATGGAAAGCGACATTCGCTTTACTGGCATTATTGTGGGAACCTTGACTTGAGATACTTCGGAACATTTGGCCAGCAGTGTGTGTGTGGAGTGTCTTCAACCTACATAACGGTCTGTGTCCAAAACTTGTTGCACGCTAAACTACGAAGCACCAGTGGGTGCATTAGGTGTTTAGGTATATGTACCAAATGAAACAGAGGATTGCGCACAAATGATATGGCATTATATATTATTTCCTGGACAGTAAACCAAAAGAATTCTTTTGGGTGATTGTTTTTTGTATATTTCTAACACGGGGTTCAAGAGGCGGCCTTCTGCTCTTCCCCTGTGAAGCGGACACTGCCAGGCCTGATGGTGTGTACAATACCATAGTGAATGTTATGTTGTATATGATACATGTATATGCGTCATCTAATGCTTCTTGCGAAACCTGGTGACTAAGGTTCCTTCTGTTTTGACCCCTTTTCTAGCGCAATCCCTCTTTCCCTGCGAACCTAAAGATAAGGTTATTTATACAGTCCTTCTTGGAACGAGGAAGTTATTTACTTTACAGGTACGCAAAGCACCATAGGTAGCAAGAAGGATTCTGGGGGTAAATTTGTACTTACCTGTGTTGTTTTTTTGCTTTACAGATCTCCCTCTCTGCAGTCCCCTTCCTTTCCTTCCCCCACTTGATCATCCCACTCACCTGTGCTAATATAGCATTCAGGGTTGGGAGTGTCGAGAGGTGGACCCCTTTTTGGCATCGAACCGTTCCTGGGGAATCACCAAGCTGACACAGAGTTGGGCAAGCACACATTTCTCCAGGAGCTTTGCTAAGGTGGAGATGTTGGAGATTGGGCGGAAGTTATGAAGGTGCGAGGGATCCGTAGTAGGTTTCTTTAATATCTGAGTGACTTGACCCATTTTTAGGCGATCTGGAAAACGCACCTTGCTGCAGTGATGTGTTGACTATCGTAGTCCACAATGTTAGTAGGGAGAATCTAACTTCCCGGAAAAGGTTTGATGGCAATGGGTCATTGTAGTGGTTGGAAGGTTTTAGAGTCTACAGCGTTTTGCGTATAGCGCATTCTTACAAGGTTTGGAAGAGACTCCAGGAGGCATTGTTTTTGGGGAGGTTTGGTTGCGCCGGGACCATCAAATCCCTAGCAGGTGTGCATAGGGGGTTTAGTGGACTGATTGACAGGTGGTTACAGGCCAATCGTAGTTCAGTTTCAATCTTACTGGTCTTATCTGTGAATTTGCGAATTCTTTGCAGTTGGGCAATGCCCCTTGACCCAGTGATGCGGAGTTCGGATGACTATTGGCTTGGGACTTGATCAGTTCGAACAGTTTTTTTGGTCGTTTTTTTTGCTTGGTCTAACAGAGTTCTGAAAAAGGTGGCCATCGAGCATCTGATGCGTTAATTATAGGTGCTTCTCAGGGATCTTAGGTGGTAGAAATGCTCAAGGGATAGATTGTACCGCCACAGCCTTTCAGCAAGTCTTAGGTGTCTTCTATATGAATTAAGACTATCAGTAAACCATGGTTTGGAGAGTTTAGAGGAGATTCTTTTGAGCTGTAGTGGACCGACCGAGTCTAGTACATTGAGCATTGTGTGATTATAATGGGCCGTAAGGTCGTGGACATCCGACATGTTCGGTGGTGGGGGCAGGATCTTATCATAGAGAGCAGTCAGATCATGCGGGTTGATGTTCCGTAGGCATCCTTTCAACTGTTTTGGGTTATTTGGTTGGGCTTTACTTGTTCTTACCAAATCCAGGATACGGAAGGTGATGCAATAGTGATCTGTTCAATCACACAGGAGGATAGAATCCAGGCGGATGGAGTTGGGCTTACCAATGACGAGATCTAAGGTAGCTCCTTTGATATGCGTGGGTCTGTCACAGATTTGGATTAGGTTGAGGTCAAGAAGGAAGGATTTAAGGCTATTGATCACCACATCATTTACATCATTCCAATGGAGGTTGAAATCTCCAGGAAGATTTGGGAGCCATGGAAGTCTACGTTGACTGAGATAATGTCCATGATCTATTCTGTGAAGGGAAAGTTGTTGCAAGGGTGTTGGTAAAACGTGTGCAGTTTGCAGGAGTGATTGTTGCTTGCAGTCACTTCAATGCATAGGTATTCCCAGGACGGCAGAAGGTCAGTCACTGTAAGATTGCTCTGATGTAAACATGCAATGCCTCCACCTTGCCCTAAGGATCTGTCCAACCTAATGATATCATAGTTGGGAGGTATTAAGAGGTCCAGGAAGGGGTAGCTGAGTCATTAAGCCAGATTTCCGTCAGCATTACAAGGTCAAGATCCTGGGCCAGGGTGAGGTTGGCAATGTCCGCAGCGTGTTTAGCTGCCGATCTACAATTTAGGAGCACGCATTTGAGACTAATGATGGCGTCTGTTTGAGCGGGAAGCTTGGTGGTGACTCGCGTGAGGTTGTTCTCATTTAAGGTTCTAGTGTTAGGCCTATGTTCCGTGAAGGGATCCTTGGGGATGGATTCAATTTGTTGCAAGTTTGCTATGGAGGGTGTGTGAGCTGGAACATAAGAATGTAGGAGAGAATGAATATCTGTATCGGACAGGGAGGCTCTGCATCTGGAAATACGCGCAGTCATTAGGGAGCGGAGCAGAGGCCCACCTATGAGGGCGAGCGGAGATGGTGATTTTTGGTGGTGGTGCAGCTTGGACTGGAGTTTGCAGACAAGGCCTTAGTGATATGTAGTAGACTGCGGACCTCTGTCTTAAGTTGTTGTAGGCAGAGTGCTATCTCGCTCAGGCGGCCTTCCAGTGAGGTGTGTGGATGGGATTGGGAGGCACGGTCCCCGGGATTCTGGAGCGGGAGAGAGCTAGTGAAGTCAGGGGAAAGTAGGGCGGGTGGAGACTTCATGTGTCTAGCGGGAAGAGATTCTGGACACTGGAGCTGTCTGCTCGGAATGGATAAGCTAGGGGAGGAGCTAGTGAGGTCAGGGGAAAGAAGTGTGGTAGGCAACTGGATGAGCACAGCGGGAAAAGATTCTGGGCAGTGGATCTGCACGCTCGGAATGGGTATGGAAGGGGAGGAGCTAGTGAGGTCGGTGGAAGGTAGGGCAGTAGGCGACTGAATGTGCCCCAAGGGAAGGGAATTCTGGGAAGTGGAGCTACAAGCTCTGGAGGATGGGTAGGATAGGATAGGAGAGGAGGAGAATGATGGATAGAGACCACTGGAGGCCTGTGGGAGCCTGATGGGAGTGGGAATTAGGCTGGAGGAAGGCGACTTGGGGAGAATCAGTGCAGTGTTATACGCAGTGGGACTGGGGGGGTTAGGGCTAGCTAATCATAAGGGGGGGAGCGGGGGGATTCGCGAGATGACTGTACTGGCGCAGCTCGTTCAGTGCGGGCATTGCGAGGGAGTTGTTATTAGGAGTTAGGGTAGGAAGAGGGGTGTCCATCGAGGCAGATGTGGGATCAGCGGGTGGTGATGTCGAGGTAGGGGATAGTGTCTGCGAGTGCTAGGGGACCACGGGGGGGTCCCGCCCATCTGCTGTGGGCGGGATTGACGCTAGCCACTGTATTCAAGATGGTGGGGAAAAATGTGTCAAATAACATTCAATTGCGGTCAGAGGCTTGTATAAGAATGGTTCCATTTTTGTAGCGGGAGATGGTGGTTTCAGCTCTGTAATCCGCAGAGGGCGCGACTATCAATCTAAGACCATGTGGTGTTTCCAGAGAAGTGGAGATCTTGAGAAGAGAGTGAATGACCTTCCGCCATTCAGCATGATGTTTGGTGTAGAAGATGAGGTCACTTATGGTAGCACCCTTTCTGATAGAGAAGTAGGGGTCTCAGATGAGGGTTTCCGTATGTGATTTAGGTAGTCTATTTTTGAAGTTTTTTGCCGCATTTTTAGTTAAGTTTGGGGGGTATTTGATTCAGAAAGCGTTGTGAGAAGTCGGTTCCAGGTTGGGCGAGAAGAGGATCGGAAGTGTAGGCTCTGAAGACAGCCATGCGTTTAAAGCGGTCCAAGAGGCCATTAACGTTCCAGGACATGATGCGCAGGGGGGCGCTTACTAAAGGTTTGTCAGACATATTGTTTGGTATGGCATTGGGACTACAAGTCCGAAAGGGGAGGTCCGGTCTGCTTGTCTTATCGGGTGCATGCCAGGGTGCTTCGTGAGTGCTAGTGCAACAGAACTAAAAAGCAAAAAACACAAAATTGAAGAAAGAACTCGGGACAACCGTCTCACCACCTCCTCCCCCCACCCTCACCCACCACCCTACACTTCAGGAACGGAAGTATCTGTCGCCCTACCAACAAACCAATGAGTAAACAACCAAACTAAAACGCTTGGGAATGGGAAAGCGTGGAGGACCTCTCCTCAATTCAGGATGCACATAAACAAGTCCATCAGGAAGAAAAGGAATGTGTTGAGACCGGGCACGTTCTCCGGTTGCGGAGCCAGGCCCGGCAGGCAGAGATGAGTTCAAGCCGGGTCTTTCAAGTGCATCGGGCTGCATGAGAGGTCTGTGTCCGGGAGATCCTGCAAGGAGGGTCGGAGCAAAGCACCACCACGGTCCAGGTGATCGGATGAGCCTGAGCACCTCCCAGTTGAAGGTTTGCCAAAGAGCAGTATTGGCTGAAGGGAGCGGCCCGGTAGAGAGTCCAAACGGGTCCGTCTCTGTCCATGGTGCCTGCGAGAGCGGTTACGTTGAGGCTGGGGGCCAGGAGGCGTGAGACGAGCAGGCCCACCCCCGGCCCACCCAGGAGTGGACCTCGGTCATCAGTGCGTTACGGGCATTCCTCCGTCGCCCAGGTCCAGGCTTCTGTTGGATTATCAAAGAACAAAGTCTTTTTGGCGAACACCACTCGCAGGCGCGCAGGGAAAAGGATCCGATACTGGATATTGAGCGCACTCAATTTTTGTTTAACTTCGTCGAAGCAGCGGCGCTGATTCTGGACCTCACGGGTGTAGTCCAGGAAAATCATGATAGCGCGATTTTCATAGAGGAGCCGTTGCTGTTTACGGGCTTCAGACAGGATGGCGTCCCGGTCTTTGAAATTAAGGATACGCATTATGATTGGTCGGGTGGCCGCACCCGGCAGCGGCTTAGGAGCCAGGGACCTGTGGGCCCGCTCAATCGTGAACCATGGAGAAAGGGAGCACTCGGGGACCCATGATCTTAGCCATTTCTCCAGAAAGTCCGCCGTGCGTCCCTGCTCTGCCCCCTCCGGGAAGCTCACTAGGCGGAGATTGTTGCGCCGGGATCTGTTCTCTGCATCCTCCGCCCGGCGGGGCAACTCCTGAGTAATCCCTGAAGACGGTCCACCTGCCCCTTCAGTCGCTGTACATCATCCTCCATGGAGGAAATGCGGGTTTTAGTCTCTTTGATCCGGTCAGTGGCGCTCCGGAGATCTTGCCGGATAAGAGTCATGTCCACTCGCACCTCCGTTGTCTTGCCCTCTGCCGAGGTCTGTGGAGCATGGATGACTTGCAGGATAGTAGTCAAGTCCGCAAAAGGCGGAGGCTCCTACTCCGCAGCTCCTCCGGTTGCGCCCGCTTCCAAGGTGGTGAAACAGTCCATTTTAGTTTGGGTGGCAGGAGCCTTTGCTGATCTGTCTGTTCTGCCCATGGTAGCACGCCGAGGAGCCGCAGCGCCCGCTGCCCTGCAGGTGGGTCACGCAGCGGGGGGACCCGCAAACCCCCGTGGGCGGCCCAATATTAGGCAGGAGGGGCAACCAGCGCCGAGGTGCGGCCCGGACCAAACAGCCGCCGCCCAATGTGTGAGGCCGACTCCGTCGCCCCGGACAAAATGACTCCTCAGGAAGGATTGGAGGGGAGGAAAGGAGAAAGTCCAGGCCCAGGGCCGCAGGCAGGGCCTGCCAGCCAAGGCCACAAACCATTCAACTCAGGCGGCAATAGGAGAAGCGACAGGCAGCCCCACCCCCCGGGGCCACAATTCCTGGGTGCGGTGGCGCGGGGGATAGGGGGGCCCATCGCTTCCAGAGCCTCAGCCCAGCGTGGTGGACTCGGGGGCAAGGCGGATACTCCCCAGTGGAGGTCCCCACAGGCAGACGGGTTCCGCTCGGTGAGCGTGGCTTAAGGCCCCAGCAGCAGGTCAACAGCCGTTGATATGGCCTGGGTGGGGGCCCAAGATGTGATACATGGACAGGGAAAATCTTCCTCCGTGCCTGCTCCAGCAAAGGTACCAGGCCAAGGGCAGCCATCCCGTGGCCAACAAGGCGGGAAGGGATCAGTTACGGGCTACCCGCCACTCGGTTTCGCAGCCGATGATGAGCCCGGGACCACCCTCAGCCCAGGCCACCGCTTGGCCAGAAGCGTAGTTTCAAGGCCCCCACCAGCCCGGAGGGGGAGCCGGCCTCGGTAGCGTGTGGTCTTGGAAAGAGATCCGCTCGGGTCGGGTAATGAGCAGGGCCGCTTAGGGACAGGTCCCTACCGAAACCGGCCTCTTGGTGTGCGGGGGGGCCCAAATGAACTGTCCCTGGACCCCACTGCCGCGAAGGACTCACCCGTTCGCCGCCCGCCACTCCTCAGTCCAGTGTCTGTCAGCGGCTCTTCTCCGTGCACCAGGACCCACCGCTTCACTCCACGGCCCCTGCCGCCCGATATAGCAGCCGATCTCACGGCCGCTCCGCCGGAGGGGGCCGAGTCACAGGCGTGTCGTACTTTGGTATTTGGGACCCCGTAGGAGACAGGGCCCTACCCCTGTTTATTCATGTATTAGCAAACCGCGATTGGTCAATGCGGTATGTACAAGCGCTTTGCATAACGTCCCATTGCCAAATGCACTATGTATACGTTATTATACATTGACTCCGTGGGTTCCATCTTGGAGCGGTGGCCATCTTGTCATTGCCCTCACATAGACAAACACATTATAAGCAAGTACGGGCCTTCAGAATACATGTACTTTCTGCTTGACTTCTCCATGACCTGGGCAGCTGGTCTCCGCTGCCCCAGGTCAGTCCGGTCTCACGAGCTCCCCTTCCTCCGGCCACCTGTGATTAGCATCAGGGCTTGACACACCATAAAGTCCTTTCATCGCACACAAGCCTCCGGCTAATCACTTTCGCACCTGGTTGTTCCTGCTTTATGGCCTGTTTCTCAAAACAGGAGATGCTCATGTTTATTGGGGTCAGTTGATATCTGATGTGGGATCTGAGCCTTGCTGGGTAAATAATTGCGGGCTGGCTGAACTGAAATGTGAGATTGCAATCATGACTCTGCTTGTTCTTTGAAGTAAAATATGTGAATGACCAACTGCAAGAGAAGGGCGGTGTTGCCCAGATTCTGTATAAAAAAGGAAACTGGTTTCTGTTCTGGAGACTGCCTCATTCAGTTGCTAAGGCTTCTGTGCGACGTAGTCTCACTCATTTGAGTTTAATAAAGATGTCTTTTCATATTTCAGCTTCTGTTGCCAAGTTCTTTGTGATATTATCAAGATATGCAGAATTTTATAATACCACATCAGGAAGTACTCGAAGTCATAGGGTGCTACCCCTAGCACCTCTGGAGTCTCAAAAATTGGAGTACTTCAGTTTGGCGCCCAACGTCGGGCCTCATCAGAGAAGTGACTTTCTGTGGGAGTGATCTGGTCAGGAGACTGAAATCTACTGGAAGGACAGAACGGGATTCTACCAAGAAGGTACTCTGTGCACAGGGATTCTGGAGATTCTTTGATTATGTAGTCCGGTATATTTCTGCTCTTCCTGATTTTGATCCTCCACATGATGTCACTCAAAAGGTGAGAAAAAGAACCCTTTTGGCGTGAGTATTATAAAAGACGTATGGGCATGTAGAACTTGACAATTAGAATTTGGATAACCTTTTGATTATTAAGAATAAGAATTAAGTATAAGTGGGTCGCTCCCAGTCCTTTGGTTCTTTGGGTCTTTAATTTGGTTATCGCAATTACCAAAGCCGAGGGGTTGGTTTCTTGGTTTCTGATTTGGTCATTGCACTTACCAAAACCGAGGGTCTCGCATATTTGCGAGTTTATTGGTAGAGATAAACCCTTGAAGTTTGAAGCTAGATTAGTGAGCTATAAAGATGCCTGATCTTAGCAAATTGGGAAATGTAGCTTTTGGTTTGTATAGGTTTGGATATGCGAATTGCAATTTGCGTAGGCAGGTAATGAGGAGATATTTCTCCATTTGGTTTTGATTATAATACTTGCGTTTTCCGCAGCATTTTTGACATGCCTGTTTGTAAGCTCACATGGAAAAATGTGTTGCTTTTTGTTTTAAAAGGTACCATAGTGTGGGAAATATCTAAATAGGTTAGATTTAAAAACATATTTCTTCCTTGGTGATTTTGTATCCCCAGGGAATTAAAATATGACATAATACAAAACAAGGATCCTTCGTTCTGCGCAGTTTCATGAATGAAGATATGCACAACGATTTTGTGTGGTGTTCTGCTAGGCAGAGCTAGTGAATTGAGCGCATTCACTACTTCTTGGACATGCATCTGTCTGTGGAGCTGTTTATGCAGCCTTTTGGAACACTATTGAAAAGCGTTGCTTGTAAATATGACCTACAACCAGTATTTGCAAATGGTTTGTTTCAAGTATAGTCTGTGAGCTGTTCTTTCTTTCTGTCATGCGTATTGATTTGTAAGTCAACTGTGTGTTTAAATGTCTGTGGTTTTTTTATCATTAGTGCAACTTCTGTAAGTAAATTGCGACGGCGCTATTTATGAAAAATGGCTAAAGCGCGCTGTATTGTCTGTTTACCCCCTTTCTGTTTATGTCTGAAATGAGCTCAATATGTGTTTGTGGGTCTTCTGATGTTTCCAGTCTGTTAAGTAGTTTGCTGTTTAATTAATATCAAGTAGAAACTTAAAACAAAAATCCAGAAATGAACAATGTGATGTGCTACAATAGCTATGTGTTGCTCTTTAATTTATAGAATGAGCAATTGTGCACATATACAAAACTGCCGTTAAATGCTTAAAGGATAAAATTAGAAACACATTCGATAGATATAAATCAGGCCCCAAAAACGAAATTATCTATTTTTGCAAAAGTAAATAAATTTACAGCATTTTCCTTAGATGCATTATATTAGATGTTCACAGGCAAACTTTTCAGCTGCAGTATATTTGATAGAAATGTTCATTCAGCCAGCACCTTCCCAGTTGAACACGGGTGAAATTTGGCAGAACCGTCTTTTTAAATGAAAGTGGCGCAAAAATGTGACGCGTTTCAAATTGGGCTTATGCGCTTAGGCTTGTGAGTTAAATGTGTCCAAAATGATAGGCAAGGGATGCAGCTTGTTTTTTATACATGGAGTTATCACAAAAACGAATAATTGGGATTTTTTAAAAGAAAATTATTAATCATGGGAAAAATTATTTTAAAAAAATAAGTGCTTTTCAAAATCGTTTTTTGATATTTATAAAGCTTAATACTCATACTATGACCTCCTAGCATTAAAATTTGATTTAAGTTGTGTTGCATCACTAAAATGACAAGCATTCGCGCGTACAATTTTCCCTTGGCGCAGGCGCAAACAAGCTCATTTCTATAAAGTATAAGTTATTATTTCCAATGCCTGACTCATGGGTTATGTAATAGACATTCTGGTAATGCATATTATGCAAGAAAATTGTAGGATATTCATTTTTTAATGCTTAAAATATCAAAGTCGAATTTGGGTAAAAAGGACTGTTTCAATTGCATTTTCTTTCATTCAGAGTACTGTTTAAAGTGTCCCAGGCTTCAGTAAATGCATACGTTTAGGTTTTGATATATATTTACAGGTTGTGCCTTCTTATGATTCAATGAGTCAATGTGCCAGTACAAAGGCTTGTTTCAATATCAGGGTTGAAGGTTCTAACTTTAGCTGTGTCTGTCACGATACTACTGAACACACTATGAAAAACAAGACCTTTTTAAAAACTTGGGGAAATTAAATAAAATATGGTGTCGCAACCCGCAACTATTTGATGTTAATAAAAAACGGCCTTAATGGAGTTAGCACCCACATAGAGAAAGAGAAATGGAGAATTGTTTTTTGATGAAGGAAAAAGAGGATGTTTGTGAGCAGGTACGTGATGAAGTCAGTAATGATAGAGGGGTGGAGAAATGTAGAACTACGGTTATAGGAACTGGGTAATGCGTAGGAAGGAGAGGAACAATTGGGAAAATAGAATGCCATGGAGGGAAGAGAGATGATGAAGGGGAGTAATAAAGACATGAAGAGTAGCGTGAGGAAGGTTGTATTGACGAAGGGAATGAAAAGGAATGTGGTACCGGTTTGAGTAAGTAGGAGGGGAAAGATGAGATTGCAGGTTCTAGCAGTAGGGGTGAAAATATTGTAATTACCTAACGGGAGGCACTGAGTTTCATATGCTAATATGAAAGGGGACGAACAGAGCTTGAATAAAGGCAAATGACTAAATGATGAAGAAAATATCAAAACTCATTGTGAATACAATTCACTTAAGGTTGATGAAATGTATACCATTGCATAGGATTACAACAAGCATTTATTCTAAAAACTGGTATGTGTTATTAAGTTTTGTGAATTATTCACAGTACATGTAGTTCCTAAGGCTGCTCGTGTGTAAGCGTAGTGTTAGACTACATTTTTAACATCTCCTTGTTTTCTATTTGCTTTAATGTTAATTTGCGCCGTTTGTTTCCCCTGATTTTATTTAACCTCTTTCTAGCACCATAAATTGGCTCCCTCACCGCTGCTTAGCGGGTTATCCCCAGCACGTTAGGCGCCCGGAATTGTCTTCTTTTATCAGGCGCCATCTTGGATAGGGAAGGCTGCTAGTTTATCTCGGCGTCCCAGCGCTCCTGTTTGAAGGCGGTTCCCGAGCACCGGCAATTACCCAGGAAGCCTTTATAAGGGGCCCTCTAGGTCAGCTAAGCATCCTAAGGCTGCTCGTGTGTAAGCGTAGTGTTAGACTACATTTTTAACATCTCCTTGTTTTCTATTTGCTTTAATGTTAATTTGCGCCGTTTGTTTCCCCTGATTTTATTTACCCTCTTTCTCGCACCATAAATTGGCTCCCTCACCGCTGCTTAGCGGGTTATCCCCAGCGCGTTAGGCGCCCGGAATTGTCTTCTTTTATCAGGCGCCATCTTGGATAGGGAAGGCTGCTAGTTTATCTCGGCGTCCCAGCGCTCCTGTTTGAAGGCGGTTCCCGAGCACTGCCCTATATATTCCCGCCATGCTGACGCGCAGCGTGATCGCGCAGCGTGTTCGCCGTACTCCCGCCGGAGTCACGCCAGAGTCCAGCCCGTCTGCGCCCGTCCGCGCTGAGGACGGGCTGGATGGCGGAGGAGTAGATGACTGCGTGCGGGAGAAATCGAGGTCAGTATATACGAGGCAAGAACTTGCATTCTTAAAACCGTCTACACTCCCTTGCCATCATAGGGTTGCTCCTGAGGGATTTTTGATAGCCCCCACCTGTCCCTGTTTCGGTCCCCCTGTTCTGGGAGTATCTCCATCAGCGGTGGCCCAGAGGCCCAAATTCGATTCTAGGGTGAGGACTAACTCGGGTTTCCTCTTGAATGCGAGGTCCTTGGTTAAAAACAACCTAGCATTTAAGGATTTCGTGCTGTCCAGAGTCCCGGACTGGGTGTTCATTACTGAAACCTGGGCAAAGGATTCCTCAGGTCCTGATCTTGTGGAGGCGGTCCCAGATGGTTATACTTTAGTCAGAATGGATAGAACGGGCCGGATGGGGGGAGGGATTGGCATCCTACACAGGGACCATCTGTCCTGTCATATCATTCCCCTAGATGATCATCAGGAGTCCTTTCAGGCTCTCCAATTTTCCATTAATGGGGCTTATGGAGTGCCGTTTAAGGGCCTCCTGATTTACAGACCCCCAGTGAGCAAAGTAGACTTCTGTAGTCAAATGCTGGAGGTTCTAGAACCCCACTTCGGCTGTGACCATCTCACTGTTCTGGGGGATGTAAATTTTCATCTAGAGAAGGTGGATTCGCCCGAAACCCAGTCTCTTCTGGATACTTTCTCGGGGTGCGGATTGACACAGTTAGTCAGAGGCCCCACACATTTGGCTGGCCATACGCTTGATGGGGTCTTCTCCAACGACACGCGGTTGGTCACTGAACTACCTATCCCCCTTTCATGGTCAGACCATTATGCAATTCCCCTGGTCCTAACAACCTCTCTGCCCAGCAATAGGGGTAATATGCCCACCAAGTTTGAACGAAGACGTAACTTAAAAAAGTTATCCAATAATCTACTCGCTCCCAAGCTCGCAGGGCTTTCGATTGCCCCGGGGGAGGAGGTAACATCGGCGGTGGAAAGACTGGAGAACGGGGTCACCATAGCCCTAGACGAACTTGCACCGGCCATCCTGTGCTATTCAGCCAGAAGAACTCCCTCTGCCCCTTGGTTCTCGGAACCACTCAGATTACTTAGGCAGGGATTACGGCGACAGGAGCGTCGTTGGCGGTCCAGTGGGTACGTGTGTGAGAGGGACAGACATAAATCTCTGTTGAGGTTATATAAGAAGGAGGTAATAAAAACCAAACCAGAATATTTTACCTCTCTCACTGCCTCACTTTCCTCACCTAAAGATCTTTTTAAAATCGTGGACACGCTCACCTCACTAAAGATGCCAGACCCGGTGGTAAGCTCACAACAGCTGTGTAATGACATTGCACACTTTTTCAACACTAAGATTGTTGATATTTATTCAGCACTGGAGCTACTAAGGGTGACTCTGTCTATCCCCTTGGACTGTGTTTCACCATCTTTATCTGATGAGGTGCCCTCTGGAAGTCTGTCTAGTTTTCCCTCTCTTTCCCTACTGGATCTTGAGGGCCTCTTGACCAAGGTTAGGTCGGGTTCCCCCTTAGACCCCTGCCCCCTTAAACTCCTCAAACAGTGTAAAGACTGTCTTCTTCCACCTTTATTGGGTGTGATGAATGGGGCAATTAAGGAAGGGACTTTTCCCCTTCAGTGGAAGAAAGCGGTGGTCAAGCCTCTCTTAAAAAAACCTTCTCTTGATCCGGGTGTGCTTAAAAACTTCCGCCCCATCTCGTTGCTTCCAGCTCCTGCCAAGATGCTGGAAATCCATCTAAATAAGCATCTTGTTGATTTTCTGGAAGCCCATGATAAGCTGGACCACTCGCAGCACGGCTTCAGGAGAGAACACAGTACCGAGTCTGCCCTTACCATCGTGCTCGACACCATTCGCACCAGGGTTGATAAGGGACTGACTACTCTCCTCATCCTCTTGGATCTCTCGGCTGCTTTTGATACCCTGTCTCCCTCAGTATTAACATCAAGGCTGAGGGAGATCGGGGTCAAGGGCACAGCACTCAGTCTGCTGACATCCTTTCTTAATCAGAGGGAACAGAGGGTAAAGCTGGGGGATTTCTTGTCTCCATCCCTTCCTGTGCTTTGTGGGGTCCCTCAGGGGTCGGCTCTAAGTCCGACCCTCTTTAACATCTATGTTACCCCACTGGCCAGGCTTATTAGATCTTTTGGGTTGGAGGTAATCTCTTATGCTGACGACACACAGATTCTGCTGTCTTTTACCCAACCCACTATCCTGGCCGCCTCCAATTTTAAAAACTGTTTGAAGGCAGTCGCTCAATGGATGGTGGGTAATTCATTGAAATTCAATGGGGAAAAGACAGAGTTTCTGGTGTTCGGGGGAAAGGAGGACTTCTGGTCAGCTGATTGGTGGCCGCCCTCTATGGGGGTGTGCCCTACACCGTCGACCCTGGCCAAAAACTTGGGCGTTCTGATCGATCCTCTTCTAAGGATGGATCAACAGGTAAGCAGGACCATCTCCACCTGTTGGGGACTGATAAATATCTTACGGAGGATCAGGCACTATCTGTCCTTCCAGGCCAGGAAACATACTGTCCTGGCATTGATCGGGTCCAGACTTGATTATTGCAATGCTCTTTATTTGGGCATCAATAAGGGCCTGGTGACCCGTCTTCAGATGGTGCAGAATGCTGCCGCTAGACTGGTCTTGGATCTGCCCAAACGGGCCAGGGTTCATCAAGCAAGAAGGACCCTACATTGGCTTCCCATTGAGTCTAGGATATCCTTCAAGTCCCTGACTCTGATTTATAGAGCCTTGGCAACTAATCGGTCTGGTGGTATGAAGGATTTGCTGGTCCCCTACATTCCCCCTAGAACTCTCCGGTCTTCAAATAAGCTTCTGCTTTCAGTGCCCAGGATACGTAAAGCTAAGTGGGGAGGCAGAGCTTTCTCAACTCTTGCTCCTAGGCAGTGGAATTCCCTGCCTTTGGAGATAAGATCTCTCATGTAGTTTAACAATCTGGGAATAGGGATAATTTTTTTTTAGCGCCTAAAAAGGAGAAATTATTTTTCAACATAGAGCGAATTATTGCAAGTTAGGAGGGATTAGGAAGGCCTTCTGGCTTTGACGAATTCAGAGTGTCAGAAGCTGGGGGTTGGGAGACCTGCAGAGGCTGGCTCGGTCACGCTGCTGAGATGCTATCTTTCCCGTAAACAATGGAGTTGACATTTATGACCTTTTAAATTAGGGCCTTGCCTCTGTGGAATGCAGAATGCCCTTGCTACACGGGCCTCTAAAGGTGGGGTTTCTGGTTTCTCCATAGCATCACTAAAACTAAAGAACTTAATTCCGCCGGGAAAATATAGCAAAGGGGTTTTCTTTGAAAGTCCAAACATCATGTTAAATGCTTTGCTGATACATTGGTGCTCTAAAAAAGAAAATAGAATGATGCCTGCTATAGTTGCTCTTCTTTAACAGAAAACGAAGTGTTGCATTAATTTGACAGCAGATTTCCATTGCCTGGTGATCTACTGTCAAAAAGGAGGGTAAGTATTTTAAACCTGACAAATTAAACTGGCCCAAATATTGGGTTTTGGGCTGCAGTTTTACAGTGCATAAAGTACATGACATGGTGTTGTGTGTCACCGCTTTTTACATATGCTATTGTTTTGTCTATGCTTTTTGTGCTTGATATACAGCAAGTATATCTGATGGCTTGATGTTTTGTGCGTTTTTATTATTTTTTGCATGTTTTCGTTGTTTTTGTTGCTGCTTTATATACTATTACAAGTTTACCTATATTGTATGGGGATGGTCATGACGATGCCCATCGCTACGCAACAGTTGGTTGAACTTGTTCTGGTTACTAAATTCCACAGCTAATGATATTTCATGCTGTGAACATGAGAGGCAACACTTCACCAGTGCATGTCTAAATTGGCTATAATGGTATTACAGAAAACTAAAAGAGATCTACAGGATCAAAGTGTGTCACCTGTCACGTTATACTGCCCTTCCCTTAAAGGAACAGGCAGCCCTACATTTATGTATCCTTTATTGGACCTAAGGATGAAATTATAGATCTGTGACTCAAGGTGGCTTAATTTCTATATTACATTAGGTAATGGTGTCCTGTCTCCTAAGTAGCATATGGCCTTTGCTTCTTAAAAGGAAACTAGGTTTTCATTTTTCCCTGCAGAAAGAACTGGAACATTAGCTAAGATTACCGTATATGGTGTAGTCGCCAGCGGTAGAGTTAAAACGTATGTGACTTTGGCCTTTTGTGTATCACCCGTACTCTTGGTGATGTCACATGCCTGACTACCACCCAAGTAAATTCTTGTCCTTCCTATAGATTTTTATTTTTTATTGCTTTTGTTTCTTCCCTGCCCAATGTCGCATTATGCTTAGTGATTGGGGATTTTAGTTGTGTCCTAGTTCCAATTCCCTTTTCCGTATTCCTTTCACCAGTCAGCCCATTTATTATTGTAGGTGTATTGTTCAGGTACATACTTCCAGACTGCAGTGATGCACCAAGAACCCCCATATTGTGTACAATTCCCTTTTGCATGACCAGACTGGTGTTCTGCTCGATTTTCCCGGCCTTCTTGTGAGGAACAATGATGGAATGTGACTTCAGTCTCTTATCATTCAAGTCTAAGGGTTAGAGTAGTGAATGGAGCCTATTTACTAGGCACTTCGACATGATTCTGTGCTCTTCCCCATAGATCAGGGCTTGCACACATAGCCTAGGGGATAGATTCGTTAGTATTAGGGATAACCTGTCCTGTAGTGAGGGTATTTCATGGAGCCGTGCTGAATTCAGGCCTGGTAGGCCTCAAACGGGAGAGACTCCATCTTTCTTTCTGCTCCGGCAGCTTGGGATGCTTCTAGGTCAAATGTAATGTTTTAGTTATGAGGTGTTATTCGCTTGGAGAGAACCGGTTCAGGCCGGCCCTTATCGAAGGATTGTATTTTTCTTCATGCCGAAGACACTACATCAGGCCGGCCGGCTGGGAACGTGTCCTTGGTACGGGGAGGTACAAGAATTTGGTGGGCGGCAGGTTACGGGCCGGAATTTTCCATGAGGAAACGCACCTCTATATTAGTGAAAGTCTGAGGCAGTTACATGTTCAGTCCGTAGGCGGCATCTAGCCGTTAGCAGTAAAGCTACTACTTATTCCAGGGAAGACAGACGCCATCTTGAAGGCGGAGAAGAACCGAGAAACAGATACTCTCCTAGCAGAATAGCCAGAGAGGAGAGAGTAGCCGATAAGGAAGAGGTCCCAGTGACTCGGAGAAGGGTGAAGAGAACAGCGCATAGTGGTGCAGACATGTATCTGTGACTGCGGAGGTGTGACTTCCAGGCGAGCCGAGGCACAGACGAGAAGGGAACCTAGATGACCACTGAGTGCAGGCTACACACTACTAAGGTGATGTCGACCCTTTCTTATTAGAGTGTACAACTTAATCTTTCACTTTTCTTTGCAGGTTATGTGTTATAATGTAATGTTATGTGATTGCGTATGTAATGAGTAATAAAGTACCCAGTTTGTAGTGAACCAACATGTGCTGCGTGTTCTTGTATGAGAGGGTAGCCTATTCTTCTAGTCAGCTGCGGCTACATGAACAGATGTTAACCCTGATCAGGTAAGTGGTAACTGAATAAGGGAAAGAGGAGCCCCTCGAACCGGAGAACAGGCTATGCTCGAACTGGCAGTCCTTGTGTGATCTGATGAATAGTGAGACTGATTCCCTTTTTGTATGTTATGGTGATCATAGGATGAACTGTTGTATAAGACTGCCGTCTGGGTAGAGAGGTCTGGATTCGTACGGGATCGCGAGGCCGCCACTTGTGATACTGTCGTATGGGCAGAGAGGTCTGGATTCGTATGGGATCGCGAGGCCGCCACTGGTGCTGATACTGCCGTCTGGGTAGAGAGGTCTGGATTCGTATGGGATCGCGAGGCCGCCACTTGTGATACTGTCGTATGGGCAGAGAGGTCTGGATTCGTATGGGATCGCGAGGCCGCCACTGGTGCTGATACTGCCGTCTGGGTAGAGAGGTCTGGATTCGTATGGGATCGCGAGGCCGCCACTTGTGCTGATACTGCCGTCTGGGTAGAGAGGTCTGGATTCGTATGGGATCGCGAGGCCGCCGATTTCGCTGAGACTGCCGTCTGGGTAGAGAGGTCTGGATTCGTATGGGATCGCGAGGCCGCCACTTGTGATACTGTCGTATGGGCAGAGAGGTCTGGATTCGTATGGGATCGCGAGGCCGCCACTTGTGCTGAGACTGCCGTCTGGGTAGAGAGGTCTGGATTCGTATGGGATCGCGAGGCCGTCACTTGTGATACTGTCGTATGGGCAGAGAGGTCTGGATTCGTATGGGATCGCGAGGCCGCCGATTGTGCTGAGACTGCCGTCTGGGTAGAGAGGTCTGGATTCGTATGGGATCGCGAGGCCGCCACTTGTGATACTGCCGTATGGGCAGAGAGGTCTGGATTCGTATGGGATCGCGAGGCCGCCACTTTTGATACTGTCGTATGGGCAGAGAGGTCTGGATTCGTATGGGATCGCGAGGCCGCCACTTGTGATACTGTCGTATGGGCAGAGAGGTCTGGATCCGTATGGGATCGTGAGGCCGCCGATTATAAGAGGTCTTGGTATGTATAGTAGGAATTCCCTGTCCTTAGGTGGTAGATATATGTGGTTGCACTATTGTAAATAGGCCCTAGGGAGAGGGTAACGTTCTGGCTGGGTTAGTGAGGCTCTGATGAGCGGGTTCTATCTGATCCGAAAACCCAAGCAGAACAACTGGTTTCCAAGAATTTTCCTTAGGCCTGCTGCAATGTTTTCCAGCCTGACTGTCAGGGTAGCGATAGCCTGGCTAACTGACTCAATATTATAGTAAGACAAGTTTTCCACACCAATAGGAGATATCTTACGTTTACCCTTTTGAACATGACGAATTTTCAATGTCTATTTTTTAATGTGGCTTTTACCCTTTTGTTCCTGCTGCTTTAATTTTCGGTGGGATCAGAAGTTTCTAATCATGCAAATATCAGGACCCTCTAGTCCTTGTCTTTTTGTTTCCTATCTGACTATTGGCCTGTGTCTTGCCTAGTGCACCTGATATGAAAGGTTTCTACATGCCTATGATAAACTGTACCATGTGATTTTTCTATTGAAATGTCCTAGATAAGGAATTTAGAAACACTTATATGTAATCATTCAGGAAAAAAAAAATGTGTTTGCCCTATTAGACAATGCCACCATATGTGAAGACATCCATTTTAGATAGAATTCTCGTGTAGTTATCTACCCTTAGATGATGGAGGCTCTCACACGGAAACCCAATTGAAAAGCTTAGAGGCACTGTTTTGCCTACTGCCTTTTTATTTGTGTTGCTTCCTGAGAAAGACAGTGTATTCTAGACGAAAATTGTCCCATGGCGTGTGGCCACTCCCTTGAAGGACCGCAGGCCACCTGTTTACAGTCCCCTTGTTATACAACGAACTGTTTAAAGCATCGCACTTGCTTCATCAGAAGGCGTTCAACATCAGAAAGAAGAAGGAGCTGGTTTTGCCAAGAACCAGAATTTCAGTACAAAAGAGCGCCTGTCATGTGCTGGTAACCTCTGACAGTGTGCAGTCCCTTGAGCCCCTTGGCCTGAGTTTTTGGCCACACACACCCCCTCTTTTCCTTTGCTTCAATGGAAGTGCAGTGCACCGGCGGATCCAAGATTGACAGAAGGCACTACATTCCAGTGCCCATGGAAGAGCAGCCTGAGCGTCCTCTGACACTGAGTGACGAGTGTTGGAGTCTGAGAATGGTCCCGAATCTGCACGAGATGACCTGTGCCTTTGATCAATGGAGAGCACACTACCTGTAGTGCCTGCCGCAAAGGAAAGATACTGGCGCACTGCCTTGAAACATTGAGACTCTCGAGTGAGCTGTGAGGGCACTCCAACTAAGCAGTACTTTCTTTTCTCATGTAAGGCTTGAATGAAGAGGCCCATGCAAAAGAAAACAACAGAAGAAGATTTGATGGACAATAGAAGCCTGCCAGTGAGGCTTTTTGAACGGACTCTGGGCATAGGTGGTTTCACGAGAGGTTTCCGTGTGATTGTATAGACTAGGTGTTAGAAGACTGTTTGTTTTGCTGGCATTGTCTAGTATAAGCAGAATAAAATCCATTTTCTGTGGAAAGGTGCCCCCTTTTCACCTCAGAGCATTGATGAGGGTCACCACTGTTTCACCTGAACGTAAAAAAAATGTATAGGAGCCCTAAAATGTTACTAAATATTTCATTTGTAATAGTGGTCGCTACTTTCTCCCGTTGTATATATATTCTTAATAACGTGTTTTCTAGTGGGTTTTAAACATGACGTCGTCATTTATGGGTGGGATTGTTTTTCTCTACCCAATTGACTTCTGCACCCGCTTCCCAACCTATGTCTTTTTTCCACTACTGTTTCTTTGCACTCTTTTCACCCTTTTTCTGAACATGAGCAGGTTAAAAGATTAGAATTCGTAAGCAATTCTTCTATACAGCTCCCGCATCGACACTAGTTAGTAGTGAACATCGCTAATTGTTGGGGGTGTGATCTTATGCCACCTAGATAGAGGTATTGCTTATTTTGTCCTGCCATATGTGGCCTTTGTGCTTCTTCGTGTTCAAGGAGACCTGTCCAGAGAGAGAGTCCAAGTACTAGGATTTTGCTCCATCAGCAACATCTTGATGATCTGGTGAATATAGACCTGGACTAAGATCAGTATGAGTATAGTGATTGCCTATGTAAGGGCAAAAGGAGGGTCTGTCGTACTTTGGTATTTGGGACCCCGTAGGAGACAGGGCCCTACCCCTGTTTATTCATGTATTAGCAAACCGCGATTGGTCAATGCGGTATGTACAAGCGCTTTGCATAACGTCCCATTGCCAAATGCACGATGTATACGTTATTATACATTGACTCCGTGGGTTCCATCTTGGAGCGGTGGCCATCTTGTCATTGCCCTCACATAGACAAACACATTATAAGCAAGTACAGGCCTTCAGAATACATGTACTTTCTGCTTGACTTCTCCATGACCTGGGCAGCTGGTCTCCGCTGCCCCAGGTCAGTCCGGTCTCACGAGCTCCCCTTCCTCCGGCCACCTGTGATTAGCATCAGGGCTTGACACACCATAAAGTCCTTTCATCGCACACAAGCCTCCGGCTAATCACTTTCGCACCTGCTTGTTCCTGCTTTATGGCCTGTTTCTCAAAACAGGAGATGCTCATGTTTATTGGGGTCAGTTGATATCTGATGTGGGATCTGAGCCTTGCTGGGTAAATAATTGCGGGCTGGCTGAACTGAAATGTGAGATTGCAATCATGACTCTGCTTGTTCTTTGAAGTAAAATATGTGAATGACCAACTGCAAGAGAAGGGCGGTGTTGCCCAGATTCTGTATAAAAAAGGAAACTGGTTTCTGTTCTGGAGACTGCCTCATTCAGTTGCTAAGGCTTCTGTGCGACGTAGTCTCACTCATTTGAGTTTAATAAAGATGTCTTTTCATATTTCAGCTTCTGTTGATATTATCAAGATATGCAGAATTTTATAATACCACATCAGGAAGTACTCAAAGTCATAGGGTGCTACCCCTAGCACCTCTGGAGTCTCAAAAATTGGAGTACTTCAGGCGGGCTCACAGCCTCTGGGATTCGCCCACACCGCCGCTCTCCACTGCACGGCTTCGGGTTCCCAGTGGTTCACATTGGTGGGCGGGGGCAGCAGTCTCCATCCCTTGCCCCCCCGCCGCCCGACACAGCAAGCGGCGACGCGGCCGCGCCGCCAGAGGGCCGAGGCCTGAGCAGTCCCTCACCTCCGAGGGAGGCCGCCGGATCGCCCCACTTCAGCTCACCACCTTCAGCACCGACTCAAGGCCCAGAAGGCACAAAGAAGGCGCCCAGCACCACCAAAGGCTGCCAGCTGCTCTCGATCAGGCTGTTGCCCCCGAGGAGTTCCCCAGCTCACAAGGGCCAGAGGTCACGTCTCGCGGAGCACTCCAAGAGTCTGCCAGCACCACACTTGGAGGGGAGCTGCCATCTTGTCCGTGGGATACAGGTGGGCCGGTCCGCTGCAGCAGGGGGGCCCGGTATAATGTTCTGCACTCCTGGTCGTGCCGCCCGGAGTACCGCGCCCACTGAGCAGCAGATGTCAGGTCCCGATGGCCCGTTTAAGGTAAGGATTACGGGCGGATGGTGGACGGGTCCAGGAGCACACTTAGAGTGCGTCCACGATCTCGGCTCGGCAAGCCACGCCCCTGTGGTGTTCAATTAAAATGCCGTTCGGTTCAACAGCCTTTCCTGACTGTATGCCGTCTATAGCTGTTACTATTTCATCTTCTGTGAGATCACTCTCGAGTTGTTGAGTTTGTTCCGGCATGAGTGTGGCTGTGCAGATATCTCTAAGGAATTTGGCAGCATCGTTTATTGTTGCAGTGGCTGCTGGGGTACAGATTTCGGCGTAGTGCTGTGTGAATGCTTCTACTATGTATTGTGAGTCCGTAGCCAGATTCCCAGTTCGGGTTGGAGCCCAGCCACCCATCTGTCAGCCCCCTTCCGTCTCTCCAAGCAAGCAAGGAGTTTGCCTGCTTTGTCCCCTACTTCATAAATCTTGTGTCGAGTGGATGCTAGTTTGATACTGGATCCCTCCCACATGTGTTCCTTTTAGTCCTGTTTTTTTGTGTTCAGTCAGTTTGTGTTAAAATCAGAGGGGTCTTGGGAGTGTATGGTCTCCAAATCAAGCACCTCCTGTTCTAAAGCCTCTGTCACTCGTGTCTTCTCATTTTTGTGGCCTGAAATAAGGGAGATTGCTTGTCCCCTGATGACTGGCTCGTAGCCTTCCCATAGGGTAATTGGGGAAGTGACTGAGGGGGAGATTTACAAGCCCCCTGCACCACCAGTATGTCACTTTTCGTGCGTAATGGTGGTGGTGGGGGCTCCTTCCATATTTACAAGGAGAGGAAAAGCCACCCTGCATGGCTTTTCCTGTTCTTGTAAACTCCTTATGGCTCCTTCACACTCAGCACTATGCGTTGAAGGGGCGTTCCATGGGTGTTGCTGTGGGTGTTCCCTCGCAACACCCATGGAACACCCATGGAACAAGACACATCTCTAGATTTATGAAGAATCGTAAATCTGGAGATGCGTCTGAATGCTACGCCGACCTAAAGGTGGTGTAGCGAGGCACAACGAGGATAAATGTTTTAATTTCTCCTCGTTTTTTCCTCTTTCAATGCGTGGTGCATTCTACAGCACGCATTGAAAGAGGAAAATGCCTGTAGTGATTCTTTGTAGATCTGCCCCCTAGTGTTTGTTTTCTTCGAAATAGTATTGTGTGGCAGAGGAGAGGCCCTTCCAGATCTTGTGGTTCTACAGATACCCTGGATATATGGGAAATATGCGGCGTTGGGCTGGGGCATCTGGGGCATCTAGGGAGCATTTGGGTAAGAAGGGTGAATGATAAGAGATGCCCCTCGCTAGATGACGTGTATCGTTGAACCTAGCCACTTTATCTGCTATTGTGAGCACGTAATCTATTTGTGATATGCTGTTGTGTGCTCCTGAGCCAGATGTAAAACCTGAGTGTACCACTAATTTAAAGCCCCATCTATCGAGAGCTTTACACGAGGTACCTACCAGGTGGGTCTCTTGGAATAGGACCACATCTGGTGTTTGTCGTTTGATGTATTGTAGAACTAGTCCTCTCTTCAATTTGTCCTTCATCCCATTCACCTTCCAGGAAAGGAGCTGTAGGTGCTTTTTACCAAGAGGGTGGTGCGTGGTTGCGGGAGGAGTGTGGTCAAATGGTATGGATTTGTCAAGTGTCAGAACTGTGTTGCCAGGTGATGTCTACTGTGTTCTAATACTGACAGCGTCAAACTACTATAACTATGAATACAATTACTATCTACCTCTTCCCCCCTACCCTCCTTGCCTCCCTAGATGACGGATTTAAAACTACCCGCCTCCCCAACAGTGCAGAGCACCTGTTATCCCCTCCCCGGTACCTCCGTGGGGGGAGCGTTCCCGTTATCCCCCCATGTCCATTCCCGTTTCGAAGGTATATTTAAGCGGTTTTGAACTTCCATGTCTATCTAAAGGGATATAGATAGGAAAAACAGCGAGCTTATAGTGAATCAATCCGGGCCTCCTCAGTTAATGACTCTGGGGCGATGGCAGTCCCCCATGTTTGCATGGTCTGTTCCAGTTTCGTTTTACTTTCACTTTAAAAACCCTTACAAATGACACCAACATAATTATACAAAAGGCAGACAAGGGAGGAGCAATCGTCATCATGGACAAGACATTCTACAGACTGAACATCATTTTAAACAAAGCCATTGAGATGGGATGGATTACGAATAATACACGTTTGTTTTTGACTGAAGAGAATCCAAATAGACCAGGATTTTACATGCTAACAAAGATCCACAAAGATCTTTATGATCTACCATTTAGTCCAATAGTCACAGGTTGCGGGACCATTTTCGAACCAATCGGTCAATATATAGATCACAACCATTTGTTCAGGAATGGGCATCTTACATCAAGGACACTACGCATTTTCTACAAAAGCTCCGCACAATTCAGATTACTAACAACACTCTACTTTGTACTCTGGATGTTAAAGCATTATACACCTCCATCCCTCACTCAGGAGGAATGGAGGCAGTAGAATGGGCTTTGTTGAAGCAATCCGCTGTAAGAGCAGACAAAGTTTTTATATTGGAAATGCTTCATTTTTGTCTTCACCACAGTTATTTTGAGTGGGATAATCAATACTATCTGCAATTGAAGGGCACTTCAATGGGATTTGCGGGAGCACCAGCATATGCAAATACCTACATGGCTAATTTTGAAGAACAACATATATACAACGACAAGGAATGGACGGAAAACCTTTTGCTGTACGGCAGATACATAGACGACATCTTCATATTATGGAATAATAGTTGGGAACTTTTGGAGACAAAGATCGCTCAGCTGAATTTGAAAGATGAACATATTCAATTCACCAAAACAATTCACAATAAATCATTACCGTTTTTGGATGTACTAGTGACCATAGAAAAGGGAAAGATCTTCACTGAAGTATATCATAAACCCACAGATAAGAATAATGCATAATTGTTTACAAGTTTCCATCCGCAAAATTTGATACATAATCTTCCATTTTCACAGTTCTTACGAGCAAAAAGGATCTGTTCAACTGAGAAAACCCTACAGAAAAACATCACCATTCTGAAAGACAGATATTTGTCTAAAGGCTAACCGGAGGATATTCTCAAAGAAGCAATTTGCAAAACAGAACAGAGAACACGGGAAAGTCTGCTTACAGTTCAACCTAAAAACAAATTGACAAGACAGGTCTTTGTATCTAAATATTCCACGTGCTCTAGACAAATCAAAAAGATTATTAATGCCCGGTGGGAGATGTTGCAAAATGAGGAAGACTTTAAAGATTTGTTTAAAGACAAACCTTTATACGCTTACAAAAGATCAAGGAACTTGAAAGAGATGCTTACCTCCATTCCGATGGAAAACACGACAGAATTCAAAGGGACTCAACGTTGCCACAATTGCGTGCATTGCAACAATGTATTGGAGAGTCAGAAAATTGCTCCGTGTCCATTTTTGAAACTTAAACGTTTTTTTAATGAAAAACGTATTTATCTATGATAAAGTACTGTTGTTCTGCAAAATAAATATAACCAAGTATTATTTTTATAAACTGGTGTCGGATTTAGTCTTTGAGGGTGTGTCTCATCTACTGCCACTGTGTGTACAACAAATGCTAAACACTACTTTCTGATAAGCCTAACTGTTCGCCCACACTACCAAAAAATAGAGCGTTCGTATTATCTAATTTAGCCTCTGTAAAGCCTTTGGGGATCCACTAGACTTCCTGCATAATATACCTCTTTTCTTAAAAAAAAAAAAAAAAAAAAAAAAAAAATCAAACCCTTAATTTAAAAAACCTTTAATAATAAAACAGTAGGATTCTCCGGAGAATATAAAGCAACCTAAATTATTCTTTGAAAATATGTATAATATCGGTTTTACAAAGAAATACGAAATATGTACATGTAGAGATAAATCCGGGTTTACCAATTATACTCACCAATTGTAGCTTTGCCTAAAGTGATTTCAGATATGTTTATTTCGAGACTAGAGAGTTTTCTGCCACATGAATTGACTCTTGTTTAACATAACCCACACTCCCCCTTTCCCTGTACAGTAAATTAAAATAGCCTATGTTTTATACAGAAACCATCCCGTTCAGAAACCATACAATGGACCACATTTACATATATTACAAGACACTGGACACCAATGTAGTCTATCCATCTGTACTAAAGTCCACATAAATATGTGCCTGGCATAAAGGTGCATTATTTCAATTATTTCAATTTTTTGATTCCTGAAACGTAGTAAGACTGTATTCTTATTTCTCAGATGTTCATGACTCATTATGTGTCAGTCAGTTATGTTTGCTGCATTCATCCTGAAAGGTCAGCGAGGTCCGTCATTTAGGATACCCTTAAAGCAAACTCATAAGATCCAAATACAAAAATAAATTTAAATTATGTGATTAGTCTGCAATTCAAAGGTGACAGTGCAAAAAGCTACTCTCTGGACCTTTTATGGGCCAAGAAGAAAACATAGGTGTACATGTTAATAGCTGTTTAGTGATATTTATGTGAAGGCAGACAGAAATACTTAAAAAGAATCTCCATGCCATTTTCACAACTGAGCCAGATCTGAAAACCTACTAAGCCGAATTAGTAATGTTTTATCATAGCAAATACTTTGAAATACAGATTAGGCCCCAGTGTAAAATGACTCTTATCACCAATCAACGGAATCACATATGATAAAAAGAGGTGAGGCACCTTTAGTTCTCTCAAAATATCTTTAAAAACATATCGTTTTTATTGAAAGCAATGGTGCAGTTATACAAGTACAGGTTATAAAGACGTCGATTCCTTCACTGTCTGTATACTTGGGTTGTGGATGATACATTGAGGAATCGCATTTATACATAATCAAATATCTCATTAAACAGCCTGTATGAGCTCTTCGGGTTCGGGAATGGGGGAGTACAGATATTTCCACGATACATATTCCATTTAGACCTTATTTGAGACCATTTCTTTGGACACCACCTGGCAATATACACTGTTCTCTCTCTAAACATACACCAGTCCATGTCTTGTTTCTACAATTTTAGTGCCGGGACCTCTCTTGCTCCCCACATTCTGGCAATGTTTCGCTTAGCTATCATGTATCCCAGGGTTCCCCATAGTTTATCTTTGCTACTTAGGTTTGTTGACCCCACACATTAAGCAGACACCTTCTACTTTCAAGGTCCAGCTCCTGACCCAGCACCTCTGTCATACATCTTAGTACACTCATCTAGTATTTATGAATAGCATTGCATTCCCAGAGTATGTGCAGGAACGTTCCCTCCTTCCCACAGTTACTTTTATAATTTGAGTCTTCTCCATATCCCATTCAGGCCAGGGCAGTCCTTGAATAGTACGTTCTATTACATTTTTTTAGTTGTACCAGTCTAAGTCGTGATGAAATTACCACATTTTCCTTGGAGAAGCGAGCGCCTCAGCCCAGTCCTTATCATCTAACTCCAACAAATCACCTGTCCGTTTCTCCCGAAGCTGTATAAGGGGATCTGGTGCATGGTTAATTAATTTCCGGTTAGTGAGAGATATTGATTTATTGGCCATGTAGCCGTTGAGAAGTCTGTCCTCCAGCGGTGTTGCTTCAGGCAGGGTTTCCCCCGGTGGGATACGTGCATACAGGGCGTGTCTCACCTGGCAGTATCTAAATATTTCTGAGTCCGCTAGCTCATATTCCCACAGAGAACTCTACCACTTTACCCCCTTGCTTCATGTCACCCACCCTTGACAGCCCAATTAGATCCCACTTTTCAAAGTACTTGGAGTTTCTGAGGGTGCCCAACAAATACGAGTCCCACAGGGGGGTAGATTGCATAATTTTCTTATCCCATCCAAGACTTTTATGAACTGTATGCCAAATTTTAACTGAGTGTGCCATTGGCCCTGTAAGACTCAACATAGCAGGTCTGGAGTAGAGAGCCATTGTATACGACCCTCCCAGTAGGAGCCATCTATCCATTTGTGGGCTATATATTCCCTGGTTAATTGCAGCCAGCTAGGCCACCCAACAGTATTTTTTAACATCTGGGAGTCCGATTTCTCCATCGTACCAGCCCCGCACAAATTTGGCAAGTGATATTCGAGGGGCTCCTGTTACCCAAAGTAGGGCTTTATGCTTGCTCTCTATTGTTGCAAAGAAGGTCGCAGGGAGAAGAGGGGCGAGTTATGCAGAATATACAAGAAGTGGTGCAGGGACATCATTTTAAAAAGAGCCGCTCTGCCCAGCAGGGACAGCGGAAGGGTCGCCCCTGATGTAAGTATTTAAAGCCATTGACTGCCTCTGTCAATCTACGCTCCCTGGGAAGGAGCGGGAACTTCCCTTTGAGCATACAGATCACTGACTTGGCCCAAATGATGGCATACTCAGAGTATCTGCCATAGGTTGTGAATATATCACGGACTCTATTGATCGAGGACCACGGCGATGCCAGCTATTATCCTCGAGGAAATATGTACACCCGAGATGGATTTATTAATTTTCAAAATTAATTCAATACCCAGGGAACAAAGGAAGGGAGCATTGGTATATCGTCCACCAGGCCCGAGTGGGAACTTCTCTGTTGCACTCATAGAGGCCTTAGCACCGTATGTACAAGAAAACCAGGACTTCCTCTTGGTGGGGGATTTTAATGTCCATAGTGAGTCAGAGAAATGTATAGAGGCAAAAACTCTTCTAATGGATCTGGACTCTCTGGGACTTAAAAAGATTAATTATGGGCCCACTCATGAGGCAGGCCATACTTTGGACTTAGTTCTGTCTAACTCATCCTCCATCAAATGCATGACACCTACACAGGTAGAGTGGAAGGATCATTTTATTTTAAAATTGCATACTGTCTCCACGTATAAACCACGAACACAGATCACCTTGGCTAGTAAGAGGAGACCTTGGCATAAACTCACCATGGAAACCTTCAGAGAGAAGTATAAAACCTCCCTGTCTGAGAATTCCACAGAGGACGTAGCAACTGCTCTTAACAGGTTTGAGGAGACGGTTAGAGTAGTAATCAACGCCATTTTCCCGCAGAAAGTATATAAACCTCGCCCGGCAAATAGGCAAGAAGTTTGGTTCTCTGAGGATCTAAGATCTTTGAAACAAAAAACCAGAAAACTGGAAAAGTTATGGAGGCAATCCCAGAGACCTGAAGATAAAGAACAGCATAAAACTTCTCTTAAGATATATCATAAGGCCATCAGAACGGCCCGTAAAAATCATATCGCAGCACAACTAACAGCGGCTGGGAAAGACTCTAGAGTATTGTATAATATTTTACAAACCTTTACCAAGCCAGTAGCTTGTGAGACTGCAGAGGTTACATCCCAGGATCTTTGTGATGAGATCACTCTATTTTTCATGAAGAAGGTAGATGGGATCTATGACAGGATTATGGTTTCAAATACAATTGCTGCAGGAGAAAATAATATTCCTCAGAATATTATACGACAAGCACAACCTACTCAGTGCCTTACAAGTTTTCCCTCTATTTCCTTAGAAGAGGTAATCTCATTGATTACTCAAATTAAGAGGGGCAGCCCCTTAGACTCCATCCCTGCACGCATTATGCCTATGTTGGCAGATGTCTTAGGACCAGAAATTCAGAATTTGGTCAACATCTCCCTTAGTACAGGGAAGGTTCCCTTAGATTGGAAAAGGGCGTTGGTAAGACCACTGAGGAAACACTGCCATCCCATGGACGGAACTGTCTAATCTAAGACCTATTTCGCTTCTCCCCTTTTTGGGTAAAATAATTGAGAAATTTGTAAATAGGCACCTGTCAAATTACATCGAAATGACAGGTGGGCTAGACTCCTCCCAGTCAGGTTTTAGGCCAAGACACAGTACTGAGACCACCTTGCTGTCAGTCGCGGACGATCTACACATGTTCCAGGATAAAGGATACTCTGTTATCCTGGTTCTGTTGGATCTGTCCGCGGCGTTTGACACGGTGTCACATAACATCATGGCCACCAGACTAGCTAACATCGGCCTGAAAGACACGGCTTTAGCCTGGCTGAGGAGTTTCCTAACAGACCGCACCCAAAGGGTCACATTGGGGATATATCGGTCAGAGGAGAGGGGGATCTCTAAGGGGGTGCCACAGGGCTCCTGTTTGAGCCCAACTCTCTTTAACATCTACGTGGCCCCCCTAGCTGACATCATGAGATCCCATGGTTTTATCCCCGTGTCATATGCTGATGACACCCAACTCCTCTTTCCCTTTAAAATCCTCACTGCTGAGGTTAGGAATGCCTTTGCCCAGGGGATGAAAGCAGTGGCTCACTGGATGGCATCTAACTTCCTGCAATGTAATGTTGCAAAGACAGAAGTGATGCTGTTTGGGGAGGCCAAACTCCTGTGGACTTCTGACTGGTGGCCTCAAGACCTTGGCCCAGTTCCTGAGCCCAGGCAGGTAGTGAAAAATCTAGGAGTCCGACTGGACCAGGAGCTTTCCCTAAAACATCACGGCAACCAAGTGGTGGGCTCTTGCTCCCACATTATTGGCTTGCTGCGGAAAGTGTTCCCTTTGCTGCCAGACTCTACTAGAAAAACCTTGGTACAGGCTCTAGTACTAAGTCGTTTAGACTATTGCAATGGACTACTATTGGCGGCAAATGAAGGAGTAACTTCTAGACTCCAGGTGGTCCAGAACACCGCTGCTCGCCTTGTCCTAAATCGGCCCCCTCGTACTCCCTCCAAACCTCTTCTTAACAAGCTTCATTGGCTATCTATCAAACAGAGGGTGAAGTTTAAAATCTGTTGTGTTATACACAAATGCTTGCATGGGAAAGGCCCTATTTATTTGTCTAACAAATTCTCCCCCTATGTACCCATGCGCTCTCTGAGATCCAGTGAGCAGGCTCTGTTGTGTGTACCCAGAGTAAAAAAAGCAAGACAGGGAGACAGAGCCCTATCAGTTGCTGGTCCAATTCTATGGAATAGCCTCCCAATATCTTTGAGGCTATGTGATGATCATCTCCCTTTCAGGAAACAATTAAACACTTTCCTTTTTCAAAACTAACACGATATACTGCTTGGATCGTCTTTTTCCTTTTTGCATTATGGCCGACCAAAGGCGCGGAGATACTCCTTTGGGAGTCAAGTCCAGCGCGGTACAAACCCACAAATAAATAAAATAAATAAATAAAAGGATATCGTCAGCATACAGAAAGGTACGATCCTCCCATTCTTTGACCATTTCTGACCCCTTACTATGGGGTCCCTGCGAATCCAGCTTGCCAGGGGTTCAAGTGCCAGGGCAAAAAGCAGCGGCGACAAAGGGCATCCTTGCCTAGTCCCTCTTTCGAGGGCGAAGATCCCTGATTTCCTGTTGTTCACTACCACTTGTGCCAGCGGTTCTGAGTACAAGAGTTTCAACCATCCTATAAATCCTGAGCCAAACCCCATCTTTTCCAACACTGCAAAGAGTTAAGGCCATTCGATTGTATCGAGTGTCTTAGCGTCATCCAAGGACATCACTTCTGTGTCTTCCCTAAGTGTATCTATTCTACCATGTGCCCCATGGAGACAACGATGATTTAAAGAGGTATTTCTGGATGGCATGAATCCAGACTGGTCCGGATAGACAAAAATCAGAAAACACACCGATCAACCGTGTAGCTAGCAACTTGGCCAAAATATTCACCTCGGCATTCTACAGTGAAATAGGTCTATATGAGGCGCATTGGTCCCTAGATTTGCCATCCTTCTGTAGGACCACCACTGTGGTGAGTCGTTGGTCCTGGGGGAGTAGGCCGGCCTTTAGGCTTTCCACGTACATAGCCTTGAGATAGGGTGCTATTTTGTCAGGCTGTAATTTTGTAGAGTTCTATTGGGAGACCATTTCGGCCCATACCTTTCCCGGATTGCAAATCCCTGCTAACCCGTGCAACTTCGTCGTTCGTAAGCTCACTATCAAGGAAGTCACAGTCAGTTTCCGACAATATTGATAGCAGAATGTCTGCTAAAAGGGCCCTATATCCTTCTATCGGACCAATGGCGTGTGATCTATATATCAGAGTACAGTAGTTGGCGAATTCATCTGCAATCATCTGCATGTCTGAAATGTTGTCTCCCGCTTTGTTTGTAAGTCCCGCGACCAGGCGATTGGCCTGCTCACGCCTGTCTAGCCACGCAAGTAGTTTGCCCGCTGTGTCCCCGAGCTCGTATTTTCAACCAAGCTTGTCCCTTTGTAAAGTTTTAGCTCTGTCTGTGACTACACTTTTGAATTCTTCCTTTTTAAGGTTGAGTTTGTGTGTTATGTCCAGGTCCCCGGCCACTAGCATTTCTCCCTTGAGCACCAAAATCTCTTCTTCCAACTGTATTAATTCAGCATTCTTCTCCTTTTTGGCCTCAGTTATCTGCGAGATTACTTTCCTTCGCACCACTGTTTTGAATGCTTCCCAGAATGTTCGCGCCGAGCCCACCGATCCCTCATTCTCCTGAAAATAATGCTCAATTGATAAGGCAATCTTATGCCTAATATTGGGATTTCGTAAGTGCCACTGGTTTATAGGATCTATTCTACCCGTCTGGCTGTTGCCCCCACCCATCTGTACCCATATTGGGGAGTGGTCGGATATACCTCGTGCCATGTGTCTGATTTCTGTAACTTACCCCACTTGATCTGCCAGCATGATGATGTAATCAATACGGGAGAGGCTATTGTGCGCCCCGGAATGAAATGTAAACTGGGTATCTGTAGGATGGCGGGTTCGCCATGCGCCAGCCAGTCCCATAGCATCTAGAAAGGTGGACAGAACCAACTGGGCGGGTCCTGGGTCTCTGGTGGGATAGCGATTACACCTGCCACATACCACGGAGTTGAGGTCTCCCCCAATCATCAGCTTTCCTTCTGGAAACTCTACCATTGTGCTCCCCAAATCTCGACATGCTATTGCCTGTAGTCCTGAGGGGACATAGACGGACACCAGGGTTAATGATCCTCCTTTCCATATCCCTGACACGGCTACTAATCTGCCCATTTCATCAGTCCAGGTGTGGTCCATGGACATCGGAAAGGATTTGCGAACCTTTATGCCCACACCCCGAGAGCCTGAGGTAAAGCCTGAATGCGCGACCAGACGGTAACCCCATCTGCCCAGTGCTCTGCATGTATTTCCTACCAGATGTGTCTCCTGGAGCAGGACCACATCTGCGGTGTGTCTTTTAATGTACTGTACGACAATCCCCCTCTTTAGCTTATCACATTCCTGGATAGGAGTTTGAGTTTTTTCTCACCCATTGAACCCATTGCCACCCTTCCCGTTCCTCCCTCCCACACCACCCCCGACTCCCAGCACCAGGCATGGGCGAGTATATGTCTCGCTACTCGTTGGCATACTATGGCTGTTTATTATTACTACATGTACCATCTCTATCAAACCCTGCTTTAAAGTTTACTTGTTTATCTCTAGGTTGAACATGCTTAACACAAAGTCCCCAACTGCCCCCCTCTCTCCCTCCCCGCACTCTGGGCCTAAAACTGCCCATTTCCCAATAGTGCAGAGTGCCTATCACCCTACTCTACTAAACTAATTCTCAACTCCGGGGGGGGGGGGGGGGGGGGGGAGGATGTCAATACCCTCCCCACGGCCGTCCGCTCGCTACTATATGTGCCCATTCTATTTACTAAAACACATTTGAATTCAAATTGAGTCACTTAGTGTGGATACCGTTTTCTTGATCCGCCGGTTGCGTTCACCATATCATCAGCCAAAGAAGTAAGGTGCCCCCATGCAGTTTGATGATCTGGAGGCAAGTGTGTTGCAAGAGGAGGGACCACACTTCATCTCGCATTATGGTCTTTTTCTGACCTCCAACCCTCCAACCACTCCTGTGCTGCTTCCGGGGTGTCAAAGAACCAAGTTTTACCATCCACCTCTATCCGAGGTTTGGCAGGAAAAAACATGGAGTACCGAATACCTTTGTCCCTCAACTGTTTCTTGATATTTAGGAGGGTTCGTCCTTGCCTCTGGACCACAAGGGTAATATCCGGAAGAAGGTCAGCTCACTGTTCTCGTATTTAAGGGGAGGGTTAGTTCGAGCCGTTTGCAGTATGATCTCGTGGTCCCTGAAATTCAGAAGCTTTGCCAGGATTGGACGCAGGGGAGCCCCCGGTTTGGGCCGTCCCCCAGGTACCCTATGCTCTCTTTCAATCGTGAAATACTTCAAGAGGGTTTTTGGCCGGAGGTGGTTCAGTATTAAATCTTCTATGAATAGGTCCACAGTTGGCCCCTCTGCTCTCTCGGAAACCCCAGTGATAATTGTTGCGTTTTGATCTACCTTCATAGTCATCCAACAGAGTTTCTGTCCATTTCTGAGCTACTTGCAGTTTTATAATCTCTAGTCTCATCTGATGGGATTCACTACTTAGCTCAGCAGTAACCACTTCCATGGTTTTCACCTTTTCACTTGTTTTCTGCAGATCTCCTCTTATCAATGTCATTTCAATAGTAATGGTGTCCATCCTGTGCTCCAGTGAAGTGCGCACCCCCGCTATGTCTGCCATGACGTCTTTGAGTGTAGGCTCCCCCCTGGTTGGGCTTGCCGTCTTGTCGGCTCACCTTTATTTGTAGCATCCATCTCCTCTTGTTTTTGAGTTGCATATTTGTCCAACTTGGTTTTGAGCGTAACTTTCTGTCCCTTGGCCCCAGACATCTCTAACTCCCTCTGTGCCTAGAGGCATACACCTCTGGGGGCCGTTTGTTACTTGCTCTTGGGAATCATGTCCCTCAACGGCCTGTCAGGGTTTATCCATGGGCTCCCAAGACCAAACCCTCCTAGGTCACCCCCAATGATTGTGTCCCTCGCTTGTTGGGGGGTCACTTATTATACGGCTCCGTACCCCCTCTATTTAGCAGGTTATTTATCTCTGGGCGTTTCTTGTTGGTGCCTCTTCCTTCTGTATACAGCGTACCTTCTTACACAGGGGATACGGCTCAGGGCATCCAGTATCCACGCCAATTCTGCGATTAATATTTCCGACTGGGACTCCTATCCTGCACCACAAGGTTGTATTTTGTCACTTTGCGTTGGTCTGTTTCAGTGTTGCAGCTTATCTTGCTTGAGTCCACCCCTAGTAATTACACCAGTTAAAGAGGTCACCATTTGAACCCGGTGCTGCGTAGCTTATCGTGGCTGCACTTAATTGGAGCCGATAGTTGAGGTAAGTTATGAATCCAGCCATCAAGCCGGCACCAGGCCGTTGTGAGAATTTGACCTCAGCAGTTTCTTGGACTGCTCCGGTCTGCCCTGGATTTGGACAAGCTAGACTGCCCTCTTTCTTTTCTTCCATTTTCTGTATCATGGAGGTGAGGTGCACCCCCCAATCAATGTCCGTCTCTCCCAACAAGTCGCACCTGGCCAGCACAAAACTCGAGCCATGGCCTCTTGGGTCTATCCACTGCCCGGCCCACACTTGCCGTTATCTCTCTGGGGTGGGGGTAGCGCTGTCCCTTCGTTAGTCCTCTGGGATGGCGATGGGCATGTAGGTCAGAGGGGAACCCCCTGAGGCGGACACTGTGTTGCCCGGCACGGCTGCACTCAGTTAAAGCTGGTGGATGAAGCAATTAGGAGTCCAGTTATCACGCCGGCACAAAGTCCTCTTATATACGTGCCCCCGGCGCAATTGTGAGTGGCTCCGATCGTCCCTGGTTTAATTCAGGCTCGCCAACCTCCTTCTCGTAGCCTGCCGCGTGTATCCCCGGCGGGGGGGAGAGACGGAGCTCTGCTGGATTCCACTCGGAGCCTCACCGCCTGCCTCTGATTGTAGTCCCAGGTGGAGCCGCAGCACCCCCAAGGCCGTAGCCGCCTTCCCCAGAAATCACTCCCGGCCAGTACAGAATTCGAGCCGTGGTCTCTCAGGCCCAACTGGTGTCCTGATCGATCCTGCTGTTAGCACTCTCACCGAGGCTTCAATCGATCTCCGCTCTCCAGCGAGGGTAGCGCTGTTTCTTTGCCACGCTGCTGGGGTGGTTTACGTATCGTTCACGGATAGTTTAGCAGGGTGAGGCCGCGGAAGGTGGGAGCTTCACCGAGATGTGGCATCACGATCGGTGCCCAAGCCATGCCCCCACTATACCTTTTTTTGTCATAGTATATAGAGATCCAGCTTCTTACACCCATGCAGCAGGAGAGTGGTAAGGGTGTGGTATGTATCTGGTGATGCGTTTTGGAGCACACTATCACAAATATATTATTAAAGCTTGAAGTAGTAGCACACTGTCATTTACGGACATCACATTTTCCATTGCAATAGCAACAAAATTTCCCACTGACATGCAGTTTCACTGATACAACTACACAGCGTACAAATAATAATGTGTCCAAATTTGCACATCACCTAGTAAAGTGTTTTGATTTGTTTGGATCCTATTACAATCTTTGTTTCCATCACACTTCAGAATCACCAAAAAGTGCATTCTTAACTGCTGACATATTTAAATGTGTGTTAAGAAAAAACTTACCTTCTATATAGCCGATCCCTTCACACTTCCTGTACCTCAGCATGATTGTCAGAGAAAGACAAGTTAAATGCAATCTCCATGATAAAATAAGAAGCGATTTGTAAAACTTAACCTGACATTTTTTCTTTGTCATTAATTGCACACAAAGATGACACGAAAAAAACTACATTTAAAGGCATATTTATTGCACATTCGCTTCCCGAATGTAAAGAGGCCAGAAAACGAGCTTGTTGTGATAAAAAACAGACTTGCCTTAGTGAGTGGGCAAGTTGATATTTTTTGAGGCCTGAACAAAGAAGCCAAAGAAGGAAAGAGGCTGGGCCTGGAGAAAGTCTCAAAGATGACTCAAAGTGCTTCCAAAGGCCAGAGGGTGCTGTGATCTCAGGGGTAGCTCAGAAGACTCCAAAGCTGAAAGGACTCTGTAGAAAATATAAACTGGTTAGGGTAAAAGAGAGAGCAAGCAACATAAGCAAGCTCACTAGAAAAGGGAGCTGAGGGAGCGGGCCTATGGTAAGTGAAATAAATCCACCAACTGAACTGCATCCACTGCAGTAAGCTAAATGACATCAAATTTTAATAAAGCACGCTGTTCCTCATAGAGGGTACCTGAACGATAGCTGTTGATACACCATCGCACCCATTCATTTTAACGTCTATCTCTTACAAAATGGCTACAGCACGTACAGCATTGTGACTTTACGGCACACCTGCTGTAGTATTTGGTATCCACAGCCATCATTGCCCAAACTATCTTTTCAGGGCTCTATAAGGATTCTGGAACTACAGTATCTTGTAGTAGGATGGCCTGAGTGTAAGAAGGGACAAAGCTGCCATGAATTGTTTCTTGACATGCTGCGGCTTGCTTGGTATCCTTCTGCGCAGGATACTGAAATATAATCCAAGTTTGAGACGAGAGAGAGGTGAGAGCTATGGGATTATTAGCCAGGAACGATGTGTTGGAGTGCTACCCGAGCGATTGCCAGTGGTTAGACTTATTGTAAGATGCCTCCCATCAGCTTTTGTGTGTTTAATGGACTGCCCTAAGTGGCATGGGTATGTCCAGATATTGTTCCCATACTCACTGTGACACTGGAACTCATAACTAGGGCAAAACTGGTGCTGGTGTACTTGTATTCCAGTTCAGGGAGGGCCTGGCTTGGCTGTTCGAGCTGGACTGTTCCCATGAGGAGCACGGTCAAGACTGATTTGCATATGGGTGGATCCAAACTGAGGTGGCATAGTGAGCAATAGAACGATGGGTCGGAGTGCTACCTTGAGTGATTGCCAGTGGTTAGACGTATTTCAAGCAGCCTTTAAGTTCTCACAGGCATTAATCATTTAGCCCCTTTGCTGCTAGGCCTCCCCCCATGCAAGCATTTTTTTGACTATTTGGGGTAGTTCGCCCATAGGCACCCGTAACTTTTGTCCACATAAGGTATTCATGATAAATTTGTGTCCTTTTCTTTCAACATGCTGAGGATTCTAAAGGCACCCAGTGTTTGTGGATGCCCCTTAAGGGACCCGAGAAATTAGCCAAATTACAGCTACATTTTGGGTATTTGGGGAAAAATGGGAAAAAAGTGCTGCAGATGAATGTCTCTTTTTTTCCCTGCAAATGGTATCAAGGAAGGATTTGTGGTGCTAAAATCACCATCAGAAAACTAACATTTTCTAAACAGTTTTGCATTTTAATGGGAAATACCCTATTTTTCCTATTTTTTTGGTGCTTTCACCCTCCTTCCAGTTAGTGGCAGAAATGGGTGTGAAAGCAATAATGGATACTGGAATGCTAATCATTTCTGAAAAGTAGACAAAAGTCTGAATTCATCAATGGGTCATTTGGTTAGGTCCTTTAATGAAATTGAGTTGAAAAAAACAGCCAATTGTGCAAATGTTTTCACCTGTAACTTCTTCTAATTATGGCAAGCTTTTTAAAACCATATACCAATACATTTGCTGGACCATTCTAGTTGTAGGGATATATAGGACTTTTAGGTTCAACAAGAACCCGAGTTACCCAAAGCCAATAACTGAGCTGGGCCTTGCAATGGTTTTTTCATTGTGTACCGGCTACATAGCAATTCATTTGGTAAAATATAACAAGTGAAAAATGGGCATCAGGAAAACCTAAGTATTTCCTAATTGAGAAAAAAAGATAGAGTTTAGAAGCAGTGGTTATTTGCACATCTCCGAAATAACTAGCCTGTGAATTAGAGGTTATTTTTCAAAATTACATTTGGAAGGCAGAAATGCAGAGAAAGCCAGTTTGTAATAACAGTTCCTCTATTGTTCTGTATTCCCCCAAGTCTCCCGATAAAAATTATACCTCACTTGTGTGGGTAGGCCTAGTGCCCACGGCAGGAAACGGCTCATAATGCAACTTGGGCACATCACATTTTTCCAATGAAAACGGACCCTTTTTTCACAGTGTGCCTAGCTGTGGATTTTGGACGCTAGTTCAGCCGGCACCTAGGGGAACGTAGCAAACTTGTATATTTTTTAAAACTAGAAACTAAAAGCACCAAACTTTCACCCACCCAGCATTCCCCCAAGTCTCTCGATAAAATTAGTACCTCACTTGTGTGAGTAGGTCTAGTGCCCGCGACAGGAAACGGCCAAAACGCACCGTGGGCACGTCACATTGTACTTGTAAAAACTGACCCTTTTCCCGCAATGTGCCTAGCTGTGAATTTTGTACCCTAGCTCATCCAGGACCTAGGGAAACCTAGCAAACCTGTACATGTTTAAAAACTAGACACCCAGGCAAATCCAGGATGGGGTGACTTGTGTGGCTTATACCAGATTCTGTTACCCAGAATCCCTTACAAACCTCAAACTTTGTAAAAATAAAACACATTTTCCTCACAGTTCTGTGATGAAAGTTCTGGAATCTGTGGGGATCCAAAAACCTCCACCCACCCAGCATTCCCCTAAGTCTCCCGATGAAAATGGTACCTCACTTGTGTGGGTAGGCCTAGTGCCCGCAGCAGGAAACGGCCCAAAACACAACTTGGGCACATCAAATTTTTCCAGTGAAAACTGACCTTTTATTTGCAATATGCCTAATTATGGATTTTGGATCCTCGCTCAGCCGGCACCTAGGGGGACCTTAGCAAACAGTACATTTTTGAAAACTAGACTCCCAGGAAAATCCAGGATGGGGTGACTTGTGTGGCTCTTACCAGGTCCTGTTACCCAGAATCCCTTGCAAACCTCACACTTTGTCAAAAAACACATTTTCCTCACACTTCTGTGATGGAAAGTTCTGGAATCTGTGGGGAAACACAAACTTCCACCAACTCAGCATTCCCCAAGTCTCCCTATAAAAATGGTACCTCACTTGTGGAGCTAGGCCAAACCGTCATGTGCAGTAAAAGGAGTGCATCTACCACTCCCCTCAGTTACTCTCCTGTCTCTGCCGCCGAGACTGGGCAAGAAAGGAAAAATAAAACAAGTGTTTATCATTGTTTTATTTTTTCTGTCCTGCCGTTTTTGGACCGGCGACGCTCCACTGCCATAGCGGAGAAGCCGCCGCTGCGCACACCGCCAGGCAAGCGCCATCCATACACACCCCCAGCCAGCCACCATCCACACACACTGCCTGCCAAGCACCATCCACGCACACTTCCTGCAAGCACCATCCATGCACACCGTCAGCCAGGCGCCAGTCCACGCAAACTGCCAAGCAAGCGCCAGTCTACACACACCGCCACCAAGTGCTAGTCCACACACACACCACCAGCCAAGTGCAAGTCCAGACACACCGCCAGCAAAATGCCAGTACACACAGAGCCAGACAAACACCAGTACACGCAGACGTCAGCAGAACTCCAATTCACACACACAGAGAAACTTTCCCTGGTATCTAGTTGTTTTCAGCCCGCCTTGGTGGTCAGATGAGCCTAACAATATTGCTGATCTGCCCCAAGTGGGACAGAAACAGCCAAAATGTGTCCCTAGAAAAAAGGGGAGTAACCCTTGTCTATGGGGCTGCTCTATGACATGCTGCGCAACATATCCCTGGTGTGTAGTGGGTTCTCTGTCCCCCCTGTGGGGCAGATTGGGGGTAATAACCCACATCTGGCTCCCAAGTGGGGAAGAAAGACTGTCCAATTTGTATTTGGGGCCACTGGCATGTCCATTTTGGGTAGCCCCCACCTCTACGAATAAAAAAAATATAAACTCCTGGTGCCTAGTGGGTTTCTGCCCCCATGGGTGTCAGATCAGGGGCTATTGCCCCCATCTGCTTTCCAGGGGGGTAGAAAGAATGTGGCAAATTCGTTAGGGTTTGGGGGCATTCTAGGAAGTCCTCACCCCTGACCCACAAAAATAAAAACAGTCTCTAGCTTCCTGGTGGGCTTTCTGCCCCCTGGGGGGGGGCAGATTGGTGGCTATTGACCCCAGCTGCCCCAAGGGGCGCAAAAAGTCTGTCCAATTAGTTTTAGAGGGTGGGGGCACTGGCATGCCGATTTTGTGCAGCCCCCACCTGTCGGTATAAAAAAACCATACCCCCTGGTGCCTAATGGGCTTTCTGTCCCGTGGGAGGGCAGTTAAGGGGCTATTGTTCCAATCTGCCTTGGGGGCGCAGAAAGACTGTGGCAAATTATTTAGGAAGTGGGGGCATTGGCATGCCCATTCCGAGCATCCTCCACCCCTCAACTACAAAATAAATAGTTCCTGGCTGCCTAGTGGCTTTCTGCCCCTCGGGTGGGACAGATCGGGCCTGCTGCCCACAAGGGGAGCAGAAAGACTGTCCAATTACCAGGGGTGGAGGCTGCCCAAAATGGGCATGCCAGTGCCCCCACCCCTACGTAAACACATCCCTGGTGCTGAGTGGGCGTGGGGGGTTGAGGGGGAGATCAGGGGCTGTTACCCTCATCTGCATCCCTGGGGGCAGACAGACTGTGGCAATTATTTTTAGGGGGTGGGGACATTTGCATGCTCATTTTAAACAGCCCCCACCCCTAAATGTGCATAAAGAAAAATCCCTGGTGTGCTTTCTGTTGCCCCCTTCTGCCCCCCCCAGGGGGGTCAAAAAGACTAGTGTTTAGTGGGCTTTCTGCCCTCACCAGGGAGCAGACCAAGAGTAATAACTTCCATTTGCCCCCCAGGGGGGTAGATAGACTGTGGAGGTTGTTTGGGGGGGTGTGTGTGGGGGCATTCGCAGTCCCATTTTGGGCAGCACCCACCCCAAAATGTGCCCAAAAAATAATCCATGATGCCTAGTGCGCTTTCTGAACGCGGGGAAGGGGGGACAGAAAGACTGAATATGTCCAATAATTTTGTGGGGAGAAAAGGCCCTTGCGCAAGGGGCCACTCCCCCCTCCCTGGTGTGTAGTGGGTGGATCTCTGCTTGAGGATCGCCCTCCTGCGATGCTACCTCTCCCGTCTGCCTCAGTGCGATGCTTGTTTGCGGTCCAGGGAAGACATGGCTTGGCAGTTCTGTCTAGACTGTTCCCATGAGGCATAGGGTCAATACTGATTTGCATATAACTTTGTCTGAACTGGGGTGGCAAAGTGAGCTAAAGAACGATGATGGATTCAACCCAGATCTGTGACTGGCGGTGAGTGTCTGAAAGGTTTCAGCGCTCCATCCATCATCTCCTTGTGTTTGCTTTGTTCGCCCTATGATGGCAGGGTATGGCCAGACTTGGGTTCCTTGCTCACTTTGCCACTGGACTCAAGCTAGCCTGGCTGATGAGGGCTGTTAGCCCGAAACTGGTCGCAGGATGCTTGTTTCCGGTCCAAAGAAGACATGGCTTGGCAGTTCGGTCTGGACTGTTCGCATGTGGCACAGGGTCAAGACTGATTTGCATATAGCTTTGTCTGAACTGGGGTGCCAAAGTGAGCTAAAGAACGATGATGAATTCAACCCAGATCTGTGACTGGGGTGAGTGTCTGAAAAGTTTCAGCGCTCTGTCCATCATCTCCTTGTGTTTGCTTTGTCCAATACCTGGCACTCGACCACCTGCCAAGTACTGCAGGGTGACAGCAGACTGGTTATCCGTGTATCCAAAGTCTGGAGCCTGGAAGAAACACCTCAGAAAGAGAATCGTTTAGTTTGCCTGCGACCAGTGTCTGTGGCCTGCTCCTGAGGGGAGCAGAGAAGACCTGATGATGTGGTGGCTAGGTGTGGTGTTACCTGATACGCAGAGTTGATCTGTCATTGTGAAGGAGGGAACAGGAGATCTACACGTTCTGGCTGATCCCTAGCTGTGGATAAGAAAGTTATGGGACACTGCTACTAAGGCCAAGACACCCCTCCTTTTCAAAGTAGCAAAGCAATAAATGGTGCTGCTCTAAGAAACTACCTGTAACATGTTAGAGTGCAAACCACCACCCGCGCCGACTTGAAGTCAGAAACATCGAGAAAACGGGAGAACACTACGTAAATAACCCCTCGATGGATAAGACTTACACTGTCACTAGAGCTTCCAGAATTTATGAGAGGGCACCTTTATGCAGTAGAGGCATTTAAAGATGACTGGTAAAGTTGAAGGTAGCACTCCATTTCAAGGAAGAAGCCCTACTAACTAATGATGAATGTTATGCAGCAACACACCAATAACTAACTCTAGTTAGTTATTGGTGTGTTGCTGCATAACATTCATCATTTATGCATCATTTTTCGATCTCATTTTTAAAGGTTACACCCCCCTCTAGGGTGTGACTTTTAAAAATGAGATCGCAAAGATAGGGGAGGGTTTTGCATAAAATATGACTTTGGCATTGCTCTGCAAGGTGTGCTTTCCTACCCACAGGTGAAAAAGGTGAACTTGGTTTAATGCACCAACGATTAATGTTAAAGACCGGCTAATGTAGGCCCCAAATACATTAATCAATGTGTTATTGAAACAAACCCATTTGGTTATTCAGAATATCACACAAACACACTGTGTACTAAGAAAAATGAACACTTTTTTGAGTAAAACGTTTTTTTTTACTACAGGAACATTCTCTAAAATAACTGCACATAATTTTATAAAAACAGCAGGAAGGTATGTTATAAAAAACAGGAATAAAATGAAATTTTTGAACATGTCATGTATGTCATCTAGAACCTAACACCCTAAGGCCTACTTCTATGCGCAACACTAAGAGAGCTTTGAAGGCAGAGCAACTTGCAGTATAGAGTTTATTAGGGAGAAGAGATGCACTGCATGCGTTGTTGACAGCAAAGGCTGTCTTGACCAGTGGAGGTGTGAAGACAGTGTTCCCTTCGAAGGGCAGACACACATTGTGGTCTTCTTCTGGTGGGACTTAAGGCAAAAGAAAAATTGGGATGCTCTTTATTGCATTTTGAGATAAAGCAAATAGGAACAATACTGTATGTGACACAAGTAGTTTGAATATCTTGTCAACCAGATCATACAAACAATTTCAACTCTCACCCCCACTCACCCAGCTCTTGTTCAAACGGTGCCAGTTGACATAGATCAAAAGCAGAACATGTAATAATGATACAGTATGGCTACCCGTCCACTTGGTCTCGATCAGTACCAGTTGGTTGTACAATTCTGCAGACGTTTCCTTCAGGTCATCGAGCATGGACGCCCAGGCACGAAGATCGTCCTCCAGTTCATCATTGTTGTGGACATGTTTTACCTGGACCTCCTCTGCCGTAAGCCATTAGGAGATATCCCCGAGCCAGTGTGCATATCTAGGAGGCTCAACACTCAACCATTATATTGCTATTCAATGTTTTGCAAGTATTAGGCTCAAAAGAATACATTTCCTGTTAAGTTTCTTACCAGAGGGGGAGGGGATTCGACCTAGTATCACTTGTCGTAGCAGTAGCAGTATCTGCCACCTAGAGGCCCTATTTAGATTGTCTATAACCTGCCGCCTATAGTGCGAGAGAACCACACAATGCCAGATCATGTGTACAAAATCTGCCGTTAGGCTTCGGCACCAAGGGACAGGTGTTCAAGCATGTAGGATAAATGGCATGGAGGATTTTTGGGTAGTAAGTTTGGCAAACAAAGTTATATTGTACAATTTAAACCTAACATTAGAACTGGCAATGCGGATGCCCTCATGGATATGCATTCTGTCCCTCCCTGTTATTGGGTCCATTAGTAACCCCTCCCATTTGGCCTAGATTAGGAGAGATCACTCCGTGAGGTCTTTGCGCGGTGCCCTATAAAGATGCAAAACCAGATGCCAGCCTCTGGTCATCCCCAGGATTGTGGTTTGGCTTTTAGAACTGGGTGGAGCTCCTCGGAAGGTAGGCCAGATCTCCCTAACGATGGCCAAATGTTTTCTGCATTGCAAAAATTGACCTATGCCGATTTCAAGATTTTCCACTGCAGTGGCGTACAGAATAAAGTGCCCCTCTGGGTATAGGTCCCCTAAACTAGCACATCCTCCATCTTACTAACATTGGATTGACATAGTCTCCGCTATCATGTGGAAAGGTTGCAAAAATTCAAAGCAATAAATCCGGGGCATAAAGAGCATGTTGCATCTCTCTTTTAGCCACTCCCTCCCATACCTTCTCCACCTGGTATAGCAAATAAGTAGTATCAGTGTGGACCCGACAGCCACCCATCAATAATGCAAGAAGCGCACAATCCAGATGGAAGCCCTTCGAAAGGGTCTTCTCCAAGGAGTCCTCCGTATCATAGAGCTCCATGTGGGGAACCTCCATACGACGCCAGGACTATGTTCTCTGCAGAGTGGAGAGTCCTACCCATCTATGTCTGTCTGCCCATAATAGGTAAACAAGAAAGCTGTCAATCATTTTAAAATATTGTCTAGGGATCATTTATAGTGTGCCCTAAAGTACTTATAGGCACCTGGGGAGCAATGTCATTTTTGGAATGGCAATATTTCCCATGAGGGAGAGTGGCAAGTTCCTCCAGTATCATACGGAGGCATGTAATCCTTGTACTACTCTACCGAATTAAGTTCCAAAAATGCCTCTTTGGTAGGCGTCAGCAAAATTCCCTGATATTGGACATCAATTAGTTCCCAAGGAAGCTCCACCGGAGGAAGACTCTCAAGTGGTTTCCCCGTCAGGGATCCTGTGGGGTAAAGTCGTGATTTAGAGAGGTTCACACGTCACCCGGAAATGTCCCAGAACTTGTGCATCACTTGCATGAGTATGGCTGCAGATTAGGTTGGCGACTAAGATAAAGCAGGGCATCGTCCGTGTAAAGGGAGACCACATGGGTGGTCACCCCTATTGCAAGCCGCCAGGGGCCCATTGTTTTGCAGAGTCGCAAATAGGAGCGGCGAGAGAGGGCAACCCTGTCTGGTACCCCTATGTAGTAAAAAAGCCGGAGACTTCCCTAACAGAACTCACTCATGTGCAAGGGTCTGCGTATAATAACTTAACCCATTGAATACATTTAGGTCCTATCCCGATCTTTCTCATGTCATGCCATTAATACATTCAGCTCAAAGAATCAACAGCCTGCTCGCTATCCAAAAGGGCCAATTCAAATGCATCGTTGGGACATTGCGAGGCGTGATAGACGCGGAGAGCCGTCTCAGGTTATGTAGTGTGCTCCTCCTAGGTATAAACCCTGATTTGTCTGTGTGTATGAGGGATGGGAGACTGGGAAGAAGGCGGGCCGCTAATATACCACTAAGTAACTTGACATTATCATTTAAAAGAGAAATGGGTCCATACACTTAGGCCACTGTAGGGTCCTTGCCGGGTTTGTGGATCATTACTATCAGGGCTTCACACAGCGTGGGGGGTGGATGCCCTGCCGGAGAGCCTTCTCAAAGACCTCCCGGAGAGTATCAGCCAGGATATCTGCATGCTTATGATAAAACTCCAGGAGACCATAGTTAGCCTGTGTTTTTGCTGACTTGAAAGTCCGTATCACAATAATAATCTCCTCGCATGTAATAGACCTATCTAGATCATCATGGCCATCAGAGGTAAGGCTGGAGAGCGGGATTCCAATCATGTAGTCCACTATATCACACGGTTGGGTCGGCTGCCGGCTAGCATAGAATGTTGCTAAGATTGGTGTGGAAGGCACCATTAATGTCCTGTTTGCAAGCAGAATGTCCTGTACAGTCTTTTGAAGTCTGGATTGGAGATCAGGATTCTTCCCGCTTAACCAGATGGGCTAGCATTGCTCTGGTCTTGTCCTCCTCAGCATGAAGATGTTGGCGATACGTGATAAAAGTGTGCTTTTCTAATCTATGCCAGTCTTCCAGGAGGGTCGTATGGCTCTCATTTCAGTCGTTCAGGCTATCTGGACGTGTGGGGAGCACCCTTTCCATGTCTCCCAACTCCCTCTCTTGCTCCCAAATAGCCTTCTCAAGCTGCCACCGGACTTCTTATGTCTTTTTAAGGCAGACTCCGCAGAGGACTGATTTCATCGCCTCCCAATCCATAGCCCTACTGCTTGCAGTATCCCAATTCTCATTGAAATAATGTGTCAGTGTATCTGCGACCATAGCTTTAAAGGAAGGGCCTGTCAGTGCCTCTGCTCGGAGACGCCAAAACGGGATAACCAGCCTGCCAGCCACTCTCCCAAGGTCCAGCGTGACCGAGGAGTGGTCCTACAGAGATCTAGGCAAATAGAAGATTCCGGACACCAGTAGCGCCAAAGCATCAGAGACCAAACAATAACCCAGTTGACTGTGGGTTCCCGTTGCAGGGGTATAACAGGAAAATCGTTTAACTTGTGGGTTTCTGACCCACCAAATGTCGCTAAGGTGCAAGTTGTGCATCATGTCATGCAATGCTTTCGTCATATGGGGTTTGGTTGGGGTGGTATACGGTCAAGTTATCTGTCTAGGGCACAGTTACAATCTGCTGCCAGCATGAGATCACCTGCCAGATAAGGGGAGGCAGCCTGTACCGCAGTAGTGTAAAAATCAAGACAATCAGTGCTCGGTGAGTACACGCTGATTAAACAGATCTGCCCATCCAGGGTGCCACAGGCCTCGAAAAATCTACTCGCCCACTCGCAATTGCGAGTAAAGTTTTATCAGGTTGAGCTATTTTTAGACTCTACTAGTCCCATCTGGCGAGTGACTTAAGGCTGTAAAGAACAGGTGTTCTGTTAATTCAGAATGTGAACGAGCAATAAAGATGCCATTAAATCTTGTTTTTGTCTTGACACATTTTCTGTCTGTTCAAGGAAAGAAGTCAAAAGTCAGTTTGTCATTTTACTAACTGCTGCTTGGAAAATTGAGTTTATTTTTTCCTCTAGAGTTAGAGGTTTTTGTCATGTGAGCTGTCTGAAGATGTCAATTATTTTTCTCTAACACACAACATTTAAGTTAGTAGCCTGTTAATTATTATTACAAACATTTCACAATATATCAGGAACTACAGAAGCATTTTTTTTGTGATGAAGGAGTGTGATGCAAACAAAGAGTTAAATAGGAGCAAAACAAACCAGAACATTTTACTTGGTGATATGCAAGTGACACATATTTGCAGAAACTCTATTTCCAAACATTATTGTTTGTGCACTGTGTTGTTTTATCAGTACAACCACATGTCAGCGGGAAGGTCTGTGGCCATTTCAATGCAAAATCTGCTGATTACAAGTGACAGTGTGCTACCACTTCATGCTTTAATGATATATTTATTAAAAATGATAGTTTTTTTTTTTTGTTAAACAATTTTTATCAACATTTTTTTCATTGTTACAATGACAGTATATTTCACATGGTGTACAGACATAAACAGGATATTGTACATAGATTAATCCTATCGTGTTACACATCAGAGACTCGTCAGCCCAAAAGTGATAGCTTTAAAACATGATTTGAGAAACATTCCTGCCCCTGCACTGATGACAATGCTGTTAATGAACTAAGAGGCAAGTCAGGGTCATGTGTATCCTGTGGCTAGATTTGTATTATATATGTATTCTATTAAATCAAGCAAAAGTTTTTTGTACAGCAGACATGCTGAACTCGCACATTTGATGGGGCTCTCATATGTGATAATGAAGACAATGGTGGCTCAATTAATTAAAATATCTGCCCATGATCACATCATTTGAAACCAGTTTATGGGTCAAGAGCATTACAAATAGGTCGAGTAGATTATTTGATTCACTAGACCTGCAGGTCTAGGAACATTTTTATCATTTTTCGAAACCTGGAATGGGTTATTCATCTTGGTTTTAATGGAAATGAATCTGGAAGCCCTTTTTTTCTGGAGTTATTGCACATTTTGTAAAGCACTAATTTGTCACCCCTACAGGTATCCAGGTGCTGGGGGGCCGGCGTGGAGATTAAGTGAGCCATTTATTACCCAGAGTCACATGATGCTGAGCTACCGCCCATGATCGAACCGTGAGCCCCATGCTCTGGAGTCAGCCACTCTGGGCACTGCGCCACACCTCTCCCACAGTTAATAGGTTAGGTTTCCTTCAGATTTTTCTTTTCCGATATAAAGAATGTGTGTTACATGGCATTCGCTTGGTCCTGGTCATTCTGGTTCAAGGGTTCACTTTTGAGAGTTAAATGTTCTCTTCCAGGGGATCCTCATCAATAGTCATAAGCACTGAATATTCCCGCCCATGTGCGGGGACCTCGGAAATAATAAAATTATATATGAAAAACACATATATATACAGCTCTGTATATGTATAAACATATATTATTTTTTCCAAGCCAATGCAGCCCCCATAGTAGGCTAGACAATGTAGATATAAATATCCAATAAAACATCATAGGTATAATAATACACCCGAATCTCTCTATTTTTTTTTTTATTTTTTTTTTATGAGGTAAAAACTCATGAGAAAGAAAAGAAAACACTGTGCCAAACACAGATCCACAAAAACATTGTTATCCTGTAGGCTGCATTGCAATACAATACCATAGAGACTGAAAAGCCTTGTACAGATAAAAACTGGCACCGTGCCTTTAAGGCAGCCCTGATTCCAATATCCCATCATGCCTCAGGGGTGACAGTTGGGTCAGTTGTTCTTTCCGGCTCCTTCTTTCAGGACCCTGGAATTCAGCTCTCTTCACTTTTGACTTTCTAGTCAAGAATTTGCTAGTTTTCTAGTGAATTCTTTGCTTCCTCTTATTATTCTCCTGTTTGGTGATGCATTTCCGGATTTTCCTGACAGAGTTTTAAACTTTTTTCTGTCAGAAAATGCCTTCCTTGTTCATGCCCTGTCCATCCTGTGGCAAAAAGAAGGCTTCTTCGGATACTCATGATGTGTGTATCATCTGTCTACCGGACACACACTCTCCTGCTTCCTGTCGACATTGTAAGGACCTTTCAAAGAGGACTTTGAAGGAAAGGGAGAGGATTAGGCTTTATGGCCTTTCTGAAATGCGGTCGACGTCGAAGCAGTTGATTCCTGTGTGTTCTCCATCGGCATCAGGCTCGGCGTCGAAGACTCCAGTGGCGGGATCGTCATTGAGAGGTGAGGAGACCAGGGAGAGTCATGCTTCCAAGAGAAAATCAACGTCGATGCAAGATCCGGCGGGCGAAATGCATACGTTCGTCGTCGAAAACATCGCTGTCGAGGAAACATCGATCGGCGTCGAAGGAGAAACATCACCGTTCGACGTCGAAGTCAACATCTAGACAAAAGTCGACGTCGAGGGAAAGGTGCAGACGGTCTACGTCGAAATCTACAGCGATCGCCGTCGAGCGAAAGGCGATCGTCCTCAAAGACATTGCCGACGTCGAGACGAAGGTCGTCGTCGTAGCATGGATCGACGTCGAGGCGGACGCCTCTGTCGGGATCGACGTCGAGGCAGGCGCCTCCGTCGTCAAAAGTTTCCATGACATCAGCGAAGATACAGACGTCGAGGCGAAGTTCCCCGTTGGGTTCTAGGCCTCCGTCCAGGATAAGCCCTCCGTCGACGACAAGGCTCTCGACGTCGAGGCATGACTCATCGCCGGTTGTCCACTCGGCGTTGAAGTCCAGATCTCCGGGGATAGGCTTCTCGCCATCGAGACAGTCCTCCGCTGTGGGGTATCAGGAAACGTCAAAACTTAAATCGACGTCCAGGTCAGGGTCGAGGCGTAAGTCTCCGCATAGAGTGAAATATACACCGGAGGTGACATCGGAGCATGGTCCTGCCTCTGGGTCTCCGCCTATTTCCATTTCACCATCGGCCTCAACAGGATCAGGATCTCCTCTGTCTCCTTCAAGATCCAGATCACCAGAAGTGATAAATTCTTGTCCAGCTCCTATTTCACCAGTAGAGTATCCTTGTCCAACAAGTCCTCAATTGAGAGCGTCACCGACACTCTCAAGGCAGGAAGAAGAGTATGCGGATCGGCCGCCTCCAGTTTGAAGGTTGCCAGTGCCTCAGCGCTTTTGGGGCGCTACGAACACTTTGGGATTCTCTTCAAAGATTCATAGAGAAACTTCCACAGGAAGATAGAAAGGACTTTGAGGAGATCTTACAGGAGGGCAGTCTGGTCTCTAATCAGGTGATAAGTGCGGCAGCAGATGGAGCGACTCTGGCAGCTCACTCCTACGCCCATGGTATTTCAGCCAGAAGATCCTCTTGGCTAAGATTAACGGCTCTTAAACCTGAGGCACAAGCCAGGATTATCAATCTGCCTTTTTCTGGGACTTCGCTTTTTGGTTCACACACCGATGACGAGATGGCTCGTATGAAGTCAGAACTCGAGACCATGAAAGCTGTGGGTATAGAGAAAAGAAAGGAGTTCCGTTGTCGGGATCTGACAGGCGTACCTTCCAGCAGAGGGTTCAAACCCCTCACTGGCAGAAGAACCAAGACCAGCAAGGGCAGAAAAAGCAACAATTCCAGTCCCGAAGATCAGCGAGAGGACGAGGGAATAACCGCCAGTCCAACAGCGGAAACAAAGCTGAAGGCAAGCAATGAGCAATCGCTTCCTCCAATACCGTCCACCGCTCCGGTGGGGGGGAAGTATTTCGCAACATCTTCAAGAGTGGCAAAACATCACCAGAGACAAGTGGGTTCTGACTATACTGCGACATGGATACTCTCTTAGTTTCCGGACTCCTCCTCCACCGATCCACCCAGTACATTCGACTCATCAGCTCAAGATGCTAAGAGAAAATGTGGCGACCCTTCTACTCAAATCGGCCATAGAAAGGGTTCCGAGAGCGCAGAGAGGGAGAGGAGTCTACTCCAGATATTTTCTAATTCAGAAAAGAAGTACAAAAACAGAGTTCAGACCCATCTTGGATTTACCAACACTCAACAAACATATCAAAAGGGAGAAGTTTTGCATGCTAGCACTTCACCAAATATGGCCACATCTCCGTCGAGGCAATTGGATGTGTTAGCTGGACCTGCAAGACACGTATTTTCATATACCCATCTGCCAGCGTTATCGGAAATTCCTGAGATTCGTGGTTGAACTACCAGTTCAAGGTTCTACCATTTGGCCTGAAATCAGCACCTCGAGTGTTCACAAAGTGCATGGCGGTGGTAGCTTCTGCCCTGAGGCACGCAGGAGTCTTCGTCTATCCCTATGTAGACTAGTTACTAAAAGGTCCATCGCCTCGGAGTGTAAGCTCACAGCTGTCACGCTGCCTGAATCTGTGTCACCGATTGAGGCTCCGGGTGAATTGCAAGAAATCCACCTTCACACCAACGCAAAGGATACACTACCTGGGAGCAATTATAGATTCTGAAGTAGGAAAAGTGGTTCCTTCGGAGGAGAGACAATTATCCCTCGCTCAAAAAGGCAGGCAGGTTATAGCCAACAGTCTGTCTACAGCGCGACAGATATCATCCCTGCTAGGGGCCATGGCATCTTGCATATTCCTAGTGCCCAACGCCAAGTTGCGGATGCGTCCTCTCCAGCAGGATCTAGAGGACAAATGGGACCAAAAGACTTCTCTTTGGGAGGACAAAGTGTGTCTTTCGACAACGGCCAGACAGTCGGTCAAGTGGTGGTTGAAGCCGATCAATCTACAGGTGGGAATTCCTTTCCATCAGGAACCTCCATCGCAAACTTTGATCACCGACACATCGCTACAAGGTTGGGGCGCGCATCTGGGGACTCTACAGACCCAGGGGCTCTGGTCCAGCAGCGAGCAGCTATATCACATCAACATGCTAGAGCTCAGGGCAGTCCATCTCGCCCTCAAGGCTTTCCTGCCCTCAATCAGGACGAGTTCCATTTTAGTACAAACGGACAACACCACCACGATGTACTACCTGAACAAGCAGGGAGGTACTCGTTCCAGGACTCTCTCGCTGGAGGCTCAATCCCTGTGGCACTGGATCCTCGCAAAGAACATTTCCATAACAGCGGTACACCTGCCAGGCGAGCTCAACATTCAAGCGGACTCACTCAGTCGGCACTTTCAAGATCCAGAGGACTAGGTCCTCAACGAAGAGGTGCTAGAGGACATTTTCAAGGAGTGGGGCCCTCCAGAAATAGACCTCTTCGCGGACGAACGCAACACAAAATGCCGAGGCTTCGCCTCAAGGTACTATCGACCAGGGTCAGTGGGGAATGCCCTTTTGATCGACTGGTCAATGACATTTGTGTACGCCTTTCCTCCTCTTCCGCTAATCCCGAAAGTGGTGACCAAGCTGCAACACTCGGCCACCAAGATGATCTTGATAGCACCGGACTAACCGAGGCAGTGGTGGTACCCAGATCTCCTTCACCTATCGATCCGCCTGCACAAGCGACTGCCGTGCAGGCCGGACTTGCTAACCAAGATGCAGGGGAGGATTTACCATCCCAACCTTCCCTCACTGAGCTTAACAGCATGGCTCCTGAAGTCCTCCAGTATGGCCATTTAAACCTTCCCCAGGAATGTATGACCATATGAAGGAAGCTAGGAGGCCTTCTACAAGACACTCATATTTCTGTAAGTGGAAGAGATTTTACATATGGTGTATTCAAAATTAATATAACCCTAAGAAATGTCAAGAGGAAGTGATTTTACCTTATCGACTTCACTTAGCCAGGGTAGGATTGAAATTTTCCTCCATCAAAGTGCACCTGGCAGCCATTAAGGCCTATAGGCGCTCTGCCTCTCAGCATTCATTCTTTAAACTTCAAGTGGTGACAGATTTTTTCCAGGGACTCAAAAAGGTTTACCCCCCAGTAAGGCCTCCCTCGCCTCCTTGGGAGTTGAACCTGGTTCTTTCAAAGCTTATGAGTCCACCTTTCAAACCCATACATAAGGCTACATTACAGCACCTAATGTGGAAAGCAGCCTTCTTGGTAGTTATCACCTCAGCACGTAGGGTGAGTGAAATACAGGCCCTCTGCTCGAAAGAACCCTACACGGTTTTTCACCTTAATAGAGTGGTGATGAGGACTCATCCTTCTTTTTTACCCAAGGTAGTGTCCGATTTTCATGTAAATCAGACTATCTCGCTACCAACTTTCTTTCCCAACCCTTCCTCGCCAGCTGAGAGGGCGTTGCATTCTTTGGATATTAAGCAAGTTCTCAAATTCTACCTAGATAGAACTAAGGCTGTCAGAAAGTCTGACCAATTGTTTGTAAACTATGGTGCTGTCTGTACAGGTTTTGCTGCATCTAAACGTTCTATTGCCAGATGGATTGTGTCAAGCATTAAATTGGCTTATCAACTAGCTCAAAAACCGTTGTGGCCTCTACCTAAGGCACATTCCACAAGAGGGAAAGCGGCTACTGCTGCGTTTCTCAATAATGTCCCACTCTCCGAGATCTGTAAAGCAGCTACTTGGAGATCTGTCCATACATTCACGAGACATTATTGTCTGGACTCAGACACCAGAGCAGACACTCAAGTAGGGCAAGCCTCCTTGAGAAATCTGTTCAGCAACTGATTATTTCGGTTGTTGTCTTCAATTTTTAGTGCAGTTCTCATTTGCCTGCAGTTGGAAGGTGGGCTTGCTATTTTATTCAGTGCTTATGACCATTGATGAGGATCCCCTGGAAGCGAAGGATAAGTTACTTACCTGTAATCCTAGTTCTCTTCCAGGGGAATCCTCATCAAAGTCATAAGCCACCCACCCGCCTCCGCAGGCAAATGAGAGGACTGTATTATTAAATATGGAAGAAGTATATCTTTGTGTTTAGGACTACGGGTCCCGCAAAGAACAACTGACCCAACTGTCACCCCTGAGGCATGATGGGATATTGGAATCAGGGGTGCCTTAAAGGCACGGTGCCAGTTTTTACCTGTACAAGGCTTTTCAGTCTCTATGGTATTGTATTGCAATGCAGCCTGCAGGCTAACAATGTTTTTGTGGATCTGTGTTTGGTACAGTGTTTTCTTTTCTTTCTCATGAGTTTTTACCTCATTAAAAAAAAATAGAGAGATTCGGGTGTATTATTATACCTATGATGTTTTATTGGATATTTATATCTACATTGTCTAGCCTACTATGGGGGCTGCATTGGCTTGGAAAAAATAATATATGTTTATACATATACAGAGCTGTATATATATGTGTTTTTCATATATCATTTTTATTATTTCCGGGGTCCCCGCACATGGGCGGGAATATTCAGTGCTTATGACTTTGATGAGGATACCCCTGGAAGAGAACTAGGATTACAGGTAAGTAACTTATCCTTATTGTCCTGGAATCCCAATTTTCTGGGTTTCTTAGAACAGGTTATTTTTGAATACTTCCTTACTGGTGTAGGGGCCTGTAATTTACAGGGTATTCGTTATTGCCTTTGGATTTCTGGTCCATCGGCACATTTCACCCTTTAGGGGTCATCTACAGCTGTCCTTCAGTTGACTGTTGTTTTCTGACTCGGTGTTATTCCGGTGCCCTTGGGACGTGGTTTTCTGGGCCTCTAAGGTTGTTTCTTCATTTACGTTGTCTGTGGTCTTTGCCACAGTTTTTATAAGGAGCTTTGCATGATTATGCCCCACTTTGTGCCTGACACATGATGCACTTTGAGTTGGTTGGCCCTGGGACCCTGTCAATCAGGTTCCCAGGGCCTGTGTTCTTTCTCAAAGCTGTACCTTTGTACCCCCAATTGGCACCTCTCTGGCCATAGTTAAGCCCCTTGTAAAAGGTACCAAGGGCACTGTGACCAGGGAAGGCCTCTAAGGGCTACAGCACCTATTGTGCCACCCTTAGGGGCCCTGCACCTTAACACCCACACACTGCCTTTACAGGGTGTGTGTTTTGGTGCAGAGAAAAATGAAGCGTCAACATGGCACACATCCCTATGTGCCATGCCTGCAACCCACTGCCTGTGGGCTAGGCAAGTCACCCCTCTATCAAGGTGCACTAGACCACAGGTGAGGGCACTGTACCCTACCGTGCCTATGGTCCATTCTTAGCTCATGTAAGTGTAGTAGGTCCGTAAAGAGTATATGGTCTGGGAGTTGGTCATTACGAACTCCACAGCTCCATATTGGCTTTACTGAAATCTGGGAAGTTTGGTAGCAGACTTCTCAGCACATCACGGCCACACTGATGCCAGTGTGGGATTTGATGTAAAATACACACAGAGGGCATCTTAGAGATGCCCCCTGAAAAACGGCCAGCCCTGGTGTGGTTACTGAATGGCTTCCCGCTATTTGCCACCACCAGACAGTTTCTGGATCCCCTAGGTGGAGGGCCTCTGCTCTCTGGGTCCAGAAACAAAGCCCTTCTGTAGTAGGGGATCTCTGTGTATAGTCATAATCTAGTGAATAGTCCCGCCCATGTGCGTGGACCCCGGAGCAATAAAAAATAATCTCTAAAAGGTGACAAATCATGCAGACCTGCATACACCTTTAAGAGAGAATTTAATTTTAAAGACAGATAATGCATCCAATACCCACAGGCTACACTGTCCAGTACTTCAACTAGAATTCCACCAACATCCACAAACAGCACTGCCTGTCTAGTTTTTCTCCACATAGGAAAAAACCCTGCCTCTACCAGCAAAAGCCTCTGGAATGATAGAGAGGAAGGAGTGGACAGACAAGCCCCATAGGCTGCCATTATGTGGCTTAGAACAGGATACTGTGCCTTTAAGAAAACTTTCCAGATTTCCAGAACTTTCCCCAGTATTCCAGAATGCCCAGCAGGTCCCATTTACTTTCAGTTCTTTTTTCCGGCTCCTGCTAGCAGGACCCTGGAGCATTGAGCTCTCCCTTTTTCAAGGGTTTATTGGAGATTTTGTCAATTTTTGTCACTTTTTCAAGTGCTTAGTAGCTGGTACTGTCAACATGCCTGGCTTGTTCGACAAGTGCCCGGAATGTGGTAGAAAGAAGGCTAAAACTGATCCACACGAGGTGTGTATAGGTTGCCTTCCCCAGTCCCACGTGCCTGAAGACTGTACCATCTGCCACTCGTTCTCAGCCAGGACCCTGAGGGACAGAATGAAAATCAGGCTTCAAGTTCTGGAGGAGAGAAGACTGAAGGCACCAGGTGGGTCTGGAGGGGCTGATTTGGCCCATACTGAGGCCTCTGGAGGGCTCCCCAGGGGCAGGAAGACCAGTAAGCGCTCCCACTCCCCGCGACGTCGAGGAGGATGACCACCGTCTGTTCGCCGTCCCCCCAGGGCTCTGGGGAGAAGCGGCGTCGACGATCGGCGTCGAGGGACCTGAATAGGCCGCCGTCGACTACATCGGCATCGTCGGCGACGATGCCGTCCTCGGCGCCGTCCAGCAGTCGGCGTCGAGATCGGGCCCGGCGTCGGCGCTCGCCGTCGAGGGGAGATCGCCGTTCGCCGTCGATGAAGAGGAGACGGTCGACGTCGCCGCCGAAGAGGAGATCGGCGTCGAGACGCTCGAGGTCGAGGAGATCGCCGTCGAGGCACAGGTCGCCGTCGAGGCACAGGTCGCCGTCGAGGCACAGGTCGCCGTCGAGGTAAAGGTCGCCGTCGAGGTAAAGGTCGCCGTCGAGGCGAAGATCGACGTCGAGGAGAAGGCCGACATTGAGGAAGAGAGAGTCACCGGACTCGGTGTACTCTGTGGTGTATACGCCTCCTCGGATGCCTCCGTCACCTCCTCCCCTCCCACCGCCTCCGACTCCTCCACCACCACCAACGCCGCCGCCTCCACCTCCACCACCGCCACCTCCACCGCCTCCACAGCCGTGGACACTGCCTCCGCCGCCCCCACCTCGGTCGCTGCCACGCACTCCAGTGGGACCGCCGCCGGTTCCCCTGCGGTCGGTTTCCCTTCCGAGGTACCCGACTCCGCCGCAGGGAACCCCGAAGCCACGACGCCCGCGGTCGCCGGGACCGGCTAGACCGGCGGACAGGCCGAAGCCGAAGAGGTCGCGCTCCCGCTCTCACAGGAGGAGAAGGTCACGGAGCCGTGGACGGTCATCGTCGGACTCAGGACGACGCCGTAGGAGGCACAGGTCCAGGTCGCACACGCGCTCCTCGACCAGAGACTTTTCCCCGACGCTGTCGGACTCACCGGGGACTAGGGTGTCTCCGGTGGACGATTTTGTCTCCTTCCAGGAGGTGCTGTTGAGAGGGGCAGCAAAGTTGGGTATCACGGTGACGGTTCCAACACCCACGACGTCCGTGATATTCGAGACGCTTCATAAGAAACATCTGTCTCGCCCTCTACTGCCTCTTGTACCAGGACTGGTGGAACCCGCGTTGGAGCTGTTCCGCACTCCCGCAACGACGAAGGCCGCCCCCTCCAGGCTCATGAAAAAGTATAGGGCCCCGGAGTCGGACCCTACCTTTTTGAGAGTGGACCCGAAGCCGGATTCGGTCATTGTGACGGCGGCGAGGAAGCAACATGCGACCGCCCCTTCGTCGACGGTCCCGCCGGACAAGGAAAGCCGCTGGCTGGACTCTGCGGGCAGGAAGGTGTGTGGGACCGCCGCCACCACCATGAAGGCGGCGAGTGCAGGGGCTTTGTTGGGCCGTTACGACCGGGCCCTGTGGGAGTCCCTGCAGCAGTATGCGGACCTGCTGCCCCGGGCCAAGAAGGAGGACTTCTTGGAGACAGTGCGTGAAGGCATGCTGGTTTCTAATCAGGTGATTGGCGCAGCGGCGGATGTATCCTTGCTGGCCGCCCACGCATACTGTCATGGCGTCCACCAGAGGCGGCATTCGTGGCTGCGACTGACGTCCCTCAAGCCAGAGGCGCAGCAAAGAGTGGCCAACCTGCCCTTCTCGGGGGAAACCCTGTTCGGGAAACATGCGGATGATGAGATGGCCCGCATGAAGGCGGAAACCCTGACCGCCGTCGGGTTGGAGAAGGCGGAGAAGAAGAAGCGCCCGTTCCAAAGGCGGTGCGGGTCTTCGGGCAGAGGGCGTGGGCAGGGTTCGGGACAGCAGCAGCAACAACAGCAGCAGTTCCGCAAGCCCTTCCAGAAGCGCCAGAGGGGTAGAGGAGGCCAGCAGGCTACCACCACTACCAAGGGCCCGGCCGGGTCTCGGCCCTGAGCGGTTACTTCCCCCTCAACCGTTACCCACTCCAGTGGGGGGAAGCATTCAATTTTTTCCAGCAGAGTGGAGAAAAATTACTCAGGACAAGTGGGTGCTGAATATTGTTTGCAATGGATACAGTCTTCGGTTTATCAGCCCGCCTCCAGCGATTCCGCCGGTCAGCTCTCGATTCCAGCTGAGAGAGCTCCAGGCGGAGGCAGACATCTTGTTGAGAAAAAAGGCGGTAGAAGAGGTACCTCTGTCTCAAAGGGGAAGAGGTCTGTACTCTCGGTTCTTCCTCGTTCGCAAGAAGGACAAGAACGAGTTCAGGCCCATTCTGGATTTGCGACAGGCAAACAAATGGATTCGCAGAGAGAAGTTTCGCATGCTATCGTTGCACCAGATTTACCCTCAGCTGTAACGGGGAGACTGGCTCTGTGCCATAGATCTACAGGATGCGTACTTCCATGTGCCCATAGCACGGAAGCACAGGAAGTTCCTGCGATTCCAAGTCGGCGCCAATCACTATCAATACACAGTACTGCCATTCGGGCTAAAGTCTGCGCCCAGGACCTTCTCGAAGTGCATGGCGGTGGTGGCGGCACACCTGCGGAGGAACAAGGTGTTTGTCTACCCGTATCTAGACGATTGGCTGATCAAGGCTTCATCCTTCTCGGAAGCGCAAGATCACTTCCGATGGACGTGCGCTCTCTTGCACAAGCTGGGGTTACACGTCAACATGTCCAAATCGGTCACGACTCCGGTCCAGTGCATACAGTACCTGGGGGCCTCCATCAATACGCGGTCAGCAAGCGTGTCTCCTTCGGAGGAGAGACGGTTATCACTCCTTCGGAAGGCTCAGGACCTCAGGACTGCTCCATCGACGACAGTGAGGAAGGTGTCTTCTCTACTGGGATCGATGGCCTCCTGTATCTTCCTCACGCCTCACGCACGGCTACACATGAGACCACTGCAGGAGTGCTTGGAGGATCAGTGGGATCAGAGGACAGGCTCTTGGGACGACAAGATACGACTGTCGCTGTATGCTCTTCAGTCTCTGAAGTGGTGGTGTTCGGCGCAAAACCTCCTCAAGGGGGTTCCCTTCCACAAGGACATTCCCACGACGAGTGTAGTGACGGATGCTTCTCTCCAGGGCTGGGGAGCGCATTCCGGGGACTTGCAGATTCAAGGAAAGTGGTCTCCTTTGGAATCGACGTACCACATCAATTTCCTGGAACTCAGATCTGTCTTCCTGGCACTGAAGGCCTTCCTTCCGTCCTTCCAGACCAACTCGCTGCTGATACAGACGGACAATACAACCACGATGTATTACCTCAACAAGCAGGGGGGTCGAGATCGCGCACTCTGTCGCAGGAGGCGCAGGCGATCTGGCGCTGGCTGCTGGCCCGAGGACTGACGATTACGGCCACGCATCTGCCAGGGGTGCAGAATGCTCAGGCGGACGCCTTGAGCAGGCTGATGCAGGAAAACCACGAATGGGTCATAAACGACGAAGTACTAGGAGAAGTCTTCGCAAGGTGGGGGACTCCAGACGTAGATCTGTTCGCCACCGCCGAAAACAGCAAATGCCGAGACTTCGCATCCAGGTACTACCAGCGGGGGACGCTGGGGAATGCGCTATGGATCGATTGGTCGAACAGCTTTCTGTACGCTTTTCCACCCATTCCCCTGATTCCGGCAGTGCTCATCAAGCTGTCCCAGTCCAGGGCGCGGATGATCCTGATCGCCCCGGAGTGGCCCAGGCAGCGGTGGTTCACGGACCTTCTTCACCGGTCTCTCCTTCCTCACATGCGGTTGCCGTGCAGGCCGGACCTTCTCACGAAGTTCGGGGGGCGGATGGTGCACCCCGACCTCTCGTCTTTGAGTTTGGCGGCATGGCTCCTGAAATAGTGCAATATGGCCATCTGAATCTACCAGACGATTGTATGGACATACTGAAGGAGTCTAAACGACCTTCCACTAGGACATCCTATGCTTACAAGTGGAAGAGGTTCTGTATCTGGTGTAAGTCCAAGAACTTTGACCCGACAACATGTAAGGAAGATGTCATCCTTCCATACCTTTTACATCTGGCGCAGTCTGGCCTTAATTTCCATTCCATTAAGGTTCATCTGGCTGCTTTGACTGCTTACAGGAAATGCCCTTCACAGACTTCCTTCTTTCAGATCCCTGTGGTCAAGGATTTTTTGGAAGGCTTGAAGAAAGTGTTTCCTCCCGTCAGACTTCCTTCGCCTTCCTGGGACTTGAATGTGGTGCTGTCCAGACTGATGAAGGAGCCTTTTGAACCCATTCACAAGGCTTCATTGCAGCACCTATCCTGGAAGGCGGCGTTCCTAGTGGCCATTACATCGGCCCGCAGGGTGAGTGAACTTCAGGCATTATGTTGTCAAGAACCTTATACTGTATTTCATGCTGCTAAGGTTGTGATGCGTACTCACCCTAAATTTCTTCCTAAGGTTATCTCTGATTTTCATGTCAACCAGACCATAACTTTACCTACGTTCTTTCAGAATCCCTCTTCGCCAGCGGAAAGGTCTCTCCATTCCCTGGATGTTTGGAGGGTGTTGAAATTTTATCTGGATAAGACCAAGGATATTCGTAGGTCTGACCAATTGTTTGTTAATTATGGATCAGTCAGGACTGGTCTTGCGACCTCTAAGCAGTCCATTTCTAGGTGGATTGTGTCCTGCATACAATTGTGTTATCAAAAAGCTAATAAGACCTTAGGGGGTAAACCTAAGGCTCATTCCACCAGGGGCAAAGCTGCCATGACGGCTTTGCTGCGTAATGTTCCTATTGCGGAAATCTGCAAGGCGGCCACTTGGAAGTCGGTCCATACCTTTGCTGCGCATTACTGTCTGGACTCGGATGCCAGGGCAGATGCTCAGTTTGGGCAGGCTTCGCTGCGAAATTTGTTCGCACAGTAGTGGGTTTGTCTTGTTTGTTCTCCACCGCTGCTGTTCTGTGGGGATGGGCTTGCCATTCTATTCACTAGATTATGACTATACACAGAGATCCCCTACTACAGAAGGAGTAGTTTCTTTTCTGTAACTCCAGTTCTGTAGTAGGGGTATCTCTGGTATAGTCATAAGCGCCTGCCCTCCTCCCCGGTGGAGAGATATTTATTCATATGAAGAATGCTACAGGTCTGGCGTGCTACGCCTTCAAAAAGAACTGAAAGTAAATGGGACCTGCTGGGCATTCTGGGATACTGGGGAAAGTTCTGGAAATCTGGAAAGTTTTCTTAAAGGCACAGTATCCTGTTCTAAGCCACATAATGGCAGCCTATGGAGCTTGTCTGTCCACTCCTTCCTCTCTATCATTCCAGAGGCTTTTGCTGGTAGAGGCAGGGTTTTTTCCTATGTGGAGAAAAACTAGACAGGCAGTGCTGTTTGTGGATGTTGGTGGAATTCTAGTTGAAGTACTGGACAGTGTAGCCTGTGGGTATAGGCTGCATTATCTGTCTTTAACTTAAATTCTCTCTTAAAGGTGTATGCAGGTCTGCATGATTTGTCACCTTTTAGAGATTATTTTTTATTGCTCCGGGGTCCACGCACATGGGCGGGACTATTCACTAGATTATGACTATAACAGAGATACCCCTACTACAGAACTGGATTACAGAAAAGAAACTACTCCATCTTGGGCAGAGGTGTCATGCCACTTCTCCCAGGATGGGTTGGGTCCATAAAGGGGAAGCTTCAAAGGCCTGTAGCCTTTGTAAGCTGTCTCTGCCTTTTGCTGCCCCCAGCAACTGGCTCCCACCGGTCCTGACCTCCACTTCGGGAGGGAGAATCAACGGGAAAACCAAGTTAGGAGGAGAGGTATGCCCACCTTTTCCAACCCCACCCCTCAGGTGGGAGAGGCGAGGTGAAGCACACATCTCAGCCCCCTCCATCTACAAGATGAGGGGACCCAGCCAATTAGCGAGAGGCTCATGCCACACTCCCCCTGGAGGATGGCATAATAGGGGGTCATCATGAACTGACTAGAGACAGGACTCCGCACTAACGTGGCTAAGGCATTGATGATGGGCCTACACATCTGAGCCCTATCATGGAACTGTTCCATATTTGATTCTAGTTGCTCTTGTTTTTATACATGAAAACACGGGGAGATGAAGCAAGTTACCTGTGCTTTGATGTTCTTCCATTTTCGCTACCCCAAATTGGATTTTTGACCTATTTTACGTTTAAGCCCTGATGAAGTTCAATGTCAATTGAACGAAACGCATTGGCTGGAGTCTGTGCATTGATAATATTTGAATAAAGGAGATACAAAATAAGAAACTCTTGTCCGTATATTGTTTATTCTGGTAAAAGAAGTTCAATGGTGCACCATTCCAATAATATCTATAATAGGGGGTTTACCTACCCCAGGGAAGGGACCCATTGGTCCCAACCTGCACACCCCTGTAAACACCCCTATATTGAGTATTTAGGGATGACCCCAAACCTTGCCTCCTCAGATTCGAGGAAAAAAGAAGGACCAAAAAGCCCTGCCGACCCAGGAAGAAGAGGACACCAACTGCTTTGGCCCCACCCCTACCAGCCTGTCCTGACTTCGACTTGACTACGGCGAAACCCCAGCTTGTCCACCAGTCAGCATCCTCCCAGACCTGGAGGACCTGCCCTACACTCATCTGCAAGACTATCTCCCGTGAGCACCGGATTTGCTCAACGAAGACTCCTACTAAACACCCAGAACCAGGCATCTCTGTGGTTCTGCACCACTCTGCAGCCGACGTACACGGGCAGAGTTCGGGTGGCCCAACACCTCGAGAAGTTCTCCCCAGGGATCCCTCAAGCTTCAAACCGATGCCTGCAGCCTCAACCTGAAGGGTCCCCCCAGATGCGACCCTAGCTGCTAAGAAGATCCGACACCTAAAGACACCCATGCACACAACGCCCACCGGCCTTGGGTGGCCCAACCAACGGTGTCCAGGCATCCCCCTGAACCCAACCTACCTCTCCTGCCGGTGGTCGCCTTCAGGAAACCTCCTTGCCTGAGCCTGCAGTGTTTTCTTTGAACCAGAGATCTCCATTGCGAACCACAGGGCTCCCGACGTCTCCTTGGCACTTTCCATCCAGCTGCCTCTGTGCCGCTGGTGGTGCAGCTTCTGTGCGAATTGTTGGCCTCTGCAGTGCTGATCCTACACCCAGAAGCTGTGCTCCCCCACCTGAGTGGCCTGCTTGTAAGCAGCCACTGACCGAAGACCCCGTTTCTCCATTGACTAACACTGGGCCCCTGCACTCTGCACCTGGCCCCACCAGTGCCACCGGTGTTGCAGTTTTAGTGCCTAATTGAACGTTGGGAAACCTTGGTTCGAACTCCCAAAACCTATTCTTTCAGGTCATTTACTTAACTGCAAACCCACTACCTTCTTTTTCCCATAGGAACCAATGTTACGAGTGTTTGTTCCTAAAATGTTGTGTTGAACTGTTTTTGTATGAAAGAAAAGTAACTGTGCTTTAAACCATCAAGCGTCTTACTTATCTGTGTATTAGAGTAACCACGGTGTGATATCTAGGCATATCACCCTGTGTAGTCGATGTAATCCAAAAGTAACTCAAAAGTAATCAAAAGTAATAGGCATATCACCGAGTAGTCGATGCAATCCAAAAGTAACTCAAAATTAATCAAAAGTAATTTCTATGTAATTTAAACTGTTTTAAAAGCATATACAAAACGAGAGGCATGGCCAAGATGGCAGCGAGTATGGACGTGCTTTGTTAAGCTCCATACCTGGCCTGCCGCATCACCCTGATATATGCTACCTAGACCCATTTATCCAGGATCTAAATAGCAGCACAGGTCCCCTGAGTGCCCAGTGCCCTCGGATCAAGGAGAAGAGACGGACAAAGCAGCGGCGGCGCTGGAGCGGCGCTGAGGCCGCCACAGACAGCGGCTCTTGCCCGACGCCGTCACAGCGAAGGGGTGATGAGAGGGAGCGGCATCGCAGGCACTATGGGAGAAGGCATCTCCTGTTCCTGACACCCGGTGATTTTGCAGGGGCGAGCGCCTTGGACCACACGGTCCTCTTGGCGTGGTGAACCTGCTGCGGAGGCCGGCGCGCGGCCTTTGCGCGTTACACCGGGCCTGGCCCCTCCCTCACCCGGGCCATTGCATTAGGCAGACGGCAACCGTCGATTGGGGGTGTGCCACAAATGGGCTAAGACCTTCTCCCCTCTCCTGTGAGGAGTTTCGGGGTGTCAGAGCGGCGCTGGGGTCGCCGCCGACAGCGGACTTCGCCTGAGGATGAGCTGCCCGAGGCCATCACAGAGGGAAGAGAGGTGAGGGGGTACGACGCCGGGGATAATGCAGGAGGCGACATCTCCTGCTGCGGCTTGTTAATCCTGCGGGGGACAAGCAACTTGAATATCCTGATCCCCTCTCCTCCCCCCCCCCCCGGGCATCGTGTGCCTGCCAGCAATTGGGCTTCTCATATTGTGACTGGGCCCAGGCAATGTGGGGAGCGCTGACCGTCCACTGTATCGGGGACCTGGCGGCTGGTGGTACGAGAGAGCCGAGTGTGTGCTGTGACTCACCCGCCCACCCTGTGAAGAGACCTAGGGCTGGACTGCCTGCGGGGGACTGTGAGGCACACGCCATATGGGCTCCTGAAGCGTTGTGAGGGGGAGTGATTGCGGGGAGCCACTGCTCCTACACCGAGGCCTAGCTGCTGATGCGATTGCATGCTACTCTCCCCCACGAGCCGGAACTACTATATGCACTGGGGTTTCAGCGGCTTCTCATGATCCCTGTGTGGAAAACTGTCATGTGACCTCTTGAGCGCCCGATGGCCCCCTATACGCGTGAGGACTTTTGTTGGGGCATTCGAAGGAGGCGAGTCTGACTTCACCCTGAAAAGGGGAAGAGGCCCGGGCCACGAGGCAAGCTAAGCATTGCTTTACTGTACATTAGTCGCAGTGGCATCTTGGGTGACTCGGCAATCAGTGAGTGGAGTGGCCCGGTGGGCGCAGTGTGTCCCTTACTCGCACATGTTTCTTCCCCCCCATCCTTCAGTGACACTGGCTTGTGGCGATATTGCTGCACGACACCCTGGGCCCAGTAGAGTGAGCGTGGAGCTGGCTATCGAGAGTGGTCGCGCATTGGGCGGCCCATCTAGGTCCATTGCGTGGGAGCCGAGTCTTGTGAACTTACTGTCCTAGGATCTAACCAGTACTCTCATACCCGATGGGGAAGCCAAGGTCATATAAAGCGCAGCCCCCCCCCCACAGGCTGAGACAACGGCATCTGCAGGAGATGGCGGGAGCACACCACAACAGGGTGCGTCTGGTGGCAGCGCCCTACTAGACCACTCACATCGATTCGATTAGCTGATGGCAGCGATATTGGATATCAAAATCACGTTAGATATGTTATGCTTCAAAATGGGATTCCTATGGGACAACCACAAAAAGCTCAAGGCCAGAGTGGGGGAGTTGGAATCGACGCTTGTGGCCCTACAGTGTCTTTTGCCAGAGATCAAATGAAAGCCCTGCAGCAGGAGGTGGAATACTTAACAACTCGAGTGGAGGACCAGGAAGGTCGCTCCCGCAGCAACAGTGTACGCCGTGTGGGGCTGCCAGAACTAATAGAGGGCCCAGCCATGGACTTGTACCTGGAACAGTGGTTCTCCAGCAAAATCCTACAGGGCAAAGTCTCAAAATTATTTTCCATTGAAAGGGCACACAGGGTCCCAGGTAGCCCTCCACGCCCAGGGAACGCGCCACAACCAGTTGTGGCCAGGCTGTTCAACTACAGAAACAGGGACCACATTCTTCAAGTCACTAGGTCCAGGGGCCCCTGGCAGGTGGAAAACGCAACTGTGCACATATACCTCAACTACACCATGGCTGTCCAGCGTCGCAGAAACTGCTACACAGAGGTTAGACAATGCCTGAGGAAGCACCATATAAAATATGCGCTGCATTTTCCATCAAAGCTGCGTATTCACCATAAAGACTCCAACATATATTGCTCCACCCCGGAAGAAGCCTGGTCATGGTTGGACTAAAGTGGGATTGCACATCCTCCACCCACTGTCAGGACAGACTCACGGCCGGCCTGGAAACTCGTGGGTGCAAGCAGAAGGTGAGGGAAGAGCAGGATACAGCGGCCAACCAAGACACAGGTGGCAGCGGAACGTGTGCAGGCCATAAAGACAGCGGAACAGCACCACAATGTCGATTAGCCCTGACTCGAACTCAGACGACGGCCGGGTCTGTCTGGTGCCCCTAACAGATTCACAGCGGGCAGAACTACAAGGAGTGGGACACGGGGTGACTCCACAGTCTGTGAATGACCTTGGGTGAGGCCTTGGAGAATGTGGAGACCCGGAGACGAGACTCTATGCCTAACTGCTGGACGGCAAAGGGACTGGGGTGGGACCATTCTGCGTATCCTTTTCTGATGGTAAACTGTGTAAATGTCGATCTAAGGGTTGCCTCACTTGATTACTTATTGTTTTACTTTCCGAATAGGGGGACCTGTGCTATGTGATATCCTAGGGTTGGTTGATTAATAACTGGCTGCCAAAGTCAGGCTAGAATAGTGTCCATCCACGCCTCCAAAATCTGTTTGGTAGCTGAGGTAGCAATTGTTTTATTGAGTTTGAAGGCATTTCAGTGCATGTGGCCAATTGCCCGTTGGCAAGCCGGCCTTGGGTCAGGAGTTCTGGGCACGTTATCCTTGTTTAATGTGATCTCTATTTGTTACTGTGTAAGACATGCGCTACAGTGGTGCAAAATAACATACAGGGAGGTGGCTGGGGGGTGGGGTGAGCGGATGGGTCTGATGGCGTGGCGGGGGGACCGTTCTCGCCATATTAGAGACTGAATAGAAAATAATGAGTACACACTAATAACCTGGAATGTGTGTGAGCTTGCGGGATGCGTCAAAAGACATAAAATATACCAATGCTTGCGCTCCCATAAGATCGCAATTGCATTACTGCAGGAGACACACATTACTACACAAACACTGGCATCATTGCGCAAGCCCTGGAGGGGCACGGTCATAAGCACCTCATACTCTGGATACGCCAAAGGCGCCCTTAAATGGGTGGCACCGGGCGTAATGTTGAAATTGAATCACACCCCCATTGACCTTCAGGGCCGCTACGTGATATTAGAGGGCCTGCTGGATGGGTCCCCACTTGCATTGGTCTCTCTGTATGCCCCGAACACTGGACAGGCGCAGTTCCTACTTACACTCACACCGTCCCTTCCGTCTGACCCTACAGCACCGACACTATGGGGGGAGTCTATAACTGTACATCCGATCTGGATCTGGACAGCTCACGTCCGCTGCACACGGGTGAGCAATCCATCCATCTGGCAAGACACCTGAGGGATTGAGCGGATCATAGGCAACTAAAAGATGCCTGGCGTAGTCAACACCCTGAAATGCGCATATACTCCCATTACTCTAAGCAGTATGATCTCCACACGCGGATCGATGCAATATATTGCTCCATGATAGCTGTAGCTAGGGTAACGCAGACGGAATATCTGGCATGGACGTTATCTGATCACAACCCACTACAGTTGCGCATCTCGTGGGGCGTTCGGAGGGCTAGGATCCCGACATGGTGTCTTTCCGTAGCCGCACTCCGAGACACGACCTTTCGCTCTGGTATCTTACAGACGATCATCACATATTTCCAGGAGAATACAGGTACCGCTTCCAACGGAGGCGTGGAATGGGAAGCGTTTTAAACGGTCACCCAAGGATAGGCCATCAAGATGACATATGGCTCATGCATGGCATTGATGGGGGATTTGCAAAGACACGAGGCAGAGATTATTAGGTGTGAAAGCCTGGCGCCCACAGATCCCCAGGTGAACCCGCTGCTGGCTCAGACGTGGCTGGCATACAGAGAGACCTCAGATAGCCTGAATGCACTAGTCTACGAGCACTATTTAGCCCGACAGCATGCAGAGGGTGACAAAGAAGGCAAAATGTTAGCTTGGCTTCTAAAAACTGATGCTTCTCAACCCCCCATCACCGCGATATATACCAATGAAGGGGTGCAACGCAAGCGGTGATCAATGATTTCTTTTACAAATACTACACAGCTTTGTACAGGGCGCCTGTGGCTAATACCCTCCCTCGCATTCACAGCTTTTTAACAACAGTACAGCTCTCACAGGCCACACAATCTCAACATGATGCATTAGAGGAACCTATTACAGCGGCGGAAATAATGGATGCTATTGAACAGTTAGCCTCAGTAAATCACCGGGTACCGATGGCTGGACCTCAGAGCTATACTCCACTTACTCTGAGCAACTAGTGCCTCAGGTGGCGAGTGTATATGAGGAGGCCTACGAAAAGGGAGCGCTTCCAGCGTCTTTGCGGGAGGCGTTGTTGGTGATACTGCCTAAACCCGGCAGGGATCCCCTGCAAATGGCATCATTTCGGCCCTTATCGTTATTGAATGCCGACTACAAAATATTGGGAAAAGTGCTGGCTAATACATTAATGGAAACGGCGTCCCTCCTGATACATGAGGATCAAAATGGTTTCAGCCCAGGGAGAAGCACAGGGCTGAATCGGCGCCGTCTGTTCAGGCAGCTGGACTGGTCTCATACAGCAGTCGACGCCCTGTGGCTGGCAGGCTTGGATATTGGAAAGGCGTTCGATACACAGGGGTTGCAATACCTGATAGAGGTGCTGGGTAAATTTTGCATAGGACCTAAATTTATACGCTGGGCACGTCTATTATACACAAATCCGCAGGCACGAGTCTGGACAGGGCGTGACATTTCTCCGCAATTTACCATCGAGCGAGGTACTACACAGGGTTGCCCCTATCACCTATCCTATTCGCATTCGCCATGGAGCCATTGGCATGTAGGCTGCGTCAACGAGTGTTGGACTGGGATATATACGTGGATTGACAATGGCATATATTTTCGTTGTATGCAGGCGACTCGCTGGTGTACCTACGAGGAGATAGCGCTGTACTACATGACCTAATGTTGCTACTAGATACCCATGCTCTGGCCTCAGGACTCTGGGTCATTTGGCATAAGTCGGTAGTCTTTCCTCTGCCTCTGACAGTTCAAATGTTTTTCCATCGCCTTTTGGAGTTCCTCAGGGCTCCATTTTGAGTCCTTTGCTTTTCAATCTTTATGTCAGGCCACTAGCAGACATTGCTGACAATGTTCGGCTGACCCTTTTTACATATGCTGATGATTCTCAAATCATCTTCTCACTTTCCAATTCTGACCCATGCTCCTCCTCTGGCCTCCAGTTGGGCCTACGACAAATCGCAATTTGGATGAGCCAAAATTATTTGAAACTCAACACTAATAAAACCGAGGTCCTTATCCTAGGTAAAAAGAAAGACCTCTGGGGCACCTCTCATGGGTCTGACGAGATGGGTGCTCTTCCGCGGCCAGTTGATCATGTCCGCAACCTGGGTTTTTATATTGACGACTCTTTGATGATGCATCATCAAGCAGTTAAGGTTGCTGCTACTTGCTTTACCATTTTAAAATACAAAATCCTTTAGATGTTGCCCAATGCCACCGTGGTCCATGCCCTTATCACATTACAGCTGGACTACGGGAATGTTCTTTTTCTGGGTGCAAATAAGGCTGTGTCCCGCAGATTGCAACTTGTACAAAATTCCGCTGCAAGACTCCTCTGTAGGGTTCCCAGATATTCTCCTATCTCTGGACATCTCCGATATCTACATTGGCTCAGAATTGAAAAGCGGATCGAATTTAAAGCACTGAGCTTTATGTTTAAAATCAAATGGGGTTTAGCACCTGATTATTTGCACACCCTCGTCTGCCCCTATGTTCCTACCCGTCATCTCCGCTCTGCTTCACTTGAAAAATTCTTAGTTCCTAGATTTAAATTGGCCAGAATGGGTGGTAGATCTTTTTCGGTTCTAGGTCTCACTCTTTGGAACTCCATTCCTCTTGCTATACGCAAGGAAACCTTGTACTCCCAGTTTCGTCGCTCACTAAAAACCTGGCTATTTAACCAATAATTTTCTCTGAATCAATACCTCTCTATGTTTTCTTGCTTTTCTTCCAGCACTGACTTTTTAAATTCACACGGGGCCCCTGAATCTAAGGATAACCCTATCAAGGAATTAAGCTATATTGGAAAAAGAATGGTTGCACCGGGTGAAGTGCTGTTTTACAATAGTATGAGAATGGCATAGCTCTGGACTGACATCTATATAATAGAGCACACAAAATGAATTGATTGTAATCTTTTTTATTATTTATTTATTTTTTTATATATATTTTTCTCCTTTTTATATTAGTCTTTTTATAATTTTATCTCACTTGTCTTATCTATGAATAATTGATTATTCGTGCAGATTCAATTCAAACAATCTTTTTTGATACATGAATAAGTTGTCATTACAATTTGTGTCACACTGATTCGGTCACAATATTATACGGAGATGACAATTATAGCAACAACTTGTATTTATCACATATGTTGTAATCAAAACCACAATTTATAATAAAATCAAACTAATGTGAATAAAACACTGGCAGTGATATAAGGAATACCACCAACGCGTTTCGGCAAATGCCTTCTTCAGGATTTTCTTTTACCAGTGAATGCTCTTTAGCTAAAAGTAGGTATTGCTCCAATGTTTCCACTGTTATTTCAGGGTACATGGATAAGTCCAGCGTTTTGATTTTTTTTAAGGACGCGTTTTACGTACCATCTGTTGAAATATGATTGTCTTGTTGTAGATATCACCAACATGTTGTGTCTCTAGTTCTATCTTTTCTCACTTGCACAGGACCATGTTGCTTATACATCCTTTATTCTTAACCATGACCCCCAAATATATCGATCCATATGGTGAAGATTGTAGATTCCTAAAACTTCATGTAAGGCCGTTTGTTTTTCTTCCTCTGATATTTTCTTTGTGATTTCTAATCCACATGTTGTTTTGCCATAGTTCTGCTTATCTATCTCAGGGCCACATGAGTACGGCGTCCGTTTTCGTTACCTCCGACCAGCTGGTTTATCCGACCAGAATTATATAGATGTCAGTCCAGAGCTATGCCATTCTCATACTAATGTAAAACAGCACTTTTCCAATATAGTTTTCTTCCAGCACTGTCCAGGCGCCGGGAAACCCTTTTTGGGTAGCTGTTGCGCCGTATAAATTTAATAAATAAATAAATAAAATTTCCCATGAAAGGAAACCCACTGGACCAAAGACAGGGTATCAGGGCTCGAAAAATCTGAAAAATGGTACTAGTCCTGCAGGTCTAGTGCCTTGGAAAACCCCCTCGACCTCACTTCAACCTACTTGACCTCCGTGTCCGAAAACGGAGCAAAAGTGACAAGATAACAAGATTTAAACGCATCATTATTGCTCATTCCCTTTGTGAGCAATAAAAATGCCTTTAAATCTTGTTATCTGGTCACTTTTGCTTCGTTTTCACAGACAGAGGACAAAAGTTAGTTTCTCTTCCTACTCGCCTGAAAGGGCGAGTAGGACCTAAAAATAGCTCTTCTTCATCAATTCTTCCTCGCAAATGCGAGGGGGCGAGTGGCATTGTCGAGCACTGGGTATGCCCCAAACGCCGATGGAGTGGGTATTCAACACCTTTAAGTATCTGGGGGTGCAGGCTTACCATTCCAGTGTGGACATCATAGAAGGGAACCTGGGTAGGGCAGTGACGAGAGCACGAGCGGCGCTACCGTTCTGGCGCTGCCTCCCCTTGTCTCCCATGGGCAGAGTGTCAATAGCTAAAATGCTGTTACTCCCAAGGCTCCTCTATTTTTTTGCTGCCCTCCCGTATGGATTGCCGAAGTCCTTCTTTACGGGCCTAGAGTCGCTCTTAGTTGTGTTAATATGGGGGGAGCTCGATGTCAAGAGTGACGCTCCGCAGGCTGTACCTTCCGCTCATGGATAGGGTATTGGGGACCCCAAATTATGAGCATTATTATGCTGCTGCACAACTTCAATGGCCAATGAGATGGCTAGTGAGTGCCCATGTGGCAGAAATGTCCAGTTGGACAATGCCATTGAGGCGCACAGTCTTTGTAGAATGGCTGTTGGGTTCCACTACCCTGATGCAGAGGAAACAAGGCAACCTGCTGATGGCGGCAGCTAGACACAGCTGACTGCGCTACGTGGTACCTAAAAATCAAACAATGCCTTATGCACCTATGCTACCACTGGAGGTTTTGCCGGGCTCATTTACCTGCCCTGAATGACCAGAGCTGGAATCCTGGGCAGCGGTGGGATTGGATACCTGGGGTGATCTATTCACTAATGCATGGCTACAAACCCTAGAAGGACAAATGGAGAGATTTGGTATCCCACAGGGCACTTTCTTGCTCTATGTGCTACTAAAACGACAATTCCTTCAGACATTGGGATACGCGGAAAGGGAGCCAGATACGTCACCGGTGCTGCGTACCCTGCTTACACATAGGAAGGGCAGTCACGCAGTGACGGCATTATACAGTTCTCTCAACCCCGCTTCTATCCTCTCACTGGTGCAACTCCGGGCAATACTGGGACTCTGAGCTGGCAATCACCATAACCGATAAACAATGGACTCAGTGCATAGGGTATCATGCTCTCGTCTGAGTGCGTATTGGAATGAAATTGCGGGGACACTGGGGGGGTAGCAACGGACACACTGAAACCTGTACAGGGCTTGCACTTTCTACTTGGCATTACCAAGCGCAAAGCCAAGTGGAAAAGCTTGAACAAATTCCTAGACTTTGCACTGGCTCTAGCTGAGAGGAGAATAGCTATGTCTGGGAAGCCGAGAGTAGCACCCAATACACGTTTATGGCTGCTGGACCTCCACAGGGCACTGGTGGTGGAATATACGACACAAGTTTTGTCTGCACCTCGTAACCCCCTCAGGCCCATCCTATGCCATGGCAAGAATATTTGTCCTTTGTATAAGGCAGACTGAATGCGTCTAGCCCCTTGCAGGGCTGAGAAGGTCTCTCACATTTGGATCCGATACCAATACTAAGGAACACAGATATAAACAATGTGGACGCTTTGTTACGGCGCTGTAGCTTCTCCCTGGCCCCCGTTTCACCCCCCCCTCCCTCCCCTCCTCCTCCTGATCTCGCTGATTATAAAGAGCACACACTTACACACATGTTGTAGCTCATGCACGTCTCACATCACTGCCCATGTGTGGACCATTAGAGGTTGTATAGATTTCTTTTCTTGTTTTTTGAATTTTCTTCTTCCGATGTGTTTATAACGTTTTGATTGGTGTGTAAATAAGGTGACAAGGTTGGTCTGTTGTATTGTTTGCTGAGTATAAAGTGGATAGCATACAAAGATATATATATATATATATATATATAGTTTGCTTTCTCCTCTTGTATACAGGGTAGCCAGGCTCCTCAACAAGTGTCAAGTTGGTAAATGTCACTGTTTGATATTGTATGACGACAACATGTATTATGCTTAAAACTGTGAAAAAAACAATAAAAAAACAATAAAGACAATTTTAAAAAAGAAAGAAAAAAAGCATATACAAACCTGTAACAATTGCAATTCCTTTCTCTCTCTTTTTTTTTTATAAATCTCTTTATTGAAACACACATCGGCAAATCAACATAATACAGGTGGTCATGCAGATTTCGCAACACAGTACGCAGTGGTAGATGATTCATTGACTTAATCATAGAGTGGAACATTCATGGGGACAGTGGGTCTTCATCTTCAACACTGCGAGGCGGTACACAGATCTCCCCTCTATGCACATTCCATAAATTCCATATACGGGACCATTTCTTAGGGCACCCTCTTGCCACATATATGTTTTTTTCTCTAAACATACACCAGTCAAGATTCTGTATCCAAGCTTCCAGAGTAGGTGGTTGCGTTGCCCCCCACAGTTTTTTTTTTTTTTTTTTTTTAAGTTTTCAAAACCTTTATTGTGCCATAGTAGTGTACACTGCTGTTTAGCCAACAACCCGGAGGCAGGCAGCTAATGTGCGCGGCAATACGCCGACTGTACGGATCAAAGTCATACACTTCCAGATTCATGTAAAGGAAATAGCGTGCAACAACAAAACAACTAAAACAAAAGAAAACAAAACCAAACTTGCCACTCGACAACACAATTGTGGTACATACAGCTCCCTAGATAGTGTCAGACAGTATAAGGGCAACACGTTGCGACCATCAACTTCGCAGTATCCAGCTAGGGACCCCATCCTGAGCAGTCCAGTCCAGAGGCCCATAAGACCCACCTTCCATGCAGCGGCACCCGAAGAAGGTAATCCCCAAGCGATCCAAGTGCCGCCAACCAGGGCAATCACACCCCACCTGCGTTTCCTGCATACATGACCAGGAGCACCGCAACACTCCCATGCACACCCCCGACCCCTGATCCATCAGACACTCTGGCTGTCCCCCTCCGACTCTGTGCCCTGACGCTCCCGCGCCCAACTCACAAACGGCTCCCAGATGTCCCTGGGTCTGGAGGCAGCAGGCATCAGCTCCCAGAACGTGGCCAGCTGCGTGCATCCATACGTGACATCCGCCAGCCATCCCTTCACCGTGGGTACCCCCCCCGCCGCCCCCAATGGATGGCCACTCGCCTCTTGGCAAACAATAAAAGCAAAGCCTGCAATTTACGCGCCTGCGGCGGGGTGGCTCGGACGTACCCCAGCAGCCCAATCAGGGGGGAAGGAACCTCCGCACCACTAACAATCTGGTTAATCACTTGAAACACTTGAGGCCAATAGTTATCCAGTTTGGGGCATGACCACGCAATATGTAAGAAGGAAGCAGCGGCGGAGCCGCACCTCCAACAGTCATCCGTCTCCCGAAGTCCCATCCGTTTTAGGCTGATGGGTGTCCTGTAGAAGCGATGTAAAAATGTAAAGTGTATGAGGCGCAAGTTATAATTCGGCGAAAGCTCAGTGAGCTGCCCGCAGCAGAACTCCCACTGCTCCTCTGACACCTCAGGCTGAAGTTCTGCATTCCATTTCCGCAGAGCGTTCGGCATCGCAGTGGGTCCCGCGTCTTGCATATGGCGTTAGATACGCGTAACCAGTTTTCGGGGCGACGGGGAGCCCACCACCGCCTCCAGAGCCCGAAAGACCGGTGGCTCGGCGGGGAGCTCCCCTGAAAGCGCCCGGCACGCCGCTCGGAGCTTGTGGTACAGGAACAACTCGGAGAAGGGCACTGTCTCTCCGTCCTCCGGCGATGGGGGGGGCACGAACCTACCATCAGGGAAAAGGTCAGCGAATGTACGAAGACGCAACCTCTCAGCCAGGCCACCAGCCATCCCATCCGCAGCACATGGCAGCAAGGGGTTGCGCAGCAGAGGGAGCGAGGGGGCATAGAGCAACGGAACCTGTGCTCGTCGGCGCAGCTCCTCCCACACCCACCTCAACAGCTCCGCCGTATCCACGTCCACCCCTGGGCGGCGAGCCTTTGCACAGATCGCGACACCCAGCGGAAGGGGCGCCATCGCGTCCCGCTCCACCGCAACGTGGAGCTGAAAAGGAGTGGGGTGGGCCCAGAAATGTAAGAACTGCGCCTGTGCACAAAGTGCATATAGCTTCATATCGGGGGCCCCCAGCCCCCCCCGACGGAGGGGCTGCGTCAGCGTCTCCCATGCCACCCTAGCCTGCCCACCAGCCCACACCAGCTCCATCAGGGAGGAACGCAGAGTAGCAAAGAAGTGGGCCGTAAGCGGCACGGGTACATTGGTAAACAGATAAAGGAACTTGGGCAGCACAATCATTTTTGTCAGCGCAATGCGCCCCGTCAACGACAGCGGCAGGGAAGCCCACATCTTCACCTTTTCTCTGAGCCACATCACCGCCCTACCGAAATTGAGATTCCAGATCTCCTGGATGTCCCGGCTGATCCAAATTCCTAAATATTTGACCTCAGCAGCCTCCCAACGCAGCGGGTATTCAGAGGCAACCACCCCGGTTCCGTCCATGAGGGGAAAGACCACTGACTTAGCCCAATTGATGGATATGCCTGCGAGGCCCTCAAATCGAACAAATTCCCTCAGGACGGGATCAAGATTTTCTGCAGGATTAATGAGATAAAGGGTCACATCGTCCGCATAGAGCGAAATCAGAAGGCTCCTAGAGCTGAAACCAATGCCCCTCGCCGTGTGGTGCTGCCGAATCCTGGCCGCCAGCGGCTCCATAGCAATGGCAAATAGCAGCGGGGAGAGAGGGCATCCCTGCCTAGTGCCCCGAGTTATGCTGAACGGGGCAGACACCTGGCCATTCACTCGCACCCGCGCGGTGGGCAAAGTATACAGCAAGCGAATTTTCCAAAGCAGCAGCGCGCTGAACCCCATCCTCTCCAGTATTCGGAACAGATAGGGCCATTCAAGAGAGTGAAAGGCTTTCGTGGCGTCTAAGAACACCACCGCGGCCTTGACCTCAGGATGGAGATAATTTAGGGTGGCAAATATCGTTCGTAAGTTGTGGGAAGTCGCCCTCCCTGGTATAAACCCTGACTGATCCGGTAGAGCAATCATCGGCAGCATTGGTTGCACCCGGTTCGCCAGCAGCTTAGCCAATATCTTAACGTCGACATTAATCAGAGACAGAGGCCGGTACGAGTGCAAGTCGTCAGCGGGCTTATCCGGTTTCAGCAAGGTGATGATCATTGCCTCGCGCATGGTCTTCGGCAAGGCCCCAGTTTCCAAGGCCTCCTCATACACCGCCAGTAGCCGAGGCGCCAGCTCGTCGACGTACGCCTTGTAAAAGGCCGTCGTAAGGCCATCAGGTCCAGGCGCCTTATCTGGAGGCAGGCTCCTGATGACTTGCGCCACATCCCCGGCGTCTATTGGGAGATCCATATACTCTCTATGCCTATTATTAAACCACGCCAACGCAATGGAGTCCAGGAAGGACTCAAGCCCCTCAGGGCTCGCAGTCTGAGTGGTAGTGTACAATCCCGAATAGAACTCAGCGAACGCCCTTCCAATCTCCCCCTTGGTGTGGAGTAGTGTACCCTCCTCCGTGCGCAGCTCATGGATATACGACGCGGGGCGCTGCTGCCTGGTCATATTGGCCAGTAGCTTACCTGGCCTCCCACCCTCGCCGTAACGGCGGGCTTCCGCATATTTACCGAGAAATTTAACCTCCCGCATGGCCTCTTCGTTATAGTCCAACAATTTAGATTTCAACCGCCCCGCCACCTCCGGGTCCTCCCCCACAAACACCTCACCCTCGAGCTGTTTTATGTCCGCCTCCAGCGAGGCCAGGGTGCCCCTAATTGCCTTCAATACCCCCGCCTGGCGCGAAATACACTGGCCCCTAATGACAACCTTGAAGGCTTCCCATAGAGTCGCCATCGTGCTCACCGACCCCACGTTACGTTCGAAATAATCGGTAACATCCGTACGGATCTCTTCCTTGAAGGCCTCGTCTAACAAAGCGTGAGATGGGAGCCGCCATGAGAATGCCCGGGGAGCCTCACCCGGGAGCACTAGCGTTAACAGGCAGGGCGCGTGATCTGAGAGCGAACGGGACATGTGTTCGGCCTTCGACGTCCACAGTGCAACATCTCGCGACACCAGCCAGAAGTCCAAGCGGGACCACGCACTGCCCTGCGCCGATATGCAAGTGCCCTCCCGCAGCCCAAGATGCCGACCCAGCCATACATCCACCAGCGCACCGTCCACAACAATCTCTCGTAGTGCCGAGCTCGCCAGCGGGTTCAGTGCACGCGCCACTCCCTGTCTGTCATCCCTGTCATTCATCACAGCATTAAAGTCACCGCCCCAAATGACCGTGTCGCAGCCAGTGTTCCTCACCTTCCCCCACAGCTCATGGAAAAACACAGGAGAATCAACGTTCGGTCCGTAGACTGCTACCAATACTACCTGTACGCCACACATAACCCCCTGCACCACCACATATCTCCCCTCAGGGTCGCACAGAACAGAACCTTCCCGCCAGTCCAAGCCACGACGGATTAATATGGCCACTCCACGGGCATAGTTAGAGTATATGGCGGAGTAAACATGACCCCATCTGGCGTGACGCAGCCGCGGGGCGGGGGCAGTATTCAAGTGGGTTTCCTGCAGCATGCACACATCCACACAGTGCCGCACCATATATGCATGTACCAGCCGCGCCTTTCTGTGGTCATTGAGCCCCCGGACATTCCATGTAATGCAATTCAGAGTCGTTCCGGATCTGGACATTTGCATCCCGTCTCAACTGTACAACACATAAACATGTATATGGAAGCAATCTGCACTGAACTGACAATATATCTAGGGCAGAAAATTAAACGTGGCCTTAAACTTTTAGACGAAAACCCCCTTCCTCCTCCCCCCACCCACGCCAACCCCCCAACCGGGTCGTGTAGAAACCCTCCCATACCCCATCTCCCAGAAACCGTCAACATACAGGGGAACATTCCCAGTGGGGTGTGGCTACACCGGTCACTACCCTGTAGAGAACAGGGTGGCCGGAAGAACTGCAGGGGATGCGGGCTTCCCAAACTCTGAATTTAGCAGATCCATGATCACGGCCGTGAGCGGAGCCAGGGAGCAGGGCACCACCCTCATACCCCCCCAAGCAACCCAGAAACATACCCTCAAAGTCAGTGTGTCCTTACATCCAGGCGCCCGCGTGGGGAGCCACAATCACCCAACATCACTAAGATTACCAGTCTCAGTCTCATCAGCATTCTTGGGTGCCCGATTCGCTTTCCGACCCACATGTTTGGCAAACTTCAGAGCCTCCTTAGCCTCAACGAAGATGTGGGTAGATCCATCGAAGGACACCTTTAATTTGGCTGGGTACAACAGCGAATAGGGAACCTGCGCCTGCAGGAGGAGCCGCTTAGCTGGCAAGAACTCCCGGCGGGCAGCCTGGACGGCCGGGGTAAAGTCCGGGTAGAAAGAAAGCGTGTTGTCCAGGTGGGTAATAGTCCCCCTTTCCCTGGCCAATTTAAGTATCACATCCCGGTCTTGATAGTTCAGTAGTCGGGCAATTATAGGCCGAGGCGGCGCGCCAACCGGGGGCCTCTGTCCCAGTGACCTGTGCGCCCTTTCTACCGCAAAAACTGACGACAGGCCGGGGTCAAACAGTTCGTGGAGGAGGTCGGTTATGTAGGTTTCCATTTTCAATATGGCGGTGGTCTCCGGCACCCCAGTAATGCGTAGATTATTGCGCCTCGAGCGCGCTTCCAGGTCCTCGTTTTTAGCGCGAATGACGCTCAGCAATTTGTCCATGTGGAGGAGTTGTCCCTTCGTCTCCACTTGAAACTCATGGAACTCCGATTGCCTGGTCTCGAGCGCGTCCAGCCGCGTGTCATGTGCCAACACCTGCGTTTTCACGGAGTCCAGCTGACTAGTGAGATTTCCCAATTTCGTGTCTATATTCCGGAGGCTGGAGCGCATCTCGAGCATCAATGTACGTAGATCTTCGCCCTGGTCTACGGGGGTTGAGTCCTGTTGCGCAGCGTCTGGGGGGTCCTGCGCCATCTCCGCCTGCTTGGCTGAGCGTTTGTGGTCGAAGGTTAACTTCGCCTGCCTGGAATCGTGCTTTCCCATGTTTAGGTGGACGCGCCCGGCACTCCTCACCAACCGCCCGTTGCTACCAGAAACCAGGCCCTCACCGCACCGACCCCGGACAGGGCCGCACTATCGCCAGGGGCAGGATGTTAGGTTGCGACCACCGCTCCTCATCTCCCGTCGTCGGGACACTTGTATCGGCCTCCCAGCTACTCGCACAGCCTGTGACAGACTATCTCTGGGCTGCAACCTCGAGCGGGCCAGTTCACAGCACCGGGCCGGGCAGTCAGCCTCCTCGACTGAGCAGCACACCCGGCACCTGCAGTGGTCGCCTTTCCGCAGCCCAGCCCGCAGTCGCAGTATACCGCGCTAATCAGCGACCGGGACCACCAGCCACCTCAGTGTCCTCGTACTCCTCCTGTCCCCCGCCTGATCGTCGCAGCTCCCAGTGGGGCCCGTCACTCACCGCCGTCTGCGGAACTCCAGCGACTCCAGCTCCGTACCCCGTGGCCGCCACCGGGTCCCAGCAGCGCTCGGCGGGTCGCCCTCGGGGGCAGGCAGGGTCCGGGCAACAACAGGTAGAGCAGCGAGCACCCCGCCGGACTCAGCAGGTTTTGCAGTCACCACATTCAGGCCCCCGGGATCCAATCACCCGACAGTGCTCCAACCTCGCTCCGGGCGGCGCGCCGATCACAGGCCTCCCCATCGGCCTCGGTCGTGCCGCCGCTGCCCCGCACCTCCAGCTCCAGGAGCACCTCGGGCACACTCCACCCTCAGCGCGCAGTCTCTGGGCCAGGTCGGGCACGCTTCGTTCTTCAGTCGTCCGCTTCCGCTGTTCCGGCCTGATGCCGCCGCGGCCGCCCCGGCCTTGAGTAACCACCAGTCCCGACCTCACTTCCAGGATGGGCTTCCCATCAGGTCGCCCGCCCGCCTCGCGGCCCGATAGCTCGGCCGGGGATATTCCTTACGGGCTCCGCTTTCCACCGCAAGCGCACCACACCTTCCGGCGCAGTGCCAGCTGGTCCGGTCAGCTCTCGCTCACCCCAGAGTGCAGGATAAATGCAGGATAGTTTTCCGGCCGGCGGAGCACGCTCACAGAGCGGCCATTTCGCTTCACGGCAAGCCACGCCCCCCTTGCCCCCCACAGTTGAGCGAAATTTCATTTGGCGTACATGAACCCCAGTGTGACCCATTGCGTCTGGGAAGTGTTCAGGTCTGTGGGCTCCCAAATGTTCAAAAGACACCTTCTCGCCTCCGGACGGAGAGAGACATGTAGGACCTAGTTGAGTATGTCATGGATTTGGTGCCAGTAAGAGCTAATGTGTGTGCATTCCCAGATGGTATGCATGAACGTTCCGATATGACCGCAACCCCTCTTGCATTCGCCCGTGACAGACAGTCCCATGCGTATCAGACAGCGCCCCAATATGTAAATTCTATGTAGAATTTTAAGCTGCACCAGTCTCAGCCGAGCCGAGATAGCCACTTCTTTGGGGGAGGATACTGCAGCCTGCCAATCCTCATCATCTAGCTCTGTCCCGTCCTGGGTCCATTTATCCCGCAGTGTTTGTAGGGGGTCTGCCATGTGGTTAACTAACTTTTTGTATATCAGAGAAATTGTTTTATCACAAAGGTGACTGTCTAAAACTCTGTCTTCCGGGGGAGACGCCTCCGGGGGATCAGAGCCCTCAGGCAACAAAGAGCAGAGTGAGTGCGAGACCTGAGCATAGCGAAAGTACTCGGTGTCCGCCAGCTTATATTCACTCTGGAGCGTGCTGAAGGACTTAGGCCCTTCCCTTCCCTAGACATCTTTGATAGTCAAGATGCCAATCAGATCCCACCTGTCGAAGCCCTGTGTTCGCCACTGAACGCCTAGTTTTTCGGAGTTCCAAAGGGGTGTAGCCAATGTTAGTCTATGCCTCCAGCCTAGTGAATTGGTGACATTATGCCAAGTTTGAAAGGAGTGGTTCGTAAGACCCGTTAGCCAGAATCTTTTAGGTCTGGAATATAAGGCTCTGCTGTAGGTGCCCCCTGGAAGGAGCCACCTATCCATAGCATAGCCCGGATTGTTCGGACGTCCATACGTGCAATGATTAATGGCCACCAGGTGGGACGCCCTGTAATATTTCCTGATGTCAGGGAGGCTGATGCCTACATCGTACCAGTTGAGCGTATGTTTGTGGAGGGCGATTTGAGAACTACCATTCCACAAAAGATCCCTATGCAGACCTTCTATGTCTTTGAAATATTGAGCCGGAACTAAATCTAGATTGTTTTATAGGGCATATTGGAACCTTGGTAGGGCCATCATTTTAAATAGGGCGGCTCTGTCCAGGAGGGAGAGAGGCAACCTTTTCCAATGAGCAATATCGCTTTTGAGTCTTTGGAGTGGGGGAAGGAGATTTTGAGCATAACGAACCGAGCGGTCAAGCGAAATATAGATTCCCAAATATTTAAACCTGGACATGGTGATTTGTATTGGGCAGCCCCGGGGCGGAACAGGGGGATCCGCGCTCAGCACAAATAATAATGATTTTCCCCAGTTAATGGAGAGTCCAGAGAATCTGCCGAAAATAGACAGGATGTCAAGCACTACCATAAGAGATTTCCTAGGAGAGGCTAAGTAGAGGAGAATGTCATCTGCGTATAGAGATATACGTTCTTCCCACCCGGTGGACCACCGCAACCCTCTTATCATTGGGTCCCAACGGATCCAAGCCGCAAAGGGTTCCATAGCCAGGGAGAAAAGGAGGGGAGACAGTGGGCATCCCTGGCGAGTGCCACGGCTAAGCGGAAAGGTGGCAGAGACTTTGTTGTTTACCACCACTTGAGCCAGTGGGTCAGCATATAAAAGACGCACCCATTGGATATAGTTCGGGCCGAATATGAATTTCTCTAGAACCGCCCATAGGTAGGGCCACTCAATGGTATCGAAAGCCATAGTACCATCTAATGACACAATCACAGTAGGCTCACAAAGGGTGTGGGCCCGATCTAGAACCCCATGAACCCTCCACTGGTTAAGGGCTGTGTTTCTGTGGGGCATGAAGCCGGATTGGTCTGGATGTATTAAATCACTAATTAACTTCACCAAGCGGGTAGCTAATAATTTGGCTAGTATTTTAGGTTCCGCATTTAAAAGAGAGATGGGCCTATATGAGGCACAGTTAGTTTTAGCCTTCCCTTCTTTATGTATGTATGGTGACAATGGTAGCTATTTTCTGCTCCTGGGGGAGCGATCCCGCTTCCCTAGATTCCTCGAACATGGCTTTCAAGTGTGGGGCAAGTTTGTCTGGTTTGAGCCTGTAAAGTTCAATGGGGAGCCCGTTGTGGCCCAGCGCTTTCCCGGAGTTTAAAGAGCGGATCGCCTGCGCAATCTCATCAGGCGTAAGAGGGCTATCCATAAAGTCTCGATCTTCCAGAGAGAGACAGGGGAGCTTGTTATCACGCAATAAGTCCTGATTGTCTGTCTGTGTGAGAGCTCACTGATGAGTAGACTTGTTGAAAATGGCCCGCAAAGCCATCAACTATTTCTTGGGGCTCCGTGATCAAGATGTCTCCTTCCACTATAAGCTCCGGGACCAGTCGGCTCACCAATTCCTTTCTATCGAGCCACGCGATAAGCTTTCCGGCCTTGTCGCCGAGGTCATATAGTCGGCCCTGTTGCTCCCTGCTAAGGGCTTTGGCCCTGTCGGTGACTAAGGTTTTATAGTCATGTTGCTTCATGGTAAGCAGATGGAGCTTCTCCGGGGTCACCCCAGATTCAAAGTCGTTTCAGAGATCAGAGATAGAGCCTGCCCCCCGGATCACCGTCTTGAACGCTTCCCATAAAGTCTGGGAAGAAGACACAGATCCCAAATTGTCAGAGAAGTATTCATCAATCAATCAATCAATCAATCAAAGCATTTATATAGCGCACTACTCACCCAGAGGGTCTCAAGGCGCTGGGGGAGGGGGGTCCGCTACTGCTCGAACAGCCAGGTCTTGAGTTGCTTCCTGAAGGCGAGGTGGTCCTGGGTCAGGTGGAGGTGGGTCGGGAGGGAGTTCCATGTCTTGGCGGCGAGGTAGGAGAAGGACAGTCCCCCTGTGGTGGCTCTTCGGATGCGGGGGACGGCGGCGAGGGCGTGGCCGGTCGATCGAAGCTGGCGTTTGGGAGCGTAGAAGTTGAGGCGGCTGTTGAGGTATCCTGGGCCTTGGTTGTGTAGGGCTTTGTGTGCGTGGGTGAGGAGTCGGACGGTGATTCTCTTGTTGACCGGGAGCCAGTGCAGGTCTCTCAGGTGTCCGGAGATGTGGCTGCGACGGGGGATGTCCAGGATGAGTCGTGCTGAGGCGTTCTGGATTCGCTGGAGTCTCTTCTGGAGTTTGGCGGTGGTTCCGGCGTAGAGGGAGTTGCCGTAGTCCAGACGGCTGGTGACGAGGGCCTGGGTGACCGTCTTCCTGGTCTCGGTGGGGATCCACCGGAAGATCTTACGTAGCATGCGCAGGATGTTGAAGCACGACGAGGAGACGGCGTTGACTTGTCTGGTCATAGAGAGGGAGGAGTCCAGGATGAAGCCCAGGTTGCGTGCGTGGTCTGTTGGTTTGGGTGCGCTGCCTAGGGCGGGGGGCCACCAGGAGTCGTCCCAGGCGGAGGGTGAGGATCCCAGGATGAGGACTTCCGTCTTGTCCGAGTTCAGTTTCAGGCGGCTGTTCTTCATCCATTCGGCTACCTCTTTCATCCCTTTGTGAAGGTTGGCTCTGGCGGGGTCGTTGGTGAGGGAGAGAATCAGCTGGGTGTCGTCGGCGTAGGAGATGATGTTGAGGTTGTGCAGGCGTGCGATGTCTGCGAGGGGGCTCATGTAGACGTTGAAGAGGGTTGGACTGAGCAAGGAGCCTTGAGGAACGCCGCAGATGACTTTGGTGGCTTCAGATCTGAACGGGGGGAGGCGGACTCTCTGTGTTCTTCCGGCGAGGAAGGAGATGATCCACTCCAGTGCCTTCTCCTGGATTCCGACGTTGCTGAGTCGCTGCACTAGTGTACGGTGGCAGACAGTGTCGAAGGCCGCGGAGAGGTCTAGGAGGATGAGGGCTGCTGTTTCTCCGTTGTCAAGCAGTGCTCGGATGTCATCGGTGGCTGCGATCAGGGCGGTCTCGGTGCTGTGGTTGGCCCGGAAGCCAGACTGCGACAGGTCGAGGGAACCGTTCGTCTCGAGGAAGGCGGCCAGCTGCTTGTTGACGGTCTTCTCGATGACTTTTGCAGGAAACGGGAGCAGCGAGATGGGGCGGTAGTTCTTGAGGTCGGTGGGGTCGGCTGATGGCTTCTTTAGTAGAGCGCTGAGTTCGACGTGCTTCCAGCTCTCCGGGAAGGTAGCGGTGTCGAAGGAGGTGTTGATGACGTCCCGCAGGTGGGGTGCGATGACAGCGTCGGCCTTGTTGAAGACGTGGTGAGGGCAGGGGTCGGTAGGAGATCCGGAGTGGATGGAGTTCATCGTGTGGACGGTGTCTTCGGTGCTGATCGGGGTCCAGGCGCGGAGGGTGGTGGTGGGGGGCGGTGGTTCGGTCGTGGCATGCGTCGGTTGAGTGCTGAAGCTGTTGTGTATGTCCGCGATCTTGTTGTGGAAGTAGGAGGCGAGGGAGTTGCAGAGGTCTTGCGAAGGGGTGATGTCGTTGTTTCCGGCGTTGGGGTTGGAGAGCTCTTTAACGATGTTGAAGAGTTCCTTGCTGTTGTGTGCGTTGTTGTCCAGTCGTTCCTTGAATGCGGTTTTCTTGGTGGTGTGGATGAGTTGGTGGTGTTTTCGGGTGGCGAGCTTGAGGGCAGTCATGTTGTCCGGTGTTGGGTCTCTGCGCCATGTCCTCTCGAGGGCTCGGCAGTTCTTCTTGGAGCTCTTGAGTTCGTCGGTGAACCATGGGGCTTTCTTGCTACTGGGTCTGCTAGGCGGGGACTTCAGAGGGGCGAGGTCATCTGCGCAGTTGCTGATGCACTTCGCGAGGTTGGTGGCCGCCTGGCTTGGGTTCGTTGCGCTGGTGGGAGGGTTCATGCTCAGGGAGGTCGCGAGCTGGTCGGCTGTGATCTTGTTCCAGCTTCTGCGTGCAACCTGTTGCTGGTGGTGGTGGATCGTGGTCCTTCTGAAGCTGAAGTGGACGCAGCTGTGGTCCGTCCAGTGGAGTCCGGTGGCGTGGCTGAAGGCGATGTCCTTGCTGGATGAGAAGACGGGGTCGAGTGTGTGTCCGGCGTAGTGGGTGGGGGTGGTGACCAGCTGCTTGAGTCCCAGGTTTGCGAGGTTGTCCAGCAGGGTGGTGGTGTTGCGGTCGTTGTTGTTCTCCAGGTGGAAGTTGAGGTCCCCGAGGAGGATGTAGTCAGCGGAGAGGAGGGCGTGCGGGCTGATGAAGTCGGCGATGTCTTCGCTGAATTGTGTGCGTGGTCCCGGGGGTCTGTAGATGAGGGTGCCTCTGAGGGTTGTCTTGGGGTTGGTGTGGATCTGGAAGTGCAGGTGCTCGGCGGGTGTGAGGGTGTGGTTGGTGTTGGTCGTGATGCGGATGGTGTTCCTGTGGATGATGGCGATGCTTCCTCCGGTCTGGTTGATGCGGTCCCTTCGGATGATCTTGTAGCCGTCTGGGATGGCGATGGCGATGTCGGGCGCTGAAGAGGCGTTCATCCAGGTTTCCGTGAGGAAGGCGACGTCTGGTGAGGTTGTGTCGAGGAGGTTCCAGAGCTCGATGGCGTGTCTGTGGACGGAGCGGGTGTTGAGCAGGATGCATTTCAGGTGGCTGCTGCTGTTGCTCGTCTTGGTCTTGGTTGGTGCTGGAGTACTGCTGGTCCGGATGCAGGTGAACTTGCAGGCGTTGCAGCAGAAGGGTCCGTGGGTGCGTCTCGGGGTGGCTCGGTAGCATCCTGGGATTCGGCCGGCGTTGAGTGCGTTGAGGGTGGCGGCGTCGTACGTCCGGCGGGTGGGCTGGGGTCTGCGGGGGCCAGGGGTCCTGGCACTGGGCGCGGGCCAGGCGCGGACGGGCGCAGACGGGCTTACCTTTGGCGCACCTTCGGCGCTCAGTCGGCGCTCCCGCTGCGTGCGTCCGCTGCGCGGTCGCTCTGGGGGCGTCATAAGAAGGGGAACGAGAGGGCGGGTCAGCTGGGCGGCGGGAGCGGCTCGGCCAATGGGCCGGTGGTGGGCGGGGCCTGTGGCGAGCTGCGGCGGGAAACTGGCGAGCGGGCGGTTCTGCGGCAAGGCTGGCAGGCAGGAGCAGGAGGCGGCAGGAGGAGCAAGGGGGTGACCCGGCCTGGTGAGAGGCGCAGCGGTCAATGGTCTTAATTAGGTCTTTACGGATCTTAGGGTCACGCAGATACCAAGGGTTAATGGGGGCCAACCTACCCGCTGTGCTCAGGCTTATGAGCAGATTTATCCAGAGGGGCGAATGATCGGAGATACCCCTAGCTAAGTGTTTAGATTTGGTTATGTAGGTGGCTTGGGCGGCAGTGACAAGGCAGTTGTCCAGTCGGGAGAGACTGTGGTGAGCCCCAGAGTGAAAGATGTGTTGTATCTGGTCCGGGTGGTATTGTCGACACCCATCAACCAGTCCCATTGCATCAAGAAAGTCAGGTAGCCACCGAGCCGAGGGCCTCACCTCCCTTGGGGAATATCTATCTAGTGTACCGGATTCCACTGCATTGAAGTCGCCCCCTATGACCAGAAGCCCCTCTGAGATGGTAAGCAGAACCGCACCCAAATCAGCAAACATTGTGCCCTGTAGAGCCAGGGGGACATAAACAGATATGAGGGTAAGAGCCCGGCCCTCCCACTTCCCAGTGATACCAACGTACCTGCCTCGATCATCCGCCCAGGTGGAGGCCACCGTTAGAGGAAACGCATTTCGGGTCATAATACCCACCCCCCTGGAGCCTATGGTAAACCCAGAGTGTGCAACTATTTTATTCCCCCCCCTATGCATTACCTTACATACGTTCCCGACCAGGTGTCTTTTTTTGGAGCAGTACTACATCTGGAGCCTGCCTCTTAATGTATTGGTGAACAAAGCTTCTTTTGATTTTGTCCCCTAACCCATTGACATTCCAACTCAAAATGTTAAATTGTTTATCCCACATTACGTCAGTCCTGCTTCCAACCACCCTCTGCATGTACCACATCCATCAAGGTCCAAAAGTTATAAACATAAGCCGTGCCGATGTAACAAAAATAATACCAAATCAACATACAACCCACCCCAATCCGACAACCCCCCACCCCACCATCCTGCACACCGGGCTAAAAACTGCCCCCCACCCAACAATCCCCCACCCCGCTGCCCTGCCCTCTGGGCTTAAAACTGCCCATGAAAACCTGGCAGAGGGCCTGTCGCCCTAGAAACTATTCAAGAAAGAGAGGAAAAACCCTAAGGGGGTAGGAGAGAGAGCCCGTCCCATCCCAGCCCTACAAGTCCACTGCATATCTACCCAAAAACAGGTAACACAGGTCCATTTAAGTCCACTTACCTGACGGCAGTAAAAGTAGCAGCCCCCCACCCATTCCCATCACTCCACACAGTGCAGACATCACAAATAATTCAGGCCCAGTCACTGAACAAGTGTCCTCTCAGACCAGTTAACGGTGAGTGTTGTCACCTCCGCTTCGGTCGGCCGGACTTCTCGCTTCCCTGCTCTCGATCCAGTCCGCTGTTGCCTCGGGTTGTTCAAAGAACCACACCTGCCCACCCGCTTCAATCCGGAGACGGGCCGGGAACAGCATGGAGTACTTCATCCCCTGGTCTCTGAGGACGCGCTTGATCGACATAAACGAACGTCTCTGCCGCTGTACACGCTGTGTGAAATCAGGAAAGAAGGATATGGCTGGGTTTTCATAACGCAAAGGGGCACTAGCTCTGGAATTTTGAAGGATTACGTCCTCAGGACCCGTGCCAACATGGGCCGCGGGGGAGCTCCTGGTATGGGACGGCCGCCCGGGATCCTGTGGGCGCGCTCAACGACGAAGAACCTACTGAGGCCTTTGGTTGCAAGTGGTTAAGGATGAGGTCCTCAACAAACGGGTCTGGTGCTTGCACCTCTGATTTCTCTGGAACCCCAAGGATGCGCAGGTTGTTCTGACGCAGGCGGCCTTCTTAGTCATCCAGCTTGTGGTCGGCAAATTTGCGAAAGTCCTGGAGTTCCCTAATCGCTCCCTGGAGCTGGGAGACATTGTCTACAAGGCTGGCGGTCGTGAGTTCTACTTGCTTGACTTTTTCATTCAACTTCCCCATATCAGTCCTAATGAGGTTGACATCAATCGCCACAGTGTTCAGGGAAGCCTTAACTCCAGTGATGGTGACCATAACGTCTTTGAGCGAGATTTCCTGCTCTTCCCCATCTAGGCCCACGGATCCGGAATCCCTGGGTGAACGGGCCTTCTGCGCATCCTTAGGGATCGTATATCGGTCGAGTTTGTTGGATTGTGTAGTTCTGGAACTTCGGGCCCCTGTGGTCTTGACGCGATCCATGTCGACCCGTTCCACACCTCTCGAGCGCGTCTCAACAGGGTTCGGTCTTTATCACTGCCCACGGACCTACAGGCCCTCCTAGGTGCCTCAGGTGACTGTCCCTTGCCAACGCCTGCTGTCGAGGCCACGCAGCCACGTCTGGTTCTCAACACTACACTATACAGGTACTATCTTAGGCCAGGGCAGGAGAGAGGCGGGCTCAGTCGTCCGTTAGGTACTTTCAGGATGGGGTGGGGCGCAATTTAAGTCCTACACCCCTTACTGGCTTCCACTCCAAAGAAACGAGCTTCAAAGCAATGCGGCCGGTGTCGGCAGTTCTGCAGCCCCTACTGGTTTGGAGGGACCGGGCGCTCCGGGCTACACCGGGCCGTCCCTCACCGTTGTCACTCCCCGCACTATCAGCACAGGATCGCGCAGGCCGGGGCCGTCCAGCAGTTCAATGGCACCCAGGCTGGGCCCGTATGTCCAGATCCCCACGCTCCTGTGCCAGTGGATTAAATCACGGCGGTGCACTGAGGCACTGCACCGGCGATGTAGAGGGGAAACCTGCCAGGGACGTCTCACCAGGGTCACAGCTGTTATGGGCCTGAACACCGTGCCCCACACCGGGTAACAACGCTCCTGGGGGTCAACAGGGTGCCCTGCATCGGTGGAGGTAGTCTGAGACAATCAAAGTTTTGGACGCGCGGCTGCCATTTTCTGCCTCACGGCTGGTGCGCCCTATCTCGCCCCAATATGCTTGCCTCACCGTCTCCTCAGTGAACTCCTGCGGCTTCTTGATTGCCGCCGCCCTAACCACCGTGCACTCGATTCTTTACCGCACAGGCGGCCTGAGGTCCACATGTAGATGCGCAGCTCCACGAGCCGCGGCGCCGCCGTCGGGTAGCTGAGGGCCGGTTGGAGCACTTTTCCCGGCTGGCCCCACCACTGTGTGTCCAGGCTCCAGGCCCCGTCGTAGGCCAAAGCTTACAGGAGCGGCTCCTTGGCTGCTGGGCTCGCTCGAAACACCGGAACCGGCGGGATGGTCTCCGCTGGTGTTCCGGTTTCAAAAGCTGACGAGGGAGATATCGGATCTTTGCTCAGGATAGATGTGGGCCGGGACGGACGGCGAAGCTCTCTCACACCACGGCCATCTTCAGTCCGTGCTTGGCCACGCCCCCTTGCAATTCCTTTCTCAACTGAATTTCCTTGTAAAGTTTTGCATTTGAAAGTATATTTTGCCTACCTTTGCCAGGTCCTGCTTGGTTCTAAAAATAAAACATAAGTATATGTTTTTTATACTTCCTTAATTGGTCTGGCTTCTGTCTCTGAGTGTGTGTTATCAGTCCTTGATTGAGTGAATACAATAAATGCTTAACACACCCTCCTGATAAGCCTAACTGCTCGACCACACTAACACAAAGAGAGCTGTTAGTGATTATCTAATTTAGCCTCTGCTATACCTCGGCAGTTCTGCAGCCCCTACTGGTTTGGAGGGACCGGGCGCTCCGGGCTACACCGGGCCGTCCCTCACCGTTGTCACTCCCCGCACTATCAGCACAGGATCGCGCAGGCCGGGGCCGTCCAGCAGTTCAATGGCACCCAGGCTGGGCCCGTATGTCCAGATCCCCACGCTCCTGTGCCAGTGGATTAAATCACGGCGGTGCACTGAGGCACTGCACCGGCGATGTAGAGGGGAAACCTGCCAGGGACGTCTCACCAGGGTCACAGCTGTTATGGGCCTGAACACCGTGCCCCACACCGGGTAACAACGCTCCTGGGGGTCAACAGGGTGCCCTGCATCGGTGGAGGTAGTCTGAGACAATCAAAGTTTTGGACGCGCGGCTGCCATTTTCTGCCTCACGGCTGGTGCGCCCTATCTCGCCCCAATATGCTTGCCTCACCGTCTCCTCAGTGAACTCCTGCGGCTTCTTGATTGCCGCCGCCCTAACCACCGTGCACTCGATTCTTTACCGCACAGGCGGCCTGAGGTCCACATGTAGATGCGCAGCTCCACGAGCCGCGGCGCCGCCGTCGGGTAGCTGAGGGCCGGTTGGAGCACTTTTCCCGGCTGGCCCCACCACTGTGTGTCCAGGCTCCAGGCCCCGTCGTAGGCCAAAGCTTACAGGAGCGGCTCCTTGGCTGCTGGGCTCGCTCGAAACACCGGAACCGGCGGGATGGTCTCCGCTGGTGTTCCGGTTTCAAAAGCTGACGAGGGAGATATCGGATCTTTGCTCAGGATAGATGTGGGCCGGGACGGACGGCGAAGCTCTCTCACAGCACGGCCATCTTCAGTCCGTGCTTGGCCACGCCCCCTTGCAATTCCTTTCTCAACTGAATTTCCTTGTAAAGTTTTGCATTTGAAAGTATATTTTGCCTACCTTTGCCAGGTCCTGCTTGGTTCTAAAAATAAAACATAAGTATATGTTTTTTATACTTCCTTAATTGGTCTGGCTTCTGTCTCTGAGTGTGTGTTATCAGTCCTTGATTGAGTGAATACAATAAATGCTTAACACACCCTCCTGATAAGCCTAACTGCTCGACCACACTAACACAAAGAGAGCTGTTAGTGATTATCTAATTTAGCCTCTGCTATACCTCTGGGGATCCCCTGGACTCTGTTCACACTATACCTTACCTTGGTAAAGTATATATAGAGCCAGCTTCCTACAGAGCTCATGCTCTTTTTCATCTAATTCCTACATATGTCTGGTCTATGGTTAATTTTGACCGGTTGGTTCTCTCTGAGAACTATCAGAGGATTAGTTTGCAGACCCTCCTCCAGGGGGTATAGCCAAGGTATGTAATTCACAAGTTTAGGAATCTGCGGCTAGATGTCCCTATCTAATGAATAAAATACCTACGTTTGGTTACGTATTAACTGGTCGAGACACAGTCTAGTCACAGATTCCTTAATGCCCGGCCCATCTACCCCACTCTGCAAACGATCTGTAGTGTGAGAAGTATAGCCCTCTTTTGTACTGTTTTTTATGCCAGTGATAATTGTTTAACGTAATTGTGTGATTCAACGGCCCATTGGATCTTATACCTTTATCTTCACTTGATATTGTCATACCTTTGTTTATGATCGCTTCGTCATTCCTTTTGGTCTTTCCTTATGGACCCTGCTCGGGTACTATCATACCATATATTTCCATGTTCTATAGATAGATTGATTTTTTGGGGGCACACTGTTTTCACAGCCAGTTTTTGTAGTGCCTCTGTGTTCTTTCTGAAATTTTTCACTGAAGAAACTGACGTGCGCTGGAGGGGACTTATATATGGCTCCACTGAGGTCACAACCGGAGTCAACGTCATCACGAAGCCATACGCTGAGGTACTCCTGAAAAATTTCTGGATCCGGTCTGACACCTGGGGAGAGTTCACAAGTTAAGGAATTTATGGCTAGACTGTGGCTCTACCTGATAGTACGTCACCTAATGGAAAGTAACTTGTTCATGAAAACACAGATGACCTCCTGCCCCAAGTAAATACATCCTGGGCATGGAAGGAGAGAGAGCAAGAGGGAGCAATCCATCAGAGAATTTCTACAGCAACCTGGAAATGGTCCACCAACATGACGACAAGGGAAAGAGCAATGAGGGGTCCGAGGCCTCTTCAGACAGACAGCATATCACCAGACACTAGTATTACTAAAGTCTATATTCCTCAGGTCCTCCAAGAGTTAAAGGGGGAGATCCGGATACTAAAGACTGGCTGTGGAGCGACCTCTAGGAGGTGGAAAGAGATGTGAATGATCTCTGGAACCAAGTCAAAGTGATGTAAGCCATGAACTCCATGAACAGATTGATCGCTGTGAGAAATTACAACAATGTATGCTGACACTAAAGAAATGCAAGCACCATTAATGGACGTTTTTCAAGACACTTGGGTTGGGAGCCTGCATATATAGTAAAATAGAATTAGGTATAGTTTGTGCTCCTTGAACACATATGACAAAGCCTCACAATAAATACAGCCTAAAAATCCCATTAACATAGAAATACTAACCTTTCTAACAATGAACCACTTCCCTCAGACATACGCACTTTACCAAGCATAATACAATTAAACAAATTAAACTTACCTCTACCAAAGAACAGGAACAAGGAATGAGGAACCACTAACCTGCAGAGTTGCCCGCATCCAGAAACGTCAAAAACAGACATTTTACTGTACAAACCAATGTTGTAAATAAATGCAAATATTGAATATGTTCAGAATTTCTAAAAAATGTAAATATATATAATACTATTTTATAAAGAAATTTATAAAATTACTATAAAATAACTGGGAAATAATTTATTTTCTAATAAGTTGAAATAAAAAATCAATGTGCATGTAAAGGTGCATGAAAAACTCAACAAAATGTGCATATCCCTAAAAATGTATACATTGCTTATGAAGAGAAACTTTAAGAATGCTTGTTAAAAGAATATTCTTTAAAAAAAAAAAAAATTGACAGGTTTTTTTCAATAAAAATGTTCAGAAATGTGACATATATTAAAGAACTGTAAATTAAGTTTGTTTTGTGCTAAATAAAATGTAAATACTTGTAACTCAAAACTTGCTAAATTAACCAAAGACATGTTTTTTTGTGAGTTGCATTTAGTATGGTCACCCCAAACTTGGCAAATTAGGCAGATGTTGGAAATGGGGTTACTGGTTGAGGAAGGTGGAACTCTACTCAAGCAGCAACCACAATTCTTGGCACAAGCAAACCCCAAAACCTGTATTCAAGCCTCTGGTAGCTTGACACAAAGCATCTAGGCTTAACTTGGAGGCAATGCCAAAAGTATTCATGGAGCACTTCAAACAGTAATAAAGTCAAAACAACACAAGAAAATTCCCACACCACTTTAGAAAAATAGAGTAAAATTTAATACGTTATTTGAGACCAAAACCACAACAATCCAATCAGTAGAACTGGAGGTATACAATTTTAAAGATTTAAGTGAAAATAATGCCAACAAGCCAACTATGGTTATCTGGCAGGCCGTACTCTGCCAATGTCACAAAATTTCAGGCCGACCGTGATGGAACGTGGGCCGGATACAGGAACCAGGTCAGGCATGCTGAACAAAATCCTTTAAATCTTTTTTGCGGACTGTTGCAAGATCCTGCATCGTGGATGCGTCACATACCTATGGTTCTGAAGAAGTTGTGGGGTTGTGATGTGGAGTCCTGCTTCGTCCTTGAGGATGCTGTCAACTAGGAGCTTGCAGTGTGAAGGCCTTCTTTGAGGATGCATCATGCAGTAGCTATTCCGAGTAGAGTGCGGGCTGGAATAAGAAGTCTTGCATTGGGGATGCATTGCAGTTTCTAAGCAGACCTGCGATCGAGATGCATCACACTGTATCGGTTCTACCCACAGGACCACAGATGGGCTGGCAGCTCCCATTTCCAAGGGTCCAGGACTAGGGTGGCACCACTTGGAGTGAAAGTCTCACAGCAAGTCAAATCTGGATGATGGGTTCAAGATGGTTGGAATCCGTTTCTGCCCCTGAGGCTCTGATCAGTAGAGGCCAGACAACTAGCCTTTAGAGTTGCTCTGGTGGTCCTGGGATAAAGATGCAGATCCAGGCCTTCTTACTCAGGCAGCAGGGCAGCAGGTAGCAGAGCAACAGGTGCAGTCCTTCTTGTAGAGCAGCACCCCCAGAGGTGTTTAGACTTTCCTGTATACCCTATTCTGCTCCCAGCTTGTATGATGTTACAAAAGACTAGTGTCAAACCCTTTGTGAGTATGCTCAAGCAGAGCATTTATGATTTGCAAGTGTTGTAGGTGACAGCTCCTCCCTCTCATCAGGTTAGAGATTGGCCATCCTGCCAACACCTCTACCCCTCTGTCTCACTGTCTGTGAGCAATACACAAAGGCCAACTACCAGCTACTCCTAGTCTTGTCATACAGGATACAGGAAGCAGGCCCCCCATGCTTAGGACAAGAAATTGCCAACTTCTGAAAAGTGTGACTTAAAGTCCAACTTCACTATTAAGAAGGTTTAAAATGACTATTCTTTAGACACCAAAATCGACCTTCCTATCTGCTTCCAATAAAACTTATCTATTAAATTTAATAAGGTAACCCAATGTTATCATTGGGAGAGGCAGGCCTTGCAGTAGTGAAGAATTAATTTAGAAGTTTTTCACTACCAGGACATGTAAAACCTAAAAGTGCATGTCCAACTTCTTAAATTCTCTTCATCCTGCCTTATTTGCTATTTAGGGCCTACTCTAGGGGTGACTTATATCTAATTAAAAGGAAGCTTTAGGCCTGGCAAGAGGTTTATTTTGCTAGGTTGAAATGGCGATTAAAACTGCACACACAGGCTACACTGGAAGGCCTGAAACATGTTTAAAAGGCAACAATTTAGAACTAGCCAGCGATGGTAAAGTGCGCAGAGACCAATAGACAGCAAAAATGAAGTAACCAAATCAGGATGATGGAGGCAAAAAGTTTGGGGATGACCCTGAAGAAAGGGTCAAGTCCAACAGTAACTTTTGGGGGTAAGTGTACTGTTTCCATCCCAAGGGTGTTGGAATTCGGGGTTTAGATTCACTATTTCCCCTCTTAACATTGCTACATAGGAGAAATTGTTGGACTTTGGTGGGGGGGGGAGGGGGGGTTACTATTACCATTTCAAAATTAACCATAGTTAAACCTAACCAAGTGAGATTTATTATTCCCCTGCTCCAAACGTAATCATATTGTGGAGAGTTTTGGACTTTCCAAGGGTTTAGAATTACATTTTTTACTGTAAATGTAATCACATTGGAGAAAGTTTTAGACTTGGGGGGGGGGGGGGGGGGTTTGATTTAGTGTTCCCATCCAAACATAACCTACGTTGGGTAAATTGTTGAACTTTTACCATGGGGGTTAGATTAACTATTCCCACTCCAAAACGTTGCCACATAAGAGAAAAAGATTGACTTTGGGGGGATTATATTTACTTTTACCACTCTGCGTGTTAGATTTAGTATAAACATTCCAAACTTGACCATATTTGGAGAAGTGTTGGACTTTTTTTTTGGGGTATGGGCGATTTCTTATTCCCAAACCAAACTTAACCACATTGGGAACAGTGTTGGACTATAGTAAGGTTAGATTTACTGCTTGCCCTCCAAGTTGAACCCCATTGGTGAAAAGTATTGAACTTTGAGGTTGCCAGATTTACTATTCCCTCTTCAAGCCTAACCATGTTGGGGAAGTGTTGACCTTTGAAGGATTTGACGGTAATAATACCACTCAAAACTTAACCACTATTGTGGAAGATGATGGAATTTGGGGCAATCCATATTTACTATTTGCACTTATAACTTACCCGGTTTATTCAACTTATACGTATATTTATACAAGAAAATTAACATAAACAATCTGTAAAAACACTTTCCATCCAATTCTCCTACTAATCCTATCACCAGTTTCTGAAATATTTATCAACAACATAACCTACAAAAAAGTGAAATGAAAAAATAACACTATTACTTAAAACAATAAACATAACATAAACAGTATTGTATACAGCTATATTTAAAACCTGATATTAGCTAAAACAATAAAAAATACAATATTGTCAGTTTTGATGAAATACCTCACAATATAAATGGCATTACAATATTAGGGCAACAGTATTACATACTGATGATATTTTTTACATTATATTAATGTAGAACACCTTGAGACATCTTTGACCAGTGGTGTGTGTGCTGGTTGGATCTTTTTGCCATCACCAACAATATGTAATTTTGAGGCTAGTATATGTTGAAGTTTCAACCTGGTAGGTCATTATGAGACACATACCTCCTGCGGTGAACCACAAGCCACCTGTATGCATTCTCAAAATTACTTCCTATATGTCTTCAGAAAGTCAAGAGAGACTGGTCCCAAATCATCATAATGGATTGGGCTATGAAATTGTGGTACCCATGTTTTATAGAGCCCGAGCATTTGTCCTCTGATCTGGCTACCACTTTGAGTGGGCCTCCTGTCACAGCAAAAGGCAGAACCTCCACAATCTATCAGTGCATGGAGATTATAGCTGAGCGGTTTTGATTTATCACTTTAAGTGGTGGCTGTGATCATTGCAGCTAGATGGCAGTCAACCAAATCAATTTATTCGGGGTTCTCGGAGAAGTTTGTGGCCTGGTGTAGAAACCATCATCTTCACCCTTTACCAGCCAAGGTATCTGATGGGTTATTTGTTTTATCATTAGCCCATCAAAGCTTTTCAGTGTGCACAGTTAAAGGTTATATGTTGACCCTTTCAGCCTTTTTATGTATGCCACACCAGCCTTTCCTTTTCAAATCATCTATAATGATGTGTTGTCTGAAAAGCTTGACACATATATTTCCCCTGAAGCCATTCATCATGCCACAGTGAACCTTTATTTGTTCTTACATTTCTCATGTGCATGCCATTCGAGCCCATCTGCAGCTGCAGCTTGTGGTACCTGACTGTCAAGATGTTTTTTCTCAATGCTATCACTTCTGCTGTGTGCTGTATCAATGAACTGCATTCAGTGCAACCTCTGTGCACGGTCTCCTTTCCTGACAAATTAGTGATTAGGACCGGGGCCACCTTTCTGCTTAAAATGGTATCACCCTTTCACATGGAACAGTCCATCACCCTCCCTTTGTTTTTCTTTCTGCTACACATCTTTAAAGAGTAGGAAATACTTAATTGGCTTGATCCCAAGACAGTGTTAAGCCCCTTCACTGAATACATGAAGGAGGAGACTCTTCATGAGCAGCTGTTTGTGGGGTTTGACAGTTGCAAAAAAGGAAAGACTGTACAAAAAAGGACTCTGCTGTTGTGTCCTATGCAAAAAGGTGTGCTATGATTTAGCCTAGAAAGAGCCCTCTGAAGGCCCAAGGGCCCATTCCGCCTGAGCTAAGGCCTCTAGTATAGAATTAGCATGTGGAGTTCATGTATTGAACATCTGTGATGATGCAGGGTGGACATCAGGGCACAGATTCATCAAACACTACCACCTTGACAACCAGGTCTATAGAGACGGTAATTATGCTTGCTTGGTCTTGCAGGGCTTTTTTGGTTTGAGTTTCCTCCTCAAACCCTCTACCCTTTCTCCTTGTTTTGGTACCATTTATGAAGGTGAGGAATCTGCCTCAGAACACTGTATCTGGTGGGTACTCTAATCACATGTTCCTCGCTGCCCTCCTGTGTAGTGGACATCTGCATGTCCTAAAAAGGTCTCATGTGTTTTCAGCACACTGTCTCCGCAATTTGTCAGAGTTAATCCATGTCTGAGGGAGTGGAATGAGAAGAACAATATAGAAACTGACGTCAGTGCACAGGGGTGACACATGTATTGAGCTCCTTGACTTCGAGGACAATGCAAGGCTCTCGTGCTTGGTAGCTATTACTTTTAATATTTTCAGATTCAGCCTGGGACATGAGAATGATTGAAAGGGGAAGAATCCAGTGTTAGTGTATTCCTCAGAAACAGCATTACCAAAGTTAAGTAACTTGTTCATCCATTGCTTGCCACGTGAGCATGGCTGTAGGTTCTTCATTCCCTTTGATGCTAGTTAAGTAGAATTCAACCAGAATTGTTCTTTTGGCCCCCACACTATTAAGATATATTTAAGAGTTGTGAGAATTGGAGAAAATTAACAAGTGCCCCATAAACACCACCTGTGGAATCCTCACTTTTTGAATTACCCCTGCACCAGCATTCCACTGAAACTTTCTCTTAGCTCTCCCACGTCGACGTCACAATGGCACGGCTCCGCTCGCGACTCCGTATGATGTCATTGGAGCCATAAGAAGACCTCGTCAGCATACTGATGACAGTTACCTTTTTTCCGCGCTGTCGACGAGTAACGGTTTTTTCAAGGACTCTCCACTTTCACTGGGTTTAACTTTGTTAATAGATTTCTTCATGTTGCTCTGGAAATGTCTACTTCAAATTGGTCAGGTTGCAAGTCTGCGAGGAGCTTCCCGACTTCAGTCTTCCTCCTCCTCCTCCTCTCCTGCCCCCACTTCCGGTACCACGGTAAAGCAGCTTTAGATCCCCCATCTTGGAGGATGCTGGTCCTGTAGGAGGCTAGGTGTCCCTTTTTCTACAAGATTGGAAATCGGTTACTAGTGGGTATGCCCTACCTTTTCAAGAGTTTCCACCTCCTTACCCTCCTCTCTAGGGATGGTGTTCAGAGGACCATTTGCTGCTTTTATAGCAGGAGGTTCTGGCTTTGTTGCAGAAAGGTGCGATAGAGGTGGTTCCGGAGCAGGAAAGGAGTCAGGCATGCTACTCCTGGTATTTCCTGATTCCCAAGAAGGACTGTCTGTTGACACTGATCCTGGACCTCAGGGTTTTGAATTTATACCTCAAGCAGGAGAAATTCAAGATGCTGACCCTATCTCAGGTTCTTCTAGCGCTGCAGCAGGAAGACTGGATGGTGTCGATCGACTTGAAAGATGCGTATTTCCACATCCCTATTCTCAAGTCGCATCGGAAGTATCTTCGGTTTACAGTAGGATCTCAACACTACCAGTTTGCGGTCCTTCTGTTCGGTCTTACTTCCGCACCTCGGGTCTTTACGAAGGTGATGGTGGTGGCAGCACATCTCAGGAGATCAGGGATTCCGTTTTTTTCCTTATTTGGATGACTGGCTGCTCAAATCAAGGTGCTGCGTCACTTGTATGTAACAACGCGTCTGTTGTTCAACTTGGGCTTCTCGATAAATGTACCCAAATATCACCTGGTGCCCTCGGCGCAGCCTGTTCATAGGGGCAGTTCTGGACACTACTGTGTATCGAGCATTTCCACCTCCGCAGAGGATGCTTGACATTCAGGAGATGATTCCTTTGTTTCACGATGGAACGGTTGTTTCAGTCCAGAAGATTCTACGGCTGCTCCGTCTGTTCGCTTCTTGCATACAGTTGGTCAACCATGCACGCTGTCACATGAGGGCACTCCAGTGGTGCCTCCCCAGTCAGTAGTATCAACACAACAGAGATCTCAGGGAGATTGTCAGGATCTCCAGAGACACTGCAGCGGAGCTGTCTTGCTGGAGTGTTTCAGGCAAGCTGTCTCAAGGAAGGCATTTTCAACCTCCTCCGCCGGTGGCCACAGTAAACACCGATGCCTCCACTCTAGGGAGGGGTGCTCATCTGGAGGATCTGGAAGTCAAAGGTCTTTGGTCTCCAGAGGAAAGGTTGCTCCACATCAACCTTCTGGAATTGCGGGCAATATGTTCGGCTCTCAAGGCCTTTCTTCCCTCCCTTCGCGGTCAGTCAATTCAAGTCCTGGCGGACAACACTACCGCAATGTGTTACATAAACAAACAGGGAGGGGTAGGGTTGTATTGTCTCTGCAGAGAGGCTCTGCGACTCTGGTCCTGGGCTCAGGGCCATCAGATTAGTGTTTTTGCAAATCATCTGGCCGGGGTGCTAAATGTGCATGCGAACAGTCTCAGTCGGCAATACTCAACCGACTACGAGTGAAGGCTTTACCCAGAGGTGATTTGCCGCATCTTCAGGTTGTGGGGGTTTCCTTGGGTGGACCTGTTTGCCACTCGAGAGAACGCGCACTGCCCGTCGTTCTGCAGTCTTCAGTATCCGGTGCAGGGAGCATTGGGGGACATGTTTCATTTGGATTGGAGTGCACAACTCCTTTCCTCCCATAGCCTTGATTCCTCGGGTTCTGAGGAAGTTTCGCCAAGACCAGGCCCAAGTTATATTGATTGCCCTGGATTGGTCAAGAAGGGGGTGGTATACAGATCTTCTTCACCTCTCATCACACCCTCCACTCTATCTCCCTCTCAGGGCAGACCTCCTCTCGCAGCAGCAATGGTAGGTTCTAAACCCCACCTCCAGAGCCTGCACCTTCATGCCTGGAGATTGAACGGGGCAATCTGAGTTCTTTCTCCCTCCCACTAGTGTTTTTGCAAATCATCTGGCCGGGGTGCTAAATGTGCGTGCGAACAGTCTCAGTCGGCAATACTCAACCGACCACGAGTGGAGGCTTCACCCAGAGGTGATTTGCCGCATCTTCAGGTTGTGGGGGTCTCCTTGGGTGAATCTGTGGTGGATGTTATTTTATCATCCAGGAGACACGCCACCAAATCTATTTATTCCTCTAGGTGGTCCAAGTTTGTGAAATGGTGTGGAGAGTGGTCCATTGATCCTTTGAAGGCCCATTTATCTGATGTACTTAGTTTCTCTCTTTCCTTAGCTCAGCTGGGTTGTGCTGTGGCTACGGTAAAGAGTTATTTGTCGGCCTTGTCGGCTTTCTTCTGTTTGCCGGACCAGCCATCTTTATTTAAGTCCCCCATTGTTATGAGGTTCATTAAGGGACTCACCAATAGGTTTCCTCCCACTCCCTTCATTATGCCTCAGTGGGATTTGAATCTGGTACTTACTTTCCTGATGGGTTCTCCTTTTGAGACTCTTCATAGTTGCCCGTTGAGGCTTTGTGAGAAGTTGGCCTGGCATATGCTGTCCACTAGTTATAGGGGACACCTTGCACCAGCCCAATTCGACTCTTATGGTGATAGGTTAAAGACAACCTTTAAAGAAAGCTATCCTAGTGGTAGCTGTGGAGAGCAGCCTTCAGGCTAAGTCTTGAAGGAGTGTTAAGCTTATTGTTTTACCATAGATAACCTCTTGAATAACCAAATGAAAGAGTAGTCCACACAGGTATATATATAAAATATATGTATTTATTCTATGAATAATCCCACTAGTCTTTTTATAAGGCTGGAGGTAAAGATACAATTCAAACAAGCATTGATAGTTACAATAAATAGCACTGGAATCATAGGGCCCCGGGGGGGACCAAACCATATATCAAAAAAGTGGTATAAGAACCACGACAATTCTACAGACAATGCCTAGGGCATTTAGGGTCGCTGGCCCCTTGTGAAACCACCCAAGGTAGTGAGGAAGGGGACCCACGGGAGACGCGTGCAGTGGCTAAAGCTACTGTCGGGATCTCTATTAAAGCCTATGGAGAATGTCGTGGTTGAATTTTGCAAGATTAAAAACACTTCTAGCAGGAGTTAAAGTTCAATACTTTAGAGTTAAGCTTTTGAGGGGCCCACACCCACGAGAGTACCGAGGTACCACTGTTACCTGCCCCAGGGAAGCTGGGTGCATTGGTCGTTTTCGATGTCGGGTCGCGGGCTGATTTTCAATGGCAAAACGTGAAGAACTGCTGCTAGCAAGAAGATTGAAAATGTAGATCTTGAAGAGAAGGACCTGAAAGCAGAGGGGACATAGTCTGGGTCACGGCACAGTGACCAGGGGGCTCAGGAGAAGGAGCCCTTCAATGTCGGGTGCTTCCAGGTGGAAGAGTCGTAGCTTGGATCGTCAGCCACGGGGTCCAGGAGGCGTCAAGGAAGGCCAGCTTCTGGAGGGCGACTGTCCCACGAAGGATGAGGGTCGCTGCGGTGTTAGTGTCCGGATTGGATCCACTAAGCCTTGGCAACCGCAACCCACGCAAGAAACACAAAACTGCTACTGGTGCAGACCCACAAGGTCTGAGCGAGGTCTCCAGCGAGGAGACTGGAGAGCAGGCCTGGAGCAACCAGGGGAACTCTTGGAAGTGAAGATTGACCTCCGCTAGGGCCCACCAGTCGAGAGACAAGGGACCGCGGGAGGCAGCAATTTGGCGTGCGTCAAGATGCGCCCACGGGTCGCCAGAGCGGGCTAGGGCGTCGATATGTGGCACAGATGATGCTGAGAGGTTGGCTCATTAATGGGCCGAAGCACAACTTCCCCACTCGTCGGGGTCGGGTACTGTGCAAGAGGTGGCCGGTGTCCTGGGGTATTGGGGATCTCAGTACCCACGGGGTCCACGGTGCTGAGCTTTGCTGTGCACACTCACTGACCACTGGGAAGCTTGGAAACCCACCTCAAGGTAGGAAAGAGTCGTCGATGTCCGTAGGAGCAGCGAGGTTCCAACCGGGTCACCTGCAGTGTTTCAGGTGCCTGCCAAGCAGGGGGGTAACTCCTTTACCCCAAGGGAGATTTCTTCCTCTAGCTGTGCGGCAGCAAGTCGAAGTTCAAGTTTGTGCAGTCCAAGAATAATCTGAGGCTCTGGGGACCCTGTATTCACCTTTATCCAAAGATTAGGGGAGTGTCCAGATCAGAGCCCACCAATGAGAGTTCAGGCGGGAAAGGGTGGCTACACCCTCTCCCCTTTGTGTGGTTTCCCGCCTGGGCAGGGGACAGGATGCCCCTGAACCGGTTTGAGGCGGTGTATGCAGAAGTAGGCACTGGAGAAGCCTACGTGCAAGTCTGAAAGACATCCTATGGTGCACCCACTCAGTTCCAATCCATATTGTCTGTCTGGGGAGGTGGGAGCACCTCCCTGCAACAAGATCCCCATTGTCCAGCTGCCGTGGCTGGAGTTCTGTCCAGCAACAGGCAGCCAGAGTCGTGTGGGTGGCGGGTAGCATCCATTTTGTACTACGTGTGCACTTTTAAATTGGTGTCTAAATTCTGACGCTTTTCCCATATCGCCCCTCTAGCAGGGGGGAATCATGCCCTCACTCCCATGGCTGGATTGGGGGTATGATTCCTACATGTTTGACACCAAACACGATATGGTTCTGTGTAGCCATTCTCAAGTTATCACGCTATCGCGATTACTTATAATGCGGTTAAGAGTATATGGTTTGGCTGCACTACAAACAACCCAGTAATAGTTTTACGAAGGTTGCAGAGGGGCCCTACTCAGGTAGGGGTTTCCCCTCACACACATCTCAGCACCCTGCATTGTAGGATTAGCAAGGCCTGCCTTAGGGGTGACCTATGAGGATATATGTGTTGTATTAAGTGGGATACAGGATACCTATATCCCTGTAAGGGGTGCGAGCACCACCTTACCCAGACTACAGTAGTGGTCTGGTGGTGTCATTTGGTATGGCTGTCCCAGGGGTGGGACAATAAGTGCTGCAGCCATTGGTAGGCCTCTGAGGGACCCATGCCCTGGGTACCTAGGGTATCATCTACAAGGGCTGACAGGGTGTCCTCAGTATCCAATTAGTAGGTACCTAGGGTACTCACATCAGTTTAGAGAAGAAGCAGATAGGCTGGGGTCCTGGATAGCAGGGCCACAGCCTGGCTAGTGTCATAAAACAGTCAAAACATCAGCAAAAAGTTGGGGGCAACTATGCAGTCGATGCCACTCTCCTACAGGCTTCTTTCTTTTAAGACGGTCTGACCGCTATTACCTCAGTCAGGAGGGTAAGTGAGCTGCAGGCTCTTAGTTCCAAACCTCAGTTTTTAACCATTCATGCAAAAAAGATGGTTCTCAGGGCCAGGGCTGCTTTCTTGCCTAAGGTGGCCACTCCTTTCCATCTAGGGCAATCTATTACCTTGCCTACCTTCTATCCCCCCCATCACCCTTCCAAGGAGGAGGAGAGACTTCACCGCCTGGACCCTAAGAGGGCGGTCAGTTTCTACCTTATCAGAACCATGGACTTCAGACTGGACGACCAGCTCTTTGTTGGCTTTGTTGGGAAGACAAAGGGCAAAGCCATCCACAAGAGAACGCTATCCAGGTGGATCATCTTGTGAATCAAGATTTGTTACGCCCTGGCCAAGAAGGAGACTCCTGTAGGTATCAGAGCTCATTCTACTAGAGCTAAGTCTTCCACATCTGCTTTGGCTAGAGGTGTTCCTGTAGTGGACATTTGTAAGACTGCAACATGGGCCTCCCACCACACCTTTGCGATTCATTATTGTTTGGATTCTGAGGTGAGGAGGGATGGCCAAATTGCACATTCCGTGCTGCAGGACTTTTTGGTATGAGTAGGTGGACACCCTCCTCCTGGAGCGGGACAGATCTGAGATTCAATTCAAAAGGTGAGGAATCTACAGGCGGATGTATCCATCTGAAGAACAAGTTTCTTACCTTTGTTAACGCTTTTTATGGTGGATACTGTATCTGCCTGTGGATTCCTCACTGTTCCACCCTCCTCCCAGTTGTCCACCTTCGTATACCGAAAAAGTTTTTCATTCTTTGACATGGTTGTTTTCCTATGTCTTTTGCTTGCCATGCTGTTGATTGTTGGGAAATGCTTTGTTTCTTTAGCTTTTCCTCTTTGGCTGTATATTGTGTATATTCAAGTTTATATTGTATACTGTGTATATTCCAATTGTGTTGTCGGTCAACCCGTTTGCCTCGAAGGCATGGAAAAAATGGGTGGTACTCACGTCAGCACGCTGACGAGGTCTTCTTATGGCTCCGATGATGTCATACGGAGTCGCGAGCGGAGCAGTGCCATTGTGACATCCTCGTCAACGTGGGAGAGCTAAGAAAAAGTTTCTGTGGAATGCTGGCGAAGGGGTACTTCAAAAGGTTGAGGACTCCACACACAGATACTGTTTCCACCAGAAAAAGCGTTACCGAAGGTAAAGTACTTGTTCTTTTGGGGCATAGAATAAATTCTGCCAAAGATCATAAAGGTCAGCAAGTCCCCTGTACTTGCTATGCCTATGAATGAGTTCCAATGGTAGTGTTCAACATATACGGACTCAGTACAGAATGTATGTAGCAAAATGGTAGCAATAGTGAACATAATTATGGTGTACAGAATAAGGAATTCAATCATGATATGTATTACAGAGGTGCATTCTTGCCTTTGTAGTTAAAGTTTACACCTCACACAACAGAAATTTATTTTTTGGGGTGCTCGGTATCTTTGACCTACCTGGACCAATGTATTAGAGGACACTCAAGAGACTGCAAAATTTGATGTAGACTGGTCAAATGGTTCGGATGCATGGACTGGCATCTTGGAATATTTTTTATAAAACCATAAAAAATCATCCCAAGATGGCTGCTCAGGCATGCACATGCATGTGTATTTGTGTCCTTACATACAGTGGCCAACTTGTAATGATTTGCCATACTTTGTGAAATTTGAATTATAAGATGGCCATCCTTGGATGTACATTTGGGTGCAGAACAGGCCTGAGTGCATTTGGTATTAAAGTATGCAAAAATACAGGTGCTGGCAAAGCTAATAGCTGTGCACCTGCCTTTGAAGGGGGGTTCATAGGTGTATTTGATTATGTATTTCTGCAGTTATATTGATAAAAAAAAAGACATGAGGAAACTAACTAATTTCACAGTTGTTAAGGTGCTAAAGAAAATGAGAAAACCACTTCTGCATGTGTTTGGGATCTTCTTTACAGACACCAGCGGTTTACAAATCATGTTACTCTAAGGAAAGTATACATACTGATAAACACATTTTAGAGGTATATTTTTTGTTTCATTTCGTGCACATTGTATACAATCTGATTTTGGATGTTTGTTATGTGTGTGAAAAGTGTTCAATATGGGAAATTAATAAAATGAGTGCTAAGCATGTTTAAGGTGTAGTGCTTCTCATCAGTGGCTTTTGGCATTGTAGTAATGCGGAACTAATATTTTTATCTTTTAGTGATTACTAAAAGTCTGCTAAAGAGATGTGAGACAATCCACCCAGTACTGATTGGCATATTCGGAATACTCATAGGTGTATTAAACAACACTCTTTCACAGGTAATTTATCCATTGCAAAAATGTACAGATTTGCTACACAGTATCAGTTCTCATCACTGTAGTACAAATACCAATGTTTTGAGCTAATTTATGGCAAGCTGTACATTTCTAATTCTACAAAGTTATTTTAACAGTTCTTATATTTGTATTTCACACGCATTATTTCTGATAAGTCTACAATGAATAGCTACTTCCCTATTTAAATCTACATGTGTAACTGTTATGTCTGATAGAGACTTCTAGCTGCATATGCATTTGAATTTCCCAGGCATCAGGCTAAATCTGGAAACCTTTGCTCAAGCAATACCTCTTGCACGCGCAATCAGGTGGCTCCATTCGGCTGCGCGTGATGCTGTCGGCGTTGCGGTCACTTATATAGACGTCATGCAGGAGCGCGGATGTCAGTTCTTTTCTTTCCAAACCCATTAAGCGCCAATCCACGAAGAATTACCCCTTTGTCCCCTGTGCGAGGATGTCCTTGAGGAAGACAGGGTTTAAACCGTGCGGTGCCTGTCACCGCATGATGTCGGTTACCGACCTAAACAATGTGGACGGACCCACTATGTGTATGCAATTAGATCACTGTGAGTAGTAAGAACATGGACCCATTAGGTGTTATTAAAAGACCCCTCACACACCAACCTGGTTGGTGTCATGCTTCATCATTGGGGTCCCAACCGGGCGGCCGAGTGCCTCCCGTTTGTGCTACGACGCCTGATTACAGCGGAGCAGGTGTTGTGCATAAATGTGATGTGAGGTGAATTTTTTACAGTTAAAATTATCTCTGAGGATCCTTGTCTATGACTTTAATAATGGCGGCTCAGGATAAGGGTAAAAAATATGTGTAGTGCAACTAATCTGGGATTATTACCATGAGTTGACTATGCGTGGCGGTCTACATGTTTCAGCCCGTAAAAAAAGTGAAAAGGGCTTTCTTCAGGACCAGGTGAGTGAATAGTGAGTGGCAAAGGTGAATAGTGTCACGTGAAACCTTTTGTAATACCTACACACGCGCTAAGGTGTGTGGTGGAAAAAATGTCCGCGTAGTCACTGACACTTGAAAAATACCTGTTGGGAAAAGAAGAGACATAACAAGACATATAGTTTTGCAACATAAAATGCAATCTTAGTGGCAAACGAAGTGTTGTAGTCAAATGTCTCTATGACTACTACAGTGATTGGCATGTTGCCCATGCTTGCGGCAGAATGCAGGTGGTACTATGCATGCTGCGTCAGTATTCATGAAAGACAGCAAGGGCAAATGAAAGGTGTGCGCGCATTGAGTAAAGGCGCTAATCTTAGACTAACAAAGTGGCACTTGTCTAGCTCCTTGGTGGGAGGAGACTGTTTGAAATAGTGAGGCAGCACCCTGTGTAGTCTGCGGACTATGCAAATGAGATGGGGACACTGGTGCTGTGAGCAGAAGTCCTGGGCGCATGGTGCGCTTGTGGTCAAGAGCATGTACATACAGTGATGTGACTGGATACTTCTTAAGATCAATAGTGACTGTTAAAAACTGTCAAGACAGTGGTGAAGCAAGCACAGAAAATAATTATAGTTACACTATATAGGTATATTAAGCGGGAAAATCGGGGGGAGGGTTATTCATCCAAGAACCGATCTGTAAAAAATGACATTCGTAGTAAGTACGAAGATCGTTGCAGGCTCTGTGAGGGGGCCTCCCTTATTTTTGGAGCACGCATTGTCTTACTTGATCTTGGTGGTCCCTCCGCTGCAAAATCTATCTCGGTCCCTCGTAGTCCCGGCTGGGTCTGGGAGAGCCGAGTGGAGGCAGCTTTTATCAGGAATTAACAATACCCGGTACCTGTAGAGAGACACGTCCGGGCCGCGAGATGACTTTGCAAGCGCTCGAGCGCACGCGCACGCATGAGCGGTAGGTAGTGTGGTATCGGTTCAGAAGACCGAGGAGCGGCGAGTCACAATGGCGGCCATCTTAGAGAGGGGAGTTCTCCACAAGAAGGCCTGTTACAAAGTGCTAATCACAGAATTAGGTGTGGCTATCCAGATGAAGATAAATACCATTAATAAAATTAATAAACTTGGGGGTGAGCACGCATGTGCCAGTGCCGCTCAAAACCAGGGTAGATAAAATTGGCAATATAGTGATAAAAGCCTATGGGAGTCTGAAAAAGAAAATATGTCGCAGTAGGCATGTTTGTTGTGAAATTGCGCAGGAACAGGAAGGGAAACATATTAAGAAGCTGAGTACAGCGGTGGCACAATGCTGATGTTGAATGATGCACTTCAAAAAAGGTGGTGTCCACACATGTGTTCACAGTGAGAAAAGGACGCATCATAGTTTCAAAAGAACGGAGTTCTGCTCCTGGGTTGGGTAGTAGGTTAATGTATTAGGTTCTGCTGAGACTATTCCAAGGTATGTTGTCATTCAAGCCTGTTTTGTGACTGGATGAGCGATATATCCATCTCTGTTCCTTCTGGAATAGCTGCTGTTGGATATTCGGCATATTTGGGTCCAAGGTTTCTATGATGACCCAGCGCATGTCATTGGTGGTGTGTTCTGCCTCCAGAAAATGGTTGGTCATTTTCGTCATGTTTTTTTTTTTACATCTTATTGTGCTCCGATGTTCACAGATTCTAGTCTTGATCTTCCGGTTGGTCATTCCAATATAAGTGAGGTTGCATGAGCATAAAATGCGGTATATGGCATGCGCTGTATTACAGTTGGTGTGTTGTCGCAGTTCCCATGTTTTACCTGGTTCCAGATGGAGAATTTTTGTGGTTTCAGTCAGGTGACAGACACTACAATTGCCACATGCAAAATGACCAGTTATTCTTGGGAGCCCCCGATGCATTTAGGACAGTGTTGTCAGGTCTGTGTTGTGGGACTGGCCTCGTAGATACCAGAGCATCTTTTATGGATTTGGCTTTTTTGTGCGATACAAGCGGGGGGTCCCAATTGAGGTTGCCTGTCTTCAGGATTTTCCAGTGTTTCTTGACGGTATTGGAGATTTTGGTGGAAACTGTATTATAGGTCGTGACACAGGTCAGAGGGGTAGGTTGGGTTTTTCCTGAGTGTTTTTCAATGAGGGCTTCACGATCCTGATTCCGTGCCCGTTTTTTGGCTTTGTCAGTGATGTGTTTGGGGTACCCACGGTCTTGAAGCTTATTGTTAAGGTCTTTGGCTTGTTCCTTGAAATCCATCATGCTACTAAAGTTCCTACGTAGCCGTAAATACTGTCTATAGGGGAGATTTTCCCAAAGGGGCCTAGGGTGGAAACTGGAAAAGTGTAGAAGCGAGTTTCTTGCTGTGGGTTTATAGTGTGTTTTGCTTTTCAAATGGCCATTCTCAGCCCAGATGTCTAGATCTAGGAATGTAGTTTTCTGATGGTCAAACAAGTGTGTGAACTTGATGTTTTGGCCACAGGTATTGAGCCATTGGCAGAAGGTGTTTAGTGACTTGGTGTCTCCTTCCCTGATCAATAGGATGTCGTCTATATATCGTTTATAAATCTTAATTTCCGGGATCCGGGACACGTCGTTGGAGAAAATGTATTTGGACTCAAAATCATGTACATACAGGCCTGCCACTCTGGGGGCGAAAACGCTCCCCATGGATGTGCCGTATTTTTGGAGGTAGAGTTGGCCTTCGAATTCGAAGAAGTTGTGTTTTAGCGCGAGTTTGGCGCATTCCCAGATGAATCTCCTGCATGTGTGGTATTTCCAATCGGTTGTCTCCAAAGCTGTCTCCAGGATGCACAGTGTGTCTTCTTGTGGGAGGCTGGTGTAGAGGCTTTCTACGTCGAGGCTCACTAAAAAGGAGGTCTCTGGATCGTAGGCCATGTTGTTGAGCAGTCTTAGGAGATCTTTAGTGTCTTGGAGATAGGTGTTGGTGGATTGGACCATGGGCTGGAGAAAAAAGTCACAATACCGGGACAGTGGTTCCAATAAAGAACCTATGCCTGATACAATGGGGTGACCCGGTGGGGGTAGTTTGTTTTTGTGAGTCTTTGGTAGTATGTAGAAGTAAGGTATTTTGCCCATGGTGGAGGTAAGGAGCTTGGCTTCATTAGGTGTGATTTGTCCCGTAATTTCAGCTTCCTCCACTAGGGAATGGATGTGTGCTTTTAGGTTTTCGCTCTGGTCCTGATTTAGTTTTGCATAGTTTTTGGTGTCGCTGAGGAGTCTCTCACATTCTAGTCTGTAGTCCTCTCTGTTCAAGATGACTGTCCCTCCACCGTTGTCGGCGGGTTTTATAATGATGGATTGGTTGTATCTCAGGGATTGTTCAGCAGCACGTTCTGCTGTGCTGGTGTTCTGGAAGGTGTGGTCCTCGCTCAGTGTTTCGATATCCTTGGTGACGGCTTGTTCATAGACAGCTACCTCAGGTGGTATGGCACTTGGAGGGGGCATGAATGTTGATTTTGCTCTGAATTTAGTGTCCCCTTCCTGATCAGTGGTAGTAGGGAGAGGTGAGTGTTCAAAGAAGGCTTTTAACCTGAGTTTCCGGAAGAAAGCAGCTAACTCACAATGTAATTGGAACTTGTCTAGTCTGGCCGTAGGTACGAAACCGAGTCCCTTTTCTAGAACTGTCAATTCTATAGGTGTTAAAGTATGGTATGAGAGATTGGTTACTAGGCTCATCTCGTGCTGGGGCCTGGTTGCTGGTCTTTGGCTTTGCTCCTCGTGAGTGCTCCCTCGTGCTGGTCCTCTCCCCAATGGACTTGGTTTCCTCGTCGTCTTCTCCCTCTGTTCCACTGGCCTCCACCTAAAAAAGGAAACCGTTGGTTTGGGTATATGTAATGGGGTGGCGGTGGTGGTCCAAAAGGCATGTTCCAGCCATATCTATATTGTTGGTGCATTGGCGGGTATTGCACCGGGTAGTGTGTATTAGGCCCAGGTGGTCCTGGTGGCCAAGGTTGTTGCCAGGAGATGTTCCTGCCTCTTCCTTGTTGTTTTCTTATGTAGCTACTCGAGCTTGAGGTGCTACTCCCTGATGAGTCATCGTCTGAGGATCCGCTTGATGTGTCACTCCTTTTGGGTGCTTTGTACTCAGTATCTGCATAGGGGTATGTTTTCAAATAGGAGAATTTTTTTAGATCATTTTGGAATTTATTGATTTTGCTTTGTGTTAGACTTTCCTTATATTTGTTTATTTTTTTGTTGGTCTCATCCAATCTCTTTTTGAAAGAGGTGAGGTTGGCTTTAAAGTGTGCTTCAGTTGTTTGGATTTCTATGAGTTTGGATAATTAGGATGATCCAATCACATGTGCACCGCCACGCTATCTGTGCCCAGTCTTTGCGGAAGGTTTCGTCATCCAGAAAGATTCGAGGGGCATTCGTGACTATGAGTCCTCTGGGGGCTGTGTTGTTTCGTAAATATTCGGTGAGGATGACTCCGTGGAGAATAGTTCTGATGCGATTCCGTTTTTTCTCATTAAGGGATTCCCAATCGGCTGTCTGGGCTATTGAAGTTGCCACAATAAAATCCGCTATGAGGGGCGGGTTAGCTAGGATGTTGACATCATCCAGCGTGAAACCCAGACCCTGGTTCACGGCCATACTTGTAACTAGATTCTGTGCAGTTATACAAAAAATAAGTGCAGTTATACAAAAATAACGGACCCCCACCTCATTTGTCTCTTGTGTCTCAAGAGCGACCAGGACTCGTAGTCGTGCTCGGACTGCCAGGCTATGGCTTTGAAGGCCGTGCAGGAGAGCGGGCTATGAAGCACCTTGCGGCCCGGCAGCATCCAGCGAGACTCTGCGGAGGTCCCAGTCCCAATCGAAGAAGAGGAGGTCGCAAAACTCCTCCTGGAGCCCCAAGTCCTCTTCGTCTCTCTCGAGGTCATCAGGACACTTGGGGAAGAGGCACAAGAAAAGAAGAAGTCCAAGCGGACTTCATCTTTGCCTCGACTGTCATCCGTTGACGAACGAGGTAAGGAGCACCAACACTCTAGACACGTTTCTGCGGAGCCAGGGTCGGCTTCGTGCCTCTCTCCCTTTGCGAGAGCGACCCCCACTCAAATTAAAGATTTTTACTAGGCTATGCGCCGCGTATTTGTGTGAGCCGGCCCCACAGTTAAGCCCTCGGGCCCCAAGGGGTCGGAAGGGGCCCCATCGGATTTGGTGCCGTCAGCTCCATCCACAGCGCTGGTGGGGACTCAGAGATCCGGGACAACGCTAGTCGTGTAATTGCAACCTTTCCTGGCATTGGACCCAAAGTCGGTGCCTATGGTGACACCGGTGCCCGCCGCCGGTGCCAACCCCATCCTCATGCCTGATGACACAGAATCGGAACAGCATTGCTCGATGCCAATTCCGACTTCGAATGAACCCATTGATTCTATGTTGTCGCCTGAACATTTTGATGATGTTTTAGGCTCAGGAGGGGATTGGGAGGGGTCTATAGACCCTAAAGAACACCAGGATGTTTCTGCAGAGCAGATGGACTGGTGTAGGGGACTTGGGGAGGCCAGTAAACTGGACACGTCCCCAGATACTGACATGCTCTCCCAGCCACCTGTGGCTACAGAGGAGGGGGCATCTAATGCCATGGTGGTCAAGAGAGCAGCCGAGGTCATCATACTAGAGTTGCCCTCAAATCAGGTCAGGACTAATCTCCTGACCGAAGTGCTTCCACCTCTGAACCCCTTTTGCCCTTCAAGGAGGCACTTACCAATGTCCTTCTAGGCATGTGGTCCAAGCCTAGCACAGGGGCTCCTTTTAATAGGACAATTGTAAGCCGCTGTTGGCCGGCTCCCGGCGACACAAAGTTCCTCATCCAACACCCTACCCCTGAAAGCTTGGTGGTCCAGGCTTCTTCCTCCGGATAGGGAATCCAAGAGTCTGGAATCAATTGGAAAGAAAATGTTTTCTTCTTCCAGCATGACATTGCGGACCGTGAATACCTCATGCTTATTGGGCTGTTTCTCCTGCGTGCTTTGGGAGATTGTTGCGCAAGGGCTGCCACAAGTCAGTGAGACCGATTCTGAAGCTGTTGGGCCTCATGGCCTCCTGCATCCTATTTGTAAAACATGCCATGTGGCGCATGTAGATTCTGTAGTGGGACCTGAAGTTTCGGTGGGCGCAGCATCGGGGAAATCTCACTGATGTTGTCCGGATCTCAGAAGGAACTGCGAGAGATCTCCAGTGGTGGTTGGCAAACTGCGATTGGGTCAACGGCAGACTCCTCTTCCTTCTCCCAACCAGATCTCACAGTCGTGACAGATGTGTCACTTCTGTGATGGGGCGGCTATCTGGGAGAGTTGGAGATCAGGGGACATTGGTCTCTGGCGGGGTTCGAGCTCCACATTAATTTTTTGGGAGGTCGAGCAATTTTGATTGGCTTTGAAGGCATTTCTACCCGCAGTCAAAGGGAAGTTAGTGCAGGTTTTCACAGACAACACCACCACCATGTGGTACTGCAACAAGCAGGGCGGGGTGGAGTGGTGAACCCTTTGTCGAGAGGCCCTGCGTCTCTGGACATGGCTGGAACAGCAGGGCATAACCCTGGTGGTTCAGCACCTGGCAGATTCTCTGAACGCCAGGGCGGATGAACTTAGCCATCGATGCCTAGCAGATCTCAAATGGTGTCTCCAGTCGGAGGTGGCTCAAGGTCTCTTTGAGCACTGGGGAGATCCTTATTTAGATCTGTTCGCCTCCGAAGAGAATACACAGTGTGAGATCAAAGTAGCTTGGTGCAAATTCAATTGAGACCTTGGAGTAGCAGCATGGCATTATTGCATGCATACGAGGCGAGCAGCACCGAAGACATCCGCTACTCCTCCAAAACGCGCAGGATAGATAAACTGACCCCAAGGGAGATAGTGACTAAAGAGGAAGCAAGACCTTTGCACGACCATTGTGCCGCCTGTTAGCCCCCCGGACCAAAAGGGAGGGCAAGTATGATAGACCTGGCCAAAGGACGGATCCTTCGAACCAGAGTACATGGCTATTGCAGAAGACTGTATCCGGCATGGACTGGGAGATCCCAGGTTGAACTTCCCTATATGCAAGATCGCCTAAGAAGATGGGGGCGCTATGGTGGAGAGAAACCAGCGGCGCTACCCCAAGATATAATGTGCCAGCTGCTGCAGAAGGGCATGTCACGGACCATCTATGTGCCATGGGCCCAGATGGATAAAGAAGAGTTCAGGACCAAACTGCCACCATTGTTTGCCTGGGTGGAGAAATGGTTATTATAATTTGAGAAGAACACCATGACAATAAACCTAGCGATAGGCGATTTCAAAAGTCTGCTAAGCAGTCTCATCAGAGAGCAGACTAAGAATGTGTTTGCCTGAGCCTACATCCCGAAAGTCACACTTACCAACACCGAGCATGACGGGCCACATTCAGTTCGTACAAGCACAAGATATTGAATGGCCCTGAGGGAATCCCTGACTGTCCAGATGAAGGAGGATTGATGGCAGAAAGCATGAAACCTGGGTAGACCATAACCAAATGTTTTGGACAGAATGAAGGAACGATGGGTATAAGAGACAGGACAACCTTGGACCGATATGGACCCCAGGTCACATTCTTCTGTAACATCCTCAAAAAGGGGCTGCCCACTGAAATACTTAGTGGTTTGGACAGCATAGTAGGGTTGGGCTCCAAACCCTGGCAGGAGATACAGGCCTACATATTACCTTATTAGAGAAAGGATCAGGAAATGTATAGCGAAAACAGGCGCAAGCCCAGAGAGACACTGCCTAATTGGTCCAACAAAAACTGAAAAACAACGTCTTCGAGGGTGCCGTGTTGGCCGCAAGCATGCAAATGATACCAGTCTTGAAGGGGGCTCCGCCGCAAAACCCCAGCAGGTTTCAACTCAGTTATAATGGCAGAGGTCAGGAAGGTTGGCAGCAGCCGGACCTCAGACAGTGTTACTATTCCACCAGAATGGGCCACAGGCCGACCAATACCGCCTAAAAGCATATTATGAACATTGATTAATAAATCTGGACCAGTACCCGCAAACTCCCCATCTTCAAAGCCAAGCCCAAGGTAACCTGAATGCACCTTTCACTCAGCTGGAAACAAAGAAAGGCAGCAAGGCACACATTACTGCACCACCCAGTATAGTCATATACAAGTCACAAGAATGTATATTGCCCACCTCAAACGTCCAGCTGCCACATGCTCATGAATCAAATAAAGCTACTACAACGAAATGAGAGGCAATATAGTCACAAAAATCTGAAAGTTTGAGTTTCAACAATTTCGATCCACAGCTCCCAGTGTAAGCAGGACAATTATTTATTCAAATTCTTCCTTATTAGGCATACAGGCGCAGCCAATGCATTTCGCCCAACAACAAAGGCTTCTTCAGGTCTGCAAACACATATAACAGTACATGTAAATATACAAATGCAAAAACACCACATACATATATAAACAAATAATTTAATTCATCTTAAACACAAAACGATATGTATAGTAGATCTCAACAAATAAAGTGATGCCATATCCAACAGTGAGATACACTACAGAGAACAACACAAAAAACCTGAGTTAATACATACATTTGTTTAAGTGAAAAGCTCAACTTTTTTAAAATGTACACCACCGGAGTGTTTCATAATAAATGTTTGTGAAATCCTGTGCTAAAACTGTATTAAGTACTGATACCAAGATCATGCGCTGGCAATAGATGCCAAAAGAGGAAAAAATTAAGTAAACAAACAGTTGTATGTGGGAGATAGTTTTAGGACGAAAATTCCTAATTCCTGACGTATTGACAAATAGCCAAACAGGGAGGAGTCAAAGTCAAGAACACAAAAAGGTGTACTCAATCACCATTATGCCAGTATAGTGACTTGAAACCATACATACTACATTCATATCCATAGGCCTACCACTCTAAATAGTATTTAATGAGAGTTGTTCATAATGGAGCACGCCATATTTCTGGTACAGCTCCAAAAGTCCTCTTTATGCTTTAAATTCAGTCATCCTTCAAAGACTGTAAACAGTAAGGATGCAAGATGTAAACACCCATAGAAAGTGTATCATAACAAATATTCCATCACATCAAAGACACCGAAGAAAGCAGGCTTGCCAAACACATGTTACTGAGTAGTGACACTTAGTCTACAGAATATATATGTGCAAGAAAATCTGTCACATGACGCCCTGTGAAAGGACCTCTCATTCAGCAGTTAAATAGCCGACACCGTGACTAGGCAACACTAAGATGGTGTTATCAATTTTAGTGCCACTTAGTTGGAGCCCATATATTCTGCACACCACACTGCTTTTTCTAAGAAACAAATGTCACAATAAATTATGAATAAGGGTACACCGAGAACGATATCAGATGGTTAGTAAGTTGTAATGCAGACCTTTTATCATGAAATTTCATGCATCGATAAATATTGTGGCTGATTTTCTTCTCCTATGTGCACTTTAATGTCTCTGCTTTTCTCTACGAAGTGTTTTCAATACCAATCGATACTTTGCTGCAATTTGTACCGCTTCTCCAATGTAATCCATCAAGTGAAGAAAAAGTTTTTATCGTTTAGAATATATATTGATTTTCGGCCATGTATTTTCATGTAAGAATTGTCTTAACTTTTCTTTCGAGATTCGCGCTTCTTGACAACTTGGAGATAAACACAAATTCGATTCTACGCATGCGCACCACTAAACGCATTCACACACACACGTTCTAGTGTTTGACTTAGTTTCCCAATATAAACACTTCCGGGTATGCGCACTAATAGAAACGCAAATACACGCGGAGAAACACCAAGCACCTACGGATAGACGTACTCGTCAACGGGTAAGAATTACTCCGGAACTTGGAGACTATTGTTTAATTGATGGCCCCATTCGATTTTTTTAGAGCGTGCGAGTGACCGATTCATATTACTCTTTACAGAGCCTGAATGTCGAAATTGGAACAGTGGGACTAACTCACAGATTTGGTTGGACCTTTGGGTAAACAACTGCGGACAACGTTTAATCACACCGGTTGTTTTTTGAAATATAAGACCCCCTGGGTCGGAATTATCACCAGGTGTAAGGTAAGCCTGGATTCGAGGTACTTACTGCACCGCATATGGTGAAAGAGTGTATCTAAGGACTCTTCAATGTGTGTTCATGGTTAATTAATAATCAAGGAATGGATCGTGATAGTGTATGGATTTTTTCACTTGCTTATAGGTCTGAATCATTGGCCGTACTACGATAAGGTAGGGGTACTTCGTTGTCGGCTCGCACGGATATTTTAATTTTCTCCCTGAGTGGGGCTAATGATAGAATTCGTCACAAACACTTGGTTCACCCGGTTTAATACAGTCTCAATCAGGATGTTTGAATACACAAGACTCGCACATGTAACACCGTGTAAAAATAGAGGACACATCCGTTCACGCGGCACCTGCTGTGAAGGGGTCTTCATAGTATTTTCACGCACTAAGGACGACGCATACCTATTGATATTTTTCTATCTCTCTGTTTTGGTCAAGAATACTCAAATTACTGTCTTTGATCTATACTTATTTGGGTGATTAACCCTAAACACCTGGTTACCTCACTGAAATCCATGGTGCAATTGACCAATGTCGGTTTTTTTCCCACCTTCCGAGTTAGATTTTAACTAGATTACTGTATATCATTATATTCAGATACTTGTCTGTGATATATACCCTGTATATGTTTTCTTACCAGCCCTGAAGAAGTCGGGGGGTGTGTGTACCCCATGACGAAACACGTGTTGGCTGGCTGGATTGTTCTGAATTTCACCATAAAACCGAAAACTGAATCTACTTGATCGTCCTGTGATCCCTCATTTTCCAATTATTATATTGCATGAATCTTGTTTGATACAAATTGGTAACATACCTTGAATACTGTAAAATTAACGTGTGCACAGTCTTGCTTTATATTCTGCATATTGTCATCCACAAATAACACATCCCAAACCTTAAGTCACCTTGTGACCCACAATTATTAGTACCTGTAGATACATTCACGGAATAATCAAATCCTGATTCTGGTTGATACTATCAAGTGTTCAGAGGTCAACGATCAGCGTGGATGAGGGAGCAGACAAATTTCAAGTCTCCATTACCCTGTGTCAATCCGTAAGAACATAAAACATAAGGCCACACATCTTTTCATTCAGGGTGGGCTAAGCGTTACATTGTATACACGCACTTGTAGTGGAGAGTCTAAATGTTTAATATATTGAAGCAAGGGCTACATCCTTACAATACCACTGCACAGTTCTTTTGTATCGCAGCAATGCGCGTGGCATTTCCACTCTTCTTTTTTAGAGTTTTATATAGCACGAACTGGACCCAAGAAATTGGGTATCAGAGCGCTTTACACGAGCACCAGTTTTGTTACAGAAAAACACATTCATTTTTGTTAGGCACGGGGAGATTAAGTGATTTGCCCAGAATCACAGGATGTTTTAGCGTCGTTGCAAGATTCGAACCCTGTTCACCAGCTTCGAGGCCGACTGTTCTAGCCGTAAGGCTACATCCTCTCCCCACTCTTGTAGGAGTTGTTTACCACGTCATTTAAAACCCCAGCTAGTGCAGTCCAAAATTCAGATATTCCATATAAAACTACACCCGTTCAAAGACCCCAATACTGGTCTAGAATAACCCACACCTGTTTCACAAATGCACTAATCGTTATGTCTTTAACAACAAGACTACCTGTAATCACCACTCCCAGACAGTCTGTAAACTCCCATCTACGCACATAATTGTTGTCACGGACAGATTACCACAGACCAATCTGTGTCTGAATCTCATTCCTCGAGTCAATTAACCCATGCAGTATAATGTTCAAGCTTGTTACTCATTTCTTTTGCCAAGTTTACGAGTTCATAAATCCGTAAATCCCCATGAACATACGTAATTGCATTTATGAGAAAATACGTCCCAAACAAATCTACATTCCAATTACTTCCTCGTACCAAGCGACCAACACACCACCAAGTACAAACATATCTCTTGTACTCACAAGTTTCTTTAAACAAGTTTGGAAGTTATTCAAACCGTCAGAGACATCCTGCACTTTATGCGTCTCTCCTTTTACTGTGAACCTTCCAGCTACCGGAAGTTAAAGGGCGGCAATACACGAAATGTCCGCAATGCTACACCGCTAACCACCGGATTACTACAACAATTCAAGGCTATTTGTTAAATCAATTTCTGCTCATTATATTGCTGTGAAAATGGACCAATTCCTAATGGGAAAGTAAGCGACCCATTAGTATGGTTATAGTTATTCGAGCTCATGGCCCCAAATCTGGGAAGTACTGGTAGCCTCAATTTTGAATCGTAAAATGCCCAATTCTCGGTAGGACGACTTCTACATTCTTATCCAGATCAATTCATGATCAAAATCAAGATCCCAGTATAAGAGCACATTGATTTTCTTGTGTAATGCTCGATAAGTTAGATGCTCACAATGCGGTCATGCCGTCATTGACGTAATACAATACGATAGCGGTCAAGTAACTAAATATCAACATGTGATACGTTATTTTCACAAAGGCTAGGTTAAGTCATAAAGGTTCAGGCCACAAGATATATTCATTGAATTACAATATGCAACTGTCAGTAGGGCCAACCATATTTATAATATTCAATGTGTCTGGTGATCCAATTTAAAATACCCTTCATACCAAGGATGCGTGAAGCATGTTAAAACTAACTTGTAAAACATGAGTAGTGTATGAAAAACAGGTACAAAGAAAATATCCCTGTAGACAAGTGAGATATGAGTAAGGCTGTAAAGAGATCAGGGTTTGTACTCTCTACTACAATAGGTACCCATAAGTACGAGTGTCACAAAGTGTGTGAAAGATTATCCTGAAATCAGGGTATACACTACCTGCAAGAAAGCTGCAGTAACACATGTAGGTAGGACATCTCAAGAAGATTAAACTGTTACGAGGCAATGTAATGAGCAGCAAATGATACAGAAAACAAGAGGAAAGAGAGAGAACCTCCCAATGGAGAAGAAAAGGTCTGACACACTCCTTTTGAAGCCAAGCTGATGGCATCTTTAAACAACGTGACTGTTCCAGCAAAAAATAGGTGCCGCAATTCGGATAGGAAAAATCATTTAAAAATTATACGGTTTTGGATCAGACAGCACTAGTGTCTAAAGGCTATTCCCTCCAAAGTAAGTAGTGTATCTCATTGTCCACATTCAATCCCAGTTTTACCGATCATAAATTGCCGATCCACCTAGCCTCTAATTGTCTCAGGCGTTGTTTTCTATCCCTGCCCCTTTTGTCTGGTAATAGCACATCAACACCATGAAACTTGAAGTTCGATCTATCAGATCCTCCTGTGCATTCATGAGATACCAAGGCATATGTGATGCCTTTGTTCAAGCAAGCACTTCTATGTTTTTGTATTCACATTTTTAATTGATGCCTAGTGCTACCTACATAGACCTTATTACATACACATATCGGTACATATACAACACTAGCTGGGATGCCCTCGGGTAGCCATGCGCTATATAAGTGCGTATTCATTCTGTTATTTGGTAAATATCAACTCCTACAAGAATAGAAATGCCATGCGCATTGTTGTGATAAAAAAGAACTGTACGGTGGTATTGTGGGGATGTAGCCCTTGTCTTCAACATACTAAACTTTTAGACTCTCCACTACAGGTGCGGGTATAAAAAGTAATGCTTAGCCCACCCTAAACGAAAAGATGTGTGGCCTCATGTTTTTTTTTTTTTCTTATGGATTGGCACAGGTTAAGGGAGACCTGAATTATGTCTGCTCCCTCATCCACGCCGATCAGTGACTTCTGAACACTTGATAGAATCAAACGGAATCAGGATGTGACTACTTTGTGAATGTATCGACAGGTACTATTAATTGTGGGTCACCTAAATTACATATAAAATCACAAGGTGACTTAACCCCTTCGATGCTGCGCAGATTCCGCCGCTGTGCTGACGGAATCTTGCGCGGGCGTGGTCATGACGGAATGGTTCCGTCATGAGCACAGCTCAACCGTGGGTCATGACGGAACCATTCCGTCATGAGCACCGAAGGGGTTAAGGTTTGAGGTGATTTATTTGTAGATGGCAATATGCGGAATATATGGGCTCCAACTAAGTGGCGCGAAAATTGATAACGCCACCTTAAAGTGTTGCCTAGTCACGGTGTAGCCTATTCAACTGGTGAATGACAGGTACTTTCACAGTGGGGTCACGTGACAGATTCTCCTGCACATATATACTCTGTAGACTGCCTAAGTTTCACTACTCAGGAACAATGGTTTAGCAAGCCTGCTCTCTCCGGCGTCTTTGATGTGATGGAATATTTTTTATGATACACTTTCTATGAGTGTTTTTTACATCTTGCATCCTTACTGTTTTTAGTCTTTGAAGAATAACTGAATTGAAAGCATAAAGAGGACCTTTTGAGTTGTACCAGGAATATGGCATGTTCCCTTATGAACAACTCTCATTAAATACTATTTAGAATGGTAAACCTACGGATATGAATGTAGTATGTAGTGTTTCAGGTCACTATTCGAGCTATATGGTGAATGAGTACACCTTTTTGTGTTCTTGACTTTGACTACTCCCTGTTTGGCCATTTGTCAATGCGTCAGGAATTAAGAACTTTCTTTCTAAAGCTATCTCCCACATACAACTGTTTTTTTACTTAATTTTTTCCTCTTTTGGCATCTAATGCCTGCGCATGATCTTGGTATCTGGACTTAATATGGTTTTAGCACAGGAGTGTACAAACTTTCATTATGAAACACACCTGTGGTGTACATCATAAAGAAATGGAGCTTTTCACTTAATCAAAAGTATGTATTAACTCAGGATTTTTGTGTTGTTGTCTGTAGTGTATCTCACTGTTGGGTATGGCATCACTTTCTTTGTTAAGATCGACTGTACATATCGTTTTGTGTTTCTTAAGATGAATTTAATTATTTGTTTTTTATATGTATGTGATGTTGTCCTAAATTTGTATATATACATGTACTGTTATGTGTTTGAAGCCCTGGAGCAGCACTTGTTGTTCTGCGAAATGCATTGGCAGCACCTGTATGCCTAATAAAGAAGAATTTGAATAAAGAATTTTCCTGCTTACACTAGGAGCTGTGAATTGAAATTGTTGGAACTCAAACTTTCTAATGTTTGTGACTATATTGCCTCTCATTTCGTTGTTGTAGTTACCTTTCACTCAGTCAAAGGTAAATCCGGCAGCCACTGCACCACAGCAATAGGGATCAGGGGGTTAGGAAAATACTTTGCAACAGACAGAAATCCCAACCCAACAAGGACTGGTGCAACAACCACGACAGGGAGGGGTAACTGGGGATGTAATGCCCACACGCAAATGCAAAACCTAAATTCGCAATAAGATTAAAACCCGGAAGGCGAAACATCCACTTCACACACACTTAAAAAATCATTTAAAAAATAATGACTAGTGAGACAACATTAGGAATTCAAGCCTTTACTTGTGTTCGGTAAACTCAGGGCTGTTGTATGTTTAGTTGATCGGGAATCTGCTCTAGAATATGGCATGTGGGTGCCTGCTACTGATCCCCCAGGGAGAGGTTGGCTGGCCACGCCCCCGGAGGGAGGGCAGTCATACAACAGGGCAGGGTGGCTCCCTGACCAGTGCATAAAAGCAAGCACCCAGGTCCCCTCACCCAAGTGCAATTGGGACTGGTTCCTATGACCAGATTGAAAAGCCCCTATTCTCTGGCCTTTGGTCCTAGACCACAATCCTTTGTTCCTTGTGGTTCCAACCACAGCACCCCCAAAGACCAGAAGTCTCCATCCAATTGAGGCCCGTTTCAGTTCCAAAATGAAGCTGTCCTCCAGTTTCGGGGCTCAGATTTCCCGTAAGCTCGGGATAGAGAAGACTCCATTACCTCCATTGCACAAGAACTGACAGGTGGTGAAGCACCGAGTGGCGCCAAGTCAGTCGAGAGGAGAGGTCTGACCGAGTAACCAACTGTCCCAGCCCATCACCTCCGGTTAAACGAATTTAAACTAGTTCTGATCTCTCATCTGACTCTAATATTAGCAATATTCTGCCTCATCTTTTCCCTTGAAGTTTTTCAAACATCCTAAAGCCTGCTTGTCTGGTCATGTCCCTCCAAAACAATGAAAGTAGCGTATTGCCGGTTAGAAGTTCCTGGCCACAGGCCCAAAGATCTTGGACAAAGATGTGGTTGTCGGGAGAGGTGGTGCCAGGAAAAAGAGAGTCTGCAAAAGTACATCACAGCTCCGTATGAGATCAACCAGAATATACTGACCCCCGTATCCGGCCTAGCGATCAGCGAAACACACAAGGCCTTATACACACCATCCGGGGAGGAAATAAGTACAATCTCAGACCCTGCCACATCAGAAACACATGGGGGCCACAGGACAGCTCTCCGACCACCTCCGGTACACGACAATATAAACGGCAAATCACATGAAAACCTAGGGAAATGCCCGAATGACCAGTAAAAAGAAGCATAAAGGTAGCCCAAAAAGCACCCTGTAGAAAAAGGGTGAAGCCAAGACATCTGGCGCCATTAGGGAGAGTCCCACTGGACACCCTGTGCTGGGACGGGAGGGGTAGACATGTAACCTCAAGGCATGTTGCGATTGCAGACAACACCCAATTCTGGCACACACCCTGTTTAAAAAATCATCTGGTGCACGTGGAGGTCAAAAAGCACCCCCACGCACACACTAGGGAAGGTAGGATATTGGAAGTCTGGCGACACCCATAAAACAATAATTAAATAACAAAGATCGTCCATGTGCACTTGAAGACTACCACTTAAAAAATATCCTTTTTCTTTCATGGTGAGGGGGAGAACTGATGACCCATAAGTAAGGATTAAAGGTGACCAATGAATAAACACCCACTGTTATAAAAAGAAAAGAAAAACAAAAGAGAGTACAAACCCACGATTGGGGCTATTTTCACTAAAATAGCACGTATGGATGTAAAAGCACACCCCTAAATAGGAAAGGCACAGAAATCCCCAAGAATGATTATATATGTACCGATGCAAATGTTTTCAGAACTAAACCAACGAACAACAGCATTAATCGAACAGGTCTGCAATCGAGCCACCAAAGTGCACTACCTTTACAGCGGTCCACCAGCTCTTTAGCGAGCATTTCCATAGCATCAACAAAGACCAACGTGTGCGAGTCAAATACCACAAACCTTTTCTGCAACCTTTTTTGAACGGTTTCAAAAGTAAAAGAAACTGTGATCACCAGAGGACTACAGACGTCGCCCCTGGAAATCATCACCAGACCTGCAACGTTCAACAAGTTATGTGTTGTTGTACAGTTATATACCCTCTGTTTCCTATGGCAGTGGCTGCATCCTACATTGCCAGAGATCTGACTATTCAAATGAAGTCCACCCAACATTATTACAGGGCTTGCGTAGGGACCTCTCCCATGTCAAATAGAATTACACTGAACCAATCACTAGCATCTCACGCACACTACACAGCACACTCTTACACAACACATGGTATCAGCACATGACCGCCGTGGGCTCCCTAATGTCAGCCAGGTCGTGTTACGTCTGTTCGCTGATACCACATGCAGTAGGCGCAGACAGGCTTTACTTGTGAGAGATAGTGTGGAAATAATGAAGTGCCTTCTCCACCTGTGTAGGAAAGTGGGTTTCTGTTGCAGTAACCCCCCTCACTTTTTGCCAGATTTCTGATGCACTTTGACTTGATGTGCCCTGGGTCCCTGCCAATCTGGTTCCCGGGTTCCCAGGGCCTGTGTTCTTCCCCAAAACCATACCTTTGTATCCACAATTGGCACCTCTCTGGCCACATGCAAGTCACTTGTAAAAGGTACTATGGGAACCAAGAGCACTGTGATCAAGGAAGGCCTCTAAGGGCTGCAGCACATATTGTGCCACCCTTAGAGGTCCTGTACCTTAACACACACACACACTGGTATTGCATGCTGCATGTTTTGGTGCAGAAAAAAGTGAAGAGTCTGCATGGCACATATCCCTGTGTGCCATGCCTATGGTATAGCTAAGTCACCCCACTAGCTGGGTGCACTATACCACTGGTTAGAGCACAGTTGCATTAGCATGGTACCCCTAGAGTGTGCAAGTCCTTTCGTAGACAATTTAAGTGCAGTAAAGCCATAAAGAGTATATGATCTGAGAGTATGTCATTACGAACTGCGCAGCACCATAATGGCTTTACTAAATTTTGGAAAGTTTGGTAGCAAACTTCTCAGTATTATAAACCCACATGATGCCAGTGAGGGGTTTATTATAAAACGAACTCAGAAAGCATCTTCAGATGCCACCTGAAAAACAGCCTACCACCACAAGACAATTTCTGGATACTGGGGTTGGAGCCTTCACTCCCTGGGCCCAGAAGCAAAGCATTTCCTGGGCGGAGGTGTTCACACCTCCCCCAGGTCAGGAAGAGACATCTGTGGCCGGGGAGCTTTAAAGGCATTGCCGCCTTTTCAACGCACCCCCCAGCCTCTCCTGCTATCAGGTGCAGGCCCCCTTACTGTCTCACCCCTTTTTCGGCAGTAAGACTGGCGGTAAAAAACAGACCAGTAGGTGCGCCCCCTCTGCCAAAACGCACCCCTCAGGTGGGTAGGCGAGGTGAAGCCCACTATTCAGTGCCCGCCATCTTGCAGATGGCAGGCACTCGCCAATCAGGCTTAGGGATTGTGCCCACTCCCCCACGTGGGGTGAGCACACCAAGGGTGTAGTCAGCCTAATGTCAGTAGCCCATTGGTTACTACCTCGAGACCCCTAAAACGCCCCCTAAATACATTATTTAGGGGGTAGTCCTGAACCCAGAAGGCAGATTCCTGCAACCAATGAAGAAGGAAAGAAGAAGTCACACAGCAGAGGAGACTACAGAGGAAAACTTACCTGGCCTCAGCCCAACTGGCCCGTCTGGTTTTTCGGAGATCCTGCGCTAAAGGTCGACTTGTCCTGCAGACAGTGACATCCAGAATCCCTGGGAGGACTGACAGCCTTCAACCAAGACCGGATCACCTGCAAAAAGCAGCTCTGCACAAAAGAAACTGCAAAGAAAATCTCTGAGTCTGCTGAGGACGATGAAACCAGACGTCTGGAACCATCACTGCAGCCGTCGCCTATAGCCCGAGTCCAAGTGACCCACCGGTCCCAGTGAGGTCCGCCAGCGCTCCGAAGTCTAAGTCCACCATGGGTTGATCCCTCCAGGACTCCGTGATGTTGCCTGCAGCTTTTGCATGGATTCCCTTCCAACTGCAAGAGGCCCGCTAAGGTGAAATCTGATCTCAAAAGGCAACCCTGCATCCAGCCACCCTGTGTCCTGGAGAAATGGACCTGAGCTGCATCTACGTGCCCGAGCCCTCCAACTTACCTGCCCAGCTGTTGGTTCCGCCCAGAAGACTTCCTGGATCGAGCCAGCAGCCAAAATCCAAAACCAGCAACCTTAATATGATTGCATTGGGCACTCTGCCCCTCCTAAGACCCTGCACCTGGCCGTCCCTGCAGTGCTGGTGGTGTGGACTTAGTGCTGACCTGGGACCCCTTTTGTCCTGACCTTAACCCTAGGAGCTTGGCTCGTGAGACCGAGTAGCCTGCCTGTGAGCAGCTCCCAATTGAGAAGCCCCTAACCCTATTGGTTAACATTGGCATCCTGCAATCTGCACCCGGCCACCCTAGTGCCGGTGGTGGTGCAATTTGAGTGCCTACCTAGACCTTAGGGGACCTTGGTCCTAACCCCCTAAGCTCCCACTCGTAAGTTGATTACTTACCTGTGAAAACGATTACCATTTTTCTCCCATAGAAACCAATATTACAAATTTTGTTGCGAAAAATGTTGTCTTGAACTGATGTTTTGTATGGAGAAAAAGTAGCTACACTGCAAACCCTAAAAAGTCTTACTTACCTTGAATTGTAAGATCCCCGGCGTGGTTTCTGGGCATACCACCCCAAGTAATCAATGTAATCCAAAAGTATTCCAAAATTAATGACTGTGGGCCTCATGTAGGTAGCCCAATACCGGTCGGTAACGGCCGATTTTCGGTAAATATACCGTTACCGACCGGTATTTAGGCTTTTGCTATGTAGGGGGATAATTTCTGTATTCGGTAATTTACCGAATCAGTAATTTTACCGATTCGGTAAATACCGAATACAGAAATGAGATGTAGGGGGACTGTGTGGTGGGTGTTGGGATTCGTTATTTACCACCAACTAATAGTTGGTGGTAAATGACGATTAGGTGTGAAAATGCATTTTTGTGCCCTGTGAAGTGTGCAATATGGCAGACATACATGCCCCTAGGGCATGTATGTGCGCCACATGTGCACACATGGACGAATCAGGGGTGCAACAGGGTGTCAATGTGACACCCTGCCACCCATGATGATGCCTCCCCCCATTACCGAATCGGTATTTACCGATTCGGTAATGAGGCATACCTTCCCATTGATTCAATCAATGGGAAGGTATGCCTCATTACCGAATCGGTAAATACCGATTCGGTAATTACCGACTTACTCCGATTCGGTAACATTTACCGAATTATTACCTACATACACTTTACCGATTCTTAAATACCGAATCGGTAAAATTCGGTATTTAAGAATCGGTAAAGTGTATGCCACCTACATATGGTCCTGTGTAATTTAAATTGCTTTTTGAACCAATACAAACCTGTAACAATTGTGAATTCAACCAACACTGCATTTCCGTGCAAAGTCTTGCAATCAGAGTATATTTGACTTACCTGTGCCAAGTCACTCTTGGTTCTAAAAATAAAACAAAAGTATATATTTTTTAAACTTACCTAATTGTTCTGGATTCAGTCTCTGAGTGTGTGCCACCAGTCATGATTAATTGAATACAATAAATGCCTAATACACCCTCTGGATAAGCCTAACTGCTTGCCCACACTACCACAAAGAGTGCTGTTAATACTTGCGTAATATATGCTATACCACTGGGGACTCCCGGGACTCTGTACACAATGCACCTTACTTTGGTATAGTATATAGTATATACAGAGCCAGCTTCCTATGTTGGTGGATCAGTGGTGGGAATTTAAAGCCGTGCATTTATTGGACTAACTTAGTCAACCTCTAATCACATAACAAGAATCCAAAAATAGCATTCCCCCACCCTTTCTCTAATGTTGCAATGGTATTTTACAAGAATGTTTGCACACTTTGTACAATAGTTCAAGCTTGTTTGAAATATTTCTACCAGCAATGCTTATTCACTCTCCTGATAAAGGGTTTCAGTATCAGGAATAGATTGGTTTAGGACAGAGGTCTTCAATCTTTTTTTTCTAAGGCCCACCAAGTAAAACATTTTGACGCCAGGGCCCCCTCCAAACTTTTATGATAAGGATTGCTGTAGTTGATAACCATGGCCCTGAGTAGCAAGAAATATCCTCCAATTACATTACATAAGGTGAGATTTTGTAAAACTTACAAAAATTAAGTGATTCACCAAGAATCACAGGCTGTTGAGCGAAAGCCGGGACTTGGACCTAGTTCCCCTGTTCCAAATTCAGCATCTCTCATAAGGCCACATTTCCTCCCTTTAACCCCTTCGGCGCTCATGACGGAACGGTTCCGTCATGAGCGTCGGTTGAGCTGTGCTCATGACGGAACCGTTCCGTCATGACCACGCCCGCGCAAGCAGCGCTCAGCACAGCGGGGGAATCCGCCCCGCATGGAAGGGGTTAAGAAATGCAAGAGCTCCCATTTGTTGCCTCCCTTTTTGCAGCAATTCCTTGGATCTAATTCTAGCAAGGAAAATTAGCCCACAACCCCTTTTTTATTTTTCAAAATACATAACTGTAATACAGTGGGCCCCTTAGAACCCTGGACCCCAGTGCTGCTGCACCAATGATAGGTGCTGCCTCACCAAGCAGGATGTCTCCTCTGCCCTTCGTTAAAAACATGAGCTCTCGTTTTGGCCCATCCTAGTCTTCTCTCTGATGCCCACAGTAAGGTGTCTCCTCTGCTACAATTATTCCCACCCCTAGATCATTACTCAGACGCCCAAAGCAACACTGCCAAAGCAAGTGGCCACTGGACCCTAATGTAATTGTAATCTAATAATCTAATAGTAAGAATAGTAAAAGAGACAGAGGGTTTAGTAGCTGGGAATACCAATGGGACTTGCTGCCACAGGAAATGCTGTACCAATCATACCTACAACTCTGCATTCTATAAAAATATGTCTCTTATAGTGTGTGTGTATATATATATATATATACACACACACATATATACATACATACATATATATAGACTCCAGTTAAAGATTCAATAAAGAAGATTTATTGTCTTAGCATGTCAGGATGACGCGTTTTCACCACAAGCCTGTGGTCTTGATCACATAGTGTGCTAAGGTGAAAGGCATTCAATTTATAGTGACTTAAGTGACTTTACTATGTTCATAGTGACAAGGCAAAAAAGTAACACTTTTGCAGCAAGTAGTAAAACATCTTGTCTGACTAGGCGCAGCAATGACAAGCACTTTTAGTAGCCGGCATAGAAAAAAGATTACCACTCTATATGTAGGTGCAAATGGCCATGTGTTCTGTAACATCAGTTGTGTACGGCAGATCAGAAGGTAAGCTGGTGTTGGCGGTTCCAGAGGCATGGTAAACAAAAAAAGAATGCATGGATTGGGTTTTAAGTCTCACAAAAATAGTCTGATGGAAAACAGAGTTAAACGGTATCCCACATGAATCGTGGCTGTGTTTGTCCAACCTATAAACCATGAAAGCCTTGTGGCCCAATTTAATGTGGGAGGAATCCGGTGTACCATCGTAACTAAAAGGGGAACATTGAATGTAACGCATTCATACTTATGCGGTCAAGTTATATAAGCTTAGTGCTGGTGCGGAAGAAGGGCCTAGATGTCACTGGAGTCTAATCTTTGCATGTTAAGGTCTAAGCCTGATGTATGGAAATCGAGTCAACTGCTCAAAAAGATGTAGAATAGGTGAGAAAATGCTGTACAGTGCAGTCACTAATCGATAAAGTTAAAAATGAGTGCATCATTTCAGGAAAAATCAGTGTTGGTGCCGTGAGATGTGAAAGGGACAAAAATCCAGTCGCTTAAGGAATAGGCGAGATTCGTGCAGTGTGCTAAAAGTGTGTTGCAGTGGATTAAAAACTGGACAACCAACTAGAAGTCAGACGACTTCTAAAAAAGTCAAATAGGCAATAATGTGAGAGCGCATGACTGGAGTGAATACTAATGATAAACGTTTTAAAAAGTTGTAAAGGTCTTCACTAATGTTTAATCCTGCCGGGGCCTTGGTATTGAGTTCTATTCTATTTCGACTCCAGTTGTCTCAACAATTTCTCTCTGTTGCCACCACGTCTGAGTGTCGCAATGCAATCAACGACGCAGTGTTTGAGTTCGTCTAAGTTGTTCTGGTGTGTCTCTTTGAAGTGCCTGGTGACAGGGTATGCCGGGGCACTGTTGACAATGGCTCTGATGTGTTGCAAAATCCGTAGGTGCACTTGAAGCTTGGTGCTTTCTACATATTATATATATATTATATTATATATCATAGTCCTAAAACAAAATAGATTAGAAATACTGTGCACATCATTCAATTATTGACATGATACTCGGTATCCTGATAGTTATGGTATCAAAAAATAACATGCATCATACAGGAAACGGCGTTCAAAACTCTGGTAATGCAACACGGGTAGATAACAACGCCGACGTTACATCAAAACGACTTGCGATGTAATGCCATGCGTGGTAACAACGTGGACGATGTAACGACCACATTGTTACCTACCGCGTTGTAACACCACGCGTTGTAACATCATATATTCGCATCATGCATCAGGGTATGGTAAATGCATCAGCTTGATTATAATCAGAACACCTAAATCCCCATATCACTATCGGATCACACAATGTCAACATAAACACAGGGAAAGCAGCATACCGTTGCTCCTTTTAAATGTTATATAGCCATTGAGTATCCCCATTCAGGGCACAGAGGCACCTGCGCTTCAATTATTGGTAATATGGTAATTCAGTAGATCACCACGAGGATTGCTTTGGCCATGGAATATGTGGCTGTTTCATCGTAGCCTCAAAGAGACTGGGAACTGGTTTTTAATTTCTCCTACTCTGCCAGGAGCGCAGTGCAGCAACACTGGGACCGCTTGGTCGTGCAATCGGCTGCATGAGGCATTGCACAATACAGTGAAGACCTCTCTGTGACTCTGGGGCTCGGCTGCGTTATTGAAATGCAGCCTTACGAGGTTGCGGGACAGCGGTGGAGATCGTGCTTCTCCTCCTTTACAGTACCTTCAAGGTGAACCTAGCTGGTCACCTTCATGCCCGGGATTTTGTCGTTCACACACCACTATTGTGCATGCAGGAGTGCATGCCCTTCAAGCGCTCGTTACGAGAGGCAGATCGGCCCACACACTTCGACATAGAGCACGTTGTTAGCAATGCAGCTTCGTTTAGGAGCGACCTTGCAAGGAAGGTTCTTTAGCGGCTGGCGACAATGACATATTCAGAGGAATGATGCTTCCGAGTGGCATTCCACTTTAGGACTAATGCAAGCTGTGGCTTCCCTGCCTGGGGGCCACGCTGAAGGACACACACACTGCCACTCCGTTTATATGGGGGAAAACGCTCTGTTGTGCTAACTTGTAACCAGGTCCTCCCCAGAAAAGTACTCCACACACTTTAGGACAAATAACAACTAGTTGAAGGCGCTTTCGCGCCCCCCCTGTGATTGCAGCCACCCCCCTCCCCAGGTTGGGCACCCCACAATTTGAATACCTCTGGTTTAGGAGGTCTCTAACTTCATCCACTATGGATGAGCACTATTGTATTTAGTTATCACCTCAGGGATAATGCAGCTTATTAGGATCAGCACCCGGGAGTAAGCCCAGACGCGATATCATATTGTTTTAAACTCGAGAATTGGTATTAACCTATATGCAGCTTTCTGCTTTTTAAAGGAAAAGAAAAAAGAGCAAATATATTATTTATTATATTAGAAATATGAGATGAATTCTAGATTGTTTACTAAATGAATAAGCTAGAACAAACCAAAAGAGCTTTAGCACTGTCTCACTTTATTTTAATTCACTTTTTTACTTCCCAAGCGAGGATAGAAAGGGAAGATAGAAATGGGGAGTGAGGAGTGGGCAGGAAAGGGAAAAAAAGAAGAGCGCTATTATTTATAATTCTAGGAAAATGTAAGATAACTTATTTATATCTTTAAGCCGGAATTAATGAGAATCTCTTTACCTTTTTTTTTCAAAGCTCTTTTGCACAAATGGGCTTTCCATAAAAGTATCATTGTTTCTTTGGTATGAATTATTAGGTGCTAGTCTTCAAGTTTTAAAACTCTTGTTCGTCTTGATTATGATTAGTGCTTTATCCATTAATGTTTTTCACCTCACTAAAAAGAACATTGACTTTAATTCAACTCATTTTTTAATTGACTATTTCAAAAATTCTTAAAAGTCTTGATGGGGCCTTGAGTTAAGTCCCTGTCGCATTTTATAAAAATCCCTTAAGTTAGGGGTGGAAGTACTTTGAACTTCTTGTGTGGGCCTTCTCAAAAGAACCCCACTTTAGAAATATAATGAGCAACACAGGGAATATGACAGAGGAGCTCAGCCTCACCCCATGCTCCAGCCTAAGAGTTAGCGAGCTAAGGCTTCTCTGTAAAGCTAAAAAATAAGATAATGGTTCAACCCTACCAGAATAGAACTCCTGGAGTTTCTGGCAGAGCATGAAAAGGTCTACCCTTTCCCTGATGAGAAAGACTCACAGGGAGATGGGAAAGGTAGCGAGGGGGATGAGGTCTTTAAACCTCCACCTCAACTACTTAGGGAGGAAGGTAACTTTGAGCCCCCCACCTCCAAGCCAGGGAGTAGAGGGTCTAGAACCTACAGAGTAGGCTTGACTCTGTACAATACAGTGAGGACAACTTCACTAAAGAGGACATCCTTTTAGCAAGGTTGACCAAGAGACTAGAGCTAGAGCCTAGGCTCCTAGCTCTAGAAATAGAGAACAGATATGGGCCTAGAACCTGTCAATGGTGGCAGCAATATTAAAAGCCAAGAGAGAGAAGAATCCTATGATCCTAAAATCCCCAAAGAGATAGTCCCTAAATATGAGGGTGGTGATGATATCACCAGGTGGTTCACAGACTTTGAGAGGGCTTGTGAAGCCAGAAAAGTGAGGAAGACTCACTGGGGGCACTCCTTTGGGAACTGTTATCTGGGAAGTGCAGAGACAGACTTCTGACCCTTACTGGGGCAGAAGCATAGTCCTATGAACTCATGAAGCGTACCCTGAATGAGGGATTTGGACTCACAACTGAGAAGTATAGAATTCAATTCAGTGGGGGGTGGAGGGGGAGCAGAAAACCCAGAGTCAACCCTGGGTGGAATTTGTAGACTACTCAGTAAAAACACTAGGTAGCTGGTTGACTGGAAGTAGAGTTCAAGATTATGATGGTCTTTATAATTTGTTTATGAAAGAACACATTTTAAATAATTGCATTGATGATAAGTTGTATCAGTATCTGGTAGACCTTGACCCAATTTCTCCCCAAGAATTGGGAAAGAAAGCGGCCGACTGGGTCAAGACAAGGGTGACCGAGACGTCCACTGGGGGTGACCAAAAGATAGCGGTTACAAACCCTCCCCAGGGGAAAGAAGGGGAGCATCTCAAAGATAAAAGTAAGGAGTCCCAGGTAGCCCCACAAAAACCTGTCTAGGAGGAAGGCCCCAAAGGCACCTCGCAAACTAAAACTGGGAGGTAAGAGTTGAGATCCCAACAAGGTATGGTGTCACAACTGTCAAAAGACATAACACCACAACAAGGACCCTAGCTGTCCTAAAATCAAAGCCCCTAGTGAAGCTCCAGAGGTTGCCAGTGTAGCCTACGGAGGTAGTCGCCCAGATGAGGACGTCCTCATAGCCTTCAACTGGAAAGTGGGCCCAAAAGGTGAGTTATAGATTCCAGAGGGAAGTGGACACTTCCACCACCTGCTGATGAATAGAAACCCAATATCTGCCCTCTGATATACCTGTGCCAGTCACACTGTGGGACATGACAGGTTGGTACTCTCAAACCAGTATGCCCCGTAAGGACTATCCCAGGGGAAGTCACTGTTAGGCCTGTGGTTGTAGTGCCCCTAGAAATAGCTGGGTCCTTTAATTGGAGAAAGGTGGTAGTCAATAAAGACCTCCTCCTTTATTGTCTCCTTGGGAATAACCACCCAGAGGTTAGTCTGAGCCAAGGTGGGGTACTGGTCCAAGCCAATTCCCCACCCAAGAATCCTGGGAGGGGTGAACCTGCAGTTAATGCAGATACGCCCTAAAAGAAAAAGAATAGACAGTGTTGGGAAGGTGGACAACTGTTAGTCACAGTTTCAGTGAGGCAGGGAGATTTTATCCCAATGAGTGAGAACTCTAAAGATGGCACTGGTGAAGTCCTCCCTAGATCACAAAAAGACCTGACTAGTCAGGCAACTGTTCAGCCTGAGTTAGTGGCTCCTTAGGTGACAGAACAGAGGGTGCCCCCTACCCTAAACCATCAAAACCCAAAGATGCCGCTAAGGTAGCCCCTTCCCCTACCAGTGAAGAGCGAAAGGTATGGTTCTTGACACTGACAGCTGTCAGCACTGTCCTTGGCAGACAAAATAGGGAACATGACGGCCAGTGAGTAGCCGGCCGCGGAGGCTCCAGGAGTCTAACGCTCTCCAATATGCACTGAACAAACTGAGAAATGCTCCTGAAAATTGCGGTATGCGTACGTTAGGATTTTGGAGCAGAATTTAAAAAAGAAACGCTGACGGAAAAGCATACATGAGGGCTTGAGGGCTCCTTGTTCGGACATTCGTTTTCTCCCATTTTCTTGCGGCGGTGGCAGGTCTGGCAGATTTTGCAGCGGTGGCCACTGAGGGACTAGCACGGCGGGCTCGGGACACGCGAGAGCTAGTTTGGTCCCACGCAGCCCTCGAGGTGGAACGAGGGCAGAGAGCCATGGCCCGGATCCCCATCCGGGGCGGTAGAGGCAGGGGCAGCACAAGCACGCTGCACCCCATGCAAGAGCCACGAGGGAACCTGATGAGGACCAAAGCTGTAGGGAAGATCACCACCTGTGTGGAAGCTGGTGCAGGTAGGGAGGAAAGTCCATCACGAGGCTGTAAGGAGGGGGATAAAGGCCTGGGAAAGAACTTTGATGGAGTCTTGGAGGAGGGGGTGAAAACAAGTATTAGAGGCACAGGCATAGGGGGACAAAAGAGATATGCCCTGAGAAGTACTGGCTTAAACCAGTACAAAAACTCTGTTTATACAGGACCCCAATTATCTAAAAGTAACTGGGATATTGCTCAAAAGCAGGGATCTCAGAGCGGAAAAAAATACGCAACCACACGGCCCTCCCAGCTTGAAGCAGTGGTGGAGGAGTGGGTTACTCCCAAAAAGTAGAACATCTAGAAAGACATAAACTCCCCCTCCGAACCAACACAAAGTTAAACTCACCCCTTCGCTAAAGAGCATCTTTAAGGTTATGCCCAGGACCCTAATATTAAAACCTAAAGACAGCACTATCTCTAACAGTGCTCTCCGAGCCTTTGAAGATCCGGAAGGTATCCTAAGTCCTAATCGATTTCAAGCACTTGCAGGTAGCCTGAAGTTAACTGAAGAAGATTGTATAAGGGCAATTCCAATGGCGGATAAAGAAAATAAAGATACAGTTACGAGCCCTTGGACAAATCAAGGGGTAATCGGGTTCTTGAGAGAGAAGCAAATAGGTGAAAACGATCTAGGACCAGTGATGGATCAGAGAAGCGCACCTCCAGGCCAGGTAGCCTCTCAGTCAGTCTTGGACCTGGTGCAAATACTGGCAATTGAAATCAGAAATAGATTTGAGGTGTCGTAAAAAAATTAGGCTGAGATTAAGCTGACATGCGAAAAGATGGAGGAGAAGCTTGATTCATTAGCGGCTAGCAGCCTTGGGATCCACTGTAACGACGTTAGTTACTCAAACAGAAAACAAGAAAGATATAAACTGGATAAAAGAAAAAGCACTGTCCTTGGCAGAGTGTTCTAGCCCCAATCCAAATAACAAGTTAGGCCCCAGACCCTGTTGGTCATGTGGGGGTTAATCAATCAATAAATGAATTGTGAAGCGCAGCTACTCACACGTGAGGGTCTCAAGGCACTGGGAGTGGCAGCTCAGTTGAGTCCTGGGGTCATCCAAAGAGCCAGGTCTTGAGGTCCTTCCTGAAGTGGGGCAGTGCAGGTGGTGGAGCTGCGCGGGGAGAGCGTAGTCATAATGACTAGGTCAGTAGACTAGCTTAAGCTGTGGGTAACCTCTGTGGGTAAGCTGGAACTTGCCCTAGCTAAATTAGGAATTGCAGAGGTAGGTACCTCTGACTCCAAACTAAAAAGATGGGGTACAGATACTAAAGAGCTAGTAAAGGAGCATTGGAAATTAGGTCCTAAAACTGTTGAGTTACGCTAGCTCCCCAAAGAGACTGACCTGGACAGAAGGATGTAAGGCAGAGTAGACCCTGCAACTTTTAAACCACTTCCTCTACTCTTTCTCATCTGAAAGACTAGGAAGATTCTCCAAGGTTTGGCTGAATCTCCTGGCCTTAGGGCTGAGGGGGGAGAAGCCTTGTGTAGGAAAGTGGGATGCTGTTGCAGTAATCCCCCAACACCTTTTGCCAGATTTCTGATGCTCTTTGACTTGATGTGCTCTGGGCCTCTAAGGGCTGCAGAATATAGTGTGCCACCCTTAGAGGTCCTGTACCTTAACACACACACACTGCCATTGCAGGCTGCGTGTTTTTGTGCAGAGAAAAGTGAAGAGTCAACATGGCACACTGTTTGCCATGCCTGCAACTCGCTGCCTATGACATAGATAAGTCACCCCTCTAGCTGGATTGACTATACCAACTGGTGAGGATACCGTTGCTTGAGCACTGTACCCCTACAGTATCTAAGTCCTTTCTTAGACATTGTAAATCCAGTAACGCCTTAAAGAGTATATGGTCTGGGAGTTTGACATTACGAACGCCACAGCACCATAATGGCTTTTCTGAATTCTGGGAAGTTTGGTAGCAGACTTCTCAGCATAATAAACCCACACTGATGCCAGTGTGGAATTTATTATAAAATGCACTCAGAGGGCATCTTAGAGATGCCCTCTGAAAAATAACCAGACTTTGGTGGGTTCCCTGACTGGTAAACACCAGCCTGCCACCACAAGACAAGTTTCTAGACCCTTGGGATGGGAGCCTTCACTCCCTGGGCCCAGAAACAAACCCTTTCCTGGGCAGTGGTATTCACACCTCCCCCAGGTCAGGAAGAGCCAACTGTTGCATGGGAACTTCAAAGGCATTGCTGCCTTTGCAACGTGGCCCTCAGCCTCTCCTGCTATCAGGAGCAGGCCCCCTTACTGTCTCACCCCCTTTTTCGGTTGGAAGACAAAATTAGAACAGCCCAAAAAGTGTGCCCACCTCTGCCAACCACACCCCTTAGGTGGGGTAGGCGAGGTGAATCCCACTCTTCAGTGCCTGTCATCTTGCAGATGGCAGGCACTCTCTAATCAGGGTTAGGGATTGTGCCCACTCCACCACGTGAGGTGAGCACATCAAGAGTGTAGGCACCCTAAGGTCAGTAGCCCATTGGCTACTACCTTGAGACCTCTAAAACGCCTCTTAAATACAATTATTTAGGGAGCAGCCCTTAACCCAGAAGGCAGATTCCTGCAACCTACGAAGGACGAAAGAGGTTGCACAGCAGAGAAGACTACAGAGAAGAACTGACTTATCCCCAGCCCTACCGGCCCGTCCGCTGTTTCCGGAGACCCTGCAGCAAAATTCGACTTGTCCTGCAGCCAGTGACCTCTAGAACCCTTGGGAGGACTGACTGCCATCAATAAAGACCGGATCTCCTGCAAACAGCAGCTGTGTTCAAAAGAAGCTACAAATCCTCTGAATCTGCTGAGGACAAAGAAACCCGACGTCTGGAACCTCCACTGCACCCGTCGCCCAAGTCCAAGTGGCCCACCGTTCCCAGCAAGATCCCCCAGCGCTCCAGAGTCCGAGTCCACTGTGGGTTGACCCCTCCAGGACTCCCTGATGTTGCCTACAGCCTTTGCATGGAGACCCTCTCAACCGCGAGAGGCCCGCTAGGGTGAAATCTGACCTCAAAAGGCAACCCTGCTTCTGGCCGCCCTGCGTCCTGGAGAAGAGTAGTATGCAAGTAACTAGGGAAATAGTAATAGTTAAAACTGAAGCATGACAAGACCCTAATAATGTGACTGTCATGAGATGTGGGATAAATTATATAGTTGCAAATTCAGCTAGAGGAGGAATGTTAATATTGAAAAAGCCAACGTTGCGCTACTGTTAGATCTGGGGGTCTCTAGTTGGCAGAGGTATACACCTTAGACCAAATAGGGACCCTTGCTTCTAGTCAGGGTACAGGGACACACACGGTAGATAACCCCTGCTCACCCTCTAGGTAGCTTGGCTCGAGCAGACAGGCTTATCCCCAAGGCAATGTGTAAGGTATTTGCACGTAGACACCACAATGATCCCCCCTCCGCACACCACAGACTTAGACCACACAGGTGCGTTATATCAAAAATAATATATCTTTATCTAGTTTCCGCAGTTGAAATCAAGCATCACAGGTTTACACCATATTCGTTTTCTTGGTTGGTCGGGATCGTAAGACGATAGTCTCTAGTCTCTTGCGTGATTCGATACTCACTGAGAATGAATCAGCTTGTAGGCTCTTGATGTTTAGGCAGCTACGTTGCTCCGGCGGTGTCGCTGCGCTCGTTGTAAAAGCCCTCCTCTCGCTGTTCGGTGCAAGGTTTCCACAACTCCCTCGACGAGCCCCCAGTGACGATGTCGACGTCACCGGAGTCAGCCACTCACAGCGCGGCTTCGCAGAGCAGGGAAGTACGACTCTCGATCTGCTTCAGGCCTCCGGGTCGCGGCAAGGCACGTGCCGATGAGCACGTCGGTCTTCTGGATGCAGCAACCGGTGTCAGGCCCGGGTCAGTGCGGCACTCTCCAGCAAGGCAGAGAGTAGCCAGCCCACTTCACAGGCAGATGTTGAGAAGCTTGGTAGAACAGCCCCCGGTCCCTGCAGCACACAGCAGCGCAGGGGGGACACAGCAGAGTCTTGAGTTCTTGGCAACCTTTCTATCCCTGGGTTGCAAAACAGGAGGCCAGCTCTCCTCAGGCCCTTGGAGATTCGGTTTAAGACACAGCACACAGCAAAGTCTTGTTTGGTCAAGTGGGTAAGGTCACCACACAGCAAGACCCCTTCTCCTCCTCAGCTTCAGTTGTACAGCAGAACAGGTCAGCCCTTCGAGCACACAGCAAGGCAATCTTCCTTTAGTTCTTCGGCGGTCCGTCTTTCAGCAGAGGTTCCTCTTGATGGTAGAATCTAAAAATCTGTTGTCAGGGGTCCTTTACTTATACCCCTAAAAGTCTTTGAAGTCTTTGTGCAAGTGGGTCCTGAGCCCGGTCTGATCCAGTTCTGGGTGTGGCTGGAGCACTTTGTTTTCCTGGCTTCTACTTTCTTTTCAGAGTGAGGGGCAGAGTCGTCAGCCGCCCAGCAGGGGGTGGAGCCAGCACCGTGGCAGGCAGGCACAGCCCGATTCACTCCCAGGTGCTATCTCCTCCCTCCACTCTCCTTGCAAATGTCACCATTCAGCAGAGGGCTGACTCAGCCAACCTCCCGGGGGATCCCCAGCCCCTGTCACTCTCAAGCCAGACAGTCAATCCACAAGCATGCCCAGGCACACGGAAGGGTGAGACAAGAGAACAGCTACTCTCTAAAAAGTACTATTCTCCAACTCAGGATTTAAAAACAACCTCTCCTAAAAGATGTGTTATTAAATGCTGAGCTCAGGGATATCAAACACTCATGTCTTATCTTGTTCCTATGAGAAGATAGGCGGATAGCCATTGGCACCAGCCTCCCCCATGTTAGCCTATGGAGCAAGATAACCTTGCAGCAGTGAGCACACAAAATGGCCGTTGTTCACTACCAGAACATGTTACCTGCACTAGTACATGCTCTACCTTTTGCATACACTGCACCCTGCCCAGGGGGGTACCTTGGGCCTTCCATAGGGATGACTGACGTATATAAAAAGGGAAGGGTTAGGCTCGGTCAGTGTGGACACTGGCCAGGAGGACATGGCAGTCCGGGGACTGCAGGCAGGCCTGCGGTGGCAGGCCTAAGACACCGTTTTAGGGCTACACAGGTGGGTGGCGCAATCAGCGCTGCAGACCCACTAGTAGCATCTGTCATCACCAGCCCTGGCACACACAGTGCACTTTACTAGGGACTTCATGGTGATACAGATATGCCAATCAGGTATATCCAATCAATATGATATTTTACACAGGGAGCACTTACACTCTGGCACTGATTAGCAGTGGCAGAGTGTCCAAAGCATATAAACCAGCAAAAACGAAATCCAGCACAGCATCAAAAATCCAGGTAGTAGAGGCAAAAGATAGGGGAAAAACCCACGCCAAGGATGTCAGGTCTAACAGCTACACAATGATATGTGTGTATATAAAAACGAATTTGCATCACTGTTGTTGAAATCGCCCAATATGACCTCTCCATCACCCCTGAGTCAGAAATACGTGGTCAGGCAGGACTTGCGATCTAGGCCTGAGGCAACTGATTGACAGATCTTATGTGGAGTGGTACATAGCCACCAGAACAAATGAGCGAACAGGAAAAACCCAGATCAGTCCCACAGATAGGCAAAACACCACAATGGTCCAGAGACATTGGCCCCAATAACCACACATGGCCAGAGGGGTGCACGCTTTCCTAAAACACCATAATGTTAGATACCACATGAAGTTAGGAACACTCAGCCAATCAGGACACAACAACACACAGTCCCCAATGCCGGACATCAGGACACATAACCCATTGGCCCGCATTGTGTCCACGCAAGGTTGGACCCATCCTGCATTTGTTATCAGGTGGGAGTAATTTATGACTCCATGACTAGGCCCATATTCCTAAAAAGGATCTCTGAATTGTTGTATGATGCTCCAAGAAATGTATATAAAGGCGCTCAGGTCGATTGTACTCAGACCCCAACTATAACTGTTCACATTCGAACAACACTCCCCTGGCACCTAGGTCTGAGAATAATATGGGGCTAGTGGTTTCTCTGGGCAACCCCAGACCTAGTACAGTAACAATCCCCCAAAGAAAGTATAACAAAATTGGATTTTCATTAGACATAGTTATTACGCTCACTGGGCATCCTGAGTAGGAAAACTTACTAGGATCCTAAAAGCCACACTACCCTGGTATTTCCTGTCTCTCTAGTATTTAGAAAAGCCAAAGGTTGTTAGGGTGCTTTGGATGCCAACCAACCCAGGCCCAAATAATGTAGCAAGCACCTATGGACGATATGAGAAATGTGGGGTATTTTAGACCTATCAATGGCGTTTCAAAGGTAGTTTGGGTAGGAAAATGTAGCGGTATCCATGCAAGCCACATCACCCTAGACTCCACCTAAATTTGAGAAATAACTGGAGTTGATAGTTTTCCCTGGATGCCAGCTTACAAGTATCACAGTAAACCACATTCTCAAAATGACGTGAAATTGAAAGGACATTTTTATGTTACTTTGTTACATTTTGGTTTCTTTCCTACTAAGTGCAGTAGGCCCACCCACACAATAAGAGGTACTATTTTTATTGGGTAAAATGTGGAAATGCTAGGTGTAGGACTCTTGTCAATCTTCACAGATTCTGTAACTTTTCTTCATCAGTATGTGAGGTAATTCAGTAATTTTAGCCAACGTTAAACATTTTCAGTACATTCTTGGTCAGAAAAGTAGGGAGATCCATGCGAGCCACACCACCCTGGACTACCTCGGATGTCTAGTTTTTAGATATGTCCGAAGTTGATACATTTCTTTGGGTATAGGCCAGCCACAGGTTCAAATAACAGTTGTATGATACATAAACAACAAACACAATATCAATTCACCACAATATTGGAAAAAATATTGATTACTAAAATATAGTCATCCCACACATAACCAGGAAAGACACACATATCGATAACAAAAAATTGCTGTAAATATTTTTGATAAACAAAATATCTTTATAATTGAACGCATATAAATAAATAAAATATCGAAATCAAAAATAACACCATCGGTATTGCCTAAAAAACAGAAAATTATATAATACTAAATTATTTATAATAACCTATACAACAAGATAAAAGCACAACAAATATACCATTAAATGAAGTAATTCTAAAATAAACCTCAGAAATTATAATGCAACCTAGAAATAATTTACTGCACCCTAAAACAATTACACATATTAGAAAAATTATATTAAATATAACAACCTCAAAAATAAATAATTATTATAAATACATTACACATTCTGAAACTATAAATATAATATTAAAAAATTACAAATATAAATATACATGTGGAAATAGAAATATATATATGTAAGATCAATTTTTTTTTAACAAACAGTAAGAGGAGAAGTGCAGAGGACACAAGCACTTTATATTTAGCACTTTAATATTTAAAATTAGCACTTTAAAAATGGTTCTTAATCATATTTTTAACAAGTGTTTTTATTTTATGTGGGAATATGTATATGAATTTTAATATACATAAGAATTAAAATAAATGCTTTTTTTTTAAATATATAAATTTAAAAAAAACTTACAAGCAAAAAGAGCAGAAATATAGATAGTTATAGCACCTGCACTTTAGTATAATTGTAGGAAAAAACTATGAAAGTTATGCACTTGCACTTTAACAAAGCTGCACTGGTCACTAGACCAAGGGGTTGCCTGTATAGAATGCTTTGACTTAATTGCATTGATTCAAAAAAATATTCATTGCAAATGCTTTGATAATATCTGTCAAGTCAAAAAACAGTGATGTAATACGCTGTAGAGATCCTACTTGTGTTTATCATTGCCTTTAAAAATGCACTTGCATGTCTAGGTAGTAAGTCAGCATCCAACTGCAAACATTACAAAATGACCCCCTTGTAAACGTACTCCAGAGGCTGAGATGCGTAATGGGAAAGTCCTTTTTTTGTGTTGTTTTACGTAATGTATTTAAATGTTTAAAACAAATAGTCATCTGTATCGTGAACAAAGCTGCTTGACAGCCGGAACGCGTGGATACTGTTGCTCAAGAAATAAAAAAGTTGAGCAGACACCATCCCTTGTAGTGCTGGTCGATTTCTTTGATGAAAGGGAAATTGATGTTTGGATATATATATATATATATATATATATATATATATATATATATATATATATATATATGTGTTATTATGTGCGTATTACCTACTGGCGGTCGCCAGTAGGTAGTTATAGTTAGGACCACGTTTCCATAGGAAATCCGCAACATTCTATTTTGAATAACTTTGGCGCCGGTCGACGAATCCTCGCGAATTTTTCAAAATAGGTGGGGCGCTCCGCTCCGCTCCTACCCTGAAAGTCTCGGGGGGATTCGTCAAGCGGGGGCTGAGATAAAAGGGGGGTCCCAAAACGCGTTTTTCCCATGCATTTTTCCATAGGACCTTTAGACAGGGCTACAGCCCGAACGGCTGAACAGAATTTAATGAAATTTGGCAGAGAGGTAGTCCCCGGGTCAAGGAAGTGCCTTTTGTAGGATTGGTGTAAATCTGTTCAGTAGATTCTGAGAAAATAGCCTTTAAATCAATATATATATCTGTGGCAGCTTACCGTGCGCTTACCGTAAGCTTACCGTAAGCTTACCGTACGCGTACGGTGGCGTGCGCGAGCGCGATTCTGATTGGCTCTTAGATCTTAGTAAACATTCGAGTTGGTCGAAACCAGGAAGCGGCGGCTGCCATTTTCTCTCTCGCTTCCTGAGTTGGGCAGCAAAAACGTACCCCAAATATATGTAAAGAGGCAGTTTCATGAGATCCTAACCACCCAGCATTGATACAGGGGTCCCCAAACCACCCCCAAGCCCAAAAAAAAAAAAAAATTTTTTTTTCGGAAAATCGCCGATTACGCTTACCGTACGTACGCGCACGGTAAAAAATTATAAAAAAAAAAAACTATCCACATTCTCCCCACCCCGTGTGCAAATGGTGCCCGAAGAATACATTTCACAAAGATGCGCAAAATATGTCCCCCATGTGCGCACGGTGCGCGAAGCGCATCATGCGTACATGGCCCATCCCGCTTAACGTGGGCACGTGACCACTGTGCGTGCACGGCACTAACTGCGTAAAGTGGGCGCGCGGTGCGCGAAGCGCACCGCATGCTCACTGTGCGCGCGCGGTGCGCGAAGCGCACCGTGCGCGCACGGAACGAACTGCGTTAACTGGGCGCGCACGCCACGAATGGCGTAAAGTAACTTAGCATTTAAAAAACCTTGCAAATTCACTGAAAAAACCATAGGTTTCACACATGTTATAGTTAGCTGGACATTTTACTGATAAAAAACCAATGAAATTCCCCCGTTATAGTTACTGCAGGCAACTATAACTCACGCGACCGCAATCTTCTGCTGATGACATATGTGTCTTTATGAAAAAAAAATATTTGTAATATATGTAAAGCTAAAATTTAATGGAAGAAGACATGGGCAAATAAGTGTCTAAATACAGTATTAGCATCAGCAGAGGATTGCGGTCGCGTGAGTTATAGTTGCCTGCAGTAACTATAACGGGGGAATTTCATTGGTTTTTTTATCAGTAAAATGTCCAGCTAACTATAACATGTGTGAAACCTATGGTTTTTTCAGTGAATATATATATATATATATATATATATATATATATATATATATATATATATATATATATATATATATATATATATATATATATATATATTCACTGAAAAAACCATAGGTTTCACACACGTTATAGTTAGGAATTAGAATTTAAAAAACCTTGCAAATTCACTGAAAAAACCATAGGTTTCACACATGTTATAGTTAGCTGATCATTTCACTCGTACAAAACCAATGAAATTCCCCCGTTATAGTTAGTTCAGCTAACTATAACTCGCGCGCCTGCAATGCACTGCTGATGACGTCACATATTACATCACTCATGACATGGTCAGTGACATCACTCATGACATCACTGATGACATCTCAAATGACATCACTGATGACATCATCCAGTGAATGTGTGTTTTTCTGAAAATTACATATGTTTTATATATGTTTATCTAACGGTCGATGAAAGAATAAATGGCTATATAAGTGTCTAAATGGATGATTTGTTTTTGAAAAATTGATTGTATATCTGACTGATTAAGTGTATCTTAGTGAATACATGGCTTAGTGAGTAATGTTTAAATATGTAAATATCTGTATCAGTCTCTCACTTTGTGTATAAGTGGCTGCATGGGTTGGTGAGTAGCTACATGAGTGTCTATATAGGTTATGAGTTGTTTTTTTGAGTATCAGTACGAGTGTCTGAGTGTCTGTATGGTTCGGAGGGGGTATTACGTAGTGCATAGGTGCATGAATGAATGACTCACTGTTTGTATGTGTTGAAGACAGCATGTGTGCAGGACTGTATGGGTGGATGAGTGTGTGCATGGGTGTGTTAGTGAGTGAATGACTGTATCAATAGTGTCTTTATGAGTAACTACATATGTTTTAAACTAGTATATGTGACTATTGGTGTATATAAGTGAGTATATGTGAGAGGGAGAGATTGAAAGAGTTCCTGTATGAATAAGTATGTGTTTCTATAAGTGATTGATTAAAAGACTAAGTATGTGTATGTTTCTGTAAAAGTAAGTGTGGTGGTGTGTGTATAACTGAATATGCAAGTAAATGGATGTTTGATTCTTTATTAGCATGAGTGACTATGTGTGTGAGTAACTCAATGGATGAGTGGCATTGTGTAACAGGATTTATAGGTGTATGAGTACATATGATGACTGAGTACATGTATGAGTGACTCTATAGGACTGTTGGTGAATGAGTGGATGTGATTCTTAGAATAATGAATAGGTGGTTGTAACTGATATTAGTATGTTCATTGTTTTGAAAATTTTAGTTTCTATTTTTGAATGTGTGTATCAAAGGTTATATTAGGGGGAGAGGAGGTCTGTCACTCTATCACAAGGATGATGTCATGAGTGATGTCATTTGAGATGTCATCAGTGATGTCATGAGTGATGTCACTGACCATGTCATGAGTGATGTAATATGTGACGTCATCAGCAGTGCATTGCGGGCGCGCGAGTTATAGTTAGCTGAACTAACTATAACGGGGGAATTTCATTGGTTTTGTACGAGTGAAATGTCCAGCTAACTATAATATGTGTGAAACCTATGGTTTTTTCAGTGAATTTGCAAGGTTTTTTAAATGCTAATTCCTAACTATAACGTGTGTGAAACCTATGGTTTTTTACAGTGAATTTGCAAGGTTTTTTAAATGCTAAGTTATGTATTTTTTATTTATATTTTTAAAATATTTTTTTTTTTTAAATTTCCTATGTATTCATTTATATATTATCTTTAACCTTTAATTTTGTTTGGCTCATTTTTTTAAAAATTTGCAATTAGGATAAAGTTGAACAGCATAGTTAATATTTTCTATTAGGTTATGTCCTTTTTTTTTTATATATTAATTCTTAGGGTACGCGCTCAGAGCGCGCACCTAGTACGTTTGCGTAAGTTTATTAAGAATTCCGTTTTTCATTAGTTACGTACGCATACATACGTTTTCTTTCGCGCTCGGAGCGCGCACCCAGTACGCATGCATACGTACGCGTACGTACGCATGCGACCGTACGCATGCGTGCGTACGTATGCGTACGTACGCATGCGTGCGTGCGTCATACGTGCTCCACGCGGTACTCTTCCGTATACGCGTAGAGTACGCGTGCTGTCGTTCGCGTGTGCTACGTATGCGCGTTACGTACGCGCATACCACGTATGCGCATGCGCTTGTACGCGTTTGTGCATGCGTAATTGCCAGGTGCGCGCTCCGAGCTTGCTCCGTTCGCGCACCTCGGGTTATGTTCATAATAAAACAACACTTCTAATTGGTTTTCATTACTTTCAGTTTCTGATTGTTTCAACACCACACCCAATCCCCTCATTGCAAGTCATGTGATCCACAATAATGACTTTTGGTTTAAAGTACTTTCAGTTCCAGATTCTTCCAACACCACTCCCACTTTCTTCATTATTAGTTCTGATTCCCTTGGAGAAGGAGCTAATCTGTTGTTGAGAGACAATGGCTGAGCAGCAACCATCTTCAGAGAGTGAACAGGACACTCTTAAGAGACAGAGGAACAGTAAGCAGAAAGACAGCTTTATATGGCAGTTTTTTACTTTCCCTGAGGGACAAAAAAAAGTGAATGCACCGAAAGTTACTTGTGTATTGTGTCAAAAAGTCTTATCACGTGGGAATGCTAACAAGAAGTATTCTTTTAGCATACACACAATGACGAGGCATGTTGAGGCAATGCATCCAGTATCTTTTCGTCGAGCTTCTGGAGCAAACCCTCCACCTGCTCAGCCGACGACATCTGCAGCAGCTCAGCCGAGCACATCTTCGGCAGCTCAGGCAAGCACTTCTACTGCGATGGTGCCTTCACCTTTTTCTACTCCTCTTGTTGGTCCACCTTGTTTGGCGAGGTTGTCTACACGGTGCACTGATTGCGGTAGTCTTATTTTTGTGGGGAAGACCAGTCTTGATCTCCTTCAACGAAAATTTGATGTGCATCATTGCTCTAGGCCATAGATGTTTTTTCTTTTTTTCGTTTTTCTCTTCCTGTTTCCCAACATTAACTCAAGGGCTCTTTTCAGAGCCACCTAAAAACTAAGCCCAAAAATATTTTTGGGGGATTTTTTAAAAAAAATATTTTTTTGGGGTGCGTAAACGCTGCGCGCACCCAAGGAGGTTTTTTAATTTTTTTTTTTTTTTTTAAATTTTAATGAACAAAGAGAGGTGAAGAAAAGGAATCATGAAAAGGAAGGATTAAGAAATACAGATATTTTTTACTTATCTTATTTTTAAAAAAACTTATTTTGATAAAAAACATTTTTAATAATTTGCAAGGAAACAGAATTTCATTTTTTAATTTTTCTTTCAAGTTCTGAAAATTAAGAAAAAAAATATTAATATTCAATCATACATTTTATAAAGCAGTACATGTTTTTACATATTTTACAAAGCAATTTTTTGCCCTTTTTTTGCTGTTTTCAGAATTTTTTAATTTTCACTTAAAATAGTGAAAACAATTTTATTCATCATTTAACAGCGGGCAAAAAAAAACAATCAAAAAGATTGTTTAAAAAAGCCCCAAAACTATCCACACTAAAATATACCTTGTTACAAATATTACATATATATTACAAATACCTTTCTAGATGAATACATTTTTTTTAGATATTCCGTCTTTAAACCTTGTTGCAAAAGCACATATGCCAAAATAATATCTATCAAAGAAGTCCACAATTGTTTTTATTACTTTTCCTTTAGGCCAAATAATAATTTCAAAATCCTTTTATTACTTTTCCTTTAGTCCAAATAGTAATTTCAAAATCCTTTTTAAGTGATATCTTCAATTATAATCCCTTAAAATTACAAAAAATGCTTTCCTCAGATGCAGTTTTTATTTTTTTAAATTTAGGTTTCAGAAAAATTAAGTAAGAATTGGGTAAATCATAAGGCAAACGTTGCTTGAAAATCAATTGGGAATCATTACACAATGTCCAGCCTTTTTCACATTTAAGATAAACTGTGTAATGTCCCGAAGTTACAGTAGGTCATTCATGAAAAATTATTGCAACTGTAACAAAAGTTTTTCCAGAAATTGATAATTGTTGTCCTATAAACTTCCTTATTAAAGTATCCAATTTAGAACCATCAGCTCTACAACGTTGCATCATTAAAATAACATACTGACCGTATTTCTGTAAAAATAACGTGGAAAACATGTCAGATTTACATTCAGAACATTCCATGTTATGATTGGCATCTTTAACTAATTTACTAAAAGTCACTGATTTACTTTGTGGTAATGGTAAATATATGAACCGTTCAGAATCAACATTACTACTGCATGTGTTCATACAGTTTTCACAGCAATGTTCCCATTTATAAGAGACACCAAATAAGTTTTCTACTTCTACTCCTTCATCTTCAAGTGCCATCAGCATATATATTAAGAATTCCTGTGCATCTTGCTGGACATTTTGACTAAACTGTGTACTTCCTGAACATACATCTAAAAGATTTCTAACATCAGAAGCACTTTCTATTTTAGTTTTATCATTACTCAGCTTCTCATAGAGGAGACTCAGCAAAGAACAGAATCTTTTTTCATGATTTAGTATTATCTGCTCTTGCAAAAAATCAAGATAAAATACAACATTCAGCACTACATTTGCGTAGCAGTTGACACCAGAGCTATTTTCAAAATGCCAACCAACAACCTCTTCCACACTGTCCTTTTTCTTTTTGCTTGCAGTCTCATCACTCTCTTTTTGTTTTCTCTTCTGTACATCCTCATTACAGATATTTTCAAATCTCCTTTTCCGACAAACAACACGTTTTTCAAACACAGGATACTGACCTAAATGAGGAGCATAGCTCCTTCTTAATCTATTATACTCCTTTACACAGTTTGCATCAGCACTTACTTTTGAATCCTCAAAGTCTATCATGAATAACCCAGATAATTTTTTTACGCGTGACAAAGCAACATATGCCATACCTTCTTTAAACACAGTAGATCCAATGTTTACAAAAGCACTGTCAAAAACAACAATTGATGGACAGAATGCAGAACAATGTCATACATTCACCCCAGTACAGAGATCTGGGCCTAAATCCATCGTTTTTTTGCTCACCATGCCGTTCCAGTTTGAACCCAGCCATATGCAAATCAGTCTTGACCCTGTGCCTCATGGGTACAGTCCAGCCCGAACTGCCAAGCCAGGTCCTCCCTGGACTGGAAACAAGCATCCTAGGACCGGTTTCGGGGTTTCACCCCTCTTCAGCCAGGATAGATTTATTCCAGTGGCATGGAGAGCACGGGACCCACGTCTGGGCATACCCTTCCCACTCGGGGTGACAAATGCAAAAACAACAATTGATGGACAGAATGCAGAACAATGTCATACATTCACCCCAGTACAGAGATCTGGGCCTAAATCCATCGTTTTTTTGCTCACCATGCCGTTCCAGTTTGAACCCAGCATTATGCAAATCAGTCTTGACCCTGTGCCTCATGGGTACAGTCCAGCCCGAACTGCCAAGCCAGGTCCTCCCTGGACTGGAAACAAGCATCCTAGGACCGGTTTCGGGGTTTCACCCCTCTTCAGCCAGGATAGATTTATTCCAGTGGCATGGAGAGCACGGGACCCACGTCTGGGCATACCCTTCCCACTCGGGGTGACAAATGCAAAAACAACAATTGATGGACAGAATGCAGAACAATGTCATACATTCACCCCAGTACAGAGATCTGGGCCTAAATCCATCGTTTTTTTGCTCACCATGCCGTTCCAGTTTGAACCCAGCCATATGCAAATCAGTCTTGACCCTGTGCCTCATGGGTACAGTCCAGCCCGAACTGCCAAGCCAGGTCCTCCCTGGACTGGAAACAAGCATCCTAGGACCGGTTTCGGGGTTTCACCCCTCTTCAGCCAGGATAGATTTATTCCAGTGGCATGGAGAGCACGGGACCCACGTCTGGGCATACCCTTCCCACTCGGGGTGACAAATGCAAAAACAACATTTGCAAAAACGCCACTGGAGTCAAGCTATCCTGGCTGATGACGGCTGATAGCCAGAAACCGGTCCTAGGATGCTTGATTCCGGTCCAGGGAAGACATGGCTTGGCAGTTCGGGCTGGACTGTTCCCATGAGGCACAGGGTCAAGACTGATTTGCATATGGCCATGTCTGAACTGGGGTGGCGTAGTGGGGAAAAGAACGATGGATTTAACCCAGATCTCTTGACTGGGGGAGAATGTCTGCATTGTCAGCATTCCGTCCATCATTTGTTTGTTGTAACGCTTTTCGCCCTATGTGGGATGGGTATGCCCAGACGTGGGTCCCGTGCTCACTACGCCACTGGAGTCAAGCTATCCTGGCTGATGACGGCTGATAGCCAGAAACCGGTCCTAGGATGCTTGATTCCGGTCCAGGAAAGACATGGCTTGGCAGTTCGGGCTGGACTGTTCCCATGAGGCACAGGGTCAAGACTGATTTGCATATGGCCATGTCTGAACTGGGGTGGCGTAGTGGGCAAAAGAACGATGGATTTAACCCAGATCTCTTGACTGGGGGAGAATGTCTGCATTGTCAGCATTCCGTCCATCATTTGTTTGTTGTAACGCTTTTCGCCCTAAGTGGGATGGGTATGCCCAGACGTGGGTCCCGTGCTCACTACGCCACTGGAGTCAAGCTATCCTGGCTGATGACGGCTGATAGCCAGAAACCGGTCCTAGGATGCTTGATTCCGGTCCAGGGAAGACATGGCTTGGCAGTTCGGGCTGGACTGTTCCCATGAGGCACAGGGTCAAGACTGATTTGCATATGGCCATGTCTGAACTGGGGTGGCGTAGTGGGCAAAAGAACGATGGATTTAACCCAGATCTCTTGACTGGGGATGAATGTCTGCATTGTCAGCATTCCATCCATCATTTGTTTGTTGTAACGCTTTTCGCCCTAAGTGGGATGGGTATGCCCAGACGTGGGTCCCGTGCTCACTACGCCACTGGAGTCAAGCTATCCTGGCTGATGACGGCTGATAGCCAGAAACCGGTCCTAGGATGCTTGATTCCGGTCCAGGGAAGACATGGCTTGGCAGTTCGGGCTGGACTGTTCCCATGAGGCACAGGGTCAAGACTGATTTGCATATGCCCATGTCTGAACTGGGGTGGCGTAGTGGGCAAAAGAACGATGGATTTAACCCAGATCTCTTGACTGGGGGAGAATGTCTGCATTGTCAGCATTCCGTCCATCATTTGTTTGTTGTAACGCTTTTCGCCCTAAGTGGGATGGGTATGCCCAGACGTGGGTCCCGTGCTCACTACGCCACTGGAGTCAAGCTATCCTGGCTGATGACGGCTGATAGCCAGAAACCGGTCCTAGGATGCTTGATTCCGGTCCAGGGAAGACATGGCTTGGCAGTTCGGGCTGGACTGTTCCCATGAGGCACAGGGTCAAGACTGATTTGCATATGGCCATGTCTGAACTGGGGTGGCGTAGTGGGCAAAAGAACGATGGATTTAACCCAGATCTCTTGACTGGGGGAGAATGTCTGCATTGTCAGCATTCCGTCCATCATTTGTTTGTTGTAACGCTTTTCGCCCTAAGTGGGATGGGTATGCCCAGACGTGGGTCCCGTGCTCACTACGCCACTGGAGTCAAGCTATCCTGGCTGATGACGGCTGATAGCCAGAAACCGGTCCTAGGATGCTTGATTCCGGTCCAGGGAAGACATGGCTTGGCAGTTCGGGCTGGACTGTTCCCATGAGGCACAGGGTCAAGACTGATTTGCATATGGCCATGTCTGAACTGGGGTGGCGTAGTGGGCAAAAGAACAATGGATTTAACCTAGATCTCTTGACTGGGGGAGAATGTCTGCATTGTCAGCATTCCGTCCATCATTTGTTTGTTGTAATACAAAAGCACTGTCAACAGTTAATCCTTGAGATTTGTGAATAGTTACAGCATATGCTAGAGAAAACGGAAACTGCTTCCTACGCACATATAAGTCTTTCACAAGCAAGAAATCAACTGAACAACGACAAATGTCTTTAACCTCTTGTATCTGATCAAATTTTATTTTTAAACATTCAATTTCAACTTTTTTCTGGTAATTAATAAAACCCACAACTCTTCCCATAGCTCCATTCACTAAACCTTTCTCTACATCCAAATTACGTCTTAAAATTACTCTACAGTTCATACACACATAAAGATTCTTTTCCAAACCAGCTGCTTTTGAAATGTTTTTCTCCAGAGAATCCAATTTAGTACCCAATTTGCCTGTCAATATAACAGTTATTCGTTCATGTTCTATTTTATCCACAGCTTCCAGTTTTATGATCTCTTCATTTTCCAATTTCAAAAGTTCTTCATTGAATACAGAGCATTCATGTAGTGTTGGCATTAAGCAGATTACAGTATTTTTTTCCGCAATTTCCTTGTATATTTTCTCTGGAACTATTTGTTCTGTTGGAAACAAATTACTCAGCAATCGACTCTGTAATGCTTTTCTGCCATGTTCTGTGAGTAGTCCAATTCTTATATCTTTCAGAATACTTGCATAGTCCTCATCATTGGCTTGCCTCATATTGGTAATGAGTTCCTTATACTCAAAATATGTCCAAATATTTACATTGCCTATACTTCCTAATTACTTTTTCGTGTCTTCATGTGTAAGAGTATGGAATACCGGTTGTCCTTTAACTGGAGTAAGATGCATAAGATCTCCAAAAACTATGACGTGTTTTCCTCCAAATAGGACGTCAAAGTCTGTCTTCAGAATTTGCTGCATTCTTAAATGCACAAAGGCAAGCATTAAGTTTGATACCATGCTTACCTCATCAATAATGAGTACTTTCATTTTCTTCAATACTCTTGAAACTTCCAAGCATGCTTCTCCTGCTAGTTTGTGGTACTGTATTTTGTTCTCATGCTCTACTGGTAACATTAGCAAACGATGTAATGTAACTCCTTTGATGTTATACGCTGCTAACCCAGTTGGAGCAGTAACAACACAAGACAAAATGGATTCCATTTTCTTCTGTAGGTAGCTTCTAATTACATTAATTAAGAAACTTTTTCCAGTTCCTGCTTGTCCACTTACATACATTCTCATTGGTTCAAAAGATGTACATGAGCACTCTTTATTTTCATGTAGTAATCCGTGATCAATTTTTTGTCTGACTTCTTCATAAATTTGTTTTTGTTCTTCATTCAGTTGCTCCTCCAAATATGTTAAGTCTACTAAATCTTCTTGAGCTTGATTCATAGCTGTTTCCACTTCGTTCATAGCTATTGCTGCTTCATTTTCGATGATCGGTTGTCCTAGAGGATCTTGACTGAATGTCCCAGAATTTTGACTGTCTTGAGAACTGTCTCTAGCTACTTCAGCTGCAATTGTTGCTTCTTGTTCAATTTCTTCATTTAACATTTGAACATAAGTTGTGAAAGTACTACATTCGATGCTGTCTTTCCTAGCATTGAAGGAATCTTCATAGCTCTGAAATTCTCCAAGAAGTTCGTCCTCTGAACGCCATGGTTTAAACAGCTGCAAAAGTGCCAAGTAGTAAAATTCCTTTTTATCAGGAGTGTCGCAACTCAGCTTCCGGTGATTTATCAAACTTCCTTTTGTTTGCTTCACCAAACATCCTTCCTCACCAATGACTTTATATTTTCCATTGTTGATATCTTCTGTGACATTCCGTGTAAAAATGAAGTTCTGCAGCACTTCATAGAGACACATGTTCTCAAGGTGATGACTTCTTTGTGGGTAATATGTGTCCAACATGTTTGTTCTTAAAATGTCTGTACTTTCTGGTTCGAACTCTGCTAAATATTCAATTTCTCGAATAGATTTCAGTACCCGATTTCGCATTCCTGCAAGACCTAAACTTGCCCAAATTATTCTTCTGGATTTCGAGTAAAGACTTGCAGATGATAACCTATCTGAACATTCGTAGGATCCAATTTCTCGATGTGATAACATCTTTAAACTGACACTGTATAGCTTCTTACTAACAGTCTTCTCATGAGAAATCTCTTCCCACATTTCCTTCAATTCTGTTTTCTCAGATTTAGTGATGTATGATGTGACATACCGAGCAACAGCAATAGAATTGTCTGCCTTATACTGAATATCCATGTTAGCATTCCACATGGATAAAATGACTGGGTTGTAGTCATTTATGTATTTCGACTCTTCTTTTCTTCTTAGGTTATAGGTATTTTTTGGCGATTTTCTTGTAATAGTATGTCGCACAGCTGACATAAAACTGTTTACCCTTCCTTTTGAAAGGACAGGTCTTGGAAATCCAAATCGACATTTTGTGTAGAATTTTTCTTTGCTCTTGTACTTTCTTCGACAGTATTTTCCACACCGATGATTTTGAAAACGTAGAACTTGCTCTTTTAACTTTTTCTCTTGTGTGCTTTTAGGTATAGCACATGTTGCATATTCTTCAATAAAACTTAAAACTGCTTCATCTGCATCTGTTCCAAATTTTGGGGCATCCTTGATCCACAACAGCATATGAATATGAGGAGCACCTCTTGCTTGGTACTCTTTTCTCCAAAAGAAATCCATAACTTCTCCAAGAGGTGGATTTTTTTTATTGCAGATGAAGGACATCATAGCCTCAAATCTGTGATTGAAATATCTGCAAACATTAACCGGATCCAATGAGCACAATTCTCCTGCTGTCTTGTATTGGATGTTTTTAATGTTAGAATTTGCCTCTCGAAGAAAATCCAGTAAATCATCCCAAGCATACTCGGCACAGCTTAGGGTAAGAAACCATGTTGGAGTTCCTAAATTCCGTAACATGCATTTTAGTTTTCCATGGCGTCGGTACCAATATTCATTCGTCCCACGCTGACAAGCCATCAGATTGATCAATTGAGATTCCAAATGATCATCTCGCTGTTGCACTTTGTTGAGAAAGTCCTTTGCTGACACATTATGTAGATGTACTCCAGTTTTTAAAATGTGATTTACTGCATAAGATAGTGCAGACAAGTCGCTTTCAAATAAAAGATGAAACAAATAAGGAATACTTTGACGAAATCTTGAATCTTCTGCATATAATCTTGTAGTCCGATACTCAGAAGCTGGAATCTGTTCTGGGTGATCATCGTATCGTCCACCTTTTCCTGTAGGAAACAGCTGGGGAAAACATCGAGCTTCCAAGCTCTTCTCCCATACACTAACGGGAGTTCCTGCAGCACTTCATAGAGACATATGTGTCTTTCTGAAAAATAAATATTTGTAATATATGTATAGCTAAAGATTAATGGAAGAAGACATGGGTGAATAAGTAACTTTATATTTTCCATTGTTGATATCTTCTGTGACATTCCGTTTAAACATAAAGTTCTGCAGCACTTCATAGAGACACATGTTCTCAAGGTGATGATTTATTTGTGGGTAATATGTGTCCAACATGTTTGTTCTTAAAATGTCTGTACTTTCTGGTTCGAACTCTGCTAAATATTCAATTTCTCGAATAGATTTCAGTACCCGATTTCAAAATGTGATTTACTGCATAAGATAGTGCAGACAAGTCACTTTCAAATAAAAGATGGAACAAATAAGGAATACTTTGACGAAATCTGGGATCTTCTGCATATAATCTTGTAGTCCGATACTCCGAAGCAGGAATCTGTACTGGATGTTCATCATATCGTCCACCTTCTCCTGTAGGAAACAGTTGGGGAAAACAACGAGCTTCCAAGCTCTCCTCCCATACACTCACGGGAGTTCCTTGTGCTTTTTTTTTTGGTTTGATGGTAGGCACAAAACAGTATTCCTCATTGTTACCAGTACACATTAACTTATGGTGAAAACATACTCCATAATATTTAACTAGTTAAAGACAGTTAAATATCTCCTAAACCACAAAATGTAAAACTCAACTTTAAAAGAAGAATGACAATTCTAATATTTATATAAAAAATCACCACATACATCCCCTCTCAAACTCATAACTCACCTTTAAAATTAGTTAGTTGTGAAAGAAATGTGCCACTCAAACAGCAGACTATCAGAGTCAGAATATCATAGCTCTACACCTCTCTCCTCTCTCCAGAACCAGTAAATGGCAATGTTTCCCTCTCTTTTTTCACACATATACATGTTAATTTCAAATCTCAGTGCTTCCCACTTTTTTTCAAATGAAATCACACATTTCTATTGGTTGAAAACTTCAACCCCTTTCCAAATGTACCCTTCCCCCAACTTGACTTCTGCCTGCTACCATAGCAACAGCTCATGGAACACTGCTGTGAGGAGAGAGGTCAGAAGTTCAGCACACAATGTTTCAAATCCAAAGAGCAAGAGTGGTTCACCTGTCCAACCTAACAGCAAATCCAATCTAATCTTCTGTGGGAACACAATTTTCTGAACCAATACAAAACATGCTTCTAAAAATATACACATACAGCCTACTTTTTTCTGTTAAAAGATTTGAATCAGCCAATGTGTTCTTTTTATGTTAAAAAAATATGTATGCCTCCATTTTACAACTGTCTTTCATTTCATATTGCCTTTCTACTGAAAGACACCTCCTGAGTGCATCCAGATCTCCTTGGAAGATGTTCACAGTGTGGATTGTAGGTCACAGCTATGTCTTCTGGAGTGAAAAGTTTGCAGAAAAAAGAGGTATGGTGAGAGACCTTGCTTTGCCAAATGTAGACATTAAATGGATTGGTCAGAGAGGGTTAAAGTGGCACCAATTAATGCCTTTGGTGAAAACCTTTCTACATCTCCCACAGCCTAACCTTATTATTGTGCACTGTGGTGGTAATGACCTAGGCACTCTAACTGGGGTAGGTCTGGAAATGCTTATTAAGGACACCTTTTTGCAATTGATGTCGCTTTTTCCACAAACTGCCTTTGTATATTCTAATATATGCCAAAGGCAAAAGTGGAACTGGTCCAACCAATTTTGTCCACAGATTGACAAAGCAAGGAAGCACGTCAACAAATCTATTTCTGCTTTCCTCAGAGACTATGGTATGGGTTCTATATACCACAACAACTTGCGTTACAACATGCAAGACATTTATAGAGGAGATGGTGTACACTTCACTGATGAAGGCAACAGAGTCTTCCTCTTGAACTTTAGACTCTGCATCGGTACTTACTTGTAGGTACCAAAAAACACCCAATGAACACAAGGGCTCTTTTTAGAGCCACCTTATATCTAAACACTTAAATGCGATTTTTTTATTCTTTTTTCTTATTAGTTTTTTTTTCGGGTGCGCGCTGGGTGCGCGCACTCAGCGAATTTTTTAAAAAAAATATTAATCTTTATTTTTGCCCTACAAGGTCCTACTGTGACCCCCTTACAATGCCTAGTGGGTCAATATCTCCCCACTCTGCCCTCTTTACACGTTCTCCCCCTTTGTTTCTCACCCCCTCTTTATGCGAGAGACAAAATGGCGGCCGCCGCTTCCTGATTTCCACTGATTCGAATGTTTACTTACTTCTAACAACCAATCAGAAGTGCGCTCGCGCACTGCCGAGTGCGCGCACCCAGCGCGTACGCTGCGCGCTTACAGATATATATATTGTTTTAAATGCTTTTTTCTCTGGAAATACTGAACAGATTTACACCAAACCTGCAAAAGGCACTTCATGGACCTTTTAGCTACCTCTCTGCCAAATTTCACATAATTATGTTAAGCCGTTCAGGCTGTAGCTGCGACTAAAGTCCCTATGGAAAAATCCATGGGGAAAACGTGTTTTGGGACCCCCCCTTTTTCTCAGCCCCCGCTTTACGAATCACCCCGAGACTTCTAGGGTAGGAGCTGAGCGGAGCGCCCCATTAGTTTTGAAAATTGCGCGAGGAATCGTCAACCGGCGCCAAAGTTATTCAAAATAGAATTTTGAGATTTCCTATGGAAACTCAGTCCTAACTATAACTATCTACTGGCGACCGCCAGTAGATAATATATATATATATATATATTTTCCAAACAACGAAGTTGCTCCTTCCGGATTACTGGGACCCAAGAAAGTTGGCATACACACCGGCGGAGCCAGCCGGCTAACAATATCCAATTACAGTCAAAAATTAAGTATGCTCTCAGTAGAGTAAGACAGATTCCAAAATAGTGGCTGGTCAAGTGTTTTATTTCACACAACGCATTTCGGCGAGCAGCCTTGTTCACGTGTAAAAAAGAATCACGAACAGCAGTCTTACATATGCTTACGGTCACTCACATAATTGAAATCAACAAAGGACTTACTCTGTTGTGCAAACAGACTGCCGAAAATCGGCGGCCATCTTACACTATGAAAAACCAAAGGGTTACATCTTGTATTAAGTAAGACTGAATGTACTTAAAATGTTCGTACCTAATTAAACATACATGCATAATACAATATTGCTATTTGTCAAGAAAATCAAGAATTCATTGTAAACTTGACCAAAAATAGGTAAAACACGAGGTTGTATGGTTGCACCGTCTAATGTAATCTCCATTTTGGATCGGTGTCCCAGCAACCAGCAAAGTAACAAATATATGGCAAAGTGCATACAAGTTTTTATGAGATGACCAATTTCGACACCGTACAAATCAACTGTGTGGAAAGTAGAAAGTAAAAATAATATAATTCTAAAGCTCTCTAATAATACAGCATGTTAGTGTGTATGGCAAATGCCACTGCTAATACATAATTACCATGCCGATAGCAACTCTCATATGAGTTCACGGGGCCAGTGTTCCCACTACCAATTCGAAATGATGGTAATTAATGTCGGATTATGGACTAGATAAAACAAGGGGATATACCAAAAGTGTATTACTGAGTCTCCGCACGTGAGTACGTGCCCAGACTTTCCGGTTATAGTGGAAATAAATAATCATACTGCCCCAGTGGGCTTTGAACAAGAGATATATCCTCAGCTAGACCTGATCAACCGTTCTTACGCTGTAATAATACATATCTTCATTATCGGCAGAGTGATACTCTCAAATTAAATAGTAGGTGTCTGCACACACATAACACTGTAAAGAGATTAGTATTCAAATACCACACATAAGATAAGTAGACTTTTCTGAGGACTGCTGAACGAAAATACAAACAGTGGAAACGTATGAAAAAGTGCATAATAAATCAGAGAAAAAGGGTAGGATGCCCGTGTAGGTGCTGTCATGTGGAGGGGCCCCTTCCTTCTCTCCTGTAAAAAGATACAAATAATAAAAACCAAGATTAAAACCGTGAAATACAAAGTCAACGATTCACATTGCAAACTGGAGGCTAGAAAGGTGTAAAAACGTATCTGCAGCTTGGACTAAATTTCATTAAATTACAAAATATATTCTGTTCATGCAGCTAATGCCATCCCTCTTACAACCATGTCTACACAGACAATCTAGGTCCTGGACTAAGATCCTGTTTTGAGGTGAATTGACATTTCCTCATCCATATTTAGCCCTCCCGGGGTCTTGGTTTGGAAATCTATGATATACCTAAATTCCCTTTGTCTTAGAACCAGTACCCTATCCCCTCCTCGCGGATTCTTGGGGATGTGTTCCAAAATCAGATAGCTCATCTCTGATACATTGGAGTAATGTCGATCGTAAAAATGACGAGCAACTGGATATTTAGGATCGTTGTTAGTTATCGCTCTCTGATGTTCTAATATCCTCTTTTTAGCTGCGCATGTAGTGCTACCAATGTACCAGAGTTTGCATGTGTATTCTATAGCATAGATTACAAAGTTGGTGCTGCATGTCAGAAATTGATAAATCTTTTTGGTCACCCCTCTGTAATCCAGCGATGCTTTATATTTGCTGTGCCCACATGCTTTGCAATGGCCGCATGGAAAAAATCCTACGAGGCCATGGTCAGTGGAGGTGGGATAGTTCATAATGTCATTTCTCACAACCCAGTCCCGTATGTTCTTATCTCTCCTGTAAGTGATGGTAGGCCTATCGGTGATGAGATCCCCTACTGTGTTATCTGCCTTCAAGATGTTCCAATGTCTCGACACTAAGCGTTTTATTTTCTGTGAGTCATTGTTGAACGTAAGGATGAGACGAGTACCCGCCTCTCCTTGTTCATCATCCCCTTCAATTTTGTCCCGTAGAGTCTCATCACGTTCTACTCTTTCTGCCCGGTCTCTGGCTTTATTGAGGACCCAACGTGGGTAACCCCGATTGAGAAACCTAGCAGTGATGTTGTCTCTTTCCTCCCAATAAGACTCAGGGCTATTACAGTTTCGTTTAGCCCTCAGCAGCTCCCCTTAAGGTATACTCCATTTGAGTGCCTCTGGGTGGCTACTGAGGGCATGCAAAACACTGTTTCCAGCAGTGGCCTTGCGGAACAGGGTAGTTCCCACCTTACCATGTTCTATTTTCAGACTTACATCAAGAAATTCTGCCTTGTTGGCATCGATGTTCCCAGACAGAACGATGTTATATTCGTTGGCATTCTACGCTACATAGATGACTTGTTCATCGTCTGGAATGGCAGTAGAGAAGAAGCAGATACCTTTATTGGCAAACTCAATGCCAACGAATATAACATCGTTCTGTCTGGGAACATCGATGCCAACAAGGCAGAATTTCTTGATTTCTAGACTATGTTAGCAGCACCATGAAAAACAACAGCTCCATGACGGGGGCCCCCAACCCTGCAGGGCGGCTCTGGCGTCAACGGGAATGGAATCTTGTGCTGCTTAACAAACATTGACATTTGAATTTGAAATGATTTAATTTGAAATCTGGGCTTTCAGTCCTTTGTGCAACATTCATCCGGTTAATGACACTGTGAATTTATTAAATATTTGCACTTTCGGAATGGCAATGATTACTTTATCATGGGCACTAAAGCTGCCTAAGGGGATTATGGGTCACGTAGTCCCGCTGGGAAGAGTAGCTACCACCCGGAGGCCGGCATTTTCGTCGTAATTATACACAGCATGTGTAATTGGAGCCCCGTGGACTTGTTACTAGCCCTGTATGCTTTTACTTTTTGTGTTCGTTCTTGCATGCAGTTGAAAACACAGTTAAATTCAGTTCTGTTCAGTGCGATATTATCATTTACTCAACAGGTAGTTTCTGCTCTGTTTAGTTACAAGGAAATGAGGGGAGAGCTAATAAGCATCATTATTTTGCAGCACTATCTGTATTCAAAGCAGTTTTAATTCTTGCAGTTTCTTCACTGTCAGCAAGGCAGATTGTTTTGAGAGCATTGACACCACATCTTTAATTATTATGAAAGCACCTCGGCATGTCATTATGACTTGTTTAATCTCAGGCTAATGAGACACATTTATATATTTTCTGTGTATATATCAGGAATTTGATCAAGCTCAATAGTTGGCATTACTTGCTCATTGCGCAGTATGCAGTTTCATATTTTTCAATGAAATTTCTTGCACTTTGCATGTATGTATATGTTAAAACTAATATCTTTTTCCAGCTATATTTCCGATCACACAGTCCACTTTCTATGTCCATTGTATGCCTGATGGAGGGAGGAGGGCTATATATTTTAGAAACTCTATGGCGCCAACTAGATTGACAAAGCCTGCTGTGCAGGCGAAACCCGTCTCTTTTTATGCAGGGTCGTGGGAGACCTGAATAACAATAAAGAAGCCTTATCTATGCATACCTTGAGTACGTGCCTCTTCGTTGGAGTAGGATTGTTTTCTTTGATATATAAATATATATATATATATGTATATATATATATATATATATATATGTGTATATATATATTCACTGAAAAAACCATAGGTTTCACACATGTTATAGTTAGCGGAAATTTTACTGATAAAAAACCAATGAAATTCCCCCGTTATAGTTAGTGCAGGCAACTATAACTCACGCGACCGCAATCCTCTGCTGATGCTAATACTGTATTTAGACACTTATTTGCCCATGTCTTCTTCCATACATTTTTAGCTATACATATATTACAAATATTTTTTTTTCATAAAGACACATATGTCATCAGCAGAAGATTGCGGTCGCGTGAGTTATAGTTGCCTGCACTAACTATAACGGGGGAATTTCATTGGTTTTTTATCAGTAAAATTTCCGCTAACTATAACATGTGTGAAACCTATGGTTTTTTCAGTGAATTTGCAAGGTTTTTTAAATGCTAATTCCTAACTATAACGTGTGTGAAACCTATGGTTTTTTCAGTGAATTTGTACGGTTTTTTAAATGCTAAGTTATTTTACGCCATTCGTGGCATGCGCGCCCACTTAACGCAGTTCGTTCCGTGCGCGCACGGTGCGCTTCGCGCACCGTGCGCGCACAGTGAGCACGCGGTGCGCTTCGCGCACCGCGCCCCCACTTTACGCAGTTAGTGCCGTGCACGCACGGTGGGCACGCGGTGCGATGACAAAGCAAGAAAGCACGTCAACAAATCTGTTTCTGCTTTCCTCCGTGACTATGGTATGGGTGCCATTTACCACAACAACTTGCGTTATGACATGCAAGACATTTATAGAGGAGATGGTGTGCACTTCAATGATGAAGGGAACAGAGTCTTCCTCTTGAACCTTAGACTCTGCATCGGTACTTACTTGTAGGTACCACTAAAAAATCATTTCATAAACACAACGGCTCTTTTTAGAGCCCCCTAATATCTAAACACTTAAATCTGAATTTCATTTATTTTTTTATTTTTTTTTCTACCGTACGCTTACCGTAAGCTTACCGTACGCGTACCCCGTGATTTTTTTTAAAATCAATAAATGTTTTCTTTGTACTTTACAGTCCTTCTTTGACCCCCTCACAAATGTAAGGGGGTCTGTAACTCTCCTCATTGCCCCCTTTTCTTGTTTTCACTCTTTTTTTTCTGAGTGAAACACACAAAATGGCGGCCGCCGCTTCCTGGTTTCGGCCGATTCGAATGTTTACTAAGATCTAACAGCCAATCAGAATCGCGCTCGCGCACGCCACCGTACGCGTACCGTAAGCTTACCGTAAGCGTACGGTAAGCGTACCGTAAGCGGGCTCAGATATATATATTGATTTAAAGGCTATTTTCTCAGAATCTACTGAACAGATTTACACCAAACCTACAAAAGGCACTTCCTTGACATAGGGACTACCTCTCTGCCAAATTTCTAGTAATTCTGTTCAGCCATTCGGGCTGTAGCTCGTTCTAAAGGTCCTATGGAAAAATGCATGGGAAAAACGCGTTTTGGGACCCCCCTTTTATCTCAGCCCCCGCTTGACGTATCCCCCCGAGACTTTCAGGGTAGGAGCGGAGCGTAGCGCCCCACCTATTTTGAGAAATTCGCGAGGATTCATCGACCGGCGCCAAAGTTATTCAAAATAGAATGTTGCGGATTTCCTATGGAAAAGGGGTCCTAACTATAACTACCTACTGGCGACCGCCAGTAGGTAATATATGTGTGTGTGTGTATATATATATGTGTGTGTGTGTATATATATATATATATATATATATGAAGTCACCAATCCTGGCCCAACACTATCATGCTGGGAAAATCCAGGTACGGACCACTAAGACGCTGTTGAAGTTGAGAAAAAAGTGCTTTAGTGCATTACCGGCACAAGAGTAATTCCGCACTTGTGCCTGCCATGACACGTTTCGACCGCAGTGACGTGGTTTTGTTCACATGACACGCTGCGATTGTGATACAATTTAAATAGTGCAACAACATCCACCAGTGCATGAAACAAACCAGCAATGCTCATGAAAATGAACAACAGGCTATAGTGTGAAAAAGATGAACACATTGAAATGTAGAAATGCAAATCATATGTATAAGAATCACATGTTAGAAATCTGGATTCACCAAGGCCACTGTAGGAATGTCATAGTATGAATACTCAAAATGTTAGAGATACATAGTAAAAACAAATATTGGAATGTCTGTCACCCTGTGATGAGCTGGAAATCAGCTTTGTTGATGTAGAACAAACCATAGAGACAAACATATCATATTGTGCGAGTTGAGTCATAAAGTGCTAGTGCATACACGTAAACAAGTGGCCTATTGGTGATAGAATCATAAAACATAAAATGTTAGAACAGTTTGAATGCAGTATAGTATGCAAAATCTGACAGCGTATTCACCAGGCGTGGCAATGTAAGTCAATTTTGGTAATAATTTGATGGTTCAATAAAGTGCTAGTGCATAAATATCTACAAATAATGATACGCAAACACTGTAAAAAGGTATATACGATAAAAGCCAAATAAAATAGAAACTGTTCTGTTGAACTCGCATATGATCCATAGAATCTAAATAACTGATAGGAATGTGTCAGATAGAATACTCTGTATTGCACATGGAATACCTTGAGCAGAGCTATAAAGTTCAAGTGCTGAAAAGATCACCGAACAATTAAAGTCCTGAGTGAAGAAAATGCTGTGGAGTTGTTCATAAAAATGTAACAGCATAAAACATCAGAAAAAGGAGCTGCCCTGAGAACATACATAAAACCTATTATGCAATATCAACAACGTCAATCCTATCACAAATAAAAAGAAAAAATTGATTAATTGAACCTGACTGAGGCTTAAAACTCCAGAAGGAAGGGAAGAAGACACTAAAAATGAATTGAAGGATATGTACATAACAAATCTAATCCTACTAGTTCTCCTAAAATCTAGCAATAAAATAGACAAAAAATAGTATGATGAACAGAGACTGCAAGCACCGACGCACACCACAGAGAAAATGTGAATGCCTTGAATGTGTGTGATAAACCATCAAGAATGGCAGGAATGGATTCCCCCACAAGGTCATTACAAAATATTGTACAGGTCCTCGCTGGTTTTTAAACCATTTGGCATCTTAGTATCCAATGAGAGGATGAAATGAGACTCCAACTGTCTCAAACGTTTTTCTCTGTTCCCCCCACGTCGTGTAATAGGAACAGCCCCAATCACAAAGAATTTGTATTCATTGAGGTTATTTTGGTGCACAAGCTTAAAGTGTCAGGCCACGGAATAATTAGGATCAGAATTGACCACTGCCCTCAGATGTTGGAAGATCCTATTGAAAACTTGAAGCTTAGTGCTCCCTACATATTGGGGCCCACACGTGCATTCCAAGACATAAACTGTGTGATCTGTATGACTTGTGTAGTGGCCCTTAATTGCAACAGGTTTGGGACTGAACGCTGTACTGTATGTTGTAGTGTTCACACCAAATTTACAAGCTTCGCATAAGGCCACAGCCCCCTTCTTCTGGAGTGGTGCAAATTTGTGGCATAAATTAAAGCTCAACTAGGAGATGAAGTTGAATATGCGCATGATGACTGCAGTGCCCCGGAAAGAAGAGGCAAACTTGAAACGCGTTGGGACTGTGGCCATATGCTTTTAAATAAACTGGAGAGCATGATTGCCTGTACCTTTAATAAAGCCTGTTTGGGGATAACAGCTCACCTGTGTTCGAGTGCGATTCTAAAGTTGGACCTCGCCATGAGCGGTATATATATATATATATATATATATATATATTCACTGAAAAAACCATAGGTTTCACACACGTTATAGTTAGGAATTAGCATTTAAAAAACCTTGCAAATTCACTGAAAAAACCATAGGTTTCACACATGTTATAGTTAGCGGAAATTTTACTGATAAAAAACCAGTGAAATTCCCCCGTTATAGTTAGTGCAGGCAACTATAACTCACGCGACCGCAATCCTCTGCTGATGCTAATACTGTATTTAGACACTTATTTGCCCATGTCTTCTTCCATACATTTTTAGCTATACATATATTACAAATATTTTTTTTTCATAAAGACACATATGTCATCAGCAGAAGATTGCGGTCGCGTGAGTTATAGTTGCCTGCACTAACTATAACGGGGGAATTTCACTGTTTTTTTATCAGTAAAATTTCCGCTAACTATAACATGTGTGAAACCTATGGTTTTTTCAGTGAATTTGCAAGGTTTTTTAAATGCTAATTCCTAACTATAACGTGTGTGAAACCTATGGTTTTTTCAGTGAATTTGTACGGTTTTTTAAATGCTAAGTTACTTTACGCCATTCGTGGCGTGCGCGCCCACTTAACGCAGTTCGTTCAGTGCGCGCACAGTAAGCACGCAGTGCGCTTCGCGCACCGCGCGCCCACTTTACGCAGTTAGTGCCGTGCACGCACGGTGGGCACGCGGTGCGCTTCGCGCACCGCGTGCCCACGTTACGCTAGATGGGCCATGTACGCACGATGCGCTTCGCGCACCGTGCACACATGGAGGACATATGATGCACTTCGTTTTGAAAGGTAATATTTTAATTTTTCGTAATTTTTATTAGCCATGCACAAATGGTGCCCTTTGGGCACCATTTGCACACGGGGTGGAGAGAGTGTGGATAATTTTTTCTTTTATTATTTTTGTTTAAAATATTCTAGTTTATCACACCTCTGATAAGCCATGCACAATTGGTGGCCTGTGGCCACCAATTGCACACGGGGTGGGGAGAGTGTGGATAGTTTTTTTTTTTTTATAATTTTTTATCGTACGCGTACGGTAAGCGTAATCGGCGAAATTAGCGAAAAAATAAAAATTCCGTTTTTGGCCTTGGGGGATCTTTGGGGACTCCCTCACCATGGCTATGTGTGTGGGAGCTGTCTAAACAGCCCCTTTACATGTTTTTTGGCTTTATTTTACAACCTAACTCTCAGTGCGAGAGAGAAAATGGCGGCCGCCGCTTCCTGGTTTCGGCCGATTCGAATGTTTACTAAGATCTAAGAGCCAATCAGAATCGCGCTCGCGCACGCCACCGTACGCGTACGGTAAGCGTACCGTAAGCGCACCGTAAGCTGGCTCAGATATATATATTGATTTAAAGGCTATTTTCTCAGAATCTACTGAACAGATTTACACCAAACCTACAAAAGGCACTTCCTTGACCTGAGGACTACCTCTCTGCCAAATTTCTAGTAATTCTGTTCAGCCGTTCGGGCTGTAGCCCTGTCTAAAGGTCCTATGGAAAAATGCATGGGAAAAACGCGTTTTGGGACCCCCCTTTTATCTCAGCCCCCGCTTGACGAATCCCCCCGAGACTTTCAGGGTAGGAGCGGAGCGTAGCGCCCCACCTATTTTGAAAAATTCGCGAGGATTCGTCGACCGGCGCCAAAGTTATTCAAAATAGAATGTTGAGGATTTCCTATGGAAACGTGGTCCTAACTATAACTACCTACTGGCGACCGCCAGTAGGTAATATATATTATCTACTGGCGGTCGCCAGTAGATAGTTATAGTTAGGACCCTGTTTCCATAGGAAATCCGCAACATTCTATTTGGAATAACTTTGGCGCCGGTCGACGAATCCTCGCAAAATTTTCAAAATAAGTGGGGCGCTACGCTCCGCTCCTACCCTGAAAGTCTCGGGGGGATTCATCAAGCGGGGGCTGAGATAAAAGGGGGGTCCCAAAACGCATTTTTCCCATGCATTTTTCCATAGGACCTTTAGACACAGCTACAGCCCGAACGGCTGAACAGAGTTACTTGAAATTTGGCAGAGAGGTAGTCCTCAGGTCAAGGAAGTGCCTTTTGTAGGTCTGGTGTAAATCTGTTCAGTAGTTCCTGAGAAAATAGCATTTAAATCAATATATATATCTGAGCCAGCTTACGGTGCGCTTACCGTGCGCTCACGGTAAGCTTACCGTACGCGTACGTTGCCGTGCGCGAGCGCGATTCTGATTGGCAGTTAGATCTTAGTTAACATTCGAATCGGTCGAAACCAGGAAGCGGCGGCCGCCATTTTCTCTCTCGCACTCTGAGGGGGGGAGGAAAAACAAAGGCCAAAAACAAGTAAAGGGACTGTTTAGACAGCTCCTAACCACCTAGCCTTGATGAATGTGTCCCCAAAGAACCCCCAAGGCCAAAAATTCATTTTTATTTTTTTAAGAAAAATCGCCGATTACGCTTACGGTAAAAAAAAAAAAAAAAAAAAAAAAATTCCACACTCTCCCCACCCCGTGTGCAAATGGTGCCCGCAGGGCATCATTTGTGCACTGCATATATCTCATCATAATTCGAAAATTAAAAGCTTACCTTTCACAACGAAGCGCATAATATGTCCTCCATGTGCGCACGGTGCGCGAAGCGCATCGTGCGTACATGGCCCATCCACGGCACTAACTGCGTAAGCGCACCGTGCGTGCACGGAACGAACTGCGTTAAGTGGGCGCGCACGCCACGAATGGCGTAAAGTAACTTAGCATTTAAAAAACCGTACAAATTCACTGAAAAAACCATAGGTTTCACACACGTTATAGTTAGGAATTAGCATTTAAAAAACCTTGCAAATTCAGTGAAAAAACCATAGGTTTCACACATGTTATAGTTAGCTGGACATTTTACTGATAAAAAACCAATGAAATTCCCCCGTTATAGTTAGTGCAGGCAACTATAACTCACGCAACCGCAATCCTCTGCTGATGCTAATACTGTATTTAGACACTTATTTGCCCATGTCTTCTTCCATTAAATTTTAGCTATACATATATTACAAATATTTTTTTTTTCATAAAGACACATATGTCATCAGCAGAGGATTGCGGTCGTGTGAGTTATAGTTGCCTGCACTAACTATAACGGTGGAATTTCATTGGTTTTTATCAGTAAAATGTCCAGCTAACTATAACATGTGTGAAACCTATGGTTTTTTCACTGAATATATATATATATACATACATATATATATATATATATATATATATATATATATATATATATACATACATATATATATATATATATATATATATATATATATACATATACATATATATATATATATTCACTGAAAAAACCATAGGTTTCAGACATGTTATAGTTAGCGGAAATTTTACTGATAAAAAACCAATGAAATTCCCCCGTTATAGTTAGTGCAGGCAACTATAACTCACGCGACCGCAATCCTCTGCTGATGCTAATACTGTATTTAGACACTTATTTGCCCATGTCTTCTTCCATAAATTTTTAGCTATACATATATTACAAATATTTTTTTTTCATAAAGACACATATGTCATCAGCAGAAGATTGCGGTCGCGTGAGTTATAGTTGCCTGCACTAACTATAACGGGGGAATTTCATTGGTTTTTTATCAGTAAAATTTCCGCTAACTATAACATGTCTGAAACCTATGGTTTTTTCAGTGAATTTGCAAGGTTTTTTAAATGCTAATTCCTAACTATAACGTGTGTGAAACCTATGGTTTTTTCAGTGAATTTGTACGGTTTTTTAAATGCTAAGGTACTTTACGCCATTTGTGGCGTGCACGCCCACTTAACGCAGTTCGTTCCGTGCGCGCAGGGTGCGCTTCGCGCACCGCGCGCCCACTTTACGCAGTTAGTGCCGTACACGCAAGGTGGGCACGCAGTGCGCTACGCGCACCGCGTGCCCACGTTACGCACCGTGCGCACCTGGAGGACATATTATGCGCTTCCTTGTGATAGGTAATCTGTTAAATTTAATTTGTAAGTGATGACAATAATATGCCATGCACAGAGAGTTTTTTTTTTTTTTTTATTAAAATTTTTAGCGTAAGCGCACCGTACGCGTACGGTAAGCGTAATCGGCGAAATTTTCAAAAAAAAATAATTTACCGTTTTTGGCCTTGGGGGATCTTTGAGGACTCAACTAACATGGCTATGTGCATGGGCACTGTCTAAACAGCCCCTTTATATGTTTTTTGCCTTTGTTTACAGCCCCCCCCTCAGAGTGCGAGAGAGAAAATGGCGGCCGCCGCTTCCTGGTTTCGACCGATTCGAATGTTTACTTAGATGTAACAGCCAATCAGAATCGCGCTCGCGCACGCCACCATACGCGTACGGTAAGCTTACGGTAAGCGTACCGTAAGCTGGCTCAGATATATATATTGATTTAAAGGCTATTTTCTCAGAATCTACTGAACAGATTTACACCAAACCTACAAAAGGCACTTCCTTGACCTGAGGACTACCTCTCTGCCAAATTTCTAGTAATTCTGTTCAGCCGTTCGGGCTGTAGCCCTGTCTAAAGGTCCTATGGAAAAATGCATGGGAAAAACGCGTTTGGGACCCCCCTTTTATCTCAGCCCCCGCTTGACGAATCCCCCCGAGACTTTCAGGGTAGGAGCGGAGCGTAGCGCCCCACCTATTTTGAGAAATTCGCGAGGATTCGTCGACCGGCGCCAAAGTTATTCAAAATAGAATGTTGCGGATTTCCTATGGAAAAGGGGTCCTAACTATAACTACCTACTGGCGACCGCCAGTAGGTAATATATATATATATATATATATATATATATATATATATACATCCTACGGTTGCCAGTAGGTAGTTATAGCTAGAACCTAGTTTCTATAGGAAAAGTATTTTTTGATTTGCTAATAACCTTGGCGTCATTTGACGAATCTTCGCGAAATTCTACCAAAAAAAAGTCTATCCAGGTCAGGTCCTATCCTGAAAGTTTGGGGGTGATTCGTCAAGTGGGGTCTCAAAAAGTGTTGTCTCTATGTTAATTTCCATAGGAAACTTTAGCCAGAGCTACAGCCCGAACTGCTAAACAGAATTACACCAAATTTTCCAAAAAGGTAGCGCTTGGTTCAGAAAGCGACCTTTTTTTAAATGTTGTAAATCTTTTCAGTCGTTTTTGAGAAATTCAAAAAATAGGAGTCAAAAAATCAATTTCCCATAGGAAACTTTAGCCAAGGCTACAGCCCGAACTGCTGGACAGAATTACACCAAATTTGCCAAAAAAGTAGTGCTTGGTTCAAAAAGCAACCTTTTCAAAAATGGTGTAAATCTGTTCAGTAGTTGCTGGGAAATTAAAAAATAAAAATATCGATATCTAGAGGCGTGGTGGATTCGTGCACCCTCCCAAGCACGTGCTTTATTCTAATTGGCTGTCAACACTTCAAACCATAAACTGTTGGCAGCCACAACCGAGTCAGAAGGCAACAGAAAAACAAAGGTGAAAAAAAAGGGGGCATGGTAGAAACACCCTGACCCCCTAGGCCTGATCAGGGGGTCCCAAAAGCACCCCCAGTGCCAAAAAAAGCATATTTTTTTTTTAAAATGGCCGAATTCACGCTGGGTGCGGGAATCCGGACGAAAAAAAATAAAAAATCGAAGCGCGGACTCCCGCGCCTCATTTAAATGAGGCCCCCAGGTGGGCCAGGTCACGGGGGCATTGCCCAAATTGTGTGAGGGGGCTCGATTCCCCCTCATGACCCAGGGACCGCTATGTCCCCGGGGCACTATAATGGAAATGTGGGCGTCCATTACGGACCCCGAGCCCTGGAGACCACCACCTCCCCGGGGCTTTCTAATTGAAGGGAGGGGGGCCGCGTGACCCCCCTCCTGGAGCGGGTGATGGCCCTCTGGACCGCCACCCACCTCCTGCAGTGTCCCGGGTGCCCACCCCCCGGGACACTGCGGTTTGCTATGGCAGGGTGGGAGCCGTGTGGCTCCCACCCTGCCCTAGCAAACACTGCTTTGAATTTTGGAAGCGAAAGCAGGGAAACTTGCTCTCACTTCCATAATCCATAGCAGATTGCACATGTCAGCAGCTCCCCATGTGGAAATGTAATGCCGGCTAGCAATGTGGGGGCAATGGGCTCCCCCCACGGTCCCCAACAGATAAAAAGAAGTGGACATGCCTCGGTGGATGGGGTCCCCAAGGCGAATGTTAATTAGTGAAAGTGAACAATTTTTTTTTAAATTGGAGTCGCGACCCTGGCGCGGGTTTCAGTGCAGCCCCCAGTGTGAACACGAAGGGTGCGCGGCTCTTAGCGCAGCCCCCCTGTGTGAACGTGATGGGTGCGCGGCTCTCAGCGCGGCCCCTTGTGGTAACGCGATGGGTGCACGGCTCTCAGCGCAGCCCCCTGTGTGAACAAGATGGGTGCACGGCTTCAAGACGCGATAGGTGCGCGACTCCAGGCAAGGAAAAAAAATATATATATTTTTTTCAAAATCTAAATTATATGTTGGGTTATTAGGTGGCTCTAAAAAGAGCCCTTGTGTTTATTGACAGATTTTTGTAGCCTCATGTAAGTGCCGATGCAGAGCCGTAGATTGTTGAGAAGAACTCTGTTTCCCTTATCTGTGAAATGTACACCATTACTCCTGGAGATGCCATCCATATTGAAACGCAGATTGTTGTTGTCTATGGAGCCCATTCTATGGTCTCTGAGGTAAGCAGAAACAGCTTTATTGACATTTTTTCTAGCTTTCACAATCTGAGGACAAAATTGATTGGACCAGTTCCATTTCTGTCTTTGGCATATGTTAGCGTATACAAAGGCAGTTTGGGGAAGAAGCAACATCAATTCTGCAAGGTGTCCTTCATTAGCATTTCCAGACCTACCCCAGTCAATGTGCCTAGGTCATTGCCACCGCAGTGCACAATCATGAGGTCAGGGGGTTGGAGATGTAAAAAGGTTTTAACCAAAGGCATCAACTGGTGCCACTTTAATCCTCTTTGTCCAATCCATTTAATGTCCACATTTTGCAAAGCTAGATCTTTGTCAATACCACTGTGTTCAGCATACCTTTTGCACCAGAAAACATAGCTGTGTCCCACAATCCACACTCTAAGCATCTTGAAGGGAAGTCTGGATGCACTGAAAAGATATCTGTACCTGAAGTAGGCAGTTGGTAAAATAAGAGGTATCTAAAATGGAGGATAAGATGCAGTTTTTAAAAAAGAAGAGAAATGATTGGCTGTTTGAGAACATAATAGAGTGAAAAATAGGGTGCATGTTTCTGTCTTTAAAAAGCATGTTTCTTATTGGTTAGTAAAAAATGTTTGAAAGGAACATTAGATAGGATAAGGTGAAATATTGGAAAGTCAAGCACACTTGCTGTTTGTATTTGCAACATTGTGTGCTGAACTTGTGACCTGTGAGTTCAGTTGAGTGTTCTATGAACTGTTACTATGTAAACAGGCACTAAGCAGAATGGGGGTAGGGTTGAAAGTTATCTGTGGCATTAAAATGTGTATTTGTTATAAATATTAAATTAATATGTTATTGCAGTGAGATTTCCCAAATCAGTGCTATGGTTAGAAGTGGTGTGCTATAAAAAAAAAGTGCTAAAAATTATTTGTAATATGTTTTTGAACTCTCGTATGGATTCGCGGTTCTGACGCTTACGATGCACGGTCCAGGAGCGACTCCAGCAAATTCCAGTAGCAATTTCGGTTCACTTAGAGGTCAGTTGACAAGGGTTGATATGTGTAACCAATAGAAATGTGTTTTAGAATTTGAATTAATCTGGGACGCAATGTGATTTGTTATTTACATGTATATGTGTGGAGAAAGAGAGGGAAACTTTGCCATATTTTATGGTTTTGCTAAGAGCAGTGCATTATATTCATTGTGTGCATAAGAAAATCTGGTGTGATATTCTGATACTTCATAATCGCCAATCAATTTGAAAGGTAAGTTATCAATTCGTGAGGTGTACTATGTGGTGCCTTTGTTTTTAAAGATACAATATGACTAATGAAATTTGAAGTTTGAGATATATTTTGTAATGAAGAAATGTATATGAAATGTTTATTGCAGTTTTTTTTTTTTTTTTTAAATTATTTTTATTGATTTTTCAAAACATTTCCCTTATGTTCCATCAGTAATACGTCATTATCACAGCATTATACAGTATATTGCATTTTGAAAAATAACCCTACATACAATATTAGTTCAACTAGTATTCACATTATATTATATCTCATTACATATATATATAAACAGCTATATCATAGAGGTATTTAAACAAACAATCAATCCAACATCCTTAAATTAACACCATTTCCTGCTTCCATGTCCTTACAGGCTCCCAGATTTTTAACCCAAGTTGCCTCTTCTTTTTACCCTTACGTGCATAGATTGCTTTTTCTATATTATAAGCAGACAATAAACTTGCCAACCACTGACGCATGTCCGGAGGTCTTACATCCAGCCAAGCCCTGGCAATCATTAATCTATATACTGCCATTGCTATAAACAGGAATTCGCGATGTGGGACCGATGGGTCTGTACTATTCCCAAGTAGCACTAAGGTTGGTGAGAGCGCAACTCGGATGCCTAAGTGTGTAGCTAAAAACATTTCCAAATCCCGTTTTAATGTGTATAACTGAGGACAAGATGCAAATATATGAATAATATCTGCTCCAACGGAGTTGCATCTTGCGCAGCTCTTCCCACTGGTACCTCCCCATTGTTGAATTCTAGCAGGAGTATAATACAAAGCATATATTGTTTTGTAATGCTGGGCCTGAAGTGGGGCTGAACACAAAACGGTATATCCCAAAGTCAATGATTCCTGAAAAAATCCCGACTCAATGGACAGCTTCTCCATCGATTTATTATCAAACTTATCGATATCATCTATTTTAGTTTCTACTAATGTTGCATAAAAGCCACGTATTGTGCAGCCCTACCCCCTACTTATTTTGTCCAATATTACATTATTCCCAAACCCAGCGGGCCCCCCTTTCTTAGTATTCAGAAAACTCCTGATTTGGAGATATTTAAAAAAAATTCTAGCATCCAGCTGGTACTTGGTTCTTAGGACCACAAACTGCACTACGCCCTCTTGTCCCATCATGTCCCCTATCTGCACTATCCCTTTACTCGCCCATTCTGCCATAACATTATCTTCAAAAATCATTTCCGGGAACGATTTGTTCCGATATAGTCGAGTATATCTGTTTATCCTACCCATACCAAATTTTTTCCTAAATGCAGTCCAAATCTTAATAACTGCACTAACTGTCTTAAACCTAGTCCTCTTGTAATATGAGAAATCAATACAATTCAAAAAACAATTTCCAACATCTTCGCCAAGAACCACTGCGTAAATATCCATGGAGCTATTAATATCCCAACAATCGTGTTCCCCCCCCCCCCAATTAGACCCTGCATATATTGTAACACTGCGGCCCAATAGTACAATCTAAAGTCTGGTGCACCCCCACCCCCCTTTCTCTGGGAAGAGAAATACATTTATAAGCCCTACGTGTTTTCCCCTGAGCCCAAATAAATTTGTTCAAAATTAACTCTAATGCATGAAACCACCTAGCCTCAAAAAACAAAGGTATGGATCTAAAAAAATAAAGAAATTTTGGCAATATTAACATCTTAATAACATTGGTACACCCAACCAAATATAAATGAAGATTATTCATTCGTTCCAATTCTACTCGTACAGTTGCCATAAGAGGGGTCATATTCTGCTCTACCACATTCTCCACCTCTGCAGAGATCTGAACCCCAAGATATACTGCCGATTCTACAACTCGATTGTCAATACAATGCGTATACTTATTTTTAACAATCTGTGTCTTAGTACTATTGATTTTATATCCTGACAACTGTCCAAAATGATGAGCCTCAGCATCCACCTCCCTAATGGCCTCCGATGGATTAGATGTTATAATGGCTACATCGTCCGCATACGCCAATATTTTACAGGCTCTTCCATTTATCGAAACTGCAGGTATCTTAACGTTAGCCTCTAGTTTACGTAAATATGGGTCAATAAAAAGGGCAAATAATAATGGGGATGACGGGCATCCCTGTCTCGTCCCTCTGCTTATCCTGAATGTTGAGGGGTACCCTCTATTGGCTCTTATCCTAGCTTTAGGGTTCCTATATAATGTCTGTATTGCTCGTATATACCCCTCCCCTATATCAAACCATCTCATAATTGCCCAAAGGTAATCCCAGGAAACCCTATCAAACGCCTTCTCTGCGTCTAAGAATAAGGCTGCCATAGGGTTTCCCAGGACCTCCGTTGCATCAAATAGTGTAATCAACCGCCTAATATGATGGGTGGTGCCTTTCCCCGGAATAAATCCGTGCTGTGTTGAACTAACCATACTCTCAATGACTCTACCAAGTCTTTTAGCCAAAATTTTAGAAAATATCTTAACGTCTGCATTTATTAACATGATTGGTCTATAAGAGCTGGGGAGTATCGAGGACTTTCCTTTCTTCAGGATTACTATAATATCTGCTCCCCCCCATGAATCAGGAATTGATTCCCCTCTCTGTGCTAACCTCAAAATAATAAAAAAGTCCTCAATTAGGATATCTTGAAATACTTTATAGAACTCAAGTGGGATCTGGTCGGGACCAGATGCTTTGCCTGAAGGTAGATCATTCAATGCTGTTTTGACTTCTTCCAACTGTAATGGTAAGTCTAAAGCCGTTTTCTCTTCCTGCAGGAGTTTGGGTGAAGCTATATTTCTAGTATACCCTTCAACATCAATTAAATGAGTTCCACCATCTCGAGAATACAAGTCTGAATAAAACTGCCTAAAGACTTCTCTAACGGTATCAGAATCTGTAACCAGATTACCCTGCCCATCTATAATCTCCTTAATATCTGCCGCAGCTTTTTTCTGTCTTGTACGGACAGCTAGTATGTGCCCCACTTTCTCACTTAATTCATATGAATTCTCTTTTCTTGTTAAATAGCTAACTGCTGTTTTTGTGGCAATACTCTCCATAGTTTCGGTTTTAATCAACATAATTTTAAGCAGAAGATCCTCTAAAGGTAGTTTTAGTCGAATTCCCTGTACCAGTTCATTCTCTAGATTCCCTAGCTCCTTAATCAAATCATCTAATCTGGTCTTATCCAACTTACGTTTATAACCAGTATAACTAAGAGTCTCCCCTCTAATACCTGCTTTAAACGCATCCCAAACCATTCCTGAGGCTGCTGTTCCTCGATTCATTGCCCAGAAGCTCTCTATCCATATGCTCATATGTTCTCTGTATCCTTCATCTTTTAATACTGCTCTCTCAAATGTCCACTGTGAACTTTTCCTTTGGGTCTGCCCTATATTCAGTTCTAGGATCAGGGGATTATGATCTGAAACGATCCTAGGTTGCTTTTCCATCAATAATCCTGAAATGAGGGAGCTGGAAATTAAAAAATAATCGAGTCTAACCATAACTTGGTGTGGTACGGAGAAGAAGGTGCTGCCTTCCCTATGGGGATATAGCTTAACCCATGGGTCAATTAAGGAATTGTGGTACGTCATATCAGATAGGGCCCTGTACATCTTCTTCTTTCTACCAGTATATTTCCCCCCTTCCTGTGCAAATGAACTACATGGATCATGTATATTAAAATCACCACAACATATTATAGGTTCTGACCATTGAGCCAACTCAGTATCTAAAAATTGAAAAACCTCCGGGTCATCCTCAGTGGAGCCATATAATGTAACTACCGTGCACTTTTCTCCTTTATATATTATTTCCACCAATACCCATCTCCCCCATTGATCCTCTTTTTTTCTATTTACAACAACATCCCTGTCTTTGGCTAGGATTGCGACTCCCCTTGTCTTTGTCCCCTGTTTAGAAAATGCCAACGGATGAAACCCCAGTTGCTCCAGAAGATATCCCTTTCCTCCCTCAATATGTGTTTCTTGAAGACACAAGATATCTGCCCGGAGAGTTTTAATTAAAGCAGCCACTCTCAATCTTTTGTTAACATCATTTAGCCCACATATATTAATTGATGCAATTCTACACGACATTAAAATACATCAAGCACACCCCTACTTAAAGAAGCCAATACTTTAAGATAACAAAAATAAACATTAAGAGATATTAATGAATATGCAATTTGATACGTACTGTGAAAAATGCTGTGAACAATGCCTAACTTACAAAACCATCTGCCCCCCCCTCCCCCTCCCCTTAACCCTCCCTTCCTTCCTCGAGCCACCACCCCGCCACCCCCACCCCCCCAGCTACAGGCAAATAGGTCAATCCTGACCTATGTGTGGTCGCCTGATAACAGCAGACGTGTCGCCCCCCCCCCCTCCTAAATCATAAGCCTGCTTGCCCCCTCTCTCTCCACCACAATAATAATAATACTCAACCTTAATATGTAAACCACCATATTAGATAGAAGAAACTTAAATTAAAGTTTTTTTTTTTCCCTTGGGGTTTGAGAGAGTTCCCAGCCCCAGAATTCCTAAATAAAACTAGAGTATCTATGAATCACCTACCCCTCCTTCTTTCCCTTGAGCTCATCAATATACAGCTGGACTTTTATCTCAGAGGTAAACATCTTAATATTTCCATTGACAATGATCTTAAGTCTCGCAGGATAAAGTAAAAATGCTTCATGACCCAGCTTCTGTATTGGGGCTATCAGTTGTCTAAGGCGCCACCTCCTCTCCACCGTGACATGACAAAAGTCAGGCCTTGCGAAAAACGTGGTCCCCTCATAACTACGCCTTGCCTCTGGTTTTGCCTTATTCAAAATCTCTTGCCTGGCCAAAAAATTTCCCATATATATAAGGATAGCTCTAGGTTTGAGAACCTGTGACTCCCCATATATCTTCCTTTGTAACAGTGGGAATCGGTGAGCCCTCTGCACCTCGTTCTCCCAATCCCATTTAGTAACATCTGGAAAAGCCCCCCTTAACAGACTTATTACATAAGCTCCTATGTTCTCTCCCTCCAGTCCTTCAGCAACACCTAGTAGTCTGATGTTGTTCTGACGCTGCCGATTTTCATAGTCTTCCAGTTTCCACCTTATGTCTTCTGACATCTTTTCCTGCGATTCCTTGAAAGTCTGCCAACGAGAAACATCATCCTCTAGTCTAGCTGTACGCTCCTCCACATGCGATACTCTACCCGCCAATTCCTCATATACTTTATTCATTTTTCGCATGGAACTCTGTATCTTTTTTGTCGCCACCTTAGCTCTTCGGCTTTCAGTTCTAGCCTCTGCTTGCATCTGGATAAGAGTCTCATACAGTAGACCCAATGAGGGTGCTGAAGTAGAGGCACCCTCATTCACAACCTCTTTGACCCCCCCTCAGCCTCCTCTTCCTGATTTAATGAGGCCGTTGCAGAATAATCCCAGCAAAGCTTAGGATCAGAAGATTGAAGTAGAGGGCTGTTTAAAGAGTCTGTTTTAGCTCGCCTTTTCGTTCTCTGGGGTTTAGCATGGTCTGGCGGTGCTTTCTGAACTGAGGATTTCGCTGCGGAATCAGAATCAGTACCCGAGGCAGAGCTTACATCTTGACTTCCGTCACCCAGCTCACTAGAGAGATAAGATTCCGAATCAGAATCCTCATTCACTGAAAAAAAGCACTCCCCATCGGGTGTTGCCGGGACCACTTTTTCAGGGATACTCATAGTTACTACACCTCCCGTTTTTGTGTCCCCAGCCAGTGTCCCACCAACGTTTCCTCCAGAGACCATCTGTGGAAGCGTTTTTTGTGTTATCTTACTTAGTCCTTGTCTTGGCACTCCATCAAGGGATTCGCTCCGTAGTTCTGAGCCCATCTCCTCACCCGTGCAGGCCGTATCAGCCTCTGCATCCACCTCTGCATCTTCCTGCTTGTTCTGTCTCTGCCGTTGCTTCCGGGTCGGCTCAGAGTCTATCGGCCCTGCTGCTCCCTGCAGTGCGGTCGACGCCTGTAGATCCGCGGGTTCTGAGACCTTCACTGCGAACGACTCTTTAACTGAGGGCTGTCTGAGAGTCGGGTCCTTTCCCGGGACATTTCCTTTCAAAGCGACAATCTCCTGGCAGCCGCTGACACTGCTGATGCCGCCATTATCGAGCCCTGCTTCTGCCGGTTTCAAACCCTTATTGCAGTTTTTTGTAATGTATTTAAATGTTGTTTAATATAAATTCTGTATAGTATTATGTGTGTTTTGCAATAGGGATTGCTGATTATGGCACTTTGTTTCAGTGTGTGGATATGTACATTAGTAGTATACCGCATAGTTTTAAGTGTTGATTTCAAATTGGAAATGCATATGTTGAGTTAAGGTATTAGTGATGAGACTAGTTTTAATAAGTCTCTAAAGAGGTACAGTTGAAATATGCGACATCATTTTTGGTGTTTGGTTTAAATTTGAAGTTTGTTCAGTGAATTTATGAGGTGTAGATAGTGTTGTGGTAGAGAGACATCCATTTATGTTTTTCAGTGATATGGTGAGACTTATAGCAGAGAAATGTGAATGGTTCCTGCTTTGTATTTGGCTAGGTGTAATATTAAAAGTAGTTGTAAAACGGTAAAGTAGCAGCAGAGATTTATGCACTACTTTAATCCCATAAGCACTGTCCTTGCAGAGCAGGTATGGCCTTGTTACTACTGATACACTCCTCCAATCACCCATCCAGCACCATGCACTTATTCATTCAGTGCGCTAATACCTAAGCACTTATAAATTCACCATGCACTCTGTTTGCAGCACTGTAATCATTCCAGTTACTAGTCATATACTTATGGAATGGCCTAGTGTACAACTACAATATTCTGTGCACTATGCATGCAGACCTCTAACCAGCTACATACTATTGATAGAGTCTTCTAAATAGCCAGTTAGTACCTATGCAGTCTAGGAATCCTCCTGTCTGTCCCATGCACTTTTCCAATCACCCATCCAGCGCTATCTACTTATCCTATCACTCCGCCAATACCTAAGCACTTATAAATTCACCAAGCACTGTGTTTGCAGCACTGTAATTATTCCTGTTACTAGTCATGTACTTATAGAATGCTCTAGCCACTAACACTAGTACAGGTACGATATTCTGTGCACTATGCATGCAGACCTCTAACCAGCTACATACTATTGATACACTCTTGTAAATACCCAGTTAGTACGCATGCAGTCTAGGAATCCTCCTGTCTGTCCCATGCACTTTTCCAATCACCCATCCAGCACTATCTACTTATCCTATCACTCCGCCAATACCTAAGCACTTATAAATTCACCAAGCACTGTGTTTGCAGCACTGTAATTATTCCCGTTACTAGTCATGTACTTATAGAATGCTCTAGCCACTAACACTAGTCCAGGTACGATATTCTGTGCACTATGCATGCAGACCTCTAACCAGCTACATACTATTGATACACTCTTGTAAATACCCAGTTAGTACCCATGCAGTCTAGGAATCCTCCTGTCTGTCCCATGCACTTCTCCTATTATCAATCCTGCACTATCTACTTATCCTATGACTCCGCCAATACCTAAGCACTTATAAATTCACCATGCACTCTGTTTGCAGCACTGTAATAATTACATTTTCTAGTCATGTACTTATGGAATGGCCTAGCCACTAACGCAAGTACAGCTACAATATTCTGTGCACTATGAGTGCAGACCACTAACCAGCTATATATTATGGGTACAGTCTTCTAAATACCCAGTTGGTACCCATGCAGTGTAGGAATCTTCCTGTCTGTCCCATGCACTTCTCCAATCACCCATCCATCACTATCTACTTATCCTATTACTCCGCCAATATCTAAGCACTTATAAATTCATCTTGCACTCTGTTTGGAGCACTGTAATTATTCCAGTTACTAATCTGGTACTTATAGAATGCCCTAGCCAGTAACACTAGTACAGGTATGATATTCTGTGCACATGCAGATCTCTAACCAGCTACGTACTATTGATACACTCTTCTAAATAGCCAGTTAGTGCCTATGCAGTCTCTGTATCCTCCTGTCTGTCCCATGCACTTCTCCTATTATCCATCCCGCACTATCTACTTATCCTATCACTCCGCCAATACCTAAGCCCTTATAAATTCACCATGCACTCTGCTTGCAGCACTGTAATTATTCCAGTTTCTAGTCATGTACTTATGGAATGGCCTAGCCACTAACACAAGTGCAGCTACAATATTCTGGGCACTATGCATGCAGACCTCTAACCAGCTATATACTATTGATACACTCTTCTAAATACCCAGTTAGGACCCATGCAGTCTAGGAATCCTCCTGTCTGTCCCATGCACTTCTTCTATCACCCATCCAGCACTGCCTACTCATCCTATCAGCCCGCCAATACCTAAGCACTTATAAATTCACCATGCACTCTTGTTTGCAACACTGTAATTATTCCAGTTTCTAGTCATGTACTTACGGAATGGCCTAGCCGCTAACACAAGTACAGCTACGATATTCTGTGCACTATACATGCAGACCTCTAACCAGCTATATACTATGGGTAAAGTCTTCTAAATACCCAGTTATTGCCCATGAAGTGTAGGAATCCTCCTGTCTGTCCCATGCACTTCTCCAATCACCCATCCAGCACTATCTACTTATCCTATTACTCCGCCAATACCTAAGCACTTATAAATTCACTGTGCACTCTGCAGCACTGTAATGATTCCAGTTACTAGTCATGTACTTATAGAACGCCCTAGTCAGAAACACTAGTACAGGTATGATATTCTGTGCACTATGCATGTAGACCTCTAACCAGCTACATACTATTGATACACTCTTCTACATACCCAGTTAGTACCCATGCAGTCTAGGAATCCTCCTGTGTGTCCCATGCACTTCTCCTATCACTCATCCAGCACTATCTGCTTATCCTATCACACCTCCAATACCTAAGCACTTATAAATTCACCATGCACTCTGTTTGCAGCACTGTAATTATTCCTGTTTCTAGTACTTATGGAATGGCCTAGCCACTAACACAAGTACAACTACATTATTGTGTGCACTATCCAAGCAGACCTCTAACCAGCTACATACTATTGATACACTCTTCTAAATAGCCAGTTAGTACCTATGCAGTCTAGGAATCCTCCTGTCTGTCCCATGCACTTCTCCAATCACCCATCCAGCACTATCTACTTATCCTATCACTCCGCCAATACCTAAGCACTTATAAATTCACCATGCACTCTGTTTGCAGCACTGTAATTATTGCACTTTTTAGTCATGTACTTATGGAATGGCCTAGCCACTAACACAAGTACAGCTACAATATTGTGTGCACTATCCATGTAGACCTCTAACCATGTACATACTATTTATACACTCTTCTAAATACCTAGTTAGTACCCATGCAGTCTGGGAATTCTCCTATGAGTCGTATGCATTTCTCCAGTCACCCATCCAGCACTATCTACTTATGCTATCACCCAGCCAATATCTAAGCACTTATAAATTCAGCATGCACTCTCTTTGCAGCACTGTAATCATCTGGTCGCTACTCACGTACTCTTGGAATGACCCAGGCACTAACATATGCACTATTACAATTCCCTGTGTACTATCCATGTAGATCTCTAACCAGTTACATACTACTGATTCACTCCTCCAATTCCCTGGGTAGTACCCATGCAGGCCAACAATCCCCCTGTCTCTACCCTTACTCTTTTTCAGTGATCCATGCAGCACTATGTACTTATGTAATCAGTCTGCCAATACATTAGCAGTAATAAATTAAAAATACACTCTGTTTGCAGCACTGTAATCATCCAGTCACTACTCATGTACTCATTGCAATGAGCCAAGCACTAAGATATAAAGTATTCTAATCCTTCAGTCAGTAGCCATGTACTTATGCAATGACGCAGGTATAAACTATGCACCTCCACAATCACATGTGTAGTACGAATGCTGTGCTCTAATCTCCTAAACACTACTCATAGACTTGTCCAATTATCCAGGTAGTACTGTTAATCATTGATGTAGTATGATTGTATATATTTGTATAGTTGTAGATGTGAATATTTATTTATAGTTATTTCAATTACATTAAATTGTTTTCAAAACTTTAATTTTTTCGCAGATATTTTGTATAATTTTTAAGACGCAGTTACAATGTCAAAAAAAGAGCAAATAAAAAGACAACGAAAAAAGGAGGCCTATGTAAAGAAAATAGGAAAAGAACAATTAGATCAAGTACAACATGGATCCTTAAAGAAAAAGCCTTCTGGTAAGAGAAGTAAAGAATTTTTGAAAAAAGTTTTAAAGAGTCTTATAAATTAAAAAAAAAAGAACAGAGAGATACAACAAGTACAGTGAAAGAAAAGGTAAAGAAAAATATACAAAAAACTACAAAATTGGATTATCAGAAAAAACTAAATGTGGAAACCAGGAAGAAACAATTTTTAGAAATTCGAAAAAGATTATATAAAAGTAGAGTCCTCCATAATTTGTTAAAAAAATGTAAAAAATACTAAAGGAGATCAGCATTTTACAAACAAAAAAAGGAGGCTCTAAGTGTTATTGAAAAAGCTTTTGAATTGAAAAGATGATTGTTTATCTTAGTTTTAAAAAGATTGAAAACTTTAAATACAATAATGCAGTCTATGAAGGACAAATGTAAAAGAAAAATAATTGTAAATTGAACAAACTTTTGTAAAATATTTTTGGGAGAATAGAAGCATACTTCTAGTACAGAACCTTTTTTTAATGAAGAAAGCTATTTTCAACAAAATGATTTAGTTCACGCAGTTGATACCTGTGGTCGTTGTTATGAAGTTAAAAATAGTTGTCCAATTGAAAAAGAAAAGATGGTTCCTAGAAATGTGGAATAAGTAATAGCTGAGGAAGTTCAAGGGAGACGTACACAGGCTCCAGTGTTTACATGGGATTGTAGTAGTATTTCTGGTATACGTCAAGAATCTATTGATATTTTACTAAATTTCTTAAGAGAATATGGAAAGAAAACTGTCCAACTGAAGATTAATATATTGCAAGGTCTGGATCCGTGCAGAGTGAGAAAAAATACAGGGTTGCAAGGTTATTCTCTGGCTTGTCTTTCTAGGAAAGTGTGTCAAAGTCGTTTTCATCATTTGAGAGTGTTAGCAGTGCATCATTCCGAAATGCGGACGTTAGTTAGAAGATTATACTACGTAAAAAGTCCTGCATTATGTCTTAAGGAAATTAATACAGCTCTTTTGCATGGTTCAGTGTTGGATGTAAAACATGTTTGTCATGATTTAGAGTTACGTTTCTTTGCTGGTCAAGAGGAGGGTAGAGAAAGTGAAAGTGTTGAAGAAGAGGTGGAAGATACTACTGATATGAAGTTTGAAAAAAAAATAATAAAGTTTAAAGTAGTTACTGGTGAAAATCTCAACTATGTTTGTATTTATTGCCGACGTACTCATTATAAAATTCAAACTAGGAATGTAGATGTGTTTTTAAAAAGTGAAAAGGAAAACGATGATAAACGGAGGGAATTTGCTGCTTATTTGTTTGTGGAAGGTGGTTTTCAGTTGGATAGTGAAAATGTATTTGTAAATATTGTTACAATAAATTAGAAGACAATAAAATGCTGCCAGCTAGAGCTGTCCATAATGTCTTAGAATTAGTAGCTATACCTCCAGAACTTGAAGATTTAAATACATATGAGTCCATCCTTATTCAATCTGTGCACCCGTTTCAGGCTATAATTCGTATGGAGCCTAAAACAGGTAAGCTGCCTCCAACTGATCTACAAAGAGGTTTAAAATGAAGAGTTGTGTATTTACCTTTAGAGTTTAAGAAAAATGTTGAAACTGTTGGTGTAGAAAAAGAGGATACTGAACCTGTAGTCATTCTTGTTAATGGTGTACCTACAAAGAGTAGGAAAATATGGCAAGAGTTAGTAGATGTGAGGAAACTGCAAAAGGCTACATTATATCTGCTGCAAAACAATATCTACTATAAAACTGTAAATGTAGAATCACAAGGAATGAGTTTAGAAGATGATACAGACATGTCAAGTGGACAAATAGAAAAAGTGGAGAACTGCAGCAAGGAAGAGATTTATGAACATTATACTATACACCCTCTACATTCAAAAGAACTGATAGGAGACACTATTGAATTGTTCCAGATGAAAAAAGCAAAAGGAACTCCCATGAGTGTATGGGAAAAAAGTTTGGAAGCTCGTTGTTTCCCACAGCTGTTCCCTACCGGAAAAGGTGGACGATATGATGAACGACCAGTTCAGATTCCAGCTTCAGAATATCGTACTTTACGACTGTACTCAGAAGAACCAAGATTTTGCCTTTGTATTCCATATTTGTTTAATCTTTTATTTGAAAGTGACCTGTCTGCACCTTCATATGCAGTCAACCACATATTGAAAACAGGAATTCATCTTTCACATGTTACTGCAAAGGAATTCATGGACAAAGTTGAAGAAAGAGACGATCATTTAGAAGCACAGTTAATTTGATTGCATGTCAACGTGGCACTAATGAATATTGGTATCGACGTCATGGGGAACTGCAATGTATGTTACGGAACTTAGTAGCCCCTACGTGGTTTGTTACACTTAGCTGTGCTGAGTACGCATGGGATGATTTACTGGATTTTGTACGACAAGCAAATTCAAATATAGAAAATATTGAATTGAAGACACCTGGAGGACTGTATTCCCTGGATCCTGTAAATGTCTGCAGATATTTTAATTATAGATTTAAGCTATGATGTCTTTCATCTGTAATAAAAAGAATCCACCTATTGGTGAAGTTACTGATTTTTTCTGGTGAAAGGAATACCAAGCTAGAGGTGCTCCTCATATGCATATGCTTTTATGGATCAAGGATGCACCCAAATTTGGAACTGATTCGGATGAGACTGTTTTATCTTTTATTGAAGACTATGTTACCTGTGCGATTCCGAAAACAGGAGGAGAAAATATCTTAAGACAGCAAGTTTTACGGTTTCAAAGTCATCGATGTGGAAAATATTGCAGACGGAAATATAAGTCAAAGGATTTATTTTACACAAAATGTCAATTTGGCTTTCCACGTCCAGTAATTTCCAAAGGAAGAGTGAACAGTTTTATGCCAACAGTGAGGCATACTATCACTCGAAAATCACCCAAAATATTTATAATATAAAAAGAACAGAAGAATCGAAGTATTTTGATGATTACAATCCGGTGATTTTGAAGATGTGGAATGCAAATATGGACATACAATATGTTGCAGATAACTCAATTGCTGTTGCTCGCTATGTCACGTCATATATTACAAAATCTGAGAAGACAGAATTAAAAGAAACGTGGGAGGAAAGTTCACGAGAGAACACACTTAGCAAAAAATTGTACAGCTTCAGCTTAAGGATGCTTTCACATTGAGAAATTGGATCATATGAATGTTCAGATCGATTGACATCTGCAAGTTTATATTCAAAGTCAAGAGGAATCATCTGCATAAATCTAGGTCTTGCTGCAACACGAAATCAAGTTTTGAAATCTGTACAAGAAATTGAATACTTGGCACTTAATGAACCGGAAAGTACAGATATTCTGGAAACAAATATGTTGGATACGTACTATCCAAATCGAAGTCCATACCTGGAAAACATATGTCTATATGAAATTCTGCAACATTATAGTTAATGTGTTCGAAAAAAGGTGCTCATATATTTAATTTTTGCATTATATACAATGTTAATAAGGATGTTCATTTGTGAAAATGTAAATAGAGAATTGACTTTGTTGTAGATATTTTCAAGATACATGTGTTTTTTTTTAACAATCTTATTGATTGTATTTTTTTGCTCACTGTCACCTGATGATTCAAATTGAAATCACTGTGTATGGTGAAATTTAGTAGATTCTGAAGACAGCAAAAGATGCAATATGAATATGTTATGTCATTATAAAATTATGTTGTGTACTTATCCAATCACTCTGACAAAACCCAGGCATTTATAAAGTTACTATACAGTCTCCTTGCAGTATTCTAATAATCTAGTGACTACCCATGTACTCATGCAATGACCCAGGCACTAATACAAGCTGTACTACAATCACATGTGCACTAGCCTTGCAGTACCCTAACCACCTACACAGTACTGATTCACTTCTGTAATTACCCAAGTAGTAGCCATGCAGTCCAGCAATCACACTGTCACTGTCCGTCCATTCCTCCAATTCATCCTAACAGAACCATGTCCTTATCTAATCACTGTGCCAAAACACAAGCACTTATAATCTCACCCTTCTCTCAACTTGCAGCACTGTAAGTATCCAGTCACTGTCCCTGTATTTGTACAGTGACTCAAGCATTAACACATGCAGTGCTACATTCAAAGGTGCACAATCTATGCAGTCGCCTAACCCCCTCCACACTACCGATTCACTTCTTCAATTACCCAAGTAGTAGCCATGAAGTCCAGCAATCACACTGTCACTCTCCGTCCATTCCTCCAATCATTCTGACAGAACCATGTCCTTATCTAATTACTGTGCCAAAACACAAGCACGTATAATCTCACCCTTCTCTCAACTTGCAGCACTGTAAGTATCCAGTCACTATCCATGTATTTGTACAATGACTCAAACATTAAGACATGCAGTGCTACAATCAAATGTATACTATCTATGCGCTCATCTAACCCTCCCCATACTGCTGATTCACTCCTGCAATTACCCAGGTAGTAGCCATACAGTCCAACAATCACACTGTCACTGTCCGTCCATTCCTCCAATCATCCTAACAGAACCATGTCCTTATCTAATCACTGTGCCAAAACACAAGCACTTATAAACTCACCCTACTCTCAACTTGCAGCACTGTAAGTATCCAGTCACTATCCATGTATTTGTACAGTGACTCAAGCATTAACACATGCAGTGCTACATTCAAAGGTGCACAATCTATGCAGTCGCCTAACCCCCTCCACACTACCGATTCACTCCTCCAATTACCCAAGTAGTAGCCATGCAGTCCAGCAATCACACTGTCACTCTCTGTCCATTCCTCCAATCATTCTGACAGCACCATGTCCTTATCTAATTACTGTTCCAAAACACAAGCACTTATAATCTCACCCTGCTCTCAATTTGCAGCACTGTAAGTATCCAGTCACTATCCATGTATTTGTACAATGACTCAAACATTAAGACATACAGTGCTACAATCAAATGTATACAATCTATGCACTCATCTAACCCTCCCCATACTACTGATTCACTCCTGCAATTACCCAGGTAGTAGCCATGCAGTCCAGGAATGACACTGTCACTCTCCGTCCACTCCTCCAATCATCCTGACAGAACCATGTCCTTATCTAATCACTGTGCCAAAACACAAGCACTTTTAAACTCACCCTACTCTCATCTTGCGGCACTGTAAGTATCCAGTCACTATCCATGTATTTGTACAATGACTCAAGCATTAACACATGTAGTGCTACAATCAAATGTGCACAATCTATGCAGGCATCTAATCCTCTCCATACTACTGATTCACTCCCGCAATTACCCAGGTAGTAGCCATGCAGTCCAGGAATGACACTGTCACTCTCCGTCCATTCCTGAAATCATCCTGACAGAACCATGTCCTTATCTAACCTTTGTGCCAAAACACAAGCACTTATAAACTCACCCTGCTCTCAACTTGCAGCAGTGTAAGTATCCAGCCACTATCCATGTATTTGTACAATGACTCAAGCATTAAGACATGCAGTGCTACACTCAAATGTGCACCTTCTATGCAGTCCCCTAACCACCTCCAATCTAATATGCTCCTCATGCGTTAGAAATCCACTTGTGCAATCATGCAGGCTCTACTGATGCATTCATATAATCACCATGCACTGCTAATGCATTCTTTCAATCAATCATGCTCTACACATATACTCAAAGAATCTTTCAGACATTACCATGCAATTATTTTTCTTTTTTTAACCAGATAAGGTAGTTCTGAAAAGAACTCTTTTTTTTCTTCCTTTTTCTTTTATATTTTTTTAACAATTTAGAATTTTTTGGGTGTTTTTTAAAAAACTGAAAAAAAGGAACATAGTAAACAGTTAACTTTGGAATTAAATGTCATTTCAAAAACAAAAAAGACAAAAAAATTAACAATGGTGGTTTTGCTGTGCTGCACAAACAGCATCCACCGACTGCTCGCCGTAGCAAATCACTTTTTTGCACTTAATGCAGTGCTCCTGCAGGAAAGCAAATTCAGGCCTAATGTCCATTGGAGGTAATCATTATGACACTCCTGAAGTGCTTGCAACACCTGGTGCTGGATCTTTTGATGCATGTTTCAGCTCTTCCCATGCTAGATTTCGGGGGTGAATGGTGCGCAGATGTTTGTACATACTTGCTGTACCACATGAATATTTGTTATCACTCCCTCGCGACAGGACCCTCTCACACAGCAAGCAGGTCACTTTCCTAGCATTCACCTTTTTTTCTCCAGCAGGAAAGGTGAAAAAAATTCCAAACAACAGATTCAGGCCTCTGCTTTCGTGGTTCCTCCTCCAAGACTTCTTCATCTGAAGAAACATGAACTTGTTGCTGTCCAGATTCCATTGCTCCAGAGAAGTTTTTAAACAACATCCAAAAAAATCCAAAGAAGTTCTGCAAGCAGAAGAGATGTCTCGCATAAGCTGCTCCAAACAGAGTGATTAAAATGGGTGGGGTCCTTCAACTGTTACAATGGGAAATGTAATGAGCCAATCAAATGCTTTTTTTAGGTCACATGAGAGTCGCGCACCCAGCACGCTTGGAGTGCGCACCCGACGCGACTTCGCGAAAATATATGTAACAATAATATAAGTTTATTACAATTACAAATATATTATTTTTATAAATAGTTTAGATAATCTCTTGACCTGATATGTATATTAAAGTAACATACATATAGTTTTACAACATAATAAGTTTTACGGGATTCGCGCACCCGGCTAGACCCAGCACGTTTATGATGTCACGCGGGTCCGGCCACCGCGCACATATTGCGTACGAAAACGCGCACATGACGCGAACTCATACGTATATGACGTTACGCAGGACCAGGCGTCACGCACCTGTTGCATACCAATCACACACATGATGTGATGTCATACGTATATGACGTAACGTGGGGCAACGCACCCGTCACAAACCTTATGCGGCCCCTTCACGACTTTCCCAATGTGGCGGATGGAATATGCGTGCCCTCCATGTTAGGTGTGTGTTGGGTACGCAACTCCAATATTTTTTTGAAGAAAAAAATATATATATATTTTAAAAGACAAAGGACATTACATAATTATATTAAAATAAAAAAAAGAAATGAAAATAATTATACAATATTACAGTTTCACATTTTTTTTTTAAACTTGCAATTTTCAGAAAAGCATATAAGATTGTATAATAAATATTAAATTTACAAATTAGCAATGAAAAAACTCTAGAAATTCGTGAAAAAACCATAGGTATCAGGACTATTAGACTTAAGAATTAGCATTTAAAAAAAAAAATGTAATTCACTGAAAAAACCATAGGTTTCAAGGACGTTATAGTTAGAAATTAGCATTTAAAAAACCTTTGAAATTCACTGAAAAAACCATAGGTTTCAGGCCCGTTATAATTAGAAATTAGCATTTAGAAAACCTTAGAAATTCACTGAAAAAACCATAGGTTTCAGGGACGTTATAGTTAGTTGGACATTTCACTCATACAAAACCATAGAAATTCCACCGTTATAGTTAGTTCAGCTAACTATAACTCCCTCCCCCGCAATGCACTGCTGATGACGTCACATATTACATCAGGTTATAATAGGGTATGAGGAGGTGCATCAGATTTTCATGTGGATGATGTCATCACTGATGTCATCAGTGATGTCATTTGAGATGTCATCAGTCATGTCACTGACAATGTCATGAATGATGTATTATGTGACGTCATCAGCAGTGCATTGCGGGGGAGGGAGTTACAGTTAGCTGAACTAATTATAACGGAACCGAGCGCGCACCCTCCTGATCGCGCGCTGAATGCTAATTGGCTGTTGAGTGTCTCTCTACATTCGAAACCAGGAACTGTTGGCGGCCATTTTCTGCCTCGGTAGAAGCAAATAAGTGTGTAAAACATATAAAGGGGGCAGAGTGGAAATACTCTGACCCTCTAGAGGTGCTTAGGGGGTCCCAGAAGGACCCCCTAGGGCCCCCTTTTTAAAAAAAAAAACGGCGAAATGCGCACACGGTGCGCACATCCTATCGCGTTGGGTGCGCGGATCCATGGAATTGTTTTTTTTAAAAAAGAGAAGAAATCATTGGTTGTATGACTACTTTGTACACTGTATGATTAGCTGATATGTTGAAAAGTGAAGCACACTTCCTCTCTTGTTTAGCTACATTGTGTGCTGAACTTTTGACCTGTGTGCTCAGTGCAGAGTTCCATGACCTGTTCCTATGGTAACAGGCAGAAGGCAGATTGGGGGAAGGGTTGAAATGTATTTCAGTTGGAAAGAGTTGAAATGTTTAACCAATAGAAATGTGTGTTTGCTTTTGAGTTTATGTGTGAAGGATTGTGTTTTGATGTTTACATGTATATGTGTGGAAAATGAAAGGGAAACTTTTCCATTCTTTGTTTTTGCTGAGAGGTGCACAGTGCAGAGATTCTGTAAAAGAAAATATGGTGAGTGACTGATATACTTCTTAATCTACAAAAGAACTTGAAAGATGAGTTATTTAATTGTGAGGGGATGTATGTAGACTATTTTGATTTTAATTAGACTAATGTATTTCTCCTGCTAAAGTGTAGGGAGTACTTTGTTTTCTCTACAATCTTATTGACAGTGTTTGTGCATGTAGAAAACCATTCTGTGATAAGCATTTGTGTTTTTCATGTGTTTGCAGACAGATAACTGTGCTGTTTTTATATTTTGGTAGAATTAGAAACCAGTCAATGTTTATGAATTTGTGAAATGAGTTATGTTATGTTTCTATACTAAAATGTAGTACTTCTTCTAGATGAAGAAATGTGTTTTGGTATAGTGTAAGTGATAGTGTTGTTTGTCCAGAATCACACAGTGAGTATGTGTGCATTTGGTAACCACTGTGAGAGAAGCCGTTGGTAACATTGTGTATTTGCTGACAGATAAATGTTTTAAAACCTGTCTTGTTGTCAAGTTTTAGTAGCATTAGAAGGCAGTTTGTGCTTATGCTTTGATTAAATGAGTCAGGCTTTGACACAAAAGTGCAGTCCTGAAATATGTAGATTGTGTGCAGTTCCCTTACCACTTGCACTGTAGTGAATGAGTTTTGGTAAACTCCTAGGGATAGTGGTGCTTGTCTAGAATCACACTGTGAGTTAGTGTGTATTTGGGAACCACTGTGAGAGAAGTATTTGGTAACATCGTGTATTTGCTGACAGATAACTGTTTTAACCTGTCATGTTGTGAAGTTTTAGTAGCATTAGAAGACAGTTATGGCTTATGCTTTGATTAAATGAGTCAGGCTTTGACAGAAAAGTGCAGTCCTGAAATATGTAGATTGTGTGCAGTTCCCTTACCACTTGCACTGTAGTGAATGAGTTTTGGTAAACTTCTAGGGATAGTGGTTGTTGTCTAGAATCACACAGTGAGTATGTGTGTATTTGGGATCACTGTGAGAGAGGCATTTGGTAACATCATGTATTTGCTGACAGATAACTGTTTTAAAAACTGTCATGTTGTGAAGTTTTAGTAGCATTAGAATCCAGTCTTTGCTTATGCGTTGATTAAATGAGTCATGCTTTGACACTAATGTGCTGTACTTAAATATGTAGATTGTGTGCAGTACCATTAACTCTTCTAGACTAGTGAATGAGTTTTGGTAAACTCCTAGGATAGTGTTGCTTGTCTAAAATCACACTGTGAGTCTGTGTGCATTTGGGTAAGGATTGTGAGAGAAGCATTTGGTAAGATCGTGTATTTGCTGACAGATAACTGTTTTAAAACCGGTCATGTTGTTAAGTTTTAGTAGCATTAGAAGCCAGTGTTTGCTTATGCTTTGATTAAATGAGTCAGGCTTTGACACAAAAGTGCAGTCCTGAAATATGTAGATTGTGTGCAGTTCCCTTACCACTTCCACAGTAGTGAATGATTTTTGGTAAACTCCTAGGTATAGTGGTTGTTGTCTAGAATCACACTGTAAGTCTGTGTGCATTTGGGAACCACTGTGAGAGAAGCATTTGGTAACATAGTGTATTTTTTAGCAGATAACTCTTTTAAAACCTGTCATGTTGTCAAGTTTTAGTAGCATTAGAAGCTAGTCTTTGCTTATGCATTGATAAAATGAGTCAGGGTTTGACAGTAAGATGCAGTACCATGTACTATTCTCTTCACTGTGGCAGAACTGAAAATTTAAAAGTTTTACCCAAGCACTGTCCTAAAAGTAGTCTGATGATTTAGTCAGTTTCTAAGTACCAAATAGACTGCTTCAAATGTCTATGCAGTATGCATGTAGTGTTCTAACATACTATACACTTTCTTTTACACCTTCAATTCCCTAGTCAGTATCCATACACTTCCAGGAAACACCCTGTCACTCTCTTTGCAGTCCTCTAGTGACCCATTCAACACCATGTACTAATCCATTCACTGTGCCAAAACCCAAACACTTATAAATTCACCAAGACACTCTCTTTCCAGTACTCTAATGATTCAGTCACTTCCTAAGTATTCATGCACTGAGCCAGGCCTTAGCACATGGACTTCTTCAAACCCCTATCCACTATGCATGCAGTCCTCTAACCACCTACACACTTGTCTTTCACACCTTCAATTCCCCAGTCAGTATCCATACACTTCCAGCAAACACCCTGTCACTCCCCTTGCACTCCTCTAGTGACCTATTAAGCATTATGTACTAATCCATTCACTGCGCCAAAACCCAAACCTTAATAAATTCACCCAGGCACTCTCCTTGCAGTACTCTAATCATTCAGTCAGTACCCAAGTACTCATTCAGTGACCCAGGCCTTAGCATATGGACTGCTTCAAACCCCTACCCACTATGCATGCAGTCCTCTAACCACCTACACAATTGTCTTTCACACCTTCAATTCCCTAGTCAGTATCCATACACTTCCAGGAAACACCCTGTCACTCCCTTTGCAGTCCTCTAGCGACCCATTCAGCATCATGTACTAATCCATTCACTGTGCGAAAACTCAAACACTTATAAATTCACCAAGATACTATCTTTGCAGTACTCTTATCATTCAGTCAGTGCCTAAGTATTCATGCACTGAGCCAGGCCTTAGCACATGGACTACTTCAAACCCCTATCCACTATGTATGCAGTCTTCTAACCACTTAGACACTTGTCTTTCACACTTTCAATTTCCTAGTCAGTATCCATACAGTCCAGCAAACATCCTGTCACTGCCTTTGCACTCCTCTAGTGACCCATTCAGTACCAAGTACTAATCCAATCCCTGTGCGAAAAGCCTACCACTTATAAATTCACCTAGACACTCTCCTTGCTGTACTCTAATCATTCAGTCAGTACCCAAGTAGTCATGCAGTGAGCCAGGCCTTAGCACATGGACTGCTTTAAATGCCTATGCAGTATGGATGCAGTCCTCTAATCACCTACACAGTTTTGTTTCACACCGTCAATTCCCTAGTTAGTATTCATACACTTCTAACAAACACCCTGTCACTCACCCAGTGTGTCTCCTTATAGTACTGTAATCATTTAGTCAGTTAGCATGTAGTGTTTTAGTGAGGTAGGCTTTAGGGCATGAACTGCTTCAAAGTAGTATGCACTGTGCATGTAGTGTTTTAACCATCGTCACACTTGTGGTTCAGGGCTATAGTTTCTTAGTCAGTATTTATATAAAATGTGTTTGTACAGTAATGGAATAGTATAAATTTGAAAGTTATTAATATACATTTATTTGTGATTCTTTTTTACAGATACAGAACAGGAGTGCGTCTCATCTGTTTGCACTCTTCTCGTGCAAGATTGTTTGGATGAAGGGTCCTTAGGTGTTTCATCATACTTGCTGTGCCGCACGAGTATTTTTTGTTAGGATCCCCTCGTAACAGAACTCTTTTGAAAATCTTGCGCGTGACAAAGGTGGCATTGGTCTTTGTTTGCCCCTCGAGAAAAGTAGAAAATTTCCACATCACTGAAGGAAAACGTTGTGGGCGTGGTGCATCCTCCAAAAATTCATCTTTAGATTCGGTGAATATTTTAAAGCGACATCATTTACAGTTTTTGTAAGTTAAAGTTAAAAAACGTTGTTAGCTGTGTGCATTTTATATATCTGTGATTTCTATCTTGTTTCTTTTCTTTTAGAATAACATGTTGGTTTTTTTTTAACAATCTTTGAGATTGTGTTTTTTTTGCCCGCTGTTAAGTGATGAGTACGATTGAAATCACTATTTTTAGTGAAATTTAATATATTCTGAGAACAGCAAAAAAGGCAAAAAAATTACTTTGTGGAAATTATGCTGTGTTGTACAAAAGGTATTATTACATGGTATAATTTTTTTTTCCTTTTCTTTCACAGATCCAAATTTTAAAATAAGCAATTTTTAAGAATTTAGATTGGAATGAAAATGTGAAAAAATTGTGTACCATTTTTTATTCCTATTACTGTGAAGGTAAGTTTAACTAAGTCTCAATATGCTCTGTTTATACCTATGTAGTTTTGAAATCTGACCATAATCAGATATCATGTGACCTGAAAAAAAAGAGATTTGAGGGGTTCATAATCTTTCCTATTTTAGATATTGAAGGACTGCAATTATTTCAATCATTCTTCTTTGAACATCTTTGCAGACAAAACTCTGTGCTTACCTTTTATCATTCACAAGAAATTTTAAAAACGGAAATATGTCACTTTTTGTAACATAGTTATTGTGTAAGATACTCTTTCATATTTACAAAGAGAGGAAAAGGCACTCTGTGCACTTTTTATACTCCATGTAAATACAACCTCATCATGCAGACCACTATTGTTTTGAAAGGGTGTTCTATAAGTGTTGTTGTGCATGATTGCACTGAGTACTCACAGAACAAGACACATGTGCTATCTGGTGGTGCAAGAGTCTCTAGAAGCGCTACTACCTTACTTTTGAAACCACCTATCTTTAACAAAAAGAGAACCTCTCACAGAGCCTACCACTATTGTTTTGAAAGGGTGTTCTATAAGTGTTGTTGTGCATGATTGCACTGAGTACTCATAGAACAAGACACATGTGCTATCTGGTGGTGCAAGAGTCTCTAGAAGCGCTACAACCTTACTTTTGAAACCACCTATCTTTAACAAAAAGAGAACCTCTCACAGAGCCTTCTCGGGTGCGGCTCCAAGGATATGGAACTCTCTTCCTCCAGAATTACGCAGAATCACTAGTACAACGGTGTTCAAACTGGAAGTCAAAAGATTCCTGATGAACAAACTCCTTCAGTAATTGGGCTACCCACCTTGGCCCATTGACATTGTTCCTTCCCCCATTGTGTCAACATCTACTACACTTTTTTTTTTTTTTCTTTGACTCTTTGTTCTGCTGTCCTTACACTGTACTTTGTTTAACTTAACCCCTTCGACACTCGTGACGGAACGGTTCCGTCATGCACGTCGGTTGCGCTGTGCGCATGACGGAACCGTTCCGTCATGGCCCCGCCCGCGCACGGAATCTTCAGCGTGGCGCGGAAATCCGCGCCGCGCTGAAGAGGTTAACTTCAATGCGAACTTTCGTGCACTTTATGGTTAATTTGTGTTTCTTTTTTTTGTTTGTTTTTTTTTTTTCCTGTGGTTGTTTCCTGTTCTAGTTTGAATGTAAAGCGCTCTGATATCCCCTGGGATCTTGTTCGCGCTATATAAAACTTTAGAAATAAATAAATAAATGTCTAGATTTATCATAAATCATAAATCTCGATATGTGTGTGAATGGTGCACCATTCTAAAATTGGTGTAGGAAAGCACAACAAGGAGAATTGTTTTCATTTCTCCACATTTTTATATCTTCAATGCATGCTGAAATGTTCAGCATACATTGAAGGAGAAAAATGCATTTTCTCATTGTTTTTGTGCAGGAAGGTGTGTCTTCCTGCAGAAAAACTAACTGCACATGACACAGATATCCTTGCACTATGGTGCAAGGGTGCCTGTGTCACCACATGGCTGCAGTTTAAGCAGCCGTGCAGACAGAAGCATAGATTTGCAACGTATTTATGTACATATGTTGCATCCCTGTGCTTCGGAAGTACTACAGCACACTGCAGTTAAAGAGGTTACTGTGTGATGCTGCAGCACTTCCTCATACTTCTGCACTTATACATTCACCATACGCTACTAATGCATTCATTCAGTCAATTACTTACTACACATACATTCATCTAAACTAACACTAACAAAGAAATTTAGCTCTTTTTTAAACCAGGAAAGTTAGTTCTTACAAGAATTTTTTTTTTTCTTCTTCATTTATAATTTTTGGGGGGTTTTCTGAACAATCTTTAATTTTTTTTGTTTTTTCTGCAAAAAAAACCAAAATACAAAACAGGAGAAACCAAACAATGAACTTCAAGGAACAATAAAAAAAACAAAAAAGAACCTAGCAAATGTTACTTTCTTGCCGGCGGCAGATCACATCGATCGACTGCTCACCATAGCACAAAGTCACATTGCACTTAGTGCAGAGCACTTTTAAATATTGAAATTGAGGACGGATGTCCAAGGTTTGGGCTGATGGATGCACTCTTGATGTGCTCGGCTGCGATGAGGTGGATGGCGCAGGAGCAGGAGTGTTTCTCATCCGTCGGCACTCTTCTCGTGCAAGATTGTTTGGATGAAGGGTCCTCATGTTCTTCATCATACTTGCCGTGCCGCAAGAGTATTTCTTGTTAGGATCCCCTCGCGACAGGACTCTTTTTCAAATCTTGCACGTGACCAAGGTGGCATTGGTCTTATTCTGCCCCTCGGGAAAAGTAAAAAATGTCCACACCACTGAAGAAAAATGTTTTTTGGGTGGTGCCTCTGCCAAAAATTCATCCTCAGAAGTATGAGGTGATGCAGGTGATGCCTGCTGCCCTGAAGCCATTTTTGGTTGAAAAAGTTAAAGCTAAGTGTAAACTTAGTCTAAAAAATCTTCTTCTCTCCAAAGAGATGGTGCTCTAAAGAAGGTCAAAGAAGAATGATTGAAATGGGTGGGGTCTTTCAATAGTTAGAAGAGGAAGTGTAATGAACAAATCAAATCTCTTTTTTTGCAGGTCACATGGGATCCGCGCACCCTGCGCTTATGCAGCACGCACCCAGCGCGCATCCGCGAAATTGAATTAAAAAAAATTATGGGATTAGATGTAAAGATATATTAGTTTTAAGACTAGTTTAGAGTTTGTCTTCAATTAATATTCACATGAAATAGAAATATATATGTTTTTTTAAATGTTAAATATTTCGCGGGATTCGCGCACCTACCACGTCATAGACGCAGATGACGCATCGCGGAAGCGTGTAAATGTCACGTTACGTACATCGAACGTGTCGCGTATACGCTGGGAGTCGTGTACCGGTCGCATTGCGATCGCGCCCTAAACACGTACCCAACGCATACCATGCGCGGATGCTATCGCGTAGGGATCGGGAACGGTTCGCTTAGGGTACACGGATCCAAAAACATTGAAAAAATTATATAAAATAAAGTTTTGCACATATAGTTAAAAAAATATTTTGAAAAATATAAAAAAATATGTTTGAAAAACCCATTAAGTTCAAATAATATTTTTTAATTTTTAAAAGAATTAATTGAAAAAATAAGTTTAAAAAATGGTGATAAAAAAGTATTTAAAAAAAATTTAATTAATGAAATTGACACACTGAATTTGAAAAATATACAAATCCAATCAAAATCATTAAACATGATATCTTCAGAGATGAGTTATAGATAGGAATTAGCATTTAAAAAACCTTTGAAATTCACTGAAAAAACCATAGGTTTCATGCACGTTATAGTTAGGAATTGGCATTTAAAAAACCTTTGAAATTCACTGAAAAAACCAAAGGTTTCAGGGGCGTTATAGTTAGGAATTGGCATTTAAAAAACCTTAGAAATTCACTGAAAAAACCATAGGTTTCAGGGGTGTTATAGTTAGCTGGACATTTCCCTCGTACAAAACCCTAGAAATTCCCCTGTTATAGTTAGTTCAGCTAACTATAACTCGTGCCCCCGCAATGCACTGCTGATGACGTCACATATTACATCACTCATGACATGGTCAGTGACATCACTGATGACATCACTGATGACATCACTGACTACGTCATCCATGTGATAAATTACTGCATCTTCTCACACCCTAATTTAACCGTTGATACACCAACTCAAAATTTCAGACGTCCATTCTCAAAACCATAGATACTCCAATACCAATAACTACATACTCACTTATTAACTCTTAGGTCTACATACACCCCCACTCATTCACCTGTACAGTCACTCATACTTACAGTCACTCCGTACAAGACTATCATATGCATTTATACACCTACATAGACACTTACACACCACCAATCATCCATAGAGGTACTCTCACACCTAGTCAGTCATGCAAATAATTAATTACACTCCCATTTACTCACCTATGCAGTTATACACACTAAGTTCACTTACTCATAAAAATAGTACCACATTCTTACGTTCTTATACAATCATTGATACAAGCACACACTCATCCATACAGCCACTCTCACAATCACACACTTTCACATATACCCACTTATATACTCTTACACGCATATATATTGCCTTTCACATATGTAGTTAGTCACAAATGTACCACTGAGATATACATTCAATCCCTAACACACCCATACATTCACTCACTCAACCATACAGTTCATCACAGATGCACTCTTAAAACCATGCACCCATAGAATCACCCACTCACACATCTATGCATAGAGTCACACACACCCTACCCACACAAACACTCAGGCACCCATACAGATACTCAGACAACCAATCAATAACCCATATAGACACTCATATAGCTATTCACAAAACCATGCAGCCACTTATACACCTACACACAGACACATACAGACATTCACACAGTTTAGTCACTAGTCTGCAGTAAGATACATTTAATGACTCACTTATAGAGTCAGTTACGCAGCTACAAAATCATCCATTCACACACTTGTACACCCACTCATTCTTCAACAGACCTTTCCCTATATATATTAAACATATTAAAACTGTACAGAAAAACATACTCACTGGATGATGTCATCAGTGATGTCATTTGAGATGTCATCAGTGATGTCATCAGTGATGTCACTGACCAAGTCATGAGTGATGTAATATGTGACGTCATCGGCAGTGCATTGCGGGGGCGCGAGTTATAGTTAGCTGAACTAACTATAACAGGGGAATTTCTAAGGTTCTGTACGAGGGAAATGTCCAGCTAACTATAACACCCCTGAAACCTATGGTTTTTTCAGTGAATATATATATATATATATATATATATATATATATATATATATATATATATATATTCACTGAAAAACCATAGGTTTCACACATGTTATAGTTAGCTGGACATTTCCCTCGTAAAAAAACAATGAAATTCCCCCGTTATAGTTAGTAAAGGGAACTATAACTCACGCGACCGCAATCCACTGCTGATGACGTCAGATATTACATCACTGTATTTATTCACTTATTTACCCATTTTTCTTTCCTTTAACCTTTAGCTATACATATTTAATAAATATTTATTTTACAGAAAAACACATATGTCATCAGTGATGTAATATCTGACGTCATCAGCAGTGGATTGCGGTCGCGTGAGTTATAGTTCCCTTTACTAACTATAACGGGGGAATTTCATTGGTTTTTTACGAGGGAAATGTCCAGCTAACTATAACGTGTGAAACCTATGGTTTTTTAAGTGAATTTGCAAGGTTTTTTAAATGCTAATTCCTAACTATAACGTGTGTGAAACCTATTGTTTTTTCATTGAATTTGTACGTTTTTTTAAATGCTAAGTTATGTAATTATTATTTACATTTTTTTTTTTTAAGGTTTTTCACCATGCGCGTACCGTGCACGCACGGTGCACTTCGCGCACCGTGCGCGCTCTGTGGGCACGCGGGGCGCTTCGCGCGCGCCCACGTTACGCCGTTCGCGTAATTTTCACGTTTCTACCGTGCGCGCACGGTAAGCGCACTCCGCGATTTTTCATAAAAATATTAAAAACATTTATGGCCCTTGGGGGTCCTTTGGGGACCCCCTGACAATGGCTAGGGGGTCAGGAACTGTCCACCCTGCCCCCTTTTCATGGTCTCCACCTTTATTTTTCACCTCCCTCGGACTGCGAGAGACAAAATGGCGGCCGACACTTCCTGGTTTCGACCGATTCGAATGTTTACTAAGATCTAACAACCAATCAGAATTGCGCTCGTGCACGGCAGGGTGCGCTTACCGTACGCGCACGGTGCGCGCCTATAGATATATATATGCTTTTAAATGCTAGTTTCTCAGAAAATACTGAACAGATTTACACCACACCTGCAAAAGGCACATCCCTGACCTGAGGACTACCTCTCTGCCAAATTTCAAGGTTTTCTGTTCAGCCGTTCGGGCTGTAGCGCGGACTAAAGGTCCTATGGGAAAATGCATGGGGAAAACGCGTTTTGGGACCCCCCCTTTTTCTCAGCCCCCGCTTGACGAATCCCCCCGAGACTTTCAGGGAAGGAGCGGAGCGGAGCGCCCCACCTATTTTGAAAATTTCGCGAGGATTCGTCAATCGACGCAAAAGTTATTCCAAATAGAATGTTGCGGATTTCCTATGGAAACTCGGTCCTAACTATAACTATCTACTGGCGACCGCAAGTAGATTATTTATATATATATATATATATATATATATATATATATATATATATATATATATATATATATATATATATATATATATATATATATATATATATATATATGCTCTCCACCTAAAGTTGGGAGTTGTCCAGAGTTCTCTGCTTCCTTTTTGCATAAAGTATACATAGATATACATATTAAAACAAAGGTTAAAGTAACATTATAGCTAGGTGAAATGTTCAGTAACAATGTAAGGTTTTAAACAGCAACCAAAAATTCAGAAATTCACAAGTTATAGTTATCTCAAGCAACTGTAATAACTGTAACTGGTGCCCTAATGTAACTATAACTCAAGCGCGCGCCATGCACAGTTTTCCCATCAATAACTTAATTGCAAATATTGTAGTGATATTATCAATGATGCCATAGAAGATCTCATGAGTGTTGTAATATGTGGGGTAATTAGCAGAGCATGATGTGGGGAAGAGCTACAGTTACATCAGGGCGTGAGTTCCCTTAGGGGCCATCGGCCGTACACAGCCAGGTGTTGGCAACAGGACCTGGTCAGCCAACCCACCTGGAAGCCCCAACCCCACGCTGCGCATTACCTTTAGTCATGCATGGGGGGGATGGTTACAGGGCCTAGCATGAAGGCAGACCCTGTATCCAACTCTTCTCTACATACAGCCACCCGGAGGCAGCCAACCCTACTCTACACACCCCATTTAGTCGTTCATAGCATGGAGTTGGCCGCAGGGCCTGGCTTGCAGTCAAGCCCATCGTTTAACTCCTCGCAGACAGCCAATCGTGTGCAGCGCACAGCCTTTGCCCAAACCCACAGCAGACTTCCAGCCATGCCCAACCTTTGATGTGTGCAGCATAGGGCTGTCCTTAAGGCCCTGGGAACCCCATCGCCTGGGGGCAAAACATATATATTAAGAGGAGGGGGTCTGCACATCTTAATTGGCCCCAGGGTCCCAATCCCCTGGGGCCAAATTCCAATAAACAGGAAAGGTAGGACTGGGTGGGCCTCCCTCTCAAAGCCTTAAAAGGCCAGGGATCCCATTCCCCAGGGTCAAATACAATTAAACAAGGGAGCGGGATGTGTGGTCCCCCTCTTCAGGCCTTCATGGGCCCTGGGGACCCTGTCCCTCAGGGCTAAATTCTAAGGGGAAGGGACCCTTCAGGACGTGAAGCGTGAAGCTCCCTCCCCCTGAGTCTTATCAGGCCCCTAGGGCACTGTCCCCAGGGGTCGCATGTTATTATAAAGGGAAGAAAGCCAGCGCTGCCTCTCATCCCTGCGTATTCTCGGCCCTAGGGCCAAATATAATAACAAGTGTTGTTAAATGCATTAGGTTTCACCTGTGTGATTATTAATAAGCAGTTTTTTTGTTGTAAGCTGTAACTTGCTCAGTAGTTGTACAAAATAAGTTACAGAAAGTCTGTTGAAGTGCTATGACTTGTTTATTGAGAAAATATATATTGTGCTATTAGTAGTGGCATAGTGCTGGTAAGTAATAGCAAAATTATGAACAATGAAAGAGGGAAATAAAAGAATAAATTGATGTAATAGCAATATTATGTATTTAGAGGAGTTCTGACAACTTTTTAGCCTGGTGCCACTGCACCTGCAGCACCATTCAAACCATGCACCTAGTGCCTGCAAGATAACTGTATTTGTGCCTGTTTAGTAGCAAAATATAGCAATAATTGGTTTTTAGAGGAGTTATTGCAGCTTTTGGCCACGGTGCCGTTGCACCTTCTGCACCATTCAAATCATGACCCTGTTGCCTGTAAGGTAACTCTACTTGTGACTACCTGTTTAGTAGTAAATGATTGTAATATTTATTGTTTAGCGGGGTTCCGTGAGCTTTGGGCGCCGGTGTTACTGCATCATGCTGCACCACTGAACTCATGACCCTGGTGACAACGTTGTGCATGTGTATTGTATGCTTTTAATCCATTATATTAAACCATACAGACGCATAAGGAAAATGTACTTGGTTCAACAGTTAAACGTGCAGAAAAGAGCAAGCACATATTGGCCCAGTGGTGCATGCTTTTACTTTTGTTGTGTTTTCAATCAGGTGGTAGTTGTGTAAATGAAAATCGGCCAACAGTAAAAGGTCATGATTTCCCAGTGCTGCCGTTAATGGTTTCTTTTTTATTTGTTAGTAAAAGTTAGTGGTTTGCTTTTTTTTTTTTGGCCTTTTGTATTTATTGTGTTATTTTTAATACTTATTTGTTTGAAAAGTGGTACACTTTTGTAAGTTAAGGAATAGTTTGTAAGTTAATAAATGTTTGCACAATAATGTAATAATAATTACCTGGGGCCTGAGTAGTACTTGGCACCAGCATGTAATGCCTTCAGCATTTGTTGAGCTCCAGAAAGTCGTAAACGATGATTAAAGGCACAGGGTTAGGAGATGAAAGTGATTTCCGTGAGAAGAGTTATTTTCGCATAGTTTAACAATCCTTGAAGTCTAGACCATGATTTGTGGTTACACTGTGGCAATTGGCCTAAAGCAACATATGTGATGTTTACTGTGTAATGTGGAAAGCGAAAGCCGTGCTGGGTGCTACAAAAAAATGCATGCAGCAAGAGAAAGTAATCAAAATGTGAGATGATATAATAATGTAGCCGTGCCGGATACATCTTAAAATGCATGGTTTCAATGCGTGCAACCAGGGAAAGTAAACAAAATGTGCGACACGGTTTAAAATAAAATATAAAGTTCCACACTTAAGCGGATGAACACAGTACTTTGCCACGGGAACTGATAAGAGCCTCCTTTTGAGATTTATTAAATACAAGAGATTTAAACAGGCAAAAGATAAAAAAGGGGAGGGTGGCCGTGCAGCCCCCTCTCCCAGAGGCTATTTTAACCCTTGGGACCGCATACCCTGGGGCCTGCACTAACTATAGGTGGGTGCCCCGGTCCCCACCCGGGTTACCCACCAACCACCTCATTGGGGGCCTCAAGGGAAGCCGCAGTCCCACACGGCCCTAGCCTGCTTCCCGACGGGAAGAAGCAGCTGTTTTGTGCATGTTCCTCAGTGTGGGAGCAATATGTATTTTCTATCCCTGGCCACAGGAGTGCAGGCAGGGAAACAGAGCACAAGTCTGTTCCCAGCCAGTGGAAGCATGTTTGCTCCTGTCTGGTGTGAGATTTATAAATGCTCCCACTAGACTGGCAGGCAGACAAACTACTTTGTCCCAGGGGTGGGCTCCTCGGGCCACTGTAAGTAAGCATGCCCCTGTGGATCTGTTCCTCCAGGCCTATTAAAGGCTCGTGGTGGGGGTTGCATGGCCCCCGCCAGCTCTGTAAACTTATTCTGGCCCGGGGAATGGAGTCCCTGGGGCCTACAATAGCTCAGGAGGGGGCCACATGGTCCCCTCCCCTTTTTAATTAAATTGGCATTAGGACCTAGAGTCTCCGGGACCTTTCAAAGTTCAGGGAGGCGGGCCGCCAATCACAAAAAGCACAATCTCCAAACCAAGATCTAGCTTCCTGCCAAATTTAGTGTAATTCCATATAGCAGTTTTTGCAGTATCGCTGACTAAAGAAGCCTATGGATAATACATTGGCTTTTAGCGTTTTTGGACCCACCCCCTTCTTTTCATTTCTTGCTTGATAGGTCAACCTGGAACTTTCCATGCACAACCTAGACAAAAAAAGAGCACTTTTTCGAAAGGTTTGGTGAAAATTTATCAGACGGTGCCAAAGTTAAACAAAAAAGGCATTTCCGATGGATACTCTGACCTATGTATAACTACCCATTGATGACCAGCACACTGTAATGTATACATATATATGTGTAATTTTCTTTTATGTATTTTTTTTCCAAGCTGTAAAAGTAAGGGGTCTTTGGGGGTAGGTCCACCATACATTCAGCTTTTTTCCTGGTGATCCAGTCGTTGGATTCTACCTCGTGGACCATGATGTGTGTGCGCTGACTCAGATTCTCAGTTGGGTCATTATACAAAATATTGTAGCTCTTGGTATCACTCTTTAAGCGGATACATTAATTCCTGTAGTCAGTAATTGACATGATGACAAAAGCTTCTCCCTTGTTAGCTGTTTAATTAGTAATTGATTGATTTTCCAAGAAAGAGCAGATAGCCCTCCCTTTCGACTTACGTAATGTTCTCAAAGGGTTTTCTTGGGGTCGGCTTTTGAACGTCACGCAAAATAACTTTCTCAAAAGTCAAAACTTCAGTAGGTATAGATAAAACAGGTGGATTAAAGGATGAATGAACCTGTGTTCTGTGGTCATCTTGTGGTTTGTCCTGGAAAAATGTGTGCAGTCTAATTTTTCTCAAGAAGTTAGACAATTATCATTGGAGCCTGAAAGGGGCCTCTCTAGGCGGAGTGCTAAATCTTTTTTTAAATTATTTTTTTATTATATCTTCTTTATTAGCAAACAGATCACATACCAGATAAACAAATGAGAGCCATATAATTCACATTACCATTTAGACAGATTGACTAATCTATTTCTCAGAAGGCACCACATCTTTAGAGTACAACAATAGAAACATTTTAAAAAAGGAAAGAAAACTAGAAGAAAACAAAAGCAGAAGGGACCCCACGATGGCAGAAATAACAACTGCAATCGGAAACAGGAACCAGAGGCTGGTCCGATATAGCTATCCAGGAGCAAGTCATATTTGTGTCCCACTGGGTCATCCCGTCATCTGTATGACTTCAGGGCCCAGCAGGGACACCCCACTGCTTTGGCTGAATTAATGTTCGAAACTGCTCCAGGTTTGATTATTTAGGCACTCTATGTCTGCTGCGCCTGGCCCGTCCACGACATGTGACAAGTCAGGGTATTTACTGGGAGGACCCTATGTTTGAATTGTCTTGCCTGGTACGGCTGGGGGAGCCCTCATGTAGAGTAAGTACTCTTAGACCCTCTATAGATTTCAAGTATTCCTGCAGGGGTTCCCAGATGTCTCTAGGGCGGAATTTAGGTGGCATCAGCTCCAATGATGCAATAGTCGGTCGCGGCATTAAATCGTATCCATGAGCCAGTCCTTTTCTTTGGGTGTTCGTAGTCTGCTCCACACCATAGACACTCTGTGTTTTGCTAAGAGCAGGAGTATGGCCACCAATCTACATGACATAGGTAGCACCTCTTTGACATACCCCAGGAGGCCAAGCAGTGGTGTGTTTGCAAGCCGGATACCCACCATGACCTGAATAGCTGTAAACACTGCAGTCCAATATTTCGCAACCTCAGGGCAAGCCCATGCCAGGTGAAAAAAGTTTATACCCAGGGGGCCCGCATCTGGGGCAGCTCTTGGTATCTGTTAGCCCAAATCTGTGCAGTTGCAGAGCGGTACAGTATAGGCGGTGTAAGAAGTTGAAATGTATCAGTCTATGTGGGTAGTTTGGGGACAGCCCGTCTAGTTGCCCACAGCAAACATCCCACTGTGCCTCCGTGGACTCTGGGCCTAGGTCTATTTCCCAGTGGGACTGTGCACACATTGTTATCCTTGGTATGTACTGCTGCACTCCCGAGTACAGTCAAGTTGGTTTTCGAGCTTAGAGTGTATTCAGCATCTGCTCTAGTATGAGCAACATCAGCAGTGGCGCTGGGAACGCAGGGTTCCTTTTGCGGCATTTGGCTTTAAGTTGGTAATAAAGGGGTGTGTCGGAAGGAACTCACCGTCTGTCCTTAAGTGTCTTAGCAGAGAAGGTACGACAATGCTTGCATTCCTTTGGAACATGCTTGGGGTACAGACAGTACAAGCACTCCTTGTGTGGATCCTCAGAAAACAATCTGGGTTTTCCACAGGATTTGCAAGATCTGAAGAGTCTCTTTTTAGAGCTTTCAGACATCTTGAATAATATAGAGGTGAAAAAATCAGTACCTCACTTCCAACTGTTGAAGGTCAAAAGTTCAGCAAAGAAACAAATTGAGCAAGGCTCAGGGAGACTCCTTCTCACATGATGGCGGTTGGAAATCTGAGGTATGGTGGCTCTGCTGGGGATGGTGTATCTCAGGGCTGGCTGCTGATTGGCTGTGGTTTGGACCATATAATGAGGATAAGTGGTTACACAAGGATTTACTCTCTACGGTTTCCAGGCAGTTTTTTCTTTTACTGCTATGGTTATTCTTTTACCGTGAGACTCCCACCATGTCGACGGGGAAGATACAAGCATGTGGATCTATGAAAGATAATACTGGAGAACCATAGTGTACAGGTAAGTAACTAGTTTTTTCCTGGTTGCAAAAGTTCTTGAAATGCGTACTTAGATCAGAGTGAGTCTGTTAAGGCAAGAATAAGTCCGTACTAGCAAAGGAATAAAACACTTTAAAGGAACCTTTGCTAAAAGAAGGTCTAATAGCAGCAGCAGTGTATCCACTAGGGCCTAGGAGCGTCACTCTCCCTGATGCCAGCACAGAAAACATGTCAAAATAAAAAAGTAATAAAATTATTGTATTGAAAAAAATTCAGTGCAGCTGGCCAGCCAGAGCCAACTGTTGGGATGGGGGCCAGAACTGCTGACTGGTAGCAGGGGAAGAGGTATGGTGCATTCCTAAAGTTTAGAGTGCACATGTCACTTTGGCCAACTGTCTTGCAACGGCCAGCCTGACATGCACACTTTAAACCTCCCCACTCGACTTGTCTTAGACAGCTGGGTGGAGAGCAGGCACAGGCCTCCAGTTGTAGTCTCATCAATTGTTCGAGACTGCTGACACGTGGCATTCTGAGTTTTCCTCTTTGTCCATCTATTGTTTAATGTCTTCATTAAACCACTTTTCCAGATGCTTAGACTTAGGCTTCAATTAGGAGTGCCCAGCATTGGATGTGATAATTATGACAACTGTTAAAATCCCACATGGGTACCCAATAATATCACCCTATTCATCCACAGTAAAGTGTCCAGAAGCTCTGCGTCTGTGGTGCCCATTGTCCCAGTGATCAGGGGCAACGAGCCACTAAGTCTACTGACACCCTGCCTCCCCCACACAGCCTCACCTCCCAAACCGCTTTAGCGTGCCCTTAGTGAACCACAGCCAGCCAGTTAGGCAGGATCCAATGATTCTTGCTAGGTTGACAGACCATCACATTGGACAGGTGGGTCCAGCAGATTGTCCAGAAGGTGTATACATTGCCCTTCATTACCACTCTGCTGTGCCATCCACCATCCACAGAGCGATTGACGAAGGACTATCTGTCCGTCTTATAGTAGGCAGTGCAACCCTTTTGGCTAAAAGGCTTCCGAGAAGGTGTCTGCCTCAGAAGTAGGTCATTGTTGTTATTCCCGCTACTTTCTGGTGCCACAGAAGGACAGAGGCCTTCATCTTATTTAAACCTAAGCCCTCTCAAAGGCTTCCTCAGGAAGGAAAAATTCAGGATGCTCACACTGGCCCAGGTCTTTTCTGCCATCGACCCTGGAGAGTGGTTGGAAGCGTTGGACCTGAGGACTCCTATTTCCATGTACTCATCCTGCAAGGATACCTATTTCCATGTACCCGTCCTGCAGACCCATGAGCTCTACTTGCGATTCATGGTAGGACAAGAGCATTTTCAGTTCGCTGTGCTCCCCTTTGGCCCCACCAGTGCACCTCAAGTGTTCTCTAAAGTGAATGTCTGTGGTAGCCTGTCATCATTTGGGTTCACTAGCAACATGCCAGAGTCACACCTGACTCCTTGTAAGATGATTACCTTAATCTGAACCATTCTGTACATGGTTCGGTTTCGTGCCTTTCCCTTGGAAAGGAGAGTCCAGGACACTCAGGCTATGAAATCAATCTTTCATCCTCTGTCTTGGATTTCAATGAGGTCGACTCCGAGGCTCTTGGGGCTGACGGCATCCTGCATTGTGTTGGTCAAGCATGCCAGGTGGCATATGCTTTCTCTTCTGTGGGTTCTGAAGTCTCAGTGGGCCCAACATGAGGACTCCTCCAACCAGGTCCAGGTTTAAGAGGAGACTGCAAAAGAGCTGCAGTGGTGGTTATACAGGCTCTTTTGTGGGTTCTGAAGTCTCATTGGGACCAACATGAGGACCCCTCAAACCACATCCAGGTTTAGGAGGAGACTGCAAAAGATCTGCAGTGGTGGTTCCAGGTCCGCAATTGGGTCAGTGACAGACATGTTGTCCCTCTACTCCACCCAGAATTAACAGTGGTGACAGAGGCGTCCTTTCTGGGATGGGGTGCCATCAGGGAGAGGTGGAAATCAATCAGACCCAGGTCTCCAGCAGAAGCCCAGTTCCATATTAGTCTCCTGAAGCTACGAGCCATCTGCTTGGCATTGAAAGCCTACAGACAATACCACCACCATGCCGTACTGTAACATGCAGGGCAGAGTGGTATCCTGGGACCTATGTCAGAAGACACTATGCCTCGGGGAATGGCTGGACCACCCCAGGATCTTTCTGGCAGTCGACCACCTGGCAAGATTTTTGTGTGCCACGGTGGACAAACCCAGTCTTCGACACCTAACGGATTACGCCTAGCGGAGAATCTTGTCTCGATCTATTTGCCACTGCCGAGAACGAGCAATGTCAGCACTTCTGCACATTGGATATTCCAAAGTGTCTCTCACTAGGATATACATTTCGCCACGAGTGGACCTTAGTACTCCTGTATGCGTTCCAGACGATACCTCCTCTGCCCTGAGTTCTGAAGAAGATCAGGACAACCTGTGCAGAAGTCATCCTGGGGGCCCCAAGCTGGGCATACAGTAATGGTATCCAGAACGCCTTGACTTAAGCCTCTGGCCTTGATCAGGCTGGTCCCCTGGGAGGACCTGCTGTTTCAGCAACAGGGCAGGGTTCTGCACAGTGTCTTTCTCAATCTCACACCTTCATGCCTGGAGATTGAACATGCAACAGATGAACACATTTGACAATTTCAGCGAGCCATTACAAGACAGCACCCCTCGACCCACCCCGCCCAAGAAGCAGGCCATCACCTCCTGGGCCCCCGCGTCCGTCGAGCTCATCACCGCAACCATGAAGAAGACTCACTCAGGAGCCCCAACCGACCCCTGCCCCCCTCACATCTTCCACAGGGCCGCCGCCGTCATCGCACCCGAACTAGGACAAACGATCATCTCCTCCCTCAGATCCGGCATCTGCCCAGACGACTGGAAACGTGCAGAGGTGAAACCCCTCCTCAAGAAACCAACAGCCGACCCAACGGATCTGAAGAACTACCGACCCATCTCTCTCCTCCCCTTTGCAGTCAAAGTCACCGAGAGACTCGTGAACACCCAGCTGACCCCCTTCATCGAAGAAAACTCCATCCTAAACGCCTCCCAGTCTGGCTTCCGCAGCAACCACAACACCGAGACTGCCCTCCTCGCTGCCACCGACGACATCCACAAGCTGCTGGACCAGGGACACACCGCGGCCCTCATCCTCCTGGACCTCTCCGCAGCCTTTGACACCGTCTCACATCGCACACTAGCCGCCAGACTCCATGACGCAGGGATACAGGGAGCCGCCCTCGACTGGGTCCAGTCCTTCCTCTCCTGCAGAACCCAGAGGATCAGACTCCCCCCCCTTCCTCTCCGAACCCACTGATATCAACTGCAGAGTACCCCAAGGATCATCACTCAGCCCGACGCTGTTCAACATCTACATGGCCCCCCTCTCCGCCATCGGTAAACAGCATGGGCTCAGCATCGTATCCTAGGCCGACAACATTCAGCTCATCCTCTCCCTCATGAAGAATCCAGAAGACACCAGACTGTTTCCAGGAAGGAATGAGGAACGTGGCAGCATGGATGAAGGACAGCTGCCTAAAGCTCAACCCGGAGAAGACGGAGGTCCTCATCCTGGGACCCTGCCCCTCTGCCTGGGACAGCACCTGGTGGCATTCGCCCTCGGGAGCCCACCCACCCCTACAGACCATGCTCGTATACTCTGCATCATCCTGGACTCCTCCCTTTCCATGAACCGCCAGATCAACGCCGTCGCACCCACCTGCTTCAACTGCCTCCGCATCCTTCATAAGACCTTCAAATGATTCCCCCCCTTCTACAGAAGGACCATCACCCACGCACTCATAACCAGCAGACTGGACTACGGCAATGGCCTCTACGCCGGAATCAACAAAACTCTTCTACACAAACTCCAAACCATCCAGAACGTCGCAGCCAGACTCGTCCTAGGGACACCGCGCCATGAACACATGACCCAACACCTATGAGGCCTCCACTGGCTCCCCGTTGAGAAGAGGGTCACCTTCAAACTCCTCACCCACGCCTACAAATCCCTCCACGACATCGGACCCAAACACCTCAACAACAAAATCTGTTTCCACGTACCCAAGAGAAACCGCAGAAACAGAACCGGCGGGAGAGCCTTCTCCTACATCGCAGCCAAGACCTGGAACGAGCTCCCTGTCAACATCAGACGCTCCCCAACCCTGCACACGTTCAGGAAAGGCCTCAAGGCCTGGCTCATCGACTGATCCGGATCTGCTCCCCCCGCCCCCAGCGCCTAGAGACCCTCACGGGTGAGTAGTGCGCTTTACCAACCCCTGATTGATTGATTGATTCTTCCAGAGGTGGTTGATCATCTAAGCAAATCTGTATATGCCTGTCGGGACAAATTTGTGGTTTTGTGCAGCACAGGCTAATTCCACCTCCAGGCCAAGTTATTTGACGTTCTGTTATGGATGGGTTTAGTCTCTTGCCCAAAAAGGCTTTGATTTAGACACAGTTAAGGGTATTCGTCAGCTCTTTTGGCCTATTTACGCTTGCCGGGCCGACCCTCATTTTTCAAATGCCCAGCGGTGTTGTTTTTTAAGTTGTCTGCAAGCCTTGTTTCTCCCCTCTACCTTTGTCATGCCACAATGGGACCATAAAGTGGTTCCTTACATTTTTTAATGTGCACTCCTTTTGACCAACTTCACAGCTGCCCTCTGTGGCTTTTTACCATCAAGACAGTGTTCCTCTATTGCTTGGACCCCAAAAGAGGGCTGCGCTTTCACATTGACTATAGCAAAGAACGCTGGGTGGACAATCATCTCTCTGTGAAGCCATGAAGAAGCGGCCCATCTCCTTCTGAATCATACTCTGCATCAAGCTCTGCTATGCGTTGACTAAAAAGCAGCCTCCAGACGGACTGCAAGCTCAATAAACCAGGGCTAAGGCTGCTACCACTGCGTTGGCCTGCGGAGTTCCTGTCCTGGTCATCTGTTAGGTGGCCATGTGGGTGTTACTCAATTCGTTCACAAAGGACTACTGTCTAGACAGCCAGATTTGGTGAGAGGGTCATTTCGCCCTCCTAATCCTCCAAGACTTTTTGGTTGGAGCCAAATCACAGAGCTACTCGCCAAATAGATACTGCTTTGGTATTTGTGCAAAAGTTAGGAATCTGCGGTCAGAAGTCTCTGTCATATGAACAAGTTACTTAACTTTGGTAACACTCTTTCCGGTAGAGACTCTTATTTAGCCAAAGATTTCTCACTGACCCAATCATCTTCCTGGTTCTGTGATTTGAGCTCTTTTCATTAATAAGATCCCAAGTCTGGGAATCTGCACACTGGCCAAAGCTAATTTGCTGTTGGGGTTCCTCATCTGGTGGCATGGATAGCTTCAAAAGCAAACGACGTCTGCATGCAGTAATGGCGCCCATATGAACCGCGCACATCATTTCTGGAGCAGAACACTGTCAAAGCACAACAAAACAGCACCACCTACCGGCACACAGAAGTTATGTGGAATCTCTGCCACAAAAAGCGTTACCAAAGGTAAGTAACATGTAATTTAGGGTCTGGCTTTTTGCTAATATACAGGTGACATGCAGATATATTTTTTTCAGGTCAATGGCCATCACGATTATTTATCAACTCTAAGACAGGGCTTGGGAAAGTGACCTTTGTAATATATCTTACAGGACTTAAACATGAAGGACCAGACCTTTAGAACTCCGTCACTGGATGTTCAGATATCTATATTAGTTAATTTAAAAAAACGTACTAAGACCTTCCTGTTACATCATAAATACTGAACTTATGCCTCCCACAGCTTCGGTTTTTGTCTCATTCACCACTGTAGTTTATTTTGTTTTGTTTTTTAAATTGTCTTGCCTATTTACTCCAATATACAACTGAATTTGTATTTTGAATTGGTAAAATCGATAAGTAGAGAACTTTTTAAAAGTGCTTGGTTACTTAATATTAACCATAATTCCAATTTGATATAGACAAACAAATTAAAAATGGAGTATTGGAAGTAGTATAAGATGGATACATTAATGCATAGATGAACTTATATCTCATACAGAAACACCCAGGAATTTGGATGTTATACATTATAGGACTTCACATCTATAATCCATAAATATTGCTCAATCCTTTAATGAAGCCAACAGTTTTGGCTGATAACTTTTTTTTTAGTGCTATAGAAATCCGCAGATCACTATCTACAGAAAATATTGACACATATACCATTATTTCTAATCAACACCACAGGTTCTACTAGTAAAAGGTTGTATGTCTTAACTACTCATGCATCTGCAACACATGCCTTCACCACACATCCATTAGCATACTGTGCCTTTACCATGCATTGCCTTTACAGCGCAAGCCTTTACCACAAATATGCCTTTACCATGCATGCCTTTACAATGCAAGGTAAGTATATATAAGGTAAGTGAAATCCCTATACATATATACATTCACTGTAAAAAACAATGGTTAGAGGGATGTTATACTTAGGTTCACATTTCAAACGTACAAAACCATAGAATTTCAGCAGTTTTAGTTACATGAGATAACTATAACTTACACCTCTTCAGTGCACTGCATATGACCTCACATTGACATGGTCATTGACATCAATGATAACATCACTGATGACATTTCAAATAACATCGCTGATGACATTATCCAGTGAGTGTTAGTGTTTCATAAAAGCTTTTGAGACTTAAAGATATATGCTAATTGACTGCATATGTTAAATTACGGTTGTTTCTGTACTAGTAATTAGTCAAGCTATTTCTAATATATCTCACTTGAGTGGCTATTTGACTGTGTGAATGATTGTGTGAGTGTGTGTCTAAGTGGCTGTATGGATATGTTAGTGGATGTGTGAGTAGCTGTATGGGTAATTGAGTGGCTGTATTGGAGAGAGTAGATGTGTGAGTGGCTGTTTGGGTGATTAGGTGTCTGTGTGAGTGGCTGTATAGGTGTATGAGTGGAGTGGGTGTGTAAGTGGCTGTATGGGTGAGAGAGTAGCTGTTTGACTGTATGTATAGGTAAGTGAGTGGGTATGTGAGTGGCTGTATAGGTGTATGAGTGGAGTGGGTATGTAAGTGGCTGTATGGGTGAGAGAATAGCTGTTTGACTGTATGTATAGGTAAGTGAGTGGGTATGTGAGTGGCTGTATAGGTGTGTGAGTGGGGTGGGTGTGTAAGTGGCTGTATGTGTGAGAGGGAAGCTTTTTGATGGTGTGTATAGGTAAGAGATTGGGTATGTTAGTGACTATGAGTGAGTGACTGGGTATGTGAGTGGCTGTATGAGAGTGAGTGGCTGAGTCAAATGGCTGTATTGGAGACTGAGTACCTGTGTGAATGCCTACATGTGTGAGTTATTGGTCGTCTGGGTGGTTGTATAGATATGTGAATGGGTATGTAAGTGATTGTGTGGTTGTGTGAGTAGTCGAATAGGTGAGTGAGTAGCTTAGTGGCTGTATGGATAAGTGAGTGGGTATGTAAGTGCCTGTATGAGTAAATAAGTGGGTCTGTGAGTAGCTGTATCGGTGAGTGAGTGACTGTGAGTGGCTGTATGGCTGATGGACAGGGCCGGACTGGCCGTAGCGGGCACCGGGCAATCCCCCGGTGTGCCGCAAGGGTGGGGGCCGGTTTTGGGCTCCTGGGGGCCGCTTTTGTTACAGGGCCGTTTTTGCAGCAGAGCTGCAAAATCGGCCCTGTAACAAAATCGGCCGAAAACCGGGCCTAGCAAAGAGCTCGGCTGCACCCCCAACAGGAGGGTGGGGGGTGGCCGAGCACTTTGCCAGGGCCGGTTTTGGTTCCCAGTCCGGCCCTGCTGATTGAGTGGGTCTGTGAGTGGTTGTAAGGGTGGGTGAGTGGGTGTAAGGGTGGGTGAGTGGATGTGTGAGTGTTTGTATGGGTCTGTGAATGGTTATGTTAGTGGTTGTGTAGATATGTGAGTGGTTCTGTGGAAGATGCTTCAGTGATGTAATCAGTGATGTTAATTGAGATGTCATCAGTGATGTCACTGACCATGTCATAAGTGATGTTATTTTCATTTGTAAAACTTTACTTCGATCAATATGATCATAAAAGCATTTACACAAAATTTGCATATCTCTTCTGTGTTAAAAACAAGTAAAAAAGGAATACAGACATCAAGTTACATTGTATCTAAGTATATAATATAGCCTACAAAGATCTAATTTGCAGTCAGTCCTGATATCACGATCTTCAATTACCTATATATGCAGTACTTATGTTGAGTTTATAATAACAAGATGTTTTCTGCTCTTAGTAAGACCCTCAGATAAACTCAAAAACGTTAATATCTACGTTTATATAAAGTGCTTAAATCGGTCAATGAGACAATTAGCAGCATAACTGGTGACGTTAAATTGCTAGTGCATAATATAATAGGGAATTTGCAGAACCTTAAATATAGATAAAAAGTTTGTATAAAAATAGTTGACTTCAATCAAAAAGTAATTAAAACCATTGTTATAGGCCTTTTAACGCCAGTCCTACTTCTTGATAGTCTTCATCACCAAGTGATGTATACCTTAGATTAGATACATTTTTCAAAATGCTGCTAAAAAAGACAAACTAATAAATTCCATCAGTTAAAAAGCGGAACAAAGTATACGCCAGTTTAGTCACCATCTTTGGGGGGCATTTTTAGAAAGACTGTTCGAGTACACCACATGGAAAATAAAAAGCCTGCCACCGAGTAAGCTATAGGGAGACTAGCATTATATTTCAATAGTCTAAAGGCCTCTGAGCATTGCCTAGTTCCCAAGTTTCTACATATCTGAACCAGCCATCGTTTTCTTGCTCTCTTATAGCCAGTACAGACAAAGAACAAGTGGCATTCAGATTCTTCTGCACAGTCACATACCGGGCACCCCAGTGTTTGTAGGCCCACCCACTGGTCTTTGATTTCCAAAACGCTACAGTGAGTTTCCCCATGAAATGGTTCCCCTGTAGCTGGGTCAGTTTATTCTCCCAGTAACGACCCTTTAGCTCTTTCCTTGGGACTGTAGGACATGTCATTTCTGGGTTATCCCAAAGATTGCCCAGACCCATGGCTATAAGGGTGTTCCTGACGTATATAAACCATGGTAGTCTCTGTGCCCCTGGTAGGTTCATCACCTCTCTTAGGGGCATATCTACAAGGACGGCGCTAAATAGACGCAAAGCGCGCATAGCGCTTATCTATTTATCGCCGTCTATCGCTTAATTATATCGCCCTGTTAGCGTGTTATTTACAACGCGTTTCCCCAGGGCTATATAATTACCAGCGATAGTGGGGAGATTGCCGTTTTGCAGAGAACATCGCTGGTTTTCCAGTGATGTTCCCTGCAAAACGGCGATAACCTTGCTGATACGACCCACAGGGTCGTATCAGCACAATCCACCCCCATTATAGGTATACCTAAGTCTGCATTTTAGCAGATGTTAGTTTTTGGAGTAAACAGCGGTTTTCTCCAAATTAGTGTGCTAAAATGCTGGGGCAGCCTTGTAAATATCGCGATGTGGACATCAGCAATATTTACAAGGTTGTCCTGCCCAGTGACGCCCACTTTGCATCTCATTAGAGATGCAAAGGGAGGCGTTGGGTAAAAGGGTGCTAACATGCGCTAATGCATGTTAGCACCCTCTTGTTAATAGGGCGATATGTTTATCTCCGCTTTTTTGGCTTTAAAAGCCAAAAAAGCAGAGATAAAGCCCTTGTAAATATGCCCCTGAGTTCTTCCCTGTATTCGAACAATTCTGGAGTAACCCACTGGTGCCTCCAGTATAAGAGGGGTCTCAGAGAGGCTTCATCCGCGATTGACCTAACCCCCAGGTCTAATCGTAGCGGAATAAGTGGGGTGCTGTGGGGAAGACCAAACAATTGTCTAACAAAATGATTTTCTGTTTGTGTAAGACTATCGGTGCGGTCGTGGCCCCAAATTTCAGCTCCTTATAAGGCAGCACCTCTAGCTTGGACCCTATATATCTCTACTGCTGGGTCCACTGGTTTGCAACTAAAATTTCGGAATACCTTGGACAAACCCCCGGTTGATCGCACTAACTTCAGGCTTGTTTTTTGATCTGTGCTCCCCAATCCATTTTTTCTGTAATAGTAATACGGAGGTAGTCAAAAATGGATACCCTCTCTAGGGGTCTACCATCTAAACATGGGTTTTATCGAGTCAAATACCATGAATTTGTTTTTTTGTAAATTAATCTCAAGCCCCCTTTCTTTACAGAAGGCGTCAAATTTATTTAAAACCCTCTGTATGCCCATTAGAGATTTAGATAATACCAGGGTATCATTGGCAAACGTCATGGCCGGGATATTTTGTGCTGCCAGCTTGGGTGCATCTAAATCTTTCTCAGAATTTAAAAAACCAATGAACCCATTTATAAAAAGACTAAAAAGGGTCGGGCGAGAACGCAGCCCTGGCGTACTCCTCTATCTACAGGGATGGGTGTAGTGACTTCCCCATGTTTGCCAAATCTTATTTGTGTGAAGTTCCCTTAATGCAGCCGTTTTATTGCTTGACACAAGTATGGTGGAACCCCCATCTCTAGCAGGACTGCCCACAACTTTACTCTTAGGACCAGGTGAAATGCAGATTTTAGGTCTACAAAAATTAGATAGAGGCTGCCACCCTTTATACACACGGTTTTCCAATGTAATAATTGTAGCCTAAAGATCTGGTCTAAAGTGGACATTTTTTCTCTAAACCCTGCTTGGAACGGAGTAAGAACTTCATGTTCCTCCATCCAGCTCTGCAGACGGTGGAGCAAAACACGTGGAAAGATTTTTTGGCTGATGTCAATAAGGCTTATTGGCCTATAGTTTGTAGGCAACATCGGGGAACCCTTTTTAAAAACTGGGATTATTTCAGCCCCCGTCCAGCTAGTGGGAATTGTCATACCTTGCATGACAGCATTAAATAAAACCCAGAAATACGGAGCCCAAATAGTTCGCTTCCCCGGGGATTTTGGGTTTCCAGGCGCAATTTGGCTTAGAGCACCAGTTATCCCTGTGAGGGTAATTATTGGGTTATCATCCACCACTCTAGGGGTATTCTTAATTACATTAGAGCAGTCTGGCTGCGAAGAGTGACCTATATTGTTCGTTACACTAGCCTCTGGCTTTGCTCTCGAGTAGAGGGACTCAAAGTGATCCCTCCACACATTTGCCCCTAGGTTTGGCTCTATTGCTGGTTTTCCTTCAGGGCAACCCGTATTCACCACGTTCCAAAAAGTCTTCATGTCCCGGGATCCCAGGGAACTTCTAAGGGTTTCCCACTTTTCACTTTCCCACTCTTTTTTTGCCTCCACAGTGCTTTTTTGATTGGCCGCTCTGCAGATTTTAATCAATGATCTATTTTTTGCCTTTATGGCCGAGCCCAGAGCTGTTTTGGCCTTTCGGCATTTTCCATTAAACCATGGATGGCGAGGTATTCTATTCTTATTAACTTTTTTTATTGGGAAGAAAAAGTTGGCCATAGTGGCTGTTAGCTTGGTATGATTTAAAGCCACCTTCAGTAACTCGAATTGTGTATTGTCGGCCGAGACAGATTGAATAGAGTCCATGAGGAACGGGATAACTGTTTGATACAGGGCGCCTAACTTTTCCTGAGATGTACTTAATTCCGCCCATCGGACTCTCTTCCTACAATTAGTGATAGTCAATCTGCCATCAGCAGGTGTAGCCAAATTGTCGGTACTCTCAGAGGTTGGTATGAGTAGTTCTAAGAATAGTGCGTTGTGGTCACTATCGTGGCGCGGCACAATCTTTAAATCAATGACCCTGTGCCATGAAGCTATACTAACCAGAATATAATTGATTAAGGAGCCTTGGTCGATTCTGTTAAAAGTCTGCTTACCAGGGGTGTCAGACTTGGTTCTGCCATTGTATGCCCTCAATTGTTGTTTTAATACCAAAGAATTCATCTGTAGTACCAGGGGAGTCCATGCTCTTACTAACGGACAAGTTGTGTCTGGTACGGCCCAATGTAGATCTTCTTCACACGGGGTATCCCTATTCATACCATCTAGGGGCTCATACTGGCAATTGAAATCCCCCCCCCTACAATTAACAAGTAGTTGTCAGGGATGGTAGCCAGGAATGTCTTTAGCTCGTCAAGGGTCTTCGATTCTTGACTACGGCTAACTGGTCTAGAATAGGCATTTATTAAAGCAACAGTAGTCCTTAGGGGGAATTTAAGGAGGACACACAATATGTCGTTTGAGGCTGTATCTAGCTGGGTGGATGTACAACCCAGGTGTGTCCCCACCCAAGTGCACAACCCCCCGACGGCCTCCCTTTTCCTCCTGATGTTGCTGGTATGGTATATGTGGCATAGCCTAGTTTGGAAAGATCCCCCCTTACCCATGTTTCTTGGAACATGCAGATTTCGTGTTGTTCAATAAAGCTCCCCCAGTCAGGACTATCCATCTTGGGGGCAAGGCCGGCCACATTCCAAGAAATAACTTGCAGACCCGATAGACCTGGACAGTTATTATTAAACATACATTCTGTGTACAGGGGGGCATAATCCCTCCTGTGCACAAACCTAAATTCTGGGGAGACTCACAGTTAGAGACACGGGATTGGTTATTAATTTTAGTCCCTTCGGGTTCTAACTTGTTACCTCTAGCTGTCCCGCTCTGCCTCCCACTGGGCTCACCCTCTTCTGCTGTCATGCACTAGTCTGTGATCACTTCTGCTTGGTGTGTGTTTTCCTCCACCCTGCACCTCTTGGGTGCAAGTCAATCCACTCCCTCCAGGATCCCAAACCTATCAGTTGTAGGGATGGTGAAGAGTGGTTGCCTCGGCAGTTGGAATCCGAAGGTATCTATTTGGTAATTTTGATTAAATGACCTCCCTTCCCATTCATCTCTACAATGTTGTGGGTCCCGTGGGTGATAAAAATGTCACTGACCATGTGATGAGTGATGTAACATGTGAGGTCATAAGCAGTTTAGTGCGGGGGCGTAAGTTATAGTTAGCTCAGGTAACTATAGCTGCTAATTTTCCATGGTTTTCACGTGTGAATTCTGAGCCTAACTATAATGTTCCTATAACTATTTGGTTTATTTCAGTGAATTTCCAAGGATTTTATAAAGTACCTGTAACCTTTGTTTTTTGGGTGAATTTCTATGTTTTTGTATGGTTTACATCTTTGTATTTGCGATAGCAAAAAAAAAAAAAAAGAAGAAGAAAAGCTGCCCCCTACATCCACTAGCGTGGTGTGAAAGAGGATTGGGCTAGAGGGCTAGAGAAGGAAAGGGAGTAGAAGGGGGAGACTGGTTAGTTAAAGACTGCCTTTGTTCCGGTGTAGGGGGCCCATGCTTTCCAGGGGGCTAAATAATCTCGTGTGGGTATGGTCCCCCATGATAGGGCTTGATCTGATGAGTCGAAGGACCCAAAGATATTTCCGAGAGGTGAGTTCTGTAAATTCTGTGGATAAAAATTCTATAGTAGTACTCCAGGTTTTGTTGAAGTGGAAAGTTTGCGTGTAAGGCTTGCCATGATTTTCTCCATGCCTACCACCTCCAACAGTCTATGTAGCCATTCCAGTTTAGTTGGGATCCCATACGAACCCGATTTAGAAAGCACAGGGCTAGGGTGATCGCTCTTCCTGGCTCGATTTGAGGAGATAGGTCAGTGGGTTGGGAAGACCCAGTCTAATACAGCTAGGGAATCTGGGGATGTCTGTGTAGTAAATAGTGTCAATATCCAACAGTATTGAGTCCCAGAAGTGCTGAATCTTCTAGCAGTGCCAGAACACATGTGTGAGAGTGCCTACCTATCCACAGTGGCGCCAACAAAGGTTGTTCCCTCTGGTCCTCCACTGTGCTACTCTATCTGGAGTGTAATACCAATAATTAGTTATTTTGAGGAACAATTTCTTCCCAGCGGTACTACAGGAGGAAAGGAAGCTCTGGCCCTATGGATTATGTCACGCCACTCCCTAGGGTAGAATCTGTACTGTAGTACGGACTCCCATTGGCGCAACAGATTTAATGCTTTGTTTTGGTGTGAGTAAGGAGTAAACGTCCGAGAGCAGGCGTTTGTCGGAACTGCGGGTTATGTACCATTTTTCGAACTTGGTGAGTAACCCAGTGTCGCAGGGCGAGATATTGCCAGTGTGCATCCCTGGGAATTCCGAAGTCAGAGACAAGTTGAGTGAAGTCCAATACTCCCTTCTCATCAAAGAGGTTGCTGATTCTCTTGCAATTATCCTCTTGCCATTTGATGTAACTATTTCTGTCCCTGGCGGGGGAACTCTGGATGTCCTATGAAGGGGGTCAGCTGAGATGTGGGGGTTCAAAGGACATAGAGCTCCTGCACCTTGTTCCACACATTGAGGGTAATCCTCAAAATTGGGGAGACATAAACCCTGATTGGGCGGTGTTGTTTGAGTAACCATGGTACCTTCCAAATATGTATGCCTGCAGTTGCGCAATCAATAAAGCACCAGTATTTCTCCGATGCAGGTCTATACGATTCAATCATATAGTGCAGCTGGGCAGCTTGAAAGTAGCAATCTAGATATGGGACACCCAGCTTTCCATCCTCCTATTTCAGATACGTTTGATGACCTGGCATATGGGCTCTCTTTCCTCCCCAGATAAAATATCTATTGAATTGTTTCAGTTTGGTCAGCATCATTGGCGGAGGCTGCAGGGGAAAGGTCTGCATCAGATATAGGATGTGTGGTAGTATAGCCATTTGGTGGCGGCTAGTCTGCCCAACCATGACATTGTACTTCTCCAACAGGTCAGAAGTTCCCTCTGAGTTTCAGACAAAAGGGTTGCATAGTTCACCTGAACTGTCTTTTCGACTGTGGGGAATATCCGGAGTCCTAGATAAGAGATGCTTTTCGATGCCCATAGAAATGGGAACTGCACCGCCAGCTGTGTTTTATCGACTTTGGGGATGGTTAAGCTGAGAGCTTGCGTTTTTTTAATGTTCATTTTAAAACCGGAGACTTAGCTAAACTCTGCCACGTCCTGGAGGGAAGGAGGCATAGAGGCGAATGGCTGCGTGAGGAAGAGCTTCACGTCATCCACATTGAGCGCGACTTTGTGCTCCCTGTCTCTCATCTGGATCCCAGCTATTGTGGGGTGTTGGTGAATGCGTTCCTCAAAAGGCTCCATATATAGAGCAAATAATAAAAGCGATAACTGGCACCCTTAACGGGTACCTTTTGTATTGTGATCCGGAAGGATTGAGAGGCTACTCCGTTCACTTTGATGCGCGCTCCAGGGAAGCTGTATATACAGTCCTTCCACTTCAAGAACCGTTTGCCGAGACCAAATCTATTCAGTACCAGTTGCAGGTATGGCCAGTGGACCCTATCAAAAGCTTTCTCGGCATCCACCGACAGGAGCAAGGTCGGGTGCTGGGTGCGTTGGATCTTGTCTAGAAGATGGCGCATTAGGCGTATCCCATCACCGCAGTTGTGTTCCGGTATGCAGCCGGACTGCTCTGGATCCAACAGACCTTGCATATATGAGGCCAGGCGAGCGGCAAGGATGCTGGTGAATATTTTCTGATTGACATTCAGGTGGGAAATAGGGCGGTACGAGGCACAGTTTAACGGGTCCTTACCTGGCTTGGGTAAAACTACCACTGCCGCCATGTGCATGGTAGGAGCCAAACACCTGGTGTGGCTAAACGAGTTAAAAAGACGGATAAGTAGTAGCGTAAGGCTAGGGGCAAAGACTTTGTAGAAGTCAGCTGAAAAGCCATCATCCCCGGGTGTTTTGCCGGAGGTGAGCCCCTGTATTGCTCGAAGGACTTCCTCCGGGCAAATATCCGTGTCTAGCTTCTTTGCTTCTGAGGCCGGTAGAGAGGCCACTGGTGCCTGGCTCACATATGCCTCTGCTGCCACTGGGTCTAGGCAGTCCGTCGAGTAGAGAGTGGTGTAAAAGTCCTCAAATTCGGCAGCAATGGCATTATCTGTTTGAAGGATATCCCCCTGGGAACTTCTGATCTCCGCAATGCAGCGTGCATTAGTCTGGGATCAAAGGTGATGCGCCAATAGCGTCCCATATTTGTTCCCCCTTCATGTTAGCATTGTTTGGTGCGTAAGAGGGTGTATTCCACCTGTTTAAGGTCTAGGGCTTTCAAATGTTTCCGCACATAAGTGGGTTGGAATCTGGTTTGGTTCGATCCTGTGTGCCTATGCACCCCTTCTAGTTACTTAATCTGTGTTTCCGGGAGGTCCCTTTTGTCTTTTTTGTCTTTGTTCAATCTGGCTGCTATGGCTAAAAATTGCCTCTTTTTAACTGCTTTCAACGTGTCCCAGAGCGGAGGAGCAGAGACAGAACAGTCAACATTAATTGCTAAGTAGGCTTGTATGGCCTCTTGGATCCCCTTAATATTTGTGTCGTATGTGAGTAATATGTGATTTAGTCTCCACGTCCTCTGACGTGGGGTTTTCCCAGATAGTTGTAACACAAGGGTGATCGGAAAGGGGTCCAAGAGACACCACCCCTATCATCACCTCCTGCGTGTCCCGCGTGATCCATGAGGATGTCAGAAAGAGATCTATGTTTGTATAAGTTTGATGAGCAGCTGAAAAGAAGGTGTATTCCCGGGCAGTGGGATAGCGTTGTCTCTAAGCTTCTACCAAGCCAATTTTCTTTAGCCTTTGCTTCATAATTTCTAATTTCTAATTTAAAACACTTGTAGAGCGCGGCGTACACCTTGCGGTTTCTTGGCGCTGGAGGTTCAGTAACTGAGGAAAAAGGACCATGGAAGGGTGGAGTAAGTATTAGGCGGGGAAAGCCTGGCTGAAAAGGAAAGTTTTCAGGTCTCTACGGAAGGAGAGATACTGAGTTGCAGAACGGAGATTGTCTGGAAGTGAGTTCCAGAAAGTAGGGGCCAGAGTTGAGAAGTTAGAACCGCCCCACTTTTTGCGTGAGAAGCGGGGGGTCTGGAGAAGGGACTTGGAGGAAGACCGGAGATTTCTAGCGGGGACATAGGGTTTAATTAGTGAGGCGATGAAAGCGGGGGCAGTGCCCTGGCGGGCCTGAAAAACCATGCATCCGATCTTGAAAAGGGAGCGTTGTTTCACGGGGAGCCAGTGAAGCTTTTTTAGAAGGGGGGTGGAGTGGTGGTAGCGTGGAAGGCTGTATATCAGCCTGGCCGCCTGGTTCTGGATGGTTTGGAGTCTACGCAGGCTGTACGCTGGAATGCCATGATAGAGGGCGTTGGCGTAGTCCAATCGTGAGATTACCAGGGCGGCTATGATGATCTTAAGTGCCTGGGGAGAGAAGAAGCGGGAGACAGAGCGGATAGTTCGGAGAGTGAGGAAACAGGAGGAAACCACGGAACTGATTTGTGAGTGAAGAGTGAGCTGATTATTCATTTTAACACCCAGTGTTTTGACCACGGTGGAGGGGGATGGTGCCGGGCCAAGAGAGGGGGGCCAGAAAAGAGAGTTCCAGGGGCTGGATGAACCACCAGTGAGAACCAGCTCGGTCTTGTCAGGGTTCAGTTTAAGATGGTTGTGGTTCATCCAGTCCCTGATGAATGTCATAGTTGACTGGAAATTAGAGACCGAGAGAGGAGAGGGGGACAGATCAAAGATGAGCTGGAGGTCATCCGCGTAGTTGTAAACAGTGACCTCCAGCTGCTGGAGTGCATAGATAAGAGGAAAGATATAGAGATTAAAGAGTAAGGGAGAGAGAGAGGAGCCCTGGGGAACACCGCAAGTGACAGAGAGAGGGGTGGAGGTGAAATCGCCTAGTCGGACCGCCTGAGTGCGGTCCCTCAGAAAGGAGGAGAGCCAGACCAGAGCTGATCCCCCGATGCCGGCCGCCTTGACACGGGAAAGTGACCCAGAGTGTCCCACCCGTTGTATAGACCTGTCGAGTTGGGGGTCAGGTACTATATTGAAATCACCCCCACTATTAAATCCTCATCCGGGGACTCGAGAATCATTGTCACCACTTTCCCAAGGAATGATTCCTGATGTTCGTTTGGGCTTTATATGGAAGCTATACTGCCCCGCCCCCATTGCCACCCGCAGCACAATCAATCTACCAGGAATCTCTGCATGTGTGTCTAGCACTCTACCTGGGAATAGTGTTGCTAAAAGGATGGCCACTCCTGCCTTAGTCCGGGCCACGGGGGAGAAATATTGTTGATCGAACCATCTCGACCGTAGGCGTTTCCAATCGGCTCGCATTTGGGGTGTCTCTAAGCATTGCAAGGAGCATGCGCCTTTTGGTGGATAAGTTCAGACCCAGGCATTAAAGCTCAGTATCACAACCTTAAGAGGGGCATGGGCAAAGGTTGAGAGAGCGCAGTGGGGTGTGTCCGGATCAGGCTTATGAAGGGGTACATGAGCGCCCTCCCACAACCAGTGCCAGAAGGGGAAGGCAGCACCTGACAGAGAAGTGAGGAGCTGTCGCTTCTTCTGCACCCACGCTATGAGGACTAAGTTAAAAAGCGGGCGATGAGAAGGGGGATGTCTGCGCTGGTGCTCGAGGTATAACCCTGTATGTAGGTCCCTGTATTGAGCCCCTCCTTAGTTCTAGTGCCTCTGTGGTTACTAGGATGCATGCCCTTCGAAGAGAGGGTCCCCTGTGACTCTCTTGGTTTCCCCCTATGCGTCTGTGGGTCTTTCGGGTGCAACCTTTGGGGAGTACCAGAAAATTAAGCTGTGTCCGAGTCTTAAACTGCAAGAAATGGCCCACTAGATAGCACAGAAATGTAAAGCGAAAAGGGAGGTCAAGAGAATCAGTTGAGCAAGATGAACATAAATAGCAAGAAAGCAGCCCACGGACGGGCTTTGATGTCACAGTAGTGTATGGGCCCATATGGCCGACAGTCGGTGTTCCATATTTTAATCGCCGTACCTTTTCACTCTACTGGCTTCTTGCACGGCTTACTCCCGGGTAGCGTCCTTGGTCCGCCGTGGAAATTTATTCCGATTGAGCAGAGGGATGCAATTCCTCCCCAACGGGCTGCACTCACTTCCGGTTGGGAGGGTGACGCTCTAGTGGTCATTAGCTTCCTACTTAAACGGCATGCTACGCCGGACGCGCCGCTGGCACCCCAAAGGCGTGCCAAAGGCAAGCCCGTCTGCGCCCGTCCGTATTCATTTCAATCAATGGCTCACAGCAACTGCCAATTTGATAGCCCCCCCTCAAAAAATCCTCAGGCAGTAGGACTACTCCATCTGCCCCTTGGTACTCTGACATTCTTAGACTTAAAAAACAGGAGTGCAGAAGACAGGAGAGATGTTGGACAATTAACTATGACAAACTGGCACTGGTAAAATACAAAATGCTACTAACCGACTACAAAAACTGATCCTGTCAGAAAAGTCTTACAGTTTAACTAAGCAAATCAAGGAGGCAGAAAAACTCCTCCAAAGAGCTCTTTCGGGTGGTAACTAAACTGTCCACACCCCCTCGAAAGAAAGGGGTGCAACCACTCTCAGGAATTCTGTAATGTACTCGCCCAGCACTTTCAAAATAAAGTTGAGCAAATCTTCACCACCTTTGGCAATAGGGCGAACTCGGATAATCACAACACCTCAAGGGTACCACACCCAAATGCCCCCATCCTTGCAGAATTCAGAGCAGTAACTGTTGACGAGACAATCACTCATATTTCCAAAATAAGATCAGGCTCACGCTACGATCCACGCCCTCCTGTGATATTCAAACAAGCGCCGGAGATCCTTGGAACTAGCCTAACCTCCATTTTCAACTCTATGTTTTCAGAAGGTGTCTTTCCTTTTATGTGGAAGAGAGCCTTGATTCTACTCCTTTTGAAAAAACCCAACTTGGATGCACCTGACCCAGGCAAATATAGGCCCATATCACGCCTTCCAGTTCCAGCAAACCTGGCTGAAAAGGTTATGAACAACTAGCTTACATCATATTTACATGAACATAACCTGCTGGATGAGGCGCAATTTGGATTCAGGGCTGAGCATAGCACCCAAACAGCACTAATAAAAGCCACTGATGAAATAAAAACAGTAATGGACGCAGGGGGCGCTGCAACTCTTGTCCTGCTTGACCTGTCAGTGGCTTTCGACACGGTAGACCACAAAACCCTGCTTAAAATTCTAAATTCTTTTGGCATCTCTGGAAAGGCACTGGCATGGGTCTCCTCCTTTCTAGCTGATGGGACACAATCTGTCGCTTTGGGTAACTTGACTTCCCCGTCCTTCACACTTCCATGTGGAGTCCCACAAGGCTCTTCCTTAAGTCCTACGCTTTTCAATGTCTGTTTCGGAACTGGCAGCTCTTATTAGATCTTTTTGAATGGCACTAACATTGTATGCGGATGACACCCAAATCGTGGTAACCATTAGCAAAAATACATTATCACCAGTAAACAGATTTAGGGACTGTATGACTGCTGTCAGCTCATGGATGAGTTTGCACTGCCTCAAGCTAAATTTCGGGAAAACCGAGATGATTCTATTCAGTAACTTTTCCCCCTCCTGGTCCCAGATTTGATGGCCAGGTGACCTGGTAACAGCACCTATATTGGTCCCCAAAGTAAAAAACCTGGGTTTGATGATAGACCAGAGACTGGACTTTGAAGCCCAAGTTAAGTCAGTTTCTTCATCATGTTTCTTTATTCTTAAAGCAATCAAGAAAATCGCACCTCTGATCCCAACAGAAAGCAGGAAAACGGTAGTCACATCCCAAGTCCTTTCCAGACTGGATTACTGTAATGGGTTATATCTCAGCATGCCCATGAAGCAATTACGTAAGCTTCAGATGATCCAAAACGCGGGTGCAAGACTCCTCTTGGGGATTCCAAAATTCCAGTCTGTGGGAATCCATCTCCAGAGTCTGCACTGGCTGCCAATTAAAAGTCGGATCAAGTTTAAAACCCTGTGTATTACATACAAGGCACTACACGGGTCCGGCCCTCAGTTCCTGAAACGTTCACTGCACTGGTACTCACCAAATATATGCCTGATATCACAAGAGGCAAAAGTGATACTTTCTCAGAGATTTTTCAAATCAAACTGGGTGGCAGAAAATTTGTGGTGGGAGCCACAAGACTCTGGAACTCCCTCCCGTTTAACATCATACATTTTTCCTCCCTGACTTTGTTCAGGAAAGCCATCAAGACATGGCTGTTCTTTGATTAATTCTTCTGCTTGCTTCTCAGTTTGCTACCACCAAGACACCCTTGGTATTCGTGCGCTGTATAAATTTATAAAATAACATAACATTCATCTCGGTAGAGGCAGGCTCTGCCCACCAAGGCCGGCTTTGCTTTCTCTCCCGGGGCTCACCAGCACTGGACTGCTATTTGTGGTCAACATAAGAAGTACGTGATTTCCAGGTTCTGTCTTTGGAGATTTCCCCTCTATTGTCTTGCAATTGTGAAAGGAGAGCATCCCTTTCTTTCTGACTTTCCAGCTCGGAGGGTCGTGAGCGTTTGTCCTTCCTGGTTCCACGCCGCCTTCCCTGTCTCAGTGTCTTTGAGGTCATTGCATTTCCGATTTGTTGTTCTAGGTCCTTCCCTTCCTTGAAGTGGATCCCAAGTACACCCTGTGCTGTCCTCAGAGACCTCAAATGCACACCTGAAAGCCCTCAAACGATATGGTTGTCTTATCTTGGGTTGCATTCATAATGGCTTCCTTCTGCTTGTATGAGTGAAAACAGGCGAGGATGTCTTGTGGTTAACCCAGGCCTGATGCTGGTCTTCCAGTTCGGTGAGTGCGCTCTAGGATGATCTCTTTGTTGCTCAGCCGGCACAACATGTTTGAAGTGGCAGATCACCCAGCCCTCCCATTCCCGACATCGGCCTGAAGTGGCACTCCCTTGTTGCGGATGTTCGACCGCCTCGAGCAATTTTCAAGGTCCTCGAGGCGGAGGCACAGATCTTCATTGCATTCTCTAAGTTCCAGCAGTTCCCGTGCGTGTTCCGTTAGATCTCTCCAGTGAGTCCTTGCGATCGCCCAGCTCCAGGATCTCCATTCTGATTTGCTTTATGTCTGAGGCCACATTCTGCCTTAGTCACTCAAAGTCCTCCTGATGGGTGCCAAACAGTTGTTCCAGAAATTGACGGATGATTGGTTCCTCTGTGTTAGCACCCACAGGGTCTGTATATCTCTCCTGGGGAGAAGTTGGCAACTGATCAGGGCTGTTCCCGTCCGGTTTCTTAGTGCGTTTCTTCTGTAGGAGGTCTTGGATGGAGGCCTCCTTCGTTCAGTGAGACGTCATCTTGGGGAGTTTGCAAGTCATTGGGGCCAGGTCCTGTTACTCCAACTTGCAGGGTGTGTCCGGGTTGCTAGCAAGGGATTAGGTGAGACCCTCTCAGTAGTGTACATTGTATGTATGTTCACCCTTTACTGGAGGGGGGGGCAGGTCGGCCCCCAAGTCGCTGCTCCGAAGTGGGGTCAGGGGAACGTCACGCACTGTCACTCCTCCCTTTCAGTGAGCTGGGACCCCTGGTCTAGGGGCTACACAAGAGCAGGGGGTGTGTCTTTAATGCTGGAGGACCCCGCTATGACTAGTGGTGTCTCGTGATGTAGGCCCATAGTGGCCCTTTAAGATGGGTGCTGCTCCCTCTTTTAGTATGCTAGGTTCCCTGATCTGGGTGCTCCCCTCAGGGGTAAGGGTGCCTCATTTGAGGCTATGTCCACTAGTGTCCTGAGCTCTTTAATGAGGTGTGGTGCTTCCACCCTCTCGTAGTGATGTGGCCTCCCACTGCAGACATGACCTTCCCCTGCTGCTGCTGGCCTACCTGTTGTTGGGTTCTTGGCACAGTCCTCGGGGGGCCTTCCTACCCAAGCCTCTTGTGGAAAACTGGTGAGGGGTCCAGGCCGCCACCGAAACATCCTCTCCGCCTGTAATCCTCTGTAACAGACCACGTCTGCGTCTCTCAGCCTGGCGTCAGATGCCTGAGTACTCCGCTCTTGCCTCAAGCCCATTCGAAGCCGAAGCTCAGGAAATGTCCATTGGCGTTCTGCGGGCTCGTCTTCAGCAATTCGGTCCAGGCTCACTGCATCCTCGGCGGCTTCTCCGCTGTTTGTTGTCTCCCGCTGCCCGCTCCTCCGCTGTTTGGCGTCTCCCGAAGACTCCAGCCTCAGCCACTCAGGGTTGCGGTCTGTGTCCCTTGAGGGTTTTGGTTTGGGGTGGCTAATGCATGACTAATTATCGGCCCTGGTTAGCATAGCTCCGTGAGGAAGGTGCTACTCCGCCGCCATCATTCTACAGGTTTTCTATGTTATTTCCTAGTTTTAACGTCGCTGTAACCTTTGGTTTTTTTTGTGAATTTTGAAGATTTTGTTACATTTTATTTCTTAACTGTAATTTGTAACCCTTGAGGGTGGATGTGTGAGTGGCTTTATAGATTGGAGTGTGGGTGTGTGAGTGGCTGTATGGGTCTGTGAGTAGGTGGGTGAGTGGCTGTATGGGTATGTGAGTTGGTCTGTGAGTTACTGTATGTGTCTGTGGATGGGTGCATCAGTGGCTGTAGGGGTCTCTGGGTGTGTGAGTAGCTGTAGGGGTCGATGACTGGGTGTGTGAGTGGCTGTATGGGTCTGTAAGTTGGTGTGTAAGTGGTTGTGTGGGTATGTGAGTGGCTGTATGGGTCTGAGTGGGTGTGTTAGTGGTTTTGTGAGTGTGTGAGTGACTATGGGTATGTGGGTAGGGGTCTGAGTGACTGAGTGGGTCTGTGAGTGAACTTGAGAGTAGCAGAATGGGAGTGTGAGTGGGTGTCTGTGTAGGTGTGTCAATATCTGTCTGAGTGACGGCCAGAATGGAACCTCACCTGCCCCTTTATCCAAAAAGAGTACAAAACTGGAGTACTTTCTGCTGGTTATTTAGTAAGTGCTAACTCATTGTTGTTAGACCTGACACGATTGGCGTTGGTCTCCCTTCCATTTTTTTGCTGTTGCCTCCTGTGTTTTTGCTATATGTTTTGCTGTTCTAGATGCTTTGGGCACTCTGCCACTGCTATTCAGGGCCACAGTGCAAGTGCTCCCTATTGTAAAGTGTTATATTGGATTAGTGACTCCATGATTGGCTTATTTGATTTACTTGTCAGCCCCTAGTACAGTGCACCACGTTTGCCCAGGGCATGTCAACCAAATGCTGCTGGTGGGCTTGCAGCACTGATTGTGCCACCCACAGAAGCAGCTGGTAAAATGTGACTCAGGCCTGCCATTGCAGAGCCTGTGTGCGGCCTGGGGCTGCCATGTCGACTTGGTAAGTGCACCCACTTGCCAGTCCCTAAACCTTTCCTTTTCTACATTTTAGTCACCCCTAAAGTAGGCCCACAGGCAGGGTGCATTGTATGTAAAAGGTAGGGCATGCCCCGATGTGTGTAACATGTACTGATAGTGAATTACAGCCAATTTCATTTTCCACTGTTGCAAGGCTACCTGTTCCCATAGGCCAGAATGGGCAGTTTGATTATAACATCTTATAATCCTAACTGACTCATGGAACTAGGTAGATATTTGAACGCGACGCATCACTTCCTCTCCGATAAGGAACCGACGCATCACCTCCCCTGCTCTGCAGTAAGGAACCGAAGCATCACCTTCACCGAAGCAAGGAACCGACACATCACCTTCCTTACGACCCTTTTGTTTGTATTGCGTGACGCATCCAAGGTACTTTGAGTGTAAAGTGTTGCATTTACCATCTACATTGAAATAAGCAATTTCTACCATTGTAAAGTCTATTTTTGATTACAGTATTGTGGATTTTTGTCGTTTGGTCTTGTGTTAAGTCTAGTAAAGATTACTTATTTTTTTAAACTGGTGTGGTGTCCATTTGTAGTGCTTTCACTGTATTACTGTATGTGTTCACAAATGCTTTACACATTGCCTCTGAGATAACAAGGGGGTGAGCAGGGGTTATTTTAGAAGTGTAGCCCCATACCCTGACTAGAAGCAAGGGTTCCTATTTGGACAAAGGTACCTACCTCTGCCAACTAGAGACCCCCAGTTCTAACAGATGTGTAAATATCTAGTGCATATTCTACACTACAGCTGCATAATGGACCAGGAGGACATGTCTCCAGTGACCTTCTGTGTGTTTAATTTCGACAATGTGATTGTTCCTCAAGGGTATTCTTCCAGAAATCTGTGATAGCATATATTCTCCTATAGAGAAAATGACAAGACTACAAAGAGGTAAATCTCCACCCAACAAGGGTACTTTCTCTTAACTGTATAAAGTAAGTGCTTCTTTGTTTGGTTGAGATGTCCTCATATTATTCTAAATCAAGAAGGCGTCACCAAAATCGGTGGGAAAGGCACTGAGGGACTGCCGTTCATACTGGCAAATGGCAGGAAGGCCTTTGCATACTATCAAGGTGGACAGGGTGTTGCAAAATGGGTGAGGCGTGGGGCCAAACGGGTGAGGCTTCCAGGTGGTTTTGCACATTTGCATATTCATAGTAATTTAAAGTGAGAACCATGGGAAACCAGGAGAGGTCAAGAAAGAACCGATTTGTCACAGTCACTACAGATTGCTCTCTAATAGATCAATGATGCATTCACCTCCACAAAGGATTTAAAATCGTTTTGAATGTTAAATTGCCGAAATAAAATATCTTGGTTTGCATTTGCTAAGCCCAGGAAGTAAGCATCATTTGGTGTTTCCAGAAGGGAAGGTGGACGCTCTGACCCCCTCCTGTGGCTTATTTTGGCCCTGGGGACCCATATTCCGGGGCCCAGCCAAACATTAATGGGGAAAGGCGACCCTTTTGTCCCTCCACCGGACCAATTTCATCCACGAGGACCTTATCCCCCAGGGACCGGCCACTTTGTGCTGGGTGCCCTGGTCCCACCCAGTGCACCTGATGGAGCAAGGACTCGTAGAAAAGAGACTTGCTCGGAAGCAATCTGCTCCTTTACCTCACTAACAATATCTAAAATTGTTTAGTGTAAAACTAATGCGCACCACTTGAATACGCGTGTTAGTGAAGCTTGCTTATGTGTTTACTAATGTGGATAACATGAACGAGGGACTAAAACCGCTTTAAACGGGAAATCTTTACTGCGCATGCGTCAACTGCATCTACGCTTGGAGGGAAATTCTTGCGCATGAGCAGAAGACACTAACATGGAGTCTTGAAGACTCGCGTGCATGGCATCTGCTTAGCTGAAACAAAAACAAACTATTTTACTAATGCTAATGCGAGGAAAGTATTAATAAATAAAGGGGAATAGAGTAGAGATGGGTGGTATACAGTGAAACCATTTTTTTTGTGAAATTAATATTTGTCTTTCTGACTTTATCACTAGTGCACATTTGGTCCTCTCTTATATAACCGAAGTAAGCTGAGTAAAAGGAAAGACTGCGCATGTCCACTGAAAGTTAACTCGGAATGATGACTTGGATGTTGAGCGGGAGCCAAGGTCGCAAAGTGTTATACCCTGAGAACGGATGGTGAAAAGTTCAACGATGTGGACTCACATTCAGACTGTTAATAAAAATGTTGCAAATTAAACGTGAATGTGTGTGTGAACTAAAATTATGAATAAAATTTAAGGGGATGGGGTTGTGAACAATGGTCGAACTGATTTAGATGACATGTAAGCATGGTGTGATAATCTTCCCCCCTTACGTGACCAATTGGATCTCTTATTTTTACGATATTGAAACTTTAGTGGGTGGAACATGAAGAACGAAAGGTATAATTGAGATAGCATTAGTTAGTTAATTAGTCCAGATGCTGTGAGCTTGGAGCAGGAGAAGTTGATGCTGGGAGAGATGCTGATAAAGAAGCCGAATACAGAACCTTCTATCCTAATTTAATTGGGTTAGATAAGTAGATCGCGGAAGAATCTCGAGAAGAAAGAGAGTGTCAGAGAGGGGTGTGGCGCAGCCGTCGGTGTTCTAGAGAGGTCAACTATCCTGTCCTGAATCCTGTCCTGAAGTCTTTGTCTCCTGACCTATCCCGGGGGACCCTTACCAGCCCTTTGGCCAGGAGGTTGGTCTTCACACCATTCTTTGTAACTATAGTTTCACTTTATTTGCAGATGTTCTTTTCTCTCTGTCATCTCCCTTTCTGAGCATTGATCATTGTATGAGTCCGTAGTATGTGTTTGATGATTAATCAATTGAATTTTCTCTCCTATGAATGATTGTGAGACTGTACTGTATTTTTGAAGTGGTTCACATGCATTTAATTTAGATAAAGATTTAAAACTTGCCTGAGTCTGTGGGTATTTACTTGAAGGTATAGAAAGTTAGAATTATGTTAATTATCACCATCAACTAGTTCAGCTAATGGTCCATTGACCAGAGGAAAGAACTTCTTGATCAGTGAAAGGTTAGTTAGGAGTAGGACATAACTAATCCTAAAAAATTGTGAAAATTACAAACTTGACTCCAGCGGTTTACTCACTTTGTGTGTTTATGGGCCCAGGTGAGTATATGGTAGTGGAGTATCTGTTGTTGGTACGCCGCTGGATCACACCTAGTGTGCCTTGTTGGGGACCGCAGGGAGCCTTAGTGCCCCTGTTGTCCCTAACAGCTCTCCGCCTCCAACGAGAGCCAGCATTGATCTGCACGCAGGAAGCAGCCAAAAATGTTGCTTCCCGCGAGTGGAAGCAATTCTTTCATCTGTTCTAAAACAGATGAAAAGTTTGCTCCCAGAAGGCGGGATCAGTTTGCCTGTTCCCACCCGCTAGGAGTAGACTTAATGTTTGTTCTTGCTTGGCGGGAGCTGTCGAAGGTCTCACCAAGCAAGAGCAAACAACTATGTTTCAAGGGTGCGCACCTCAGGACATAGGGAGCTGGCTTTTGGGGGTTGGTGTTCCTCAGGGCCATTAATGACTCCAAGAGGGGGGGGGCACTCGCCCCCCTCCCTTGTTTATGTGGGGCCAGTCCCAGGGAGGTGGTGGTTCCTCTGGCTGAATATAACCCAGCCCCTTCCCCCTTTCGAAATTCCCTTCGCCCTGGGAGGCGGTGGTCCCCGGGGCAGTGTTTAAATAAGGAGGGTTGTTCATGTGGCCCCCCTCTTATTTTAAAATCAAGCCCCGGGGAAGGAGCGGTCTCCATGGAAAGTTTCGGGGGTGATCCATCAAGCGGGGGCTGAGAAAAAAGGGTGTCACGAAACGGTGCGTTTCCCATGTTAATTTCCGTAGGACCTTTAGTCAAAGCTGCAGCCTGAAGCACTGGACGGAGTTACATGAAATTTGGCAGAAATGGAGATTTGGTTACGCAGATCACGCTTTCAGTTATTTGGTGTGAATCCGTCCAGTAATTAATCGGAAATTTAAGAAAATAAAGTTAGTGATATCTGTGTCCGTGGCTGCTTCATGATAATTTAATGGTTAATTGTGAATGCCCGGCCCAAGAGAAATGACGTGATTGGCTGACTGCAACCTGAGGAGAGAGTTGCAGCCGCCATTTTATGTATTGGGAGATGGTCCCCAGAGGCTGAAATTGAAAGCTGAAAGAGGTGTAACGGTTCAAGGAAGAGGTATCCTGACCTCATGTTTCAGATATAGGGGAGTTAATGAGACAAGCTCTTTATCGAAAATCAAGTTTTTTTCCACATGAGATATTCGCCAAGTCGCTGTGACTGTCTGCGCGCCCCCGTGTAGCATCGCGTCAAATTCGTGAATATCAGCGAAATCATTGAGAGATTTACACACCCACTCACAGACACACTTGAAGGCTTAGACACCGAGTCACAGACTCAGAGACTCATGTAGCTACTAACACACCCACTCAGACTCATGCACCCAATCACCGATCCACTCTGACACTAACGCACCCAGTCACAGACACTCAGACATTGATGCACCCACTCACAGACCAACTCAGACACTGGCACATCCACTCAGAGACTCACTCAATCACTGATGCACCCACTCAAAGACCCACCGAGAGACTCATGCACCCACTCACAGACCCACTGAGAGTTATGCATCCTTTTACAGATCCACTCAGACACTGGCGCACCTGCTCACAGACCCAGTTAGAAACTGATGCACACACACAGAGTCCCACTGATACACTGATGCACCCACTTACAGACTCACTCAGAGACTCAGACACCAAAATACAGACCCACTGACACATTGACGCATCCACTGACAGACCGATTCAGAGCCAGACACCCACTCACAGACCTATTCAGAGACTCATCCACCCATTCACATGCCTGCTGAGAGATATATGCATCCATTTAGAGACCCACTCAGTGACTGAGACACCCACTGACAGACCCACTCAAATACTGATGCACCCACTAACAGACCGATTCAGAGACTCAGACACCCACTCATAGACCCACTCACACACTGAAGCATTTACTGACAGACCCATTCAAAGACTCTGACAGGATCTCACAGACCTCTCCTGGATCTGTCAGCAGCGTTTGACACGGTCGACCATAACATCCTTCTGGACCATGTCAGTAATGCTGGGATCCAGGGCCTGGCTCTAAAGTGGCTCTCCTCTTTTCTTATTAACCGACTTCAATCGGTCCGCCTCGCAAACTTTTCCTCAAAGAAGATGGAACCTTCTTGCGGAGTACCTCAGGGCTCCTCCCTCTCCCCGCTTCTTTTCAATCTCTATCTTCTCCCGTTAATTTCCTCTCTCCGGGACAGGAAAGTCATGACATACAATTATGCGGATGACCTCCAATTGGTGTTCGATATTTATCTCCACCCTTCTTCGTTGACCCATTTTCAAGACACTATAATCTTCATAAGCGAGTGGATGAATGGAAATCAACTGAAGCTCAACCCCGACAAAACGGAACTGATCCTCACTGGCGGACTTGCTACCCATGGAACTACAACTTTTGGCCATCTTCCCTAGGCAACCCTCCCCCCCGGCCAGTTCTGCCAAAAGTCTGGGTTTAGTGGTTAGCAATGATCTATCAATGAAAGCTCAGATCAGCTCGGTGGTCTCTGCTGGCTTCGTTCAACTACACAGAATCAAGAAAATCAGCAGATTTCTGTCTCAGGAAGCGTTGACTTTAGTGATTTTAGTTTTGTCATCTCCCGACTTGACTATTCCAACTCCCTCTATGTAGGCATCCCGGCGTACCAGCTTAGACGCCTCCAACTAGTCTAGAACCAGGCTGCCAGATTGATTTTCCATCAGCCTAGATGGCATCGGATTCGGCCTCTGATGAAAGGCCTCCACTGACTTCCTGTGGCCATGCACGGACTGAGACTCAGACAGCCACTCCCAAACCAACTCAGAGACTGACCCAACACACACTGATACATTCAGAGACTCAGACACCCACTCACAGATACATGGAGAATCTGTTTCACCCACTCACAGAGCCCAAGGAGAGACTCGGACATTCATTCAGATACACACCCAGACAGTGACCCCCGCACTCACAGATCCATTCAGAGACTAAGACACCCACTCATAAATGCATGCAGACACTCAATCACCCAGTCACAGACCCACTCAGACACTCATGCACATAGTCACAATTGCCACTCAAACAGTCATACAAACTGTGAGAGACACATTGAGACAGTTACACATTTTTTAGACTTATTTAGATATTAATGTATGTAGTGAGATGGTTACAACATATTTTTTAGGTATACATTTTGAATGTGCCGTTGCCTTTGTTTTGCGATTTCGCAACGTATTCGCAAATATCACGCCATAGCAAAAATGTCTTTTTTTTGTTTTTGTTTTTTTAAAACGTATAAAGAAAATGAAAAATATTTTGCCCACTAAGCTAACTCTGACAAGAACCTTTGTGTTGATGGTATGTATATGACACATACACATAAGACCAGATGCAGAGTTTCCGGTTACTTAGAAACACCTTGTTGCCTTCATCTGTAAATTGAACTCCATCACTTCTAGAGATTACATGCATGTCAAAACACATTTGTTGTAGATAGAGCCCATGTTATGATCTTGGAGGAATGCAGAACCAGATTTATGAACATGTTTCCTGGCTTTGCCAATCTGTGGGCTGAACTGATTAGACCACTTCCATTTCTGCCTTTGGTATATGTTGGAGTACACCAGGACAGTGTGAGAGGAAAGAGTCATTAATTCTGCAAAGGTATCCTTCATTAGGACTTCCAGTCCTACCCTAGTCACTGTGCCTAGGTCATTACCACCACAATCCACACTCTAACCATTTTGAAGTGAAGCAGCAATAGTAGATGGGAGAAGCAGTAGCAGCCGGTGTTGTGGATGAGTGGTGAGATGGGCGGGCAGGCTGGGGGGGTATAGGGATCGCGGGACGGCAAAATAAAAAACTAAATAAGTAAAAAGAACCTACCTGCAGCCGGCTGCGTCACTCTCGACTGCTCCTCTCCCCGCAGGCACAGACTCCCAGACTGCCCTGTGGTCAGTCTTGAAGCTGCTCTCATACACTGGATCTGTGATTGGCTCTGTAAAAATAATGTAATACAGACATAGATGCGCTGTTAAATGTCTACAGTAAATCACACTTGCTGTAGTTGATTTTGTAACTAGTATGGTCCTTCTAATATGTGCTGTGAACTTGTGATCTACTGATTCTGGTGGGTGGGTATGGAGACTGTACTAGGAGTGTATTAGTGGAAGGGTGTTAAAGACGCATGTCACATGTCACTATTTGATATGAATTTGAGGTGTCTAGAGTAATTTTTTGTGTAAAAAGGGTTTTATTTCCTAGTGAGGGCTTGCTAAAAAAAGTTTAATGTACTGTTTATGTTACAAAAGTGTGACGGTAAATATATTTTTTTCAGAAATTCATTGTGATGATTTCGAATAAGTCGCCATGATACACACATAATCATCCATTTCGGTCAATCAACCAATCAATCAGGGTCTTAAGGCACTGGGGGGGTGATGCTCCGAGTCAGCCAAGAAGCCTGGTCTTGAGGCTCTTCCTGAAAGCATGCAGAGTAGGGGAGCTTCTGATGTTGACGGGGAGGCCATTCCAAGCCTTAGTCACGATGTATGAGAAGGCTCTTCCACCCACTCTGGTCCTGAGGTAGTGCGGGGTTTCTGCTAGGAGGATGTCGGCGAAGTGCAGGTTTTGTTTTGGGTACGTGGAAGGAGACTCTTTCGTTGAGTTATTTGGGTCCGGTGTTGTGGAGAGATTTGCAGGCGTAGGTGAGTAGCTTGAAGGTTACTCTCTTCTCGATGGGGAGCCAGTGGTGGTCTCGCAGGAGTTGGGTGATGTGCTCATGTTGTGAGATGCTGAGGTGGTCTTCATAAAAGTGAGGGAAAGGGTTAACATATTATAACCATTGGGAAGTGCAGTTACAACACTAAAATATAATATGAAAAGAATGTTTTGATTTTCTACCTGCTGCAGTATTAGTGCAAAGATGAAACAGTTGCTATTTATGGTTGCTTTGTATGAGAGTGGTGTGCCATTCTTATGCTTAGTTGTTACAAACCATGAGACTATTGCATCTATATAATAAGAGCATCAAACTCAATCTTCTGGTATGTGTATTACATTTCTTTTCTACCCAAAAAGTTGATTAAGAAGGTATATGTATATGTGACTAGGTGAGCGTGAAATTAGTTCACAACGTGTTGCCATTGAGCTTTATATTCCCTTGTGCTGCTTTACTCCATTCTTTTAATTGTAGGGAAAAAACACTGTACTCTAATGGTTAAAGTTATATGTAATTGTGTATTTGAAGATGTCAACGTTTTATGTGTGTATACATGATCTGCTGGTCAGAGAGGATTTGTTTCTTTGCATTCTGGGACTTGGAGTCCTATATATTCCATTGTAAAAGAGGGCAAGAACACTCTGAAATGAAATAGGAAAAAATGCACTGTAGGTGTATATGAAGCATGAATTAGTGAAACTTGCCAGATATGTACTAGATATTCTTTAGTGTGGCTCTTTCTAAGTTATATAGGCAAGTTTATATATTCTTAGATGGTGAGATATGTTGTCACATGTGTAGTATGTTAAACATGCACTGTTAAAGCATGGCTCACGTTCACTAGTGCAGACTTCCCATGTGGAGTTTGACTGCCAGATTGACTTTACATGTAACATCTTTTTGTGAAGTGCTGATCTCTGAGATATACTGTAGCTGTGCCATAAAGCATGGGTTTTTGTGCTTAAAGTGAAAGTTGTTGTTTTGAGTTTTATTGACTCAGTCATACATACGTACACACTCTTATTGCAAGCAGTACAAATACACTGTAGCATGCATTATGCAGGTGGGATAGATGTTTGCAAAGCATATATGCTCCCTCTCACCCAAGGCAGACCAACGGATGCAGTTATACATTCATTAACTTACAAACTAGTCCAGAAGTCTGCAAGGCTGTTGTACAGATGCATATATACTTTTGTACTTCCTAATACAGACAGTGAGATATTCATTCAGACATGTACATACAGCTGTAAGGCTGTGAAAACAGAGAATGACATACTGGCACATTTACTTAAACATCTCATGAGAGTGCTACCTAGCCCATAGGGCAGGGTGCTATGTGTTTAAAAGTTAACACATGTACTCTGGAGATTCACAGTGTTCTCCAGTATTGTATCTTTTATAGATTCACATGCTTGAATCTTCCCCGTCATCATGATGGGAGTCCCACGGTACAGTAAAATAGCAGTATTAAAACTTCAACATTCAACAGTGGAAATAGGTTGCTAACAGCTAGTGAATTCTTATGGGCATTTGAATGTTGAAGTTGTAATACTTTACTGTTACCGTGGGACTCCCACCATGACGACGGGGAAGATTCAATCATGTGAATCTATCAAAGATATCAATACTGGAGAACCACAGTGTACAAGTAAGTAACTTGTTTTTTATATGCACTCCTAGAGACCCATGTGCCCAATGTCATAATTTCAGAATGTTATGTGTACACCACTCAAAAATACTAACTTTAGTTAGGAGGCTTTATTATGTCAAAACTCCTGTTCTATGTTTAGTAGAAATGATTAGGGCCCTTTTGCATGGTACTGTGACAGAGGTAGAAAAGGTTTGTTGTGATGTACAAATTCTTTTCCTTGGTCCTGAAGAGGAGTGTAAGGAAACTGAGGTTTTGGTATCTGTAGGTCTACCGGAACGGCACACTGGTATTAGTACTGATAATTTTGAAGAAGAAATTAGAACGTTTAATAGTGTTTCTTCAGAGAACCCACACTGTTTTTGCATTTGTTGTTGACACATTCCCGACAAAAGTCAAACTCGAACTATTGATTTGTTTATAAAAAGTGAAAACGAGGACATTAATAAGTGGCGTAAATTTGCTGTTTACTTATTTGTAGAGGAACAGTTTGACTTGTCCACACAACAAGTTAGTATGTAAATACTGCTAAAATACGTTAGAGGAAACAAAATGCCTGCTAGAGCAGTTCATAACAAGTTAGAAGTACTACCTTTTCCTGAAGTACTTCAAGATTTGAATGTTCATGAATCTATACCTGACCAATGTATACATCTATTCCAAGCTATAGTCCGTATGGAGCTAAAGACAGGGAAGTTACCTCAAACAGAGCTTGCAGAAAGGTTTTAAAGGTAGAAGTGTGTACTTGCCATTATATTTCAGTCACAATATTGAAACTGTAGGGGTACAGAGAGATTTGGAATAAGCTCTTTTACTTCTAGTAAATGGTGTTCCTACCAAGAGTAAAAAGCTATGGCAAGAGTTAGTGGATGTTACTAAAATAAAAAATGCAACATAATATATGGTACAAAATATTATTTATTATAAAGATATAGATGGTCTTCAAAATGTAGCACATATGGAGGATGTTACATCATCATCAAGAGGTCAGATTGAAAAAGTGGATCGCTCCAGACTAGAAGATTTATGAACACTACAGTATTCACCCTCTCCATTCTAAGGATATCATTGGTGATGCTATTGATCTCTTTCAAATGAAAGGAGCAAGAGGAGCTCCCTTGAGTGTGTAGGAGAAAAGTCTAGAAGCTCGTGGTTTTCCGTATCACTTTCCCACAGGAATGGGTGGTAGATATGATGACCGGCCTGTACAGATACCGGCAGCTGAGTACAGATCATCTAGACTATGCTCAGAGTGTCCTTGATTTTGCGAATGTATTCCCTATATATTAATCTACTATTTGAGAGTGACTTGTCTGAGCTATCCTATGCAGTCCATCACATTTTCAAGACAGAAGTGAATCAGAATAATATAATAGCAAGACAATTTCTTGAGAAAGTTAAAGGAAAAGATGAAAACCTGGAATACAACTTGATTAATTTAATGGCATGTCAGCGTGACACCAATTAATATTGGTATCGTTGTCTTGACGAGTTAAAATGGATGTAGAGAAACCTAGGAGCACCGACTTGGTTTCTAACACTCATTTGTGCCGAGCATGAATTTCAAGGCATGCTTTAATTCCTGCGAGAAGCAAACTCAAACATAAAGGACATCAATCTAAAGACAGCAGGAGAACTTTGTTCGCTGGACCCAGCAAACGTTTACAGATATTTTGACCACAGGTTTCAAGCGATGTTGGCTTTCATCTGCAATGAAACAAATCCTCCTCTCGCTGAAGTAACTGATTTCTTTTGGCGTAAGGAGTACAAATGTAGAGGTGCCCCACATATTTACATGCTGCTATGTGTAAAAGATGCTCCGAAGTTTGGAAAAGACACTGATGAGTCTGTCTTGTCTTTCATACAATAGTATGTGACGTGCACCATCCCGTAAGTGTCGGAAATATTATCATCGAACATACAAATCCAAAGAAAGTTTTACACAAGATCTTGTTTTAGATTCCCACAGCCTGTAATCTCAGAAGGAACATTGAAAAGCTTTTTGTCTGCAACATAGCTAACAAAAATAGCCTGCCTACTTATTTAAAATGGTGGACTATCTCACCTCGATATGAAGCACTGTAGCATCACAATAGAGCCAAAGGACACGTGACCCTGTGGGGGAGATTGACACTCTACCTCTATATTATAAATGGGGAAGCATTCCAGAATTTTTACGTTTGATTCTATTATCCGGACGATATGAATCAGTACTTTAGATCTCAGCTTAAGACGCCATCTGAGCTTTTTTGAGCTTGACTCCTTATGTTCCTGTCCCCATGGTGATTGTGGAGTAGTACTATTGGTGTAAACAGTTCTTGTAATCTCAACATTTCAGCCTTGGATGTTCACATGGTTTTTACTTTGGCTTCATCCTTGCAGAAAAATACTCTTGAGCCGTAGCACTAATTTTGAGTTTGGGGCACCTTCTTTGGGGGAGAATTAGAACTAAACAAAGAAGCCTAGTATCTGGATAGTTTCCCCTGTTTTCCTATTCCAAGGTGCATTTGATCCTGTTAAGGTAGATGTCTTGTTCTCATACCTCTTCAATCTCCCCCTCCATCAGATACTCGACTGGAAGAAGACATTTTTTTTTGTTCATTCGTCCTCTTTTCTTTTTATAGAATATGCCTACCTTTATACAGAACGTTGGGCACTTGTTGTCCTTACATGGATGAAACCCAGATATTCTTATGATACCTTCCTCATTTGTGAGTATAATTTTTATTAGGGCTAACATACGTCTGATTGTCACATGTTCTATGGTGTTGGTTTATTCACATTATATCCATCTGACTATCTTCACACTGGTCTTCATACGGTTGATGCATGTCTGAGCACACGCCTTGGATATCATTCTAAATATGGTTTCTGTTTCTGGACCTATGCAAACTCTTTTTGAGATGTATTCTCAATTCTATTTTTATTCCTATATTCACTTGTGGTGTAATACATTTGGGGCTCTTTATTCAGGTACGCCACTCTTACTCAACATGTTTGGTTTTTATATTTTGAGCCTTTTGAGTAATTCCTTTGTTTTTTAATAGGACCTCGCTCTGAGAACCGCCTTAGTTCTGCAGTCAGACACACCGTTACATGGAAATCAGACACACCTTCACTCGGAAATAACCGAAAAATACATACAACCTGAGAAGAACAGAGGCTTCAAAATATATCACTGATTACAATCATGTCTTTCTAAAGACGTGTGATATGCCAATATGGATCTATAATTTGTTGCAGACAACTTCACCATTGTTGCTTGCTACGTAACTTCATACATAACAAAGTCATAAAGACAGAAACAAAAGAGATGTGGGAGAAGATTTCTGCAGAAAAGAGCCTTACCAAGAAACCATATAGTTTTAGCTGAAAAATGCTTTTCCACAGAGCAGTAGGTTTATATGAATGCTTGGACAGGTTAAGCTCAGCTAATTTATTCTCCAAGTCAAGAGGAATTCTGTGCGTTAGCCTAGGCCTTGCAAGTAGTCGTAATAGAGTATTAAACTTAGTTCCAGAAATTACATATTGTGTGGAATTTGAACCTGAGAGTAAAGACATTTTGAAGACTAATATGCTGGATACATACTACCCTAGAACGAGTCCTCATCTTGAAAACATGTGTCTCTATGAAGTACTTCAGCACTATACATATATAAGTAATGTAACCAAAAACATAAAACAATGAATAAATGCAGTGCCTTGATGTGATGGTTATTTACTGAGAAACAATGAAGGAAATCTAATTAACCACAGAAAACGTAAAGCCAAACTCCGGAAAAAAAGAGTTTTTCCACTTGGCACTTTTTCAGTTGTTCAAGCCATGATGTGTAGAATCACGATTACTTGGACAGTATGACTGTTATGAAGATTTTTTCATTGTTGTGAAAGGCACCATTGCATGGTCAGTGTTTCCAACTTATCTGCAAATGTTGAGATATGAGATTGAACAGGAAGAAACCACCGCTACTGAGATAGCCAAGAAGAGTTCTCAAAGCAGCCCAAGTTCTGCACCAACAAGTCAAGATCCTCTTGGAGGACCAATAATTCAAAATGAAGAAGCAGTAGCTATGAATGAGGTGGAGAATGCAATGCAGCAAGCAAGACAGGAACACATAGATTTCAAAGAGTTAGTAGAACAACTGAATAATGAACAAAAAGACATTTCTTATGAAGTTAATGATAAAAAAAAGCATGTATTCTTGCATGAGAAGAGACAGTGTGAATGTTCTTCATTTAAACCAGTTTTACTATACATAAGTGGTCAAGCTGGCACTGGAAAAAGCGTTTTAATTAAAGTACTCGCTGGTTAGCTACAGAAGACTGCAGATTCTAATTTGTCATGTGTAGTTACCTCACGAACGGAAATAGCTTCACATGACATTGAAGGAATTACTCTTCATTGAGTATTAATGCTACCTCTAGAATATGACAACAAACTAGAATACCACAAATTAGCTGGTGACGCTTGCCATGAGTTAGCAAGAGTATTAAATACATTGAAGCCTAATTATCGATGAAGTGAGTATGGTTTCTAACCTAATGCTTGCCTTCATACATTTAAGGATGCCGCAGATACTGAAAAGAAACAAAGATGTACTGTTTGGTGGAAAACATGTAATTATCCTTGGCGACCTACTACAACTAAAACCTGAAAAAGGACAACTGGTTTTCAAAACCCTTCTACATAATGAAACAAGGAATTCCCTAGGAAATATTGGGACTGTGAATATTTGAGAATTACTGAGGAATATGCGCCAAGCATCAGATGTGGACTATGGAGATATACTGAAGGACATTAGAGTAGGATATTAGAGTACGGAGATGCTATAAAAGAAGGGTAATGTGCTTTGGAAACTCGCCTTATCAAGAAACTAATTCCATCTAATTTTATGGCAGAAGAATGAATGTATGAATTTCAATAAAGTAAAAAAGTATATAGTTTGTTTAATGCCAATCCTTCAAAAGTGCCTGGAATTCAATGAAGAATTACTACAACTGGAAAAAGAAGACATTTTTGAAATTACAGCTACTTATAAAATGGAACATCAGGGAGTCTCAATACTACTCACAGATAAACTACAAGCAAAATTGGACTCTTTGCAGATGTCTGTTTCAAAAACTGCAGGCTTAGAGAAGCGGTTATGTCTTTGCAAAAAGTGTTGCATCATAATTTAAATGTTTCATTCATTATCCAAACAGAGCTGAAGTGGAATACTTGGTCATAAAAATTGGTGTCAAGCAGATTGGTTGGTGTGTTGTATTTTTTTGTTAGTGAAAGACTTATACATTCAGTGAAAGCAGTTCCCGCTGTCTCTAGCGTATGCTGTAACATCCACAAATTGCAGTGTTTAAGTGTAGATGCAGCTTTTATTAATATTGCAACTACTGTATTCAAAGAAGGAATGTCATGTAGGATTGTCGCGAATTCGAACATTGTCTGATATGTTTTGATTTACTTTATGAGAAGAAGGTGCTGATGCAAGCTGTGTAAGGGAACGTAATCCGTTAAGAAGTCTGTATGCTCCTCATTTAGGCCAGTACACTGTTTATGAGAAACAGTTAATCTGTCCAGAAGGGAAGATTACAAACCAGTGTATGGATGCTCAAGAAAAGGAAGGACCGATGGAGAATCCCCAAGGATCAAAGAAGAGAAAACTGCTAAATGATGGAGAAGTTGTAGGTTTCCAGTTTGAAAACAGTTCAGGAGTCAACTGCTATGTAAATGTTGTTCTGAATGTACTGTTCCATTTGCCACATGTAGTAAACTAAATTGAACGAAAAAAGAGATAAGAGAATCTGTTCCACACTATATAGTTTGCTCCAACGTTTACTAAGTGACAGAAGTGCAATACATTCTGTTTTAGGAATCCGAGATCTTATAGATATATCTATCAGATCAGTAGTGTTTTCTCTAAATATTCAAAAAGATTCACAATAATTTATTATGGTAATGCTAGGAGTGTTAGAGCAAAAAGAAGTAAGTATTAATGAGTTATTTGGATTGAGTTGCGAAGATTGTGGATTCACGTCCAGCACTGTAATTAATTCTGAACTATTCCTATACTTGAAATTATCAAATACTAAAACCGTGTCTTTTGAGAAACTGTTAAAAAAGGCCAACCGAAATATGACCTACCCAAACTGCAGATCAGATGTCATGTCTATGTTGTTTCTAAACTCATATCTCTTGTTTCTTCAACCAAAGTTCTGAGGACAATTTCTGGATAAAAAAGTGGTATACTGTGTTTATCACGTGGTTTATCTGTTTATTAGACATTATTCGGCCTATTGGGGGCAATGTCTTCAAAAAGTTTTTCCAAGTGTTCGATTCCTCTTATCTATGACAATGAAGTTTATATAACATCTAAACACTCCAGTCTCTAATTGCAGTTAAAAACTGAATGTATATACTACAATTACAGCAGCCAACATTGGAACTAAAAACTGTCTTAAAAAAATAAAATAATGACCCCTTTTGTTTCTTCAACAACAAATTCTACATACTACAGTGTGGCATTATTCAGCCTACTGAGGGTAATGTTTTAAAAAAATCAAGAGTCCTTTTATATTGGAGAAAGGAGTTAATATAACAACTAAACACTACACTCTAAAGTCGGAATGTGGATGGACATACTCCAATTACTTCAGCTTTAAGATGAAACCAATAACTGCTTCACAAGTAAAAAGTTGTCCCCTTTTGTTTCTCCAACCAAACTTCTACGTTCTATTTCTGGCAAAAACGTACTGTATGGGATTTTTTCTATATCGATCATCACTACTGTACATATCATTTGTCCTACCAGGGTGGATGTTTTCAAAAGGATTGCTGAAATTGAAGACTATTTCACATTTATTTCTGATATTGTACCAGATATAATAATATAAGAAATATTTTTAACATTTGTTTTCTCAGCTTACTGTTGTAAATGTAGAAAAAGCCACTAATTATTGACCTATAGCGAGTGAAATGCAAAGTATCACTTATTTGTAATGATATACTGTGCCCCTTTGTTTTTTTGTGTTTTTTGTTTACAATCCATTGATCAGACCCTCCAGGATTTCACAAGTTTGCGGTTTGCCGCGAAATCGGCACTTTTGTAAAAATGCCGCGATTTTTACAAAAGTGCCAGCAAAATCAGCACTTTTGTAAAAATGCCGCAATTTTTACAGTAGGTGCCTGCAAAAATGAAGGAATGCGCTGAAAAGGTTTTTACATTTCTATGATAATTCTTCACTTGTCTAGAAATGCAGGAAATCAGGGTTCACATAAAATTATGAAGTTTAAAATTTATAGATGAGGGCACCAAGTGTACTGGTGGACTACCATGATGCCATTTACATTTTGGTAGTACAGGATGTATAAATGTAAACAGAACCACCAGAGAAATGCGTACGTGGGGGAAGTGATGGAATACGTTGTTTTAAGAAATTGGTGACACTTCACATATGGTAAATGTAGAAAAAGGTACATCCAGTGATTAGAAAGATGATGATACAGATGATACAGAGTTGCCCCATCAACAAAATAACACTAGTTAATAGTTTGAAATACAGACTGCACTAGTGTACAGGGCGCAAACTATCTAGATATTTTTTTCTACAGTGAAACACATCTCTGTATTAAGCCACACTGAGAACTATTTTTATTCAAACAGTACTATACTTTGAAGATTCTTCACGGATAGCACACCAGTTCTGGTAAGCTTTAATTTACCACATATCAAAATAAAATGATGAGATAATACACATTTACTAACTCAAAAGCCAAAACTGTATTGCTGCAAAACCATAAAACGATGGTCCAAGCCATTCACTAGCAAGGTCTAACGTAGGCTTCTCCAACAAGTAGCTCATGAGCTACCAGTAGCTCTACAGCTACCTGTACGTAGCTTTCCTGTGTGCAATGCAACATACTTAATTAGGAGATTTGCTCGGCTGAATTAAAATGCACATACCAAAACTGAAAATTATGTATTTGAAACGAAAATATGTGTATTTTCATAGCTCATTAGCTGATGTATTGAGAAATGGTTCAATTTGCAAAATATATTTATTGATTGATATGTGTTCGATAACTCATCAGGTATTGGGCAGAATTATTATTAATATTATCACTTGGTGCCAGGGGTATTGCAGCTATGGCTGGTATGTATTATACATGTAGAAGAATTCCAAATTGGCAAAGCCTTGTTACATTACTTCTGGAAACCCCTCCTGAGGCACTGAGGCCGACAACTAACTGCTGGTAATCATGAATGGGGTGGCCACTAAAATAATCTTGTCTGATGTAATCGGTATCAAAAACACTAATAATGTTAGTAGCTTGGTATGATTTTCATTGCATGGTCTAACGCGGCCCCCACCATTAATAAGGGTTTGGCACGCTTTAAGGGGACGTGGGGCCGACACTAATGTATGTCTACAGCAGGTAGTGCAGATGTCGGATGGGTAGGTTGTAGTAACGCATGGCCAGACATGCATGCACAAGGGGCTGGAAGTGGCGCATTAATGCCACTAAATTTCCATATTTGTGCTGCTAAATTTCCATATTTGTGCTGCTAAATTTGCTAATCCATGCCGCAATATCCTGGTCTAATTGATTGTTTTTTTCCCACTTTTCGAGGATGATACTTCATACAAACCATTGTTTAGGGTGAAGAAGTATGAAAGCTGATAACAATAAAAAAAGGGAAAATTGTATTATTACTATATTGTAATATTGTCTTCTAGTATAAACAATGTATTATGTTTGTGTAATTTTGAAGATTAACTACTAACATATCTTTATCTTCTTTTTTTTAATAGTGGCTGCAGTTGAACGTCGTTAGATGTCTCAAAAAAGTTCTTCTACTAGACACACATAGCTTACTGATGTCCATGGAGAGGGTTTTTAATCATAAAGTGTACTTGCCATACTTTCCCTTTAGCTTTTTTTCTCAATTTTCCAATTAAATGTTTCAGTGCAGTACAGCACATTTCTAGGTAGTCATGCAGTAACTCAATTATTCAGACACTTATTTATGCAGGCACTAACACATCCAAACACTTACCTATACAGTTGTCATAGAAGCAGTGCCTCAGAGACACGGATGTACCTGCTATTTCACTTTTAGACTAGACACACCTGCACCCGTTAACTAAAACAGACAATGACACACCATTTGACTCACTGATATACCACTCACACATCACTCACTTACCCCTACAGACATTTACACAACCACTAACTCACCCATAGAGCCACTTCTACTAGCTCCCACTCACCCATACAGCTACTCACACTAGGAATTACTCACCCATACATCCAGTCACACAACCATAGAGTCACCATACTACCACTCACACAAGCAGCCACTCTTTTGTATGACTTATCACACCCCCACTCAGACACTCATACAGCCACTTATACAGTCACTCACTCATTCATACAGGCACTCACACATCCACTGACTGACCCATACAACTACTTACACAGCTACTGATTCACCCGTAGAGCCACTCACACTAGCATTGACTCACCCATATAGCCAGTTGTACACTCACTCAGTCACCCATACACACACTCAGGCAGTAATTCAGTCACCCCTGTATCACTGATGCACTTATTGTATCACACATACACCATTCCTGCACTCATCCAATCACACATACACCACTCATGCACTTACTCATTCAGTCATGCCCCACTCATATACTCATTCAATCATAGGTGCACCACTAATCCACTCATTTTGTCACCCATGTATACACTCATGCAGTCATCTTATTCAATCTCCCAGGCACTACTGATGCACTAATCCAATCATTTATGCACCACTGATACTCATTCAGTTACTGATACACCGCTCATGCACTTACTCATTCATCCATGCACCACTCATGCACTTATTCGAACATCCATGCACCTCTCATGCACTCATTCAATCAGCCATGCATCACTCATGCATTCATTCAGTCATCCATGCACCACTCATGCACTCATTCTAACATGTATGCATCACTCATTCTAAAATCCAAGCACCACTCAGACTTATTCAATCATCTAATCACCACTCATACACTCATTCAATCATCCATGCACCTTTCATCCCCTCATTAAATCATCCATGCATATCCCATGCTCTCATTCAATCATCCATACACCACTCATGCACTCAGTCATCCAGTTATCCCTCATACTCTCATTCTAAAATTCATGCACCACTCATTCCACTTATTCAATCTTCCAAACACTGATGATGCACTCAATCAGTCATCCACGCACCACGCAAACACTCATTCTGACATCTATGCACCATTCATGCATTCAGTCAAACCTCCATACACCACTGATTCAATCATACATACATTACTTATGCACTCATTTAATTGTCTGTGCATCACTCATTCAGTCACACATGCACCACTCGTGTATTTATTCAATCATCCATCCACCCCTCGCACTCATTCTAAAATCCATCAATCAATCAAGCACTCATTCTAAAATCCATGCACCAGTCACACACTAATCTAATCATCCATACCCCACTGATGCACTCATTTAATCATCCATTAATTACTTGTGCACTCATTTGATTATCCATGCACCCCTCATGCACTCATTCAGTCATCCATGCACCACTCATACACTCATTCTGACATCCATGCACCATTCATGCGTTTATTCAAACATCCATACACCACTGATGCACTCATTCAATAATCCATACATTACTTATGCACTCATTTAATCATCCATGCACTCATTCAGTCATCCATATAACACTCATCTCATTATCCATGCACACCTCGTACACTCATTCAGTCCTCTATGCACCACTCATGCACTCATTCAATCATCCATCATTTACTACCCATGCACTCATCCTAACATCCATGCACCAATCATTCAAACATCCATACACCAATCATGTACTCCATCATCCATGCATCACTTATGCACGCATACAATCATCCATGCACCACTAAAGCACTTATTGAATGATCCATGCACCACTCATACCCTCATTCTAACATCTATGCACCACTCATGCACTCGTTCTAACATTCATGTACCTCTCATGCACTCATTCAATAATAATTATTCAAAAAGAGGGGGGACTAGGAGCAAAGTTAGAAAGTATGAAGTCCAGTACCCATGCTCCTCTAGAGTTAAATGTACAAACTGGGGGGTAGCTGTTCCTTAAAAAATGGGAAGAGGAGGAGAGGGAGAAAAAAGCCAGTAATGGGTAACTGAGACCACCCACTTCGAAGTCAATATGGGAGGTCAGAAAAGGGGGAATTACTCCTTGAGTATTTAGTGCTCTCACACACCCTTGCAGGTGTCATGCTTCATCATGGGGCGTTGCTCCTCGTGGGGGTGGCGCTGCAGTCCGTCACGAGCCCTGCAAGAGGGCTCTTTAGCAGAGATCTTTTAGGAGTCGCCGCAGTTGTGCATGGGGGTGTGTGGGCCTAGACAGGTGAGGTAAGTGAATGTTAAAATGACTAAATGGAACCCTGAAACAAAGTTTTATTCACGGTTCCAGATAGACAGTTAAAAACGTAGTGAATCCTGGAGCTCCTCTTTGGAAAAAATTTAGAGGGCGGACGTGAAACTCACCGCTGCTCTCAGGATGGGTGCTGTGGTGTCAATGAAGTATATCTAGAATAAGGTCAACATGTTTCGCGCTCAATGGTGGTCCATAAGGGATCCTATCGCGCTTCGTCAGGACTGATTAAGGAGATAAGAGTGTGGTGATGTCAGAAAAAGATAAAGGAAAAGGACAGGTTTCAGAAAAAACTGTATTCCAGTAGTTCCTTGATTAAAGGCAAAAATGCGAACAAGCGCTGTGAGGCACTCTAATAGTAGGGGCCTATACCCAACCCCAAAATTCAAGGGGAAGGGCTACATCGGCAGCGACACAGTGGCAGGACGAGGAAAATAGCTCGCCTGTGAATGGGTGGATAAACCTACCCTTCGTACATCGGGTGCCAGGATGAGTTACCCATTACTGGCCTTTTTCTCCCACTCATTCAATAATCCCTGAAGCATGTATGCACTAATACAATCATCGACTAATGTACACATTCAATAATATATGCACCACTCATGCACTCATTCAGTTATCTATGTACCACTCATGCACTTATTCTAACATTCATCACTTATGCACCTATTTTTAGGTCATGCATTAGCGAGGACCTGTTGTATCTCTCGGTGAGGCTTTGGCAAACTCACCCATTGCCATTGGCTGTGAGTTGCAACATTCAGAAAGGCTGGCTTCTTATTCGTCCATTTCTTTTTTTTTTTTTATAAACATTTTATTAGTAACAAAGACAGCAGCAGAAACAGATACATTGACAATGTAGAGATGTCCACCTATACCATTACCGCCCTTCCTCGGCCCCCATCCACCACACTGTAGTCCAGTACGTCTGAGAATCATATTACGCCAATCGCCCCCTGCGGCTTGCTTTTTACATTTCTCCGGGCTAGGAGTCCTCCTGTCTGTCGGCCAATCGGGACCCTTCACCCAGTGTGCTGTTGATCCCGTGCTGCCCCCATAAGTATCTGCTGTCTCTCTTTCCTGAGTTCTATCGTCGGAGAGATACATATGTTCCCTCTATACTTATTCCATTTTCCCCACTTGTGATCCCATTTTCGTGGGCACCCCCTCTCTTTGAACACCGTTTTCTCCGCTAGCATGGCATGATCCATGTCCTTGGCCCATTCTGTCATTTTTGGTGTGGTATCTACTCCCCACCGCTGGGCAATGTTCCTCTTTGCTACACACCATCCCCCTGTGGCCCACTCTTGCTCAATCTGCGTGAGGTCCGTCGCTACCCAGATATTAAGCAGACACAATGAGGGTGTTGGGTGTATTGCCTTACCACATGCCCTAGCCATTTGTCTGGTGACATTGACCCAGTATCTCTGTATGTGGGGGCAGCCCCATAAGATGTGGAGGAATGTGCCCGTCTGAGCGCAGTGCCGGAAGCACTGCGAGTCTGGCCGCCTATTGAGTCTGTGCAACAATATGGCATCATAGTAAACCCTGTGTAGGACTTTAAGCTGCACCAGTCGAAGACGCATTGGGATAGCCACTTCTCTGGGCGAGGACAGTGCCTCACGCCAGTCCTCATCAGGCAGGACCCCAAGTTCTGCCTCCCAAGCCACTCTGAGCTTAGACATCGGGTCTCCCCGGTTGTTAATCAGCTTCCTGTACGTGAGTGATATGGCCTTGCGGTTCATAGGGTCCAACAAGAGCCCATCTTCCAGACGAGAGGAATCTGGAAGGGGTGCGTTTTTAGGTCAAGCCGATTCTATGGCATGGCTAATCTGTAGGTAGCGAAATCCCTCCGATGGAGCTAACTGGTACTTGGCCTGAAGTTCCGCGAACGATGCCTTTTTCCCTTTCACCCACACGTCGCCCACCTTGGAAATTCCGATCAATTCCCACTTATCGAATCCCGCATATGTACTGAGTCTCCCCAAGATGTCCGGTTCCCATAGTGGGGTTGCTTTCGTTAGGCGTCCCCGCCATCCCATCTGTTTCTGCGCCCCATGCCACACCTACACCGTGCGCGCCGTTGGGCCGGTCAGTCCTAACTTCTTGTGATTGGTGTATAGGGCTCTGTTATATTCCCCCTTCCCCATTAGCCAGTGGTCCGTGCGGAAGCTCGGATCGTCATGTCTCCCGAACACCCAACTGTTTATGGCCGTCAATTGCGAGGCCTGGTAATACAGGCGCAGGTCTGGCAAACCTATTCCCCAATCGTACCATCCCATGGTTAGCTTAGCCATTGCTATGCGTGGCGGTTTATTGTCCCATAGCAAATCACGCACTGCGGCCTCGATCTGTGAAAAATAGGAGTTGGGGACCGGATTGGGCGTATTCTGTAACGCGTAGAGAAAGCGCGGTAGAGCTAGCATCTTGTATAGGGACGCCCTCCCCAGTAATGTGAGAGGGAGGGTCTTCCAATGTACCACATCCCTACGAAACCGCCGCAACACCCCCTGGAGGTTCCTTTCAGAGAACAACACCATATCTGTGGTGATAAATATCCCCAAGTAGAGGAAACCCTGGCGGGCCACCGGGATAGAGTAGCCTCGAGGACTTCGGGGAGGTTCTCCCCAAAGGGAATACATCTGGGATTTAGACCAGTTTATTTGATACCCAGAGTGTGCCCCAAAAATATGGAATATGTGGAGTACCCGACGTAGCGAACGAGCGGGGGAGGCGAGGTACAGCAAGATATCATCAGTGTACAATGATATACGGTCCTCGTGCTCCTCCGTCCATCTCATGCCTCTAATCCCGGGATCCCCCCTTATCCAAACTGCCAATGGCTCAAGAACCAGAGCAAAAAGCAGGGGTGACAGTGGGCAGCCCTGCCTGGTGCCCCGGCCAAGGGGAAGGAGGAGGATCGATGGTTATTCACCAAGACGTGTGCCCTAGGTTGCGAATATAGCAGCTGAATCCATCTCTTGAATTTGGGGCCGAATCCAATTCGGTCTAGGACTGCGAACAGGTATTCCCATACCACGCTGCCAAACGCCATACGCGATTCGAGCGCCAGCAGTATGGCCTCCTCCTCAAGGGTATGCACCCGCCCTATCACCCCGTTGACCCGGCGCAGATTACGCGCCATATTCCGTCCAGGCATGAATCCAGACTGGTTCGGATGGATCAAGTCAGTCGGTTCGCCAGTAGCTTGGCCAATATCTTTGCCTCTATGGCGATCAGAGAAATAGGCCTATATGACTGACACTCGTCCACTGGCTTACCGGGTGTGTGGATGACCACAATAGCGGCTTCTCGGACATCTACTGGTAGAAGGGCAAGCTCGCAGCTTTCATTATAGAGGTTGAGCAGGTGGGGTGCCAACGAAGAGGCCATAGACTTAAGTAACTCTATCGGGATGCCATTGGGGCCCGCTGCTTTTCCGGACCGGACATCTTGTATGCCTTATGGACTTCCTCAGTGGACAACTCAGCCTCTAATGCCCTACTGTCCTGCTCAGACAGACCCCTAACCTCGATAGTGGCCAGAAGGTCTGCCGCCCACGCCGCCTGGGAGGCCTCCGGGGCTTCATAGATTGATTTGTAATGTCGGGCAAATGTTTCAGCGATCTCCCGTGGATCTGTGATCTGGGTGTCCTCAACCCCTTTGAGTGCACGCACCCAGCGCGATGCCTGTTCCCTCCGCTCCAGCCAGGCCAATAGCTTTCCTGTACGCTCCCCTTGCTCATAAATCCGAAGCCGGCTGGCCAACAGTCTCCTATTTGCGTCCTCTAGTAATAGCTGTTTGTAGTCTTGTCGTTTTATGTTCAGTAGATGTTGAGTGTCTTCCTCCGGGTCTAGGGAGTTCACACCTTCAAGACGAAGGATGTCTGCCTCCAACTACTGAGCTCTCCTTCGGCGCTCGGCCCTGTGGCCAGCAATTACCGACAGCGCCCTCCCCTTGATTACCGCGCCATATGATCCCCATAATGTAACCGCTGATGTGACCGAACCAGTATTTTGTGCGAAATAGTATTCCGTCTCCGCCCGCAGAGTTTCCCTGATATGAGGGACCTTTAGTGCCCAAGGTGGTATCCGGATGGGGCCCGGCTGCGGCGGGTGCCGCACACCCAGGACCGTGCTCACCGGGGAGTGGTCCGAGATGCCCCGCGCCAGACACCGCGAGTCCGAAAAATCCTGGACATGTTGTGCATGTGTAAATAGGTAATCTATTCTTGATTGACTCCCGTGGACCCCCGATTGAAATGTGAAGTGTGTGTTCCTGACATGCGCCCACCTCCAGACGTCCACCAACCCTAGGGCCTCGACAAAATCTCGCAACTGGGAACCACGTGCTGGGTCACGTCTAGGGGGGATCTATCCACTAATCCGTCTATCGTCAAGTTAAAGTCGCCCCCTACCACTAGTGTGCCCATTGGAAGGTTTAGAAGCAAAGTCGCTACGTCTGACAATGTCGTGCGCTGTAGGCCAGGGGGTGCATAAACTGAAACTATGTTGAGAACTCTACCTTCCCACATGCCTGTGCAGGCTACGTATCTCCCTAGCTGATCAGTCCAGGTCCTGTGGTGAACTTAGGGACAGGTTTTCTTCAGGAGTATTCCTACACCTCTAGAGCCAGTAGTGAAACCCGAGTGTGCCAACATGCGGTATCCCTTCCTGTCTAGGGCCCTACATGAATTTCCATGTAAATGGGTCTCCTGTAAGAGTACCATATCTAGCCCCTGGCGATGGACATACTGCAACACCACTCCCCTTTTAATCTTGTCCCCCAGCCCATTGATGTTCCAGGTTACAAGTCTAAGCCCTTTCCCTATTACCATAAGTGTCTGGTCGTGACTGATCGACCTGCCTCAGGGGCCCGCGATGGCTGGTTCTCATTCGTGAAGTGAATTGCGTACCTACTGGACATTCCATAGTATCTCTTAATCATCGATTGATTTCCGCTGTCAACTGAACATAACAACCACTAATTTCGAGTCGATAAATACTGTCAATCCATTCCACCAACCCACCCCACCCCCCGCTTCCCCCCCAACTGACCAAACTCCCCTGTAACTCATGCCTGGAAAACAGACCCCCCTCCCTGCTTCCCTGCATAGTGGGACCAGAACTGCCCGCCCCCCCCCAACCTGCAGAGTGCCTGTCGCCCCCCCATAAACAACTCTAGGGAACGCAAGTAACCCCACTCCCTGTGCAGTCATTAGTCAGGTACGCACTCCTCCTCCCCTACCCACCTCCCGCCTATTCGTCCATTTCTGACAAAGTCCCCCCTTTATTTGTTTAATTCTCTTTCCAGCGATTTCACTCTGAGAACATTTTATTTGGCCATCACACAGTACAAAGTGTAATGTAAAGTGGGGGCCACTCGGCCCTCACGCCCACATGGCGGTGCGGCGCCCCCCCTCCCCCGGCCTTTCGGTGTTGGGGGTGTGTCGCGTGGCGATGACGCGCGTGGCGCCCCCCCAACACCGATAGGTTGATGCCTCCCCCGTGACCCGGAAGCAGCCATTCGGCTTCCGGGGCAAGGGGGCGGGACGACCGGGGTGCAGGCCCCCTGTGCGACGTGCAGCCCCCTTTATAAGGCGCGGGGAGCGGGGGGGCGCCCTCTTGCTCCTGGCTCGCTCCCCGCGTCTTCCGTGTGCCCCACGCTCGGGGCGGACTAATTATTTCCCTTTGTTTTGCAGGTCGAGGGTCGACGGAGAATTCCGCCTGTGGGTGATCGGCAGCTTTGCACCTACGGAGGAAGGGAAGCAGGCTGCGGGCGTTTTGATCCGGGGAAATACGCGTGAACAAAGGGGGAGTGGAGTGAACGGAGGAAGCAGAGAAAACGGAGGCTGATTGGTTTCTTTAAGCCGGTGGAAGAACGCACTGGATATCCTTCACGGAGCGCTGCAGGTGCCATTCGGGACTGGGGACAGCGTCGAACGACTCGGTAAGGTGTGGGAGCTGGTGCCGGTCGAGCGGCGAGATAGGCTGCAGGCAATTGAGTTAAACGGAGGCTGATTTAACTGGTGTCTGCTTGGTTTGTGCAGGTTGCGAAGCAGGATACAGCAGGGCAGCCATTGGATGGGAGACTATTTAGTAAATGCTTGAATTTTAAACAGTTTGAAGCGGGTTTTGAGTGATTTCTCCCGACCAGTGCTCATTTCAGTTCCCAGAAAGGTTAATTTGCAGGGCGGCTTGCATTTAACAGTTTTTAACGCGGTTTTGAAGTAATTTAAGGAGCTTGGTGTCAATTGTGGGGCTCTAAAAGGGGTTTTGTTTGGATTGCTACGAATTTATTCCAGGCACTGGGGATTGATTTCACAAAGTGTTTGTCCAGGCTAGTAATATTTGTTTTCCGTAGGAACCTTGACTCTGGTGCTTCTTTCCGGTGGCGGACAACGGATCACGGCAGAGCACAGCAACGGGCTGAGGACACACGGGTCTTTGGTGGTAAGGGGAGTGAGGCAGGCCTGCATTTCATTGCTTCTGGAGGGCCGCGGGGCTTGAGACCTTCCTACAAGGGGTTGGCGCTCGCCCACACGCTAAGACTAGCTTGGTGTGTTTTGCGGTCACTGTTGCTTGGTGCTTACGGCCATCCTCACATCCTACATCTGTAAAAGGTACAATCGCCGGTGTTTGGCTAGGTCTAGTTTGCATTACGATTGTCAAAATATGCCGGGGGCACGAGTTAATAGGAGTTCCCGCATGGAGCAAATGATGCAGGCTATGATGCGCAGGATGACGGCGATTGATAGGCGCTTGGGTAAGGTAGATGAGTTGGGTAGGAATGTGGCAGAGATTAATCAGAGGCTGGACGGGCCGCCGGGTCCACAGGGCAGGCCAAAAAGGATAGTCCACCCACCACAGCCTAGAGGGGAATTTGTCACCCCTCCTAAGAGGGGCAAGTCTAAGAGAACTGCGCACACAACGCCCAAGAATACAGCTGACGGGGAGGGTTTGCCAGGGGAAGTGCCTAAGGATGCCCCCGGTAGGCCCCCATTGGCACCGGCGGGGCCAGCTCCGCTTATACCAGCTTTGCCGGTCGCCCCTGTCGTGGTCATTCCCCCTGCCACCCCTGTGAGCATTGCCCCCGTCGGGGTCCCAACCCCCCCGAATAATGTTGTCCCGGTGGAATTGGCATCCCAGATAGCCGCTGTTTTGCCCTGGTTACAGTTGGGGGGGGGGGGGGTATTGCCATCCTCTCAGGATCATTCAGCAGAAGCATTGAAACTGGTTGAGATGATTAAGTTGTCCAGGGCGGGGGAAGGGGCACCATTGGCACCACTTACTCCTCCAAAAGGTTCCGCCAGAGGGCAGACGGCGAAGAAGGATGGGGCGACGTCGCAAGGTATTGACAATGGTAAGGAGGTGGCTTTGCCATTACTTAAAGATGGTGCTATACCCTCAAGGAAAGAGAATTTGGGGCAACATGTGTCACAGGCTGTGAAAGAGATGATCTGGGCGGGCAAATATATCAACATTTTCTCCTTGCTGCTCGATAATAGGGAACTTGAATACGCCAAGTCGCAAAAGGAATGGATGTTGCCCAGTGAATGGAGAACGGAGTTGGTTAAGTTCAGAGTTGAGGAGACATTTGTTAACTGGATGAGGGCCTTTTCCGTGTTTAGTGCCATTACAGCTGAAAGGTCGCCCAATTTACAAGCTGAAATGGCCTGCTACCAGAGCAGGATTGCCATGTGGAGCGAGACACAAGTGGGGAATGGGTGGAAAGAATATGACATTTCATTCAGGAAGGCTAAGGAATTCAATCCTTCTCTAGCGTGGGATGTGGTGGATTCCTTGTCATGGTACAATCAGATATCTGGGGGGGCAGCAGCGATGGGGGCAGCCGCTTCACAGAAAATATACCCGGCCAAGCCGCAACAGCCCTTTCGGCATGCGCAGGGAAGTGAGGTACCAGGAAAGGGCAAGGGTTGGGGGGAAAAAAAGGGCGTATGTTGGGATTTCAACAAACGGTCATGCACTAGGGCAGCGGGCACATGTAAGTTCAAGCACGCCTGTTCATTGTGCGGGCACCCCTCACACCCCGAGACCTCCTGCAGATTTAAGGGTGGCAACCAGGGCTCCAGGGGGAGAAGGAAACCTGAATAGACTTGAGGAGGGTTTAGTATCGCACACTCCCATTGATGTCGTGGCATTGATTCCCTGGCTGAACAGATACCCAGATCACGCAGCGGCTAAATTACTGCAGGAGGGATTTTCTTGGGGTTTCTGGATACCGGCGGGAGGGTACACAGGTAGGACTGAGTGCAGGAACCAACTGTCTGTAAAGCATAACCCAGGGGTAGTGGCTGCAAAAATTGAAAAAGAATTACGCTTGGGTAGGTTAGCAGGACCGTTTGACGAGGTGCCAGTGCCCAACTTTGTTTGTTCCCCACTTGGTGTGGTCCCTAAGAAAGAGAGAGGCGAATATAGACTCATTCATAATCTCTCAGCCTCAAGGGGGGCATCCTTGAATGATGCTATAGATGAGAAGGTCTGCAGTGTAAAATATGCTTCTTTTGACCAAGCGGTGGTGTTGCTTAGGGGCCTGGGTCCAGGGGCATTGATGGCCAAGTCTGACATAGAGTCTGCATTTCGTCTTCTCCCCGTGCATCAGGGGGATCACCACCTTTTGGGGTTCAAGTTTGATGGGAAGTATTACATGGACAAATGCATGCCCATGGGTTTTTCGATCTCGTGTGCCTATTTCGAGACGTTCAGTTCCTTCTTGGAATGGGTAATGAGGCAGACAACCGGGCATCAGCAGGTCATGCACTACCTGGATGACTTTCTCTTCCTGGGTGCGGCTGGGACGCAGAAGTGTGCACGGGCATTGCAGGAATTTTGCGTGCTCATGCGGGCTTTTGGGGTCCCGCTTGCGCCAGGGAAGACAGTGGGGCCAGCTACTTGCTTAGAATTTTTGGGCATTGAAATAGACTCTGTGGAGGGTTGTTTCAGGCTCCCAAGGGAGAAGGTATGTAAATTCAAGGCGGCATTACGCGCGTGCCTGGCCAAAGAGAAGGTCTCGTTACAACAGCTTCAGGAAACAGTGGGCTAGTTGAATTTCGCGTTGAGGGTGATACCAATGGCTCGCCCCTTTTCTCGCTCAATTGCGCAGGCTATGAGGGGCCTGCGAGAAAAACACCACTGTACTAGACTGTCGCATGAGGTACGCCAGGACATGCAGATATGGATGCCATTCCTGGAGGACTTCAACGGCAGGGTTGTGTGGTCCGGCCCCCCCATTACTTCAGCGGAGTTAGGTTTATGGACTGACGCTGCTGGGAGTGTTGGGTTTGGTGCCATCCTTGGAAACAAGTGGGTCACCCACAGGTGGCCGGACGAATGGGTGTACAGTGAGTTGACAACCAACATTGGTTTTCTGGAGCTGTTTCCCATTTGGGTTGCATTAATGGTCTGGCCAGACCTTCTGCGTAACAAATCAGTAATATTCTGGTCAGACAACATGACGGTGGTGGAGTGCATCAATCAGCAAGCGGCACGCTGTAAGTTCATACTCCGCCTCTTGAAGGCGATTGTGTTGAGATGCTTGCTATTGAATGTTGTATTTAGGGCAAAACATGTACCAGGTGTCCTTAATAATGCAGCCGATGCACTCTCTCGCCAAAAAATGCAGGTATTCAGGGAACACCTTCCATCAGCAGAGCCTACACCGACTCACTTCCCGTCAGCACTCTGGCAGATTGGTGCCCCAAATTAGAGGACCTCGTGGCTGCTAGCTTAGCTCCCAAGACAAGGACAGCATATGAAGGGGCGTTTGGTTCATATTGCACTTTCTTGGGGCGTGACTGGGAATCCAAATGGGCTTTGGAAAATAGCTTTACGGATTATCTGGGTAGTTTGCATCACGAGGGTTGCTCAGTGGCCACAGCTAACAGGCATAGGGCAGCTGTCTCCTTTTACGCACAGGCGAAGGGGGTGAAAGATCCGACTAACAACTTTGCGGTGCGGAAGGGTCTGAGGGGTTGGCGCCGCTTACAGGGCAGCACGGCTGACACTAGGAAACCAATAGGCTTGGAGAGGATGACGGCATTACTGCCTGCATTGCATGACGTCTGTAGCTCGGGCTGGGAGATACAATTGTTTAAAGCAGCGTTTACATTAGCCTTTTATGGGGCATTGAGGCTGAGCGAGTTGGTGGCAGCCTCTAAGGCAGATAGGCAGGGGGGTATCCAATTCCTGAACACAACAATTCAGGGAGACACATTGTGGGTGACGATTAGGAGATCGAAAACTGATCAGGAGTCCCGGGGGGAGACTGTGGTACTGCACAGGGCAAGGGCCAATCCTTGCTGCCCGGTACACCACGTGGAGACTTTCATCAAGCAGCGAGGTGCACTGTTGGGTGGGCCGCTTCTATTACACGCGGACGGCACCCCTTTAACTAAATATCAGTTCAGAAGAGTCATGGAGTTGACCATTGCCAGGGTGGGCCTTGACCCGAAGGAATTTGGCACACACTCCTTTAGGATAGGTGCAGCCACTGAGGCAATCACAAGGGGTTTACATGTGAACAGTGTTAGAAGAATTGGGAGATGGTCACCCAATTCCAATTGCTACAAACGGTATGTGCGGGTACACATGTTGTAAAGTACCTAGGGTATTACTGACATCGGGTTTTTCTTTTCTGGTTTTGCAGTTCCTTCGCTCTGTGACGCAGGCGGAGAGCTTGCTTCGGGTCATCATCAGGATTCTTTTTTGCAGGCAAGGGTAGAAGGGAGCTAGAGCACGAAGGTTGGTCCATCTCCTTCTTTGGGAGGGGGGGTCTCTGCCTCAGTCAGTTTAGGGGATTCTTTGCTGAGTTGGTCGCCCAACATACAGCCCCACCGGCGGTGGTGATTCTTCATCTGGGGGGGAATGACCTTGCTAGACTGGGTAGGAGGGTCCTCCTGGAAGAGATCATTTCAGCAGCGGGTTGGGTAAGGAGGGTGTGCCCTGACTGCACTGTAGTCTGGTCTCAGCTGATACCGCGGCTGCAGTGGCGTGGGGGTGAGTCTGTCAGGGCATTGAATCACTCGGTAAAGAGGATCAATACCAAGTTAGAAAAACTTTTCCGAAACTCTCACTTACAGACCATCCCACATGGGACTATTTGGGGGGAGGATTTGTACTTACAGGATGGGGTCCATTTGACGGAGGCAGGGAATAGAATATGGTGTGATAATATCCTAGCTTGGTTGAAGGGCTCTCTGAGGTAAGGATGACCTTTAGGCAGGAGTTGTGGGGGGGGCCAGATCGTCGGGAAACAATGCTGGCCTGTGGCGGTAAGGTCATGATCGCTGAGCAGCAATTTAAGGTCCTAAGGGGGGCGTCACCATCCACGGAGGGGGCGGCCCAGGGGGAGGGGCCACTGGTCCCTCCTAGAACTTCAGGGGCAGGAATATCCGCTAGCTGCTAAAAATGCGGGGGAGGGAGTCACGCTTTCCTTAGGCTGGTAGCCACCCCGCACATACACCATGACGTCAGCATACGACGCAAAGTGTAAGGGCCCTCCTTGTTGGTTAAATGGAGTTCATGATGCCGACGGGGTAGGCGGTCCCCTGTCGCGCATGCGCACCTCTAAGTAAGGGCGTGGTTAGTAGGACTTGACACCGGTTAGCGACCTTGCCGTCTGGCCAGATATGTTAGAATGCAAAATTCAGGCAGGATGTTAGATTCGGATAGGAAACACGCTGTATTAGACGTTTGTTTAGGTTAGCCTTTGAGATTTGTCTACGATACTGTAAATCTAATGTCATGAATTTTGCTTATTCTTGCATAACTGATGTAATGTTGATATTCATCCTTTTATTGTTTTGTATAATATATTAAATACGGCCGGGGGGTCCCTGACCCCCCGCCTTCCAAAGATAATTTGCTTATGACAATTCTTCAAGGTGGTGTGGAAAGCTGGGAGGGGAGGGTAGCCAGTCACGGACCATGTGGCCTCTCTTCTGTCCTCCCATCTGGTTTTACTTTTCTTTTAGTGTCGGCACCCCGCTTTAGCTTTAAACATCTAAAGCTAAAACACAGGGCCGCAATTGCTTTAAAAGTAAAGCAATAAAAAAAATATGTTTTCCATTGCTCTACTTTTGAAGCAATCGGGGGCACTACCGCCTTAGCTTTAGGTGTTTAAATCCAAATCGCGAGTGCCGCCATTGCAATATTTTATTTACATGGGTGTCGCTTTCACTTTACATTATGGCGCCATAGTCTGTGTTAGCAAAGCTCATGCGATCACTGGCAATAATATGCGCACTATTGTGGTAAATAAAATTCCTTTACCTGGACTGAATTTGATACAGAAACATAATAAAATAGCTCAGTAAAATGAGAGGCAGAATCCGTGGTATTAGAGGTTCGGAATGGGCTTTATTCCAATAATCGATTATAATCGGTTGCTCCAAGTTCCATCACCACGGGGGTTCAGGAAGTGAAGTACATACATTATTGACATGAAATGACTTTTATAGATCATACATTACAATGAAGCGAATACAGTAGGCGTAACAATTGATAAGGAAAAATGACGATTTGTCTGCGTAACCAAAAATGGGTGGAACGAGGAGTAAAAAGGAACGTAATTGGTTATGATGTCACATGTAGGTGGATCTATAAGATAATACTTGGCATAGATGCGCGCGCAGCAGCATGACGTGTAATTGACGTGTAACTAGGGGGTGAAGGGGACTTGACATTTAGCTCTACATGTGGAGACAAGAAGTCTGGGGGGTCAAGTCAACCTAGTCCCAAATCATATCTAACATCCTATGTTTAAAGAACTATGTTATCCATAAAAGAAGGACTCTCGGACAGAATCTGTTCTATACTGACTGTGTGTGCGTGTACAAGCGTCTAAGTGTCTACACTAAATGCGAGGGGGTAGAAATATTCCATGGTAACAGGACTATGAATTACTTGCATGAGGACCGAGAAGCCGGGCCTTTTGCTTGGTAACTGGAAGAATGTTTACTTAAACTACTAGGCAGGAATGCATCGGCTGAGGGGGAAGCAGATAATTCGAAGGTGAAATACAGTTCTTGGCAGAGAATAGGCTGATGTCAGGCTTCGTGAGCCGCGCAGAGAATGAGACAAAGTTCATGGTCACAGATGCAGGCTCGAACTGGAGTTTTCAGAGGCAGAGGGCAAGAAGAGTTTGATGACAGAATCTGGGCCTACTTGCCTGGACTGTAAAATGGCATAAGTGAACCATATAAAGCCGGTGGCCTTTCGTACTTAGGAATGGAATATCCGGCCTATTCATGGCGGATCTGACAGAGGACATGTTGACGGTGGACGCACATGTGTTTGCGTCTTCATAACTGGAACTGGAGGGAACATACATGTACTTGTGATTCATACATGAAACCGTTGGGGTCCAAGATAGGGGACATAACTGACCAGAAAAATCCATATTTCCACATTCCCTCCTTGTCCCCTACTTGCCCGTTAAGAGATATCAATCTTCATTAATCCATTGATCTGTTCATATAACATCATTTGTTCTTCTTTCTTCTTCCGTGACGAATGAAATCTTGGTGGTGGAATACACGATGTGGCACACAGACCACAGATCGCTGGTCCACATTGTAGACATAGACAGCAACTGAATAGTATGAGAAGGCCAATACCTAGGAAGGATAGAACTCTCCATCCCCAGGCTGATATCACACTCCAAAACCAACTGGACCAAGTCCAAGTGCCTGGGTTCTGGTGTATCTGGTTTACGATCTTATGAAGGCGAGTTATGGCTTTATATACTTATGGCGAATTTTCTGGTATGAATACGCAGCAGCTTGATCCGATGACCCTACAAGCTCCGCCCCTATCAGCCAGGATGACGTCGAGGACAAGACGATTTTGAAGCACAACAATCCGCATAGCAGACTGCTCTTCTGTTAAATTGCCTAGGGCGGAAATAGTTTCATTCACTACTGCTTCAAGGGTTCTAGTTAATCTACGTATCAGTTTACTATTAGTAACAGTACCTATATAGGGAAAGATGCCTTTATTGAAATCTGTGTATTTTTCCCATGCTGTTTCAGTGTAATCGACAATTGGGAGATCTCTCCGCTCTCTGTTGTGTACTAAATGAATATTTCTGTAATAATCAGGAGGAGCTAGAAAAACAGGTGGCAAAAGGAATGCAATGTAGCAGGTACCATCCCAATCTAGGGGTAGACGCATATATGCAGTCTGACCACATATAAAGTAGGAGTGGTGATAAGCTCTAAATGAAGATTTGCCTTGATCACTGAATTCTACTATAGTAGTGCATTTACTATGGCCCATATGTATGGAACCAACCTTTCTTACACATAATTCCCCTTTTGCTGGGAATACTGACATGGTGGGTAAGACTAGTTCAACTTCGGATATGACATTTAGAATCATGGGATTAGGTGTAAAATTACCTAATCCATATACTTCATTTTCTAGATTAGTTCCTGTTCTTTTGGGGCGACCCTCCTTGTCAGGGTAGCAGACCTTGAGTAAAACTAGGTTCAGATTTCCCCATACCCACTGACCTTGGTAAACAGCTGTGTCTGAATCTATGGAATTGATTAAACTAAACCATGCTCCACAGGAGCCGTTATGTGTAAATGGGTGTGGAAAGAATGGCAGGACTCCTTCATAATTCTGATAGGGAGGGAGCCGACCACACACCCAACAATTGGTGGCATTACTAGTTTGATGGGAATGATGTAACATACTAATGAAAGTGTTATTACGCAGCGCAAGTCTATAAGATAATTCATGCGGAGGTAAGTCACTAAAAGAATGTTCAGCAGTAACATTATAAACATGTCTAGAAATAGGGTAATATATGTGCAACAATATGCTTGCAGTAATTATTAAAAGACTCAAGAAAAACAAGATTATTAATGTCACTATGCAATGGCTACGCAGTGATTTACAATACGCCTGTCGTTTCATCATTTTTCGCGACTGTCCATGATTCAGGTCTAGAGGATACATGTCAGAGACAGATTCAACCGCTTCACCTAGGAGAGGACTTAAACAATCAAATCGTCTGACGTTCTAGGCCTCAATTTAACTTTATAGAGTTCGTTTTCAGTTTTTTCAACCAAAGGAAGTTTTGAATCAGTCTGTGAGGGAGTGCAGGGCACAATGTCTATATCCGAGGATTGTCCATGAAATTTCTTGATATGACTTGAATGAATCCAGCCCTTGCGGCCCTCGATCTTCACGGCTGTCCTTGTGGTTAGCAGAACCAACTTGGGTGTCTTCCACCTGGGCTCCAGCTGAGTCTTTCGGTCGAAATTTCTCACAAATACGATATCACCCGGAACTACGTCATGGGGTTTCACCTCAGTGTTGTCGGGAAATGCTGCAGCTACCTGTGAACGACAAGATTGTAGTGCAGACATCAAGGAAGCCAAGTAATCTGTCAGCATATTACAGTCAATATCAGTTATTTTGCGTGGTATGGGCGTCCCCCACATATTTGGTGGTCTGCCGAAGATCACCTCATACGGGGATAGCCCTGTTCGAGAGTGTGCTACCATTCTCATGTAAAAGAGTGCAACTGGTAACGCTACTACCCAGTCGACACCTTTCTCTCTGCATATTTTGGACAATCTGATTTTCAGTATCTGGTTATGTCTTTCTACGAGACCTGCTGCCTCGGGGTGTCGGACACAGTGGAATTTCCACTGATATCCTAACAGAAGTGAAACATGTTTCATTAATTCGGATGAGAACGGCTGGCCGTTATCTGAGTAGACAACACGTGGTAAACCGTATCGTGGGAAGAATTCTCGAACCAACTGTTTGGCAGTAGTCGGGGCAGTGTAATCTGAAACCGGGTATGCCTCCGTCCAACGGGACAGAGCGCAGACGACTACGAGAACGTATTTGAATCCTCGACATCGTTCCATCTGGATATAATCCATCTGGAGCACTTCAAAAGGGTGATCAGGAGGATGAAATCCACCCTGTTCTACGGGAACGCTTTTTCCTGGGTTAAACTGACAACAGATCATACATGTACGGACTTTTTGCTTTGCTGCTGCTCGTAAATGTTTATTGAACCAAATGTGTTGAATGCTGTCTAGCATAGCTTTTTCTCCGAGATGTGCTGGACTATGTGTGGTGTTAATTATAACTTGGACCATTGAATCAGGAAGGAACCATACAGACTTTTCCTTCATCATCCATCCTTGGTCCGTTTGGATCCCTCCTAATTCAGTCCATTTCTTTATTTCGTCTTGTGTAGCATGTGTCTGTATGTCAATTACGTCAAGAGTAGGATCTTTAACTGTCATACAATGTGTCGGCATCGGGACTATTGTCTTTGTCATGTCGGGGGTTTGAGTTTGAGCAGTCTGTTTAGCTGTTCTGTCGGCTAGATCATTGCCTTGGGAAATGATATCAGTAACCTTCGTATGAGCCTTACATTTCATAATTGATATTGCAGTGGGTCGATGTATTGCATCTAATAAAGCATGAATGAGGGGTCCGTGCTGAATGTGGGCACCGTGGGAAGTTAAATAACCTCTCTCTCGCCACAGCACGCCGAAGTCATGTACAACTCCGAATGCATAACGTGAATCAGTGTATATGTTGACTTTTTTATTCGTGGCTTGAATACAGGCTTGTGTCAGAGCGATGAGCTCTGCGGCTTGAGCTGACAAAGTATTTATACGATTAGTTTCAATGACTTCAGTATCTGTTGTGACTGCGTAAGCGGCCACTAACTCTCCTGTACTTGTTCTCATACATGAACCATCTACATACAACGTCAGGTCTGGATCTGACAATGGGACATCGGTTAAGTCTTGTCTGGGTTTTGTCGTTATAGTAATAACTTCAATACAGTCATGAGCTAGTGGGTCTGTTCCGGTTACTGGCAAAAGTGTGGCAGGATTCAATGTGTTACAGCGTCTGATTTCTATGTGTGGCTGAAACAATGTAAGTTCATACCCTGTAAGTCGTGCTATAGTCAGGTGTTGTGTTTGCGTTCTATTTACAAGGACCTCTACTGCGTGTGGTACTTGAACTGTCAATGGATGTCCTAACACTATGGCATCGCTTTGTCTGATTGCTAAAGCTGTCGCTGCTACTGATTTCAGGCATGCAGGCAAAGCCTGAGCTACAGGATCTAATGTACTAGAAAAATAAGCACATGGTTTGTGTGCTCCTGCTTGTTCCTGTGTGAGTACTGACAAGGCAGTACCTTCGCGTTCTGTAACAAAAAGTGTAAACTGTTTTCTGTAACATGGTGTTGCTAAAACAGGTGCTTGACATAAAGCTTTCTTTAAGCTTTCAAAGGCGTGTGTATGTTCCTGAGTCCAAGGGAGAACAGTCGATGTGGCTGCCTCCTGTGTTGTCAACTGAATGAGTGGTTTTGCTAGAAATGCATACTGAGGGATCCACTGCCTACAGTATGAAGTGAGGCCTATGAAAGCCCGTACTTCCTTTTGTGTCTTGGGCATTGGCATGTTAGCTATTAACTGAATGCGGTCGGGTGTAAGCTGCCTTCCCTCCTTGGACAGCGAGTGTCCAAGATAAACAACTCGCTGGACACAGAATTGCAGCTTAGAAGGGGACACCTTGTGCCCTTTTTCGGCTAGAAATTTTAAAACTGTCAGTGATGCTTTTTCACATTCTGGTTCGCTTCTTGCGGTGATCAGCAAATCATCGACGTATTGGAGCAGTGCAGTGTTAACTGGCATGTGGATACTATCTAGTTCTCGTTTCAGTGCTTGGCTATAGATGCTGGGGCTTTCTGTAAATCCTTGAGGTGCGCGTGAGAATTTAAAGCTACGTCCATTTAAACTAAATCCGAACAAATATTGGCTTTCCGGATCTATTGGGACGCTGAAAAAAGCATTCTTGAGATCAATTACAGTAAAGAATGTTGCTTCGGAATCAATGGCTGTCAGTAATGACGAGATATCTGGGACCACAGGGAATTGTGGCACAATGCATTTGTTTAACTCGCGCAGATCGATAACCAATCGATAGACTGGCGGGGCCTTTGGATCTGTTCGTTTAAGAATCGGAATTATCGGTGAATTACATACATTGGAGTCTGTTTCCACAACTACTCCTTGGGCAATGAGCTCGTCAATGATTTGCAGTAAAGCCACTACAGCATCTGGTGGTAACTTGTATTGTCGCATTCGTGGTAGCACCACTCCTGCCTTTAATGTGACTCGATATGGTGTAATATTCATGCGTCCAACATCAGTAGGGCCTTGTGCCCATAGATGTGTAGGTAATGTCTGTAGTCGGGGATCCATGTCTCTAGACACATAGTGACCTTTAAAATCACGTAAAAACAACCTTACTCCTTCCGGAGAACAACATATTATGGCTCCTAGAGCTTTCAACGTTTTTATTCCTAGCAAGTTTTCTGGACATGATTTAGTAAGCAATAAATCTGTAGTTCGGGTCAGAGGTCCTATCGTAAGTGGCAGAGGTTGTGACACTTCATTAACAATAGGTTTTCCTGAAAAACCAAGGGAAATATTCTGTGAGCCTGAGAGGGGTGCCCCTGGAACTTCACTACGTTTTATGGTCGTTCGACTTGCCCCTGTATCGAGTAGAAATTTTCTATCTTGGCCTAATAATTCACTATGTACATAAGGTCCTTCTTGATCTACTGGGATTTCAATAAGGGGTAAATCAACTTCCCTCTCTAGGCTAGTTCATGCGTAACGCTGATACTCAGGATATTCATACTGTGCGGTCTGATACATTTGTCGCGTTGTTGTCTGTGTGGCAGAAACAGGCAACGGTGGTGCAGCTGGCACAAACTGTACTGGCTGTTGTGCGGCTGGCATGGCCTGGGCATGCTGCAGAGCTCCTTGTTCATTCTGATCTTGTCTAAGTGGCCGTGATCTTTCTTGTGTTTTACCTATGCTGATATTATGTTTCAAAACTGGACAATCGTGTACGTAATGACCTGGCTTTTTACAATAATTGCATGTCCCTTTTACAGGTCCTGCTGAATCGGAATGTGTCATACCCTTTTTATGTCCTTCAGCTGGAACTGTCTGGGAAACTAGCATTTTCATTTTCGTGTCTTTCATGCGTCTGTGTTCATGTTCTTGTTCCTCTCTAATTCTATTGTGATGGTACTGTAACATTTGTAACATTTGTGATGGAGTGTTACCTTGCCAGGTACTCTCGAATTTTAATACTCTATTCTTTACTGGGGGCAGGGCATTTTCTACTAATTTTGTTACAAACAGATGTGGGTATGATTCGCTACTTGCTTTTATGCCACTATTTATACCAAAACATTTTTCAAATCGGGCATAGTAATCACTAGTGTCTTCATCTTGCTTCTGTTTACAGGCTGAAATTGTACCCCAATCTTCCTTTTTCGTAGTTAATAAACGTGGCAGTACCTGTACTAATAAACCTGGTAATGCCTTAGTTTTTTCCCCAAGTCCTGCTCCTGCAGTTCGGGCCTTTTCTTCTGCTTCTAACACTGACCATTCTATCTTTTGGTCTCCTACCTCCCACTCTTTTTCCTTGAGTTTCTCATAAATACCAGCAGGCATCAATACCTTTAATATTGTCATAATGTCGGGATAGGTATACTCTCCCATGAGTAACATGTCCTTAATTTCTCGGTGAAAACCCGCTGGATCTTTGTCATGACTGGGTACCACTTTTTTCATTTGTAACAATTCTATTTTTGATATGGGCGTATATACAAATACGCGCTTAAACTCGTTGTCCTCGCCTTTTATTGGGTGCACTTCTCGTAAGGGATTCTGTCTATCCATGTGATACGTGGTTCTTTCCTTGACGGGCAATGAGACACGGTCTGAACATACAAAAAGAATATACTGCTTTCTTGATTCTAGAATTTCTTTAATTAATTTAGTACCTGAACCTCTCCATTTATTCATAAGCAATTCGGTCAATATGTCAGGTAAGGGACCAGGGTCCGAATGCTGACTCCGATATAGTATAATGAGTTGTTGAATCATATAAATCCCAGCTAACCTCTGTTCGTCTGGGGTGAGATTCAAAAATGTGCGTGCTACTGTATCATCACTATATTTTCCGGGACTGTCCACCCAATGGACAGCTGCCCTGGCTAAATCTTGTTCATCCATAGAATCGAGAAAATGATAACCCCTTCGTTCTTGGAGTAATTTGTCGGCGGTTTGGAACGAATGCTCGTTAGACCTTATATTAATTATAGGTATTTGGAAATTCCTGTTATTATCTGGACATATCGGACGTATCGAGTCAGTAAGACATCTATTACTATTACAAGATCTTCCTCTACCTACATAGGCTATGGTGTCCGACTGTCCTGTGGGCAGTCCTGACCCTTCTTCCTCGCTTTGTTCGAACTCGTCTACCTCTAATCTCTCTTCGTGTAGGCGTTCTATTTCTTTACGGATCTTTCGGCACATGGCTATTATACAATTCTGTTTATCATGTCTCCCTTCTGATATATTCTGGCTCCATCTTGTAAGAATTTGCATTGCTTCCGGGTCTACCCCCGGTCGGTCTTGATTTCTGATCACACAGTTTATGAGGAAACGTAACAGTTCCCCCTGTATCTCTACTTTCTGGTATTCCATAGCTCTGTTAATACATTCTGGATCTCGCCCTGTTTGGACAAAATGATATATTTTATCTAGATGCGCAGTCATTCCTGGTAACTTTCCTAAATACACTGCGGCTCGTCTGATACGCAATGATGCCAGGGTCATTTCGTCCTCTTTACCGGGCACAGGGTCATATCTGCAATCTATAAGAAGTTCCTTCAGCGTACGGGCACTTATGAGTTTCGGTGTACGTGAATGTGCTGACTCTTGAAAAGTAAGTTTATTTATTCTGGGTGGCGTAGAAAAAATGTTGCTAGCACCTCCCGTAGCCCCATCCGGGGTGTCGGGCGCGAAAGGATTCGTCGAACGTGACACAGCAACTACAGGTGTGGACACAGCTATAGAAGTAGCTGTAGGAGCGGATGCAGAAACAGATGTGCTTGCCGGAACTTGTGACTCGATTTGTTGCTGTAGGGATACGGGCACTGGATCTTGGCGTTGAACCTCCCTGATATGCGGTCTATGTGGGGCGGAATTTGCATACTCGGGAGCTGCGTCATCTAAATATGAGGAAAGAAAAACATCTTCTGCGGTTCTAGGATGCCCCTTAGGATGTACCTTTATTGGGAACAATGGGGGTGGCAAGTCTTTCGGTATTTCTGGAGTAGCCTTAGGTAATCCTTCGGCCAGAAGGGGATACATACCATTCATAAGGGCATTTCTTTGCCTATCTACTTGTTCTGATTTCACTCGGATGCCTTCCTCAATTAATAGATTCTCTCGAACTTTATTTGAACTTTATTTATTCTTTTCTTCCTGTCTACGTGCTTTTTCTGTGCGTCTATGAGATTCTTTACGCCATAACTCAACGGCGTCTTTCTGTGACTGTCTGACCTTCCTTTTCCATAACTCTTCCTCAACTTTCATGATGCACTCTGCATCCCAGGTTCCCGCTGTGGGCCACCTCTGACTTTCTGGTAATCCCTTGGTGTAGTCTACCCATAAATCAAGAAATAATATAGCGTCTAAGCCATGTTTGTGATACATAAAGTGCCCTGGAGTGTCCCTAGGAGGAATAGGAACGGCTTCTTCGAGAACCCCTTTTCTAGTAGTGATCTGTCTTAATTTCGAAAAGAGCGGCATATTGAGAACTGACCTTATACTTGATTTTGACCAACTGACCTGATACTTGAATTTGAACAGACTTAATACAATAAACACGATAATGAACAGTCATTCATACCACAATATGCAGGACGTTTTTTAAACACATTTAAACATTAAACATTAAACCTTTAACTGAAACAACAATGATGATCGTCTGCATAACTAATCACCAAGCTTAATTCTTGACAATAACTAGATGCTTCGGAATACTTGATATACTGCTAAACAGTACAGATACACTGCTGAAACAGTGCAGACCGGATTTGTGTACCCAAACCCGTCTTGACCGGCACAACCTATGTGCACGTCAGAAATGCTTCCCCAGCAATGGTACTCACCGGGTAGCTTCGGAAACGGAAGGCCTCGGTAACTTGAACTTGACCCGGACTGGACTCGACTCGACTCGTCGGACACTGGACTTGACTTCGAACTGGTGGGTCTCTGTATACCTCGGATCTTGCTCTCTCAGCTAGGCTCTGGTCGGGATACTTCGCACTTCTCACCGCCTCGTCTGGGTGTTGATCGCAGCCTCAGTCGCCCCCGCTTGACTGGAGGGAGATACAGGAAATCCTGCTGGTACGCGTTATTGTCCGTCCAGCTGTGGCAGGAGACCGGGCCTGCAACTCACCGCCGGCGCGTGAGATGAGAAAGTGTCCCTGTTCGGGCGCCATTCATGTGGTAAATAAAATTCCTTTACCTGGACTGAATTTGATACAGAAACATAATAAAATAGCTCAGTAAAATGAGAGGCAGAATCCGTGGTATTAGAGGTTCGGAATGGGCTTTATTCCAATAATCGATTATAATCGGTTGCTCCAAGTTCCATCACCACGGGAGTTCAGGAAGTGAAGTACATACATTATTGACATGAAATGACTTTTATAGATCATACATTACAATGAAGCGAATACAGTAGGCGTAACAATTGATAAGGAAAAATGACGATTTGTCTGCGTAACCAAAAATGGGTGGAACGAGGAGTAAAAAGGAACGTAATTGGTTATGATGTCACATGTAGGTGGATCTATAAGATAATACTTGGCATAGATGCGCGCGCAGCAGCATGACGTGTAATTGACGTGTAACTAGGGGGTGAAGGGGACTTGACATTTAGCTCTACATGTGGAGACAAGAAGTCTGGGGGGTCAAGTCAACCTAGTCCCAAATCATATCTAACATCCTATGTTTAAAGAACTATGTTATCCATAAAAGAAGGACTCTCGGACAGAATCTGTTCTATACTGACTGTGTGTGCGTGTACAAGCGTCTAAGTGTCTACACTAAATGCGAGGGGGTAGAAATATTCCATGGTAACAGGACTATGAATTACTTGCATGAGGACCGAGAAGCCGGGCCTTTTGCTTGGTAACTGGAAGAATGTTTACTTAAACTACTAGGCAGGAATGCATCGGCTGAGGGGGAAGCAGATAATTCGAAGGTGAAATACAGTTCTTGGCAGAGAATAGGCTGATGTCAGGCTTCGTGAGCCGCGCAGAGAATGAGACAAAGTTCATGGTCACAGATGCAGGCTCGAACTGGAGTTTTCAGAGGCAGAGGGCAAGAAGAGTTTGATGACAGAATCTGGGCCTACTTGCCTGGACTGTAAAATGGCATAAGTGAACCATATAAAGCCGGTGGCCTTTCGTACTTAGGAATGGAATATCCGGCCTATTCATGGCGGATCTGACAGAGGACATGTTGACGGTGGACGCACATGTGTTTGCGTCTTCATAACTGGAACTGGAGGGAACATACATGTACTTGTGATTCATACATGAAACCGTTGGGGTCCAAGATAGGGGACATAACTGACCAGAAAAATCCATATTTCCACACTATGACCGTGGGACAGGCTTTGCTAACACCGACTAATGCTGCTTGTTTGCCACACATTAGGAGCGTTGCAGCTCGCTCTGCAGGCTTTTTGTTTAATTTATTTTTACATTTGTTAAATACCTCAAACTCAACCCGAAGGTATTGCAGCACTTTGGCTAAACAAATACACTCAAACCGGAGGCTGCTGAAGAGAATATTTGCATAATATTGCTCTTGAAAGCATTATTTCCGATGTGCGTTCAAACAAGAACGTGGTCTTTCCTTCAGTATTGGAGTCGGAAAAAGTGGCACTGTGGATCAGAATTGCTGCATATGGGGCGGTAAGCTTGCATTGAAAGCAGGAACATTGTCTCTACTTTTTCGATTAAAAATGTTTTTAGCTGTGCACAGCCAATGCCCGTTACTTCATGGTGATGTAAAGCAAGCGTGTGTTCCTGTTCGTAGGGGCCAGTTGAGAATTTTCAATACATGATTCTATTTTTTTATACTTTTGAAGAAGCAGTCCTATATTCTCTACTTATTTTCCCTCCTTGTGGTGTTTATAGTTAAAATTAAATGTAACCGATGCACATGCAGTCTTGCAAAGGTTACATAATAACAATGACGTTAGGGCCGTTTTTATTAGCATTGAAATGCCTCCTTGGTGCTGCGCCTGCCTGCTTTTTTTCCAGCGCGAAATAAAATTTAATTAATTAGGGGTTCTAGTGAAAAAAAGTCCGTGATCGTTTCAGACTAATCATATAAAGAATAAATTGAATGAGCCAAGGCAATGCAACAAATAGTTTTTTTTATTTTGATTAGTTTCAACTCTGAAAGTGCGTAAAACATTTTGTCTGGTTTGAAGTTATGTTTAAGAAGTTTACATCAAAAATCCTTGCTCTTGTATCATGGCCAGAGATCTTAAGCTCTGCAGAGGTGTAAAACATTTTGAAAGTGTCGCGTAGTGTCTGTCCCTCAATATGCATGGTTTGCCTATCCCTCACTGTGCAAGGTTCATCTTTCCCTGTGGGCGCAAGGGTAGTCTTTCCCGTATTGTGCAGGGTTTGTCTGTCCCTCGGTGTGCATCATTAGTCTGTGCCTCTGTGCAAGGTCCGTCTGCCCCTTAGTATTGCAGGGTTCGTCTCTCCCTCCCTCTGTCGTTCAGTGTGCAAGATTCATCTGTCCCTCAGTGTGCAGGGTTCATCAGTCCCTCGCTGTGCATGGTTGATCTGTCCCTCAGTGTGCTTTGTTGGTCTGTTCCTTAGTGTGCACGGTTCGTCTGTCCCTCAGTGAGCAAGGTTCATTAGCCCCTCAGTGTGCTTGGTTCATTTGTCCCTCAGTGTGCTTGGTTCATCTGTCCCTCTGTGTGCAAAGTTCTTCTGTCACTTGCAGTATTGCAGGGGGTGGGGGTAGGTAGGTGGCTATTTTTAAACAAGCATTTGCAATGCAGTAGGTCTTGCATTTGCGAGAGTTTGAGATATTAGCATTATAAATGAGAATGCCTTTTATGTGTCATAAAAACCCGCAATCGGAGCGTAAATACGCTCTTTGTACTTATAGTTGTTGCCTATGAGAAGCAAGGCTGGCAATAAAAGAGGCGCAGTTACTGCCACCCTTGCTTCTCGTAAGCAAGGACTATAAATACAAAGTGCTTGTTTACTCACTGGTTGCAGGTTTTCAAAATACATAAATAAAAGACATCGTCATTTACAATGCCAATAGCTCAAACTCTCATAGATCCGAGACCTATTGCATTGCAAATACTTGTTAAAATCTGTTTGTATTTATTTAATTTTACAAATCATAACATAGTAAGAGGGTCGACATGTCAATACAAGTTACAATATCTGATCAATTGCATCTTTTGCCTTAAGTGTAAAGTGACGGAGGGGTATAAAATGTTATCATGAAGAAACACTCTCAAGATGGTCACATCTATGCGTCTTTAGGCAGCAATATTTATACATATGCATGTTTTACCTTTATCCTCTCTGTACAATGGCAGGGTACGCGCCTCTAGGTCTAGGAGGGCTACTAGGAGCTCAGTCTTGTGTTGTGCTGTTGGGGTTCCAGGTTGTTGTGCTAACAGCGCACCCCACTTTTGAACAATCTCAATAATAACGGGAGGCACAGTGGATAAGGAAGGGACAAAGAGAGTCTCAGAGGTTAACTGCCCAACCTCAGTATCCCCCCTTTCCCCGCCCTTCCCTCTCTTCCAACAAATATATCAACAACATGGGCATTATTATGCTTTTGTTACATCAAACCACGGGTATAGTGTGAGGCGAACATGCTAATGTTAGCTACTCTCTCTCATGTTTGGTATTGTGCGAATATCCGAACAATGAACAAGATATCTCTTAATACGGCTCAATGACAGACGTGTTGTGATTGTGATAAGTGGCTAATAGTGAAGCTGAATAGTCAGGGAATGTGGAACTAAGTTACTAAGCGTATGTAATCCTAGTTGCCACACTGATGTAAATGGACTGCTATGGGCAATGGGACTATTCTTTATCTTGGTGAGGACTTTTTTACTGTGTCATTTATCAAAAACACGAACAGTGAACACAGGGGTGAAAGCATTTCCTCCCTGCATACTTTTTTACAATTAAAGAAGAACCTTTATTGATTCCTATTACAGTAGTCCCTGAAGAAGGGATTTTCTTCCTGCAATGCATTGGGCATTCATCACAACTTCATGAGAAAAACGTTGTTCTTTGTTAAATAGGAAAATTAGTTATTTTAATTTTAATTGTTCATGTGCGAATCATAGACGATATGATTGTATGACTTATTCTAGACTGATTTCTTGACAGTGTGACTCACAGAGATGGAAAGTCACTTCTAACTATAATAATAAATATGTGTAATACACTGTAATATTCTCTTTGTTCAAACATTAATTTTTAAAACTAGTCACACCTTGTTGGATTTACCCTAATGCAGTGCGGCCAGGCAGCAAGTGATCCTTCACACTTGCCATAGATATAACACATCCTTGTGTGCCATGCCTGCAACCCCACTACCTATGGCCTAGGTAAGTCACCCCTCTAGCAGGGTGCACTAGACTACTGGTGAGGGTACAGTTGCATGACTACTGTACCCCTACAGTGTCTAGGTCCGTTCTTAGACATTGTAAGTGCAGTAAGACCATAAAGAGTATATGGTCTGGAAGTTTGTCATTACGAACTCCACTGCCTTACTGAAACCTGGGAAGATTGGTAGCAATCTTCTCAGCACATTGAACCCTCACTAATGCCAGTGTGGGATTTAATGTAAAAAGCACTCAGAGGGCATCTTATAGATGCCCCATGAAAAGTTACCAGCCCTGGTGTGGTTCCTGAATGGCTGCCCACTATTTGTCTTCACCAGACAGGTTACTGGATCTCTGGGTAGAGGGCCTCCACTTTCTGGGTCCATAAACTAAGCCCATCCTGGGCAGAGATGTCATGCCTCCTCCCCCAGGATGAGCTGGGTCCACGATGGGAAGCTTCAAATGCCTGGCATCTTTGTTAGCTGACCCTGCCTTCTGCTGCCCCCAGCAACTGGCTCCCACCGGTTCTGACCCCCACGTTGGGCGGGAGAATCAGCGGTAAAACCAACTCAGGAAGAGTGGTGTGCCCACCTTTGCCAACCCCACCCCTCAGGTGGGGGAGGCGAGGTGAAGCACACATCTCTGTCTCCTCCATCTTGAAGATGAGGGGGACACAGCCAATCAGAGAGATGCTCATGCCCCCTTCCACTGGAGGTTTGCATGATAGAGGGTGTACTCTCCACAATGAAGGGATCCATTGGTCCCAACCCGAACACCCCTGTAACGCCCCTAAATTTAGTATTTAGGGGTGGCCTAAACGTTGCCTCCTTGGATTCCTGCAACCTACAAAGAAGGAGGGTGGGAGAAGTTGCACAGCAGAGGAGACTTTAGAGAAGAATTGACTTGGCACCAGCCCTACCATCCCGTCTGCAGTTTCCAGAGATCCTGCATCAAAAGTAAGCTTGTCCTGCAGCCAGCAACCTCCAGAACCCCTTGGAGGACTGGCTGCCTTCTGCAAAGATCGGATCTCCTGAGAACATTAGCTCTGTTCCTGAGAAACTCCAAAGACAGACTGTCAGCCTGCTGAGGTCGATGAAACTCCATGCTTGGAACCACCACAGGACCTGTCGCCTATGGCCAGAGTGTAAGTGGCCCACCTTTCCCAGTGAGGTCCCCCAGCGCTCCGGAGTCTGAGTCCACCATGTGTTGACTCCTGCAGGACTCCCCAATGTCGCCTGTAGCCTCTGCACGGAGACCCCCCAACTGCGGCTGGTCTAGTAAAGTGAAATCTGACCTCAACAGGCCCCCCTGCATCCGGCTGCCTGGTGCTGTCGAGAAGAGGACCTGAGGTGCACCTGTGTCCCTGAACCCTCCAATTTACCTGCCCTGCTGTTGGTTCCTGCCGGAAGACTTAGTGGACCAAGCCTGTAGCCAAAATCCAAAACAGGCAACCTCCTTAGGGTTGCATTGGGCTCCCGACACCTCCTAAGCACCCTGCCGCCTCTGCACCTCTGGTGGTGTGGACTGGTTCTGAAACGGGACCCCATTTGTCCTGACTTTCACACTAGGAGCTTGGCTCCCAAGACCAAGTGACCTGCCTGTGAGCATCCCTCAACCGAGGTGGCCCCTAGACTCATTGGCATCCTGCACTCTGCACCCGGCTGCCCAGTGCTGCTGGTTATGCACTTTGAGTGCCAACTTGAACCTTTGGAATCCTTGGTTCTACCCCCAAAAAGCTATTCTTGCAGGTCGCTTACTTACCTGCAAACATAGAACATTATTTTTCTCCCATAGGAACCAATGTTATGGTTTTTGATCCAAAAATGTTCTAAGTGTTGACTTTACTTTTTGAATGAAAACCAAAGTAACTTTCTTTGAATCAAAATGTGTCTTACTTACCTCTGTATTGCAGGATCCACGGTGATATCTAGGCATATCATCCTGAGTGGTCGATATAGTCCAAAAGTAATGAAAAGTAATTTCTATGTATTCTGTACTGTTTTCAAAGCACCCACAAACCTGTAATGAAGCAAATTCCGTTCATAATTGAATTTCCTTGTAAAGTCTAGCATTTGAAAGTATATTCTTCTTACCTGTGCCAAGTCCTGCTTGGTTCTAGAAATAAAACATAATTATATCTTTTTTATACTGACCTAATTGTTCTGGATTCTGTCTCTTAGCGTGTGCCATCAGCCTTGATTGAGTGAATGCAATAAACGCTTAACACACCCTCCTGATAAGCCTAACTGCTCGACCACACTACCACAAAAAGAATTGTTAGTGATTATCTAATGTAGCCCCTGCTATAACTCTGGGGATCCACTGAACTCTGCATACTATACCTTACTTTAGTTTGGTATATACAGGGCGAGCTTCTTACAACTCCTAGAAGCAGTGGCTCCGACGACCTCCCACGAGCACAGGGGGCTGCTGAAAGCGTGGCAGTTTCAGATTACTGCCTCCCCGCCATCAATCTTGCCACCCATTGAAACGCAGAGGCGAGATAGTATTGTTCCAGGTTGGGTACTGACGGGTAAGTACAACTTAAAGACTGGCACACTGCAATGGGTATTATTTCAGATGAATTCTCTTGACGCTGTCAAATTTGTAAAGTATAGGGGGCTCAATGTAAAGGAATAGGTTAATGAAGTAGTATAATAGACGTGGTAAGACAACCATCTTAAGAAGTGCAACTCGACCCATGACCGATACGGGGGAGTGAGTACCAAAACACCGTCCGGGATCTGTCTGCTGTTATGGCTCTTCTGAGATTACCCTTCAAGAGGTCAGTTGGCTGATGATAGATTCTAATCCCCAAATATCTAAACATCGAAGGCTGGCACGTGATGGAAAACCAATAATTGTATAAGCAGGGTCATGCTAATCGTCACTGAAGGGGAACCAACATGATTTAGTCCAGTTGACCCATAGGCCAGACAGGTCAGCATAGTAGTTGAGAGTCTGAGTTAGCTTGGTAGTGTCCTCTTGAATGTCTCAAATGTACAGGAGAAGATTGTCGGGTATAGTGAAATTGTGTGTGTCCCGCCTCCCGGTGGAATACCCCACTCCGTGCTGTGTGTTCAGATAGCAGCCGCTAATGGCTCTACACCCAGAGAGAAGAGCAACATGTAGAGCAGGCAGCCCTACCGGGTGCCTCTGCATATGGCAATTGGGTCTGAAAGGTATGAGCCTCTCTTCATTCTTGCCGTCGGCTCATTGTAAAGTAGATCATTCGGAGAAAATGACTTCCGATACCCTAGCAAGATTAGGCCACTAAAATAAATTCCCATTCTAGAGAATCAAAGGCTTTCTCTAAATCCAGTATCAGACACCGAAAGTGTGGCCACCTAAGGGCTGATTATTTTAAAACACAGAAGAAGTTCCGAAAATGTAGCTAGGTGCTACGGGCCAGGACAAACATCTTCTAGTCTGAGTGGACCAGAGACAGGACAAGAGGGGCCAGTTGGTCCACCGGCCCACCAGCTAGTATTTTGTAGTATTTATTTAGCAGTGCTAAGGGGCAGTAGGAACCCAGAGCAGTAGGGTATCTGTCTGGTTTTGGCAGAGATATGAGCAGGGCTTTGTGTAACAACGCAGGGAGGTGGGCTGCTGCGCACGCCTCATTATGCAAGGCATGCAAGCCGAGGGGCAATGTCAAGGCATAGGCCTTATAAAATTCGCCCGGTAGGCCATTTGGCCCCGGGGCCATGCCCGTCACTAGGGCCTTAATGGCCTCAGATCTCAAATTGCGTAAGGGGCTCTTCAAGCTCCCCCCGCTGTTCTGGAGTAATGACAGATAGCCCGATAATGGCTGAGAATTAGTCTAGCTCATCGGACTCCATTCTCAGGGACGATTGGTAGAGGGAAGAGTAGTGATGTGTAAGTTATGTTATGTTAGTTTAATTTGAAATAGCGCACAACTGGCCCCAACGGGGTATCTCTGCGCTGCAAGAGGACACTGCAGCAGGAAGAAAAAATCAGAAATTAAAATGAAACGTTTTCAAAGGTTTCTTAAATTTGATATAATCAGAACAGATTTGAATGTGCAAGGGCAAACGATTCCAGTAGATTGGGGCCAATTAGGAAAAGGGTCTGCTTCCACACCATAAAACGCTGAATGTGAGAATTGAGAGCAGCTCTTTTTCCTTAGATCGCAGATTTTTTATAGGAAGATAACGTTTAAGCTTGTAGTGTAAAGATCTTGGTCCTTTCCTCTTTAGTGCTCAGTGGGTAAGGCAGCAGATCTTGAATATAATTCTCTTTCTGACTGGTAACCAGTGTAGTGATTTTAAGAGAGGAAGAGATGCAGCTCTTGGAGGAAGATTACAGATGAGCCTTGCAGCAGTATTCTGCACAACCTGCAGTTTATAGAGTAATTTTTCATTGGCAGCAGCCAAAAGAGCATTACCATAGTCAAGCTGGCTGACAACGCGAGCCTGTACCAGGGTCTTTCTAGGTGGAGGGGAAGAAAACTCAAGGGTTTCTTTAAAAGCGGCAACATGTAAAAGCAGGTGCCCTTTGTAGATAGGATCTACTCTTTCATTGTCAAGGCTTGATCTAATTTAATGCCTTGATTTTTTACAACCTGACAGGGAATGGGAGCACAATCTAATTTAAGAGGTTACCAATCAGGATTCCAATTTTGTTGAGCTGTCTCAAAGACCATGATCTCTGTCTTTTCCGCATTAAGCTGAAGATAGTTCTCAGACATACACTATGCCACTGCCTTCATCCCATTTGAGAAGCTTTCCTTCACTTTGTCCACATTGTTGTCAAAAGACATGACCAGCTGAGTATCGTTAGCATAGAATAGGATTACAAAGCTGAAAGATTGATAAGCTTTTACAACGGGTCTGTAAATATGTTGAACAAGGTAGGGCCCTGGCAAAAAACCCCGGGGACACCTTTATCAACCGTCATTGTACGTGTCTTAAAGTCACCCAATTAAATTTCTTGAGATCTATTCGACAGGGAATCCAGAAACCATTTCAGAGCAGTTCCATATATACCTATCTCATTTAACCTGAACAACAGCTTATCAAGGAGTGTTACACTTTCCCACAGTGTTTCCACCTTTGAAGGGAGGAGCATTAAAGTTCAACTTAGTTGCAAGCTTAATAATAATTTGGACACAATTTTGATATATTGCCGTGATTTTATCCTCAAAATAGTCTGCCAAAGAGTTGCAAAGTTGCTGGGAAGGTTAAATTAACTGAGAACAAGCCTTAAGATTAGTGACGTTTTTTAGGACCTTAAAAAGCTCTGTTGAGGAATTTCCAGAGTTGCTGATCTAATTAGAAATATAGGTAAGTCCAACATGGATTTTGTGCTGGGTGTGGAGAAGTTGTCTTGTAAGGGAGCGTAAATAAAAGCATAGGATGCCAGGGCTGCTCCTGACGTATCAACCACACCAGCAAATGGGCCAGCACGATCTGAGGTGGCTTGAGTACGAGCTGAGTTTGCGGCGTAGTTGAGACCTTGTAGGTGCTGTAACAGTGAGTAATGTCCAGAGTGTACCGCTGCCGCATGACGGACACACTCCGGGTTTGTTACTGATTGTGTTTTAAGTGTCAGGAACAAGTTTTCAATGCAGGTGATACTATAATCCAATTGCTTGCTAGTGTTCCACGTGAATCCCAAACTATGTCCCCTGATTGTTACTTTAAAAGCATCCCATTCAATCAACCTATCTGTTGCTGTATTGCAGTTGAGGCCTGTAGAAGGCTGGCTTAGTATATAGTGCAAACCTATTTAAGTGAAGGACCTTGCACTAATCCAGGGAACCCTTATGGAGATTTTATTGGTCTTAGACAACCATAGAAAGCTCTCTTTAGTGGTAGCGGTAGAGAGCAGCCTTCAGGTTTAGTCCAGAAGGAGTGTTAAGCAGCTTGTTTTACCAGATTTAATCATGTAGTGTAGGTTAAGTGAAAAAGAACCACACAGTGTAGTTATAAGAAATATGTTTATTTATTATACACACCCACTAATACATTGGTATATCTCCTAGCCGGAGATATCAACAGAAATACACAATGATACTTCAATTGCAAGAGGTAATACATAGTGGTCTCCAAGAGGAGACCAAACCCTATGCCAGGAAATTGGAATGCGAACTGCGACCAAAGTCAGGACATGGACCAGGAGAGTCAAAGGAGCTGGGAACCCAAGGAGCAACTCAAGGTAAGTACCCAGGAACCCCACGGAGGCTGTGTGCAGAGTGGAAACACTACCTCGTAGTCAACAGAAGTCAATGGAAAAGCGGATTTTTGCAGTTTGTAAGAAGAAGAGCCCTTCCCAGAGGACCCTGGTAAGAAACATTGTGGAAGACAGAAGATTGGAGAGTCACCCCACCCATGGCTACCCCAGGGTCTAGGATACCTACACCAAGGAAGCCAGGTCCATAGGTGTGAAATGACATTGGAAACCGCCGTGGGCAACAGTGGAGGATTTCAGAAAAGGTGCAGCTGGCGAAGAAGGTGCAAGAGCCTGGTGGAATCTAAGGGTGGATTCTTGACAAGAAGAACCTGCAAGCAGAGGGAACAGAGTCTATGCCACCCAGAGGTGGCCAGCAGGCATGGAAGAGCAATGCCCACCGGTGACGGAAGATGCAGGAGTGTTGATGGTGAACTTGTTGTCGCAGCTTTGGAGACCAGGCTACGCTAAGGAAGAACAGGAGCCGTGCACGAGCTGTCCCACGTTGGAAGTCGAGAACCAGGGGCTCAGTGTCCAGCGGAAGCACCAACAAGCCTTGGCAGCAGCAACAGACGTGGAAATCGATGAAGGAGCAACATTGGGACCAGCAAGGTCCAAGGGATTCACCAAGTGCAGGACAGTCAGAGCAGGCTCCGAGTAAACGGGGGAGCCCTGTGAAGCGGGAGAAAACCCTCAAGAGGACCTACAGGCCAAAGGCACAGGAGTCACAAGAGGACCTCAAACATCTCACCAGAGATGAAGGCACACAGTGCAGAGGATGCGGTGAGGATGAAGATCTTGGTTGGAAGAGATGTTGGAGGCTGCAGCTTCTTGTAGCCTGAAGGTCTCTGGAGTGCAAAACAAACAAGCCTTGCCAACTGCAAGTCACCGCGGTGCGCAGGTGTTCAGTCCCAGCTGTTCTGAAGAAGGATAGTGGCCTCAAAATTGCCGAGAGGACAGGTCAGGCCTCGAGGGAGTTGCAGAACCACCACCTGTTTTGCAGTTTGTGGGACTTCAGGAGCAGCAGACCAGTCAGCTGTATTGCGGTGCCTGCAGGTGCAGAGGAGTGACTTCTTCACTTCAAGGGAGATTACTTTGGGTGTCCTTGATGCTGACAGGTCTGTTGAAGATCTGGGAAGAAGCACAGACACAGATGATGAAGATGACTTGCAGAACAGTGAGACCAGGAGCAGCAGGAGTCTTCCTTGATGCAGCTTTGGTTCCAGGCGAAGTCCAAGTGTTCAGCCGGTCGAAGAGTGACATGGTTTCAGGCTTTAGTCTTGTCCCACGACACATCTGAAGAGCAACCCACAGGTAAGCCCTAAAGTATCCTAGGAAAAGGGTTGAAAAGACTCAGGGGTCCTTCCCAGAGGAAGGGATGGACAGAGGGGAGGATACTCCCATGTCTTTTGTCCACTTTTGCACCAGAGCGGGGGCCAATGGCTCCCAGAACTGGTTCTAGCTAGAGTATACAAGGAGGGCACCAAATGTGCTCTTTAAAGCAGTCTGGTGGCGTTGTCAAGCGCCCCCACCGCAGCCCAATGCACTGTCTGGGGAAGTGGTCACACCTCCTGGTGACAGGAAAAATATTGTTCTCCCTTCCCATGCTCAAGCTTGGCTCAGCAGCAGGAGAGCATAATTGTTTCGGTGGTCTGCACCTGCACTAGCTTGCTGTCAGACTCTGAGAGGCTGTAACCGGGAGGACAGGGGAGTACCCCAAGGGGGCCCCCTCAGTCCATGGGATCATACTTCCAACACTGGAATCAGTGTTGGGGTATGATACCAACATGTTTGGTACCAAACATGACCCGATTCGGTGCAGCCAATATATAGTTAGACATCTCGTAAAGACTCGTGTCCACCATATGTATTAAAATGGTTGACCGCACTTGAAAAGCTTGGAGAATCGACTCCAGGGTTTGTAGGAGTTTCCTGCTTATGCAGGGGCACCCTCACACTTCTAACCAAGCACTCTGCCTTCAGGATTAAAAGGCCTGCCCTAGAGGTAACTTATAGGTTTTAAGGATAGTGACCTCAGATGTAAGGAAACATATCTGTCGTAAGTGGTTCTAGCACCAGCTTACACAGCCTGCAATGGCAGGCCTGTAGTCACAGTTTAAGTGGTCTCCCATCTGTGGCATAATACATGTTACAGCCCATGGGTGACCCCTGGTTTCAATTCAATTCAATACATCTTTACTCAGGAAACAAAATCACCATAAAATAATCAAAGTCAAATGTCAGTGATATTAATTTCATACATAAAAATAGACAATAAAATTGATCTTAAAAACAATGACATTTAAACAATTAATACATTTAATCTGGTCTCGACTTCTTCGACACCCAGACAGCTTGTAAAAAAGATCAAACATAAAAAATCACCCGTTCGGAGGGAAGCATCTGAAGGTCCATCTGTGCAGTCCTAACTTGTTTAAAATTCAATGATTTCAGCAAGGGAATTAAAAAACGCTTCCTAGGCCAGCTGAAGTAAAGGAAAAACATTATAAAATTGAGTTTATCCTGCGGAGACAAGTTTTTGCAGCCACGAGGGTGCCCTTCCCTCCGCCCGAACCCACCCACATGGGGATGCCAGCATGTGATGCAGTTGATAAAACCTAAACCTGGCCAATAAAGACCTGTCATGCTGTGATTGAACCAAACCCAAATACTGTTCCATCCCCTGCACAGTTTTTAAAAGCATGTGACCCCTAACAGAAGGCTTCTGGAGTTCTAAACCTTCTCTTTCCAAACGGGAGTGTTCCAAGAACAACCTTTTGACACTTCCCAATTCCTGGATGGAAAGTAGGGTAGGGTTGGTAAAATTATCTGGCCTACCTATAGATGACAAGGCCGCCTTAACATGCACAATCCACAGTATGCTAGATCCCAGATCCAACGCCAGGCAGTCCTTAAGAATCAAACGACTTAACTTCAGCTCTACCCTGCTTCAAATCTTGATCCAGCACATGAGCGGGCTTAGAGCTGTCAAATCCGAGACATAATCAAGACTAAGTTACTCATGTACAAAAAATTCTGGGGTTAAGTGGGGGACCTGGATCAACTTACGCAAGAAATTATTCTCCATTGTTTGAATCCGATCCAACTTAGCATATCTCCAGACCTTACTTCCATACCGCAGCTGTGCAATACATTTGGCCTGATAAATGTTTGAATAAATGTCCCTTAGGACCCTTGACCCAAGCCTATGTGCAAAACTAAAAACCGCCCCATAGTTTTTACAGACTCTGATCTTTTGGCTGTAATTAGAGGTTTCCAACAATTATTAACATCAAATAAACACCCAAATGACTTTACTCGGGGTAAAATGTGATACCTTGAAGGTATTACTCCTTATTGCTTTAGTGCCCACTACCATTATGTAGGACTTCGAAAAGTTAACCGACAAGTCCAGGAGCCCCCTGGTGTACCTAGGCCCTGGGTGCCTTAGTACCACATACTAGGGACTTACAAGGGTACACCAGAAGCAAATTGTGGAGGTACCAAAGTACTTACCATAGCAAATTTAGTGAGGAAGCACAGTAGCTGGGGTCCCAGCCAGACTAGTCAGAAAAGCATACTGACACCAGCAAAAGCTGTAGGTAACGATGAAAGCAGATCCTACTTTTCTACACCCCTCCCCCCAAACAAAAGGAGATGAGAGTATCCTAACCAAGTTGAGTCTTCATTTATTAAGTTGAAATATCTGGCGAGTCCATCTGCATTTGCATAGTTACTCCCAGGTCTATGTTCCACAGAAAAGTCCATCCCCTGTAAGGAAATGGGCCACCTCAAAAGTTTTAGGGTTTACACTCTTCATTTGATTTAGCCATGAGAGGGGCTTATGGTTTGTCTGAACAATGAAATGAGTACCAAACATATAGGGTACCAACTTCTTCAAGGCCCAGCACATAGCACAGACCTCCCTCTAAATAGCTGAACCAATGCTTCTCCCTGGGGGTCAACCTTCTGCTTATACAAGCTACTGGTTGGTCCTGGCCATCTGCATTAAGTTGTGATGATACTGCACTTACCCAAATCTCAGAAGCTTCTGTCTGGACAATGAAGGTTTTGGAATAATCAGGATGGGAGCAGTGCACATTGCCTGCTTTAGGTCATCAAATGCCTTCTGACAGCTAAGTGTCCACTGAACCTTTTTAGGCATTCTCTTGGAGGTGAGATCATTAAGGGGAGTCACTATGGACCCATATCGCTTAACAAGAAAGCTCTGACCTGAGTTTGGGTAGTGGGAGCAACAGGGTCCATTATAATTTGGATTTTGCTCTCCAATTACTGAACATGGCTTCCACCTACAAGGTGACCCAGGTATACAACCTTGCTTTGCCCTATCTGGCAATTGGTGGCCTTGAAAGGGAGGCCTGCCTTTTGCAGGGCCTCCAGAACATTCCTAAGGTGTACCAGGTGATCCTCCCAGATGGAGCTAAAGGCAGCAATATCACCTAGATATGCTGCACTATAGGTTTCCAGACCTGTGAGAACTTTGTTCACCAACGTCTGAAATGTGTCATGTGTATTTTTCAAGCCAATAGACATTACAACAAATTGATAATGCCACTAGGGGATATAAATTCTGTTTTTGGCTTGGTATCCTCAGAGAGTCTGATTTGCCAGTATTCAGCAGTCAGGTCAGATGCACTGAGTTCCTTTGCTGAGGCCAGAATATCAATCAGCTCACTGCCCTGGCAATTTGATTGGCATCAGTCTTAGTGACTGCATTGAGACCTCTGTAGTCTACACAAAACCATATCTCTCTATTACCATCTAAGGTTTGAGGTTTTGGCACAAGGACTACAGGACTAGCCCAAGGGCTACCCAAAAGTTCAGTGACCCCCAAAACCTGCATCTTTTGGACCTCAGCCCTAATGCAGTCTCTGACATTTCACCTGTGTTTATTTCATGGGTACACCGGGTGTTTCGACTTGGAGTCTGAGAAAACAAGTATGGGGACTGATTAAGGACTTGCCTACAATCAGCTTGCTGCTGGTCAGTGAGGCTGCCTGCCAAGGCTACTCTATCAAATGACCCATCAATAGGGTTCTGTGATAGGAGATAAGGGAGAGGATCACTCTCTTTCTTCTGTCCCTCATCAGTGACCGTGAGCAAGTTCATGTCAGCCCTGTCATAAAAAGTTTTTAGGCTGTTCACATGAAGAACCCTGTGAGGACTTCTGGGAGTGCCTAGGTCCACCAAGTAGGTGACCTCACCCTTTCTTTCAAGGATGGTGTGGGGCCCACTACACTTGTCTTGGAGAGCTGTTGGGGACACAGGCTCCAATATCCACGCTTTCTGTCCTGGCTGGTAAACAGTCAGTATATCCCTTTGGTCATGTCAAGCTTTCTGATGGCCTTCTTCATTTACTCATGCATACATGAATGCATGCCAAGGATGTAGTCTACAATATCCTGTTTAGGAGGTTTGAGAGGCTGCTCCCAGCCCTCCTTAACCAGACACAATGGATCCCTAACTGGATTTCTAATCAGAAGTTCAAATGAGCTGTAGCCCACCCCCTTCTGAGGAACCTCTCTGTAGGCAAAGAGAATGCAAGGTAGTAAGACATCCCATTTTTGCTTGAATGTTTCTGGGAGTCCCATGATCATACCCTTGAGGGTCTTGTTGAACATTTTAACAAGCCCTTTGCACTGTGGATGGTAAGGTGAAGTTTACACCACACTCTTTCCACATTGCAGTGATGTAGGTAGACATGAAGTTTGTACATCTGTCTGACAAGACATCCTTAGTAAGCTCCACTCTGGAAAAGACTCCCAAAATGGCCCTAGCAACAACAGATGCTGTAGTGGCCCTAGGTGGAATAGCATATGGATACCTGGCAGCATGGTCCACTACCAATAGGATGTAAATATGTCCAGATGCGTTGGAGGGTTTAAGAGACCAACAATGCCTACTCCTACCCTCTCAAAGAGAACCCCAACCACTGGAAGTGGAATTAAGGGGGCTTTTATAGTGCCACCTGACTTACCACTGGTTTGGCAAGTGACACAACTCTTTAATGTCTTCAAGCATGTGGGGGCAATGAAAATGAGGAACAAGCCTGTCCCAAGTCTTGCTTTGCCGAAGATGCCCTGCAAAGGGAATTTCATGTGCTAGGGATAGAATAAAACCCCTGTGTGCCGGAGGTATAACCAACCTCCTGGTGGCACCAGGCTTGGGGTCTCTTCTCTCAGAAAACAGAAGCTCATCTTCCCAATAGATCCTATGGGACCTACTGAATTTCCCTGCCTCATCAGCAGCAGCTTGCTGTCTGAGCTGTTCATGAGAGGGGCAGAATTTCTGATCCAAACTCAAGTCTGCCCTGGAAGGGTGCCCTGCCCCCAAGAACTATGTTGCGCCATGCCCAAGTTCCTCTGAGACAGTTCTTTCATAGGGGCTAGGATCATCTCCCTCTGGAGACTTATCCTCACTAGGAGTCTGGGAGGAGGATAATTCCTTACCCTTTCTGCGCCTTCTCTTAGGAGCTAGCTGGTCCATTTCTCCAGGATCCAAAATTCCCTCGGTGCCTAACTACTTGGCCTGAGCCCTAGCCACAGCAAATGCACTGGCAGAGATTCCCATCATCTCTGCATGTATCCTAAACTTTACTTCAGAAGAGGCTGACGTTTCCAAATCATTGCCCAACAGACAGTCCACAGGTAGATCTTGGTAAACCACAATTCTTTTAAGGCCAGTTACCCCTCCCCAGCTGAGATTAACAACTGCCAAGGAATGATCAGTCCTGACATTGCTTGCATTGGTCACTTGGTAAAGTTGACTAAGTATGATTTGGTCATGAGACACAAGTTTCTCTGTTACCATTGTGACACTGGCTACTGTGTCCCTGTATGCCTCAGCTTCCTGACCATTAATCAGTGGCTGTTGTCGGTACTTGCCCAAGTTAGTGGGACTTGTAAGTAAATTGGCAAGTTCCATGCCACTATCACAGACAAGGACAGCCTGATTGGGAGCACTGACTATGCCGGAACCTACTTCAGTACCCAAGGTTAACCCTACTAATGCCTTGGGGGCGATGCTACTACTCGTACTATTGCTAGGGGTGCTTGTTGCTTTAGAGGCACTAGTAGTAGCTTCTTTGATTTTAGCTTTAGAACAATTGGAATCCCTTTCTCTGTGACCTTTTTCCTTACACAGGTAACACCAAGGTTTCTTGCCAGAGGAAGAGGAGTTTTGGACTCACCCCCAGAGGAAGATATTTAGAAACCTTGTAAAGTCTCTTTTTTGTCTTTACCTTTCTTGCCACCCTTCTCTTGGGCCTTAGAAGAATCTTGCTTCTTCTGCTCACCTCCACCACTTTTCTGCTTCACCCTGGTGCATACCCATTTGTCTGCCTTCTTACCCAATTCTTGGGGAGAGGTCAGATCTGAGTCTACCAGGTATTGGTGCAGCTGCTGATTTGGACATTTTTAAGGATGTGCTCCCTCATCTATAAATTGTGCAATCCCACATAGTCATGCGCATTACTCCCATGAAGCCAGTCTTCCAGAGCCTTAATAGTACTGTCTACAAAGGCAACCCAGTCTTGGGGGTGTGCCTTCTGTGTGTTCCTGAATTTGACACTGTACTGTTCAAACCATACCCATCTATGAAGGCACTCTTCAAGACTGCAGAGTTGTCAGTGTCTTCCTCCTTGACAGTGAGGATTTTGTCTGCCTCTGCTAGCAAATGAGAGCCACAGGATAGCTGCCACTGCCCTTGAGGGACCTTCTGTACCTTACAGGCCCTCTCCAAGGCAGTGATCCATTTATGGATATCATCCACCTCCTGATAAGGAGGGACTATCCTGCTCAGGTTCCTAGCATCAAAACATTGCTCCTTGCCCCTAGGGACATTAGTGCTGCCACTGTGGGACTCTAGTCCCAATTGCTTCCTAGCCCTCTGTACCTCCAAGGTTTCCTTATCAAGGGCCAGCTGCTCTTGCTTAACAGAAGTAGCTGGTAACCATTAAGGCAACCTTGGATCAGAACAAAACGTCCCACAGTGTCCTTAGTTACTTCGTCAGTCACAAAGGGGGTCCCTGGCCTTACCCATATTAGGACACCTCTGGCATATGAGGAGTAATCTGTGGTGAATACCTGGCCCCTTCACTGCCATTTGAGTCTGTTGGTTTCAGTTAGTGTCAGGTGTGTCTCTTGCAGTACAGCTATTTCGGCAGACCTGCACTTAAGGTAAGAGAACACAGTATATCGGCGCCAGGGTGTGTACACTCCTCTCACATTCCATGTGATAAAGTTAATGTGTGTCATGTGAAAGATGTGTTAGGGTGGAATTAGCTTCCTGGTCTATGGCCAGATCCTGATCCCGCATCATTGAAGACATTTGTAAGTCTTGTTGTCGCTCTATGATTACTTTTTCTAGGTCTGGCACTGCACATGTCTGAGTGGGGCGAGTGGTCCTCCTGCGGCGCCCCCGGCTCTTTATCACATCTTCTGTTTGACCCACTACGGCAGGTGCAGGGCGCTAAGCCATAAGTCCAGCAGCCTCCATCCAGTCCCAGTTGTCAACTGCTACACAGAGACGGGTGGGGTAAAGCAAGGAGTAGCATATGTTAAGGTATCAAAGGCACCGCTTGACTTCTTGGGATGATCTCTCCTTTCCCTCCACACTGCCAAAGTGTAATCAGGAAAGATCATGACGGAGACATTGTTCACTTTAATGTCTTGTAACCTTCGTGATTTATAGAGGATGGAGTCTTAATCCTTGCAGTTCAGTAGACGGAACAGGAAAGGTCTGGGATTAGCACCAAGCGGCGGTCTGCGTGCTGGCACTTGGTGGTCGTGCTCAATCGAGAAAAAGTGCAAGAGCGCGGAGTCGGTTAGCAGCGTGTGGATCCAGTTCTCAACATATCCTGCAGCATCTTGACACTCTACTCCTGGAGGAAAGTCCTTCTATGCGTATATTATTTCTCCTAGATCATCCTTCAGCATCTTCTGCCCTACATTCCGGAACATGCACGTGGTCCATGAGGGACTGTACTAGAGTCATGTTTCACAGGTTGTTGGTTGGAGCTCGGTCCGCATGTGCTCCACCATGTTCTCTTTATTTGCAAGCTTGCGTTGATCTGCATGTAGCAGAGTGAAGTCAGCAGCCATTTTGTCAATCCTGTGCTCGAGTGATGTGCATGTGTGCTCAAGGGTGGTGCCAATATTTTTCACTGTTGTAGGACTGTGTTCAGTTTTGTCCCAAGGGCCATATCTGACTAAAGCACTCCGCCTGCCGCCTGATCTCCAGCTCGCCTTTCCAGGGTTGAGGCTCAGTGCACCTGTGCAGGCTGGGTCGCTGAACGTAGGCGACCCATGGCCAGTAGGCGGGTGTTGGGCATCTGGGTGGCCAGTGTGTGATCAGGCAGGCATGTTGCTTCTGTCTCTCAGGGGGCAGCAGAGGCCAGGCCCAGGCCAGGCTGCAAGCACATCAACTGAGTCTTTGGCCGACCAGAGGAAAGGACCGACGTATGATGCTTTGTGTCAAGCCCCAGGGGCGCTGTGTCAGGCCAAGGTACCAATCATTCAATCATCCATTCACCACTCATACGCTCATTCTAACATCCATGCACCACTCATGCATTCATTCAATATTCCATACACCGCTGATGCACCCTTTCAATTATCCATGCATTACTTATGCACTCATTCAGTCACACATGCACCAGTCATGCACTCATTCAATCATCCATGTACCAGTCATGCACTCATTCAATCATCCATGTACCACTCATGTACTCATCCAATCATCCATGCACCACTCATGTACTCATTCAATCATCCATTCACCCCTCATGCACTCATTCTAACATCAATGCACCACTCATGCACTTATTCAATCATCCATACATTACTTGTGCACTAATTTAATCATCCATGTATTCCTCGTTCAATCATCCATACACCACTCATGCACTCATCCAATTATCCATGCACCCCTCAAGTGCTCATTCTAATATCCATGCACCACTCATGTTCATTCAATCCTCCATGCACTAATTCAATCACCCATACACCACTCATGCACTCAATCATCCATGCATCACTTATGCACTCATGCAATCATCCATGAACCACTAAAGCACTTATTTAACCCCTTGCAAGCTGCGGACGGCCCCCGGCCGGCCGACATCACAGTGGCCGTGTGCGGAGGATGGCCAGGGGCCGTCCGAACTCCGCCCACTCATTAATTCGCCCACACAGGGGGGAATTCGCACAGCGCACAAGGGGTTGATGATCCATGCACCACTCATGCACTCATTCAATCATCCATGCACCACTGATGTACTTATTCAATCATCCAGGCACCACTCATGGAATTATTCAATCATCTATGCGCCACTCATACACACATACTCTTTCAATCATCCATGCATTAGCCATGCACTCATTCTAACATCCATGCACCACTCAATCAATCCTCCGTACACCACTCATGCACTCATTCAATCATGCATTCACTCTTCATACACTCATTCTAGCATACATGCACTACTCATGCATTCATTCAATCATCCAATCTGATAGAGACATGTTGCAGCTGATTCCTTTACTTTTGAGTTTTCATCAAGCACCAGACTGGATCTGGACATTTTTCAGCAGCAGCACTTTTGTGTGTCAGTAAGTGGTGTACCTTGACTCCGTATCGACGTCGACCACATCAGTAACGTCACCAGAGACCATATAAGATGCCCTCTGATGCGCTGACATCAGTTTAATCTTTTCCGCCCTTCCATGCCGATTCAGAGAGCGGTACCTATGGTCATTTTTGGCAGACTTCGATGGTTTTTCATTGAGGAAAACTGGGCCTTTTTCATGCCCTCAGGTTTTAAGGCTTGCGGGTCCCGTGGTCAACAGATGTCGGCCATGGACCCCCACCCCATCTGTATGTGGTGCCTGGGTGAGCACCAATATTTGACATCATGTGACTCCTGTCAACTTCTTTGACCTAAGGCGCTTAAGGAGCAGCCGATGAAACTGTGGGCTGCGCGAGTGTCACAGCCCTCTAAAGCATCCCATTTGCCTCGGTCACCTTCGCACTACAGTGAAAGTCAGCGGGGTCACTCCAGGGGCCGTTCCCATGGACCTCGTTTACCGTCCTCCACTCAACGTAAGTCAAGATGCAGGCATTCCAAGCTGCATCGGACCCGTACTTCACCTATGGAATCGGGACAGGAGTCTGCCCGCGCCTCCCAACATATCCAGGAGCTGGGGCGACCATAACCCAGATCAGGGAATATTATCATTCTCTTCACAAGATGTTCGGGTCTGCACCTCCCCCTGGAGCGCCTTAGGGCCCCAAGGCGGTGCAAGAGGCTGAGACTGTTACAACGCCCAGAGGTTCCCCCTCTGGTCAGTCAGGCAATCGGATGTCATTTCCATATCGACGCCAGTGGACAGCCCTTTGGGATTTTCACCTTTGGCATTTGGTTCCAAACAATCAAAGTCGTTAACGAACCGGTGGTGCACAGCCCTCTGAGGCTTCTACTTTCAATGCCGGCGTCCGGTCATTTGTTATTGATGACAGCGCTGCACAATGCCTCACCATTTTCCCTCTCTGATGCCAATGAGGGGGCTGCAAAGCACTGTACGCCGATGTTGACGTCGCTCGATGTTGGGCATAGCTCCTATGGAGCCAGCTGGCTCAGGCGCCATTTCTAGGTTCCTTGTGAGCCCACCTCCCACTATTCCTCCTTGACCAAGTGAATTTAGAAATGATATGTTTGATCCCCAATCAGATCCAACCCCCTTAAACACCAGTTGGGTTTTTGGCCTGAGAAATGAGAGTGGTTTGGAATCATCTCGATCCCCGGTCCTTCTGTCCCCTCCTGGATTACCAATGAGAGGTAAGCTCATTGTTTGCAGACATTTTGAAGTGAGCTGCTGAGGCTTTAAACTTGCCACTTCCTTCTGTGGCTCTGTCCAGGGATCCTATTGTTGGACATTTTGCACTAAAGTCAGTCCAAAGAGAAGTCAGTGCTTCCTTATTACGACATTTTATTTGATATCTTGTTAGGGGCCTGGGCCAAGCCCAATGCCGGCCCTCCTATTGAGCGTTCTATTTCTCATGGACATTGTCCAGCCCTTGATGACCCGGCCTGTCTTATTAATCATCCTGCGTCTTAAAGCTTTGTGGTTCAGACTGCTTTGGCTGCACAAAATATTGGTTCTCTTCCCCTTACCCCTCCAGATAGGGTGACTAAACAACTGGATACTTGTGGCAGGCACAATTTTGTATTTGGATTTGTAAATTTAGAACAGTTGACTTTGGTCTTAACATTGATAAAGAAATGTTAGTATTTCTGTGAGATTAGGCCATGTGTGAAGGCAGTTTATACAACCTTTCATGCCGTAACCAGAAATTTGTAGAGACCAGGACTTATTTTCAATTATCCTACACACATATATATCCAGTGTATTACTCTCACGTGGTCTAACTTTTTATGTACTGTTGTTATACAAGACCCTAAATCCGATGTATTACTCTTGTGTGGTATAACTTCTTATGTAATGTTGATACACGAGACCACATCTGTTTGCTGGTTGATCTGTTTTTCTAAATATTGCCCGTATGTAATTACATGACCAATTTCATTTCGTCGAAATATGTATCTTTTAAACTTTGCTGTACAGAACAGTGTGGATCTACTGTGGGATACTGGGATCCATATTACAATGCTATTGTAGAACACCCAATGTAACTAATTTTCGTTAAACACCACTTTGCATAGGGTCTGTCTATATGACTGTACACTTCTTTCACCCGTTACGTGTAGTTTAGATCTAAACTCTCGTCCTCTGTCAAGGATCCTATTCAGACACCTATGTAACCTCCACGACGAGTGACAATCATGGAATGTAGTCACTTAGTCAATTTTCACACCCGTTTAGCCCTCCATGGGGTATATTAATCTCTACGCATACAATAGACGTTTTTCTGAAGCTAGGCTATTTACTTTGCCTATTAACAACGTTGAACGCTGTTCTTATATAAGTCTAGACTCTTTGCTTTCGACTCATTGAAGATCTGCCCTAATTGGATTTTGGATGCATATTATTTCCTACTTCCTGAAATCCAAAACTTCAGAATGTCCATATTTTAAATATGCTCTTTGTTACGGTCGTTGTAGTTCACTAGATTTCCGCGAACTACCAAAATGGTGGTATTCTGGATCTATGAATTTAGTACGTGAACGTGCTCCATCACGTCATCAACGTACGGGAGACACGTATTGGCATTTATACAGAAGCACTTATTTGAGACACTCACACAATCGTTTGAGTGTGAGCAGTGAGCCACGCTGATTTAGGTAAATGCTATTTAACACGCATTATAGTCCTTACAGCTGTAATGTTGTGGGGCACTCGGGTCACTACTGGGGTGCTTTACCCCCACCAAGAATTTCCAGGACACCGTAGGGTATATTAGAATATACTTTATTCTTCTTGAAAGGAAGAGCGCCGGGAAAACGGACCTCGCGGCAGATCGCGGGTCTTCGCGCATGCGCAGTCGCTCGTCCTCACGCGTTCTCGCGCGCTGCGTCATCACGCAGCACTCGAGAACTAGAGCGCAACACTACATATCTCCCTTCTTTTCCAAACACAAACAACCGTCTTACTGTGTCCCAGAAAGTTCAGCCACTCTCTAGTTCATAGTCCCGGAAGCGGCTGGGTCGTACCACCGCTCTGCCTGCTCTGGTGCGCCTTACCGGAGTGTGGCATTCCTCTGGGGTACCTCCCTCCACCGGGCTTCCTGCTTGGCTTCTCGGCGTGCTCGGTTATTCCCTCCTCGGGGTTCTGCTCTCTTCTCTGCTCGGTCCCACAAATTCTGGGGTCATTTGCTCCTCCTGCGCCTCACTGCTCTCTTCCCCATTTCTTCCTTCCTTCACTGACGTACTGTTACCTTCACCTTCCCTGGCGCTTGCTTCTTGTGTCGTTCCTTCGGTCTCCTCCTGGGGCCAACCCATGATTCGGTTGCACTTGGTCATACGATCTTGCGACCACACATTCCCATCGCTGAGCAAAGCCGCTCTGTCGTACACTTCCTTCACTTGTAGGGGAGGGCTGTACTTGCGGTCTCCCTTCTTTTTCTTCATTGCAGATCTGACTCTCACCCATTCCCCTCTCTCCAGGGTGGTGGTCTTCACTCTCCTCCTTTGGTTATAATACTCAGTATATATTTTCTGGGCCTTCTCCAGGTTATGCTGTACCACCGCCGGAGACCACTTGCTGGTTATTGTCTTCTCTCTCCACACTACATTGTCTTTGGTGAAAGGGTGTCGTCCCCTCAGGATTTGGAAAGGGCTATACCCCGTGCTTGTGGGGGTGATACGGTATGCCCAAATCATATTCTGCACCTCTTTCTCCCAGTCCTTGCCCATCATGATGGCTGCTTGGATGGATCCCATGATGACACGATGAAATCGTTCCACTTGTCCATTGCTCGACAGGTGATACACGGCCGTGTGTTGCACCTTGATTCCGTTCCTCTCCGCATACTTGTACCATTTGTCTGAAGTGAATTGTGGTCCATTGTCGCTCAAAATGATCCTTGGGATTCCTTCCCTGAGGAATACTGATGTCACGAACTTGATCACCGTTTCTGTATCCATCGCTTCTCGTATGTGTATCTCTGGCCATTTGGAATACATGTCCACAAGGACGCACAGGTATTGGGGGCGTCCCTTGGCTGTCCAGTACCGGTCCTAGAATGTCTATCGCAACTTCTTCCCAAGGATCCTTCGGTAACTGGAATCTCCCCAGCTCCGGCCTTAGTGGGTTTAGTGTCTTATCTGCTCTCTGGCATTGGTCGCATTCCCTGACATGCCGCTCTACCTGTACGTCCATTCCAGTCCACCAGTACATGTGTTTCACTCTCATCTTCGTTTTCACTATTCCCAAGTGTCCTTCATGCAGCAGCCCAACCAGGCGGGATACCAACGCAGCCGGGGGGATGACTCTCTCTCCTCTGTACAGGAAGATACCTTCGTCTCCCACCGACAGCTCCTCTCTGACTTCATAAAACTTCCTGAGCGCCTCCCTCAGCCGTCTTTTCTCCGGCCAACCGTGAACTATGTGGTCCTTGACCTCCCTTATGTCGTGGTCGCCTTCGTATGCTTCGGTCCATTCTTGTCTACTTATGACCCTTTCGAGGTCCTCCATCACCCCCACCATCTCTTCCTCTTCAGCTGCTGGGTCGGGGGCTTCCTCCATCGCCGCCGCTCTGCTTAAATAATCTGCGACCTTGTTCAGTGTCCCCGGTTTATATTCCACGTCATATCGGTATTCCAGTAACTTTAGAGTCATCTTGTCTATTGGCGGCGTGGCGCTGGCATGTCCACTGGAGGTAAGCACCTTGACCAACGGCTTGTGATCCGTCTTGAGTGTGAACCTCGTGCCCCATAGAAATTGGCGGAACCTTCCCATGGCCCATACCACCGCTAGCATTTCCTTCTCGATCACGCTATATTTCTGTTCCGTTGGTGATAGTGATCGGGATGCAAAACAGAGGGTCTCCGTCGTCCCTCCTTTTCTCTCTTGCATGAGGACTGCTCCCAATCCTTTTTCACTGGCGTCCATTGTCAGTATGGATTTTCCTTGCGGATCGTATCCTTGGAGGGGCACCGCTTGGCTGATGTCGCGCTTCAACTCTTCAAATTCCTTTTGTGCTTCATCTGTCCACCTGAACGTCGACTTGTCCCGTATTAATTGTCGAAGATGGTGTGTTTTGGAGGCAAAGTGTCGCACGAATTTGCTGTAATATTCCGCCATCCCTAGGAATGATCTTACTTCTTCTTTGTTGGACGGAGCCTCGGTGTTGCAGATGGCTTTCACGTTTGCTCGCTTGGGTGTAATGCCTTGTCCCCCTGTTTCATGTCCCAAGTAAGTGACGGACGTCATCCCTAGGCGGCACTTCTCCCATTCTGCTGTCAAGCCCTTGGTTTCCAACACTTGAAGCACTTTGTCTAATTTCCTGTCGTGGTCTTCCCTGTCAGACCCCATCACCAGTATGTCATCCTGGAAATATTGGATGCCCTCCTTGTCCTTAAAGAGGCGATGCATTCATTTTGGAATACCGCAGCTGCGGAAGCCAGCCCAAACGGCATCCTGCGGTATTGATAACATCCAAAGGGCGTTATGAAGGAAGTCAATTTCCTGCTGGCAGGGTGTAGATCAATCTGGTGATACGCGGAAGTGAGGTCGATGGTGGAAAACCACCTTACCCCCCTTTGTTTTTGACAACATCTCTTCAATGCGCGGCAACAGGAATTTCTCTACTACCACACACTTGTTGAGTTCGCGAAGGTCCACACACAAGCAAACTTTACCGTTGGGTTTGGTGGCTACTACCAAGGGGGCTAGCCATTCCGAGCTGTCAATGGGTTCAATTATACCATTTTCTTCCAGTCTCCGAAGTTCTGTCTGCACCGCTTCTTTGATGGCCAGCGGGACGTTGCGTACCTTGTGCGAGACTGGTCTCGAATTTTCCTTAAGTACTATTTTGTGGGTGAATTTCTCTAGTTTTCCCACTTTCCCTCCAAAGACTTTAGGAAATGTGCGTTTCATTTCGTCTAGGTCCAGTCAGCTCCCTTGCGCTGTCAGTAGTACTTGCGTTTCCCCTCCTGGGTCCAACTTGATCCCGAGGTCACCTTGGTCCATCCATCCTAGAACGGACGGGCCTCTTTCCGCCACATACAACTTGCACTCCGCACATCTACCTTTGAATTCGAAGTTCAACTTCCTGTACCCCACCATGGGAATGGGTTCGCCTGTGTATGACACTGGCCGTATGTCTGGTGGTTCTAGTTTTGATCCTAGGCTGGGCTCGAAGTCTTCCTTCCACACTGCTCTTTGCACTATGGTGTATGACGATCCCGAGTCTGCTACGATCTCGATTTGCACGCCGCCTATTCGCATGTCGCACAGTGGTTTGCGGGATCACTTATGCCCGACACTTAATACTGGTTCGTCGACGCACAATATCTCGTCTTCCTCCTCTTGTTCACCCTCTTCTTCCGGTTGTTCGTGCATCACATATTTCACCATTTGTTTCTTCGGTTTACGGCGGCACACTTTTTCATAGTGCCCCATGACCCCACAAAACGTGCATTTTGCCCGGAAAGCTGGACATCGTTTGTCTTGCGCAAAGTGCGTTGAACTCCCACACCTGTAGCATCCTGCGCTGGCCTCTCCGCTCGGCTTCCATGACTGCCCCGGTTTCCCTTTCCATTTGTTCTGTCCTTTCCCTTTGGGCAGCATGGTTTTGCCCCGACCTTGCGGTCCTGCGTCATCCACCTTGTTCACCATGGTGTGCTGACTGGTCTCCCTTTTGGCCACTTCTGCGCACCTTTTCGACATCTCCGCCTTTTTCACTAAGGCTATTACCTCCTTCAGCGACGCTTCACTGTTTGCCCACAATTTGTCTTGTACATTCTTGTTGGTGGTGTGCATGACTATCTGGTCTTTTATGAACTCCTCCGTTAGGGCTCCATACTTGCACGTTATCGCCAACATCCTCAGCGCCGACACATAGTCGTCGATAAATTCGCCAGGTTCTTGCTTTCTTTGCTGGAAATTATACCTGTCAATGGAGACACTTACTGCGGGTCGATAGTGGGTGTAGAGGTCTTCTATTGCATGTTGGAAAACATCAGTGTCTGCGTCCGGTCTGGCTGCAGGCACTAGGGTCTGATAGACTCGTATCCCTTCTGGGCCCAAGTTGTGCAGTAGGATCCTTTTCTTTCGCGCACTGGAAAAAGCCTCCCCATTTTCATCTTCTAGTGCTTCGATGTAATTTGTGAAGTACTCCCTCCAATCTTCCCATTTCATTTGATGTTCGCCTGGTCTCGGTAGAAACGGGATTGGATTTGTCAGTGAGGATGCTTGCGCGCTCATTTTGGCGCCTCCCTCCGGCGCTGCCCCTGGGCCTCTCGGGCTGCCTGGCGTGTCCGCGCTCTCACCTTGCGGTCGGTCTTGCTGTTGGGGATCTTCCGCCCCCCTGTCCCTGCGCGCCGCTGCGTCTGCCAGGGTCCCTCTTGGGTTCGACAGGCCTTCTCCGTCTTGTTCTTGCTGGTATCTTTTTTCCTTGGAGCGCCTTACGTCTTGCCGCTGCCTCTGCCACGCTCTCCCTTTATTCTGCTCCCTGGAGGTGTTTTCTCCTCCTGCGGTCCTCTCTGGTGTCCTTCCTGGTCTTCACCTTGCCACGTGGTGTGTCTGTGCTCCGGTTCCCCTCTGCTGGACACCTTCCTGCATGCAGGTCCCAGCCTCGTCGCCACTGTAATGTTGTGGGGCACTCAGGTCACTACTGGGGTGCTTTACCCCCACCAAGAATTTCCAGGACACCGTAGGGTATATTAGAATATACTTTATTCTTCTTGAAAGGAAGAGCGCCGGGAAAACGGACCTCGCGGCAGATCGCGGGTCTTCGCGCATGCGCAGTCGCTCATCCTCACGCGTTCTCGCGCGCTGCGTCATCACGCAGCGCTCGAGAATTAGAGCGCAACACTACAACAGCTTTTTCTGTTTTTCAAACAGGGACTCTGACTAGCCTTTTCCACTATTCTTTTCCCTATTGCAGATTTCGATGGAAGACTGATATCTTCCTAGAGGCATGGTACTTTAGCCACTACTCGTATATCATAAGTTTTCCCTAGCTCATTTGCTCTCGCTAGGTAAGAAGCATACTGTACACTTTAACATTCATAATAGCAGAGCGGCATTAGGGGCTCTGTATTATTTTTCTTTGGAACAATTTTGGCCGTGTTTTATATTTTATACTTTAATATTCATACTAGCCGAGCCGCTTAAGGGGCTCTATAATATTTTTCTTGGATACAATACTGACCGTGTTTTATACCCCGCAAACGTTTTAGTGGTATCATGCTGACCATCCTCGTTCTGATACGGTAGCCATATTCACTCTCATGAGATTGTTTTTTACGGGTTTTTAATCATTTTTATCAACTAGCAAGTCCAGCATACTTGATTAGTGCAGCTAGAGAATATGCAGCAACAATCAGCAGGACTATTAGATTCGATAAAATGGACGTGTCTTTTCTGTTAGAAAGAACAATATAGCTCATAATATTATGCCTGTTGGAAAAGAACGATTAGAATCTACAATTGTTCAAATAGTACTTATTTGCCCTCGTTTTAGTGACTGATTGGGCGTACTGTGGCCTATGGACTTTGACCAGGCTATTATTTTCTTTTTGGCACGACTCTATGTTCAGTTATCCGCAAAAATATGCTATGGCCAAGCAGGAGAATGCACAAGCCAAATTACGGTGAGCCTTGGCATTAGGCAAGGTTGCGTGCTGGCACCCCTTCTCTTTTCTCTTTTTATCAATGCCATAGAAGCCGACCTTTAAAAAGTTAAATGTGATGCTCCGCAAATTGAGGGACAGGAGATACCTGTGCTGCTTTATGCTGATGACACGGTACTCCTCTCAAGAACTCCCATTGGTTTACAAAAATTAATGAATAGATTTTCTGATTATATAAAGGAAAGGAAACTAAAACTTAATTACTCTAAGACTTTTATTTTACCGTGTGGACGTAAAATAAGGAATTTGAGATCCTTCCATATTGAGAACCATAAAATCCTCCTAGTTAATAACTTTTGTTACCTTGGCATCATGTTTTCGAGTAACGGCCTGTGGTATGATGAGATTTTAAATGTTAAGGCCAAAATGGCCAAATGCGCTTATGGCGTTTTTAAATTTGCAATCAAATTGGGGGATCGTCGCATATCCGATATGTTACAAATTTATAGAAGCAAATGTGTTTCGGTAGCGCTTTATGGTGCAGGGGTTTGGGGCTATTGCCCTCATGGCGTGCTTCAGGTTGAGGAAAATGTTTTTCTAAAAAAGTTATTATGTCTGCCTTCATCCGCCCCACTGTATTAATTCATAACGAGGTGGGGTTGAATTTTCCAACAGATCTGATAGAGCTAAAACCCTTAATGTTATGGAGATCGATTTGGATGAAGCAAGAGGCTGGGTTCAACAGAAGCATCATTAAGGATTGTCTTTGTTTGGACAATTGCCTACAAATCCCCTGGTTAAAATATGTGGTATCTACTTTTAAGGATTTTTTTCAAGGTGAATATTTTGGAAAATCCGAATTATGCGTCTGACTTTTCTAAGTCAGAATTGAAACAAATTTTTTTGAGGGAAAAAGTTAATCGCCGCCATTGTAAGAATATGCAGCTGGCAACCGTGGCTTTTTATTATTCACAGGAGCATACTGTAGGGTTCCAACTATACCTTTCCAAGGTTACCAGAATCTCGCATCGGTTCGTATTGACCCGGTTGAGATTAGGTATCGTCCACCATTTGGTGGCTTTTCCATCTATAAAAAAATATCCCACTGCTCCTTGTCCATGTGATGGAGTCACTAAACAGTGTTGCACATTTTCTCCTTACATGTGATTTATACATGCATTTGCGCATTATCTATCTGAAACCACTTTTTAAGAAATACGGGTCTCGTACTTTGAAATCCGCTTTGAATTTGTTGTCTACTTTAAATGAGATAGATATATGTTTTTTTACTGCCACGTTTATTTTAAAATCTATTGCTGCTAGAAAAAGTATGTTTTTTTAATTTTTATGTTTAGACGGCTGATTATTTTTCTAAAATTCTGTTCTGTGAATCCCTCAAATTGTTTTTTATCTGGTTTATTTGCTTAGTAAGTTCTATTTCTGTTGTCTTGTGCTTTTATGATTGTTTTTAATAATCGAATAAAGCTTACATTGAATTGAATTGACTGGTGAAGAACATCCTTGAATCACTTTACTGGATATGTTAAGGGTGTTTTCATTGATTTTTCTCTGCAGTTGGATACAGTGCTGAGGTAAATGCAGATTTTAGAATTTTTCCTTTTTGCTCTCTTTCTGGTTTTCTTCTCTTCTAGCTATACAGACATGTTTATCTGTTTATGGCAGATTCTAAAATATTCTTCCTGAACAGGCTTAGATCACATCTTTGCATTCATCTGATCTTTTAACACCTTGGTCTCTCTTTCTGGTGAGTTTTTGTAAATTGGGTTATAATTGGTAGATATAATTCTCTATCTGATTCTTATACCAATCTACTCACGCCTGTATCTGGGTTGAATTTTTCTTACACCCTTGGGATCGTGCACTTCTTTTTTCTTTGGCGTTTCCTTTGACTATTTGAGTGTTTCATTTTGTAAGTTGAAGGCATTAATGTCCCCTGCTCCTAGAACTAAGCTGTGTATCATATTGTTTTGTTAACAGCCTTGAGAAAGTTGTTTATCGGCGAAACACTTGTCAGCTGTTCATTCGCATCATCTACGTGTCAAAAATCTGATTTTCTTTTTTTTCCACCTATGATCCAGACAGTGTTCTATTTACTGTTTGTCTTTTTGAATTAAATCTATTACCGACTGATGGTTTTGCATGTCGACGGCCAGGTTCGTTCCCTGGCATCTCCACTCATTGAATATTTTATTTTTTCCTCTAATTTCCAGTCAGCTTATGCTCTGTCAGATATGTCATTTTGTTAAATAAACAGAATAGATATCGTTTTCTAAGATTTCCAATGCTGTTTTTTTCTGCACCTCGTCCTCTTTAGGCCAAGTGATATCCTTATTTTCTAGGTTTTCTTTCCTGTGGTTCTCTTTAGAATTATACTTTTTCCAGACTTAGTTGCAGCTCTTAGTTGGCTGATATTGTTTTTAATGCTTCACCATCTGGGTTTTCTGTTAGGTGGTATTGTCTCTCTCTTTACCAATTGTTTTAGAACTCTGTTCCTGATTATTCAATTCCAGGTTTCTTTTTCCTTTTGGACATCAACCTGGTGGGGGCTCCTGTCTGTGACTGGGATGTTTACAAATACATGACTGTATGTATGTTTATATATCTATAAAGCAATGCTATACACATATGTACATCTTGATATATAATTTTATATCTTATTTGACACATGTGTATGATTGTCAATTTTATGTGCAATTACAATTTGAAAGCAGGTTTGCGTATATCCTGTGTAGATGTTCGCTCTCCCTCTGTGTCTCTCTCTTTCTTTCTCTCACTCTTCTTTCGTTGCAGTGCTGCCTTTGTTTTATATTATGTATGCACTTCTTTTCTTCTTTTTGTAGTCCACACTTAGATTGAGCCTGCCAGTCTTCACTCGAACTTTGAGTGTTTGTTTCTAAGACAAGTGTTCCATTTTACTCCGTACTTGCTCATGAGCAAGCCTCCGGAATTTCTGGTGCATGCATTTATCCAGGCTTACTTCATTATGGATGTGTTCTGGATCTCCTTCCTCTGTTTTCTCTGAAAACGTTTCAGTAGAATACGATTCAGCTGGCAATAGGGGCTATGGGTTTGGCGACATTTGCTTTTGCTGCTGGGCATCAAGATTCCAGCTGTCCATAAGTCATCACATTTTTAATTTTGTAATTTTTTATTATGACTTTCACTGTGATCCTCTGACAGTGTTGTTTCATTGCCATAATCATGTTTTCCTTGATTTCCAAGGCTTTTCTCCCCTCCCTTATGTTCGCTGTGGTTCTTGCCACAGTGCTTATGGGGGGATATTGTTTCTTCTTAGGCAACTTCCTGCACACGTCCAGTCTTCTATTTTAATTTAGACAGGCTGATTCTCTTTGGGGGAATCAGACCAGCCAGTGCCAGAGAGCTGTGGGTGAAACCACCCACCTTTTGGAAGAAGAAAACATATGACAGAGCTTTCTCCGGAGCAGCCCCCAGAATCTGGAACACACTCCCTCCAAACATTAGAAAAATTCCAAACACGGCAACATTCAAGAGGGAAGCGAAGATCTTCCTAATGAGCAAGTTCCTTCGTTAGGCAAGACTGCTCATCATCAGCATCGTGATTAATAGCCAAACGTCGCTCGGGAATTGTTTTTGACGTAGAACTCACAGAAAAGACACATCGGAACCATTTGTATAGGAATACTGTTACAGCTTGTACATTAAACATTTCCTAAAATTGTTATTGCGGAAATGGCTAAGAAAGACATGTAACGGAATATTATATATATTAATCCTGCTATACCCGCTGTGTTCCAAAATGTACCTCATGTAACTGTGTAGCGCTCTGATGCCTAAGGGTCACGTTTGTGCTATATAAAACTCTATAAATAAAATAAAAATAAGAAAGGTCCATGTTGGGGCCTCCCTCCCCTCTGAAAGCCTCACTATGCGAACATTGTGACGTCTCGAGTGACCATCCACACCTGTTTCCTTGCTGCATATCAGTGTCACTTCCGCCTGAAGGGCCTTTAGTTGGGATTGCATGTCCTCCATCGCGGGGCGCAGTACGGCCAGTGCAGATTCATTGGACTCTACACTATCCTTTAATTTGGCCTGATTGGCTCGAAGGAGACGCATCTTAACCGTCAAGGCATCTAATTTTGGGTCCAACGTGGCCTTGAAATCCTTAATGGCCCCAAGAAGCTCATCGAACCTGTCTGCAGCTGAGGGCATGCCAGAGGGAGCGGCAGAGGCTGCAGCTCACAGTGCCGTGGCATCAGACAGGAGGTGGTGCGCGCCTCCTGCTTTTAAGGCTCCCCCTTAGTCAGCGCTGCTTAACCATGCCCAAAGGTAGGGGAGTTGGAGCTCAGTAGGATGAGTCTGTGAGGGCAATCATTCAGGAAAGTACACCAGAGTCTAACGCGAATTACCAAACATCTGGGTACCTCCAGGAGTGTTTCAAGACAGTTTCCCAGGCAATGCACACATGCTCCCTCGAAAACGGGGGCCCTCACCAGCAGCAGTCAATAGGGGCGTAAACAGGCATCCCCAGCCTTATCATCCGTGTAGGTCGCCAGGGGAAACTCAAGTTTACCCACCACAGCAAGTGGGACCCATGCCGACAGGAAGAGCCCCCCGCCTTTCCTGACGGGGAGGGAATGCAGACTGTCTCAGACGGCCCAAGGACATTAAAGACGCAGTGGCCTAAGGGCTCACCACATGCGGTAGCCAGAGAAGAAGGGCTTCGAAGCCCCCACACACAGCAGACCTGCCCCCAGAACTTCTGGGAAGCAGGGCACCGCCCATGTCTGTCGGTTCACCCCTGTCCAGAGGCCCACCTCGCCCCTTGGCTCAGCCGGATTGCGGGCTCACATGAGGTCCCGGCGGCAGCCTAGGGAGATATGCTGCTGCACCCTCAGGGACGCCCCATGCCCACTACTGCTGTAGAGACCTTCAGATGACCCCTCTTGCGAAAGGATCGCCGACCGATAGGGCCAAGTTGGGTGGGTAAGCCACTGGAAACTCCACATCATGCGTCTGTCCTGGCCACCATCTTGGCCAAGCCCCCATTTTGGCTAATGTTAAGATCGAATTTACTAACTGGTCTAAACTGCAAATATCTATGTGGGGTAAAATCCATATAGAGAAAATAAATGTGATGCCTCAATTTAACTATACTTGTGTTATGCTACCCCTAATTGCCCCTAAGCCTACGCTACATTAAATTGATTGTAAAATCAATAGGTTTATTTGGGGATAAAAGTAAAACCAAGAGTTAAAGCATCTAAACTATATGCCGGAACAACTACAGGAAGTCTATATTCTACGTAACGCGTCGTGCTAGCTTGCCTTATATGCTGAAAACACACAGGGAAACCCCTTTATGGGACTCGTAGTACAACACCTCCTTGGTACTAAAAGTAAACCGGCAGTACTCTACACCTGCCTCTCACAGACACAACAAATTTCCAACCCCATGCTGAATTCCTCACAATACATATGGAGGAGAGCTCACACCTTAATGTGAACACCTGACACAATTCACTCTATCTGGACAGTTCATGGGGTTGGGGCAGAAATAGAATGGTCCCTTTGGAAAGGAATATACCATTTGGAGGATTTACTGTAAAAAAGAACATAATTCTTGTTCAAACCCTTACACAGAAAGATGGTTTACCACCATCACAGCAATAGAGATACCTGCAACCCTGCCTCAGTGTTTGGGATACTCGTGTCCTGCCATATAAGCTTGAGGTGGAACCCCTGTTAAGTTATATTAAGAAATGGTAGGAACATAATGGAATGCTATACATTAGTAGTTACTCTTTTCTCACCACAAAAGACACAGAACCCCCACCAGTGGTGAGAAATGAAACTGGGTGTTGAAATACCAGATGATTATTGACTCTCTGTAAGAAATGGGAGTATCAGTTGAGGGGGGTGAGAACCAAAGCTTAATTTGAGCTGGTGGTTTCCGGTGCTCGGCACCGGCACTTAATTGTCATCTCCGGCGCTTGGAACAGCTTGCCACAAGGTGGCGCTGTCTATGTAATTTAGACATGACCACAACATCAGTTAATTATTAATGCTATAGTCATTAACATTACTATTACTTGCCGCCCAAGCCATTCTTATAGCTTTGGAGGCCTGAAATAGTCCAAATTGTTAGACTTGTAGGAGTATGAAGGTTAGTAGTTGTGTTGTTACTATCATTGGCTGCGTTGGGACGGGCAATGTGTGGTGGAAGCTACAGTGGCCTCCTGACAGAGCCCTGGCACTTTTTTTTTTTTTTTTACAAATTAAGCACTGGTGAGAATCCACCTTGAATATTAATCACAATCTTTGTCATGGTGAATCATAGCCACTAAACTAAGCCTGTGCTTAGCCTTCTGTTTGCTTGGCACAGAACAGTCAGGCTCAATTAAGAGGCAATGTGTAAAGTATTTATGCAATACTCAAACAGTAATAAAGTGAAATCACAAAAATGGAAAAATCCCAAACCCTTTTGGAAAAATTTAGTAATTTGTAATAGAAAACATGACACCAATGAGACAAAAAAGCCAATGCCAATATGTAGAACCGGAGATATGAACTTTGATTTAAAAAGATCGCACTAGACTGGGTCAAAGTCAAAAGTTAAAGCCGACTGCGATGGATTGCCAGTCGATTACAGGGACCAGGTTTGTCCAGGTGAAAAGTTTACCTTCTGACTTTGAAACTTTTATGGAGCGATAGTGGGTGTTGAGGAGTCGTCAGTGGGGCAAGCTGCAAGCTGGATCTGACGTGGGGCTCAATGACGGTGAGTTGCTGAAGAGCGGGGTCCTGGTGCGGTCGTCGAGGAAGGTGGGAAAGCTCCGAAGAGACAAAGTCTGTGCCCAGGAAGGCATCAATGTCAACAAGTTGGTTCTCGGCACCGGTCCCAAAGAAGCACTCCATGTTCGGACTGAGAAACTTTTCTGATGTCTAGGGAATATTCTAAGGTTAGGAATCTGTGGCTAAAGTCTCTACCAGATAAGGCGGTACCGAAGTAATGGCTTGTTTTTTGGAGTTGCAAGGTAATGTCTCCTACTATAGAAATGAGGCTTCAGAAACTGGTGACTTCTGACATGCAAGAAAATAGCATATGACTAGAAAGGAAACATCCGCAAATTCAATACAATGTGAGACCCTGTTCTGCCCTAAATAGATGAAGACAACAGAGTTCTTATAATGCTTAACAGACTTTGGGCCCTGAGCTTTCTGGACAATGTAAAGTGGCATCTGTCAGGGTAGAAGATATAATGAGGTGTGGGGGAAGAGATAGAGCTTGACAATGGCTTCAGTAGTGCTTGACCTGTGGTACCTAATCGTGTGGCCTCTCAGGGTAGGAGGAATTGTTAGTTGTGCATTACGATGGATATGCCCACCCCAATTAGTTTAAGCAGAAAACTCAATAAAAAGCATTGAAACTTAAAAAGATGGTTTTAACCTGTCAAAAAACAAATTTTAAAAGGTCTAACTGCACTGCAGCAGCGAGTCTACAACAGTAAACCTAAAGCCATGTTTTCTTTGTCACACTAGTGGGTGGTATAATGTGTGGTGTAGCCATTTAACTTTAAATACTATGGGTACGGTGTATACACAATATGATATGGCGTAGTCAGAAAGTTAAATATGTCAATCAGCGATCAACCAGTTCCCACCAGTTTGGGAAGTTAGAGCGTATACACTCGTGTGCAGAGTCTAAAAAGCAGTAGTCAAATTTAGCAAACAACAAGGTTGACCATTTTCTATCAGAGGAAGAAGTACTGCAGGCAGAAGCAGGAAGGTTTTTCACATTACGAATCAAAGTCACATTACTCGTTAGCTAGGAGATGGCATTGAGTTTGTACAACACAGTAAATTTTGGTGCAGGAAGCTGTTCTATTTATCTCAGTTATTCAGGTCCATGCTGTTGGTGTGACAAATGCAAAAACAACAATGCAGAACAATGTCATACATTCACCCCAGTTCAGAGATCTGGGCCTAAAACCATCGTATTTTTGCTCACCATGCCATTCCAGTTTGAACCCAGCCATATGCAAATCAGTCATGACCCTGTTCCCAATGGAAACTGTCCAGCCCAAACTACCAAGCCAGGTCCTCCCCGGAATGGAAACAAGCATTCGAGGACCGTTTTTAGGGTTTCACCCCTCTTCAGCCAGAATAGCTTGACTCCAGTGGCATGGAGAGCACGAGACCCACGTCTGGGCATACTCGTCCCACTCGGGTGACAAATGCAAAAACAACAATTGATGGACAGAATACAGAACAAGGTCATACATTCACCCCAATACAGAGATCTGGGCCTAAATCCATCGTTTTTTTGCTCACCATGCCATTCCAGTTTGAACCCAGCCATATGCAACTCAGTCATGACCCTGTGCCCAATGGGAACAGTCCAGCCTGAACAGACAAGCCAGGTCCTCCCTGGACTAGAAACAAGCATCCTAGGACCGGTTTCGGGGATTCACCCCTTTTCAGCCAGAATAGCTTGAATCCAGTGGCATGGAGAGCACAGGACCCACGTCTGCTGGTGTCTCCGGTTAAGAGACCACAGTGGGGCAATTTTCGCTCATGTTTGGCGTGGTTCTTATGAAAAGGTTGACCCAACTGCAGGTTGTTGAAAACCTGTGTTTTCTCTGCAATAGTAAATCTGATTTGGCTGATTATAGCATGGCATACTGTATGTTCAATGTCTATAGTTTCTTCCTGATGGTGTTGAATGATCTTCTGGCTTTCTACACCATGAATGAATAAATATGCAATTGATAAAACTCACAGCTTTCTAAAAGACGTCATGGTGCTACTGCTTGTAGGACGAAAATAAATGCAACAGCAACTAAATTAACAAGACTGAATAGCTAAGTTTTCACACCGTTTTTTAAAATGAAAATGTATCAGGGGAGGCACCGATGTTCAGACACGATGCGTTCCAGAATTTAGGAGCCAGGTAGGAAAAAGATTGGTCTCCCAAGCAAGTACAGCGCCTAGTAGGATCCACCAGCAACAACTGGTTAGAAGATCTCCAAGATCGTGAGGGAATGTAAGTCAGAATTCTATTCCTCAAATAGGCGGGACAATTGTGATGAAAGGCATGAAAGGTAGGCAACAGGCATTTAAATACATTTAAATAAAATATTATGCACTGAGCGTATGTTAAGATTTTAAATGCCCGGAGATGGATTCTTATCTGGGAATGTTTAAATGAAGTCGAGTTGCGGCATTATGGATCACATAAAGGTCAGCGCAAAAGATAATCAGGAAGGCCCAGGTACAGACTGTTCGCATTGTCAAGCAACCAAGGGATTGTAGAGTGTACAAATAGTATTTCTAGTGGATTATGAAACCAGTCCCAATCTGATTTCAAACTGTTTAGAATCAAGAAACAAATACGAATACAGCCTTCACCTGCAGTGCGAAGGAAAGATCTTTATCTAATCTGACCCACAGGCATGCTCCACAGGGGAAGGAGGGGGACTCAGTACCGCAGGTCACCATGTGCTAGACCAGAGAGGGGAGCAACACCGGAAAACCATAACTTCCGTTTTAGATGCCTTCAGCCTTAAACAGTTGTGCTTTATCCAGTCCGCCACTCTCAGCACACAAGATTGAAAAGAGAGTTGAAAATTATTGTTGGCCTCTAAAAAGGACACAGATTGCTGGGTGTCGTCCACATACAACACAACTTTAAAACCAAGAGGCTGAATACCATCAGCAAGTGGAGCCTTACACACAAAAAAAGTGAAGTACTCAAGGCCAAACCTTGAGGGACGCCATAAGTCAGTGGCTTGGTACTTAACGAAAAAGGAGGAAGTCAGACCGAAATTGTCTGATAGAAAGGACCTCAGCCACTATAGTGCCAAATAACCAATATTGAAGGCAGATAGGAGCTAAAGCAACATGCGATGTGAAACCATATTGAAGGCCGTCGACAGAATTGATAAAACCACTATTACTGCGCGATTCTGATCTGTACTCCGTTTTATAAAATCTGGAACTTCAAGTAGAGCAGATTCGGTGCTATGACAAGGTCTGAAGCTGAATTGTGAGTCATGTAAGAGATTAATAGTTTCAAGAAAGTGATTAAGCTGATGAATCAGTGTTTTTTCAAGCATCTTGGATACATCCAGAAGTAGAGAGATAGGCCTATAATGAAAAATTTCCTAGCTATCGTAACGGAAAGTTTCAATTCTATTAAGGACTCGGAGGCGAGGATTATGCTATTCTTTCCTCACTTTATTGAAAAGCAGCCATTTGTAGTCACCAAAACAAAACTACTATTCCCATGAACCATAGGGAATAGGAAAGAACAATAGAGTGTCCCAGAACAGAGTGTCCATAGTTGCACCAATCACAGGTCCCCAATGTGTAGATAGTCCTTTGTCTCTGCTCAGCCCTCCTCTTTCGTCGCTCGGTCAGCCACCGAATACCTCAAGACTCTTGTTTGCTGGAATCGCCTGGAAGGAGTAAGAGCATAGGGTCAGCGACAGAAATGGCTAAGTATTATTCCTGCGGAAGGAAGCATTTCAACATGTAACCAACTGTTCAAGGCAGTAGATACAAACTGACTTTACTTACTCCAGTAGGAGGGAGGGAATATAGCAAGGAACTTGTACCCTGGGTGGGATAATCCTCGCCTCCGAGACCTTAATAGAATTGAAACTTTCCGTTACGATAGCTAGGACATTTTTCATTCTATGTCAGGACCGGAGGCAAGGATTATGCTCGTTTAAAGCTTACTCACCGCCAAGTGAGCCATGTCAATAACCGGTTTGAAATAAAACAGTTTAAAAATAGAGTCTGAAGACCAATCTGCAGCATTCAGAATGTCTTCCAGACGAGCTCCCAGGGTAAATGCTTTAGAGGCCATTGCCCCTCTCACAGAATGCGCTCCAATCGCACGCAGGTCGATACCAGCCTCCTGCATGACCCATCGCACCCACCGCGCAATCGTGGGTGACGACACAGCCCTATGGGGTTTCTTGAAAGAAATGAGCAATTGCCTCTCTCCCGGAGGCCGGAACTCCTCAGACATCTCCTCGTAAGCCTTGAGGCAAGCCACTACGCACAACTTTGGTGAGTCCGGAAATGCCGGATATGATATAGGCCTGGTGCCGCACTTAGTGCGTCTACGGATGGTAAAGGTAACTCCGGTAGGGAAAAAGATTCTACTCGAGACATCCAGGGCTCTGACATCCGAGACTCGCCTGCAAGATATCAAACACAGCAACATAGCCAACTTGGCGGACAGCTCTTTGCGAGATAGAAACCTATTCGGCTGCCAAGACAACAGCAAATTCAGTACCCTATTAACATACCATAACTGGGAATAACGCAGTTCAGGGGGCAAAGACAGACGGATGCCACGGAGCAGAAGACAGACCCACGTTCACCCACCGGAGAGCCATCCTCCATGGAATGCCCAGCCGAAATAGCGGAGCGAAAGGTATTAACTGTCTGATAGGCCAACCCCTCTTCCGCCAAGAAGGCCAAGAAATTTAGGATGGAGATCACATCCGCTGCCACGGGATCGACACCCCGTCGCAAACACCAACGACACCACCGGCCCCAGGAGGAGCGGTATCTTTTGGTGGTGCTGTCAGCCCAGGCTCGAGCCATGAACGTCGCAGCCGGTTTCGAAAGGCCCTCGACCGACCATAGTCCCCTGTAATCCTCCAGGCCATGAGAGTCAGAGACCTCTGTTCGATCAGAGGGTGAGGATTCCCTTGTGGATCGAGGAGGAGAGACGGAAACAGGTGGAGTGGGATTGGAGAATCCCAAGAAATTTCCAGAAGAACCGGAAACCAAACTTGCGATCTCCAGATCGGCGAGATAAGCACCACGTCCGCTTTCTGTCGCCGCACCTGCGCCGTCACTCTTGTGATCATGGCGAACGGGGGAAAGGCATAACCTGCTTCCTCCCCCCAATTCTGCAGGAATGCATCTGTCTTCTCCGCTAGTGGATCCGGGCGCCAGCTGAAGAAATGCAGAAGCTGGTGATCTAGGCGCGAGGCAAAAAGGTCCACCGAGAAGGGCCCCCAGAGGTTCTGGAGAGTTAGGAACACCGTCGGATGAAGCTTCCAGAGACTCCCGTCGTGGAAGTGACGCGACTGGAAATCCGCCACTAGGTTGTCGTGGCCCGGGAGATATTCCGCTGTGACAGAGACCTGGCGATCCAGGCAGAACTGCCAGAAGGTTGCCGCTAGATCTGACAGGGCTTTTGAACGTGCGCCTCCTAGGTGATTGATGTACCGGACAGCTGACACATTGTCCATGCGGAGGAGGACAAAGGAGCGAATGGAGTCCTTGGTCCAGCACTGGATCGCGAACGATCTCGCCAAAAGCTCCAAGCAGTTGATGTGTAATTTCTGTTCCGACTGAGACCACACACCTCCTGTGGCGAACTCGCCGCACCTCGCACCCCAGCCGGATCTGCTCACGTCGGATTCTATAATCACATCGGGATCGGAACCAAAAATGGCTCGTCCATTCCACGCCTCCATGTGCGAGAGCCACCATTGAAGCTCCTCTCTGGCATCTTCTGACAGAGTCAGTGTGTGAGAATAAGGAAGGCCTTTGCGCAGATGCGTCGCCTTGAGACGCTGAAGGGCCCTGTAATGTAGAGGACCCGGAAAGATCGCCTGAATGGAGGCAGACAGAAGCCCGATGATGCGAGCAAGTTGTCTGAGGGAGATCCGAGACTGGGATAGAGACCGTCGAATCTCGTGACGAATCTTCGTCATCTTTCGCGAAGGAAGACTCGGAGTGGCTGCCACAGAATCGATCGTGAAGCCGAGAAATAGAACCGTCTGCGACGGAACCAGGGTCGACTTGGCCTCGTTCATGACAAAGCCGAGGCTCTGCAGGAGGTCGACTGCTGTCTGCAGGTGCCGTGAGAGCGTTCGAGGGTCCGATGCCATCAACAGAATGTCGTCCAGGTAGATGATGAGCCGAATCCCTGACGTCCGCAACCGTTCGACAACAGGGCGAAGAACCTTGGTAAAGCACCAAGGAGCGGAGGATAGTCCGAAAAGCAGAGTGGTGAACTCGTACACCTCGCCCCCCCATAGGAACTGCAGGAACCGACGATGAGGCGGGAAAACTGGGACCGTGAGGTAGGCGTCCTTGAGGTCGAGGCGTGCCATCCAATCGTTGGGGCGGAGCACATCGCGCAACAGATGGATGCCCTCAATCTTGAAGTGGCGATAAACTAACCACTCGTTGAAGTCCCGCAAATTTATTACCTGACGCTTTCCCCCGACCGGTTTGTCCACCAAGAAAAGGTTGCTGACAAACCCGCGAGGATGAAGAGCAGTCCGGGCTATAGCGTCCTTGTCTAGCAGAGAACGCACTTCCTGGTCGACCAACGCCGAGTCTTCGGCGGAGAAGAATAGCGGTCGGGGAGGTACCGCCTGTGTGGGAGACCCGAGGCACTCTATGTGAAAACCCTGCACTGTCTGCAGGACCCATGGGTCCCCGGTGATGGAACTCCAAGTCTGGAAAAAACGCGCCAGCCGGCCCCCCACTTTTAGAAGGGAAGAAGGGAGAACACTCACCGGAAGAACTGGAGACGCCACCTCCTCTGCCTCCTCTGTTCCTGCCTCTTCTGCCACGGGTGGAATAGAAGTTGCCAAAGCGGGCCTGGTCTTGATACTTCCCGCTAGCGGAGCCTTGCCCCCTGCTCTGGTTGGGCCGGCTGGACGAGCAGCCCCTTCCTCGTCCGGCCCCTCAGAAAACCCGAGGGCGAAACACCTTCCTAATAGAGGACTGCACCCGGTCTAGGGAGGTAAAGGTGTTAACAAACCTCCCTAGCTCCTTAATGAAAGGTTCGCCAAAAAGGCCACCCTGCGCCACAGCTCCCGCCTTGGAATCGGCCAAGTCCCCCAACTTCGGGTCTACCTTGATTAATAGGGACCTGCGCCGTTCCATGGATATAGCGCAGTTCGCATTACCCAGGAACACAATCACCCGCTGGTCCCAGGAGGAGAGATGGTCTGGAGAAATGAGGGATCCTGAAGCCTTGGCTTCCTCGGCCATATCTAAGATTTTAGTGGCAAGCCCGCCAGGACCTATCAATACCCTTTTTAGGGTCTTTGATAAATTTCTGGAGGAAGGTGGCCATCCGAGAGTCAATGTCAGGAGTTGCAGCCACCTTCCCCTCCAGCGAGGGATGAGGACACTCCGCCCGCAAACATTCCGAGTCGCCGGTTCAAGCGGGTGGCGAATACGACCAGCCACGTACTGAGCGACCTTCTCCGAGGGGGCCCAATCGGAGGAGCGAGGATGAAGAACGTCGTCGGGATCCAGCATGTTCGCACAAAGGTTTTGTGCACCCAAAGAAGGATCCGGGCGAGAAGGGCGCCAAGGCCGCGAAGGGCCCGCAGCGTCCTCGTCATCCCCCTGAGTGTCCTCATCCCCACCGGAAGCCGGGGGTGAAGCCAGAGCAGATGGGAGAGCGGGGGAAATCAACTGAGGGATAGTACTTGCAAGAAAAGCCTGCTTAAGGAGGTCAAACGCATCACTGTCTACGCCAGCCGGCTTGGTGCGCTTCGCCGGGGGCCGAGGATCCGCAGGAAGATCATTAGAAGAGGGGGTATGTAACCCCTGAGAAGCTTTGGCTAGGCGGTCGCAGGCCTGATCAATTTTACGCACCAAACGCAGTTTAGGCGGAGTTATAGCCTGCTCCACCGCTTTGAGGATGGACGCGTCAACCGCGTCATAAAAGTCATCGTCCCATTGAAGGGCTGCCAGGGGATCCTGATCCCACTGTTCATCCTCGAAGCCATCCTCATGGTACTCCATAATGCCAAGTCAGGGAGATGAGTAAGTAAGAAACTGAGGGAGTATACCTCACAACTATGGGGGGGCTGGGTGACAGCCAAATGAAAAGGGCGACAGTGTAAGCGCAGAGGCGCAGCCCTAGGACCCCAACAGCCCTGGTGCCTAAGAATTAAAAGGGCAGCCTGCAGTAAACTGGTTCTTAGCAGTTTCTACTGCAATACTGACCCCATCAACGGAGCGTTATTGGCCTAATGATACAGACCCCCACTAGGGCAGAACAATTTAAACACTGCCTAACGGCAGGCACCAACCTAAAAACCAGGCGTTTTGGGGGCGTTATACAATTAGTGCACAAAAAAACGTTCTGCCAAGAAAAGGGAGAAATCCCTTAAACTGGCCGACCCAGGTCAGGGGTGTCGCTGCAGGCAGGGAAGACCAGGCTTACGCGGCGACAGTGCGCTGGGTTCTGACGCGATGTCAGGAATGTGTGGAATCCGGAGCACGCAAGCCGCATCAAGCGCACGACCCAGGCGCCCTCTAGCGAGGCAGCGCCGTCACCACGGGTCGCCGGCACCGAAATCCCGGCCGCTATGGAGCTCCGACGGCCACACGCGAGCAAGGTCAAAACCAGAAACAGCTTCTGCACACCGGTAAAGTACGGGCTATAGCACCTAAAGCGAGCGCGCCGCCCGACACAACCGTGAAGGAAACGGCTCACAGCGCCCAACAGCCCAATAAAAATATCAGAGCGGTCAACAAGCGCTGCAACAAAGCCAATATAAAGCACGTAAATAAGCAAATTAGCCGAAAGTTAACAAGGAAATAAGCAAACCACGAAATATTAAAGTGTTTAAACACAAACTACAAAGAGAAATAAATATGGGAGGCAAGCAGCGAAGAAAGAGGAGGGCTGAGCAGAGACAAAGGACGATCTACACATTGGGGACGTGTGATTGGTGCAACTATGGACACTCTGTTCTGGGACACTCTATTGTTCTTTCCTATTCTCTATGGTTCATGGGAATAGTAGTTTTGTTTTGGTGACTACAAATGGCTGCTATTCAATAAAGTGAGGAAAGAATAGCATAATCCTCGCCTCCGGTCCTGACATAGAATTAGAGAGAACCGCAGAATCTGTGGAAGTCTTTTTTTAGGAGAGGCAGAAGATAGGCAGGCATTTTCCAAGTCTTAAGGAACACAGCTTGATGAAGTAAATTATTCAGAAGAGAGTTAACACACGATTGATAGTAATCCGAGCTTTAGACAAAATGCCGGGTACCAAGGATCCAATGGTGATCCAGAATGGAATCTCAGAATAGCCTGCACAGAAGCATATTAAGAGATTGCCTCAAAAGATGAGAGCAAGTTGCCTGAAGCTGGACTCCTGGACAGGCCGTCTCCAAAAGTAGAAGTAGGTGAGTCATCGACCTGGATTTCGGCAAAGATCTTTTCAATTTTCTCCTGAAAGAACAATGAAATGTTTTCACACAAGACTGCCAATGGGGAGATATGCTGAGAACAGGCTTTGGGCACCAGTAATTAGTGAACAATATTCAAAATCACTTTTGGAGTATTGGAGGCGGTCACAGTCCGATTGGCAAAATAAACCGAGTGAGCCTTACGAATGCCACCGTGGTAATCTCTCAAAGCCTGTTTATAGGCTGCTTTCTCTGGAGCACTGTAACTTTTCCTCCAAGAATGTTCAAGTTATTTACAATTGGATTTAATGTATGTGAGAGCTGGCGTAAACCAAGGGGTAGAAGGGCGGGAGCTGGATGACAATTTGCCTCTCACTGGTGTTGCTGCTCTAATTGCTGTATGCTGGAGTAAAGAATGAGATAGAGATATATCGAGCCTCTTGGATGAGCTTGTGTTGAGCCAATCGGAGATCGGAGCCAATCGGAGATCCACTATATGAACCGTATAATTTAGCATTTGGGCGATGATTGGGAGTGCTGGTGCTCCTGGGATGGGTTTAGGTGCTAATGATTGAAGCACTTTTTGACAATGAAGACCATTGAGAATTTGTCCCTGCCAAATGCGTTTACCAAGCAGGATTCAACGTAAGATTCCACATTGCCGGTGTTGGAGGATTACACTATGCGAGTGATTCGAAAATGATTGCCCCTCGAGTGTGCTTCCAGGTAGTCTTTTTTCAATTTAGTACCTGCAGCGGTTTAGCTCTTTTTATATCTTTCTCCTTGTACGCAGTATATGATCTTCAATGTCTGAAATGCGCCTTTTGCCAAGTCTATTCTCAAGGCTTATTTGTCAGTTGTATGGAGACTGTTTCACTTCTTGCAGCACTGTTTTATTATCCTACTCTTCTATTGCGTTCTGTGTCTGGAGTGTGTCGTTCACTTCCAAGTTGTGATCTTTTTCAGGTAAGCGGTTAGAGTGGATCAAATGTGTGCTCATGTTGCTGCTGTTTATCTCTATTGATGACATGTTTTTGCTGCGTTTTGGGGTGCTCTGGGATGTTAAGGATGGACTATATAAAACTATCTCCCTTTGCTTTTTTCCCTTCTTTGTTTTGCGGCACACTATACTTTGCATGTAGTGCAGGGCTAGGAGACTTTGAGCAGGATTGGTGAATTAGGACGTTTCTGCGTTTGCTCACATTTTGTTTAGTTAGCTAAGCCTCGTAAGCGTTCTTTCACCGCTTCAGGCTGTGTCTACTTCAGGTTGTGTCTACTTATGTGAGAGCAGCCTCTTTGATGTGCTTCTCACACTGGGTCTGGACTCTGGAGCAGTGAGTGACAGTCCACTATAAAGTGTTTCTACTGTCCCCAGGGAGAAAGCCTATCCTTCCGCGGCACTGTAAAAGAGAGTGTGCTGGCAGGCACAGCGGCATGGCCTCAGAACGCAGTGACCCGATTCACACCAAAGGTCAAAAACTGGATTTTAGACATTGTTTAATGGAGAATCTTTGGGTATCATATGAATGAGGTGCTACATACAATCAAAGCAGACACAGACAGAGCCCATCGGTGGATGTCTGCTTTATTATCAACAGTTCGCCATTCGTGGAGCCTAGGGTGCTTCAACAATAACAATGGCAGACACTCTATTACCATCAGCCATATTACCCACAAGCCAGAGCCTCTTTCAGTTCTGTGGAATGTAAGCAACAACCTAGAAAGTCAGCAAACAGTCAGTTGAAGCACCTTGACATACACTGTTATTGACATTTCACAAGCACCCATTGACACGCTCCCTCCTTACCTGTTCCCGCTGGCGGGACAATTTCAGGCTGCTATCCCCAGCCCATTCGGTTACAGAGATATCCACAGTAGTAGTTTTCTATAATCGCATTTGCAGAATGGCAACTTGGAAGAGCCGTCATACTTTGATTAAACACAACTGTCTGGATACAGAAACGTTGAGTGTGTAAGCACATGGATCAAGCAGTATGCCAATACTTACTTCCTGTTATATTAGGCAAATACCGATTGCTAGTCTATTTCAAGTAAATTAATCTATCGGTGATCCTGTAGAGAAGAAACCAGTTTATATACCTCTACCTACAGCCCAGCAGAAATTGGCATCTATCATAGAATTTACTTGCGTCCCACCCTCCTTATGTGAGGTGCATTCACCAGGTTTATCCTTTCACACTCGTGCTATGTAGTCTGAGGTGTGGCAGACAATCGGGATAGTGGTGTTCATTGTGCTCTCCTTTCTCTGGTTGAAGTTTGGGACTTTTTCAATGATGATGTTTTGTTACTAAAGTAAAAATGTGGCTTTTTAGGCTCTTATCCCAGTGTACTGCGATTACCTCGGGCTCAGAACGATCCTAGCTTGTGAATCTAAGAAAAAAAACGAACGCTGAAGAATTATAGTTATAGGTAAGTAACTTCTTTCATATATATTGATGTTTTCTGAGCCTGTTAGCCTCTGTAACTTGCTCAGTAGGTCTGTATCCCATTCTACCCCGGGGGTACTGTCTATGGCCTACGTTTTTGAGATCTGTGTAACATTCCATTTTGTCACATTTTTATTTCCAAATAGATTTTCAACATAAACATATAACTGTGCAACTACTGTAAGAGATCAGGATGGAAAATCGAAACCAGTCATTAAGAGGTTATGTGCAGTTGCACAGCCTTATTATTTGAGTTACATCTAAAACCCGTGGATTTTCTCACAAGAGAATTATTCAGACTATGATTTGTTTTGCTGTCATGTTTTCCCAAATTACTTTGGGGTGATCTCACACCACTGTGGAGCTTTGGGCTTGTTTAGCATGTCATGAAGGTAGTGCAATATTTCGTTAATGCCTGTTTAGAACTTCCTATTACCACCATATGTTTAGCACATTTATCTGTTTATTGGCCTGTCTAATAATACGGTTGGTCCAGTTTCTTTAGCATTTTTGTAGTGGGAGCACACTTTCCTCCGTATTTTATGACTACTCACTTTGCTCTAAATCTGTTATTTTGGACTGCCATTTATACATCACCATATTAAAAGATCACCAGCCATCCCTCAAGTATAAAAAGTTATGCTCTTGTTGAACGTGTTATCATTAAACAGCTGCGTCATTTCAGTATTTTTATTTACCAGGCTGAAAAGCTAGCAGACGACATTGGAAATACCGGTTATTACTTGACTTTCCATGTATTCCTCCCACCATTAATCTTTATTGGTGCTTTTGATACGGATCATCATGAAATTAGGAAATCTTTTGGGCAGGTAAGATCAATTTAAATGCTTAGTATAGTGCGGATCGCAAAAAGTCTTCAGAGGTTACAGTCTGACACAACGATGTAATAAAAATTGTATCCGTATTATCACGTATTTCTTCACATCTGTGTTCACTGCAGTGTTATATGGGAACAAAGGGTGCTATTTTACCAGTTTACTGATGCTGCAGAGACCGCCTGCCTCATTTAGCGATCCATACCAGATTGGTGGGGATCGTTTTGATGAAAGTGTTTCAGCTGACACAGCAATAGCACTTTTATCAAAACTGCAATGCTCCTAGCTGAAAATATAAAATCATCAATGGCCCGAGGTTCCGAGAGTTGTAGGATGTATGCATGAAAGCCACTGAAGTATGCGTCTGAAGGCTCTCCCTAAATAGGGCATTCACATTGATGATGTGGCTGATAGGCCTCCAGGTCATGTCTTTTGGAGAGTTGCTATTGGCTCCCAGAGGAAAACCTAGCAAATCCCCATCCCCAAATTAGAAGTGCAGCTCCAAGGTTGGTGGAGTGGAAGGCCTACCTAAATATACCTTGACTTTTGCAATTCAAAACCCTATATGCCCTCTTAAAAATCTTCACTGAACCATAGTTCTTCCGATAGAGGAGGAAGGTAACAAGCAATCCCATCTCCAATCCTCTTTGTTCTACTGACACATTTAGAGGTTCTTGGAATCCACCACTTGCTCTGCCGTCAGGAATATCCATATGGTGCCCTGTCATAGATCGGGTTCAATCTTCCTGTTTGCACCACGGCGCCTCTTTCATAAGGGCACCAGGTACAAACAGGGAAAGTGTGCCCTATTTTGTTGAATGCGCTGTACTCAGGGCAGCTGCAAACTGATGCTGCTGCCAGGTCAGAGCGTTCAAGAGAAATACGGAGCAGCTGTTTAAAAGCTGCTTTGTGTTTCTATGTGCTAGCTGCAACCTGAGGGATTAGAGATCCCCTTCCAGGCGGGTGCAGTCAGCGACCTGACCCACCTGCAGGAGGATGTCTGAGTGTTTATGGAATCCCCTTTCATTCCTCCAGAGGGTTGCCTGTAGGAGGCACACTGAAAGTGCTCCACCGACTGTGATGCTGCGAGTGCAAAGTAAGTGCTTTTATTTAGTTATTTCTTTACTCTCAACATTCCCGTTGGATGTCACACTCCACTACCTCCCCCCCCCCCCCCCCCCCCCCCCGCCCTGCCTCGCCACTCCACAGCGTTACCTGTGCAAGCTGCCACTGGCAATTGACCATTGACCTTATACCTGGTCCAGCCCATCATCACCTGGGACCATTAGTCCTTGTCTCCTGGAACAATGCCTTTACCTCCTTCCCAGGCTCTTACCTTTACTGCCCCCTGGACCGGTACCATCAGCCCGGACCAGAAACTACCTCTGGAGCCCCCTTGATAATTTGCATCACTCTCTGTGGACCCGTACCTCTCCCCCACATTTTACATGGGTTTGCACACGTCTTTTCTGGATTAAACACCTGTTGAATGGACCATTGACTGACTCCGTGTCACTCTTTATTCATCTACGTTGGCTAACCACATTCCCTTTGGCAAGATGTCTACTTGCCCTAAATCAGCCCACCCATCACCTCCCCCGCTCACCCTGACCAGTGTACCTTCTTTCCCTCGTGTTTCACGTTTCTCCTGTGAAGGGAATACACTTGATACTGAATTTACTCTAGTTATGATGGCCCGAGCCAGTCACAGACTGTCACCATGATTGCATCTCACAATTCGTCCTTCCTGGAACTGGCGTCTTACACCCACACAAAACACTCTCGAACACATCAGCTTTTTGTTTAGTTCATTAACAAATAAGATGAACTCTCAGCTTAGACTATAAGCAAGGTACATACAAGCTTCATAGGTCTTTACAAGTAAACCTATTGCTGCAGCCGCCTCACACCCTTGTATGTAGCTGGCAGACCAAGAAGAAACTGTGGCGATTAATGAAGGTATCGAATGATTTAAGAAGTTATGCATTCTTAATGTTGGATGGCATACTTATTGTTTTACGCCCATCAACCTGATACCTATGAAACACAAACACTGACATGTTCTGTTTTTACCAGCGCTCTGCCTGAGTGAGCCTATGAAAGTAACAAATATAAAGTCTCACTTATAAATGCGGAAAGACCATTTGGAAGTTGTTTCACCTAATGCAAGTCGCGTGTACCTCTCTTAAATTTATTGGGCTGCTTCACCCTACCTCTCACTCAAAGTGAACACATTTGAAAACCTTTGTTAGCACATAAAAACATACTTTTCACTCCTATTGAGTAAATAGAATGTGCTGCTTGTATTTTTTGAAGGAATGTTTTTGTGTTGTATAAATGAGGCATGCTATAGAGATTCACCGTAAATGCTTCTCAGTAGTGGCATTTTACATTTTCTCTTTTTCTTTGAGAAATGCACCTTTGAGCAACAAAACAATCATTCAAGTTGGAGGTAATTATCTTCCTTGCTTGTAGAGATTTTGTAGCTCCCAAACACATGTATCGATTGTCAGGTGATTGTCTCTCACTGTTGGTGAATGTTTAGACTTTTTCAGGCCTAGTGTCTTGCTGGGAAAGGAGAAGGAAATGTTAGTGCCGAAGCTTAGTGAAGCTTTTCTGACTAGGTATTATCATGTGAGGCAAAGGATTTCTAAGTTTTCTGGCTGTTGAGGGAGGTGCTGTTTTTATTACACATGAGCTATGTTGCCTTTTTTTCTGTCCATCTGCTTTTAGTCAAGAGGCAGCGATCTTTTAGGTGTCTGGTGTTGGTGGGCATCGTTAGATGGTGTTCACACTGTGAGTCTAGGCACGGACTTCTCTGCGTGCTGTGGCCATGTGCTTTTAAAGCTTCTACTTAGGAGTGACTACTTATGTTGCCCGAGTTGAAAAAGTAATTTCTTGGTTTCAGTGCTTGCCTCTGTCATGATCAAGTACAACCCTAGGAGGTTTAGTGTAGAGAGGAGGAAGAGAGAGGACAGTGGCATTCTGAAGGGCGTTCAACAGACTAATCCCTCAAATGTCACAGTATGAAGAAGGTGGTGGTGCAGCAGGCGGGTGAGTTGATAGTGCATAGGCAGAGCCTACCAAGAGGGCCATGCATAACAATCAATTAGTTTGAGTCCGCTTCCTTGTATTGGCTACTCTGTGATATTCAGATATTTGGTGACAGTTGTGGAATGGTCCAGCAGGGGTTGCACATCAGTGTGTAAATCAGGGTATCTAGAACGCATAAATGTGCACAATACGAAGCATCGAGTTCAGCGTAGGCTTGTTATTTTAAGACTTTTTTTCTGTTGGTCAGAATATGGAGCTTAACTAGCTAATAAGGTGGCTGTAGATTTCATAGGATATTCAAAGATAGTATTACAAACAACTACAACTTAAAACAATCGGACCACAAAACTTTGATCTCGAGGATGCACTTTCTGCTAGAAATTTGATTCAGCCCAAGATCAACTTAATTCATTTTCAAGAAACTTTTATTGTCCAGATATTTCAAAATGTCTGTGATGTTATTTCAGGCCGTGTGTCTTTTATTTTATGAGTTTTTTTGTTGCTATTGCTATAGTAATTTGTCGAAGATGTAGTGAGTTTATTTTTTGCTGATCACTGCATTTGTATCCCTAATGCTTAATATTGCCACGATGCATGTGAAGCTTCTCTAGGCACAGCACTTACACCCAGTTTCCTTGAAATGTTGACTTTGCTATCCTTCTCAAAAGGCTGCTTTTAACACTGCTGGCCAGTGCTGTGGTTGTAAGATAAGATGCAGCAGACTGCAACTACCTTGAAACAACAAAGTATATAACTCTATTACAGAGGAGCTGATGTTGTTTTGTTTCTATGGTTTTATTGCAATCACTAGTGAAAAAGCTCCATGCACAAAAATTAAACTCTAAGAAAGCAATACACTTTTGTTCAATTGTGTAAACGTTCCATTATCTGAGCTCTCTCCATCAAAAGCGTCCATGGCATCCAGAGAAATTATGGCTATTGAGTCATTTCTTTGAAAATATTAATGGTATTTGAGACACATTTTGCATTCTTTTCTTGGATGTCCCTGTCTAACTGTATGGTTTAAAACATTTTGAGTTTGGGTAGCAAATGCCCTTTCTACAGTTTCAAGCATTTATTAAACTGCTGTACTTTTAAGAATGCCCCCTTATCACCTAAGAGCGTTTCGACCCTTTTTACAAATATCTGATATTTATGTCGACGATAGACTACTGAAATGACAATATGCCTTGGCATTGGCTGTAGTGTTCCTACAATTTATATACATTTTCAGCATTCAGTGTGAAAGGTGTAGTTCTTTGGCAATGTTTTTAGAATGTTGTTAGGGATGTGCATTCCATTATGCATTCCCACACACTAGACCTCTCTACATTCCACAATATTTTCACTAGTTACTCCATGCTTTTTAGGTCTAGCCTGGGAAGTGCGCGTGCTGCTCTGCGAGGCATGCTGTATTCAAGTATGGACTTGAAGCTCCGCCCACTCTCTGCCCATATTATTCATTGGCTTATGTTATTTGTAAATGCTGGCTTCTGATTCGTTGATAGGCTTGTCCTTTGCTCCTTATGCCGCCTTGTCTCATTTTGTAAAATTCCATGGCGACATGGAATTCCCTGTTATGTGTGTTGTTACTCACTAGGCTTTAGGGCTTTAATTACAGCCTCCGAGCACTATTTTCTCAAATAGAGTTGTTCTGCCTGCTTTTGCAGGCAGGACACGCACTCCCCTAATGCTTTAAAAAAAATCTTTAGCACAAACACATTTGCAATGCAATAGGTCTCGCATTTGTGAGAGTTTAAGCTATTGGCATTGTAAATGGCAATGCCTTTTATTTATCTGTTTTAAAAACAACACATGATTAAAAAGTTTTGTCATTCACAATGCCAATAGCTCAAACTCGTAAATGCGAGACCTATTGCACTGCAAATGCTTGTTTTAATTTGCAGCAGCTTCTGCCATGCAGGCGTAAGCTCTCTGTATGAAACACAGCAGACTTCTTTGTAGGATACTGAAATTGCAGTGATTCTTGTCTGGTCAATATTTCCTCCCTTTTGTGGGAGTAGACGCCCTGCACTCCCCAACGTATACCTTAAATGTGTGGTAAAGGCATGTGTTGTAAAGACATACACAAGGTAAACCCATGCGTGGTACAAAATGCATGGTAAAGGCACAACATGGTAAAAAACCTTGTTGTAAAGGCTGTTTCCCAAACAGGATCATATGGAAATTCACGCTTCTACAAAAATTATTAATACAAAAAATGTTTTTTCCTTAACTGTGGTGTTCTAGTTGATATTAACTATGTTTCCATATACCTCATTTGTGAGCTTGAACTACATAATGATTTTTCAGTGTCGGACTATATTTGCGTTCAGAACTTTTTCAAAAATGTATACCAAACGTATTTTCTTGCAAGGGTGTCTGAGACTAGACTTTAAGAAAACTTTCTTATGTTCTTTGGCACTGAGAAACTTTTTTGGCAGTGTGGTGATTTTATTATCAGTAAGATGACCTCAATGTTTAAATGCCTTTCTTTCAGTGTTAATGTCATGGCATCGACCTTGAAATGATACCCTATATGTGACTGTGGTATTCAACCAGGTAAACAGCAATCATGCACTCTCGGACATTGCCCTGCTCCAGCGATGGCCCAACCCATGGGTATCCTATCAAGAATCTCTTGGTGGATACATTCTTCCATGGTCATCTGCACAAATAGGCTATTTTACTAAAGCCCACATGAGTCATGCACACCTACATTCTTTCCTTCTTTGTTCCCACTTTTTAGGTCTACCATTAGCTTAGACCTTTTAATTTTTAACAAAATATAGGTACAATATACTTATGTAAAGTGGCTTTCAGGCAGCTTTGGCTAGCCATTGGTCTGTTGCTGAGTCCTTCATATTTTGCTTCTGCTCACTATAGCATACAGAATGGGGCAGGGCGCAGCCCACTTCAGCCTGAATAGCTTTACTTTGAGCGACTGGATTTTGCTCTTTTACAAGGACCACATTTGAATAAAAGCTAGTTCCCTTCTGTACAACTGTTGTTGTTTTTAATGTTTTAGTTTGATGTTACCTTTGTGTTTAGAGTCTGATGTAACAGCACGACATTTTATACCCGATGTGAGTACAGGCCACATTCGAGGAATTATCAGTTCCTGTCTCCTGCCAATGCTATTGTAAATTCCTTTTGAAGTATCCTTTATCTTATTGCTGTTATTTCACAGCATAACAGGTTGTGTCGATTTGAAGCTGTTCTGCATTAAGTTATTGAAAGCTTCAATATTATACATGTGAAAACGTAAGCAGGCAATTAGTCATAACACATTAATTCTGAACACAATTTCACCCATTGTTCAGTAATAAACTTTACTCAGGAAGAAAACCAGCCTTTATCATGTTTAATTTGCAGCACATGTAACACTTTTTTCTGTTACCTTCCTTCCTTCCTTCCTTCCTTCCTTCCTTCCTTCCTTCCTTCCTTCCTTCCTTCCTTCCTTCCTTCCTTCCTTCCTTCCTTCCTTCCTTTCTTCTTTTCCTTCTTTCTTTCTTTGTTTTCACCGTTCTCTCTTTCTTCCTTTCATTCCTCTTTCCTTCTTTTCTTTAGTCTTTCATTTGGTCTATCTTGCTTTAATTCATTTTCAATTCCTTCTTCCCTACTTTCCTTTTTTCTTTCAATCTTTAATTCTTTTCTTCCTTCTTCCTTTCCTTTTTGCCTTAATTTTTTCATCCCTTTCTTGAATTATCTTTTCTTTCATTTCTTCTTTCTTTCATTCCTTTTTCCTTTTTTCTTGCTTTATTATTCCTTTCATTCCTTCTTTCTTGCTTTCTTACTCTCTTGCATTCTTTGTTTCCCTCTCTGTTTCTTGCTTTCTTTCCTTTGTTACTTCTTACTTGCTTTCATGACTTTTCTTCTTCTTTCTTGCTTTCCTTATCTCTGTCCTTCCCCCTTCTTTCTTTTTCTTTCTTTGTTTCTCTTTTTCTCTTTCTCTAACTTTCTTCCTTTATCTTTCTCTCTTTCTTTTTTCCTGCTTTCCTGCGTTAATTCCTCCTTTCCTTCTTTCTTGCTTTCTGTCTGTCTTTCTGTCCTTTCTTTTCAGCTTCCTCGCCTTTGTTCCTTCATTCTTGTCTTCCTATTTTCGTTCCTTCCTTCTTGCCTTCCTTCTTTCCTCTTTTTCACTGTGCCTTCTTCCTTTCATTCTCTCCTTCCTTCTTTTCTTCTTTCTTTCTCAAAGGCAAGAAGCTGGCAGCCAATGGCACAATGATTGGCTTTTTAGATCAGTGTTAGCCAAGACCATCTCATTTTACAAAACATTATTTGTATGACATAGTTAATTATAGGGGTTTTAGTCACACTTCATCCATTTGACCGTGGCTGAGTCATTCACATTTTTCGGCAGTCCACTTGAGCATGCCTCAGAGGGCAATACGTCACCCCTCTTTATCCATTGGCTGACTTCACTATGAGTTATGGCATGCTGTCCTTTCAGAAGGAGCACATCTGCACACAAAGTAGTCCCCTTCAGTGCCAGGGAGTATTATGGTCATATTTGCTCTGTTGGGACCAAAGTACAGATTTGCCTTTACTCAATGTTTTTTTTTTAGATTGATAAAGGCTCAGCAGCTTCCCAAACAATAAAGGTTTGTAAACGCCAGACAAAACAAAAATTACCAAAAGGCTGACAGAGGTGCTAGTTACAGTGGCTTGTTGCTGGTTTGTTATTTAACAGTTTTGAAGAGTTTACCTGGATGGTTTTTGGTGTTACCAAGTTAGAGTCTGAAAATGATGCTTTGGTATTCCGTTTGATCTTCCTGTATGAGTTTCTTAGCTTCTGTAGCTGTCTGAGATGCTTTGAGGAGGGTCTTTGCTCCAGTAATCTCTATGCTAGTCTGAGTCTCCTCCTTTCTGCATTTAAGTTTTGGTTGTACCATGGTTTTAACAATTTGTTTTTGTGTCTTTTGAGGTGGAGGGGGGCTACTATCTCAATTATGTCTGTCATTGTCGTGTTGTAGTGATCAGTTACTTCCTGCACATTCCACAATTCACTGGGAGGTGTGCGATTTCTCTGACATAGAGAGAATAGGTCCCTGTTCACGTTTCTGGTATCTCTTATCGAGTGTTTGGTTTTGATCCCCTGGCCTTTGACTTCCGTACGAGAGCAGCGAGGTAGATCATAATTGGGTGGTGGTCTAACCATTCCGTTGGGTTGATATATTCAATGCTCAGAGTTCCTTCTTTGGAAGCATTGCCCCTTTGGCGTATGTTGGGCCTGCGCACACTTGCACAAGCTTATGATTAATAGAAATATTTTTAGAGTGGAAACCTGTATGTCATGCTCATCATTTCAGTGGAGGTTAAAGTCTCCTAAATTGATACCGTTCAGGTCTTTAACGGTTTCCAATTAATTTTTTGTTAGAGGAAAATCTGGTTATTCCCTGGTGAGTGGTAGTTAGGTAGTGATCCGCCTGCCTGTGAAAATTACGACTCCCGTGTATTCACAGGAGGAAAGCTCATCCAAAAGGAATGGATTAATATGCGGGGAGTTTCGGTGAATGACAGCAATCTCACCATCCTCCTTCTGTGGACAACCTTGTTGTTTTATGGTGAAGTTTGGGGGTACTAAGATATGCATTATGTAATCCACAGGGTTAGGGATCCCAGATAGTGGCCCTAAGAGGGTAGAGAGGTCCTCACTGAAGAGGCTGGAACGGATACGTCCTCCCTATCATATATTCAACAGACCAAAAAAGTATTCCCTCTGGAACTAAAAGGGTTCCTGCAGGAAACAAAAAAAGAGAGGGGGAAAAAGGTTTTGTTTTAAAGCACGCCTTCACTGGCTTTACAGCACATATGTTACAATACAAAATGTACCTTTGTGTTTGTTCTTTTTTTTTACACAGGTAATTCCTCTTGGAAACAATGGCAAGTACTAGACTTGTTCTAACTATACCCTTATACTTTTACACATGCAAGTTGCATGCTTACTTTCACTCATGTCTTCGCGGGAAGTGACTTCATTGCATCCCACCCTGACAAAAGCCCAGGGCTTCATATAGGCCATTAGGAAGGGCTGAAACATGTTGGTGCTCTAGGGTCATAGGACTATCACATCCTTTAGCCCTATAACTGTTTTTAACCTTCCCTCCCACTCCACGAATAAAGGATACTTTTGGAGTGGGGGAGGAATTTTATCTTTAATGTTACGCCCCCATACACCAGGTCTTCACAAGTGCTCCCTGAAACATGGTTGAGCCCACCCCGACCTTTAGGAGTTGGGGTGAACCCGATGATAAAGCATGTCACTACTAGAGTGGATGAGGGTTATATTAAGAAAAGGGTTTCTTTCCCTTCCTACCCACAAGAGTGGGTCGGCCAATAACGGACGTACTGCTAAAAAAGACACATTTTGGTTCCAGAGGGGATACTTTTTTTGTTCTGTTGAGGATGAGTGATTTAAACATGTTTCTGTCAGGAATATCATGTCAAGCTTGTAGATAGGGTAGAAGGTAATCCACGGCAGTGAGAGAGAGGCCCACATCACTCACTGCTGAGCTCCCCTGGTTAGAGGTCGCGCTCAAGAGGCTGAGCTGCCGAGTTGGGTTACTGGTCGGGAAATGCCAGAGCTGGAGACACAATGGGACGAAAAGTATTGCAGTAGTTAATCTTTGTTTTCTTCTCCTGTAGTGATCAATAGACTCTGCCTGATGTTAAAAGCAGGGATCCTCAACGGCAGAGGAAACTAGAGGGAGCTGAAAGGTGTCTCACTGAGGTAAGGATGTCTTTGGTGTCGAGGAGTCATCACAATGGGCTAATCCTTCCCAGTGGAGGGTCTCTGTGCATGCTCTCTTCCTACCCTCCTCCCTTTTTTCCCCTATCAAAAGCAAGAGAAACTATAATAATATATAAGTAGTAGCAGAGAAATAAATTCAGTTATATATTGGTGGACAAGAGTATGCCGCAGATGGTTCTGAGGAGAGCAGGAGCGTGAGCCCCAGCCCTAAGTCCTAAATCAGAAAATCAAAGGACAAAGAGAAAAGCAGCGCAAGCATACATTCTTGCAGCAAAAACAGAGAAAAACTCTGGAAAAAAGAGGCAGTGCACCAAATAAAATGACGGAGCAGTTGTCACCAGCCTTTACAGCCAGTTTATCACCCTCCCCCCCATGTTGGTCTTACCTGCACTTCTTCTATAGGCAGCCTCCACTGGTACGGTATCTGTGTCTGCATCTGTGGCCGACACACAGAACATGGAAAAAAAAAATGAATGACAGCTTCAAGCCCCAACAACAGAATAGTAGTACAATTTAAGAGAAGGATACACTCTATGCCAGTGGGAAGAAAGATAAAACAATGAAAGTGGCTGGTAAAGAACACAAAGATTATCTGCCACTTGTTAAAAATCGAAAAATGTCTCTGGAGAGTTCAACTATACAGTTAAACGTTCTGGAACAAGTTAGAGAATTGTCAACATGTGACTCTGTTGCAGGATTGGTACTAGCTTCAATTGATAATTTATCCGTGGTAAATTTGATGCAATGGCTAAAACGGGGATAGGAGAGGTTTCTGATTCATCGCCCCAATCTTCAGAAAAACTAACGCCTGAGAGGATGGGTCAGGATGTGTCAATTGGAATTCAAAGACCCCAGGCTGTAAAACAGGTTAACTCTTCAGGACAGCAGGGCCACCAGCAAAGTAATAAGATATCTAATGCTAGTCAACCATCTTTGTACCAGATCCAGCAGTTTTTTAAAGCTATCCTTGCTGAAATTAGAGGCTGTAAAACCTTCCAGGCTCAGGAAATTGCTTCAGTTCATCAAAGGTTGGATAAGATCGAGGCAATAGTGCAACACATTCCTGGATGAATCAAGGAACTTGAGCAATGAGTATCAGACATGGAAGATTGTTCTTTCAGCTGGGCTAAAGATATTGACATTCTTCAGAAAAACTACAGACTTCACAATTGAAAGTGGATGCTATGGAAAACTATGCAAGGTTATCTAATCTGCGTTTCAGAGGAATTCGGAAGGAAAATGAACGTATGAATGGGCAGGTTAACCCGTTGATGTATATGGAAACAATGATGAAGGAACATATGCGGGAGAACGCACCTAAAGATCTTACCATAATAGGGGACAAAGGGTCACATAGTTGGCGCTAAGTACCCGAGGGCAATGATACTAAATTTCTCTGATTTTTGTATAAAAGTAGCCATCTTAACTAAGGTGATAAAGAAAAAAGCCTTCCAACTGATGGGTCAAGAATAAGAGTATTTTTGGATATGTCGGCATTAGCAGATCGCCGACTGAGGTATTTTTTGGGCCTGATTGGTCAGTTAAAAAATGCAAGAACATAGGTGTCCATTGTTCACCAATCTAACTTGAAAGTGTTATTTAAGGGTCAATTCCATGGGGCGTGGTCTGGCCACGGAAGAAGATGGCTGCCTAAGTGGTGAGCTCCGCCGGGAGAGGAGCCTTTGATGAAAGTGACGCGTTTGCCTGCATCGCAAAGGCTTAAGTATTGACGAATTCTGCTTCATGGAAGCCTGCAGAGATGTTTCGTGTGGACCCCGAGGCTGTGCGATGCCTGGAATGGCTCCTTCTGTTGTGGCAGCATCCTGAGGTGAGAATGACGTCAGGCGGCCTTTGTCACCTCAGGAATTCCCGGTCCTCGTGTTAAAGATTGCAGGAATCTGTTAGCATGAGCTGAAAGCCGTTTTGTACATGGCAGCCATTTTAGTTAGCTGTGTGCTAGCCATTTGCTTTCTCCGTCTTCCAGAACCTCGCACATGCTCAGAAAGGCCTAGCTAGCAGAATGCACCTGCTCCTAGTATAGAACTGTCAGGCTGTTCTAACTGATGTCAGCAACTCATTACTCCTCCTACTTGTTGACTGTGCATTTTCTGTATGACCATCTATGTGTGTAACTCTTCTCATGTGTACTTCTACCGCCTTCTTTGGAGCCCCTGGGTGGGTATATAAGGCCCCCTGTTCTCTGTACTCCTTAGAATGCCTCCTACAGTGACTTGAGGGTGCTGTGTGACGCAATCTCCCTCATGTGAGGTTTAATAAATGCATTGTTTTTATATTACAGCTTCTGTGCCAATCTCTTCTTTGTTGGTTTAAAAGGACCAGGTCTATCAGTGAAACCCCTGCGAAGGTTTTTATTTCTTCAATTGGTGCTCAACGTGAACCTCATCAGAGAAGTGGCTATCCAAGGGAGTGGTCTTGATGGGAGACAGGAATCTACTGAGGAGGACAGAACAGGACTCTATTAAGGAAGTATCCTGCACAGAGATTCTCTGTCTCTGCAGCCCAGTATATTTCTGGTCTTCCTGATTTGACTCCTCCAAATGTTTACCGCTCCTGACTGAGAACCTTTTTGGCGTGAGTATTCTAAAAACAACCGTTAGGTCACTCAGAACTTGGCACTGAGAGGTTGGAGATTTTGTGCTTGGTAAGGTCGTTTGTTGCGACGCTTTTTGGAATTATATGGAAATTGGCCAATATTTGGAATTTGGAAATATGTAAATAGCAATTTATGTAGGCAGGTAATGAGAAACTTTTGAAAACCTGAACGGCACACTTTGAGTTAAGTGCTACTTTGTGTATAATATTGTATATCTTACAATATTCTTGGCATGCCTGTTTCAAGCGCACATCGAAGAATGTGCTGCTTTCTTGGAGGTACCAATGTGAATCTAGAATGGAATCAGCCGGCTCCCCTAGAGGAGATACCTAAATAGGTTTAGGTATAAAAACGTATTTCTTCCCTGGTGACTAGTACCCCAAGGAACTAAATATGTACATAAAAAGGATACTGGTCTGTGCACTTAGTAACATTCATAAGTGGTGATATGCAGAGCGATTTTTGGTGCTCTGCCAGCCAAAACTAGCAAATTTGGTGTATTTTGGCTTCTTGAAAATGGAACAGTCTTTGGGCTGTTTTTGAACTACTTTTGAGAGCTTTTCTTGTAAATATGACTTACAATTAATATTTACAAATGGTTTGGTTTCAGTACAGTCTGTGGGCTGTCTTTTTTTGTGTCCTAAATGTTGATTTGTGGGTTAATTGTGTGTTTAAATGTCTATGTGGTTTGTTATTGGTGGTTCTTGTGTGAGTAAGTAGCGATTGCGCTCTTTGTATAAGAATGGCTAGCCTTAAGCGCGCTCTATTGTGTGTTCAGAGTTTATGACCCCCTTCTGAAAATGTCTGGAATGAGCTCAATGTGTTTTTTTTTTTTGTCATCATTCTGTTATGCAAAATATCATTAAAATAAAATATATTTTAAAATAATCCAGCAATGAATTATGTAATATATGCTAAATAGCTGCACGCTATCATTAAAATTGACAGAGTAAGACACTACATATGTGCAAATTGCCACAATGCTAAAGATAAAATTAGAAATCACAAACAATAGGAAGAAAATAGGCCTCATAGAAAGGAAGAAGAAACGAAATTGTGGGCTTTACAATAATTTGGACTAAGATACAAAATGTCACAGCATTTATCATTATGTATTAGGTATTAAAAGGCATTCACATCATCTGAGTGAGTTGGTTGTTGTTGAATTAAACACACATTACAGAACGATAGATTTGTGCTGGCTTGAAAGGCGTGAGAATTCAACGCCTGCTGATCACAAGCAACAGCTGTGTCAATAGCACATGGCTATTTCTGACTGCAGGCTACAGAGGGGAAAATGCTGAGTCACCTAGATTTTAAGTCAGTGTAAACCTGGTATAAAGGTCTGCATTACAGACTGCTGTTTTAAAAGTAAGAAATACAGTTTCATTATTTTGGATAACAGAGAAAAGATAAGAAGGGATTTCCTTTCTTAATGCCTTTTTACATAAGCACATCCGTGGTTTTGATGTTAAATAATAACTGTACTTTAAAAAGTGGCGCAGATTTTTTCATGTTTCAAGTAAGGCTTCTGTGCTTAGCGTTACAAATGAATGTGTTTAAATATGATAGGAAAGGAATGACGCTTGCTTTTCATATGTGCAACCATAAAGAGGGTTGGAGTTATTAAACAAAAATAATAATAAAAAGGGGAATTTTGATTATATAAAAAACATGTTATTAAAAATACGTGCATTAAATTCATTTTTTAATCTTTATAATGCCTAATAATAATACTGTGAACTCCTAGCATTAAAGTTGAATTTAAGCAGCGTTTTACAGCAATGGGGGGAACTAAAATGGAAAATGTCACTTCACCCAGGCGTACAAAACTAATTTTTATAAGGGTGTACCTTTATAGATTTCTGATACCCCATCTCTGGGATATGTAGAGGGCATTCTGGGGATGACTAATATGCCAAACAATTGTAGGACATTCATTTTTAAGTGCCCCAAACACCAAAGTCGAAATTGGGCACAATTCACTATTTAAAAGCAGTTCTGCAACTCAGAGCAGCTTTCTAACTGCTCTTAGGCTTCAGTAAATGCACACATGTAAGTATATAATGAGTAGCTGACCTCTATACTGCTAGACAAGCATGCCGCACACTGCTTACAAATATAAATAAATATAAAAACCCAGCAGAAGTTATTCTCTTACCTCTAAATTACTGGAAAACAGGAATAACAGGACTGCCTTTCAGCTGTGATTCTTCATAGTCACTTTGAATTGAAAAACCGCATGGAACGCCTTGCAAACAAAATAGGACAGCTGGTAAAGGGTTAAAGGTCGAGTTATACATTTATGGTTTAAATCTTTTATTAGCATTTCAAAAGACATATAAACAGGCTCCCACAGCCCAAGAAAAAAAAAAAAAAGAAAAATAAACCCGAAATGAAGAATAAACCCCTCCCGTATCCCCCCCCCTCCCCGTTCCACGTCCATCAAGCCTCCTACATTTCAGGCACACTCGGGTCCTATCTCTCTGCATGGACCTCAGGGAGGCGTAGCAGCCGTAGATAGCGGGGACAAGTAACCTCTCTGAACTCCGAGGACAACAGCGCCAGAAAGGGCCTCCACAATTCCCCAAACTTGGAACCCTCCCCAGCCAAAGTCAAAATGAGTTTCTCCATTCCCAAGACATGCCACAAACGGTAGAGCCAGCCTGTGAATGTCGGTACGGTGGTAGTGCGCCAATGAGTAAGTATGTTTTGCACCGCTGACCCCAGCGCTATCGCAATCTGTTGTCCCCTGCGTGATTTGAGCGGGTATGTTAAAGGGTTAGGAAGGCCCAAGAGAGTGTACGCCGGGAAGCGGGGGATCGCAGTGTCGAAATGTTTGTCCACCTCGTCAAGCACCTGGGTCCAGTAAGCCTGAAGTCCCTCACACTCCCAAAGCAGATGAGTCAGGGTTCCTGTCTATCCGCACCCCCTCCAGCAGTGTGCATCCCGTCGCCTATCTATCGCGTGTAAGCGCTCTGGGGTGTAGTACCAATAGGTCGTGATCTTCGTGAGGGTGTCAGTGAGGCCCATGTGATAAGCAGAATGTCTGGCTCTATATGCTATGCCCCCCCACTCTTCCCGCGTCAGACTCCGGCCAAGCTCCCTTTCCCAGCGTGCCCGGCCCGCGTTACGTGTAAATGTGAATCTCCGTTGAAGCAGTCTGTATAGGTCGGAGATAAGTTGTTTATCGGACGTGCGCGTTAGTAGCCACCGCTCATACTGGGAGAGCCGCCGGTCAGCACTCGGACGGACCCGCCCGTCGAGCGCCCAGTATCGGACCTGGAGATAGCGGATTCTCTCCTCCTCCGGCAGCCCGTACTCATGGCAAAATTGCTGGAACGGATGCACTCCCTCCGCGTCATACATATGATAAAGGAAGCGGCAACCGGCCGGCTTCCACCTGCCGAAGGCCGCCGAGTCCGTTCCCGGAGCGACGTCCGGATTGTGAAACAGGGGCATAAGCGGGGAGGGAAAGGTGGTGAGTTCATGAGGAGCGTTAGTCCGGTCCGAGATTTCGAGAAGGACTCGAGTGATGTGCTAGGCGTAAAGGTTGGGGGGCCGATGTTCTTTACGCAAGAAGGGGATCTCCTGCAGGGGTCGTGCAGCCACCGCCTGATCCTGAAACAACCAATGCTTCTCTGACTCCCAGCGACTCCACTCCACCAAATAACGCAGCTGTGCGGCCCAGAAGTATATTCGAAGATCCGGGATCCCAAGGCCCCCGTCTTCCGGCGCCAGAGTGGATAGTGACCCCTTCATGCGTGGTCTCCGGCCGCTCCAAATGAATCGGGCCAATTCGGCTTGGGTCTGCTGGATCCACCCCGTTGGCGGGTAGAGCGGGATGGTGCGGATGAGATAGAGGATCTGGGGTAGTACCGTCATCTTAACCGCCACGACCCTGCCCAGCCAGGAGAGGGGATAATGCTTCCAACTCCCCAATTGTCTGCGAATCTTCCGCCGCAGAGCAGTATAGTTCAGGGCCACGACTCGTGGGAGCGTAGGCGCCAGTTGGATCCCCAAATATGGGACCGATTCCTCCGCCCACTGAAACGGGAGGGAGCTCTGTAAGTAGTCTCGCGTGGAGGGAGTCAGTGAGAGGTCGAGGGCTAACGACTTGTCCGCGTTCACTTTGAACCCCGCTACCCGCGCAAAGGCGGCCAATTCCGCTACACACGCCGGCAGCGCCTCCCGTGGATTTGACAGGGACAGCAACACGTCGTCCGCGTAGAGGCTGATGGTATGAGTATACCCCCCGAACTTAATTCCGGAGATTCCCGGGCATTGTCTGATCTTCTGGGCGAGGGGTTCCATATACGCCGCAAAAAGCAGCGGCGACAACGGGCATCCCTGCCTCGTGCCCCTCGTTATGGCGAAGCTGGTAGACGTGTGACCGTTCACCCGAACCACTGCCGACGGGAATTTGTAGCAGTTAAAGATATGGGTGCGGAATTTCTCGCCTAGCCCCATCCGCCGCAATACCTGTTCCAGGTAGGGCCAGTGAACGCGGTCAAACGCCTTTTCAGCGTCCACCGTGAGGAGCATGTATTCACCCGACGTGCGAGAAGCTTTCTCGACCAAATGCAGGACGCGTTTCGTGTTGTCAGGGCCCTGACGTTCTGGGATGAACCCCGCCTGATCAGGGTCAATCAGGCCCGGCATACAAGAAGCCAGCCGCCCGGCGAGGATGCCCGAATAAAGCTTAAGATCAACGTTCAGCAGCGAGATAGGGCGGTAGGCCCCGCAGCGCTTCCGATCTTTCCCAGGCTTGGGGATGAGTACTATGTGGGCCCCTAACAGGTCCGGAGGGATAGCCCCCGCGACCGAGAAAGAATTGAAGAGACGGGTGAGGATAGGCACCAACTGGGTGCAGAATGTCTTGTAAAAAATGGCGGTGAAGCCATCCGGCCCCGGAGCTTTCGCCAGTTTCAACCTGGAGATAGCCGCAACCACCTCTTCCGGGCGAATGTCTCTGTCTAGCCCATCAGCCTGGGCCTGTGTCAGGGCTGAGAGCGAGACCGAATCCAGAAAGGCAGTCCCTTCTTCGGCGTCCAGCCGCGATTCCGAATACAGATCGGCATAATAAGCACGGAAGGCCTCCACTATGTCCCTATCGTCGGTAACTCTCCCTCCGTCCTCCCGATAGATCTCATGGACCCCTTGTCGCTTCCGGACCTCCCGGAGCTTATGCGCGAGAAGGCGCCCGCATCTGTCCCCTCCCGTGTAATAAGCGTGCCGTAGTCGAAGGGCCGCGTACTCCGCTCTGTCCTGGTCTAGCGCTGCTAGCTGCTGACGTGCGGCCTTCAACTGCCTCCACACTCTCGGAGCCCCCGTCCTCTGGTGCATCTGCTCCAACTCTCTGGTGCGTTGCGTTAGCTCTTCCCGCTTTCGCCGCCGTTCCAGGTTGTCGGCTGCCGAGATAGCAATGAACTCTCCCCTAAGGACAGCCTTCATTGCAGCCCATTGTGTCGCCAGGGTGGTGTCGGTATTGGCGTTGTGCGCTAGATAATCTGCGATCGACCCGCGAATCTGCTTCAACATCTCCTCCCGATGAAGCAGGGTGTCCCTAAGGCGCCAGATCCTGTCCGGCCGCACCACCGGGGGCAGGGATAAAAACTTGCGACCACCGGTGCGTGATCCGAAAGCGAAGCGACCCCTATCTCAACAGCCTTTGTCATTGCCCTGACCGCCGCCGAAACCAGCAGGTAGTCCAACCGGGCATATGTTTTATGTGCATGCGAGTAAAAGGAGAACTCCCGATCTGGTGGGTGGAACGTACGCCACAAATCGTCAAGGCCCAGGTCTCGGAGATGGGCATAGCCCGCCGCCGAAAGGGCACCCGCCTGATGCATACGCTGGCATGATCTGTCCTGTATGTTGTCAAAAACAAGATTCAGATCCCCCCTAGGATGATGTGGCGGTCACTCGTCGCCGTGACCTCTATGAGGGCGGTCTGCAAGAAGCGCTCCTGACCCTCATTGGGAGCGTAGATTGAACTGATGGTGAAGGTCGTGCCTCCCAGTGCGAATCTGTAAATCAATAGCCTCCCTCTGATTTCCGCCTCCTTCTGCAAGACTTCCCCCTGAAACTTCTGGGCCACCAGGATCGCTACCCCCGCTGTCTTGGTTTGGCTAGAAGAAAAAAGCTGTATGGGGAACTTGCGGGATTTAAGCCTGTGACAGTCTTGTGGCAATAGATGGGTCTCTTGGAGGAGGCAAACATCTGCCTGGGAGTTCTTCTCTAGGGATGACAGCACGGCTCTGCGCTTTACTGGATTGTTGAGACCCTTAACATTAAGAGTCACTACTGTAAGAGTGTGAGGCGCCATTCACCCCGTCCGGTTCCCTCCAGAACATGCAATGTGCGCTGCGCCGGCCGCGTGGGAGCCATGGTCCATGGATAAGCTGTGTGTGTGCCCTGCGTGCTTACGCCGGTCCCGGCTCTACCCCATGATGGACATGAAACCCCGTGCCCTCCCACCCCGTTCCCCCAAATTCCAACCCAGACCTCCCGTCCCGCCCCCCCCTCCTCCACCCCCCTCAATAAACAACAAATGTCCAAAACCATTGTCCTCCACTGTCCAGCGGATGGTGAAGTCGGGACGCATAGCGCAACGATACAGAGAAAGGGCCCCTCTCCCGCAGGCGACACGCTCTAAGAGCCAGTGGTACCGCCAGCCAGGTTCCTCACTCAGTTGCATCGGGCGAAGCGCCCCGTATCCCCGCGGAGACCGATTCTAGTGCCTCCTGTTGTCCTCGAAGGATCTCCGCTGCCGGCGGTTTCTTAGCACGTCTACGGCGGCCCTGGCGGCGCCAACCAGGCCCGGCCGTCGCTGTCGCCGCCGTGCCACTCTCCGCCTCACTGTCCTCCTGTGGTAGCTCCACCCCCAACAGCTGAGCTGCCTCCGATAGGGACCGTAGCTGATAGAGTGTGTTGTCGATGCGAAACACCAAACGAAACAGGTGGCCCCAACTGTACTGGATGTTGCGTTGTCGGAGGTGAGTCGTGATCGGTCTAAAAAGCCTGCGCTTGTGGAGTGTGAGCGCCGAAAGGTCCTGATACAGCACCGGAGCATGGTCCCTACATTTCACGGGGTGCTGCCGGCGAGCTTTAAGTAGTATCACCTCCTTGGTGCGGTAGTCCTGGACACTTACTAAGATATTGGGCGGGTTGGCCGCCGCGGGACGCGGGGGCCCCACCCTGTGTGCTCCGTCGATTCGCAACTCTGTGTCCAGCGGGCGCTCCAGGATATGATTGAAAAGTTCCCTCGTGAAAGCGAAGAGGTCCCTGGAATCATCGGTACTCCGCACCCCTCGGATGCGTATGTTATGGCGCCGGGACCGATTTTCTAAATCCTCTACATGCGACTGGAGATCCACCTGTTGGTCATGTAGCCGCAAGAGCTCCTGTTGCAGCGTCGCCAGCTCTGTGTCGCGGCCATCTCCTTTATCCTCCAATGTGGCCACAAGCTCCCCAATGTTGTCCACCTCCCGACGCACCTCCTTGAGCTCCGCTGCAAACTCCTTCTGCAGATTCTGGATGTCCGTGCGCGTGGTTGCGTGAAAAGCTCCTTCAAGGTCTTGTCCTTGCGGCCTTTCGGGGGGACCATGCCGCGCCGTATGCGCCGCCGCCGCTAGCGTATCCCGCTGGGGGCCCAGGGCCCCGCACCAATCACCCACCGCTGGCCCCCACCCTCCTCTTCCAGCGCTGCCGCCTGCACTGCCACGTCCCTGCCAGGCAGCGCCCTCCGTGACTTCCTCGAGGGCACCCTGTCGTGCTCAGACTCCCGCCTAGCTCCTTGTGCCGCTCCTCCACCGCGCGGCCACGACGGCTGCCACAGTCCGATCACTGCCCGGCTGTAGAGGGGACGGGCCCCCGGTCACACTCCCTCGCCGCGTTCGTCGCCAGCAGGGCCCCTCGCCAGGCAGCAGCTGCCCTCGATGCCCCATACCTCCGGTCTAGCGGGCCTCCCCGCTCCACCTCTTACTGCAGGCCTCCCCCAGCCAAGTCTCTTCCAGTCACTCTACTCGGGGCCGTGGGCCTCTAGTCGGAGGGCATTCCCTCCTCCAACACCGGCATGTAGTCCGCCGGCTCCGGCGTGCACTCCAGTCTCCGTTCCCCCGCCGTCGGCTCCCTGGGACTCCGCCGCCACCAATGCGGGTCCCCGGTCGTTCCCACCAGCACCCTCGCTGCCGCCAAGCACCGCCAAGCGCCGCGCCTCGATGATGGCGCCGATAGGCTCCCACCAGGGTTCTCCACGTACCTGCCTCAGTCCCCGGCCGTGGCGCAGTCAGCGCGGTCACTCGCCTGGGCGGCGCTGATATCCCGCCGGGTCCTCAAGGCTCCGCTCCGGCCCTCAGCACTCGGTTCCACCTGGCAGCCAGTCGCCGTCTCTGCGCTCCGGGACTACGGCCCCCGCTTCGTACTGGCCAAGAGCGCCGCACCGTGGGTCCTCTCGTCTCCCACCGGCCGGGCCGCCCCTCCGGGCACCTCGTCGATCCACTCCGGGCTGGCCAGGGTCCTCCGTGAGTACGTCAGCACCTCCCAATGTCGTCCGGGCCCTCACCCGACTGCCGTCCGGCCCTAGATGCCGCCGCTCGGCCCTCGGCGCACCCGGGCTGCTCTGTCTGCGCCAAGCCTCGACCTCACCAGGCCCCTCTCGCTTCCGATGTTTCACGGCTCCGGAAGCACCTCCACGGGCGGCAAGCACTCTCACGGCTCCGCGGCTGTGGCCGGCTCCTCCTGGGCTATTTTCTCCGACGCCGGCTAGCTGGACACCGCCGGACATCGGGCTTTCTGCGGGCCACCCACGGGAGAGGCGAAACTGCACGTCCGCCTAAGCCGCCATCTTAGCCACGCCCCCGAGTTATACATTTAGAAGTCTAGCAGGACTCAGAGCAAGGTTTGCTTTGACACTTCGCCCTCTGAAACTTTTTGAAAGGCGAGATGGCAGCGCAGGGAGAGAAAGAGAAGTTTTGCTTTCTTTTTTTGGGCAAAAGCAAGTTTTTGTGCACTCATATGAACAGAGGGAAATATAATGGTATATGTGAACCCTGATTAAGAAAATGGCTCTGCCATGTATATAGCACTAATGCTTTTAGGGCTGAGTTAAGGAGGCAATGGGATTTAGTTTCAATTCATGTGCCCTCATGTTACACTTGTACATTTGCTAAAGGAATTGGTGGTTGGGTATTCATGTTTTTTTAGCTATCTCAATGTGCTATTTACCTGCTATAACTTTGTTTATGCCCAATAGCTCAATAGCTACAAATAGGGGTTGATACTGTTGACAGAAGTAAAACCTGTTTCAGGTTTTCCTACTGTCGAAATGGGGGAAGGAGGCTAGCTCCTCTACAAATTAAGGGTAGGCAAATTTATGTTTTCTCTCTCTTTTTCTTGATCTCTTTTGAGCCTGTCTAAGCTGTCTGTGAAACAGCCATGAGACATTTAATTGGCTATTCAGTAATACTGTTTTTACAAATTGATAGCATTAATAAAATGAATAAATAAATATGCTATGTTACTGCCCATCTTGTCTGATGAAATTATGAAAGGATGAGTAGTCTAGATTGCTGTTCCCTTATTTGATCTTTAAGGGGAACTAGATGTGGGTAGTTTTTGTTCTAAAATTCTCAGGTGATAACACCATTATTCTTAGCTAGTCTGTGTAAATAAACTGACAGTCCTTATTAGAGCTGATGTTGCATAGTTTGGATCGTGAAAAGTAGAATGTAGGAAAGACGCCCTTGTGATCTTTAGCAAACATTTTTTGAAGAAAATATTGTTTTATAGGAGATTGTTTGTCACAACATGTTCTGCTGGAGAAATTTATGTACCCACTATGTTGAAGTTTTTAGTCCTTTATGTAATAAGAATCCCTGTTAAAATTAGCCGTTTTAGATCTTCCTGCTGCGCCTATAACATGAGAGCATGGTCCTAAGCGTTCAATGTAGGTGCTTTTATTAAGAGAAATCATTTTAGAAGTGTCTGCAGTCCTGTACAAGTAATGCAAAGTCTATGAGTAAAAGTGTAGAACATTTCCTTTTTTCTTGAGGGTGTTCAGATGAATAATATAGGAATACACAGATGTAAGGATTTAGAGTATGTCTGTACTGTTTTTCTCTTTTCCTCAAAAGTTAGTAAATGAACACAGACTTCCTTAGCTGCTTCAAATAGAGTAATAGGTCCAAGGTTTTTACTCTCAGATAGAAGAAGTGGCTCTTGGGTTCCTTGCTAATATATGGGGCGCACTAGGACTAGGAAGTATTGTGAGAATATCCTCTCTGTTGATAGATTATTTGTATGCCTTGCCTAAAGACCTTTTGTTCTGTCCACCAATAGATATTTGCTGCCTTACAACCATTGCCAGAGGGGCCCGGACATCAGATCCAGCCTGGGGAGTCAGCACCAGTCCAGCTTGAAGCCAAGGTGAAGGTAACCCGCACAGGCATTGCTGGCAACTCGGACCTCGATGAAGGTAGAAGGCCGGAAGCACTGGGATGTGAAGTGTGTACCCTTGCCACTGTCTTGGGCGAAAAACGAGGTCACAAATCAGAAAGGAGAAATCGTGGATCAAGTTTTTGATGCCCAGCTGAGAGTCACAGACCGACCAGAGCAGCAAGGAAGTTTTTGCTTGAGGTGACCCCCTTTGAAATAAGGGTTGCTTCAGGCACTTCAGCATCACGCTCCTGAATGCTGGCTGTAAAGTCTGCACCTTTATTTGTTGATCAAGAGATACCTGGGCACACTGGATACAATCTGTGGCCCCAACGAAAGAGCAGTGTGCCAGCAGAGCAATACAGGAGTTAGGGAAGGACTTGAGTTCAGGGTACAGGTGCTGTGCCTTTGGTGCCTGTTAGATTGAAGTGAAGAAAACTAGTTCACTGCCTGAGACACTGGACAGGATCACTGAGGGCATTTGCCCTGGAAGGTGATTGCCCTATCCTGAAAGAAGAAACTTTTCCCTTGAAACTGGGCCGTGATTCCTGAGTTGTGAGTTGTGCAGCTACACCGTGGGAACAACAAGAGCCTGCCTGTGAGGCTCAAACGGACACAGGGAGAAGACTCCCCTCTGGCTGGTTGTACAGCGGCTTCAATTTCCCTAAGGACTTTTTATTTTTAATAATGTACCCTTTTGGACGTCCCATTTTTGAGGAGGAGCAGCCCTTTGCCCTCGTCCTAATTCTCATGGCCCTGTGTGGTCCTCCTGGTCCCCTGGAGCCAGGATAGTTTTTGTAATAATATGTCTGACTGCTTTAATATTTGCATTAGGAATAATGTTTATTCTGCGAGAGAAAAGTTCATCTGAGCAGTTGACAAATGTTACTTTACTCTTTCCTTGACTATAATGATTGATACTCTAGCCCTCATAAAAAGAACACTGGAAAAGAATATTGAAAATGTATTTTACATAGAATTGGACCAGATGGTTCTAGGGTTTGGTTTCTGTTTAGGGTTGAAAAATATTGGTAGTTCTGTTTGTGATAATAGTCATTACTCTCTCCTGCTATCTGTATGACCCAATGCTCTGTTCCCTTTGTACTCCTGCTTATACCTTATATATGCCCGCTTAACACTATTTAGAATGAGAAATGCCTACCTAGCAATGGATTAGAATATTGATGAATTTATGAAAATAAATGTGCAAAATATTTTCTATGTTCCTACTAGATCATAGGGATGTCTTTAGCTCATGCTAAGAGGACCATCTGTTAAAGATTGCAGGAATCTGTTAGCATGAGCTGAAAGACATTTTGTACTTGGCAGCCATTTTAGTTAGCTATGTGCTAGCCATTTGCTTTCTCCCTCTTCCAGAACCTCGCACATGCTCAGAAAGGCCTAGCTAGCAGAATGCACCTACTCCTAGTATAGAACTGTCAGGCTGTTGTAACTGATGTCAGCAACTCATTACTCCTCCTACTTGTTGACTGTGCATTTCCTGCACACACTTTCACTCCTAAGTGCAAGTTTGAGGAAAGTTTGTATATCTATATGAATACAGAAGTGGTCATGAAAGCAGTGTTACAGTTTTAACGCACTGTGTATCGTATGAAGTGAGGTGAATATATTCGCTTAGTGAAATGCATATTCTATTGCCTAATATTACGTTTAGCACATCATATCAAACCTTATAAGCTATCTAGCATTTGTGACATAGAAAAGATACAATACACAGCAAAGCGGCTATAATCAATAGTCAGTCTTGATTCTTGCCAATAACATCTTCTGAAGTTTTATCCTCTCTGATAATAATTGTCACTGAAATAAACCCAACAATTTAGAACACCTAACGGGTGTCATTTTGGAGAAGCACTATAGAGATCTAAAATACGTATCTACGCATTGTTGTGGGATTGATCTTAATGTCAAACAATAAACAAGGGAGTAATTCCTCTACACCACTTCTATTTGCTACAATCAAGCAAGATGCCTGTGAAAGGATCTGCTCCCTTTACAAAAGAGTCGCCTCAGAATGCCAACACCTCTTCACAAGGTGATACACTGAACCATATCTTACAGGAAATTGCCACTGTCAGTCAACGTCTAGAGGGCATGGATGCTAACATATCATCCTTAGCAGCTGAAAGCAAAGCTATTGGTGCAGAGCTAGCGGGTTTTCATACTAAAACTGACAAATTAGATCTGGGATTGACAACAGTGGGGAGTCGTCTAGACGCAGTGCAAAATAAGGACTAAGAGCTCTTATTCCTTCGCAGTAAGTTAGTTGACTTGGAAGATCGTAATAGGAGAGATATCATTCGCTTCTTTGGATTCCTGGAAAACATTGAAGGTCAAAACACAAAACTATTTCTTTGTGATGTTCTTCCGAAATTAACTGGTATTACCTTTGATCCTCCATTAGAAATTCAAAGAGCTTACCACATCGGTCCTCCACGGAGGGATCATACTGCTCGGCCGAGACCACTCATCGCTTGCTTATTGAGACATGAACAAACTAGCCATCTACTAAATGCAGCTCGATCGCAAGGTTCATTCTCACAAAAGGGTCACGTCTCGACATGGCCCCAGATTTCTCTAAAGAGACTAACGAAAGATGCAAAGCATTCCCCGCCATTAGACCTTAGTTACGACAAATGGACACCAAATATGGTCTATTAGAGCCAGCTCGCTTTCGTATTACCAAAAATGGAGATTCTAGAGATTTCTATGACCCAGTAGATTTGCAACGATTTCTAGATCAAATGAAAATGCAAGACATGGACACACAGGACACTTCAACTGATCAAACGTATGCGAGCTTGGGTTCTTCACAACAATCACTTCCGTGCCATAGAGGAAGGGACTTGGAAAGATCTGTTCGTACCCAAGATGACAAATCTTCAGCATTGCACACTGTCTCTGCTTTTGCACAAGAACAGCACAGAGATAAATCCTGTTCTCCCCTTAAACCTGCCTCAGATGAGGACTGACAACAGTAGTATATCAGGATTTAGCTGATGATAATAATTCATATTATTTAACTTAAAATAAGATGAACAATGCATTAACTACTTGCATTTCTATCATAATAGTACGGTTGATTATCCATTTTTAAGCTGTATGCTGAAAACTGAAAATGTATTCTAATTTTACGTAATTGTGATTCTTTTTTAATAAATGACATTATTATATATTAGACTATACTGTTTTAATAGGATGTTATATTATGATATAATATATAATACTGTTTAATACACTTTTTATCCCTTTATGTATTCTACTTAGCATATTTATTATATTAACTAATTCCTAACCTATGTGTATTTATACATTATAATGAATGTTTTCATATCTGATATATAACATATTTATTATACTTGCGACAGGTCAACTCCATCATAGTTTAACAAACTACTCATCCTATATTATATATGTACTTATACCATATAACATAATAGATTTAATATATTAATATAATAATATAATAGTACGATATATATATTCTATAGGAATGGCCGTACTTAGTATCCTTTCGTCGGGGCTCCTCTCTGCGGTGGTGCTCCTGGAGAAACAGACCCGCGGTTAACAGTTTAGTATTTTTTAGTGCTTGTATCATTACATATAAATCTAATTACTTTACTCACATCCTTTTTCCTAATCTTACTATATCTACAGATTTCTTATTCTAACATTTTAGACTTTCTTTGTTCCATTGACTATCTATATATCTGTAAAAAACGAGGGGTTCCCTTTCGCATTCTCCATCCTTCCCCATCATACCTATTTTATTGTTTCAGGACACCCTTCTGATTGTTGAATTTTATAAGCCTACTTTTAATGCCTACTCAAACTCATTTGTATTCCCTACACGTGTCCAACATGACCAACACACACCCTCTTTCTGTGTTAACATGGAATGTACATGGTCTCACTCATTACGTCAAAAGGAAAAAAGTAATATCATATCTCCAATCCAATAAGGTGGATGTGGCATTACTTCAAGAGACAAGACACATTGGAATCAGAAAAACTGTGCAGAGACTGGGTAGGCAAAGTGATCCACAGTAGTATGCAGAAAGGTGAACCTACACACACAGGTCCCACCCGCAAATGTGTAGCAGCAATGCTCATCCGCAAATCTCTCCAAGTCACGATATTAAAGTCATGGACAGATCCTGATGGTCGCTATGTGTTTGCCATGTTACGTATAAGAGATACTCATATTTGCGTAGGTTCAGTTTATGCCCCAACAGGAACAAAAAAATCCTTCTTCCTCCATCTAAACCACTTACTAACAGAGATAGGTGCATCACAGTATCTCATAGGTGGTGATTGGAATATTGGACCCAATTCTAGATAAAACAGGCCCTCTAGACAAAAATAATGCAGCAGACAGGGCATTAATGGATGACATATTATCAGATAATGGATTAATTGACTATTGGCGTCTCTCACACCCATCGGACACTGAATACACATTCTCTTCTCCAACACATGGTACCCTGTCTCGCTTGGACAATTTTTTTCTATCCCAAGGGTTGATTCAGTCGATTCAAGAATCCTACATCCTGAAAGCAGCATTATCTGATCACTCCCAGGTTTTCTTAGCTATAGAAGTTGGCATACCTAGACCAGGATGCAAACCCTGGCCCATAATAACAAATCTCATGAGGGTAAATCTCATTACAAACTTAGTTTCAAGATTACCTCTTCACAAATCAGGGCTCGGTGACTTCAGGTAAAGTGATGTGGGCTGCGGCTAAAGCTACTATTAGAGGTCAATTAATGTGCGAGGCCGCATTGGCTAATAAACGGAACGCTGGACGTAAAAAGAACTAGAGCAGGAGATAATATCATACACCCGCCTATATACCACAGCACCAACCTTACGAAATAGTAAATCTTTAGAACAAGTTCGAATGGCGCTAAATGGACTCTTTACCTCTAAGGCAGAATTTGCCCTCCAAAGAATTAAAACAGGGCATTACGAGCAAGGAGAAAAGGCAGGCAGATTATTGGCGGCACAATTAAGACAAAGAGAAGAAGCCATGGCTATTTCAGCTATTAAAGCATCTCAAGGTAATATTCTTACTAGGCCACAGGACATAGTAAATGAATTTGCTTCTTTTTACACATCTCTCTACACACAGGCGCAAATAGACACAGAAGAACTGGCTAACTTCCTTTCAAAGGTAGATCTCCATTGTCTTTCTGATGAAGGAAGGGCCCTTCTTGAGGGAGAGATTAGCACAGATGAAATTGTGCAAGCAATATCTAACTTACCATACCATAAAGCCCCCGGAGAAGATGGTTTTCCAGCTGAATTCTATCGTTGGATCGGGTATAATGTGATTGATTCTCTACATACTGCATTCCAGAAGGCTGAAAGGGATAATTCTTTAGGCCCCCTCTCTAACAAAGCAATAATTGCAGTACTCCCTAAACCTGGAAAAGATCCTTTAATTTGTGCCATTTATCGCCCTATCTCACTTCTGAATTGCAATATAAAAATATTTGCCAGTATTCTAGCCTCACATCTTAAGAAGGTGTTACCTTCCTTAATTCACTCAACCCAAGTGAGATTTGTTCCAGGACGTTCCTCTAGGAATCACCTACATACATTAGCACATACCCTATGGAATGTTAAAAACCTCCGGCAAGATCCATTAGCCCTATCATTAGATGCTGAAAAGGCCTTTGACAGCATAGAGTGGGAATATCTCTTCAAAGTGCTGGAACGCTTCGGACTTGGGAATCAGTTTATTGAGAAATTACGACTCATATGATAATCCCTCTGCACAAGTAACTTGTGTGGTTTTTTTTGTCAGAACCATTTCCAATCCGAAGAGAAACTCGTCAGGGATGTCTTTTATCCACACTTCTTTTTCTCCTAGCAATGAAACCCTTAGCGGCCACTATTCGTCAATCGGGTGAAGTCACGGGTATATACCTCCCCACATGCCAACTGAAACTTTATTTATAGGCTGATTTTACTTACTCTCACAAATCTCTCTCGCTCCCTACCATCTTTACTCCAAATCATTGACAGGTTTTCCTCCTTCTCAGGTTATAAAATAAACTGGGACAAAAGGGAAGCTTTACCCATCTCTGATGGAAGCACAAAAGCTGCTATACATGGTTTCCCTTTTCATTGGCAATCCTCACGTCTTAAGTACTTGGGTATTCTAGTAAATAAAAGGTATGGAATGTATGATTACAGACAACCTGAATCCACTGATTGCCCAAATGCAACATGATTTTGATAAATGGAAAATCCTAAATATTTCCATGTGGGGAAGAGTTCAAGCTGTTAAAATGATTACGCTCCCACGTTTTTTATATGCTTTAGGCATGCTTCCGCTTCACATTCCTTTAGCTACATTGAGACTTATAGACTCCAAAATAAAAACCTTTATATGGGGTTTGGAAAAATCTTGTTCAGCTGTGGCAAAATTAAAGGCTCGCCACTCTTATTGGGGAATGAGTCTTCCATCAATTGAACATTATAATTTAGCATTACAGATCTCTCGCTATCATATATTTTACCTGGAATTTCTGATGTTCCACAATGGGTCAATTTAGAACGACACCTTTTAACCTAGGATCCAGGCATTTCCGCATTATATTGTACTAAAATTAGTCGTTCGAAACCTAAAAACCCAATTGTATCAGCTATGCTCAAATCCTGGCAATGAGCACACCGATTACTAGCCTTAAACCCAAACATTTATGAAAAGGCACCTCTATGGAACAATACCAATGTTCATATTAATAAGAAAGTATTATTATGGCCATTATGGAAAGTAGCAGGCATTCAAACATTAGATCACATTTTTCATAATGGTGATTTTAGATCACTCACACAATTAAGAGAAGAATTCGGTCTTCCAACACATCAATCCCTGAAATATATCCAGCTTAAACAATGTTTGAAAAAACAACTAGATTTATCTTCTTCGGTACTTCAAAATTCACAAGTAGTATCATATCTAAATATTTGGGGCAAGCATAAAGGAGTAATATCTGGCCTTTACAAAGTTTTTACAACGCACCTCCATTCTCAACCCTTATCACAGACACTACAACTCAAATGGCAGACTCGCCTTTCAATATCTTACACTACTAGGGAATGGGAGGAAATTATGGAAAATTTAGACAAAGGAACTCGTGAAGCTAGACTTAAATTTTGTCTCTTTAAAATTCTTCATGACTGGCATTGGTCTGCAAAACTACAGAAGGCTGGTTTACTCTCACATGCTAATTGCTGGAGGTGCCTTAACACCAATTGTGATTAAACACACATTATATGTGATTGCCCAATGGTACAGTCTTTCTTGTTATATGTGGGTAAAACTTTATGCTCCTACAATGCCTTACACCTCCCGGTCACTCCTGCTACTATCCTTCTCCACGATCTACAACTCTCCCCAAAACTCTCCAAACCCCAACGTCGTCTCTTTCATGCAGCATTGGCTACAGCAAAAATATGTATCTTACGTCATTGGAAATCTTCATCCCCTCCTTCACAAGAAGGATGGCTGACAACGATGACACACACAGCATCACATGAAAGAGTAATTTATAACCTTTCAGAATCAAACTGACATATTTCTTCAGGTTTGGTCACCTTTCTTGAATATGAATAGTGATATCGATATTGATGATAATACCTCCAATACTGATACTCATATCTCCTAGTTTGACATTGTTTTTTCTTCTTTATCACTCCCTTCACCCCCCTCCCCCCGGTTATCTTGTTATCTTATGTTCTTATGTTCCTGTTTCTCTACATCTATCTTATCATTCTTATTATATTTTATAAAATCCCACTTTTCACCTTTCTTATTCTTTTTTTATCTTAATATGCTTTATTAGTTCCTATTAAAGATATTTTTACTCTCATATATCCACTCTTTCTGATTCACTTTATAATATTCTATATTTTCCATTAATTAGTTCACAAATAATAAAGAGTTTTAATATATTATTATCTGCTTATATATAATGTCTAATTTATATATTTGTTAAGTTACAATCTGATTTACTCTCTAATATTTTGTACTTGTTATTTCTCCTTCTCTTTCTTCTATTTGCCTTAATTATCTAAATATTCAATCTTCTACTTATTCAACTATTTATTCCATTATTTATCTATATAGATATTTTATTTATGAACAAATTGTATTCACCCCATATGTTTTTTCCTTCTTATTTTAATGTATTTAATATATTTATTTATCTATTATGAATTGTTAGATGTTATTATCATTACTTTTCTTGTGATTAAATTTTCCAAAAATGCTAATAAAAAATTCCATCACAAGAAAGGGTCAATTCCAAATCTGTGTTACTCTTGAGGAAGCCCGGGAGGTGTTGTAGAAGTTGGTTAAAGGACACAATCAATAGAATCAAAAACGAGGATAGCCAGTTTAAGTTAGGGAGAGACATAAGAGATCACGAAGTGTCATAGTAGTTACTTAGAGTATGCTAATTAATAATCATTTATGTTTTATGGGTGTAGGTATGTGGTGAAGCATCAGTTAATTTTTGTATAGCAGATTGTAGAGCTCGGGTGATGAATATGTATATAATATAATGCTGCTGAATGCTGAGTGTCAGTGTAAACATCACTAGTCTGCTAAAACAAGGCATTATGCGTTTTGTTAGAATAGCAATTAGATAATACTGCTGAATGCTCTGTGTGAACAGCATCAGCATCTTTAGTCTGCTAAACTACGCACCATGTACTTTGTTAAAATAGCACAGTTTAGGCATGTTAGCACTTTTACATGTTTACCCCTGGTTTCCAGGGGGATTATAAGAACTGCTGAAGTAATATGCCATTGATGTAGATAATAAATGCTGGGTGTCAATAAAATATTAGGCACTATGCATTTTGTTATAATACCAATAATATAATGCTGCTAAATGTATGGTGGCAATAGTACAAACATTACTAGTCTGCCAAAACTAGACACCATGGGGCTTATTTAGAAGGCTCACGCGCCACTTTTGCGTCATTTTTAACATGGGAAAAGTGACAAAAAAAGTGGCGCAAGGGGCTTGTAAATCTGCCCCCATGTAATTTGTTATAGTAGCACTTTTTAGGCACATTAGCATTTTTAACTTTACATACTCAATTCTCCTGGGGAAAGATGAGAGCTGCTGCAACATGCCGCTGAGTATCAATTATGCCGTAGGTGCTAAAGTATATAGCAAGTTGTAGAAATTTGTCACCTTGTTAAAGGGCATTTTTGAACTTTTTCAAGCTTGTTTCTAGTTTCAGGGTTACAATAAAAGTAAAAGAAATAGTTATGCGGCTAAGTACCAGTCACTTTTGTGCTTAGTTGATGATTATGAAGATAATATAATCCTGCTGAATGCTGGGTGTCAACAGCAGAAACATCGCAAGTCTGCTAAAACTAGGCACTATGCACTTGTTATAATAGCAATAATATAATACTGCTGAATGCTGTGTGTGACCAGCGCAAACGTTTCAGTCTGCTAAAACTATGCACTATGCACTTTGTTAAAGTAGCACTTTTTAGGCATGTTAGCACTTTTGCATTTTCAGACCTGGTTCCAGGGAGAATTTGAGAACTACTGAAGCAATATGCCATTGAGTACCAACCATGTTGTTGGTGCTAAAGTATATAGAATGTCGTAGAAAATTGTCAAGCAGTAGTCACTTTGTCGAATAGTACTTTCTTTTAACACTTTAGCACTTTCTACTTGTTTTTAGTTTTAGGTATACAATATCGGTAAAATAGAAAAGGGAAGGAAGCGCGAGGGTATGAGCAGGTGCCCGGTCAGGTCACCACAACTCTTGTGTGGGCTGAGGAGGGGAGACAAGGGCCATCCTTTTCATCAAATGGGTTTGAGAAGGGGTGGTGGCTAGGGAGGTCTGGTAGTGGGGGGAGGTGCAGATTAAAAGGAGCAAGATGAGAGCAGACTTCGGATGGACAATTAACAAGAGTAAGAGAAGAAGGAGAGGGGAGGGGAAGTGAAAATAGAGGAAGATTGCAAAAAGGGTCATGTCCAGCCCGTAAATGTCAGAAATGGAAGAAAAAAGCAAACTTCTTTGTGCACAAGATACATGCATTGGGCTAAAACTAAGACATGCCACAAAGTATAAAGGTAATATTTTTAAAGGAAACACATTTAAAATCTAATATCCCCAAAGTGTTTTTGCCAAGGAAATATTATAAATGCAAAAAGAACAATTGATGGACAGAATGAAGAAAAATGTCATACATCCACCCCAGTACAACGATCCGGACCTAAATCCATACTTTTTTTGCTCACCGTGCCATTCCAGGTAGGACCGAGCCATATGAAATTCAGTCTTGACCCTGGGAACAGTCTGGCCCGAACTGCCAGGCCAGGTCCTCCCTGGACTGCAAACAAGCATCCTAGGACCGGTTTGGGGGTTTTACCCCTCATCAGCCAGAATAGCTTGACTCCAGTGGCATCTAGAGCACAGGACCCACATCTCGGCATATCTGTCACACTCTGGGTGACAAACACAGAAAGAACAATTGATGGACAGAATGCACAACAATGTCATACATTCACCCCAGTACAGAGATCTGGACCTAAATCGATCACTTTTTTGCTTACCATGCCTTTTCTGTTTGGACCCAGCCATATGCAAATCAGTCTTTACCCTTCGCTCAATAAGAACAGTCAAGCCCGAACTGCCAGGCCAGGACCTCCATAGACTGGAAACAAGCATCCTAGGACCGGTTTCAGAGTTTCACCCCTCATTAGCCAGGATAGCTTGACTCCGGTAGCATGGAAGGCACAGGACCCACGTCTGGGCACACCCGTCCCCCTCAGGTTGATAAAAGCAAAAAAAACAATTGATGGTCAGAATGCAGAACAATGTCAGGCATTCACCCCAGTACAGAGATCTGGGCCTAAATCAATTGTTTTTTTTGCTCACCATGTCATTCCAGTTTGCACACATCCGTATGCAAATCAGTTTTGACCCTGCACCCAATGGGAACAGTCCAGCCTGAAATGCCTGGCCAGGTGCTCCTGGGACTGGAAACAAGCATCCTAGGACCGGTTTTGGGCTTTCACCTTTCATCAGCCAAGATGGCTTGACTCCAATGGCATGGAGAGAACGGGACCGACGTCTGGGCATACCCGTCCCACTCCGGGTGACAAACTCAAAAATAAGAATTGATGGACAGAATGCATAATAATGTCATACCTTCACCCTAGTACAAAGATCTGGTCCTAAATCCATCATTTGTTTGCTCACCATGCCATTCCAGTTTGTACCTAGCCATATGTAAATCAGTCTTGACCCTGCACCCAATGGGAACAGTCCAGCCCGAACTGCCAGGGCAGGTCCTCCCTGGACTGGAAGTAAGCATACTAGGACCGGTTTCGATGTTTCACCTCTAATAAGCCAGGATAACGTGACTCCAGTGGCATGGAGAGCACGGGACCCACGTCTGGGCATACCTATCCCACTCGGTGTGACAAACGCAAAAAGAACAATTGATGGACAGAATGCAGAACAATGTCATAAATTCACCCCAGCACCGAGAACTGGGCCGAAGCCCATCGTTTTTTTGCTCGCCATTCCAGTTTGGACCCAATAATATGCAAATCAGTCCTGACCCTGCGCCCAATGGGAACGGTCCAGCCAAACTACCAGGCCAGGTCCTCCCTGGACTGGAAACGAGCACCATAGGACCGGTTTCGTGGGTTTCACCCCTCATCAGCCAGGATAGCTTGACTCCAGTGGCATGGAAAGCACGGGACCCCATTTCTGGGCATACCCGTCCCACTCGGTGTGACAAACGCAAAAAGAACAATTGATGGACAGAATACAGAACAATGTCATAAATTCACCCCAGTACAGAAATCTGGGCCTAAATCCATACTTCTTTTGCTCACCATGCCATTCAAGTTTGGACCCAGCCATATGCAAATCATACTTGACCCTGCGCCAAATGGGAACAGTCCAGCCAGAACTCCAAGGTCCGGTCCTCCCTGGACTGGAAGCAAGCATCCTAGGACTGTTTTGGGGTTTTCACCCCTCAACAGCCAGTATAGTGTGACTCCAGTGGCATGGAGAGCACGGGACCCATGTCTGGGCATACCCGAACCACTCGGGTGTGACAAACGCACAAAGAATAATTGACGGACAGAATGCAGAACAGTGTCATACATTCACCTCAGCACAGAGATCTTGGCCGAAATCCATCGTTTTTTTGCTCGCCATTCCAGTTTGGTCCCAGCCATATGCAAATCAGTCTTGAACCTGCACCCAATGGGAACAGTCCAGACCGAACTGCCAGTCAGGTCCTCCTGGACTGGAAACAAGCATCCAAGGACCGGTCTCGGGGTTTCACCCCTAATCAGCCTAGATAGCTTGACTCAAGTGGGATGGAGAGCACGGCACCCACATCTGGGCATACCCGTCCCACTCGGGGTGACAAGCGCAAAAAGAGCAGTTGATGGAGAGAATGCAGAACAATGTCATATATTCAACCCAGTACGGAGATCTGGGCCTAAATACACTGGGGCAGATTTACAAGAAGTTGCCACAGCGTGTCACCGCAAGCCATATGGCTACGCCACACTGCGGTATTTTCAGAACACAGGAATGTGACATATTTACAAGTATATGTTGCATTTCTGTGCTCTGCCCTGCGCTGGCGCACAAACAGCTGCCATGGGCCGGCGCAGGCACCCTTGCACCATGGTGCAAGGATGACTGCGTCATAGGGAGTTTGTTTTTGTGCAGGAAGGGGCACCTTTTTGCACATAAACAATCACTACCGGCATTTTCCTCTTTCAAGGCGTGCTGTAGAATGCAGCACGCCTTGAAAGAGGAAAAAAACGAGAAATGAAAAATTTCTTCTCGTTGCGTCTCCCTGCGTCACCCATAGGGTGGCGTAGCATACTGACGCATTTCCAGGTTTACAAATCCTCGTAAATCTGGAAATGTGTCTGGTTCCATGAGTGTTGCGTGGGAACACCCACAGCAACAGCCATGGAATGCCCCTTTCACGCAAAGTGCTGCGTGTAAAGGGGCTGTATTTACAAGGACAGGAAAAGGTGGCTTTTACTGTCTGTTAGAAATGGGATCTCTGGTTGGCTAAGGCTTGCGCCAAAGCCAGGCAGAGACTACCACTCTAGTCAGGGCAAGGAAGTTACACGCCAAAGATAACCCCTGCTCACCCCCTTGGTAGCTTGGCACGAGAAGTGAGGCTTATCCCGGAGGCAATGTGTAAGGCATTTGCGCACGCACACAGCAACAACATCCCAGGCACACCACAAAAGGAACTCCACACAAGGTTATATCAAAAATAGCCTTTGTATTATCATAACACATTAGAATAGTAAGCACATATTATACATGGTGCCACCTGGCACTAGGTCATATTTACAAGGGATTATTTACACCTGACAGGGCCAACTGGACCACTGTCAGTACCATCACAAAGTGAACTTAGTAAATGTAGAACTTATCATAAACATAGAACACAACCAGTAACTACTGGTAATCACTGTACTTAGCATCAGCCTGTAACATAAACTACATTATGCACAGTATCACATTAGGCGCGAAATACATTCTGCGCCAACCTCACCAGCATAAACACATTATGCAATTCTCTCATAAGTCTAAAACGCATTAGACCCTAACCTCCTAAGCATAACTCACATTAGGGGCATAAATCACACAGTGGAACATAATCTCACTAGCATAAACCATGATATGCAAAACAACCTCATTTCTTTTTTTTTTTTTTTTAATATCTTTATTGACAGTTTGTTATTTTTCCATTTTTCAATAATCAGCATAGTTAGTAGCGATCAAATGAATAGGTACATGGTATGGTACAGCAGCATGGGTAACCAGTATGACAAACCGTACAGGGCTTTCATCAGATATTGCCGGAAGTGAGTACAACAGGTACACCCAACGATTGATCAAGCGTTCAGTTCCAAAGATGCCCGCAGTTTACCATGCGTGCAAAACAACCTCATGATCATAAAACACATTTAGAGGTATAACACAGGGTGCGTAAATCATACTAAATGAATAACATTTCCTAGCACCACACACACATTAGGGCCTGGCGCCCTACAACCCCCACAGTCCCCCTGGCCAACTGGCCATCTCAAAAAGGGGGCTCAAATTAAATGCACTGTGTCCCGAAAGTCAGGCGCGCTGCCTAAGCAACGAAAGTCAAGGGTGCGCAACTGCGCAAACCTAAACTAGGCAGCTGGCACTAAGTGCTGAGCAGCTGTGAGTGTCCGGGGCAAAGGAGTGCATCTCACTTCTGACTCAGACATGTACCCCAAAGAAACAAATGGCCTAAACGGTGCAGCTGCCCACTAGTTGCTGGGCAGCTGTGTCTCTCAAAATGAGGCCTGACACCCCTGTGCCTTCTGAGTGGGTCCCCACTGGGACTCTATAGGGTAAATCTGCGCAAGACGTTGCAGCTGCCTACGCACTCGCAGGGCAGCTGGGATCAGTAAAAACGCTGGCACTACTGTGCCTCTGGAGTCAATGTGCCCCCACACGGGGAAAAGCCTGGGCCCTCTATAAAATAATTATAACCATTGTTGGAGCCCCGTAGGCCCTGAAAATCACTGTGCCCCATGTTGGAGCCACTTAGGCTCTGAAACAACACATGCCATGTTGGAGCAGCCCCCAACGGCGGGACCACTCATGTAACTGCCACCTACGCTGTGCCTCACTCAGTATAACCCCATTAGAGCCCTCACTCACCGGCTCTTGTCTGGGGGGTCTCTTCTCTTGTGCTTCTCTTCTCCCGGTCCCCCTTCTGGGACCCGGACTTCTACGTGGAGGCTCCGTCTTATCCCTCCGCCGGGGATCTCGTCGGTGTGCACCAGGAGAGCCCCCCACTCCTCGGGGGTGCTCTCCTCACTTGTGGCCTCGCTTCGCCCGGGCCCCCTCCTGGGACCCGGGGCTTCAGGGGCACATGCAGGGCTCCCACTGGCACACGGGAGCCCTGCCCCAGCAGACGCCGCCTCTCCACTTCACCCGAGCCCCCTCCTGGGACCGGGAATTCAATGTGGAGCCTGCACGGCTCCGGACAGCGTACCCGCCTCCCTCCCTTCAAGACGAGGAGGGGGGGCGGAGCTGGAGCCCGCAAGGCTCCCTTTTCCCCATGCTTCACCCGGGCACTTGTTCATCTGCACTCGAGGAGGCGGGGTAGGCTCCCGTCCTCCTCATCACGTAGCCAAGCTTCCAGCCGCACTTCTCTCCTGCTTCCGTCCGGCTGGCCCCGCCCACAACCAGGTAGGCCGCGGATCGCGGCAGCAATCTCTGCTCGGTAATAAGGGGTGGGCTCCCTTGCAATTTAAAATGTGAAGCGGGGTGGGCTCCCGCGACTCTGCATAAAAATAAGAATAAAGCGGGGTAGGCTCCCGCTATCAAAGGCACCATAATGCGGGGTGGGCACCCGCTCCCGGCAGCATCACGGGGGAATCCCTACCACGGGATTCCCTCGGTGGTGATCGCAGCCCAGCGCTGCAAAGCCTGCTTGCTCCTCCTCTGGGAAAAATAAAGCGCTTTGCTCTAGACAAAGAAATAAAGCGCTCACCAGATGCTAGGAGCAGGTAAAAGTCCTACAGCAAAGGAGAACAAGTCCAGGAGAGGTTTCAGGGGCAGAGCTGGGCCCAGGGGCCAGCACACAGGGTCTTCCAGCAAGGAGGCAGCCCCCATGGCGGTCTCTCCTGCAGCAGCAAGCCCCCTCCTCCGTCATGAACAGGAACACTGAAAAACTTTATTGTGACACATCCCCTATATTTATATTACATCTTCCCCTTGTGACACAGCACAGGGCTGGGGGAAAAACCAGATGCAACTGGTTTGGGGGAGCTTTGGAGCACTTTGTTTTGCTCAGTTCCTCTCTCCTTTGTCAGGTGGGGGCTAGGTGCTCAGATGCACCACAGGGGCTGGAGCCAGCATTGTGGATGGAAGGCACAGTCCTATTCATGTCCCAGGTGCAACTGGCAGACTCACCCTGGCTCCTGGAATTCCCCAGCCCTCTCAGCTCCTGTTAAACACAAGCCAGACATGCACTCCACATCAGGCAGGCAGACACACAGTACACAGAAAGGCCAACTTCTAGAAGTGGCACTTCTCCACTAGTCACCATAAATCTGCGCACACCATTGCGCAGCATTTATTCTCATGAGTTCGCACATACTAAACTCGACCCTGCACTCCGCTCACATCAGGAATTACCATGGACACACATATCCCCCATGCATTCCTATGGGAGGGCAGGCCAATCTCATCACACACACTCAGAGAGCGCACGCGCTTTACACTGGGCCACATTGCTAAAGTGCGCAGAGGCCAAAAATCACTACCAATATGTCAGAGCTTAAGGCAAAAAATTCAGAGGTGAACCTGCCAGAAGGGCCAAGTCCAACACTGTCCTTGTAAATATGAGGCAGTGTAATGAGCTGCCAGTGCGTCAGAAAATGTGACGTACTGGCAGCGCAAGGGGCTTGTAAATCTGCCCCATATTTTTTTTGCTCACCATGCCGTTCCAGCTTGGACCCAGCCATACGCAAATCAGTCTTGACCCTGCACCCAATGGGAACAGTCCAGCACGAACTGCCAGGTCATGTCCAGCCTGGACTGGAAACAAGCATCTTAGGACCGTTTTCGGGGTTTCACCCCTTATCTGCCAGGATAGCTTGACTCCAGTGGCATGGAGAGCACGGGACCCTCGTCTGGGCATATCCGTCCCACTCGGGTGACAAACGCAAAAAGAACAATTGATGGACAGAATGCAGAACAATGTCATACATTCACCCCAGCACAGAGATCTGGCCTAAATCCCATCACTTTGTTTGCTCACAATGCTATTGCAGTTTGGACCCAGCCATATGGCAGTCAGTCTTGAGCCTGCGCCCAATGGGAAGAGTCCAACCTGAACTGCCAGACCAGGTCCTCCCTAGACTGGACACAAGCATCCTAGGACTGGTTTTGGGGTTTCACCCCTCATCAGCCAGTATAGCTTGACTCCAGTGGCATCAAGAGCACGGGACGCTCTTCTGGGCATACCCGTCCCATTTGGGGTGACAAACGCAAAAAAACACAATTGATGGACAGAATGCAGAACAATGTCATACATTCACCCCAGCACAGAGAACTGGGCCTAAGTCCATCGTTTTTTTGCTCGCCATTCCAGTTTGGACCCATTAATATGCAAATCAGTCTTGACCCTGCGCCCAATGGGAACAGTCCAGCCCAAACTGCCAGGCCAGGTCCTCCCTGGACTGGAAACAAGCATCCTAGGACCGGTTTCTGGGTTTTACCCCTCATCAGCCCGGATAGCTTGACTCCAGTGGCATGGAGAGCACAGGACCCACGTCTGGGCATACACGTCCCACTCGGGAAAACAAACCCAAAAAGATCAATTGATTGACAAAATGCAGAACAATGTCATACATTCACCCCAGCACAGAGATCTGGGCCTAAACCCATTGTTTTTTTGTGCGCCATTCCAGTTTGGACCCAGCCATATGCAAATCAGTCTCGACCCTGCGCCCAATGGGAACAGTCCAGCCCGAACTGCCAGCCCAGGGCCTCCCTGGACTGGAAACCAGCATGCTGGGACTAGTTTCGGGGTTTTACCTCTCATCAGCCTGGACAGCTTGACTCCAGCTGCATGGAGAGCAAGGGTCCCACTTTTGGGCATACTCGTCCCACTCGGGGTGACAAATGCAAAAAGAACAATTTATGAACAGAATGTAGAACAATGTCATACATTTACCTCAGTACAGAGATCTGGCCCTAAATCCTCCGTTTTTTTTGCTCACCATGCCATTCCAGTTTGGACCCAGTCATATGCAAATCAGTATTGACGCTGCGCCCAATGGGAGCAGTCCAGCCCGAACTGCCTGCAAACTTTTTTGCAAAGGAAATATTATAAGCCTATTTTGTCTCAGCAAATATGGCAGTACGGGGAGTGGGTAAATTGTTTTTGAATACGATAGACTGGGAGGTTAGGAAAGTGATCCTTGATGGGGAAGCTAGATGGCTCTGAATAAAGGTTAAAGTCCAGAATTATTTCCTACCTTTTTGAATTATTATCGTCCGATTTTTTATATTAACGCATTGGAGGGAATCTACGATCTATTAGTAAAATTGGAAGGATCCATAGATATGGGCAGAGATTTTAATTATATACAAGATCTAGACTAAATACTTCAAATAAATCTAAGCAACAACTAAAAACGAAAACCTCAAAATTGAATAATATTCTAAAGGGTGATTGTGTCCTAATAGATCCATGGCGAGTAGATCACCCGAGTCTTTCCCAGTTTACATGCTATTCTTCAAGGTTTAAAACACCTTTGCGCCTGGATTTCTTCTTAGTGGATAAGTTACTAGAAAGAGGAGGGTCTGAGATAATAGCAGATTCTTTTTTAGATCCCTCTTTAGTCTCCTTAGTTGTAGTATTAGGGATACCGCGAACAAGTAAATTAAGATGGCAGTTTGATCAATCTTTGCTTGCAAATCAAAATAGGATTATAGAAATGCGATATTTTATTCAGATGTTTCTCAGGAATAATATAAATACTGCCCCAATATAAATGAGTTGGGAAGCTTTTAAGGCCTCATTTTGGGGCCAGGGTATCTCCTATAAGGCTAGGATATATAAGTAGCGAGCACAGAAGATTGACATTTTACAAAATATAGTGTGGGCTGGGAATTAATTTAATTTAGGGATGATAGGAAATTATTTTGATAAGGTGCTATATCAAGAATGGATGAGGGTAAAGCAGCGATTAAGGGATTCTTTTTAAATTTTAGAATATATCACGGGGAGTAAGGCTTATCAACAAAAATTATACGGAGACAGATCCTAATACAGGAATCATATAGGATAATAAACGAAGGATAGCGGATATATTTCTTAGCCATTTTAAACAAATTTATGCTGAAGCTCAGATGATAGATCAGGAAGAATTTATAGACTACTTCAGATCTTTCCAGCTACCACTATTCACTAGGGATAATATAAATGTTTTGAATAAGCCAATAGAACCCTTAGAAAGGGCAGCTGCGCTAAAGAAAAATAGCTCGCGCAAAATCTAGTGGAAATAATAGTATTTACCTAGAAGTGTATAAGGTGCGTCAAGCTGACCTTTCTCCTTCTTTAATATTTCATTTTAATCAAATCAAGGACAGGATGTATGTCCCAAAAATTTAAGCAGTCAGTAGTGATAAGCTTTCTTAAAAAAGATAAAGATCTTAGAGGCGCCCAATAAGCTTGCGAAATTCAGATTAAAAACTATTTATGAATATTTGGGCGACCAGGATTGCTCCAAGTGCCCAACAAATAGTTCATGCTGACAAACAGGGTTTCTGCCTAAAAGGTCGATGGCTGCTAATAACTATTATTTGACTAAGGCTATCGATTACTTTTCAGTCTACAAGGACAAGGCAATGTTGATGAAGGATGCTTAGAAGGCATTCAACCTTGTTGACTGGCAAGGTTTGTTTTTTATTTTGGGGAAATTTGGCTTTCCATCTCAAATGATAACAGTGCCAAAGGAGTTAGATAATGAGCCTGAAGCGAAAACAATTATCAACATGGAAGAGGTGGGAGAGGTTATAATTAGGCAACAAGCCTGTTATCCCCACCCTTGTTCTCTCTTTTGATTGAACCACCTGCAGTTAAAATTAATTCCAATCTATTGATTTTAGCCCCTATAAGTGTCATGACAAAAATTTAACTATTTGCAGATTGCATCATTTTATATCTTAAGGCTGATGGTGCAAATATAAAGAAAGTTTTGGAAGAATCTGAGCCTTTACACGTGTAGGAGGATATAAACTAAATCAGTCCAAAACTGAAATGCTTATGTTCACCTCTACTTTTTCCCAGCTGCCGGCTGATTAACAGTTTTTACCATAGCGGCCCATTAAATTTGTATGTATTTATGTACCAAATGAGTATGCACAATTGTTTCATTTAAATTATGGTAGTACCCTTATAAAAGCAAAAACGTGATTAAACAGTTGGGCCTTGCTACCATTGTCATTATTGAGTCAAGTTTCGTTAGTTAAAATGTCAATACTCTCCATATTTTTATTTGTGTTCCTTAATCTTCCCCTGAAACTGTCTAAGTTATATTTTTGCAGATTAGATAAGGTTATTCGCGAGTTCATTTGGCCAAAAAAACTATTTTGGGAAAAACTCTCTACTCTCCAACTAGACACAGCGCGGGGCGGTTTAGCATTTCCACATTTTTCAACATACTACCAGGCTTCTCTGGCTAGTTTGATGGTACAGAAAAACAGCAGCATCATCGAAATTCAATAATTAAAAAAAAAAAAGAAATTGTATGTTAATTGAAAGTGCAATAAAATGACCAGCTTTTTTGTGGTCGACTGCCTAAGAAAATTAGATATAAGGTCATATTGACCCTAGTTTCACGCAGTCAGCTATTTTTGAAAGCATATAATATACCTGTATGTCATGCCTTTCCTCCACTTCAAGACTGTGAGATGTGGGGCCTACAGATTCCATGGGGTATCTTGAAGTCTTGGAGACAGCTAGACTTTGAAAAGCTAGCTGACTTTTATAATCATACAAACCTAATAACATGGGAATCAATACTACAGCAATTTGGTAGTCAAAATGCAGCTTTATGGTTAAGTTTTAACCAAATAACCAGTTTTCTTAAAAGAAATATGTGATGATTAATGAAACTGTACGAATGATGATAGGGCGGATTAATGTTAATAAAATGAGTTTAGTAGGAAATTAGTTTTGCTTGTTACGTCAGAGTGTTAATAAGAAACCTCTGGAGGAGCTACTTCCGAACGTTTTTCAAGAAACAGGCTGTAGATTTAACATTAAAGAATGGCAGTCATTAAGTGAGATCAGATATAGAGCGTTGAGAGCAGCAGATTTGAAAAGAATGGCCTTCCTATCAAGATGGGTGGCATACTATACGCCACATAGTTCCATCCTTTTTTGTATGTACTATCTTACAGCAATTTTGAGAGGAGGTTTTTAAAATTATAGTCATTGTATGTCGAGTAATGTTCGTCCATCAATCAACTACATTGGTTTTATTCGACTATTCACATGTAGTACTCCAGTTAAGGCGCAGCAGGAGCACCGTATGAAGGCAGCCCAGTTGTTGTGACCCTCTGAGTCTTGTCGAACCCACTTTTCTTCTCGGAAGCCTCCTCATACGAGGGGGTCGATTAATTGGTAGTCGCTCTTCTTTCCGAGACTGGCAACAGGCATCGCGATCTCTGACCCGTGATAATTCTCATCGGCGGTGGTCGAGGTTGCGGCCCTCCACGGCCTCATTGTCTCACGACGCAGAGGTGAGGGCTCCTGGTGCAGGGGTAGGCGATTCCTTTGGCCCTCCATCTCAGGACTCCGTCCTGGAGTAGAAGATGATTGAATCCTTCTGCCCTCGCGCTCAGGAATCTGTCTTGGATTCTGTCCCACGCCTCCCTACCTTTCCGGGAGCCAGGGCTACTATGGCCCAAATGAAGGAATTTTACTTGGCTCTTCATGACATTTGTGGGTCTCCACCTTCCCCTGGAGCGACTTTGAGTCCCAAGGAGATGATGAGTTTCTTGACTGCGCCCACACCAGCGGGGTCTCCTTTGGCAGGAGTTAGGTCCTCGGGCAGATCAACGCCAGTGCGCGTCCCTTCTGTGTCTTCATCTATGGTGCCAATCGACTCTGCTGCGGCATCGCTTCCTTCCCTGGGGGTTGTTGTGGCATCGCTGGTGGCTTCAAGCCGGAGTCGGTGCACGTCCATGCGGCTGGTCCTGGGGCGGCGCTGTCCGATTCCCTTCCGACCTCGTACTTTGACGTCGGTGTGGCTCCGCTTCGGCATCGGTCGAGGTTGTGCCCGGATCCTCTTCTTCCTTGGTCCAAGCGGGGTCCTTTGGTCAATGAAAGTGCATCAGAAGTTTTTCTATGATGCCCTTAGATCCACCTCTTGATGTGTGGATTACTGGCTTGACTGAAGCCAGCAGAATAGATTCCTCACCTACATCTAGTCTACTCTCTCCTCTGGGCCTGGCCAGTGAAGCCAGCTCTTCCCAGGCAGGCACTTTGTGCCAGGTGGCTGTTGTGCTGGATTTGTCCCTCCCCTCAATGTCCAAATCCACAGATTCCCTCATAGGGGTTCCCTCATGGGTCTGTCAGACCTTGAACCAGTGCTGCTTTTCTGTGAGGCGTTGTATGATGTTTTTCCAAGAGCATGGGCTAGGCCTGCCACTGGTGCCCCTGTGGACAGGGTTATTGCCTACATGCACCGCCCTGACCCCAATGACCCTAAGTGTCTCCGTCAGCCGACGCACCGTAGTTTTGTAGTCCAGACCGCTATGGTATCGCCTTCTTTGCATGATCATCCTCCAGCTGATAAAAATTCTAGTAAACTGTACTGGTGTGGAAAGCCTATCTTTTCTTTCACTAGTGCTGCCTTACGTTCTATTAACACATCCTCTGGTCTTGTTTTTTCCCATGCCCTATGGGATTCTTTGGCATGGCTCTGGCTCTTGCTACCAGAGGTTCATCGAGATGAACTAACTCAGTTGGTTTCAGACAGACAGCAGACGGCCAAATTGCTCATTCGGTGTGGCTTGGACGCTACCAACTCAGTTGGTTGTGCCATGGCGCTTGCGTGACGTTGTGTAGACATGATTGGCTTTGCTCCTCTAACTTTTCTGAGGCAGTGCAGGCAGCGCTACTTGACATACCCTTCAACTGTACTAATTTGTTTGTTTCCCACGCAGATTCTGCTCTGCGTAAATTTAGGGACAGTAGAGGTGGTTCCCTACAGCCTTGATCCTGCTCCTCATGGGAACAGTCCAGCCCGAACAGCCAGGCCAGGTTCTTCCTGAACCCGGACACAAGCAACGTAGGACCAGTTTCACTCTGGTTAGGGTTCTTCAGCCAGGCATAGCTTGGTTCCAGTGGCACAGTGAGCCCGAGATCCATGTCTGGGCTTACCCGGCAGACTTAGGGTTGCAAAAATAACAAGGTAATGGATGGAATGTTCACATTCATCTCCGCCACTGGCAATTGCTCTGGCCACATCCCATTCCTTTGTTTTTTGGCCATCATGCTACCTCAGGGGTGGGGCGTGGCTTAGACGCCGATAGGACAGTCGAGTGAGCTGAGAGCTCCGCGCTGACCCCACTGGTTCTCCTGTTTAAAAGCTGGTTTGCCGTACCGGCGATCTTGGAGGGGGGCCCACCTGACGGCGGGGGCCTGCAGAGTGTATGGGCGGAGAGCCTGCTATCCTGTGCCAGGCTCAGCGCTCGCCGCGACGACGGCTGCTGAATCGGAGTGCGGGCAAGATGGCAGCAGGCCGGCTGCGTAGCCTTGGAGGCGGCGACTAGCGACGGCCGCGGATGAGCTTCGACTGCGGTGCGGCCTGGTGTCTCCCCCCGTTGCTGGTGCCCAGGATTATGATGGAGGGCTCGATGGCGGCCAACCGCAGCGTCTGAAGTACCCGGCGGCAGAGAGGTGAGGGGCAGTGACGGCGGTGACCCGGAGCCGGGTGAGCGCTCGCAGTGCTGATGTGAGCGAGGTGGCTGGCTCTGCCAGCACGTTACTCGGAGGAGGCGGCGGGAAACAAGCGCAGCTGGACAATGGCGGTCGACTTGTGGCCCATATTGGAAAAAGCTCTTACCTTGGGGGCTGACAATAAATCACAGGCAGCATAGAGGGACGATCCCGGATGCAATTCTGGTTTGCGCAGCGGTGTTTTGCTCAGAAGATGTACTTGCTCCCCTTATGCCTACCCAGCAGGTGGCTTCCTGGCACTACATTACGGATGAGCCTTGCATAGGTGTTCCTTAAAGCTTGCCCCTAAACAAGACACAGGCAGAGGGGGCCGATTGGATACTGCTGTTTGGCCGATGGATCCCCTGGGGCGGCTCAAAGCATTCCGAAGCTACAGTGTACATTCTAAGGGCCGTACTCGTACTGTTTGCTAGTGGCCTGGTTGAGTGTCCTTCTGGTGCCGGTTGAGCAGTGGATTGTGCTCCGTGACCAATACCTCCACTTTTATAGGGCGCGGGGAAGCTGATCTTAAGCTGTGGATCAACACTGTGGCTGAGTTTACTGTTGCTGGGTGCGCCCACCGCATTGCACGGTAATCGGAGGGGGAAGGGTCTACAGCCGCGCAGCGATATCATCGGCGGCCGCTCTATGGAGTGGCATCGGCCCGATATCCAGTCTCCACGGGAGAGGCGTTGATGTGTCCGCCTGCGGTGATTTCTGGACACCGGTGGGGAGTCTTGGCTGCAAAGCCTGCTGGCAGAGGAGGCCGGACCGCAAGGAGCTGAGGAGCTGCTGGGTGGCCGCCGAAGGTGAGGTTTCTCCCCATTGACAGCGGAGGAGTGGAGGAGCCGCCATTTAATGCCTGAGTACTACCTATGAAGTGCCTGTTTTTTCTGTGTTGTGCCCCAGAGGTGGTGGGAAGACCCAGTGTAGCACTGTGATGCCCTGGCGATGGGACTGAAGGAGCTGGATGCCCGAATGGATGGGTAGCGGTTGCCCTGCAATAGAGAAGAATCAGGAATTTTCACAGAGAAGACCTGTGGCGTAAAGGGTCATTCTGAACCCCGAGGATACTTGTTTGCGCTGATGGGCTATACAGTGGATGACGCAGTTACCTGCCTGCCGACGGGGAGACACTGGACTTGTGGAAGTTGGCGGCCGAGCACCCTGGAGAACAAGGTAGGAACACCGCTGTGATTTGGACCCGAGCCAGCTGGGTCTGCTTTAGGTTGAGAACTGGAACCGGTTGTGTGTGTGCCCGCACTGGCGGCTGCTCATAGGGAGGACCGTGCTGCCTGACCAGGGCCTGCTCACTGTGAACCGGTCTGTGGGAAAGCCCATGCGCTTGAGCGACTCAGTGCTACAGGAAGGATAGACTGGAGTACCCACGGAATCGACAGTTATACGACCATGGGGAAGCCGCGTGGTAGGCAGGGAGGAGCACACCCGGAGCCGGACGGCAACGTGGGGGAGCAGAGAGCGCAGGGGAAAGCCGATTCGCCTCCTGAGGGGATGATGCAGCAACAGGTGGATCAGATTCTCCGAGCGATCACTGACACGAAGGAGGCACTACAGCAGGACATTGCTCAAGTGTCGCTGGGGCTGGGACTCCTGCGGGCGGACCATGCGAAGCTGGTAGATCGGGTGAAGCAGACGGAGACTACTCTGGAAGCCCTGGAACCATCGCAGAAAGCACTAGATGTTCAAATGTGTGATGTTATGCGTAGGATCCAAGCACTGGAGAAAAGGGGTGAGGACACTGAAGGGCGCAATAGACAGAATAACGTGCAAGTGGTGGGCCTGCCGGAAGGAATTGAAGGGGAAAGTATGCTTGACTACCTTGAGAAATGGTTCCGCAGTGAGGTGGCTCCGGAGGGTCTGACTCCGTTTTACACGTTGGAGCGTGCACACAGGGTTCCTCCCCACCCGTTGGCGCCTGGGAGACCCCCCAGGCCTGTAGTGGCCCGTCTGCTCCATTATAAAGATAGAGACCTCTTGCTGCACAGGGCGCGTACGTCGGGCCCCTATAGGGTGGACAAAAGCTATTTCACACTATTTCCGGATTACACCCTTGAGGTACAGCGCCATCGGGCCTCGTTCCTGGCGGTTAAGAAGGCCCTCCGAAACGAGGTCATCCAATACTCTCTGATGTTCCCGGCACGGCTGCGCATATCGTTGGATGGCAAAACGATCTTTCATAACGAGCCCGACGAAGCATGGAGTTGGCTGGAATCCTATCGGGCAGGAGAGGGTGCGGCGGGACGCACTGGCGTCCAGGAGATGACGCAACGAAGCACAAAGACCCACCACTACTCAAACAGAGAAAGAAAGAATGGCGGTCCTACAGGCTGTGACAGAACTGTCTCAGGCAAGTGACACTGCGATGCTGAGACTGACAGACTCTGAAAAGGGCTCGGAAGGATCAGACTCCGATGGAACTGATGCGGGGAGTGTTGCCATGCGCATATTACTCCCAGAACGGCGGATGAGATTGTGGACGCTTGATCTGATGTCATATTTAGTAAGAGGGGCCGGTTGACACGGGTGGAGTTAGCCTTGTTGGGAGACATGGGGGAGCACTGACTGAGTTGCGGAGCCTGTCGGGTTGTCTGAGATATGTGGGTCCTCGCCTGTCGGGGGAGAGGTCCTATCTGAGAAGGGGGAGATCCTTTTTATAACGGGGTTCGGCGCTGGGGGTGTGATGAAGCAGCGGGCCTGGTCTTCTTGGTGCTGGGCCTCCTCCCCCTTGTTTCGCTATAAGAGCGACTCTCTGGTAGTTACCAGAGGGATTTTAGGGGGACTGTTTGGATGGGTACTAGCTGTTTGGAGCCTGTTCTGGGGAGGGGCTTTGGGGGGGTTTGGGGCGTTGTTGGGGTCTTGCTGGGGGGAGTTCATATCACCGGTGCTCCATTGTGGGGAGGGCAGTCAAGACACGAGAACGAGTTGCATTATGGGGTCCGTACCTGAGCTGAAATGTATTACGTGGAATGTATGGGGGATGCATACGATGATGAGACGCCATAAAATTGATGCTTACCTGGTACGTAGGGGAGCGCAGATAGCTTTTCTCCAGGAAACCCATATAGATAAAGGCGAAGGCCGGGCCTTACAGCGCCGTTGGAGAGGGCAGCCTTTCTACACAACATATTCTGCCTATGCCAGGGGAACCCTGATTTGGGTGAGGGCGGGGGTTCCTTTCCAACCGACCCAGCAATTAGTGGACCCGGAAGGGAGATATGTGGCTGTCATGGGTAGATTGGATGGGAGGGATGTGACACTGTGCAGTGTGTATGCCCCCAATGTGGAACAGAAATCCTTTTTTGCTACATTAACGGGGAAACTGGCACCTTTTTTAACAGGCTCAGTGTTACTGGGGATGATTTTAACTCCGTTCTGGATGCTGAGCTGGACAGGTCGCACCCCCCATTGCCCCAGGCACCTGCCCATAAGCTATCGAAACTTAGGAAGGACTGGCAAGCTGAATGGGGATTAATAGATACATGGCGAGCTCACCAAATAGGAGAGCATGATTACTCTTATTATTCTCCCCTACATGACCTACATGTGCAGCTGGATGCGGTGCTATGCTCTCCGGATGTTAATGCATTAGTGCGCTGTAGTGAGTATTTGGCGAAGACAATTTCGGACCTTAACCCGCTGCTATTGACGGTAAGATGGTCCCGGGAGCGACCTGTTGTCCCCACCTGGCGGTTACGTCCTGAAGCCTTGGAGGACCCGGTGTTTCGAGCTGAGATCCGAGAGGGAATAGAGCGTTATTTTCTTGAGAATGTGGGACAGCATTGACCCTAGGACTGGAATGGGACGCATTTAAAGTGGTAATACGGGGATTATACATCGCTAAAAGGACAAGTATGCGGAAAACGCTGTTGCAGGATATAGAAAAGGGGGAACAACTGTTGCGACGGGCAGAGAAAGCTTGCCCAGAGAACCCTGGATTGCAAGATGAGGTTATGACGGCGAGGGAGGAGGTGGCGATACAAGTGGAGCGATTACGCTGCTTTGACCATAAGGAATACCTGGTACGTGCGCATGCGGAGAGGGATAAGATGGGCTCCCTCCTGGCATGGTTAGCGAATCCGGCTCCGCGGGGTACACCGATCCTAGCTTTGACTACCTCTACGGGGATGCCGGAGTATACTCAGCGAGGGGTTAATGAGAAGTTCCTAACATATTATGCGGAACTCTATGAAAGTAAACTACAGGGCATGACAGGTGGGTTGAATGAGTTTTTACCTGAAATACGATTGCCACGCCTTGAGGAAGACCAGGGGGTGCTGCTGGGGCAGGAGATCACGGAAGGAGAAATACGCAGTGCAATAAAACATATGGCGCGCAAAAAAACTCCGGGGACAGACGGATTGCCTATAGAATTTTACTCGCCATATATTGATGCGCTGACCCCCAAACTCTGGGCGGTATATCGCAAAGCCAAGGAAATCGGGAAATTACCGGGCTCTGCCCGAGAGGCTATAATCATCCCGCTGTTAAAACCAGGGAGAGACTCGCTATCTCTGTCGGCATATCGCCCGCTATCAATGTTGACGACGGACTATAAGATTTTAAGTAGGATCCTTGCATCCCGGCTGCTTCCTTATATGACATACTTGGTCCACGGCGACCAGGCGGGCTTTATCCCGAAGAGAACCACTGCAACCAACGTGCGGCGACTGTTGCGAATCCTGGGAGAGCGTCACGCTAATACACCAGACGCGGCGGTTGTCTCGGTAGATATTGAAAAGGCGTTTGACAGTTTAGAATGGCCGTATTTGTCCCGAGTTCTTCATGCATATGGTCTTGGGAAATCTTTTGTAGAATGGACGGAGCTGCTGTACAGGTCGGCGATGGCGCGCGTACGCACGGGCACGACGATCTCTCCGGCTTGCCCGATTGGACGGGGCACGCGACAGGGATGTCCGCTCTCCCCATTATTATTTGCTCAGGCCATCGAGCCTCTAGCATCCTATGCCTTATTGGGGAACTACTATGCTGGTTTGTATTTGCGGGGGGACATACAGTTTATCTCCCTATATGCGGATGATTTATTGTTGTTCCTAGGGAATATGACGATGGACTTAGATGGCGCGAGACACTTACTTTGTGTGTTTGGCTGTTACTCGGGGTTGAGGGTGAATTGGGCAAAGACTTGTCTATTTCCAGTGGCCCCAACTGCGACGGAACCTCCCCAGCTGATGGAGGCCAGTTGGGAGCCTAGATGTCTGTCTTATCTCCGTACCAATATTTACCACGCCCGACGATTTACTGGAGGGCAACGGTGGTTGGGCCATGCGTGGCCTCAAGGGTAGCATGGCATTCTGGAGTGCGCTGCCGATTTCGGTAGCGGGCGGGTAGCGCTCCTGAAGATGATAGCGCTACCGCGTTTATTATACTATTTTTGGACTTTGCCAATTTGGATCCCGAGCTCTGTGTTTAGGCAGCTCCACTCTATGACTAGCGGGTTCCTCTGGGGGACAGGTAGGAGATGAGTAGCAATGGCCACAATGATAAGGCCAAGAGCAGATGGGGGCATGGCAGTCCCGGATTTTGAGTGGTATCATTTAGCGGCCCAGCTGCAGTGGCTTACACAGGCTGTAGCAAGGGAGTTCTGAGGTCCGGACAGCCCAGAGGGTCGTTGGGTCCCGCGCTATATCCTATCCTTCATAGTGCTACAACAGAAGATGCGACTTGAACCGCTCACGACCGAGGAAAGGACGATGAGGCTATGCTGGAACCGGAGTCAGAGTAGGGCAGAGTTTTCTCGCCCGTATGCCCCGGAGATACCGCTGGGTATGTGCACAGCATTCCCGCATGGAGGGGACTGGACAGCGCTGGCAAACTGGGAGGACCTGGGGATACAGGTACTTGTACGAGAACAACACCTTGATGTCTTTCCAGGACTTGCGACATAGGTACGATCTCCCGCGGGGGGACTACTTGTTGCATTCAGCGCTAATTGCCGCAATCCGACGCTATTGGAAGACGGGTTTGTCGGAAACCTCGAACCTCAATGGCATGCCAATATGTAGTAATGGCCGCGGGGACATTTAAGGCCATAACGTGCCTTTACCGGCGAATGCTGACAGAGAATCTAGACCCGTTGAGAACACTGCAGGGGAAAAGGGAAGTGGATCTTGGTAAGGAAATCCCTGAGAAGACGTGGGCTCAACTGATTGAGAGGGCATGGAAGAGTACGAGAAATGCCCAGTTTCAATTGATACAGTTTTATGTCCTGCATAGAGCGTATCTAACTCCTGCAAAGCTTAAACAGTATTTCGAGGCGGCGGCGGCTCAATGTCAGCGATGTGCTCTGGAGAGAGTGGACTTCCTGCATATGTTGTGGAGATGCACGGCCTTGGGAACCTATTGGGAGGAGGTGTTGGACGTCTTGAATATGGTTACTGATAGGACAGTGGCACTGGAACCGGGCACTTGTCTACTGCACTGGTTCCCGCATACTGCCAGAACGAAAGTGACTAGCAAATTCATAGACTTGGGGCTTGTATTGGCAAAACGAGAGATTACAATGCATTGGAAAGCACGACAGGGGCCTAACGTGGGGAGTTGGCGGGCAGAATTGATTAAATGGGCGCGGAGTGAGGGGATTCTTCGATTGCAACAAGCCTCACGTATGAATAACGACAAAGCATATGAGACAGCGAGGGCATGGGAGGCCTTAGTTGCAGCACTTCAGACACCGGACGTAGATTCAGAGGAGGGCTCACTTGAAGAAGTGCGAGGGGTCCCAGCTCCCACACTTGCATAGATTGACTAACTATCTACAGGCCAATAGCGGTAGTTAGTGTGTATGATATCAATACCTCCGGTACTGTACTGTCCCTGCTCATTGATGTTGTTGAACTGCTCTGAGTGAGTTGTGTAATTGTTTATACTGTATATACCTTAAGGCGCACCGATGAATGGGGTAGGCGGAAGGGGGGGGGGCATAAGCCTCTTCCTAATTTGTTAGGTCCTCTCATCTCCAAGATGGAGGAGACTGAAATGTGTGCTTTACCTCACCTCCCCACCTGAGGGGTGGAGTTGGCAAAGGTGGGCACACCTCTCCTCCTAGCTCGGTTTTCCCGCCGATTCTATCACCCAAAGTTGGGGTCAGAACCGATCGGAGCCAGTTGCTAGGGGCAGCAAAAGGCAGGGACAGCTTACAAAGGCAGCAGCCTTTGAAGCTTCCCCTCTGGTTGACCCGCTCATCCTGGGGGAGGAGACATGACACCTCTGCTCAGGATGGTCTTTGTTTCTGGACCCAAAGAGTGGAGGCTCTCTACCCAGTAGTCCAGAAACCTGTGTGGTGGAGGCAAATGGTGGGCAGCAATTCAGGAACCAAACCAGGGCTGGTCATTTTTCAGGGGGCATCTCTAAGATGCCCTCTGTGTGCATTTTGCATTAAGTCACACACTGGTATCAGTGTGGGATTAATGTGCTGAGAAGATTGCTACCAAACTTCCCAGGTTTTAGTAAAGCCATTATGGAGCTGTGGAGTTCGTAATGACCAACTCCCAGACCATATACTCTTTATGGCCTTAATACACTTACAAGGTCTAAGAATGGATTTAGACACTGTAGGGATACAGGGCTCATGCCACTGTACCCTCACCTGGGAGCTAGTGCACCCTGCTTGAGGGGTGACTTACCTAGGTTTCAGGCAGTGGGCTGCAGGCATGGCACATAGGGATGTGTGCCATGTCGACTCTTCAGTTTTCTCTGCACCAAAACACACATCCTGCGGTGGCAGTTTGTGGGTGTTGAGGTTCAGGGCCTCCAAGGGTGGCACAATATGTGCTGCAGCCCTTAGAAGCCTTCCCTGGTCACATTGCCCCTGGTTCCCATGGTAGCTTCTACCAGGGGCTTACCTGTGGCCAGAAAGGTGGCAATTATGGGTACAAAGGTACAGCTCTGGGAAAGACCACATGCCCTGGGAATCTGCTTGGCAGGGACCAAGGGAACACCAAGTCAAAGTGCACCATTTGTCAGGCTTAAAGTGGGGAGGTGGTAACCATGCAATAAGGGGCACTTTCCTACAGACAGCTATGCCCATACGTGGGCCCTGTGCTGGCCGTGCCACCTCAGGCAAGCTATCCAGCCTGATGAGGGGTGATACCCCGAAATTGTTACTAGGATGCTTGATTCAGGTTCAGGGAGGACCTGGCCTGGCATTTGTGGCTGGACTGTTCCCCTGGTGATCAGGATCAAGACTGATTTGCGTATGGCCGGGTCTAAACTGGAAAGGCACGGCTAACAGAAAAATCATGGATTTAGGTCCACATAGCCCAGATCTGTAACTTGGGGTGAGTATTTGACATCGTCAAGTATTCAGTCCATCAATTGTTCTTTTTGCAACTTTCTAAAAGTGGCATTTTTGTAACTTAAAATCCAACTTTACCATATAAGAGAATTTTTCATTACAATTTCAAAGACACCAAACATGAGCTGTTTGCCTGTTCCTATAGGGAAGTTATCCTTATTAAATGTACTATGGTAACCTCAATGTTATCCTATGGGAGAGAGAGGCCTTGCAATAGTGAAAAACAAATTAAAGAGTTTTTCACTATCGGGTCATTAAAACGTAAAAGTACATGTCTCATACTTTAAATACATTTCACCCTGCCATGTGGGTTGTTAGGGCCTACCCTAGGGGTGACTTATATGTGATTAAAATAATGTGTAGGCCTGGCAAAAGGTTTATTTTCCAGGTGTAAATGGAAATTAATACTGCACATACAGGCTGCAATGCCATGCCTGAGCCAGGTTGGCAGGACTACTTAAGTGGATGGCACAACTAGTGTCTCAGGCTCACTAGTAGCATTTAATTTACAGGCTCTAGATACAAGTAGTAGCACTTCACCTGGGTGTTATAAGTACATTAAATATGCCACTCAGGGATAAGCCATACAGCAGGTCTTCGGTTTAAATGAATGGCTCAGCATCAATGTTTATAACTGATCAAGATCAGCCCTCATAGATTACTTGGGTTTAAACAGTGCTTAATTTAAGCTGGTGGTTGCCACTGGCACTCAAATCTGGGAACAGGCGCTTATTTTTCCTCATCAGACTTTGACACAGAGCAAGAGAGGGAAAAATACAAAGCGGAGAAATGAGAAAGACGGAAAAAAGTGACAATTAATTAAAGCATAGATTAAAAAGAACTTGAAAGAGTGATGTAAAGGGGCATGGAGTATCTGGTGGTGATTTAAAGAGGCATGAGGTGGAATCAAGACTACACAACTTGGTATTCAACCCTCCGATATCCGATAGCACCAGCTGTGAATTTCTGAGACAAATTTGGGCACCAGAACTTTAGATCTTGGCAGATCTGGTTCCGATGTCACTTTCTACGGTTTCTCCGCCCGCCTACTTGGGTGTCTGCCCTCTCTATTAAGATGTTGGCTGGTCCATGGACGAAAGGCCGCCCAAGTGCCGCTGACTCCGCCAGAATCTTTCTGCTGCATCGACAGCATCATAGTTAAAACCACCTGTCGACTGGAGTCCAGCCAAGCATATCACCAGGCCAATCTCAATGTGCCATTCTGCCAAGGAAACTATGGCGGGGCTACCTACTACTTTGAATTGGAGGAATCAAAGAAAATTAGGTATAAATGTACCTTTTTTCTGTTTCCCACTTCCATGTCCGTCTTTAACCCTATTGTCCAGGTCCTTACTTTGCTGCTACTACTTGACTATGATGCTAATCAACTCCGTTGTCTTGGGAATCTAAGGTAAGCTTCTTTTACACTAGTCTTACTATGAATCTATGAATCTTGTGTTGACCATTGTTGTAGCTTTGTTTATGTTTACATTACTCTTACAAGCAATTTGTTTCTTTAATGTAATGTATTTGTGTTCATTTTACAACTTAACAAGGTAAAATGAACACACCTGTATTGAGACTTTAAAAACAAATGTTGTGGTGATTTTGAGTGTTGTGCTTCTGGTGCCTGTTGGTGTGCATTTAAAAGTTAGTGAGTGTTGTTTGTGTTTAATGCAATATGTAAATAAAGGGGCTTAACACATTACCTACATATATTTTAGAAACAAACGCTACATATTTGTCTATTGACACATTAATAAGTAGTACTTACAGGTCTCCACTCCACTATGTCAGCAACCCGCCGCTAAGACAATGCCAGCACAACATCGACATATAAATAGGCTTGGTGCCAACTCACCGACCTGACGGTGATGGATTACAGTTAGCCAGCAGAGGAGTCCGCCATGTCGAAGATGGTGCACTGCTTACGCAACAGGAAACAGTCTGTTGATGTGGACGGCGGTTCAGTCAATCAATCAATCAATCATGGAATTTATATCGCGCACTACTCACCCGGAAGGGTCTCAAGGCGCTTGGGGGAGGGGGTCTGCTACTGCTCGAACAGCCAGGTCTTGAGCTGTTTCCTGAAGGCGAGGTGGTCCTGGGTCAGCCGTAGGTGGACGGGCAGGGAGTTCCATGTCTTAGCCGCCAGGTGGGAGAAGGATCTTCCTCCGGCGGTGGCTCTCTTGATGCGAGGGACGACGGCGAGGGCGAGGTTCGCGGATCGTAGCTGGCGGGTGGGCGTGTAGAAGGTCAGGCGGTCGTTTAGGTACCTTGGGCCCAGGTCGTGGAGGGATTTGTGTGCGTGGGTGAGGAGTCTGAACGTGATCCTCTTGTTGACAGGGAGCCAGTGCAGGTCTCTCAGGTGGCTCGAGATGTAGCTGCGTCGGGGGAAGTCCAGGACGGGTCGGACGGAGGCGTTCTGGATACGCTGAAGTCTTTTCTGAAGCTTGGCTGTTGTACCTGCGTAGAGGGTGTTTCCGTAGTCTAGTCTGCTGGTGACGAGGGCCTGGGTGACCGTCTTCCTGGTCTCGGTCGGGATCCATCGGAAGATCTTACGGAGCATGCGGAGGTTGTGGAAGCAAGCTGAGGAGACGGCGTTAACTTGTCTGGTCATCGATAGGGAGGAGTCCAGGATGACGCCCAAGTTGCGTGCGTGGTCCGTTGGCTTGGGTGCGGTGCCTAGGGCCGGGGGCCACCAGGAGTCGTCCCATGCGGAGGGCGACGGTCCCAGGATGAGGACTTCTGTCTTGTCCGTGTTCAATTTCAGGCGGCTGATGTCCATCCATTTGGCGACGTCTTTCATCCCTTCGTGTAGGCTGGTGTTGGCGGTGTCGGGGTCTCTGGTGAGGGAGAGAATCAGCTGGGTGTCATCGGCGTAGGAGATGATGTTGAGGTTGTGTTGGCGTGCGATGGCAGCGAGGGGTTTCATGTAGATGTTGAAGAGAATGGGGCTGAGCGATGATCCTTGCGGGACGCCGCAGATGACTTCGGTGGCCTCAGAGTGGAACGGAGGGAGGCGTACTCTCTGTGTTCTGCCGGAGAGGTATGAGATGATCCATTCCAGGGCCTTCCCTTGGATGCCGGTGTCGTTGAGGCGTTGGACTAGGGTGCGGTGGCAGACAGTGTCAAATGCTGCGGAGAGGTCTAGGAGGATGAGCGCCGCTGTTTCACCGTTGTCGAGCAGGGCTCGGATGTCGTCGGTGGCTGCGATGAGGGCGGTCTCGGTGCTGTGGTTGGCTCTGAATCCGGACTGCGATGGGTCGAGGGATCCGTTCGTCTCCAGGAAGGCGGCCAGTTGCTTGTTGACGACCTTCTCGATGACTTTGGCAGGGAAGGGAAGGAGCGAGATGGGGCGGAAGTTCTTGAGGTCGGTCGGGTCCGCTGTTGGTTTCTTCAGCAGTGCGCTGAGCTCGGCGTGCTTCCAGCTCTCCGGGAAGGTGGCTGTGTCGAAGGAGGTGTTGATGATGTCTCGGAGGTGGGGTGCGATGGTAGAGGCGGCCTTGTTGAAGACATGGTGGGGGCACGGGTCTGTCGGCGATCCGGAGTGGATGGTGTTCATCATGCGTGTTGTGTCTTCGGGGGTCACCTCGGTCCATGTCTGGAGGATGGCGGCGGGGTGCGTAAGTTCGACCGATGGGTGCGGGGGTGGAACGCCGAAGCTGTTGTGGATGTTGGCGATCTTGCAGTGGAAGTACGAGGCGAGGGAGTCGCAGAGGTCCTGTGAGGGAGTGATGTCATTGTTGCCGGTGCTGGGGTTGGAGAACTCCTTGACGATGTTGAAGAGCTCCTTGCTGTCATGGGCGTTCTTGTCCAGTCGTTCCTTCAGAGATTTCTTCTTGGTGGTGCGGATGAGCTGGTGATGTCTGCGGGTGGCGAGTTTGAGGGCGGTCATGTTGTCCACATCTAAATACAGTGGGGGGGATAACGTCAGTTTGGCGGAGTACTTGTATACTCTGCCATGGAGGGACGACAGGAGTCACACCAAGATCTAAATCAGGCCCTTAATCTTTTACAAATTAAGCACTGGTTAAAAGATATGCTGTTCTGGGGCTCACCCCAAAACATATGTATAAACTGAAAGACAAAAAGCTGCACCAGAAGTATAAGTGCATTACATTATACTGTAACACGAAGGTAAATAGGTGTCTAGGATGAGTACAGGTTTTTGCTTTTCATAGGTTTTACTCTTGCATGATTCACAAGCAGCAAACATATCATTCAGCACTTGTGTAGGCTACATGAAGAGATACAGTCAGAGAAAAGGACAGATGACCAAACTTCACGGTTTCCATACTAGTTTCCTATGATTCACAGCATCATACTGAGCGTGATGGTGTTGTGAGTGGTCTATCTAGTGTAAACAAACAAGTGGTGAGTTGTGATATTGCCTTTTTAAGATATATTTACTTTGATTGCAGGCTGTAAGCAAAGGATCAGCACAATGTACTCAAAGTTCTATTTGCTCTCAACAGAAAAAATTGGTTTTCATGTGACGTTCGCTCTATAATAAGTCACGGATTAATCTGTACCGCCTTTAATGGTGGAAGATTTGTCATGCAATATTAATCTGCAATTTTTCCACAGGTTCTTCTGCTTGCAATTCCTGGCTATCTGCTGAGCACTGTTTTAATTTGTTTAATAGCTGTCAAAGTATTTGACAACAAATGGAATTGGCAGGAAGGTATGATATTTGGAGCCATTGCCAGTGCAACCGATTCCGTATTGTCTCCAGCCACCATCAAAGATATTGGTATGTGATTTTTTGACATAAAATTAAAAATTGAAAATGAACATTCATTTGATGGTGCTTTTCCGACATTGTTTATCATCTTAATATGTGTGTTTCTGATTGCTCATGAAATAAAGTGTCAAGGAAAAGTTGTGTATCACAATTTCCTCTTTGAACTGCAGGTTTAATATGCCATATGGTGTCAAATTTACAACTTTCAAGAACGCACAAGTACATTTAAAAGCCCACGACAATCACAAGTTTCAAACTCTCAGGGGAAAAATGTTTGTGAATTCCATTATCTGACATGAATAATATATACACAAATAAATATTTTGCACGCCCTGGAAAGTGATTTACTACTGCTCTTGACAATAGCAAATATCTGACCTTTTCCATGGTGGGATGGGGTAGGAAATATGTTTCTGAATACCTAGTCTGAGAGAATTCCCCTTTTTTCATGGTAACCCCCATTTGTTTAGGCGTAATTTTATTGCTGGTTTATAGACAGTGCACATTGCGGCACTGCTGTCAATTGCCCAGTATATGTGCTCTGACCTCTAAAGCATGTAAACATTGGTTAATCCCTGATTTAATCTCCCTGTAGGAGGAAAACTAGAGTTCAGATTAAAATATTAATTTCCATTATATCAGGTTTGGGAGCTACTAGAAAAGTAGTTCAACCACTATTTTAACTAGTTATTACAAATTTGATAAATCGGTAAATTTAGATTTGTAATAAATATTTAGGAAAAGTAACTTTAGGAAAGTTACCTTTTCCTTTCCAGCAGCTCCTGGAAACTAATTTGCATTAACATTTGTAGGAAGCTGGCTCTGTATATGATATTGCCACTAGGTGGTAATACCATGCACAGAGTCCAGGGGTTCCCCCAAAAGTGTACACGGCTCAAAACAAAACCCAAAGTGCTCTATCAGCGATAGTGTGGGTGAGCAGCCTTAGGCCTAACACAGAGGTGTAAGACATTTATTGCATAACAGTCATCAATAATGGTCGAATGAGGAGATCCAGAACAATTTCAGAAAATTATACTTTGTATATTATTTTAAGACTAAGATCTTTGGGATAAGAGAAGTACGCTTTTAATTTAAACTACTTTGCGCTTTGACAAATCAACACATATATTTTAGAACAGTTCAATGTTAACCTAAGGGGAAAAAGTTTTGCAGTTGATCTGGTAAGTATGCAACTTACAGTTACAGTCTTCGAGACCAAAGGTCAGCAGTGTGCAAGTAAAAGGTAAGTACCATCACTGCACCACCAGTGGCACAGAGACGACTGGGGGCAGAGGTCAAAATCGGAGTGTGGCCCAATGCGTTTCTTTGGAGACTGGGGGTTCTTGGAGCCACGCTGCTTGCAGGTAAGTGGAACGGTTGCAGGGGCCAACCTTTGGGTGTTAGGATCACCACAGGGGGCCACACAAAGCAGCAGCAAACATACACCTCCAGCACCACAGGGGCAGCCGGGTTCAGGGTGCAAAAAACGCATCGGACGAACAATACAATCCTATGGAGTTTCTTCTTTACGGAACCAGGTTGCAGGTGTCGAACCAGAAGGTACAGGCAGAACACCAGCGACAGCACTGGTAAGTTGAGGTGTCGGTGGTCACAGGGGCACTGCTGGTTGAGCACACCAAAGCCTGAGGGCTGCAGGTGCAGGGGTACCTTTCGACATCAGAAATCTTCTTACCGGGCCTGTTGCAGTGGGGAGACCCTTCAGATTTACTATGCAGGTACCGTTGTGGGGGTCGGAAGAGGTCGGCCAACGCTTAATTTGGAGTCCTGGTCGCTGGGGAGACACACTGGACAGTTGGGCCACTGACCTTGGCCGTGGGCATTGGGTGGAGAGTGGACATGAGTCGTTGATCCTCTTGTATCCGTAGTCTTTGTTGTTGGTTTCTTCTGTCGTTTAGTTCCTATAAAAGTATACAGGATCTGCATGTTTAGACAACATACACTGTAGGACTGGTGTCAGACAAACTTTGATCACCCTCACCGGGTATGTTGGCCTTTTGTACGAACTAGCTCACAGTGCCACTAGAATCTCCTCTTACCAAGGAGAAAATAGTTCCTGGCAACCATAGAACATGATGACTCTGATCCCTCAAGACCGTGGAAACAATATACTACCTTTCGCTCAGTAACTCGTGCTTACTTAGTCCGTCTCAGAGAGATGCACAGAATAAACCGACTGGGCGTTTTGAATAAGAATTTATTGAACAGTTGTTATTCTGGTTTAAAGTAGATGAGCTGCAACAACTGTTAGGCAGTATAAGATATAAATGATTAACAGTACTATAAAGGTAAATGGATGGTATAGTTCTATCATCTTACAATAATCATGAATACATCTGAGTATATTAAACACATGATAAAAAGATGCGTACTCCTACAATGCTTCCCTAACTAGATGTACCTAAGTGTACCTAGCCTGTGTGTAGGTGTTAAGCCAAGAATCCCTCTAGAATTTAGTCAACCCCATTACCTGAAGTGAGAGACTATGGGACCCCGTCCTGGTATTGAGTTGGACACGCCGCGAGGGATGTTAGACCACTGTGAGCTAGGGTATCTGCATGCAGGAGCATCAGGGTTTCTGGTCAGTGTGTCGGCCAGGAAGTCTCGGTCTCCTCTGTCTATCATAGCAAGATGTGATGTATATACCCATAGGTCTTCCCAGGGGTCCTACCTCGCAGTATTATTGTGTCGGCCTAAGTATGACGTTCGGCATGAACCTTATACATAGATATTATACAGGAAATGGTCTCCCTGCTGTGCTTCAAAGAGTCCTCATGCATAATGTATGAGATTTTGAACTAGGGAAAACCCGCGTTCTGAATGCAGTGTCGTATCTAGGTAAAAGGTCAGTCCCTGTAAACCGTGACAAGTGTAATGTAGGGAAGAATATAGGCGAAGGGTATTGAAGTTACCGGGGCCTATATTATGGTACCTATATGGAATATAACACCCACTCCTAGTTACATTTCTCAACTAGGCTGACTAGATATTGATACGCAAATCGTTAAAACATTAGTTTCTTGTTGTGTTTAAAAAAATATTAACAATTGACACTTTAAGCTACAGCTCTAATATGTTCGTAGGTATAATCTGAACTACAATAAGCATTTAAAAGCCATGCATGCTCAAAAAGGAATGTCAATTTTGATATGGAGTTCTAATTTTCCGTTTGTTTTTTCTAAAGTCAGATTTTTTCCCAGCACAAGAAGGGCCAAAAATGAGTCAAGTGTTTATGTGTCCTGGCTGGTAGACGCAACATTTTCGTTGCTTGCCTCCGCAGTTGACGGTCCCTGTAACACCTCGCATATTATGTCAATTGAGCACAGATGATCTTCCGTACTGTCCACAGCAGGTGCTGGGTCCGCCTGTGCGCCATCCAAAGCCTGTGTGTCAGAGGAGGAGCAGGTGTCCATACCAACAGGAGCAGATACTACCTGTGGTGGCTCTAGGAATGCCGCCATCAACATGGGAATACGCTGGGGACACTGCAGAACATGGGCCGTTAAAGGGTCCAGTAAAGCATCAACGGGAGGTTGCGCACATGATGGGAGTGTCAGACAGAGATCCAACATGCATTCTTCTCCGCAAAACAGGCATCGGAGGTTTATACGATCTATTTCTGGTAATCTTTACCCAGCCTATTGCTGTGATATTTTCCAAATCTTATTGTAGACAGCATAATAGAAACGTTTGTGACGTGGCTTCCTAGGACCTAATAAAAAAATCCTGTAGGTCCACATCCTCTGAAAGTAAGGATAAGTGTTGTTTCACATGTTTAAGTGTTGAGGTCTTTAGCCAATCGAGGCATAACTTCCCAACACTGTAAGATGTCACTATCCCTGGGTGTTGTCTCTACATAACGTGGATCAGGCCTATTGATTTTTTTGTGTAAATTTCTTTATTATTATTTCAAACACAAAACATAGTCAATGTTCATACATAGATTTGTACCATACATGTATACTGTAGATTTGTTTTTCTTAGTCCAAGAAAAGGGTATTTCTGTTACATGCTTTCCTCATGGATCTTCAGTTTTACAGCTTAAATATATTGACTACCCATTTAACACCACAACTAACCCCTCCCCAACCAGGTCCTACTAGATCCATATTGAGGTTTTATGTGTTCATTAGTTTGGTTGCCCCCCCCTTCCTAATATCTGACTTCGGTTATCAATTCTATTAGGATGTTCCCTGTCTTGCGATTCACCCGTAGACTGTGTGACAGGCTCTTCTATTTCTTGTATTAGCATCCCCCATGCCAACAACACATCTGGAAGTTTATCATCTGCCCTAGTTCTCCTTATATGGTCCTCTTAGGCCAACGCCCATTCTTTTAAAGCTTTTCTCCATTTCTCCCCCTGCGGCCCCTGCTGGGACAGCCAGTGTATTGCTATTCTCCTCTTAGCTATCATGAGCCCCAGAATTAGAAATCGTCTACTCGTTTTACGCTTGAGATTTCCAGATATCAGACTCAGGAGACAGGTTTTTATCTCTAAGGCTATCGTCCAACCAGTTATTCTATTCAGTTGTTCTAGGACAACGGCCCAATACGTCTGTATTATTTGTCAGTACCATCTCATATGCACAAAGTCTGCCTGTGCGTGCTGGCATCGGGGGCATTTCGGGTCCCGAGATACATTTATGACATGTAATCTCCTGGGCGAAAGGTAAGTCATGTGAACCATATTATATTGTATTTGTTTAAATCTGCTACATACTGACACTCTGAGGACTTTTTCATGAATTTTTCCCCATTCTCTTTCCCTGATCTCTTGCGGAATGACCTCATGCCACCTCTCCTCCACCTTAAGAGGTTGAATCTTTTTATCTTCTCTGAGTGCCCTGTACAGGTGAGTGACCAGTTTCCGGCCTCCCGCCATTGCAGTCATGGTAACCAATGTACGTGTGTGTTCTGTGGCTTCCGGAAATGTCGGCCAAAGTTGTCGGGCCGTAGTTGCTATCGTGGCGTATTGCAAGAATTGTCCCATCCCCAATTTAAACATATCTACCGCATCTTGATTAGTGATAAACCTGTTTTCATAGTATAGATCTGACAGCATTAAACAACCCCCCTCCTTCCACTTGTCAGTCGACATTACTTATTCTATTTGAGCGGCGTGTTCCAAATATCTGTCTCAGGTGCATAGGGTCTCCCCTCAATAAGTCATTTAGTCGTACTGTCCCATATTCTAGCCATTAGCCCAATCAATGGGGGTTATCCAGCCACGCTATAGCATACTGTAGTTGCGAGGCCAGATAGTATAACTCTGAATCTGGAATTTCCAGCCCCCCTTTGCCCCATTGTCTTTTCATCACCTTCAGACTTACCCTGCATTGTTTCCCATTCCAGAGGAGCTGCGTGAAAAGTACATGTAGCTCCTTGAATACTCTATGCGGTATTTCATAGAAAGACCCTTGCATAGTAAAAAGGCATCTTGGTAGTACCACCATTTTTATCAAGGCAATTTTTCCCATCAATGACAATTTTAGTGTATTCCAAAAATGTATACTCCCTTGTAGGCCCTTACATATCCTACCCATATTACGTTCATAAAAAGTATCTTTTTCCTTGGCTATCCATACCCCCAGACAACGCACCGTTTCCGGCTCCCAGGGGAACCCGAACTCGGGGGGCTGAGACTCTAATTCCCTCTCCATTGCCCCTATGGCATATAATTGTGATTTTACTTTATTAATACGCAAGCCAGAGGCCATGGCAAACCTCTCCAAAGCGTCGAGCAATATTGGAATTGATTGCGTCAGGCGACGTAGGTACATCAACGCTGCATCCGCATACAGTGACACGATATGTTCTGTATGATCCACTGTAATACCATGTCCCTGCAGCACTGCCCGGAGGTGACACGCCAATGGCTCCATTGCGAGGGCAAACAGGAAAGAGGAAAGCAGACATCCCTGTCTCGTTCCTCTATGTAGTATCATAACATCCGACACGTAGCGCCCCGTTCAGACCCTCGCAATTGGCTTAGCATAGAGCAGTTTAACCCACTTTACAAATCCGGAGCCCAAACCCAATATTAAAGCACCCGCCATAAATATTCCCACCTGACCGAATCGAACGCCTGTTCAATATCCAAGAAAGCCAATGCACTTTCCTTTGCCTCTGACCCAAGCGTCTGCATTACGTGTGTGGGACGGCGAATGTTTCTCAGTGTATTTCTACCTGGTATAAACCCGGACTGATCCGCATGCACAAACTGAGGAAGATTTGAGAGCAGTCTGCGCGCAAGCACATAGCTAATAATTTTAAGATCTACGTTTAGCATAGAGATGGGTCGGTATGAATTGGGCATCACCGGATCTTTCCCAGGTTTAGGAATCATTACTATCAATGCTTCCTGCATTGAATTTGGAAGTTCACCCCTCTCTTTCGCTTCCGTAATAACCTCCAGCAGTCTTGGAACTACCACCCCAGCGTACTCCTTATAATATTAAGCTGCAAGGCCATCCATGCCAGGTTCTTTAGCAGTTTGCAGAATATTTATTGCTCCTTTTATTTCCTCCCCTCTAAAAGGGGCCCCTAGGGTTTCTTAGGTTTCCTGGTCCAGGCTGGGTACTTCCACCCCTGCCAAATATGGTTCTATGGACTGGGTATGTGTGGAGTCTTGAGGCTCCATATATATCCTGGTTAGGTGGGTTGCGAATACCTTTTTAATCTCATGTTGTGTGTATACCATTTATTGGTCATCTCTAATTTCCAGGATTTCCTGAGGTTGCGTCTCCATACTGATTAGTCGTGCTAGTAGGCGACCAGCCTTGTCTCCCTCCATATACCATTGTCTTCTACTCTGATTCCTATTATACTTGCTTAGTGCTTCCCATATGTCACCTATCTTTTATTGTTGTGCCGTCCATTTAGCCGGACCCTCTATATCTGTGGGGAGTGCTTTTTCCAAGACGGCCAAATGTTGTTCCTGGCGTTTCAAATCCTGCTTCAGCACTTTCTTGACACCAGCCTCTGTTGACATACATACCCCCCTATACACTACTTTCATGGCATCCCATTCTATCGCTTTCGCGCTGGTGGTAGTTCTATTTATGTCAAAATATTCCTGGAGTTCCTTTCCTATTGTAGCCTTATGTACCGGATAAGTTAGTGCCTCTGTATTGATTCTCCAAAGCGGTACCTTAGATCTTGGCCGACTCAGTGTACAAGTTATAAGCAATGGGGAGTGAGCCGACAAATATCGGGCAGGTAATGTGCCTCTTCTATTCGGTTAGCTGCCCCCTTCTGTATGAAAAAATAATCTAGTCTGCTATGTGTATCAGTAGCAGGTGTATGACACGAGTATTCCCTTTGATAGAGGTTACGATGCCGCCAGATGTCCATGAGGTTGTAATTTATTAATATCTGGTGCATGGCCGCTCTGGTTTTAGGTGTGGCCTCTGGCCTTGATGGGTGTCTATCCAGTGTACCATCTAACGCACAATTAAAGTCCCCTGCAACAATCGGTTCTGCATCCGGAGCACAGTCCAAATGACCCAAGACCGACCCCAAAAACTCACCATCATCATTGTTTGGGGCATATATGTTAATCAGGCATACGTTATGCCCATCTAGTGTGCCATCCACTATCACATACCTGCCTGATGGATCTAATCTACATTTTACTGCCCTAAATGGGATTCCCGGTGCCACCCAGATCAGTGTGCCTCTGGCATACCCAAATAAGATGTCGCAAAAAACTGCCCCCTCCATCTTCGTTGGACATATTTAAGGCAGTCCCCCCACAGGTGCGTGTCCTGAAGAAAGGCTATGCATTGCCACCCGAATCCTTTTGACCACATTATTTAGCCCCCGAACATTCCAGATTATTAGCTTGTACTTCTGTCTGTTGCCTAACATAACTTCAGTGTGTTGTGGTGCAGCACTTCTCTATCTGGTTGGGGACCTCTCGATGTGTTATAGAATAGGCCATCCTGTTTTACTATATATTGACTGACAAATCTTCTCTTTGTGTCCCCGGTAATAAACTTTTTGACATAACTATGCAATCTCCCCAAAAAAATCCTCCCCCTCCCCCAGGCAGTAGTACCTCATTCCCCTAGCGCAACTGTTTCCCAAGGACTCAGAACTCCACCCCATACCGCACCACCCCACCCTCCCTAGTTCCCCCCTGCCGATTTAAATTTAAACAAATACAATACAATATATAACTTAAAAAATCTCTGATATACGACCAGACTGTCAGGCACCACGCCACCACGCCCAACCAATGGGATCACAAGGCCGCATCAGTGCGTCACAGCTGGAGTGTCCTAAACTGTTAGATTGGCGGAACCGTGTCCCTCACTGTTTCGGTGTCCATATTGGTCATCGGTTCATCTCCAAGAAAATTATCAATTACCTTAAGATTCTTCAGCCGTTTTATTAGGGGTGTCTTCCGACTGCGATTGAGTTTCTTGGGCTAGGCAGAGTGGAGAAAACTGGTTTTGTGTAGGTATCCCCTCCACTTCTGTCTGTAGGGTTCCATCTGGACCCACTAGGATACGTTCCACCTCTGATGAGTTGTGCGGTTTGGATCTCGGTTCTCCGCTGCTGTCAGCTTCTTCTGCGTTGTTCCCGCCAGCCTTGAATCTGGTCTTGCCCTGCCAGGCCCAGTGAATCCATCCAGTCAATGGCCTCTTGGGGAGTACTGCAAAAATGCACCCTGTCTTCATACTTTGGAGACGAGCCGGAAACAACAGGCTGTATTTGATATTGAGTTCTCTAAGACGCCTCTTGACTCCCAAGAAATTATTCCGTAGATCTTGCACTTTTCTGGTTTAATCAGGGTAAATATGAATATCTCGGTCTTCAAACTTAGGTGAGCCGTGTGCATGGACACATTGCAATATTATATCTCTGTCTCTAAAGTTGAATAGACGGGTTATCATGGCTCTGGGTGGTGATCCCGGACTCGGCGGGGGCCCAAGGGAACGATAGGTCCTCTCTATAGCGAACAATTTGGACAGACTAATGTTCGGAAAAGCCAACCCTATTCATTGTTCCAGGAATAGATCTGCCGTCAAGCCCTCCGCCTTCTCCGGAAGTCCCAGAAACCGCAGGTTGTTTCTCCGCGGTCTCCCTACTGCATCTTCTGCTCTGTCTTCCAGATGGGTGGACTGTTCTTGAAGCGTCGTTACTGTCGTGTGGAGTCTCAGGACTCCCTCTCTTAATGTACCCAGTTCTCCCTCTGTACCCGTAACTAGGTCTGCCACTTTTCGAAGATCCAGGCGCAAATGATTAATATCCATCACCATAGTGTCCATTTTTTATTCCAGCGCCACTTGGGAGTCTCTAATCGCCTCCAGGATATCGGCTTTATCTTGCGCCATAGTACCTTGTTGGGACGTCTGTTCTGATCTGCTATGCTCAGCTGTTGACGGGCCCGGCACAGTATATTGCATTATTTTGGTGGCTGTGCTCCCCTTGTCGTTTTTTTCCTGACCCATAGCTTGGCCGAGCAATGATAGCCACGTGTATGTCCTACTTCTCGCTGCTTCTGTCTCCAACCTCGACCCAAACACAGATGGGGCCTCAGTAGGGGTTGATCCCTGGCCACCTCTCTTTTTGGCTATCAATTTATATCCCTTCCAGTCCGTAGCTTGATAGTCTCGTAGGGGTCCTCCTGAAAGCCGGCACACCCAAGCCCGGGCCACCCTGTCTCCACTGCACCTCTCTGCTCGTCCTAATGCTCTCTGGACACTGTTAGGCAAGTCTTAGATATTCCCTCGTTTGCACTCTGATGTGGCAGGCCGGGGTGACCAGGCTGTCTTCACCTCCGCTCTCTCAACAGGCGGGTCCCACTATCCTCGCAGGAGGGGTCCACCTTAAATGTACCCAAGTTCCTTCTCCCTGGGCTCACTATAACCCTCCACTGCCCGGGGAGATGTGTGCACATGCAGGGTATTAGAGAAAGGCCCCAGATAGTCCCTTACCAGTCAGGAATCCACTGGCCCCGCTATTCTGCACCTTCCTCAGAGGGACTATAGACTCACTCTGTAGTCCACTGTCGCGGGGCTCAGGTTAGTTCTCAAATAATTGCAGCCAGTGGGGTTGGAAGGAACATACCCCCCTTTATCTCCAGGCCTCTGGCAGCATGTGTGCCTCTGTTACGGGCCGCTTCCAGACCAGGTGGGTTCCGGCCGCGTCGTGTGTAGTTCCCGTCCTCCTCTGGGCTTACAAGGTCCTCAGCCGGGGTGTGAGCAGTAGCGGGGCACTCAATCAGGATCCGATCACTAGACCCCCCCCCCCGCCAACCCCTCCCCGGGCTCGGCTCATCTAGGCTCCGTAATTCTCCCAGTGATGGTCAGGCACCGCACCATTTCCAAGTCAGGCAGGCCACCGCGTAACCGGTGATTTTACAGTCAGGGATTCCACCTTGATTACACTTGCGGCGCCCGGTTTCCTGTTTTCCCGGGTCAGGATGAATTCTGATTTCGGTCTAGTCTGGGACTGTATTGGTTCCGCCAGGATTAATGTAGGATTACATTATAAGGTGCAGGAGCTCCGCAGCAGTACAACTAGCCGGCCATGCTGTCGGCCACGCCCCCCCTGGATGTGGCCTATTGATTCTAGATCCTCTAGTTTTACCCAAGAATCTTTCTTGACAGCTATTGGTGTCTGTGGGCCAAATCAACCATCCCTTCCAATCGAGGTCTGATCTATTGTACTGCATGATGTCATCTAGTGTAACCTCTTCTTGTGATGTCATGTTACCCTCAGTGTGTGATGGTGTGGGCATCTGAGGTGTATTCAAATCTTTATTATTGGCTAATCCAAGACAGGTCATTTGTTGCACTGTTTCATTCAAAAATATTATTTGCTGAAGAATAAAGCATGCTCTAAATAGTGCCTCTGTTGCCTGAACCTGCCACTCTCTAGTACCCCAGACCGATTTTAAGTCCATGGTGTCTTTCCATAAGTTGAAACCCTGTTCAGACAACTGGGCAATAAAGGAAGCAGAATAAATCTGTTTGGTATTTGTCAACATATTTTTCCGTGTTGGTGTAACCTTATAATAATATGAGGCCGGGTCTGATTTGTTAAACCCTGAAAAATATGGACATTTCTGTGCAAATGTTTTTGAACTCCTTTTCGGCGCTGTTGGGCAGTGTTCCCATTGGTGGTATGTGGAAACATTTCTGGGATTAGCAGATTTATGCAGAAAGTGATGACCATAATGTTGATAGCAATACAAGTCTGATGTGCCCTCTAACATTTCATTAATAGAAAAAGCTGCAGATTTTTCTAAATCAGGCAACATATTGTTAACAGTTTCAGAATCCCAATCATCGGAAAATATACTGGAGGTAATGATATCACCTAATGAAATCTTAAATGAATGTGGTATTTTTAAAAGTTCGGTCTGGCTAAATATATCGTAATCAACCTTGTCCCATACTATATCATCAGGTATAGGACCTGCTGTATTGTTCACTGATGATAGGTCTCTCCTTTCACGATGTTATGATAGATGTGGATTCAGAATCACATTCACTTTTTGTGCTGCAGAGCTTTCTCAAAGATAAGTTCCATTTATAAGCATACTAAAGCTAAAGACAGTTACTAGGCCTATCCAGAAAAGAAAGAAAAGTATCCCGATAGTTAACCAGAGTTCCTCCTGAGGTTATACCAGGTAGTGTAGTGAAGATTGCTATCTATATACGTACAAGGCTAAGTTAGCACAACCGCGTTAGATGTTAGAAAGCCATCTTGCCACTTTTGCTGCTTTTGCACACGATACTGTAGTTACATGTTATTAATTGAGAAATGCTTGCTCGACTTTGCTTCACATGAGAACTGTCTGTTGTTCACATCCCAAACAGTGAGCAGCGACCTTAGTCTGCACATCGTGTAAAAAAACAGTCTGGGTCGCTAGACGGTGCATGTTGTTGGGTTCAGGTTGATCGGCCCACTATTTAGCCATAACACGCACGCAGCTGCAAATACCTGAAAGTCAGGTGCTTTTAATATTGCAGTGTTACATGTTTTTCAACACATTCGGAAGAAGAGCTTTCCCAGGAGCAGAGCCTAGCTGATCCTGTGATGTGATCTCACTGAGCTGATCTTTATGGTATGGGGTTCCCCATTCAAGCCTAGAGACCTTTTACTAGTCTAATAATAATAATATTAGTTTGCTAGCGAAAGGAAGGTGGCTGAGATCCATTGTCATTTTAGTATGATTACTCCTTTCATTTTCTATGGTATTGTAACTATGCTGATGGTTTTGATTTTAATCATTTGTCTGCTTATGTTAGCCAAAGTACTGCATCTTAGGACACGAGGTTTATAAAATAAACTCTTTAAACTTTACCGTGTCTCTGTTTATTCTGTTGTGGACTGATATGAGAATAATTACGAACAGGTATTTCTGATTCCCACCATTCCTGAGAATACCCTAAGTCACCTGTTCTGGGTTGTCTATACATTGGGACCGCCGAGATAAACCTCGGATAACGAATGGGACACTGATGCTGGTTGGATAAGGGGTTCTGGGTTCTGAGGTGAGTTTTTGGTACACCACAATTCACTGAGGTCCTGGTTTCCTGTGCATAGTTCTGTGCATAAGCAGAATCCCTGCAACATGGCGCACCTAACGTTTGGTCTATTGATTTGAAACTAGGCCTGGGCGTAGTTCGCGAAGTAGCACTTCGCGAAGCTACGCAAAGTGAAGTTCGCACTACGCGAGCTACGCGTAGCACTTCACGAACTGCGTAGTACCTTGTTCGCACTGTGCCAGATGTCGTTTTCAATGATTGCACAGTGCGGACAAGCAACCGGCACTGTGCAATCATTGAAAATGGCAACTTGCACAGTGCGAGCTGTAGTTTTCTGCTGCTCGAGTAGATTTTTACTCGAGCTTCAGCTTTCTCAACGCGAACTGGTAGTTTCTCATCGCGAGTGGTCGCGAGCATACGCGACCACTCGCAATGAGAAACCTGACCTCCTCGCGTTGGGAATCTCGCCGGGAGGTTTATTTTCCATGCTCGCGATCGCCAACTTGAAGTTGCTGATCGCGAACAAGGAAAAAGTCTTGCCGGGATGTCATTTTGCTTGCTCGCGGTCGCCAACTTGACGTTGAGGACCGCGAGCAAGCAAAAAATTACCGCGGCACTACGCAACACTACGCTACGCGTGTTCGCACTGTGCTACGTGCAGTTCGCGTAGTGCGAAGTAGCACGAACTTCGCAAACTACGCGAGCGTAGCGTAGTGCTTTGCCCAGGCTTATTTGAAACGCCTTAGTAGTGCTTATATTAGTCCACAACTCCCTCACTCTGGTTTCCGGTTGACGGGAGTGACGGTTTAACCTACCTGCGTTTCGACTAATAGGTTCCTTCAAGCTTGATCATTAAAAAGGTTATTTTTACTGAACCCCAGTGCTACTGTTGATATCGTTGATACTCTTTAGTGTGTCCTAATGGCGGTAGACATAGCTGCGCATAGTCGTGCACCTCTACGCCGTCATTTGACGACGTATGGGGTGCCAGATGATGGGATGGCTGTTATTTTTGTGGTGAGCGCTGATGCGTCATACCCGTATGAGTTGTTTTAATCATGGGTGGCTTTTCCGGCAGTGGATGACGATGATACGTTTCATACCTTTACTCCCACACAGCTGCCTGCGGTCTATACCCCGTATAGGACACAAGAAATTCCAATCTCTGCCTGGCAGCATACCATTTGGTTTAATAGCGCCCTTCCCCATGCGGTTGCACCGGCAAGAATGGGCCCGTTGTCCTTTGCAGGGGCCACATGGCTGGTGCTGGCCATCTTTACACCTCATCTCCGCTATCTCACGGTGGCGGTGGCTGAGTTGCTAGTACTACACACAGCCCTGATTACAGTTCATAGGGCTTTAGTGCAGTACGTGTCATGCAACGTGCAGGTGGGAACACCTGCTGTTGCGGGACAACCAACGGACCACCACGCGGTGGTTATTAGTCCTGTTATGGGCAAGTGCCCACAGAATAGGGATGATTTTCCTTTTTGGCTTGCAGAGAAATTTGACCAACTGGAGGCGGTTTTGTCCGCATACAACTCCTGTGGAGAAACACAGGATACTCACCATTAGTTTGCCGAAAGACTTGGTCCCAGATATGGCTGATTGCGCAAACTGGGGCAAGGTCTTTGCCGCGACCTACTCGAAGTGCTTCGGCACTCGGTCTATGTCTGTACTACCCTCCGTCATCAAACGTGTTCAAGAGAATCACGGTGCAAAGGCGGCTGTTGAATTGGGAATGAGGCTTGTCGGAGTGTTCGATGTGGTGGCTTCCATGGTAATGGGCAACCTCAAAGGCGATGCCATGCAGTTCCAAGTACTAAATAAGTTGGACAGTGTGGATGAACTCGACAAGCCCAAGGAGTTCGCAAAAATAATTGCGCAAGCCTACAGGCAAGTGGGCCGTAGTGCGTTGGGTGTTAAACCAACCGTTATTATTCCTGATATAGTACAGCAAACTAAGGTGAGCTCGTCAACTAAAGACGAACGCCCAAGCTTTCCCAAACAAAGTTGGCGAGCAAAGAAACAGGGTAAGCAGCAACAGAAACAGGGGTCTCGTCCTGCATCGCTTGTGCAGTAGTCCAGTGAACGCACATATGATCTGCGCGATCGATCTCGTATTAAGTCACCTGAACAACGCTCTCCTCGTTCTTCACAGGAAACATCGGCTTCACAATCCGGTGGTGGAGACCGTGGGAAAGGAAGGGGTGCCCAAGGTCGTGAGCAACCCCGCCAGGCTGACGGCAAAGGCAAGCAGGACGAGTCTGCGCGTCAACGACCCCCGTTTCGGAAGAAGAAAGTCCGCTTCTAAAGTTAGACTGACACACACCAAATTGTTGTATTCCAAGTCCTTTATGGACGAGTTGGCAATTGGAGGATATGATCTGTGGAAAGCTACTATCGATCTTAAATCGGTTTGGGGTTCTAAACCGTGGCAGGTACAGGGAACAGAAGCTTTGCATTGTGCCTGTCTTATCCCGAATCACATGTTATTTTTAAATTCGTCAATTTTTCAGACCACCTGTTTTGGATTTGCTACTTCTAAAAAATTAAATTCTCCAACCATTCCGGGTCTGGGTGCTTATCCAAATTGGGGTAATCAAACGGATCTGTCCCTTGCTACGTTGCAGTCATACATTTCCAACACATCCCTCAATATTTCTGAATTGAATCCGGAAGGGTGGTTGGTGTGGCAAACGAGTTCGGATTCCTGTCAACGTCGGTTTTTGGATTTGGCGCCGGGGTATACACAAGTTCGTGTAGACCCCCGTTTTGAGTCTTCTCACACTGTAACTACCTACTCAGTAGGGAAGTTATGCCAATCTTTGCTGCAACATTCCACCTTAGCATCTGTTAAACTTCATTTAGCACGATTAAACGACAAAATAGATTTGAATGATTTTGTTAAGGGTCCTGCGGTTGGCAGGTCCAAAAGATGGGTATATGCTGTTTATAACGAAGTTTGGAAGCTATCACAAATTGAGGCTGCATCCAGATTACGTGCAATTGATCAAGCCAATATGGAAAAGGTATTGTCTGTAATAGATAATAGCATTAACACCCTGTCTTCCAGAATTTATACCTTAGATAATATTGTTTCATCTGTGGTAGACATTGTGCAGGATGATTTGTCTGTTTTGTATCATGGTCAGAATCAATTGCGTTCTATTATGCAGTTTGCATGGACATTGCAGATGTTAAAGGCTGGGAAAGTCCCTTGGGATTACATGAATACTTCATCTTTCTTCCTTCCTTTTAATTTAACCGCAAAACAACAGTTCATGTCCATGAAAGATGCGACTTATTCATTGCTACACATTGAAAAGTTGGAACCTTTACCTTTCTCTGTGGCTGAATTAAATTCCGCTGTGTGGCTTATCCACGGGTTGATCACATTACCGTTCCCTCTGTTTAAGTTCGGTTCATGCATGAAACATTATGGCCTTGGCAGATATGAAAAACTTGGTTCTGCCTTCCTGCATGAATGTTGGTCACTCCCATTCACGTATAGATGTGTGAGGGACGGAAAAGAGGTATACTTAAAAGGTGAAGAGTGCACTTCCACTCCGGATCACTCTGTAGTGTGTAGGCACATTCAATTGCATGGTGCATGTAACGTGCACGCTCCTAATTTAGCTTGCGTCCTGAAAGAGATCCCTGTTCCAGTTATAACACCGTCTTTTACGCTGCTTGCTAACGGTAGTTATTTGCTATTAAATAATGATGCTTGCTGTGGGATGTTAGTGGGAATTCCCTACATAGTGACTGTATCACAGAGAGTGGTTTGCTGTAATAACGTCCTTTTCCCACCCCCGCATGGACGGCTCGATGTGTCCATCTGGCCTTCCATTGCAACCTTGAAAGCAGAGTTCAATAAGATGAGCAGAATAAGGGCTCTATTGTCTCAAAAAGAAGTCGCGTTGACTTCATCCCGGGAAACATTTGTCCTTCACGTAGCAAACACGCGCAAGCGCTTTTTAATACTGATCTCCCACTTCATTTTGGGACCCTGATTCAGACTATCTTTAATGCCTCGTCAACAAGTGGCCTGGCTCATTTTTTTAAAATTGTGGGCTCAGACCTCGTGACCTCCTTTCAAACTATTTTTGGTGTGATCCCGGCATTTTTTCATTCTATTTTTTCCAGCGTCTTCAGAGGTCTCCCTTTGCTTCTCGCCCTCGTAGCTGGGGTACTTTTGTTGATCTGCGCACTACGCTATGGATGCACAACTTGCGTCTCACGACAGCAGGTCCCGGCTGTTAAATCTTCGTAAACGGATGCTTGAATACTATGGCACTTAACCACTGGCGACCTTAAGCATAGCCTATGGATTGTCCTTCCGGTTTCCCTACTTGTGTACAGCCCGTCTTTCATTGCCTAGATTGACCATTCCAATTCTGGATTTGTGTCTGTCGAACTCGGTGTCTCCTGCCCCGGATTATGATCAGCTGATGAGCCCCTTAGTGGCTCATGAGTTGGACTGTTCTGGCGTCGGGATTATGGCCTGTGGAGCAGCACATGGAGTCCTTGGGAATTGGGATATCGGAACGGCTGCAACTGAATTCTTAGCGAGAAGTTATCTTGAAGAGCACGCCAGTTGTCCTCGAATGGTGCTGGAGGCTCCGGTGGTCGAGGAGCATGTATGTTCCTTCCCGGTGCTGAACTGGATGGCAGATAATTTTGCAGAACGTTCCAATGATTTCCTCTTGGAAGCTGTTGCAACTTATTGTGCTTATACATTGATGGATTGACCTTTTTGCACTTTCATTTCGTCATACGTCCTTCAATGATGTTTTTTTTATCCTTTAAATGTTTTTTTTCAATTCTTTTTATTTTTTCTGTTTTTTCTCTTCAAACTTTTTCACTTACCTTATATGGACTTACAGTTCATGCCCTTGGTTCCGTTCAATCAAACTTGGACTCTGCGTTCTTGCAAGTGCGCACCTACTGGTTAGTGGTCAGATCAAGGGGGGGTGTAGTGAAGATTGCTATCTATATACGTACAAGGCTAAGTTAGCACAACCGCGTTAGATGTTAGAAAGCCATCTTGCCGCTTTTGCTGCTTTTGCACACAACACTGTAGTTACATGTTATTAATTGAGAAATGCTTGCTCGACTTTGCTTCACATGAGAACTGTCTGTTGTTCACATCCCAAACAGTGAGCAGCGACCTTGGTCTGCACATCGTGTAAAGAAACAGTCTGGGTCGCTAGACGGTGCATGTTGTTGGGTTCAGGTTGATCGGCCCACTATTTGGCCATAACACGCACGCAGCTGCAAATACCTGAAAGTCGGGTGCTTTTAATATTGCAGTGTTACATGTTTTTCAACACATTCGGAAGAAGAGCTTTCCCAGGAGCAGAGCCTAGCTGATCCTGTGATGTGATCTCACTGAGCTGATCTTTACGGTACGGGGTTCCCCATTCAAGCCTAGAGACCTTTTACTAGTCTAATAATAATAATATTAGTTTGCTAGCGAAAGGAAGGTGGCTGATATCCACTGTCATTTTAGTATGATTACTCCTTTCATTTTCTATGGTATTGTAACTATGCTGATGGTTTTGATTTTAATCATTTGTCTGCTTATGTTAGCCAAAGTACTGCATCTTAGGACACGAGGTTTATAAAATAAACTCTTTAAACGTTACCGTGTCTCTGTTTATTCTGTTGTGGACTGATATGAGAATAATTACGAACAGGTATTTCTGATTCCCACCATTCCTGAGAATACCCTAAGTCGCTTGTTCTGGGTTGTCTATACATTGGGACCGCCGAGATAAACCTCGGCTAACGAATGGGACACTGATGATGGTCGGATAAGGGGTTCTGAGGTGAGTTTTTGGTACACCACAATTTACTGAGGTCCTGGTTTCCTGTGCATAGTTCTGTGCATAAGCAGAATCCCTGCAACAGTAGGTCTTTTTAAGAAAGTTCAGGAAATCTTGAAATTGCTTCTATGGGCTGCCGACGTTTCAGGTTCACTTGGATCCGATGAGAACGTATCAAAGTCAAGGAAATAGCCAGATGCAGTTGGATCAATTTTCGGTAATTCTGCAGGTTTTGTGGAAACTGTAGCTTGCTCTTTTTGGGTCTTGTTGACGTAGATATCTGTGTTTGGTCTAATAGAAATTTGTCTTTCTGTTGGGCTCTCATTTTGAACTTTGGTGTCGAGAGGAACGAGTTCCATTGCATTGTTGCATAGTCCTTCATTCCATGTAGATGACTCTTCAAACGTGATGAGTCTTTCTGTTTGGACATCTTATATAGTTGTGAGAGGAGGGTGTCTGTTACTCCTGAGTCCACGCAGCCTACTACTTATTATCGGCCCCATAGTGTGTTTTGATCAGATCAATTGAGACAAGTCTTTTCTCCTTTTTACTGGCAAGAGGTGGCAGAAGTACTGCCAGGACAGGGACACGCTTTCTGTATGATGGCCCAAATTCTTTCTTGTCCACTATTTTCTCCCTGACCAGATCCCAAACTTTAGGGATCTAGACAGGTCTTGCCGTGACACTTTTTGCTTCCTCAGTGGCGGTCCTTTTTACCTGGACATTACTCTGTAGTGCCCTGGATTCATTTAGGTCCTGTAAAACAGTCAAACGTTTATGGATGTCAAAAGGTTTATCATCCGCCACTGTGCCTTTACAATCAAGATCAGGTACCCACATTCTCGTCCCAAATAGAACCTCATTAGAAGTGACTCCCCCTAGAGAGCTTCTTGGCTGATTATTTAATGCTCTTTGAACTCCATACAGATGTTTTACCCAATTTCCACCAGAGCCTAATACTCTAGCTGTTAAAGACGACTTTAAGTTCCGTTTTTTGCCCTCCACAACCGAATTTCCCTCTGGATGGTACAGAGAGGAGTACCGGAATGCTACACCCAAACTTCCCATGGCCTCCTTGTAAGCCCTAGCGCTAAAAGCAGGGCCACGGTCAGAATGTAATGTGCCTATTGAGTATTTCTCGCAAATCTTTTATAACAGTTCGAGCATCAGCTGAGTCCTGGGGCCACACCCATAGGAACCTAGAGCAGGAATCCACTGCAACCATGATATACTTGTAAGCCCCATCAGATTGTAAGGGGTTGCAGTGGTCCAAATAAACACACGCCAGTAGTAATTGTGTCTGCGCTGGGCGTATTACGGTGGAGCCTTTCATCTGCTGGCAGATGTCGCATTTTAAGACATAGTCCTTAGTCTGCTTTCTTAGTTCTGGCCACCAATAGCGCTGTTTCAATAGAGAATCAGTTGCTGTAATTCCTGCGTCTGCAGACCCTATACCCTCATGTGCTGCTAGAATTAATCCTCACCTACGATCCATATTTGGTATTACTTTATCCCCCACTGAGGAATTTGAGCATCTAACTTGTAGGAGTATTTGAGTGGAAACCTTTTTGGTACTGCTGAGTTATTGCGTGTAGCAATAATCGAAACCATTATCTAACTGTCTTTTCTCATTTTTGAACAAGTAATTACAGCCACGGAAGCCGTACTTACAGTCCCCTTTGCAGCTTCGTCAGCCAATGAATTCCCTTCAACGTGAACGCCATCACATTGACGACTCAGTGTTTGTATCATGTGAGCCCTTTGTTGAAAATTGAAATAGCGGTGTGAGTAAGCATTTACTGAAGACATGAATTCCCCTTATATGACCGAGTTTCTCTCGTTATGTTGACTAAAGTCTGGACTCCATTTTGTATTGTCATGCCTCCACGTGTGTAGCACGAGAAGAGTCCTATCTTCGTGTTAGTTGCTCTTGCAATCTGCCTAGTAACAGTCTATAAATAGCTCCTTTGTCTGTCTGGCGCATGCCCAGACTTGACCACGTCTGTTATCAGTTAGTCCTTGCTTGACCATGTTTTCGCGGGCTCAAGGAGTGTGTCAGCTCCGCCCATATATTGATTCTGTATCGAAAATGACCATAAAAGGTAATATTCTTTGCCTCATGTTGTATCCACCCACTTATGAGCCCCTCTTTGTGTATAAAAGGGGACCGTGTACGCAAGTTCTTTGTGCTACTCTATGCAATACTGAAGGGTGTTGTATGGATTGTAGGACCACCCTTAAGGGTTAATAAACTTTGTCTTTGTACTTTGCAGTTTCCGTGCCAACTTCCTTATAGATTCCATTGCAGAAGAGCGAACCCTTGTGTCCTGCGGGCCTAGCTGGGGCCTGTATTCATCACCTTGGTAGTTCATTTTTCAACTCCACTACCTGTTCCCATAGCGTTTTATGCTTAACTGTGCCTCCTTTTGCATCCATAAACCCATTTTGTCCCCAGTGATGTAAATATTCATTATATGGCTGAACATAGTAAAAGGAATCACACACGATTAGTGTTGGGAATTCTCGATCCGTATTTACCAGTGCCAGTATTAGTGCTTTTAGTTCTGCCAGTTGCGCAGTGCAGTCACCTAGAGACTGTGTTTTTGTACACTTCAGGTGAAACTTTCCATCCGGCATGCATCCTTTAACAATAGCACACGCAGTGCTGTACTGCTGTTTGCTCCCTATGGCCGGTTGCGCAGAACTGTCAGTGTAAATTATATATTCATACTGATCTAGAGGCATAATTTCATTTGGTAGAGGATATTCTTGTTCGTATTGCAGGAATGCATGTGTTTTTAGATTTGGGTTGTACCTGTATTCTCCATCTGTTGCAGTGAGAGAATTAGCCCATTGTATCCATCTCGGATGTAAGGCTTTAGCGTCAGAAACGCTTGCCTTTGTCACAGCTTCTAAGGCTGGAACTGGGGTAACGACTATAATACGTTTCCCTTGAGCCAGTGCTCTTTCTCTGGATACAGCTGTCTGTACTGCTGTTAGAATTTTTTCAGTTGATGCTAAATGCATCTCAGCATTTGTGTACAAATGTGATTTGTATGCTATTGGTACTGTCTCACCTTCATTATATGTTAGATAGGTTTACCCAGATTGACCCGCAACTATACGGCTTAGCAGGTTGTGTACATTTACACATGTCTGTAAGTGTTTTGGAGCTATCATGTCAGCTTGTAAGGAACAAAGAGTATCTGTGTGTTCCTGTGTCCACTGTCTAACTGAAAAGTCAGGTTTTATTAAATCATAGAAAGGCTTTACTCTTTCCGTATAATCCAAAATGTATGTTCTGCCAAAGTTCAGGAATCCCAGGATTGATTGTAAATTTCTTATTGATTTTGGAGGTTGGAGTAGTGCACATTTTTCTAAAAAGTTAGCTACCAGACTTTTTTTCTTCACTTAAAAGCTCATATCCTAGAAATAGGACATTAAGGCGGGCAATCTTCGATTTTTTTAAGTTGAATTTGTAACCCTCAGCGGCAAATCCCAAGATTATGGTGTTCACTCTGTTCAAGTGTTCCTCCAGGTCATCATCCAACAGATAAATATCATCTACGTAGGACAAGGCCTCTTCATCCAGATTTTGAAGTAATTGAGTTACCCTAGCCGAAAACAACCCTGGGCTGTTCCTATACCCCTGGGGGAGTCAACAAAATTGACTCTGAGACCCTAGCGCTGAGAATGCTGTCAAATATCTGCTCTGAGGCTCTATATTTTGGCAAAAAAATCCATTTGAGATATCTAGTGTTGTTTTGTATTTTTTACGCACAGTGTTATTCATTAATGCTGCACTGTGTGCATTCTGTACTGCAAATGTTTTAGTGCAAGTGTTCAAATGTCTGTAATCCAACACTAAACGGTATGTGTTGTCCAGTTTTGATACGGGAAAAAAAGGGTTATTCATTTTAGAGGTGCATGTTTCAATCACTCTTTGGTATTCAAGTTGACCTAGAATCTCCCTGACCTGTTTTTTAGCTTCTTGCTTTATTGGATACTCCCTTTGTGCAGTTGGAGTATTTTTCAACGGAATATTCACGTGAGCATTTGTTGTCTTTAAATAGGGTGTGTTGTAAGGCTCTGTGTAATAGTCTTTTGGAGGGTCCCTTCTCATGTTTGACCTGCAAGTTTCAAAACATGATTTGTTACTGTCCCATTCCGCTTATTACATCCTCACCTGATTGTATATGTCTACCTGACTCTCTGCGGTTGGAGCCTCCTAGTTATTCGCCTTCCATTGTGCAGCATCAAGTATGGAACTGTATCCTAGCTAATGTTAGGTCCTAGGTTAGGCACTCCGCGGATATATGGGATGTTTTAACCGATCAGAAGCCAGATATAGGTTTCATTACTGAGACCTGGCTTAAACCTTCCTCCACCCCGGCTATTGCTTTAGCTATACCTGAGGGCTATCGGATTCTCAGGTGGGATAGAATAGGTAAAATGGGTGGGGGTATAGCCTTAATTTACAAAGAGGAACTGACTGTTACCATCCTTGATCAAAGGGGACGGAAGCATTTGAATGTATTTTTTTTAGATTGGACCTCTATGCATGCTGCATATGGAAAGGCGCTCTAGTTCATATACCGCCTGGGTCAATATCAAATTTTACCAGCCAACTGCTCGAATTTATTTCCCCCTATTTAATTGCTACTCGTAAATTCCTCTTGCTTGGGGATTTTAACATTCACAGTGAAGATGCCTCCAATCAAGATGCCAGATTATGTCTACAAGATCTAGCTGCTGGAGGTTTAGAGATCATTAACACTGCTCCTACCCACATTGCTGGGCACACTTTGGATCTCATCTTTACCAACTCTCTGGCCATCAAATGTGGTGAAACTCTTCCGCTTACATGGTCTGACCATTTTATGATAAATTTCCAATTGTCGGGCCCTATTGACCATCCTCCGGTGATAAATAATAATTCTGGTACCCGTCAGTACAGACCTTGGCATAAATTAACTGCCAACCATCTCTCCTTACTGTTTGCTGAGTGGGACTGGAACAGTATGCAAGGGGGTGTAGATCAGCAGCTCGATCTTTTTGACTCGAGAGTTAGTAACTTACTTGATAAAGTAATTCCTCTCAAGCCTCTTAGATATTCACCCAAAAGGTCTGCTACTGGCTGGTATACGTCTGGCTTACGTGCGGAGAAAAGTACCTGTAAAAAACTGGAGCGGATTTGGCGACGCTCACATGACGAGCAAGCTAAAACTACTTATAAAGCAGCTATGGCAATCTATCATAAAAATGTCAAACTGGCCCGTAAAACCCACATTGCAGAGACTTTGGAGCAGGCAGGTAACAATGCCAGAATGCTCTTTCAAATTGTACACGATTTCACGAACCCCAAATCTTGCCAGATTAGGGATAGTTTTTCTCAGTCACTATGTGATAATATCTCCTCCTTTTTCGTACAAAAAATTGAGAAGATTTATCAAAATATCACCCTCTCCAATACTTTTGTTCCTATTCCTGTGGAGATCACACCACATCCCCTTACTGAAGGACCCCGGCTGACTACATTTCCTGCTATTACCATCACTGAAGTGCAAACACTCCTGGAATGCACCAAATCTGGTTCCCCTCTGGACACTATCCCTGCTAAAATCTCTTCTAGATTTGCGGCCCAGCTGGCGTCCCCATTTTGCTCTATAATTATTACTTCTCTAAAATCTGCTAGCCTTCCTCAGAGGTGGAAACATGCCCAAATCATCCCCATCCGCAAAAACTCCAACATCTCCCCTAAGGAATTGTCAAACTACCGCCCAATCTCGTTGCTCCCGCTACAGAGTAAGATCACGGAAAAACTTATCAATAAGCACTTATCTGCTTTTCTTGAGTCGTCTAGTGCTTTGGATGTTTCTCAATCAGGCTTTCGTGTTAAACATAGCACAGAGACTGCCTTGGTGGAGGTAATGGACAATATCAGAATGGCTCTGGATCAAGGTCAAGCGGCACTTTTGGTGCTGCTTGACCTTTCAGCAGCATTCGATACCATCTCCCACCAAGTTCTCTTGCAAAGACTATTGGAGCTTGGCATTAACGGATCTGCATTGAGCTAGTTGTCAGATTTTTTGACTAACCGTACTCAGGCAGTGTCAATGGGACCTTTTTCATCGGCTCCCACACGGGTTACCAGAGGCGTCCCGCAGGGTTCATGTTTGAGCCCTACTTTATTTAACATCTATGTGACGCCCCTGGCTAAACTGATGAGGGATCTGGGGTTTAACCCCATCTCCTACGCAGATGATACCCAACTCCTCCTCACCTTCGACAAAATGAGACCAGACATACAAACCATCTTTTCTCAGGGTATGATGGCTATTGCCTCCTGGATGAAAACCAACTATCTCCAGTTAGATTCTGAGAAATCTGAGATTCTGTTGTTCGGAGGTGCTGACATCTGTTGGTCTCCTAGTTGGTGGCCTGAGGAGCTGGGTAAAGCCCCCGCGCCTAAGGAGGTAGTTAAAAATCTGGGCATTAAGCTTGATAAGAAACTTACTTTACAGACCCATGTTAATACAATTACTGGGTCTTGCCATCACATCTTAAGTCTACTTAGAAGAGTTTTTCCGCTGCTTCCACTTTCCACCAGGAAGACTCTAATTCAGGCTTTGCTCATGAGCAAGATTGATTATTGTAATGCTCTTCTTCTTTCTGCTCATGTTGCTTTACTGGACAAATTGCAGGTTATTCAAAATACAGCTGCTCTTCTGGTAACTGATTCTCCCGCTAGGACCCCCTCTTTGCCTTTACTGCATGAATTACATTGGTTGCTAATCAGAAAAAGAGTGCAATATAAAACAGGTTGCATGATTTTTAAGGCTCTGAGCTAGCTTAGTCCTCGTTATCTTACTAGGAAACTGATAATCCTATATCTTCACTCAGATCAGGATCTAAAAAACTTCTCTATGTTCATAGAATAAATAAAGCCCGTTCTGGTGGCAGGGCCTTTTCGTATTTGGCTCCTATGTTTTGGAACAGTCTTCCCCAATACCTTCGCAGGAAATGCCTCTCCTCCGTTTCAGAAAGCTGATGAAGACATATCTTTTCTAAGTCCATGATAAGTCCGCTGTTGCAAGCGCAGAGATACCCCCAGGGGTGATTCAGTGCTATATAAAATTATAAAATCAAATCAAAATCAAATCAAATTATGTGGTGGGTTGAAGCCTCATCCCATCCAACATGGTTTTTGTATAATGCCGGGGCCTGGGCTACCACCCACTCCTGTGCATATGTATATTTTAAATATTTTGGAACATGATCGGCGAATGCTGGTAAAATTACCCTTTCTCCCCTTGGGCAATCCATCACAAATGCTGGCTGTCAATCCTGTACAGCTAACAAAATGTCATAGCCAAACGTTAAGATCTCCAAAAAGAGACCTCTAACTATTCTGCCTTTGTTCCCCTCTATTTGGAGTGTTATTTCATACAATTTGTGTGGGACACTTACCCTAGTATCAGGTGTTTCCACCGTGATATAATCATTCAAGTCCGCTGTCACCAGAAATTCCATCAAGTTCTGGCGAGCTATTGTTAATTCTCCCGCACTGTCTAGCATCATCTGAGCGCATTCCCCATTCAGTAGTCAAGTCCTCAGAATTCTGGGCATGTCTGATCTTTAGGCCTGCAACCTTCTTCTTTTTGAACTGTGGTTTTTGTTTTGGTTTATCTTCTTTTTTGCAAGTATATTCTTGAGCCTGTTGCTTGTCTCTGGATTTTGAACGCTCTTCTTGTCTGTCTGACCATCCTTCTCTCTCTGAGTTTTTTGTTGAACCCTGAAAGGAACGAGAGGAACGTGTATCAGTATCCTGATACCTGTCAGGTTTCTTATTATTATCCCTATTCCTAAGGTTGTACCTTCTTTCGGAGTGCTCCCGTGGCGGAGATCTACCTCTGGCTTCAGATCTGTTTTCTTTAGGTTTTAGTTTTTTTGTTATTGTCCCGCTTCTTTTTAGAGGAAGCAGGTGTCTGCTTGAAGGGCTCTTTCTCTGGACTACCCATCAGTTGTGCTTTTAATGCTTTTCCACCCAAACTGTCCCTGCCTAATTCTGCATACGCAGTTTCTATTATGTTTGGTAGTTCGTGCTCCTGTTGTAAAGGACTGAACACCCTTAGGCATTGGCGGATAGCCATTGATGCTGCCTCCCCTTTAATATTTGCTAATATTATGGCTGATACCTGGGCATAGTTACTAAAAAAAAAAAATAATCCCTAAATTCACAGCAGGTTCTGCTCCGTACTCATTCTGTATTTGTCTTAATACATCTGGTATCATAGCCAATGATGGGATACCATGTGTTCTGGTATATATGGCAGCAAAAACTTTACCCCACAAGGTACAATCCTCTATCTGTGGTGTTAACCCCTTGGGCAAGCAGATTGTCAGCATTCTGCGTTTTTCATAAGCGCTGGTATTTGTGAATACTGCTTCTAGCTGCATTATTTTCCGAGCTATCCAGAATGGTATTTGTTCATGTTTTACGGGCATTTTACCCATTACTGCGTGTAACGTTGTGGTGTAATCTTAGTTGTTGTGGCTTGAATGTTAGTTGTATTAGTTGTTACCATTACTGTCTGAACTGTAAGTGTCCTCATGACGAACTGTATCATGTTTCTGTATAATTTTAATAATTCTTTATTAAGTATGAGTAGATCTGCTCCTGGCGTCGATTCGGTGTCAGGATGTGGTGTGTAGGCTGCTAATATTGACCATGTTGCCCTTTCTCTTCCGAGCGGGCCGAGTCTTACTCTTCTTCTTGTATGGGATAGGGTGCCTTTAAACCAGTTAAAATGTTCCTGGAATGTGATCGGAATCTCAATGTCCTCATACGGACAATATTCCGCTGGTGGTTCATCTTGAGTGTAAAAATTAAAAATGTTGTTTTTGCATTTGCTGCTGGGAATGTAACCCACAAATAAAATACCTCTGTTCTGTATGACTCGTGTGCCTCAATCACGAAAGCTACAATGCCACTCCTAGGTGTTAGGCCATGCGCAAGCAGTTTGAGGGTGACTGCATTTCTAACATTTTCTGCAATCTGTATTGCATCTGCATTTTCTTCTTCGTCTGAGAGGTGCAAATTTTGTACGACTCTCTCCGTGTAGTCTGCGTCTTCAGTAATTATGTTTAGTGAAGAAGAATTTTTCAAGGGAACTAAGATAAGGTGTTTTGCACAGTTTTGAGGAACACTGTGTCCTTCAAGCTTGATTAACCAACAACCAATAAATAGGATATTTTGCCTACTCAGCTGTGGCGGAATTTTGCCCACCCACTCCAGACGTCTCTGGTGTTTTGTGAATAGCGATTTCTGAGAATAGCACAACTGAACTACTCATCTTCTACTGTTAAATAAGTACCCAACCAACGTTGGTGGCGCCATGTCGTATAGTTCCTATAAAAGTATACAGGATCTGCACGTTTAGATAACATACACTGTAGGATTGGTGTCAGACAAACTCTGATCACCCCCACCGGGTATGTTGGCCTTTTGTACCAACTAGCTGACAGTGCCACTAGAATCTCCTCTTACCAAGGAGAAAATAATTTCTGGCAATCATCGAACATGACAACCCTGATTTCTCAGGACCGTGGAAACAATATACTACCTTTCGCTCAGTCACTCGTGCTTACATAGTCCGTCTCAGAGAGATACACAGAATAAACCGACTAGGCGTTTTCAATAAGAATTTATTGAACAGTTGTTATTCTCGTGTATAATAGATGAGCTGCAACAACTGTTAGACAGTGGATATAAATGATTAACAGTACTATAAAGGTAAATGGATGGTATAGTTTTACCATCTTACAATAACCATGAATACATCCAAGTATATAAAACACATGTGTACTCCTACAATGCTTCCCTAACTAGATGTGCCTAAGTGTACCTAGCCTGTGCGTAGGTGTTAAGTCAAGAATCCCTCTAGGATTTAGTCAACCCCATCACCTGAAGTGAGAGACTATGGGACCCCGTCCTGGTCTCGAGTTGGACACCCCGCGACGGATGTTAGACCACTGCGAGCTGAAGTACCTGCATGCAGGAACCTCAGCGTCTCTGGTATGTATGTCGGCCGGGAAGTCTCTGTTTCTTCTCTCTATCATAGCAAGATGTGATGTATATATACCCATAGGTCTCCCCAGGGGTCCTACCTCGCTGTATTGCTGTGTCAGCCTGAGGATGACGTCGGGGTATGAACTTTATACATAGGTATTATACAGTAGATGGTCTCCTTCTTGTGCTTCCAAGAATCCTCATGCATAATGTATGAGATTTCTAACTAGGGAAAACCCGCATTCTGAATGCAGTGTCGGATCTAGGTAAAAGGTCAGTCCCTGTAAACCGTGACAAGTGTAATGTAGGGAAGGATATAAGTGAAGGGTATTGAAGTTACAGGGGCCTATATTATGGTACCTATATGGAATATAACACTTCTGGACAGGTCCGTTGTCCACAGAAGATTGGAGTCTTTGTTGAAGCCAGCAGTCCTCCCAGGTGTTTCGGAAGTCACTGGATGCAAGACAGGTCACAGTTTTTTCAAAGCTGGAGACAGGCCAGTAGTGCTGGGGCCAAGGCAGTCGTCGTCTTCTGTCTTTTGCTGCAGGGTGTCTTCTTTCTTCGTAGGTCATCACGATCTCCTTTCTCGGTCTCGGGGGGATACTAAATTTAGAAGGGGTTTTGGGGGAGTAGTGGGTAGGGCAAATGGGCACTGTAACTCGGGTGACTACATACTTTAATATGGCACCCTCCTGTGGGAGGGGTCATAGAACTAGCCTTGATTGGAGGGGTCTCCCTATCTTCAAAATGGCAGGGACTGGAAGATGTGCTTCACCTTGCCTCCCCCACCTCAGGGGTGGGAGTGGCAGAGGTGCGCATAACTCCTATTCTTCTGAGTTTTTCCCGCTGGTTTTCCCGCCCAAAATGGGGTGTAAACCAGGGGTTAACATCTGCTGCAAGCAGCAGAGGCTGGGTGTCTCATTACAAAGGTGATAGGCCTTTGAAGCCTCCCACTTTGAGCACTGGTCCATCCTGGGGTAGAAAAATTGACACCTCTGCCCAGGATGTCCATTGTTTCTGGAGACCACAAGCTGTCCACCCAAGAGTCCAGAAACGTGTGTGTGTGGCAGGCTGCCTAAAGCCAGTCAGTGGCCACACCAGGGTTGGTAGATTTTCAGGGGGTACCTCTGAGATGCCCTTTGAAAACATGTTTAATAAATCTCACACTGTGGATTTATTACATGAAGCTGTTTGGTACCAAACACTCCTGGTGAAGCCATCATTGTGCTGTGGAACTCAAATTGTCAAGTTCCCAACCTATGTACTCTCTATGGCTGCCTTGGCACTTACAATATTAAGAAATAAACTCTAATACTGTAGTGTCATGTCAGCTGAGGCAGATATGCTCACACATGGGATATAGTTCACCCTGCTTTAGGCCTGCTAGAGGAGTGACTTACCTATACCTTAGGCAGTGCTAGCTGGCATAACACACAGGCAGTGTGCCATGTCGACTTGGTAATTCTTTTACCTCCAAGAGACATGTCAGGCGGAGGGCCAGTGGCCTGTTCCTAGTGATGGGGTTCCAGGGGCCCCTCTTCATCCAGGCCCTAGATACACAGGGTACCACTTACTGGGGACTTAACAGGGTGGCAGAAGTACTAATTGAGGACATGTTTTTAGGGAAAGAACACTAGTACTGGGAACCTGGACAGCAGGAACCCAGTAGTACTCTACAGTCAAAGATGTATCAAAAGCCAGGCAAAAAGTGGGACTGTACTGCAACAGAACCCCATTTTCTCCCAATATGTTAACAGCTGCCCTGTCAGAGTTTGATTTTAATGAGGTGTGAAACTATAAATTAGATTAATGAGGAATGAAAACTTCTCCCAGAACAGAAATTATAGCCTGGGTTTGGGGGTTGTTTTTCTTCCACTTGTTGGGAGACCCGTTAGGGTGGGTGTGAGAAGGTGGCCTGATATATGCTGTCCACTAGTTCTAGTGGGCACCTTGTATCAGTCCAAACAACCCCTTATGGTGATAGGTCAAAGACAACCTTTATTGAAAGCTATCCTAGTGGTAGTTATGGAGAGCAGCCTTCAGGCTAAGTCTTGAAGGAATGTAAAGCAGCTTGTTTTACCAGTCTATAATCTCTTGAATGATCAAATGAAAAGACAACCACACCAGGTATATATTCAAAATATATGTATTTAATATAAAACACACCCCTCTAGTCTCTTTATGAGACTGGAGTTCGAAGTACTTAGTTTACAAGTCAGCAATTATCAGTAATAGCACAAATACACCTTTGGTCCCTAGGGGCGTACCAAACCATATACCAAAAAAGTGGTATAAGAACCACGACTTGAATAGACAGTAGGTCTATAGCCTGTAGAATCGCTGGGACCCCAAGGAACCACCCAAGGTAGTGACACAGGGGACCCACGGGGACTGTATGCAGTGTGTAAACACAACTGCGGGTTCCTGTTATCTTCTATGGGCAATGTCGCGTTTGGAAATTTAGAGATTAGGGACACTTCTAATCGAGTCAGGACCAAACCCTTTTGGGCTTAAGAAGTTCTAGGGCTAGAACCCACGAGAGCACCGGAGTACTCGAGTTACCTCACCCAGGGAAGCCGGGTGCATAGGTGTCATTTGGTGTCGGGTCGCGTCTTCGATTTCAATGGGAGCCTGCAAAGAACTGCTGCTGCCGTGAAGAGGAGAAGTGTGCGAAGAGATCCAAGCCTGGATCTGGGATGGAAGTAACCTGAAAGCAGAGGGGACAGAGTCTGGGTCACTAGCGAGTGACCAAGGGCAGGATGGACCAATAACCACAGATGTCGGGTGCTTCAGGTGAGTTGATGGGTGTCTTGACTCTTCAGCCACGAGGTCCAGGAGGCGTCGACGAAGTCCACGAGCCGGGTTCGAGCTGTCCCACGAAGTATGTCGAGTGCTGCAGTGTCGGCGACCAGAATTGACCCAACAAGCCTTGGCAATGGCAAGTCACTGGAATTTAGAGAAAGGACTGCGGTGCAGACCAGCAAGGTCTGAGGGACTCACCCAGCAAGGGTAAGTCAGGGCACGTCTGGAGCAACCAGGAAAGCCCAAGCAGAAAAGGAGTTGCCTTTGTGGGGACCTGCTAGCCAACGGGCTACTGATCGTGAAGGAGCCTCGAGCGGTCGCACTTGAAGCTGGCCCACGGGTCACTTGTGGAGTGGAGGCCAACAATCTTCGATGCAGGAGGTGCTCAAGGCTGGGGCTACTCGGAGCCCAAAGCACAACTTCGAGGAGGACCATGAAGATAGTGTTGCTGCAAATGTTCATGGTGTCCAGGGGTCACGGTTCCACGTCACCCACGATAGCCACGGGCCTCAGCTTTACTGTGGACTCAGGGTAGCCTTAGGGAAGTCTGGAAATCCACCTCTGGTGATGCAAAGACTTTGGCGTTCGGCGGGAGCTTCAGCGATGCAGACCGGTCAGTTGCTTCTTTGGTGCCTGCCAAGCAGGGGAGTCACTCCTTGACCCCAAGGGAGATTTCTTCCATCTTCTAGTCGTGATAGAAAGTCGAAGGTCCAGGATATATGTTGCAGAGTTTCGTCCAGGGTAATCTAAATTCCTAGGGACTGGATTCCTAAACTTATAGTAAGTTTATGTTTATGTTTATTTCCGAAAGCTTACTTATAGTAAGTTTAGGGGATGGACTAACTCTAAGGCCCCACCTATGCGTGGGCTTGGAAAGAGGGGTTGTTACACCCATTTCCTTTGTCCAGTTTCACGCCAGAGCAGGGGCAGGTAGCCCCTGCAACCGGTTTGAACTGGGCTATGCACAGGGACAGCAAACGTGCAACCCTGTTCAGGACTTCATAGCACCAGAGAGTGCTCCCGCCCACCTCCAATACACATCTGCCTGTCTGTCACACCTCCCTTCGACAGGAAACCTATTGTCCAGGCCTCCCCTGCCAGAGTTTGGGCCAGCAGCAGGAGGCCAGACCCGTGTCTGTGGCAGAGGCATCCATGTTGTGATGCCAGGGCTCAGGAAAGTCCTACCGGGTTTAGCCAGTGTGACCATGTCTATCCATCTAGAAGGGTGGAATGCTACCCCCGCCACCAGAACTGGCGGGGGGTTAGTATTTCAAAGCGTTTGACACCAAACACAACATGTTTTGATGCAGCCATTCCAAAGCTAGCATTTACCGCGAGTTTATAATGCACTTAAGAGTATATGGTATGGCTGTATCACAGAACAGCCATAAGGAATTATTTCCGAAAGCTGCAGAGGGGCTCAGCTCATGCTTGGGCACCCTCTCACATAAAACCAAGCACCCTGCCTTCAGGATTGTCAAGGCCTGCCATAGGAGTGGCTTATAAGTTTATATATATCTGTATATAGGTGTGGATATAGGTAGCCTATACCACCGTAAGGGGTGCAAGCACGCCCTTATCCAGGCTGCGGTAGCAGACCTGTGGTGCCATTTTGGAGTGCTTCCTAGGGGTGGCATAATATATGCAGCAGCCGCTGGAAGACCTCTGAGGTACCTATGCCCTAGGTACATAGTATACCATATACTAGGGGCTTATAAGGCACTTCAGAATCCAATTAGATATGTACCTAATGTACATGCAAACCATTTTAGAGAGAAAGCAGCTAGGCTGTGGTCCTCATTAGCAGGGCCACAGCCAGACTAAGGTCGAAAAAGAGTGAAACACCAGCAAAAAGTGGGGGTACCCATGTGAAGCAGATCCTACTCTCCTACACAAACCCACCCCCCCACGTCCCCCAAACGCAGGGACATTAAACTAACCTTGACCAGTTGAGTCTTCATGTTCTAAGTGGAAATACCTAGATAGTCCATCTGCATTGGCATGGTTACTCCCAGGTCTATGTTCCGCTGTAAAGTCCATCCCCTGTAGGAAAATGGACCACCTAAGCAGTTTGGGGTTTTCACCCTTCATTTGTTTTAGCCATAAGAGGGGCTTATGGTCTGTCTGAACAAAGAAGTGAGTACCAAACAAGTATGGCCTCAACTTCTTCAGAGCCCAAACCACAGCAAAGGTCTCCCTCTCAATGGCTGACTAACATTTCTCTCTAGGGGTCAGCCTTTTGCTTATGAAAGCTACTGGCTGATCCTGACCTTCTTCATTCAATTGTGACAGTACAGCCACTACCCCCAATTCAGATGCATCAGTTTGAACAATGAACTTCTTAGAGTATTCAGGACACTGCAGAATGGGAGCAGTGCACATGGCCTGCTTCGGGTCATCAAGTGCCTTTTGACAGCTAGCTGTCCACTGAATCTTTTTGGGCATTTTCTTAGAGCTAAGTCATTCAAGGGTGTCACTATTGATCCATACCCTTTGACAAATCTCCTATAGTACCCAGTCAGGCCTAAGAAGGCTCTCACCGGAGTCTGGGTAGTTGGAGCAACCAAGTCCATTATGGTCTGGATTTTGCTCTGCAATGATTGAACCTGGCCTCCACTTACAAGGTGGCCTAGGTACACAACCTGACTCTGCCCTATCTGGCACTTAGTAGCCTTGATAGTTAGGCCTGCTTTTTGCAGGGCCTCCAAAACATTCCTTAGGTGGACCAGGTGATCCTCCCAGGTGGAGCTATCATCTAGATATGCTGCACTAAAGGCTTCCAGACCTGTGAGAACTGTATTCACCAACCTTTGGAAAGTGGCAGGTGCATTTCTTCAGACTAAAGGGCATTACCACAAATTGATAGTGCCCACTAGGGGTTGAAAATGCTGTCTTTGGCTTTGCATCATCAGCTAGTCTGATCTGCCAGTAGCCAGCTGTCAAGTCAAATGTGCTAAGGTACTTGGCTGAGGCCAAAGTATCCATAAGCTCATCTACCCTTGGTATTGGATGGGCATCAGTCCTAGTGACTGCATTGAGACCCCTGTAGTCTACACAAAACCTCATCTCTCTTTTTCTACCACTGGTGTGAGGTTTTGGCACAAGGACCACTGGACTAGCCCAAGGGCTATCTGAGGGTTCAATAACACCGAATCCAACATTTTCTGGACTTCTGTCCTCATACAGTCCATGACATGGTCAGATTGCCTATAAATCTTATTTTTAATAGGCAGACTGTCCCCAGTGTCCACTTCATGAGTGCACCAGGTAGTCTGACTTAGAGTCAGTGAGAACATGTGTCTGAACTGACTGAGCACCTGTCTGCAATCAGTTTGTTGCTGGGCAGTTAGGCTGCCTGCCAAGGCTACACCATCAACTGACCCATCATCAGGGTTCTGTGAGAGGAGGTCAGGGAGTGGGTCACTCTCTTCCTCCTGTCCCTCATCAGTAGCCATGAGCAAGCCCATGTCAGCCCTGTCGACATATGGCTTTAGCCTGTTGACATGGAGAACCCTGTGGGGACTCCTGGGAGTTCCTAGGTCTACCAAATAAGTAACCTCTCCCTTCTGTTCAACAATAGTGTGGGGTCCACTCCACTTGTCCTGGAGAGCTGCTGGGGCCACAGGCTCCAACACCCACACGTTCTGTCCTGGCTGGTAAACAGTCAGTACAGCCTTTTGGTCATGCCAAGCTTTTTGCAGTTCCTGGCTAGCCTCAAGGTTTTTGTTTGCCTTTTTCATGGAGCGGAGACCAAGTACATAGTCCACTATATCTTGCTTTGGGGGCGTGAGAGGTAACTCCCATCCTTCCTTCACCAAACACAATGGACCCCTGACAGGGTGTCCAAACAAAAGTTCAAATGGGCTCTATCCAACCCCCTTTTGAGGCACCTCCCTGTATGCAAATAAAAGGCAGGGCAAAATCAGGTCCCATTTTCGCCTAAGCTTCTCTAGGAGTCCTTTGATCATGCCCTTTAAGGTTTTGTTGAATCTCTCAAATAAACCATTGCATTGTGGGTGATAGGGTGTGGTGAACTTGTAGTTCACTCCACACTCCTTCCACATAGCAGTCAAGTAACTAGACATGAAGTTTGCACCCCTGTCAGATACTACCTCCTTAGGAAAGCCTACTCTTGAGAACACACTCAAGCGAGCTCTTGCCACTACAGGTGCTGTAGTGGTTCTTAGGGGTATTGCTTCTGGATACCTGGTGGCATGATCCACTACCACCAGTATAAATCTGTGCCCAGATGCTGTTTGGGGATCCATGGGACCAACAATGTCAATCCCTACCTTTCAAAGGGCACCCCCACCACAGGTAGTGGTATCAGGGGTGCCTTTGTAGTGCCACCTGCTTTGCCACTGGCTTGGCAGGTTACACAGGAGCGAAAAAACTCCTTTGTGTCTTCAGACATGTGGGGCCAGTGAAAGTGAGGAACAATTCTGTCCCAAGTCTTGTTCTAGCCTAAGTGTCCTGCTAGCGGAATATCATGGGCTAGTGTTAATAGGCAGCCCCTAAACTTCAGAGGTATAACCAACCTCCTGGATGCACCAGGCATGGGGTCTCTACTCTCCGAGTAGGGGTGGGCGGAATTTGCGAAAGCGACTTTCGCAAATTATCGCGAAAATGTTTAAAATCTCCGCAAACATGCGGAAATATCGCGAAGATGCGGAAGTTTGTTTCCCGCCCGTTCTCGGTATTTTCTGCGTGTTCGCGGGTCGCCAACTTACCCATGCGGTTGCTTGCGGGCGCGCCCATCTTGTTTTCACTCTTCTCGCGGTGCATGATCGCGAGAAGAAAGACGTGATTGCGCGACGCATGACGTTACTGCGGGCGCGAACTGTCGCGAGACAGCGCAAATGGCTACCAACAATCCAACATCTTGTGGAGAACGCGACCGGATTGGGAAAACTTGTCGGCGAACGCGGGGATTCAGGTAAGGCGATCGCGCGCGCGCGAGAATGTATTATTTTACAGCGCGAGCAAGAACCAAATTATCGCTAAACTGCGGAATGCGGAAATTTTGACATTTTCGCGCTCTCCGCGGAACGCGAAAATGTCAAATTATCGCAATTTCCGCGAGCGGAACGGAAATTTAGCCCAGGCCTATCTCCGAGTATAGGAGTCCATCATCGCAATAAACTTTATGGGTGCCACTAGCATTCCCAGCAGCCTCATCAGCAGCTTGCTGTCTGAGGGTTTCAAGAGAGGGGCAAGTTTTCTGCTCCTGGCTCGGATCAGACCTGGAAGGGCCCCCTGTCCCCAAGAACGCAACCTGGTCAGGTTCAAGCTCATCTGGGACAGGCTCAAGATCATCTCCCTGAGGAGACTGATCAGCATCCTGAGCCAGGTGGGAAGGCTCTGCCTTAACCCTACTGCTCCTCCTCTTGTGAGGCACCTGGTTCTTTATTCCAGAATCCAGGGCCTGTCCAGTTTTAGACATTTTAGCCTGTGGCCTAGTCACAGCAAAGACATGTGCAGGGATCCCTAGCATTTCTGCATGTGTCCTGAGCTCCACTTTAGCCCAAGCTGAAGTCTCTAGATCATTGCCAAGCAAGCACTATACTGGTAGGTCTGCACTTACCACAACCTTCTTAAGGATAGTTACCCCTCCCCTGGAGAAGTTAACAACTGCCAGAGAATAGTCTGTTCTGACATTGCTAGCATTGGTCACTTGGTACATTTCACCAAGTATAATCTGCCCAGGATCCACAAGATCTTTTGTCACCATGGTGACACTTGCTCCTGTGTCCCTGAATGCCCAAGCTTCTACTCCATTAATTAAAGGCTGCTGTCTGTATGCCCAAGTTACTGGGACTCACAAAGGGGGACATATCCATGCCCCCATCACTGACAAGCACAGCCTGAGTTGGTACTCTGACTAGGCCAAAGTCCATCTCAGAACCCAGGGTCAACCCTACTACACCCTTATTCTGTGTATACCCACCACCAATTGTAACTGCACTAGAGGGAGCAGGTGCCTTAGGGGTATTGGTGGGGTCTGGAGTATTTTCTTTGGCCTTGGTGCAGTCACTAGTCCAGTGAGTTTTCTGTTTACAGCTTTTGCACCAAGGTTTATTTTGGCCTTTACCCTTTCCTGACTGTGAATCCCCACCTGAAGAAGATGTTTGGGGCCCTTGAGAATACTTCTGGTCTTTACCCTTGTCCCCACCCTTGTCAGAGGTTTTTGAATCTTGCTTCTTTGGGTCACCACCTTGGTTCTGTACTTTCTGCCTCACCCTGGTTCTGACCCATTTGTCTGCCTTCTTTCCCAATTCTTGGAGAGAGGTCAGATCAGAGTCTACCAGGTACTGGTGCAACAGCTGATTTTGACAGTGATTACGAATCTGCTCCCTCATTATCAGATTGTACACACTTTACTGCCCAATAACCAACCTTCCAGAGCCTTAGTAGCACAGTCAACAAAGTCAATCCAGTCCTGATTTTGTGCCTTTTGTGTGTCTCTGAACTTTAACCTGTATTGTTGGGTGGTTAGGCCAAACCCATCTATCAGTGCACTTTTCAAGACTTTGTAATCATCAGCATCCTCTTCTCTTACAGTGAGGAGCTTGTCTCTACCTTTGTCTGCAAAGGATAGCCATACGATTGCTGCCCACTGACTTTGAGGGACCTTCTGTACTTTACAGGCCCTCTCCAAGGCAGTTATCCATTTGTGGATGTCATCCCCACTCTGATAGGCAGGGGCAATTTTTCTTAGGTTTCTATGATCATAAGACCTCTCCCTATCTCTAGGGAAATTGCTGCCACCAAGGGACTCTAGTCCCTCCTTTTTACCAGCTCTGTAGAGCTCCAGGGCTTCCCTATCTAAGGTCATCTGCTGCTTTCTGAGGTTGAACTTGCCTTGCTCATACTTCAGCAGTCTCTCTCTCCTCTCCTGGGAGGTTTCCCTCCCTCTCTGAGAAGAAACAGAGGTCATATAGAGGAGTTAGACTGGATAGATTCCATTGACAGAGATCATTCCCTTCTAGCCCTGTTGTCAGGCCTACCTGGAGGAATAAAGGAAGTGGCTTTATTGTCATCCTCCTCATCCTCATCCTGGAGGTCTGTGTTCACCAGAGGCAGGTCATTGTCACCAGTCTGGTCAGCATTAGAGGTAGGGTCAGGGGAGTTTCCACCCCTAGACCCACCCTCAGGTGCTGCCCCACCCACACTGTCTACATCATTAGGCCCGGTGATATCATCCAGTTTCATTATCTTTATGAGATGCTGGGTGGATGGACTTTTGCCTGTTTTCAGCTTCCTAATGGAACATAAGGCCCTAAGCTGAGCAAAGGAGAGATCCTCATATTTATAGGGAAGGAGCTCACTGGTTCCTGGTAGGGACTCACTGGTTCCTGGCTGGTTAGACATTACTAATGTGGTGTGGTGTATTGCACTACCGACACTAGTGTGGCCTACTAAACTCTCTTGAGTTATAGAAAGGGTGTGCTATCCCTTAACACACAACTCTAAGTTCAGTAGAACTTACTGTAGCTAAGCTTGATATTATATGTACCTAAGGTACCTTTAGTGGTTTTCAGTTGATCAATTCAATTGAGATTATCTGGTAAAACAATAGCAAGCTGAAATCCCACACGCTGCACACCAATGTGAGAAGGTGGCCTGATATATGCTGTCCACTAGTTCTAGTGGGCAACTTGTATCAGTCCAAACAACCCCTTATGTTGATAGGTTAAAGGCAACCTTTATTGAAAGCTATCCTAGTGGTAGCTATGGAGAGCAGCCTTCAGGCTACGTCTTGAAGGAATGTAAAGCAGCTTGTTTTACCAGTCTATAATCTCTTGAATGATCAAATGAAAAACAACCACACCAGGTATATATTCAAAATATATGTATTTAAGATAAAACACACCCCTCTAGTCTCTTTATGAGACTGGAATTCGAAGTACTTAGTTTACAAATCAGCAATTATCAGTACTAGCACAAATACATGTTTGGACCCTAGGGGCATGCCAAACAATATACCAAAAAAGTGGTATAAGAACCACGACTTGAATAGACACTAGGCCTATAGCCTGTAGGATCACTGGGACCCCAAACAACCACCCAAGGTAGTGACACAGGGGACCCACGGGGACTGTATGCAGTGTGTAAACACAACCGGAAATTTAAAGATTAGGAACACTTCTAATCGAGTCAGGACCAAACCCTTTTGGACTTAAGAAGTTCTAGGGCTAGCACCCACGAGAGCACCGGAGTACTCAAGTTACCTCACCCAGGGAAGCCGGGTGCATAGGTGTCTGTTGGTGTCGGGTCCCGTCATCGATTTCAATGGGAGCCTGAAAAGAACTGCTGCTGCCGTGAAGAGGAGAAGTGTTCGAAGAGATCCAAGCCTGGATCTGGGATGGAAGGAACCTGAAAGCAGAGGGGACATAGTCTGGATCACTAGGCAGTGACCAAGGGCAGGATGGACCAATGCCCACAGATGTCGGGTGCTTCAGGTGAGTTGATGGGTGTCTTGACTCTTCAGCCACGAGGTCCAGGAGGCGTCGACGAAGTCCACGAGCTGGGTTCGAGCTGTCCCACGAAGTCTGTCGAGTGCTGCAGTGTCGGCGACCAGAATGGACCCAACAAGCCTTGGCAACGTGAAGTCACTGGAATTTAGAGGAAGGATTGCAGTGCAGACCAGCAAGGTCTGAGGGACTCACCCAGCAAGGGTAAGTCAGGGCATGTCTGGAGCAACCAGGAAAGCCCAAGCAGAAAAGGAGTTGCCTTCGTGGGGACCTGCTAGCCAACGGGCTAGTGATCGCGAAGGAGCCTCGAACGGTCGCACATGAAGCTGGCCCATGGGTCACTCAAGGAGTGGAGGCCAACAATCTTCGGTGCAGGAGGTGCTCAAGGCTGGGGCTACTCGGAGCCCAAAGCTCAACTTCGAGGAGGACCAGGAAGATAGTGTTGCAATAAAAGTTCACGGTTTCCAGGGGGCACGGTTCCACGTCACCCACGATAGCCACGGGCCTCAGCTTTTCTGTGGACTCAGGGTAGCCTTGGGGAAGTCTGGAAATCCACCTTTGGTGATGCAAAGACTTCGCCGTCTGGCGGGAGATTCAGCGATGCAGACCGGTCAGTTGCTTCTTTGGTGCCTGCCAAGCAGGGGAGTCACTCCTTGACCCCAAGGGAGATTTCTTCCGTGTTCTAGTCGTGATAGAAAGTCGAAGGTCCAGGATATATGTTGCAGAGTTTCGTCCAGGGTAATCTAAAGTCCTAGGGACTGGATTCCTATACCTATAGTAAGTTTAGGGGATGGACTAACTCTAAGGCCCCACCTATGGGAGGGCTTTGAAACAGGGGTGGTTACACCCATTTCCTTTGTCCAGTTTCGCGCCAGAGCAGGGGCAGGTAGCCCCTGCAACCGGTTTGAACTGGGCTATGCCCAGGGACAGCAAACGTGCCCCCAGTGCAGGACTTCAAAGCACCAGAGAGTGCTCCCGCCCAGCCCCAATACACATCTGCCTGTCTGGGGAGGTGGTCACACCTCCCTTCGACAGGAAACCTATTGTTAAGGCCTCCCCTGCCGGTGTTTTGGTCAGCAGCAGGAGGCCAGACCCGTGTCTGTGGCAGAGGCATCCATTTTCTGATGCCAGGGATCAGGAAAGTCCTACCGGGTTTGACCAGTGTGAACATGTCTATCCCTCTAGAAGGGTGGAATGCTACCCCCGCCGCCAGAACTGGCGGGGGGGGGGGTATTATTTCAAAGCGTTTGACACCAAACACACCATGTTTTGATGCAGCCATTCCAAAGTTAGCATTTACCGCGAGGTTATATTGCACTTAAGAGTATATGGTATGGCTGTATCACAGAACAGCCATAAGGAAGTATTTCCGAAAGCTGCAGAGGGGCTCAGCTCATGCTTGGGCACCCTCTCACATAAAACCAAGCACTCTGCCTTTAGGATTGTTAAGGCCAGCCATAGGAGTGGCTTATAGGTTTATATGTGTCTGTATACAGGTGTGGATATAGATAGCCTATACCACTGTAAGGGGTGCAAGCACACCCTTACCCAGGCTGTAGTAGCAGACCTGTGGTGCCATTTTGGAGAGCTTCCCAGGGGTGGCATAATATATGCTGCAGCCCCTGGTAGGCCTCTGAGGTACCTATGCCCTAGATACATAGTATACCATATACTAGGGGCTTATAAGGCACTCCAGAATCCAATTAGATATGTACCTAATGTACATGCAAACCATTTTAGAGAGGAAGCAACTAGGCTGTGGTCCAGATTAGCAGTGAAACACCAGCAAAAAGTGGGGTTACCCATGTGAAGCAGATCCTACTCTCCTACAGTGGGCATATGAACTTTATTAACATGCAAATGGCCTTGCCTGCCAGAAGGAAATGTAAGGTGAGACCTGGAAAAGGCAAACCCTTGTTCCCCCATCCAGGCCGTCTCTAAACCCAGTGGTAGGAAAGCTACTCCCAGAACTCATTTTTAGTGATCACAAAAGAGGGGGGCTAATCATTTCCCTGGGCACACCTGGCTGAGCACACTGGCTCTGCATAAGGGAAGAATGGGTTTCTCCATCTTAGATTTTATAAGTATAGTGTACAGTGAATTTGTTTGCAGGACGGTTACCAGGAACTGCTTGAGAAAGTGTGTAGGGTTGCCCTGGGAACTTTTACCCCAGTGGTTTGGGAGGAGCCAGGAGTCACCTCCACCCACTAATGCTGACTATAAATGTGGCACCAAAAGGCATCCACTGTTGAACACTTTCAGAACTTGTGGAAGAACAGTAGAAGGAGTGCACCTACATTTTAAGACCTATGAAGAAACCCCTGGCAGACATGCTCCTACTTGTATCCAAGGCAAAGACAGGGACTCCAAGGGTCTGTTGGCTGACCTTTCTTTTGTGTGGCTACAAGGACACACCAAGGTGCAAGAGGTCTATGTCCTGAAGTGGTCCTCTGAAAGGTTGAAATTAGAGCTGACTGGAATCTGCTGGTGGCGTCTCTTGAAGTGATTTCTGTCCCTTAGTTCCTGGGACCCTTGCCTGTGTCTAATTTCACTTCCCTTACAAACTATGGTAAGCTGTGGAACTTTGACAAATATTGACTTTCAGCCAGTGGAGGACTGGGACCAATCACCTGAGCTGATCTGGTCAAGCCGTGACTTTGCTGGGCTGAAGAAAGAAGGTTTTTCCACTTGACTTTCTTGGCAGTAGCAATTCTGATTCAGCAGGCCCTCCGCAACAAGGTACCTGGCCTCGTGGAACTCATCGTCAGATACCGCCTGCAGCCTTTCCACTCTGGAGGATTCTGAACTCTGATAATGAGACTAAGTCTGAACGTTGAAATCTTGAAAACATGAAGGCATCACAAGTATCCAACCAACAAGAGGACTTCCGTGTGCACAACAGTCTTTTCATGCAAAAACAAACATCTTCAGCTAGTCCAAATCGAACGGCTATCCGGCTTTGAGAGGCCTTCCTCAGATACAACCTGTAATCTTGCCCTGATTTAGGACTTCATCCTAAGGTAAATCTTTGACCAGGACGAACCTGCTCGACTTATTCGACCTGCCCTCCTCCATGATTGGCCTGAAATTGCCCCTAGGTTCTGGTCAGTTATTACTTAAAGGTGCTTTTATTGGCACTCTTTCTCTTAAATCTTAAAAAAATCATAGTCCTTGCTCCCTTTATCGTTTTGTTGTTGTTTTGGTGTCATTCTGTTTGAGGTTATTATGTGTTTTGTTACTTTGAAATACTTTACACGTTAAGACTTTCAGATCAGTCTCGCTCTTCCCTGTACTTCTTTAGGGAATTCGATATGGCATTAGGTGATTTTATTTGGAATAAAGAATGCCAAGGAGTGGCAATTTCTACTCTTAAACTCTTGGTTGAAGCTGGTGGACTAATGCTTTCAGATTTTAGACAGTATTACCTTGCAGCGCGATCCAATGGCCTTCTCTGTGGTTGGCAGGTACCTCCATTAGGAAACTGGCCTCTCTTTGACAGTTTGAAGTTATGTATGCTTGAACTCAATGATTCTGACCTTGAAACGCCCATTGACCTGTACCCCTCCATTATTACTCACCATGCTGGATTGTCTTCGGCATTCAAACGTGATTCTCAGGCATGTGCCCCCATATTCCCCTGCGATCCCCATCACTGGATTTCCGACCAACACCAATTGTATCCCTCTGACGCACCTCTAGTTGTGGGCCGAAAATGGTATCACCACACTCCCTGATTTATTTATAGCTGGAAAACTGTATTAGTTCGAATCCATCATGACTGAGTTTGATATTCCCCCTGGTCACTTCCTTACTGACATACATATCAAACAATCGCTGTGCACTCTGTTGCAGGTCTGAGGTTTGGAGCCACCCACTAATGTGGTGATCCAAGCACTATATATACCATAGTAGACTGTAATAGACTGGTCCATTGGTTCTACAAAACCCATCTTCAGCAGTAGGACCAGTCTAGGGGCTCTCTCCAAATGAAGATATTATATTATTATTATATGGATATTATACTAAACTATACTGCCCTCAAAAGGTCTCCTGTAACTTATGCTGTAAATATATTCAGTTCAACACCCTAAATAGAGCGTACCTCACTCCACGTCGTATTTCCAGGGTATAATGATTAGCGTCCTCCCTCTGTCACTGATGTTATACTCCTGAGGCAGACATCCCCCATGTACTTTGGTTGTGTGGGTTATTGGCCCGGCATCGGCAATCTACTGTACAAGGTTGCAGGGCAGAATCTCAATAACTCTCTGGAGGTATTGATGCTGGGCCATTTTCCTCACCTGTACCTGAGCAGAGCCTTGGTCAAATTTATAGACACAACCTTACTACTGGCCAAAAGACACATCAAAATTCATTGGAAAAATCCTGACCTCGCTGACGGTGCTGACCAGGGATAACATTGTACTTCCTTGGTTATCTTCTGAAAGAGTACACCTAAATGAGGAAGAGATGGCTTGTTTAAGGAAACATCCTACTGCACAAGACTGGAATACACTAGAAGCTTTTATGCCTTGCATTAAAGACGACACACTCTCCGTAAACTCACTCTCTGTCATCCCACTTCAGCAATCATATCACTGATCCTACACTGTTGTTCTGACATATTTCCCCTCTACTGCTTGTATTTCTTGTTCTACAGTCCAGGTCAGATTTTTCTGGGAAAGACCACGCTGCACATTATGGCGTATTAGCACTGAAGGTGGTAGGATGGAGCAGGTGGTGTGGTCGGCAGGTTCTTAGAGTTTGAGATGTTTGGTTAGGGAGGAGGGATGGTGGAGAACAGTTTGGGGTTATAATCGAGAACAAATGGCAGACCCTTATGGGACGTATCCTCCTTGTGCTTTATGTCATTATGTAAATTACACTGTTTATACTATGTAATACCTGTTGAGCATGCGGCCAATAAAAATACATTGCGGCTCTGTGCCATTGCTACCATGGGTTGCACTCAAGTTTTAATTTATTGAAGCCTTTGCCTGAATGTAAGAAATTGGGTTATTGGTTGCGAGGAGACAAAACCATGATCCTTGTCAGGGTGAATCACAAAAAGTCACTAAATTAATCTGTACTTAACCCTATGGTAGTTTGGTACAAAAGCAGTCAGTCTTATCTTAGGGCCTGATTACAAGTTTGGCGGTGCAGTTGCTACACTGGCAACCCGCTCTCACACCGCCAAACCAATGTGTGCACTGCTTGCTAGATTATTACTATTTTTGTCACTGGCGGGCGGTTCTTTGGCGGTCCCACGGTGGTGCCTATGAAGGCACCACAATGGGAACGTTGAAGACAGTTCCTGCACGGGATGGACAGGAGCAGTCCATTCTGTGTAGGTGCTGTGGTGCATGCAAACAGGGAGGCACAACATGTACCCCCCTGCTTGCATCCCATGGCCATGAAACACATTCCTCTCTGCCATGGTTTTCATGGAGTAGGAACTGCCATGAAAACCGTCCCAGGGAGAAAACTCGTAATATGCTTGGCGGGCAGCGGCGGTCCCGCCAAGCATATTGCGGCCTCAAGACTGCTGCACCACTGCCAGAAATCTATGATCACTGGTAGTTGTGGTAATGCAATGGCGGTCTGACTACCCTAGTTGTAATTGGGTGGTCGGACCGTCGGTGCAGCGGAGGCTGGACTGCTACTGCCGCACTGCTGCATGTCTGACGGTCCTCTGACTCGTAATTAGGCCCTTAGAGGCAAAGTGTAAAGTATTTATGCAACACACAAACTAATATGAACATGCAATACAAGAAAAATCTCAAACTAATTTACACAAATAGAGTAAATTGTAATGAATAAAATGATACCAGAACACCAAAACTCCAATCAGTGAAAAAAGAGATATTCAGCTACAAGGTTTTAGGTACAAATAGTGTCTAAAAGCATAAACACCCACTGGTAGTCATCTGGTCATGCTAGACCAGGGGGAAGAGACAAGTTCAGGCCGACCGCAATGGATCACGGGTCGGACCCTGGGACTAAGTTAGTACCGCTGAAGAGTTACCATCTGAGTACGGCACAAATAGTTTCGTTCACGGTGGTGGAGCTGTGGGGAGCAGGGAGAACGTTGCTGATGGTCGTTGCTGTAGTTTGAATTGTAGTTCTCGTGTTGCCTGTTGTTACTGGTGGTCAATATAGCATGAAGAGCAGGTCTCACTGGAGCATAAAATTTGTGGTTGGCACGGACTGCAGAGTCTTATAGCGAATGGGCCCATTCACGGCCATGAAGAGCCCAAACGTTAGCATTTCAGCTTTTCTTCTGTGGAAGATTGCAAGTGATGCCAGCCAAAAGTCCAGGACATGGAGAACACCTTTGGGGACCAGGAACTCCCTCCAGCCTTAGCCAGCAGGGCTCAGGTGGATCCAGTTGCATATCTACTGCAGCAGATACGCTGGGCAGTTTCAGGGAGGCCTTTGGAATTTTTTTGTCCCTGTAGGTTGCACAGGTCAGCCAGCTGACCCTTGGAGTCACTCAAGTTAGCCTGGGATGGTCTTATACGGTTCTAGTCTTCCTTCCCAGACAGTAAGGCAGTCCTTAAGCAGCAATACAGTCCTACTATGATGTGCACAGGTCCACAAGCATTTTGAAGAGTGATTCTGAGGGACATATTTTTGCCTGGCACCAGCCTTTGTTTGTAGCGGGATACCCTGTCCTACACCCACATCGGGCTCTGGAAAGAGCTTGATGCATGCACTTTGAAGTGTATGTGGGGCAGGGCACCACTCTGCCCCCAGTCATCTTAGTCGGGTGGCCCATACTGCCTACACGTAGTCCCCCTCTGTGTCACTGTCTGGGAGGAATGCACAAATCCCAACAGCACAGCCATTCACAGTCATAGGACACTGGCAGAAGGCACAAGTGGTTAGGACAAGAAAACGCCAACTATCTAAAAGTGACAGTTTCAGAACTGTGACCTAAAATCCAACTTTTGCATTAAAGAAGATTTTAAATTACAATACATTTGAGTCTAAACCACTTGAGCCTAATTCACAAAGGGAAACTTACATGTTTGTGTAAGTTTAGGATTGTTTGCTATTCACCAATGTATTTTACTGAAAGTATTTTTATGACTGCGCAGTCTTCGCACATAGAAAGATAGAACTGTATATTTTACTTTATGTTAATAAAAACGAAATTGATCAAATATCAGAACATTGGAATGTTTTGATATAGCAAGCTATTTCGGCCTTTAATGGCCGGAATACCCTGGATCCTAGAAAAATGGACCAGGAGCCTTCCAAGAGAAGGAGCAGGAGGGGTAAGGCAGTGTCTTCTCCCCAGGCTCAGAGTGAGGCTCAATCTCCTGAGGGAGATGATCTCAGTCCCTGTGAAGGAACTGTCTCAGATGAACTTGAACCTGATCAGGTTGAGTTCTTGGGGACAGGGGGCCCTACCAGGTCAGATCTTAATCAAGAGCAGCAAACCTGCCCCTCTCTTGAACCCCTCAGCGAGCAAGCTGCTGCTGAGGCTGCTGGGAGTGCCAGTGGGTCCCACAAGATCTACAGGGATGAAGGACTCTTTTACTCAGAGGGTAGAGACCCCAAGTCTGGTGCCACCAGGAGGTTGGTCATGCCTCTGAAGTTTATGGACTTCCTACTAACACTGGCACATGATATCCCTTTAGCAGGACACCTAGGCCAAAGCAAGACTTGGGACAGGCTTGTCCCTCATCTTCACTGGCCTCACATGTCAGAGGATACCAAGGAGTTTTGTCGCTCCTGCTCCACTTGTCAAGCCAGTGGTAAGTCAGGTGGTGTCACAAAGGCCCCCCTCATACCATTACCTGTGGTGGGGGTTCCCTTTGAAAGGGTTGGAATTGACATAATTGGTACCATGAATCCTCCAACTGCATCTGGGCACAGCTTCATACTAGTGGTGGTGGACCATGCCACTAGGTATCCAGAGGCAATACCCCTTAGAACCACCACAGCTCCTGTGGTGGCCAGGGCCCTCCTGGGAATGTTTTCCAGAGTGGGTTTCCCTAAGGAGGTCTTGACTGACAGAGGTGCAAACTTCATGTCTAGTTACATCACTGCAATGTGGAAGGAGTGTTTAGTTAATTACACATTTGTGACGACCTCCCAGGCAGGATTTAGTGTATTGGGGCTCGGTGGGTGCACTCTGAGACTGCCTGAAAGCCTGGGGCACATTAGGTGTCCATGTGCATAGTCCAGCTCAAACCAGTTCTGAGCTTGAGTGCTTGGTGGGCTGGTACATTGTGATCTTGCTCCAGGTCCCCTCTTGGCTCCTCGTCATTCGGCCTGTGGGTCCCCTTGAGGGTCATCTTGAGTTCTGTTGGGCTTTCCTGGTTGCTTCAGACATGCCCTGACTCCCCATTGCTTGGTGAGTCTCCTGGACCTTGCTGGTCCACACCGTAACCTGCTTGACCTTCCTGCGTGGGTTGCTTTTGCCAAAGGCTTGTTGGTGCTCCCGCCAGACACTGACCCCTCAGCACTCGACATCCTTTGTGGGACAGCTCGCATCTGGCTCCTGGTCATCGTCGATGTTTCCTGGTGGGCATTTGTCTCCTGAGCCCCTGGTCACTCCGAAGTGACCCAGACTCTGTCCCCTCTGCTTTCAGGTTCCTTTCTTCCAGAATCCCGGCCGGGATTCCACCGGACCCTTTTCACCTTCACAGCAGCAGCACTTCTTCACCGCTCTCCATTGAGAACGATGGCGGTTTCCGACACCACTCCAGACCTATGAATCAGGCTCCTCTGGGATAGGTAACTCGGGTACTATGGTATACACAGGTGGGGTGGCTCTCCAACTAAAGGGTTTACTCGAAGTCCTCCTAGAAGGGTCCTTAAACTGTAAAATTGTAACCGTGACTTCCCCATAGAATTGTACGGAGCCCGCGGTCGTGTTAGCACGCTGCACCCGTCCTCTGTGGAGTCCCCATCTACTCACTTTGGGTGGTTCCTTGAGGTCCCAACGATTCTAAGTGCTCCAGACCTTGTCTTGCCCCGAGTCGTGGTTGTTATACCACTATTTTAGTACATGGTTTTCTCTCCCCCTGGAGCCCACTGTGTATTGTGCTACTTAACACTGTTCTATTAATCTCGTTTTGTGTGCTTTGTGTTCTATTATCGGGTAGAGGATACTAGAGAGTGTTATTTTAATAAATACATATTTTTATATAACTACTGTGTGGTTCTCATTTCATTTAATTAATTCTAGGAGGTGATATTCTGGTAAAACACGTGCTTTACATTCCTTCAAGAATTAACCTGGAGGCTGCTCTCCACTGCTACCACTAGGATAGCTTTCTAAAGGTTATCTTTGACCTCATACATCATAAGGGTCATTTGGACTGGTGCTAGGTGCCCACTTTAATAGTGGATAGCAAATACCAGGCAAACTTCTCACAGGTCGTACATCTGGCCCCAAGTGAGTAAAACATTTACAACAAAACACACATGCAGATAATGTAGTAAAACTCCTAAACATTTGGTAAATAATATATATATTTTTTAATTCACAGCCTTTTGCTGGACTAGCTACAGTCTTAAAAATAGCAGAATTGGCAGAACACTTACAAAAGTAAGTCTATGGTATGTAAACCGATTGGTATTATAAAAAACCTTTTCATTTATTTTTTAAGAAAACGTTACATAAACTACAACCGTCCATCTGTAGCTGGTCTCTGCCAGGCTTTGCCCCCCCCCCTAGTCCCAGCCCCTTTGAAGTGGACTTAAGGTGCTTTGCCAGCCTCTGTAGACATAGCAGAACCGCTGCATTTCTGCTGTTGCTTTGATTGGACCTAAAAGATTTGTATTCCCGCTGAAACTCGCATTGCCTGTGGAACTGCTGCAGCACTACGCATCCTCAGCGCAGGCCCCTACATCTCTTGTTGACAGCAGCCTCCTCAAACCAGTGTTTAGGGTTCTCTGTTCAACAGTCCTAAATATGTCTCGGTATCCGGCCTGCACCCATAGTAATCATCCTGAACTTGGGACTATGTTCATGACTGGCACGTACACATTTCCACAATTGCCACTTCCCACCTTTTGGCACTTTTTTCTCTAAAAGAACTTTCAAATTCAATATCTTCGGTTGTACTAATTAGATTTTTGTCATTTGGGTCTGGTTTTATTTAATAAAAATGACTCTATTCTAATATTGTTGTGGGTGTCTTTTGTGGTGTGTTTTCTGTACTGTTAAAAGTGTTGCACAAATACTTTATACATTATCTCTCACTTAAGCCTGATTGCTCTGTGCTAAGCGCAGGTTAATTGAGGGTTTGCTTTTTTACCTCACCCTGTGAAGAATTGCTTCTTCAGAAGGATTTCACCCCCCTCAATCAGTAACCACATTTCTTACAGGCATCTGTTCTCAATTTAATATGGGTCTCCCAATGAATCCGAACATGTTAGCACGTGTTCTCCCATATCTGGTAGGGACATCTAGACACAGATTCCTTACCTTTGAATTTCCCAGAGATCAGACTGGATCAGGAAGATTTTGGCATGAGCAGTACCCCAGTAGTAGGTGGCGTTGATCACATCTGCACTGCATGGTCTGTGCTGCACGTGACGTCCACATCACCTATATGGATGCCACTTCGGCATGCTGACGGCAGCTTTTTTCTACCCACGTCAGTTAGCACGGATCCGCAGACAGAGCTACTTTTTTTTTCTCAATGTTTTGTCGAGTTCGTTTTTGAGGAATTCTTCCATCTGGTTGTGTGGAAGATGTTCTCAATAAAGACTGAGTTTTAAACTGTGTGGTGCCTGTCATTGCGCCATGTGGGTTACAGACCCAAACCATGTGTGTCTGCGGTGTCTCAGCGTGACCACGGCTCCAAGTCATGCTCGGACTGCCAGGCCATGCCACCAAGTGTTTGAGGAACCAGTTCCTGAAACTGCTAGTAGCCCGGCAGGCAACACTGCGTCACACGACTCCTTGGATATCTCAGTCCTGATTTTAGAGGAAGGTTGTGTGACTGCTCCAGGAGCCCCAAGTCTTCTTCCTCCCATTCCAGGTCATCAGGACATGCTCGAGGCACGGTTCTTCGGAATCGTTGCCAGGGCCGACACCGAGCCTCCCAGCTTTTCCAGGAGCTGGTGCGACCGCTGCTCAGCAAAAAGATTTTTACGAGGCACTGCGCCACATATTTGACCAGCCCAACACCTCGGGTGTGTTATGAGCCCTGCATGATCGAGGGGCTCCCACCTGGTTCTGCGTCAACCGCTCCAGCCTCAGCTCTGATTAGCCCCAATGGACTTGGCCTGTTGTGGCACTGCGACTTTTCCGGGCACCCACCCCAAAGCTGCCCACCGGCAGCATCAGCCCTATTGTGATACCTGACAAAATGGAGCAGCGTTAGGCAGTGCCAACACCGACAGGACCCTCGCATCCTAGGTCAGAGCCTGAGCCCTATTCTGAAGGGCAAGACCTTTGGGAAAAATGGGAGGGGTCACTGCACCCTTTAGAATACCAGTTAGAATGTCAGGATATGAACTGGTGTGAGGAACTCAGTGATGCCAGTGTTCTGGACACATCCCCAGATACTGGCATGCTTTCTCCCCTACGGTGTCTATGGAGGAGAGATCATCATGTCCATGGTGGTGAGGAGGGCAATTGATGTCCTGAATCTCGAGGTGCCCTTGGTGGGAGTCAAGACTAACATCTTGACTGAAGTGCTACAACGGGGAGCTTCTGCATCCAAACCCCTGCTCTCTTTTATGAAGCACTAACAGATGTCCCCCTTGGAACCTGGTTCAAGCCCAACACAGGGGCTCCTGTAAACAGTACAATTGCCTGTCGCACCCACCCCTGGGGACCCAAAGTTCCTCACACAACACCCCACCCCTGAGACCTTGTTGCTCCAAGCCTCTACATCCTATGGCGCGTTCCCTGCTGCACCCTCTAACATGGATTCGAAAAGCTTTGATAATTTAGGAAAGAAGATGTTTTCTTCCATCAGCAAACACAAGGTGATGAACGGAGTGCTGAAACTTTTCAACCACTCACCCGAGTCACAGATCTAGGTTTAATCCATCGTTCTTTTCCTCACTATGCTACCCCAGTTTGGACCCAGCCATATGCAAATCATTCTTGACCCTGTTCTTCAGTGGAACAGTCCAGCCTGAACTGCCTGGCCAGATCCTCCCTAGACCAGAAACAAGCATCCTGGGACTGGTTTAGGGGTATTACCCCATATTATCCATCAAGTGGATATCATCTACGTAGGACAGAGCATCAGGGTCAATTTCATGAAGAATCGACACAATGCATGCCAGAAAAACTGATTGGCTGTTCCTAGAGCCCTTAGAAAGTCGGGCGTAGCATATTTGAAATCTCAATGCGCTAAAGGCTCTCAGGAACCAAATTGTGACTGAAAAAAACATTGGAAATGTCTAAAATGTGTTTGTATTTTTTACGGACTACATTATTGAGCGCCTTACTATGGGTATTTTGGACCACAAACGGGCGTGTATGACTATTCAAATGTCTATAATCCAAAACAATGCGATATGAATGATCTGGTTTCAGAAAAGGACAAAAGAGGATTACTAATTTGAGATACACAGGGTGTGATTACTTCCTGGTACTCCAGCTGAGGAAGAATTTCTTTAACTGGTACCTTTGTATCCCATTTAATAGGATACCGTGCTTGAACCTGCGTTGTTGACCATATAGGAATAGCATGGTAAGGGAAATCCTTATCCCAACCAGTATGAATACAATTAAGAGCACGGGACAAAGCAAAGGTCCATTCCAATGAATAAGCATGCTTGGCCTCGTCCGGAACGAGGTGCGATAAAGAGGGGACAATGACATCCTCACTGTGGGAACATTCAAGAACAAAAGGTGGGGGCCAATCGACATCTGCCAAGAAAATTTCATAAGTAGTTAAGTTGTCCCGGAATATTGATTTAATGGTGCATTTTACGTCACCTTCAATTTGAATATCTAAGTGATATAGTCTATCTGGAGGGGCTACACGGGAATCCGGGGTTTCAACTGTAACAAAGGTATCAGTTGCTTTTGTTACCAGAAATCGGAGGAGATTCCGGCGCACTATGGTGACTTCTGCCATGCTGTCAATGAGAGTCACAGCCTTACTCAGGATTAGGGTTCTCACCATCTGTGGCATATTTTGCAGTTAATGCTACAAATTAATTTTTCTGGAAAGGGGGTTTATGTGGAGTAGGTCTTGTTATGTTTACCCAGTATAGGTCTGGGTAGTCACCAAACCTTTCACCTACATTTACCCTGCCATTGTACTACATAACCGTTTTTGGTGCTGACCTTTCACCTAGTTAGGTGTTGCATAGATGTCATGTGGATTTCTCCGAAAACTAGCCTCATTTATTATGCATGAGTATTCCCAGAATCACATCAGGATTACCATCTTCTGTATAATAACTGTGTATAAGGTTCATCACTATTGTCCTCCTCAGCCTACATGACACACCAAGGTAGAACCCCTGGGGGTACCTTTTGGGTATATAAACACCATATCTTAGCTGAGGCGGGCAGAGGGGAAAAAGACTTCCATGCTGACTCACTGACGCAAGACCCTGAGGTTCCTGCACACAGACACTCCAGCACATCGTGGTTTGACATCTCCGCAGGGTGTCCATCTAGAGACCAAGGTTGTCTTTATCTTAGGGGGATTCTTGGCTAAACACTTACACACATGCTAGGTACATTAGGTACATCTAGTTAGGGTTAGCATGGAAGAAGTACGCATTGCTATTGACATGTATCTATATGCATGTATATATTAATTGTTTCAGCACTATGGTAGAACTCTACAATCTCTCTGCTCTATTGGTCCTTAACACCGTTTATATCTGTTTATGTCTTGTGGTTGTTACAGCACACATATTTTACACTGGAATGACGCAGGTAAATGCTTATTGAAAGGGTCCCTACAGTTTATTTTCTGTACTTCTCTGAGACAAAGAGAGCACGAGTGACTAAGCAAAAAGTACTGTACTGTTTCCACTATCCCTGAGGGGTCAGGGTTGTCAGGTTCGATGGTTGCAAGAAACTATTCTCTCCTAGGGGTTCATAGTGGTACTGTGAGCCAGCTGGTATACAGGCAAATATATCCGGTGGAGGTGTCTGGAATCTGCCTGAACACCAGTTCAACTGTTCATATTGACTAAACACGCAGATCCTATATAGATTTATAGGAATTACACAACACATCAGACGAGCATTGTGTCTCCTGTTTTGGTTTCATGTACTCTTTTTGTCTGCTGTCAGATCGTCCTCCTCTGTCGTACTATTGGTCAGACGATTCCTGAAATGAACAAGTAGAACGTGCATCAGAAGACTGAAACCTGTCTGGAGTTCTAATCTTAGTGCGATCACGAAAATGGTATCGTCTTTCAGTGGACACCTGGGGTGGAAAACCTGTTGTTGTTTAGATTTATCCCATAGTTTTTTAGGAAACTAGTGGGCTGGTCTGGCATCCTTGTCAGAGCTAGGCTTGTCAAGCAGTGGTACAGAAGGACTGGTTGCCAAACTATTACGTCCTAAAGACGTGTATACATTTGCAAAAATGACAGGAAACTCGCGGTCAGCTACTGCTACAGCGGCAAGTCACTGGCATATAACCAAAGACGCTTCTGAACCCTTAACATTAGAAATAATTATTTTGATTCACAAGTCTCCGTCGTTTCTCATGTGGCTGTACACTGTGATATTATGCTTGATTTTGATGCCAATGTAAATTTGTGGTTCGTTCTAAATTCAATAAATTTGATTATGAAAAAAAAAGAAAAAATTATTTTGGAGACAATGGGAAAATTAACCACAAGTCCCAAATCAAGGACAAGGCCTGCCCATGTTCTTTCTGTATTTGTTTGAGGATGTTTGAACGGCCATTGAAGGAGTGCCATGACAAAGAGTGTAAACAGTGGCAAAAAAAGTCCCCCAGGCACTGCAGTCGGCTATTGGGTAAGCACACATTTAAAATTCTATTCTTGTCTTGTGGTCCAGTAAGGGGAAGCACAGCTTCAAGCTGATGATTTTTTTGTGCGATCCAAACTTTTGTTTCTTTACGATTTGTGGGCCATTTGCTTATAACTGAATGAACAACACAGGCTGTTGGGCCTTTCCCTGAAGGCCAATTCTAGTGTTGTATTGTTTCCACCAATCAATAGGAACTACATGTTTGCGGCTACATAAACTTAAGATGGTGCCAGACTGATTCCATGCACCCTCGCAACTAGCTTACAATGCCACTATTAGCCCCCTCAAACCTAGACATGGAGCGAGCAGTTCTGACAACCACTGAATATGACAACTTGTTTGCTGAGGAACCGAGGTGACAGACTTCGAACTTTTCTCTCAGGCACTCATGTTCTTTTTTGCTCAGAGATATGTACAAAGAATACACGTAAAGGGCTTTCAATATTCATTGAACCGTAATGATTTTTGCATAAAGAAAATCTGCTACGATGATTAATAGACAGAAGTAGGCAAAAGTTATAGTTAGTGTCAGAACAGTGAACAAGAGGAACAGTTCCACCATTTTGTTGACACAACTGATATTTGTATACATATACAATAGTATAACTATGTGGTGCACTCCTGCTACGAGAAACCCTAACCTTCATGTCTAGATTGCAGATGTGTGTGTTTGCCAAGAAACCCCCTTCCGGATGATCCAACCTGTTGAGTAAGAGTTTAAGACTCTGTCTTGGTTGCTAACTGGACACTCCTCACGGAGATGTTGGTCAGCTGCTAGGCGAAAGTTTTGGCATGCAGAGACCTCTTGAAGCCAGCAGAAGTGTCTCCCCTGATTATGTTAGGAAACAAAGGATATTTATGTCTACAAGATTATATCCTTGCTTGGGTCCAGGATTTCTCCCTATGTCAGGTTGCGCAGAACCATTAGTGTAAATGATGTAGTCATAGCAAACTAGAGGCATAATTTCATTTGGTAGAGTATAGTCTTTCTCATACTGGAGACATGCTTATGTTTGTAATGTAAAATCAAATCTGTAGTCTATTTCTGTTGTAGTGAAGGAATTTGCCCATTGTATCCATCTTGGATGTAGAGATTTTGGATTTGGTACACTAGCTCTTGTAACCGCCTCTAAGGTCGGTCCTGGGGTCACAACAATAATTAGTGTCTCATGTGCTGGGGCACGTTCTCGCAGTACAGCAGTCTGTACTGCAGTCAGTATTTTTTCTGTTGGTGCAAAATGCATCTCGGCATTTGTATAGAGATGTGATTTATATGCAATCAGTACTGTCACCTTCATTAAGTGTGACATATGTATAACCTGATGTACCTGTGATCACACGGATCACCAGGTTTGTTGTGTTCACACGTGTAAATGTTTAGAAGCTATCACGTCAGCTTGGACAGAACATAATATTTCTTTGTGTTCCTGCGTCCAGAGTGTTCCTGAAAAATCTGGATGTATCAAAACGTAGAGTGGTTTTACCCGCTCTGCGTAATCAGGAATGTATGTTCTGCCAAAATGTAGAAATCCTAAAATGGATTACAATCTTTTCAGTGTTGTTGGAGGTTGCAGCAACACCCATTTGTCTAAAAACGGAGACACCAGGGTTCTGCCTTCACTTGACAAGTTGTACCCTAAAAATAGGACACTTGGGTGGCAATTTTGATTTTTTGAAATTGAATCTGTAGCCCATGTGAGCAAACCCCCAAATTATGCAATCTACTCAAGTGCTCCGTCAGGTCAGCAGCCGTTTAGTATATGTCATCGACATATGACAATGCCTGATCATCAAAAGTTTCTAATAACTCTGTTACTCTGGTTAAGAACATCCTGGGGATATTCTGATACCCTTGGGGTAACCGGAAGAATTGTTTCTGTGAACCGAGTGTTCCATGTGCAATATTTTGGCAGAAAAATCCATTCGAGATATCTAGTGTTGTTTTGTATTTCTTCCGCACCATGGTATTCATTAGTGCTGCGCTGTAAGCATTTTGTGCTGCAAATGTGTGAGTAGCAGTGTTCCAATGTCTGTAATCTAATACTAGACAATATGATTGATCTGGGAAGCAGAGGATTATTCATAGAGGAGAAGCATATTTCAATTACACCTTGATATCCTAGTTGTTCTAATATTTCCCTAATTTGTTGCTTAGCTTCGGTTTTTATTTGGTATTGTCTTTGAGGTTGTGGGGTTGTCCTTAATCGTTTGTGGTGATAAGGTGAACCGTCATCCCACCCCACATGGTTGCGGTATGATGCTGTAGCTAGCCTAGCCGCCACTCCTAGGCATATGAATAATTGATTCCGGTACAAGGTCAGCGAAAGCTTGTAAAATTACTGTTTCCCCTTTTGGGCAATCCATCACAAATTTGGGTGGCCAATCTTTTTCGGCCAGCAGGATGTCATCACCCTGAGTGAGTTCCTCCCAAAAGAGAGCATTATTAAATCTGGGAATGTCCCCACTCCAATCGGTGTGGGACACTAGTAGCCACTGATTCCACCGTGATATACTCACTCAGCGCTGCTACTCCCACCAGACAGTCTGTCAAGTTCTGGCAAACTATTGTGACTTCTACTGCGCTGTCTGGCATTGTCAATTCCCACTCCCTGTTCAGAAGCAGAGTCCTCAAAATCCGAGGTATGTCTGATTTTTAGTCTGACTACCTTTTCGTTTTTGAATTGAGGCTTTGATTTCTTTTTCAGTAATGTAGTATTTGTTTTGTGTGCTCCTCTGATCTCCTCTCTGACCGTCTTCCTCTCTACGAACGTCTATCTGAAGTAGCCTGTAAGGAACAAGAGGGACATGTATCAGTATCCTTATACCTATCACGCGGTTTAATATTATCACGGTTACGTAGATTGTAATGTTTTTCGGTAGATTCCTGTACAGCAGACCCACCCCGTGATTTAGTTTTTTCCTTGTTTTTCTTATTTTCCCACTTCTTCTTTGTTGAATAATCGGGTGCCTGCTTAGAGTTATCCTTTTCGGAATTATCCTTCACCCGTGGTTTTCCTGGTCTGGCTCCCAAATGATCTCTTCCTAGCATAGCATAGGTTTCTTCAATAATTTTAGACAATTTGTGCTCCTGCTGGCAGGAGTCAAATCCCATAGGCATTAGCGTATAGCTAACGCTGCTGCTTTCTCTTTAATGTTACTCAACATTATGGCAGATACAGTGCCAAAGTTGCCCATCATTTTCATCCCTAAGTCCAGGGCAGGTGCTACCCATGTTTAATCAGCACTTGTTTCAGAACTTCACTTAAAACTGCCAGTGTAGGGGTACCATGTGTTCTGGTATAAACCTTAGCAAAGACTATACCCCAAGTGGCACAATCTTCTACCAGGGGAGCCATCTCCATTGGCAAGCAAAGTGTTAGTATAGTATGTTTCTCCTGCGGGCCTGTATAGCTGGACACTGCTTCAATCTGATTCATTTTTTGTGCAATCCAAAATGGAATTCCTTCTTTTTTGGTGGAAAGTTTGTGGGCTAGTGCATGGTGTAGCTAATTGAGGAGCACCTGCTTGAACAGTCCGTGCAGAAGGAAGTATTAGTTTTTGCATCACAAATTGTGTAAGACTGCTGCATATTGGTACTAAATTATTGTATAGTCCTTTTACCTGACCTGCGGTCAGACGAGCAGTATTTGAGTATGGTGTGTAACCAGCTAGAACTGGTTATGTGTCATGTGCCCCCCCTTGGTGAGTGGACCCAGTCTTATGATTTGTATACTATGGGGTAGGGCGTTTTTAAACCAATTAATAGGCTAATATGTTAATGGTATTTCTATCTCCTCGTAGAGGGTGTACTTTTCTGGTGTTTCACTCACATCATACTCATGAAATACCTGTGTAGCATCATCTGCAGCAGGGTATTTAACCCAGGAGTAAAATAGCTCAGTCCCAAATGCTTCATTTGCCTCTACCATGAAGGTAACTTCCCCACCATCCAGTGTGAGGCCATGACATAGCAGTTTTTAAGAGACCGCATATCTTCGGTTCTCGAATATATTTTGGGCCATATTATGTGAATGAAGGATTACAGAATGTTGCTAACACAGTAGGAACAATATCCTTTCAAGCTTGAATTTACTAAGAGCCAATACATAGGATATACCTACTCAGCGAGGAGGATGTTACCTTCCACCATGGATGTCTCCGGTAAAAATGTGGATAGGGATCTCTGTAGAAGCACAATAGAGCTACTCATTTGATCTATACGGAATTAGAAACCATCAAACATTGGTGGCTCCATGTTGTGTAGTTTCCGCCAATCAGTAGGAACTGTGCTTGTGGGGGCAACAGAAAATTAGAATGGTGCCAGACTGATTCCATGCACCCCGCAGGATATGTTGTCCCTGGGACCAGCTAGCTCACAGTGCCACTGTTAGCCCCCTAACACTAGGCAGGGAGTAAACACTTCTGGCAACCACTGACCATGACAACTGTGTTCCCTCAGGAACCTTCGGTGACAGACTTCGAACTTTTCACTCAGTTACTCATGCTCTCTTCTGCTCACAGTACTATACAAAGAATACACATTGGGGCATTTTCTTCTGGTGTTTCACTCACTTCATATTCATGAAATACCTGTGTAGCATCATCTGCAGCATGGAATTTAATCCAGTAGTAAAATACCTCAGTCCAAATGCTTTGTATGCCTCTACCACAAAGGTAACTTCCCCACCATCCAGAGTGAGGTCATGTTCTAGCAATTTTTGAGTGACTGCATGTCTGCAGTTCTTGAATATATTTTGTGCTATGTTATGTGAATGAATGATAACAGAATATTTATTGAACCATAGTGATTCTTGCATAAAGAAAATGTGCTGGATGATTAATAGACAAAAGTTATACTAAATGTCAGAACAGTGAACAAGATGAATAGTTCCACCTTTTTGTTGACACAACTTATATATGCATACATATACAACGGTATATCTATGTAGCACTCTCCTTCTACGAGAAGCCCTAACCTACATGTCTGGGGTGCAAATGTGTGTGTTTGCCAAGAAATCCCCTTTTGGATGGTCCAAGCCAATTTCCTGGTGGGTAAGAGTGTAAGACCCTGTCTTGTTTGTGAACTGGACACCCCTCACAGAGATGTCGGTCATCTGCTAGGCAAAAGCTTCGGAATGCAGGGACTCCTCAAAGCCAGCAGAAGTGTCTCCTTTTATTACGTTAGGAAACAAAGGCTATATATATGAGTTTGTATCCTTGCCTCGGGCCGAGATTGTAATCAGTCTGCCATTGTTTGTATTCCACTGATTGTTGCGTTGCCACATAGACGCAAATATAAAACACATTTGTGTCATGCATGTGAGAGCCCTGTCTAATGTCAAGACAGTGTGATAGTGTGCTCACGCAGTGTGCAGTGTCAATAAGGTCAGAGTTTCAAAGAAACTAATCCAAGAGCGTGTCAAAAGTCGATGTGGCAAAGAGAAGGCAAATTTAGGAAAGGACCATGTATATGCAGAAATGGCACTAATTCCTACGGGTCTAACTCGAGCACATGACACTAGCAGGACCAGCTGGTAAAGCATGTGCTATAAATTGCGTAAGACGTCTATATAGGATGCCAATAATATCGTATAAAGCACATGTTTGCACTACATTTATAGTAGCCATATCAGGATATGGGGTATAGCCTGTTAGTGCCGGCCATGTGTACTTAAGGGACCCATTCATCTGTCTGAAATACCTGGGGGGAGGTGCCTGTTGAATTGGGGGTCTCTAGTTGGCGCAGATAGGTACTTGTGACAAATAGGGACCCTCGCCTCTAGTCAGGGTAAGGGGGTACACTCCTAAAATAACCCCTTCTCACCCCCTTGGTAGCTTGGCACGAGCAGACAGGCTTATCTCAGAGGCAGTGTGTAAAGCATTTGTGAGCACATACAGTAATCAAGTGACAACACTACAGATGGACACCAGACCAGTTTTATATCAAAAATAAGTATTCTTTATATAGATTTACCACAAGACCATAAACGACAAAAATCCACAATACTGTTATTTTAAAACGGTAGTATTTAGCTTAGTTCTCTTTAGTTCTTAAATGCGACACTTTAAGTCAATGTACTTTTAGATGCGACACGCAGGGCAACAAAAGTGTTGAAACGATGTTGATGCGATGAAAGTTTGGTGCAAAGAAATAAAGACATGAAGATCTTCCTGATGTGGCGCGCTTTTCCGATGTTGCGGGAGATCTCGGCTTGATGCGTCAGCTACAGCGGCAACACCCTTGTCCAGTGATGCGACGACAACGGCTTTGGCGGTGACACACTTCTCCGACGTTGCGAGACACTTCCGCTCGATGCGACAATTTCAGTGGCGACACCCCTGTTCTGTGATGCGACGACGAGGCCCTTTTCTTGATGCGGTGCAATACGACAGCTACAACGGTGACATCCAACATGCGACGGCAGCAGCAGCGACGGCGACACTCTTCTTCCTCGATGCGAGACACTTCTCGTGATGCGATGCGATGCGACAGCCCCAGCGGCTGCGAAGGCAACATGCTTCTTCGACGTTGCGAGACGCTTCTCTCGATGCGGTGCAATACGACAGCTATAGCGGCAACATCCAAGATGCGACGGCAGCGCTTCCAGCTCCTTGCGATACGCAGTCCCCCAGAAGGCCCAAAACAGCAGCATGCACTTCCAAAGAACTCTTGGGGAGCAGGTGGTTGAAGTCTGTTGTCCCTGAGACCTCAGCAGTAGGCAAGTTCTTCTCTCAAGCCCTTGGAGATCCTTACAAGTTGAAATAAGCACACAAAGTCTCTTCTCCTTCCTTTGGCAGTCAGGCAAACCACTGCAGGCCAATCCCCCAAGCAGCACTTCAGCTTAGGGATAGTCTCTCCTCAGTTTCTTCAGGTTCCACTCCTCAGTAAAGGCTTCTTCTTGTTCCAAAAGTGATCTAAATTCTTGGGATCAGGGTCCCACTACTTATACCCCAAAATCCTTTGTCCTCTGAGGGCAGAGGGGCCTTTGCCTAGTCCAAACCAGTTCTGGTCAGTCCCGGAGCACTTTGTTTACATGACTCCTTCTTTCCTTTCATAATGCAGGGCAGAGACATCAGACGCACCACAGGAGGTGGAGCCAGCATTGTAGAGGGAAGGCACAGCCCTATTCAGGTCCCAGGTGCAATTCCTCCCTCCCATCTAGATGCAGATCTCTCTATCCACAACTGGGCTACCTCACCCTGTCTCCTGGAATTCCCCAGCTTTGTCACTCAAACTCTAGACAAGCAATACACAACCTAGCAGAGGCAGGCTTGGACAGTTAAGCAAGAAAATACCTACTTTCTAAAAGTGGTATTTTCAAACACAGAATGTTAAAACCAATTTCACTAAAAGATGTATTTTATCATTCTGAGTTCAGGCATACTAAATTCAAATTTCTACCATGTTCCCTGAGTCAGTTAAGATTATAAAATGTAATAATCTAAAATGCCCATTCTGGCCTATGGAGAACAGGTTGCCTTGCAATAGTGAAAACCGAAAATGGTTGTAATTCACTATTAGAACATGCCACACACACCAGGGCATTTTCTCCCTTATCCTTACAATGCACCCTGCCCTTGGGCCTACCATAGGTGTGTCTGACAAGAAGAAAAGGGAAGGTTTAGGGACTGGCAAGTGGGTGCACTTGCCCAGTCAGCATGACAGTATCAGACTGCACACAGGCTCTGCAATGGCAGACCTTAGACACACTTTTACAGGCTGCTTCTGTGGGTGGCACAACCAGTGCTGCAAGCTCACCAGCAGCATTTGGATTTACAAGCCCTGGGCACTCCTGGTGCACTGTACTAGGGTCTGACAGGTAAACCAAACCAACCAATCATGGAATCACAAATTCATACATCAATTTACAATAGGGAGAGCATATGCACTCTAGCACTGATCAGCAGTGGTAAAGTGCCCAGAGCAATAAAACAGCCAACAACAGTCAGAAAAAATATAGGAGGAAGGCAAAAAGTTCAGGGATGACCCTGCAAAGAGGGCCAAGTCCAACAGTGCCATTAAACCAAGTCTGGTGCTCTCACAAGAGGAATTTTAAGAAGTGCATATAAAGGTTATGCATTAGGTGACCGCGGCGTTGTATATTCATGCAAAGTAATATCATTAGTGTCTACAACTGGAAATGTACCCTGTAGGAAAGTAGACTCTATCTGGCATAGATAACCCCACTTTTAGCCTAGTGTAAGTTTGTTTTGACTGTAGTTCACTGGGATCCTACTAACCAGGACCCTAGGGGCAGTGCTCTCTTCTCTAAATTCCATGGTAAATATTTTGTACACCCCACAATTGGCATACCAGGGTACCACTGTAGGTCCCGAGTATAAGGTACTGAGGTACCGAGGGCATTGGTACACCAGGAGTCTCCAATGGGCTGCAGCATATTTTATGATCACCCATGTATCCCATGCAAACTGTAAGCCCCAAAGTCGTAAAGTCTACCTTTACGACGTTCTTTGTTCACAAAGGGCATTTACTACTCGAAAATGCCCTTTGTGAATACTGAAAGTCGTAAAGTTGAACATTTAGTATTCACAAAGGGCATTTACAAGAGGTAAATGCCCTTTGTGAATACCAAAAGTTGTAAAGTTAGGCTTTTGTCTTAGGTTACCTTTGTAAATCTGACCCAGTGTCTGCAGAGCTGCTATCGCAGTCTGGATGAAATGGTACATGCACCTTTCACTTTAGATATAAGGCTCTCCTTATATACCAGTCATTGCACTCTTAACCTACAAGTTACCCCTAAGGTAGGCCCTTCAGTCCAAAGGCAGGGTGCATGGTTCTAAGTACGTGGGTACCCCTGCACAGGCGGAGGTACCCCAACAAACCCAGGACTCCATTATCTGGGCTTTGTAAGTGCAGGACAACCATTTTAAGGGATGTAGTGGACACTGGCAAGCAGAGATGTCCAACTACATAACGGCTGACCCAAGACTCCTCATGGCCATGTCTAGTGACAGCCAGTAGCACTACGTACCTCTTGCCCTATAAGGCCATTCCCCTCACCTAGGCCTTCCTCCTCCAGTGGCCTTGTAGGATTCTGGAGGTCCTCTTGAAGGAGTAACTCCCTAAAATAAACTAGTGGGGTTAATTCCTGTTTTTAGTCCTATATTCCTAGAGCGTAAGGGCACTGTACCCAAACTTGTGAGTCTGACTAGAATTGGACATGGTACTAGTGTAGTGTAGTGTACCCTACTCTAGCAATCCAAACTTCCAAAAGGGTTGAAGAAAGGGCTATGCTAGACCCTTGACACCTAACCTAAAAGTTTACTAAAGACTTACCTAACAAGTATGGTTTATTCACCAAAGGCAGTAATGGTTTCTTATGGAAACCTTACTGATGGCAAAGTGGTAAATCAAATGCCGCTGCCACCAATGTAGGAGGCTGGCTCAGTGAATAGTACCCACGTATGGTGCAGCACTGTGCACTGAGTCCAGGCAACCCTTAGTGATAGTGTTTAGGTCTCTGATAACCAAAGCTCTCAAGGAGTAGCCGTGTAGAGCAGCTAAGGCTCATTCAAGAGGATGTACAGAGGGTGCATTTACCATAGAGTCAGGAAGTAAGCTTACACATAAGAATGAACTACACCAGGTAAGTATAAAAATACTTTGTATTTATTAACACACACTAGACACTAACTTGGTATATCTCGTATCCGGAGATATCGATAACACACAATAAATAATTCAGAAAAAGGTAAGAAGCATATGCTAAAATAGTAGAAAGTGAAATGGTTACCACAATGGGACTAACACCCTAGGATAGAGGACCCCAGGAAATACACAGAACCACCCAAGGTGAGCAGCCAGGGACCCCAAGGCCTCTGGGTGCAGAGTGGTTTAACCTAGTCAGATGTCCACAGATTAAAAGAAAGTAAATCGCAGTTGGATTTTTTACAGTTCTAGAACCCTTCCCAAAGGACCCCGAAGGAGCCACACAGATCAAGGAAGGTTGGAGAGCCACCCCACCCACAGATACCCAGGAAACCAGATTACCCACACAAGGTAGCCCGGGTGCATAGGGATGAAGTGGTGTTGGAAAAGCTTGTTAACGTCAATGGAGGATCGTGAAGGATCAGCAGCTACAGAGTCTTGTGGACAAGGCCGTAGGAATCATGAAAATAGAACACAGACTAGAAGAACAAACCTAAAATCAGAAGGGACAGAGTCCTAACCAAGCCAGAGGTGACCAGGTTGCACATGAGCTCATTACCAGCCCTTGTTGGAGATTCTTGCTGTAGCACTGTGAGGTTGAAGCAGCAGCTTTGGAGACAAGATGATGATGCAGGACCACAGGAGCTGTCCATGAGCTGTCCCATGTGGGCCGATGAGTGCAGGGAGGTTGGTGGCTGGCGGAACCACCAACAAGCCTTCGCAAATACAAACAAAGGTTTGTGGATAAAGATGCTGTGTTGCAGACCAGCAAGGTCTGTGGATCTAACCCAGCAATGGTAAGTCAGAGCCAGCCCTCAGTACGCAGTACAGTCAACAGGAATCGATGGAGCCCCGTTGTGGACACTGGCAGCACACAGGAGGTTAAGGCCCACAATGCAGAGGATGCTGGCAGGATGTCGTTCTTGTAACTGAGCTATGCTGGAGGCTGGGGCTTCTTAGAGCTTGAAGATCTTCAAAGAGAACCAATAAGCCTTGTTAACAGCAAACAGACGTGGTGCACAAGAAGGAGGTTCTTGTTGGATAGAAAGGTATTACAGTCGCTGAAGTTGCATGAAATACTGGTTTGCAGGAAATACGGTTCAACCCTCTAGAGAACCAACAAACCACCACCTGTGTTGTAGAGTCTGAGAGAGTGCCTCTTTTGCATGGTTAGCCCCGCACTTTTTGCCTGGTTTTGATGTGATTTTATATGTGGTGCACTGGGCCCCTGCCAACCAGGTCCCCTGTGCCAGTGCTCCTTCGCTAAAACAAACTCCCAATTGGTATCTCTGCCCCTTGTAAGTGCACAATGCTTAGGTACCATGTCAGCTAGCACTGCCTGGTAGCATAGGTAATCACCCCTCTAGCAGGCCTCACAGCCCTAAGGCAGGGTGCACTTTGCTACAGGTGAGAGCATATCTGCCCCTACAATATCGGTCACCGTTTTCTAATATTGTAAGTGCAAGTGAAGCCATAGAGAGTACATAGGCTGTGAACTCGACAACTCAAGTTCCACAGCAGCATGATGGCTTCACTGAATACAGGAGTGTTTGGTACCAAAGTACTCCTTTCAATGAACCCACACTGATGCCAGTGTTGGATTCATGATTCCATGCACCCAGAGGGCACCTCAGAGGTGCCCCCTGAATTCCTACTAACCCTGGTGTGGTCTCTGAATGGCTGTAGACAGCCAGCTACAACCACACAGGTTTCTGGACCTCTGGGTAGAGAGCCTCTGCTCCCTGAGTCCAGAAACAATGTATATACTGGGCAGAAGTGTCATGCCTCCTCCCCCAGAATGGGCCAGTGCTCGAAGAGGGAAGCTTCTAGGGCCTTCCGTCCATAGTAGACTATGTGCTTGGCCTTCGTTCCAGGATGGCTGAGTACATGGAGAAAGCAAGTCAAAACCTTCAGGCCATCCAGAACTGCAAAATCAGTGGAATGATAAAAAGGCTGCTCTGGTGGAATTGAAGTCAGGGCAGAAGGTATGGGTATTAGAGCCTGTGGCCAGTAGGGCCCTCCAAGTTAAGTGGAGTGGGCCCTACCCTGTCCTTGAAAGAAAAGGGGAGGTCACCCACCTGGTAGACCTTGGCAGTTGAAAACACTCCAAAAGAGTAATACATGTCAACCGCCTGAAGCCCTATTATGACAAAGCTGACATGACCATGCAAATGGATGAGGGACAGGAAAATGAGAGTGAACCTCTACCTGATCTCCTCTTTTCAGACACCCTCACTGGCCAACAGCAGGCTGACTGCAGGCTAGTCCTAAGTCACTATGCTGAGCTCTTCTCTCTGACCCTTGGTTAGACTAGCTGGTATACTCATTATGCGGACTATGGTGACAGCCTACCTGTCAAAAACTAAATTTACAGGCAGTCTGAGAATGTCAGCGGGAGCATCCAAACTGAAGTCAGCAAGATACTAGAATCAGGTGTCATTGAACCCTCAGAGAGCCCCCTGGGCCAGCCCAGTTGTCTCGATGCAGTGACAAAAACTGATGCTCACCCAATTCCTAGAACAGATTAACTAATTTACAGGTTAGGGGCAGCCAAGTATTGTATTACCTTTTTTTTCCTCACATCTGGGTACTGGCAGATAGATCTGACCCCTCAAGCAAAAGAAAAATTCTCCACTCCAATGGCCACTTCCAATTTACTGTGATGCCCTTTGGATTAAAGAATGCCCCTGCCACCTTTAACGGTTGGTGAACAAAGGCTTGCTGGATTGGAATCCTTCAGTGCAGTTTATCTTGATGATATTGCTGTTTACAGCTCCACTTGGCAGGATCACCTGATCCAACTTGGCAAGAACCTGAAGGCTCTGAGAAGTACAGGCCTAACTATCAATGCAAGCACGTGCCAGATAGGGCAGGTAAAGGTTGTATACCTGGGTCCCCAGGTAGGTGAAGGTCAGGTTCAGCTTCTCCAAGCCAGATCCAGATGATTTTGGACTGGGTAGTTCCAACCACCCAAACCCAAGTCAGGGCATTCCTTTTCTCGACTTGGTACTATAGGAGGGTTCTGAAGGACTGTGGGTCCATAGTGACTCCCCTCAAAGAACGTACCTCCAAAAGAATGCTAAAGAAAGTGAACTGGACAGTGTGCTGTCATAAGGCTTTTGACAGCAGAAGACCTCTGACCTCCTGAATAGGGAAACTGCTCTCTCCTCGGGTTCGAGGCCCTCCTCCACCCGCAGACTTCTGCCTGCACCTTATCCATGGTGGTCCAGTGGGAGAACCTTGCTCTTCTGCTAGTCCACTCTGCCAGCCTTGTCTGTGCCTCGATTGTGCCTTAGCTTGTCCCTTTTTTCTCTTTGTGCCTTTTTTGTGCCTCTCTGTCCCTTTGTGCCTTTTTGTTTCTTTTTGTGCCTCTTTTTCACTGTTTTGTCCGTTTACCGTTTTGCCTTCTTCCCCGCCCCTGCAGCCCCTCTCCCCTGCATGTTCCCACTCCCGACTTCCAGCTGGTCTCCCTCCCTCCGACCCCTACTTAATGGCGGTTGCTGCGCGAAAGGGTGAGCAAGATCGCTGACCTCCTGGTCAAGGAAACCGCTCTTCCCTCGCGCAGCTCCATTGTTGCACCGCTGCCCCCAGCACCTCTCTGGTTCCAGGTAGGTGTTCGAGGCCCTCCTCCACCCGCAGGCGTCTGCCTGCATCTCATCCCTGGTGGTCCAGTGGGAGAGCCTTACTCTTCTGCTGGTCCTCTCTGCAAGCCTTCTGGAGTTTTTTGCCTTTGTCTGTCTGTGCCTTTCTTGGGCTTTTTTTTCTCTTTGTGCCTTTTTTGTGCCTCTCTGTCTAGTTGTGCCTTTTTTGTGCCTTTTTGTGCCTGTATCGTGCCTCTTTTTCACTGTTTTGCCCGTTTACCATTTCGCTTCCTTCCCTGCCATTGCTGCCCCTGCGGCCCCTCCCCCCTGCATGTTCCCGCCTCCCAGCTGCTCTCCTTCGCCTATTTAATGGCGGCCGTTGGCCCTCCAACCTCCCACCACTACGACTCATCAACCCTCCACGCACTCAACCCCGGAAGAAACAACAACTGTCAGCTGTCGACGCCTAACACCACCCACCTCTGGACCCTACAGCTACCGCCAACCCTCCAGACACCAGCGCGCCCAAACCCCTGAGCTGCCTCCTCCTCAACGTGTGCTCCCCTCACACACACACACACAAGAAATCTGAGACCTCCTTGACACCCTCTTGCCCGATGTCGCATTCCTCTCAGAGACCACCTGGACCAATGCCAGATCCGCACCTGACATTGCAACCGCAATCCCCGACGGGTACCAGATCGAGAGGAAAGACTGCCCCAACCACCCTGGAGGTGACCTCACCTTCATACACAGAAATTCCCTCCGACTCAAAACCGCCATCTTGAATGACTCCTCACCCCCTATGGAACACCTCCACTTCCAGATCAACCCCAGAACGACTCTACGCAGAACTCTCGCCTACAGACCTCCTGGCCCCCGCGCCCCGATCACTAACACCATTGCAGACCTCATTGCTCCCCACGCCCTCGCCTCCATGGAATACACACTGCTAGGAGATCTGAACTTCCACCTCGAAAACCTTATCAACCCAACTACACCGCCCTCCTGGACAACCTTGCCAACATCGGACTGAAGCAGCTCATCACCATCCTCACCCACTAGGCAGAACACACCCTCTACCCTATCTTTGCAGGAGGAAACAACTTTCGCTTCAGTCACACTATGCGGCCCCTTTGGACGGACCACCACTGCGTCCACTTCTCCTTCTCAAAACCTACCGCACACAAACATACACCTCGACCATGTGTAGAAACTGGAGCAAGATCACCGAAGAGCACCTCAACTCTGTCCACAGCCGCACTCCTCCACCCCCCACGAACAACGCCAACTCCGCAGCCAATAAACTCCACAGATGGATCGCCGAAAGAGCTAACATGCTTGCCCCCCTCCAGGACTCCGACAGACAACACACCACGAAAGCGACCTCGTTCACCACGGACCTCCGAGAATTTAAGCGTACATGCCAACGACTCGAGAAAGCATGGAGGAACATCAAAACCTCTGAAGCATGCACCTCCTACAGGACCGCCATGACAGAACACCACAAACTCATCAGATCCACGAAGAGGAACTTAATCCGAGACAGAATCCTCTCCAACTCCCGCAACTCCAAGAAACTCTTCAGCATCATACAAGAATTCACCAAACCCCCCAGTGAAACCTTAACATCCCACCCTCCCAGAACCTCTGCAACAAACTCGGCTCCTTCTTCCATCACAAGATCAGGGCTCCCTACGACAACTTCGATGAACAGAAACAAGGCACCAACAACACCGGCCACCAGCGACACAACCCAGCTGACCATCACCATCTGGACCCCTGTCACCACAATAGACATCGCAAAGACCATGAGGAGGTTACACTCCAGAGCTCCTACCGACCCCTGCTCGCCGCACATCTTCCACAGTGCCGACTCCGCCTTAGCATCTGAACTACGACGTACAATCAACTGCACCCTCTTAACAGGCACATTCCCGACGACTAGAAACACGCTGAAGTCAAACCACTCCTCAAGAAGCGCTCCGCAGACCCGACGGACCTCAAGAACTACAGACCCATCTCTCTCCTCCCCTTCGCCACCAAAGTCACTGAGAAGATTGTCAACAACCAGCTCACAAACTTCATAGAATCCAACTCGATCCTCGACACTTCTCGATCCGGATTCCGCAGCACTCACAGCACCCAGATCACCCTCCTAGCTTCTACTGACAAAATCTGCACTCTTCTCGACCTCGCAGCAGCATTCAACACCGTTTTCCACTGCACACTAGCCGCCCGACTCCACGACGCTGGCATACAGGGAACTACCCTAGACTGGATCCGCTCCTTCCTCGCTAGCCGAACTCAAAGAATCAGACTCCTGCCTTTCCTCTCCAAACCTACAGAGATCAGATGAGGAGTACCCCAAGGATCCTCCCTCAGCCCCACGCTCTTCAACATCTACATGGCGCCACTGACAACCATCCTCAGAAAACACAGACTCAGCATAATATCCAATGCCCACGAGACACTCAGCTCATCCTCTCCCTCACCAAGGAACCCAACATCACCAGACACAGTTTCCAGGAAGGAATGAATGGAATTGCATCCTGGATGAGCAGCAGCTGCCTGAAAATCAACTTAGATAAAATGGAAGTTCTCATCCTTGGATCCACCCCCTCCGCATGGGATGACACCTGCTGGCCCCCCCACCCTCAGCAACCCATCCACACCCACGGTCCACACCCACAACCTCAGCATCATACTCGACTCCTCCCTCACTATGAACCGACAAATCAACGCCATATCTTCCACGTGCTTCAACACCCTCCGCATACACCGCAAGACCTTCAAATAGATCCCCCCCGAGTACAGAAAGACCATCACCCACGCACTCATAACCAGCAGACTTGACTATGGGAACGCCCTCAACACCAGAATCAACAAATCTCTACTCCACAAACTCCAGATCGTCCAGAATGCCGCACCTAGACTCGTCCTCAGCATCCCACGACAAGACCACGTCACCCAGCACCTACAAGACCTCCACTGGCTCCTCGTTGAAAAGAGAGTCACTTTCAAGCTGCTCACACATGCCTACAAACCCCTCACAACACCTCAACAAAAGAATCTCCTTCCATGCCCCCAAGAGGAACCTCCACTCCGACGACCTTGCCCTGGCCTTTATTCCACACATCTGCAGAGCCTGAACAGGAGGAAGATCCTTCTCCTACATCGCGGCCAAGACCTGGAACCAACTTCCCCTCAGCATCAGACGAACCCCCACTCTGCAAGCATTCAGGAAGAGCCTCAAGACCTAGCTTTCCAGATGAGCCCGAGCTGCCCGAACTCCCCCCCCCCCCCCCCCCAGCGCCTTGAGACCCTCATTCCTGAGTAGTGGGCTTCACAAACCCCTGATTGATTGATTGACACTTTGAAGGATCCAATGTGCTCTGCCTCAGTCCTGAAGGCTCCAGACTATATCAAGCAGTTAATTGTGCCGACATATGCCAGCGATAGGTGCAGTTCTAGCCTAAACAAATGATGAAGGACATGACCAACCTGTTGCTTTTATAAGCAGAAGACTACTCCTTAGAGAACAGCGTTGGAGTGCCATAGAGCGGGAAGCCTTTGCAGTGGTCTGGGCCCTGAAGAAGATGAGGCCATATCTGTTTGACACTCACTTCCTAGTTCAGACAGACAACTGGCCTCTCATGCGGTAACAACAGATGAAAGGTGAGAACCCCAAACTGCTAAGGTGGTCCATATCCCTACAGGGAATTGACTTTACAGCGGAAATCAGACCTGAGACTGGCCATGCCAAGGCAGATGGCCTTTCCAGGTTCTTCCACTTAAAAGATGAAGACTCTCCAAGGTAAAGTTATTTTCATCTTCTTTCATTTGGTGAGTCATGTGAGAAAGTAACTCTTTGTATGGTTAACCCCCAACATCTTCCCTGATGTGGTTTCAAATGTAGTGCACCAGGTCCCTGCCAACCAAGTCCCCTTTGCCAGTGCTTCCTCCCTAAATCAAACTCCCAATTGGTACTTCTGCCACCTGTAAGTCCCTACTAAATGGTACCCTGGGTACATAGGGCCTGAGAGCTGAAGATGGTTCCTTTGGACCCCCATTACTGGGGCCATGCCACTGCCCTTGCAGCCTGCATGCCCCTGTGAGGGAGAAAACGACAAAGTCGACATGGCACCCAGCCTTGGTGGTATGCCAGCTAGCACTGCCTGGTAGCATATGCAATCACCTCTCTAGCAGACCTCACAGCCGGAAAGCAGGGTGCACTATGCTACAGGTGAGGGCTTATCTGCAAGAGCAGGTATGCACCTACAATGTTGGGCACCATTTCCTAATATCCATTTCCAGTGAAGCCATAGAGAGTACATAGGCTGGGAACTCGACAACTCGAGTTCCACAGCAGCATGATGACTTCGCTGAATACAGGAGTGTTTTGTACTAAGGTACTCCTTTCAGTAAACTCATACTGATGTCAGTGTGAGATTCATTGTACCATGTACCCAGCGGGCACCTCAGAGGTGCACCCTAAATCCCTTCCAATCCTCGTATGACCGGCTGTAGACAGCCAACCACCATCAGACAGATATCTGGATCCCCGGATAGAGAGCATCTGCTCTCTGGGTCCAGGAACAATCACCATCCTGGGCAGAGGTGTCATGCCTCCTCCCCCAGTATGGGCCAGTGCTCAGAGAGAGAAGCTCCAAAGGCCTACCGCCTTTGTATTGCAACCCCCAGCCTCTGCCTCTAGCAGCAGATGGCAGCTCCTGGTTTACACCCCCACTTTGGACCGGAAAATTCTAAAAGATAGGAGGTGGCTCACCTCTGCTAACCCTACGCCTAAGATGGGGGGAAGCGAAGTGAAGCACACTTTTCAGTTCCCTCCATCTTGAGGAAGGAGGGACCCCTCCAATCATGACTAGGTCTAAGCCCCTTCCCATAGGAGGGTGGCGTAATAGAGGGTGTAGTCACCCCAGGTGAGGTGCCCATTGGCGCTACCTGCTACTCCTCTAAAATGCCTCTTAAATGTAGTATTTAGGTGGCATCCCGAGACCTGGCCCTCAGATGTGCGACAACCTAAGAAGCAATAAGACGACTCTGCAGAGAAGACTAAAGACAACAACTGCGTTGGCCCAAGCCCTGCCGGCCTGTCTCTAGCTTCTGCAAACCTGCTACCCGTCTTGCAACCAGGGACCTCTGAGACCCTGGGAGGACTGATGCCTTTGACAAAGACTCCATTCTCCCATAGACAGCAGATCTGTTCACCAAGAAACAAACTCCAAGAACTGCCACTGGGAGGACCGACTCTGTCGACGCAACTCCCTGCTACAAAAGAACTCCCAGAACCACAGCATTGAGGACCAACACTGGTGTCGACACAACTCATTGCTACCACAGATCTCCCAAAGACTGCAGTGGTAAAGGACCAGCACTTGTGCTGACAGGATTTTACCCTGCCCGAAGGAAGCACCGTAGCTAGACAACCTCTACAACCTCAAGGGATCCTCTCTGCCTCATGACCCAGTTGCCCACAGCTCCGGGCCCGAGAGCCAGTACCTTCCTGCTATTAGCCCTGTCAGTCGCCACCTGCACTGCCTGCCCGACTGCGATCTCCCCAGGATGATCGGACGACGGCAGACCCCCCACCCGATCTACAGCCACCGACCACCAGCGACCTCAACGGTATCTGTGTTGGCTGGCTGCTGAGACCTATCCCACTCATTGACCCCGCAGACCACGAGGGTAAAAAATCATTGCCGGTATTGACCACCTTGGCGAAGATATTGAAATCCGCACCTGACGGGAGCCCCATTTACCCCACGACCGCGACCAACCCTGCACTCAATGTTGGTCTGACCATCTGAAGACTGGAACTGTAAGTTGTATACTCGCTTGATAAACCCCTCAAATTGATTTCTTCCACAGGAGAATCATGAAGTGCAGTGTCTACTTTTAAATATGAAAAGCATCTTTAATTGAAACATATTTACCTTAGCAAAAAGGTCTTGGTCTTAAAATCAAATACAAACAACGCTTAACTTTTCTAAAATTGGCCTGGATCTCCTGCTTCAGTTATGTGTCCCTCATTGATCGTTCTTGTGCAATAAATGTCCTACCATCGTCTGTATTAGGCCTAAGGCTGATTGACCACACTACCACAAATAGAGCACTCTAGGTTTTACATTGAGCCCGGTACACTTTTGGAGAACCCCTGGACTCTGTGCTCGGCATTAATAACCTAGTTGGCAGTGTTATATACAGAACCAGCTTCCTAGCTAGGCGATGTCCGCGGGACAACGGAATCAGCAAACCTATCGTCGATATAGAGGTGCCTGCAGATGCAGGAAAGTGACTCCTTCATTCCAAGGGAGATTCCTTCTTGCTTGGATGCAGCAGAGTCCTTGGGGACTCGGAGGATGCATGGCCACGGAGTTGCATAACTTGAAGAAGCACAGGGTTGAAGATGAAGTAGGATTATTCCCACCGGGAGCAGTCTTGCCTTTGGTCCTGGCTTGAAGAAGAACATAATTCCAGCGCCCTCCAGCAGATGGGTTTTTAAGCAGTCTTCAGATGATAGGCAGTCTGATCTTGAAGTTGTTATTGGGACAAATCTTAGGACCTACCTTCAGAGGAGCCCTTAAGTAATCCTAAAAAGGGGAAGGACCTCTTCTGTGGTGACCCACCTATTGGGGGTATCAGGGACGCTACTCAGATGGCCTGGCCAGTCAGATGCTTCCAGGGACAAAGATTCAACATGGCAGAATCAAGTGGCCACCTGAAGGAGCTCTGGGCACCTCCCAAGGGAGGAGCTGGACAGGGGGGGGGGGGGGGGATACTCCCCTGTCCTTTGTGTAGTTTTGTGCCTGAGCAGGAGCCAAGGCTCCTGATTTGGGCAAAACTGGTTTATGCAAAGCAGGCAGCAAATGTGCCATTCAATGCAGTCTGGTGGTGCTTGGAAGATCCCCTACCCTTCCTAATTCTAAAGAAGAGGTGGTCCCACCTTTCCACAGGAAATCCTTTGTTCAGTTTCATCTGCCCGAGCTAAGCTCATCAGCAGAGGGGCAGAACACTGTCTAGGGTAGGCAGAAGCGCAGGCTGACAGGCAGACCCTGTAAGGCTATACAGTTAGGTATTATGAGGTACTCTAAGGAGTCCCCAGTACATGGTATGATACAACTAACACTGGAATCAGTGTAGTTGCATGATTCCAGCATATTTGATACCAAACATGGCCAGGTTTGGGGCAGCCATTATGTATTTGGACATCTCAACTTGCCAATGTCTACTAAATACCTAAAAATCGCTGTCCCGCACTTACAAAGCCCAGAGAATTGAGTGTGGGTTTTGTGGGGCTACCTCCGCTAATTCAGGGGTCCCAACAATCTTAGAACCATGCACCCTGCCCATGGACTGAAGGGCATACCTTAGGGGTGACTTATAGATTATAAGTGCAGTGACCGGGATATAAGGAAAGCCTTATTTAAAGTGAAAAGCACATGCCCCATTTAACGCAGACTGCGATGACAGCTCTGCAGTCACAGTTTGGGTTCCCATGGTGGCATAATACATTCTGTAGCCCATGGGAGACCCCTGGTGTACCAATGACCTGGGGTACCCCCATTTCATATACTAGGGACTTACAATGTTACCCCATCATGCCAATTGTGGGGTGTACAAAATACTTACCCTGGAATTTAGAGAAAAGAGCACTGCCACTGGAGTCCTGGTTAGCAGGATCCCAGTGAACTACAGCCAAAATACACTGACAGCAGGCACAAAGTGGGGGTTTCTATGCCCCTATGAAGATCCTACTTCCCTATATGACCCAGGAAAAAAACTTCAAAGCAGAATGCTGCTTCCGCCTCCACAACAAAAATCACAGGAGCTCCCGCATTAGTGACTCCATGTTGTATCAAGTGCTGAGTTACTGCTGGATGGCAGTTGAGAGGAATAGCAATGGGCTGCGTCCTAACTGATTAATAAAGAATTCAAAGCGTAGCACGATCGGGGTATAAACCTTTTAATATTCAAGCTCAAAAAATCAACAGAACTAGGTAGTCCCTAAAAACTGATGGAGGACAAAACCCCAACACCATTGATGTCTCCTTTAAGAGTTAGAAGGGTAGTGTAATCAAGCACAAGCACTACTCAGGGTTCTTGCAAGTAATCCCTGGCCAAAACATTGGTGGCACTATTTTTTTTAAAAATAGTTTATTATTTTCCTTTGAACAAAACATATTGTTATTTGATTACACAGTTTTTCCATATCACATAGCAGTACAGCACATGACTCTACATCCAGCCCTTTGAAGACACTTCTACACAGCTTTAAATTTCTTATATCAACGCCCCATACTCTTGCCCCAAAGCCTTTCCCGTTAGTCTGTGTCAGAGGTGTCATCTTCCTGTAGTGGCGGCGGATCGCATATGCCTCCTCTAAATGTATTCCATGCCCCCCATACTTTATCCCATTTACGGGGGCATCCACGCCTGATGAATGCTGATCGCTCCGCCAGCATGGCTGCTTCCATGTCTCTTTCCCATGCGGACAGTGATGGTGCTTCCCCCGCCCCCCATTTTTGGGCTATGTTCCGTTTAGCTAACACAATCCCCAATGTAGCCCAGCTCTGAGCTTGGCGGTTGAGGTCATTAGGTTCCCACACATTCAACAGACAGCGCCTAGGTTCTGGCACCAATGACACTCTCCCCGACTGTGACAGCGTTCGCATCACCCGCTTCCAATATTCTTGGATTATAGGGCACTCCCATATGGTATGAAGAAAGGTACCCTCCTCCCCGCAACCGCGTAGACAGAATGGATGTGGTGCTCTACCCATTCCATGTAGCGTGCGTCTGGAGTAATATGAGCGGTGCAGAATCCGGAGCTGTACCAGCCTTAGCCTCGAGGGTATACCCACCTCCCGCGGAGAAGCCAGTGCCTCCCGCCATTCCGGGTCATCAAACTCGCCTACATCACGGGCCCATTTCTCTCGCAGGAGTCCCGTTGGGTCCGGCAGATTGTTTACTAGTTTACGGTACATGAGTGATGTGGCCTTCTTTGGCATATAATCTGTCAGCAACCTGTCATCCATGGGAGATGCCTCCGGAACCTCCGCGCCGGGTGCCAGCCTCGACACCAAGGCATGCTTAATCTGCGTATATCGGAACCATTCAGAGGTCGCCAGTTCGTATTGTTGTTGCAGGCGCGCAAATGGAACCACTGCACCCTTATACCACATGTCGCCCACCGCGGAGATCCCGATGCTGTCCCAGCTGTCAAAGCCCTTGCTGTTCCTGAGCCGCCCCAACCACTTTGTATCCCACGGAGGTGTGAGCTGGGTCAGAACCCCACGCCATCCCAGTCTGGCCTGGGCCGTATGCCAGATGACAACGGTCTGTCTCAGAGGGCCAATTAAATCTGGGGCCAGTCTTCCGTCGTATAGGGACGACAGCATACCCCTCGTGCCCAGTATGCCTCTGTCTGCCTTAAATGCTGGGTCGGACTGCGGCGCGTGGAGCCATTGATTGATTACCTTCAGCTGTGCCGCCCAGTAGTAAAGTTGGATATTGGGGAGTGCTATCCCTCCGTCATACCAGCCGCGGGTCAGTTTAGACCGCGATTCGTGCCGGCCCGTTACTCCATAGGAGGCTAGTTACTTGCGCCGCAATTGTGCGAAAGTAAGCAGGCGGCATCTGGTACGGCGTATTTTCCAGTACGTAGAAAAACCGGGGCAGGGCCATCATTTTAAAGAGCGCCGCCCTCCCCAACAGGGTCAGCGGCAACGCTCCCCAATGATGCACATCTCGTTTGAGACGGTCCATAGGGGGTCGGAGATTCCGTTGGAAGAAGTCTGCCTGATCCGCAGTGATGTGTATGCCCAAATATTTAAATGACCCTTCTGCCATCCTGAGTGGGAGGTCCGCGGGTAGCCGCGGTGGAGGGCCGTGCAGCACATACATAACAGATTTGGACCAATTTATCGTGTATCCTGACGCTCTGCCAAAGACCTCACAAATGTTGAGTAACGTCAGTATGGAGCGCCGCGGGGAGGACAGGTGCAGCAGCACATCATCCGCGAATAGGGATACTCGGTCTTCCCAGCTGTCCGACCATTTGAGTCCCCGTATCATGGGTTCCCAGCGTATCCATGCTGCTAGCGGCTCCAGCTCCAGGGCGAAGAGCAGTGGCGATAAGGGACAACCTTGACGTGTGCCACGTGTCAGGGGGGAATCTTCAGACATATGTCCATTTACATTAACGTGAGCCAGAGGTTTGGTATAAAGGAACTGGATCCAGGCACAGAATTTTGGCCCAAAGCCCCGGTGTAGTAGTACTGCAAATAGAAAGGGCCATTCGACCATGTCGAACGCCATTTGCGCATCCAGTGAAAGGAGCACCGCTGGCTCTCGCAAACAGTCCACCCGAGCCAACGCGCCGTACAAGCGCCTCAAATTATGGGATGTGCTTCTGCCGGGCATAAAGCCAGACTGATCTGGGTGTACGATTTCCGACAGGCGCGGTGTCAGCATGGTCGCCAATAATTTTGCGAGGATCTTCGCCTCCGCATTGAGCAGCGATATAGGGCGATAGGAGGTACATTTATCCGCTGGCTTACCCGGTTTCGGTATCACCACTATAGTGGCTGTGCGTTGATCAGGCGGAAGTTCACCCTTCTGCAGACTGTCAGTAAACATATTCAGCAAATGAGGGGCAAGTGTCCCAACCGCCCTCTTATAGAGTTGGACCGGTATTCCGTTTGGTCCTAACGCTTTACCGGGCTGCAGCGCGCCGATTGCCGCCTGTATCTCTTCTATTGTGAGATCAGCTTCCAGGGCATTCATTGCCTCAGGGGTGAGTTTGGGCATGTCAAGATCTTGCACATATGTCAGCGCCTCCTCCACTGTCATGGATGAGGCGGAAGAATAGACCGCCTGAAAGTGTCTTGCCAGGATGTGCACTATTTTGCACGGTTCAGTTGTTATCTGTCCCCCCTCAGCGCTAATCTGCGCAATCCACCTAGTGCCTCTATCTCTTCTATCTAACCATGCCAGTAGCTTCCCAGTTTTATCACCGACGTCGTAAATTTTGTGCCTCGAGGCTTCCAACTGCTGTCTGGTACGCTCAGTGAGGTGCTCCTTATACCTTGCCTGCGCTACTCGCAGGCTACAAGAAGCCTCAGGAGTTGGGTCTTGGGCCTGTTGAACCTCTGCCGCGCGTAGCACCAGTTCTAACGAGTGCAGTTCTAGGTGTTTTTCGCGCTTGTACGCCGCAATGGAGGCCATAGCCTGCCCTCTAAGGACTGTTTTATATGCCTCCCAAAGGACAGTTGGGGAGTCAACAGAGGAGGCATTGTCCTGAAAGTAAAGGCTCGTCGCCTTCGTGAGTGTTTTTTGGACGGCAGGGAGCAGGAGATAGCCTGGGTGTATTGGGTAGATACGGCATCGCGTTAGGTGGTAGTGCTTGTATTGTAGGAGTATCAGGGAGTGATCAGATATGCCCCTGGGTCTGATTTCTATGCTATGTTCTTGAGACAACCAGCCGAACCCAGAAAGTAGTCTATCCTTGTTAAGCTATTATGTACCCCAGAGTGGTATGTGAAGTGTTGCATTGTTGGGTGATATAGCCGCCATAAATCTGGTAGCCCGAGTGCTTCAATAAAGCTCCCGACGCGGGATACTCCCGTGCCACCCGCCCGTGCCGGGTATCGATCAGCGAGGTCGTCTATAACAGCGTTAAAGTCTCCGCCCAGTAGTAGCTCCCCCTCCGGTAAGTCAAGCAGAAATCCGCTGAGCGCCGGGAACGCCGTGGCATGTAGTGCGGGGGGAATGTAAACAGAGACTATATTTAGGGGCCGCCCCTCTCATTGAGCGACGATCGCTGCAAACCGCCCCGATCCATCAGTTTTAACTTTGTGTACTATTAAAGGGGATTGCTTTCGCACCATTATGCCCACCCCCCCCCCCGAGACCTGAGGAGAATTCGGAGTGTACTACCATCTTGTACACCCATCTATCCATCGCTTTACTAGTAGTGGCGGTAAGGTGGGTCTCTTGCAGCAAGACCACCGCCGGGGCGCACCTCTTAATACCCTGCAGGACCAGACCTCGTTTAATTTTGTCTCCCAATCCACGCACGTTCCACGTGAGCAGAGAGAGAGGCTGTATTGGAGTGAGAGGGTTCCCAGCTGACGCCTCATGCGTTGTATCAGTCATTACAATGGCTGGGGTAGTAGGTAACTGGCGTTGCGGATACATCAATGTAGGTCGTGTGCTATATTTGGTGCTTGTACTGCGTGTCTAAGTATCACTGTCACCATTAACATGAACTTTTGAGAAAACCATTTAAACAACCCCATTCCCCCCAACCACCTCCCTGCCTCCCTGCCATACGGACTTTGAACTGCCCGCCACCCCAACTCAGCAGAGTGCTCAGAACCCAAATCCCACAACATTACTTGTGTGCAAAGGAGCGGGATGTCCGAGGAAGACCAAGAACATCCCCTGTCCCAAGGTCCAATTGTCTATACGTTATAACAAAGCTGAGTAGGCAACTCCAGCCCCGATAGTCCTCCAAGTCCTCTACACACCTCTAGTCCAGGAGAGGCGCAGATCGTCGCCCTATCCAGCCTCTCCCTGCGACCGCTCTGCCTCCTCCGCCCTTCGGTCTTGATCCACGTGGTCCTCCGTCCCCCCAGGCTGCCGCCTTCGCCTGTCCGAGCGTCCAGAACTTTTCACCTGTTGCCATCCCTCGAGCCAATCGTGAGCGTCCTCTGGCGTCTCGAAGAACCACCTCTTCCCATCCGCTATCACTCGCAGTCGTGCCAGGAAAAGCATGGAATAGGGTAGTTCTCGAGCTCTCAGTTTCTTCTTGATCTCCAGGAAGCTCCTCCGCCGCGCCGACACCACCGCCGTATAGTCCGGGTAGAAGGACACCGTTGAATTCTGGATACGTAGGGGCGGCGCCACTCGGGCTGTTTGAAGAATGGCATCCCTGTCGCGGAAATTGAATATGCGAGCCAGGACCGGCCTGGGGGGCGCCCCAACTTTAGGCCTGCCTCCAGGTTCTCTGTGTGCGCATTCCACCGAGAAGAAGGTTGAGAGTCCCCTAGGTTGCAGTCTGGTTTTTATCAGCTCTTCCACGTATAGGTCCATGGCGGGGTTCCCCTCACTTTCAGGAATTCCGTAAATTTGCACGTTGTTGCGACGGGGGCGCCCCTCCTGATCGTCCAGCTTCGTCGCCATGCGCTTGTTCTCCGCCTCCAGTTGCGACACTTAATGGAGCAGATAATTAGTGTCTTTCGTCAGGGTAGATGTTGCGTGCTCCACTTCTGTGACCCTGGCCGACATTTTCTGAAAGTCCGCTCTAAGGAGGGACACATCTGTGGAAATAGACCCTACTGTAGTTTGGACTTTAGTAAGGGCAGCCATAATGTCCTCCAGCGTCACTTTAGGTGCCCCAGCTTCCTCCGCAACCTTTTCCGTGTGCCCATTTCGCTCCGGCATTGGGGAAGAGTCTTTACTGTATGCAAATTTATCCAGTTTACCCTGCTGGTGCGCGCGGTTTCCTTTCCCACTCATTTCTGAGCAGGTAGATGTCATTCAGTGTGACCTCTGCGTGCTGTGGGCCAGTTGGTGGAGCAGGGAGCCCTGGTTATCCGCCTTCGCTCGCCACTTAGTGCACGATTTATCACCGTCTCGGCCCTCAACCGGTAGCTCCTTCCCCCGGCGAGAAGCAGGTCTGCAGGCTCACCTCCAAGTAATTACAGGCCCCAGAGCCCCCTGGTGGCACTATTCTGCAGGTATTCTGCTCAGGAACAGAACCATGATTGGGACCATAGAAAATCAGCATGTAGGGACTGAGTCACCATACCACCTCTACCTGTGAGCCCCAGTCCGACTAGCTATAGTGTCTCACTTGCCCACCTAATCTTACCTGAGAAACAAGTTAATTGGCACCCCAGAAAACAACACTCTTGACCCTCTCAGGGATCACAGTAACAGGACACACCCTTTTGCTCTCTCACTCATACTCAGCCACAATAAGATAAACAAAAGGCATGAAGTAAGTTTAGAATATTTATTCAAACTATTGTGTCCTAAAATGCAGTATGCGTGCCAAAATCAGAAAACTAAAACATATCAGAACCACTGTTAGCATGGCTATTGAACCATGTACTATAAAGAGCCCTGTCATGTTATAAGACAGGATAACCTTAACCCCATCTTTCTACTGAAGCTAATTGGTTATATATCAAAGCTCTCTGTCATTTGTGGAGGACCCCGTATCTTAACAAACACAGATGGACTTTCGACTTCTCAGTTGACACAGTCACAGTGATCTTGTCTCTGAACTCTCGCTCCATCTGTTTTATTACTCTCCTGTACTCCGTTATATGACAAGACATCTGTGCTCATAAACAGCAGCTACGTTCTCGTGTTATGCCTAGGTGCTAGTGTCTGACCAGAGAGAATAACAAGGGGTATTGTTGTTTGACATTGTCTATGGTGTTCAGACTAAATCCCAGGAAGAGAACAGAATGCAAAAACATATGCAGGTTCCATGTGAAAGTAGTGTGGCACAAAGCCAGTATTGTTATATAGTAACGTGTGCATATGAAAATGCAACTTACAACTTGCACAACTAGGCTAACATAGGGAAAACTACAATGGGCCATGCAAGAAACACATGACACCCTTCCATTCATCAGTATAATAGCTCGAAAGAGAATGCTAAATGTAATTGGAAGGTAAATATACTCAGAGAATAGTTTAAAAGATGGCAGTTACTGAAAGTGATTAGAAGAAAATGTAAATGTAGAAAAAATAATCAAATTAGGGTGCTTCGGAGGAATCCATTGCGTCAATTGGCATCTCAAAGGCTAGAGTCTCCATTAGGGGTTTGAGTCCGCACATGATGATTGGTCAACTGCCCAAGTCACGAACTCCAAAGAAAAAACATGATCTTTGGTTTCAGCCGATGCCGAGACAGCCACCAGGCATAGTAAAGCCTGTATTAAGTGAGCCTTGTGCTGATGTACAAGTTTCCTTGTAGGCTAGTGGCTTCAATCCTTGCATTTTGAAGGGGCACCAGACACAGTGGAACAGGGGTTGCATGCAGGTAAACCAGCCATGTCGAAATGTTAGTGAGCAATCAAGATCCAGCTCCTGTAGTAGAAACATTCCAAAGATCTGAAGCATACGCTCACGGTAATGCTAGAACATTGCAAGCTCCAGAACCCTCGCAAAAGGAGCATTTATTGTGGAGAGACAGGAACAGGACCAGAATGCCACTAATGAGGAAAACAGCAACTGGAATCCTCTGAAGACACAACAAAAAAGGGAAAGGGTGAAAGCCGGTGAAAGCCGGTATTACTCAAAAGATGGTCTGAAAGAACTAACGAGGCCGGAGCCTACAATCTTAAAAAAGTGGGCAAGGCCGACTGTTTTAGAAGCAATAAAAATTTGATGCACTAATTCTCTGAAGTGCAGGTTATAATTTGTATTTAGGAATGACTGCATTTCACTAGAAGTTCTAGCCACCTGCAATTCTAAGCTCTGGCGAGCAGATGTAAGAGCTGCCTCTTATTGAAGCAATAATGCTTTGAAATATTAGAGATTCTGTGATTTTTAACTTGTTTACAAACGAGTGAACGTCGAACAGGAGAGTTGCATTCTTCTCCAGTAATAAAAACTTGCTTATTAGAACATTCACAATGATATATAAAGGGAAGTGACTATAACTCATGAATGAACCTGCTTCTATCTACCTATAAGAAAATGTTTCATGCATGTGATAAATTGAAATGTGGAAATAAGCAATGAAATAACACCATGTATGAGCCACACCGCCAAAGGCGTTTCAGCTATAGTGAATGGAAGTTGATCTAATTTTTTCTTAGTGCCTCATTGTGTAAGTTGCATCTTTCATGGCCATCAGTTGCTTTTTATGTGTTAAATGAAAGGGCATGAAACAAATCAATGTAATTCAAGTAATGCCAAGGAACGCACCCATTTTTGAGTGTTTGAAGCAGCCAGCTGAATTGCCTTGCTCAACGCTGACATATCACTTTGCATAAAATCAACAACAGATGATACAATGTTGTTGAAATTCTAAATACAAGATTAATACTATCACAACAGCTAACAATTTTTTCAAAATAATCTTGGAAGTTTGTCTTAAACCAGCAGCAGCTTCCATTTGGGACAATTTCCAAATGTAATTGTTAGTAGCACGTATAAATAATTAAGAATATGGGTATTTTGGTCCCAAAAGCAAATCTGATAACATCTTTCTCTCCTATCTGAAAGACATTAATTTGTTTCACTGCAGACAGTGTGGAATGTTCTAACTATTGTTGACATAACTTTCCCACTGAATAGGTGGTAACAATACCAGAATGTGTTGTCTAAGAGTATCGGGTACCAGGTCTGCTTGATTTAAACCCAGGCAGGGAATTAAGAAAACTGGCATGACAACTTTTTGTGTCTACGGGCCAAAATAACCACCCGCCAAGACTGAAAATTAGGAATTTAATTCAGTATAGCTTGTCAGATTCTGCCAGTTTTCAAGGTGGGCAACAAAGGGACTGTTTGGGGCATTTATTTCTTTATTTTTTTTCAGGTACTCTGTTGGACCATTTAGTTTAAAGAAATCATTTGTGTGGGAATCAAAAAGGCTCGAAACAGGGTCTCTGTGCCCTGTACCTTCAAGGACTTTGGGCCAACTAATCGACAAATGAGCCTGTATAGATGAGTTGAATCTGAGTAAGCATATATTTTCCGGGTGGGGTTGGAACTAATTTAAAATAATGTGATGTGGGGTCTGAAGTGTCTTATCCTGTAAAGTAAGTGTACTGGTCTTTTAGCTTTCGGGAACTCCCTTGAGGAGAAGTTAAACAATATTCCCATCGGGTATAATTAAATTGGGTACGCTTTCCACTGGCTCTGTGAAGAAAATTATGTCCATAGTGATGATAACAGAACATATCCGCGTAATTAGCAGAATGAAGATAGAGATCCTCCGATTCAAAAACTGTATAATACTCTAGTTCAGAAAACATAGAAATTACAGTGTCAACATCCCAATAATCCGAATGCAACGCTGGTACTATTACACTACCCATAGAAACTTTGAACACATATGGTACCTGCAGGATGTTCGTAGGACCGAATATGTTGAGAGGAACCTTATCTCAAACAATTCCATCGGTAACTGGAATGGCTGAAATGTTAATGAGGGGAAAGTCCCTTTTCAATATATGTGATGAAGGATAAGGGGCCAACACCCCATCGACCAGTTCTCTAGCAAAATGTTGCAGGAGGTAATAGCCATTGATTAACAAGAACAAAACTGTCATAAATCCAATCCACATGAACAGGAAAACCAGGGAAAGTACGACCCAGTCATAAATCCAAGGTGGGACTACATAAGTGCATTTTAACCATGAATTAAAACTCAAATCCGTGCTGGGGATGTATGCAAAACAGACGAACTGTCTGTAGAAAAATCATCTTCATCTATGTAGTACCCGGAGGTACTCAGCTAGAAAACAGGAGGCTGTGACTCAGCAGTAGGGCTAGAAAAATCCAATTCAGAAGGATTTGCCAAGGGTGGATCATTATTAACAGCATCCATTGTAGAAGACGGGTTAGTATAAACAGGTATTGTGTCAGTTAAATTGTCAGTCGAAGACTCAGCCTCCCCCTCCCCCAGCTTGGGAGGATCAGCATTGGTGGTGCTCATGCGCTGCAAAGAAGTGTCTTGGAAAGGAACAACTGTTCTGTGGTATACTATGAAGAATCAGCCACATGGTGCAATTTGACAGTTCAATGGAGCCAAAGTAATTGTCTTTAGAGCCTAGGAGGGGTGGTAAAATTACAGTGTGTGTACATTGGATGCCAAAGACTTGAGCAGGAGCATGGCACTTAGGGCCAAATTCCTGTTTGATTGACACCTTTTCTCAAACTAGCTCTCCAATCTTTGGAAGCCAGCCGAAACCAGTAGTTGATCTTCAGCAATGCTGGATGTAGAATCAGGCAAGTGTTGACGAGATTGAGCGCCACAGAACTTTTTTAGCTTCTGGCAGCAAAGTGGTTATCTATGTCAAATGTTGTGGCAGCCACCACAATGTCTGGACCATCAAAGTCTGGAACATGTATCTTGATGCCAAAAAGCACTTTTTCCGGGTCTGCTCACCTAGAAATCTTTTAGGGAGGCTATTTATTTCTTGTTGATCCTCCATAGCGATGGTTCAACCAACTACATCCTGTACCTAATACTCTGGTCGTTAAGGCCTGCTTTTAGTCACTGTTTAGTCTTACGATAAAAGAATTGCCGCTGGCCTATATGAAGAAAGAAAATGCACTTGCACACCCATAGAATTTATAGAATTGCGTGGAGCTTTAAAAGCAAAAGTCCCAATGAAGACTTGTACTTCTTTAATAACAGTTTGAACATCAACCTGATGCCGTGGCCAAACCCAGAAGAATCTAGAGCAAGGATCAGCTGCAACCAAAATGAATTTGAACGGAAGGCTTGTTGGAGATATCGAGCTGCATCTGCGGTGGACGAGAAACAGTTGAACCTTTAATCTGCTGACATATGTTGCAGCATAAAACATATTTCCTGGCTTGTTGGTATAAACCTTGCCACCAATACCGTTGCTGTAAGAGCGAAATAGCGGAAACTACTCCCTCATGAGCGGAAGCTACACCTTCATGAGCGGCCACAATTAGATCATGTGTGCGGTCTGTGTTGGGTATAACATGATCACCAACCCCGGAAATAGTAGCAAAAGGAACACTTTGGTCATTTAAGCAATAAAATTATATAGAAGGAAAGCCCTTGGGTAAAAGTGTGCTGTCTTTAAAAGCATTCACGGCAACAATAATATAATATAATTGTGGATACGAGTGTTAGAGTGTGTTACCACTGCAATTTTAACTGTGGCTACTACAGATTTGGCTGCTTCATCCGCCAGAGAATTCCCTACAGCATGTGATACCACACGTTGATGACTCAATGTATGTATAAAATGAGTTTGTGATAACTTATCCTTAATATCTGCTACTTTAACCCAATGCAGTTTGTACTTGATTGTGCTACCCTTGAAATCGCGAAATTTATTTTGTTTGCCAAAAATGAAAATTATCATTAAAAGATTTTACGCAATAATACGAATCACACTAGAAGTGTGGGGAATTGAGGATCTGTATTTTTAAGTGCATGAAGCAAAGCCTTCAGTTAGGCAACTGTGCAGTGCAGGCTCCTAGAGACTGTGTACGAGCTGTTTAGGGGTAAAGACAACGCCATCCAACATAGTATCAATAATGATGGAGCAAGCAGCAGAATACTGCATCTTAGAACTTATAGCAGGTTGTTCGGAACCGTCAGTATAAAATATGTAATATATTGATCAAGAGGCAGAACTGAGGGAGGTAAAGGATGAACATGCTCATATTGAAAAAAAATCTTGTGTCTGTATGTAAGGGTCCACATCTAGGGCTGGTAAGGACGTAGCACATTGTAGCCATCGTGGAGTTTCGCATTAGAAAAGTTCGTTTTTGTGACAGCCTCCAAGGCTGGCACAGGAGAAATGACAATGATGTGTTTACCTTGAGCCAGTGGCCGTTCTTTAAGTATGGCCATCTGTACAACAGTCACTACTTTTTTAGTAGATGCAAAGAGCATTTCTGCAGGTGAATATAAATGTGACTTATGTGCTATAGGTACTCTTTCACCTTCATTGAAGGTGACATATATAAATGCAGTTGCACCTGGGATAAAGCAGATGACCAAATTTGTGGTATCGATGCATGTATGTAAGTGGCATGTTTCAAATAAAGCATATTGTAAAGATCTTCGCGTGTCAGTGTGTTCCGATCTCCAAGAAGAAGTGAAAAAATCTGGACTTATTAAGGCATATAGCGGTTTAATACGCTGTTCATAATCAGCCATATAAGTTCTGCCAAAATTCAAAATCTAGCAGTATTTGGAGAATGCAATTGCGCTCACTTCTCCAGAAAGTGAGGGGCAAAACTTTTTCCCTCATTTGTAAGTTCATATCCGAAGAAAAGGAAACTCAAAAAGCTATATTTAATTTTTTTTCAGTTAAACTTGTAGCCCAGGTCTGCAAATCGCAATATTATATGATCAACTCTTGCTAGATGGGGATTTAGTTCATCACCTGTCCGGTAGATATCATCTATGTAGGACAGAGCATCAGGGTCAATTTCATGAAGAATCGACACCCATGGACTCAGTGGGTGGTGCCTCTGTGACTTTCTCCCGGCAGCCCTATTCTGATACCCGTCAAAACAAAGCACCGAACGGTGCTAGCACCAACAGGACCATCGTGTCCTAGGTCAGAGCCTGGGCCCCTTTCTGAAAGGCTAGATCTTTGGGAAGAATGGAATGGTCCAATGGACCCTTTAGAATACCAGCTAGAAGGTCAGGATATGGACTAGTGTGAGGAACTCCGTGATGCCAGTGGTCTGGACATGTCCTAAGATACAGGCATGCTTTCTCCGCTACCGTGTCTACGGAGGAGAGAGCATCATTATTCCAATGTGGTGAGGAGGGCAACTGAGGTCTTGGATCTTGAATTTTCCTCATGGCAGTCAAGCCTAACATTTTGACAGAAGCTTCTGCTTCCGAACCCCTTCTCTCTTTTAATAAAGCACTAACAGATGTCCCACTTGGAACCTGGTCCAAGCCTAGCACAGGGGCTCCTGTAAAAAGCATTGAAAGAATTGAGTAAATGGTCCTCCTTAATCAATATTGGGTTTCCGGTAGTCAAGAAAAGTTGCAAAGTCCCAGGTGGTTTGTTATGTTTTATACATCTTTATTTTATTTTTTTTAAAGCTTTTAAGCTTCATCCTCACTCTCCATAGTGTTACAAAATACATATTTGGTGTGTAGCAGCCAACACGTGTTTTGCCCTATAGTGGTCAATAGGACCAGGTCTTTCTCAAGGCTTTTGATAACTTAGCAAGCAAACAATATCATTTAACGGACATTCGGCATCAGGTATTTCATCAGGCAAATCTGGTAAGATCAGATATATCTGCTGGATCAATAGACGACTGGTCCTGGGTACAATCCCTTGTCTGGAATGGCACAGCAGTTCTGAAGGGCTAGACCTTTGGGAAGAATGGGATCGGTCACTGGACCCTTTAGAATACCAGTCAGAATGTCAGGATATGGACTGGTGTGAGAAACTCGGTGATGCCAGTGGTCTGGACACATCCCCAGATACTGGTTTCTCCCCTTCCGTGTCTACGGAGGAGAGAGCATCATATTCCATGGTGGTGAGGAGGGCAACTGAGGTCCTGGATCTTGAGTTGCCCTCGGTGGCAGACAAGACTAACATCTTGACAAAAGTGCTACAGCGGGGAGCTTCTGCATCCAAACCCCTGCTCTCTTTTAATGAAGCAGTAACAGAGGTCCCACTTGGAGCCTGGTCCAAGCCCAACACCTGTAAACAGTACAATTGCCCATCACCCCCACCCCACATCTGGGGACCCAAACTTCCTCACCCAACACCCCACCCCTGAGAGCTTGTTTCTCCAAGCCTCTACATCCCGTGCCGCGTTCCCTGCCACACCCTCTGACATGGAATCCAAGAGAATGGATAGCTTAGGAGAGAAGATGTTTTCTTTCACCAGCAAACACAATAAGGTAATGGACGGAATGCTGAAACTTTTCACCCACTCACCCCCAGTCACAGATCTTTTTATTTTTTTTAAATATTTTTATTATGTGTATCAATGCATAGCAATACATCACAAATACAGGTCAGTGTGGTCCGTCCCCCCCGCTCCGCCCCACCACTTTCCCACTTATACAGCTTCTGATCTGTCCGAGGGTTACACATTCCTCAAATATTATCGGCTAGCATTCCCGTCACCCTTCTATACCCATCCAACCCTGTTCCTCCTCCCCGTAGTCTTTCTTTCACCTTATGTTGACAGCCCTCTGTATTTCACCCAGCTCCCCCAGACGTTATTCCATTTACCAGGACATCCCCGCCCCTGATAGATTACCTTCGGTGCTGCACAACACCAATCTAGATCTTGCTCCCACTCCCTTACTGTAGGTATCTGCACTTTACCCCACCTTCTAGCTATATTCCTCTTTGCCACCATATCGGCTAGCATTAGCCATAATTTAGCATATCACAACCATTTCAGGGCTTCCCTTACAGTTAACAGGTGTCATTTAGCCTCCATCAGAACAGCCTGTCCCACCACCATGGATATCACTTTTATTGTCCCCTTCCAGAATCCCTGCAGCACAGGACAGCACAATAATGTATGGAAAAAGGTGCCCTCCTCTCCACAGCCTCTTACAAACTTAGTTGAGTCATATTTACCCATTTGAAAAAGTCTCAGTCTGGTTGTGTATGATCTGTGTATTATTGTAAGTTGTATTAGCCTGAAGCGGCCCCTAATTGCTACTTCTGTTGGGCTCTGTTTGACTTCCAACCATTCATCCTCCTCTAAGATCCCTACATATTCCTCCCATTGACCACTTAGGGCTACCAGTGGATCTGGGGTATTGTTTATTATTTTCCTATATATTATAGAGGTTGCCTTTTCTGCTATTGGAACCACTAGGAATCTATCTTCTAGCGGGGAGTATTTTGGTATGTGTAGTCCCATTTTTATATGTGCTTTTAGAGCGTGCTTCAATTAAATACACCTAAAATTCTCAGTATCTGACATTTGGTATTCAACCTGCAGTCTCTGGAAATCCACCATTTCTTGACCCTTCTTGATGTCTCCCAGAAAATCTATGCCCAGGAGTGCCCACGCGAGGAATCATTTTAACTCTTACACCTCCTCCAGAAGGTCATTGTCCCACAAGGTGATCCGCTCCGTCAGTCTGCCATCCCAGCCCAGAAATGTAGTTGCCTCTCTCCATAGTCTGACTGTAATTAGCGTGTGGGTCAGCAGTCTTCCCATAGATCCTTTACTATATAGAACCTCCAGGTACCCTCTCTGTTCCATTGCCCAGTGATCCACTCGATACCCCGGTTCCTCTACCGCAAAGACCCAGTCATTTACCGTGACTAGCTGTGCCGCCGTATAGTACTTATGTATATCTGGGACTGCTATCTCGCCGTCATACAGTCCTCGCTGTAGCTTGCTGAGTGCTATTCGAGAGTTACCCCCGACCAATAGCAGTTGTCGTAGCTCTGTATCAATTTTTGGGAAGAACCCCGCTGGTATTCTAAAGGAGTGTTTAGTAGGACATATAGTAAGCGTAGTAGTGCCATCATCTTAAAGATGGCTGCACATCCCATCAATGAGAGTGGCAATATTCTCCAATGTACCACGTCTATCTGCAATTTGTGCAGTTGGGGAGTCAAATTATCATCTCTGAATTTTTGTTTTATGTTCTGTGTGTGAGATCATCATTGCCAAATATTTAAATTTGTCCTTGATCGGGAGTGCATTCCCTGCAGTCTATAAGGTCAGCACTGTTCCTGCCAACACAAATAGCAGGGACTTACTCCAGTTTATTGGGTACCCTGGGTAACTACCAAAAAGCTGAAATATGTGTAGAATGCGATGTACCGTCGAGTAGGGTCTGGTTGCAAACATCAGTATATCATCCGCATAAAGCAAGATTTTTTCTTTCCACTCATCTATCGTTATGCCTCTTATTGTCGGGTCGTTCCTAACCCACTCCACCAGTGGCTCTAAAGCGTAGGGGAAAGCGGACATCCCTGCCTCATAACCTTGTTTAGCGTCTTTTGTCATGACACTGTACCATTGACTTGTATTCTGGCCATTGGGTTTGTATATAGCAGCTTAATCCAGGCCCTTAACTCGGGGCCAAAGCGCGTCAGCACTGCAAACAAATAATCCCATTCTGTGCTGTCAAAAGTCATTTGGGTGTCTATTGACAATAGTACAGCACTTTTGTCTGGTTTGAGCTTCGCTACATGCATCACACCGTACAATTGTCTGAGATTTAATCTAGTGCTTTGCTTAGGCATGAAGCCTGACTGGTCTGGGTGTATCAGGCCTGTTATAACTTTAGTGAGACTGGTAGTTATTACCTTGGCCAGGACCTACGCCTCTGAATTTAGCAGATATATTTTTCTGTAGAAGGAAAAACTCTCTGGAGATTTACCCTGTTTTGAGATGACCACTATCGTAGCTAATCTTTGATCTTCCGGTAGACTGCCCTATTGCAGTGACTCTTCAAACATACTTAACATGAGAGGGGCAACGAAAGTTGCCACTCCTTTATATAATTCCATTTGGCCCTGCTGCTTTTCCTGATTGGAGCGCCCCAAAGGCCCCCAGATTTCCTCTCCTGTGATGTCCCAATCTAGTTCTTACCTATCATCTTGCGTAAGGAGTCGTACATCCTTTAGGAGTTCGACAGTCCGCCATAGTGCGGGTTGTGGTACATTGATATAACTGTTCATAATAGGTCGCAAAGACATTCGCTATACTTTCTCCTGTCACACAGAGTTTGCCCTTCATATTTTTAACCTCCAGTACCCAGTTACGCTCCCTGTCTCATTTTTCCAGCCATGCCAGCAGCTTCATAGCTTTAGCACCAACTTTGTATATCCTCCTCTGGATGCCCCTAGCATATTCCCTAGCCTTTATCTCCGCCAGATATAGCTTCTCTTTCTGTTCAAGCTGTATTTTTTTTTATTTGTAAATTGAAGGCTTGCAATAAAATACAAAAGCGTCACATGCAAGCCATCAGCGTTGCACCATTGAAATCAGTACAAGCAATTTTGAGTTCCACAAAGGTGTCGAACAGAGATATGAAACAGGAAAGTAGCAACCATCCCCTGTAAAAACAAACAGGGCCCCCTCCTTCCCCCCCCCTCCCTGGCACTACAACAATATGAATTACATAAATAAAGCAGCTTGATGTCTTATGGCACACATGAAAAATGACACATTAACCTTTGTCCAATTGCATTGGGCATCCTTAGCATAGAAATGAGAATACATGGCACCTTACAAATCAGGGTGACTCAGTAGATATACTGTTAGTGGGGCCCAGAAGTTCTTAAGCCGCGACGATTCAGGTAGTTCTTCGGCATAGATCTCCAATTGCTCCCGACAATAGGTCAAATCGCGGATCCACTTTCAAACAGTGGGCAACCCCTTTGCGCCTCAACATTGCACCACTGCTCGCTTGCCCATTAGTGTTGCCACAGCAACCAACCTCCCGTTGCAAGGATTCAAAGACGTCACATTACCCAGCAGGCATAACTCAGGTATACATCTCGGCCATTCCAGCACAACATCCGTTAGTACGCTCACAACTTTAGATCAGAACGCAGCTATCCCTGTACATAGCCAAGAGATGTAAAAAAAAAAAATATATAAAAAAAAAAAAAAAAAAAAAAAAAAAAAAAAATCGGCATCCGCCTGTCCACGCCGCACACAACAAGCTGTATCGTGCCGTTCAAATTTCCGCAATTGCACAGGGGTATAATAGAGCTGGTGTAAAAATTTAAAATGTATGATGCGAAGGTTGCAGTTAGCTGTAAGGCGCTTCATTCCATTTAATGTATGTGGGATGTACCTCCGACTCCCGCTCACGGAGGGATGCAGCGTATAGTTTAGTAATCAGCCCCTTAGGATCATCCCCAGCGAGCACCGCCTGTTGCGCTCGCAATGTCTGAGGTTCAGTTGGCTAATTAGGATATATATATCCCTAATTGCTTGTCGAACAATCACGTACGTGAAGCACAACATAGAACCATGTGTCCGACCCGCCTGTACATCTGGCAACGAGTGGAACTGGCCTTGTTTATACAGGTCCCCCAGGTGCGTAATCCCAACCGTTTGGAATGTGTGCAGCGCAGAATGCTCTTGCGCCACCGAGATGCCAGGATGCGCCGCGACCGGTAATTTAGGGGCATAGATGTAAGACAGTTTTGCCCGTCTAGCCAGTGTCTGCCAAGCCCAAGCGGTGCACTGCACCGGATTGATTTCTGTCCGGGGGCCTCCACTCCCACCCGAGAGGGTGGCTGCTACCAGCAGTAGTGGGAGTATTGCGTCAGTCTCTGTCTCCATATGAGGAAGAAAACGTGGGAAAAACCAATAATGCGCAAATTGCGCCTGTGTGCACAAGTAATAGAGGCGCATACCCGGCGCCTCGAACCCACCACGTTCAAATGGCTGCACCGGAATATGCAATGACTTGCGTTATCCCTTTCAGTGGAAAACGTCCCCTGGATGCACTCAAAAAAATATATTTCAATGACTTTCAAACAGTTGTTTCTTCAATTTTCATAGATGTATTTATTCAAATTTCTTCTTTAACAATGATTGTGTTAGTCATACGTTTCAAATTATGAACCCAATGCATTTTGGGCCTTGCCCTTCTTCAGGGGGCCTATTTTCTGTTATAGGTAAACACACAGCATTCAATATTTCAATATGTAAGAAAGTTCACAATTCCATCACTAGAGAATACCTTATATCCCCAAGGTAAAAGGCTTGAACGTAAATGAAGAATAGTGTTACTCAAAGTTTTCATTGAAAAAAGAAAATCGTAAACGGATTTTTAAAGATAAAAAGATGGATCATGCTGACCAAAGATCTGCTGCAAAAGTGACTGTGACTCCTTCAAATTTAACATACTCACGCAGCAATTCAGGGAAGTAGGTTGCAGGCTAACAGCATGTCATCCGCATAGAGCGATACAACTAATGGTCGTTGTCAGAAGCGCAGCGCAGCAGAGGCATGTAATTGGCGCAACTTACAGGCCAGTGGCAAATAGCATTTGCAACAGGGGGCAGCCCTGCTGTGTACCCCTGCCAATGGGGAATGCCAACAACACCCAGCCGTTCACATGAGCTGTAGCGGTGGGTTCAATATACAACACCCTGCAGAAAAAACAGGGGGGGGAGCCCTTTCGTGCGAGAACAGTAAACATACATTCCCAAGAGAGAGAGTCAAATGCCTTGGTGGCATCAAGTAGCACTGCTACGGCCTGAAAATAAGAGTAAAAAAAAATTAAGAGTCGTGAAAAGGGAACGTAGATTGTGCAAGGTAGATCGTGCAGGCACAAGACCTGATTGGTCAGGGAGTACCAGCAAGAACACCAGAGGGCGAAGGGCGATCATTTTTGCCAAAATCTTGGCGTCGATATTGATCAATGAGAGTGGTCTGTAGGAATAGCAGCAATTGGGCGCCTTATCAGGTTTCCGTAGCATCACCAATAGAGCCTCCCGTAACAAAGACGGAAGACGTCCGGTGTCGTACGCCTCACCCTAAACTTCAAGAAGTTTGGTGGCTTGGTCATCCCCGAAAGTCTTATAAAACTCGCTCGAGAGCCCATCTAAGCCCGCAGCTTTACATGTGGGGAGGGACATAATAGCGAGCTTTTCATCTTCCTCATTAAAAGGTTGAATAAGATATTCTCTATGGCCAGGAGCCAGGAGCCAGCCAGCCCAGTGCGACATCGTCCAAATAGGAGTGGATATCATTCGACAGCACCACGTCCCAGTTTCTATAAAGGGCCATATAATAGCTATGGTCTCACTGATGTCAGCTGTTGTGTAAGGAGCTTCCCCTGCCTCATCCAGCATCTCCGTGATATACTCCTGACTCCACGGTGCAGTCAACTTTTGCGCAAGAGAGCGGCTAGGCCGACCCCCCTGCCATAATATCGGGCTGTGCTGCACCTGAATCTGTGTACCATCTCCTGGTCGGCAGTTTTGTTATGTTCAGTCACTAGTTCACGGATTTTGGACAGGGTTTCGGGCAGCGGGTCCGTCTCATAGGATCATTCTAAAGCTGAAATATCAGCAGCCAATTTGCGAATTCTACACCTCAGATCATACAGAACTCCAGCCTGTGCCCCCATACAGACCCCCTTGATAATGTCTTTGAACGCTTCCCACATGGTACCTGCGCTATCAACAGAGCCAGTATTTTTCCGAAAGAAATTGCAAATAGCCTCCCCAACTGTGGCCTTGAAGACCAAATCCATCAGTGAGGACCGCTGTAATCACCACTGGAACGGCTGTCTCTCACACGCCGGGACCTGTAGGTCCAAGAGCACTGGGGAGTGGTCCGAAAGTGTCCAAGCCAAATGGCACACCCCTATCGCCCAAGCACATGCAGCCTCAGTAGCCAGCCAGAAGTCCAAGCGGGACCAAGTCCCGTGCACAGATGACACAAACGTACTCTCTCGCATCCCACGGTGCTGCAGACGCCACACATCCCTCAAGCGTACCGCATCCATCAGGCCAAGCAACACCTCCACGCTTGTTTAGGCAGTGCTAATTCACTACCCATATGATCAGCATCCATATCTAGGCAAACATTGAAATCCCCTCCCCATATTATCTCTGCGTCTGGGAACCCCGAGATGCAGCGCCAAACATCAGCGAAAACGACCGGATCAACGACATTTGGTCCATACACATTCACAAAAAGAACACTTGACCCACCTAGCTGGCCATGCACCAGCACCACTCTGCCCAGATCATCTGTCTCCGTGCGCGTGACGTGAAACGGAATCCCTTTCTTAATTAGAATCATCACTCCCCGTGCGTAGCTAGAGTAAGAGGATACTACACTAAAGCCAGCCCACCTAACCCCCACGGTCTTTTACGAAGATTTCTTAAGGTGGGTCTCCTGCAGAAATGCGACGTGGACATCCCTCCTGTCTAAGTAGGCAAACACTGACCTGATCTTTTTAGGAGTATTGAGGCCACGAACATTCCAGGTTAGGAGTCATATTTTTCCACTCATCTGGTCAGTGGATATTAAGGTGACTTGGCAATCAGACATAACAAAAGCATGTGTGTGCTATTACATAGAGGAAAATAAAGTTCACAAAATACAAAACATAAAGTGCCAGGCAGCCTCCCCCCCCTTCGCAACCCCTCATCCCCCCTCCCACTTCAGCATCCCCAACTCGCCAAAGCCATCCCAACCCTCACCCTCCCCTTCCCCTTCCCAACTAACGAACAGCAATACAAAACATAGATGGGGCATTCCAATGAGAGGGCATCAGAGTGCTACTGTCCTCCAATCTAGTAGGAGGTAGCTGAGCAGGGTTCTGTTACTATGTCTGATAAGAACAATACCAAGGATCGTGCACATGATATGAAAGCATGCATACTACATTTGATCACAACTGTGTCCACCTGTACAGGGGAGAGAAGCAAGACATACAGTTGAGCAGCACGGTATGGGCCAGAGTGGGGCCTAATGATGTGGACAGGCAAACTTGGCAGTAGGATAGGTTCTGCAAACACGCCCTACAGGCCTATTGTTCCTCTGTATCCGACAGTGTTCGGGATTCGCGTTGCCTTCTCTTGAGGTGTTTTTCATGTTCTAGGGCTGCCTTGGGGTTCTTGAAAATGTGAGAGTCCCCGTCAGGGCCTATCTTTAGGCGGGCAGGGTATAACATGGCGTAAGGGACCCCTTCAGATTGGAGAAACTTTTTGACAGCCCCAAACTCCCTTATTGCAGCTTGCACAGCAACAGTAAAATTGGGAAAGAACGAGGAGTTTACTGCCTTGGTGTTCAATAGTGCCCTTCGCCGTGGCCAGGTGTAAAATGACATCCCAGTCCCTGTAATTCAGCACTCTTGCAATAATGGGGCAGGGAGGAGCGCACAGGACCGGTTGATCAGCTAACGAGCGATGCACCCGCTCTACAATAAACATAGGTGAAAGCTGCTCTGTACCAAAGAGATCTGTGATCAAGGTTTCAATAAATGTCCCAATTTTGCCCACATTGGTTGATTCTGGCAGTCCCGTGATACAAATGTTATTACGCCTGGAGCGTGCCTCCAAATCCTCATTCTTAGCCTGTATGACGGAGAGAACTTTTTCGATATTAAGATTTTTCCCGGCGACATCACTGAGGCCATCTTCTGTCGCAGATACCCAATGTTCGACTTCCCCCATGCAGGCATTATGCTTTTCTAACTGCAAGGACATGTGGTCTAGTCGATGGTTGATAGCCGCCAGCGTGCCCTCGATGGATTGAAGGCTGCGTTACATGGCCAACAGCGTGGTCTCAAGGGTGGAGGACCCCCCTTCCTGTGCATCAGCCTCAGAATCCGAGGCAGCCTTCTGCGGAGTCTTAGTAGATTTACATGCCTCAAACATGAGGCGAGGCTGGATTTTATCTGTTCTACCCATGGCGCACAGAGTCCTGACAGGATGATCTGGAGGGGGGAGAGGGGAACCTGGCACTCCCGACTCCCCCTGTAGGTCGCAAGCATGATGCCAAGAGTGCTCACTCCGCGATCTGCTCTACCAGATTAGACCAGTGGTGCGCCCAAGATATGTATGCTCCCAGCCATACACTAATACAGGAGAACTTAGAGAACAGGGATGCAAGTCTTGGCTAGAGTACAAAGAAAATGCCTTCTGCGTGGTATATGTACTCACGGCGACAGGCCCCACACCGAGAGCAACATAACCAGTAGCCCGGTTGAAGTAAGGGGGCAAATGCAAATCTCGGGCTGCCAAGTTCGAGGGAAGGTGCCCACTCAGGAGTTTCAACTGGAGGAAGAACCGTTGTAATGCAGGGGCTTGCAGAGCTCACTCCAGCACAAAGCCCGGTCCACAGGGAGGCCCCTCCACCCAGGGCCCCACAGCAACAGCCACAGAAACAGCTGCACTCAGATGGTCCACATGGAGTTCAGCGCACAGATACCAGCCAGCACCCCAGCAAGCGACAGCACGTGAGCATGAGGCCGAGGTCCGGTAGTCGTGTAAAGCTCTCCTCCTTCATGTCACCCCCCATCAGGGGTTCAGCACCACAAACCTCAAGTGGGTCTTAGACAGCGCAGGCCTCGCGCTGTAGAGGGGGGCAGCCCAGCAACAACTGTGCAGAGAGCAACGGTCAGGCTAATAATATGTGTCAATTAATGGAAGCTCTGCCTCCCACGTTGCGGTGTCTCTCCCTGGAGGGATTGCATCAGCCGCCAGCTCCCCCTAAGGCACCCGCCCCAGCTCACAGGCCGCGGCACTGGCCAGGGCCCACGCCCGCCTCCACAGTCACGAACCACGGCCAGACCGCGCCCAACTCACCGAGACCAGCACCCCAAGGGTTGCCTCCACCAACAGTCCTTCACCTTGGCGCGAGGCCGTGGAGTCTCCTGCCAGGCCGCAGTGGTTCACGTCGCCGGATCGAGGCTCGCAGTCGAGGTAGCAGCTCCCGATACCTCAGCTCTCAGAGCCGTCCCCTCAGTCCACATACAGCTGCAGCAGCGCCGGTCTGCTTCCAGTCGGCGCCTCACCTCAGCGGGTGAAGAAGGAGCACAGCAGCTGGGTTTCGTTAGTTGGACGCCCCGGCGGCCGCCATCTTGTTCGGTCACCGCGGGCCTTGGTACCTCCGAGAATCAGTCGTTATGGCGCACTCCGGCTCTCCACAACTCCACCGAAGCGTGCAGGGGTCACATACAGCTAGGATTACACAGTTTAGCAGTGTAGATGCAGCTATTACAGGCGGATGGTGGCTCAGCCAGGCAGAGCGACCCTATAGTGTGTCCATCTTGACGTGCGCCCTCTAGCGTATCTGTACATCCAGTCTCTCGCGGGAGTCTCTCCTTACGATGTCCTAGCCTCATTCCCTGCCAGGCTTTAGTTTGTATTTTGTCTCAATCTTCTGGCTATATTTTTCCTGGGCCCTCGTGTAGCATCTTCAGTTGCCTCCACCTTGTTGTCTGTTACCTTGCCTTCACTGCCATTCATGTCCGCAGTTTTCCAACTCTCTGCCACCCCTCTAGCCACTCCCATGCTTCCTATGGAGTGGAGAACCTTCAGATCTTGCCTTTTGCTGTCACGTGGAGTGTGGACGGGAAGAGCATGGAGTATTGTATGTCCTTTGCCCTTAGTGCTTTTTTTACTTCTAGGAATGTCCTCCGAGCTTGTTGTACTTTTGCAGTGAAATCAGGATAGAAGATTATTGTTGCATTGTCTATATTAATTGGTCTGACCTGGTTCCGGGTACTCTATGGGCCCTTTCCTCTGAAAAGTATTTGGACATGCCCCTATGTTGGAGGCTCTTAATAAACAAACCCTCCATGTGAAGGTCGACGGAGGGTATTATACGGATGTTATTTCGGGGAGACCGACCCTCCTGGTCCTGGAGCTGTGCCTCCAGTTGCTTCGTCGTGTTGAAGAGTGCATACACTCAATTCTGAAACGTTTTTGTATCTCCCACTAGAGTGGATGTAACCTTTTCAATTTCTTTCACCTTGGACCCCATGTTTCGCAGATCAGCGTTCATCAGTGACACCTCTGTGGTCAGTGTGTCTATGTTGCTACCTAGGTCCTTTCGCACTCCTTGCAGCATTGTCAATGTCTTGTAGTGTTGTTCCCACCGCTTCAGCAGAGTATTGTGATCTAATACCGGATTCTGTGTCGCCTATGGCTGTAACTTTGTGGTCATTGGGCACTGTGTATTTGTCCAACTTCATTTGCTGGGTTCCCTGAGGGCCCCTCCTACCCATCATGGCTCCTGGGCCCTTTATTTATCCACTTGTGTTTGTCACTTGGTCCTATTCACAGTGGGCAGTGGCAACTCGATTCAGGGGGCACGGTGAGCCCCAGCAGTACTCACTGCAACCTGCCCAGGGATGATCTCCCCACCTAGTGGCCTGTCCGTTTTCTTGCCCAGGACCCTTGATCCTTGTCTCCAGTCCCGAGCCAGTCTTGGGTGCGCAGACCGGACCTTTCCGAGTCTGGATCTGTAATTAGCTAATCCTCTCCCGGGGTGGGTGGCAGCTCTCCTCCTGTAGTATGAGTTCACTCTATAGTTCCCGCTTTGTTTCACCGTGAGGTACCCCTTGCATCCTGTTTCCTCCTCTTCATTCACTCGCATATTAGACTCCAGGATTCCTGGGGTTCCCCTTCTCAAATTGTGTCACCGCGGACTATTTTGTCTCCTCGGTCTCCAAATCGGTGAGCCTCGATTACCTGGTTCACCCATTCCCCTTGTCGGTGGGTGGCAGCTTGAATAACCACTCCTACAACTTGCAGGAGCCTGGTCTTTGTTCCTATTTGTGAGGCCTCCGTCTAAATCCCACTCTGTTGCTATTGAGTCGGCGTTCTCCAGCTGCTGTGACTCACTTACTGGTTCAATCGCACCGCAGCTTCCAAGCCCTCTTTATTCAAGCTTAATTAATTTCCTTTCCTCACCTAGGCGTCAATCGCAGCGCACCTGTAAATTTTTGTGCGGCTGTAGTCCAAGTCACCTTTCTAATCAGTGTAGTTCGTCGCAGGCCGCTTCTACTTTGCCAACTGGCCTGTCCCCGTAGTAGGTGTCTTTGAACATTTCGGAGGATGCTTCCCGCTCGACCCCAGGCCCTGCTTCTTCACGTCCCTTTTTTCCAACTCCTGTGTGTCCATCCAGCTGAGTTGAGCTAAGCTTAGCTAATTTAGCCCGGTGCTTTTGCGCCTATCCTCGCCGAGCTTCGCACCCAAATGTCCGATTTGTCCCCTTCTTTTGATTCAGAGGGTCCTCCGATCTCTTCCTCGTTGTATGCAGCCCTTTTTTGGTGGATGTTGACAGGATATTAGGGAGATTACTGGATAGTCCCAGGGGAGCTCTCTTAATTTGGGGCCATTTTCTTTTGTGGCACACCACGTCCCCCCAGTCACAGATCTAGGTTTAATCCATTGTTCTTTTCCTCACTATGCCACCCCAGTTTGGACCTAGCCATATGCAAATCATTCTTGACCCTGTTCCTCATAGGAACAATCCTGCCTTAACCGCCCGGCCAGGTCCTCCCTGGGCCAGAAACAAGCACCCTGGGACTGGTTTCCGGGTATTACCTCATATCATCCGTCACGTGGATATCATCTACATAGGACAGGGCATCAGGGTCAATTTCATGAAGAATCGACACAATGCATGCCGCAAAAACTCCTGCAAAAACAACAATTGATGGACAGAATGCAGAACAATGTCATACATTCACACCAGTACAAAGATTTGGGCCTAAATCTATCGTTTTTTTGCTCACCATGCCATTCCAGTTTGAACCCAGCCATATGCAAATCAGTCTTGACCCTGTGCCCAAAAACTCCTGGGCTTTTCTGATTGCCCATAGGAAGTCGGGCGTAGCGTAGTTGAAATCTCAATGCGCTAAAGGTGACAATCACAGATCTTAGGAGCAAAATTGTGACTGAAAGAAAACATTGGAAATGTCCAAAGTGGTTTTGTATTCTTTACGGACTACATTATTAATGAGTGTTGTACTATGGGTATTTTGCACCGCAAACGTGCTTGTATGACTATTTAAGTGTCTATAATCCAAAACAATGCGATATGAATGATCTGGTTTAAGAACAGGAAAAGTAGGATTACTCAGTTGAGATACACAGGGTTCAACTACTCTGTGGTACTCCAGTTGAGAAATAATTTCTTGAACAGGTGTCTTTGTATCCTGTTTCATAGGATACTGTGTTTGCACCTGAAGTCTGGACTGTATAGGAGAACCATGGTAAGGGGAATACTTATCCCAAACAGTAGGATTACAAAAAAGAGCGGGGCCAAAGCAAGAGTTCATTCCGATGTGTAAGTGTTCTTGACCTCGTCCAATACAAGGTGCGAGAAAGAAGGGAGAATGACATCCGCACCTTGGGGACATGCAAGAACAAAAGGTGGGGGACAATCAACCACCGCCAAGAGAATATCATAAGAAGTAGTTAAGTTGTCCCAGATATTGATTTAATGATTAGTTTTAAATCACCTTCCATTTGATTATCTAAGTGATACAGTATATCTAGGGGGTGGGGGCTATGCGGGTATCTGCGATTTCAACTTTATTAAAAGTATCAGTTGCTTTCGTTTCCAGAAATTGGTGGAGATTCCAGCTGTTGAAGAGAGTCACCACCCAACTCCTGTTCAGCAGGAGGGTTCTCACCGTCTGTGGCATAATTTGCGATTTATGCTGCAACTTTCTTTTTCTGAAAAGGGAGTTTATATGGAGGAGGTCTATCCTCCTTTATCTTCACGTCAAACGAGAGTTGTGTGCCCTGTTACAGTTTCACGTACTATTCTTATCTGCAGTCAGATCGCCCTCCTCTGTCGTACTGTTGGTCAGACGATTCCTGAAATGAACGAGGAGAACTTGTATCAGAAGACTAATAACGGTTTGGTGTCCTAATCTTAGTGCGATCTTGAAAATCGTATATCTTTCAGAGGACTCCTGGGCTGGAGAACCTCCATGTTGTCTAGGTTTTTGTTAATGTTTACATTTATCCCATGGTTTTTTAGGAAACTCAAGGGCTGGTCTGGCATCTTTGTCAGAGCTAGGCTTGTCAAGCGGTGCTACGGAAGTTCTGGTTCCCCAACTATTAAGTCCTAAAGACGTGTATACATTAGCAATAGTGACAGGCACTTCGTGGTCAGCTACTGCTATTACGGAAAGTTGCTGTCATATAACCAAAGACGCTGCTTCACCTTTAATATTATAAAGAATCATTTTGGAGAAAACAGGAAAAGGACCCACAAGTTTCATCCACAAATCATGGGCAGGACCTGCCACAGGTTCATTCTTTATTTGAAGAAGACGTTCACTAGTACGGCCATCAAGAGAGTGCCATCACACACAGTGTAAACAGTGGCAAAAATAGTCTCCCAGGTATTGCTTTTGGCTTGTTCAGGAGCCAGACCATTGGGTAACCACATGGTTACACTACTGTGCTTGTGTTGTGGTCCCATAAGGGGAAGCACAGCTTCAAGTTGATAAATTTTTTGGGCTATCCAAAATGGTATTTCTTCACAATTCGTGGGTGGTTTGCACATAATTGAATGAACAATTACAGGACTAAACACAGGCCCCACGGGATGTTGGGCCTGTCCCTTTAGGCCAATTCTAGCAGGAACAGCTAGTAAAGCATGTGAAATAAATGGTCAAAGACGTCTATATAGGACACAAAGAATATTGCATAAAGCACGTGTTTGCCATATCAGGATGTGGGGTATAGCCCACTAGTGCCGGCCATGTGGCCCCTTCAATACTTAAGGGAGCCATTCGAACAGTCCCAAGGACGTGGGGGTGCTGTGCTGCAGGCTGCGGACTATAAAACTGTCCTGATCCTGAAGCAGAACGCTTTTGCGTTCTAGCATTACGGAATTTGGTCAGCCTTCACTTCCGGAGCACTTACTGATACACTTCCTGTTCCTGCGGTGAGATCCCAACTTTCCTCTCCGGCTTCATCACGGCTCCCTCACGCAGACTCCGGAATCCTGGTCCTCTTCCTGCGGCGGGATCCCATTGCTCCTCTCCGGCTTCGTTACAGTCCCTCACGCAGACTCATGAATCCTCATCATGGCCCTTCAAAGTTCTTCCTCCCTGCAAAACGAAGAAAGGGAACAAACCAGTCACTCCAAATTTGCAGTAACGGCGCTTATGCGCTGCCAAAGCTCTTTATGTAAAGATATTGATAGATACTTATCCAAATATGATGCCCTCGTCGTTAGAGATCTGTTTCTTCCTCTTTGTTGACCCTGCTGAACCAAGAGTGTTCCTGCAAAATAGTAGAGCACAATATTATTTCCTCCTGATGCTAAGGAGGAATTAATCATAGTTTCTACTCAGAGTGTATTTATTTCTACGCTGTACTAGCAAGTTGCTAAGGGACATTCTGTCCACTTCAGTTCTCCTGATATCATGGGACTTTTAACCTATAAGTCACCCCTAAAATAGGCCTTTCAATCCAAGGTCAAGGTGCATGGTTCCAAGTGAGTGAGTGCGCCTACACGAATGGAGGTACGCCAACAAACCCCGGACTTCATTCTCTGGGATATGTTAGTGTGGGACAGTCATTTTAAGGTATGTTGTGGACACTGGCAAGTCGAGATGTCCAACTAAATAACGGCTGCCCCAAGACTCTTAATGGCCATGTCCAGTGAAAGAGCAAATAGTACTATGTACCCCTTGCTCTTGTCCTGTAAGGTTGTCCCCCTCACCAAGACCTTCCTCCTCCAGTGGCCTTCCAGGATTCTGGAGGTCCTCTTGGAGGAGAAACTCCATAAAAAAAAAAAAAAAATCTAGTGGGATTATCAACTGTCTTCCAGCTTTGCATAGCGTCTTAAGGTCCTGGAACCAAAGTGCACTGTACCCAGGCTCTTAAGTCTGACTAGAATCCCCAGTGGTGGGCATGATACTAGTTTAGTCTATTGTACCCTACTCTAGCAATCTAAACTTCCAAAAGGTTTGGAGAAAGGGCTATGCTAGATCCTTGACACCTAACTTAACGGTTTAGTAAAGTCTTACCTAACAAGTATTGTGTACTCACCAAAGGTAGTAGTGGTTTCTTATGGAAAACTTACTTATGACAAAGTGGTAAAGCAAATGCTGCTGCCACCAATGTAGAAGGATCGCTTAGTATATAGTGTTTACTTATGGTGTGGCACTGTGCACTGAGTCCAGGCAGGCCTTAGTGATCGTGTTTATATCCCTGATAACCAAAGCTCTCGAGGGGTAGTCGTGGAGAGCAGCCAAGGCTTATTTAGAAGGGTGTGAAGCAGGTGCATTTACCATAGAGTCAGTCAGTAAGCTTACACATAATAAAAAACCACACCACGTGAATATAAAAATACTTTGTATTAATTAACCCACACTAGACACTAACTTGGTATATCTCTTATCCAAAGATAAAAAATATACACAAGAAATGCTTCAGAAATAGGTAAATTGCATTGGAAAATAAATGGGCCACTATGGAGGGGCCAAACCATGTACTAAAATAGTAGAATGTGAAATGGTTACCAAAATGGGACTAATACCCAAGGTTGGAGGACCCCAGGAGAAGCACAGAACCACCCAAGGGGAGTAGCCAGGGACCCCAAGGTGCCCGGCTGCAGAGTGATTACACCAGGTCAGACGTCCATAGGACAACACAGAGTAAGTTATGGTTGGATTTTTACTGTTCTAGTACCCTTCCCAAAGGACCCCGAAGGAACCACTTGGATCAAGGAAGGTGGGAGAGTCACCCAACCCCATGGATAACCAGGAAATCAGGATACCTATTTCAGGGAGCCCGGTGCATAGGGGTGAAGTGATGTCGAAAACGCTTGTTTGCTTTAATGGAGGATCGTGGAGGATCAGCAGCTACAGAGTCTTGTGGACCAGGCTGGTGGAACCGGGACAGGGAATCCAGACAAGAAAAAATAGAAAGCAGAGGGGCAAAGTCCAAACCACCCAGAAATGACCAGTGGGCACAGGAGCACAATCCCAGCCCTTGTTGGAGGTTCCTGCTGTAGCACTGTGAGGTTTAAGCAACAGCTTTGGAGACCCGGTGATGATGCAGGAGACATCCACAAGCTGTAATACGCCGGTCGGCTAGTAGAGGAAAGTCAGTGGAGAGCAGGACCACCAACAAGCCTTGGCATCCAAACAACAGTTTGGTGGTGAAGATGCTGTGTTGCAGACCAGCAAAGTCTGTGGGAATAACCCAGCAAGTGTAAGTCAGAGCCGGCCCTCAGCACTCAGATGAGCCAGCAGGAATTGATGGAGCCCCCTCAAGAACCCCCTGGCAGCAGCACAGGGAGAGCAGGAAAGCCTCGGCACCACACAAGAGGTGAAGGTCGACAATGCAGAGGATGGAGGCAAGATGTCAATCTTAGAGATGTGCAATGGAGGAGACTGGGGCTTCTTGGTGCTTGAAGATCTTCTGTGAAGAGAGCCAACAAGAGTTGGTAATGGAAAACAGATGCAGTGCACAGGTAGGCTGTTCACGTTGGCTGGAGAGGGATTACAGTCACACAAGTTGCAGAGAAGACTGGCCAGGCCTCTGGAGAACCAAGAAATCACCACCTGTATTGGAGTGCCAGGCAATGTCCGTGACACAACAAGATCAGCAAACCAGTTGTTGACGTAGATGTGCCTGCAGTGAACTGACTCCTTCACTCCAAGAGAGATTCCTTCTTGTTTGGCTGCAGGCAGGGTATTTGGGGACTCAGGGGATGCACGGCCATGGAGTTGCAGAACTTGAAGAAGCACAGGGACAAAGATGCATCAGGGATCTTCCCACCGGGAGCAGTCTTGTCTTTGGTCCTGGCTCAAAGAACAGCAAAGTTTCAGTGTCCATCAGTAGAAAAGTCTTTAAGTAGTCTTCAGATGGCAGGCAGTTAGATCTTGAGGTTGTTGTTGGGACGAATCTAAGGACCCACCCTCAGGGGAGCTCTTAAGTAGCCCTAAAAAGGGGAAGGACCTCTTCTGTGGTGACCCACCTATGAGAGTAGTCAGGGTTGCTACTCGGCTGGCCGAGCCAATCAGATGCTCCCAGGGGCCAAGATTCAACATGGCAAAATCAAGTGGCTGTAAGAAAACATATGTTTGGGGCGACATTTCACCCCAAACCCAGTCGCACAACTCAGCGATCCATGTTCCACTGTTTTCCATGTTTTGTACTCCATATCCTCTCATTTAATCCTCTTTTCCACTTTTGTCTCATTTAAGCCATATGTAGGGTGTCATGCAATTTTCAAAGGTTTCTCATGTTCAAGGTGTTCCCATCCAGACCTCTATCAAGAACACATAAAGACGCATAATTCATCCAAAGCAATGTTTATTTAAAACCAATGCATTTCAGGCTTCGTAGGTCCTTCTTCAGGGGTAACTACAAATGACAAAAACTTACTCCATTACCCTTTGTAATACGTTTGTAATCAACCAGATTAACCAAGTGATACTACCTTGTTACAAATACTCTATCGTAATTATGTTTAATATCATAATTATCCCGTTACGCACCCGCATAAACTTCATATGGGTAAACCCCACATGTCTTCCCCAACTCATCTGGCAGAATCTGGTTAAGTTCCCCCCCCCCCACCATATCTCCCCTCTACTAACTCACTAACAAACTTCACACTGCCATCACACCATTTCCCAAAGCATGCCATTTATCCTCATAAAACTATCCACATTACTTTCACTCACAACCTCCCTTTCTTTTTTATCCCAGTCATCCTCCCGTTCCTTCATTTTTCTCTGCAAGTTCCTGTCGCCGAGAATTGCACCGCCTTCTTGATTCCCTTCTTTCACGCACCTCATCACGCTCCTTTATGCCCCGAATCTCAATCATGCGCGCAACACTGCATTCACCCCCGCTTTAAACCAGCATCTCTAATCTCCCTAATACTTATATCACACCCTTTGAGCCCCTCTTAATCACGCTCTGCAAACATCCCCTTACCTCCCTCTCAACATGACTAATTCCTATCGTGCACCTTTATTGCCAGAATCTCGATCATACACACAACACTACATTCACCCCCACTGTAGATCGGCATCTCTAATTTCCCTGCTGCTATATTATATCGCACCCTCCGAGCCTCTCTCTATCACTCGCTGCAAACATCCCCTTTCCTCCCTCACAATGTAACTCATTACTAACACCCATTTACTCCAACATTCACACCACTTACAAACTTAAACATTCTCTGACTGCTTCATGCAAAACCTCACGTACCTGCCAAAACAAATGAACGTATCCATTCTCGAATCTCGTTCAAAGGAAGTGTTTCTTCCACCGTCCAAATTTAAACCAACCACTCATATCCAAGACCCTCCCTCTTTCCAGTTGCCTAATTGACCACCTGATCCACCCCCACCGTCAGAAAACTACCCTTCATTGTTAAAGACTACAATTCCCATAATGCAATAAAAATGCCGTAACTGAACAATACCGATAATAATTGCCAAACTAACACATTATTGGCTTTGTACCGTAATTGCAACTTTAAACATGTATTTTCTCAAAGTATTTTAAACATTAAATGTGGATACTTTAATGTTCATTTAGGTTCAAAATTAAAATAAACTGGCTTTATGAACAAGGTGTTTCGCCATGCGTGTGGATATAGCAAAATACACACGGTTTCTCAATTTAGTCCGCTTTTGGTGCTGGGTGCAAACCCCAAGTAGGGCAATTTACATAATATACATCATCAACATAGGGATGCACACCAAATTAGGAACTGATTTGGTGTGAGTCTTTTCAGGCACAGCAGGAGTTGGGTAGGTGATTCAAGTATGCTTTATTGGTATCTTGCTGCGGCGACCACACATCTAGCCTCTTGCCCTGCTATCCTCGTTCTGCCTGTCCCCCACCTCCTTGACCTGAAGTGGTGTCCGGTTCCTTGCCCCCTCCCCACCAGTCGGGTACAGGGTCCTAGTGCCCTTGTGCCCAGGTCACGACATCTCCCCTTTTGTTGCAGAAAATGACAGAGAAATGGTGATTGCCAAATATTTGTTGAGAGAGGAATTGAAAGAGAGAGAGCGATGAGAGAGATGAGAGAGAGATAAAAAGACAGAGAAAAGATGTGTCCAAAGACATGTCCTTGTGTCTTTATTACATTTCTTCAATCAGTCTTTTTTGTCTTTTGCGCTTTCTTCTTTGGTGTGTCTCTCCGTTGTCCATCTGCCGGTCCTCATCCTGTTTCATGCCTGTGGCCCCTGTTGCAATATCGCTTCCGTCTTCATCCATGTTCTTCAGTTCCTTGAAGTGTGAGCTGTTTCGTGTGATGTGGTAAGGACCTGCTGTTGCTGTTATCATAGGCCCTTTTACCTCTGTCACTGTTAATGGTTCCTTTGAGAATGGGCTGTCTGATTTTCTCAGCTGCCGCTGCCGCACTACCACGACATCCCCTTGCTTGAGCTGCGCAGGAGTGGCATGTGCCTTCATTTTTTCCTTGGTCTCTGATGGCGATGCTGCTATGCTCTGGCGTTGTTGTTGCTTTCAGCTGCGGTAGCCATTTCCTGCTTGATCTCCCTAGCACTAGCTCGGCGGGACACCGTCCTGTGGAGTTGTGAGGGGTGTTCCGATAGTCCCTTAGTACTTGACATAGGGCCTGTCATATTGATATCTGCGCTAGCTTTGCTCTTTGGACAGCCTTTTTTATGTTTCCCATGAATCTTTCCACCTTGCCATTTGCTTGTGGCCACAGCGGCGTTATCTTCCTGTGATTGATACCTATATAGTCCATAAACTTTCAAAATTCTTCCACTGAGAATGTCTCTAGCGTTTGTGGGGAACCCCACGCTGCAAATATATCATCCAGAGTTGGCAGCGTTGCACTTGCTGATGTTGTTGATACTTGTCTCACGATGGGAAATCTCGAGAATTCATCAATGATCACGAGCAGGTAGTTGCCCGTTTCCAGAGGCCCGTAGAAGTCTGCTGCCAGTTCTGTCCACACTGCCCGCGGGAGCTCTGACATTTGTAGCGGTTCTGGTTTTGCTGGCTGCCCTGTCGTTTGGCTGATGTGGCAGTTTGTGACGGTGGCCTCCACCATGTTGTCCAGCCCCGGGAACCACACTTTCTCCCATAGTAGTTTCTTTGTTGCCACCATGCCTCTGTGTGATTTGTGCGCCAAGTTTACAGTCTGTCTCCGCAAAGCCCTTGGCATCACTATTCTTGCCCCTCTCATTATTATTCCATTCTCTGTCTCTGACAGTTCTTCATGAATCTTTTTGAACGCCAGCATTTCCTCTTTGATCACTCCATTTTCCAGGATTCTGTTGTTGTTCACATGTCTCCATCTTTGTTGTCTTGTTACCATTTTTACCGCCTGCATTGTGGCATCCTTCTCTGTTTCTTGCTTCAGCTCTGCTATTGTTATCGATGCCGGAGGGTTTCAGTACAAAGTTCAGGTATTCCTCCACTATGGATGTGGCTTGAGGTGTCTGCGGCAACGGATGTCGCGACATGTAGTCCGCCGGGTTTTGTTCTTTCCCTGGTTTGTGCACGATCTTGAAGCTGTAGTCCATCAGCCTTATGCCCCATCTCTCAATTCTAGGTGGTATTTTCACATTTGGATTTCCATAGATCGTTACTAAGGCCTGATGATCCGTTATGAATATGAATGGTTTCCCGTATATGAACATGTGATAATGCTCACAGGCCCATACTACTGCAAGGCTTTCTTTTTCCGGCTGTGAATATGCTTTCTCAATGTCGGACAGACTTTTGCTTGCATACGCCACGATGTTTCTTGGGGAGTCTTTGCCAGGCATGTGTTGTGCTAGGATCGCTCCTAGTCCCACTGGGCTGGCGTCCACCGTCAGTTCTGTGCACAGCAGTGGATTGAAGTACGCAAGATGGTCCACTGCTATCACTGCATGTCTGATGGCCTCAAACGCCTTGTTGCATTCTTCCGTCCACATGAAACTCTGGCCTTGCTTTATCAGTTCTCTCAGTGGTGTGCTTACTGTGGCAAAATCCTTTATGTATCTCTCGCAGTAGCTGGCAAGCCGAAGGAATGACCTCACTTCTGCAACGTCGCCCAGAGGATTTGCTTTTTCCAACGTCTCCACTTTGCTGCGATCTGGTCGCATCCCTTTTTTGGAGAAGATGTGTCCGAAAAATACCAGTTCATTTCTTCCTATTTCGCACTTGTCTTCATTTAGCGTTAGACCTGCTTGTTCCAGCTGTGAACATACGTCCCGCAGCGCTGTGTCATGCACGTCATCTGTTCGACCAAACACCAGAATGTCATCACTGTAGTTGAGGCTGTTTTTTACCGGCCTTATGACTTGCAGTATTGTTTGCTGAAATATTTCTGCCGCTGATGAGATGCCAAAACTCAGTCGCTTGTATCGAAATAGACCCATGTGCGTGGAGAATTTCGTAATGTACCTTGACTGTGGGTCAAGCTCTAGCTGATGATATCCTTTGCACAGGTCCAGCTTTGAGAATCGGCAGGTGCCAGTTAGGCAGCTGATCATGTCATTGAGTTGTGGTCCAGGATGTCTTTCCCTTTCAGTTGCTGTGTTTGGTATCCTCATGTCGACACAGATGCAATCTTGGAGGTGTTCTTCTTTGGGACTGCCACTATTGGTGACACCCATGGTGTCGGCCCGTCTGCCGGCTCTATAATGTCCTCACTTAGTAGCGTTTGTATTTCCTCCTCTACTTGCGGTTGCAGGTGTATCGGCACTCGTCTGTGATGTTGAGCTACTGGTTTTACTGCCTCATTGATGTGCAGTGTTATTTGCCGTCCTTTTAGTTTCCCTAGTCCATGTAGGATTCCTGGATAGTCTCGCACGGTGTTCTTCTTCTCTGACATGTGGTATGTCATCACGAGGAGGCCCATCACCTGCGCTGTGACGTTGCTCAATAGACATGGTGCCGGAATGTCACCCTTCAGTACGTGTATGTCTTCCTTGCTTGATCGGTCTTTGTATATCAGGGTCTCTGTAAACTTTCCCATGTTGACTACTGTTTTTTTTATCCCCAAGTGAATACGTCAACGGTTGATGCACTAATGCTGGCTTTGTTTTCATCTTTCCATATTCTAAAACACACATTATGTTGCATGTGGCGCCGCTGTCCAGCACAAATCGTGTGTTGTGTCTTCCCACATCTATGTTCACGGTCGCTGTCTTTTTTACTTCATGTTTCTCTATTAGGTGGATGCTCTCTCGCCCTTTTGTTTCTTCTGCAGGGGCGACATCTGACATCAGGTATAGTTGTTCTACGTTCTCTTGCACCCCTTTTCCGTCGGAGTCAGCTGACGATCTGCGGTTTGTTGTTTCCATGTGCCTGGCATATCTGTTTATCGTCATCCGCGGTATTCCAGGTCCTCCTCTTTCACTTTTGAATTGTATGCCCAAACATGCGCTTGCAAAATGGTTGTTCCTGTTGCACATTCTGCATGTCTGACCCATTGCTGGGCATGCTCCGGTGTGTGGGAACTCGAGTCCGCATCTGTAACACGTTCTTTCATGTTGTTTTCTTGGTGGTTGCTCATTGTTTTCTTTCTTCCAGTTGTTCATTCTGTTGCTTCCGACCATGTGGTGTGCTTGTTCCACTCGCCTCTCCTTTCTCAGCTCCATCTGTTTTGCTTGTGCCGTTGCCCTTGCTTCTGCTCTGGCCATGGTCAAAATTTTCTCCAGCGAGGTCGGTTCTTTCAGAATTCGTGTGCGGAATTCCACCGACCGACATCCTTCAATGATGTGCAGGCGAATTGCTTGTTCATTGTCGAACTTGTCAAATTCGCAGTGAGTGACCAATTTGCGCAGTCATGTTGCAAAATCATCAAGGGACTCATCTGTGTGCTGGAATGAGATTGTGAAAGTGTATCTCTCAAAGTCAATGTTTCTTTGCGGGTCAAATCTCTCTGAGAGGCACTTGATTAGTCCTTTGTATGTTGCCGTTTGGTCTTCAGGGAAGTCACTAGTAGGTCATCGACTTTGTCCCCTACGAGGTTTAAGCGTAGATCCAGTTGCTTAGCGTCTACTACATCTGTGGCGCGCATGTATCTTTCGAACTTGCAAATCCATCGTTCCCATCTGATGCCTAGCTGTGGTTCTGAGAGGTTGAATGGAAGGGGTCTGCGGAACGTCGCTTGCGCGCTGGGTTTGTCATTTGCTGGGTCGGTCATTGTGGGCCTGTGGCACTTCTTCCTTTGATGCCTCCACGCTAATTTCTGTTCTTCTCTGATATGTTACTTTTGTTTTCTCTTCTTTCTTTCTTGCGTTTTTCTGTTCTATTTCTTTTGTTTACTTTATTCTTCGTTGTGTGCTTTCTGTTTGTCTTCTGTATTCTTTCTATTCTTATTGTCTCTTTTTCCTTCTTTGCACAGCTTACTTCCTCTTATTTTGCTTTATTCTGTCTTTTTTTTGCACTTTTTTGTCTGTTTTTCTTGGTTTCCTGACTTTAAAATGGCCGCCGGTTCTCTCGTGCTCCAGATTGGCTGTTTTGCCTGGTTTCAAGATGGTCGCCCACGTCTCGCGAGATCGCGGGTCCTGTTTGAGCTCCCGTCTGACTTAAAGATGGCCGCTGGGCCTTCCGTGACTCTAATTGGCCGCTTTCACCTGACTTAAAGAGGGCTGCTGTCTTTGCGAGATTTCCTTTTTGATCTCTCACGCGCGCGCTTTCTTCTCGGTCGGGGCTTCTTACCGGCTTTTGTCACGGTCGCGTGGTTCCTTTCTCTTCTACCGCGATGCTTCTTTTTCCGGCCGGGGTGGGCTCCCACGCCATGTCTATGCTCCGTCACTCGGACCAGGGTGGGTTCCTTGTTCCGTGGATCGTCTCTCCTGGGGCGCCTGGACACACGCGTCGATCCTTCTCCGCCACCTTCGTCGCCAGTTGTCGTGTCTTGCTTCTTCAGGCACGACAGGAGTCATGTAGGTGATTCAAGTATGCTTTATTGGTATCTTGCTGCGGCGACCACACGTCTAGCCTCTTGCCCTGTTATCCTCGATCTGCCCGTCCCCCCACCTCCTTGACCGGAAGTGGTGTCCAGTTCCTTGCCCCCTCCCCACCAGTCGGGTACAGGGTCCTAGTGCCCTTGTGCCCAGGTCACGACAGTGTGCATCCATATATTGATGATGAAAATCAAGTGGCTACCTGTAGGAGCTCTGGGCACCTCTCTAGAGAGGAGGAGCTGGATGAGGGATGGACACTCCCATGTCCTTTGTTTAGTTTTGCGCCAAAGCAGGAGTCAAGGCTCTTGAACTGGGCAAAACATGTTTATGCAAAGAGGACACAAAATGTGACCTTCAATAAAGTCTGGAGGCGTTCAGAAGTGCCCCCACCCTGCCTTATTCTAAAGGAGAGGTGGTCACACCTCTCCTTTGCAAAAATTCCTCTGTTTAGCTTTCCTTGTCCAAGTTAATCTCATCAGCAGGGGGGGCAGAAGACTGTCTAGGGTTGGCAGCAGTGCAGGCTGGCATGCAGACCCTGTAAGGCTACACAGGTAAGTATTGGGGGGGTCCTCTAAAGAGCCCCCCAGTACATGGTATCCTGAAACTAACAATGGGATCATAGTAGTTGTAGGATTCCAACATGTTTGATACCAAACATGACCAGTTTCGGACCAGCCATTGTGTAGTTGCCACATTACAAGCTTACCTGCCCTCCTTTGAGCAGCGACAGTGGCAATGAATACGACATGTTAACATAACGGGGAACGAATTCACGTTTTCGACGCCAGGACCGGGTGGCTCTCGGCTCTCAGCAGCCCACTGGCCCACTACGAGTCTCCCGGAACAGGTCGCCTGCTACGAGTCTCCCACCTGCTCTCTCTCTCACTAACCCGCTGGGCCCTAGCTCCACCCCGGCCCCCATTGTGGGTGACAGTCTATCTGCCCTCTCCCTCCTGCTGAAAGCAGGAGTTCCAGGGCGGGGGCACGGACAAGGAGGGAAGGTGAGCTGACTTCACCTCTGTTGCACTCCCGCCACCTGGAGGCGGAGGTGCCAAGGAGGCGAGGGCCAAGCACCGAGCAGAGTCGGGAGAGTTGTGTGAGAGCGGCAAGGAAAGAGGACGAGAGCCGACAGAACTGTGCTGAGCCGTGCAGGAGCAGGCAGGCAATACTTGGAATTGGCAGCAACCCAGCACGGAGTGCCGAAAGCAAGAGTAACAAGTAAGCGGGCGCATTACCTGGGCCGGGCAGGGCAGCCCTAGTCACCTCCTCTGTTCCCCGGCCCGCGGTCCGTTCTGATCGTACCAGCTATAACTGGCTTGCTTGCCTGCCTGTTTGCTTGTGCCCCCTGTGGTGTCTTCACCTGCCTCCCCTTTGCCGTCCCCACTCATGGCCCCCATAATTACCCCACTATTTCCCCTATCGTTGGGACCTCACCTTACCCAAGCTACAAAGATTTACTGATAGATTCGGACAGGGGAGTGGGACATTCTAGATTAGCCTTTCTAAGGCTTAAAGAGAGAAAAAAGACAGACAGAAAGGATCCTTGTATGTGTTGGGAGGCAAACACTGCATATTCTCTCCTGGATCAACAATCACCTATGACCTCAGAGATAACAGCAAGGAGGAGGGGGGCTCTGTTTGCTGTGTCAACCATCTGCAGGTCGCCATATCCTGCTATACTTCCCTGGTCTGCTCTCCTGCCGCCTATCTCCCCTGCCGCCGGCGCCGTACCTGCATATCAGCGCGGCCGCAGTGAGGGGAGGACTACATTTCCCGGCATCCCTTGCGGCAGGAAGCCGCTCACGCCTCTTCCGCGCCCGGAGGCGCATTTAACCAGAGGAGAGCCCCCGCGTCGCGGGAACGCGCGCGGGTGGCGCCGGGGTAAGCCCGGGCAAAGGGCGGGCCCTCTGTGGCCCTCAGAGGCCTAAAGAGACTGGACTGGGCCTGAGATTTGGGTCTTTTTAGTGCCGGACTTCATTCGCAAAGTGAGACTTTATTTGTTTTATCTGCTATTAGTGTATAGTGTTACTTGTTTTGTTTATTAACCTATTCATATCTGTCATAATGTCTAAATCGAAATTTGATAAAACTGCTCCCGTGCTGGGGACTTTGGATAACTACCTGGTGAAAAAAGTAAACCGTATAAATAACGACCGTAGTGCCTCCTTGGGACTGGGGAGCACATTAGTGGTACAGGAAGATACGCCCCTGCTAGTGGCTGACATAGATGGGGCACTAACCTGGACATTAGAGATAGGGCTGAGATACCGGTTGTTGCCCAGGTGCATGCAGAACCACAGGGAGACCCGTTGGATACCTCGATTGAGGAAATAGTGAAGGTACCACCAGCCCCAAGGCCGGTGCGTTCCTGCAGGAAAGCACAAATAAAACGGGCTGGGAAGCATAATAAAAAAAGACTAGACCCATTTCAGCCAGTTTGCAGTGGCTCAAGATCCTCTACACTCAGAAGAAATAGTGAGGGTGATGTTAATTTAAATCTAGAGCAATTTACTCTATTGATTAACACTTTGGAAGTGAAGATAGAGGCTAAACTAGAGGAGATGTTAAGACCTTTGACAACTAAGCTTGACACTTTGGCATTGGAAGTAGATAGACTCGGTGGTCTGTTAACTACACACTTGGCATCAGCTTTTACGGCTGGAGCTAAGGTTGTAGAAAAGGGGCAGGAAATTACGATAGGGAATGTACAGCGGATTCCTCAGCAAGTCGCTGTAGTAGTACCTGTTCCTCCTGTGACACTAGCCATACCTCCCCTGTCTACATATCCCACAATAGCCCTGGAGGGTAGACATGATCCCAGGCATATGAGGAAAAGCCGCTATCTTAATCTCCCACCTGATTGCGCACTATATGTGGCGGTGCTGACAAATGTTCCATCTTGTGATGACCACTTAGCTTTACCGTATGGGGAATCCCATGCCTCATTAAAAAATAAAACAGTCGCATGGCTTAGCAAAAATTGCGGTTTTCCTGTTGCATATTCGGACCAAATAATAGCAGTAAGAAGGGTGAATTGGGTTGGTCCGTCTAGTAAAACAAGCAGTGGGGACTGTATTCTCGTTAATTTTAAGCATCCCCAACACGTGGCAACAATTGTACTAAGAGCATCCTCATTAATGTGTAATATGAATAGTATATGTGTTCGACCACTGGGCTATTTTTATGCACACTTGAATAAAGATCCGCGTCCTCAAAAGAGAATTAGGCCAGCAAATCCAACTCAGACCCCTGCCTTGGATGCACCATATGTGTACAATGTTAATCAAGGTGGGCGTGGGCTCTCTGTAGAAACACAGAATAGATTTAATTTTGTTGGCCATTGCAATAATGGGTTTAACGTGGACATACAGAATAGATATGATGCTCTGTCTGGTTTGGAGGCGTGCGACTGACGGGAGGCGTCTGTGGGTCTGGGTAATGTAATACCAGCTGAGATATCACCCATCAAGATCACACAGGCTAAAGCTAGTTATAATAATGTTATTTCCTGGAACATTGCAGGCCTGGCATCAAAGATGGCGGATGACAAAGCGGACATTCACCTAGCTCAGGCCAAATATTTCGAACTCAAGATTGAGAATGCCGCGTCCAAACCCAAGGAGATCTATTGAATAGCCAAGACCCTTTTGCAACTACCGGAGGCACCAAAGCATCATAACAATACTCAGACCCATTGTGAGGAAATAGCTGAGTTTTTTTACCAGAAAATAGAAACCATCAACTCTTCTTTCCCCCACCCTGTCACTTTGCCCACAGATTCTGTCAACTCAGGCTGCACGACAGTTCCTCCTCACGCTCTCAATAACTTTCCTCCCTTAGAACTTACTAAACTGGAAAAACTTATGGGACAGGTTAAATCTGGATCACCCACCGACCCAGCTCCTCCCAGTACTCTCACCCAGATCACCCATCAGATCTCGCCCACTGTTCTAGACCTGCTCAACTCCTCACTCCATACTGGTACTGTCCCTCCTCTATGGAAAAGAGCAATGGTCAAAGCACTATTAAAAAAACCTAGTCTCGACCAATCTAACCCCGCCAACTACCGACCCATCTCCCTTCTAGCATGGCTCAGTAAGCTTCTCGAGAAGCATGTCAACTCCGTTCTCACTGACTTCCTGGAAGCCAATAACATACTAGATCTCTCCCAGACCGGCTTCAGGCCCCGTCACGGAACGGAGACGGCATTGATTGCAGTGACGGAGGAGGCAAGAAGGATCTTGGACGATGGCGGGTCCACGGCCATCGTCCTACTCGACCTAAGTGCCGCCTTCGACACTGTTAATCATAATATCCTTCTCCATCGGTTAGAAGGAATAGGATTGTCAGGGACTGCACTCAGATGGATGAGATCTTTTCTGACAGATAGATCCTTCAGGGTTTTTGAGAGGGATTTCACTTCTGCCAGTAGACCTCTTAATTGTGGAGTGCCTCAGGGCTCCTCCCTGAGCCCTACCCTTTTTAATGTCTATCTACGCCCCCTAGCTGATGTCGTCCGCCCATTTAGGGTGAAGATCGTTACTTACGCTGACGACACGCAGCTAGTGGTAGCGCTGGACCCCCCCCATAAGTCTTATCACAGTTTACACAAATGCTTGGAAGCAGTTGCTACCTGGATGTCTGGCTCTTGTCTTAAACTTAACGGGGACAAAACAGAGATAATGCTCCTTGGAAATAACATCGCAAAAACCATTGACCCTATCTGGCCTCTCTGTTTAGGGAGTCCCCCGCAACCCAAGGAGCAAATCAAGAGCCTAGGCATCTGGCTTGACCACACTCTTTCCTTTAACCATCAGGCCACCAAGCTCGCTGCCACCTGTTTCGGGCTGATGAGACTGCTTCGTAAAACCCTTCCTCTCCTTCCATTCCACTCGAGACGAATTATGGTTCAAGGATTGATCTTCTCCCGCCTCGACTGTGGAAACGCCTTATATCTTGGAGCACCTCAATCCACACTCAACAAACTCCAGGTCATTCAGAACTGTGCGGCAAGAATTCTCCTGGATATTCCCCGCCGAACCTCAGTAAGAGCCAGACTGAGAGATCTTCACTGGCTCCCGGTGAGATCCAAAATTGAATTTAAGAGCATGTGCACCGCACACCGCTCTTACTGGGGAACAGGTCCCTCCATCAACTCCCCCCTTGTGAAAGCCTACCAGCCCACCAGTTCCCTCAGATCTGCGACCTCCCACCTCGCCTCAGTACCACGCATCAGGAAGGCCAAATGCGGAGGCCGCTCGCTCTCCTACAACCTAGCCAGGATCTGGAACTCCCTCCCCTTCCATATCAGGTCTGAACCCAACCTTCTCACCTTCCGGAAGATTCTTAAAACCTGGCTATTCAGCAAAACTTCGGTTTAAAACTTCACCAAGCCCCCCCTATTCCAGCCTCTCCAGCTCAGCTCAAGCTCTTTACAGCGCTGGGACGCCCCTGGGTAGCCAACGCGCTTTACAAATCCTCATTCCATTCCATTCCATGACAATTGGATTATGTACATTAAGCAATTTATGATCATCTGCCTGCAGGAGACATGGTCAGTGGAATGTGACTTTTTCCTCGAAGGGTATAAGGCCTTTTATGTTCCTGCAATAGCATCAAGTAGAGGCAGGCCTAAGGGGGGACTGGTGACTTTTATTTCCGTTACACTCTCTTGTAAAATTCGTAGAATTTTAACAGCAAATTCTGGATTTATGGGCTTAGTATTGAATGGAGAAAATTGTCTGGCTGGTTTGGTTAACTTTTATAATGCTGTCAATGTTGACACAGGTTCTAACCAAATATCTGCTCTAAATGTATTTATTAATTCTTCAGTGAGGGAACGCCTCCATAACCCTATAATTATGGGAGATTTTAATGTTCATCCTTGCGGTGACCCCCTGTCGAAATGGTTAATGGATCTGCAGTGGACCGCCTCGGCGGTTTGCATTTGGAACATACGATGGAAGGGGAACTTTTTAATGACTTACTGAGCTGTTTAGATCTTTCTTTGGCTATGGCACTGAGGGATCCCACAAAGTGTTTTGATACCCCAACTTTTAAAGGTCATGGGAGGGGTACTTTCATTGACTATGTGTTACTATCTTTGCCTATGCAGTCATTTGTGGACTCTTTTACTATCAAACAAAGTGAATTCAGCGATCATAACCCACTCACTGTTCATTTGAAGGGTCCCTGGATAATTAAAGAAGATCGGAAATGCATCAATGGCAGGTTGAGCACAATCGACGGGAGACGGCGCCTTAGATGGTCAATGATTACTCCTGACCTATTATATAAAAATATTAGGGAGAACTGCACACAGGATATTAAGAACTGCATTCAAGAAGGGGTAGACCCGAATCAGGTTCTTAGTGCTTTTCAAGCTTGACGGAGAAGGTGTCAGAGTTGATGATGGTCCCAGTAAAGAACACAGAGAATGAGGGACCAAGATGGTTCAATCATGTTTGCTCCAAGGCAGCTCGTAATTTAAGGATAGCCTTGGCAGCCAACCCTAGAATAAAAACGAATGTAAAGTTGTGCCGCAAAGAAAATAAGTCTGCCATTGCTTCACGCAAGGAGTTTTTAAGAGTGGAGGCCTGGGAGGAAATTCTTGACCCCTCTACTTTAAAATGTAGCTCTAGATTCTGGGTGGTAGTAAAAAAAACATTTTTGGTCCAGGGCCCAGGTGATGGCCTAGAACGCTGCATAAAAAAGGAAGAATGGGAATCACACTTTAAACAATTGTATAGTTGTGTGGTGACTGAAAATGTCAACTTGCTCCCTGGTAACAGTGGTGGAATTATTACGTTTGATAGAGGCGAGGTTATGGAGGGCATAGAGGGACTCACAGCCAGGAAAGCTCCTGGCCCTGATGGGATCCCACCAGACTTATATAAGTCTGAACCTAGCTTTTGGGCTCCCATTTTAGAGTCTGTTTTTAACGCTGCTGCTGAAATTGGCTGTCCCCCTTCATGGGGAGTTTCAACGATTGTCCCTGTTTTCAAGAAGGGGGATAGGGGCAGTCCTTTTTGTTACAGGCCAATTTCATTAATAGACTCTATGGTCAAAGTTGTGGGGAGAGTTCTGCTGCAGAGATTGTCAAACTGGGCGCTAGAAAATAACATCATGTCCATTTCCCAGTATGGCTTCTGCAGTGGTCGTTCTACTATAACCCAGTGCCTTAATCTTTTTCTTAATACTAAGTAAATACACTGTTGTCCAGAAGGGCACTTTCCATCTCGCCTTCATGGATCTGTCATCAGCCTTCGACTGTGTTAACAGGGGAAGACTGTGGCAGTCCATGAGGGAGAAGGGTGTGGATAGTGGGATTGTTAATTTTCTGGTAGACCTACACAGTAACACTAGTGCTAATGTCAGGTATTCGTCGGATCTATGCACTACTGGCAACTTCGATATTAAGAAGGGTGTGCGCCAAAGCTGTATTCTCGCCCCCTTTCTTTTTAATTTTTATATTAATGAGTTAGATACCGTTTTGCAGAAGGTACAGGCTGACTGTCCTAGAGTTGGTAGGCGGGGTATTCCTGTTCTTCTGTACGCAGATGATGCGGTTTTAATCTCTAGAACCGAGAAGGGTCTCCAAGCCTTATTAAATGCTTTTAAATCGTTCATGACAGAAAGAGACCTATCGGTCAACAATTCTAAATCATTTATTATGCAAGTTGGCCTACAGCCAAAAAGGAACTTTGTATTTAAATTAGATGATGTATCCATCCCCATTTCGAAATCGTTCTCGTATCTCGGGGTCCTATTTGATACCAAATTAAGTTGGGGCCCCCACTTGGTCAAAAAGAAAGGGGAACTGGCAAGGGTTAACGCTTCCATTTTTAACTTTGCATCGAAATTGGGGAAGAAGCCCAACAATGCCATGATGAAACTTTACAATACAAAATCAGTGGCAACTGCTGTTTATGGCAGTGAATTATGGGGCTATGTGGCTGGAGAACAGCTACAGGTGGCTGAAAACGCCTTTATGAAGCGTCTTCTATGTGTTCCAATTGGTACATCTAATTTGGCAGTACATGAAGAATTGGGGGCACAATATTTATGTGACATTTTTTCACTGCGCCTCTTGACCTGCTGGGCAAAACTGTGGCTGAACCAGGACATTCCATTAACCCACTTGATTGTGAAAGATCTTTTGTCCCATGATAAGGCAATGAGCACCCCCTGGTTAAAATATCTGAAATCCTGTTTCTCTCGACTTGGTTGTCTGGAGTTGTTTGAAAATCCAAGCGGGATTGTAAATGGGGATGTGGAGGCAATTAAGCGCGCCTTTTATATGGGGAGAAAGGTTCAACGAGAGGGAGAGGAGCTCCTGAAACCCAGTATCAGGAAATATGTCATGTTAAAAACTTGCGAAACAATGGAGCCATATTTGATGGGCTCATTCAGTTCCCATGAGAAGTTCCTGCTGTCAAGGTTCAGGTTAAATATCTTTCATCATCTGTTAATTAGACCTAAAAAAGAAATTTTTAACAAGGCTGCAGCTCCCTGTGGCTGCGACCGAAAGTCTTCACAGGACATGCTGCTTTTTATATTTTTATGTAAATTTTATGAATAGCCGCGCAAACGCTATCTGGTAGCTCTTTTAAAGAAACTTAATTTTAACCAGATCAGACCAGCACTAATGTATTTACAACTTTTGCACAGTGACAGTGTTCTCCATGTAACTGAATTCTTAAAACTGTCTGTTAAATTGAGAACCTGTATGGACCAATGAGGTTGCTTCTTCACTGTTCGACTGCCTCATCTACCTCAGGAACCTATATGGACTATACTATGCCTTGCGCTATTGGCACTTTAATGACTATGAATTCATTGTACGGTATTGGTGATATCCTGTTTTTTTCTGTTTGGTTATGAATTATGGCACTATTTAATATTTATCTTTTAACTGTGATGTTTATATGTATACTTTTATGGTTTGAATCAAAACCGAAATAAAGTCTCTATTGAATTGTGTAGTTGGATATCTTGACTTACCAGTGTCCACTACATACCTTAAAATGGCTACCCCGCACTTACAGAGTCCAGAAATTGGAGTCTGGGGTTTGTAGGGGTACCTCTGCTTGTGCAGGGGTACCCACACACTTAGAACCATGCACCCTGCCTTTGGACTCAATGGGCCTACGTTAGGGGTGACTTATGGGTTAAAAGTGAAGAGACCGGGAATAAGGAAAGCTTCATATCTAAAGTAAAAGGTGCATTCACCATTTTAAACAGACTGCGATGGCAGCTCTGCAGACACAGTTTGCAAGGGCTTCAAGGGTGGCAGAATACATGCTGCAGCCCATCTGAGACCCCAGGTATACCAATGCCCTGGGTACCTCAGTACCATATATTAGGGACTTACAGTGGTACCCCAGCATGCCAATTGTTGGGAGTACAAAATACTTACCATGGAATTTGGAGGAGAGAACACTGCCACATGGGCCATGGTTAGCAGGATCCGAGTTAACTGCAGTCAAAACACACTGACACCAGGCAAAAGGTGGGGAAATCTATGCCAGAAAGGTCCTACTTTCCTACATGACCCAGGAATAAAAAAGTTCAAAGCGGAACGGCGCGTCCACCTCCACAACAAAAATCACAGGAGCTCCCGTATTTGGAACTCCATGTTGTATCAAGTACTGAGTTACTGCTGGATGGCAGTTGAAAGGAATAACAATGGACTGCGCCATAACTAATTAATAAAGGATTCAAAGCTTAGCAAAATCAGGGTATACACCTTTTAATATTCAAGTTTGAAAAAATAACAGAACTAGGTAGTCCCTAAAAACTGATGAACGACAAATCCCTAACACCACAAACGTCTCCGGATAGAGATGGAAGGGTATTGTGGACAAGCACATGCACTACTCAGGGTTCTTGCAAGTAAGTACCTGACCAAAACATTGGTGGCATCATTTTGCAGGGATTCTCCTCAGGAGCAGAACTATGCTTGGAGCCATGGCGCATCGGCATGTAGGGAATGAGTCACCATACCACCTCAGTACTTATGAGCCCAAGTCTGTCTAGCTATAGTGCCTCACTTGCTCTTCTAACCTTACCAGAGAAACAAGTGAATTGGCTCCTCAGAACACAACATTCTTGACCTTCTCAAGGTTTGCAGTAAAAGAACACACCCTTTCACTCTCTCCTTTGTACTTATCCACAATCAGTATCCGTGCCATAATTAGAAAATGAATACATATCAGAAACACTGTTAGCATGGCTATTGGACCATATACTATAAAAAGCCCTGTCATGATATAAGACAAAGTAACGTAACCCCCCCCCGCTTTCTAGTGAAGCTAAATGATTATATATCAAAGAGCTCTGGGATTAGTGGTGGATCCCATACCTTAACATACACAGATGGACGTTCTACATCTCAGCTGACGCAGTGATCTTGTCTCTGAACTCTGCTTCATCTCTTTTCTTACTCTTCTGTACTTATTTATATGACAAGAAATGTGTGCTCATAAACAGATGCTGTGTTTAAGGGCCGTTGTTGTTTAAACTTGTCTATGGTGTTCAGACTAAATCCCAGGGAAAAGAACAGAATGCAAAAACATATGAGGGTTCAGTGGGAAAGTACAGTGTGGCATAAAGCTAGTATGTTTATATAGTAGCTTGTGTAAATGAGAATGCGGCCTACAGCATGTACAACTAGGCTAACATAGGCAAACTACAATGATCCATGCAAGAAACACATGGCATCTCCAGCTGTTCACTATCAAAACATCCTTTCTTGTGGCAATAAATTCTGCCCGGAGGATGAATGAGCTGCAGGCTTTATCTGTCTAGCCTCCTTTCCTGTCTGTTTTTCTAGACATAGTGGTTCTTCGCACTAGAGCCTATTTCCTACTGAAAATTGTAACACAATTCCATCTGGGCCAATCCAATCCGTCCCCTTGCCCACTTGCTACGCTCCTCCACATCTCTCATTGAAGAGAAGCGACTCCACCATCTGGACCCAAAAAAACATTTGCCGTTCTACTTTGACCGCACATCAGAGTTCCGGGTTGACAACCAACTCTTTGTGGAGTATGATGGAGTCAAGAAGGGTCTGGCGGTGCAGAACAAACCCTTTCATACTGGGTCATTCTCTGTATTAAAATCAGCTATGCACTGGCCAAAAAGTAGCCCCCTAAGGGCTTAAGGGCTGATTATACTAGGGCTAAAGCTGTGACTACTGTGTTAGCACGAGGAGTCTCAGTCCAGTCCATCTACCAGGCAGCAATGTGGGCGTCCCTGCACATGTACACCAAACATTACTATGTGGACAGTCAGGTCCGCAAGGATGTGCATTTCACCCATTCAGTCCTGCAGGACTTTCTAGTTTAGAATTTCCTTGTATCCCACCATCAGGGACAGTATTGCTTGGGTATCTATTCATAGGTAAGGAATTTGCGGCTAGATGTCTCTATCTGATGAAAAAGTTACTTACCTTCAGAAATTCGTTATCTGGTAGAGACAATATTTAGCTGCAGATTCCTTACCGACCCACCCATACTCCCTGCTCTGTGGATAGATGTTTAGGGTTATGGTTAATCTCTTTCAGGGCACTAGTTTGGACACAAGAGTGTGAGTGCACATTATGGCTCCGTGCTTCTGGCGTGGAAAGTCGAGAAAAGTAATTGATGTTAGCGTGCTGAGGTGGCTCTTATTTAAGTGATGCGGACATCACTTCTGGTGCAGATGGCGCCGCATGAAGTCAATCGACGCCACCTGGTGGCGCGCAGGGGTACTGCTGAAGCAAAAATCTTCTGGATCCAGTCTGAGGCCTGCAAAATTTAAAAGTAAGGAATCTGCGGCTGTATATTGTCTCTACCAAATAATGTGTTGCCGAAGGTAAATAACTTGTTCATTCATGACCCGGGTGGCAGAAAGCCCACTAGACACCAGGGATTTTTTTTTATTGACTTTCAGTTGGGGGCTGCCCAAAAAGGGCTTAGCAATGCCCCACCCCACCCCCCACAGAAATGTCAGTCGTTCTGCCCCCCCAGGGGACAGATGGTGCCAGTAGCCCCCAATCTGCCCCCGGGGGGGCAGAAAGCCCACAAAAAAACAGGGATTTTTTTATTGACATTGGGGTGGGGGCTGCCCAAAAAGTGCATGCCAATGCCCCACCCCCTCCTCCAGAGAAATGTCAGTCTTTCTGCCTCCCCAGGGGTCAGATGGGGCAGTAGCCCCCAATCTCCCCTCTGTGGGGGCAGAAAGCCCACTAGACACCAGGGATTTTTTTTATTGACGTTGGGGTGGGGGTTGCCAAAAAGGGCATGCCAATGCCCACCCACCAGAGAAATATCAGTCTTTCTGAGCAGACGGGGGCAGTAGCCCCCAATCTGCCCCCGGGAGGGGCAGAAAGCCCACTAGAAACCAGGGATTTTCTTTTTTATTGATGTTGGGGTGGGGGCTGCCCAAAAAGGGCATAACAATGCCCCCACCCCCCCTCCAGAGAAATGTCAGTCTTTCTGCCCCCAGGGGGCAGACGTGGGCAGCAGCCCCCAATCTGCCCCCCGGGGGGCAGAAAGCCCACGAGCAACCAGGGATTTTTTTTATTGATGTTGGGGGGAGCTGCGGAAAAACGGCATGACTATGCCCCCACCCCCCTCCAAAGAAATGTCAGTCTTTCTGCCCCCCAGGGGGCAGACAGGGGCAGTAGCCCCTAATCTGCCCCCGGGAGGGGCAGAAAGCCCACTAGAAACCAGGGATTTTCTTTTTTATTGATGTTGGGGTGGGGGCTGCCCAAAAAGGGCATAACAATGCCCCCACCCCCCTCCAGAGAAATGTCAGTCTTTCTGCCCCCAGGGGGCAGACGTGGGCAGCAGCCCCCAATCTGACCCCCGGGGGGCAGAAAGCCCACTAGCAACCAGGGATTTTTTTTATTGATGTTGGGGGGAGCTGCGGAAAAACGGCATGACTATGCCCCCACCCCCCTCCAAAGAAATGTCAGTCTTTCTGCCCCCCAGGGGGCAGACAGGGGCAGTAGCCCCTAATCTGCCCCCGGGAGGGGCAGAAAGCCCACTAGAAACCAGGGATTTTCTTTTTTATTGATGTTGGGGTGGGGGCTGCCCAAAAAGGGCATAGCAATGCCCCCACCCCCCTCCAGAGAAATGTCAGTTTTTCTGCCCCCAGGGGGCAGACGTGGGCAGCAGCCCCCAATCTGCCCCCCGGGGGGCAGAAAGCCCACTAGCAACCAGGGATTTTTTTTATTGATGTTGGGGGGAGCTGCGAAAAAACGGCATGACTATGCCCCCACCCACCTCCAAAGAAATGTCAGTCTTTCTGCCCCCCAGGGGGCAGACAGGGGCAGTAGCCCCTAATCTGCCCCCCGGGGGGCATTAACCCCACTAGAAACCAGGGATTTTTTAAAATTATCATCTAGGTGTGGGGGCTGCCCAGAATGGGCATGATAATGCCCCATCCCAAAAACAATTACCAGAGTCTTTCTGCCCCTCCCCGGAGGCATATTGGCGCAATAGCCCCTTATCTGTCCCCCGGGGGGGCAGAAGGCCCACTAGGTCTCAGGATCTTTTTGTTTAGGTTCAAGGGTGAGGTCAGCCCAGAATGGGCATGCCAATGCCCACATCTCCCCCCTAAAAAAGCTAGAGTCTTTCTGCCCCCGGGGGGCGGATGGGGGCAGTGGCCCCTGATCTGCCCCTGGGGGGGTGGGCAGAAAGCCCAATAGGCACCAGCAATTACACTGGCTTTTTTCTGCATGGGGGCTGCCCAGAATGGGCATACCAATGCCCCCACCGCCAAATAAATAGCCACAGTCTTTCTGCCCCTCTTGGGGGCATATCGGGGCAACCCTCCCCCGATTTCCCTCCAGGGCAGCAGAAAGCCCATTAGGCACAGACTTGTTTTTAGCAATGTGCCTACCCGTGGATTTTAGGCCCTAGTGCAGCCGGCACATAGGGAAACCTAGCAAACCTGTACATTTTTTTAAACTAGACACCAAGGGGAATCCACGATGGGGTGACTTGTGTGCCTCTCACCAGGTTCTGTTACCCAGAATTCCTTGCAAACCTCAAACTTAGTTAAAAAACACTTTTTCCTCACAATTCTGTGATGAAAAGTTCTGGGATCTGCGTGGATCCACAAAATTCCACTCACCCCGACTTACCCAAAGTCTTCTGAGATAAATGCTACCTGACTTGTGTGGGTAGGCCTTGTGCCCGCAACAAGAAACGGCCCAAAACGCAACGTGGACTCACCACATTTTCATAGTGAAAACGGACCCTTTTTTTGCAAATTGCCTAGCTGTCGATTTTGAACCCTAGCTCTGCGGGCACCTAGGGAAATTTGAGGTTTGCAGGGGATTCTGGGTAAGAAAACGTTGGGGGATCCACGCAAGCCATACCTCCCTTGAATCCCCAGGGTGTCTAGTTTTCATAAATGTGTGGCTTTGGTAAGGTTTCCAAAGCTGGCCGCCGAGCATTGGGCCAAAAACCCTGGTGGCCCCCCTTGCAAAACCAGGTTGTTTTATGATAGGCAATTTTGATGTCGCCTCATTATGTTTTGGGGCCTTGCCTGTCGCTGGTACTTGGGCCTCCCACACGAGTGAGGCACCATTTTTATCGGGATACCTGGGGGAATGCTGGGTGGTAGGAAATTTGTGTTAGCCCAGTGATGCCACAACTTTCCCACACAAACATGTGTGGAAAAAGTGATTTTTTCAGTGAAATATGAGGTTTGCAGGAGATTCTGGGTAAGAAAATGTTGGGGGATCCAGGCAGGCCATACCTCCCTGGAATCCCCTGTGTGTCTAGTTTTCAGAAATGTGTAGGTTTCCCTAAGTGACCGTCGAGCACGGGCCAAAAACCCAGGTGACCCACCTTTCAAAACCAGGCCGTTTTTATGATAGGCAATTTTGATGTCGCCTTAATACGTTTTAGGCACTTGCCTGTCGTGGATACTTGGGCCTACCACACGATTGAGGCACCATTTCTATTGGGAGACATGGGGGAACACTGGGTGGCAGAAAATTTGTGTCAACCTGGTGATGCCACAACTTTCCCACACAAAAATGTGTGGAAAAAGTTATTTTTTCAGCTAAATTTGAGGTTTGCAGGGGATTCTGGGGAAGAAAACGTTGGGGGATCCACGCAAGCCATACCTCCCTTGAATCCCCCGGGTGTCTAGTTTTCATAAATGTGTGGCTTTGGTAAGGTTTCCATAGCTGGCCGCCGAGCATTGGGCCAAAAACCCTGGTGGCCCCCCTTGCAAAACCAGGTTGTTTTGTGATAGCTAATTTTGATGTCGCCTCATTATGTTTTAGGCCCTTGTCTGTCGCTGGTACTTGGACCTCCCACACGAGTGAGGCACCATTTTTATCGGTATATCTGGGGGAATGCTGGGTGGTAGGAAATTTGTGCCAGCCCAGTGATGCCACAACTTTCCCACACAAAAATGTGTGGAAAAAGTGATTTTTTCAGCTAAATTTGAGGTTTGCAGGAGATTCTGGGTAAGGACATGTTGGGGGATCCACGCAGGCCATACCTCCCTGGAATCCCTGTGTGTCTAGTTTTCAGAAATGTGTAGGTTTCCCTAAGTGGCCGTCGAGCACGGGCCAAAAACCCAGGTGACCCTCCTTTCAAAACCAGGCCGTTTTTATGATAGGCAATTTTGATGTCGCCTTAATACGTTTTAGGCACTTGCCTGTCGTGGATACTTGGGCCTACCACACGATTGAGGCACCATTTCTATTGGGAGACATGGGGGGAAACTGGGTGGCAGAAAATTTGTGTCAACCTGGTGATGCCACAACTTTCCCACACAAAAATGTGTGGAAAAAGTAATTTTTTCAGCTAAATTTGAGGTTTGCAGGAGATTCTGGGTAAGAAAATGTTGGGGGATCCACGCAGGCCATACCTCCCTGGAATCCCTGTGTGTCTAGTTTTCAGAAATGTGTAGGTTTCCCTAAGTGGCCGTCGAGCACGGGCCAAAAACCCAGGTGACCCTCCTTTCAAAACCAGGCCGTTTTTATGATAGGCAATTTTGATGTCGCCTCAATACGTTTTAGGCACTTGCCTGTCGTGGATACTTGGGCCTACCACACGATTGAGGCACCATTTTTATCGGGAGACCTAGGGGAACACTGGGTTGTAGGAAATCTGTGTCAGCCCGGTGATGCCACAACTTTCCCACACAAAAATGTGTGGAAAAAGGGATTTGTTCAGCTAAATTTGAGGTTTTCAAGGGGTTCTGGGTAAGAAAACGTTTGGGGATCCACACAAGCCATACCTCCCTTGAATTCCCCGGGTGTCTAGTTTTCTGAAATATGCGAGTTTGGTAGGTTTCCCTAGCTGGCTGCCGAGCACAGGGCCATAAACCCAGGTGACAGGCAATTTTGATGTCGCCTCAATACGTTTTGGGCCCTTGCCTGTCGCTGGTACTTGGGCCTCCTACACGAGTGAGGCACCATTTTTATCGGGACACATGGGGGAATGCTGGGTGGTAGGAAATTTGTGTCAGTCCAGTGATGCCACAACTTTCCCACACAGAAATTTGTGGAAAAAGTGATTTTTTTCAGCTAAATTTAGAGGTAGGCAGGGGATTCTGGGTAAGAAAACGTTGGGGGATCCACGCAAGACATATCTCCCTGAAATCCCCAGGGTGTCTGGTTTTCAAAAATATATAGTTTGCTAGGTTTCCCTAGGTGCCGGCCGAGCTAGGGTTCAACATCTACAGCTAGGTACTTTGCAGAAAAAGGTCATTTGAAAATGTGGTGTGTCCACGTTGCGTTTTTGGCCGTTTCCTTTTGCGGGCACTAGGCCTCACCACACAAGTGAGGTACCATTTTTCTCTGAAGACTTTGAGGAACCCGGGGTGGGTGGAATTCTGTGGATTCACGCAGATGCCAGAACTTTCCACCACAGAAATGTGAGGAAAATGTGTTTTTTTTTTTACAGATTTTGAGGTTTGCAAAGGAATCTGGGTATCAGAACCTGGTGAGAGCCAGTTAAGTCACCCCATCCTGGGTTGTCCTCGGTGTCTAATTTTCAAAAATGTATAGGTTTGCTAGGTTTCCCTGGGTGCCGACAGAGCTAGGGTTCAAAATCTACAGCTAGGCACTTTGCAAAAAAAGGGTCAGTTTTCACTGTGAAAATGTGATGTGTCCACGTTGCGTTTTAGGCTGTTTCCTTCCGTGGGCAGTGGGCCTACCCACACAAGTGAGGTACCATTTTTTTTCTCGGAAGACTTTGGGGAACACGGGGTGGGTGGAATTTTGTGGATCCATGCAGATTCCTGAACTTTCTACCACAGAAATGTGAGGAAAATGTGTTTTATTTGACAGATTTTGAGGTTTGCAAGGGATTATGGCTAACAGAACCTGGTGAGAGCCAGTCAAGTCGCCTCATCCTGGATTCCCCTGGGTGTCTAGTTTTCAAAAATGTATAGGTTTGCTAGGTTTCCCTAGGTGCCAGCAGAGCTAGGGTTAAAAATCTACAGCAAGGCACTTTGCAAAAAAAGGGTCAGTTTTCACTGTGAAAATGTTGTGTGTCCACCTTGCGTTTTTGGGCTGTTTCCTGTCGCTGCCACTAGGCCTACCCACACAAATGAGGTACTGTTTTTCTTGGAAGACTTTGGGGGACGTGGGGTGGGTAGAATTTTGTGGACCCACGCAGATTCCCGAACTTTCCACCAAAGAAATGTTAGGAGAATTAGTTTTTTTTGACAAATGTTGAGGTTTGCAAGGGATTCTGGGTAACAGAACCTAGTGAGAGCCAGTCAAGTCACCCCATCCTGGATTCCCCTGGGTGTCTAGTTTTCAAAAATGTATAGGTTTGCTAGGTTTCCCTAGGCGCCGGCAGAGCTATGGTTAAAAATCTACAGCAAGGCACTTTGCAAAAAAAGGGTCAGTTTTCACTGTGAAAATGTTGTGTGTCCACTTTGCGTTTTGGGCCGTTTCCTGTCGCTGTCACTAGGCCTACCCACACAAATGAGGTACTGTTTTTCTTGGAAGACTTTGGGAAACGCGGGGTGGGTAGAATTTTGTGGATCCATGCAGATTCCAGAACTTTCCACCACAGAAATGTGAAGAAAATGTGGTTTTTTTTTTACAAATGTTGAGGTTTGCAAGGGATTCTGGGTAATAGAACCTGGTGGGAGCCACACAAGCCACCCTATCCTGGATTCCCCTGGGTGTCTACTTTTCAAAAATGTATAGGTTTGCTAGGTTTCCCTAGGTGCCGGCAGAGCTAGGCTTCAAAATCTACAGCTAGGCACTTTACAAAAAAAGGGTCAGTTTTCACTGTAAAAATATAGTGTGTCCACGTTGCGTTTTGGACCGTTTCCTGTCGCAGGCACTAGGCCTACCCACACAAGTGAGGTACCATTCTTATCGAGACACTTAGTGTAACACAGAATTGTAGAGCAACTGTTATTACTTGTTGACTTTTGATGCATTTCTGCCTTCCAAATGAAAGACAATGTATTAAAAAGAAGTTAATTTGAAAAATGACCTATAAGTCTCATGCTAGTATGGGTACTCTAAATTTTGGAAATGTGCAAATATCTACTGTTTCTAAACTATATCTTTTGTTCCAATTTCAGAAAAACATAGGTGTCTTTCATACCGATTTTTCCATGTATATATTTTCCCAAATTAATTGCTATATACCCGGAGCATAATGGAAAACCATTGCAAGACGCTGCACAGTTATTGGCTCTGGGTTCGTCGGGTTCTTGGTGAACCTACAAGTCCTATATATCCCCACAACCAGAAAGGTCTAGCAAATGTAACGGTATATTGCTTTCAAACAGCTGTCACAATTAGAAGAAGTTACAGGTGAAAACGTTAGCACCAATGGCTGTTTTTTTCAACTAATTTTCAATTTTACCTATATTCAATGGTTAGTTTCTATAAAGAAACCTTGAAGGATCTTCACAAATGACACCTTCCTGAATTCATTATTGCTTTCATACCCATTTCTACCGTTAAATGGAAATAGGTTGAGAGCATAAAAAATAGCAAAAATAGGCTATGTCCCAGAAAAAAGCTAAAACTGTGTATAAAAGTTTGGTTTTCTGACAAAAGCCTGCTTGTCCCTGAAAGCTGGAAAGATGATGATTTCAGCACCACAACACCTTTTTTGATACTATTTGCAGGGAAAAAAACTGATGTTTTCATCTGTAGCCCTTTTTCCCATTTAAAAAAAACAAAAGAAATTACCTTTATTTTGGAGAATTTCTGGGTCCCCTCCATTGGAATCCACAAACCCTGGATACCTTTAGAATCCCCATGATGTTGGAAAAAAGGACGCAAATTTGGCGTGGATACTTTATGTGGTCAAAAATTTACAGGTGCCTAAGCTCGAACTACCCCAAATAGCCAAAAAAATGTCTTAGCACAGGGAGGGAAAAGGTCTAGCAGCAAAGGGGTTTAAAAAGATAAATATGTTGCTGTGGAGCTTGTGGATGTTGTGTTTGTGGGCCTGTGGGTGTGCATTCAATAGTGTGCGTGTGTGTTGTTTGTGTGCAATTCTATATATATATTAAAGAAAGGGGCATAACACATTACCTAAATATATTTTAGAAGCAAACACAACATATATGTGTATTGGCACATTAATAAGTAGTACTTACCAGTCTCCACTATACCGCTGATAGGACAACATCAGCACAACAGGAATATCTAAATAGGCTTGGTGCAAACCTGTCGACACCAGAGTATTGTTAGCCAGCAGAGGAGTCCGGGAAATAGTCCGATGATGTGGACAGCTGGCGGGATATTGTCAGCTTGTCAGAGTAGTTGTATACTCCGCGGCAGAGGGACGCTGGGAGTCCTGCCAGGAACTAAATCAGGCCCTAAATGTCTTTGCTTATATGTGTGTTCCTGGGGTTGTCTTGTGTCTTGCATGAGAACACAGTTTTAGAGTTTTTATTGTAATACACTCCAGAATTTCACTTGACCATTAGACTTGCAACTGAATAATAGAGCGCAGGGCAGCTTTTAAATGTGGGCAGGGATCAAAGGACTGCTTATTAAGATTCCCTAATTCCACTTTTCCTTAATTTGCCTGCAAGAGCTGGTTCTACCTAAGTATGAGTTAGTTTCCATGAATGTGACTTGTGCTCTTCCCTCCTGATGTGCTGTGAACTTGATAATGAAGCTGGAGTGAAACTGGTGCCTGGATGATTTTGAACATTATTCCTTCTCCCTGTGCCATCTCTCCCTACAGACCTGTCCTGTGACAGTGTGTCTCTCTTTCTCAAGCTTATTTGTTCTTTTATCTCTTGCTTAATGTAGGAAAGTGCCCATTTTTACATGGTTACCCCCCACTTTTTGCCTGGAATCCGATGTAACTTGACCGAAAGTGTGCTGAGTTGCTGCTAACCAGGTTTCCAGCACCAATGTTCTTTCCCTAAACTGTACCATTGGTCCACAAGTGGCACCCCTTTAGGATCCTTGTAAGTTCTAGTAAGTAGTACCCCTGGTGCCTAGGGCGTAGGAACTAAGAAGGTCCCTAAGGGCTGCAGCAGAAATGGTGCCACCCTAAGGAACCCCTCTCCAAGCTAATGCAAACTGCCATTGTAGCCTGTATGTCTTGGTGTAGATAAAACTGAAGAGACGACATGGCACACCTTTCAGTCAACCATGCCTGCAAAACACTGCATGTAGTTTAGGTAAGTTACCCCTATGGCAGGCCTTTCAGCCTGAAGGCAGGGTGCAATATACCTTGTGTAGGCGTATCTACGCGAGTGGATGTGTCCCCGTGATATCTAAGTTCACCCTTAAATATTACGAGTGCTCAAGGAAGCCATAAAGAGTACATAGGCTGGACACCCTGCGGCCTGAGCCCCCGTTTGGGAGCCTTTGGACTTGCCCGCAAATTTCCCTTCTCAGCCTCTTTTGTGATGGCCCCACTTCTCGTCATGGGCCATAAATCTGGCCATAGGCTCCCGCTCTGGCACTAAACTAGACAAAGGACATGGGAGCAGCCTCGCCAATGTCCAGCCCCTCCTCTGAGAGGGACCCCTGAATCGTTGCAACCCTTTCTTTAGGGTACTTAAGCGCTTACCTGTGAGTGGGTTCCTAGATTCGTCGTGGGTCAAGATTCAGATCAGAAACCACTTCAACCGTTTGGGCACTTCGGACTTTGCTTTGGGAACTAAGACCGCAACTGGGAAGACTCCTGCTGCTCCTTGTCTCGTCGTCCTGCAAGTCTTGTGCAACATCTGTGCCTGTGCTCCATACAGGTTCTTCACAAGGCCTATCGACATCCAAGACACCTGAAGGAATTTCCCTTAGAGTGAAGGAGTCATTCCCCCAACCAAGCTGACCAGTCTGCTGTCCCGAGCTCCTTCAGCAACACAGGGGGTAGTTCTACAACTCCCTCAAGGCCTCTATTGTCTTCATAGCAAGTTTTAAGCCAGTATCCCTTGTTGGAACCACGTGAGCAGTACCCCTGTGCACCGCATCGACTTGTTGTTGCCGAGGCTTGATGACTCTCTCCTCCAGAGATCTTCGGGCACCAAGAAGCTCCAGCCTCAAGCATCTCCTGCAGCCAAGATCTTCGCCTGCACTGCATCCTTTGCACCGTGGGCCTTCGTCTATTTGTGAGCTGACCGAGGTCCTCTTGCAGCTCCTGTGTCTTTGGCCCGTGGGTCCTCTTGAGGGTCTTCTTTGGCTCCAGTGGGCTCCCCTGCTTCCTTGGGCCTGCTTCGACTTATCTGCTCGTGGTGAGTCTCTTGGACCTTGCTGATCCCGACACTGCACCTTTTCTATGACTACGATGGTTGTTGTTGCCAAGGCTTATTGGTGCCCCTCCTGGATACAGACCCCTTGGCTCTTGACATCTCTGACATCAGTGGGTATTCGTGTCCCTTGCCTCCTGATCACTCCTGAGTGGCATAGACTCTGTCCCCTCTGCTTGCAGGTACCTCTCATCCTGAATCCACGTTTGGGTTCCACTGGACTTTTTCACCTTCTTCGCCAGCAGCATCTTTACTGAAGTCCTCCATTGTTGTCTACGTCTGTTTCAGACGTCACTCCTCACCTATGCACCCAGCTTCTCTGGTGTAGGTATCCTGGTTCCTGGGGTATACATGGGTGGGGTGACTCTTCAATCTTCCATCTTCCATTGGGTGTCTTCAGGGTCTGCTGGGAAGCGTCCTTTTTCTTTAAAACTGCAACCACGACTTACCTGTTGACTTGTATTGAGCACGCAGTCGTGTTCCCACTCTGCAGAGGACCTCCGTGGGGTCCCTAGATACTCACGCTGGGTGGTTCCTTGGGTCCTCCGCTCTTCTACGTCCTGTGGGTCCATTCTCGACTTAGGTCCATTTTTGCATTCAACTATTTTAGTCTATGGTTTGGTCTCCCCCTGGAGACCACTGTGTATTTGTGCTACTTACGTGTTCTATTTCCAAAGTATTGTGTGTATTGTGGTTATATCTATAGGAGATATTGCAATGTGTTAGTCAGTGTGACATATTTTTATAACTACACTGTGTGGTTCTTTTTCACTTAACCTATGCCAAACAATTGAGTACTGGTAAAACAAGCTGCTGTATACTCCTTCTGGACTAAGCCTGAAGGTTGCTCTCCACAGCTACCACTTAGAGTGCTTTCTAAGGATGTCTAAGACCACTAAAATCACCATAAGGATTGTCTGGATTCTTGCAGAGTGCTACACATACATAAGTAAGCACCATATACTAAGCCAGCCTCCTACAGTGTGAGTCTCATTATTGCCTCTTTGAGTAGACCAAATGCTTAACACTACCCTCTGATAAGCCTAACTGCTCGCCCACACTACCACAAAAGAGAGCATTAGGGTTATCTACTTTAGCTTATGCAAACCAATTGGGGACTCACTGGACTCGCTGAAGTGTACTTTTTTTAGTACACTATATAGAGAGTCAGCTCCTACATTGGTTGATTAGTGGTAGGGTCTTCTACTTTGCGATACAGCTTGATCAATAAGTGACTTCCCAAATGAATCCAACATTTTCCTGTAGGTAATTCTTTTTTTTCAATTGGTCGATTTTTTTCTACATTGAATCGTAAACTTAAAACTGTTTACGATTTAAAAGCTTACTATAGTAAAAACTAAGAAAACTTGCGTTAAGATTTTTCTAGCTTTAAAAAGTTTCCGACTTTAGAGCAATAATTGATATCACAGGAACTATACCTTACCCCTTATCTGCAGCTTACTTTGAAGCAGTTAAGGACCCTTTGAAGAGGGTACAAAATAAAAACAAGCTCAAACCCCACCACTGTAATGCTTCAGAAGCTGTTGGCCGAGTAGGAGCTGGCCCATCCTACAGGTGAGGCCACTGACCCTGAGAACCAGGGTGAAGTGAGCTTGAAGGATGACCCGAATATGCCTCAACTGGAAGCAGAGGACACCATACATCTTCCTCCAAACGACCCACTGTGCCAAGGGTACCTGCCTCTCAAGAACTGCTCAGGTCGCTCGAGGTACACTGAAGAACCCTCCAATGAGGGGGCTTTTCTTGAAAGATTGGCACGAAAAATAGCCCTGGAGGACAGGATACTGGCCATAGAAAGGGAAAGGGTTTAGGCCCCATCAATGGTGGCGGCAACATAATTGCTAGGGACAGAGAGGAACCCATTGACCCTAACATACCCAAAGGGATTGTTTTCAAGTATACAGAAGGTGATGACATCACAAAATGGTTTACAGCGTTCGAGAGAGCATGTATAGCAAGGAAGATCATCCAAACGAATTTGGGCTCTCTCATTTGGGAAATATACCCTGGCAAGTGCAGGTATAGACTGCTGACACTGACAGGAACAGAAACTGAGTCGTATGACCACATGAAGGGTACCCTGAATTAGGGCTTTGGACTCACTACTGAAGAGTATAGAATTAAGTTCAGAGGAACTCAGAAAACCGTGGGTCAGTCCTGGGTTGATTTTGTATACTTTTCAGTAAAGACAGGTGTACAATTATGATGAGCTGTATAATTTGATTGTGAAAGAACATCTGTTGAGTAACTGTGTGAAGGAAAAGTGGCACCAATACTTGGTAGACCTAGGTCCAATGTCTCCCCCAGAATTGGGAGAGAAGGTGGACCACTAGGTGAAGACAAGTGTTACCAAAACTATCACTGGTAGGGGTGACCGAAATAAAGGGATTACTAAGTCTCTCCGGGGGAAAGAGGGTAAACAACCTAACAATAGAAGTAAAGAGTCTTACAAAGGGCCCCAGCAACCTGCTAAGGGCTCCAAAACTCTTCACAACAAATAACTAAGTACTGAGGTAAGAATTGGGATCCCAAAAAACTGGTTTCACAACTGTCAGAAGACTGGACACCGAACTGGAGACTCTGCCTGTCTCAAAATGAACCCCCCTACTAATACTCCATTTAGCACTGGAATAGCAAGTCTCCAGGTGGGATCCTTAGGGTGTCTTGAGCAAATCAGAGTGCACACTGAAGCTACACTAGTCTCTGAGGGTGGGGTGCACTTTGCAACCTTAGCTGTTTGGCCTTCTAATATGGTAAAATACAAACAGCAGCCCTTGATTAATTGGATTAGAGTGGAAGCCCGGCGAGATATAGATGCCAATGTCAGCATGGTGTTAAAGAAACTGGTTTCTCCAGGACAGTACCTGACTGGACAGAGTTATCCAGTCACCAGTGCTGATATTGTCACTAAGATCCAACCCATGGGGATGGTGTCCTTAGAATGAGGAACAGTTAATGGCCTGAAACAGGTAATGGTCTCTTCTGCAATCCTGGGCACATGTCTGCTAGAGAATGATCTAGAGTCCTCAGCTTGTGCTAAGGTCGAGCTTAGGTCCTATGCAGCCATACTGGGAATTCTTGAATGGGTGTATGGAAAACCCCGAGCACATAGCAAGGCCGAGGGTGAAAAAGGGGTGTTGGAACCTTAAACGATGGACTAACCCTCCAAGAGAAACTATAAGAAGACTGGCAAATGAGCTTCTGAACAACCACATGCTCAGATCCCGTCTCCCCAGGGAGAAGACTTGTCAGCCCCAGAAGGAAATTAGCCTCAGGATCTTGGGCCTTACATGGCAGAGCTTCTTGGCCCAAGGGGACCTTCTAGGGAAGATCTGTGCCAAAGACAGAGGATCTGTCCTACTGTCAGCAAGCTGCTGCAAAGGAAGAGGGAGATGTCAATGACTCCACCAGGACCTATTGGGAGGAAGGGCTTCTGTATACTGAGACCAGGGACCCCGAACCTGTTGCTATCAGGTGAGTGGTAGTGCCTCAGCAGTTCAGAGAGTTTGTCCTCACATTGGCATGACATCCTCCTAGCTAGGCATCTTGGCCAGACAAAAACTTGGAGCACGCTTGTCAGCCACTTCTACTAGCCAAATATGTCTCAGTAGGTTAAGGTGTTTTGCAACTCTTGTGCCACCTGCCAAGCCAGTGGCAAAACAGGTGGTCACCCAAAGGCCCCCTTAATTCCACTTCCAGTGTTTGGGGTACCCTTTGAAAGGGTTGGGATTGACATTGGTGGTCCTTTTGACCCTCCAACAGCATCAGGAAACAGATTTATGCCGGTAGTAGTTGATCATGCTACCACGTATCCTGAGGCAATTCTCTTAGGTCTACCACTGCTCACATAGTGGCTAGGGCCCTCGTTGGTTTCTTTACCGGGGTAGGTTTTCCTAAGGAGGTGCTGTCAGACAGAGGTACAAACTTCATGTCTGGTTTCCTCAAACACATGTGAAGTGACTTACAAGTTCACTACCCCCATTGAAGGAGACTGGCTTGGTATATGGTGCCTACTTATTTAAGCGAAACACCTTGTACTAATCTAAGCAACCTTTATGGTGATTTTAGTGGTCTTAGAAAACCACAGAACACTCTCTAAGTGGTAGCTTGGAGAGCAGCCTTCAGGCATATCCAGAAGGGGTGTTAAGCAGCTTGTTTTACCATATCTAATTGTGTAGTGTAGGTTAAACAAAAAAAGAACCACACACTGTATATATCTAAAAATATGTCTATCTATCACACAACACTCACTAACACATTGGTATATCTCCTACCCGGAGATATCAACATAACTACACCACAATACTTCAATTGCAAATAAGGTAAGTAGCACAAAATACAGTGGTCTGTAGGGGGAGATCAAACCATATAATAAAAAAGTGGAATGCGAACTGCAACTGAGGTCGGGACTTGGATCAGGATACCCAGAGAAGCTGGGGACACAAGGAACCACCCAAGGTAAGTACCCAGGAACCCCACGGAGGCTGTGTGCAGAGTGGAAACACAGCCGCATACCCAATAGACGTTAACTGGAAAGTCACGATTGTAGTTTTGAAGACGAAGGTCTCTCTGGCAGAAAAAAGAGAAATTCCCTCAATCCCTTCAGAATTTCAAAACAAGTGGATTAAATGGACCGTATTTGGGAAGCAAATGTCATCTCTACGTCCCATTTTACACCCAGGTTTTTTACAGTAGAGGACGGACAGGGTGGAGAACCCATTTCGTCTGGCCACCCCAAACCCGATGTCGGGGGGGCATTCTCACCAAAGAACAGCACCTCGGTTTTCTCTGTGTTCAGTTTTAGTTTGTTGTTATTTATCTACCTAGAGACGTCACACAGACAGCCCCTGAACCTCTCGAAGGTGTTTGCCGACAGGTCCTTAAAGGAGAACACCAGCTGTGTGTCATCTGCATAGGAGACGGTTTTAATTCCCCAGTTAGAAATGAGCGCACACAAAGCATAAGCAGGAGGTTACTTCCCAGGGAACAGTGCTGGAGTGCCATTGAGAGTAAAGCCTTTTCTGTGGTATGGTCCCTGAAGAAGCTGAGAGCATAACTGTTTGGTTCTCACTTCCTTGTTAAAATGGACAACTGACCTCTCATGCAGATGAAAGGTGAAAACTTAAAACCTTTGAGGTGGTCCATCTCCCTACAGGAAATGGACTTTACAGTGGAACACTGACCGGGGACGGACCATGCAAATGCAGATGGCCTTGGCAGGTTTTTCCACTTAGACATTGAAGACTGTTTTGGAAAGGGTAGTGTCATCCTCTTTAGTTTGGGTGTGTGTGCGTAGGAAAGTGCCCCTTTCGACATGGGTCCTCCCCTCTGTTTGCCTGTTATCTGATGATGCAACTTGACCGAGACTGTGCTGGGTTCCTGCTAACCAGGTCACCAGCACCAGTGTTCTTTCCCTAAACTGTACCATTTTTCAACAATTGGCATCAATTTAGGATCCTTGTAAGTCCCTAGTAAATAGTACCCTGGGGGTCTAGGGCCTTGGAACTAAAGAAGGTCTCGAGGGACTGCAGCACGAATTGTGCCACCCTAAGGGACCCCTCACTAAACTCATTCAAACTGCCATTGCAGCCTTCGTGTCATGGTGCAGAGAAAACCGAAGAGTTGACATGGCACACACCTCTAGGCACCATACCAGCAAAGCACAGCATGTGGTATAGGTAAGTGACCCCTACGGCAGGCCTTAGGGCAGGGTGCACTATACCCGTGTGTGGGCATATCTACCTAAGTGGATGTATCCCAGTGATATCTAATTTCACCCTTAGATTTTACGAGGGCACAGGGAAGCCATACCTAGAACATGGGCTGGAATTCCATCATTGCGGGTTCCCCAACTACCTGTTGCCTTCACTGTACCCCAAGGTGTTTGGTACCAAGCACCTCGTCTTATTAAACCTGCACTGATGCCTGTTGAGGATTTATTAATAGATGCACCCCGAGAACACCTTCAAGTTGCATCCTGGGCATACAGAATACGTGTGTGTTGACTGACCAGTCTCAACCAGCCATCCACCCTAGAGAAGTTTCTGACCTCCTGAGGTAAGAGCCTTCACTCTCGGAGGCCAGGAACAAAGCCTGCTCTGGGAGGAGGTGTTCACACCTCATCCAAGCAGGATGGGCATTCCAGGGCGGGAAGCTTCAAAGGCCCTGCAGCCTTTGCTATGTGATCCAAGGCCTCTCCAGATGGTGGAGATGCCCACCCTCCTGTCCTGACCCCAGTGGTGACAAGAAAGGCAGGAGAAAATTAGTTAGATTAGGAGGTGTGCCCATACTCATCCAGCACTACCTCTAGGGTGGGCCAACTGATGTGGACCCCACTTTTCAATTTCCTCCATGTAGTGTTTGGAAGGAATTAATCTTCTAGTGTCTTAGAAAGTGGTCATATAGAGGCTAGAGACACCCTAAGGTAGGTAGCCCATTGCCTAATACCTGGCACTCCCCATAATTGCCCCTCAGTTGAGTATGTAGGTGGCACCCCTGAATCCAAGAACTCAGATTTGACTGATCAACAGAAGTAGGATGAAGAAGAGTCACTGTCTGGTGAGAACTGCAACAGAAATTTGGACTTTAGCACGAAACCCTGCCATCCTCTCGCGACAATCGCATCAGAGTGGCTCGTCCTGTGAGCTGGAGAACTACCAAAGCCTTAAGTAGTCTGCCAGCACTTCAACAAACACTGAAAGTCTCCCTTATAGTAGAGGAGCTACACGCACTCATCCCAGGCCGCAACAACAATTGCAAGCTAGCATCACCAGCCGATAACCACGATCCCTTCAGCTGTCACCGCTGCCGGCACACCTGCAGCTCCACCAAGAACACCGACCCAGCACTACCCACCCGCAAGAACACACCCGAACCAAAGACCCTGCAGTGCATCCTTCTCGGTGTCAGATCACTCCACAAACACACCACTGAAATCTGGGACCTCCTCGACAGCACCACCCCGGAAGTAGCATTCTTCACCGAAACCTGGACCAACACCACCTTGGGACCGGACATCACCATTCCTTAAGGATACAAGATTTCCAAGAAGGACTGCCCCACCCGACTTGGAGGAAGAATCGCCATCGTTTACAAATCCACCCTCCACCTGAGCACACTCCCAGACGAGTCCACAGACCTAATGGAACACCTTCACTTCAAGATACTGGCCAGCACTACCACCACCCTCCAGGGACACCTCATCTACCGACCCCCTGGACTCCGCGGACCCTTCGCCAACTCCATCACGGACATCATCTCCCCGCATGCCATCGCATCCGCCGATTACACCCTGCTGGGGGACCTCTACTTCCACCTCGTTAACCAACTGGACCCCAACACCACATCACTCCTGGACAACCTCCACAACATTGGACTCTGCCAGATCGTGACCGAAACCACGCACTCAGCAGGACACACCCTCAACACCCTCTTCACAACAGGAAACTCCATCACTTTCAGCCACACCACCGAACTCCCATGGACAGACCACCAATGCAGCCACTTCACCTTCAGAACACCCACCATCCACAGACACCAGCACCTGCTCCCACAAAGAAACTGGACCAAAATCACCGACGACCAGCTCATCTCCTCACTCAACAACTCCACCTCAACCATCGCGGAAGACGACGACCCCGACACCGCAGCCCAAACTCTGCACAGATAGATCTCCGACAGCGCCAACACCATAGCCCCCTCAAGAAAAACAACAACACTCACGTCAAGATAGCCAGATGGTTTACCACCGAACTTAGGTAGTCCAGACGCACGTGCCGCCGCCTCAAAGGCCTGCAGGAACTCCAAATTCACAGAGGCCCACAACGACTTCAGAGCCGCCACCAACGCCCACCACCAACTCATCAGACAAGCATTGGCATGGCCAATAGGTCTTGCCTTTGGGACCTTATACGTGTTTAGCCATGCAACGGTTGATGTTGTTGCACCAAGGATATTGTGCTGCATAACTAAATACTTATAAGGTTCTAAAAGTGAGATCTATTGGCTATGCCAATGCTTGTTTTCAAAGCAACTGTACTATTAATTCACATTTACTACTACAAAGCAAAGGTCCAATTCCAGTTTATTACCACAGTAAAGTGAAATTTACTCTAGCCATTGAACCACTGGCACAACAACTCAGAAAGAGCACATCTCAGGATCTAGGTAGGACGAGAACATTGAAGATAAGGTATCCCTTTCCGATGATGATCTCCTCGTTTACTTGAGTAACCCTGAGATCTCCAGGGCAATACAACAGTCTAAATATATTCAAGGAACACTCCAGCCTCAGAATAAATGTGAACAAGACTATTTCCCCTAAATCACACAGTAGGGGAGGGAAGGAGGCCTGACTGAGAGAGGATCATAATCTCTGAGAGATTCTTCACATACCTAGACATCGAAAATGCTAAAAATAAGTATTGGTTGCGAGAACCAAGAGTGTACACCCACTGCTAGACCACATGTGTAAAGGCTCCAAGTCTCAATATAGGGGAGAATTTCCTTCACTAAGATGACACTCCTATCTAAAATCATTGACATTCTTCAAAATTATCCTTTTTTGCATACCACTGTCTTAATATTACCTCAACAACTACGAGTTTTTCTATGTCAGTGAGGGCCCATATTGTGGGTTTCACTAATTATTGTAAATCGATTTAAGAATGCGGGCTGGATATTGCAGCTTTAACACCGTACAACAGAGCAGCACATTTGCTTATCAATGACCGGATATACAGCCCAACAACTGTCCCAGCCGACAGGGTAGAAATCTGGGTACTGGGGAACAAACCTCTTCTGCACTATATAGACTGCCAACTCGCCAAGAGACTCCCTCAATACACCTCGCCCCCAAAATGGCTCGGTTGAATACAGGTCTCATGCACTTAGAAAAAATCCTGCTACATCTGTGCCTTGTTGTTAGGATAAGGGGCATTGCCCAGAATCGCGAGAAGGAAGGGAAGCGTAGACATGTCCTTTACCCTGGAAAAGACCACATAAAAGGTGCGTGGATGCCCTACGATGGATGGCAGGCATGTAAAGATGATGGTGCATAACAAAAGATGAACAACTCGTTTCAACCAGGTTGATAATGAACACTCTTGTAAAACACTGTGGGAGAGCTGCACGCCAGATTGCTCATAAGAACCTAAAGATGGGCAGTGTGTTGGGGAGGAACTGAGATAAGCGCGGGGTGGCATGTGTGATGAGGGCAATAAGTGCTTGAAAAGTGCAGACGCGCGCATGGCCACGCTAATTGGAATCAGATGGCCCCTGCGCTCCGCTGAGCTTCATAAGACTTGTGTGTTTTGGAGCTAACAGCCAAGTGCGTTGACCTCCTCCGAAAGGGTGTCAATTAACGCCCACCATGAAATGTGTGAGGTGGTGCTAAAAAAAAAAGCATTGGCAGCGCCAATAGGCCTTGCCATTGAGGACTAATGGTTTTTCTTTTGGGCAATGTTGTATAGAATCGGCAGCAAGCATTTTTGCCAATGTTATGCATTTTTGGCCAAAAGAAAAGAAAAATGAAAACGTGTCATGGATTGCCAAAAGCATATTTTCATAATCACACGCTTATGTAATTAACTACCCACAGGTGTTTGCACGCTCTTATGATGCCTTTTTTGTGCCAAACCAGTATGCATCAGTAAATAAAAAAAGATATTGGAGTATTGTGAAAGCTATTTACCTACAATGACAACATCCAGCTGAAATTGTAAATAAATCAATGTGACATTATATAACAAAACATGGTACAGGAATAACATTTAAAACATTCGGTATAAACAAATCAACACCAGAATGTCAGAAATGCCACTACCAGACGCTCCAATTTGAAATAAAATGTTAAAGCTTATAAATTGTGAAAATCGCAGACTCCAAAGTTCATTTTCTAAACCTTGAAGCCATATGGCTTCTCTTGGAAGCCTGAAACAAGCAACACATTTAAAAGCAGTGCACGTTCTGTTATGTCTAGAGAACATGCAGAAATGCACTTACGGAATCAATATATTAAGAAAGCCTGGTACAGGCGTCAGATAAAATGTCACAAAGTGTTTGCTGACCCATGTGACTAAAAGAAAGCATACATTAACAATAATAACCTGTGAACTAGCCAGCCTGCATATTTTTTTTATTTTTTGAAAACTAGATGTGGAAGGAGTGTGGAAGGAGCAGGGACTTGTAACCAAGTACTATCTCCTGATACACTACCATGGAAGAGATTTTGGCAAAAGTCTGCAAACCACTGTATGAATTTTTAACAAAGCTCTCTTACCAATAGCTCATCACTGTAGTGCAGAGGTCTTCAAACATTTGTAGGTTGAGCCCCCCATGTTGAAAATTGAAATAGCGGTGTGAGTAAGCATTTACTGAAGACATGAATTCCCCTATATGACCGAGTTTCTCTTGTTATGTTGACTAAAGTCTGGACTCCATTTTGTATTGTCATGCCTCCACGTGTGCAGCACGAGAAGAGTCCTATCTTCGTGTTAGTTGCTCTTGCAATCTGCCTAGTAACAGTCTATAAATAGCTCCTTTGTCTGTCTGGCGCATGCCCAGACTTGACCACATCTGTTATCAGTTAGTCCTTGCTTGACCATGTTTTCGCGGGCTCAAGGAGTGTGTCAGCTCCGCCCATATATTGATTCTGTATCGAAAATGACCATAAAAGGTAATATTCTTTGCCTCATGTTGTATCCACCCACTTATGAGCCCCTCTTTGTGTATAAAAGGGGACCGTGTACGCACGTTCTTTGTGCTACTCTATGCAATACTGAAGGGTGTTGTATGGATTGTAGGACCACCCTTAAGGGTTAATAAACTATGTCTTTGTACTTTGCAGTTTCCGTGCCAACTTCCTTATAGACTCCATTGCAGAAGAGCGAACCCTTGTGTCCTGCGGGCCTAGCTGGGGCCTGTATTCATCAATTGGCGCCCGTCACGTGGGGCTCATCGGCGACTCGGATGCTCGAAGGATTGGTCGTGACGAAGGTGAGGAATTTGGCCGGGGATGTGATCACTGCCAGAGGCACTTTAGTCCTGGCATCCCGAGGTTTTCTTCCTTCCCTTCCGAGCTGACCATCTGGGTGGCGCCGGTCCTCGACTGAGACCTCTTCTGTCGGTCCTGCCGTGACAGCCGTTTGGGCGAATTTTGGAGCTTGGCAGTTGGAATCTGGACTCTTGATTGGTAAGAACCGTTGTACGGTACTTGCTCCGAGTTTTTGAAGCCTGGTTTGGCTATTTGAGTTTGATTTGTGATGACCGGTCATATCTTGTATTGATTATTGTGAGAATATATGCGTTGCAACACATATAGGCAGGTAATGTGGAGATATTTCTCCGGAACTGTGTAACTTTGAACGGCACAATGTTTAAGTGCCATTTTTTTGATAATACTGCATATTTTGCATTATTTTTGAGCATGCCTGCTTTTAGCGCACTCCGTAAGTGGTGCTGCTGCTTTGGAAACCGGTTAAACCTCGAGGAATCTGCTCCAGCTCCCCCAGAGGGGACTCCTAATAGGGATATGTATGTGAAGCATGGTCTTTCTTCCATAATGTACAGCACAATATGGAGGAAATACACCAGAAAGGATCCTGAGTTACGATGGCCTTTGTATGGATCGTTTGATATGCGTAAGATTGAATATATGGAACAGTGTATGTGTAAACGGCGTGCTCGTCAAGACATGTTTGAATGTGTGCGATTATGGGTGAAGGAAGTGCGTGAGCGAGAGAAACGTGAGAAAGCGCTGTTTGATAAAGAGCAACGGAAGAATGATCATGTGCGAGCACAGGAAGCGAAGCGTCGGGAGGAAAGAGAACAGACGGAGAGACAAGAGAAAGAGCGTAGGTTGCAAGTCTCGGGTCAATATGCTGTCCGTCAGTCACTTTATCCTGTCCTTAATAATCCTGACGATGATTTTTATTTACTAGATCGCTCTCCGCCCCCTTATGTTGGAGCGTCTGCCCCGGGGCCACAGGATTCTGGATCGGTGTCGGGTAAGGTAGACACGCGGTCCATGTTATCGGCTGACCGAATGGGTGAGCTTCGGCAAGTTTCCTATCGTGCACTTAAGGGCAAGTTATCCCTTGCTGAGTTGTTGAATTCTTGGGAGAAGTGGCAGGATAGAGAGAAGTTGTATTTTTTGGGCCACTTTTCTGATGAAGTGATTGCTGCTTTCCGGAAATATTCCAGCGTCTTTGAGCCTGATGATGTGGTATCAGATGCTAAAGCATTGCGTAATGGTGTTTTCTCTCCCTCTAAGGCGCCTGATGCGGTTCGACGGCTGTTTGCATTACGGGACGCGGTGAGTGACCTTAAAGAGAAAGCGCGCCAGAAAGCTGAGGAGGAAAAGCAGTCGGCTTCACGTGTCGGTGATGACCAATCATCTACCTCCCACTCAGATAAGAGCGATCTAGTGCATGCTAAACCAATGCGAGAGGCGGCACCTTTGTATGTTCCTCCTAAAGGAGCGGGAACTAGTTTGGATATTACCTCCGCCGATGCTAAGGGATATTTTGTGTACAATTGGGTTTATACTCCCTGGCATAGGGCTGACGTCATGGCATTAAAGAATGCGTTGCCTGATCCCCGCAAGAATCCAGCGGCCTTTTACGAAGAAGTCGAGGGGGCCTTGAATTCTTGTACTATGACCTTAGCAGATATAGATCTGTTCTTTGGGCTTATTTTACCACCGGATATGTGGCGATCCGTACGGAAGGTGGACGATGTTGCCGCTTTTAAGGCTCGGTGGTCTGAGCTTGAGGATGAGGATAGGGAGAGGAAGCCCGCGCAGAAACCACCTCAAATTATTTTAGATCTCCCTGCTGCTATTCTGACTAAGTTGAAAACAATCATTCCCCCTAAAAAGATTGACTGGAACATGTTAGCCTCGTGTAAGCAGAAAGCCGATGAATCAGTTGCAGATTTCTTTACGCGCTTTGAGGAGACGTTTCATGATTTTAGTGGTCAGTCCCTTACGGATGATACGGGTCGGCACCTTTTTGCAGATAAATATGTGGCGAATTTATTACCGGCAATAGCGGCCCGCCTAAAGGCGAGTGAAAGTTCTTGGTCCACGGCGTCTCCGACAGCCCTCCTGACTATAGCTCAGTATTATGAGCATCAGGAGCAAGAAGCGAAGGGGCAGGAGGAGAAGAAGTCGAAAGATTTAAAAACGAAGGTGATGTTAGCGCAAGTGTATGGTCCGCCCCGTCGGGGTGTCAATAGAGGTAGGGGAGGATTTTATGGTCCTCCCTCGGGCCGATCTGATTTGAATAGGAATCAATGTGCGTATTGTAAACAAGTGGGACACTGGGCCAGAGATTGCCCGGCGTTGCATGCTTCGCGGCAGGGACATACTCAGGGTGGCCATAGAGGTAGAGGGAGTTTCTCAAATCTTAGGGGGAATTCTAACGATCACGCTCGTTTTGACCCTGCCGGGCAGCACCGAGATAGACCTAATGTCTTTGATCGGCAAAACCAGTATCAAGTGTCAGGGATTGACCGCTCTGGGTACCATGATTCTCAGCATGCATAGGAATGCGTTGGATGGGGGTTAGAATCAGTTGAGGTGCCGGTTGATCAGAAGGGTCCTTATGTATCAGCTGAGGTTTTGGGTTCTACTGATCAGTTCCTAGTAGATACAGGAGCGACTCGTAGTGCGCTGTCTAAACAATTGGTTCCGAGGGCTCCCCCATCTGGCTTAATGGTTACATCGGTAGGGTTTGATGGTACACTCTCCCGAAGCCCTCTTTCTCGGCCCCTCACATTTCAGGTCGATTCTTTTTCTGCACCCTGTCCGTTTTTGCTTGCCCCGAACACGCCGGACAACATTATGGGTCTTGATATGCTAAAGCACTTCAGAGCTACGATCCGCTGCTCCCCCGCTGGTGTGCGTGTGATATTAAATGATAATCACCCTTTGTCTGAACGGATGTGTGTGGTTGCAGAGGATACCGTGTTAGCAACTCTCCCCCGTACTTTGTGGGCCGTTTCGGATACCGATGTAGGACAGATGGTGATTCCGCCTGTCCATATTAGTGTCAAGGAGGGGGCGGTGTTACCACGCCTCCCGCAGTATCGTATTTCCCAGGAGGGGGAGGAGGCCCTTATACAGATTGTGCAGGATTTGATTAAGGTGGGAGTAGTGGAGGAGGTTCCTTACAACGTCTGTAACAGTCCGATTCTACCCATTTTGAAAAAGGATACGGATGCCAAAGTTTATCGGTTTATCATTGATTTGAGAGAAGTAAACAAGATCGTGATACCTCAATATCCAGTGGTTTCTGATATCACGACGTTGCTTACTTTGGTCCCGCCTACGGCGACGACGTTTTCAGTCATTGATTTGAAAAATGCTTTCTTTTCGATTCCTATTCATCCCGATAGTCGATACCTTTTTGGTTTCACTCTGAATAATAGGTCTTATCGATTTTGTAGAGTTCCTCAGGGCTACACAGAAAGCCCTAGCATTTACAGTCAAGCTTTGAAAAGACAATTGGACTCCTTTGTTCTGCCCGAGGGTGTCGCCCTCATTCAATATGTCGATGACATCTTGTTGGCGGCTGACACTCCGGAGTTGTGTGAGAAGAGTACGTTGTCCTTGCTTTCCTTTTTGGCATCCCACAATCACAAAGTATCTCGGAAAAAATTGCAGTTCTGTAGACCAAAGGTGACTTATCTGGGCCACCTTTTGTCTAAGGAGGGGCGTGCACTCACACCAGATCGTATCCAAGTAATTTTGGACATGCCAGCTCCTTCCACGCAGAAGGACGTGCGTGCATTTTTGGGTCTTGTTTCTTTTTGTAGGCAATGGATATTAGGGTTCTCACACATAGCCAAGCCATTATTAGCCCTCTTGACAAAAGACACACCTATTCTGCTTCCTTGGTCAAATGAGTGTGACGCTGCTTTCCAGCAATTACGACAGGCCCTTTGTTCAGCACCAGTGTTAGGGACCCCTGATTATACAAAACCTTTTTCGCTGTATGTGCATGAGAAAGATGGATGTGCATTATCAGTTTTAGTGCAGATGCACGGCGACAAGCAGCGCCCTTGTGCATATTTTTCGGCTGTACTTGATCCTGTTGCCCGAGCATTGCCTGGTTGTTTTCGCTCGGTTGCGGCGACAGCTGTGTCAATACGCCAAAGCGAGGGAATTGTGTTATCTCATAAGCTGTTGGTATTCGTCCCCCATGCTGTTGATGCCCTGCTTAATCAGACAAAGACGCAGCATTTGACCAGTGCCCGTTTAACGGGATATGAGCTGACGCTTTTGGCTCCTCATATTACGTTAAAGTGGTGCGTAACGTTAAATCCGGCCACATTGCTGCCGTTCCCCGAGACTCAGTCTGGAGCGCGGAAAGCACATGATTGTATTCTTGTGACTGAGGAACAAACAAAGGGTCGTATTGATCTCCAGGATACGCCCTTTCCAGATGTAGATGGAGAACTGTGGGTGGACGGATCATGCCTGAAGCTACCAGACGGTACGACTTCAGCAGCGTATGCAATTACCACACTGCAAACAATAGTGGAGACAGCACGCATACCACAGAAATCAGCTCAAGCAGCGGAACTGATAGCATTAACACGAGCATGCGAGCTCAGTACAGGATTGTGTGTGAATGTTTATACAGACAGCCGCTATGCTTTCGGAGTAGCGCACGATTTCGGCCTACTCTGGAAGGAGAGAGGGTTTCTAACGTCGCATGGAGTACAAATAATGCATGGAGAGTTAGTTCACAACCTTTTGACTGCATTGACATATCCGAGGAAAATTGCTATCATTAAATGTAGTGCCCATAAGAAAGTAGTTGATAAAGTTGGAGAAGGGAATGCGTTAGCAGACCGGGTGGCACGGGAGACTGCGATGCAGCCCGGTGCTACTGCCATGTATGTAGTGAAGTCGCAGGTAGAAAGATGGCACGATGCGAAGGAAGAAGTGCGGGAAATACAGAGGACCGCTTCTGATAAAGAACGGGAGCAATGGTCCAGTGAGGGAGAATTGGATGATGAGGGTTGTTGGAGAAATAAGCAGATGGATAGATGGAAGCTACCCACAGCTTTTGTACAACCTATGGTTCAGATGGCACATGGGCTAGCACATGTTGGAGCTTCCGCAATTGTAAAATTGCTTACACAAGTCTGGGAGCATCCAGAGATTGCTAGCGCGGCAAAGAGGGTGGTGCAGACCTGTATGATTTGCCTGAGATACAACCCAGGAAAGGGTACTCGAACTCCAGCAGGAGGATTTGCGACACCTACTGCACCCTTTGAGGTTTTGCAGATGGATTACATCCAGCTTGAGCGCTGTAACAATTTGAAGTACGTTCTAGTAGTGGTATGTGCCTTTAGTAAATGGGTCGAGGCATACCCTACGAAAGACAATACTGCAATGACTACCGCCAAAATGCTATTGAAGGAGTTCTTCCCTCGATATGGCGTTTGTAGACTTCTGTGGAGTGATAACGGACCCCACTTTATAGCGGATGTTATAAAGTATGTTCTGAAGGGTCTGGGCATCACCCAGAAGTTTCACGCAGTGTTTCACCCTCAGTCTGCAGGACTAGTCGAGAAGTATAATGGTATACTGAAGCTCAAGATCGCTAAAATCCAAGCTTCGACATCTTTGACTTGGCCAGATGCTTTACCACTGGCATTATTGTCAATTAGATCGATACCGCACTCTCGAACCGGTCTTACACCGTACGAGATTATTTTCGGACGCCCAATGAATATTTGGGGTCCACCAAGACCTAAGGCTGTGTATGATGTACCTTGTGTAATGATGAATGATTATCTGGCGCAGTTAACGGATAACTTGGTTTCTATTCATCAACAGGTCCGGGAGGCGCTCCCTGATCGGTCCACCGGCGAAGGACATAGTCTCCGGCCTGGAGACTATGTTATGGTGAAGATTTTTGAAAGGACGAACAGCTTGGAGCCGAGATGGGTTGGTCCTGAGCAGGTCCTACTTGCAACGAGGACGGCTGTGCGGGTTTCCAACAGAAAGAATTGGATCCATTCCCTGCACTGTCGCAAAGTACCGCCCGGATTGGTGGAGCCTGCTGTATTGACCGATCAACGAGAGATTCTGACTGCAGAGAAAGGCCGTGCCGTGGAACCGAACGACACTGAGGAGCTCTTCCCGGACCACGCGACTCCTGGAGGAAAGCGATATCATCTCAGGCTAAGGAAGTGAATTCTTCAGTATTAGGACATGTTGTCAGAACGGCCCTTGGGTTAGTGAAACGGAGAGCCAATGAGGCAAGGGGGGGGATCAGCCCTGCATTAGTGTAGCGACACCCTTCTTGGCCCGCTGGTGAAGAAATCAACCGCTGCCCAAGGGGAAGAGTTCTGACAAACCTTTTAGTTTCAGGAAGATATTGATTCTTTATTCTGACATGGAGAAAAAGAAAATCCTTTGTGCAACAGATTTTATGCTTACAGTAGCTATTGTTGGGATAGCCACATGGTTTGTGGAGGATGTGACTCCTGCTCGAAAGTTACTTGTGTTGACTACTCCAGTGCCTGAGGAGCACTACTTTTATACCCTTCCGTATCAAGAATTGAAGCATCGTCAGTCTTATTTGAATAACACTTTCATCCAGATGTTGCATCATACCCACGTTGCCACGAATGCTACGAACTGTTGGATATGTGGTATGATGCCAGCTCATCAGAAGAAAGGAGGAACGCCATTCATACCTCTTCCTTTCTCTCATAATGGCTCTTGTAGAGCATGGTACACTTTGCTTTTTGCCACCCGGAAACCTACAGTGGGACGATTACTCTTCAGACTTAATAGGGAATGTCATCAGGATAAAGATGGATACCCGCAAGCGAATGGGACAATTTGGGAATGGGAAGAGTATCGACCAGACAATGAATCGATTCCTTATATTTTCACGAACACCAGAGACACTGTGGGGAAAGACCGATTTGTGATTCAAGTGGCACAAGCTCAAGCGGACTTGTGTGTCCAGAGTGTGGGTTATATTCCTGTTGGTGTTAGTGATTGCATCACTATTCTAAATATCGACGGATTGAATAACAGTACCTTCTTAGCATCTCATAATACATACTTCGTATGTGGAAATAAAGGTTATTACCGTTTGCCAGCCGGTTGGTCTGGAGTATGTTATGTAGCATTCCTATTACCCCCTGTATTCTTGGCGCCTGCATCCTATCATAAAGATTTGAAGTTGTTGAATAATGTAACTGTAAATAGGTATAAACGTACTCTATCGATTGATGACGTGGACCAGACTGACACCAGTCTGCAGCAGTATATTGATTTTAATTTAGGACTGTTTTTCTTTGTTGGAGCTGCCCTAAATAGTAGGAAAGTTCGAAGGTTAACTTGAGTAGTAGAGGCTGTGACAAATCAAACCGCTGCTGCTCTTGGGAACTTACGGAAGAATTACAGATTACTAGAATTGTTGCATTGCAGAACCGCATGGTGTTAGATGTTATGTTAGCTGACCGAGGTGGAGCTTGTAAAATTATCGGAAGTAGTTGTTGCGTGTTTATTCCTGACCACACGCCATCAGTTTATAATGCTATCAATAAACTGCATAAAATTGCAGCTGAAATCCATACAGAAAATGGTACTTGGACCTTTTCTGGATGGTTTTGGGCGTTGATCACCACATGGGGGTGGAAGGTCCTAACTGGTCTCTGTATCATTGTGGCAGTTTTGTTTTCTTGTTGCATTTGTATTCAATGTGGTCCTTTACTCTGTTCCCTATGTGTGTCACTCTGCATTCCTGATAAGAAAGCTATTGCCAATGTCACTTACCAGAAACATCTGACTAAAGAAATAGAAGAAATGATGAAGATTGACATATAAGATGATTATCCTAACAAACCGGATGTCTTCAGTAAATGCTGAAAGGGTCGTCTGTTGAAAATTGAAATAGCGGTGTGAGTAAGCATTTACTGAAGACATGAATTCCCCTATATGACCGAGTTTCTCTTGTTATGTTGACTAAAGTCTGGACTCCATTTTGTATTGTCATGCCTCCACGTGTGCAGCACGAGAAGAGTCCTATCTTCGTGTTAGTTGCTCTTGCAATCTGCCTAGTAACAGTCTATAAATAGCTCCTTTGTCTGTCTGGCGCATGCCCAGACTTGACCACATCTGTTATCAGTTAGTCCTTGCTTGACCATGTTTTCGCGGGCTCAAGGAGTGTGTCAGCTCCGCCCATATATTGATTCTGTATCGAAAATGACCATAAAAGGTAATATTCTTTGCCTCATGTTGTATCCACCCACTTATGAGCCCCTCTTTGTGTATAAAAGGGGACCGTGTACGCAAGTTCTTTGTGCTACTCTATGCAATACTGAAGGGTTTTGTATGGATTGTAGGACCACCCTTAAGGGTTAATAAACTATGTCTTTGTACTTTGCAGTTTCCGTGCCAACTTCCTTATAGATTCCATTGCAGAAGAGCGAACCCTTGTGTCCTGCGGGCCTAGCTGGGGCCTGTATTCATCACCCAGCTGAATTCTTTTAGATGTTGCCCCCCCCCTCCCCCCCCACCTGACAGAAATTTCTGGAATCTGGTACACTACATAATCGACCGCCACGCGCATATCAGGGGTCATATGCGGAAAATAATGTTCAACTCAATAAGATTGTTTAGTAAACTGCAGGTTTGTGAGTGGGTGTGGTGAAATGACAGAGGCTTATTACACAGCTCAAAACACAATTTTCCAAGATAAAATGTGTGCAAATAGTTTTTGCTAGGATGCTTTGTTTTACACATGACATAGATTAATAATAACACCACCAACATAAATGTGACGGGTGTGCCGGTTTTTAGCCACATAGACTGTCAATCTGTGGATAAACTTTTGCTACTGCCATCCTCAGGTTGTGCTCCACATCCAGTCTTGAACGGTACTTAGTCTTTAATTTCGCAAGTGCTGAGAACTCGATATCACATAAATAGGACGAACTGAAAGGCAAGAGAGTTTTGATAGCAGTTTCTTTCAAAGCTGAATATTCTGCAGACATTTTCAACCAAAACAGTGACTGTAAGGGAGACAGTGTTATCAGATTTTTCGAGCACTCTCTACCTCAGAGTTTGTACATGTGAAACAATTCTTCTCTAGAAATCATTAACAAATGTTTTAGGCAGCATTATAATGGGATAATTTCCCACCAACCAGTTATGGATCCGAAGACAAAGGTGAAAGTCCACAGAGAGGGCGCTGATCGAACACCTATTTGAGAATTCCTTAGTGGTACGATAAGTTGCTTGCCTGAAGCAGCGGGGGTTTAGGACACGTCGGGCTAATGTTTAAAAACAAATAGAGCTGATAATAAATGAATGATGTTGCCTATTTTACTTCAGAGCAATGTTGTCTGGCAGACTTTGTGTGGTGGCAGGGACATGTTAAGGATTTTGGGTGCCCCTGTTCAGAACAGCTTTGAGATTAAATGATTCACTTTCAGCTCTGCCTTACCCTCTTTAGCCAGGCTACTAACGGTGCACAGGCGCTATGGTCGAAATTCTAAATGTTTACATCTAATATTCAGAGGTAGTGATGTGTGTTTTCACTGTTGTAACAAAGCAGCAGCCTACAAATTTTACAGCAAATAATATCTGTGATATCCTCCAATTTCTCATATGTGAGGACCCGTTTTGATCTAAAATAAACTTTTTTATGGTTGTTGCATAAAACAAAAACATTTCTCTGCAAATAGTAATAGACTCCCTCACATCAATCCCATTAAAAAGAAATGAAACAAAACGGTATTTACAAGAAACTGTTTAGGAATTATTCCAGGCCATCAGGGAAAAAACAGAGCTGCCTCTATCAAGTGGCCCCCTGAAAGGCTGGATTGCAGTGCATGTAAATGTGTCCTTTTGTAATTTAGGAAGAAAACCTTGATGGGGCACGACATGCCCATAATTGTGTAAAAGGGTGCAATTAGACCCAAACTTCGGGTGGGGGCGAACACTCCTAGCCAGGGCTGGCCTTAGCACTGGTCGCACACAGTGGAACAGCCTGTTTTGGTGCCCCATTTCCTCCTCCTCCATGAATTTCCTCATTACCACTCACCAACAATTCACCTCATCTCTCTATAGCACCTTTCTGGCAAACATTTCATTTTTTATAGCACTACTCATTGTTTACTCACAATCCGTTCTTTTATCTGCATGGTACACGTTCTTTGTAGCAGGCACATTAAACCTCTGCGCTGTGTGGGTGGCAGGAGTACCCATGTGACTGCAGGGTGAGTGAGGTGACCATATGAATTTGGGCACAGATGTAAGTGCAGAGTGGGACGAATGAATGTATGGTTAGTGCTGGTCTTATTTGAGTGAGATTGCAGATTAAGCAGTAAGGGTGACAGGTGAGTGAAGTGTCACATGAGTTCAGGGTGAGCAGTGTGCTTGTGTTACTGCAGGGTGAGGTACAGGATGAACAGCACAAGTGCATTGTGAGTGCAGAGTTATCACTGTAAGTACAGGGTAAGTGGGTGAAAGGTGTGAGTGCATCAAGATCAGTGTGAGGGCATTGAGATCGCTGTGAGTGCAGGGTGCGCATGAAAGTGAAGGGTGAGAATGAGGATCGAGTTGTCTGAATGCAGGGTGCATGCCCAGACACTTGAAGTAACTCAGCAGGTTTTTGACGGCAGCGTAGGGTTTCAGATATGTTAAACTATTGCCTTTATGGCATTAACCAGGGATCAGGGTGGAGGAAATAAATGTGCTGATCTTACAACAAACTTCCAGTTTTATGGTTAGGTTTGCCAGCTCATTATTTTGATGTCCCAGGCAGTACAAAAATAAAAAATAAAGTCACCTAAAGCTGTATTGTCAGCACTTGTGTGTGCATACCTTGAACACCAAATATAAATAGAAGCACTTTTAATTGTGTTCTAGGGCTGCCTGAATGATCCATGACTGATAATAAAATGTAACAAAGACAGGAAAGTAACATTACAAATGTATACATACTTCTTTATAAGCATATTTAGTGTCAAGACAGTCATTTTGCAGGCTGTTTAAACAACACATGGCTGGCTGGCATTTTTCTTTTGGCAACTTGAAACCCTGTGGCCGTTGCGCGCCTGCCTGAGTAAATTTAAAATAAACTTTGTCTCCTTCTGCTAAGAGCTAACCCTCCCAGGATGGTGTTACATTTGTAGAGTTGAAATGCTTCAGCTGCAGTCAGAGGCAGGATGTCTCCTCTGCTAAACTGAAAGCAAGTAACAGACATTCATTTCAGCTGCAGTGGGAGGCAAGGAGTCTCCTCTGCTATAAAATCAAACACAAAGGAACAGGTCTGTCTGTTTCTTTGCTTTCGTTTTTAGCAGGAGACTTCCTGCCTCCCACTGCAGCTGAAGCATTTCAGCTCTAAGAATTAACCCCCTCCTGGGACAGTTAACTCAGCTCTTTACATGACAAAAGCAGGGGCATGTCGTGCCTTATCTATTTCCCCTCCCTCCCTCCTCCAACCCTCTGTTACCGGAGCTCTACAATTAAAAAATTCCCATTTGAAATGGGTGAAGACTTGCGATGCGGGGCAGTAAAAGACCAACCAAGGGAAGATCTTAGTGTGGAGTGCGCGCCCCCCCCTGAGATGGTGTCGCGGCCCCCTGGGGGGGGCGAGCCCCACAGATTGAAGAACTCTGCTGTAGTGGGATGGGGGAAGGTTAATTTGGACCTGCTGCTTGATGTTGGTATATTGTGTGACACAAGCAGTTCTGAGCAAGCTGAAGTTTGCTAATGAGGTGAAAAACAATACATTGTGAGGGCTTTGTTCAAATATATGGGACTGTGAAGTTGCACTATCGTGCTGCCCTTCCCAAAACAAAGTGTTTTTGTCCTCCTATGCGGAGTACTTCACAAAATGCACGGGCACAATATAGAGCGCAATGGAAAGCCACTTTGTCGTGACCTGTCCCCAATACATTGTGAGGGATTTGTTCAAATATATGGGACTGTGAAGTTGCACTATCGTGCTGCCCTTCCCAAAACCAATTGTTTTTGTCCTCCTAGGCGGAGTACTTCACAGAATGCAGCAGCACATCATAGAGCGCAATAGAAAACCACTATGTCCGAACAGCATGAAAAGATCGCACTACATAACCAGCGAAAACAAGCGGTCTGCACTTTTCAAGCACTTATGCTTGTGGCGGCATCCACCTTGCGGGAGCGAGCAGCGGCACGCAGGGGCCATCTTTTTGTAATTAACGTGGCTGCGCCGCTGCTCGCCCCCGAAAGGTAGATGCCAGCACAAGCACGAGTGCTTGAAAAGAGCTGACCGATTTCTAAAGGTCACTCCTAAAGCAGCGCTGCCCTAGGCTCGACCTAAAAAACGAGGAAAAAAGCAATTGAAAGCAGAATCTGCCCATCATCAATGAGTTCCCCCAACCCACCAGCGAGTCTACTGACATCTCTTCCTCACAAGACCTCTGCAACAAACTCAGCACCTTCTTCCACCTCCAAATCAAGAAGATTTACGACAACCTCAATGAAGACAACCAACACACTGAACCCTCACCAGCCACCCCCGACACCCTGAAGCCAACAATTGACAACTGCACTGCCCTCACCACCGAAGACGCACTAAAGACTATGAAGTCGATCCACTCCGGGGCCCCCACGGACCCCTGCCCCCACCACATCTTCAACAGAGCCGCTGACACAATCGCACTCATGCTCCGTCACACCATCAACTGCTCCCTGACGAACGCCTCGTTCCCCGATGACTGGAAACACGCCAAGATCAAACCCTCCTGAAGAAGCCCTCGGCGGACCCCACCGACTTAAAGAACTACATGCCCATCTCCCTGCTCCCGTTCCCAGTGAAAGTCATTGAGAAAGCCATCAACAGCCAACTCGCCACCTTCATCGAAGAGCATACCATCCTCGACTCCTCTTAATCTGGCTTCAGAAAAACCACAGCACAGAAACCGCCCTCCTCGCCGCAACAGACGACATCCGCTCCCTACTGGACAGAGGACAAACAGTAGCCCTCATCCTCCTCGACCTCTCAGCGGCGTTCGACACAGTCTCTCACAGCACCCTAATACACAGACTCCACGACGAAGGGACCTGGACAATGCCCTCGACTGGATCCACTCCTTCCTCTCCAGCAGAACGCAGCGGGTCAGACTTCCCTCTTTCCTCTCGGACCCTACACCAGCCCACTGTGAAGTCCCCCAGGGGTCCTCCCTCAGCCCCACGTGCTTCAACGTCTACATGACTCCACTCGCCCCCATCGTCAGAACCTACGGACTCAACATTGTGTCATACGCAAACGACGCCCATCTCATCCTATCCTTATCCAACAAACCCAACACTGCCAGACCCAACTTTCAAGAAGGCATGGAAGCCATCACCAAATGGGTGAAAAGCAGCTGCCTACAACTCAACACTGACAAAACAGAAGTACTCATCATGGGCCCAAACCCCGATGCCTGGAACGACACCTGGTGGCCACCCGCCTCGGAAGCCCACCCACCCCTACGGACCACACACGCAACCTCGGAATCATCCTGGACGCCGAGCTCAAAATGGACCGCCAGATCAACTCCTTTGCATCCTCCTGCTTCCACACCCTCCTACGTAAGACCTTCAAATGGATCCCCCTTGAGCAAAGAAAGACCGTCACTCACGCCCTCATCACCAGCAGACTCGACTACGGCAGCGCACTGTACGCCGAAATAAACACAAACCTCACTCGCAAGCTACAAAACATCCAGAACGCCGCCGTAAGACCGGTTCTCAACCTGCCAAGACACTGCCACATCTCCCAGCACCTGCGCACACTCCACTGGCTCCCCATCGAGATTAGAATCACCTTCAAGATTCTCACCCACGCACACATGCCCTCCACGACACCGGACCAGCATACCTGAGCAGCCTTCTCAAATTCCACGCACCCCAAAGGACCCTACGATCAGCCCATCTCTCCTATGCCGTGGTCCCTCGCAACAGAAAGACCAGATCGGTAGGCTGCTGCTGCTGCTTCTTCTTCTTCGCAGCTAGATCCTGGAAAGCCCTTCCGCTCCACCTCAGACAGACAACATCGCTCCCCATCTTCGCGAGAAACTTCAAAACCTGGCTCTTCAACAGACCCCCCTCCTTGATGAACTGGAACCTGCAACCCTTACGGGTGAGTAGTCACGCTTAACAAACACCTGATTAATTGATTGATTGAGTGATTGATGGTTTCTCTGTAGTGTGCCAGCCACCAGCCTCATCAGCACCCTGCTCCCAGTAGAACCTGTGTGGTTCCCGAAGAACTGCTGATAGTAATTTGAACCTTGGCACATTACTAGTCTGATCCCAGAAGGTGAACCCCTGAAACTGATTGTACCTACCTTTGTGCATCTTTGTCTTTTCGTGCCATAGGATTTCATTGTGCTTAAAAGCGCACAGGTTTGAACGTTTTCTTACCAGTGAATATTTTCTATTAAAAACTGTACTTAGCTTTAAATGAAGATATAAAAGGAAGTGTTATTTTTCTAAATTGATCTCAGATTTATTCTTTGAGTATGTGTCTCATTTATTAACTCTGTGAGTGCAACAAATGCTTAGCACTACCCTCTGATAAACGTAACTGCTCGCCAACACTACCACAAAAGAGATTGTTAGTGTTTTCTACTTTAGTCTCTGTAAACCAATTGGGGACCACCTGGACTCTTTGCACAGGATACTTCTTTTCAGTACAATTTCCTTTCAAATGCCATTCCTAGGCTTGCTCTCCCAGACACGGCCCCCTCACAGGACGGTATTCACAGGCCTGGAGCAACCACAAGAGAAGCTAAAAGAGGTGTGAGGTTTTTGTGCTTGATTGCTGTCAGCCCAACTGAAAGTGTAAACAGTTAATCAGATCTTTATCTGCTAGAGACTTCTATCTGCAGATTCCTTATTGTGAGAAGTTGGCACCAGTCCAAATCGACTCTTATGGTAGATAGGTTTAAGACAACCTTTTAAAGAAAGTTATCCTAGTGGTAGCTGTGGAGAGCAGCCTTCAGGCTAAGTCTCAGAGGAATGTAAAGCAGCTTGTTTTACCTTATAATCTCTTCAATCACTAAACGAAAGGACACCACACAGGTATATATATAAAATATATATGTATTTATTTCTAACACACTCTACTAATCTCTTTATGAGATTAGAAGTCAGGAACATATGCACAAATCAACGTTTCACAACAAATTAAGCACTTTTATGGCTGGGGCCCTAGAGGCGTACCAGACCATATACTAAAAAAGAGGTATAAGAAGATCGACTTGAGAAGGGAGAAGGCCTAGGGCCTTCAGAAGCGCTAGGGCCTCACTAATCCACCAAAGACAGGTAAGTAAAGGACCCACGGGAGACGCATGCAATGTGAGAACACAGCCGCGGATCCCAATAGACTTCAATGGAGCAAGTGGCGGTTGGAATTTTAAAGTTTTAGGATACTTCGGGAGAGTCTACAAGCAAGTCACTTACAGGGTAAGTAGTTCTAGAGCCAACACACACAGGAGCACCGTAGTGCTGGACTTACCTCACCCAGGCAAGCCGGGTGCATAGGTGTCTTCTGGTGTCGGGTCGCGGCATCGTTTTCAATGGGAGCCAAAGAAGACTTGCTGCTTGTGAAGACAGAAGAAGTGTCCTGGGGAATGCAAGGCTGGATTCAGAAGATTGAAGATCTGAAAGCAGAGGAGACAGTGTTCAAAGTCACTTGCCAGTGACCCGGGGCCAGGAAGCTGGATGCCCACAGTCGTCGGGTGATTTCAGGTGATCACGGGTGTCTTGACTCTTCAGCCACGAGGTCCAGGAGGCATCGACGACGACCAGGAGCTGGATTCGGCGTGTCCCACGAAGTCTGCAGCTTACTGCGGTGTCGGCACTCGAATTGGAGCCAACAAGCCTTGGTAACAGCAAGTCCCGTGAAACGTGTAAAAAGTCAGCGATGCAGACCAGCAAGGTCTGAGGGACTCATCCAACAAGGGTAACTTATGGCAGGCCTGGAGCAACCAGGGGAGCCCTTTGGTTCTGTAGAAAATTCTTCAGGGGACCCACAAGCCAACTGGCAAGAGATCGCGAAGAATCCTCGTGAGGATTCACTTCACAGGAGCCCACGGTCACTCGGGACGAGGTAGGCATCTGATCTTTTTCTTGGAAATACTGCTGGAGGCTTGAACCACACGTGGTCCAATGCACAAGTTCATAGAACGTTGTGAAGGGATTGCACTCTACAATAGTGCACGGTACCCGGGTATTGCTGTTCCTCGTCACTCGTGGGGTCCACTTGCCTCAGCTTCGCTGGGGACTCACGATGGCCTTGGAGAAGTCAGGAAATCCACATCGGGGGCTGCAGGGACTTCGGACTCCGGCGGGAGCGGGAGCGGGAAAGTTTGCGACCGTTGATTCAAAGTTTTGGTGCCTGCCTTGACTCCAAGGGAGATTCTTCAGTCTTCCAAAGGTAGTGGAACGTCGAAGGTCCCGGATTCTTCTTCAGAGCGTCGTCCAGGGATATCTAGTTTGCAATGGCAAGGGTTCCCTAACTTATACTAAAAGAAAGGGAGGGACTAGCTCTATGACCCCTCCTATGGGAGGGTCAGGGGAGTGGGTGGCTACACCCACTTCCCTTTGTGCAGTTTCACGCTAGAGCAGGGGCAGGTAGCCCCTGAACCGGTTTGAGCTGGCATATGCCAGAGGCACTCACCTACCGGCATTTAAGGAATAAAGATCTCCACTAAAAGGCGCCACTAAGGTCGCTGATCGGGGATTGCAGCGCCACCCCGATTCGGAGCAGACCTGATGATGAAACTTGACATCTGGGCCACGTGCTGACGATATATCACAGCTAGTCTGCCGGATGTGTGAGGGTCTTTTTCCTTAAGGAGGATTCTCCTCCTGACGTTGTGGACTCATACATTTTTCTTCTCACCATTAGCTCTCTTGAGGAACTGCATACTTCTATATTTATTTACTCGTACCCGGGCTATGTATGCTGGACCTATTGTAAACAGCCCCTGTTCCTTCCTTTTGATTCATATTCAGCATGGGGTCATCCCATAGGAACTATATAGGATACCAAGGACACTCACAACTGTGAAGCCTTGGCCCATGTATAAGGCACAAGATTTTTACTTGCCTAATTTCTCTGTGGTATATATATATTCCATTTTTCTTGGGTATATCGACTGCCCCAACTCTTAGATTAGCAATACACTCAACCATGGATGACTGCCAGGGTTTGAGTTTTGGTGATGAAATTGCCGCAGAAATTCTACGAACCCCGTCTCTTTTGGTGCCAGATAATAGCTCCACTTCTGGAGCCCAATCAGACGACCTCATGACTCTTACTGCCTTGAAGCGAGAATGGCTTAAAATTACATTACATGGGGTCATGATGACGGAATATCTGAGGGCTAATATTGCCCCTAATGGGTTAATTGTCAAAAATGTTCCCCGCCTTTTTCTTGAAGACATGATCTTCAAAAAGGAATGGTCCCTGGTGTCTTGGAAATGCACCAGGGATTGGTTAATACTCATTATCAACACAGCTAAGAGACTAGCGGATGCACTCTTGATTAGAATCCAGAGTGCGGAGGGGGCTGTCAAAGTCTCCCTCACTACCGCAATTTTCAAAACCAAATTGTCTGAAATCAACAATGAAATAGCGGAGAATAAAGAATTCCTAATGAAACAAAAAATAACCAAATTGCAAAAAGACATAAAGAAGTTCGATAAGGAGAAGGTCTACCCTTACCTGAAGGCGGATTACACATCAGCGCTTAACAGCTATTCCTCAGATGAGGAGTCTAATGGCTCCAGACGCATCTCCTATACGAGTAGCGACTCTAGTGGGGGTAGTTTCTCTAGTAATCGAAATAGACAGAGACAACAGAACTATTCTAGCTACCCAATGGTTCCGTTCCAGGGACAATATCAACCGACCCCACCTTTTTGGCATTTTCCAAACTTCCAATCTGGTCCCCCTCCGCCCCCCCCCCCCTTTTTTCAGCAAGGTCCCCCTTTTTTAGGCAGAGGCTGGGGCAGAGGAAGAGGGCGGAGAAGAGGAGACGACAAGAGAGTACACTGGCAGGATCAACCCTCAACATCCATGGAGACCAGGAGCCAAACCAAGAACAAGAGACGTTAGTCGTTAACCTCTCTCCTCATACCCTAGATGACACAGAGAGACGAGTACTCCAAAAAGGTTTAGGCTTTGTACCTACACCAAAGGTCGATTCTTTTAAAGAAATGTTTGAGATCCAGTCCTTTTTTCGCAAAGTACGTCTTAAGGCATATTTTCATGACGAACCAGGGGGTCACTGTGAAGACTCTGGCCTCCATAAACCTTCTACGTTCACTCCACATAGTGGGATGGTCCCCAATGAGGTGTTAACTTTTGAACAGGCCGTTCTTAAGAATTGGAAACAGGTCAGACCTACTGCTACTTTCCATAATATCACCAACGAGGAAGAAGCAGCATTACGGTCACTTAATAATGACCCCCTCATCACCATTAAACAAGCAGATAAGGGAGGCGCGACGGTAATCATGTCAACCAGTGATTACCGCACTGAATGTGAACGACAGCTTTGTGACAGGAAATATTATACTCCTATCCAAGAGGACCCCACCAACCGGCTCAAGACATTGATCATGACCATGGTTTTCCATGCTGAAACCCAGGGCTGGATTACGAAAAAAGAGGCTACCTTTCTAGTCACTAGTGAACCTAGAATTCCTTACTTCTACTGCCTCCCCAAAATACATAAGGGAACTAACCCGGTCCCTGGGAGACCAATTGTCTCCGGAATTGGATCCCTGCTGGAACCTCTCTCCCAGTTTGTCGACTACTTCCTCAAACCATTGGTCCAAGGTACTCCCTCATTTCTGAGAGATACCACTGATGTACTCAGGCTTTTAGAGGGTACTCAACATCAGGGAGAAGTTGACTTCCTCATCACCCTTAATGTTGAGGCCCTCTATACAAATATTCCACAGAGGGCAACACTTGATGTTATAGAGGATTTGCTGAGCGGGCTAGATTGGGTATCACCCACCCCCCGCCCGTTTATCATTGAGTGTGCATCTCTAGCTCTAACTGAGAATTTCTTCGAGTTTGAAGGTCAATTATTCCATCAGATACAGGGCACCTCGATGGGGAGTACCTTTGCCCCTAGTGTGGCCTGTCTCTATATGGCAGCTTTTGAAGAACGAGCCATTCACAATGAATCAAACCCTTACAGAGCCAACATCCTACTGTGGAAGAGGTTCATTGACGACATTCTGATCCTCTGGAAGGGTGATCAGGCCCACTGTGATGAATTTTGCCAATGGATCAACACCTTGAATCCATATCTTAGATTTACAAGTACCATTTCTGACCAACAGCTTCCCTTTTTGGACCTCTTGATCCTACTAGATGATCACAAAATGAGTACTACACTCCACCGCAAGTCCACTGATAGAAATAGTCTATTACATTTTAGTAGCTATCACCCCGTGGCACTCAAACAAAATCTACCCTTTGGTCAATTCCTCCGTATCAGGAGGAATTGTAGCTCTGTGACTGACTTTAAAAAGGAGTCTAGAGTCCTTACGAACAATCTTCTCCAGAGGGGGTATCAGAGACAAGATATCAAGAGATCTTACAAACGTGCCCGTAACAACAATAGGGAAGGGTTACTTGAACCAAGAGAGAAGAAAACTGACGACTGCCTCACATGTGTGATCACTTACACTCCTAACTCATCCCAACTTAAGAAAATTATCAAAAGACATTGGGGTATCCTCCATACCGGGGAACTTACAATAACGAACCCCCGCTTTGCTTTCAAGCGCACCACTAATTTGAAGGAGAGACTGATACACACGAGACCCAAACGACCAAGGAGCACCACACAATCCACTTTATGGAACCTTCCCCCTGTCATGGGTCCCTACCCTTGTGGTTCCTGTGTGGTTTGCCCACTAACTAAAGTAACGAAGAATATCACATTTCCCAATGGGGTCACGTGGGAATGCAGAACACACACCAACTGCAACACCGCCTATTGCATTTATTTGATAACCTGCCCATGCAATCTCCCCTATATAGGGATGACGACGAGACCAGTAAAGATCAGAATCATTGAGCATCGGAGTAACTTCCGGTGTAAGAAAGTGAATACTAAGATGTCTACTCATTTCTTTGAGAAAAATCACTCTCCAGATTCTTTACAGTGGACAGTTCTCCAATCCTTCAAAAATGTCAAAGCTAGATTATTCACATTAGAACAAAGGTGGGTAATGAGATTATCATCCCATATTGAAGGATTGAATGAAGACATCCCCTGGAGTAGCCTCGTTAATATCTGACATAGTGGACTGAACTATCATGCCCCACTTGTTTATTTACAGTGAACGTTCTGAGCTAGATAGACGGCCCCCACACCTGGGCACTGCATAATGGGCCAGTTTATTAACCTTCTGTCACCTGGACCCCTGCGTTACACTAACGTCACGATTAAAAATAAGAAATTCCTGACCCAGATAGTTTTGAGACTCTGTCCCGAACGATCACTCCACGTGCCACCCCATGCGGTTAACATACGGCTGATCTTCCTTGCCAGAGTATATTTTTCACTATCGTTCTGAATAATCACACTACTTAACACACAATGTGATTGAGACACGGCTGTTACAAACCTAGTGCCGTGACTTCATGACTCAGCCTCACATGAATCGCGGAGTACTGTATCAGCTGTTAATACGGGTTGACTTGGGACGCCCTCTAGCATCATAGTGTCGCTATGACAACCTCATTGTTTTACCGAACAAGAAGGGCTCCCCGCGCACTACACTTGATGTATTACGTGCACCCTTGTCGTCACTTCCAGTTAGTGACGAGACACGTTCTGTGACACTTGCACGTCATCACGCATACTCCTGAACTCGTGCGACCGGAAGCACACTCCGCATACTAGTTTTTTCCTTCCGATGAACCAATTGGTTCCCGTTCCCCATTGGAGCACGACCGCTACAAATTTCACCCGCCAGATCCTAGTAGTGTCCCCAGAGTCGGCGCGGACCTAGGGTAGGTGGGAAGGCGTCCCGATCGGCGGACTTCTGTAAGTAATTCCTTTCATGTCTTAGCGCCTTCTCCTTCGCATTCCTTTAGATGCATACCTTGTCCTTTGAGCTTTGGAGGTAGTTTGATCTCGCAGTAACTTCTTGCGGCTGCATTTTTCTCCTTTTCCTTGTGTTGCCGCCCCTTGTACGAACAGGACACTGTACTATTCGGTGTCAATATCCAGCGCCAGCTCGTTGGAAATAGTAGCCCTGCACCGTAGGGTGAGTGGACTGTTTCAATTAGTTTGTGATTCCACAGTTCTGTTGCCACTGTGTACCCCCATCATTGGGGAACCTGTAGATTCTGCCAGAGCACTCACCACACTATGGGCTTCATCCCCATGAGCCTACTTTTAAGGGTGTTTTGACATAGCGCCACCACACTGTTGAACACCATGTTACTATTAACACTGCATGACACCAGTTGGTTGCAGTTTTTTAGGAGATATCTATGATAGTTGTGTCATCAGATGATGTATGTTTGTCCCCCTGTGTTTTTTCTTTTACAGGCGTTGTACCTCACCTTCACTAGTAACCACTTATTAGGGTGCTGTGCGTGTGGTAAGTGCCCCACTAGTCGCTACCACTACCAATAAGTGTGTGAATCACCTGGTCCTGAAGAATTGCGGTTACATTTAACCAATGCAAGAAACATGTTGACCACACATTACTATAGCGTAAAACAGTCATCTTAACAGGAGTATTACGCACGTTATTGTTTTTAATTAAGAGTGGGTCCCCTTTCATTTAATAAACCTTGTTACTTAGGATTCCCACTACGTACTTTTAACACACCTCTTCCACCACACACTTTTTCACTTTAGGGCCCTCACCTGCACTCACCTACCGGCATTTAAGGAATAAAGATCTCCACTAAAAGGCGCCACTAAGGTCGCCGATCGGGGATTGCAGCGCCGCCCCGATTCGGAGCAGACCTGATGATGAAACTTGACATCTGGGCCACGTGCTGACGATGTATGACAGCTAGTCTGCCGGATGTGTGAGGGTCTTTTTCCTTAAGGAGGATTCTCCTCCTGACGTTGTGGACTCATACATTTTTCTTCTCACCATTAGCTCTCTTGAGGAACTGCATACTTCTATATTTATATGCACAGAGGCGCCTACTGCTCCCCCATTGCAGGACTTCAAAGCACTCTAGGAGTGCACCCACCCAGCCCCAATACACTAAATCCTGTCTGGAAGGTGGTTACACCTCCCTGTGACAGGATGCCTATTGTTGGGCCTCCTCCACTGCGAGTTTCGGTCAGCAGCAGGAGGGCAGCCCAGTGTCTGTGCTGGTGCCATCCATTTTGTGATGCCAGGGCTCTTACAGGATTCTACCGTGTTTCCACAGTAGGTACATGTCTAACCCTCTAGAAGGGTGGGATCATACTCTCACACCAGTTACTGGTGTGGGGGTATGATTCCAAAGCGTTTGACACCAAACACAACATGTCTTGATGCAGCCATTCCAGAGTTAGTATTTACCGCGAGTTTATAATGTACTTAAGAGTATATGGTTTAACCGCATCCACAAACAGCCACAGAGAATAGACTGAGGGCTGTAGAGGGGCCCTGTTCAAGCAGAGGCCCCCCTCACATGTAAACCAAGCACCCTGCCCTCAGGATTGATAGGGCCTGCCTTAGGGGTGACTGATAGGCTTATATGTGTGTGCAGGTAGAGATATCGGGAACCTATTTCTCAGTGAGGAGTGCTAACACTACCTCACCCAGGCTGCAGTAGCAGGCCTGTGGTGTCAGATTTAGTCTGCTTCCCAAGGGTGGCATAATACATGTTTCAGCCCCTGGTAGGCCTGTGGAGTACCTATGCCCTTGATACCTAAGGTACCATATACTAGGGGCTCATAAGGTACCACAGTATCCAATCACTAGTGCATCTAATATGCACTCCAAGTTGTTTAGAGAGAACAGAGAGACTGGGGCCCTGATTAGCAGGGTCCCAGCCAGACTATAGGTAGAAACCAGTGTTAACATCAGAAAAAAAGTGGTGGCAACATAAGTGCAGATCCTACTCTCCTACACTTTTCTTAGATTTATCTCTAGGCATCAGACTGGATCTGGAATTATTTTGGTGAGTTATATCCCGGTGCGCTGGTAGGTGACATAATTCGGCTATGGATGGCGTCGTCCAAGCCGGAAGCGATGTGTGTGGTGCCTATATAGTTGTCACTGCGGCGTGCTGACATAGTTAGTTTCTTTTTGCGAAGTCAGCACAGTGGCAAAACTGATTTGCATATAGCTGGGTCAGAACTGGGGTGGCGAAGTGAGGTAAAGAACGATGATGGATTCACACCAGATCTGGGTATGTCAGCTAGGAAAGCTGGCTTTAAGTCCTGCGGCCCCTGTCACTGGCAGATGTCAGTCATAGAGCCTCATCTTGTTTGCCTCTCGTGCCTCGAACGAGACCGCGACACGAAGACCTGCATCTACTGCTGTGCCAAAGCTCCTTGCCATGCAATGTGCTACTCCAAAATGGTCTTGATCCCAGTCGCGGAGCCAAAGATACTCGCCGCACTTGAAGTCATCTTCGGGTAAGTCGCATCATAAGAAAAAGAGTAAGAAGTGGAAGAGGTCTCAGACTTCACCCTGACACTCAAAGTCATCCATTGAGATGAGGTTCAGCCTATGCCTGGACCGGCTATGCCCCTGGCTGAGTTTTGTGAGGCTATGCAACTCATATTTGGGCCTCCCGTTCCTTCTAATGTGCCTTTTGTCCCCGTGAGTTCAGGAGAGGCCCCCAGTGGTTCTCCACTGGCTATTCCATTCCCGGCTCTACTCAGGCCCCTTAGATCCACGGATGGATCCGGAACAGTGTTGGTTGTACCACCTTGACCTTCCCTGGCATCGGTCCGATGCCAATGCTCCCGGCGCTGCTCTTGCCTTTTGACATCTAACACCCAACTCCCAAATGGAGCTGAATGGACGTCTTCTGATGCCGTCTGCGACTGGAGCCATGCCTTTCTGATGGATACATCTGCCAGTGGATTCCTCACCTTGTGAATATCCCCTGCGCCAGCAACATTCGGAAACTTTTGTAGCAGTCCACGCCGATGAGGTCGAAGACGATGTCACAGAGACACGGCTCCGCTCGCGACTCCACTGACGTCACAGGCTCCATAAGAAGACCTCGTCGGCGTGATTGCGTCAGTTCCCTTTTTTCCGCGCCGTCGACGCCAACGGATTTTGGGAATCTCTCTCTGTAGCTATACTGATTACTTTATTTTCTGCTGGTTTCTCTTTGTCTTCTTCTCCAGAAATGTCGACAAAGAAGTCAGGATTTAAACCCTGTCGTGAATATGGGAAACACATGTTCATAACGGATCCACACGACGACTGCGTGTGGTGCCTGTCATCGGACCATGATGTCGAGGGATGCTCTTGCTGCCGCAAGATGAGTTCCAAGGCTCTTAAGGAGAGGGAAGCAAAGCTTTTCATCGCGAAAATGAAAAAAGAAAAAAAGAGGCCGGAGAAAATAGAGGTCAAGATAGAGGTCGGCATCTAAGTCGACTTCGGGGCATGCTTCCAAATTCAGGAAGCACAAGAAGAAGAGGAGGCATTCATCTCGACGTCACTAAGGATGCGGCTCCGATATCGACATCGCCCTCCCGACGCCGTAAGATCTTTGTGTCTCCCTCGCCTGTTCCAGGAAATGATTACTTTGTTTTACGATGGAGCGGTCGTTCCTGTCCTGAAGGTCCTTCGTCTGCTCGGCCTGTTTGCTTCCTGCATTCTGTTGGTCAACCATGCATGCTGGCACATGAGAGCCCTCCAGTGGTGTCTCCGCAGGCAGTGGTATCAACACAAAGGCGATCTCAGGGAGTCTGTGAGGTTCTCCAGAGAAGCTGCAGTGGATCTATCTTGGTGGAGTGTGGAGGGCAATCTGTCTCAAGGAAAGCCCTTCCATCTACCTCCATCTGTGGCCACAGTGATTACGGATGCATCCACTTTAGGGTGGGGTGCGCATCTGGGAGATCTGGAGATCAAGGGTCTTTGGTCTCCAGAGGAAAGGTTGTTTCACATCAACCTTCTGGAATTGCGGGCGATACGTATGGCACGCAAGACCTTTCTCCCTTCCCTTCGCGGTCAGTCAGTTCAAGTCCTGACGGACAACACTACCGCGATGTGGTATGTCAACAAGCAGGGAGGAGTGGGGTCGCTTTGTCTCTGCAGAGAGGCTCGGCGTCTCTGGTCCTGGGCTCAGGATCAGCAGATTTGTCTTTAGCAAATAATCTGGCCGGAGTTCTGAACGTGCGTGCAGACAGTCTCAGTCTGTAGTTCTCCGCCGACCACGAGTGGAGGCTTCATCCAGAGGTGGTTCGTCACGTTTTCCGGATGTGGGGAACCCCTCGGGTGGACCTGTTTGCCACTCACGAGAACGCTCACTGCCCGTCTTTCTGCGGTCTCCAGTATCCGATGCAGGGAGCATTGGGGGACACGTTTCAGTTGATATGGGACTCACATCTCCTTTACGCGTTTTCTCCCATACCCTTGATTCCTCGGATTCTGAGGAAGATTCGCCAAGACCGGGCCCAAGTCATATTGATCGCCCCGGATTGGCGAAGAAGGGTGTGGTATACAGATCTTCTCAACCTCTCCTCGTGCCCTCCGCTCTGTCTCTCTCTCAGGGCAGACCTCCTCTCGCAGTCGGAGGGGCAGGTTCTACACCTCCACCTCCAGAGCTTACACCTTCAGGCCTGGAGATTGAACGAGGCAACCTGAATTCTTTTTCTCTCCCACCAGATGTTGTAGATGTAATTTTGTCTGCCAGACGCCATTCCACCAAATCTATCTATTCCTATATGTGGTCTAAATTTGTGCTCTGGTGTGGGGAGAAGTCAATTGATCCTTTGAGGGCTCGTTTATCTGACATTCTGCAGTTTGCCCTTTCTCTTGCTCAGCAAGGTTTTGCTGTAGCCAATGTAAAGGGTTACTTATCGGCTTTGTCGGCATTCCTTTGCTTGCCGGATCAGCCATCCTTGTTTAAATCGCCAATTGTTTTACGATTTCTAAAGGGCCTTACAAACAAGTTTCCTCCTACTCCTTTTATTGTGCCTCAATGGGACTTAAATCTTGTCTTAACTTATCTGATGGGTTCTCCCTTCGAGCCCTTACACAAGTGTCCCTTGAGACTGTTGTCTTTCAAGACGGTTTTTCTCATTGCAATAACCTCGGCAAGGAGGGTAAGTGAGCTTCAAGCTCCGAGTTCAAACCCCCCGTTTTTAACCATTCATGCTGAAAGAATGGTACTCAGGACCAGGGCTCCATTTCTGCCTTAGGTAGTAACTCCTTTCCATCTGGGGCAATCCATTACCCTCCCTACCTTCTATCCTCCCCCTGACCCTTCCAAGGAGGAGGAGCGGCTTCACCGTCTGGACCCTAAGAGGGCGGTGAGCTTCTACCTTGACAGGACAAAAGACTTTCGAGTTGATGACCAGCTCTTCGTGGGCTTTGTTGGCTGCAGGAAAGGCAGAGCGGTGCACAAGCGCACCTTTTCCAGATGGATTGTCTTGTGCATCAAGATATGCTACTCTTTGGCTGGTAAGGATCCTCCAGAGGGTTTAAGGGCTCAATCTACTAGAGCCAAGTCTTCCACTTCTGCTTTGTCTAGAGGTGTTCCTGTGGAGGACATTTGTAGGGCGGCAACTTGGGCCTTCCTTCACACTTTCGCGAAGCATTACTGGTTGGATTCCGAGGTGAGGAGGGTTGCCCATTTTGCTCGTTCCGTCCTTCAGGACTTTCTGGTATAGAAGGGTGGACACCCTCCTCCGGGAGTGGGACTGCTGTGGGAATCTTTTCACAAGGTGAGGAATCCACTGGCAGATGTATCCATCAGAAGAACAAGTTACTTACCTTCGGTATCGCTTTTTCTGGTGGATACAGTATCTGCCTGTGGATTCCTCACTGACCCACCCGCCTCCCCGTTGTCCACCCTTGTATACCTACAATTCTAATTATGATGTTTTCAAACTGTATTTGTTACTGTCAAAGGCAGTGTGTTATTTCTTTTGCCTTCCTATTTATTTTTCACACTGTGTGTGTTGCATTGTATATTATGTACTGTGTATACTGTGTATATATTGCTGTCAGTCCGTCCGTGTGCCTCGAAGGCACGGAAAAAAGGGTGGAATTGACGTCATCACGCCGACGAGGTCTTCTTATGGAGCCGGTGACGTCAACGGAGTCGCGAGCGGAGCCGTGTCTCTGTGACGTCGCCTTCGACCTCATCGGCGTGGACTGCTACAAAAGTTTCTGAATGTTGCTGGCGCAGGGGATATTCACAAGGTGAGGAATCCACAGGCAGATACTGTATCCACCAGAAAAAGCGTTACCGAAGGTAAGTAACTTGTTCTTCAGGCCAGAGCCCTATTACTGTGGGATGGGATGCGGGAAGGAGTGGGAGGGGTCACTAGACCCTGAAGAATACCAGCCCCTAGAACTTAATAAGAATTGGTGTGAGGATTTGGTGGACACCAGTGGGTTGGACACTTTCCAGATACTGGCATGGTTTCTCCTCCTACTGTGGAGAGAGCCTTGTTTGTTATGTTAGTGACGAGGGCTGCCGAGGTCCTGGACCTAAGCCTACCACTTCTTGACATAGGTGCTTCAACCGGTAGTGACCCCCTCCGGACTGCTTCTCCATTTAATGAAGCTCTCACTGACGTTCTGCTTGGTACTTGGCCCAAACCCTGCAGGGGTAGCTCCTGTGAACAGGACGATTGCCGTCACCACCCCGATTTTCTCACACAACACCCTACCCCAGAGAGCCTGGTGGTACAATCTCCTACCTCCCGTATAAATCCTGGGGCATTCTCTGCCACTCCACCGGATAGGGAATCCAAGAGGCTAGACACCTTAGGAAAGAAAATGTTCTCTTCCGCCACTCTGGCATTGCAGTCTTTGAACGCTGTGTGTCTTGCTACTCCCATGCTCTGTGGGATTCGGTGGCGCAGGTGCTGCCCATGGTCCCAGAGAAGGCCCAACAGCATTTTTCCAAGCTATTGCAGACAGGAGAGATGCGGCCAAGTTTTCAATCTGATGTAGGCTGGATACTGGGCAGAGCGGTTTCTTTGTCGTGGCCTTGTGGCGTCACAACTGGCTGAGGCAACTGGCTTTTCTGAGGATGTCCATGCATCGCTTATGCCCATTGATGACTTCCATTTCTTCGGAGGCAAGGCAGACTTAGCGCTGGAGCTCTTAAAGGTCAGCAGGAATACAGTCCATGGCTCCTCGCCAACCCCAGCACACCTTTTGCTCCTTTCTGAGCTATGGAAGCTCTCTCAAGTGCATATTCACATGCCCAGACACCAGTGCGCAAGCTTCCCAGCCTCTGGGTGGCTGAGGATGTGCACCTGTGGGTCGGGCAGCCTGAGGTTGAGGTTGGGACAGTCCACCACCCTCTGGCAGCCGCAGCCTCCAAACCCCTTTAGTGTCTCTGCGCACTTTATCACTGCTGTTCAATGTTAAAGTGCAAGTGCTCCTACTGTAAATTATGTTATGGATTGTTGTTTCCATGATTGCCATCTTTGATTTACTGGCAAGTCCCTAGTAAGGTGTACTGAGAGTGCCAGGGTCTGTAAATCAAATGCTACTAATGGACCTTCAGCACATATTGTGCTACCCACAGAAGTAGCCCTGTAAAGGTATCTCAGACCTGCCACTCCAGTGTCTGCACACAGTTTTTACTGCCATGTCGACTTGGAAAGTGCACCCACTTGCCATGTCCTAACCTTCCCTTTTATTACATGTGAGTCACCCCTATGGGCAGTGTGTAGTGTATGTGAAAGGTATGACATGCACCAGTGTGTGTGGCATGTCCTGATAGTGAAATACAGTGTATTTCGTTGTTTACTATTGAAAGGCTATCTGTCCCATAGGATAGAATGGGAGATACTTTGTAACGTCTAATAACTTTCTATTGGAACAAGATAGAGAAATTGAGTTTAGTATGCCTGAACACAGAATGTAAAAATGCATCTTTTAGTAAAGATGATTTTTATGTTGTGCGTTTGAAAATACCACTTTAAGAAAGTGGGTATTTTCTTGCTTAGCCATCCTATGGGCCCCTGCTGAGTTGGGGATTGACTCTCTGGCTTTGGAGTGACAGGGGCTGGGGATGTGCATTCTCTTGAGAAAGCCACTGGGAGCATTGATGTGTGTTCTGCCTCTCCTGCATGAGTCAGGGCTGGGCTGAATAGAACTGGGCTGCATTTAGAGCTGTGGGAGGAGATTTACTTTCATCTGAATAGGCCTGGTCTGCCTTGGACAATACTGCCTCCACCTCCTGCCAGGAAGCCTGGCCAGAGAGGACAGAACTGGTTTGGACTGAGCAAAGAGTGTCTATGCAAAGACACTCTCTGCCACAAGAGAACAACGGGAAATGTGGTATAAATATTGGGGCTCAGACCCCAGAATTTTAGAACTCTTTTGGACTCAGAAACCTGCCAAGAAGAAGAGCTGGAGAAGCTGTGAGGAGGAACTACCACTTTGCTGTGTGCTGTGCTGTGTTTGCCTGCAGTGGCTGCTTCTGTCTTGGGCAGAGAAAGGACTGGACTGAACTCTCTGCAACTTCTTTGTTTGAGTTTCTCCAAGAGCTTGAGGTAGAGCTTGCCCGCTGTTCAAGATGTCTCAGGAAAAGCAAAGACTTCACCTTCCTCTGGGGACTGCCTCTGGGAAACCGCAAGTCGACCCTGCCACCAAGACTGCTGGCGGTTCTGTGACCTGAAGGCACCTCAGAGGGCACCGTGAAGGGGAAAAGAAGAAGCTAGAAACAAGTGTACAATAATCAAAAAATTCCACATTTCAGGACAACGTAATAATAATTATACAAAAAACATTTTGCATTATTGTGAGTTAATGACCATAACCATAACCATATTTAGTTATTTTTTATCAAAATCCTTTTTATTTTTGTTTTGTTTATTGTATCTGAGTATCAAAACATGAAATAATTAAAATCATCAATGCAACATAGTTATATATTCAAGAAAAGACAATGCAATTAGTTTATGCAAATGATTGGACTATTTGTTTCGATGCACTTTTGTATACAGAAGAAAGATCCAGATAGTTCATGGACAAAGCTGGCGGTAGATGGAAGCTACACGCATTTCGGCCGAGGTGCCTTCGTCAGGGGACCGTCTCAACTTTCTCTGCATTGAATACATAATAGATATGGTCTCAGATTCTATGTGCACACATATATGTTTATTAGAAGTCCTGAAATGATATTTGTCATATATTTTTCAGACGTTTAAGAATAAATCGTTTTGAATAATAGTGTTCAGTACCAATTGGTGGGATTAACCTCAAATACGGAGATTTGGAGAATTAATATTCTGTGAATAGAGTATGTAAAGTAACGCATGTTTATTAACATGCTTTAGTGAGTGGAAACCCAGTGATGTGTGACTATACCTTAAAGAGAGTGAACAACAGAGCGTGATTTAAAAACTGCATGTGAACCGAACATGCATAATTGGTGACATTATTTTGTGAATAATGCTGCATGCAGACCCCTTGTGTAGAAAAAGAGGGAAAGAGGATTATAATAATCACCTATTTCTTTGTTAGCTCAGGATTTATTAGGAGTAGGCAATACAATTTCTTTGCTCTATGGTTTCTTTAGTTCGGTTAAAAAATTCGCTTGAGCCTGGAACAAGATATAATATAAAAACTCATGACTAATCACACATGGAATATTTCACGCTTTTATTTATATGTTCATGATTAGTCTATATGTACCTTTGGCTTAGGCGAAATATCCAATTAGAGTGTAGGGAAAGTAGTTATTCAATCTTCTACACGCTTCTTTCAAAAGCACTATAAAGTGCTTGGTGTTCTAAATCCTTATTTTGTCGTATGTCATTTTATAAATGCCTGTGCGGTGTAAACGAGACATATGCAGAAATTAGACAAATATACACCCACATATAAGAACCAGGAGCTATTTCTATACAAAAACTACATGGCTGTTTTACTTTGTAGGGTTATTTATATTTATGTACCTGTAAATCTGGGGGATCCCGTTCTCGTATAAAGTGGGGTCCTTGCAGTTCAGAGCTCAGAGGGCACCGCCACACTTCAGACTGCAACCCTGGTCTCACCGTCGATGACCGCAGCCGCCACTAAGCCGCTACTGGCACCGCAACCTGTGGGCACCACACTCAGCACCACCTCAGTTCACTCTGCTGACCTAGTCTCCCCGACGATGCCCTTGCCAGCTAATAACGCCGCTGTGGTCTGGGGGCACCGCTTATAAGCTACACAAAGCACCTTTCTATCCCACACCGCAGCCGCGACCCATGACCCCAGCTCCATTGACCGCCGTTCTTCAAATGACACAGCAGCTTGCACCGTGACCGCCAGCACCGCGAAGAGCACTGCCTGTTTGCACCGCCCCGCTTCGCACTACAGCCTTGGTCTCACAACACTGCTGAACAAGTGCCACCGAGCCGTTTCCTGCACTGTGACCTGAGGGCACCGCATGCCGCACCGTTCCACTTCACACTGCAGCCTTGACGACTGCCGCTGCTGGCCCACACCGCTGCGGTCAGCCAGAACGAAAGGTACTGTTTACAAGTCTTCTGACACCGACGCCGGTCCGCAGTGACGCAGTCGACCGAAACTGTTGGATTTGGTTGTTTTCAGGACCGCTGCAGCACCAGACAGAGCTACTGACTTCAAGGAACTGCATTTTTAAGGTTATTCTTGCAAAGTGCATATTTTGATTATTGTATGTTGGATTTTTTTCGTTTTGGTCTTGTTTTAAACAGATAAATATTGGATATTTTTCTAACTCGTGTGGTTTCTTTTTTGTAGTGTTTTCACTGTATTACTGTATGACATGTGCGAATGCTTTACATACAGCTCATGAGATAAGCCTGACTGCTCGTGCCAAGCTACTAAGGGGGTGAGCAGGGGATATTTTAGAAGTCATCATCATCAATAAAGCTTTATTATCGGTTGCGAACCATATAAGCAATAGACATAAAAAAGAGAAAGATACAACAATTCCAGCATACCACCATACAAGATTCATAAATAAATAGAATACTCATGATAAAATAAAAAATAAATAGGGCCAGATTGATCCTGTACACTAAAAACAAGGGATATACAGAATAAAATCAATCCATGGTAAAACTAGGCCTGTGAAGTCACAGATACAGTAGATAAATGCTGTTTAATTTTGGCACTTCGGGCGCTCCACATAGCCCAAAGATATCTCGAAATCGCAAAAACAATTATAGGAGTAGTGTCAAATTTTAGAATTCTAAAGGCTTCTCTGTAGTCTCTAAGGCTCAACAGTTTGCAAAGAGGAGTGATCCAGTGAGCTCTGATTCTAGCATAAAAAGAGCAAAACATGCAAATCTGTTTCTTCACACCTATCGCATCCAACGCATAAACTAGAGACCGCAGGGGTGACTGACCAATTAGCTGTCACAGCCCGCAGAGGGAGTGTCCCATATCTCAATTGGACATACAGCTTCTTGGCCAATGCGGGTTGGATGATATCCAGGCATTTCTCAAAATGGTTGTAATCTTTTGCCTCCAAAAACCTATTGGTCAGTCTGCCCAAAGACGGATTAGTAAGAGCAAGTTCCAATCGCTGCTTATTAAGTAGGATAACCAGCTCTCTCCTGGATAATGAGTGACACATCTGTTCTGGAGCACGCCATAAATCGCTCCTACCCAGGGACTGACACGCATTCATAACATATTGTAGCCAGGGGATTTTCCCAGCCCCCCTTAAGGACAACAAATCCCTTAAATCGTCCCTATAGCTTAGCAACTTCGGGGTGGACCAGACCCGCCTCCAGTACAACACAGGGCGATTCGAAATGACCCCCTGAATGGGGGCTAAGCCCAAGTCAAGGCGTAGGGGGAGTAATGGTGTGCTCTGTGGGAGACTCATTAAACGTCTAATAAAAGTATTCTCGGTAGTCATCAGGGAAGTGGCACTCAAGTGGCCCCATAGCTCTACCCCATAGAGCGCCCCGCCTCTCGCCTGGGACTTATACATTTCTAGGGGCGGGCCCAAAGATTTAAGTGGGGACCCACTATGGACTTTTAGAATGTCACCAGAGGATTGGGCCAACATCATATTTGCTTTGGCTACCTGGGGCCCCCACCCCATCCTATCGTTCAGTGTTACACCAAGATAATCAAAGGTGGAGACCCTTTCAAGTGCCACTCCGTCTAGATGAGGGTGTGAGCAACTAGATATTTTTGCGTTAAAGGCCATAAATTTGGTTTTTGCCAGATTAATCTCCAGGTTCCTTGACTTGCAGAAAAGGCAAAAAGCCTCCAATGTTCGCTGTATACCCATAGAGGTTTTCGATAGCAATAGGGTATCGTCAGCGAACATCAGGGCTGGGATCTTCCGGGCAGCCAAGCTGGGGGAGTCCAAGTCCATGGCTCCCAATAAATGAACAATTAGTCCGTTAAGGAACAGAGAGAAAAGAGTAGGGGTCAAGACGCACCCCTGCCTCACTCCCCGTTCCACCGGAAATGGGGCCGAGAGCTCCCCGCTAATCCCATACCTCACCCTCGCGAAGGTACCTTGATGTAGCCGTTTAAATAAATGGCATAGATATGTGGGTGCCCCCATCTCCCTCAAAATGGCCCAAAGCTTATCCCTCCGGACCAGATCAAAAGCAGAACGAAGGTCAACAAAGATCAGATACAAACTACCGGCCCCCAATGTTACCGTTTTCCAAAAGACCAACTGGAGTCTAAATAGTTGGTCAATGGTGGAGACCTTACAACGAAACCCCACTTGAAGGGAGGTCAGGATTTGTTGGTCGTCAATCCAACTCTGCAACCTTGTTAAAAGAATGCGAGAGAACAGTTTCTGCAGGACATCAATAAGGCTAATGGGACGGTAGTTAGCCGGGTCTAGAGGGGAGGCCTTTTTGTGGATAGGAATAATCTCGGCCCCCAGCCAGGTTCCGGGAATTTCCATGCCATTCAAAATAGCATTGAATAGTAGCCAAATATAAGGAGCCCAAACTTCCTGCTCGCTCAAGAATAAGTCTCCTGGAATTCTATCCAACCCCGGGGCTTTCCCCGGCGCCACATTTTTAAGGGCCACTTTAATTTCTTGGAGGGAAAAGGAAATGCGCTCACCCTCAGCCAAAAGAGTTGGAGGCGATGGACTCCCAACAAGGGAGCCTGAATGCGCCACCGGAGCAACTTTCGAAAGAGAATACAATGGCTTGAAGTGAGCTAGCCAAACCTCTTCACTCAGGTTCAGTGAGAAAGCTGGAGTCCCATCTGACGATCCCGATCTCACTAAATTCTAGAACTCGGTGTAATCATGCCTATCCAGGGCTTCTTTAATGTTTGCCCATCTTAGTTCTTCCCACTCAGACTTAGCCGAGACTATTAAGGCTTTGTATGCGGTTCTAGCAACTCTAACGCTCATCACAGAGCCAGTTTTAACCGCTCTAACCAGAACTCTTTTCGCCTGTCTGCAGGCTTTATTATACCATTGGGCCTGTTTTTTTGTTCGTGGCCGGTTGTTTGCTGAGGTATAAAAATAGTCTGCCAATATGCTTGTGACACTAGAATGGATGCAGACTAAATCCTGAAAGTAGGAAGAGTCATAATTCCCAGTAGGGAGATCAAAAGCCTCCCCCAATTCAGGCACTACACAAGAGTAGAGCTCGGCCACTTTTCCAGGGTGTGACACAAATCTAGCCCATCTAATACGTCTGCCAACCGCCGCTAAAATCAGGTTCGTGAGCACAGGGGTCTCCAACTCCACCCTACCATGGGAGTGGCCCAGTTTGTGTTTTAGATCCAGAGAGAGAAGGTTGTGGTCACTATCAACCCTCTGGATAACACGGAAGGCCTTTATTTGGGACCAGAGCTCTACGTTGACTAATATATAGTCGATAGTAGAGCTCTTCCCAACTCTATTAAATGTGAAATTCCCAGGAACATCGGGAGGAATTCTGCCATTGCAGGCCCTAAGAGAATGGGCTACCAAAAGCTTATTTATCTGCAATGCTAATGGTGATAAACCCCTTGCTGGGTACGCCGAACACTCCTGGATCTGCCAGATGGAATCCTCATCCAGGGTTACCGAAGGAATCCCTGCCAAGGGTTCAAAATGGCAATTAAAGTCACCCCCTATAATTCTATGGGAAGTTGGTAAGATGCATGATAGGAGCTCATCAAGGGCCTCCAACATAGATAACCCCTGCTCGTTGGGAAGACGGCGCAAGTATAAGTTGGCGACCAACATTGATGAGCCATCCATAAAATTGAGGATGATGGAAAGAAGATCTGGGGAGTGAGAATCAACAACTTTCACCGAACACCCCAGGGACAGAGATACCCAAATGCACACACCCCCCGACGGTCTACCTCGGGGACCCTGGACCGCTGGCGAATAAAATGTTGCAAAACCCGCCCTGTTGGGTGGGTGCAGCATCCAGGTTTCTTGAAACAGGCATAGGTCATATTGGTCCACCAGTTCCCCCCAATCAGAATCACCTAACTTTGGAAGCAACCCTGCTACATTCCAGGAACCCACTAATGGGCCTAAAGAAGCCACAACTTGGGGGCTAGAGGGAAGAGGGAGGGGCGTAGAGTTAGGTGAGAGCTCTGTGGAAGTAGCCAATGAAGGTCCCTCCAACAACACACTTGAGGTTAATTTTACACCAGTGGTTGGGGAAAGGGCTAATCCCATACCTACTAGAGCCTCCACGATGCCCCCCACAACAGGAGGGGCGGGTGGATTAGGCCTTGAAAGTTGTGGAAGTCAATCTACACAACTCAGAGGGGTGTAGCGGTTGGCTAGGGGTACGTAATTTTCACCCGCCCAATTATCCTTGTACTAACAATTAGATCTGAGACCCTCAGATGTGGTATCCCTAGTGTAGAAGTACCCCAAGGGTAATGGAATAATCTCACCCTGTTCACTTGCACCACCCCAGTCGAGAATGTGCTCAACCACTCCGGGGTCCCTGAAGTTGACAATCACACATTCCCCTCCTATATCTTTCGATCTAGTCCCCAACCAGGTAACTCTTCTGACTAGGAGGATTTCACCCTGTCCCGCTCTCATTAGTGGTCTATGGCGATTTAACCAAAAGATTATTTTATTCTTTAGCTCACTATGTGATTGACTACGATCTCCCAACAACGGGGGGACACCAGATAATACCACCACATATGGGGAAGCCTCAGGTGGCAACTGTGGATATAATGTAGATCGACAAGCTCCATCATTTAAAAAGTTGGTGTTCGCTTTTAGAGACACCCGGCCCCCACCCCTCTGCAAATTGCTGTTGGATTTACAGGATGGAAGGGGGGCCAGGAAAGGTGAGGTAACATTATCCAAAGTGGGCCTAGCGCTGATGTCGGGACCAAGATTTGAAGTGTTAGAAGAGCAGCCAGGAATATGCGTTGGTAGCAAGCCCGATAATTGGTTAACAATTCTTGGCCCTTCACTAGAACTAGGGTTGAGTACTTGATGTTCTGGATTACATACTGCTATTGGATGATGGTCATTCTTGGGTAGGGATGGCAAAGTTTCTCCCCCCTTACACTTGTTATTAATCAAAGAAATGATTTTATCAATTCTGCCTGATAAAGTTTTAAACTGCGAATTGATGAGCTATTCAATTTGTGCTTGCAAATCGATAAATAGGTGGGAAACCCAAATTGGGGGAGCTAAAGATGAAAAGGGGGTGCCTGACTCATTCTGGACAGTGTCCAAAGCTGAGGGAGTAACCTTCGCAGGATTTCTTTTCGATTTGGATTTCTTATTTCTGTGGCAGGATTTAGAGCCCTTTTTAGTCCCTTTAGAGCCTGTTGCAATAGCCGGCATGGGGCAATCTAACGCAGTTTGCGCAGACACATGTCCTAACTGCGCACAAGGAAGCTCAACAAAGGAAGGGGCTATCAGCGAATCAGATGAGATACAGGTGGCTAAAGAAACATTTCCAGGTAACACTTCCGGGGGGATGACTGGGGTAATAGATAAACACCTTTCAGTGTTCTCAATAGCTGTAGCCACTACCCCTATGGTTTTTTGCAACATTTTGTCTATGGCTGTTAGGCTTGGTAATTGTGTGGCTGGAGCAGTGTTTTGTCTAGTACACGGCCGAGATGAAGAAGGTAGTGTTTTACCCATAGTGTAGCAGGTGGAGACTTGAATTTAAAAAAGTTAGGGAATAAACAAGGACCTAATAGCCCCAAAATTCGCGGCAACAGTAGTATCTTTCAAAGCTTAAAACCTAATAACAGTAATAAGTTTGGTGCTTAGATAGGCTCTAACGCCAACAAAACATTAAATAAAATACAATATGGCAGTATAGTGGGATGTTAGAATAATACCGAAAGCAGAGTCCCAGTACTAGAGCGCGAGGATACGTCAGAGGGGTCTGCCCATCCCGGCCTCCTCTGGCCTCGGACGGCCGCAGACGGCCACACCCTTGTCCCGGGCTTCTCCCGGCACGTCCCACGCGCGTCCTCGCGGGGCGAGGGACTAGGCGGACCTTTAAGCGCCTCCTGGCGCGTGTTGCAATATCGTCCTGTCCCAGGGGATCCTTGGTGTAGTGGTTTCTCAGGTCCGGCGAAGCCAAGCCCGGCCGGTCCCACGTTGCTGAGAAGGGGGCGGAGCCAAGCCCGGCCGTAGGAACTGCAAGACACCAGGGAGCAGGCGGGAGAAAGGTGTCCTCACAACGGATGCAGGTGCCCCAAGGAAACAAGGGAAACAGGGGGCTCTGCACTAGGCGGACCTTTAAGCGCCTCCTGGCGCTTGTTGCAATATCGTCCTGTCCCAGGGGATCCTGGGTGTTGTGGTTTCTCGGGGCCGGCGAAGCCAAGCCCGGCCGGTCCCACGTTGCTGAGAAGGGGGCGGAGCCAAGCCCGGCCGTAGGAACTGCAAGACACCAGGGAGCAGGCGGGACAAAGGTGTCCTCAATACGGATGCAGGCGCCCAAAGGAAGTGTATTCCCCTTATCCTGACTAGGAAGAAGGATCCCTACTTGGACAGGGTAACAACCTCCCAACTAGAGACCCCCCATTTCTAACAGGAGGTCAATAACATCAGACTGCTGGATTCTTCAGATTGTCCAAAGGGGCTACTCCCTCCACTTTGTGGCCCTCCCTCCACCCCTGTCACCCACAAGATGACGTAGTACCATCTCTCCCTGTTCCGCCAGGAAGTGGCGGCCCTCTATGCCAAGGGACCCATAGGGAGGTCGTAGTTTTTATTCCCTATACTTCTGGTGCCCAATAAGGACGGAGGCCTTTGTTCTATCATAGACCTGCACCCTCTCAATTTCTTCCTCAAGAAGAAGGTCAAAGTGCTGACTCTCGCTCAAGTCCTGTGTCGGAAAGTAGTATCTGCATTCATAGTTACCCCCACTTTTTGCTTGGTGTCAGTATGTTTTTAACTAGTCTGACTGGGATCCTGCTAATCGGGACCGCAGTCACTGTGCTTTCTCCCTAAATTGACCATGGTAAGTACTTCTGTACATCCACCTTTGGCTACTGGTGTACCCATGTAAGTCCCTAGCATATGGTACAAAGGTACCCACAGCATAGGAACACCAGGGGTCTCCCATGGGCTGCAGCACTTAAACCTATGTCACCCCTATGGCATGCTGTTCAGTCCTGAGGCCAGGGTGCTTTACAGTGCGTATGAGAGGTGCCCCAGCATGAGCAGGACACTTCTACAAACCCTGTAGTCGATTCTCCAGGGTTTGTAAGTGTGGTCAGTGGTTTTAATACATATAGTGGACATTAGTCATTACAAGATGTCTAACTATATAGGGGCCAATTCCGATCCGTTAAAATTTCCCCCCGTACGAATCGTATCCGGTTTTATTACCGTACAAGTCCCGTACAAACTGGCACGTACGATTCGTATGTTAAAAAATCCATACGAATCGCATTGGGAAAATACCCCGACACGTCCCCGGGTCGGAAATAGTGTCCGACACGTCCCCGGACATTTTTACCTACAAATCGGGAAACTGAAGTCCGAGCGTGCAAGTACGATCCGTCCCGTCCGTCCGAATGCACAACCGTATGTAAAAAACACCGTACGGTGCGAACTCCCATAGCAACTATGGAGACGTCCAAATAGTTTCCCGCATACGCGCCGAACACCCCCCCCCCAGCACACCCCCCACGTACGCGCCGTACCCCAGCACCCCCCATGTCCGCGCCATACCCCACCCCACCCCGTAGGTACGGAGCATACCACCACCCCCGTAGGTACGGAGCGTACCACCACCCCGTAAGTACGGAGCGTACCCCCACCCCGTAGGTACGAGGCGTACCCCCCCCCTATGTACGGTGCGTTACGCGCTGGGGGGTCCACAGCGTACCTACGGGGGTGGTGGTACGCTCCGTACCTAGGGGGGGGGAGGTGGGGGGTATGCTCTGTCCATAGGGGGGGCTGGGGGTACGGCGCGTACATACAGGGGGGCGGGTGTACGGCACGTACATACGGGGGCTGGGGGTATGCACCGTCCATATGGGTGTGGGGGCACACACCGTACCCCCAGCACCCCGTATGTATGCCCCGTACCCCCAGCCCCCCCATGTACGCGTCGTACCCTGGGTTCACGTATGTACGGCATGTACCCCCAGGCCCCCACACCCTGCCCGTGCCTGTACGCACCCTACCCGAGGCCCCTATACCAGCACCCTCACCCAGCCGTGCGCATGTAAGAGTCGTACCAAGCCATAGCAAATGTGAGCACTGTACAACAACATGGCCGATGTACGCACTGCACAGACGCGAAAAACACACGTACTGAACCAGGACACTACCAAACACCACAAGGAGTGTCAATTCGAATCGCACAACACCACAAAACACGTCCAACAAGCCCAAATACACCCAATACACTGACCTGCAACAGCCAAACAGGTAAACAGAGGCCCAAAACACAACCACCCAAAGTTCAAACAGCCACAGCCACAAATGGACCAATAAAAAGGGCCCACACACACAAACCATGAGCCTTTGCAACAGACCCACTGCTGCCAGACCCCACAGACAACACACAGCACCAGACTTGAACCTTAACTACACCTTACACTTGCACACCTTCACACAACCACCTTCACAAACACCCCCTCATCACATTCACACACACACACCTTCACAACCACACACACACACACACACACACAACCAACCATCCACACCCACACCATGCCCACAGACAGGAATCCAAAGTTCACAACAGCGAAGCTGGAGATCCTTGTCAACAAAATCATCAGAGTCGAGCCACAGCTCTTTGGAACATTGGTCAGAAACACCAGCGTATCCGAAAAATCAGCCATGTGGCAGAGGATCATCGAGAGGGTGAATGCTGTTGCGCCCATCCAAAGGACCAGGCATGAATGCCAAGCCAGGTGGTACGATCCGCGGAGGACGGTCCGCCGCAAAATGACCGACGAACACAACCAGGCCAACATCACTGGAGGTGGGCCGGCCCGAAGACCGGTACACTACCATCACTGGGAGGAGAAGGTGATGCGCACGCTGTCGCCGGTGGGAGTACACGGACTAGAAGGACTCGCCGAGCCTGGTGAGTACACAAACAAATCACCCCACATGGGGGGAACCGCATCCACAACCCAACTCCCGATAATGCACGCAACTACCCCAAAGCCATCACCGGACGCAACCACATTCCAACAACACGCACATGCTACTATCGGCTCAATGCCCCATGCACCAAGCAAGGCCATGCCAAGTCACAGGCCACACAAAACACCAACACAAGACAGGATGTCCGTGATGCCGGGAGCGGGGGCCTCCAAAATCACATTGTGCAACTCAGAAGCAGACACCAATGCCCTCAGCCCATATGGCCTAGGGCAGAGCTATACAAACAGTGTGTCCCGACACTGTACTGTGTCGCCTGCAAATGGCGGCCGCGTCGCAGGATGTCATGGGTATGAAGGCCCAATTCGCACATAAGCTAATGAAGAGGCAACACACCGCCGCTGCAGCGCAGACTCAGAGACACTCTGCCCAATGGGGTCCGGGAGATTCTATACAAAGCCACATGAACAAGCCAATGGCCTTTGAAAGACCTGCAAAGTGTGTGTGCCCAGGAAGCTGGGCTGAGGTGACAGAGGGAGACAGACAGACGGCGGGAGAGGGAGAGAGAGGGAGGGCGACAGAGGGTGACAGACAGACGGAGGGAGAGGGAGAGAGAGGGAGGGCGACAGAGGGCGACAGACAGAGGGAGGAAGAGGGAGGGAGACAGAGGGCGACAGAGGGTGATAGACAGGAGGGAGAGAGAGGGAGGGAGACAGAGGGCGACAGAGGGAGACAGACAGAGGGAGGGAGGAGGGTGACAGAGGGAGGGAGAGAGAGAGACAGAGGGAGACAAAATCACCCTTGGGTGGTGTGGGCATGTCCGCCCATCAGCAGGTGGACTGTGTGCATGTTGACAAGGTCTGGCAGTGCGTGAAACACCCCTCGTTCGTTTGGAAAGCACTGGCCCATGTGTCAAACTGTGCACGAGTCGATCCTCGCTGCAGGCACAAACCTAACCTCACACCCAGTATACCCACTCACTGTGTTTGTTAGAACCCAGTCACAAATGGATAATTTTCCTACCTGCATTCTCCAATAGACATGACAAAGCAACATTTGGCCGCGTACAGTGCAACACGTAAGTCGGTCCTGCAGCGCTCGCTACGCACGCTTGCTACAGTGCTCCCTGCGTTCAAAACTGATGCAACAACAAAGAGTGTGTCACACATAGGAAAAGTGTTGACAGCCGTGGCCAAGGGACATACCCATGCACCATGCACAATGCACAGGGACTTGCCAAGTACAGACAAGGTAGATGACACTTGGCCCTGCTGTAGACAGCACAAGGCAAACCTGTGACCACTGTACACTCAAACACCAACTCCACATGCCACCTACCTACCACAGGAACTCACATTCACTGTCATGCCAGCAGGCACCATGAGGGGATAGACACATCACCTGGTGGACCCAATGACAAATCACACCACACCCAACAGCATGCCCGGTCACACCCCCCCCCCCCCCCCCTTACACAAGCATACACCCCCAGGGCAGCCAACGCAAATTGGCACTCCCACAATGGATATGTGACACAACAAGACCAATCCATAGCTAAATAAGCATCCCAACACTCATTAGACAGGCCACATAACCAGGAGTACATATCAATCTGACCCCTGCAGCATACCCATCCACAAGTGCACTGTGAGAGGAATGCTAGATATATCCAACTACCCAGAGCAACTGTGCCAACTTGAATATGTATGAAACATGGATGACGCATGTAACACCATTAACATTGTCTCTCTCACACACACAGGGCAACATCGTCGATCTCCCCCCAACACTGGGGGGGAAGACACACAGGACCAGCCTCGGCGTGAGGATGATCCACCGGCAGCGACGACTCTCACCACACCGTGGATGACCCCGACAAACCTGGCCCCTCTGGTGCCCAAGCACCTGCAGCACCTGCGTCAGGTACAACTGTGCCAACCACCACCCCCATTCCTGCCACATCCCAGGATACACACAGGAGCCCTGCTCGCACACAACGCAGCCAGTCTGACCAGGAGGGACGAGGGACCCCGGGCACCCAGGAGGAGGCAGGCGACCCCGCAAATGCCATCCCTCAGGGGTCCCAGAGACCCGACGTGCCGACAAGGGCAGGCCAGGCTCAAGTGGGCAGGGGTGGTGGGAGTGGAGGACGGCGGAGGCACGAGTCTGACCAGCCAGCTGAGGAACCGGTTATGTCACACAGCTGCAACATCCTGGACACATACCGGCGTGACACCAGGGGCATCAGCCAGGCCGTGGAGGCCCTCAACCAGATAAAGAAAGTGCATGCCGAGCAATATGCCAGTCAGCAGCAACACCAAGGATGTATGGAGGCAAGACTGGCTGAGCTTGTGGCAGTGCAAACGGACATGACCCGTGTACTCCGTCGGATTGCCGAAAACATGGGCAACCCTCCCTGTGCCACCAGGCGTAGATCACCACCAGCCACAGGGAGGGATTAGGAGGAGGAGGAGGATTCGTCCGACGGAGCATCCCAGACATCGTCACGGCCTGCTTCTGAGGGTCCCCGGAGGAAGGTGGGTCGTCCACGCAAAAGACCGTGAGAGTCAGCGGACCATCACCATCTCCCAGGTCACCTGGCCTGGCACCTGTCCCTCTGGCGCAACAGCAGCACCTCATCCAATGACATTCTCTGCCACATGGACTTGCTGGTCAGTGTCTGACCAATGTTGACAAAGACTGTGGCATGGACTCTGATGACTTCCAATGGCAAGGATACCTTCTCCCCCTGTGAACTTTGGATTCTATTCCCCCGGTACAGCACCTAATTGCATCCCCCCAAACACGTACCCCACCACTAATAAAAATATTAGAAATCACGAGATGATGCCGTCATTTAGCATTATTCCATTACATGTGTGTGTTGGCAAGTCAAACCATGCCTGAGTTTTGAAGTAACTCCAACCATGCATACCCTGGGGTCTGAGTCTGGCACAGGACACACATGGGTCACAATGTATCATCCAATACAGACATGGAGCACCATACTCACCCGTGATGGGCCCAACCAGCTGAGGGGGTGCCTGCACAACTGTGCGGACAGACCGATTTCGAAGAGCAACAGTCATGCGCAGAGGTCAGGGATCATGTGGAGTGTCCTGGGGTGGGAATCCCAGGTATGTGTAGCCAGGTGGGAGAACTATGTCCTGCAAGCAGGAGTCAGGTGGATGTGGAGAATGGTGGCCAGGCCAAGGTTGGATGCATGGAGATGGCACAATGGGGTCTTGGATGACAGTGCCACATGGTTGTGTTGGGGGCGTGGTCGTGGGCTGCATCCTGAGTGTGGCCGTGGATTGTGAAGGTCATCCTGCAGATGACAGTGATCCATTGCCGCTATCCCTGTTGGACGGTGATGTGGCTGGGTTGCCGGATGTTGAAGCAGAGCTGTGCAGATGCACCCTGGATGTGGACAAGTGTCATGGGAGTTGTAAGGTACTTCTCCCAAGAGTGCAGGGTTAGGATTGGACATGGATGTCGAAGTTGACCTGGGGGATGGTCTGTCTTGCCTTGAGGTGGATCGAACAGTGGACCGTGTGCATAATGCAGAGTGTTCTGAGGCCTGAGGTACAGATGCTGGTGATCAGCATAGCACATGTAAGCAAGCATTCCATGATGCACACCAGCCCGTGTGCGTGGACACTGTGTGCCTGTGCAGGGCCCTTGCATGTGGGACACAAGCAGGTGACCCAGCTGTAAGGGGACAATCCGCAGATGAACACCTCAGTCGTGTACAAGTCCAGCATCAGGTGGCCAACGTGCAGCCATCTGCCAATGGATACCATGCATTATTCAATATGGGAACTGGCAAGGACTGCGTCTTTGGGGAGGGTGAGGAGCACCTCCCTGTCAATGGGACACCAGATGATGATGAGATGCAGTGCGCATGTCATGGTGTAGAGGGGTATCCTCGACACATTGTAGACTGACACGCTGAGACATGATACCTGTGCCATGTGTCCCACAACGACACCATACTACATGCAGAGGCCTGGAGTACCACTCACATGGCCACAGAGCCGGTGGGGAGTAGGAGGGACATGACCTGGTTGGTGTGACAGGGCCTGGAAGGCATGCCAGCGCTGTGTAGGCAGTTGGAGTTGCACACTCATTATGCAAAGGTGTTGTGTGGGCGATGAGTGCATGCCTGAGTGCATGCAACAGATGTATTGGATGGACATTGCTTGGTGGGTGGCCTCAACATCATGGTGTAGCGTGATGTGGCACATGCAAGGACATGAGGCACGTGCAATGTGCACGTAGCATGTGCAGACGGTCCAGCCTTTGCCACCGCAACTGTGTCACACACAAGCAGATTACACCAAAATGAATGGGTGGAGGGAGGAAGGGGGGTGCGTCTTAGAGGCGTGTGTGTGAGGGCAAATCTAGAAACTCTGTGTGCCCTTGCTGCAGGGCCTGCAGCAGCAGGCGCCATGTCCTGGAAACCATGCCACAAGTTGCACACTAACACAAGCATGTCAGAAAGGACTACGTCATAAGGTGTATGAGAAGGGAGGAGTGTCTGGTTCAACATGGCACACACACAGACAATGGATGCACATGCAGCAAAGTGTCCGTTGTGGGGACTGAGATGGCAAAATACCTACACAGCCATGTACATCGTGCACAATACATATCATAATCCCTGACAAACAGCTTGCATCTTGCTACTCTACACATAGACTCATATGCACAATCTGTGACAACTATGCCAGACATGCCGCATGCACAGTGGCAAGAGACCTGCATTGACAGAGATGAGGCACCTTGGAGGCTGAGGGACACCTTTATTAGTCATGTTTGCCGGAAGGCAAATGCATCAATATTAACAGATGCACAGGTCATGTGGATGAACATGTAGAACCTACACTGGCACCCCCCTTTGCACCACAGATGCAGGAAACCCATAGAACTGGCACACAAGTGACAGGTTTGAGGCAAACACCCCGTGCTGCTAACGGAGAGGCTGCAATTCACCATTGAACCACTAATGGGGATGTCCTACACTATGTCAACCCGGTGCATCCCGTATGTTTCCGAGGGCAGTGTTACACACATTGATGCCTTCATCACAATCACATTACAGATGACTGTCACCAAGTGTGACTATCAATTCAGGTGAATCCAGCTCCATGTCATGTGACCCATGGTGATTCTACATGTATGCTAAGTAACCAAACATGAACAGGAGCAGTGCACACACATTGCAAACACATAGCACACCCAAAAAGCCGTGGTGCATCCCTTACCCAAAGGTGATTTTTCGACATGTCCGTGCATGTTATGCTGATTCAGCACACGTTGCTGTATTCATGAGGAATAGCAGGAGCACAACAATGCCACCAGCAGACAGCATGCGCAAATACCTGGGGATGAGAGACACACAAGAAGTGAGCCAAAAGAAGCATATCCGCATGCATGGGCATGTACTCGACACGTATAAGGTCGTCAACATGCTAGGTGCACGCGTGTCGACAGGGCCAGATCAGTTTTTCTGGTGCTGCTCGACATGTCGGCAGCGTTCGACACGGTTGACCATGCGGTTCTCTTGGAGCGTCTCCAAAGTGTGGGAGTAACCAATTTAGCCCTAAGTTGGTTAACGTCTTATCTCAGTGACAGACAGCAAGCTGTGGCTTTACCACCATTTCGATCAGCCACTCGACAGGTGAATCAGGGTGTTCCTCAAGGGTCGGCGATTAGTCCGATCCTGTTTTATTTATATCTTCGACCCCTTATAGAACTTATTAAGTCATTCGGCATATCAGTCATCAATTATGCCGATGACACTCAACTGATTTTTTCATTTGAGGGTAGTGAGTCGGTTTCGAAAGACACTTTTCATCGTTGCATGTCGGCCACAGCCGAATGGCTGCGAGCTAACTCACTCCAGTTCAATGGGTCAAAAACGGAGGTTCTCCATTGCTCTCCTGATCGCCTCCCTCGTGCGCTACCTGACGATTTTTGGCCACCTTCTATTCCGGGTTCGGTGGAAGGAGCTAAATCGGCTCGTAACTTAGGAGTGGTATTTGAACCTGACCTACAGCTGGATGGTTCAGTAAACAAGACCGCAGCGACCTGTATGGGCCTGCTCCGTGCCCTGCGCAAAATTTTGCCAATACTCCCCCCAGGTGTCAGAGCAGAGGTAGTGCGTAGTATCATACTCAGTAGGTTAGACTACTGCAACGCACTGCTTCTAGGAGCCCCTAAAAAATTGATCCTTAAGCTGCAGAGGATCCAGAACATGGCTGCGAAACTGGCTTTGTCGCGACCACGCTCTGCTTCTTCTTCTGCAGCTTTAGCTGATCTACATTGGTTGCCGGTACAACAGAGGATCGCGTTCAAGGCGTTATGTCTTGTGTTTAGGGCGTTGCATGGACTCGGACCAATTCCACTCCAGGGCCTCTTTTCATGGTACCAAGCTGCCCGACCTCTGAGATCCTCATCGGCGTTTCTGGTGCGGATTCCAAGGATCACTAGAGCAAGGATAGGTGGCCGCGCTTTTAGCTATACGGCCGCCTCACTATGGAACTCCCTTCCTCTGGCGCTGAGGGGTAATCAAGATCTGCTCTCCTTTAAAAGGGATCTTAAGACCTATCTGTTCCCAAGGGCAATGTAAACATTCTTCCGATGGTTAATAGGGTCTCAGCGCCAGGATACCCTTTGGGTGACAGATGCGCTTAATAAGATATACATACATACATACAGGTGAAAATAGTGTCTCAGGTAAGACATACTGTTATTACACCATCACTCGAGTGACACATCCAAACACACCTCTGACTCACTTGCCAGACATGCACATGGACCCACACATTGCAACACATGCCACACAAGGCTCAATGCGTGCACACTCAGACACTGCAACTCACCACTAAGCAAAGAAGTTGCGTATGAGCCGACTCCGGATGTCCTCTTCCTCCTCCTCCTCAACATCACTTGCCTCGTCACCAAGCCCCTCGTCCTCCACGGGTGGATATTCCTGCTCATCCGGATCCAGGATGAGTGGCACAGCTTTCTTCACTGCCATGTTGTGCAGCATGCAGCACACAAGGAAGATTTTGCAGACCTTTACCTGTGCATATGGGAGTGCGCCGCCGGTCTTGTCGAGGCACCGGAATCGGCTCTTCAGGAGGCCAAAGGTCCTCTCTATCACTCGCCTGGTCTGCCCATGGGCGTTGTTGTACCGGTGATCGGCAGCCGTTCTGGGGTTGCGGAGAGGTGTGATCAGCCATGGCATGTTGGGATAGCCAGAGTCCCCTACATGGAAACATCATGGACAGAAGTGGGTCAGGAGAAGCAGTAAGACAGAAAGATGACGCTAAATACAGGAGTAACAGAGTATACCCACCAACAAGACATGCTCGTTCGTTGCGCAGCTGCAGCATCATTTCAGGCACCCTGCTACGCCTCATGATGTAGGCATCGTGTGCTGATCCTGGAAAACGAGCACAGACATGGGAAATCACCATGTTAGCAAGACACACCACAAGGGCATTAATGGAGTGGTAATGTTTCCTGTTCCTATAGGCTACCTCCTGTGCCTGTGGTGGTACCAAAGCCACATGTGTCCCATCAATAGACCCAATGACATGGGGCATCCCTCCCAGGGCATAGAAGTCACCCTTGACACCTGTCAACTGCTCAGGAGTTGGGAAATGTATAAACTCATCCAGGTGAAGCAACATGGCCTCTAAAAAATCATGCATGACACGGCTGAACATGGTCTGGGACATGCCACCCACATGAGCAATGGTATGTTGGAACGTACCCGTGGCAAAGAAATGTAGGGCTGCCATCATCTTCATCTTGGGTGTCAGTGCGGTAGGATACCTGTGTAGCGGTTGGAGGTGTGGTGCCAGCATTGCTGTCAAGTTCTGAATCAACCGTTGGGTGAAGCGGTAGCGGCGTATACAGTCACGTTCCCTCAGGGCAGCCAAGTCTGGGATTGGTCGGGGAGAGGCGGAGCCCTGCAGTAATTTGGAAGGGACAACGAAGAGTGAGTACAGTACAACAACACTGTCAATGTACTGAGCACATGTTGAACAGCCAATACACATATGCTACATGCAGAGTCAGGTCTGTGCAATATATCCTGGACACGTATGCCAGGCAGTTGACACTCCTACCAAGAGCCATCTACAAACGTGTATTCACACGCTCAACATGACATGGCATGAGACTAGCTGTGGGCCAGTGTAAGTGAACAGGCAGACGCATTACAGGAGTGACAGACATCCACATGTGTGCAGGAGAAGGATGTTTATCATACAGATAGGTTGCGGAACACTAGAGGCACAGGTCACATGTCCCTGAAAAAAGGACATACCACACACCTTGCCATGAAGGGCTACATGTCAAAACTGATCACACAGGCATTGAAACTACGCAGATATGTCCTTGTCTCTCAAGTCCATGTTCGATGCATACATACGCACGTTACATCTGATTCCACATGTGTCCTGGTGTGCATAATAGTGTGCCATGCCCATCCACACACATGCACATGTTGGATGCAGCAACTGCAGATGCATTAGACGGTACACCAACAGCAAGCTTATGGGAACACATGACACACACATGACATACTCACATCGTGCAAAGCCGGTAGTCACATGTCAGGTGTCATTATCCGTGTACCTGGCATCAGGGGACAGTTGCGGGTGTTGGCAACTGTGCCATGCCAGTGACGCAGTGGTCAACAAGTCTGTACTACATGCACACATGTCAAAGGTGTGAAGGGGATGTGTGGCACATAGTGCAGCTTGACACATGACATGTGTACACAGCTCATCACACATCTACTGGGTTCAAACATGAGGAGATTTGTGCCACATCACAGCCTGACACACCTAGGCCAGAGACATGTAGGACTGCCCTGACAATGACTTGATGTCCAGCCTCGGCCAAGTATGACAGCTCAATTCCTTTCTATGTGCTGCCTGTCACCAGTGTAAGGTGTGAAACGCACCGTACACACGCTCTGAGGGCGTGTGTAGGCTCCTTATCACTATGGTTGTGTCGCCGTAGGCGTACGCCATGGTGATATGGTTCGTACACGCGTGTGTAAGGTCCGTATCACCATGGCGTACGCCTACGGCGACACAACCATAGTGATACGGACCCTACACACGCGTGTACGGACCGTATCACCATGGCGTACGCCTACGGCGACACAACCATAGTGGTACGGACCCTACACACGCGTGTACGGACCGTATCACCATGGCGTACGCCTACAGCGACACAACCATAGTGGTACGGACCCTACACACGCGTGTACGGGCCGTATCACTGGAGTAGTGGTGTCCTAGGGGCGTGGAACGCTCCGAACCTGTGTGTGTATAGTGAAATTACATAGGGGACACATGAGGGACAATTATAAGGGCCTAAATGCATGCTGGTTGTCATGGAGACCCAGTTTCAAGTTCAAATTTTTCCATCAGGTGGCCAGCAGAAGTCGGTTGGAGACAATATACAAAGTTGCAAAGTGGTTGTTGACTTGACATCATGCACATTTTTTATAACATGCAAAGGCACCCACTGGGGTAGGTTTAAAGGGATTGGAGGAAACGTAGGATGCAAATGAGATTGACCAATCACTCTGTACTCCTGTAAATGAAACAGGCCAGCAAGGCAAATATAAGGCAGCCAGGCCCCATTAGAGAGCACTTGCCTGCACAACCTTTCATTCCACACCACTGCTGCTGCTCGTGATTCCTCTGGCACCATGTCCAGGTCTGTAGAGAGGACCCAGCCATTCACACCGGAGGAGAACCAGGCCCTGCTGGACGTGATCCTCCCACAGTACCCTTGCCTGTATGGGAGACCAGGGGAGCAGGTGAGTGCTGACTCCATTAGCTCAGACTGTGCCCCTGTTTTGTGACTGTCACTTCTGGCATTGTGTCCAGGTGTGACAGACATGCAATGTTCTTCAGAGTGGGTCCCAGGGGGGGAATGCCTCATGTCTCCCATGCAGAGCATGCTGTAGTGCATGTCTGCACTCCTCACTTGCATGGTGCTTACTGTGACAATCACTGCATGGTGCATGCCACATTCAGCCTGGCTAATCCTCTTGGGAATGTTGTTTCTACAGTCCTGATGTGATTCTGTGGCCCCCCCAGTGTGACAGGTGACTGTACCCACAGATGTGTGCGAGTTGAGTGTACCTGTGGTGAGAGTGTCCAAATGATGTGTTTGTCCCCTGGACATTGGTGTGTGTGTAAGTCCCCTGTCATGTGGGTGAGTGTCTATGTGGAGTGTTGCACCCCAGCTGCATGAGGGATGCATATACCCTACCCATCTGATGTAAGCAGGGAGCAGTGCTGTGTGTCTGACGTGCTGAGCCTGCCCCACACCTGTGACACCCCCCGGTCTAGTGCCACATGTGCAGAGTGATGTTTGTACCCGCAGTTGCCAATGGCAGGTGATTGTCCTGTGCCTGTGTGTGTCTGTGTACCCTGCTGAGGTTGCGCCAGTGGCCTGGGGCATGCAACTGCTTTGAGGTGCTGTACATAATCGTGGTGTAGCTTGTGATGCACAGTGTGAGGCGGGATCAGTGATTGTGTAGCACCCCTCATTCCACCTGTGTACTTTCAATGCCACGTCGTGCATTTGGCCTTCCCCAGAGGATAATGTCCCTATGATGAAGGTGCAATGATTTTTCTGCATACTATGCCCTGTTCAAAACAGCCAAATTGTTCTAATGTGTGTCTCTGTGACATGTAGCAGGTGTATTGATGTTGTCTCACTTTGTCATCCTCACAGGTAGGCGTCCATGCCAAGGGGGAGATCTGGAGGCAAGCAGTCAGTGCCGTGAGGTCGGTGGAGGGTCGGAGGCGGCGCCTGCCCCAGGTGAGGAAACGCTGGCAGGATATCCAGTGCTGGACCAGGAGGATCGCCCGGATCCTGCTAGGGCTTTGGTACAGTATGTGTCACGCAATGTGCAGGCGGGGGCACCTGCTGTTGCGGGACAGCCTACTGACCACCACGCGGTGGTCATTAGTCCGGTTATGGTTAATTCTGTTATGGGCAAGCGCCCCCAAACTAGGGATGATTTCCCTTTTTGGCTTGCTGAGAAATTTGACCAAATAGAAGCGGTTTACCCGAATACTACTCCTGTGGAGAAACACAGGATCCCTACCATTAGTTTGCCTAAAGACTTGGTCCCCGACATTGATGATTGTGTAAACTGGGGCAAGGTCTTTGCAGCGACGTACTCGCAGTGCTTTGGCACTCCGTCTATGTCGGTGCTGCCCTCCGTTATTAAACGTGTTCAAGATAACCACGGGGCGGAGTCTGCGATAGAGTTAGGCATGCGGCTCCTCGGACAGTTTGACCTGGTGGCTACCATGATAATGTGTAACCTTAAGGGTGATGCTATGCAGTTCCAAGTTCGTAATGAACTGAAGAAAGTTGCTGATGAGGATAAGCCGCGGGAGTTTGCGAAAATAATCTCGTCGGCGTACAGAGATTTGGGTCGTAGCTCTTTAGGAGTTAAACCTGTGATCAAAACTCCCGAAATTAAGCAGCAGGGTAAGGCGGAAGCCTCTGGTAAGGATGACCGTCCAAACTTTCCGAAACAGAGTTGGCGGTCAAAACAACAGGGAAAGCAGCAGCAGAAACAGGGGTCTCGGCCTGCCTCTCCCGTTCAGTCAAGTAGTGAGCGCACTTATGATCTGCGTGATCGTGCTACTATTAAGTCTCCTGATAGATTTCAGGTTTCTGAACAACGTTCTCCTCGTTCTTCACAGGAAACATCGGCTTCACAGTCCGGTGGCGGAGGCGGTGGCAAAGGTCGGGGTGCTCCACAAACACGTGACCAACCCCGACAGACTGAGGGTAAAGGCAAGCAGGACGAATTTGCACGACAAAGACCCCCGTTTCAGAAGAAGAAAGTGGCTGCTCTGACGGCAAGGTATGCCTCAGATAGTGCGGACACAGCTTCGGAACCGGACATGGGCGCTGACGCTACTGGACAGCGCAGCGGAAATTACCATAGTCCGTCAAGCTCTGCGTCCATTTCTGGCGGCGACAGCAACTGATATATTGGTTACTGTTGAAACAGCTGACACCAGAGTGGCTCCCCCTGACAGACTTTACGAAATAGTCTTACTCATTGAGGGTGACATACAACGTACAATAAAGGGGATTTTTGGGGATAATCTGACTACCACCTATGATATCCTCCTAGCGGAGGCAGATTGGCCCCCAGCTTTCATTTTAGAAGCTCCTAGAGGGGAGGAGGTAATCCTCCCGTCCTTTGCGCACACAGTGCCTAAGGACCAGGCTGAAGTGTACGCTGAGGAGTGGGCACTGGCGCTTGCGCCAGCAGTGTATCGCACTCAGGTTGGATGGGACCGACTGTCCCCCTGCCATGAGATTCCATTGCGGTCTATGCCCCAGCCACAGCCCCAATATCCTATGCGTCGTGAGGCGAGACCACACGTCGCGGCAATCCTTGAACAATTGGAATATCAGGGTGTTATTGAAACTTGTGTGTCCCCTATGAATAACCCTTTATTCACTGTGACGAAGCCGGACGGGTCGTACCGTTTAGTTTTGGATTACCGGCACTTAAACTCGCATTGCCGGACCTGCGCGGTACAAAATACTCACAGCTCGGCTCTTGTCGACAGTCTCGTGCGTAAGAGATTTAAAACGACACTTGACATCTCCAATGGCTTTTTTAGCCATAACCTGTCCACACTGAGTAGCCAGTGGACGGCGTTTACTTCGGGCGGCAAACAAAAACAGTTCACAAGATTAGCCATGGGCTATAAAAACAGCCCTGGCGTCTTTTCCGCTTGCGTGGTCTCTCTCTTAGAGAGAATTGACCCCGACGCATACTCCTATGTTGACGATATCTACCTCACGGATGATGAGCTGATGCCACATCTGTCTCGAGTCCACAATATTATTGTGAGTTTTGCAGACTATGGCTACAAATTTAATTTTGCGAAGTCTCACATCGCGGAATATACAGTGTTGTTTTTGGGCTACGAGCTCAACAATGAAGGTAAGGGATTGGCTCCTCACTTTCTGGAGAAGTGCGCATGCCTGCGTGCTCCTACAACACTGAAAAAATTACAATCTTTGCTGGGCTTTCTGTATTTCGGACGTACGTATATTCCTGATTATGCCCAGCGTATCAAGCCGCTTTACGCCTTGGTACAACCTTCTTTTTCGAAGTCTAGCTGGCAGCTAGAACATACTGCTATTCTTCAGTCTTTACAGGCTGATCTTCTTGCTTCACAATACTTATTGACGCGTGATAATCGCACTAACCTGGTAATAAGAATAGTACCAGGCGCAGTGGGTTTCACGTACTTGACGTTCAATGAGGGCGATACAGTCCCCATTGCGTATAAATCACACTTGTACACCTCTGCTGAGTTGCGTTTTTCCACTGTCGAGAAAGTTCTGACGGCAGTACAGATGGCGATCCTTAAAGAACGCGCACTGTCACATGGAAAACAGATACTGGTTGTAACACCGTATCCTGCCCTAGAGGCAGTGACAAAGGCAAGTATACCAAATTCTAAAGCTTTGCATCCACGGTGGATACAATGGGCCACGACTCTGACGTCACCAGATGTCACTTATATCTTTGACGCTTCTTTACAGACTCAGGAGTACTTACAGTGTGAATTCGTTCATCCAGCTCCTCTGTCTTTGCGCCCGCTCGAAGAATACCATTGTGTCATATACACTGACGGCTCGGCGCAGCCCGCGATTGGATCGAAGCATGCTTATTCTGCGGCTTGCGCAATTGTCGTGGGTACATTCGTAAATGGTGAATTCCAATCTGATGCAGTGCATACGCAGTCATTGGGTGATTGTACCGCGCAATTGGCGGAGCTCCGGGCTCTGGTGCTTGCACTGGAGTTTGCTGATCCCCGGGTCACTACTCTTATAGTCAGTGCCGGACTAGCCGTAGCGGGCACCGGGCAATCCCCCGGTGCGCCGCACGGGTGGGGGCCGGTTTTGGGCCCCTGGGGGCTGGTTTTGTTACAGGGCTGTTTTTGCAGCATAGCTGCAAAATCGACCCTGTAACAAAATCGGCCGAAAGGCGGCCCTGGCAAAGTCCTCGGTGGCACTCCCAACACCCCCCCCACCACTCCTCCTGCCTGCCAAGCACTTTGCCAGGGCCGGTTTTGATTCCCAGTCCGGCCCTGCTTATAGTGAGTGACTCCTTTTATTGTGTCCAGTCCTACAATGACAATTTACACTTCTGGTCTCAAAACGAATATCGTGATACCAAAGGTAGCACAATTAAGCATAAACTGCTTTGGGTTCGAGTGGCAGACTTTAAAGAACGTCTCCCTCTTGTGAATGTTATTCACACTCTTGGTCACCAACGACTTGGTGTCCATGCTGTCGGTAACAGCTTGGCTGACGAGGCAGCAAAAACCGCAGTGGCTACATACTTAGTGGCAGCAGTTACAAGATCTAAAAGTAAGATTGATGATGACATCTTGGCAGCTATTGCTGCTACAGAGAAGGGAAGTGATTACCCGAAGGGTTTTCCTTCTCGTTATTTTTATCACTTAAGTCCTGATAACGTCCCGTTAGTGAGGATTAACGACGTTGGTGACAGAATTATTCCCAACGCGGACTGCAGACCATCTCCGATACTGGCAGCGCACGAGGAGTTGGCATCAGCCCACGCCGGCGTGTCCGCTACTATATCTCTGTTACAACAACGTTATTGGTGGTTCGGTTTATACAAACAAGCGCGCGCTTATGTTCTTGATTGTGACATTTGCCAACAGATTAAACCTTCCACTGTTGCGCGCCCACCACAAACACAGTTGTACATATCTAATAAACCATTTGGTTGTGTTTATCTAGATCACTGCGGTCCTTTTTCTTCAGATACTGCGTACAAGTATATCTTGGTTGCAGTGGATTCGTGCACACGTTTTCTTTGGGTATGGCCACAAAGGAGTGCTGATTCACGGACTGTCATCAGGGATTTGCGTGTCTTTGTGGGAACTTTTGCGTGTGGTACCTTCCATTCTGATCAGGGCCCTGCGTTCGCCTCTAAGGCTTACAAGGAGGCTATGAGAAATTTGGGGGTCCAAGTCAAATTTTCGTCCCCCTACCGACCTGAGGGTAATAGTGTGGTGGAGCGAATGAACCGTGACTTAAAGCAATCTTTGACATCACGGGTTTTAGGCACAGGCCGGAATTGGCTAGCCCACTTGTATAACGTCCAACGTGCACTTAATAATCTCCCTAGAAGGTCTCTGGGTGGGCGGACCCTATACATAATGCTCTTCGGAATCAGAATGTTTGTCCCAGACCTTGATGGTCTAGACATGGCGGCGTCGACCGCACCCTTTGACGTAGATGATCACTGTGCTGTTTTGCAGACCCTACAAGAAGCCAGAGACACTCTATCGAAGGAACACTTGCCCTCCACGTCTGATGCTGAGCTTCAGATTCCGGTAGTCGGCTGGCTACCCCGAGTTGGAGACCTGGTCCGTGAGAAGGTGGAGAACAAGAAGGAGTTCGGCCCCTCTTATCGTGCACCAGTTCCAGTGCTTGGAGTGCAGGGTACAAGAACAGTCATTTTACCTCCACTTCCTGGTCGCAAAGAAAACAGGTACATCTCTATTGACAATGTCAAACTTCAGCGAGTGGCCGATACTTCTTAGTATGACTCCAGCAGTTTCCTGCCAGACAATGCAAAGAAATTCAGTGTTGGTTCCTGCTTCTGCCACCTTGTCTGATGTTGCCATCGAGATGCAGTCAGTTACTGATCCCTTGTTAATACCGTCGGCTGGTGGTCTGCCCGAAGAGACTGAGTATGCTTATCCTACAAATGGTCACTCACCTGTTTTACAATCTACGGCGGTTGACCAGTCCCGTTTCTCCTTTGACACTAACTCATTGCCTTCTACTTCCCCTTCGAACATTGCTATTTTTGCTAGTTGGTTCAAAAGACATTTTTTGATTCCCCCTTGGACATACATCTGGCTGGTGCTTATCAGTATTTTTTTGTTTATGTCCATTGGATTTGTAATAGTGTTTTTCCGTCTGGTAAATGGCCACTATCTCAAAGAGAGATCTGCAATTAGACTTATCAATGGAACTTTGGCCCCCCCACTCCTCGTCCCACATCATGAAAAGGGACCAGACTTTTGTGAATATTACTGCCTGGCCCGTTTTGGATGGTATTGCGTGGGATGCTGTTAAATTCCAAATTCATGGTCCTACAGAGGTCATCAATGTACCTAATGTATTTCGTGTTTCTATGGGTGATGTGGTTAAGCAGAACATACGTTCTGATGATTGGGATGTTCATGCCATTGAAGCACTGTTTTCTGATTTGAAATATTATGCCGCTTTTGATGCAGAAGATTTATATGAAAATGCGGCTAACTATGCAGAACAGTATTGTTTTCAGCATTATGGCAATCACTTCCTGCATAAAGCGAATACATTTCGAAATTTTGTAAATTTTACCCAATGGGAACACTGTCCCACACCATCTTTAGGCAGTTCACCTACATTGGTTGATAAGTATACTTATTTTACTGATTTCGGTGTTTCCAGCCCAGCATCTTTTTATTTTAAAGTGTTGTCTGAGTCTGCCTCGAAGGTTAAACTGACACACACCAAATTATTATATTCTAAGTCCTTTATGGATGAGTTGTCGATCAAAGGTTATGATCTGTGGAAGGCTACTATTGATCTTAAATCGGTTTGGGGTTCCAAACCATGGCAGGTTCAGGGAACTGAGGCTTTGCATCGTGCCTGTCTTGTACAAAATCATATGTTGTTTTTAAATTCAACCATCTTCCAGACCACCTGTTTCGGATTGTCCACTTCTAAAAAACTAAATTTCCCTTCTGTTCCGGATCTGGGCGCTTACCCAAATTGGGATAATCACACAGATCTGTCCCTTGCTGCTTTGCAGTCATTAGTCTCTAATGCATCATTCAATATTTTGAAATTTAGTAGTGAGGGATGGTTAATTTGGCAAAGCAGTTCGGATGCCTGTCAACGTCGTTTTCTGGGTCTGACACCGGGGTTTACGCTGCAGCGCGTGGACCCTCGGTTTGAGTCCTCTCATACAGTAACTACATACTCTGTAGGGAAGTTATGTCAATCCTGGTTGCGACATTCCACCTTGGCATCTGTCAAAGTTCATTTATCAAAGTTACATGACAAAATAGATTTTAATGATTTTGTTAAAGGTCCTGTGGGTGGCAGATCCAAGAGGTGGGCATATGCTATTTACAACGAAGTATGGAAATTGTCGCAAATTGAAGCGGCTTCAAGATTGAGGGCCATTGATCAAGTAAATATGGAAAAGGTCTTGGCCGTTATAGATAACAGCATTAACACACTTTCTTCCAGAATTTATACATTGGACAATATTGTTTCTTCAATTGTTGATATTGTACATGATGATATGTCTGTATCGTATCATGGTCAAAACCAGTTACGTTCTGTTATGCAGTTTGCATGGACATTACAAACGTTAAAGGCAGGAAAGGTCCCCTGGGACTGTCTGAATACGACATCATTATTCCTTCCCTTTAACCTTACTGTAAAGCAGCAGTTCCTGTCCATGAAAGATGCTACATATTCATTGTTACACATTGAAAAATTGGAGCCGTTACCTTTCTCTGTGGCGGAATTGAATTCAGCCGTGTGGTTGGTACATGGGTTGATCACGCTCCCTTTCGCGCTTTTTAAGTTTACGTCATGCATGAAACACTATGCTCTGGGTAGATATGAACAGCTGGGTAGCGCTTTCCTACATGAGGTTTGGTCTCTCCCTTTTACGTATAGATGTACAAGAGACGGTACAGAGGTTTATCTGAAAGGTGAGGAGTGTACCTCGACACCTGATCATTCTGTAGTTTGTAGGCACATTCAGTTACACGGTGCATGCAATGTACACGCCCCGAATTTGGCCTGCGTCCTCAAAGGTATCCCAGTGCCAGTGATTACACCATCTTTCACGCTGCTTGCAAACGGTAGTTATTTGATTTTGAATAATGAAGCTTGCTGCGGGATGTTGGTGGGAATCCCATATATAGTAACTGTATCGCAGAGAGTAGTCTGCTGCAATAATGTTCTATTTCCTCCCCCGCATGGGCGGCTGGATGTTTCTATCTGGCCTTCGATTCCAACCTTGAAAGCTGAGTTCAACAAGATGAGCAGAATAAGAGCTCTATTGTCCCAAAAGGAGGTGCCATTGACTTCCTCCCGAGAAACATTTGTCCTTCACGTGGCAAATACGCGCACTGAGGTACAGGCGCTTTTGAATACTGACCTCCCCCTGCATTTTGGAGCTTTGATCCAAACAATCTTCAATGCCTCGTCCACAACTGGCCTGGCTCATTTTTTTAAACTTGTAGGCTCAGGCCTCGTGACCTCCTTCCATACTATTTTTGGTGTGATTCCGGCATTTTTTCATTCTGTTTTTTCGAGCGTCTTTGGCGGTGTCCCGCTGATTCTGGCGCTGGTGGCAGGTGTGCTACTTTTAATTTTCATACTACGAAATGGATGCTCTTTCTGTGCCTCACGACGACCTGTCCCGTCTGCATCTTCTTCATGACAGGATGCTTGATTATTATGGTACCCTGCCATTGGCGACTTTGAGCCTGGCATATGGATTATCCTTCCGGTATTCATACTTTACATGCGTTCAACCTGTCTTTCACTGCCTAGATTGTCCCTTTGAATGGCCTCTGGATTTGTGCTTAACCAACACGGTGTCTCCGGTGCCGGATTATGATCGACTGAGGAGGCCCTTAGTGTCTCACGAGTTTGCCTGTTCTGGTGTTCGGATTATGGCCTGTGGTGCGGTGCATGGTATCCTGGGTAATTGGGACATCGCAAGGGCTGCCTATAATTTCTTGGATATGAGCTATCTGGAGGAGCACGTCGGTTGCCCTCTGATCGTGCTAGAGGCTCCGCTTATTGAAGAACATGTATGTTCCTTTTCTTTGATTAACTGGATGGCTGAAACTTTTAGTGGCTGTGCCAACGATTTCCTGTTGGAAGCAGTTGCTACATATGCTGCATACACGTTCATGGATTGAGTGAACTGTCGTCCACTATGTTTTTTCTCCCATGTCTTGAACATTACCTGTGACTTTGGATTGCTGGCCAAAGCAGTATTTTTCAGTTTTTTCCTTTCCCTTTTTGAGTTTTTTTTTTCCTCGCTCCCTTTTCTTTTTCTGAATCGATATTGGGTTTCCAATTGAATACGCCTTGTTCTGCTCTGTCGAATTTGAACTCTGCGTTTTCTCATTTCTTCCCTACTGGTTAGTGCTTCGATCAAGGGGGCATGTAGTAAGGAATCCCTTAATACGTACATACATTGTTAAGTTAGCATAACCACGTTAGATGTTAGAAAGCCATCTTGCTGCTTTTGCGCACGACACTGCGTCTACATGTTATTGTTTAAACAAACTGCTGACTCGCGCTTTGCCTCACACAAGAGGAATCTGTTGTTACCATCCCGATCTCTGCGCAGCGACCTTGGTCTGTACATGGTGTAACAAACAGTCTGGGTTGTTAGACAATGCACGTTTTTCACTCTAGGTTGATCGACCCACTATTTAGCCATAACACACAGGCAGCTGTGAATACCTGAAAGTTGGTGCTTTTAATATTGCAGACATTATGTTTAATATTCAGACCGAAGACGAGCCTTCCTGCGAGAAGACTTCTGATGCTCCTGTGATGTGATTTCACTAAGCTGATCTTTGAGGTATGGGGTCCCCTATTCAAGCCTAAGAGACCTTTTATTAGCATAATAATAATATTAGCTTCTTAGTAAAGGGAAGGTGGTAGTATCCACTGTCATTTATAACATGATCACTCCTTTTATATTCTATGGTATTGTAACGATGCTGATGGTTTTAATTATAATCATTTGTCTGCTTGTATTAGCCAAAGTACTGCATCTGAGGACACGTGGTCTATAAAAATAAACTCTTTTTGTTTTCACCGTGTCTCTGTTTATTCTTGTTGTGGACTGATGTGAGAATAATATACGAACAGGTATTTCCGATTCCCACCATTCCTGAGAGTACACTGAGTCGCTTGTTCTGGGTTGTCTTTTCATTGGGATCGCCGAGCCAAATCTCGGATAACGAATGGGACACTTATGCTAGCCGGATACTGGGTTCTGAGGTGAGTTTCTGGTACACCACAATTCACTGAGGTCCTGGGGTTCTACGCATAGTTCTGTGTATAAGCAGAATCCCTGCAACACTTGCACAAGGTCATCTAGGCTGCCAGTTAATCCAAGTGCACAACGCTTGCAGCATCATGTGTGGGGGTTGTGTGTAACTTGTGGTGGGACCTTGCCTGTGCCCTGGCCAGTTCAGTCAATGTGGGGTCCATGTTAGTTGGCACTGATGCTGAGTCCCGACATAGGAGTGTGTCTGAAAAGTGTACTGCCTTACAGCATGCATGACCGATGTTGTGCCCTCAGACATGATGTGCATGAGTGGGAGATATGCATAGTGCAGGGACTTTTGCTTCTGTTGCAGTCATATCCATCCCGGACCATGGAGGAGTGTGGCCACGACAGTCCCCTGGGGCACCTTTTCCTAGGTATCATGTGTGTCATCCAACAATGTGGACATTCACTGTGTCTTCAGCATAGGTTGGGCTCTGTGGCATTGTACCCTGGCCTAATGTGTATATACGTAAAGTGTGCTACATGTGTCCACTGTACAGGGTGACCCAATTTTGCTTGTGCATACTCACAGTGGCCGGTGCCAGTGTGTTTTGGTACAACTATCTGATGATGGTTGTTTGTCAATTTTATGTGTGGACAGGCACACGAGGGTTAGTTCATGTACATTCAGGATTAATTGAAGGGCATTTTAGTAATCCCTGAGTAAGAGGTGTAACTACTTCCTCTGTGTCACTTACATTGTCTCAGGTAGGGGGGGGTTTGTGCGGGAAGGGCCTACATGTCCAAACCGTATGTGTCCTTGCCAGGTCTGGCCTGTGTTACAGAACGTGGTTCCTACTCATCCCTTTTTTGGCTACGGTGTGTGGTCCAGATGCTGTACTCGACTGTCCCCAGAGACTAGCTCCTCTGTCTAATTTGATATCAAGTTCTATGCTGTTGTGTCATGCTCTCCATTGTTTCTCAGTGGCATGGTGGGTCAACCAACTGTGTGGTGCAGGGCCTACATATTTGCGTAGTATTGTAGATGTTACTCATGTTGCTTTTCATGCTATGCACTGTGACCTATGTAGTTTAGAATCATGTGTCATATGTATACAGGTGTCTGATTATTTCCTGTCTCTTCACCTTGCCCACAGCATCGTCGAGGGAAACCGAGGGAGACACTGGCACGGAAATTGAGGAGGGATCTGGCAGCAGTGCCACCAGTGCTGGCGAGTCTGGCTCAGCAAGTGGCACGGAGGCGGAGGGGAGTGCAGCGGAGGACCTGTACAGTCCCACCACTGACTATGACGCTGACGGGTCCGAGGCTGAGCTCCCTGAGAGGGCGGACGCTGCTCCCAGAGCTGAGAGCAGCACTCCATCTGTCGCCGCCCCCTCCATTCCCATCACCCGCCTCCCACCTGCTCGGGTCACTTCCCACCCTGCTAGGTGCCAACAGGTCTTCTTCGTGCCAGGCACCGCACCCCCTGCCCCTGTCTCCCCTGCTGCCGCCAAAGCCGAGTCTGTGGACATTCAGCGGCAGTTGCAGGTTGGTCAGGCATCGATGCTTAATGTCCTCCATGGCCACATCAGACTGCTAACACAGATGGTGGCATACATGGAGGGCATGTCAGCAGCGATGTCTGATCAACGGATGTTGCTGAAGTCTGTAGACTCCTCACTGACTGCAGCAGTGGATCTCCAGAGGCGCTCCGTCCCCCCCTACCCCTGCACAATCCACACTTCCTACTCCCATGCCTGTCCCACGCACACCCAGACGTCCCCATGCACGCACCCCACCAGACACAGGCAGCACACCACCAGGGAAGGCAAAGCGCACTCCTCCAGTCACGCACACACAGGGGGAAGTAGGCACACCCACTGGGTCGGGGGGCAAATGGCAGTCACGCAGCCACAGTGGGAGTCTGCAGTCCTCAAGACCCACTTCCTCAAAAACCACTCCCCTTAGCTCCCCTGCCCAACAGTCGGACAAGGAGTCCTTCATGGCCAGTCTGTCCCTCAGCCCCAGTGTGACACCCCCCCGCAAGCAGTCGAGAGAGTCCCCGGGCAGGGGAGCTGAGTCCCCCCCCTGTCCACACCCTCCCCCGGGAGCGCTGCAACCCATCCCTCCGCCCCCCCCCCCTCCTTGGGGCCTGTGGTTCATTCGGGTGCAGGGGAGACGCTGGGCGACCTGGCAGTAGTGTGTAGCGCCGTGCTGGAATCCACCTTTGGCGCTGCCCCACCCCCTGTGGTGGAGTCGTCCATCCCTGCACCCACAACACCTACCCTTGCCCCTCCTGTCCCTGCGGTGCCTGGTCCTTCCCCCCCACATGCTGCCCCCCCTTCTGTGGATGAAATGGACATGTGAACTGTGCAGGCAAGCTAGGGGAGACACGTCCCGATGTGTACCCTCCCAGGACTTTGCTGATGGCCTGGCCCATGGGCCTTGTAAATAGTGGACATTTAAAACAATTTATTTTGAATGCTGAATAAAGCATTTTGTTTTTCTTTTGCACACTAATGCTTTCCTGGACTTGCTGTTGGTGGTGCTGCTCCATGATTTGGGGTGGTGATAATGTGTTAGGTGTCTGGGAAATGTTGTAGTGTGCTGCTCATGGGGTGGACCCTGGTATCTGTGTGCCATCATAAGGGCTCTGCAAATAATCTTTGGTCATGTGTGCTCTTACTGTATGGTGATATTGTCCCAAGGTGTGTTCCTTCCTCTGTGGACCCTGACATCTTCCCTGCAGGCTGTTTCCCAATTGTTGTGCTGAGCTGTGTCTACATATCCTGGGTGTGTGACGGATCCCTTCGACTTTGGCCATGCCTGCTCAGGAATGTCTCCACCTGCATCATTTGTGGCATCCTTGGTGGTCACTGTACTAGTGTATGGAGTATATTGACATGACTTCATGTGGACATGTTCCCTTTTACGCCCTATGCATGTGTGTACTCCCAGCCTCGCACACATGTGTTACGTGTTCTGCATGGTCTTTGGTCACCTGACTGTCAATTGTGGGCATTGTATCTGTGGGTACTCCACCCTTTTCCTTCCATGGGAGCCACCAACTTGTTGGCTGCCCCAGCACCTGTACATTCCTATCAGTCCTGGAATGTGCGTGACTGTGTGTGTTCCCTTTGGGTCTCTTAGTTTAGTAGGGTGGCACATGAGTATACAGTCTTGTTGCATGCTCTCATTGTGTGTATTGTGCTGCCAGCACCAGGGGTGGGTATGCATGTGTCATATGTCTGGGCACTGCTGGGAGGACTCTGCAGCCACCCCTCCTATGTCTGGGCACTGCTGGGAGTGATAGGCACACACCCCTCCTATGTCTGGGCACTGCTGGGGGGACTCTGCGCCCACCCCTCCTATGTCTGGGCACTGCTGGGGGGACTCAGCACCCACCCCTCCTATGTCTGGGCACTGCTCGGGGGACTCTGCACCCACCCCTCCTATGCCTGGGCACTGCTGGGGGGACTCTGCCCCCACCCCTCCTATGTCTGGGCACTGCTGGGAGTGTTAGGCACCCACCCCTCCTATGTCTGGGCACTGCTGGGAGGACTCGGCACCCACCCCTCCTATGTCTGGGCACTGCTGGGAGTGTAAGGCACCCACCCCTCCTATGTCTGGGCACTGCTGGGAGTGATAGGCACCCACCCCTCCTATGTCTGGGCACTGCTGGGAGTGATAGGCACACACCCCTCCTATGTATGGGCACTGCTGGGAGGACTCTGCACACCCCTCCTATGTCTGGGCACTGCTGGGGGGACTCTGCACCCACCCCTCCTATGTCTGGGCACTGCTTGGGGGACTCAGCACCCACCCCTCCTATGTCTGGGCACTGCTAGGGGGGACTCTGCACCCACCCCTCCTATGTCTGGGCACTTCTGGGGGGACTGTGCACCCACCCCTCCTATGTCTGGGCACTGCTGGGAGGACTCTGCACACACCCCTCCTATGTCTGGGCACTGCTGGGAGTGTTAGGCACCCACCCCTCCTATGTCTGGGCACTGCTGGGAGGACTCGGCACCCACCCCTCCTATGTCTGGGCACTGCTGGGAGTGATAGGCACCCACCCCTCCTATGTCTGGGCACTGCTGGGAGTGATAGGCACCCACCCCTCCCTCCTATGTCTGGGCACTGCTGGGGGGACTCTGCACCCACCCCTCCTATGTCTGGGCACTGCTGGGGGGACTCTGCACCCACCCCTCCCTCCCATGTCTGGGCACTGCTGGGGCTGATGGCCACACACCCCTATGTGTCTGTCCACTGGCGTGGTACGACCCGTACCCACGTCCCACAGGCATGGGTACGGCCCGTACCACCATTGCAGTGGTGATGTGGGGGTACGCTTGGTACGAGCCGTACCCACGTCCTGGAGGCATGGGTACGAGTCGTACCCCCATTATTGGGGTGCCGTAGGGGTACGTACCGTACCCATGCCTTTAGGACGTGGGTACGGCTCGTACCAAGCGTGCCCCTACATCACCACTGCAATGGTGGTACGGGCCGTACCCATGCCTGTGGGACGTGGGTACGGGCCGTACCGCCATTGTGGCGGTGACGTAGGGGTACGCGTGGTACGGGCCGTACCCACACTCTGGGGGCATGGGTACGGGCCGTACCGCCATTGTTGGGGTGCCGTAGGGGTACGCACCGTACCCACGCCTTAAGGGCGTGGGTACGGGCCATACCACTCCCGCCCCTACGTCACCCCAAGAATGGCAGTACGGCACCGTACCCATGCCTTTGGGACGTGGGTACGGGCCGTACCGCCATTGTTGGGGTGACGTAGGGGTGGGCGTGGTACGACCCGTACCCACGCTCTTAAGGCGTGGGTACGGTGCGTACCACAATTGTTGTGTTGTCGGTTCGCGTCCATGTTAACTTCCGTTGTGGCGGACGCAGGCCTTGGTGGAGACGCCCCCACCCCCGAAGTGACCAGGCCCTGGGGGTCAGGTATGTACAGGGCATGTTTGATTTTGGACTTGGGTGGGGGTTATGTTTCCTGGCCCTGCCCCCCCCCTTTGACCCTGGGTGTTGTTCTGACCTTCTGCGGCGTCTGCGTCGGTTCCTGTACACCAGGTGGACTGCAATGAGGGCCGGGATGACACGTAGGTTGGGGTCCATGGCTGTCCGTCGCGTACAGGTGCTCCTTGTGCGCGTCATCCTGATTTCCCGGCAGTTTTTGGCTCCCGTAAAATATTGTCCGTGCGGAGTGACGTCGGCACGAATCGTACTTGCTGGTTCGTGAAACGCTGCCTGACTCCGTCCGGACGCCACGTCTGCGTTGTCCCGGATCAGAATTGTGGGTATTTTTAGTTCGGTCTGTGTTTTTTACTATTCGTACGCAAATGGTGTTTGCGTACGAATCGTACTTGCATGTTTGTAAGGTATTTCTACCGGGTACGAGTCGGACGGAGAAAACGCTCCGTCCGACGGTTCGTACCGGCTTTATCCAGGATCGGAATCGACCCCATAGTGGCTACACCGAACCCGGTCATGTTTGGTATCAAACATGTTGGAATCATACCCCAACAGCGATTCTAGTGTTGGAAGTATGAGCCCATGTATCAGGGGCTTCCTTGGTGTAAACCACTGTACTACCGGTAACAGCCTTTCAGCCTAACAGCCTTTCAGGGTCTGACAGCAAGCTAGTGCTGCTGCCGACCACAGACACAATTCTGCCCTCCTGCTGCTGAGCCAAGCTCGAGCAGAGTAAGGTAGAACAATAGGTTTCCTCTCACAGGGAGGTGTGACCACCTCCCAGACAGGACTTAGTGTGTTGGGCTGGGGTTGGGGCACTTGCCAGCGCCACCAAACCACTTTGAAGGGCACAGTTGGTGCCCTCTTTGCATACTCCAGTTTGAGCAGATCAGGGAGCCCCTGGCTCCTGCACTGGTGCAAAACTGGAAAAAGGACATGAGAGTATCCTCCCCTCTGTCCAGCCCCTCCTCTGGGAGGGTCCACTGAGTCGTTCCAACCCCTTTCATTAGGGTAATTAAGGGCTTAGCTGTGGGTGGTTCCTTAGATACTTCTTGAGACAGTCAGGTCCATTGTGACAGTCACTTTGCTTGTTCAGTTCCTGGAAGAACTTCTAGTGTGAATCAGTTTTGCAGTCCCACCTCCAGGGGGGTATTACTTTATCTGTTCTAAGGTAAAGCATCTGCAGCTAGAAGTCTCTATCAGATAAACAAGTTACTTATGTTTGTTAATGCTTTATCTTGTAGAAACTATCTAGCTGCAGATTTCTTACAAACCCATCCATCCTGCTCTGTGAATGGAATTCTAGAGACAGGGCTGTTTCCCTTTCAGGGCCCTAGTTTTTCAGACCAGTGGTCAGTGTTCTTCGTGTCTCCGCGCTCCTGGTGTAAAAAGTTGCAAAAAGAAACTGACGTCAGCACACTGTTGTGGCGCTTATAAGGGGACCATGCACATCACTTCTGGCGCTGACAATGCCTCACTGAGCTGAACAACATCACCTGCTGGCGCACAGGGGTACTACCTAAGAAAATATTTTAGATTCAGTCTGATACTTGAAGATAATTCTAAGGTGAGGAGTCTGCAGCTAGATAGAGTCTCTACCAGATAGGGCGTTACCAAAGGTAAGTAACTTGTTCTTAAAGGCATACTTCGCAAGATGTTCAAGAGGATCTCCACCCGACTCCAGGAAAACCATCACCCATGCACTCATCACCAGCAGACTGGACTACGGCAACTTCCTCTACGCCGGAATCAACAAAAAACTCCCCCGCAAACTCTAGACCATCCAGCACGCCAAGACAGATTTATCCTCGACATCCCACGACACAACCACTTCACCCAACACCTCCGCGACCTCCATTGGCTCCCCCGTCGAAAGAAGAATAACCTTAAACTGCTCACACACTCCTGCAAAGCCCTCAACAACACCGGACACCAATACCTCATTAATTAAAGCTCCTTCTACGCCCCTAAGAGGAACCTCCGCTCAGAGGAGCTCACCCTAGCCACTGTCCCTCATTTTTACAGGACCAGAGCAGCTGGAAGATCCTTCTCCTAACTGGAATGAACTGTTGCTTCACCTCTGAAAAAGCCCGATACTGCACCAATTCTGAAAGAACCTCAAGACCTTGCTCTTCGAACTACCCCTACAGAGCTGCTTCCTCTCTATGCACTGTGTAACAACAGCTCTGCTTGGGACGCTGCCTTGTCCAACCCCTCCTGCCCCCACACCTTTCCAAACTCACCCCATATTTAATTACATTTTTGCAAGCGCACCATGCCCCGCTTTAACTTTTATAAAGGCGGCACGCTCCTTGCTTTAATATCCGGCATGGAGAGTGTGCAGTCAATACGGGTGCGTTGAACAATAGGGCTACCGTGAATGTCTATGTATCTTGCTCCCAAGTAGAGGTAGCCATATCATTATTTATTTCCTCCAGTGGTGCTTCTGTCTACTGCATTTGAATGTGTCCATGCCAGATAATAATGGTTGTAGTCTTCGTATGTTTCCCTATCACCAAAGACATATTGTTTAGGAAGTCCGCTTCCCCAGATCTTATGCCTCTGGAGTGTTCTAATAGGCTGCTAGCTGGGTTTAGAGGGGCGTCCCCGTGCTGCTGCCTGTTCTGCTCATTGCCTCATAGATGGAGGAGGGGGTGCGTTATTATTGGGGAGGTTCCCTCTCGGTGCTTACAAAGATCAGTCCCACACTTCCGTTTGCTACACCTCCCCGGTGCTATTCATCGCCTCCTGGTACTCATCGTGGCCCCAGACCCTGCATCCTCCCTTCAAAAGGCTAAGGGGCATATTATCAAGCCAGGCGATAAAATTATCGCCGCTTTAGCGGCAGAAAACTGCCGATAAAACGGCGATAATGGGCTTGATAATACGCTCTATAGAATTCTAATTGAAGCCAATGTTAAATGTGAAGGACGTCTAACATGGGCTTCAATTGGAATTCCATAGAGCATATTATCAAGCCCATTATCGCCGTTTTAGCGGCAGTTTTCTGCCGCTAAAATGGTGATAATTTTATCGCCTGGCTTGATAATATGCCCCTTAGTGATTACAGAACGCAGGACTCTCCCCGCCTCGCTCCACTTTGGACGGTATTGCCATCTCTAGGGGGCATTCTGCTTACCACTCCTACCCCGATGCTCCTTTCCTGGCAGCCCAGGCGACAGCATCCTCTCAACTGAGGCAGGTTGCCCTGTAAGATAAATGGCAACACACGCTGCGTGCCCCTTCGAGGTAGGCAAAACATTGCAGGTTGCTGTTTTATTTTTTTTGTCACCTGCATGTTCATGGTGGCACATATACATTTTATGTGGGGGATTATAAATTTTCCTTTATTCTGTTTTATTTGTGTTCTTTCCCCTGGAGTTGCGACAGATAAAAGATCTTTTATCTTTTCGTAAACAAATTAAAACCTGGCTCTTTCCCAGAATCTAACATCTTTCTGCTCATGCTATAGTCATTATTACTGTCTTTTCCCTCTTTAGCGCCAGGATGCTCTATGGGTTGCAGTGCGCTCTATAAATTCCTTTTACATTACATTACAATTCTCATATTTCATTTTTACCATTCATTTACACAAACACATCGATTAAATATTGCGAGGTGAAACAGATGTATCACATAACCGCTTAATACTGTCGTTAATATGAGGGTGGACATGCTGAGTTCAATATGTTTTTTCCAGTATTGAATGTTACGCACATTGTGATCAGATGTGGCTGCTGGATTTAAAGGGTACAGAAGTGCACGTGCAATGTACACAGCTCCTTCTAAGCTGCCGCCGATGGCCTTGCTCCTGTTACTCTGTTAATGCCATAGCAGAGTTCAAACACGTTTCTGCCATCTGAGAGAGCGCTTAGAAAGAACCCATCTGTAGGAAGGTGGATATCTGACTATGGTTACCCCCAACTTTTTGCCTAGTGTCTAGCTGGTTTTTCGACTTAGTTGGCCTGAGATCCTGCCATTCAGGGTCTCAGGCTGTCTGCTCTCTCTGTAAAATGGACTCCATGTACCCTAGGTACATAACCAATTGGTAAGGATCACCTTATTGGACCCTGTACAGTGTACCCTAGGTACCCAGGGCATAGGTGTACCCTAGGCCTCCCAGGGGCTGCAGCATGTATTATGCCACCCCTGGTCTGGCCTTCCAATCAGACACAACTGGCTGATCACTCAGCTGGGGCAAGGTCGTGTAATCACCCCTTGCTTAGATATAGTATGCCTATATCTACCCTTATATATAGACACATGTGTACCTATCAGTCACTCCTATGGCAGGCCTTGACAATCCTGGAGGCAGAGTGCTTGGTAACATGTGAGATGGTGCTCTAGCATGAGCTGAGCCTGTCTGCAGCTTTCGGAACCTTGTCCTTATAGCTGTTCTATGATATAGCCTTATAAACAACAAGGACCTGCTCACAATGTGAACCAATAGTTTATACATCCGTATTGATGGCTATGAATATTAGACCCTCATTTGTAGCTTGCGATGCTATCGTCTAAGCTAATTTACGGTGTAGTTCACAAAAAGAGGACGAAAAACAAATTGTCTACGTGGTGTGTCAGAATGGCTATCTGTGTATACTAGTCCTATGTCTCCCCCACCCAAATATGGTGAAGTGAAAAATGGAAGAAAAAAGGAGTGAGAGGAGTGTTGGTGCCTCACGGTAGCGCCACCAAAGAGGGTTAAGCAGGATGGTACTCGCCTGCTACCTCAATTTCTCATCATCAGCTACCAACACTCCAAAAGCAAGAAATAGTGTCTGATACTAGTGATAAACTAAATAGGTGCTAGGGTGTATGTTTAAGAAAGAAAAAGAAACTGTGCTAGAATATGTGCACGTCTCAACCCCTTAGTGATATGTAATAATATCTAAAAGAGCTGAATCACACTGGCTTGTATACTTTATTCTCAGCTGCGTGATAGCTCATGTGTTAAAATGCCGACATGTTTCGTTACCATTGGACAACACTCACGGTAACTTCTTCAGGGCGTGGGGTCTGTTCCATTCACCCTGCACCTCAATGTTCTCGTTTAAAAACCATTCTGTGGGAGACAAAAAGAGAATATACACACACACAACAGCACAACTGGGTTGGTAACCTGTTAGAAATAGGGCGAATGTCCTATTGGTCTTATAGAACCCCCCATATGGCATATATTTACCAGGGTTTTGCCCGCGTTGGGCATACCTTTACCCTTAGGACCTTGCGGCTCTCTGTGCGCGTTCAAGGCACCGTTTGCTTCGCTCCAAACGTGAGTCTGTAATGTATAATACATGATAAAAGATACATGCTTACTCTCGTTTTTGTACTTGTATATTTTGTAATATGGATGTGTCCCCCTCCCGTTTAAAATGATGCTTCCATGTCTCCGGTAATCATTGCCTACACATTATACATCCCCTATAGAGATGCCAGTGCCCCTCCATCTCCACAACTACCTCTTTTTACATTTCAGATTCAGATCACCCCTCGTAGGCCTGTTTCGAGTCCAAATCCCCAAGATTTCCGCTTTCTAACAACACTCACCGTGCATCTGTTCGTAACTGGCGTTTACTCAGCCCAGGAACAACACGATCGTTCCACGGCGCCGTTTAAAAGCGTAATAGCGCATACCATGTGACTGTCCTACGCTGGAGAAGGAACTCGGTAGTGAAAGCGCGGCGCCATTTCGTAATGGGCAATGTAAGCTAGGCTCGCCATAGAAGTAAACTTCATAATTGATTTGCTCTAAGCCTGCCTGAACGCTTTGCGAGTTAAAACTCTTATAGTTAATCTACTTCTCATAACACCAAGGGACAGTGCTCAGTTTGATGTAGATATAACTGAAGTCCGCTGGTAAGAGAGCTCGGTAGTGAAAGCGGGGCGCCATTTTGTAGTGGGCATAACCTGCTAGACTCGCCATGAGAATAGACATAATTATTGATCTACTCTAAGCCTGCCTGACCGCTTCACGAGTTAAGTCTCTTTTAGTTGATCTACTGTTCGTTCTACCAATAAACAGTACTCTGTTTAATGTAAACAAAACTTGGTGTAGTGCAGCGGATGATGGCCATGTTACAATGGGGAGTGTCTTATTATCATAATCTGCACTCATTGGCATACTTATTTTGCTGAATTTCCCAAGTGATGTATTTCCTGGGTTGTTCCTATAAGTATATATCCGAGTCTGCTTGTCTCACCGATAAGGATGATGTATACAGAACTTCAATGTTAAGTAGTTGGCAACTGCGGTCAGTGGTCCTAGGTTGAAAATACCAAAGTAGCGTTCCCTAATGCTACATATTTACTCATTAAACTGATGGTGTAACCTCAATGGCCATAGGTTCAGATGATAAATTATGCAGTCACCTTGCCCCATTCTATAAGGTCATTAAGTCCCGTTTGGTCCACTCCCTCTTGGTAAATCCATCGTGCTTCCCTATTGCTTAGTCTGGATTCAATACTGTATTGATCCCCTGTAACTCTCTCAAGAACTACCCAGCGCACTTCTTGCGCCGTATGTTTTAACGCTTGAAAATGTTGCACCAGTTTGGTGCTCAATTTTCCTGCACGGAGTGTGCTTAGGTGTTCCTGTATTCTTGTTTTTACCTTTCTGGTGGTAAGGCCGATGTAGTGGAGCTCACAGGGGCATGTCAATCTGTATATTACATGTGAGGTGTTACAATTGCTAAATTTATTTAGAAACCAGATCTTGTTGTTTTTAAGAGTGACACTTTTGGTTTGTGATGTAAGTGCGCAAACCGAGCAATTGCCACAAGGGTAATGCCCAGAGGGGATGTTGGTTTCACGTGGACTTGTTTTGGGTCTGGTGTGGACCAGTCGGTCCCGGATATTCGCAGACCTTTTGAATGCGAAACGAGGAGGAGGCATCTGCATGTTGGTGGTACTAAGCAGATGCCAGTGCCTCCGGATAATTTGCCTGATTTTTGTGGACAGTGGTCCAAAGGTAGTGACCACTGGGATGCAATCTCCTTTCTCTTTTTTGGTTTTCTCCAACAAGGCTGCGCGTGGAGTGTTAAGTGCTCGTTTTTTAGCCTGTCTTATGACCTTCCTGGGGTACGCCCGGTCCTGTAGTTTACTGGCCAAGATGTCAGATTGTGCAGAGTACTCCTGTGCGGTGGAGCAGTTTCTACGGTATCTAAGAAACTGTCCCACAGGCAAGTTGTCCCGAAGGGCCCTCGGGTGGTAGGAGCTGTAATGCAAAAGAGAATTTTTGTCCGTTGGTTTATGGTGAACCGTGGTCACCAACCTGTCGCCCTCAGATAGGATGTCTAAATCCAAATAGACTGCTCTGGTTTTACTCACTTCCCAGGTGAATTTTAAGCACTCATCCAAACCATTGAGCCAGGCCAAAAAATCATTTAGTTCTGTTTCGGTCCCTTCCCAAATACAGAGTATATCATCTATATATCTCTTCCAGAGGACAATGTTCCTCTGGAAGAGATTAGTGTCGGTATCGATGTAGTAGGCTTCGAACTGGCCTACATAAATGCAGGCCAGACTAGGGGCGAATGTAGCCCCCATCGAAGTCCCCGACACTTGGAGATATATCTGATCTTTGCATAAAAAGAAATTTTGGGTCAACGCAATTTCTATGCATTGAAGGACAAACGTTTGGGGGCAATCATAGAACCATTCAGAGTCCCTCAGGGCACGCGCCGCTGCCACCAGCGTGGCTTCCTGAGGGATGCTGGTATACAGCGATTCTATGTCAATGGTGACTAGAAATTGGTTAGTTGGATTATACAAGACATCCTCCAGTATTCTCAACACGTCCGTGGTGTCCTGGACATATGAGGGTTGCGTGATGACGCATTCCCTGAGAAAAAAGTCTGCAAACTGGGATAGAGGTTCTAGTAACGACTGGATCCCGGAGACTATCGGTCGTCCGGGCGGGGGCTGTTGTTTTTTGTGAATTTTTGGTACGATATAGAATGCCGGCATCCTGGGTTTTGTATTAATCAGGAATTCGGCTTCCCTATACGTAATCCATTTCTTTTCTTTAGCCTCAGTTACCAGTTGGACAATGGTCGCCTGCAAGTCATTAGTTGGGTCCCGCGCTAAAGGTCTGTAGTTGCAGCGGTTCCCCAAAAGCCTAGCCACCTCTGTGTCGTAGTCAAGTGTATCCATCACTACGACCGCCCCGCCCTTATCGGCTGGCTTGATGGTGATTGTTTGGTTGTTTTGTAGGCTCGTCAATGCCTGCCAATCTCTAGAACTCATATTGCTGTGATCCACAGTCTGCATATTTTGTTCAATTTTGCCAATCTCTTGTAAGATCTTTTGTTCAAATACCACAGTCTCCGGACCTGTTGTATTGCCAGGAGGGCAAAACTGGGAAGGGCGCCGCAAATTAGTACAGAAGTTGGATACGTCCTCTTTTTCTTTACCGGCAAAGTACTTTTTAAGTTTTATCTTCCTCATTAACCCGTACAGTTCTGCCCGGAGTTGGAACCCATCATGACGTGGGGTAGGGACAAATCCCAACCCCTTGTTAAGTATAGCGGATTCCGCCTCTGTAAGGGGGTGATGGGAGAGATTGACTACAATGTTGTTAACCTTCGTGATTATAGGGGTGTTCTGCCTCTGCTGCGGGTGATCCTGGGGGAGAAGGCCTGCCAGGTTGAGTTCGGGTTCTGCCGAGCCCGGCCCCGTCCCCGACCTCTGTAGTTGTTGCCCCTCTGGTCTCCCGTGTTGAGTGTTTGTTGACCTAAAAAAACCCGGAACATGGCTCCTAGATCCTCATTGGTCCTATCTTGTGGATTGAACCTAACCCTGGCGTTAGAAGTTGTTGTTTGGGCACTTGTTTCATCCTCTTCGCTGCTTGTATTATCAAACGTCCAGTTGTTAGGTGTCCTCCTGCCTTGTTGGCGACCACCCCGTCCCCGAGGTTGGAACGTAGATTGGGGAGGTGGTGGTTGCTGATAATACTGATCTTCAATATAGGGAAAAGCCCATTCATGACTAAATCTCTCTAGGTTGCGCTTGAGGCCTTTAATCTTTTGGTTAACCATGTATGCCTGATAATCCCCAAGGTCATTTTGGATTCTGGCTAGTTGTTCCTTCGTGTCAGTGATGGTGGTGTCCGCTTTTAGGGTTTCCTCTATATCCAAGATTTCTTTTAGGAGTTCATCACTGAGTCGTTTAGCTGTATTGATTATCAAGACAAGCCAGTCCCGGGTGCACTTGTTAGCTATGTAGCTCCAGTCCACCCGGAATCTCTTGTCTTCTAGAAAGATCTTAGGCTCAATACGCACTAGGAGACTGGCTGGTGCTGCCCCTGCTCTAAGATATTCCGTCATGAGCGCTCCGTGGAGGGCAATTCTTATTTGTCGTTTTCTGGTATTTGACAATTTTTCCCATTCTTCCCTAGCTGAAGTCGTCCCATCAAGGGGTGCATTGGGCAGGAGGGAAGGGCCTGATAATATGGATGCAATATGCTCGTCAGTGAAGGCTAGACAGCACTTGTCCATCTCTCACCGTGATACTGTGGGTGTTGGTGGAGAAAGAACGGGAGGGGAGGGAGGGTAGGGTGTCCTATCGTCTACACAGAGACTCTCAACAGGTGTGCAACCGAGTTATGATGTGCTGTGCTGTACCTCGTGTGCAAAAAGAATTCTAAAAAAGCTCTCACGGCTAAGCTGCCGTTCTCAAGACCTAATCTATATAAAGGAGCTAAGGGGCAGAAAGCAGGTCATCCCCCACTCAGTACATTATAAACAACAAGGACCTGCTCACAATGTGAACCAATAGTTTATACATCCGTATTGATGGCTATGAATATTAGACCCTCATTTGTAGCTTGCGATGCTATCGTCTAAGCTAATTTACGGTGTAGTTCACAAAAAGAGGACGAAAAACAAATTGTCTACGTGGTGTGTCAGAATGGCTATCTGTGTATACTAGTCCTATGTCTCCCCCACCCAAATATGGTGAAGTGAAAAATGGAAGAAAAAAGGAGTGAGAGGAGTGTTGGTGCCTCACGGTAGCGCCACCAAAGAGGGTTAAGCAGGATGGTACTCGCCTGCTACCTCAATTTCTCATCATCAGCTACCAACACTCCAAAAGCAAGAAATAGTGTCTGATACTAGTGATAAACTAAATAGGTGCTAGGGTGTATGTTTAAGAAAGAAAAAGAAACTGTGCTAGAATATGTGCACGTCTCAACCCCTTAGTGATATGTAATAATATCTAAAAGAGCTGAATCACACTGGCTTGTATACTTTATTCTCAGCTGCGTGATAGCTCATGTGTTAAAATGCCGACATGTTTCGTTACCATTGGACAACACTCACGGTACCTACCATATACTCTTAAAGTGCCTTATAACCTTAGACGGTTATGGTAACTATGGTTTGGCTGTATCGAAACATGTCGTGTAAGGTGTCTAAGACTGTGTAATAATACCCCCATGCCATTTCTGGACATGAGAATATTATTCCCCCCTTCTAGAGGGAAAGACATGTTAAAATCATACTTCAACTGTTAGCCTCTGACCAAAGCCTCAGCATCACAAAATGGATGCTGCTGCCACGACACAAGTCTGACCTCCTGCAGCTGGGAGTGATCCCAGCCAGGGAGGCCTGGACAATAGGTTTCCTGCTTGGGGAGGTGCTAGCACCTCCCCAGACAGCCTTTAGTGTATTGGGGCAGGGTGGGCTGAAAGGAATGAGACATGCCTGGGGCACACAAGGTGTTCCTTGCATAGTCCAGTTCAAACCGGCGCTGGGGCACTCCAGCCCCAGCTCTGGCGCGAAACTGGACAAAGGGAAGTGGGTGTAACCACCCCCTCCCAGGTCCCACCCATAAGGCGTGACCTAGCAGGTATCCCAGCCCCCCAGATTAGTATAAGAGTGGGAGTTGGGCCTCAAGACTTTAGATTATCCTGAACCTGCAAAACTGAACAGAAACTCTGGACCTTCGACATTCGACGAAAGAAGAAGACTGAAGAATCTCCCTTGTAGCCAAGGAGTGGCTACCCTGTGCAAACAGGCACCATCAAGAGACTACCCTTTGCTTTGCGACCGTTCTACGAGGAATCGACTGCAGAGCCCGACCAGAGCCTTGACTTCCAGACTTCTCCGACCCTCATCCACATCTGCAGCAGAGCTGAGATCCGTGGAGGCGACGAGCGACGTGGGACCGGCTACCTGGAAAAAGTGGCTAGTAACTTACAGCGCAGCTTCTGAGGTACCCTCGAAGTTGTGCACCGGTGATTGAGAAGCCCCAACCCCAAGCACCATCTGCACCGAATATCAGCCCCCCACACTCCACGAGTCCTGCGTGGGGCCCTTCAGCATTTTCCTGCTTGCCGCGTCTGTCCGGTTGCTGGCCCGCTGGCTAGTGGCCTCTGTGACGACGCACCCTGAAATCTTCTGCGCTGGTTTGGCTCCTCCAGACTGGCTCCCGCTTCTCTGCAAAGAAGAAGCACCCCAGACCTTCCTGGTCTGCACCAGAAGCAAGTCCTTCGTTCTTCGTGGGTTCCGCTTGCCAAGGCTTGGTGAGTCCTAGTCCAACTTCGACGCCGCCGACAGCAAGAGCCTTCGTGGGACAGCTCGCCTCCTGGTCCTGGTCGTCCTCGACGCTTCCTGGTCCTCCTGGCTGCAGCGACAAGCTTCACTTTCACCTGCAATCTTCACGACATCGCCTGGTTCCTTCCTGGTTCCACGTGGTCACTGGCTAGTGACCTTGACTCTGTCCCTTCTGCTTGCAGGTTTCTTCTCTTCTTGATCCCAGCCTTGGGATCCACCGGACACTCTTCACTGACTGCCTGTCAGCATCTTTCTTCAGGCATCCATAGGAGTCGACGACGAAAACGACGCATCTTCACCCCTATGCACCCGCAGCCTGTGGGCTAGGTAACTTGGGTACTCCGGTGCTCATCAGGATAGTGACTATCCTAGTGTCTAGTTTTCAAGTCTCAACTTCCTAGCTACTCCGGAAGTGTCCTAAATCTACCGTTTTCTAAACTGTACTATTGCTATTGACTTTTACGCATTACGCGCGAGTGTTTCCACTCTGCACACGAATCCCGTGGGCCTCCCACTTCCTAACTAACGCTAGTGTAGTGTAGCCCCAGCGATTCCCTAGGCCTATTCTATTTCCGTGACAGTGGTTCTTATACCACTTACTTAGTATATGGTTTGCGTGGCCCCTAGGGCCTAACTGTATTACTTACCTGTGTGACTTAATGTATGCATAAATAAGACTGTGTTGTACTTACCTCTAATCTCATAAAGAGTGCTGAGGGTTTGCTTAGAATAAATACACTTTATTTTATATATATATCTGTTGTGGTGTCCTTTCATTTGGTATTCAAGGGATTATATATGGTATCACAGCTGGCTTCACATGCCATTCAGAGTTTAGCCTAAGACTGCTCTTGTCCATGCTACCACTAGGATAGCTGGTCTATAAGGTTGACTTTACAACCAATCACCATAAGGGTATTTGGACTGATATAAGGTGTACACTATAACTAGTGACATCATACATCAGGCCAACTTCTCACACCATCGTAGTAAAATTTCCTCCACTAATGGCATTCGAAAGTGGCCAAGGAATATCACTTTAGAAAACCTGACTCAAGCGACTCGGGTTGACTCCTGTTGCAATTATTTCTGTGCAGTTTGCTGGATTTTACTGCTGAGTGTCATTAGTCAGTATTTCTTTATTCAATGGTTAAAAAACATCATAAAAGCACACATATACAGGCAATTAAAATACAATTAAATCATTATCCAGAAACCTGACTGCTACTACATATTTAGTAGAAAGAAAACTCAACAACACATTTCATTTTAAAAGACAATCAGATTGGTTCTCTAGTTGCCCTTAGTCGTACCGCAACTCTGATCAAATTCATAATACTACAGAGTGTCAGGGGGTCGGCCGCTTTTTGCAAAAAAGTTAATGCATCTTTAGCGTGTGCTAATTTCGCTTGCTTTAAGATTCTTACTAGGAATCTGCGCCTAGGCATTGAATAAAAGGGACACAAAAGTACAAAATGAAGGGTGTCCTGCGGAGACCTATTGTCGCAGCCGCAGGCACCCTTCTGCTCAATCGGGGATATAAAACCTGGTGGGTCAGCCAATAAATAAGGTAAAAGATTGAGCCTAAACGCACCATTAAAAATCTGTCCTGAGCATTATGCATGAGATACAAGTACGGCTCCATCCCCTCACTACCAGGCTATGGGCGTTCACCGTGCTTTTGATCCCTTCAGCCTCTGCTCTGCTTTTGCATCTCTGGGCCAAGAATAATTTCTTTATAATCAACTTGTCTTGTGACACAATTCTCGTTGGATTTAGGAAGAGATCCTTACGACCAAGGTTATCCAGACTCGTCAGTACATATTTCAACCATGGGATGCTCAAGCTTCTATCCCTTCCCAGGCAATCATTTATGATTTGTCTACTTAAGGTCGCCTCAGGACTAAGCCAGGATCTCATCCATGCCAGAATAGGTCTGAGTTTGACCAAATCTTCTAAATATGGCCTCCCTAATTCTCTGTGGGCTATTACAGCTGGGGTGCTCTGTGGGATCTTCAGAATTGAGCGTAAAATTTTATTTTCCTCCCTCTGTAACTGCTGGATATTTACAAATCCCCACACTTCTGCGCCATAAATGGCCTTGGAGCAGCAAACCGCTCCATAAAGATTAATTGTTTGCTCGGGGGACCATCGGCCCACTCTACGCCCATAGCCTGCGATAGCACCATTGGAGGATATCAACCTACAACAGCGTTCCTCAACCAGGGGTTTAAATTGCAAGGAGCCATCAAACAATAGGCCCAGATAGGAAAAGGCCTGAACTTTTTCTAGTGTGTGGCTACCTATTTTATAAGAAAAATTATTACAGGGTTTATTACCAGCCAGCATCACATATGACTTGTCCAAATTCACCGATAGGTCTAAATTTGCCATGAACTTTACAAAACCATCTATTAGCAGCTGTAAGCTCTTAGGGGTACGTGCAAGTAGGACCGCGTCATCAGCATAAAGAAGAACTGGGATGGGACGCGATCCTACGCATGGGCAATCAGTTTTTAAATTGGTCAGGTACTTCTCTAAGTTGTTAATATATAGTGAGAATAAAAAGGGGGCCAAAATACACCCTTGCCTCACCCCGCTAGTACATGGGAAGGATTCCGTCAAACCTCCCTCCATGTTGTAGCGTACTCTTGCTGAAGTGTCCCTATGTAGTTCCCTCAAGATGTTAATCAGTCCCAAGTCAATCCCCAAATGTATCATCATGGACCACAGTTTATCTCGATTTACATGGTCAAAGGCGGCCACCAGATCCATAAACCCCAGATAAACGGCTTCATTGCTGGCTTTGGTGTATTTCGCAACCAGCATATACAGGTTCAAACATTGATCACTTGTGGATCTCCCTGTTCTAAAGCCATACTGAGTGTTCGAGATAATATTATTCTCCTCGGTCCACTCAGTCAGGCGGTTCAAAATTACCCGGCCCAATATTTTGGCTGACACATCAATCAATGAGATTGGACGGTAGCATTGTGGGCTGTCCCTGTTCCCCTTTTTAAAAATCGGAACAATTATGGCCGTTGACCAAGATCGGGGAAGGCCCAGCCTAATGGCGGCATTTATCACTCTCGTGAGTATTGGGGCCCATAGCTCAATATTGCTTAGGAACAAATCTGGAGGTGTCCCATCAGGACCGGGTGCCTTATTTTTTGTCAAACCCTCAATTCCCGCTGTGATTTCTTTTAGAGAGAAATGAACGTCCTGCCCCAGCTTAGTTATCCCCCCCTCCTCTACACTGGGTACTGGGCCAAAATTGTACAAACCCTTAAAGTGTGTCAGCCACTGGTCCGGGAGAATATTTGTTCCAATCACTGGTGCATTCTTGTCCTGGAAACAGGGTTTGTTAATTATTCTCCAGAACTCTGTGATATCTCTCCTTTCTGCGGCCTCTCTTAAGTCAGCCCATGCTTCGCCCTGTAAAGTTGCTTTCCTTCTCTTAATCTCTTTCTTGTATCTCGATCTATACTGGGCTACTTTTTGTTTATCCCTTGGCCTTTCCTTAAGGCTACCTTTAAGGTCCCTTAAAGCGCGGGAACAGTCCCCATCGAACCATCTCGGGCAATCAGTTCTCCTTGTTGGGGCGCTAGTTTTTAAAAGCCCATCCACCAGGTTAGTTATCTGCCCATATGCTTCAATTAACAGTAACCCCTCCACTGAGGGATCAAGACAGTCATCAATGAAGGTTTTCCCTCTGTCCATAAGGGATTTATAGAAGTGTTCCCCATCTATCTTTGACCACCTAAGCCGCCTCCCCTGGTCTGTTGCTCTCTGGTGGATACCACCCGACTGTTCCCTGCCCAACTGGGGCTGATAAAAGAGCTCCAATACCACAGGATTGTGGTCACTAAAAGGACTCCATTCAATCCCTGCGGCTATGACCCTATGTTTTAGGGGGCTAGATAAAACAATGTAGTCAATGAATGAAGAGCAGCCTCGACCCTTAAAGGTGGGAGGGAACATCCCATCTTTGTCCACAGCCATCATATTCATGGTATGCACCAAGTCGTGAGTGTCTAAAAGTTTGGTGAAGGCCAAGCCTTCCTGTGTGTGGCAAAAATGGGGTCCATTTTTAACTGGGCAATGGGACCAGTCGGCATCAGTGGGAAGTAAACCTGGGCAAAAATGGCAGTTAAAATCACCCATAACTAGAATAGCAGGGGCTGGTGCCCCCTTGCTCACTTCCATCTCTTGGTTCAACCTATGGTCCAATTCCAGGGGGAGTGGATTGTTATTCCCTGGGGACCCATTATTATAAACATTAAACAGGATCAACTTTAGGCCTTTGCCCTTAAACCGTACAGCCTGAAGGTTCTGCGAGGACCAATTTGTGCCTGTCCATGATCCCTGTATATTTAGGTCCACATATATGGACAGGCCACCCCTAGCTCTGCCTGATCTTGATTTTTGGGCTTGGACAAAAAAGCATTTGTACCCAGGCATTTGAAAGAGACTGTTGTCAACCACCCAGGTCTCCTGGAGGCTGATTATCTGGAACTGATTTATGTACTGCCTCCACTCATAGTTATTGAATTTATTTGCCAAACCGGCTATATTCCAGGAGATGAGTTGTATCCCTCCCGAAATTTTGTATGTACCAGCTATGCCTGCCGGGTTAGATGATATATTTAACAATCCCGTCGTTGTTCCTGGTACTGGTCCACTACCCCGTGATGTGTACTCACTGCTCTTTTCCCTTGTCTCACTCAGTGCTAAGGTATCTCCCCCCCTGGTACGGTTAACTGTATTGAGGATTTACAGAGGCTCTCCCCCCTCCAGTTACACGGGATTTCGGCCTTCTCCCGATGCCGGAGAGTTAATGAGGTGTTTGTTTGTATTATCTCTATTACTGCCTCTTGTGGTTCCTCGGGGGTCATGTTCCTCTCTTTCCGTCTATGCCAGGGATCTGCTGTGAGTGAGGAGCTATTGAGTCAATCATTCTCCTCAAGCGATATCAGGGGGCTAAACCTATTTCGCCAACTTAAGGGTCCACGGTTCCTTGCTCTAGGGCCGTCGCCAACGTGCCCCTGGGCCCTGTAATTGTTGGGTCTCTCCATATGTCTCCCCACTGATAAGGTTTCATAAGGTGCTACATGCCTGGGATAAAAATAGCCCAGTGGCAATGATTGTATGCCACTGTGGAAACTGCTTTGCAGCAACAATTATCTATAATTCCCCACAGCAATAGAGCTTCTAGTTTGGTGAGGCACAATGGTCACCTTAATCTACCACCAGATTGTGCTCCGTTTGTGGTAGTACTGACCAATGTGCCCTCCTGTGGTACCCATCCCGCATCTCCTTATGATGAATCCTCTATCTCTCTGAAAAATAAGACAGTGTCCTGGCTCAACAAAAATTGTGGTTTCCCGATTTCATATTTTGACCAGATACTGACAGTAAGGCGTGTAAACTGGGTGGGGCCGTCAAAAAAGTCTGGTGCGGGGGATTGTATAGTCGTAAATTTTAAACACCCCCAGCATGTAGCAACCGTACTTTTGAGAGCTTCTGCACTGGTTTATAATATTAATAGTATCTGTGTACGCCCCTTGGGTTATTTTTATGCACACTTGTGCAAACCACGAATGCAACAGAATATAACCAGGCGGGGACGTGAACCTTTTACTCCTGTGCAAGAGACCCATCTTCTACATAATATTACTAATTTCTGTGGTGTAGGTGGACCCATGGGTGTGTCTAATAGGAGTGTTGGTGCTGGACACTATCAATATGGGCCGAATCTTCACACACAGAATAGGTTTGAAGTGTTATCTGGTCTTGAGCTGTGCGATTGACGGGGTGCACCTGTAGCTCAGGACATCGGGGCTTCAGGTGAACCTATTAATCCAGATAATTTGGTAGGTAAATTGCCAGGATGTCTTGCTGTCTCCTGGAACATTGCGGGTCTTGCTGCCAAAATGTCTGATTTTCGATTATTTGTTTACAAGAGACCTGGGAATTGGGCTGTGACCTCTTCTTAGAAGGGTACAAGGCCTTCTTTGTGCCAGCCTTGCCATCTGTGCGGGGTAGGCCCAAGGGGGGTCTTGTAATTTTTGTATCTATATCAATTCCCTGTGAAGTACAAAGAATTGTAGCACAGCATACAGGTGTAATGGGCATAACTCTAAGCGGAGGTAATGTTCGTGTCGGGCTGGTGAATTTTTATAATGCTGTTTACGATAGTGGAGGCAGGAATCATATTTTTTTTTAAAGTCCTTTGTCTCAAATTTTATGGAAAATGTGGGCCATAACCTCCTGATTATGGGGGATTTTAATTTGCATCCTTGTATAGACCCATTGCACAAATGTTTACCAGAAATGGTGTGTGATCGGGCAGACTGTCTCCACATGGAGCACACAAAGGAGGGGGAACTGTGTAATGACTTCTTGAATGACCATGACCTCTCTTTGGCTATGTCTCTTAAAGACCCGCTATTTTGCTTTGACACCCCCACTTTTAAAGGGGTACCTTTATAGACCATATACTGGTCTCACGGACGATGCAAACTTTTGTGGATTCTTTTAGCATTGTCTTTAGTGAATTTAGTGACCACAATCCTCTTATAATCGGTTTAAACTGCCCCTGGTTTAAAAAAGGTAGTACGATTATCAGGCAAGGTAGTTTGGCTACAACAGATGGTAAGAGGCGCTTAAAATGGTCTATGGTTTCTGAGGATGTCCTCTATAAGAACATCACTGCAGGATGTGCAGATGATATTAAAGTTTGTATGAATGGGGGAGGTGAGCCCAAGTTGTCCTAGAAGCTTACCAAAATATTGCGGAAAAGGTATCAGCATTTCTATCGGTCCCATATAAACCCCGACCTAATTTAGGCCCGAGATGGTTCAGTCACGACTGTACTCTAGCTGCCCGTAATTTGAGGGTAGCCTTGGCAGCAACCCCGAGGAACAGGGAGGCCGTAAAACTTTGCAGAAAGGAATATAAGGCTACTATTGCTGCCCGCAAAGAGTTTTTGAGGAAAGAGGCCTGGGAGGAATTGCTTGATCCCTCTACTTTGAATAACAGTACTAAATTTTGGGGTCTGGTAAAGAAACCTTTTTTGACTGAGGACCCGGGAGATGGACTGGTTTGTTGTATAACCAAGGAGGAATGGGAGAGTCATTTTAAAAGTTTATATTATTCAGAGGCAGATGGAACCATGGCTGCTGTCCCCTCTGATAGGGACAGGACTGCAATTATTTTTGATATAAATGAGGTTTTGGTCGCTATAATGGGTCTTACTGCTAATAAAGCCCCTGGCCCTGATGGAATACCACCTGATCTTTACAAATCTGATCCAGACTTCTGGGCCCCCATTCTGACTGCTGTTTTTAATGCAGCAGTCATATTGGGTTGTCCGGGGACTTGGGGTCTCTCAACAATAGTTCCTGTCTTTAAGAAAGGAGACAGGGGAAGTGCTCTGTGTTATCGTCCAATCTCGTTAATCGATTCGATGGTGAAGATCATGGGGAGAGTGATACTTCAACGCCTAACAAGCTGGACGAACGAAAATAATATCCTGTCGACACCTCTATATGGTTTTTGTGAAGGGCGTTCAACTATAACTCAATGTCTTAATTTGTTTCTTATTTTGAATAAATATACTGTTGTGTATAAAGGAACAATTCACCTTGCCTTCATGGATCTGTCCTCTGCTTTCGACTGTGTTAACAGGGGGAGGCTGTGGCAGACCATGAGGGATAAAGGCATTGATAAGGGGATTGTGGAGTTCCTTGCGGACCTGCACAATGACACAAGAGCTAACGTGAGGTTTTCATCGACCGGGGAAACTACAGGAAGTTTTAAGATCAATAAAGGAGTACGTCAGGGGTGTATTTTGGCCCCTTTTCTTTTTAATTTTTATATAAATGACCTAGAGGCTGTTTTACAAGAGGTAAAATCAGACTGCCCTAGAGCTGGTGCGAGGGGTATTCCTCTACTTTTATATGCTGACGATGCGGTCTTAATTTCCAGAACAGAAGTTGGTCTCCAGGCACTATTGAATGTTTTTAATAACTTTATGTCTGATAGGGATCTTAAGGTCAACAATTCAAAATCTTATATTATGCATGTTGGCCGGCAACCAAAAAGGAAGTTCAATTTTAAACTGAATGATGTTTTGATCCCTACCACCCAAACATTCACCTATCTAGGTATCTTATTTGACACCAAACTTAATTGGGCTGCACACTTGGGTAAGAAAAAGGGGGAAATGACTAGAGTCAATGCCTCCATCTTCAATATTGCCTCTAAATTGGGGAATAAACCAAATGTGGCTATGATGAAATTATATAACTCCAAATCCATAGCCACTGCAGTATATGGTAGTGAGATAGGGGGCTACATAAATGGCGAACAACTACAAATAGTCGAAAATAAATTTTTAAAACGCCTGTTATGTGTCCCAGGCAGTACCTCGAATTTAATTGCACATGAAGAACTTGGTTGCCAGTATTTATCCGACATTGACGGATTAAAACCTTTGTTATGCTGGGTAAAACTATGGTTAAGTGATGAAATTCCTTTAACACATTTGATAGTGGAAGATCTTATATCACTTGATCATGCCATGTGTGTACCTTGGCTTAAATACCTGAAGTCCCAATTTTTGAAACTTGGCTGCCTGAATCTGTTTGATAAACCGAGGGATATAGTTAAGGGTGATGTAGCAGCAATTAAAAAAGTTCTCTCTATGAAATGTAATGCCCTAAGAGATGAAGTTGAGCTCATAAAACCTAATGTTAGAAAGTATATTATGCTGAGTACGTGTGACTCTATGATAAAGTATCTAACATGCCCCTTTACCTCATATGAGAAATTTTTGCTGACCCGATTCAGGTTTAACATTTTCCATCTGCTCTTATTTAGACCCACGTCAGAGATTTTTAAGAAACCTGCAGCTCCCTGTGGCTGCGACGGGAAGTCTCCACAGGATATGCTGCATTTTATGTTTTTATGTACATTTTATGAATATCCCCGTAGGCGATACCTTGTTACACTTTTAAAAAAATTAAATTTTAAACAAATTAGACCTGCCTTTATGTATTTACAGCTGCTGCACTCGGATAGTGTCCTCCAGGTGTTAGAATTTTTAAAATTAACACTAAGATTTAGAAAATGCTTAGATGAGTAAATGTAACTTCTTCTGAACTATCAGTAGCCCATTGCACTAATGCACTTTTTTTCCTGCACTGTTTTGCCTTTGCACTCTATTATGGAATTCATGTATTGTATGTTTTTGTGATTGATTTTGTAAATTAATGTGATGTTTTTAATATGAACTGTTTATTGATGTGTACTTTTATGGATTGAAAAATATCCGAAATAAAGTCTTATCTATCTATCTAACTGTCCCAAACAACCTAATGTGTTCCACAATTCTTTTGTCCCTAAAGTTAACTATAATACAGTTACCCGCAATATCCTTGCATCTAGTGCCTACCCAGTCTACCCTTCTGACGTGTAATATTTCCCCACTAGCGTTATCATTAATTACTAGTCAAAGGTTTATTGATGTGAAGCCAATGTGTGACCTTAATATGTAAGTCTACATGTGTCTCATTCTGGTCACCCCTTAATTCTGGTGCTCCTGCAAGCACTATAACATAAGGGGAGGCTTCCGGTGGGAGATTAATGGTCGGCAGGGCCCTGGGTGGCATCGCGGGGACATCAACATTGAGCTGCTTTGATGATTGCACCCTTTCTAGTCGATGTTGTTTTGTTATTTGTGGTGCTGGTAACATTTGCTCGGGTGGGCCCTGATCATTCTGTGATGCCCTGGTATTTAAAGTAAAGGCTCTATCCTGTTGTGCCGAGTGGATCGTTGCTTCTGGGGCCAAGCTCCCTTGACATTGCCCAACATTCTGCCCCATGGGTTGGATGGCCGGTTGTGGGCCTGTATTGGTATCATGCATTACTATACAATTATGCTGTTCCCCTGTGTTTCCCATAGTCCTACTTCTATTTTTAACCTCATTTAGGATTTTATCCAGCCTGCTAGCCAGAGGTTTTATTTGGGTTACTATAAATTATTCCAGGTAGTTTTGTAAGTCTAACACAATCTGCGTCGCCCATAGAGGTGGAACTGATTTCTGAGCCACCTTGTCTGCCTGCTCATCCCTTACTCTACTTCTGGTTTCATTTAGGGGAATACTGGCTCTACTTTTCCTCACTTTCCGTTTTTTTTGGTGTATCTTCCGTGTCCCAATCCTTTGGGGTGAGTTGTTGGAGTCTGATACCCCCATATTTATCCCAGTATCCGGCTGCGCACATGGGAGGTCTGAGTCCAAAATTTCTGGAGAGCAAGAGGGAGAGATAGTAATGACTTCGCTTGCTGGACCAAGTGATAGAGTGGGGGAGTCCGGCTGAGGGATTAGAGACAAGCGTCTCTCTGTTCGCGCAATTTCGCATGATACAGCCCCAATAGCTTTCTGCAACATGCGATCAATGGCCGTGGGCTTTGAGGCTGGAGATGGGATTACACATATTTCTGGTGTTTGCAAGTTGCGCAAGATCGGGGAATTGCATTTAGCCCTAGCCGCTCGGGTTTTAACCTTGCTTGCCATTATATTAGCACAAGTGGCCTCCTAGCAGTCAGTGTCTCACCTAGTTTTAGGTACTTATTTACAAGGTGCAGTGTGGCGTATATGGGTCCGTGTCCACAGTCACTATCGCAAGCACTTCTCTTACTTGATATGGGACTCACGGGCGGTGGCCCGGCCCAGCCTCCTTTGGCCACAGATGGCCACAGACGGCCCCGCGACGCGGAGGGAGCCTGTCCTTTTGAAGCACCTCCGGGCGCGCTGGTGGGCGGAAGGCGGAAGTGGACAGGATGCGCAAGGCCTCACGGGAGCTGTAGTCTCCCCCGACTGCGGCCGATGCTGCAGGGGAGACCAACAGCGTTGCCACCCCGTCTCTGAGGCGCCGCACCGGGCCCAGGAACTGCCCGCAATATCCACTGTACTGCTGCCAGGTGAGAGGCATCCCCCGCTCCACCAAGGGAGCCTGTCCTTTTGAAGCGCCTCCGGGCGCGCTGGTGGGCGGAAGTGGGCAGGATGCGCAAGGCCTCGCGGGAGCTGTAGTCTCCCCCGACTGCGGCCGATGCTGGAGTTAGGCTGCAGGGGAGACCAACAGCGTTGCCACCCCGTCTCTGAGGCGCCGCACCGGACCCAGGAACTGCCCGCAATATCCGCTGTACTGCTGCCAGGTGAGAGGCGTCCCCCGCTCCACCAGGGGAGCCTGTATATATATATATAGTTTTCTCTCTTCTTTCCACCTCGTCTCGTCACGCCTCTTCCCCCTCCTTCACTTTATTTTTTTTTTCCTTTTATTTTCCTCAATCCGTGCCCCCGTTCCCGATTCCCGACCACTAAACAACTGACTGTCAGCCCAGAGCAGTTTGCTCACCTGCTCTGTGCTCTTCTGGCTTCGAGGGCTTGAGTTCCACAGACACTCGGGAGCTCTCAACTGCAAAAGCTGCAAAAGCCGCGGCGTCTCCTTTCAGGCTGTAATCTCAGTGCCAGCTTCATTCTCGGAAGGGGAATCAGCCCAACAAACGAACCCGCCGGTCAGGGAAAGAGGCGTGGAAGTTCAAAATCCCCACGCAGGCAAGAGACGCCGGCCGCAAGCCGTCACGATTGCTGAAGCCAAGGAAGAAAGGGGGGGAGGAGTCAGCACCAGGTGAGCCGACAACTCACCACTCACTGCTGAGTGATTTAGCACAGCAGCAAAGCGCTCCGATGCCTTTGGTTCATGTCCGTGTTATATAACATCGCACAATAACTCACAATCCACCACTTCTTTATTAGCAAAAAAAGGCCACTTTATTAAGACAGGTGCCAAAATATAATTTTTCTCTAAACACTATTTTTCCATTATCTGATAATCAAATCCCCAAATTTTCTCTGACATCTATAAAAACCTAACCCCAAGGTAGACCCCAAGCAAAAACAACTCAATGACTCCTGTTGATAGATCCCCCTCATTCTCATTTCCCGTCCCCATGACTGCGTCCCCCACTTCCCCCGTTGGAGGATGGGCAATCCCGCTCCAGTCTGCCCACCCCCCCAGCAAAAACCCGCCTACCAGAAAAACTAGCTAACCGAAAAAACCTGTCTTATCGTGGCAAAAAGAAAAAACCCCAGGCCTGGCCGTAGCCAAACCTGGAAGAAAAACCCCGTAGAGGGAAAGGGAAAACACAAAAAAGGGGAAGGGTGGGTGGGGCAAATTCAAAAACCCTTCCTCCCCACTCCCTTGATCACAATGAATTTCCCGCCCCACAGCGCCTCTACTTATCACCTCTCCTCTTGCCTCTTGCCTCGCGCCTCCCGCCTCCCTAATTAACTCTACCCCGCACCTGGGTGGCCGCTCCCTTGTGCGAAACCACCCAGGGGGAGACTGGCTCGCGCTCCGCTCCCCCTGGGTCCCCTCTCGCACAATAACTCACAATCCACCACTTCTTTATTAGCAAAAAAGGCCACTTTATTAAGACAGGTGCCAAAATATAATTTTTCTCTAAACACTATTTTTCCATTATCTGATAATCAAATCCCCAAATTTTCTCTGACATCTATAAAAACCTAACCCCAAGGTAGACCCCAAGCAAAAACAACTCAATGACTCCTGTTGATAGATCCCCCTCATTCTCATTTCCCGTCCCCATGACTGCGTCCCCCACTTCCCCCGTTGGAGGATGGGCAATCCCGCTCCAGTCTGCCCACCCCCCCAGCAAAAACCCGCCAACCAGGAAAACCCAGAGAGTTTTCCTGCCCCACCCAAGATAAAAGGGGTACCATCTTGCAGATGCGCACCAAAAGCTCTCGTTCCAAATTCGAGCAATCATGACCCTCAACTCCAGCAAATAAAAAACTTGCCCCATGGTAGACAAAAGTACCCCATCATCCCCGCAACGATGCCCTTCAGAGCCCTGTATATGGGAATAAGAAAGAAACTGGAATCCCACCTACACAAAATATTCTCATGGCTCTAATAAGCTTCCGTCGCGCTTTCTCTATAGCTACATGTCTCCATGCTCCTTTCCAGTGCATCCTCGGTATGAACTCAGTCCCAAACTACCTTGGTGCCTGACCAATTAGACTCGATGTGTGCTAGAACTTGCTCCATTAGCTTAGGAGTGTCGGCCCAAGACAGGGCCGCGAGATCATTCTCACCCAAATGAATAATCAGCCAGTCTGGCGGGCCCTTGTTGGAACAACTCAGGACCAAATAAACAAAAATTAACCCCAACGCATACCCCCGTTACCCTAACAACCACTTCATGCTTAACACCTTGTAGTCCGAGCGATCTCCCACAAATCTGTTGCTCAGCATAAACGTCGGCCCACTTTACGAAGGAGTGTCCTATTATCCATGATGACTGTTTCGCATTTACCAGCCCCGAAGACGTACCTAGGTAGAAAAACAAATGTTAACCAAAAGGAAACACAGTAGATATAAAAATTTATTTTCGAACATAGTTCGCGCACCACTTGAAATTCCAGCTCCCCATCCGACGTATGTTAGTCTATGACCATCCCAATCTCGCCGCCTCTGTTGCAGCCCTATACAAAAAACGAATGTGTTCCAAACATTAAAGGGTTCTCTCCCACAAGAACCAGCACTGTCCTCATTACTGCCAACAATTGTGCAACTGAAATCTGACTCCCTGCTGTATGGCAAAAAGTGTCCTCAAGAGAAAAGGAACTAGAATGCCCTAAAAAACCCTCCCATACCCTCACTGTACCGCAGAGGCCCACTCCACACCTGTTTAGGAAAACCCAATTACCCCAAACCAACTGAACCGTTTTTATAGACCCTCAACCAAATCCCCGCCTGTGTTCTTCCCGTGAAACCTCCTCGCTGGCAATCCCCACCCTATGACACAAACCGAGCAGCTCGGATGCCCAAAATGCTCCAAAATTAACAATACCAAACATAGCCTAAAACGGCCGCATTCATCCTCATTAGAACAGCAAAGTGGCAGCCGCCCAAGCATCTTTTGCAACAAATCAAATGACACCGGTCGGCGTAACTGCTCGTTCCCAGCCCAAAGTCTACGTAAACCTTTGAGAACTCTCTGCACACTCACCCCCCCCCTTACCGTGTCCTTCCCCCACCTCATTGTCCGTAAAAACGAAATCCCAGCCAATTTACCGAAAAAATGGTATTGTGGGAAAAACCTTGAACCAACAGGTGTAAAGCCAAACCCAAAAAACTACCTGATCATAAGCCATCCTACCCCTCCCGAGAGCACCCGCGTATCCATAATAGAAGAACGCGCTCCAAGCTTGCTGATAGCTCTGTCTCGGAGTGTCCGCTACAAAGTGCTCTACCAATTCTACCATTCTTAGGCCCCCCACCCCCAGACACACAGTGGGACCGGAGTCTATGGAAAGTGCGGCCCCAGGAGCCAGCCGGCGAAATTTCTCCCGCAGCCACCGAGACAGAAAGTCCGCCATCAAATTGTTGACACCTGAAATATGACGTGCCTTAAAAACAATGATAAGCTGTAAACATTTCGACAAGCCATCACTCAGCAAACGTAACAACTCTCAAACCCTTGGCCTTCTGACGATTGATCAACTCTACCACCGCTAGATTGTCGACATTAAACATCACTGAACGATCCCGAAACATCTCACCCCAGACATACAATGCCACTAGTAAAGAAAGAAGTCGAAAATCGTGAAACTGCTCCCTTGCCTTAATCAAACCTCTGGCCAACTCACGGCGCACCAAACGCCCTGCCCAAAATACGCCAAAACCTGTTGCTCCCACCGCCACTGAGTAAAACCTGAACCTGCCAGACCATATGTTTGACCGCAAAACAAAGGCACTCCTTTGAAGCCCTTCGAGAGAATCAGCCACAATCGCAAATCCGCCCTATAGGCTGCAGACATCCCTACGCTCTGGTGCGGAAGAAAAAACCCCCAGACATAACCAACCCCAACCTCCTGCATAAAGATCTCCCAGCCCGCACCACCCTACATGCAAACATGAGGTATCCCAATAACGTCTGCACTCCCCTGACCTCCGAGTCGGGCTCCCCGATCACTTGATGACAAAATGAAGAATTCTCCGGCAACTGTGCCTCCGGCAGCCGGGCTACCATGTTCACTGTATCTATTGCAATACCCAAGAAAACCATGTAGAGCTGAGGCCCTCCGGTGCGTCCCAAGCCAACGGCACCGATCTCCTGTGCCATACTCTGAAAAGCAGACAAAGCCGCATGACATTGCCCCGAGTTCTGAGCACCAAGGAACCAAAAATTAACCAAATAATGGCATACGAGGGGGTGACCCGAGATGTGAATAAAAACGCCACTGTAAAAAAGGGGCTAAATGTTTCAAATATTGCACCCGAAAGAGAATAAACCCCTTTGGCAGCATTGTAGCTAAGTAAACGCCCCCTAAAGGCATGTCTAACAGTTTAAAATCGCATGGATGGATGGGGAGGAAACGAAAGCAGACAGTATATCACTTTTAGCCAATTGCACGTGACGCCCTGCAGAGCGTACCAAACCCAGTGCATATCCACTGAAGCGTAAGACACGCAAGAATCCGCTGGCGAATATGAAATCGGTCATAGAGGCACCCTCAGGCCACGACAGATGTGGCATCAGGCGAAAAAATCCCCAGCTTTCTGTTGTGGGCCCACCCCCAATGGAGAGACCATCAAAATGCGTATGTGACATTGACCGAAAGGGCCAGCCACCCTACCCGCTGCAACCTTGTACTGCAACGTATGTTGGACCACCTGCGGGAAGCCCTTAGCAGATGTCAGATCATCCAAACACGTACCCTGACTTGGGCCCTGGTTCCTAACCGGAAAACCCCCTCTGTGAAACCCTCTTTGACCAGAATAACCTGATGCAGCACTTTAAAAACAGCCCCAAATTCATATGTCAAAATGCTGCTTGTGACCTGAACCAATCAATTTGATCCTAAAATCATACCAAACCCCATATACGGCAATTGTTGTGTATATTCTCGTCTCCCTCCAATGAATCCCACACGTCCTTACCCGTCTCAGCGACCGTGCCTTGCCAACAATATCGAGTCCCCCCCCCCAACCTTACAGCATCTAGCAAATTCCCAGGGCGCACAACCCCAGCATGAGCATTAACCCCCACCAACTCTTCCCCCACAAAAAGGGGACCTTAGTGCTGTGTGCATTTCACTCCCCTGTTGCCAAACCGACCACCATCCTGCCGTACCTGTTGGCAACTGGGCCGCTCTGTTCTGTACGTTCCGCTGTACCTCCTACAGTTGAGTGACAGTGACCTGTTCCCGCTGCTTGCTTGGTCCGCTCAAGACGCCTGCAAAAAACTAAGCATACTTTGTTGCCCCAGCACTCCCCTCTTACCCTTCATTGACGTCACATACCGTGCCTCAAAAAATCCCCCACCAGCTCCCTCACGCAATGCCCCTTCAATCCAAAACATCACTGTCAGTGACCAAATACCCACGCCATCACGGCAACCCCACACAAATGCCCCACTCCGCATTGTATAAATGGACGTTCCTCCCGTAGGTGGGTGCCAGTATCATGCTCCCGCTGTTTGCGTGGTCCGCTCAAGACGTCTGCAAAAGAAGCATAATGGGTAGCCCCGACAAACCCCTCAGACCCCTCCATGATGTCACATATCGTTTCCGTCATCCCCACCAACTCCCTCACTCCATTCCCCGACGTCCAATGCATCACTGTCAGTATCAAATATCATTTCAGCGCCATGATCACCACACAAAGCCCCACTTCCACCCTGCATGCCCCGCACTCCCCTGCCGCCAGAAACCAAATAACAGTGAACACTTGACTGGACAGATGGGGGGCCGTGTGCCAGAAAGGGAAAACCGCTCCAGATCTCCCTCCCTCGACATGCCCCCAAGACAGAGCCGCTGCGTGCTCTATCCGCAGTGAAAGCTTGCCAGCCGTCAACCGTGTGGTCAAAACTGGCAGTGTGGAAACCGAGCCGCTCTGACTAGTTTCCTCCGGAACTTCTTATGCGCCCCCTAGGACCCGTTACTCACCACCCCGCGCCGTGCCAGGGGCGCCACCCACGCTCACCCAGACCCACTGGCCCTCGGTGTGCCCGCGCTCAACGTCCTGGCAGTACCCCGCAAGCGTCCTCGCTGTCGCCCCAATCCCGCCTGCTGGCTGCCAAAATACCGAGCTACCTGCTTGCCACAAACCTCTGTCTGACCTAATATTCCTGCAACCTGTAACTGTGAGGACTAGGCTGCCACTGGCGCCTCCCCTGAAGCTCCCATGGACCCGACTTGCCGAGAAAATTCCGCCTCCTGGGGAGTTGGACCTAAAACAAGGCGCCCTGAGACCAGCTAACGCCCGTATGTGGCATCAAAACGGGCGGTCCAGCCTAATTGTGCTCCAAAACAACAGGGGGGGGGGGGCCAACGCAGTACACCGTCGGGGCAGGGCGAATAACCCACTGCCACCCATTTAAATTCAACAACTGCGGACCCCTCGGCCCCGCCATACCGTTATGCACTGGGGCAAGCGACTGTGTCTGCACACTACATTCGCCCTGGAATTGGGGCCCCTCCGTACCACTAACACATTTTGCCAACCTCACACTTCACAACACTAGCGGCTGCACGGCTCCCAACGCCTCCCCCCCCCGCCCACCAGCTGCGCTTAACGGCCGCCCTCTCCTGCCTCCCCCTGCCGTGCGCCGCCCGCTGACAACGCTACGGGCGGCCCCAAATACCTGTAACTCTCGAGCAGGCTCACCGAGAAACACGGCCGATGCTTCCAGACGCGCAGTCCCCGCCTCCATGGCCCCCTCCTGTCCTGCCGCAGTGCCCACGCCGCCGTCTCCAACCTGGGGCTACACACACGCCGCCACCGCCATCGCGACGCCACCTGCAGCCTTCCCGGGCGACACTCCAGTCCCAAACCAGCCTGCTCTGGGACGCCCGGCTTGGTAAGACCTCCCCCCCGGCCTCGCAGCGCACCCGGACAGCGTCACGCACTTCCACCTGCGACACCCTCTACCGCCCCCAAAATACGGTGTCAGACGTGAGTCAAATAGCAAATTCAAAAACCCTTCCTCCCCACTCCCTTGATCACAATGAATTTCCCGCCCCACAGCGCCTCTACTTATCACCTCTCCTCTTGCCTCTTGCCTCGCGCCTCCCGCCTCCCTAATCAACTCTACCCCGCACCTGGGTGGCCGCTCCCTTGTGCGAAACCACCCAGGGGGAGACTGGCTCGCGCTCCGCTCCCCCTGGGTCCCCTCTTGCAAAAAAAATAACATGACTAAGCATAATTAATACAGCCCTCAACAATTCTGCAGCACCTCCATTTCGGCAATCTTCGGGTACAATAAAAAAAACTGCTGACATGGATAAGCTGGGAAATTTCCTATGGATGCACTATTCAACAGTAAAGGCCTGGGGGTCAGGGGCGTAACACAGGCCCCCGCAGCCTCAGTAATGGGGGGGGAAGGTGCTACACGGGCCCTCTTCGCAGTCGCGCATTACTCACATTCGTCTGGGATGTGAGTTACATAACTTACTTTACGCTTGCCCTCCTCTGTCAAAGGAGTATCGGAGGGTGGGGTGGGTAAGGACATCTTCAATGGGCCTTGACAAGCTGCAGGCCACGGGGTCACCACCTGGAAGCGGGAGCTGCCCAGCTCTTTGCAAGAAGAAATAAAGAGAGAGCGTCGCCTGGCAGCAACATTCTTATCAAAAGTTCATTATTAACCATGGAAAAAGAACTACAGCCTCGTTTGTGTGTAGTGTTCAGTTTGAAAAAAAAATCACTTTTTGAGATCGTGTCAAACGGCACTTTTATCCTTACGCTTCCTTCTCTCTTTCGGCATTGACAGGGTAGAGACGGAGAAGTTTGTAGTGTTCTTTGCGTAAGTGCAGCGGCCTGTGGCTTCATGTTTTGTGAATCAAGACTTTGTTTGGAAAGTGTCTGCTCCTGCAATATTATTTCCAATCTTACATTCATGCCCTTTGCAGAGTTGTGTGCTGTGCATGGCTTGCTGTGCTTCGTGTACTGTAACCAGCTCAAGTTGACGCAAAATGTCTCAATCTGAAGGGAGAACAATCCCAGCTGGCTGAATAATTGTTGATGAATAACTTAAAATAAGACACCTGCAGCCTATAAATTGATGTTGTGTTTCCGAAAGACATCCATTGCACACCACATTTACAACCGACTAGGGCTAATAAAATTCTACCATTTTACATTTTGTAACACATTAAGAAATATGCACTTGCCACCCACATCTTTATTAAAAAAAAGTGTTGTGCTGAATAACAAAAACATCGCATGTGCCTGTTGGTTCGTCTACCAGGCATTTCACGACGTCAAGGGAGTAGAGTGCACAGGTTGCACATTCTGCGATAAACCCACAACGCCAATGTTTTCAAATATCCATAGCGCCTGATCTGAGCCGTAAGCACCCACATAATGGTGCCTCAGTGCGCACCGAGAGCCTGCTGTCTCATGTCCAAATCGAGATGCTAGGCTAGCATCATGGCTGCGGCCATGAAGGCGACCTAGCATCTTCATGTGGACCTAAACAGCGGGTACTGAGTGAGTACTTTCACCAGAACCCCAATTTATATGCACGTTAAAAATGAACAGCAGTGTGAAATTGCACCTACGTGTTTCTGGCTTCACATGATGTGGTCATACTGCACACATACGCTGGAGTTGCTCTACTTTTAACACTTGTTTCATATATCTTTTTGCTGTTCATTATATGTATGATACTTTTTACATTGTTCCATTTCAACATGGACTGTAGTCTCTGTGGGGTCTCCATTTACCAACAAATCCTCACAGACTAGTTGAACATAGTGCTGGCTTTTGATAATTCAGACTTTATTGTCTGATAAACACAGGAAAAATGAATTTCTTAATTTTTTTTTGATTTATGTCTGTTCACCTAGCCCAGTGACTGATTCGAGGCCTTCATTGGTGATGGTGAAGCAGTCATTGGTTACTGGCCAGTGGTACTCCATGTTTAGTGTTTTTTACAGGGTGGGCCAATGTTCTTTAACAGTGTTGCACTCCAATGTTGTAACACCAAACATTCACATTGGAAAAAAACTGATCAGACGCATTTGTTAATTTTTTTAAATGATGTCCTCCAGAGTCCAAACAGCGCATGCCCACTACGTAGTATTGCATAACTGCTGAGTTGGATAACTCTGACCCTCGAAACATTTAGATCAAGCTAGCTCACAAAGCATCCCTTAAGGTAATCTACAGTTTATGGGGTGCAGGTCTAAGGATAGTAAGATCTAGACACAGATAGTCACAAACCAATCAGCTTCCTTGCCAGTCAATAGCCCAGTGATATATATATATATATATATATATATGTATCACTTTAAAAACAAAAAAACGCAACAAAAAGTATTTAAGCCAGCACTGAACAGCGCGTCATGTGATCAAGATCCCTTGAGGATCGAAACGCGTCAGGCGAGTGAACGAGTTGAAGGGAGCGGATTAATAAAAACATTGCACCTATCTGTGGTCCGTCCTCCATTGGTGTTCAAGCGCTGGAAGATGAAGCGGCGTATGGAGTTTTACTCATAGGATTAACCGGTTCGGATTCCTCCGGTTACCGACAGACCCCCTCTGTAATTTGGGTAGTGGCAGCCATCAAAGGTTTCAGACTTGGGCTCAAGTCAAGCGGCAAGAAATCCGGGAGGATTATCGGCGGCAGGCCCCCCAGCATGAGAATACGAGAGCAGCTGATTCCCAACAGCCCCGCAACAGGTAAGCGATCACGGGTCGGAGGACCCGAGGGACGCATTTACCTTGGGGAGTGTTATGGTACAGCAAAAAACGTAGTAGCTGGGTACGGAGGTGTGTGTAAATACTAGAGTGATCGGTGAAATTATTTCCGAAATATCTCGCAAGTATTTAATTATAAACAATACCGACTCTACCTTCATCTCAATCATGTCAGCGGACGCGCTGAGGGAACGTGAGGAGGCAGCAGCAGGGATGTTTGATGACAACAGGGAAGTTACAATAGACTCCAATACCCACAATGCACCACTGGTGGCATACAGTATCAGCCTGAAAGACAAAGTAAGGCATTTAGAAAAACTCATGCGTTCGGAGCAGAGCAAGTGGTGGGAGGCCAAGTCCCTTCAAAGGTATTTGGATGTGGGCAGGGTACCTCGTGGACTATGTATTCTTCTAGCCCCAAGTTATGAGAATCTAGAAAAAGCTATGATGAAGGAATGGGCAGAAACGAATTTAGAGTCATCGAAAAAACTCATCATCATTTTGGTAAAATATGCAGAGACAGACTGAGCTAAAATCCAAGCAGAAATAGACGCACTCAACGAGGAGTTGAGTCTAATGAGCCAACAAGAAGAAATAAGTAAACTCAAGGAAGACATGACAAAAAGGCTGAAAAGAGATGAGGAAAAAATAAGGGAAAGAAATGCGTATAAATTTAATCGCGACCGCATGGATTATGAATGAGGTCGCGTTTTTACATTTGCCCAACAAAATGACAAACTAAAAATTTCCAAATATAGCGGGACAGGAAGCGGGCCCCAGAATGGACAGAACATTCAAAGTAGACCCAACAAATTGGCATCAAACTCGAAACTCAGTTCAGCCCAAGAAAGCGACACAGAAATTGAAACTAGACAACTAGCCATGTCGCATGTCCCAGCCAGTATTTCACTGGCAGATAAAGTGGATTTTTTTGTCATCGAACGCAGGGATACCCTGCGTCCACAAAATCAAATCAGACAAGCAGGAACTCAACAAGGAAGCGCAGGGAAAGATGGCAAGCCCAACGAAAACGTGCAGCAGACAAATGTCAAGCAGAAACAAAGGGGACATCCTCGGTACAATTGGAAACGGTAAATCCATATCAAGTTACCAACAGTCAAACTATTATCAATCTGACTGACGTGACATTAAATGCTGCAGAAAAACAATTGTTGTCCTTGGGCCTGTCTTACTGTCCGAAGAGTTCAATGAACTATGCAGCAACAAGGGTTGATCTATATAAAAGCATAAGAAAATTGAAACTCAAAAAACATTTCCTTGCGCATAAACACAATAAGAGTCAGCCAACTGATAGTCAGATATCTTTACCTTATGACCTAACGGCAACTGATTTACCTATTCTACAGGCAATGCATGAATTGGCAACAGAAAGTAATGACTCGACCGAAGATGAGGAGCGACCAGGTAGTCAAACGGAAAACACAAGTGGGTAACCCCTTTTAAGCCACGATCTACATTTACTCCCATAAATATCCGGGATTCAATTGATGTATTTAATGAACAGGTCATTTCCAGCATAAAAAAACTTCATTGTACAACAATTGCTAAAACTAAAAGCAAAGGCAACAAACAACAACTACAATATCACCAATTGATGGGCAAACTAAAGGAAAATAAAAATGTAATTATTCGGAATTCCGATAAAGGAGGCAACTTGGTACTTTGGGACAGAAAGGACTACATTGAAGAGGCCATGGTGCAATTAAGGGACAGAGAATGCTACCATCGATTTGATCATCAGAACTTAAAAAGCATGTATAATTGATACAACATGAAACTTGTAGCATGGAAGAACGTGGGTCTTTTGACCACTGATGAATACAAATATATGAAAAATGACCATCCCGTGACGCCTATAATGTACTTCATCCCAAAAGTCCACAAGAATCCAACAAAGCCTCCAGGAAGACCCATTATTTCAGCATGCAACAGCATGTTAGAAAAAACATCAGTCTATGTCGACTATTTCCTTCAGACTCATGTGAAAGAATTGCCTTCATACGTGAGAGACACAGGAGACTTCCTGGCGAAGATTAGAGATGTGACATGGCAAAAAGATTATCTTTTAATTACATTGGATGTTACATCCCTATACACTTCCATCAAGCACCAAGATGGTCTCAAAGCATTAAGCCACTATCTTTCACGTAGAGGTCCTGGTTTTGACCAGCATAATACAATGTTGGTCAGCATGGTGGAATTTTGTCTCAACAACAATGTGTTTATGTTTGAAAATGTATTATACCAGCAACAACGTGGAGTGGCGATGGGGGCCAGCTTCTCACCTAGCTATGCCTGCTTACACATGGGGTGGTGGGAGGAGCTGGTCCTCATCGAGGAATTCTCGAAGAATATAACAATGAATGTTAAAAAATGGTTGAGATACATAGATGATCTTTTTGTGGTCTGGCATGGAACAATCAGTGAAGCAGAGACATTTGTTCAGAACTTAAATGTCAATAATTTAAATTTGAACTTTACTGCGTCTATCAGGGCTACATCTGTAAATTTCCTGGATGTTGAGGTCTATATCAGCAATGATCAACTACATACCACATTGCATAGAAAACCCACTGCGGGTAACTCGGTGCTTCATGCGAGCAGTGCTCACCCTGACCATCTCGATCAAAGTATTCCATTTGGTGAGATGGTATGATTGAAAAGAATATGCAGCAATGAAAGTGATTTAAAACAAGCACAGGCATCTAGTAAAGCTAGATTTTTAGCTCGAGGGTACTCGCTTAAATGCATAACTGATGCTATTCAGAAAAGTAGTCAGATAAATCGTGATATACTCCTAAATAAACAGAGTAAGTCAGCGACGAAAAAGAGGGAAGAAGAGGATTCATTTAGGTTTATATTTGGGTATAGCAAACAAAGTAAAAACATCAAAAAAATCATAAATAGAAATTGGCCCATTTTACTGGGAGATCCGATGATTGGACAAAAGCTACCCAAAAATGCCACCATAACCTATAGTAGAGCACCCTCTATGAAAGATACCTTGGTGTGTAATGATTTGGAAAGCATAGGCAAAGGCACTTGGTTGAGTCAACGCCATGGGTTTTTCAAATGTAAAACCTGCAAGGCGTGTCAACACGGAGTCAATGCCACCTCTTACATAACCCCTTTTAATTCAGACGAGATTCCCATTAAGAAAGCCCTAACATGTAAAATGACCCATGTGGTCTATGTGCTGGAGTGCCCATGTAGTCTCCAATATGTCGGCAGAACTATACTACAGGGACACAAGCGGGTACTCCAGCACATCAGGGCAATTAAGAATCAAGATCAGTCTTATCCAGTGGCACGACATTTTGGCGAACACCATAAGGCAGATTCAACTCTTTTGAGATATTTTTTGATTGATTGTGTGCAAAACAAAAAGAGAGGAGGTGATCGTGTAAGAGCTTTACGCCAATTAGAGACCAAATATATTTTGAACCTTGACACTAAGTACCCAGGGGGTCTCAACCAAACTGAAGACTTGTATACGTATCTGTAGCATTTGATGTGATGAGATTTAGATGAAATGTCGACATTAATGGACATTAACAACTATTGAATTCAATAGTAAAAATCAGTGGGTAACAATAAGGAAGAAGAGAAAAAAACAATCCCTGTATATAGTAGTCATTAGATAAGGAAACTGCACTATTAGAAATTCCAGATGTAAGTTTTCACGGTGTTTTAGCATAATTTTATTCATAATCTATATGCTAGTTTTTGTTTTTTAACACTAGCACATTGCACTTTGCACTAGAATAGCAGTTTGTACTTTTTTGAACAGTGGATAAAATGTACCAGAATGATGTATACCAAAGAATATGAGAGCTGTAGTTGGTATTATTTAACCAATTCAATAAGGGTACATGCCAAGGTATTTAAACCTGGATTCAATAGCATGTGTTATCAATAATTGCATATTTGCACAAAGCTATGGCAGCTATACAAGAACTTTCTAAGGTACAACAACAATACCATAAGTCATATGTACTGTGATTTTAAACATAGGGGAACAAAATGCAAGTTTTAATGAGAATAATGTATTTAAACATATATTGGTTTTAACTTGAAGCTCCCTGCACTACATCTTGACGAATATGTTGTCTATATCTATGGTTTGTAACACGTAACATTCAAATGCACATGTCACTTTAAAAACAAAAAAATGCAACAAAAAGTATTTAAGCCAATTAAGCACTGAACAGCGCGTCATGTGATCAAGATCCCTAGAGGATCGAAACCCGTCAGGCGAGTGAACGAGTTGAAGGGAGCGGATTAATAAAAACATTGCACCTATCTGTTGTCCGTCCTCCATTGGTGTTCAAGCGCTGGAAGATGAAGCGGCGTATGGAGTTTTACTCGTATATATTTTCACTTAAAAAACCATAGGTTTCACACATATTATAGTTAGCTGGACATTTCCCTCGTAAAAAACCAATGAAATTCCCCTGTTATAGTTAGTGCAGGCAACTATAACTGACGCAACCGCAATCCTCTGCTGATGACGTCAGATATTACATCACTGTATTTAGACACCTATTTACCCATGTCTTTTTCCATTAATCTTTAGCTATACATATATTACAAATATTTTTTTTTTTGAAAGACACATATGTAATCAGTGATGTAATATCTGACGTCATCAGCAGAGGATTGCGGTCGCGTGAGTTATAGTTGCCTGCACTAACTATAACGGGGAAGGGGAATTTCATTGGTTTTTTACGAGGGAAATGTCCAGCTAACTATAACATGTGTGAAACCTATGGTTTTTTAAGTGAATTTGCAAGGTTTTTTAAATGCTAATTCCTAACTATAACGTGTGTGAAACCTATGGTTTTTTAAGTGAATTTGTACGGTTTTTTAAATGCTAAGTTATGTATTTATTAATATTTTTATTTTTTCAGGTTCTTCACCGTGCGCGCACCGCACGGTGCGAGGCTATAGATATGTATGTACTTTTAAATGCAATTTTCTCAGGAGCTACTGAACAGATTGACTCCAGATATGCAAAAGGCACATCCCTGACCTGAGGACTACCTCTTTGCCAAATTTAAAGTAATTCTGTTCAGCCGTTTGGGCTGTACCTTGGACTAAAGGTCCCTATGGAAAATTGCATGGGGAAAAACGCGTTTTGGGACCCCCCTTTTTTCTCAGCCCCCGCTTGACGAATCCCCCCGAGACTTTCAGGGTAGGAGCGGAGCGGAGCGCCCCACCTATTTTGAAAATTTCGCGACGATTCATCAATCGGCACCAAAGTTATTCCAAATAGAATGTTGCGGATTTCCTATGGAAACACGGTCCTAACTATAACTATCTACTGGCGACCGCCAGTAGATAATATATATATACATGAATATATATATATCCAAGAAGTTGCGGCTTTCCGACTTGCAGCCATAACACAGGTGGTGCAGGTAAAAGACGTTACAGCTAGCGCCTTGTTAAACATTAAAGAGTTCCTTCTTAAATAAAAGAAAGCCTGCACTCGAAGATCCGATACTGTCCATATCTTTATTGCACCAAGTTGCACAGAGTTAAAAAGAAAAAATGCACTTGTTCTTTCATAAAGCAGAACTAAAAATAGTTATGGCTGTAGCTGATAGGAGACACGTTTCAGCTGATTCAACAGCCTTTCTCAATCCAAACACATTGCCATTTTGAGCGCTCTTTACATGCTAATTCAACACTGAATATAGAAGAAATGTTTCACGTTCCCTGCTGCAGTCATCATACTGTCATCCCCAACCAAGAGCGCGCCAGGAGGCATACCTTTGTAAACAGGTTCCAGAGGCTTAGTTTTTTTTTGGTTGCAGTACCCCCTGGGCTCCCACTCTGCCTATTCCTTGCATTTGAAATTTACATTTACTACTGTAGTGTGAGAATGCATTTCAAGAAAAGGAATATAAATAGGGTTGCCAAAAGAAAAATATCAGCCATGTGTTGTTTAAAGAGCCTGGAAAGACCTCGTCTTGGCACTAAATAGTGTTATAAATAAAAAAAAGTATGTATTCATTTTTAATGTGACTTTTCTGTCTTTGTTCCCTTTAATTATCAGTCATGGATCTCATCATTCAGACAGCTCTAGAACACAATTAAAAATGCTTTCTATTTATACTTACTGTTCGAAGTATGCACAGATAAGTGCTGTAAATTCGGCTTTGGGTGACTGCTTATTTTTGTCCCGTCTGGGACAACAAAATAATGAGCTGGCAACCCTAATCATAAGACTGGAAGTTTGTTGCAGGATCAGCACATTATTTATTTCCTACACCCTCGATCCCTGATTAATAGCAATAGTTTAACTGATATATGAAACCCTACGCCGCCGTCAATAACATGCTGAGTTACTTCAAGTGTCTGGGAATGCACTCTGCATTAAGACACCTCACTCCTCATTCTCGCCCTTCACTTTTACGCTCACCCTGCACTCCCAGTAATCACAATGCACTCACTGATCACCATGCACTCACACCATTCACCCGCTCACCCTGCACTCACTTTTCACTCCGCACTCAGAATGCACTTGCGCTGTTCACCCTGTACCTCGCCCTGCAGTAACATGATCACACTACTCACCCTGCACTCATGTGATACTTCACTCACCTGTCCCCCTCACTGCTCAATCTGCAATCTCACTCAAACAAGCCCATCACTAACCATGCATTCTCTTTCGTCCCACTCTGCACTTACATCTGCACCCAAATTCATATAGGCACCTCACTCACCCTGCAGTCACTCCTCTTACCCTACTCTCACACTGTCACATCGCTCACCGTGCACTCACATGGGCATTCCTGCCACCCACAAAGGGCAGAGGGTCAATGTGCCTGCTACAAAGAATGTGTACCATGCAGATCACAGAAGTGAGTGTGAGTAAACTATGAGTAGCACTATAAAAAAATGAAATGTTTGTCAGAAAGGTGCTATAGAGAGATGAGGTGCATTGTTGGTTAGTGGTAGTGAGGAAATTCATGGAGAAGGAGGAAGGGGAGGCAAAAAAGACTGTTGCACTGTGTGCGACCACTGCTAGGGCCAGCCCTGCCTGGGAGTGGTAGCCCCCCCTCCCCGAAGTTTGGGTCTAGTTGCGCCCCTGGTTTCAATCCCCTAGCCAACTCATGACTTTCGTTCTCGCTTCTCTGATTTGGTATATGAGGCTTAGGTTGGTGATGGCCACTGGGGAAGCAAGGACCAAAGACAATCTGTGAATGGGCAGAGGTGTGCCACCCCCAGTGCCTCACCCATTTGATATCCATAGTATAGATATGTGTCCATCTCTGGACATTACATGGTACTTCCAGCGTTTTGAACCATGAGTGATAGCTCACGGAGTTGAATATGGACTTTGATTTTTTTAAGCACACTGCTATGCTAATACAGAATTGTCAATCATGTTGAAAATAACAAGTTGCTCAAGTCGAAAATGTATATTTTTTGTAGACAACAGTGTGTATAATGTGAGGGCACATAAGTCTCTTACTCCTCTCAGTATTGATGTTAATTATTCACCAAATGTGAAATATTCATCTACATTTTTGAAGATCAGGGATTCATCTTCACAATAACCTCTCTGTGGAAAAAAGAACGTGTTCATCACGCTACATAACGAACCCCTTACTATAGTTTGCTTTACTCCCTACTAAAATTCTATTGCATTCATTGGCAAAAGAGAAAGGAAGGTGATCGGAATCTTACTTTTTCCTTTAACAACTAACCACGTTTTCAAAACATCTCCAGCTTATCTCTGAACATCCTTAAACACTTCAATATAGATTTGATCAGATGGAGAACTGTTATATAGGAAAGGAGTGTATTGGAAAAAAACATGTTTACACATATTTTAAAAGCTAACTTATAACTAGCTACTATTTGTTAGAAATCATGTGCTGCTTGAGCAGCTTTGGATGCTTTTTACTAAAATGTACATGCTTTGGTTTTCCAAGTTGCGATCCAACGCGAGGGGCTGCAAGACATCTTTTCACATTATTTAGGTGTGTGGTTTTTGATGCCACTTTGCCTGCAGGACTGTCTCTGGCCACCCTGTTACTTGCATTTACATGCCCACCATTTCGTGAAGGGCTGCTATCTTCCCTCACACTTCCTTTCGCGTACAGTAAATTCTCAGAACCTGTTCCATGCCAGGGCCCAGGCCTGATTCCAAGTGCTCTGCCACTTGTCATGTTTGTCGAGCCATATCCTAGGGATCGCCTCTTGCAGGGCCTCCTTTACTTTCCCCAGGTCACGATTGCTGCCTCGGAAGCTGCCATTACTGGATGGGAGATTGTTGCATTCATTAAAGGCAGATGCCATCCAGAGAAGTTTTCAGGCATGGGCAAAGTGGGCTCCGGCCCAGGGCCCCAGACTTTCAGAGGCCCCCCTGATAAAACCAGCTCTGTTCTGCAGAGTCTTGCCCTGATGGCATTAAATGATTCTTGAACAGATTGTTTTAAATACCACTTACCTTTGCCTTTTTTTCAATATTGGTGATATGTGTGTCTATTACAGACATATTGTAGAGGAATGTTGTGTTTCATGCAACATCTATAAAATAGTTTCTTTTGGATCAAAGGACCTCCCACATATGAGAAATGTGAGGGTGTCACAGAGATTATTTGCAGTAATTAGCGAGCAGCTGCTGTGTTACAATATTGAAAACACACATCACTATCCCGGAATATTACATGGAAACACATTTAGAATTTGGACTAATGTGTCTGTGACACTTTCTGTGATCCATGACAGTCGCTAGTGTGTGACATGCAGATAATTCACCAGTCTATTTCTCTTGAATTTCACAGGATACTGAGTTATATCTTGTGTACTTCTCAAGTATATTGTGAGTCGAGTCTATGGGATTGCAGGTTTGGGTTTGTCTTTCAAAGTTTCAAGTTATTGTCCATTAATGTCAATTCTTATTCAGACCCTTCATAGCTCTTTGTTCTTCAGCCAGAGGCATTTCCTGAGATATTGGCATTGTTCTGATTGCTGCTTCAGTTAAATAATCTGCTTTTGACGGTGTTGTTACAAATGGTGCAACCTATATGTTAAGCGTTTTTCCCATTTTCTCATTAGAACTTTGAGCAAGACAATATAGAGGGATTTCATTAAATGTTGGAGGTTTCAAATCAAAATATATCAGATTTTTGGGCGGTAGGGCAAAGTGGTAGGTGGTGGGCCGGGCTTCTGGGGGGGCCCGCCATGTGCTTTGCAGGGGGGCCCCCTCAAGTTACGTTACGCCACTGCTGGGGGTGCTTTGTTTTCCAAGTTGGCCCTTAACAGTGGTCTCCCCTACGGAACCCCTCCTTTGCAGTGACATCCTGAACCAAAAGAGTACAGATGTTACGTCATTCCCTCTGCGCTTCTAGGGGCAGGCTCTAATACCAGAGCCAACTCTCCTCTCACTTCCTGCAGCAGCTCCAGAGAGCAAACAAAAATATCCAGGACAATGTGGGGCTACCTGCGATCCAAGAGCCCCAGGGAGAAAGATAACGACCAACCCCGACGATGATGCGCGCACCCTCAGACGATGGATGGACGACTGCGCCAACACCTTAGCCCAATGAAAAAACAAACCATCAAAGACACCAGCAAGAGAGCCAACTGGTTCACCCTGGAACTCCTAGCGTCAATGCGCACCTGCCGGAAGTTGTAGAACATATGGCACAGCGAGAAGTCGCCGGGCAGCCGCGCAGCTCACAAAGATGCCCTCCGCAACCATCACCACCTCATCAGGACCGCCAAGAGGACCTCCTTCAAAGACCGCCTCGACAACAACGCACACAACAGCAAGGAGCTCTTCAACGTCATGAAGGATCTCTCCAACCCCAGCTCCAACGCCAACGACATCCCGCCGTCGCAAGTCCTGTGCGACTCCCTTGCCACCTTCTTCCACCGCAAGATCGCCGACATCCACGATAGCTTCAACCCCTGGACGACCCTAACAAGCCCCAACACGCCGGAACCACCACACCCCACCGACCACGACCCCCTGACAACATGAGCATCGGAGACACAATCAAGACCATGGGCAAAATCCACTCCGGCACGCCGTCTAACCCTTTTCCACATCACATCTTCAACATAGCCGGTAGCTCCATCGCACCCCACCTGCGCAACATCATCAACCTCTCCTTTGAGACCGCGACCTTCCCTGAAAGCTGGAAACACGCCGAGATCCACGCCCTACTGAAGAAACCCAAGGCGGACCCGAGCGAACTCAAAAACCTCCGGCCCATCTCCCTGCTTCCGTTCCCAGCTAAGGTCATCGAGAAGATAGTCAACATCCAGCTCACCCGCTACCTTGAAGACAACAGCATCCTGGACCCCTCCCAGTCAGGATTCCGCAGCAACCACTGCACCGAGACCGCCCTCATCGCCGCCACAGGCGACATCAGGATCCTACTGGACAACGGCAAGATGGCGGCCCTCATCCTTCTGGACCTCCCCGCCGCCTTCGACACCGTCTGCCACCGCACACTATGCACACGACTCCACGACGCAGGGATCCGAGACAAGGCCCTGGACTGGACCTCCTCCTTCCTCTCCGGCAGAACCCAGAGAGTCCGCCTTCCCCCGTTCCAATACGAAGGCTCCGAGATCATCTGCCGCGTCCCGCAGGGATCCTCCCTCAGCCCGACGCTGTTCAACGTCTACATGGCGCCTTTCGCACGCATCGACCGACATCACGACCTCAACATAATCTCCTCCGCTGACGACACGCAACTGATCCTCTCTCTCACCAAGGACCCCCTCACCGCCAAATCCAACCTCCACCAGGGAATGAAGGCCGTCGCCGACGGAATGGAGGATAGCCGCCTTAAGCTGAACACAGACAAGACGGAGATCCTCATCCTCGGGCCCAACCCCTCAGCATGGGACGACTCCTGGTGGCCCGCGTTGCTGGGGACACCCCCCGCACCCACCAACCACGCACGCAACCTGGGAGTCATCCTCGACTCGAAACTCACCATGACCAAACAAGTCAACGCTGTCTCCTCCACCTGCTTCAACACCCTCCGTATGCTCCGCAAGATCTACAGATGGATCCCGACAGACACAAGGAAAACAGTCACCCAGGCCCTAGTCAGCAGCAGACTCGACTACGGAAACACCCTCTACGCCGGAGCCCCGGCCAAGCTCATCAACAGACTGCAAAGAATCCAGAATGCCTCTGCACGCCTGATCCTCGATGTCCCGCGCCGCGACCACATCACCTCCCACCTGAGGAACCTGCACTGGCTCCCTGTCGACAAAAGAATCTCCTTCAAGCTCCTGATCCACGCACACAAGGCACTCCACAAGACTGGCCCAGCTTATCTCAACAGTCAACTCTCCTTCTATGTACCCAACAGGAAACTCCGCTCCGCAGACCTCTCCCTGGCTACCGTCCCACGCATCCGTAGAACCACAGCCAGAGGCTAATCCTTCTCCCACCGTGCCGCCAAGACCTGGAACACCCTCCACCTCATCCTACGACAAACCGAAGACCTTCTAGCCTTCAGGAGACAACTCAAGACCTGACTGTTCAACCAGTAGCTACAGCACCCCCCTCTCCCCACCCTCAGCGCCTTGAAACCCTTGCGTGTATGTAGTGCGCTTTACAAATTAGTTGATTGATTGATTGATTGATCTGTGCCTCCTCCTGTTGGAATTCTTTCTGTGCACTTTGCTGCAGCAACTTATTATTCCAGTTGCATGCTGGCAAAGCCTTTCCCCGTAGTTTTGTGGTTCATATGGAAGTTACTGCTGTGTACCTAATCAGGAAGGAAACATATGTATGGGTCTGTTTTAAAATTTCCAGAAATCCATTTATTGCTGATACTGCGTGCCCCTCCAAGGTTGACAAAACATTGCAGGTTGCTGTTTTATTTTAATTCCATGTATTGCTGCTTCTGGGCACCTACATTCCAGTGCGTTTCCTGCTTTAAATTAAGAATACTTTGTTTGTTCTTTGTCACGGGCATGTTCATAGGGCCAAATATACATTTTATGTGCGCCATTATGCATTTTGCTTTTTTCTGTTTAATTGGTGTTTTTCTTCTTTACCTGGTGGTATTATGAAATTTCATTACCGTGTTTTGCAATTTATTTGTCTCAAGCAAAACGGCAAGTCCCACAATACAAAGTTGCTAAGAACAGGACACAGCGAACTACTTGCTTGTGAGATATTTCAGCTAAGATGTTTAATAATTGTTTTCAATGCTCTGCATTACAGAAGGAGCAAATGAACGGATACTAAAGTTATTACAGCTGTATACCGGTCAGGTCAGCAGGTGCACTGTAGAGGATTGTACTGATATAGCTGAGTGAAGACTGCAGCTTAACGTGATTTATTTGTGTAATTGCGTGATTTCAAATAGCACCAACGTTGAACATTGTGGCTACTTCAGGGCACTTGGATACTCTGCACTTGTACATAAATATTAGCAGAGCTGTTGGACAGGCCACATGAAGGGCTTGCTCCCTCCCCGCATGACAAGGCCCAAGCCCCGGACTCCCAGGTGTTACCCACAAGGGCAACCCGCACCCCGTCTCCCAACGGAACTCCTGCCCCCGGACAGCCATGTATCATGGGGCCGAACCACTACCGGCTCCCCCGGCCGGATCAGCCGCCATCTTGGACACTGCGCCACGAGGCCGCGTGGCCTCAGCTCGACCCTAACCCTGGGCCTGGCCCGGCCCCGACATCCCGGCACCACCATCCACCCAGGAGGTGAACGGACCACTTGGCAGGTCAATGGGAGAAAGAAGTGTCGATGGCTCTCCCCTGCCAGGTGCCGATCGCCCTCCAGCTCCCCCAGGCGCTGGCTCCACCCCCTGCTGGGTGTCTGGACTCCCTCATCCCGGACCCCCCGACCTCCAAGTGCGAGGGTCCGGACATCAAAGGGCGCCAGACCTATAACTAGGGCAGCTCCAGAGCAGGAAGGCAGTTGTATCCTGGAGTCGAGAGACACCGAGACAACTCATCCTTGACGGACTACTGGCGCTGCCGTAGCCCTGCCTTGTGAGCTATCGTCCTGCCTGCTGGCGCTGCCGCGGCCTTCTGCAACATCCATCCTCGTCGGGATCTGCTGGCGCTGCCGCGACCCGTTGTAACGACCACCTTCATCGGGACCTGCTGGCGCTGCCGCGGACCGTGTAACGACCACCTTCATCGGGACCTGCTGGCGCTGCCGCGGACCGTGTAACGACCATCTTCACCGGGACCTGCTGGCGCTGCCGCGGCCCGTCCAAGCTAGAACACCGAGCTCGAGGATTGTGAGCTATCCACCATACCATCTCAGCTACCAGACTGGTAACCAGACTGTCCCGCTACCCCCTTTTCCCCAAACCAAGAGACTCGAATCGAGGGGACCCCTGAGTCCAGACCTCCTTGTACCATATCATCGTACCTTAAGAAATCACCTATAAAGAACGCTAAATCTTATCCTTGTGTGGTGTATATCTGTGGGGGGGAAGTTATTACAGACAATCACTGTCATGCGCTCAGGTATGACCTGGCCAACGCTACACCACCGCGATCATGTCCGGTGTGCTACAAGACACTTCGTGACGCTCCGCCCCCTAAGACAGCATTTTTAAATTCCAAAACAGGCTCCCCGATTAACCACCCTGATATTACTATTAAAGCCGCCCTACTAAATTGCAGATCCCTCCCTAGGCATGCGGATGATATCTGGCTGCTACTAGAGGACTCCGATTGGGACGCCCTATTTCTTACAGAAACATGGCTGTCTGTGGATAGTGTAGCTTCTATCTCACTGGCTGTCCCACCAGGCTACAAAATGAGTGTCTCAAACAGAGAAAATGATAAAAAGGGCGGTGGGGTAGCGATTATTTTTAAAGACAAATATACACTGTCATCCTCAACGCCTACCTCCATCCCAGGCATTGAGGGGCTTCATTTCTGCTTTCAAATTAACCCCCATTTGTCCCTAGCCGGCCTGATTATCTATCGGCCTCCGGATTGCCATACCAACTATACTGCCGAACTGATGGACCTTATAGTCCAAAGCTCAATAGTTCACCCCCATTTTATTGCTGTTGGCGATTTTAATGTTCACATTGACAGTCCAGACTGCCCCCTAGCCACCCAACTTATTTCTACACTGGAAGCGGCGAACCTATTCCAAATTATCTCGGAACCAACGCACAAGGCAGGCCACACGTTGGACCTGATATTTTCCAATATCCCAGACTGTTCAGCTAAAACCGCACAACCATTGCTTTGGACGGATCACTTTTTAATCCCTTTCTCTTTCTCCCTCCCCTCCCACCACCAGACAAAAGGGAGACGATCCTATGTTCGCAGAAACTGGGCTAATATATCAGCAGAGACTCTCTGCCCTGCTCTTTCAGCTACTACTCCAACTCTGTCATTAGATGTGAACACGGACGCTGTGGCTCTAAATCTTTGGATAGGTAATACGTTGGATACCATCGCGCCTGCAAAAATCGCTACATCACGCAGAGAATCCCCTTCGGCCCCATGGTTCTCGACTGAGCTATTGGCTGAAAAAAGTTATTGCAAAAAACTAGAGCGTCTCTGGCGGATAAACTATTCCATATCAGCAAAAATTTGCTACAAAGAAGCCTTGCGTGTTTTCCATAAATCCATAAAAAAAGCAAAACAATTGTTCTATGTGTCCTCCATTCAGCAAGCTGAGCAATCTAGCAAAGAAGTTTTTAAAATTGTTCAATCCTTTTTTAAACCTCGGGCAATTGAAACTGAAGTGATTCCGTCGGAGAAACTCTGCGAGGACATCTCGGTCTTTTTTGATAAAAAGATCGAGAAAGTCTACGACACCTTCACCAGTCCCGAGCCCACAATCATGTCCGACACAAATGATAATGTGGCATCCCTCCCCGCCTTGGCTCAATTTCATCCTATTTCCCTCGCCGAGGCCAAAAGGGAACTACAAAAATGTAAATCAGGGGCTCCTGATGACCCATGCCCGCCCAAGCTCTGGAAAATGATGTCGGACTCAATTACCACCTCACTGTTACATATCTGGAACACATCCATTGCAACAGGTCTATTCCCCGATTGCTGGAAACATGCCACACTCCTGCCTTTAAAAAAGAAACCAAATGGCGCCCCGGATGATCTTGGCAATCTCCGGCCAATCTCCCTGTTGGCAGCCCCCGGCAAAATGCTTGAAAAACTGATACAACGCCAACTAAACAGGTTCATAGAAGAAAGAGACATACTGCATGAAACCCAGTCAGGTTTCAGGGCGGGCTTTAGCACCGAGACCGCTCTGATAGAAGTGGCTGAGTCGATCAGGTGGTCTTTAGATTCAGGAGCATCGGCTATGTTGGTGCTCCTGGATCTATCTGCCGCTTTTGATACTGTGGATCACGGGAGGCTACTGCTAAGGCTAAAAAATTCAGGCCTGGAAGATAAGGCTCTGGGCTGGCTACAATCTTATCTCACTGATCGCACCCAGAAAGTAGCCTTGGGCCCCCTTTCTTCTAAACCCAAACCCCTCTGGTGTGGTGTCCCTCAGGGCTCGGCCCTCAGTCCATTACTTTTTAATATCTATCTGGCTCCACTCTTTTCTCTTATTGCTAAATGGGGCGTCAAGGCGATTTCATACGCCGATGACACACAACTAATTTTCCCCTTCTCGGATGTTTCAGAGGCAGCCTTCAGCAATATGAAGGGATGCTTGCGAGATGTTGCCAATTGGATGAATACAAACAAACTCAAACTGAACGCGAGTAAGACGGAGGTCATCTTCTTTGGCAAACATACTCGGCCCCCCCCTAGCCTGTGGTGGCCGTCCGAAATGGGTTTCCCTCCTCTACCCAGCACCAATGCGAAAAATCTGGGAGTAAGATGGGATGAGAGTCTTTCCTTCTCTCCACACATACAGCAGGTCTCTGCGTGCTGTCTCCATAAACTAAGAAACCTACGCAAATTTCTGTCCCTTCTGCCTGAAGACTGTCGCAAGACGGTGGTCCATGCTACAGTCACTTCCAGACTGGATTACGCAAACGGCCTCTACCTTGGCCTACCCAAATATCTGGTGCAACGATTGCAGATCGTGCAGAACGCGGCTGCGAGACTGCTAAAAAACATCCCTTTTAAACAGCATGTCTCTCCGCACTTGCGCGATCTGCATTGGCTCCCTGTAGCCTGCAGAATCAAGTTTAAAGCTCTAACTCTGGCGTTTAGAGCCCAAAAGGGGACCTGTCCTAACTATTTAAAGCTTAGACTCCCCAGATACTATCAGGAGAGATGTTTGCGCTCTAATTCACGACACCAGCTTTCTATCCCCCGCGCCAGGAGAGCCAGACTCGGAGGCAGATCCTTCTCTGCCTGCACGGCGATACTCTGGAATGCTCTACCGGCCAACATCCAATTGGCTCCAACGGAAGCCAGTTTTAAGAGGCAGCTAAAGACTTGGCTCTTTTCCCAGAATAACTAAACACTCCCTCCCCTTTTCTCCGCCCATCTTTTGCCTGGAAAAAATGATTACTCAGCGCCGGGACACCTCCTTGCGAGGTAGCTGTTCGCGCTATATAAATATCGGTATTATTATTATTATTATTATTATTCATCTGTACGATCGCTGGAGACGGCTCTCCCCGGAGACCTCTCCCCTTGTCCTCGGCCGACCCTCCCGGTCCGTCTAACATTGGTGGCCAGCGGCGCGATCCGAATCAACGCGTAATCGTACAGAGAGTAGCTCACCCCACGACAAAACCACGATGTCAACCAAAGAGAGCGGTTCCACCGAGAAATTCCAGATGGATAAATTGGAAGAGTATAGCCATCGCGAACTTAAACAATTCTGCATGGAACTAGGCATTGCTACCACCGGCCTGAGTACCAAAGACGATTTGAAGCACGCCCTTGAGTCGTGGGCGGAAACCGGGGTCGCCGGATCCCCCGACCAAAACGGTGTAGCACCAGAGGGGAACGCCACAGCTCCCGAGGAGCGAGGAACGGGCCTCTCGCAGGGAGAGATCCAAGAAAGAGAAAGAACCAGATTACATGAGTTGGAAATGGCACGACTCAAGATGGACGGTGAACTAAAGTTAGCCGAGCAAAAACTAAATCTAGAACATCTGCGGCTCCGAAAAGAACGGGAAGAAAAACAGAGGCAGAGAGAGCTCGAAGAAAAAAGACTAACATTCGAACACGAGCGCAAACTGGCGGAAATAGAACTTCGGAAACAGAATAAAGAACCGGGGGTGCCTGAGCGACCGCACACCCCGGGAGCAACCGAGAAGAAAGTCCACATCCCCAAGGATGTTGTCCGAGAGTATGTCCGAGAGGACGACATACAACAGTGGTTCAAAGCCTACGAGATCGCCATGACCTCCCACCGGATCGATCGGAGTGACTGGGGAGCCGGCCTATGGGGGAGGTTCGTCAACGAAGGCCGCGATGCCCTACTGCAGCTCCCAGACCATCAGATGTCATCCTATGACCACATGAAGGCTGCCCTCCTCACCCGATATGGGCTCACACCCGAAATGTACCGCCAGAGGTTCCGAGACTGCACCCGGATCCCGGGTACAACTTGGGTGGAATATGTCAACTATTTCAGCCGAGCCTTCGAGGGTTGGATCAAGGGAAGCCACGTAACGACCTACGAGCAACTTTTTAATCTCATGGTGTGGGAGCACCTGTCTAACAACTGCTTCGTCGAGCTCAGGCAGCACCTCCTCGACAGTAAATTGACTGACCCACGGCAACTCGCCGCCGAAGCTGACCGGTGGGAAAGCACCCGAGTGGGCCGGAGAGGGCCACACGAGCAAAACCGGAACAACCAAGGTCAGCACCGTCCCCGAGGAGGAGGAGGAGGCCAGGGGCGAGGGAGAGACACCGTCCCGGCCACTCCCGCGGCCAGCACCCCGCCCCCGGCCGGCCGGGGCAACCCCCCGATGCGCCCGGGGTTCCGAGCCAACGTCACGTGTCACCGATGCCAGCGAGTCGGCCACTACGCCAATGACCCGAACTGCCCGCAGAACCAAACGCCAAAACCCCGCCAGGTAGCTGCCGCCGCCCTGGGGGGGGAACAAATCTCCGAGGAACAAGAAGAATATGAGCAGGCACAACAAGAGTGGGAACCGGCCGCCATGGTTCTAGCGTGCCTAGGGGGAAAAGACATGGTCCCGCGGGCTCCCCTACCCGCCAACACCAGAAAATATAGCCAGTGGGTGAACATTAATGGGCGCCGGGCCGAAGCCCTACGTGACACAGGGGCCAGTGTGACGGCCGTCCGCTGTCACCTGGTAAAACCAGAGCAGATCCTGCCGAACATTCTCTGCCCCGTCCGCTCAGCCGACAATTCCGAGAGTCTATGTCGGATGGCCTGCGTCCCCTTCGAATGGCGAGGGGTCTCCGGCATGTTGAAGGTGACGGTCCGGGATGATGCCCCCGTGGACTGTCTCCTGGGGAATGATCTTGAGAGTTCCCCGTGGGCCGCCGTCGAAAGAAGAGAGCACCTGGGGATGCTGGGCCTCCCGGACTGGGCGTGCGTAGCCACCCGGTCCATGGCCGCCCGTGCCATCCCCCGACCAGAAGAACCAGAATGGCCTGCACCTCCTCCCCCGATCGCTCCAGTAGAGGACACCGACTATACTGACCCCCCAGAGCCAACCCCCGAAAGGGTCGCCCAGCCCCAGGACCTTCCCGGCCTGGCTCAGTGGCGTCAAGAAGGGGGGCCCACCCAGGAACAGTTCCGCCAGGAGCAGAAGACCTGTCCCTCCCTCGAGGGACTCCGCCAGCAAGCCCTCGCCCAGAGCGCAGGGGACTCCACCGGAGCCCATTGGGTCTATTGGGATAACGACCTGTTATACAGTGAACAAAGAATCGCGGAGTTAGGGGCCAGTCGAGTGCTGGTGGTGCCCCTCCGTTTCAGAGACTTCCTGCTAAATTTGGCCCACGATGTCCCCCTGGCTGGACACCTGGGCCAGGACAAAACCTACAGTCGCCTGGTGACCCACTTTTTCTGGCCGAGGATGCGAAACGACGTCCTCAACCACTGCCGGTCCTGCCCCACGTGCCAGGCCAGCGGGAAGAGCGGCCGCAAGCTCAAAGCACCTCTGCAACCCTTCCCAGTGGTCACCACCCCGTTTGAGAGGGTAGGAATAGACATTGTGGGGCCCCTGGACCCCCGCACAGCACAAGGACATCGGTTCATCCTGGTACTGGTGGACCACGCCACCCGCTACCCCGAGGCTGTGCCCCTGCGAACTGTAACAGCTCCGGTGGTCGGCCGGGCCCTAATGGGGATCTTCTCCCGGGTGGGCTTCCCCCGAGAAGTCGTCAGCGACCGAGGCACAAACTTTATCTCGAAATATATGAAGTCCCTCTGGCAACAGTGCGGGGTCACCTACCGATTCACGACCCCCTATCATCCTCAAGGGAACGGACTAGTTGAGCGATTCAACCGCACACTCAAGGGAATGATTGGGGGATTGGAAGAGCCCCTCCGTCGCCAGTGGGATGTACTACTTCCGTGCCTCCTCTTCGCCTATCGAGAAGTTCCCCAGAAGTCCCTCGGTTTTAGCCCTTTCGAACTCCTGTACGGGCACCCTGTGCGAGGGCCCCTCAGCCTAGTCAAAGAAGGTTGGGAGATGGCCCCCCTAAAGACCCCTCCAGACGTCTTCAAGTACCTCCTGCCACTACGCAATCAGACCCGGCGATTCAGGGAAATGGCAAAAGCGAATCTTGAGGCCAGTCAGGAGGACATGAAAAAATGGTACGATCAGAATGCCTCCTCCGTCGAATTCGAACCTGGTCAACGAGTGTGGGTGATGTCCCCCACCGAACCATGTGCCTTGCAAGACAAGTGGACGGGGCCCTTCAAAGTGGTCGAACGCAAGAGCCCCGTCACCTATCTCATCGATATGGAGTCTCCCCGGAACCCCCTCCGGGTCCTCCACACCAACAGACTCAAACCCCACTTTGTGCGCTCGGAACTCAGCCTCCTGATGGCTACAGACAGTGGGGCGGAAGAAGACTCCGAGCCTCTCCCTGATCTCCTGAAGACTCAGGAGAAAGACGGTTCTGTGGACGGGGTCCGGCTCTCCGATGCCCTCACCCCAGAGCAACGCCAGGGCTGCCGGGACCTCCTGCTGCAGTTTGCTACTCTGTTTTCCCTCACCCCAGGGATCACCCCCTGGTGCTTGCACGACGTGGACACTGGGGACAGTCCCCCTATCCGACACCGGGCCTACCGCGTACCAGATCGGGTGCGGGCCTGCATCCAAGAGGAAGTGTCCAAGATGCTCACGCTCGGGGTCATCGAGCCCTCGGACAGCCCCTGGGCCAGCCCGGTCGTGCTGGTCCCCAAAGCCGCTGCCCCCGGCACCACTCCGGAACTCCGATTCTGCGTCGACTATCGGGGCTTGAACGCTGTCACCAGGACCGACGCTCATCCCATCCCCCGAGCGGATGAATTGATCGACCGCATGGGGGCTGCCCGCTACCTCAGCATCTTCGACCTGACAGTGGGCTACTGGCAGATCGGTCTCACACCCCGGGCCCAAGAACGGTCCGCCTTTTCTACCCCCGATGGCCACTACCACTTCAAGGTCATGCCCTTCGGCATGAAGAATGCCCCAGCTACTTTTCAGCGTCTAGTGAACCAGGTCTTGGCGGGGCTCGAAGAGTTCAGCGCCGCCTACCTGGACGACATCGCTGTATACAGCCGCCACTGGTCCGACCACCTCCACCACCTCCGAGAGGTCCTGCAAGCCCTCCAACGGGCCGGCCTCACAATCAAGGCCGGCAAGTGCCAAATTGGTCAGGGGTCCGTGACCTACCTCTGACACCAGGTGGGAAGCGGTCTGGTGGCCCCTCTGCAACTCAAGATTGCTGCCATCCAGTCCTGGCAACCCCCAGTCACGCAGACCGAGGTCCGAGCCTTCTTGGGACTCACCGGCTACTACCGGCGGTTCGTGAGGGACTATGGCAGCATTGTGGGGCCCCTCACGGGTCTCACGTCCAAAAACCACCCGAAGAAGATTAACTGGACCCCCGACTGTCAAGCGGCCTTCGAGAAGCTGAAAGCCGCCCTGTGCACCGCCCCCGTGCTCCAGGCCCCCGATTACAGTCGGGAATTCATTGTGCAAACGGACGCCTCCGACCACGGCATCGGGGCGGTTCTCTCCCAGCTGAACCCCGAGGGTCTTGACCAGCCGGTGGCCTTCATCAGCAGACGCCTCCTGGCCCGAGAACAGCGCTGGAGCACAATCGAGAGGGAGGCCTTCGCAGTAGTGTGGGCCCTCAAAAAGCTCCGGCCCTATCTCTTCGGTACCCACTTCCGGGTGCAAACCGATCATCGACCCCTGCAGTGGCTAATGCAGATGCGGGGGGAAAATCCAAAACTATTGCGCTGGTCCATCTCCCTGCAGGGGATGGACTTCACTGTGGAACATCGACCGGGCCAAGACCACGCCAACGCAGATGGCCTGTCACGCTTTTTCCGCCTCGACGAGGAGAGTCCCCAAGAGGATGGGTGACTCTCCCCGCCTTCAGCTGGGGGGGACGCATGTTGGACAGGCCACATGAAGGGCTTGCTCCCTCCCCGCATGACGAAGGCCCAAGCCCCGGACTCCCAGGTGTTACCCACAAGGGCAACCCGCACCCCGTCTCCCAACGGAACTCCTGCCCCCGGACAGCCATGTATCATGGGGCCGAACCACTACCGGCTCCCCCGGCCGGATCAGCCGCCATCTTGGACACTGCGCCACGAGGCCGCGTGGCCTCAGCTCGACCCTAACCCTGGGCCTGGCCCGGCCCCGACATCCCGGCACCACCATCCACCCAGGAGGTGAACGGACCACTTGGCAGGTCAATGGGAGAAAGAAGTGTCGATGGCTCTCCCCTGACAGGTGCCGATCGCCCTCCAGCTCCCCCAGGCGCTGGCTCCACCCCCTGCTGGGTGTCTGGACTCCCTCATCCCGGACCCCCCGACCTCCAAGTGCGAGGGTCCGGACATCAAAGGGCGCCAGACCTATAACTAGGGCAGCTCCAGAGCAGGAAGGCAGTTGTATCCTGGAGTCGAGAGACACCGAGAGAACTCATCCTTGACGGACTACTGGCACTGCCGTAGCCCTGCCTTGTGAGCTATCGTCCTGCCTGCTGGCGCTGCCGCGGCCTTCTGCAACATCCATCCTCGTCGGGATCTGCTGGCGCTGCCGCGACCCGTTGTAACGACCACCTTCATCGGGACCTGCTGGCGCTGCCGCGGACCGTGTAACGACCACCTTCATCGGGACCTGCTGGCGCTGCCGCGGACCGTGTAACGACCATCTTCACTGGGACCTGCTGGCGCTGCCGCGGCCCGTCCAAGCTAGAACACCGAGCTCGAGGATTGTGAGCTATCCACCATACCATCTCAGCTACCAGACTGGTAACCAGACTGTCCCGCTACCCCCTTTTCCCCAAACCAAGAGACTCGAATCGAGGGGACCCCTGAGTCCAGACCTCCTTGTACCATTTCATCGTACCTTAAGAAATCACCTATAAAGAACGCTAAATCTTATCCTTGTGTGGTGTATATCTGTGGGGGGGAAGTTATTCATCTGTACGATCGCTGGAGACGGCTCTCCCCGGAGACCTCTCCCCTTGTCCTCGGCCGACCCTCCCGGTCCGTCTAACAAGAGCGTAGTGAGTCGGCTGTTAATTTAACCCGCTTCATCAAGGTGCCTTTCAGCCAGGTCTGGCTACACTAGCAGTCTGGAAATTATAGGCCCTTTAGAGTCCCCTGTGCTGTGGATCAAAGGAGGGACTGTTACCTCAAACACATGTAATTGTTTAATCTGCAAATTAAAAGAACCCTTAAAAGGCAGTGTTGGTTTTAATTGATGAACTACCTTGAACCGTCACATTTATAAAAATGCATTCTATTTGAGAGGTGTGGTTGCACTATACTCATGGTTGAACGCACTCACATGTATTTTGTCGTTTGCAGTGCTTCATAATTATTAAGATGCGTTTATTCACATTATAGTAGCACTAAATTGCAGTGTGCACATTCAAGTAGGATTATACATGTATTAGAGACACTTATAATTCCTGTATGTGTAATGTGCAGGATGAAATTATATTCGGGCAGTGTATATTGTGTTTAGTTTAAGTTGCCTGAAATGTAGGCCCGAACTGTAAGTTGTTTTGAGTTTCGTTTCTCCTTGGTTGCTCAAGAAATAATTAAATGAATCTTTTCTGTGCTCGAAGACAGTACATTCTCATCCTACTGCAGGTGCAGGAATTCAGCCTCGTTATTCTTAGATTTAAAGGAGATACCCGGAATGTCTTTGAAGAAGTCTGGAAGGCGAGAAGGGAGGACTCCTTTCATGCCTGGCATGTCTGAAACCCAAGGTCACTGGAAGACGAAGAAAAATTAATTAAAGCTCCTGTGGAAAGCTACTGACAACGTTGCAATTGAACAAGTTCACCATGTGACGTATTGTGGGTTGAACATTGTCGTTTTATATGATGCGCAGGGACAGATTCTAGAGTCTTCTGCTTACTTTCGGAGGAAAAAGAGCATCTTAGAGCAAGCTCCATAGCTTTTGCATCTTGACATGAGTACTTCTTAGGATATGACAAAAGAGAGATTGGTAGGACCCTCATTTAGAGCAGTGTAGGGAAAGAGATTTTTGTTTGATTGATTGATTGTTTTGTTTTCCTCCCAGATGAAAAGAGAATTGGACTCAGCTTCTATTCTATGCTGTATTCTGATTTTCGAGTTCATCACTTTATGCCTTTTATGCCGGATGAATTATATTCGTAGACTCTGCTCTGTATTGATTTTCATGTATCTATATACTCTGATACTGAGGTGTGTTTATATTCAATTATTTTTGGCCTTATAATAAATCCACGAAATTGAAATTCGGAGTCTGTAGTCCTTTAGAGTATGACTAAATTGTATAACCTTGAATTGTTTGACTCCCCTCCACCACTTTTAGCAAGCAAATAAAAGACCATCAGTCTTAACTTTAGTAGAGAAAGCAGGGAATACAATTTGGCGTAATCAAATGGTAGCAGAGGATGGTTTGCTTCTAAAGGTGAGGGGAGAAAAGAGAAATTAGAGTAAGATTGGAAGAACAATAGAGCTTTGGACGGAGTAGAAGACAGCAAAGTTAATGGAGGTCGGCGGACGTTGACGGTGCAGCGGAAACAGTGGTAGCGTGAGTATGAATCTGTGTGGTGTGTTAGATTGCGGTAATGAAATAATTGTGTGATGTCTTGCGAAGTTAGGATGCAAGTTTAGTGATTGCGGGTTTATCGGTTTACTGGTCTGGACACGTGTGGATCAGGAAGTTTGGTTAGCGGACTCAAGAGAAGTCCAAGATCACGGGATAGTTTTGTATTTGTAATTGTCTTATCAATATTGTGGGTGTCGTGAAGCGCTATCAACGATTCACTTGTGATAGGGAACTTTGTGTGAATGCAGGAGTACGTCGCGGTAGAAAGCCTCAGGTACCGGGGGTGGACTACGGCGATTGAGTGATCAACGCAGGTCGGGGGTCACTGCAGGCGAATGTTCTCGTAAGAGTGTTCTATCGATCTTTTAGTGGACGGACAACTACTTGTTTTATGTAACTGTAAGTTATTGTGACTGTGTTAGGAGCAGTTACTTGGTTTATTAACATTAGGATATACAGTTATTTGTAGTGCGAATGTGTGAGCGAGTGACCAAGTTGAAATTGTAAAGGCGGGTGAGCCGCTGCAAGGAGTGAGCAGTAACGTCAGTGCACACCGCGCTGTGATAGGTCGGTTGGTGTAACGCCGCGCTGGGATTGGTGGAAGTTCGTCCGAAGTCGAATATTGAAACTTGGGTTGCAAATAATTGATTTCACGAGGAGATGTTTTAAGGTGTTGCGAGATTTGTGTAGAGGCGACACAGGGGTGGTGACTCAAGTAGGAGAAGAAGCGCCGCCAGAGGATACCGCGGTACATTATATGGCAACAAATGTAGGACTCCATACTATAGTGTGGCTTCAAAATTGGCAGAAAATTATAGAGAAAGGGGGAGAATTGGCTTTCCCTCGTTTTGGATAATTTCGTATGGAGGTGTTGTACCAGCTGAGGGGAGTGATGGCTTCTCTGAAACCTCCGCCTAGACCAACACAATTTGAGACATTAGATGCATCGATGAGAGCAGCAATAGCGAAGAGAACAGAAGCTTCACAGGAAAGAATGAAGAAAACAATGAAGGCATATCAGGATGCCAGATGGGATGCACAGTTGAAGAGATGGAGAGTAGACACCATAGAGGGAGAACAATTGTATCCATTCAGGCTGTTAGAAGGAGGGTCTGGATGAAAAAGTAAGACAGAAGAGGAAAGTGATACAGGTGACAGTTTTCTTGATAGACTGCTAGCAGAACGTCCTCCACCTATTGACTCTAGGTCGGAGCCGGAGCAGACACAGCAAACAGAGGAAACGTCAGGAGTGGGACGTATGGGTTCAGAGGATCAGACCACCGGAGTAAGAGGGAGGATTTCAGTGGGACACAAATTCCAGGAGGGTCCGGAGGGATAGGGTACGCAGATCATGAGCCAAATGAAACTGCGTGTAACATGCAGTTACCAGAAGCTCTTTCAGTACCTGTTACTATCGGACAGGTGTTTTCATTATATAACCCCAAAGAGCGAACAGGTGGAAGTCAACAGCAAATAGGAGAAGGAGAAGAGACACTATCTGGAGGGAGCCTTACAATGAGTGGAACGGGCATGGCTCAGGTACCAGTGGAAGCTAGTACTCCACTGCCAGCTACAGCTGATCCATCAAGAATGGAAAGTGGGTCAGAGCGAAGGCGAACAGGAGATTTGACAAATTCTAAGTTAGACATCAGAATGTGGGTTCCACCGGTGAGGGAGTCAATGATACAGAGAGATAAAATGGAGATTAAATGTGAAGCAGCTAGGGTACTGTTTGGGCCACAAGTTGTGTGTGCAGGTAATCATTGGAGAAGTCGAAGTGTTGAGAGAGAAAATCGCCCAGTTGGGAGAATGGAGGAAAGTGGGGGTCCAAAGAGAACACAAAGTTGTGGCAGGGAGGAATTGGGAAGTGAAAGGGATCGGAAGGTGTTACAGGTTGCATTAAAGGCACCATTGTTGGATGTGGTGAGATTAAAGGCAGAAATAGATGAAGTGATTGAAGGGAATCTGCCATTGGACAGAATTGAGACATACGACCCAAGTGAACTGCTATTTGTAGCTAAGGATGTTACTAAAAAGGCAAAGCGAGCTCATGATGCTCAGATGATTTGTGGACTGCATGTAAAGTCGCCATTGATTGGCCCGCTGCAGAACCAGCTAGAGATCCGGTGAATCCTCGTCCTTCACCCGAGGTAATGAAGAAATATGAGCAATACCTGGTTACAATCCAAGGTAGCTCCTCAAACTGTTGATTGGCTTAAAATCGATCGTACTACTCAAGATACTAAAGAGTCAGTACATGACTATTATGAGTGACTGTTAGTGGCTTTTAAACAGCATAGTGGATTGGACACAATTGAGCAGAAAGATATGGGACAGTTTGTCTCAAAGTTCGTCCTGGGACTAAAATCTGATATTAGCTTGATGATACAGACACACTTGATATGTTGGCCGAATAAGTCAGTTGACGAAATTCTGCGTTATGCAAAATACTGTAGTGGTCAGGTAGAATCGGCTCAAAAGAAAGTGAAAGATAAGCGGATGTTGGTGCAGTTGAGAAATGCCGAAAGACCCGATCTCATGCAAGGGGTTGGAGGAGCGATGGGTCGAGGTAGAGGAAGTGGCAGAGGAATGGGTCAACAAATGATAACCCAACCTGGACAGGGAAGAGGAAGGAGAATGGATGCAGGTACAGGAGGTGATTGGGTAGCGAATCAAAAGGTCACTGCTCGTCATTTTTGTCACAATATCGGGCATTGGAAGCACGAGTGTCGATTGAATCCAGCAAATCAAATACAGCATGAGGTAGAGGGACAGATGCCCGAGACTTTGAACATCGTGACTAGACCTAGGTCCATGTATGGGGAGGATATGAGCCGCAAATGCAGATACCTCAGCTTCCAAGAATACCTACAAATAATCAGGTGTATCATCAAATGCCGTTTTTTGAAATTCAAGACAGATTTGATCGAACTCAAGATCCTCATGATTGTCAGAGGGGGGTGCAGGAGGAATGCACTTTGGGAGCGGCCTTAGAAGTAGATCAGAGTGGACCGTTTGTAGATGCAGAGGTGAATGGAAATCCTGTTACCTTTTTATTAGGTCTCGGCTCGAGGGCTGCGCTTGCGCAGTCTCGCTCCGAGATTTAATGTTTAGGAGTGGGGCTTTAACCCGCCCCTTTTTTTTACCTCTTCTCCATTGGCTGGCCTCTGAAATACTGGTCAGCCATTGGAGAAGAGCATTGTCTCTCCAAACAAGCCCCGTCTTTTTGGGATTCGGGGGCGTGTTTTTTCAATTCTTTCTCTCCTCTGGAATGTAAACATTCCAGCCAATGGCAAGAGGAGAGAAAGAAAAACACGCCCCCGAATCCGAAAATGCCTCTGCGTTTCTCCGAGGCATTTCTGCTTGACCTCGGAGAAAGGCAGCGGTGTTCATGGCTTAGCTTTGGACCACAGAAAGTGACCCTGGTTAATGCAGTGGGCAAAGTGAAGGCACGACTGATGCCACAGTCCCAGATTGCCACAGCATTCAGTGGACAGCCCGCAAAAAGTGGGGGAAAAACATCACAGCACCATTGTAGCGCTTCACGATGAGCATTAAATGTAATTCTCTACATGTGAAGGCACAAGCACTTTACACATTGTTTTGCATTATGACATTGCACTTTTGACACTTTTGATCAAAGGATTCAGCTGACATCGGCGTGCTGCAAACACTAACTCTCGAAGAATCCATGGCGATTGTTTGGTTGTGGTAGACCACACAGAGCAGTAGGAGTTTGGCGCGGAAATGCCCCGTGCCTCGCGCCAAGCCGTAAACTATTCGCACAGCAGAAACAAAAGCAGCAGAGCAGGGCTATTTCCTGCGTAGGGTACCAGAAAAATATGACGAGGATTCCAATGGGACAATTCAATGGCTGTCGGAAGTTTTGAAAAATGAGTTATTTGTTGTCCTCGCTGGAGTAAGGCCACCGAATACTTCCGTGGCTATTTGTTATAGAACTGAGGCAGTTGAACTCGTTCACATAGATCCGGTAATCAACGTGTGTGCCATGGACACGTGATGATGGAAAGAGCCTACATTCAGAACATATGCCCAAGAGAAACGCACCACAGACATGGCGGCTTAAGTAGCGCCCAGAACGACTGAAGGGTCTTACCCATTTATGATATTTAGACACGAAGAGATCATTTTGAATATTTTGCTACTGCCTATAAGATAGCTCGGTGGAACGACGTGCCTGCTGTTGCGATTTGTTTGCGACCTGGTTCTAATTATGGCAGTTCTGATTCAGTTTGAAGGCTACTCTGTTGATCTGAGTAAGATTGCTGCCACCTAAATCCCGGCGCTTCCCACTCGACCACACACGGGTAATCCTGGGCAAACAAACTCCTCCACTTAAGCTTCAGTGCTCTAGTTTTTTTAATTAAAATGTTATTGGGCTTGATACTGAAGGAAGACCTAGGTGACCCCGGAAGCCAGGATGTGATACTACGTGCATTACATCTTTGTAGAAAAGACACGCTGCCATATTGCTTACGAATATATCCTTTTAATCACGAACTGAGAAAATGGCATCTCAAGAGAGCTGAATTAACGTTTTGTGTTTTTATTTTCTATATATCATCACTTGATTGCATTTGTCAGTTGGAAAATTCTTGCTAAATTTAATGTTTGCGCCTGTTGTATACTAACGAAAATGAAATGATTTTCTCTTTTTTAAAAGTGTTAATAATGACACTTTTAGTCTAATGAACTATATATTTAGGTAAGTTTGAAAAACGCAGATGCACTGAGACATGGGATAAAACAAATATAATATTAAAAGTGGGTGTTTACATCTTTAATAACAGCATGCGTGATGTACAGTGCTTGGAAGCTGCAGGCGTCTAACCGCTGTAGAACTTATTTAGAGTAATTTTATGTGCATTGGAACCATTAGTAAAGCGTTCACGAGTTGCACCAAAGATTGTCACCTCTATTTAAGGCGGAAACTGCCAAGCATTTAGGCAAAAGTTGACATGCTTCAATTTTTTTACTTTGTTTATCTCAAAACATGTATTGTTCCTTCTACTGCAATTCACTGGGCAAACGCAACACCCTCTTTCTGCTGCTGGGTCTCCCTGGGTGCCCAGATACTGGCCTGTGCGGGGATGCTGTTTGTTTTCCTCCTGCCTCTTTCGCCTATTCATGGCTTCCGCTCCCCCTCCACATTTGCCTTCTTCCATTTCCCTCCCCCACCCACCGCCCAAGAAAACTTGGTAAACAAAAGGCGCCATTTTCACAGCAATTGGGCCTAAATGCAATTATTAGGCAGGAGGTCGTGGGTCAGAGGGGAAGGGGGGAGGTGAGAAGGGAGTATGGAAGGCGTGGAAGAGGTGATGGGGAGGAGAGGGGAAACCTGTTACCGCCTGCAAAAAAGCTCTTAACGCAAGGCGTTCTCCTCTGTTTGTGTATACTTTATTTACAGTGGCAGTGATCTAAGCGCTTACATTGGCATTTCTGACTATGATAAAACATATGGGACTTTTTACCCTGATTACAATGCGCACTACCCTATGGCTTATTCTGTATATGATCAAAGGGCAGGCAGGGGCCACAACAAATGTTGTTTTGATGGTTTTTAGTCTAGAAATGATTTATGGAATCTATGAAATTAGAGGACAGTCCAATATGTGAACAAGAGGCTGATTTTTTCATGAGGCCAGTGATTGTATGGCGGTTTAATACATTTTTATGAAAAGAAGGCGGTCGGTTTGAATTGTTTTTTTAAACCTAGGCTTAGTTTTTCCCCCGCATGGAGCAACGCAGGTCCTACATTTTCCTGTTTTGTTTGAGAAAGATGCGAATCATGATATTTGGGCTGGTCTAGCCCCGCCCTTCTTGGTGGATGGTCAGAGAAGGCAAAAGCCTCCACCCTCCCTTAATTACGTGCACACCGTTATAAAAAAACAACAACGGCCAGAACAAGCATTTATAATGCAACGGTCTCGGCATTGTTAAAGTTAGAGCTATTGGCATTGCTCATGACATTATTTTTGTTTATGTTTTTGTTTTTAAAACATTTAAAGAAACGGCATTGTTATTTACAATGTCAATAGCTTAATCACTCTCAAATGCAAGACCTATTGCATTTGCACCCACACACACAAAGCCACCCACACACACAGAGCAACCCACAGAGCCACCCACAGAGCCACTCACATAGAGAAACCCACACACAAATAGAGCCACCTGCACACACACACAAACACAGTAGTCCACTGACCTATTTACATTATGTGCACTTTGTGATCTGCATGGTACATGTTCTTTGCTGCAGGCACATTAACCCTATGTTCTACCTTTCCAGGAGTCAAAACTTCCACTAGACAAAACTTTGATCTCTCTCTAGGAAGAACATTAAACATCAATCATAAGTATACAGTTTTAGAAAAATACACTTAGTGATCCTCCTAGGTAATAAAGGCCACGCTTAGGCATATGTGCAAGCCTACCATGGTCCTGAACACCTGCAGATCAAATGCACTGTTAGGATGCATTTAATGTTAGGAGTGGGGCTTTAACCCGCCCCTTTTTTTTTACCTCTTCTCCATTGGCTGGCCTCTTAAATGCTGGTCAGCCATTGGAGAAGAGCTTTGTCTCTCCAAACAAGCCCCGTCTTTTTCGGATTCGGGGGCGTGTTTTTTACTTTATTTCTCTCCTCTGGAATGTAAACATTCCAGCCAATGGCAACAGGAGAGAAAGAAAAACACGCCCCCGAATCCGAAAACGCCGCTGCGTTTCTCCGAGGCATTTCTGCTTGACCTCGGAGAAAGGCGGCGGTGTTCATGGCTTAGCTTTGGAACACAGAAAGTGACCCTGGTTAATGCAGTGGGCAAAGTGAAGGCACGACTGATGCCAGCATTTAAGAGGCCAGCCAATGGAGAAGAGGTAAAAAAAAGGGGCGGGTTAAAGCCCCACTCCTAACATTAAATACATCCTAACAGTGCATTTGATCTGCAGGTGTTCAGGACCATGGTAGGCTTGCACATATGCCTAAGCGTGGCCTTTATTACCTAGGAGGATCACTAAGTGTATTTTTCTAAAACTGTATACTTATGATTGATGTTTAATGTTTTTCCTAGAGAGAGATCGGAGTTTTGTCTAGTGGAAGTTTTGACTCCTGGAAAGGTAGCACATAGGGTTAATGTGCCTGCAGCAAATAACATGTACCATGCAGATCACAAAGTGCACATAATGTAAATAGGTCAGTGGGCTACTGCGTGTGTTTGTGTGTAGGTGGCTCTATTTGTGTGTGGGTTGCTCTATGTGAGTGGCTCTGTGGGTGGCTCTGTGTGTGTGGGTGGCTTTGTGTGTGTGGGTGCAAATGCAATAGGTCTCGCATTTGAGAGTGATTAAGCTATTGACATTGTAAATAACAATGCCGTTTCTTTAAATGTTTTAAAAATAAAAACATAAACAAAAATAATGTCATGAGCAATGCCAATAGCTCTAACTTTAACAATGCCGAGACCGTTGCATTGTAAATGCTTGTTAGACACTGGAGCTGCGTGCTCCAAAGTAAGAACGGAAGTGGTTCCAAATGTATCTCTATTTGGAGAATCGATCCAAGTAGTGGGAGTTACCTATCAGAGAATGACTAACCTGTTGACAAACGAGTTACCTGTGAGAATAGGACCATGCCAAGACAGACACCAATTTGTAGTGTGCAAGTCAAGCCCAGTCTGTCTACTGGGGCGAGACCTTTTGTGTAAGTTGAATTGTACCATCTCTCCAAGGGGTGTGGAGTTGCAAACCTGTGTTGATGATGCAGATTTTAAAATGGCCAATATGAACTTGTGTGCAGAAATATTCGTGGTTCTCTCGACAGAGGAGTTACCACATGACTTGAGAGACTCAGTTCCTCCGAAAATGTGGGATTTCACGGGTGAGGAGATAGAATTGATTCGAGGGGTTGAACCTGTTAGGATACAGATCAAACCAAATGCTGAATTTCCACGAACTCCGCAGTATAAATTAACTCCAGAAACTGTGACTGGAATAAGACCAGTGATTGAGTCTGTGATTGCACAAGGCATTCTCAAAGGGATCAGAGGAAGTCCCTAAAACTCACCTATAATGGGACTGCAGAAGCCTAGTGGCAAGTACAGAATAGTGCAGGATTTGCGCAGGGTCAATGAAATCGTGATCCCATGTTGTCCTGTGGTACCGAATCCAGCTGTTATATTATTTCAGATACCATGTGAGGTAGAATGGTTTACAGTCATAGATTTATGTCAGGCATTTTTCTCCATACTTTTGCATGAAGACAGGCAGTTTTTATTTGCATTTAGGATGGACGATCACGTGTTAACGTGGTATGGTATCCCTCAAGGATATACAGAAAGCCCCTCTATCTTTAGTCAGAGTCTGAAAAAGAATCTTGAAGGGCTGGTGATGTCTCAGAGATCAGTCCTAGTTCAGTACATTGATGACCTTTTAATCGCTTCAGAAACTAAAGATGCTGGTAGAATCGATACTGTGGCTTTGTTGAATCATTTGGCAGAGGATAGACACAAAGTGTCCCCAAACAAACTTCAGTATTGTCTGACTGAAGTTCAGTATCTAGGTCACCGGATTGAGAAGGGAAAACGAAGAGTGTCACAAGATCGCTTAGAGACGATTCTGCAAATGGGAACTCCGAAAACACAAAAAGAAGTCTGCCTGTTTTTGGGAATTGTCGGCTATTGTCGACAGTGGATCCCAAATTTTTCTTTGCAAGCAAAGCCATTATTGAGATTGACTCAAAAGGACATTAGTGATCCGGTACCATGGGATAACGATTGCTTCTTCCATGAGCTGAGACAGAGCCTATGTCGTGCTCCAGCTCTGGAAATGCCAGACTATAACAAAGCGTTTTCGCTCTTTTGCTGTGAGAATAAGGGATGTGCGTTAGCAGTCCTTGTACAGACACATGGAGGTACCCGTAAGCCAGTAGCTTACTTTTCAGCTACACTAGATCCAGTAGCTTCTGCAATGCCCGGATGTCTTAAATCCGTTGCTGCAACAGGTGTCAGCATCGAGAGATGTGAAAGCATAGTGATGGGCCATCCACTTATCGTTTATGTGCCACATTCAGTAGAATTGATAATGACAAGAACCAAGACACAGTACCTAACAAATAACAGACTTATAAAGTATGAGCAGGTTATATTGGCTTCTGAAAATGTTACACTGAGACGCTGTACCACCTTGAATCCTGCCACATTGTTACCTGTTCCGCAAGGAGGAAGAGGATTGTGAAGAGCATGACTGCTTAGATGTTACTGAGCTATTTACCAAACCAAGACCTGACATTGTTGATGAACCTCTGCCTAAATCTGGTTTGATCCTTTTTGTTGATGGTTCATGTTTAAGAGACAATCAAGGGTGTTTGAGAGCAGCGTTTGCTGTGTGCACCATCTTGGGGGTGGTGGAAGCTGCCTGTTTGAAAAGAGTATACTCCGCTCAGGTGGCCGAAATTATTGCTCTGATACATGATTCTTCCATCTCGAATGGAGTCTGAGTGACTATCTATACGTACAGCCAACATGGGTTTGGAGTGGTTCATGATTTTGGGCAGTTAAGTTCACAGAGGGGATTTTTGACGTTCTCAGGTTCCCCAATCCTTAGTGGAGAATTTCTACGCCAATTGTTGGAAGCTTTGCAGAAACCTAAAGAAATTGCAGTTGTAAAATGTGCAGCCCATGGGAGGGGAGAGGATTTTGTTACAAAAGGAAATAACTACGCTGATGAAGTAGCTTTACATGTTTGTGTTTTCAATGGAGAATATGTAGGAGAGAGCACAGAAGAGACCGAGCTCAGCATGATGTTAGCTGTAGCTGATACTTGGGATGAAGTGAAGCGGCTGCAGGATGAGGTCTCAGAGGAGGAAGCTGCATCATGGGAAGAGCAGGCTGTGAAAGGAGAGAACATGGCATTTGTGTATCAACAGATGGCAGAGCAGTATTACCCAATTGTTTATTGAGTCCAATGGCAAGGCAGATGCACGGAGCAGTTCATCTTGGGAGAGATGCCATGGTGTAAGTGTTTCGGCAAACGTGGTTTAACCCACGATTTCGCGTGAGTGCTGAAGCAGTGTGTCACAGGTATGTTACTTGTCAACAATTGAATGTTGGAAAGAGAACTGTGGTTGCGATGAGTCACATTGGAAGGTCAGGAGGTCCTTTCAATAGGATTGGACTTTATTGAGATGCCAAGGTGCAATAGGCTAAGATATATTTGGGTGGTGGTGTGTATCTTTTCACGTTGAGTTGAGGCATATCCAACTAGACGATGTGACAGTCTCACAGTGGCAAAACTGCTTTTAAAGGAATTGATACCGCGTTTTGGATTTCCGACCTCAGTGGAGACAGATAGGGTAACACATTTCCATAATGAAATCATGAAATTGTTGTGTACAGCTTTGAAACAACAACCGTAACACTATATTATCAAATACTGCCAATAGTGAATGGCAAGCACTTTTAAACCTAAGTAAAAAATGCAAGAGAATGGAATCTCATGCCACATTTATGCTTGAGTACCTCAGGGCGGGAGTTATTCCATCGGGTTTACGAGTCCGCAATGTTCCAACACTATTTGTGGAACTACGTAAATTCTTAGAGAGATGGTCTCATATAAGTAACAGATGCTCAAGAGACTTGATGATTCTCATAATTGAAACGGCAAAAGAATTAGTCGCAGTCCTCAATATCGAAATCCAAGCACTAGAAGATAAACTTAAAACCAACACAGCGGTAGATGAGGCCAAGTTAAAATTAGACAGCATTAATGCTGAATTACAAGACTTTGAGGAATACATCCTAAAGAAAAAAACGGAAAAACTCAAGAAAGACATAAAATGGTTTACTCAGGAGAAAGCATACCCATACCTAAGAGCTAACTATTATCAAGAGTGGCAAAATGAAAATGATTCACACACACATATATATAACAGTAAGAGAAAAGTGGTGACTTTTTCAGACACCAATTCATCGGAATCTGAAGGAGAGGCTCCAAATAATTATGAGGACACCTTCCAAGGCCAACGACCCTATAGAGGGAGAGGTGGAGATTATCAACCTTACTATCAAGCCCCACAACCTTTTTTAGGGAGAGGCCGAGGTCGGAGCAGAATGCGTTACACGAAAACAGACAGGAGAGGGTACCAGCAAATGGACCCTCAACCTCCTCAGATGTATATGAGGACCAGAAACCAACAATATTGGAGGAATTGAAAAATGGACCTAGAACAGACACCATACCGATTTTTTATATTTCAACACACACGCTGAAACCAGATGAATCAGCCATCCTAAGCAGAGGTTTATCCTTTGTACCCAACACATACTGCAATAAGTTTAAACTGATGCAGGACATCTTTGCCTTCTTCAGAAAGATTCGTCTGAAGAAATTTTTCCTAAGTAGAGAAGAGGTAGAATTAGATCTAAACCTTTCAGGATGTAAACCAAAATCAACCTTTACGCCCACCTTGGAGATGGTAGGCCCAGAGGTGTCTGTCTTTGAGAAATCTGTCCTCAATGACATCAACAAACTGATGAGACATAATTACCATAGCAAACCGAATTTGACAGTGGGAGAGAGCACTGCTCTCCAGAAACTCCAAAACGCATCGGAGCTCACTATAAAACCCTGTGACAAAGGAGGAGGCATAGTCCTCATGGACACTAAAAAATATGAGGATAAGGTTTACCAAATGTTGAACGTGGCGGAACACTATAAGCCCATTAAATCAGGGGCTCTTACTAAGCTAAAAGAAACTATTGACCGCACAATCAACAAAGCCTATGAAGAAGAAACTATTTGTGAAAAAGAATATTTATTTCTTAACAAAACCAATGCAATAATTCCAGCATTGTATGGTGTGCCCAAAACACACAAAAATATTCTAGATCCACCATTACGTCCAATAGTCTCTTCTATCAATTCCTCAACAGAACCATTATCTAAATATGTGGATACGTTTTTGTGCCCATTAACAACCCAATATAAGTCCTACATCAAGGATACAGGGGATATCATCAATAAATTGGAAAATGTACCCTATGATCCCAAAAAACGAGATCTTGGTCACACTAGATATCGAAGCACTATACACTAATATACCGCAACAACAAGCAGTAGAAGCAGTAGAAACCCTCCTAGAAAGATCACCAGGAGAGAGACCAAATATCTTTATAGTGGAATGCTTGAATATAGTTCTTAAAAACAATTTTTTTGAATTTAGAGGAGACCTTTATCATCAAATTAAAGGGACCAGTATGGGGGCATCTTGTGCCCCGAGTGTGGCCAATATATATATGGGTGAATATGAATGTAAACATATTTTCAATGAAATAGCTCCATTTTACGAGAATGTCCACAAGTGGTATAGATTTATAGATGACATTTTCTTCATCTGGCGTGGAGACGAAGAAACTTTAGCCACTTTCATCGATTGGTTGAATGCTAGTGACAAGAACCTGAAATTCACTTGCAACAAAAGTACTACATCGGTAGAGTTTCTGGACATTATGATCAAAGCAGACGATGGTAAGATCTCAGTCAGTTTTTTTAGGAAACCAACATCTAAAAACACTATTCTGTCCCATACTAGCTATCACCCAAACTGTCAAAAAGACTCAATTCCCTTTGGGGAGTTCCTGCGAATCAGAAGAAATTGTTCCAATATCCAAGATTTTGATAAACATGGGGAAGACCTAAAACAGAGATTGCTCATACGAGGGTACCCCAAACGCCTGATAAGATCGGCTTACAAAAGGGCACGCTATTATAATCGTGACGCCCTATTGACAGGAAATACTCGCCCTAAGAATGAGAAATTGGTGTGTGTTGTGAATCATTCGACCTTAAATTTCAAAATAAAGAAGGTCTTGAACAAAAATTGGCATATTCTTAATGCCGATGACGGACAAGAGATTATCCAAAAACCCATCCTTGCATACCGTAGAAATCGGAACCTCAAGGATAGCCTTGTACATACAAGGCCAAAGCAAAAACAATTAAGCATACAAACAACGTTGGTAGGACCCCCGATCCTGGGCAACCACAAATGTGGCACATGTGTTGCCTGTGACAGTGCTATTGTCACTGAATTCTGGAACTATCAAGGAAAGACAGGTAAACTACGTGACTTTACAAATTGTAGGAGTCGAAATCTTGTGTACCTCATATTGTGCCCTTGTGCACTAGGTTACGTAGGCGAGACAGGACGAGAATTCAGGACTCGTTACAGTGAACACAGATCTGCTATAAAAACGAAAAAATTACTAAGTCCCATGGTCCAACATTGCATTGACTCCCAACATAATGAAAACGAACTGAGATGGTTGATTTTAGAAAAAGTAAGAAACATCCCAGGAAAAGACATACAAGAAGTGAGAAAAACACGTGAAACCTATTGGATTTACACCCTTGACACTGTTAAAATAGGTCTGAACGAAGAAATAGTTTGGCATACAAGATAAAGATTTATCTTACAACATACCTTAAAGCAGGTTTGCAACTTCAAACTACCCCACTCAGTAAAGATCCATACAATGATCGTGACTATATCTTTTTGAGCATGTCCAAGTTAAATATGTCAACTTTTATTTATAAGACATGTCAACTTTTATTATGAGACGTGTAACTCTATGATGTATAGAAAGAAAAAAATCTCAATTCTAACAACTATGAAAGACCCATATAATTATAATAACTACAATAGTCTTGAGTATACTTAATCTTGGTATGCCAATCTCCATTTGGGGTGATGATACCTCATGACACATTAATCTATTTATGGGTGTGTTAGGGGATTGCAACAGCAATGAAGGACCTTAACAATCTTTTTAATATATGCACTCTGAGTGAGGAACTTATACAAAAAAAAGATAACTCTTGCCTGTGGCTCTCGCTATATGCTACCCTTAACTTACCTCCTACCCTTCATCATACAGCAATACAAATTGACAATGTGAGATTGTGTTTAACTTGGAGGTTTTGTTTTTTGTTTTTCGCATATTATCCGGTCAGTATGACATCTAGTAAAACACATTACTTGAAACAAATGAACCAGTACTATCTCGGCCAAAGAAAGCGGCCGTATTCGGCGATATATATCTACTAACGGATCAGGCATTAGTCACTACCCCAGTCCAAGATGGCGGCCAGGTATAGCGATGCAAGTAAAATGATTAATATAGTGATGCAAATAAAATAACTAATATATCGCGTAACTGCCAAATATAAATATATAAGTATGACAGATGCGGCTCGGTATAGCGATACAAGTAAAATGACTAATATAGCGATGCAAATAAAATCACTAACACATCGCGTAACTGCCAAATATAAACATATAAGTATGATAGAAAGTTCCCTTTTCTGCATCTTGGTAACATCGGGTACTATATTGGTACCAACAGCCTTAAACAAATTTGAGACCGTTAGGAACTGATCTAGACTGTATTTTTAAAATCGCCACTCCAAGATGGAACCGCTATTAGTGTTATTACCGAGGAGCAAGCTACGTTAGGCAAGACGCTACGTAGCACGCCATAGCGCTGTACAGGTGTTTGGTATTAAGAATTGAGTAACAGGATAGCGTAGAGTATAAAAAGGCAACAGTTATGTGTACCATCTCATCGGAGCCGGGTCACGCTAGGCAGTTTGACGGGTGGTTATAAGCTACAAGCAACAGGTAAGCAACTATGCTGAGAGATTGTAAGAAAAATAGCGTTTTTTTGTAAATCTAGTTCCCCCTTAACCTCCTTTTGAAGAGAATAACAAGACCGAAATAGAGATAGAAAATATGCAGTACTGCATGTGAGACAAAAACAGACCCCTTTCAGTGATCCGTGCAGACACCGGTAGGGTTACTCAAAGCACGATTCCGTAATAAGTGACTGTTTCCTCTCTCCCAACCCATCGATTAGGGTATCTAATAAGAAGAGCATCGGGAATTTCTACGCAGTAAACTAACAAAGCTGCGACTTGCGGAAAAAAGAAAAGATCCAATGAAGATGTTGTAAAGAAAAGTCAACAGGATACGCATAGACTAAATAGGTAACCACAAACAGACTGACTGCTTAAGAATGATATAGATAGCTTATCTGACACTGTCTGTATTCTTGTATGGCAGCAACAATTATTTTCAACCTCTATTCTCATGTACAGGTACACCGATATTATACGAAGGTTGACTTCCATAGTGCTCCCCTGGAACAAGATATGGAACACCCGTCACATGATGTCCCCTAGTTTTAGAATTAAAGATCGAGATTATAGTTTGACTAAGGTATATACAGTATGTGTAAAACTGGGATATATAGCATAAGAAGTATATGCATATAAGAAGCCTGGTTATTGAAAATAAGAAAAAATCTTTCTTACAGCACCAGCCAAACCAGGTTTTCGAATAAGTAATCGTACGACTAACTACTACAGAACACGAGTATTGCTACCCACATAGCAACATAGAACAGGTAGATAACTTTATTCTCTACTATCTCAAATTCAGAAAGTAGAAAGCGCTAAGAGAGGTTAATCAGAATTATTATATGGAATATAATAATATGCATAAAAGGATAATGTTTCTAGATACACCTGAGAATTATGGTAGAACTGTGGTTGTTAGGAGTGCATGTTCCCTTTTGCCCTGTGTCTTTCACTTGTTTCTCTCACTTCTGACTATTTTCTCACAAAATGTATTTCACATATTTCTGAGAGAGCTCAATACAGTGGTACTTGTGCAACTTTGATAACTAAGTAAAAAAATTTTTGTTGATTTTATATAATGGAGATAAATCACACATTCTCCTGTAGGGTATAAACATGGATACATTAGACCATAATATGGTTTTAACTATATTTAATTTATTTTCAGAAAACAAGTTCCCCCCATCCTTGCCCGCGATAAAAATTCCATAGCAACAGGTCCTGAGGAAGGTGGCATACAAAGAATTCAGAGCCACCGAAACGTGCGTCGACCAGTTTGAGTGATACACCCCAGTGTCTACTCCAACATCAGAGGGTTGCATAGTACACCCTTGTTTGACTAGTGATGAGCACGCTGGTGCTTTTCTCTTTGGGGTGTTGTAGGAAAGACATGTATGATAGTGATATGTATGCAGTATGCTTTGAGGTGTGATTGGTGCGGGGATTTCTTTTGAATCATTGTTGAGTCTTATATGTTTTTGAATTTTTTTTTTCTTCAAATTTTGGATTATCCTTAGCTTTCTCATGCCAAAGCACTTGTAAAAATTGGTTACACGTGTATGCACTGTGGAAATAGGTCTGTGCATGCATAGAGTAGCAATAATGAATTGTGTATAGCTTAATTTGTTGTAATAAGAAAAATAATTTTATGCAAATGCAAGAACAATGTATGAATGAAAGATTAAAAAAAAGATAAAACAAATACAAAAATAAACAAAATAGATAAAATGCATATGTATAGTTGGTGGTCTTTTTCCATGTAAACCCACAATAAGTTAAAGAAATATAGGTCTTGAGGGATACTGTATATTACAGCTTTGAATATTGATCAAAGATTGCACTGTAGTTACAGGCCTGAGGCTTCTGGTCTTGTAGAGCAGATAAATGGCACAATCAAGATGAGGGTGTCAAACGTTTGTTCGTCAACCTCATTGAAATGGCCAGTTGCACTGCCATAAGTGTTGATGAGTCTGCGTAGTACTCCTGATAGAAGGACAGGGCTCTCTCCCCATGAGATATTGATGGAAAGAGCTATGCAATTGCCTATGGTGCCAGCTACAGCATTGATAAACATCACAGATGATTTGATATTGGATTATTGTAGGGGACTGGCTGATGTGGTTAATTCTGTGTCTCACCAGGTCGAGGATGCATCTGCATCCAGCTCGAGAGACCTGCTGCATGATCTTAACCATGGTGACTGGGTGCTGGTCCGAATGCACGTGAGGAAGAGCTGCCTTGATGCTAGCTGGCGAGGACAGAGTGAGCGGCCTGCTGCTGAAGGATCAGATCGAAAGGAAAAGAGGAGAGCAGGTGCCGAAGCAGTAGCCGACAAGAAAAGAAAGGCTAAACATAAGGCTTGCATCTGAGAAAAATCTTGCTCCAATTCCTGAAACATCTGAATCAGATCAAAGTGAAACCGAAGAGAGACCGGATGGTCTAAGACAATCCAGAAGAGAGAGGGTGCTGTCTCAAAAGTACGCATCTCCTGAGTGGACATACCTGGCTGCAGATGCAGAGACCGAGGAATTCCGGGAGGTTGGGGACTGGCACAGTAAGTTACGGAGGGGACACCCTATCGATTGATATTCAGTTGCTGGTACCTGAAGTTGAGGCTTTCAGAGTCCTAACACTGACAGTCCCTGATCCACCAAGGCTGAGTTGTTTGCGATTTTTGATCCTTAACCAAGTTGCTTTCCCTACTTTTGGTAGACAGCCCACTGCACAGGAACTGGGAGAAATGTGTGCAGAGATTCTGCAGCTTGTTCTTACCGTACTTGGATCTAATATCATTAATGATGACGTTTGAACTGTGAAAGAAGAACTTGTTAAGCTTTAGAAAGAAGACCACCTAGACCCAAGTGGAAGAAGATTTAAAATTAGGGACTTTCAGTATAAGAAGAACTGAGGGCTAGGGCTGACTATATCTCTACAATAGGTTGAGCACTATTGGACTGAATATTGCAACGACTGAATGGAAAAGGGAAAAAAAGGACATTGTAAATAACAGAATAAGACAAAGAAAAGAAGAAAAGAGACTTTTGTTGATTTCGTTTGCGCCTCAAGACCAATCAGTGGTTAAAAAATGGAATCTGGAAACTCAGGGCGCAAGTAGAATTGCATAATTGGTACCATCATTGCTGTGCTACTTATTGTCAAAGCTGTGGTGATTGTTACATCTTTGGTTGAATCTCAGAAATGCTGAAGGGAAGGGGGAACAGGTGACACTTACACCACCTGTCTCAGATTTAGAAGGGGTGCATCCGCAAAAGATAGAGAAATGATCAGGGAAACTAGTCGGATGTTACAGGTTGATTTGTCAAAAGGTGATTTCACGCTGAATGCATATGCTCGATTGTTGTATGAGTACGTTGATACAATGGAAGCCAAAGACTGCTATGTGTGTATGCGACTACCAGCATCAGTAGAAGTAGGCATTCAATACCATCATTTACCTTTGACGTATGGCATCACATGTAGTGTATTGTTGTATAGTGAGCATGTTTTATAGTAAGGCACATTTTGTGTACTACTTCTCAAATTATGATGTAGTACTCTCAGAAGTTCCAGTGCTCAAGTGCATGAATAAATATGATTACTATAAGGAGGTAGAGAGGACGTCTGAGTATTTCGTGCCTACTAGTACCTAAGATACATCATATGCCCATAGACATAATTTGACCTGCATGTTATCTGACATCGAAAAGAAGTTTGTAGATCAGATAGAAGATCGGCATAGGCAGACCTTATTTAGACCAGACCCGAATCATAACGTTATTCCATGGACCCAGGAAGAGTTAGATCATAAGTCAAAGGGAAGTTCTGGACCAATAGCTTTAGATTACCAGCAAAAAGGGAAACTATGCATTAGACACCCGTCAACATATTATGACAAGATATTTGTGGGTGAGAGTGATTGTGAACACATTTCCTTGATTGAGACGTCGATTAGAAAGGCGCTTTTGGATAAATTAACAATAGTGGCAAATGTATATTTTGTGTGTGGAAAAAATGCTTATGTGAAGCTGCCTAAGAATTGGTATGGTACATGTTCTTTGGCTGTGGTATTTCCCAAAATCTTCCATGTAGATGATTTATGGCTTTTGGAAGGGAAAAGATCTCACAGAGAAAAACCTGGTGTAAGTACGGGAGAAATTTTTGGGAATGTATTTGGAGCCATGATACCTAGTGTGGGTGTGATTTTGAACGATGTGAAAACGAGAAAGATGGCAACGTTGGTGGATAAGCTCTCTATAAATACGGCCCAAATTCTATTACTTGTTGATGGAGAAATGGTTTCGATAAGGGCTTTGGTTCTTCAAAATCGTCTTGCTTTAGATGTGTTATTGGCGAAAGCCATAGGGGTCTGTAAATTATTGAAAGTTCAACAGTGCTGTACTTATATTCATGACAATAGTCGGGATATAAGGAAGTACATTAGTAACATTGCAGAGATACATCAAGATTTACAGGATCTGGCTGCTGATGGGCTCTGGGAACAAATTAATAAGGGATTTGGAAAGGTTGGAAGCTGGTTTGGAAGTCCGGGACAAGGCATAACGGGATACATCTTGAAACCTATCATAATAGCTGTCATTTGTATAATTGTACTATTGGGAGCATCAAGGCTTACAAGTGGCAAAGGGCACGACATAATGAAAATTCTTTGAAAAAACGAGAGAAGCAGTTAGAACGAATGCAGGACAGTCAGTATCTGCACCTTTTAAAGTGTCAGAAAGATTTAGACAGGGACGGCAAGCTACAACTTCTGTTTAGGTCGGTCTCTTCTCCAAGGAGAAAACTGTGAGAGGATAGAATGTTGGTGTTTTGACACTAGTCATAAGAGGGGGGAACTGATAGAGTGCTTGTAGCACTCTAAATTGTATGGGTGCACTACACTCACATGTATTTTGTCGTTTGCAGTGCTTCATAATTATTAAGATGCATTTATTCACGTTATAGTAGCACTAAATTGTAGTGTGCATATTCAAGTAGGATTTTACATGTATTAGAGACACTTATAATTCCTGTATGTGTAATGTGCAGGATGAAATTATATTCGTGCAGTGTATATTTTGTTTAGTTTAGGTTGCCTGAATTGTAGGCCCGAACTGTAAGTTGTTTTGATTTTCGTTTCTCCTTGGTTGCTCAAGAAATAATTAAATGAATCCTTTTTATGCTTGAAGACAGTATGTTCTCATCCTACTGCAGGTGCAGGAATTCAGCCTCGCTATTCATAGATTTAAAGGAGATACTTGAAATGTCTTTGAAGAAGTCTGGAAGGCGAGAAGGGAGGACTCCTTTCGTGCCTGGCCTATCTGAAACCCAAGGCCACTGGAAGACGAAGAAAAATTCATTAAAGCTCCTGTGGAAAGCTACTAAAAACGTTGCAATTGAAAACGTTCACCATGTGACGTATCGTGGGTTGAACGTTGTCTTTTTGTATGATGCGCAGGGACAGATTCTAGAGCCCTTTGCTTACTTTCGGAGGAGAAGGAGGATCTTAGAGCGAGCTCCATAGCTTTAAGCTATCAGACCCATTAGACGTGAGTACTTCTTAGGAAGCCAACACGTGCTGACACCTTTGGAATATGACAAAAGAGAGATTGGTAGGACCCTCATTTAGAGCAGCGTAGGGAAAGAGATTTTTGTTTTGTTTTTCTCCCAGATGAAAAGAGAATTGGACTCAGCTTCTATTCTATGCTGTGTTCTGATTTTCGAGGTCATCACTTCATGCCTTTTATGCCAAATGAATTATATTCGTAGACTCGGCTCTGTATTGATTTTCATGTATCTATATACTCTGATACTGAGGTGTGTTTATATTCAATTATTTTTGACCTTATAATAAATCCACAAAATTGAAATTCGAAGTCAGTAGTTCTTTAGAGTATGACTAAATTAAAAGTATAACCTTAAATTGTTTTACTCCCCTCCACCACTTTTAGCAAGCAAATAAAAGACCATCAGTCTTAACTTTAGTAGAGAAAGCAGGGAATACAATTTGGCATAATCAAAAGGTAATGTAATGGTGTTACCAGCTCAGTCCTGCAGCACGTGCTCGAACATTTATTAAAAAAATGTGTGCTCTAGGTACAGTTTGATTCCTTCTCTACACAACACACGTCATGCATTCAATCCACAACACAAAGTTCCACATCATCCTACAAAATTCAACAGCACACCACTCCACAACACAAAATACCAATCCACTTAGATACACTCCATGGCACACAATCCCACTCAACATAATTTCAGTCCAATCAATACCACATAATTACTATCCACATAATTCCACAATGCAGTTTGCCACATAATTCCACTACACAAAACCACTCCATTTCACACTCCACTATTCCATACCACACAATTCCACAACTAACAATTTCAATCCAACCCATTGATTTCCATTGTGCTACACAGACATCCATTCTAGAAACATAAGTAAAATACATTGTAATTTACAACACCAATAGCTCTAACTTTCACAAATGCAAGACGTATTGCATTGCAATGCTTGTTTATGTTTGGAACTGCCAAGGAAAGCTAGGCGGTCCTGAATAAAAATATGACACCCACATCCTGGAGGAAACCTTCCAGGGTGCCTAGGTCAGTAGCTGTTTGTTAAAAGTAGTCTCCTACCTTGGGATTTTTTTATTTTAACCAATCATTTTGATGAGCCATCCCCTGAAAAAAGGCAGCCGCTAATCAAACTTTTAGAGCTTTCAGAGGAGCCACCATAATGGTGGCCCCTCCGTAGACGCGGAGCTCTCTGGGGAAATCTCAAAATAAGGAGGCGGTAGTCCAGCCATAGAAATAATCTTTGCACCCTGATGGAAGGTGAGCCGCACAACAAATTCTTAAGCTTGTTCTTTGACGGTCGCCGCCAACTTTGTGTCAGACACTAAACCACAAGGAGAGGGTCTACTGTACATTTCGACCCTGCTATATTAGAGCAGAAAGTTGCAGCAGTGCCTGCATGTCTACTGCTAATAGGGTGCAATGGGCACACACAGGCACCCATTTCTACCATCACGCTTATATCGAGTTCATTATTTGCAATCCGCTCCAGCTGAAGCTATGGCAGTTTCACATTGAAGAATATATAACAGATCCCAGAGTTATTGTACAAAAAGAGCAAGGCTGTGAATAGCAGTTGCAGTCCCATTGAAGGGCTCCTTTGCTTTCAATCTCCAGTGCAAAATGTAAAGGCAAAAAATGGCGCATCTGCGAAATGTCACATGTTGGTTGAAAACATGAAAGATAATTTGAAGAAGTAATGCATAAAGGCGCCTGACTCAGAGCCCCTCTCTAAATTGTTGTTGGTGTGTGTTAACACGAGCTACGGTAGGCATCACTAAGGAGTGTTGAATATAAACAGATTCTTCCTGTGTTCACTTATAGACAGATCAGCTACTTAAAATATTAGTTTCTGGGTGGACCTTACTCTTTGTGCAGGTCGTGGAATTTAAGGAAATCATATTGTGTACACTTTTCTGTTGGGTAAGAATTAGGACATTGAAAATATGAATCAAACTAACACTTATACTGATCTATTTAACATAATTATTTTTGCACTTACTTGGTTACTGTGAAAAGAAAAAAAGAGACACACCTAAGCCAGTAAGTGTCTCCCATAAAGTCTATTGGCTTTGACAGTGCTGTTTTTCTTAGTTAGCCACTCTGTGTGTGTCTGCTTGGCAACCAGCTTTGAGTGACCTGTCTTATGCTTTAAGAACATTCATTCACAGGTGCCTGTGTGAACATGCATGGACAGTGAATGGTCAAAGAAGCACTTTAAGGTGGCCGCCTGCCAATTCAGCAATGGACATTGCTCAAAGCATGGGGAAGCTGGAGGGACAAGCACATGCTGGGAGGCAGTTTTAATTAAAAGAGATGACTGTGGAGAGGGAGCAACCAGAGATAGAGAGGAAGAGAAAATAGTCACTGAGAGGCACTACTGTGCAAAGCGTGATGTCAGCAATAGAAGGATGTGTGCCATCCAATCAGAATACCTCAAGACCAGTATTTTCCTGAGTAGGACAAATCATATTTATCCAGTATTGAATCTTTCATCTCTGCGGTTGAGTTGGGAGTCTCACAGGAAAAGTATAATAGTAGTAATTCATATCATCATAATTAAAAATGCATTGCATAGTCATTGCAGTAGCCCATCCATATCTTTTTGTAAAAAAGAACCAAAGTTGAAACACAGCCAATCATACACAAGCACCCACTAGAACACTCCACAAAGAGGCAGGATCCTCAGATTTTCTACTGCTCTCTCTGCTCAGTTTTCTCTCCATCTTGGATTTCTTTGAGTACATGCTGTCTTAGGGGCCCATTAGCATGGTGGGCGGATCGCCACCTACCGACGGTGGCGATCCGCCCACCAAAACATCCCGCTGGACGGCCTTTTACCCCCGCCACATTAGCATGGCGGGGGGGTACCACGTCGGACGGAAAGACCGTACGACGCTTTTCCGCCAGTAGGCAATCGTCACGACTGCCTACCGGGCGGAAAAGGCCTGCAATATGGTTGCGATGCCTTGCAGGCACCACCATCCATATTATGATGTTGGCAGTTTAATGCCTTTCCATGGCGGGGGGTGAGGGATGCACCTGGGGGGTACCCATGGTACCCCCTACATTGGCATACACAAGGTGGCAGGCACCGCACGCTGCCTGCCACGTTGTGCATGCCAATGCACAACATGCATTTACTACATTGTGGCGGGTGCTGCTCACAGCACTGCCCGCCACAATGTTGTATATGCTAGGGTGGCGGGCGCACTGATGACCCCTTAGTCTTCTAAAAAAGGACTCGTCACGCCTTTCGGGTCATGTGGGAAGAGAAGGATGCATTTTGAAGATTCCCACAAGGATTGTATATTTTGCCTGGACTGTAGAATCTGCAGAACTTTTTCTTCTATGACTCTGAAAGACAGGGAAGGCAGATTGCTTATCTGTCAGTCCAACTATTTAAGTAAATAGACAGATCTGTGGAATCCCCCGAGGGACATAAAAAAGCTTCAAAAAGACCTCTCATGAGTTTGAGCATACTGCCCCTAAACAGGGAAGCTTCCATTCCCTTCTGAGGAAACATCTGCCTCAAAAACTGCCTATAAACAACCTAAGACTCAGTCAGAGTATGTCAAGACTTCTTTGTCAGCAAAAAAGACCATATCAACCAGGAAACCACTGTTGGACTTTGTCTCTCAGCAATCGTCGTTGGCGCTTGCATCTTCGACGGAAGCTTCGATGAAGTTGTCGACGGTAACCATCACATCCTCGGCACCTACATTGCCGATGGCGCTACCAGCGACGACACTGCCGCCATTGTTGGCGCCTCTACCGTCGACGGCGCCTCCATCGTCGACAATACTTTAATCATCGACACCTCCACCATCGATGATGACAACTTCGTCGACTTTTTATATGCCGTCGACGGCATCGACGATGACGACACCGTCATTGACAACTGTTTTTTCTACATCAACTGTATCTGTTTCACCGTCAATGAGGATTTCATCGATGCCTCAACCAGAGGCCTTCTTCATTGCAGTTAATGCTGGTTTTGTCCTCCAGATTCTCATCGACGATCCCGTCGTCGAGAGGATTTTATCAAGATCCATTGTACATCTCCCCTTTGCCTCCTAGTCAATTTTTGGAGGAATCTGAAGATGATGGGTTGTTTAGTCTGGCTGCAGCCCTTCTCAGTTTCATGTAAAACTTAGGGAAGAGGAGTATGAAGATGAGTATTATGGGCCACATTATCAACAACCCATGGAGAGGTTACAGGTGTTGATGCCATGTTAGGAGCCTATGTTACAATTGCCTATTGCACCGGTGCAGGATCTAACAGCTATGCTGCACGATTATCATACACGTTTCCCTACAGCAGCAGGAACTGAAAAAAGAAAGGTCTTCGCCTGTTTTGGACTCTGCAACTGTCTTAGTGCCCCCTACTGAGTCACAAGATTCTGTACCAGGGCCACAAGACCTGATGCCACAGGATGACTGGTAAAAAGGTGAAATTCCTAAAATTTCTACTATTGTAGATGAGTGGGAAAATGATTTAATCCCTACGCCTTCTCCTTCACTTCCTCAAGCGATTGACTCTCCACCTGAAGATATTGGGGGCTTTCATGCATTAATGGAAAGAGCAGCAAATTATTTTTACCTGCCACTTCCTGTTAAACAGTCTGACTGTTTTTCATATGATTTTCAGGTTCAGAATAGGAAATCAGTATGCGCAATTTCCATTATAGACCATATTTAGGAGGAAGGAATAAAAATCATGAAAACCCCATATTCAGTGCCGGCAATCCTTCCCAGAATTGATAAAAAGTATAAAGCCCCTTACGATGCACCTGTATGCTTAGTGGGACAGCCTAGGCCAGATTCTGTTATTATCCAGGCTGCGCAACAGATTGCGGAATCCCTCTGTAACCATTACTGCTCCGCCTGATAAGGATGGCGGATAATGATGCTCGTGCGTCAATGCGTGCTGCAAATTCCCTAGCAATCCTAGGAAGATATGACCGCCAAATATGGTCTGATGAGGCATCATATCTTGATTGTGAGAATTTGGCCTGGTATATGCTGTCCACTAGTTATAGTGGGCACCCTGTACCATTTCAAACAACCCCTTATTGGTTATAGGTTAAAGAATAAAGACAACCTTTATTGGAGAGCAGCCTTCAGGCTAAATCTTGAAGGAATGTAAAGCAGCTTGTTTTACCAGTATATAATCTCTTGAGTGCCTAAATGAAAGACAACCACACCAGGTATATATATAAAATATATGTATTTAATTCTAAACCCACCCTCCTAGACTCTTTATGAGGCTAGAGGTCAAAACACTTCAGTTAAACCAGATTGGTCGCACACTGCTACACCTACCAGGCGTGTTCCCCCAATGAAAATGGTCCCTGAAGGTCAGCGTCGGCGGATACACCTATGCTCGAGTGTGAATGCAAGTATGCGTGGCGTGTGCCATCCCTGGACACGTGTTTCGAGGTAGTTGCCTCTCGTCAGCAGGGAGTAGGAAAATGTGTGGGGTTGCTGTGTAAACTGCTAAAATCGTTATCAGGTCTAGTACCTCTCGTAGCGCGCAGGTGCGTAACCATGAGTCCGTCGACTCCACCGGCTCAAGGGAGCCTGAATATAAAGTTAAACCAGATTGGTCGCACACTGCTACACCTACCATGCGTGTTCCCCCAATGAAAATGGTCCCTGAAGGTCAGCGTCGGCGGATACACCTATGCTCGAGTGTGAATGCAAGTATGCGTGGAGTGTGCCATCCCTGGACACGTGTTTCGAGGTAGTTGCCTCTCGTCAGCAGGGAGTAGGAAAATGTGTGGGGTTGCTGTGTATGCTGCTAAAATTGTTATCAGGTCTAGTACCTCTCGTAGCGCGCAGGTGCGTAACCATGAGTCCGTCGACTCCACCGGCTCAAGGGAGCCTGAATATAAAGTTAAACCAGATTGGTCGCACACTGCTACACCTACCAGGCGTGTTCCCCCAATGAAAATGGTCCCTGAAGGTCGGCGTCGGCGGATACACCTATGCTCGAGTGTGAATGCAAGTATGCGTGGCGTGTGCCATCCCTGGACACGTGTTTCGAGGTAGTTGCCTCTCGTCAGCAGGGAGTAGGAAAATGTGTGGGGTTGCTGTGTAAGCTGCTAAAATCGTTATCAGGTCTAGTACCTCTCGTAGCGCGCAGGTGCGTAACCATGAGTCCGTCGACTCCACCGGCTCAAGGGAGCCTGAATATAAAGTTAAACCAGATTGGTCGCACACTGCTACACCTACCAGGCGTGTTCCCCCAATGAAAATGGTCCCTGAGGGTCAGCGTTGGCGGATACACCTATGCTCGAGTGTGAATGCAAGTATGCGTGGCGTGTGCCATCCCTGGACACGTGTTTCGAGGTAGTTGCCTCTCGTCAGCAGGGAGTAGGAAAATGTGTGGGGTTGCTGTGTAAGCTGCTAAAATCGTTATCAGGTCTAGTACCTCTCGTAGCGCGCAGGTGCGTAACCATGAGTCCGTCGACTCCACCGGCTCAAGGGAGCCTGAATATAAAGTTAAACCAGATTGGTCGCACACTGCTACTCCTACCAGGCGTGTTCCCCCAATGAAAATGGTCCCTGAAGGTCAGCGTCGGCGGATACACCTATGCTCGAGTGTGAATGCAAGTATGCGTGGCGTGTGCCATCCCTGGACACGTGTTTCGAGGTAGTTGCCTCTCGTCAGCAGGGAGTAGGAAAATGTGTGGGGTTGCTGTGTAAGCTGCTAAAATCGTTATCAGGTCTAGTACCTCTCGTAGCGCGCAGGTGCGTAACCATGAGTCCGTCGACTCCACCGGCTCAAGGGAGCCTGAATATAAAGTTAAACCAGATTGGTCGCACACTGCTACACCTACCAGGCGTGTTCCCCCAATGAAAATGGTCCCTGAAGGTCAGCGTCGGCGGATACACCTATGCTCGAGTGTGAATGCAAGTATGCGTGGCGTGTGCCATCCCTGGACACGTGTTTCGAGGTAGTTGCCTCTCGTCAGCAGGGAGTAGGAAAATGTGTGGGGTTGCTGTGTAAGCTGCTAAAATTGTTATCAGGTCTAGTACCTCTCGTAGCGCGCAGGTGCGTAACCATGAGTCCGTCGACTCCACCGGCTCAAGGGAGCCTGAATATAAAGTTAAACCAGATTGGTCGCACACTGCTACACCTACCAGGCGTGTTCCCCCAATGAAAATGGTCCCTGAAGGTCAGCGTCGGCGGATACACCTATGCTCGAGTGTGAATGCAAGTATGCGTGGCGTGTGCCATCCCTGGACACGTGTTTCGAGGTAGTTGCCTCTCGTCAGCAGGGAGTAGGAAAATGTGTGGGGTTGCTGTGTAAGCTGCTAAAATCGTTATCAGGTCTAGTACCTCTCGTAGCGCGCAGGTGCGTAACCATGAGTCCGTCGACTCCACCGGCTCAAGGGAGCCTGAATATAAAGTTAAACCAGATTGGTCGCACACTGCTACACCTACCAGGCGTGTTCCCCCAATGAAAATGGTCCCTGAAGGTCAGCGTCGGCGGATACACCTATGCTCGAGTGTGAATGCAAGTATGCGTGGCGTGTGCCATCCCTGGACACGTGTTTCGAGGTAGTTGCCTCTCGTCAGCAGGGAGTAGGAAAATGTGTGGGGTTGCTGTGTAAGCTGCTAAAATCGTTATCAGGTCTAGTACCTCTCGTAGCGCGCAGGTGCGTAACCATGAGTCCGTCGACTCCACCGGCTCAAGGGAGCCTGAATATAAAGTTAAACCAGATTGGTCGCACACTGCTACACCTACCAGGCGTGTTCCCCCAATGAAAATGGTCCCTGAAGGTCAGCGTCGGCGGATACACCTATGCTCGAGTGTGAATGCAAGTATGCGTGGCGTGTGCCATCCCTGAACACGTGTTTCGAGGTAGTTGCCTCTCGTCAGCAGGGAGTAGGAAAATGTGTGGGGTTGCTGTGTAAGCTGCTAAAATCGTTATCAGGTCTAGTACCTCTCGTAGCGCGCAGGTGCGTAACCATGAGTCCGTCGACTGCACCGGCTCAAGGGAGCCTGAATATAAAGTTAAACCAGATTGGTCGCACACTGCTACACCTACCAGGCGTGTTCCCCCAATGAAAATGGTCCCTGAAGGTCAGCGTCGGCGGATACACCTATGCTCGAGTGTGAATGCAAGTATGCGTGGCGTGTGCCATCCCTGGACACGTGTTTCGAGGTAGTTGCCTCTCGTCAGCAGGGAGTAGGAAAATGTGTGGGGTTGCTGTGTAAGCTGCTAAAATCGTTATCAGGTCTAGTACCTCTCGTAGCGCGCAGGTGCGTAACCATGAGTCCGTCGACTCCACCGGCTCAAGGGAGCCTGAATGTAAAGTTAAACCAGATTGGTCGCACACTGCTACACCTACCAGGCGTGTTCCCCCAATGAAAATGGTCCCTGAAGGTCAGCGTCGGCGGATACACCTATGCTCGAGTGTGAATGCAAGTATGCGTGGCGTGTGCCATCCCTGGACACGTGTTTCGAGGTAGTTGCCTCTCGTCAGCAGGGAGTAGGAAAATGTGTGGGGTTGCTGTGTAAGCTGCTAAAATCGCTATCAGGTCTAGTACCTCTCGTAGCGCGCAGGTGCGTAACCATGAGTCCGTCGACTCCACCGGCTCAAGGGAGCCTGAATATAAAGTTAAACCAGATTGGTTGCACACTGCTACACCTACCAGGCGTGTTCCCCCAATGAAAATGGTCTCTGAAGGTCAGCGTCGGCGGATACACCTATGCTCGAGTGTGAATGCAAGTATGCGTGGCGTGTGCCATCCCTGGACACGTGTTTTGAGGTAGTTGCCTCTCGTCAGCAGGGAGTAGGAAAATGTGTGGGGTTGCTGTGTAAGCTGCTAAAATCGTTATCAGGTCTAGTACCTCTCGTAGCGCGCAGGTGCGTAACCATGAGTCCGTCGACTCCACCGGCTCAAGGGAGCCTGAATATAAAGTTAAACCAGATTGGTCGCACACTGCTACACCTACCAGGCGTGTTCCCCCAATGAAAATGGTCCCTGAAGGTCAGCGTCGGCGGATACACCTATGCTCGAGTGTGAATGCAAGTATGCGTGGCGTGTGCCATCCCTGGACACGTGTTTCGAGGTAGTTGCCTCTCGTCAGCAGGGAGTAGGAAAATGTGTGGGGTTGCTGTGTAAGCTGCTAAAATCGTTATCAGGTCTAGTACCTCTCGTAGCGCGCAGGTGCGTAACCATGAGTCCGTCGACTCCACCGGCTCAAGGGAGCCTGAATATAAAGTTAAACCAGATTGGTCGCACACTGCTACACCTACCAGGCTGTTCCCCCAATGAAAATGGTCCCTGAAGGTCAGCGTCGGCGGATACACCTATGCTCGAGTGTGAATGCAAGTATGCGTGGCGTGTGCCATCCCTGGACACGTGTTTCGAGGTAGTTGCCTCTCGTCAGCAGGGAGTAGGAAAATGTGTGGGGTTGCTGTGTAAGCTGCTAAAATCGTTATCAGGTCTAGTACCTCTCGTAGCGCGCAGGTGCGTAACCATGAGTCCGTCGACTCCACCGGCTCAAGGGAGCCTGAATATAAAGTTAAACCAGATTGGTCGCACACTGCTACACCTACCAGGCGTGTTCCCCCAATGAAAATGGTCCTTGAAGGTCAGCGTCGGCGGATACACCTATGCTCGAGTGTGAATGCAAGTATGCGTGGCGTGTGCCATCCCTGGACACGTGTTTCGAGGTAGTTGCCTCTCGTCAGCAGGGAGTAGGAAAATGTGTGGGGTTGCTGTGTAAGCTGCTAAAATCGTTATCAGGTCTAGTACCTCTCGTAGCGCGCAGGTGCGTAACCATGAGTCCGTCGACTCCACCGGCTCAAGGGAGCCTGAATATAAAGTTAAACCAGATTGGTTGCACACTGCTACACCTACCAGGCGTGTTCCCCCAATGAAAATGGTCCCTGAAGGTCAGCGTCGGCGGATACACCTATGCTCGAGTGTGAATGCAAGTATGCGTGGCGTGTGCCATCCCTGGACACGTGTTTCGAGGTAGTTGCCTCTCGTCAGCAGGGAGTAGGAAAATGTGTGGGGTTGCTGTGTAAGCTGCTAAAATCGTTATCAGGTCTAGTACCTCTCGTAGCGCGCAGGTGCGTAACCATGAGTCCGTCGACTCCACCGGCTCAAGGGAGCCTGAATATAAAGTTAAACCAGATTGGTCGCACACTGCTACACCTACCAGGCGTGTTCCCCCAATGAAAATGGTCCCTGAAGGTCAGCGTCGGCGGATACACCTATGCTCGAGTGTGAATGCAAGTATGCGTGGCGTGTGCCATCCCTGGACACGTGTTTCGAGGTAGTTGCCTCTCGTCAGCAGGGAGTAGGAAAATGTGTGGGGTTGCTGTGTAAGCTGCTAAAATCGTTATCAGGTCTAGTACCTCTCGTAGCGCGCAGGTGCGTAACCATGAGTCCGTCGACTCCACCGGCTCAAGGGAGCCTGAATATAAAGTTAAACCAGATTGGTCGCACACTGCTACACCTACCAGGCTGTTCCCCCAATGAAAATGGTCCCTGAAGGTCAGCGTCGGCGGATACACCTATGCTCGAGTGTGAATGCAAGTATGCGTGGCGTGTGCCATCCCTGGACACGTGTTTCGAGGTAGTTGCCTCTCGTCAGCAGGGAGTAGGAAAATGTGTGGGGTTGCTGTGTAAGCTGCTAAAATCGTTATCAGGTCTAGTACCTCTCGTAGCGCGCAGGTGTGTAACCATGAGTCCGTCGACTCCACCGGCTCAAGGGAGCCTGAATATAAAGTTAAACCAGATTGGTCGCACACTGCTACACCTACCAGGCGTGTTCCCCCAATGAAAATGGTCCTTGAAGGTCAGCGTCGGCGGATACACCTATGCTCGAGTGTGAATGCAAGTATGCGTGGCGTGTGCCATCCCTGGACACGTGTTTCGAGGTAGTTGCCTCTCGTCAGCAGGGAGTAGGAAAATGTGTGGGGTTGCTGTGTAAGCTGCTAAAATCGTTATCAGGTCTAGTACCTCTCGTAGCGCGCAGGTGCGTAACCATGAGTCCGTCGACTCCACCGGCTCAAGGGAGCCTGAATATAAAGTTAAACCAGATTGGTCGCACACTGCTACACCTACCAGGCGTGTTCCCCCAATGAAAATGGTCCCTGAAGGTCAGCGTCGGCGGATACACCTATGCTCGAGTGTGAATGCAAGTATGCGTGGCGTGTGCCATCCCTGGACACGTGTTTCGAGGTAGTTGCCTCTCGTCAGCAGGGAGTAGGAAAATGTGTGGGGTTGCTGTGTAAGCTGCTAAAATCGTTATCAGGTCTAGTACCTCTCGTAGCGCGCAGGTGCGTAACCATGAGTCCGTCGACTCCACCGGCTCAAGGGAGCCTGAATATAAAGTTAAACCAGATTGGTCGCACACTGCTACACCTACCAGGCGTGTTCCCCCAATGAAAATGGTCCCTGAAGGTCAGCGTCGGCGGATACACCTATGCTCGAGTGTGAATGCAAGTATGCGTGGCGTGTGCCATCCCTGGACACGTGTTTCGAGGTAGTTGCCTCTCGTCAGCAGGGAGTAGGAAAATGTGTGGGGTTGCTGTGTAAGCTGCTAAAATCGTTATCAGGTCTAGTACCTCTCGTAGCGCGCAGGTGCGTAACCATGAGTCCGTCGACTCCACCGGCTCAAGGGAGCCTGAATATAAAGTTAAACCAGATTGGTCGCACACTGCTACACCTACCAGGCGTGTTCCCCCAATGAAAATGGTCCCTGAAGGTCAGCGTCGGCGGATACACCTATGCTCGAGTGTGAATGCAAGTATGCGTGGCGTGTGCCATCCCTGGACACGTGTTTCGAGGTAGTTGCCTCTCGTCAGCAGGGAGTAGGAAAATGTGTGGGGTTGCTGTGTAAGCTGCTAAAATCGTTATCAGGTCTAGTACCTCTCGTAGCGCGCAGGTGCGTAACCATGAGTCCGTCGACTCCACCGGCTCAAGGGAGCCTGAATGTAAAGTTAAACCAGATTGGTCACACACTGCTACACCTACCAGGCGTGTTCCCCCAATGAAAATGGTCCCTGAAGGTCAGCGTCGGCGGATACACCTATGCTCGAGTGTGAATGCAAGTATGCGTGGCGTGTGCCATCCCTGGACACGTGTTTCGAGGTAGTTGCCTCTCGTCAGCAGGGAGTAGGAAAATGTGTGGGGTTGCTGTGTAAGCTGCTAAAATCGCTATCAGGTCTAGTACCTCTCGTAGCGCGCAGGTGCGTAACCATGAGTCCGTCGACTCCACCGGCTCAAGGGAGCCTGAATATAAAGTTAAACCAGATTGGTTGCACACTGCTACACCTACCAGGCGTGTTCCCCCAATGAAAATGGTCCCTGAAGGTCAGCGTCGGCGGATACACCTATGCTCGAGTGTGAATGCAAGTATGCGTGGCGTGTGCCATCCCTGGACACGTGTTTTGAGGTAGTTGCCTCTCGTCAGCAGGGAGTAGGAAAATGTGTGGGGTTGCTGTGTAAGCTGCTAAAATCGTTATCAGGTCTAGTACCTCTCGTAGCGCGCAGGTGCGTAACCATGAGTCCGTCGACTCCACCGGCTCAAGGGAGCCTGAATATAAAGTTAAACCAGATTGGTCGCACACTGCTACACCTACCAGGCGTGTTCCCCCAATGAAAATGGTCCCTGAAGGTCAGCGTCGGCGGATACACCTATGCTCGAGTGTGAATGCAAGTATGCGTGGCGTGTGCCATCCCTGGACACGTGTTTCGAGGTAGTTGCCTCTCGTCAGCAGGGAGTAGGAAAATGTGTGGGGTTGCTGTGTAAGCTGCTAAAATCGTTATCAGGTCTAGTACCTCTCGTAGCGCGCAGGTGCGTAACCATGAGTCCGTCGACTCCACCGGCTCAAGGGAGCCTGAATATAAAGTTAAACCAGATTGGTCGCACACTGCTACACCTACCAGGCTGTTCCCCCAATGAAAATGGTCCCTGAAGGTCAGCGTCGGCGGATACACCTATGCTCGAGTGTGAATGCAAGTATGCGTGGCGTGTGCCATCCCTGGACACGTGTTTCGAGGTAGTTGCCTCTCGTCAGCAGGGAGTAGGAAAATGTGTGGGGTTGCTGTGTAAGCTGCTAAAATCGTTATCAGGTCTAGTACCTCTCGTAGCGCGCAGGTGTGTAACCATGAGTCCGTCGACTCCACCGGCTCAAGGGAGCCTGAATATAAAGTTAAACCAGATTGGTCGCACACTGCTACACCTACCAGGCGTGTTCCCCCAATGAAAATGGTCCTTGAAGGTCAGCGTCGGCGGATACACCTATGCTCGAGTGTGAATGCAAGTATGCGTGGCGTGTGCCATCCCTGGACACGTGTTTCGAGGTAGTTGCCTCTCGTCAGCAGGGAGTAGGAAAATGTGTGGGGTTGCTGTGTAAGCTGCTAAAATCGTTATCAGGTCTAGTACCTCTCGTAGCGCGCAGGTGCGTAACCATGAGTCCGTCGACTCCACCGGCTCAAGGGAGCCTGAATATAAAGTTAAACCAGATTGGTCGCACACTGCTACACCTACCAGGCGTGTTCCCCCAATGAAAATGGTCCCTGAAGGTCAGCGTCGGCGGATACACCTATGCTCGAGTGTGAATGCAAGTATGCGTGGCGTGTGCCATCCCTGGACACGTATTTCGAGGTAGTTGCCTCTCGTCAGCAGGGAGTAGGAAAATGTGTGGGGTTGCTGTGTAAGCTGCTAAAATCGTTATCAGGTCTAGTACCTCTCGTAGCGCGCAGGTGCGTAACCATGAGTCCGTCGACTCCACCGGCTCAAGGGAGCCTGAATATAAAGTTAAACCAGATTGGTCGCACACTGCTACACCTACCAGGCGTGTTCCCCCAATGAAAATGGTCCCTGAAGGTCAGCGTCGGCGGATACACCTATGCTCGAGTGTGAATGCAAGTATGCGTGGCGTGTGCCATCCCTGGACACGTGTTTCGAGGTAGTTGCCTCTCGTCAGCAGGGAGTAGGAAAATGTGTGGGGTTGCTGTGTAAGCTGCTAAAATCGTTATCAGGTCTAGTACCTCTCGTAGCGCGCAGGTGCGTAACCATGAGTCCGTCGACTCCACCGGCTCAAGGGAGCCTGAATATAAAGTTAAACCAGATTGGTCGCACACTGCTACACCTACCAGGCGTGTTCCCCCAATGAAAAAGGTCCCTGAAGGTCAGCGTCGGCGGATACACCTATGCTCGAGTGTGAATGCAAGTATGCGTGGCGTGTGCCATCCCTGGACATGTGTTTCGAGGTAGTTGCCTCTCGTCAGCAGGGAGTAGGAAAATGTGTGGGGTTGCTGTGTAAGCTGCTAAAATCGTTATCAGGTCTAGTACCTCTCGTAGCGCGCAGGTGCGTAACCATGAGTCCGTCGACTCCACCGGCTCAAGGGAGCCTGAATATAAAGTTAAACCAGATTGGTCGCACACTGCTACACCTACCAGGCGTGTTCCCCCAATGAAAATGGTCCCTGAAGGTCAGCGTCGGCGGATACACCTATGCTCGAGTGTGAATGCAAGTATGCGCGGCGTGTGCCATCCCTGGACACGTGTTTCGAGGTAGTTGCCTCTCGTCAGCAGGGAGTAGGAAAATGTGTGGGGTTGCTGTGTAAGCTGCTAAAATCGTTATCAGGTCTAGTACCTCTCGTAGCGCGCAGGTGCGTAACCATGAGTCCGTCGACTCCACCGGCTCAAGGGAGCCTGAATATAAAGTTAAACCAGATTGGTCGCACACTGCTACACCTACCAGGCGTGTTCCCCCAATGAAAATGGTCCCTGAAGGTCAGCGTCGGCGGATACACCTATGCTCGAGTGTGAATGCAAGTATGCGCGGCGTGTGCCATCCCTGGACACGTGTTTCGAGGTAGTTGCCTCTCGTCAGCAGGGAGTAGGAAAATGTGTGGGGTTGCTGTGTAAGCTGCTAAAATCGTTATCAGGTCTAGTACCTCTCGTAGCGCGCAGGTGCGTAACCATGAGTCCGTCGACTCCACCGGCTCAAGGGAGCCTGAATATAAAGTTAAACCAGATTGGTCGCACACTGCTACACCTACCAGGCGTGTTCCCCCAATGAAAATGGTCCCTGAAGGTCAGCGTCGGCGGATACACCTATGCTCGAGTGTGAATGCAAGTATGCGTGGCGTGTGCCATCCCTGGACACGTGTTTCGAGGTAGTTGCCTCTCGTCAGCAGGGAGTAGGAAAATGTGTGGGGTTGCTGTGTAAGCTGCTAAAATCGCTATCAGGTCTAGTACCTCTCGTAGCGTGCAGGTGCGTAACCATGAGTCCGTCGACTCCACCGGCTCAAGGGAGCCTGAATATAAAGTTAAACCAGATTGGTCGCACACTGCTACACCTACCAGGCGTGTTCCCCCAATGAAAATGGTCCCTGAAGGTCAGCGTCGGCGGATACACCTATGCTCGAGTGTGAATGCAAGTATGCGTGGCGTGTGCCATCCCTGGACACGTGTTTTGAGGTAGTTGCCTCTCGTCAGCAGGGAGTAGGAAAATGTGTGGGGTTGCTGTGTAAGCTGCTAAAATCGTTATCAGGTCTAGTACCTCTCGTAGCGCGCAGGTGCGTAACCATGAGTCCGTCGACTCCACCGGCTCAAGGGAGCCTGAATATAAAGTTAAACCAGATTGGTCGCACACTGCTACACCTACCAGGCGTGTTCCCCCAATGAAAATGGTCCCTGAAGGTCAGCGTCGGCGGATACACCTATGCTCGAGTGTGAATGCAAGTATGCGTGGCGTGTGCCATCCCTGGACACGTGTTTCGAGGTAGTTGCCTCTCGTCAGCAGGGAGTAGGAAAATGTGTGGGGTTGCTGTGTAAGCTGCTAAAATCGTTATCAGGTCTAGTACCTCTCGTAGCGCGCAGGTGCGTAACCATGAGTCCGTCGACTCCACCGGCTCAAGGGAGCCTGAATATAAAGTTAAACCAGATTGGTCGCACACTGCTACACCTACCAGGCGTGTTCCCCCAATGAAAATGGTCCCTGAAGGTCAGCGTCGGCGGATACACCTATGCTCGAGTGTGAATGCAAGTATGCGTGGCGTGTGCCATCCCTGGACACGTGTTTCGAGGTAGTTGCCTCTCGTCAGCAGGGAGTAGGAAAATGTGTGGGGTTGCTGTGTAAGCTGCTAAAATCGTTATCAGGTCTAGTACCTCTCGTAGCGCGCAGGTGCGTAACCATGAGTCCGTCGACTCCACCGGCTCAAGGGAGCCTGAATATAAAGTTAAACCAGATTGGTCGCACACTGCTACACCTACCAGGCGTGTTCCCCCAATGAAAATGGTCCCTGAAGGTCAGCGTCAGCGGATACACCTATGCTCGAGTGTGAATGCAAGTATGCGTGGCGTGTGCCATCCCTGGACACGTGTTTCGAGGTAGTTGCCTCTCATCAGCAGGGAGTAGGAAAATGTGTGGGGTTGCTGTGTAAGCTGCTAAAATCGTTATCAGGTCTAGTACCTCTCGTAGCGCGCAGGTGCGTAACCATGAGTTCGTCGACTCCACCGGCTCAAGGGAGCCTGAATATAAAGTTAAACCAGATTGGTCGCACACTGCTACACCTACCAGGCGTGTTCCCCCAATGAAAATGGTCCCTGAAGGTCAGCGTCGGCGGATACACCTATGCTCGAGTGTGAATGCAAGTATGCGTGGCGTGTGCCATCCCTGGACACGTGTTTCGAGGTAGTTGCCTCTCGTCAGCAGGGAGTAGGAAAATGTGTGGGGTTGCTGTGTAAGCTGCTAAAATCGTTATCAGGTCTAGTACCTCTCGTAGCGCGCAGGTGCGTAACCATGAGTCCGTCGACTCCACCGGCTCAAGGGAGCCTGAATATAAAGTTAAACCAGATTGGTCGCACACTGCTACACCTACCAGGCGTGTTCCCCCAATGAAAATGGTCCCTGAAGGTCAGCGTCGGCGGATACACCTATGCTCGAGTGTGAATGCAAGTATGCGTGGCGTGTGCCATCCCTGGACACGTGTTTCGAGGTAGTTGCCTCTCGTCAGCAGGGAGTAGGAAAATGTGTGGGGTTGCTGTGTAAGCTGCTAAAATCGTTATCAGGTCTAGTACCTCTCGTAGCGCGCAGGTGCGTAACCATGAGTCCGTCGACTCCACCGGCTCAAGGGAGCCTGAATATAAAGTTAAACCAGATTGGTCGCACACTGCTACACCTACCAGGCGTGTTCCCCCAATGAAAATGGTCCCTGAAGGTCAGCGTCGGCGGATACACCTATGCTCGAGTGTGAATGCAAGTATGCGTGGCGTGTGCCATCCCTGGACACGTGTTTCGAGGTAGTTGCCTCTCGTCAGCAGGGAGTAGGAAAATGTGTGGGGTTGCTGTGTAAGCTGCTAAAATCGTTATCAGGTCTAGTACCTCTCGTAGCGCGCAGGTGCGTAACCATGAGTCCGTCGACTCCACCGGCTCAAGGGAGCCTGAATATAAAGTTAAACCAGATTGGTCGCACACTGCTACACCTACCAGGCGTGTTCCCCCAATGAAAATGGTCCCTGAAGGTCAGCGTCGGCGGATACACCTATGCTCGAGTGTGAATGCAAGTATGCGTGGCGTGTGCCATCCCTGGACACGTGTTTCGAGGTAGTTGCCTCTCGTCAGCAGGGAGTAGGAAAATGTGTGGGGTTGCTGTGTAAGCTGCTAAAATCGTTATCAGGTCTAGTACCTCTCGTAGCGCGCAGGTGCGTAACCATGAGTCCGTCGACTCCACCGGCTCAAGGGAGCCTGAATATAAAGTTAAACCAGATTGGTCGCACACTGCTACACCTACCAGGCGTGTTCGCCCAATGAAAATGGTCCCTGAAGGTCAGCGTCGGCGGATACACCTATGCTCGAGTGTGAATGCAAGTATGCGTGGCGTGTGCCATCCCTGGACACGTGTTTCGAGGTAGTTGCCTCTCGTCAGCAGGGAGTAGGAAAATGTGTGGGGTTGCTGTGTAAGCTGCTAAAATCGTTATCAGGTCTAGTACCTCTCGTAGCGCGCAGGTGCATAACCATGAGTCCGTCGACTCCACCGGCTCAAGGGAGCCTGAATATAAAGTTAAACCAGATTGGTCGCACACTGCTACACCTACCAGGCGTGTTCCCCCAATGAAAATGGTCCCTGAAGGTCAGCGTCGGCGGATACACCTATGCTCGAGTGTGAATGCAAGTATGCGTGGCGTGTGCCATCCCTGGACACGTGTTTCGAGGTAGTTGCCTCTCGTCAGCAGGGAGTAGAAAAATGTGTGGGGTTGCTGTGTAAGCTGCTAAAATCGTTATCAGGTCTAGTACCTCTCGTAGCGCGCAGGTGCAAAACCATGAGTCCGTCGACTCCAATGGCTCAAGGGAGCCTGAATATAAAGTTAAACCAGATTGGTCGCACACTGCTACACCTACCAGGCGTGTTCCCCCAATGAAAATGGTCCCTGAAGGTCAGCGTCGGCGGATACACCTATGCTCGAGTGTGAATGCAAGTATGCGTGGCGTGTGCCATCCCTGGACACGTGTTTCGAGGTAGTTGCCTCTCGTCAGCAGGGAGTAGGAAAATGTGCGGGGTTGCTGTGTAAGCTGCTAAAATCGTTATCAGGTCTAGTACCTCTCGTAGCGCGCAGGTGCGTAACCATGAGTCCGTCGACTCCACCGGCTCAAGGGAGCCTGAATATAAAGTTAAACCAGATTGGTCGCACACTGCTACACCTACCAGGCGTGTTCCCCCAATGAAAATGGTCCCTGAAGGTCAGCGTCGGCGGATACACCTATGCTCGAGTGTGAATGCAAGTATGCGTGGCGTGTGCCATCCCTGGACACGTGTTTCGAGGTAGTTGCCTCTCGTCAGCAGGGAGTAGGAAAATGTGTGGGGTTGCTGTGTAAGCTGCTAAAATCGTTATCAGGTCTAGTACCTCTCGTAGCACGCAGGTGCGTAACCATGAGTCCGTCGACTCCACCGGCTCAAGGGAGCCTGAATATAAAGTTAAACCAGATTGGTCGCACACTGCTACCCCTACCAGGCGTGTTCCCCCAATGAAAATGGTCCCTGAAGGTCAGCGTCGGCGGATACACCTATGCTCGAGTGTGAATGCAAGTATGCGTGGCGTGTGCCATCCCTGGACACGTGTTTCGAGGTAGTTGCCTCTCGTCAGCAGGGAGTAGGAAAATGTGTGGGGTTGCTGTGTAAGCTGCTAAAATCGTTATCAGGTCTAGTACCTCTCGTAGCGTGCAGGTGTGTAACCATGAGTCCGTCGACTCCACCGGCTCAAGGGAGCCTGAATATAAAGTTAAACCAGATTGGTCGCACACTGCTACACCTACCAGGCGTGTTCCCCAAATGAAAATGGTCCCTGAAGGTCAGCGTCGGCGGATACACCTATGCTCCAGTGTGAATGCAAGTATGCGTGGCGTGTGCCATCCCTGGACACGTGTTTCGAGGTAGTTGCCTCTCGTCAGCAGGCAGTAGGAAAATGTGTGGGGTTGCTGTGTAAGCTGCTAAAATCGTTATCAGGTCTAGTACCTCTCGTAGCGCGCAGGTGCGTAACCATGAGTCTGTCGACTCCACCGGCTCAAGGGAGCCTGAATATGAAGTTAAACCAGATTGGTCGCACACTGCTACACCTACCAGGCGTGTTCCCCCAATGAAAATGGTCCCTGAAGGTCAGCATCGGCGGATACACCTATGCTCGAGTGTGAATGCAAGTATGCGTGGCGTGTGCCATCCCTGGACACGTGTTTCGAGGTAGTTGCCTCTCGTCAGCAGGGAGTAGGAAAATGTGTGGGGTTGCTGTGTAAGCTGCTAAAATCGTTATCAGGTCTAGTACCTCTCGTAGCGCGCAGGTGCATAACCATGAGTCCGTCGACTCCACCGGCTCAAGGGAGCCTGAATATAAAGTTAAACCAGATTGGTCGCACACTGCTACACCTACCAGGCGTGTTCCCCCAATGAAAATGGTCCCTGAAGGTCAGCATCGGCGGATACACCTATGCTCGAGTGTGAATGCAAGTATGCGTGGCGTGTGCCATCCCTGGACACGTGTTTCGAGGTAGTTGCCTCTCGTCAGCAGGGAGTAGGAAAATGTGTGGGGTTGCTGTGTAAGCTGCTAAAATCGTTATCAGGTCTAGTACCTCTCGTAGCGCGCAGGTGCGTAACCATGAGTCCGTCGACTCCACCGGCTCAAGGGAGCCTGAATATAAAGTTAAACCAGATTGGTCGCACACTGCTACACCTACCAGGCGTGTTCCCCCAATGAAAATGGTCCCTGAAGGTCAGCGTCGGCGGATACACCTATGCTCGAGTGTGAATGCAAGTATGCGTGGCGTGTGCCATCCCTGGACACGTGTTTTGAGGTAGTTGCCTCTCGTCAGCAGGGAGTAGGAAAATGTGTGGGGTTGCTGTGTAAGCTGCTAAAATCGTTATCAGGTCTAGTACCTCTCGTAGCGCGCAGGTGCGTAACCATGAGTCCGTCGACTCCATCGGCTCAAGGGAGCCTGAATATAAAGTTAAACCAGATTGGTCGCACACTGCTACACCTACCAGGCGTGTTCCCCCAATGAAAATGGTCCCTGAAGGTCAGCGTCGGCGGATACACCTATGCTCGAGTGTGAATGCAAGTATGCGTGGCGTGTGCCATCCCTGGACACGTGTTTCGAGGTAGTTGCCTCTCGTCAGCAGGGAGTAGGAAAATGTGTGGGGTTGCTGTGTAAGCTGCTAAAATCGTTATCAGGTCTAGTACCTCTCGTAGCGCGCAGGTGCGTAACCATGAGTCCGTCGACTCCACCGGCTCAAGGGAGCCTGAATATAAAGTTAAACCAGATTGGTCGCACACTGCTACACCTACCAGGCTGTTCCCCCAATGAAAATGGTCCCTGAAGGTCAGCGTCGGCGGATACACCTATGCTCGAGTGTGAATGCAAGTATGCGTGGCGTGTGCCATCCCTGGACACGTGTTTCGAGGTAGTTGCCTCTCGTCAGCAGGGAGTAGGAAAATGTGTGGGGTTGCTGTGTAAGCTGCTAAAATCGTTATCAGGTCTAGTACCTCTCGTAGCGCGCAGGTGTGTAACCATGAGTCCGTCGACTCCACCGGCTCAAGGGAGCCTGAATATAAAGTTAAACCAGATTGGTCGCACACTGCTACACCTACCAGGCGTGTTCCCCCAATGAAAATGGTCCTTGAAGGTCAGCGTCGGCGGATACACCTATGCTCGAGTGTGAATGCAAGTATGCGTGGCGTGTGCCATCCCTGGACACGTGTTTCGAGGTAGTTGCCTCTCGTCAGCAGGGAGTAGGAAAATGTGTGGGGTTGCTGTGTAAGCTGCTAAAATCGTTATCAGGTCTAGTACCTCTCGTAGCGCGCAGGTGCGTAACCATGAGTCCGTCGACTCCACCGGCTCAAGGGAGCCTGAATATAAAGTTAAACCAGATTGGTCGCACACTGCTACACCTACCAGGCGTGTTCCCCCAATGAAAATGGTCCCTGAAGGTCAGCGTCGGCGGATACACCTATGCTCGAGTGTGAATGCAAGTATGCGTGGCGTGTGCCATCCCTGGACACGTGTTTCGAGGTAGTTGCCTCTCGTCAGCAGGGAGTAGGAAAATGTGTGGGGTTGCTGTGTAAGCTGCTAAAATCGTTATCAGGTCTAGTACCTCTCGTAGCGCGCAGGTGCGTAACCATGAGTCCGTCGACTCCACCGGCTCAAGGGAGCCTGAATATAAAGTTAAACCAGATTGGTCGCACACTGCTACACCTACCAGGCGTGTTCCCCCAATGAAAATGGTCCCTGAAGGTCAGCGTCGGCGGATACACCTATGCTCGAGTGTGAATGCAAGTATGCGTGGCGTGTGCCATCCCTGGACACGTGTTTCGAGGTAGTTGCCTCTCGTCAGCAGGGAGTAGGAAAATGTGTGGGGTTGCTGTGTAAGCTGCTAAAATCGTTATCAGGTCTAGTACCTCTCGTAGCGCGCAGGTGCGTAACCATGAGTCCGTCGACTCCACCGGCTCAAGGGAGCCTGAATATAAAGTTAAACCAGATTGGTCGCACACTGCTACACCTACCAGGCGTGTTCCCCCAATGAAAAAGGTCCCTGAAGGTCAGCGTCGGCGGATACACCTATGCTCGAGTGTGAATGCAAGTATGCGTGGCGTGTGCCATCCCTGGACATGTGTTTCGAGGTAGTTGCCTCTCGTCAGCAGGGAGTAGGAAAATGTGTGGGGTTGCTGTGTAAGCTGCTAAAATTGTTATCAGGTCTAGTACCTCTCGTAGCGCGCAGGTGCGTAACCATGAGTCCGTCGACTCCACCGGCTCAAGGGAGCCTGAATATAAAGTTAAACCAGATTGGTCGCACACTGCTACACCTACCAGGCGTGTTCCCCCAATGAAAATGGTCCCTGAAGGTCAGCGTCGGCGGATACACCTATGCTCGAGTGTGAATGCAAGTATGCGCGGCGTGTGCCATCCCTGGACACGTGTTTCGAGGTAGTTGCCTCTCGTCAGCAGGGAGTAGGAAAATGTGTGGGGTTGCTGTGTAAACTGCTAAAATCGTTATCAGGTCTAGTACCTCTCGTAGCGCGCAGGTGCGTAACCATGAGTCCGTCGACTCCACCGGCTCAAGGGAGCCTGAATATAAAGTTAAACCAGATTGGTCGCACACTGCTACACCTACCAGGCGTGTTCCCCCAATGAAAATGGTCCCTGAAGGTCAGCGTCGGCGGATACACCTATGCTCGAGTGTGAATGCAAGTATGCGCGGCGTGTGCCATCCCTGGACACGTGTTTCGAGGTAGTTGCCTCTCGTCAGCAGGGAGTAGGAAAATGTGTGGGGTTGCTGTGTAAGCTGCTAAAATCGTTATCAGGTCTAGTACCTCTCGTAGCGCGCAGGTGCGTAACCATGAGTCCGTCGACTCCACCGGCTCAAGGGAGCCTGAATATAAAGTTAAACCAGATTGGTCGCACACTGCTACACCTACCAGGCGTGTTCCCCCAATGAAAATGGTCCCTGAAGGTCAGCGTCGGCGGATACACCTATGCTCGAGTGTGAATGCAAGTATGCGTGGCGTGTGCCATCCCTGGACACGTGTTTCGAGGTAGTTGCCTCTCGTCAGCAGGGAGTAGGAAAATGTGTGGGGTTGCTGTGTAAGCTGCTAAAATCGCTATCAGGTCTAGTACCTCTCGTAGCGTGCAGGTGCGTAACCATGAGTCCGTCGACTCCACCGGCTCAAGGGAGCCTGAATATAAAGTTAAACCAGATTGGTCGCACACTGCTACACCTACCAGGCGTGTTCCCCCAATGAAAATGGTCCCTGAAGGTCAGCGTCGGCGGATACACCTATGCTCGAGTGTGAATGCAAGTATGCGTGGCGTGTGCCATCCCTGGACACGTGTTTTGAGGTAGTTGCCTCTCGTCAGCAGGGAGTAGGAAAATGTGTGGGGTTGCTGTGTAAGCTGCTAAAATCGTTATCAGGTCTAGTACCTCTCGTAGCGCGCAGGTGCGTAACCATGAGTCCGTCGACTCCACCGGCTCAAGGGAGCCTGAATATAAAGTTAAACCAGATTGGTCGCACACTGCTACACCTACCAGGCGTGTTCCCCCAATGAAAATGGTCCCTGAAGGTCAGCGTCGGCGGATACACCTATGCTCGAGTGTGAATGCAAGTATGCGTGGCGTGTGCCATCCCTGGACACGTGTTTCGAGGTAGTTGCCTCTCGTCAGCAGGGAGTAGGAAAATGTGTGGGGTTGCTGTGTAAGCTGCTAAAATCGTTATCAGGTCTAGTACCTCTCGTAGCGCGCAGGTGCGTAACCATGAGTCCGTCGACTCCACCGGCTCAAGGGAGCCTGAATATAAAGTTAAACCAGATTGGTCGCACACTGCTACACCTACCAGGCGTGTTCCCCCAATGAAAATGGTCCCTGAAGGTCAGCGTCGGCGGATACACCTATGCTCGAGTGTGAATGCAAGTATGCGTGGCGTGTGCCATCCCTGGACACGTGTTTCGAGGTAGTTGCCTCTCGTCAGCAGGGAGTAGGAAAATGTGTGGGGTTGCTGTGTAAGCTGCTAAAATCGTTATCAGGTCTAGTACCTCTCGTAGCGCGCAGGTGCGTAACCATGAGTCCGTCGACTCCACCGGCTCAAGGGAGCCTGAATATAAAGTTAAACCAGATTGGTCGCACACTGCTACACCTACCAGGCGTGTTCCCCCAATGAAAATGGTCCCTGAAGGTCAGCGTCAGCGGATACACCTATGCTCGAGTGTGAATGCAAGTATGCGTGGCGTGTGCCATCCCTGGACACGTGTTTCGAGGTAGTTGCCTCTCATCAGCAGGGAGTAGGAAAATGTGTGGGGTTGGTGTGTAAGCTGCTAAAATCGTTATCAGGTCTAGTACCTCTCGTAGCGCGCAGGTGCGTAACCATGAGTTCGTCGACTCCACCGGCTCAAGGGAGCCTGAATATAAAGTTAAACCAGATTGGTCGCACACTGCTACACCTACCAGGCGTGTTCCCCCAATGAAAATGGTCCCTGAAGGTCAGCGTCGGCGGATACACCTATGCTCGAGTGTGAATGCAAGTATGCGTGGCGTGTGCCATCCCTGGACACGTGTTTCGAGGTAGTTGCCTCTCGTCAGCAGGGAGTAGGAAAATGTGTGGGGTTGCTGTGTAAGCTGCTAAAATCGTTATCAGGTCTAGTACCTCTCGTAGCGCGCAGGTGCGTAACCATGAGTCCGTCGACTCCACCGGCTCAAGGGAGCCTGAATATAAAGTTAAACCAGATTGGTCGCACACTGCTACACCTACCAGGCGTGTTCCCCCAATGAAAATGGTCCCTGAAGGTCAGCGTCGGCGGATACACCTATGCTCGAGTGTGAATGCAAGTATGCGTGGCGTGTGCCATCCCTGGACACGTGTTTCGAGGTAGTTGCCTCTCGTCAGCAGGGAGTAGGAAAATGTGTGGGGTTGCTGTGTAAGCTGCTAAAATCGTTATCAGGTCTAGTACCTCTCGTAGCGCGCAGGTGCGTAACCATGAGTCCGTCGACTCCACCGGCTCAAGGGAGCCTGAATATAAAGTTAAACCAGATTGGTCGCACACTGCTACACCTACCAGGCGTGTTCCCCCAATGAAAATGGTCCCTGAAGGTCAGCGTCGGCGGATACACCTATGCTCGAGTGTGAATGCAAGTATGCGTGGCGTGTGCCATCCCTGGACACGTGTTTCGAGGTAGTTGCCTCTCGTCAGCAGGGAGTAGGAAAATGTGTGGGGTTGCTGTGTAAGCTGCTAAAATCGTTATCAGGTCTAGTACCTCTCGTAGCGCGCAGGTGCGTAACCATGAGTCCGTCGACTCCACCGGCTCAAGGGAGCCTGAATATAAAGTTAAACCAGATTGGTCGCACACTGCTACACCTACCAGGCGTGTTCCCCCAATGAAAATGGTCCCTGAAGGTCAGCGTCGGCGGATACACCTATGCTCGAGTGTGAATGCAAGTATGCGTGGCGTGTGCCATCCCTGGACACGTGTTTCGAGGTAGTTGCCTCTCGTCAGCAGGGAGTAGGAAAATGTGTGGGGTTGCTGTGTAAGCTGCTAAAATCGTTATCAGGTCTAGTACCTCTCGTAGCGCGCAGGTGCGTAACCATGAGTCCGTCGACTCCACCGGCTCAAGGGAGCCTGAATATAAAGTTAAACCAGATTGGTCGCACACTGCTACACCTACCAGGCGTGTTCGCCCAATGAAAATGGTCCCTGAAGGTCAGCGTCGGCGGATACACCTATGCTCGAGTGTGAATGCAACTATGCGTGGCGTGTGCCATCCCTGGACACGTGTTTCGAGGTAGTTGCCTCTCGTCAGCAGGGAGTAGGAAAATGTGTGGGGTTGCTGTGTAAGCTGCTAAAATCGTTATCAGGTCTAGTACCTCTCGTAGCGCGCAGGTGCGTAACCATGAGTCCGTCGACTCCACCGGCTCAAGGGAGCCTGAATACAAAGTTAAACCAGATTGGTCGCACACTGCTACACCTACCAGGCGTGTTCTCCCAATGAAAATGGTCCCTGAAGGTCAGCGTCGGCGGATACACCTATGCTCGAGTGTGAATGCAAGTATGCGTGGCGTTTGCCATCCCTGGACACGTGTTTCGAGGTAGTTGCCTCTCGTCAGCAGGGAGTAGGAAAATGTGTGGGGTTGCTGTGTAAGCTGCTAAAATCGTTATCAGGTCTAGTACCTCTCGTAGCGCGCAGGTGCATAACCATGAGTCCGTCGACTCCACCGGCTCAAGGGAGCCTGAATATAAAGTTAAACCAGATTGGTCGCACACTGCTACACCTACCAGGCGTGTTCCCCCAATGAAAATGGTCCCTGAAGGTCAGCGTCGGCGGATACACCTATGCTCGAGTGTGAATGCAAGTATGCGTGGCGTGTGCCATCCCTGGACACGTGTTTCGAGGTAGTTGCCTCTCTTCAGCAGGGAGTAGGAAAATGTGTGGGGTTGCTGTGTAAGCTGCTAAAATCGTTATCAGGTCTAGTACCTCTCGTAGCGCGCAGGTGCGTAACCATGAGTCCGTCGACTCCAATGGCTCAAGGGAGCCTGAATATAAAGTTAAACCAGATTGGTCGCACACTGCTACACCTACCAGGCATGTTCCCCCAATGAAAATGGTCCCTGAAGGTCAGCGTCGGCGGATACACCTATGCTCGAGTGTGAATGCAAGTATGCGTGGCGTGTGCCATCCCTGGACACGTGTTTCGAGGTAGTTGCCTCTCGTCAGCAGGGAGTAGGAAAATGTGCGGGGTTGCTGTGTAAGCTGCTAAAATCGTTATCAGGTCTAGTACCTCTCGTAGCGCGCAGGTGCGTAACCATGAGTCCGTCGACTCCACCGGCTCAAGGGAGCCTGAATATAAAGTTAAACCAGATTGGTCGCACACTGCTACACCTACCAGGCGTGTTCCCCCAATGAAAATGGTCCCTGAAGGTCAGCGTCGGCGGATACACCTATGCTCGAGTGTGAATGCAAGTATGCGTGGCGTGTGCCATCCCTGGACACGTGTTTCGAGGTAGTTGCCTCTCGTCAGCAGGGAGTAGGAAAATGTGTGGGGTTGCTGTGTAAGCTGCTAAAATCGTTATCAGGTCTAGTACCTCTCGTAGCACGCAGGTGCGTAACCATGAGTCCGTCGACTCCACCGGCTCAAGGGAGCCTGAATATAAAGTTAAACCAGATTGGTCGCACACTGCTACCCCTACCAGGCGTGTTCCCCCAATGAAAATGGTCCCTGAAGGTCAGCGTCGGCGGATACACCTATGCTCGAGTGTGAATGCAAGTATGCGTGGCGTGTGCCATCCCTGGACACGTGTTTCGAGGAAGTTGCCTCTCGTCAGCAGGGAGTAGGAAAATGTGTGGGGTTGCTGTGTAAGCTGCTAAAATCGTTATCAGGTCTAGTACCTCTCGTAGCGTGCAGGTGTGTAACCATGAGTCCGTCGACTCCACCGGCTCAAGGGAGCCTGAATATAAAGTTAAACCAGATTGGTCGCACACTGCTACACCTACCAGGCGTGTTCCCCAAATGAAAATGGTCCCTGAAGGTCAGCGTCGGCGGATACACCTATGCTCCAGTGTGAATGCAAGTATGCGTGGCGTGTGCCATCCCTGGACACGTGTTTCGAGGTAGTTGCCTCTCGTCAGCAGGCAGTAGGAAAATGTGTGGGGTTGCTGTGTAAGCTGCTAAAATCGTTATCAGGTCTAGTACCTCTCGTAGCGCGCAGGTGCGTAACCATGAGTCTGTCGACTCCACCGGCTCAAGGGAGCCTGAATATGAAGTTAAACCAGATTGGTCGCACACTGCTACACCTACCAGGCGTGTTCCCCCAATGAAAATGGTCCCTGAAGGTCAGCATCGGCGGATACACCTATGCTCGAGTGTGAATGCAAGTATGCGTGGCGTGTGCCATCCCTGGACACGTGTTTCGAGGTAGTTGCCTCTCGTCAGCAGGGAGTAGGAAAATGTGTGGGGTTGCTGTGTAAGCTGCTAAAATCGTTATCAGGTCTAGTACCTCTCGTAGCGCGCAGGTGCGTAACCATGAGTCCGTCGACTCCACCGGCTCAAGGGAGCCTGAATATAAAGTTAAACCAGATTGGTCGCACACTGCTACACCTACCAGGCGTGTTCCCCCAATGAAAATGGTCCCTGAAGGTCAGCATCGGCGGATACACCTATGCTCGAGTGTGAATGCAAGTATGCGTGGCGTGTGCCATCCCTGGACACGTGTTTCGAGGTAGTTGCCTCTCGTCAGCAGGGAGTAGGAAAATGTGTGGGGTTGCTGTGTAAGCTGCTAAAATCGTTATCAGGTCTAGTACCTCTCGTAGCGCGCAGGTGCGTAACCATGAGTCCGTCGACTCCACCGGCTCAAGGGAGCCTGAATATAAAGTTAAACCAGATTGGTCGCACACTGCTACACCTACCAGGCGTGTTCCCCCAATGAAAATGGTCCCTGAAGGTCAGCGTCGGCGGATACACCTATGCTCGAGTGTGAATGCAAGTATGCGTGGCGTGTGCCATCCCTGGACACGTGTTTCGAGGTAGTTGCCTCTCGTCAGCAGGGAGTAGGAAAATGTGTGGGGTTGCTGTGTAAGCTGCTAAAATCATTATCAGGTCTAGTACCTCTCGTAGCACGCAGGTGCGTAACCATGAGTCCGTCGACTCCACCGGCTCAAGGGAGCCTGAATATAAAGTTAAACCAGATTGGTCGCACACTGCTACACCTACCAGGCGTGTTCCCCCAATGAAAATGGTCCCTGAAGGTCAGCGTCGGCGGATACACCTATGCTCGAGTGTGAATGCAAGTATGCGTGGCGTGTGCCATCCCTGGACACGTGTTTCGAGGTAGTTGCCTCTCGTCAGCAGGGAGTAGGAAAATGTGTGGGGTTGCTGTGTAAGCTGCTAAAATCGTTATCAGGTCTAGTACCTCTCGTAGCGCGCAGGTGCGTAACCATGAGTCCGTCGACTCCACCGGCTCAAGGGAGCCTGAATATAAAGTTAAACCAGATTGGTCGCACACTGCTACACCTACCAGGCGTGTTCCCCCAATGAAAATGGTCCCTGAAGGTCAGCGTCGGCGGATACACCTATGCTCGAGTGTGAATGCAAGTATGCGTGGCGTGTGCCATCCCTGGACACGTGTTTCGAGGTAGTTGCCTCTCGTCAGCAGGGAGTAGGAAAATGTGTGGGGTTGCTGTGTAAGCTGCTAAAATCGTTATCAGGTCTAGTACCTCTCGTAGCGCGCAGGTGCGTAACCATGAGTCCGTCGACTCCACCGGCTCAAGGGAGCCTGAATATAAAGTTAAACCAGATTGGTCGCACACTGCTACACCTACCAGGCGTGTTCCCCCAATGAAAATGGTCCCTGAAGGTCAGCGTCGGCGGATACACCTATGCTCGAGTGTGAATGCAAGTATGCGTGGCGTGTGCCATCCCTGGACACGTGTTTCGAGGTAGTTGCCTCTCGTCAGCAGGGAGTAGGAAAATGTGTGGGGTTGCTGTGTAAGCTGCTAAAATCGTTATCAGGTCTAGTACCTCTCGTAGAGCGCAGGTGCGTAACCATGAGTCCGTCGACTCCACCGGCTCAAGGGAGCCTGAATATAAAGTTAAACCAGATTGGTCGCACACTGCTACACCTACCAGGCGTGTTCCCCCAATGAAAATGGTCCCTGAAGGTCAGCGTCGGCGGATACACCTATGCTCGAGTGTGAATGCAAGTATGCGTGGTGTTTGCCATCCCTGGACACGTGTTTCGAGGTAGTTGCCTCTCGTCAGCAGGGAGTAGGAAAATGTGTGGGGTTGCTGTGTAAGCTGCTAAAATCGTTATCAGGTCTAGTACCTCTCGTAGCGCGCAGGTGCATAACCATGAGTCCGTCGACTCCACCGGCTCAAGGGAGCCTGAATATAAAGTTAAACCAGATTGGTCGCACACTGCTACACCTACCAGGCGTGTTCCCCCAATGAAAATGGTCCCTGAAGGTCAGCGTCGGCGGATACACCTATGCTCGAGTGTGAATGCAAGTATGCGTGGCGTGTGCCATCCCTGGACACGTGTTTCGAGGTAGTTGCCTCTCGTCAGCAGGGAGTAGGAAAATGTGTGGGGTTGCTGTGTAAGCTGCTAAAATCGTTATCAGGTCTAGTACCTCTCGTATCGCGCAGGTGCGTAACCATGAGTCCGTCGACTCCACCGGCTCAAGGGAGCCTGAATATAAAGTTAAACCAGATTGGTCGCACACTGCTACACCTACCAGGCTGTTCCCCCAATGAAAATGGTCCCTGAAGGTCAGCGTCGGCGGATACACCTATGCTCGAGTGTGAATGCAAGTATGCGTGGCGTGTGCCATCCCTGGACACGTGTTTCGAGGTAGTTGCCTCTCGTCAGCAGGGAGTAGGAAAATGTGTGGGGTTGCTGTGTAAGCTGCTAAAATCGTTATCAGGTCTAGTACCTCTCGTAGCGCGCAGGTGCGTAACCATGAGTCCGTCGACTCCACCGGCTCAAGGGAGCCTGAATATAAAGTTAAACCAGATTGGTCGCACACTGCTACACCTACCAGGCGTGTTCCCCCAATGAAAATGGTCCTTGAAGGTCAGCGTCGGCGGATACACCTATGCTCGAGTGTGAATGCAAGTATGCGTGGCGTGTGCCATCCCTGGACACGTGTTTCGAGGTAGTTGCCTCTCGTCAGCAGGGAGTAGGAAAATGTGTGGGGTTGCTGTGTAAGCTGCTAAAATCGTTATCAGGTCTAGTACCTCTCGTAGCGCGCAGGTGCGTAACCATGAGTCCGTCGACTCCACCGGCTCAAGGGAGCCTGAATATAAAGTTAAACCAGATTGGTCGCACACTGCTACACCTACCAGGCGTGTTCCCCCAATGAAAATGGTCCCTGAAGGTCAGCGTCGGCGGATACACCTATGCTCGAGTGTGAATGCAAGTATGCGTGGCGTGTGCCATCCCTGGACACGTGTTTCGAGGTAGTTGCCTCTCGTCAGCAGGGAGTAGGAAAATGTGTGGGGTTGCTGTGTAAGCTGCTAAAATCGTTATCAGGTCTAGTACCTCTCGTAGCGCGCAGGTGCGTAACCATGAGTCCGTCGACTCCACCGGCTCAAGGGAGCCTGAATATAAAGTTAAACCAGATTGGTCGCACACTGCTACACCTACCAGGCGTGTTCCCCCAATGAAAATGGTCCCTGAAGGTCAGCGTCGGCGGATACACCTATGCTCGAGTGTGAATGCAAGTATGCGTGGCGTGTGCCATCCCTGGACACGTGTTTCGAGGTAGTTGCCTCTCGTCAGCAGGGAGTAGGAAAATGTGTGGGGTTGCTGTGTAAGCTGCTAAAATCGTTATCAGGTCTAGTACCTCTCGTAGCGCGCAGGTGCGTAACCATGAGTCCGTCGACTCCACCGGCTCAAGGGAGCCTGAATATAAAGTTAAACCAGATTGGTCGCACACTGCTACACCTACCAGGCGTGTTCCCCCAATTGAAAAAGGTCCCTGAAGGTCAGCGTCGACGGATACACCTATGCTCGAGTGTGAATGCAAGTATGCGTGGCGTGTGCCATCCCTGGACACGTGTTTCGAGGTAGTTGCCTCTCGTCAGCAGGGAGTAGGAAAATGTGTGGGGTTGCTGTGTAAGCTGCTAAAATCGTTATCAGGTCTAGTACCTCTCGTAGCGCGCAGGTGCGTAACCATGAGTCCGTCGACTCCACCGGCTCAAGGGAGCCTGAATATAAAGTTAAACCAGATTGGTCGCACACTGCTACACCTACCAGGCGTGTTCCCCCAATTGAAAAAGGTTCCTGAAGGTCAGCGTCGGCGGATACACCTATGCTCGAGTGTGAATGCAAGTATGCGTGGCGTGTGCCATCCCTGGACACGTGTTTCGAGGTAGTTGCCTCTCGTCAGCAGGGAGTAGGAAAATGTGTGGGGTTGCTGTGTAAGCTGCTAAAATCGTTATCAGGTCTAGTACCTCTCGTAGCGCGCAGGTGCGTAACCATGAGTCCGTCGACTCCACCGGCTCAAGGGAGCCTGAATATAAAGTTAAACCAGATTGGTCGCACACTGCTACACCTACCAGGCGTGTTCCCCCAATGAAAATGGTCCCTGAAGGTCAGCGTCGGCGGATACACCTATGCTCGAGTGTGAATGCAAGTATGCGCGGCGTGTGCCATCCCTGGACACGTGTTTCGAGGTAGTTGCCTCTCGTCAGCAGGGAGTAGGAAAATGTGTGGGGTTGCTGTGTAAGCTGCTAAAATCGTTATCAGGTCTAGTACCTCTCGTAGCGCGCAGGTGCGTAACCATGAGTCCGTCGACTCCACCGGCTCAAGGGAGCCTGAATATAAAGTTAAACCAGATTGGTCGCACACTGCTACACCTACCAGGCGTGTTCCCCCAATGAAAATGGTCCCTGAAGGTCAGCATCGGCGGATACACCTATGCTCGAGTGTGAATGCAAGTATGCGTGGCGTGTGCCATCCCTGGACACCTGTTTCGAGGTAGTTGCCTCTCGTCAGCAGGGAGTAGGAAAATGTGTGGGGTTGCTGTGTAAGCTGCTAAAATCGCTATCAGGTCTAGTACCTCTCGTAGCGCGCAGGTGCGTAACCATGAGTCCGTCGACTCCACCGGCTCAAGGGAGCCTGAATATAAAGTTAAACCAGATTGGTCGCACACTGCTACACCTACCAGGCGTGTTCCCCCAATGAAAATGGTCCCTGAAGGTCAGCGTCGGCGGATACACCTATGCTCGAGTGTGAATGCAAGTATGCGTGGCGTGTGCCATCCCTGGACACGTGTTTCGAGGTAGTTGCCTCTCGTCAGCAGGGAGTAGGAAAATGTGTGGGGTTGCTGTGTAAGCTGCTAAAATCGTTATCAGGTCTAGTACCTCTCGTAGCGCGCAGGTGCGTAACCATGAGTCCGTCGACTCCACCGGCTCAAGGGAGCCTGAATATAAAGTTAAACCAGATTGGTCGCACACTGCTACACCTACCAGGCGTGTTCCCCCAATGAAAATGGTCCCTGAAGGTCAGCGTCGGCGGATACACCTATGCTCGAGTGTGAATGCAAGTATGCGTGGCGTGTGCCATCCCTGGACACGTGTTTCGAGGTAGTTGCCTCTCGTCAGCAGGGAGTAGGAAAATGTGTGGGGTTGCTGTGTAAGCTGCTAAAATCGTTATCAGGTCTAGTACCTCTCGTAGCGCGCAGGTGCGTAACCATGAGTCCGTCGACTCCACCGGCTCAAGGGAGCCTGAATATAAAGTTAAACCAGATTGGTCGCACACTGCTACACCTACCAGGCGTGTTCCCCCAATGAAAATGGTCCCTGAAGATCAGCGTCGGCGGATACACCTATGCTCGAGTGTGAATGCAAGTATGCGTGGCGTGTGCCATCCCTGGACACGTGTTTCGAGGTAGTTGCCTCTCGTCAGCAGGGAGTAGGAAAATGTGTGGGGTTGCTGTGTAAGCTGCTAAAATCGTTATCAGGTCTAGTACCTCTCGTAGCGCGCAGGTGCGTAACCATGAGTCTGTCGACTCCACCGGCTCAAGGGAGCCTGAATATAAAGTTAAACCAGATTGGTCGCACACTGCTACACCTACCAGGCGTGTTCCCCCAATGAAAATGGTCCCTGAAGGTCAGCGTCGGCGGATACACCTATGCTCGAGTGTGAATGCAAGTATGCGTGGCGTGTGCCATCCCTGGACACGTGTTTCGAGGTAGTTGCCTCTCGTCAGCAGGGAGTAGGAAAATGTGTGGGGTTGCTGTGTAAACTGCTAAAATCGTTATCAGGTCTAGTACCTCTCGTAGCGCGCAGGTGCGTAACCATGAGTCCGTCGACTCCACCGGCTCAAGGGAGCCTGAATATAAAGTTAAACCAGATTGGTCGCACACTGCTACACCTACCAGGCGTGTTCCCCCAATGAAAATGGTCCCTGAAGGTCAGCATCGGCGGATACACCTATGCTCGAGTGTGAATGCAAGTATGCGTGGCGTGTGCCATCCCTGGACACCTGTTTCGAGGTAGTTGCCTCTCGTCAGCAGGGAGTAGTAAAATGTGTGGGGTTGCTGTGTAAGCTGCTAAAATCGTTATCAGGTCTAGTACCTCTCGTAGCGCGCAGGTGCGTAACCATGAGTCCGTCGACTCCACCGGCTCAAGGGAGCCTGAATATAAAGTTTAACCAGATTGGTCGCACACTGCTACACCTACCAGGCGTGTTCCCCCAATGAAAATGGTCCCTGAAGGTCAGCGTCGGCGGATACACCTATGCTCGAGTGTGAATGCAAGTATGCGTGGCGTGTGCCATCCCTGGACACGTGTTTCGAGGTAGTTGCCTCTCGTCAGCAGGGAGTAGGAAAATGTGTGGGGTTGCTGTGTAAGCTGCTAAAATCGTTATCAGGTCTAGTACCTCTCGTAGCGCGCAGGTGCGTAACCATGAGTCCGTCGACTCCACCGGCTCAAGGGAGCCTGAATATAAAGTTAAACCAGATTGGTCGCACACTGCTACACCTACCAGGCGTGTTCCCCCAATTGAAAAAGGTCCCTGAAGGTCAGCGTCGGCGGATACACCTATGCTCGAGTGTGAATGCAAGTATGCGTGGGGTGTGCCATCCCTGGACACGTGTTTCGAGGTAGTTGCCTCTCGTCAGCAGGGAGTAGGAAAATGTGTGGGGTTGCTGTGTAAGCTGCTAAAATCGTTATCAGGTCTAGTACCTCTCGTAGCGCGCAGGTGCGTAACCATGAGTCCGTCGACTCCACCGGCTCAAGGGAGCCTGAATATAAAGTTAAACCAGATTGGTCGCACACTGCTACACCTACCAGGCGTGTTCCCCCAATTGAAAAAGGTCCCTGAAGGTCAGCGTCGGCGGATACACCTATGCTCGAGTGTGAATGCAAGTATGCGTGGCGTGTGCCATCCCTGGACACGTGTTTCGAGGTAGTTGCCTCTCGTCAGCAGGGAGTAGGAAAATGTGTGGGGTTGCTGTGTAAGCTGCTAAAATCGTTATCAGGTCTAGTACCTCTCGTAGCGCGCAGGTGCGTAACCATGAGTCCGTCGACTCCACCGGCTCAAGGGAGCCTGAATATAAAGTTAAACCAGATTGGTCGCACACTGCTACACCTACCAGGCGTGTTCCCCCAATGAAAATGGTCCCTGAAGGTCAGCGTCGGCGGATACACCTATGCTCGAGTGTGAATGCAAGTATGCGCGGCGTGTGCCATCCCTGGACACGTGTTTCGAGGTAGTTGCCTCTCGTCAGCAGGGAGTAGGAAAATGTGTGGGGTTGCTGTGTAAGCTGCTAAAATCGTTATCAGGTCTAGTACCTCTCGTAGCGCGCAGGTGCGTAATCATGAGTCCGTCGACTCCACCGGCTCAAGGGAGCCTGAATATAAAGTTAAACCAGATTGGTCGCACACTGCTACACCTACCAGGCGTGTTCCCCCAATGAAAATGGTCCCTGAAGGTCAGCGTCGGCGGATACACCTATGCTCGAGTGTGAATGCAAGTATGCGTGGCGTGTGCCATCCCTGGACACCTGTTTCGAGGTAGTTGCCTCTCGTCAGCAGGGAGTAGGAAAATGTGTGGGGTTGCTGTGTAAGCTGCTAAAATCGCTATCAGGTCTTGTACCTCTCGTAGCGCGCAGGTGCGTAACCATGAGTCCGTCGACTCCACCGGCTCAAGGGAGCCTGAATATAAAGTTAAACCAGATTGGTCGCACACTGCTACACCTACCAGGCGTGTTCCCCCAATGAAAATGGTCCCTGAAGGTCAGCGTCGGCGGATACACCTATGCTCGAGTGTGAATGCAAGTATGCGTGGCGTGTGCCATCCCTGGACACGTGTTTCGAGGTAGTTGCCTCTCGTCAGCAGGGAGTAGGAAAATGTGTGGGGTTGCTGTGTAAGCTGCTAAAATCGTTATCAGGTCTAGTACCTCTCGTAGCGCGCAGGTGCGTAACCATGAGTCCGTCGACTCCACCGGCTCAAGGGAGCCTGAATATAAAGTTAAACCAGATTGGTCGCACACTGCTAAACTACCAGGCGTGTTCCCCCAATGAAAATGGTCCCTGAAGGTCAGCGTCGGCGGATACACCTATGCTCGAGTGTGAATGCAAGTATGCGTGGCGTGTGCCATCCCTGGACACGTGTTTCGAGGTAGTTGCCTCTCGTCAGCAGGGAGTAGGAAAATGTGTGGGGTTGCTGTGTAAGCTGCTAAAATCGTTATCAGGTCTAGTACCTCTCGTAGCGCGCAGGTGCGTAACCATGAGTCCGTCGACTCCACCGGCTCAAGGGAGCCTGAATATAAAGTTAAACCAGATTGGTCGCACACTGCTACACCTACCAGGCGTGTTCCCCCAATGAAAATGGTCCCTGAAGATCAGCGTCGGCGGATACACCTATGCTCGAGTGTGAATGCAAGTATGCGTGGCGTGTGCCATCCCTGGACACGTGTTTCGAGGTAGTTGCCTCTCGTCAGCAGGGAGTAGGAAAATGTGTGGGGTTGCTGTGTAAGCTGCTAAAATCGTTATCAGGTCTAGTACCTCTCGTAGCGCGCAGGTGCGTAACCATGAGTCTGTCGACTCCACCGGCTCAAGGGAGCCTGAATATAAAGTTAAACCAGATTGGTCGCACACTGCTACACCTACCAGGCGTGTTCCCCCAATGAAAATGGTCCCTGAAGGTCAGCGTCGGCGGATACACCTATGCTCGAGTGTGAATGCAAGTATGCGTGGCGTGTGCCATCCCTGGACACGTGTTTCGAGGTAGTTGCCTCTCGTCAGCAGGGAGTAGGAAAATGTGTGGGGTTGCTGTGTAAACTGCTAAAATCGTTATCAGGTCTAGTACCTCTCGTAGCGCGCAGGTGCGTAACCATGAGTCCGTCGACTCCACCGGCTCAAGGGAGCCTGAATATAAAGTTAAACCAGATTGGTCGCACACTGCTACACCTACCAGGCGTGTTCCCCCAATGAAAATGGTCCCTGAAGGTCAGCGTCGGCGGATACACCTATGCTCGAGTGTGAATGCAAGTATGCGTGGCGTGTGCCATCCCTGGACACGTGTTTCGAGGTAGTTGCCTCTCGTCAGCAGGGAGTAGGAAAATGTGTGGGGTTGCTGTGTAAGCTGCTAAAATCGTTATCAGGTCTAGTACCTCTCGTAGCGCGCAGGTGCGTAACCATGAGTCCGTCGACTCCACCGGCTCAAGGGAGCCTGAATATAAAGTTAAACCAGATTGGTCGCACACTGCTACACCTACCAGGCGTGTTCCCCCAATGAAAATGGTCCCTGAAGGTCAGCGTCGGCGGATACACCTATGCTCGAGTGTGAATGCAAGTATGTGTGGCATGTGCCATCCCTGGACACGTGTTTCGAGGTAGTTGCCTCTCGTCAGCAGGGAGTAGGAAAATGTGTGGGGTTGCTGTGTAAGCTGCTAAAATCGTTATCAGGTCTAGTACCTCTCGTAGCGCGCAGGTGCGTAACCATGAGTCCGTCGACTCCACCGGCTCAAGGGAGCCTGAATATAAAGTTAAACCAGATTGGTCGCACACTGCTACACCTACCAGGCGTGTTCCCCCAATGAAAATGGTCCCTGAAGATCAGCGTCGGCGGATACACCTATGCTCGAGTGTGAATGCAAGTATGCGTGGCGTGTGCCATCCCTGGACACGTGTTTCGAGGTAGTTGCCTCTCGTCAGCAGGGAGTAGGAAAATGTGTGGGGTTGCTGTGTAAGCTGCTAAAATCGTTATCAGGTCTAGTACCTCTCGTAGCGCGCAGGTGCGTAACCATGAGTCTGTCGACTCCACCGGCTCAAGGGAGCCTGAATATAAAGTTAAACCAGATTGGTCGCACACTGCTACACCTACCAGGCGTGTTCCCCCAATGAAAATGGTCCCTGAAGGTCAGCGTCGGCGGATACACCTATGCTCGAGTGTGAATGCAAGTATGCGTGGCGTGTGCCATCCCTGGACACGTGTTTCGAGGTAGTTGCCTCTCGTCAGCAGGGAGTAGGAAAATGTGTGGGGTTGCTGTGTAAACTGCTAAAATCGTTATCAGGTCTAGTACCTCTCGTAGCGCGCAGGTGCGTAACCATGAGTCCGTCGACTCCACCGGCTCAAGGGAGCCTGAATATAAAGTTAAACCAGATTGGTCGCACACTGCTACACCTACCAGGCGTGTTCCCCCAATGAAAATGGTCCCTGAAGGTCAGCGTCGGCGGATACACCTATGCTCGAGTGTGAATGCAAGTATGCGTGGCGTGTGCCATCCCTGGACACGTGTTTCGAGGTAGTTGCCTCTCGTCAGCAGGGAGTAGGAAAATGTGTGGGGTTGCTGTGTAAGCTGCTAAAATCGTTATCAGGTCTAGTACCTCTCGTAGCGCGCAGGTGCGTAACCATGAGTCCGTCGACTCCACCGGCTCAAGGGAGCCTGAATATAAAGTTAAACCAGATTGGTCGCACACTGCTACACCTACCAGGCGTGTTCCCCCAATGAAAATGGTCCCTGAAGGTCAGCGTCGGCGGATACACCTATGCTCGAGTGTGAATGCAAGTATGTGTGGCATGTGCCATCCCTGGACACGTGTTTCGAGGTAGTTGCCTCTCGTCAGCAGGGAGTAGGAAAATGTGTGGGGTTGCTGTGTAAGCTGCTAAAATCGCTATCAGGTCTAGTACCTCTCGTAGCGCGCAGGTGCGTAACCATGAGTCCGTCGACTCCACCGGCTCAAGGGAGCCTGAATATAAAGTTAAACCAGATTGGTTGCACACTGCTACACCTACCAGGCGTGTTCCCCCAATGAAAATGGTCCCTGAAGGTCAGCGTCGGCGGATACACCTATGCTCGAGTGTGAATGCAAGTATGCGTGGCGTGTGCCATCCCTGGACACGTGTTTTGAGGTAGTTGCCTCTCGTCAGCAGGGAGTAGGAAAATGTGTGGGGTTGCTGTGTAAGCTGCTAAAATCGTTATCAGGTCTAGTACCTCTCGTAGCACGCAGGTGCGTAACCATGAGTCCGTCGACTCCACCGGCTCAAGGGAGCCTGAATATAAAGTTAAACCAGATTGGTCGCACACTGCTACACCTACCAGGCGTGTTCCCCCAATGAAAATGGTCCCTGAAGGTCAGCGTCGGCGGATACACCTATGCTCGAGTGTGAATGCAAGTATGCGTGGCGTGTGCCATCCCTGGACACGTGTTTCGAGGTAGTTGCCTCTCGTCAGCAGGGAGTAGGAAAATGTGTGGGGTTGCTGTGTAAACTGCTAAAATCGTTATCAGGTCTAGTACCTCTCGTAGCGCGCAGGTGCGTAACCATGAGTCCGTCGACTCCACCGGCTCAAGGGAGCCTGAATATAAAGTTAAACCAGATTGGTCGCACACTGCTACACCTACCAGGCGTGTTCCCCCAATGAAAATGGTCCCTGAAGGTCAGCGTCGGCGGATACACCTATGCTCGAGTGTGAATGCAAGTATGCGTGGCGTGTGCCATCCCTGGACACGTGTTTCGAGGTAGTTGCCTCTCGTCAGCAAGGAGTAGGAAAATGTGTGGGGTTGCTGTGTAAGCTGCTAAAATCGTTATCAGGTCTAGTACCTCTCGTAGCGCGCAGGTGCGTAACCATGAGTCCGTCGACTCCACCGGCTCAAGGGAGCCTGAATATAAAGTTAAACCAGATTGGTCGCACACTGCTACACCTACCAGGCGTGTTCCCCCAATGAAAATGGTCCCTGAAGGTCAGCGTCGGCGGATACACCTATGCTCGAGTGTGAATGCAAGTATGCGTGGCGTGTGCCATCCCTGGACACGTGTTTCGAGGTAGTTGCCTCTCGTCAGCAGGGAGTAGGAAAATGTGTGGGGTTGCTGTGTAAGCTGCTAAAATCTCTATCAGGTCTAGTACCTCTCGTAGCGCGCAGGTGCGTAACCATGAGTCCGTCGACTCCACCGGCTCAAGGGAGCCTGAATATAAAGTTAAACCAGATTGGTTGCACACTGCTACACCTACCAGGCGTGTTCCCCCAATGAAAATGGTCCCTGAAGGTCAGCGTCGGCGGATACACCTATGCTCGAGTGTGAATGCAAGTATGCGTGGCGTGTGCCATCCCTGGACACGTGTTTTGAGGTAGTTGCCTCTCGTCAGCAGGGAGTAGGAAAATGTGTGGGGTTGCTGTGTAAGCTGCTAAAATCGTTATCAGGTCTAGTACCTCTCGTAGCGCGCAGGTGCGTAACCATGAGTCCGTCGACTCCACCGGCTCAAGGGAGCCTGAATATAAAGTTAAACCAGATTGGTCGCACACTGCTACACCTACCAGGCGTGTTCCCCCAATGAAAATGGTCCCTGAAGGTCAGCGTCGGCGGATACACCTATGCTCGAGTGTGAATGCAAGTATGCGTGGCGTGTGCCATCCCTGGACACGTGTTTCGAGGTAGTTGCCTCTCGTCAGCAGGGAGTAGGAAAATGTGTGGGGTTGCTGTGTAAGCTGCTAAAATCGTTATCAGGTCTAGTACCTCTCGTAGCGCGCAGGTGCGTAACCATGAGTCCGTCGACTCCACCGGCTCAAGGGAGCCTGAATATAAAGTTAAACCAGATTGGTCGCACACTGCTACACCTACCAGGCTGTTCCCCCAATGAAAATGGTCCCTGAAGGTCAGCGTCGGCGGATACACCTATGCTCGAGTGTGAATGCAAGTATGCGTGGCGTGTGCCATCCCTGGACACGTGTTTCGAGGTAGTTGCCTCTCGTCAGCAGGGAGTAGGAAAATGTGTGGGGTTGCTGTGTAAGCTGCTAAAATCGTTATCAGGTCTAGTACCTCTCGTAGCGCGCAGGTGTGTAACCATGAGTCCGTCGAGTCCACCGGCTCAAGGGAGCCTGAATATAAAGTTAAACCAGATTGGTCGCACACTGCTACACCTACCAGGCGTGTTCCCCCAATGAAAATGGTCCTTGAAGGTCAGCGTCGGCGGATACACCTATGCTCGAGTGTGAATGCAAGTATGCGTGGCGTGTGCCATCCCTGGACACGTGTTTCGAGGTAGTTGCCTCTCGTCAGCAGGGAGTAGGAAAATGTGTGGGGTTGCTGTGTAAGCTGCTAAAATCGTTATCAGGTCTAGTACCTCTCGTAGCGCGCAGGTGCGTAACCATGAGTCCGTCGACTCCACCGGCTCAAGGGAGCCTGAATATAAAGTTAAACCAGATTGGTCGCACACTGCTACACCTACCAGGCGTGTTCCCCCAATGAAAATGGTCCCTGAAGGTCAGCGTCGGCGGATACACCTATGCTCGAGTGTGAATGCAAGTATGCGTGGCGTGTGCCATCCCTGGACACGTGTTTCGAGGTAGTTGCCTCTCGTCAGCAGGGAGTAGGAAAATGTGTGGGGTTGCTGTGTAAGCTGCTAAAATCGTTATCAGGTCTAGTACCTCTCGTAGCGCGCAGGTGCGTAACCATGAGTCCGTCGACTCCACCGGCTCAAGGGAGCCTGAATATAAAGTTAAACCAGATTGGTCGCACACTGCTACACCTACCAGGCGTGTTCCCCCAATGAAAATGGTCCCTGAAGGTCAGCGTCGGCGGATACACCTATGCTCGAGTGTGAATGCAAGTATGCGTGGCGTGTGCCATCCCTGGACACGTGTTTCGAGGTAGTTGCCTCTCGTCAGCAGGGAGTAGGAAAATGTGTGGGGTTGCTGTGTAAGCTGCTAAAATCGTTATCAGGTCTAGTACCTCTCGTAGCGCGCAGGTGCGTAACCATGAGTCCGTCGACTCCACCGGCTCAAGGGAGCCTGAATATAAAGTTAAACCAGATTGGTCGCACACTGCTACACCTACCAGGCGTGTTCCCCCAATGAAAATGGTCCCTGAAGGTCAGCGTCGGCGGATACACCTATGCTCGAGTGTGAATGCAAGTATGCGTGGCGTGTGCCATCCCTGGACACGTGTTTCGAGGTAGTTGCCTCTCGTCAGCAGGGAGTAGGAAAATGTGTGGGGTTGCTGTGTAAGCTGCTAAAATCGTTATCAGGTCTAGTACCTCTCGTAGCGCGCAGGTGCGTAACCATGAGTCCGTCGACTCCACCGGCTCAAGGGAGCCTGAATGTAAAGTTAAACCAGATTGGTCACACACTGCTACACCTACCAGGCGTGTTCCCCCAATGAAAATGGTCCCTGAAGGTCAGCGTCGGCGGATACACCTATGCTCGAGTGTGAATGCAAGTATGCGTGGCGTGTGCCATCCCTGGACACATGTTTCGAGGTAGTTGCCTCTCGTCAGCAGGGAGTAGGAAAATGTGTGGGGTTGCTGTGTAAGCTGCTAAAATCGCTATCAGGTCTAGTACCTCTCGTAGCGCGCAGGTGCGTAACCATGAGTCCGTCGACTCCACCGGCTCAAGGGAGCCTGAATATAAAGTTAAACCAGATTGGTTGCACACTGCTACACCTACCAGGCGTGTTCCCCCAATGAAAATGGTCCCTGAAGGTCAGCGTCGGCGGATACACCTATGCTCGAGTGTGAATGCAAGTATGCGTGGCGTGTGCCATCCCTAGACACGTGTTTTGAGGTAGTTGCCTCTCGTCAGCAGGGAGTAGGAAAATGTGTGGGGTTGCTGTGTAAGCTGCTAAAATCGTTATCAGGTCTAGTACCTCTCGTAGCGCGCAGGTGCGTAACCATGAGTCCGTCGACTCCACCGGCTCAAGGGAGCCTGAATATAAAGTTAAACCAGATTGGTCGCACACTGCTACACCTACCAGGCGTGTTCCCCCAATGAAAATGGTCCCTGAAGGTCAGCGTCGGCGGATACACCTATGCTCGAGTGTGAATGCAAGTATGCGTGGCGTGTGCCATCCCTGGACACGTGTTTCGAGGTAGTTGCCTCTCGTCAGCAGGGAGTAGGAAAATGTGTGGGGTTGCTGTGTAAGCTGCTAAAATCGTTATCAGGTCTAGTACCTCTCGTAGCGCGCAGGTGCGTAACCATGAGTCCGTCGACTCCACCGGCTCAAGGGAGCCTGAATATAAAGTTAAACCAGATTGGTCGCACACTGCTACACCTACCAGGCTGTTCCCCCAATGAAAATGGTCCCTGAAGGTCAGCGTCGGCGGATACACCTATGCTCGAGTGTGAATGCAAGTATGCGTGGCGTGTGCCATCCCTGGACACGTGTTTCGAGGTAGTTGCCTCTCGTCAGCAGGGAGTAGGAAAATGTGTGGGGTTGCTGTGTAAGCTGCTAAAATCGTTATCAGGTCTAGTACCTCTCGTAGCGCGCAGGTGTGTAACCATGAGTCCGTCGACTCCACCGGCTCAAGTGAGCCTGAATATAAAGTTAAACCAGATTGGTCGCACACTGCTACACCTACCAGGCGTGTTCCCCCAATGAAAATGGTCCTTGAAGGTCAGCGTCGGCGGATACACCTATGCTCGAGTGTGAATGCAAGTATGCGTGGCGTGTGCCATCCCTGGACACGTGTTTCGAGGTAGTTGCCTCTCGTCAGCAGGGAGTAGGAAAATGTGTGGGGTTGCTGTGTAAGCTGCTAAAATCGTTATCAGGTCTAGTACCTCTCGTAGCGCGCAGGTGCGTAACCATGAGTCCGTCGACTCCACCGGCTCAAGGGAGCCTGAATATAAAGTTAAACCAGATTGGTCGCACACTGCTACACCTACCAGGCGTGTTCCCCCAATGAAAATGGTCCCTGAAGGTCAGCGTCGGCGGATACACCTATGCTCGAGTGTGAATGCAAGTATGCGTGGCGTGTGCCATCCCTGGACATGTGTTTCGAGGTAGTTGCCTCTCGTCAGCAGGGAGTAGGAAAATGTGTGGGGTTGCTGTGTAAGCTGCTAAAATCGTTATCAGGTCTAGTACCTCTCGTAGCGCGCAGGTGCGTAACCATGAGTCCGTCGACTCCACCGGCTCAAGGGAGCCTGAATATAAAGTTAAACCAGATTGGTCGCACACTGCTACACCTACCAGGCGTGTTCCCCCAATGAAAATGGTCCCTGAAGGTCAGCGTCGGCGGATACACCTATGCTCGAGTGTGAATGCAAGTATGCGCGGCGTGTGCCATCCCTGGACACGTGTTTCGAGGTAGTTGCCTCTCGTCAGCAGGGAGTAGGAAAATGTGTGGGGTTGCTGTGTAAGCTGCTAAAATCGTTATCAGGTCTAGTACCTCTCGTAGCGCGCAGGTGCGTAACCATGAGTCCGTCGACTCCACCGGCTCAAGGGAGCCTGAATATAAAGTTAAACCAGATTGGTCGCACACTGCTACACCTACCAGGCGTGTTCCCCCAATGAAAATGGTCCCTGAAGGTCAGCGTCGGCGGATACACCTATGCTCGAGTGTGAATGCAAGTATGCGCGGCGTGTGCCATCCCTGGACACGTGTTTCGAGGTAGTTGCCTCTCGTCAGCAGGGAGTAGGAAAATGTGTGGGGTTGCTGTGTAAGCTGCTAAAATCGTTATCAGGTCTAGTACCTCTCGTAGCGCGCAGGTGCGTAACCATGAGTCCGTCGACTCCACCGGCTCAAGGGAGCCTGAATATAAAGTTAAACCAGATTGGTCGCACACTGCTACACCTACCAGGCGTGTACCCCCAATGAAAATGGTCCCTGAAGGTCAGCGTCGGCGGATACACCTATGCTCGAGTGTGAATGCAAGTATGCGTGGCGTGTGCCATCCCTGGACACGTGTTTCGAGGTAGTTGCCTCTCGTCAGCAGGGAGTAGGAAAATGTGTGGGGTTGCTGTGTAAGCTGCTAAAATCGCTATCAGGTCTAGTACCTCTCGTAGCGTGCAGGTGCGTAACCATGAGTCCGTCGACTCCACCGGCTCAAGGGAGCCTGAATATAAAGTTAAACCAGATTGGTCGCACACTGCTACACCTACCAGGCGTGTTCCCCCAATGAAAATGGTCCCTGAAGGTCAGCGTCGGCGGATACACCTATGCTCGAGTGTGAATGCAAGTATGCGTGGCGTGTGCCATCCCTGGACACGTGTTTCGAGGTAGTTGCCTCTCGTCAGCAGGGAGTAGGAAAATGTGTGGGGTTGCTGTGTAAGCTGCTAAAATCGTTATCAGGTCTAGTACCTCTCGTAGCGCGCAGGTGCGTAACCATGAGTCCGTCGACTCCACCGGCTCAAGGGAGCCTTATTATATAGAGTTAAACCAGATTGGTCGCACACTGCTACACCTACCAGGCGTGTTCCCCCAATGAAAATGGTCCCTGAAGGTCAGCGTCGGCGGATACACCTATGCTCGAGTGTGAATGCAAGTATGCGTGGCGTGTGCCATCCCTGGACACGTGTTTCGAGGTAGTTGCCTCTCGTCAGCAGGGAGTAGGAAAATGTGTGGGGTTGCTGTGTAAGCTGCTAAAATCGTTATCAGGTCTAGTACCTCTCGTAGCGCGCAGGTGCGTAACCATGAGTTCGTCGACTCCACCGGCTCAAGGGAGCCTGAATATAAAGTTAAACCAGATTGGTCGCACACTGCTACACCTACCAGGCGTGTTCCCCCAATGAAAATGGTCCCTGAAGGTCAGCGTCGGCGGATACACCTATGCTCGAGTGTGAATGCAAGTATGCGTGGCGTGTGCCATCCCTGGACACGTGTTTCGAGGTAGTTGCCTCTCGTCAGCAGGGAGTAGGAAAATGTGTGGGGTTGCTGTGTAAGCTGCTAAAATCGTTATCAGGTCTAGTACCTCTCGTAGCGCGCAGGTGCGTAACCATGAGTCCGTCGACTCCACCGGCTCAAGGGAGCCTGAATATAAAGTTAAACCAGATTGGTCGCACACTGCTACACCTACCAGGCGTGTTCCCCCAATGAAAATGGTCCCTGAAGGTCAGCGTCGGCGGATACACCTATGCTCGAGTGTGAATGCAAGTATGCGTGGCGTGTGCCATCCCTGGACACGTGTTTCGAGGTAGTTGCCTCTCGTCAGCAGGGAGTAGGAAAATGTGTGGGGTTGCTGTGTAAGCTGCTAAAATCGTTATCAGGTCTAGTACCTCTCGTAGCGCGCAGGTGTGTAACCATGAGTCCGTCGACTCCACCGGCTCAAGGGAGCCTGAATATAAAGTTAAACCAGATTGGTCGCACACTGCTACACCTACCAGGCGTGTTCCCCCAATGAAAATGGTCCTTGAAGGTCAGCGTCGGCGGATACACCTATGCTCGAGTGTGAATGCAAGTATGCGTGGCGTGTGCCATCCCTGGACACGTGTTTCGAGGTAGTTGCCTCTCATCAGCAGGGAGTAGGAAAATGTGTGGGGTTGCTGTGTAAGCTGCTAAAATCGTTATCAGGTCTAGTACCTCTCGTAGCGCGCAGGTGCGTAACCATGAGTCCGTCGACTCCACCGGCTCAAGGGAGCCTGAATATAAAGTTAAACCAGATTGGTCGCACACTGCTACACCTACCAGGCGTGTTCCCCCAATGAAAATGGTCCCTGAAGGTCAGCGTCGGCGGATACACCTATGCTCGAGTGTGAATGCAAGTATGCGTGGCGTGTGCCATCCCTGGACACGTGTTTCGAGGTAGTTGCCTCTCGTCAGCAGGGAGTAGGAAAATGTGTGGGGTTGCTGTGTAAGCTGCTAAAATCGTTATCAGGTCTAGTACCTCTCGTAGCGCGCAGGTGCGTAACCATGAGTCCGTCGACTCCACCGGCTCAAGGGAGCCTGAATATAAAGTTAAACCAGATTGGTCGCACACTGCTACACCTACCAGGCGTGTTCCCCCAATGAAAATGGTCCCTGAAGGTCAGCGTCGGCGGATACACCTATGCTCGAGTGTGAATGCAAGTATGCGTGGCGTGTGCCATCCCTGGACACGTGTTTCGAGGTAGTTGCCTCTCGTCAGCAGGGAGTAGGAAAATGTGTGGGGTTGCTGTGTAAGCTGCTAAAATCGTTATCAGGTCTAGTACCTCTCGTAGCGCGCAGGTGCGTAACCATGAGTCCGTCGACTCCACCGGCTCAAGGGAGCCTGAATATAAAGTTAAACCAGATTGGTCGCACACTGCTACACCTACCAGGCGTGTTCCCCCAATGAAAAAGGTCCCTGAAGGTCAGCGTCGGCGGATACACCTATGCTCGAGTGTGAATGCAAGTATGCGTGGCGTGTGCCATCCCTGGACATGTGTTTCGAGGTAGTTGCCTCTCGTCAGCAGGGAGTAGGAAAATGTGTGGGGTTGCTGTGTAAGCTGCTAAAATCGTTATCAGGTCTAGTACCTCTCGTAGCGCGCAGGTGCGTAACCATGAGTCCGTCGACTCCACCGGCTCAAGGGAGCCTGAATATAAAGTTAAACCAGATTGGTCGCACACTGCTACACCTACCAGGCGTGTTCCCCCAATGAAAATGGTCCCTGAAGGTCAGCGTCGGCGGATACACCTATGCTCGAGTGTGAATGCAAGTATGCGCGGCGTGTGCCATCCCTGGACACGTGTTTCGAGGTAGTTGCCTCTCGTCAGCAGGGAGTAGGAAAATGTGTGGGGTTGCTGTGTAAGCTGCTAAAATCGTTATCAGGTCTAGTACCTCTCGTAGCGCGCAGGTGCGTAACCATGAGTCCGTCGACTCCACCGTCTCAAGGGAGCCTGAATATAAAGTTAAACCAGATTGGTCGCACACTGCTACACCTACCAGGCGTGTTCCCCCAATGAAAATGGTCCCTGAAGGTCAGCGTCGGCGGATACACCTATGCTCGAGTGTGAATGCAAGTATGCGCGGCGTGTGCCATCCCTGGACACGTGTTTCGAGGTAGTTGCCTCTCGTCAGCAGGGAGTAGGAAAATGTGTGGGGTTGCTGTGTAAGCTGCTAAAATCGTTATCAGGTCTAGTACCTCTCGTAGCGCGCAGGTGCGTAACCATGAGTCCGTCGACTCCACCGGCTCAAGGGAGCCTGAATATAAAGTTAAACCAGATTGGTCGCACACTGCTACACCTACCAGGCGTGTTCCCCCAATGAAAATGGTCCCTGAAGGTCAGCGTCGGCGGATACACCTATGCTCGAGTGTGAATGCAAGTATGCGTGGCGTGTGCCATCCCTGGACACGTGTTTCGAGGTAGTTGCCTCTCGTCAGCAGGGAGTAGGAAAATGTGTGGGGTTGCTGTGTAAGCTGCTAAAATCGCTATCAGGTCTAGTACCTCTCGTAGCGTGCAGGTGCGTAACCATGAGTCCGTCGACTCCACCGGCTCAAGGGAGCCTGAATATAAAGTTAAACCAGATTGGTCGCACACTGCTACACCTACCAGGCGTGTTCCCCCAATGAAAATGGTCCCTGAAGGTCAGCGTCGGCGGATACACCTATGCTCGAGTGTGAATGCAAGTATGCGTGGCGTGTGCCATCCCTGGACACGTGTTTTGAGGTAGTTGCCTCTCGTCAGCAGGGAGTAGGAAAATGTGTGGGGTTGCTGTGTAAGCTGCTAAAATCGTTATCAGGTCTAGTACCTCTCGTAGCGCGCAGGTGCGTAACCATGAGTCCGTCGACTCCACCGGCTCAAGGGAGCCTGAATATAAAGTTAAACCAGATTGGTCGCACACTGCTACACCTACCAGGCGTGTTCCCCCAATGAAAATGGTCCCTGAAGGTCAGCGTCGGCGGATACACCTATGCTCGAGTGTGAATGCAAGTATGCGTGGCGTGTGCCATCCCTGGACACGTGTTTCGAGGTAGTTGCCTCTCGTCAGCAGGGAGTAGGAAAATGTGTGGGGTTGCTGTGTAAGCTGCTAAAATCGTTATCAGGTCTAGTACCTCTCGTAGCGCGCAGGTGCGTAACCATGAGTCCGTCGACTCCACCGGCTCAAGGGAGCCTGAATATAAAGTTAAACCAGATTGGTCGCACACTGCTACACCTACCAGGCGTGTTCCCCCAATGAAAATGGTCCCTGAAGGTCAGCGTCGGCGGATACACCTATGCTCGAGTGTGAATGCAAGTATGCGTGGCGTGTGCCATCCCTGGACACGTGTTTCGAGGTAGTTGCCTCTCGTCAGCAGGGAGTAGGAAAATGTGTGGGGTTGCTGTGTAAGCTGCTAAAATCGTTATCAGGTCTAGTACCTCTCGTAGCGTGCAGGTGCGTAACCATGAGTCCGTCGACTCCACCGGCTCAAGGGAGCCTGAATATAAAGTTAAACCAGATTGGTCGCACACTGCTACACCTACCAGGCGTGTTCCCCCAATGAAAATGGTCCCTGAAGGTCAGCGTCAGCGGATACACCTATGCTCGAGTGTGAATGCAAGTATGCGTGGCGTGTGCCATCCCTGGACACGTGTTTCGAGGTAGTTGCCTCTCGTCAGCAGGGAGTAGGAAAATGTGTGGGGTTGCTGTGTAAGCTGCTAAAATCGTTATCAGGTCTAGTACCTCTCGTAGCGCGCAGGTGCGTAACCATGAGTTCGTCGACTCCACCGGCTCAAGGGAGCCTGAATATAAAGTTAAACCAGATTGGTCGCACACTGCTACACCTACCAGGCGTGTTCCCCCAATGAAAATGGTCCCTGAAGGTCAGCGTCGGCGGATACACCTATGCTCGAGTGTGAATGCAAGTATGCGTGGCGTGTGCCATCCCTGGACACGTGTTTCGAGGTAGTTGCCTCTCGTCAGCAGGGAGTAGGAAAATGTGTGGGGTTGCTGTGTAAGCTGCTAAAATCGTTATCAGGTCTAGTACCTCTCGTAGCGCGCAGGTGCGTAACCATGAGTCCGTCGACTCCACCGGCTCAAGGGAGCCTGAATATAAAGTTAAACCAGATTGGTCGCACACTGCTACACCTACCAGGCGTGTTCCCCCAATGAAAATGGTCCCTGAAGGTCAGCGTCGGCGGATACACCTATGCTCGAGTGTGAATGCAAGTATGCGTGGCGTGTGCCATCCCTGGACACGTGTTTCGAGGTAGTTGCCTCTCGTCAGCAGGGAGTAGGAAAATGTGTGGGGTTGCTGTGTAAGCTGCTAAAATCGTTATCAGGTCTAGTACCTCTCGTAGCGCGCAGGTGCGTAACCATGAGTCCGTCGACTCCACCGGCTCAAGGGAGCCTGAATATAAAGTTAAACCAGATTGGTCGCACACTGCTACACCTACCAGGCGTGTTCCCCCAATGAAAATGGTCCCTGAAGGTCAGCGTCGGCGGATACACCTATGCTCGAGTGTGAATGCAAGTATGCGTGGCGTGTGCCATCCCTGGACACGTGTTTCGAGGTAGTTGCCTCTCGTCAGCAGGGAGTAGGAAAATGTGTGGGGTTGCTGTGTAAGCTGCTAAAATCGTTATCAGGTCTAGTACCTCTCGTAGCGCACAGGTGCGTAACCATGAGTCCGTCGACTCCACCGGCTCAAGGGAGCCTGAATATAAAGTTAAACCAGATTGGTCGCACACTGCTACACCTACCAGGCGTGTTCCCCCAATGAAAATGGTCCCTGAAGGTCAGCGTCGGCGGATACACCTATGCTCGAGTGTGAATGCAAGTATGCGTGGCGTGTGCCATCTCTGGACACGTGTTTCGAGGTAGTTGCCTCTCGTCAGCAGGGAGTAGGAAAATGTGTGGGGTTGCTGTGTAAGCTGCTAAAATCGTTATCAGGTCTAGTACCTCTCGTAGCGCGCAGGTGCGTAACCATGAGTCCGTCGACTCCACCGGCTCAAGGGAGCCTGAATATAAAGTTAAACCAGATTGGTCGCACACTGCTACACCTACCAGGCGTGTTCCCCCAATGAAAATGGTCCCTGAAGGTCAGCGTCGGCGGATACACCTATGCTCGAGTGTGAATGCAAGTATGCGTGGCGTGTGCCATCCCTGGACACGTGTTTCGAGGTAGTTGCCTCTCGTCAGCAGGGAGTAGGAAAATGTGTGGGGTTGCTGTGTAAGCTGCTAAAATCGTTATCAGGTCTAGTACCTCTCGTAGCGCGCAGGTGCGTAACCATGAGTCCGTCGACTCCACCGGCTCAAGGGAGCCTGAATATAAAGTTAAACCAGATTGGTCGCACACTGCTACACCTACCAGGCGTGTTCCCCCAATGAAAATGGTCCCTGAAGGTCAGCGTCGGCGGATACACCTATGCTCGAGTGTGAATGCAAGTATGCGTGGCGTTTGCCATCCCTGGACACGTGTTTCGAGGTAGTTGCCTCTCGTCAGCAGGGAGTAGGAAAATGTGTGGGGTTGCTGTGTAAGCTGCTAAAATCGTTATCAGGTCTAGTACCTCTCGTAGCGCGCAGGTGCATAACCATGAGTCCGTCGACTCCACCGGCTCAAGGGAGCCTGAATATAAAGTTAAACCAGATTGGTCGCACACTGCTACACCTACCAGGCGTGTTCCCCCAATGAAAATGGTCCCTGAAGGTCAGCGTCGGCGGATACACCTATGCTCGAGTGTGAATGCAAGTATGCGTGGCGTGTGCCATCCCTGGACACGTGTTTCGAGGTAGTTGCCTCTCGTCAGCAGGGAGTAGGAAAATGTGTGGGGTTGCTGTGTAAGCTGCTAAAATCGTTATCAGGTCTAGTACCTCTCGTAGCGCGCAGGTGCGTAACCATGAGTCCGTCGACTCCAATGGCTCAAGGGAGCCTGAATATAAAGTTAAACCAGATTGGTCGCACACTGCTACACCTACCAGGCGTGTTCCCCCAATGAAAATGGTCCCTGAAGGTCAGCGTCGGCGGATACACCTATGCTCGAGTGTGAATGCAAGTATGCGTGGCGTGTGCCATCCCTGGACACGTGTTTCGAGGTAGTTGCCTCTCGTCAGCAGGGAGTAGGAAAATGTGCGGGGTTGCTGTGTAAGCTGCTAAAATCGTTATCAGGTCTAGTACCTCTCGTAGCGCGCAGGTGCGTAACCATGAGTCCGTCGACTCCACCGGCTCAAGGGAGCCTGAATATAAAGTTAAACCAGATTGGTCGCACACTGCTACACCTACCAGGCGTGTTCCCCCAATGAAAATGGTCCCTGAAGGTCAGCGTCGGCGGATACACCTATGCTCGAGTGTGAATGCAAGTATGCGTGGCGTGTGCCATCCCTGGACACGTGTTTCGAGGTAGTTGCCTCTCGTCAGCAGGGAGTAGGAAAATGTGTGGGGTTGCTGTGTAAGCTGCTAAAATCGTTATCAGGTCTAGTACCTCTCGTAGCACGCAGGTGCGTAACCATGAGTCCGTCGACTCCACCGGCTCAAGGGAGCCTGAATATAAAGTTAAACCAGATTGGTCGCACACTGCTACCCCTACCAGGCGTGTTCCCCCAATGAAAATGGTCCCTGAAAGTCAGCGTCGGCGGATACACCTATGCTCGAGTGTGAATGCAAGTATGCGTGGCGTGTGCCATCCCTGGACACGTGTTTCGAGGTAGTTGCCTCTCGTCAGCAGGGAGTAGGAAAATGTGTGGGGTTGCTGTGTAAGCTGCTAAAATCGTTATCAGGTCTAGTACCTCTCGTAGCGTGCAGGTGTGTAACCATGAGTCCGTCGACTCCACCGGCTCAAGGGAGCCTGAATATAAAGTTAAACCAGATTGGTCGCACACTGCTACACCTACCAGGTGTGTTCCCCAAATGAAAATGGTCCCTGAAGGTCAGCGTCGGCGGATACACCTATGCTCCAGTGTGAATGCAAGTATGCGTGGCGTGTGCCATCCCTGGACACGTGTTTCGAGGTAGTTGCCTCTCGTCAGCAGGCAGTAGGAAAATGTGTGGGGTTGCTGTGTAAGCTGCTAAAATCATTATCAGGTCTAGTACCTCTCGTAGCGCGCAGGTGCGTAACCATGAGTCTGTCGACTCCACCGGCTCAAGGGAGCCTGAATATGAAGTTAAACCAGATTGGTCGCACAGTGCTACACCTACCAGGCGTGTTCCCCCAATGAAAATGGTCCCTGAAGGTCAGCATCGGCGGATACACCTATGCTCGAGTGTGAATGCAAGTATGCGTGGCGTGTGCCATCCCTGGACACGTGTTTCGAGGTAGTTGCCTCTCGTCAGCAGGGAGTAGGAAAATGTGTGGGGTTGCTGTGTAAGCTGCTAAAATCGTTATCAGGTCTAGTACCTCTCGTAGCGCGCAGGTGCGTAACCATGAGTCCGTCGACTCCACCGGCTCAAGGGAGCCTGAATATAAAGTTAAACCAGATTGGTCGCACACTGCTACACCTACCAGGCGTGTTCCCCCAATGAAAATGGTCCCTGAAGGTCAGCGTCGGCGGATACACCTATGCTCGAGTGTGAATGCAAGTATGCGTGGCGTGTGCCATCCCTGGACACGTGTTTCGAGGTAGTTGCCTCTCGTCAGCAGGGAGTAGGAAAATGTGTGGGGTTGCTGTGTAAGCTGCTAAAATCGTTATCAGGTCTAGTACCTCTCGTAGCGCGCAGGTGCGTAACCATGAGTCCGTCGACTCCACCGGCTCAAGGGAGCCTGAATATAAAGTTAAACCAGATTGGTCGCACACTGCTACACCTACCAGGCGTGTTCCCCCAATGAAAATGGTCCCTGAAGGTCAGCGTCGGCGGATACACCTATGCTCGAGTGTGAATGCAAGTATGCGTGGCGTGTGCCATCCCTGGACACGTGTTTCGAGGTAGTTGCCTCTCATCAGCAGGGAGTAGGAAAATGTGTGGGGTTGCTGTGTAAGCTGCTAAAATCGTTATCAGGTCTAGTACCTCTCGTAGCGCGCAGGTGCGTAACCATGAGTTCGTCGACTCCACCGGCTCAAGGGAGCCTGAATATAAAGTTAAACCAGATTGGTCGCACACTGCTACACCTACCAGGCGTGTTCCCCCAATGAAAATGGTCCCTGAAGGTCAGCGTCGGCGGATACACCTATGCTCGAGTGTGAATGCAAGTATGCGTGGCGTGTGCCATCCCTGGACACGTGTTTCGAGGTAGTTGCCTCTCGTCAGCAGGGAGTAGGAAAATGTGTGGGGTTGCTGTGTAAGCTGCTAAAATCGTTATCAGGTCTAGTACCTCTCGTAGCGCGCAGGTGCGTAACCATGAGTCCGTCGACTCCACCGGCTCAAGGGAGCCTGAATATAAAGTTAAACCAGATTGGTCGCACACTGCTACACCTACCAGGCGTGTTCCCCCAATGAAAATGGTCCCTGAAGGTCAGCGTCGGCGGATACACCTATGCTCGAGTGTGAATGCAAGTATGCGTGGCGTGTGCCATCCCTGGACACGTGTTTCGAGGTAGTTGCCTCTCGTCAGCAGGGAGTAGGAAAATGTGTGGGGTTGCTGTGTAAGCTGCTAAAATCGTTATCAGGTCTAGTACCTCTCGTAGCGCGCAGGTGTGTAACCATGAGTCCGTCGACTCCACCGGCTCAAGGGAGCCTGAATATAAAGTTAAACCAGATTGGTCGCACACTGCTACACCTACCAGGCGTGTTCCCCCAATGAAAATGGTCCTTGAAGGTCAGCGTCGGCGGATACACCTATGCTCGAGTGTGAATGCAAGTATGCGTGGCGTGTGCCATCCCTGGACACGTGTTTCGAGGTAGTTGCCTCTCATCAGCAGGGAGTAGGAAAATGTGTGGGGTTGCTGTGTAAGCTGCTAAAATCGTTATCAGGTCTAGTACCTCTCGTAGCGCGCAGGTGCGTAACCATGAGTCCGTCGACTCCACCGGCTCAAGGGAGCCTGAATATAAAGTTAAACCAGATTGGTCGCACACTGCTACACCTACCAGGCGTGTTCCCCCAATGAAAATGGTCCCTGAAGGTCAGCGTCGGCGGATACACCTATGCTCGAGTGTGAATGCAAGTATGCGTGGCGTGTGCCATCCCTGGACACGTGTTTCGAGGTAGTTGCCTCTCGTCAGCAGGGAGTAGGAAAATGTGTGGGGTTGCTGTGTAAGCTGCTAAAATCGTTATCAGGTCTAGTACCTCTCGTAGCGCGCAGGTGCGTAACCATGAGTCCGTCGACTCCACCGGCTCAAGGGAGCCTGAATATAAAGTTAAACCAGATTGGTCGCACACTGCTACACCTACCAGGCGTGTTCCCCCAATGAAAATGGTCCCTGAAGGTCAGCGTCGGCGGATACACCTATGCTCGAGTGTGAATGCAAGTATGCGTGGCGTGTGCCATCCCTGGACACGTGTTTCGAGGTAGTTGCCTCTCGTCAGCAGGGAGTAGGAAAATGTGTGGGGTTGCTGTGTAAGCTGCTAAAATCGTTATCAGGTCTAGTACCTCTCGTAGCGTGCAGGTGCGTAACCATGAGTCCGTCGACTCCACCGGCTCAAGGGAGCCTGAATATAAAGTTAAACCAGATTGGTCGCACACTGGTACACCTACCAGGCGTGTTCCCCCAATGAAAAAGGTCCCTGAAGGTCAGCGTCGGCGGATACACCTATGCTCGAGTGTGAATGCAAGTATGCGTGGCGTGTGCCATCCCTGGACATGTGTTTCGAGGTAGTTGCCTCTCGTCAGCAGGGAGTAGGAAAATGTGTGGGGTTGCTGTGTAAGCTGCTAAAATCGTTATCAGGTCTAGTACCTCTCGTAGCGCGCAGGTGCGTAACCATGAGTCCGTCGACTCCACCGGCTCAAGGGAGCCTGAATATAAAGTTAAACCAGATTGGTCGCACACTGCTACACCTACCAGGCGTGTTCCCCCAATGAAAATGGTCCCTGAAGGTCAGCGTCGGCGGATACACCTATGCTCGAGTGTGAATGCAAGTATGCGCGGCGTGTGCCATCCCTGGACACGTGTTTCGAGGTAGTTGCCTCTCGTCAGCAGGGAGTAGGAAAATGTGTGGGGTTGCTGTGTAAGCTGCTAAAATCGTTATCAGGTCTAGTACCTCTCGTAGCGCGCAGGTGCGTAACCATGAGTCCGTCGACTCCACCGGCTCAAGGGAGCCTGAATATAAAGTTAAACCAGATTGGTCGCACACTGCTACACCTACCAGGCGTGTTCCCCCAATGAAAATGGTCCCTGAAGGTCAGCGTCGGTGGATACACCTATGCTCGAGTGTGAATGCAAGTATGCGCGGCGTGTGCCATCCCTGGACACGTGTTTCGAGGTAGTTGCCTCTCGTCAGCAGGGAGTAGGAAAATGTGTGGGGTTGCTGTGTAAGCTGCTAAAATCGTTATCAGGTCTAGTACCTCTCGTAGCGCGCAGGTGCGTAACCATGAGTCCGTCGACTCCACCGGCTCAAGGGAGCCTGAATATAAAGTTAAACCAGATTGGTCGCACACTGCTACACCTACCAGGCGTGTTCCCCCAATGAAAATGGTCCCTGAAGGTCAGCGTCGGCGGATACACCTATGCTCGAGTGTGAATGCAAGTATGCGTGGCGTGTGCCATCCCTGGACACGTGTTTCGAGGTAGTTGCCTCTCGTCAGCAGGGAGTAGGAAAATGTGTGGGGTTGCTGTGTAAGCTGCTAAAATCGCTATCAGGTCTAGTACCTCTCGTAGCGTGCAGGTGCGTAACCATGAGTCCGTCGACTCCACCGGCTCAAGGGAGCCTGAATATAAAGTTAAACCAGATTGGTCGCACACTGCTACACCTACCAGGCGTGTTCCCCCAATGAAAATGGTCCCTGAAGGTCAGCGTCGGCGGATACACCTATGCTCGAGTGTGAATGCAAGTATGCGTGGCGTGTGCCATCCCTGGACACGTGTTTTGAGGTAGTTGCCTCTCGTCAGCAGGGAGTAGGAAAATGTGTGGGGTTGCTGTGTAAGCTGCTAAAATCGTTATCAGGTCTAGTACCTCTCGTAGCGCGCAGGTGCGTAACCATGAGTCCGTCGACTCCACCGGCTCAAGGGAGCCTGAATATAAAGTTAAACCAGATTGGTCGCACACTGCTACACCTACCAGGCGTGTTCCCCCAATGAAAATGGTCCCTGAAGGTCAGCGTCGGCGGATACACCTATGCTCGAGTGTGAATGCAAGTATGCGTGGCGTGTGCCATCCCTGGACACGTGTTTCGAGGTAGTTGCCTCTCGTCAGCAGGGAGTAGGAAAATGTGTGGGGTTGCTGTGTAAGCTGCTAAAATCGTTATCAGGTCTAGTACCTCTCGTAGCGCGCAGGTGCGTAACCATGAGTCCGTCGACTCCACCGGCTCAAGGGAGCCTGAATATAAAGTTAAACCAGATTGGTCGCACACTGCTACACCTACCAGGCGTGTTCCCCCAATGAAAATGGTCCCTGAAGGTCAGCGTCGGCGGATACACCTATGCTCGAGTGTGAATGCAAGTATGCGTGGCGTGTGCCATCCCTGGACACGTGTTTCGAGGTAGTTGCCTCTCGTCAGCAGGGAGTAGGAAAATGTGTGGGGTTGCTGTGTGTAGGAGAGTAGGGTCTGCTATCCTATGGTCACCCCAAATTTTTGCTTTTTGCTTCACTGGTTTTTGACATATTGAGGCTGTGGGCCTGCCAATCAGACCCCCAGCCTGCTGTTCTCTCTACTAAATTAAAACTATGCACCCTAGGTGCATAACCAATTGGAAGTGGATCACCCTGTCAGCCCCTGTACCAGTGTACACTAGGTACCCAGGGCATTGGTGTACCCAAGGCCTGCCAGGGGCTGCAGCATGTATTATGCCACCCCAGGCTTGGCCTAACAATCTGACACAACTGGCTGATCACTCAGCTGGGGTAAGTTGGTGTAATCACCTCTTACTTAGGTGTAGTATACCTATACCTAACCTTAAATGGGACACCTGGTAACCTATAAGTCACTCCTATGGCAGGCCTTAACAATCCTGAAGGCAGAGTGCTTGGTTCCATGTGAGATGGTGCTCTGGCATGAGCTGAGCCTGTCTGCAGTGGTCGGAACAACTTCCTTCTACTGTTTCCAGATATCGTCATACCATATACTCTTAAGTGCATTATGAACCTCGCGGTTAAATGCTATCTTTGGTTTGGCTTTATCAAAACATGTCGAGTAAGGTGTCATACGAATTGGAATACTAACCCCTCGCCAATTCTGGCGACGGGGTTAGCATTCCACCCTTCTAGAGGGACACGACATGTACAGTACCTGAAACCCGGGTAAAATCAGACATAGCCTGAGCTCCACAAAATGGATGCTGCCACCACAGACACAAGTCTGCCCTCCTGCTGCTGGGAGTCCTTCCAGCTTGGGAGGTGTGGACAAAGGGTTTCCTGCCAGGGGAGGTGCATGCACCACCCCAGACAGGATTTTGTGTATTGGTCAGGTAGGGCTTGAAAGAAACCAGACATGCCTGTGGCTCACAAGGAGCCTCGGTGCATATGCCAGTTCAAACCGGTCCTGGGGCACACCAGTCCCGGGCCTGGGGCGAGCTGGACAAAGGATTGGGGGTGTAACCACCCCCCTTCCTGGTCCCACCCATAGGGAGGGACCTAGCAGGTAGTCCGGCCCCTAGAATCCGAATAAAGGTAGGAGCTGTGTCCTAAGACTTCAGACATCCTGGAATCAACTTGAAACTAAGAAGAAGACGGGAACTTCGACATTCTGCTGCACAGAAGACTGAAGAAAATCTCCCCTGTGGTCAGGGAGTGACCACCTTGCTAACGCAAGTACCATCCAGCGAATCAACGTCTGCTTTGCCGCCGCCTCCCGCCGGAGCCCGAGCCCAGAGACTGACAAGACCTGGACCTCCAGACCTCTCACCGCCCGATCCACAGTCCCTGCAAAGAGGAGACCCGTGGAGGCACCGAGACACGTGGAGCCAGCCATCTTGGAACGACTACGACAAGCTGACCAGTGCAACAACCGAGGCTCCCTCCAAGTTGTGCTTTGGGTCCTGAGAAGCCCAACCCTCGAGCAGCATCTGCACCAAAGGTGAGCCCTCCAGCATCTCCACGATCTGCGTGGGGCCCTTCTGCATTTTGCCACTCGACGCGCCTAACCGGTTGCTGGCCCGCTGGCTAGTGGCCATCTTGGCGACGAAATCTACGACAAACACCGCTGGTCTGGTTGCTCCAGACTGGCCCTTGCTCCCCTCCAAAGGAGCAATCCCTCTGACCTTGCTGGTCAGAACCAACAGCTGATTTCCGAATCCTCCTGCCATTGCTTTTGCCAAGGCTTGTTTGCTTCGATCAAGTCGCCGACACCGCCGACAGCGAGAGCCTGCGTGGGACAGCTCGTGAGCCGACTCCTGGACGTCGTCGACCTTCAGGGACCACGTGGCTGCGGAGACAAGCTACCCCTCATCACCTGTTTGCACCCGACATCGCCTGGTACCCACCTGGTGCCACGCTGGTCACTGGCTAGTGACTGTGAACACTGTCCCCTCTGCTTACAGGTCTTCAACATCTCCGATCCACTCTTGGATCCACTGCATCTCTCCCGGACCGACCGCCTGCAGCATCTTTGTCTTCAAGCTCCACGGAACAGATAGAAGAAACCCGACGCACTTTGAGGCCTATGCACCCGCTTCCTGTGGGTGAGGTAAAGCTGGTACTCCGGTGCCCATGTGTAGTAATACATCTCTAGTGCCTGTGTTCCAAATCTTAAGTTCCTAGTCAACCCGGAAGATCTCCTTTGCAGTAACTTTGTACTTTTTACGCACCCATTGAAACCTATGGGAGCACGCGTGTGACTATTTGCTCTGCACACGCCACCCGTGGACCTCCTGGTCACTAACTGACGTTAGCTCCTTGTAGGCCCAGCGATTCTAGAGGCCCTAGGCCTTTTCCATTTTCTGTTCGTGGTACTTATACCACTATTTTAGTATATGGTTTGAGTGGCCACCAGGGCCTATCCATATAAAGTGCAACTTCTGTGTATTCTACTGTAATCTTGTTTGACGATTTGTGCTCCTGTGCTCATAAAGAGACTAGGGGTTACTTTGAGAAATAAATACATATATATTTTGAATATATATCTGTGTGGTGTCCTTTCATTGGTATAAAAGGGGGTTACTATTGGTAAAACAGCTTGCTTAACACGCTTCACGAGTTTAGCCTCAAAGACTGCTTAGCCTACGCTACCACTAGGGCAGCTAGTCCGAAAAGGTTGACTTACAACCACACCATAAGGGTTGCTTGGCATGGTACAAGGTGGTCACTAGAACTAGTGAACAGCATATACCAGGCCAACTTCTCACATTGGTGAGCAGCGGTTGGATTTGAGCTTGCTGTGTTTTACCATTGTAATCTCTTGGTTACCAATTGAAAGATCACATAGGTACCTGTAGGTACATATAAAACAAGATTAGATATACTTAAGTTCTACTGAACTTAGTTGTTGTAGAGCAAAGGGAGTAGCACACCCTGACTACAACTACTAGATAGGTTTAGTAGGTAAACCCAAGTGTAGGTAGATTGCAACACATCCACCCACACTTAAGAGCAATGGCCGGGGCAGAGGGGTCCACTGTACCCATCTCTGTTGAGAGTGACCCCCAGAGGGCACCATCCAGCTTTGCTACCCTTAATCAGAATGAGCTCAGGCATTTGGCAACTCTTAGAGGCCTTAAACAGCCCAAGAACCCAAACTCTGCTGAGCTCAGAGAGCTCTTACAGAATGATGAGAATCAGAGAGCACTCAAGAAAGCTTCCCAGTTAGCCCCCTTAGGGACAGGAACAGGAGGCCCCCCTTCTAAAGATGCCACAGAAGTACCCCTTCCCAATAGTCACCCCTTAGATGGGATGCCTACCACAGAGGATGAGAGTGAAAAGGATACTGACAGTAGTGAGGATGAAGGGAGAACTAGCCCAGTGCCAAGTATTATACTTGGCCCAGCTAAACCAAGGCTATTGGGGACTGACAGTGGGTTCAACCCACTGGATCTCCCCAGTGGACTTAACACAGGGCTTGGAAGGCAAAGGAATCGCTCAGGTGACTCCAATGCTTCCCATGGCTCTAGAGGCTCTCAAGGTCACTCCAGGAGAAGGATGACCACCCCTCAGAGGAGGGAACATGAGGCCAAGATGCAAGAGGCTCAGCTGAGGATCAGGAAGCAGGAGCTAGAAGTAGCCCTGATGGAAGAGAAACTTAGCAAGGCTAGACAGCATAAAGAGAGTGGGTCTATACCCACTGGTGGCAGCATTGTCCCTAAGGACAAAGATAGGGTTTTCGACAATAGAAACCTGTCTAAGGTTGTGCCCCCCTACAAAAGTGGGGATGACATCCACAAGTGGATAACTGCTCTTGAGAGAGCCTGCAAAGTACAGCAGGTTCCTGAAGACCAGTGGGCAGCAATCCTCTGGCTCTCCTTTGAAGGAAGAGGCAGAGACAGACTCCTCACTGTTAGAGAAGAGGATGTCAGAAACTACAGAGTCCTGAAGGGTGTTCTGGTAGATGGGTTAGGCTTAACCACTGAACAGTACAGGTTAATGTTCAGAGACACCCAAAAGACACAGACTCAGGACTGGTCTGAATACATTGAATGTGCCACTAAGGCTTTGGAGGGTTGGTTGCTGGGAAGTAAGGTATCTGATTTTACAGGATTGTATAATTTGATGATGAGAGAGCAGATTTTAAATAACTGTCAAAACCAGCAACTGCATCAACACTTGGTTGACTCTGATCTGACCTCTCCCCAAGAATTGGGAAAGAAGGCAGACAAATGGGTCAGAACCAGGGTTAAGCAAAAGAACCAGAACCAGGGCCAAGGGGGTGATCAGAAGAAAACAGACCAAAAGGGTGGAGATCAGAAACCTAAAGACCAGAAGTCTTCAACAGGGCCCCAAACTACTGCTAAGGAGGGTGGGTCCCAACAGTCCAAGAAGAAGAAAGAAGGTCAGAAGAAACCCTGGTGCAATCATTGTAAAAATACAACTCACTGGACTAGTGATTGCAAAAAGGGTGGAGCCCCCAACACTGTTGCCCCTAAGGCACCTGCTCCCAGTACTACTGTTAGCAGTGTTGGTCCCCAGACAAAGGGTGTAGTGGGAATCACTATGGGAACTGAAGGAGATTCTGACTTAGACAGAACCCTTACACAGGCAGTCTTGATCTGTGATGGGGACATTGATTTGTCCCTGACTGTGAGCCCCAGTAACCTGGGCAAGTACAGACAGACTCCTTTAATTAATGACAAATGGGTCAGAACCAGGGTTAAGCAAAAGAACCAGAACCAGGGCCAAGGGGGTGATCAGAAGAAAACAGACCAAAAGGGTGGAGATCAGAAACCTAAAGACCAGAAGTCTTCAACAGGGCCCCAAACTACTGCTAAGGAGGGTGGGTCCCAACAGTCCAAGAAGAAGAAAGAAGGTCAGAAGAAACCCTGGTGCAATCATTGTAAAAATACAACTCACTGGACTAGTGATTGCAAAAAGGGTGGAGCCCCCAACACTGTTGCCCCTAAGGCACCTGCTCCCAGTACTACTGTTAGCAGTGTTGGTCCCCAGACAAAGGGTGTAGTGGGAATCACTATGGGAACTGAAGGAGATTCTGACTTAGACAGAACCCTTACACAGGCAGTCTTGATCTGTGATGGGGACATTGATTTGTCCCTGACTGTGAGCCCCAGTAACCTGGGCAAGTACAGACAGACTCCTTTAATTAATGACAAAGTGGCTCAAGCCTACAGGGACACATGTGCCAGTGTCACTATGGTGACACCAGGCTTTGTGCACCCTGGACAGTACATACCAGGTGAGAACTACCTGGTGACCAATGCCAGCAATGCCACTACTTCACACAGTGTGGCAGTTGTTAACTTCTCATGGGGAGGGGTAACTGGCCTCAAAAGGGTTGTGGTTAGTGCAGACCTCCCAGTAGAATGTTTGTTGGGCAATGACCTAGAGAGTTCTCTATGGTCAGAAGTGGAGTACAGGACTCATGCAGAGATGTTAGGTATATCATCACATGTCCTTGCTGTGACCAGGTCACAGGCCAAAAAGTGCCTCACTGAACCTCAGGTCTTGGATCCTGGAACAATGGACCAAGTACCTACCAAGAAGAAGAACAGGAGGGTCAAGGCTGTGCCTTCCCCCCTGCCTCAGAGTGATGATCAGCCTTCCCAGGAAGCTGATCTAGAGGACCCTGAAGGAACTGTCCCTGAAGAGCTTGAACCTGATCAGGTTGAGTTTCTGGGGACAGGGGGACCTTCAAGGGCTGACTTGAGGCAGGCTCAGTTATCCTGTCCCTCTCTTGAACCCCTCAGACAGCTGGCTGCTGCTGAGGCTGCTGGGAATGCTCAAGGTACCCATAAAGTGTATTGGGATGAAGGGCTCCTTTATTCAGAGGCTAGAGACCCCAAGCCTGGTGCAACCAGGAGGTTGGTTATACCTCTGCAATTTAGGGGCTTCCTTCTTACCTTGGCCCATGATATTCCTTTAGCAGGACACTTAGGCCAGAACAAGACTTGGGACAGGCTTGTCCCTCACTTTCACTGGCCCCATATGAATGAAGATACAAAGGAGTTTTGTCGCTCCTGTGTTACCTGCCAAGCCAGTGGCAAATCAGGTGGCACAACAAAGGCCCCCCTGATACCACTACCTGTGGTGGGGGTTCCCTTTGAAAGAGTGGGAATAGACATAGTGGGTCCCATGGATCCTCCCACTGCATCTGGGCACAGATTTATACTGGTGGTAGTGGATCATGCCACCAGGTATCCAGAGGCAATTCCCCTTAGGACCACTACAGCTCCTGTTGTGGCCAGGGCCCTGCTGGGAGTATTCTCCAGAGTGGGGTTTCCTAAGGAGGTAGTATCTGACAGAGGTACCAACTTTATGTCAGGATACTTGACAGCTATGTGGAAGGAATGTGGTGTCAACTACAAGTTCACCACCCCTTATCACCCACAATGCAATGGGCTTGTTGAGAGATTCAACAAGACCCTAAAGGGTATGATCAAAGGATTACCTGAAAAGCTCAGGCGAAGATGGGATATCCTTCTACCCTGCCTTCTGTTTGCTTACAGAGAGGTCCCACAAAAAGGAGTTGGCTACAGCCCCTTTGAATTGTTGTTTGGGCACCCTGTGAGAGGCCCACTGTGTTTGGTGAAGGAAGGATGGGAGTTACCTCTCAAAAAGCCTAAGCTAGACATAGTGGACTATGTACTTGGTCTCCGCTCCAGGATGGCTGAGTATATGGAGAAGGCATCTAAAAACCTTGAGGCAAGCCAGGCCTTACAGAAAGCTTGGCATGACCAAAAGGCTGTCTTGGTTGAGTATCAGCCAGGACAGAAGGTATGGGTGTTGGAGCCAGTGGCCCCAGCAGCACTCCAAGACAAATGGTCTGGACCCCATACAATCCTGGAAAAGAAGGGAGAGGTCACCTACTTGGTCGACCTAGGAACTCCCAGGAGTCCCCACAGGGTACTCCATGTTAACAGGCTTAAAGCATATGTTGACAGGGCAGACATGGGCTTGCTCATGGCTACAGATGAGGGACAGGAGGAAGAGAGTGACCCTCTCCCAGACCTGTTGTCTCAGAACCCTGAAGATGGCTCAGTTGAAGGAGTGACCCTTGGAGGCAACCTCACTGCCCATCAGCAGACTGAATGTAGACAGGTTCTACAATCATTTTCACATATGTTTTCCTTGATACCTAGTCAAACTGACTGGTGTACCCATGTTGTGGACACTGGTGACAGTCTGCCTGTAAAGAACAAACTTTACAGACAACCTGACCACGTCAGGGACTGTATAAAGGCTGAGGTACATAAAATGCTGGAATTAGGTGTCATTGAACCCTCAGAGAGCCCCTGGGCTAGCCCAGTGGTTCTGGTCCCCAAACCTCACACCAAAGATGGCAAGAGAGAGATGAGGTTCTGTGTGGACTACAGAGGACTCAATGCTGTCACCAGGACAGATGCACACCCTATTCCAAGGGCAGATGAGCTCATAGACAAACTAGCTTCTGCAAAGTTTTTGAGCACATTTGACTTGACAGCTGGCTATTGGCAAATCAGGTTAGCTGAGGAGTCTAAGGCCAAAACAGCATTCTCAACCCCAGGTGGGCATTATCAGTTTGTGGTGATGCCCTTTGGTCTGAAGAATGCACCTGCCACCTTCCAGAGGCTGGTGAACCAAGTCCTTACTGGGTTGGATGACTTTTGTGCAGCATATCTTGATGACATTGCTGTCTTTAGTTCCACCTGGGAGGATCACCTGATCCACCTGAAGAAGGCTCTTGAGGCTCTGCAAAGGGCAGGCCTCACTATCAAGGCTACTAAGTGCCAGATAGGGCAGAGTAAGGTTGTGTATTTGGGCCACCTTGTAGGTGGGGGCCAAGTTCAACCACTGGAGAGTAAGATACAGTCCATCAAGGATTGGTCCCCTCCAACCACCCAGACTCAAGTTCGAGCTTTCTTGGGCTTGACTGGGTATTACAGGAAGTTGGTTAAGAACTATGGGTCCATTGTGACTCCTCTTAATGATCTGACATCCAAGAAGATGCCCAAAAAGGTTCAGTGGACAGTAAGCTGTCAAAAGGCATTTGATGACCTGAAGGAGGCCATGTGCTCTGCACCTATCCTGAAAAGTCCTGACTACTCCAAAGAGTTTATTGTCCAAACAGATGCTTCTGAGTTGGGTGTGGGAGCTGTGCTGTCACAACTTAATGTAGATGGTCAAGACCAACCCATTGCTTTTATTAGCAGAAGGTTGACCCCCAGAGAGAAGAATTGGTCAGCTATTGAGAGGGAGGCCTTTGCTGTGGTGTGGGCCCTGAAGAAGCTGAGGCCATACTTGTTTGGCACTCACTTCAAGATTCAGACCGACCATAAGCCCCTCTTGTGGCTAAATCAGATGAAGGGTGAAAATCCCAAACTGCTTAGGTGGTCCATTTCCCTACAGGGGATGGACTTTACAGTGGAGCACCGGCCAGGTACTGACCATGGGAATGCAGATGGTCTCTCCAGGTACTTCCACTTAGGACATGAAGACGAGACTGGTCAAGGCTAGTTTAATGTCCCAGCGTTTGGGGGGGGGTTGTGTAGGAGAGTAGGGTCTGCTATCCTATGGTCACCCCAAATTTTTGCTTTTTGCTTCACTGGTTTTTGACATATTGAGGCTGTGGGCCTGCCAATCAGACCCCCAGCCTGCTGTTCTCTCTACTAAATTAAAACTATGCACCCTAGGTGCATAACCAATTGGAAGTGGATCACCCTGTCAGCCCCTGTACCAGTGTACACTAGGTACCCAGGGCATTGGTGTACCCAAGGCCTGCCAGGGGCTGCAGCATGTATTATGCCACCCCAGGCTTGGCCTAACAATCTGACACAACTGGCTGATCACTCAGCTGGGGTAAGTTGGTGTAATCACCTCTTACTTAGGTGTAGTATACCTATACCTAACCTTAAATGGGACACCTGGTAACCTATAAGTCACTCCTATGGCAGGCCTTAACAATCCTGAAGGCAGAGTGCTTGGTTCCATGTGAGATGGTGCTCTGGCATGAGCTGAGCCTGTCTGCAGTGGTCGGAACAACTTCCTTCTACTGTTTCCAGATATCGTCATACCATATACTCTTAAGTGCATTATGAACCTCGCGGTTAAATGCTATCTTTGGTTTGGCTTTATCAAAACATGTCGAGTAAGGTGTCATACGAATTGGAATACTAACCCCTCGCCAATTCTGGCGACGGGGTTAGCATTCCACCCTTCTAGAGGGACACGACATGTACAGTACCTGAAACCCGGGTAAAATCAGACATAGCCTCAGCTCCACAAAATGGATGCTGCCACCACAGACACAAGTCTGCCCTCCTGCTGCTGGGAGTCCTTCCAGCTTGGGAGGTGTGGACAAAGGGTTTCCTGCCAGGGGAGGTGCATGCACCACCCCAGACAGGATTTTGTGTATTGGTCAGGTAGGGCTTGAAAGAAACCAGACATGCCTGTGGCTCACAAGGAGCCTCGGTGCATATGCCAGTTCAAACCGGTCCTGGGGCACACCAGTCCCGGGCCTGGGGCGAGCTGGACAAAGGATTGGGGGTGTAACCACCCCCCTTCCTGGTCCCACCCATAGGGAGGGACCTAGCAGGTAGTCCGGCCCCTAGAATCCGAATAAAGGTAGGAGCTGTGTCCTAAGACTTCAGACATCCTGGAATCAACTTGAAACTAAGAAGAAGACGGGAACTTCGACATTCTGCTGCACAGAAGACTGAAGAAAATCTCCCCTGTGGTCAGGGAGTGACCACCTTGCTAACGCAAGTACCATCCAGCGAATCAACGTCTGCTTTGCCGCCGCCTCCCGCCGGAGCCCGAGCCCAGAGACTGACAAGACCTGGACCTCCAGACCTCTCACCGCCCGATCCACAGTCCCTGCAAAGAGGAGACCCGTGGAGGCACCGAGACACGTGGAGCCAGCCATCTTGGAACGACTACGACAAGCTGACCAGTGCAACAACCGAGGCTCCCTCCAAGTTGTGCTTTGGGTCCTGAGAAGCCCAACCCTCGAGCAGCATCTGCACCAAAGGTGAGCCCTCCAGCATCTCCACGATCTGCGTGGGGCCCTTCTGCATTTTGCCACTCGACGCGCCTAACCGGTTGCTGGCCCGCTGGCTAGTGGCCATCTTGGCGACGAAATCTACGACAAACACCGCTGGTCTGGTTGCTCCAGACTGGCCCTTGCTCCCCTCCAAAGGAGCAATCCCTCTGACCTTGCTGGTCAGAACCAACAGCTGATTTCCGAATCCTCCTGCCATTGCTTTTGCCAAGGCTTGTTTGCTTCGATCAAGTCGCCGACACCGCCGACAGCGAGAGCCTGCGTGGGACAGCTCGTGAGCCGACTCCTGGACGTCGTCGACCTTCAGGGACCACGTGGCTGCGGAGACAAGCTACCCCTCATCACCTGTTTGCACCCGACATCGCCTGGTACCCACCTGGTGCCACGCTGGTCACTGGCTAGTGACTGTGAACACTGTCCCCTCTGCTTACAGGTCTTCAACATCTCCGATCCACTCTTGGATCCACTGCATCTCTCCCGGACCGACCGCCTGCAGCATCTTTGTCTTCCAGCTCCACGGAACAGATAGAAGAAACCCGACGCACTTTGAGGCCTATGCACCCGCTTCCTGTGGGTGAGGTAAAGCTGGTACTCCGGTGCCCATGTGTAGTAATACATCTCTAGTGCCTGTGTTCCAAATCTTAAGTTCCTAGTCAACCCGGAAGATCTCCTTTGCAGTAACTTTGTACTTTTTACGCACCCATTGAAACCTATGGGAGCACGCGTGTGACTATTTGCTCTGCACACGCCACCCGTGGACCTCCTGGTCACTAACTGACGTTAGCTCCTTGTAGGCCCAGCGATTCTAGAGGCCCTAGGCCTTTTCCATTTTCTGTTCGTGGTACTTATACCACTATTTTAGTATATGGTTTGAGTGGCCACCAGGGCCTATCCATATAAAGTGCAACTTCTGTGTATTCTACTGTAATCTTGTTTGACGATTTGTGCTCCTGTGCTCATAAAGAGACTAGGGGTTACTTTGAGAAATAAATACATATATATTTTGAATATATATCTGTGTGGTGTCCTTTCATTGGTATAAAAGGGGGTTACTATTGGTAAAACAGCTTGCTTAACACGCTTCACGAGTTTAGCCTCAAAGACTGCTTAGCCTACGCTACCACTAGGGCAGCTAGTCCGAAAAGGTTGACTTACAACCACACCATAAGGGTTGCTTGGCATGGTACAAGGTGGTCACTAGAACTAGTGAACAGCATATACCAGGCCAACTTCTCACACTGTGTAAGCTGCTAAAATCGTTATCAGGTCTAGTACCTCTCGTAGCGCGCAGGTGCGTAACCATGAGTCCGTCGACTCCACCGGCTCAAGGGAGCCTGAATATAAAGTTAAACCAGATTGGTCGCACACTGCTACACCTACCAGGCGTGTTCCCCCAATGAAAATGGTCCCTGAAGGTCAGCGTCAGCGGATACACCTATGCTCGAGTGTGAATGCAAGTATGCGTGGCGTGTGCCATCCCTGGACACGTGTTTCGAGGTAGTTGCCTCTCGTCAGCAGGGAGTAGGAAAATGTGTGGGGTTGCTGTGTAAGCTGCTAAAATCGTTATCAGGTCTAGTACCTCTCGTAGCGCGCAGGTGCGTAACCATGAGTTCGTCGACTCCACCGGCTCAAGGGAGCCTGAATATAAAGTTAAACCAGATTGGTCGCACACTGCTACACCTACCAGGCGTGTTCCCCCAATGAAAATGGTCCCTGAAGGTCAGCGTCGGCGGATACACCTATGCTCGAGTGTGAATGCAAGTATGCGTGGCGTGTGCCATCCCTGGACACGTGTTTCGAGGTAGTTGCCTCTCGTCAGCAGGGAGTAGGAAAATGTGTGGGGTTGCTGTGTAAGCTGCTAAAATCGTTATCAGGTCTAGTACCTCTCGTAGCGCGCAGGTGCGTAACCATGAGTCCGTCGACTCCACCGGCTCAAGGGAGCCTGAATATAAAGTTAAACCAGATTGGTCGCACACTGCTACACCTACCAGGCGTGTTCCCCCAATGAAAATGGTCCCTGAAGGTCAGCGTCGGCGGATACACCTATGCTCGAGTGTGAATGCAAGTATGCGTGGCGTGTGCCATCCCTGGACACGTGTTTCGAGGTAGTTGCCTCTCGTCAGCAGGGAGTAGGAAAATGTGTGGGGTTGCTGTGTAAGCTGCTAAAATCGTTATCAGGTCTAGTACCTCTCGTAGCGCGCAGGTGCGTAACCATGAGTCCGTCGACTCCACCGGCTCAAGGGAGCCTGAATATAAAGTTAAACCAGATTGGTCGCACACTGCTACACCTACCAGGCGTGTTCCCCCAATGAAAATGGTCCCTGAAGGTCAGCGTCGGCGGATACACCTATGCTCGAGTGTGAATGCAAGTATGCGCGGCGTGTGCCATCCCTGGACACGTGTTTCGAGGTAGTTGCCTCTCGTCAGCAGGGAGTAGGAAAATGTGTGGGGTTGCTGTGTAAGCTGCTAAAATCGTTATCAGGTCTAGTACCTCTCGTAGCGCGCAGGTGCGTAACCATGAGTCCGTCGACTCCACCGGCTCAAGGGAGCCTGAATATAAAGTTAAACCAGATTGGTCGCACACTGCTACACCTACCAGGCGTGTTCCCCCAATGAAAATGGTCCCTGAAGGTCAGCGTCGGCGGATACACCTATGCTCGAGTGTGAATGCAAGTATGCGTGGCGTGTGCCATCCCTGGACACGTGTTTCGAGGTAGTTGCCTCTCGTCAGCAGGGAGTAGGAAAATGTGTGGGGTTGCTGTGTAAGCTGCTAAAATCGTTATCAGGTCTAGTACCTCTCGTAGCGTGCAGGTGTGTAACCATGAGTCCGTCGACTCCACCGGCTCAAGGGAGCCTGAATATAAAGTTAAACCAGATTGGTCGCACACTGCTACACCTACCAGGCGTGTTCCCCAAATGAAAATGGTCCCTGAAGGTCAGCGTCGGCGGATACACCTATGCTCCAGTGTGAATGCAAGTATGCGTGGCGTGTGCCATCCCTGGACACGTGTTTCGAGGTAGTTGCCTCTCGTCAGCAGGCAGTAGGAAAATGTGTGGGGTTGCTGTGTAAGCTGCTAAAATCGTTATCAGGTCTAGTACCTCTCGTAGCGCGCAGGTGCGTAACCATGAGTCTGTCGACTCCACCGGCTCAAGGGAGCCTGAATATGAAGTTAAACCAGATTGGTCGCACACTGCTACACCTACCAGGCGTGTTCCCCCAATGAAAATGGTCCCTGAAGGTCAGCATCGGCGGATACACCTATGCTCGAGTGTGAATGCAAGTATGCGTGGCGTGTGCCATCCCTGGACACGTGTTTCGAGGTAGTTGCCTCTCGTCAGCAGGGAGTAGGAAAATGTGTGGGGTTGCTGTGTAAGCTGCTAAAATCGTTATCAGGTCTAGTACCTCTCGTAGCGCGCAGGTGCGTAACCATGAGTCCGTCGACTCCACCGGCTCAAGGGAGCCTGAATATAAAGTTAAACCAGATTGGTCGCACACTGCTACACCTACCAGGCGTGTTCCCCCAATGAAAATGGTCCCTGAAGGTCAGCGTCGGCGGATACACCTATGCTCGAGTGTGAATGCAAGTATGCGTGGCGTGTGCCATCCCTGGACACGTGTTTCGAGGTAGTTGCCTCTCGTCAGCAGGGAGTAGGAAAATGTGTGGGGTTGCTGTGTAAGCTGCTAAAATCGTTATCAGGTCTAGTACCTCTCGTAGCACGCAGGTGCGTAACCATGAGTCCGTCGACTCCACCGGCTCAAGGGAGCCTGAATATAAAGTTAAACCAGATTGGTCGCACACTGCTACACCTACCAGGCGTGTTCCCCCAATGAAAATGGTCCCTGAAGGTCAGCGTCGGCGGATACACCTATGCTCGAGTGTGAATGCAAGTATGCGTGGCGTGTGCCATCCCTGGACACGTGTTTCGAGGTAGTTGCCTCTCGTCAGCAGGGAGTAGGAAAATGTGTGGGGTTGCTGTGTAAGCTGCTAAAATCGTTATCAGGTCTAGTACCTCTCGTAGCGCGCAGGTGCGTAACCATGAGTCCGTCGACTCCACCGGCTCAAGGGAGCCTGAATATAAAGTTAAACCAGATTGGTCGCACACTGCTACACCTACCAGGCGTGTTCCCCCAATGAAAATGGTCCCTGAAGGTCAGCGTCGGCGGATACACCTATGCTCGAGTGTGAATGCAAGTATGCGTGGCGTGTGCCATCCCTGGACACGTGTTTCGAGGTAGTTGCCTCTCGTCAGCAGGGAGTAGGAAAATGTGTGGGGTTGCTGTGTAAGCTGCTAAAATCGTTATCAGGTCTAGTACCTCTCGTAGCGCGCAGGTGCGTAACCATGAGTCCGTCGACTCCACCGGCTCAAGGGAGCCTGAATATAAAGTTAAACCAGATTGGTCGCACACTGCTACACCTACCAGGCGTGTTCCCCCAATGAAAATGGTCCCTGAAGGTCAGCGTCGGCGGATACACCTATGCTCGAGTGTGAATGCAAGTATGCGTGGCGTGTGCCATCCCTGGACACGTGTTTCGAGGTAGTTGCCTCTCGTCAGCAGGGAGTAGGAAAATGTGTGGGGTTGCTGTGTAAGCTGCTAAAATCGCTATCAGGTCTAGTACCTCTCGTAGCGTGCAGGTGCGTAACCATGAGTCCGTCGACTCCACCGGCTCAAGGGAGCCTGAATATAAAGTTAAACCAGATTGGTCGCACACTGCTACACCTACCAGGCGTGTTCCCCCAATGAAAATGGTCCCTGAAGGTCAGCGTCGGCGGATACACCTATGCTCGAGTGTGAATGCAAGTATGCGTGGCGTGTGCCATCCCTGGACACGTGTTTCGAGGTAGTTGCCTCTCGTCAGCAGGGAGTAGGAAAATGTGTGGGGTTGCTGTGTAAGCTGCTAAAATCGTTATCAGGTCTAGTACCTCTCGTAGCGCGCAGGTGCGTAACCATGAGTCCGTCGACTCCACCGGCTCAAGGGAGCCTGAATATAAAGTTAAACCAGATTGGTCGCACACTGCTACACCTACCAGGCGTGTTCCCCCAATGAAAATGGTCCCTGAAGGTCAGCGTCGGCGGATACACCTATGCTCGAGTGTGAATGCAAGTATGCGTGGCGTGTGCCATCCCTGGACACGTGTTTCGAGGTAGTTGCCTCTCGTCAGCAGGGAGTAGGAAAATGTGTGGGGTTGCTGTGTAAGCTGCTAAAATCGCTATCAGGTCTAGTACCTCTCGTAGCGTGCAGGTGCGTAACCATGAGTCCGTCGACTCCACCGGCTCAAGGGAGCCTGAATATAAAGTTAAACCAGATTGGTCGCACACTGCTACACCTACCAGGCGTGTTCCCCCAATGAAAATGGTCCCTGAAGGTCAGCGTCGGCGGATACACCTATGCTCGAGTGTGAATGCAAGTATGCGTGGCGTGTGCCATCCCTGGACACGTGTTTTGAGGTAGTTGCCTCTCGTCAGCAGGGAGTAGGAAAATGTGTGGGGTTGCTGTGTAAGCTGCTAAAATCGTTATCAGGTCTAGTACCTCTCGTAGCGCGCAGGTGCGTAACCATGAGTCCGTCGACTCCACCGGCTCAAGGGAGCCTGAATATAAAGTTAAACCAGATTGGTCGCACACTGCTACACCTACCAGGCGTGTTCCCCCAATGAAAATGGTCCCTGAAGGTCAGCGTCGGCGGATACACCTATGCTCGAGTGTGAATGCAAGTATGCGTGGCGTGTGCCATCCCTGGACACGTGTTTCGAGGTAGTTGCCTCTCGTCAGCAGGGAGTAGGAAAATGTGTGGGGTTGCTGTGTAAGCTGCTAAAATCGTTATCAGGTCTAGTACCTCTCGTAGCGCGCAGGTGCGTAACCATGAGTCCGTCGACTCCACCGGCTCAAGGGAGCCTGAATATAAAGTTAAACCAGATTGGTCGCACACTGCTACACCTACCAGGCGTGTTCCCCCAATGAAAATGGTCCCTGAAGGTCAGCGTCGGCGGATACACCTATGCTCGAGTGTGAATGCAAGTATGCGTGGCGTGTGCCATCCCTGGACACGTGTTTCGAGGTAGTTGCCTCTCGTCAGCAGGGAGTAGGAAAATGTGTGGGGTTGCTGTGTAAGCTGCTAAAATCGTTATCAGGTCTAGTACCTCTCGTAGCGCGCAGGTGCGTAACCATGAGTCCGTCGACTCCACCGGCTCAAGGGAGCCTGAATATAAAGTTAAACCAGATTGGTCGCACACTGCTACACCTACCAGGCGTGTTCCCCCAATGAAAATGGTCCCTGAAGGTCAGCGTCAGCGGATACACCTATGCTCGAGTGTGAATGCAAGTATGCGTGGCGTGTGCCATCCCTGGACACGTGTTTCGAGGTAGTTGCCTCTCGTCAGCAGGGAGTAGGAAAATGTGTGGGGTTGCTGTGTAAGCTGCTAAAATCGTTATCAGGTCTAGTACCTCTCGTAGCGCGCAGGTGCGTAACCATGAGTTCGTCGACTCCACCGGCTCAAGGGAGCCTGAATATAAAGTTAAACCAGATTGGTCGCACACTGCTACACCTACCAGGCGTGTTCCCCCAATGAAAATGGTCCCTGAAGGTCAGCGTCGGCGGATACACCTATGCTCGAGTGTGAATGCAAGTATGCGTGGCGTGTGCCATCCCTGGACACGTGTTTCGAGGTAGTTGCCTCTCGTCAGCAGGGAGTAGGAAAATGTGTGGGGTTGCTGTGTAAGCTGCTAAAATCGTTATCAGGTCTAGTACCTCTCGTAGCGCGCAGGTGCGTAACCATGAGTCCGTCGACTCCACCGGCTCAAGGGAGCCTGAATATAAAGTTAAACCAGATTGGTCGCACACTGCTACACCTACCAGGCGTGTTCCCCCAATGAAAATGGTCCCTGAAGGTCAGCGTCGGCGGATACACCTATGCTCGAGTGTGAATGCAAGTATGCGTGGCGTGTGCCATCCCTGGACACGTGTTTCGAGGTAGTTGCCTCTCGTCAGCAGGGAGTAGGAAAATGTGTGGGGTTGCTGTGTAAGCTGCTAAAATCGTTATCAGGTCTAGTACCTCTCGTAGCGCGCAGGTGCGTAACCATGAGTCCGTCGACTCCACCGGCTCAAGGGAGCCTGAATATAAAGTTAAACCAGATTGGTCGCACACTGCTACACCTACCAGGCGTGTTCCCCCAATGAAAATGGTCCCTGAAGGTCAGCGTCGGCGGATACACCTATGCTCGAGTGTGAATGCAAGTATGCGTGGCGTGTGCCATCCCTGGACACGTGTTTCGAGGTAGTTGCCTCTCGTCAGCAGGGAGTAGGAAAATGTGTGGGGTTGCTGTGTAAGCTGCTAAAATCGTTATCAGGTCTAGTACCTCTCGTAGCGCACAGGTGCGTAACCATGAGTCCGTCGACTCCACCGGCTCAAGGGAGCCTGAATATAAAGTTAAACCAGATTGGTCGCACACTGCTACACCTACCAGGCGTGTTCCCCCAATGAAAATGGTCCCTGAAGGTCAGCGTCGGCGGATACACCTATGCTCGAGTGTGAATGCAAGTATGCGTGGCGTGTGCCATCTCTGGACACGTGTTTCGAGGTAGTTGCCTCTCGTCAGCAGGGAGTAGGAAAATGTGTGGGGTTGCTGTGTAAGCTGCTAAAATCGTTATCAGGTCTAGTACCTCTCGTAGCGCGCAGGTGCGTAACCATGAGTCCGTCGACTCCACCGGCTCAAGGGAGCCTGAATATAAAGTTAAACCAGATTGGTCGCACACTGCTACACCTACCAGGCGTGTTCCCCCAATGAAAATGGTCCCTGAAGGTCAGCGTCGGCGGATACACCTATGCTCGAGTGTGAATGCAAGTATGCGTGGCGTGTGCCATCCCTGGACACGTGTTTCGAGGTAGTTGCCTCTCGTCAGCAGGGAGTAGGAAAATGTGTGGGGTTGCTGTGTAAGCTGCTAAAATCGTTATCAGGTCTAGTACCTCTCGTAGCGCGCAGGTGCGTAACCATGAGTCCGTCGACTCCACCGGCTCAAGGGAGCCTGAATATAAAGTTAAACCAGATTGGTCGCACACTGCTACACCTACCAGGCGTGTTCCCCCAATGAAAATGGTCCCTGAAGGTCAGCGTCGGCGGATACACCTATGCTCGAGTGTGAATGCAAGTATGCGTGGCGTTTGCCATCCCTGGACACGTGTTTCGAGGTAGTTGCCTCTCGTCAGCAGGGAGTAGGAAAATGTGTGGGGTTGCTGTGTAAGCTGCTAAAATCGTTATCAGGTCTAGTACCTCTCGTAGCGCGCAGGTGCATAACCATGAGTCCGTCGACTCCACCGGCTCAAGGGAGCCTGAATATAAAGTTAAACCAGATTGGTCGCACACTGCTACACCTACCAGGCGTGTTCCCCCAATGAAAATGGTCCCTGAAGGTCAGCGTCGGCGGATACACCTATGCTCGAGTGTGAATGCAAGTATGCGTGGCGTGTGCCATCCCTGGACACGTGTTTCGAGGTAGTTGCCTCTCGTCAGCAGGGAGTAGGAAAATGTGTGGGGTTGCTGTGTAAGCTGCTAAAATCGTTATCAGGTCTAGTACCTCTCGTAGCGCGCAGGTGCGTAACCATGAGTCCGTCGACTCCAATGGCTCAAGGGAGCCTGAATATAAAGTTAAACCAGATTGGTCGCACACTGCTACACCTACCAGGCGTGTTCCCCCAATGAAAATGGTCCCTGAAGGTCAGCGTCGGCGGATACACCTATGCTCGAGTGTGAATGCAAGTATGCGTGGCGTGTGCCATCCCTGGACACGTGTTTCGAGGTAGTTGCCTCTCGTCAGCAGGGAGTAGGAAAATGTGCGGGGTTGCTGTGTAAGCTGCTAAAATCGTTATCAGGTCTAGTACCTCTCGTAGCGCGCAGGTGCGTAACCATGAGTCCGTCGACTCCACCGGCTCAAGGGAGCCTGAATATAAAGTTAAACCAGATTGGTCGCACACTGCTACACCTACCAGGCGTGTTCCCCCAATGAAAATGGTCCCTGAAGGTCAGCGTCGGCGGATACACCTATGCTCGAGTGTGAATGCAAGTATGCGTGGCTTGTGCCATCCCTGGACACGTGTTTCGAGGTAGTTGCCTCTCGTCAGCAGGGAGTAGGAAAATGTGTGGGGTTGCTGTGTAAGCTGCTAAAATCGTTATCAGGTCTAGTACCTCTCGTAGCACGCAGGTGCGTAACCATGAGTCCGTCGACTCCACCGGCTCAAGGGAGCCTGAATATAAAGTTAAACCAGATTGGTCGCACACTGCTACCCCTACCAGGCGTGTTCCCCCAATGAAAATGGTCCCTGAAAGTCAGCGTCGGCGGATACACCTATGCTCGAGTGTGAATGCAAGTATGCGTGGCGTGTGCCATCCCTGGACACGTGTTTCGAGGTAGTTGCCTCTCGTCAGCAGGGAGTAGGAAAATGTGTGGGGTTGCTGTGTAAGCTGCTAAAATCGTTATCAGGTCTAGTACCTCTCGTAGCGTGCAGGTGTGTAACCATGAGTCCGTCGACTCCACCGGCTCAAGGGAGCCTGAATATAAAGTTAAACCAGATTGGTCGCACACTGCTACACCTACCAGGCGTGTTCCCCAAATGAAAATGGTCCCTGAAGGTCAGCGTCGGCGGATACACCTATGCTCCAGTGTGAATGCAAGTATGCGTGGCGTGTGCCATCCCTGGACACGTGTTTCGAGGTAGTTGCCTCTCGTCAGCAGGCAGTAGGAAAATGTGTGGGGTTGCTGTGTAAGCTGCTAAAATCGTTATCAGGTCTAGTACCTCTCGTAGCGCGCAGGTGCGTAACCATGAGTCTGTCGACTCCACCGGCTCAAGGGAGCCTGAATATGAAGTTAAACCAGATTGGTCGCACAGTGCTACACCTACCAGGCGTGTTCCCCCAATGAAAATGGTCCCTGAAGGTCAGCATCGGCGGATACACCTATGCTCGAGTGTGAATGCAAGTATGCGTGGCGTGTGCCATCCCTGGACACGTGTTTCGAGGTAGTTGCCTCTCGTCAGCAGGGAGTAGGAAAATGTGTGGGGTTGCTGTGTAAGCTGCTAAAATCGTTATCAGGTCTAGTACCTCTCGTAGCGCGCAGGTGCGTAACCATGAGTCCGTCGACTCCACCGGCTCAAGGGAGCCTGAATATAAAGTTAAACCAGATTGGTCGCACACTGCTACACCTACCAGGCGTGTTCCCCCAATGAAAATGGTCCCTGAAGGTCAGCGTCGGCGGATACACCTATGCTCGAGTGTGAATGCAAGTATGCGTGGCGTGTGCCATCCCTGGACACGTGTTTCGAGGTAGTTGCCTCTCGTCAGCAGGGAGTAGGAAAATGTGTGGGGTTGCTGTGTAAGCTGCTAAAATCGTTATCAGGTCTAGTACCTCTCGTAGCGCGCAGGTGCGTAACCATGAGTCCGTCGACTCCACCGGCTCAAGGGAGCCTGAATATAAAGTTAAACCAGATTGGTCGCACACTGCTACACCTACCAGGCGTGTTCCCCCAATGAAAATGGTCCCTGAAGGTCAGCGTCGGCGGATACACCTATGCTCGAGTGTGAATGCAAGTATGCGTGGCGTGTGCCATCCCTGGACACGTGTTTCGAGGTAGTTGCCTCTCGTCAGCAGGGAGTAGGAAAATGTGTGGGGTTGCTGTGTAAGCTGCTAAAATCGTTATCAGGTCTAGTACCTCTCGTAGCGCGCAGGTGCGTAACCATGAGTTCGTCGACTCCACCGGCTCAAGGGAGCCTGAATATAAAGTTAAACCAGATTGGTCGCACACTGCTACACCTACCAGGCGTGTTCCCCCAATGAAAATGGTCCCTGAAGGTCAGCGTCGGCGGATACACCTATGCTCGAGTGTGAATGCAAGTATGCGTGGCGTGTGCCATCCCTGGACACGTGTTTCGAGGTAGTTGCCTCTCGTCAGCAGGGAGTAGGAAAATGTGTGGGGTTGCTGTGTAAGCTGCTAAAATCGTTATCAGGTCTAGTACCTCTCGTAGCGCGCAGGTGCGTAACCATGAGTCCGTCGACTCCACCGGCTCAAGGGAGCCTGAATATAAAGTTAAACCAGATTGGTCGCACACTGCTACACCTACCAGGCGTGTTCCCCCAATGAAAATGGTCCCTGAAGGTCAGCGTCGGCGGATACACCTATGCTCGAGTGTGAATGCAAGTATGCGTGGCGTGTGCCATCCCTGGACACGTGTTTCGAGGTAGTTGCCTCTCGTCAGCAGGGAGTAGGAAAATGTGTGGGGTTGCTGTGTAAGCTGCTAAAATCGTTATCAGGTCTAGTACCTCTCGTAGCGCGCAGGTGTGTAACCATGAGTCCGTCGACTCCACCGGCTCAAGGGAGCCTGAATATAAAGTTAAACCAGATTGGTCGCACACTGCTACACCTACCAGGCGTGTTCCCCCAATGAAAATGGTCCTTGAAGGTCAGCGTCGGCGGATACACCTATGCTCGAGTGTGAATGCAAGTATGCGTGGCGTGTGCCATCCCTGGACACGTGTTTCGAGGTAGTTGCCTCTCATCAGCAGGGAGTAGGAAAATGTGTGGGGTTGCTGTGTAAGCTGCTAAAATCGTTATCAGGTCTAGTACCTCTCGTAGCGCGCAGGTGCGTAACCATGAGTCCGTCGACTCCACCGGCTCAAGGGAGCCTGAATATAAAGTTAAACCAGATTGGTCGCACACTGCTACACCTACCAGGCGTGTTCCCCCAATGAAAATGGTCCCTGAAGGTCAGCGTCGGCGGATACACCTATGCTCGAGTGTGAATGCAAGTATGCGTGGCGTGTGCCATCCCTGGACACGTGTTTCGAGGTAGTTGCCTCTCGTCAGCAGGGAGTAGGAAAATGTGTGGGGTTGCTGTGTAAGCTGCTAAAATCGTTATCAGGTCTAGTACCTCTCGTAGCGCGCAGGTGCGTAACCATGAGTCCGTCGACTCCACCGGCTCAAGGGAGCCTGAATATAAAGTTAAACCAGATTGGTCGCACACTGCTACACCTACCAGGCGTGTTCCCCCAATGAAAATGGTCCCTGAAGGTCAGCGTCGGCGGATACACCTATGCTCGAGTGTGAATGCAAGTATGCGTGGCGTGTGCCATCCCTGGACACGTGTTTCGAGGTAGTTGCCTCTCGTCAGCAGGGAGTAGGAAAATGTGTGGGGTTGCTGTGTAAGCTGCTAAAATCGTTATCAGGTCTAGTACCTCTCGTAGCGCGCAGGTGCGTAACCATGAGTCCGTCGACTCCACCGGCTCAAGGGAGCCTGAATATAAAGTTAAACCAGATTGGTCGCACACTGCTACACCTACCAGGCGTGTTCCCCCAATGAAAAAGGTCCCTGAAGGTCAGCGTCGGCGGATACACCTATGCTCGAGTGTGAATGCAAGTATGCGTGGCGTGTGCCATCCCTGGACATGTGTTTCGAGGTAGTTGCCTCTCGTCAGCAGGGAGTAGGAAAATGTGTGGGGTTGCTGTGTAAGCTGCTAAAATCGTTATCAGGTCTAGTACCTCTCGTAGCGCGCAGGTGCGTAACCATGAGTCCGTCGACTCCACCGGCTCAAGGGAGCCTGAATATAAAGTTAAACCAGATTGGTCGCACACTGCTACACCTACCAGGCGTGTTCCCCCAATGAAAATGGTCCCTGAAGGTCAGCGTCGGCGGATACACCTATGCTCGAGTGTGAATGCAAGTATGCGCGGCGTGTGCCATCCCTGGACACGTGTTTCGAGGTAGTTGCCTCTCGTCAGCAGGGAGTAGGAAAATGTGTGGGGTTGCTGTGTAAGCTGCTAAAATCGTTATCAGGTCTAGTACCTCTCGTAGCGCGCAGGTGCGTAACCATGAGTCCGTCGACTCCACCGGCTCAAGGGAGCCTGAATATAAAGTTAAACCAGATTGGTCGCACACTGCTACACCTACCAGGCGTGTTCCCCCAATGAAAATGGTCCCTGAAGGTCAGCGTCGGTGGATACACCTATGCTCGAGTGTGAATGCAAGTATGCGCGGCGTGTGCCATCCCTGGACACGTGTTTCGAGGTAGTTGCCTCTCGTCAGCAGGGAGTAGGAAAATGTGTGGGGTTGCTGTGTAAGCTGCTAAAATCGTTATCAGGTCTAGTACCTCTCGTAGCGCGCAGGTGCGTAACCATGAGTCCGTCGACTCCACCGGCTCAAGGGAGCCTGAATATAAAGTTAAACCAGATTGGTCGCACACTGCTACACCTACCAGGCGTGTTCCCCCAATGAAAATGGTCCCTGAAGGTCAGCGTCGGCGGATACACCTATGCTCGAGTGTGAATGCAAGTATGCGTGGCGTGTGCCATCCCTGGACACGTGTTTCGAGGTAGTTGCCTCTCGTCAGCAGGGAGTAGGAAAATGTGTGGGGTTGCTGTGTAAGCTGCTAAAATCGCTATCAGGTCTAGTACCTCTCGTAGCGTGCAGGTGCGTAACCATGAGTCCGTCGACTCCACCGGCTCAAGGGAGCCTGAATATAAAGTTAAACCAGATTGGTCGCACACTGCTACACCTACCAGGCGTGTTCCCCCAATGAAAATGGTCCCTGAAGGTCAGCGTCGGCGGATACACCTATGCTCGAGTGTGAATGCAAGTATGCGTGGCGTGTGCCATCCCTGGACACGTGTTTTGAGGTAGTTGCCTCTCGTCAGCAGGGAGTAGGAAAATGTGTGGGGTTGCTGTGTAAGCTGCTAAAATCGTTATCAGGTCTAGTACCTCTCGTAGCGCGCAGGTGCGTAACCATGAGTCCGTCGACTCCACCGGCTCAAGGGAGCCTGAATATAAAGTTAAACCAGATTGGTCGCACACTGCTACACCTACCAGGCGTGTTCCCCCAATGAAAATGGTCCCTGAAGGTCAGCGTCGGCGGATACACCTATGCTCGAGTGTGAATGCAAGTATGCGTGGCGTGTGCCATCCCTGGACACGTGTTTCGAGGTAGTTGCCTCTCGTCAGCAGGGAGTAGGAAAATGTGTGGGGTTGCTGTGTAAGCTGCTAAAATCGTTATCAGGTCTAGTACCTCTCGTAGCGCGCAGGTGCGTAACCATGAGTCCGTCGACTCCACCGGCTCAAGGGAGCCTGAATATAAAGTTAAACCAGATTGGTCGCACACTGCTACACCTACCAGGCGTGTTCCCCCAATGAAAATGGTCCCTGAAGGTCAGCGTCGGCGGATACACCTATGCTCGAGTGTGAATGCAAGTATGCGTGGCGTGTGCCATCCCTGGACACGTGTTTCGAGGTAGTTGCCTCTCGTCAGCAGGGAGTAGGAAAATGTGTGGGGTTGCTGTGTAAGCTGCTAAAATCGTTATCAGGTCTAGTACCTCTCGTAGCGCGCAGGTGCGTAACCATGAGTCCGTCGACTCCACCGGCTCAAGGGAGCCTGAATATAAAGTTAAACCAGATTGGTCGCACACTGCTACACCTACCAGGCGTGTTCCCCCAATGAAAATGGTCCCTGAAGGTCAGCGTCAGCGGATACACCTATGCTCGAGTGTGAATGCAAGTATGCGTGGCGTGTGCCATCCCTGGACACGTGTTTCGAGGTAGTTGCCTCTCGTCAGCAGGGAGTAGGAAAATGTGTGGGGTTGCTGTGTAAGCTGCTAAAATCGTTATCAGGTCTAGTACCTCTCGTAGCGCGCAGGTGCGTAACCATGAGTTCGTCGACTCCACCGGCTCAAGGGAGCCTGAATATAAAGTTAAACCAGATTGGTCGCACACTGCTACACCTACCAGGCGTGTTCCCCCAATGAAAATGGTCCCTGAAGGTCAGCGTCGGCGGATACACCTATGCTCGAGTGTGAATGCAAGTATGCGTGGCGTGTGCCATCCCTGGACACGTGTTTCGAGGTAGTTGCCTCTCGTCAGCAGGGAGTAGGAAAATGTGTGGGGTTGCTGTGTAAGCTGCTAAAATCGTTATCAGGTCTAGTACCTCTCGTAGCGCGCAGGTGCGTAACCATGAGTCCGTCGACTCCACCGGCTCAAGGGAGCCTGAATATAAAGTTAAACCAGATTGGTCGCACACTGCTACACCTACCAGGCGTGTTCCCCCAATGAAAATGGTCCCTGAAGGTCAGCGTCGGCGGATACACCTATGCTCGAGTGTGAATGCAAGTATGCGTGGCGTGTGCCATCCCTGGACACGTGTTTCGAGGTAGTTGCCTCTCGTCAGCAGGGAGTAGGAAAATGTGTGGGGTTGCTGTGTAAGCTGCTAAAATCGTTATCAGGTCTAGTACCTCTCGTAGCGCGCAGGTGCGTAACCATGAGTCCGTCGACTCCACCGGCTCAAGGGAGCCTGAATATAAAGTTAAACCAGATTGGTCGCACACTGCTACACCTACCAGGCGTGTTCCCCCAATGAAAATGGTCCCTGAAGGTCAGCGTCGGCGGATACACCTATGCTCGAGTGTGAATGCAAGTATGCGTGGCGTGTGCCATCCCTGGACACGTGTTTCGAGGTAGTTGCCTCTCGTCAGCAGGGAGTAGGAAAATGTGTGGGGTTGCTGTGTAAGCTGCTAAAATCGTTATCAGGTCTAGTACCTCTCGTAGCGCACAGGTGCGTAACCATGAGTCCGTCGACTCCACCGGCTCAAGGGAGCCTGAATATAAAGTTAAACCAGATTGGTCGCACACTGCTACACCTACCAGGCGTGTTCCCCCAATGAAAATGGTCCCTGAAGGTCAGCGTCGGCGGATACACCTATGCTCGAGTGTGAATGCAAGTATGCGTGGCGTGTGCCATCTCTGGACACGTGTTTCGAGGTAGTTGCCTCTCGTCAGCAGGGAGTAGGAAAATGTGTGGGGTTGCTGTGTAAGCTGCTAAAATCGTTATCAGGTCTAGTACCTCTCGTAGCGCGCAGGTGCGTAACCATGAGTCCGTCGACTCCACCGGCTCAAGGGAGCCTGAATATAAAGTTAAACCAGATTGGTCGCACACTGCTACACCTACCAGGCGTGTTCCCCCAATGAAAATGGTCCCTGAAGGTCAGCGTCGGCGGATACACCTATGCTCGAGTGTGAATGCAAGTATGCGTGGCGTGTGCCATCCCTGGACACGTGTTTCGAGGTAGTTGCCTCTCGTCAGCAGGGAGTAGGAAAATGTGTGGGGTTGCTGTGTAAGCTGCTAAAATCGTTATCAGGTCTAGTACCTCTCGTAGCGCGCAGGTGCGTAACCATGAGTCCGTCGACTCCACCGGCTCAAGGGAGCCTGAATATAAAGTTAAACCAGATTGGTCGCACACTGCTACACCTACCAGGCGTGTTCCCCCAATGAAAATGGTCCCTGAAGGTCAGCGTCGGCGGATACACCTATGCTCGAGTGTGAATGCAAGTATGCGTGGCGTTTGCCATCCCTGGACACGTGTTTCGAGGTAGTTGCCTCTCGTCAGCAGGGAGTAGGAAAATGTGTGGGGTTGCTGTGTAAGCTGCTAAAATCGTTATCAGGTCTAGTACCTCTCGTAGCGCGCAGGTGCATAACCATGAGTCCGTCGACTCCACCGGCTCAAGGGAGCCTGAATATAAAGTTAAACCAGATTGGTCGCACACTGCTACACCTACCAGGCGTGTTCCCCCAATGAAAATGGTCCCTGAAGGTCAGCGTCGGCGGATACACCTATGCTCGAGTGTGAATGCAAGTATGCGTGGCGTGTGCCATCCCTGGACACGTGTTTCGAGGTAGTTGCCTCTCGTCAGCAGGGAGTAGGAAAATGTGTGGGGTTGCTGTGTAAGCTGCTAAAATCGTTATCAGGTCTAGTACCTCTCGTAGCGCGCAGGTGCGTAACCATGAGTCCGTCGACTCCAATGGCTCAAGGGAGCCTGAATATAAAGTTAAACCAGATTGGTCGCACACTGCTACACCTACCAGGCGTGTTCCCCCAATGAAAATGGTCCCTGAAGGTCAGCGTCGGTGGATACACCTATGCTCGAGTGTGAATGCAAGTATGCGTGGCGTGTGCCATCCCTGGACACGTGTTTCGAGGTAGTTGCCTCTCGTCAGCAGGGAGTAGGAAAATGTGCGGGGTTGCTGTGTAAGCTGCTAAAATCGTTATCAGGTCTAGTACCTCTCGTAGCGCGCAGGTGCGTAACCATGAGTCCGACGACTCCACCGGCTCAAGGGAGCCAGAATATAAAGTTAAACCAGATTGGTCGCACACTGCTACACCTACCAGGCGTGTTCCCCCAATGAAAATGGTCCCTGAAGGTCAGCGTCGGCGGATACACCTATGCTCGAGTGTGAATGCAAGTATGCGTGGCGTGTGCCATCCCTGGACACGTGTTTCGAGGTAGTTGCCTCTCGTCAGCAGGGAGTAGGAAAATGTGTGGGGTTGCTGTGTAAGCTGCTAAAATCGTAATCAGGTCTAGTACCTCTCGTAGCACGCAGGTGCGTAACCATGAGTCCGTCGACTCCACCGGCTCAAGGGAGCCTGAATATAAAGTTAAACCAGATTGGTCGCACACTGCTACCCCTACCAGGCGTGTTCCCCCAATGAAAATGGTCCCTGAAAGTCAGCGTCGGCGGATACACCTATGCTCGAGTGTGAATGCAAGTATGCGTGGCGTGTGCCATCCCTGGACACGTGTTTCGAGGTAGTTGCCTCTCGTCAGCAGGGAGTAGGAAAATGTGTGGGGTTGCTGTGTAAGCTGCTAAAATCGTTATCAGGTCTAGTACCTCTCGTAGCGTGCAGGTGTGTAACCATGAGTCCGTCGACTCCACCGGCTCAAGGGAGCCTGAATATAAAGTTAAACCAGATTGGTCGCACACTGCTACACCTACCAGGCGTGTTCCCCCAATGAAAATGGTCCCTGAAGGTCAGCATCGGCGGATACACCTATGCTCGAGTGTGAATGCAAGTATGCGTGGCGTGTGCCATCCCTGGACACGTGTTTCGAGGTAGTTGCCTCTCGTCAGCAGGGAGTAGGAAAATGTGTGGGGTTGCTGTGTAAGCTGCTAAAATCATTATCAGGTCTAGTACCTCTCGTAGCACGCAGGTGCGTAACCATGAGTCCGTCGACTCCACCGGCTCAAGGGAGCCTGAATATAAAGTTAAACCAGATTGGTCGCACACTGCTACACCTACCAGGCGTGTTCCCCCAATGAAAATGGTCCCTGAAGGTCAGCGTCGGCGGATACACCTATGCTCGAGTGTGAATGCAAGTATGCGTGGCGTGTGCCATCCCTGGACACGTGTTTCGAGGTAGTTGCCTCTCGTCAGCAGGGAGTAGGAAAATGTGTGGGGTTGCTGTGTAAGCTGCTAAAATCGTTATCAGGTCTAGTACCTCTCGTAGCGCGCAGGTGCGTAACCATGAGTCCGTCGACTCCACCGGCTCAAGGGAGCCTGAATATAAAGTTAAACCAGATTGGTCGCACACTGCTACACCTACCAGGCGTGTTCCCCCAATGAAAATGGTCCCTGAAGGTCAGCGTCGGCGGATACACCTATGCTCGAGTGTGAATGCAAGTATGCGTGGCGTGTGCCATCCCTGGACACGTGTTTCGAGGTAGTTGCCTCTCGTCAGCAGGGAGTAGGAAAATGTGTGGGGTTGCTGTGTAAGCTGCTAAAATCGTTATCAGGTCTAGTACCTCTCGTAGCGCGCAGGTGCGTAACCATGAGTCCGTCGACTCCACCGGCTCAAGGGAGCCTGAATATAAAGTTAAACCAGATTGGTCGCACACTGCTACACCTACCAGGCGTGTTCCCCCAATGAAAATGGTCCCTGAAGGTCAGCGTCGGCGGATACACCTATGCTCGAGTGTGAATGCAAGTATGCGTGGCGTGTGCCATCCCTGGACACGTGTTTCGAGGTAGTTGCCTCTCGTCAGCAGGGAGTAGGAAAATGTGTGGGGTTGCTGTGTAAGCTGCTAAAATCGTTATCAGGTCTAGTACCTCTCGTAGCGCACAGGTGCGTAACCATGAGTCCGTCGACTCCACCGGCTCAAGGGAGCCTGAATATAAAGTTAAACCAGATTGGTCGCACACTGCTACACCTACCAGGCGTGTTCCCCCAATGAAAATGGTCCCTGAAGGTCAGCGTCGGCGGATACACCTATGCTCGAGTGTGAATGCAAGTATGCGTGGCGTGTGCCATCTCTGGACACGTGTTTCGAGGTAGTTGCCTCTCGTCAGCAGGGAGTAGGAAAATGTGTGGGGTTGCTGTGTAAGCTGCTAAAATCGTTATCAGGTCTAGTACCTCTCGTAGCGCGCAGGTGCGTAACCATGAGTCCGTCGACTCCACCGGCTCAAGGGAGCCTGAATATAAAGTTAAACCAGATTGGTCGCACACTGCTACACCTACCAGGCGTGTTCCCCCAATGAAAATGGTCCCTGAAGGTCAGCGTCGGCGGATACACCTATGCTCGAGTGTGAATGCAAGTATGCGTGGCGTGTGCCATCCCTGGACACGTGTTTCGAGGTAGTTGCCTCTCGTCAGCAGGGAGTAGGAAAATGTGTGGGGTTGCTGTGTAATCTGCTAAAATCGTTATCAGGTCTAGTACCTCTCGTAGCGCGCAGGTGCGTAACCATGAGTCCGTCGACTCCACCGGCTCAAGGGAGCCTGAATATAAAGTTAAACCAGATTGGTCGCACACTGCTACACCTACCAGGCGTGTTCCCCCAATGAAAATGGTCCCTGAAGGTCAGCGTCGGCGGATACACCTATGCTCGAGTGTGAATGCAAGTATGCGTGGCGTTTGCCATCCCTGGACACGTGTTTCGAGGTAGTTGCCTCTCGTCAGCAGGGAGTAGGAAAATGTGTGGGGTTGCTGTGTAAGCTGCTAAAATCGTTATCAGGTCTAGTACCTCTCGTAGCGCGCAGGTGCATAACCATGAGTCCGTCGACTCCACCGGCTCAAGGGAGCCTGAATATAAAGTTAAACCAGATTGGTCGCACACTGCTACACCTACCAGGCGTGTTCCCCCAATGAAAATGGTCCCTGAAGGTCAGCGTCGGCGGATACACCTATGCTCGAGTGTGAATGCAAGTATGCGTGGCGTGTGCCATCCCTGGACACGTGTTTCGAGGTAGTTGCCTCTCGTCAGCAGGGAGTAGGAAAATGTGTGGGGTTGCTGTGTAAGCTGCTAAAATCGTTATCAGGTCTAGTACCTCTCGTAGCGCGCAGGTGCGTAACCATGAGTCCGTCGACTCCAATGGCTCAAGGGAGCCTGAATATAAAGTTAAACCAGATTGGTCGCACACTGCTACACCTACCAGGCGTGTTCCCCCAATGAAAATGGTCCCTGAAGGTCAGCGTCGGTGGATACACCTATGCTCGAGTGTGAATGCAAGTATGCGTGGCGTGTGCCATCCCTGGACACGTGTTTCGAGGTAGTTGCCTCTCGTCAGCAGGGAGTAGGAAAATGTGCGGGGTTGCTGTGTAAGCTGCTAAAATCGTTATCAGGTCTAGTACCTCTCGTAGCGCGCAGGTGCGTAACCATGAGTCCGTCGACTCCACCGGCTCAAGGGAGCCTGAATATAAAGTTAAACCAGATTGGTCGCACACTGCTACACCTACCAGGCGTGTTCCCCCAATGAAAATGGTCCCTGAAGGTCAGCGTCGGCGGATACACCTATGCTCGAGTGTGAATGCAAGTATGCGTGGCGTGTGCCATCCCTGGACACGTGTTTCGAGGTAGTTGCCTCTCGTCAGCAGGGAGTAGGAAAATGTGTGGGGTTGCTGTGTAAGCTGCTAAAATCGTAATCAGGTCTAGTACCTCTCGTAGCACGCAGGTGCGTAACCATGAGTCCGTCGACTCCACCGGCTCAAGGGAGCCTGAATATAAAGTTAAACCAGATTGGTCGCACACTGCTACCCCTACCAGGCGTGTTCCCCCAATGAAAATGGTCCCTGAAAGTCAGCGTCGGCGGATACACCTATGCTCGAGTGTGAATGCAAGTATGCGTGGCGTGTGCCATCCCTGGACACGTGTTTCGAGGTAGTTGCCTCTCGTCAGCAGGGAGTAGGAAAATGTGTGGGGTTGCTGTGTAAGCTGCTAAAATCGTTATCAGGTCTAGTACCTCTCGTAGCGTGCAGGTGTGTAACCATGAGTCCGTCGACTCCACCGGCTCAAGGGAGCCTGAATATAAAGTTAAACCAGATTGGTCGCACACTGCTACACCTACCAGGCGTGTTCCCCAAATGAAAATGGTCCCTGAAGGTCAGCGTCGGCGGATACACCTATGCTCCAGTGTGAATGCAAGTATGCGTGGCGTGTGCCATCCCTGGACACGTGTTTCGAGGTAGTTGCCTCTCGTCAGCAGGCAGTAGGAAAATGTGTGGGGTTGCTGTGTAAGCTGCTAAAATCGTTATCAGGTCTAGTACCTCTCGTAGCGCGCAGGTGCGTAACCATGAGTCTGTCGACTCCACCGGCTCAAGGGAGCCTGAATATGAAGTTAAACCAGATTGGTCGCACAGTGCTACACCTACCAGGCGTGTTCCCCCAATGAAAATGGTCCCTGAAGGTCAGCATCGGCGGATACACCTATGCTCGAGTGTGAATGCAAGTATGCGTGGCGTGTGCCATCCCTGGACACGTGTTTCGAGGTAGTTGCCTCTCGTCAGCAGGGAGTAGGAAAATGTGTGGGGTTGCTGTGTAAGCTGCTAAAATCGTTATCAGGTCTAGTACCTCTCGTAGCGCGCAGGTGCGTAACCATGAGTCCGTCGACTCCACCGGCTCAAGGGAGCCTGAATATAAAGTTAAACCAGATTGGTCGCACACTGCTACACCTACCAGGCGTGTTCCCCCAATGAAAATGGTCCCTGAAGGTCAGCGTCGGCGGATACACCTATGCTCGAGTGTGAATGCAAGTATGCGTGGCGTGTGCCATCCCTGGACACGTGTTTCGAGGTAGTTGCCTCTCGTCAGCAGGGAGTAGGAAAATGTGTGGGGTTGCTGTGTAAGCTGCTAAAATCATTATCAGGTCTAGTACCTCTCGTAGCACGCAGGTGCGTAACCATGAGTCCGTCGACTCCACCGGCTCAAGGGAGCCTGAATATAAAGTTAAACCAGATTGGTCGCACACTGCTACACCTACCAGGCGTGTTCCCCCAATGAAAATGGTCCCTGAAGGTCAGCGTCGGCGGATACACCTATGCTCGAGTGTGAATGCAAGTATGCGTGGCGTGTGCCATCCCTGGACACGTGTTTCGAGGTAGTTGCCTCTCGTCAGCAGGGAGTAGGAAAATGTGTGGGGTTGCTGTGTAAGCTGCTAAAATCGTTATCAGGTCTAGTACCTCTCGTAGCGCGCAGGTGCGTAACCATGAGTCCGTCGACTCCACCGGCTCAAGGGAGCCTGAATATAAAGTTAAACCAGATTGGTCGCACACTGCTACACCTACCAGGCGTGTTCCCCCAATGAAAATGGTCCCTGAAGGTCAGCGTCGGCGGATACACCTATGCTCGAGTGTGAATGCAAGTATGCGTGGCGTGTGCCATCCCTGGACACGTGTTTCGAGGTAGTTGCCTCTCGTCAGCAGGGAGTAGGAAAATGTGTGGGGTTGCTGTGTAAGCTGCTAAAATCGTTATCAGGTCTAGTACCTCTCGTAGCGCGCAGGTGCGTAACCATGAGTCCGTCGACTCCACCGGCTCAAGGGAGCCTGAATATAAAGTTAAACCAGATTGGTCGCACACTGCTACACCTACCAGGCGTGTTCCCCCAATGAAAATGGTCCCTGAAGGTCAGCGTCGGCGGATACACCTATGCTCGAGTGTGAATGCAAGTATGCGTGGCGTGTGCCATCCCTGGACACGTGTTTCGAGGTAGTTGCCTCTCGTCAGCAGGGAGTAGGAAAATGTGTGGGGTTGCTGTGTAAGCTGCTAAAATCGTTATCAGGTCTAGTACCTCTCGTAGCGCGCAGGTGCGTAACCATGAGTCCGTCGACTCCACCGGCTCAAGGGAGCCTGAATATAAAGTTAAACCAGATTGGTCGCACACTGCTACACCTACCAGGCGTGTTCCCCCAATGAAAATGGTCCCTGAAGGTCAGCGTCGGCGGATACACCTATGCTCGAGTGTGAATGCAAGTATGCGTGGCGTTTGCCATCCCTGGACACGTGTTTCGAGGTAGTTGCCTCTCGTCAGCAGGGAGTAGGAAAATGTGTGGGGTTGCTGTGTAAGCTGCTAAAATCGTTATCAGGTCTAGTACCTCTCGTAGCGCGCAGGTGCATAACCATGAGTCCGTCGACTCCTCCGGCTCAAGGGAGCCTGAATATAAAGTTAAACCAGATTGGTCGCACACTGCTACACCTACCAGGCGTGTTCCCCCAATGAAAATGGTCCCTGAAGGTCAGCGTCGGCGGATACACCTATGCTCGAGTGTGAATGCAAGTATGCGTGGCGTGTGCCATCCCTGGACACGTGTTTCGAGGTAGTTGCCTCTCGTCAGCAGGGAGTAGGAAAATGTGTGGGGTTGCTGTGTAAGCTGCTAAAATCGTTATCAGGTCTAGTACCTCTCGTAGCGCGCAGGTGCGTAACCATGAGTCCGTCGACTCCAATGGCTCAAGGGAGCCTGAATATAAAGTTAAACCAGATTGGTCGCACACTGCTACACCTACCAGGCGTGTTCCCCCAATGAAAATGGTCCCTGAAGGTCAGCGTCGGCGGATACACCTATGCTCGAGTGTGAATGCAAGTATGCGTGGCGTGTGCCATCCCTGGACACGTGTTTCGAGGTAGTTGCCTCTCGTCAGCAGGGAGTAGGAAAATGTGCGGGGTTGCTGTGTAAGCTGCTAAAATCGTTATCAGGTCTAGTACCTCTCGTAGCGCGCAGGTGCGTAACCATGAGTCCGTCGACTCCACCGGCTCAAGGGAGCCTGAATATAAAGTTAAACCAGATTGGTCGCACACTGCTACACCTACCAGGCGTGTTCCCCCAATGAAAATGGTCCCTGAAGGTCAGCGTCGGCGGATACACCTATGCTCGAGTGTGAATGCAAGTATGCGTGGCGTGTGCCATCCCTGGACACGTGTTTCGAGGTAGTTGCCTCTCGTCAGCAGGGAGTAGGAAAATGTGTGGGGTTGCTGTGTAAGCTGCTAAAATCGTTATCAGGTCTAGTACCTCTCGTAGCACGCAGGTGCGTAACCATGAGTCCGTCGACTCCACCGGCTCAAGGGAGCCTGAATATAAAGTTAAACCAGATTGGTCGCACACTGCTACCCCTACCAGGCGTGTTCCCCCAATGAAAATGGTCCCTGAAGGTCAGCGTCGGCGGATACACCTATGCTCGAGTGTGAATGCAAGTATGCGTGGCGTGTGCCATCCCTGGACACGTGTTTTGAGGTAGTTGCCTCTCGTCAGCAGGGAGTAGGAAAATGTGTGGGGTTGCTGTGTAAGCTGCTAAAATCGTTATCAGGTCTAGTACCTCTCGTAGCGTGCAGGTGTGTAACCATGAGTCCGTCGACTCCACCGGCTCAAGGGAGCCTGAATATAAAGTTAAACCAGATTGGTCGCACACTGCTACACCTACCAGGCATGTTCCCCAAATGAAAATGGTCCCTGAAGGTCAGCGTCGGCGGATACACCTATGCTCCAGTGTGAATGCAAGTATGCGTGGCGTGTGCCATCCCTGGACACGTGTTTCGAGGTAGTTGCCTCTCGTCAGCAGGCAGTAGGAAAATGTGTGGGGTTGCTGTGTAAGCTGCTAAAATCGTTATCAGGTCTAGTACCTCTCGTAGCGCGCAGGTGCGTAACCATGAGTCTGTCGACTCCACCGGCTCAAGGGAGCCTGAATATGAAGTTAAACCAGATTGGTCGCACACTGCTACACCTACCAGGCGTGTTCCCCCAATGAAAATGGTCCCTGAAGGTCAGCATCGGCGGATACACCTATGCTCGAGTGTGAATGCAAGTATGCGTGGCGTGTGCCATCCCTGGACACGTGTTTCGAGGTAGTTGCCTCTCGTCAGCAGGGAGTAGGAAAATGTGTGGGGTTGCTGTGTAAGCTGCTAAAATCGTTATCAGGTCTAGTACCTCTCGTAGCGCGCAGGTGCGTAACCATGAGTCCGTCGACTCCACCGGCTCAAGGGAGCCTGAATATAAAGTTAAACCAGATTGGTCGCACACTGCTACACCTACCAGGCGTGTTCCCCCAATGAAAATGGTCCCTGAAGGTCAGCGTCGGCGGATACACCTATGCTCGAGTGTGAATGCAAGTATGCGTGGCGTGTGCCATCCCTGGACACGTGTTTCGAGGTAGTTGCCTCTCGTCAGCAGGGAGTAGGAAAATGTGTGGGGTTGCTGTGTAAGCTGCTAAAATCGTTATCAGGTCTAGTACCTCTCGTAGCGTGCAGGTGCGTAACCATGAGTCCGTCGACTCCACCGGCTCAAGGGAGCCTGAATATAAAGTTAAACCAGATTGGTCGCACACTGCTACACCTACCAGGCGTGTTCCCCCAATGAAAATGGTCCCTGAAGGTCAGCGTCGGCGGATACACCTATGCTCGAGTGTGAATGCAAGTATGCGTGGCGTGTGCCATCCCTGGACACGTGTTTCGAGGTAGTTGCCTCTCGTCAGCAGGGAGTAGGAAAATGTGTGGGGTTGCTGTGTAAGCTGCTAAAATCGTTATCAGGTCTAGTACCTCTCGTAGCGCGCAGGTGCGTAACCATGAGTCCGTCGACTCCACCGGCTCAAGGGAGCCTGAATATAAAGTTAAACCAGATTGGTCGCACACTGCTACACCTACCAGGCGTGTTCCCCCAATGAAAATGGTCCCTGAAGGTCAGCGTCGGCGGATACACCTATGCTCGAGTGTGAATGCAAGTATGCGTGGCGTGTGCCATCCCTGGACACGTGTTTCGAGGTAGTTGCCTCTCGTCAGCAGGGAGTAGGAAAATGTGTGGGGTTGCTGTGTAAGCTGCTAAAATCGTTATCAGGTCTAGTACCTCTCGTAGCGCGCAGGTGCGTAACCATGAGTCCGTCGACTCCACCGGCTCAAGGGAGCCTGAATATAAAGTTAAACCAGATTGGTCGCACACTGCTACACCTACCAGGCGTGTTCCCCCAATGAAAATGGTCCCTGAAGGTCAGCGTCGGCGGATACACCTATGCTCGAGTGTGAATGCAAGTATGCGTGGCGTGTGCCATCCCTGGACACGTGTTTCGAGGTAGTTGCCTCTCGTCAGCAGGGAGTAGGAAAATGTGTGGGGTTGCTGTGTAAGCTGCTAAAATCGCTATCAGGTCTAGTACCTCTCGTAGCGTGCAGGTGCGTAACCATGAGTCCGTCGACTCCACCGGCTCAAGGGAGCCTGAATATAAAGTTAAACCAGATTGGTCGCACACTGCTACACCTACCAGGCGTGTTCCCCCAATGAAAATGGTCCCTGAAGGTCAGCGTCGGCGGATACACCTATGCTCGAGTGTGAATGCAAGTATGCGTGGCGTGTGCCATCCCTGGACACGTGTTTCGAGGTAGTTGCCTCTCGTCAGCAGGGAGTAGGAAAATGTGTGGGGTTGCTGTGTAAGCTGCTAAAATCGTTATCAGGTCTAGTACCTCTCGTAGCGCGCAGGTGCGTAACCATGAGTCCGTCGACTCCACCGGCTCAAGGGAGCCTGAATATAAAGTTAAACCAGATTGGTCGCACACTGCTACACCTACCAGGCGTGTTCCCCCAATGAAAATGGTCCCTGAAGGTCAGCGTCGGCGGATACACCTATGCTCGAGTGTGAATGCAAGTATGCGTGGCGTGTGCCATCCCTGGACACGTGTTTCGAGGTAGTTGCCTCTCGTCAGCAGGGAGTAGGAAAATGTGTGGGGTTGCTGTGTAAGCTGCTAAAATCGCTATCAGGTCTAGTACCTCTCGTAGCGTGCAGGTGCGTAACCATGAGTCCGTCGACTCCACCGGCTCAAGGGAGCCTGAATATAAAGTTAAACCAGATTGGTCGCACACTGCTACACCTACCAGGCGTGTTCCCCCAATGAAAATGGTCCCTGAAGGTCAGCGTCGGCGGATACACCTATGCTCGAGTGTGAATGCAAGTATGCGTGGCGTGTGCCATCCCTGGACACGTGTTTTGAGGTAGTTGCCTCTCGTCAGCAGGGAGTAGGAAAATGTGTGGGGTTGCTGTGTAAGCTGCTAAAATCGTTATCAGGTCTAGTACCTCTCGTAGCGCGCAGGTGCGTAACCATGAGTCCGTCGACTCCACCGGCTCAAGGGAGCCTGAATATAAAGTTAAACCAGATTGGTCGCACACTGCTACACCTACCAGGCGTGTTCCCCCAATGAAAATGGTCCCTGAAGGTCAGCGTCGGCGGATACACCTATGCTCGAGTGTGAATGCAAGTATGCGTGGCGTGTGCCATCCCTGGACACGTGTTTCGAGGTAGTTGCCTCTCGTCAGCAGGGAGTAGGAAAATGTGTGGGGTTGCTGTGTAAGCTGCTAAAATCGTTATCAGGTCTAGTACCTCTCGTAGCGCGCAGGTGCGTAACCATGAGTCCGTCGACTCCACCGGCTCAAGGGAGCCTGAATATAAAGTTAAACCAGATTGGTCGCACACTGCTACACCTACCAGGCGTGTTCCCCCAATGAAAATGGTCCCTGAAGGTCAGCGTCGGCGGATACACCTATGCTCGAGTGTGAATGCAAGTATGCGTGGCGTGTGCCATCCCTGGACACGTGTTTCGAGGTAGTTGCCTCTCGTCAGCAGGGAGTAGGAAAATGTGTGGGGTTGCTGTGTAAGCTGCTAAAATCGTTATCAGGTCTAGTACCTCTCGTAGCGCGCAGGTGCGTAACCATGAGTCCGTCGACTCCACCGGCTCAAGGGAGCCTGAATATAAAGTTAAACCAGATTGGTCGCACACTGCTACACCTACCAGGCGTGTTCCCCCAATGAAAATGGTCCCTGAAGGTCAGCGTCAGCGGATACACCTATGCTCGAGTGTGAATGCAAGTATGCGTGGCGTGTGCCATCCCTGGACACGTGTTTCGAGGTAGTTGCCTCTCGTCAGCAGGGAGTAGGAAAATGTGTGGGGTTGCTGTGTAAGCTGCTAAAATCGTTATCAGGTCTAGTACCTCTCGTAGCGCGCAGGTGCGTAACCATGAGTTCGTCGACTCCACCGGCTCAAGGGAGCCTGAATATAAAGTTAAACCAGATTGGTCGCACACTGCTACACCTACCAGGCGTGTTCCCCCAATGAAAATGGTCCCTGAAGGTCAGCGTCGGCGGATACACCTATGCTCGAGTGTGAATGCAAGTATGCGTGGCGTGTGCCATCCCTGGACACGTGTTTCGAGGTAGTTGCCTCTCGTCAGCAGGGAGTAGGAAAATGTGTGGGGTTGCTGTGTAAGCTGCTAAAATCGTTATCAGGTCTAGTACCTCTCGTAGCGCGCAGGTGCGTAACCATGAGTCCGTCGACTCCACCGGCTCAAGGGAGCCTGAATATAAAGTTAAACCAGATTGGTCGCACACTGCTACACCTACCAGGCGTGTTCCCCCAATGAAAATGGTCCCTGAAGGTCAGCGTCGGCGGATACACCTATGCTCGAGTGTGAATGCAAGTATGCGTGGCGTGTGCCATCCCTGGACACGTGTTTCGAGGTAGTTGCCTCTCGTCAGCAGGGAGTAGGAAAATGTGTGGGGTTGCTGTGTAAGCTGCTAAAATCGTTATCAGGTCTAGTACCTCTCGTAGCGCGCAGGTGCGTAACCATGAGTCCGTCGACTCCACCGGCTCAAGGGAGCCTGAATATAAAGTTAAACCAGATTGGTCGCACACTGCTACACCTACCAGGCGTGTTCCCCCAATGAAAATGGTCCCTGAAGGTCAGCGTCGGCGGATACACCTATGCTCGAGTGTGAATGCAAGTATGCGTGGCGTGTGCCATCCCTGGACACGTGTTTCGAGGTAGTTGCCTCTCGTCAGCAGGGAGTAGGAAAATGTGTGGGGTTGCTGTGTAAGCTGCTAAAATCGTTATCAGGTCTAGTACCTCTCGTAGCGCACAGGTGCGTAACCATGAGTCCGTCGACTCCACCGGCTCAAGGGAGCCTGAATATAAAGTTAAACCAGATTGGTCGCACACTGCTACACCTACCAGGCGTGTTCCCCCAATGAAAATGGTCCCTGAAGGTCAGCGTCGGCGGATACACCTATGCTCGAGTGTGAATGCAAGTATGCGTGGCGTGTGCCATCTCTGGACACGTGTTTCGAGGTAGTTGCCTCTCGTCAGCAGGGAGTAGGAAAATGTGTGGGGTTGCTGTGTAAGCTGCTAAAATCGTTATCAGGTCTAGTACCTCTCGTAGCGCGCAGGTGCGTAACCATGAGTCCGTCGACTCCACCGGCTCAAGGGAGCCTGAATATAAAGTTAAACCAGATTGGTCGCACACTGCTACACCTACCAGGCGTGTTCCCCCAATGAAAATGGTCCCTGAAGGTCAGCGTCGGCGGATACACCTATGCTCGAGTGTGAATGCAAGTATGCGTGGCGTGTGCCATCCCTGGACACGTGTTTCGAGGTAGTTGCCTCTCGTCAGCAGGGAGTAGGAAAATGTGTGGGGTTGCTGTGTAAGCTGCTAAAATCGTTATCAGGTCTAGTACCTCTCGTAGCGCGCAGGTGCGTAACCATGAGTCCGTCGACTCCACCGGCTCAAGGGAGCCTGAATATAAAGTTAAACCAGATTGGTCGCACACTGCTACACCTACCAGGCGTGTTCCCCCAATGAAAATGGTCCCTGAAGGTCAGCGTCGGCGGATACACCTATGCTCGAGTGTGAATGCAAGTATGCGTGGCGTTTGCCATCCCTGGACACGTGTTTCGAGGTAGTTGCCTCTCGTCAGCAGGGAGTAGGAAAATGTGTGGGGTTGCTGTGTAAGCTGCTAAAATCGTTATCAGGTCTAGTACCTCTCGTAGCGCGCAGGTGCATAACCATGAGTCCGTCGACTCCACCGGCTCAAGGGAGCCTGAATATAAAGTTAAACCAGATTGGTCGCACACTGCTACACCTACCAGGCGTGTTCCCCCAATGAAAATGGTCCCTGAAGGTCAGCGTCGGCGGATACACCTATGCTCGAGTGTGAATGCAAGTATGCGTGGCGTGTGCCATCCCTGGACACGTGTTTCGAGGTAGTTGCCTCTCGTCAGCAGGGAGTAGGAAAATGTGTGGGGTTGCTGTGTAAGCTGCTAAAATCGTTATCAGGTCTAGTACCTCTCGTAGCGCGCAGGTGCGTAACCATGAGTCCGTCGACTCCAATGGCTCAAGGGAGCCTGAATATAAAGTTAAACCAGATTGGTCGCACACTGCTACCCCTACCAGGCGTGTTCCCCCAATGAAAATGGTCCCTGAAAGTCAGCGTCGGCGGATACACCTATGCTCGAGTGTGAATGCAAGTATGCGTGGCGTGTGCCATCCCTGGACACGTGTTTCGAGGTAGTTGCCTCTCGTCAGCAGGGAGTAGGAAAATGTGTGGGGTTGCTGTGTAAGCTGCTAAAATCGTTATCAGGTCTAGTACCTCTCGTAGCGTGCAGGTGTGTAACCATGAGTCCGTCGACTCCACCGGCTCAAGGGAGCCTGAATATAAAGTTAAACCAGATTGGTCGCACACTGCTACACCTACCAGGCGTGTTCCCCAAATGAAAATGGTCCCTGAAGGTCAGCGTCGGCGGATACACCTATGCTCCAGTGTGAATGCAAGTATGCGTGGCGTGTGCCATCCCTGGACACGTGTTTCGAGGTAGTTGCCTCTCGTCAGCAGGCAGTAGGAAAATGTGTGGGGTTGCTGTGTAAGCTGCTAAAATCGTTATCAGGTCTAGTACCTCTCGTAGCGCGCAGGTGCGTAACCATGAGTCTGTCGACTCCACCGGCTCAAGGGAGCCTGAATATGAAGTTAAACCAGATTGGTCGCACAGTGCTACACCTACCAGGCGTGTTCCCCCAATGAAAATGGTCCCTGAAGGTCAGCATCGGCGGATACACCTATGCTCGAGTGTGAATGCAAGTATGCGTGGCGTGTGCCATCCCTGGACACGTGTTTCGAGGTAGTTGCCTCTCGTCAGCAGGGAGTAGGAAAATGTGTGGGGTTGCTGTGTAAGCTGCTAAAATCGTTATCAGGTCTAGTACCTCTCGTAGCGCGCAGGTGCGTAACCATGAGTCCGTCGACTCCACCGGCTCAAGGGAGCCTGAATATAAAGTTAAACCAGATTGGTCGCACACTGCTACACCTACCAGGCGTGTTCCCCCAATGAAAATGGTCCCTGAAGGTCAGCGTCGGCGGATACACCTATGCTCGAGTGTGAATGCAAGTATGCGTGGCGTGTGCCATCCCTGGACACGTGTTTCGAGGTAGTTGCCTCTCGTCAGCAGGGAGTAGGAAAATGTGTGGGGTTGCTGTGTAAGCTGCTAAAATCGTTATCAGGTCTAGTACCTCTCGTAGCGCGCAGGTGCGTAACCATGAGTCCGTCGACTCCACCGGCTCAAGGGAGCCTGAATATAAAGTTAAACCAGATTGGTCGCACACTGCTACACCTACCAGGCGTGTTCCCCCAATGAAAATGGTCCCTGAAGGTCAGCGTCGGCGGATACACCTATGCTCGAGTGTGAATGCAAGTATGCGTGGCGTGTGCCATCCCTGGACACGTGTTTCGAGGTAGTTGCCTCTCGTCAGCAGGGAGTAGGAAAATGTGTGGGGTTGCTGTGTAAGCTGCTAAAATCGTTATCAGGTCTAGTACCTCTCGTAGCGCGCAGGTGCGTAACCATGAGTTCGTCGACTCCACCGGCTCAAGGGAGCCTGAATATAAAGTTAAACCAGATTGGTCGCACACTGCTACACCTACCAGGCGTGTTCCCCCAATGAAAATGGTCCCTGAAGGTCAGCGTCGGCGGATACACCTATGCTCGAGTGTGAATGCAAGTATGCGTGGCGTGTGCCATCCCTGGACACGTGTTTCGAGGTAGTTGCCTCTCGTCAGCAGGGAGTAGGAAAATGTGTGGGGTTGCTGTGTAAGCTGCTAAAATCGTTATCAGGTCTAGTACCTCTCGTAGCGCGCAGGTGCGTAACCATGAGTCCGTCGACTCCACCGGCTCAAGGGAGCCTGAATATAAAGTTAAACCAGATTGGTCGCACACTGCTACACCTACCAGGCGTGTTCCCCCAATGAAAATGGTCCCTGAAGGTCAGCGTCGGCGGATACACCTATGCTCGAGTGTGAATGCAAGTATGCGTGGCGTGTGCCATCCCTGGACACGTGTTTCGAGGTAGTTGCCTCTCGTCAGCAGGGAGTAGGAAAATGTGTGGGGTTGCTGTGTAAGCTGCTAAAATCGTTATCAGGTCTAGTACCTCTCGTAGCGCGCAGGTGTGTAACCATGAGTCCGTCGACTCCACCGGCTCAAGGGAGCCTGAATATAAAGTTAAACCAGATTGGTCGCACACTGCTACACCTACCAGGCGTGTTCCCCCAATGAAAATGGTCCTTGAAGGTCAGCGTCGGCGGATACACCTATGCTCGAGTGTGAATGCAAGTATGCGTGGCGTGTGCCATCCCTGGACACGTGTTTCGAGGTAGTTGCCTCTCATCAGCAGGGAGTAGGAAAATGTGTGGGGTTGCTGTGTAAGCTGCTAAAATCGTTATCAGGTCTAGTACCTCTCGTAGCGCGCAGGTGCGTAACCATGAGTCCGTCGACTCCACCGGCTCAAGGGAGCCTGAATATAAAGTTAAACCAGATTGGTCGCACACTGCTACACCTACCAGGCGTGTTCCCCCAATGAAAATGGTCCCTGAAGGTCAGCGTCGGCGGATACACCTATGCTCGAGTGTGAATGCAAGTATGCGTGGCGTGTGCCATCCCTGGACACGTGTTTCGAGGTAGTTGCCTCTCGTCAGCAGGGAGTAGGAAAATGTGTGGGGTTGCTGTGTAAGCTGCTAAAATCGTTATCAGGTCTAGTACCTCTCGTAGCGCGCAGGTGCGTAACCATGAGTCCGTCGACTCCACCGGCTCAAGGGAGCCTGAATATAAAGTTAAACCAGATTGGTCGCACACTGCTACACCTACCAGGCGTGTTCCCCCAATGAAAATGGTCCCTGAAGGTCAGCGTCGGCGGATACACCTATGCTCGAGTGTGAATGCAAGTATGCGTGGCGTGTGCCATCCCTGGACACGTGTTTCGAGGTAGTTGCCTCTCGTCAGCAGGGAGTAGGAAAATGTGTGGGGTTGCTGTGTAAGCTGCTAAAATCGTTATCAGGTCTAGTACCTCTCGTAGCGCGCAGGTGCGTAACCATGAGTCCGTCGACTCCACCGGCTCAAGGGAGCCTGAATATAAAGTTAAACCAGATTGGTCGCACACTGCTACACCTACCAGGCGTGTTCCCCCAATGAAAAAGGTCCCTGAAGGTCAGCGTCGGCGGATACACCTATGCTCGAGTGTGAATGCAAGTATGCGTGGCGTGTGCCATCCCTGGACATGTGTTTCGAGGTAGTTGCCTCTCGTCAGCAGGGAGTAGGAAAATGTGTGGGGTTGCTGTGTAAGCTGCTAAAATCGTTATCAGGTCTAGTACCTCTCGTAGCGCGCAGGTGCGTAACCATGAGTCCGTCGACTCCACCGGCTCAAGGGAGCCTGAATATAAAGTTAAACCAGATTGGTCGCACACTGCTACACCTACCAGGCGTGTTCCCCCAATGAAAATGGTCCCTGAAGGTCAGCGTCGGCGGATACACCTATGCTCGAGTGTGAATGCAAGTATGCGCGGCGTGTGCCATCCCTGGACACGTGTTTCGAGGTAGTTGCCTCTCGTCAGCAGGGAGTAGGAAAATGTGTGGGGTTGCTGTGTAAGCTGCTAAAATCGTTATCAGGTCTAGTACCTCTCGTAGCGCGCAGGTGCGTAACCATGAGTCCGTCGACTCCACCGGCTCAAGGGAGCCTGAATATAAAGTTAAACCAGATTGGTCGCACACTGCTACACCTACCAGGCGTGTTCCCCCAATGAAAATGGTCCCTGAAGGTCAGCGTCGGTGGATACACCTATGCTCGAGTGTGAATGCAAGTATGCGCGGCGTGTGCCATCCCTGGACACGTGTTTCGAGGTAGTTGCCTCTCGTCAGCAGGGAGTAGGAAAATGTGTGGGGTTGCTGTGTAAGCTGCTAAAATCGTTATCAGGTCTAGTACCTCTCGTAGCGCGCAGGTGCGTAACCATGAGTCCGTCGACTCCACCGGCTCAAGGGAGCCTGAATATAAAGTTAAACCAGATTGGTCGCACACTGCTACACCTACCAGGCGTGTTCCCCCAATGAAAATGGTCCCTGAAGGTCAGCAACCCCACACATTTTCCTACTCCCTGCTGACGAGAGGCAACTACCTCGAAACACGTGTCCAGGTATGGCACACGCCACGCATACTTGCATTCACACTCGAGCATAGGTGTATCCGCCGACGCTGACCTTCAGGGACCATTTTCATTGGGGGAACACGACTGGTAGGTGTAGCAGTGTGCGACCAATCTGGTTTAACTTTATATTCAGGCTCCCTTGAGCCGGTGGAGTCGACGGACTCATGGTTACGCACCTGCGCGCTACGAGAGGTACTAGACCTGATAACGATTTTAGCAGCTTACACAGCAACCCCACACATTTTCCTACTCCCTGCTGACGAGAGGCAACTACCTCGAAACACGTGTCCAGGGATGGCACACGCCACGCATACATGCATTCACACTCGAGCATAGGTGTATCCGCCGACGCTGACCTTCAGGGACCATTTTCATTGGGGGTACACGACTGGTAGGTGTAGCAGTGTGCGACCAATCTGGTTTAACTTTATATTCAGGCTCCCTTGAGCCGGTGGAGTCGACAGACTCATGGTTACGCACCTGCGCGCTACGAGAGGTACTAGACCTGATAACGATTTTAGTAGCTTACACAGCAACCCCACACATTTTCCTACTCCTTGCTGACGAGAGGCAACTACCTCGAAACACGTGTCCAGGGATGGCACACGCCACGCATACTTGCATTCACACTCGAGCATAGGTGTATCCGCCGACGCTGACCTTCAGGGACCATTTTCATTGGGGGAACACGACTGGTAGGTGTAGCAGTGTGCGACCAATCTGGTTTAACTTTATATTCAGGCTCCCTTGAGCCGGTGGAGTCGACGGACTCATGGTTACGCACCTGCGCGCTACGAGAGGTACTAGACCTGATAACGATTTTAGCAGCTTACACAGCAACCCCACACATTTTCCTACTCCCTGCTGACGAGAGGCAACTACCTCGAAACACGTGTCCAGGGATGGCACACGCCACGCATACTTGCATTCACACTCGAGCATAGGTGTATCCGCCGACGCTGACCTTCAGGGACCATTTTCATTGGGGGAACACGACTGGTAGGTGTAGCAGTGTGCGACCAATCTGGTTTAACTTTATATTCAGGCTCCCTTGAGCCGGTGGAGTCGACGGACTCATGGTTACGCACCTGCGCGCTATGAGAGGTACTAGACCTGATAACGATTTTAGCAGCTTATACAGCAACCCCACACATTTTCCTACTCCCTGCTGACGAGAGGCAACTACCTCGAAACACGTGTCCAGGGATGGCACACGCCACGCATACTTGCATTCACACTCGAGCATAGGTGTATCCGCCGACGCTGACCTTCAGGGACCATTTTCATTGGGGGAACACGACTGGTAGGTGTAGCAGTGTGCGACCAATCTGGTTTAACTTTATATTTAGGCTCCCTTGAGCCTGTGGAGTCGACGGACTCATGGTTACGCACCTGCGCGCTACGAGAGGTACTAGACCTGATAACGATTTTAGCAGCTTACACAGCAACCCCACACATTTTCCTACTCCCTGCTGACGAGAGGCAACTACCTCGAAACACGTGTCCAGGGATGGCACACGCCACGCATACTTGCATTCACACTCGAGCATAGGTGTATCCGCCGACGCTGACCTTCAGGGACCATTTTCATTGGGGGAACACGACTGGTAGGTGTAGCAGTGTGCGACCAATCTGGTTTAACTTTATATTCAGGCTCCCTTGAGCCGGTGGAGTCGACGGACTCATGGTTACGCACCTGCGCGCTACGAGAGGTACTAGACCTGATAACGACTTTAGCAGCTTACACAGCAACCCCACACATTTTCCTACTCCCTGCTGACGAGAGGCAACTACCTCGAAACACGTGTCCAGGGATGGCACACGCCACGCATACTTGCATTCACACTCGAGCATAGGTGTATCCGCCGACGCTGACCTTCAGGGACCATTTTCATTGGGGGAACACGACTGGTAGGTGTAGCAGTGTGCGACCAATCTGGTTTAACGTTATATTCAGGCTCCCTTGAGCCGGTGGAGTCGACGGACTCATGGTTACGCACCTGCGCGCTACGAGAGGTACTAGACCTGATAACGATTTTAGCAGCTTACACAGCATCCCCACACATTTTCCTACTCCCTGCTGACGAGAGGCAACTACCTCGAAACACGTGTCCAGGGATGGCACATGCCACGCATACTTGCATTCACACTCGAGCATAGGTGTATCCGCCGACGCTGACCTTCAGGGACCATTTTCATTGGGGGAACACGACTGGTAGGTGTAGCAGTGTGCGACCAATCTGGTTTAAAACACTTAAGTTACACTTCAAATATCACCGTAATAAGCACAAATACACGTCAGGCCATAGGGGCGAGCCAATCTATATACTAAAATAGTGGTATAAGAACCCCGACTTAACTAGACACAAGGCCTAGAGCCTGTAGAATCGCTGGGACCCCAAGGAACCACCCAAGGTAGAGACAAAAGGGGACCCACGGGGGCCGTGTGGGATGTGCACATAGCCGCGAGCTCCCGTTAGCTTCTATGGGGAAAGTTGCGGTTAGATTTTTAAAGATTAGGGACACTTAGAAATGAGTCAGGACCAAACCCTTTGGGACTTAGGAAGTTCTAGGGCCACCACCCACGGGAGCACCGGAGTATTCGTGTTACCTCACCCACGGAAGCCGGGTGCATAGGTGTCAAATGGTGTTGGGTCGTGTCATCGATTTCAATGGGAGCTGGCAAAGAAGTGCTGGCACTGGGAAGATGCGAAGTGTCCGTAGAGATCCAAGCCTGGATCGAAGTCGAGAAGAACCGGAAAGCAGATTGGACAGAGTCTGGGTCACTAACCATTGACCAGGAAGGCGATGGACAGATGCCCACCGATGTCGGGTTAATTCAGGTGAAGAAGGTGAAGCTTGACTCTTCAGCCACGAGGACCAGGAGGCGTCGAGGACAACCAGAAGCTGGATTCGAGCTGTCCCACGAAGGATGTCGAGTGCTGCATCGGTGTCTGGTTTGTACACAACAAGCCTTGGCAACAGCAACCCACGCAGAAAGGAGAAAGATGCTTCGGTGGAGGCCAGCAAGGTCTGAGGGACTGATCACTTGCTAGGGAGTTGGGGCACGTCTGAAGCAACCAAGGAAACCCAAGGAAAATCAAAGTTACCCCCTCAGGGACCCACCAGTTAATGGACCAGGGATCGCAAAGGGACCTCAAGACGAAACTCAAAATGGCGACCCATGGGTCACTCGGGGTCACTAGGCCGACAATCTTCGGTGGATTCTGTGCTCGAGGTGGGGGCTACAGCTGAGCCCAAGCACGACTTCAAGAGACGTCGAGAAGTCAATGCACTTGCAAAAGTGCACGGTGACCAGGAGTTCCGGTTCCACGCTACTCACGAGGGCTGCAGGTCTCAGCTTTGCTGGGGACTTGGGTCGGCCTCTGAGATGTCTGGAAATCCTCTTCCTGGGCTGCAAATACTTCGGAGTCCGGCTGGAGCTTCTGAGATGCAGACCTGCAAAATGATTTGTTGGTGCCTGTCAAGCAGCGGAGTCACTCCTTGACCCCAAGGGAGATTTCTTCAGTCCTCTAGTTGTTAGTAGAGCGTTGAAGTTCCAGGATTCAGCTTCAGAGTTTCGTCCAGGGATTTATAAAGTTCTGGTTACAGAGGTTCCTTACTTATACCTAAGGAAGGGGTTGGACTAGTTCTGGGGACCCACCTATGGGAGGGTTTTGAAAGATTGGTGGCTACACCCATTTCCTTTGTCCAGTTCCGCGCCAGAGCAGGAGCTGGAAGCCCCTGAACCGGTTTGAGCTGGACTGTGCACAGTGACACCAAATGTGCCCCCAGTGCAGGACTTCAAAGCACTCTGAGAGTGCTCCCACCCAGCCCCAATACACATAAGCCTGTCTGGGAGGTGGTTACACCTCCCTGTGACATGAAACTTATTGTCCAGGCCTCCCCTGCTAGAGTTTCGGTCGGCAGCAGGAGGCCAGACCCGTGTCTGTGGCTGCAGCATCCATTTTTTGATGCCAGGGCTCTATTAGATTTCTACCGGGTATACCAGTACTGCCATTTCTCTCCCTCTAGAAGGGTGGGATCATATCCTCACATCAAGAACTGATGTGGGGGTATGATTTCAAAGTGTTTGACACCAAACACAACATGTTTCCGTGCAGCCAGTCCAAAGTTAGCATTAATCGTTTAAGATATAATGCACTTAAGAGTATATGGACAGGCTGCCAACTGACAATCCCGTAGAAGAGATTCCGAAGTTTGCAGAGGGGCTCAGCTCATGCCTGGGCACCCTCTCACATATAACCAAGCATCCTGCCTTCAGTATCGATAAGGCATGCCATAGGGGTGACTGATAGGTTACTATGTTCAGTGATAGATGAGGTATAGTGAACCTATACCTCAGTAAAGGGTGCATGCACCACCTCACCCAGGCTGCAGTAGCAAACCTGTGGTGTCATTTCGCATGGCTTTCCAGGGGTGGCATAATACATGCTTCAGCCCCTGGTAGGCCTCTGGGGTATCTATGCCCTGGGTACATAGAATACCATATACTAGGGACTCACAAGGGTACCCCAGAATCCAATCTGGAGTGTACCTAAAGTACTTTCAATCAATTTAGAGAGGAAGCAGCTAGGCTGGGGCCCTGAATAGCAGGGTCCCAGCCAGACTATGGTCGAAAAACAGAGAAACACCAGCAAAAAGTGGGTATAAACATGTGAAGCAGATCCTACTCTCCTACATTGATTTTTTGCCTGACAATAAAAAACAGGAGGCAAGAAAGATTCTGCTGGAAGGTGAACCGTCAGCCTCTGAGATTATCGATATATCTATGAATATGGCTTCTCTGGCTTCTAGACAACTAGCTGGAGCAGCATTTTCCGTTGCCAAGGATGGCTCAAGTTCACTACCTTCCGTCCAGAGGTAAATAGTAAAACTGTAGACATCTGTTTGATGGGGACGCGCTATTTGGGAAACATATCGATGGCGCCTTACAAGAGATTAAAAGGGATACTGACGCCGCTAAAGCATTAAGGCACGCTGCAATCAGGACCGGACTGGCTACCTGGCATTTGCGTGGGCTGCGAAGCTGGGGGCCGATTTCACTGCAGTGGGGGCTGATTTTGTGGATGGGGACGCGTATGTACTTCTAAATAAAGAAAGCAAAACAAATGGTTTTAAAACATACTTTAAAACCATTTGGTTTTGCATCGTTTACTTAAAAATGCCCGGTAGCCAGTCCGGCCCTGGCTGCAATATAGGAAAACACAATTTCGAGGAGCCCTTGGCAGAGGGTCATATTCCTTTTGATGTAGCTATCAGAAGTACCATCCACAATTATATTAATACAGATATGGCTGTCAGCAACAGCAGTCGTATCGAACTACACCATCTGCCACATACTCCAGATGGCAACACAGAAGAAAGTAACCTACTCATGCCAGAGACAATGATAGACAGCAGTGACAACTTCCTAGCACCTGCTAAAGCTCTGTTAAACTGCAACCTCAATTTGGCAAATATGTCCCTGCACTACGATCAGAGGAACAAAATTACAACAGACACATGGGTCCTGGACATCGTAAAGTATGGTCATACTCTACAATTCGTTAAAGCACCACTGCCTCATCCACCGCTAAAGAGGCTTCCACCTCATCTCAAATTATTCCGAAAGGAAGACATGGTTATGCTGCAGAACGGGACTATAGAAAAAGTTCCCCATTCTCAGATGGAAAATGGTTTTTATTCACTCTTCTTTCCAATAAAGAAGAAGTCGGGAGAATGGAGGCCAATTCTGGATCTCAAGAAACAAATATCTGCAGTAAAATTATTTCCGCATGGTCACCCTGCATGAGATACTTCAACTTCTCAATCATGCAGATTTTATGACAACTCTAGATTTGCAAGATGCATATTTCCATTTCCCTATTCATCCCAAACATCAAACATTTCTCTGTTTCACTGTGGAAGGTGCTCACTTTCAGTTCAGAGTCCTCCCTTTTGGTCTTCGTTCAGCCCCAAGAGCGTTCACCAAGTGTCTGGCTCTAGTTGCTGCTCATCTCAAGTTTCCAGGTCTGCAATTGTTTCCTTACCTCGACAACTGGCTAGTGAAAGCATCGTCTTTTTGGCAGGCCTCAAAGGGAACTTCAATGTGCTTACAAATGTTTTGTTCGCTGGGGCTAACTTTAAATTATCAGAAATCAGTTATGCAACTGTCTCAAAAAATAGTTTTTCTCGGAGCAAACCCAGACGCTGTCTAAGACAAGGCTTTATTATCTGCAGAAAGGCATGCGCACCTTATTTAGCGACAACGCTAACAGGAAAAAAGTTTGCTTCTGTGCGACTGATAAAATCTCTGCTCGGCGTGATGTCCTCAGCAATTCTAATGGTACATTTTGCTTGTCTCCGAATGAGACTCCATGTAACCAGATCGTTCAACAACCTAGTGCAGCTAACTCTAGTTATGAAAACAGCACTTCTGTGGTAGCACACCTCCAGGAATCTCTCGACAGGGCTAACTTTCCGTTCTCTGAAACCGGATTTTGTCCTCACTACCGACGCTTTTCTAGAAGGCTGGGGGCTCACCTTCAAGACCTCCGGATAAGGGGCAAGTGGTCCATGGCGCTTTTAGGGATGCTCATCAATTTTCTGTAGCTATGAGCCATTTTCCTAGCCTAACAACCTTTCCTTCCAAGAATACGGGGTGATTAGGTCCTTATAATAACAGACAATACTACATGCATGCATTACCTCAACAAGCAAGGAGGCACATGCTCCCATAGGTATTCAGTCAAAATATCGAGTTGAAAATGTCGACTTACGAGCTGCCGAGCGTGATGGCTGCTGCCTGAAGGAGCCCTGAGACCCCTTAAGATGTCCCAAGCTATCTGTACAATAATCCACAACTCCTGATGGGTGCAAAGTAGTGGAACAAACGTCGGAACATCGCCTGCAAGCGGCACCAGTCTCAAACTGGACCGAGAGTGCCTTGTGCCGCCTCACCGCCATGTGACCGAACTGCGGGCTGCATCGGGAGGGAAAGCCGGGGCCTTGCATGCTTGAGGCGCCCCAGGCTGCACGAGTGCGGCCCAGCGACCAGACTGGGCTCTAAGCACCGGCGGCTGCCAAGAGTGTGGGATCGACGGCGGTGCTCGCGGCTCCTGTTCCCGCCGCAACCGAATCTCCGGACAAGAGCCCTGCACCTCCCTCCCTGATATCAGTTGGAAATGCTGCCGCCGTCCGTAGTGAAGCAGGAATCGCGGCGCTGGGCCCCTGGGCAACGACCATTGCTGCACGGCTGGCGCCTGCGGGTGCCAGGGCAATTGTGGACGGCCGAACCTCTCCACCCTGCAAAGGCAAGTGGCATAACTCACCCCCCTGGCTCTTCCACGATCTCGGCGGGGGTACATTGCGACAGAGGGGCTTTGAAGCAGCGCGCGCCTTGCAGGGGAGGCAGCGGTTTGCCGATACACTGCCAGAATTCAACCCAGAGTGAGGGGCCCAGCCCACAGGAGAGTGTCCGAGTGGTGGCCCCCACAGATAAGGTGCCTGGATAGTATTAATTGCACGGACCACCAAGAGGAATAAAGACCGGCGTTGTGTGCATAAGGACCTCCCGCCACTTCTTCATTGGGGGTAAGACAGGCCGCAAGAGACGGAGACTCCTCTTGGATGGCGGCGGTGAGTACTACCACCCGACTTCGCCTAAATAGTGCGTCATAACGCTGGGGGTGAAGATGGAGGGCCGCGGACAGCGTAATATACCACAATCCAGGCTGGAAAAGTTTGCATTCACCAAAGATCAGCCAGAACCAATCGAACATTCCAAAGGGCAAGCGTAGGTCGCACCCGCGGGGGGCAGTCCATAGAAAACTCTTAAGGACATATTGACTACTCTAAACAAGGTCCATACGGACTTAGATGGGAAAATCGGCATAGTCTTATCCGAACTTTCCTTGCTCAGAGCTGATTTTAGGAACATGAGCGCCAGAGTCACGGAGGTGAAAGTGACCACTGAGACCTTATGCACAGACACCAAAGAACTCCAAAGGAAAGTGCACATATTAGAAGGCGCAACTAAGCTACTTACCGAAAAACTTGATGATTACGAAGGCCGGTCATGGCGCAACAATGTACGCATTATTGGCGTACCGGAGGTGGCGGAGGGGCAAGCGGCCGACCTATTTCTACTCATTCAACAACGCTTACCGCCCAAGGTACTCTCATAGTACTTCTCTGTCGAAAGAGCGCATTTTGTTCCCGGTGGGAGGCCGAAGCCGGAGTTAGCCCCCAGACCACTCCTGGCTCGTATCTTTAATTTCAGAGACCGAGACGTAATCTTACAGACTGCACGGATTGCTCCACCAGATCACTTTGAAGATAAAACCATCACTTTTCCCAGACTACACAGCAGCAGTCACCAAGCAGCGTCACACATTTGTGGGCATCAAGAAGGAACTCAGAAGGCGAGAGCTGAAGTACTCCATGCTCTTCCCGGCACGCCTGAGGGTGGAGGCGGAAGGCAAGGTAAGGCTTTTTCATGAGCCCGGGGAGGCCCGTGACTGGCTGGATGCTTGGCGCCCAGAGACAGCATCATGGAAACACAATGGCAGATTGCGCCAAGCGTCCACACCGAACACACGCACGGACTCTAACGCCGATCCCACACCGTGGGATGGCTCGATTGATCGAAGCTGAAGAGGCAGGGAACCGACTTCAGACCAACTCGTAGCCGTGAAGGCATTCCAACTTGTCCACCATTTGACTAGCCGGCACCTGAGAGAAGAAGACGCAGGTGCGGCGGGGACACTGCACTAGCCACTACCACCCCACACACCTGCTTGTTTGGTGATGAAGACTTCAGGACTACAGTAACCACTGCTTGTGGTGGGACACTGGGGGGGTTGGAACCCGAACCCCACTAAGGTAACTGGGCATGGGATGTAAGCGCTCTGCAATGTTGGGGAGGTGGGTAGTTTTGAGTCCGTCGTGCAGGGAGGCAGGGAGGGGGGTGGGTGTTTTTTAAGGGAAGTTTTAAGTATTATGTTCTTGGTTTCCTTTGTTGACATTGGTATGGTAACTATGGATCTGCGGACATTACGATATAATCTCTTTATGCGCATATATGTACGTGACCTTCACTATCCGATCAGTGACATCCGCACACACTACGTCAGACCATACCTAACCCAATGACGCACCACACCGTGGCACCGACACTTCTGTTTCTCTCACGGAACATTAATGGTTTGAGAGACAAGGTGAAGGGGGGGCTGGTGCTACAATATCTGAGACGGAAAGCCCCGCCGGTCTCATTACTACAAGAAACACAGGGGTCCACCTGTAAAGCACTGGACAGATGGGGGTTCAAGCTCGTGGTCCACTCGAAATTCACCTCAGGGTCCCGAGGGGTGGGCATCCTGTTAGGAAACAATTCCCCCTAATTGTTCATCGCACTTTCCAAGACGACCAAGGGCGATTTGCAGCGGCAGCAATACAGTGGGAGGGTCGTCTACTTAACCGTGTGTCTGTATATATCCCTCCTGCCTTGTGCTTGATGGCCTTCCAAGCGCTGGACGCGTTCTTGCTCACATTGCCTGAGGGGGAATTAATACTAGGGAGCGACTTTAATATGACGCTGGATGATGCAATTGACCGTGCACCCGCCCGGCCACAGCATCGTCTTAGGTCACACTTGGCGGATTTCCTAGAGGCCCACGGCTTTCTGGACATTCGGCGATTCCAGAACCCGCACACTAGGCAATACACCTTTCACACAGGGGCACACAACAGTCTTTCCCACATTGACTACATTGTCACGGCTATAGACAGCATGGAACGGTTCGGCGTAGTCTCGCACCTCTCCAGAGGAATCCCTGATCACTCGCCGGTGATGGCGGGGTTTCGGTCCTTTGTCCCCGCACAACGTCGAGTAAACACCATATATCCGGGACTCCTCCACAACCCCAAAATCAGAAAAGGCCTCATAATTGCGACAACCCATTATTTCAAAGACAACAAAGCCTAGGTCTCCTCACCAATAATTTTACGGGAGACACACAAACCGGTTCTGTGGGGCCAGGCCATCTCACTGATTTAGGGACATAAAAAAGACAAGAAGAGGGAGGTGGAGGATCTGGAGCAGGAAATACATGATCTAGATCAAGATCAAACAGAACACCCCTCAGACGACAACACACACAGGCTACGCGCAAAACAACAGGAGTACAGGGAACACATCTCGGCAGATGCCAGGACTCACATAATGGCAGTCCGACACAGGGTCTACGAGGTGGGGGACAAGGCCGGCAAACTCCTTGCCTGGCTAGACAAGAGGGAACGGGCGACTAGGTGGGTGGCATGACTCAGATTGGAAAACGCAGACACAACCACGGACCCACAAGAGATCGTAACGGCTCTGTCAGGACACTTTCAGCAGGTCTACACCTCTGTAAGCGCAACCTCAGAGCAGGAAGCACTTGACTTCCTTAGGATCATACACATGCCGTGACTCACACCGGAAGAGACAGAAGGGCTAGAGGCAGACATCACTGCTGAGGAGCTCAAAGTGACCATCCATAAACTGCAATCGGCGAAGGCCAGCGGCCCCAACAGTATCCCCATAGAACTATATAAACGTACGGCTGACAAAGTGGCCCCCTATTTGTTGAACATGTACGATGCAAGCCTGGATCTGGACGAGCTTCCCAAAGATCAACATACGGCTACCATCGTGGCCATTCATAAGCCTGGCAAACCTATAGAGGATTGCACATCGTACCGACCGACATCTTTGATTAACGCGGAGGCCAAAATATTGGCCAAAACTTTAGCACTCCGTCTAGCCCCGTATCTTACCAAATTAATACACCCTGACCATTTGGGATTCATGCCTGGTAGGAATACGGCCTGCAACCTCTGACGCCTACATAATGTCCTGGGTCGACGACATACAATACGGGAGGATGCAGTGGTCATTTCCCTTGACGCAAAAATGGCATTTGACTCTGTAGAATGGCCGTTCCTCTTTGCTGCCCTCCGGCATTTTGGGTTTGGGTTTATACACTAAACCCATCGCGCACGTGGTAGTGAATGGACATATATCACGGGAGTTTCCTCTGGGAAGAGGGACGCTGCAGAGATGCCCGCTGTCACCACTTCTGTTCGCATTGGTCCTGGAGTCGCTGGCTGCCTGGATCAGAAGAGACCAAATGATTCGTGGTCTGAAATGGAGGGAGGGATGGGAGGACCGTATCTCCCTCTACGCCTACAATGTTCTGGTGTATATGGCCTCCCCCACACTAATCCTCCATGCATTGCTAAATATCTGTGCGGTGTTTGGCACGGTGTCCAGATATACAATTAATTGGGAGAAATCTGTGCTGTATATTCTGTACGGGCCTCCCCCCCAGGTTACCTAGGGAATGCACGATTAAGATAGTGTCAGACAGCTTTAAATACCTTGGCATACATGCCACGTCCGACTCGAACGCCTTTCATGCGCTCAACCTTCAAGCACCACTGCAAAGGGTGAGACGGGATATAAAGCACTGGCGAACGTTGTCACTCACCCTACTGGGCAAGGAGGCTCTTTTTAAAATGATGGCCCTGCACGATTTTTATATGCCCTACATAACACATCCTATCGGTGCAAAAAGACATCATGCTTAAATAAGACCATTTCACATTAGTTTGCCTCATAGACTATGTGCACATTTACAATCTTATTTAAGCATGATGTCTTTTTGGACCGATGAAAAGTTGCATCAATCCTTCAGCACCATTACTTACAAGATAAATTAGTGGAGTGCTCTTGTTATATCTTCTTCACTGAGGAGCTCACCACCAACACTAACTGTTTTCGTATCCAGACATGTGTTCACACTACATACAAGGAATGAGTGACACATGACCCTTGTTTTTTTGCAGAGCGGGGCCCCCTTCCCTGAGTTGTTACCAGGTAGAGGTGGGTCTACTTATCCATCGATTTGGGTGAGTAGAATTATAATGGGTACTACGCTAGCACTCTATGGACATGTTTCTAACTCATGTCTGTCATACATTGACAATAACAGAATTGTATGGCAATGTAGTTTGACTTGTTGCACTGTGTTTTTTGTGTCCCACATCTACAGATAAGTTCCAGTAGTACCGAGCTTAAACAATTGGATTACTGGTTTGATATCACTGTATTTGTTATTATTATTATTTTTTCACATATGCAGCAGCATTGTTTATTTCTTATGGTCCTGATGAAAGCCTGGGCACTTTTTTAGATCAAATAGGCTGAAACATGTTGACCGACCTTACCAATTTAGCAGTCTAATTCACACTGCTTTGCACTGCTTTTTAATCCCGCCAATTTGGACAAGCCAATAAATTATTTTTAGTTCTCACTAGGTAGTTTTAGAATCACATTTATCGTCACAATCACATCCAGCGCTGCACCCTCACAACGCCTAGCATTCACATATGGGATCTTAGCATCCTCAAGAAGACATCCCAGAGCTCCTACCTCACAGTGAGGGAGTTTTAGCCCTCAGTGAGACTAGGTTTTCTCACTGTGAGTAGAAGCCCATATGATAAAGCATGCCATCTATGGTGCATGAGGGCATTCGTCCTGAAAGGGATTTCTCCCCAAAGGAGCTTTACTGAGAGACACATTTTCACCTCACTTCATGACAGACCTGAGAAGTATTGTGTTATGATATTACTGGGCCTCCCAGCTGATGGTAATTAACCAGTGGCTTCACACGCCCGACACCGACCCAGCATACCGCCTTGACAAAGTAACTCTGGGAGCGAGGGGAGTGAACAGAGTTCTCTACAACAAACGGAAATCAACGGGACTCCTAGGACCAACAGCACACATAATTCATGTCTGGCACACAGTGATACAACACCTCGGATGGACTGACAAACTCACACAACACACCCCATTATGGTAAACTAGGTACCTTGGGTAAGAGTAAAGGGTTTCAGAAGTGGGATCTGATTGGGATCTCCCGGCTGGGGGATCTTTGGAAAGAAGGCAAAGTGGTCACCTTTCCTTACCTGCAGGAGCATTACGAAATGGCTCCTGGGGAAAAGTTTTGGTATATGAAGGTCAAACACGCACTAGAAGCAGCGATTCCTGCAGCAGACATACTCCCTGAATCATTCCCCATGGAAGACCGACCGATCATTTACATAAGAAAGTGATATCCCTTACTTACAGGAAAATTATCAATAACCGGACTGATCCCCTCACACGACTTCGGGATGTCTGGCAGGCCGAGATCGGGGACTTGGATGACACAGACTGGCAGGATGTGATCGCATCGCCTAGAGAGGTGGCGGTTTCCTCTAGGCTGCGCCTCAATTTAAGATACTGCATAGGACTTATTACACGAGGGTGACAATGCCCAAGATAGTTAGAGCCCCAGACCCGCGCTGTCTGCGCCACTGTGAAGACCTGGGGACATTCTATCATACTTTGTGGTACTGCCCAGTGAGCACATCATACTGGACAAGGGTAATGGACATCATCACGGAGGTCTGCGAGAACGTAGTCCCGCTTGCCCCTAAGTGCTGCCTCCTAAATATATGGGAACCAACTGACATCAACCATGCGTATAGGCAGTGGGCAACAACAGGAATAATAGTGGCAAAGCGGAATATTGCTCAGAAATGGGGGGCATCACAAGTTCCACCTCTAACGGAGTGGTGTAAGGACATGGACATGATCATGGTGGCTGAAAAAGCTACGTATGTTCACAGAGGCTGCCCCAAGAAATGGGGGAGAGTGTCGGACAAATCGAATGCCTATAGAGGCCATATCTGTACTTTCCCTGTTGTGGATCACGACATGGACGATGAGGCATGAAGGACAAGGCTGTCTAATCTGTGCGTTATTGTGTGTATTGAGGATGATGAGATGCTACTTATCTGTTCCTATAAAGGTAAAGAATGTACCGGCAGAACTTCTGTTTAATGCAATAAAATGTTTACAAAAAAAAAAAAGAAAATGTCGACTAACACCAATATTGAGTTTCAAATATCATGACACAAAAATAACTAGGGGTGGGCGACAATTTCCGTTCCGCTCCCGGAAATTGCGACAATTCGACATTTCCGCGTTCCGACCGGAACGCGGAAATGCCGAATTGTCGCAATTTCCGGGAGGGAACGGAAATTGTTGCCTGGCCAAGCACTTACAGATATAAATAAAGCAGGTGCCCGAGTTGAAGCTCAAATTCAGTAACGCATTCATCGGCACAATACATTCGGGAGCTAGGTCGAGGCTGGGCAGGTGTGCTGTTCTCCCCATATCTACCGTCAAAAACTAGCTGTGGTCCTTACCTGTTGCGCAATCCCCGTGTAGTTCCTGAAGCCAGCTGCTCTGATCGGTCTCTGGCCCGCGGCGTCTCTGGCCCACGGCATGTGAACTGCATGGAAGCCCCGCCCCACACACCAGCGGTGGGCAACGTCTTCCGCCCTTTCCCCCACTACGATGGACAGCTGACTCGAGGGACCCCAGGGACGTCGGCGCCGTGGCTGGCAACGTACACAAACTGTAGCGGGCGGCAGCGGCAGGCCGGAAGCACCAATTTCCGCGATCACGGAAATATCGCGTGATCGCGGAAATTGCTTGCATTCTCGCGAGAATTGGCGGAAGTGCCTTCCGCCAATTCCGCCCACCCCTAAAAATAACGACATCAAGAATATCGTGGTGAAGAATATCGACTAAAAGGTAAGAAATATCCATTTTTAATTAGTGTTATGTATTTTAGTATATATTATAAATGTACTTTTTGTTTAAGTACTGTTTATGTTTTTTAATATTTCTGTTAACATTTTAGTAGTTATTAGTTTTATTTTGATTACATTTTGTGTTTTTTAGTTCCATAGTGGGTAGTGGGTTATAGGGGAATAGGGGAATAGGGTGGGAAGTAATGTAATTATTATTAATTAATTCATATTTTGTATGTATTAATATTTATTTAATTTAGATGTTATAATGTTAATTGTGCTTTTAATTTTTTGGGGTAAATGTTAGGTGTGGGTTAAGGGATTTATAGGGGTAAAGGGTGAGAAATAATTTATTTTGATTAATTAATATCTAGTTGTTAATTAATATTCACTAATTAATTGACAATTAATTATGGTAATTGTGTAATTAATTTTAGGTGCTGGTTGTGGGGTTTATAGGGGTAAAGGGTGAGAAGTAATTTGTAATTCACTAATAATTAGTTGGTAATTAATATTAATGAATTAATTGACAATTATATATGGCAATTGCATAATTAATTTTAGTTGCGGGTTGTGGGGTTTTTAGGGGTAAAGGATGGGAAGTAATTTATTTTTAATTAAATAATAATAGTTGGCAATTAATGTTAATTAATGAATTGATGCTTAATTATGGTAATTGTTTAATTATTTTTTGTGTGCGGGTTTTGGGTTTATAGGGGTGAAGGGTGTGGAGTATATTAATTTTACTTACTTTATTATTAGTTGTTAAATACAATTAGTTATGTAAATGATTTCTATTTAAATTGTGTATTTCATTTTTTTACAGTTTAATTTTAGGTGTGTGTTTGTGGGGGTTATAGGTGTAAAGGCTGGGAAGTTAATGACATTTTATGTGTTTAAACATGTTTTCTTAATTATTAGTACATGTTTAATTTAAATGTATTTTGTTAATTATGTAAATAATTGTTTTTTTTATTTTTGATGTGGGTTGTGAGTTGTGTGGTGTTATAGAGTAGGAAGTAAATAGAGTACATTTATGTAATATTTTGTTTATAAAAAATTTCTAAATAAAAATATTTATTTGTTTGAAAATATATTTTTTTAATGCTATTTAATTTAATATTTGTAATATGGTTATATGTATTAAACATTATAATATGAATGTTTTTTTATATTAAATATTTTTTATTTTTAACATATTTATATTGTTTGGTATTTACGTAAAAAAGAAATGTGCTGATGATATTTTGTTTGTTTCTAATTTTGAACTGACTGGAGTGAGAATAGTAAAAATGTTTCCCCTCCGCAATGCAACACTTTTCCTACTGTTGCATTCAATGTAGTGGAAATAGTAGATTTTATCCCTCCGCTATCCAGCACTTTCCCTACTGCTGCACTCACTGGAGTGGGAATAGTAATTTTTACCCCCACGCTATCCAACACTTTCCTTACTGTTGCACTCACGGGATTGGGGATTAGTAAATTGTATCCCTCCGCTATCCAACACTTTCCCTACTGCTGCACGCACTGGAGTATGAATAGTAATTTTTACCCCTGCGCTATTCAACATTTTCCTTACTGTTGCACTCATTGGCGAGGGAATAGTAATTTTTACCCCTCCGCTATCCAACACTTTCCGTACTGTTGCACTCACTGTACTGGGAATAGTAATTTTTACCCCTGCGCTGTCCAGCACTTTCCCTACTATTACACTCATTGGAGTGTGAATAGTCATTTTTACCCCTCCGCTTTCCAACACTTTCCCTACTGTTGCACTGACTGGAGTTGAAATTGCTTTGTTTTTTTTGTTAATTTTAAATTTTATTGTTGTGTTAAGTGTAGTGGGAATAGTAAATTGTTGTATTTTGTAATGTTATATTCTATGTCTTTTTATATTTATTGTAGTTAGAATAGTAAATCTTATCTTTGTGTGGTGTAAAATATTTTGTTACTGTTGTGTTGTTTTAGGTGGAAGTAATTTTCTTTATATTTATTTAGTTTAAAGAAATGTTTTCTTTTTAATGTGGTGGCAAATGTATATGTATTTATTTTAATTAGTAATAATTTATTTTATGTTGTAATGTATATAATTATGTGTTTGAAGTATTATTTTAATAATATAATTTGCAATGTTTTTTATTTGTAACTTATTTTTAATTCAGTTGTAAAATATTTGTGTTGTTTAATTTTTATGTTAAATTACATTGATTCCCTTTTTTAATATTTTGGTGCCGATTCCGATCCGTTAACAATAATTTGCGTACGACCCGCATCCGTATTTTTTTACGTACGAGTCGCACAAGTACCGTGCAAGTACGATTGGGACGTGAAAAATAACTACGAATAGTGTTGGGAAAAGTCTACGAGCGCGCATCGGAAAGTGTCCACGTCTGAATATCGTCGGGAAAAGTGTCCGAAAGTGATCCGGACAGTTTCACTTACAAATCGTAAAACACAAGTCCGAGCGCGCAAGTACGATCCCGACCGCCCGTCCGAATACACAATCGCACGTACAAAAACCCGTACGGAGCCAACGCAGTAGCACACATGTACACGGGTAAACTCATGCCCGTGTACGAGCCGTACAGCCCCCCCCCCAAATATGTCAGCACCGTACACCACCCTGTCCGCACTGTACCCCAGCCCCGCAACTGTACGCGCCGTACCCCCCATGTACGCCCAGCATCCCCTCATGTACGCGCCGTACCACCGCATGTACGTACTGTACCCCCAGCCCCCACCGCATGTACGCATCGTACCCCCAGCCCCCCCACCACATGTACGCACTGTACCCCCAGCCCCCTACCGCATGTACGCACTGTCCCCCCAGCCCCCCACCGCATGTACGCACCGAAGCCCTGCACCGCATGTACACACTGTACCCCCAGCCCCCCATCGCATGTAGGCACCGAACCCCCGCACCGCATGTACGCACTGTACCCCCAGCCCCCCACCGCATGTACGCACCGTACCCCCAGCCCCCCCACCGCATGTACGCACTGTACCCCCAGCCCCCCACCGCATGAACGCACTGTCCCCCCAGCCCCCCACCGCATGTACGCACCGAAGCCCTGCACCGCATGTACACACTGTACCCCCAGCCCCCCATCGCAGGTAGGCACCGAACCCCCGCACCGCATGTATGCACTGTACCCCCAGCCCCCACTGCATGTACGCACCGTACCCCTGCACCGCATGTACGCGCTGCACACCAACACCGTACCCCAGCCCCCTCACCCAGCATCGCGTATGTACAGATCGTACCTACGCGAAAAATACTCTTACAGAACCTGGACACTGTAAAACAGCACAAGGAGGGCCAATCCGACTCGCACAACAACACAAAACACGTCGACATGACAAAATACATCTCAAAGACTGACCTGGCACATCCAAACAGGCAAACAGAGGCCCAAAATCACAACCACCACTTATAACACACCCACCAAAATTCAAACACAGCCACACCCAAAAATGGACCAATAAAAAGGGCCCACACACACACCCCATGAGCCTTTGCAACAGACCCACTGCTGCCAGACCCCACGGACAAACAACTCCACACAACTCATACCTTCACCACACCTTCACTCACACACCTTCACACAACCACCTCCACAAACATCCCCCTCTTCACATTCACACACACACACACACAACCATCCACACCCATACCCACACCCCACACCATGCCCACAGACAAGAATCCAAAGTTCACCACGGCGGAGCTGGAGCTCCTTGTCAACGAAGTCATCAGAGTCGAGCCACAGCTGTTTGGAACATTGGTCAGACAGACCAGCATAGCTGCAAAATCTGCCATGTGGCAGAGGATTGTCGACAAGGTGAATGCTGTTGCGCCCGTCCGAAGGACCAGGCATGAATGCCAAGCCAGGTGGTACGATCAGCGCAGGGCGGTCAAGAGGAAGATGAATGAAGAACATGCCCAGACCAACATCACTGGAGGTGGGCCGCCCAGCAGACCCCTACACTACCTTCCCTGGGAGGAGAAGGTGATGGCCATGCTACCGCCGGTGGGACTACACGGAGTGGAAGGAGTCGCAGAGCCTGGTGAGTACACAAACAACTCATTTAACTTGGGGGGAATGGCATCCACACCCCAACCACCAGAGCAAAATTTCAGGGGAGGCTAAGAAAATATTTCGTGGGGGGATGAATCTGTTAAGCCATAGGCAGAGTGGAGCTGCAGGGGCTGTTAAAGGGTTGCAACAACAGCAAGGCCTCATTAACACGCAAATGGCCTGTTAAAGACCTGTGAAGTGCTCGGGTGCTGCTGTGAGTGCGCCGGGAAGCTGTCTCATCCCTGGCTGCCACACACGACGGGGGGGGCTGAAGCCCTGTGAGTCCAATGGGTGTTGCACGCCTGCCAACCACAACAAATGCACACACCTACCCCCAAGCACTCACCGCACACAACCACACCCAGAAACCACGGCCATGCCACTAACGTCACCATTCACCCATCACAAATCGAAGCAAGACCATGTCCAAGGCTACAGCAACCACAAACACAAGACTGGATGTCCGGGAGGCTGGGAGGGTGGGCCCCACACAACACATTGTCAAAATGAGACGCAGACAACAATGTCCTCAGCCCATATGGCATAGGTACATACCCATGCACAATGCACAGGGACTGGCAAAGTACTGACAAGGTAGATGACGCAGGGCCCTGCTGTATGCAGCACAAGGCCCTCCTGGGACCACTGTTCACCCAAACACCAACTCCACAAGCACTGGTATCTAGCACAGGAACTCACACACACTGTCATGCCAGCATGCACCATGATGGGACACACATATCACCTGGGAGACCCAATGACTACTCACACGACACACAACAGCACGCCCGGTCACACCCCCCCCTAACACAAGCACCCCCCCCGGGGCAGACAACGGACTCACACACTCCCACAATGGACATGTGACACAACAAGACCAATCCAGAGGCAAGTATGCATCAGAGACAACTATCTACAGGTCACACACTCAGGCGAACATCCCAATCTGTCGCCCGCAACATGCCCATCCCCAAGTGGACACTGAGAGGAATGCTAGGGACATCCAACTACCTGGGTGAACTGTGTCAACTAGAATATGTATGAAACATGGATGTGGCATGAAACAGCATTAACATTGTCTCTCTCTCACACACAGGGCAACGTCGACGATCTCCCCCCAACACTGGGGGGGAAGAATCACAGTCCCAGGCACCGCGTGAAGACGATCCCACCGGCAGCGACGACTCTCACCACTCCGTGGTTGACCCGGACCAACCTGGCCCCTCTGGTGTACAAGCCCCTGCAGCACCTGCGTCAGGTACATCTGTGCCAACCACCACCCCCATTCCTGCCACATCCCAGGAGACACCCAGGAGCCCTGCTCGCACTGAACAACACAGCCAGTCTGACCAGGAGGGACAAGGTTCTCCGGGCACCCAGGAGGAGGCAGGCAACCCTGCAAATGCCATCCCTCAGGGGTCCCGGAGACCCGATGTGCCCACAACGGCAGGCCAGGCTCGTGTGGGCAGGGGTGGTGGGAGTGGAGGCATGCGGAGGCGCGAACCTGACCAGCCAGCTCAGGACCCCGGTATGACACACATACGCAACATCCTGGACTCATACCGGCGTGACACCAGAGGCATGGACCAGGTCGTGTCCAGACTTTCCGGGATGCTGGGGACCCTTGATGAGATCAAGAACCTGCAGGTCGAGCATCATGCCAGTCATCAATAACACCAAGGACGGATGGAGGCAAGACTGGCTGAGCTCCTGGCGGTACACAGGGACGTGGGACAATCACTCCGTCAGATCGCCCAAAGCCTGGCAAACCCTCCCTGTGCCACCAGGCGTAGACCAGCACCAGACACAGGGAGGGACGAGGAGGAGGAGGATTCGTCTGACGGAGCGTCCCTGACATCGTCAAGGCCTGCATCTGAGGGTCCCCGGAGGAAGGTGGGTCGTCCACGGAAAAGACCGTGAGAGTTACCGGACCATCACCGTCTCCCAGGTCACCTGGCCTGGCACCTGGCCCTCTGGTGCAACAGCAGCACCTCACCCAATGACATTCTCTGCCACATGGACTTGCTGGTCACAGTCTGACCAATGATGACCAACACTGTGGTCTGGACTCTGATGACTCCAACTGACAAGGATGCCATCTCCCCCTGTGAACTTTGGATTATATTCCCCCGGTAGAGCACCTTGGCACATGTACCAAAAGACTCACCCCACCAAAAATAAATTCACATTGTTCTGCACATGAGATGTTGCTGTCATTTTGCATTATTCAACGACATATGTGTGTGGAAATGTCTAACTATGCCTGAGTGTTGAACTAACTCCAGCCATCCATACGCTGGGATCAGAGTCTGGTACAGGACACACATGGGTCACAAGGTATCATTCAATGTAGGCATTGAGCACAACACTCACCTGTGATGGCCTCTGGCTGCTGAGGGGGGGGCTTGCTAAACTGTGTGGACACACCTATTTGGGAGATCATCATCAAGGCGTAGAGGTCATGGCCCATGTGGGGGTACCCGGGAGGGAGTCCCAGGTATGTGTTGCCAGGTGGGAGAACAATGTCCTGTATGCTGGAGTACGGTGGATGTGAAGAACGGTGGCCAGGGCAAGGTTGGATGCACGGAGATGGCCCAACGGGATCTAGGATGACAGACGTACAAGGTAGGTTTGGGGTCGGGGTTGTGGACTGCCTCCTAAGTGTGGGTGGGGAGTGTGGAAGTCATCCTGGAGCAGACAGTGATCCATTGCAGCTATCTATGGTGGACGGTGAGGTGGCTGGGGCGCAGGGTGTAGAAGCTGAGGTGTGCAGATGCCCCCTGGAAGTGGACCAGATTCCTGAGAGTGCGGATGTACTTGCACCGTAGAGGGCAGGGCAGTATATGAGACGGATGTTGTCATGGACCTGGGGGATGGTCTGTCGTAACTTGGAGTGGATCTATCTGTGGATCATGTGCATGATGCAGAGGGCGTTGCAGCATGAGGCACAGATGCTGTGGACTAGCATGGCATATGTGAGCGGGCCAAACATGATGCACACCATCTCGTGTGTGTGGCGACTGGGTGCTTGTGCAGGGCCCGCAGCAGCAGGCACCATCTCCCTGAAAAATGCCCCATTTTGCACACTAAGACTAGGATGTCAGAAGGACAACTGCAACAGGCGCGTGTGTAAAGTAAGGAGTGTCCAGTGTCACATGGCACACCCAGAGACAATGCATGCACAATCACCAAACAGCCATTACACCGGATCAGGAAACTGAAGGGCGACCTGCGCACAGGAGACACACCCTCAGCAGCTGGTGATGGCCCATTGTGTGGTCGACCTTGCTAAAAAACATACACGACCATGTACTTCATGCCCAATAGAGAGCCTAATCCATGAGCAACTGCATGCATGTCGCTAGACTACACATGGACTCCTATGCATTATCGACAGCAAGTATGCCAGAGATGCCGCATGCCAAGTGGCAAGAAACCTGCATTGACAGAGACGAGGCACCTTGGAGTGTGACGAACACCTTTATTACTCAGCCTCACACCAATGGAATTGCATCCATTGGAACAGTATCACAGGTCATTCGGCTGACCATGTGTGACCTACACTGGACACCCCCTGCAACACACAGATGTGGTACATCCTACTGAGCTGGCACACAAGTGAAGGGGTTGAGCCTCACACCCCTTGCTGCACACGGAGAGTGTACAATTCCCCATTGAGCCTCATATGGGGATGTCCCACACCATGTCCACCATTGGCATCCCGTATGTTCCTGAGGGACGTTATACATACATTAATGCCTTCATCAGAATCCACAATCCATGACAGATGACTGTCAGGAAGGGTGACTGTCAATTCATGGGAGCCATGCAACACGTCAGGTGGCCCATGGTGGGTCGACATATATGCACGGTAACACAACATGCACAGGAGCAGTCCCCACATATCACAAACACGTACCACCCACAACACGCCTTGCTGCACTCCTTACCCCAAATGACTTTTCACCATGTCTGTGCATGTAACTCTGCTCCAGCCCACGTTGTGACACTCATGAGGAATAGCAGGAGTGCAATGATGACATGAGCAGACGACAGCTGCAAGAAGCTGGGGAGGACAGACACACAACAAGTCAGCGAAGAGCTAGTAATCCGCACACATGTACATGCACTCTACAGGATTTATGTTGTCACCATGCTAATTATGAAATTTGTGTACCCGCTGAAATTTGGGGAATGACATCATGACTTGAATGACACATCAGAACACACCTCCAAGTCACTTAGCACACAGTCAGCTCGACACACACATTGCAACACATGCCACACAAGGCCCTAAGCGTGCACACTCAGACACAGGGACTCCCCATCATGAGAAGAAGTTGCGTATAAGCTGACTCCGGATGTCCTCATCCTCATCCTCATCCTCATCCTCACTTGCCCCGTGCCCGAGGCCTTCATCCTCCACGGGTGGATTATCCTGCTCATCCGGATCCAGGATGAGTGGCACGAACCTTCTCCACTGCCATGTTGTGCAGCATGCAGCATACAAGGAAGATTTTGCAGACTTTCACCGGGGCATATGGGAGTGCGCCGCCGGTCTTGTGGAGGCACCGGAATCTGCTCTTCAGGAGTCCAAACGTCCTCTCAATCACGCGCCTCGTCTGCCCATGGGTGTCGTTGTACCGGTGTTCTGCGGCTGTTCTGGGGTTGCGGAGCGGCGTCATCAGCCATGGCATGTTGGGATAGCCAGCGTCCCCTACATGGAAACATCATGGACAGAAGTGGGTCAGGAGAAGCAGTAAGATATTAAGATACCGCTGAATACAGGACTAACAGAGTATACCCACCTACAAGACATGCACGTTCGTTGCGCAGCTGCAGCATCATTTCAGGCACCCTGCTACGCCTCATGATGTAGGCATCGTGTGCTGATCCTGGAAAACGGGCACAGACATGGGATATCATCATGTTAGCAAGACATACCAGAAGGGCATTGATGGAGTGGTAATGTTTGCGGTTACGGAAGGCTACCTCCTGTGCGTGTGGTGGTACCAAAGCCACATGTGTCTCATCAATGGCCCCAATGACATGGGGCATCCCTCCCAGGGCATAGAACTCACCCTTGACACCTGTCAACTGCTCACGAGTCGGGAAATGTATGAATTCATCCAGGTGTACCAACATGGCCTCTAACACATCATGCAGGACACGGCTGAACATGGTCTGGGACATGCCACCTACATCAGCTATGGTCAATTGAAACGTACCCGTGGCAAAGAAATGTAGGGCTGCCATCACCTTCATCTTGGCTGTCAGTGCAGTAGGATACCTGTGTAGCGGTTGGAGGTGTGGTTCCAGCCTTGTGGTCAAGTCGTCAATCAACGGTTGGGAGAAGCGGTAGAGGCGTATACAGTCACGTTCCCTCATGGCAGCCAAGTCTGGCATTGGTCGGGGGAGAGGCGGTGCCCTGCAGAAATTTGGAAGGAATAACGAAGAGTGAGTACAGCACTACACCACTGTCAATGAACTGAGCACATGTTCAACAGCTAATACACATATGCTACATACAAAGTCTGTACTGTGCAATGCATCCAGGACACGTATGCCAGCCAGGTGACACCCCTGCCAACAGTCAGCTACACACGTGGGTGCTCAAGGTCAACATGACATGACATGGAACTAGCTGTGGGCCAGTGTAAGTGAACAGGCAAACGCATTACAGGAGTGACAGACAACCACATATGTGCATGAGAAGGATGTTTCATCATACAGACCGGTTGCGGAACACTAGAGGCACAGGTCACATGTCCTTGAAATAGGACAGTCCACACACCTTGCCATGAAGGGGTACATGTCAGGAATGATCACACATACATTGAGACTGCGCAGATATGTCTTTGTCTCGCAAGGCCATGTGCGATGCATGCATACACCCGTTACGTCTGATTCCACATGTGGCCTGGTGTGCGTAATAGTGTGCCATGCCCATCCACACGCACACACATGTTGGATGCAGCAACTGCAGATGCATGTCACGGAACAACTACAGCAAGCTCATGGGAACACTTGACACACACATGACATAGTCACATCGTGCAACGCCGGTAGTTACATGTCAGGTGTCATTATCTGTGTCCCTGGCATCAGGGGACAGTTGCGGGTGTAGGTGACTGTGCCATGCCAGTGATGCAGTGCCCGACTGTCCACAGAGGGTAGCTCCTCTGTATCAATTGATATCAAGTAAATTTGCTGTTGTGTCATGCTCCCCATTGTTTCACAGTGGCATGGTGTGTAAACCAACTGTGTGGTGCAGGGCCTACATATGTTTGTGGTTTTGTAGATGTCACTCATGTTGCTGTTCATGCTATGCGCATTGTCCTATGTAGTTTGGACTCATGTGTCATATGTCTACAGGTGTCTGATCATTTCCTGTCTCTTCACCTTGCCCACAGCATCGTCGGGGGAAACTGAGGGAGACACTGGCACGGATGTGGGGGAGGGATCCAGCACCGGGGCCACCAGTGCTGGGGAGTCTGGCGCAGCAAGTGGCACGGAGGCCGAGGGGAGTCAGGCGGAGGACCTGTCCAGTCCCATCACCGCCCTCCCACTTGGTCGGGTCCCTTGTGTCCGTGCTAGGCGACAACAGGTGCGTGAGAGGCGGCAAGGAGGTGTATTTAAAAGGTGAAGGGTGCACTTCCACTCCGGATCATTCTGTGGTGTGTAGGCAGATTCAATTGCATGGTGCATGTCATATGCATGCTCATGATTTAGCTTGTATTCTGAGGTGGATTCGTGTGCCAGTCATGACCCCGTCTTGTGCGCTGCTTGATAATGGTAATTATGTGCTGTTCAATGAAGAAGCTTGCTGTGGGATGCTTCCGGGAATTGCTCACATCGTGACTGTATCACTACGAGTGGTTTTCCGTCATTACGTCCTTTTCCCACCCCCGCATGGCCGGCTGGATGTATCCATTTGGCCTTCCATTCCAACCTTGAAAGCAGAGTTCAACAAGATGTGCAGAATAAGGGCTCTATTGTCTCAAAAACAAGTCGTGTTGACTTCATACCGAGAAACATTTGTCCTTCACGTAGCTCGGTGAGCAGTCTATATATCGACTTTTTAATATCGAGGGACATAAATATCGAGTCAACAATATCGAATGTCCAAAATATCGAAATAGCTAATATCGATGTGAAAAATATCGTTTTTTTTTTTTACTTATATGTCGATGTAAGTAATATCGTTCGTAATAATATCGACATGTGAAAATATCGTTATTGTGTAATATGAGAAATATTTATATTGTTTTAGGGGTGGGATGTTGGGTTATAGGGGATAAGGGTGGGGAGTGTTTTAAAAAAGTTAATTTATTTTTGTAATATATTGTAAAATTTAATTATTAAATTTAATTTAAAATGTGAAATGTATATTTAATTTTAGGAGCGGGATGTTGGTTTATAAGGGATAAGGGTGGGAAGTGTTTTAAATTTTTTTATATATTTGTAAATTTTTTTAAATAATTTTCTAGAAATTCTAAATTAAATTTAGAATTTTATAAAAAAAATTAGGAGCGGGATGTTGGTTTATAGGGGATAAGGGTGGGAAGTGTATTAAAAATGTTTATATATTGTTAGAATTTTTTTGAAATTTATTTAGAAATTGTAAATTTAATTTAGAATTTTAGAAATCATTTTAGGAGCGGGATGTTGGTTTATAGGGGATAAGGGTGGGAAGTGTTTTAAAAATGTTTATATATTATTTAATTAAAAAAAAAAAAAAAAATTGAAATTGTAATTTAAAATTTGCATTTTAAATAAAATTTTAGGAGCGGGATGTTGGTTTATAGGGGATAAAGGTGGGAAGTTTTTTAAAAATTTGTATATATTATTTAATTTAAAAAAAAAAAAAAATTAGAAATTGTAAATTAAAATTTGCATTTTAAATAAAATTTTAGGAGCGGGATGTTGGTTTATGGGGGATAAGGGTGGGAAGTGTTTTAAAGATGTTTATATATTATTTAATTTTAAAATAAAAAAAAATTTAGAAATTGTAAATTAAAATTTGCATTTTAAATAAAATTTTAGGAGCGGGATGTTGGTTTATAGGGGATAAGGGTGGGAAGTTTATAAATATTTGTTAATTTTTTATTAAACATATTTATAAATAGGAAATAAATTTTCGATTTTTACAAATATATTTCGGAGTGGGATGTTGGTTGATAGGGGATAAGGGTGGGAAGTGTTGTAAAAATGTTTATATATCTGTTAATTTTTTAACAAATTAATTTAGAATTTTTTTTTTTTTTTTAGAATGTTACAAATAATTTTAGGAGCGGAATGTTGGGTTATAGGGGATAAGGGTGGGAAGTTAATTTAACATGTTTATATATTGTTACTTTAAAAAATATTAATATTTAGAAAATTTAAATTTATTTTTAAATTTAACTAATCCCATAATTAAATATAGATTTCAGTCAGAGTATTAAATTAATTAAGTTCACTGTCCAGCACTTATTTTAATTTAATATAGAATGGAGTGGGAATAGTAAATTAATTTAGTTCAGTGTCCAGCACCTACCCTAATTTAATATAGGTTGGAGTGAGAATAGTAAATTAATTAAGTTCATTGTCCAGCACTTATCTTAATTAAATATAGAGTGGAGTGGGAATAGTAAATTAATTAAGTTCATTGTCCAGCACCTACTGTAATTTAATATAGTTTGGATTGAGAATAGTAAATTAATAAGTTCAGTGTCCAGCACTTATCTTAATTAAATATAGATTGGAGTGGGAATAGTAAATGAATTCAGTTCAGTGTCCAGCACATACTCTAATTAAATATAGGTTGGAGTGAGAATAGTAAATTAATTAAGTTCAGTGTCCAGCACTTATTTTAATTTAATATAGAATGGAGTGGGAATAGTAAATTAATTTAGTTCAGTGTCCAGCACCTACCCTAATTTAATATAGGTTGGAGTGAGAATAGTAAATTAATTAAGTTCATTGTCCAGCACTTATCTTAATTAAATATAGAGTGGAGTGGGAATAGTAAATTAATTAAGTTCATTGTCCAGCACCTACTGTAATTTAATATAGTTTGGATTGAGAATAGTAAATTAATAAGTTCAGTGTCCAGCACTTATCTTAATTAAATATAGATTGGAGTGGGAATAGTAAATGAATTCAGTTCAGTGTCCAGCACATACTCTAATTAAATATAGGTTGGAGTGAGAATAGTAAATTAATTAAGTTCAGTGTCCAGCACTTATTTTAATTTAATATAGACTGGAGTGGGAATAGTAAATTAATTTAGTTCAGTGTCCAGCACCTACCCTAATTTAATATAGGTTGGAGTGAGAATAGTAAATTAATTAAGTTCAGTGTCCAGCACTTATCTTAATTAAATATAGAGTGGAGTGGGAATAGTAAATTAATTTAGTTCATTGTCCAGCACCTACTGTAATTTAATATAGTTTGGAGTGAGAATAGTAAATTAATTAAGTTCAGTGTCCAGCACTTATCTTAATTAAATATAGATTGGAGTGGGAATAGTAAATGAATTCAGTTCAGTGTCCAGCACATACTCTAATTAAATATAGGTTGGAGTGAGAATAGTAAATTAATTAAGTTCAGTGTCCAGCACTTATTTTAATTTAATATAGACTGGAGTGGGAATAGTAAATTAATTTAGTTCAGTGTCCAGCACCTACCCTAATTTAATATAGGTTGGAGTGAGAATAGTAAATTAATTAAGTTCAGTGTCCAGCACTTATCTTAATTAAATATAGAGTGGAGTGGGAATAGTAAATTAATTAAGTTCATTGTCCAGCACCTACTGTAATTTAATATAGTTTGGAGTGAGAATAGTAAATTAATTAAGTTCAGTGTCCAGCACTTATCTTAATTAAATATAGATTGGAGTGGGAATAGTAAATGAATTCAGTTCAGTGTCCAGCACATACTCTAATTAAATATAGGTTGGAGTTACAATAGTAAATTAATTAAGTTCAGTGTCCAGCACTTATTTTAATTCAATATAGACTGGAGTGGGAATAGTAAATTAATTTAGTTCAGTGTCCAGCACCTACCCTAATTTAATATAGGTTGGAGTGAGAATAGTAAATTAATTAAGTTCAGTGTCCAGCACTTATCTTAATTAAATATAGAGTGGAGTGGGAATAGTAAATTAATTTAGTTCAGTGTCCAGCACCTACCCTAATTAAATATAGGTTGGAGTGAGAATAGTAAATTAATTAAGTTCAGTGTCCAGCACTTATTTTAATTTAATATAGACTGGAGTGGGAATAGTAAATTAATTTAGTTCAGTGTCCAGCACCTACCCTAATTTAATATAGGTTGGAGTGAGAATAGTGAATTAATTAAGTTTAGTGTCCAGCACTTATCTTAATTAAATATAGAGTGGAGTGGGAATAGTAAATTAATTAAGTTCATTGTCCAGCACCTACTGTAATTTAATATAGTTTGGAGTGAGAATAGTAAATTAATTAAGTTCAGTGTCCAGCACTTATCTTAATTAAATATAGATTGGAGTGGGAATAGTAAATGAATTCAGTTCAGTGTCCAGCACATACTCTAATTAAATATAGGTTGGAGTGAGAATAGTAAATTAATTAAGTTCAGTGTCCAGCACTTATTTTAATTTAATATAGACTGGAGTGGGAATAGTAAATTAATTTAGTTCAGTGTCCAGCACCTACCCTAATTTAATATAGGTTGGAGTGAGAATAGTAAATTAATTAAGTTCAGTGTCCAGCACTTATCTTAATTAAATATAGAGTGGAGTGGGAATAGTAAATTAATTTAGTTCAGTGTCCAGCACCTACCCTAATTAAATATAGGTTGGAGTGAGAATAGTAAATTAATTAAGTTCAGTGTCCAGCACTTATTTTAATTTAATATAGACTGGAGTGGGAATAGTAAATTAATTTAGTTCAGTGTCCAGCACCTACCCTAATTTAATATAGGTTGGAGTGAGAATAGTAAATTAATTAAGTTTAGTGTCCAGCACTTATCTTAATTAAATATAGAGTGGAGTGGGAATAGTAAATTAATTAAGTTCATTGTCCAGCACCTACTGTAATTTAATATAGTTTGGAGTGAGAATAGTAAATTAATTAAGTTCAGTGTCCAGCACTTATCTTAATTAAATATAGATTGGAGTGGGAATAGTAAATGAATTCAGTTCAGTGTCCAGCACATACTCTAATTAAATATAGGTTGGAGTGAGAATAGTAAATTAATTAAGTTCAGTGTCCAGCACTTATTTTAATTTAATATAGACTGGAGTGGGAATAGTAAATTAATTTAGTTCAGTGTCCAGCATCTACCCTAATTTAATATAGGTTGGAGTGAGAATAGTAAATTAATTAAGTTCAGTGTCCAGCACTTATCTTAATTAAATATAGAGTGGAGTGGGAATAGTAAATTAATTTAGTTCAGTGTCCAGCACCTACCCTAATTAAATATAGGTTGGAGTGAGAATAGTAAATTAATTAAGTTCAGTATGTAGTGGGAGTAGTATGTTAATTAAGTTTGGTAAATAGCAAATATTAGAATTAATTATAGAGTTGAATAAGAATAGTTAAATTTATTGGATTTAATTGACAAAAAATCTGTAGATTTTAGTTTGGGTTGGATAAAACATAGAAGTTATATCAGAATGCAAATTCCAAATTATTTTTAAATTAAATAGTAGATAGGAAAATAATATTTATTTTATAGTTGTTGGAATGTATATTCATTCGAGAGAAAATTTTGTTTATTATTACGCATATTTTAATAATTACATCATTGCAATAAACATGTCTGATATATACCATACGAACTGTCTAAAGCTATCGACCTATTACCTAGATTGAACTCTGGGTCCTGCCGATTTCGTCATACTACCCCCGTTTTGACGTGTAAATATTTCTTATTGTTGAAACTCGCCTTGAAAATCCCATGTTTGTGCGAAATGCATTGGCTGCGGATCTGGTCTCACTAAATCTTGGAATAAAGGAATTCAAGCAAATACTCAACTACTGTGTGGATTCGAAACACAAAAGTTTATTTTGACATTAATTTACATTTCTTCCAATATGTTGCCTCTCATACTTGTGGATAATTGTTGTCTTGGTGGTCATTTGAGCAGCTGACCATTTGAGGTGGGCAATATTATCGTTACTGATAAAGTGAAAAGTCCAGGCTGAGCATTCACCTAAAACCGTGCTGCTTTAATTTTCAAACTTCCTATGTTTGTTTGGTTCTTTTATTTTGTAACCGCTCGCTGTTGTTTTGGGTTATTTTGGTCGAATCCAGGTCGCGGTTCGGAGCTGTTTCGCGTTTGAGAAGGTAAGAGTTATTTGCTTTATTATTAAATAGTTTTAAGTGTTTTGTGGAAGTAGTTATGTTGTAATAAGTGTGTATTGATTGATGTTTTAGAAGTTAGGGTGTTAGTAATAGTTTGTATACGGTTTTATAATTAACGTTGTGTTCCGTGTTTGTGGCTTTGTTAGTGTTTTGGTATTTCGGTGTGTTAAAGTTTTATAGTGTTTGAATAACGTTTGTAGTGAGGTTTGTACGTGCGTTTTGTGTGTTTGTGGGTGGGTGGGAATGTTTGTTTCTGTTTTGTAGGTTTTACGGAGAAGATATTTTCGTCGGTTTCAAACACCTTATTTTTTTAAAGGAAGTGTGTATTAGTTGTGTTTACTAATGTTTATTTAACACTTCCTTTATTGTTCGGGTTTCCAGGAGCGGTTATTTACCTTTTTTATATTTTTCGGGATTTTTATGGTTAATGGATAGTCATTTTTTGGATAACTATGGATTTTGAACTCCCTGGATTTATTTGGAAGGAATGTTATTATCCCATTGGAGATACTACAATTGTAAGTTCATTTAAATATTTTTATTGTTGGTGGCGAAACCTTATATATTTAATATTGTTGTTGTGTACTTGGTTTGTTTAATTATGTTGTCTAAATATATGTCCATATAATTCATGTATATATTTTAGACCACATAATTATATATGTGATATAATAAAGTGGATTATTTATGTTGTGATAGTTGTTTTAGTAGAATTGTGGGTTAATATTTAGAAAAGGGTTTAGAAGAGAGTTTGAGCTATTATATTTAAGTACTCAAGTCCTCTTGTGGATGGGTATAGCTGTACCTGTTGTTGTAGGTAATTATACATTTGAGTAGTTTGTCTAGACTGTTTTGGTTTTAATTGTAGGACAGATTGTTGCATTCTTAATTCTTGGAAACTTTGTTCCTTTTGTATGGCAATTAGTAGTTTTTGTAGTGTTGGAGTTGTTCTCCCAGTAGAAGTTAGGAATGCATTATGCCAGCCCTCGACGGCGTTGTTAGTTTTGGCTTGTTGGTTGAGTGTACTTACATATACATTCCACCAAGGTATTTGGAACTTGGGCTGACGTCTATGGCCTGATCTGTGCAGTCTCCCCACCCAGGTATCCTCAAAATAATCTAACAGGGGAGATAACTTTACTTCATTTTGTTTGTAGAATGGACTTTCTAATAAAAGATTGTAATGTTCTGCAACATCTGTGGTTGGTACATAAGCTAGGGCTGTTAGAAGTTTTATTTGATGTGCAAAACTTATGTTAGTGGCGTATTCTACACTAAGGTGCCGATCACAATCCGGTAAAAACCGGGTACGAACCGTCGGACGGAGCATATTCTCCGTCCGACGCGTACCCGGTCGTCAAAATATACAAACATGGAATTACGATTCGCACGGGTACACCATTACCGTACGAATCGTAAAAAAGACCGACCGAACAAAAAACACCTACCAATGCGATCCGGGAAAGCGCCGACCTGACGTCGGGACGCACGCAGCCAGCTATTCACGACCCAGGAATCACGATTCGCACCGACGTCACCCCGCACGGTGAATATTTTGCGGCAGCCAAAAACTGCCGGGAAATCAGGACGACGCGAACAAGGACCACCAGTACGCGACGGACAGACGACGACGCGAACAAGGAGGACCAGTACGTGACGGACACACAGGACGACGCCACCAAGGAGGACCCGTACGCGACAGGACGACGCGATCAAGGAGGACCCGTACGCGACAGGACGACGCGATCAAGGAGTACCAGTACGCGACGGACAGACATGGACCCGAACCTACGAGTCATCCCTGCCCTCATAGCAGTCCACCTCCTCTACAGGTTACGACGCAGACGCCGCAGAAGGTCAGAATAACTAAGGGAGGGGGGAAAGTGGGGTGGGGTGGGGGTGGCACGACCAGGGCAGGCCACATAACAACCACATGAGTGACACACTACACATGGCCTGGACATACCTGACTCCCATGCCCTGGTCACCACGAGGGGGTGGGGGCGTGTCCTGATAATCCAGCGACCGCCACAACGGAAGTCCGTCACCACGCGAACCGGCAACACAACCAGACAGGTACGTCCCGTACCCACGCCTGAAGAGCGTGGGTACGAGTCGGACCACGCCCACACACGTCACCCCAACAATGGCGGGACGGATCGCACCCACGTGGCAAAGGCCTGGGTACGGGCCGCACAAACATCACATAGCGTGGGGACGGATATGTACGGACCCTACCCCCACCCCGTATGCAAGGAGCGTACCCCCCTGCCCAACAGTGTAAGTACGACCCGTACCCCCACCCACGAATGCAAGGAGCGTACCCCCCTGCCCAACAGTGTAAGTACGACCCGTACCCCCACCCGCGAATGCAAGGAGCGTACCCCCCTGCCCAACAGTGTAAGTACGACCCGTACCCCCACCCGCGGACGTACGGAGCGTACCCCCAGCCCAACAGTGTAAGTACGACCCGTACCCCCACCCGCGGACGTACGGAGCGTACCCCCAGCCTAACAGTGTAAGTACGACCCGTACCCCCACCCGCGGACGTACGGAGCGTACCCCCAGCCCAACAGTGTAAGTACGACCCGTACCCCCACCCGCGGACGTACGGAGCGTACCCCCAGCCCAACAGAGTAAGTACGACCCGTACCCCCACCCGCGGACGTACGGAGCGTACCCCCAGCCCAACAGTGTAAGTACGACCCGTACCCCCACCCGCGGACGTACGGAGCGTACCCACAGCCCAACAGTGTAAGTACGACCCGTACCCCCACCCGCGGACGTACGGAGCGTACCCCCAGCCCAACAGTGTAAGTACGACCCGTACCCCCACCCGCGGACGTACGGAGCGTACCCCCAGCCCAACAGTGTAAGTACGACCCGTACCCCCACCCGCGGACGTACGGAGCGTACCCCCAGCCCAACAGTGTAAGTACGACCCGTACCCCCACCCGCGAATGCAAGGAGCGTACCCCCCTGCCCAACAGTGTAAGTACGACCCGTACCCCCACCCGCGTATGCATGGAGCGTACCCCCCATGCCAACAGTGTAAGTACGACTCGAACCCCCACCCACGAATGCAAGGAGCGTACCCCCCTGCCCAACAGTGTAAGTACGACCCGTACCCACACCCGCGGACGTACGGAGCGTACCCCCACCACACCAGTGTCAGTAGACTCGTACCCTCACCTCTAATGCAGTGTGCGTAACCCCACCGTGTATGTGCCAAGCGCACATATCCAGAAATCGGAGGTGTGTGTGCAGAGTCCTCCCAGCAGTGCCCTGAGACAGGAGGGGTGGGTGCAGAGTCCTCCCAGCAGTGCCCTGAGACAGGAGGGGTGGATGCCCATCACTCCCAGCAGTGCCCAGAGACAGGAGGGGTGTGTGCAGAGTCCTCCCAGCAGTGCCCTGAGACAGGAGGGGTGGGTGCAGAGTCCTCCCAGCAGTGCCCAGACACAGGAGGGGTGGGTGTGGAGTCCTCCCAGCAGTGCCCTGAGACAGGAGGGGTGGGTGCAGAGTCCTCCCAGCAGTGCCCAGACACAGGAGGGGTGGGTGTGGAGTCCTCCCAGCAGTGCCCTGAGACAGGAGGGGTGGGTGCAGAGTCCTCCCAGCAGTGCCCTGAGACAGGAGGGGTGGGTGCCCATCACTCCCAGCAGTGCCCAGAGACAGGAGGGGTGTGTGCAGAGTCCTCCCAGCAGTGCCCTGAGACAGGAGGGGTGGGTGCAGAGTCCTCCCAGCAGTGCCCAGACACAGGAGGGGTGGGTGTGGAGTCCTCCCAGCAGTGCCCTGAGACAGGAGGGGTGGGTGCCCATCACTCCCAGCAGTGCCCTGAGACAGGAGGGGTGGGTGCAGAGTCCTCCCAGCAGTGCCCAGACACAGGAGGGGTGGGTGTGGAGTCCTCCCAGCAGTGCCCTGAGACAGGAGGGGTGGGTGCAGAGTCCTCCCAGCAGTGCCCTGAGACAGGAGGGGTGGGTGCCCATCACTCCCAGCAGTGCCCAGAGACAGGAGGGGTGGGTGTGGAGTCCTCCCAGCAGTGCCCTGAGACAGGAGGGGTGGGTGCAGAGTCCTCCCAGCAGTGCCCTGAGACTGGAGGGGTGTAACACATGTGTGTGAGGCCAGAATTATCCACATGCATACTGGCTACAAGGGAACATGTCCCCATGAACTCATGTCAACAGACTCCACACACAAGTACAGTGATCACCAAGGATGCCACGATTGTCGCAGGTGGAGACATGGCCCTGCATGCATGGCCAAAGTAGAAGGGCTCCGTCACACACACAGCTCATGTAGACACAGCTCTGCGCTAAACATTGGGAACACCCTGCAGGGAAGAAAGCTGGGTACACAGAGGAAGGAATACACCCTTGGACAAGTGCACCATGCAGTAACTGCCTACATGAACAAAGAAAGTTAGCCAACACCTTGTGATGGCACACAGATCACAGGGTCCCACCAATGAGCAGTACACTACTACATATCCCACACACCCAAACCCTTACACACCACCCAAAACCATGTAGCAGCCCCACCAACACCAATACCAGCATAGCAGTAGTGTGATAATGAAAACAAAATTAAGCTTTATTCTGCAGGAGCACAATGTCCGTGGATCGCAGGCAGTTCAATCTTCACAAAGCCCATAGGGCAGTCAATGATTCTCAGCTGGATGGGGGACACAGTGGGATGCGTGTCCCCTACCTTGCCTGCACAGTCAAATGGCATCGTCTTCCACACTGGTGAGGGCATCAGGGGGGGGGGGGAGCAACAGGCACCGCAGGGACATCAGGGCAAAGGGGCGGCGTTGTGGGTGCAGGGATGGAGGAGTCCACCACAGGGGGTGGGTCAGTGCCAAAGGCGGAGGCCAGGATGGCACTACACACCTTTGCAAGGTCATCCAGGGAGTCCCCTGCACCCGAAGGGACCTCAGGCCCCAAGGAGGGGGGGGGTCAGAGGGATGGGTCGCAGCGCCACCGGGGGAGGGTGGAGACAGGGGGGGAGACTCAACCACCCTGACCGGGGACCTCCGTGACCGCTTGCGTGGTGGTGTAACTGTGGGGCTCAGGGACAGAGCGGCCATGAAGGAGTCCTTGGGGGAGATGTGGCCAGGAGAGCTGAGGGGAGGGGATTTGGAGGGAGTGGACTGGGTGGAATGCGGACTCCCACTATGGCTGCGTGTCACACGTTTGCCCCCCGACCCAGTGGGTGTGCCTACCTCACCCTGTGTGTGCGTGTCAGGAGGAGTGCGGTGGACCTTCCCTGCTGGTGTGGTGCCCGTGTCCGTTGATGTGGGTGCATGCCGACGTCTGGGTGTACGTGTGACAGGCATGGGAGTGGGAAGTGTGGATGGGGCAGGGGTAGGTGGGGGGAGGTCGCGCTGCAGGAGACCCACTGCTGCAGTCAGTGTGGAGTCGATGGACCTCAGCAAGTTGCGTTGGTCAGCCTGCGATGAATGAATGCCCTCCAAGAAAGCCTCGATGTTGGTGAGGGTTTTGCCGTGGGCATGGAGGACATTAAGGATCGCAGCCTGACCAACCTGCAGTTGCCGCTGGATGTCCACAGACTCTGCATTGGCGGCAGCAGTGGAGACAGGGGCAGGGGGCGCGGTGCCTGGCAGGAAGGAGACATGCTGTGACCGGGCACGCTGGGAAGGGACACGAGCAAGTGGGAGGCGGCTGGTGGAAACTGAGGGGGCGGTGCGAGGTGTTGTTCCGCTGTCAGCTGCTGGTGCAGCCTCCGCCCACTCGGAGACATCGTCCACGGACCTGTCAGCTTCGTAGTCTGATGTGCCAGTCGACAGGTCCTCGGCCACACTCTCCTCCGCCTCTGTCCCACTCGATGTGCCAGCCCCGATGTCACGGCTGGCACTGGTGCTCGGTCCCTCCGCCTGGTCTGTGTCCATGTCTCCCTCTGTGTCCCCCGACGATGCTGTGGGCAGGGTGGAGAGACAGAAATTATTCAGACACCTGTACACATCTGTCACATGAGTCCAATCTACATAGGTAACATTGCATGGCCTGAAAAGGAAGATCCCTAACATCTACTGAACAGGGTACCGATGTAGGGCATGCAACACACAGTTGGTTGAGCCACCATGCCACTGAAATACCATGGAGAGCATGAGACAATAGCGAAACACAGGAAAAGGAGTCTGACATAGCACCCAGGTCCTGGGGACAATCCAGCACTGCATCTGCACCACACAGCGTTTGCGAAAATACCGATGACCAGGGACCATATCCATGAACTTGAGACACATGCTGCATAGGTAATGCTGAAAACATGCACAACATGACTCGGTCACTGCACATTGCGTGTGTGTCCAGGCACATCACACACTGCCCAGACCCAGCAAGTGGTAATCAGGATTTAACACATAGGCATTGCCCGCCCCAACAAGACCCTACACGAGGCAAATTGTGGAGACACAGGTGGCACCAACATCTCATGGTCTGGGTGATACACACAGGGGCAGGCAAAAAGCAAGATTTGACGCCAAACAGCCAAGGTGCGCCTGTACAAATAATGAGGTACCAGTGCCCATCCTCAGATGAGTATAACAAGACACACAGGCACTGGCAACTGTGAGTATGAAGAAGGACAATCAGGTCAGGCTGCACAGTGGACACCTGTACAAATTAGCACGTCTATATACATGGTGACAGGGGACAATGGCACAGAGCACAACTTACGCTGTAGACACTGACAGTGGCCACGTTCATGATGACACATACACCACTGAGGAAAAGGTGCCCCAGGGGACAGTAGTGGGCACGCAACTACATGCTACTGAATGGTAATGACAGCAACACACGTCACCATCCCTGCACTATGTGTATCGCACAGTCATGCACATCATGTCACAGGCCACTACATAGGACATGCGCGCTGTAAGGCATGACACATGAGAGACCAACTCCCATGTCTGGAGTCAGCATCAGTGCCAACTGACATGGAACCCACATGCAGTGAACTTGACAGTGCACAGGCAAGGTCCCACAACCTGTTACACACCACCCCCACACATGATGCTACAGACATTGTTCCCGTGGACAAAGCGCCAGCCGACATTACCCTGGGAAGGAGTGACTACACACAGACCAGGGAACACATTGCAAGGAGGGGAAGGGTGGCAGGGGCACAGCGCTATACTGGGCCAAACAGGATCTGCACAGCACCTTTAAACCCTGCCAGTGGATTCATGCTACTGTGCCCTTACAAATGCCGGTGACACACAACAAACACACATGTACCTACCCCCTTCCGGCTGCTGCATCGCCTGTAAGCGCCTCTCCAGGTCTGGAAAGACCACCGGCAGCACACGCCTGTGGAGGTGGCTCAGACGGCGGCGGCCGCGGTTCTTGTGGCTCTCAGGTGAGTCCCCCAGCAGGAGCCGTGCAATCCTCCGCGTCCAGCACCGGATATCCTGCCAGCGTTTCCTCACCTGGGCCAGGCGCCGCCTCCGACCATCCACTCCCCTCACGGCACTGACGGCGGTCAGCCAGATCTGCTCCTTGGCAGTGGCGCCTACCTGTGAGGAGGAACAAGTGACACCACATCAATACACCAGCCACATGTCACAGAGAGACATATGGGTACAAATTAGCTGGTAACAACAAGGCATGTCATGCAGCCAACGCATTGCAGCTTTGTCATAGGGACATCATCCCCTGGTGAGGGAAAAAGCAGTACGTGCCACAGTGGGTACACAGGTGGAATGATGGCAATGTCACAATCAATGATCTAGGCTCACACTGTGCATCACACCCACCCCTCCTGGCTCAGGGCACTGCTGTGAGGACTCCACACCCACCCCTCCTGTCTCAGGGCACTGCTGGGAGGACTCTGCACCCACCCCTCCTGTCTCAGGGCACTGCTGGGAGGACTCTGCACACACCCCTCCTGTCTCAGGGCACTGCTGGGAGGACTCTGCACACACCCCTCCTGTCTCAGGGCACTGCTGTGAGTGATAGGCCCCCACCCCTCCTGTCTCAGGGCACTGCTGTGAGGACTCCACACCCACCCCTCCTGTCTCAGGGCACTGCTGGGAGGACTCTGCACCCACCCCTCCTGTCTCAGGGCACTGCTGGGAGGACTCTGCACACACCCCTCCTGTCTCAGGGCACTGCTGTGAGTGATAGGCCCCCACCCCTCCTGTCTCAGGGCACTGCTGGGAGGACTCTGCACACACCCCTCCTGTCTCAGGGCACTGCTGTGAGTGATAGGCCCCCACCCCTCCTGTCTCAGGGCACTGCTGTGAGGACTCCACACCCACCCCTCCTGTCTCAGGGCACTGCTGGGAGGACTCTGCACCCACCCCTCCTGTCTCAGGGCACTGCTGGGAGGACTCTGCACACACCCCTCCTGTCTCAGGGCACTGCTGTGAGTGATAGGCCCCCACCCCTCCTGTCTCAGGGCACTGCTGTGAGGACTCCACACCCACCCCTCCTGTCTCAGGGCACTGCTGGGAGGACTCTGCACCCACCCCTCCTGTCTCAGGGCACTGCTGGGAGGACTCCACACCCACCCCTCCTGTCTCAGGGCACTGCTGGGAGGACTCTGCACACACCCCTCCTGTCTCAGGGCACTGCTGGGAGGACTCTGCACACACCCCTCCTGTCTCAGGGCACTGCTGTGAGGACTCCACACCCACCCCTCCTGTCTCAGGGCACTGCTGTGAGGACTCTGCACACACCCCTCCTGTCTCAGGGCACTGCTGGGAGGACTCTGCACCCACCCCTCCTGTCTCAGGGCACTGCTGGGAGGACTCTGCACCCACCCCTCCTGTCTCAGGGCACTGCTGGGAGGACTCTGCACACACCCCTCCTGTCTCAGGGCACTGCTGTGAGTGATAGGCCCCCACCCCTCCTGTCTCAGGGCACTGCTGGGAGACATCAGGCACCCCCCCCCCTGTGACCCCCCCGACAGTACATGGCATGTGTGTTACACCTGGACGCAATGGCAGAAGTCACAGTCACCACATAGGGACAGTCTGTGGCAGTGGCCTATGCACTCACCTGATAACCTGGTCGCCCATACAGCATGGAGTACTGTGGGAGGATCACATCCAGCAGAGCCATGTTCTCCTCCAGGGTGAATGGCTGTGTCCTCTCCACAGCCCTTGACATGGTTCCAGGGAATCAGTAGCAGCAGCTGGGTCGACGAATGCAAAGATGTGCAGGCAAGTGCTCCCTCATGGGACCTGGCTGCCTTATATGTGCCCTTCTGCCCAGTCTCATGCACAGGAGTACAGAGAGATTGGTCACTCACATTTGCATCCTATGTTTCCACCAATCCCTTCAAACCTAGCAGTCTGTGGGTTCTCTATCGGTTTCATTCTCCTGCATGATGTCAGCCCCACAAACACATTGCAACAAAGTAGACAAATCCCAACTGACTTCTGCTGTGCACCTTCCAGAACAATTTCCAATTTTGAACTTGGTCTCCATGACAACCAGCATGCATGTAGGCCTTAATACTTGTCCCCCATGTAATTTGGAGCATAACACACAGGTACGGTGCGTGTGGGGGCCCTAGGGCACCCCAAATGCATGGCAACGGCCCGTACATGCATGCCTACGCTCTCCATCACTTTTGGTCTGCACGCGTATGCGTACTCGTAGTGGTACGGACCGAACACTCGCATCTACGCTCACTATCACTACGGGTACGCATACGCGTGCAGACCCATAGTGATAGTGAGCGTAGATGCGAGTGTACGGTCCGTACCACTACGGGTACGCATACGCGTGCAGACCCATAGTGATAGTGAGCGTAGATGCGAGTGTACGGTCCGTACCACTACGGGTACGCATACGCGTGCAGACCCATAGTGATAGTGAGCGTAGATGCGAGTGTATGGTCCGTACCACTACGGGTACGCATACGCGTGCAGACCCATAGTGGTACGGACCGTACACTCGCATCTACGCTCACTATCACTATGGGTCTGCACGCGTATGCGTACCCGTAGTGGTACGGACCGTACACTCGCATCTACGCTCACTATCACTATGGGTCTGCACGCGTATGCGTACCCGTAGTGGTACGGACCGTACACTCGCATCTACGCTCACTATCACTATGGGTCTGCACGCGTATGCGTACCCGTAGTGGTACGGACCGTACACTCGCATCTACGCTCACTATCACTATGGGTCTGCACGCGTATGCGTACCCGTAGTGGTACGGACCGTACACTCGCATCTACGCTCACTATCACTATGGGTCTGCACGCGTATGCGTACCCGTAGTGGTACGGACCGTACACTCGCATCTACGCTCACTATCACTATGGGTCTGCACGCGTATGCGTACCCGTAGTGGTACGGACCGTACACTCGCATCTACGCTCACTATCACTATGGGTCTGCACGCGTATGCGTACCCGTAGTGGTACGGACCGTACACTCGCATCTACGCTCACTATCACTATGGGTCTGCACGCGTATGCGTACCCGTAGTGGTACGGACCGTACACTCGCATCTACGCTCACTATCACTATGGGTCTGCACGCGTATGCGTACCCGTAGTGGTACGGACCGTACACTCGCATCTACGCTCACTATCACTATGGGTCTGCACGCGTATGCGTACCCGTAGTGGTACGGACCGTACACTCGCATCTACGCTCACTATCACTATGGGTCTGCACGCGTATGCGTACCCGTAGTGGTACGGACCGTACACTCGCATCTACGCTCACTATCACTATGGGTCTGCACGCGTATGCGTACCCGTAGTGGTACGGACCGTACACTCGCATCTACGCTCACTATCACTATGGGTCTGCACGCGTATGCGTACCCGTAGTGGTACGGACCGTACACTCGCATCTACGCTCACTATCACTATGGGTCTGCACGCGTATGCGTACCCGTAGTGGTACGAACCGTACACTCGCATCTACGCTCACTATCACTATGGGTCTGCACGCGTATGCGTACCCGTAGTGGTACGGACCGTACACTCGCATCTACGCTCACTATCACTATGGGTCTGCACGCGTATGCGTACCCGTAGTGGTACGGACCGTACACTCGCATCTACGCTCACTATCACTATGGGTCTGCACGCGTATGCGTACCCGTAGTGGTACGGACCGTACACTCGCATCTACGCTCACTATCACTATGGGTCTGCACGCGTATGCGTACCCGTAGTGGTACGAACCGTACACTCGCATCTACGCTCACTATCACTATGGGTCTGCACGCGTATGCGTACCCGTAGTGGTACGGACCGTACACTCGCATCTACGCTCACTATCACTATGGGTCTGCACGCGTATGCGTACCCGTAGTGGTACGAACCGTACACTCGCATCTACGCTCGCCATCACGATGGGTACACATACGGCAGCACTCCCACAGTGATTTGGGAACATGCACAGGCCCTCTCAGCAGCAGTACGGCGGATTTTACACATCACTGTGGTGATAGGCGACACACATGTCGGAATAGGGCGGACATACTTGTCCATGGATGGACATACTTGTCCAGGAATGGACACCAAGGCATCGTCTGTGCATTACCACATGTGTTGGGCACAGGTGTCACAGGCTGTGATGTGGAACATGCCTCCTGAGTGGAGAAGGCACCAGATGTATGATGAGATGTGTACATGTGTACTGTGTGAGGGTGCAATGTGTGCCAGGCATGCCCTTGACTCCTTTGACATGTGTGCATGTGGGACTGCGCACTTGGGGTGAGCGTCACTGGCATGGCACGGACACCAACACACGGAAGTGTCCCATGATGCCCGGTACAGGGGTCATGACACATGACTCATCACTACCCACAGTGCACAATGTGACTATGCCATATATGTGTCCGGGATTTACATCGGGTTGATGTTGTTGCACCCTCAAAAGCTGCAGCCGTTGCAGCAACCGACATGTGGCTGTGTGTAGATTGTCATTGCACACTGTTCCCAACACCATGCCACATGTGTTACCGGATGTGAGGTGCACATGTATGCAAGGGACACGGAGTAGCGTGACAAGGCCATGTCAGCAAACTCACAAGGAATGTGTGGGGAGTCATGACATGTGCACCTTCATGGCAAGGTGTGTGGGCTGGACTAGTGTAATGTCATGTGACCTGTGGCTCAAGTGTTCCGCTGCCAGTCTCTGCAATCAGCATCACACTTCTGCTGATGTGTGGGTGTATGTCACTCCTGTCTTGCGTCGGGCAGTGCACTTGCACTGGGACACAGCTATTCCCATGGCGTGGCATGGGGAGGTTCTCAATCACCGTGTGTAGCTGGGTCTTGGAAGGAGTGTCACCTTGCATCCATACGTGTCCTGGGCATGTAGCACATGCCTGACTCCCTATGTGGCATGTGTGTATTGGCAGATTTACATGTGCTCAGTAGACATGAGTTGTTCTCGTAGTGCACTCACTCTTCCTTGTCACTTCCAAATTACTGCAGAGCGCCTCCTGTTGCCCGAAGAATTCCAGACTTGGCCACCATGCAGGAGAATGACAGGATCCGGCTCTACCGCTTCACCCAACCGTTGATTCTGGAGCTGACGGCGAGACTGGCACCACACCTGCAACCGCAGCACAGGTATCCTACGGCACTGACACCCCAGCTGAAGGTAATGGCTGCCCTACATTTCCTTGCCACGGGTACCTTCCAATATACCATAGCTCATGTTGGTGGCATGTCCCAGAGCATGTTCAGCGGTGTGCTGCATGATTTCTTGGAGGCCATGTTGATTCACCTGGATGACTTCATCAAGTTCCCAACCCCTGAACAGATGACTGAGGTCAAACGTGGTTTCTATGCCCTGGGAGGGATGCCCCATGTCATTGGGTCCATAGATGGGACACATGTAGGTTTGGTACCACCACACGCACGGGAGGTGGCGTACCGCAATCGGAAGCACTACCACTCCATCAATGCCCTTGTGGTGTGTCTGTCCAACATGGTGATTTCACATGTCTGTGCTCGTTTTCCAGGATCAGCACACGATGCCTACATCATGAGGCGTAGCGGGATGCCTGATATGATGATGCAGCTGCGCAACGAACGTGCATGTGTTGTTGGTGGGTACAGTCTGTCTGTCCTGTATTCTGTTTGGCCGAGCAGCACTACCGCTTCGCCAGTTCTAACGATATCCATGTGCTTTCCATTTAGGGGACGCTGGCTATCCCAACATGCCTTGGCTGCTGACACCTCTCCGCAACCCCATCACGCCGGCCCAGCTCCGCTACAACACCGCCCATGGCCGGACAAGGCGAGTGATAGAGAGGACGTTTGGCATGCTGAAGAGCCGATTCCGGTGCCTCCACAAGACCGGCGGCGCACTCCCATATGCCCCGGCGAAGGTCTGCAAGATCTTCATGGTCTGCTGCATGCTGCACAACATGGCAGTTGAAAGAGCTGTGCCCCTCATCCTGGATCAAGATGACGAGGACCATCCACCCGTGGAGGACGAAGGGCTTGGCAATGGGGCTAGTGATGTGGAGGATGTGGAGCCGCAAGAGGACATCCGGACTCGGCTCATACGCGACTTCTTTGCTTAGTGGTGAGTACCAGGGTCTGAGTGTGCACGCATTGGTCCCCGTGTGGCATGCGTTGTGATGTGTGTCTCCACCTGCATGTATGGCACGTGGGTCAGAGGTGTGTGTGGGTGTGTCACTGGAGTGATGGTGGCAGTGATGGTAGTATTTCCCCAGGCATAATTGTGACCTAGCATGTTGTCATACATACATGTGTCGAGTAAATGCACATGCAAGTGGCTGTGCTTCTTGTGGCTGACTTCTTGTGTGTCTCTCTTCCCCAGGTACCTGCGCATGCCGTTTGCTGGTTGCATTGTTGTGGCACTGCTATTCCTCATGGACATGGCATCGTGGGCTGACTCAGCGTTACAGGCACGGACACGTTTGGAAGTCTCCATGGGGTAAGGGATGCATCTGGGGTGTATTGGGTGTGGCAGTTGTTCACGATGTGTGCACACTGCCCCGGTCGGGGTTTGGGTCCTCTGCAGACATGTGGCATCCCCATGGGACACGACATGCAGCTGGGTACACCTGAATAGATGGGCTGCCTGGTTGTCAGTCATCAGTGATGGGATGGTGGATTGTGATGAAGGCATCAATGTGTGTGACACTGCCCTCGGACACATACGGTTAACATTGTCTTGACATGGCGTGGGACTTCCACATCAGCGGATGTATGGTGTATGGCAGGCTCTCCGTGAGCAGCTGTGGGTATTTAGCTATTATCCGACACTTGTGTGCCAGTTCCATGGCTATCACGCATTTGTGCTGCAGAAGGGGGGTGCCAGTGTTGGAGCCACATGTTACTCCACATGATGTGTTCATGTGTACTTCAAGTTGCCTCTGCAATCCCAAACACATGACTATTAAAGGTGTCCCTATGCCTCCAAGGTGCCTCTTCTCAGTCAATGCTGGTGTGTTGGCACGGTGCATCCTGCATGTCTGGCATGGTATTCCCTGATTGTGGCTATGTGTCAATGTGTCGAGTGGCAAGATGCAAGCTGTGTGTGTGTGCTGAGACTGTGTAATGGGCATGATGTCCATGACTGTGTGGGTATTGTGACATGTGCCATCCCCATGCATCCAACGTTGTCCATGACCCCATTCTCTGCATCCACCGGACTCAAGCTTGCAGGACATGGTTCTGCCACCTGTCTACACGTACCTGGGTGCCCCCCAGGACACGGGCCAGGATCCCTGACCTCTGCGCATGACTGTTGCTGTACTCAATGTGTCTGTCAGCACGGTTGTTCGGCCACCCCCTCAGCTGGTTCTGACCATCACGGGTGTGTATGGTGCTCCATGTCTGTCTTGCCTAGAAAACTGTGACCCATGTGTCCTGTGCCAGACTCAGGCCCCAGGGTATGGATGGTTGAAGTGAACAGATGACTCAGGCATGTTTAGACTGTACAAGACACATGTTAGGTAATAATGCTACCAGCAGGCATCTACTCTTAATAGTGTGATTTATTATTGGGGGGGGGGGGGCCAAGTGAGGGCCTTTCCGGGATTAGGGAATCCAAAGTTCAGTAGGGGAGTTGGTGTCCTTGCCATTGGAAATCCTCAGAGTCCATGCCACAGTCTTTGTCAACATTGGTCAGCCAGTGACCAGCAGGGCCATGTGGCAGAGAATGTCTCTTGATGCTGTGATGCTGTTGCTCCAGTGGGCCAGGTGCCAGGCCAGGTGTCCTGGGAGATGGTGATGTAGCAGCCACCCTCACGGTCCTTTCCGTGGACGACCCGGCTTCCTGCGGGGAACCTCAGCAGCAGGCCGTGACGACGTCTGGGATGCTCCGTCGGATGTTTCCTCCTCCTCCTCATGATCCCTCCCTGTGGGTGGTGATGTTCTCCGCCTTCTGGCACAGGGAGGGTCGGCCATGGTGTCGGCCATCCGACGGAGTTCAGCGTGAATCCCCTGGGACGCCGTCACTTGCTGAGCCTGTCTGTCCTCCATCCTCCGTTGGTGTAGCTGTAGACAGGCTATTAGCTCCGCATGTTGCTGGGCCTGCTGGACCTTGATCCCCTCGAGGACGGACACAACCTGGGCCATGCCCGTGGTGTCCTGCCGGTATGAGTCCAGGATGTTACGGACATGGGAAAATACCGGATCCCCAGCCAACTGGTCAGGCTCGCGCCTCCGCCGCTCTCCACTCCCACCACCCCTGCCCACTTGCGTCTGGCCTGCACTTGTGGGCACATGGGGTCTCCGGGACCCCTGAGGGGTGGCATTGGCGTTGTCGCCTGCCTCCTCCTGGGTGCCCGGGACACCGTGTCCCTCCTGGCGAGCCTGGCTGCATTGTGGTGTTGGGGCAGGGATCCTGGGTGTCTCCTGGGATGTGGCAGGAGTGGGGGTGGTGGTTGGCACGGTTGTACCTGACGCAGGTGCTGCAGGTGGTTGGACACCAGAGGGGCCAGGTCGGTCGGGGTCGTCCGCAGAGTGGTGAGAGTGGTCGCTGCCGGTGGGATCGGTCTCCTGCAGATCCGGGTCCTGTGAGTGTTCCCCCCCAGTGTTGGGGGGTGCAGCACGACGTTGACCTGTGTGTGAGAGAGAAAATGTTAATTTTGATCCATGCAACATCCATGTTTCATCCGTTACAAAGTTGGCACATTTCCTCTTGGAATTAGGATCTGTCTTGCATTCCACTCACAGTGCACTTGTGCATGTGTGTGTCCCTTGGGCACCAATTTGGCCCCTTTAACTATGTGTGGCACAGTCTTACTTGCTGCGTCAAGTGTGACTGCAGTCAGCAGTGGAGTGTGCATGTGTGCCGAGCTATGCGTTTGCGCCTTCCTTGTAGCACTGTACATGTGCACATGGAGTGGATCCACACACTCATATGATGCAGGTGGCTGTCCTTGTGCTCGTGTACAGGTTGTAACATGGCCCTGCGTTTTGCCATGATGAAGAGGGGGGGTTCTGGCACTGGGCACCCTTGTCTACATGCACGCAGTCCACCTGCTGACGAGCAGACATTCCCACACACCAAAGGACTGATTTGCTCTCCCTGTGTCTCCCTCCTTCTCTGTCCCCCTCTCCCTCCCTCTCTGTCCCCCTCTCCCTCCCTCCGTGTGTCAGCCTCCTCCCTCTGTCCGTCTCCCTCCCTCTCTGTCCCTCTCTCCCTCCCTCTCTGTCCCCCTCTCCCTCCCTCTCTGTCCCCCTCTCCCTCCCTCTGTGTCCCCCTCTCCCTCCCTCCGTGTGTCAGCCTCCTCCCTCTGTCCGTCTCCCTCCCTCTCAGTCCCCCTCTCCCTCCCTCTCTGTCCCCCTCTCCCACCCTCTGTGTCCCCCTCTCCCTCCCTCCGTGTGTCAGCCTCCTCCCTCTGTCCGTCTACCTCCCTCTCAGTCCCCCTCTCCCTCCCTCCCTGTCCCCCTCTCCCACCCTCTGTGTCCCCCTCTCCCTCCCTCCGTGTGTCAGCCTCCTCCCTCTGTCCGTCTCCCTCCCTCTCAGTCCCCCTCTCCCTCCCTCCCTGTCCCCCTCTCCCACCCTCTGTGTCCCCCTCTCCCTCCCTCCGTGTGTCAGCCTCCTCCCTCTGTCCGTCTCCCTCCCTCTCAGTCCCCCTCTCCCTCCCTCTCTGTCCCCCTCTCCCTCCCTCTGTGTCCCCCTCTCCCTCCCTCCGTGTGTCAGCCTCCTCCCTCTGTCCGTCTCCCTCCCTCTCAGTCCCCCTCTCCCTCCCTCCCTGTCCCCCTCTCCCACCCTCTGTGTCCCCCTCTCCCTCCCTCCGTGTGTCAGCCTCCTCCCTCTGTCCGTCTCCCTCCCTCTCAGTCCCCCTCTCCCTCCCTCTCTGTCCCCCTCTCCCTCCCTCTGTGTCCCCCTCTCCCTCCCTCCGTGTGTCACCCTCTGTCACCTTGGCCCAGCTTCCTGGGCACACACTGTTAGCAGATCTTTGAGTGGCCCTTGTCCTGTTGATGTGAGTTTGTTTCTGATCTCCAGGCACCCATTTTGTCTGCTGTGTGTCTGTGCGCTGCTGCTGTGGTGGTGTGTGCTGCCACTCTTTCACACTGTTGGCTGTTCATTAGCTGCTGGCATGTGCAAAACAGTGCCTTCACCCCCATGTGTTGATGCAAGGCGTCCGCCATTTGCTGGCAAGTCATTCCTGTGTTGGGACACAGTGTTTGTCTGGCTGTGACCTAGGCCATATGGGCAGAGGGCATTGTTGTCTGCTTTGGAGTCGCACTATGTGATTCTTGGTGCCCAGCCTCCCGCCATCCGGGTTACCGTGTCATGTGTTGTTGTCTTCTGTGGCCTGTGACTTGACATTGTCCAGCTGGGTGCATGGGGCATGGTGGCAGCAGTGGCATGTGCCTGCTCATGGAGTGTGGTTGAGTAATGCGATGGCTTGTGGTGGTTGCGTGCCTGTTATTGATTTTGGTTGTGGTTGCAGTTCCCCCCATGTGAGGTGCGTTGTTTGTGTACTCACCCGGGTCTCGGAGTCCTTCTACTCCTTCAACTGCCTCCACCGGCAGTATGGCCATCACCCTCTCCTCCCAGGGATGGTACTGTACGGCTCTGCGGGAGGGCCCTCCTCCGGTGGCGTTGGCCTGGTCGTGTTCCTCCTGCCTCTTGGCTCTGACCCTCCTCCGCAGATCGTACCACCTGTTCTGGCAATCCTGCTTGGTCCTCCTGGTGTCCGCAACAGCATTCACAGCATCGACGATGGTCTGCCACATGGCTGTTTTGGCTGCCTGGCTGGTGCTTCTGACCAATGTTCCAAAGATCTGTGGCTCGACTCTGAGGATTTGATCAACAAGGACCTCCAACTCTCGGTGACTGAACTTTGGATTCTTGGTAGTGGGCATGGTGAGGGGTGTGGGTGGGGATGGTGTGGGTGTGGGGGGGGGTGTGGATGTTGGGGGGGGGTGTGGATGGTTGTGTGTGTGTGTGTGAATGTGATGAGAGGGTGTTTGTGAGGGTGGTCGTTTGAAGGTGTGCAAGTGTAAGGTGTGGTGTAGCTTGTAGTCTGGTTCTGTGGTGTCTGGCAGCAGTGAGTCTGTTGGAAAGGCTCATGGTTTGTGTGTGTGGGCCCTTTTTATTGGTCCATGGGTGGGTGTGGCAGTTTTTGAATTTTGGGTGGGTGTGTTATAAGGAGTGGTGGTGTATTGGGCCTCTGTTTGTTTTTGGCAGTTGCAGGTCAGTGTTGTGTTATTTAAGTGGTTGTTGGCCATGTTTAGTGGCTGTGTGCCTTTCGACTGGTGTATTCTTGTGTTGTTTTATTTTGTCCTGGTTGTGTACGTGCGTTTTGAGCGTGTGTACGGTGTGTACATGGGCCATTTGGTTGTACGATTTTGTCCTTGTGTGTGGCTTTGTAAGACTCGTACATGCGGTTGTGATGTTGGGGCATGGGGTGCGCTCCGTACTTAGGAGGTTGTGTTGGGGGTGCACCAGGAACGTACTGGGGTGGGGGTACGACTGGAACGTACTGGGGTGTAGGTACACGGGGGGTACGACACGTACAGGGGTGGGGGGTGTACATTGACGGTGGTACGACACGTACTGGGGTGGGGGTACGACTGGAACGTACTGGGGTGTAGGTACACGGGGGGTACGACACGTACTGGGGTGGGGGGGTGTACATTGACGGTGGTACGACACGTACTGGGGTGGGGGTACGACTGGAACGTACTGGGGTGTAGGTACACGGGGGGTACGACACGTACTGGGGTGGGGGTACGACTGGAACGTACTGGGGTGTAGGTACACGGGGGGTATGACACGTACTGGGGTGGGGGTACGACTGGAATGTACTGGGGTGTACATAGACGGTGGTACGACACGTACAGGGGTGGGGGGGTGTACATTGACGGTGGTACGACACGTACTGGGGTGGGGGTACGACTGGAACGTACTGGGGTGTAGGTACACGGGGGGTACGACACGTACTGGGGTGGGGGTACGACTGGAACGTACTGGGGTGTAGGTACACGGGGGGTATGACACGTACTGGGGTGGGGGTACGACTGGAATGTACTGGGGTGTACATAGACGGTGGTACGACACGTACAGGGGTGGGGGGGTGTACATTGACGGTGGTACGACACGTCCTGGGGTGGGGGTACGACTGGAACGTACTTGGGTGTAGGTACACGGGGGTACGACACGTCCAGGGGTGGGGGTACGACTGGAACATACTGGGGTGGGGGTACACGGGGGTACGACACGTACAGGGGTGGGGGGGTGTACATTGACGGTGGTACGACACGTACTGGGGTGGGGGTACGACTGGAACGTACTGGGGTGTAGGTACACGGGGGGTACGACACGTACAGGGGTGGGGGGTGTACATTGACGGTGGTACGACACGTACTGGGGTGGGGGTACGACTGGAACGTACTGGGGTGTAGGTACACGGGGGGTATGACACGTACTGGGGTGGGGGTACGACTGGAATGTACTGGGGTGTACATAGACGGTGGTACGACACGTACAGGGGTGGGGGGGTGTACATTGACGGTGGTACGACACGTCCTGGGGTGGGGGTACGACTGGAACGTACTGGGGTGTAGGTACACGGGGGGTACGACACGTACTGGGGTGGGGGTACGACTGGAACGTACTGGGGTGTAGGTACACGGGGGGTATGACACGTACTGGGGTGGGGGTACGACTGGAATGTACTGGGGTGTACATAGACGGTGGTACGACACGTACAGGGGTGGGGGGGTGTACATTGACGGTGGTACGACACGTCCTGGGGTGGGGGTACGACTGGAACGTACTTGGGTGTAGGTACACGGGGGTACGACACGTCCAGGGGTGGGGGTACGACTGGAACATACTGGGGTGGGGGTACACGGGGGTACGACACGTACAGGGGTGGGGGGGTGTACATTGACGGTGGTACGACACGTCCTGGGGTGGGGGTACGACTGGAACGTACTTGGGTGTAGGTACACGGGGGTACGACACGTCCAGGGGTGGGGGTACGACTGGAACATACTGGGGTGGGGGTACACGGGGGTACGACACGTACAGGGGTGGGGGGGTGTACATTGATGGTGGTACGACACGTACTGGGGTGGGGGTACGACTGGAACGTACTGGGGTGTAGGTACACGGGGGGTACGACACGTACAGGGGTGGGGGGTGTACATTGACGGTGGTACGACACGTACTGGGGTGGGGGTACGACTGGAACGTACTGGGGTGTAGGTACACGGGGGGTATGACACGTACTGGGGTGGGGGTACGACTGGAATGTACTGGGGTGTACATAGACGGTGGTACGACATGTACAGGGGTGGGGGGGTGTACATTGACGGTGGTACGACACGTCCTGGGGTGGGGGTACGACTGGAACGTACTTGGGTGTAGGTACACGGGGGGTACGACACGTCCAGGGGTGGGGGTACGACTGGAACGTACTGGGGTGGGGGTACACGGGGGTACGACACGTACAGGGGTGGGGGGGTGTACATTGACGGGGGTATGACACGTACTGGGGTGGGGGTTCGACTGGAACGTACTGGGGTGTACCTAGACGGGTGGGGGTATACATACACGGGGGGTACGTGTCGGACGTACGGGGGCTGGGGGGAGTGTTGGGCGCGTATGCGGGCACATGTCTCCATGGTTGCTATGGGTGTTCGGTGCGGACGGTGTTTTTTCCATACGGTTGTACGGTCGGACGCACGGGATGGATCGTGATTCCTCGGTCGGACTTGGCTTTTCACGTTTGTAAGGTAAATCGTCCGAGGACGTGTCGGACACATTTTCCGACCCGAGGACGTGTGGGGAATGATTCCCAGTGCGGTTCGTATGGACTTTTTACCATGCGAATCGTGATTGCCAGTTCGTACGGCACTTGTACGATTCGTACGGTAAAAAGACCCGATACGAGTCGCACGGGGGAATTTTTTACCGGATTGTGATCGGCACCTTAGTGAAGATTTTTGTAAATGTCTCCATATACATTGGTTAAGATGGAAGTAACATCCTTGGATAGCTGTATGGGGGTACAGTTTTAGAATGGAATTTATCATGGCTTGCTCAAAGTCTATGATAATTGTTTGAGGGTAAAAATCATTAGATTCTTGTTTTACTTTTCCTAGCATTTCATTATATGTTGTGTTTTGTTTGTTAGGTAATAGTGCATAAATTAAAGGTATGGAAGTGTTGTGATATTGACCGTGTATTGTGTAAAGCTGATAGAATGGTTTTGGGCATATTGTAAAGGTGCCATCCATCATCCATGTTTGGCATTGTTGCAGTTTAGTTATATTGTTTGCAGTAGCAAACATTATGATTCTTTTTTCTGGGCTTTTGTTATAAAAAAAAATAAAAGGTTCATTATTGTGGGTGATACTTAATTCTGGTGGAATGATGATCTCTTGAAAAGTTTTAGGGGATGGTATAGTTGTCGTGGTTGCTTTTTTGGTCCTAGCAATAGTTCTTTTTATAGAAGCAATTGATGGTAATTGGCCTCTTGCTTCTTTGGGCACTCTAGGTAATAGTTCTTTTAGGATTACACTTGTAGCAGTTTGTGAACCTGTGCTTAATTCTTTGATATTTTCAAGAGTTGATCTGACTTCTATTTCAGAGAGATTGGGTGGATGGTTATGCTCTCTTGTATATAGTACGGTTGTTTCTCTTGTTGTTGCTCGGCCGTAGCATTTGTTAGAATAATATTTAGTACACTTCCAGTTCACTTTTCGGTCCGTCTGCTTTTCTTGGGTGTATGTGTAACCCATGTAACACAATAGGAATTTTCCTTTCTGCGAAGTTATAAATTGGGCTTCTTCTGTCATCGTGATGTGTTACAATTCTGGAAAAAATGTATATGAAAATATATGCTATAGTACTTTATATCTTTATATGAAATTAGCAAAAAAGCATTTTTTTTATATATTCTTACCAAGTCTTTTTTGTTGTATTTGAATGAAGATGTTGTTTGTCGCAAAAATGTTGTTTAGTTGATTTAGTCTCTGAAAGTTAAAGAACATTTATTGTTGTGGTTGGTTTAGTTTTTTAAGTGGGGTGGTATTGCTGTTTGGTATAGACTATATTTTTATTGAAGAAACTTATTTTATTGTTTTACAAATTAACAATTCAAAAAACATTCCCCCACCTTCATCTGTCCCGGAAGTACCACACATTTATCATCAAGACCAATTATTCAGGAGAATGAACAACCTTTCCACCCAGTTCTCTACCCCCCCCCTCCCCCACCACATGTCAATGTACCCCCGTCTCCTACCCCTATTACTATGTGCCCCTCCTGCCTAATAAATAAGATGCAGTAGCCTAACCTCTCACTAAGCAAACAGAGCCTACCCTCATGCCCAGTGGTATAGACTATAGGTGTTAATTTATACAGGTTTTTTACAATTTAAAAAAGAGAACATGGATTTGTTTAGGGGTTTAGGATGTTTTGGGGTTTGAGTAGGATTTAATTAATATTTTATAAAGTATTTTGATAGTATACTTACTTTTTAGTGAGTCTTTTCTGGCAATCTTCAATATTTTCTTTAGCTGTTTGGAGTAATATCTGTAGTGGAAACATAAAGAGATGGAATATATAAGTTAGTTATTTATTTGAGTAAAGATAAATTAGTGTTTTAGTTTAATTTGGCAGTTTAGTTAGAAAAGAATATTTACTTACGTTTTTAGAATAGTAATAGGATGTAGGTTTCTTCTGTTTAGTAGAGCTTCTTCTTCCTTCAATGCTTTGGTTTAAGGCACCGTGGAACACTTGTTTTAATTGGTTTATATAGTGGTTTCAAATTGTTTCTTGAATGTTATTGGTTGTTTTCTGTATGTGGCCTTTCTATTGGATGGTTTGAATTTTTTTTAGTTAATTGGTTTCCTTTTATGGAAAATGCTAAGTAAGAGTATATTTAGTTTTAAAGGAGGAGAGTTTTAAATTATTATATATAAAAAGATTGTTTATAATGTGTACTAATTTTATTTAAATGTGTTCGAAATGCCAATGTGATAATTATTTTAGTTTTTTTTTATTATGTTGTTAAATATAGAGATCGCTATAAATGTTATGTTTATGTTTAAGTAGAATCTCATTTGAAAATGTATGTTTTGGTAAAATATTGTCTTTATGTTGTTGAAAGTATTGGTTTTATTAGTATTAGAATTGTCGATATATTTAAAAAAACGATATTATTGATGTCTATATTTTGGTTATCGATATTTGTGACATGTGTCATATTTATTAACTTATGTCGATATTTAGTATTTCGATATTAATGTGTGCGATATTTGTGTGATCGATATAATTGTATTACGATATTGTAGCGTCGATATTAGTGTAGTTTTTTAAATAAGTATACAATGTCGATATTTTTGATGTCGATATATTTGTTGCGATATTTGTGTAGTTCGATAATGTGTCTGTCGATAATATGTCAGAGATCCACGTAGCTCACACGCGCACAGAGGTGCAAGCGCTTTTGGACACTGCTCTCCCACTACATATTTGGGACTCGGATTCAGACTATCTTTCATGCCTCGTCAACAGGTGGCCTGGATGTTTTTTTCAGAATTGTGTGCTCTGGCCTTGTGACCTCCTTCCATACTCTGTTTGGTGTGATCCCCGCATTTCATCATTCGATTTGTTCTAGCGTCTTCGGAGGTCTCCCTTTGCTTCTCGCACTCGTGGCTAGGGTGCTATTGTTGATCTGCGTACTACGCTGTGGCTTCACAACTTGCGTTAGAAGACAGCATGCACCGTCTGCTCCATCTTCGGAAACAGATGCTTGAATTCTACGGCACTCTGCCGCTGGCGACCTTAAGCAGTGCCAATGGATTGTCCTTCCGGTTTCCCTTCTTTACCAGCGTGCAACCTGTCTTTCATTGCCTAGATTGTCCATTCGAATGGGCTCTGGATTCATGCCTGTGTAACTCGGTGTCTCCTGACCCGGATTATGATCGACTGATGGGCCCCTTAGTGGCTCATGAGTTGGACTGCTCTGGTGTCGGGATTATGGCCTGTGCTGCAGCACATGGAGTCCTTGGGAATTGGGACATCGGAACGGCTGCAACTGAATTCTTATCCAGAAGTTATCTTGATGTCCCCACCTGTTGTCCACAAATGGTGCTGGATGCCCCGATTATTGAGGAACACGTGTGTTCTTTCCCCTTGCTGAACTGGATGGCAGATAATTTTGCGGAACATTCGAATGATTTCCTCTTGGAAGCTGTTGCGACTTATTGTGCTTATACCTTGATGGATTGACTTTAGCCCTGCTCATTTCATGGTGCATCCATCGATGTTATGTTTTTTCCCCTTTTACATGGTTCATTTCCCTGCACCATCGTTCATCATTGACATTTCTTTTCTGACTTTTTCGCTTCCCTTCTATGGACTTCCAGTTCATGCCCTTGGTTCCGTTGTATCAGACTTGAACTCTGCGTTCTCGATTTAGCACCCCTAGTGGTTAGTGGTACGAACAAGGGGGGGTGTAGTCATGATTCCTATCTCCCTATGTACAATGCTAAGTTGGCACCACCGCGTTAGTTGTTAGTGAGCCATCTTGCCAATTTTGCTGCTTTTGCACGCGACACTGTAGTTGCGTGTAATCAATTTTAAAATGCCTACTCGAGTTAGCTTCACATGAGGATTGTCTGTTGTGTGACATCCTTCACAGTGAGCAGAGAGCTTGTACTGTACATTGTGTACACAAACAGTCTGGGTGACTAGACGGTGCATGTTGTTGTGTGCAGGTTGCTCGGCCCACTATTTAGCCATTACATGCACGCAGCTGCAGATACCTGATAGACGAATGCTTGCCATATTGTAGTGCAGCACGTTTGAGTTTCATTGTGATGGGGAACTTTCGCAGGAGAAGAGACTAGATGATCCGGTGATGTGATACCACTGAGCTGATCTGTACGGTGGGGGGTCCCCCGTTCAAGCCTAGAGACCTTCTATTAGTCGAATGATACTACTATTGGTTTACTGGCGACAGGAAGGTTGGTGTTTCCACTGTCATTTACTCATGATTGCTCCTTTCATTGTCTATGATATTGCAACTTTGATGATGCTTCTGAACTTAACCATTTGTCTGCTTATGTTAGCCACAGTACTGCATGTTAGGACGCGAGGTTCATTGAATGAACTCTTTCAACTTTACCGTGTCTGTGTCTATTCTGTTGTGGACTGATCTGAGAATAATGACGTACAGGTATGTCTGATTCCCACCATTCGTGAGAATATTGTCATGCGCTTGTTCTGGGTTGTCTATGCATTGGGACCGCCGAGCTCAACCTCAGCTAACGAATGGGACACTAAGCTAGTCGGATGAGGGGTTCTGGGTTCTGAGGGGAGTTTGTGGTACACCAAACATGTCTCCTTCGTGCCAGGCACCGCACCCCCTGCCCCTGTCTCCACTGCTGCCGTCCATGCAGAGTCTGTGGACATTCAGCGCCAGTTGCAGGTTGGTCAGACATGGCTCCTGCGTGTCCCCCATGGCCACACCAGACTGCTGACACGGATGGTGTCGTACATGGAGGGCATGTCATCAGCGATGTCTGACCAACGGATGTTGCTGAGGTCAATGGACTCGTCACTGACGGCAGCAGTGGCTCTCCTGCAGCGCTCCGTCCCCCCCTACCCCGGCACCATCCGCCCTTCCCACTCCCATGCCTGTCCCATACACACCTAGACGTCGCCATGCTCGCACCCCACCAGACACAGGCAGCACACCACCAGGGGAGGCCAAGCGCACACCTCGTGTCACGCACACACAGGGGGGAGAAGGCACAGGCACTGGGTCGGGGGGAATACAGCAGCCACGCTGTCACAGTAGGAGTCCTCAGTCCTCACGAGCCACTACCTCCGAACCACTCCTCTTGGCTCTCCTGCCCAACAGTCGGACAGGGAGTCCTTCATGGCCAGTCCGTCCCCTGCCCCAGTGTGACCCCACCCCGCAAGCTTTTGAGGGATTCCCCGGGCGGGGTAGTTGATTCCCCCCCCTTTCCACACCCTCCCCCAGTTGCGCTGCGACCCATCCCTCCGACCCCCCCCCCTCCTTGGGGCCTGTAGTTCCTTCGGGTGCAGGGGAGACACTGGAAGAGCTTGCTGCCGTGTGCAGCGCCATACTGACCGCCTCCTTTGGCGCTGCCCCACCCCCTGTGGTGGAGTCGTCCGTCCCTGCACCCACAGCACCTACCCGTGCCCCTCCTTTCCCTGCAGTGCCTGGTTCTTCCCCCCGCATGATGCCCCCCACTCTGTGGATGATATGGTACAGTGCACTGTGCAGGCAAGCTAGGGGAGACGCGTCCCGACGTGTCCCCCTCCAGGACTTCGCATCTGGCGTGGCCCATGGGCTTGGTGAAGAGTGTACTGTAGCTACTTGTCTTCGAAATGCTGATTGTGGTTTTTTGTTTTTCCTTTGCACACAAATGTTTTTCTGGTATTGCTGTTGGTGCTGCTGCTACCTGAGTTGGGGTGGTGATGATGTGTTGTGTGTCTGGGAAATGTTGTGGTGTGCTGCTCATGGGGTGGACCCTAGTATCTTCATGCCGTCACAAGGTGACTGCATGTATTCTTAGGTGATGTTAGCTCTTACTGCATGGTGACATTGTCCCAAGGTGTGTTCCTTACTCTGTGGCACCTGCCATCTTCCCTGCAGGGTGTTTGCCAATTGTTGTGCTGAGCTGTGTCAACATTTCCTGGGTGTGTGACACGTCCCTTCGACTTTGGCCATGCATGCTCTGCTATGTCTCCACCTGCATCGTTTGTGGCATCCTTGCTGGACACTGTAGTTGTGTATGGAATGTATTGACATGACTTCATGTGGACATTTCCCTTTTCCGCACTATGCATGTGTGTACTCCCTGCCTCACACACATGTGTTACATGTTCTGCAGGGTATTTGGGCACCTGACTGACAATTGTGGGCATTGTATCTGTGTGTACTACACCCTTTTCCTTCCATGGGAGGCTACAACTTGTTGGCTGCCCCGGCACCTGTGCATTTCTATCATTCCTGGTATGTGGGTGACAGTGTGTGTTCCCTTAGGCTCTCTTACTTTAGTGGTGTTTGACATGAGGATACTGTCTTGTTGCATGATCTCAGTGTGTGTATTGTGCTGCCTCCACCATGGGTGGGTATGCATGTGTAATTTGTCATCACACCCACATGTGGTGTGTCATGCAGTGGGGGAAGGACATCCATCCTCATGGGAGTGGGACACTGCAGTCAGTGATGTGTTGTCATGGCACTCTCAACATTGTCGCACATTGTGTATGCCTTCATGCGCCCATGGAGTTTGGCTCATCGGAGGGTGATGTACACAACCCCATGGCTCTGTCCACTGCTGGGGTCCTCTACACCCACCCCTCATATGTCTGGGCAGTGCTGGGAGTGATTGGCACCCACCCCTCATATGTCTGTGCACTGCTGGGAGTCCACTGCACCCACCCCTCATATGTCTGGGCACTGCTGAGAGGGAAAGGCACCCACCCCTCATATGTCTGGGCACTGCTGGGAGTGATAGGCACCCACCCCTCATATGTCTGGGCAGTGCTGGGAGTGATTGGCACCCACCCCTCATATGTCTGGCCACTGCTGAGAGTGATAGGCACCCACCCCTCATATGTCTGGGCACTGCTGGGAGTGATAGGCACCCACCCCTCATATGTCCGGGCAGTGCTGGGAGTGATTGGCACCCACCCCTCATATGTCTGGCCACTGCTGAGAGTGATAGGCACCCACCCCTCATATGTCTGGGCACTGCTGGAAGTGATTGGCACCCACCCCTCATATGTCTGGGCACTGCTGGGAGTCCTCTGCACCCACCCCTCATATGTCTGGGCACTGCTGAGAGTGATAGGCACCCACCCCTCATATGTCTGGGCACTGCTGGGAGTGATAGGCACCCACCCCTCATATGTCTGGGCAGTGCTGGGAGTGATTGGCACCCACCCCTCATATGTCTGGGCACTGCTGGGAGTGATAGGCACCCACCCCTCATATGTCTGGGCAGTGCTGGGAGTGATTGGCACCCACCCCTCATATGTCTGGGCACTGCTGGGAGTCCTCTGCACCCACCCCTCATATGTCTGGGCACTGCTGGGAGTGATAGGCACCCACCCCTCATATGTCTGGGCACTGCTGGGAGTGATGGGCACCCACCCCTATGTATGTGTCCACTGTCGTGGTACGAGCCATACCCACGCGCTGATGTCCTGGGTACGGCCCGTACCCCAACGGCACCCCAATTTTGGGGGTGCGGCCCGTACCCATGCCCTTGGGACGTGGGTACCGGCCGTGCCGCCATTGTTGGTGTGACGTAGGGGTAGGCGTGGTATGTGCCGTACCCACGCGCTGATGCCCTGGGTGCGGCCCGTACCCCTACGGCACCCCAACTTTGGGGGTGCGGCCCGTACCCATGCCTTTGGGACGTTAGTGCAGGCCGTACCGCCATTGTTGGTGTGACGTAGGGGTAGGCGTGGTACGGTCCGTACCCACGCTCTGGGGGGCATGGGTACGTCCCGTACCACCATTGTGGTGGTGACGGGTACGCGTCCACGTCCACTTCCGTTGTGGCGGGACGTGGGATTGGTGGACACGCCCCCCGTAGTGGCCAGACAATGGAGGTAATTATTGTGCAGGTTGTATTTGTATTTTGTGGGGTGTGGGTTATGTTTCTTGCCCCTTGCACCACACCCCCCCCTTTGCCCCTGGGGGTTGTTCTGACCTTCTGCTGCGTCTGCGTCGGTTTCTGTACACGAGGTGGTAGGCTATGAGGGCCGGGATGACGCGTAGGTTGGGGTCCATGGCTGTCTGTCGCGTACCGGTGCTCCTTGTTCGCGTCGTCCTCAATTTCTCGGCAGTGACGTCGGTACGAATCGTACTTGCTGGTCCGTAGAACGCTGCCTGACTCCGTCCGGACGTCGCGTATGCGCCGTCCCGATTCAGATTTGTATGTATTTTCTGGCCGGTCGGTGTTTTTTACGACTTGTACGGAAATGGTGTTTCTGTGCGAATCGTACTTGCGAGTTTGTAAGGTGTTTTTCCCGGTTACGAGTCGGACGGAAAAAACGCTCCGTCCGACCATTCGTACCCGGGTTTTACAGGATCGGAATCGACACCTTTATATTATTGGTATACTTAAATATGTTTAGATATATTTTTAATAATATTATGCTATTTAAGATTTTTTTAATTATATTATTAATTAAAATATTAGGGGGCCTATTAGGATGTCAGACGGACCTGAGTCTGCCCGCCATCCTAGCGGGAACGGGACCGCCCGCCTGCCAATGTGGCGGTCCCGCATCCCTGATCATGATGTGACAACCACCGCGGCGGTCGCATCTGGCATTTAACATTGCGGCGGGTGCTGCTGGCTGCAGAACACGCCGCAATGGTAAAATGCCATGTGGTGCATTTCCATCCACAACGCGGCAGGCACTGCGCGTTGCCTGCCACCTTGTGCATGGACATGTAGGGGGGTACCATTGGTCCCGCCCCAAGTGCTCCCTCCCACCCCCTACCCCCTAGTGGCCCGCAAGGGGCCCCAAACTAAATCCCCGCCAGCCTTTCCATGGGAAAAACCTTCATTTGTTTGCATATACGAACACACATAGAGACCATAAGTAGTTTTCAAAACGGCTTTATGAATTGCATCATTCATAGATAACTAATTGCAATGGCTGTCAAATGTGAAACACAGTTGTGACAAAGTGACATAAAGTGCTCAGTGCTGTGGTGAAAAGTGCATAATATATACAGTGTGATTTTTGGAGGTATTAATAATTTACAGAGGCCAGTTAAGCGAATATTCGAAACAATCTGCAGATGGATTGAATGAGTCTTTTATGCAGAGTATTTCCAACTGATCCTTGAACAAATGTCGACGTTTCAACCCAAGGTAGCGTTATTCGCTAGTCAATACGGGTCTTCATCAGGACAGGGAGTGACAGCCTATGAAATAGTAAGGAATATGGTCAGGTGCGTTCGAGAGACTGAGTGCCGTTTAAATTGGTACATGCAGGGTGAAGACTCACCAAAAGGAGGCCCAATGTAACTTGTGGGGCGGTATGTAAAGAGAGGCAGACAGGAGCAGTTGTATCCTGTACGACCTGGCTAGGAATCAATTCAAGAGATTGAAATTTAGTATTGGCCCTGTAATGGCTATCAAAATGATCGCATTATTGAGGATACACTGATAAACTCACTTGGTGGGTGGGTGAATTCTTTCTCATAAATGGTTCAAGTCAATTTGAACGAATCCGCGTAGGGGATTAGTCCAGGGCGGTAAATGCGTGAGGATAGACAAAGTTTTGTCCTCAGGAGGAACGAATCACTGTGAAAATAAATAAATAAAAGGAACTCAGTCAAGATATTAAAGTTAAAAAAGGCGAGGCGTCTAACTAAGGGAGGGACAGGGTTAACGCGCATGAGGATCTCAACTCACCATAAAAATCAGCCTGGCCTTGAGCAATTACTTCATACTCAGTAGCGCGCAGGCAAGCGTCCTGTCTTTCGCGAAGTCTGTCAGCGAGTGTGTGACAGACGCTGTCAGTTAAATGCAGGAAAGGGGCGCTATGTGTGTTCGTATATGCAAACAAATGAAGGTTTTTTCTGGAAGTAATATCGTTTACCCGACAGAACCGTTTGTACTATTTTGATAATCTGCCCAGGTTCTGAGGGATACTGGGTTACCCCATTTTGATATTATTAAGTTGAGTGCAGGTCCATACCTGCGAGGGTTTCTAACTCTCATTCATTGTCTTGTAATAATTTGTTCACTGTACTGTGTTTTTACTTTTGTAGTATGTCTGAAAAGGAAACTCTGTCATATACGGAAGATTATATAGCTAAACTTATACAAGATCAAGGTGCTTCTAGTTTTCTTCTAGGCTCAGACAGAGTATCAGTTGACTCAGGTCTTAACGAGAAATTAGCCAAAATTGAAAGACTAGAAAAGAAACTGATTAGAGCCCGCCTTCACGGGCACGTACTAACCAAGTACTTGTCATCGAATATAATTCCCAAGGGATTGCAAGTACGCAATGAACCAGCTATTTTCATAGATATCCCCAAGTTCAGGGAAGGATTCAGCTACGTGGCCAATAACTGCTCCAGACACTGGATGGTTCTCGGTGTGGAGACTGCGATTGAGTACGTTAAGAAACTCACGCAAGAAATCTCTGACTTAAAGAAGGAGATTCTTGAGGATAGAGCTCTTTCTAATGCCAGAGAAGCTCTAGAGCGGGCAGAAAAAACATTGGCAGAATTTAATACAGTCACACTGAATAGGAAGTTGGATAAACTAGCTAAGGATATAAGGAGTTACGATAAGAACATCACATATCCTTATTTATCGGACGACTATTACCAGCAAGATAGTCAAGGTTTCTTCTCGAATAAAAGCAGACAGGGCCCTAGGAGATTCAAAACATTCTCAGATTCTTCATTTGGTAGTGGCTCAGACACGGATTTAGACAGACCCTCAACTAGTTATCAAGGTAACCAAGCTAATCAGGGCCCCAATTTTTTAGGGGAAGGCTACCGCCAAACCAACAGGGGTGGAGGCAGAGCACAGAATTGGGAAAGACCAAGGAGTTGGAACAGAGGCAGGAATACGCAACAAGGAACATCGCGTGTCCGCTTCTACCAACCGGAAACACACGGGGAAATCTCCACCCGGAGACAAACCTACAGGTGGTAGATAACCGGAGAATCAGTGCGAACATCCAGACACAGAGTACTCTGACCAACATCCAAATACAGAGTACCTTGACCAGCATTGAAAACCAGAGAAACAGTGCTAACATTCAGATACTGAGTGTCTTGACCAACACCGATAACATGAACAACGAAGCTGGGTTACCCAACTCTCACAATATCAATCTGAGAACACAGAATGAAAGGACACATCAGAATATGATGAGTATTGCCGCTGAACAGAGCATTGACATCGGAGTACCACAGACAGTTATGGTTGGCAATACGGATACGGAAGATACCGCAGCACTACTGAGAGCTATATCTGACACTACTGGCGCAACAGATCAGATCGAAGGTTTAAATAAGCTCATTACAACTGACCACAGAGAACCAATAATTAACTTGTCAACACATAACTTGACTGATGCTGAGAGAAATGTTCTCATTAAAGGATTGTCCTTTGTGCCTACTAGTATACCAGATTCATTTCAAGTAAAACTGGAGCTCCAACAATTCTTTCGCAAAATCAGGCTGAAATATTACTTTAGCAAAAATTCTTTCAACCCAGTACCATCGGCGACGAACTTTAGGCCTGCTTCCACCTTTACCCCAAATGCTTACCAAATGAGTGAGAAGATACTAGCATTTGAAAAGATTGTTCTCCATGAGACCATGCAACTTTTGGATGAGAGAAAATACATACAATTCAACATCGACAAGGAAGAAAAGCAGGCACTGCGTTCCCTGAGCTGTAACGACTCAATCGTTATCAAAGCAGCAGACAAGGGTGGAGCTGTGGTACTACAGAACACCAAGGATTATGTGGATGAAATCGAACTCCAACTGGGAGATTCAGAAAGTTACCAACTAATCAGAAAAGATCCAACACCGACTATACAATCATTGATTCAACAGGTGACTAAACACGGACTGGACTGTGGTTTCCTGAGCAAACACGAACATGATTTCCTAAATAACAGAGAACCTCGTATCCCCACAATCTACACGTTACCAAAGGTGCACAAGCGACTAGTGAAACCACCAGGCAGACCAATTGTCTCTGGTTGCGGGTCAATCTTGGAACCACTGAACAAATTTATTGACCATTTCTTGCAACCGTGGGTCCCCAAGACAAAATCATTTGTGAGAGACACTATGCACATTATTCAACTTTTGGAGGGGCAGGAATTCGATCTACAAACACAACTGCTCGTTACATTGGATGTCTCTTCACTATATACCTCAATCCCTCAAGACAAAGCATTGGAAGTTATTAGAACCACCTTGGATGAACGAGAGAGACCCCACTGGATCCCGACCGATTTCTTGATTACACTCTTAGAGATCGCAATGAAAAAGAATTATTTTATTTTTCAGAAACATTTCTACTACCAGTGTAAAGGAGTGGCGATGGGAGCCACATATGCGCCGAGCTTGGCGAATATCTTTATGGACAACTACGAAGAGGAACATCTATACAGTCACCAAAATCCATTTCTCAACCAGATTGCAGTATGGAAACGTTATATTGACGATGTCATCATGGTGTGGTCCGGCGACAGCATGGAGCTGAATAACTTCCATGAGTGGCTCAATGCCAGGTCCAACGACATTCAATTTACTATGACTAGTAACAACGAGTCAATAGATTTCCTGGATCTTACTTTTCGAGTGGAGGAAGGGCTCCTGTACTGTGATCTTTATCGCAAGCCCCTGGAGAGAAATACACTACTAAGATACAACTCACACCATCCCCGTAATCTGAGAGACAATTTGCCCTACGGACAATACCTAAGACTAAGAAGAAACTGTACTCGTAGAGTGGACTACTTTAAAGAATCTGATGTCCTCACGAACCGTCTGAGGGAAAGAGGCTACCCCATGGGTCTGCTGAAAAGAGCAAAAAAACGTGCTTGGTACTGTCCACGAGAACAGCTGTTGGAAGTCAAAACTAAAGACACCAAAAACAACAACATCGTTTGCGTCACAACATTCAATACCAAGAGTAATGACATCAAAAAAATCGTGAAGAAGTACTGGAACCTGGTAGCGAGTGAACTGATGACCCAGCAAGACCCCATTTTTGCATTCAAGCGGGGCAAAAATATCAAAGACTCGTTAGTACGAGCGTTTCTTGAACCACCAAAACAACCTGATCTGAGGAACTATTTTGGACTACCACCTGTGTCGGGACACCATAAATGTGGGCAATGCAAAGCATGCGACCTCTGCCAAGAGGGGAACAGCTTTACATATGAAAACAAAACATACAAATTGCCCCACTTTACTAATTGCAACAGCTCGCAGGTTGTCTATGCCATTCTCTGTCCCTGTGGCCTTATCTATGTAGGACAAACCATCCAAAAAGCAAAGGCCAGAATTCTCCAGCATACAAGCAGGATTAGGTGCAAAGTGCAAGGTGCGCCCATGGTCGAGCATTTTGTGACACACAATCACCCTCCAGACAGCATCAAATGGTGGATCCTAGAGAAGGTTAGCCCTAATGTTAGAGGAGGTGCAATTTCTGGGACCTTAAACTACAAAGAATGTAGATGGATCCATTTGCTCAACTCGGTACAGACCGGGTTGAACGAAACCGAGGAGACTGCAAGACAGATGGGGCAACTTTAGCTTTCAAAATCTCCATTGCTATTCTACTATAGGATCTGCAATACAGGGATTGAGAACCTTTAACTACTGTTACATGATTTCCTCGTGCATGCTCTTGCATGCCGAGTTTGACACAGACCACGCTGTGCTATACTTTGGCATAGACTAGGCTGTGCAACATCTTAAAACTGAGGCAATCAGATATGTCTCAGAACAAGTTGCATAGACTCCTGTGTTAAAAATCACCTGCAATTTGTTGATTTTCCACTTCTGAAATAATGTACATCAATACAATACTTTAATTTCATATATGAATTGTATGCTTAAAATGCTTGCAGAAAGGTCTTTGGTACTCAAATTCTTTTATTTATCTATTTTACAAATGCTTCTAATACGTGATCAGCACAAGTTAGATATGTCTCAGACTCCTGTGTTAGAAATCACCTGCAATTTGTTGACTTTTTACTTCTGAATCAATGTGCATAATCACAATACTTCAAAAAAAACTTTTAATAGAAATTATATGCATGATACGAAAATGCTTGCAGAAAGGTCCTTGGCATATTAATAGATAAGGTTTCAAATCCGTTATTATATCTGTTTTACTAATGCTTCTAATACGTGATTTGTGTGCATGATTTGAATATGTGTGCTATCTCGCAAGTTTCATTTGTAACACCATTCCGAATTACTTAGATTCCTTTCCTACAGGACTTGTTGACACAAGACACATGCGACGGAACCACTATGCGTATAATCCAATCGATGAACCCCATATTGACACTTAATACATCAATCCTTGACTAATTAAAAACCGTGCGAGTCATCACGAGACCGCCCTCAATAATCAGCTGGTCGCGCTTAGATGGTCCGCGCTGTTTTGATACCTTCCAGTAACGAAAGCTTGACGTCGGTGACGTCATTGTCCTAGCCAATCGCCTTAGTCTGATTGCATACACTTGGGCCCCTAGCAACGAACGCTTGACGTTGTTGCTCCAGCAACGGACATTCTATCCAATCCGGATCCCTCACCACAGCGAACCAGCATTCAGGCTTCTGATGTCTGCGTCACGAGCGTCTCTTAGCAACCAATACATGACGCGGCCGCACGCGCCACTCACAACGCGCCCCTTTCCTGCATTTAACTGACAGCGTCTGTCACACACTCGCTGACAGACTTCGCGAAAGACAGGACGCTTGCCTGCGCGCTACTGAGTATGAAGTAATTGCTCAAGGCCAGGCTGATTTTTATGGTGAGTTGAGATCCTCATGCGCGTTAACCCTGTCCCTCCCTTAGATAGACGCCTCGCCTTTTTTAACTTTAATATCTTGACTGAGTTCCTTTTATTTATTTATTTTCACAGTGATTCGTTCCTCCTGAGGACAAAACTTTGTCTATCCTCACGCATTTACCGCCCTGGACTAATCCCCTACGCGGGTTCGTTCAAATTGACTTGAACCATTTATGAGAAAGAATTCACCCACCCACCAAGTGAGTTTATCAGTGTATCCTCAATAATGCGATCATTTTGATAGCCATTACAGGGCCAATACTAAATTTCAATCTCTTGAATTGATTCCTAGCCAGGTCGTACAGGATACAACTGCTCCTGTCTGCCTCTCTTTACATACCGCCCCACAAGTTACATTGGGCCTCCTTTTGGTGAGTCTTCACCCTGCATGTACCAATTTAAACGGCACTCAGTCTCTCGAACGCACCTGACCATATTCCTTACTATTTCATAGGCTGTCACTCCCTGTCCTGATGAAGACCCGTATTGACTAGCGAATAACGCTACCTTGGGTTGAAACGTCGACATTTGTTCAAGGATCAGTTGGAAATACTCTGCATAAAAGACTCATTCAATCCATCTGCAGATTGTTTCGAATATTCGCTTAACTGGCCTCTGTAAATTATTAATTCCTCCAAAAATCACACTGTATATATTATGCACTTTTCACCACAGCACTGAGCACTTTATGTCACTTTGTCACAACTGTGTTTCACATTTGACAGCCATTGCAATTAGTTATCTATGAATGAGGCAATTCATAAAGCCGTTTTGAAAACTACTTATGGTCTCTATGTGTGTTCGTATATGCAAACAAATGAAGGTTTTTTCTGGAAGTAATATCGTTTACCCGACAGAACCGTTTGTACTATTTTGATAATCTGCCCAGGTTCTGAGGGATACTGGGTTACCCCATTTTGATATTATTAAGTTGAGTGCAGGTCCATACCTGCGAGGGTTTCTAACTCTCATTCATTGTCTTGTAATAATTTGTTCACTGTACTGTGTTTTTACTTTTGTAGTATGTCTGAAAAGGAAACTCTGTCATTTACGGAAGATTATATAGCTAAACTTATACAAGATCAAGGTGCTTCTAGTTTTCTTCTAGGCTCAGACAGAGTATCAGTTGACTCAGGTCTTAACGAGAAATTAGCCAAAATTGAAAGACTAGAAAAGAAACTGAGTAGAGCCCGCCTTCACGGGCACGTACTAACCAAGTACTTGTCATCGAATATAATTCCCAAGGGATTGCAAGTACGCAATGAACCAGCTATTTTCATAGATATCCCCAAGTTCAGGGAAGGATTCAGCTACGTGGCCAATAACTGCTCCAGACACTGGATGGTTCTCGGTGTGGAGACTGCGATTGAGTACGTTAAGAAACTCACGCAAGAAATCTCTGACTTAAAGAAGGAGATTCTTGAGGATAGAGCTCTTTCTAATGCCAGAGAAGCTCTAGAGCGGGCAGAAAAAACATTGGCAGAATTTAATACAGTCACACTGAATAGGAAGTTGGATAAACTAGCTAAGGATATAAGGAGTTACGATAAGAACATCACATATCCTTATTTATCGGACGACTATTACCAGCAAGATAGTCAAGGTTTCTTCTCGAATAAAAGCAGACAGGGCCCTAGGAGATTCAAAACATTCTCAGATTCTTCATTTGGTAGTGGCTCAGACACGGATTTAGACAGACCCTCAACTAGTTATCAAGGTAACCAAGCTAATCAGGGCCCCAATTTTTTAGGGGAAGGCTACCGCCAAACCAACAGGGGTGGAGGCAGAGCACAGAATTGGGAAAGACCAAGGAGTTGGAACAGAGGCAGGAATACGCAACAAGGAACATCGCGTGTCCGCTTCTACCAACCGGAAACACACGGGGAAATCTCCACCCGGAGACAAACCTACAGGTGGTAGATAACCGGAGAATCAGTGCGAACATCCAGACACAGAGTACTCTGACCAACATCCAAATACAGAGTACCTTGACCAGCATTGAAAACCAGAGAAACAGTGCTAACATTCAGATACTGAGTGTCTTGACCAACACCGATAACATGAACAACGAAGCTGGGTTACCCAACTCTCACAATATCAATCTGAGAACACAGAATGAAAGGACACATCAGAATATGATGAGTATTGCCGCTGAACAGAGCATTGACATCGGAGTACCACAGACAGTTATGGTTGGCAATACGGATACGGAAGATACCGCAGCACTACTGAGAGCTATATCTGACACTACTGGCGCAACAGATCAGATCGAAGGTTTAAATAAGCTCATTACAACTGACCACAGAGAACCAATAATTAACTTGTCAACACATAACTTGACTGATGCTGAGAGAAATGTTCTCATTAAAGGATTGTCCTTTGTGCCTACTAGTATACCAGATTCATTTCAAGTAAAACTGGAGCTCCAACAATTCTTTCGCAAAATCAGGCTGAAATATTACTTTAGCAAAAATTCTTTCAACCCAGTACCATCGGCGACGAACTTTAGGCCTGCTTCCACCTTTACCCCAAATGCTTACCAAATGAGTGAGAAGATACTAGCATTTGAAAAGATTGTTCTCCATGAGACCATGCAACTTTTGGATGAGAGAAAATACATACAATTCAACATCGACAAGGAAGAAAAGCAGGCACTGCGTTCCCTGAGCTGTAACGACTCAATCGTTATCAAAGCAGCAGACAAGGGTGGAGCTGTGGTACTACAGAACACCAAGGATTATGTGGATGAAATCGAACTCCAACTGGGAGATTCAGAAAGTTACCAACTAATCAGAAAAGATCCAACACCGACTATACAATCATTGATTCAACAGGTGACTAAACACGGACTGGACTGTGGTTTCCTGAGCAAACACGAACATGATTTCCTAAATAACAGAGAACCTCGTATCCCCACAATCTACACGTTACCAAAGGTGCACAAGCGACTAGTGAAACCACCAGGCAGACCAATTGTCTCTGGTTGCGGGTCAATCTTGGAACCACTGAACAAATTTATTGACCATTTCTTGCAACCGTGGGTCCCCAAGACAAAATCATTTGTGAGAGACACTATGCACATTATTCAACTTTTGGAGGGGCAGGAATTCGATCTACAAACACAACTGCTCGTTACATTGGATGTCTCTTCACTATATACCTCAATCCCTCAAGACAAAGCATTGGAAGTTATTAGAACCACCTTGGATGAACGAGAGAGACCCCACTGGATCCCGACCGATTTCTTGATTACACTCTTAGAGATCGCAATGAAAAATAATTATTTTATTTTTCAGAAACATTTCTACTACCAGTGTAAAGGAGTGGCGATGGGAGCCACATATGCGCCGAGCTTGGCGAATATCTTTATGGACAACTACGAAGAGGAACATCTATACAGTCACCAAAATCCATTTCTCAACCAGATTGCAGTATGGAAACGTTATATTGACGATGTCATCATGGTGTGGTCCGGCGACAGCATGGAGCTGAATAACTTCCATGAGTGGCTCAATGCCAGGTCCAACGACATTCAATTTACTATGACTAGTAACAACGAGTCAATAGATTTCCTGGATCTTACTTTTCGAGTGGAGGAAGGGCTCCTGTACTGTGATCTTTATTGCAAGCCCCTGGAGAGAAATACACTACTAAGATACAACTCACACCATCCCCGTAATCTGAGAGACAATTTGCCCTACGGACAATACCTAAGACTAAGAAGAAACTGTACTCGTAGAGTGGACTACTTTAAAGAATCTGATGTCCTCACGAACCGTCTGAGGGAAAGAGGCTACCCCATGGGTCTGCTGAAAAGAGCAAAAAAACGTGCTTGGTACTGTCCACGAGAACAGCTGTTGGAAGTCAAAACTAAAGACACCAAAAACAACAACATCGTTTGCGTCACAACATTCAATACCAAGAGTAATGCCATCAAAAAAATCGTGAAGAAGTACTGGAACCTGGTAGCGAGTGAACTGATGACCCAGCAAGACCCCATTTTTGCATTCAAGCGGGGCAAAAATATCAAAGACTCGTTAGTACGAGCGTTTCTTGAACCACCAAAACAACCTGATCTGAGGAACTATTTTGGACTACCACCTGTGTCGGGACACCATAAATGTGGGCAATGCAAATCATGCGACCTCTGCCAAGAGGGGAACAGCTTTACATATGAAAACAAAACATACAAATTGCCCCACTTTACTAATTGCAACAGCTTGCAGGTTGTCTATGCCATTCTCTGTCCCTGTGGCCTTATCTATGTAGGACAAACCATCCAAAAAGCAAAGGCCAGAATTCTCCAGCATACAAGCAGGATTAGGTGCAAAGTGCAAGGTGCGCCCATGGTCGAGCATTTTGTGACACACAATCACCCTCCAGACAGCATCAAATGGTGGATCCTAGAGAAGGTTAGCCCTAATGTTAGAGGAGGTGCAATTTCTGGGACCTTAAACTACAAAGAATGTAGATGGATCCATTTGCTCAACTCGGTACAGACCGGGTTGAACGAAACCGAGGAGACTGCAAGACAGATGGGGCAACTTTAGCTTTCAAAATCTCCATTGCTATTCTACTATAGGATCTGCAATACAGGGATTGAGAACCTTTAACTACTGTTACATGATTTCCTCGTGCATGCTCTTGCATGCCGAGTTTGACACAGACCACGCTGTGCTATACTTTGGCATAGACTAGGCTGTGCAACATCTTAAAACTGAGGCAATCAGATATGTCTCAGAACAAGTTGCATAGACTCCTGTGTTAAAAATCACCTGCAATTTGTTGATTTTCCACTTCTGAAATAATGTACATCAATACAATACTTTAATTTCATATATGAATTGTATGCTTAAAATGCTTGCAGAAAGGTCTTTGGTACTCAAATTCTTTTATTTATCTATTTTACAAATGCTTCTAATACGTGATCAGCACAAGTTAGATATGTCTCAGACTCCTGTGTTAGAAATCACCTGCAATTTGTTGACTTTTTACTTCTGAATCAATGTGCATAATCACAATACTTCAAAAAAACCTTTTAATAGAAATTATATGCATGATACGAAAATGCTTGCAGAAAGGTCCTTGGCATATTAATAGATAAGGTTTCAAATCCGTTATTATATCTGTTTTACTAATGCTTCTAATACGTGATTTGTGTGCATGATTTGAATACGTGTGCTATCTCGCAAGTTTCATTTGTAACACCATTCCGAATTACTTAGATTCCTTTCCTACAGGACTTGTTGACACAAGACACATGCGACGGAACCACTATGCGTATAATCCAATCGATGAACCCCATATTGACACTTAATACATCAATCCTTGACTAATTAAAAACCGTGCGAGTCATCACGAGACCGCCCTCAATAATCAGCTGGTCGCTCTTAGATGGTCCACGCTGTTTTGATACCTTCCAGTAACGAAAGCTTGACGTCGGTGACGTCATTGTCCTAGCCAATCGCCTTAGTCTGATTGCATACACTTGGGCCCCTAGCAACGAACGCTTGACGTTGTTGCTCCAGCAACGGACATTCTATCCAATCCGGATCCCTCACCACAGCGAACCAGCATTCAGGCTTCTGATGTCTGCGTCACGAGCGTCTCTTAGCAACCAATACATGACGCGGCCGCACGCGCCACTCACAACGCGCCCCTTTCCTGCATTTAACTGACAGCGTCTGTCACACACTCGCTGACAGACTTCGCGAAAGACAGGACGCTTGCCTGCGCGCTACTGAGTATGAAGTAATTGCTCAAGGCCAGGCTGATTTTTATGGTGAGTTGAGATCCTCATGCGCGTTAACCCTGTCCCTCCCTTAGTTAGACGCCTCGCCTTTTTTAACTTTAATATCTTGACTGAGTTCCTTTTATTTATTTATTTTCACAGTGATTCGTTCCTCCTGAGGACAAAACTTTGTCTATCCTCACGCATTTACCGCCCTGGACTAATCCCCTACGCGGGTTCGTTCAAATTGACTTGAACCATTTATGAGAAAGAATTCACCCACCCACCAAGTGAGTTTATCAGTGTATCCTCAATAATGCGATCATTTTGATAGCCATTACAGGGCCAATACTAAATTTCAATCTCTTGAATTGATTCCTAGCCAGGTCGTACAGGATACAACTGCTCCTGTCTGCCTCTCTTTACATACCGCCCCACAAGTTACATTGGGCCTCCTTTTGGTGAGTCTTCACCCTGCATGTACCAATTTAAACGGCACTCAGTCTCTCGAACGCACCTGACCATATTCCTTACTATTTCATAGGCTGTCACTCCCTGTCCTGATGAAGACCCGTATTGACTAGCGAATAACGCTACCTTGGGTTGAAACGTCGACATTTGTTCAAGGATCAGTTCGAAATACTCTGCATAAAAGACTCATTCAATCCATCTGCAGATTGTTTCGAATATTCGCTTAACTGGCCTCTGTAAATTATTAATACCTCCAAAAATCACACTGTATATATTATGCACTTTTCACCACAGCACTGAGCACTTTATGTCACTTTGTCACAACTGTGTTTCACATTTGACAGCCATTGCAATTAGTTATCTATGAATGATGCAATTCATAAAGCCGTTTTGAAAACTACTTATGGTCTCTATGTGTGTTCGTATATGCAAACAAATGAAGGTTTTTTCTGGAAGTAATATCGTTTACCCGACAGAACCGTTTGTACTATTTTGATAATCTGCCCAGGTTCTGAGGGATACTGGGTTACCCCATTTTGATATTATTAAGTTGAGTGCAGGTCCATACCTGCGAGGGTTTCTAACTCTCATTCATTGTCTTGTAATAATTTGTTCACTGTACTGTGTTTTTACTTTTGTAGTATGTCTGAAAAGGAAACTCTGTCATTTACGGAAGATTATATAGCTAAACTTATACAAGATCAAGGTGCTTCTAGTTTTCTTCTAGGCTCAGACAGAGTATCAGTTGACTCAGGTCTTAACGAGAAATTAGCCAAAATTGAAAGACTAGAAAAGAAACTGATTAGAGCCCGCCTTCACGGGCACGTACTAACCAAGTACTTGTCATCGAATATAATTCCCAAGGGATTGCAAGTACGCAATGAACCAGCTATTTTCATAGATATCCCCAAGTTCAGGGAAGGATTCAGCTACGTGGCCAATAACTGCTCCAGACACTGGATGGTTCTCGGTGTGGAGACTGCGATTGAGTACGTTAAGAAACTCACGCAAGAAATCTCTGACTTAAAGAAGGAGATTCTTGAGGATAGAGCTCTTTCTAATGCCAGAGAAGCTCTAGAGCGGGCAGAAAAAACATTGGCAGAATTTAATACAGTCACACTGAATAGGAAGTTGGATAAACTAGCTAAGGATATAAGGAGTTACGATAAGAACATCACATATCCTTATTTATCGGACGACTATTACCAGCAAGATAGTCAAGGTTTCTTCTCGAATAAAAGCAGACAGGGCCCTAGGAGATTCAAAACATTCTCAGATTCTTCATTTGGTAGTGGCTCAGACACGGATTTAGACAGACCCTCAACTAGTTATCAAGGTAACCAAGCTAATCAGGGCCCCAATTTTTTAGGGGAAGGCTACCGCCAAACCAACAGGGGTGGAGGCAGAGCACAGAATTGGGAAAGACCAAGGAGTTGGAACAGAGGCAGGAATACGCAACAAGGAACATCGCGTGTCCGCTTCTACCAACCGGAAACACACGGGGAAATCTCCACCCGGAGACAAACCTACAGGTGGTAGATAACCGGAGAATCAGTGCGAACATCCAGACACAGAGTACTCTGACCAACATCCAAATACAGAGTACCTTGACCAGCATTGAAAACCAGAGAAACAGTGCTAACATTCAGATACTGAGTGTCTTGACCAACACCGATAACATGAACAACGAAGCTGGGTTACCCAACTCTCACAATATCAATCTGAGAACACAGAATGAAAGGACACATCAGAATATGATGAGTATTGCCGCTGAACAGAGCATTGACATCGGAGTACCACAGACAGTTATGGTTGGCAATACGGATACGGAAGATACCGCAGCACTACTGAGAGCTATATCTGACACTACTGGCGCAACAGATCAGATCGAAGGTTTAAATAAGCTCATTACAACTGACCACAGAGAACCAATAATTAACTTGTCAACACATAACTTGACTGATGCTGAGAGAAATGTTCTCATTAAAGGAGTGTCCTTTGTGCCTACTAGTATACCAGATTCATTTCAAGTAAAACTGGAGCTCCAACAATTCTTTCGCAAAATCAGGCTGAAATATTACTTTAGCAAAAATTCTTTCAACCCAGTACCATCGGCGACGAACTTTAGGCCTGCTTCCACCTTTACCCCAAATGCTTACCAAATGAGTGAGAAGATACTAGCATTTGAAAAGATTGTTCTCAATGAGACCATGCAACTTTTGGATGAGAGAAAATACATACAATTCAACATCGACAAGGAAGAAAAGCAGGCACTGCGTTCCCTGAGCTGTAACGACTCAATCGTTATCAAAGCAGCAGACAAGGGTGGAGCTGTGGTACTACAGAACACCAAGGATTATGTGGATGAAATCGAACTCCAACTGGGAGATTCAGAAAGTTACCAACTAATCAGAAAAGATCCAACACCGACTATACAATCATTGATTCAACAGGTGACTAAACACGGACTGGACTGTGGTTTCCTGAGCAAACACGAACATGATTTCCTAAATAACAGAGAACCTCGTATCCCCACAATCTACACGTTACCAAAGGTGCACAAGCGACTAGTGAAACCACCAGGCAGACCAATTGTCTCTGGTTGCGGGTCAATCTTGGAACCACTGAACAAATTTATTGACCATTTCTTGCAACCGTGGGTCCCCAAGACAAAATCATTTGTGAGAGACACTATGCACATTATTCAACTTTTGGAGGGGCAGGAATTCGATCTACAAACACAACTGCTCGTTACATTGGATGTCTCTTCACTATATACCTCAATCCCTCAAGACAAAGCATTGGAAGTTATTAGAACCACCTTGGATGAACGAGAGAGACCCCACTGGATCCCGACCGATTTCTTGATTACACTCTTAGAGATCGCAATGAAAAAGAATTATTTTATTTTTCAGAAACATTTCTACTACCAGTGTAAAGGAGTGGCGATGGGAGCCACATATGCGCCGAGCTTGGCGAATATCTTTATGGACAACTACGAAGAGGAACATCTATACAGTCACCAAAATCCATTTCTCAACCAGATTGCAGTATGGAAACGTTATATTGACGATGTCATCATGGTGTGGTCCGGCGACAGCATGGAGCTGAATAACTTCCATGAGTGGCTCAATGCCAGGTCCAACGACATTCAATTTACTATGACTAGTAACAACGAGTCAATAGATTTCCTGGATCTTACTTTTCGAGTGGAGGAAGGGCTCCTGTACTGTGATCTTTATCGCAAGCCCCTGGAGAGAAATACACTACTAAGATCCAACTCACACCATCCCCGTAATCTGAGAGACAATTTGCCCTACGGACAATACCTAAGACTAAGAAGAAACTGTACTCGTAGAGTGGACTACTTTAAAGAATCTGATGTCCTCACGAACCGTCTGAGGGAAAGAGGCTACCCCATGGGTCTGCTGAAAAGAGCAAAAAAACGTGCTTGGTACTGTCCACGAGAACAGCTGTTGGAAGTCAAAACTAAAGACACCAAAAACAACAACATCGTTTGCGTCACAACATTCAATACCAAGAGTAATGACATCAAAAAAATCGTGAAGAAGTACTGGAACCTGGTAGCGAGTGAACTGATGACCCAGCAAGACCCCATTTTTGCATTCAAGCGGGGCAAAAATATCAAAGACTCGTTAGTACGAGCGTTTCTTGAACCACCAAAACAACCTGATCTGAGGAACTATTTTGGACTACCACCTGTGTCGGGACACCATAAATGTGGGCAATGCAAATCATGCGACCTCTGCCAAGAGGGGAACAGCTTTACATATGAAAACAAAACATACAAATTGCCCCACTTTACTAATTGCAACAGCTCGCAGGTTGTCTATGCCATTCTCTGTCCCTGTGGCCTTATCTATGTAGGACAAACCATCCAAAAAGCAAAGGCCAGAATTCTCCAGCATACAAGCAGGATTAGGTGCAAAGTGCAAGGTGCGCCCATGGTCGAGCATTTTGTGACACACAATCACCCTCCAGACAGCATCAAATGGTGGATCCTAGAGAAGGTTAGCCCTAATGTTAGAGGAGGTGCAATTTCTGGGACCTTAAACTACAAAGAATGTAGATGGATCCATTTGCTCAACTCGGTACAGACCGGGTTGAACGAAACCGAGGAGACTGCAAGACAGATGGGGCAACTTTAGCTTTCAAAATCTCCATTGCTATTCTACTATAGGATCTGCAATACAGGGATTGAGAACCTTTAACTACTGTTACATGATTTCCTCGTGCATGCTCTTGCATGCCGAGTTTGACACAGACCACGCTGTGCTACACTTTGGCATAGACTAGGCTGTGCAACATCTTAAAACTGAGGCAATCAGATATGTCTCAGAACAAGTTGCATAGACTCCTGTGTTAAAAATCACCTGCAATTTGTTGATTTTCCACTTCTGAAATAATGTACATCAATACAATACTTTAATTTCATATATGAATTGTATGCTTAAAATGCTTGCAGAAAGGTCTTTGGTACTCAAATTCTTTTATTTATCTATTTTACAAATGCTTCTAATACGTGATCAGCACAAGTTAGATATGTCTCAGACTCCTGTGTTAGAAATCACCTGCAATTTGTTGACTTTTTACTTCTGAATCAATGTGCATAATCACAATACTTCAAAAAAACCTTTTAATAGAAATTATATGCATGATACGAAAATGCTTGCAGAAAGGTCCTTGGCATATCAATAGATAAGGTTTCAAATCCGTTATTATATCTGTTTTACTAATGCTTCTAATACGTGATTTGTGTGCATGATTTGAATACGTGTGCTATCTCGCAAGTTTCATTTGTAACACCATTCCGAATTACTTAGATTCCTTTCCTACAGGACTTGTTGACACAAGACACATGCGATGGAACCACTATGCGTATAATCCAATCGATGAACCCCATATTGACACTTAATACATCAATCCTTGACTAATTAAAAACCGTGCGAGTCATCACGAGACCGCCCTCAATAATCAGCTGGTCGCGCTTAGATGGTCCGCGCTGTTTTGATACCTTCCAGTAACGAAAGCTTGACGTCGGTGACGTCATTGTCCTAGCCAATCGCCTTAGTCTGATTGCATACACTTGGGCCCCTAGCAACGAACGCTTGACGTTGTTGCTCCAGCAACGGACATTCTATCCAATCCGGATCCCTCACCACAGCGAACCAGCATTCAGGCTTCTGATGTCTGCGTCACGAGCGTCTCTTAGCAACCAATACATGACGCGGCCGCACGCGCCACTCACAACGCGCCCCTTTCCTGCATTTAACTGACAGCGTCTGTCACACACTCGCTGACAGACTTCGCGAAAGACAGGACGCTTGCCTGCGCGCTACTGAGTATGAAGTAATTGCTCAAGGCCAGGCTGATTTTTATGGTGAGTTGAGATCCTCATGCGCGTTAACCCTGTCCCTCCCTTAGTTAGACGCCTCGCCTTTTTTAACTTTAATATCTTGACTGAGTTCCTTTTATTTATTTATTTTCACAGTGATTCGTTCCTCCTGAGGACAAAACTTTGTCTATCCTCACGCATTTACCGCCCTGGACTAATCCCCTACGCGGGTTCGTTCAAATTGACTTGAACCATTTATGAGAAAGAATTCACCCACCCACAAAGTGAGTTTATCAGTGTATCCTCAATAATGCGATCATTTTGATAGCCATTACAGGGCCAATACTAAATTTCAATCTCTTGAATTGATTCCTAGCCAGGTCGTACAGGATACAACTGCTCCTGTCTGCCTCTCTTTACATACCGCCCCACAAGTTACATTGGGCCTCCTTTTGGTGAGTCTTCACCCTGCATGTACCAATTTAAACGGCACTCAGTCTCTCGAACGCACCTGACCATATTCCTTACTATTTCATAGGCTGTCACTCCCTGTCCTGATGAAGACCCGTATTGACTAGCGAATAACGCTACCTTGGGTTGAAACGTCGACATTTGTTCAAGGATCAGTTGGAAATACTCTGCATAAAAGACTCATTCAATCCATCTGCAGATTGTTTCGAATATTCGCTTAACTGGCCTCTGTAAATTATTAATACCTCCAAAAATCACACTGTATATATTATGCACTTTTCACCACAGCACTGAGCACTTTATGTCACTTTGTCACAACTGTGTTTCACATTTGACAGCCATTGCAATTAGTTATCTATGAATGATGTAATTCATAAAGCCGTTTTGAAAACTACTTATGGTCTCTATGTGTGTTCGTATATGCAAACAAATGAAGGTTTTTTCTGGAAGTAATATCGTTTACCCGACAGAACCGTTTGTACTATTTTGATAATCTGCCCAGGTTCTGAGGGATACTGGGTTACCCCATTTTGATATTATTAAGCCTTTCCATGGGGGCATTCCTAGGCACCGCCACCATATTTGATCCCCAGCTCCACCCGGCCGGCAATCGTAACAATTGCCGGCCTTCAGAAAAGCGGCAGATGGACTTTCCTTGCGCTGCGATACCCACCGCCATCGTAATATGGCGGTGGGTAATTCACGTTACGAAGGCGTAACGGCCGGCGGTGGCGATCATTACGCCATCGTAATCAGCCCCTTGGTTTCTAATTTTAAATATGTTTAATTATATATATAATTAGATGTATGTGTATGTTTACATTTTTTTAAATAAGTTTGTTTGTTAAAATATACATTTAATTTTTTTATTTTATAAATTACAGTTAGTATTTAATTTTTGTGTATTGTAATATTTTAAAATACATATATTTTAAAATCGATACTTAATACAACTATATTATTGTAAACTATATTGTTTTCCAATATTATTGTACTTACCTGTTTAAGTATGGGGAGTCGATATTTTTGCTTTCTATATTTTTACCTCAATAAGTTTTACATCTATATTTTTGTGGTTGATATTCTATCAGTGAACCCTCCCATATCCTGTCGCTGGAAGCACAGGAAATCTGGAAATGGGTTCTCTCACACCACATTTCCATCAAGGTGGAACATCTCCCATGGGTAAACAACCGTCTGGCAGATACTCTAAGCAGGACTTCCAATTCTTGCCACAAATGGGAGCTAGATGAGACGGTTCTCGATTTCATCTTCCAGATATGGGGCAAGCCCAACGTGAATCTATTCACCTCCGGAATGAGCCGTAAATGCCAATTCTTCCCAAGCTAGAAACCAGAAAGAGGATCATGGGGAAACGCTTTTCTAATATGGTGTTCGGGGATCCTCGCTTACGCCTTTCACACTTACTCGTTAATATCAAGGCTTTTGATGAAAATGAAAAGGGAGCCATGCCATCTGATCCTCATTGCTCTGCGTTGGCCACGCCAACATTGGTTCACAAAGCTTCTTCTGCTCTCAGAATGCTGACCTAATCGCCTTCCAGTATCCATCGACGCCGTAAACAATGAGCAAGGGTCAGATTCTCCATCCACATCCAGCGTCGTTACAGCTGCATGTGTGGTTACTGAACTCAATGAATTTAAGGGCCTAGACCTACCACAAGACTGTAGAGACATTCTTTCTAAAGCAAGGGCACTTCCTACACTTAAGACTAAGGGATCCATTAGGATGTAGGGCGGTAAGACCACCGCCGCGCAGGCGGTGCGGAAAAATGCCTTTGTCCGCCCACTAGCAGCGGACATCACGCCCGCCATATTAGTATGGTCAAACATAGGCCAATTCCCGACTGCCGCGGTGCGACGCGCACCGCAATCAAAGTGCACCAGCCACCGCGGTGGTGGGAGCCAATGGAGACCCTCCGCCGTGCAGAATGACGTCCGACCCGGTCCACAAATTAGGATGACTCAAGCAAGCAGACGCACCGCAGCGGAGACACCGCCCAACCAGAGACGGTGGAAACTCGACAGCGGAGCGCAAAACCAGAGTCCTGGTCCACACCACCCGGACACGACCGCAATGGACCCAGCTCTTCACGTCTTTCCGGTGCTGTACCTGCTACATCACCAGGAACTCATGGACCGCCGTGGACACCGCCGCAGGTACGCAATAACACAACACACAACACACAACCCATGGCCTGACACAGGGTCCAAATCCATATCAGACACCCTAGGGGGCATAGGGACACATCCCCAAGGGCACCCACACATCACCCACCTGCCACAAATGCACTCCGCTGCATCCTGGACACACAGCTACCGCCACCATGCAGCAATGTCCCGGTCACGTCACAGCAGAGGCAAACACAAGCAAATGCATGCGCAATGCAGAAGGCAGGGCCAGTGCCAGGCATGGGCAGGGCACAAAGCCCACAGGGCCACACCCACACACTAGCACACCCCATGAAGGCACATGCCATGTGCCCCCCCTGTGCACCCCATCCACAACAACAAGCCAGGGCAAAACATACCCTGCACCACACAACAAACAATCATGGAGACACACAATTCAGGAGTGGCTGCACAGGAACACACAGCACAGTAGCACAGGGCCAGGGAAACACACTCGACACCACACTCAGGTAAAAAGCAATGAGGACAAGCAACAAATGAACACACGCAAGGAATCAACATCCAAATGGACACACAGCCTGCACAGTCACACATAAATATCACAAACTGACACACACACACATATACACCCCACATGCCAACAGCAATGGAGCACAACAAATAGGGAAACCAAAGTGAGCTGCACACAAATGGAAGGCCTTGGAGACACACAACAAGCATGTGTACATCACATCAACACAAGGAATATAGCACAACAGCCTCACACCATCAAAGGACACATGGCTGGTACAGTCAGTGAAATCAAACCACAGACAGCTCAGTGCAACCACACAGGGAGACAGCAAGGCAAACCATGTATAGGCACAAGGATGAAAGGAAGGCCCTGAAGTCAAACTGGGAACAGCCACACATACATACAACTATTTCACAGGAGTACACAAGCAGCATACACACAGGGACCATCTACACACCTCAGGACTGACAAACACCAGTAAGAATCTACACCCATACACCCCTTACACAAGCAGCACACAACACTAGTGCCAAACACACTGAAGGCTGACAATACTTGACAGGCAATACACACACAAACAACCACACACCCTGGGCTCAGCCACAAACATCACACACACACACAGGGATGCCACCACAAATGTGGAAACAAAACAGACAAACACATAACCCAACTGAAACACACACAGAGCCACACAACAACAGACATGCCCTGTGCAGCTAAACTGGGCAAAGGCAATGGGAGCACAGACACAAAAGGAGTGCACATCCTCATCACTCAGGAACAATGCACAGACAACATTCAACAACACACACAAGAAGTGCACCATCACAGAACAACACAGCCACAGCAAACAAACAACAGATGCACAGACAGAACAATCACACAGCAAACATAGCACGACATCAGGGGATGCACAACTGGCAATCACAAGGCAACATACACACAGCACAGCAAGCACAACAAGCTGTGTGTGCACACCAAGCATACCAGACACACACAGATATCAGTGACAGAACAGCAAGCCACACAACACCATACAGCACAGCATAAAGACAACAGCGCACCCAGTAGATGCACAAGTCTGGGACACAAAGGTGGAAAAAACTTGACCACACGACTGGGCAGCACACCCAGTTGAACTGCATAACAGCAACCATGACTGACAAACAGCACCAGAACATCATACATGACCCATTGGGTAAATGCACTGAGTGACACATTGACCCTGGACAAAGAACTGCACCACAAAGCACAGTGGCACAAATGAAGTCATGGGGAGGCACACACACATACAAACCAAGGGGACAGTTCACACCAAAGTGCAGTGTACTGCATGTCAGTAGGGGACATGGCAGGAGTGTACCATACACAAAGAGAGGGAGTGCAGACCCACATTGGGTAGGCAGTTGAAGCACAGATAGGGGATGGCATGACAACATGCCACACTGGAGGCAAGACGGCACCATGGGACAGCAAGGCATGGGAAAACACAACCACAATGGCAGTTGGGAGCATCAGGTCTGGACAGACTCCACAAACAGCCACCAGACACAGGGATGTGCAACAAAACACAACACTGAACTGCCAGTAACACCCTCTGCATACTCACAAGTGACAAAAACAACAAGTAGGAGTCAGACAGAACTACTAGGACACACCAACACACTGCACAGTGCACAACATCCAACTCACACATGGGCATACAACCACATCCACAGGGATGAACAATCAAAACAACAGGCACACAGCTCCTGGGTGACACGTGTGTAGTTGACATTGCAGAGGCATGCACACATCAACACTCCCCACAAACTCACCCCCTTCGCACTGCACAATACCTGGCCATCCAAGAGCACACATGGAAAGTAAGCTATGGGACTAGGATGACTGGCCATCACAAGATAATCACACACATACACCACTGGGCACACATATAGGAAGAACACACATGATGACCCTGGACAGCCTGCCTGCAATACTGTGTGCAGAAACCCACCCTGTGCTGGCAGTGCCCCACAACCTGACATGTGTACAATAGAGCCAACGTGAACTAATCAAGTAAATGACTACTGCTAAACATTCTAAATTGACATCATTGCCACCACAAGTATCTGGGCCAAGAAGAACTGAAGACCCTATCATCCCTGAAAAAAAGAGAGCAAGTGAGCCCAAACATTGAACATGTTGAAGTGCCACACAGACTATGTGGCCCAGTAAACCATTTACACACAGCAAAATTCAGTAAGGACACTGACAAAATACACAACTGGAGCAACTGTCTTTATTCACAAATTGCACAGATAGGCACCATGTGAAGAGAAGAGAAGAGTAAGGCACAAAATGCAGAGCATGTCCATGAGAAGCTGCACAGGCAAGGGCAAAACAGCAGTGAACAACAAGGCCAGTGGCCAGGGCAGAGTGCAGAGTATGTCCATGAGAAGCTGCACAGGCAAGGGTCCAACACAGCAGTGAACAACAAGGCCAGTGGCCAGGGCAGAGTGCAGAGTATGTCCATGAGAAGCTGCACAGGCAAGGCCAAAACAGCAAGGCCAGTGGCCAGGGCAGAGTGCAGAGTATGTCCATGAGAAGCTGCACAGGCAAGGGTCCAACACAGCAGTGAACAACAAGGCCAGTGGCCAGGGAAGAGTGCAGAGTATGTCCATGAAAAGCTGCACTGGGAATGTGTGCGACTGTACCTTTCCATGGCCAGCAACACAGTCAGGGCGCATCAATGTGCAGTACAGACCCTCCTGTGTTAGACACAGGTGTGTGAGGGTGACTACCACTCAGACTTGGCTGTCAGGCAGACTGGGAGCTGGCTGTGCCTCGGGGACTGTTGGGGCACTTAAAGGGGAAGAGAGCGGGACAGCTGAGGTAAAGCGATCAGTGTCTTGGCAGGCTGGAGGGCTGCTTGGACCAGGTGGTGTAGTGGCACGTGGAGGTGGAGTCATGCAGACGGGAGTCACGGTGTGGCTGGGAGATTGTGGAGGGGTGCCTTTCCACTTCTTGGGGATCCTAAATGGCTTGACGGACTGTGGATCAATGGGAAGTGGTGTGGGCACAACAGGCACTCTCACCCCTACTGCTGCAGCAGGCGCTGGCAGCCCCTCTGGTGATGTGCTAGACCCAGCTGAACGCTTTGCCTTGCTTCGCCTCTGCCTCCCCTTCCCCTGTTTACTAGGTGTCACCCCTACAGTCCCCTCCGGCCCCTGCTTCACTGGTCTTGGAATGGGAGTCGAGGTGGTTGGTGATACTGCCTTTGAGCCCTTCCCAGGTGTGCCCTTGGCATGCACCACCTCCTTGGTGGGCACAGACACTGTACGATTATCTTTGCGCGATGCCTTAGGGGCAGGAGAGTCCTTGGATGGGGATGCCACTGAGGCATGTGTGCCTGAGGTCTGCTGCTTTGCTAATTGTCCCCTGGTGTCGCCTGACGGGCTTTTCTCCCTGCGCTCTGTTATGTTATGTTATGTTATGTTAAAAAGGGTTTTATATAGCGCACGGCTACTCTACAGAGTGTCCCGGCGCTTTTATTAAAGACCCGCCTAAAGACAGCAGACACAGTGAGACAGACAGAAAGCAGAAACATAACAAAAGAGGAAGACTACCATACTAAAGAGTAAAAAGCCAAGTTTTTAGGCCTTTCCTAAAGGCCAACAGATTGGCGGTGCAACGCAAGGCCAAAAGCAGCGTATTCCAGCGCTGTGGCGCTAAAAACCTAAAAGAACGCCCCCCAATGCGAGCCTTCCTAACACGGGGGACTACGGCCAAAAAAAGAGACTCGGACCTCAAAGCTCGGGCCAGATGATAGAAAACGAGCCTCTTCTGAAGATATTTCGCACCTGAGGCATAAAGAGCCTTGTGCGTGAGCGTCAGGGCCTTGAACATAATCCGTTTCTGGATCGGAAGCCAATGTAATGACTGTAAGAGGCAGGAAGCATTGGCTCGCCTATGCAGGCCGAAGATCGCCCTCGCGGCCGAGTTCTGGACTACCTGGAGCCGTTGCAAAAGATACTCCGGTAGGCACAGATATAAGATATTAGAATAATCCAGCCTTGAGCCAATCAGGGCCAACACCGTCGTCCTTCTGTGCTCTTCGGAAAGAAGAGGAAGAAACTTGCGTAACATTCTCAGGAGGCCGAAACAGGTTCCAGTAAGACCTAGAATCTGGGTTTTCAATGACAACCCATTGTCAAACTTAATCCCCAGATTCTTAGCAAGCTGGGAAGAGCTCGCTGGAGGAAACATGCTCACAGGCCACCATTCCTGCCAACTCGGGTCCGACACGCAACCAAAGAAGAGCACCTCAGATTTGTCTGAGTTGCACTTGAGACTGTTGCCCTGAAACCATTCAAAGACAGCCCCAAGGCACTCACGGATGCTCTCCCCATCAAAGTCATCACCTTTCCTGCACGTGAAGAGGAGCTGAGTGTCGTCGGCATAGGAAACGATCTGAGCTCCCCGAGACTCCGTCAGGGCCGCCAAAGGGGTCATAAAGATGTTAAAAAGAGTAGGGCTCAACACAGATCCTCTGTGGTTCTGGGGTTCCTTTGGTCTTCTGTGGGGATGGTGTCTGCGCACGGGACCGCTTGGGTTGTTGCTGCTGTGTGCTCCGTGTGCTGTAGCGTGACTTTGATGTATGTGGACCGTGGTGCTATCGTCAGACGTGGCCACTGCCTGGGTGGTGGACAAAGGGAGTGGAGCTGGACTGTAAGAATGTGCCTCTTGAAGGGCAGACGTCACTGTTGATGACAAAGCCTGGACTGTCCAGTGCAGCCCACCCACGTTGGAATGTATGCCCTCCATGAGAGCAAGCACCTGGGCCAATTTCTTGTCGTGGTCAATTAAGGCATTTAGGAGAGCTGTCTGGTCTACACACAGCTGGCGCAAAAGGTCCACAGACTCAGCACTGATGACAGCAGGGGGGACAGGGGCAGGGGCAGCGGTGCAGGGGTGAAGGACACTCTTCCCCTCTTACTGAGGCAGACACGGGCAGCACCAGAGGAAGAGGGTGGGCAATGGCCGCTGCGTGGTGGAAGTTGATGCAGAGTCCCCATTCCCTGTGCCCTCCAACATGGATGCATCCCCGCTGGCATCGGATGATGTGGTGCTTTGCGTCTCAGGCTGGGACTCCTCCAGCAGACTCCTGTCCCCCTCTGATGCGCTGGTGACATCTATGTCACTGGGCTCCTGGGCAGCTGTGGGGCTAGTTTCACCCCCATTGGTGTCCGTCTCCTGTCCCTCCATAACCACAGGTGATACTGCATGGGAGAGAGAGTTGCAGGGTTAGGTCAGTGGCAAAAACAGAACAAACATATGCAAGCAATGCATGACAAAAGTTGAGCAAATCTACATGTTACACACCATCCTGTGCAATCACATCGTGCCAACTCACTACATAGACTCAAGCAGTGCATGGAAACTGGAAACTCAGGCATGGGTGAGCCATGTGATGACCACACAGCACAACACCCTGCTTGTGGCTCTGTTCAAACAGACACACAACTAGTTCTGAGCACACCTAGGGACATGATGGGGGCACACAACTTGTTGCAAATGACAGAACTTGATGTTACAGGAGGGGACAACACAGACCCAGACTACAACATGACAGTCCACAATGGACATTAGCCCATCCCACCCACCATGTCGTACCTTGGGGACAATAGAATGCTGCACATTGCTGTAAGATATCTAGCCCTCCCCAATATGGGTGCATGCAATGGACGCATTTATGTACGCAGTCAGATTGGGCAGACTGCCGTTCCCTCCCATGGGATTCCCAAGACTACACCAATGCAGAATAAACCTGAAGAGCACAACTCAGAATGTAATGTGAAGGCACAGCTTCCAAATCAACTTTGTAAGTACAGGTAGGGCAAATGCATGCCACAGGCACCCAGGCCAGCAGCCATTTACATGCCATAGCATCACACTACCAACATCACAGAGGCCAGCGCTGGCACAGACTCTGTACACATGCAGCCACTCCCATCCAAAGTCAGACTCCCCAAATGCTCACTCCCGGCTTGCTGCTGATGCTCCTTCAAACGTACATCCAGCTCAGGCTGTGTCACAGCCAAGATGCGCCCCATTAGTGGTGTCATGCTGCGCCGTGCCAGACGCCCAGTGCGAGAAGCAGCCCAGGGTCATCTCCGCCACATTCTTTGCCAGCTGGCTGATGTCATCCCATCTCTTGTGGCAGTAGGTGCGCCGTCGGTTTGAGATGCCCAGGGCTTGCACCTTCGCTGCGATGGCCCTCCACACGGCCTTACGCTGGTGTACGTTGAGCTGCAGGCATGGGAGACAAAAGGGAGTGTTAGAAATGGCGATTTCTGGTTACTAGGACTTGCGCCAAAGCCAGGCAGAAACCACCACTCTAGTCAGGGCTGGGGAGTTACACGCCAAAGATAACCCCTGCTCACCCCCTTGGTAGCTTGGCACGAGCAGTCAGGCTTATACTGGAGGCGATGTGTAAAGCGTTTGCGCGCGCACCCAGCAACAACACCCAAGGCCCACCACAAAAGAAACTCCACACAAGGTATTATATAAAAATAGCCTTTGTATTACCAAAACACATTAGATAAAAACACACACTTTACAATGTGCCAACAGGCACGGGCAGAGTTTACAGGGGATTATATGTACAGGGGACAGGGCCACATGGACCACTGTCAGGAATTAGCACTTCGTAGAAATTAGCACTTAGAACATAGGAATAATGCTTTAGAACATAGCACATACAATCACTGTAGCACTAAATAACATATGTAGCACACGACCAGTAACTACTGGTAGCAGGTAAGTACCACCTACGCAACCCTAACCACCTTAGGAAAATATCACGCAGGGAACCAGGACCTCACTAGCACCACCTGTACTAGGAGAAAACAACCACCTAAGTATCACAATACCTGTAGGGGTAAACGCACATTACACATGATGCATCCCATTCAGAGGTGTAAACATAAGGCACATGACGCATAAAAACATTCAGAGGTGCAGGTTAGGAACAATAGCGCAAAACTCACATTAGCCACCACTTGTGGCAGTCCCTAGGCCAACTGGCCTTGTTGGGGCTAGGACGCCCTGTCCAGCAGAGTCAGGGCGCGCCTGCGCAGGCTGCGCAAACCCGGGCGCACAAGGCACAACCTACACGTGGCAGCTGCCCACTAAGTGCTGGGCAGCTGGGAAAGGGAGCGTGGGCACCACTGTGCCCTTTAACACAAATATGCCGCACTCATGTGGAGCCTCTCCTGGGCTCTAACCACACGAAATGCCCCCTAGAGCCTTCGTGGCTCAAGAACAATGTGCCCCCATAACGTTGGAGCGTGCAAGCTCTATAAAGCAACCAATGCGGGGGACGTGGGAGCCCTCTAGGCTCTTTAAACAAATAATTTGCCCCCAACGTTGGAGCTACACTGAGCTCTACACAAATGCGCCTCGTGGGAGCCCCTTCTGGGACTCTGAGCGAAGGGAAGGAACTGCCACCACGTTGTAGCAGCCCGTAACTGCGGCGCCGCTAAGAAACCAAGATAAGGAGGGGAGGTGAAGCCTCCAGGACTCCCGTTAGGAAACGCGGCCAGCCACAGCTCATCCGGACCCCCCCCCCAGCGACAGTACCTTCGGATCTGCGGGGCAGGGGAGACCTCCAACTGGCCTCGACTCCGGGCGACGCTGCTCCGCTTCTCGGAAGCTCCCCAGGGTCAAGGTGCAGGGTTGCTGGCCAGCCAATGGCAGCACGGCCCTTCGCGGTGAGCCCCCAGGCTCAGGAACGCCTCGTCCAATGGCAGCGCGGCCCCGGCGACGAGCCTCCAGGCTCAGGAATGCCTCGTCCAATGGCAGCGCGGCCCCTTCACGGAAGCTCCCGGGCCGGCGGCGGTGATTCTTTCGGGAATAAGAGGGGTAGGCTCCCTCGTTAGAGTGGATGTACGGCAGGGTGGGTGCCGGGAAATAAACAAATAAGCGGGGTGGGCACCCGCCAACGAGCCTACAATGCGGGGTGGGCACCCGCCAATTACATAATTAAATAAGCGGGGTAGGCACCCGCGAAGTGCACGGAATAATCAGCGGGGTAGGCTCCCGCTCGATCTCGGCAACAACGGGGGAATCTCTATGTCGGGGTTCCCCCCGTGAATTTATTGCAGCGCTGCTGGGGCCACAAATAGAGCACTCCTAGCGCTATAAGTAAAATAAAAGCGCTTCCAGGCGCTTAGGTGAAAAGGAAAGTCCAGCAAAGTTTTAGGAAGGTAGACAGGGGGGCAAGGCTGGGCCAGGGGCCTGCTCACTGGGCCCTCCAGGCAGGAAGGCAGTCCTAAGTGGCGGTTCCTCCTGGCCTCCAGCAGCAGCAGCCCCCCTCAGATAGGATCCTGGAAGAGAACAAATTGTAAGGGGACACAGCCCCTTCTTATACACCTTTTCCCTTTGTTGTTGCTCAGGGTGAGGGGAAAAACTAGTCGCAGCTGGTTGGGGTGCACCCTTGATGTGCTCAGCCCCTCACTCTATTCACTGGCACGGCTAGGGTCATCAGTCGCACCACAGGGGGCGGAGCCAGCATTGTGTAGGGAAAGCCCTGCCCTATTCAGGTCCAAGGTGCACTCCTCCCCATCCATCAGCATGCTAATCTCACACTCACCACTGGGGTAGACCCACCCAGACTCCTAGAGCCAGGCTCACCAGCCAGCTCCAGCCAATCACACGCCAGACACATTTTACACTAATATGCCAACTCCTAGAAGTGGCACTTCCGCACATGACATAATCATGCATTATACATCATTGCGAAGCATTCGATCACACGAGTCCGCACATACCAAACTCGAGCCTGCACATCCCACGCATCAGGAACTACCAGGGACACATACATTCCCCATGCATTCCTATGGGAGGGCAGGCCTATCTCGCCACATGCACTCAGAGTGCGCACGCACTTTACTCTGGGACACAGGGAAAGTGCGCAGAAACCAAAAATCACTACCACCAGGTCACCAGTAAAAGCAAAAAGTTCAGGGGTGAACCTGCCAATCCTTTCACCAGAACGTCTGCCAATTCACAAAAAGGGTTCGGCAAGCTCTCTATCCCAGAGAACTCACACTCACTTGCCTAGTGCCACCCACCATTCATCCACACACCACCCTCCCCTCGGACTGGTAAGGCAGTTTCTACCACCCCTGATTCCTCAACCTGACCACAAGTGACACAGGTACCAACTCTGGGCGCAGGGCGGGGGACAAATGTACTGGACACTATTATGCTGCCACCACTGGATCCCACCCTTACTGGTGAATCCAGAAACACATTTCCACAGAAATGACAAAAACAAACTTAGCACAATAATCCCTATACCATGTGATTATCTAAATGCAGAGTTTTGTGGTGCAGCCAGTTGCTGCTGCGGTACAGCGCAAACGCAAGTCCAAATCCCACCGCTGATCACCAATGTTAGAAATGGCGATTTCTGGTTGGCTAGGACTTGCGCCAAAGCCAGGCAGAAACCACCACTCTAGTCAGGGCTGGGGAGTTACATGCCAAAGATAACCCCTGCTCACCCCCTTGGTAGCTTGGCACGAGCAGTCAGGCTTATCCCGGAGGCGATGTGTAAAGAGTTTGCGCGCGCACCCAGCAACAACACCCAAGGCCCACCACAAAAGAAACTCCACACAAGGTATTATATAAAAATAGCCTTTGTCTTACCAAAACACATTAGATAAAAACACACACTTTACAATGTGCCAACAGGCACGAGCAGAGTTTACAAGGGATTATATGTACAGGGGACAGGGCCACATGGACCACTGTCAGGAATTAGCACTTCGTAGAAATTAGCACTTAGAACATAGGAATAATGCTTTAGAACATAGCACATACAATCACTGTAGCACTAAATAACATATGTAGCACACGACCAGTAACTACTGGTAGCAGGTAAGTACCACCTACGCAACCCTAACCACCTTAGGAAAATATCACGCAGGGAACCAGGACCTCACTAGCACCACCTGTACTAGGAGAAAACAACCACCTAAGTATCACAATACCTGTAGGGGTAAACGCACATTACACATGATGCTTCACATTCAGAGGTGTAAACACAAGGCACATGACGCATAAAACATTCAGAGGTGCAGGTTAGGAACAATAGCGCAAAACTCACATTAGCCACCACTTGTGGCAGTCCCTAGGCCAACTGGCCATGTTGGGGCTAGGACGCCCTGTCCAGCAGAGTCAGGGCGTGCCTGCGCAGGCTGCGCAAACCAGGGCGCACAAGGCACAACCTACACGTGGCAGCTGCCCACTAAGTGCTGGGCAGCTGGGAAAGGGAGCATGGGCACCACTGTGCCCTTTAACACAAATATGCCGCACTCACGTGGAGCCTCTCCTGGGCTCTAACCACACGAAATGCCCCCTAGAGCCTTCGTGGCTCAAGAACAATGTGCCCCCGTAACGTTGGAGCGTGCAAGCTCTATAAAACAACCAATGCGGGGGACGTGGGAGCCCTCTAGGCTCTTTAAACAAATAATTTGCCCCCAACGTTGGAGCTACACTGAGCTCTACACAAATGCGCCTCGTGGGAGTCCCTTCTGGGACTCTGAGCGAAGGGAAGGAACTGCCACCATGTTGTAGCGGCCCGTAACTGCGGCGCCGCTAAGAAACCAAGGTAAGGAGGGGAGGTGAGGCCTCCAGGACTCCCGTTAGGAAATGCGGCCAGCCACAGCCCATCCGGACCCCCCCCCAGCGCCAGTACCTTCGGATCTGCGGGGCAGGGGAGACCTCCAACTGGCCTCGACTCCGGGCGACGCTGCTCCGCTTCTCGGAAGCTCCCCAGGGTCAAGGTGCAGGGTTGCTGGCCAGCCAATGGCAGCACGGCCCTTCATGGTGAGCCCCCAGGCTCAGGAACGCCTCGTCCAAACTCGAGCCTGCACATCCCACGCATCAGGGACTACCAGGGACACATACATTCCCCATGCATTCCTATGGGAGGGCAGTCCTATCTCGCCACATGCACTCAGAGTGCGCACGCACTTTACTCTGGGACACTGGGAAAGTGCGCAGAAACCAAAAATCACTACCACCAGGTCACCAGTAAAAGCAAAAAGTTCAGGGGTGAACCTGCCAGAAGGGCCAAGTCCAACAGGGAGAAATTATCAGGTACACAGTGCCATGTACCGACATCTATCAGTATAGCAGCAAGATACAACCAAATCACATATCCAACGATAGATTAATCAGAGACTATAGTACAGCCCACATGTGACCCCTGCATTTGAAAAGCTGATGTTAAAGCATGCAGGTGTGAGGGGGAACACAGTCCCTACACATCTCACTCACATTCAGGATGTTAGCACTGAAACCTACCTGCCCACATACATCACATATCATCAACCTGTGTTTGGGGCGTGACCCACTGTGTCCAAGACTGCACAGCCCTCAGTGTCCCTGCCCTGTGAAGGGATAACTGTGTCATGGATGTCACATTGAGGGACATGATCTCACAAATACAAAATGCCCTTCACAAGGGCGGTTGTGTGCAATCTACAGTGCTGAGATGGGCCACAGCTGGAGTGCAATGTGAAGGGACTGATGTCATACTCTGTAAGTGAAGTGATGTGTCCTTGTCTTTGTAGACGGGGTTTGTGCTGTCCAGCTGGGCTCACACTGAGATGGACTACAGGGGCACACACAACCATCCAGCCAAGCAATCACTGTCCTGACTACAGCATGAACAACCTTCTGTCACTGTATGGCTGACAACACAACACAGGTCACTCATACTTACATGTGCAGGGAGGCAAAGCTGTGGCATTGGGTACACACACCCTCCCACTGGAGACAGCATGTCAGGCAGTGCAATACGCTACCCCACACTCCCAGGCATATACTGCATCAGTCCACTACATGTGTGGCCCCCCTGCCCTACCACAGCACTGTTTAGGACTCACCACGACATTTGGGGCACCATATAGCCTTGGGTACTGTGTGAGCACCTCGTCCACCAGGACCTCCAGCTCCTCGCTCGTTAAGGGACTGGCACAGATCTTCTCTATCCTTGCCATCACTGTGGACGTGAGACACCAGCAGGGGATTTTGGTGGCGAGGGTCCCCAGGCAGCAGTCCCTGGATGCAGCAGCAGGTGAGGGGTATCAGGCAGCAGTCCCTGGAGGCAGCAGCAGGTGAGGGGTGTCAGGCAGCAGTCCCTGGAGGCAGCAGCAGGTGAGGGGTGTCAGGCAGCAGTCCCTGGAGGCAGCAGCAGGTGATGGGTCTCAGGCAGCAGGCTCTGTGAGCCGTGGCAATGTGAGGCTCACTCCCACATATATAGCCCTCTGGGGTCGTTTCAAAGGTGCCAAGCTGCAGCAATTGGTGGTCCATGTGTGCCTCTTTCAAATGCATCCAATGACCGCCTACCGCGACCTTCAAAATTGCATAATGCCACTGCTATCGAGCTTCGCATTGGCTCTAGGGCGAGCTCCTGAGCGGTGTAACACCGCTGGGGCCCGGGGTGCGCTACCGCGATGGTGCATCTTTCAAATGCAGCCAATGACCGCCTCCGCGGTGGTGGAGCACGCCTACTGCGATCTTCAAAATTGCATCATGCCACCGCTATCGAGCTTCCCATTGGCTCTAGGGCGAGCTCCATGGTGGTGTAACACCCCTGGGGCCCGGGGTGTGCTACCGTGATTTTAGTGGCGGATCATGCCAACCGCCATTTCCACATGTCTCCATGCCTATGACTAGTGCACTGGTGTGAATGGGGGTGCTGGTGACACACCGCCGGTGCCAGGCAGTAGCTACCGCGATATGGGTGCCATGCATTGACTCGAGGCACCGCCATTCTAGCGGCAGAGCATGCCAACCGCCATTTCCACATGTCTCCATGCCTATGACTACTGCACTGGTGTGAATGGGGGTGCTGGTGACACACCGCCGGTGTCAGGCAGTAGCTACCACGATATGGGTGCCATGCATTGACATGAGGCACCGCCATTCTGGTGACGGAGCATGCCAACCGCCATTTCCACATGTCTCCATGCCTATGACTACTGCACTGGAGTGAATGGGGGTGCTGGTGACACACCGCGGGTGCCAGGCGGTAGCTACCTTGATATGGGTGCCATGCATTGACACGAGGCACCGCCATTCTGGCAGCAGAGCATGCCAACTGCCATTTCCACATGTCTCCATGCCTATGACTACTGCACTGGTGTGAATGGGGGTGCTGGTGACACACCGCTGGTGCCAGGCGGTAGCTACCGCGATATGGGTGCCATGCATTGACATGAGGCACCGCCATTCTGGCGGCGAAGCATTCCAACCGCCATTTCCACATGTCTCCATGCCTACGACTACTGCACTGGTGTGATTGGGGGTGCTGGTGACACACCGCCGGTGCCAGGCGGTAGCTACCGCGATATGGGTACCATGTATTGACACGAGGCACCACCATTCTGGCAGCGGAGCATGCCAACCGCCATTTCCACATGTCTCCATGCCTATGACTACTGCACTGGTGTGAATGGGGATGCTGGTGACACACCGCCGGTGCCAGGCGGTAGCTACCGTGATATGGGTGCCATGCATTGACACGAGGCACCGCCATTCTGGCGGCAGAGCATGCCAACCGCCATTTCCACATGTCTCCATGCCTATGAGTACTGCACTGGTGTGAAGCGGGGTGCTGGGGACACACCGCCGGTGCCAGGCGGTAGCTACCGCAATATGGGTGCCATGCAATGGCGATGGCCATCTGTCACACATCAACAGTGCATAGTGCCAACATGTTTAAGGGCACATCATTGTGCACACGATGCCAATGTTCAATTTACTCCACTGATAGCTACACATGCCATGTTTGTGTGTGTGTAACGTACATTTGTCTGTACCCACTCACATGTCACTTGAGGATTTGATGTTGGTGTTGGCAGGACAGTGTAGTCCTGGACTGTACAATGTGTACACATGTCAATGTGTTGAGGTCCAGTGACAATCACAGCAATGCTCGTTTCGATGAATGTTGATCTAATTAACATTGCCTCTCATGTCTGCTCATGAACACATTCATCATTCCAGGGCCGACTGTGGTCATTGTGTGGTGGATGTGTGCCAGGTTGTAATGACGCATCAAGGTGTGACCGGTACAGCAGCTAGGTAGGAGACAGTGGTTTGGATTAGTTACACATATGCTGGATGCTAGACTCCCAGGCGTGCCCATGTGTACTGTGGCCATATACCTATGTGCATTCACATAGCCAAAGGTGGTGTTTGCGGTACTTGTCCTGTGTAAGTTGACACGTGTGCCCTTTGTGTAGCTGAAGGTGTCCCTCCATGTAAGCTGGTCTGTTAGTCACTCTAGATGTCAGTCATTGTTGTCGTTGTGTCATCCAGAACGTGATATGCTGTGCACATCTCTTGGTGTATTGTATTGACATGTGTCCCCTATCAAGTCCAATAGGAGGAGGCCAAATTTGATTCGTCACTTGACAGTGCTGGAGGACATGGAGGATGTTGCGATCATACGCAAATGCCGTCTGGACAGAGCCACCCTGAAGACCCTTTGTGATCTGTTGGAGCCCCACCTGCAGCCACGCAAAACATATCCAACAGCTTTCACCCCTACTTATAAGGTGATGGCAGCCCTGCATTTTTTTGCGACAGGATCATTCCAGGAGACTGTGGCCAGTGCTGGTGGTGTCACAACCGATGTCCAGCATGGTGCTGCGTGATGTACTGTCCGCCATGATGCTATACAAGGAGAGATACATCCATTTCCCCCTGGGTACTGAATTGCCAGCTATGAAGGGAGACTTCTATCCTGTTGGACACATCCCCAATGTTGTTGGGGCCATTGATTGCACCCATGTCGCTCTTGTGCCACCACAGGCAAGTGAGCACATTTACCGCAATCGCAAGCATTACCACTCCATCAATGTGCAGGTGGTGTGCCTGGCAGATATGACCATCTTGCAGGTGTATGCCAAATTCCCAGGCTCGGCCCACGACTCCTACATCCTGAGTAACAGCATAGTGCCCCAGCTGATGGCTAATCTTCTTCCAAAGCGTGCATGGATTGTGGGTGAGTATGCCTACTCGTGTGAGGTGCTGTGTGTGTGAGCTGCTCCCCTAAGACTCTGCGACATTGCAATGTCTATTTGTGTTTGTCATACCTAGGTGACTCTGCATATCCCAACCGTTCCTAGTTGCTGAGCCCACTTCGGAATCCCAGGTCCCCGGCTGATGTCAATCAATCATTCAATCATTGGCATTTATAAAGCGCGCTACTCACCTGTAAGGGTCTCAAGGCGCTGGGGGGAGGGGGTCACTGCTCGTACAGCCAGGTCTTGAGCTGCCTTCTGAAGGAGAGGTGGTCCTGTGTTAAGCGGAGATGGCTGGGGAGAGAGTTCCAGGTCTTCGCTGCGAGGTAGGAAAAAGATTTGCCTCCGGCGGTGGCTTTGGGATGCGGGGGATGGCTGCCAAGGCTTGTCCGGTCGATTGCAGGGTGCAGGTGGGTATGTAGAAGGAGACGCGGTGGTTGATGAGTTTGGGTCCTTGGTTGTGAAGGGCTTTGTGTGCGTGGGTGAGGAGTCTGAACGTGATCCTCTTGCTGACTGGGAGCCAGTGAAGCTTTTCCAGGTGTCCGGAGATGTGGTGGTGGCTTGGGACGTCCAGGATGAGGCGTGCGGCGGCGTTCTGGATTCGTTGGAGTTTCTTCTGTAGTTTGATCGTGGTGCCGGCGTAGAGGGTGTTGCCGTAGTCCAGGCGGCTGGTGACGAGGGCGTGGGTGACGGTCTTCCTTGTGTCGGTGGGGATCCAGTGGAAGATCTTGCGGAGCATGCGAAGGGTGTTGAAGCATGCAGATGTGACTGCGTTGACTTGTCTGGTCATGGAGAGGGAGGAGTCCAGGATGAAGCCCAGGTTGCGGGCGTGGTCGGTGGGTTGGGGAGTGCTGCCTAGGGCGGGGGGCCACCAGGAGTCGTCCCATGCGGTGGGAGTAGGGCCTAGGAGGAGGACTTCCGTCTTGTCGGTGTTGAGTTTAAGCCGGCTGTCCGTCATCGAGTCCGCTACTTCCTTCATTCCTTCGTGTAGTCTGGTTCTAGCAGAGGAAGGGTCGTTGGTGAGGGCGAGGATGAGTTGAGTGTCGTCTGCGTAGGAGATGAGGTTGAGTCCGTGTTTGCGTGCGATGTTTGCCAGGGGCGTCATGTAGATTTTGAAGAGGGTAGGGCTGAGGGAGGATCCTTGTTGGACGCCGCAGATGACCTTGGTCGCTGTTGATCTGAAGGGGGGGAGGCAGACTCTCTGAGTTCTTCCGGCGAGGAACGAGATGATCTAGTCCAAGGCCTTGCCTCGGATGCCGGCATTGTTGAGGCGCTGTATCAGGGTGCGGTGGCATACCGTGTCGAAGGCTGCGGAGAGGTCAAGGAGTATGAGGGCCACGGTCTCTCCCTTGTCGGTCAGGGATCTGAAGTCGTCCGTGGCTGCGATGAGGGCGGTCTCGGTGCTGTGGTTGGCCCTGAAACTGAACTGCGAGGGGTCGAGTGATTTGTTGGTTTCGAGGAAGGTAGTCAGTTGAGTGTTGACGGTTTTCTCAATAACCTTTGCTGGGAACGAGAGGAGAGAGATGGGTCGGAAGTTCTTGAGGTCTGTGGGGTCTGCTGTCGGCTTCTTGAGAAGGGCGTTGAGTTCGGCGTGTTTCCAGCTCTCGGGGAAGGTGGCGGTGGTGAAGGATGTGTTGATGACGTCTCGGAGGTGGGGGGCGATGATGTTGTCGGCTTTGTTGAAGATGTGGTGGGGGCATGGTTCGGCGGGTGATCCTGAGTGGATGGAGTTCATCGTGCGGGTGGTTTCCTCAGTGGTGATCGGGTTCCAGGCGTGGATGGTGGTGCTGTGGGGGGTGGGTTCTGGTGGTGGGTTCGCGTTTGTTGTGGTGAAGCTGTTGTAGATGTCGGTGATTTTGTGGTGGAAGAAGGCTGCGAGGGAGTCGCAGAGGTCTTGTGAGGGGGTGATGGCTTTGTTTTCGGCATCGGGGTTGGAGAGTTCTCTGACGATGCCGAAAAGTTATTTGCTGTTGTGGGAGTTGTTGTCAAGTCTGTCTTTGAAGGAAGAGTTTCTTGCGGCGCGGAGGAGTTGGTGGTGTTTCCGGGTGGCGTTTTTGAGGGCTGACATGTTCTTGTCGGTCTGGTCGAGGCACCAGGTTTTCTCGAAGGTGCGGCATCGTTTTTTGGAGTCCTTGAGGGTGGAGTTAAACCAGGAGCTTCTTTTGTGGTTGGCTCCGTTCGCTCGGGTCTTCAGGGGAGCCAGGATGTTAGCGCAGTCGGAGATCCAGCTCGTGAGGTTGTTGGCTGCTTCGTTGGGGTCTGAAGTGCTGGTGGGCGGGTTCTGGGAGAGAGCTGATGTGAGTTGGTCGGCGGTGATTCGGTTCCATTGTCTTCTCGGTGGTTGTTGAGCGTGGTGGTGGGTTGTGGTTTTCCTGTAGCTGAAGTGGACGCAGCTGTGGTCCGTTCAGGAGAGTTTGGTGGTGTGGTTGAAGGAGATGTGTTTGCTGGAGGAGAAGATGGGGTCGAGCGTGTGTCCGGCGTAGTGGGTGGGGGTGTTGACCAGTTGCTTGAGTCCGAGGTTGGAGAGGTTGTCCAGTAGGGTGGTGGTGTTGTTGTCGTTGTAGTTCTCCAGGTGGAAGTCAATCAATCAATCAAAGGCATTTATAACGCGCACTACTCACCCGGAGGGTCTCAAGGCGCTTGGGGGGGGTCCGCTACTGCTCGAACAGCCAGGTCTTGAGCTTCTTCCTGAAGGAGAGGTGGTCTTGGGTCAGGCGTAGGTCGGGAGGGAGGGAGTTCCAGGTCTTGGCGGCCAGGTGGGAGAAGGACCTTCCTCCTGTTGTCGCTCTTCGGATGCGGGGGACGGCGGCGAGGGCGTGACTGGTCGATCGGAGATGGCGTTTGGGAGCGTAGAAGTTGAGGTGGCTGTTGATGTAACGCGGGCCTTGGTTGTGTAGGGCTTTGTGTGCGTGGGTGAGGAGCCGGAAGGTAATTCTCTTGTTGACCGGGAGCCAGTGCAGGTCTCTCAGGTGTCTGGAGATGTGGCTGTGTCTGGGGATGTCGAGAATGAGTCTCGCTGAGGCGTTCTGGATCCGCTGGAGTCTCTTCTGGAGCTTGGCGGTGGTTCCGGCGTAGAGGGTGTTGCCGTAGTCCAGACGGCTGGTGACGAGGGCCTGGGTGACCGTCTTCCTGGTCTCGGTGGGGATCCACCGTAAGATCTTACGTAGCATGCGCAGGATGTTGAAACAAGACGAGGAGACGGCGTTGACTTGTCTGGTCATGGAGAGGGAGGAGTCCAGGATGAAGCCCAGGTTGCGTGCGTGGTCTGTCGGTTTGGGTGCGGTGCCCAGGGCGGGGGGCCACCAGGAGTCGTCCCAGGCGGAGGGCGAGGAGCCCAGGATGAGGACTTCCGTCTTGTCTGAGTTCAGTTTCAAGCGGCTGGTCGTCATCCATTCGGCTACGTCTTTCATCCCTTGGTGTAGGTTGGCTCTGGCGGTGGCGGGGTCGTTGGTGATGGAGAGGATCAGCTGTGTGTCGTCGGCGTAGGAGATGATGTTGAAGTTGTGTTGGCGTGCGATGGCCGCAAGGGGGCTCATGTAGACATTGAAGAGGGTGGGGCTGAGCGAGGAGCCTTGGGGAACGCCGCAGATGACTTCTGTTGCTGCAGATCTGAACGGGGGTAGGCGAACTCTCTGTGTCCTTCCAACGAGGAAGGAGATGATCCAATCCAGTGCCTTCTCCTGGATTCCGACGTTGTTGAGGCGCTGCACTAGGGTGCGGTGGCAGACAGTGTCGTATGCCGCGGCGAGGTCTAGGAGGATGAGGGCCGCTGTTTCTCCGTTGTCCAGCAGGGCTCGGATGTCATCGGTGGCAGCGATGAGGGCGGTTTCGGTGCTGTGGTTGGCCCGGAAGCCAGACTGTGAGGGGTCGAGGGATCCGTTCGTCTCGAGGAAGGCTGCTTGTTGACTGTCTTCTCGATGACTTTGGCTGGAAACGGGAGGAGCGAGATGGGGCGGTAGTTCTTGAGTTCGGTGGGGTCCGCTGTTGGTTTCTTTAGTAGAGCGCTGAGATCGGCGTGCTTCCAGCTCTCCGGGAAGGTGGCGGTGTCGAAGGAGGTGTTGATGATGTCCCGCAGGTGGGGTGCGATGACAGCGTCGGCCTTGTTGAAGACGTGGTGAGGGCAGGGGTCGGTTGGGGATCCGGAGTGGATGGAGTTCATCGTGCGGATGGTGTCTTCGGTGTTGATCGGTGTCCAGGCGCTGAGGGTGGTGGTGGGGGGCGTTGGTGCGGTCGTGGGGGGCGTTGTTTGTGTGCTGAAGCTGTTGTGTATGTCAGCGATCTTGTTGTGGAAGTACGAGGCGAGGGAGTTGCAGAGGTCTTGCGATGGGGTGATGTCGTTGTTTCCGGCGTTGGGGTTGGAGAGCTCTTTCACGATGTTGAAGAGTTCCTTGCTGTTGTGTGCGTTGTTGTCCAGGCGGTCCTTGAATGCTGTTTTCTTGGTGGCGTGGATCAGTTGATGGTGCTTTCGGGTGGCGAGCTTGAGGTTAGTCATGTTGTCCGGTGTTGGGTCTCTTCTCCAGGCTTTCTCGAGGGCTCGGCAGTTCTTCTTGGAGCATTTGAGTTCGTCGGTGAACCAAGGGGCCTTCTTGCTGCCGGGTCTGCTGGGCGGGGTCCTCAGAGGGGCGAGTTCGTCCGCGCAGTTGCTGATCCACTTCGTGAGGTTGTCGGCGGCCTGGCTGGGGTTTGCTGAGCTGGCGGGAGGGTGCTGGCTCAGGGATGCGGCGAAGTTGAGGTCTCTCAGGAGGATGTAGTCGGCGGAGGGGAGGCGTTGGGGGCTGACGAAGTCTGCGATGTCTTCGCTGAAATTGGTGCGTGGTCCGGGGGGTCTGTAGATGAGGGTTCCTCTGAGGGTGGTTTTGGGGTCGCTGTGGATTTGGAAGTGGAGGTGTTCAGCGTCGGAGAGTGTGTGGTCGGTGTTGGTTGTGATGCGGATGGAGCTCTTGTGGATGATGGCGATGCCGCCTACGGTGCGGTTGGTGCGGTCTTTCCTGATGATTTTGTATCCGTCAGGGATGGCAATGGCGATGTCGGGTGCCGAGGAGGGGTTCATCCAGGTCTCAGTGAGGAAGGCGATGTCCGGGGCTGTTGAGTCGATGAGGTTCCACAGTTCGATGGCGTGTCTGTGGACGGATCGCGTGTTGATCAGGATGCACTCGAGGTTGTGTCCGAGGGTGTTGTTCTTGTGGGGTGCGTTGGGGGTCCGTAGGCAGGTGAATCGGCAGTTGCGGCAGGTAAAATGACCGTGGGTGCGTCTCGGGGTGGTGCGGCAGCAGCCCGGCGCTCTGCCGGGGTTGAGTTTGGTCAGGGCGGCGGTGTTGTAGGTCAGGCGTGGGAGGTGTGGGTCGCAGGGGCCAGGGGTCATGGCGCTGGGCGTGGTCCAGGCGCGGACGGGCGCAGACAGCTTGCCAGCAGCGCACCCGCTGCGCAAGTCCGCTGCGCAGTCTCGCAGCGGCCGCCATATATGGGGTAGCCGGGGAGGAGGGGTCAGCTGGGAGGCGGTTGGCGGGAGGGTAGGCGGGGAAAAAACGACGGGAAAAGCGGCGAGGGCAAAAAAGCGAAAAAAGACGAGAAGAGAGAGAAACGAAGCAAAAGGGGAACCGGGCACTAAAAGGGGGGCACAGCAACAACCGGGCACTCTGGGGGGCACGCACTCGGGAAACAAGGAAAAAAAGGGGGCAGCACTCACAACAACAGCCGGGCACGCACTCGGGGAATAAGGAAAAAAAGGGGGCAGCACTCACAACAACAGCCGGGCACGCACTCGGGGAACAAGGAAAAAAGGGAGCAGCAGTCAGAATCACACAGAATCGCACAAAAGGAGGCAGGCAAGCACTGGTGGCGCTGCGGGGGCAGGGGAGCGACCTACCCTAAGGTCAAGGGTCGCTACCTCTGTCTCGCAGCGGCCGCCATATATGGGGTAGCCGGGGAGGAGGGGTCAGCTGGGAGGCGGGCGGCCGTAGGGTAGGCGGGGGAAAAAACTGCGGGAAAAGCGGCGATGGCAAAAAAGCGAAAAAAGCCGAGAAGCGAGAGAAACGAAGCAAAAGGGGAACCGGGCACTAACAGGGGGGCACAGCAACAACTGGGCACTCTGGGGGGCACGCACTCGGGAAACAAGGAAAAAAAGGGGGCAGCACTCACAACAACAGCCAGGCACGCACTCGGGGAACAAGGAAAAAAAGGGGGCAGCACTCACAACAACAGCCGGGCACGCACTCGGGGAACAAGGAAAAAAGGGAGCAGCAGTCAGAATCACACAGAATCGCACAAAAGGAGGCAGGCAAGCACTGGTGGTGCTGCGGGGGTAGGGGAGCGACCTACCCTAAGGTCAAGGGTCGCTACCTCTGTCTCGCAGCGGCCGCCATATATGGGGTAGCCGGGGAGGAGGGGTCAGCTGGGAGGCGGGCGGCGGGAGAGTAGGCGGGGGAAAAAACGGCGGGAAAAGCGGCGAGGGCAAAAAAGCGAAAAAAGACGGCTACAATGAGGCCCATGGGAGGACATGTCGTGTAGTGGAGCGCACTTTTGGCCTGCTCAAGTCACGTTTCCGGTGCCTGGACAAGACCGGCGGTGCACTGGCATACTCGCCCGGGAAGGTGGGTCAGATTGTTGTTGCATGCTGCATGCTCCACAACCTAGCCATTCGCAGGGAGATTCCCCTGCTCCTGGATGATGGTGAGGACCCAAGGCCCCAGCCTGCAATCCAAGCCGAGGAGGAAGGTGTTGACCTGCGTGAACAGCTCATCACTCGCTACTTCACTTGACGGTGGGTGGCAATATGCAACATACCCATTGTCTGATGAGATTGCTGTTGTCGTGAAGGGGCATGTGAGAATTGTAGCATCAGCCAGTTGTAGACTCAGTGGTGGTTGGAAATGTTTCTGGGACATGTCATTTGGGAACATCAACGGGACGTGTATGTTGACACTTGGGGGCCATAGTGACATGTGCATGTTGGGTTATCCTGGTGTTAGGGCTTGTGTGATGTCTGTGATGCCACACCCAGACCAGTGACAGTTGTTCTATTGTGTTTCCCTAGGTGCCTTCGACTTCTCCTTGCCTACATACAGCCCATGGTCCTGGTACATTGTGATCATGTTGAAGACACCCTGCAATAAAGACGGAGCAGACACAACAACGTGTATGAGGATATTTTATTTACTATGTGTAGGAGAGTAGGATCTGCTTCACATGGGTACCCCCACTTTTTGCTGGTGTTTCACTGTTTTTCGACCTTAGTCTGGCTGTGGCCCTGCTAATCAGGACCGCAGCCTAGCTGCTTCCTCTCTAAAATGGTTTCCATGTACATTAGGTACATATCGAATTGGATTCTGGAGTGCCTTATAAGCCCCTTGTATATGGTATACTATGTACCTAGGGCATAGGTACCTCAGAGGCCTACCAGGGGCTGCAGCATGTAGTATGCCACCCCTGGGAAGCACTCCAAAATGACACCACAGGTCTGCTATTGCAACCTGGGTAAGGGTGTGCTTGCACCCCTTACTGTGGTATAGGCTACCTTTATCACTACCTTATAGAGACACATATAAACCTATAAGCCACTCCTATGGCAGGCCTTGACAATCCTGAAGGCAGAGTGCTTGGTTTTATGTGAGAGGGTGCCCAAGCATTAGCTGAACCCCTCGGCAGCATTCGGAAATACTTTCTTATGGCTGTTCTGTAATACAGCCATACCCTATACTCTTAAGTGCATTATAACCTCGCGGTAAATGCTAACTTTGGGATGGCTGCATCAAAACATGTCCTGTTTGGTGTCAAACGCTTTGGAATACTATCCCCCCCACCAGTTCTGGCGGCGGGGGTAGCATTCTGTTACAATTAAAGAATGCTAGGTAGTCCATAGATGTGGTCCAAGATCTTAGCTTTATTTCTTAGATAGGATCCACAACAAGTTCAGATTAGGCCTTGATTAATATCCAACAATGCCCCACCAGGAGCAGCCTCCCTGCTGCTCAGCCCATCTCACCAACTGATCTTTCCTTCCACTCAAACACACTCAACATTCCGATGACATCACACAGACTGAGCAGCAAGGCAAGGACAGCAACAGAGAGGGAGAGACATGTTCACACTGGCTAAACCCGTTTAAATCTTTCCAAAGCCCTGGCATCACAAAATGGATGCCACTGCCACAGACACGGGTCTGGCCTCCTGCTGCTGGGGGAAACTCCGGCAGGTGAGGCCTGGACAATAGGTTTCCTGTCACAGGGAGGTGTAACCACCTCCCCAGACAGGCTGATGTGTATTGGGGCAGGGTGGGTGCATTCAGAGAATGCTTTTGAGACACTGCCTGGGGCACACAATGTGTCCCTGTGCATAGCCCAGTTCAAACCGGTTGCAGGGGCACTCAGCCCCTGCTCTGGCGCGAAACCGGACAAAGGGGAAGGGGTGTAACCCTGGACGAACCTCTGACACATATATCCTGGACCTTCGACTTTCTATCACGACTAGAAGATGGAAGAAATCTCCCTTGAGGTCAAGGACTGACTCCCCTGCTTGGCAGGTGCCAAAGAAGCAACTGACCGGTCTGCAATTCTGAAGCTCCTGCCGGACGCCGAAGTTTCTGCATCCCCAGAGGTGGATTTCCAGACTTCCCCGAGGCTACCCTGAGTCCACAGCAAAGCTGAGGCCCGTGGCTATCGTGGGTAACGTGGGACCGTGACCCCTGGACACCGTGAACTTTTACAGCAACACTACCTTCCTGGTCATCCTCGAAGTTGTGCTTTGGGCTCCGGGTAGCCCCAGCCTTGAGCACATCCTACACCGACGATTGTTGGCCTCCACTCTACGAGTGACCCGTGGGCCAGCTCCAAAGTGCGACCGCTCAAGGCTCCTTCGCGATCACTAGCCCGTTGGCTAGCAGGTCCCCACGAAGGCAACTCTACTTCTGCTTGGGCTTTTCTGGTTGCTCCGGATTTGTCCTTACTTACTCTCACTGGGTGAGTCCATCAGACCTTACTGGTCTGCGCAGCAGTCCTTTCTCTGCATTCCTGAGACTTGCCGTTGCCAAGGCTTGTTGGGTCCTTTCTGGTCGCCGGCACCGCAGCACTCGACAGACTTTGTGGGACAGCTCGAATCCGGCTCATGGACTTCATCGACACCTCCTGGACCTCGTGGCTGAAGAGTCAAGACACCCATCAACTCACCTGAAGCACCAGACATCTGTGGGCATTGGTCCATCCTGCCCTAGGTCACTGGCAAGTGACCCAGACTCTGTCCCCTCTGCTTTCAGGTTCCTTACATCCTAGATCCAGGCTTGGATCTCTCCGGACACTTCTCCTCTTCACGGCAGCAGCAGTTCTTTGCAGGCTTCCATTGGAATCGATGACGCGACCCGACACCAAAAGGCACCTATGCACCCGGCTTTCCTGGGTGAGGTAACTCGAGTACTCTGGTACTCTCGTGGGTGATAGCCCTAGAACTATCTAAGTCCAAAAGGGTTTGGTCCTGACTCGATTAAAGGTGTCCCTAATCTTTAAAATTCCAACCGCGACATTCCCCATAGAAGATCATAGGAACCCGCGGTTGTGTTTTCACACTGCATACAGCTCCCGTGGGTCCCCCTGTGTCACTACCTTGGGTGGTTCCTTGGGGTCCCAGCGATTCTAGAGGCAATAGGCATACTGCCTATTTCAGTCGTGGTTCTTATACCACTTTTTTAGTATATGGTTTGGTACGCCCCTACGGCCCAAACATGTATTTGTGCTTTTACTGATGCTTAAACACTTGTAACTAAAGTACTTCGAACTCCAGTCTCATAAAGAGACGAGAGGGGTGTGTGTTACATTAAATACATATATTTTGAATATATACCAAGTGTGGTTATCCTTTCATTTGATCATTCAGGTGATTATAGACTGGTAAAACACGCTGCTTTACATTCCTTCAAGACTTAGCCTGAAGGCTGCTCTCCATAGCTACCAATAGGATAGCTTTCATATAAGGTTGTCTTTAACCTATCACCATAAGGGGTTGTTTGGACTGAAACAAGGTGCCCACTAGAACTAGTGGACAGCACATATCAGGCCACCTTCTCACACTATGGTGAGATGCAAGGGGGGTGTATATTTCCATTTGGGGGGGAGTGAGTTGACAGTCGTGGTAGATGACCACATTGCTGTGGTGACACAGTCCAACAGGCAATTGCCATTCACAAGGCAGTGTGAGGTAGGACAGTCCAAAGAGTCAATGCAGTGGTGGAGAGGGTTGCCATCATGGCTGGTTCCGTGACTTGTGTCTGGCAGGTGCTTTGCCTCCAGATACTCCCAGGGTCTTCTTGGGACGGCCCCTTTGTCGTTTAGCCGGGGGGGGGGCCTGCTGCAGGGCCAGTGGGGTCTGAGGACTCACCCCTCTCTGTGGGCGCAGGGGAGGATGGTGAACTGTCATTCGCAGCCCACCAGAGGGAGGCGGAGGTGTTATCTGGGGCAAATGCCTATCCCTCAGTAGCGCCACTTGCTGGCCAAAGAGGTCCACAATTTATTCCATGCGTCTGTCAATGGACCTCATCAATAGGATGAGCTTGTGCAACAGATCGTCCGACCGGCCCGTTCATCTCTGGGCCTGTTCGTATGCGTCCAGTACTCTGGTGATGTGTTCCAGGGAGTGGGTCCCAGCCTCCTGGTGTCCCTGAGTGACCCTGCCCCTCCCACCTGCCCTGCTGCCACGGACCTGTTGCCTCACCACTGTGGGCACCAGCATCCTCTCCCTGCCCTCCTCCATGGGTGGTGTGTGCGGGGCATCCTCTGGGACAGGGAGGGTGTTGCCGGCAGCACCGGTGGTGGTGGTGGCCGCACAGGCCGTGACAGCAGGGGTGTGATGTGGAGTTGTTGTTGCCGCAGATGTGGTGGGGGGGACGCTGGGGTCCTGGGACCTGTTGCACCCTGGCACACCAGATGGGCCGGCCTCGAGCTCATCGTCCACGGAATCCTGGGAGTCAATATCCGAGAGTCCTTGTACCGGGGGTGGAGACTGGCTCTGCAGGTTGCTGGTGTTGTCCTCTGCAGTGAGTTCTTGGTCACCTGTGGGTCAGATGAGAAATGGTCATTGCAGTGCACCCGGCAAGCTTTGGGTTAGCTGTGTGTCATTCACATTTTGTACACTGCACAATTGACACATCATCACATTGCTGACTGTGTGTAGTACTGTGCTTCCTGACATAATACAGTGGTACAAGCATTAATTGTCCATGGTGCGAGGTGTCAGGGCATACCATTTGAGGTTTACTGGGACTTGTTGCCATCTAGGGCCTGGTACAACATGTGTTTAATTGTGGACTCATGGTTTAGTTGTCTGACCTAGCAGACGTCACATCTGGCCATGGACTGGCCATTGTCATCTTCTGCATCCCTTTGTCCTGTCATGTGCATATCTTGATTTGTGCCACCACACATGCTTTCATATTTTGAGAATGGTCCTTGTTGCACTTGCCCCATGGTGATGCACATGTAACTAGTTGCTGTGCATGAATGTGCCCAGGCTTTCTTCTACTTGTGCATTGGTGTGTCACACTTCAGTGGTTGTGACAGTTTCCTTGGCTTACCTGTGTGCACACTGTGCTTGGCAATGGGGTAGGTATGGGTCTTTGTGCAATGTGAGGGCTGGTGTTGTCATATGGCACCATTTAATTTGGGAAAAATGGGTGGGTGCAAGTACTGGCTACCTACCTGTAAGTTTGTTTGTTGTACTGCAATGGTTTCCAACTGGTGCTGGGTGGGGTGGGGGAGGGATCTATCCTGCTCAGGTGTGGGACAGGGGGCATGGTGGGAGTAGTAGTGCAGGCCCCCCACCCCAGACACCCTCATTGTAAAGATGGCTACCTAACTGTAAGTTTGTTTGTTGTACTGCAATGGCTTCCAACTGCTCCTGGGTGGGGTGGAGGAGGGCTCCATCTTGCTCGGCTGTGGGAAAGGGGGCATGGTGGGAGTAGTGGTGCAGGCCCCCCACCCCCAGACACCCTCATTGTGAAGATGTCTACCTACCTGTAAGTTTGATGAGGGTTGAGTAATGACTGACACATGCTTCTGGGTGGGGTGGTGGGAGGGATACATCCTGCTCAGGTGTGGGACCGGGGGCATGGTGGGAGTAGTAGTGCAGCCCTCCCAGACACAAACACCCTCATTGTGAAGATGGCTACCTACCTGTAAGTTTGATTGTTGTACTGCAATGGCTTCCAACTGCTCCTGGGTGGGGTGGGGTGGGGAAGGGATCCATCCTGCTGAGGTGCTGGACACAGGGACTTTTGGGAGTAGTAGTGCAGCACTCCCAGCCACAAACACACTCCCAGGGAAGATGGCTACCTACCTGTAAGTTTGATGAGGGTTTTGTAATGGCTGACACATGCTTCTGGGTGGGGTGGTGGGAGGGATCCATCTTGCTAGGCTGTGGGACAGGTGGCATGGTGGGAGTAGTGGTACAGGCCCGCACCCCCAGACACCCTCATTGTGAAGATGGCTACCTACCTGTAAGTTTGTTTGTTGTATTGCAATGGCTTCCAACTGCTCCTGGGTGGGGTGGGGGAGGGATCCATCCTGCTCAGGTGTGGGATGGGGCATGGTGGGAGCAGTAGTGCAGCCCTCCCTGACAAAACACCCTCATTGTGAAGATGGCTACCTACCTGTACATTTGTTTGGTGTACTGCAATGGCTTCCAACTGCTCCTGGGTGGGGTGGGGGAGGGAGCCATCCTGCTGAGGTGTGGGACACAGGGAATGTTGGGAGTAGTGGTGCAGTACTCCCAGCCACAAACACCCTCCCAGGGAAGATGGCTACCTACCTGTAAGTTTGATTTGGGTTGTGTAATGGCTGTCACATGCTTCTGGGTGGGGTGGTGGGAGGGATCCATCTTGCTAGGCTGTGGGACAGGGGGCATGGTGGGAGTAGTGCTGCAGGCCCCCCACCCCCAGTCACCCTCATTGTGAAGATGGCTACCTACCTGTAAGTTTGTTTGTTGTACTGCAATGGCTTCAAACTGCTCCTGGGTGGGGTGGGGGAGGCATCTTTCCTGCTCAGGTGTGGGCCAGGGGGCCTGGTGGTTGTTGTAGAGCTGTCTGCCTGTACACATGCCCCCATTGTTATGTTGTTAGCTATGTTTGTGGTGAATGGGAGTGGGTGAATGTTAGATCTGTGAGCCATGTTTTTGTGAGTGTGTGGTGCAGATGGATGGTGTGTGTCATAGGTGGTGTAGCTTTGTAGTTGTGCAAGGCAGTACATAGCAGGGTGGGGGTAGTAATTTGTTTGTACTTACCAGCCTCCACTCCCCCGGCTACTCCTGTGAGACTCTCTGGATGCAGTATGGCAAGCACCTTCTCCTGCCATTGTGTGAATGTTTTTTGTTGAATGGGAGGGCCACCGCCAGTCCTCTGATACAGCTCACGGTTCTTGCTCCTCCTTCATGATCTCCTTTTTTGATCTTGGGGTGGTCCTTACTGCATTGACCCTTTGGACTATCCTAGCCCACATTTGTGTCCTTGTGGCTAATGGTGTCTGTTAGACCAGGGTACCAAAAAGCTGTGGTTCCACTCTATCTCATCTACCATGACCTTCAACTCACTTGTCCGTGAATTAGGGCATTTTCTGTGTGGCCATGGTGTGTGGTGTGCAAAGTGATTGTGGGTGCAGGGGTGTGAGTGGTGGTTGTGGTTGTGCTGTGTATGGTGTGTGTTGTGCAGGTGGGTTAGTTGTGCTGGTTTGGAGGTGGTGGTGGTGCTGTGTGTGGTATGGCTGGTGATGTTGTGTCCTTTGCCTCTCCTGTCAGCTGGGGTATGTGTCCCTTCTCTCCTGGAGTTTTGCAAGGGATTGTGGTCAGTGAAGGGGCTGGTTTTATACACAGTAATGTGGGTGTCTCCAATTGGGGTGTTGCTGACAGGTGTGTAGTCCTGGGATTTGTATTTTTCGTTTTGCCATGTGGTTGTGTCATTGGGGTGTGTTTTGTGTATTTGGGAGGCATGTCTAGTTTTCTGTGTGCACTTTTTTGCCTTGTTGTGGGGTCTTGGCTACGTCCGCCATATTTTTGACGGTTCATCCCATTGTGCGACCGCGGCGGTCGGAGACGGCGGTATGTACCACAGGACCGTCGGGGATATACTAATTTCCGGGGCGGTGTCTCCGCTGTACTTGCGGTGGGTTGTTGTTTTTCCACCGCGATTCCGACCGCCGCAGACGGATTTTGGTCATCTCCGCCCACTATGGGCAGTTATTCTGGGCCTCGTACCGCCGTGGTTGGATTCTTTTGGCAGTTAATGCTAATTTGGCCGCCGGTTTTCCCACGGGGCTGGCAGGCGGTTGTTTTCCGCTTCCATGGCGGTCGGGGTGTTTTTCCGCCCTACATCCTAATGGACCTCTTACAGTCTCAAATGTAAATGATTCCATCCATGTTGTCTTCAGAGCAATGTGCACCCGTTTGAGTCTTCTCCAGATACAATTTTGCCTTATCTTCTCTACCTGGCTAAATCAGGCTTTCTGTTCACTTCTATTAAGGTACGTCTTGCCGCTATCTCTACTTACAGAAGTTCATCTGGAAGTTTATCTCTTTGTTCATGTCGATCGATAAAACAGTTCATGAAAGGACTTTTCAGAGTGCACCCTCTTATTAGAGCTCCTGCTCTAGAATGGAGACTTAGGGGCCGATTCCGATCCTGGAAAAATTTCCCCGTACGAATCGTATCCGGATTTTTTACCGTACGAATCGTACAAGTAGCGTACAAACTGCAAAGTACGATTTGTATGGGAAAAAGTCCATACGAATCGCATTGGGAAAATTTCCCCACACGTCCTCGGGTCGGAAAATGTGTCCGACACATCCCCGGACGATTTACCGTACGAATCAGAAAAATGAAGTCCGACCGCGCAAGTACGATCCGTCCCGTCCTTCCGATTTCACAACCGTATGGAAAAAACACCGTACGGACCGAACTCCTATAGCAACTATGGAGACATGTGCCCGCATACGTGCCGAACACCCCACCCCAGACCCCGTATGTACGCGCAGAACACCCCCCCAGCCCTCGTATGTACGCGCCGAACACCACCCCCCCTGCCCCTGCATGTATGCCCCAAACGCCCCCCCGGCCGTGGATGTACGCACCGAACCCCCACCAGTGTATGTTTGGAGCGTACCCCCACCCGTGTATGTATGGAGCGTTCCCACACCCCACCAGTGTATGTACGGAGTGTACCCCCACCCATGTATGAATGGAGTGTACCCCCACCCGTGTATGTACGGAGCGTACCAACACCCCACCAGTGTATGTACAGAGCGTACCCCCACCCGTGTATGAATGGAGCGTACCAACACCCCACCAGTGTATGTACGGAGCGTACCCCCACCCGTGTATGAATGGAGCGTACCCCCACCCGTGTATGTACAGAGCGTACCCCCACCCGTGTATGTACGGAGTTTACCAACACCCCACCAGTGTATGTACGGAGCGTACCCCCACCCGTGTATGAATGGAGCGTACCAACACCCCACCAGTGTATGTACGGAGCGTACCCCCACCCGTGTATGAATGAAGCGTACCCCCACCCGTGTATGGACGGAGCATACCCACACCCGTGTATGATTGGAGCGTACCCACACCCCACCAGTGTATGTACGGAGCGTACCCCCACCCGTGTATGGACCTAGCGTACCCCCAGCCGTGTATGCATGGAGCATACCAACTCCCCACCCGTGTATGTATGGAGCGTATCCCCACCCGAGGCTGACAGAGGGAGGGAGAAAGGGAGACAGAGGGAGACGGACAGAGGGAGGAGGGTGACAGAGGGAGGGAGAAAGGGAGACGGACAGAGGGAGACGGACAGAGGGAGGAGGCTGACAGAGGGAGGGAGAAAGGGAGACAAAGGGAGACGGACAGAGGGAGGAGGTTGACAGAGGGAGACGGACAGAGGGAGGAGGCTGACAGAGGGAGTGAGAAAGGGAGACAAAGGGAGACGGACAGAGGGAAGAGGGTGACAGAGGGAGGGAGACAGAGGGAGACGGACAGAGGGAGGAGGCTGAGAGAGGGAGGGAGAAAGGGAGACAGAGGGAGACGGATAGAGGGAGGAGGTTGACAGAGGGAGACGGACAGAGGGAGGAGGCTGACAGAGGGAGGGAGAAAGGGAGACAGAGGGAGACCAAATCACCCTTGGGTGGTGTGGCCATGTCCGCTCATCAGCAGGTGGACTGTGTGCATGTAGACAAGGTTTGGCAGTGCGTGAACCCCCCCATCAACCTTTGATAAACACTGGGCCATGTGTCAATCTGTGCACGAGTACATCCGTGCTGCAGGCACAAACCTAACCTTACACCCAGTATACCCACCCACTGTGTTTGTCAGAACCCTGTCACAAATGCTTAAGTTACCTACCTGCATTCTCAAATAGCATGGAAAAAACACCATTTGGCCACGTACAGTGCAACACGTAAGACGGCTCTGCATGGCTTGCTACGCCCGCTCACTACACTGCTGACTGCGTTCCAAAAAGATGCATCATCTAAGATTGTGTCACACATAGGTAAAGTGTCGAAAGCTGTGGCCAAGGGACATACCCATGCACAAGTGCACTGTGAGAGGAATGCAAGCCAAATCCAACCACCCAGAGGAACTGTGCCTAATCAAAAATGAATGAAACATGGATGTCGCATGTAACACAATTAACATTGTCTCTCCCACACACAGGTCAACGTCGTCGATCTCCCCCCAACACTGGGGGGGAAGACTCACAGGACCAGGCTCTGCGTGAAGAGGACCCCACCGGCAGCGACGACTCTCACCACTCTGTGGATGACCCAGACCAACCTGGCCCCTCTGGTGTCCAACCACCTGCAGCACCTGCGTCAGGTACAACTATGCCAACCACCACCCCCATTCCTGCCACATCCCAGGAGACACCCAGGAGCCCTGCCCGCACACAACAACACAGCCAGTCTGTCCAGGAGGGCCAAGGTTCTCCGGGCACCCAGGAGGAGGCAGGCGACACCGCAAATGCCATCCCTCAGGGGTCCCGGAGACCCGATGTGCCCACAACGGCAGGCCAGGCGACAGTGGGCAGGGGTGGTGGGAGTGGAGGACGGCGGAGGCGCGAACCTGACCAGTTGTCTCAGGAACCGGTAATGTCACACGTCAGCAACATCCTGGACACATACCGGCGTGACACCAGGGGCATGATCCAGGTTGCGTCCACCCTCACAGACAGCAAGGGGACCCTCGAGGAGATGAAGACCCTGCAGGCCGAGCAACATGCCTGTCAACAGCGACACCAAGGACGGATGGAGGCAAGACAGGCTGAGCTCGTGGCGGTGCAAACGGACATGACCCGTGTACTCCGTCGGATTGCCGAAAACATGGGCAACCCTCCGTGCCACCAGGCGAAGAACATCACCACCCACAGGGAGGGATCAGGAGGAGGAGGATTCATCCGACGGAGCATCACAAGCATCATCATGGCCTGCTTCTGAGGGTCCCCGCAGGAAGGTGGGTCGTCCACGCAAAAGACCGTGAGAGTCAGCGGAACATCACCATCTCCCAGGTCACCTGGCCTGGCACCTGGCCCTCTGGCCCAACAGCAGCACATCATCACATGACATTCTCTGGCACATGGACTTGCTGGTCACTGTCTGACCAATGTTGACAAAGACTGTGGCATAGACTCTGATGACTTCCAATGGCAAGGATACCAACTCCCCCTGTGAACTTTGGATTCTACACTCCCGCAAAGCACCTCTTGTCATCCCCCCAAACACGTACCCCACCACAAATAAAAATCATCACAATCACGAGATGATGCCGTCATTTTGCATTATTCCACTACATGTGTGTGTTGTAAAGTCAAACCATGCCTGATTTCAGAAGTAACTCCAACCATCCATACCCTGGGGTCTTAGTCTGGCACAGGACACACATGGGGCACAATGTATCATCCAATACAGACATGGAGCACCATACTCACCCGTGATGGGCCCAACCAGCTGAGGGGGTGCCCGGACAACTGTGCTTACAGACCTATTTAGAAGAGCAACAGTCATGCGCAGAGGTCAGGGATCATGTGGAGTGTCATGGGGTGCTACTCCCAGGTATGTGTAGACACGTGGCAGAACCATGTCCTGCATGCCTGAGTCAGGTGGATGTGGAGAATGGTGGGCCGGCCAAGGTTGGATGCATGGAGATGGCACAATGGGGTGTTGGATCACAGTGCCACAAGGTTGTGTTGTGGTTGTGGGCTGCATCCTGAGTGTGTGCGTGGATTGAGAAGGTCATCCTGCAGCTGGCAGTGATCCATTCCCCCCATCTCTGTTGGACGTTGATGTGGCCTGGTCGCCGGATGTAGAAGCAGAGCTGTGCAGATGCACCCTGGATGTGGACAAGTATCATGGGAGTTGTAACGCACATGTCCATAGAGTGCAGGGTAGGATTAGACACGGATGTCGTAGTTGACCTGGGGGATGGTCTCTCTTGCCTTGAGGTGGATGGAACTGGAGATCTTGTGCATAATGCAGAGTGTGCTGCAGCATGAGGCACAGATGCTGCTGATCAGCATAGCACATGTCAGCAAGCAATCCATGATGAACACCAGCTCGTTTGCGTGGACACTGGGTGCCCTTGCTGCAGGGCCTGCAGCAGCATGCGCCATGTCAAGAAAACAATGGCACAAGTTGCACACAAAGACAAGGATCTCAGGAAAGAACTATGCAAAAGGTGTATGTCAAGGAAGGAATGTCTGGTTCAACATGGCACACACACACACAATGGATGCACATGCAGCACAGTGGCCGTCGTGGAGACTGACATGCCACAATACCTACACAGCCATGGACATTATGCACAATACAGATTCTAATCCCTGACAAACAGCTTGCATCTTGCTACTCTACGCATAGACTCATATGCACTATCTCTGATAACTATGCCAGACATGCCGCATGCACAGTGGCAACAGACCACCATTGACAGAGATGAGGCACCTTGGAGGCAGAGGGACACCTTTATTAGTCATGTGTGTCGGAATGCTAATGCAACTCTGTCAACACATACACAGGTCATGTGGATGAAAATGTGGGACCGACACTGGCACCCCCCTTTGCACCACAGATGCTGGAAATCCATAGAACTGGCACACAAGTGACGGGTTACAGCTAAACACCCCCTGCTGCTCACGGAGAGGCTGCTATACACCATTGAGCCTCTAATGGGGAATTCACACACCATGTCAACCCGGTGCAACCCGTATGTTTCCGAGGGCAGTGTTACACACATTGATGGCTTCATCACAATCCACAATCCCATTACAGATGACTGTCACCAAGTCTGACCATCAATTCAGGTGAATTCAGCTCCATGTCATGTGCCCCATGGTGCTTCTACATGTATGCAAAGTAACCAAACATGAACAGGAGCAGTGCACACACATTCAAAACAAATACCACTCCCAAAAAGCCGTGCTGCATCCCTTACCCTAAGGAGATTTTCAAACTTGTCCTTGCATGTAACGCTGATTCACCACATGTTGCTGTGTTCATGAGGAATAGCAGGAGCACAACAATGCCACCAGCAGACAGCATGCGCAAGTACCTGTGGATGAGAGACACACCAGAAGTCAGCCAAAAGAAGCACATCCGCATGCATGTGCATGTACTCGACACGTATAAGGTTGTCAACATGCTAGGTGACAATGATGACTCTGGAAAAACATTCTTCTATTGCACCATCACTCGAGTGACACATCCAAACACACCTCTGACTCACTTGGCAGACATGCAGATGGACACACACATTGCAACACATGCCACACACGGCCCAATGCGTGCACACTCAGACACTGGAACTCACCACTAAGCAAAGAAGTTGCGTATGAGCCGACTCCGGATGTCCTCTACCGCCTCCTCCTCCTCCACATCACTTGCCTCGTGACCAAGCCCTTCATCCTCCACGGGTGGATGGTCCTGCTCATCCGGATCCAGGATGAGTGGCACAGCTTTCTCCACTGCCATGTTGTGCAGCATGCAGCACACGAGGAAGATCTTGCAGACCTTCACCGGTGCATATGGGAGTGCGCCACCGGTCTTGTGGAGGCAACGGAATCGGCTCTTCAGGAGGCCAAACGTCCTCTCTATCACTCGCCTGGTCCGCCCATGGGCGTTGTTGTAGCGGTGCTCGGCAGCCGTGCTGGGGTTGCAGAGAGGCGTGATCAGCCATGGCATGTTGGGATAGCCAGCGTCCCCTACATGGAAACATCATGGACAAAAGTGGGTCAGGAGAAGCAGTAAGACAGGAAGATGACGTTAAATACAGGAGTGCCAGAGTATACCCACCAACAATACATGCTCGTTCGTTGCGCAGCTGTAGCATCATTTCAGGCACCCTGCTACGCCTCATGATGTAGGCATCGTGTGCTGATCCTGGAAAACGAGCACAGACATGTGAAATCACCATGTTGGCAAGACACACCACAAGGGCATAAATGGAGTGGTAATGCTTGCGGTTCCTATACGCTACCTCCTGTGCCTGTGGTGGTACCAAAGCCACATGTGTTTCATCTATGGACCCAATTACATGGGGCATCCCTCCCAGGGCATAGAACTCACGCTTGATACATGTCAACTGCTCAGGAGTTGGGAATTTAATGAACTCATCCAGGTGATCCAACATGGCCTCTAAAAAATCATGCAGAACACGGCTGAACATGGTTTGGGACATGCCACCAACATGAGCAATGGTATATTGAAAGGTACCCGTGGCAAAGAAATGTAGGGCTGCCATCACCTTCATCTTGGGTGTCAGTGCAGTAGGATACCTGTGTAGCGGTTGGAGGTGTGGTGCCAGCCGTGTCGTCAAGTCCTCAATCAACTGTTGGGGGAAGCGGTAGCGACGTATACAGTCATGTTCCCTCAGGTCAGCCAAGTCCCGAATTGGTCGAGGGAAGGGACAACGAAGAGTGAGTACAGTACACCACCAATGTCAATGTACTGGGCACATGTTCAACAGGCAATACACATATGCTACATACAGAGTCAGGTCTGTGCAATATGCCCTGGACACGTATGCCAGGCAGGTGACTCTCCTACCAAGAGCCAGCCACAAACGTGGATTCTCAAGCTCAACATGACATGGCATGAAACTAGCGGTGGGCCAGTGTGAGTGAACAGGCAGACGCATCATAGGAGTGCCAGACATCTGCATATGTGCAGAATAAGTTAATCATACAGACAGGTTGCGGAACACTAGAGGCACAGGTCACATGTCATATAAAAAGGACAGACCACACACCTTGCCATGAAGGAGTACATGTCAAGACTGATCGCACATACATTGAGAGTATGCAGATATGTCCTTGTTTTGAAACTCCGTGTCGATGCATACATACACACCTTACGTCGGATTACACATGTGGGCTGGTGTGCGTAACAGTGTGCCATGCCCATCTACACACAGACACATGTTGGTTGCAGCAACTGCAGATGCATTTGACCAAACACCTACAGCAAACCTATGGGAACACATGACACACATATGTCATAGTTACAGCGTGCAACGCGGGCATTCACATCTCAGTTGTAACATTCCGTGTGCCTGGCATCAGGGGACAGTTGCGGGTGTCGGTGACTGTGCCATGCCAGTGACGCATGCCTCAATAAGTCTGTACTATATGCACACATGTCAAAGGAGTGAAGGGGATGTGTGGCACATAGTGCACCATCACACATGACATGTGTACACAGCTTATTTGCTTCACACCTCAGGAGTAATGTGCCACATCACAGCCTGACACACCTGTGCCCGACACATGTAGTACTGCACAGACAATGCCTTGATGTCCAGCCTTGTCCAAGTATGACAGCTCTATTCCTGTCTGTGTGCCGCCTGTCACCACTGTCAGGTGTGAAACGCACCGTACATACGCACTGAGGGCGTGTGTACGGTCCCTATCACAATGGGAGTGCTGGTGTATGCGTACGCCATAGTAATACAGACCGTACACGTGTGTGTAGGGTCCCCATCACTATGGGAGTGTTGGCGTATGCGTACGCCATAGTAATACGGACCGTACAGGCGTGTGTACGGTCCCTATCACAATGGGGGTGCTGGCGTATGCGTACACCATAGTAATACGGACCGTACAGGCGTGTGTACGGTCCCTATCACAATGGGAGTGCTGGCGTATGCGTACGCCATAGTAATACGGACCGTACAGGCGTGTGTAGGGTTCCTATCACTATGGGAGTGCTGGCGTATGCGTACGCCATAGTAATACGGACCGTACAGGCGTGTGTAGGGTCCCTATCACTATGGGAGTGCAGGCGTATGAGTACGCCATAGTAATACGGACCGTACACGCGTGTGTATGGTCCGTATTACTATGGCGTACGCATACCCCAGCACTCCCATAGTGATAGGGACCGTACACGCGTGTGTACGGTCCGTATTACTATGGCGTACGCATACGCAAGCACTCCCATAGTGATAGGGACCCTACACATGCCTGTACGGTCCGTATTACTATAGCGTACGCATATGCCAGCACTCCCATAGTGATAGGGACTGTACACGCGTGTGTACGGTCCGTATTACTATGGCATACGCATACGCCAGCACTTCTATAGTGATAGGGACCCTACACACGCCTGTACGGTCCATATTACTATGGCGTACGCATACGCCAGCACTCCCATAGTGATAGGGACCATACATGCGTGTGTACGGTCCGTATTACTATGGCGTATGCATACGCCAGCACTCCCATAGTTATAGGGACCCTACACACGCCTGCACGGTCCGTATTACTATGGCGTACGCATACGCCAGCACTCCCATAGTTATAGGGACCCTACACACGCCTGTACGGTCCGCATTACTATGGCGTACGCATATGCCAGCACTCCCATAGTGATAGGGACCGTACACGCGTGTGTACGGTCCGTGTTACTATGGCGTACGCATACGCCAGCACTTCCATAGTGATAGGGACCCTACACACGCCTGTACGGTCTGTATTACTATGGCGTACGCATACGCCAGCACTCCCATAGTGATAGGGACCGTACACGCGTGTGTACGGTCCGAATTACTATGGCGTACGCATACGCCAGCACTCCCATAGTTATAGGGACCCTACACACGCCTGTACGGTCCGTATTACTATGGCGTACGCATACGCCAGCACTCCCATAGTGATAGGGACCGTACACGGCTGTGTACGGTCCGTATTACTATGGCGTACGCATACGCCAGCACTCCCATAGTGATCGGGACCGTACACGGCTGTGTACGGTCCGTATTACTATGGCGTACGCATACGCCAGCACTCCCATAGTTATAGGGACCCTACACACGCCTGTACGGTCCGCATTACTATGACGTACGCATATGCCAGCACTCCCATAGTGATAGGGACCGTACACGCGTGTGTACGGTCCGTATTACTATGGCGTACGCATACGCCAGCACTTCCATAGTGATAGGGACCCTACACACGCCTGTACGGTCCGTATTACTATGGCGTACGCATACGCCACCACTCCCATAGTGATAGGGACCGTACACGCGTGTGTACGGTCCGAATTACTATGGCGTACGCATACGCCAGCACTCCCATAGTTATAGGGACCCTACACACGCCTGTACGGTCCGTATTACTATGGGGTACGCATACGCCAGCACTCCCATAGTGATAGGGACCGTACACGGCTGTGTACGGTCCGTATTACTATGGCGTACGCATACACCAGCACTCCCATAGTGATAGGGACCCTACATTCGCCTGTACGGTCCGTTTCACTGCATTCGGGGTGCCCTAGGGCCGTGGAACGCATCGTACCTGTGTGTAAATATTGAAATAACATAGGGGACACATGAGGGACAAGTATAAGGGCCTAAATGCATGCTGGTTGTCATGGAGACCGAGTTTAAAGTTTGCATTTTTGCATCAGGTGGTCAGCAGAAGTCGGTTGGAAACAATATACTTTGTTGCAAAGTGGTTGTTGACTTGAGATCATGCTCAATTTTTAAACCATGCAAAGCCACTCACTGGGGTAGGTTTAAAGGGATTGGAGGAAACGTAGGATGTTAATGTGACTGACCGATCACTCTGTACATTCACCATGGAGGAGAATTTGGCGTTGGTGGATGTGATCCTCCCACAGTACACCATGCTGTATGGTCGACCAGGGAAGCAGGTGGGTGCTGACTCCACTAGCTTAGACTGTGCCCCTTTTTTGTGACTGTGACTTCTGGCATTGTGTCCATGTGTGACAGACATGCAATGTTGTTTAGAGTGGGTCCCAGGGTGGGGAATGCCTCATGTCTCCCATGCAGAGCATGCTGTAGTTCCTGTGTGCACTCCTCACTTGCAAAGTGCTTACTGTGACAATCAATGCATGGTGCATGCCACATTCAGCCTGGCTACTCCTCCTGGGAATGTTGTTTCTACAGTCCTGATGTGAGTCTGTGGTCCCCCCAGTGTGACAGGTGACAGTACCCATAGATGTGTGCTTGTTTAGTGTACCTGTGCTCAGAGTGTCCAAATTATGTGTTCGTGCCCTGGACATTGGTATGTGTGTGTGAGTCCCCTGTCATGTGGGTGATTGCATATGTGGAGTGTTGCACGCCAGCTGCATGAGGGATGGATATACCCTGCCCATCTGATGTAAGCAGGGAGCAGTGCTGTGTGACTGCTGTGCTGAGCCAGCCCCACACCTGTGACACCCCCAGTCAAGTGGCACATGGGCAGAGTGAGTTTTGTACCCGCAGTTGGCAATGGTAGGTGATTGTCCTGTTCCTGTGTGTGTCTGTGTACTCTGCTGAGGTTGCGTCAGTGGGCTGGGGCATGTGAATGCTTTGAGGTGCTGTACATAATCCTGGTGTAGCTTGTGATGCACAGTGTGATCCAGGATCATTGATTGTGTGGCACCCCTCATGCCACCTGTGTACTTTCAATGCCACGTAGTGCATTTGGGCTTCCCCAGAGGAAAATGTCCCTATGACAAAGGTGCAATGAGTTGCCTGCATACCATGGCCTGTTCAAACAAGACAATTTATTGATATGTGTGTCTCTGTGTCATTGCTCAGGTGTATTAAAGTATTCTCACTTTTGCATCCTCACAGGTAGGCGTCCATGCCAAGGGGGAGATATGGAAGCAAGCCGTCAGTGACGTGAGGAAGACGGAGAGTCGGAAGCGGCGCCTAGCCCAGGTGAGGAAACGCTGGCAGGATATCCGGTGCTGGACGAGTAGGATCGCACGGGTCCTGCTGGGGGACTCACCTGAGAGCCACAAGAACCGTGGGCGCCGGCGTCTGACCCACATCCATAAGCGTGTGCTGGCGGTGGTCTTCCCCGACTTGGATAGGCGCTTACGGGAGAAGCAGCAGCAGGAAGGGGGTAGGTACATGTGTGCTTGTTGTGTGTCACCAGCTTTTGGAAGTGCGCAGTTGCATGGATACACTGCCAGGGTTTAAATGTGCAGTGCATGACCTGTTCCCCAAAGTAAACCGGTGCTGTTCTTCCCCCCTTCCCTTCCTTGCCATGTGTTCCCTGGTCTGTGTGTAGTCTCTTGCACAAGGTTATCTAGGCTGGCAGTTAATCCAAGTGCCCAATGCTTGCAGCATCATGTGTGGGGGTGGTGTGTAACAGGTTTTGGGACCTTGCCTGTGCCCTGGCCAGTTCAGTCATTGTGGGGTCCATGTCAGTTGGCACTGATGGGGAGTGCCGACATAGGAGTGTGTCTTAAAAGTGTACTGCCTTACAGCATGCATGTCCAGTGTTGTGCCCTCTGACATGATGTGCATGAGTGGGAGTAATGCATAGTGCAGGGACGGTTGCTTCAGTTGCAGTCATATCCATCCAGGACCATGGAGGAGTGTGGCCACTACCGTGCCCTGGGGCACCTTTTCCTAGGTATCATGTGTGTCATCCAACAATGTGGACATTCTCTGTGTCTTCGGCATAGGTTGGGCTCTGTGGCATTGTACCCTGGCCTCATCTGTATTTACGTAAACTGTGCTACATGTGTCCACTGTACAGTGTGACACAATTTTGCTTGTGCATACTCACAGTGGGCAGTGCCTGTGTGTCTTGGTACGACAATCTGATGATGGTTGATTGTCAATGATATATGTGGACAGGCGCACCAGGGGTAGTTTGTGTACAATCAGGATTTAGTGCAGGCCATGTGTTTTTATCCCAGAGTAAGAGGTGTAAGTACTTCCTCTGTCTCAATCACATTGTCTCAGGTAGGGGGTGGTTTGTGCGGGCAAGGCCTACATGTAAAAATCTGAAGTCTCCTTGCTAGGTCTGGCCTGTGTGTGATGTTTGTCTGGACATACACTCAAGGTGCAGTGACCCAGTCATGCTGGGCATGGTTTAATGTATTAGCTTTGCAGCATGTGCAAAAAGTTAATAGACATGGTTCCTGCTCATCCCTTTTTTGGCAACGCTGTGTGGTGCAGATGCTGTGCACGATTGTCCCCAGAGACTGGCTCCTCTGTCCAATTTGATATCAAGTAATTTGCTGTTGTGTCATGCTCTCCATTGTTTCTCAGTGGCATGGTGGGTCAACCAACTGTGTTTTGCAGGGCCTACATATGTACCTTGTATTGTAGATGTTACTCATGTTGCTTTTCAGGCTATGCACTGTGACCTATGTAGATTTGACTCATGTGACATATGTATACAGGTGTCTGATTATTTCCTCTCTCTTCACCTTGCCCACAGCATCGTCGGGGGACTCCGAGGGAGACACTGGCACGGACCGTGAGGAGGGATCGAGCACCAGTGCTGTCTTGTCTGGCGCATCGAGTGGCACGGAGGCCGAGGGGAGTGAGGCGGAGGACCTGTCCAGTCCCACCACCGAATATGACGCTGACGGGTCCGAGGCTGAGCTCCCAGAGGGGGCGGAGGCAGCTCCCACAGCTGAAACCAGCACTCAATCTCTACCCGCCCCCTCCATTACCATCACCGGCCTCCCACTTGCTCGGGTCCCTTCCCGCCGTGCTAGGTCACCACGTGTCTCCTTCTTGCCAGGCACCGCACCCCCTGCCCCTGTCTCCACTGCTGCCGTGAATGCCGAGTCTGTGGACATCCTGCGCCAGTTGCAGGTTGGTGAGACTGCGATGCTTAATGTCCTCCATGGCCACACCCGTGTGCTCACCCAGATGGAGGCATACATGGAGGGCATCTCAGCTGTGCAGTCTGACCAACGCCAGTTGCTGAGGTCCATAGACTCGACACTGACTGCAGCAGTGGATCTCCTGCAGCGCTGCGTCCCCCCCACCCCTGCACCATCCACATTTCCCACTCCCATGCCTGTCCCACGCACACCCAGACGTCACCATGCACGCACCCCACCAGACACAGGCACCACACCACCAGGGAAGGCCAAGCGCACACCTCCTCTCAGGCACACACAGGGTGAAGTAGGCACACCCACTGGGTCGGGGGGCAAACGGAAGACACGCAGCCACAGTGGCAGTCCACATTCCTCACAACCCACTCCCCCCGAATCTACTCCCCTCAGCTCTCCTGGCCAAGATTCCAACAAAGATTCCTTCATGGCCGCTCTGTCCCTGAGCCCCAAAGTGACACCACCCCGCAAGCGGTCAAAGGAGTCCCCCCCCTGTCCACACCCTCCCCCAGTAGCGCTGCGACCCATCCCTCCGACCCCCCCCCTCCTTGGGGCCTGTGGTTCCTTTGGGTGCAGGGGAGACGCTGGGGGACCTTGCAACCGTGTGCAGCGCCATTCTCACCACCACCTTTGGCGCTGCCCCACCCCCTGTGGTGGAGTCCTCCGTCCCTGCACCCACAACACCTGCCCTTGCCCCTTCTGTCCCTGTGGTGCCTGGTCCTTCCCCCCCACATCATGCCTCCCCCTGTGGAAGCAAAGGAGGTATGAACTGTGCAGGCAAGCTAGGGGACACGCGTCCCTATGTGTCCCCCACCAGGAATTGGACTATGGACTGCCCTATGGGCCTTGTACATATTGAACTTTTATTAACAGTTTTTTCTTTTCATGCTGAATAAAGCAATGTTTTATTTTTCCTTTGTACGCTACTGCTTTTCTGGTATTGCTGTTGGTGGTGCTGCTCCATGATTTGGGGTGGTGATAATGTGTTAGGTGTCTGGGAAATGTTGTGGTGTGCTGCTCATGGGGTGGACCCTGGTATCTGTGTGCCATCACAAGGGCTCTGCAAATAATCTTTGGTCATGTGTGTTCTTACTGTATGGTGAAATTGTCCCAAGGTGTGATCCTTCCTCTGTGGACCCTGACATCTTCCCTGCAGGGTGTTTCCAATATGTTGTTCTGAGCTGAGTCTACATTTCCTTGGTGTGTGACAGATCCATACAACTTTGGCCATGCATGCTGGGCAATGTCTCCACCTGCATCATTAGTGGCATCATTGGTGGTCACTGTACTTGTGTATGGAGTTTATTGACATTACTTCATGTGGACATGTTCCCTTTTACACACTATGCATGTGTGTACTCCCAGCCTCGCACACATGTGTTACGTGTTCTGCAGGGTCTTTGGGCACCGGACTGACATTTGTGGCCATTGTATCTGTGGGTACTCCACCCTTTTCTTTCCATGGGCACTGCTGGGAGGACTCTGCACCCACCCCTCCTGTGTCTGGGCACTGCTGGGAGGACTCTGCACCCACCCCTCCTGTGTCTGGGCACTGCTGGGAGGACTCTGCACCCACCCCTCCTGTGTCTGGGCACTGCTGGGAGGACTCTGCGCCCACCCCTCCTATGTCTGGGCACTGCTGGGAGTGATAGGCACCCACCCCTCCTATGTCTGGGCACTGCTGGGAGGACTCTGCACCCACCCCTCCTGTGTCTGGGCACTGCTGGGAGTGATAGGCACCCACCCCTCCTATGTCTGGGCACTGCTGGGAGTGATAGGCACCCACCCCTCCTATGTCTGGGCACTGCTGGGAGGACTCTGCACCCACCCCTCCTGTGTCTGGGCACTGCTGGGAGGACTCTGCACCCACCCCTCCTATGTCTGGGCACTGCTGGGAGGACTCTGCACCCACCCCTCCTGTGTCTGGGCACTGCTGGGAGGACTCTGCACCCACCCCTCCTGTGTCTGGGCACTGCTGGGAGGACTCTGCGCCCACCCCTCCTATGTCTGGGCACTGCTGGGAGTGATAGGCACCCACCCCTCCTATGTCTGGGCACTGCTGGGAGGACTCTGCACCCACCCCTCCTGTGTCTGGGCACTGCTGGGAGTGATAGGCACCCACCCCTCCTATGTCTGGGCACTGCTGGGAGTGATAGGCATCCACCCCTCCTATGTCTGGGCACTGCTGGGAGGACTCTGCACCCACCCCTCCTGTGTCTGGGCACTGCTGGGAGTTATAGGCACCCACCCCTCCTATGTCTGGGCACTGCTGGGAGTGATAGGCACCCACCCCTCCTATGTCTGGGCACTGCTGGGAGGACTCTGCACCCACCCCTCCTGTGTCTGGGCACTGCTGGGAGTGATAGGCACCCACCCCTCCTATGTCTGGGCACTGCTGGGAGTGATAGGCACCCATCCCTCCTATGTCTGGGCACTGCTGGGAGGACTCTGCACCCACTCCTCCTGTGTCTGGGCACTGATGGGAGGACTCTGCACCCACCTCTCCTATGTCTGGGCACTGCTGGGAGGACTCTGCACCCACCCCTCCTGTGTCTGGGCACTGCTCGGAGGACTCTGCACCCACCCCTCCTGTGTCTGGGCACTTCTGGGAGGACTCTGCGCCCACCCCTCCTATGTCTGGGCACTGCTGGGAGTGATAGGCACCCACCCCTCCTATGTCTGGGCACTGCTGGGAGGACTCTGCACCCACCCCTCCTGTGTCTGGGCACTGCTGGGAGTGATAGGCACCCACCCCTCCTATGTCTGGGCACTGCTGGAAGTGATAGGCACCCACCCCTCCTATGTCTGGGCACTGCTGGGAGGACTCTGCACCCACCCCTCCTGTGTCTGGGCACTGCTGGGAGTTATAGGCACCCACCCCTCCTATGTCTGGGCACTGCTGGGAGTGATAGGCACCCACCCCTCCTATGTCTGGGCACTGCTGGGAGGACTCTGCGCCCGCCCCTCCTGTGTCTGGGCACTGCTGGGAGTGATAGGCACCCACCCCTCCTATGTCTGGGCACTGCTGGGAGGCCTCTGCACCCACCCCTCCTGTGTCTGGGCACTGCTGGGAGTGATAGGCACCGACCCCTCCTATGTCTGGGCACTGCTGGGAGGACTCTGCGCCCACCCCTCCTGTGTCTGGGCACTGCTGGGAGTTATAGGCACCCACCCCTCCTATGTCTGGACACTGCTGGGAGTGATAGGCACCCCCCCTCCTATGTTTGGGCACTGCTGGGAGGACTCTGCACCCACCCCTCCTGTGTCTGGGCACTGCTGGGAGGATTCTGCACCCACCCCTCCTATGTCTGGGCACTGCTGGGAGGACTCTGCACCCACCCCTCCTGTGTCTGGGCACTGCTAGGAGGTCTCTGCACCCACCCCTCCTGTGTCTGGGCACTGCTGGGAGTGATAGGCACCGACCCCTCCTATGTCTGGGCACTGCTGGGAGGACTCTGCGCCCACCCCTCCTGTGTCTGGGCACTGCTGGGAGTTATAGGCACCCACCCCTCCTATGTCTGGACACTGCTGGGAGTGATAGGCACCCACCCCTCCTATGTTTGGGCACTGCTGGGAGGACTCTGCACCCACCCCTCCTGTGTCTGGGCACTGCTGGGAGGATTCTGCACCCACCCCTCCTATGTCTGGGCACTGCTGGGAGGACTCTGCACCCACCCCTCCTGTGTCTGGGCACTGCTAGGAGGTCTCTGCACCCACCCCTCCTGTGTCTGGGCACTGCTGGGAGGACTCTGCGCCCACCCCTCCTATGTCTGGGCACTGCTGGGAGGACTCTGCACCCACCCCTCCTATGTCTGGCCATGTACGCTCGGGACATACACGGGTGGGGGTATGCTCCGTACATACACGGGTGGGGTGTGGGTACGCTCCATTCATACACGGGTGGGGGTACGCTCCGTACATACACTGGTGGGGTGTGGGTACGCTCCATTCATACACGGGTGGGGGAACGCTCCATACATACACGGGTGGGGGTACACTCCGTACATTCACGTACCCACGCTCGGCAGGCCTGGGTACGGCCCGTACCCATGCCTTTGGAATGTGGGTACGGTGCGTACCACCATTGTTGAAGTGCCGTAGGGGTCCGCATCGTACCCAGGCCTTAAGAGCGTGGGTACGGGTTGTACCACGCGTTCCCCAACATCACTCCAACAATGGCGGTACGGCCCGTACCCACGTTCTAAAGGCCTGGGTACGGACCGTACCAGCATTGTTGGGGTGATGTAGGGGTACGTGTGGTACGACCCATACCCACGCTCTGAAGGCCTGGGTACGGTGCGTACCCCTACGGCACCCCATTGGGGGTCCGCACCATACCCAGGCCTGAAGAGCGTGGGTACGGGCCGTACCGCCATTGTTGGAGTGACGTAGGGGTACGTGTGGTACGACCCGTACCCACGCTCTTAAGGCCTGGGTACGGTGCGGACCCCGAATGGGGTGCCGTAGGGGTACGCACCGTACCCAGGCCTTCAGAGCGTGGGTACGGGTCGTACCACGCATACCCCTACATCACCCCAACAATGCTGGTACGGCCCTTACCCAGGCCTTTAGAACATGGGTGCGGGCCGTACCGCCATTGTTGGGGTGACGTAGGGGTGGGCGTGGTACAACCTGTACCCACGCTCTTAAGGCGTGGGTACGGTACGTACCGGAATTGTTTTGTTGCCGGTTCGCATCAACTTCCACTTCCGTTGTGGCGGACGCTTGCGTTGCTGGACACGCCCCCACCCCCTCGAGGTGACCAGGTCCTGCAGGTCAGGTATGTCCAGGGCATGTCTGATTTGGGACTTGGGTGGGGGTTATGTGTCCTGCCCCTGCCCCCCCCCCTTTGCTCCTGGGTGTTGTTCTGACCTTCTGCGGCGTCTGCGTCGGTTCCTGTAGAGCAGGTGGAATGCTATGAGGGCTGGGATGACACGTAGGTTCGGGTCCATGGCTGTCCGTCGCGTACAGGTGCTCCTTGTGCGCGTCGTCCTGATTTCCCGGCAGTTTTTGGCAGCCGGAGAATATAATCCGTGCGGGGTGACGTCGGTGCGGATCGTACTTCCTGGTTCGTGAAACACAGCCTGAATGCGTCCCGACGTCACGTCGGCGCTTTCCCGGATCACATTTGTATGTATATTTTCGTCGGTCGGTGTTTTGTACGAATCGTACGGAAATAGTGTTTCCATATGAATCGTACTTGCATTTTTGTAATGTTTTTGGACCTGGTACGAGTCGGACGGAGAAAACGCTCCGACCGACGGTTCGTACCCGGTTTTTCCAGGATCCGAATCGGCACCATAATTTAGTTCTTGCACAATTTATGAAACCCCCCTTTGAGCCTGTACACAGAACTGAGCTTAAGTTTATTTCCTGGAAATTTGCATTATTGCTGGCTCTTACTTCAGCCAGGAGAGTCAGCGAAAGTCAAGCTTTCACGATTAAAGAACCTTACCTTCATTTTACAAATGACTATGTAATGCTTAAAACAAATTATAACAAATCCAGTATTTATTATAAAGGTACTTTCTGCTTTCCATCTTAATGAGCTGGTTATTCTGAGAACATTCTTTTTAAATTCTACTTTCCCGGCAGAAAAAGCTCTTCATACATTGGATATACAGAGATGTCTCAAATTCTATTTATCACATACTAAAAGCATCTGAAAATCTGATCAGCTGTTTGTCTCCTCTGGTTTACAAAAGCCAGGTACTCCAGTTACTAAAGCAGCAATTGCCACGTGGGTTGCAGCTGATATAAATTTTCGCCGTTTTAAAGCAGGCAGGCCACTTACTTTCAAGCCTAAGGCTCATTTTATGAGAGCAGTATCATCCTCAGCGGCACTCTTTGCGGGAGTGCCATTGGATAAAATGTGCAGCGCTGCAACATGGAAAGTGTACATACATTTAGGCGCCATTATTGCTTGGATTTGGCTTTGGAAGTGGCGGTAGGACAAGCAGCCTTACATAATCTTTTTCAATAAGGTAAGCCTCTGTTTTAGTGGTGCTTAAATAATTAATTTCAATTCAGTGGAATTCTGTTGACATGTTATTGCTGTTTTGCATGCTCTTTTATATTTATTGGTGTGTGTATATATATATATATTCACTGAAAAAACCATAGGTTTCACACAAGTTATAGTTAGCTGTACATTTCACTCGTAAAAAAACAATAAAATTCCCCCGTTATAGTTACTGTAGGCAACTATAACTCACGCGACCGTAATCCTCTGCTGATGCTAATACTGTATTTAGACACTTATTTGCCCATGTCTTCTTCCATTACATTTTAGCTATACATATATTACAAATATTTTTTTTTCATAAAGACACATATGTCATCAGCACAGGATTACGGTCGCGTGAGTTATAGTTGCCTACAGTAACTATAACGGGGGAATTTCATTGGTTTTTTACGAGTGAAATGTACAGCTAACTATAACTTGTGTGAAACCTATGGTTTTTTCAGTGAATTTGCAAGGTTTTTTAAATGCTAATTCCTAACTATAACGTGTGTGAAACCTATGGTTTTTTCAGTGAATTTGCAAGGTTTTTTAAATGCTAATTCCTAACTATAATGTGTGTTAAACCTATGGATTTTTTATTTAATTTTGCACGGTTTTGCTTATTTTATTTTATTTTTTTTTGCATTTTTTTCCGTGCGCGTACGGTAAGCTGACGTTACGCGTACGTCACGTACGTATCACGTAAGCGCACCATCCTTATGACGTACGGTGCGTTTTCGTAATACGTACGCGACGTACGCGTACACGCATGCGCGTTGCGCGGAACCAAAGTCGCGCTTACGCGGGTGCGTGTTATGCGCATGCGCGAGTGCCGTCATACGTACGCGCCCCGTAAGCGCTCCGTAAGCGTTACGTTTGCGCATGCGCACTTTTTTACGAGCGCGTACCGTAAGCTTACGGAGCGCGCACGGTAGGTCATGTGACCCACAAGGAACACTTTTCATTGGTTTAAACTACTTTCAGTTCCAGAAACTTCAAACACCACACCCATTCCCCTCATTACTGCTTGAGATCCCTTAGGAGAAGGAGCTGGATTGACATTGGGATACAATGGCAGAACAGCAGAGCTCTTCTGAGAGTGAGGCCAGCAGCACCACCATGATCCAGAGAAGGAGGAAACAAAAGACTTCTTTTGTATGGGAGTATTTTACTTTTCCAGAGGGGGAGAAAAAGGTGAATGCTCAATTGGTCACTTGCACACTTTGTGGCCGTGTTTTATCTAGAGGAAATCCAAGGAAGAAATATTCCTTTGGAAATCACTCTATGAAAAGACACCTGCAGGATAGACATCCCAGGACCTTTGCTCGACATACTGGAGAAAACTCTTCAGTAAGTCACCAGAGCCCAACCTCAGATGCTCAGCCGAGTACATCATCGGCAGCTCAGCTGAGCCCTTCCTCTGAGGTGGGAGCATCACCTTCTTCTTTTCCTGTGGACATTAACCCTCGATTTGGGAGGGTTGAAATGAGGTGTACAAGATGTGGTGGTCTTATTGTTTATGGGGAGATCAGTCTTCCCCTTATTAACAATAAGATAGACCAGCATGTTTGTAGACGCTTATAATATTCCCATTCTTTCTTTCCTCTATCCCTGTATTAACCCAACGGCTCTTATAAGAGCCAACCCTACCTCACAATTTTTTTTATTTTTTTTTAAGCTTTCCTTTTTGCAATATTTTTTTTGCCGTGCGCGCACGGTACGTGTAATTCCGCGAATTTCGCGGAATTTCGCAGTTTACACCGTGCGCGTACGCTACGCGCATTCGGCGATTTTTCAAAAAAAAAAGAAAATTTCATTTTTGCCCTTGAGGGTCCTTCTGGGACCCCCTGACCAAGGCTAGGGGGTCAGGAACTGTCGAGCCTGCCCCCTTTTCACATTATCCACCTTTTTTATTCACCCCCCTGACAGTGCGAGTGACAAAATGGCGGCTGACACTTCCTCCTTTCTTCCGATTCGAATGTTTACTAAGATCTAACAGCCAATCAGATGTGAGCTCGCGCACGCCACCGTACGCGCACGGTAAGCGCACGGTAAGCGCACCGTAAGCTGCCACAGATATATATATTGATTTAAATGCTATTTTCTCAGAATCTACTGAACAGATTTACACCAAACCTACAAAAGGCACTTCCTTGACCTGGGGACTACCTCTCTGCCAAATTTCATTAAATTCTGTTCAGCCGTTCGGGCTGTAGCTCTGTCTAAAGGTCCTATGGAAAAATGCATGGGAAAAACGCGTTTTGGGACCCCCCTTTTATCTCAGCCCCCGCTTGACAAATCCCCCCGAGACTTTCAGGGTAGGAGCGGAGCGTAGCGCCCCACCTATTTTGAAAAATTCGCGAGGATTCGACGACCGGCGCCAAAGTTATTCAAAATAGAATGTTGCGGATTTCCTATGGAAACGTGGTCCTAACTATAACTACCTACTGGCGACCGCCAGTAGGTAATATATATATATATATATATATTCCCTGAAAAAACCAAAGGTTTCAGGGGCGTTATAGTTAGGAATTGACATTTAAAAAACCTTAGAAATTCACTAAAAAAAACATAGGTTTCAGGGGCGTTATAGTTAGCTGGATATTTCCCTCGTACAAAACCCTAGAAATTCCCCTGTTATAGTTAGTCCAGCTAACTATAACTCGTGCCCCCGCAATGCACTACTGATGACATCACATATTACATCACTCATGACATGGTCAGTGACATCACTGATGACATCTCAAATGACATCACTGATGACATCACTGATGACGTCATCCAGTGACTGTGTGTTTCTGTAAAGTTTAAATATGTTTTATATATTAATAGTGAAAGATCTATGGAAGAATGAGTGGGTGTATAAGTGTGTGAATGCGTGATTTTCTAGGTGCGTAGCTAACTCTATAAGTGAGTCATTAAATGTATCTTACTGCAGACTAGTGACTAAACTGTGTGAATGTCTGTATGTGTCTGTGTGTTGGTGTATAAGTGGCTGCATGGTTTTGTGAATAGCTGTATGAGGGTCTATATGGGTTATTGATTGGTTGTCTGAGTATCTGTATGGGTGCCTGAGTGTTTGTGTGGGTAGGGTGTGTGTGACTCTGTGCATAGATGTGTGAGTGGGTGATTCAGTGGGTGCATGGTTTTAAGAGTGCATCTGTGATGGACTGTATGGTTGGGTGACTGTATGTAAGGGTGTGTTAGTGATTGAATGTATATCTCAGTTGTACATGTGTCAGTAACTACATATGTGAAACGCAGTGTATATGTGTGTAAGAGTATATAACTATGTATATGTGAGAGTGTGTGATTTTGGGAGTGGCTGCATGGATGAGTGTGTGCTTGTATCAGTAATTGTATAAGAGCGTCAGAATTTGTTAGTATTTTTATGAGTAAGTGAACTTGAGTGTGTTTAAGTAAATTGGACTGTGATTAATTATTTGCATGACTGACTAGATGTGTCAGTACCTCAATGGATGACTGGCGGTGTGTGAGTGTCTATATAGGTGTATAAATGCATATGATAGTCCTGTACAGAGTGACTGTAAGTATGAGTGACTGTACAGGTGAGTGAGTGGAGATGTATGCAGACCTAAGAGTCAATGAGTGGGTGTGTAGTCATTGGTATTGGAGTATCTATGGTTTTCAAAATGGCCGTCTGAAATTTTGAGTCGGTGTATCAAAGGTTATAATATGGTGTGAGAAGATGCACTAATTTATCACATGGATGACGTCATCAGTGATGTCATCAGTGATGTCATTTGAGATGTCATCAGTGATGTCATCAGTGATGTCACTGACCATGTCATGAGTGATGTAATATGTGACGTCATCAGCAGTGCATTGCGGGGGCGTGAGTTATAGTTAGCTGAACTAACTAGAACAGGGGAATTTCTAGGGTTTTGTATGAGGAAAATGTCCAGCTAACTATAACGCCCCTGAAACCTATGGTTTTTTTAGTGAATTTCTAAGGTTTTTTAAAAGCCAATTCCTAACTATACCGCCCCTGAAACCTTTGGTTTTTTCAGTGAATTTCAAAGGTTTTTTAAATGCCAATTCCTAACTATAACGTGCATGAAACCTATGGTTTTTTCAGTGAATTTCAAAGGTTTTCTAAATGCTAATTCCTATCTATAACTTATCTCTAAAGATATCATGTTTAATGATTTTCATTGGATTTCTATATTTTTCAAATTCAGTGTGTCAATTTCAATAATTATGTTTTTTTGAAATTCTTTATCACCATTTTTTTAATTTATTTTTTAATTAATTCTTTTAAAAACTTAAAAAATATTTGTTTTTATTGGGTTTTTCAAACATATTTGTTTATATTTTAAAAAATATTTCTTTAACTATATGTTCAAAACTTTATTTTATATATTTTTTTCCACGTTTTTGGATCCGCGCACCCTATGCGCACCGTTCTCGATCCCTACGCGTTAGCATCCGCGCATGGTATGCGTTGGGTACGTGTTTAGAGCGAGATCGCAATGCGACTGGTACGCGACTCCCAGCCTATACGTGACACGTTCGATGTACGTAACGCGATGTTTACGCGCTTCCGCGATGTGTCATCTGCGTCTATGACGCGGTAGGTGCGCGGATCCCGCTAAATATTTAACATTTAAAAAAACATATATATATGTATTTCATGTGAATATATTAATTGAAGACAAACTCTAAACTAGTCTTAAAACTAATATATTTTTACATCTAATCCTATAATTTTTTTTAATTCAATTTCGCGGATGCGCGCAGGGTGTGTGCTGCCTAAGCGCAGGGTGCGCGGATCCCATGTGACCTGCAAAAAAAGAGATTTGATTGGTTCATTACACTTCCTGTTCTAACTATTGAAAGACCCCACCCAATTCAATCATTCTTCTTTGACCTCCTTTTGAGGAGCATCTCTTTGCAGAGAAGAAGATTTTTTAGACTAAGCTTACACTTAGCTCTAACTTTTTTCAAATAAAAATGGCTTCAGGGCAGCTGGCATCACCTGCATCTCCTCATACATCTGAGGATGAATTTTTTGAGGAAGCACCACGCAAAGAACGTTTTTCTTCAGTGGTGTGGCAATTTTTTACTTTTCCCGAGGGGCAGAATAAGACCAATGCCACCTTGGTCACATGCAAGATTTGCAAACGAGTGCTGTCGCGCGGGGATCCTAACAAGAAATACTCGTGCGGCACGGCTAGTATGATGAAGCACCTAAGGACCCTTCATCCAAACAATCTTGCACGAGAAGAGTGTAAACGGATGAGAAACACTCCTGCTCCTGCGCCTTCCACCTCATCGCAGCCGAGCACATCAAGAGTGCATCCATCAGCCGAAAACTTGGACATCCGTCCTCAATTTCAATTTTTAAAGGTGCTCTGCACTAAGTGCAATGCGACTTTGTGCTACGGTGAGCAGCCGATCGATCTGATCTGCCGCCGGCAAGTAAGTCACATTTGCTAGTTTTTTAATGTTTTTTTTTTATTGTTCCCTGAAGTTCATTGTTTGGTTCATCCTGGTTTTTTTTTTTTTTTTTCCAAAAAATCACAAAAAATCACAAAATTGGAAAAAAAAAAAATTAAAAACAAAGAAGAAAACAAAAAGTTCTTGTAAGAACTAACTTTCCTGGTTTAAAAAAAGAGCTACATTTCATTGTTAGTGTTGAAAGTTTAGATGAATGTATGTGTAGTATGTAATTGACTGAATGAATGCATTAGTAGCGTATGGTGAATGTATCAGTGCAGAACTATGAGGAAGTGTTGCAGTATCACACAGTAACCTCTTTAACTGCAGTGTGCTGTAGTACTTCCAAAGCACAGGGATGCAACATATGTACATAAATATGTTGCAAATCTATGCTTCTCTCTGCACGGCTGCTTAAACTGCAGCCATGTGGTGACACAGGCACCCTTCCACCATAGTTCAAGGATATATGTGTCATGTGCTGTTTGTTTTTGTGCAGGAAGACACACCTTCCTGCACAAAAACAATCAGTAAAGGCATTTTTCTCCTTGAATGTAAGCTGAGCATTGTAGCATGCATTGAAGATATGAAAATGTGGAGAAATGAAAACAATTCTCCTTGTTGTGCTTTCCTACACCAATTTTAGAATGGTGCAGCATTCACACATATCAAGATTTATGATTTCTGATAAATCTAGACATGTGTCTTGTTCTATGAGTATTCAGTGCAATCATGCACAACAACACTTATAGAACACCCTTTCAACGCAAAGTGGTGTGCATAATGAGGTTGTATTTATATGGAGTATAAAAAGTGCACAGAGTGCCTTTTCCTCTCTTTGTAAATATGAAAGAGTGTCTTGCACAACAACTATATTACAAAAAGTGACATATTTCCAGTTTTAAAATTCCTTGCGAATGATAGAAGGTAAGCACAGAGTTTTGTCTGCAAAGATGTTCAAAGAAGAATGATTGAAATGATTGTGGTCCTTCAATAGGTACAATGGGAAATATTATGAACACCTCAAATCTCTTTTTTTGCAGGTCACATGATATTTGATTATGGTCAGATTTCAAAACTACATAGGTATAAACAGAGTGTTTTTAGAAACGTGTTTCAACTTTGTAGCTTCTTGCAGACCTCCTCATTCAGTATATTGAGACTTAGTTAAACTTACCTTCACAGTAATAGAAATAAAAAATGGTATACATTTCTTTCAGATTTTCATTGCAATCTAAATTCATATAAATTGCTTATTTTAAAATTTGGATCTGTGAAAGAAAAGGAAAAAAAAATTATAACATGTAATTATACATTTTTTTACAACACAGCATAATTTCCACAAAGTAATTTGTTTGCCTTTTTTGCTGATTTCAATTGTACTCATCACTTAACAGCAGGCAAAAAAAAACAATCAGAAAGATTGTTAAAAAAACAACAACATGCTATTCTCAGCAAAATACCACAAGATACAAATCACAGATATATAAAATGCTTACGGCTAACAACATTTTATAAGTTTAACTTACAAAAACTGTAAATGTCGCCGCTTTAAAATATTCACCGAATCTGAGGATACATTTTTGGAGTAGGCACCACGCCCACAACGTTTTTCTTCAGTGGTGTGGAAATGTTTTACTTTTCCCGAGGGGCAAACAAAGACCAATGCCACCTTGGTCACGTGCAAGATGTACAAAAGAGTTCTGTCGCGAGGGGATCCTAACAAGAAATACTCGTATGGCACGGCAAGTATGATGAAACACCTAAGGACCCTTCATCCGAACAATCTTGCACGAGAAGAGTGCAAACGGATGAGAACCACTCCTGTGCCTTTTTGAGTTTCATTTCTTTTTCTTTTTTTTTCTGGCATGATTTCTCTATTTTTACGTTGAAAAACAGTATCTGTAAAAAAGAATCACAAATAAATGTATATTAATAACTTTAAAATGTATACTATTCCATTACTGTTCAAACACATTTTATATAAAAAACTATAGCCCTGAACCACAAGTGTGACGATGGTTAAAACACTACATGCATAGTGCATACTACTTTGAAGCAGTTCATGCTCTAAAGCCTACTTCACTAAAAGACTACATGCTAACTGACTGAATTACAGTACTATAAGGAGACACACTGGGTGAGTGACAGGGTGTTTGCTAGAAGTGTATGAATACTGATTGGGGAATTGAAGGTGTGGAAGACAACTGTGTAGGTGATTAGAGGACTGCATCCATAGTGAATAGGCATTTGAAGCAGTCTATGTGCTAAGACCTGGCTCACTGCATGAGTACTTGGGTACTGACGGAATGATTAGAATACAGCAAGGAGAGTGCCTGGGTGAATTTATAAGTGGTTGGCTTTTGACACAGGGAATGGATTAGTACTTGGTGCTGAAAAGGGTCACTAGAGGAGTGCAAAGGGAGTGACAGGATGTTTGCTGGACTGTATGGATACTGACTAGGGAATTGAAGGTGTGAAAGACAAGTGTATAGTATGTTAGAAGACTGCATGCATACTGCATAGACATTTGAAGCAGTCTATGTGGTAATGTATGGTTCACAACATGAGTATTTGGAAACTGACAAAATCATCAGACTACTGCTAGGACAGTGCCTGGGTAAAACTTTTAAATTTTCAGTTCTGGCACAGTGAAGAGAATAGTACATGGTACTGCACTTTAGTGTCAAACCCTGACTCATTTTATCAACGCATAAGCAAAGAATAGCTTATAAAGCTACTAAAACTTGACAACATGACCGGTTTTAAAACAGTTATCTGTCAGCAAATACGCCATGTTACCAAATGCTTCTATCACAATCCTTACCCAAATGCACACAGACTCACAGTGTGCTTTTAGACAAGCAACACTATCGTAGGAGTTTACCAAAACTCATTCACTAGTCTAGAAGAGGTAAGGGTACTGCACACAATCTACATATTTAAGTACAGCACATTAGTGTCAAAGCATGACTCATTTAATCAACGCATAAGCAAAGACTGGCTTCTAATGCTACTACAACTTGACAACAGGACAGGTTTTAAAAGAGTTATCTGCCAGAAAATACACAATGTTACCAAATGCTTCTCTCACAGTGGTTCCCAAATGCACACAGACTCACAGTGTGATTCTAGACAAGCACCACTATCCCTAGGAGTTTACCAAAACTCATTCACTACAGTGGAAGTGATAAGGGAACTGCACACAATCTACATATTTCAGGACTGCACTTTTGTGTCAAAGCCTGACTCATTTAATCAAAGCATAAGCAAAAACTGCCTTCTAATGCTACTAAAACTTGACAACAAGACAGGTTTTAAAACAGTTATCTGTCAGCAAATACACAATGTTACCAAATACTTCTCTCACAGTGGTTCCCAAATGCACACAGACTCACAGTGTGATTCTAGACAAGCAACACTATCCCTAGCAGCTTACAAAAACTCATTCACTACTGTGCAAGGGGTAAGGAGACTACACACAATCTACATATTAAAGTACAGCACATTAGTGTCAAAGCATGACTTATTTTATCAATGCATAAGCAAAGACTGGCTTCTAATGCTACTAAAACTTGACAACATGACAGGTTTTAAAACAGTTATCTGTCAGCAAATACACGATGTTACCAAATGCTTCTCTCACAGTGGTTCCCAAATGCACTCATACTCACTGTGTGATTCTAGACAAACAACACTATCCCTTGCACTATACCAAAACACATTTCTTCATCTAGAAAGAGTACTACATTTTAGTATAGAGACATAACTCATTTCACAAATTCATAAATAATGACTGGTTTCTAATTCTACCAAAATATAAAAACAGCACAGTTATCTGTCTGCAAACACATGAAAAACACAAATGCTTATCACAGAATGGTTTCTACATGCACACACACTGTCAATAAGATTGTAGAGAAAAGAAGTACTCCCTACACTTTAGCAGGAGAAATACATTAGTCTGATTAATATCAAAATAGTCTACATACATCCCCTCACAATTAAATAACTCACCTTTCAAGTTGTTTTGTAGATTAAGAAGTATATCAGTCACACACCAGATATGAGTCACACACCAGATTTTCTTATACAGAATCTCTGCACTGTGCACCTCTCAGCAAAAACAAAGAATGGCAAAGTTTCCCTTTCATTTTCCACACATATACATGTAAACATCAAATCACAATCCTTCACACATAAATTCAAAAGCAAACACACATTTCCATTGGTTAAACATTTCAACCCTTTCCAAATGAAATATATTTCAACCCTTCCCCCAATCAGCCTTCTGCCTGTTACCATAGAAACAGGTCATGGAACTCTGTACTGAGCACACAGGTCACAAGTTCAGCACACAATGTTGCTAAACAAGACAGCAAGTGTGCTTGACTTTTCAACATATCAGCTTATCATATATAATGTTCCTTACAATCAGTTTTTGTTAACCAATAAGAATAATGCGTTTAAAAAACAGAAATATACACCCTACCTTTCAGTGTAGAAAGTTGTCATACAACCAATGATTTCTTGTCTTTTTAAAAAAAAAAAAATCCTTGGATCCGCACACCCAACGCGACAGGATCCGTGCACCAAACGCGATAGGATGTGCGTGCAGGGTTTGCCTTTTTTTTTTTTTTAAAGGGGGCCCCAGGGGGTCCTTCTGGGACCCCCTAAGCACCTCTAGAGGGTCAGAGTATTTCCACTCTGCCCCCTTTATATGTTTTACACACTTATTCCCTTTGCTTCTTCAGCCTCGCTTCTATCGAGGCAGAAAATGGCCGCCAACAGTTCCTGGTTTCGAATGTAGACAGACACTCGACAGCCAATTAGCATTCAGCGCGTGATCGGGAGGGTGCGCGCTCGATTCGGGGAGGGTGCGCTTACGATGCGGGTAGGGTCCGCGAATCCTCCCCGGCCATAGATATCACTAACTTTTTTACCCTAATTTTCTCAGGAACTAATGAACAGATTCACACCATTTATGCAAAAGGCACGAGTTTGAACTTAGGACTACCTCTTTGCCAAATTTGGTGTCATTCCGTTTAGCGGTTCGGGCTGTAGTTGCGACAACAGATCCTATGGGAAATTGCATGGGGAAAACGCGTTTTGGGACCCCCCTTTTTTCTCGGCCCCCGCTTTACGAATCACCACGAAGCTTTCATGGTAGGAGCAGAGCGGAGCTGGCCAAAAGTTTGGAAAATTTCGCGAGAATTCATCAGCCGGCGCCAGACTTATTGGGAATAGAATGTTGCGGATTTCCTATGGAAAATAGGTCCTAATTATAACTATCTACTGGCGATCGCCAGTAGATAATATATAGATATATATATATATTTATATTATCTACTGGCGGTCGCCAGTAGATAGTTATAGTTAGGACCGAGTTTCCATAGGAAATCTCAAAATTCTATTTTGAATAACTTTGGCGCCGGTTGACGAATCCTCGCGAAATTTTCAAAACTAATGGGGCGCTCCGCTCAGCTCCTACCCTGAAAGTCTCGGGGTGATTCGTCAAGGGGGAGGGCTGAGAAAAAAGGGGTACCCAAAACGCGTTTTCCCCATGCATTTTCCCATAGGACCTTTAGTCGAAGGTACAGCCCAAACGGCTGAAAATAATTACTTGAAATTTGGCAAAGAGGTAGTCCTCAGGTCAGGCATGTGCCTTTTGCATATATGGTGTCAATCTGTTCAGTAGTTCCTGAGAAAATTGCAGTTAAAAGTACATAAATATCTATAGCCGCGCACCGTGCGCGCACGGTGCGCGCACGGTGCGGGCAGCATAACGTGCGCGAGCGTAATTCTGATTGGTGGTTACATGTCAGTCAACATTCGAATCGGTCGAAATCAGGAAGTGTCGGCCGCCATTTTGTGTGTTGTGTGTGTGACAGGGAAAAAGAAAGGTGGAGAACGTGAAAAGGGGGCAGGGTAGAGAGTTCCTGACCCCCTAGCCTTTGTCAGGGGGTCCCTGAAGGACCCCGAAGGGTGAAAAAAACATTTAACTGTTTATAAGTTTATAGAAGATATTAACTATGCTGTTCAACTTTATCCAAATTAAAAAAAAAAAGAGCTGAGCCATTCCATATTACAGGATACAGTCAATCTATAACTATATACATAGGTAACTTATTGTAAAATAAATATTTAAAAAATATAATAATACATTCATAAATTAGCATTTAAAAAGCCTTTGAAATTCACTGAAAAAACCATAGGTTTCACACACGTTAAAGTGAAGAATTAGCATTTAAAAAACCTTGCAAATTCACTGAAAAAACCATAGGTTTCACACACGTTATAGTTAGGAATTAGCATTTAAAAAACCTTGCAAATTCACTGAAAAAACCATAGGTTTCACACATGTTATAGTTAGCTGGACATTTCACTCGTGAAAAACCATTGAAATTCCCCCGTTATAGTTAGTGCAGGCAACTATAACTCACGCGACCGCAATCCTCTGCTGATGACGTCAGATATTACATCACTGATGACATATGTGTCTTTCTGAAAAAAAAATATTTGTAATATATGTATAGCTAAAAATTAATGGACGAAGACATGGGTAAATAAGTGTCTAAATACAGTGATGTAATATCTGACGTCATCAGCAGAGGATTGCGGTCGCGTGAGTTATAGTTGCCTGCACTAACTATAACGGGGGAATTTCAATGGTTTTTCACGAGTGAAATGTCCGGCTAACTATAACATGTGTGAAACCTATGGTGTTTTAAGTGAATTTGCAAGGTTTTTTAAATGCTAATTCCTAACTATAACGTGTGTGAAACCTATGTTTTTTTCAGTGAATATATATATATATATATATATATATATATATATATATATATATATATATATATATATATATATATTAGATATCTATTAGTTATTTATATGGTACCCGCTGTCCTCTAATATTACATTTTAATGATTATTCTTTGATAACTGCTGGCAATTCTGATTCAAGCATGTGTGCCTATGAAAAAATCCAATACTCGATAAGAAAACGAGTTACTTACCTGTAACTTCAGTTATCCAGTATTGGTATTTTTCATAGATTCACATGTGACCCACCCTCCTCCCCAGAGAGGCTTCCCTTATTATTTTTATAAATACTCTTTCCACTTGTGCTAGAAAATTTGAGGGTCTTGCCTCTCTGTGGAGTGTTCTTGAGGGTGCTTGTGACTGATTGGCTGTGGTTCTTTTTTACACAAAAATATGTATGGGCTACTGCAATGACTGTGCAGTGCATTACTGTCTATGATGATATGAATTACTACTATTATAATTTTACCGTGAGACTCCTACCTCGACGGCCAGGATGATTCAAGCATGTGAATTAATTAAAGATACCAATAGCGGATAACTGAAGGTACAGGTAAGTAACTAATTTTCAAATGGACGAAAGCCGTTTAGTCAGAAGCAAGGAAATAAGAAAAATAAGAATGCTGTTCAACCATGAGCAACTGGGTAACCCAAAGCTCACTCTTTGTTTTGCATTGTTCACATTCGTTTTTTAACAACAGACAGTAATTTATCAATATTAGGGGAGCAGAACATCTTTAGTATTATGTGAACAGTAATTACCACGTAATTCTCTTTGGTCTAAAGAAGGGAGATGCACTGTTCAGAAAAAGGTCACATGAATACGCTTGATGGCAGTGTAACTGGTAGTTTCTTTATACTGTTATGTTCATTTGTACATTCTGTTTTATGATATGCCTGTTATTTACAGTTTTTATTGAAGTGATGAAACACTCTGACAGCTAATAATTAAAAGCCTTTATACATTGTCAGTGTTAGATTACTTGGTTCTCCCTTTTATTTCAGATGCTCCAGTCATCTCTGTCCTCCTAGGATCCGAAGCTTTGTTTAATAATCCAGTGGCTATTATTGTGCTGGAAATTATCTCGGGTTGTATATTTGCTTTCGTTGGATCTCGAGGTTAGGATATTACTTTTCTTTGAGTTTCCTGCTACTATTGTCAACCATACATTTTGCAAGATTTACAATCGCTGATTTGAAAGTGAATATATTATTACTCAATCTAAAGGTTTACTGGCAGTCTTTTCTTGCAGATTGTGCTGATTATTTAAGAGGTGTGGGTCATCTGCGAAAATCACTGATTTGTGCTTCTGACAAATTTACAGTTTGCCCGCCCCATTTAGAGGTGGGTGAAGCTGTGCTGCTGGAATCCTTTGACCAACTGTCAGCCCTCCATGTCCATTGGTCAATATGTCCCATAAAGTTCACATTTTTTAGGGCAATCGTTCCCATGTACATTCTATCTGTGCGGACACAGCCTTGGAAAGCCTGGAAGTCTCGAACAGGAAACAACAGAAACTCCTGGCGTGTCATGACCATTTATTCTTTTGTGTTTTTTAAGACTAAATCCTGTTTTGTTATTGAAAAACAAGAATCTTATTGAGCGAGCTCATCCAGCATGCCTGCCAATTCAACTGAGCTCCAGTGCATTCAATGGAGACTCTGCTGAAGCCACAGAGATTCCTGCCTGTCTGGGAGTGATCTTTAACATGGCAGGTGTCTCACCACCAGCGGAGTGAAGACTATAGCCTCTACTGAACTGGCCGCGACAGGCTGCCTGCCACCCTGTACTTAACTTTAGAGTAGACATTTACAAAGGTTTTTAGCATAATTGCGCAATACATTATTTTGATCCATGTCACTGCTAAGTTTGACCTTCCACTCTCTTCCTTTAAGGTGCCTTTAATGACCGTTACAGCTTATATATTTAATTGACTTATTGAGATTTTTCATATTGCATGTACACACCCCAAGAGTAATGGAGTGCTCTGCAGAGATTATTGAATGTAGCACAATAGCTTAGAATGGAACATAATCGATCCGCACATCTACAGATGCATACACAAACATTTCTACACAATATTACAAGTAACATTACTAAACAATATTACAAGTTAAAAAAGAGGAAAACGTGATTAGGAACCAAACACCCACTGATGCTTATACAGTCATTCAGATATGGATAAGGATATGAGCGACCAATACGTTTTTTATTGAAAACGGATTTTAAGGAAGAGGCATCTAAGCTGCGAAGTTGGCAAGAATGTACTGAAATCTTGTATTTTCTTCCAGGATAATAAAAATGAGCACAGTACAAAAGTAACCATTAACTTTTTGTAAGTCAAGCTGCCGTTAATAAGGAGCCAGATTAAGGAGTGTAGGTCACGAATGACGTGATAGAATCAGTCAGTCTCTGGGCTGAGATGTGCTCCTGTATGCAAAGAGACTTTGAGTGCTGGAAGTTAGATTTTAGGAATGCCAAAGAGAACAGCATTCCTATATTCAAGTCCGGGAAGCACCAATGTTTGGACTACTTCTTTGAGGTTCTGTTCTGGACTGAAAGGGTTGATCCCTTAATGAGTCTAAGCTGATGTTTGGTGCTACTGACAAGGGAGTTGATGTGTTCGTGGAAATTCTGGTCCTGATTAGGGGTGGGCGGAATTTGCGGAATTAACCTTCGCAAATTATCGCGAGAATGTTTAAAATTATCGCAAACAAGCAGAAATATCGCGAAGATGCGGAAGTTTTTTTCCGGCATGTTCGCGCGATTTTCTGCATGGTTGCGGGTCGCCAACTTACCCATGTGGCTGCTTGCGGGCGCGGCCATCTTGTTTTGAGTTGTTCTCGCGGTGCATGATCGCGAGAAGAAAGACGTGATCGCGCGACGCATGACGTCACTGCGGGCGCGAACTGTCGCGAGACAGCGCAAATGGCTAAAAACAATACAACATCTCATGGAGAACGCGACCGGATCAAGAAAACTTGTCGGCGAACGCAGGGATTCAGGTAAGGCGATCGCGCGCGCGCGAGAATGTATCATTTTACAGCGCGAGCAAGAAACAAATTATCGCCAAGCTGCGGAAACCGGAATTTTTGACATTTTCGCGCTCTCCGCGGAACGCAAAAATGTCAAATTATCGCAATTTCCGCGAACGGAACGAAATTTTTGCCCAGGCCTAGTCCTGATTTAGAGTTTCGCGGAACGGGATACTCTACCAAACCCTTGCGAATATCCCATCCATGGTATTGACAGTGCCATAGGCCACAATACACTTGTAAAACAGCGGATGGAACATTTGTCACATTAGGGATGGAGTATCCTGTTCGCAAACTGTAAATACGGTCTTAGGTCTAGTCCGAAGAGTAAAACTCAATGATTTTGTGCTTTCCATAATTGCTGAAGTGAAATCTTTGATGCTGGTACATTCTTGTAATTTCTGCACAGGGTTGGGACAAGATTGGGATGGAATTAGTTGAAATTTGGTTCTGTTAGGATCTGTTATCTTTTTGCAATAATTACCAGCTGCTTTTGGGGTGGGGGGGGAGGGTTAATTTAGCTCTACAGATTCTGCTTTTATTCTTGTCTGCAATGAATAGAAATCTGGGGCTACTCAGACCTTGCACAATTTTTTACTTCTGAAAGAGTATCTCTCAAAAGACTGTTGAGACTTCCTCGTAGTACGCCTACCTCAGTACCTGGATGTGGAATTACTTATGTAGTCTCTCACAATGCATTTAGACCTCTAGAGTTTGGGGCACACCTGTGGCCATATCATGATGAGTGGAGCACCTCATTTTTGTGTGTGAAGTATTTAAAGTTTAGACATATCACTCTGAATTTCTCTGAGTGAAGTTATGACCTTTAAAGAGACATTTTGAACAGGAATTGCCTCTCTGTTTCCCACTTGTTTTGTCTACAGTTAATTCAATCAGAAAAATTCTCACTTTGACTGAGCTTTAGACACCTTGAGGCCCATTAGGATGTCGGGCGGTGGCACCACCGTGGTGCTGGCGGTGCGGAAAAATGCTTTTTTCTGCCCGCGAGCAGCGGTCCTCATGTCCGCCATATTATTATGGCCAAACATAGGCCATTTCCCGACTGCCGCGATGCGACGCGCACCGCCATTAAAGTGTGCCCGCCACCGTGGCGGTGGGAGCCAATGGAGACTCACCGCCATGCGGAATGACGTCCGCCCCGCTCCACAAATTAGGATGACACAAGCAAGCAGACGCACCGCAGCGGAGACACCGCCCAACCAGAGATGGCGGAAGCGCGACAGCGGAGCGCCAAACCAGAGTCCCGGTCACGACCGCCATGGACCTAGCTCTACACGTCTTTCCGGTGCTGTACCTGCTACATCACCAGGAACTCATGGACCGCCGCGGCCACCGCCGCAGATACGCAACAACACAAACACAACACACAACACACGGGCTGACACAGGGTCCAAATTCACATCAGACACCCTAGGGGGGACAGGGACACATCCACAAGGGCACCCACACATCACCCATCTGCCACAAAGTTACCCGTCTGCATCCTGGACACACAGCTACCGCCACCATGCAGCAATGTCCCGGTCACGTCATCGCAGCAGCGAACACAATCAAATACATGCGCACAATGCAGAAGGCAGGGCCAGTGCCAAGCATGGGAAGGGCACAAAGACCACAGGGCCACACCCCCTCCCACCACACACTAGCACACCCCATGAAGGCACATGCCATGTGCCCCTCCTGTGCACCCCATGCACAACAACATGCAAGGTCAAACACACTCTGCATTAGCCCGCCCCATGAAAGCACATGCCATGTGCCCCTCCTGTGCACCCCATGCACAACAAGCAAGGACAATACACACCCTGCACCTCACAACAAACAATCATGGAGACACACACTGCAGGAGTGGCTGCATAGGAACACACAACACACAGCACAGTAGCGCAGGGCCAGGGAAACACACACAACACCACACTCAGGGAAATATAAATGAGGACACGCAACAAATGAACATATACAAGGAATTAACATCCAAATGGACACGCAGCCTGCACAGTCACACATACATACCACAGAGTGACACACACATACACACCCCACATGCCAACAGCAATGGAGCACATCAAATATGGAAACCAAGGTGGGCTGTACACAAATGGAAGACCATGGAGACACACAACAAGCATGTGTACATCACATCAACACAAGGAACAGAGAACAACACCCTCAAACCATCAAAGCACACATGGCTCGCACAGTCAGTGAACTCAAACCACAGACAGCTCAGTGCAACAACACAGGGAGACAGCAAGGCAAACCACCTATAGGCACAAGGATGAAAGGAAGGCCCTGAAGTCAAACTGTGAACAGCCACACATCCATACAACTACTTCACAGGAGCACACAAGCAGCACTACACACAGGGCCCATTTACACACCTCAGGACTGACAAACACCAGTAAGAATCTACACACATACCCCCCTCACACCAGTAGCACACAACACCAGTGCCAAACACACTGAAGTCTGGCAATACTAGACAGTCAATACACACACAAACAACCACACACCCTGGGCTCAGCCACAAACATCACACACGCACACACAGGGATGCCACCACAAATGTGGAAACAAATACAACAGACAAACACATAACCCAACAGAAACACGCACAGAGCCACAACAACAACAGACATGCCCTGTGCAGCTAAACTGGGGAGAGGCAATGGGAGCAAAGACACAACAGGAGTGCACAACCTCATCACTCAGGAACAATGTACAGACAACACACAAGAAGTGCACCATCACAGAACAACACAGCCACAGCAAACAAAGAACAGATGCACAGGCACAAAAATCACATAGTAAACACAGCAGGACATCAGGAGATGCACACCAAGCAATCACAAGGCAACACACACAGCACTGCATGCACAACACCCAATAGATGCACAAGTCTGGGACACAATGGTGGAAACAACTTGACCAGAGGACTGGGCAGCACACACAGTTGAACTGCATAGCAGCAACCATGACTGACAAACAGCACCAGAACATCACACATGACCCATTGGGGAAATGCCCTGAGTGACACATTGACCCTGACAAAAGAACTGCACCACAAAGCACAGTGTCACAAATGAAGTCATGGGGAGGCACACACACATACAAACCAAGGGGACAGCTCACACCAAAATGAAGTGTACTGCTTGTCAGCAGGGCACATGGCAGGAGTGTACCATACATAAAGAGAGGGAGTGCAGACCCACAATGGGTAAGCAGCTGAAGCACAGATAGGGGATGGCATGACAACACACACAACATGCCACACTGGAGGCAAGAAGGCACCATGTGACAGCAAGGCATGAGAAAACAACCACCTGGCAGTGTGGAGCAGCAGGTCTGCACAGTCCCCACAAACAGCCACCAAACACATGGATGTGCAACAAAACACAACACTGACTTGCTAGTAACACTCTCTGCATACTCACAAGTGACAAAAACAAGTAGGAGTCAGCCAGAACTGCATGGACACACCAACACACTGCACAGTGCACAACATACAACTCACACATGGGCATACAACCACATCCACAGAGATGAACAATCAAAACAACAGACAGGGAAGTTCAACCGCAGAACCATGGCGAGACATAGAGACCTGCTCTGACGAACGGGGGACGTTGCTGGAGCCCTCCCTCACTGTCACCTTTGCTGCCGCTCCTCTGGCCCTCCACGCTGGGTGCAACCCCGCCGTCGCCGCTACACCATCCTGCCGCCTGGAAGCGGGGGACTACATCTCCCAAGCGCCCTAGCGCCCCTTGACGCCACCTACGCGCCCGGAGGCGCACAAAAAGACCGCTGCTCCCTCGGGGGAGCGGGAAGTTCAACCGCAGAACCCTGGCGAGACATAGAGACCTGCTCTGACGAACGGGGGACGTTGCTGGAGCCCTCCCTCACTGTCACCTTTGCTGCCGCTCCTCTGGCCCTCCACGCTGGGTGCAACCCCGCCGTCGCCGCTACACCATCCTGCGGCCTGGAAGCGGGGGACCACAGCTCCCAAGCGTCCTAGCACCCCTTGACGCCACCTACGCGCCCGGAGGCGCACAAATAGACTGCTGCTCCCCCGCGTCGCGGGACGCGCGCGGGCGGGCGCCGGGCTAAGCCCGGGCAAAGGGCGGGCTGTCTGTGGCCGTACGGGGCTGTTCGTGGCTGGGCTGGGGCCCCCCTCTAAGCAGCGAACGCCGGTAAGTGGTCATATATCACACAATGAGTAAATGCGTGAGTTCCATACATATCACTGCCCCCACTGCCCCCGTATTTGGAAGTTTCAGCACGCTCACCTCCTCATTTGAGAACATGTTGGAGGACGCTGTAAATAGGGTCAATAAAGAAATCGAGAACACTGAGAGGAGACTTTCCATGGGCTATATACCCTCACAGCAGCCACTGTCAGAGGGCCCACGTGAAATCGGGACTGTGACCCCATTTCCATTATTCCCTACTGTAATAATCAATATGCCAGCACACCTTGAAACCACTCTTGAGGCTCTTACGACCACCGATGCTGTAATTACCATCCCTGACTCCCAGCAAAGCCCTAATGCTGTAAGTAACAAAAACTCTGTTATAACATCAGAAAAGACTGTGGGGGAGAAAAGGAAGAGGGGTCCTGGTAAATCTACTAGAAGTAAGAGGAAACAGCCCCCTTGTAACAAACTTCAACCGACGCCAATGAGTATGTGGTCACGAGGTGCTGACGACCCTGGTAGGGCACCTATCGACTGCATTGTGCATCCAGCAATCAGCACTCCTGATCCCACAATAGCGGAAACGGCTTGTATTTCCGCTCCCACACAAACTGAGCCTGCACCAAGGGATGGTTCACACGGAAGTCCGAATGGAAACCTAATCGATACTATAGTGGACTCTACTTTCAATCGACTGAAGGATCTAATGGTAAACCGGTTTAATGTCATCTTCAAAAGACTTGATAGACTGGAAAGCATTATAAAAAACGAGGAAACAAAGAGAAAAGGGTCCATGACTATAGAAAATATTAGAGGCGAAAAGCTATTAAAAGACCTGGATGCCCTCCATAAAAGAATTACAGAGGGTATTAGTAATAGTGTTCCGTCTGGACTAACTAGCGCGTGTAAAGAATGCACTGGGGGGGTTAATTCTAATCCATCACCAACCAACCCCATACACAGTTTTGTGCCTAGTACGCTGCCACCACAAAAGGCACACACTATGAATAATCTTTCTGGTAACTTGGTACCCCCCCCCCCATCGCACCAACTGTAACATCTATGTTAGGTCCTGCAAAACAAGCCTCTGAGACAACCAATAGATCCATCGCCACTCCTCAGGTTAACAAATGCATGGAAGCCATTCTTCAGTTGCCCCCAGAAGCCTGTCCTTACGTAATAACACTAGCTGGCGTACCCCCCCCCCTTAGACATAATCAGACAGAGTCCTGGGATGAGCTAAAAAATAAATGTATGGACTGGCTATGCAAACATAAGGGTGTTGGGTGGGAAATCGCTAACGATATTCTAATGGTCCGCAGGGTGGCCTGGGTGGGACCTTCTACCAAACACATTATGGGCGACTGCATAGTCGTATCCTTAAGGTTTCCCTCACTGGCAAAATGGCTGCTGAATGCCCCATTCGATCCGTTCACTAGTCCTACAAATATTATCCTCGTACCATTGGGCTTCTTTTATAGACCTTGAGCAAGGTCATACAATAATATCACCCTGGCACCCCAGCTATTCAATAGGTTTAGTACCTTATTTGATCTGGAGAACCAGGATTGACCAATATATAGTTCCATCGCTATCGAAACATCACAATCGAGACATAATTGAATGTAGCCCTATTGATAACCTCCAGGGATCACGGCAGGTAGAATTAGCATTAGTCACTCCGCCCGTGACTACTGCTTTAAAACCCCATGAACAAAACCTGAATACACTTAGTTGGAACATCGCAGGCCTAAAAGCTAAACTGACCTCAAATGAATGGGTTAATATGGTCAGTCGCTTTGATATTTTGATGTTCCAAGAAACCTGGTGCACTAGTGGTCTATTACTTGAGGGATTTGCATGCCACAATAAAATCGCACCCACCCCTGATTTTGGTAGACCAAGCGGGGGTTTATCCATTTGGATAAAAATTACTGAAGGCAATAGCATTAAACCCATAGAGACTAATAACGACAATGTCCAGGCTTTGATTTATACGCACGGAATCACGGTTTGTCTAATAAACTTCTATAATAACAATTTTATATCACTGCCCAACAAAAATTTTATTAGGCTATTCGAATTCATTGATAATTTAGTGCACGAAGAAAAATATGGAAAACTAGACGGTATTTGTCTGGGGGGAGACTTTAACGCCCACTTGTATAATAGCATAGATACATCTGCTATGAGTAATGTTGGGAAAATTCCCTGTAGAAGAGGTGATGAACTGCATAATTATTTATCCATCCACGACCTAGTCGATGTAATGGTAAAAGTCAGTCACGACCCAGACAACCCCCCACTGCCTACTTACAGAGGCCGTGGCTGTTCATCCACTATTGATTATATTTTCATTTCAGCTTCCCTCGAAATTTTTTTAGTGAAGGCCGAAGTTCTAGGTACTAGTTACAGCGATCATAACCCAATTCTCACTACTATTAGATTTTTAAATAAATTTAGGAAACGTAAAAAAATAGGGGCAAAAGATTTGACACCATCCACTGACAAGCTGAAAGTGATATGGAGAGGGATAGATAATAATGCTTTATTGGCCCGTATCATAAAATCTCACCGTCCACTTATAGAGACGTGTTTGTCTAGCACTTGCCCCGGAATCGATATTATCCAGGCTTTTACTATGTTGTGCGCCCGCATAAAACTAGAAATCTCGAAACCAGTCACGACCCAGGGCAAGAACCCTAGATGGTTTGACGGCACTTGTTCTAGGGCAAATATGGCCCTACGTGACGCATTAAAAGCTGAACCTAGGGATACGGCATTAGTTAAGCTTTTGAGAGAGCGCTATAAGAATGCAACTAAAATACGCGCGGAGGCGGTGTTAAAAGAACGGTGGGATTCCCTTGCCTGCGCTGCAGCTCTCAAAGACGTAACGGGGTTTTGGAGCGAGGTGAAAGCTTTTAGATCCATAGGATCAAATATCACTCCCATAAGCTGTAATATACTGAGCAACGTATGGGAGGAGCATTTCTCAAAAAAATTTTTAGCTGACACAGCAAGCATTGATAGTCTCCCCTCACCCTCCAATTTAACCATACTACTGTCTGAAGTCGAAGATGCCATACACGAAAGTGCAGGGAATAAAGCCCCAGGCCCAGATGGTTTGTCAATCGATCTCATTAAATCTGAACCCGATCTCTGGTCCCCTCTTTTATGTAATGTTTTTAATAATTTGACTAATACTTCCATCCCAGAAACTTGGTCCACAAGCATAATAGTACCCATTTTTAAGAAAGGGGATAGATCCAACCCTTGCTGTTATCGCCCAATATCCTTGATAGATAACACCCTGAAGATCTTGGGCTGGGTTGTTTTTAATAAAATCAGGAATTGGGCAGAAGAGGAACAAATTTTAAACTGCTGCCAATTGGGCTTCAGGAGCCACGTTGGTACTGTCGAACAGTGTTTAAATCTAAATCTTATAGTGGGGAAATATACAGTAGCAAAAAAAGTATCCTTATATTTGGGTTTTATGGACTTAACCTCAGCGTTCGATTTTGTCAACCGTTCACGTCTATGGGAGATTCTTTTAAATTATGGGTTGGATGATGCACTTGTACACTTTTTGGCATTTTTGCACAGAGACCTGAAAGCACGAGTAAGGATTAACAATGAAGGGGAGGTCTCCAGGGATATTTTAATTGGCAGAGGGGTCAGACAAGGGTGTGTCTTGGCCCCCCTGCTTTTTATCCTTTATATCAATGAATTGAATAATTCCCTGATCGAATTAACTAGTGACGTACCAAAAATTAACGGTCAACTGTACCCTGCACTTTTATATGCAGACGACGCGGTCCTCATGTGTCGCACACCTAAAACATTACGTATTTTAATCTCTGGTTTTGTATCTTTTATGGAAGAGTTGGGATTACGCACCAATTTTAATAAATCTTTTATTATGTCATGTGGACCCAAAAAATATTGTATAAAGAACATAAGGATTGGAACTGATCTCTTAAAAAGCATGAGCACTTTTCCTTATCTAGGCCTAGTTTTCTCTGACACGGGCTCATGGAAATCGCATGTAGCTAGAGGCAGAAACAAACTAGGTATGGCAATTAATTCCATAATCAGCCTGCGACAACCTAAAAAGGCAGATGTAGTGACCCCATTACTGCAGATCTACAGAACTCAGTGTCTGCCTACTGCGACCTATGGTTCTGAAGTTTGGGGGTTCGTGGACTGCAGTGGGATACAAATGGAAGAAAACAGATTTTGCAGAAGGTCACTTAGGGCACAAATTTCATCACCCACCTTCCTATGCCACAAGGAATTGAATCTACATTATGTAGAAGACTTTATTAAATCTCGTCCTGCCTTATTCTGGCTGAAGATATGGCGCAACCCTGCAGCCATCCTAACCCAACAAATTATAACAGACTGCCAGAGATGCGATAGGGGTACATTCATACCCTGGCTCAATGCTGTACACAAAAGCTTAGCCAGTATACACCTAGAACATACTTTTTTTCTTCCCTCTGCTGCTGAGAATATAATCTTAAAATCAGCAAGGGATGCATTATATGATCTATATCGTATTGACAGACTAAAGGCTCAGCGCAGTAAGCCATCCATTATTAGATATATGTCCATCCTGAGGACAGTAGGTTCCAACCATTCACAACCACAGGAGTACCTAAGAAAAAACATTGGGAGATGGAACAGGTGTCTGCTCTTCCATCTTAGGGACAATAGCGTAAAATATCTGCTCTGCTTCCCGATTGGTTTTAATAAAAATCTGGAGGAGACAGTTTGCCCATGCGGTGATGGCTGTAAACAAACCCTACCACATTTTTTGTTCTCCTGTAGATTTTATGTAAGGTACACTAAACAATATCTAATCCCCCATTTTAAGGCAAATGGGACGACCAGTCACAACTCTGCATATGAAGAAATATTGCAACTGGGCAGCGAGAACATGATCTATCGTGTTAGCTCCTTTTTACTAGCAGCCGTTAAATCTCGAGCTTCTATGCTCACCCCCTGAAAAAAACACCATAATCTGCAAAACTCTTTTGATCATGGATAGCCAAGACATGTCTATTTTGTTTGAAGCTGGTTGCCACAAATTGCTTATCTGCATTACGATTATGTCTACATGCTTGCCAACTCTCTGTACAGCAATGTCGAGGTCACTCTCACGGTTTACTTAAGACACATTACTGACCATTTACAATTTATTAATATTTGTACATACAGGGCTTTTTTAGTACCGAACAGTTTGTAACTTACGACCAACTTGTTATTTACACAGTCTGATGTTTATAAATTGCTTATTTTGCACAGTGCTCTAAAGTTTACATTTTTGTGTTTTTCCACATGTAAGATTGTTGATCACTGTATGAACAATCGGTCAAACCCACTCTTATTTTAAATTGTACTTTTAAGCTATATATAGGCCTATGACATGGATTTTATAAATTTATTACATGCTTATTTTAATCATTTTTCTTGTTCGAGAGAATATTGTATGCTATAGGTATCAATAGTGATGTTGTACTTTTATGGATTATTACTTTATCCGAATAAAGATAAATTAAAAAAAAAAAAAAAAAAAAAACAGGCACACAACTCCTGGGTGACACGTGTATAGTTGACATTGCAGAGGCATGTACACATCAACACTCCCCACAAACTCACCCCCTTCATACTGCACACTACCTGGCCATCCAAGAGCACACATGGAAAGTATGCCATGGAACTAGGATGACTGGCCATCACAAGATGACCACACACATACACCACTGGGCACATATAAAGGAAGAACACACATACCTGATGACCCTGGACAGCCTGCCTGCAATACTGTTTACAGAAACCCACTCTGTGCTGGCAGTGCCCCCCAACCTGACATGCATACAATATAGCCAAATGACTACTGCTAACCATTTGAAATTGACACCATTACCCACACAAGTATCTTTGTCAAGGAGAATTGAAGACCCTGCCACCCCTGAAAAAAAGAGAGTAAGTGAGCCCAAACATTGACTATGTTGAAGTGCCACACAGACCATGTGGCACAGTAACCCATTTACACACAGCAAAATAACTTGAGAAGAGAAGAGCAAGGCACAAGATGCAGAGCATGTCCATGAGAAGCTGTACAGGCAGGGGGCTCACAGCCGTCAACGACAAGGCCAGTGCGCAGAACAAAGTGCAGACTGAGTCCATGAGAAGCTGCACAGGCCGGGGGCACACAGCAGTGAACGACAAGGCCAGTGGGCAGGACAAAGTGCAGACTGAGTCCATGAGAAGCTGCACAGGCAGGGGGCACACAGCAGTGAACGACAAGGCCTATCGTCAGACGTACCCACTGCCAGGGTAGTGGACAGAGGGACCGGAGCTGGACTGTGAAAATGTTCAGGCTGAACCATCATTAGCAGCGGAGGGCAAAGGGAGGACTAGCCACTCTAATTTCGGTACAATACGAGTCATTAAGAACAGTAAAAGTAATTGACTCCCCATGGTACCAGCTGACCTTGTGTTTTAATTTGATCAATGCACCTTTATTATTAGTCAACTGGTACTACAATATCTTTGATACAAAGAATTCCGATGTTATTGATTCCCTTGATATGGAGATTTTTAGGGTGGCAGGGAAGGTCTCCCCTTTGTGTGTTATGTGGGTAGGAGATTTTAACTGCACCTTATGTCAGTATAGTGGGAGTAAGGCTTGTGGGCTAGTTGATACAAATAATCAACCCTTGACACACTTTAAGCACACTACACAGGGTGATGTGTTAAATTCTATTATTGGGGTTAATGACCTACGTATGATTGATACCCTGGCTAGTACTTCAATTGTGCAATAGCCAACATTTCAGGGGGGGGTCGTGTAAGTACAATCGATTTTATGTTGATCTCTAGTAGATATACACACCTCGTTGATGATTTTGTGGTTGAACCAAACCCAGCCAGTGACCATAACCATCTTACTGTATCCTTACACACTGGCGCGAAAGGGCAATAATTTTGATTATCTAATGAAATACAACCATAACCAGGGGATAAGGCTAAAATGGGAAAAGATTAATCCTAAGGTCTTTGAGGAGTCTATTATCAAAACGAATTTAACGCAAGTGATGACCTGTTTAAATGAAACATCACAGCCATATGCAATAATACAGAGTTTTGAAACCATTTGTGAGGGTGTGGCCAAGAACATGTTTAAACCAGGAAGAAAAGGTAGTCACCCAGAAATAAGGTGGTTTAACACTGAGTGTTCTGCAGCTCAATCTAGACTTAAGAAGGCGCTACACGCAGTTCCTCATGATAGGGACACCATAAAAACAGCCAGGCAAACCTTATAAAAAGGTTATTGAACAGAGAAAGGACGAATTGAGAAAGCAGGCTTGGGAGGACCTTGAAAGAGCAAGCACTCTGAAGGATTCTAGGAGTTTCTGGGAGGTGTTAAATCGCACGCTTTTTAGTGATGATGCTAGGATCATGGATACCAACATAATGGGGGTCGACTGGGAGGCCCATTTTTCCAAAATATTCAATCCAAAGGGTGTCTTATTAAGTGAGTGCGAGTATGACATAACTTTTAACATGCAGACTGCTTAGTTCATCAGTGAAATAGAGGAGGCATTGAGAAAAGGCATTCCCCTAAAAGCACCAGGGCCAGATGGTGTGCCCCTGGATTTATTTAAAAACAACACACAAATTTGGGCACCTCTGTTACTTTTTAAAGCTGTAATTGTGGGTTGCATTCCATCTACATGGAAAGAAGCAGTGGTGGCGCCAATTTTTAAAAAGGGAAACAGAAATGACCCTAAATGCAATAGGCCGATTTCCCTAAAGATGCGTCTTGTAAGCTGCTGTGGAGGGTAATCCTTGCACGTTTGGAGTCATGGGCCAATACTTCGGGTATTATTGCAAACACCCAATATGGCTTCAGAAAGGGAAGGGGAACAATTGAGCAGTGCCTCAACCTGTCTATGATTATGGGCAAGAACATGAAGGCCAGGGGTGTTTCAATCCATCTGGCCTTCATGGACTTTTTCTTGTGCCTTCGACACAGCGTGTCGATCAAAGCTGTGGGCATTAATGGACACTATGGGATTTGAGGAACCACTTGTCACCCTGCTGCGTAGATTGCATTCAGCTACCTCTGTAGCCATCCGGTATGGCCCAGGTGGCGAAAAGACCAAGCCAATTGCCTCAACTGAGGGCGTCCGCCAGGGCTGTATATTGGCTCCATTCCTATTCTTAATATATACAAATGGTCTGGAACATTTTTAATTATAACAAAGATCAGACTTTCCAAGAATAGATGGCAAACAGGTACCCTTTTTGTCCTATGCAGACGACACAGTGCTGATGACTTCAACGGAAAACAGCTTACAAAAATGTTTGAATGCTTTTAATGAGTTCATGTCAGGATTGGATCTTAAGGTCAACTTTAGTAAATCTTTTATCATGGTGTGTGACCTAAATAAAACTAAAACGCGTAATTATATGGTCCACGACACAGCTATTGACAAAGTATCAAATTTCACTTATTTGGGGAATCTTTTTAAAAAAAGTTGAGCTGGGATCACTTGATTACATCTAGATTGCAACAAACTAGTAGAACCATAGAGGGGCTTTTTCGATTTGCCAGTAAACTTGGCCATAAGCCGATAGCTGAAACGAAAATACTGTACAAATCCAAATGCCTGTCAGTAGCCACCTATGGGGCAGGGGTATGGGGATACCATAAAAGTGCCCAGATTCAAATATTGGAGAATAAATTTATAAAACGCCTCCTATCTATCCCCAGCAGTTCTCAAACAATATTCTGCCATTCTGAGGTGGGTTTAGAATATGTGAGTGACAGAATCCATATTTCACCATTGCTTTTATGGGGGCAAATTTGGACCTCAGAAGATCTGTCATTTTCAAGAGGCATTTTAAGAGACTGCATGAACCTTGACACTGCAACGGCAGTTCCATGGTTACGCTATGTCAAGGAAACTAGTCATAAGATAGGCCTTGATCATTTTTATGAAAACCCGGAGTCTATCCAACCTAATATGAAGATGATCATTAAGAATGTATTTCATACTGTTTTAAGTTTGTCTAGACAGGATAGTAATACAGTGGAATATGTAGCTTTGAAACAACAACAATTCTACTTGTCTTTTACCACTCGGGTTCATTGGCGTTTTTTAATGACAAGATTTCGTTTAAATGTACTGCACTTTCTTGTGGCTTTTCCGAAACAGGGGGGGTGGTGTGAGAGACTTACTCCCTGCCCATGTAAGAATGCAGCCCAACAGAGCACAATGCATTTTATGCTTTTTTGTTCACTTTACAAAGACCCAAGAGCCCATTTCATTAAACCAATTTTACAGGATATTCGTCCCTGTACTTACAAAGAAGGTTTTGAACATTTGAGGTCATTTTCAACTATCACTATTTGTAGGTCTGTGCTCAGTTTTATTAGAATTGCTCTTTTAATTAGGAAATGATATGAATTATGAATAGTTTTATTGTTTTTTATCTATCTTGCTAACTTTTGTGTATTGTCTGCTAAAACCTTCTGTATTTTAAAACATTTTGTATTTTAAAATGAACGTATGAATTTCTTGTAAACTTTTATGATTCTTTTGAATCGAATAAAGTTAATTGAACTGAACTGAACGGAATATTTGCCTGTTGCAGGGCAGACGTCACTGTTGATGACAAAGCCTGGACTGTCCGGTGCAGCCCACCCACATCGGAATGTATGCCCTCCATGAAAGCAACCACCTGGGACAATTTCTTGTCGTGGTCAATGAAGGCATTGAGAAGAGCAGTCTGGCCTACACACAGCTGGCGCAAAATGTCCACATACTCAGCACTGATGGCAGCAGGGGGGGCAGGGGCAGCGGTGCCAGGGGTGAAGGACACTTTTCCCCTCTTACTGAGGCGGACACGGGGAGCACCAGAGAAAATGGCTGTGTCGTTGAAGTCGATGCAGAGTCCCAGTTCCCTGTGCCCTCCAACATGGATGCATCCCCGCTGGCATTGGATGATGTGGTGCTTTGCGTCTCAGGCTGGTATTCCTCCAGCAGACTCCTGTCCCCCTCTGAGGCGCTGGTGACATCCGTGTCACTGGGCTCCTGGGCAGCTGTTGTGCTAGTTTCTCCCCACTGGTGTCCGTCTCCTGTCCCTCCGTGACCACAGGTGATGCTGCATGAGAGAGAGAGATGTAAGGTCAGGTCAGTGGCAGCAACAGAACAAACATATGCAAGCAATGCATGACAAAAGCTGACCAAATCTACATGTTGCACACCACCCTGTGTAATCACATCGTGTCAACTCACTATATAGGCCCAAGCAGCGCGTGGAAACTGGAAATTCAGGCATAAGCGAGGAATGAGATGACCACACAGCACAACATCCTGCTTGTGGCTCTGTTCAAACAGACACACAACTAGCTCTGAGCACACCTAGGGACATGATGGGGGCACAGTACTTGTTGCCAATGACAGATCTGAATGGAACAGGAGGGGACAGTACAGACCCAGACTACAACATGACAGTCCACAATGGACATTACCCCATGACACCCACCATGTCGTACCTTGGGGACAATAGAATGGTGCACATTGCTGTCAGATGTGTAGGCCTTCCCAATCTGGGTGCAAGCAATGGACGCATTGATGTACGCACAGTCAGATCGGGCACACTGCCGTTCCCGCCCATGGGATTCCCAAGACTACCCCAATGCAGAAGAAACCTGAAGAGCACAACACAGAATGTAATGTGAAGGCACAGCATCTAAATCACCTTTGTAAGTACAGGTAGGGCAAATGCATTGCACCGGCACCCAGGCCAGCAGCCACTTACATGCCACAGTATCACACTACCAACATCACATAGGCCAGCGCTGGCACAGGCTCTGGCCACATGCAGCCACTCTCAGCCAAAGTCAGACTCCCCAAATGCTCACCCCAGGCTTGCTGCTGATGCTCCTTGAAATGTGCATCCAGCTCAGGCTGTGTCACCGCCAAGATGCGCCCCATTAGTGGTGTCATGCTGCGCCGTGCCAGACGCCCAGTGTGAGGAAGGAGGCCCAAGGTCATCTCCGCCACATTCTTTGCCAGCCGGCTGATGTTGTCGCATCTCTTGTGGCAGTGGGTGCGCCGTCGGTTTGAGACCCCCAGAGCTCGCACCTTCGCAGCAATGGCCCTCCACACGGCCTTACGCAGGTGTACCTTGAGCTGCAGGCATGGGAGACAAGAGGGGAAATGATCAGTGACACAGTGTCATGTAGCGACATCTATCAGTATAGCAGCAAGATACAAAATCATCACATATCCAACGATAGGTCAATCAGAGACTATAGTACCGGTCACATGGGACACCTGCATGGGAAAAGCTGATGTTAAAGCATGCAGGTGTGAGGGGGAACACAGTCCCTGCACATCTCACACACATGCAGGATGCCAGCACTGAAACACCCATGTAGCCTGCCCACATCTCCAGTCCATTGTTGGATTGAGCAACACATACATCGCATGTTAACCTGTGTTTGGGGGGGACTTACTGTGTCCAAGACTGCACAGCCATCAATGTCCCTGTCCTGTGAATAGATGAATGTGTCATGGTGGTCACATTGAGGGACATGATCTCACAAACACAAAATGCCATTCACAAGGGCAGTTGTGTGCAAAATACAGTGCTGAGATGGCCCATAGCAGGAGTGGAATGTGTAAAGACTGCTGTAAGTTAAGTGAGGTGTCCTTGTCTTTGTAGGCGGGGACTCTGCAGGCCAGCTGGGCCATCCAGCCAAGCAATCACTGTCCTGACTACAGCATGAACAACCTTATGTGTCACTCTATGGCTGACAACACAACACAGGTCACTCATACATACATGGGCAGGGAGGGAAAGCTGTGACATTGTGTACACACACCCTCCCACTGGAGACAGCATGTCAGGCAGTGCATGACAATACCCCACGCTCCCAGGCACATACTGCATCGGTCCAGCTAAATGTGTGGCCCCCCTGCCCTACCCCACCACTGTCGAAGACTTACCACGACATTTGGGGGCACCATATAGCCTTGGGTACTGTGTGAGCACCTTGTCCACCAGGACCTCCAGATCCTCGCTTGTGAAGGGACTGGCACGGATCTTCTCTGTCCTTGCCATCACTGTGGACATGAGACAACAGCAGCGGATTTGGGTGGTGAGGGGTCTCAGGCAGCAGTCCCTGGAGGCAGTATCAGGTGAGGGGTCTCTGGCAGCAGGCTCTGGAGGCAGCAGCAGGTGAGGGGTCTCTGGCAGCAGTCCCTGGAGGCAGCAGCAGGAGAGGGGTCTTAGGCAGCAGTCCCTGGAGGCAGCAGAAGGTGAGGGGTCTCAGGCAGCAGTCCCTGGAGGCAGCAGCGGGTGAGGGGTCTCTGACAGCAGGCTCTGGGGGCAGCAGCAGGTGAGGGGTCTCTGGCAGCAGGCTCTGGGAGCAGTGGAAATGTGAGTCTCACTCCCACACATATATAGCCCCCTGGGGTCGTTTCAAAGGTGCCAAGCTGCAGCAATTGGTGGTCCAGCTCCGCCTCTTTCAAATGCATCCAATGACCGCCTCCGCGGTGGCGGAGCACGCCTACCGCGATCTTCAAAATTGCATCATGTCACCACAATCATGGCTCCCATTGGCTGTTCGGGCATGCTCCATGGCGGTGACACAATGCTGGGGTCCGGGGTGCGCTACCGCGATTGTGCATCTTTCAAATGTAGCCAATGTCCGCCTCCACGGTGGCGGAGCACGCCTACCGCGATCTTCAAAATTGCATCATGCCACTGCTATCGAACTTCGCATTGGCTCTAGGGCAAGCTCCATGGCGGTGACACACCGCAGGGGCCTGGTGTGCGCTACCACGATTTTAGCGGCGGAGAATGCCCACCGCCATTTCCCCATGTCTCCATGCCTATGACTCCCGCACTTATGTGAATGGGGGTGCTGGTGACACACCGCCAGGGTCATGCGGTAGCTACCGCGATATGGGTGCCATGCATTGACACGAGGCACCGCGATTTGGGTGGCGGAGCATGCCCACCGCCTTTTCCCCATGTCTCCATGCCTATGACTACCGCACTTGTGTGAATGAGGGTGCTGGTGACACACCGCCAGGGCCAGGCGGTAGCTACCGCGATGTGGGTGCCATGCATTGACACGAGGCACCGTGATTTGGGTGGCGGAGCATGCCCACCGCCTTTTCCCCATGTCTCCATGCCTAAGACTACCGCACTTGTGTGAATGGGTGTGCTGGTGACACACCGCCGGGGCCAGGCGGTGGCTACCGCGATATTGGTGACATACAATCGCAATGCCCATCTGTCAAACATCAACAGGGCACAATGCCAAGATGGTCAATGGAACATCACCGTGCACACGAGGCCAATCTTCCATTTACTCCACTGATGGCTACACATGCCATGTTTGTGTGTGTGTTTCGTAGATTGGCCTGTACCCACTCACATGCTACTTATGGATTTGATGTTGGTGTAGGCAGGACAGTGCTGTTCTGGACTCTACAATGTGTACACATGTCAGTGTGTTGCGGTGCAGTGACAATCACAGCGATGCGCATCTCAGTGAATCATGAACTATGTTGCATTGCCTCTCATGTCTGCTCATGCAAACATTGGTCAGTCCTGTGCCGACTGTGGTCATTGTTTGGTGGATGTGTGTCAGGTTGTAATGACCCATTGAGGTGTGACAGGTCCTGCAGCTAGGTATGAGCTATACTCCCATGCGTGCCCATTTGAAATGTGGCCGTATCCCTATGTCCATTCACATTGACCAAGGCGGTGTTTGAGGAAGTTGTCTTGTGTAAGTTGACAGGTGTGGCCTTTGTGCACATGAAGGTGTCCCTACATGTGAGCTGGTCTGTTAGTCAAGGTTGATGTCAGTCATTGTTGTCGTTGTGTCATCCAGAACGTGATGTGCTGTGCACATCTCATGATGTATTGCATAGACATGTGTTCACTATCATCTCCACTAGGAGGAGGCCAAATTTGATTCGTCACTTGACGGTGCTGGAGGACATGGAGGATGTTACGATCATACGGAAATGCTGCCTGGACAGAGCCACCCTGAAAACCCTTTCTGATCTGTTGGAGCCCCACCTGCAGCCCCGCAGGACATATCCAACAACTTTCACCCCTACTTATAAGGTGATGGCAGCCCTGCATTTTTTGGCCACTGGATCGTTCCAAGAGACAGTGGCCAGCGCTGGTGGAATGTCACAACCGATGTTCAGCATGCTGCTGCATGATGTACTGTCCGCCATGATGCTATACAAGGACAGATACATCCATTTCCCCAGGGGTGCTGAATTGCCAGCTGTGAAGCCAGACTTCTATCCCCTTGGACACATCCCCAATCTTGTTAGGGCCATTGATTGCACCCATGTCGCTCTTGTGCCACCACAGGCAAGTGAGCACATTTACCTCAATCGCAAGCATTACCACTCCATCAATGTGCAGGTGGTGTGCCTTACAACAGGTGGTGTGCCTGGCAGATATGACCATCTCGCACTTGTGTGCCAAATTCCCAGGCTCGGCCCATGACTCCTACAACCTGTGGAACAGCATTGTGCCGCAGCTGATGGCTAATCTTCTTCCCAAGCATGCATGGATTGTGGGTGAGTATGCCTAGGCGTGTGGCGTGCTGGGTGTGTGACCTGCTGCCCTCAGCCTTTGCGACATTGCAATGTCTATTTGTGTTTGTCATACCTAGGTTACTCTGCATATCCCAACCGTCCCTAGTTGCTGAGCCCATTGCGGAATCCCAGATCCCCGGCTGAAGTTCGCTACAATGAGGCCCATGGGAGGACACCTCGTGTGGTGGAGCGTACTTTTGGTCTGCTCAAGTCACGTTTCCGCTGCCTGGACAAAACCGGAGGTGCACTGGCATACTCGCCCAGGAAGGTGTGTCAGATTGTAGTGGCATGCTGCATGCTCCATAACCTAGCCATTCGCAAGGAGATTCCCTGCTCCTGGATCATGGTGAGGACCCAAGGCCCCAGCCTGCAAACCAAGCCGTGTCCAGTGATGAGGACAGTGGAGAGGAGGAAGGTGTTGACCTGCGTGAACAGCTCATCACCCGCTACTTCACTTGAAGGTGGGTGTCAATGTGCAACATACCTATTGTCTGCTGATATTGCTGTTGTCGTGAAGGGGCATGTAAGAATTGTAGCAGGAGCCAGTTGTAGACTCAGTGGTGGTTGGCAGTGTTTCTAGGACAGGTCATCTGGGAACATCTTCAGGATGTGTATGTTGACACTTGTTGCCCATTGTGACATGTGCATGTTGGGTTATCCTGATGGTAGGGGTTGTGTGATGTCTGTGATGCCACACCCAGACCAGTGGAAGTAGTTCTGTTGTGTTTCCCTAGGTGCCTTTGACGTCTCGTTGCCTACATACAGCCCATGCTCCTGGTACATTGTGATCATGTTGAAGAGTGTACATCCTGCAATAAAGACGGAGCAGACACAGCAACATGTGTGTAAGGATTTTTTATTTGCAATGGTGAGATGCGAGGGGGGTGTACATTTCCATTGGGGGGTGGGGTGGAGCAGTGAGTTGACAGTTGTGGTAGATGAGATAGTCGAGTAGTCACCACATTGCTGTGGTTACCCAGTCCAACAGACAGATGCCATTCACAAGGCAGTGTGGGGAAGGACAGTCCAAAAAGTAAATGCAGTTGTGGAGAGGGTTGCCATCATGGCTGGCTCCGTGACTGGTGTCTGGCAGGTGCTAGGCCTACAGATACTCCCAGGGTCTTCTTGGGATGGCTCATTTGTCGTGTGGCAGGGGGGCCCTGCTGCAGGACTAGTGGGGTCTGAGGACTCACTCCTCTCTGTGGACGTAGGGGAGGATGGTGAACTGTCATTGTGTGGCCCACCAGAGGGAGGTGGAGGTGTTGTCTGTGGCACATGCCTGTCCCTCAGTACCGCCACTTGCTGGCCCAAGAGGTCCACGATTTGTCCCATGCGGGTGTCGATGGACCTTATCAGCAGGATGAGCTTGTGCAACAGTTTGTCCGACCGGCCCGTTCGTCCCTGGGCCTGTTCGTAAGCGCCCAGGACTGTGGTGATGTGTTCTAGGGATTGGGTCCCAGCCTCCAGGTGTCTGTGGGTGACCCTGCCTCTCCCACCTGCCCTGCTGCCATGGACCTGTTGCCTCACCACTGTGGGCACCCTCATCCTCTCCCTGCCCTCCTCCGTCAGTGGTGTGTGCTGGTCATCCTCTGGGACAGGGAGAGAGTTGCAGGCAGCACTGGTGGTGGTGGTGATGGTGGTGGCGGCCGCACAGGCCGTGACAGCAGGTGTCTGCTGTGAAGTTGTTGTTGGCGCAGATGTGGTGGGGGGACGATGGGGTCCTGGGACCTGTTGCTCCCTGACACACCAGATGGGCCAGCCTCGAGCTCATCGTCCATGGAATCCTGGGAGTCAACATCCGAGAGTCCATGTACCGGGGGGAGACTGGCTCTGTAGGTTGCTGGTGTTGTCCTCTGCAGTGAGTTCTTGGTCACCTGTGGGTCAGATGGGAAATGGTCATTGTAGTGCACCCAGCAAGCTGTGTGTCATTCACTTTTTGTACACTGCACAATTGACAGATCATCACATTGTTGACTATGTGCACTACTGTGCTTCCTAACATGATGCAGTGGTACAGGCATTACTTGACCATAGTGTGAGGTGTCAAGACATACCATGTGACCCGTGCACAATTAAGGATTACAGGGACTTGTTGCCATCTAGGGCCTGGCACAACATGTGTTTGCTTGAGAACTCATTGTTTATTTGTTTGACCTGTCAGACGTCACTCTGGCCATGGACTGGCCATTGTTATCTCCTGCATACCTTTGTCCTGTCATGTGCGTATCTTGATTTGTACCACCACACAGGCTTTCATATTTTTTGAATGGTCTTTGTTGCACTTGCCTCATGGCGATGCACATATATCTAGGTGCTGTGCATGATTGTGCCCTGACTTTCGTCTACTTGTGCATTGGTGTGTCACACTTTGGTGGCTGTGACAGTTTCCTTAGCTTAGCTGTGTGCACACTGTGCTTGGCAATGGGGTAGGTATGCCTCTTTGTGCAATGAGAGGGCTGGTGTTGTCATATGGCACCATTTAATTTGTGACAAATGGGTGGGTGCACGTACTGGCTACTTACCTGTAAGTTTCTTTGGTGTACTGTGCTGGCTTCCAACTGCTTCTGGGTGGGGTGGAGGGAGGGCTCCATCCTGCTCAGGTGTGGGACAGGGGGCATGGTGGGAGTAGTAGTGCAGGCCTCCCACCCACAAACACCCTCACTGTGAAGGTGGCTATCCTTCCTGTAAGTTTGTTTGGCGTACTGCAATGCCTTCCAACTGATTCTGGGTGGGGTGGAGGGAGGGCTCCATCCTGCTCTGGTGTGACAGGGGGCATGGTGGGAGTAGTGGTGCAGCCCCCCCCCCCAGACACCCTCACTGTGAAGATGGCTACCTACCTGTAAGTTTGTTTGGCGTCCTGCAATGCCTTCCAACTGCTTCTGGGTGGGGTGGAGGTAAGGCTCCATCCTGCTCAGGTGTGGGACAGGGGGCATGGTGGGAGTAGTGGTGCAGGCCCCCCACTCACAGTCACCCTCATTGTGATGATGGCTACCTACCTGTAAGTTTGTTTAGTGTACTGCAATGCCTTCCAACTGCTTTTGGGTGGGGTGGAGGGAGGGCTCCATCCTGCTCAGGTGTGGGACAGGGGGCATGGTGGGAGTAGTAGTACAGGCCTCCCACCCACAAATACCCTCACTGTGAAGATGGCTACCTACCTGTAAGTGTTTTTGGTGTACTGCAATGCCTTCCAGCTGCTTCTGGGTGGGGTGGAGGGAGGGCTCCATCCTGCTCAGGTGCAGGCTCCCCACCCCCAGACACCCTCATTGTGAAGATGGCTACCTACCTGTAAGATTGTTTGGTGCACTGCAATGCCTTCCAGCTGCTTCTGGGTGAGGTGGAGGGAGGGCTCCATCCTGCTCAGGTTTGGGACTGAGGGAATGTTGGGAGTAGAAGTGCAGGCCTTCCACCCACAAACACCCTCACTGTGAAGATGGCTACCTACCTGTAAGTTTGATGAGGGTGATGTAATGGCTTTCGTCTGCTGGGGGGGAGGGTTCCATCCTCCTGAGGTGTGGGACATGGGGCATGGTGGGAGTAGTGGTACAGGCCCCCCTCCCCCAGACACCCTCCCAGGGAAGATGGCTACCTACCTGTGAGTTTGATGTGGGTTGTGTAATGGCTGACACATGCTTCTGGGTGGGGTGGTGGGAGGGATCCATATTGGTAAGCTGTGGGACAGGGGGCATGGTGGGAGTTGTAGTGCAGGCCCCCCACCCCCAGACACCCTCCTAGGGAAGATGGCTACCTATCTGTGAGTTTGATGTGGGTTGTGTAATGGCTGACACATGCTTCTGGGTGGGGTGGTGGGAGGGATCCATCTTGCTAGGCTGTGGGACAGGGGGCCTGGTGGGAGTTGTAGTGCTGTCTGCCTGCACAAATGCCCCCATAGTAATGTTGATAGCTATGTGTGGGGAGAATGGGAGTGGGTAAATGTTGGATCTGTGAGCCATGTTTTTGTGAGTGTGTGGTGCAGATGGATGGTATGTGTCCTAGGTGGTGTAGCTTTGTAGTTGTGCGAGACAGTACATTGCAGAGTGGTGGTAGTCATTTGTTTGTACTTACCAGCCTCCACTCCCCCGGCCACTCCTGTGAGACTCTCTGGATGCAGTATGGCAAGCACCTTCTACTCCCATTGTGTGAATGGTTTTTGTGGAATGGGAGGGCTACCGCCAGTCCTCTGAGCCAGCTCACGGTTATTGCTTCTCCTTTCTTTGACCACCCTCTTCAGATCATGCCACCGCTTCATGATCTCCTTTTTTGATCTTGGGGTGGTCCCTATGCATTGACCCTTTGGACTATCCTTGCCCAGATTTCTGTCCTTGTGGCTAATAGTGTCTGTTGGACCAGGGTACCAAAAAGCTGTGGCTCCACTCTGACTATCTCATCTGCCATAACCTTCAACTCACTCTCTGTGAATTTGGGCATTTTCTGTGTGGCCATGGTGTGTGGTGTGTAAAGTGGTTGTGGGTGCAGGGGTGTGGGTGGTGGTTGTGCTGTGTATGGTGTTTGTTGTGCAGGGGGTAAGTTGTGCAGGTGTGGAGGTGGTGGTGGGGCTGTGTGTGGTGTGGCTAGTGATGTTGTGTCCTTTGCCTCTCCTGTCAGCTGGGGTATGTGTCTCTTCTCTCCTGGAGTATTGCAAAGGATTGTGGTCAGGGAAGAGGCTGGTTTTATACTCAGCTATGTGGGTGTGTCCAATTGGGGTGTTTCTGTCAGGTGTGTTGTCCTGGGATTTGTATTTTTCTTTTTGCCATGTGGTTGTGTCATTGGGGTGTGTTTTGTGTATTGCGGGGGCCTGGCTAGTTTTCTGTGTGCACTTTTTGGCCTTCTTGTGGGTTTTTGGCTGCGTCCGCCATATATTTCACGGATCGTCCGCCGCGGTGGCTGTGCTTCAGCACTTCCGCTGGCTCTCCCATTCATCCCATTGTGCGACTGCGGCGGTCGGAGTCAGCGGTACATACTGCGAGATCGTCGGGGATATCCTAATTTCCGGTGTGGTGTCTCCGCTATACTTGCAGCGGGTTGGTGTTTTTCCGCCGCGAATCTGACCGCCGCGGACGGATTTTGGCCATCTCCGCCCGCGACGGGCGGTTTTTCTTGGCCTCATTCCGCCGTGGTTGGTGTTTTTTGGCGGTTGATCCTAATTTGGTTTTCCCGCGGTGCCGGCGGGCAGTTATTTTCCGCTTCCATGGCGGTCGGGGTGCTTTTCCGCCCGCCACCCTTTATAGACCCCCTTGTGTACAAAGAAACAGGCGTCAGACATCATGATATGGCCCCTGTGCGGAGCCAGCTTTAGGACGGCTCTGTAAAATATTGAGTCATACCAACAGTAGGGCCCTGGGATGGTTTAGATACATTATGGATATGTTGGAGAAAATTGGTCTCACACACTTCTAGCACTCCCCTAAAATGATTAAATCAAATATGGTCATAGAAGTTAAGACAGCATACAAGCTCTGGTCAGTGAAGAAATTGCTTTTTAAAGTTTCACCTGGTAGTTTGGCCAAGGTATTCTTGTTGTGAACCTGTACACCTTCATTTGAGCCATTTTTATAGTCTTGCTTGACAGCTCAGCTGTCACCAGACAATTATGTGAGGATGTAGTTTTGTGTTTAGAATATTGCTCCTGTGTGTTCTTGTGCACGGCTTCTCATGTTTCAGAACCTCTATTAGGACGTCTGGATAATGTTGAGTAGAAAGCAGGCTACAGAGGAGCCAAGGGCATGGGGTGGGATAAGCTGTAATGTTTAGGTCTCGGCTCTAGACAGCACATGTGCTGCCTCTTAGAGACATTGTATAAATACTTTGTGGGCTTCAGCCTGTTCAGAGGCTTCCCATTTGCTGGCTCCATCTCCGCTCTCCTCTTCTTTCTCCCTATTTGTCCATGGCATGCATACGTCATGCCTCTTCCTTTGTTTAACCCTCCCTGAGAGCATGGACCAATTACTATTATCTAGTCACTGCTCCCATTTCAGTAACTGTTTTAGGATCTACTTTTTTCTTGTTTTAAGAACACTTCACAGAAGCGCTCGTGTTTTCACTCTCCTCGAGTTTCACCAGGGTAAAGGATACTGTGTATTTGATGTCATCTTGCCTGATGAGCGTGTTGTCACCAAATTGCAGATACGTGCTTTGTCGAATTGTAAATCTTAAAATTTTTTTGGAACAGCATTGCGAATGCTAAGGTTTTTGGTTTAATTTGTTAAACAAAATGGCTGCGAGGGAAACATAACTAAAAGACAAATCTCGACCGTTACAAGATCAGTTAGATTTCCTTGTGGCATCACGTTAGTTTTGCTTTCTGTCATTTGTATTGAAGGCTTTTGGAGTTCTTCACGCGGTTGAGGCTGCTTGTGAGATCAGTTTATTACAGTAAACTTAAAACATTTGCATGAAAGGTGCCAGCTTTAGCTCGGGATAGTGGATGAAAGTAATTGCTGTTCTGTCATTTAATCTTGTAAGAACCTAAATATTTTCCTCTTCTATCCTTCCGCTATCCTTCCGAATCCAAATAACTGACTAACCTATCCACCGCTTTAATTGCTTTCATATTTCACTATAGTAATTCAACACTAATCCTTTATGGGTCCTGGAGTAGCAGGCTACTCGCAGGAAAAGTGCTTCGACGCCTTGTCAGGGGTAGTAAGCACTCTATAAATGCAATTACAATACAATATACCTATTTTGGAAACAGCAGAGCTGGTGCTACGGTTTTTGGCTGTGAGGGAAAGACGAATAAAAGACAAATACAAATCTCATCCGTCGCAAGATCACCATTTTCCATGCAACGTCACATTAGTTTTGCTTTCTGTTGTATCATATCAGAGGCTTTTGGAATTGGTCACACGGTTGAGGCCACTTGGGAGACCAGTTTATTACGTAATCTAAGCTTGTTAGGCCCATAATATTTTTTATATATATGTGTGTGTGTATATATATATATATATATATATATATATATATATATATATATATATATATATATTGCAACAACAGGTACTCGGTAATCGTCGATACCAGATGGAAAGCACACACGGGAACAAAGATTTAAAGTATCAAATACTTTATTAGTGCAGACCCCCTTCTCTGACAGACGCGTTTCGCCTTGCGGCTTTATAAAACGACATTGATAAAGCCGCAAGGCGAAACGCGTCTATCAGAGAAGGGGTTCTGCACTAATAAAGTATTTGATACTTTAAATCTTTGTTCCCGCATGTGCTTTCCATCTGGTATCGACGATTACCGAGTACCTGTTGTTGCAGTCTACGAGCAGTCAGTGACATCACTGATGACATTACTGATGACATCTCAAATGACATCACTGATGACATCATCCACGTGAAAATCTGACACTGTACTATAACCTTTGATACACCCACTGTACCAGTTACTACATACACACTCACTGATTCCTAAGTCTACATACACATCCACTCATTCACCCATAGAATCACTCATTGATGAAGTCACTCAATACAACACTATCATAAGCACTCATACATCTATACAGACACTCACACACCACCACTTACCTAGAGTTACTCACACACCTAGTCAGTCATGAAAAGAATCAATCACACTTCCATTTACTGACCTATACAGTTATACACACACCACATCAGTTATTCAAACAGAAACAAATGCATGCTTACTTCTTTCTACAATCACTGATACAAGTACACCCTCAACCTTGCAGCCACTCTCACAATCACTGACTCTCATGTATAGTCATTTATATACTTCAACTTTCACATAAACTGCCTTTTATATATGTAGTTACTTGGACATGAAACATTGAGACATCCATTCTCTCACCAACACACCATACACACACTCACACTCATACAGCTGTTTCCACATGCACTCTTGAACGCGTACACACGTGAACTAACCACTCAAACATCTATGCACAGACTCACACACCTCCCACGCACCTATACACACACCCAGGCACCCATGCAGTTACTCAGACAACCAATCAATAACCCATATAGATCCTCATTTAGCTACTCACCAACTCATGAAATCGCTTACACACCAACTGACAAACTAAACTGTGTGAATGTCTGTATCAGTCACTAACCCGTGCATTCAGTAAGACACACGTAATCCCTCACTTAAACAGTCAGTCACACACCTACTAAATCCTCCATCTAGACACTTATACACCCACTCATTCGTCAATACACCTTGGCATATATATAATACATATTTAAACTTTATAGAAACACACATTCACTGGATGATGTCATCAGTGATGTCATTTGAGATGTCATCAGTGATGCCATCAGTGATGTCACTGACCATGTCATGAATGATGTAATATGTGACGTCATCAGCAGTGCATTGCGGGGGAGAGAGTATTAGTTAGCTCAACTAACTATAACGGGGGAATTTCTATGGTTTTGTATGAGTGAAATGTCCAACTAACTATAACGTCCCTGAAACCTATGTTTTTTTCCGTGAATTTCTAAGGTTTTTTAAATGGTAATTTCTAACTATAACGTGCCTGAAACCTATGGCTTTTTCAGTGAATATATATTCATAATATATATATAGTAATATATGGACATATCAGGTATACAGTTGGTGCATGCCCATCCAGGGCTGCATAAGGATATATATGTGCTGTTAAAATATTTAAAAATACACTATATAAAATATACAATATGTGATTTATAAAGTGCATAGAGTGGCATATAATGTCTGACGAACGCAATGGAACCAGCAGTTAATAAAGGTTAAAAATAACAAGACCGATGAAGGACTATACATTCACTTTTTGTCAGCGCCGTATTGGAATGTGCAAAGTGGCATGCCATCAAATCATTTGAAACAAAGCATTAATATTGCCATTTCATATCAAATTGCAATTATAAATCAAAGCAATAAAATATTCAATTCCTATTCATATTGTGATCTCCATTACATTCATTTTGGTACACCGGTTGATCACTTAATTAACGTGTGGTTCTCGAAGGAGACAATTGATAATTCTCAACTCCTCACTACCAGTATGCTACTCACCAGGGAGCGCATGCGTATTGGATAAAGATGGCTGCAGCTTTCCGTCACTTGATGTATTGCCGTCCCATTAAGAAGAAGCAGGTGCTTCGAAACGCATCGGGTCTCTCTCATGAACAGTTGTAATGCACAGTTTCTTGAAATAAAGAGGTTGGAAACCTGCTTTCTTGCGGAGTAGCGTCTCCAAAGATCAGGGGAACCTTGGAGTGATGTTTTACGCGGCACCCTCAAGCCGCGGGAGATGCACCACCCGCTGAGAATGTGATAGCGGGGCTGCATGGTTGCCAAATGACAGCCTGTCTGCAACGCGAGGAAGCATATAAATTGGAACTGATCACTACGCCTGTAGCCCACCGAAGGGTTGTAATAATATAGAAATGGCATAAAGAACTGAATTCAAGTTACGGACTTCACTGAAGGGGAATAACTGGACTGCAACTACCAGCATGCTACTCACCAGGTAGCGCATGCGTATTGGATAAAGATGGCTGCAGCTTTCCGTCACTTGATATATTGCCGTCCCATGAAGAAGAAGCAGGTGCTTCAAAACGCGTCGGGTCTCTCTCATGGACAGTTGTAATGCGCAGTTTCTTGAAATAAAGAGGTTGGAAACCTGCTTTCTTGCGGAGTAGCTTCTCCAAAGATCTGGGGAACCTTGGAGTGATATATATATATATATATATATATATATATATATATATATATATATATATATATATATATATATTTATCCCTCAAAGTGCCCAAGCATGTGGCGGCACACTCACGGCAACTTGCACCAGCCGGTTCCTCCCAATCAGGCATCACCATCGGCATCGTTAAAAGGACATGACCACGCCAAACTTCTCTTGCAAGCAATCTTTAATGTAGACCTGACGCGTTTCAAAGCATTCGCTTCTTCCTCAGAGGTCACAATTCAAACAGTCACAGGGAGCTCCGATGCAAACTCCGCCTTAAGTAGGACGCGCTGAGTGCGCGCTTTGCATTCTGGAACATGTAGTCAAATCGGAGCATTTTGTACCTATAGTAGGTTCTGTGCAGCTGTTCCTATTACATTCATTATCTCACCCTGAGTGGGCCCCAGAGAAATTTCCATAGTCTCGTTTAGTCCCAAGTTGTCGTACCGCATACTCGATTGCAATAGTTCCGATCAGCGGCCTCCTTTTTCCCGGACGTTGCTGCCCCCCACGGCAGGACTGCCGTGTGTAAGATTATCCCTCAAAGTGCCCAAGCATGTGGCGGCACACTCACGGCAACTTGCACCAGCCGGTTCCTCCCAATCAGGCATCACCATCGGCATCGTTAAAAGGACATGACCACGCCAAACTTCTCTTGCAAGCAATCTTTAATGTAGACCTGACGCGTTTCAAAGCATTCGCTTCTTCCTCAGAGGTCACAATTCAAACAGTCACAGGGAGCTCCGATGCAAACTCCGCCTTAAGTAGGACGCGCTGAGTGCGCGCTTTGCATTCTGGAACATGTAGTCAAATCGGAGCATTTTGTACCTATAGTAGGTTCTGTGCAGCTGTTCCTATTACATTCATTATCTCACCCTGAGTGGGCCCCAGAGAAATTTCCATAGTCTCGTTTAGTCCCAAGTTGTCGTACCGCATACTCGATTGCAATAGTTCCGATCAGCGGCCTCCTTTTTCCCGGACGTTGCTGCCCCCCACGGCAGGACTGCCGTGTGTAAGATTATCCCTCAAAGTGCCCAAGCATGTGGGGGCGCACTCACGGCAACTTGCACCAGCCGGTTCCTCCCAATCAGGCATCACCATCGGCATCGTTAAAAGGACATGACCACGCCAAACTTCTCTTGCAAGCAATCTTTAATGTAGACCTGACGCGTATTCAAAGCATTCGCTTCTTCCTCAGAGGTCACAATTCAAACAGTCACAGGGAGCTCCGATGCAAACTCCGCCTTAATTAGGACGCACTGAGTGCGCGCTTTGCATTCTGGAACATGTAGTCAAATCGGAGCATTTTGTACCTATAGTAGGTCCTGTGCAGCTGTTCCTATTACATTCATTATCTCACCCTGAGTGGGCCCCAGAGAAATTTCCATAGTCTCGTTTAGTCCCAAGTTGTCGTACCGCATACTCGATTGGAATAGTTCCGATCAGCGGCCTCCTTTTTCCCGGACGTTGCTGCCCCCCACGGCAGGACTGCCGTGTGTAAGATTATCCCTCAAAGTGCCCAAGCATGTGGGGGCGCACTCACGGCAACTTGCACCAGCCGGTTCCTCCCAATCAGGCATCACCATCGGCATCGTTAAAAGGACATGACCACGCCAAACTTCTCTTGCAAACAATCTTTAATGTAGACCTGACGCGTTTCAAAGCATTCGCTTCTTCCTCAGAGGTCACAATTCAAACAGTCACAGGGAGCTCCGATGCAAACTCCGCCTTAAGTAGGACGCGCTGAGTGTGCGCTTTGCATTCTGGAACATGTAGTCAAATCGGAGCATTTTGTACCTATAGTAGGTCCTGTGCAGCTGTTCCTATTAAATTCATTATCTCACCCTGAGTGGGCCCCATACGGTACGGTACGGTGTGGTACGACAACTTGGGACTAAACGAGACTATGGAAATTTCTCTGGGGCCCACTCAGGGTGAGATAATGAATGTAATAGGAACAGCTGCACAGGACCTACTATAGGTACAAAATGCTTCGATTTGACTACATGTTCCAGAATGCAAAGCGCGCACTCAGCGCGTCCTACTTAAGGCGTCAACAACTCGCAGCAAGTGTTGAACCCTCTGCGACAGCAAGTGGATACAACAGTTTGGAACTAAGCTCTGAAGTTGATACTGATCTTGAAGAAAACAATGCACCAGGAACAAGTGGCATCAGTGCCAGAGATACACCATCAGTCATTGACGAGCTTAGTTTTTTACGATTAGACAGGACAATCAACCTGCGACCCCAGCCACAACGCAAAGAGAAAGTCGGAAGAGGAAGAGGAAATGCAACTAAAAAAGCAGATGCTGGGGAGGGCAATACAAAAGACATAACAAAACAGACACGAAGAAAGTAATCAGTGACCGACACACCGACAACACAGTTATAAACCTCTCAGACATGGATCTAAACGAAGAAGAAGAAAAAGTTTTAGCATTGAGACTGTCTTTCTGCCCTACGACCAACTTCGATTACGCTCAAACTAGGATTGACTTTTTTCATTTCTTAAGGAAATTGAAACTACAAAAATACTTTAATAGCAAATCCAGTTGAATACAAAGTGCCAGCGATAACATGCCTGTCATAGGACCTTTGGCAGTGGACGGTTTGTCACTGATGCAGGATTTGGATGAATTACAAGGTGGATCACAGCAAACAAGGAGACCGGCAGAAGAATTGGCAGCAGAAATGGTACTGGATATATATGGTACCATTCAAACGTCATATAATCCAAAGTCTATTTTCCTGCCTGTCATGCCATGGGACTCTCTTGACATATTTGCAGATAATGTCATATGTGAACTGAAACAACTTGCTATTGAATCTAGCAGCACATTTTTGCATACAGGGCATAATTTAAGAGTGCAGTATTCACAAGTGATTAATAAAACCAAGGATAGGCAGGACATAGTAGTGAGGTGGTCCAACAAGGGAGACAATGTGGTACTCTAGCCTCCCGCTATGTATACTGCATAAGTGCACAGGCAATTACAGGACAGAGAATATTACTGTAGAGTGGGTCCCATGAGCCTTCAAGGTATCAAAGAAAAATTCCACACGTAATTGTACAGATGGAGGGGCCAGGGTTTAATCCCCAAGGGCGAGTTTGATTTTTTGGAAAATTGACTACCCGGTCACTCCAATTCTGTACTTAATTCCGAAGGTACATAAGAATGCAAGCAACCCTCCGGGTCGTCCCATAATCTCAGCGATCAGGTGGCTGTTTGAAAACACTTCTAGATTCATGACCATTTTCTCCAAGAGTATGTATGTAAGTTTCCCTCATACATTGAGGACACTGGAGACGTCCTGCGCAAGATATCCTGGGATGAGCAGTTTCTACTTATGACCTTAGATGTCCAGCATTAGGCACGTGGATGGGATTAGAGCACTTAAACATTTCGTGGGATGTAGACCTATTCATTTATACCAGTACATACTCATGCTTCTCAGCATGGCTGAATGGTGTTTAGATAACAACCTCTTTATGTATGGCCAACATACCTACAGACACAAGCAATGGCCATGGGTACCTGCTTCGCCCCCAGCTATGTTAATCTGCATATGGGCTGGTGGAAGGATCACTTACTCAAGGTCAACCATGCCAGGGAATAGTCAGAGAATGTGGTCCTTCTGACCATATACATCACTGATTTCTTCATCTTGTGGAAAGGATAATTTGAATCAGCGCAGAGATTCTCACAAGAAATTAATAACAACGATTTGAACCTCAACTTTACCAGTAACATCAGTAAGAATTAAGTGCATTTCCTTGACCTTGTAGTGCATTTTGAAAATAATAGGCCCCAGACTAAGACATACAGAAAGCCAACATCTGGTAATTCCATTCTACATGCTAGCAGCTTCCATCCTACCAGACTTAAAAATAATATCCCCTTTGCGGAATGCTTAAGCACGAAGCGCAATTGTAGTAGTGAGGAAGCTTTGGGTGTGGTACAGAAAGATCTATTTAATAGATTGAGAGTGCGGGGTTATAGTGAGGACGAGTTAAGGTTAGCAGAGGCTAAACAAGACCCAATAGCCCCGAGGAGATGCTGTTTGTGACCGATAACAGTGAGATGAAGAAGAGAAAATCTGCCAATGCAGGCCCAGTAAGAATCATTAAGGGGTACTCAGCCTACCATAGAAGAGCATGTAATATCCTATATAGGAATAAGTGAACCGGTCATAGGATCAGATAAACCGCGTGCCCCATTAATATCCTTTAGGAGGGCTAAATTGATGCATAGCGAGCATGGTGCAAAACATGCCACAAGCGATTGGCTCAGAGCCAAAAGAGGATTTCCAAAATGCGCTAAGTGCATGGCATGCCGATATGGCTGTAACACAACAACCATTCAGTCATCTCTTAGAACAACACCGATTGAAATCAGGGGCACATATAATTGCAAAAGTGACTTTGCGGTGTATGTGCTAGAGTGCACTTGCCAAAAGCGATTTGTAGGCAGCACAATACACAAAGTCCATGTTAGGATTCTGCAGCACCTTAGAGCAATAGCCAATGATGACCAGAGCTATCCGGTGACCAGACATATTATTCAATGTCATCAAGGCAATGCCAAGGATTTGGTTTATTTTGTCATTGACTCGGGTCTCAAAACACCCAGAGTAGGTAAGAGACATCCCCAAATAAGGAGATTGGAATCGAGATACCTATTAATGTTAAACACCTATATACCTCAGGGACTGAACTCAGATGAGGAGTTAATAGTATATCTTTAGCTGTTGCCTCACTCTCCCATAGACTGGGTGTAAGGTACATTTACAGATAATATTTTCTTTTGTTTTCCCGCACTACTCTGTTGTGTCTTTTTCTTATTGTTTAGTTCATAGGCATAGCTATGTACAGATGTTTATGGTGTTTGACATATCTGCATAAAGACAATCAGTGCTGAGAGCTTGAAACAGGTTTTTTTTTACTTAACGCGGTGATGGTTGATGTAACATTCCAATTGAAGGGGATACTAGGCCCACTGGTGCTCGATCTCTGTAAAGGATGTTTAGGTTGGGACGCTGATGATTTGCCACTTGAGAGCTCACATGAGTGTTATATATTGTATTGTCCCAATTGTACTGCAAATAAGGTACCCTGAATATGGATATTCATGTAATGTTCTAGTTATCTGTTGATTCAATATGACAATACCCTTTTGTTTCCAGATCTTCCCTGTACCACTAGGGAATTTCTCAAGCAGGCGTTATTTATCACCATTATGTCTTATTTGTGAGACTTATTCTAAGTCCTTATTTTAATTTATTTACTTTCACATTTATACTTTCTTTGTTTGTCACTTTGTATAGGAAGGCATATGTGGACCTAAGACATTGGTGCCCATTGTATGAGCAAGGCTGCTTGACTGCCGAAACGCGTCAGGGTCTCTTTGGATAATAAACTTGGTGTTGGATATCCACGGCGTCGGCGCCTGTTTGTAGCGTGCTAAACAGGACAGGAGAATATAGATACATATATGTGTATAACTATTCACTAAAAAAACAAAGGTTACAGAGCCCTTTTCATAGTTAGACTCAAATTATACATGCAAAATACCATATAGGTTCAGCAGTTATAATTACCTGAGCTAACTATAATGTACGCCCCTACAATGCACTGCTTATGAGCTCACATATCACATCATTAATGACATGGTCAGTGACAGCACTGATGACGGCTCAAATGACCGCACTGATGACATCACTGTGAGTGGGGCTGTGAGTGGGTGTGTGAGTTCCTGTGTGGTTCTGTCCCCCCTCCCAAAAACTTTAAAATTGTTAAAGAAGCCACTTACCTGTTGTCTGCTGCCTCCCCTGTCTGGCCGCTCTCCGTCCTGCTCCTCGGCCCTTGCGCCCCCTTCTGTAATAAAAAAGAAAAGAACTACGTTGTATGTGTGACGTGCCTAACATTTTTAATGACTTTGGGAGGCCGGAGGGAGCGGCTAACTACGTTCTGCCACGGAGGCAGAGTTTTTTGCATACTCCGCATGCGCCACGGAGCACCGAGTAGGCAAATGTCAGCAAACTCCGCTGGCGGAGCGAAGTTACCCGCTCATGGTTTAATATAACTCAATTTAGTACCCAACAAAGGTACCTCTCACACTCCTCTAACACATCCATGGGCTCAGGGTACTTCCTCTCTGACCACTTCAATCATTTTGCAGCTTAAGTTTAAGTCCCAGGGGCCATGATTAGCCGCTGACCAAGATGGGCGTGATCTGGGACAGCTCAGCAGCTGCCATAGTAGAATCCCACACAATCCACACAGAATCTGGTTTGTCCTGGCCGAAATTAAGCCTGGGCAGTGAAATATGCTCTGCTCGCAGAGTTTGCGGAGTTTTCCGCACTCCGTGTTTTACGAATGTCGCAGAGATCCCAAAAACTCTGCTTCGCGCAGCGTAGTGGAGTTTTTTTCCTCGCTCGTGTTCACCAACGTCAAGTTGGCGAGTGCGTGCAAGGAAAATCCACCTCCCCGCTAGATTTTTCGTCATTCGTGATCGCCATCATCAAGTTGGTGAGCACAAGAATGGAAAATAAACCTCCTGGCGAGATTTCTCAAAGCGGGGGGGGGGGGGGGTGAAGTTTTTTTATTGCGAGTGGTCGCGTATGCTCGCCACCGCTAGCGCGTTCAGAAACTGCCAATTCGCGTTGAGAAAGCTGTAGTTCGAGTAAAAATCTACTCGAACGGCAGAAAAGGTAAGCTTGCACTGTGCATGGTGCTGTTCACAATGTTTTCTCAGTGCGGAGAAGCATCCAGCACTGTGCAATCACTGCGAACTGCATTTTTCTACCCTACTCCGCTGCTCGCTGAGCTCCGCGTAGTGTGGTGGAGTTGTTTTTGCACTTCGCGTAGCTTCATGTAGTGCAACTCCGCGATCTCCGCCCAGGGTTACCCGAAATGCATTTTATTGACTAATGCCATGTGTGTGGTGCTTGAGGATGCCTCTCCTGAGAACAATGAGCACCTGGAAAGGTTAGAATCACACCTTGCCCGCAGACCTCATGGTGTAGTCAAGATGGCAGACAGTGAAGCGTAGGCCTCACCAGAGATGATGGGAGCTACCTCTCGCTAAAGGTACGCGCAACTGACCTAGGTGCCAAGAATTGAGCAGTGATGGGAGTTCCAGCATGCCTGGGCCGAATCAGTGCTGGACCGGCTGCGAGTGAAGAGAAGAGTGGATCAGGCTGAGGTGGTGAGGGATCGAATCCCACAATAAATGCCCGACATGGCTGGTCCTGGGGTGAAGGAATAAATGTCGACCCCCTGAAGTGCTGTCTAGGTGCTGGAGGGCTGGAAGCAAGTGGAAGAACATGAGTGCTGGCGGTGCTAGCAGAACGGAATGGCTACGCCGGCAGTGCACCTGTGCTTCAACGGCAGGATGTTCACCTGGCCAGGACAAAGGAGGAAGACCGAGCGGTGGTCAGGAAAGATTGGGGACTGTGGAAAGCTGTTCTCTTCCAATCCCCCATGCTTGAGGCCTGCAGTGAGAAGACTGAACCGCGCCAATACTAAAAGATGTGTGCTTCAAGAACGAGGCAATTAAGGTGACGCAACGAAGCCTAGTGGACAACGCACCATCCCATATAGGCATTGAAGATGTTGTTACCTGAAGGGAAGCCATCCCCTCATAGGCAGCCACTGACATTAGCCTGGGACTGCTGGGGCCCAGACTCAGAGGAGGGGGGTGCCGGCCGGCTTGAAGGCAACAATCAACTGCAGAAAGCGTGATGCAGTGTGAGCTCAGCAACAAATGGCCTCTGGAGCGGGAGGTAAGGAGTGAAGCTCCTAGGGGCCCACGCTTTCCAAGATAACCTAACCAACGCGGCTATGCCTGGGCCATTTGCCACAAAGCCATTGCTGCAGATCCAGGGGGTGATCTGCCTCCATGGGCGCAAGGGGTGTTCCGGCAGCTTTGAGGGACCCCAGGTGAGGTGCAAAGCAAGATTCATGTAAAGGTTCTGCTATCACTCTGGATATACTGATCACACATTTGGGCGAGCTGGCACCAGGGACATTGAATATTCAACAAAGAGGCTGCAGCTGGGCAAAGATACGAACTTGAGTAACAGGGGAAATGGTAAGGAACTGTGGAACTAGGCCTGCACAGGCAAATAACCTAGACAAATACGCTGTGGTGATGGCTATTCCCAGAGTGCCCACTGGAGGTGCAGATCGAGGCAGACAGAAAGAACCTCAGCCCATCGAGGAATCCTCTTTGAGGAAATAATGGCAGCCATTCAGGCCCTACGAACTATGGAGGGGCGGAAACTTGATGTAGTCACAATAAACATGAATCTACTATGGGCAGGCCTGCACAATATGTTGGATAAGTCAAAACGGCGGAATCCCAAATCATAGGGCTGCAATCTATTACAAAGGGACTGGAGGAACAGGTCAGTACCCTGACTAAGCAAAATGCAATCATAATGGCGAAACAGGAGGACCAGGAGTGGCGATCCAGGCAAAACAATATTTGAGTGGTTGGGGTCTTGAAGGGGGCGGAGGGGCCCAGTGTGGACCTTTTTCTCGAAAGGCTTGATATTGAACACCCTCTGTCTGAAGATCCTATCCAATTTCTTTTCCATTGAGAGTGCCCATAGGTCTTTGGCCAACCACCGAAGCCAGGCACTTCACCACGTACAATTATAGCCAGAATATTTTATTATAGGGACTGTGATGCCATCTTCCAAGAGGCCTGAATACACGGAGACTTGCGAGTCAACCATAACATTTGATTCTTTCCAGACTTCACCCTCCCAATACAAAGGCTTTGGCAGAGCTTTGAGGTGAAAAGAGCTCTACGGGACAAGCAGATAAAATATATGATGATTTACCCAGCCAAGCTGCATGCGATTGCAGAGGACAAAACATGGCACTTTGCCAACCCAGAGGAGGCATGATCATGAATGGACGGCTGGCTAATGCTGAACCACAAAAGGGCTAAAGTTAGATGAAAAGGATTCCAAGAGACTGACAAGGAACTGAGGAGTCATACCTTGCTGGATCAAATGATACTGGCTGAAACACGCAAGGATACTACCCGAGGAATTGGGTCATATAGAGATTCTGAGGGGGGCACTGTTCGGAGGTTGATCAGTGGACCTCCTCGGGGGTTTGTTTTAAAATTGCTGGGCGTCAAGCTTTGCTGTTGACATAGGCACCAAGGTAATAGACTGCAGACACTAGGCACAAGGACATCAAACATAGGATAGAGATATATAATGGGAATCACTCTCTGTGATCTGGGCAGCAAGAGCAGCGTTATTAAATGTAAAGTATGGTGCTACAGGCACTGTACAAACTGGGGTGGTGGACGGTTTCAGGCTCACAACGCAGGGATGCAAGGAGAGGGGTGTTTGGCTTTTCAGGGGATGAGTTCTTCTCCTCCAAGAAGTCCATTGGGCGATTATTGCCCCTACTATTGGGGTATGAGGTAAATTGTTATTCTGGTGAAGAGGGTTGGGGGAACTGTGGGGGTTATTTCTTATGCTACTGTTAACTGTTGTGATAGTTCATTTTCATAATGGCTCATCCATAGTATGATTGAGAACTCTTAGGCACTTTCAGGATACATTGAGCGATCTGAGCGCAGAGGTCTTGGGAATGGGTGGCTGTGCCCCAATAATGAGATAATGGCAGTCCAATGGGAAGCATAGTAAAGAATGAGTTAAGTATTTAAACCTGGAGTATAAATGGTCTGGGCAACAAAACAAAGAGAATGTTAGTGCTACAGCATTTACCTAGACATGCCCCCGGATCTGGTGCTATTCCAGGAGACCCACCTTCAAGGGAACCACTCTTGAGCCCTAGATAGATTTGGCTATGAGGTGTAAAGGTGAGACGGTTAATGTTTGCTTTCTATTAATCCTTCCACGTCTTCCTGCGGCAACACTCCCACTAGTAAGCACCATGTGTTGGACATGCCTGAAGGGGTCCTGGTACTTAGTGGAGATATGAATGCTGTAGTAGAGTCGGGACTAGATAGGGAACCTAGTGCCATTACATAGAGTAAATGAGGGCACTTTGTGAAGGTGTTGGGGATGGTGGATTTCTGGAGACAACAACACCCACACAAGAGATAATATACATATTATTCGGTACCACATGGACAGCTTCTCCTCTCTGGACCATATATACACACACACCACTTGCATGCTGGTAGATTTAGAGCAGCCATGTATTATGCAAGGGGTATCTCTGACCACTCCTGGGTAGGGGTGACACTGGAGAGGCCCACAAGGGAGTTTGTTCTGCCCCTGAAGTTTGATCTGTGGTTCTTGACGCCTTATAGATAATCTCAGAGAGGGAGTAGAGATGTACTTTGCTGAAAATATCCAGACTGTGGGAGGCATTCAAGACAGTTATAAGGGGACATGTGCAGGTGCTGATATGTGTTAAAAAAGAGCATGGACTTAAGTGTTCCAAGATCAAAATCAATATTGTGGGCTTGGAAGTGGGGGTACTTGTGGGGGAACAGAAGAGCTTAGACATCAGTTATGCCTTAGACAGCAGGACCTTGGGGACCTGGCTGAACACCGGACCAGGAGCCATGCACTGTCAGCACAACACCAGCTATATGATGTTGGGGACAAGGCCAACAAGTTACTGGACTGGCTTGATAAAATAGACAGGAGACAGGTCCTGGCTCCTAGAGATTAGATATGATATGGGAGTTCTCCAGAAAACAAGCTCAACCATTGCTGATACATTTACCACCTATTATGAGGGGTTGTATAAGTCTGACTTTCTGAAGGACCTGTCGTTGTGCACACTTTCTAATGTAGAAAGAGAGGCGCTGGAAGCGGACTGGACCAATCACTAACTTACTGCGGCATTGCGAGACCTACAATTGGGGAAAGCTGCCGGGCCTAATGGTCAACCTGTGGAATTATATAAAGGGGTGGTCAGTCGTTACGTCAATAATCCACCCAGTCACTTGGGCTTTATGTTCCATAGGAGCACCCTTCTTAATCTGCGGAGCTTATTCCGAGTATCATAAGTAACAGAGAAACATCAGATGAAATAGGCGGTGATAACGTCCTTGGATGCCAAAATGGCATTCAACAGTATAGAGTGGAACTATATGTTTGCTGCACTTATGAGGCTGGGCCCGAAATGTTATGACTGGGTCAGGCTCCTTTCTCCAGGAGCCACTGGCCAAAGTGAGAGTTAAATGCTGGGTCTCCTGTCTTTAAGCATACAGGGCAGGGCTGCCCTCTCCTATGCTATTCACTCTGGTTTGCAACCTGGGTGAGACAAGATCCTTTTCTGTGAGGAGTACGCTGAAGTGTGGACTGGGAGGGACATCTCTCACTCTACGTGGACGACATCCTACTATACCTGTCTAATCCCACCCTCTCCTACATATATTTGACCTATTCTGTAGCTACTCAGGCTATCATAGCAATTGGACTGAATCATTGATTTTCCCACAGTCAGAGACGATCTGCAACTCCCTTGGTCTTGTATGGCACCTGTAGTTGGGGGATGCTTCTTATATTTAGGAATACACGTCACCAGAGACCCTTAGGAATTTGTATGTAAACATATTAGCCCACAACTAGAAAGATTGAAAGGGGAAGCCATGCATTGGAGTACTTTGCCGCTATCCAGGATGGGAAGAGCCGTGCTATATAAAATGATGACTCTCCTGGGCTTGATATACGTGCTTCAGAATATACCATGCAGGGTCCCAAAGGAGTTCTCCTAAAAAAAACCATGAATTTTAGACATTGTCATGGAAGGGGGGGGGGGGAGGGCGTATTACACTTTCCAAACTCCAGAGGGGGGTCTATGACGGGCAATCATGGTGCCAAACATAACTAAATACTACTGAGCTACACAACTTCTTGTGATTAATGACTGGGTCTTTGCAGATTGGCAGGAACCGGCGTATAGAGTAGATTAGGTGACGATGGGGTAGAGGGGCCATTAGGCAATCCTGTATACGAGAAAGAAAGAGCAAGTATTTCCGCCACATCCCCAAACAGTAGTTAGAATCTGGAGAGAGGCCATGAAGTTCCTGGGGTGAATTGCAGACTAACCAACATGACCCCACTCTGGGACAGTGACCTGCTGCATGAAGTGGGCGGACTACGGGGGTTCTCGGGTTGGGAACTCATAGGAATAGAATGCCTGGGAGATGTATAGCAGGTTCAAGCTTATGTATTGTTTGAAACCCTGAGTGGGAAATTCAAATTGAGAGAGTCAGAGAGATGCAAGCATCTATCTACAACTGGGGCACACCCTGAGCAGCTCCCAGAGGCCTCCCCCATGGGGGATCGTCTCCTCTTGGAGTATATACCGATTGGGTGATTTAGTTTATATAGCGTAAGTTGTTCAACAACTCCCCTGATCAGCTAATGTAGTTGAGGGAGGCTTGGGTGGGAGATCTTGGGGATCTGGATGATGAGGACTGGGTGGAGGCATTCCAGTGTCCATGTGAAACAGCCATTTCGGCTAGGTTTTGGCTTGTCCAACTTAAAATCCTACACTGCTTCTACTATTCACTTTCCAGGTTGGCCAAAATGAGTTGAATGTCTACAGATGCTTGCCTGCGGGGATGTGGGCAGGGAAGTACATATTTTCATATCCTGTAGGAATGCCTAAAGATACAGGAATATTGGAAGGCTGTCACCGAAGTCATGTCCTGTCTCATGTTGATTGAAATTCCACTGAATGCTAAATTACTCCTGTTGGTGTTGTCGGGGGAGGAAGCCTGTCCAAAATATCAGAGACTTTGGCTACTGCTGGCGGCTGGGGTGGCCAAGAGGAGCATAGCTAAGGCATGGGTGAGAACAGAACCTCCAGGGCCGAGGGAATGGTCGGATGATCTAGATTGGTGCCAGAAAGTAGTAAAGATATTAGAAGAAGGTGTGGAGTTCCTGGCAGGAATACAGGGGTTTTAAAGAATAGAGTATACATGTCATGGGGTCCACGCTTAGAGTGCTTCAGGGGAAAACTGCTAGCTCACATGTACACTGAGATTTGCCGTAAAAGCGCCCCAGTTGATGGTATTCAGAATCCAGCAAATAATGTGCACTTTGTAACTGCCATGTATGTATCATGGTCAAAGATACTTAAAATGGCAGTCAGCCAATTATGGCGTTGCTAGTGGCACGTGTCTTTGCGGATCCATCACGGAAGATCCACGGAGGGTCCATATCCCTAGATATACAATTAAATTATGTTTTTCTTTTCATCACTCCGCAGCTACTCAACGGATTTACACCAAATAACAAAAAAGGGCTCTTTCTGGACCAAGAGCTACCAAATTTGGTGTAATTCCGTCCAGTAGTTTGGACTGTAGTTGTGTTTAAAATCCCTATGGGAAATTGCATGGGAAATGCAAATTCTTTGGCCCTCCCTTTATCTGGGCTCCCGCTTGATAGATCACTCCAAAACGTTTCATGCACAATTAGACAAACCGTGCCAGCGATAATTCATCAAACAGCACTAAAGTTATAAGCAAGTCAAAAATCAAAGTTCCCATGGAAACTAGGTCCTAACTATAATTATCTAAAGGTGACCACCAGTAGTATATTTATATATAGTCACTGAAACAACCATAGGTTTCAGGGATGTTATAGTTAGTTGGACATTTCACTCGTACAAAACCAGTGAAATTCAGCCGTTATAGTTATTAGAGGTAACTATAACTCACGAACCCGCAATGCACTGCTGATGATGTCACATATTACATCACTCATGACATGCTTAGTGACATCACTGATGACATCTCAAATGACATCACTGATGACATCATCCAGTGAATGCGTGTTTCTTTAAAGTTTAAATATGTTTTTTTTATATTACCTACTGGCGGTCGCCAGTAGGTAGTTATAGTTAGGACCCCTTTTCCATAGGAAATCCGCAACATTCTATTTTGAATAACTTTGGCGCCGGTCGACGAATCCTCGCGAATTTCTCAAAATAGGTGGGGCACTACGCTCCGCTCCTACCCTGAAAGTCTCGGGGGGATTCGTCAAGCGGGGGCTGAGATAAAAGGGGGGTCCCAAAACGCGTTTTTCCCATGCATTTTTCCATAGGACCTTTAGACAGGGCTACAGCCCGAACGGCTGAACAGAATTACTAGAAATTTGGCAGAGAGGTAGTCCTCAGGTCAAGGAAGTGCCTTTTGTAGGTTTGGTGTAAATCTGTTCAGTAGATTCTGAGAAAATAGCCTTTAAATCAATATATATATCTGAGCCAGCTTACGGTACGCTTACCGTAAGCTTACCGTACGCGTACGGTGGCGTGCGCGAGCGCGATTCTGATTGGCTGTTACATCTAAGTAAACATTCGAATCGGTCGAAACCAGGAAGCGGCGGCCGCCATTTTCTCTCTCGCACTCTGAGGGGGGGGCTGTAAATAAAGGCCAAAAACATATAAAGGGGCTGTTTAGACAGCGCCCATGCACATAGCCATGTTAGTTGAGTCCTCAAAGGCCAAAAACGGTAAATTTTTATTTTTTGAAAATTTCGCCGATTACGCTTACCGTACGCGTACGGTGCGCTTACGCAAAAAATTTTAATAAAAAAAAAAAAAACACTCTCTGTGCATGGCATATTATTGTCATCACTTACAAATTAAATTTAACAGATTACCTATCACAAGGAAGCGCATAATATGTCCTCCATGTGCGCACGGTGCGTAACGTGGGCACGCGGTGCGCGTAGCGCACTGCGTGCCCACCTTGCGTGTACGGCACTAACTGCGTAAAGTGGGCGCGCGGTGCGCGAAGCGCACCGCGTGCTCACCGTGCGCGCACGGAACGAACTGCGTTAAGTGGGCGTGCACGCCACGAATGGCGTAAAGTAACTTAGCATTTAAAAATCCGTACAAATTCACTGAAAAAACCATAGGTTTCACACACTTTATAGTTAGGAATTAGCATTTAAAAAACCTTGCAAATTCACTGAAAAAACCATAGGTTTCAGACATGTTATAGTTAGCGGAAATTTTACTGATAAAAAACCAATGAAATTCCCCCGTTATAGTTAGTGCAGGCAACTATAACTCACGCGACCGCAATCTTCTGCTGATGACATATGTGTCTTTATGAAAAAAAAATATTTCTAATATATGTATAGCTAAAAATTTATGGAAGAAGACATGGGCAAATAAGTGTCTAAATACAGTATTAGCATCAGCAGAAGATTGCGGTCGCGTGAGTTATAGTTGCCTGCACTAACTATAACGGGGGAATTTCATTGGTTTTTTATCAGTAAAATTTCCGCTAACTATAACATGTCTGAAACCTATGGTTTTTTCAGTGAATTTGCAAGGTTTTTTAAATGCTAATTCCTAACTATAACGTGTGTGAAACCTATGGTTTTTTCAGTGAATATATATATATATATATATATATATATATATATATTCAATGAAAAAACCAAAGGTTTCACACACGTTATAGTTAGGAATTAGCATTTAAAAAACCTTGCAAATTCAGTGAAAAAACCATAGGTTTCACACATGTTATAGTTAGCTGGACATTTCACTCGTAAAAAACCAATGAAATTCCCCAGTTATAGTTAGTTCAGCTAACTATAACTCGCGCGCCCGCAATGCACTACTGATGACGTCACATATTACATCACTCATGACAGGGTAAATGTAAATGTATGTAAATGTATGTGTCTTGTAAAGCGCACTGCTGCCCTGAGGCGTCGTGGCGCTGTAGACCGCTGGGGAAACCGTCCTGGCTATCCCTGTGAGATGGTCCCTCCTGGGTATCTCCAAGGTGAAACCAGGCATCCCCGGCGAATGTGGGGGGCCGTTGTGGAGATGAGGCAAGCTAATGCCCAGAGTTGCCGAGTGTGTTCCTGGTTAGAGTAGGTACCGAGGCGAGAATTATCGAGTCCGTTTTGACCCTGGTCCACGACCCTGCCGTGTTTTTTTGAGTATCAGTCTGAGTGTCTGCATGGTTCGGTGGGGGGTATTACGTAGTGCATAGGTGTATGAATGAGTGATTCACTCTTTGTATGTGTTGAAGACAGCATGTGTGCAGGACTGTATGGGTGGATGAGTGTGTGTATGGGTGTGTTAGTGAGTGAATGACTGTCTCAATAGTGTCTTTATGAGTAACTACATATCTATTAAACTAGTATATGTGACTATTGGTGTATATAAGTGAGTATATGTGAGAGTGAGAGATTGAAAGAGTTCCTGTATGAATAAGTATGTGTTTCTATAAGTGACTGTTTATAAGACTAAGTATGTGTAAGTTTCCGTAGAAGTAAGTGTGGTGGTGTGTGTATAACTGTATATGCAAATAAATGTATGTTTGTTTCTTTATTAGCATGAGTGACTATGTGTGAGTTACTCTATGGATGAGTGGCATTGTGTAACAGGATGTATAGGTGTATGAGTACATATGATGAGTGAGTACATGTATGAGTGACTGTATAGGACTGTTGGTGAATGAGTGGATGTGTATATGGATCTTAGAATTACTGAAGAGGTTGTTGTAACTGGTATTAGTATGTCCATTTTTCTGAAAATTTCAGTCTCTATTTTTGAATGTGTGTATCAAAGGTTATATTAGGGGAAGAGGAGGTCTGCCACTCTATCACAAGGATGATGTCATCAGTGATGTCATTTGAGATGTCATCAGTGATGTCATGAGTGATGTCAGTGACCATGTCATGAGTGATGTAATATGTGACGTCATCAGTAGTGCATTGCGGGCGCGCGAGTTATAGTTAGCTGAACTAACTATAACGGGGGAATTTCATTGTTTTTTTACGAGTGAAATGTCCAGCTAACTATAACATGTGTGAAACCTATGGTTTTTTCACTGAATATATATATATATACACCTGTGTATATATATATATATATATATATATATATATATATAAATCATGAAAGAAAGTATAATCAACTTATCGAGAAATTGAAAAAGGAGAGCCAGGTAGTTATTAGGAATTCTGACAAAGGAGGGAACATGGTGTTATGGCCATTAAAGCAATATCTGGAGGAAGCCTATTCTCAGTTAAATGATACTAACTGTTACCGAAGGAGCACTCCAACCAAATATAAATCTGTGCAGAATCTTCTTTTTTCTAAATTACTGGCATGGAAGAGCATGGGTCTATTGAACATGGAGGAGTATAAGTATTTGAAGAAAGAGTATCCCATAACGCCATCATTGTATTTTATTCCAAAAATACATAAGGACATCAACAAACCACCGGGAAGGCCCATAATATCGGCCTGCGATGGACTTTTGGAAAATGTGTCTCGGTACATTGATTACTTCTTACAGGATCACGTTAAAAATTTAAAATCATTTGTACAAGACACCAGTGATTTTATTAGAAAAGTTGCTGATATAAAATGGCAAAAAGGATGGTTCTTAATAGCTCTTGACGTTTCCTCCTTATATACGTGCATAAAAAACGCAGATGGTCTTAAAGCTGTGGAATATTTTTTAGCCAATAGACCACTTAAATTTGCACGACATAATACAATGTTGATGGACATGCTGGCATTTTGTTTGGAAAATAACCTATTCATGTTTAAAAATCAAATGTTTCAACAAATACAGGGTGTAGCAATGGGGGCTAGCTTTTCCCCCAGCTACGCCTGTTTGTTCATGGGTTGGTGGGAAGAGCTGGTCCTCATGAGGAAACACGAACATGTGTTTATGAATAATGTCGTCTGTTGGCTTAGATTCATAGATGATTTGTTTGTTATATGGAGTGGATCAGAGAATGAGGCACACAAATTTGTGGCATCTTTAAATAACAACGATGTGAATTTGCAATTTACCTCCAATATTAGCAAAACCGATATAACTTTTTTGGATGTACAAATCAACATAGTAAACGACAATATGACTACATCTCTATACCGTAAGGACACGGCAGGGAACACCATGTTGCATGCATCTAGTGCACACCCTCCACACCTAATACAGAGCATCTCATACGGAGAAATGCTGCGTATTCGTAGGGTCTGCAGTAAGGACTATGATTTAAAAGAGAAACAACTGGAAAGCAAAAAGCGATTCCTAGAAAGAGGATACAATAGTGTATCTATTGATAATGCTATAGTCAAATCTAGGAAACGCTCCAGGCAAGATTTATTACAAGTCAACAGCAAATCACAGATAGACAGCAGAAACAAAGGGGAGGTGGGTAAGGAACCAACTAGATTGATACTAACTTACTCCAGGCAGGAACAACAGTTGCGAACCATTATCAGACGAAATTGGCCTATAGTCCAAGATGACCCAGTGATTGGAGCAATGCTCCCTAAACATCCGGCCATAACTTACAGAAAATCATTCTCAATGGCCAATGCTCTAGTTCGAAAAAACCCTGAAGAACAACAGCAAATAGGATGGTTAGTGGCCAGAAATGGTTTCTTTAAATGCTCTAGCCGCAAAGCATGTCAGTATGGTATAAATAAAACCTCATATCACACTGCGTTTAGTAGCAAAGCTTTTGATATAAAACAACATCTGACATGTCGGACAGAATTTGCCATTTATGTTCTACAATGTAGTTGCAACCTATCATATGTAGGCAGCACTAAGTTATCTGTCCACAAACGCATTCTGCAACATACAAGGGCCATCGTTAATAATGATCCGAGTTACCCGGTAGCTAGGCACTTCAAATTGCATCATGACAGTAATTTGAATTATCTGAAATATTTTGTCATTGATGCTATCCCTCCCCTAAAAAGAGGAGGTGATCGTGAACATAAACTAAGGCGCCTGGAAACAAAATATATTTTAGAGATGGACACTAAGCAGCCGGGAGGCCTAAACACCAGTGAGGATATGTATACCTATCTTGACTAAAAATGACATCATGAGTATAATCTATAACAAACATAATAAGTATACACACTGTAACCCAATTTATTTTAATCAAACACATGCTGATTTTTGTGATCTTTTATCCTCTATGTATTTTCTTCTTTTCATGCTGCTTTTATACTGTAATGGTTAGGTAATTTTATGGAGTAGATTTTAGTAATTGGATTGTATTTATTAACATTTTATGTATTTAATATTTATATACATATTTATATTAATTTTAAAATACAATAGTGGGAATCAATTACTCTAAAACACAACCATAAACTCCTTTTGTACCCTTGACTCAACTAACACTTATACTTCAAACACCCCTTACTGCCTCTAAAAATTTAAAAATTTAATTTTGAAACGAAATTAATTAGAAATTAATGAGGCAAAAGCAATATGACAACATTTTATTAAATTTAGCACAGGCACTTTATAACAATGGGAAAAAGAAGGGTAAAATATAGCTGTATGTAATATGGGAGATTTTTTTATAATGTATTAATTTTCTCACATTTTAGGCACTTGTAAATGGGGTCCATTCAATGCAATAGACATCAGGCTATACCGGTTCTCTTTTGCATTTAAGCAAACAATTTCTAAGAACTATTAAACATTTGTAATAGAACCGGTAATGCCTTACAAGACATAATTCAGGAACTAAGCATTTATGCAAATTATTTAATTCTGATTATGTTTATGTATATACATGCATTTTAAAATAATGTGCTGCTAACTGAGTTTTATCTGTATTTATATATTTATACTCTATGATTGTTAGCTTCATGACTTTTTTAAGCATTTATGCCATTATTGTTGAAGTTTTCGAAATCATCATGCAAATCATTCAAAGTCTGATGTTTTCCATGTCTATGAATGAATTGATTGGACACCGTCACTTTAAATAGACTGAGCACACGAAGTAATGCTGTCATGTGATCAAGGCAGGGAGCTGTCGAAACGCGTCATGGCGACATTCTAAAGAAATAAACTAGAAAACCAGCACTTATCTTGGGTCCACTATCGTTTGTTGTTTGGAAAAACTTGGTGAGACGAGACTGCTTCATATATATATATATATATATATATATATATATATAAATATATATATATTCACTGAAAAAACCATGGGTTTCACACACGTTATAGTTAGGACTTAGCATTTAAAAAACCTTAGAAATTCAGTGAAAAAACCATAGGTTTCACACACGTTATAGTTAGGAATTAGGATTTAAAAAACCTTAGAAATTCAGTGAAAAAAACCATAGGTTTCACACATGTTATAGTTAGCTGGATATTTTACTCGTAAAAAACCATTGAAATTGCCACGTTATAGTTAGTTCAGCTAACTATAACTCGCGCGCCCGCAATGCACTGCTGATGACGTCACATATTACATCACTCATGACATGGTCAGTGACATCACTCATGACATCACTGATGACATCTCAAATGACATCACTGATGACATCATCCAGTGAATGTGTGTTTTTCTGAAAATTAAATATGTTTTATTTATGTATATGTCAAGGTCGATGGAAGAATAAATGGGTATATAAGTGTCTAAATGGATGATTTGTTTTTGAAAAATTGATTGTGTAGCTGACTGATTAAGTGTATCATAGTGAATACATGGCTTAGTGAGTAATGTTTAAATATGGAAATATCTGTATCAGTCTCTCACTTTGTGTATATGTGGCTGCATGGGTTGGTGAGTAGCTACATGGGTGTCTATATGGGTTATTAGTTGGTTTTTTGAGTATCAGTCTGAGTGTCTTCATGGTTCGGTGGCGGGTATTACGTAGTGCATAGGTGCATGAATGAGTGGCTCACTCTTTGTATATGTTGAAGACAGCATGTGTGCAGGACTGTATGGGTGGATGAGTGTGTGTATGGGTGTGTTAGTGAGTGAATGACTGTCTCAATAGTGTCTTTATGAGTAACTACATATGTTTTAAACTAGTATATGTGACTATTGGTGTAAATAAGTGAGTATATGTGAGAGTGAGACATTGGAAGAGTTCCTGTATGAATAAGTATGTGTTTCTATAAGTGATTGTTTAAAAGACTAAGTATGTGTAAGTTTCCGTAGAAGTAAGTGTGGTGGTGTGTGAATAACTGTATATGCAAGTAAATGTATGTTTTATTCTTTATTAGCATGGGTGACTATGTGTGTGAGTAGCTCTATGGATAAGTGGCATTGTGTAACAGGATGTATAGGTGTATGAGTACATATGATAAGTGAGTACATGTATGAGTGACTGTATTGAACTGTTGGTGAATGAATGGATGTGTATGTGGATCTTAGAATTACTGAAGAGGTTGTTGTAACTGTTATTGGTATGTCCATTCTTTTGTAAATTTTAGTCTCTATTTTTGTATGTGTGTATCAAAGGTTATATTAGGGTGAGAGGAGGTCTACCACTCTATCACAAGGATGATGTAATCAGTGATGTCATTTGAGATGTCATCAGTGATGTCATGAGTGATGTCACTGACCATGTCATGAGTGATGTAATATGTGACGTCATCAGCAGTGCATTGCGGGCGCACGAGTTATAGTTAGCTGAACTAACTATAACGTGGCAATTTCAATGGTTTTTTACGAGTAAAATGTCCAGCTAACTATAACATGTGTGAAACCTATGGTTTTTTTCACTGAATTTCTAAGGTTTTTTAAATCCTAATTCCTAACTATAACGTGTGTGAAACCTATGGTTTTTTCACTGAATTTCTAAGGTTTTTTAAATGCTAAGTCCTAACTATAACGTGTGTGAAACCCATGTTTTTTTCAGTGAATTTGCAAGGTTTTTTAAATGCTAATTTTTTTTTTTTCTTCTATTTTTTCTAACATATTTTTATTTTAATTTTCTTACCTTTTATAAAGACTATGATTAAATTTTGAAAATTCTTTAATATGTTTTTTTTAATATATTTTTTAAAATAAACATGTAAAATTTATTTGCAGTACTTTTTTTCTATTTTTTTTATTATTTTTTTAGTACGCGTACCGTAAGCTCACGGTAAGCGTACGGTTTACGCTACGTCCGTAATTTATCCACGCTGCTTGCGTATAGTTACGCAATTTGCGTAGCCGCGCGTACTCCGCGTGGGACGCGTACGCGTGTGCGCTACACGCGCACGTTACGCGGAAGTGTCGGGTAGTGTCTGTTATGCGCATGCGCGCAAGCGCGTGTCTTTTTTACGCGCATGCGCACTTTTGCCGTAAGCGTACCGTAAGCGTACCGTAAGCGTACGGTAGGTCATGTGATCATGAAACACAACTTTTGATTGGTTGAAACTACTTTCAGTTCTAGAACTCTCCTACACCACACCCATTCCCCTCATTTCTGCTTGTGATCCCTTAGGAGAAGGAGCTGGTTTGTCTTTGGGATACGATGGCAGAACAGCAGAGCTCTTCTGAGAGTGAGGCTAGCACTAGCAGCACTGTCTTGAGGCAGAGATCGAGGAAACAAAAGCCCTCTTATGTATGGGATTATTTTACTTTTCCTGAAGGCCAGCAAAAGGTGAATGCACCCTTAGTAACTTGCAGGCTGTGTCAGCGTGTACTTTCTAGAGGTAATCCTGACAGGAAGTATTCCTTTGGGAATCACACCATGAAGAGACACCTCAAGGATGTACACAAAAGGACACATGGTCATCTTTTTGGAGGTAACTCTTCAGAAAGACAAGCAAATACATCCACAGCAGCTCAGCCTGGACCATCATCTGCAGAGCTGACTCCTTCTTCTGCAGGTCAGGTGAGCCCTTCATCTGTGGGGGGAGAATCTCCTTTTGCTGGCCCTCTGGAAATGAACCCTCGATTTCGAAGGGTTGATATTCGATGCGCCTTTTGTCAAGATCTAATTTGCCATAGGGAGACCAGTGTTTCCCTAGTGAACAACAAAATAGATCAGCACATTTGTCGCTTTGAATAATTTTCCCATGCTTTCTTTCCTCTGTCCCTGCATGAACACAACGGTTCTTTTAAGAGCCAACCTTATCTTTCATCTTTTTTTTACATATGTTTTTAAAAACTTTTTTTTTTTTTTTTTACCGTACGCGTACGGTGCGCCTACTTTTTTTTATTTTTTAAAAAAAACACTAAAAATCAATTATCACATTACAAGGTCCTTGAGAGACTACAATTATTATTATTGAATTACCATACTCACTCAAAAAAATATTTATTCATTTGTTTTTTTTTAAAATAGCTTTAAAAATGGTTCTAGTTTTCGAAAATTTTCTATATGAATCTGAAAAAAAAGAAAAAAGTATTAATATTTTTAAAACATTTTATAATACAGTACACATATTTACATTTTTTTCCCAAAAATATTTTTGCCTTATTTTTGCTGTTTTCAGAATATATTGCATTTCACTATAAATTGTGAAAGCAATTGCATTCATCATTTTACAGCGGGCAAAAAAAAATAACAATCACAAAGATTGTAATAAAAAAGCCCAGAATCTCTTTTTACTTAAACTTAACATTATAGAAATGCATAATATTCTAAAAAAATATCATCTAATACCAATAGTTATTTCTTTAAAATACCGTCTGATATGTTTGTTTCAGAAGTATAATCACAATATTATATCTCAAATAACTCCACAATACATCTGATTCCATTTCCTTTAGGCCAAATAGTAATTTTAAAATTTTTTGGGGAATAAATTTCCAACAGTAATCAAATAAAATTCTAAAGTTTAATTTGTCCAGATCTCACCGATTCTCTGTTACATTTTGGTTCACGAAAATTTTTGGAATAATTTATTAAGTCCACAATAGAATTGGTTACTTTTCCGCATGGCCAAATAGTAATTTTTTAAATCATTTTTGAAAAAAATTCCAATGGCAGTCCAATAACATTTCAAAATTTAAATTGTGCAGATGTTACCGATTATCTCTAAATTATTGGTTTTTCAAAGTTTCATTAAAAATTAAAAAAGTCCACATTACAATTGGTTATCTTTCCATTAGGCCAAATGATAATTTAAAAAATCTTTTTTCTACAAAATTGCAATGGTAATCCAGTAAAATGGTAAAATTATTTTGTCCAGATCTTGCCAAATCTGTCTAAAATTTAGGTTTCAGGAAGATTAGATAGGAATTTGCTAAATCAAAAGGCAAACGTTGTTTGAAAATCAATTGGGAATCATTACACAGTGTCCAACCTTTTTCACATTTAAGATAAACTGTGTAATGTCCAGAAGTAACAGTAGGTCCATCATGGAAAATTATTGCAACAGTTACAAAAGTTTTTCCTGAAATTGATAATTGCTGTCCTGTAAACTTCTTTATTAAAGTATCCAATTTTGAACCATCAGCTCTACATCGTTGCATCATTAAAATTACATACTGTCCGTATTCCTTTAAAATTAATGTTGAAAACATGTCAGATTTACACTCACCACATTTCATGCTATGATTAGCATCTTTAACTAATTTTGCAAAAGTAACTGTTTTACTTTCTGGCAATGTCAAATAAATAAACCTTTCATTATCAACATTAGAACCACATATATTATAACAATTATCACAACTATGTTCCCATTTATAAGAGAGACCAAAAAAAATGTCAATGGGAACTCCTTCTTCTTCCACTACCTGAAGAAAATACATCAAAAATTCCTGTACGTCTTGCTGTACATTTTGAGAAAACTGTGTTCGTCCTGAACATACATCTAAAAGTTTTCTAATTTCAGTAGCACTTTCTATTTGAGTTTTATCTTTACTCAGCTTTTCAAAAAGGAGACTCAGCACAGAACAGAATCTTTTTCCCTGATTTACTATTATCTGCTCTTGCAAACTTTCCAGATAAAATGCAACATTCAGCACTACATTTGCGTAGCAGTTGACACCAGAGCTATTTTCAAAATGACATCCTACAACCTGTTCTTCATTTTCCTTTTTCTTTTTGCTTGCAATTACATCACTCCTCTTTTTTTTCCTCTTCTCTACATCTTCATTACAGATATTGTCATTTTTTCTTTTACGAGAAACTACACGTTTCTCTAACACAGGATACTGACCTAAATGAGGAGCATAGCTTCTTCTTAATCTATTATACTCCTTTACACAGTTTGTATCAGCACTAACTTTTGAGTCATCAAACTCTATCATGAATAAACCTGATAATGTTTTCACTCGTGACAAAGCAACATATGCCATACCTTCTTTGAACACAGTTGAACCAATGTTCACAAATGCACAATCTACAGTCAATCCTTGAGACTTGTGAATAGTTACAGCATATGCTAGAGAAAACGGAAACTGCTTCCTACGTACATATAAGTCTTTCACAAGCATGAAACGAACTGTACAACGACAAATATCTTTAACTTCTTCTATCTGATCAAATTTTATTTTTAAACATTCAATTCCTTCTTTTTTCTGATAATTAATAAAACCCACAACTCTTCCCATAGCTCCATTAACTAAACCTTTTTCAACATCCAAATTTCTTCTTAAAAATACTCTACAGTTCATGCAAACATATAGATTTTTTTCTAATCCAGCTGTTTTGGAGATGTTCTTCTCTAGTGAGTCCAATTTATTTTTCATTTTGCCTGTTACTGTGACAGTAATTCTTCCATCCTCAATTTTGTCCACTGCTTCCAATTTCCTGATCTCTTCCTTTTCCAATTTCAAAAGCTCCTCATTGAATATTGAGCATTCACGTAGAGTTGGCATTAAGCAGATGACACTTTTGTTTTCTGCAATGTTCTTGTATATCTTCTCTGCAACTATTTCTTCCTTTGGAAATAAATTATGTAGCAGCCGACTCTGTAATGCTTTTTTGCCAACTTCTGTGAGTAGTCCAATTCTGATATCCTTCAGAATACTTCCATATTCTTCATCGCTTGCTTGCCTCATATTAGTAGTAAGTTCCTTGTACTCAAAGAAGGACCAAATATTTGTATTTCCGATGCTTCCCAATGACTTCTTTGTGTCTTCATGTGTGACAGTATTAAATACTGGTTGTCCTTTAACTGGAGTAAGTTGCAAAAGATCTCCAAAAACTATGACGTGTTTTCCACCAAATAACATGTCATAGTCTGTCTTCAAAATTTGCTGCATTCTTAAATGCACAAAGGCAAGCATTAAGTTTGATACCATGCTCACCTCATCAATAATGAGAACTTGCATCTTCTTCAATACTCTTGAAACTTCCAAGGATGCTTCTCCAGTTAGCTTGTTGAATTGTATTTTGTTCTCATGCTCCACTGGTAACATTAGCAAACGATGTAAAGTGATTCCTTTTATGTTATATGCTGCTAACCCAGTTGGAGCAGTAACCACACAAGACAAAGTAGAATCCGTTTTTTGCTTTAGGTAGCTTCTGATGACTTTTATTAGGAAACTTTTTCCAGTTCCAGCTTGTCCGCTTACATACATCTTGATTGGATGAAATGATGTGCATGAGCACTCTTTTTTTTCATGTAGAAATCCGTGATCAATTTTGTTTTTGATCTCTTCATAAATTTGTTGCTGCTCTTGATTCAGTTGTCTTTCCAAATTTTCTAAGTCTATAAATTCTTCTTGAGCTTGATTCATAGCCGTTTCCACTTCATTCATGGCTATTGATGCTTCATTTTCAACGATTGGTTGTCCTAGGGGATCTTGACTGAGTGTTCCTGAACTTTGGCTGTCCTGAGAACTGTCTCTAGCTATTTCTGCTGCAATTGTAGTTTCCTGTTCAATTTCTTCATTTAACATTTGCAGATAAGTTGAGAATGTACTGCATTGTATGCTGTCTTTGCAAGCATTAAAAGAATCTTCATAGCTTTGAAATTCTCCCAGTAGTTCATCCTCTGTACGCCATGGTTTAAACAACTGTAAAAGAGCCAAGTAGTAAAATTCCTTCTTGTCAGTAGTGTCACAACTCAGCTTCCGGTGATTTATCAAACTTCCTTTTGTTTGCTTCACCAAACATCCTTCTTCACCAACGACTTTATATTTTCCATTGTTGATGTCTTCTGCAGCTTTCCGTGAATAAATGTAGTTCTGCAACACTTCATAGAGACACATGTTCTCCAGATGATGACTTCTCTTGGGATAATAAGTGTCCAACATGTTTGATTTCAAAATATCTGTACTTTCTGGGTCATTCTCGGCCAAATATTCAATTTCTCCTACAGATTTCAGTACCCGATTTCTCATTGCTGCAAGGCCTAAACTTGCCCAAATTATTCTTCTTGACTTCGAGTAGAGACTTGCAGAAGATAACCTATCTGAACATTCGTAGGATCCAATTTCTCGATGCGATAACATCTTCAAACTGAAACTGTACAGCTTCTTACTGACAGTCTTCTTGTGAGAAATCTCTTCCCACATTTCCTTCAATTCTGTTTTTTCTGATTTCGTAATGTAAGACGTTACATATCGAGCAACAGCAATGGAATTGTCAGCAACATACTGTATATCCATGTTAGCGTTCCACATGGATAAAATGACTGGGTTGTAGTCATTTATATTTTTTGATTCTTCTTTTCTTTTAAGGTTGTAGGTATTCTTAGGTGATTTTCTTGTGATAGTATGTCTCACAGCTGACATAAAACTGTTTACTCTTCCATTTGAAAGAACAGGTCTAGGAAATCCAAATCGACATTTAGTGTAGTATTTTTCTTTGCTCTTGTATTTCCGTCGACAGTATTTTCCACACCGATGACTTTGGAAACGTAAAACTTGCTCCTTTAACTTGTTCTCTTCTGTGCTTTTTGGTATAGCACATGTTGCATATTCTTCAATGTAAGATAACACTGCTTCATCAGTATCTGTTCCAAACTTTGGGGCATCCTTGATCCACAACAGCATATGAATATGAGGAGCACCTCTTGCCTGGTACTCTTTTCTCCAAAAGAAATCCACTACTTCTCCAAGAGGTGGATTTTTTTTATTGCAGATGAAGGACATCATAGCCTCAAATCTATGATTGAAATATCTGCAAACATTAACCGGATCCAATGAGCACAGTTCTCCTGCTGTCTTGTATTCGATGTTTTTAATGTTTGAATTGGCCTCTCGTAGAAAATCCAGTAAATCATCCCAAGCGTACTCGGCACAGCTTAGGGTAAGGAACCATGTTGGTGTTCCTAAATTCCGTAACATGCATTTTAGTTCACCATGGCGTCGGTACCAATATTCATTTGTCCCACGCTGACAAGCCATCAGATTGATCAGTTGTGTTTCCAAATGATCATCTCGGTGCTGCACTTTCTCCATAAAATCCTTAGCAGACACATTTTGTAAATGTACTCCACTTTTTAAAATGTGATTTACTGCATAAGACAGTGCAGACAAGTCGCTTTCAAATAAAATATGGAACAAATAAGGAATATTTTGTCGAAATCTGGGATCTTCAGCATATAGTCTTGTAGTCCGATACTCAGAAGCTGGAATCTGTTCTGGACGTTCATCGTATCGTCCTCCTTTTCCTTTAGGAAACAGCTGGGGAAAACATCGAGCTTCCAAGCTCTCCTCCCATACACTCACGGGAGTTCCTTTTGCTTTCTTCATCTGAAAGAGATCAATATTGTCTCCCATAACTTCTTTTGAATGAAGAGGATGTATGCTAAAATGTTCATAAATTTCTTCTTCCTTTGACTTGTCCACTTTTTCAATTTGTCCAGTTGGTGTTTCTGTGTCTTCTTGTAAATCTTCTTCTTCTTCTTCTTCTTCTTCTTCTATATAAATTGATTCATACCATTTGTTATTCCTTTTCAAATACAAATTTGCTTTTTGTACTTTCCGTACATCTACCAGCTCCTGCCAAATCTTCTTATTCTTTGTAGGTACACCATTAACCAGAATAATTAATGGTTCAGTTTCCAAAGTATCCGCATCAATAGTTTCCATATTTTTTTTCAAATCCAAGGGCAAATACACCACTCTACCTTTTAAACCTCTCAGTAAATCTGAAGGAGGTAATTTACCAGTTTTGGGCTCCATACGTACTATGGTCTGGAACGGATGAACACATTGAATGAGTATAGACTCATATGTATTTAATTCAGAAAGTTCAGCAGGAATAGCATCCAATTCTAAATTATTATGTACAGCTCTGGTCGGCATTCTATTTTCCTCTAACTTGTTGTAACAGTATTTACAAATACGCTGATCTTCACCCAATTCAAAACAATTTTCTAGAAATATATATGTGGCAAAATCCTTCCACTTATAATTATCTTCATTTTCACTCTTTCTGTAGAGATCAACATTCCTAGTTTGTTTTCTATAATGAGTTCTGCGGCAACAAATACAAGTAAAATTTGGTCTTTCATTAGAGACTATTGCAAATTTTGTTATGTGATCATTAAATGTGTTACTTACAGAGGGTTCTACATTCTCTTCCACTTCTTCCTCATTTACTGTGTCCTTCTCTGCACTGTTTTGTTCAGGACCAAAGTAACAAAACTGAATTTCATCAACAACCTTCTCTACATCTGATACCGTTCCTCGGAACAGAGCCCTATTCAATTCATTTAACTTTATTGCTGGACTTTTGGCAAAATACAACCGTCTCACAAACTTTCTCATTTCAGTATGATGAACAGCCAGCATCCTAAAATGATGGAAAACACTATTGCACACTTTTCTAGATAGACAAGCCAGAGAATGACCCTGCAAACCAGTATTCTCTCTCACTCTGCATGGATCCAGACTTTGAAGCACCTTAATCTTCTGTTTTATACTTTTTTTACTATATTCTCTTAGAAACTCTCGAAATTTGTCAATAGATTCCTGACGCACAGTGCAAATACTACTACAATTCCAAGTGTACACTGGGGCTTTAGGACGTCTCCCCATTGCCTCATCTGCCATCACTTGTACCTCATCTCTTGGAACCATTATCTCCTTCTCCATTATGCAACCATTTTTTACTTCGTATGAACGACCTCTGGTGTCAACTGCATGCAGCAAACTATTACTTTGAAAATAGCTCTTTTCATTAAAAAAAGGTTCACTACTTGAACTATGCATCCACTTTCCTAAAAACACTTTACAAAAGTTTGTTCTGTTCACTACTCTTTTCCTTTTGCTATGTGATTTCAGTACATTAACCATTTTGTCTAATGTACGCATCCTATTCAAAATTAATATGAATAGTTTCCTTTTTAATTCTAATGCCTTTGCTGCAATGGCTTCAATTTCTTTTTTTCTCTTATAAAACTTTGCCTTTTGCTTATATTTCTTCACATCCTTTATCAAATTGGACATAACTCTTCTCTGAAACATTTTTCTACGTATCTCTTTAAACGCTGTTTTTCTGTTTAAGTTTAACTTTTTAGTTGCAGAAGGTATATTTGCATTAACTAAATTCTCAATTTTTTCTTGTCCTTTTTGTTTGAAATCATTCTTTCCTGTACAGACATTTTGTACATTTTTCCTTTTTTTGAATATATTCCTTAGAAAATCTTTTTTTTGCTTACCAGAAGATTTTTTCTTCCTCCCAACATCAGCATCTTCTACTAACTTTGATCCTCTAGTTGTCTTCAAATATAGTTTTTTTTTTAGCGTTTTTTGAACTCTGGATTTTGTAGGCATCTTAAATTTTGTTCACTGCTCTTCAGCAATACCTGAAAAAAACTAAAAAAAAAATTCCTTTATTTTATTTAAATATATTACTACATTTCTTTTCACAATACTCACAAAACGAAATTTCTTTGCCAATTTGAATGCACACTTACTGCTCTTTTTTTTGGGCAAGTGAAAATCACTTTTACAAACTGACACATTATGAAACCACTTTTCAGATTTTTTAAAAAGCCCATGTCCAGACTGCTACACTCCAGCAAGGGCAACCAGCCTTAGTGATGCTGAATGTTTTTGCATTACAGACTGAAACCTGAAAACCCCACTCGCTTGTAAATACTGTGCATGATTATACATGGCAAGCAGATGGGTGTGTGCTAAGAGTCTGCTTCTTCCCCCAAAAAATCGCTCCCCCTTTCCATCTAATGCAACTGTGAAATCACCAGAAAAAAACGCAATAAATCTCTGCCTATAATTCCTCTTTGCACACAGAGTCATGTTTTCACATTAGTCCCAAAACGAAATTTCTTTGCCAATTTGAAAGCACAATTTCTGCTCTCTTTTTTTGGGCAAGTGAAAATCACTTTTACAGACTGACACATTATGAAACCACTTTTTTGATTTTCTTAAATGCACATGTCCAAACTTCTTTTTCAGACCACCACCATGTGTAACCTGGGTGGCTGCCTACACTCCAGCAAGGGCAACCAGCCTTAGTGATGCTGAATGTATTTGCATTACAGACTGAAACCTGAAAACCCCACTCGCTTGTAAATACTGTGCATGATTATACATGGCAAGCACATGGGTGTGTGCTAAGAGTCTGCTTCTTCCCCCAAAAATCGCTCCCCCTTTCCATCTAATGCAACTGTGAAATCACCAGAGCAAAACGCAATAAATCTCTGCCTATAATTCCTCTTTGCACACAGAGTCATGTTTTCACATTAGTCCCAAAACGAAATTTCTTTGCCAATTTGAAACCACACTTACTGCTCTTTTTTTTTGGCAAGTTGAAATCACTTTTACAGACTGACACATTATGAAACCACTTTTTGGATTTTCTTAAATGCACATGTCCAAACTGCTTTTTCAGACCACCACCATGTGTAACCTGGGTGGCTGCCTACACTCCAGCAAGGGCAACCAGCCTTAGTGATGCTGAATGTATTTGCATTACAGACTGAAACCTGAAAACCCCACTCGCTTGTAAATACTGTGCATGATTATACATGGCAAGCACATGGGTGTGTGCTAAGAGTCTGCTTCTTCCCCCAAAAAATCGCTCCCCCTTTCCATCTAATGCAACAGTGAAATCACCAGAGCAAAACGCAATAAATCTCTGCCTATAATTCCTCTTTGCACACAGAGTCATGTTTTCACATTAGGCACAAAACGAAATTTCTTTGCCAATTTGATAGCACACTTACTGCTCTTTTTTTTTTGGCAAGTGAAAATCACTTTTACAGACTGACACATTATGAAACCACTTTTTTGATTTTCTTAAATGCACATGTCCAAACTTATTTTTCAGACTACCACCATGTGTAACCTGGGTGGCTGCCTACACTCCAGCAAGGGCAACCAGCCTTAGTGATGCTGAATGTATTTGCATTACAGACTGAAACCTGAAAACCCCACTCGCTTGTAAATACTGTGCATGATTATACATGGCAAGCACATGGGTGTGTGCTAAGAGTCTGCTTCTTCCCCCAAAAAATCGCTCCCCCTTTCCATCTAATGCAACTGTGAAATCACCAGATAAAAACGCAATAAATCTCTGCCTATAATTCCTCTTTGCACAGAGTCATGTTTTCACATTAGTCCCAAAACGAAATTTCTTTGCCAATTTGATAGCACACTACTGCTCTTTTTTTTTGGCAAGTGAAAATCACTTTTACAGACTGACACATTATGAAACCACTTTTTTGATTTTCTTAAATGCACATGTCCAAACTTCTTTTTCAGACCACCACCATGTGTAACCTGGGTGGCTGCCTACACTCCAGCAAGGGCAACCAGCCTTAGTGATGCTGAATGTATTTGCATTACAGACTGAAACCTGAAAACCCCACTCGCTTGTAAATACTGTGCATGATTATACATGGCAAGCACATGGGTGTGTGCTAAGAGTCTGCTTCTTCCCCCAAAAAATCGCTCCCCCTTTTTCCTACTAATGCAACTGTGAAATCACCAGAAAAAAACGCAATAAATCTCTGCCTATAATTCCTCTTTGCACACAGAGTCATGTTTTCACATTAGTCCCAAAACGAAATTTCTTTGCCAATTTGAAACCACACTTACTGCTCTTTTTTTTTGGCAAGTGAAAATCACTTTTACAGACTGACACATTATGAAACCACTTTTTGGATTTTCTTAAATGCACATGTCCAAACTGCTTTTTCAGACCACCACCATGTGTAACCTGGGTGGCTGCCTACACTCCAGCAAGGACAACCAGCCTTAGTGATGCTGAATGTATTTGCATTACAGACTGAAACCTGAAAACCCCACTCGCTTGTAAATACTGTGCATGATTATACATGGCAAGCACATGGGTGTGTGCTAAGAGTCTGCTTCTTCCCCCAAAAAATCGCTCCCCCTTTCCATCTAATGCAACAGTGAAATCACCAGAGCAAAACGCAATAAATCTCTGCCTATAATTCCTCTTTGCACACAGAGTCATGTTTTCACATTAGGCACAAAACGAAATTTCTTTGCCAATTTGATAGCACACTTACTGCTCTTTTTTTTTGGCAAGTGAAAATCACTTTTACAGACTGACACATTATGAAACCACTTTTTTGATTTTCTTAAATGCACATGTCCAAACTTCTTTTTCAGACTACCACCATGTGTAACCTGGGTGGCTGCCTACACTCCAGCAAGGGCAACCAGCCTTAGTGATGCTGAATGTATTTGCATTACAGACTGAAACCTGAAAACCCCACTCGCTTGTAAATACTGTGCATGATTATACATGGCAAGCACATGGGTGTGTGCTAAGAGTCTGCTTCTTCCCCCAAAAAATCGCTCCCCCTTTCCATCTAATGCAACTGTGAAATCACAAGATAAAAACGCAATAAATCTCTGCCTATAATTCCTCTTTGCACAGAGTCATGTTTTCACATTAGTCCCAAAACGAAATTTCTTTGCCAATTTGATAGCACACTTACTGCTCTTTTTTTTTGGCAAGTGAAAATCACTTTTACAGACTGATACATTATGAAACCACTTTTTTGATTTTCTTAAATGCACATGTCCAAACTTCTTTTTCAGACTACCACCATGTGTAACCTGGGTGGCTGCCTACACTCCAGCAAGGGCAACCAGCCTTAGTGATGCTGAATGTATTTGCATTACAGACTGAAACCTGAAAACCCCACTCGCTTGTAAATACTGTGCATGATTATACATGGCAAGCACATGGGTGTGTGCTAAGAGTCTGCTTCTTCCCCCAAAAAATCGCTCCCCCTTTTTCCTACTAATGCAACTGTGAAATCACCAGAAAAAAACGCAATAAATCTCTGCCTATAATTCCTCTTTGCACACAGAGTCATGTTTTCACATTAGTCCCAAAACGAAATTTCTTTGCCAATTTGAAAGCACACTTACTGCTCTTTTTTTTTGGGCAAGTGAAAATCACTTTTACAGACTGACACATTATGAAACCACTTTTTTGATTTTCTTAAATGCACATGTCCAAACTTCTTTTTCAGACCACCACCATGTGTAACCTGGGTGGCTGCCTACACTCCAGCAAGGGCAACCAGCCTTAGTGATGCTGAATGTATTTGCATTACAGGCTGAAACCTAAAAACCCCACTGGCTTGTAAATACTGTGCATGATTATACATGGCAAGCAGATGGGTGTGTGCTAAGAGTCTGCTTCTTCCCCCAAAAAATCGCTCCCCCTTTTTCCTACTAATGCAACTGTGAAATCACCAGAAAAAAACGCAATAAATCTCTGCCTATAATTCCTCTTTGCACACAGAGTCATGTTTTCACATTAGTCACAAAACGAAATTTCTTTGCCAATTTGAAAGCACACTTACTGCTCTTTTTTTTTTGGCAAGTGAAAATCACTTTTACAGACTGACACATTATGAAACCACTTTTTTGATTTTCTTAAATGCACATGTCCAAACTGCTTTTTCAGACCACCACCATGTGTAACCTGGGTGGCTGCCTACATTCCAGCAAGGGCAACCAGCCTTAGTGATGCTGAATGTATTTGCATTACTGAGTCCAACCTCAAACCCTTAAACTATTCTTTTTTTTTCCAGTACACCTTAATTTATTGTGAAAACATAGTCCATATTATTTTACATGTTCCTCACATTTAAATTTCTCCCAAAACAGAAAATGATAAACGCAACTTCAACAAAAAGAATTTCCATTTCTATTATTCATTTCTTAAGTTACCACATACATCCCCTCTCAAACTCATAACTCACCTTTAAAATTAGTTAGTTGTGAAAGAAATGTGGCACTCAAACAGCAGATTATCAGACCAGGATCTCTGTTGTGTTCACCTCTCTCCTCTCAGCAGAACCAGAAAATGGCAAACTTTCCCTCTATTTTTCCACACATATACATGTAAGTTTCAAATCTCAGTGCTTCCCCCTTTTTTTCAAATGTAATCACACATTTCTATTGGTTGAAAACCAACCCTTTTCCAAAAGTACCCTGCCCCCAACTTGACTTCTGCCTAGTACCCTTCCCCCAACTTGACTTCTGCCTGCTACCATAGCAACAGCTCATGGAACACTGCTGTGTGGAGTTAGGTCAGAAGTTCGCCACACAATGTTTCAATTCCACAGAGCAAGAGTGCTTGACTTTTCAAACCTAACAGCAAATCCATAGTACTGTTCTTTGGTAACACATTTTTCTGTACCAATACAAAACATGCTTCTATTAATTTACACATACAGCCTAGTTTTTATTCTAGAATGGTATGAAACAGCCAATCAGTTCTTTTTGTTTTGAAAAAAATATGTATGCCTCCATTTCCAAACTGTCTTTCTTTTCATATTGCCATTCTACTGAAAGACACCTCCTGAGTGCATCCAGTTCTCCTTTGAAGATGTTCACAGTGTGGATTGTAGGGCACAGCTATGTCTTCTGGAGTGAAAAGTTTGCAGAGAAAACAGATATGGTGAGATACCTTGCTTTGCCAAATGTAGACATTAAATGGATTGGTCAGAGAGGGTTAAAGTGGCACCAGTTGATGCCATTGGTGAAATCCTTCATGCAAATCCAACACCCTGACCTCATAATAGTGCACTGTGGTGGCAATGACCTAGGCACTTTGACTGGGGTAGGTCTGGAAATGCTTATGAAGGACACCTTTGCACAACTGTTTTCACTTTTCCCTAAAACTGCCTTTGTGTTTTCCAACATATGCCAAAGGCAAAAATGGAACTGGTCCAATCATTTCTGTCCGCAGATTGACAAAGCAAGAAAGCACGTCAACAAATCTGTTTCTGCTTTCCTCCGTGACTATGGTATGGGTGCCATTTACCACAACAACTTGCGTTATGACATGCAAGACATTTATAGAGGAGATGGTGTGCACTTCAATGATGAAGGGAACAGAGTCTTCCTTTTGAACCTTAGACTCTGCATCGGTACTTACTTGTAAGTACCACTTAAAAAAATGACTTCATAAACACAACAGCTCTTTTTAGAGCTCCCTAATATCTAAACTCTTAATTCTGCATTTCATTTATTTATTTATTTATTTTTTTTACCGTACGCTTACCGTACGCGTACCCCGTGATTTTTAAAAAAATCAATAAATGTTTTTTTTGTACTTTTCTGTCCTTCTTTGACCCCCTTACAAATGTTAGGGGGTCTGTAACTCTCCTCATTGCCCCCTTTTCTTGTTTTCACTCTTTTTTTTCAGAGTGAAATACACAAAATGGTGGCCGCCGCTTCCTGGTTTCGGCCGATTCGAATGTTTACTAAGATCTAAGAGCCAATCAGAATCGCGCTCGCGCACGCCAACGTACGCTTACCGTAAGCGTACGGTAAGCGTACCGTAAGCGGGCTCAGATATATATATTGATTTAAAGGCTATTTTCTCAGAATCTACTGAACAGATTTACACCAAACCTACAAAAGGCACTTCCTTGACCTAGGGACTACCTCTCTGCCAAATTTCGAGTAATTCTGTTCAGCCGTTCGGGCTGTAGCTCGTTCTAAAGGTCCTATGGAAAAATGCATGGTGAAAACGCGTTTTGGGACCCCCCTTTTATCTCAGCCCCCGCTTGACGAATCCCCCCGAGACTTTCAGGGTAGGAGCGGAGCGTAGCGCCCCACCTATTTTGAGAAATTCGTGAGGATTCGTCAACCGGCGCCAAAGTTATTCAAAATAGAATGTTGCGGATTTCCTATGGAAAAGGGGTCCTAACTATAACTACCTACTGGCGACCGCCAGTAGGTAATATATATATATATATATATATATATATATATATATATATATATATATATATACCAAGGTGTATTGCAGAATGAGTGGGTGTATAAGTGTCTGAATGGATGATTTAGTAGGTGCGTGACTGATTGTATAAGTGAAAGATTAAGCGTATCTGTATGGGTGCCTGAGTGTCTCTGTGAGTGGGTGGTGGGTGGGTGACTGTGCATAGATGTGTGAGTGGCTGATTCACTGGGTGTATGGGTTCAACAGTGTATCTGCGAAGGGCTGTATGGGTGGGTGAGTGTGTGTAGGGGTGTGTTGGTGAGTGAAAGGAGTCTCAGTGGTATATGTGTGAGTAACTACATATGTGAAAGGCAGTATATGTTAGTGTTGGAGTATATAAATGACTATATGTGAGAGTGAGTGATTGTGAGAGTGGCTGTATGGATGAGTGTGTGCTTGTATCAGTGATTGTACAAGAGACTAAGTATGTGTTGGTATTTGTATAAATAAGTGAGGTGGTCTGTGTATAACTGTATAGGTGAGTAAATGGGTGTGATTGATTCTTTGCATGACTGAGTAGATGTGTGAGTAAGTCTATGGATGAGTGGCAGTGTCTCAGTGTATGTATAGGTGTATGAGTGCATATGATAGTGCTGTATTAGTGACTGCATGTATGAGTTACTGTATGGATGAATGAGTGGATGTGTGTGTAAACCTAGGAATCAGTGAGTGCATATGTACTAACTGGTATTGGTATGTCTATGGTTTCGAAAATAGTAGTCTGTATTTTAGAGTGGGTGTATCAAAGGTTATATCAGGGTGTGAGGAGGTGCATCAGATTATCACATGGATGATGTCATCTGTGGTGTCATCAGTGATGTCATTTGAGATGTCATCAGTGATGTCACTGACCATGTCATGCGTGATGCAATATGTGACGTCATCAGCAGTGCAATGCGGGGGCACGAGTTATAGTTACCTCTCCTAACTATAACGGACGAATTTCTCTGGTTTTGTACGAGTGAAATGTCCAACTAACTTTAACGTCCCTGAACTGAAATCTATGTTTTTTTCAGTGAATTGCTAAGGTGTTTTAAATGCTAGTTTCTAACTATAACGTGCCTGAAACCTATGGTTTTTTCAGTGAATTTCTAAGGTTTTTTAAATGCTAATTTCTAACTATAAAGTCCTTTAAACCTATGGTTTTTTAAATGGATTTCAAAGGTTTTTAAATGCTAATTTCTAACTATAGAATAGCAGTCGCGTTTGCAGAGTGGTGGAGAAAGGTGAGCGTGGCCTACAAACTCCTTTTAGCAATCCCACTGTGTGGGATTTAGCAGAGGTAACAGGAGGGATAGTTAGCCCCCAACGTCAACCTTGGGGGCCAACTACCCCTTCTATTACCAACAGTAAGTCCCACACAGCGGGATTGCTAACTTGTTATATCAGGCCCCACCCCTTCCCTGCACCACTGTGCAAATGCTTTCCCTGGCACGTTGTAAGTTAAGGGATTAAGTCCCCTTGAATCCTGAGGGTCCCTGGGGGTCCAATAGCCCACCAGGTACCTCCAGTAAGTGCCACATAGCTGCATTGTAGAGAGGTGTTCTGAGGCCATTTGCCTTTTTAAACCACGCTGCAAATGCGGCTTCTGGTGCACTGCTGCTCGGAGGATGAAGTCCACTTGTGTCCTGAGGTCCTCAGTACACAAGAGGACATTATCACCCCACCACCAGTGCACCAGAAGGCGCGTTTGCAGAGTGGTGTAAAAATGGGCGTGGCCTCGGACCACCTCTCTGCAACGCAGCTCCGTGGCGCTTACTGGATGTACCTGGTGGGCTTGTTGGCCCCCAGGGACCCTCAGTATTGAAGGGGACTTAATCCCCCAATTTACAAAGCGCCAGGGGGTGTGTTTGCACACTTGTTATATCAAGCCCCACAGAGCTGCATTGCAGAGAGGTGTAAAAAGGGGCTTGGCCTCGGAGCACCTCTCTGCAACGCAGCTCTGTAGCGCATACTAGCGGTACCTGGTGGGCTAGTTGGCCCCCAGGGACCCTCAGGATTCAAGGGGACTTAATCTCCCAACTTACAACGTGCCACGGGGCACGTTTGCAGACTGGTGCAGGGAGGTTACTGGGCCTCCAGCGAGGTTCCGGCTGTTTTTCTTTATTTTATTTTTTAGAAGGGGGGCTGTGTGGCTCCCCTTCTTTAACCATTTTTCTTGCCCTGGGGACCCCATCCCCCAGGGCCTGACCCCTTTTTATAAAATTAAACAAAAATTGGGAAGGGCCCCCCTCCCGAGGCCAATTTCGGGCCCGGGGACCCCATCCCCCAGGACATGGCCACATATTTAATATTTATTTTTTTTCAAGGAAGTGGGCTGCGTGGCCCCCCTCCTGGAGCCATTATTGGCCCTGGGGACCCCATCCCCTGGGGCTGTGCCTCTATTTTTTTTTAAATCAGGGGAGGGGGGCCGCGTGGCCAACTCCCAGGCCTCCTCTGGCCGCGGAGACTCCATCCCCCAGGGCCTGGCCTCATCATTGGGGGGAACTCCAATGCCCCCACGTTCCCCCCGGCTCCCCGCGTCCCGCGGGAGCCGGCATTGCTTTTGAGCAAGGGGAGCTGCTGACATGCAATCCTGCTTTGGTTTTTGGAAGCAAGAGCAGGTTTTCCTGCTCTCACTTCCAAAAACCAAAGCAGTTTGCTATGCCATAGCAAACAGCAATATCCCAGGGGTGGACACCCTGGGACATTGCAGGAGCCAGCCCTTGGGGGTGGCGGTCCCCAGGGCCATCAAGGGCTCCAGGCGGGGGACCGCGGGCCCCCCTCCCAATGTTTGAAGCCCCAGGGAGGTGGTAGTCCCCGGGGCCCGGGTGTCCGTAACGGACCCTGCATTTCAATACAGAGTGCCCCGGGGAGGTGGTGGTCCCCGGGGCAGTGTGGGGGGGCTCGAGCCCACCACACTAATTATTTATTACAGTCCAGGGAAGGTGGCGGTCCCCGGGGCTTGGGGGGCACGAGCTTCATTTAAAAAAAAAATGTTCGGCAGGCTTACGCCGAAATTATTTTTTAAAACATGCTTTATTTGGCCTGGGGGTTCCTTGTGGGACCCCTTGAGCAGGCCTAGGGGGTCAGGTTGTTTTCTACCCTGTCCCTTTTCTTCTTTTTTAATCACCTTTTCACTGTTTTCTTGTGACTCGGTTCTACTGAGTCACAAGATGGCTGCCAACACTTCCTGCTTTGGAGTGTTGGCAGCCAATCAGAGTGAAGCCCGTGCCCGGGAGGGCTCGCGAACCCTCCTCTGTGCTCAGATATATACATTTTTTCATTCTTTAATTTCTCAGCAACTACTGAATGATTTACACCATGTAGCAAAAAGGGCTCTCTCTGAACCAAGGGCTACTTTTTTGCCAAATTTGGTGTAATTCCGTTCAGCAGTTCGGGCTGTAGCTTTGTCTAATGTTTCCTATGGAAATTAACATGGGGAAAACGTGTTTTTGGGACCCCCCCTTTTTTCCAGGCCCCCACTTGACGAATCATCCCGAAACTTTCAAGACAGGATCTGACCGGAGCACCTCACTAATTTTGAAAATTTCGCGAAGATTTGTCAAACAACACCAAAGTTATTGGTAAAATGAAAAATGCTTTTTGATTAGAAACGAGGTCCTAACGATAATATATATACTACCTACTGGTGGTAGGTAATATATGTATATATATATATATTTATATGTTTGTGTGTGTATATATGTGTGTGTGTACCGGAACATTGAATCATGGTAGTTGCAGTCCCCAACACCAGACTGCAGCTGCATCCGATCAAGTGGAGCCAGCAGACCTCCTACAAATGGGAGGGCCTTAGCATTTCAAGGGAAGAGGCAAAATGGAACCTTTGACTGCAAGCGGCATCTGAGGAAGGCATACACAAGCCGAAATGCATCATGCCGAGCTTTTGTCATTAAAGGAACTTCCAAACGTATCCCCGCTGTGTCCTCTGGTTACTTGAAAGGAGTGATCGATTTTTGGATGTGTGTGTGTATATGTGCATATATATTTATATACATACATACATACATACATATATAGATATATATAGATGTAGCTCCTGCTTGTCCCAAACTTGCGAGATGCACTCGAGCTCGATCACGGGTCTCAAGCTGCAGCCCTGCTCAGTAGTAGAAACGCTGGCTTGCTGACTCCTTTCACAGCCGCTACACCCCTGCCTGACGCGTTTCGAATTTCTTCATCAGAGGCTGGTGGTGAGAGGGAAATGACGCACAGTCCGGTGCTGACAGCTTCTGAAATACACGATCGCGCGCCCCCATTGGGCTGCTCTGAATGACTCCATGAATGGCTCCATGACTACAGCCTCCAGAAAGCAACGCGCAGGCTCATTCAAAGCACATTTAGTCCTACCAGTGTGAAAGTGCTGTTTTGCCAAGAGTGAGAGGGTGCTGAGTTGAGGTGCCGGTACACTCGGGGATGAAAGCGTGCGCCTAAACTGTAAGCTGAGTGCTGTAAACTGATGTGCTGAAGTATTTATCCCTACCGGTGTGAAAGTGCTGTTTTGCTGAGAGTGAGATGGTGTTGAGGTGAGGTGCCGGTACAATCGGGAATAAAAGCGTGCACCTAAACCGTGAGCTGACTGGTGTAATCTGATGTGGTCTGGGTGCTGTAGCATACTGGCCGCTGTAGGATAGCTGTGCAGGTGTTGTTGGTATGCATTTAGAGTATAGCAGGAGTGGGAAGCAAACTACTCACTGGTACTGGTCTGAAGACTCGGGATGAAACCGTGAGCATAAGCTGTGAGCTGATTGCTGTAAAGTGATGTGTGTGGGCACTGTAGGATACTGGCCGCTTCAGCATATCTGTGTAAGTAGTGTTAGTATGCGTTTATACGATACAGGGAGTGGGAACTACTCACCTCTACTTTCTGAAGACTCGAATGCAGTGTTTTAGGAAGCAGGAATAAAGAAATAATTGTGAAGAATATAATGCAGAATGTTGCAAGGCCACAGAAGAGCAATGGTGAAATCAGGTGTGTCTAAGAAAGTGGGTGTGTGTAATAGGAAGGAGGAATAAAGAAATAATCGTGAAGAATATATTGCAGAATGTTGCAATGCCACATAAGAGAAATGGTGAAATCAGGTGTGTCTAAGAAAGTGGCTGTGAGTAATAAAGCGATGGAGTCTGAGAGTTATATAAAGAGTGTCTTTATTAAAGTGCCATAAATAAATCCACTGGTGCAAGAGGTAAGGCATTCAGTTGAGGCAAATTCCAACCACTTCTGACATATTCAAACGTAAGCTCCTGCATCAGTGACTTCCACATTACATGTTACAGTTCCATGTGACATAAACAATAGCTATTAGACATGAATGACTCAATTATATAATGAAAATAATGGTAGGATACGATTAGCGCACTATGCCAACCAGTTCCTAAACAATGTCATGTTTTATGATGTTGATCGCCAGCTCATGAGTAGAGGCTGAGGATGAGTACATTTGTGTGAAAGGGCTTCGTGGATAACAGGCAGGCAGACAGACGTGTGCACAAAGAATAGATATGGTTTCAAAATGGATGTCGGATTTAGGCTAATTTAGGAAGTAAATAGCGTATTTGGATAGGCCATACATCACCCATCCCTGGTTAGACTAGAAACGTAAGGGGCAATAATGAAAACAGAGTTCAAATGCCTGAACATACATAGGGGCATATCAACAAGCAGGCGATAAAAAATTATCACCGCTTTTGCGGCCGTTTTCGGCCGAAAAGCGGCGATAATTTTATCGCCTAATCAGCAAGGTCACGCTAACGCGTGAAACCTTGCTTTAGCGTCAGGATTTCTAACGCCCAGCTTTGCATCTCTAATGAGATGCAAAGTGGGCGTTCCTGACCTGGCATGACAGGAGAAATGTCGCTAAGCGACATTTCTCCTATCAGCAAGCCTAACGCTATGAAGCATAGCGTCAGGAAAAATAGCGATAACACCTTTTATCGCTACTTTCCTAACATCTGCTTCAGGACTGACTTAGCCATGACATCCTTTGGAAAGAGGATATCATGGCTAAGTTTGTGAGTCCCTATCAACAAGCTAACGTGAGATTATCGCTGGGTTTCCAGCGATAATCTCACGTTAGCCAGTTAGCGCCAGGATTTTTATCGCTGATGAGATAAGCGTTGCTAATAGCACGCTATCTCAGCAATAAAAATCGGCGCTAGCCGGCGATAATTATCCTGGCGCTAAGTGCGCTCAGCGATAATTATCGCCGGTTGTTGTTGATATGCCCCTTAGAAAGTTATTATATGAAAATAGTTCAATTGAAGTGTATTAAAAAAAATTGAAAGGAAAAATTCAAAAAAGTTGGTAAAAATCAATCCAAGAAGAATGTGAATTTCTTACAAGTCTTATAAGTCTTTCTTACAAGTCTTGGAGATTGCAGTCCGGAAGTTCGTCAGTGGCTTGAGATGCATAATGTTCCAAGAGGTCATTGTTGCCATCGTGTGAGAAAAGGGAAGCAATCCAATTCATATCTTCGAAGGGACAGTAATGTTCCTCGAATGTTGGAGCGGCATTTTGAATTGGCAGGTAATCTGCGATGTTGTCAAAGGTCGTACGTTGCAGAAGATCTTTCGCGGGTGCGCAGTAATCCCATTCCGCCACAATACCTTTTTGAGTTGCATCCGCCATTGCTCTACTGAGTGAACAGTTGAGTTCATGGTTTTCAGGATACTCCATTATCTGCTAGATATCGGGAGCGATTGTTGGCAAGGCATACATCCATTCGCCAGGCGAATGGGCATGTTTTGTAATAGAAAGATGGTTGGATGAAGATTGGATATGTGTAAATAAATGTCATGTTGTAGCTGGCTCCAATAATAGATAGAGGCAGGCAGCCGAAAAGTAGCTCAATTTTTTCACGGAATTGATGTAGCTTTGCATAGAGGCGTATTCTGTCCCACAATGGACGATGTTAGAACTGCATCTGAGAGTAGAGATGAAGGTACTTCCTTCGACCAGATGCAACCAACTCTAGGTCCCAACAGTGGAACGGTGTCTTGATCTCACAATGGACGATGTTAGAACTGCATCTGAGAGTGGAGATAAAGGTACTCCCTTTGACCAGGTGCTACCAACCATAGGTCCCAACAGTGGAACTGTGTCTTGATCCCACAATGGACGGTGTCCGATATTACCTGCTGCTTGCTTTTCACAGAACTGTTTCCGTTGAGGTGCATCAGTGACTGTGCTTCCGTAGTTAACTGCTGTACATGATTATTGGGCTTGGTTGACTGTAGTCAGAGGACTACACCACGGTACAGAAGGTCCGAACAGTGAAATGGGGTCTTGATTATATGATTGAGGATGTCAGAAGTTAAAGTCTGTGATGATTTCTGTGTACCCCCTCCGACCAGGTGCATCCGAATCTACCTGCACGTGGCTGTGAGGTGTTAATGACTACTGCCTCTGGCCTGCACTGCCGTCAGCAGGGCTCACAATTCAGATCGAGTGGTGATTGTTTAATTACGGAATTCAGTAGGCAACTAACTACAGTGTCTTGAAATATACAGAATATTCTTTTAGGATATTTGCTTGAAGAATATTTTCTAGATGAGTTATATGTTTAGTACAATGGTGAAATTCATCTTGCAAGTTCAAAGGAACACTGAATAGTCTACACTGTGGAGAATAGAAATCGCAATTCGAATTGTTTTGATTTTTTTATTGCAGAGTTTTCTGTAATTTATGTTGTAGTATTTTGGGAAGAGGAAGTGAGAAAAAGTATTAATGGATGTCTGTGTGACTAATGCCTTCAATTTACACTGCAGACAGCAGTGTTCACAATTCAGATCGAGTCGGTATTGTAGATGACGCAGTCCTGTAGGAAAAGACATTGCTGCAGTGCGCTCTGCTTGTATGGATCGGTGTGTGCTTGTATTAGTTATTGTATTAGAGTAGAAGTATGTATTAGTATATGTTTAAATAAGTGAGGTGGTATATGCGTAACTGTACAGGTGAGTAAATAAAACTGTGATTGATTATTTCCATTGCTGACTACATGTGTGAATAACTCTATCATTGAGAGGCGGTGTGTGAGTGTCTGTATAGATATGTGAATGGATATGATAATGCTGTATTGATGGCTGACTGTATGTATGAGTAACTGTATGGGTGAATGAATGGATGTGTGTGCAGACCTAGGAATTAGTGAGTGGATATGTACTAACAGGTATTGGTGTGTTCATGGGTTTTGAAAATTATAGTCTCTATTTTAGAGTGGGTGTATCAACTATTATATTAGGGTCTGATGAGGTGCATCAGATTTTCACGTGGATGATGTCATTTGAGATGTCATCAGTGATGTCACTGACCATGTCATGAATGGTGTAATATGTGATGTCATCAGCAGTGCATTGCGGGGGCGTGAGTTGTAGTTAGCTGAACTAACTATAACACCGGAATTTCTATGGTTTTGTACGAGTGAAATGTCCAACTAACTATAACGTTCCTGAAACTTATGTTTTTTTGCAGTGAATTTCTATGGTTTTTTAAATGCTAATTTCTAACTATATCGTGCCTGAAACCTATGTTTTTTTTAGTGAATTTCTATGGTTTTTTAAATGCTAATTTCTAACTATAACGTGCCTGAAACCTATGGTTTTTTCAGAGAATTTCTATTGTACCTCAATCGTATTTTATTTTCTATATATATATATTTAAAGAAATTGTGAATAATTTTTAGTTAGGAAAACTATATTCATTAATAATTTTTTTAAATATTATACAGAAGTCGCATACCCTTCATGCATCCTACACGATGGCTGCGCACATTCTGGTAGCCATTTTGAAAAGTCGCGCTGGGGTCGCGACTTTGGCATAATTTGTAAAGTATGAAATATCTTTAAATTAATTATAAATAAAAGTTTTCCTTTAAGTGTTTGTCTAAATTTATGAATAAAAGTATTTTTAAAGTATTATTTTCAATATAATTTCGTAGAAAGTAAAGTTACGAAATGCGCGGTGTAGCCGCTTAATGTGCACAACATCTCCCCACGCGTATTTCCGGGGTCGTGCCGTGATAGCGTTGAGAACGAGCCGAAGTCGAAACTTCGGCGTACTTTAAAGTTGAAAAAATGACTATAGAAAGTTTGAATATGATATTAGACTGAACTGTTTTGCTAATATACTTATTAAAAGTTTATAGAAATTGTGATTTATAGTGTATAATGATATATATGATTTTCGCGGGTGCGCGAAGGGTGCGTGACGAGTGCGTGCACCCTACGCGACTTCATGTCAGCAAAAGAAAAAAGGAATCTGATTGGTTGAAATCAATTTCATTGTGAATGAGGGAGGATCCATCCTTCTGATATTTCCCTTACTTTTTGTCCTTGATAGAGAGAAGACCTGTTTCTTGCTTCTCTTTATGTTGAAATACCTTTTTTGTCTGTTTGTTTATTTTTAATAAAACTATGGCTTCTAGTTTTGCCGAAGTTGATCCACTTGCAGTAGAGGAGGAAGAACAGATGGTGCAGCAGAAGGAGAAAAGAAAAGAAAGCATTGTTTGGTCCTTTATTAGTGTACAACGGGACCTGCAATGGATGCCGCTTCTGCCTCCCGTAACCTAGAATGGCACAGTACGGTCAAACTGCGGTGGGACGCACACTTGTTGACCTCTCATGGCACTGCTCCACACTTTGGGAAGGACGCTTTCCATAAGCTGTGTTTTCTGATGACCTGTCGTGCCGGCCCTGATCAACAACAGAACTCCTTTAGATCGAAACCGACTCTTCCACTCTCTCACCAGAAGTGAAACCAGGCCATGCGGACACTTTCACAATACAACAGCCGGGAATGCACTTTTTGGTAAAAAAACACATTCCTTCCTCCTAATCAAATAAAATACTCACTGAATAACAGGGGCCAGCTTCGATCGGTAACCAGCTGTTAAAACGACTTTTTTACTTCGCAATACCATTACAATGCATGCTTTACCATGCATGCGTTGTACATCGCGAAGTCATTACTACGCATTTTTTTAGAAAGCATGGTCATTTACCACGCATGCCTTTACATCAAATTTCGTTGTTAAGGTATGTATGGTAAATGACCATGCATTCTAAAAAAATTTAGACGATCCACGTCGTTGTAAAGAAACATAAGCTGTTCCGTTTCCTCACAACGACATGCACCGCCCCTCAGAAATGACGACGTGAAGCAGGAACCATGAGGAGTGACAGGTAAGGGGGATTGGGCATTGGGTGGGAGTTACTTGTCTAGGGTTTAGGGTAGTGCAGTGGTGTTTGTGTAGTGTAGGGGGTTGTGCTGGGGGTAGTGTTCTGGGGTTTAGGGTAGTGCAGTGGTGTTTGGGTAGTGTAGGAGGTCATGTTGGGGGCAGTATTTTAGGGTTTAGGATAGTGCAGTGGTGTTTTGGTAGTGTAGGGGGTTGTGCTGGGGTAGATTTAGGGTTTAGGGTATTGCAGTGGTGTTTTGGTAGTGTAGGCGGTTGAGGGTAGATTTAGGGTTTAGGGTAGTGCAGTGGTGTTTGTGTAGTGTAGGGGTCATGCTGGGGGTAGATTTAGGGTTTAGGGTAGTGCAGTGGTGTTCCGTTTCCTCACAACGACATGCACCGCCCCTCAGAGACGACGTGAAACATGAACCACGAGGAGTGACTGGTAAGGGGGATTGGGCATGGGGTGGGGGTTACTTTTCTAGGGTTTTAGGTAGTGCAGTGGTGTTTGGGTAGTGTAGGGAGTCATGGTGGGGGTAGTGTTGTAGGGTTTAGTGTAGTGCAGTGGTGTTTGTGTAGTGTAGAGGGTAGTGTTTTAGGGTTTAGGGTCATGCAGTGGTGTTTGTGTAGTGTAGGGGGTCATGCTGGGGGTAGTGTTTTAGATTTTAGGGTAGTGCAGTGGTGTTTTTGTAGTGTAGGGGGTCGTGTTTTAGGGTTTAGGGTAGTGCAGTTGTGTTTGGGTAGTGTAGGGGGTCGTGTTGTAGGGTTTAGGGTAGTGCAGTGGTGTTTGGGTAGTGCAGGGGATCGTGCTGGTGGTAGTGTTTTAGGGTTTAGGGTAGTGCAGAGGTGTTTGTGTAGTGTAGGGGGTCATGCTGGGGGTAGTGTTTTAGGGTTTGGTGTAGTGCAGTGGTGTTTGTGTAGTATAGGGGGTCGTGTTTTAGGGTTTAGGGTAGTGCAGTTGTGTTTGGGTAGTGTAGGAGGTTATGCTGGTGGTAGTGTTTTAGGGTTTAGGGTAGTGCAGTGGTGTTTGTGTAGTGTAGGGGTCATTCTGGGGGTAGATGTAGGGTTTAGGGTAGTGCAGTGGTGTTTAGTTAGTGTAGGGGATCATGCTGGGGTAGTGTTTTAGGGTTTAGGGTAGTGCAGTGGTGTTTGGGTAGTGTAGGGGATCGTCGTGCTGGGGGTAGTGTTTTAGGGTTTAGGGTAGTGCATGATGTTTGTGTAGTGTAGGGGGTCATGCTGGGGTAGTGTTTTAGGATTTAGGGTAGTACAGTAGTGTTTGGGTAGTGTATGGGCTCATGCTGGGGTATTGTTTTAGTGTTTAGGGTAGTGCAGTGGTGTTTGTGCAGTGTGCAGCGCATGCGCTGCGTCGCTAGGCGAGACCTAAAAAGCATTGCACCAAGATGGCTGCCAACACTTCCTGGATTGAAGTTTTGGCAGCCAATTAGAGCCAAGCTTGTGCTTGTGTAGTTAGGTCCCGCCCAGATATATAAATATTTTTTTCCTTTAATTTCTCAAAAACTACTGAACGGATTTACACCATTTAAAAAAAGGACTCTTTCTGAACCAAGCACTACTTTTTTGCCAAATTTGGTGTAATTCCGTTCAGCAGTTCGAGCTGTAGCCGTGTCTAAAATTTCCAATGGAAAATGCATTTTACGACCTCTTTTTTTTTTTTTTATTTCTCAGGAACTACTGAACGAATTTACACCATTTAACAAAAAGTTCTCTTTCTGAACCAAGGGCTACCTTTTTGCCAAATTTGGTGTAATTCCGTTCAGCAGTTCGAGCTGTAGCCTTGTCCTATAGAAAATAACATGGAAAAAACACGTTTTGGGACCCCCCTTTTGTCTCGGCCCCTGCTTGGCAAATCACCCCGAAACTTTCAGGATAGGAGCTGACCGGAGCGGGCCATACGTTTTGAAAATTTCAGGAAGATTGGTCAACCGGCGCCAAAGTTATTGGGAAAACAAAAAACACTTTTCCTATGGAAACTAGGTCCTAACTATAACTATCTACTGGCGACTTCCAGAAGATAGTTTATATATATATATATATATATATTATCTACTGGCAGTCGCCAGTAGATAGTTATAGTTAGGACCAAGTTCCCATAGGAAATCTGAAAATTCTATTTTGAATAACTTTGGCGCCGGTTGACGAATCCTCGCAAAATTTTCAAAACTAATGGGGCGCTCCGCTCAGCTCCTACCCTGAAAGTCTCGGGGTGATTGGTCAAGCGGGGGCTGAGAAAAAAGGGGGGTCCCAAAACGCCTTTTCCCCATGCATTTTCCCATAGGACCTTTAGTCGAAGGTACATCCCGAACGGCTGAACAGAATTACTTGAAATTTGGCAAAGAGGTAGTCCTTAGGTCTGGCATGTGCCTTTTGCATATATGGTGTCAATCTGTTCAGTGGTTCCTGAGAAAATTGCAGTTAAAAGTACATAAATATCTATATGCGCGCACCGTGCACGCACCGTGCGCGCACCATAACGTGCGCAAGCGTAATTCTGATTGGTGGTTACATGTCAGTCAACATTCGAATCGGTCGAAATCAGGAAGTGTCGGCCGCAATTTTGTGTGTGACAGTGAAAAAGAAAGGTGGAGAACGTGAAAAGGGGGCAGGGTAGAGAGTTCCTGACCCCCTAGCCTTTGTCAGGGGGTCCCTGAAGGACCCCGAAGGGTGAAAAAAACATTTTAAACTGTTTATAAGTTTATAGAAGATATTAACTATGCTGTTCAACTTTATCCAAATTCAAAAAAAAAGAGCTGAGCCATTCCATATTACAGGATACAGTCAATCTATAACTATATACATAGGTAGTTTATTGTAAAATAAATATATAAAAAATTTAATAATACATACATAAATTAGCATTTAAAAAACCTTACAAATTCATTTAAAAGACCATGGGTTTCACACATGTTATAGTTAGGAATTAGCATTTAAAAAAACTTGCAAATTCACTTAAAAAACCATAGGTTTCACACATGTTATAGTTAGCTGGACATTTTACTTGTAAAAAACCATTGAAATTCCCCCGTTATAGTTAGTTCAGATAACTAACTCGCGCGACCGCCACTCTATCACAAGGATGATGTCATCAGTGATGTCATGAGTGCTGTCACTGACCATGTCATGAGTGATGTAATATGTGACGTCATCATCGATGGATTGCGGTCGCGCGAGTTATAGTTATCTGAACTAACTATAACGGGGGAATTTCAATGGTTTTTTACGAGTGAAATGTCCAGCTAACTATAACATGTGTGAAACCTATGGTTTTTTAAGTGAATTTATATATATATATATTCACAGAAAAAACCATAGGTTTCAGGGGTGTTATAGTTAGCTGGACATTTCACTCGTACAAAACCATAGAAATTCCCCCGTTACAGTTAGTTCAGCTAACTATAACTCGCGCCCCCGCAATGCACTGCTGATGATGTCACATATTACATCACTCATGACATGGTCAGTGACATCACTGATGACATCTCAAATGACCTATGGTTTTTAAGTGAATTTCAAAGGTTTTTTAAATGCTAGTTTCTAACTATGCCTACAGAAATAGGACATGTGAAGAAAGAAGAAAAAACACACAGAAAGAAGAAAAAGAAATGCAGAAAGAAGCTACAGAAGTCCTCAAAGACAAAGAAAAGTGCAGAAAGAAGGAAGACGTGCAGAAAGAACAAACAGGGGAGGAGAAAGAGTCTTTGTTGGTGGTAACTGAATCTGACTAACCAGTCCTAGAGCCAGCGCTATGCTAAAAGACACTTAGAATACAGTTAAAACACCTACATACACTAAGGAACACTATGGGTTGGGGTACCCCTGTTTTCTGATGGATACATCTGTCAGTGGATTCCTCACCTTGTGAATATCCCCTGCGCCAGCATTCCACTGAACTTTTCTTTCCCAGCACTCCATGTCGACGTGGGCGACATCATAATGCATCGGCTCCACTCACGACTCCATTCGACGTCACCGGAGCCATAAGAAGCCCACGTCGGCGTGATGACGCCAGTTCCCTTTTTTCCGCGCCGTCGACGCGCAACGGTTTTTTTCCAGTGCTCTCTAGCTACTTTGTAGTTTAGCGGGGTAACTGTGTTGAATTCGGTATGTCTTCGACTAGGAAGTCGGGCTTTAAGCCCTGTAGGGAATGTGGAGGTCTGATGTCAATGACGGATCCGCACCAGGACTGTTTATGGTGCCTCTCTTCAGACCACGATATGGAGGAGTGCGGATGCTGTAGGAGCATGAATCCGAAAGCGCTCAAAGAGAGGAAGACTAAGCTCTTCATGAAGAAGATCGGTGAGGAGAAGAGAGGGAGGAAAAAGGAGAAGTCGAAGAGGGAGTCATCGACTTCGAGGTCTTCGAGGTCGAAGAAGCACCACAAAAAGAGGAAGCATTCTTCTCGACGTCGGTCCTCGAAGTCCAGGAAGTCGAGGTCGGCTTCGCCCCATCGACGTCGGAGCATAGGCTTGTCTGCTTCTCCTTCACCTTCGAAGTCACCGAGGCGTTCTCCTTCGAAGAAGCAGACTCCGGCTCAGTCCCCGACGCAGTCATCGGCTCCGTCTAAGGCTTCGACTCCGGTTCGAGTGGAGTCGGATGCTTCCATGGATGAACAGGAACAGGAACAGTCTGTTCCGGTGCCTGAAGAATCTGCGGCTCCGGTGGAAGATACTGCGGAGCCGACGCCGGAGACCCCACAAGGGGATACAGGGTCTGTTCCTTTTCCTCAATTCCCGGCTCCAGGTACAGATTCTACACATTTTTTGAATGCTATGTATGGCATATTTAATAGGGCGGCCTACCCATCCGGAGCACCAACTGGTCCCGTGGGTCTGAAGGCATTTACACTAGGGGTGCCGCAGCATTATGCTCAGGCCCCCTTTATGCCCTTTATGCCCTTTATGCCGATGGCACCTTCTTGGCAGTTTCCGGCGCCGTCTGGGGATCCGATTCGACCTCGGAGGGACCAGCAGACTTCGGATCCTTCCTCGACGCCGAGGCCGACTCCATCGGCGCCGCGTCCGGCGCCGCCGACTCCACCTATGGCGCCGCCGACTCCGGTACCTCTGGCTCCACCGACGCCGCGTACGACGTCGTCGACGCCGGCTCCCCGGATCCGGTCGAGAAGGGAGGCCCAGAGGGTGTTGGAGGAAGGGAGATATCGAGCAGAGGTGGAAGAAGGTGAAGTTGACTCTTCTTCTGATGAATTTGAAGGTATTGAAGAAGCAAGTGGGTTGGATACAACCCCGGAGTGGGAGCATACGTCTGCCAGGTCTTCTCCGCCTCAGGAATTGGCTCCCTATCATGTGGTGATCAAGAAGGCAGCAGATCTTTTGGATTTGCAGCTGCTCTCTGTGGAGTACAAATCCAACTTGCTAACAGAGGTGTTGCATTCTCCGTCTTCAACTTCAGAGCCTTTGTTGCCTTTCAATGAGGCCATCTTGGAGCCGGTCTTGGAGGTGTGGAAGAAACCTCTTTCATCTCCGGCAGTGTGCAGACAGGTGGCAAGAAGGTACAGGGTTGCACCAGGGGATCCTGACTTTTTGTCTACGCATCCATCTCCGGACAGCCTGGTTGTGCAGGCTTCATGTTCTAAACATACTTCGGGTGCCTTCCCTCAGTCTCCAGCTGACAGGGAATCCAAAAAAGTTGATCAGGCAGCCAAAAAGACCTTTTCCTCAGGAAGTATGGCATTGAAATCGTCTAATGCTACATGCCTTCTGGGGCGTTATGTGCATGCCCTGATGGACTCCATTAAATCTTTGGCCCCTAAGTTGCCTGAGGGGGATAAGTTGTCCTTTTTGGAGGTTGTTGCGGACACTCAGGCAGCTACCAGACAAGTGATCCAGTCAGGGCTGGATTCTGCGGACTCGGTGGCAAGAATTATGGGGTCGTCTGTGGCAGCAAGGAGGCAGGCTTGGCTCCGTACCTCGGGGTTCTCGGCTGATGTTCAAGCTACGTTTGTTGATCTGCCATTCGATGGACAGAAGCTGTTTGGGGAGAAAGCAGACTCTGCCCTTCAGCGATTTAAGGACAGCAGACTGACGGCGAAGTCCTTGGGTCTGCAGGCTCCTGCTAGGGGTTCGTCTTTTCGAAAGTTTAGGGGTTTCGGAAGAACATCTTTTCGCTCCTTCAGACAGCCCCAACAGGAGCAACAACAACAGCAGCAGAATCCCCTCTATAGGTCCTATAGAGGGAAGCAAAGGAGTCGGAGAGGTTCTGGACGCAACCCGTCTTCTTCCTCATCCTCCTCTGCTCCAAATGAGTCTTCGGGGAAGCAGCCCTAGATCCCCCATCCCGGATCATGTAAGACCTGTGGGGGGTCGGGTGTCCTACTTTCTGTGGGGTTGGAGATCTGTTACAACCGACCTTTGGGTTTTGAACCTCGTAGAGACTGGGTACGCCCTTCCCTTTCAGGAGTTTCCTCCCCCTTACCCTCCTTGCCAAGGTTATTGCTCGGAAGACCATCTGCTTCTCCTGCAGGAAGAAGTGCTAGCCTTGCTTCAGAAGGGTGCAATAGAGGTGGTTCCGGAGCAGGAAAGGGGTCAGGGATGCTACTCCCGGTATTTCCTGATTCCCAAAAAGGACGGCAGATTGCGTCCAATCCTGGACCTCAGAATCTTGCATTTTTACCTGAGACAGGAGAAATTCAAGATGCTGACCCTTGCGCAGGTTCTTCAAGCGTTGCAGCAAGGAGACTGGATGGTGTCGCTCGACTTGCAGGACGCGTACTTCCATGTCCCAATCCTGAAGTCACACAGGAAGTATCTCCGTTTTACGGTTGGGTCGCAACATTACCAGTTTGCGGTCCTCCCGTTTGGTCTTACACTAAAGTGTAAGAAACTTATATGCTTCGGTGAGCAGTGGGTGGATGCAGTTTGTGCTGCGCAACGCAACCATCGTTGTTAATTTTTTTGTTTTTAGAATGATAAGTAATTCCAAATGTTTCCTGTTTTATTCGTTGTGTTTTTTGTTCATTTTCTGAAAAAACACCAAAAAATATATAAAATTGTTAAAAAAAATAAAACAAAAATACAAAAGAAAAAAGAAGAAAAAAAAGTTCTTATCAGAACTACCTAATCTGGTTAAAGAAAGAACTATAATTGCAAGTTAATGTGTGACAGTTTGGTTGAATATATGTATACAGCATGATTGACTGAAAATGCATTAGTAGTGTATGGTGAATTTATAGGTGAAGATTTATGAGGAAGTACTGCAGCATGACACTGCAAGCTCTTTAGCTGCACTGTACTGTGGCACTTCCGAAGCACAGGGATGTGACATATGTACATGAATATGTTGCAACTCTGTGCTTCCCTCTGCACTGCTTCACAAACTGCTGCCATGCGGTGACACAGGCACCGGATGTCTGTGTCGTGTGGAGATTGTTTTTGTGCAGGAAGGGACACCTTCCTGCACAAAAGCAATCAGTAAAGGCATATTCCTCTTTCAATGTATGCTGTGGAATGCAGCATGCATTGAAAGAGGAAAAAATGAGGAGAAATTAAAACAATTCTCCTTGTTGCGCCTTGCTACAACAACTCTAGGATGGCGCATCATTATGTGTCTTGTTCTGTGGGTGTTGTGTGGTAACACCCACAGCAACACCTATGGGACACCCCTTCAACGCAAAGGTCTGTGTATGAAGGGGTCGTTTTTACAAGGAGAGGAAAAACAACGCAGGGTGGCTTTTCCTCTCTTTGTAAATATGAAGGAGTGCCTGGCGCCATCACTATGTTACAAAACTGGACATTCTGGTGACGCAGGGTGCTTGTAAATCTGCCCCATAAGTGCTTAGGTATTGGCAGACTGATACAATAAGAACATAGTGCTGGATGGGTGATTGATGGGTGATTGAAGAATTGCATGAGACTGACAAGAGGTATCCTACGCTGCATGGGTACTACATCAGTATTTAATGGAGTGGACCAATAGTATGTATCTGCTTAGAGATTTGTAGGGATTATGCACAGAATTTTTTATGTGTACTTGTGTTGGTGCCGAGGTCATTTTATAAAAATACCACTAGTAACTGGAATGCTGACAGTGCTGCAAACAGAGTGAACATTTTATTTATAAGTGCTTACGTATTGGTGGAGTGATAGGATAAGTAGATAGTGGTAGATAAGTGATTAAAGAAGTGCATGGGACAGACTGGACGATTCCTACACTGCATGAGTACTAACTGGGAATTTAGAAGAGTGTATCAATAGTATGTAGCTAGTTAGAGGTCTGCATGGATAGTGCACAAAATATTGTAGATGTACTTGTGTTAGTAGCTAGGCCATTCCTTAAGTTCATGACTAGTAACTAGAATAGTTACAGTATTACAAACAGAGTGTATAGTGAATTTATAAGTGCTTAGAGAAATGCATGGGACAGACGGGAGGATTCCTACACTGCACAGGTACTAACTGGGTATTTAGAAGAGTGTATCAATAGTTTGTAGCTGGTTAGAGGTGTGCATGCATAGTGTACAAAATATTGTACCTGCACTTGTGTTTTTGGCTACGCCATTCCTTAAGTATACGACTAATAACTGGAGTAATTTCAATGTTGCAAAGAAAGTGCGTTCTGAATTTATAAGTGCTTAGGTATTGGTGGAGTGATAGGATACGTAGATAGTACTGGATGGGTGAATGGAGGAGTGCATGGGACAGACAGATGGATTCCTAGACTGCATAGGTACTAACTGGGTATTTAGAAGAGCGTATCAATAGTATGTAGCTGGTTAGAGGTCTGCATGCATAGTGTACAAAATATTGTACCTGCACTTGTGTTAGTGGCTAGTCCAGTCCTTAAGTATATGACTAATAATTGGAGTAATTTCAGTGCTGCGAAGAGAGTGCATGCTAAATGTATAGGTGCTTAGGTATTGGCAGAGTGATAGGATACGTGGATAGTGCTGGATGGGTGATTGGAGAAGTGCATGGGACAGACAGGAGGATTCATGGGTTGCATGGGTAGTACATTACTAAGTAGCTGGTTAGAGGTTTATATATATAGTGCACAGCTGAATGTAGTTGTGCATTGATAGTGTTTGGATTACTTAATCTTACCTTGACAATAGTACTAATCAAAACATGCAAAACTTTTTTTTCAGTTATTGTAAGTGCTTAGGTATTGGTGGAGTAATAGGATAAGTAGCTAGTGCTGGATGGGTGATTGGAGAAATGCATGGGACAGACAGAAGGATTCCTAGACTGCATGGGTACTAACTGAGTATTTAAAAGACTGTATCAATGCTATATAGCTGATTAGAGGTCTGCATGCATTGTGCACAGAATATTGTAGCTGTACTAGTATTGGTGTGTATGGTTTCGAGAATGGTAGTCTCTATTTTAGGGTGTGAGGAGGTGCATCAGATGATCACGTAGATTATGTCATCAGTGATGTCACTGACCATGTCATGAGTGATGTAATATGTGACGTCATCAGCAGTGCATTGCGGGGGCGCGAGTTATAGTTAGCACAACTAAATATGGGGCATATCAACAAGGCGGCGATAAAGCGGCGATAATTTTATCGCCTTATCAACAAGGCGACGCTAACCCCTGTTAGCGTTACTTTTTCGGCGATAGCGACCAGAATTTTATCGCCTTTCAACGAACGATAATTATCGCTAATGACATGCAAGGTAGGCGTTCCTGACTGAAATCTCACGAAAAAAGTCGCTAAAACAGCTGCTACCTATTAACAAGGTTATCTCCAAAACACTAAGCTACAAAAAAACGCATGCTAACTCCCGGTAACTCCAGTTTTTAACACCTGATAAAAACCTGACTTAAACTGGAGATAAGTGGGTGTATATAAGGGAGAGTTGGCCCGAGCCTTCCCAGAACAGCCACAGAAGCCATGGAGATAGTCATCATGCAGCTTAGAGTCCCACCAATGCAGCAACAACAACAACCACCGCCAATGCCACCACCACCAGGACCACCACCACCCATGCAGCAAGAAAGAAGACAGTGGTCACTGCACAGACGTGTCTACCTCACAAACTTAAGGCCAGAGCAAGTCATAGCCCACTACAGGCTCAAAAGGACATCCATCCAGCACATCCTGACCCTCATTGGCCACTGGCTGACGCCACCAACACAGCGGACAACCAATATCCCTCCGCAGACAAAACTGCTCGCTGTGCTGCACTTCTTGGCCTCTGGGACATTCCAACCAACAACAGCCAGAGTCGGTGGAGTATCACAGGCATCCTTCTCAACCTTCCTCCCCACTGTCTTGAATGCCATACTCAGCCTGATTCCTCAGCACCTACACTTCCCCAACACTGTGCAGGAGCAGATTTCCATCAAGCAAGGATTCCATGCCATTGCTGGCATACCGCAGGTGATCGGTGCAATTGACTGCACACATGTACCATTTGTGCCCCCTGCGGACAGCGAACACATCTACCGCAACAGGAAGCACACCCATTCAATGAATGTGCAGGCAATAGTGGACCACCACAGACTGTTCACAAATGTCGTTGCCAAATTTCCAGGGAGTGTGCATGATGCATTCATCTTCCGACAATGCATCATAAACCAGCGCTTCCAGGATGGCACATATGGAAATGCATTGCTTGTCGGTAAGTACCATCTGAACACACCACATGCACAAAAAACACAATCATGTTGACCCATCTAGAGGGAGGATGTAAATACATTGCCTAGGCACTGATTGGGGGGGGGCACACAAAATGCATGGGCACATGTTGATGTATTGTGTACGAGGATGAGGTATACAGGCTCCACTTTGTAGAGCACGGCTACTCATAGTATGGCCCACGTGCTGACAGCAGCCGGGCAAGACTTTCTTGTTGGGCCGTGGACCTTGCAGACATTGTACATGTGTGCCATGTCTGCAGATTTCATAAGAGTGCCACCAAACAGCCGCAACAGCGCGGACTCTGAGAGACTCTGCACCATGGGGGCTGTGCGAGTCCAGCGATAGTCAGAGTGGAGATGCATGTGCACCAAGAGGTGAAATATAACAAAAACTAGTTAACAAGTAAATGGTCCATGAAAGACCTGTGAAGTACTGGGGTGTGGCTGTGTGTGTGTGCCCAGGAAGCTGTCCCAGCCCAGGCTGCCAGGGGGGGAGGTGACAGAGGGAGAGAGAGGCATAGAGACACAGGGAGGGAGACAGAGGGATCAGGGCGACAGAGGGAGGGAGAACGAGGGCGACTGAGGGAGGGAGAGATAGAGCAAGGGAGGGAGAGACAGAGCGAGGGAGGGAGACAGAGAGAGGGAGGCCGAGAGAGAGAAAGAGAGAGAGAGATGTGTGTATGCCAGGTCTGGTGGCTCAGTGAACGAGGGTGTCCGCACCAGGGGCCTGTGTCCAACCACATGGTCAGTTCCCTTACTCACTAGTCCTGCCCCCTTCCCCACTGACCCCGCCCCCACCCGTGTGGCACACTGATACAAACCACACGGCAAATTTGGGACCAGAGAGAAAGTACGTGAGTACCGATGGTGTAGAGTAACCCCCAGGACCTGTCTATCCATTTACCTAATTAAAGTCATCCGGACTGGTATCCTAGTCCGGTGTGTGGTCGCATTATTGATGAAGATGATCATGTTGCAGTTCTTGTTGCCGGTGACCTATTAGGGTGAGCCAACGTTTCACAAGTACTCACACATGTACAATCAGTGTGTCAAGTCTGCGGTTTGTCGTGACCAAGGTTGTAACAATGCACTTTGATTGTAGGCAGTGCAGAGTGTGGCAAATGTGCATGCATAGGCCGGAAAATGTGTCATGAAACCACCATACAGCGCCATTGGTGTTGACTGCAGTGTTGTTGGTGCTGCTGTTGATGGTGTCTAGTAGCATCTCCTCTCTCACTCTGCCACACATATTTCTCAGTCTCAACCCTGTCATATGGTGTGTCATGTGGTTGCCCGATGAGTAAGTGGATGTGTATTTGGCCAGTACTTGTGTGTTGTAATTGAACTGTCAAATGCTAATCCATTACAAATGCTAAGAAGTGTGCAAAGGTGAGCCATGCAATGTGTGTCAGCGTGGGGAAGTGTGTGGACAGTCTGATCTTGTCGAATAAACCACATAGTGAAAATGATTGTGAGAAGTTGTGTCATGTGAGTCTTATGCTCTGCTAGTGACAGATGACGCAGGCCAGTAAGTTTACGTTGTGTCATAAGTTATTGTTGATGGTATGTGCCAACCTTCACTGTCCCCAGAGGGCCCTGCAGGTGAGGTGGCTGTGGTCTGTTCCTCCGTTTTAGCTCTGGACATACAATTGCATGGCTTGTGTGGTGTCACAGGTCTGCCATCAGCATGAGATGCATGTCTGAATGTTAGCTGTGCCATGTGTGGCCTATGTCATTTGAACATTCACATGGCGGTGACTGCAATGAGTGTGGATCAGTGCCATGGCTAGATGTTAGGAGCGCCAGACTGCCTGTCGGGGTCTGTGGTTTTTGTGCAGGTATCATTCTCATTTTGGACACTTATAGTGACACTTATGCAACCGTGCAGCAAACACCCAAAAAGGATGGTTGGAGGATCAACACTGAGGCAATGTACTCAGCATTGATGCCGCTAAATAGCCAGAAGCAACACATGTCTAACCTAAGTCAAAAAATTGCAAAAAGACCAATCGCAAAATATGTCAACACTGCCAACATAGTTTGCCTAATGAATCATGTACACATCTCCATATTACATCTCATAGGTGATCAAGGATATGCTCTCTGCCCATGGATGATGACACCAATACGAAACCCCACCACCCAGGCACAGAGGCAGTACAATGCTGCACATCGACGCACACGTGAAGCGTACATTTGGCGTGCTCAAGTCATGTTTCCGTTGCCTAGACATTACAGCTGGCAAACTGCTGTACAGCCCAGAAATGGTCAACAAAATAATCCTAGCATGTTGTGTATTGTACAACATTTGTGTCCGCACAAATGCCCTCTGGATCGAAGTGCCTGCAGCATCGGGCGTTGACCAAGATGATGACGAAGATAACGAGGTGGCCCACACACCACTGCCAATGCTGCTGGAATTGCCCGAAGGGACAGGATAATAAACAATTATTTTTCTTGAGCATATCACATTGTGACTGACAAAAACAAAGACATGTATATGTAAAATTACCTCAAGAACTGTTTGTGACAATAAACAAACTCAACACACATACCCTGTCTGCAAGTTACTTTCCTGCCTCAGTATATCACTATGAAATGTTACATTAGTACAATAATTGCAAGAGTCCAAAAATAAAATCCTGGTGTGTATGTTTCATCATCACAGAGAGTTAATAGGGTGTCAATCGTGCACAACTTAACTGTACAAGGAATAAAATCTGGCACACAATTCATCAATGGTTGTGTCAAATAGCATGTAAATCATGATTCACAGGGTGTACTTATCATTAAAAATTGAAATTTATGGGTTTGTAAGTGCCAAATAATGAATTTCATGGTTACTTCGGTGTTAAATTTTCTGGACAAATCTGAAAATTGGGCGTGGAATGTTGTTCAAATCTGAGAAGTGGGTGTTGAATGGGTCTCAATTCGGAAATATGGGTCCTAAATTGGTTGCAAATGTGAAAAGTGGGTGTGAAATGGTGCCAATCCTGAAAATATATCTCTGCATGCATCCAAGACATTGAATCAGCCACCAGCAGAGCTCACATGCTCACCATCTCTGGACACCTTCAGGAAGACCGTCAAGACCGGTCTCTACTTTGAACAAATCAGCTCATTGGCAGTATGACCCAACAGACAAGACAATCTATCTGACCATCTCCCTGCACCCCGTGGTGGACAAAGTCACTGAGAGACACATAAAAACCCAGCTGACTGGCTACATCGAAGAGAACTCCATCATGGACCACTCCCAGTCTTGTTTGGGTATCAAGCACAGCACCAAGAACGTACACCATGCTGACAATGCTTAAATATGCATGCCACTTGACCTGTGTCACATTGTGGACAACACATCCTACTACACCTCTATGCAGCCACAAACATCCTCTCACACACCACATCCCAGATGCCAGACACCACCACAAGGGGATACGAGGAAAAGCACTCTCCTGGAGTACAACATGGAGCGTCACTAAGACACACGTTTTGCTATATGCACATGTCCCCACTCACTGCCATTGCTAGACAGCACGGGGTAAGCATATCATCCCACACAGACAACACACAGCTCATCCTCCCCCTCACGAATAACGCGGAAGACACAAAAGCCAGCTCCCAGGAATGAACGTCGGAACTAGCAGATTGGATGACACACCTCGGCATAAAGATCAACTGTGAGAAGACTGACCTCCTCATCTCCGCTCCATCCACATCTGCATGGGACAACCTCTTGTGGTTGTCTGCCCTTGTGAGCATGCACGCAAGTTTGGCATCATCCCAAGTACACCATCATCCTGCCCAGCCAGATCTACTCCATTGCATGCTACAGCTGTCTACAGACCGAACCTAATCCATCACAATGGATAACCCCAGGATGCATTAAAATTGGCACAAACGCACTCATCCCCAGCAGACTGGACTACTGCAACAAAATCTACGCAGGGAGATACAATACGTCACTACACAAGTTCTAACACAGCCTGAAAGCTGCAGACACACCTGTCTTCAGAAACCCACATCCCAAACACAAGAGGCTGCACATACAGAACATCCAATGTAGCACCAACAAGGAGAAAGTAAGCCGCTAACTACTCACACACACATACAATTCACTACACATCATCAGCCACAAATACATCCACGAGAGAGTCAACCTAAACATCCCCAAGAGGAACTGCTGCTCTGACAACCTTGCCCTTGCAGACTCGACCGGCATCGGAAAATCACAAGGCAGAGGGAGAGCTGCCACCTACGCTGCAAGCAAAGCCATGGACGAGATGAAAGTCAACGTCCAACAATCTCACACCCAGCATGCTTACATGCGGAACTACAAGACATGTCTATTTGGCTGAGGTGGAGCTGCACTCCCACTCCCCCACAGCGCTTTGGGAGTCTCACGTGTGAGTAGGGCACATCATGCCCACCCTTATTGTCGGATTGATCTGCACACATACTCATCACCTACAGACCACCCCAGGGGAGTAGTACCCTCACAATTCACATCTCTTTTTTGAATGAATGTCTGTGAAATTACCCAAAGATGTGGGGATGAGTAATGTCACATGCCATTTTGGTTGTCGACTGTCTTGGAACATGAAAGGTAGTCTGTGTATACCCCTGAGGAAGTGTTGGCTATGGAACAACAATTCCAATTCTGTTGGGTGCAGGGGGATACACAGTACCTGGGCCTACAACGTGCTCCGACTCTTGCCTGTACAGCGAAGCTCAAATATTCAACACTGTTGGATGAGACGGATAAGGCGCTGGACGCCTGCTCAAAACTGAGCCTCACATGGTTTCGAGGCATAGCGGGAGGGAAAATGTAGAGTCTTCCACGCATTTCCGAAGTATGTCAATTTGGACACATGGTGTCCCACCCCCCTGCACTCACACAATTGCAAGCCATCATAACTAAGTCTGTCAGGGAGGGCAAGCGGACTTGCCTCTCACATGTGCAGCTTACACGGCCGAAAATTCAAAGTTGCCTGGGATTGCCCCTCATTGGTGGCTACTAACAAGCCACATGCCTTTGATATATGGTTGAATGGAATAGGCTGCTATGGGAGTAGCAATGGAACTTCATGGACCAGTCTGTGGCGTGCAAAAACATCTGGATCTAACTGTGGCTAGCCCATAAGCACTGGCCCTGGGGCTTGTACTCTTTGCCGGTTAGGGCGCCCACCCACAAGGTCTTGGACAGGGTGGCAGTATGGAAGGGGTGGGTCTTTATCCGCTCACCGACAAACTACAGCGTGGATAACCCGGACTTGCCCCCGGATCAGGAATCAGCGATATTCCATCGCTGGCAAAAACAGGGCTGCAAAAGCATAGGGTCTATCTTTGATCTAGAAGGGCATGTGCCATATCTGTGGCCCATACAGGATTATGAATTTCCCGCTGGTGTTGTGTATTCATAATGCCAAATAACACACTGGGTCACGGGACTCTATGTTGGTTACGTCATATGCGAAGTGGTCAGCGCGTAAGGAGGACAAACATTCCCTCATATCTGAGCTGTACAAAATGCTTCTCACCAGTCTGAGTGGTCAGTGCACAAAAGTGCAGGTTTTGTTGGAAATGTAGTTGTGGAGGCCAATTTAAGCCAAGGAATGGGAACATATCCTGTATTGCGCACACCACACTGCGCACAGTGTAGCGGGGGCTGGAACCCCCTACAAGGTTTGCTCTCATTGGTGTTTCACACCTGTGCAACTACATGTCTGGGATAAAAGCAAGCCATATCGCTGCTGTCGGGGATGCTGGATGACTGGTACCCTCGTGCACTTACTCTGGCATTGTCCAAAATTGTAGAGATATTGGGGTGACTCCTTAGATAACATAGATACAGCGTGCGACATTGCAATGCCCGGCGCACCAGAGTACACTCTCCTCGGCCTCTCACATCCGAAGGCCTTCCCACTAACATCCCTCAGGGGTAGGAAAATAGTCCCAGCGTTGCTGGCGGACAGGCCGGTTATCCTAGCACAGTGGGGTACAGTGGCAGTTCCAGGGCTTCTGTCCTGGTTACAACATCTAAGGAACCTATTAGTTCGGGAGCGTCTGTCTCGGGCTGCAGAGGGAAGGGTGAGAGATTTTGCAACTCCGTGTTGCCCCTTTGTGATTTCATTGTCGAGAGATATGAGGGAAGTCACATGCCCAAAGTACTTGCAGGTCTGACGCATTCCACCGATGGGGTAATCATCCTCCGCCGTTCACCCAGTGGAGTGACGAGGGGGCTGCCTTCCACACATATTGTGTATGCTTACTATCATCTAGGTAGGCTGCAACTAGTGCGGAAGGTGGGGTTGTGGGAGGGTTATTGGGGGAGGGGTGTCTTTTCTCCCTTGTTCATGATTGTTTTACATGCTTATTCTTTGTAAAATGGTATACGCTCTTAGTGGCTTGTTTGCTCGTCCGGTATGCGTCCGGCCTCCGGGTGGCAGCTTAAACGCTGTGTAAATGCCCACAATGCTTGCACGTCCGACGTAGCCAGCAAGCTGGGTTGGCCACATTAGCCTGCCTTCCTATAAAAATTGGTAACCCTAAAATGGAGTCGGCCTTCATTGTGCAAACCTATCTTCACATTGTATTATTGTGCTGTGACCAGAGTTTTGGCCTGAATGGCCATCATTGCTATATAAATTCAGGCCCGTGAGATTCTCATCGCAAACACGATGATATGTCCCCTGCGCATTTAAAAGGACATGGCTGGACACACTCACCAATACTGTATCAGCATCAGGCCAGTAGCAGCCTCTTAGCGTGAGGAAACCCATTGAAAACTATGAAACATGCCGCATACACATGACAGTAAGCATATGGACATTAGTGGGCCCTTAGCGTGCAGATTCTGGGCGCATGTATTCAGCCTGATGACATTAGCTGACCCTCAGCGTGCAGATTCTGAACGCATTTCATTAAACTGGACGCATACACATTACAGTAGGCCTATGGACATTAGCGGACCCTTAGCGTGCAGATTCTGGTCGCATGTATTCAGCCTGATGACATTAGCTGCCCCTTAGCGTGCAGATTCTGAACACATTTCATTAAACTGGACGCATACACATTACAGTAGGCCTATGGACATTAGCGGGCCCTTAGCGTGCAGATTCTGGGCGCATGTATTCAGCCTGATGACATTAGCTGCCCCTTAGCGTGCATATTCTGAACGCATTTCATTAAACTGGACGCATACACATTACAGTAGGCCTATGGACATTAGCGGGCCCTTAGCGTGCAGATTCTGGTCGCATGTATTCAGCCTGATGACATTAGCTGCCCCTTAGCGTGCAGATTCTGAACGCATTTCATTAAACTGGACACATACACATTACAGTAGGCCTATGGACATTAGCGGGCCCTTAGCATGCAGATTCTGGTCGCATGTATTCAGCCTCATGACATTAGCTGCCCCTTAGCGTGCAGATTCTGATCGCATTTCATTAAACTGGACGCATACAGTAGGCCTATGGACATTAGCGGGTCCTTAGCGTGCAGATTCTGATCGTGTGTATTCAGCCTGATGACATCAGCGGCCCCTTAGCATTCAGATTATGATCGCATTTCATGAAAACGGACCGCATACACATTGCAGTATCAGCCAGAGTACATTAGCGGCCCCTTAGCGTGCAGTTTCTTGTCGCTTTGTACAAAAAATGCCTCTAACACACAGGAAGTGATGTATGCCTGCTTCCTGTCTCCATGTGTGTGGCATTCACTTTCACTTTCTCTTTTGAGCACATTGTGTTGGATTTAGCTGAGTGAGGAGGTGTTTTTGGGATTGTGCTGGTGGAGAGTGTAGTTTGGAGTTTTGCTGTGTTGCTGTGTTCTGTCTAACGTGTTTTTTTGGATTATTTCACATTTTAATTACTTTTTACTGTCTACTGTCCTCAGTCTTGTTGTGTTTGTTGTGGGTTATTTTCCTTAATTGTCATTCTTGGGTTTGATTTTTGTAGTCTGGGGTGAGAACTGAGGTGTGTGGAGATGCCGGCGGGGGGAACGTCAGGGCGGATGTCGGAGGGGGCATTGGGGGGCTTCCTGGGGCTGGCGCGGTGCTACCTGCCTCTGATGCTGGAGAGGGGAGGACGTATCCTCCAGGGCTATGGTGTGGCGGTGCGCAAGTTGCGGTGGGAGCATGTGCGGGCGATGATGCTCCGCTGCTTTAAGGTGAACCGGACCGTGCGCCAGTGGAAGCACCGCTGGCAGGACATGCTGGCACGGGAGGCGGACCTGCTAGATTACACCGGAGTCATGCCTGGCATCCAGGGTGGTAAGTACCAATTCCCTTGTTGTCCACAACTAATGTTACGTACATATATGAGTGATGTGTGTGAGAAGAAGAGAAGATGTCTTAATGTTGTCCCAAGACCGTGACACTGTAACAACGTGGTTAATGCAATGCGACTTGCAAAAAATACTTGCGCATGATGGCTTTGACCTTGGATTTGCATGACTCAGTCTTCCCACTACAGTGTGTGCAACAGTACGAAAGGTGTTGGGATAGTCAATCAAAACACACATTATTGATGTGCGCCATGCAGTGCAAGGTGGAGTGACGATTGGCGTTGCAATGACCAATTAGATTACGTTTGCCACTGGAAATACCACATAGGAATGAGATCCCCGGTTTTAAACATCCCAAAATACACATACTTAATGTGAGCGAATACTCAGCAGGAAGGGTTGCAGGGGCATGGCGGTGTTTGCATGTTGAAGTGTAGCAAGGGGTGTGTCTGTCGAAGAGCAATGTTCAGAGTTAGTGCTTGGAGATGGGGAGCAACGTTGCCTGTCCGAGGTGTAGCGGAAGTTTGCCACAGGCCATATCTGCAAGGTAGGAAAAGGAGCAGACTCACAATCTGGTCCTTCTGGGGCGGGGCAACACGGCATAGGCCAACTGGTTGGATCGTCGGGTCCTTTGATGTGCCATGGAAATAGAGTTGGATGTTAAGGTATGTTTGCCCAGTGTTGTGGATGGCTGTGTGAGCCTGGGTGCACATCTTGAATGTGACTCTAGCTTTGATGTGGAGACAGTGGAGTGTGCGCAGGTGTTGGGAGGTGTGACAGGGTCCTGGCAGTGTGAGGATCAGTCCTGTTGTTGCATTTGAGATGTCCTTCAGCTTGCGGATGTGGTTCATGTAAAATCTGCCCTGGACTGGGGTGCCGTAGTAGGGTGAGCTATTGCACCGGGCATGAGTGAGTGTCTATGTGTGTTTGAGTAGGAGTCATTTGTGTGTCTGACATAGGAGGCAGAGTGTGTGGAAGCACGATGATGAGACCGGATAGATCTTGCAATTATCTTGGACATCGTAGTCCATGATGGATTACATGTCGCGTGCTTTGGCCGTGTTGGGGTGTGTGTTCCCCATGCCGTGTGAGGAGCCTGTGTAATTACATGCGTGGATGTTTTGGCGCATGATGGGTACTTTTCTTTTGTTGTTGCTCACTTGTATGCAGCTCTTTAACATTCATCTAGCAAGCTCTGCCATGGATTCGCAATACTTGTGTTGCTGGAGTTGTGTTAGCTGGATGTGTCGAGGAGGAGTTGCCAGTCATATGCCTATGATACAATGTTGAGTCCATAGCTAATCACGATTGTGGCGTGCGGAGACATGTAGATGTGAAAGATTGTAGGGCTGAATGAGGATCTCTGGGGGACTCCACAGCTGGTTGTTGGAGGCTCCAAGACAACAGAGGGGTGTCTGACCCACACGTATGTACGTTGAGGAAGGAGCAGATCCAGTTGAGGGCCTTGTCTTGGATCCCTCTTTTGTGCAGCGATTGGTCAAGGATGATGAGTAAAAAGGTTTTTTTTGCGCTCCGTATGGATGAGGTGCCTTGATATGGCGTGAAACAACTCAGATGTGCAACTCGGCCAGCAGTTATGTTTTGGCTGTGCAGCCTCTGCTTCCACATGTTCGTGTGTGGATGCCATTCAAAGTAGGCCCAGTCATGTGGCCAACATGAAGTCAACACCACAGGGATGTAGCATTGTTTGTCACTGTAACAATTCACATTGTGAATATGCCATGTTTGCTGGGGTTTCCTAACAACACCTATTTGCGTTTGTCCTCTCACAGATGGACACCAACCGATCACCTAGGGGGACATTGACCGTTTCCGGGACCCACACACCACTGGTGAGTAGTGACAAGAAATATTGGCAGGTTGCGTGGTCATGAGTGTCTGTGCCAAATGCAGCACGTTGTTGATTATGAGTATGGGTGTGTATCGCATGTCAATTGCCTATGATGTGCAGAGGTATTCAGCATTTCCGTACTGTGTCTAAATATGGTAGTGTAAAGGGGTACAATGCATCTCATTCAGAGTTGTGAGTTTGTCCATCAACAGTCATTGATACACATGTCAATGTATGTGTCTATTTCCGAGCAAATAATGCTGCCAACTAGGCATTTACACTGCAGTTGTGATGGCAATAGGCCACTAGCATTTACTCCTATGTTCATTTGCGCAGCCTAGTCAAGATGGCACACTTACATGCGGTAGGCATCGTCCAAGGGGCGTGCAGTGGGTGTAGCATTGTGCACAATGAGGCAGTGCTATTATGTCCGTACAAGGTCAGACATCTTGGCACAGTAATACCTAAGGTATGCTGCATAGCACAGAAGCAGAAGTGGCAGGGTGTAGCTCAGATCCAATATTGTCAATGGTGTGTTACACATACACATTCCATAGATGTGTATGTCAATTGAGAATTGATATTTGTGCACTGCAATGGTGTTGACAGGCTATGTCCGTGTGGACATACCATGCTGGAATCAGGATCATGTGTACCAACTCATCTGACACAATTGGTGACATCACTTAACACACATTTAATGGCCATGCATTATCTATTGCATCATTTGATGTCACATAGATTAGCAAATCAGGACTGTGGAAACAAGATCTGTGTGTACACATTAGCCATAACAATTACACAACCCTCATGACCCCAGGATGCCATTACAATGTGTAATCCATTGTAACAGTTTGCGTAGTTGATGCATGCGTGTTCATCTCTACTATGGAGTGAGATTGGGGGTTACAACACATGCATGACTGGCAGTTGTGGGTCAATGATGTATCCCCTTCGCAGTGGATGAATATTAGGGGTGGGCGGAATTTGCGAAAGCGACTTTCGCAAATTATCGCGAAAATGTTTGAAATCTCCGCAAACACGCGGAAATATCGCGAAGATGCGGAAGTTTTTTTCCCGCCCGTTCGCGGTATTTTTTGCGTGTTCGCGGCTCGCCAACTTACCCATGCGGTTGCTTGCGGGCGCGGCCATCTTGTTTTCACTCTTCTCGCGGTGCATGATCGCGAGAAGAAAGACGTGATCGCGCGACGCATGACATTACTGCGGGCGCGAACTGTCGCGAGACAGCGCAAATGGCTACCAACAATCCAACATCTTGTGGAGAACGCGACCGGATCGGGAAAACTTGTCGGCGAACGCGGGGATTCAGGTAAGGCGATCGTGCGCGAGAATGTATTATTTTACAGCGCGAGCAAAAACCAAATTATCGCTAAACTGCGGAATGTGAAAATTTTGACATTTTCACGCTCTCCGCGGAACGCGAAAATGTCAAATTATCGCAATTTCCGCGAGCGGAACGGAAATTTAGCCCAGGCCTAATGAATATCACCAAATGCATAGTAATAGTGGAGTGAGTAAGTGCCTAAGTCCACATTCATACCCTAAACATGTTTCGATGTGTGCGCATGATGCAGCATGATTACAAGTGTGAGTAGGGCAGTCCCAGGCCTGTTATTATGCATGTAGCGTGAGACTACAATAGGTAGTTATTCACACCTGCACACATACACCCTTGCCTGTCTTGGCACTGACTTGATGTACTGCACACAGTTCCTGGGGGACACACATGGCTGCACATGTGCATTGTAATTCTGATGCAGCTGTCTGTCACAGGATGGGAGATGGTTGTGCTGTGCACGTAGGGGTTATGCCTCCCGAATGAAGTCAGTTGCACAGGTCACACACAGCCCGGTTGTCCAATGGTGCCATGTTTGTAGCATAGCCTTAGCTTTCAATTGTGTCAGTGCATGTACCATGTCATGCACTGTCATGTCAGTCTCAACAGCATGTCGTTATTTAATCATGCGTAGACATTGTGTTTAACAGGTCAGTCCTTGACTTAACATCTTGTTTTTCACTTGTGATACAGATCTCATTTTGTACGGTTACATAGTGTAGGGAACAGAAAACTGACATAGATTCTTTTTTCTCTCAGACAACACGATACCTGAGGAACAGCACTGGTTCCAGGTCGCCAAGGACCTGTACCTCCATGTGCGGAAGGTTCTTAAGGGTTACAGATTGATGGCAAGGAGGTACTGGGCCGGGAAGAGGGCAGGGATCCGGCCGTCGCTGCCCGAATGCATCACGACTGGCAGCGGCTCAAGACCATCCACCTCAGGTGTCGTTGTGGGATCCCAAGATGTCAATCCCCCTGCTGCCACACTCGCACCGGTGCCAGGCCAGCATGCGCCGCCACCTGCACCAGCCCCGGCCCCGGCACCGGCACCAGCACCAACACCGGCCTCCATGGATCCTGGACTTGCCCAAATCATGCATATTGTCCAGGGCCACACAACCCTCCTCCAGGACATCCGCCGGGAGTTCCTGTATCTGAACCGGCAGATCCACGAGATCAGGGCCCACCTCGGACTGCCATGAACACTGACCCTGTTCTCACCCCCCCCACCTCTTCTCCCTTCCCACAATGTCCCCCTTTTATTATTATGTTGTGTGATGTCCTAGTTGTGTGTGTTGTTTAGCATAGTTTTAGTGTAGGCTTAGTAAGGGTTAGTTTTAGACTGTTTTTACTTATTGAATGTTATAGGATTTGGGGATAGGTTTCATTTATCTTTGGGTGGGGGGTTGATGTATTTATTCATTTTCTGTGTTTGTAAATAGTTAGTTAAGATAGTTTTAGTTAGAATTAATAATTGCAGTTAGTTTAGGGCTAGAGTTAGGGACATAGATTAGTGTAGGGTTGTTTTACATATATATATTATTGTATAATAAATCTTGTTAATTATAGATTTCTGCTTGCACTTATATCATGGCTGATGCAGGGGAGTGGGGCTTGCCCCATCGTGTGCAACTCATACCATCATTGGAGTAATCATTATATGTGTAACTATGGTCGTGACCTGTCACTCTGCAGGATGGATTGAGGCCAGATACCTTAGATGTGAGCACAATGACATTGCATGTCTGATAGATTACCAATTATGGTTTACAGCCTACTCTGGTGACAGTTCATTGTGACCTCCAACATCTCAAATGTTCCTGGCATGGCTAATCGATCTCCATTCCATGCATGCTGTTGGTCATTTGTGGGTCCATTGTTAACGTCAAATGGCACAACGGTGTTAGTGAGTCACATGAGTTATATGAGACCTTCGTAATGAGTTTGGAATAGAGGTAACTCACAGGTGTCTTGGAGTATTAGCACTGTCCGGAATACATACTTAACTTCGAGTTTCTTGCTTTTGTGACACACTTAATCATTACAGTTATGCCTTGGGACCTGATGATGTTGGTTTGCAGATATACAGTTCTGCTGCACACAAGTGGTGACATGCTGCATTGCTCCCTGTACCAACAGTGCCCTAGCCGCTCATCCCAGCTGTTACTTTCGCATTGTCTCATAGTGATGACACCCTTGTAATCTTGCCACTGATCCAGACTATATGCTAAATGCAGTTCAACTGACATCCGTGGGCACATTGGCCAATATGTGTGCACTTCATGGCAGTGCTCAGAAGTTGCTTTGGCATTATTTGTGCACAGGTAGGGGCTGACTGACGCAATGCACTTTGACTTCAGTAAGTATTGTGGACTCTACTTCAGTGTGGCTTACTTTGTAGTTCCATGTATGTATGTTAGACCTGTGCCCTTGGGTCTCCTCAGCAATATGAATCTGTTATGAACACCTAGAAATGTGACATGCAATGTGCTACATCACAACAATCTTTGACCAACACGTCCTGTGTTTGGTGATATGCCAGGAGATTATGCTTTGCTATCACTCTTGGCGACACTACTTGTGTCCTGCAACAGACTTGTACATGCTGTCACACATGCATATTTGTAGAAAGTGGCTAGGTATATACTGTTCCCAAATAGGTACGGTGTGCACAGAGTCCACAGTCACCAGAGTTTGGGCAGAGGTTAAAGTTAGATATGACCTTACTCTATGAAGTATTAGCTTGGTCAAGCAGTAAGGCAGTATCAGAGGACAGTGTAAAGCATTTGTTGTACACACTCAGTCAGCAGATGGTCACACACACTCAATAACTGAACTCTAGGCCAACGGTTTTGATATAAAAATATATGTTTGTTCCAACAATAGGTATCAAAATTTACTTCGTTAGATTGCGAGGCTTTAGTTACATACTTTGGCAATATGCAATTGACTTTGGTAGGTAATAGTTACAAGTTGTTACAATAGGCAACACAATTTCAAACACAATAATACATTGAGCTCAATGTGAGTTGGAAGTGATTTCTAATAGATCACTTTCAGGATAACTTTCTAAGTCATGGCCTGGATCCTATATTCAGTCCTGTGCAAGGTCTTGGAAACATGTGAGTATATCCGTTGTAGTTGCTGTTGTGATTTTCAGGCAATATTTTGCTATTTCTAAAGTTGACACTAAGAAGAAATTTTACAGAGAAACTGGCAATGATTTCCTATGGAAGAAAATTGTGTTATTGGTAAGTACGGTTGTGAGTGCTTTTCAGGGTCAGTGCTGGGTACCAAGATCCAGCATTGGGATCTCTCCTAATAGCAGTTGAGATTTTACGTTTTTGTTAGTTGGTTGATTTTAAGCAAATATTTTAACTTTTAAAATCTCCACACTTAGAAGAAATTTCTGATGAAACCAATCAATGTTACCCTATGGAATACAATTGGGTTATCAGTTTTTTGGTAAGTACTCGACTGGCAGAGTTAAGGTTCTGGCCACAGACTCAGGGTTCCCCCAGGCTCAGGTTTGTACAGTTCTTACACCCTCTGTGGGACTGTGGCAGACGGGGGCACAGTGAGTTTGGCACGATGTTATCCTATGAGAGGCAGGGGGGGCTTGGTTGCTGGCTGCTGACTAGCAGGCCATACGGTTGTGGGAGCTGGGCTCCTGGTCACTTGCTTAGGGCAAATGGGGAAGTAGGTAGGAGTAGAAGTTACACTGCCAGGGCCACTCGGGCAGGTGGGTGCAGGGTGCCTTTGACCCTTTGTGCGCTCAATGGATTGCAATGGGAAAGCTTCTGGACAAACAAAGGCTGTAAGCTCGGGGTCGCAGATTATTCATGTGCCCCCACCACTTTGGCAGTTAAATTGGGTAGTTGGAGGGTGGGTATGTACCCAGGAGTCAGGCACAGGGGGCCGCAGTGCGCTGGGTGCTGGGGTGACTTTTGGCTTGGTAAATCGTACCCTCTGTTGATTGTGGTCGGGGGGTCCCTGGTTCTAAGGCTGCAGGCGTCGTCATGAGCGTTGAGGTGAGACCTTGGTGGCCAGATTGGTCACAGTCGCCGGGGGGGACGTCATCGGGGTCTTTGTCCACTCCGACACAGGGCAGGCTTGTCCAGTGCAGAGTGTGCAGGGTTTGCGGTTCCGGGATGATGCCAGGGGTTAGAAACTTGCTTTGAGCAGAGCTACTGCTCATGGGACTCCCAGATGATCAGAGTCACAAGGTAGCCAGATACGCAGGGGTTTGTGAGGTTGCTGGCCACAAGTGGGTCTGGGCTGTGGCAGGAACAGGTTCAAGGGTCGACAGGCCGGTAGGGCTGGGGCCAAAGCAGTTGATGTCTTCCTCTTCTTAGCAGCTGCACGGCAGTTTCTTTCTTCTTGCTCTTCCTTGCTTTTTCGGAATCTGGCAAAGGAAGGTTCAGGGTGCCTCTAAATACTAGGTTTAGTTGCGTTACAGGTAGGTACAGGGCAAGATACACACACTATCCTGCCACTCACCTGTGGGAGTGGGCCAGTTGCCTAGTCCTGATTGTGCAGGGCTTCACATCTTCAAGATGGAGAGAGCCCGGAGATGGGCTTCACCTCGCCTCCCCCACCTGAGGGTTGGTGTGGGCAGGCTGGAACATACCCTGTCCTTATTTTGTGTTTCCGGACAGTCTTCCCGCCAGAGTGGGTGTCAGAACGGGGTGTTGGGTGCAGTTTTCTCGGTACAGCAAGTGCCCTTGAGAAGCTCACAGAGTCTGCACGCCTTTGAAGCTTCCCCCCGGCCATCCTGGGTGAGGAGACCTAGCACCTCGCCCAGCATGTGCATTGTTGCAGGCCCAGGAGAGCGGGGCTCTACACCCTGGGGTCCAGCAACATGCCTATGCAGCCTCCAAACCAGACGTGGACTGTAGATTAGTTGTCAGGGGGCATCTCTAAGATGCCCTCAGTAGTGCTTTTTACATTGAATCACACACTGGCATCAGTGCGGGTTTGATGTGCTGAGAAGGTTGATACCAAACTTCGCATTCTTCAGTCTTCCCCTCATGGTGCTGTGGAGTTTGTGTTCGACGAGCTCTCTGCACCATATACTCTTAAATGGCAGCACTGCACTTACAGTGCCCAGGAATGGACCTGAGTAATGTAGGTGCAGAGGGATAACGCTGCTGTCCCCACACCACTGGCATAGGGCACCCAGCCTTAGGGGTGGATGATGTATGCCAGGGCAGTGTAGGTTGTGTGCATGCAACACAGGGATGTGTGCCATGTTGACTCTTTGTTTTGCCTTGTACCCAGACACTCTGCCTGCAAGGGCAGTGTGTTTGTTTTAGGGGACAGGGCCTCTTAGGCTGTCTCAATAAGTGCTGCAGCCCTTAGAGGCCTCCCCTTGTCACAAGGCCCTGGGTACCTAGATTACCATTTACAAGGGGATGACATGTGGCCAGGGTTTGCCAATTTTGAATGTTAGTGTTTAGGGAAGGAACATAGGCCCTGGGCACCTGATTGGCAGGAGTCAAGGGCACACTCAGTCAAATTCCATTCAGCAGTTCCTCAAAAAGTGGGGGAATACCATGCATGAAAGATGGTGCTTTCTCACACATATGTCATACATGTCGTGGGCGCAGAATTGGGATATTGCTAGATTGTGCTATCTGATCAATGTTGTCAGTGCAATTTGGCCTGAGTAATCTCGTGGGACCCCCTGTGCCCCTTCTTCACTGTCTGACTCCGGTTGTCTCATCTGTGCTGTCATTGCAAGTGTTATTTAGTTTGCCACACTGTGCCCCCTTCTGCCGGGTTTAATTGTATTGCTCATTTACATTTCTTACCCTGTATTCGGAAACGTGTTTTTCAAACCGCCTCCACTCTCCCTTCCCGCCACAGTATCCCTTGCTGAGCCGCACAGCAACACGCACATTCATACCACCCACATGCCAGGCTTATCCACCCACCTCCCCTTCCGCTTGTGTACATCCATGCTGGGTCCGCGCTAAGTGCAGGAACATCCTGGGTCCGCGAACGCAACTACACACGTTGCCACTACGATTCTAGCACACTCAACGCCCTCAACATAGGACGATCACTCACCTGCTTCCTGCCCGGAACAGAACGCACACAAGGACACCTCTCCAGCTGGAACTGCATTGTCACCAGCATCGAATCTGCAAATCCACCCACTGTGTTGGAAGCCAACTACCTCAGATGCATTGTCCCCAACACCTGCCACAGATGCCAACACACAAGTGAACTCTGGGACCTATTCAACTCAACCTCCCCAGACATGGTCTCCATGACAGTGACCTAATTGTACCCCTCCTCAGAACACCACCTCGCCATAGCCATCCTGTGCAGCAACCACAGGGACCGCACCAACGGAGTAGGACTAGGAATTGCCATCGTCAACAGGAACACTCGCAGAGTCTCAACCAACAACGACAACATCCTCATCAACGCCAAACACATGCACGTCCAGATCCACAGCAATCCCAAAGCCACCCTCAGAGTAACCCACGTCTACATAGCCTCCAGACCCCTAGCACAGTTCTGCAACTGCATCACCAACTTTGTCTGTACACACGCCCTCACATCCACAGACTACATCCTTCACGTTGAGCTGAACTTCCACCTCGTGTACATTAACGGCACCGTATCCTCCACCCTGATCGACACCCTGGCCAACCTCGGCCTCATACAACTTGTCACAACACCCACCCACCACAACAGCCACACGCTTGACCACATATTATCCGCAAGCTCCCACGTCTACTCCAACCACCCACCCAACCTTCACTGGAACAACCATCAATGCATCAACTTCGCATTCCACGAAGACACCACGCGCCACAACACCCAACAGATACCCTGGCACTGCTGGAGCAAAGTCACAGAAGCACAGCTAACCAGCAGCCTTGCCTGGAGCACAACCACCAACACTGACTCCACCGCCCAGAACCTCAGACAAGGGATCGGCAACTGCGCAAACATACTCGCCCAGATTAAGACACACTCCAACAGACACACCAGCAAGTAAGCCAGCTGGTTCAATGCAGAACACCAGGTTTCAATGCCGAACTGCCATGAGCTAGTGAAGAAATTGCTGCGTGAACAGACACTGAACAGCTACGCAACCCATAAAGAAGCCACACGCAGACACCATCACCTCATCAGATACGCAATTGGGCCTCCTTCAAAGACCGCATTGACAACAACGCACACACCAGCTAAGTGCTCTACAACCTTGTGAAAGAACTCTCCAACACCAGCTCCAACACCATCCCACCTTCGCAAGACCTGTGCAACTTCTTTGTTACTTTCGTCCATCGCAAGGGTTCAGCCATCCACGACAGCTATAACGCCATGACTGCCACGAATAGCACTGAGACCTCCATCACCATGGATCCCATACGCACCAAACCCCTGCTCTCCTGGACCAACGTAAACAACACAAACACAATGCACATCTGGTACAACATCCACTCCAGATCAACATGAGGCACATGCCCACACCACATCTGCTCCAAAGCCAGCCCAACCATTGCACCCCATTTCCAGATGAGCATCAACATCTCCCTCGTAAATTCAACATTGACGTAGAGCTGGAAGCACGCCGATATCAACCACTTACTCCACAAACAAAAGACTGACCCCAAGGACCGCCTGAACTTACGTCCCATCTCCCTGCTACCATTCCTGTGAGGTGTCATTGCGAAGACCATCAACAGACAACTGACCCACTAACTCTATGGGAACAACATCCAGGATCCGTCCCATTTGCAGCAAACTGGACACATCTCCGCCACCAATGACATAATGCCACGGATGGACAACAGTGAAAGAGCAGCACTCATTGACCAGTACCTGTGATTTGCCTTCAACACTGTCTTGCACTGCACACTATGCACATGCATACACGACAACGAGATCCGAGACAAGGCTCGTGACTGGACAAGCTCCTTCCTCTACGGCAAAACCAAGTCCGCCCTCCTCCACCCTTCCTGCTCAGAGTCCACAGTAATCTTATCCGGATTATCCCAGGGCTCATTCCTCACACAACATTGTTCTACATGTACATGTCACCACTCGCACACGTTAACCGACTGCACAACCTCAACGTCATCTCCTACGAGAACGACAGACAGCTGATCTTCTCACTCACCATGGCCACCCTCACTTACACAACCATACACCATGTAGGACTGTAAGATGTTGCTGAGTGTACGAAGAACTGCCAACAGGAGATGAACATCAGACAAGACAAATGCTCATCCTCGAATCCACCCCCCCTACGCATGAGACACATCCTGGTGTGCGGCCGCCCTGGGAACAGATCCAGCACCAACCAACCACGCATGCAACATGGGGTTCAACATCAACTCTACTCTCTCCATGCCAAAGCAGGTAAACGCCGTCTCGTCCTCCTGCTTCATCACCCTCCAGATGCTTGTTAAGTTCAACAGGTGGATTAACCACCAAAACATGGGGAACAGTCACACAGACACTCAGCAGCAGCAAGTTGGAATACGGTAACATCATCTATGCAGGAGCCTCGACCAAACTCTAATAACAACTTAAACGCATTAAAAACACCTCTGCACGCCTGGTCCTCAACATCCCTTGCCGACAGCACATCACACCCCACCTGTGAGACCTGCACTGGTTCACCGCCAACAAGTGTCTCACCACCACGCGCAAGAACCACGCACACAAGCCACTCCACAACACCAGACATGCATACCTCAACAGACGACTCAGCTTCTGCATTCCAATCCAGCAGGTCCATTACGCTGACATTGCAATCGCCACAGTCCCCCGCATCTGGACAGCTAACTCCTGCAGAAGATCATTATGCCACCTCAACGCAAAGAACTGGAACACTCTCCCCACCCTCCTGCGGCAGGCACAGCACATGCTGACATTAATGTGACTCCTCAAGAACGAGATTTCCAAGCAGTGGCAGACTCCCACCCCCCCCGCTCCTTGAGACACTCACTGGTTAGTGGTGCACTTTAAAGATGTTGTCATAGGAAAATTATCTAGATTGCATTTGCCCATACACGACCATCTCGCTGCCTATCTGTGTCAGGTGACACATGTACATTGATAGAATTAGCCTTGCTGGACCTTTTTGTGAATTCACAGCCCCTTACATTGCCTAAGTTAAATACTTGATTGTTCATGGAAACACGCACCTGTGTGATTTAAGTGAATTTATTTACAAAAAACAGGTTGTGCATTGACCAGAGCTGGACCATAGGACATGGGATTGGCAGGATGCCAGTTGGAGTAGTAGTCCATTGTGAGCGACAGAGCCAGGGGAGGAGGCGGATTTAGTAGTGCCATTGTCAATGAACAAGAGGAGATTTGCTGTGGGTCAATGTGTGGGTCCACGCTGGGAGTTGATGGACGTCGGCAGACAGTGGGAGAGGAAGAGCAGTGAAATGATGTTATGTACAAACCGACAGGCCTTTGTACATCACTGCTAGCTGAACTTGCGCATCACCATGGTGGCAGTTTCATTCTCAGATTCGTCCGATGATGTGTTGTGTGTCTCACATGTGGGTGGTGGTATGGTGGGAGCAGCACTGTGAGGCACAGACACATCAGGGTGCGGAGCTGAGGATGTGGATGCACAAGCAACAGATGTCGCAAGACCGTTGGGAGGTAAAGATGTCATGTGGAGAAGCATGGCCTGCCATGTCTGTTCCAGATTACACTGGTGTTGAGCCGTGGCAGCCAGCTGTTGGAGCTCCCTCCGCTCCCTGGACTCCATTACCCCTGCCAGTCGGGATAATGCAGCAAAGACACTGCTGGAGCTATCCTGCCGGGACAGTGTGTCCGCTCTCCGGATCAGGACCCCAGCAATGTCATGCAGTGAGCATTGGATGTTATTGAGGGATGTGTGGATGTCTGGCATCCTCGCCATGTTGTTATCGAGGCGATTGAGACACCCACTGAGCTCCTCAAACTTGGCTGCCAGGCTCTCCAAGCCCACCCGCACAAAGTCCTGTGTCTCCCGTTGGACCTCCAGCACCATGGTGTGAAAGGCCGCATATGTGTTGGCTGGGACCTTGGAAGCAGCTGTGGTGGGAGGTGCTTGCTGCTGGGTGGTTTGTGCAGTGGGGGGGCTGGGCGCAATGCTGGCGGGTAGCCCTGCTACTGGAGTTGGTGTTTTGAGGGAATCGAGGAGACGCTGAAACTCGTCCACATTGATGGTTGGTGTTTGGGACGGGTCATCGTGGCGGAGTGGGTCATCCAGCTGTCCAGGAGGTGTTGTCGCTCCCTCTGAAATGTTCATGGGAGATACAGTTTAACAGTGGTATCCATGTATGGGCATGCATTATTTGACTTAACAATCAGACTGAGGGAGACTGTACATCATAGATATTTTGTACAATATGCATGCTAGTTTCTGGATGGTGATTATTTCAGAGACATCACGGATGTGTGGATGTACTTGTACGTTGTAATATCACAAGTTGCCTAGGTGAGAAATGTGTCTTGACAGTGTCTACACACAAATGCTACCTGTTGTGTCCTGGTTTGTGTTATGTGACTGATGCTGTCCGCAACACCTATTAGGCAATGTTGATGTACTCCGATTAGTATGTGTGTACACTGCATTGTGTGATGGTGGCACCTACTGCCTTTGTTTAGCTGCCCCTTGTCCCTTTCATGAAATGAGCCTTTGACTTCTATGTATCGACAATGCAGACATGTGGAAATCTGTGTGGATTGTGTATCCTTGTCAAAGTTGTGACACTTGTGCATAGTAGGTCATCAAGTGTCTTGTTAACATCAGGGGTTGTGTGTACATAAGTTCGTGCCAGGGTGTGACATGCTCCCTTGAGGATGAGTTCCACACTCCGCAACATCAGTGAGGTGTCCTGCACCATGTGAATCTCTTTGTCCTGCAGGCATGCTATCCATCATGCCCTATCACATGCATTATCAGTGTGGCTCAAGGAGTTGCAGCTTTGCGTGAGACTTCCGCTACAAGCGGCAAAGATGTTCTTGGAAATATGCCGCCTAGAATTCCAGGAGAAGCACATGTTCTGGTGTGAACATGGGCTTTGATTTGAATTCTCTGCTGCATGTTATCAGGCACATTATCACCGCTTTGGTGGCGGTTTCATGCCACAGAAGTGGCGATAATTTTAAGAACGTCCTTGATTATATACGTCGTGTTTTTTCTACAAAGCTGCACTCTGTAGGACACATGTGCCTCTAAGTCGCTTTGGCTCCTTGCGATTTGTGTTGTGTGCATTGCGTCTGTCATGTTTAATCTTTCTTCCTGCACTTCTTTTGGATTACCCTTTCAGAGAATGGTGCAGCATGTGTGGCAAATGTTGTTGCTGTCTGTCTGAGCAGACAGTGTCCACACCCATTACCCACAGATTTGGTCCCACATGTGGAGCGTATGTGGCAGTGGTGAGCCGTTTTGTGCATCATACCAGTCGCTAACCTTCTAGACTCTGCATGAGCGGTTTTATTTTAGAAGGGGAGACTACATACTCCATGCAGCGATCACAGCGGATATTCGTGCGCATTGTAAAGGGGACCAAGCAGGACCTGAGCTTTCTTTAGGGTGCCAATACATATTGACAGCAGCCGTAAAGTTTAAGGCAGTCACATGCCTGTACATGCGCATGGGTCTTGTGGAGCTGCCCCCTTTGGACATACTTAATTGAAATGGGAGGTAGATGTTGGAAGAGAGATACCGGAAAGGGCTTGTGCTGAGATTGTAGAGTAAGCATGGAGGTGCAGCAGGCACACCCGTTTCCAAAGGCTTATTTTTAATGTTTTACATCGCCTTACCTCACACCGGCAAAAAGTCAATGAATGTTTCTACACTGACTCATAGGCATGCACAAGGGTTCAGGGAGAGGGGGCAAACTTCCCTCACATGATTTGGGGATCACCACTTTAGGCTACTTATTGGACCGTAGTGATAACACTATTGAAGGTGTTGACAGACAGAGAGGTAGATCTGTCGTAGGGGGCTTGTAACCTACATTGCTTCCCTCACACGGCTCAAAGTGGGCTTGCCGCAAGTTTATGGATAGGGGATTATTAGTGGCCATGAGGGGATATTACGATGCACTGGAAGGCAAGTGGGGACACAAGTTTAGATTAATGGGAGTGCGAGTTCACCAAATGGGCAGAGTGTGATGGGATAGTTAGGCTACTACTGGTCAAGGGTACAGTGAGCAAGGGATCACTTGAGGCGGCTAGGGCATAGGACCATTTCTTTGGACCATTGGTGGACGAAGACAGCGTGAGCGATGTCAACACTGAGCCAGGTGAGCTGGTACCAGGCTAGGGCATTTATAGCCCGTAGATGTAACCATTCAACACCATTGTAGACCTGCATGATGGGTGAATCTAAAGTGGCAGCCTGTATATTGTGTTTTTATTGTTTATCTTCTGGATACCACAGATTACGCACTGCTAAGGCTATCAAGGAGTACAGAGCAACATGGGTAGTGAAATGCCATGAGGGATTGTGAAATAGACTTTTGTATGTATTTCTGCTGGTGATGTTTTTTTATATGGCCTGTGTTGTAAATTAGTTGTTATACCCCTTTTTACATGGTTCTTAATATTAAAGGTAGTAGAGGAGACATGTCATAGTAACAAGCCAAGGATACTATGTTCAGAAAATTGAACACCATAGTGATGGGAGAGAGACTAGGGGCCATATTATCAGGTTCAGCGTTAATATGATCGCGGCTTTAGCGGCAGGTAACTGCCACTAAAGCGGCGGTATTGGGCTTGATGATATGCCCTTGTGAATTCCCATAGAATTCCATGTTCTGGTGTGAACATGGGCTTCTATGGGAATTCACAGGGGCATATTATCAAGCCCATTGCCGCCACTTTAGTGGCAGTTTCCTGCTGCTAAGGCAGCGATCATTTTAACGCTGATCTTGGTTATGTCCCTAGGTTGGCGCAATTGTTAGATTTGAAGATCTAGCTTTTGCAGACATGAAGAGTTTTTAAATTTGCAAGAGAAAAAAAATAGTACATGCCATGCGTTGACGTGGGGCAGGAGAGGGTGGTGGTTATTATGGACAGGGATATGTGTGAATGCAGGTAAGTTGCCTTTGGATGACTGAATGGATTTCATGGTGCGCCCTGCATCGCATTTTGCAATGGAGGGCACACGACTAAGGGGCAAATTATCAGGGACGGCATTACAAATTATCGGCACTTGAGCGACAGAGAACTGCCGCTTAAGCGGCGATAATGGGCTAGATAATATGCCCTGGGGAATTCCAATAGAAGTCCATGTTCTGGTGTGACCACGGGCTTCTATTTGAATTCTCAAGTGCATATTTTCAGGGCCATTATCGCCGCTTTAGTGGCAGTTTTCTGCCACACAAGCAGCTATTATTTTAACGCCGTCCTTGGTAATATGCCCCATAATCCGTATTTTTGGTGTGACATTGCATGTGTTGTTGGTATGCAGAGTCACTCATTACTTTCTCATTTAGCTGTACACAGTGCTGCATAGCATGTACAGGCAAGGGGGCATTTTTGTAGTACAGTCATGAGGTTGTCACAATGTCCCCCTTGCCTCATCACCACACTTATCCAAATCTTCTTCAGAAGTCTGCAACTCCCATGTGCCAAAATGAGTATGCAGTGTGAATGTGACTGGTCACATGCACGAGTAAGCATGCCAGCGACAGGCTCAGCACACCTGCAACATTGCACATGTTGTTGGCCACGCACATCCTTGCACACAAGTCAGCCACATGTGCTATTTTGCCGGTGTGCTGGTCTTGCTGTTGGCATATTTACACGTGCACGTGATCAGTCACATTCACACTGCATACTCATGTGAGTTGCGGCCTTGTGGAGATGATTTGGATATGGGTTGTGATGGTGCAAGGGGTGCATTTTAGCAGCATGCTGCGTCTCTGTGATGTGGCATTTTGGTATGTGGTGTGGCACTTACTTTGTGGTCTGATGATGTAGCTAGACTGTGTTTTTCTGATGTTTCAGTGCACATTTCAATGCCAGTGTGTCCGTCAAAGTGTGTCTAGCAATGTTTATGTTGGATCAGTTGATGTGTGTCTATGCCACCATGCACAGGGCTATCTGGGACCTGAACCACAGTAATTGTGGGTATGCAATGCTATTTATTATACATATGTGCCATTGTGGCCATCCACTTCCGTCCAACCACTCCATAGTTTGTACTCACACTGTGGTTGTGTCTGTTCACCTACAGCGGTGTCCCGACCCGGCACTCCAACCACCGTCTCCTCAGTGATGACTTGCGCCACCATTTCCTCCTGCTCATCCAGCTCCAACTGCGGCACAGGGCTACCACCTCCAGTGGCCATGGCTGCCCTCCGGTTGGCGGCCATCTTCTCCTTGGTGTTCTTCTTGCTGTCGTTCCAGCGCTTTTTTACCTCCTCCACGGTCCTCCTCTTCCTCTCTCCCACAGCATTGACCTTAGCTGTGATCTCCTCCCAGATGTGTTTCTTTCGGGACAATGGCACAGTCCTCTGGATAAACAGCTCCTGTTGGTGTTCAGCCACCAGGCTATACAGGACCTGATTCTCCTGGTGGCTGAACCTGGGGTTCCTCCTCCTCTTTTCCTTTCCCTGGCTCTCTCCCTGCTCCTCCTGGCTGGCTGTGGGGTTCGCTGTGGTCTCCATGCTTGGCCCCGCTTCCTCCATGTCTCTGGTCTGGTTTCTGGAATCCATTTTTTTTTTTTGCCTGCTTGGGGGCCTTTTATAGTGCACTTTCCCGCTTGCTGCGTGCAAAATGTTCTCAATTGTCAGGCTGATTTTGGAGATAATTTGCTTAGTTCTACTTTTCGCGGCTTAGCGTGTGTTTTTTTTATCGCCGGCGCTATGATTTTATCGCCATCCATTGGCACCGGAACTGATTGTTATCGCTGGCTAGCGGCGCCTTGTTAATACGTCGCTACTGCGACGATAAAAAAGGACTTCACCGGCGATAAAGTTTTCAGCGCTAACAGCGCTTAGAGATAATTATCGCTATTTGTTGTCGATATGCCCCCAAAACGGCCGAATTACTCTTGTTTTGTACGAGTGAAATGTCCAATTAAAAATGACGTCCATGAAACCTGTGGTTTTTTCAGTGAATTTCTGAGGTTTTTTAAATGCTAATTTCTAACTATAATGTCCCTGAAACTTGTGTTTTTTTCAGTGAATTTTATATATATGTATTTAATCTCCTCTCACTCTTACAAGGAAGGAATCAGCACTCAGGTTGTAGTTTGGAAGTATTTAATCTGCAAAGAACGTGATCCACGCGTTTCGGCTCGTCCGAAGCTTGATAACGATACAAGACGTCGTTGTAGCATCCTTATTTAAATGTACAAATGCCTCCCGTTGCCAACATTAACAAAGGACTACATCTTAATTTAATCCAAAAAACTGGCGGCCATATTGGCCTGGTCACGATGTGAAAATTCAGGAATTGAGACAATAAAGAAAAGAAAACAATGTCATTTCAGCATATCTTGCCCCGTGACCGCCATACCTGTATGTTCGTCAACGTGACTTATTCATAATAAACATACTTAGAATTGCAAACATCAACATAAACAATGGACTACACATTACTTTAAAGTGAAAGGCTATCGGCCATATTAATCTGGGCACGTTGCGCATTATAATGGTTCTTACAGGAAAGAAAAGGAAAAAAGGGGTGTTAATATACGCACACTATCCCTAAATAAACTTCTAGCGATTATAGTTCCATTCCATTCACAGCTCATTTGAGATGTCATGAGTGATGTCATGAGTGATGTAACTGACCATGCCATGAATGATGTAATGTCTGAGGTCATTAGCAGTACATTGCGGGGGCGTAAGTTATAGTTAGCTCAGGTAACTATAACTGCTGAATTTCACTGGTTGTGTATGAGTAAAATCTGAATCTAACTATACCGTCCCTGTAATCTTTGTTTTTTTCAGCAAATTTCTAGGTTTTTGTTAACGTTAAGTAAGATGCATATCACAATGGATGGTGGGGGTTGGAAGCAGGGCCTGGCATTGTGCTGCCTCCACCCAAGCTTACTGTTCCTGCCTTCCCTCCTCCTAGCCATCCATTGTCCAAGTCCATGTCCCTGCTCCCTTATTACAGCCCTGTGTGGCTGTTGTTCTGCCACTGGCCTTCCTGCCTTCTCTGAACAGTTAGCTTGCTGCCCCATCCACTTCCTCCCTATCCTCTGTTGTCTGAATCCATGGACTACCCTCCTCCCTCCTGCCATGCATGGTCTGATGTGCTGCCACTGCCCTCCATTTAGCATGATGTACCAGTCCACTCCTCCTACCCTCCATTGCCCTAGTCTATGCCCCATCATTGACCTCCTGCTTAGCCTATGTGCTTAGCTTGCTGCCCCTATTCTCCTTACCCCTGCCCTTTGATGTCTTTGTGCATGCCCCTGCTCCATCCTTTTTGCCCACCACGTTCCATGGACCTGCCACTCCTATCTACTCTGAGTGTTCTGTTGAGTCCCCTCCCACCTGTCTAGCACTGTCAGATGACTGTAACCTGTCCCTGCCACCTCCACCCAGCCTGTCCACATTCTATGCCCCTATCCCCTTCCTCCTGTCCTCCATGGTCCATTTTACTGCCACACCCTTCTGCCCTCCCTGGTCTGTTGTGCTGCAACTGCTCCTCCTGCCTGCCCCGCGTGGTCTGTTGTGAGGCCCCTTTCCTTGAACTCTCTTGTCTGTGCCCAGATCCTGACCCTCCCTTCTAACCTCCATGGTCCTTTGTGCATGCCCCTGCACCCTTCTTCTTGCCCATCATAGCCATTGAGCTGCCACTAACCCTCCCGCTTGCCATGCATGGTCTTCTGTGCTGCCATGGCCCCTCCTACCTTCCCTGTGTGGTCAGCTAGCTGCCCCTGACCCCCTCCCACCTTCCCTCCATGGTCTGTGTGTATGCCATCATAGTCTCACTGTTGCTCTCCATGGTGTATCTTGCTTCTAGTGCCCATCCTGCCTGACCTCCATGGTCATCTTGCGTCTCCTGCCCTGCCCCCTTGCCCCCAGCCCTCTGTTTCCATGTGCAGACCCCTATTCCCTCCCTCCTGGCTTGTCTGTTCCATTGTAATGCCCCTGATCTGTCCCTCCTGCCCTTTGTGGTCTGTCATGCTGTAGCTTTCTCTCCTGTCTGTCCATTATGGTCATCTAGCTACCATTGCCTTTTTCCCCTCTGTTCTCTGTTGTCCATGTGCATGGTCCTTTCCCCTTCCTATTGCTTTCTATGGATTGTTGTGCTTCATTCTCATCCTGCATGCCCTGTGTGGTGTATTGTGCTGCTGCTAACCCTGATGCCTGCCCTGTAAGGTCAGTTTGGTGCCCCTCACCATGTCCCTCCTGTCCTCTGTGATCCGAGTCCATGTCCCTACCACAATTCCTCCTGCCTTCCATGATCCAACATGCTAACATTTTGAACTTGGTAAAAAGAAGATTTTGAAAATAAACTGGGGTTTTGATTTTCCCCTTTGACTTACATTGTAAAAGAGGAGATTGTAGACAGGAGACAGATCAAATAAAGCCCATTTGGGCTTAAAAACATTGGACGTTTTCTGGCTGAATCAGGTCTGTTGGAATGTATCGGTTGTACTACCACTGCCTCTTCCTTCTGCCCACAATGGACTATTATATTGCCACAGCCTCTCTAGCCAGTCCTGTATTGTTGGTTTGTTGCCCCTGCCCCCCTTTCCGCTGCCCTCCGTAGTCTGTTGTGCTGCCACTGCCCTTCTTGCCTGCCCAGTGTGGTCAAATTGTTGCCTCTGCACCCTCCTACCTGCCTTGAATTTTCAGAGTCCAATCCCCTGGCCTCTGCCTCTCAACAGTATCCTAATGAACAACTAGATTGCTAACATTCTATATTTATTACAAAAGTGTGGAACGCCTGACGTCATCTTGATGTAATCAAAACTGTAATACCTAGAGCATTTCCTTTAGAAATTACATATATGAGAGTTATCTTTCTTTTTTTTATCCAGTTGACCACATGATTAAATGTTGCACCTAGGGGCTGATTCCGATTCCGGCCGCATAACGAACCGACCGACACGGACCCGGACCGAATACCGACCAACACGGACCAGCGCCGTACGACCCGTGCAGTACGATGCAACGCAAGTGAATTACAACCAACACGTATGGAATAGAAGCCGTACGACCGAGCCGGAGGGAAAATAGTGATCCGGCCGGAAAACCGACACGATTTTCACCGAACGACACGAACCCGAAATCAACCCGACCGACCCGTGATGTACGATTAGCGCAGTACGATGCAATGCGTGTAAAACCAGACCGACTCACACGGAGACCAAGCCGCACGACCGACACGCACAGACAACCCGGCACACAAGCAATAGAGACCGCCGCGAACAACACAGAAGACAGGCAGCATGAACGAGGCTGAGAATCCCGCATGAGACAACAGCAGCGTCCGTTTCCGTCACATGAACGTCTCATTCATGCCCACAAAACACAAAGGAAAAAACTCAAAAAAAGGACCAAACAAGCAATGACTAAGCCAATAAATACCCCCAAAAAATTAATTGGACAAAGACACACCCACAACTCCAACTATATAAAGGACTACAATCACTACCAACATCCCTTGCAAACAGGAGACACAGCCAGCAGCAAACACCAGTACACAACAACCACAGACACACTCACAACTCACACATCACACAACTCACACACCATCAGCACCTCATACAAACGCACACACACATACACACAGCAAAACCAACACCAAACCAACATCACTTGCACCCTCACACACACATCCCTCACTACCACCACCCATCTCCATGCCTCCAAAGAAGAATCCAAAGTTCACAGATAGTGAGTTAGAAGTGCTGGTAGACGAGATCATCAGAGTAGAGCCACATTTGTTTGATACATTGGTTCAAAGGACCCCCATCTCACAGAAAACCAAGATGTGGGTGAGGATTGTGGACAAGGTGAACGCACAAGCACCAACGTTGTGCACAAAGGACGATATCCAGAACCGGTGGTATGACTTGCGCAGGAGGGTCAAGAAACTCATCGAGAAAGATCACGCCTTGAGTCAGCGCACCGGCGGTGGCCCTCCTGCCAAACCAGTCTACTTCAGGACCTGGGAGGAGAAGGTGCGGGACATCCAACCACCAGAGAGCGTCCATGGCCTAACAGACATCCCAGAGACTGGTGAGTACACAAACAACATACCCAAGATTGTGTGGCAAGGGGACAGTGAAACCATGCACCCCAAGCAAACCTACCCTAACCAATAGATAATCAACCCAAGATGTGTATGCCAGTCACACAAACACAATACCTGCCATCTCATAGTGACTGGGCACTGTGTCATTACATGCACCAACCTACAAACAAATAGAGCAAGCCACTGGCACTAAGCCAAATATTCCCAGCCAGACAGTATGCCACCACAAACACACCACCTCATAGTGCAGCTGATTGTCAGGAAGGAATAGTGGGGATGCAGATGAAGTGAGTGTAGACAAAAGCATGATGGGGCCTGTAGTCACAGATAATGCTCCCCCTCCTGATTGGCCCATTAAGACCCCTCTGAAACATGCCCACATCACAGGGAGTGGAAAATGACTGACAAGATGGCTGACACTGGCTCCTGCTGTGGGGAGCACAAGGCCCTGCTAGGGCTTGTGTGCAAATCAGAAGCAGGACACCACTGACTGACATCCTGAAAGACAACTTGCACGCCCTACAATGGAAGCACGTTTCATGATGAGAAGGAGGACTGACAGCCCTGACCATACTAACCAGCATGGGGAGACACCCCCCCAACACAAACTCCACACAACTCACCGGGTACAATGCATTGACACACAACTCATTGAAATATCAGCAAAAGATACCCTGTAATGGGTGCTGCTGTGTGAAGCACAGGGGCTGACTTGGGACTTGTAGCCAAACAAACACCAGGATTTCACAGTCAGCCATCTTGCCATTGATGTCACACCCCCTCACAGGGAAGCAGAGTCAAGAGGGAGGAAGCATGGGTATGCTGGGAAGGGGGGTGTAGCCAAGAGTATGATGGGACTCGCAGTCACAGACAACCTACACCCACCCACATGGCACAGAAAGATCAACCTGAACCATATTTGCCTCACAGGGAGTGGGAAGGGACTGACAAGATGTCTGACACTGGGCTCTGTTGTGGGGAGCACAAGGCCATGCTGGGACTGGTAGTCAAACAAACACCAGGATTTCACAGTCAGCCATCTTGCCATTGATGTCACATCCCCTCACAGGGAAGCAGAGTCAAGAGGGAGGAAGCATGGGTAGGCTGGGAAGGGGGGTGTAGCCAAGAGTATGATGGGACTCGCAGTCACAGACAACCTACACCCACCCACATGGCACAGAAAGATCAACCTGAACCATACTCGCCTCACAGGAAGTGGGAAGGGACTGACAACATGTCTGACACGGTTCTGATGTGGGGAGCACAAGGCCATGCTGGCAAATAGCCAAAAACAAGATCAAACTCTGTCTGTGACAAGCTGGGAAAAAGCAGTGTACAGGCAGGCATCCGTTTGAAAAGTAGAAAATGTCATGTTTGTGTTCCAACGAAGCATGTAGAAACATAAATCACATTGTGTGTCTCTTCCAAACACAGCTCGTGCTGGGCACCCAGCGCCAAATGACGAGGATACCCAGTCCCAGACTCTGGTGGACACTGACCTCTCTGGTGTGACTCTTTCACTGTCCTCTTCGGATGACGACGACCAACCTGGCCCCTCCGGTGTGAGCCATCATGCAGCACCAGCAGCAGCAACATCTGCCCCCCTGTACCCACGCCTCCAGCATCTGGACACCGACAGGGCACACCCGCCAACACGGACAGTCCAAGGACAATCAACACCCACAGCACAGGGACACAGGACCCCCGGAAGCTACAGCCAACACCAACAGCAACACCACCCAAGGGGTTCCAGTGTCACCTGTGCATGCTGCCGCTGGTCCTGCCCGTCTGGAGAGGGGTGCTGGGAGGGGTGGGAGGCACAGGGCGCGCCTTGCAGAGGGGTCTGGACTGCATGATGACCCCAAACTGGCACGCATCTTAGATGCGTACCAGGATAGCACCGGAGGATTTGGCCAGGTAGTGGGGATCCTCAAGGACATGCAACATGAGCAGGTCGCCCACCATGCCCACATGGAGGCAAAGTGGGATGCCCTTACTGCGGTGCATCGGGACATACTACAATGCCTCGGCCAGATCAACACTAACCTGTCCCCACCCCCCTGTGTGCCCACATCATCTGTCGCAACACCATCTGCCAGCGCCACAGGGAGGGAGGAGGACTCTGGCGGAGAGTCCCCTGCACCGCAGAGGCCTGCACATGAGGATCCCCTCCCCGGAAGAAGAGGGGTCGTCCAAAGAAGGACATCTGAGAGGCAGATGTCCCAGCACATCCCCCAGGGCCTCTAAACCTGTTCTGGACAATGTTCTTTTTTCGCAACCCGTTCACCTTGTCCAATCGCACACAACTCGCCCACATGACATGGAGGATTCATGTTGGGCCAATGTAGCAGACGACTGTGGGCTTTACTCTGGACATTTCATCTACCAGCACTTCCAACTCCAATGTGAACTTTGGAATCCCAAACCACTGTACAGCACCCACCATCCTGTGCACTTCATTCACACATGTTTGTAAATAAACTCACCAGTACACCATACTTGCCTCTGTTGTGATTCCAACTTGTCATGTTCAGGGCGAAGTCGATCTGCTACACAACACAGTGCATGCCAATACTGCAACAATGTGACCAAAGTAAGGTGAGTCATGGGGATGTCACAGATGTGAGGAAGACACACCACTATGGCAACACAAAACATACTCACCATGGCCATGTTACTCATCACACACAATGATGTTGACCTGAAACACATTGGCATGCACAGACACAACACCAAGCACAGTCAGTGGTAACAAGTCCACAGGTGAGGTAAGCAGATGTCACTCAGATGTGGGAAGACAGACAACGCACATAACAAAGCGTAGCACAGGTTAATTACACATCAGCAACACGTTTATTCCACACTAGTTGCACAGTAATTCTACGTAACAGTGGACACACGCTCACAATGTGTTGGTGAATGGAAGTCCAGGGATGTGTGGTACATCAGTTGATGGGAATTCTCAACTTCCACACTGGTGTTGGCTTCTGGGTGTTGGGGGCCAGTGTTGACCACACAACAGGCAATGTACCCTGGGAAGGACAGACAAGATACAGTCAGAAGCACAGACGAACAGGAGAGAAATGCAATACACATGCACAAAACATGTAGCAAAACACCTACACAAACACTAGTTAGCAGTCCTACCCTATTGTGGAGTACACTCCACCTGAATGGACACATCACAGCATGCATCCAGTCAAGTGGCACACAGACACACTCAGACAGCAACAGAGCTGGCTCAACACATTCCAGGCTACCTCCCTACATTCACATAACAACCCTGGAAACTCACATTCAGGTGAAGAAGTTGTTGATGAGCTGGGAGCGGACGTCACCATCATCTTCATCATCACTGGCATCTTGGTCCAGGCCGGGATCCTCCACAGGTGCCGGACGTTGGTCGTCGTCATCCTCATCCTGGATGAGAGGCACCTCCTTTCACACCGCCATGTTGTGTAACATGCAGCAGACCAGTAATATTTTGCCCACCTGTGCAGGCTCATATGGGAGGGCCCCTCCGGACCTGTCCAGGCAGCGAAAGCAGCTTTTCAGGATGCCGAATGTCCGCTCAATCACCCTCCTGCTCCGACCATGTGCCTCATTGTAGCGCAGCTCGGCTGGTGTCACAGTGTTCCTGAGGAGTGTCAGCAACCACGGCATGTTGGGGTATCCAGAGTCACCTACACACACAAAAATGAACAAGTAGCTGAGTTATGTAGGAGTGCGGAATACAACACTGACAAACACACACAATGAGAAACAGTCAGTACACACCGACAAGCCAGGCACTGAAGTACTGGGTTTTTCAAGAACCCAGCGGTGCCAGGGAACACACCCTAAGACTTCGAGTCCTTCCTGTTTCAGACTACAGAAACCCAGAGTCTTCGTGGTGAAGTCAAAGATCGTATTTATTGGCTGCAACCAGTAACAGGTATCCTAGAAGTACAACACGGTGTATATTCTCAGGAGACTGCTCAAACTTACAAAGCCAGCCTTCTCCTTTTATACAAAATATTATGCTTTAGGCAAACATTCCTTGTTTTACAGTTGACCATTCACATATTTTCACTACAAAGAAAAAGCAGAGTCATGATGACAAGCCCATATTTCAGTTTGTCCTGCCCTCAATTAATTACCCGGCGAGGCTCAGTACTTTCATCAGATATCGACGGACCCCCAATAAAAACGGGCACCTCCTCCTCGTAAAGCAAGTCATAAAGTAAGAAACAGGGACAGGTGTGTGTAAGATTAGGCATGGTTTGTGTGTGATGAAAGGTTTTATGATATGTTGTGCCTTGATACTAATCTCATTCGGCCACTGGGAAAGGAACTGGCCGAACAGGTTTGGCTTCAGGCAGTGGAGTCAGCTTGCCCAGGTCACAGAGGAGTCAGCAAAGGTGCATGTGTCCTTCAGACTCGTTTTTGGCCTTAGTCATTGGCCTATGTGAGGGCAATCACAAAATGGCTGCCGTTCAATGGAAACCGAGGGTTCAGGACGGAAACTCTGATTTCAGGGTGATTTCGTCACCCGAATATGAAGAAAATGCTTGTGCATAGTATTCTGATCATCCTCGGTCTGCTGATACCAAAATCGTCATGATACGACGATGTTTATAACACAGGTCTAGAATTTTCAGTACCACAGACCCTCCTTTTGCCCTTACATAGGCAATAACCTATACGAACGCTAATCTGAGTCCAGGTCTGAGTCCAGGTCTATATTCATAAAGTCGTTGAGATGTTGCTGTAGCATCATCCTATTACTTAGCTCGTCTCTTGATACAGGTTTCCTTACACACGATGTAGCACAGAGGCCGCATATTGCAGGAGCACACTGTACACACAGACAGAACAGGAAAAGAATGGCTAAGATCATCCCAATGACTATCAGAATCTTCCATCCCCAGGCGGATATCAGTTCCCAGAACCACCCCATCAATGAACAATCTCCTTTATCCACGTGAATAGATTCGGAGATCTTATGCAGTCTGAAAATGGCCTGGTAAATTGTCGGAGCGTTATCTGGAATGAAAACACAGCAACTTGATTGGATCACTTTACATACCCCACCTCGGTCTGCAAGTATGACGTCTAATGCGACCCTGTTCTGAAGAGTCATTAGGCGATCCGACTGGAGCTCAGCAGTCAAATTACTAAGGGCACCGGCGGTTTCATCTACCATGGATTCAACCACCCTTGTCAATTGCCTTATGTTCCTGCTGTTAACCATAGGCCCCCAAAACGGCAGAAAACCCTTTACGAAATCTCCAAGTTCTTGTCCCGTAGTGTCTTCTTTACTGATGACACCTCTAACTATCCATGTCTTATGGTAATCCGTGTAGGTGGGAGGCAACAGGAACGAAACAAAACATGTGCCTGAAAAGTCAGGGGGCAACCATGTATAGGCTCTATTATGGCAGATGAAATAGGTACCCTTAGCTGCTAAGAATGAAGGGGAAGTCTGAGACGCAAAAACATATGTTTTAGTGCAGATACTTTTCCCTAACTGAGCTCTGGGATTCTTGCCATTACCTTGCAGACATAGGTGACCCTGATGGGGTACAATCCAAATTGGGGAGGATCTCTTTGCTCGCTGGTTCTCACTCAGAGTAACTCCATATCCTGTTATGTTCCATTTAATATATGCTAGTGTCTCATCTCTCGGGATAGTCTCATAGGAAATATCTTCCTTAATCATATCTACTATACCCTTAACTAGAGCACTATTCTTAGCATTATCTTTCACAGAACGTAGGGGGTGGGCTTCATGAGCGTATATGAATATCGTTCTATATGCCCACACAGAACCATTATGGCTGAAAGGCAGGACCAGATAAGGGATACCTTTATCAGTAGTATGAGGCATAAGACCACACACCCAACAGTTAGTTGTATTCACTACTAATTGGTGTTGGTGTAGAAGCTGAATGAATGAATTATTGACAAATTCTAATCTTCTAGCGGACTCGTGTTCAGACAGAGGGTGAAAAGAATGCGAGGAAACAGTAGAAGGAGGTATGGGCTGTGTAGTGGGTGCAAATGTCACTTGAAAAGAGAATAAAACATATCCTATTAAAAACGTCATTACACTAAGCAACATGAAAATACATAATATCAAAAATCGTTTCTTTGTCATCATTATACACATTCTGGCTTTAAAGTCCATCTGTTTGGCAGGTCTCTCATTCTCGAAAAACTCCATCCTCTCTAATTGCTGCTCGTGGTAGTAGGGTGTTCTATGCTAAGGAATGCTTCTGTCAGTCCAGGGCAACTCCCTTAGACCGACCAGAACTGTCGACCTAACGTCTTCTGCTGCACTCCAAAGACTTGGGCAACCACGACCCTACAGCTGAACCCGGATGACGGTTCGAAAAACAAAAATAAGAAAGTTTCTCAGATGAGAGAGCTGCACTTTCAAAAATAGCAAAGAAAAAGAATTTTTATTTGTCCATAGTTCTCGGCCTCAAATTATAACGGCTTTTCCCAGGTACTGTCTGGTTCTGGAACAAGAGTTCAGGCTCTGTAGTGTTCAATCGAATTGACGGTGGCACAGCTTCTTGCAAAATATTGTCACTTTCACGTTCAGAAATTGTTCCTTTTACACGTGCATCGCTAAAAGGCAGAAAACGAGGCACAGTCTCAGTCTCAGAGTCAGCGATCCCCTCCTGGATCCACCGGTCGTACGGTAGAGGCAAAGGGACCCTCTTGCAGTGTACGCCGTGGATCCAGTTCTTTTTCCCTTCCACTCGAACAGCTGATATTGTTGAGAGAAGGACGAGGTGGGGGCCGGTCCAACGGGGCTGGTCATTCTTCGTCCGCTGGAAGTTCTTGACCAGCACCCATGATCCAGGATCGATAAGATGTCCTGGAGCTTCAGAGACCTGAGGCAGAGTATCATGAACCTGTTGGTGTAAAACACGCAATTTAGCCGTCAATTCATACAAATAATCAAGCAGTACAGGGTGTTCGATCTCACTGAATTTTGTCGGCCTTGGCACTCCCCATATGTTGGCCGGGCGGCCGAACACAATTTCATAGGGACTAAGTCCCACTCGCGAATGCACAGTCATTCTTGTTGATAGGAGTGCTAAGGGCAGAGCGTCAGGCCATTTAAGACCAGAGCTCGCTTGTATCTTTGCCAACTTCAATTTTAGCGTGCCATTATAGCACTCTACTAGTCCAGCTGATTGGGGGTGATTTGCAGCGTGGAATTTCTGCTGAATACCTAGCCCCTCACATACTTTTTTCATCACTCGACCCACAAATTCACTCCCATTATCACTCCAGACCATTCTCGGCATTTCAAACCTAGGGAAGAATTATTTGGCAAGGGCTTTAGCTGTGGATAAGGCAGTGTTGTCTTTTAAGGGATATGCTTTTACCCATCTTGAAAAGGCACAAACAACAACGAGTACGTATTTCAAATTGTTGCACCTTTCCATGTGGATGAAATCTAGCTGCAAAACCTCAAACGGATACGTTGGAGGCGCAAAATGACCAGCTGGAGTTGGCGTTCCCCTACCAGGATTGTATTTCAGACACACCATGCAATTCTTGACCACATTCTCTGCACATTTAGGAATTCCAGCATTTTGCCATACTGGAGCCAACAACTTACAAATCCCTTTCACACTGATATGGGCCATTCCATGAGCCATTGTCACCACTGCAAACACATACGCATCGGGTAATAACCATCGCCGATGTTCTGACAAGTCAACCCAACAACCATTTTCATCCAATTTACCCGTACTTTCTCTCCACACACTCAACTCTTTCTCTGAAGCTTCAGCTTCAAGAGACTTCACACTCTCTATCGTATCTTCACACATTCCAACGTCACCAACCCATCTTGCAGGGCCTGCAACATACATTCGATTCATCACATCTTTTGCTGTTTCTTTTGCGATTTCGTCAGCAAATGCATTACCACGACCAACATCATCAGTAACCTTCTTGTGTGCACTGCATTTCACAATCGCAACTTGTAACGGCAAGGTCAGTGACTCAAGAAGCTCATTTACCAACTGACCATGCTGAATCTTAGCTCCATGCGAAGTCAGGAACCCACGTTCTTTCCACAATCGTCCAAAACTATGGGCCACACGAAACGCATACTGGCTGTCGGTATATATGGTCACTTTCATTCCTTTCGATAACACACACGCTCTCGTAAGTGCAATCAACTCTGCTGCTTGAGCTGAATTATGTGGTATATGTGCAGCTTCAACAATCGTATGCAAAGTCGTGACAGCATATGCTGCAGTCGTATCACCATTCGGAAGCTTAAAGCATGAACCATCCACCCATAAGGTACCATCACACTTTACAAGAGGAGTATCTTTAAGATCTACTCTCCCTTTCGTTTCTTCTTCTGTCCTGAGAAAACAATCATGCTGTTCAACATCATCTGTCTCTACTGAAATTGGCAATAACGTGGCTGGATTCAACGTATTGCATCTCTTTATGTGCACATGACTCGCTAACAGTGTTAACTCGTAACCTGACAATCGAGCACTAGTTAAGTGCTGTGTCTTGGTCCTGTTTAACAACGTGTCCACTACATGTGGAACCATCACAATCAACATATTATTCATCACTAACCCAGCAGACTGTCGAATAGAAACAGCTGCTGCCGCTGTGGCTCTCAAGCAACTCGGCAATGCTTTTGCTACAGGATCCAAAGTCGACGAAAAATACGCGCATGGACGCTGCTTGTCTCCAAAAGACTGTGTCAGCACTGACAATGCACAACCCTCTTTCTCATGGACATACAGTGTAAAGGGCTTAATGTAGTCGGGGGTACCCAACATAGGAGCTGAACATAATGCATCACGCAATTCGGAAAAACTTTTCTGACAATCTTCAGACCACGGAACGGGATTCGGTGTATCTTTACAGGTCAATGCTACCAAAGGTTTGGCCAGCAAAGAAAAATTCGGTATCCACTGTCTGCAGTATGATGTAATGCCCAAGAAAGCACGTACTTCTCTCTGTGTCCTTAGCACACTCAATTTTGCAATTGCCTGAATTCTTTCTGGGGTCAGTTTCCTTCCCTCCTTCGATAAAAGATGACCTAAGTAGGTCACTTCTTGTCGACAATATTGCAGTTTTGAAAGAGACACTTTGTGATGTAAATCAGACAAATGACGCAACAACGACAAGGTGGCTTCTTTACAAATCTCCTCAGTATCTGCAGCGATTAGCAAATCGTCGACGTACTGAATAAGGGTAGCGCCATCAGGTAAAACAATTGCATCAAGCTGTGTTTTTAAAGCCTGACTATATATTGACGGACTTTCACAGTAGCCTTGAGGAGCGCGTTTGAAGCGGAAGCTTCGGCCTCCTAAACTGAAGCCAAAAATATCCCTGCTCTCCTCGGCAATCGGGATGTTGAAGAAAGCATTCTTCAAGTCAATCACCGAGAACCAGGTGGCGGAAGCTGGAATCATAGTCAATAGGGCAGTGATATCAGGAACAACTGGAAACTGTGGCACAACTATTTTATTGACCTCTCTAAGATCAATCACGAACCTGTAAACAGGTGGCTGAGAAGGGTCAGTACGTTTCAAAACAGGCAGAACAGGACTATTACAAACGTTGCCTCTTGTCTCTTCAATTACATCTTTTCCAATCAAATCATAAATGATCGCTAGCAACGCCTTTTCACCTTCACTAGAGATCTTGTATTGGGGAATGCGTGGCAATTTAACATTGGCTTTCAATGTCACAACATATGGTGGTATTTCCAAAAGACCCACATCATTAGGACCAGTAGCCCAAAGAATATCAGGAAGAAACGACAATTCTGTCGGAAGTTTATCCTTCGACAAATACATTGGAGAGATCACTTTCCTACCCAGTGTAAGTTGTACTCCCGAAGGAGAACAATATAATGTTGCATACAATCTTTTCAACAAATCCAATCCTAACAAGTTTTCACCACAACCTGTCGTCAGAATAAGGGGTGCTTCCAATTCACAAGGTCCAACAGAAAGGGACATAGGACTAGAAATCGGGTTCCTAACCGGGGCACCAGAAAAACCTACTGAAACATTCATCTCGCCAGACAAAGGTGCGCCAGGGAGTTTTGAGTGCATAATAGAACTCTTTGTAGCACCAGTATCCAACAGAAAAGGCTCTGACACACCTGATGTAATCACCTTAACATAAGGTCCACTCTGATCTACTGGAACTGAAACAACTCCCTCTCTTTGTCTATGGCTGTCCTAGCAATCATTACCTTCCATATTCTCATCTTCTGCATAGTAGTCGTTAGCATAGTACTGAGCCGTCCTACCAGACGCGTTATTTTGCTGGTCAAAACTATTCATTGAATTCTGAGGCGGAAGAGAACGCGCGTTCTGGGGTAAACTTTCACGTCCTCTACCTCTAGGAGCTTGTTGAACACCTCGACCTCTTGCGCCAGAAGCACCATTCGTACGCTGTAACAAAATAGGACAACTATACTTGAAATGACCCTCTTCTTTACAATATGAACACTGATTGGGACCTACAGGAACACGTGGTTGAGAATACTCGAACCTTTGCGAGTTTCTCTGAAATTGTTGAGGTTGCTGATAGTTACTCTGACCACCACGTGGCGGATACGCCTGTTGTAAAAGAACCTTCGTCTTTAATTCTTTAGTTTTCTTTTCTGCTCTATCCTTCTCATCTTTATCCCTATTTTTGTAGTACTGTGCAGTAGCCAATATTTGTGCTGAAGAGGAAACAGCCCAAGAACTCTCTGAATATTTCAATTTCTTACACAGCTCGGGAAGCAAATTGTGCACAAACTTGTCAACGAACAACCGTTGACCACCTTCTGTACTCATATCTTGACCACTGTGGTCGATAAACGTTTCCTCAAACCTGGTGAAGAAATCAGACACTGTTTCATCTTTCTTCTGCTTACACGCAGACAATTTATCCCAATTCACACGCATCGCAGGCATTAAAGTCTTCATGTAAGTAATGATCCTAGCAGGAAGTTCTGCTACCAAAGGCTCAGGCTTGGCACCACCAACTTGTCTATCATTTGCAGTACTAATATTAGCCCATGAGTCACCTAACTCTTGCGCATGATCTGCATGGCGAATCAATCCCCACAAAGGCTGTGGAACAACATTCCCAAATAACATGTCTATGTCGGCTAAATTCATAATGCATGAGTCTGCAGTCTGTGATAATTGCTTATAATACCCTCCAGGGTTTTTACGGGGGTCAGGCAAAGTCTGCTTAAGTGCTAAAACTTCAGCTCGCTTCCAAGGAACATGTACCCAAACACGCTGAAAATGAGCTGGAATAGCCTCAATGTGACGAGCGGCATCAGCCGCAACGGCGTCCTTCCATACCGGAGGGACTTCTCTCATTGGGAACTGTCTCACTTTTTTCTTAACAGAGGAGTCATGTTCAAACAGTGACTGAGAAGGATCCTTATTTCTAAAGGACAACAACGTCGCAACTGCTTTCTCAACATCGGAACCCACAATCGTGCCTTTTGAAAACTCAAACCGTACACGGCACAACTCAGGCGGACTTACTTCCAAATCATTATCCTCCAATTCCTCACAAAGGAAAGCACACATTTTCTCAAAAACGTATCTTTGTTTCGGTGCTTCCCATTGTCGGAAAACATCCATAACAGACTCCACATCATATTTTGAAGGGTAAATAACCCATTTACGCGCCATACGGTCAAACATTTCTCTCTCTCGAGAATTAGGCAGTTGACTACGCGACTGCTTACGCTCTGAATCAGGGGTCATACCAGATGACCCAAAGAGAGGAAATATAAGGCTAGCAACAGTATCAGTCATTCTCTGTCGGACAGAGGGAGAAGTTGACGAAAGAACAGGAGGAAAAACAGAGGGAGGCAAGGCAGACGCAGATGCAGACGCAGAGGCAGTATCAGGAAGAACACCAGAAGAGGCAGTCGATGTAGTAGACAAAGTCGTAGGAAGTACAGATGGAGCAGGTAGCGAAGTCGGCAGCCCTTAAGGGGGCTGCGCCATAGGAGTAGGAGCCAACAGAAGAGGAGCTGGCGGCTGTGGAAGAACCTGAGGCGCAATAATTGGAGGTTGCACAACTAAAGGTTGCGGAGGTGCTGTAGCACTCTGCGCATAAGGGGGTGGCGAACTCAACAAGTGTGACATTAAAGGGTCTTTCTCAAGTTCTTTTGCTGCATCTTGCTGAAGAAGCGGCAAAACTGGATAACATTTATCGATCACCATTTTACGTTGCCTGCGCAACTGCTCACTCATCTGTTCTTCTTCATTATCTTTAAACTGCATAGCAGCTTGCATTATCGAGACACCCTTTTCTCTCTTATTTCTCTTTGCTAATTTAATTTCCTTCTGTTTGGCTTCCTTACGCCATAGGCGGAAGGAGTCAAACATCGCCGGCCGGGCTTTCTTCTTAAAAAGTTTAACCTCCAGATTATCCAGAATCTCTGTGTCAAAACTACCATATTGGGGCCATTTTAAAGCACCATCTTTCCTGGTCTATCGGATCCATACTTCATTATATGTGATGGGGCCTACGCCATGTTTCACATATAGTTCATAGGTTGGAGTTCCAATCGGAGGAACCGGACACGAGTCCTCCAATCGGGAATCCCTATTACAACCAAGACAAAACAAATTTTCAAGTCTGCTAAGACCAGGCATCTTCGCTCTCTAGTCTAGCTTCAAACTTCAAAGGATTTATCGAATACGATAGTCTTGTGAATACACGAGTCCTTCGGCTTTGGTACTTGCAAGTTCCAAATCAAAGATCCCAAGGGGATACCAAACTAAGGACTGGGAGACGCTCCACTTATACTTAACTGAGGTATCGATGACGTCACCAGAAGACTCGTCTTATCGTTTCGCTCTACCAATCATCAAGGGTCCAAAACAGGGCGATAGTCAGGGCAGCAGTCCTTCATAGCCGTCGGGAAGCAGGGAACCTCGCAGCAAAGACTTTCGGACCACGTCGACATACAGGGGTCGATGAAGTGGCGGCCTCCCTCCAGAATTTTCACACGAAGCTCCTCACGAAACTCTGGCTTGGACCGGTACCGCTGAAATCGCCCGACGTTGGGCGCCAACTGAAGTACTGGGTTTTTCAAGAACCCAGCGGTGCCAGGGAACACACCCTAAGACTTCGAGTCCTTCCTGTTTCAGACTACAGAAACCCAGAGTCTTCTTGGTGAAGTCAAAGATCGTATTTATTGGCTGCAACCAGTAACAGGTATCCTAGAAGTACAACACGGTGTATATTCTCAGGAGACTGCTCAAACTTACAAAGCCAGCCTTCTCGTTTTATACAAAATATTATGCTTTAGGCAAACATTCCTTGTTTTACAGTTGACCATTCACATATTTTCACTACAAAGAAAAAGCAGAGTCATGATGACAAGCCCATATTTCAGTTTGTCCTGCCCTCAATTAATTTACCGGCGAGGCTCAGTACTTTCATCAGATATCACGGACCCCCAATAAATACGGGCACCTCCTCCTCGTAAAGCAAGTCATAAAGTAAGAAACAGGGACAGGTGTGTGTAAGATTAGGCATGGTTTGTGTGTGATGAAAGGTTTTATGATATGTTGTGCCTTGATACTAATCTCATTCGGCCACTGGGAAAGGAACTGGCTGAACAGGTTTGGCTTCAGGCAGTGGAGTCAGCTTGCCCAGGTCACAGAGGAGTCAGCAAAGGTGCATGTGTCCTTCAGACTCGTTTTTGGCCTTAGTCATTGGCCTATGTGAGGGCAATCACAAAATGGCTGCCGTTCAATGGAAACCGAGGGTTCAGGACGGAAACTCTGATTTCAGGGTGATTTCGTCACCCGAATATGAAGAAAATGCTTGTGCATAGTATTCTGATCATTCTCGGTCTGCTGATACCAAAATCGTCATGATACGACGATGTTTATAACACGGGTCCAGAATTTTCAGTACCACAGAACGCTGAGCTGGCATCTGTGACATAAGCGTTGCAATGTGACTACTCCTCATAATGTAGGCATCGTGCACCGAACCAGGAAACCGTGCACACACATGTGTGATCAACATGTCAGCAAGACAGACCACCAGAGCATTGATCGAATGGTAGTGCTTCCTGTTCCGGCATGCCTGCTCATGTGCCTGTGGTGGTATCAGGGCAACATGTGTCCCGTCAATGGATCCAATGACGTTTGGCATCCTCCCCAGTGTATAAAAGGCATCCTTAATTTCAGGGAGTTCATCTTGGATCGGGAGCTTGATATACAGGTCGAGGAATTGCAACATCCCCTCCAAGACATCGCGTAGCACCCGACTAAACATTGTTTGAGACATACCACCAGCAGTAGCCACAGTGTACTGGAAGGTACTGGTAGCAAAGAAGTGCAGGGCTGCCATCACCTTCACCTCTGGGGTCAGTGCTGTAGGGTATGTCCGGCCAGGTAGCAGACGTGGCGCCAACTGCTCCGCCAACTCCTCAATCAGTGGCCTGGTGAAGCGGTACCGTCTGATGCTGTCGCGTTCCTGCATGGTTGCAAGGTCTGGGAACGGCCGATTGACAGCTGGTGCCCTGCAGTACAGAGATGCACAAAGGAAGATTGTCAGTACATCCACCCATGTGGCCATGACCACGATCACTATCACATGCTAGTTCATGACATTACACAATGTACTGAGGTGTGTGCTGTTGGGCATGGACACATATGTCACCTACAAGACCACCACCTCACATCTCAATTCCACATGTCCACATGAGTGCCATGTAGTGCAATGGGCTACTCAGCTGGCTGTGTCACCCAACCTATGTGCTTCTGCAATGTTCAAAAAACCCACCCCAGTGACAAATGAGGACTCATGTCTCCCAGGCATCACAGATCTTTGCCATGCAGAAACCCAGGGTCCCTGTATTGCCACATCAACAGAGCAATGTAAATGTAAATGTAAAGATATTTATATAGCGCAAATCACCAACCGGTCTCTAAGCGCTTTGCTTAGGGAACCCGTCCTGGTATTCCCCTGTGAGATAACCCAGCAGGGCATCCACAAGGTGAAAGCCAGGCATCCCGCCGCGAGGGGCCATTGTGGAGATTAAGCAAGCTATTGCCCAGAGTCGCAGAGTGTGAACCCATGAATCGAGTATGCACTGGAGCGAGAATTATCGAGTCCATGGACAATTTATGGACTCAAGACCCAGCCGAGCCGGGAATTGAACCCTGGTCCCGGGCTGACCTCTGCTTCCAGGTCTGCTTACTCTAACCAGTGAGCCACACTTCTCCACAGAGCAATGGACATGGCGTAGCACGTACACACCACAAGGCAAGCGTAAGTCCCACAGGTAGTGGCCACTGTTGTTCCTGCCGGGCCAACATGTACGTCTCTTAGACACACACCCCATCAAGGTTGATGCATATACCACATGGATATGGAGACTGTCACCCATTGGTAACATGTGATCAGACACATCTGAGACACAACATGCACACAGACTGTGGGTGCACATCAGTATTGGGGCTACAGGTCTCACTGTGACGTACATGCCATCACCCCCAGGACTCAGGGTGTATGTGACATGTCTTAAACATATCCAACCTGACACTTTGGCCTTCACTCATGCCCATTACTGTCCAATTGCACATCGCAGTGCTAATGTGCACAAAACACAAAGGACTCTGCCCCCATGTACAAGATAACAGCCTGGGAGTGGCTGCACAAAGTGCCAGACAAAAAAACAGATGTGGCCCCCTCAAACACCCAGGGAATGCAGCCTCACATGCCATGGGACACTGTGTGGCCAATGCTATAGTGTGGCAAGTGTGTGCAGGTGTCCATGGCCAGTATATGTGTGTTGCATCCGTCTAATAGTCACACTAATGAGGTCCAACGCAGGTGACAATGCGTACGCATTGCACGGGTCATGACCGAGCCGTGCGTAGGCCTTGTCAGTGAATGCAATGAGGTCCGACGCGGGTGACAATGCGTATGCATTGCACGGCTCATGACCGAGCCGTGCGTACGCCTTGTCAGTGAATGCAATGAGGTCCGACGCGGGTGACAATGCGTACGCATTGACTATCATGCATACGCGTCGGACAGGCATGGTCCGAGACAGGCTTTTGCCTTGGCCATTGAATCGTATGGAGACGGGTGCTTGTGTATATTCAAAATACGCGTTGTACAGTCAGTTGACCGAGCCGGGCGCACCCATTGGCTCAGGACTGTCATGGAGACGGATGCGGATTCAAAACTTATACGAGTTGTGCACTAGAAATTCAGTTTGATACCTACAACAATGTTGCAATTTCAAGTGTACCATGAAGGTGAAGATTTGAACGATGGGGAAGGCGTGTACGAGTCGTACTTTTGAATGGATTGGCCATATTCATAGGATGCAACCGTGTTGGACCTATCACTTGGGACACATGGCACAGAGTCTGCCTCTGCAGCACAGATATAAGGCTGGCTGGCCCCCAGGGAGCTCATTTGCCTACACTACATGCTACTGGACCACATCCCTGCTACCACTACTGCTGTCTATGCATCCTCTGGCTCCTGCTATGGAACGTACACTGGAGAGGGCCCTAGCCTTCACTGAGGAGGAGAACCAGGCCCTGCTGGACAGGCTCCTTCCAGAGTACAGAGAGCTCTATGGGACACCAGGGGAGCAGGTGAGTGTGCTGTCCACTGCCTTCCTAATTATGCATGTTGTCTGACTCGCAGTACTAGCAGTGTGTACACCAGTGGCAAGCATTCTCACTGACTACTTTCATCCACCAAAGTGTGTAGGTACATGTAATGAATAGTTTTCCTGCTGCTAAAGTGCATTATTGCAAGCTTAAACTATCCAGGCATTGTTAACATGTTAGACATGCATGTGAGTTTTCAACCCCCATGGTTGCACTACCTGTGTAATTTATTTCCCTTTGTGATGATGACATGTATAACCAATAGTGTGCTGCACAAATCTGGGGCATGGGACTTAATGTACTTTTCACTTTGTCATCCTCACAGGTTGATGCCCACCAGAAGCTGGAGATCTGGCTGACCATCGCCCAGGCTGTTCGTTCTGTGGGGGTCTACAAGCGCCGCATCCGCAACTGCCAGAAGAGGTGGCAGGACCTTCGGGGCTGATCCCGGAGGTTAGCTAGAGTCCAGCTAAAGCTGTCACCGCCACGCAGGAGGGGCGGACACTGGACCCTGACTGCCCACATGCTCCAGATACTGGCGGTGGTCTTCCCAGACCTGGATAGGCAGCTGAAGGCCAGACAGCAGCAGGAAGGGGGTAAGTCCATGCCTCATCTGTGTACTATGTCTGACATGCAAATAGCAGTCTTTTGTCCGGGTCACACTTCCACATTACGTAGGTCTTGTAGTCCCAAAATCAGGTCCCTCATCTGTGTGAGGCACCCTCCTCATCTGTTCCACAGGTGTGGCCCCTACAGTCTGTTGCTTGTGTCACTAGGGCACTGTGTCCCTGCAGTCAGCTATGTTTCAGTTACCAGTCAGCATCAGTTCCCGTGACTCTGTTGTGTGTTTCATGGGTGGTTCAATTGTTTACACAATACCTGAGATCTGAGATGTGAACTGTGTGTGCCCTTGAGATGTGTACCAATTGCTGGTCTGACTCGCAACATGTTTCTGGGGTATTGAAAACAAAACCATGCAGCAGGGGCCTCCAATTTATGGGCATCAGGAGTATGTATATCAAGTATATCACAATTGCTTAGCCACCTGACTACTGTCCGGGCCAAAACACTGTTTCACTTAGTCCTGCCCAGTCATGCCCCCTCAAGGGCATTCAGAAACACTCTGTAATCCCACTCCTGTGTATGAAATTGCAGGTTGTGCTTAGTGACATGTGCCCTCAGGTGTGTGCCTCTGTGTCATTAGGGTGTGGCTTGTTGCTACGTACAACTGGGGTGTCCATGATTCAGAGGGTCAGCATGACATCTGCAATGTGACTGTGGGAGACAAGACCTGTGTGACATATAGGTGTGTGATCATCTGACAGCGCACAATGGTGTATGCAACTGTGTCCCTCATGCAGCTGGGTTATATGCATGGCAGACTGTGATGTGTTAATGTACATGGATTTGTGTTTTCTGAGACTCATATGAATGATTTTCATGATGTGTGGTCTTCTGGGTCCTGGATATGTTGTTTGCATGGGATGGGCAAGTGCGCTGGTCATCTGCAGAGTCAGATTTACCCCTGAGCTAGGATTGTGAGTCTGTGCATATTGTTGTTGTCTGGATGCCCTGCCCCTGTGACAGGAGACAGTGTTGACTGACTTTCAGGGCATCCCAGTAAAATGGCATTGAACTTGCTATGAGTGAGCCTGCGTTGTGTTAAAGTGTGCACCATGCACCCCATTGTGGCCTTGCCCATCAGGACATGAGTACATCTTACTGTGTGTTGCTGGCATGCATCCCAAGCATGTGAAATGAGTCTCTGCCCATCCCTTCATCCAGACACCTGTACTGAGCCAGTCGCAAGAGATGTACTGTGGGTCTAGTGACATACTCCTACATGTTCACTTGCATGTACAACTAATGTGTGGGTGGTGCCTGTTGGCACATTGGTGTGTTAGCAACCAACATGCAACGGACATATGTGTAAAAGTCAAGGAGGGATATGTGTGCCATTGTTGATGTTGAGAATGACAATTGTCTTATCCTAAACAGTGTTGGCACTTTGAGCTGTGTTCAGCTGATGATGCCAGGGCTTGCCCTGTGATGTGATGTACTCATTGTGGTGTGTGCAGTTGGTGCAGGTGACTGATGTAGTTCTGTTACTTCCTATTCCTATCCAGATACATCCACGGCCACAGGAGGGGACAGCTCCACGGACCAGGAGGAGCCACAGAGCCTTACAGGGACAGAAGGAGAGGATTCAGGTGGACCCAGTGGCACGCTGCCCCTGTGTCCCCTGCTGCCCTGAGTGAGGAGTCTGTGGACTTACTTAGACAGATCCATGTAGGGCAGACGTCGATGCTGAAGGTCCTCCATGCACAAACTGGTGTCATTCATGGAGGGCATTTCCTCGGGCATGTCTGCCCTACAGAGGACCAACCAGTCCGTGGCCTCCTCCCTGACGGCAGCAGTGTCCCTCCTCCAACAGTCCCACACCCCTCCTACCCCTGCACCACCCACGATTCCTAGCACACTACCTGTCCCAAGCACAGAAACCCCCAAACCAAGGGCTTGACGTGAACACAAGCAGGCGCAGGGGACTGATTCCACACTCACAGGGGCTGGTTTGCTGACACACACACAGTCATCCACAACCACTCCACAGTCCTCCGAGACCTCTCCCTCCCAGGCCCCTTCCCTTGCCTCACCTGCAACCCCATCCCCCCAGAAGCTCTTCCTCTGTGACCTTGGCCTCTTACCCACCGACCCAGCAGATCCTGATTACAAGGGGAAGAGGAAGTCCCCACACACAGAAGGGAGTACCCCTCACACCCGGACACCCTCCCCCAGGCACAGTCATATCGAGACGCCCACCCTCAAGTCCCCCCGGCGTAAGAAGAGCAAGACCCCCCCACCAGCACGCAGCTCCAAGGCAAAGTCTCCGCCCTCCATCCCCCAGGCCACCACTCCAGAGGTTACACCATCCCCAAAATGCTAAGGCCATCCCCCCTAGCACTTGCTCCTCCACACCTGGTCAGACAGTCGGTGCCACTGATGTGGGGACCGTGTCCCCCCCCTGCCCTGCCGACCTCGCCTGTCCCCCATTCCGCTCCCATGGATGTAGGCACTGCTTTGGAGTCCACGACCACCCCGTCTGACTTGGACACTGCAGTGGTGAGCCAATCCACTCCATCTGACCTGCCCACAGGAGTTGTGCCGGCACCCACCCCATCTAACTTGTGCCCCACAGTTGTGACAGCACCCACCACTTCAGTCAGCTCCACTACAGTTGTAAGTGTCTCGCCTGCATCCCCCACCTCTTCACTGCCACCTTCTGCTGCGCCCTGATCCTGTCCCTGCGGTGCCTGGCCTGCCCCCATGTATGCCGCTCCGAGGGGATGACCCCGGTCCTTAGCGGTGCAAGCAAGCAAGGTGTGACAGTTGTCACTCTAGTTCACTCCTTGGCATTTTGACATGGACTGGCCATTGGCCTTTTGGTTGCACAGACGTTTAGCATTTCATATACTGAATTTGTCACTCTAGTTCACTCCTTGCCATTTGGAAATGGACAGGCCATTGGCCTTTTGGTTTCTTAGACGTTTAGCATTTCATATACTGAATTTGTGACTCTAGTTCACTCCTTGCCATTTGGACATGGACTGGCCATTGGCCTTTTGTTGGAACAGACGTTTCACTTTTCATATGCATGAATAAAGCTTTTTACTTTGTCCCTGTGAACTTGATTTAACTATACATAATGTTGATGTTGTTTTACATGCCCTTGCACCTGTAATGCTTGATTTACAATGTTGCATACTGATGTGTTGATGTGAGGTACTCCCTGTGGTCCATGAGATATGTATCCTATTCTGGCGGGTATCCATGTCATCCTTTGCAGCCACCTGGGTGTGTCTGGATCAACTAATAGTGTACATCTCTCTGTGAGCATTTCATTGGCATGGTCACATCTGTGGCTTGCACCTCTGCACATATGATGTGCTTACCGTTGTCCAAATTGTCACTTCAACATACTTCGTGCTCATCACTACTGGCCCTACAGGTGTGGGCATCATTGTAATAGGAGCAACTGGGTCCTCTGTGCAACTTGCTAGACATATGTTTTGGGTATGTGCAGCTGTCTTAGGGGAGACTCCCATACCCAGGCTGTTGTGACCAGAGCCTTCATTGTGTGGTAACTGATGGCTGACTGACCAAGTGTTCTGCAGACATAAGTGGGACTTGCGGTGAAAATGTTTGGCACAGCTGGGCTCCCACAGGAGTTGTGTCCTCTCAAGTTAGTGTGTTGTCCAGGGACATGGCCTGGGCCCATGGTATGTGTTGTATGTGCATGTGTGTGTGTCCACATCCCTGTTCATACACAGACAGGGTTCCCTTGATATGTTCCTGTTGTTGATGCTTGCTGAGTGGTACTGGGTTCATCCCACTACTTTTCCAATGGTACCAGATGTGTGGGTGCATGACACACTACTGTTAATTGGTGTATCATCATTGTGATATGTCAGTTCTGAGTGGTGATGATGTTGTCAGACACAGATGGGACACAGTCAGGGTTCCTCAAGGCACTTGTTTGTTTGCAATATCATGTAGTTGTCCCTAGGTGGTAGTTTTCAGTGATTGAGACATTTGTATGAGGTTGTGACTGTTCCCACTTGTCTGGTTCACGGCTGCGATACTGGCAGGTGTCAGCATGGGTGCCTTGTGGTCCTCCTTGGCATCTGCATAGTCCTGGGACTGTGGCAGGGATTCTGAAGGTTACATGAGCTTTGAGGTCATGGCCATGTACCGCATACTGTGCAGTGTGTCTGTCATTCCCCAGGGTTGTAAACAGTCCTTGTGTGATGTGTGTGTGCACCTTAGTTCCTGGCAACATTCCTGTGTTTGTCATGGGTGCATGTGCAATGTCACCTGTCATTGTGGACGTCACAGATACACATTGTTGCAGTTCAGTTGTGTGGTGTTGATAGTGGACTGATGTGAATGTTTGCATGGCTGGTACCCTAGATCCTGTTTGTCCATGGATGAGGGGCCATGCTGAGTGATTTGTGTTTGTGTATGTGTGATGTACGTTTGTGGTACAGGACACATGTCTGGGTTTCCCAGTTTGTACGACGTCTGCCTTTGTCATCACAGTGGAGGTGTCATGCATGCTTGTGTCACCCCAGTCTGTTCCCTGGGGGTAGTGGTGTTGTGTGTCAGTCTTTTGCTGTGTTAGTTTGTGTTCATTCCAGCTTGTGTCACATGTGTCTGTTGTGCTTCCTCTCATCTCCCAACGCCTGATTGCCCACTGAGGGTGTCCCAATGATGGTTTACTTTTGTATGGCACTGTGTCCACATCTGTGTCACTGTGGTTCAGCCCCTCTCATGTGTTGTGTAGTTGCCAGGGGATACTGTGACACACACACACACACATGTTGTGTCCGATGTGCAGTGTGAGTTTGCCTGTTTGTGTATTTGCACCAGTACATTGGTATTGCTGTTGTGGGCCTTGGTCTGGATGCTATTTCTGTGATTTTCCCTGCTGTCCCTGTGAGTCATTTCACATCATTGTGCACATTCATCCTGGTTGTTGAGTGCCATTGCTGGCATGGAATGTGAGTTTGGGAGCTGACACCTACAGTCTACACATGTTGTCTTGATTGGTGTGTCTATTTTCAAGATGTGTGCATGCTTGATGATGCTCACTTCTGCTGTTGTGTCATTGTACGCTGTGTGCATTGTCAGCCCCCATGTGTTGTGCTTGTCTGTACATGGCCGAAAGTGTTATGTTTTCACAGCACTGTTAGCCTCACCATATCTCTGTGTGTATGGGACACAAGCACTAGTTTGCCCCAGAAGTGTTTGATGTGTTTGGAGCAGGGATCATACATGCTGTTTATTATTTGCAGCTTTGACCATGATGACACTTACCTTTTGGTCACTGTGTTGAGGGGGGTTTGGTCCCCATCACCACAATGCTCGACATCTGCTGCATTTTGTGAGCCCCCACTTAACTTCTGCTGTACACAGTGAGGGGGTGTTCTTTTTACATTGCCACAGTGCTATGGTGATGCTTGCCTTGTGTATGTCACACTCATGTGTTGGTCACACATGTGCTATTACTTACATTGTATGCTCGTAGCCATAATCACTGTTGTGGGCATTTGTCACAGACTGCACACTGTTGTCATGATGTCATGGGGGATGTATTTTGCGGACATACCTGATGTTTGTATATGCTGGATGTGTTGCACATCCCCCATCCTATGGCTGGGGGTGGCAGGGGTGATGGGCAACATAAGCCCTGTGAGTGGGGGAGGCAGGGGTGATGGGCAACATAGTCCCTATGGGTGGGGGTGGCAGTAGTGATGAGCAACAGGTCCCCTGTGAGTGGGGGTGGCAGGGGTGATGGGCAACATAAGCCCTGTGAGTGGGGGTGGCAGGGGTGATAGGCAACATAGTCCCTATGGGTGGGTGTGGCAGGGGTGATGGGCAACATAAGCACTATGGTTGTGGGTGGCAGGGGTGATGGGCAACATAAGCCTTGTGAGTGGGGGTGGCAGGGGTGATGGGCAACATAGTCCCTGTGGGTGGGGGTGGCAGTGGTGATGAGAAACATAGTCCCTATGGGTGGGGGTTGCAGGACTGATGGGCAACATAAGCGCTATGGGTGTGGGTGGCAGGGGTGATGGGCAACATAAGCCCTGTGAGTGGGGGTGGCAGGGGTGATGGGCAACATAGACCCTATGGGTGGGGGTGGCAGTAGTTATGGGCAACAGGTCCCCTGTGAGTGGGGGTGGCAGGGGTGATGGGCAACATGAGCCCTATGGGTGGGGGTGGCAGTAGTGATGAGCAACATAGTCCCTATGGGTGGGGGTGGCAGTAGTGACGAGCAAATGGTCCCCTGTGAGTGGGGGTGGCTGGGGAGATGGGCAATATAAGCCCTGTGAATGGGGGTGGCAGGGGTGATGGGCAACATAGTCCCTATGGGTGGGGGTGGCAGGGGTGATGGCCATGCAACCCCTATGCTGGGCTGTTGTTATTGGCCAGGATATGGATCCCCTGTGTGTGTGTGCCATTTTGCGGGTACGTGTCGTTATTGTTTATGTGGTAGGTGTCTGACTTACCGCCTGCGCCGTCGGCGTCGGTTCCTGATCCGGTCATAGATGTAGAGTACTGGTATGACTTGCGTGATGGGATTCATGTTGTGTTTGTGTCGTACACGCTGCTTGTTGCTCTGTCTCGTACCCGCTGCAAGCTGGTCCGTCTCGTAGCCGTGTATTGATTTATGGCACGAATCGTAGCTGATATGCTTGTTTTCTGGATGCTGTGACGTACCGTACGTGACAGCAACACTGACGCTTTCAGACGCAAAAGAGAGGTGTTTTGGATCTATACTCTCCAGACATTTGATAAAGGACTCAATGAGTCCCTCCCTTGGGAGAATGCTATAATTTGAATTCTGTATCTTTCTGGTTTTGTATGAAATCATTGTCACTTTTGTTTTCCTCTTCCCCCTTTTTTCCCATCGCAGTGGGTTATTTCCAGCTATCCTCTTAGTTTGGATTTATCTTTAAATTTTTCCATTACTTCTGTAGCTCAGTTTTAGTTTAGTACTGTTCACTTCTAGGTATTTTCAGTTTTCTTAATTACGTACCTGCTCTTGTAATTAGTGTCATTTTCGTCATTTTTGCTTGTACTGCCTACTAGTGGGCTTGGACTCCACTCGCCCTTGTTAGTCAGTTTTTCCTATTTTTCTGCTTCTTCTATTTAAGATTTGGGCTTCATTAGTTTAAAGTCTTGCTTTATTTTTGTGTGTATTTTATATTTTTTTACTCATACCCTGTCTGTTGGATTTTACATATTTGCTCACCTTTCTATCATGGCGGACATTTTTCTCGGACTAGTCCGCTTTTTATTTCAGTAAGCGCGTCTGATGGCAGACATTCATTATTGTCCGCCCTCCATTTCCATGTATTAGGCTCCATCCCACCATACGTGTTACCATTCCACGCTCTACCGGAAGGGGCTATAATTAGCCTTAGTCCAGCTCCGTAAGGGATTCGAGCGGTGTTTTACTTCGGGGGTCTTATTACTCGATTCACGCTGATGGTTCCAAACCAGTAAGCCTGTAGCGCGATATAGGTCCTTTTGATTTCTTAATTTTGAGACCCGTAGGTAGCCACTAGATGGACTTCTTTTTTGATTATGGCCTTATTTTCACAGATTTATTCAAGTTCTGGGAGCTCTGCACTAAGGCGGTTGCAACTTGCCTTAGTCGTATCAGCTGTCAGTCGCGCCTGACCTGTAAGTTTATTACCACCTCTTTGTTAGTGGTTCTAGTCTATCCGGTTAGGTACCTGGGTGCCTTGAGACAATTTCTTCATTATTTAGTATTTATTATATATTTTTCGTTTTTAGGACCTATTCTGGACTTTGTTTTAGAAGATTCCCTAAATAGATTGGCTTCTTCATATTCCTTGTTCGTACCTAACAAGGTTTAACTAGTAGAATATGTTATAATTACTAAGACAGTACGTTCTGTAAGTAACTGCTTTTGTAACTCTAAGATATTCATTCATTTTTTATATTTTTTTCTGCTTGTTAGCTAATCTTTATCTGTTTTTCTTTTAGTTTCTGTTTATTGTTGGTGCATTGGTGCTAATAAATTCTTGCTGACTATCTACCTCCGATTTTAGGTAATGTAGGCCTGTTCCTATTCTAGTCTTCAGGTTATGTATATTAAGGGTCTTTCTGGTACTATCTTTGGCTTCATGTAGCTTTACCTGGATACTGTTTGTCTTTTTAGGTACTATATATTGCCTTTATGTATTTATTCATTTTACTTTTTCTTTATTAATGTCTCTATATGCTGACTTACTCAAATCTAATTAATAGCTGGTTTATACTGTGTCATTCAGTCTGTCCTTTTGACTATTAAGGTACCCTTCTGGGGTCATTTCCCCTAAGGCAGCCTTCATTCTCTCTTAAGTTTTTTAACTTTTCTTTTACTTTGTCTTCACTACTACTCTCTGGCAGCCTTTCAGTCTTGGTTCTTTATGCTATTAGTAATACTAGATTCCACTTTACATTTATTGTATCTTCTGTTCTCCCCCCTGTTTTTTCTTTGTACTGTGTTCCTTAGACTTTGCCCCTTGGTCTGGGCCTTCAGCAGTATATTAAGTACCTGTTGGAGCGGGTTGAAGCTATGCTCACCTAATGGACCTAAAGGTTTCACTTGGACCCTCTTTCAAGTATGTGTTGCCCTGTTCAACATTTAGGTGCCGATTACGATCCGGTAAAAAAATTCCCCGTGCGACTCGTATCCGGTCTTTTTACCGTACGAATCGTACAAGTGCCGTACGAACTGGCAATCACGATTCGCATGGTAAAAAGTCCATACGAACCGCATCGGGAATGATTTCCCACACGTCCTCGGGTCGGAAAATGTGTCCGACACGTCCTCGGACGATTTACCGTACAAATGTGAAAGGTGAAGTCCGACCGAGGAATCACGATCCATCCCGTGCGTCCGATGTTACAACCGTATGGAAAAAACACCGTCCGCACCGAACTCCCATAACAACCATGGAGACATGTGCCCGCATACGCGCCCAACACTCCCCCCGCCCCCGTACGTCCGAGACGTACCCCCCGTGTATGTACACCCCCACCCGTGTATGTACACCCCAGTACGTTCGAGTTGAACCCCCACCCCTGTACGTGTCCGACCCCCATGTATGTACACCCCAGTACGTTCGAGTCGTACCCCCACCCCTGTACGTGTCGTACCAACGTCCATGTACACCCCAGTACGTTCGAGTCGAACCCCCACCCCTGTACGTGTCGTACCAACGTCTATGTACACCCCAGTACGTTCGAGTCGAACCCCCACCCCTGTACGTGTCGTACCACCGCCTATGTACACCCCAGTACGTTCGAGTCAAACCCCCACCCCTGTACGTGTCTGACCCCCATGTATGTACACCCCAGTACGTTCGAGTCGTACCCCCACCCCTGTACGTGTCGTACCACCGTCCATGTACACCCCAGTACGTTCGAGTCGAACCCCCACCCCTGTACGTGTCGTACCAACGTCTATGTACACCCCAGTACGTTTGAGTCGAACCCCCACCCCTGTACGTGTCGTACCACCAACTATGTACACCCCAGTACGTTCGAGTCGAACCCCCACCCCTGTACGTGTCCGACCCCCATGTATGTACACCCCAGTACGTTCGAGTCGTACCCCCACCCCTGTACGTGTCGTACCAACGTCTATGTACACCCCAGTACGTTCGAGTCGTACCCCCACCCCTGTACGTGTCGTACCAACGTCCATGTACACCCCAGTACGTTTGAGTCGAACCCCCACCCCTGTACGTGTCGTACCAACGTCTATGTACACCCCAGTACGTTCGAGTCAAACCCCCACCCCTGTATGTGTCCGACCCCCATGTATGTACACCCCAGTACGTTCGAGTCGTACCCCCACCCCTGTACGTGTCGTACCAACGTCCATGTACACCCCAGTACGTTCGAGTCGAACCCCCACCCCTGTACGTGTCGTACCAACGTCTATGTACACCCCAGTACGTTCGAGTCGAACCCCCACCCCTGTACGTGTCGTACCACCGTCTATGTACACCCCAGTACGTTCGAGTCGAACCCCCACCCCTGTACGTGTCCGACCCCCATGTATGTACACCCCAGTACGTTCGAGTCGAACCCCCACCCCTGTACGTATCGTACCACCGTCAATGTACACCCCAGTACGTTCGAGTCGAACCCCCACCCCTGTACGTGTCCGACCACCATGTATGTACACCCCAGTACGTTCGAGTCGAACCCCCACCCCTGTACATGTCGTACCACCGTCTATGTACACCCCAGTACGTTCGAGTCGAACCCCTACCCCTGTACGTGTCGTACCACCGTCTATGTACACCCCAGTACGTTCGAGTCGAACCCCCACCCCTGTACGTGTCGTACCAACGTCTATGTACACCCCAGTACGTTTGAGTCGAACCCCCACCCCTGTACGTGTCGTACCACCAACTATGTACACCCCAGTACGTTCGAGTCGAACCCCCACCCCTGTACGTGTCCGACCCCCATGTATGTACACCCCAGTACGTTCGAGTCGTACCCCCACCCCTGTACGTGTCGTACCAACGTCTATGTACACCCCAGTACGTTCGAGTCGTACCCCCACCCCTGTACGTGTCGTACCAACGTCCATGTACACCCCAGTACGTTCGAGTCGAACCCCCACCCCTGTACGTGTCGTACCAACGTCTATGTACACCCCAGTACGTTCGAGTCGAACCCCCACCCCTGTACGTGTCGTACCACCGTCTATGTACACCCCAGTACGTTCGAGTCGAACCCCCACCCCTGTATGTGTCCGACCCCCATGTATGTACACCCCAGTACGTTCGAGTCGTACCCCCACCCCTGTACGTGTCGTACCAACGTCCATGTACACCCCAGTACGTTCGAGTCGAACCCCCACCCCTGTACGTGTCGTACCAACGTCTATGTACACCCCAGTACGTTCGAGTCGAACCCCCACCCCTGTACGTGTCGTACCACCGTCTATGTACACCCCAGTACGTTCGAGTCGAACCCCCACCCCTGTACGTGTCCGACCCCCATGTATGTACACCCCAGTACGTTCGAATCGAACCCCCACCCCTGTACGTATCGTACCACCGTCAATGTACACCCCAGTACGTTCGAGTCGAACCCCCACCCCTGTACGTGTCCGACCACCATGTATGTACACCCCAGTACGTTCGAGTCGAACCCCCACCCCTGTACATGTCGTACCACCGTCTATGTACACCCCAGTACGTTCGAGTCGAACCCCCACCCCTGTACGTGTCCGACCACCATGTATGTACACCCCAGTACGTTCGAGTCGAACCCCCACCCCTGTACGTGTCGTACCACCGTCAATGTACACCCCAGTACGTTCCCGTCGCACCCCCAACACAACCTCCTAAGTACGGAGCGCACCCCAGGCCCCAACATCACAACCGCATGTACGAGTCGTACCAAGCCACACACAAGGACAGCCCCGTACAACCAAATGGCCCATGTACACACCGTACACACGCTCAAAACGCACGTACACAACCAGGACAAAACAAAACAACACAAGAATACACTATTCGAATGGCACAAAGCCACTAAACATGGCCAACAAACACTAAAAAAACACATCCACTGACCTGCAACTGCCAAAAACAAACAGAGGCCCAAAACACCACCACTCCTTATAACACACCCACCCAAACTTCAAACACAGCCACACCCACCCATGGACCAATAAAAAGGGCCCACACACACAAACCATGAGCCTTTGCAACAGACTCACTGCTGCCAGACACCACAGAACCATACTACAAGCCTCACCACACCTTACACTTGCACACCTTCACACAACCACCTCCACAAACACCCCCTCGTCACATTCACACACACACACCTGCACAACCACACCCATACACCCACAACCATCCACACACACCCCCCACCATCCACACCCACACCCCTCACCATGCCCACTAACAAGAATCCAAAGTTCAGTAACCGAGAGTTGGAGGTCCTTGTTGATGAAATCCTCAGAGTCGAGCCACAGCTCTTTGGAACATTGGTCAGACAGACCAGCATTGCAGCAAAAACAGCCATGTGGCAGACCATCGTCGATGCTGTGAATGCTGTTGCGGACACCAGAAGGACCAGGCAGGAATGCCAAGCCAGGTGGTACGATCTGCAGAGGAGGGTCCGAGCCAAGATGCTGGAGGAAAACAACCAGGCCAACGCCACTGGAGGAGGGCCCTCCCGCAGACCCGTACACTACCAGCCCTGGGAGGAGAGGGTGATGGCCATACAGCCGGTGGAGGCAGTCGAAGGATTAGGAGGACTCCGAGACCCGGGTGAGTACACGAACAACGCACCTCACATGGGGGGGACCTCATCCACAACCAAAATCACTAACAGGCACGCAACCACCCCAACCTATCGCATGACCCAACCACACTCCATGAACACGCACATGCCACTGCCGCCACCATGCCCCATGCACCCAGCTGGACAATGTCAAGTCACAGGCCACAGAAGACACCAACACATGACACGGTAACCCGGATGGCGGGAGGGTGGGCCCCAAAAATCACATAGTGCAACTCAGAAGCAGACAACAATGCCCTCTGCCCATATGGCCCAGGTCACAGCCAGACAAACAGTGTGTCCCCACACAGGAAAGACTCGCCAGCAAATGGCGGACGCCTTGCATCAACACATGGGGGTGAAGGCACTGTTTTGCACATGACAGCAGCTAATGAACAGCCAACACTGTGAAAGAGTGGCAGCACACACAACCACAGCAGCAGCGCACACACAGACACTACACCCAATGGGTGCCTGGAGATCAGAAAGAAACTCACAGCAACAAGCCAAGGGCCATTCAAAGGACTGGAAAAAGTGTGTGTCTAGGAAGCTGGGCTGAGGTGACAGAGGGTGACACACAGAGGGAGGGAGAGGGGGACAGAGAGGGAGGGAGACGGGGACAGAGAGGGAGGGAGACACAGGAAGACGGACAGAGGGAGGAGGCTGACACACAGAGGGAGGGAGAGGGGGACAGAGAGGGAGGGAGACACAGGGAGAGCAAATCAGCCGTGTGGTGTGTGGGAATGTCTGCTCGTCAGCAGGTAGACTGCGTGCATGTAGCCAAGGGTGGCCAGTGCCAGAACCCCCCCTCTTCACCATGGCAAAACACAGGGCCATGTCACAACCTGTTCACGAGCACAACGACAGCTACCTGCATTATATAAGTGTGTGGATCCACTCCATGTGCACATGTACAGTGCTACACGGAAGGCGCCAATGCATGGCTCGCCACACCTGCCCACTCCACTGCTGACTGCAGTCACACTTGATGCAGCAAGTAAGACTGTGCCACACATAGTTAAAGGGGCCAAAGTGGTGCCCAAGGGACACACCCATGCACAAGTGCACTGTGAGTGGAATGCAAGACAGATCCTAATTCCAAGAGGAAAAGTGCCAACTTTGAAACTGATGAAACATGGATGTTGCATGGACCAAAATTAACATTGTCTCTCTCACACACAGGTCAACGTCGTGGTTCACCCCCCAACACTGGGGGGGAAGACTCACAGGACCCGGATCTGCGGGAGCCCGATCCCACCGGCAGCGTCGACTCTCACCACTCTGTGGACGACCCCGACCGACCTGGCACCTCTGGTGTCCAACCACCTGCAGCACCTGCGTCAGGTACAACTGTGCCAACCACCACCCCCACTCCTGCCACATCCCAGGAGACACCCAGGATCCCTGCCCCACCACCACAATGCAGCCAGGCTGGCCAGGAGGGACACGGTGTCCCGGGCACCCAGGAGGAGGCAGGCGACAACGCCAATGCCACCCCTCAGGGGTCCCGGAGACCCGATGTGCCCACAAGGGCAGGCCAGGTGCAAGTGGGCAGGGGTGGTGGGAGTGGAGGACGGCGGAGGAGCGAGCCTGACCAGTTGGCTAGGGAACCGGTATTTGCCCATGTCCGTAACATCATGGACACATACCGGCAGGACACCACGGGCATGGCCCAGGTTGTGTCCACCCTCAATGAGATCAAGGGGACCCTCGATGAGATAAAGACCCAGCAGGCCCAGCAACATGCCTGTCTACTGCAACACCAACGGAGGATGGAGGACAGACAGGCTGAGCAAGTGACGGTGTTCCAGGGGATTCACGATACACTCCGTCGGATGGCCGACAACATGGGCAACCCTCCCTGTGCCAGACGGCGTAGAACATCACCACCCACAGGGAGGGATCAGGAGGAGGAGGAGACATCCGATGGAGCATCCCAAACATCGTCACGGCCTGCTGCTGAGGGTCCCCGCAGGAGGCCGGGTCGTCCACGGAAAGGACCGTGAGGGTCGGCGCTACATCACCATCTCCCAGGACACCCGGCCTGGCACCTGGCCCACTGGAGCAACAGCATCACAGCATCAAGAGACATTCTCTGCCACATGGCCCTGCTGGTCACTGTCTGACCAATGTTGACAAAGACTGTGGCATGGACTATGAGGATTTCCAATGGCAAGGACACCAACTCCCCTACTAAACTTTGGATTCCAAACTCCCGGAAAGCCCCTCACTTTATCCCCCCCCCCCCCCAAAAATAAAAATTCACACCATGAAGAGAAGATGCCTGCTGGTTGCATTATTACCTTACATGTGTGTTGTAAAGTCTAAACATGCCTGAGCTCTCTTTTGACTCCAACCATCCACACCCTGGGGCCTGAGTCTGGCAAAGGACACACGGGTCACAGTGTATTAGGCAAGACAGACATGGAGCACCATACACACCCGTGATGGGCCCAACCAGCTGAGGGGGTGGCCGCACAACCGTGCTGACAGACACATTGAGTACAGCAACAGTCATGCGCAGAGGTCAGGGATCATGTCCAGGGTCCTGGGGGGCACCCAGGTATGTGTAGACAGGTGGCAGAACCATGTCCTGCAAGCTTGAGTCCGGTGGATGCAGAGAATGGGGGCCTGGCCAACGTTGGATGCATGGGGATGGCACATGTCACAATACCCACACAGTCATGGACATCATGCCCAATACACATTCTCAGCCCACACACACAGCTTGCATCTTGCTACTCAACACATCGACACATAGCCACTATCAGGGAAAACCATGCCAGACATGCTGGATGCACCGTGGCAACACACCAGCATTGACGGAGAAGAGGCACCTTGGAGGCATAGGGACACCTTTATTAGTCATGTTTTCGGGATTGCAGAGGCAACTTGAAGTACACATGAACACATCTTGTGGAGTAACATGTGGGTCCAACACTGGAACCCCCCTTCTGCAGCACAAATGCGTGTTAGCCATGGAACTGGCACACAATTGTCGGCTAACAGCTAAACACCCACAGCTGCTCACGGAGAGACTGCCATACACCATTGATCCGCTGATGTGGAAGTCCCACACCATGTCAAGCCAATGCTAACCGTATGTGTCCGAGGGCAGTGTCACACACATTGATGCCATCATCACAATCCACTATCCCATCACTGATGACTGTCAACCAGGCAGACCATCTATTCAGGTGTACACAGCTGCATGTCGTGTCCCATGGTGATGCTACATGGCTGCAGAGGAACCAAACATCGACAGGGGCAGTGTGCATACATCGTGAACAACTGCCACACCCAATACACCCCTGATGCATCCCTTACCCTATGGAGACTTCCAAACGTGTCCGTGCCTGTAACGCTGAGTCAGCCCACGATGACGTGTCCATGAGGAATAGCAGTGCCACAACAATGCAAGCAGCAGACGGCATGCGCAAGTACCTGGGGAAGAGAGACACACAAGAAGTCAGCCACAAAAAGCACAGCCACTTGCATGTGCATTTACTCGACACATGTATGGATGACAACATGCTAGGGCACAATTATGACTGGGGAAATACAACCATCACTGCCACCATCACTCCAGTGACACACCCACACACACCTCTGACTCACGTGCCATACATGCAGGTGGAGACACACATCACAACACATGCCACACGGGGACCAATGCGTGCACACTCAGACACTGGTACTCACCACTAAGCAAAGAAGTCGCGTATGAGCCGAGTCCGGATGTCCTCTTGCGGCTCCACATCCTCCACATCACTAGCCCCATTGCCAAGCCCTTCGTCCTCCACGGGTGGATGGTCCTCGTCATGTTGATCCAGGATGAGTGGCACAGCTCTCTCAACTGCCATGTTGTGCAGCATGCAGCAGACCATGAAGATTTGGCAGACCTTCGCAGGGGCATATGGGAGCGCGCCGCCGGCCTTGTGGAGGCACCTAAATCGGCTCTTCAGCAGGACAAACGTCCTCTCTATCACTCGCCTTGTCCGGCCTTGGGTGGTGTTGTAGCGGAGCTGGGCCGGCGTGATGGGGTTGCGGAGAGGTGTGAGCAGCCATGGCATGTTGGGATAGCCAGCGTCCCCTACATGGGAAGCACATGGACATCGTTAGAAGTGGTGAAGCGGTTGTGCTGGTAGGCTATGCAAAATACAGGACAGACAGACTGTACCCACCAACAACACATGCTCTTTCGTTGCGCACCTGCATCATCATTTCAGGCATCCTGCTACGCCTCATGATGTAGGCATCGTGTGCTGATCCTGGAAAACGAGCACAGACATGTGAAATCACCATGTTGGACTGACACACCACAAGGGCATTGATGGAGTGGTAGTGCTTTCGATTGCGGTACGCCACCTCCCGTGCGTGTGGTGGTACCAAAGCTACATGTGTCCCATCTATGGACCCAATGACATGGGGCATCCCTCCCAGGGCATAGAATCCACGCTTGACCGCAGTCAACTGTTCAGGGGTTGGGAACTTGATGAAGTCATCCAGGTGAATCAACATGGCCTCTAAGAAATCATGCAGCACTTGGCAGAACATGCTCTGGGACATGCCACCAACATGAGCTATGGTATTTTGAAAGGTACCCGTGGCAAGAAAATGTAGGGCAGCCATTACCTTCAGCTGGGGTGTCAGTGCCGTAGGATACCTGTGCTGCGGTTGCAGGTGTGGTGCCAGTCTCGCCGTCAACTCCAGAATCAACGGTTGGGGGAAGCGGTAGAGCCGGATGCTGTCATTCTCCCGCATGGCAGCCAAGTCCGGAATTGGTCGGGCAAGAGGCGGCGCTCTGCAGTAATTTGGAAGTGACAAGGAAGAGTGAGTGCACTACGACAACAATTCATATGTACTGAGCACATGTTAATCTGTCAATACACATATGCTACATAGGGAGTCAGGTATGTGCTACATGCCCAGGACACGGATGGATGCAAGGTGACACTCCTATCAAGACCCAGCTACACACGGAGATTGAGAACCTCCCCATGCCATGCCATGGGAATAGCTGTGTCCCAGTGCAAGTGAACAGCCAGACGCAAGACAGGAGTGACATACGCCCACACATCAGCAGAAGTAGGATGCCGATTGCAGAGACTGGTAGCGGAACACTAGAGCCACAGGTCACATGACATTACACTAGGACAGCCCACACACCTTGCCATGAAGGTGCACATGTCATGACTCACCACACATTCATTGTGAGGATGCAGACATGTCCTTGTCACGCTACTCCGTGTCCCATGCATACATGTGCACCTCACATCCGATACCACATGTGGCATGGTGTGCGGAACAGTGTGCAATGCCAATCTACACACAGACACATGTTGGTTGCTGCAACGGCTGCAGCTTTTGAGGGTGCTCCAACATCAACCTGATGGGAAGCCCCCACACATACATGACATAGTCACATTGTGCACCGTGGGTAGTGACAAGTCAGGTGTGGTAACCCCTGTACCGGGCATCAGGGGACACTTCCGTGTGTTGGTGTCCGTGCCATGCCAGTGACGCTCACCCCAAGTGTGCAGTACGACATGCACACATGTCAAAGGAGTCAAGGGCATGCCTGGCACACATTGCACCATCACACAGTACATCTGTAGACATCTCATCATACATCTGGTGCCTTCTCGACTCAGGAGTAATGTTCCACATCACAGGCCATCACACCTGTGCCCCACACATGTAGTAATGCACAGACGATGCCTTGATGTCAATTAATGGACAAGTATGTCCATTCATGGACAAGTATGTCCATCCATGGACAAGTATGTCCATCCATGGACAAGTATGTCCATCCATGGACAAGTATGTCCATCCATGGACAAGTATGTCCGCCCTATCCCTACCTGTGTGCCGCCTGTCACCACTGTGATGTGTGAAAACCGCTGTACTGCTGCGAAGAGGGCCTGTGTACGTTCCCATATCACTATGGGAGTGCTGCCGTATGTGTACCCATCGTGATGGCGAGCGTACAGGCATGTGTACGGCCCGTACCACTACGAGTACGCATACGCAAGAACACCCATAGTGGTAGGGCCGTACGCACGCCTGTACGCTCCCTATCACTATGGGTGGCCTCGCGTATGCGTACTCGTAGTGGTACGGGCCGTACACACGCCTGTACGCTCCCTATCACTATGGGTGTCCTCGCGTATGCGTACTCGTAGTGGTACGGGCCGTACACACGCCTGTACGCTCCCTATCACTATGGGTGGCCTCGCGTATGCGTACTCGTAGTGGTACGGGCCGTACACACGCCTGTACGCTCACTATCACAACGTGAACGCATACGCGAGGCCACCCATAGTGATAGTGAGCGTACAGGCGTGTGTACGGCCCGTACCACTACGAGTACGCATACGCGAGTACACCCATAGTGATAGTGAGCGTACAGGCGTGTGTACGGCCCGTACCACTACGAGTACGCATATGCGAGGACACCCATAGTGATAGTGAACGTAGGCACGCGTGTACGGGCCGTTGCAATGCATTTGGGGTGCCCTAGGGCCCCGGAACGCACCGTACCTGTGTGTGAAGCTCCAAATTACATAGGGGACACATGAGGGACAAGTATTAAGGCCTACATGCATGCTGGTTGTCATGGAGACCAAGTTCAAATTTTGAATGTGTTCTGGAAGGTGCACAGCAGAAGTCAGTTGGAATTAATCTACTTTGTTGCAATGTGTTTGTGGGGCTGACATCATGCAGGAGAATGAAACCGATAGAGAACACACAGACTGCTAGGTTTGAAGGGATTGGAGGAAACATAGGATGCAAATGTGAGTGACCGATCACTCTGTACTCCTGTGCATGAGATGGGCCAGCAAGGCAGATATAAGGCAGACAGGTCCCATGAGGGAGCATTTGCCTGCACATATTTGTATTCCACGACCCAGCTGCTGCTACTGATTCCCTGGAACCATGTCAAGGGCTGTGGATAGGTCACAGCCATTCACCCTGGAGGAGAACATGGCTTTGGTGGATGTGATCCTCCCACGGTACCCCATGCTGTATGGGCGACCAGGTTATCAGGTGAGTTCAGTGTCCACTGGCACAGACTGTGTCCCTTTTTAGTGACTGTGACTTCTGCCATTGTGTCCAGGTGTGACACACATGCTATGTACTGTAGGGGGGGTCCCAGGGGGGGGGAATGCCTGATGTCTCCCAGCAGTGCCCTGAGACAGGAGGGGTGGTGCCCTGAGACAGGAGGGATGGCGGCCTATCACTCCCAGCAGTGCCCTGAGACAGGAGGGGTGGGGGCCTATCACTCCCAGCAGTGCCCTGAGACAGGAGGGGTGGGCGCCTATCACTCCCAGCAGTGCCCTGAGACAGGAGGGGTGGGGGCCTATCACTCCCAGCAGTGCCCTGAGACAGGAGGGGTGGGGGCCTATCACTCCCAGCAGTGCCCTGAGACAGGAGGTGTGGGGGCCTATCACTCCCAGCAGTGCCCTGAGACAGGAGGGGTGGGTGCCTATCACTCCCAGCAGTGCCCTGAGACAGGAGGGGTGGGTGCCTATCACTCCCAGCAGTGCCCTGAGACAGGAGGGGTGGGGGCCTATCACTCCCAGCAGTGCCCAGAGACAGGAGGGGTGTGTGCAGAGTCCTCCCAGCAGTGCCCTGAGACAGGAGGGGTGGGGGCCTATCACTCCCAGCAGTGCCCTGAGACAGGAGGGGTGGGTGCCTATCACTCCCAGCAGTGCCCTGAGACAGTAGGGGTGGGGGCCTATCACTCCCAGCAGTGCCCAGAGACAGGAGGGGTGTGTGCAGAGTCCTCCCAGCAGTGCCCTGAGACAGGAGGGGTGGGTGCAGAGTCCTCCCAGCAGTGCCCTGAGACAGGAGGGGTGGGGCCTATCACTCTCAGCAGTGCCCTGAGACAGGAGGGGTGGGTGCCTATCACTCCCAGCAGTGCCCTGAGACAGGAGGGGTGGGGGCCTATCACTCCCAGCAGTGCCCTGAGACAGGAGGGGTGGGTGCAGAGTCCTCCCAGCAGTGCCCTGAGACAGGAGGGGTGGGGGCCTATCACTCCCAGCAGTGCCCTGAGACAGGAGGGGTGGGTGCAGAGTCCTCCCAGCAGTGCCCTGAGACAGGAGGGGTGGGTGTGATGCACAGTGTGAGCCTGGCTCATTGATTGTGTAGTTGCCCTCATTCCACCTGTGTCCTTTCAATGGCACGTACTGCTTTTGGCCTTCCCCCACAGGATCATGTCCCTATGACAAAGTTGCACTGCGTTGGATGCACACTATGCCTTGTTGTAAACAGCAAATGTGTTCTAATCTGTGTCCCCCGTGACATGTGCAAGGTGTATTGATGTAGTGTCACTTGTTCATCCTCACAGGTAGACGCCTCTGCCAAGGAGCAGATATAGCTGGACGCCGTCAGCGCCGTGAGGAGTGCGGATGGTCGGAGGCGGCACCTGTCCCAGGTGAGGAAACGCTGGCAGGATATCCGGTGCTGGACACAGAGGATCGTACGGGTCCTGCTGGGGGACTCACCTGAGAGCCACAAGAACCGCGGGCGCCGCCGTCTCTCCCACATCCAGAAACGTGTGCTGGCGGTGGTCTTTCCTGACTTGGACAGGCGTCTACAGGACATGCAGCAGCCGGAAGGGGGTAGGTACATGTGTGTGTTTGTTGTGTTTCACCAGCATTTGTAAGTGCACTGTTCCATGGATACACTTCCAGGGTTTATGGTGCTGTGCAGATCCTGTTCCCCACAGTATTGCAGTGCTCTCCTGCCTCCCTTCCCCTCCTTGCAATGTGTTCCCTGGTCTCTGTGTAGTCACTCCATCACAAGGTTATGTAGCCTGACACCTTCTCCAAGTGTACAATGCCTGCAGCATCATGTGTGGGGGTGGTGTGTAACAGGTTTTGTGACCTTGCCTGTGCCCTGTCCAGTTCTGGACTTGTGGGTTCCATGTCAGTTGGCACTAATGCTGAGTCCAGACATGGGAGTTAATCTCTCGAGTGCCAGGCCTTCCAGCAGGCATGTCCCATGTGGTGGCCTGTGACATGATGTGCATGAGTGTGCGTTAGGCATAGTGCAGGGATGTTAGCGTGTGTTGCAGTCATTCCCATTCAGGAGCATGGAGTTGTGTGGCCACTACTGTCCCCAGGGGCATCTTTTCCTAGGTATCATGTGTGTAATCCGAGAATGTCGACAATCTCTGTGTCTACAGCATAGGTTGTGCTCTGTGCCATTGTCCCCTGGCACCATGTTTCTTGACGTGAGATGTATTACAAGTGTCCACTGTCCAGCCTGACCTGATTTTCAAAGTACATACTCACGGTGGCCATTGCCTGTGTGTCTTGTTGCAATCATCTGATGATGCCCATTTGTAGATTATTATTAGGACAGGTGCACCTTGGGTATTTGGTGTGCAATCTTGAATTGTTGCATCCCATGTGTATTTCACCCAGACTAAGAGATGTAAGTGCTTCCTGTGTCTCCACAGATTTGTCTCATGTAGGGGGTGGGTGGGGCGGGCATGGCCTACATGTCAAGACCTGTCATCTCCTTGCTCGGACTGGCCAGTGTGTGATGTTTGTCTGGACATACACTCAAGGTGCAGCGTGTCAGTCAGGGTGGGCATATTCTCAGTATTACCTATGCTGCATGTGCCTCTAGTTCCCGGCTTTGGTCCCTGCTCATCCCAATTTCCTGCCATGCTGTGTGGTGCAGATGCAGTGCTGTATTGTCCCCAGGGCCTTGCTCCTCAGTCAGAATACCATGTCATCTCATTTGCTATTGTGTCATGCTCTCCATAGTTTTTCCATGGCATGGTGAGTCACACAACTGTGTCTTGCAGGGCCTACGTATGTACCTTGTTTTGTAGTTGTAACTCATCCTTTGTTTCAGGCTATGCACTGTAACCTACGTAGATTTGACTCATGTGACATATGTATACAGGTGTATGATTAATTTCTGTCTCTTCACCCTGCCCACAGCATCGTCGGGGGACACGGAGGGAGACATGGACACAGACGGCGCGGAGGGACCGAGCACCAGTGCCAGCGGTGACATCGGGGCTGGCACTTCGAGTGGGACTGAGGCGGAGGAGAGTGAACCCGGGGACCTGTCGACTGGCACAACAGAGTATGAAGCTGACGGGTCCGAGGATGATCTCTCCGAGTGGGCGGTGGCTGCACCACCATCTGACAGCAGCCCTACATCTGGCACCGCCCCCTCCATTGGCATCTGCGGCCTCCCACGTGCTCGTGTCCCTTCCCAACGTGCCCGGTCACCACATGTCTCCTTCCTGCCAGGCACCGCACCCCCTGCCCCTGTCTCCACTGCTGCCGCCAATGCTGAGTCTGTGGACATCCAGCGGCAGTTGCAGATTGGTCAGACTGCGATCCTTAATGTCCTCAATGCCCACAGCCAGGTCCTCAACAACATGGAGGCATACTTGGAGGGCATTCATTCATCGCAGGCTGACCAACGCAACTTGCTGAGGTCCATAGACTCCACACTGACTGCAGCAGTGGGTCTCCTGCAGCGCTACGTCCCACCCCCTACCCCTGCTCCTTCCACAATTCCCACTCCCATGCCTGTCCCACATACACCCAGACGTAAGCATGCACCCACCACAACAGACACAGGCACCACACCAGCAGGGAAGGTCCGCCGCACACCTCCTGACACGCACACACAGGGTGCAGTAGGCACACCCACTGGGTCGGGGGGCAAACGTGTGACACGCAGCCAGAGTGGGAGTCCGCATTCCACCCAATCCACTCCCTCCAAATCCCCTCCCCTCAGCTCTCCTGGCCACATATCCCCCAAAGACTCCTTCATGGCCGCTCTGTCCCTGAGCCCCACAGTGACGCCACCACGCAAGCGGTCAAGGAAGTCCTCGGTCAGGGTGGTTGAGTCCCCCCCCTGTCCACACCCTCCCCCAGTGGCGCTGCGACCCATCCCTCTGACCCCCCCCCCTCCTTGGGGCCTGTGGTTCCTTCGGGTGCAGGGGAGTCCCTGGAGGACCTTGCTAAGGTGTGCAGTGAGATCCTGGCCTCCGCCTTTGGCCCTGCCCCACCCCCTGTGGTGGAGTCCTCCATCCCTGCACCCACAACGCCTACCCTTCACCCTCCTGTCCCTGCGGTGCCTGTTTCTTCCCCCGCCCCATGATGCCCTAACCCCTGTGGAAGACAACGGATTGTAACTGTGCAGGCAAGCTAGGGGACACGCATCCCACTGTGTCCCCGATCCAGCTGGGACTCCTGGACTGCCCTATGGCCTTTGTTAATATTGGACTTACGTCATACTAGTTTTTTGCTCATGCTGAATAAAGCTATTTATTTTTTACCCTTGGAACACTCCTGCATTGCTGGCATTGCTGTTGGTGGGGCTGCTACATGGTTGTGGGTGTTGGTCATGTGTTGGGTGTGTGGGAAATGTAGTAGTGTGCTGCTCATAGGGGGGACCCTGGGATCTGTGTGCCATCACACGGTGTTAGCTACCTTTCTCCATTCATGTAAGCAGTTGCTGCATGTTGCAATTGTCCCAAGGTGTATTCCTTCCTCTGTGTACCCTGACTTCTTCCCTGCAGGGTGTCCCCTGACTTTGGCACAGAGCTGTGTGTCCATTAGCTGGGTGTGTGACGTAGTCCTTCACCTTTGCACATGCATGCTGAGCGATGTCTCCACCTGCATCATTCGTGGCATCCTTGGTAGTCATTGTACTTGTGTATGTGGCCTATTGACATGACTTCATGTGTACATGTTTTCTTTTCTGCGCTATGCATGCGTATACTCCCAGCCTCGCACACATGTGGTACATGTACTGCAGGGTGTTTGTGCACCTGACTGACATTTGTGGGCATGGTATCTGTGACTACTCCACCCTTTGCGTTCCATGGGCACTGCTGGGAGTGATGGGCCCCCACCCCTCCTGTCTCAGGGCACTGCTGGGAGGACTCTGCACACACCCCTCCTGCGTCTGGGCACTGCTGGGAGGACTCTGCACCCACCCCTCCTGTCTCAGGGCACTGCTGGGAGGACTCTGCACCCACCCCTCCTGTCTCAGGGCACTGCTGGGAGGACTCTGCACACACCCCTCCTGCGTCTGGTCACTGCTGGGAGGACTCTGCACACACCCCTCCTGTCTCAGGGCACTGCTGGGAGGACTCTGCACCCACCCCTCCTGTCTCAGGGCACTGCTGGGAGGACTCTGCACACACCCCTCCTGCGTCTGGGCACTGCTGGGAGGACTCTGCACCCACCCCTCCTGTCTCAGGGCACTGCTGGGAGGACTCTGCACACACCTCTCCTGCGTCTGGTCACTGCTGGGAGGACTCTGCACCCACCCCTCCTGTCTCAGGGCACTGCTGGGAGGTCTCTGCACACACCCCTCCTGTCTCTGGGCACTGCTGGGAGGACTCTGCACCCACCCCTCCTGCCTCTGGGAACTGCTGGGAGGACTCTGCACACACCCCTCCTGCGTCTGGTCACTGCTGGGAGGACTCTGCACCCACCCCTCCTGTCTCAGGGCACTGCTGGGAGGACTCTGCACACACCCCTCCTGTCTCAGGGCACTGCTGGGAGTGATAGGCCCCCACCCCTCCTGTCTCTGGGCACTGCTGGGAGGACTCTGCACCCACCCCTCCTGCCTCTGGGCACTGCTGGGAAGACTCTGCACACACCCCTCCTGCGTCTGGTCACTGCTGGGAGGACTCTGCACCCACCCCTCCTGTCTCAGGGCACTGCTGGGAGTGATAGGCCCCCACCCCTCCTGTGTCTGGGCACTGCTGGGAGGACTCTGCACCCACCCCTCCTGCCTCTGGGCACTGCTGGGAGGACTCTGCACACACCCCTCCTGCGTCTGGTCACTGCTGGGAGGACTCAGCACCCACCCCTCCTGTCTCAGGGCACTGCTGGGAGGACTCTGCACACACCCCTCCTGTCTCAGGGCACTGCTGGGAGTGATAGGCCCCCACCCCTCCTGTGTCTGGGCACTGCTGGGAGGACTCTGCACCCACCCCTCCTGTCTCAGGGCACTGCTGGGAGGACTCTGCACCCACCTCTCCAATTTCACAATATGTACGCTCATGACATACACGGATGTGGGTACACTCCATGCATTCGAGGTGGGGGTACGTGTCGTACTTACACTGTTGGGGTGGGGCTACGCTCCATGCATTCGAGGTGAGGGTACGTGTCTTACTTACACTGTTGGGGTGGGGGTACGCTCCATGCGTATGCGGGTATGGGTACGTGTCGTACTTACACTGTTGGGGTGGGGCTACGCTCCATGCATTCGAGGTGAGGGTACGTGTCTTACTTACACTGTTGGGGTGGGGGTACGCTCCATACGTACGCGGGTATGGGTACGGGTCGTACTTACACTGTTGGGGTGGGGGTACGCTCCATACGTACGCGGGTGGGGGTACGAGTCGTACTTACACTGTTGGGGTGGGGGTACGCTGCATACGTACGCGGGTGGGGGTACGGGTCATACTTACACTGTTGGGGTGGGGGGCACGCTCCATACGTACGCGGGTGTGGGTACGGGTCGTACTTACACTGTTGGGGTGGGGGGTACGCTCCATACATACGCGGGTGTGGGTACGGGTCGTACTTACACTGTTGGGGTGGGGGTACGCTCCATACGTACGCGGGTGTGGGTACGGGTCGTACTTACACTGTTGGGGTGGGGGTACGCTGCATACGTACGCGGGTGGGGGTACGGGTCGTACTTACACTGTTAGGGTGGGGGTACGCTCCATACGTACGCGGGTGGGGGTACGTGTCGTACTTACACTGTTGGGGTGGGGGTACGCTCCATACGTACGCGGGTGTGGGTACGGGTCGTACTTACACTGTTGGGGTGGGGGTACGCTCCATAAGTACGCGGGTGTGGGTACGGGTCGTACTTACACTGTTGGGGTGGGGGTACGCTGCATACGTACGCGGGTGGGGGTACGGGTCGTACTTACACTGTTGGGGTGGGGGTACGCTCCATACGTACGCGGGTGTGGGTACGGGTCGTACTTACACTGTTGGGGTGGGGGTACGCTCCATACGTACGCGGGTGTGGGTACGGGTCGTACTTACACTGTTGGGGTGGGGGTACGCTCCATGCATACGGGGTGGGGGTAGGGTCCGTACATATCCGTCCCCACACTATGTGATGCTTGTGCGGGCCGTACCCAGGCCTTTGCCACGTGGGTACGAGCCGTCCCGCCATTGTTGGGGTGACGTGGGTGTGGGCGTGGTACGACTCGTACCCACGCTCTTCAGGCGTGGGTACGGGACGTACCTGTCTGGTTGTGTTGCCGGTTCGCGTCGTGACGGACTTCCGTTGTGGCGGTCGCTGGCTTAGCTGGACACGCCCCCACCCCCTCGTAGTGACCAGGGCATGGGAGTCAGGTATGTCCTGGGCATGTGTGCTGTGTGACTTTGGTGGGGGGTTTGTGGCCTGCCCTGGTCCTGCCACCCCCACCCCACCCCACTTTCCCCCCTCCCTTAGTTGTTCTGACCTTCTGCGGCGTCTGCGTCCGAACCTGTAGAGGAGGTCGACTGCTATGAGGGCCGGGATGACACGTAGGTTCGGGTCCATGTCTGTCCGTCGCGTACGGGTCCTCCTTGTTCGCGTCGTCCTGTCTGTCCGTCGCGTACTGGTCCTCCTTGATCGCGTCGTCCTGTCTGTCCGTCGCGTACTGGTACTCCTTGTTCGCGTCGTCCTGTCGCGTACTGGTCCTCCTTGTTCGCGTCGTCCTGTCTGTCCGTCGCGTACTGGTACTCCTTGTTCGCGTCGTCCTGATTTCCCGGTAGTTTTTGGCAGCCGGAAAATATTCACCGTGCGGGATGACGTCGGTGCGAATCGTAATTCCTGGTTCGTGAATGGCAGGCTGCGAGCGTCCCGACGTCAGGTCGGCGCTTTCCCGGATCGCATTTGTATGTTTATTTTGTTCGGTCGGGGATTTTTGCGATTCGTACGGAAATGGTGTTCCCGTGCGAATCGTAATTCCATGTTTGTAAATTTTGACGACCGGGTACGCGTCGGACGGAGAATATGCTCCGTCCGACGGTTCGTACCCGGTTTTTACAGGATCGTAATTGGCACCCAAGTGTACTAATTGGTGGGGTTTGGCCTATAGACTTTGTTGCTCTACTCTGTATATCAGCCTGTGCTTCTTTAATCCGTCAAGTTCCTGTAATTTTATCGTTTTTCATCTAGCTTGTATCATGTCACTCTATATATATATTGTCTTTTGCACCACCATTGGTGATGGGTTACTTTTTACTTTTTTCTTATTCTTTCCTACGCTGTTTTTTCAATCTTTGGAATGGTTTTTGCTCCTCTGGTTTTTTGATTTTATATATTGCGCATGATTTACTTATTACGTGTTTTTGCCCCACAGACCAACAGTTTTAGCTTGAGTGATGCCCGACTTCAAAACTAAATTATGGTTATAAGTAAACCAATTGGTTGTGCATACAGACTGTAATATTAATTGCGCCCTGAAGAAGGAGCTCACTGGACTTCATGGGATCTCCGAAACGCGCGTCGGCGCTTTTGTCTTTTGTTTATTGTTTAGGTTTCTTATATATGTGTTATCGTATTGTGTAATGCATTGTTTTGCTTAGTATTTTGTGTTAGGTATTTTTGTACTTTTTTCATGTATCAACTGTGATGAGCTTCTGTATGTTTGTCTTATTTGTCGGGCCTAGGAATTGTTTCCTTTTTTAAGTCTGCACTATATTGTGTGTATTATGAACAAAAAATGAATAAAAAATGAATACTAGTAGTGACTTCACTACAGTATATATACAAAAAATAAATTTTTGATAAATAAATGAAAGAAAAAACTTTTTTACAAATCTACTTTTGGTCTGTGGGCATATTTTATTCAATGGACTAATTGCCTACTAGTATTATATTAGTGTGGGGATAGCGTTTTTCTTTTTTGATAGTGCCGTACGTGACGACCCGGCCGGCGCATAGGAAGTACGCATCGTACTTGTCATGCGGGAAACTGCTATAGATACTGCTTCCGGGCGACACGGTTCCTCTTTATGAGTTAAGGCTCGGACGGAGAATGGGGCTTGATTCACAGCCTACGTGTCGGTCGTGTTTTTGGCAGTTATGCGCATCGTACTTCCTCTACAGGACGGACCGGCTCTGGGTACGTGTCGGTCGCACGGTAAGGCTACGGACAGCTGTCCGACCGGTCATCGGAATCGGCCCCTTTGGGGAGAGGATGTGGTGTTACTTCCAGAGCTGCAGACTTTGCAACTGGGGAACCAGGTTGGAGTTTCTGCTTCAGCTCGACATTCTGTGATTCTGGTCAAATCACTTAATCTCCCCATGTCTACAACCAAAATGAATTTGTTCTTGTGTGATGTAACCAATGCTCATGTAAAGCACTCCAATACCTGACAAGTCTGCACTATATAAAACTGCAAAAACACAAAAAATAAGTGTTTTGCACACTTCTGTCATTGGGCTACATCTGGGTGATATTTGTGCTACATTTGGGCTCTTTTGTCTCTGGTGGCCATCTTGGGAGATTAATTTGTTATGAAGTTTCCTAATTTCCTCATTTACTACAGTCTCCTCAGTAGGAAAAGCGTTCCGTTTTTTACTTTGATTCCATCAAGAAGGTAATCAGATATGTCACACATTTGCCATAAATTCTGAATGTTAGCACTCTAGTTGCTCATTAGATCACTGTAGTAAAGCTGCTGCTCACCACGGAAGTCTACTGCTGGTATTAAAAGTGCATGTTTCAGTCTGCATGTCAGAATTTTTTAACAAAATAGGAGAGGATTTGAGAAGTCACTCAAAATGTGCCCTAATTTTTCTTTCTTCAGCACTAATCATAATTTCTATGGCAAAATGAACCCCTCATTGTGTTCCTTTTTAAATTAAATGTTTTAAGTGTTACCAGTTTGTTCCAATCAAGATGGCTTCAGGTGTGCCATACTTTTGTCATAAGTAAGACAGTAAGCACTCTAGTTGTTCTTAAGAACACTCTGGGACATTCTGTCATTGAGCTATATGTGGGCTACATCTGGATGATATTTGTGCTACATTTGGGCTCTTTTGTGTCTGGTGGCCATCTTGGGAGACTTATTTGTTATGAAGTTTCCTAATTTCCTCATTTACTGCAGTCTCCTCAGTAGGAAATACTTACAGTTTTTTACTTTGGTTCCATCAAGAAGGCATTCAGATGTGTCACACATTTGACATAAATTCTGAATGTTAGCACTCTAGGTGCTCATTAGATCACTGTAGTAAAACTACTGCTCACCAGGGAAGTCTGCTGCTGGTATTCAAAGTGCACGTTTCAGTCTGCATGTCAGAATTGTTTAATGAAATAGTAGAGGATTTGAGAAGTCACTCAAAATGTGCCCTAATTTTTCTTTCTGCAGCACTAATCCTACCTTCTATGGCAAAATGACCTCCTCATTTTGTTCCTTTTTAAATTAAATGTTTTAAGAGTTACCACTTTATTACAATCAAGATGGCTTCAGGTGTGCAATAAGTTTGTCATAAGAAGGACTGTAGCGCTCTAGTTGTTCTTTAGAACACTCTGGGAAGCTGCAGTAGAACACAAAGGAATCAACTGACAGTCTCTGCCCTTGTTGGATGTACATGTTTTACCGAACGCCAGTAGGTAAAATATATATATATTGAAACGCATATGGAGCAATGAACAGGACCTACTGCAAGCTCAAGGGGAATGTATAAAACGGTTTCGGTAGAGAGGATACAGTAAGAAATGTCTAGAAAATGCCCTCATGAAAAGTAACCGAGAATCCAGGGAAGCTCTTGTAAAAACGAAACTCAAGGGGTCCAAGACAACTGAGACACAGGACAAATTCAGATTCATTTTTAAATTTAATCAACAGGAAGGGGCAATACGAAAAATAATCAAAAGAAATTGGCATTTGATCAGACAAGATCCTGTTATTGGCCCCACTGTTCCTCAACAACCTGCAATCACATATTGTCGAGGAAAATCCATGAAAGATTGTTTAGTAAAAAATGATCCATTTGAATCCCCAGTTCAGAACACATGGCTATCGCAACGTGTGGGAGTCCATAAATGCAAAACCTGCAAGGTCTGTCAACATGGTATATCTAAAACCAGTTACAAGACGGCATTCAGTGACAAAGAAATTTCTATAAATAAGGTGCTGAATTGCAAAACAGATCATGTAATCTATGTGCTGGAGTGCCCCTGTAAACTAAGGTATGTGGGTAGCACTGTCCTACAAGGCCATAAATGGATACTCCAGCACATACGAGCAATCAGAAATAATGATCCAGCATACCCAGTGGCCCGCCATTTTAACGAAAAACACGGCGGAAACCCCAAGGAACTACAGTATTACTTGGTTGACACCATTCCAATAACAAAGAGGGGAGGTGATCGTGAAAAAGCATTACGGAAATTAGAGATGATCTATATTCTAAATCTCGACACCAAACACCCCAGGGGTCTTAATGCCACTGAAGAACTCCATTCGAGTCTATGTCTATAAAAACAAATTGTGGGCCTTGCAATAATTAACAGCATTGTATGTGAGTCCATTAAAATCTTTCGGATACTTATATAGTTATACATATACATACTTCTTAACTTTTACATGATTCATTGATAGCAATTGTGTTATGTTATTTTATTAATTTATCATGCAATGACTGAATTGTCAATTTAATTTAATTTAATTTAATTAATGAATTTAATTAATTAACCCATTCCCTTCATTCCATTTTCTTCGCTACGAATGTCCTTAACATCATAGGCAATAAAATAGCATTATACAACACAGCTGCCTAAAACCTGCCATGTACATATAGGTTCCTTTTCTCTTTTTTATTCACAGGGTTATGCACAGTTGGGAGATAAAGTAGATAAATAGCACTAAATAGGGTTTACATTATGATTGGGGGTTTTTATGTAATTTCAATAAATAATAATAAAAAATATATAACAAATATTTTAAATTACAGGTATAGGTAACATTTAGTATAGTAAGGTTTCAAATTGGATGGATGTTCCAGTAATATCTAAACATGTAAATACAGGTTTAAATTGGCCAAAACAATAGGGATTCTATAAAAGTTGAGGTATTTAAACCAGGACACAAGCCAATAACATAAAGAGGGAAAATAATAGGATTAAAAGCAACAGAACTGAACATATATAGTGGAAATATTTATAGATGCAAGATTGATTTTTTAAATTAATTGAGTATGTATTTATTTATATATTTATATATTTTTATATATTTATATTTAATGCTTTTTTGTATACTTTTTAACATCAATATATATGTATTTAATTATTTATTTATATATTTCCAAGTATCTGTTGATTGTAAGTGAATGGCATTTATGCATTTTGAATATGAACCTAGGGTATCTTAAAATATAACCACAACCTCTGTTCCTTGCTTGTTACCTATTTTTGCACTGTCACTTTAAGTTTTAGTCACATGACATATAGCTCTAAAAAAACTCAAAAGTATTTAAACAACTGGTATGGCCGACAGCGCGTCATGTGATCAAGTCCCCTGAGACGGCCGAAACGCGTCATGGCTGCTGCAACATTTGAAGAGTTCAAATAAAATACAGCTTCTGAGCCATGGTGGTCCACGCTCTTTCTTTTGCCCAAGGGAGACCGGCGAAACGGGAAGGAGTCTAATTGGATATATATATATATATACGTTTCCTTTGTTCGCCACAAATTCCGCTCACAAAAGCAACGGGTGCCACTACCTGGCAGAGGTGATTCTGCGCAAATTGGCAAACTAAAACCTTGACAGGAAAAAAATGTAGCACACTCCGTAGTCCGTGAAATGTTACTTTCACTGCACCATAGCTAACACGTGTGTTTCCGCCATGACAGCCTTTGTCAATGTCAGCATTACTTCTGGCTGGTTTGTTTTTCTTGTAAACCTCACCACCTGTTGTCAACGTCATAGTAAATGGACTACATCTATAAAGTGAAAGCAAATTAGGCTTATCAGTTTGGCCATCTTAACCAATCACAGATCTACATGGCTATTATAACATATTGCTACACATTTATATGCGTATTATACCAACAAATTCATGATAATAATCATGATCAATCCATAAGAGTGCATCTGCATCTGCCCGATTGCATTTCTCTTCATAATTGAGCCTTGTATGGGTAATGTAAAAGATTGTATTGAGCGATTCAATTCATTTAATACAATTTCATCCTACACGTCACTGCACTTTAAAATTGATAAATTTCATAACATTATATTGGCATTATTACCTAATGTACCAATCATTTAATCCATATCATAATAAAGTGCGAGTCTGCTCAATATCTCATATAAAGTGCCTGTGCTTGTGGTTTCTCTATAAAGTGTCTGCATGCCTTTGAAGAGTCTCTATTTAAAGTGACTATGTACCCCTACCTTGAAAATAACTAAGGGGGTCATTACGAATGCGGAAGGCCCGCCAGCCGTGCGGTGGCGGGCCCTCCGCCATCGGACAGCAATTCTCCCCTGCCGCATTACGATGGCGGAGGGAATCGCTTTGCGACCGCGGTGGTCGCAGATACCGCCCGCCATGCTTCTGCCACTGGCAATCATTACGATTGCCTGGCAGAGCGGTCAGCATGTTTGAAATGGTGGCGGTGCCTAGGAGGCACCGTCCACCATATTACGATGCTGGCTGCAGCCAGCCTTTCCGTGGCGTGTAAACCGCCATTAAAAGGCTGGCTGGATTGGTTTTGGGGGCCTGTTAAGAGTCCCCCTTGTGTTGGGGGGAGGTGGTTGTGCACTGGGGGGGCAACCTTTCATTTCCCTGCACTGAGTGGCAGGCACCGCATGGTGCCTGCCACGTAGTGCAGGGAAAGGCACTACATGCATTTTTACTATAGCGGTGGGTGCTGCAGCCAGTAGCACCTGCCGCAATGGTAAACATGCAAGATGCGACCACCATGGTGGTGGTCGCATTGTCATTTCACGTGCAGGACCGCCGTATTGCAGGCGTGCGGTTCCAAGCACCACTACGGTGGCGGGCAGACTCGAGTCCGCCATCGTAATTATCTCCTAAGTGCCTACCAATAATGACTTAACTATCCTATAAATACAATATCTAAATTGTTTTAAAAAAAATCTAAAATAAAAAAAGGGAGTTTGCCGGAGCTCAAACTTTATGGACAAAATGGCGCACAGACTGGAAGATGTGGGGAGAGGAAGAGGGAGGGAAGGAGAGTGATAAGGGTATAGAAGATAAGAAGGAAGGAGAAATATAGAAGGGAATATGCCAGTGAAGAAGGATACGGATTACTGCATCTCTATGTATTCAGGGAAAACCTGATTATCGGAGAATAGTGATAGCTTTGTATACCTTCCTCATCCTTCTTACTAAATTCTTAAGAAGAAATCTTCTTTGTATTGATTATTTCTATTCAACTGCAACTAGGTACATACAAACATTGAAACTCATAACAAAATTATTAAACAACAAAAATGATTCCATATATCTTACTATTCCTTCTTACTAATGTCGGAGGGACATACCTTCTTCTTATGGTGTAATGTTTTTCAGTGAAAGCTAGATTACTATTTAACCTAAAGGGATCCACATTTCCTCTTCACTATTTTAACAATATTGAGTGCGGGTCCTCAACTCTATGATGTATCTTGGATTCTGATTTGCATAGTGTTCTCACCCTGTCCTCACCCCTCTCAGATATGGGCACATGATCAATGCAACAAAAACTTACAAGATTACTGTTGCTCTGGTGGAATGCAGCGAAGTGTCTTGCCACTGGGTAGTTATTTTGTTTGCTGGTTATCACCAGAGTATGTTACAGCACTATCTTTTTAGCCAGATGTATCGTTCTACCCACATACATCAGGTTGCACAGACAGACCAGGCAATAAATTACAAAATTGGTGTTCCAATTGAGCAATTTGGTGATGGGTTTTCTGGTTTTCCTTCCTGGAACTGGGTAGTCCCTGATTTTGACACTTCTCTTACATGCTTTGCATCTTGTGCATGGAAAGAAGCCTGTTATTCTAGGTTTCTCTGTAGTTTTACTTGTAAAGTGACTATGGACCAGACGGTCTTTCTGTGATGTATTCTTTCTATAAGTGACACTTAGATGTGGACATTAAGGTGTCGATCGCGATCCGGTAAAAATTTCCCCCGTACGACTCGTATCCGGTCTTTTTACCGTACGAATCGTACAAGTGCCGTACAAACTGCCAATTACGATTCGCATGGGAAAAAGACCATACGAATCGCATTGGGAATTATTCCCCATACGTCCTCGGGTCGGAAAATGTGTCCGACACGTCCTCAGACGATTTACCGTACAAATGTGAAAAGTGAAGTCCGACCGAGGAATCACGATCCATCCCGTGCGTCCGATGTCACAACCGTATGGAAAAAACAGCGTCCGCACCGAACTCCCATAGCAACCATGAAGACATGTGCCCCCATACGCGCCCAACACTCCCCCCAGCCCCCTAACATTTGAGACGTACCCCCCGTGTATGTACACCCCCACCTGTGTATGTACACCCGTGTACGTGTCGTACCCCCGTGTATGTACACCCGTGTACGTGTCGTACCCCCCGTGTATGTACCCCCGTGTACGTGTCCTACCCCCTGTGTATGTACACCCGTGTACGTGTCGTACCCCCCCGTGTATGTACACCCCTGTATGTGTCGTACCCCCCCTGTATGTACACCCGTGTACGTGTCGTACCCCACTGTGTATGTACACCCGTGTACGTGTCGTACCCCCCGTGTATGTACACCCCTGTACATGTCGTACCCCCGTGTATGTACACCCCTGTACGTGTCATACCCCCACCCGTGTATGTGCACCCGTGTACATTAGACTCGTACCCCCACCTGTGTATGTACACCCGTGTACGTGTCGTACCCCTCCGTGTATGTACACCCCTGTATGTGTCGTACCCCCGTGTATGTACACCCCTGTACGTGTCGTACCCCCGTGTATGTACACCCCTGTACATGTCGTACCCCCGTGTATGTACACCCCTGTACGTGTCGTACCCCCACCCGTGTATGTACACCCCTGTACGTGTCGTACCCCCACCCGTGTATGTGCACCCGTGTACATTAGAGTCGTACCCCCACCCGTGTATGTACACCCGTGTACGTGTCGTACCCCTCCATGTATGTACACCCCTGTACGTGTCGTACCCCCCGTGTATGTACACCCCTGTACGTGTCGTACCCCCGTGTATGTACACCCCTGTACGTGTCGTACCCCCACCCGTGTATGTACACCCCTGTACATGTCGTACCCCCACCCGTGTATGTACACCCCTGTACGTGTCGTACCCCGACCCGTGTATGTGCACCCCTGTACGTGTCGTACCCCCACCCGTGTATGTGCACCCGTGTACATTAGAGTCATACCCCCACCCGTGTATGTACACCCGTGTACGTCAGAGTCGTACCCCCACCACAACCTCCTAAGTACGGAGCGCACCCCAGGCCCCAACATCACAACCGCATGTACGAGTCGTACCAAGCCACACACAAGGACAGCACTGTACAACAAAATGGCCCATGTACACCCCGTACACACGCTAAAAACGCACGTACACAACCAGGACAAAACAAAACAACACAAGAATACACCATTCGAATGGCACAAAGCCACTAAACATGTCCAACAACCACTAAAACAACACATTCACTGACCTGCAACTGCCAAAAACAAACAGAGGGCCCAAACACCACCACTCCTTATAACACACCCACCCAAACTTCAAACACAGCCACACCCACCAATGGACCAATAAAAAGGGCCCACACACACAAACCATGAGCCTTTGCAACGGGGGCGTGGCCAACTGGCGAACATGGCGGACGCCAGTGCTTGAGGCTCCGACCGTTACCCCCGCTTAATCCTGTCAGTTCTCCTGTGAAGTGGGCAGCTCTGGCCCGTAAAGCGCTGGTCGGGTGCGGGACGACGGCGGGGACGATCCCTGAGGCCCGGGAGCCGTGGGGTGGCCGCCTCTGGACGGGACCTGCGAGACGAGGACGCATGAGGCTGCCCGCGCGGCGGAGCTGATCGCTAGCGGCGGCCGCCGGCTTGAAGACGAGTCGGGCGAGCGGAGGACGGGGAGCGGAGTGACCTACGAGGCCCCGTGTGATTGCGGTGGGGGCTGCCGGGGGGCTCCCGGCTGGAGACTGCGGTGCGGCGGAGGGCCTGCTGCGGTGGAACGCAGAGGAGTGGCGGCGGCGGCCTGGGCCGCGCTGCGGTGGCCTGTCGCGGCCCGCGAGGACACTGGTGACGGCGGCGGGCGGAGCTGAGCCCTGGGGGAGCAACGCGGCTGGCCTGAGCAGCCCGCATGCAGTGAGGCCTGCAGCCCGGACACGGCGGACGGAGAGCTGGGGGCCTTGGGACGCCGTGGGCCCCGCGAAGGCGACGAGTGCAGAGGCGCCACGACGAACAGTGAGTTGCTGGGGGCTGTGGAGCCTGCGGAGCGGCCTGCGCTACCGTTGCGGGGAGAGCGGCGACCTGTGATCGCGCCTGGGCAGGTGCGCTTCAGGAGAGGTGGAGCGGAGCGGCCGCCTCAGGGACACAGAGGCAGAGTGGAGGAGTGACTTGACAGCCTGAAGGGCCCGGAGGCTGGGGGACGCTCGCTGCCGGGAGCCTGTGGACCGGTGCGGGCGGTGGCGGGCGCCATCTTGCGAGGGACGCCATTTTGGGAGAGCCGGCGGCGGCCCTCTGGGAGAGGGTGCCCACCGTTGTGAACAATAGTGAAGTCCAGGCGCCCGGGCAGTAGGAGAACCTCTGGGTGGCTGAGTGAGGCGCGCTGGGCGTGGGGGGCCCCCCGGACGTCCCCGGTAGCCGGAGTGCTGGATCAGTGACATTCCATGTGCCCGGGGGCCCAGCAGATAGCCGGCGGGCACCGGTCGGGTGTACCCGGCGACATTGGGGTGGCGCCAGCCTAAACACAGTAGGCGCCGCTGAAGGGAGCCACGGGAGTCTCCGGCGGGCGCCGGTCGGGCGTACCCGGTGCAGCTGGAGAGTGACGGGTGAGAGTCTGGCTGGTCGTGGCCGGCGCCAGTGAGGGGAGCCGCAGGAGACCCCACCGACTGGCACATTTCGGAAAAGAGGGCAGTGGCGAGCTGACCTGGGGAGAGGCGCACGACATACTGGTCCAGGAGCCCTGCGGACCTTGGGGCCTGCTGCTTGCCCGCACTGGTGGCCGCGCAGAGGGGCGCAACGTATAGGAGCAGAGGTGCAGCCATCGGGCCGCGCCCGCGACACCAGGAGACAGCCTGCGGATGCCGACGGCTCAACAATACGTGATGGGCCGGCTCCGTGACAAAACGCAGCAGGGACAGTCATGCACAGGGAGCTTGGACACCACGCAGGCCCGTCCAGGGGGGGACGCGGAGCCACAATCGGCGGCCCTGTCGGCCAAGATGGACATCATGCTTGCGGCGGTGGAGAAACTCAGCGCCAGCCTGGAGCAGACGAGAGAGTCCTTAGAAGTCAGGATTGATAAGGTCACCTCCGACTTCACGCTCCTCCATGCGGACCACCGCAAGCTGGCTGAGAGGGTCACGGTCCAGGGCCAGACGCTTCGGGAGCTCCAGCCAGTCACCCAGAGCCATGGTGCTGCGCTGCAGGATGTGTTGGACAGGGTTAATGCGCTTGAAGACCGGGTCGATGAAGCAGAAGGGCGCTCCCGTCTCAATAATGTACGCGTCGTGGGACTTCCAGAGGGCATGGAAGGAAGGAACCCGGAGCAGTATATAGAGCGCTGGCTGAAGGACCTCTTGCCGTAAGGGGCGCTATCCCAACACTTTGTGGTGGAAAGAGTGCACAGGGTGCCAGCGCAGCAACCCAAACCAGGGGCCCGGCCCCGCCCGTTCCTCTTCAGGCTCCTGAACTATCGCGACCGGGACGTGGTCCTGAGTGAAACACGCAAATCTGGAGACCCGACGGTTGGCAGTAGTCGCGTCATGTTCTTCCCCGACTACACCGCGGCTGTGCAACAGCGCAGGAGCAACTACTTGGCGGTGAAGAGGCAACTTCGGGAACTGGAGCTGCCCTACTCCTTGCTGTTCCCGGCCCGTCTGCGAGTGGTGGCAAAGGAGGGGACCCGCTTCTTCGACTCCCCGGCGGATGTCTGGGACTGGCTGGAGGAGACGGGGCAGTGGACGGGGGAGAGACCCGCGGGCGCGGAACCTGACGGCCGCCCGGAGAGAGGACCCAGGAGGCGCAGGAGGCGGGGAGCCCGACAGCAGATGCGGATGGGGCTGGTGGCGCCTAGCCCTGAGCGGATCAGAGTGGAGCGACAGGAGGTCCTTGATGCGGTGGCGACTCTGGGGATGCCACACAGTGGAGACTGCATGGAGACTGGAGCGTGCAGTGCCCTGGGGACCAGTGGTGCCTCGTCCCCGTCCACGGTGATCTCGGAGGAACTGGCTCTACCGGTGGTGACCCCACAGACTGCTGACTTGATTGTGTGATGGGACACTGCCGCACCGCACTGGGGTGGGAGCCATGCGGGGTAGGTATGCCCACGCACCTGTCCTGCAACTGCGCACCTGGGGGAGGGGCGGGGACCTGAGAGAGAGGGGGTTCTTTCATGAAGGGCATAGACTTAGTGCGGGGGGCGCCCGGCAGTGCAGGGCGGCTTGCTTGTGGCGCGTGCCGCTGGACGTTACAGTGGGGGGTCCCTGCTGCCGCGCCCTCGAGCTCGGACAGCGCGACAGTTTCATGCTAGATAAGCTGCTGCTTTTCCCTTCACTTAGAGGAGATTGGGGAGGGGGGAAATTGTGCCAACTTGTCGACACTCCCGCGCGTACCCCATCAGACACTGTACTGACACACTGCATTGTTAATTAGTTTCTTTGAAGTTTGGACGGATGCCCCGTTGGGAATACGCCCCTTTTGTTCTACTGTTCACAGCAGTTACACTGTTTACATGGCAGCGCATTTATATGTTCCCCTGGGTCGCGTGGCCGGCCCCTCATCCTCCTCCCCGGGTGCGGACGCTCTACTTCCAGCCCGGCTGGCTTTTCCACCTTCACGATGACACACACTAATGTTGTGACTTGGAATATACGGGGCATGCACACACCGTCAAAGCGCTACTCCATCTTCTCCTACTTACAACGCCACTCTGTTGGGATCACCCTCCTGCAGGAGACGCATATGTCGCAGCTAGAACTGGGTAGGCTTTCCAGGCGATGGAGAGGGCACACATATGGCACCACTTATTCGGCGCATGCGCGCGGCACACTGATATGGGTGCGAGCGGGGGTCCCTTTCCGGTGCGAGGAGGTGGTGGTGGACGGTGAGGGCAGGTACACGCTGGTGCGGGGAAAATTGAACGGGCAGGAGATCTTGCTGGGGTCGATATACGCGCCCAATGTGGATCAGCCGTCCTTCCTGGAACGCCTGACACAAATCCTGCACCCTTATGCGGGGCTCCCCTGGCTGCTGGGGGGGGACTTTAACATGGTGCTGGATGTCCAGCTGGACAGATCCTTCCCTCCCCTGCGTGCTGCGATGGTGGAGTCCAACGCTCGGGCGCTGGGGGACTGGCTTGCGCACTGGGCGCTACAGGACCTGTGGCGCACCCTCCACCCGAGGGACAGGATATATTCTTATTACTCGGCGGTGCACGATCTACACGTCCGGCTGGACAGGTTGGTGGGCTCGCAGTCACTACTCCCGCTTATAGCGCGTTCTGAATATCTGGGCCGAACGCACTCCGATCATAACCCTTTGTGGTTCCAGCTTAGCTGGGTGGTGGAACGGCAGCCGGTGCCCACCTGGCGGCTTCAACCAAGCGCGCTTGAGGACCCGGAATTTAGATCTTCCCTTGGCACGGCCATTCTGGCATACTTTGAAGCAAACGAAGGGACTGCGAGTGATGCACTGGTGGAGTGGGAGGCCCATTAGGCGACCATCCGCGGCCACTGCCTGGGGGCCACCTGGAACATACGCAGGGGCCTCTTGGACTGTCTGACGAGCCTGGAGAATGAACTCCTGCGGCATGAGAGGGAGGGAGAAGGAGGGGGTCGGCACTCACACACCCTGGCAGACCTTCGGGAAAGGCACGTGGACCTCCTGGAGCGGCTCCGGTGCCACAACTATGCTGCGCACACAGCCAGGACGCACACTAGGGCGGACAGGGCGGGCCGCCTCCTGGCCTGGCTCATACGGCAGGAGGACCGACGTGCCCCTATAGGAACGATCCGTAGCGAGGATGGCACGCTAGTCCACACACAGCGTGAAATACACCGGGCCTTTGCTGACCACTATAGGCAACTGTACAAAGCGAGGGGGACTGGCCCCCCGCATCTTCTTGGGGACTTTCTGGCCTCTGTCCAGCTCCCCGAGGTCACGGCGGCACACAATGGGGAACTCGCCGGACCTCTCTCTCTGGAGGAAATTGGGGAGGCAATTCAATCAATGGCATCCGGGAAGACGCCGGGGCCAGATGGCCTGCCCGCGGAATACTACAAAGCATACCGAGAGTCCCTGGCGCCGCTGCTGAGAGAGCTCTACAATAAAGCACTTGAGGTGGGGTCGCTCCCCCCTTCTATGCGGGAGGCGTTCCTGGTCTCCCTGCCCAAGCCTGACAGAGACCACACGGAGCTGGGCTCCTACCGTCCCTTAGCGATGCTTAACGTGGATTACAAAATCCTCGCCAAAGTGCTGGCGGAGCGGCTGGCGCCGGTGGTCCCTCATCTGGTGCACACCGACCAGAATGGCTTTGTCCCGGCACGGTCAACGTCCCTGAACATTCGGCGATACTTCAGGGTAGCAACCGAGGCAGTGCACAGGTGGCCCAGAGCGGGGTGCCTCATCTTGGACTTAGAGAAGGCATTTGACAGTCTGGAGTTGGGTTACTTAGCCGAGGTGCTGCTGCGATATGGGTTGGTCCGGGAATTCCTGAAGATGGTCGACCTGTTATACAGGCGACCCACGGTCCGTGTCCGACTGGGCCATCACGTCTCGGAGGCGATACCGGTGGGCCGCGGCACCCGCCAGGGGTGCCCGCTCTCCCCGCTCCTGTTCGCCCTGGCAATTGAGCCTCTGGCTGTGGCCGTGCGGGCAACCCTGGGAGATGGTATACGGTTGGGGGACGCCGTCCACCACGTGTCGCTCTACGCTGATGACCTGTTGGTCTATGTGCAGGATGTGGGGCGTGTCCCGGAGGAGCTGCCGCGGCTGCTGAGGACGTTCGCCGCTATCTCGGGGCTACGTGTGAACGCAGCCAAATCCTGCCTGCATGCCTTTAGCGCCGGTATTGACGATCCGAGATACTGCCTGGATGGCACGCTGGTCCAATGGAAGGAAGACACCTTCCACTATTTGGGGATCCAAATTTACCGATGCCCGGCCGACCTCTTCGATGGGAATCTGGGGAGGGCGGTCACGGCGCTCAGGTCGCGGGTGCACTTCTGGAGCGCACTCCCACTGACGATCACGGGCAGGGTGGCGCTGGCCAAAATGGTCATGCTCCCCCGCCTCCTGTATTACTTCGCCAACCTGCCGATGTATATTCCCCCCGCATTTTTTGGTAAACTTAATCAGCTGCTGCGGGACTTTGTCTGGGGTACTGCCAGACACAGGCTGGCGCTCGCGAAGTTGTTTCTACCGACAGACAGAGGTGGTCTAGCCGCCCCTTGCTTTGAGCACTACTACCTGGCCGCTCAATTACAATGGGTGGCCCGCTGGGTAGCTGATAGGGGCAGGGACGACACGGCCTCGGGGTTGGCCCCTTACTCACTGGAGCGAATAACCAGGTCCTTCCATCCTCTCCACAGGGTCGCGCGCCCGCTACCACTCCTTCTGGAAGTGGCGCATAGGTGTTTCCGGAGGGCCTTGTTCCTCACGTATACTATTGTCCCGTATGCGCCGGCAATACCGCTGGAGGGCTCCCCTGGTGGAGGAGGGGTGCTCACGGCCCCCGTGCTGGCGGATTGGTGGGGAGCTGATGTGCGCACGTTGGGAGATCTGTACCGGGAGGGCGAGCTCATACCGTACGAGACCCTGGTATCGGAGGACGGGCTCCCGCCCGGTGGGTTCCTGACGCATCGCTCGCTGATAGCGAGCATGACCGCCCAGTGGGGGGATATGGCCTCGGAACCCACCCTGCATCTGACCATGCAATACTTGCATGTCATGGGGAGGGGAGGGCACTTGATCCGCTGGTTTGCAGCTTCGCTGAGGGAGCTGTCGTCCATTAGCCTGGATCGCCTCCGCGCTAAGTGGGATCTGGACCTGGGAAGACCGCTGGAGGACAGGGAGTGGGAAAGGATACTCAAGGGCCCGGTGCGTATACCCCGAAACTTGCGGTTCCGCCAAATTCAGTTATTTATTGTGCACAGAGCTTACTTCACGCCGGAGTTAATTAACCGGTATTTTCACCGTACTGACGCAGTGTGCCCTAGATGTAGTGAGCTGGGGGCGGGTTTCCTGCATATGTTGTGGAGCTGTTCACGGTTGGGCGTCTACTGGAGATCGGTCAGTGGGCTGCTGATAGAGAGTGTGGGCCGCAACATCCCATTCGACTGGCCCGAACACATATTGCACCACTTTAAACGATCGCGTAAGGATAAGGTGACGTCTCGATTCCTAGACCTGGGGCTAGTGGTAGCGGCACGCCTCATTACGAAGCGGTGGAAAGCACATGAACCGCCGCGCGTGCAGGCTTGGAGTGCCTCATTTCAGGCATGGGCCGGGGCAGAGGGGACCGCCATCCAGAGGGAGGAAACACTGGGCCTGCGGAGGGAACCCATGGCAGATCGCTGGAGGCAGCTGTTGGGGAAGCTCAGACGCCTAGGCGCGGAGGGTTGCGCGGGGTCACAGGAGGTGGCCGACGGAGCTGGCGTGGGTGGGGGTGGATCGGGGGATGCCCCTCTGTCGAGATGATAGGACCCTGCCTGCTTTCTCCCTTAGCGCCGCGACACCCACACTTGCATAGCGACGTTCACAGCCGAGGCACACACATGGGGGATCCTCGGGGGGGTGTGGAGGGGCGGGGGGTTACTGACAGCTGGGGGGGTATTGAGCCTGTATGTACAGTCTATGCTGCCATTGTTAAGGTTTTGTTATGTATAATCTTTGGGACTTGCGGGTATTTTGCCTGTTCTTCACTACCTGAATGGGGCGGGAGGCACCCGCGCACAGACACGGAGCCTGGCTGAGGTACGGTTACTACCGTAACTTCCGATGTGACTGCACCGGGACTGTCAAAGAGACTGTAGCTGGCTCCGCTGTGGACAGTGATCACAAATTAGTCTGAATGCATGTCATGAAGTAGTAGTTATTGATCCTGATGCGGGGTGATCCCCCACATATGTTTACAACTCTCTGTTTACCTATTGTGTCAAATGCCAAGGAATGTTCTTGTTTAAAACAATAAAAAATAGATTTACAAAAAAAAAAAAAAAACCATGAGCCTTTGCAACAGACTCACTGCTGCCAGACCCCACAGACAACCTACAGCACCAAACTAGAAGCTTTACCACACCTTACACTTGCACACCTTCACACAACCACCTTCACAAACACCCCCTCATCACATTCACACACACACCTGCACAACCACACCCACACACCCACAACCATCCACACACCCCCCCCCACCATCCACTAGGCCTGGGCGGTAAATTCCGTTCCGTGCGCGGAATTTGCGGAATTTGGGTAATTTCGCGTTCTGCGGAGAACGCAAAATTGCCCAAAAATGCCGCTTTCCGCGACTTCGCGAAATTTTTGCTTGTTCGCGTTCTCAAAATGCGTGTTCGCGAGATATTTCTCCCCGAGCACGCAAACTGCGATTGTGAACAGGAAAAAAGCATCGCGAACAAGCAATTCCGCGTGTTCGTGGAATTTCTGCGTGTTCCCGGAGATTTTTTACCGTTTCGCGGAGATTTGCGTAACGCGATTACGCAAATTCCGCCCACCCCTACCATCCACACCCACACCCCTCACCATGCCCACTAACAAGAATCCAAAGTTCAGTAACCGAGAGTTGGAGGTCCTTGTCGATGAAATCTTCAGAGTTGAGCCACACCTCTTTGGAACATTGGTCAGACAGACCAGCATTTCAGAAAAAACAGCCATGTGGCAGACCATCGTCGATGCTGTGAATGCTGTTGCGGACACCAGAAGGAACAAGCAGGAATGCCAAGCCAGGTGGTACGATCTGCGGAGGAGGGTCCGAGCCAAGATGACGGATGAACACAACCATGCCAACGTCACTGGAGGAGGGCCGTTCCGCAGACCCGTACACTACCATCCCTGGGAGGAGAGGGTGATGGCCATACTGCCGGTGGAGACAGTCGAAGGATTAGGAGGACTCCGAGACCCGGGTGAGTACACAAACAACACACCTCACATGGGGGGAACGTCATCCACAACCAAACTCACAAACAGGCACGCAACCACCCCAAGCTATCGCATGACTCAACCACACTCCATGAACACGCACATGCCACTGGCGCCACCATGCCCCATGCACCCAGCTGGACAATGTCAAGTCACAGGCCACAGAAGACACCAACACATGACACGGTAACCCGGATGGCGGGAGGGTGGGCCCAAAAAATCACATAGTGCAACTCAGAAGCAGACAACAATGCCCTCTGCCCACATGGCCTAGGTCACAGCCAGACAAACAGTGTGTCCCCACACAGGAAAGACTCGCCAGCAAATGGCGGACGCCTTGCATTAACACATGGGGGTGAAGGCACTGTTTTGCACATGACAGCAGCTAATGAACAGCCAACACTGTGAAAGAGTGGCAGCACACACCACCACAGCAGCAGCGCAGAGACACACACTACACCCAATGGGTGCCTGGAGATCAGAAACAAACTCACATCAACAATCCAAGGGCCATTCAAAGATCTGCTAACAGTGTGTGCCCAGGAAGCTGGGCTGAGGTGACAGAGGGTGACACACAGAGGGAGGGAGAGGGGGACAGAGAGGGAGGGAGACACAGGGACACGGACAGAGGGAGGAGGCTGACACACAGAGGGAGGGAGAGGGGGACAGAGAGGGAGGGAGACACAGGAAGACGGACAGAGGGAGGAGGCTGACACACAGAGGGAGAGAGAGGGGGACAGAGAGGGAGGGAGAGGGGGACAGAGAGGGAGGGAGACACAGGAAGACGGACAGAGGGAGGAGGCTGACACACAGAGGGAGGGAGAGGGGGACACAGAGGGAGGGAGAGGGGGACATAGAGGGAGGGAGACACAGGAAGACGGACAGAGGGAGGAGGCTGACACACAGAGGGAGGGAGAGGGGGACTGAGAGGGAGGGAGACACAGGAAGACGGACAGAGGGAGGAGGCTGACACACAGAGGGAGGGAGAGGGGGACACAGAGGGCGAGAGACACAGGGAGAGCAAATCAGCCATGTGGTGTGTGGGAATGTCTGCTCGTCAGCAGGTGGACTGCGTGCATGTAGACAAGGGTGGCCAGTGCCAGCACCCCCCCTCTCCTCCATGGCAAAACACAGGGCCATGTCACAACCTGTGCACGAGCACAACGACAGCTACCTGCATCATTGAAGTGTGTGGAACAACTTCATGTGCCCACGTACAGTGCAACACGGAAGGAGCCAATGCACGGCTCGCCACACCTGCCAACTCCACTGCTGACTGCAGTCCCACGTGACGCAGCAAGTAAGACTGTGCCACACATAGTTAAAGGCACCAAAGCTGTGCCCAAGGGACACACCCATGCACAAGTGCACTGTGAGTGGAATGCAAGACGGATCAAAATTCCAAGAGGAAATGTTCCAACTTTGAAACTGATGAAACATGGATGTTGCATGGACCAAAATTAACATAGTGGGCCCGATTCACAGAACAAACTTAAGACTAAATCCTAAACTTAGTACCATTCTGGTATTCACAGAATGCACTTAGTACTTCTGGTATTCACAGAATGAACTTACTACTTTTGCTATTCACAGAATGAACGTAGTACTTTTGCTATTCACAGAATGGATTTACGACTCCTAAACTTACGTCCGCACTCGGGCCGGAAATTCCGGCCCGGAGGCGGAGCTTCCGGCCCGGAGGCGGAGCTTGCGGGCCGGAGGCGGGGCTTCCGGGCCGGAGGCGGGGCTTCCGGGCCGGAGGCGGAGCTTCCGGCCCGGAGGTGGGGATTCCGGCCGATTTAGCTATGGCTGAAATCTCCACCTCCGGCCCGGAAGCCCCGCCTCCGGGCCGGAAGCTCCGCCCCCGGGCCGGAAGCTCCGCCTCCGGGCCGGAATTTCCGGCCCGAGTGCGGACGTAAGTTTAGGAGTCGTAAATCCATTCTGTGAATAGCAAAAGTACTAAGTTCATTCTGTGAATAGCAAAAGTAGTAAGTTCATTCTGTGAATACCAGAAGTACTAGGTGCATTCTGTGAATACCAGAATGGTACTAAGTTTAGGATTTAGTCTTAAGTTTGTTCTGTGAATCGGGCCCAGTCTCTCTCACACACAGGTCAACCTCGTGGTTCACCCCCCAACACTGGGGGGAAGACTCACAGGACCCGGCTCTGCGGGAGGCCGATCCCACCGGCAGCGACGACTCTCACCACTCTGTGGACCACCCCGACCAACCTGGCCCCTCTGGTGTCCAACGACCTGCAGCACCTGCGTCAGGTACAACGGGGCCAACCACCACCCCCACTCCTGCCACATCCCAGGAGACACCCAGGATCCCTGCTCCACCACCACAAAGCAGCCAGGCTGGCCAGGAGGGACACGGTGTCCCGGGCACCCAGGAGGAGGCAGGCGACAACGCCAATGCCACCCCTCAGGGGTCCCGGAGACCCGATGTGCCCACAAGGGCAGGCCAGGTGCAAGTGGGCAGGGGTGGTGGGAGTGGAGGACGGCGGAGGCGCCAGCCTGACCAGTTGGCTGGGGATCCGGTATATTCCCATGTCCGAAACATCCTGGACACATACCGGCAGGACACCACGGGCATGGCCCAGGTTGTGTCCGTCCTCGAGGGGATCAAGACCCAGCAGGCCCAGCAACATGCGGAGCTACATGCCTGTCTACTGCAACACCAACGGAGGATGGAGGACGGACAGGCTGAGCTCGTGACGGTGTACACGGGTATTCACAATACACTCCGTCGGATGGCCGACAACATGGGCAACCCTCCCTGTGCCAGAAGGCGTAGAACATCACCACCCACAGGGAGGGATCAGGAGGAGGAGGAGGAAACATCCGATGGAGCATCCCAAACATCGTCACGGCCTGCTTCTGAGGGTCCCCGCAGGAGGGCGGGTCGTCCACGGAAAAGACTGTGAGGGTCGGCGCACCAGCACCATCTCCCAGGACACCTGGCCTGGCACCTGGCCCACTGGAGCAACAGCAGCACAGCATCAAAAGACATTCTCTGCCACATGGCCTTGCTGGTCACTGTCTGACCAATGTTGACAAAGACTGTGGCATGGACTCTGAGGATTTCAAATGGCAAGGACACCAACTCCCCTACTGAACTTTGGATTCCAAACACCCGGAAAGCCCCTCATGTCATACCCCCCCCCCCCCCCCCACTAAAATAAAAAGTCACACCATGAAGAGAAGATGCCTGCTGGTTGCATTATTACCTTACATGTGTCTTGTAAAGTCTAAACATGCCTGAGTTCTCTTTTGACTTCAACCATCCACACCCTGGGGCCTGAGTCTGGCACAGGACACACGGGTCACAGTGTAGTAGGCAAGACAGACATGGAGCACCATACACACCCGTGATGGGCCCAACCAGCTGAGGGGGTGGCCGCACAACCGTTCTGACAGACATATTGAGTACAGCAACAGTCATGCGCAGAGGTCAGGGATCATGTCCAGTGTCCTGGGGGGCACCCAGGTATGTGTAGACAGGTGGCAGGACCATGTCCTGCAAGCTTGAGTCCGGTGGATGCAGATAATGGGGGCCTGGCCAACGTTGGATGCATGGGGATGGCACATGTCACAATACCCACACAGTCATGGACATCATGCACAATACACAGTCTCATCCCACACACACAGCTTGCATCTTGCTACTCGACACATAGACACATAGCCACTATCAGGGAAAACCATGCCAGACATGCTGGATGCACCGTGGCAACACACCAGCATTGACTGAGAAGAGGCACCTTGGAGGCATAGGGACACCTTTATTAGTCATGTTTTCGGGATTGCAGAGGCAACTCGGAGTACACATGAACGGGTCATGTGGAGTAACATGTGGGTCCAACACTGGAACCCCCCTTCTGCATCACAAATGCGTGATAGCCATGGAACTGGCACACAAGTGTCGGCTAACAGCCAAACACCCCCTGCTGCTCACGGAGAGACTGCCATACACCATTGATCCGCTGATGTGGAAGTCCCACACCATGTCAAGCCAATACAAACCGTATGTGTCCGAGGGCAGTGTTACACACATTGATGCCATCATCACAATCCACTATCCCATCACTGATGACTGTCAACAAGTCTGACCATCTATTCAGGTGTACCCAGCTGCATGTCATGTGTACCATGGTGATGCAACATGGCTGCAGAGGAAACAAACATCGACAGGGGCAGTGTGCATACATCGTGAACAACTGCCACACCCAATACACCCCTGATGCATCCCTTACCCTAAGGAGACTTCCAAACGTGTCCGTGCCTGTAACGCTGAGTCAGCACACGATGACGTGTCCATGGGGAATAGCAGTGCCACAACAATGCAAGCAGCAGACGGCATGCGCAAGTACCTGGGGAAGAGAGACACACAAGAAGTCAGCCACAAAAAGCACAGCCACTTGCATGTGCATTTACTCGACACATGTATGGATGACAACATGCTAGGTCACAATTATGACTGGGGAAATACAACCATCACTGGCACCATCACTCCAGTGACACACCCACACACACCTCTGACTCACGTGCCATACATGCAGATGGAGACACACATCACAACACATGCCACACGGGGACCAATGCGTGCACACTCAGACACTGGTACTCACTAATAAGCAAAGAAGTCGCGTATGAGCCAAGTCCGGATGTCCTCTTGCGGCTCCACATCCTCCACATCACTAGCCCCATTGCCAAGCCCTTCGTCCTCCACGGGTGGATGGTCCTCGTCATCTTGATCCAGGATGAGTGGCACAGCTTTCTCAACTGCCATGTTGTGCAGCATGCAGCAGACCATGAAGATTTTGCAGACCTTCGCCGGGGCATATGGGAGTGCGCCGCCGGTCTTGTGTAGGCACCTGAATCGGCTCTTCAGCAGGCCAAACGTCCTCTCTATCACTCGCCTTGTCAGGCCTTGGGCGGTGTTGTAGCGGAGCTGGGCCGGCGTGATGGGGTTGCGGAGAGGTGTGATCAGCCATGGCATGTTGGGATAGCCAGCGTCCCCTACATGGGAAGCACATGGACATCGTTAGAACAGGAGAAGCGGTCGTGCTGGAAGTCTACGCAAAATACAGGACAGACAGACTGTACCCACCAACAACACATGCTCGTTCGTTGCCCAGCTGCGTCATCATTTCAGGCACCCTGCTACGCCTCATGATGTAGGCATCGTGTGCTGATCCTGGAAAACGAGCACAGACATGTGAAATCACCATGTTAGACAGACACACCACAAGGGCATTGATGGAGTGGTAGTGCTTGCGATTCCGGTACGCTACCTCCTGTGCCTGTGGTGGTACCAAAGCAACATGTGTCCCATCTATGGACCCAATGACATGGGGCATCCCTCCCAGGGCATAGAATCCACGCTTGACCCCAGTCAACATTTCTGGGGTAGGAAAATGTATGAAGTCATCCAGGTGAATCAACATGGCCTCTAAGAAATCATGCAGCACACGGCAGAACATGCTCTGGGACATGCCACCAACATGAGCTATGGTATTTTGAAAGGTACCCGTGGCTAGAAAATGTAGGACTGCCATTACCTTCAGCTTGGGTGTCAGTGCCGTAGGATACCTGTGCAGCGGTTGCAGGTGTGGTGCCAGTCTCGCCGTCAAATCCAGAATCAACCGTTGGGGGAAGCGGTAGCACCGGATACAATCATTCTCCCGCATGACAGCCAAGTCCGGAATTGGTCGGGGAAGAGGCGGCGCTCTGCAGTAATTTGGAAGTGACAAGGAAGAGTGAGTGCACCACAACAACAAATAATTTGTACTGAGCACATGTTAATCTGTCTATACACATATGCTACATACGGAGTCAGGTATGTGCCACATGCCCTGGACACGTATGGCTGCCAGGAGACACTCCTACCAAGACCCAGCTACACACGGAGATTGAGAACCTCCACATGCCATGGCATGGGATTAGCTGTGTCCCAGTGCAAGTGAACAGCCAGACACAAGACAGGAGTGACATACACCCACACATCAGCAGAAGTAGGATGTCGATTGCAGAGACTGGTAGCGGAACACTAGAGCCACAGGTCACATGACATTACACTAGGACAGCCCACACACCTTGGCATGAAGGTGCACATGTCATGACTCACCACACATTCATAGAGAGGATGCAGACATGTCCTTGTTACGCTACTCCGTGTCCCATGCATACATACGCACCTCACATCCGATACCACATGTGGCATGGTGTGCGGAACAGTGTGCAATGTCAATCTACACACAGACACATGTTGGTTGCTGCAACAGCTGCAGCTTTTGAGGGTGCTCCAACATCAACCTAATAGGAAACCCCCACACATACATGACATAGTCACATCGTGCACCGTGGGTAGTGACAAGTCAGGTGTGGTAACCCCTGTACCGGGCATCAGGGGACACTTCCGTGTGTTGGTGTCCGTGCCATGCCAGTGTCGGTCATCCCAAGTGTGCAGTACGACATGCACACATGTCAAAGGAGTCAAGGGCATGCCTGGCACACATTGCACCGTGACACATTACATCTGTACACATCTCATCATACATCTGGTGCCTTCTCGACTCAGGAGTAATGTGCCACATCACAGCCTGTCACACCTGTGCCCCACACATGTAGTACTGCCCAGACAATGCCTTGATGTCCATCCATGGACAAGTATGTCCGCCCTATTCCTTCCTGTGTGCTGCCTGTCACCACTGTGATGTGTGAAAACCGCCGTACTGCTGCTAAGAGGGCCTGTGTACGTTCCCATATCACTATGGGAGTGCTGCCGTATGTGTACCCATAGTGATGGTGAGCGTACAGGCGTGTGTACGGTCCGTACCACTATGGGTGTTCTCGCGTATGCGTACTCGTAGTGATAGTGAACGTACAGGCGTGTGTACGGGCCGTACCAGTACGAGTACGCATACGCGAGGACACCCATAGTGATAGTGAACATACAGGCGTGTGTACGGTCCGTACCACTATGGGTGTTCTCGCGTATGCGTACTCGTAGTGATAGTGAACGTACAGGCGTGTGTACGGGCCGTACCAGTACGAGTACGCATACGCGAGGACACCCATAGTGATAGTGAACGTACAGGCGTGTGTACGGTCCGTACCACTATGGGTGTTCTTGCGTATGCGTACTCGTACTGGTACGGCCCGTACACACGCCTGTACGTTCACTATCACCATGGGTGTCCTCGCGTATGCGTACTCGTACTGGTACGGCCCGTACACACGCCTGTACGTTCACTATCACTACGAGTACGCATATGCGGGAACACCCATAGTGGTGCGGACCGTACACACGCCTGTACGTTCACTATCACTATGGGTGTCCTCGTGTATGCGTACTCGTAGTGATAGTGAGCGTACAGGCATGTGTACGGGCCGTACCAGTACGAGTACGCATACGCGAGGACACCCATAGTGATAGTGATCGTACAGGCGTGTGTACGGGCCGTACCAGTACGAGTACGCATACGCGAGGACACCCATAGTGATAGTGAACGTACAGGCGTGTGTACGGTCCGTACCACTATGGGTGTTCTCGCGTATGCGTACTCGTACTGGTACGACCCGTACACACGCCTGTACGTTCACTATCACTATGGGTGTCCTCGCGTATGCGTACTCGTAGTGATAGTGAGCGTACAGGTGTGTGTACGGGCCGTACCAGTACGAGTACGCATACGCGAGGACACCCATGGTGATAGTGAACGTACGCGCGCGTGTACGGGCCGTTGCTATGCATTTGGGGTGCCCTAGGGGCCCGGAACGCACCGTACGTGTGTGTGAAGCTCAATTTTACATAGGGGACACATGAGGGACAAGTATTAAGGCCTACATGCATGCTGGTTGTCATGGAGACCACGTTTTAAGTTTGAATTTGTTCTGGAAGGTGCACAGCAGAAGTCAGTTGGAATGAATCTACTTTGTTGCAATGTGTTTGTGGGGTTGACATCATGCTGAAGAAAAAAACACAATAAAAACCCAGTGACTGTGCTAGGTTTGAAGGGATTGGAGGAAACATAGGATGCAAATGTGAGTGACCAATCACTCTGTACTCCTGTGCATGAAACAGGCCTGCAAGGCAGATATAAGGCAGCCAGGTCCCATGAGGGAGCACTTGCCTGCACATATTTCGAATCTACCACACTGCTGCTGCTCGTGATTCCCTGGAACCATGTCAAGGTCTGTGGAGAGGTCACAGCCATTCACCCTGGAGGAGAACCTGGCATTGCTGGATGTGATCCTCCCACAGTACCCCCTGCTGTATGGGCGACCAGGGTATCAGGTGAGTGCAGAGCTACTAGCACAGACTGTGTCCCTTTTTTGGTGACTGTGACTTCTGCCATTGTGTCCAGGTGTGACACACATGCTATGTACTGTAGGGGGGGTTCCAGGGGGGGGAATGCCTGATGTCTCCCAGCAGTGCCCAGAGACAGGAGGGGTGTGTGCAGAGGCCTCCCAGCAGTGCCCAGAGTCAGGAGGGGTGTGTGCAGAGGCCTCCCAGCAGTGCCCAGAGTCAGGAGGGGTGTGTGCAGAGGCCTCCCAGCAGTGCCCAGAGTCAGGAGGGGTGTGTGCAGAGGCCTCCCAGCAGTGCCCAGAGACAGGAGGGGTGTGTGCAGAGGCCTCCCAGCAGTGCCCAGAGTCAGGAGGGGTGTGTGCAGAGGCCTCCCAGCAGTGCCCAGAGACAGGAGGGGTGTGTGCCTATCACTCCCAGCAGTGCCCAGAGACAGGAGGGGTGGGTGCCTATCACTCCCAGCAGTGCCCAGAGACAGGAGGGGTTGGTGCCTATCACTCCCAGCAGTGCCCAGAGTCAGGAGGGGTTCACTCCCAGCAGTGCCCAGAGACAGGAGGGGTGGGTGCCTATCACTCCCAGCAGTGCCCAGAGACAGGAGGGGTTGGTGCCTATCACTCCCAGCAGTGCCCAGAGTCAGGAGGGGTGGGTGCCTATCACTCCCAGCAGTGCCCAGAGACAGGAGGGGTGGGTGCCTATCACTCCCAGCAGTGCCCAGAGACAGGAGGGGTGTGTGCAGAGGCCTCCCAGCAGTGCCCAGAGTCAGGAGGGGTGGGTGCCTATCACTCCCAGCAGTGCCCAGAGACAGGAGGGGTGGGTGTGATGCACAGTGTGAGCCTTGATGATTGATTGTGTCTTTGCCCTCATTCCACCTGTGTACTTTCACTGGCACGTACTGCTTTTGCCCTTCCCCAGAGGAGTATGTCCCTATGGCAAAGGTGCAATGCGTTGGCTGCATGACATGCCTTGTTGTAACCAGCTAATTTGTTCTCATATGTGTCTCTGTGACATGTTGCAGGTGTATTGATGTAGTGTCACTTGTTCATCCTCACAGGTAGGCGCCTCTGCCAAGGAGCAGATCTGGCTGACCGCCGTCAGTGCCGTGAGGAGTGCGGATGGTCGGAAGCGGCGCCTGTCCCAGGTGAGGAAACGCTGGCAGGATATCCGGTGCTGGACGCGGAGGATCGCACGGGTCCTGCTGGGGGACTCACCTGAGAGCCATAAGAACCGCGGGCGCCGCCGTCTCTCCCACATCCACAAGCGTGTGCTGGCGGTGGTCTTTCCAGACTTGGACAGGCGCTTACAGGAGGTGCAGCAGCAGGAAGGGGGTAGGTACATGTGTGTTTGTTGTGTTTCACCAGCATTTGTAGGTGCACTGTTCCATGGATGCACTGCCAGGGTTTAATGGTGCTGTGCAGATCCTGTTACCCACAGTATTGCAGTGCTCTCCTGCCTCCCTTCCCCTCCTTGCAATGTGTTCCCTGGTCTGTGTGGAGTCACTCCGTCACAAGGTTATGTAGCCTGGCACCTTCTCCACGTGTACAATGCCTGCAGCATCATGTGTGGGGGTGGTGTGTAACAGGTTTTGGGACCTTGCCTGTGCCCTGTCCAGTTCTGGTCTTGTGGGTTCCATGTCAGTTGGCACTAATGCTGAGTCCAGACATGGGAGTTAGTCTCTCAAGTGTGAGGCCTTACAGCACGCATGTCCTATGTGGTGGCCTGTGACATGATGTGCATGAGTGTGCGGTACGCATAGTGCGGGGATGGTAGCGTGTGTTGCAGTCATTCCCATTCAGGAGCATGGAGTTGTGTGGCCACTACTGTCCCCAGGGGCATATTTTCCTAGGTATCATGTGTGTAATCCGAATATGTTGACAATCTCTGTGTCTACAGCATAGGTTGTGCTCTGTGCCATTGTCCTCTGGCCAAATGTATGTTGACGTGAAATGTAGTACAAGTGTCCACTGTACAAACTGACCTGATTTTCCTTGTTCATACTCACGGTGGACATTGCCTGTGTGTCTTGTTAGAATCATCTGATGATGCCCATTTGTACATGAATATTTGGACAGGCGCACCTTGGGTATTTTGTGTGCAACCTTGAATTGTTGCATCCCATGTGTATTTCACCCACACTAAGGGATGTAAGTGCTTCCTGTGTCTCCAAATAATAGTCTCATGTAGGGGGTGGGTGGTGCGGGCATGGCCTTCATGTCACAACCTGATATCTCCTTGCTAGGACTGGCCAGTGTGTGATGTTTGTCTGGACATGCACTCAAGGTGCAGTGGCCCAGTCATGGTGGGCATGTTTTCAGTATAACCTATGCTGCATGTGCCTCTTGTTCCTGGATATGGTCCCTGCTCATCCCTATTTCCTGCCACGCTGTGTGGTGCAGATGCAGTGCTGGATTGTCCCCAGGGCCTTGCTCCTCAGTCAAAATTCCATTCCATCTCATTTGCTATTGTGTCATGCTCTCCATAGTTTTTCGGTGGCATGGTGGGTCAAACAACTGTGTCTTGCATGCCCTACATATGTACCTTGTTTTGTAGATGTAACTCTTCTTTTGTTTCAGGCTATGCACTGTGACCTATGTAGATTGGACTCATGTGACATATGTATACAGGTGTATGATTAATTTCTGTCTCTTCACCCTGCCCACAGCATCGTCGGGGGACACGGAGGGAGACATGGGCACAGACGGAGCAGAGGGACCGAGCACCAGTGCCAGCGGTGACATCGGGGCTGGCACATCAAGTGGGACAGAGGCGGAGGAGAGTGAAGCCGGGGACCTGTCGACTGGCACAACAGAGTATGAAGCTGACGGGTCCGAGGATGATCTCTCCGAGTGGGCGGTGGCTGCACCAGCAGATGACAGCGGCACTACATCTCGCCCCGCCCCCTCCATTGCCATCAGCCGCCTCCCACTTGCTCGTGTCCCTTCCCAACGTGCCCGGTCACCACATGTCTCCTTCCTGCCAGGCACCGCACCCCCTGCCCCTGTCTCCACTGCTGCCGCCAATGCCGAGTCTGTGGACATCCAGCGGCAGTTGCAGGTTGGTCAGGCTGCGATCCTTAATGTCCTCCATGGCCACAGCCAGGTCCTCAACAACATGGAGGCATACTTGGAGGGCATTCATTCATCGCAGGCTGACCAACGCAGCTTGCTGAGGTCGATAGACTCGACACTGACTGCAGCAGTGGGTCTCCTGCAGCGCTACTTCCCACCCCCTACCCCTGCCCCATCCACACTTCCCACTCCCATGCCTGTCCCACGTACACCCAGACGTCAGCATGCGCCCACCACAACACACACAGGCACCACACCAGCAGGGAAGGTCCACCGCACACCTCCTGACACGCACACACAGGGTGAAGTAGGCACACCCACTGGGTCGGGGGGCAAACGTGTGACACGCAGCCAGAGTGGGAGTCCGCATTCCACCCAATCCACTCCCTCCAAATCCCCTCCCCTCAGCTCTCCTGGCCACATCTCCCCCAAAGACTCCTTCATGGCCGCTCTGTCCCTGAGCCCCACAGTGACGCCACCACGCAAGCGGTCAAGGAAGTCCTCGGTCAGGGTGGTTGATTCCCCCCCCTGTCTACACCCTCCCCCAGTGGCGCTGCGACCCATCCCTCTGACCCCCCCCCCTCCTTGGGGCCTGTGGTTCCTTCGGGTGCAGGGGATTCCCTGGCGGACCTGGCTAAGGTGTGCAGCGAGCTCCTGGCCTCCACCTTTGGCCCTGCCCCACCCCCTGTGGTGGAGTCCTCCATCCCTGCACCCACGACGCCTACCCTTCACCCTCCTGTCCCTGCGGTGCCTGTTTCTTCCCCCCCACATGATGCCCTCACCCCTGTGGAAGACAACGGAATGTAAGTGTGCAGGCAAGCTAGGGGACACGCATCCCACTGTGTCCCCCATCCAGCTGTGACTTCTGGACTGCCCTATGGGCTTTGTAAATATTGAACTTTCTGAGAACATACAATTTTTGATCTTGCTGATTAAAGCCATTTTTGTTTCCTTTGTACACTACTGCTTTTCTGATATTGCTGTTGGTGGGGCTGCTACATGATTTTGGGTGGTGATCATGTGTTGGTTGTGTGGGAAATGTAGTAGTGTGCTGGTCATAGGGGGGACCCTGGGATCTGTGTGCCATCACACGGTGTTAGCTAGGTTTCTGTGTTCATGTAAGCAGTTGCTGCATGGTGAATTTGTCCAAAGGTGTATTCCTTCCTCTGTGTACCCTGACATCTTCCCTGCAGGGTGTTCCCAATATTTTGCGCAGAGCTGTGTGTACATTAGCTGGGTGTGTGACAGACTCCTTCTACTTTGCACATGCATGCTGAGTGATGTCTCCACCTGCATCATTCGTGGCATTCTTGGTAGTCATTGCACTTGTGTATGTGGACTATTGACATGACTTCATGTGTACATGTTTTCTGTTCTGCGCTATGCATGCGTATACTCCCAGCCTCGCACACATGTGGTACATGTACTGCAGGGTCTTTGTGCACCTGACTGAAATTTGTGGGCATGGTATCTGTGGCTACTCCACCCTTTGCGTTTCATGGGCACTGCTGTGAGTGTTAGGCACACACCCCTCCTGTCTCTGGGCACTGCTGGGAGTGATAGGCACACACCCCTCCTGTCTCTGGGCACTGCTGGGAGTGATAGGCACACATCCCTCCTGTCTCTGGGCACTGCTGGGAGGACTCTGCACACACCCCTCCTGACTCTGGGCACTGCTGGGAGGACTCTGCACACACCCCTCCTGACTCTGGGCACTGCTGGGAGGCCTCTGCACACACCCCTCCTGTCTCTGAGCACTGCTGGGAGGACTCTGCACCCACCCCTCCTGTCTCTGGGCACTGCTGGGAGGACTCTGCACACACCCCTCCTGTCTCTGGGCACTGCTGGGAGGCCTCTGCACCCACCCCTCCTGTCTCTGGGCACTGATGGGAGGACTCTGCACCCACCCCTCCTGTGTCTGGGCACTGCTGGGAGGACTCTGCACACACCCCTCCTGTCTCTGGGCACTGCTGGGAGGACTCTGAACACACCCCTCCTGACTCTGGGCACTGCTGGGAGGACTCTGCACACACCCCTCCTGACTCTGGGCACTGCTGGGAGGCCTCTGCACACACCCCTCCTGTCTCTGGGCACTGCTGGGAGGACTCTGCACCCACCCCTCCTGTCTCTGGGCACTGCTGGGAGGACTCTGCACATACCCCTCCTGTCTCAGGGCACTGCTGGGAGGCCTCTGCACCCACCCCTCCTGTGTCTGGGCACTGCTGGGAGGACTCTGCACCCGCCCCTCCTGTGTCTGGGCACTGCTGGGAGTGATAGGCACCCACTCCTCCTGTGTCTGGGCACTGCTGGGAGGACTCTGCACCCACCCCTCCTGTCTCTGGGCACTGCTGGGAGTGTTAGGCACCCACCCCTCCTGTCTCTGGGCACTGCTGGGAGTGTTAGGCACCCACCCCTCCTGTCTCTGGGCACTGCTGGGAGGACTCTGCACACACCCCTCCTGACTCTGGGCACTGCTGGGAGACCTCTGCACACACCCCTCCTGCCTCTGGGCACTGTTGGGAGTGATAGGCACACACCCCTCCTGACTCTGGGCACTGCTGGGAGTGATTGGCACACACCCCTCCTATTTAACAATATGTACGCTTAGTCCATACACGTGTGTGGGTTTGCTCCATGGGGGTACGGGTCGTACTTACACTGTTGGGGTGGGGGGTACGCTCCATACGTCCGTGGGTGAGGGTACGGGTTGTACTTACACTGTTGGGGTGGGGGGTACGCTCCATACGTCCGCGGGTGAGGGTACGGGTCATACTTACACTGTTGGGGTGGGGGGTACGCTCCATACGTCCGCCGGTGAGGGTACGGGTCGTACTTACACTGTTGGGGTGGGGGGTACGCTCCATACGTCCACGGGTGAGGGTACGGGTCGTACTTACACTGTTGGGGTGGAAGTACGCTCCATACATACGCGGGTGGGGGTACGGGTCGTACTTACACTGTTGGGGTGGGGGGTACGCTCCATACGTCCGCGGGTGAGGGTACGGGTCGTACTTACACTGTTGGGGTGGGGGGTACGCTCCATACGTACGCGGGTGAGGGTACGGGTCGTACTTACACTGTTGGGGTGGAGGTACGCTCCATGCATACGCGGGTGGGGGGACGTGTCGTACTTACACTGTTGGGGTGGGGGGTACGCTCCTTGCATACGCGGGTGGGGGTACGTGTCGTACTTACACTGTTGGGGTTGGGGGTACGCTCCATGCATACGGGGTGGGGGTACGGTCCGTACATATCCGTCCCCACGCTATGTGATGCTTGTGCGGGCCTTACCCAGGCCTTTGCCACATGGGTACGAGCCGTCCCGCCATTGTTGGGGTGACGTAGGTGTGGGCATGGTACGACTCGTACCCACGCTCTTAAGGCGTGGGTACGGGACGTACCTGTCTGGTTGTGTTGCCGGTTCGCGTCATCAAGAACTTCCGTTGTGGCGGTCGCTGTCTTAGCTGGACACGCCCCCACCCCCTCGTAGTGACCAGGGCCTGAGGGTCAGGTATGTCCAGGGCATGTGTGCTGTGTGACTTTGGTGGGGGTTTTGTGTCCTGCCCTGGTCCTGATACCCCCCCCCCTTTCCCTCCTCCCTTTGTTGTTCTGACCTTCTGCGGCGTCTGCGTCGGAACCTGTAGAGGAGGTCGACTGCTATGAGGGCCGGGATGACACGTAGGTTCGGGTCCATGTCTGTCCGTCGCGTACGGGTACTCCTTGTTCGTGTCGTCCTGTCTGTCCGTCGCGTACCGGTACTCCTTGTTCGCGTCGTCCTGATTTCCCGGCAGTTTTTGGCAGCCGGAAAATATTCACCGTGCGGGATGACGTCGGTGCAAATCGTAATTTCTGGTTCGTGAATGGCAGGCTGCGTGCGTCCCGACGTCACGTCAGCGCTCTCCCGGATCGCATTTGTACGTTTATTTTCGTCGGTCGGGGTTTTGTACGATTCGTACGGAAATGGTGTTTCCGTGCGAATCGTAATTCCATGTGTGTATATTTTGACGACCGGGTACGCGTCAGACGGAGAATATGCTCCGTCCGACGGTTCGTACCTGGTTTTTACCGGATCGTGATCGGCACCTAAGTGACTGATAACCGCATCTGATTGGAGAATATTGCAATGTTTACCATAAATATTTCTTATTTCCCTAGAATCTGCCAAAAAAGTAAAAATTAATCTTGTCACAGGGTCATCATCCTCTTTCCTAGATCTCTGTGTCAATAACTGTCGCCTGTCCTGCTATTTCACTTTCTTCAAGGCTTCCTTCAAGATCTTACTGAAGTATCCGCTTGTCTCAATCTTAACACCGCCTGTTCATAACTTTTAGAGGTACAGCAATTACGCTTAAGAAGCAGTATCTTTCTATAAGGAGTGCTATTAACGAAAGTGCATGGGTGCTGGCTGGTAAAATGCTAAATTGAATTGTCTGTGGTGGGTTTGTGATATAGTTTGGCCATCAATTGTTGCTTATCCACATAGACCAGCAAATTAAGAAATACCACCTCAGTACTGCTAACATTGCTAGTAAATTGCAAATTACAATTATTGCTATTAAGGATGGTAAGATACTCCTCAATTTCCGTTTGTGACCCCCGCCATACAATGAAAATATCATCAATATATCGGACCCAAAGGGCCACCTTATTGGCCCACCGATCATTGGCTTCTGCCCAGGCCAGGGTCTTCTCCCACTAATCTATACTTGGCTGAATCTGGCGTGCAATTCTCTTCTATGAAGGATCGCCTAGTTGCCGTTACTGCCTACAGAAAATGTCCTTCACAAACCTCTTTTTTCAAAATCCCAGTTATAAAGTATTTTTTTATAAGGGTTGAAAAAGGTTTTCCCTCCCATTAGGCTTCCATCACCTCCCTGGGACCTTAACATAGTGTTTCACGCCTTATGCAATATCCATTCAGCCTTTTCACAAAGCCTCCCTGCAACACATTTCTTGGAAGACAACTTTCCTTGCAGCGATAACATCAGTGTTAGACCTGGCTTTTTCAGTGGGTTCATCCCCAGACTTTCTGCTTTTTGGCCTCCTGCTGCTGAGCCTGTTTTTGTTGGTTTTAGGACTCTGGGCACTTTACCACTGCTGCTCAGTGCTAAAGTGCATATGCTTTCTATGTATATTGTGTTTATGGATTGGTGTTTACATGGTTGGCTTATTTTGTTTACTATTAAGTCCCTAGTACAGTGCACTGTGTGTGCCCAGGACCTGTAAATAAAATGCTGCTTGTGAGCCAGCAGCACTGATTGTGACACCCACACAAGCAGCCTTTCAAAGGGTTCTTAGACCTGCCACTGCAGTGTCTGCACACATTTTTACTGCCATGTTGTCCTGGCAAGTGCACCCACTTGCCAGGCCCTAACCTTCCTTTTTATATCATCTGAGTCACCCCTAAGGTAGGCCCAAGGTACCCCTGTGGGCATGGTGCAGTGTATGTGAAAGGTAGGACATGTACTGATGTCTGTGACATGTCCTGATAGTAAAATACAATGCATTTAGTTGTTCACTATTGAAAGGCTATCTGTCCCATAGGATAGAGTGGGAGTTTATTTATGACATCTTATAAGTATAACCTCCCATTGGGACAAGATAGACAGATGGAGTTTAGTATGCCTGAACTCAGGATATAAAAATGCATCTTTTAGTAAAGATGATTTTCAAATTGTGTGTTTGAAAAAATCACTTTTAGGAAGTGGGTATTTTCTTACTTAGCCATCTTGTGTGCCTCTACTGGTTTGTGGATTGACTGTCTGGCTTTTGAGTGATAGCGGCTGGGAATGTGCATTCTCTCAGACAGCCACTGGGGTGGGAAATGATGTGTGTCCTGCCATTCCTGAAAGAGTCAGGGCTGGGCTAGACATGGGCTGCATTTAGAGTAGTGGGAGGAGATTTCCTTGCACTTGAATGGGTCTGGTCTGCCTTACGTAATGCTGTCTCCACCTCCTGCCGGGAAGCTGGAACAGAGAGGGCGGGACTGGTTTGGACTGCGCACAGGGTCTCTCTGCCACAAGAGAACAAAGGAAAATGCTGTTTAAATATAAGGGCCCAGAACTTTACATTTCTTCTGGAATTCAAGAGTAACCTTTGCCAAGAAGAAGAGCTGGAGAATCTGAAGGAGAAGTACAGTCCCTTTGCTGTGTGCTGTTTGGGGTTGGCTTGCAGCGGCTGTATCTACCAAAGAGAGGATAAAGACTTTGCTGTGTGATGTGTCTCCTGCATGAGGAAGGTCTCCAAGGGCTTGAAGTAGAGCTTGCCTTCTGTTTTAAAGTCTCAGGGATACAAAGACTTCACCACCAGCTCTTTTGAACTTCCTTGCTGGGAGTTCTGACCTGCCAGGAGGTGCCTGTTACTGAATTGTACCTCTGGAGGTTGTTTTTGCCGTTGGGAGCTGGAAAAGAGACTCAACTGTGAGAAGCGCAACACATCCTCACTTGTTTCCGATGCATCGCTGAAGAAACGGACGCAGTGCATGACTGCAGCCGGAGAAGTCGCCGCACGCCACATTGAGTGCACCAATCTACAAAGTCCAAGATCACGGCACTGATTCCAACGTGGGCCCTGTCTGTGCAGCTGCAAGAACCAACGCATCATGGGGCCGCGGCAGGAGAGACCAACGCAGCGCCATTGCCGCCGCTGCATCGAGAACCGATGCATTCTCGATTCCCAGGCATCGCACCGGGGAGCCAAGTCTACTAGGACACCGGGTCGCAGTAAGAAACCAACGCATCACATCCCCGCACAGTAAGGAACCAACTCATCACTTCCACACACAGTAAGGAACCGGCGCATCACCTCACCTGCATGGCAGTAAGGAACCGATGTCTCACCTTCCCTGCGCGTAAGGAACCGATACATCTCATTCCCTGCAGCTGTTTTTGTTTATGATTTTGATGCATCCAAGGAGGTTTGTAATAAAAGTGTTGCAACTATAGTTTGCTATGGACAGAACTGTTTTTACCTTCTAAGAAGTACATTTTGATTACTGTATTGTGGATTTTTGTTGTTTTGGTCTTGTTTGATCTAGATAAAGACTACTTATTTTTGTAGTGTTTTCTCTTTATTACTGTATGTGTGCACAAATGCGTTACACACTGCCTCTGATATAAGCCTTTCTGCTTGTGCCAAGCTACCAAGGGGGTGAGCAGAGGTTATTCTAGAACTGTATGCCCTTATCCTGACTAGGAAGAAGGGTTCCTACTTGGACATAGGGGCAAACCATCGCTAACTAGAGACCCCCATTTCTAATAATCAGTTTGAAACGTTAGCGAGATCCAAGCACTATGTTGTCATGAACCATGCAGTCTCCCATTCCAACTAAGTGGTCATTCCTGCCCAAGGTGATTTCGGACTTCCATCTCATTACCCACAATCATTCAGAATCTCTCTGCTCCAGCGGGAACTAACTCTTTATTTCCTGGATGTGAGGAGAGTTTTAAGATTCTATCTTGATAAAACACGGGACATCGTATATTGAACCAATTGTTTATCAACTATGGTCCGGTCCGTAAAAGTTTAGCCACTATCAAAATGCTAACAAAACACTGTTAGCTTAACCTAAAGCACACTCCACTAGAGGTAAAGCGGCTACTGCTGCCTTAATGTGGAATATCCCTATAGTGGATACTTCCTAAGCAGCCATGTGGAGATCGGTTCACACATTCAGCAAACACTATTGCCTAGGCTCTGATGCTAGAGCAGAAGCTCAATGAAGGCAGGCTTCCCTCAGAAATCTATTTACATAAAGGCCACCTTAGTTGCTCCTCTGTCTTCTCCACCGCTCTTAGTGGCATTGAATAGAGTAGCAAGTCCATCCCCACTAAAAGCGGTGGAGAAGACAGAGAATCAACTAAGGTAGCCTTTGCGCAAATGAAGAGCCATCTCTTCTCATTCTCATGCTGACCACTCTACCAGTATTTATAGGTGAGCAGCGCTGTATTATTGAATCAAATTCAGGGGTGCTAGGGTTCACTTTGCTAACAGGGCCATCTACAACTTTTTTTTTAATGGCACTCTTTCACCTCTCTACTCATTTTTAATTTTGTGCTGTTGTAGTACCCCACTATTTTAAGGCTTCTGGTAATTAACCAGAAAATAACACAAAGCACCTTTTATTGCTGATGAGATGTGGTTTGAAAATCTGAAACAGGAAAAGGCACAGGTAGTGTTGTTCTAAGTTCTTGATGTTGGCATAGGAACTCTGCAAGGAGTCAAGAGCACATGGCATTTTTGTGGCTAAGGGAGGCCAATACAGCTGCAAGGACCAAGGCAATATTGTGTGGAATCATGAGAAAAGGAATGATCCCCTGTCTTGTATAACGGAAGACAGTTTTGTAGATTACATTTGCTTGGAGTATGAAAGTGAAGTCATCCTCGAACAGTGCTATAAGCCTGTACACCTTCTGTTGATGCTAATGTGTGAGGGCGCCAATGAAAGCATCCAATAAGGAGCTGATCTTATGCCATGCCACTTATGGCACTGCGTTTGTGAAGCACAGAGAAGGCAATTACTAATTTCAGATGCATCTGGCTGCCAATTACATATACATGGATTTCAGAGTGTTCTGGCAAAGGCTGCTCCCAAAGGAGACATTGTGGCCAGTGCAATCACAGCTGCCTGGTACCCAGAAATTACCAGTTTAGCCCGCCTTAGTGGCAAACAGCGGGGGCGTCCTGCTCTCCCCTAGGGGGAAGATAAAGCGCACCAAGGTTGGCATTAAAACAGAAGGGCAATAAGAGCCCAGGCCGTGCCAGGTAATGGTTTGAACTCTCTTATGGGGGGACACCACTGCACTCCCAGCTGGGGCAAGGGGCAACGCGCAGGACATCGAGATTCAAATTCAAGATCTGGATGACTGGGATCCTCAAACAATGCGCTGCCAACAGCGAGAGCTACCTATCAAGGATAACACCGCTACAAGTCACCGCATTTGTGGAGAAGATCCCTGGGGTGACCAGCAGTCCAGGCGGAGGGCTGCTGCATTGTTAGTGGCAACGCGACTCAGCTGGGATGAGAACCTCATTACCGTCGCCAGCTGAAGAAACAGGTTAAGGCATGGAACGGTTTGGAGCAGAGATGCTTTCCGATATCCCCTGGGGAGGTACCCACCATTGAGGACTGCCACACCCCATGGCGATGCAACTCTGTCTGGCCAATAGGTCCTGTTTGTTTCTTTTCACCCCCTCATACCCCCCCCCCCGCCTAATTGGGGCAGAGAGCGAGCCCTGGGTGGAGTCTTTATGGCAGGTCCCTGGAGGAAAATCGTAGGAACGCCGCTACGCCTTAGGGCGGTTGTAAGCCTGAACAACCGGGGGCTTGCCTTGCAACGCTCCGCCCGAAAGAGGGCGTGAGTAAGACAGTGGTCCAGGGGAGCCAAAGGAGGGGGATCCCATCATAACTGGTAGCACTTATTGGGTTGGCCACAGTGCAATTTGGCTCGTCATGCAGGCAGGGCAGTGTTTATCAGTCACCGCTGCCTGCCCTTGGATTGCCCGTAAGTTAACCCACCATGTTGCATACTTTTGTATGGAATAAACCTGCAGCAAACTTTTCTCATCCAAAATTGTGTTGTGTAATTATTTATTTCATTGTGCATGCTAAGCTTAGCAAAGGTGAGGAGTGTTGCCGATATAGGCACTATTTCCTTTCGTACCTGCATCTGTTGAGGAAGCCTCAATGCTACCCTAACCAAAATCCCTAGCAGTCCTATGGGTGCAATATCAGTGTTGCACCACGGTTATGCTCTGTGCCTGAGTTGCGGCGCAGCGGAAGAGGACCACTGCATAGAGCGACAAGGTGCATGATGTGCACCAGCACCCAGAGGCCTTTGATGAGCTCATGACGGGTGGCTTCGGAGGGTTCCGGGAGTGGCGTTGATCTTTTTAGGTGAGCGTGGGAATCGAAGTGGGAAGGCTCCTGTTACCACAAAACAGATCAGGTGGTGAGTTAGCAATGTATCGGCCAGTGCAACAGGGCTGGTCTATATAGAGCATTAGTTTTAAAAGGCATTTATATGCCAGTGTAAAGGGGTGCGCAGAATCACTCTGCGAAGTAGAGTATCAGAGGGTATTTCCGGTCGGCACTGACTGTAGTTTACTCAGATATGCCTAATAATAATCTACCCTGCTCCACTTCTGCAAGGCAGCGCGGTAGAGATGGCAATAAACAGAAGAAAATCGATTTAACAGCATAAGGGTTACTTTGGCTCAGCCGCCATGCTAGCTAGGGTCGGGAAACAGCAACCAAGGGGCATATGTATCAACATCACCATTTGCGATTCTCAAATAGCGATTTTTAAAGAATCGCTATTTGAGAATTGCAAAACGGGATGTATTTAAAAAATTGCAAACTTTTTGCGATTTCTTAAAATTCCTTAATTGCGATTAGCAAATTGCGAAATCGCAATTAAGGAATACCTGCCCATTCATTTCTATGGGCCAGGAGACCCATAGGAATGAATGGGAAGTAATTCTCAAATAGCGAATCGCAATTTGCGAATCGCAATTTGAGAATAATTTCAAAGGTGCAAGGGTGTCATGATGACACCCTGATGCACCCCTGAAATGAGAGTGTGTGTGCATATGGCGCACATACATGCCCTAAGGGCATGTATGAGCGCCACGTGGCACTTTGTAAAATTTAAAAAAGTGCATTTTGAAAGGAAATCGCAAATTACCACCAACTGGAAGTTGGTGGTAATTTGCGATTTCTTAAGGATAATTCGCACAACTTGGGTGCTTTTTACATATCATTTAAGAAATCGCAATTTGCGATTTCTTAAATGCTTACGCAAAATTAAGAAATCGCTAAATTAGCAATTCCTTAATTTTGCGATGGGATTTGGCTCATACATCCCGATTACCGATTTTTTAATCGCAAACGCTGTTATTTTGCGAATCGCAGCGTTTGCGATTAAAAAATCGTTTGATACATATGCCCCCAAGTCCCGTATGGTTATGGTGCGAGGCTGATTTTTGGCTTGCTGTGCTCCAGCACTAACCATTGCTAAGCCACGATAGGTGCCTTTCTAAAGGGCAAATTATGAGCAAACTTTATGGCACAGAGTTAAAAAGGCAAATTGGCAATGTGGAATAGAACACTTTCGTGTTTAGGCGGCAGCTCAACATACTGTGATCCTGGGCAAATCTTATACTCTTCCTGTGCCTAAAACACGGACAACAGAATTCCCATTAAAGGCATCAGACCTCTACATATTCTGAAACACACAGGTGGCTGGCTTCTGCCAGAAGGAGCTGCAAAATAAATGATAGATGCCAGAGCGTAGACACATCGCTATCCCATGCACAAGAAAGCAAATTAAAACAAACACCAGAAATGATCACATGGCTGTCCTTTACAAGAACCCCCCAAACTGTATGGTACGTGCCACCACAGACAACCCCATATAGGAGTCAACATACTACACTAGGAAGCAAAATGCAGTCATCCCTAAATCAAAATAAACAAACAGTTGGCAGTTTCAGTGCTGTTATTTGTAACTGAAACACAGACCCAAATCCAAAATAAAAAATAAATAAAAAGACATCGGCATGCAATCACGTAGTCCGCATCATAAAACAAATAGGGGGATATTCTCAAGAAGGTGTGATAATCATCGCAAAATTAGCTTAACGCAACTTTGCACATCGCAGTCCATCGCGACAAAATAACACTGTGTTAACGTTGCATTCTCAACCCGGCGGTACCATGCGATAGTCTCACAATAATGCGCCAAATGAACGGGTTTAAAATGAACGTGATGCCGAAAAAATTTCAAACGCTAAAAAGTTGTGATGCCTCAAATCGCGATAAAAAAATCAGCGATAACCAGCGACAGGCCTGCAATTCCCACGCGTCATGCGGGAAAATGCACTATAAAAGCACCGAAAAACACAAGCAACATAATTTAAACTGCGTAGCACCATGGAGGAAGCCGCAGCAAGTACAGAGGACAACCATGACCCAACAAGCCCCCAGGAGGACTAGCCTGGGACCTCCGGGTCATGGAAGGGCAAGGAGAAGAAGACGAGGAAGACGAGGTTCAGTCTGCAGAAAAACAGGATCATCATGATGGAGGTGATAAAACACCACCAACAACTGTTCGTCACCTCCAATGTGTCATTGACAAATAAAAATGCAATATGGCAGTCCATTCTGGACAAGGTGAATGCAGTCGGAGTGAGGAGGAGGACAATTGGAGAGGTCAAGAGGTGCTGGAATGATACGAAGCGCAAAACCAAGAAGAAACTCGCTGACAACCATCAGGCAGCAATGCAGAGTGGAGGTGGCAGTCCAGCGGGACACCAGGAGCGGATGAGATGGAGGAAATGGTGTCCACAGTTATCAGTGGGGAGACGGTGGCAGGAGTTGGGGGTCCGGACACTGCTCGACATTACCTGACACAACAGAACCAGGGTGAGTACCGAACAGGGACTGGGGGGACTGGGGGAGATGGGCACAATGGCACACATGCACAATTAAGTAGAGCACACTGCACACCCACAATGACTCTGGATCATGTCCCTGATCACCTTGGCACACTGCAGCACACATACAAACAGCAAGTAGGCCCCCATCCACTATGGGCACAAAGGGGTCCCTCCCCAAACAGCACCAATCTCACAACCAACTCATGCACACGTGTCAAAACCAGCAAAGCTGCACGTCTGTGAGCAACACTGACAATGCAGGTGACACTGCATGAAGAATAGCATGGCAGCAGTCCAATTATCATGACATGATGCACTTCACGACATTAAGGTGGCTGAGTGTTGAACACATCCGGAAAGGAGCAGGTCACACTCTGACACATCCACGTGCACAAACAACCCCGGACGTCAACAATACATCTGTGGATAAACCATGCCCAAGAGTCCAAAATCCGAACAAGAGCCAAAATTAGCCAAGTCTGCAACATCTCAGCAATGTAGAAGCACAGAAGTCAAAGGCACACCACCTCAAAGGGATAAGGGGCAGAAAAATCACAGCTGCAGGGGCGACTCTCCCACAATGCAGCCCAAACACACAGCAATAACAGCACATCAACATTGACGGCAATGTGGTACAAAGTGCAACACTTTCACTACAGAACAGAGTACACAACTGGTTCCGCTTGTGCATAGAAACTGGCCAATCACATCTGGCATAGCAGGAAACTGTGAGAAGATAATATACGTGTACAAACTCACATCCGTGATGTAGTCCAAATGTCCACTGTCCCGCATCAAATAGTCAGCTCCTCCCAAACAGTCACAATGTACATTGTCATGCAGTCTGTATGTAAACTTGAACACTGCATCAACATACATGTGAACACAATGTTAAAATGCATCTCCCCTTCACATTGCAGAGGGACAATCAACACCTCCTGCAGAGCAGACCTACCAACTCTTCACTTATGACGAAGAGGACCTCCCCACCTTCGATATCGACGCCCTCCAAAGGCTCATGGACAGCTACGGCAACCCACCTCAAGGAGCAGGGCAGCCCAGCTGCATCGATGAGACCCCACCCCCTGCACAGACCACACAGCAGGAAGCACCCACCACCACGGCTGGCTCCCAGCACCTCACCAAACACATCGCATTCCAAGGCCAGGTGTTAGACTGCCAGAAGGAGGTGGCTGAACAAGTGCGGGTGGGGTTCGACCTCATGGCAACCAAACTAGATGACATACGTGGGTGTCTAAGTCACATCAGGGACCACTTACACTCCCTAACGGACACCCACAGTTCGCTCCCTGATGTCCAACAATCCATGTCCGACATCGCTGGCGTCATGACTCTGAGAGGAGAACAACTGACTAGTCAGAGTGGCCTCAGCGATGTCAGCCGAGAGTTGGCACAGATGCTGAGGACAATGGAGAACATGGAGCGGATGCATGCAGAAAGAATGGATGCCACGGATGCACACCTGCGAAAAGTTGTTGGCATCTTCCATGCCCTGCAGATCCTCATCATCGCATTGCTGCCACTAAGGCAGTTGCTGATGAATGCAGCTGGTACTTCTACACACACATCTCTGGCCCCTGATGTGTCAGTGGCACACAGTGCTGCAGACCAAACATCAGCACCCACATGTCAGACAGATGATATAGTGGACGAAGGTGCAGGTGATTCCACCTTTGTATTAGGAAGGAGCCAGTAGCAATCTTCTCCCCATATGCCCTGTTTCAGCTTGGATCTGCCCTCTGCATCATGCCCTGTAACAACACCTCCCACAGTCCCCCGACACACTCTGCGACACTCACCTTGGACCGCTACATGGACTGCCATATTTGGTTTGCTTTCCAATGACACAGCAATCAGACTGCGGACTGTACTCTTCCTCTTCCGATATACCTGTCAATCCCTAAATGACTCTGGCTGGCCCTCCACTGGGCTACAATGTAATGTGGGCTTTGCATGGCAATGCACTGCTCCAGCTCCGACACTCCACCGAATGTGAATAAAGCATTCAAATTCACACAGATGTGTCATGTCCATAATTGACCAAGTATGAAAGTATGGATGAATGTAAAGACATCGATTGCACAAAAAGGTACACCCTGGGAAATGGAAGCAATGCGCATGTTTGACTGTGACACACATAGGCAGTGAGATGACTGGGAATGTGTGCACTAGCTGTGGCCTCATTGCTCTGAAACAACAATCGCTGTTTCACCACTTTGCCCCATGCAATGTAAGGAATAGGGCTGTGTATGAAATGTCAAAGTCGTTGGCAGGCCTAAAGTAGTGTTCCCCATCACATTTGACAACAGAACGCCTCTGCACGCCTCATCCTCAGAATCCCTCGCCACAGCCACATCACCACCCACCTGAGAGACCTGCACTGGCTCCCGATCCACCAGAGGATCACCTTCAAGCTCCTCACCCTCGCGCACAAAGTACTCCACAACGCCGTACCAGCATACCTTAACAAACGGCTCACCTTCTACACCCCGAACCGCCAGCTTTTCTCCGCTGACCTCGCCACCGTCCCACACATCCGCCGAATGAACACCGGTGGCAGATCATTCTCCCACCTCGCCACCAAGACATGGAACACCTTCCCCATCCACCTGCGGCAGACCCAAGACCTTCTGACCTTCAGGAGACTTCTCAGAACCTGGCTGTTCGATCAGCAGCTGCGACATCCTCCACCCCCTCCAGCGCCTTGAGACCCTCACAGGTGAGTAGCGCGCTTTACAAATGATTGATTGATTGATGGATTGAACATCTCTTCGCATACTTACTCACACTCAACTGGGTTGACACAGACTGTAGTGATGGATCACATTGATCCACATGGCAGGAAGTTGGACACCATACTCACATTGCTGAAGACACGTAAGAGCACAGGCCTATCAGTAACTATCCCAACCACAATGTCTGGCTCACAGAGGTGGAGCTGGCAATAGGGACTCACCCCCAAGTGAAATGCGTCAGTCAGTCTCTCACTGTGTACGGACAATGCTCATTGAGGCACACGATTTGTCATTCTAATCAAAACTCATCACAGTTGAACACTAGTGAATTTGCGTAGACTTAATTAGCATGTGCGTGTCAATACGGGCAAGACAAGGGCCACTACATGCAGACCAATGCATCAGACACTAACAGGCAGCATTCGGTCACAGTACAGTTCCACGTGACAGGTGTTGTGCATGTGCCCAGGATGTTCTGCCCTTGCATTGGGGGCTCTCGTAGGACCAGCACTCTTCTGACCTGTGGCAGTTATGTGGATGATATGCCACAGCTCGGAGCAATGAGTCGTATGTGTGTGCAACATTTGGACGTATGGGTTGTTGTGTACGTAAGTGTCAAAGGCATTCCATGCAAGAGTACCTCAAGCAAGGACTTCTGTGTGTGGTGTGTGGATACGTTGGTCTTTCTTTAGCGCTCTGCGTAGTGTGGGAGTCATCATCATCTGCTATGGAATCTCTCTCAGGGTGTGCCTGCCGCATGCAAGACCAAGGTCGGAGGTGCTGATGTCCTTCCGGCTTATGTATTGAGACAAAGGAGTTTCCATCCGTAATGTCAGTCTGACTACTGCTTGCATTCTGGAAATGTGATGTGGCTTTCGTGCTGCAATTGAGGCTAGGCCTTAGGCTTATGAGGCACCAATAGTGATACACACACAACATTTGGCATGTAAGAGCCAGGAGCCCGAGCGGCCTTACGCTCCTTGTACATTCCCTTCGTGTGCATCCGCCCTACAGGTGCATGCAACATTGACGATTGCGGGCAGTGTAGTGCCGACACTGCAACAAAGACACACACATCAGTTGGGAGTCCTGTCCAGCCCAGAAATGAACCACGCCCAGAGCCTAGGGATAATTATTTCCCCCCGTACGCTGGCCTGGTGTACGCTGGCCCAGCCCACTCAGCTTACGTATAAAGGGGGGGACGACGACGCTACGTGTCCCAGTTCTTTCACACTGCCGGAGGTAACATGGCTGCGTCCACCTGGCCTATCACGAGACTCAATCATAAAGGGTCCATGACTTGCGTTGCACAGAGTTGGTGGCACCGGATACACTGCGGCCGGCACAGGTCTACCGCCACGGGACGGTGACTTTCGGTGCCATGAGGTAGGGGCACCTTAAATGCTGAGCGGGTGTGCAGCCTGCGATGATGCACCGTCCTGGCAGGCCGGACTGGTAAGGATTTGTGTGAGCCCTGCTGGACGACAGTGTAGGCCTGAGCCAGCGGGCAGCGCGGGCCTACAGCCATGTGGCGTTGCCTTGCGGTTCACAGAGTTAGTGGCACCTAAAGAGCTGAGCGGGTGTGCACTCTGCGATGATGCCATGTGCACTGATCTTATCTCTGCCATTGCGAAATCAAGACCCAGAATCACGTGTGTGACCTGGTGGCCTGCGGTGCGGCACTGCATGATGTGGAGGCTGCCAAGCACGTAGGCCCCGGGCTTGGAGCTTGCACCGGCATGTGGTGGGCACTCATGGAGACATGCCAGTGGTGGAAGGTGAGCAGTGATGCCTGGGCGCGCAGGGGCAGGCAATCACCGCTGGGCGGCGAGAGGGGCTGGGGTGCAGCAGCCTGTGTGCTCAGGGGCGGGCAAGCGATGATGGTGTGTGCAATGATATGAACTCTGCCATTCATAAATCTGGACTCTGTTTCAGATAAGGGACCTGGTGGACTGCAGTGTATACCGGCACCTGGTTGGAGACACACCCGTGGCAGCAGGTGAGCAGTGAGGCCTGAGACTGCAGTGTCTGCACTCTCTCTCCCTCTCTTCCTTTCACTGTCTCTCTCTCTCTCTCTCCCTCTCTTTCTCTCTCTTTCTCTTTCTCTCCCTCTCTTCCTTTCCCTGTCTCTCTTTCCTTCTCTCTTTTTCTCTCTTTCTCTCTCTCTCCCTCTCTTTCTCTCTCGTTTTCTTTCTCTCTCCCTCTCTTCCTTTCACTCTCTCTCTCCCTTTCTTTCTCTCGCTCTCTGTCCTTTGATGAGCGCATGACACACCTTCTTATCTTGAATTTTGTCTTGCAGGCTGTGGCTTACAGATTGTCCAGAGATGACCCGCCATGACTCTTCCAAATAGTTGTTTTGAGTTTAATTTGAATAAAATAATTTGTTGGGAAATTCAAAGATGAACACACATGAATGTTAATTGTTGTAATTGTGCGACATCAGGCGAACTGTTTTGTTCGTGATTTCGTAATGTTGATGTAAAATATCTTTGTCCGGGGGGGGGGGACCTGAGGGGGTGGCGGTGGGTGTACTGGCCCTCTTTGGTGTCCGAGCTGGATGATCAGTTTCTCCATGGCATATGTTGTTCTTCTGGTGTGGCTGTGGGCTGGGCTCCCGTTTCTGGTGCAGATTATCGTCTGACTTAATACCAGGAGAGAGCAGGTGTTAATTCCCTGCTGCTAATGCGCCTTATCGCCTGTTTTGGGATCTTATCGCCGATCTGCATGATCGTTGAGAATATTGCAAAGTGGTGTTATCGTGGCTTTTTGCACAGGAACGCCTACTCTGCATCTCATTAGCGTTAGTTGCCGGTGTCATCCATGGCGATGTTTTTTGCGGCTGCTATCGCAGGAAAACTGGCGATATTGGCTGTTAGCACCAGCTTGTGAATAGGGCGATTAATCTATCGCCACTTTGGCTGAGATAAAGTGCTGCTAACTCGGCGATAAGTCCTTGAGAATATGCCCCATAGTGTTTTCATACTTCTTATTGACTGATTGTTATTCCAGAAGCCTCCTGATGATTAATTTCAGTTGAACTGCTTATAGGCCAGACCAACCCTGAGAGGTGGGTTTCAAGTGGGGGTATTTTAATTTTCAACTCTCCCTGGGCTGCCGCATACTTTCCCATCCCAACTCACACATGCCCTGACATTATGCGCACTTGCCTGCAAAGAAAAATCCCATTTTGAGCGCACCTGATGTTAGGAGATGGACATTTACTTGCGTCAGAGTCCATGTGTTTCTGGACCACCAGCATGTACAACATTCGAGGGCCTCAGCAGAGCCCTGCCTTGATTATCTATGAAGACTCGAAACAGACCCCTATTGATCGGTAGAAGGAGCCTTGAAATGTATTACACAAATTTACACTGTGGAATGGCCACTTTCCGACTTGTGCTATGCCCTCTGATTTTGGGGGTTGAGGCTTGTTCCCATAGGGAACCAGGCTTACCTCACCTGCCTAACACCTAAAGGCTTGCGTAGTTAAAGTTACCCAAACCTGAAGATGGATGAGAAGGATTTTAGTTGGTTAGGGATGGGTGAATTAATGCACGGATAGATAAATGGATTGATGCTAGCAGTTTGCACTGAATTATTCCTCTTGAAATTCCTGCTCACGAGGAAGCCACGTTCCGTTTGTGCCATTCTTGTTATTGGATGTTCGTCACTGAGCATGTTGTGATCAATGCCATTAGAATACAGCCTGGGCTTGTGAAGCATGGCCAGGGCCTAATGCTGAGCTGAAGACTGAAGGAAGTTTGTAATAAAAGCCCATTACATAGCAGGCCTTCCGACCACTGAAGCGCAGGTGCCACCGATTGTGTTTGAGAGAGTTGAAGAGGTGTGGCGCAGCTGGCGCAGCGGCTGACCCCCTAGCGCAGGGCTCACGGTTCCATCGCTGGCGGCAGTTCAGCTCAACATCATGTGACTCTGGGCAATAGCTCACTTAGGGGCATATCAACAAGGGCTTTATCTCTGCTTTTTTGGCTTTAAAAGCCAAAAAAGGAGAGATAAAACTAGCGCCCTATCAACAACAGGGTGCTAACATGCAAATTTGCATGTTAGCACCCTTTTACTCTACGCTTCCCCTTGCATCTCTAATGAGATGCAAAGGGGGCATTCCAGAGTAAAATAATAGGAGAAATGTCGCTAAGCGACATTTCTCCTATTATCAAGAATGTCGCTAACCCTGTTAGAGACAAAAAAAGCAGCGCTAACCGCGGTTAACGCTGCTTTTTTACGTCTGGTATTTTTCAGACTTAGCCATGATATCCTATGGAAGAAGGATATCATGGCTAAGTTTGCCTGTCCCTATCAACAAGGTAACGTGAGATTATCGCTGGGTTTCCAGCGATAATCTCACGTTAGCCTGTTAGCGTGAGGATTTTTATCGCTATTGAGATAAGCGTTGCTAATAGCACGCTATCTCAGCGATAAAAATTCACGCTAGCCGGCGATAATTATCCTAGCGCTAAGTGCGCTTAGAGATAATTATTGCCGGTTGTTGTTGATATGCCCCCTAATCTCCCAACGGCCCCCAGCGCCTTGAAGCATTAAGGGTGATATGTTCGAGCTTTACAAAGATGGATTATTATTTTTCAACAGCTGCTTGGTAGGAAAACTGAATTTAATGTAGGACATTACATGATTCTAACCTGTTACTTCAGCATTTTAGTACAGAGAAACCATTGTGAGAATAGGATTAGAGTTTATGAACTAAAGTTGCCTCTTTGCTCACATAAAACATGAGCCCCATGAAGTGAGGCCAGGTGACGGCTATACAAATGGAAGCCAGCAGAGGACGTTGGGAGCCACGCAATGTCAGCCACCCAGCTTTCTCGGTATAAATAAATAGCCAATGTTAAATATGGGGAGGCGAAGGGTTGAAGTGCACATTCACATGTCGCTGGAATGCTGATTACAATAATTTATATTTTTGAGTAGTTTAAATGGATTGGCTTCCAGTAGTGCCTATGGCGATCAGGCACAGTAATCATGGTTTCTGTGTACATCATATTGGGAGAGTGGGGCTCTATTTTTAAAATAGAAGCACCCATGGGTTTTTAGTGGTAACGTGACACAGGACATCACCCTGACATATTATGGCAGTAGTTCAGTTGGTATATCATTTTTTTACACCAGCATTTTGATCGATGGGCTATGAACTTGGATATTGACGGTGCCAGCTCGATGAATCCTTAGTTGGTATTTAATACTGCCGTTCTGGGTTGATAGTTGGTATGCTGTATAAGATTTACAGTGATAATCTGTCTGAGACACTATCTTAGGGTTACATTTTTCCCTACAGTTGCACAGCGAAGAAACAGCTGCTGGAGAGCCTATGAGCACCCAGACAGAGAATTGTGGCTCTATTGTGGAATGTGTGGTGCTGTGCTTCCTGTATCAGGTTTAACAGTAATCTTGATTGCAGTATGATAGTTTATCATATAAAGCTGTGTTTTTTTATAGGCATCTCCAGGTATATCTAAGGACATTAAGGGGCCGATTCCGATGGCCGGTCAGACAGCTGTCCGTAGCCTTACCGTGCGACCGACACATACCCAAAGCCGGTCTGTCCTGTCGAGAAAGTACGATGCGCATAACTGCCAAAAACACGACCGACACGTAGGCTGTGAATGAAGCCCCATTCTCCGTCCGAGCCGTAGCTCCTAAAGATGAACCGAGTCACCCGGAAGCAGTATCCATAGCACTTTCCGGCATGACAAACACAATGCGTACTTCCTACGCGCCGGACGGGTCTTCACGCACGGGACGTCACAGCATCCGGAAAACAAGCCTATCAGCTACGATTCGCGCCACAAATCAATACACGGCTACGAGACGGACTAGCTTGCAGCGGGTACGAGACGGAGCAACAAGCAGCGTGTACGACACAAACACATCATGAATCCCATCGCGCAGGTCATATCAGTACTCTACATCTATGACCGGATCAGGGACCGACGGCGCAGACGGTATGACAGACACCTACAACACAAACGACACGTACCCACAAAATGGCACACACACACAGGGGATCCACATCCTGGCCACTAACAACAGCCCACCATAGGGGTTGCATGGCCAGCACCACAAACACCCCCACCCATAGTGGATCTGTTGCCCATCACTACTGCCACCCCCACTCACAGGGGACCTGTTGCCCATCAACCCTGCCACCCCCACCCGTAGCGGACCTGTTGCCCAGCACCCCTGCCACCCCCAGCCATAGGGCTTATGTTGCCCATCACCCCTGCCACCCCCACTCACAGGGGACCTGTTACCCATCACCCCTGCCACCCCCACTCACAGGGGACCTGTTGCCCATCACCCCTGCCACCCCCATCCATAGGGGATCTGTTGCCCAGCACCCCTGCCACCCCCAGCCATAGGGCTTATGTTGCCCATCACCCCTGCCACCCCCACTCACAGGGGACCTGTTACCCATCACCCCTGCCACCCCCAGTCATAGGAGACCTGTTGCCCAGCACACCTGCCACCCCCAGCCATAGGGCTTATGTTGCCCATCACCCCTGCCACCTCCACTCACAGGGGACCTGTTACCCATCACCCCTGCCACCCCCACTCACAGGGGACCTGTTGCCCATCACCCCTGCCACCCCCACTCACAGGGGACCTGTTGCCCATCACCCCTGCCACCCCCAGCCATAGGGGACCTGTTGCCCAGCACCCCTGCCACCCCTAGCCATAGGGCTTATGTGGCCCATCACCCCTGCCACCCCCACTCACAGGGGACCTGTTGCCCAGCACCCCTGCCACCCCCAGCCATAGGACTTATGTTGCCCATCACCCCTGCCATCCCCAGCCATAGGGGACCTGTTCCCCATCACCCCTGCCACCCCCACTCACAGGGGACCTGTTGCCCATCACCCCTGCCACCCCAGCCATAGGGGACCTGTTGCCCAGCACCCGTGCCACCCCCAGCCATAGGGCTTATGAGGCCCATCATCCCTGCCACCCCCAGCCATAGGATGGGTGATGCGCAACACATGCAGCATACTCAAACATCAGGTATGTCTGCAAAATACATCCCCCATAACATCATGACAACAGTGTGCAGTCTGTGACAAATGTCCACAACAGTGATTATGGATACGAGCATACAATGTAAGTAACAGCACATGTGTGACCAACACATGAGTGTGACATACACAAGGCAAGCATCACCATAGCACTGTGGCAATGTAAAAAGAACACCCCCTCACTGTGTAGAACAGAAGTTAAGTGGGGGCTCACAAAATGCAGCAGATGTGGAGCATTGTGGTGACGGGGACTAAACCCCCCTCATCACAGTGACCAAAAGGTAAGTGTCATCATGGTCAAAGCTGCAAATAACAAGCAGCATGTATGATCCCTGCTCCCAACACATCAAACACTTCTGGGGCAAACTAGTGGTTGTGTCCCATACACACAGAGATGTGGTGAGGCTAACAGTGATGTGAAAACATAACACTCTTGGCCATGTGCAGACAAGCACCACACATGGGGCTGACAATGCATACAGCGCACAATGACACAACAGCAGAAGTGACCATCACCAAGCATGCACACAACTCGAAAATAGACACACCAATCAAAACAACATGTGTAGACTGTAGGTGTCAGCTCACAAACTCACATTCCATGCCAGCAATGGCACACAACAACCAGGATGAATGTCCACAATGATGTGAAATGACTCACAGGGACAGCATGCAAAATCACAGAAACAGCATCCAGACAAAGGCCCACAACAGCAATACCAATGCACTGGAGCAGATGCACAAACACAAACAGGCAAACTCACACTGCACATCGGACACAACATGTGTGTGTGTGTGTCACAGTATCCACAGGCAACTACACAACACATGAGGGGGGCTGAACCACAGTGACATAGATGTGGACACAGTGCCATACAAAAGTAAACCATCATTGGGACACCCTCAGTGGGCAATCAGGCGTTGGGAGATGAGAGGAAGCACAACAGACACATGTGACACAAGCTGGAATGAACACCAACTAACACAGCAAGAGACTGACACACAACACCACTACCCCCAGGGACCAGACAGTGGGGTGACACAAGCATGCATGACACCTCCACTGTGATGACAGAGGCAGATGTCATACAAACTGGGAAACCCAGACATGTGTCCTGTGCCAAAAACGTACATCACACATACACAAACACATATCACTCAGCATGGTCGCTCATCCATGGACAAACGGGAGCTAAGGGACCATCCATGCAAACATTCAAATCAGTCCACCCTCAACACCACACACCCTGAACTGCAACAATGTGTATCTGTAAAGCCCACATGGACAGGTGACATTGCACATGCACCCATGACAAACACAGGAATGTTGGGATGAACTAAGGTGCACAGACACAACACACAAGGACTGTTTACAACCCTGGGGAATGACAGACATACTGCACAGTATGCGGTACATGGCCATGACCTCAAAGCTCATGTAACCTTCTGAATCCCTGCCACCGTCCCAGGACAATGCAGATGCCAAGGAGAAACACAAGGCAGACATGCTGACATCTGCCAGCATCGCAGCCGTGAACCCGACAAGTGGGAGCAGTCACACACACATACAAATGTCTCAATCACTGAAAACTACCACCTCGGGACAACTACATGATATTGCGAACAAACAAGTGCCTTGAGGAACCCTGACTGTGTCCCATCTGTGTCTGACAACATCATCACCACTCAGAACTGACAAATCCCAATGATGATACACCAATTAACAGTAGTGTGTCATGCACCCACACATCTGGTAACCAATTGGAAAAGTAGTGGAATGAACCCAGTACCACTCAGCAAGCATCAACAACAGGAACATATCAAGGGAACACTGTCTGTGTATGAACAGGGATGTGGACACATAAACATGCTCATACAACACACACCATGGGCCTAGGCCATGTCACTAGACAACACACTAACTTGAGGGGACACAACTCCTGTGGGAGCCCAGCTGTGCCAAACATATTCACAGCAAGTCCAACTCATGTCTGCAGAACACTTGGTCAGTCAGCCATCAGTTACCACACAATGAAGGCTCTGGTCACAACAGCCTGGGTATGGGAGTCTCCCCTAAGTCAGCTGCACATACCCAAAACATATGTCCAGCAAGTTGCACAGAGGCCCCAGTTGCTCCTATTACAATGATGCCCACACCTGTAGGTCCAGTCTTGATGAGCATAAAGTATATGGAAGTGACAAATTGGACAATGGGAAGTACATCATATGTGCAGGGATGCAAGCCACAGAAGTGACCATGCCAATGAAATGCTCACACAGAGATGTACACAATTAGTTGATACTGACACACCCAGGTAGCTGCAAAGGATGGCATGGATACCCACCAGAATGGGATACATATCTCATGGACCACAGGGAGTACCTCACAGCAACACATCAATGCGTGGCTCAATGATTAGAGCGGCAGACCCTGATGCAGAGGTCTAGCCCGGGGCCAGGGTTCAATTCCCCGCCTCGGCGGGCCTTGGGCTCAAAAATTCCACGGACCTGACAATTCTCGCCTCGGTGCCTATTCAAATCATGGAGTCCCACTCTGCAACTCTGGGCAATAGCTTGCTTAATCTCCACAACGGCCCCCACAACGCTAAGGATGCCTGGCCTCCACCTTGGGCGTGCCCAGGAGTGGACGCCTCACAGGGAAAGCCAGGATGGGTTCCACAGCGGTATTCGTACAAGCGCCTTGAGACCCTTGCGGGTGAGTAGCGCACTATACAAGAATCAAATTTACATTTTACATTTAACATTGTAAACCAAGCATTACAGGTGCAAGGGCATGTAAAACAACATCAACATAATGTACAGCTAAATCAGGGACAAAGAAAAAAGCTTTATTCAGCATATTAAAAGTGAAACGTCTGTTCTAACAAAAGGCCAATGGCCAGTCCATGTCCAAATGCCAAGGAGTGAACTAGAGTGACAACTGTCACACCGTGCTTGCCTGCACTGCTAAGGACTGTGGTCATCCCCTCGGAGGGGCATGCATGGGGGCAGGCCAGGCATCGCAGGGGCAGGATCAGGGCGCAGCAGAAGGAGGCAGTGAAGAGGTGGTGGATGCAGGCGAGACACTTGCAACTGCAGTGGAGCTGACTGAAGTGGTGGGTGCTGTCACAACTGTGGGGCACTAGTAAGATGGGGTGGGTGCCGGCACAACTCCAGTGGGCAGGTCAGATGGAGTGGATTGTCTCACCACTGCAGTGCCCAAGTCAGACGGGGTGGTCGTGGACTCCAAAGCAGTTCCTACATCCATGGGAGCGGAATGGGGGACAGGTGAGGTCGGCAGGGTAGGGGGGGACACGGTCCCCACATCAGTGGCACCAACTGTCTGACCAGGTGTGGAGGAGCAAGTGATAGGGGGGATGGCCGTAGCATTTTGGCGATGGTGTATCTGTGTGTCGGGGAACCCGGGGCAGGGAGTGGCGGGGGAACCTCTGGAGTGGTGGCCTGGGGGTTGGAGGACAGAGACTTTGCCTTGGAGCTGCGTGGTGGCGGGGGGTCTTGCTCTTCTGGCGCCGGGGGGAATTGCGGGTGAGCGTCTTGGTCTGACTGCACCTGGGGGAGGGTGTCCGGGTGTGAGGGGCACTCCCTTCTGTGTGTAGGGACTTCCTCTTCCCCTTGTAATCAGGATCTGCAGGGTCGGTGGAGAAGAGGCCAAGGTCACAGAGGAAGAGCTTCTGGGGGGATGGGGTTGCAGGTGAGGCAAGGGAAGGGGGCTGGGAGGGAGAGGTCTCGGAGGACTGTGGAGTGGTTGTGGATGACTGTGTGTGTGTCAGCAAACCAGCCCCTGTGAGTGTGGAATCAGTCCCCTGCGCTTGCTTGTGTGCACGTCTAGACCTTGGTTTGGGGGTTTCTGTGCTTGGGACAGGTGGGGTGCTAGGAATCGTGGGTGGTGCAGGGGTAGGAGGGGTACGGGACTGTTGGAGGAGGGACACTGCTGCCGTCAGGGAGGAGGCCACGGACTGATTGGTCCTCTGTAGGGCATACATGCCCGAGGAAATGACCTCCATGAATGACACCAGTTGTGTCAACAGACCTGTGTGTGCATGGAGGACCTTCAGCATTGACGTCTGCCCTACATGGATCTGTCGAAGTAAGTCCACAGACTCCTCACTCAGGGCAGCAGGGGACACAGGGACAGGGGGTGCGGTGCCTGGCACAAAGGAGACATGCTCACGAACACGGGAGCCCACAGGGACCTCTGGAATGGGAGCCGATGGGAGGGGGGTGGTGGTGGTGGTGGCGGGGACGGAGACAGCCTCACTAGCTGGGGTTTGGTGGCTGCTGGCACCCGCCTCCACAAGGTTGTCATCCTCAGAGCTGCTGTGGCCCTCAGCTGGGGAGGATGGTGCTGACGACTCTTCTGTGTGGCTCAACTCGCCCTCCGTGCCACTGGTCCACCCGACTCCTCTCCTTCTGTGGCATCCAGACAACAACAATATGCACTGACTCACAATCCTAGCTCAGGGGTAAAGCTAACTCTGCAGATGACTGGCGCACTTGCCCATCCCATGCAAACAACATATCCAGGACCATGCAAATTATTCATATGAGTCTCAGCAAACACAAATCCCTGTATATTAACACATCACAGTCTGCCATGCATGTAACCCAGATGCATGAAGGACACAGTTGCATACACCATTGTGCGCTGTCAGATGATCACACACCTATATGTCACACAGGTCTTGTCTCTCACAGTCACATCGCAGATGTCATGCTGACCCTCTGAATCATGGACACCCCAGTTGTACGTAGCAACAACCCACACCCTAATGACACAGAGGCAGACACCTGAGGGCACATGTCACTAAGCACAACCTGCAATTTCATACACAGGAGTGGGATTACAGAGTGTTTCTGAATGCCCTTGAGGGGGCATGACTGGCCAGGACTAATTGAAACAGTGTTTTGCCCCGGACAGTAGTCAAGTGGCTAAGCAAGTGCGACATACTTGATATACATACTCCTGAGGCCCAAAAATGGAAGTCCCCTTCTGCATGGGTTTGTTTGGAATACCCCAGCCACATGTTGCGAGTCAGAACAACAATTGGTACATATCTCAAGGGCACACACAGATCACATGTCATATCTCAGGCATTGTGTAAACAATTGACCCACCCATGAAACACACAACAGATTCACGGGAACTGATGCTGACCGGTACCTGAAGCATAGCTGAGTGCAGGGACACAGTGCCCTAGTGACACAAGCAACAGACTGGAGGGGCCACACCTGTGGAACAGATGAGGAGGGTGCATCACACAAATGAGGGACCTGAGTTTGGGACTACAAGACCTACGTAATGTGGAAGTGTGACCAGGACAAAAGACTGCTATTTGCATGTCAGACATAGTACACAGATCAGACATGGACTCACCCCCTTCCTGCTGCTGTCTGGCCTTCAACTGCCTATCGAGGTCCGGGAAGTCCACCGCCAGGATACGGAGCATGTGGGGAGTCAGGGTCTGGTGTCCACCCCTCCTGCGTGGAGTTGACAGCTTCAGCTGGACTCTAGCTATCCTCCGGGTCCAGCCCCGAAGGTCCTGCCACCTCTTCTGGCACTTGCGGATCTGGTGCTTGTAGACCCCCACAGAACGAACAGCCCGGGCGATGGTCAGCCAGATCTCCTGCTTCTGGTGGGCATCAACCTGTGAGGAGGACAAAGTGAAAAGTACATTAACACATTCCCCAGATTTGTGCAGCACACATTTGGATATACATGTCATCATCACAAAGGGAAATACATTACACAGGTAGAGCAACCAAGGGGAATGAAAAATCACATGCATGTCTGACTTGTTAACAATGCCTGGATAGTTGAAGCTTGCAATAATGCACTTTAGCAGCAGGAAAACGATTCATTACATGTACCTACACACTTTGGGGGATGAAAGTAGTCAGTGAGAATGCTTGCCACTGGTGTACACATTATTAGTACTGCTAGTCAGACAACATGCATAATTAGGAAGGCAGTGGACTGCACACTCACCTGCTCCCCTGGTGTCCCATAGAGCTTTCTGTACTCTGGAAGGAGCCCACCCGGCAGGGCCTGGTCCTCCTCCTCAGTGAAGGCTGGGGCCTTCTCCAGAGTACGTGCCATAGCAGGAGCCAGAGGATGCAGAGACAGCAGCAGTGGTAGTAGGGATGTGGTCCAGTAGCATGTAGTGCAGGCAAGTGAGCTCCCTGGGGCCAGCCAGACTTATATCTGTGCTGCAGAGGCAGACTCTGTGCCATGTGTCCCAAGTGATAGGTCCGGAAAAACACACAAGATGATGGACGGAATGTTGCACAATGGCAAAACACTCACCCCCAGTCACAGATCTGGGTTTAATCCATCGTTATTTTGCTCACCACACCACCCCAGTTCAGACATGGCCATATGCAAATCAGTCTTGACCCTGTGCCTCATGGGAACAGTCCAGCCCGAACTGCCAAGCCATGTCTTCCCTGGACCGGAATCAAGCATCCTAGGACCGGTTTCTGGCTATCAGCCGTCATCAGCCAGGATAGCTTGACTCCAGTGGCGTAGTGAGCACGGGACCCACGTCTGGGCATACCCTTCCCACATAGGGTGAACAGAAAAACACACAAGATGATGGACGGAATGTTGCACAATGGCAAAACACTCACCCCCAGTCACAGATCTGGGTTTAATCCATCGTTATTTTGCTCACCACACCACCCCAGTTCAGACATGGCCATATGCAAATCAGTCTTGACCCTGTGCCTCATGGGAACAGTCCAGCCCGAACTGCCAAGCCATGTCTTCCCTGGACCGGAATCAAGCATCCTAGGACCGGTTTCTGGCTATCAGCCGTCATCAGCCAGGATAGCTTGACTCCAGTGGCGTAGTGAGCACGGGACCCACGTCTGGGCATACACTTCCCACATAGGGTGAACAGAAAAACACACAAGATGATGGACGGAATGTTGCACAATGGCAAAACACTCACCCCCAGTCACAGATCTGGGTTTAATCCATCGTTATTTTGCTCACCACACCACCCCAGTTCAGACATGGCCATATGCAAATCAGTCTTGACCCTGTGCCTCATGGGAACAGTCCAGCCCGAACTGCCAAGCCATGTCTTCCCTGGACCGGAATCAAGCATCCTAGGACCGGTTTCTGGCTATCAGCCGTCATCAGCCAGGATAGCTTGACTCCAGTGGTGTAGTGAGCACGGGACCCACGTCTGGGCACACCCTTCCCACATAGGGTGAACAGAAAAACACACAAGATGATGGACGGAATGTTGCACAATGGCAAAACACTCACCCCCAGTCACAGATCTGGGTTTAATCCATCGTTATTTTGCTCACCACACCACCCCAGTTCAGACATGGCCATATGCAAATCAGTCTTGACCCTGTGCCTCATGGGAACAGTCCAGCCCGAACTGCCAAGCCATGTCTTCCCTGGACCGGAATCAAGCATCCTAGGACCGGTTTCTGGCTATCAGCCGTCATCAGCCAGGATAGCTTGACTCCAGTGGCGTAGTGAGCACGGGACCCACGTCTGGGCATACACTTCCCACATAGGGTGAACAGAAAAACACACAAGATGATGGACGGAATGTTGCACAATGGAAAACACTCACCCCCAGTCACAGATCTGGGTTTAATCCATCGTTATTTTGGTCACCACACCACCCCAGTTCAGACATGGCCATATGCAAATCAGTCTTGACCCTGTGCCTCATGGGAACAGTCCAGCCCGAACTGCCAAGACATGTCTTCCCTGGACCGGAATCAAGCATCCTAGGACCGGTTTCTGGCTATCAGCCGTCATCAGCCAGGATAGCTTGACTCCAGTGGCGTAGTGAGCACGGGACCCACGTCTGGGCATACCCTTCCCACATAGGGTGAACAGAAAAACACACAAGATGATGGACGGAATGTTGCACAATGGCAAAACACTCACCCCCAGTCACAGATCTGGGTTTAATCCATCGTTATTTTGCTCACCACACCACCCCAGTTCAGACATGGCCATATGCAAATCAGTCTTGACCCTGTGCCTCATGGGAACAGTCCAGCCCGAACTGCCAAGCCATGTCTTCCCTGGACCGGAATCAAGAATCCTAGGACCGGTTTCTGGCTATCAGCCGTCATCAGCCAGGATAGCTTGACTCCAGTGGCGTAGTGAGCACGGGACCCACGTCTGGGCATACCCTTCCCACATAGGGTGAACAGAAAACCACACAAGATGATGGACGGAATGTTGCACAATGGCAAAACACTCACCCCCAGTCACAGATCTGGGTTTAATCCATCGTTAAGTGATAGGTCCAACACGGTTGCATTCTATGAATCTGGCCAATCCATTTAAAAGTACGACTCGTACACGCCTTCCGCATCGTTCAAATCTTCACCTTCATGGAACACTTGAAATTGCAACATTGTTGTAGGCATCCAATTGAATTTCCAGTGCACAACTCGTACAAGTTTTGAATCCGCATCCGTCTCCATGACAGTCCTGAGCCAATGGGTGCGCCCGGCTCATTCAACTGACTGTACAACGCGTATTTTGAACATACACATGCACATGTTTCTACATGGCAAAGATCTGTGATGCCTGGGAGACATGAGGACTCAATTGTCACTGGGGTGTGTTTTTTTAACGTTGCAGCAGCACATAGGATGGGTGACACAGCCAGATGATTGGCCCATTGCACTACATGGGACTCACGTGGACATGTGGAATTGAGATGCGAGGTGGTGGTCTTGTAGGTGACATATGTGTCCATGCCCAAAAGCACAGACCTCAGTACATTGTGTAATGTCATGAAATTGCATGTGATAGTGATCGTGGTCATGGCCACATGGTTGGATGTACTGACAATCTTCCTTTGTGCATCTCTGTACTGCAGGGCACCAGCTGTCCATCTTCCGTTCCCAGACCTTGCAACCATGCAGGAACACGACTGCATCAGACGGTACCGCTTCACCAGGCCACTGATTGCGGAGTTGGCGGAGCAGTTGGCGCCACATCTGCTACCTGGCCGGACATACCCAACAGCACTGACCCCAGAGGTGAAGGTGATGGCAGCCCTGCACTTCTTTGCTACCGGTACCTTCCAGTACACTGTGGCTACTGCTGGTGGTATGTCGCAAACGATGTTTAGTCGGGTGCTACGCGATGTCTTGAAGGGGATGTTGCAATTCCTCGACCTGTATATCAAGTTCCCGATCCCAGATGAACTCCCTGAAATTAAGGATGCCTTTTATACACTGGGGAGGATAACGAACGTCATCGGATCTATTGATGGGACACATGTTGCCCTGATACCACCACAGGCACATGAGAAGGCATACCGGAACAGGAGGCACTACCATTCGATCAATGCTCTTGTGGTCTTACTTGCTGACATGTCGATCACACATGTGTGTGCACGGTTCCCTTGTTCGGCGCACAATGCCTACATTATGAGGAGTAGTCGCATTGCAACGCTAATGTCACAGATGCCAGCTCAGCGTGCCTGGCTTGTCGGTGTGTACTGACTGTTTCTCATTGTGTGTGTTTGTCACTGTTGTATTTCGCACTCCTACAAAACTCAGCTACTTGTTCATTTTTGTGTGTGTAGGTGACTCCGGATACCCCAACATGCCGTGGTTGCTGACACCCCTCAGGAACCCTGTGACACCAGCCGAGCTGCGCTACAATGAGACACATGGTCGGAGCAAGAGGGTGATTGAGCGGACATTCGGCCTCCTGAAAAGCCGCTTTCGCTGCCTGGACAGGTCCGGAGGGGCCCTCCCATATGAGCCTGCAAAGGTGTGCAAAATAATACTGGTCTGCTGCATGCTACACAACATGGCGGTGCGGAAGGAGGTGCCTCTCATCCAGGATGACGATGACGACGACCAACCTCCGGCACCTGTGGAGGATCCCGGCCTGGGCCAAGATGCCAGTGATGATGAAGATGATGGTGACGTCCGCTCCCAGCTCATCAACAACTTCTTCACCTGAATGTGAGTTTCCAGGGTTGTTATGTGAATGTATGGAGGTAGCCTGGAATGTGTTGAGCCACCTCTGTTGCTGTCTGAGTGTGTCTGTGTGCCATTTGACTGGATGCGTGCTGTGATGTGTCCATTCAGCTCGTGTGTACTCCACAATAGGGTAGTACTGCTAACTGGTGTTTGTGTAGGTGTTTTGCAACATGTTTTGTGCATGTGTATTGCATTTCTCTCATGTTCTTCTGTGCTTTTGACTGTATCTTGTCTGTTCTTCCCAGGGTACTTTGCCTGTTGTGTGGTCAACACTGACCCCCAACACCCAGAAGCCAACACCAGTGTGGAAGTTGACAATTTCCATCAACTGATGTACCCCACATCCCTGGACTTCCATTCTCCAACACATTGTGAGTGTGTGTCCACTGTTACGTAGAATTACCGTGCAACTAGTGTGGAATAAATGTGTTGCTGATGTGTAATGAACCTGTGCTACGCTTTGTTATGTGTGTTGTCTGTCTTCCCACATCTGAGTGACATCTGCTTACCTCACCTGTGGACTTGTTAACACTGACTGGCCTTGGTGTTGTGTCTGTGCATGCCAACGTGTTTCAGGTCAACGTCATTGAGTGTGATGAGTAACATGGCCATGGTGAGTATGTTTTGTGTTGCCATAGTGGTGTGTGTCCCTCACATGTGTCACATCCCCATGACTCACCTTACTTTGATCACATTGTTGCAGTATTTGGCATGCACTGTGTTGTGTGGCAGATCGACATCTCCCTGAACATGACAAGTTGGAATCACAAGAGGCAAGTATGGTGTACTGGTGGGTTTATTTACAAACATGTGTGAGGGAAGTGCACAGGACGGTGGGTGCTGTACAGTGGTTGGGGAATCCAAAGTTCACATTGGAGTTGGAAGTGCTGGTAGATGAAATGTCCAGAGTAAAGTCCACAGTCATCTGATACATTGGCCCAACATGAACCCTCCATGTCATGGGGGCGAGTTGTGTGCGATTGGACACGGTGAACAGGTTGCGCACAAAGAACATTGTCCAGAACAGGTTTGGAGGCCCTGGGGGATGTGCTGGGACATCTGCCTCTCACATTTCCTTCTTCGGACGACCCCTCTTCTTCCGGAGGTGGGGGGGATCCTCATGTGCAGGCCTCTGCGGTGCAGGGGACTCTCCGCCAGAGTCCTCCTCCCTCCCTGTGGCGCTGGCAGATGAAGTTGCGACAGATATTGTGGGCACACAGGTGGGTGTGGACAGGTTGGTGTTGATCTGGCGGAGGCATTGTAGTATGTCCCGATGCACCGCAGTGATGTCATCCCACTTGGCCTATATGCGGTCATGGTGGGCGACCTGCTCGTGTTGCATGTCCTTGAGGATCCCCACTAACTGGCCAAATCCTCCGGTGCTATCCTGGTACGCATCTAAGATGCGTGCCAGTTGGGGGTCATCATGCAGTCCAGACCCCTCTGCAAGGCGTGCCCTGTGCCTCCCACCCCTCCCAGCACCCCTCTCCCCAAGGGCAGGACCAGTGGCGGTACGCACAGGTGACACTGGGACCCCTTGGGTGGTGTTGCTGGTGGTGTTGGCTGTAGCTTCCGGGGGGTCCTGTGTCCCTGTGCTGTGGGTGTTCATTGGCCTTGGTCTGTCTTTGTTGGTGGGGGTGCCCTGTCGGTGTTCAGATGCTGGAGGCGTGGGTACAAGGGGGGCAGACGTTGATGCTGCTGGTGCTGCATGATGGCTCACACCGGAGCGGCCAGGTTGGTCGTCGTCATCCGAAGAGGACAGTGAGAGAGTCAGACCAGAGAGCTCAGTGTCCACCAGAGTCTGGGACTGGGTATCCTCGTCATTTGATGCTGTGTTTGGAAGAGACACACAATGTGATTTATGTTTCTACATGCATCGTTATTATTATTATTATTATTACTGAATTTTGTATCGCGCCTGGTTACCCTTGGGCATCCCCGCGCTCTTCCAGAAAAAAAAAAAAAAAAAAAAGGCACCATAACACAAGACAGCGGCATTAAGCAGGGAACAAACATGACATTTTCTACTTTTCAAACAGATGGCTGCCTGTATACTGCTTTTTCCCAGCTTGTCACAGACAGAGTTTGATATTGTTCTTGGTCATTTCCCAGCATGGCCTCTTGTGCTCCCCACGACAGAGCCCAGTGTCAGACATCTTGTCAGTCCCTTCCCACTCCCTGTGAGGCGAGTATGTTTCAGTTTGATCTTGCTGGGCCATGTGGGTGGGTGTAGGTTGTCTGTGACTGCGACTCCCATCATACTCTTGGCTACACCCCCCTTCCCAGCATGCCCATGCTTCCTCCCTCTCGACTCTGCTTCCCTGTGAGGGGGTGTGACAGCAATGGCAAGATGGCTCACTGTGAAATCCTGGTGTTTGTTTTGCTACAAGTCCCAAGTGAACCCCTGTGCTTCACACAGCAGCACCCAGTACGGGGTATCTTTTGCTGATATTTCAATGAGGTGTGTGTGAATGCATTGTACCTGGTGAGTTGTGTGGAATTTGTGTTGAGTAGTCTGGTCAGGGCTGGTCAGGGCTGTCAGTTCTCCTTCCCATCATGAAACGTGCTTCCATTGTAGGGTGTGCAAGTTGTCTTTTAGGATGTCAGTCAGTGGTGTTCTGCTTCTGATTTGCACACAAGCCCTAGCAAGGCCTTGTGCTCCCCACAGCAGGACCCAGTGTCAGCCATCTTGTCAGTCATTTTCCACTCCCTGTGATGTGGGCATGTTTCAGAGAGGTCTTGATGGGCCAATCAGGAGGGTGTGCATTATCTGTGACTACAGGCCCCATCATGCTTTTGGCTACACTCACTTCACCTGCATCCCCACTATTCCTTCCTGACAGTCAGCTGCACTGTGAGGTGGTGTGTTTGTGGTGGCAAACTGTCTGGCTGGGTGTATTTGGCTTAGTGCCACTGGCTTGCTCTATTTGTTTGTAGGTTGGTGCATGTCATGACACAGTCCCCAGTCACTATGAGATGGCAGGTATTGTGTGTGTCTGACTGGCATACATATCTTGGGCTGATTATCTATTGGTTAGTGTAGCTTTGCTTGGGGTGCATGGTTTCACTGTCCCCTTGCCACAGAATCTTGGGTATGTTGTTTGTGTACTCACCTGGCTCTGGGATGTGGCTTAGGCCATGGACGCTCTCTGGTGGTAGGATGTCCCGCACCTTCTCCTCCCAGGTCCTGAAGTAGACTGGTTTGGCAGGAGAGCCACCGCCGGTGCACTGACTCAGGGCGTGATCTTTTTCGATGAGTTTCTTGACCCTCCTGCGCACGTCATACTACCTGTTCTGGATGTCGTCCTTTGTGCGCCTTGCTGGTGCTTGTGCGTTCACCTTGTCCACAATCCTCACCCACATCTTTGTTTTCTGTGAGATGGGGGTCCTTTGCACCAATGTACCAAACAATGTGGCTCTACTCTGATGATCTCGTCTAGCAGCACTTCTAGCTCACTATCTGTGAACTTTGGATTCTTCTTTGGAGGCATGGTGATGGGTGGTGGTGGTGAGGGATGTGTGTGTGAGGGTGCAAGTGATGGTGGGTTGGTGTTGGTTTTGCTGTGTGTATGTGTGTGTGCTTTTGGTGCTTTTGTATGAGGTGCTGATGGTGTGTTAGTTGTGTATTGGGTGAGTTGTGAGTGTGTCTGTGGTTGCTGTGTACTGGTGTTTGCTGCTGGCTGTGTCTCCTGTTTGCAAGGGATGATGGTAGTGATTGTAGTCCTTTATATAGTTGGAGTAGTGGGTGTGTCTTTGTCCCATGTTTTGTTTGTGGTATTTATTGACTTTGTCATGCTTGTTTGGTCCTTTTTTTTGTCTTTTTTCATTTGTGTTTTGTAGGCATGAAGGAGACGTTCATGTGACGGAAACGGACACTGCTGTTGTCTCGTGCGGGCTTCTCTGCCTCGTTCACGCTGCCTGTCTTCTGTGCGCATCGTTCATGGAGGTCTCTATTGCTTGTGTGCCCGGTTGTCTGTGCGTGTCGGTCGTGCGGCTTGGTCTCCGTGCGAGTCGGTCTGGTTTTACACGCATTGCATCGTACTGCGCTAATCGTACATTGTGGGTACGGGTCGGTCAGGTTCATTCCGGGTTCGTGTCAGTCGGTGAAAATCGCGTCCGGATCACTATTTTCCCACGGCTCGGTCGTACGGCTTGTGTTCCATACGTGTCAGTTGGAATTCACACGCCTTGCATCGTACTGCACGGGTCGTACGCCGCTGGTCCGTGTCGGTCGGTATTCGGTCCGGGTCCGTGTCGGTCGGTTCGTTTTGCGGCCGGAATCGGAATCGGCCCCTAAGTAGGATAACTAATTCAGTGGTCTTAGAAGTACCATGTAAAATGTTAAGGTAATTCACAAGTAGGCAAGGTATACTTTCAGCCACACCATCCTCTGCAGCAGATCATCCGCATCTACGCATACACGGGCACATGTCCACAAGCCAACCTAGAGTAACGAGAAACAAACGGATCACTGACAGAATATCGACAACAGAAATATCGACCTATAGAAATATTGTGACAAAAATATTGTTGTCAAAAATATCGACCTCCTATCTTCATAATGGTAAGTACAAAAATATCTGAAAAAAAATAACCTTGTTAAAAATATCGAAGTAGAAAATATAGCTTATATATATGTATAAAAAATAATGTAAAATAAATTCAATAAAACATTTACCATAAAAAAATATTTTGATTAATTTGTATATTTTAACAATTATAAGTAATAACTTTAATGTAAAAATAAATTAAACATAGATATTTAAAATGTAATATATATGTACTTAAAAATAATTCTTGAATAATAATTGTAATTAATTATAAAATGCTAGAAATATATTCAAATGTGTAAATAAATATATATATATATACATACACCTGTAACAAAAAAAATATATTATAAATTAAAATATGTAATATTTTTTAAACCTACACTTTACACTACATTGACTGCAACAGTAGGGAAAGTGTTGGATAGCAGAGGAGAAAAAATGACTATTCCCATTCCAGTGAGTGCAACAGTAGGGAAAGTGTAGGATAGCAGAGAATAATTTACTATTCCCATTCCAATAACTGCAACAGTAGGGAAAGTGTTGGATAGCGGAGGGGAATAATTTAATATTCCCACTCCAATGAGGTCAACAGTAGGGAAAATGTTGGCTAGCGGAGGGTGAAAAAAATTACTATTCCCACTCCAACAAGTGCAACAGTAGGGAAAGTGTTGGATAGCGAAGGGATAAAAAATACTATTCCCACTCCAGGGACTGCAACAGTAGGGAAAGTGTTGTATAACATTGGGGTAAAAATTACTATTTCCACTCCAGTGAGTGCAACAGTAGGGAAAGTGTCGGATAGCGGAAGGGAATAATTGACTGTTTCCACTCCACCAAGTGCAACAGTAGGGAAAATGTTGGATAGCGTAGAGGTAAAAATTACTATTCCCACTGCAGCGAGTATAACAGTAGGGGTTAAGTGTTGGATAGTGTAGGGGTCCAAATTACTATTCCCACTCCTGTGGATGCAGCATTAGGGAAAGTGTTGGATAGCAAAGGGTGTAAACAATTACTAGTCACACTTAAAAAATTCAAATTTAAATACAAACAAAATATACAACATATAATAAATCACCCAAAAACATATAATAATGTAGAAAAATGTAACATTTAATTTTAATCTAAAAAAAATAATTATTACATAAATGTAATATTTCTCCTACCCTATAACACCACACAATTTACAACAAACATCTAAATTAAATAAACATGTGTTCCTCCATAATTATCAATAATTAAAAACATATTTAAAAAGGTCAAAATTATTGTCGTAACCAAACATTACAGCTATACAACATAAATCCCTAACAAAAAAACAAAAAAAAATACCAAAAATATTTAACAATTAATAAATAAATATTAATGATTAAGTAATGATTAATTAATCTAAACTAAATTACTTTCCACCATCTATCCCAATAAACATCAAAACATACACCTAGATATATTTACACTATTCCCATAACTAATTTTACATTAATAAATTCATATCAATGAACAACAATAAGTAATTAATTTAAAAAAAATTACTTCCCACCATATACCACTATAAACACCATAACTCACACATCAAAATTATTACACAAACGACAAAATAAAATTTTTATTATTTAATTAGCATCAATTAACAACGAATTAATTAATTAAAAATAAATTACCTCCCACCATTCTCCCCTAGAAATGCCACTACCAATTTCGTAAAAAATTACACTAATAACAATTAGCAATCAAAATATAAATACATTAATTTACTCAATTAACACTATAAAATAATAATTATTAATATTATATAAAATATATTAATACATTTATTAAAGTTAAATTGCCCTATCAACCCACAAACCACTCCTAAAAAATCATACAATTAACATAATTACCAATTATTAATAACAACACAATTAACAATATTAAATATTAAATAAATAAGTATTAATTATGAAAAATATTAATATGTCATTATAATTAAATTACTTCCCACCCTATTCCCCTATAAACCCACAACCCTTTCCTAAAAAAAAATGAAACAATTAACATATTTACAAACTGATTATTCAATAACAAACTAACAGCCAATTATTAATTAATAATATATTAATTACCATGATTACCACTATAAAATCCAAATTAAATAAATACTAATAAATAAAAATTAATATTCAATTTATTATAAATAAATGACTTCCCACCCTCTTTCCCTATAAACCCACAACCTGCAACGGAACTAAAACACAAAATTTAATTAAAATAAAATAAATAACTTCTCAAAATGTAACACATACATTAAAAAAAATGCAATACTTAGACAAAAAATATAGCACATACATTTAAAATACATACTAAAATACATAACACTAACTAAAAAAAAGCTATCTTTTTAACAACTATATTATTGTAAACGATATTAATGACTTCGATATTTTGAAAAATGATATTTCTTACCTTAAACTCGATATTCTTGACCACGATATTCTGGCAGTCGATTTTTCTGTATCACAATATTTTGCACTCGATATTAGTGCAAGTCGACATTTCCTACTCGATATTCTGACTATTTACCGAAACAAACTTGGGTGATGGAGCCTTCATGAGGAGGAGCGCACTCTTGGAGGCAGTCGGCCTGCACAAAATGGGGTGAATTAAGTATGTCCCCACTTTCCCATTTGCCTGCAGCCCATGGCCTGGGTTTTCACAGGACAGAACTGAGCATGTGTGTGCATTTGGGGAAGATCACAGATGAAGGCCACCGCACTTCACCCTTCCAGAGCCACCGCTAATATTGCTAATCCAGAACTCAATTTATTTAATACTTTTAATAGAGCCCCACTCAGTGGGGCTCTATCTTTAGATGTCAAAGTGATACTCATAATATGGTAATCTGTGCACATCTGGAAAGTCTGTCAAAATGGATTAGGGAAATCCCATGTCTGGGTCCTCTCGTTTTCAGGCACCATAAATGGTGTGCAAATTGTTTGGACGTCTTTGACTCAAATACGATAGCACAGAGGGTTAACGTGCCTGATGCGAAGTTCATGAGTCACAACCTAATATAGCAGAGTGAGCTATGAGCTGGATGCAAACTGCAGGGTACATGTTAGAACTTTATGGCTTTCCCCAGCCTCTAATTATCCTAATGTTGCAAAAAGGTTTGTTGGGGTAGAAATACATTCTTATTGGTAAAGCCAACTCCAACCATTGTATTACTTTAAAAACTTGAGATTGCTTCTCATGGTATTCCAACCCACTAATATTAATACACCTGGGCTGTGGGGAAATGTTGTGGAAAAATCTTGACTCTGCACCATCCGCTGCAATGGTACTACTGGAATGTAGCTACAATGATTGTCCGTCTACGTTATGGCCTTGTAGAGGTAAAACGATTTGGAAGGGGGACAGATCACTCCAGTGCAGGAACTACTGAGTCATTGGGGCTTTAAGAGGCATAGGAGCGGGGCAAACTAGGCTTATAGAAGTAACTGAGAGGAAGTACCTTAACACAGCCATTTCCGCTAAGCAACTAGCTGACCATTAGGACTCCGCTTGTGTGGGGTAGAAGGAAATGAGGATTAATGAGGACAACTACTGATGGATACCTCCTCCCTCATGTGCGGGGTATGAAACTGGGTGACCAATGTAAGGGCCCCTGACACGTCAGTGTTGGTGTACTCCCCCCCCCCTTTTGACAAGCCTTGGTTGCAATATGCCTCAGGCTCATTTTTAGTCAGCTTAGCCAGGTACGTAGTGGGATGCTGCTGATCAAGTACCAGACACCAGATATAATAGATCAGTCTTTCTTGAGGCCAGGACAAGGTACCATGATCCGGTTGATAATTAGAGCACCAGGGACGGGTGGCTAAGTTAATCTGGGCTGAATATATGAGTAAAGCAACACAAGAGAAGGCCAGCCATTGGGAAACCACGGCAGAGTGGCGGAGACAGAACCTTTAAATTGCTTCTTTAAAGCATAAAGGCAGCTGGTAGGCTGTCAGAAGGAAGTGTGTTGCCTTAACAGTGATCCTTGGGAGGCCTAACGGTCAGGACACTGAGCGGTACTGGCAAGAGCCATAGGTGGGCTTCACCTAAATGGAGTAACAAGGAGCAAACCCCAAGAGGCGAAAAGGAGGAGCCATCTGAAGACATGAGCCCCACAGGTGACGTGATGGTGAAATGGGTATGTTTGTTAGTAAAGGAGGCACACCTGAGGGCGGTGTGCTGGATGATGGCCAAGTGGGATGCCTTATGGCAGGGTAAGTAGGCCTATGGGGGAGTAAGCAGAGCAAGGCACTCACAACCCAGAATGGACAGACAAGGTAACGAGTTGGGCTTAACAGCAGTAAGAGGCTACCATCCCCTTCCAATCAGAAGAACCAACAAAAACTTTATGACCGAAAGTGGCATGGATGATGGCGTCACCAACAAAAAAGTGTCAGAACTATGGCAAGCAAATGACAAGGGGCCCAATTCACAGAACTAACTTAAGACAAAATCCTAAACTTACTACCATTTTGGTATTCACAGAAGGCACTTACTCATTTTGGTATTCACAGAAGGCACTTACTCATTTCGGTATTCACAGAAGTTAGGAGTCCTAACTTTAGGACTCCTAAATGCCTTTTGTGAATACCGAAAGTCTTAAAATTAGGATTTTTCTCAGTTTAGTAGTAGTATAGTTAGGACTCCTAACTTTAGGACTCCTAAATGCCTTCTGTGAATACCGAAAGTCTTAAAATTAGGATTTTTCTCAATAGGACTACTAAATTGAGACAAATCCTAATTTTAAGACTTTCGGTATTCACAGAAGGCATTTAGGAGTCCTAAAGTTAGGAGTCCTAACTATACTACTACTAAACTGAGAAAAATCCTAATTTTAAGACTTTCGGTATTCACAGAAGGCATTTAGGAGTCCTAAAGTTGGGAGTCCTAAACTTAGGACTACTAAATTGAGAAAAATCCTAATTTTAAGACTTTCGGTATTCACAGAAGGCATTTAGGAGTCCTAAAGTTAGGAGTCCCAACTATACTACTACTAAACTGAGAAAAATCCTAATTTTAAGACTTTCGGTATTCACAGAAGGCATTTAGGAGTCCTAAACTTAGGACTCCTAACTTCTGTGAATACCGAAATGAGTAAGTGCCTTCTGTGAATACCAAAATGAGTAAGTGCCTTCTGTGAATACCAAAATGGTAGTAAGTTTAGGATTTTGTCTTAAGTTAGTTCTGTGAATCGGGCCAAAGGACTTGATTGTTGTATGGCAGCGATGATTTAGGACCTTTAAACCGTTGACGATGATCTATGACATGTTAACTGTTAATTTATGACCTGTCTCATAATTATGGTTAATGATCCTGTCAGAATGATTTGTGACGCTCAGAATGAGTTATGACACTGTAATAAAAATGATTTATGGGCTTGTCATTAAATTATGACTGACCACTGATTTTCAGCATCAATGATGTAACGTAAAGACCATGCATGAAATAAAAACTGTGTTCAAGTATTCCCATAGAAAATGCAACTACAAAACTCTTGTAAGTTATTCATAAATGTATATGTAGGATGTGTACTAATTGGAGTGGGCCAAGTGTGGAGGTTATGGTAGAGGCCACCCCTGAAGGGGCATCAGGGGCCGGCGCAACAACAGCGGACAGGGACTGAGATATTACCAGTTTAGGCCACCCCAATGGTGAACAATGGGGGGGTTGTCCTGCTCCTACTTCGGAGAAGAAAAAGCACCCCAAGGTTGGTGCGAAAACACTGGGCCAATAAGAGACCAGGCAGTGCCAGGCAATGGTTTGAACTCCCCTATGGGGGACACAACCACACCCTTAGCTAGGGCATGGGGTTGAAACCACTGCATTGCCCCTGCAGAATGTACATTCATAGGGCAGGGGCAGCACGCAGCACGCAGGACATTGGGACCCACCCACACACACCAGAGCAGCAGCACTGTCGCAGGGCTGAGAGGGCAGGCGAGCGATAAAAGGGCTACATTGGCTGGTAAATGAGGCACACCAGTGGGCGGTGTGCCGGAGGAAGGCCGCTTACTTTGGAATGCCTTACAGCTGGGTAAGTAGGCCGACGAGGAAGTAAGCGGGGCACAGCACTCTCAGCCCAGACCAGTCGGATGGCAGGGAACAAAATGGACAGACAAGGTAGCGATTTGTGCTTAACTGCAGTAAGAGGTTCCCCCCCTCACAATCAGAAACAGAACCAACAAAAAATGTATGATCCAAAAGCAGCATGCATGATGACCTCAACACCAAAAAATGTGGAAGAACTATGACAAGCAAATGACAAGGACTTTATTGATATATGGCAGCGATGATTTATGACCTTTCAACCGTAGATGATGATTTATGACCTGTTAACCATTAATTTATGACCTGTCTCATAATTATAATTTATGACTGTCATTTATGATGTCAATGATGTAACGTAAAGACCATGCATGTAATGAATTCTGCGGCCAAGTGTTCCCACAGAAAATGCAAATACACAACTTATGTAAGTTATTCATAAAAGTATATGTGAGTCAAGTGTGGGGTTTACTGAAGGTGATGAACCTGCATGGTTTGCAGCAGAATTATATCTTGCAATTACTAAACAAGTAGCAGTTTGAAACTATAACATTTTGGTAGACACTTAATTGGCCTCCTCAAAGCTAATAAAGTTGTGGCTTCTCATAAATCCTCTTATACAATCGCTCTTAAAAATTAGTAACATAACAAAGAACCTGCTTGTTAATTTGGCAGCCAGTAGTCCATCCGTCAGGGTAGTGGAGGACATATTTGCCACCATCTTCATGGACTGTCGTCCACCAAATTTAGAGATGACTGCCGACCCATCTGTCATCTCTGCACATTGAAATGAACCGCCTTCAATGCAAATACCAAAAGCAACCCTGGTTAAAATATTCAGTCCCCTTCCTTTCTCTCTCTTTCCATTCATTCTCTCTCTCTGTCGCTGCCTCTCTTGTCATTCCCATGCCTACTGACATAAATCACAGGGTACTGAAAAGAATTACCCAGGCAGCAGTCATCCACCTTCTACAGGCATTGGAAAAGCCAACAGGTCTCACCTATGCAAAATCTGTTGACTTTGTCAATGTTCTTTAGCCATGTTGTATAGCAGCACGGATGAAAGTAAACAAGTGGTATGACATGGCCAGCGCTGACCACATTATAGCATTTTTTTAAAACTTTTTGGGAGCTTTCCTTTCAGCCATGCTGCACAGACTAAATAGTGAGCAGGCTTCAATGCATTACTGCCATTTATGACAGACTCTATATTAAAACAGCACATCATAAACAGTGTGTTACCACATGCAGGTATGATAACATCAGTATAAAACAGCATGTCTTAAATGGTGTGCTGAAATCAGTGTATTGTCCCCTAACGAGTACGACAATGTCAGTATATAACAACTCGTCTTACATTGTGTGTTCATATCATCGTGTTATCGCAAGCCAAGTATGAAATGCTTGTTTTAAAACAGTGCGTCTTAATTGGATTTTACATTATCCTGCTCTTCTCCTCGTTCACGCCATATAATGGTACTGGCTTTACATTCAACTCCCTTGCAGTCCCTCACATGCAGACACCTCTGCTTGTGATCCTGCTGTAGTTGCACTTATATGATGAGTGTGATGGTGTTCCAGGTGCCAGGCAGAGGGTTATAAACGTGACTCTCAAGATGCTCTCAAAGACATGCCAAGCTCCCTGTTCTGAAGCCGATGAGACAGTTGTCGCTGGTGTCAGTGTGAGACTGCAGGGTAATAGATAGACCTCACTGATGGAGCCACCTCACGCCCGACGATACTTCTAAAACTGCATTCATCTATGCTATAGGAAATCACCTAAGGAATGAGTCCATTAGACACTTTCTTAAGTGTACTAGGATGTTTTCTATATTTTAACTTTGTCACTGTAATAAATGGCTCACAGCAAGACATATATATAAGAACAGTCTGATTCAGATATCAATTGAGTAAAGAAATCCAGAAAATTGATCATATATTATTCAGTTTGCCAAGGCATGCAATATATCATCCATTTTAGTAACTGACAGCCATTTTGATAGTGGTGATAGTTATAGCTTCCTTTCCTGTTACTAATTGGGTGGTTCAAGTTTTTGAGAAACTGTCCCATCTGACTTTCATCTGAATGAGCTGATAATTCTGAAGACCCTTTTTAGAAATCCAACCAAAGAAGCAAAATGAGCTCTCCACATCTTGGATTTCAGGGCATGCCTACTATTCTACATTAAGAGAGCTAAAACATTTAGAGCATCTGGTCAACTCCTCTTAGCCTTTGCGCCTTCAAGAAAGGGACATGCTCTTTCAAGAAGCCGTATATACCGTTGGGTCTCAGCGTCCATAGTTTTCTTTCATGAAATGGCTGGAAGTCCCTTGACCTCAATGGTTCAAGCGCACTCCACAAGAAGTGTAGACCCATTTACTGCCCTTTTTCATTACCTGATTTATGCAGGGCTGCCACATGGAGTAACCGGCATATGTTTACAGGACATTTTGCCTGAATACTACAACAAAAGATGGCGAAACAGTGGGCTAAACAATCATCCAGCATTTATTTCATTAGAGTGAGATCTCTTTATATCATTGTTTTACCTACAGTATTAGCACCCCACCCCCACAGTATAGTCTTATTTTGTCAAGTTTGTTACTGCTTGTTATTTAAATTCAAGCATGTAAATTGATGAACGATTAAATACTGGAGATAATGAGATTCCGCAAGCGTTGTGCAGGCGAATCCTAAAAACAGGTTTTAAGGCTTCCTCTCGGGAAAAAGTCGGACCACGCATGTTCTGACTATGCAAGCTCAACCTCGCTTGCTTTAACTATGCATATGCCTTAACCACGCATATGCATGGTAAAGGCAGTGCTCAGTCTAGCTGCTGGCTGCTGCTGTTGTGGTGAAGGCGGAAGCAGGAAGACGCCAGGAAGAGATGCCGTTATGTAAGTGGGGTTGGGGGGGTAGTTTTCAGGGTTTGGGGGGCTAGTGGGTGTTGGGATAGTTTTATGGACAGTGCAGGAGTGGGGGTGGGTTGGGGTACTTTATGTAAAGTGGGTTTTAGGGCAGGGGTAGCGGAATGGGAGTTGGGGTCGTTTTTAGGGCTGCGGGTCAGGATAGGTCTCAGGGTCGTGGTAGGGGAATGGGTAGTCTGGGTAGTTTTTAGGGTTGGGGTCGGGGTAGGTTTCAGGGCAGTGGGAGGGGTTGGAGTAGTTTTAGGTACATCGCCAGGTCGAGGGGTCATGGTAGTGTATGTAAAGGGGCAGGGTTTTTGGCCTTAGGGCAGGGGCAGGGGAATGGGTATTCAGGGTTGTTTTTAGGCCTGGGGTGTCGGGTAGGTCTCAGGGCACTGGGAGGGGTTGGTGTAGTTTAAGGGACAGCAGGAGGTTAGGGGGGCGTTGTAGTGTAAGTAAAAGGGCAGGGTTTTAGGCCTTAGGGCAGAGGGAGGGGAATTGGTAGCTGGGGTAGTTTTAGGGACAGGGCCTATACTTCGAAATTACGTGGTAAAGGCAGGCATGGTAAAAGAATGTGTGGTTAAGACACATTCGTGATTTGGGCTGCATCATGGAGGCACGAGTGGTGTAACAATGCATGCCTCTATCATATACCCCTTCCTATCTGTTGTTTGATAGCCGCAATTTACTGGTATAATGCGATTCCTGTGTATTATGAAAAGTAACTATTGATAATAGCATTCTATTAAATAGTGGGTTTTAAACCACTGCAATGCATGCAATAAAAATAGCTATAGATGTTATATTGTGGAATATTAATCATACATATGTATGCACAGTACTACACAATCCCAAAATGTATCTTGCCCCTTAAATAATTGGATCCTGTTATCAGTGACACCATTCTAAAGCCATTGTTTTCTTCTATTTCAATGAGATAACTAGTGAGCGGTCAGATAGTATGGGAAGATAACAAACCACTGAAAAGGAACCACAGGGATGCATATAAACTATGTGAAAAATCTATTTTTAACAAAGCTGGTGTTTATAAAAAAAGGTTTTGCTTCGAACTTGATGCCGGCGAGAAATGTTTTGGATAAAATAAGCACTGCTTCAGTATAAACAGGTTATCGCACTGTATCGCTTGGTAGATCCATTCATGCTGTAATATTGCACAATATTTTTATGTCAATCAACTGCTCACCACAGTACCATTCATTGTGAGGTAATCTGGCCAGCGCTGTGTAAAATATTAGCCCTGTGCTGCCTACACTTTGGGGCCCATTAGGATGGCGGGCGGACTTTAGTCCGCCCGCCACCCTAGCGGTTCTGGGACCGGCCGCCAGTGGTGCGGCGGTCCCACACCTGCAATTAGGATGCCACCGTGGCGGTGGTATCCTCCATTCCCAGCATTGTGGCGGGCAGTACTCACAGCACTGCCCGCCACAATGCTGGGAATGCACTGTGTGCATTGTCATGCACAAGGTGACAGGCACCGCGAGGTGCCTGCCATCATGTCCATGGCAATGCAGGGGGATATCATTGGTACCCCCCATGTGCGTCCCTAAACCCCCTACCCTGGGGGCCAGCAATGGGCCCCCGACAGGAAGCCCCGCATGCCTTTCTGTGGCGGCAGGCACGTCTCTGCCTGCATCCAAATATGGATGGCGGTGTCATGCACACACCGCCACCATATTGAGCACCTTTTCCACCCGGTCGACTAGTCGACCAGTGGAAAACCGACGGACGGTCTTTCCGTCCGCCGGGGTCCCCCCGCCATACTAATATGGTGGGGGTAAGTGGGTGGCGGGTGGGGAAGGCTGTAGGGTGGATCACCACCGCCATGGGGGCGGTGGCGATAAGCCCTACATCCTAATGGACCCCAAAGTCTTCCTGGTTCGATAGTGGTTGTGGTGAGATGGTTTGGTGAAAATAATTGGTTCATGCCATGGCCTTCTGGATAGAGCTCGTTAGCAATGGCCTTAATGTTCATTTAAACACTGACGTGCCTCGGCCTGCCCTTCAACATCAATGACACAGCAGGGACTAAAGGAAATAGACTGCAGAGGCTTGCGCTCAGAGTGCATGTAAAAAAGTTTAGCAAATACCAGAAGGCAGGGTTAAATTCAAGACTTCATGTCCCAAGTGGGACAGCTCGAGCTCTCCACAGCAGCCATGCAAGCATCCCCAAGCCTCGCCCTTTTCCTCAGAAACCCTCACATGGTGCTTTTTCTTACCTCTCGAAGACGTATCTGGCGATCATGAAGAGCAGTGTGCCAGGCATTGTGATATAAAAGTGTGAGGCCTTGGGCAACACCAGCTCGTCATCATCTTCTAAGTTGGCCCAGGAGTAGTTAGCGGGCAGCCACAGTAGGTCCCACCAGAACCTGTCCCGAACCGTCTGCAGCATCTTGGCGAGCGAGCAAACAGCCAGACCCCGGCAGGAAAGGAGCTGTCCGCTCGACAGGCAGCTTGAAACAAGATGATAAGAATCTGTAGGAGGAGCAGCAGTGGAGGCCAAGCTGCTGCACTTGCCTACGAGGTCCAGGGGAGGACTGGACAAGCATGGGTGCTGCAAGGCATGGGAACGGGAAAGCTACACCATGCAACACAAAGGAGTGACAAGCACGAATGAAATGTGTGCTGCCATGGGGACATAAGCAAAAAGAATAATTGATGGACAGAATGCCGAACAATGTCATACATTCACACCAGTACAGAGATCTGGGCCTCAAATCCATCGTTTTTTTGCTCACCATGCCATTCCAGTTTGGACCCAGCCATATGCAAATCAGTCTTGACCCTGCACTCAATAAGAACAGTCCAGCCTGAACTGCCAGGCCAGGTCCTCCCTGGACTGGAAACAAGCATCCTAGGACCAGTTTCTTGCTTTCAGCCCTCATCAGCCAGGATATTTTGACTCCAGTGACATGGAGAGCACGGGACCCACGTCTGGGCATACCCGTCCCACTCGGGGTGACAAATGCAAACAGAACAATTGATGGACAGAATGCAAAACAATGTCATACATTCACCCCAGTACAGCGATCTGGGCATACATCCATCGTTTTTTTGCTCACCAGGCCATTCCAGTTTGGACCCAGCCAGCAGTTCGGTCTGGACTGTTCCCATAAGGAACTGGGTCAAGACTGATTTGCACATAGCTGGGTCCAAACTGGGGTGATGTGGTGAGCAAAAGTATGATGGATTTATCTCAGATCCCTGTGACTGGGGGTGAATGTTTGCATTGTCCAGCATTCCGTCCATCAACTATTTCTTTTGCATATGTTGCCCTAAGTGGGAAGGGTATGCCCAGACATGGGTCCCGTGCTCACTACACCACTGGATTCAAGCTAGCCTGGCTGATGAAGGGTGATGCCCTGAAACCGGTCCCAGGATGCTTGTTTCTGGTCCAGGGAGGACCTGGCTTGGCAGTTTGGTCTGGACTGTTCCCACAAGGAACAGGGTCAAGACTGATTTGCATATAAATGGGTCCGAACTGGGGTGGTGTGGTGAGCAAAAGAATGATGGATTTAACTCAGATCCCTGTGACTGGGGGTGAATGTTTACATTGTCCAGCATTCCGTCCATCAACTGTTTCTTTTGCATATGTCGCCCTAAGTGGTAAGGGTATGTCCAGACGTGGGTCCCGCGCTCACTACACCACTGGATTTAAGCTAGCCTGGCTGATGGAGGGTGATGCCCTGAAACCGGTCCCAGGATGCTTGTTTCCGGTCTAGGGAGGACCTGGCTTGGCAGTTCTGGCTGGACTGTTCTCACAAGGAACAGGGTCAAGACTGATTTGCATATAGCTGGGTCCATACTGGAGTGGTGTGGTGAGCAAAAGAATCATGGATTTAACTCAGATCACTGTGACTACGGGTGAATGTTTGCATTGTCCAGCATCCCGTCTATCAACTGTTTCTTTTGTCATGGGGTCATAAGGCAAAAGGCATCGGACAAACAATTGAAAACCAAGCAGCCGACAAGCATGCTTGAAATGCATGCTGCCATAGGGAGAGTAGGTAAAGGGTGGAGGACAAACAAAACAAGCATAGCACCAGTGCTGTGCAGGCAAAAGCTAAAAAAAAAAGCTCCACAAAAGCAAATGAAGAGGAGTACTTGGACCATGGGACACTGATAAGAAGAACACATTAAGCGCAACAGGAAATAGTATGCTACAAACTATAGAAACGGAGGAAAAATAAGTGGCAAACACACAAACAAATGAAAAGTAAGGGTGGGATGTGAGCCCCTTTTAAGATTTATATTAAATAATTAGATTTCATAAGTACTGCATGTATTGCCTCATTTATAGTATCTTTACACTCGTGCTGGGAAATCTAGGGTGTGGTGGTCCCTGAAGAGAGTGCTTCAGGAGCTGTTCCCTTAGTGTTGGAGTTTGGATATTATTACAATGATGTGAATTTATTAAAAATGGCTCTTACCAGGGTTCTGCAGTACAAAGCTTTACTCTACACTACTTATTATAAGTACCGTGGAGATTCAAGCATGTGAATCTATGAAAGATATTAGTACTGGAGAACTGTATGTTACAGTTAAGTAGCTTGTGTTTTTTTTAGCAGGGGCCTGCATTATAGAACATTACTAATTCACACATGCAAACTATTTCCGTGAACAAACTACCTCTTTGTTCATGCTTGTCAGTGCCTGTGACACATGTGATGCTAGTAAAAATATTAGAAAAGCATGCTTGTTTATGACATGGGGGGGGGGCGGGTCACTAAGATTAACATATTTGTCTTTTACATACTTGGATGCTACACATTTCAAATTGTTGATCCGAGAGTGGTGCCTGGCCTGTTGGATATTTGTGATCTGAGTTTTCGCTCCTTTTCTTGCTTACTGGTGTCACTCTATGTAGTGCGATGCTTATGAGGTCATATATAGACTGAGCTACTCCAGACCAGCTGTATTGTTTTTGACAGCCCTAGAACAAATAGATTAGGTCATAGAGGGCAGTGTTGCACTTCAGTACCATTAGGTCAAAAGTCTTAGTTCTACCTGTTAGGTCGCAGACTGTTCCTTGTGTTGCCTGATTAATGTGGTTACATCAGAGGTGAGGTTTCCTAATTCCCTGGATTTAATGTACATGTTCATACAATACTCCTCAGAGACCCCAAACTAGCTCAGAGAAGTGTAAGCGGCAAGCCCTTAGTCTCCTGTCCTTTCCTATTAAGGTAGATTAAACAATATGGTAAATTGTAGCAGCAACTTGGAAGTTGCCTTTAATTGTCTTAAAAGCAGCAGCGTGTCGTACTGCACACAGCAGGTGGGAAGTGACGGAGCTGCTGATGAGATACACAATGCACACTGAATTAGCAGACCCATAGAATGAGGAGACCTGGCTTCTCTTCCAGGGGATCCTCATCAAAGTCATAAGCACTGAATATTCCCGCCCATGTGCGGGGACCCCGGAAATAATAAAATTATATATGTAAAAAACATACATATATACAGCTCTGTATATGTATAAACATATATCATTTTTTCCAAGCAAATGCAGCTCCCATAAAAGGCTAGGCAATGTAAATATACACATCCAATAACACATATATATATATATGTATATATAAAGGTATAACAATACACCTAAATCTCTTTTTTTTTTTTTTTAATGAGGTAAACGCTCATGAGAAAGCAAAAAATAAAGAGAACAAACTGTGGAAAAACACAGATGCACAACACATTGCCAGCCTGCAGGCTGCATTGCAATATAATACCATAGAGACTAAAAAGCCCTGTACAGGTAAAAACTGGCACCGTGCCTTTAAGGCAGCCCTGACTTCCATATCCCATCATGCCTCAGGGGTGACAGTTAGGTCAGTTGTTCTTTACGGCTCCTTCAGTCAGGACCCTGGAATTCAGCTCTCTTCATTTTTGACTCTTTAGTCAAGAATTATTACAACTTTAAGATTTTTTGGACTTCTTCTTATAACATCTGAGAGGAAGTTAGTATCCTGTGTTTTTCTGACTGATTTTTTTTTGCTATTTTGTCAGAAAAATGCCTTCTTTATTTGTTCCATGTCCATCTTGCGGAAAAAAGAAGGCTGCTTCAGACACACATGAGGTGTGTATTATCTGTCTGCCGGACTCTCACTCTCCAGCAACATGCCAACATTGTGAAGACCTTTCCAAAAGGACTTTAAAGGAGAGAGAGAGGATTAGGCTGTACGGCCTAGCAGAACGGTCGACGTCGAAGCAGTTGGTCCCTGTTTGCTCCCCATTGACGTCGGGCTCGGCGTCGAAGACTCCAGCGGCGGGATCGTCGCTGAGAGGTGAGGAGTCAAGGGGAAGTCATGCTGCAAAGAGAAAATCGTCGTCGACTTTAGATTCAGCGTCGAAGCGGATGCGTTCGACGTCGACGGCGTCTAAAGGCTCGGCGTCGAGGACTCGGCGCCACAGTTCAACGTCGATAAAGCATCTGTCGACGTCAAGAGAAGATCGATCGACGTCTGCACAGAGATATCGTTCGTCGTCGAAGGAAAGACATCGTTCGACGTCGAGGTCGGCGAGACATCAGTCGACGTCGCAAGAAGTACGTAGGCGATCTCCACCACAGTCGACGTCGAGACCAAGATCGCCGTCAAGATCAAGATCGCCGTCGAGGAAACATCGTTCGTCGGCGAAGAGGCTTGCGACGTCGTCGGAGCATTCGACGTCGAGACAGAAGTCTCCGTCAAGAACGACGTCGAGGCAGACGCCTCCGTCAAGGCCGACGTCGAGGCAGGAGCCTCCGTCGGAGTCGACGTCGAGGCAAGCGCCTCCGTCAAGACCGACGTCGAGGCAGAGGCCTCCGTCGGAGTCGACGTCGAGGCAGGTGCCTCCGTCGGAGTCGATGTCGAGGCAGGTGCCTCCGTCCTCACAGGTCTCCAAGGCTTTGGAGAGGTACATAAAGCCTCCGTCGAAGATAATCTCGACGTCGAGACAAGAAGCTCTGAGCCTCGAGGATTCGAGTCAAAGATCTCCGGTGATAGGCCTATCACCGTCGAGGCAGACCTCTGCTGAGGGTACGCAGGAGGTGTCACATGTTCGCCTCACGATTCGACCAGTCTCAAGGCGAAAATCTCCTCATAGACTGATATATACAACTCCTGAGTCACCGCGTCTCATATCTATCTCGCCTTCAGGATCAGAGGGCTCAGGTTCAAGATCCGAATCACCAGAGCTTGTGCATCAATCTCCAGTACCTGCAAGAGAAAGTTCACAGGAGGAGGACAATGCGGTACCTCAAAGTCCCGTAAGGGAAATGCCTCAGGACTCTGCTATGCCCAACGCAATAAAGGCATCGCTAACAAGATTAAGGGGCATGGAATTCCCAGTGACACCGATCAGGCCAAGATCTCGGGGAAGAGAATCCCGAGTTCACTCTCGAGCACCAAGAAGGCGATCCAGGTCTTCCTCCCGCAGAAGAGAGTCGACCAGATCAGAGAAAAGGCGCCGTAGAACCCCTTCTACCTCCCCTTCTTCCAGATCATCCAAAAGGGATTATTCACCGACACTCTCGGAGACGCCACCCTCTCGGGTATCTCCGGTAGATGATATTTCTACGTTTCAGGAAGTGTTGTGTAGAGGAGCTACAAAATTAAATATCCCTATGCCGGTTCAGGAGACCACTTCATCCATAATCTTTGAAACTCTTCATGAACGCACAGTGTCACGCCCGTTATTGCCATTAGTCCCTGGTTTGTTGCAACCAGTAATGGATATTTTTCTCACACCAGCAACCACCAAAACGGCGCCGGCGAGAATTCTAAAAAAGTACCGTCCAGCTCCGGAGGATCCTCTATTCCTAAAATCAGATCCTCCACCGGACTCTGTCATCACCGCCGCTGCCAGGAAGACACATGCAGTAGCTGGGTCTTCAACGGTGCCACCAGATAAGGACAGTAAGACACAAGACTCCTGGGGGAGAAAAGTTTGCGGCTCAGCATCCTCAAGCTTAAAGGTGGCCAGTGCCTCGGCGCTTCTGGGGCGCTATGATAGGTCATTATGGGACTCTCTTCAGAGGTTCATTGACAAAGTTCCATCAGAGGACAGACGGGACTTTGAAGAAATTTTGCATGAGGGAAGTCTGGTTTCTAACCAGATCATAAGTGCAGCGTCGGACGGGGCAACACTGGCAGCGCATGAATATGCACACGGAGTCACAGCCAGAAGATCATCCTGGCTTAGATTGACGGCCTTGAAACCGGAAGCGCAGGCAAGAATATTAAATCTGCCTTTCTCCGGTAGTTCTCTTTTTGGGTCCCATGCAGACGAAGAAATGGCCCGTATGAAGGCAGAGCTGGAGACCATGAAAGCTGTCGGGCTTGAAAAGAGAAAAGAGTTTCGACGCCGCAAGGGAAATGACAGGCGCAGTTACCAACAGAGGGTTCAAACCCCTCATTGGCAAAAGAACCAGGACCAGCAAGGTCAAAAGAAGCAGCAATACCAGTCCCGCAAGCCATCCAGGGGACGGGGTAACAACAGGCAGTCTAATGCTGGAAACAAAGCTCCGGGGAAGCAATGAGAAGCCGCTTCCTCCGATGCTGTCCACCGCTCCGGTGGGAGGAAGTGTTGCACATCATCTTCCAGAGTGGCAGTCCATCACAAAGGACAAGTGGGTACTGAATATACTGCGTCATGGGTACTCGCTTCGTTTCAGAAGTCACCCCCCATCGATTCCTCCTGTCAATTCATCCCAGCATCTAAAGCAGCTCAGAGAAGAGGTAGCGACGCTTCTACTCAAATCTGCAATAGAGAAAGTATCCATAAACCAAAGGGGAAAAGGAGTTTACTCCAGATACTTTCTCATTCAAAAGAGGAGTGTGAAGGTAGAGTTCAGACCCATTTTAGACCTACGGATACTGAACAAACACATAAGGAAGGAAAAGTTACGCATGCTGGCGCTCCACCAAATATATCCTCTTCTCCGGATGGGCGATTGGATGTGTTCACTGGACCTTCAGGATGCATATTTCCATATTCCCATCCTAAGGAATCATCGAAAATTTCTCAGGTTTGTGGTAGGCAACTCTCACTATCAGTTCAAAGTCCTCCCATTTGGCCTGAAGTCAGCTCCTCGAGTATTCACAAAATGCGTGGCAGTAGTAGCGGCTGCTCTGAGGCGCGCAGGAGTCTTCGTCTATCCCTACCTAGACGACTGGCTAATAAAGGGCTCATCACCACAGAATGTGCGGTCACAGCTGTCGCTATGCCTAAACTTATGTTGCAAGTTGGGTCTTAGAGTGAATGCCAAAAAGTCCAATTTTTCACCAACACAGAGGATCCACTACCTGGGCGCAACTATAGACTCAGTAGTAGGAAAAGTGTTTCCTTCGGAGGAAAGACAGTCATCCATTATGCTAAAAGGCAGGCAGATTATAACCAACAATCTGTCGTCGGCAAGGCAAATCTCTTCTCTGCTAGGGGCCATGGCATCCTGCATCTTCCTAGTGCCCAATGCCAGGCTAAGGATGCGTCCTCTCCAGCAAGATCTCGAGGACAAATGGGATCAAAGGAACTCCCTGTGGGAAGAAAAGGTTTGTCTCTCCTCTGCAGCCAAACAGTCAGTCAAGTGGTGGCTGAAGCTAAGGAATCTACAAGTGGGGATCCCCTTTCATCAGGAGCCTCCAACTCAGACCTTAATCACCGACGCATCCCTTCAGGGATGGGGTGCGCATTTTGGGTCCCTGCAAACTCAGGGACAGTGGTCCAGCAGCGAGCGGTTGTACCACATCAACATGCTGGAGCTCAGGGCAGTCCACCTAGCCCTCAAAGCGTTCCTACCTGTGATAACGACGAGTACCATTCTAGTTCAGACGGACAATACCACCACAATGTACTACCTGAACAAGCAGGGGGGTACTCGATCCAGAACGCTCTCGCTGGAAGCTTAGTCCCTGTGGCACTGGATCCTAGCAAGGAACATCTCATTGAAAGCGGTGCACCTACCAGGAGAACTCAACGTGCAAGCGGACTTGCTCAGTCGGCATTTTCAAGAGCCAGAGGACTGGGTAATCAACGACGAGGTGTTAGAAGACATCTTTGGGGAATGGGGGCGTCCGCAAGTGGACCTCTTCGCGGACGAGCAAAACACAAAATGCCAAGGCTTCGCCTCAAGATACCATCGACCAGGATCCCTAGGGAATGCCCTTTTGATCAATTGGTCAATGACATTTGTGTACGCTTTTCCGCCTCTCCCACTAATCCCCAAGGTGGTGACCAAGTTGCAGAATTCATCTGCCAAGATGATCCTCATAGCACCGGACTGGCCGAGGCAGTGGTGGTACACGGATCTCCTACACATGTCGATCCGCCCCCCCAAGCGGCTGCCGTGCAGGCCGGACTTGTTGTCCAAGATGCGGGGGAAGATTTACCATCCCAGCCTTCCCTCGCTGAGCTTAACAGCATGGCTCCTGAAGTCCTCCAGTATGGCCATCTGAACCTTCCCCAGGAGTGTATGTCCATACTGAAGGAAGCCAGGAGGCCTTCGACAAGACACTCCTACTTCTGTAAGTGGAAAAGGTTTTATATATGGTGTGCTCAGCATCATTATGATCCCACTAAATGCCGGGAGGATGTAATTTTGCCCTATCTTCTACATTTAGCGAGGGCAGGGTTGAAATTTTCATCCATAAAGGTTCACCTAGCAGCCATAACAGCATACAGGCGTTCGCCTTCACAGCAGTCATTTTTTAAAGTGCAGGTAGTGAAGGATTTCTTGCAAGGACTCAAGAAAGTCTATCCCCCTGTTAGACCTCCCTCTCCTTCCTGGGAGCTAAACTTGGTTCTGTCGAAGCTCATGGGTTCTCCTTTTGAGCCTATTCATAAGGCTACCCTACAGCACCTCACATGGAAGACAGCATTTTTTATAGCCATCACTTCAGCACGGAGGGTCAGTGAGATACAGGCCCTCTGTTCTAAAGAGCCCTACACTATTTTTCATCTGAATAGGGTGGTGATGAGAACTCATCCTTCGTTCCTACCCAAGGTGGTATCGGAGTTTCATGTAAACCAAGCCATCTCCTTACCAACCTTTTTTCCCAACCCCTCCTCTCCAGCAGAGAGGGCGTTGCATTCTCTAGATGTCAAAAGGGTCCTGAAATTCTACCTAGATAGGACTAAGAATGTCAGGAAATCTGATCAATTGTTTGTGAACTATGGGGTTGTCCGTATGGGCTTTGCGGCTTCCAAACGTTCCATTGCTAGGTGGATTGTTTCAAGTATTACATTGGCCTACCAACTGGCTCAGAAACCATTGGGGGCGCGCCCTAAAGCGCATTCGACAAGAGGAAAAGCGGCTACCGCGGCTTTTCTCAATAATGTCCCACTCTCCGAGATCTGCAAAGCAGCCACTTGGAGATCTGTCCACACTTTTACCAGGCACTATTGTCTGGATTCGGACACCAGAGCAGACACTCAAGTAGGACAAGCCTCCTTGAGGAATCTGTTCCATGCATAATCATTTTCATGATTCTCTTTCTCCATGGGTGGTACAACCTTTGTTTCATTTGCCTGCAGGTGGAAGGGGAGCTTGCTACTCTATTCAGTGCTTATGACTATTGATGAGGATCCCCTGGAAGAGAAGGGTAAGTTACTTACCTGTAATCCTAGTTCTCTTCCAGGGGTATCCTCATCAAAGTCATAAGCAACCAACCCACCTCCCCAGGCAAATGAGAAGAAGTGTATTATTCATTATGGAAAGGATATATCTTTGTGTTTAGGACTACGGTCCCGCAAAGAACAACTGACCTAACTGTCACCCCTGAGGCATGATGGGATATGGAAGTCAGGGCTGCCTTAAAGGCACGGTGCCAGTTTTTACCTGTACAGGGCTTTTTAGTCTCTATGGTATTATATTGCAATGCAGCCTGCAGGCTGGCAATGTGTTGTGCATCTGTGTTTTTCCACAGTTTGTTCTCTTTATTTTTTGCTTTCTCATGAGCGTTTACCTCATTAAAAAAAAAAAAAAAAAAAAAAAAAAGAGATTTAGGTGTATTGTTATACCTTTATATATACATATATATATATATATGTGTGTTATTGGATGTGTATATTTACATTGCCTAGCCTTTTATGGGAGCTGCATTTGCTTGGAAAAAATGATATATGTTTATACATATACAGAGCTGTATATATGTATGTTTTTTACATATATAATTTTATTATTTCCGGGGTCCCCGCACATGGGCGGGAATATTCAGTGCTTATGACTTTGATGAGGATACCCCTGGAAGAGAACTAGGATTACAGGTAAGTAACTTACCCTGCTTCACCATAGGGACTGTGGGGCTGATGTTACTTCCTGCTGCATGCAAAGCTTCATGTCGTGACACAAAGACACAAATAATCTTTTTCTGTTCCACACTGACCCACAGGCTTTGTCGGCAGCCAAAAACAATAAAAATGGGAGACAGCCGCTGTCTGGGAGAGCCAGTGGCATGAGCCCTATAGTGGTACTCTGGAACAGGAGTGTGCACCCCTACACACCTTACCCCTGCCTAGTGTCAGCCTTGACCATTTTGGCAGTGTGTTGGTTATCTTCACCTTGTTGTGTTGGATCTCATGTTTTCTATGGCAGCATCTGAACGTGTGTGAATTTGGATGCTCTCAGACAGGAATGAGACGAAAGGAAGTTGCTGTGAGGAACACCAGTGGTGTTCCTCTCCCAATTCCCCAAAGAGAAAGTGGGGCTTGTCATTGTGATTTACCAGGCTTCCACTCCCTTGGTATAGGGTATTTGGCACTGTGTCCCATAAGATGCCACTGATGTTGCTGACCCTCCACAGAGAGTCTGTTAAGCAGGAGGATCAGGTAAAGTCTCCAGCTTCACAATTTTCCCCTTGCAGAATAGCAGCTCCATAGGTGGCCAGTATCTGAGGGGTCAAAGCTGTGTTTAAAGTGACAAATCTGTTAACAGTTTGTTTCTGGTCTCGTATGCTGACTCTGTAACTTCTATATCTGGGAAATATTAATTTGTTGGTAAAGAAGAAAAAAACAAATATGTAATGACTGACACATTCAACCAGTGAATGAAGGGCTGATGAACATGGACTAAGTAACATAGGAATGAAAGAGCAATCATTGTCCGAGATAGGGCTGACCTATTTCCCATCTGTGAAAATCAGCGAAATGAAAAACCTTTAAAGTAGAATTAAAGGGGAAATAAAAATGCTTAATAGAGTAGTAGGTCAAAAGAAGAGCCAAGCCACACCCTGTGAAAAGTTCTCTTGAGTGCATCTCCCCAACTCATATAGCGGGACATACATTGGATTGGATTTTCACCAAACGTTCGGCTATGGTTGTGAGAGATATTCTCCCTTTAAGTTGGGCTGATCATATAGCAGTGACATTTAACATGTTATAGCAGAAGGGAATAGAACAGGTGCTGGGTAAATCTATATCCTATAGGAGTTGGAGCAAAATTGCCTCCAAAGATATGGAATCAGAGCTTAGCGAGGCCTTAAGGAAGAATAATTATTCACAGAAACCTACTGCTGATATTTTAATTGATTGGGTGATGGCTGCTTTCGACCTGATCGCTCTGGTTAAATCGAAGATCAGCACCAGAGCTAAAGCATCTGCACCCTGGTTGTTGAAAGAACTATAAGACCTCAGACAGCAGTGTCAGGGGCAGGGTCAGGGGCAGTGTCAGGGGCAAGAGTGAAATGGAGGGCAAATTCCACTCTGGAGGAGTTAGGCAAACATGAAGAATTGCTACTCATGTATAAGCATGCTATTGGGGCTGCCAAATCTTCTCATTACATCAAAAAATCAGGTCTGCCACTAATACCCTGAAAGAAATCTTCACGGTTGTTATGGAGCTCTCTACACCTCTAGCTCAGCAGTCCTTTGAGAGTTCACAAAGTTCTCTAGTATTGGATCTTTCATAGATTCACATATATCACAAATAAGAAGGATGAAGAAGAGTCACTGCCTGCTGAGTACTGCAGCAGAAATTTGGACTTTAGTGTGAAACCCTGCCGTCCTCAGCCCTGTCTTGACCATCATGACAGAGTGACTCGTCCTGCAAGCTGGAGTGCCTGACAAGCAGAGTCCGATCCATTGCCTTGCAGCTCCGAGGCCTGGCCCATGCTGCAGATGACAAGGAGAAGGTACTCATGCTCCGGAAGGTCAGATCTTTCTTACCACCGAGTCTGAAGACACCAGAACCAATCGGAACCGTGCATCACCAAACTCAGGGGTACCTGATACCCAACACCAGCAGTGAGTGTCCAGTCCGGACTCTCACTACGCCAAAACCAATTAGCCATCGAGGGATGTCAGCATCATTGAGTCCCACTTCGAGAGTGGCCTACCTGTAATGATTTTGCACTTACCAGTTGTTTATCTCTGACTGTGAGGTGCATCTATGCACACCCAGCCCAGCCTACCAAACCCCTCTGCTCCCAACCCCCCCGGGTTGGGTCCTGATGATCCAGCTGTGCCCACATGCTCCAAGGCACCTGGTGACTTGAGCCCCTGTTTGGAAACCCTGGGACGTACCCGCAAGTCTCCCTGTGCAGCCTCTTTTTAGGTGCCCCCCCCATCTCCATAGCACCAGCTACCAGCCTCACCAGCACCCTGCTCCCTGTAGAACCCAGGCGGTTCCCGAAGAACTGCTGGTAGTACTTTGAACCTTGGCCCACTACCATTCCGATCACAGAAGGTGAACCCTTGAAACCGACTGTCCCTAGTTTATGCATCTTTGACTTTTCCTCCCATAAAAATGCATTGCATGTTAAAGGGCACAGGATTGAGTTTTATTTACCTCTGAGTATTTCTATTGAAATCTGTACTTACCTTGAAACGAAGTTCTTGAGTTTAAAATATATATAAAAAGAAGCGTTATTTTTTAAATTGGTCTCTGATGTATACTTTGAAAGTGTATCTCATTCATTGACTCTGTGAGTACAACAAATGCTTAGCCCTACCCTCTGATAAGCCTAACTTCTTCCCTACATTACCACAAAAGAGAGGGTTAGTATTATCTACTTTAGCCTCCTCTGTAAACCAATTGGGGACCAACTGTACTCTCTGCACAAGTACGATCCGTACCGGCTTACTGATTTACGAATTGTACAGAAAACGTCCTGTACACGGGGAATGACTTGTACATATGCAATGTCGGTGTACGCACCGTACATACGCAATGTCGGTGTACGCACCGTACATTAGCGATGTCGGTGTAAGCACCGTACATAGCAATGTCGGTGTACGCACCGTACATAGCAATGTCGGTGTACGCACCGTACATAAGCAATGGCGGTATACGGACCGTACATATGCAATGGCGGTGTACGCACCGTACATAAGCAATATCTGTGTACGCACCGTACATAGCAATGGTGGTGTACGCACCGTACATAAGCAATGGCGGTGTATGCACTGTACATAGCAAGGGTGGTGTAGGCACTGTACATAAGCAATGGCGGTGTACGCACCGTACATAGCAATGGCGGTGTACGCACCGTACATAGCAATGGCGGTGTACGCACCCTACATTGCAATATCAGTGTACGCACCGTACATACCGCCCTCATCGCCGCCACCGACGACATCCGAGCCCTGATGGACAACGGAGAAACAGCTGCCCTCATCCTCCTAGACCTCTCCGCGGCTTTCGACACGGTCTGCCACCGCACCCTAGTGCAGCGCCTCAGCAACATCGGAATCCAGGAGAAGGCACTGGATTGGATCATTTCCTTCCTCGACGGAAGAACGCAGAGAGTCCGCCTACCACCGTACAAGTCAGAGGCCACCGAAGTCATCTGCGGCGTCCCTCAAGGATCCTCACTGAGCCCCACCCTCTTCAACGTTTACATGAGCCCCCTCGCGGCCATCGCACGCCAACACAACCTCAACATAATCTCCTACGCCAATGACACCCAGCTGATCCTCTCCCTGACCAACGACCCCGCCGCCGCCAGAGCCAACCTGCACGATGGGATGAAAGATGTAGCCGAGTGGATGACGACCAGCCGCCTGAAACTGAACTCGGACAAGACGGAGGTCCTCATCCTGGGCCCCTCACCCTCCGCCTGGGACGACTCCTGGTGGCCCCCCGCCCTGGGCACCGCACCCAAACCGACGGACCACGCACGCAACCTGGGCTTCATCCTGGACTCCTCCCTCTCCATGACCAGGCAAGTCAACGCCGTCTCCTCGACATGCTTCAACATCCTACGCATGCTACGGAAGATCTTCTGGTGGATCCCCAGCGAGACCAGGAAGACCGTCACCCAGGCCCTCGTCACCAGCCGACTGGACTACGGCAACACCCTCTACGCCGGTACCACCGCCAAGCTCCAGAAGAGACTCCAGCGGATCCAGAACGCCTCAGCCAGACTCATCCTCGACATCCCACGCAACTGCCACATCTCCGGACACCTGAGAGACCTGCATTGGCTCCCCGTCAACAAAAGAATCACCTTCCGTCTCCTCACCCACGCACACAAAGCCCTCCACGACCAAGGCCCGATCTACCTCAACAACCGAATCAACTTCTACTCTCCCAAACGCCACCTCCGATCAGCCAGCCACGCCCTCGCCGCCGTCCCGCGCATCCGAAGAGCGACAACAGGAGGGAGGTCCTTCTCCTACCTGGCCGCCAAGACCTGGAACTCCCTCCCGACCGACCTACGCCTGACCAAGGACCACCTCTCCTTCAGGAAGAAGCAGAAGACCTGGCTGTTCGAGCAGTAACGGCACCCCCCCCCCCCCCCAGCGCCTTGAGACCCTACGGGTGAGTAGTGCGCTATACAAATGTTTTGATTGATACACAACGCATAGGGGTGTGTGCCTGTACGACTCGTCACCCTGTACCGTACTGAACCACGGACACTGTAAAACAGCACAAGGAGGGTCTGTTCGACTCGCACAACACCACAAAACACGTCTACACTGCACAAAAAATGGAAATGACTGACCTGGACACATCCAAACAGGCAAACTGAGGGGCAAACTCACAACCACCCCTTATAACACACCCACCAAAAATGTAAACTGAGGCCCACCCACAAATGGACCCTCGGAGGGCGGTCAAGCGAAAAATGAATGATGACTACGCCCAGAGCAACATCACTGGAGGTGGTGGGCCCCACAGACCAGTACATTTCCATCCCTGGGAGGAGGAGGTGATGGCCCTGCTTCCGCTGGTGGCAGTACATGGACTTCAAGGACTTCCAGAGCCTGGTGAGGACACAAACAACTTATGTAACATGGGGGTAATTTCATCAACACCCCAACTACACCAAATGCACGCAACTACCCCCAAGCCCTCACCGGCCAGAACCACAGTCAAAAACAACACTAATGCGAATAACATGTGTATGCCCCATTGAGAAAGCAAGGCCATGCTATGTCCCATGCTGCACGAAGCACAAACCCAAGAATGGATGTCCGGTATGCTGGGAGGGTGGGTGGCACAAAACGCATTGTTGAACTCCAAATCAGACACAATTGCCCTCATCCCAAATGGCCCAGGTACATACCCATGCACCATGCGCAATGCACAGGGATTGGGAAAGTACTGACAAGATATCTCACACTCGGCCCGGGTGTAGGCCGCACAAGGCCCTCCTGTGTCCAGTGCAAACACAAACACCAAGACAACAAGGTCAGATATCTAGGACAGGAGCTCACACTCACTGTCATGGCAGCATGCTCCATGGGGGGACAGCTACATCACCTGGGAGCCCCAGGGCCAAATCACACTACACACACCAGCAGGCCCTGTCACACATACCCCTTACACAAGCAGACACCCCCGGGACAGGCAATGGATTTCCCCACTGTCACAATGGACATGTAACACTACAAGACCAATACATAGCCGAATAAGCATCCAAGCCAAAAATCTACATGTCAAAGACTCAGGAGAGCATATCAATCTGTCCCCCGCAACATACCCATCCACAAGTGAACATTGAGGAGAATGCTAGGCACATACAACTACCTGGAGGAACAGTGCCAACTTGAATGTGTATGAAACATGCATGTTGCATGAAAAAGCGTTAACATTGTCTGTCTCTCACACACAGGGCAACGTGATGAATCTCCCCCCAACAATGGGGGGAAGAATCACAGTCCCAGGCTTGGGAGGAACCTGATCCCACAGGCAGCGATGCCTCTCAACACTCCGCGGATGACCCCGACCGACCTGAACCCTCTGGTGTCCAAGCCCCTGCAGAACCTGGTTCAGGAACATCTGTGCCAACCACCACCTACTTTCCTGCCACATCCCAGGAGACACCGAGGAGCCCTGCCCTCAGTGAACAACTGAGCCAGTCTGACCAGGAGGGACAAGGTGCGGCGGGCACCCAGGAGGAGGCAGACAACACCGCCACTGCCATTCCTCAGGGGTCCCGTAGACCTGATGTGCTCACAACGGCAGGCCAGGCTCGTGTGGGCAGGGGTGGTGGGAGTGGAGGCAGGCGAAGGCGAGAACCTGACCAGCCAGCTGAAGGGACCGGTATGTCACACATACACAACATCGTGGATGCATACCGGCGTGACACCAGGGAGTTCAGCCAGGTAGTGGTGACCCTCACAGAGATCAAGAACCAGCAGGCCGAGCAACACGCCAGTCAACAAGAACACGGATGGAGGCAAGACTGGTTGAGCTCCTGGCGGTGCGAAGGGACATAAGCCATTCACTCCGTAGGATCGCCGACAACATGGCCAACCCTCCCTGTGCCACCAGGCGCAGACCACCACCAGACACAGGGAGGGAGGAGGAGGAGGATTTGTCCGACGGAGCGTCCCAGGCATCGTCAAGGCCTGCATCTGAGGGTCCCGCAAGGAAGGTGGGTCGTCCATGGAAAAGACCGTGAGAGGCAGCGGACCATCCACATCTCCCAGGTCACCTGGCCTGGCACCTGGCCTTCATGTGCGACAGCATCACCTCATTGACTGACATCATCTGCCATATGGACCTGCTGGTCACAGTTTGACCAATGATGCCAAACACTGTGGTCTGGACTCTGATGACTTCAAATGGCAAGGATCCCATCTCCCCCTGTGAACTTTGGATTCTATGGTCTCAGCATTGCACCTTTTTCTGTGCACAAATCACGCCACAGAGCTATAATTAAAGAATGAATACTTGAAATTTTATGTTGCAGTCATTTAGCATGACTCCACAACATACGTGTGGGGATATGTCAAAGTATGCCTGAGTGTGGAACTAACTCCAGCCATCCATACACTTGGATTTGAGTCCGGTCGAGGACACACATGAGTCACAATGTATCACCAAATACGGACATGGAGCCCAATAGTCACCCGTGATGGCCTCAAGCTGCTAAGGGGGGGCTTGCAATACTGCTCAGACAGACCAATTTTGAAGAGTATCATGAAGGTGTAGAGGTCATGGGTCATGTTGATGTGCCCGGGGAGGGAGTCCCAGGTCTGTTTGGTGAGGTGGGAGAACTATCTCCTGCATGCAGTTTTTATGTGGATGTGATGAATGGTGGCCAGGGCAAGGTGGGCTGCATGGAGTTAGGCCAACTGGGTGTTGGATGACAGACATCCAAGGTCGGTTTTGGGTCTGGGGTGGTGGACTGCCTCCTGAGTGTGGTTGAGGAGTCTGAAGGTGATCCAGCAGCAGACAGTGAGCCATTGTAGCTATCTCAGGTGGACGGTGATGTGGCTGGAGCGGGGGATCTTGAAGATGAGGTAGGCGGATGCACCCTGGATGTGGACAAGTTCTCCTGCAGTTTTGCTGTTGTTCTCCGTAGAGGCCGGTACTGTAGTTGAGCCGGCTGGTGTTGTGGACCTGGGGGACGGTCTGTCTTGCCTTGGAGTGGATCTATCTGTGGATCATTTGCTGCATGTGGAGGGTGTTGCAGCATGTGGTACAGATGGCGGTGAGTTCCATTGTAATTGTGAACGATGGGTCCATGATGAACACCAGCTTGCGTGCGTGGCCACTGGGTGCGGGTGCGGTGCCCAGACCAGTGGGACACAAGGAGTTGACCCAGCCATAAGGGGACAATACTCAGATGATGACCTCAGTCCTGTCCAAGTCCAGCCTTAGGTGGCTGATGTTCAGCCATTCGTCAACGGATCTCATGCCTTCTTGAAGTTTGGATCTGGCAATGGCTGGGTCTTTGGTGAGTTTGAGGACCAGCTGGGTGTGAATGGCATACGAGATGATGATGAGGTTGTGTGCGCATGTGATGGTGGAGAGGGGGGTCATGGAGACATTGAAGATCGTCACGCTGAGAGAAGAGCCCTGGGGCATGGGCCAGATGACCCCAGTGTACTACATTCTGCAGGGTGGAGGCAGACTCCCTGGGCCTTGCTGGTGAGCTACTTTCGGATTTAATCCTGGGGGTTCCTCTGGATACCAGTGTTAGAGATGTGTGAGCTGACAGTGTGGTAGCACATGGTGTAGAATGCCGTTGAGAGGTCCAGGGGGTTGAGCTCATCACTGTTGAGCAGGGCAAAGTTGTCGTTGGTGGTGGCAATGATGACGGTTGCAGTGGTGTGATTACTGTGGAAGGTGGTCTTGTGCCGGTTGCCTGGAGCTGTTTGCGTGGAGGAAATTTGTCATTTGCTTGTTGAGTGTCTTTGTGATGACATTTGCTGGGTAGGGAAGCAGAGTGATGTTCCAGGAGATCCTGCGGTACTGCCGTTTGTTGAATGTGGCAAACGCAAAGGAGACATTCATGACGCGCTGGACGTGGGCTTCAAGGGTGGCAAATTATGTGGTTGAGATGTTGTGTGGGAAGGGGCCTGATGGAGAGCCAGAGTGGATGGTGCACATGATCCAGGTTGTGTACTTGCTGCTGACGGGAGTCCAGAACCTGAGGGGGGTTTGTTCTGCGGATAGTAGTGCTGTCTGCCTCTGTGTGCCAAGGCTGACGTGTATGGCCATGAGCTTGCAGTGGTATAAAGTTGCAAGGGATGTGATCTGCCTTGCAAGGGTGGGGTGTCTTGGATGGAGATATGCTGTCAGTTCACTCACTATGTTGATGAGCTCCTTGATGTTGTGTGTTTAGGTGTCTCGGCACTATCTGAAGGATCTCCACTTGTCCTTGCTGATGAAAGGTAAATGATGGCTCTTTGTGTTGCAAGGTTTGCACAAGAGTCTGGCTAGGTCTGTAGGAGTCCAGTAGGTCTGCCTTGTCCCAGGTGCCTTAACTGTTGTTGTACTTCACAGGAAAGTCCGTCAATGTGGCAAGATTGTTGGATCAGTTGCTGATCCAGTGCGTGAGGTTGCAGGGTGTGGCGGTGGTGTTGTTTCAAGTGTCCCACACAGCTTGTCTGTGGTGACTTACATCAAGCATCTTTGGGGTATCGGTAGCGGGGTGTGGGGCAATGTGTTGCTTGTCGGAGACGTGGATTCAAATGTTGTTGGACCAATGATGGATGGTGGTGTGGTTCTCCTCCAGCAAGAAGTTACTGGCCCCCAGCCACATGTAGCCTGTGGAGGTGAGGGCGTGCGTGCAGATGTACGTGTTGATGGCTTCGCGGAATTGTGGATGTAGGCCTGGAAATCTGTAGGTGAGTGTTACTCTGAGGGTTGCCAGGGAGTTGCTGCAAAACCGAATTTATGACTCTGAGGGTGTACTTCTGAATACATTGCAATTCATCCTCCGGGATTGTTGTTGCCGTCCCTGCGGGTGAACTTGGATCCGTCTGAGATGGCAATAAAGAAGTCGTGTGCTGAGGATGCTTTTGTCCAGGTTACTGTCATGAAGGTGATGTGTGGGGGTGTTGTGTTGAGGAGGTAACAGAGTCCAATGGCGTGCTGGTGGACAGAGCGGGTGTGGAGTAGGAGGAACATGACCTAGTTGTTTTGACAGGGTCTGGTAGGCTGGGCAGCGCTGTGTAGGCAGTTGGAGTTGCACACTCAGCATGCGAAGGTGTCGTGTGTGCGCTTAGGGGTTGCCTAATAGCAGGCAGATGATTGTCTGGAGGACATTGCTTGGAGTTTGGCTGCAGCATGAGCCTGTTGTGTGACGTGGGTTATGCAAAGACCAGAGGGTCGTAGACTGTGCACGTTGCAGGCGCAGACGGTCTTGCCTTTGGCACGGCGTTGGCGCAACAGTGGCACAGAAAAGCTGGTGGCTGCATTTAGAATGGGTCGAGGGGGAAGGGCTGAGCACTTTGGAGGCATGTGGGTTGCAGAATCAGGGCACTCGGTGGGCCGGTGCCGCAGGTGAGGCAGCAGCAGGTGGAAGGGGTGAGAAATTAGGCAAAAAGTAGCCCACAAAGACAAGGAGGTCAGTAAGGCACAGCGCAACAGGTGTATGTAAAGGAAGGAGTGTCAGGTTACTCATGGGTCACTCAGGGAAAATGTATGAACAATCACCAAAAATGACGCCTACAGGATCAGGCAACAAAATGCGGAGCTGCACATAGGAGACACACCATCAGTAGGTGTTCACGTCCTGTTGTGGGGAGCAAGCTGCACAAATACATACAGAACCAGGTACTTCATGCACAATAGATATTATTAGCCAGGAAGAACTGCATGCATGTTTACCGAAGTACACATACACACATATGCTCAATAGTTGACAATTATGCCATAGAAGATGCATGCGAAGTGGCAAGAGATCTGCAGAGACAGAGATGAGGCACTTTGGATTGTGCTGAACACCTTTATTGCACATACACACACAAAGGGAAATGCATCCATATGAACAGACTCACAGGTCAGTTGACAGAACATGTGGGACATACGCTGGACCCCCCTTCACAACACGGATGATGTATATCCCAATGAACTGGCACACAAGTTAAGGGGATGAGCCAAACACATCCTGCTGCACACAGAGAGGCTGCAATTCCCCATAGAGCCTGTTGTTGTGATGTCCCACACTATGTCCACCTGTCGCATCCGCAATGTTTCAGAGGCAAGGTTTACACACATTGATGCCTTCATCAGACGCCACACTCCACTACAGATGACTGTCAAGAAGGGTGACTATCATGTCATGGGAGTGATGCTACATGTTATATGCTCCATGGTGAGAAGACATGTATGCATGTTACCACCACATGCACAGAAGCAGGCCCACACATTCCCAACCCGTACCAACACCAAAAAGCCTTGCTGCAATCCTTACCCAAACTGACATTTCCACATGTCTGTGCATGGAACGCTGATTCAGCACACGTTGCAATCCTCATGAGGAATAGCAGGAGGACAACGATGACCCGAGCAGACAACAGGTGTAAAACCCTGGGAATGACAGACCCACAAGAAGTCACCGAAAACAATTCTCGCCGCACAGATGGACATTTACAAAACATGAACAATGTTGGACACATGTAAATTTCAAGGAAAGTCTCTCCGCAAAACTGTGTTGCACGACATCATCACTCGAGTGACACATCAGAACACACATCAAAGTCACTTTGCATTCATTCAGCTGGACACACACATTGCAACACAATGCACTCAATGCTACAAGCTTGCACACTCATACCCAGTGACTCACCATTATGAGAAGAAGTTGCGTATGAGCTGACTCCAGATATTATCCTCCTCCTCCTCCTCCTCCTCATCACTAGCCTCGTGAGCAAGCCCTTGATCCTCCACAGGTGGATGTTCCTGCTCATCCGGATCCAGGATGAGTGGCACTGCCTTCTCAACTGCCATGTTGTGCAGCATGCAGCACACGAGGAAGATTTGGCACACCTTCTCCGGGGCATAAGGGAGGGACCCGCCTGTCTTGTCCAGGCACCGGAATCGGCTCTTCAGGAGTCCAAACGTCCTCTCAATCACTCGCCTGGTCTGCCCGTGTGCATTGTTGTACCGGTGATCTGCAGCTGTTCTTGGGTTGCGGAGAGGTGTCAGCAGCCATGGCATGTTGGGATAGCCAGAGTCCCCTACATGGAAACATCATGTAAATAAGTGGGTCAGGAGATGCCGTAAGAGCCAAAGATACCGCAACACACAGGACAAACAGAGTATACCCACCAACAAGACATGCTCGTTCGTTGTGCAGCCGCTCTCATGATTCGGACCAAGCGCCTACCCAGCCTACAATCCCCAGAATCCCCAGGACTGGAGTGGGCGGTGCCTAAAGTAGAAAAGGGACGAGACGCACGCAGAACGCCGTGCGTAATTCCAAGATGGCGGGTTCGTCGTTTGTTGGTGTCGAGTGTTCCGGAGATTTGGAGATTTGTTAAGACCGGAGACCCGATATTCCAGAGTCCGTTCCCGGGCTCTATCCCGAGAGCTCTAGCGCCCATCGGGTGCTCTTCGAAGGTGCTGTAGCTGAAACCGGGGGATCCCATGCAGAAGCTACTACCGAATTTACGCTCCGGGTTCGGAGCACAACTCACAGGTATTTTCTCGGCCCCCGTCCCGAAAACGACAGAAGGGGCCTGCCGATCCCGCGCCCAGACACGAACATTGGAGTGTCAGGTTCCGGGAGTGCGGGTGCTTCACCATCTACCCAAGGGGTATTTCCTCTCTCAAGGGGGAGCTATTCACCGACCTTACCCTCGAAGGGTGAGAATCGAAGAACTTTGATTACAGGAGGATCGTATGGCAGGCGCATGATGCAAGGTAGCATAGGTGCCCTTCCTGTTTCTTGACTATCGAGCACCAGAGCGTTCAGGCTCTTTTCTCGTGACTAACTTCAGGTGCTGTTATACATTCAGGAGAGGTCTTCCAGGTGTCGCACTTGGTGTTGGTTGAGTTCGGCCACGGTCTCTGAGAAGGGGTCATGAGTGGCGTGTGGTTGCGATACCAAAAGGCATATAAGAAATCGCATGATCACAAGCATGATCACAAGCCAGTGGCCAGTGGTACTAGGAAGTATTGAATGAGGTTGAGTGTTGTGAGTTTATGATGCGATAATAATACTGATGACACAAAGGCCTTACGATTATCCGCAGCCCTCACTCTCATAGAATGTTGTTGCACTAGCGAGAATTCATGAGAGTAGAAAGTGTGATATGATGCGATAATAATATTGATGACACAAAGGCCTTACGATTATCCGCAGCCCTCACTCTCATAGAATGTTGTTGCACTAGCGAGAATTCGTGAGAGTAGAAAGTGTGATATAACCTGGCATATTGTTTGTATGTTTATTTTCGTTACAGGTTCTACTCCCCGCTGTTCCCATCCTTCCCTTCCCTCGCTTGATTGCTCCAACCTTTCGTGCCTTTAGTGCAGGAGTTAGGGACGTCGAGAGGTGGACCCCTTATAGCTTCGCCTGAATCCTGAGGAGAGTCAAGTCTGGGACGGATCGTCACAGAATTACGCACCCACGTATAGAGACTCCTCCCGGTTCAGGGGGAGCTGTAGGGACGCAGTATGGAAGAGGTCCTGCAGGCCTTGACCGCAGTTCAGCAGGAGTTAGCAGCTTCTAGGGCTGAAACCGCGGCTTTACGAGATAAGGTGGAATGCATGTCGAGAAATCCTTTTGACGCGGGTGCCGGGGCGCTGCCAATCCAGGTCACGGTGCCGCCACATATTCCATTAGCCAACCCGGAAAGATATACCGGGGACCCCCAGAAAATACAGGTTTTCCTCACCCAAATATTAATGCATTTTTCCTGTAGGCCTTCCTCCTTCCCGACTAACCATTCTAGAGTGGCTTTTGCCATCTCCTATTTGGCCGGAGATGCCGCAAATTGGGCGGTGCCATTAGTAAGGAACAACGACCCAGTGTTGTCCGATTGGGATGAGTTTAGGGTCGCGTTGGAAGGGGTGTTCGACAGGCGAAGCACCACCTTTAGTGCAGACAGAGAGCTTCTGGAGCTCAAACAGGGAAAGACCAATTTGGTGACTTACTTGACATCATTTAATCGTCTGGTAGCAGAAGCAGACTGGCCGGAAGAGAAGAGAATGTCCCTGTTTTACCAGGGCCTTTGCGATGACTTAAAGGACGTCATTGCCCGCATAGATCCACAACCTCGCACCTGCACCGCACTGGTGAATCTAGCCTTACGATTGGATGGGCGCATCACAGACCGAGGGGGTGACAGGTTTAGAGGGGAGAGGAGTAGGAAAGAACCACCCATTGGAGATACACCCCCAGAGCCCATGGAAGTAGGGGCTGTGAGGGCTCCGTTGTCTAGAGCAGAAAAGGAAAGCAGGCGAATACAGGGGTTGTGTATGTATTGTGGGAAGAAGGGGCATTATGTCCGGGAGTGTCCCTCTCGTCCAAAAATAATAGGGGGGTATAACAAGACTAGAAAGACACTAGCCACAGTGGCTAGCAACGACTCAGACCCAGGGTTGTTGGGTAGTTCAGCAGAGGAGAAGCCGCCAACGTGGAGAATCCCCTCTTTGGCTACTGCTCAACTGCAGGACACCGAACGACATATAGAGCTGGTAATGTGGATAGGAAAGGGAACCCTCTCTTATCAGATTAGAGCCATGTTGGACTCGGGAGCCACTGGTAATTTCATCTACAGAGGATTGGTGGACAGGTTAGCGCTAAGGAAGGTGTCGAGAGACATCCCCGAAGAAGTGTTGGCGGTTGATGGCAAACCACTGACATCGGGGCTTCTCATAGACCAAACAGAGAATCTACAGTTAGAAACCAGAACAGGGGACCTGAGACACATAGAAACCCTGGCTTTGAATATCATCGAGGCCCCCCAGTACGAGGTGATCTTGGGAATGCCTTGGTTTAGCCTCCATAACCCCACCATAGATTGGAGGGAAAGGACTGTTCAGTTTTTGTCGGTGGCTTGTCAGGAACACTTAGTTCTCGTGGGGGATCCCCGGGTGGAGGCATTGGCATGCTCGTTCGCTGTTGCGACGGCTGCCGAAAAAGAAGTCAGTTTACCCCAACAATACTCCTCTTTTTCTGATGTATTCAGTAAAACTAGGGCAGAGACGCTTCCTCCTCACCGGTCATACGACTGCCAGATCGATTTGGTGGAGGGAGCGAACCTCCCGATGTGTAGGGTTTATGCGCTATCAGAGCCGGAGACCAAACACCTCCGGGAATATTTGGACCATTTCTTAGAACTTGGATTTATACGTCCTTCTAGATCCCCGGCGGCGTCCCCTTTGTTTTTTATAGCAAAAGCCAACGGAGAGCTAAGAGCTTGTTGCGACTATAGGATGCTGAACAAAAACACAGTTCGCAACCGATACCCGCTGCCTCTTATACCCGTCTTGTTAGACCAGGTGATGGAGGCCACAGTCTATACGAAGTTAGACCTAAGGGGAGCATACCATTTGGTACGCATACGCAGCGGGGACGAATGGAAAACAGCGTTTAAGACCCGCTACGGTCTTTTCGAATATCTGGTAATGCCGTTCGGGTTGTGCAACGCCCCGGCGGCATTCCAGTATTTCTTGAATGACGTACTAAAAGAGTACATAGATAGAACTGTGGTCGTATATATTGACTACATTTTGGTCTATTCGGATTCCATGAGCGATCACACAGAGCACGTAATTCAGGTGTTAAAGGTCTTACAAAAGCATAGCTTATATTGTAAACTGAGCAAATGCGAGTTTGGGGTGTCTGAGGTGGAATTTTTGGGAGTGATCCTCCGTCCGGAGGGGTTATGCATGGCAGAGCGCAAAATACAGGCGGTGCTGGAGTGGCCGTCTCCACGCAATGTCCGAGAAGTACAATGCTTCCTGGGCTTTGCCAACTTTTATCGGAGATTCATCCAAGGGTTCTCCCAGAAGGCCGTTCCTATCACGCGACTGCTCAGGGAGGGCGTATCTTTCGAATGGACCCCCGAAGCGGATAGGGCTTTGGGATATCTAAAGAGGGCCTTTACCACGGCACCGGTGTTGCGACACCCACAGCTTGATGCACCTTTTATAGTGGAAGCGGACGCCTCCAACGAGGCTATCGGAGCCGTCTTGTCACAAAGGGATAGGGACACTGGGCAGCTTCACCCCGTGGCCTATCTTTCCAAAAAACTTCTTCCAGCAGAACGGAACTATAACATAGTGGAGAAAGAACTGCTGTCCATAAAAAAGGCCTTCCAGGAGTGGCGTCCATACCTGTGGGGGGCTAAGTTCCCCGTTACAGTCTACTCCGACCATAGGAATCTGATGTATCTAAAGACGGCACGCAGACTTTACCCCAGACAAATGAGATGGATGCTCTTTTTTGAGGAGTATAACTTCATCATTACCTTTAGGCCAGGCACCGACAACCGCAAGGCAGATTCACTGTCCCGGGTGCTGGTCACAGAAACGGACACAGAAGAGGCGGAAGAGGCAATCATCCCTTCCTCCAAGGTAGTCTGTGCGTTACAGGCAGAGGACTATATGACCAGTATCAGGAAAAGCAAGAGTCCACAAGCCTGGAGCCGGTGGGCGGAGAAAGAACCGGAGAGAACGATAAGGCAGGGGTTGCCTTTTCGGAACCAGAGACTCTACCTGCCTTCTAGGGCACTTAGACAAAAGGCGTTTACGTGGTGTCATGAAGCTCCGTTAGCCGGTCATCCGGACATACAGAAAACCACCGTATTAGTGCAAAGATACTTTTGGTGGGCCTCCTTAGTCGTGGACGTAAGGACTTGGGTCTCCGAATGTGAGGCTTGTGCAAGGGGTAAATCAGACAACTCACCGATGAGAGGATTGCTCCTTCCCTTGCCCACGCCGGTGACGCCGTGGCTGAACATCAGCTTGGATTTCGTAACAGGTCTTCCGCTGGATCAGGGGTGTTCCGCTATTTTAGTGGTGATAGACAGCCTCACCAAGATGGGTCATTTCATCCCGTGTAAGACACTACCCACGGCTGGACAGACAGCACAGTTATTGCTCCAACATGTGGTGAGGATACACAGCATCACGCAAGTCATCATATCAGACAGGGGCCCCCAATTCATAGCTCGTTTCTGAAGGGGTTGGTGCAGTACCCTGCGGATTGAATCCGCGGTGTCGTCGAGCTTCCACCCTCAGACCGACGGACAAACCGAACGGTTAAACCAAACCGTGAAAAAGTACTTGCGGTGCTATGCGGCGGAGTCTCAAGAATCTTGGGTGGCCATGCTTTGGATGGCAGAATTGGCCTATAACAACGCCACACATAGTTCCATCGGGGTCTCTCCCTTTTCTGCCAACTACGGTTACAACGCCCGGATTCTGCCGATTAGCATACCCAGATGATTCACCGCTCAACCGTCGGTTCAAGCTCACATGAGAGGGTTACGACGCGGGCACGCTGTGGCACGGAGGCTTCTGGCCAAGGCGAAACTGACCTATAATTGATGGGCTGATCGACACCGAGTGGAGGGTCCCCGGTATAAACAAGGGGATAGAGTGTGGCTGTCAACAAGGAACATCAGCTTTAAATTACTTAGCGTGTTCCACCCGAGATACATAGGCCCCTATCGAGTACTGAAACAGATAAATCCGGTGGCCTATAAACTGAAACTGCCAGACTCTCTACGGATCCACCCTGTTTTCCACTGCAGTCTGTTGAAGCCTGCCTTAGGTGGGGTGAGGAAGCCAGCTCCCGCCTTGGTCACCGAAGAGGGACCGGAGTACGAAGTACAGCGAGTGGTAGATGCCAAGTATCGAGGGAAAAGATTATGGTACCTGATATCCTGGGCAGGATATACATCCGAAGAGGATTCCTGGGTACCCTGTGATAACGTGCACGCCCCAGCCAAGATCAGAGCATTCTACCGCCGCCGCCCGAATAAACCTGGGTCAAGGAGGCGCCAGGACGGGGACCTACTGTCATGATTCGGACCAAGCGCCTACCCAGCCTACAATCCCCAGAATCCCCGGGACTGGAGTGGGCAGTGCCTAAAGTAGAAAAGGGACGAGACGCACGCAGAACGCCGTGCATGATTCCAAGATGGCGGGTTCGTCGTTTGTTGGTGTCGAGTGTTCCGGAGATTTGGAGATTTGTTAAGACCGGAGACCCGATATTCCAGAGTCCGTTCCCGGGCTCTATCCCGAGAGCTCTAGCGCCCATCGGGTGCTCTTCGAAGGTGCTGTAGCTGAAACCGGGGGATCCTGTGCAGAAGCTACTACCGTATCTACGCTCCGGGTTCGGAGCACAACTCACAGGTATTTTCCCGGCCCCCGTCCCGAAAACGACAGAAGGGGCCTGCCGATCCCGCGCCCAGACACGAACATTGGAGTGTCAGGTTCCGGGAGTGCGGGTGCTTCACCATCTACCCAAGGGGTATTTCCGCTCTCAAGGGGGAGCTATTCACCGACCTTACCCTCGAAGGGTGAGAATCGAAGAACTTTGATTACAGGAGGACCGTATGGCAGGCGCATGATGCAAGGTAGCATAGGTGCCCTTCCTGTTTCTTGACTATCGAGCACCAGAGCGTTCAGGCTCTTTTCTCGTGACTAACTTCAGGTGCTGTTATACATTCAGGAGAGGTCTTCCAGGTGTCGCACTTGGTGTTGGTTGAGTTCGGCCACGGTCTCTGAGAAGGGGTCATGAGTGGCGTGTGGTTGCGATACCAAAAGGCATATAAGAAATCGCATGATCACAAGCATGATCACAAGCCAGTGGCCAGTGGTACTAGGAAGTATTGAATGAGGTTGAGTGTTGTGAGTTTATGATGCGATAATAATACTGATGACACAAAGGCCTTACGATTATCCACAGCCCTCACTCTCATAGGATGTTGTTGCACTAGCGAGAATTCATGAGAGTAGAAAGTGTGATATGATTCGATAATAATACTGATGACAAAAAGGCCTTACGATTATCCGCAGCCCTCACTCTCATAGAATGTTGTTGTACTAGCGAGAATTCATGAGAGTAGAAAGTGTGATATAACCTGGCATATTGTTTGTATGTTTATTTTCGTTACAGGTCCTACTCCCCGCTGTTCCCATCCTTCCCTTCCCTCGCTTGATTGCTCCAACCTTCCCTGCCTTTAGTGCAGTAGTTGGGGACGTCGAGAGGTGGACCCCTTATAGCTTCGCCTGAATCCTGAGGAGAGTCAAGTCTGGGACGGATCGTCACAGCTGCAGCATCATTTGTGGCACCCTGCTACGCCTCATGATGTAGGCATCGTGTGCTGATCCTGGAAAACGTGCACAGACATGGGAAATCAGCATGTTAGCAAGACACACCACAAGGGCATTTATCGAGTGGTAATATTTTCTATTGCGATAGGCTTGTTCCTGTGCCTGTGGTGGTACCAAAGCCACATGTGTACCATCAATGGACCCAATTACATGGGGCATCCCTCCCAGGGCATAGAAATCACCCTTGACATCTGTCAACTCCTCAGGAGTTGGAAATTTGATGAATTTATCAAGGTGCTCCAACATGGCTGCTAAAACATCATGCAGGACACGGCTGAACATTGTCTGTGACATCCCACCCACATCAGCTATGGTCAATTGAAACGTACCTGTGGCAAAAAAATGTAGGGCTGCCATCACCTTCATCTTGGGGGTCAGCGCAGTAGGATACCTGTGTCGCGGTTGGAGGTGTGGTTCCAGCTTGTCTGTCAAGTCCACAATCAACTGGCGAGTGAATCTGTAACGGCGGATGCAGGCACGTTCCCTCATGGCACCCAAGTCTGGCATTGTTCTTGGGACAGGCTGTGCCCTGCAAGAGATTGTTTGTAAGAATGAAGATTGAGAGTCTGCCAATATCTCTGTCAATGAACATAGCACATGCTACACTGCTAATACACATCAGGTAACTATGGAGTCGGGTGTGTGCAATACATACAGGACACATATGCCAGCTTGCTGGCACTCCTACAAAAAGCCAGATACACCTGTTGATCGTCAAGTCCACATGACATGCCCTGAAATGAGCTGGGGGGCCAGTCTGAGTGAAGAGCCATAGATATCACCGGAGTGACACACAACAACATAGCTGCATTGGAAGGATGTCATCTCATCCACACAGCTGACTGCAAGGCACACGCACAGGTCGCATGGAATGTCAAATGTACATATCAAACACATTGCGATGAAGGGGTACACGTGACAACAGAAAGACACAGCCATTGAGACAACGCAGACATGTATGACTGTGAAAATATGATGTCCGTTGCACACAGACCCTACAGCCGTGGGAATCCACATGTGGCATGGTGTGCGTAGATGTGTTCCATGCCCATCTCCACACAGACCCATGTTGGATGCACCAACAGCAGATGCAGTTGACGGAACACTGACATCAAGCTCATGGGAACACATGACACACACCTGACATAGTCACAAAGGGGCACGCTGATCGTGACATGTCAGTTGATAGAGTGTCCCTGTCCCTGGCATCAGGAGACAGGTTCGGGTGTTGATGACTGTGCCATCCCACTGCTGCTGTGTATGACACAGTTGGAATACAGACACAGATGTGGCAAGTGTCAAGGTGATGTGTGCCACATAGTGCCCCATCACACATGACATGTGTCCACAGGTCATCACACATCAATTGCGCAACTAGATGAGATGACCTGTGCAATATCACTGGCTGCCACACCTAGGGCCTGCACATGAAAGTATGCAATGACAAGTACTTGATGGACATTCTTGTGCGACTCGTAGCCCTCCATTCCTGGCATGTGTACGCCTGTCTTAACATTGTAAGCGTGTGAAATGCGTAACCGTACGTGTACTACTAGTGCGTACACGTACGTGTCAAGCGCACTGTTCTACTAGTGCGCACACGTACGTGTACTACTAGTGCATACACGTATGTGTCAAACGCACTGTTCTACCAGTGCGTACACGCACGTGTACTACTAGTGCATACACGTACGTGTCAAATGCACTGTTCTAGTAGTGCGTACACGCACGTGTACTACTAGTGCGTACCCGTATCGGGTACGTACTAGTAGTTCACGTACGTGTACGCACTAGTAGTACACGTACGTGTACGCACTAGTAGAACAGTGCATTTGACACGTATGTGTACGCACTAGTGTACTACTAGTGCGCACCCGTACGTGTACTACTGTGCGTACCTGTACGTGTACTACTAGTGTGTACACGTACGTGTCAAACGCACTGTACTACTAGTGCCGTAGTGGTACATGTCAAACGCACCGTACGTGTGTGTGGATTTCAAAATTACATAGGGGACACATAAGGGACAAGTATTAGGCCCTAAATGCATGCTGGTTGTCATGGAGACAGAGTTTTCAGTTGAAAAGTGTCGATCAGGTGTCCTGGAACAGTCAGTTGGCCACAAAATACAATGTTGCATAGTGGTTGTTGACTTGACATGATGCTCAAAATTTGAACGATGCGAATGCTGTTATTGGTGTATGTTTAAAGGGATTGGAGTAAACGTACGATGCTAATGAGTCTGACCAATCACTATGTACTCCTCAAAATGAATGCCCCTCAGCAAGACAGATATAAGGCAGCCAGAACCCATGAGAGGGCACTTGCCTGCACAACTTTCTAGTCGACCACACTGCTGTTGTCTCTGCTTCCTCTGGACCATGTCACGTACTGTGGAGAGGGCCCAGCCATTCACCCAGGAGGAGAATGAGGCCTTGCTGGACTGCCTCCTCACACAGTACACCACGCTGTATGGGAGACCAGGGGAGCAGGTGAGTGCTGAGTCCACTACCTTTGCCTATGCACCTGTTGTGTGACTGTCAATATTGTGTCCAGGTGGGACAGACATGCAATGTTGTTTAGAGTGGGTCCCAGGGGGGGGGACATGCTGTTGTCTCTCATGCAGAGCATGATGTAGTTCCTGTGTGCACTCCTCACTTGCATTGTGCTTACTGTGACTTTCACTGCATAGTGCATGACACATTCAGCCTGGCAAATCCTTGGTGGATTTTTTTCCTATTGTCCTGAGGTGATTCAGTGGTCCCCCCCGGTGTGACAGGGGACTGTACCCACAGATGTGTATGAGTTGAGTGGACCTGTGGTGAGTGTCCAAATGATGTGTACAATGTCATGGACATTGATGTGTGTGAATGTTCCTTTACATGTGGGTGAGTGTCTATTAGGGGTGGGCGGAATTTGCGAAATTAACTTTCGCAAATTATCGCGAAAATGCAGAAAATCTCCGCAAACACGCCGGAAATATCGCGAAGACGCGGAAGTTTTTTTGCCGCCTGTTCGCGGTATTTTTTGCGTGATCGCGGGTCGCCAACTTACCCATGCGGTTGCTCACGGGCGCGGCCATCTTGTTTTCACTTGTCCCGCCCTCTCGCGATGCTTACTTCCTGTTCCGGGTCGCGCAATGCATGTTCGCGCCTGTTCGCGGTCGATATTTCCTGTTCGCGACCGCTTTTAGTTGATCGCGTTGCTTTTTGCTTGCTCGGGGAGAAAATATCGCGCAAACTTGCGCACGTGGTCGCAATGGGCGCGGCCATCTTGTTTTTCACTCTATTGCATGGTTCTGGGGCCTGATTTTCAATCCTCCCTAAATCTTTTCAATCCTTTGTTTATAGACACTTTTTTTGGATCTTTATTACTTATTATTTCTCTAACTATTTTCCTGCTTCTATATTTTTGGTTTTTGTCTACTTTTTTTTTGTTTTTTAGCTACTTTTTCACTCTTTCTATTGCCTATTTATTTCCTTTACTTACTTTTTTAATTTTATTACCTTTTCTTTCCCACCCTGTCTCTCATCCCCAGAACCATGTCAAAGGGTAGGGCTCGCCGCAGCCAGAGCCGCCGGCGGCGCCCACAAGGGGTGCAGGCACGGGCCTTATTTGGGGAGGTGGAGTTGGCTGCACTCATTTTCTTTGTGCAGCGCCACCTCCCCTCAACCCTGGCAGCAGGTGGCAGGCCTGGGTCCGGGTACGGCCTCCGGGAGCGTCGGCAGCGGTGGGGGAAGGTGCGCCAGGCAGTGTCGCGCATCTCTGGGGTCCGGCGCACCCAGGCACAGCTGACGCACCGGTGGTCCGACATCCTGGACCGTGAGCAGGACCTGCTGGACCTGCTAGGAGTGGAGGTCCCGGGGCTTGGTGAGTACCTATTTAATTATTACAACTTTGTGTCTGTTCTTCTGCTCTATGTTATATATTGCGAATATCTTTTTTTCCTTCCAACCAGCTAGAATGTTGCTGCTTACAATACATTCCAGGTTAATAACGTTTAAAAGTCTTCTGTGATTATGACACAGGTGCTCTTCTGCGCTACTACTAATCTTACTTGTTTGCAGCTTTGCGTTTGCGCTTGCTTAGCGTGATTCTTTACGAGTTTATTTTAGAGAAATTAAGTTACGTAATGTTACAGTGACTCACGTCCACTCACTACTTTGTCCTGTCACTAATAGATAGGGGTGGATTGATACTTAGGTTTAGGTACTTTGTATGAGCTTCTAATTGGTTAGTGGTATGCGTGATGCCCCCCCTCACTCAGTTACGTGACGTGCTGCTAGTACGGCAGTCTTTAGAACCTTTTCTAGTTTGTTCAATGAGTGGAGGTAGGCTTAGCAGTTACTTAGCAGTAGCAGATCAGCATCAATCAAACCAAAATTTGGTGTATACAAAAAATGTAGTCATGTTCATGTGTCCTCCATGATTGGACCATACGCATTGTTGAGGAATACAGTGGAAATGCATACTTAATGTACAATTGGCATGCCTGGAATAGGTGGGCTAGGTTGGGTGGTACGTTGTACTACTACTTAGGCTTAGTTGTAACTTAGTTTTCTGGAATCAGAATGGAAGACTGGATTACTGTTGATAAATAGTAACTTAAGTAGTCGAACTGCGAATCCCCCGATATTACATGTTGACCAGATGAGATCGGTCAATGTAGTTATTGCAATTGTTGTTTACATAAGTGTTTTTTTACCGTTGTTGAAAAATATTGTATTTGTTTGACACCATCCATCAATGTTTGTCTCTTTCTTATATCTTTCCTGTTCATCAGCACCCAGGGGCAGACCGACAGGGACTGGGCAGTCGGCGGGACAGGAACACCACCAGGAGGACACCGCTGAGGGCTCCTCTGCTGGCCCCAGTAAGTCTTCTTGTTTTTAATAATATTTCTTATTCCATAACTTTTACTGCCCCATTTTTCCCGAACTATAGTGTGTTTCCAAATGCTATTTTTTTACCACCAATTATCCTTCGATCTGTACGGTTTCAAAAATCTTATCCCTGCCTCCGCTATGATGACTCTGAGTACTACTACTACATACTATCAGTCTGTCTGTACTGTAGTAGCTAGTCTTGCCCAGTTGGCCAGTGCCACTCTTTGTGAAAGGTTGTAATATAAAACTCATATTCACCAGTAGCTCGTACAATCCGTTGGGTCGTTGTCTTGTACTACTTTTACTCTTATTGATGTTGAGGCTTTGAAAATTCACAGCAACAACAGCCCTACCAGATTTCTTAATATTTTGATATGATACCCTATAGGACATACCACTGTTGTAGGGATCTTGCACATACATTTGCACCAGAAAATAGGATGTTGGTGATGGTAGGTTGGACCTTCCTTGCACACCTCAATCAGAAATTCCGTACCCACCACAATTCCACTGCTTGACTATAGTACTGTCTTGTCATACCTATTAGGTCTCGGAACCCTCCCCCCAAGATACCCAACAAGTACACAACCCAGAACATAACACACCCAACCTCTGTCGTGGAAGCAATTCACATGCACACCCTTACTTTAATTTGCTCACTCGTGTAAGTTAGTCTACACCAAATACCACCAAGTCTATGTAAGTTTAAAATGTTTATTTCAATTTGAGAAGGTCTGTACACTGTTTTCTTAGCAGCACCAACCGGCAAATCAATAACATTAAAACAATATACATTGTTACACTTATACAGTTGGGAATTAAATCATGATAACTGAACAGTGGTGGAAGGCAGCACCACCATCCCATAGCAATTTAGTTTATATAAATTTATAAATGAAGATGTGAGTGAAGGGACCCCTCACCTCAGAAGAACCTAGTACTGGTAGTTGGTGCATCGTTCAGAAGCTCTGGTTCGTAGAAGGGAATCTTGCGTCTGTAATGCGAAAAAAGAAATGGTGTGCGTTAGTATATTGCAACTTGCAAGCATTTCTCAGCCGTGCCAAAAAGTGTAGCATCTATGGATAAGCAATATGGACTAACAGCAATAGTAGTACACCAGTTCTTCCTAAAAAAGTGGCTTGTTAATGTTTGTTGACCGCTTGTACGCAGCGCGTAGACTAGACAGTAGCAGTGTGAGGCAGGTCATGTGGGCTCAAAGGTGTCTTAAGAAGCTGCAAGGTAAAGGTAACGTCACATGTGCATGGCTAGGGCTAATCAAGCAAAGGCTACAATGATCATATAATTATTAGTGTCTACTCTACTACTACCTGATTTGTACTAGTGATGTATGTTAGTATTAACTCATTTTTCAACCTTGCTACTGATCAATAGGGGGGAGGTGTATATGACGCCTAATAAATGTATAATGTTTTCTAGGCGCACTATCGACCACCATTGCCGGGGCCAGCGAAGGCGACGCGGAGGGCGAGGATGCGGCAGTTGCAGATAGCAACGGAGCGGTAGGGGGAGTGGCAGCACCAGTGGCAGGCGGTGGTAAGTTAGATTCATAATCCTTAACTATTGTTGAACTTGACAGCACACTCACTGCAAGGGTGTACTGTATGTATATGTATACTGTACAGTTGTGACTTAGGGCCCCATTAGGATGGTGGGCGTATTGCCCCCGCCGGGCCGGCTGGAATTCACTGCCGTCACCGCAGGGGCAAACCTCCCGCCATCCCTGTAGAAAATATTCAGACATGTCCAGGCGGAAAAGGGTTCAATATGGCGGTGGTGTCTCTCTCACCACACCGCCAGCCATATAATCTGCATTTTGGAATGCCTTTGCGTGGCGGCATTGCCGTCCGCCACGGAAAGGCATGCACACATTGCAGAGTATGCTTGGGGGCCCCCATGGAGGGTACCTACCTATGCTATGGTACCCCCCCCCGACTTTCAAAGCAAAACGTGACAGGCTCCGTGCGGGGCCCGTCATGTTGTGCTTGGAAAAGCAGCACAACATTTTAGCATTGCTTTCAGCAAAGCCAACCAGAATTTAAATTTAAAAAAACAGGGTGCGCCCGCCACTGTGCCGGGCGCATCATCCTAATTAATTGTCCCCACGGGACCCCCACCCTTTTTAGCAGTCGGACGGCGGGCGGACAAAGTCCGCCCGCTATCCGATGTCGTAAGTAAGTATGAGTTGTTGGGGACGTTTGAAGAGTGAACTAGAAGACTAGAATTCCCTTTAATTGGTATAGGACTAGGAGCCGGAGTATTGAGTAACCAATGGCCTCATCTATCTGATTTCAACTCCGCTTTGAAAGTTTTATGGAGAACAGCACCTGGTGCACTGTTCAAATAAAAAGTGTAAGACAGGTGGAAGGAAGAAGGACGGGCGACATTTAAAATGTTATGTACTACTGTGCTTTATTTTATAGTGCTACTCTACCATGCCACTATGTGTATAAATAATTACCTTGTCCTACTGTTTTATTAAGACTATATTTTACAATTGTCTTGTTTTTTTCTTTTTGATACACAGCTACTCCGAAACTCAACCGGAAGGAGTTGGCCGCCAAGGCACGGCGCCGGAAGCTGGAGGCAATCCAGCAGGAATACCGGCGGCTGGTGGTCCTAGCCGAGGAGGAGGAGGAGACTGGAGCAGCAATTCAAGCCTCTTCCAGTGCCCCGGGCCCCAGCCACCGCCCTCCAGCGGTACGGCGCCACCGTCTGGCGGCTGCCCGCCGCCACCGTGCCATCTCCAGTGCCCCCCCCCCCACTGTGGCTGCAACTGCCGCGGCCTTAGACGCCGCGTCGCCCATTTAGAGGACGAGATGCGCCAGATGCGTGTCCTCCTCCAGTCCCGCCCCACCAGTTAGTCCCTGTCACTGCCCCTTTTTTAATTCCTGTTCTTGTTCTTTACTCGTTTGGCCGTTAAGACTTTTTTCTACTGTGGACAGTGGTTGGGGTTAGGGAGGGGGGTGGGTCAGCTTTTGTGGGTTTAGTTTATTTTTGTTAGGGTAAATTAAATATATTTTTCTATGTTACATGCAATGTTGTTAATGTTTTGTAGGTGGGGTAACTGTTTTACATCACACTGTTTCCTTGCTGGTGCATGGCCGCCCATAGCCTGTGTTTGATTTCAATAATTTGATGACTGTATAAGACACAAACAGATAGATGCGACACACCTCACTCATTGACTGGTCCTTCTAGTACTTTCAGTCTGTCCTCTAGTCTATGCATTCTTTGGAGTGGTGTGTGAAAATGAAATCATTGACAACATGTCCATTATTAATTCTGCCTCCCCCAAACTTCTCTCTTACCAGTGCTTGATGTTTATGTTCAACTGTGGCACAGCACTGGCTGCATGGTGAAGATGGTTTCCTTTTTCATACATGCCATGATTGGGGCGGTAGTGGTGGTAGTATAGTAGCAGTAGTAGTAGACACTGACAGGGTGGCAGCATTTCCAAAAAAAAAAAAAGGAGACAGTCAATCGCCTTTGAGAGACTGTTAGAGGAGTAGTTGAATGAAGTACATTACAGAACTTACCGAGCAACAATTATATGCTCAAATATAATTTGACAAAAAAACTGAATGGTGGTTATGAGGATAGCCTACTAGACAGAGTTACAAACTATAGTTGTGTCGACTCGAGTCACTTGACTATGCCTACAGTCTAACAGTTAGTGCTGTATATGAGGAATGACAACAAACAAATCCAATCAATGCCGGCAATTCATGCTGAGGTATATGTTCCTTTGTTAAATAAAATAACCTCTGAAATATCCTACTCATGGGTGGGCAAGCAGAAGAAGATCATCGCTCTGCATTGAAATTGAAGTAGTGTTGCTTTCACCACATCCGCCCCTGCAAGTGTGTGATTAAGTATTGGTGTAAATTTAATTTAGATACACCTCGACAATAAGTCACACAGCCCGGGGGAAGAGGGTTAGGGTTTGTTGAATGGATGGGAAGGGGGATTTTGGGAAAGGTTTGACATAGAAAAACAGTATGCATACATAGACAAACAAATGACAATCATTGAAGACTACCATATCCATATGTTAAGGGAAAAAAAGGCAATGCATGCATGATGATGAGAGACCCGGATTACATACACTTCTATTTCTTGTTCTGTTCTGGCCTTAATACTTTAACAGATAGCAAATAGAAATTTTAAATATTGGTAGTGAAGAATCGTAAACACAGAGCAAACCTAATGATGATTGATAATAACAACTCCAAGAATACACTGTTGTAAAGATTGTATACAAGATATTAATCAAATTATTTAAAAGAAGTTAAACGTGGATACTGTTACTGTGTTATCCTGGTCAAAAATGTGGACTGGATTTTTTCATCTCGCCATTCCTCTTGCTCCTCTCGTCCATCAATCTTGGGTGTGTCGCCTCGCCCCTCGCCACTGCCCGGCTGGAAAAAAAGGTGATTGATTGGTAAGGTAATTAATATGCATTGTAATGTTTTACAAAGTTTTGGCCAAGGTCCGGACTGCAATTTTAGATTGAAAACCAAAGAGGATATTGAGAAATCAAGTGAAAACAAATGCACAAGTGATGGTGTAGTGCAACAAGAACACTTTCCGAGGTGGCATGTATGCATATGCATCATCTCTACTCTAGTCTGTTTCCAGCATTGACCTTCAACAGTAACAGGAGAGATCAGGCCCACAGTGCTTACCTTTAGCACATCCTACGTTAACACTTTAGAGTCCTTTTTTTTTCTCTCAAAGAGTTGGACAAACGCAAAGCACATTATCCATTCCAAACATAGCATTTTACAGTTTAAGTTAGTAAAATCAATGCACTGCAGTCATCCCACTGTTACACTCTATTCAACTTCTACACAGACATTTGGGTCTGCTGTGGTTGTTGTTGACGTGTTTACCTTTAGGCTTTTCCGTTTTATGCCACTACTGAAACATCCTCCTCCTGACTTCATCATCATCTCTGATACTTTTACTGACTGAAGATCGGCCTGCAGTATAAGTATAATTTTTATGACACAACAAGAGTAGAAATATAAATATTACTGACTTGAGTCATTCTTTATTGTGTACAGAAAGATAGATTACTACTAGTACACTTTGACATCACTTTGTGCACAACAAACAAACAACGCAAACACAAAGACCAATAGCTCAGAGTCAGGTGTCCAATGCATGCCATTCATTGTCATCATTCATTACCTGTTCCTTCTCCTCTTAAGTTAACGGGCCGTCTCTTTCACCATCATCATGATGGACGGTGCTGTTAAGTCACAGTCATTTGCATTGCGCAGATTGAGTGAGTCCCCTTCCTGTATTGAATTAAAAGCAATGTATCACCAAGATGCAGGAGAAGTACACATTTCTTGTTTGCAAGAAGGGGAAAATTAGTGTGTTCTGTAGAAAGTTGATTAGTGGCAGTGCACAATTACATCAATTCATGCGCAACACACACAACAAAATCTACATCATTCAGTCTGCGATTCTGCGGCCAATGCATGGCATCAATCATTACCTGTTCCATCTCATCTTGTTAACGCTGCAGGCCGTCTCTTTCGCCATCATCATGATGGACGGTGCTGTTAAGTCACAGTCATTTGCATTGCGCAGATTGAGTGAGTCCCCTTCCTGTATTGAATTAAAAGCAATGTATCACCAAGATGCAGGAGAAGTACACATTTCTTGTTTGCAAGAAGGGGAAAATTAGTGTGTTCTGTAGAAAGTTGATTAGTGGCAGTGCACAATTACATCAATTCATGCGCAACACGCACAACAAAATCTACATCATTCAGTCTGCGATTCTGCGGCCAATGCATGGCATCAATCATTACCTGTTCCATCTTATTTTCAGTTAATGGCCAGTCTCTCTCGGGTCTGAAAGGAGGATAGCTATAGTAGTCATCTGATTCATGGTCCACTTGTTTTGGAAGGACGAGGAAAGTTTGAATTTGTTGTTACCATCATCCAATCATCATTCATGAGGGAAATGGAATTGAGCAGGAGATTCAGTATGATCGAGCGGAGGAGCTGGATTCTGAGGACTGTAGTGTCAAATGGCAGACACCTGAAACTTGTATCTTAAATTAGAAGAGTAGAAGACGGTGAGAATGGATTTGTTGCGATTCACAAGTTTATAACCGGAACGACAGACACATAAACAAAGGGGGAAAAAAGGGAGGAAGACAGTAAGTGCGAGCCTAATTGTCAGGGAAGTATAGCTCGTCCTCAAACTCTGGGGGTTCTTCCAGTAGTAGGTAATCATCTGACACAATACTTCCGTCACCTGAGCCGCTGTCCTCATCTTCCTCTGTTGATTCATGCATTGTGTAATTCGGTGGTATGAAGTGCTGATTCATTTTGATCATTGTTAACCTCTCCACGTTTTTTGGAGATAGACTGGTCCTTTTCAAGGTTACAATGGAACCAGCAGCACTGAAAACACGTTCGGAAGAGACACTTGCGACAGGGCAAGCCAGATAGCTTATCGCCAGCCTGCTGAGCTGTGGCCATTCAGACCTTTTCCTATACCAATACTGCACTGGGTTTTGATCAACGTACACCACTGTTGGGTTGTCCAGATAGGCCTGGACCATCCGCTCAATGTTCAGGGTTGCTGCTGGAAAGCTTTTGTGCTGTTTTTTCTGTGCATCAGCACTGTGCTTACAATAGCCCATCTTTACATACCAATCTGATAATGATTGTACTCGGCCTAATGATCCAGTTATTGTTTCTGTAGTCGATGGTGATGGTGAGTGTTGTGATTGTGAGCCAACCGCACTGCCCTCAGCCGACGAAGTTGCACTTGATTCTGCATGGCCTGCTTCAGTATCAGTACTTGTTGTGGGTTGATGTGGCGGGCTTTTAATTAGCAGCCCTTCCTTTTCAAACTTAATGGCTGCTTCAGCTATACAACTTTTGTAGCGGGCAACATCATTGTCGGAAAAAGCAAGGAATGTCTTCACTAGTCATAATTTTGCACGTGGATCCAGAATTGTGGCACAAATGTAATGTTTTTGTGACAAAATTTTATTTTGTATCCTTACATTTTCAGTTAAGCGCCTGGATAAGCTCTCCACCAAGTCATGGGCTTGCCTTCTGACCTCTACACCTTTGTAGGATTCAGACACATTATTCAGCTCATGCTCTAGCATTTGCAACAATGGGATAGCTTGGCCCATTGTACAGTCCTCCTTGCTCACTTCACGTGTGAAGACCTCAAAAGGAGACAGCATCTCAGTCAGGCATTTAATTAGGGTCCATTGCTCCCTGTCAAGGGTCATGCCTTTAACACTAGCATCACTGCTTCTGTACCAGACATATTCATGGAGTGACCTGTGCTGTTCGTACAGACGATCAAGCATGTAATACGTTGAGTTCCAACGTGTTGCCACCTCCTGGATGAGTGCCTTGACTGGCATCCTACATTCACGTTGGATGATCCTCAGCTGCTTCCGAGCTTTAAAAGAATGGCTGAAATGAGTGCATATTCTTCGGCAGATGGCCAGTAAGTTGCTGACTATGGGTTCTTTTTTCAGAAAGTCTTGCACTATAATGTTTATGCAGTGTGCCAAACATGGAACCCTGAAATAGGAACCAAGTTCCATGGCCTTAAGTACATTACTGCCATTGTCTGTGGCAACAAAACCAATACCAAGCCCTCTGGGCCGCAGCCATTCCAAAACCTTGGTGCGAAACGCTTCTAAAATGTTTTCAGCCGTATGAGATTTCTCCATGGCGAACATGGCTACAGTTGCATGTTTCCGAGTACCTTCAAAAATCGCAGCTGTGTCAACAACACCTCGTGCAGATAGTTGATCTCTAACCCCCACAAAAGAGATCCAGTGTGCAGTGATGCACATGTAATCTGTGGCTTGGCAACTGCTCCACATGTCTGTTGTCAGGTGGATATTGTGCACAGCACTCTGCTGCAAACCTTGACCAACCAATTTCAGCACATCATGATGTAGTGCCGGAACAGCAATTCGTGCAAAATAGGACCGGCTGGGAACCTTCCATTTAGGGCAGATGGCAGACACAAATTCAAGGAAACCCACCCCTTCCACAAATGAAAAAGGAAGAAGGTCCAGCGCTAACATTTTAGCCAGCTTCGCATTGTACAATCGTGCCGTTGGGTGGTTGCGTTGGAACTGCCCCTCCAACCTAAACATGCTGTCAATGCTACGCTGGCTTACTTTCCTTAGTGGTGCTGTTTTCATTAACCCACTAAGGCTCAACGACACAGATTGTCTCATTGAGGTAGTCGCCGGTCGCCTTGGTGTCTCAGCCTGACTCTGAGTATGGCTTTTACTGCGGTGCCACTCTGATGTTACTGAGGAGGATGTGGGTGTTACCACTGCAGTACTGGCGACAGGGCTAGAAATGCCTCCCTGTTCTTCACCTGCCACCACAATAATATCGCTCCCTGATTCCTGACCAACTTCAATGGGTTGAGTTTTTCTACTTTCTTTTAACTTAAGTAGGTGATCCTCCCACACGATAGTGTGGTGTATTTTTAGATGACTTGCTTGTCCTCCGGTACCATAGTTTGTACCAAGCTTACCACGCCGAACACCTTGCCGACAAATTGAGCATATAGCAACGTTCTCCTCCTTGGCGCTAACAGAAAAGAAGTCCCAAACTGGGGAGGAGAACTTTCTTTCACTGCTGGATGTGCCACTTTCAACACCAGATGAACTTGAGGGGGTGCTTGAAAATATGTGACCCTGTCCACCTACACTGTGACTTTTACTACCACTACCTACTGAGATGGTTGAGCTGGATGTAGGTCCCTGCCGGGCCTTGGAAAATATGGCAGCTGGAGGTAGTGGTGGTGTAACCTGTGTTGGTGAGATCCGTGCTACATCCCGCTCAGTAGCAGCCTTTCTGGATAGGGTGAGAATGTCGGTCTCCAATCCCTTTGGGGCGGGAGTAATGTGCGTGATGACTGGCTCGTCTTCATCAACATCATTACCCCCTCTTCTACATCTACCTCCATAAATCTAAGTTTTTCTGGGACCTTCCTTTTCAGAAGCAATGTCTTGTGGCGTACATCACTCTCAGACCGAGCTGGTGGGACCCAAGTGTCATCACGATCATCAGAAGCGGGGCTTGAAGAAGAAGATGATGGACTAAGCCTCCTTTTCCTTGCTGGTGGTCTGGAAGACAATTGATCTTCTGAAACAGTGGTTTGACTTTGCTCCACTTTGTCTGCAGGAAGCTCGATTTCCTGAAATGCCCCTACGTCAGGAGCAACAACTACTATGGTGGGCTGTTGCGGCGGCTGCTGCTGTTCTGGTTGCGGCGGCTGCTGCTGTTCTGGTTGCGGCGGCTTGACACTGATCTGCTGAGTTTGCGCGTGCGTTGAACTTGATTGTGTACTACTTTGCGGTAATGACATTTCTTGAACATCGCTGCTCGTTAGTAGACTGGCTACCTCTGCGACACTAAAGCCCTTGGGCCTAGGTTGGTGGGTTTTGACCGCTGTGCTGCTCCCAGCTTGGTTCCCGGACAATGCTTTGGTGCCAAAAAAAACATTGGCCGGCACACCACCAGTCGTGGTTAATGGCACTTCCTTTTTCTGTTCCTTCTTCTCACCGGCAACTTTCTTGGTACTGGACCTGGTACCTTTCTTTGGGGCCATCTTCTTCAGATGTCAGGCAGGAGGCAGATGCACAACAAGTTCTGGTCACACGTGGGCGTGATGCGCAGCAGGACTTCTGTCTGGCTGGCAGTACAACGGGTAGCCAGGTGATGCCGATGACACCTCCTACTCTGTCTTTTGTGCACCTAAAAGCAAAGAAGACAGGAGAAGAACATCAGTGAAATGTTGCATTTGTTGTTGTGGTTCAGTTACTTAGTACTGTACTAGTGCAAACAAAAGATAGTCTAGCCATTTATGACTATTTTTTTTAACTAGAGCTATGTTATACTACTAGTACTGTGTACAGCCACACAGTACACTCTCAGGAAGGATAGGAAAGTTAATAATAAACAACAAAATAAAAATCTAATGGAAGTGGGGTGGACCATTGCATTATTTAAGCATCTCAGCATCCATGGAGCTGCTTCTGGCAAAGGGGGTGGATGGATGGAAGCAGTAAGCTAAAGAGCCAATAGGAAAACCATGCAGGCCTATGGCAAAAGCAGGACACTAATACTCACAGTCCAAACACCCAAAAAGGCCACCACCCACATGGACACACACAAATCACAAAGAAGCCGGGGGCCTGGGAAACACCAGGAGCTGACAAAAGGCCTATAAAAGCCAGGTAACGGATGCCTGCTAAAGCACACTGCTCTGACTTTTTAATGCAACAAAATGTAGGAACATTCACAGGCCCCAAAAAGCTCTGCAGGGTGCATGCATTGCACACCAACACACCAGTGACCAGACACATAAAAAAAGCATGGATTGTCTTTAAGACAACCAACATCAGCAAGGCCACCCCCCAAAAAGCACACTTCCCCAACTCAATCCAATGCCATCCATGCCCTAAATGAAGTCTAAATTCAACAGATCGCATAGAAAACACTTGATCAATAAAGCTGTGGCTACCTGCTCTGATCCTAGTGGATGAAAAAGCAGGCCTGTTGGCAGACAAGGCCAGGCAAGCTTGCAGGCCTAGGCCTCAAAATGGCCACCAGCCACATGGCCAGGCCCAACAACATCAGCAAGGCCACCCCCAAAAACACACTTCCCCAACTCAATCTAATGCCATCCATGCCCTAAATGATGTCTAAATTCAACAGATCACATAGAAAACACTTGATCAATAAAGCTGTGGCTACCTGCTCTGATCCTAGTGGATGAAAAAGCAGGCCTGTTGGCAGACAAGGCCAGGCAAGCTTGCAGGTCTAGGCCTCAAAATGGACACCAGCCACATGGCCAGGCCCAACAACATCAGCAAGGCCACCCCCAAAAACACACTTCCCCAACTCAATCCAATGCCATCCATGCCCTAAATGATGTCTAAATTCAACAGATCACATAGAAAACACTTGATCAATAAAGCTCTGGCTACCTGCTCTGATCCTAGTGGATGAAAAAGCAGGCCTGTTGGCAGACAAGGCCAGGCAAGCTTGCAGGCCTAGGCCTCAAAATGGCCACCAGCCACATGGCCAGGCCCAACAACATCAGCAAGGCCACCCCCAAAAACACACTTCCCCAACTCAATCCAATGCCATCCATACCCTAAATGATGTCTAAATTCAACAGATCACATAGAAAACACTTGATCAATAAAGCTGTGGCTACCTGTTCTGATCCTAGTGGATGAAAAAGCAGGCCTGTTGGCAGACAAGGCCAGGCAAGCTTGCAGGCCTAGGCCTCAAAATGGCCACCAGCCACATGGCAAGGCCCAACAACATCAGCAAGGCCACCCCCTAAAACACACTTCCCCAACTCAATCCAATGCCATCCATGCCCTAAATGATGTCTAAATTCAACAGATCACATAGAAAACACTTGATCAATAAAGCTGTGGCTACCTGCTCTGATCCTAGTGGATGAAAAAGCAGGCCTGTTGGCAGACAAGGCCAGGCAAGCTTGCAGGCCTAGGCCTCAAAATGGCCACCAGCCACATGGCCAGGCCCAACAACATCAGCAAGGCCACCCCCAAAAACACACTTCCCCAACTCAATCTAATGCCATCCATGCCCTAAATGATGTCTAAATTCAACAGATCACATAGAAAACACTTGATCAATAAAGCTGTGGCTACCTGCTCTGATCCTAGTGGATGAAAAAGCAGGCCTGTTGGCAGACAAGGCCAGGCAAGCTTGCAGGTCTAGGCCTCAAAATGGACACCAGCCACATGGCCAGGCCCAACAACATCAGCAAGGCCACCCCCAAAAACACACTTCCCCAACTCAATCCAATGCCATCCATGCCCTAAATGATGTCTAAATTCAACAGATCACATAGAAAACACTTGATCAATAAAGCTCTGGCTACCTGCTCTGATCCTAGTGGATGAAAAAGCAGGCCTGTTGGCAGACAAGGCCAGGCAAGCTTGCAGGCCTAGGCCTCAAAATGGCCACCAGCCACATGGCCAGGCCCAACAACATCAGCAAGGCCACCCCCAAAAACACACTTCCCCAACTCAATCCAATGCCATCCATACCCTAAATGATGTCTAAATTCAACAGATCACATAGAAAACACTTGATCAATAAAGCTGTGGCTACCTGTTCTGATCCTAGTGGATGAAAAAGCAGGCCTGTTGGCAGACAAGGCCAGGCAAGCTTGCAGGCCTAGGCCTCAAAATGGCCACCAGCCACATGGCCAGGCCCAACAACATCAGCAAGGCCACCCCCTAAAACACACTTCCCCGAATCAATCCAATGCCATCCATGCCCTAAATGATGTCTAAATTCAACAGATCACATAGAAAACACTTGATCAATAAAGCTCTGGCTACCTGCTCTGATCCTAGTGGATGAAAAAGCAGGCCTGTTGGCAGACAAGGCCAGGCAATCTTGCAGGCCTAGGCCTCAAAATGGCCACCAGCCACATGGCCAGGCCCAACAACATCAGCAAGGCCACCCCCAAAAACACACTTCCCCAACTCAATCCAATGCCATCTATTCCCTAAATGATGTCTAAATTCAACAGATCACATAGAAAACACTTGATCAATAAAGCTGTGGCTACCTGCTCTGATCCTAGTGGTTGAAAAAGCAGGCCTGTTGGCAGACAAGGCCAGGCAAGCTTGCAGGCCTAGGCCTCAAAATGGCCACTAGCCACATGGCCAGGCCCAACAACATCAGCAAGGCCACCCCCAAAAACACACTTCCCCAACTCAATCCAATGCCATCCATGCCCTAAATGATGTCTAAATTCAACAGATCACATAGAAAACACTTGATCAATAAAGCTGTGGCTACCTGCTCTGATCCTAGTGGATGAAAAAGCAGGCCTGTTGGCAGACAAGGCCAGGCAAGCTTGCAGGCCTAGGCCTCAAAATGGCCACCAGCCACATGGCCAGGCCCAACAACATCAGCAAGGCCACCCCCAAAAACACACTTCCCCAACTCAATCCAATGCCATCCATGCCCTAAATGATGTCTAAATTCAACAGATCACATAGAAAACACTTAATCAATAAAGCTCTGGCTACCTGCTCTGATCCTAGTGGATGAAAAAGCAGGCCTGTTGGCAGACAAGGCCAGGCAAGCTTGCAGGCCTAGGCCTCAAAATGGCCACCAGCCACATGGCCAGGCCCAACAACATCAGCAAGGCCACCCCCAAAAACACACTTCCCCAACTCAATCCAATGCCATCCATGCCCTAAATGATGTCTAAATTCAACAGATCACATAGAAAACACTTGATCAATAAAGCTGTGGCTACCTGCTCTGATCCTAGTGGATGAAAAAGCAGGCCTGTTGGCAGACAAGGCCAGGCAAGCTTGCAGGCCTAGGCCTCAAAATGGCCACCAGCCACATGGCCAGGCCCAACAACATCAGCAAGGCCACCCCCAAAAACACACTTCCCCAACTCAATCCAATGCCATCCATGCCCTAAATGATGTCTAAATTCAACAGATCACATAGAAAACACTTGATCAATAAAGCTGTGGCTACCTGCTCTGATCCTAGTGGATGAAAAAGCAGGCCTGTTGGCAGACAAGGCCAGGCAAGCTTGCAGGCCTAGGCCTCAAAATGGCCACCAGCCACATGGCCAGGCCCAACAACATCAGCAAGGCCACCCCCAAAAACACACTTCCCCAACTCAATCCAATGCCATCCATGCCCTAAATGATGTCTAAATTCAACAGATCACATAGAAAACACTTGATCAATAAAGCTGTGGCTACCTGCTCTGGTCCTAGTGGATGAAAGCAGGCCTGTTGGCAGACAAGGCCAGGCAAGCTTGCAGGCCTAGGCCTAAAAATGGCCACCAGCCACATGGCCAGGCCCAACAACATCACAAAGGCCACCCCAAAAAACACACTTCCCCAACTCAATCCAATGCCATCCATGCCCTAAATGTGCTTGAAAATGAAATACATTCAAAAAACAAAAGGAACAGTTGCTTCATCACGCACACACACCCATGAGGCCATGCCCATGGCTAGCTCGGGCCTACTACTACAACCCACAAAATAAAAAAATAAAAAAAAGGAATGATGATAATTAATTAAATATCAAAAATAAATTGTAGTTACTACAACTGCAATGCCCACAATCAAACACAACAACCACATACTTGTAAAATATACTATTCCAAAAATCCTGAAATCCAATTGCAATGATGCAGCAGACAAAAAGAGTGATCTTTCCAGCTCCAAATCCAAAGGCAGAATGAGCAGGAGATGGACAAAGCACTGGGAGGAGCCTGCTGGACAGGAACAGGAAGTTGGAGATTCTGTGTCACTTCCTCCCTCTCTCCACCTTTTAAAAAAATGACTCCTTGCACAAAAAAGGAAAGCCAAATGTCAATGTAAGGAGTTCTTTTCATCCAAAATCAGCATTTGCAGATGGTTTCATGCTGCTAGAGCCGATATTCCTCTCCAAATTGTAAATTTTACGTTGTTGAGTTCTCGAGCTTCACATTACTTCCGCCGGCGTGTCGAAAACGATATGATCGCGTTCTCTTCTTTGTCCCTGTCGCGTTGGATATGACGTGTTCGCGGTCTCTTTCTCCTGTTCGCGTTCGATTACACGTGCCCGCGTCCTCATCCTCTGGCTCGCGATGTAGAATGACATGTTCGAGATCTCAATCTTCTCATACTCGCGCGGTGCATGATCGTGAGAAGAAAGACGTGATCGCGCGACAAATGACGTGATCGCGTGACAAATGACGTTGATGCGGCCGCGAACTCTCGCGAGACAGCGCAAAATGGCTACCAAAATCCAACATCTCGTGGAGAACGCGACCGGGTCAAGAAAACTCGTCGGAGAACGCAGGGATTCAGGTAAGGCGATCGCGCGCGCGCGAGAATGTATTATTTTACAGCGCGAGCAAGAAACAAATTATCGCTAAGCTGCGGAATGCGGAAATTTTGACATTTTCGCGCTTTCCGCGGAACACGAAAATGCCAAAATATCGCAATTTCCGCGAACGGAACGGAATTTTGGCCCAGGCCTAGTGTCTATGTGAAGTGTTGCACCATAGATGCATGGAGGTGGCAACAGATCAACCCATCTGATGTGACAAGTAAGCCGTGCTGTGTGTCTGACTTGCAGAGCTAGCATGACACCTGTGACCCCCCACTGGCAAGTGGCACATGTGCAGAGTGAGGGTTGTATCCGCTGTTGTCAATGACAGGCGAGTGATCTGTGCTTGGATGTGTCTGTCTAGTATGCTGAGGGTGCGTCAGTGGAGTGGGACATGTGACTGCTTGGCACGTGCTGGCCATCAGCCTGCTATCGCATGTGCTGCACAGTGTGTGGCATGATCAGTGAGTGTGTCGCACCCCTCATGCCAACCTGTAGACTTTCAATGCCATGTAGTGCATTGGGGCTTGCACACAGGCCAATTTCTTATTGTGTATGATGTTATTCCTGTCTGCATCCTATGCCCTGTTCAACATTTCAAAGATATTCAAATGTGTGTCTCTGGGACATGGAGCAGATGTATTGATGTTGTGTCACTTTGTCATCCTGACAGGTAACTGCCTAGGAGCAGGGGGTGATCTGCAACAACAACGTCAGGGCCGTGAGATCTGAGGGGGAGTGTAGTCTGCAGCTGCCACAGGTCCGCAAGAGGTGTCAGGACATCTGGTGCTGGACCCGGTGGATCGCCCGGGTCCAGCTGGGGCTCGACAGTCCTCGCCCCCACGGCGGCCGCCGATGCCTGACCCCCCACATGAGACGTGTCCTGGCGGTGGTCTTCCCTGAGCTCGATAGGCAGTTACAGGAGTGACTGCAGCAAGGAGGGGATAGGTACATGGCTGTTTGTCGTGTTATGTGTCGCCAGCTTTTGGAAGTGCTCTGTAGCCTGAATACACTCCCAGAGTTTATATGTGCAGTGCATTTTCTGTTCCCCAATGTCACCTGGTGCTCTTTTTCATCCCTTCCCCTCCTTGACATGTGTCCCCTGGTCTGTGTGTAATCACATTTGCACATGGTCATCTAGGGTGCCAGTAAATCTAAGTGCACATTGCTTTCTGCATCATGTGGGAGGGTGGTCTGTGACTTGTGTTGGTACCTTGCCTGTGCCATGACCTGTTCACTATGTTGGGGGTCCATATTTGTTGTCACTGATGATGATTCTCAACATAGGAGTGTGAGCTTTCAACTGAACACCCTTGCAGCATGCATGACCAATATTGTGGCCTCAGACATGATGTGCATGAGTGGGAGATATGCATAGTGCCATGACGGCTGAACATGGTACAGTCAACTGAAGTACTGGGTTATTTAGGACCCCACCGGTGCCAGGGGTAGCACCCTATGACTTCGAGTTCTTCCTGTCTTGGACCACAGAAACACAGAGTCTTGTGGTGGCGTCAAAGATCGTTTTATTATTGACTGCAGCCAGTAACAGCAATCCTAGAAGTACACACGGGTATGTTCTCAGGAGACTGCTCAAACTTACAAAACCAGTCTTCTCCTTATATACAAAATATCATGCTTCAGGCACACATTCCACATTTTACGATATGGTCATTCATATGTATTCATTACAAACGAAAAGGCAGAGTCATGATGACCATCCCACATTTCAGTTCAGCCAGCCCACAATTATTTACCCAGCGAGGCTCAGATCCCTCATCAGATATCAGCAGACCCCAATAAACATGGGCACCTCCTCCTCGTAAAACAGGCCATAAAGCAGGAAGCAGAGTCAGGTGTGAAAGAGATTAGTTGGGGGCTTGTGTGGGATGAAAGGCTTTATGGTGTGTCAAACCCTGATGCTAATCACAGGTGGCCGTAGGAAGGGGAGCTCGTGAGACCGGACTGACCTCGGGCAGTGGAGCCAGTTCACACAGGTCACAGAGAAGTCAATAGAAGGTACATGAGTTCTGAAGGCCTATGCATGGCCTTAATGCGCAGCCTATGTGAGGGCAACAACAAGATGGCTACCGCTCTAAAATGGAACCCACGAAGTCAATGTGTAATATCGTATACAAAGTGCATTTATCGATGAAACGTTATGCAAAACACTTGTACATACCGCATTGGCCATTCGTGGTTCGCTGATACCGAAATAGGCAGGGTAGGGCCATGCCTCCTACGTGGTCCCAAAATTTAAAGCACCACAGACCCTCCTTTTGCCCTTACATAGGCAATAACTATACTCATATTAATCCGAGTCCAGGTCTATATTCATAAGGTCATGGAGTTGTTGCTGTAGCATCATCCTATTGCTTAGCTCGTCCCTCGTTACAGGTTTCCTTATACACGATGTAGCACAGAGGCCACATATCGCAGGAGCACACTGTACACACAGACAGAACAGGAAAAGAATGGCTAAGATCATTCCAATGACCATCAGAATCTTCCATCCCCAGGCAGATATCAGTTCCCAGAACCACCCCATCAGTGACCAATCTCCTTTATCCACGTGAATAGATTCAGATATTTTATGCAGTTTGGAGATGGCTTGATAAACTGTTGGAGCGTTATCTGGTATGAAAATGCAACAGCTAGATTGGATGACCTTACATACCCCACCACGGTCTGCAAGTATGACGTCTAGAACCATACGGTTCTGCAAAGTCATGAGGCGATCCGCTTGGAGCTCAGCTGTCAAATTACCAAGGGCACCAGCCGTTACATTAACAGTGGATTCAACCACACAAGTCAGTTGTCTCAGGTTCCTACTATTGACCATCGGTCCCCAAAACGGCAGGAAACCCAAAAAGAAGTCTCCCGCTTCCTGACCGGCAGTATCCTCCTGACTAACAACGCCTCTCACAACTCTGGTCTTGTGATAATCAGAGGCAGCAGTAAATGTTGGTGGTAGCAAGTTTGCAATATAGCATGTGCCCGAGAAATCAGGGGGCAACCATGTATATGCTCGGTCATTGCAAACAAAATATGTACCCTTGGCAGCCAAAAACGCAGGGGAAAATTGTGATGGAAAAGTGTACGTTTCAGTACAGTCACTTTTCCCCAGTTGAGCTCTTGGATTCTGACCATTACCTTGTAAACAGAACCGACCTATGTGGGGTACGACCCAAATTGGGGATGAAATTTTGCGCTGCTTTTCGCCCAGACTAATGCTATACCCCGTCGCATTCCAACCTACATAAGCTCGCAATTCATCCTTGGGAATAGATGAGTATGCGTCGCTATCTCTGCTCATATCAGCAACTCCTTTCATTAAGGCCTTATTGTTTGTGCTAGGTCTGATGGAACGTGGTTGTCGCGGGGAGTAGGCATCTAATGCAAAAAGAAACATAGTCTGGAATGCCCATGACGATCCCTTATAGCTAAACGCCAGCACTAGATATGGGATACCCTTATTAATGGTATGTGGCATTAAACCACACACCCAGCAATTGGTTGTATTCATAACTAGTTGGTGCTGGTGCAGGAGTTGAATAAACGAGTTATTTACAAACTCAGACCGTCTAGCTTGTTCGTGTTCAGGCAGAGGGTGGAAAGAGTGTAAGGAGACAGTAGGAGGAGGTATAGGCTGTACAGTGGGTGCAAATGGCACTTGAGAGGACAATAATACATATCCCACAGTAAACATCATCATACTAACTAGTGTAAACAGACATAATATTACAAAACGTTTGCTATTTATTATTTTACATAGTCTTTTCTTAAAGTTCATTTCCTCAGCGGGTCTCTCCATCTTGAAAAACTCCATCCTCTAATCGTGCTGTTCGCGGCGGGTGAGTTTCTTCAGCTTAGGGATACACCTGTCAGTCCAGGGAACGCCCCAGACTAACCAGAACCGTTGACCTAACGTCTCCGGCTTGTACCCCAAAGTCTTGGCACCACGACCCTACAGCTGAACCCGGATGGTGGTTCAAAAAAGAAAAACCAAAAATAAGAAAGTTTCTCAGATGAGAGAGAGCTGTACTGTCAAAAATATCAAAGAAAAAGAATTTTTATTTGTCCATAGTTCTAGGCCTCAAGTTATAGCGTTCTCGTCCGGGTACTGTCTGATCTTGAAACAAATGTTCAGGCTCTGTAGTATCCAATCGGATTGACGGTGGCACAGCTTCTTGCAGAATATTGTCACTTTCTTGCTCAGAGCTTGTTCCTTTCACACGCACATCGCTAAAAGGCAGAAAACGAGGCACGGTCTCAGTTTCAGAATCAGCGATCCCCTCCTGGACCCACCGGTCATATGGCAAAGGCAAAGGGACTCTTTTACAGTGGACGCCGTGGATCCAGTTCTTCTTTCCTTTCACTCGAACAGCCGATCTTGTAGAAAGAAGGACGAGATGGGGGCCAGTCCAACGGGGCTCATCATTCTTTGCCTGTTGAAAATTCTTCACCAGCACCCACGTTCCAGGATCGATGGGCTGTCCTGGAGCTTCAGAGGCCTGAGGCAGAGTATCGTGCACCTGTTGGTGTAAAACACGCAATTTAGCCGTCAATTCATACAGATAGTCAAGCAGTATTGGATGTTCGATTTCGCAGAATTTTGTGGGCCTTGGCACTCCCCATATGTTGGCCGGGCGGCCAAACACTATCTCATACGGACTAAGTCCCATTCGTGAGTGCACAGTCATTCTGGTTGACAGGAGTGCTAAAGGTAGAGCGTCAGGCCATTTAAGACCAGAGCTCGCCTGGATCTTAGCCAATTTAAGTTTTAAGGTGCCGTTATAGCACTGTACTAATCCAGCTGATTGGGGGTGATTTGCAGTGTGAAATTTGTGCTGAATCCCTAGCCCCTCACATACTTCTTTCATCACTCGACCCACAAATTCACTCCCATTATCACTCCAGACCATTCTCGGCATTCCAAACCTAGGGAAAAATTCTTTGACAAGGGCTTTAGCTGTGGACAAGGCAGTATTGTCTTTTAAGGGGTATGCTTCTATCCACTTTGAGAAGGCACAGACAACAACGAGTACATATTTTAAATTGTTGCACCTTTCCATGTGGATGAAATCTAGCTGCAAAACCTCGAACGGATACGTTGGAGGTGCAAAATGACCAGCTGGAGTTGGGGTTCCCCTACCAGGATTATATTTCAGACACACCATGCAATTCTTGACCACATTCTCTGCACATTTGGGAATTCTAGCATTTTGCCATACTGGAGCCAACAACTTGCAAATCCCTTTTACACTAATATGGGCCATTCCATGAGCCATCGTCACCACTGCAAGCACATACGCATCGGGTAACAACCAACGCTGATGTTCTGACAAATCGACCCAACAACCTTTTTCATCCAATTTACCCGTACTTTCTCTCCACTTGCTCAATTCTTTCTCTGTGGCTTCAGCTTGAAGGGACTTCACGCTCTCTATCGTGTCTTCACACATTCCAACATCACCAACCCATCTTGCAGGGCCTGCAACGTACATTCGATTATTTACATTCTTTGCTGTTTCTTTCGCAACTTCATCAGCAAATGCATTACCACGACCAACATCATCGGTAACTTTCTTGTGTGCACTGCATTTTACAATCGCAACTTGTAGCGGCAAGGTCAGTGACTCAAGGAGATCATTCACCAACTGACCATTCTGAATTTTGGTTCCATGCGAAGTCAGGAATCCACGTTCTTTCCACAAGCGCCCAAAACTATGGGCCACGCCAAAGGCATACTGGCAGTCAGTGTATATGTTCACTTTCATTCCTTTCGACAACACGCATGCTCTTGTAAGTGCAATTAATTCTGCTGCTTGGGCTGAATTATGTGGTACACGTGCGGTTTCAACAACCGTGTGCAAAGTCGTGACAGCATATGCAGCAGTCGTATCACCATTCGGAAGCTTGAAGCACGAACCATCCACCCATAAGGTACCATCACATTCAACCAAGGCAGTATCTTTAAGATCCACTCTCCCTTTTGTTTCTTCTTCTGTTCTAAACAGACAATCATGCTGTTCAATCTCATCTGTGTCTGCTGCAATTGGCAATAAGGTAGCTGGATTCAATGTGTTGCATCTTTTTATGTGTACATGACTCGCTAATAGTGTCAACTCATAACCTGACAATCGAGCACTAGTTAAGTGCTGTGTCTTGGTCCTGTTCAACAACGTGTCCACTGCGTGCGGAACCATCACAATTAACGTGTTATTCATTACTAACCCAGCAGACTGGCGAATAGAGACAGCTGCTGCCGCTGTGGCTCTCAAACAACTTGGCAAGGCCTTAGCTACCGGATCCAAGGTCGATGAAAAATACGCACATGGGCGCTGTTTGTCTCCAAAAGACTGTGTCAACACTGACAATGCACAACCTTCTTTCTCGTGAACATACAATGTAAAAGGCTTGCTGTAGTCGGGAGTGCCCAACACAGGAGCTGAACATAATGCCTCACGCAATTCAGAAAAACTTTTCTGACACTCTTCAGACCATGGGACGAGATTCGGTGTATCTTTACATGTCAATGCTATTAAAGGTTTTGCCAGCAAAGAAAAACTCGGGATCCACTGCCTACAGTAGGAAGTAATACCCAAGAAAGCACGCACTTCTCTCTGTGTTCTTGGCACGCTCAATTTTGCAATGGCCTGAATTCTTTCTGGGGTCAGTTTCCTTCCCTCCTTCGAAAAGAGATGACCTAAGTAGGTCACTTCTTGTCGACAATATTGCAATTTTGAGAGAGACACTTTGTGATGGAAGGCAGACAAATGACGCAACAATGACACCGTAGCTTCTTTACAAATCTCAGTATCCGCGGCGATTAGTAAATCGTCAACATACTGGATAAGGGTGGCACCACTAGGTAAAACAATTGCATCAAGCTGTGCTTTTAAAGCTTGGCTGTATATTGATGGGCTTTCACAGTAGCCTTGAGGAGCGCGTTTAAAACGGAAGCTACGACCTCCTAGGCTAAAACCAAAAATGTCCCTACTTTCCTCTGCAATCGGGATGCTAAAGAAAGCATTCTTTAAATCAATCACTGAGAACCAAGCAGCGGAAGCTGGAATCATAGTTAACAAAGCAGTTATATCAGGGACAACTGGAAACTGTGGCACAACAATCTTATTTACCTCTCTAAGATCGATCACAAATCTGTAAACAGGTGGCTGTGAAGGGTCAGTACGTTTTAAAAGAGGCACAACAGGGCTATTGCAAACGTTACCTCTTGTCTCTTCAATTACATCCTTTTCAATCAGATCATAGATAATCACTAGCAACGCTTTTTCACCTTCATTAGAGATCTTGTACTGGGGAAAGCGTGGCAATTTAACATTGGCTTTCAAAGTTACCACGTATGGCGGTATTTCCAAAAGGCCCACATCATTAAGACCAGAAGCCCAAAGAGCATCCAGAAGAGACAACAATTCAGCTGGCAGTTCATTCCTTGACAAATACATTGGAGAAATCACTTCCCTACCAAGTGTAAGTTGTACTCCCGAGGGGGAACAATATAATGTCGCATGTAATCTCTTCAACAAATCTAATCCTAACAGGTTTTCACCACAACCTGTCGTTAGGATAAGGGGTGCTTTCAGCTCACAAGGTCCAACAGAAAGGGGCATAGGACTAGAGATCGGGTTCCTAACCGGGGCGCCAGAAAAACCTACTGAAACATTCGTGTCGCCAGTCAAAGGTGCGCCAGGGAGTTTTGAATGCATAATTGAACTTTTTGTAGCACCAGTATCCAACAGAAAAGGTTCTGACACACCCGCTGTAGTCACCTTGACATACGATCCACTCTGATCCACTGGCACTGAAACAACTCCCTCTCTTTGTCTACGGCTATCCTAGGAATCCTTACTTTCTACATTTTCATCCTCTGCATAATAGTCATTGTTATAGTACTGAGCTGTCCTACCAGTTGCATTGGCTTGCTGATCAAAACTATTAATCGCATTTTGAGATGGAAGAGGACGCGTGTTTTGGGGAACATTCCCGCGTCCCCTACCTCTAGGAGCTTGTTGACCACCTCTACCTCTGGTGCTAAAAGCGCCATTAGCGCGCTGTAGCAGAATAGGACAACTATACTTGAAATGACCCTCTTCCTTGCAATATGAACATTGTTTAGGGTCTACAGGAATGCGCGGTTGAGAATACTCGTACCTTTGCACGTTTCTCTGAAACTGTGGCGGTTGCTGATAATTACTCTGGCCACCACGTGGCGGGTAAGCTTGCTGTAAAAGAACCTTCGTTTTTAATTCTTTCGTTTTCTTGTCTGCTTTATCTTTCTCATCCTTATCTCTATTTTCGTAATACTGTGCAGTAGCCAGTATTTGCGCTGATGAGGAAACAGCCCAAGAACTCTCTGAATCTTTTAACTTCTTACACAACTCGGGAAGCAAATTATGCACAAATTTATCAACAAATAATCGTTGACCACCTTCCGTACTCATATCTTAACCACTGTGGTCAATAAATGTTTCCTCAAACCTGGTGAAGAAATCAGACACTGTTTCATCTTTCTTCTGCTTACACGCAGACAATTTATCCCAAATCACACGCATCGCGGGCATTAAAGTCTTCATGTAAGCAATGATTCTAGCAGGGAGTTCTGCTACCAAAGGGTCAGGCTTGGCACCACCATCTTGTCCATCATTAGCAATAATAATATTAGCACATGTGTCACCTAACTCTGCAGCATGATCTGCATTACGAATCAATCCCCCCCTCTATGTCAGCTAGATTCATGATACATGATCCTGCCGTCTGTGACAACTCCTTATAATATCCTGCAGGGTTTTTACGGGGATCAGGCAATGTCTGTTTAAGCGCTATTACTTCAGATCATTTCCAAGGGACATGCACCCAAACACGCTGGAAATGAGCTGGAGCAGCAGCAATGCCGCGACCGGCATCAGCCGCAACGGCTTCCTTCCATACCGGAGGGACTTCTCTCATAGGGTATTGTCGCACTTTTCCCTTTTTCCCTACAGCGAACTCTTGTTCGAACAGTGACTGATGACAATCCCCAATCCTGAAGGACAACAATGTCGTAACTGCTCTATCAACGTTGGGGCCCACAATCGTGCCTTTGTCAAATTCAAACCGTAAGCGACACAAAACCTGTGGGCTTGAGTCTAGACCATGATCTTCCAATTCCTCACAGAGGAATTCACACATTTTATCAAAAAAATATCTTTGCTTTGGTGTATCCCATTGACGAAAGACACTCATGACAGACTCCACATTATACCTTGATGGATGAACAATCCAGTTACGTGCCTTGTGGTCTAATACTTCTTTCTCTTCAGAACCAGGCCGTTGACTACGCAACTGCTTACGCTTTAAGTCAGGGGTCGCACTAGACGACCCAAATAAAGGCGATATGAAACTAGTGACTGCACTAGCTATTCTTTGTCGTGTAGTAGGAGAGGGTGAGGCAAGAACAGGGGGAAAGACAGAGGGAAGCACAGTAGGTGTAGATGCAGATGCAAGGACAGTATCGGGGAGAGTGCCAAGGGAGGCAGTTGGTGCAGCAGGCAAAGTTGCAGAAGGCAAAGGGGATGCAGGCAGCAAAGTCGGCGGCCCTTGAGGGGGCTGCGCCACAAGAGTAGGCGCCGGCGGAGGAGGAGCTGGCGGCTGCAGGAAAGCTTGCGGCACATTAACTGGAGGCTGTGCATTCAAGGGTTGCGGAGGTGCTGTAGCACTCTGCGCATACGGAGGTGGCGAACTCAGCAAATGTGACATTAGGGGATCTTTCTCCTTCTCTTTTAACACATCTTGTTGAAGGTGCGGCAAAACTGGGTAACATTTATCGATCCCTAGTTTACGCTGTCTATGTAACTGCTCATTCATTTGTTCCTCCTCATTATCTTTAAATTGTACAGCTGCTTGCATTATCGACATACCTTTTTCTCTCTTACTTCTTTTTGCTAATTTAATTTCTTTCTGTTTGGCTTCCTTTCGCCATAGGCGGAAAGAATCAAACATCGCCGTCCGGGCTTTCTTTTTAAATAATTTAACTTCCAAATTGTCTAAGATATCTGTATCGAAACTACCATTTTGGGGCCATTTTAAAACACCGTCCTTCCTGGTGTATCGGATCCATACTTCATTATATGCAATGGGGCCCACACCATGTTTTACATAAAGCTCATAAGTTGGAGTTCCAATTGGAGGAACCGGACACGAATCCTCTAATTGGGAATCCCTTTTACAACCCAAACAAAACAAGTTTCCAAATATACTAGAACCAGGCATCTTTGCTCACTAGTCTAGTTTCAAACTTCAAAGGATTATCAAAACGCGATAGTCTCGTGAATACACGAGTCCTTCGGCTTTGGCGCTTGCAAGCTCCAAATCAAAGCGATCCCGAAGGGATACCAAAACTAAGAACCAAACTAAGAATTAGGAGGCGCTCCACTTATACTTAACTGAGGTATTGATGACATCACCAGAAGACTCGGTTAATCGTTTCGCTCTACCAAATTATCAAGGGTCCAAAACAGGGCGATAGTCAGGGCAGCAGTCCTTCGTAGCCGTCAGCAAGCGGGGAACCTCGCAGCAAAGACTTTCGGACCACGTCGACATGCAGGGGTCGATGAAGTGGCGGCCTTCCTCCAGAATTTCCACACGAAGCTCCTCACGAACCTCTGGCTTGGACCAGTACCGCTGAAATCGCCCCGAGTTGGGCGCCAACTGAAGTACTGGGTTATTTAGGACCCCAGCGGTGCCAGGGGTAGCACCCTATGACTTCGAGTTCTTCCTGTCTTGGACCACAGAAACACAGAGTCTTGTGGTGGCGTCAAAGATCGTTTTATTATTGACTGCAGCCAGTAACAGCAATCCTAGAAGTACACACGGGTATGTTCTCAGGAGACTGCTCAAACTTACAAAACCAGTCTTCTCCTTATATACAAAATATCATGCTTCAGGCACACATTCCATGTTTTACGATATGGTCATTCATATGTATTCATTACAAACGAAAAGGCAGAGTCATGATGACCATCCCACATTTCAGTTCAGCCAGCCCACAATTATTTACCCAGCGAGGCTCAGATCCCTCATCAGATATCAGCAGACCCCAATAAACACGGGTACCTCCTCCTCGTAAAACAGGCCATAAAGCAGGAAGCAGAGTCAGGTGTGAAAGAAATTAGTTGGGGGCTTGTGTGGGATGAAAGGCTTTATGGTGTGTCAAACCCTGATGCTAATCACAGGTGGCCGTAGGAAGGGGAGCTCGTGAGACCGGACTGACCTCGGGCAGTGGAGCCAGTTCACACAGGTCACAGAGAAGTCAATAGAAGGTACATGTGTTCTGAAGGCCTATGCATGGCTTTAATGCGCAGCCTATGTGAGGGCAACCATAAGATGGCTACCGCTCTAAAATGGAACCCACAAAGTCAATGTGTAATATCTTATACAAAGTGCATTTATCGATGAAACGTTATGCAAAACACTTGTACATACCGCATTGGCCATTCGCGGTTCGCTGATACCAAAATAGGCAGGGTAGGGCCATGCCTCCTACGTGGTCCCAAAATTTAAAGTACCACACAGCTCATTCCAGGACCACAGAGCAGTGTGCCCACTACAGTCCCCTGAGACACCCTGGCCTCCTAATCATGTGTGTCATCCAACACTGTGCACATTCTCTGTGGGTTCAGCATAGGTCTGCCTCTGTGGCATTGTTCCCTTGCCTAGTTTGTATTTTGCAAATGTGTGCTACATGGTCCACTGGACAGGGATACGCCATGTTGCTTGTGCATACTCACACTGGGCAGTGCCTGTGTGGCTATTCACAACAATCTGTTGATGGTTGTCTGTCACAAATATGTGTTGCCAGCCCCACGAGGTGATGTTGTGTAAATGAAGCAATTTTTCCTGCACAGTTATTGTAACCCTGAATAAGAGGTGTCACTTCTTGATCTGTATCAATCACATTCACTCAGGTATGGGGGGGTGTGCGGGAGAGGCATGCATGTGCAACCCTGATTTTTCATTGTCAGGTCTGACTTGTGTGTGAGACTTGGCTGTACAAAGAATCAACGTGCAGTGCCCCAGTGATGCTGGCCAGTGCTTAATGTTTGTGCTTTGCAGCCTGTGTCAGTTTTTTAAAAACATGAATCCTGCTCATACATTTTTGGCACCTGTGTGTGGTTCAGATGCAAAGCAGTTTGGACTTTGTGCGCTGACATCTGTGTGTACATTCTGGCTTGCCATGAGGGTGTCCCCACAGTTCAGCTAGGCTTGTTTTCAACCCAATTACAGGCCCATTAGCTTATGCATTGTCCTGGGTGTGGACATGTGTGCCACTCCAGATGACAAAAACCAAAGGAAATGATGGACGGAGTGTTGAACATTGCAAGCACTCACCCCCAGTCAACTGATCTGGGTTTAATCCATCACCGTTCTTTAGCCCACTCTGCCACCCCAGTTCAGACATGGCCATATGCAAATCAGTCTGACCCTGTGCCTCATGGGAACAGTCCAGCCCGAACTGCCAAGCCATGTCTTCCCTGGACCGGAAACAAGCTTCCTAGGACCGGTTTCTGGCATTTCAGCCGTCTTCAGCCATGCTTGCTTGAATCCAGTGGCAAAGTGAGCAAGGGACTCACGTCTGAGCATACCCTGCCAACTTATGGCGAACAAAGCAAAAACCAAAGGAAATGATGGACGGAGTGTTGAACATTGCAAGCACTCACCCCCAGTCAACTGATCTGGGTTTAATCCATCACCGTTCTTTAGCCCACTCTGCCACCCCAGTTCAGACATGGCCATATGCAAATCAATCTGACCCTGTGCCTCATGGGAACAGTCCAGCCCGAACTGCCAAGCCATGTCTTCCCTGGACCGGAAACAAGCTTCCTAGGACCGGTTTCTGGCATTTCAGCCGTCTCCAGCCAGGCTTGCTTGAATCCAGTGGAAAAGTGAGCAAGGGACTCACGTCTGAGCATACCCTGCCAACTTATGGCGAACAAAGCAAAAACCAAAGGAAATGATGGACGGAGTGTTGAACATTGCAAGCACTCACCCCCAGTCAACTGATCTGGGTTTAATCCACCACCGTTCTTTAGCCCACTCTGCCACCCCAGTTCAGACATGGCCATATGCAAATCAGTCTGACCCTGTGCCTCATGGGAACAGTCCAGCCCGAACTGCCAAGCCATGTCTTCCCAGGACCGGAAACAAGCTTCCTAGGACCGGTTTCTGGCATTTCAGCCGTCTTCAGCCAGGCTTTCTTGAATCCAGTGGCAAAGTGAGCAAGGGACTCGCGTCTGAGCATACCCTGCCAACTTATGGCGAACAAAGCAAAAACCAAAGGAAATTATGGACGGAGTGTTGAACATTGCAAGCACTCACCCCCAGTCAACTGATCTGGGTTTAATCCATCACCGTTCTTTAGCCCACTCTGCCACCCCAGTTAAGACATGGCCATATGCAAATCAGTATGACCCTGTGCCTCATGGGAACAGTCCAGCCCGAACTGCCAAGCCATGTCTTCCCTGGACCGGAAACAAGCTTCCTAGGACCGGTTTCTGTCATTTCAGCCGTCTTCAGCCAGGCTTGCTTGAATCCAGTGGCAAAGTGAGCAAGGGACTCACGTCTGAGCATACCCTGCCAACTTATGGCGAACAAAGCAAAAACCAAAGGAAATGATGGACGGAGTGTTGAACATTGCAAGCACTCACCCCCAGTCAACTGATCTGGGTTTAATCCATCACCGTTCTTTAGCCTACTCTGCCACCCTAGTTCAGACATGGCCATATGCAAATCAGTCTGACCCTGTGCCTCATGGGAACAGTTCAGCCCGAACTTGCAAGCCATGTCTTCCCTGGACCCGAGACAAGCTTCCTAGGACCGGTTTCTGGCATTTCAGCGTCTTCAGCCAGGCTTGCTTGAATCCAGTGGCAAAGTGAGCAAGGGACTCACGTCTGAGCATACCCTGCCAACTTATGGCGAACAGAGCAAAAACCAAAGGAAATGATGGACGGAGTGTTGAACATTGCAAGCACTCAACCCCAGTCAACTGATCTGGGTTTAATCCATCACCGTTCTTTAGCCTACTCTGCCACCCCAGTTCAGACATGGCCATATGCAAATCAGTCTGACCCTGTGCCTCATGGGACCAGTCCAGCCCGAACTGCCAAGCCATGTCTTCCCTGGACCGGAAACAAGCTTCCTAGGACCGGTTTTTGGCATTTCAGCCGTCTTCAGCCAGGCTTTCTTGAATCCAGATGACAGGCAGTAGGTCATATGTGTAGCCAACTGTGTATTCAGGTGACGGATGGCCATGTGACAACTGATATAATTCAAGTTGTTACTCTAAAAATATTGTACCTTGGCACTCACAGCACTTGTCAACAGTTCTTCATGTTTTAAATGTGGAAATTTGATGATTTGTGTTAAGAACACTGATGTGCCTGCATGAAAAAAGTCTCCCAAGGAAGTGCACACCAAACGACATTTCCACTTTCATGGAACACGCTGGCACCTTTTCAAAAAAGCCACTGTTAGAATTAAATGGTGTGGCAGATTCTCCATATACATGTTCCCACAGTGGATCCAATTGGCAGCACTCTGCTCGTCTACCAGCAAGTTGCCCCAAGGAACTATGGTCCATGTAGTGGCGACGGCGAGTACGCCTGTGCCACAGTGTTAGAAAAAAGTAAGTGTCGCATTAGCCATCCCGGGACACGTGTTTCGGGGTAGTTGCCTCTCGTCAGCAGGGAGTAGGTGAGTGTAAGGGGGTGCCGCGTAGACTGCCAAAAACGTATTAACAGGTGACGTACCACTCATGGCGCGCAGGTGCTGGTCCAAGGCCTGTCGGCCCAATGGCTCAAGGGAGCCTTAAATACAACAAATCCAATTTGCAGCACTCTGCTCGTCTACCAGCAAGTTGCCCCAAGGAACTATGGTCCATGTAGTGGTGACGGCGAGTACGCCTGTGCCACAGTGTTAGAAAAAAGTGAGTGTCGCATTAGCCATCCCTGGACACGTGTTTCAAGGTAGTTGCCTCTCGTCAGCAGGGAGTAGGTGAGTGTAAGGGGGTGCCGCGTAGACTGCCAAAAACGTATTAACAGGTGACGTACCACTCATGGCGCGCAGGTGCTGGTCCAAGGCCCGTCGGCCCAATGGCTCAAGGGAGCCTAAAATACAACAAATCCAATTGGCAGCACTCTGCTCGTCTACCAGCAAGTTGCCCCAAGGAACTATGGTCCATGTAGTGGCGACGGCGAGTACGCCTGTGCCACAGTGTTAGAAAAAAGTAAGTGTCGCATTAGCCATCCCTGGACACGTGTTTCGAGGTAGTTGCCTCTCGTCAGCAGGGAGTAGGTGAGTGTAAGGGGGTGCCGTGTAGACTGCCAAAAACGTATCACCAGGTGACGTACCACTCATGGCGCGCAGGTGCTGGTCCAAGGCCCGTCGTCCCAATGGCTCAAGGGAGCCTTAAATACAACAAATCCAATTGGCAGCACTCTGCTCGTCTACCAGCAAGTTGCCCCAAGGAACTATGGTCCATGTAGTGGCGACGGCGAGTACGCCTGTGCCACAGTGTTAGAAAAAAGTAAGTGTCGCATTAGCCATCCCTGGACACGTGTTTCGAGGTAGTTGCCTCTCGTCAGCAGGGAGTAGGTGAGTGTAAGGGGATGCCGCGTAGACTGCCAAAAACGTATTAACAGGTGACGTACCACTCATGGCGCGCAGGTGCTGGTCCAAGGCCCGTCGGCCCAATGGCTCAAGGGAGCCTTAAATACAACAAATCCAATTGGCAGCACTCTGCTCGTCTACCAGCAAGTTGCCCCAAGGAACTATGGTCCATGTAGTGGCGACGGCGAGTACGCCTGTGCCACAGTGTTAGAAAAAAGTAAGTGTCGCATTAGCCATCCCTGGACACGTGTTTCGAGGTAGTTGCCTCTCGTCAGCAGGGAGTAGGTGAGTGTAAGGGGGTGCCGCGTAGACTGCCAAAAACGTATTAGCAGGTGACGTACCACTCATGGCGCGCAAGTGCTGGTCCAAGGCCCGTCGGCCCAATGACTCAAGGGAGCCTTAAATACAACAAATCCAATTGACAGCACTCTGCTCGTCTACCAGCAAGTTGCCCCAAGGAACTATGGTCCATGTAGTGGCGACGGCGAGTACGCCTGTGCCACAGTGTTAGAAAAAAGTAAGTGTCGCATTAGCCATCCCTGGACACGTGTTTCGAGGTAGTTGTCTCTCGTCAGCAGGGAGTAGGTGAGTGTAAGGGGGTGCCACGTAGACTGCCAAAAACTTATTAACAGGTGACGTACCACTCATGGCGCGCAGGTGCTGGTCCAAGGCCCGTCGGCCCAATGGCTCAAGGGAGCGTTAAATACAACAAATCCAATTGGCAGCACTCTGCTCGTCTACCAACAAGTTGCCCCAAGGAACTATGGTCCATGTAGTGGCGACGGCGAGTACGCCTGTGCCACAGTGTTAGAAAAAAGTAAGTGTCGCATTAGCCATCCCTGGACACGTGTTTCGAGGTAGTTGCCTCTCGTCAGCAGGGAGTAGGTGAGTGTAAGGGGGTGCCGCGTAGACTGCCAAAAACGTATTAACAGGTGACGTACCACTCATGGCGCGCAGGTGCTGGTCCAAGGCCCGTCGGCCCAATGGCTCAAGGGAGCCTTAAATACAACAAATCCAATTGGCAGCACTCTGCTCGTCTACCAGCAAGTTGCCCCAAGGAACTATGGTCCATGTAGTGGTGACGGCGAGTACGCCTGTGCCACAGTGTTAGAAAAAAGTAAGTGTCGCATTAGCCATCCCTGGACACGTGTTTCAAGGTAGTTGCCTCTCGTCAGCAGGGAGTAGGTGAGTGTAAGGGGGTGCCGCGTAGACTGCCAAAAACGTATTAACAGGTGACGTACCACTCATGGCGCGCAGGTGCTGGTCCAAGGCCCGTCGGCCCAATGGCTCAAGGGAGCCTAAAATACAACAAATCCAATTGGCAGCACTCTGCTCGTCTACCAGCAAGTTGCCCCAAGGAACTATGGTCCATGTAGTGGCGACGGCGAGTACGCCTGTGCCACAGTGTTAGAAAAAAGTAAGTGTCGCATTAGCCATCCCTGGACACGTGTTTCGAGGTAGTTGCCTCTCGTCAGCAGGGAGTAGGTGAGTGTAAGGGGATGCCGCGTAGACTGCCAAAAACGTATTAACAGGTGACGTACCACTCATGGCGCGCAGGTGCTGGTCCAAGGCCCGTCGGCCCAATGGCTCAAGGGAGCCTTAAATACAACAAATCCAATTGGCAGCACTCTGCTCGTCTACCAGCAAGTTGCCCCAAGGAACTATGGTCCATGTAGTGGCGACGGCGAGTACGCCTGTGCCACAGTGTTAGAAAAAAGTAAGTGTCGCATTAGCCATCCCTGGACACGTGTTTCGAGGTAGTTGCCTCTCGTCAGCAGGGAGTAGGTGAGTGTAAGGGGGTGCCGCGTAGACTGCCAAAAACGTATTAGCAGGTGACGTACCACTCATGGCGCGCAAGTGCTGGTCCAAGGCCCGTCGGCCCAATGACTCAAGGGAGCCTTAAATACAACAAATCCAATTGACAGCACTCTGCTCGTCTACCAGCAAGTTGCCCCAAGGAACTATGGTCCATGTAGTGGCGACGGCGAGTACGCCTGTGCCACAGTGTTAGAAAAAAGTAAGTGTCGCATTAGCCATCCCTGGACACGTGTTTCGAGGTAGTTGTCTCTCGTCAGCAGGGAGTAGGTGAGTGTAAGGGGGTGCCGCGTAGACTGCCAAAAACGTATTAACAGGTGACGTACCACTCATGGCGCGCAGGTGCTGGTCCAAGGCCCGTCGGCCCAATGGCTCAAGGGAGCGTTAAATACAACAAATCCAATTGGCAGCACTCTGCTCGTCTACCAACAAGTTGCCCCAAGGAACTATGGTCCATGTAGTGGCGACGGCGAGTACGCCTGTGCCACAGTGTTAGAAAAAAGTAAGTGTTGCATTAGCCATCCCTGAACACGTGTTTCGAGGTAGTTGCCTCTCGTCAGCAGGGAGTAGGTGAGTGTAAGGGGGTGCCGCGTAGACTGCCAAAAACGTATTAACAGGTGACGTACCACTCATGGCGCGCAGGTGCTGGTCCAAGGCCCGTCGGCCCAATGGCTCAAGGGAGCCTTAAATACAACAAATCCAATTGGCAGAACTCTGCTCGTCTACCAGCAAGTTGCCCCAAGGAACTATGGTCCATGTAGTGGCGACGGCGAGTACGCCTGTGCCACAGTGTTAGAAAAAAGTAAGTGTCGCATTAGCCATCCCTGGACACGTGTTTCGAGGTAGTTGCCTCTCGTCAGCAGGGAGTAGGTGAGTGTAAGGGGGTGCCGCGTAGACTGCCAAAAACGTATTAACAGGTGACGTACCACTCATGGCGCGCAGGTGCTGGTCCAAGGCCCGTCGGCCCGATGGCTCAAGGGAGCCTTAAATACAACAAATCCAATTGGCAGCACTCTGCTCGTCTACCAGCAAGTTGCCCCAAGGAACTATGGTCCATGTAGTGGCGACGGCGAATACGCCTGTGCCACAGTGTTAGAAAAAAGTAAGTGTCGCATTAGCCATCCCTGGACACGTGTTTCGAGGTAGTTGCCTCTCGTCAGCAGGGAGTAGGTGAGTGTAAGGGGGTGCCGCGTAGACTGCCAAAAACGTATTAACAGGTGACGTACCACTCATGGCGCGCAGGTGCTGGTCCAAGGCCCGTCGGCCCAATGCCTCAAGGGAGCCTTAAATACAACAAATCCAATTGGCAGCACTCTGCTCGTCTACCAGCAAGTTGCCCCAAGGAACTATGGTCCATGTAGTGGCGACGGCGAGTACGCCTGTGCCACAGTGTTAGAAAAAAGTAAGTGTTGCATTAGCCATCCCTGGACACGTGTTTCGAGGTAGTTGCCTCTCGTCAGCAGGGAGTAGGTGAGTGTAAGGGGGTGCCGCGTAGACTGCCAAAAACGTATTAACAGGTGACGTACCACTCATGGCGCGCAGGTGCTGGTCCAAGGCCCGTTGGCCCAATGGCTCAAGGGAGCCTTAAATACAACAAATCCAATTGGCAGCACTCTGCTCGTCTACCAGCAAGTTGCCCCAAGGAACTATGGTCCATGTAGTGGCGACGGCGAGTACGCCTGTGCCACAGTGTTAGAAAAAAGTAAGTGTCGCATTAGCCATCCCTGGACACGTGTTTCGAGGTAGTTGCCTCTCGTCAGCAGGGAGTAGGTGAGTGTAAGGGGGTGCCGCGTAGACTGCCAAAAACGTATTAACAGGTGACGTACCACTCATGGCGCGCAGGTGCTGGTCCAAGGCCCGTCGGCCCAATGGCTCAAGGGAGCCTTAAATACAACAAATCCAATTGGCAGCACTCTGCTCGTCTACCAGAAAGTTGCCCCAAGGAACTATGGTCCATGTAGTGGCGACGGCGAGTACGCCTGTGCCACAGTGTTAGAAAAAAGTAAGTGTCGCATTAGCCATCCCTGGACACGTGTTTCGAGGTAGTTGCCTCTCGTCAGCAGGGAGTAGGTGAGTGTAATGGGGTGCCGCGTAGACTGCCAAAAACGTATTAACAGGTGACGTACCACTCATGGCGCGCAGGTGCTAGTCCAAGGCCCGTCGTCCCAATGGCTCAAGGGAGCCTTAAATACAACAAATTCAATTGGCAGCACTCTGCTCGTCTACCAGCAAGTTGCCCCAAGGAACTATGGTCCATGTAGTGGCGACGGCGAGTACGCCTGTGCCACAGTGTTAGAAAAAAGTAAGTGTCGCATTAGCCATCCCTGGACACGTGTTTCGAGGTAGTTGCCTCTCGTCAGCAGGGAGTAGGTGAGTGTAAGGGGGTGCCGCGTAGACTGCCAAAAACGTATTAACAGGTGACGTACCACTCATGGCACGCAGGTGCTGGTCCAAGGCCCGTCGGCCCAATGGCTCAAGGGAGCCTTAAATACAACAAATCCAATTGGCAGCACTCTGCTCGTCTACCAGCAAGTTGCCCCAAGGAACTATGGTCCATGTAGTGGCGACGGCGAGTACGCCTGTGCCACAGTGTTAGAAAAAAGTAAGTGTTGCATTAGCCATCCCTGGACACGTGTTTCGAGGTAGTTGCCTCTCGTCAGCAGGGAGTAGGTGAGTGTAAGGGGGTGCCGCGTAGACTGCCAAAAACGTATTAACAGGTGACGTACCACTCATGGCGCGCAGGTGCTGGTCCAAGGCCCGTTGGCCCAATGGCTCAAGGGAGCCTTAAATACAACAAATCCCATTGGCAGCACTCTGCTCGTCTACCAGCAAGTTGCCCCAAGGAACTATGGTCCATGTAGTGGCGACGGCGAGTACGCCTGTGCCACAGTGTTAGAAAAAAGTAAGTGTCGCATTAGCCATCCCTGGACACGTGTTTCGAGGTAGTTGCCTCTCGTCAGCAGGGAGTAGGTGAGTGTAATGGGGTGCCGCGTAGACTGCCAAAAACGTATTAACAGGTGACGTACCACTCATGGCGCGCAGGTGCTAGTCCAAGGCCCGTCGTCCCAATGGCTCAAGGGAGCCTTAAATACAACAAATTCAATTGGCAGCACTCTGCTCGTCTACCAGCAAGTTGCCCCAAGGAACTATGGTCCATGTAGTGGCGACGGCGAGTACGCCTGTGCCACAGTGTTAGAAAAAAGTAAGTGTCGCATTAGCCATCCCTGGACACGTGTTTCGAGGTAGTTGCCTCTCGTCAGCAGGGAGTAGGTGAGTGTAAGGGGGTGCCGCGTAGACTGCCAAAAACGTATTAACAGGTGACGTACCACTCATGGCACGCAGGTGCTGGTCCGATGCCCGTCGGCCCAATGGCTCAAGGGAGCCTTAAATACAACAAATCCAATTGGCAGCACTCTGCTCGTCTACCAGCAAGTTGCCCCAAGGAACTATGGTCCATGTAGTGGCGAGGGCGAGTACGCCTGTGCCACAGTGTTAGAAAAAAGTAAGTGTCGCATTAGCCATCCCTGGACACGTGTTTCGAGGTAGTTGCCTCTCGTCAGCAGGGAGTAGGTGAGTGTAAGGGGGTGCTGCGTAGACTGCCAAAAACGTATTAACAGGTGACGTACCACTCATGGCGCGCAGGTGCTGGTCCAAGGCCCGTCGGCCCAATGGCTCAAGGGAGCCTTAAATACAACAAATCCAATTGGCAGCACTCTGCTCGTCTACCAGCAAGTTGCCCCAAGGAACTATGGTCCATGTAGTGGCGACGGCGAGTACGCCTGTGCCACAGTGTTAGAAAAAAGTAAGTGGCGCATTAGCCATCCCTGGACACGTGTTTCGAGGTAGTTGCCTCTCGTCAGCAGGGAGTAGGTGAGTGTAAGGGGGTGCCGCGTAGACTGCCAAAAACATATTAACAGGTGACGTACCACTCATGGCGCGCAGGTGCTGGTCCAAGGCCCGTCGGCCCAATGGCTCAAGGGAGCCTTAAATACAACAAATCCAATTGGCAGCACTCTGCTCGTCTACCTGCAAGTTGCCCCAAGGAACTATGGTCCATGTAGTGGCGACGGCGAGTACGCCTGTGGCACAGTGTTAGAAAAAAGTAAGTGTCGCATTAGCCATCCCTGGACACGTGTTTCGAGGTAGTTGCCTCTCGTCAGCAGGGAGTAGGTGAGTGTAAGGGGGTGCCGAGTAGACTGCCAAAAACGTATTAACAGGTGACGTACCACTCATGGCGCGCAGGTGCTGGTCCAAGGCCCGTCGGCCCAATGGCTCAAGGGAGCCTTAAATACAACAAATCCAATTGGCAGAACTCTGCTCGTCTACCAGCAAGTTGCCCCAAGGAACTATGGTCCATGTAGTGGCGACGGCGAGTACGCCTGTGCCACAGTGTTAGAAAAAAGTAAGTGTCGCATTAGCCATCCCTGGACACGTGTTTCGAGGTAGTTGCCTCTCGTCAGCAGGGAGTAGGTGAGTGTAAGGGGGTGCCGCGTAGACTGCCAAAAACATATTAACAGGTGACGTACCACTCAAGGCGCGCAGGTGCTGGTCCAAGGCCCGTCGGCCCAATGGCTCAAGGGAGCCTTAAATACAACAAATCCAATTGGCAGCACTCTGCTCGTCTACCAGCAAGTTGCCCCAAGGAACTATGGTCCCACAGTGGTCTTGATTTTGTGAGACTCCTTTGTTGTTGGTGATACAAACTAATGAGTCTCTAGACATCAAGACCTCCGTGGGCCCATGTATATGTACTTTCTGCAACACATTTATTTCTAACAGTGGCTTCTTAGAAAAGGTGCCAGCTTCTTCAATGACAGTGTAAATGTACTTTTGTGTGCACTGCCTTGTGCGACATAGTTCATGCAGGCACATGAGTGTTCTTTTCACGAAATGGCAAATTGCCACATTCAAAACATGTCGATTGTGTAAAGTATTGTGAGTCCCAAAGTAGCAAAAATTTTTCGTTTTGTGTTCCAAAGTACTTACAGGTCTCTGAGTGTGGTGACACCTTGAGTATTGAGGTGTGTCAGTTTACCTTGGGTGCACCACTACTGTTTCTTTCAGGGTAAACAAGAGGTGGCATGACTTCATTGTATTGCTGTGCTCACCAGTTCACAGACACTAGCTTCTCAGTGTATTTCTCATTCAAGTTGTGGCCTTTTGTGTTATTTTTTTCATGGTGTTCAAGTGGCATAGTGGGTCTACCAACTGGGCAGTACAGGGCTTACATATGTGCGGAGTAATCTAGCTGTTACTCATGATGCATTGCCTGATATGCACTGTGACAATTTGTTCTTGTGCTCATGTGTCAGATGTGTACAGGTGACTGATGCATTTCTGTTTCTTCTCCTTGCCCACAGCATCATCATCCGCAACTGAGGGAGACACCTGCATGGACCTGGAGGAGGGACCCAGGGACAGTGCCACCAGTGCTGTGGAGTCAGGAGGAGCCAGTGGCACGGAGGTCAAGGGTAGTCAGTCGGAGGACCTGTCTGGAGGCGAGAGCAGCTACGACGCCGACGGGTCCGAGGATGACGTCCTTGAGGAGGCAGAGGCTGCAACACCAACTAGCAGCAACCCCACATCTGTCCCCGCCTCCTCCATTACCATCTCCGCCCTCCCAGTTGCTCCCATCCCTTCTGTCCGTGCAGAGGCCCACCATGTCTCCTTCGGCCCAGGCACCGCACCCCCTGCCCCTGTCACCCCTGCTGCCCTCAGTGAAGAGTCTGTGGACATACTGCGGCAGTTGCAGGTTGGGCAGGCATCGGTGCTGAATGTCCTCCATGGACACACTAAACTGATCACACAGATGATGTCGTTCATGGAGGGCATGTCAGCAACGATGTCTGACCAATGCAGGATTCTGCGGTCCATGGACTCTTCACTGACGGCAGCAGTTACTCTCCTGCAGCGCTCCGTCCCCCCCCTACCCCGGACCCATCCACACTGCCCTCTCCCATGCCTGCCCAACGCACACCCAGACAATCACGGGCACGCACCCCACCAGACACATCCAGCACACCCCCAAGTATGGCAGAGCGCACACCTCCTGACACGCACACTCAGGGGGATGTAGGCACACCCACAGGGTCTGGGGGCAGATGACATACATGCAGCCACAGTCGCAGTCCGCAGTCCTCACAACCCTGTTCCTCTAAAAGCACTCCCCTTAGCTCCCCTGCCAAATGCTCACCCAAGGAGATCTACATGGGTGAGCTGGACCTCGCCCCCACTGAGACACCACCCCACAAGCGGGCGAGGAATTCCCCGGGCGCGAGAGTTGAGTCCCCCACCATGTCCACCATGTCCATCCCCTCCCCCAAGAGCGCTTCACCCCATCCCTCGGCCACCACACCCTCTGTTGGCCCTGGGGTATCTTCAGGTGCAAGGGTTAGGATGGACGTCCTAGCAGCAGTGTGCAGCGCCAAGCTCACCTCCAACTTTGGCACTGCCCCACCCCCTGTGGTGGAGATGTCCACCCCTGCACCCACCACACCTCCCCATACCCCTCCTGTCCGTGTGGTTCCTGGTACTGCCAAAGATGATGCCCCCCCGGTCAACAAACCTTGAGGTTCCTTTGTGCAGGCAAGGTAGGGGTGGACGTGGTTCCCTATGTCCACCCTTGGACTTGAGAAATGGACTGGCCATTGGCCTTTGTACATAGTCTCTTTTTAATTTATTATTTTTTTGTGCTGAATACTTTCAACACCATTGCATTTCAGGTACTTGATGTTGGTGATGAGGCTCCTGGAGTTGGTGTTCTGGTAATGTGGTAGGGTTATGAGATATGTTTTTGTATGATGGTCATGAGGTGGAGCATGGTATCTGTGTGCCATCACAATGTCTCTGCAAATAATCATTGGTAGTGTGTGTTCATTTTGTTTGGAGACATTGTCCCAAGGAGTGTTCCTTCCTCTGTGGCACCTGACATCTTCCCTGCAAACAGTTGCACAATTGGTGTGCTGACCTGTGTCAACATTTCCTTTGTTGGTGACGCATCCCTTCAACAATGGCCATGCATGCTCCCCGATGTCTCCTGCTGAATCGTCTGTGCCATCCTTGCTAGTCACTGTACTTGTGTTTTGGGTATGTAGGAATGCCTTCAGGGACAAATTGGCCCTTTTCAGCACTATGCATGTGTGTTATCACGGCCTACCACACAAATGGTACTTGTTATGCAGGGTATTTGGGCACCTGACTCACAATTGTGGGCATTGTATCTAGTGGAATTGAACCCTATTCCTTCCATGAGAGACAACATCTTGGTGGCTGGACTAGCACCTGAACATTCCTATCAGTCCTGGGATGTGCGTGACAGTGTGTGTTCCCTTTGGCTATCATAGTTTTGAATGCAGTTACATGACTATACAGTCTGTTGGCATGAAATCAGGGTGTGTATTGTGCTGCATCTGCCATGGGTGGGTATGCATGTGTTATATGTCCTCACACCCACATGTGGTGTGTCATGCAGTGTGTGAAAGACATCCATCCTCCTGGGAGTGGGACACTGCTGTCAGTGATGTGTTGTAATAGCACTATCATCATAGTCCAAAGTTAGGGATGCGTCCATACCACCATGTAGGTGTGGTCATCTGATAATGATGTACACCCCCCCATAACTCTGTCCACTGCTGGGAGTCATATGCACCCACCCCCATATCTCTGTCCACTGCTGGTAGTCATATGCACCCACCCCTCATATGTCTGGATACTGCTGGGAGTCCTCAGCACCCACCCCTCATATTGCAGTCCACTGCTGGTAGTCATATGCACCCACCCATCATATGTCTGGACACTGCTGGGAGTCATATGCACCCATCCCCATATCTCTGTCCACTGCTGGTAGTCATATGCACCCACCCCTCATATGTCTGGACACTGCTGGGAGTCGTCTGCACCCACCCCTCATATTGCAGTCCACTGCTGGTAGTCATATGCACCCACCCCTCATATGTCTGGACACTGCTGGTAGTCATATGCACCCACCCCTCATATGTCTGGACACTGCTGGGAGTCCTCTGCACCCACCCCTCATATTGCAGGCCCCTGCTGGTAGTCATATGCACCCACCCCTCATATGTCTGTCCACTGCTGGTAGTCATATGCACTCACCCCTCATATGTCTGGACACTGCTGGGAGTCATATGCACCCACCCACGCACCCCCTTGGAGCTGTACACTGCTGGCCTGGACCTACACACACACCAATATGAAGGTAACATGCTGGGCCAGTCCTCTAAGCCCAAATTCCTAGCGTGTGTACGCCTCGTATCCCAAATGTACTGCTGCCGTAACGGGGTACGTGTGACACGCACCTTACCCACGCATTCATTGCGTATGTATGATCTGTGTCACAGTTCTACTGTGTCATAGGAGTACGTGTGACACGCACCGTACCCACGCATTAATTGCGTGTGTACGGTCCGTATCACAGTTCTAATGGTGCCGTAGGGGTACGTGTGGTATGCACCGTACCCACGCACCGTACCCACGCATTCATTGCGTGTGTACGGTCCGTATCACAGTTCTACTGTGCCGTAGGAGTACGTGTGACACGCACCGTACCCATGCATTCATTGCGTGTGTATGGTCCGTATCACAGTTCTAATGGTGCCGTAGAGGTACATGTAGTATGCACCGTACCCATGCATTCATTGCGTGTGTACGGTCCGTATCACAGTTCTAATGGTGCCGTAGGAGTACATGTGGTACGCACCGTACCCACGCATTCATTGCATGTGTACGGTCTATATCACAGTTCTAATGCTGCCATAGGTGTACGTGTGACACGCACCGTACCCACGCATTCATTGCATGTGTACGGTCCGTATCACAGTTGTAATGGTGCCGTAGGGGTACGTGTGGTACGCACCGTACCCACGCATTCATTGCGTGTGTACGGTCCGTATCACTGTTCTAAGGGTGCCGTAGGGGTACACGTGGTACGCACCGTACCCACGCATTCATTGCGTCTGTACGGTCTGTATCACAGTTCTAATGGCGCCGTAGGGGTACGCGTGATAAGCACCGTACCCACGCATTCATTGCGTGTGTACGGTCCGTATCACAGTTCTAATGGTGCCGTAGGGGTACTTGTAGTATGCACCGTACCCACACATTCATTGCTTGTGTACGGTCTGTATCAATGTTCTAATGGTTCCGTAGGGGTACGTGTGGTACGCATCGTACCCACACATTCATTGCGTGTGTACGGTTCGTATCACAGTTCTAATGGTGCTGTATGGGTACCTGTGGTACGCACCGTACCCACGCATTCATTGCGTGTGTACGGTCCGTATCACAGTTCTAATGGTGCCGTAGGGGTACGTGTGGTACGCACCGTACCCACGCATTCATTGCGTGTGTACGGTCCATATCAATGTTCTGATGGTGCCGTAGGGGTACGTGTGGTACGCACCGTACCCACGCATTCATTGCGTGTGTACGGTCCATATCACAGTTCTAATGGTGCCGTAGGGGTACATGTGATACGCACCGTACCCACGCATTCATTGCGTGTGTACGGTCCGTATCACTGTTCTACTGTGCCGTAGGGGTACGTGTGGTACGCACCGTATCCACGCATTCATTGCGTGTGTACGGTCTGTATCACTGTTCTAATGGTGCTGTAGGGGTACGTGTGATACGCACCGTTGTTGCGGTATGCAGAGGTTGCTGGACACACCCTCCCAAGTGACCAGACCCTGGTGGTAATGTATGGCCTCCATATTATAGGTTTGGCTTTGAGTATGGGGTATGTTTCCTGCCCCTCACCCCCACCCTGGCCCCTGGGTGTTGTTCTCACCTTCTGCGGCGTGTGCATCAGATGTGGTGCACCAGGTCATAGGCCGAGAGGACCGGGATGACACGTACAACGGGGTTCATGGCGTGTACGTCGCATACCGGGGCTCCGTTTGTAGGATTCTGCTTTCCCGGCTGTTTGTGGCTCCCGTAATCAAAGAGACGTACGTAGTGCCGTAGGGACGAATCGTACTTGCTGGGCCGGAAACCGCTGCTTAAATACGTCCAGACGTCGCGTACAAGCAGTTCCGGATCAGAATCATTGTTTTTTTCTAGCCGTATGGTCTTTGGTACGATTCGTACAGAAAAAGGCTTTCTGTACGAATCGTACTTCCTAGGTTGTAAGATGAGTTTACCGGGTTCGAGTCGTACAGAGAAAACGCTCCGTACAACAATTCGTACAGCCCCTATATAGTGAACCAGCTTCCTACAATTATAGAAAGAGATTTCCCGACCCCCCACTGGAGTAGCCAGTAGCACCTCCTCAGCCTACCTCTGCTGCTACATCAAGGCATATTCATCCACCTATAACGCTCAGGATGACATCTGCCTCTAACATAGCAGTGCCACCAAGAGAGGACCCACTCTGGGCAAGGTGACAGACATCCTATTAGAATCTACCTCTATGCCAGTGCTCTACCTGTCCGCACTCCCACAGGTCGCTAGATGACTGGGCCTCTTAGATCTTTGGCGCCAGCAACATCCCACTAGCTGGGCTGCTCATACTTTTCAGGTGCACACAAGGTCTACTCCAGACTGGACTATGTCTTTGTGTGCCGGAGGGGAGGTAGGCGGAGTGTCCCAGGCCAGATATCTGGCAAGGGGTCTCTTTGATCACATATCTGTCTGGTGCACCTGCGGGATGTGCCCACCACAGGAAGGAAACTTAATGTGTGTAAGTTAAAGCACAGATAGGTAGCGAAGGGTCTTAGAGTCAATTTCAAAGAAAACTAACACTCCGTGGGTTCTAACCCCTTCGCTTCTAGGCCTTTTCCCCCCCTGTGCTAAGCCTTTTTTTGACTATTTGGGGTAGTTTGTGCTTAGGCCCCTGTAACGTTTTGACCACATAAGGTATCCACGCCAAATGTGCGTCCTTTTTTTCCAACATCTAAAGGTACTCAGGGTTTGTGAATTACCCTGAAGGGGACCCAGAAATTAGCCAAAATACAGCTACATTTTGTTTTTTTGGGAAAAATGGAAAAAAAGGGCTACAGATTAAAGCGTCTATTTTTTTCCCTGTAAATGTTATCAAAAAAAGGGTTGTGGTGCTGAAATCACCATCTACCCAGCTTTCAGGGACAAGCAGACTTTTGTCAGAAAACAAAAAATGTTTACACAGTCTTGGCATTTTTCTTGGACATTGCCTATTTTTGCTATTTTTTGTGCTTTCAACCTCTTTCCAGTTAATGGTAGAAATTAGTATGAAAGTAATAATGGATCCTGGAAAGCTATACATTTTAGAAAAGTAGACAAAATTCTGAATTAAGCAAGGGATCATTTGTTATAGAATCTTCAAGGTTTCTTTATAGAAACTAACCGTTGAATATAGGAAAAATCGAAAATTAGTTGGAAAAAACAGCCATTTGTGTCAACATTTTCACCTGTACCTTCTAATTATGACAGCTGTTTGAAAGCAATATAACTTTACATCCGCTGGGCCTTTCTGGTTGTGGGATATATAGGACTTGTAGGTTCACCAAGAACCTGACGAAACCAGAGCCAATAACTGAGCAGCGTCTTGCAATGGTTTTTTATTATATACCGGGTAGATAGTATATAATTTGGGAAAATATTTACATGGAAAACTCGGTATGAGAGACACCTATGTATTTCTGAAATTGGAAAGAAATATAGAGTTATAAACAGTAGATATTTGCACATTTCCAAAATTGTGAGTACCCATACTAGCATGAAAATTATAGGTAATTTTTATTTATTTATTTATGAGATTTTTTGTGCGCAAACTAATACCCTAAGGTGTCTAGGCGCAGCGAGATACTCAAAGTAACAGCACAGATCAGACCGCATTCTCATTGATTAAAAAGCCAGGTCTTTAATAATTTGCGAAAGTTAATAAGAGTGGATGCAGTTTTAATGTGCGAAGGAAGTAAATTCCAGAGCACAGGCGTTGCTACCAAAAATCTCCTGTCACCCCAGGTGACCGTTCTTGTGCGGGGGACAGTCAAAAGATGGCTAGCTGATGATCTTAGATTTTTTTTAGGGATATACACCTGAAAAGCCTCTTTTAAAAACTTAGGTCCTTTTTGATGAATGGCCTTATAGGCTATACAAAGGGCCTTAAATTTAATCCTGCTCTCAACCCTTAGCCAGTGAAGATGGCGTATGGCTGCAGAAATGGAATGTCGCCTAGGGATGTTAAGCAGGATCCGTGCTGCCATGTTTTGGACGGACTGAAGCTTATTTAAGATGTATTTGTGTGTGCCAAGGAAAAGAGCATTCCCATAATCTAACTTTGAGAAAGCTAGTGTGGTAACTAGCGTTTTTCCTGCAGAGACTGGTAAGTACGGCAAGAGTTTTTTTATTTTCTTCAATACAAAGAAGGTAGCCGAAACAACCTTGTTAACATGATGTCCAAAAGATAACTTGTTATCAAAGATCACTCCCAGATTTCTGACCTTGGTTGCTGGTATTGGAGGCGGGCCCATCTGACTAGGCCACCATATGTGAGACCATTCTGGATGGATTGTGCCAAAGGTCATAACCTCAGTTTTCTCCGCATTAAGTTTCAGGCAGTTACTGTGCATCCATGACTGTACACCCAGTAAACCCTCCTGAAACCCAGCTGCTACCACAGGGCCATTCTTGTGTACCGCCAGCACGAGCTGGGTATCGTCAGCGTAGGTGGTTAAACGCATCCCATATGATTTAATGACCCTCGCCAAGTCCGAAACATAAATGTTAAAAAGTGTGGGACTTAGCGAGGATCCTTGGGAACTTCTTTTTTTACAAATTGTCTTTTAATTTGAAGGCAGAAATGCATTGAAAGTCAATAGGTAATAACAGTTGCTCTACAATTCTGTGTTACCCTAAGTCTCCCGATAAAAATGGCACCTCACTTGTGTGGGTAGGCCTCGTGCTACAAACACAATGTGGACACACTTCATTTTTACAGTGAAAACTGACCTTTTTTTGGGAAAGTGCCTAGCTGTAGATTTTGAACCCTAGCTCTGACGGCACCTAGGGAAACCTAGCAAAACTATACATTTTTGATAACTAGACACCCAGGGGAATCCAGGATACGGTGTCTTGACCGGCTCTCACCAGGTTCTATTACCCAGAATCCCTTGCAAACCTAAAAAATTTAAAAAAATAAAAACACATTTTCCTAACATTTCTGTGGTGGAAAGTTCTGGAATCTGCGTGGATCCAGTAAAATTCCGCGACAGGTAATGGCCCAAAATGCAATGTGGACACATCACATTTTTACAGTGAAAACTGACCCTTTTTGGCAAAGTGCCTAACTGTAGATTTGGAACCGTAAATCTGCCAGCACCTAGGGAAACCTAGCCAACCTATACATTTCTGAAAACTAGACACCCAGGGAAATCCAGGATGGGGTGACTTGACTGGCTCTCACCAGGTTCTGTTACCCAGAATCCCTTGGAAACCAAATATTTTGTCCAAAAAAACACATTTTCCTCACATTTCTGTGGTGGAATGTTATGGAATCTGCGTGGATCCACAAAGTTCCACCCACCCCGCATTGCCCTAAGCCTTCCAAGAAAAATGGGGGGCGCCGCGCAAGATGGGCGCATGAACGTGAGGCTCCTGCTGCCCGGCGCCCAAATCCGTTATTTATCCTGCCCACAGGTATTGAGGAGGGCTGCCTATGCCTGCGCCAACAGCCTGGTGCTACGAGAATTGCCGGACGGAGCATCGGATGGCTGGAGGCTCCCACTAGCGAGAGAGGGCTGCATGCGCCGTGCCACTGCCTCCAGGAGATCGCGGGCTGGACGGGGCCCGGCGGGCGGAACTACGCGAGCCCGCAGCCGCACACGAGGGATTAGGCCTCCAGGTCGGGAGGCGTATAAAGAAAGAAGATACGGCCCTGCCCGTCCATGCGACTACCTCAGGTGAGGGACTGGGCTTCTGCTGGGACTACCTGGGGGCGAGCGGCTGGTGTGGAAGGACGGTGGCACTCGACGCTGCACATCCCCTGAGGGCCTGAGTTGGACCCACCCGGCCCGCCGATCGGGGCAGAGGCGGCGGAGAAGGCAGAGCGCAGCTCCCCGCTTGGGCGCTGAGGAAGGCGGGGAGCGGACAGTTGGCGGCAGCGCAGCATTCCCTGGGCCTCCACTGGGCCCCCGTTCATCCTGGGGCAGTTGAGCGACTCGCAGCAGCCTACATCGGCGCAGGGGACAGTCCTTGTTGGACGCAACACGCCTGCCTCCCTTATCGAGTGCACCTGTGGCCCCCGGTTGTCTGGGGAGAGTTTGGCGCTCATAGATTGTGACCTAGGTGCCGTCCCCCTGATCTCCTTGGTCGCAAAGGAGACAGTGTCAGGCATTGCTGTTTGCCCCCCGGTGAGAGGAGTATAAAAGTGTGGACTGTCAGTGGGGTCAGACTGTGGTTCCTCCGGGCTGGTTGTGTGGAGGTGGGTGGTGCATTCACCTTCACCGCATTCCGGTGGGCTGAACCGACGGCCATCTGCACAGCTTTCCTGACAGTGCCCGAGATGGTGAAGTATGACGCCAGACAGTCTCGCCTCACATTTGAGGCAAAGAAGATAAATCGCGCCCCACAGGAAGAGCGAGCTGCATCGGGGGAACCGAGCCCTCCTGATGGCCCAACCGAGCGGACAGGTGAGCTGACATCGATCCTCCAAGAAGTCAGACAGGGCTTTGCGACTATGGCTGAAATAATGGATGGCATGTCCACGCGCATGGATGCCATTGTGCATAAACTGGACATCCATGAAGATCGCATTCGAGAAGCGGAGTGCCGTATTTCGGATGCCGAGGATTCCTCCACCTGGGTCTCCACGCAGGTAGCGCAAATGGACAAGTTACTGAAAATTATATCAGCCAAGAACGAGGATTTGGAAGTGTGGAGTAGGCGCAATAATATTAGCGTTCTTGGCGTACCGGAGACCACCAACACTGGTAGAATGGAGGAGTATGTGGAGAAATTACTGATCTCGGCTATCGGAGCGGAACACCTATCCCCTCAATTTATTGTGGAGCGCGCTCATCGATCCCTGGGGCCTCGCCCGCCACCGGGGGGTACGCCTCGCCCCATAATCGCTAGGCTTCTCAACTACAGGGACCGTGATGCAGTGCTTCGCGTGGCTAGAAGCAAACAGCAACTCAACTATGAGGGAGTTACCTGCTCCATTTATCCAGACTTCACGGCCGCAGTGCAAGAGGACAGGCGTAAATTTATGGCTGTGAAAAATAAGCTGCGACAGGCGCAGATAGACTACGCTTTGCTCTACCCGGCACGCCTCAGGATCACCCACCAGGGCAAGCAACGTTTTTTCACTAATCCGCTGCAGGTGGAAGAATTTCTAAAGCATCTCAAATGTGTTGGTGGCGGCTCTGGCGCACCATCCACTTTGCGGCGTTCCACCTCGCCGGACTGACGTATACCATCACCGGATGTGCTTTGAACAAGGGGCAGGGAGGAGACGTGATGGACAAGAATGGAGGGCCGCTGGTGGACTCTGCAGAGCTAGATATGGGTGTCTTGGCACTGCATCTTGAATTGTATTGGGTGTCCCTGTGGGCCTGGCATTCAGAGCTGCGCTGGGCACCCCCTCCAGCCCCCTTCAGGGTTCGTTTACTCCATCACCCATGGACTCTGGGGGCGGGGAGTTCCCGGATCGCCACCTAGGATTTCCCCCCAGCGGGCAACCCCCTTTGGTTCTATTTTGCATGCTAAGAAATGCATTTACGGGTTTGGTGTTTGGAGGTAGGGTGGGGGGAGGGAAATGTGATTCTGGCAAGTTGGGGCTGCTTCAGTGGGGGGGTAATTGCAGGGTTTCTTCACATGTTGGGGGCACACGGCACAGCAATGCGTCCTGCGGGACGAAAACATATCAGACATCGAGAGTATGAGCACAACACAGGCAGATATCCAAGTGAGGACTCTCCCAGCCCTCTGCCCAACTGCTCCGCAGGGAGCACTAACTTTTCCCTTGGCCCGCCACACATAGGGGACTCGAGCGCTAGGACAACCACGTCCCAACTAGGGGTCATATCATAGAATGTCCGTGGCCTGGGGGATCCTAGGAAGAGGCGACAGGTGTTGGCATACTTGAATCGGCACCAGATTAATATTGCTATGCTACAGGAGACACATGTCAACCCCACACTCTCCAATACGTTTGCTGCCAAATGGACGGATCATAGGTTGTTCTCCTCATACTCCTCCTATGCGCGTGGCGTGGCGATTTTAATAAAGAAGCAGACGCCACTTGCTTTGGCTGGATCTGTAGCGGACTCACAGGGGCGTTATTGCATGGGGCAGATTGGGATCGGAATCGGTTACACTGGTCTTCTGCTATGGCCCTAACTCGGAAACACCTGACTTTTTCACCACACTTTGGGGTAAGATTGTGAACATAGGATCAACTCATATTGTGTGGGGGGGGAGACTTCAACGCCGTAATTAACCCTGCACTGGATAGATCTAACCTCAATTCCCACCATTACAATCGCACCCAGGGGGTAGTACAAGATATTTTGGAGGAGGGAGGTCTGGTGGACGCCTGGCGCCACTTTCACCCTCAGGACAAGGAGGGCACACATTTCACGACACATGCGGCTACCTGGGCTAGAAAAGATTACATTCTCCTTACAAGGGGGTTGGCGCCAACGCTAAGCGCAGCGACACAGCCAGCTAGAACACTCTCAGATCACGTTCCAGTGCAGATAACACTTCATCCACCAGGATATGATAAACCCAGGCCTAGTTGGCGATTGCAACCCACAGCGCTGCTAGACACAGTGTTTCACAATGAGTTGGGGGAAGAGATACAGGACTTTTTTCAAACAAACAAGGGCTCGTTGGATAGTGTGGAAACGATATGGGAGGCCTTTAAGGTTACAATATGGGGGTTTTGTATCTCCAAAAGTTTCGGAGTACTCCGGGATATACAAGGGTCGTTAAAGACCCTGGAGAAAAACCTTAAGGCATTGGAGCACCGAATGGAATTGGGCGAAACGGGGAAGGTGCAGACCGACTTTCGGGCACTCCTGTCAGATTACGAGGAAACCGCACTGCGGGAGGCAAAATTCCGGGGGCGATACTGGGTGGCTCGTCGGTATGGCGAGGGTGAGAGACCGGGAAGGGCTCTGGCTGAGGTGATCAGGCAACCCCGCTTCTCTAATTACATCTTGGAGATTGGGGGCCCAGCGGCGAAGAGACACAGGGACACTGCACACATACTAGATACATTTACGACACACTACACCAACCTTTACACCACACAACACAGCGGCTCGCTGGACCTTGAAGATTTTCTGGGAGATGTTGCGTTGGGCTGGCTATCCGATACACATCGCGGATTTCTTTGCTTACCGTTCGAGCTAGATGAAATACGAGAGGCAATTATGAAGACGCAATCGGGCAAGGCGCCGGGCCTAGACGGCATCCCTATTGAATTCTATAAAACATACATAGACATAATGGCTCCGGTACTCAAGGAAGTGTACGAAGAATCGCTGGAGGTTGGGGAGCTTCCTCAATCAATGCGTGAAGCACTTATAATCTCGCTCCTGAAGCCGGGCAAACCTCGTGACTCTTGCGACTCGTATAGGCCGTTATCCCTTATCAACTGCGACATGAACATTTTGGCAAAAGTTATTGCCAACAGAGTGTCGCTGCTGCTAGATAGGCTTATCCTCCACGATCATTCGGTGTTTGTGCCTGGGCGCGACACCTCTCATAACCTACGTACCTTCTTCTCCCTGTTACAAAACGTTGCTCCGGAGCTTCCACTAGCCGCGGTGTTCTTGGATGCTACGAAAGCATTTGACTCCGTAGAATGGGACTATCTGTTCGGGATACTGGGACAGATGGGTTCCCCCCTCTCTTTATATCTTGGATTTGGCTGTTGTATCACAAACCCACTGCGAAGGTGTTAATTAATGGGCATCTCTCTGAAGCCTTCCCCATAACCCGGGATAAGCGCCAGGGGTGCCCGCTTTCCCCCCTGCTGTTTGCTATAGCATTGGATCCATTAGCCTTCAGGCTCCGGCAGCACCATGGGGAAAAAGCGTTCCGATGTATCAAGCGTCAACTACAGATATCCCTGTATGCAGATGACATTACATTGTATGTGAGGGACCCTCAGCAGAATATCAATCCGTTGCTCCGTAAATGTATAACTTTTGGTAGACTATCCGGGGTACATATTAATTGGGGGAAATCGCAGGTATTCCCGCTGACGGCGGCAGCCACTAAGTTTGAATTGGATTACCCGCTTGCTTGGTGTGATACTGATCTTCGGTACCTGGGGATACAGCTCTCTAGGGATCGTGACGAGTTGATTCGCCTTAACTATGGTACCGCGGTGCAACGTCTCTCTGATGCTGTCACCCGATGGATCTCGTTGCCTCTTTCGTTTGCTGGACGGGCGTCCTTAATAAAAATAGTGGTGCTTCCACAATTTCTGTATTTGTTCTTGAATATACCTTACCATCCTGGGTGATATTTTTTTAAGACTCTCCGGTCGGAACTCATTAGGCTGCTCTGGGGTGCCAAACAACCCAGGCTCAAATGGTCTATACTAATGCAACCTTATGCTCAGGGAGGATTCGAAATCCTAGATTTCAAAATATATTATCTTAGTGTGCAAGCACATTACGCATATTACTGGATTCGTCCCCCTCTGTACATGCCACAGGTGGCTGCGGAGCACTGGTTGGCAGATCCTATCCCACTGGACAGAATGATACAGGCCCCAAGGCGTACCCGGGACACCCCTCCCACCACTGTAACATGCACAGTGGACGCGTGGCATAGTATAATCGGACTCTGTGGTTCCCCATTCCTGTACTCCCCGAAGCTTCCGCTCTCCTATCACCCCTGTATGCCGCTGTTGCAGGAACGGGTATTTCATCAAATGTGCGCACGGGTACAGATTGTAACTTGGGGCGATCTCTTTCGGGAGGGTAGGTTTTGCTCGCTTGCACAACTATTTGGAGAGGCCTCTCCCTCGGCCCTAGATACATTTCTATATATCCGGTTGCGGCAGGGCCTTCGTTCTGTCCTCCCAGAGTTTCCGCAGGAGCCTGGGATCTTTGCACCATTGCACCAGATGCTGGGATCTGCTGATGGCAGACACCTAGTATCCCGACTCTATCGTAATATACGCACACACTATTCGGGACCCCACTGCACGGCGAGAACCCAATGGAGTGAGGAGCTGGGAAGGGAAGTGACTGAAGAGCAGTGGGAATATTGCTGCCTCCAAACTGCAAGGGTTTCTGCAAGTAGCAGATTGCGAGTCATTTATTACAAGTTCTTACAGCGCCTTTATTACATGCCTGCTAAAAAGTTCCGATTCGCACTGGCGGATAATGATAGGTGTGAGAGATGTCACCGTCCAGGGAATGCCCGAGAATACAGGAATTCTGGACACAGGTCTTCCAGGCCCTTGGGACAATGGTAAATGCACCAGTGGAGAGGGACCCCGTATTGGCACTACTAGGCTATACTGCACACCTCCCTCAGGCGCATCGCAAATTCACTGGTATGGTTTTGCTCTTGGCTAGGCGCAGGGTGGCTTGTAGGTGGGGTAGGGGGAGGGCTCCTAAATACAAAGATTGGATTGATGACCTGACCTATTGCCAGGGATAGTTGGCCATATATGCCGAGGCCCTTCTGTCAACGTCTAGGCCAAAGGATATTTGGGGACCCCTTCAGAATTACCTTCAGACTCCCCCGCTTTGGAGCAGGACACGGGGGACTAAGGGAGAGACTTGATTCCTTTAGGGCTGTTGTCGACACACAATCCGTTCAATACGGAAGGGGCTTAGAGTCTGTTCCCTTGCGGTGCAGACTCTTCTTGGTGGAGGTCCTTGCCCCCCTGGTGTTTGCCTTTGGCACCGGTACATAACAAGAGGGGGGTCGGAGCTGTCCGTCAGAGATGCGAAGATGGAGTGTGTCGTCTACATGCTGTGAGCTTTCTTTGAGCTGTACAATAATATCAAGTTACCACAAAGAAGGAGGCCCATGGGACAGGTTGGGATATGTATTGTCTATAGAACTCGATGTGTGCGGAGCTTTCTGGCGGAAATATGTGGCCAGATGGTGTGGTGCTCTGTGTTTACTTCCTTGATGTCCTCGCCTCTTAATTTACTCATGCTGTGTCGTGGAATGGCTGTAATGTGCAAAAACGTTAAATAAAGTGTTTACATTTTTTTTTAAAAAGTCTTCCGAGAAAAATGGTACCTCACTTGTGAGGGTAGGCCTAGTGCCAGCGATAGGAAATGGACCAAAACGCAACGTGGACTCACCACATTTTCACAGTGAAAACTAGCCCTTTTTTTGCAAAGTGCCTAGCTGTAGATTTTGAACCCTAGCTCTGCTAGCACCTAGGGAAATCTAGCAAACCTTTACATTTTTGGGGATGGGGTGACTTGTCTGGCTCGCGCCAGCTTCTGTTACCCAGAATCCCTTGCACACCTCAAAGTTTGTCCCCAAAAACACATTTTCTTCACATTTCTGTGTAGGAAAGTTCTGGAATCTGCGTAGATCCATACAATTCCACCCACCCTGTGTTCCCCAAAGTCTTCCGAGAAAAATGGTACCTCACATGTGAGGGTAGGCCTAGTGCCCCCAAAACGCAACGTGGACACACCACAATTTCACAGGAAATCGGACCCTTTTATTTGCAAAGTGCCTACCTGTAGCTTTTGCACCCTAGCTCTGCTGGCACATAGGAAAACCTAGCAAACCTATGCATTTTTTAAAAATAGACACCTAGGGGAATCCAGGATGGGGTGACTTGTCTGGCTCTCACCAGGTTCTGTTACCCAAATTCCTTGAAAGCCTCAACATTTGTTTAAAAAAAACAAATTTTCCACACATTTCTGTGGTGAAAAGTTCTGGAATCTGTGTGGATCCAAAAAATGTAGCGCTTATAATTGTCGGTGCTATACCCTAAAACCCTATGTTTTGCCCTACCCACACAAGTGAGGTATCATTTTACTCGGGAGTCTGAGAGGAATGCGGTGGGGTAGGATTTTTGTGCTGGCACGGTGATTCCACCCAAAAATATGTCAAAAATGTGTTTTTTTCAGCTAAAGTTGATATTTGCAGGGCATTCTGGGTAGGGAAACAGAAATGTGTGGGTTTGGTAGTTTCCCAAGATAGCCGCCGAGCCTGGGGCCAAAAACCCAGGTGACCCCCCTTGCAAAACCACGTTGTTTTTTGATAGGTCATTTTGATGTCTCCTCAATACCTTTTATGCCCTTGTCTGTCGCTGGTACTTGACCCACCCACGCGAGTGAGGTATCATTTTTATCGGGAGACCTGGGGGAACCCTGGGTGGTAGATTTGTGGATGCACATAGATTCCAGAACTTTCCCAGACAGAAATTTGAGAATAAAGGGGCATATCAACAACAACCGGCGATAATTATCGCTCAGCGCTCTTAGCGTGAGGATAATTATCGCCGGCTAGCGTGAATTTTTATCGCTGAGATAGCGTGCTATTAGCAACGCTTATCTCAATAGCGATAAAAATCTACACGCTAACAGGCTAACGTGAGATTATCGCTGGAAACCCAGCGATAATCACACGTTACCTTGTTGATAGGGACAGGCAAACTTAGCCATGATATCCTCCTTCCACAGAATATCATGGCTAAGTCAGAAAATTAGCAGACGTAAAAAAGCAGCGTTAACCGCGGTTAGCGCTGCTTTTTTTGTCTCTAACAGGGTTAGCGACATTCTTGATAATAGGAGAAATCTTACTCTGGAACGCCCACTTTGCATCTCATTAGAGATGCAAGGGGAAGCGTAGAGTGAAAGGGTGCTAACATGCAAATTTGCGTGTTAGCACCCTGTTGTTGATAGGGTGCTAGTTTTATCTCTGCTTTTTTGGCTTTTAAAGCCAAAAAAGCAGAGATAAAGCCCTTGTTGATATGCCCCAAAGTGATTTTTTTCAGCTAAATTTGAGGTTGGCAGGGGATTCTGGGTAGGAAAACGTTGGGGGACCCACGCAAGCCATACGTCGCTAGAGGGTGCTATCACCTGATTGGTTATAATTCAAGTTTGGTCCTTTTTTTAAATGGATAGGCTATTAAACTTACTTGTCATTCCCATTATAACCTATGATACTGATACAAACTGCTTTACTATAGTCCGTGGGACTCCCACTTCGATGGCGTGGAATGATTCAAGCATGTGAATCTATGAATGATATCAATGCTGGAGAACTGCAGTTTCAGGTAACTTATTTTCTTTCGGCAACAATGTTGCAGTTTACTTTAGAGATAAGATCTTGAAGATCTATTCCGACTTTAGTATAAATGAGGCTAGGCCTCCTCTCACATTGGTTGCTAAGGATTCTTTTGATCAACATTCCTCTGCAGTTGTGTCTGCTTTCCCTCCCATCTCCCCTCCAAAAGTAAAAAATCTCCTTATGAACATGAACTCAGTTTACAACTCTCCCTGGATTGGTTTGATACCTTTTGGTTAAGGTCTTCAATCAGATACTGACAACTGGAGTGTTCCCCTGACCTTGGAAGGAGGCAATAGTTATTCCTATTCAAGATAAACCCTGTGCCTGATTTCTCTTCTACCCGCACCAACAAAAATTCTTGAAAAACATGTCAACCAGGAACTGGCTGCATTTATTATTGAATGGATTGACTCACGCACTGCGGGGTAAACAGAAGTTCAAGCATGCAGTAATTCTGTTAATCAATTCTGGGTATACAAGAAGGAATCAGTTTCTGATCAAAACTTGGTATTTCAGACTTTTCAATTATGACTGCTGTATCATCACTTGACTTACATGCATGATGGGTTTCCATTACTTGAATCGGTTCCCTCAATCTCCAGAGACGTGTTAATCCACCTATCAGTCTAATTTTCCTATCTCTTCATTATCTCTAGTGACTCATCATATTGTTTTGTTTCCCTTATGTGTCAACTAAACCTTTCATGTAGGTTTCAGATAGTAAAAAATTTCCACATTATGACCTGACATTTCTGCATTTGTGTTAACTTCAGTTTTTTCCATTTTTTATCCATCATTCTCACTCGTCTCAGTTAGTTGCTTGTTCTTACCAATCCGTTCCTTACTTGGATTTTCTTTCAAACACGTCCACCATACCATCACTAGGCTCACATGCATAACATTGATCTGTTGTTTGTGTTTATTTTCATAACTTGAGACTTGAGATTTGAGATTTCACGGTTACCGGATGAGACGCGAGAACAAAGCTTGTCCGCTCTCTGTTAGTTTGTTTAACCTTTATTTCTTGATTTACAGTGGTGATGGCGCAATTCGTGTCACACATCTCTTTGCATGGTTACTTTTCTCTTGGTTGGTTTGACTTTGTGCTGCTCATGTTTTTTAACACACGTTTTTCAGCACATGTCAGAGTTTCTTGATTAGTATGTCATTAACACGGGTTCTCACTGAGCATAGTGGCTACATTAAGATCTATTATCACTATGCTTTATCATGTTTTGCAGAGGGTGCATTTAACCCTGAGTCATTGGGGCCACTTGGATTTGCAATATTGCTTCACATTTTGGACAGTGGTAAATACTTATATTACCACCAAGACCGTTTCTCATTTCATCCTTTCATTTCTCTACAGAACTTTTCCCCTGATGAAGGGCCAATGTGGCCCAAAATGCATTTGGATGGTGCGAATGAATTGCCATTTGATGTCTGTTTTACGGAAGGATATGTCACTATCCAATTGAATTTCATCTCTCTTGGAAAATTGTGATTCCTAAATGGTTGATACCTTTATTATTCAAATCAAGTGAATATTACAATCAAGCAAAATAAAACAAAATACAACAGATCCAATATCGTTGAATTGTAATTACTTTCCCTTCTTAAGGACCCCTGGCAGTGCATCGAAGGGAAGTTTGCCACAACGGGAACGCTACTTTGAGTTTAAAATTGCCTAGGACCTCTTAGATACTCCTCAGGATGGGTTCTGAAGTGGTCACTGGTTGCTGCTGCAGATTCCATTTGTTCCCAGGTAGATCAAGGATGCGCTTCTATCTTGGTAATGTTGGATCTGTCAGCGGCATCTGACATGATTTTCCCATCTTGCATGCTGCAAAGATTGCATCGAACGGGGCTGAAGAACACTGCTCTGGACTTCCTGGATTCCTTTCTTGCAAATAGGACTCAAATACTCAGCAACTGGAATTTTAGGGCAGATCTGTTCAAGCTCACTTGTGGGGTCCCAGAGGGGGTCCTCCCTCACCCCTACTATATTTAACATATATATTGGCCCCTGGCTAAACTGGTGTGGTCGTTTGACTTTCAGGTGTTGTCCTATATGGACGACACCCAAATCATTGTTTCTATATCAGATGATCTGCCCCTGGTAGCAGATAAGTTCAAACTTTGTATGATCTGTGTCAGCTCATGAATGAAGACAAATTTAATAAAATTAAATGCCGAAAAGGCAGAGACTCTGGTCTTTGGGGCATAGCATTTGATGTGGTCAGAACTCTGGTGGCCTGAAACGTGTGGTCCTTTACCTATTCCAGTGGCCTCTGCTAAAAACATAGGAGTTATTTTGACAATACTCTTACCTTTGACACCCAAGTCGAAAGGACTGTGACTTCCTGCTTTTTTATCATCAAAATTCTGAAAAAGGTCTTCCCACTTATTTCTGCTGAACTCAGAGTAGCAGTGGTCGTCGCTTTAATTACATCGTACCTAGACAATTACAGTGCTTTATATTTAAACATCAGTAATTCCCCACTTAACAGACTGCAGGTCATTCACAATACGGCAGCCCACCTGGTCCTGAATGTTCCTAAACACCTCTCAGTTAGGGAGGGCATGCACTTGCTTCTAACACGGTCTGCTTGTTGGAAGCGTATGACTTATAAAGCGCTTTGCGTGGTCTATTTGGCTCTTAACCATCAAGGCCCTGAGAAGAGCATTCCAATTGTATACCCAAAAAACCAGCTTAGATTATCTTCTCATAGGAAGGTGACCATTGCTAGATTCGGAAAACCCAGGTGGGGTGGTCACTCCTTTTCGATAGCAGCAGCTAAACTGTAGAACACTGTCTACACACATTGACTCCTTCTCCCTCCCATGATTGCAGCTTTCTGGTTGTAGCGGATTTTTTCCAATACCGACTTTAGGCCTTTGACTAGGGGTGGTCGGAATTTGCGTAGTCGCATTACGCAAATCTCCGCGAAATTGTAACAAATCTCCGCGAGCACGCGGAAAGTCTGTGAAGACGCGGAGATGCTTGTCCCGCCCGTTCGCGATGTGTTTTTGTGTGCTCGCGGGAAAATATATCGCTAACTTGCCCATGCGGTCACTAATGGGCGCGGCCATCTTGTTTTTCACTTGTTCCGCTCGTGATGGTTATTTCCTGTTCCGGGTCACGTATTGTATGCTTGCGCCCGCTCGCGATGCTTATTTCCTGTTCCGGGTCGCGTATTGCATGCTCCCGCCTGTTTACGCTAAGTATTTCATGCGTGCTAGGAGGGGGAAATATCGCACGAACTTGCCCATGCAGTCGCAATGGGCGCGGCCATCTTGTTTTTCACTCTATTGATTTGGTTCTGGGCCTCCTTTTCAATCCTCCCTCTATCTTTTCAATCCTTTGTTTCTAGAAACTTTTTTTTAATCTTTTTTATTTATTATCTATCTCTCTATTTTCCTGATTCTATATTTTGAGTTTTTTTTCTACTTTTTGTGCATGTTTCACTACTTTTTCACTCTTTTTCTATTACCTGCTTTTTTAATTACTTTTACTTACTTTTTTCATTCCTACCATTTCTTTTCCACCCCCTCGCCTACCCAGAACCATGGCAAAGGGCCGCAGGGCTCTTAGCCAGAGTCGCGACCGGGCGCCAACACGGGGTGCAGCCACGGACCTTATTTGGTGAGGCGGAGGTGGCCGCACTGTTTTTTGTGTGCAGCGCCACCTCCACTTAACCCTGTCAGCAGCGGGCAGGCCTGGGTCCAGGTACGGGCTCCGGGAGCGTCGGCAGCCGTGGGGAAAGGTGCGCCGGGCAGTGTTTCGCTGCTCTGGTGTCCGGCGCACCAATAACCAGCTGACGCACCGGTGGTCCGATATTCTTGACCGGGAGCAGGACCTGCTGGACCTGCTAGGAGTGGAAGTCCCGGGGCTTGGTGAGTAGCTTTTTAATCTTACTACTTTGTGTTCTTCTGCTCTGTGTTATATATTCCGGCCAGCAAGAATGCGCTGCTTACATTGCAGGTAAATTACGTTTAAAAATCTTCTGTGATTGTTATGACACAGGTGCTCAGCGCTACTAATCTTACTTGTTTGCAACTTTGTGCTTGCTTAGCGTGATTATGTAAGAGTTTCTTTTAGAGAACTTAAGTTAGGTAATGCTAGAGAGACTCTAGTCCTTCCCTTGTCCTCCTTTCACTAAGAGATAGTGGTGGATTGATAGGTTTAGTTACCTATTAGTATGAGTTGGTAGTTTTTTTGTCGTCTGCGTCACGCACCCTCTGTTACGTCACGTGCTGCTAAGTGCTGCTTACCCCAGTCCTTAGTAGAACCTTTTGTAGTTTGTTTAGTGAGTGGCAAAAGGCTTAGCACTAGCAGAACATCAGCAGCAACCAACCAACAATTTGGTGTATGCAAAAATGTAGGCATGTGTCCTCCATCTATGCATTTTTGAGGACTAAAATAAATGGAAATGCAGACTTAGTGAACAATTGGCCCGTCTGGAATAGGTGGGCTAGGTCAGGTGGTACTTAGGCTTAGTTAGTATTCTGGAATCAGAATGGAACACTGGATTAGTGTTGCTAAATAATAACTAGTCAGTCCGCGAATCCCCCGATACTACTAGTCGACCAGATTAGATAGGTCAATTTTATTGCAATTGTTGTTTCCATAAATGTTTTTTTGACCGTTTTTAAAAATATTTTCTTTGTTTCACACCAATCATCAATGTTTGTCTCTTTCTTTCTTATATCTTTCATGATCAGTATCCCGGGCAAGAAGACGGGGTCGGAGTCTGCGGGAGCAGCTGGAGAACACCAGGGACAGGACCAGGACCCCTCCTCTATCGAGGGCTCTGCTGCTGGCCCCAGTAGGTCTTCCTGTTGTTAATATTAATAATTATTATTCCCTAACTTTTACTGCACCTTATTTTTTCCGAACTATTGTTTCCTTTTTTCTAATGCTATTTTTTACCAATTCTTCTTCGATCTAGACAATCTGTTTCTAAATTCTTGTTATCCTTGCTTCTAACTGCCTCTGCTATGACTCTCTGTACTACTACTATTAAGCTTGTCCAGTTAGGCACTCTTTATTTAAAAGGTTTTAAATAAAACTCAGATTCACCAATAGCTCCAGCCATTGAGTCCAGTCCTTTGGGTTGTCCTCTTCTACTACTTCTAGTCTTCTTAATCTTGAGGCTTTTTCGACAATTCCCACCAACAAAATGCCCAACCAGATTTTACTATTTTTGATAGGATAGGATATACTACTACTGTTGTAGGGATTCTGCACATACAAAAGTTTGCACAAGAAAATAGGACGTTGGTGATGGGAGGTTGGACCTTCCTCACACCTCAATCAGAACCCACCACAATCCCCTGACCGACTAGTTATAGTGTCTCATTACTGTTAGCTTTCCGAACCCCCCTCCCCCAAGATACCCAATGAGTAGACAACCCAGAACATAACACTCCCGACCTCTCAGTTGCGGAAGCAATGCACACCCTTTCACTAACTCACTAGTGTAAGTCCACACCAAATACCACCGGGTCTATGTAAGTTCAAAAGGTTTATTTTCAACTGACAAGCTCTGTATGTTGTTCTATAATGCAGCACCAACAGCAAAATGCATAAGATTAAAACAATAAACATTGTTACACTTACAATAACAACAAGTCCATAGAACACAAAAGGCAAAATCATGATAACTGAACAGTGGTGGAAGAACCACCCTCCCCTTGGTAGGAATATAGTTTATATAAAATTACAAATGAAGATCTCTGAGCTAATTCTGGGGACCCCTCACCTTAGAAGAACCTGGTACTGGTTACTTCATAAACTGTGCAAAGCTCTGGTTCGTAGAAGGGAATCTTCCGTCTGTTATGAGAAAAATGGTGCGCGTTAGTATGTTGCAAGCATTTCTCAGTCGTGTCAAAGAGTGTAGCATTTTTATGGATAAGCAATATGGACTAACACCAGAACTCCATAACAAAGTGGCTTGTTTTTTGACCTTGTACACAGCGCTCAGACAGTAGCAGTATGAGCTCATGTGGGCTCAAAGGCGTCTTACACAGCAAGCTGCAAGGTAACGTGCGCAAAAATAAAAGACACAAATCTAAAATGGTTGCATGGCTCGGGCTAACTAAGCGAAGACTAGAATGACCCTAGAGGCCATTTAACACTACTAGTGTCTACTTTACTACCTGATTTGTACTAGTGATGTAGGTTGTATATGTATGTATTAACTTTTTTTTCAATCTTGCTAGTGAAAAATAGAGGGAGGTGTATATGGCATCTAAAAAATGTGTAATGTTTTTTCTAGGCGTACTACCGACCACCAGTGCAGGGGCCAGCGGCGAAGGCGACGCGGCTGCTGAGGGAGGAGAAAATGCAACAGCTGCAGGAGGAGCTGCGTGGGGGGATGTATGTTTGTACATCTCACACCATTCCAACGCGTGCTTTTACCACGCGCCTAATACATCGCAAACACTGTTACACAGGCAATTTCCACAACGCATGGCGTTGCAACGCAAATGCATTGTTTTCTATTGCCAAGTACATTACATCGCACATTTTAAAAGCGCACATCATTACAACGCATAATGTCCTTGTAGACCTGTTCTTTGACCTCTAACCACCGGCACCCACTGCCTCCCGCCTGGGTTGCTGCTGTGCTTTCTGTTAATGAAGTCCCATGCCACTAAAGGCCCGGGCTACCGGGTGAATGAGTCCCTGTGACACAGATTGAAGCACATTAACTTACATTATTCTTTTGGGGTTGATTTAACAGTCCATGTGTGGTTGCCTGCTCCCTGAGAGCTGTGTCTGGGAATGGATTGGCAGGCGCTGTGGGGCACGTGGAGGGTGGGGATGGAGTATAGTATTGAGTGGAAAAGTGGGATTTTGTTGGTGGGCTTGGAATGGCAGTCACTATGGGGAAGTGTAGCGCAGCCGAGGAAGCGGGTGGGAGTGGTGGGTGCTGTAAAAGTGTTGAGGACTCTGTGAAACATCAGGGGTGTGGAGGCACCGTGGGTGAGTCTGAAGGGTGCGGATGGCAGTGAAGTGGCCGGCACAGTCCCGCCTCTACGTAGGGCTAACTCTGTCCAAAGGTGGTGTGGGTGGGACAAAAAACATCCGTGCATGTTTTTTAGGGACAGTACCTGCACTTCACAGCAATGCTACTATACTTTACAAATTGGTATTAGATCAGAGGGAGAGTGGGAGAGTATGTTCCAGAGTTGTGCTCCTTGAGCATGGAAGGTTCTACCTCCATGATGTGTACCAAACAGCAACCAACGAATGACGTCATAGGTGTGAAAAAAACGTCACCATACGTCAAAGTTAGTGTACGAAGTTGTGAAAAAAATGTCACCATACGTAATAGTTAGTGTACGAAGTTGTGAAAAAAAGTCACAATACGTCATCATAGTTAATGCCAAAAAACGTCACCATACGTCATCATGGTTAATACCATACCCGTGCCATGGCCGCCTGTTCATCCACTGTTCACTTCCAATAAATGCGTCATATCCAATTGTCATCTTCCAATAAATGCGCGATGTAACAGCGTGTGCGATGTAACAGCATGCGTTGTAAACATTTCCGCGATGTAAGCATGCACGATGTAACAGCATGCGTTGTAAACATTTCCGCGATGTAAAATGTGCGATGTAATGCACGCGTGTGTGCTCTCATCATTGTAATGGGTGTTTGCCGCTTGGGGTGAGCCAGCAGCAGTGGCGGGCGGTGGTAAGTTTTATTCCTAATCCTTACTTATTGACATTACACTCACTGCAAGGGTGTACTGTATACTGTACAGTTGAGACTTATTAAGTAAAATGTTGTTGTGAACGGTTGAAGAAGACACCCTTTATTTAGCATTAGCAAAAGCATTAGCGGCGGGGGTGTTTAGTAACCAATGGCCTCTTCTATCTGGCTTACAACTCAGCTGTGAAAGTTTTATGGAGAAGACTAAAAGTCAGATCAGATGACCTTGATGGATGGTTTGAATGAAAAAGGAAAGAAGGGTGGAAGGAAGAAGGATGGGCGAGAATTAATATTTATGACTGGCAGAGAAGGATACGTGGGATGCATGCATGCATAGGTGGCTGATAGGAATCAGATGCATGGGTGGTTGAATGCCTGAAACTCTCACAAGTGTTAGAGGCAGAGGAAGTGGGAGGATAGATACATACCACAAATGTTATGTACTGTGCTTGCTAGTGCCACCGTGCCACTATGTGTAGAATTAATTTGTCTTACTGCTTTGCTAAGAGTATATTTTACAATAGTCTTGTTTTTTCTTCTTGATATAGCTACTCCTTCCAAAGGGAAACCGGACAGGAAGGAGTTGGCAGCCAAGGCCCGGCGCCGGAAGCTGGAGGCCATACAAACGGAATACCGGCGGCTGGTAGTTCTGGCAGAGGAGGAGGAGGAGGAGGAGGAGGAGGAGGCGGCGGCAGCAGCCTCCTCCTATGCCCCGGACCCCAGCCACCCCCTCCAGTGTTATGGCACCACGTCTGGCAGCCGCCCGCCACCGCCCTCTTTTAATAACACTGCTGCCCCCCCATGGATCCAATAGTCGTGCATTGAAGCGCCGCGTGGCCCGTCTAGAGGATCAAGTTCGTGTCCTCCTGGAGAGGCAAGCCTGCGGATAAACAGACCCTGTTAATTGCCCCTTTTTTATTTCTTCTTTTGGTGGGTGGGAATCTGGCATTGGGGTTCACTTTATTTGGACAATTGGACATTTAATTTGTTGGACTTTTTCGTTCCGGACATTGTTTGGGGTTAGGGAGAGGGGTGGGTCAGGTGTTGTTGTGGGATTTTTTACATAGTTTATTTTTGTTAGGGGATTAAATTATATATTTATACTTTACATACGATGTTAATGTTTTGTGGGTGGGGTTACTGTTTTACATCACACTTGTTCCTTGCTGGTGTTTGATTTAAATAATTGGTTGACTTTGTAAGACTCAAACAGATAGATGCGGTACCCCTCACTGAGTGACTTGTCCTACTAGTACTGTCAGTCTCTCCTCCAAGTCTATGCATTCTGCAACTGGACTCAAAGGGGTGTGTCAAATTGATTTAATGAAAAAATCTCCATTATTAATTATGCCTCTCCCAAACTTCTTCTCTTACATGTGCTTGATGTTTAACTTAGGCACAGCGATGGCTACATGGTGATGATGGTATTCTTTCCCAACATGCCATGGTTGTGGTGGTTGTAGTAGTAGACAGTGGCAGTAGCATTTGCAAAAAAGAAAATGAGACAGCCAGTCGCCTGAGTGAGACTGTTGGAGTAGTAGTAGAATGGAGTACAGTACAGAACTTACTGCCAAACAATAATTTGCAAAAATACAATAAAACATTATGGTGGCGCGGATAGCCTAGTACATAGAGTTACAAACTCGAGTTGTGTCGAGTCACTCGACTAGGCCTCCAGTACACTTGACACAAGCGTAACCGTTAGTGCTGTGTAGGAGGATGACATCAAATCCAATCGATGCCAGCAATTAATGCTGATGGATTAGGTTCCTTTGGTAAAAAAATTACCTCGCAAATATACTGCTCATGGGAGGGCAAACAGAAAAAGATCCTTGCCCTGCCTTGAAATTGAATTAGTGTTGCATTTGCCGCATCCGCCCCAGCAAGCGTGTGATAAAATATTGGTGTCCATTTAATTTAGTCACGCCTCAACAAGTCACACAGCCCGGGGAAAGAGGGTTAGGGTTTGATGAATGGTTGGGAAGGGAGGTTTGGGGAAAGGTTTGACAAAGAAAAACAGCATGCATGGACAACAACAAAAGAAAACACAATCTTGGCAGACGACCATATCCATAAATCTGTTAAAGGAGAAAAAGGAAATGCATGCATGATGATGATAACTTGATGGTTAATGAAGTACTTACTAACTACTACTAGACAATTAGACAGTACCAGGCAGCAGTATATTATGCAATTTGCCTTGCCTGTCTGCCCTCCGAGAGACCCGAATTACATACAGTTTCTGTTCTGTTGTACCAGCAAAGAAAATTCAAAAATAGCTGTAGGGATGAATTGAATTATAAGCAGAGAGCAAACATACTAATAACAACAACACACAGTAGTAATCATTGAAGACAAAAAATTTATAAAATTATTTAAAAGATGATGAAAGTTGATACTGTTACTGTATGTTATCCTGGTCAAAATGGGGAGTTGCATCTCAGCATTCCTCTTGGTCCTCCCTTCCATGGACTCTTCGGCCATCAATCTTGGGTGACGCCACTGCCTGCCTGGCAGATGTAGATTCATTGGTAAGGTAAGTGTGAGTTGTTTTTCCCAGTTTAGCACAGGGTAAGGGCCGGCCTGTAATTGTAGATGGAAAAACAAAAGGGATATTGAAAAATCAAGTAGAAAAAAAATGCATAAATTACAGTGGAGTGCAACAAGAACACTTTCAGAGGTGGCATGGATACATCATGTCTACCCTAGTTTGTTTCCAGCATTAACCTCCAACAACAATAGGACAGAGCAGGCCCACGGCACCCGCTGTGACCCATCCTTCATTTAGCATACTTTTTTTTTAGACAGAGGCAGACATAGCACATATACAGCACCATAGCACTTTACAAATTAAGTGACTAAATCAATGCACCACCACACTCAACTCCATTACTATACAGACATGTAGGTCTGCAGTGGTTGTTGTTGACTTGTTTACCTTTTATGCCACTCATGAAACACCCTGAGTTATTCCATCAATCAGCTTGGATCCTACTGAGTGACTGCGAAGATATTATGTCACTGTGGTCATCATCATCGTGTTGTCCAACTCAGTGTGCATTGTACAGATTGAGTTCCCTTTCCATATTCAAAATGCAATGGATCGGCCTGCAGTAGAAGTACAAATTTGTTATTAAAAAACAAGAAGGGAAACAAACATTGCCTTGAGTTACTTTTAGTGTGTAGATTAGATAATAGTTCACAATGAATTGACTTCATGCACTACAAAGAACAACACAAATCACCCAGTCAGTGTCCAATGTATATCATCATTCATTACCTGTTCTTTCTCATCTTCAGTTAATGGGCAGTCTCTCTCGGCTCAGAAAGGAGGATAGCTTTAGTAGTCATCATCATGTTCCACTTCTTTTGGAGGGACTGAATGAGTGAAGATTTTCTTTTTTCTTCTATTATGCTAATCATCTGGCTTGAGGGCAATAGATTTAGGGCGATTCAGGAGGATGGAGGAGCAGGACTCGGAGGAGTGGACTGAAATGCAGAAAGCTGAAACTCATATATGGCAATAAAAGACTAGAAGACGGTGGTGATGGATTTCTTGTGATTCGAAGTTTCCAACCAGAACGACAGACACACAAATAAAAGTAAATAAGGGAGGAAGACAGAAAGAAGTGGAAGTCTAGTTGTCAGGGAAGTATAGCTCGTCTTCAAACTCTGGGGGTTCAACCAGAAGTAGGTAATCATCATCTAACACACTACTTCTGTCACCTGAGCCGGTCTTCATCTTCCTGCGTTGATTCATGTATTGTGTAATTCAGTGGTATAAAGTGCTGATTCATTTTGATCATGGTTAACCTCGCCACGTTTTTGGGCGCGAGACTGGTCCTTCTCACTGTTACAATAGAACCAGCTGCACTGAAAACACGTTCAGAAGAGACATTTGCGACAGGGCAAGCCAGATAGTTTATCGTCAGCCTGCTGAGCAGAGGCCATTGGCCCCTTTTCCCATACCAATGGATTTTGATCAATGTACACCTCTGTTGGGTCATCCAGATAGACCTGGACCATCCGCTCAATGTTCAGGGGTGCTACACTTTGTTCGGCCTCTATTGTCTTTGCATCAGCACTGCACCTAGCAAGTCCTTGCTCCGAAGTTGAACTTGACGTCGGATGCCCTGCTGCAGTACTTGTTGTGGGTTTACGTAGCGGGCTTTTAATTACCAGCCGTTCATTTTCCAAATTACTGGCTGCCTCATCTATCCAAGTTTTGTACCGGACAACATCCACTTCTGAAAAAGGAATCAATGTCTTTCTTTTCAGTGCCGATTTGGACCGTGGATCCAGAATTGTGGCACCAATGTAATGTTCTTGTGACAAAATCTTATTTTGCACCTTTGTATTGTCAGCTCAGTGATGGGATAAGCTCTCCACCAACTCATATGCTCCTTATTTTTCCTCTACACCTTTATACGCTTCAGACATCTCCTTCAGCTGTTGATCTAGCATGTACAACAATGGGATAGCTTGGCCCAAAGTACAGTCCTCCTTGCTGACTTCACGTTTGAAGACCTCGAAAGGAAGAAGCATCTCAGTCAGGCATTTAACTAGGCACCATTGGTCCATCTGAAGGGTCATGCATTTCAAAGTAGCATCCCCTCTTGGCATGACATATTCCTTGATTGGTCTGTACTGCTCAAACACATGGTCAAGCATGTAATAAGTTGAGTTCCAGCGTGTTGCCACCTCCTGGATGAGTGCTTTGACTGGCATTGTATAGTCACGTTGAATGATCCTCAGCTGCTTCCGAACTTTAAAAGAATGGCTGAAATGAGTGCATATTCTTCGGCAGGTGGTAAGTAAGTTGCTCACTATGGCTTCTTTTTTCAGAAAGTCTTGAACTATAATGTTAATGTAGTGCGCCAAACACGAGACCCTGGAATAGGAACCAAGCTCCATGGCCTTAAGTACATTACTGCCATTATCCGTGGAAACAAAACCAATCGTATGCCCTCTTGGGCGCAGCCATTCAAAGACCTTGCTGTGAAACTCTTCCAAAATGTTGACAGCAGTATGAGATTTCTCCATGGCGAACATGGCTACAGTTGCATGTTTCCGAGTAGCATTAAAAATCTCAGCTGTGTCAACAGCACCTACTTCAGATAGCTAATCTCTAACACTCACAGAAGAGACCCAGTGTGCAGTGATCCACATGTAATCAGTGGCTTGGCAACTGGTCCACATATCTGTTGTCAGGTGGATATTGTGAACAGCACTCAGCTGCAAAGCTTGTCCTACCATTTCCAGCACATTGTGATGTAGTACTGGAACAGCAACTCTGGCGAAATAGGACCGGCTGGGAACCTTCCATTTAGGACAGATGGCTGACACAAATTCAAGGAAACCCACCCCTTCCACAAATAAAAAGGGAGAAGGTCCAACGCTAACATTTTAGCCAGCTTCGCATTGTACAACCGTGCCGTTGGGTGGTTGCGTTGGTACTGCCCCTCCAACCTAAACATGCTCTCAATGTTAGGCTAAATTATTTTCCTTTGTGGTGCAGCTGTTTTCTTGAACCCAGTTAGGCTCAACAACGCACTTTTTTTCATTGCAGTACTCAGTCACCTTGGTGTCTCAGTCTGACTCTTACTGCGGTGCCACTGAGATGTTGCTGAGGATGTAGGCGGTACCACTACACTGCTGGGGACAGGGCTAGAAATGTCTCCCTCTTGTTCACCTTCCACCGCGATCATATCTTCCCCTAATTCTTCATCCCCAACAACAGCAATGGGTTCAGTTTTACTTTTTCCTTAGCAAAGTAGATGAGCCTCCCACTGGATACTGTGGTGGATTTTGAGATGACTTGTTTGGCCTCTGGTACCATCGTTTGTACCAAGCTTACCCCGCCTAACAGCATGTCAACACATTGAGCATATAGCAATGTTCTCCTCCTTACTGCTAACCAAAAAGAAGTCCCAAACTGGGGAGGAGAACTTTCTGGCGCTGCTGGATGTGCCACTTTCAATACCAGATGAACTGGAGGGTGGGCTTGGAATATGACTCTGTGAAGCTACACTAACACTACCTACTGAGGTGGTGGTTGAGCTGGATGCAGGTCCCTGCCCGGCCTTTGCAAATGCAAATTTGGAAGCTGGAGTTTGTGGTGGTGTTACCTGTGTTGGTGGTATCCGTGCTATATCCCTTGCAGCCGTTTTGTATAGGGTAATAATATTAGACTGGCTCGTCATCATCACCCCCCTCTTGTACATCTACCTCCATAACTCTAAGGCTTTCTGGAACCTTCCTTTTCACTAGCCTTGCCTTTGGCGTGCATCACTCTCAGACTGAGCTGGTGGATTCCAAGTGGCATCTTGATCATCAGAAGCGGGGCTTGAAGAAGATGATGGACTAACCCTCCTTTTCCTTTCTGGGGGTCTGGAAGACAATGGATCTTCTGAAACAGTGGCTTGCTCCACTTTGTCTGCAGGAAGCTTGATTTCCTGAAATGCCCCTACTACAGGAGGAACAGCTACTATTGTGGGCTGTTGTTGTGGCTGTTCTTGCTGCTGTTCTTCCGGCTGCGGCTGTTCTTGCAGCTGTAGCTGTACTTGCAGCTGCTGCTGTTTTTGCAGCTGCTGCTGTTCTTGCGGCTGCTTCTGTTCTTGCGGCTGCTGTTCCTGCTGCACCTGCAGCTGCCCACTTATCTGCTGAGTTTCTGCCTGCATTGATTGTGTACTACTTTGCGATAATGACATTTCAACATCGCTGCTCGTTAGTAGACTGGCTACCTCTGCGACACTCATGGGCTTGGGCCTAGGTTGGTGGGGCTGGCCCGCTGACGCAGAGGTGCTGCTCCCAGCTTGGTCCCCGGACAACGCTGCTGCAGGCGTAATTTTTTTTTTCCTCACAGAAACCTGGGGCGGCACACCAGTCTTGGTAAGTGCCACTTCCCTTTCCTGTTCCTTCTTCTCACTGACAACTTTCTTGGTACTGGAGGACCGGTTACCTTTCTTTGGGCCCATCTTCTTTAGATGTCAGCAGGACGCAGGTCCACAAGTTGCAGAGATGTCTGTGGTCACATGTGGACGTGACGTGGTGCGCAGCTGGACTTCTGTCTGGCAGTACAACGGGTGATGATGATGATGAGACCTCCTTTGTTGTTGTTGTTCAATTACTACTAGTACAAACAAACAAATAACAGATATAGTGTAGCCATTTGTGAGACTTTGTCAACAAGGGCTTTCATGGTATACTGTGTACACTACATTCTCAGTAAGGATAGGAATGTAGAAAAACAACAACAAAAATGCAAATGTAATGGAAGTGGACCCTGTTTGGCATTAAATTATTTGCTCATCACATCATTCAGGGAGCTGCTGCTGACAAAGGGGATGGATGGAAGCAGTAAGCCAAGAGGAAAAACAATCAAGGCCTATATGGCAAAAGCAGCACACTAATGACTCCCACCAGAAATGGCCACCAGCCACATGGACACTCACAAATCACAAGCAACAAGCAGGAGGCCTGGAAAACAATGTACTGACAAAAGGTCTATAATAGCCAGGCAAAGGATGCATGCTAAACCACACTGCTTTGCCTCTAATGCAATAAAATGCAAAAACGAAAATCCACAGGACTAAACATGGTCTGCAAGGTACACAACAACAACACACCACACACAACAAAGGCATTTATTTAACACACACCCAAAAACCGAAATAACCCCAAAAATATACATTTTGCAATTCAATCCAATGCCATCCATGCCCTAAAGGATGTTTAAATTGAACAGAACACACAGAAACAGTTGTTTCATGCACCTGTGACTACCTCTGAAACCTACTGGATGAAAGGCCTGTTGGCAGACTAGGCCACAAGCTTGCAGGCCTATGGCAAAAGCACACTACCGGGCTTCAAAACGGCCACCAGCCTCGAGCAACAGAACCGTGAGTCAGGGAGTGGTCTGGGAGTGCGGCAGTTGCTCTTGGCCCAACAGGAGTGCGCAGCTCTGCTGATGGATGAGGCATGACAAGTCTAGCTGGCAACGCGCAGCAGAGTGTACCAATGGGGGGACAAATCGAGTAAGATGTTGCATCGCCTTTGTCAGGGCACCTTTCACACTCAGGCCCTACCGGGAATTTTGGACCCGGCGGGGACCCAAATTACCGATCCTCCTGCTATTGCAGAGAGCTTTGCTACATATTTCGCGGACCTTTATGCCCCTCGCCACAGTCGAGAAATTTATTAGAGATCTGCCACCTAAGGCGCTGTCAGACAAGCTGCGGGATCAGCTGCAGGCCCCCTTGTCGACGAGGAACTGGGAGCGGCCCTGGGGGAACTCAACCCTGGGAAAGCGCCTGGACTCAATGGGTTTCCGAGTGAGTTTTTTCGTCGGTACAACGTGCAATTGACCCAACATTACCGGGCGGTGGTGGAGGAGGCCCGGGACAAGGGTGTGCTTTCCCCGGACTGGAGACACGCAGAGGTGGTGGTGTTTCATATGCCCGGGCGTCCCCCAGAACATCACGCCTCCTACCGCCCCATTTCCCTCTGAAATGTGGAGGCCAAAGTCCTGGCGAAGGCGCTGGCCAATCGACTATTTCCCCATATCGCGTCACTTGTGCACCCCGATCAGGCAGGGTTCATGCCTCAATGGGCCACACAGACTCTTTATTGCACATTTGTTTATGATTTGTTTCGATTTTTGATGGTAAATCGGACATAAGGGGTTTTCAGTGGGTTTGTAACATTTTGCGAGCACTGTTTAGCATTAATAGGCACTTAACTGTGGGGTGGGATGTGAAAGATCATGTGGTTGGTTAACACTGATAGGTACTTAACTGAGGGGTGGGATGTGAAAGAACAGGTGGTGGGTTTACACCTATGATCACGGAGGAGGGGCGGGTAACAACAGTTTAAAAATTGGGACGAACAACATGGTGGCGCTTAATTTAATCACGATCACGAAGGAGGAGGTTGATGCGCCGTGAAATTTTACATCAGGTATGCTAAAGGGGGTTGGTTAAGGGTGTTTAAACCAGAGAAGGGGAAGGAATGAAGAGGAAGGGAGGTTCGGGTAATCGGGCACGGAAGATTTTAAGTTGATGAAGGATTGTTTTTGACAGGCAGTTGATTTATGGGGTGGGGGTTAAAAAGCACTTAGTTGTCGAGGTCTTGATTTTGGAGAGAATCTGGGGATTTATTTAGTAGGTTACACGCAATGTATTACATCTTTTTAGTTGAAGTTAAAAAATTTAGTTGGGTGATTATGAAGGTGTTTTAATCAGAATGCTTTGTAATTTACTTGTTAAGGTGGATATAATTTAAACAAATATTTTTTATGGGTTTCATGTTATGTGATCGTAACATATACATCTTTATAATTCATAGATACTCCTGAGGAAGGTTTTGCTAAAACCGAAATGCATTAAGTAATGAAAATGTACAGAATCTGGTGGATATTCGGAAATTCAATATATATTCATGTATAGGCCTGGATGGGCAATACACGGAATTTAACAACCAAAAAATTTTACGGATTTCATCTTTTGACGTGATGTCTTCACCAAATGGATAAAACATGTTTAAAAGGAAAGAAATAAATTTGATAAAAATTGGATTACAATGGTTGATGAGTATTAATTTGGAAATACCAAAGTGCATACGCTGTGCAACCCGCGTGTGACCTGCTAACACAGCGGGCCACCACTACTCAGAATATTATGCCCTGGTGTGAAAGGAACGGCACACCATTCACGGGTGCTGCACGCAAAATTGAAAAAAAAGAGGTTATTCTACAGTAAAGTGAAATATACAAGGTGTGCTTCAGGACATTCTCCGTTTTGTCGTAATACTAACCGTTTCACCACCTGTTAGCACCCTGTCAAGAGGAAAGTATAAACTGAGCACGAAAGAGAAAATCATGCTTCACGTCAAAAGAGACACATCACGTTCGGATTACGAAGAAGTCACTAACACAGACTCTTTATTGCACATTTGTTTATGATTTGTTTCGATTTTTGATGGTAAATCGGACATAAGGGGTTTTCAGTGGGTTTGTAACATTTTGCGAGCACTGTTTAGCATTAATAGGCAATTAACTGTGGGGTGGGATGTGAAAGATCATGTGGTTGGTTAACACTGATAGGTACTTAACTGAGGGGTGGGATGTGAAAGAACAGGTGGTGGGTTTACACCTATGATCACGGAGGAGGGGCGGGTAACAACAGTTTAAAAATTGGGACGAACAACATGGTGGCGCTTAATTTAATCACGATCACGAAGGAGGAGGTTGATGCGCCGTGAAATTTTACATCAGGTATGCTAAAGGGGGTTGGTTAAGGGTGTTTAAACCAGAGAAGGGGAAGGAATGAAGAGGAAGGGAGGTTCGGGTAATCGGGCACGGAAGATTTTAAGTTGATGAAGGATTGTTTTTGACAGGCAGTTGATTTATGGGGTGGGGGTTAAAAAGCACTTAGTTGTCGAGGTCTTGATTTTGGAGAGAATCTGGGGATTTATTTAGTAGGTTACACGCAATGTATTACATCTTTTTAGTTGAAGTTAAAAAATTTAGTTGGGTGATTATGAAGGTGTTTTAATCAGAATGCTTTGTAATTTACTTGTTAAGGTGGATATAATTTAAACAAATATTTTTTATGGGTTTCATGTTATGTGATCGTAACATATACATCTTTATAATTCATAGATACTCCTGAGGAAGGTTTTGCTAAAACCGAAATGCATTGAGTAATGAAAATGTACAGAATCTGGTGGATATTCGGAAATTCAATATATATTCATGTATAGGCCTGGATGGGCAATACACGGAATTTAACAACCAAAAAATTTTACGGATTTCATCTTTTGACGTGATGTCTTCACCAAATGGATAAAACATGTTTAAAAGGAAAGAAATAAATTTGATAAAAATTGGATTACAATGGTTGATGAGTATTAATTTGGAAATACCAAAGTGCATACGCTGTGCAACCCGCGTGTGACCTGCTAACACAGCGGGCCACCACTACTCAGAATATTATGCCCTGGTGTGAAAGGAACGGCACACCATTCACGGGTGCTGCACGCAAAATTGAAAAAAAAGAGGTTATTCTACAGTAAAGTGAAATATACAAGGTGTGCTTCAGGACATTCTCCGTTTTGTCGTAATACTAACCGTTTCACCACCTGTTAGCACCCTGTCAAGAGGAAAGTATAAACTGAGCACGAAAGAGAAAATCATGCTTCACGTCAAAAGAGACACATCACGTTCGGATTACGAAGAAGTCACTAACACAGACTCTTTATTGCACATTTGTTTATGATTTGTTTCGATTTTTGATGGTAAATCGGACATAAGGGGTTTTCAGTGGGTTTGTAACATTTTGCGAGCACTGTTTAGCATTAATAGGCAATTAACTGTGGGGTGGGATGTGAAAGATCATGTGGTTGGTTAACACTGATAGGTACTTAACTGAGGGGTGGGATGTGAAAGAACAGGTGGTGGGTTTACACCTATGATCACGGAGGAGGGGCGGGTAACAACAGTTTAAAAATTGGGACGAACAACATGGTGGCGCTTAATTTAATCACGATCACGAAGGAGGAGGTTGATGCGCCGTGAAATTTTACATCAGGTATGCTAAAGGGGGTTGGTTAAGGGTGTTTAAACCAGAGAAGGGGAAGGAATGAAGAGGAAGGGAGGTTCGGGTAATCGGGCACGGAAGATTTTAAGTTGATGAAGGATTGTTTTTGACAGGCAGTTGATTTATGGGGTGGGGGTTAAAAAGCACTTAGTTGTCGAGGTCTTGATTTTGGAGAGAATCTGGGGATTTATTTAGTAGGTTACACGCAATGTATTACATCTTTTTAGTTGAAGTTAAAAAATTTAGTTGGGTGATTATGAAGGTGTTTTAATCAGAATGCTTTGTAATTTACTTGTTAAGGTGGATATAATTTAAACAAATATTTTTTATGGGTTTCATGTTATGTGATCGTAACATATACATCTTTATAATTCATAGATACTCCTGAGGAAGGTTTTGCTAAAACCGAAATGCATTGAGTAATGAAAATGTACAGAATCTGGTGGATATTCGGAAATTCAATATATATTCATGTATAGGCCTGGATGGGCAATACACGGAATTTAACAACCAAAAAATTTTACGGATTTCATCTTTTGACGTGATGTCTTCACCAAATGGATAAAACATGTTTAAAAGGAAAGAAATACATTTGATAAAAATTGGATTACAATGGTTGATGAGTATTAATTTGGAAATACCAAAGTGCATACGCTGTGCAACCCGCGTGTGACCTGCTAACACAGCGGGCCACCACTACTCAGAATATTATGCCCTGGTGTGAAAGGAACGGCACACCATTCACGGGTGCTGCACGCAAAATTGAAAAAAAAGAGGTTATTCTACAGTAAAGTGAAATATACAAGGTGTGCTTCAGGACATTCTCCGTTTTGTCAATGGGCCACCCGGCACAATATCAGAAGGGCTCAGGTGGCGATTGCGGCGATTCAATGACTTGAGGAACCGGTGGCACTGCTTTTTGCGGACATGGACAGGGCGTTTGATTCCCTGAGCTGGGTCTACCTGTTTGCTCTGCTTCCCAGACTCAACCTGGGCCCACGCTTTCTTTCCTACATGAAACTCCTGTATACGAGGTTGACAGCATTGGTGCGGGTTGCGGGTGCCGCCTCCTCCACCTTTGCTATTCAGAGGGGAACGTGGCAGGGATGCCCCCATCGCCGTATCTGTTCGCCCTTGCCATGGACCCCTTGGCGGCCTGGGTGCGTGTGGACGACCAGGTACGGGGATTTGAATGGGCCACGGGCCTTTCCGATAGAATTGCGCTGTAAGCGGATGACGTTCTCTTTTTCCTGACGGCAGTCGACAGGACGGGGCCACAGCTTCTGCGTATAATGCAGATCTTTAGGAAAACGTCGGGTCTGTTCATGAATCCCCGCAAATCCACATTGTGGGTGCTGGAAGGTCAGACGGGAGTGGGCTCGTGGCCCCCCGCGGTCCAGTCGGCTGCAGGTGGATTGAAATATCTGGTGGTGGTACTTTCGGATGTACCGGCTGTGGCCTGGGAGCGTAACCTGACACCTGTGTGGGATCGGGTTCGTGCAGAACTTAAGTCCTGGTCTTGCATGCCCCTGACACTGTTTGGCAGATCGGCGATCTTCAAAATGGTGGCGCTCCCCCGACTTCTCTACCAGCTGCAGAATCACCCGTATCCGATCCCGCCTAGATGGTTCCGACTGGTGAACTCTGTGTTGGGGCATTTTCTGTGGGAAGGAGGGAAGGTGCGAGTGGCCATACATACATGCTTCTTATCCACCTATTGTGGTGGACTGGCATCCCCGGATCTCCTCTCGTATTATCAGGCCTCACACCTGCTGGTCCTCAATGAGTGGTGGTATGGAGAGAAGGAGGACCCGGCGTACGCACTGGAACGCTACCTTATGGGGCATAACACACTTCATACACTTTTGTACTCGGCGCGGCTACGGAGCGCGCTGCCATCAGTTACGCGGGTGGTGTTCATGGTTTGGAGTGACATGCCCCTGTGGAAAAACATATATTGGGCAGACGACACAAGCCATTAAGATGCGGATTTTACAGCATAAATCACGCATACGTCACAGGACCTTAGGGGCTCCTATGGTCCAACACTACATCGAAATGAATCATGATGAGAATGAATTAAATTGGTCTGTTCTGGTGGTGGTGAAAGCCCCCAATAAAATAGCCATGCAAAACAACTTGAATTGCCTAGAGGCTCGCATGATAGAAAGATATCATACGTCCACGCAAGGATTGAATGATCATGATGAAATGTGGGCTTTAATCTGAATATTTGAACACCTTAAGATTTAATATCTTAAGATTGACCTTATAACCGTCTAAAGGACATGTAAGGAGGAATGGAAGATTGAATCCAAGACTCTGATGCTATGTTGCGTTGCATTAATAGTTATAATGCTTCTCTATTGTTTATGCTTTAGTCATCATGCATTATATTTAGTTTAGAGGTGTACAGCTGTGTGTATATATTGGATATAATATAATTGTTGTGAGGATATGTGTCTTAATTGTTCAATCCTTTGTGTGTTTTGTATAGATTGGTTTGTTGAATTTGTGACTGCCCTATAAGACTTTGTCCTGTTGGTAGAGGTACCTTACTTAGAAATAGAGGTACCTGTACCTAATATGGGGATTTTTAATATGGAGTAGCTGAGAGTAGATTCTCTGGTTTGAAAAGTACGGCTATTGTAGATCTACAGGTAAGCGCTAGGATTTATTTCATTTTTTGTTTTTAATTGTATTATTTTTGTGAATTTCCTATGGTGTATTCGTTTTTATAAAGGGATGGGTAGGAGATGGATTTTTATCATAGGCTCCCTAGTATAATTATAACCCATGCGGCACGAGTAGGCACAGACTTGAGTGTTCCATGGTAGACTTATGATGAGCAATGGCCCGTTATCATGGCCACGATATTGCCGAGATTTGCAATATGGAGGATGCTTCTCGTGAAGACTGTGAGTCTTATTTCTATTTTCATGCCCCTATGACGTAATCATGCACGCCGGGAAGAGGAGATATTATACGGTGTGGCGGGCGACTAGCGGATGCATTTTTGCGGCAGTTTATTCATAGAGAGGAAGAGGGGTGATTGATATCCCCAGAATCGAGTAAAAGTAAGTTCTGTGATGTTGAGCGCGGTAGCGACATGCGCTCGTTATTTTGAGCTTATATATCGGAAGGGGTAGCTCATTTAAACTTTATGTGTCCCAGCAATATAGGTTGAGCATGATTTTTGATTATACGGCATGATGATGAGACGAAGATGGTGAATGAACATACTCTTACGGAGGGAGCTCCACCATTTGCTGTGGGAGGTAAGCGCAAGGATGGCGAGATTTATCCGGACTTAGTGCATTCTGATTATGAGAAGAGGCGCTTGAGTATATAAGAGTTTTGTACATTGTTTTTTCAGGTGTACTGTATCCTGAGCACCTAGATAATTAGGAGTTGCTGTATATTACGAATTTTGGTCTTTTTGATGGTTTGAAAGATGTAATTTTTAGCGTTTTCAGTTTTTTGACACTGGGTATTTTTGATTGCGGCAATATGGACTTTATTTCTATTTTTCTTCTCTGAAGTCACCCTTTTGGTGGGGTTTAGTGGTAAGCTCTCTTATGTTTGGCACTGGGTGCATGTAGTGAAATTATTTTTGAGTAGATTATTACTTTAAAAGTTGTTAGTAGGATTGACACAGGTTTGTTGGTGTTTGAAATGGGCACTGAGGGCAGTCACTATTCTTAACCAGCTTGTTCCTTACATAGCGGAGGGTTGAAGTAATATTGTTATTATTATTTTTGTTTCTGTACAGTAATGTATTAACCCTGTCCTGAGGAGGCCTAAGAAGTATTAAGGCTGAAACGTGGTCACGTAGACACTTCTTATGGAGGAGTCGCTGGAATTATAGTGATTGTTTGGAATTGTAGGATGGCACACTAGAACGACATGTACTAGTTGACTAACCTTAAGTGTACCACCTGGACTACCTCTTAGTGGTCCTTCCAGAATTGTAAGGCGGACTCAAGCGAGAATAATTTTCACAGGGTTATTGTGTTATACATTGATGTCCTTTTGGTTTATGTATAGAATGTTGTAATTTATGTCATTTTTGTGTATTTTTCTTCTAGATTAGGTGCTATTTTCTATGTAGATTGTAAACATGTTTTGATACAATTCATCAAGAATAATAATTGTGGAGAGGGTGATTAAATGTGCTCTACTCAGAAATGTCTTTGTATTTATTCCTTTATACCATTTGTTATTGTATAAAACTACGCGTTGTCCCCTAGCCTGCAGGGCCTGGAGTCCATACCCGAGTTTAGTCCCATGGAAGCGAAAGTCTTTATGGGGGATCTGCAAGACAAAAAGATCTCGCGTGAAGAAATTCAGGGAGGCAACCAAGATGGCCGCGTAGGCTTACGGCTCTCGAGGGCCTCCGCAACCTCCCACGTCTATAGATGAACTTGCGCTGAGGTGCCACCCGTTTTCCAAATTCAGATCGGACGGCGGGACCCGGAATGGTTGCACTCCGAAGTTTGCGGCCTGCTCTTGCCTTGGTCCCGATCTCGAGCTGGTGAAGTGCCCGGGTACGAAGTGAACAACAGCGGCTGTCTGGGCTTGATCTGCCACGGACCCCGCACTTTCACTTTCGTTTTCAAGCTTGTTCTCTGATATCGGCTGAGAGACTTTGGTGTTTCAGAGGGGCGCGGACGGCGAAGTGTCTGGCCTGACTCTCGGACTATACATGGGCTGACTGTCGGCGACGGCTGTGTTCAATTGAATTAGCTACCTGGTCCCTTTTTCCTGGTGCGGGCGGGTGCCAGCCTTGGTGGCCTCCGGACGATGGCGGGGAGACAAGTCGAAACCCAAGTCAACCCGGAGGGGTGCCTATACCCAGGTCAATAACATGGATCGATATGCGCAGGCAAAGGGATCCCCTGGTGGCTCGCATAAATCGCCTGAGACGTCTAAGGAGGTCTCAGGCCCATCGTCAGAGTTGACCCTGCTGGACGTCATGGGCGCCATTGAGGAGATGAAGACCGCTGTGGGTCAGCAGTTTGATACCTTGGCTCATAAACTGGACGCGGTCCTGATCGATGTGAATTTGGTCAGGGCAGACCTGTCCAAAACTAACGAGCGGGTCGACTCCTTGAGTCAAGCGGCGTCGAGCCTAACTGTGGACGTGGCCGCCCTGCAGACGGAGGTCCGTAGGTTGCGGCTAGCCAGTGACCTGACGGACCGTCGACTTGAGGACTCCGAAAGCAGGGCTAGACGGAACAATGTTCGTATCATTGGAGTGCCGGAAAGATCGGAGGAATCTGCTGCGGATCTTTTTGTGGAGGATCTGGTGACCAATCGTCTCGCGCCCAAGGGACTGAGCAAGTTCTTTGCGGTGGAGCGGGCCCACAGGATTCCGGGTGGTGCGCCCAAGGTGGGTGCTCCCCCGCGGCCTATAATCGCCCGACTCTTTAACTTTCGGGATAGGGATGCTATCCTTCAGGCGTCGAGGGTGGCCGGGCCGCTGAAGTTTGAGAACTCCAATGTCAGCTTTTACCCGGACTTCACGCATGCGGTCCAGAAACAACGGCTGGGATTTTTGGGTGTCAAACGGCGCTTGAGGGACATGGAGCTGAAATATGCGATGTTATTCCCGGCGAGGCTGCGGGTTGAGTTCCAGGGTCGTTCCCACTTTTTCGACCGGCCGGAGGCGGTTGCAGACTGGTTGGATGCCCTGCCTCGGGGACAGGATCGAGACAGTCGGATGGCGGAGAGCGGACGGGATTTGGTGGAGCAGGACTAGAACTTGGTTCCTGGTGATGGACTGGACTGGTGACGTTTTGTACCTTGGCTCAATTGGACCCTAGTTTGGCACAATATGCCCTCCAAATGCCTGGGGGTTGTGGGGAGCTTATTGGGGTCCTTTCCTCCTTCTGGGGTTCTTTTTGTGGTATATGTTAGGGCGACAGGCACACTGCAAGTTGGGGGGGCTGTTTGGGCTCAAGCAGGAGTGCAGGGAGGGGGGAGTTGTGGTTTGGGGATTGTGGGGGAGGGGGGTTGTTGGGGATTGTTTGTTTGTTTCGCAAGGCAATGTGAAGTTCTCTGCTGACCTATCCGGGTTGTGCTTCCCGGGATGTGGGTATCATGCACGGGAGTGGGATGGGGGGTAGGGGATTGAGAATCCTTTCGTGGAATGTGAATGGACTGGGGGACAGGATCAAGCGCGGGGTGGTGTTGCAGTTTTTTAAGCGGATTTCGCCCGACATTGTTTTCCTGCAGGAGACACATTTGATTGGGAACTCCTTCCATGCCCTAAATAGGAGGGGCTATCGCCTTGCCGCTCACTCTGGTTTCACTTCTGGCTCTAGGGGAGTGGGCATTTTGGTTAGGGCCTCTCTCCCATTGGAAGTGGACGAGGTGCTTCACGATGATAGGGGGCGCTATGTGGCACTGGTGGGGAGATGGGAGGGTAGGACTATTTCGCTCGTGGCTGTGTATGTGCCTCCGGGGTTACAGACGGCAACATTTGCTGATTTGGGGCGTTTGGTACTGCGACTCCCTGGGGGGGTTCTGGTGTTGGGGGGTGACTTTAATGCCGTTATCTCCGGGTTGGAGGACCGTCACCCCCCCAGGGATCTCCCTAGGGCTCAGGCCTGGTTGGGTAGCTTTTTGGACACTTTGGGACTTGTAGATTGCTGGAGATTGATGCACCCGGGATAGGCGCAATATACCTTTCACTCGGGGGCCCATGGGAGTCTCTTGAGACTTGATTACATGCTTATGCCGGCGATCCAAGCTGGGATGATTGGGGAGGTGCGTCATTTAGCCCGAGGTATTTCTGACCATTCCCCTATATGGTTGCAACTGAAGGTTGTCCCTGGGGCAGAGGGGAGAGTGGCACCCATTAGCCCCTGGCATCTACGTAACCCTAAGATCCGCGCGGAACTGGTCAAGTCCACTGATCACTACTTCAATGATAATGTGGGGTCGGTGTCGTCGGCCGTCTCCCTATGGGAGGCTTATAAAGTGGTGAACAGGGGGCAGGCCTTGTCCCTTATCTCCCATGCTAAGAGGTGCGAGAGAGCAGAGGTGGTTTGCCTGGAAACTGAAATAGCTGAAAAGGAGGAGGACTTGGAGCGGGGAGTTACTGATGAGAAATTGCATGTTCTCAGCCTCAAACAATCAGATTATAGAGCGCTAGTCACGGAAGCCGCTAAAGGGATGAGTAGAGAGCAGCAAGGACAACTGTATGATGTGGGGGATAAGGTCGGAAAGTTGATTGCTTGGTTGGATAAGACGGAGAGAGCGAGCAGGGTGGTGCCCGTTGTGGAGAGAATGGATGGAGTGCGTGTGACTGACCCGGTGGAGATCGTTGACTGCTTCGCGGCTCATTTCCGCGGGGTATACTCTCCGGTTTCTGTGCGTTCAGAGGAGGATTCTCATCTGTTGCTTAGAGACATTGCATTGCCAACCCTATCGGAGGCTGATGCAGTATTGATGGAGGCGAGGTTGTCGTCAGATGAGATCGCTCTGGCCACCCGCTCGATCGCATCGGGTAAAGCTGTGGGTCCTAATGGTCTTCCCATCGAACTATATAAGTTGCGTCCCGATAAGATAGCGCCGTATCTTCGGGACATGTTTTAAGCGGCACGTGCGGCGGGCTTCCTCCCCCCTGACCAACGCCTCGCCAACATAGTTGTGATACACAAAGAGGGGAAGCCGCGAGATCGCTGCGCCTCCTATAGGCCCATTTCGCTGTAGAACGCAGAACCCAAAATTCTGGCTAAGGTATTGGCTAATCGACTGGTTCGGGTCGTGGGCGACTTGATTCATCAGGATCAGTCCGGTTTTATACCCCATCGGAATACCGCTCTAAATTTGAAGCGGTTGCACGGCGTGCTTGCTAGAGCGGAATTTATACGTGATCCGGCCATCTTGGCATCTTTAGATGCTACTATGGCGTTCGACACTTTGGAGTGGCCATATATTTGGGCCGTGTTGGGGAAATTTGGGTTCGGCCCTGAGTTTATTAGTTGGGTAAAATTACTATATGCTGACCCACTGGCTCAGGTGGTGGTGAATGGTAGGGTGTCGGCTCCCTTCGCACTGGGGAGAGGTACGCGGCAGGGATGTCCGTTATCACCCCTTCTCTTTGCGCTTTCTTTGGAGCCTCTCGCCGCCTGGTTGCGTTGGGAGCCGTCGTTGCGAGGCATTAGATGGACGCCGGAGTTTGAAGACCGTGTCTCCCTGTCAAGAATTCCTGTCATGCGAGGGGAGGAAAACGGTAACCAGCGTAAACGGACTACATCTCCCAGGATGCTTAGCGGTTGAGAGGTTATGTAAACAGGAGAGCTGTTACATAACTCAAGGAAAACACGCCCTTATGTAAACAGGAGAGCTGTTACATAACTCAAGGGAAAACACGCCCTTATGTAAACAGGAGAGCTGTTACATAACTCAAGGGAAAACACGCCCTTATGTAAACAGGAGAGCTGTTACATAACTCAAGGAAAACACGCCCTATAAAGGGAGGAACCGGGAGGTACAAGGCTGTCGGATATTGTGTTTACACCGACGTACCTGCTTCGTGAAGAGCAGTGTTCCGGAGTGGTGCTCCAGTAAGGCAAGAACGGAGGTAGGTCGAGTCGTTACTCCCTGGGCCGTGTCTTGCCCCATCGTCACCTGTGAAGGACCCGGAAGCTCTACCGGTCAACCATTGAGCTTCGCTTTTTGACTCGGCTGAGTCAAAGCGCAGTGGCGCTTTTGCTGGTTGGAGTCGTAACTCCCAGCCCGACCAGAGATACAGGGACTGCCAGCTGTAACGCACACCAGGAGGTGTTTGCCGCGTTACAGACTCGGAAGTCCACAGGATCGATCGAGCGGCTGCTCTCGGTTCAGTCTTCTTGCTTTTGATTGGGGTATCGGTGACGCATCACCAGGAGGTGACTCCGCGTCCCGGTGCAGTCGGAGGAAGAGGTTGAGCGGCTGCTCCCTTCAGGTAGAGACCCCGGCTGGGTGTTTCCCTGACTCCTCGATTCTCCCCAACACTCGTCGTGCCCCTCACAGCCTACCGATTGGCATTGTCGGCCATTTCATTTCTGCCCTCTGTTGGCATACGCCGGGATCGGCGTATATGCAGAGGACGGTTAGGACCATCCGTGCTGTGGGCTGGTAACGTACTTAGCCTGGAGGATTCCAGTGACTATAACTTTTGTTTATTCGTTGTATTGTTTTTGCCTTCATTAAAATAACTAACCCTTCACAAGTGGTTGCGTCCTCATTATCGTGTCTGTTAAACGATCCTGAGACGTTCAGGGCGTTACAAAATATCCGACCGTAATAACACTAACTGTCTCCCGGTCGATAACAGACATGGCAACACTTGATGATGTGCTGGCTGCTTTAGCGACCGTGCAAGTTGAAGTGGCTGCCTCTAGGCAAGAAACAGTCGATGTAAAAGCCAGACTGGATGCTATCCAATTGGACCCGCTCACGCCCAGCACCTCCCTCACGAACCAGACCCCTGCGGTAGTAGTGGAAATGCCGGTAGCCATCCCCTTGGCAACACCAGAGAGGTACAGTGGGGATCCTAACACAGTGCAGGTATTCCTCACACAAGTGGCGCTACATTTATCGTGCAAACCAAAGGCGTTCCCCACGAGTCAGGCTCGTGTGGCTTTCCTTATTTCCTATTTGGCTGGAAACGCGGCACAATGGGCCGTACCTCTGGTGAGCAGGGACGACCCCATCTTATGTGATTGGGGTGCTTTTCGCGAGGAATTCCTGAAGGTATTCGACAGAAGGGCTGACTCGTACACGGCGGACCGTGAAATGCTTGAGTTGAGACAGGGATCCAACGACCTGGTGCAGTATCTCAACGCGTTCCGACGGCTAGTTGCGGAAACCAAGTGGCCTGTTGCTAAACAGACGGCGCTCTTCCATCACGGGCTGTGCGATGAGCTCAAAGACGCCGTGGCTCATATTGACCCTCAACCCAAGACATGTGAGGGCCTTATCAACCTGGTATTACGGCTGGAACATAGGCTGAGTGAAAGAAAAGGGGATCATGGGAGAAAAGGAAAATCCCTTCCATCCTATGTGACGGTGGGAAGTCCTGAAACTTCCACCGCATCCAAGGGAGAACCCATGGACATCGGCGCAATACGAGCGAGCCTCACAGCCACGGAGAAAGAGTCACGCCGTAAACAAGGATTGTGCCTATATTGTGGCAAAAAAGGCCACTACGTACGTGAATGCCCTGCCAAACCGAAGACGTCACGTTATCGGGCCAACCAGTCGGTAACAGCCGTGGTGGACATACCGGCGGAAAACTAGAGGACTCCCAGACCAAAGAAGGGGCATCTCGGAGTCACTCATCCATCCCTTCACTCTCCAACTCGGTCACTAAGGGACACCGACACCTGTTTCTCACGGTGCACGTGGGAGTGCATGACCAGTGGATACCCGTTGTGGCCATGGTGGATTCAGGGGCCACTGGCATGTTTATGGACCACAACGAGGCATGCAGGCTAGGGCTAGTGCTTCTTCCCAAAGCTGTACCCGAAGACGTCTATGCTGTAGACGGAAGGCGATTGGTGACGGGGCCCATCGGGCAGCACACGGGGGTCCTTCCGATGAGATATGGGAGGAACCATTTGGAACAAATCGATTTTAACATCATCCGAGCGCCCCAATATGGCGTCATATTGGGATTGCCGTGGCTACAGAAACACAACCCCTCTGTGGATTGGCCAACACATCGCGTCGAAATGACGTCACCGTATTGCATCCTGCATTGTGGAAAAAGAACGGAATCCCTTGACGCAGATGAGAGCGGGAGTCAGACGGTGGCTACAGCGGCAGAAAAAGATGTGGCTCTCCCCCAGGCTTATCACAGTTTTGAGGATGTATTTGATGAGGTGAAGGCGGAAGTGCTACCACCACATAGACAGTTTGACTGCCAGATTGACCTGGTGCCAGGGGCCAGCGTTCCCAGCGGCAGGCTGTATGCCCTGACGGAGCCTGAAAACGTGCATCTCCGGGGGTACCTGGATAAACTCCTCAAGCTAGGATTCATCCGCCCGTCCAAGTCTCCGGCCGCCTCGCCACTCTTCTTCATCCCGAAAGCTAATGGGGAGCTGAGAGCCTGTGTGGACTTTAGGGCATTGAATGCGATAACCATAAAGAATCTGTACCCCTTGCCTCTCATCAGTGTACTGCTGGAACAGGTCAAGAAAGCTCGTATCTACACCAAGTTGGATTTGAAAGGGGCATACCATCTGGTGCGCATGAGGGACGGAGACGAGTGGAAGACCGCCTTTAAGACCAGGTTCGGCCTTTTTGAGTACCTCGTCATGCCGTTCGGTCTGTGCAACGCCCCGGCAGCCTTTCAGTACTTTTTGAATGAGGTATTCAGAGAGGAGTTGGATATCTACGTGGTCGTATATATCGACGACATCCTCATCTACTCGTCCAGTGTGGAGGAGCACGTACACCACGTCAATGCTGTGCTCCAAAAGCTGAGGGAAAACAAGCTGTTTTGTAAACTCAGCAAGTGTGACTTCCACGTCACGTCCGTGGAATTCCTCGGAGTGATGCTGAGTCCAGAGGGACAGGAGATGGCAGAACGAAAGATCAAGGCGGTGAAAGAATGGCCGGTGCCCCAAAGCGTGAAGGACGTCCAAAGTTTCATTGGCTTCGCCAACTTTTACAGGCGGTTTATAGATGGATTTTCAGGATTGGTGGCCCCAATCACACAGCTACTGAGGAAGTCCAAGGAGTTTGTCTGGTCCCCTGAAGCGAACACAGCCTTTGAGGCCCTGAAAAGCGCCTTTGGTAAGGCGCCGGTGTTGGCTCACCCCGATCCGGATCTCCCCTACGTGGTGGAAGCGGACGCTTCGGATGTGGCGCTGGGGGCTATCTTGTCCCAACGCAACCACGACACAGGGGTGCTTCATCCCGTTGCATACATGTCCCGCAAACTCAACGACGCCGAACGCAACTACCATATTGCGGAGAAGGAGCTTCTCGCAATCAAGGACGCCTTCACCGAATGGAGGCATTGGTTGATGGGGGCAAGACATGTGGTATCGGTGTACACGGACCATCGGAATCTACAGTTCATGACGGCCACAAGACACCTTTCTCCCAGGCAGCTGCGGTGGATGATCTTCTTTGCGGGGTTCAACTTCCGCATCACATATCGGCCGGGGACGGAAAACCGGAAGGCGGACGCCCTGTCCCGTCAATCTGCAGTTAAGGAACCATTGCCTGCGACCGAGCGTTCCATCATTTCCCCGAGGATGGTATTGGGGGTTATCCAACCGGATACTTTCCTGAGGGGAATAAAGAGAGGGATCAGGTCATTCGCATGGCGGAGGTGGCTCCTCAGTCACAGAGAATGGCAGCTGAAGGACGGGATACCCCTGAAGGGCAGGTGCCTGTTGATACCCTCGCCTAGGCTAAGGAAACAAGCATTCATCTGGTGCCATGACTCTCCATGCGCAGGTCATTTGGGCTTTGAAAAAACGGTGGCTAGCATGGGACGGCATTTCTGGTGGCCAACCATGAGAGTGGATGTCAGGAGGTGGGGACAGGAGTGTCCTACGTGTGCTACCATGAAGGCCGACCATGGCCGAACCCAAGGGCTCTTACATCCACTTCCGACCCCGGATAGACCATGGGATAGCATATCACTGGACTTCGTGGTGGGCCTACCGGTAGACCAGGGGATGACGGCAATACTGGTGGTGGTGGATTACTTGACGAAAATGGGGCACTTCATCCCCTGCAAGAGAGTCCCTACGGCCGGGGAATTGGCGTCACTACTCCTAAAGAATGTGGTACGACTGCATGGATTACCTGGGGTGATCGTGTCGGACCGGGGGTCGCAGTTTACTGCGCAATTCTGGAAGACTTGGTGCACTGCGCTGCATGTTAAGACCGCCCTGTCCACCAGCTACCACCCTCAAACGGACGGCCAAACCGAGCGCCTGAACCAAACGCTCAAACAGTATCTGCGATGTTTTGTGGACCAGGGCAGGGAAGAATGGGTCGACTTGCTATGGGTTGCAGAGATAGCCTATAACAACGCCACTCACAGCTCCACACAGTCATCTCCGTTCTATAGCAACTATGGCCAACATCCCAGGTTCTTGCCATTTCTACATCCGTTCAGAGAGGACAGGATTCCCGCCACAGCGGACAGGGTGGCACACATAAAAGACACGTTGATGCGCTCAAGGGCTGTCCTAATAGAGGCCAAGAGACGATACAAGGCTGCGGCCGACAGGAAGAGAAGGCCCGGGCCACTGTACCGCACTGGAGACTACGTCTGGATATCCACAAGAAACATGAGGTTTCGAAAGAACAGTGTGTTCCATCCCAAGTACATGGGCCCCTATCGCATTACCAAGTGTATGGGTCCCGTGAACGTGAAGGTGTGCTTGCCCCAGTCATTGCGGATACACCCTGTCTTTCATGTATCATTGCTCAAACCAGCACCCTCCAAGCCGTCTGGGACACCTAGGCCGGTATGCGTGGAGTCGGAGGTGGAGTATGAAGTGTCGGGCATACGGGCGTTCAAATGGCGCAGGGGGAAGCTGTGGTACCTGGTTGCGTGGAAAGGCTATGGCCCGGAGGAGCAATCATGGGAACCGGCTGAAGGGGTTCATGCTCCGCGCTTGGTCTCCTTGTTCCATCGGCTTTTTCCTGCCAGCGCTGGACCCGTGGGGAGCCGCTGAGAGGGAGGATGTACTGTCAAGAATTCCTGTCATGCGAGGGGAGGAAAACGGTAACCAGCGTAAACGGACTACATCTCCCAGGATGCTTAGCGGTTGAGAGGTTATGTAAACAGGAGAGCTGTTACATAACTCAAGGAAAACACGCCCTTATGTAAACAGGAGAGCTGTTACATAACTCAAGGGAAAACACGCCCTTATGTAAACAGGAGAGCTGTTACATAACTCAAGGGAAAACACGCCCTTATGTAAACAGGAGAGCTGTTACATAACTCAAGGAAAACACGCCCTATAAAGGGAGGAACCGGGAGGTACAAGGCTGTCGGATATTGTGTTTACACCGACGTACCTGCTTCGTGAAGAGCAGTGTTCCGGAGTGGTGCTCCAGTAAGGCAAGAACGGAGGTAGGTCGAGTCGTTACTCCCTGGGCCGTGTCTTGCCCCATCGTCACCTGTGAAGGACCCGGAAGCTCTACCGGTCAACCATTGAGCTTCGCTTTTTGACTCGGCTGAGTCAAAGCGCAGTGGCGCTTTTGCTGGTTGGAGTCGTAACTCCCAGCCCGACCAGAGATACAGGGACTGCCAGCTGTAACGCACACCAGGAGGTGTTTGCCGCGTTACAGACTCGGAAGTCCACAGGATCGATCGAGCGGCTGCTCTCGGTTCAGTCTTCTTGCTTTTGATTGGGGTATCGGTGACGCATCACCAGGAGGTGACTCCGCGTCCCGGTGCAGTCGGAGGAAGAGGTTGAGCGGCTGCTCCCTTCAGGTAGAGACCCCGGCTGGGTGTTTCCCTGACTCCTCGATTCTCCCCAACACTCGTCGTGCCCCTCACAGCCTACCGATTGGCATTGTCGGCCATTTCATTTCTGCCCTCTGTTGGCATACGCCGGGATCGGCGTATATGCAGAGGACGGTTAGGACCATCCGTGCTGTGGGCTGGTAACGTACTTAGCCTGGAGGATTCCAGTGACTATAACTTTTGTTTATTCGTTGTATTGTTTTTGCCTTCATTAAAATAACTAACCCTTCACAAGTGGTTGCGTCCTCATTATCGTGTCTGTTAAACGATCCTGAGACGTTCAGGGCGTTACACTCCCTTTACGCGGATGACATCCTTCTGTATCTCACCTCTCCCCGACAGTCGCTAATTGTATTGGTGGACGTACTGAATTCCTTTGGTCGCAACTCCGGCCTGGTCATCAACTGGGCCAAGTTGTGTGTTTACGTCCTCTCGGGTGAGGCCCCCCTCCTGCCACGGGATTGCCCTATCCAGATTGCTACCCTGGGGTTCAAATATTTGGGAATCTTTATCTCACTGGATCCCGCGGTCCGCTATGAGCGAAACCTTCTCCCTCCCCTCCAGCGATTGAAGGCCGACGTCGCGAGGTGGCGACGACTTCCGCTTTCGCCCCTCGGACGGGCGGCATTGTTTAAAATGATGTCGCTACCTCGCTTCTTGTACGCTTTGCAAAATACTCTAGATGTCGTGCCAGCCCGTTATTTCCGGGAGGTGGAGGGTCTTCAGCGCCAACTGTTTTGGGACGGGCGGCCGCGGATTGCTCTCGCCAAGTTGACGCTCCCTTGGTACGATGGGGGGTCGCCCTCCCCGATATTAAACGATACTATTGGGCGTCTTAGTTGGCGGCGGTGAACCACGGGATATACGGTCCTGCCTTGAATCCGGCCTTCGAGATGGATACATTTCTGCTCCCGGGTGGGGACTATAATAGGGCGCTGTACTCGGTGACCCCGGACACGCGGTTGACAGGACCCACGCAGGTTGCGGTACGTGTGTGGCACGCGGCGAATGCTGCGATGGGGTGGAGGGATCGCTTGACTCGGGCAACGCCGTTGTATGCCTCTAGGCGGTTGGGCTGTTTGTGGAGATCGAAAGGCTTTGAGAAATGGGATATGATTGGTATATGTAAGGTGGGTGATCTTTAGGCGAAGGGGTCTTTCAAAACGTTTGAAATGCTTAAAACTGAATATAAATTAAACGATAGAGAGTACTTCCGGTATGCTCAAGTCTACCATGCGCTGTGTTCGGTTTTTCCGGACGTTGCTGCTATCCCCGAGTATTCCCCACTGGAGGATAGAGTGTTGGATGGCTACGTGCCCGACAGCACTATTTCTCTGATTTATAAGAAACTCATTAATGATCGAGCGGACTTGCTGCTCCGTCTGCGGGAGGCATGGATGGGCGATGGCTTGGAACTGGACGATGAGGACTGGGTATCGGCGGTGGCCTCCCCGAAAGAGGTGGCGATCCCGGCCCGCTTACGATTCGTACAGCTGAAGATCCTTCATAGAGTGTATGTCACGGGGCCCGGTTTGATGCGTATAGGTTACTCGATGGATGGACTGTGTAAGCGTGGATGTGGCCTGCCGGGTACCTTTCTTCATATCTTATGGGAATGTTCGGAGGTTGTGCGATTTTGGAACGGTATCCACACCGTAATGGAGGAGGTCACGCACGTTGCTCTGTTGCCAGAGGCTAGGAGGTGTTTGTTGAATGTCTGGGAACCGAATGATTGTAACGCGGCACAGACGCAGTGGGTGACCTTGGGGTACATGGTGGCTAAGCGTAACATTGCACAGCTATGGGGCTCCCCGAGGCTGCCCACGATCGAGGTATGGAAGGAGAATATGGACTGGTGTATGTTTAGGGAAAAGACGGTGTATGTGGCGAGAGGCAAGCCAGGGAAATGGACTAAGGTATGGGGTCCATGGAACTTATATCGTGGACGTATCTGCACCCCGCCTCTGCCATTAGAGGTCGATATTGCTTTGTCCCCCTAGCCACACATTCTGCGGGATGGTGTGAGGTGTGTTCCATGCTTTGTTTTCCCGTTGCCCCCCTCTACCGCTTGCAGACAAGAACTGCTTTGGATACTGTACGTTGTTCCCCGTCCTGGGAAGAGCACGCTGCTATTTCGGACTCTCATTGCCTTGAGTGTGTTTTATATTTAATAGAAAATGAAACTGTTTTTTCCGATTGCTCCTGGCCTATGGTCACGGCCTGTTACATGTGCTCACGAACTGCCGGGAGCTTTGCCTCTGGTTCATTTGAATGTGTGGCGTTGCATTGCGGGCCCTCGGGCTCTATAGCGGCCGGCCCTGGTGGTTGTAGGCCCTTGTCTGTATTTTGTTGTGTACCAACGGTTTCTAATAAAAAAATTAAAAAAAAAAAAAAAGATCTCGCGTATCTATCAGTCCCTGGTCACGCATTGCTCTCCTACACTTCAGAAACTCCGAGGGGACTGGGAGGCAGATGTGGGCGGGCTGGAAGAGGAGGATTGGACGGAGGCCCTGGCAGCCCCGCGGGCGGCGGCCATAGCGATACAGCTTTGTCTAGTCCAATTCAAATACCTCCACAGGGTCTACTTTACTAGGACATGATTTTGGCGGGCGGGGATGATCGCCTCCCCGGAGTGTCTTCGCTGTGGTTGGGCTGAGGGTACGTTTATACATACGGTTTGGCAATGCAAATCATTAGACCGCTTCTGGAGGGGGGTCTTGCCTGTCTCTCAGAGGTCCTTGGCTGGGAGCTTACCCGCACACTACAGCTGGCACTGCTACATGTTATGGAGGGGGTTGGGGTCAATGCCTATAAACGACACCTCATGCTCCTAGGCCTGACACTGGTGAAACGAGACATTGCTAAAGCCTGGAAGGCGACGAGGGCTCCCTCAGTGCCTGCTTGGAAAAATTGTCTGGACTTTTGCATGGGTCTGGAGCAACCCATCTTTGTGGCCAGGGGGTGCCCGCACAAACACTATAAAATATGGAAACGATGGGCGGAGTACCGGGGCCTCAGGCTGGAACCTCTGGCATTGGAGGAGCCTTTGATGCCAGTTTAAGTCTGTGGTCCAGTATAGGGGATTCAGGGGCCACTGGCATGTTTATGGACCACAACGAGGCATGCAGGCTAGGGCTAGTGCTTCTTCCCAAAGCTGTACCCGAAGACGTCTATGCTGTAGACGGAAGGCGATTGGTGACGGGGCCCATCGGGCAGCACACGGGGGTCCTTCCGATGAGATATGGGAGGAACCATTTGGAACAAATCGATTTTAACATCATCCGAGCGCCCCAATATGGCGTCATATTGGGATTGCCGTGGCTACAGAAACACAACCCCTCTGTGGATTGGCCAACACATCGCGTCGAAATGACGTCACCGTATTGCATCCTGCATTGTGGAAAAAGAACGGAATCCCTTGACGCAGATGAGAGCGGGAGTCAGACGGTGGCTACAGCGGCAGAAAAAGATGTGGCTCTCCCCCAGGCTTATCACAGTTTTGAGGATGTATTTGATGAGGTGAAGGCGGAAGTGCTACCACCACATAGACAGTTTGACTGCCAGATTGACCTGGTGCCAGGGGCCAGCGTTCCCAGCGGCAGGCTGTATGCCCTGACGGAGCCTGAAAACGTGCATCTCCGGGGGTACCTGGATAAACTCCTCAAGCTAGGATTCATCCGCCCGTCCAAGTCTCCGGCCGCCTCGCCACTCTTCTTCATCCCGAAAGCTAATGGGGAGCTGAGAGCCTGTGTGGACTTTAGGGCATTGAATGCGATAACCATAAAGAATCGGTACCCCTTGCCTCTCATCAGTGTACTGCTGGAACAGGTCAAGAAAGCTCGTATCTACACCAAGTTGGATTTGAAAGGGGCATACCATCTGGTGCGCATGAGGGACGGAGACGAGTGGAAGACCGCCTTTAAGACCAGGTTCGGCCTTTTTGAGTACCTCGTCATGCCGTTCGGTCTGTGCAACGCCCCGGCAGCCTTTCAGTACTTTTTGAATGAGGTATTCAGAGAGGAGTTGGATATCTACGTGGTCGTATATATCGACGACATCCTCATCTACTCGTCCAGTGTGGAGGAGCACGTACACCACGTCAATGCTGTGCTCCAAAAGCTGAGGGAAAACAAGCTGTTTTGTAAACTCAGCAAGTGTGACTTCCAAGTCACGTCCGTGGAATTCCTCGGAGTGATGCTGAGTCCAGAGGGACAGGAGATGGCAGAACGAAAGATCAAGGCGGTGAAAGAATGGCCGGTGCCCCAAAGCGTGAAGGACGTCCAAAGTTTCATTGGCTTCGCCAACTTTTACAGGCGGTTTATAGATGGATTTTCAGGATTGGTGGCCCCAATCACACAGCTACTGAGGAAGTCCAAGGAGTTTGTCTGGTCCCCTGAAGCGAACACAGCCTTTGAGGCCCTGAAAAGCGCCTTTGGTAAGGCGCCGGTGTTGGCTCACCCCGATCCGGATCTCCCCTACGTGGTGGAAGCGGACGCTTCGGATGTGGCGCTGGGGGCTATCTTGTCCCAACGCAACCACGACACAGGGGTGCTTCATCCCGTTGCATACATGTCCCGCAAACTCAACGACGCCGAACGCAACTACCATATTGCGGAGAAGGAGCTTCTCGCAATCAAGGACGCCTTCACCGAATGGAGGCATTGGTTGATGGGGGCAAGACATGTGGTATCGGTGTACACGGACCATCGGAATCTACAGTTCATGACGGCCACAAGACACCTTTCTCCCAGGCAGCTGCGGTGGATGATCTTCTTTGCGGGGTTCAACTTCCGCATCACATATCGGCCGGGGACGGAAAACCGGAAGGCGGACGCCCTGTCCCGTCAATCTGCAGTTAAGGAACCATTGCCTGCGACCGAGCGTTCCATCATTTCCCCGAGGATGGTATTGGGGGTTATCCAACCGGATACTTTCCTGAGGGGAATAAAGAGAGGGATCAGGTCATTCGCATGGCGGAGGTGGCTCCTCAGTCACAGAGAATGGCAGCTGAAGGACGGGATACCCCTGAAGGGCAGGTGCCTGTTGATACCCTCGCCTAGGCTAAGGAAACAAGCATTCATCTGGTGCCATGACTCTCCATGCGCAGGTCATTTGGGCTTTGAAAAAACGGTGGCTAGCATGGGACGGCATTTCTGGTGGCCAACCATGAGAGTGGATGTCAGGAGGTGGGGACAGGAGTGTCCTACGTGTGCTACCATGAAGGCCGACCATGGCCGAACCCAAGGGCTCTTACATCCACTTCCGACCCCGGATAGACCATGGGATAGCATATCACTGGACTTCGTGGTGGGCCTACCGGTAGACCAGGGGATGACGGCAATACTGGTGGTGGTGGATTACTTGACGAAAATGGGGCACTTCATCCCCTGCAAGAGAGTCCCTACGGCCGGGGAATTGGCGTCACTACTCCTAAAGAATGTGGTACGACTGCATGGATTACCTGGGGTGATCGTGTCGGACCAGGTCGCAGTTTACTGCGCAATTCTGGAAGACTTGGTGCACTGCGCTGCATGTTAAGACCGCCCTGTCCACCAGCTACCACCCTCAAACGGACGGCCAAACCGAGCGCCTGAACCAAACGCTCAAACAGTATCTGCGATGTTTTGTGGACCAGGGCAGGGAAGAATGGGTCGACTTGCTATGGGTTGCAGAGATAGCCTATAACAACGCCACTCACAGCTCCACACAGTCATCTCCGTTCTATAGCAACTATGGCCAACATCCCAGGTTCTTGCCATTTCTACATCCGTTCAGAGAGGACAGGATTCCCGCCACAGCGGACAGGGTGGCACACATAAAAGACACGTTGATGCGCTCAAGGGCTGTCCTAATAGAGGCCAAGAGACGATACAAGGCTGCGGCCGACAGGAAGAGAAGGCCCGGGCCACTGTACCGCACTGGAGACTACGTCTGGATATCCACAAGAAACATGAGGTTTCGAAAGAACAGTGTGTTCCATCCCAAGTACATGGGCCCCTATCGCATTACCAAGTGTATGGGTCCCGTGAACGTGAAGGTGTGCTTGCCCCAGTCATTGCGGATACACCCTGTCTTTCATGTATCATTGCTCAAACCAGCACCCTCCAAGCCGTCTGGGACACCTAGGCCGGTATGCGTGGAGTCGGAGGTGGAGTATGAAGTGTCGGGCATACGGGCGTCCAAATGGCGCAGGGGGAAGCTGTGGTACCTGGTTGCGTGGAAAGGCTATGGCCCGGAGGAGCAATCATGGGAACCGGCTGAAGGGGTTCATGCTCCGCGCTTGGTCTCCTTGTTCCATCGGCTTTTTCCTGCCAGCGCTGGACCCGTGGGGAGCCGCTGAGAGGGAGGATGTACTGTCAAGAATTCCTGTCATGCGAGGGGAGGAAAACGGTAACCAGCGTAAACGGACTACATCTCCCAGGATGCTTAGCGGTTGAGAGGTTATGTAAACAGGAGAGCTGTTACATAACTCAAGGAAAACACGCCCTTATGTAAACAGGAGAGCTGTTACATAACTCAAGGGAAAACACGCCCTTATGTAAACAGGAGAGCTGTTACATAACTCAAGGGAAAACACGCCCTTATGTAAACAGGAGAGCTGTTACATAACTCAAGGAAAACACGCCCTATAAAGGGAGGAACCGGGAGGTACAAGGCTGTCGGATATTGTGTTTACACCGACGTACCTGCTTCGTGAAGAGCAGTGTTCCGGAGTGGTGCTCCAGTAAGGCAAGAACGGAGGTAGGTCGAGTCGTTACTCCCTGGGCCGTGTCTTGCCCCATCGTCACCTGTGAAGGACCCGGAAGCTCTACCGGTCAACCATTGAGCTTCGCTTTTTGACTCGGCTGAGTCAAAGCGCAGTGGCGCTTTTGCTGGTTGGAGTCGTAACTCCCAGCCCGACCAGAGATACAGGGACTGCCAGCTGTAACGCACACCAGGAGGTGTTTGCCGCGTTACAGACTCGGAAGTCCACAGGATCGATCGAGCGGCTGCTCTCGGTTCAGTCTTCTTGCTTTTGATTGGGGTATCGGTGACGCATCACCAGGAGGTGACTCCGCGTCCCGGTGCAGTCGGAGGAAGAGGTTGAGCGGCTGCTCCCTTCAGGTAGAGACCCCGGCTGGGTGTTTCCCTGACTCCTCGATTCTCCCCAATACTCGTCGTGCCCCTCACAGCCTACCGATTGGCATTGTCGGCCATTTCATTTCTGCCCTCTGTTGGCATACGCCGGGATCGGCGTATATGCAGAGGACGGTTAGGACCATCCGTGCTGTGGGCTGGTAACGTACTTAGCCTGGAGGATTCCAGTGACTATAACTTTTGTTTATTCGTTGTATTGTTTTTGCCTTCATTAAAATAACTAACCCTTCACAAGTGGTTGCGTCCTCATTATCGTGTCTGTTAAACGATCCTGAGACGTTCAGGGCGTTACACTCCCTTTACGCGGATGACATCCTTCTGTATCTCACCTCTCCCCGACAGTCGCTAATTGTATTGGTGGACGTACTGAATTCCTTTGGTCGCAACTCCGGCCTGGTCATCAACTGGGCCAAGTTGTGTGTTTACGTCCTCTCGGGTGAGGCCCCCCTCCTGCCACGGGATTGCCCTATCCAGATTGCTACCCTGGGGTTCAAATATTTGGGAATCTTTATCTCACTGGATCCCGCGGTCCGCTATGAGCGAAACCTTCTCCCTCCCCTCCAGCGATTGAAGGCCGACGTCGCGAGGTGGCGACGACTTCCGCTTTCGCCCCTCGGACGGGCGGCATTGTTTAAAATGATGTCGCTACCTCGCTTCTTGTACGCTTTGCAAAATACTCTAGATGTCGTGCCAGCCCGTTATTTCCGGGAGGTGGAGGGTCTTCAGCGCCAACTGTTTTGGGACGGGCGGCCGCGGATTGCTCTCGCCAAGTTGACGCTCCCTTGGTACGATGGGGGGTCGCCCTCCCCGATATTAAACGATACTATTGGGCGTCTTAGTTGGCGGCGGTGAACCACGGGATATACGGTCCTGCCTTGAATCCGGCCTTCGAGATGGATACATTTCTGCTCCCGGGTGGGGACTATAATAGGGCGCTGTACTCGGTGACCCCGGACACGCGGTTGACAGGACCCACGCAGGTTGCGGTACGTGTGTGGCACGCGGCGAATGCTGCGATGGGGTGGAGGGATCGCTTGACTCGGGCAACGCCGTTGTATGCCTCTAGGCGGTTGGGCTGTTTGTGGAGATCGAAAGGCTTTGAGAAATGGGATATGATTGGTATATGTAAGGTGGGTGATCTTTAGGCGAAGGGGTCTTTCAAAACGTTTGAAATGCTTAAAACTGAATATAAATTAAACGATAGAGAGTACTTCCGGTATGCTCAAGTCTACCATGCGCTGTGTTCGGTTTTTCCGGACGTTGCTGCTATCCCCGAGTATTCCCCACTGGAGGATAGAGTGTTGGATGGCTACGTGCCCGACAGCACTATTTCTCTGATTTATAAGAAACTCATTAATGATCGAGCGGACTTGCTGCTCCGTCTGCGGGAGGCATGGATGGGCGATGGCTTGGAACTGGACGATGAGGACTGGGTATCGGCGGTGGCCTCCCCGAAAGAGGTGGCGATCCCGGCCCGCTTACGATTCGTACAGCTGAAGATCCTTCATAGAGTGTATGTCACGGGGCCCGGTTTGATGCGTATGGGTTACTCGATGGATGGACTGTGTAAGCGTGGATGTGGCCTGCCGGGTACCTTTCTTCATATCTTATGGGAATGTTCGGAGGTTGTGCGATTTTGGAACGGTATCCACACCGTAATGGAGGAGGTCACGCACGTTGCTCTGTTGCCAGAGGCTAGGAGGTGTTTGTTGAATGTCTGGGAACCGAATGATTGTAACGCGGCACAGACGCAGTGGGTGACCTTGGGGTACATGGTGGCTAAGCGTAACATTGCACAGCTATGGGGCTCCCCGAGGCTGCCCACGATCGAGGTATGGAAGGAGAATATGGACTGGTGTATGTTTAGGGAAAAGACGGTGTATGTGGCGAGAGGCAAGCCAGGGAAATGGACTAAGGTATGGGGTCCATGGAACTTATATCGTGGACGTATCTGCACCCCGCCTCTGCCATTAGAGGTCGATATTGCTTTGTCCCCCTAGCCACACATTCTGCGGGATGGTGTGAGGTGTGTTCCATGCTTTGTTTTCCCGTTGCCCCCCTCTACCGCTTGCAGACAAGAACTGCTTTGGATACTGTACGTTGTTCCCCGTCCTGGGAAGAGCACGCTGCTATTTCGGACTCTCATTGCCTTGAGTGTGTTTTATATTTAATAGAAAATGAAACTGTTTTTTCCGATTGCTCCTGGCCTATGGTCACGGCCTGTTACATGTGCTCACGAACTGCCGGGAGCTTTGCCTCTGGTTCATTTGAATGTGTGGCGTTGCATTGCGGGCCCTCGGGCTCTATAGCGGCCGGCCCTGGTGGTTGTAGGCCCTTGTCTGTATTTTGTTGTGTACCAACGGTTTCTAATAAAAAAATAAAAAAAAAAAAAAAAGATCTCGCGTATCTATCAGTCCCTGGTCACGCATTGCTCCCCTACACTTCAGAAACTCCGAGGGGACTGGGAGGCAGATGTGGGCGGGCTGGAAGAGGAGGATTGGACGGAGGCCCTGGCAGCCCCGCGGGCGGCGGCCATAGCGATACAGCTTTGTCTAGTCCAATTCAAATACCTCCACAGGGTCTACTTTACTAGGACATGATTTTGGCGGGCGGGGATGATCGCCTCCCCGGAGTGTCTTCGCTGTGGTTGGGCTGAGGGTACGTTTATACATACGGTTTGGCAATGCAAATCATTAGACCGCTTCTGGAGGGGGGTCTTGCCTGTCTCTCAGAGGTCCTTGGCTGGGAGCTTACCCGCACACTACAGCTGGCACTGCTACATGTTATGGAGGGGGTTGGGGTCAATGCCTATAAACGACACCTCATGCTCCTAGGCCTGACACTGGTGAAACGAGACATTGCTAAAGCCTGGAAGGCGACGAGGGCTCCCTCAGTGCCTGCTTGGAAAAATTGTCTGGACTTTTGCATGGGTCTGGAGCAACCCATCTTTGTGGCCAGGGGGTGCCCGCACAAACACTATAAAATATGGAAACGATGGGCGGAGTACCGGGGCCTCAGACTGGAACCTCTGGCATTGGAGGAGCCTTTGATGCCAGTTTAAGTCTGTGGTCCAGTATAGGGGGAGGGGAGGGAAGGATCGGGGGGTGGTGAGCCTGGATTAGGACCTTCTGATCTCCTTTTTAATGCTACGGATTAGATAGTATGGGCCTGTGCGATCTTTGGGGGGGGGAGTGGGAGGGGAGGAGTTGGGGGTGGGGTGACATATCGTTAAATGCTCCTATGTATTGTATTGTTGATCATGGGGGAGGGGGGGAAGTTGATTGCTGTAATGGTTGTCTTTGGTTTGCTTTGGCAGATGTCTCTGGTGTGCAGAGCCCTGTGCAATATATGCAAATTGACTAATAAAATATGTTTAAAAATGAAAAAATGGCTACCAGCCACATGGCCAGGCCCACACAACTACAAGAAACTGGAGACAGACAATGCAGGCCTTTTGCAAAAAGCACAGTGCATGTCTTCAAAATGTCCGCCAGCCTCATGGCCAGGCCCACAAGAATAAGAAGCCTAGGCCATAAAGGAATAACATGTAGGCCTATATGGCAAAAGCAGCACACTAATAACTCCCACCAGAAATGGCCACCAGCCACATGGACACACACAAATCACAAGAAACAAGCAGGAGGCCTGAAAAACAATGTACTGACAAAAGGCCTATAATAGCCAGGCAAAGGATGCATGCTAAACCACACTGTTTTGCCTTTTAATGCACTAAAATGCAAAAACGAAAATCTACAGGGCTAAACAAGGTCTGCAAGGTACACAACAACACACCACACACAACAAAGGCATTTATTTAACACACACCCAAAAACAGAAATAACCCCAAAAATACACATTTTGCAATTCAATCCAATGCCTTCCATGCCCTAAATGATGTTTGAAATAAATTCAACACACACCAAAGGAACAGTTGCTTCATCATGCACCCACTCATGACTAGCTCTGGGCCTACTGGCTAACCCACAACAATTTAAAAATAATAATAATGATAAGTACCAAAATTGTAGTTGCAGCACCTGCAATGCCCCAAACAAACAACACCAACTTACTTGCAAAATATCAAATTCAAAAGTCCTCAAATTCAATGATAATGATGCAGTAGACACAAAGAGTGATCCTTCCAGCTGAAAATCCAAAGGCAGAATGAACAGGAGATGGACAAAGCACTGGGAGGAGCCTGCTGGACAGGAACTGGAATTTGGATACTCTGTGCTACTTCCTACCTCTCCCCCAAAAATGTTTTTGGAAAAAAAGGACTCCTTGCACAAAAAAGGACAGCCAAATGTCAATCTGGGGAGTTTTTTTCATCCAATTCATCATTTACAGAAGGTTTTATGCTGCTCGAGATATTATTATTCTCCAGATTGAAAATTATGCTTCACCACACTTCCACCGGATGTCAGATAGCGCGGCCAATGATGTGTTCGTGATCGCAAACTCTCGCGGGATAGCGCGACTGGCTACCGACATCTCGTGGCGCACGCGAACGGATCGGCAAACTCGTCGCCGAACGCAGGGATCCCGGTAAGTCAACCGCACGCGCGCGAGAATGCATTTTTAAAGCGTGAACATGAAAAGAATCTCTGCTAAGCCGCGGATCGCAGAAATTTCCGCATTGTTCACGGAACGCAAAAATGTCTAAATTTCGCAAATTCAGCGAACGGAATTTGCCGCCCACCCTTACCTTTGACACCGTTGGGCATAGTGCGCTATACAAATCTTATTCCACGTCATATGAAGAAAGGCTAAAATTAAAAACTGGGCAACCGATTCTAACAGCTTGGAACAGCAACCGCGTTCTTGTCAACCCCAACTAGTTAGGTGGTATGCTATTGCTGATGTGCAATCATACAACGTACTTATTTAACCCTACTCTCCTACCAATTTTGGCATGGCCTTCATCTGTTCTCCTTTATCAGGACGATACAAAGCGGGAGAGGCGAAGTCAGTTTAAAATTTGAGAGAGTTCAAGAGAAGGACGGCGTGTTCAAGGATGGGATGAGAGAACAAGAGGAGGATCGCAATAAAAAGAAAAGCGAGGATGGGAAGTGGAATATAATGGCCTGTGAATGGTGGAGGATGGGGAGGGGTAAGAAGATACCTGAGGTCGCGAGGAATAGAGAGGAAAGGAGGAGATCAACACTGGAAGAGATGATCTGAAGAGGAGGCACACTGTTTAAACGAGGTGAATGGAAAAAAGAGGGCGGTACAAGTTTAGAGTTCCTCTGGTCTCTTTAACTGTTAGCTTTTGGGGAGATGTGTACAGAGACTATCCCTCACTTTGGCAGACGCAACACTGAAGACAGGTTATTCTTTAAAGACAGACTTGGTTCACCGAGACCACTTTTTCATATTAAGCAAAATGTCTATACCCAGCTTCTTTTGTGTTTGATCATTTATTGTTACTCTAATTGACACTTGCCAGAAATATGTCAGTCAGCAGCCATTATGTCTCGCGCCACGTGGCGATACCTTAGACATGATGGCTCTTTTTTTATACTTGTGAAGCAATTTCCAGTGGCGAATACACCTGGGGAAAGTTTACATTATGTCATTTCGAGTAACCGGATAATTATGCTAATTGGTAATTTGCAATCTTATATAGTCCTACATCTTCTTGGTCACACAATTTTTTCAAGTACGTTACAGGTAAGCAATATATTTCTGAAACTACAACTTTTGAGAACATGCGAACATTGACAGGCTTCTCAGTCGTTTTTGTAAATACATTTTTTTGCAATGTTATTCATAATTTTTGTTTAGAAATGAAAATCGTTGTAATGGTTGATTTCTGTTTTAGGTGGCGCCAGCATAGCGATGACTGTCTTGATGAAAATATTTGTAAGTCCTCTGTTTGGATTCGTAATGTCACAGTTAACAACACTTTGGCTGTCTCGTGTGCTCCACGATGAGCTATCCGAAGTAGCTATTAGCCTTACAGTGGTTCATCTCACATTCTATTTGGGTAAGTGACACATTTTGTGTAATATGTTTCAAGTTAATGGCACTTCATTCATATTCCCCTGATGCGCATTATGCATTTCATAGCCAAGTCAAATACCCTCGAAATGATGAGTTGTAAGAAAATTAGAAAACATGTGTGTGAATTTACAGCATCCATTTTTTCCAACCTAAAACCAGGAGAATGGTCTTCCACTAATGTGCCTATGTGGCACCTTAATGAAGAATCTTTCCTCCTCTGGACAAATGTTCCAATGAAAGATGGTATTAGGCTTGCTGCTGTGGGTCAATACAAGAATTCCCCCATCTGTAAAAATTCTCCTGTAATCTGTCACTTAGTCACTGAAATGCAATGAATAAACAGGAAGCAGTAATATCTCTTTTGAAATTAGTTGGTATTTTCTGTAAACCATCAATTTAATTTAGGACTCCCACCATTAAAAGAAGTATGTAGTGAATACCTGGAAAAGCCAACAGACCAGTTTGTAAGACAAGCCAAACAATATAAAGACAGTGTATGGAATATTTCTTCCTTTGCCAGAGTTGATTTTTTTCAGTTATATAGTGAAATTTTCCAGTTTTTCTTCACTTATGTTGCCAAGCTTTTGCCTTGTCCCTTGGAACTACCGGGATAACTACATTACAGCAAAGGTGAAAGTGCTGGTTTTTCCCACTAAGACCATTGGTTAGTTTATGATGGAGAGTTGACTTCCTAAGCCTCCACTAAGATCATTGGTCCGTCTATGATGGAGAGTTGACTTCCTAAGCCTCCTCACCTTTCTGGGTAGAAGTGGATGAACAGTGAAGGTCTAAACCACTTACGGCAATGTAAGGAACCTCGATGCCCAGTACATCATAGTTATCACAGTTGCAGTAAATATGTGACTGCCCAGCAATGTTTGTGAGTACATATCACTTCAATAATCTCTCAGATGCATAAATGCATTTACAGTGGGAATGAAAATCATAATGGTAGAAAGAATCTAATAGACAAGTAATGCGAGGTAATGTATTGTTAAATCAGTGTTTCTGTTCGTGGACAACAGTCTACTTATGATTGCTTTCTAAAACAGCACACCACTCCTAAAACCACAATTACAAGACAAAAGTGATGACGTCACTAGAACGACAGAAAATGTAAACAATATTCACAAATATTTACTGTATCATGCCTGTGATCACAACCTTTTAAAATGGGCAATTGCAGTCCTCCAGCCAAAACTGAAATACTCTTCAAAAGGTTCTCAAATCTTCACATCTCGAACATGAAAACAATTTCAAAAAAGATTCCCGGGAGTAATTTACAATGCAGTTTATCAGTAGTAAGCTAAGGAGAAGGACAGTGTCTCGAAATTCAGTAAATGATTTACCATTGCTAGGAATATATATATCTAGGTTATGCTCATTCATTGGGCAACAACTATGTTGATGAAGGGGGAAATTGAAGCCTGGCCTACGGCAACAGTGTAAAAAGCCTACAGGGTCAAAGGGCAAACACACGGCTTTCTCTATTTAGGGTCGAGCCTGGGAGTGCAACCCCTAGTGCAAACATCTCGCTTGTGAGACCCTCTTGTATACAGAAAAGGGCTTGGAGCCCACCCTTTGCTTAGCCTTTTTAGTGTGAGCCTAGTCAGCGTGCAAGCATGGTCTGCAAAACCTGCTGTATTCAGTAAAGGGACTTTGATCCCACCTGCTGCTTACCATAGGTTGACTACTGTGTCACTCTTCTTTGCTGCCTCCTAAGTGGTTCACGCAGCTGATATCTCACTTCCATTCTTATCTTAGGAGCACCGGCCAAGAACAGTTTCCTTATGCTTTGATTGTATAGCTGTTGTTTGGAGATGTTTTTTTTTTTATTGTTTCCATCCTCGGCTCGTGATCTTTTGTACGTATTTCTGCCTCCTCCCATGTGGCAGAAAGCCCACCACCACCTACCCCCGTTTTCTTCATGGTCTTGGTAACTTAAGCTACTTCTCAGCCTGGTCTTTTTGCACCTACATGGCACAAACATATTTAGAGAATGCAGTGCCTTTGGTCGAGATTCTGCGCAGGCATACACCCCTTCCCCCTTTTTGGTCAAGGGAAGCACTATTTTTGGCAGAACGTTGGAGCGACAGCATTTCCCCCTCTGCCTCCCTGCATTGGTAGATCCGATGGCCCGCCCTCTTCTTCTGGGGACCTCTGATTCAGAAAGTAGCAGCTGGACAGTGTAGTGCGACTGTTTGTGGGTTTATTGACAGGGCTCTCGCTGCCAGATGATTACTATTTCTGTTACTTAATGTTTGTTTTCTAAAGTGCCGTGCATTTTTTCGTTTTCTGGCCGTAACACTTCCTGGTAAAACATGAAATCTGCTTATGTTTGTTTTCTATCGTCCTGTACATTATCTTCTTATGTTGTGTATGAACTGCAGAGCAGGAATGTTTCTGTCGTCACCTGCCTTGTGTGCTCGGAGTGCACATGATAACATGTACTGGCTGCCACAGGGAACAGTTCGCTTCTGAAAAAAGTCAACTCTTCTCTTGGTCTTGGACACATCAGCCTGCGAGGGAATGGTTTGTCCTTAACTTTGTACGACACTAAATTAATTCATACCTTCGGGCTTGTGCATTCAGAATTGCCATTAAAGCCCTGGAAACCCAGCGATTTCCTTGTATCTGTCAACACCAGGTGTTAACATTAAAGTGACCACGCGTCCCGTATTACATTTAAAGCTGGGCATGAGTGTTTACTGAGCGACCAGACAATCTGGGCTCAGTGAGAAATCTGCAACAGTGAATCGCGGTAACCATCCCTTCCTCTAGAACATTGCATGTATGGCTTCCTTCTATCTTCCTCGGCAGACATGCACGCAACCTCTCCTTCTTTCAGAAAGAGACTCGCACGAGTAATAGCCAAATAAATTATCTAGTGTTTTTTTTGCAACTTCCTTGCTCCAGAGGCATCCGTTTATATACACAACAGCGGGTCCCTTGCTATAAATAATTCAGCGCTGCTGTACCAGATTGTGTAGGCTCTGCATCCTAAGCTTCCTGTCTCTATTTTTGTCCAGAGAAAAATGTATTGAACTAGTGTCCTGCCAGAAAATCTCTTGAGACCTGGCTTGTTGCAAATGGAGTGGCATGTCAGGCATGCGTGCGTGAGCTGCGATTGTCTCCAGTCCAGTTCACTTCCCTTTCAAAGAGCTTCCGAATGCAGTGTATTGACCCCTCCATCCCCCATACCTCTCTGGTCTCTCTTTTTTTTGAAAAAACACTTTATTAAGTTTTCATGAGAAGGAGCATTGGGTTACAAACTGCATTTATCACATTAAACATATAGATGGTAGGGGAGAAAATGCAGGTGATAAAAGTCAAACCTGTGAATAAATGTTGTAAGTTTGGGATTGCAGCCACATATCACCTCAGAATCCCCGGAGGTCCAGCAACCTGGTACATTGCAATGTATGGTATACCCATCTCTCAGTATATTGCCCATCTAACATTCCCACAACCCCCGAAACTCCCAACCCCACCCTAAACCCACCCACTAAACCAAAACATGCCGCCACTAAAAATCAGTCTGAGTGCCGCAAGGCATTTCCCTAGGGGGAGCGGGGGGGGGGGGGAGAGGAGGAGAGGGGATGGGAACCACAACCCACGCCCGCAGCTGGGGAAGGAAGTCATCCACACCATGCCACATTCAGGGAGTATTAGATAAATGAAAATTCCCCAGAGGGCCCAGGAGGGGGGGGGGGCGCGGAAGGCAGGAGGCTCAACCCCCCCAATCTGCATGCGGCCTCCATCAGCCGGGATATGTCTTCATTTAATGCCAGGGGACTGGTTCCAGCAAACATCAAACCCAATCGTCCACATATATCCCAGCTCACGCAGGGGGGAACCGGGGATCCCGGGGAGCGGCCCCCTCAGACCCCCCCACCTCCCTCAACTCACCCCTAAACAGTCACCCCTAAACAGCTCAGTTAGGTGCGCCCATTCCAAGGATATAGGACGCTTTCGCAGCCCCCGGCTCTCCTCACGGTATAGGACCTCGCGCTACCTCTCTGGTCTCTCTCTGGAGCTGGGTGATGTTACTGTTCCAGCCCTTCCCAGCTATCAATAGCCATTTGTTTGTTGTAAATCGATAAACATCCACATCACACTACTGACTTTCTGTTTGCTTCAAGCACTGCAAAGCTTTGTGCCATGGCTCCTCTCCCAGATCTAGTCCAATGACAAGGGCGCTGAGTAATATAAGGGAAGGCCTGGCAACGAGGAAGATAAAACTGAGGGGCATATGTACAAAGAGTTAGCGCTGCGTTAGCAGCATTTTTCTGCAGCTAATGCAGCAATATTTGTATTGCCCTATTAACAAGCTGTCGCTAACAGCCATTAGCAACAGCTTTCTGGCAAAACCTGCCACTTTCCGCATCGCCACCCATGTTAGCGATAACTATCGCTAATGACATGTATGGTTGGTGTTACTGTGCAAAACCGCACACGCTAAACCCACTTCGCGATATGTACAACGATCGCCAGGACCCGCGATACTTTAGAAAAACAGCCGCTAAAGGCCGTTAGCGGCTCAGTCTTTAGACCAGAAAATCGCTGGTCTTAAAAATGGAGATAACACATGGGGCCCCATTCCAGCAGGTTATGGTGCTGGACAGCGTTGCAAGCAATGTTGCTGCGCTGCCCTGCGAAAAAACGACAGGGCAGGAATGCGCACCATCAATAAGATAGTACGCATTCCTGGGCCTAAGTCATGAAAAGTGTTGCAGTGCTGTGACAAGGCATCGTTGCAACACTTCTTACTACGCCACCATGGATGCGCTGTATTCACTGGACAGCGCTTCATGACGTAAGTAATGACAGATACGTCTGGAATCCTGACGTATCTCTCTGTGCTAAAGTCACACATTGCTGCAGTCGTGTCACAACCATGACACAACTCCAGTAATGTATGGGGCCAGCCTGTCCCCGAGGTACTGCGTCACTCTCATGCCTGACAACAGGCAGGTGGAAAGTACTGACGCAGTGCAGTTCTTGAGGGGTGCCCGGGTGTCGACGCAGTTGGAGACCCATCAGTGGTGGCTGCTCGCTGCAGTGTTTGTTTGCAAGCGTTGGCGGAGTGGTGGTGCGGAGGGAGTTGACGAGACATTCTTTGGTGGCCTTGATCCAGCTGTAAGGGGGGGTGATGATGGCGGTGGCGTCCGGTGGACAAGGTGAAGACGTGCGTATACAATGATAGTCGGTCAAGGAGAGTCCGGTGTTGTGGCTGTAGTTGAAGTTCCCGCTGGCGAAGGTGACGTGCCCCACCGCGTGTCTTGCTATGTGACCTATTGCAGTAACTTGCTGCTTGCGTCTGATGTTGGGGACCTGCCCTAGGAGGGGGTGGTGTTCTGGTCACTGGGGTTGTATAAGTGGAACTTGAGTTCACCGAGTAGGATGTCATTGGTGGATGGGAGAGCTTGGGGTGCAATGAGGCATACAATGGTATTTGGAGAATGGGGGGGGCCATAGCTTGGGGGCCTGCACATGAGGGTGCCACAGAGGATGTGCTTGGGGTTGGTCCAGATCTGGGAGTTGAGGTGGTCCATGGTCGCTGTTGGGACATTAGAGTGCGTGGTCAGTCAGAGTATGCTTTTGTAGGTGATGGCAATGCCTCCTCCTGGACGGTCAGGGTTGTCCTTGCAGGTGATACTGCAGCGGTCAGTGATGACGATGATGATGTCCGGTCCGGAGCAGAGGTTGGCCCTGGCAGACGAGGTGGGGTCCAGGGTTGATGGCGAGGAGGGTGCTGGTGTCATAGAGGTGGAGTGTCCAAGAGGAAGGGGCCTTGGTGCTGAGCGTGGTCCAGACGGACACAGACGGGCTTGCCTGTGGCTTGTCTTTGGCACGGGAGACGTCCATTACAACACAGGCATTACATCGTTAACAACGCAACTCCGACAACACAGGTGCCTTTACATCGCATTCGATTACAACGCAATGTGAGGTCAGTAATGGGGTAATTCTAATTTTCTCGGGTGGGTTTGGGTTTCGAATATCAGATTTGAAATTTGGGGTGTATTCTGGGGTAATATTTGAAAATTGGGGTGTTTTTTGGGGTCAATTATGAAAATGCGGGTGTACATTTGGGCCAAATGTGATTTTTAGGGTGTGTTTTGGGGGCTCAAAAAGGAATTTTAGGGGTTCACGGTTTGGTTTGGGGTGCAAAGGTTTGTTTTCAGGTTGCACACACTGAAGTGGCAATAGTAATTTTTACGTCTCCGCTATGCAACACCTTCCCTACTGTTGCAATATTCCTAGTATTAGTATGCATTGTAATGGAATGCAATGTAGTGGCATGCGTCGTAACTACTTACCTCGAAGCCGTGTCCCGTGTTTTCGTTGCTCCTGCTCTCCTGCGTCTGCTCCCTGTAACAGGAAGTAGACAGCCAGGCTCCCTCCCCAGAGCCAATCACAATGCTGTGATGCTGCGGTGGGATTGGTAATTGGCAACGGGACACGACATCCAGCCAGGGTCTGGAAGGATGGGTATGTTCTCCATGCAGGCTTTAATGCAGCCTGTATTATGAACAGGGAAATGCGCAGGACTGCTTTGGGTGGCCTGAGTGGGCCGAGCAAACAGTCATTTGGCACTTGAGTGGGCATGCGAATCCGCCCATGCTCTACTCCGTGCTTGGAGCAGTCCTACCCACCCTTCCACCCGCAAAGGAAACATGGCACGATTACAGCAGTAAGTTATCATCATGTGATGATTGTTCCTCCTCTGCACTGCTTGAAAGCAGTGGGGCGACGCTCTTCCACCATGGCGGATGAGCCGGCACTGGGGGATGCGTCATCTACGTGTGCTAGGCCTGGGCGACTCGACCCCCAGGCGTCCTGTGATATGCGTCCCACCTTCTTCTTACCTCGACATTGACACCGTGGTGCAATCCGCTGCACTCTCTCCGAATCTGTGACTCAGCCAGCAGGAGCCTCAGTCAGGTGGGATTTCACAAGCTTGGGTGCAGCAGTTGCCGCCAAGTCCGCTGGTGAACCTCCCAATGCAGTTGATGCAGCAGGGCCCCTTTAGGCGTGAAGTTGCAGCGCTCCCATCACACAAGTTTGGCGCATCTCAGGGGCCTCACCCTCCACATCGTCCGGCCAGCCCAACATCATTCGGCCTGTGATGCAGAGAGGCAGCACCCACTGTTGGTAATCCCCTCCGTGCACCCCGGTGTAGTAGTGGATCATAGTATGCGATGCAGACCTCCCTGAGTTGGGGCGTAGGAGTGCCTCTACTATTAACAGCTCCAAGGTGCGCGAGGCGGTCTTTTCACACAGGTCAGCAACGTGTCTCCATGTGAGTTGCCAGACTTCACCACGAGGCACGGGTGATCGTCGTGCCTCAATGTCTACTGCAACTGCTCATCAACTCCACAGCTCCTCTTCATCCCACTCTGGGCTCCAGACGCAGGTCCAGCAAGGTATGCAGGTTCCAGACACAGGTCCAGCGAGGCATGCAGGCTCCAGACGCAGGTCCAGCGAGGAATGCAGGCTCCAGAAGCAAGTCCAGCAAGGCTTCCAGGCTCCAGACGCAGGTCCAGCGAGGCATCCATGCTCCAGACGCAGGTCCAGTGAGGCATGCAGGCTCCAGACACAGGCCCAGAGAGGCATGCAGGCTCCAGACGTAGGTCCAGCGAGGCTTGCAGGCTTCAGACGCAGGTCCAGCGAGGCATGCAGGCTCCAGACGCAGGTCCAGCGAGGCATCCAGGCTCCAGACGTAGGTTCAGCGAGGCATCCAGGCTCCAGACGCAGGTCCAGCGAGGCATCCTGGCTCTCATCCTGGATGTTGGGTGGCTTGCAGGGATTGTTGATGTGTGCTGCACTTGGCCCTGGCTGCTCCGTTCTGTATTTAATTGGTTTTTATGCCTATTTTCTATTGGAGGTTGACTGATGGTCTATTTTTTGCATTAGAGGCAAAAAAACTCACGTTGGGCTGACTAACGTGAGTTTTTTTGCTGCTAATGGGCCTATCAGTAGTTTTCGCCCGCTAATGCCGGAATTCCTATCGCCATTGCGCTAATGTTAGCGATCCCTGATTCTATCGCCATGTAGCGACGGCTTTTTGATACGCCGCTAACATGGCAATCGTTTTCAGCGGTAAGCGGCGATAAAAATAGTGCCGCTAACAAGCGTTAGCAATAGTTATCGCCATTGCTTGTACATATGCCCCTGAATATTTTCAAACCCTGCTAAAATAAATAAAGCTTTTGGAGGTTACAAACATTTCATTAAACAAATAAATATGGTAAGGAGCAAAGATCCTGCCGTTCACTCTCTTTAAATGCTTGTTTTAATTTCCTCTGGATTGCCATTAATTATTGATCATTTTAAATGCTGCCTTACAAGAGGACTGGTGAATTCAAAAGGGATCAGTACTCTTTTTCTAACGTCACAATGTCATGAGAGACTGTCACCTTGTACCTACAGAGCGACTTATCACAAATGGTCGTGGATTTTAGTCTGTACACTGGCTGCAGCATCCAGGAGCTTGCTTTTGGTGCTCAGCCTACATTGAGAGACAGTTGTCTTCCAAAATTCACAATCAACTAAAGAGTACATACGTAGCCTTTATGGGTAGGACAGTGTAATTACCAGTCCTTAAACAATCTTCAGAATTCTGTGATAAACTGCTAGTATTTGCTATGGATAGCAAGCATTTGCAATGCAAATTGGTCTTGCATTTGTGAGAGGAGTTAGAGGTGTTGGCACTGTAAATGAGAATGTGTTTTACTCTTGTGTATTGGATTGGAGTGTATGTATGTGATGTGGAGTGGAATTATTTGGTTTGGAATTGTTAGTTGTGGAATTCTGTGTGGTGGATTTGTGTAGTAGAATTATGTGGCATGGTGTGTAATTAAAATACGTAGATTGTAAGAATTTGGCATTGAGTGTATTGGAATTATGTGGACTAGGATTGTGTGTCAGAGTGTAATATGTGGAATGGCATTTTATGTGGGGGAGTGGTATGTTTTTGCGTTTAAGTATGATGTATAATGTTGAATTGTGTGGCAGGATCTGTAATTCTCTGGTATGGATTGGATGCATGTAGTGTGTCGTGTAATTTTGTTTTATGCAGCAGAGGTACAAGTATGGCATGGCAGTGCCATGCCAGTCATCACATGCGTTGTGCATGAAACCAACTCACACTGCATATGCACACCAGAGCGTCCACTTAAAATATATGTCCACGCGTACGTATATAAACGTGTAAGCACTAAATGGCAATGGGCGGAAATAGCCGTTAGCTAGATGGTGATAAAGAGGTTGTCTGCTGGCCTGAGGTCTCTATTATGACACTATTTCGGCCTAGTCAAGGTCTCAATATGTGCACTTGTGTGAACATGGGCTCCCACGGAAGAAGAAACTGGGTTTGCGCTGCCGCTAAAGCTCGACCTAAAAATTGGTCTGATTCAGCACTCACTAATGTACGTGAAATCCCACTCACACAAACACAGTGATAACGTGTGCACTTACTCCTGCACAGGGATCCTGCTCTTCACTGTCTGCAGCAACGCCCTGGGATCAGGCGGCCAGCAGAGCGGAGAACGGTACGAGTCACACTGCGCATGTGCGGACTGTCCGCACCCCCTGAACTCCAGTCCTGAACACAACTAGGAACTGAGGGTCAACGGGGTCTTAACTTTGATTCACAACTAGTAACTTTGGTTTAGCGCATGCGCAGTGACTAAAAACCGGTCTTACTCACACATCTCATTTTAACTTGTGCTCCGCAAACTAATAAACGCAGCTCAGTGCCTACCTACACTCACTACATCCGATATGTGTTCCCAGTTTCCGCTAATGTGTGCGGGATACAACTCTCCTGTCGGGTGTACAAATGTGGCCTTTATTAGCCCATTTGGCACTGCCACCAGAAAAAAAGTGCTGTCAATCATTACCGAGACAACAGCAGGTGACTGTTCAGGACATAAGCTCTGTGGCACACACTTTAATAGGCAGCCTGCAGGAGGTTCGGCTGCCCCCAGTGCATTATGAGCAGATGGCTGCAGTTCATGAAGAGAGTGTGGGGGCTGCAGTAGCAACGAGCTCTACTCACGCCTTGAAAAATTATTCCCAAAAATGTGATCCCAGCTACTGGAGCGGACCCCACAGACCATGGTGGCCGCTGGAGTTCAGAGCGCACCACTCTACAGCTCTGCGGCTGAGCCTGAATCATGCCCAGGTAAGAGTCAGTTCCTGAAATGGAGTGTCTCTCACTGTGTTTCTAATAAAAATGTGCTCTTTAAAAAAATTTTTAAAGTACTTACTAGGATTTAGCGGACAGTCTTCAGCTGCCTGCTACGAGTCGGTCGGGTGAGCCACTGTCAGACTGACTCTGTGGTGACTGCTGCCTGCAGAAGAGCATGGTTGCGGCCAGCGGCATGCCCAGGATGAAGGAGTTTATGCAGCCCCTGGTGCCTGCCGCTGCCGGTGACGTCCCCACAATAGCCTACAGGGTTGGGAGGCAGGTGGCACAGGCGTCGTTTTCCTTGAGCTCCAGCGGGCGCTTTCGGGGAGCGTGGGAAGTGGCAGTGGCGACAGGGCTGCTGGGAGAGGGGCACACTCGTCCTCCTGCGGCGACTGCCCAACCAGCGAGATGTTAGTGAGGAAGGAAAGCATGTGTCCATTCCGCGCCTCCTCGGGGTTGCGGTGGTGAGGAGTCCAGGCGTCAGTGGTGCTGGACTCGAGCACTGCCGCCCATAGCAGTTATATATCAAAACAAGCGCACCCCACAATCCCAGCGTGGACCCCAAAAGCACCAGGATAACGAAAAAAATAAGCGTACGCACCGTGTAACATCAAAGCAAATGGGCCAGTGGCCATGGGAGGATAACAATTACGAAAAGCGAGGCCTGGATTCCCAGGTCTGTGAAATGCACTGCCTATGTCCTGTAAGGTTTCAAGAACTTATCGACCTATATATTATGAAAAGTGAGGCTTAGTGTTAAAACATTTGACGCAAATACATTTTTTTTCTAAAAAAAACTGTTATATTGTCTCTTCAATACCAGCAACATAATATGTTCTGCGGATGCCTATGTGTAACTTTCACAATAGGTACAAGCCATAATAAATGTTGTACAGTTCAATTACAAAATCAAAAACATTAATTCTGTATGTAACATAAGAGCAAGTATGTGATGTAAATCCCGATGCATTTCGGGTTCTAAACCCCCTTCTTCAGGGTAACATTCCCAAACGTTGTTGAACAAATATCATTACTTCCGCGTAGAGCTACAACAGAAAAACAAATCATGACGATAATCTATATCGCGTGTAATTTAAACAGAGCAGAATACAGCCACAGGATCAGTGATAGGATTTGCACATGTCATACAGCGTAGAGAAAGTGAAAGGAAGTTCAAGAAAGAGAACCGGAGATCACCAGTGCAGTGATACATAACTCGTGCGAACTTCCTAAAATGAATACTGAGTGGTGTAACGTGTCGAAAATAATACCCCAAGCATGGTAAGGATGTGCAAAAATTAACTGTCGATAAAAGTGTTCAGGAAGTGCTTGTCTACATGAGCATGCTAATAAACTTAAAAAATGTATATGTGTGAGTTAAATGAGAATTCCAAATGCAAGTGAGAGCAAAGGTGACTACTACCAATGCAAATCCAAGATAGGGCTCACCTATCTTCCAGTCACGAGAATGTTCAGTGTCAATAAACAAATAAATTCTGTGGCAAAGAATACAACATCGCTCCGCGGAGCTAATGTGCAAAGCAACAGAGGTTCTGTAAATAAAGAACCAATAAATAAGAGGTGAATGTCATTGTACGGAAAGGCACTCGAGTGAAAGTAAAAAAGCTAAAAAAAACCTCTCAGGCTTACCGACTGTGCGCGTGGCTGTAAATGTAAAAATAACAATGTAATGAAGCCTTAAGCCGAAATATACGCAGTTACATTTGTTGAAAGACTGTTGTGTTCCAAAAAAGGAATGAATCTAATATAAAGATTCTTACCACGTATAACTTAAAGCAGGCCGATGCGGCGCCAGACGCTTGAAACTATCTGAATGCAGGTTGAGACGAAATGGCATCTGTACGTGGTGATTACGGTTACGGACGCTTTTGAAAAGTCCATGAATAAAAAGCATGAAACAATACTGCAAAGCTTTATTGTGCATTAAGGTAAAACGAAGAACAAAGAAGAGATCGTCTGTTGAGGGAACGAGGTAAAAATAGTGAGGAAGTGCAAGAAAGAGAGCACCTATTGCAGGATGAAACAAAAGATAAAAAATAAAAAAGGTCTCATGTGAAGAGGACAAAGTGGAAATAGTGAGGAAAAATCAGCAAGAGGCATCTTTTGCAGAAAGCAGAATGACTGAAAAAAATAATACGACATTGCAAATCCTTTACAAAGTGATGTAATGTAAATGAGATGAAGCGATATAATTCACACGTTCATCATGGCATAATATTTGTGTTTACAGAAAGCATAATAATTCCTAATGATCATTAAGGCCCCCTGGAATTAAGTTGGGAGACATATGTAAAAGACACCACTGACTGTCTGTTGAAACTCGAATCCCTCAGACCTTTCTTTAAAGATCAAATTTTACTTTGCATAATAGATGTAGTAGCCCTTTATACCTCTATTGCACACAACGAAGGGTTGGAGGCTGCAGAATAGAGATTACTCAATTCCACCTTAGACAAAGAAATAGGAGTCTTTCTTTTGGAGTTATTGCATTTTTCTTTATATCTAGTTATTTTTCTTAGCAAGGAAACTTTTTTTTGATAAACAAATTTGTATTTTCTTTATAGAGAGCAAATCAAAGGTGACATACAAAAGTCTGATTAACTTGGCATCAATCGAACCTATCTTGGAAGCATTGACAATCAATTGCAAGACCTTCCCCTCCCCCCCGCCCCTCCGCCCCGGTCCCTCGTATTCCCCTCCCCTTAAAACAGGCCCCCAAGCCATTTCCCCCATACTCTGCGGAATTTTTTGGGGCAACCCCGGGCAACGTACAACATCCGCTCCTGCGCGGCACACCAGTCCACCCCTCGTCTCCAAGTAGCACCTCTGGGTGGGTCGATTTGCTTCCATGCGGCTGCGATATCTCTTTTAGCCACCACCAGCGCAGTAGTTAGGAAATACTTCTTGTTAAGGGACCCATCTATCCCATCCGAGCCATCTTAGGGTCATGGGGAACCTCCCATCCTAGAACCTCAGTTAATTCGGTTTCAATCTCAGCCCAATAGTGCCCCAGGCGTGAACAAGACCATACCATGTGGAAGAAGTCCGTCCGGTCCACCCCACATCGAGCGCATGAAGCGTCCTGACGGAGGCCTGCACGATATAGGCGGTCCGGGGTCAGATATGCGGCATGGAGGTAGTAAAGCTGGATGAGCCGCAGTCTAGCCGACGTGGTAGCCGTCTTGGGTGCCATAAGGACATCCCGCCAGTCAGCATCATCCAGAGGACCCACCCAAGTCTCCCACCGCTGCCTCAATCCGCTCCAATCCACCGGGGTGTTGTTGATCAGGGTGGCAAGGAAACTTTTACCTACAAAAAACAGGTACATCAATGGGATTTCCTGGAGCACCTTCGTATGCCAACACCTTTATGGCATATTTTGAGGACACTTATATTTTACACAATCCAAGCTGGCAGACAAATATGATGGCACACCTACGTTACATAGACGAGATACTCGTCATATACTCTGTTGCTTTGCACATTAGCTCCGCGGAGCGATGTTGTATTCTTTGCCACAGAATTTACTTGTTTATCGACACTGAACATTCTCGTGACTGGAAGATAGGTGAGCCCTATCTTGGATTTGCGTTGGTAGTAGTCACCTTTGCTCTCACTTGCATTTGGAATTCTCATTTGACTCACACGTATACATTTTTTAGCTCATTAGCATGCTCATGTAGACAAGCACTTCCTGAACACTTTTATCGACAGTTATTTTTTCCACATCGATACCATGCTTGGGGTATTATTTTCGACACGTTACACCACTCAGTATTCATTTTAGGAAGTTCGCACGAGTTATGTATCACTGCACTGGTGATCTCCGGTTCTCTTTCTTGAACTTCCTTTCACTTTCTGTACTCTGTATGACATGTGCAAATCCTATCACTGAACCTGTGGCTGTATTCTGCTCTGTTTAAATTACACGCGATACAGATTATCGTCATGATTTGTCTTTCTGTTGTAGCTCTAAGCGGAAGTAGCGACATTTGTTCAACAACGTTTGGGATGTTCCCCAGAAGAAGGGTTTAGAACCCGAAATGCATCAGGATTTACATCACATACTTGCTCTTATGTTACATACAGAATTAATGTTTTTGATTTTGTAATTGAACTCTACAACATTGATTATGACTTGTACCTATTGTGAAAGTTACACATAGGCATCCGCAGAACGTATTATGTTGCTGGTATTGAAGAGAAAATATAACAGTTTTTGGGAAAAAAAAATGTTTATTTGTGTCAAATGTTTTAACACTAAGCCTCACTTGTCATAATATATAGGTCGATGAGTTCTTGAAACCTTACAGGACATAGGCAGTGCATTTCACAGACCTGGGAATCCAGGCCTCGCTTTTCGTATGTTTGAATAGGGTGTTAGGGCTTACACCACTCAGTGAGATTGCACGCCAACACAACAAGAGATTAGTTTACTTTAACTATCTTTGTCACTTAGATAAAAAAAACAGAGGAGTGCAGGTCAGCATAGAGATTACGTATTCAATATAACTGCCCAACCACAGCAGACCAGCACCCACAACTAAGATTCATCATGACATCTTTCAAAGACATAGCTGACATCACCATAAATCAAGCTGAAACCAAAGCATACTCCACTGAGGAAGCCGAGTCAATATATTCTTTAATAGACGAAGCACGCACATTTGGTTCTTCCGCCGGCACTACAACTCAACTATTGAGATAATTGGAATACACCATGAACAAGGAGATCAATCAACGTCTTCATGCCACCACTTTAATAGAGTACCATAAGGTCAAGCGCATACCTAGAGGCTTAAGGATAGCACTAAAACCAATGCTCTTCAAATTCAATAAAACATTCATGTCACGGTGGTACGCTATACTAAACAAATGCTCATTCGATTTAATTTTACTAATCATTGAAGAACTTTCAACCATTTTAAATGAGCTCACCAATGAGATCGCAAAATTAAAAGATGAAATTTCAGAAAGAATGGAACAAGAAGATTGGCACAAGACCTTGGAGGAGATCAACGCTAAATTGGATGGCCACGCTAAAGAGGTACACGAACATAAGATAAGGAAGTTCCGCCGAGACACAATTGATTATAAGTTGGATGAAGTCTATACCTGGGCTGAAACGTACGCTCAAAGAAGATTCACCAGAAGACCAGAAAATACATCCTCGGAGGAAAGTGTAGCAACAGAACAGGACTTATCATTACAAAGACCAGCAGCACCTACAAACACTACTGAGGATATTGCCACCACTGAAAAACAGTCTTTTTTGGCCTCAGGCCTACCATCAAATGCACCACCGGACAAAACAGTCCCTTCAAAAGAAAGCATGTCCGGAGGGGACAAATCAAAAAAAAACACAGAAGGCAGCAGACCACAGAGGAATCCCAAGCAACAAATCTAGTCATCAACATTTCCAAGAAAACATTCAGTAAGGTAGAATTACGAGTACTGAATAAAGGGACCACATTTGTTCCTACATTTTCTTCAAATGCTTTGGAAACAGAGGTAGCACTTTTCAAATGTATGCGACAACTCAGATTGAAATGGTTCTTTTCAAACATGCCTGAACATCAAGACTCCACCACTCAATTGGACACTTTTCGTCCCAAAAGCAAATTCATGGCACCCACATCTAACAAGAGTTTAGATAATTTTGAAACATTGACAAAAAAGGATCTCGAAAAAATCAGTTATACTACACCCAAGCATACCAATCTCACCAAGAAGAAAAGATGGATCCTTAATGCCTTAAGACAAGACATGAATATCGTATATCAACCTGCTGATAAAGGGGGAGCACTAGTGGCCATGGATTGTGAATTTTACGAGGAGAGTGTCACTCGACATGTAAATGATGACGAGACATACATTAAACTGGAGACAGATCCCACAAAATAATTCATGGAACTTTTGAGTAGAATTTTAATCAAAGCTGAGGACTCAGGGGTGATCAACACCAACACTCGGAAATTTCTACAAGTCTCTACTCCAAAAATTCCACACATTTACATGTTACCGAAAATTCATAAACATGCCACTAACCCACCATTTCGCCCCATCGTAGCGGGCTGTGGGTCGTTACACGAACCCATTGGACAGTTCATAGATCACCATTTACAACCTCTTGTGCAAAGTTGGGAGACATATGTAAAAGACACCACTGACTGTCTGTTGAAACTCGAATCCCTCAGACCTTTCTTTAAAGATCAAATTTTACTTTGCACATTAGATATAGTAGCCCTTTTTACCGCTATTGCACATAACGAAGGGTTGGAGGCTGTAGAATGGAGATTACTCAATTCCACCTTAGACAAAGAAATAGGAGTTTTTCTTTTGGAGTTATTTCATCTTTCTTTATATCACAGTAATTTTTCTTGGCAAGAAAACTTTTACCTACAAAAAACAGGTACATCAATGGGATTTCCTGGAGCACCTTCGTATGCCAACACCTTTATGGCATATTTTGAGGACACTTATATTTTACACAATCCAAGTTGGCAGACAAATATGATGGCATACCTACGTTACATAGACGATATACTCGTCATTTGGAAGGGAGGCCACAACACACTGGAAGCCTGCATACGCGACTTGAACAGACAAAACCCGAGGATGCAATTCACATTTAATATTCAAACAGATCGGATCCAATTTTTGGATATTGAAATTCATAAAACAGAGACGGGCCTAACGACCACAGTCTACAGAAAGCCCCCAGATGTTAACAACGCACTTCACTATTCAAGTGCTCATCCCACTTCATTAAAAAATCACCTTCCAGTATCACAACTTATAAGGATTAAAAGGATTACATCTGAACTTACACTATGTCAAAATTTGATCAATGAACAATTACTCAGATACAAGGAGAGAGGTTACCCAGACGGGGTACTTGAAACAGCTAATCTGACAGTACAACAAAAGAAACGAGAAGACCTACTCAAGAAATCCGTAAAAAACAAAAAAGATAGGGAAGTATTCGTCCTTAAACAATCCATCCAAGCTCCAAAGATCAAAAGAATCATCCAAAACAGATGGGAGATCATTGAGCAAGAACAAGATTTCTCTAACTTATTTAAGGACAAACCCATATTCGCTCATTGTCGATCAAAAATCTTAAGAGAATTCTTGAAAATTAAACCAATGGCCAAAAACACCAATTTTAGCGGAATGAAAAAATGCTGGAAATGTGGTCAATGCAGTAACATCATTCCGGGTAACACCTTCACTCATACCCACACGGGTAAACAAATTATGTTTTACCATACATCAGACTGCAATACCGAGGGTGTTATTTACGCCATTCAATGCCCTTGTGGGCTGGTTTATGTAGGAAGAACTTCACGTAAAATAAAAACTCGTATTATTGAACATAAAAGTACCATCCGTAATAAGAACCCAAATTCATGTTTAGCTTCACACTGGACTAACAACTCACACACAATCCCGCAGATTCAGTTCACTATTCTTGAAAAATTAGTACAGGTTCCAGGTTTAGAATATCACACCTCAATAGCACGCAGAGAAACTTTTTGGATAAAATATCTGGTCACCTTAATTCCATGGGGCGTTAATGATCATTATAAATTATTATGCTTTTTGTAAACACAAATATTACGCCATGATGAACGTGTGAATTATATCGCTATCTCATTTACATTACATCACTTTGTAAAGGATTTGCAATGTCATCTTTAGTTTTTTCAGTCATTCTTCTTTCTGCAAAAGATGCCTCTTGCTGATTTTTCCTCACTATTTCCACTTTGTCCTCTTCACATGAGACCTTTTTTTATTTTTTATCTTTCGTTTCATCCTGCAATAGGTGCTCTCTTTCTTACACTTCCTCACTATTTTTACCTCATTCCCTCAACAGAAGATCTCTTCTTTGTTCTTCATTTTACCTTAATGTACAATAAAGCTTTGCAGTATTGTTTCACGCTTTTTATTCATGGGCGTTTCAAAAGCGTCCGTAGCCGTAATCCCCACGTACAGACGCCATTACGTCTCAACCTGCATTCAGATAGTTTCAAGCGTCTGGTGCCGCATCGGCCTGCTTTAAGTTATACGCGGTAAGAATCTTTATATTAGATTCATTCCTTTTTTGGAACACGACAGTCTTTTAACAAATGTAACTGCGTATATTTTGGCTTAAGGCTTCATTACATTGTTATTTTTACGTTTACAGCCACGCGCTTTGCTCCGTTCACAGTCGGTTTGCCTGAGAGGTTTTTTTGGGCTTTTTTACTTTCACTCGAGTGCCTTTCTGTACAATGACATTCACCTCTTATTTATTGGTTCTTTATTTACAGAACCTCTGTTGCTTTGCACATTAGCTCCGCGGAGCGATGTTGTATTCTTTGCCACAGAATTTACTCGTTTATTGACACTGAACATTCTCGTGACTGGAAGATAGGTGAGACCTATCTTGGATTTGCATTGGTAGTAGTCACCTTTGCTCTCACTTGCATTTGGAATTCTCATTTAACTCACACGTATACATTTTTTAGCTTATTAGCATGCTCATGTAGACAAGCACTTCCTGAACACGTTTATCGACAGTTATTTTTTGCACATCGTTACCATGCTTGGGGTATTATTTTCGACACGTTACACCACTCAGTATTCATTTTAGGAAGTTCGCACAAGATATGTATCACTGCACTGGTGATCTCCGGTTCTCTTTCTTAAACTTCCTTTCACTTTCTCTACGCTGTATGACATGTGCAAATCCTATCACTGATCCTGTGGCTGTATTCTGCTCTGTTTAAATTACACGCGATACAGATCGTCATGATTTGTCTTTCTGTTGTAGCTCTACGCGGAAGTAACGACATTTGTTCAACAACGTTTGGGATGTTCCCCCGAAGAAGGGTTTAGAACCCGAAATGCATCGGGATTTACATCACATATTTGCTCTTATGTTACATACAGAATTAATGTTTTTGATTTTGTATTTGAACTGTACAACATTTATTATGGCTTGTACCTATTGTGAAAGTTACACATAGGCATCCGCAGAACGTATTATGTTGCTGGTATTGAAGAGAAAATAATAACAGTTTATGGAAGAAAAAAAAATTATTCGCGTCAAATGTTTTAACACTAAGCCTCACTTGTCATAATATATAGGTCGATTAGTTCTTGAAACCTTACAGGCAGTGCATTTCACAGACCTGGCAATCCAGGCCTCGCTTTTCGTATGTTTGAATAGGGTGTTAGGGCTTACACCCCTCAGTGAGGTTGCACGCCAACACAACAAGAGATTAGTTTACTTTAACTATCTTTGTCACTTAGATAAAAAAAAACGAGGAGTGCAGGTCAGCATAGAGATTACGTATAGGATAACAATTACGTCATAGCCATACTAAGGCGGGGCTCACAAGCCTATTTTGGAATCACACACCAGCATTTACGAAGGACAAAGACAGAAGCCAATGAAAAATATGGACGGATAGTGGGGGCAGCTTGTCCAGTATTGAATCTTTCATAGATTCACATGCTTGTATCTTCCCCGTCGTCATGGTGGGAGTCTCACAGTAAATGAAATAAATAGCGGTAAAAAGAAAAAACTGCCTAGATACCATAGATAAGCATAGACTTTGGTAGCCCAATACCGTCATTATGTGGTCCAAATGTCGACCAATGAGACGCCAGCCCTGAGATCACACTCTCCAGCAGAGCCACCATACCTCAGATTTCCAACTGACGTCCTGTGCGAAGGAGTCTCCCTGAGCTTTGCTCAGTTTGTTTCCTTGATTGAACTTTTGACCTGTATTTGCAGCTCTTCCTCTGGAACTGAGGTATTGTTTCTTCTTCAAGTTAACTTCAAAATGTCTGAAAGCTCTAAAAAGAGGCTGTTCAGACCATGTAGGTCCTGTGGGAAGGCCAGATTGTTTTCTGAGGACCCCCACACGGATTGTTTATACTGCCTCTATCCAAAGCACGTCCCTAAGGAGTGCAAACATTGCAGGCCTTTTTTGGCTAAGACACTTAAGGATAGAGAGACACGGCTATTATTGTGGCTTCAGAAGAAAAAGCCACTTCAGATTCTGACTCTGAGGATGATTCTAAGGCTCACACCTCTTCAAAACGCAAAGGGGGAGCGTCTGAGGCGAAAACTGATTTAAAAAAGCAGAAGATCGGTAAATCTAAAGAAAAACAGTCATCGTCATCTTCCCTGCCTCATACTCCTGTCAAAAAGTCCACAGAGACGAGGGCTCCGTCGTTGGATCCGTCGTCGAAGAAAAAAGTTGCAACGACAATTCGTTCGACGAAGGCGTCGACGACGACAACTATTACGACAGCGACATCGTCGACGGCTATAATGCAGACAACACCATCAACGGTTGCCGACGGGTATGGAGACGACACCGTTGACGACTGCTTTTCTGACACCATTGTCGATCTCATCGACAATCGCCCCGTCGACGACAACTTTTAAGTCTCCAATGAACAGATCACTGACGACGATTTCTATTAGAAGATTGCCACCGTCGACGGGCTCGTCGACGGAGAGAACAGGCAAAGTTGAATTTACTTCTTGGACAAAAATGTCTCCGCTTCCTCCTTCAAACCTTCTTGAGATGCAGGAATCTGAAGTGGAAAGTCCATATGGTGTCACTTACAGCCCTTGTCAGTTGAAAATCAAAAGCCAGGATACTGATGAGGAGGAATACCAAGAAGTGCAGGAGTATTTCTCTTATAAAGATCGCCCCCTAACTGGTTCAAAACGTTATGAGTCGTTTCAAGACGCCTATGATTACGGGGAGGAGGAGGATAAGGCACCTAGTGTCAAAGAGGAGTCTGTGTCCATGCCTCTATCGCTGGTATCGGATCTCAGGAGCATGATTAATGACTACTGTCGTCGTCTCCCTGATGCTAATACCTCTTCAAAGGAAATTACAAGTAAACAACAAGCTGTTGTGCAGGCTCCAGTTAAACAGCCTCCGCCACCGGTGCAGAAGGTGCTCACGCCAAAAGTCATTACCATCAGAGATGACTTAATTGACAGCAAGGTGGAAGACCAACCTGAGGAAGGAGAACTGAGTCAGGATGATCCAGTAGGTGATGAATGGGACCAGTACATTATCCCTTCTTCTCCATCGCCGTCACCCTCACCGGCGACATCGCCACCGGTAGATATTCTGGGATTCCATGAACTCATGGAAAAGGCTTCTAAGAGGTTTGAACTTCCTCTACCAGCTAAGGAGACAGAATGTTTCCTATATGATTTCAAAGAGTCCCCATGGTAAAACATATATGGGATGAGGGATTGAAAATTATGAAGAATCCTGTTTCTGTCGCAGCATCGGTTCCCAGAATAGAGAAGACATTCCAAGCTCCAGAATCATCACCAGCATGTCTTATTGGACCTCCCCGTCCAGAGTCTGTGGTGATGCACAAAGATGCTCAAAGAATCCATCGTCTACGTGTTCAGCTCCTCCTGACAAGGAAGGAAGGAAACTTGATGGTACAGGCAAACATTTCGCACTTATGGCGGCAACTTCTATTAGAGCATCGAATGTGCTCGCCATAATTAGCCGTTTCAACAGGCAGATGTGGTCGGATATAGCTCCTCTTTTATCGCATCTGACGGAGGGCAATAAGGAAGAAGCTACTCTAATATTGCAGGATGGAGCTAGAGCAACCTCGGAATCCATAGACATAGCTATGGATATATCAGTGATGGCGTTCAGACAAATGGCAGGAGCCATAGTGCTTTGCAGGCAGGGATGGCTTAAGGCTACCTCATTCAGGCCGGAAGTGCAAACTAAAATAGTGGACATGCCCTTCGACAGAGAAAATCTATTTGGCAGTCACGTGGATGATGCTCTGCAAGGTAATAGGAAGGATACAGATATTTCAAGGGCATTGGTTTCACTGCAGCAAGGCAGATTTCATTCCTTTTGTGGCAGAGGATCAAGAGGACACTTTCATCAGTAATTTCGATCCTCAAATTCATCTTACCAGCAGCAGTCCAGACGAAAACCTTCGACAAGAGGAAAAATACAGGACACAAATGGAATACAGTGACAATCCCAAGGCGCCAACCACCTTGTCTTCCACAGCCTCCATCAGACCCATTATCTTTCTTCCTATTTCCGTTAGTAGCTGTCTATAACGTCAGACAGATGGGTGCTAGACATCATTCGTCAGGGTCACACCCTAGAGTTCCTCTGCAAACCTCCAGATCGTCCTCCCATTCACAGAAACCAGCAACATCTCTCGACCCTCAAGGCGGAAGTTCTATCCCTTTTGGTAAAAGGAGCAATAGAGGAGGTCCCTCTTCAACAGTGAGGGAAAGGATTCTACTCGCATTTTTTCCTCATACTGAAAAAACTAACAAATGGAGACAGGTAATGGATCTCAAAGGCTTAAACAAATTCATCAGGAAGCAATCTTTCCGTATGCTATCCCTTCAGGAAATTCTGATGGTGCTAAGAAAAGGAGAATATATGACATCATTAGATCTATTAGATGCATACTTCCATATTCCAATACCTATACATCACAGACGGTATCTCAGATTTGTGGTGGCGGGGCGCCACTACCATTTCAGAGAGTTACCTTTCGGTCTTCGATCCACGCCAAGAGTGTTCACGAAATGCATGGCGCCAGTGGCAGCTTATATGTGACAGCAAGGTCAACAGATTTATCCGTATCTGGACGATTGGTTGATAAAGGGCGCATCGTTCAGAGACTCTCGGCAACTCTCGGCAATACCTGGAATGTAGCATGAATCTCTTCCAGTTTCTAGGATTGCGCATAAACATGGAAAAATCTTGTCTAACTCCGTCCCAGTCTCTTCAGTTTCAAGGAGTGTTATTACAAACCAAAGAAGCAAAAGCGTACCCTTCAGAGGAACGCATCCCAAATATTCTGAAGCTTACCTCACAACTAAATAAAAGAATGTTCACTTCAGTAAGGATATTCAAATCCTTGTTGGGGATGATGTCATCTTGCATCCCCTTAGTCCTAAATTGTCGGCTTCTCATGCGGCCTCTAAGAGAACTTCTGGACCTTCAATGGGTGCAACATCAAGGTTCCTTCGAGGATCGGATTCTCATCAATCCTCAAATAAAGGAGGCGCTGTCAGGGTGGGAGTAAGACAGGACTTATCAGAAGGGCTATTCTTCGAACCAAAATCTCCCAGTTATATAATGACAACAGATGCATCATTACAAGACCTAGAAATCCAAGGACATTGGAGCAAACAAGAGGCTCAATTACACATCAACTTATTGGAGCTAAAGGCAGTGTTCTTGGGCCTTCAAGCCTTTCCCCAAAGAATCCACAATTCTCCAGTTCTAGTCAGAATAGACAGTACAACAACAATGTTTTATTTAATAAAGCAGGGAGGAACAAGATCAAAGCCACTTTCAACGCAAGCTCAAGAAATCTGGAATTGGCTTCTGGTGCACACTATCTCTCCAAGTTCAACATGTTCCAGGAATACACAACATAAGGGCTGATTCGCTAAGCAGATCAGCAAGTGTTTGTCACGAATGGGAACTGAATCAGGATCAGCTCATTTGAATTTTTCGCTTATGGGGTACTCCAGTTCTGGATCTGTTTGCCAATCGCAACAACAAAAAGTGCAAACAGTTTGCAAGCAGATTCCCTCAGCCAGGGTCTTGGGGTAATGCTCTTCAGCTCCATTGGACTGGGATGTTCGCATATGCATTTCCCCCATTCCCGCTGATTCCGAAGGTGCTCAGATAAATGAGATGGGAACCGTGTCATTTAATTCTAATAGCCCCGGCATGGCCGAGACAATTCTGGTTCTCGGACCTTCTCCACTTATTAGTAGCTCTCAGGGTACAGTTTCCTCTAATCCAGGATTTGATCTCCATGAACAGAGGGCAAGGTCTTCATCCCCACTTGGCCTCGCTGATCTTGTCGGCATGGAACCTCATGAGCACGAATTTCAGTCCTTAAAGATTGATGATGAATCCCAGGATATCCTCTCCCACTCTTGTGCAATTTCCACAAATAAAACCTATGTAGCGAAGTAGAAGAGAATTTGCCAAAGGTGCTTGACATAGTCTCTTCACCCCTTACACTCTTCTCCGGAGCAGGTTCTCCCTTATCTGTGGCATCTGGCCAAGGCAGGTCTTTCTCATGCATTAGTCAAAGTACATCTGGCTGCCATTTCAAGGTACCGCAGGAAGCCAGGTCATCCATCTCTGTGATCACAGAGAGTGATAAAAGAGTTCTTAAAAGGATTATTCAGAGTTTTCCCTCCATCAGTCCCATGGCAGTTGAACACAGTCTTGGCACAACTCATAAAACCACCATTCGAACTGATTCACAAAGCTGACCTGCAGTTTGTATCTTGGAAAGTAGCTCTACTCCTGGCTCTGACGTCAGCTAGAAGAGTCAGTGACATTTAGGCCTTTTCCATTACAGAGCCTTTCCTTCAATTCAAGACGGACAAGCTGATCTTACGAACAAACCCTAAATTAATTCCGAAAGTCCCTTCAGATTTTCACCTCAACGAACCTATTGTTCTTCCCACATATTTTAAAGACCCATCATCTGCAGCAGAAAAATCTTTGCACACATTGGATGTCAAGAGGTATTTAAAATGTTATATTGATAAGACAACGTCCTTTCGAAAGACAAGTCAGTTGTTAATAGGTTTGGCTTTGTCAAGGACTAGCATATCCAGGTGGATAACTTCAGCCATTACTTTGTGTCACAAGAAAGCTGGAAATCCTTTACGCTCGAAGGTGCGAGCTCACTCAATCAGAAAAATGGCAACTTCGACTGCATTGTTTGCTGGAGTATCACTTCCGGATATTTGCAGAGCGGCAACATGGAAGAATGTCCACACGTTTAGCAAGCACTACTGTCTGGACACTGCTTGGAAAGCAGATTCAGCACAGGGACAAGCTGTGCTGCGTCACCTGTTTCATTAAGGTATTTACCTAACAATGTTTTTGTCCACAGAAAATGTCTCTTTTTCATGTGAATGTCTTTTCCTAAAATGTTATTTTGAATATTTTTCTTACTATATGCCATTTAATTTTGTGTAGTATTTGACGTTATGATACAGGTTGAAACTCACAACCTATTCTATCTTCTAGAGGATATTGGCTAGCTTTAAAAACAGGAAGCAGAGCCTGAGTAAGAGATGGAAACGCTTCCTTGTAAGTGTACTGCTTTCTATTCTGATACAAGCATGTGAATCTATGAAAGATTCAATACTGGAGAAGAAACAAGTTACTTACCTGTACATTATGGTTCTCCAGTATTGATATCTTTCTTGGATTCACATGTGACCCACCCGCCTCCCCGTTTCTCAGTCGGACCACTTTTTATCTCTGATTACTTCCTTGGCTCACTCTTGGGGCTGGAAATCTGAGGTATGGTGGCTCTGCTGGGGAGTGTGATCTTACGGCTGACGTCTCATTGGCTGGCATTTGGACCACATAATGATGGTATTGGGCTACCAAAGTCTATGCTTATCGATTTTTACATCTTATTCCTCTTAAATCCTGTCTAAATATTTTTGAGAGATATCTAAATTTGTAACTGTCGAGGCGCATACATTTTTGTATTGTTAATGGAACGCCTATTGTTTGGATGCTTTTATGAATTTTATTCGAATAAAACTGATTTTGACTTTGCTTGAACTAAAAATGAGTTATACTTTGTCACCCCCCTGATTGATACACTAGCGTTCTAATATTCAGTCAGTTGCCATAAGTCTCCGAGCACCTTGATTAAAAAAATATTTTGTGCATTGGGGCAAAAGCGCCATTGTCTGTCCTGAAATGTTCTTATGAGAAGAGCAAGCTTTGCCTACCCAGTACCAGAAGTGGAAAACATAACACTTCAGTTTTATTTTCTAGCTGAGCAGTTAAACAGAAATGTGCAGCTCACTCTGGTCACAACCACGGCTTTCAACATACAAATTGGTGCAATCAGGTGTGTCAGGGAATTAGCTCAATGGAACCACAGAAGACTTCACAACCCAGAATGCATTAGGTTGTGACATGAAACCCCAGATTTTCCCATGTCTGTGGTGACATGGAATATGGTGGTCACTTATTTGCAGGCAATGTTGAGTAAGCGTTCAACTGCACCTCAAATATTAGAGACATATTAAAATAAGAGGACCTCTCGTCAGTCATGATACCTTCAGATTCAGCAGGTTTATTTCAACCATATTTCATATTCTGGAATTTTCTTTGTATCCTACGTTTGTAGATTTGCTTTTCTCATTTTAAATCCAAGACTAAAAGTTTTAGAAGGCAAGTAAAAAACCTGACTGGAGTAGCTACTTACCCTGCTCAAAACTTGGCTTGTGGCTTGTGTCAGAACTGAAGCTGATTGATTCTGCTTTGAAACCGAAAAAGGTTATTATCTTCAAGCAAGCAACCAGCTGAGAGTGTCACACATGAATAGGCATCAATTAGCGTTACAACAAACAAATGATGGACGGAATGCTGACAATGCAGACATTCTCCCCCAGTCAAGAGATCTGGGTTAAATCCATTGTTCTTTTGCCCACTACGCCACCCCAGTTCAGACATGGCCATATGCAAATCAGTCTTGACCCTGTGCCTCATTGGAACAGTCCAGCCCGAACTGCCAAGCCATGTCTTCCCTGGACCGGAATCAAGCATCCTAGGACCGGTTTCTGGCTATCAGCCGTCATCAGCCAGGATAGCTTGACTCCAGTGGCGTAGTGAGCACGGGTCCCACGTCTGGGAATACCCATCCCACTTAGGGCGAAAAGCGTTACAACAAACAAATGATGGACGGAATGCTGACAATGCAGACATTCTCCCCCAGTCAAGAGATCTGGGTTAAATCCATCGTTCTTTTGCCCACTACGCCACCCCAGTTCAGACATGGCCATATGCAAATCAGTCTTGACCCTGTGCCTCATGGGAACAGTCCAGCCCGAACTGCCAAGCCATGTCTTCCCTGGACCGTAATCAAGCATCCTAGGACCGGTTTCTGGCTATCAGCCCTCATCAGCCAGGATAGCTTGACTCCAGTGGCGTAGTGAGCACGGGTCCCACGTCTGGGAATACCCATCCCACTTAGGGCGAAAAGCGTTACAACAAACAAATGATGGACGGAATGCTGACAATGCAGACATTCTCCCCCAGTCAAGAGATCTGGGTTAAATCCATCGTTCTTTTGCCCACTACGCCACCCCAGTTCAGACATGGCCATATGCAAATCAGTCTTGACCCTGTGCCTCATGGGAACAGTCCAGCCCGAACTGCCAAGCCATGTCTTCCCTGGACCGGAATCAAGCATCCTAGGACCGGTTTCTGGCTATCAGCCGTCATCAGCCAGGATAGCTTGACTCCAGTGGCGTAGTGAGCACGGGTCCCACGTCTGGGAATACCCATCCCACTTAGGGCGAAAAGCGTTACAGCAAACAAATGATGGACGGAATGCTGACAATGCAGACATTCTCCCCCAGTCAAGAGATCTGGGTTAAATCCATCGTTCTTTTGCCCACTACGCCACCCCAGTTCAGACATGGCCATATGCAAATCAGTCTTGACCCTGTGCCTCATGGGAACAGTCCAGCCCGAACTGCCAAGCCATGTCTTCCCTGGACCGGAATCAAGCATCCTAGGACCGGTTTCTGGCTATCAGCCGTCATCAGCCAGGATAGCTTGACTCCAGTGGCGTAGTGAGCACGGGTCCCACGTCTGGGAATACCCATCCCACTTAGGGCGAAAAGCGTTACAACAAACAAATGATGGACGGAATGCTGACAATGCAGACATTCTCCCCCAGTCAAGAGATCTGGGTTAAATCCATCGTTCTTTTGCCCACTACGCCACCCCAGTTCAGACATGGCCATATGCAAATCAGTCTTGACCCTGTGCCTCATGGGAACAGTCCAGCCCGAACTGCCAAGCCATGTCTTCCCTGGACCGGAATCAAGCATCCTAGGACCGGTTTCTGGCTATCAGCCGTCATCAGCCAGGATAGCTTGACTCCAGTGGCGTAGTGAGCACGGGTCCCACGTCTGGGAATACCCATCCCACTTAGGGCGAAAAGCGTTACAACAAACAAATGATGGACGGAATGGTGAGCAAAAAAACGATGGATTTAGGCCCAGATCTCTGTACTGGGGTGAATGTATGACATTGTTCTGCATTCTGTCCATCAATTGTTGTTTTTGCATTTGTCACCCGGAGTGGGACGGGTATGCTCAGACGTGAGTCCCGTGCTCTCCATGCCACTGGAATCAAGCTATCCTGGCTGAAGAGGGGTGAAACCCCGAAACCGGTCCTAGGATGCTTGTTTCCAGTCCAGGGAGGACCTGGCTTGGCAGTTCGGGCTGGACTGTTCCCATGAGGCACAGGGTCAAGACTGATTTGCATATGGCTGGGTTCAAACTGGAATGGCATGGTGAGCAAAAAAACGATGGATTTAGGCCCAGATCTCTGTACTGGGGTGAATGTATGGCATTGTTCTGCATTCTGTCCATCAATTGTTGTTTTTGCATTAGGCATCAATTAGCAGCCTTATCCAAAACTGAAATTTGTATTCTTCTTTAATAATCCCAAACTCTACCAATTTTGACCATGCTTCCTGCTTTACAGTACACTTGGCCTCTATAAATGGCGTCAAAGACCCAAGGAAATGACAGACATTCAGATATCACGCCTTGTAGTCTATTATTCTGGTACTCTAGTGAATGTACGTTTTTACGGTGCAAACCCATCATATTCATTTCATCGAATTCCAAATTTTGAACTAATGCATTATTAATTGACTAAATTCAAAACCAACATGATGCATTTATGTCTGAGATCATCCAAATATTCTTTGTAAAGTGTGGGCCACATGGTGCTGTTCCTTCAAAGCATTAGTTGTGTGTGGTAGTTATTACTAGTTTAAGTGGGTCATTCATTTGTACATAATGTCTTCATGTTATTATATAGTGCTAGCTTGAATGCCTGATCAAGCACTATGTGCAGTTAATATTATTATTATTATTATTATATATAGATTTATTAAGCGCACAGCTACCCGTAGGTTTCCCGGCGCTGAAGCATAGCAATGAAGAGCAGGCAAGGGTACAAAGAGAGAGTTATAAGGAGAACAACCAGGTTTTCACTCCTTTGCGGAACTTAAGATAGCACTTTTCAGACCGCAGAGGAATAGGAAGCGAGTTCCAGAGTGAGGGCGCCAAATACGAAAAAGAGCGCCCACCAATTCTGGTGCGCTTAAAACGAGGGATAGCGAATCTACATTGAGAGGAGGATCTGAGAGTACGCGAAGGACAGTATTGGTGAACTAAAGTGGATAGGTAATGGGGAGATTTACCTGCTTTAATGCGATGCATAAAGCATAAAGCTTTAATAAAAACAATAAACACCACATAATTCAACTCCACACCATTCTACAAAATTCCACTTGCCATAATACCATTCAGCGACATAATTACACTCCACTCCAAACCGTACAATTGCAGGCCATGCAACACAGTTCAGCTCCACATAATTACACTCCAATCCTACATTTCACACCACGTATTTACACTACACATATATCCACTCACTTAAAAACATGTAATTACGCTCCACAAAATAAATTCAACTTCGGAACCTGCCACATAATTCCACATCATATAATAATACTCTGTTCCATGCCACATAATAGCACTCCAAACTATGGCACATAATTCCAAAACACACACTTCAATGCCACATGATTCTACACCACACAACATAATTACATTCTACATAATTCACTCACTGCCACTTAATTACAATCCACATATTTACACTCAATACAACATAAATACACAGCACAAAAATTAGTTCTATACCACATACCAGAAAGATACAAAAATGCACTCCATGCCACATATTTTCCAAAAACATACCTTTGGTCAACACCGAACAGTTTCACGCCACACAATTGAAATCAACACATTTCAAATACACAACACATAATTCTACACCAAACCACATATTTCAAATGCACAACACAAATTCACACCACAACACATACCTCCAATCCACTCCTGATTTCATAGAACATGCAGCAAATTTAAACAGCACACCACATAATTTAACTCCACAACATGCCACTCCACAATTCAAAATACGATTCTACATAATTAACTCCAAACTATTTTCAAAGACCTGCTATTGTCCAGGAGGTGAAGCTAACCTCATTTTTTTCTGTTAATACTTCTCTAGCTTTTTGTTCCTTTGCAAACTTTATGTGAATTGGTATTTTCGATAATGAGAATTTTATTTAGTGATACTGTGGCACAGCTTATGTTGATTAGTTTCTAATATTCAAGGCATGCGCAGTAAACAAATCACACCTCCCAGCTTTGCAACATCTAAGAGGACCTCATAAATCCAAAGGAGTTTTATGATGTATTAGGATGCTTACTTCTGAAGTATGGTTTTGTGTTTGGGGCCACCAAGGATGGACCGGGAATTAAAAGCAGCACTGTCAGACCAGCCATCCTACTCTGTGTAGCAAGCGAGAGCTGCAAAGTAGCCCAACCAGTGCCAGGTGGGATTACGGGGGCGGGATTCTCAACCCCATCAGCGGAGAGCAGTAATAAAAGTAATAACCAGTGTGTTTAAATATATATATTTTTTAAACACGTGTGGTTGAAAACATCAGCTGCTCCTGTTTGCCTCGGAAAGTCAACATACAGAACATTCCAAACACAAGGCAATCGAAAACTAGGAAATGCAAAAGCAATTCTAGTATTTCGTTGAGCTCTGCTGGTCATTTTCTATCAAGACGGGTGAAAAATAAAAAAGTACCAAAAAAGCGGAAGCAGAGGCAATGCTCCAGAGCCCACATAGTACGTACAACAGATCTTCCACACAGCGAAAATGCTGTCTAGTCTCGACCTAAAAATTAGTTTCTAGCTCAAATGGACTAAAAGTTACTAAACATGCATGGTTTGTGTTGCTGCGCAGTGGCAGGCCCTTTGCAAAGGTTGACTGGTCACCTTTCTCTTGCTTTCTTCTGTATTTGGGTGCCAAAGTGCTACTATATTTGAGTGCCAAAGTGCTACTACTGAGGTGCAACCTTTGCCCAGATAGTGTTAACGTGTAAAAAAAAAAAAATGCAGTAGTACTAAAACAAAATGTGCTACATTATGCCACATGAATTGTCTTTGTTTGACAAACAATTAAGTCAGTCCTGCCACATAATTTGGTCCTTCCCTGCTGTGTAATTCCAGCGGTCGTGATTAAGATTTAGGCCCTGATTCACAAAGGTAAACTGAGACGAAAGTCCAACTTTACTACTTTCGGTATTCACAAACGGCACTTACAAGTAGTAAAGTTAGACTTTTGCCTCATTGAAACTTAAGTTTTGGTCTTCAGTTCAACTGAGACCAATACTGAAACAAAAGTCTAACTTTACTACTCTTAAATGCCCTTTGTGAATACCAAAAGTAGCAAAGCTAGACTTTTGTCTCAGTTTGCCTTTGTGAATCAGGCCGTTAGAGTTCATGCAACATGCTAGAGTCAGATTTATTGTTTAACAGAAACTAATTTAAGAATTTAAAATAATGAAACGTGAAATTTGAAAACTGAACATCTGTGAAGCAGCGTTCATCTGAGAATGGGCAGGGAAAGGTAGGGAGAGAACTCAAGACTTTGGCTAAAGTTTCAAGCAACGAGTTTCCAGACATTTTTTTGTGTGATTTTGAGCAATTCACTTGGTTGATCTGTTATGTTTGACAGAGCAATCTGAGTGAAAGCTCTGCAGTCTAAAGCTTCATTCACCCTGTTAGGTCCCCATCACCTGAGAGATAACTCTGTTTTCTGTGGCCTGATTCTCTAGCATACTGAATCTGTCTGGGATTGTTATTTGTGTGCCTCCTTATGGAAGCTCTGCAGTCCGAACCTGTACGATCCGTGTACACGGAGCGATTGATCTCTCAACTGTTCATTGTCAACGCCTACAGAATTTATCACCTGAGGTATAGCTCTGCTGTCTAAAACAACTAAGTGAAGATCTGGTTGACCTAAAAGTTCTGTCTTTTAAAGGCAAAACTTGAATGCACACCTGTACTTCAGTATTAGTGCTGCTATTTGAGGTCCGAGTTTATAGACTTTGTATATACTTTTACTCAAGGGATAACTATGCTGTGTGGGCCTGAGCCAGTGGCGCATGCAAATAGTGTTTCTCTAGGGACACCTCTGCTGTGAAGCATAAGCCTGGAGCATTTGTATATAGTGTTATCACAGGGATAGCTCTGCTGTGAGGCCTGAGCCTATAGCGTTGTGTATAATGTTTCTCTAGGGGTAGCTATGCTGTATGAGGCCGGAGCCTAAAGTGTTTGTATATTGTGGTTATAGTGATTCTCTAGGTATAGCTCTGCTGTGTGAGGCTTGTAGCATATGTAAATACTGTTCCCCCAGGGACAGCTCTGCTGTATGTGGCCTGAGCCTGTAGTATTTGTGTATATATAGTGTTTTCCAGGCATAGGTTTGCTGTGTGAAACCTGAGCCTGTAGCATTTGCATACAGTGGGGCATATTTACAAGGATTTGACACAGCCGTGGAGTCCATTTTTTGATGCTACGGTGGCTTTTTTTTATCGCCATATTTACAACTTGCCGCAAAGCCCAGTTTAAGCGTGAAAATAAATTTTTCACAGCGCCACTTCGCTTAGCGTGACTTACAGGAAAAGAGCTGCAAGGTAGGCGTTTTTGCAAAAACATCTCCTGCAAAACTTACAACATGATATTTATAAGGATTTACTTCTACGTTGCTAAAAAATAAAAACTGTCTCTAAGTCACATTATAGGCCGTTTCTTACCACTAGGAATCACCTGGTCTTAAAAAGGGTGCTAACACACTTGTATAATAAGGAATCTTGCTGCTCTGTCCTGCGCCAAAAGAAAAGTGCAAGAATGCGCTGTATCTATAAGATACAGTTTATTCATGCCCTTTTTCCCAGCGCTGGCACACAATGGGCTGCCGTACAGGAACACAGGTACCCTTGCACAATGCTGCCAGGGTGCCTGCGTTGCGGGGCTGATTGATTTTGTGGAGGAAGGTACCCCTTCCTGCACAAATCAATCAATCAATCAATCGGGGGTTTATATAGCACAGCTACTCACCCGTGAGGGTCTCATGGTGCTGAGGGGCTACTGATCGTTCTGGGTGAGGAGGTTCCATCTTGAGGTCCATCCTGAATTAAGTGAACTACGCGGATTGACTGAGGTGGAGGGGCAGGTGGTCCAGGTCTTGGCAGCGAGGTAGGAGAAGGATCTTCCTCCGGTTCTGGTCTTGTGAATCCGTGGGACGGAGGCCAGGGCGAGTTGGACGGAGCAGAGTTGTATGGCAGGTTTGTGGAATGTAAAGCAGTGGTTCAGATATTCTGGTCCTGCATTGTGAGGAGCTTTGTAGGCATGTTTGAAGAGCTTGAAGGTGATCTCTTGTTGATTTGGAGCCAGTGGAGTTGTCGGAGGTGTTGTGTTATGTGCCTGCCGCGGGGAATGTCGAGGATCAGCCTGGCTGCTGCGTTGTGGACGTTCTCTAGTTTCCTGAGCTGTTTATGGGTGACGCCGGCATAGAGTGCGTTGCTGTAGTCCAGTCGGCTGGTGATGAGTGCATGGGTGACTGTCTTTCTGGATTCTGTGGAGATCCCTCTGAATGTCTTTCTAAGCAGGCAGAGCCTGTGAAGCAGGAAGAGGATACTTGCTTTGATTTGGCGGTTCATTGTGAGCAAGGAGTCCAGTATGATGCCGAGGTTGCATGCGTGGTCCGTAGCGGTGGGAGGGGCTCCTAGTGCTGCGTGCCACCAGGAGTCGTCCCAGGCTGGGGGGGTGGGTCCCAGGATGAGTACTTCTGTCTTGTCCAAGTTGAGCTTGAAGTAGCTGTCTTTCATCCAGGGGGCAACGGCCTTCATTCCGCCATGAAAGTGGATTCTGGCGGCTGTGGATTCGTTGGTGAGGGAAAGGATCAGCTGGGTGTCATCTGCGTATGAGAAGATGTTGAGTCTGTAGCTTCTGACGATGGCTGCGATGGGGGCCATGCAGACGTTGAAGAGAGTGGGGGTCAGGGATGAGACCTAGGGCACTCTGCAACTGATATCTGTAAGTTCTGAGAGGAAAAGGGATAGTCTAACTTGCTGTGTTCAGCCGTTCTGGAAGAAGTTCATCTAGTCCAGTGCCTTGTTGCAGATGCCGGCATCTTGGAGTCTCGTGATTAGGGTGCGGTGGGAGATGGTGTTGAAGACGGCCGAGAGGTCCAGTAGGATGAGGGCTGTAGTTTTGCCCTGAAGGAGGAGGAGGAAACAATTTGTCATCGGTGGCAGCGAGGAGTGTGGTCTCTGTGGTGTGGTTGCTTCCGAAGCCAGATTGGGAGGTATCCAGGACGTGGGTCTCTTCGATGAACTCGGAAAGTTGGGCGTTGATGACCTTATCGATGACCTTGGCTGGGAAGGGAAGGAGGGAGATGGGTCTGTTGTTCTTGAGGTCTGTCGGGTCGGCAGACGATTTCTTCAGCATGGGGTTGATCTCAGCATGTTCCCAGTTGTCAGGGAAGGTGGCAGTTTTGATGGAGCAGTTGGCGGTACAGCAAAGCTGGGGGTTTAGGGAGGCGCCTGCTCTATGGAAGATGTGGTACAGGCAGTGATCCGATGAGGCTCCTGAGTGAATGCTCTTCATAGTCTTGAGTGTGTCGTCTGTTGTGAGCGGAGTCCAGTTGAGCACAATCTTTTGGGGTCTGGCTTGGTTGCGTGCGGCGGTGGAGGACGTAGTGGTAGGGTCTTGGATGTTGAAGCTGTAGTAAATCTGCCTGATCTTGCGGTGTTGAAGAGATTTTGGGAGGGTGGGACGTCTGTGGTTTCGCTGTTTGGCCTGGGGAACTCCTTGATGATGGTGAATAATTCTTTGCTGTTGTGTGCATTGGCATTGATTCTGTATTGGAAGGCCATTTTCTTTGTTGGTTTGAGGAGAAGGTGTTGTGCACTGATGGCGGATTTAAAGGTTACGTGGGTTTCAGGGGTTTTGTTGTTCCTCCAACTCTTCTCGAGTCGTCTGCAGGTGCATCTGAACACATTCTGCGGGTGCGTCCGGACACGTGGAGGGTGGGAGTAAACCAGCTGGCTTTCTTGGAGTGTTGCTTGCCTATTGTCTTCTTGAGAGGTGCAGTTGGAGATTCATCAGTAAAGGTTGTGCACTGCGGTGTTGGTGTCTGTTGGTGTTGGCGGAGTAGTCGTGCTGAGAAAGTTGATGAAACGTTCTTCGGTGTCCTTGTTCCAGCTCCAGCAGGTGGGGCGATGAGGGCGAAGGCGACATGTACACAGTGGTGGTCGTTTAGAGACGTTCGGTGATTTGGATGTAGGTGAAGTTCCCGCTGGTGGAGAAAATGGGGTTGAGCGTGTGTCCGGTGACTAGCTGCTTGAGTCCAATGTTAGCGAGGTTCTTCTGTAGGGATGCAGTGTTCTTGTCACTTGGGTTCTCCAGATGGAAATTGAGGTCTCTGAGTAGGACGTAAAAGGTGGATGCGAGAGCCTGGGGTGCGATGAGGTCTACGAAGGGTGGGTGGGGGCTGGGCCTGTAGACAAAGAAGGGTCACCTTCCTACACAAAAATAATCTAGAAAGGGGATTTGCCTCATCCATGTGTGCTGCAGCATGCAGCACACATGGAATGAGTTGAAACGCACAAGAACTAAATACATGTCTCCTAGTCTTGCCTGTCTAACGCCGCATTTTCAGAACTGTGATCTGGAGCTACATCAAAAGCTATGGATGTTGCAGTAGAACGTCCAACCCAACATCAATTGCCCACTCATTTGCAGTAGCGGACTGCTGTGGTAAGGCAAAATATGAATAAGGTGGCATCAATTAAGTTTAACTGGCTTTGCGCAACCCTGTAAATATGGGGATGTTTTTAACACAACAAGAACTAAACAAACGTCATGTCCCATTGGCGTTTGTGCCTTGTATGCATGCCCGCAAATCTTTGACATAACTGGTACATGCTTGGTTGACACATATGTGTGTGGCTCAACCCCATGAGAGTGGTAGACATTGTAAAGTATAGCACAGCATGCATCTGTGAAGATTGACATGTTAAGAGCCCAGTCACATTTTGAACCAAAGATATCTGACCAATGAAAGCGACATACACAACATATGTCACATGCCATAGCCATAGACTGTTGCCAAGCATGCAAAAGCTAAAAGAAAATGGTACAGATAAAGGTCGAAGTTTTCATAGCCGAAATTTAAAAAGTCGCAAACTACATGAGATGTTAATGGAAATTCAACTCTTAACCGTTTGCGGCACACAAATTCAAACACACTACACTGGACGGCCACCTCTGGTCTGCAATGCTGCCTGTCGATTACAGTTTCTGCTTAGTATTGCACTAGGCATCATGTCAGCGCTTCTTGCAGTCCGTCACTGTCCTCTTGACTTCTGCGATGAAGTTCGCCTTGTTGACAATGGACTGCCAAATAGCGTTTTTGGTCCCTAATGACACCATAGAGGTGATGAAGGGCTGGAGTTGATGCTCTGTCACCTCCGCAATCAGGATCTCATTCTCCTCCTTACTATATCTGCGTTTTCTCTTCCTCTTACCCTGGGACTCTGGCTGGTCGTCCTGGTTGTTGGGGGATTTGGGGGGTTGTTGTCCTATGCTGACCTTGGTCCTGGCTGCTCCATTCTGTATTCAGGTAATCTTTTTATCCTTAGTGGCGTATTTGTAAGCTCTTTTTGCCGCTAGATGCTGAAAAGTGATGTTGGGTTGACAAGCGTGAATGTTTTTACTGCTATTTTGACAGCCATTTTTTCACGCTAACATGACATTTTTTATTGGTGTGACATATTAGCGTCAATTTTTGCGGCAGTTAGCTGATCCTAACGCCATGTAGCGACGTGAAAACTGCTTAGCGGCAATTCTTGTGAGGCCTGAGCCTGTAGCATTTATATATAGTGTTTCTTCAGGGATAGCCCTGCTGTGTGAGACCTGAGGCTGTAATGTTTGTATATAATGTTACCCCAGGGAATTGATTTATGAAATCCAATCTGTATCTCTTTGCTGTCCATATAACTGCATTCAATCGTGTTTCTGGGACTATTTTGACATTATTCAATGTATGCATTGTAATTAAGTTATTTCTTAAATCGTATCCCCTCATTGATTCCTGCTGAGACATTGTTACAGTTTAACAGATAACCATAGTTGGCACTTTGTGCTTTTTGCTGCTATTTTCACTTAAATCTTTAACATTGCATATCTCCAGTTCTGCTGATTGTATTTTTGTCATTTTGGTCTTGCTTTATTTTTTAAAATTTACACCATTTGTCTCATCTGCTGGGGAATCCTTTTTGTGTTGTGTTATCACTTTGTTACTGTTTGAAGTGTTGCACAAAATACTTTATACATTGCCTCTAAGTTAAGCCTGATTGCTGCGTGCCAAACTACCCGGGGTTGAGCACAGGTTAATTTAGGGTTTCCTTGTGCCTTCAGAAATCAGTAATAACACTTTACACTTAACCTATCCATAATAATCAATGGAATTAATCCAAGGTAGACAGACCCTGAAAGTTAATAAACAAAAAACATTTATTTTATATTTATGACAATGTTTTTTTATTTTCATAGAAATAATTTTTTAATAAACTTTTTTTATGTAAGAATAATGATTACACCTCTTACAGATTCCACAAACAATATTACAGTAAATACAAAACCAGAACAAGACATTAAACAAAAATGTATTATATGACCACTCCACTCGCCAGTTACTGTCTCTCACTCATACGCCAACACTCATTGCACACTCTATTAACACAAATCCTGATACCCCACAGAACAGTAATCTTCAACAGACAACAGACAACCAAGGAGACCATTCTTCTTTAGTCTTCCATTCAATCGTCTTGAGCTAGGCTTTTTAGACAATATTGGTCAAAGCATGTTTCAGTGGAATTCAGATTTTCCCAACCACTTTCTTCAGAACCTATTTTCTCATAACTTATGAAAACAAGCATTTGCAATGCAATTGGTCTTGCCTTTGGGACCTTATATGTATTTAGCTATGCAGCACATTAGCCTGGGTGCTGAAACTTCTACTGCTCTTTAACATGGAGGGAAAATAAGCACTAAAGTGCGTGGCATGCCAGGTATGGAATCACATGGAGAGAAATATTGCCTTTCAGCGGGAAATGGTATTGTCCAAAGCTCTGTTTTTAATATAAAATCAGGGCCTTCGGTGGTCATATCACTGAAAATACGAGATTTAAAAAAAATATTATTGTCTACGGGTGCTCGTGGAAGACAATTTCTATGAACTGGAATCAAGAGAATGCTAAAGTGATTCTGGTATTTTACTGACTTCTGCTGGTCGTTTTCAAACAAGAAAGTTAAATAGAGGATGGAGCCATGGTGGCAGAGAAAGCGACGTATGTCAACCGAGGATTTCCCCAAAAATGGGGGAGGATTTGGGGAGCATGGAATAAGTATAGAGGATATATTTGTGATCCACATATGTTGGCAATTGATGAGAGTTCAGACTGAGGGGGGTGGTGGGGGGAACAAGAGGTTTGGATTATCATATGGTTTACTTATTGTACTACATGTATTGATGACATGCATAAACCAATGGAATTTGTATCGAATTAACAGCAGCTAGCTCTTAATTTGTATGACTTTATTTTGCCCTAATCTTAATAAAAATATTTTTTTTTTAAAAAGAAAGTTAAATACAGGCAGTTGCCAGAAAAATAAAAAAAGGAAGTCCCTCAGCAGAAAGCAATTCTGGTATTTTACTGACCTCTGCAAGTCGTTTTCTATCAAGACAGTTAAATAGAGGCAGTTGAACAGAAAAAATGTCCCTAAGCAGAAGCAGACAAGTCTTAGGGCTGATCTCCAGAGCCCACACAGTACATAGACATATAAGTATATAATAAGTATATGCTAAAATATATACAAGAGGTCTCGAATGCTTGACCTAAAAGCAATGCAAATATAAATAACCTACCGATATCCATGCTATTTTTGATGTTCTTATGGAAAGCAGAACAACTTCATAGGAGCAGCGCGAGTACAAGTCACACAACATAATCTTTCTCTGAAGGCGCCATGTTGGTAAGGTCTCGTTCTTCCATGTAGAGTGTCAATATCTGATATGACTACATGTATCTGTAATAAATAGATCAAAATTATTGCTTTCTCATACCAATCGTCAAGCAATAATGGCTTCAGCATCTTACCCTTATTCTCAACCATTCATCTTCTCACAGACCAGTTATTTGCACGTATCATCTGGTGCCAAATAATAAATCGAATATCTAAGACATCTAGGACAATATCCTCACAAATGTAGGTTCATGAATGCAAAGTGAGGTACAATGTACAACTCCTTACCACTACTTTGAGAGAACCAACAAAACACTAGCTAATAAATTACTTTTATGGGAGCTAAACATTATACCCTGTACACATTATCCATCCAATATAAAGATCAAGAAGAAAACTAGGAATTAGATATGAACAAATCCCTGTCCAAATTATTTCTTCATTCAATGCTGTCTCATTCGTTTTAAAAGACAAAATCCAGAAGTTTTCTCTCTTGCTCCCTATTTTAGTCTCAGATCATCCTTGGCGCTTTTTCACTTTTTCTAATATTAAGCCATCTCAAACCATGCTCTGTATATTTTGCCTCCATACAATTTTGGACTAATGGTGACTGAGTGTTTTTTGTCCTTATAGCATATGTATGTTTTAAACTCTCTCCACACTTCTCCTACAAAACATTTGCCACTTGGGCATAGGATTTAGGTATACAATGTTTTGACTCCTACAGTTGAGCATTTCCTTTAGGTATATCCTGTATTCATTGTGTTCTCATTTATCAGTCACTATAGCTGTGTTGCAGGCTTGACATGTACCACAGTGTAGCTTGCCTTTCACAGGAGTTCCTCTTTCTATAGTACTTTGAAACCATCTGGACTTCTGTTTAAGACGTGTATGTACTAGTTTATCCCTAAAATTAGCATTCCTTCTTAAGGCATACAAGGGTTTATATATCTTCGGATCATCTTCGTATTTATTTGGAATCTTCCAATTGCTGTAAAAAATCATCCTTACCTTATTATTCATATTAGAATGGTTGGTAATGCACACCAATCTTTCTTCCTTCTTCTTACTCTAATTTCAAAGGGGAGCTTCCTGGTCATGGTACTTAGCCCTTTTGAATGCTTCCTTTACTAATCGTCTGGAATATCCTCTTTGAGTCTCCTTTTCTGTTCGTCACCATTTTGTTGGTAGTCTTCCATTCTGGAGCAGTTTCTCCTTATCCTAAGAAATTCACCTAATGGAACTGAGTTCTTTTTGCAATTAAGGTGAAAACTAACAAACTGTAACAGTGTATTCTTCACTGTACCTTTTCTATTTAACGCATCTTCCTAATGACCATCAATGCCTGAAATCCAAATATATAAAAACTCAACTGTTTCTCTTTGTGAATTTGAGGTTTTTATAAATCGAATTGAGCCAGTGCATAAATACTCCAAGATGCTCTTCTTCCCACCTCCATTTGAAACAGATATCCTCTATAAACGTGCCCAATTCCTGAAATTTTCATAAAATGCTGTAACTTCATTGTAGATATATTGTTCTTGATATGCTCAATATGGATGTTACCTATGCTCCCATGCTTTTCTCCTTTAGCATACGTCAACATTAACGTAAAGAAATTAAAAATAAATGATGCAACCTCCAGTCATTCTAGAAAAAATGTATTTGGTCTTACACCAGGTACCTTATTCAACAAGGTTCCAACAACTTCTAGCGCTACCCTCTGGGGTATATTTATATGCATGCTTTTAATATCCAGCGTCACCAGTTTCTCTTGCTCCATATTGTATGGCAAATTTTTTATCTTTTAAATTATGTACCCTTTATCTTTCATCTATGACATAAATGTCATCACAATTGGACACAGGGAAACATCTACATATTTTGATAGGGGTTCTGTCACAATATTGATGGTGGAAATAATAGGATGAAGGGGAGGATCTTTGACATTCTTGTGGATTTTCGGGACCCCATAGAGTGCTGGAACCATCGGACTGACTTTAAGATATTAAAACGCCTTCTTGCATATATATATATTGTTCTCTCCTAGGGGATTTCCATGTATAGTCATAAGCACTTGAATAGTCCCGCCCACGTGAGGGGACCCCGGAGCACTTCTTAACCCCTTCGCTGCTAGGCCTTTTCCCTTCCTGTGCTAAGCCCTTTTTGGGCTATTTGAGGTAGTGCGCGCTTAGGCCCCTGTAACTTTTTGACCACATTAGGTATCCACGCCAAATTTGCGTCCTTTTCTTCCAACATCTTGGGGATTCTAAAGGTACCCAGGGTTTGTGGATTCTCCTAGAGGGGTCACAGAAATTAGTCAAAATACAGCAATTTTTTTTTTTTTTTGTGAAAAATGTGAAAAACGGGCTGCAAATGAAAGCTTCTGGGTTTTTCTCTGCAAATGGTATCAAAAAAGGGTTTGTGGGGCTGAAATCACAATTTCTCCAGCTTTTAGGGAATGACAGACTTTTGTTAGAAAACCAACATTTTTTACACAGTTTTGGCATTTTTCTGGGACATACCCTATTTTTGCTATTTTTTGTGCTTTCAACCTCCTTCCAGTTAACGGTAGAAAAGGGTAACAAAACAATACTGGATCCTGGAAAGCTATACATTTTTGAAAAGTAGACAAAATTCTGAATTCAGCAAGGGGTCATTTGCGTAGATCCATCAAGGTTTCTTTATAGAAATTTACAGGCAAATATAGGAGAAATTAAAAATTTGTTGAAAAAAGCAGCCTCTTGAGTCAACGTTTTTACCTGTAACTTCTTCGAATTATGACATCTCTTTGAAAGCAATGTACCGTTACATCCGGTAGACCTTCCTGGTTGTGTGGACATATAGGACTTGTAGGTTCATCAAGAGCCCAACGAACCCAGAGTAGAAAAATGAGCAGCATTTTGTAATGTTTTTTTTTTTTGGTCCGGGTATATAGCAATTATTGTGGGAAAATGTATACTTGGAAAAATCGGTATGAAAGTCACCTATGTATTTCTGAAATGGGAACAAATTACAGAGTTCAGAAACAGTGCATATTTGCACATTTTCGAAATTGGGAATACTCATATTTGCATGACAATTATTGGTCATTTTTCAAAATGACTTTTTTTTTACACAATGTCTTTCATTTGGAAGGGAGAAATGCATCAAAAATCAACAGGTAATAACAGTTGCTTTACAAATTTGAACTACCCTAAGTCTCCCGAGAAAAATGGTACCTCACTTGTGTGGGTAGGCATAGTGCCCACGACAGGAAGTGGCTCAAAACCTAAGGTGAACACACCACATTTTCACACTGAAAATTTACACTTTTTTTGCAAAGAGTCTAGCTGTAGTTTTTGAACCCTAGCCCTGCCGGCACCTAGGGAAACCTAGCAAACCTATACATTTTTGAAAACTAGACACCCAGGGGAATCCAGGATGGGGTGACTTGACTGCCTCCCACCATGGTCTGTTACCCAGAATCCCTTGCAAACGTAAAAAATTGAAAAAAAAACCACATTTTCCCCACATTTCTGTGATGGAAAGTTCTGGAATCTGCGTGGATCCACAAATTTCCACCCACCCCGCGTTCCCCAAAGTCCTACGAGAAAAATGGTACCTCACTTGTGCGGGTCGGCCTAGTGCCCGCGACAGGAAACGGCGCAAAACGCAACATGGTTTTGGAGTGAAAAATGACCCTTTTTTTGGCAAAGTGACTAGCTGTAGATTTTGTACCCTAGCCCTGCCGGCACCTAGGGAAACCTAGCAAACCTATACATTTCTGAAAACTAGACACCCAGGGGAATCCAGGATGGGGTGACTTGACTGCCTCCCACCATGGTCTGTTACCCAGAATCCCTTGCAAACGTAAAAAATTGACAAAAAAAACACATTTTCCCCACATTTCTGTGATGGAAAGTTCTGGAATCTGCGTGGATCCACAAATTTCCACCCACCCCGCGTTCCCCAAAGTCCTACGAGAAAAATGGTACCTCACTTGTGCGGGTCGGCCTAGTGCCCGCGACAGGAAACGGCGCAAAACGCAACGTGGTTTTGGAGTGAAAAATGACCCTTTTTTTGGCAAAGTGACTAGCTGTACATTTTGTACCCTAGCCCTGCCGGCACCTAGGGAAACCTAGCAAACCTATACATTTCTGAAAACTAGACACCCAGGGGAATCCAGGATGGGGTGACTTGACTGCCTCCCACCATGGTCTGTTACCCAGAATCCCTTGCAAACGTAAAAAATTGACAAAAAAAACACATTTTCCCCACATTTCTGTGATGGAAAGTTCTGGAATCTGCGTGGATCCACAAATTTCCACCCACCCCGCGTTCCCCAAAGTCCTACGAGAAAAATGGTACCTCACTTGTGCGGGTTGGCCTAGTGCCCGCGACAGGAAACGGCGCAAAACGCAACGTGGTTTTGGAGTGAAAAATGACCCTTTTTTTGGCAAAGTGACTAGCTGTACATTTTGTACCCTAGCCCTGCCGGCACCTAGGGAAACCTAGCAAACCTATACATTTCTGAAAACTAGACACCCAGGGGAATCCAGGATGGGGTGACTTGACTGCCTCCCACCATGGTCTGTTACCCAGAATCCCTTGCAAACGTAAAAAATTGACAAAAAAAACACATTTTCCCCACATTTCTGTGATGGAAAGTTCTGGAATCTGCGTGGATCCACAAATTTCCACCCACCCCGCGTTCCCCAAAGTCCTACGAGAAAAATGGTACCTCACTTGTGCGGGTTGGCCTAGTGCCCGCGACAGGAAACGGCGCAAAACGCAACGTGGTTTTGGAGTGAAAAATGACCCTTTTTTTGGCAAAGTGACTAGCTGTAGATTTTGTACCCTAGCCCTGCCGGCACCTAGGGAAACCTAGCAAACCTATACATTTCTGAAAACTAGACACCCAGGGGAATCCAGGATGGGGTGACTTGACTGCCTCCCACCATGGTCTGTTACCCAGAATCCCTTGCAAACGTAAAAAATTGAAAAAAAAACCACATTTTCCCCACATTTCTGTGATGGAAAGTTCTGGAATCTGCGTGGATCCACAAATTTCCACCCACCCCGCGTTCCCCAAAGTCCTACGAGAAAAATGGTACCTCACTTGTGTGGGTCGGCCTAGTGCCCGCGACAGGAAACGGCGCAAAACGCAACGTGGTTTTGGAGTGAAAAATGACCCTTTTTTTGGCAAAGTGACTAGCTGTAGATTTTGTACCCTAGCCCTGCCGGCACCTAGGGAAACCTAGCAAACCTATACATTTTTGAAAACTAGACACCCAGGGGAATCCAGGATGGGGTGACTTGACTGCCTCCCACCATGGTCTGTTACCCAGAATCCCTTGCAAACGTAAAAAATTGAAAAAAAAACCACATTTTCCCCACATTTCTGTGATGGAAAGTTCTGGAATCTGCGTGGATCCACAAATTTCCACCCACCCCGCGTTCCCCAAAGTCCTACGAGAAAAATGGTACCTCACTTGTGCGGGTCGGCCTAGTGCCCGCGACAGGAAACGGCGCAAAACGCAACGTGGTTTTGGAGTGAAAAATGACCCTTTTTTTGGCAAAGTGACTAGCTGTAGATTTTGTACCCTAGCCCTGCCGGCACCTAGGGAAACCTAGCAAACCTATACATTTCTGAAAACTAGACACCCAGGGGAATCCAGGATGGGGTGACTTGACTGCCTCCCACCATGGTCTGTTACCCAGAATCCCTTGCAAACGTAAAAAATTGACAAAAAAAACACATTTTCCCCACATTTCTGTGATGGAAAGTTCTGGAATCTGCGTGGATCCACAAATTTCCACCCACCCCGCGTTCCCCAAAGTCCTACGAGAAAAATGGTACCTCACTTGTGCGGGTTGGCCTAGTGCCCGCGACAGGAAACGGCGCAAAACGCAACGTGGTTTTGGAGTGAAAAATGACCCTTTTTTTGGCAAAGTGACTAGCTGTACATTTTGTACCCTAGCCCTGCCGGCACCTAGGGAAACCTAGCAAACCTATACATTTCTGAAAACTAGACACCCAGGGGAATCCAGGATGGGGTGACTTGACTGCCTCCCACCATGGTCTGTTACCCAGAATCCCTTGTAAACGTAAAAAATTGACAAAAAAAACACATTTTCCCCACATTTCTGTGATGGAAAGTTCTGGAATCTGCGTGGATCCACAAATTTCCACCCACCCCGCGTTCCCCAAAGTCCTACGAGAAAAATGGTACCTCACTTGTGCGGGTTGGCCTAGTGCCCGCGACAGGAAACGGCGCAAAACGCAACGTGGTTTTGGAGTGAAAAATGACCCTTTTTTTGGCAAAGTGACTAGCTGTAGATTTTGTACCCTAGCCCTGCCGGCACCTAGGGAAACCTAGCAAACCTATACATTTCTGAAAACTAGACACCCAGGGGAATCCAGGATGGGGTGACTTGACTGCCTCCCACCATGGTCTGTTACCCAGAATCCCTTGCAAACGTAAAAAATTGACAAAAAAAACACATTTTCCCCACATTTCTGTGATGGAAAGTTCTGGAATCTGCGTGGATCCACAAATTTCCACCCACCCCGCGTTCCCCAAAGTCCTACGAGAAAAATGGTACCTCACTTGTGCGGGTCGGCCTAGTGCCCGCGACAGGAAACGGCGCAAAACGCAACGTGGTTTTGGAGTGAAAAATGACCCTTTTTTTGGCAAAGTGACTAGCTGTAGATTTTGTACCCTAGCCCTGCCGGCACCTAGGGAAACCTAGCAAACCTATACATTTCTGAAAACTAGACACCCAGGGGAATCCAGGATGGGGTGACTTGACTGCCTCCCACCATGGTCTGTTACCCAGAATCCCTTGCAAACGTAAAAAATTGACAAAAAAAACACATTTTCCCCACATTTCTGTGATGGAAAGTTCTGGAATCTGCGTGGATCCACAAATTTCCACCCACCCCGCGTTCCCCAAAGTCCTACGAGAAAAATGGTACCTCACTTGTGCGGGTCGGCCTAGTGCCCGCGACAGGAAACGGCGCAAAACGCAACGTGGTTTTGGAGTGAAAAATGACCCTTTTTTTGGCAAAGTGACTAGCTGTAGATTTTGTACCCTAGCCCTGCCGGCACCTAGGGAAACCTAGCAAACCTATACATTTCTGAAAACTAGACACCCAGGGGAATCCAGGATGGGGTGACTTGACTGCCTCCCACCATGGTCTGTTACCCAGAATCCCTTGCAAACGTAAAAAATTGACAAAAAAAACACATTTTCCCCACATTTCTGTGATGGAAAGTTCTGGAATCTGCGTGGATCCACAAATTTCCACCCACCCCGCGTTCCCCAAAGTCCTACGAGAAAAATGGTACCTCACTTGTGCGGGTTGGCCTAGTGCCCGCGACAGGAAACGGCGCAAAACGCAACGTGGTTTTGGAGTGAAAAATGACCCTTTTTTTGGCAAAGTGACTAGCTGTAGATTTTGTACCCTAGCCCTGCCGGCACCTAGGGAAACCTAGCAAACCTATACATTTCTGAAAACTAGACACCCGGCGGCTTCCAGGGAGGTATGGCTTGCGTGGATCCCCCAACGTTTCCTTACCCAGAATCCCCTGCAAACCTCAATTTTTGCCCAAAAAATCACTTTTTTCACACATTTTGGGGTGGGAAAGTAGTGGCATCACCGGGCTCACACAAATTTACCACCACCCAGCGTTCCCCCAGGTCTCCCGGTAAAAATGGTGCCTCACTTGTGTGGGAGGCCCAAGTACCCGCGGCAGGCAAGGGCCCCAAAGGTAGTGAGGCCACCTCAAGATGGCCTATCGCCAAACCACCTGGTTTTGCAAGGGGGGTCACTTTGGTTTTTGGCCCGGTGCGCGGCGGCCATCTAGGGAAACCTACCAAACCCAGGCATTTTTGAAAACTAGACACCCGGCGGCTTCCAGGGAGGTATGGCTTGCGTGGATCCCCCAACGTTTCCTTACCCAGAATCCCCTGCAAACCTCAATTTTTGCTCAAAAAATCACTTTTTTCACACATTTTGGGGTGGGAAAGTAGTGGCATCACCGGGCTCACACAAATTTACCACCACCCAGCGTTCCCCCAGGTCTCCCGGTAAAAATGGTGCCTCACTTGTGTGGGAGGCCCAAGTACCCGCGGCAGGCAAGGGCCCCAAAGGTAGTGAGGCCACCTCAAGATGGCCTATCGCCAAACCACCTGGTTTTGCAAGGGGGGTCACTTTGGTTTTTGGCCCGGTGCGCGGCGGCCATCTAGGGAAACCTACCAAACCCAGGCATTTTTGAAAACTAGACACCCGGCGGCTTCCAGGGAGGTATGGCTTGCGTGGATCCCCCAACGTTTCCTTACCCAGAATCCCCTGCAAACCTCAATTTTTGCTCAAAAAATCACTTTTTTCACACATTTTGGGGTGGGAAAGTAGTGGCATCACCGGGCTCACACAAATTTACCACCACCCAGCGTTCCCCCAGGTCTCCCGGTAAAAATGGTGCCTCACTTGTGTGGGAGGCCCAAGTACCCGCGGCAGGCAAGGGCCCCAAAGGTAGTGAGGCCACCTCAAGATGGCCTATCGCCAAACCACCTGGTTTTGCAAGGGGGGTCACTTTGGTTTTTGGCCCGGTGCGCGGCGGCCATCTAGGGAAACCTACCAAACCCAGGCATTTTTGAAAACTAGACACCCGGCGGCTTCCAGGGAGGTATGGCTTGCGTGGATCCCCCAACGTTTCCTTACCCAGAATCCCCTGCAAACCTCAATTTTTGCCCAAAAAATCACTTTTTTCACACATTTTGGGGTGGGAAAGTAGTGGCATCACCGGGCTCACACAAATTTACCACCACCCAGCGTTCCCCCAGGTCTCCCGGTAAAAATGGTGCCTCACTTGTGTGGGAGGCCCAAGTACCCGCGGCAGGCAAGGGCCCCAAAGGTAGTGAGGCCACCTCAAGATGGCCTATCGCCAAACCACCTGGTTTTGCAAGGGGGGTCACTTTGGTTTTTGGCCCGGTGCGCGGCGGCCATCTAGGGAAACCTACCAAACCCAGGCATTTTTGAAAACTAGACACCCGGCGGCTTCCAGGGAGGTATGGCTTGCGTGGATCCCCCAACGTTTCCTTACCCAGAATCCCCTGCAAACCTCAATTTTTGCCCAAAAAATCACTTTTTTCACACATTTTGGGGTGGGAAAGTAGTGGCATCACCGGGCTCACACAAATTTACCACCACCCAGCGTTCCCCCAGGTCTCCCGGTAAAAATGGTGCCTCACTTGTGTGGGAGGCCCAAGTACCCGCGGCAGGCAAGGGCCCCAAAGGTAGTGAGGCCACCTCAAGATGGCCTATCGCCAAACCACCTGGTTTTGCAAGGGGGGTCACTTTGGTTTTTGGCCCGGTGCGCGGCGGCCATCTAGGGAAACCTACCAAACCCAGGCATTTTTGAAAACTAGACACCCGGCGGCTTCCAGGGAGGTATGGCTTGCGTGGATCCCCCAACGTTTCCTTACCCAGAATCCCCTGCAAACCTCAATTTTTGCCCAAAAAATCACTTTTTTCACACATTTTGGGGTGGGAAAGTAGTGGCATCACCGGGCTCACACAAATTTACCACCACCCAGCGTTCCCCCAGGTCTCCCGGTAAAAATGGTGCCTCACTTGTGTGGGAGGCCCAAGTACCCGCGGCAGGCAAGGGCCCCAAAGGTAGTGAGGCCACCTCAAGATGGCCTATCGCCAAACCACCTGGTTTTGCAAGGGGGGTCACTTTGGTTTTTGGCCCGGTGCGCGGCGGCCATCTAGGGAAACCTACCAAACCCAGGCATTTTTGAAAACTAGACACCCGGCGGCTTCCAGGGAGGTATGGCTTGCGTGGATCCCCCAACGTTTCCTTACCCAGAATCCCCTGCAAACCTCAATTTTTGCCCAAAAAATCACTTTTTTCACACATTTTGGGGTGGGAAAGTAGTGGCATCACCGGGCTCACACAAATTTACCACCACCCAGCGTTCCCCCAGGTCTCCCGGTAAAAATGGTGCCTCACTTGTGTGGGAGGCCCAAGTACCCGCGGCAGGCAAGGGCCCCAAAGGTAGTGAGGCCACCTCAAGATGGCCTATCGCCAAACCACCTGGTTTTGCAAGGGGGGTCACTTTGGTTTTTGGCCCGGTGCGCGGCGGCCATCTAGGGAAACCTACCAAACCCAGGCATTTTTGAAAACTAGACACCCGGCGGCTTCCAGGGAGGTATGGCTTGCGTGGATCCCCCAACGTTTCCTTACCCAGAATCCCCTGCAAACCTCAATTTTTGCCCAAAAAATCACTTTTTTCACACATTTTGGGGTGGGAAAGTAGTGGCATCACCGGGCTCACACAAATTTACCACCACCCAGCGTTCCCCCAGGTCTCCCGGTAAAAATGGTGCCTCACTTGTGTGGGAGGCCCAAGTACCCGCGGCAGGCAAGGGCCCCAAACGTAGTGAGGCGACCTCAAGATGGCCTATCGCCAAACCACCTGGTTTTGCAAGGGGGGTCACTTTGGTTTTTGGCCCGGTGCGCGGCGGCCATCTAGGGAAACCTACCAAACCCAGGCATTTTTGAAAACTAGACACCCGGCGGCTTCCAGGGAGGTATGGCTTGCGTGGATCCCCCAACGTTTCCTTACCCAGAATCCCCTGCAAACCTCAATTTTTGCCCAAAAAATCACTTTTTTCACACATTTTGGGGTGGGAAAGTAGTGGCATCACCGGGCTCACACAAATTTACCACCACCCAGCGTTCCCCCAGGTCTCCCGGTAAAAATGGTGCCTCACTTGTGTGGGAGGCCCAAGTACCCGCGGCAGGCAAGGGCCCCAAAGGTAGTGAGGCCACCTCAAGATGGCCTATCGCCAAACCACCTGGTTTTGCAAGGGGGGTCACTTTGGTTTTTGGCCCGGTGCGCGGCGGCCATCTAGGGAAACCTACCAAACCCAGGCATTTTTGAAAACTAGACACCCGGCGGCTTCCAGGGAGGTATGGCTTGCGTGGATCCCCCAACGTTTCCTTACCCAGAATCCCCTGCAAACCTCAATTTTTGCTCAAAAAAATCACTTTTTTCACACATTTTGGGGTGGGAAAGTAGTGGCATCACCGGGCTCACACAAATTTACCACCACCCAGCGTTCCCCCAGGTCTCCCGGTAAAAATGGTGCCTCACTTGTGTGGGAGGCCCAAGTACCCGCGGCAGGCAAGGGCCCCAAACGTAGTGAGGCGACCTCAAGATGGCCTATCGCCAAACCACCTGGTTTTGCAAGGGGGGTCACTTTGGTTTTTGGCCCGGTGCGCGGCGGCCATCTAGGGAAACCTACCAAACCCAGGCATTTTTGAAAACTAGACACCCGGCGGCTTCCAGGGAGGTATGGCTTGCGTGGATCCCCCAACGTTTCCTTACCCAGAATCCCCTGCAAACCTCAATTTTTGCCCAAAAAATCACTTTTTTCACACATTTTGGGGTGGGAAAGTAGTGGCATCACCGGGCTCACACAAATTTACCACCACCCAGCGTTCCCCCAGGTCTCCCGGTAAAAATGGTGCCTCACTTGTGTGGGAGGTCTAAGTACCCGCGGCAGGCAAGGACAACAAACGTAGTGAGGCGACATTTGGGATAGGCAATGTTGATGTTGCCTCACTACGTTTGGGGCCCTTGCCTGCCGCGGGTACTTGGGCCTCCCACACAAGTGAGGCACCATTTTTACCGGGAGACCTGGGGGAACGCTGGGTGGTGGTAAATTTGTGTGAGCCCGGTGATGCCACTACTTTCCCACCCCAAAATGTGTGAAAAAAGTGATTTTTTGAGCAAAAATTGAGGTTTGCAGGGGATTCTGGGTAAGGAAACGTTGGGGGATCCACGCAAGCCATACCTCCCTGGAAGCCGCCGGGTGTCTAGTTTTCAAAAATGCCTGGGTTTGGTAGGTTTCCCTAGATGGCCGCCGCGCACCGGGCCAAAAACCAAAGTGACCCCCCTTGCAAAACCAGGTGGTTTGGCGATAGGCCATCTTGAGGTCGCCTCACTACGTTTGGGGCCCTTGCCTGCCGCGGGTACTTGGGCCTCCCACACAAGTGAGGCACCATTTTTACCGGGAGACCTGGGGGAACGCTGGGTGGTGGTAAATTTGTGTGAGCCCGGTGATGCCACTACTTTCCCACCCCAAAATGTGTGAAAAAAGTGATTTTTTGAGCAAAAAATGAGGTTTGCAGGGGATTCTGGGTAAGGAAACGTTGGGGGATCCACGCAAGCCATACCTCCCTGGAAGCCGCCGGGTGTCTAGTTTTCAAAAATGCCTGGGTTTGGTAGGTTTCCCTAGATGGCCGCCGCGCACCGGGCCAAAAACCAAAGTGACCCCCCTTGCAAAACCAGGTGGTTTGGCGATAGGCCATCTTGAGGTCGCCTCACTACGTTTGGGGCCCTTGCCTGCCGCGGGTACTTGGGCCTCCCACACAAGTGAGGCACCATTTTTACCGGGAGACCTGGGGGAACGCTGGGTGGTGGTAAATTTGTGTGAGCCGGTGATGCCACTACTTTCCCACCCCAAAATGTGTGAAAAAAGTGATTTTTTGAGCAAAAATTGAGGTTTGCAGGGGATTCTGGGTAAGGAAACGTTGGGGGAGCCACGCAAGCCATACCTCCCTGGAAGCCGCCGGGTGTCTAGTTTTCAAAAATGCCTGGGTTTGGTAGGTTTCCCTAGATGGCCGCCGCGCACCGGGCCAAAAACCAAAGTGACCCCCCTTGCAAAACCAGGTGGTTTGGCGATAGGCCATCTTGAGGTGGCCTCACTACCTTTGGGGCCCTTGCCTGCCGCGGGTACTTGGGCCTCCCACACAAGTGAGGCACCATTTTTACCGGGAGACCTGGGGGAACGCTGGGTGGTGGTAAATTTGTGTGAGCCCGGTGATGCCACTACTTTCCCACCCCAAAATGTGTGAAAAAAGTGATTTTTTGAGCAAAAATTGAGGTTTGCAGGGGATTCTGGGTAAGGAAACGTTGGGGGATCCACGCAAGCCATACCTCCCTGGAAGCCGCCGGGTGTCTAGTTTTCAAAAATGCCTGGGTTTGGTAGGTTTCCCTAGATGGCCGCCGCGCACCGGGCCAAAAACCAAAGTGACCCCCCTTGCAAAACCAGGTGGTTTGGCGATAGGCCATCTTGAGGTCGCCTCACTACGTTTGGGGCCCTTGCCTGCCGCGGGTACTTGGGCCTCCCACACAAGTGAGGCACCATTTTTACCGGGAGACCTGGGGGAACGCTGGGTGGTGGTAAATTTGTGTGAGCCCGGTGATGCCACTACTTTCCCACCCCAAAATGTGTGAAAAAAGTGATTTTTTGGGCAAAAATTGAGGTTTGCAGGGGATTCTGGGTAAGGAAACGTTGGGGGATCCACGCAAGCCATACCTCCCTGGAAGCCGCCGGGTGTCTAGTTTTCAAAAATGCCTGGGTTTGGTAGGTTTCCCTAGATGGCCGCCGCGCACCGGGCCAAAAACCAAAGTGACCCCCCTTGCAAAACCAGGTGGTTTGGCGATAGGCCATCTTGAGGTCGCCTCACTACGTTTGGGGCCCTTGCCTGCCGCGGGTACTTGGGCCTCCCACACAAGTGAGGCACCATTTTTACCGGGAGACCTGGGGGAACGCTGGGTGGTGGTAAATTTGTGTGAGCCCGGTGATGCCACTACTTTCCCACCCCAAAATGTGTGAAAAAAGTGATTTTTTGAGCAAAAATTGAGGTTTGCAGGGGATTCTGGGTAAGGAAACGTTGGGGGATCCACGCAAGCCATACCTCCCTGGAAGCCGCCGGGTGTCTAGTTTTCAAAAATGCCTGGGTTTGGTAGGTTTCCCTAGATGGCCGCCGCGCACCGGGCCAAAAACCAAAGTGACCCCCCTTGCAAAACCAGGTGGTTTGGCGATAGGCCATCTTGAGGTGGCCTCACTACCTTTGGGGCCCTTGCCTGCCGCGGGTACTTGGGCCTCCCACACAAGTGAGGCACCATTTTTACCGGGAGACCTGGGGGAACGCTGGGTGGTGGTAAATTTGTGTGAGCCCGGTGATGCCACTACTTTCCCACCCCAAAATGTGTGAAAAAAGTGATTTTTTGAGCAAAAATTGAGGTTTGCAGGGGATTCTGGGTAAGGAAACGTTGGGGGATCCACGCTCGCCATACCGCCCTGGAAGCCGCCGGGTGTCTAGTTTTCAAAAATGCCTGGGTTTGGTAGGTTTCCCTAGATGGCCGCCGCGCACCGGGCCAAAAACCAAAGTGACCCCCCTTGCAAAACCAGGTGGTTTGGCGATAGGCCATCTTGAGGTGGCCTCACTACCTTTGGGGCCCTTGCCTGCCGCGGGTACTTGGGCCTCCCACACAAGTGAGGCACCATTTTTACCGGGAGACCTGGGGGAACGCTGGGTGGTGGTAAATTTGTGTGAGCCCGGTGATGCCACTACTTTCCCACCCCAAAATGTGTGAAAAAAGTGATTTTTTGAGCAAAAATTGAGGTTTGCAGGGGATTCTGGGTAAGGAAACGTTGGGGGATCCACGCAAGCCATACCTCCCTGGAAGCCGCCGGGTGTCTAGTTTTCAAAAATGCCTGGGTTTGGTAGGTTTCCCTAGATGGCCGCCGCGCACCGGGCCAAAAACCAAAGTGACCCCCCTTGCAAAACCAGGTGGTTTGGCGATAGGCCATCTTGAGGTGGCCTCACTACCTTTGGGGCCCTTGCCTGCCGCGGGTACTTGGGCCTCCCACACAAGTGAGGCACCATTTTTACTGGGAGACCTGGGGGAACGCTGGGTGGTGGTAAATTTGTGTGAGCCCGGTGATGCCACTACTTTCCCACCCCAAAATGTGTGAAAAAAGTGATTTTTTGGGCAAAAATTGAGGTTTGCAGGGGATTCTGGGTAATGAAACGTTGGGGGATCCACGCAAGCCATACCTCCCTGGAAGCCGCCGGGTGTCTAGTTTTCAAAAATGCCTGGGTTTGGTAGGTTTCCCTAGATGGCCGCCGAGCCCTGGGCAAAAAACAAAAGTAACCCCCCTTGCATAACCAGATTACCTATTGTTACTACAGCGTGAGAATTTAGGAATAATACTGCAAAGAAAATGTGGCAGACAATTTGAGGTTTACAGGACAATGGGGATAAAAAATATTTTTCAAATCACTAGAGAGACATCACCATGAACTCCCAAAGGTTTTCGACAATATCTACAGTTGGTGGGTTATTCTTACATGGAAAGTGTACCTTGGCAGAGAAACAAAAAAAAAAGATTCCTGCACAACCATCTATTCCTCAAACACACACACATACTGGTTGGATTTGGCACGAGGGCAAGTCATGGTTCAGTGTATTAAATTTTATTAACAAGAGATTTCACAAATATGAAATGCACTGTCAATAATTAAATTCACAAAAAACCAAACCAATGACTTGCAGCTCGTGAGCTGTAAAGCCACGTCAAGGCACCAACCGCTTTACAGGCCATTCACACACCTTTCATACGTGATACAAACAAGACCATTCGCACCACCAGGTACAAAAGCAACACAGTACAAAAATCACCAAAAAGGGACAAGGTACACCCTGCTTCAAAAAAACAAATATTACTGCACAGTCATCTAACCCGCAAGCACACGCACATACTGGTTGGATTTGGCACGAGGGTGAGTGATGGTTCAGTAGATAAAATTGTATTACCAAGTGATTTCACAAAAAATGAAATGCACTGGTAATAATTGAAAGGGCAAGAAACTGAACCATTGACTCACAGCTCGTGAGCTGTAAAGCCACGACAAGGCACCAACCTCTTTACAGGCCATTCATACACCTTTCATACGTGTGAGACATACAAAACCATTCACACCGCCAGCCGCGGGCCCATCACATAACAAAACTCACACCGGCACACAGCGCCATTCAAGGGCCCATCACTTTCACACGCCCACAATCCAGACACAGCAACTACACAGGCAGAAGGATTGCGTGGAGTGGCACTCAGCTAGCAGTGTGTGTAGTGACCAGCAGAAAGTCACTACTCACACACAGCCAGCCAAGCACCGGTCGACACACACCGCTAGCCAAACGCCAGTCCACGCACACCGCTAGCCAAGCGCCAGTCCAGGCACACCGCCATCCAATCGCCAGTCCAGGCACACCGGCAGCCAATCGCCAATCCACCTACACCGCCAGCCAAGCTCCAGTCCACGGACACCACCAGACAAGCACCATTCCACGCACACCGCCAGCCAAGCTCCAGTCCACACACACCACCAGACAAGCTCCAGTCCACGGACACCACCAGCCAAGCTCCAGTCCACGGACACCACCAGCCAAACACCAGTCCGCACACACCACCAGTCCACACACACTGCCAGCCAAGTACCAGTCCACGCACAGCGCCAGCCAAGCACCATTCCACGCACACCACCAGCCAAGCACCATTCCACGCACACCGCCAGCCAAGCACCATTCCACGCACACCACCAGCCACGCACACCGCCAGCCAAGCACCATTCCACGCACACCACCAGCCACGCACCAGTCCACGCACACCGCCAGTCCATGCACACCGCCAGTCCACGCACACCGTCAGCCAAGCACCATTCCACGCACACCACCAACCAAGTGCCAGTCCACACACACCAACAGCCAAGCGCAAGCCTACACACACCGCCATCACATTTTGGATTTTTTTAGAAAAAAATAAAAACACAAACAAATTGCAAATAGATACAAATCTTCTAACAGAAAATCAGCAACTAAATACATTGCACTAACACCAACATTGAAACAGAATCAAATTATCCAAAGAATACAGACCAGCCAGTTCACTTTACCACTCAAGAATCCTCCCAAAAATTTTTTCGCGTGTGGTACGCTCTAAAACAAGCAGAGAGACACAGTGCAGGATGAGAGGGACAATCGGGGCAGTACATACGACTCTCCTTCCGCAAACCTCTTCGCCAACAGACTCTACATCTCCTACTGGGAAAATCTTTTGCGGGTGTGGGAGGAATGTGATCTGGAAAGTGGCGTTCTTTCAATCTAGCAACATCCTCCACCAGTCCAACTCTAGGAACACTTGCCTGTTCCACTACAACAAGGCTGCCTATTACAGACTCCTGAAACTTAACAAAAGTCATCTTTGACTCAGGGCAAGAATCCTGGAACACAACAAAAGCATTAAACATTGCCAAGTGGAAAAGATGGATAGCCAACTTCTTGTACCAAATGTAAGCCTTACGAAGAGCAGTGTAAGGTTCCAACCTCTGATCTACTCTGTCAACACCACCCATGTACCTATTATAGTCTAAAACACATACAGGTTTGCGCGCTTCAGCGACCTGACCCCAAACAGTCACAGGTGCAGTGCTTTCATCATGGATGGAAGTCAGCATGTAGACATCTCTCCTGTCTGTAAACTTCACAGCAAGAAGCTCCTGGCAACGCAACGCACTGCACTGTCCCCGCACAAGCTTTTGACAAACAAGTTCTTTCGGAAAACCTTTACGGTTACAGCGGACTGTGCCACAAGCAAAAGTGTCCACTTTGGCCAATTCCCTGAACAACCGTACACCAGTGTAGAAGTTATCTACATATAAATGGTGGCCTTTGTTAAAAAATCCTCTTCCAAGTTCCCAAACAATTTTCTCAGTCACTCCAAAAGTGGACGGACAACCAGGGAGGTTAAACCTAGATTCCTTACCGGTGTACACCCTGAAATTAGAGACATATCCAGTCCTACTGTCACACAGCATATACAGCTTTATTCCATAGCGTGCCCTCTTACTAGGAATGTATTGCCTAAAAACCAAGCGGCCCTTGAACAACACCAAAGACTCATCCACTGCAATTTCTCTACCAGGGGCATAAATCTCAGAAAATCGATCAACAAAGTGATCAAGGACAGGCCTAATCTTAAAAAGACGGTCACAATCAGGGTGATCTCGTGGCAACGCTAAACCATTATCTACAAAGTGCATCATCCGAAGCAGAAGCAAATACCTGTCACGACTCATGACTGCCGGAAAAATAGACGTTGCCATCAAGGGACTGCTAGACCAATATGAAGCCAATGATGGCTTCCTTAGCAAGCCCATCAAAAAAGTTAAACCCAAGAACTTCTTCATCTCTTCAACATTTGTGGGAGTCCACCGGGTAGCTCTAGAGTGTGGCTTAAGACTGGCACTGTTGTCCCTCAAAAACTGTTCGGCATACAAATTAGTCTGCTCAACAATCTCTGCCAAAAACACATCGTCCATAAACTGAAAAAAATTTACAGGCAAAAAGTTCTCGGTATTCACTCTAGACCCTGGAACACCAGTAAACTCAGGAAATTCCGGCTGCACCATGCCAGGGGCAACCCAGAGGTCATCACTTTCAACGGGAAGACTTGCAGCCCCAGCCTGCAGCCCAGATGTCTCTTGCCGCACTACACCAACGGAAAGGCTTGCAGCCCCAGCCTGCAGCCCAGATGCCTCTTGCCGCACTACACCAACGGGAAGCCTTGCAGTCCCAGCCTGCAGCCCAGATGTCTCTTGCCGCACTACACCAACGGGAAGCCTTGCAGCCGCAGGCTGCAGCCCAGATGCCTCTTGCCGCACTATCGGCACATCAGTCTCCTCCTCTAACACAGGCACTTCATCCGCGCTAAGAGTATCTTCATCATCCGATGACCCCATACGGAGAGAAAACTCACTGCCAGAATCGTCCCCTGCCCCCTCTCCCTCAGAAGCAGAGTCAGTCTCTGACCCAATATCAGAGGAAGACTCAAACCGCAAACCAACAACCTGCTGAGCAGTCATCCTGCGGCTAGCCATTATACCTACTAAGATGGAAGACTGCACAAACAAGTCAACAACAACCAACAATGTGCAAACCAAGTAAGTAAAGAAATGTGTACCTTATATCAATAAGATCAATGTACTCAAAAACTATACAATCCAAAATCAAAAGAGACAGCTACACTCACCAGAAACAAACTCTGCAGTGACACAGCAAAGACCAACGATATCAAACTAGAAAGAAGAAAAAAAAACAAATTACTCACAAGACAACAAAATACACATCATGCACCAATGCAAAAAGTTTTTGAAACTCAAAAACCAAACATACTGCTATTATTACACCATTTGCAAAAAAAAACAGGCAGAGAAATCAAACACATTTGCATTGTACAAAAAAACAGTCTCTTACCAAACTACACAAACAGCAAAACCACCAGAACCAAAATGTCACCGTGAACAGAAGAAAAGCCTTCACCTAGAACAAAAAAGTAAACAAAAAAAACATTACAATTGGAAATCACAAAACATATAACAATAAACATTATAACATGCCATGTCACTACCCAAATGGTCAATCGGTTTGTGTGCCAGGTCAGGCAGAAAACAGCAGGAAAAAAAAGGCTATTCAGTCCCGGGGCAGGTGACCCAAATACATATAACAAATTGCACCCTGGAAGCGAGGGGTCACTTCTATTTCTAATTGAACTAATTCCCTGGTGTCTAGTGGGCTTTTCTGCCTCCAATGGGAGCAGAAACGGCAAAAAAATAAAACCGATCTGCCCACAGAGGGGGCAGAAAAGTCTTCAAAACATTTAGGGGCCCAAGGAAGCGACCCTTGCCCAAGGGGTCGCTTCCTACAATAATATTTATATCCCTGGTGTCTAGTGGGCTTTTCTGCCCCCCCCCCAAAGAGCAGAAACGGACAGAAAGACGACCAATCTGCCCCCAGGGGGGGCAGAAAAGTATTCTAAAAAATTAGGCCGCAAAGGAAGCGACCCTTGCCCAAGGGGTCGCTTCCTACATAAAGAAAAAGACATCCCTGGTGTCTAGTGGGCTTTTCTGCCCCCCCTGGGGGCAGAAACGGGCAGAAAGACGACCGATCTGCCCCCAGGGGGGGCAGAAAAGTCTCCTAATCACTTTACCACCCTAGGAAGCGACCCTTGCCCAAGGGGTCGCTTCCTACATAACGAAATAGACATCCCTGGTGTCTAGGGGGCTTTTCTGCCCCCCCCCCGGGGGCAGAAACGCGCAGAAAGCGGACCGATCTGCCCCCAGGGGGGGCAGAAAAGACTTCCACAAAATTTGCCCCCAAGGAAGCGACCCTTGCCCAAGGGGTCGCTTCCTACATAGTAAAAACAGCATCCCTGGTGACTAGTGGGCTTTTCTGCCCCCCCTGGTGGCAGAAACGCGCAGAAAGCGGGCCGATCTGCCCCCAGGGGGGGCAGAAAAGACTTTGCCAAATAATCGTGCCCAAGGAAGCGACCCTTGCCTAAGGGGTCGCTTCCCAAACTCCAAATACAAAATCCCTGGTGTCTAGTGGGGCATCCCTACTCCACGATCGCGACGCTGTGCGCGATCGTGGAGCAGGAATGCCCTGTATTGAGAGATCGGGGGAGAGGAAATACTCTTTCCTCTCCCCCGATGCCTCAATACTAGAGATTTCACCGCCGCGGCCCCCACCAGACGCCAAACACCTACCTCTGCTCCCCTCGGACGCGCTGGAAGAAATGGATTCCAGCGCGTCCAACGCTTCCTGATGACGCCGGCGCGCGCTGTGCGCGCTGACGTCATCAGAAAGCGTGGGGGGGCTCGGGGGGGGTCGGGGGTGGCAGCGGAAGCTCTTCCGCTGCCACCCCCGTAAAGGGGGCCAAGATCGAGGGACAAGGGGGGGAGCGCCAGCGCTTCCCCCGGGGGCTGTCCTCATGACGGAACGGTTCCGTCATGAGCACAGCCCAACCGATGCTCATGACGGAACCGTTCCGTCATGAGCATCGAAGGGGTTAAGATATATCTTCTTAAGTGGGTATGTTTCGCCTTTCTACTGGAAGGCCTGCAAAGACACTTAGGAAAGACAATAATGCAGCCTAAATACGTAGGCTACTCTGGCCGCATCTTCATCTTGAAGTGAAAAAATATTGCCAGTATACTATATTTTGTGCAATGTTTGTAGTGTTTAACACACAGAAGAATCCCCTTCACAAAACTCCTTTTTTCATGATAGAAATGAAAGGACAGGACAGAATAGCCCTATAGGCTGCATTATATAAATAGAAGCTGTGCCTTTAAGAATCCAGAGACCACCAGTATCCCATCATGCACAGCCAGTGGCAGTTACTTCAGTTCTTTTTTCCGGCTTTTGCTATCAGGGCCCTGGAGCATTGATCTCTAACAAATTGTTTTTTTTTCTTCACAATTCACTTCTGAATTTAACAAATAGCTACTTCACTCAACGTCTTTGGTCTTTCTTTGTGTTTTTCTGTCTTTTTCTGACAGTAAACTTTGCAGTTTTCACTCAAAAATACCATCTCTTTCTGATAAGTGTCCAGACCGTGATAGGAAGAATGCCAAGACTGATCCTCACAGAGTGTGTATACCATATCTACCAGTTTCTCATGTTCCTGACTTCTGTTACATCTGTAAAACATTCTCTAAGCGTACTCTGTGAGAATATTCAACTTCAAGGAGCAGAAGAGTGACAAAAACAGCAGGTCCAGTCCTCAGGGGAGACTTCAGAGTGAGTAGAGGGTCAGTCCTCTACCAGGGCTCTGTCTTCAGCCCCTGGGGGGGCTCCTCAGCAGAAGAATAGCTGGGAAACTGCGCCGATCCCGATCGACGTAGTTGACGATGACGTCAAGCGGAGGTACATCGCCGCCCTGTTCGCCGGCGATTCTGGGTCTAAACGGTGTCAACATTCCACAGTGAGAAAAAGATCCTCGATGTTGATTATGAGAACTCCTTGGTCGGCATAAGGAAGCCCACCGCAGACAGAGACACCTCGCAGGTCGCCGTCTAGGACCTTAGCCCACCGCCACCATCGCTCGATGTTGAGACACCTCTGTCGATCGATGTCAACTCACCACCGTCGATCACCGACGCACTCCCATCGTTGGTTGATGCCAAGAGGCTGGTGCTCAACTTTGAGACACAATCCTCCTTTGAGATGACCACGAAAGTGGGCAAGTAGATCGACGTCGAGAGGGACGGAAAGATCTTCCTCAGGTACTTTGTCAGCCTCTTCAAAGCTTCAGGAGGCGCAAAAAAGGAGAAGACTTATTTGCACTTCGGATTCGGAGTACTCCCGAACCTATTCTCCATCTGGGATCGTTCCTTCTCCAATGCTTTCTCCTCAGCAGTCTCCACCTCTTCTTCCAGATGTGGAACCAAGACTTCCGCCTCCTCCTCCACTGCCTCCACCTCCTCCATCACCACTGCCGCCACCACAAAGACCAAGGTCTAGGTCTCACACAAGGCATCGGTCTCACAGTCACAGATGCTCAGCTACTCATTCACACTGTCACCGTCATGGAGGAAGGTCTCATTCCAGACACACCAGGGACACCTCCTCTTCAAGCACGAGGGGATACTCTCCTACACTGTTGGATTCACCTCCCCCGTGGATTTCACCAGTTGATGATATTTCGACCTTACAAGTGGTTCTGGTGTGGGGTGCTTCAAAATTAAACATTCCAGTGTCCACTCCTACACTAATTACTTCCCTCATATTTGAAACTCTTCAACAAAAAAAGCTGCACGTCCCTTGCTTCCTCTGATGCCGGGCCTCTTTGAACTGGCAATGGAATTTTTTTTGACACCCTCTTCAATTAAGTAAGCTCCATCCAGGCTGCAGAGGAAATACTGGCCTCCGGAGCAGGACCCTGCTTTCCAACAGACAAAACCCAACTCCGGATTCTATTATTGTGGTGGCGGCAAAAAAGCAGCATGCCACAGCTCCAACCTTGAGAGTGCCACCAGATAAAGAGAGTCGAAAAATAGACTCAGTGGGGAGGAACGTTTGCAACAAAGCAGCGACTACCATGGAAGCTGCTAGTGCCACAGCCTTACTAGGCAGATATGACCGGGCACTGTGGGAATCGCTCCAACAGTTTGCGGATACCTCCCTAGAGACAAAAGAGAGTGCTTTAATGAGACAAGGCCTTATGGTCTCTAATCAAGTTATAAGCGCAGCTGCTGACACATCCCTTCTTGCTGCCCACGGGTATTGCCACGGCGTGTCACTACTGCAGCACTCATGGCTATGTCTTACGTCGCATAAGCCTAAATCACAGCAGTGCATCCTGAATCTCCTGGTGTCAGGTACAATTCTTTTCGGCACTAATGCAGATGAGGAGATGGCCAGGATGAAGGCAGAAATGGAGACACTAAAAGCTGTTGGCCTGGAAAGACCTAAGGAACAGCGTAAATCTTTCAGACCTCTCCAATGCCGCCATTCTACACAGAGGGTTGAAACCCCTCAGTCGTATCAGGGCGGCGAGTCAGGTATGCAACAACAGTACCAACGCTCCTACCAGCCTTATCAGAAAAGACAGGCAAGAGGAAGGTCAGGCCAGCAACCTGCTCAAGGAGGCAATATGCCAGCTGGGTCAAAACCCTGAATCCTGTCTTCCCTCTCTTTCATTAGGTAGGGGGAAGCATCCAACATTACCTGACAGAGTGGCAAAAAGTAACGCAAGACAATCCGGTGCTGAATATTGGATATTCTCTCAGATTCATCAGCCCTCCACCATCAGTACCTCCGAAACAATCCAGATTCCAACTGCACTAATTACAACTGGAAGCGAACATTTTCTTAAAGAAACAGCCAGTGGAACCCGTTCCTCCTTTACAATGAGGCACGGGGCTATACTCAAGATTTTTTCTTGGCAAAAAGAAAGATAAGAACGAGTTCAGACCCATTCTCGACCTAAGGACAGCCAACAAGGGGATTCGGAGAGAGAGAGATTCAAGATGCTAGCATTGCACCAAGTCTACCTTCTGATACCTCAAGGAGATTGGTTATGCGCAATCGACCTTCAAGATGCATACTTCCACATTCAGATCATAAGGAAGCATTGCTAGTTCTTGAGGTTTGCAGTGGGGAACAACCACTATCAATACTGTGTACTTCCATTTGGCCTGAAGTCAGCACCCAGTACTTTCTCCAAATGCATGGCGGTGGTAGCGGCCCATCTGAGGAAATACAAAGTGTTTTTCTACATCTATCTAGATGATTGGCTAATCAAGGCATCCACAATCTCGGGAGGCTCAGCTACACTTTATTTGGATGTCCGAGCTTCTCCTTTTGTTGGGTCTTCATGTCTACCAGGTGAAGTCAACCTCGATTCCTGTGCAGTGCTTGCAATATCTGGGAGTATCCATCGATACTCACACGGCAAACGTGTTCTTCAGAGGAGAGCCGCTTATCGATCCTTCGGAAGGCTCAGGCTCTCATGGCAATGTCTCACCCGACTGTGCGGAAGGTCTCTTCGCTTCTGGGCTCGATGGCATCCTGTATATTCCTCACACCGAATGCAGGTCTCCACATGAGACCCCTGCAGGAATGCCTGGAAGACCAATGGGACCAGCAAACAGGAGATTGGGAAGACCAGATTTGATTGTCTCAGCATGCCCTCCGGTCCATCAAATGGTGATGCTATCCCACCAATCTCCTACGAGGAATCCCTTTCCACAAAGAGATACCTGTTCAGACAATAGTCACAGATGCCTCTCTCTTGGGATGGGGAGCCCATACAGTTCAACGTCAAATCCAGGGCAAATGGTCACACAGAGAATTCACTTAACACATCAATCTGCTAGAGCTAAGAGCAGTTCATATGGCTCTGAAAGCCTTAAGGCCATCACTCCGCTCCAACTCTCTGCTTGTCCAGACGGACTATACAACAACAATGTACTAGCTCAACAAGCAGGGAGGCTGGAGATCCAGACCATTATCTCGGAAAGCCCCGGCGATCTGGAAGTGGCTTCTGGACAGAAACTTGACCATAATAGCAACTCACCTCCCAGGTGATCAGAATGCTCAGACCGACCCTCTCAGTAGGCTCCTCCATGAAAAACATGAGTGGGTCTTAAAGTACGACGTGGTCTACGATATCTTAGGAAGATGGGGTACTCTGGAGGTTGACTTGTTCACCACCGTAGAAAACAGCAAATGCCAAAGCTTTGCGTCGAGGTTCTACCAACCGGAAACCCTGGGGAATGCCCTGTGGATCAACTGGTCTGGCAGATTACTCTTAGTCTTTCCTCCAGTTTCCCTAATCCCGGCAGTCCTCATGAAGCTGCCGCAGTCACGGGCCAAAATTATACTCATAGCCCCGGAGTGGCCACGTCAGTGGTGGTTCACCGACCTCCTTCACCGGTCTATCTGTCCACATCTCAGGCTTCCATGCAGATCAGTCCTACCAATGAAGTTCAGAGGCCAGATGGTGCACCCCAATCTCTCCTCCTTTTTTGTTTTTTCAAAACTCTTTTTATTGAGTCAACGGATATAGTAATTGCAAGCATTACAAAGTAGCGAAATCATAAAGTAAACCATTTGGGTTCATAAACGACAGCCCCAAACTTTCTTAACATCTGTGTCGTATACCGCAGAACAAAACCCTGGTCATGCCCATCAAGCCTATCTGTGTACCTCATATCTAATTGAACAACCTTACTGCCCTGTGCTGTATCTCTATATGGTTTCAACTTCCGCATGTTGTGGCGGAGGCGGTTCCAATAAGAGACCCCTAAAATCCACCCATCGTTTCCAGATTTTAAAGTGTTTCCGAGGGCACCCTCGCGCTTTAAAGATGGGCTGCTCCTGACCCATACAACAGTCGATGCCCACCCTCCATGCACTCAATTTGGGTGGAGCCAGATCCTTCCATGCCCTTGCAATATCCCTTTTAGCTAGGGTAAGACCCAAGAACAGTAAATGTCTTTTGTAGATGTTACTCCCAGTCAGTCAAAATTCTTTATTTGGCTGTATGCCAGCTATAAAAGAGAACATCTTAAAAACATTTCATATAATAAAAGTACAAATAAATCAATGGCAATAACAGTTAGAGGTAGCCCGATTTCAGTCTCTTGTAGCGAAATGGTCACTGATAAGTTTAAAGCCAAAACATAGCAGGATTTTAGTCTGATCGATACCCGGCACACGGTTTAACATCTATATACAAAGACCATTTAAGTGTTGATAATAATTCCCAGAGTATGCAATATCATGTTATATTTCCACATAAATAGTCTTAAGTCTTTAGGCATGGAACAATAAACAAAGATACACATTGATCATTTTCCAACAATATTCCGATGCCTAACAGTCGAGGAAACGTACTTATAGACCATGAGACAGATGAATTTGTCATTTAAAAGTTGTAAATGATGTAACGCAGCCCAACACTTTCGTATATTTAAAAATCGTATAAGTGGTTTTTAAAAGGCACGTTTTGATTTCATATAAAGTTTACAAAAAAACATAAAATTCAAGGTGCTCTGAACTGACTTTGAATCACAAGGGCACAGATCGAAGTTAGCATCACAGTACGCATTACGTGGATATGTCACTAATAAGTCGGAAGTGCCCATCCTAAATCTTATCAGGTAAAACATTTTAACATGACTAAAATAGAAAGAGAGATAGGGCGCAATACCTGGAGTATAAACTAACAGAGAATGATCAACAACCCTTGTTTTTTCTCTCTCCAGGTTATCTGTAACCTGAAATAAATGGGTTAAAAAATCTTTTTTCAGCCTTATTTTCGATATTATGGCTATATTTCCAGGGTTTTTAAGGTAATCTGAAAATCCCAAATTCTCAAGCTGATCACTAATGTAAGTTATCTAAGGGATTTTTTTTAAATGATCGAACTTCAAACAGTCTGAGATAAGTGCACGATTCAAGGCCGCTTCCTCTTTTGCCCAGATGTTATACCAAAGCAATAACGGAGCTAGTTGTATGCGAAATGACAGCGGAGTCACACCAAGTTCATTATGGCAAATTGTCGCAGCAGTACTTTTGGGTACTGTCAAGAGTTGCTTCCTGAACTTATTTTCTGCCTTCTGCAGGCCCTTGATATTACTAGAGCCCCAGACTCCGGTGCCATACAGAGTAACAGCACACGTGCGGGCTTTATAAATATCGATAATGGCTTTGATGGGCCTAGAGCCTAACTTTTTGGTAAATCTAAAGATGGCCTCCACATTTTGATTAAAGCCCCTAATCTTAGCCTCGACTAAGTGACACCAAGAACTTTTTTGAGCAATCAAAATCCCTAAGTAGGAAAATGTCTGGACGTACAACAATTTCAATTTTTTTATGATGATGATGATGATGATGATATAAAGCTTATTAAGCGCTCGAATGCCGAGGCGTCTCGGCGCTGGTGTGTGTAAGCAGGGCAGGGACTGAGCTAGATCTACTCAGGAGTAAACAGCCGGGATTTCAAGGCTTCCCTGAAGGATAGAAGGGTAAGCTGCAGTCTCAGTGCCACTGGCAGTTTATTCCACAGTTGTGCTGCACAGCTATAAAAAGACCTGCCACCCCATCTGGCCCGTCGTACCTTTGGGGTACAGATCAGGCCAAGACTGGCTGACCGTAAGTTTCGTGAGGGGGTATAGAGCCTGAACATTTCCTGACAGTCATCTGAGCCCCCACCGTATTGTGCCTTGTGCACCAGGCAGAACGCCTTAAATTCAATTCTCTGCTGGACGGGGAGCCAGTGTACTGAAGCATGTCAATGAAGCATGTCTTTAAAATTTTGGGAGATTTACCTACCACTATGATATGTGATTTCGCCACATTAGTTTTTAGGCCGAGATTGTTCATAAAATCATTAAAACTAGGCAAAAGCCTCTGAAGCCCCACTCTTGTTCTGGACATCAATACACAGTTGTACACATATAAGGAGTGCTAGTAGTGACCTATGACCTACCAGCAGAGCATCCACATTCCCTTTTTTGATTTGGATTTCTAAATCATTTATATATAAACAAAATAAAAAGGGAGCAAGGACTTCCTGGTGCATAGCTGCCAGGAAATGCACAATGGGTGGATCAATGCCCATGATTAGCATTTTCTCCCACAGCCTTCCTCTCTGCACCCAGTCAAAAGCAGACATCAAGTCCATTAATCCAAGATAAAGATATCCAGGCTTGGCTAGAGTATATTTCCCCATGACCAGGTGCAGGTTGAGGCACCGTTCGACTGTACCCAGACCTCTTCTGAAGCCGTATTGGATATCAATTTCATCCATGATATGCAGAAGAAGAAGCCTAGGAGAGTGCGGTATGACCCAGCCTAACACTTCAGATAGGCAGCAAGTAAACCCTCTCCAAAACCAGCCCAGTGCATCACAGCTCCAAGTTGTATGCAGTAGTGTACCTTCCTCGATGCCACATCATAGGCACAATAGGTGAGTCTATCAGCCCCGCCCTCCAAAGTCGATATCCAGTGAAATAGGCGCAGTGTAAATACTTGAATTGGATAAACCTGAGACGGGATGCAATTGCAGCGTATCTCGCGGACTCCAGGGCTTCTCTCCAGTCATCGCGTCTAAGGGACCCAAGTCCGTCTGCCATTTATCCCAGAGTAGATCTAGAGTCGTGGAGAGAGTCATCACTAATGTTTGGTAAATCTTTGTGGTTGTATGACCGCCCAAATCCCCCATAAAAACTTTGGCCTCAATAGGGTTGAATTCGGGAAGGGATTCTAGGTGCATAATATATGGGGATAAGGCATGTCTCAGTTGCATATATTTATAGAATTGTGTATGTGGCATATCATATTCATGTCTGAGTTCCATGGCACCAGGATTTCATCGTGGTGCCATGCACAACATTACCCACAGTGGATATACCTTTAGCGTAAGTAAAAAAAAAAAGAGGGGGGACCAGGAGCTAGTTTCGGTCCAGTGTCCGTGCTCCACAAATGACTGTAAAATCACAAGGGACACTGTTCCATGTAGAGGGTGCAAGGTGTCACCCAGCCCAAAAAGAAGAAAGATATAGAGTAGGAAAGATTTAGAAGAGGAGGTTTGAAAAAGAGAGAGGCAGAGGTTCATCTCCAGTCTCAAGGATCCAGTCCCGAAGGGGAGGTCCAAGTCTTGCCTCTTAGTTGCACTCACATCCAAGACTGCCGTATTTCTACGTCCTCTCGAAGATATACAAAAGTGTGACTCTGCCCCCTGGATGACCGATAGTCTCCGGGATCAACTCCCTCCTGGAACCCCTGAGCCAATTTAGCGACCGCTTTCTTTGCCCCCTGGTCCAGGCAACCACCGCGTACCTAAAGGTCACACGAGATGTACTTAGCTTGATAGAGGTCATCAATGAGGAGAATATCGAACCCATTGACCTCCTGCTTACCCTGGATGTGGAAGCACTCTACACTAATATCCCAGGCAAATCCCAGCAGGCCTCAACGTACAGGGGTCACATGCCAACTCCAGCAAGGATCCTCAGCCAAACAGACTTGCACTCTCTTGTTGTAATCCCGAGAGGAGCTCCACAGCGATCACAGGCAGCTACTCCGCTGCAGTCCCCCACTGCACATATGTCGATGCCCGTCCGATTGTACGAGGGGAGGGGGTCACACGGAACAGCAGAGGCCCAAGGGTAATTCAAGGAGGGGAGGACCCCACCACACAGTCACAACTTCAAGTGGGCCCCAACAACACCCCACCCGCACCAAGTGACACCAGGGGACCCGTGGCACTCACCGCTTCGCCGTTTGATTCCAGTAGAAGGCCCAGAAGAGGGTCGAGGGCCGCCACTCCCGACCCTAATGTCCGCAGTATCTAGCACCAGCAGCCACTGCCAACCGGACTACCGCCACAGCATTCTGGGTCCTGTTTCAGGCGGTCCAGGCAATGTCTAATGCCCCATGCAGAGCCACCGGGGCGCCACACCATTTCAAGCAGGGAGACCCAGCGCTGGCCTCATTTAGGCCCCCGTAATGCTGTGTCACAGCCGCGGGCCGTGGGCTCCAGAGCATTCAATCCGTCGGCAAGATGGCCGCCAGCCCGGGGAGCCGATAGGGCCCATGCCAGACTCTGTGGAGCCCTTCTGAGGTTCCGTGGGAATCTGACTGACATTTTGGGTATGTTCGAATATGGACGAGTTTGGTATCTACGAACCGCAAATGACGAGTTTAGTGGGTGTACGCGTTTTCGCTACGCTACTATGTACGGGTCGTCTCATTCCTGGGCATGTCCATCTGAACCCTTGGGTTCCATTTTAGATACGGCGCCCATTTTGTCTCTTGCCCTCAAGTAGCCAGCAAACGGACACTGTCCGCTTCGTGACCCTGGGATTCCCAAGCTTTCGTGGAGGACACATGTTCCTTTGAAGGTGTTTTTATGATGAGGGGGATGACACGGCAAGGGCAGATGGCTCCGCTCGAGGCTCATCTTGCCGTGCCAGTTTATTGTTTCAGTCGTGCATACATTAGGCACGGGTTCTTTGATCCTGCAATCAAGTTCCCGATATTGCTCTCTAAACTGTTTTCTAAACTGTTGTGCATCCTTGTCTTTTCTTTTGCATCTGTTTCTGTCCCTTCCTCTAATTCGTTACGGTCACAATGGAATGTGCTTAATGTAGGGATAATGTGCTTTTACAGTTGGGAACCGGCAATGTTGCTGTAATTATGTTTCGGGTTTCTGAAAACATGAATGCGACTTTTCTGAAGTTTATTGTGGGAACTGAGTTGTAACCTTTGTTCGCCATGCTGATCAATGACGAAAATGTGTATAAAAGGAGCGATCCACTTGTGCAATTTGAAGCAGTCTCTCAGAACCTACACGTTGTGTACTTCTTGCGATTTCTGTATCCCTGCAGTAAATAAATGCTGATCTTTGACGCCGCAGGAAGTGTCCCGTGTCTCTGTGTTTTATACGCCGGAACAGGTAACCCACGAAGGTTTCAGGTGTTGTCCCCTGGCACCGCTGGGCCTTAGAATAGCCCAGTCCTTCAGTTGGCGCCCAATGTGGGGCGACATCAGCGGTACCGGTCCAAAGCCCGACGATCGTGAGGAACATCGTGTGAAATCTCCGAGGGAAGGTGCACCCCGCTTCATCGATCCAGTTGTCGAAATAAGTGGCCCGAAGACTTTTCCCGCGAAGATTCCCGCCTCCTGACGGCTGCGACGGACTGATGCCCTGACTGTCGACCTGTTTTGGCGCCTGGCGTAGTCCTTTGTACGGCGAGACGATAGACGGGCCTTCCTGGTGACGCCATTGCTCTTTCAGTTAAGTATTTGTGGGTCGCTCCTAGAGTAGACCTGGTTGTTTGCATGGTTCCATTGCATTTGTGGTTCTTAGTTGTTGGTTCTTAGTTGTTGGGTTTTATTTGACAATTGCAATTGCCAAAAACCGAGGGTCTTGCATTTTTTTTGCAAGGACATCGTAATTCGATAGCCCTTGAAGTTTGTAAACTCGGTTAGTGTGCACGATGCCTGGCCGTAGTACTTTGTTTGGTTTCCTTAAATGTTGCAGCACGGATTCCCGACTGGAGGATTCATGTCCGATACCTCCAGTTGGAACTCCAATTTATGAGCTCTATAGTCGCCACGGAGTAGGTCCTATCGTATATAATGAATATTGGATTTGTTATACTAAAAAGGATGGTGTTCTTAGTTGGCCACCACCTGGTAGTTTCGAAACTGCAATATTGGATAATCTTGAAACTAAATTGTTTAAAAAGAAGGCTAGGCCGGCCATGTGTGATTCCTTTCGGTTATGGCGTAAAGAGGCCAAGCAGAAAGAAATCAAACAGTCTAAGAAAAATAAGAGAGGAGGTGTTATTGCGGTAATGCGAAATGCAGAACAGTATCAGCGAGACAAGGATGAGAAGGAGCAGGAAGTTTTTGCTAGATTGCATCATATGGCGGTAGATAAATGTTACCCGGTTTTACCGTCTAGTCCTGATAAGACGGGAGAAGAAGCGGTAGAGGATCCATTATTGTCTTATCTATTGAAATCACCACCTCCCTATGCACCAGATACTGTGGGTCCTGTGATTCCTCCTGCTCCCCAACCTGCTGTCTTGGCGGCTGCTGGACAGCCTGTCGTTCCTCCTGTTCTTCCGAATCCCCTTGTGCCGCAAATTGTTCATCCTCCGCTACCAGCTCTTTTCCCTATTGCTCCTTCGCCTGTACCTCTTCAGCCTATTGTTCCTACTACTCCTGCTATCTCGACTACTTCTACTATTTCTACGGTTACCCCTAATGTTGTTGCTCCTGTACTCCCTTCTTCTTCCCCTTCTGTTCGTAGTCGTATATTTAATGCTGTCGCTAATCTCTATTCTCCACTTTTTGGGCCGATACTTGGGTCTGATCTTTCTGATGTCTCTCAGAGGCGCAGTCAAATTCCTGATGGTAGAGAACTTGAGTCGTTAGTGAAACTAGCGCGTAAATGGGTTAGTCATCCTGTGAAGTACACTTCGCGTATAGTTTTCGAGACGTTTTCTCAGTTTAATGAGCCCACACAAAGATTTGTGTACGAGGAAATGTGTAAATCTTTGAGAGAAGAGTGGGATAATGATGCGGTAGATAATGTACCGCCCGAGATCACTGAACTTCAGAATCAATTTTCGAGGGGTATGATTGTGGGTAGTGATGTTCGACATGCTTTAGAGCGTCTGTTATCTTTTCGATCTACGGTATCGCCTCGAGCATTGTTTAAGGGTGAAGCTGAGGAGCGGACGGCACAATCTGGTCAGTACCCTATGCGGGAAGTTCCCCCAGTGTGGATGCCAGGTGATCCTGCTGCTAACCCTGCTATTCTACCACACTTTCAGAGAGTTTGGATACACCTCCCCTGGAAGCGATCGGAAGTTTTGCAGGTGAAGCAAACTTTGCCTGACCCCCGCAAAAATCCGGCAGGTTATTATAAGGAGTTATCCCAATTAGTGGATGCTACTATTATGAATCTTGCCGACATCGACATGTTGTTCGGTAATGTAGTGCCTCAACCGATTTGGGCGAAAATCCGCCAAGAGAATCACGCAGCTGAGTTAGGCGGTGATTGGGCTGCTCTTGCGGCGGCTAACGCACGGCAAGTTGGTGGGGCTAAACCTGAACAGCTCATTGAGAATCTACCCCAGAGGATAATTACTCTTATGAAGACACTTATGCCAGCGATAAGAGTTAACTGGGATAAACTGTCTGCGTGCAAACAAAAGAAGGACGAGAGTGTCTCCGATTTCTTTACGAGATTTGAGGAGGCATTCATCGATCATAGTGGTCAGGATATGGGCACTGAGGGAGGTCAGCGACTGTTTGTTGATAAATTTGTATCGAATCTGTTGCCTGAACTAAGCAACAAATTGAAGAATTCTGAAAGTTCGTGGGCTGTTTCTACCACTGCGCAAATATTAGCTACGGCCCAATACTACGAAAATAGAGAGAAAGAAGAAAGCGAACGTGCAGATAAGAAAACGAAGGATCTTAAAACTAGGGTCTTATTGCAGCAAGCGTATCCCCCGCGCGCGATTCCAAATGACTCGCAACAGCAAAATCGATTACAGTCACAGTTTCCTAGGTCACAGCCGCGTACTGGCTCCTCTACACCACGAACTCTGTTGGGGTATAATCAATGCGCATATTGTAGGGGTAAGGGCCATTTGAAGTTTAATTGTCCAGTTTTGCGTGACCGAAACAATGGTGTCTTGGCTCGAGGAGGTCGTAGTGGTCCTCAACAAGCCTCACGTGGTAGAGGTCGCGGTGTTACTCAGAATCAGAATGAGCGTTTTGTCACTTCAGCAGACTCGCAAAATTGCTTTGATCGGCGCGATTTTTCGGCTAGTAGATCTGCACAGTATCATGTGAACGACTATTATGTCGAGCCTGATGTTGCTGCTGAGGGTAATTATTAGGACAGCCATAGACAAAGAAAGGGAGTGGTATCGGTCCCGGTTGATCAGAGAGGGCCTTATGTCGCAGTTGCCACATTGGGCGTAGTTGAACCTTTTCTGTTGGATACTGGTGCAGCGAAAAGCTCCATCATGCATTCGAAACTCCCTGGCGCGCCTTTGTCTGGCTTAACGAATGTTTCCGTTGGATTCTCTGGCGCCCCCGTTAGCAATCCAGTTTCTAGCCCGTTGCCCCTTACAATTGGGTCTCGTGAGTTAGAAGCTCCTTTGCTTTTGACTACTGGTTGTGGTGAGAATCTTTTGGGCCTGGATTTGTTGAAGCGGTTATATGCGACTTTGTACTGTTCTCCTGCGGGAGTGAAGCTTACGTTGGGTCAGAAAGTGATCTCTCCTATGTATTTTGTCGACTGATAAGCTCCCACCGGAATTGAGTTCTCTTCCTAAGTCTTTGTGGGCGACAGGTCCCAATGACGTGGGCCTGTTGGATATACCGCCTTATGTTGTTCAATTGAAATCAAATGTGCGCTTACCACGCATTCCCCAGTATAGTATCTCTCTTGATGGAGAACGAGCACTATTAGCGATCATTTACGATCTGATCGATAAAGATGTCATCGAAGAAACTCGGGGTAACGTGTGTAATAGTCCTGTGTTACCTATTTTGAAACGAACTGATCCATCCAAGCCTCCTGTGTATCGTTTTGTTATTGATTTACGGGAGGTAAATAAAATTGTGATTCCAGAGTTTCCCGTGGTTCCTGACATTACAGCTTTGCTGACTCTGATTCCAGCTTCTGCATCATGGTTCTCGGTAATCGATCTGAAGAATGCTTTCTTTAGCATTCCGATTGCTGAGGAAAGCAGAGATCTGTTTGGTTTCTCATTAGGTGGTCGCAGTTTCAGGTTTAAACGCGCACCTCAGGGCTACTATGAGAGTCCATCGATCTATAGTCAAGCGCTTAAGAGCCAACTTGATGCGTTTGTGTTACCGGCTGGTGCGGCCTTGATTCAGTACGTTGACGATCTGTTGGTAGCTGCTGACACTGAACAGATTTGCAAAACTGCTACAGTATCACTGTTACAGCATCTATGTGACTTACATCACAAGGTGTCACCTTCTAAATTGCAATATTGTTGTCAAGAAGTAACCTATCTAGGTCACTTATTGTCAAAGGAGGGAAGAAGGTTGACCCCAGAAAGAAAGAATTGCAGCGATCGCTCGAATGACTGTGCCAACAACTCAGAGAGATGTGCGTGCCTTTCTAGGTATTACGTCATACTGCAGACAGTGGATCCCAAACTTTTCACTGTTAGCGAAGCCATTGATAGCTCTTACGTGCAAGGATGTTTCGACTCCTTTGCCATGGACGGAAGAATGTCAGAAACGTTTTTCTGAACTGCGTGATGCGTTGTGTTCGGCTCCTGTGTTAGGTACTCCTGATTACAGTAAGCCATTTACACTATACGTTCACGAGAGAGAAGGTTGTGCGTTGAGTGTTTTGACGCAACAATTTGGTGGTAAGCAGCGTCCATGTGCATATTTTTCCTCGACCTTAGACCCGGTAGCTAGAGCATTGCCGAGTTGCTTGAGAGCGACAGCGGCAGCTGCGGTGTCTATTCGACAATCCGCAGGTCTGGTTATGGATAATATGCTCACAGTGATGGTTCCGCATGCAGTTGACACTCTCCTGAATCGTACAAAAACTCAACATCTGACGAGTGCAAGGTTGTCCGGTTACGAGTTGACACTTTTGGCAAGTCATATACAGATCAAGCGTTGTAATGTGCTGAATCCGGCGACATTGTTGCCGACTAATATGGAATCGAATGATGTACCACCACATGATTGTTATTTACGAACTGAAGAAGAAACGAAGGGTCGTGTGGACCTGAAAAACACTCCATTGATAGACCCCGATGGCACTTTGTATGTTGATGGTTCATGTTTTAAGTTGCCGAATGGTGATGTGACGACTGCGTATGCTGTAGTGACGCTGAGTACGGTTGTGGAAACTGCGAGATTGAGTCAGAATTCAGCGCAAGCGGCAGAGTTGATTGCGTTGACGAGAGCGTGTGTTTTGTCTAGAGGAAAGCGAGTGAATGTGTTTACTGACAGTCAGTATGCGTTTGGTGTTGCACATAGCTTTGGCCGATTGTGGAGAGAGAGAGGATTTATGACATCGCATGGTACGAAGATCCAACACGGACAGCTTGTGAATGATCTTTTGGATGCACTTACATTGCCTAAACAGGTGGCGATCATTAAATGTAGTGCGCATCGAAAGGTTACGGATGATGTTGGTCGTGGTAATGCATTTGCGGATGAGATTGCTAAGGAAACGGCTAAGAATCTTGCGTCCCGAATGTATGTTACGAGTTCAGTGCGGTGGCCGACGGAGACTGGTATGTGTGAAGACACTGTTGAGAGCGTGAAAGCAATTCAGAATGAGGCCACTAAAATTGAAAAGACCAAGTGGAAAGAAAGTACGGGAAAGTTAGACACCCATGGATGTTGGGTTGACTTGTCGGAATGTCAGAGGTGGATGTTACCGGATGCATATGTGCTAGCCGTTGTGACTATGGCTCACGGCTTGTCACATATTAGCGCGAAAGGTATATGTAGGTTATTGTCTCCTGTATGGAAGAACGATGGTATCGCTAAATGCGCTGAGAGAGTGGTTAAGAATTGTATGGTGTGTTTGATGTATAATCCTGGCAAGGGCACCCCCACTCCACCTGGCCATTTTGCCCCTCCTACGTGTCCCTTTGAGGTTATCCAACTGGACTTCATTCATATGGAGAGATGCAATAATCTGAAGTACGTTTTAGTTGTGGTTTGTGCGTTCTCCAGATGGATAGAGGCCTATCCTCTTAAGGATAATACTGCCCTGTCCACAGCGAAAGTCCTTCTGAAGGAATACTTTCCTCGGTATGGAATGCCACGGATTGTGTGGTCAGATAACGGAAGTGAGTTTGTGGGAAGTGTGATGCAGAGTGTGTGTAAGGGCCTTGGAATTCGACAGAAATTCCATAGCGCCAATCATCCTCAGGCAGCGGGTTTGGTTGAAGGGTACAATGGTACTCTGAAACTGAAACTTGCAAAGATACAAGCTACGACTGGTTTGTCATGGCCTGATGCTTTGCCTTTGGCTCTCTTGTCAACCAGGGCGACTGTGCACTCTCGAGTAGGGCTCAGCCCATATGAGATTGTGTTCGGCCGCCCTGCAAACATTTGGGGAGTCCCGAGGCCTAAGGCCTTTGATAGTCTTGAGTATCCAATGTTAATTGATTATCTTCATGATCTGACTGCTAAACTGAGGTTAATTCATCAACAGGTCTTTGAAGCTTTACCGGCACAGACAGAGGGTCCTGGACATCGGCTCCAACCGGGTGACTGGGTTGTTACCCGCAATTTTGGCAGAAAACGCAATCTGGAGCCAAGATTTGTGGGTCCCTTTCAGGTGTTGCTAGCTACAAGGACTGCAGTTCGGTTGGAAGGCAGAAAGAACTGGGTGCATGCCACCCATACTAAAAAGGTTCCGATCCCCTCACCAGCAGATAATTGGGTGAGAACTGGTATTGCGACAGCGGAAACCGAGACCCCTCTATGTTACGTGCCGTTTAGCGATGCTCAACCTGTAGTAGACAATTCATTGCAGCCAGACACATCTGTTGAGTCGTCGGTCCTGGAGAACTCAAGGTCTGAATTGCCATCTGATCGACTGAACATTGTTTCACCAGCTGAACAATTATTTGAAGAGCAGACTCGACCTGGAAGAAGTCGATATTTTCTTCGTTCACATGACAAAGACTTGTAACATTTTTCTATATTTTCCTTTACTGTTGCCACGAACATTATGAACAATTGCATCCTTTGCTGATTTTTGAGTTTCTTTCTACGTGTATTTTTTTACAGCTGAGAGATTTTTATTAAGTTGGAAGTTTGTCTAAGAAAACCTATCATCCGGGTTAACCGTAGGGCCGTGCGGGTACTTCCTCCTGTTTAGCAGGTCCCTGATACTAGGTCAGTTACCTTTTGTCGATTCCTGGGAACTCCTGGGGATTGATAATCGCTACTCAGAACGAAGTGCATCAAGGACGTCACGGACGGTTTTTAGAGGACGGCGTTCTCTAAGCTGTTGGAAGTAGAAAGGATGTCGGCGCAAAGATCAAAATTGCATAAGATTGTACGAACGAAATGTTTTTTGTTTCAGGTATTTCTACTGTTTCTGACTGTTTCTATGCTATTGGTGGGTGGAGTATATTTTGGAATACAGTCGTTATTGCCTTCCATTTCACCTACTTTTTCTCCTAAACTAAGTTCTATTACCACTGTTTCCCCACATTCCTTTCATCTTCTGCCCCAACAGGAACAGGTTAGACGTGCGGAATTCATGAATAACTCCTTCGTTCAACTCCTACATCAGCATCAGTTGGTGATGAATACTACCAACTGTTGGGTGTGTGGATTAATGCCACATACCATGGATAGAGGTATTCCGTATTTGGTTCTTCCTTATAGTTCCCAAGGGTCAGCTCGAGCATTCCAAACTATGTTCCGTAGTGCACTGGATTCCTACCCCAGTCGAGAGCCACGTTCTGCAAACTTTGGTCCTGGTCCGTACCACAAGCCTTTGGTGATAGCGATTGCTGATTTAGATAGAGATATTTTCGATGCATCGCTTATCCCAGATGAAGAGATACAAGCATATAAAGATCTGAGTGAGGCTGAGTATAGTATGTCAGTGGGTGATAGACGGCTCAAGAGCTCGTCTCCAATATGGATCGTACCCCACCTCGGTAATTTCTGCTTGAAAGGTCTTGGTCGAAATCCGAGAGCCCAGCTCGGGGAGAGTGCTTGTACTGACACGTACGTTCTACCGATGCTCTCTTCCCCTGTTTTCCTGACTGCCAAGGGTACCTATTTCGTATGTTATGAGCGTGCATATACCTGGTTGCCCCGTGACTTCTCGGGAACCTGTTATATTGCGAATCTTTTGCCACCGACTTTTACGGTTGCCTCAGACTATAACAAAACTAGAGTTGTGAGAGGCGTTGTCAGCAAAGAAGACACTGCGGGTCAAGAAGCAGGAGATTTCTTTAAGGGTTTCTTGCCGTTTTGGGGACCTATGGTTATTAGTAGGAACCTGAGACAGTTGACCCGTGTGGTAGAATTGACTGCTAACATAACTGCGAGTGCTCTTGGTAATTTAACAGCGGAACTTCAGGCGGATAGACTTATGACGTTGCAGAACCGTATGGTTCTAGACGTTGTTCTTGCAGACAGAGGTGGTGTGTGCAAAGTGATTCCTTCGAGCTGTTGCATTTTCATTCCTGACAACGCTCCAACTGTTTACCAAGCCATCTCGAAGTTGCATAAGATCTCCGAGTCCATACACGTGGACGAAGGTAATTGGACGCTTCTAGGATGGTTTTGGGACCTGATATCAACCTGGGGTTGGAAGATTCTGATGATCGTAGGGGTTGTTGTAACGTTTCTGTTCACGTGTTGTCTTTGCGTGCAGTGTGGTCCGGCCTTATGTGGCCTCTGTGCTACAACGTGTATAAGACGGCCATCAGTTACCAAAGAGACGTTGATAAATAGAATGATGTTCCAGCAGCAACTGAACGATTTGATGAACATCGAAATCGATTCTGATCTCGACTAGTGCTTGCCTACATGAGGGCAAAAGGAGCGTCTGAGGTTCCGTGGGAATCTGACTGACATTTTGGGTATGTTCGAATATGGACGAGTTTGGTATCTACGAACCGCAAATGACGAGTTTAGTGGGTGTACGCGTTTTCGCTACGCTACTATGTACGGGTCGTCTCATTCCTGGGCATGTCCATCTGAACCGTTGGGTTCCATTTTAGATACGGCGCCCATTTTGTCTCTTGCCCTCAAGTAGCCAGCAAACGGACACTGTCCGCTTCGTGACCCTGGGATTCCCAAGCTTTCGTGGAGGACACATGTTCCTTTGAAGGTGTTTTTATGATGAGGGGGATGACACGGCAAGGGCAGATGGCTGCGCTCGAGGCTCATCTTGCCGTGCCAGTTTATTGTTTCAGTCGTGCATACATTAGGCACGGGTTCTTTGATCCTGCAATCAAGTTCCCGATATTGCTCTCTACACTGTTTTCTAAACTGTTGTGCATCCTTGTCTTTTCTTTTGCATCTGTTTCTGTCCCTTCCTCTAATTCGTTACGGTCACAATGGAATGTGCTTAATGTAGGGATAATGTGCTTTTACAGTTGGGAACCGGCAATGTTGCTGTAATTATGTTTCGGGTTTCTGAAAACATGAATGCGACATTTCTGAAGTTTATTGTGGGAACTGACTTGTAACCTTTGTTCGCCATGCTGATCAATGACGAAAATGTGTATAAAAGGAGCGATCCACTTGTGCAATTTGAAGCAGTCTCTCAGAACCTACACGTTGTGTACTTCTTGCGATTTCTGTATCCCTGCAGTAAATAAATGCTGATCTTTGACGCCGCAGGAAGTGTCCCGTGTCTCTGTGTTTTGTACGCCGGAACAGGTAACCCACGAAGGTTTCAGGTGTTGTCCCCTGGCACCGCTGGGCCTTAGAATAGCCCAGTCCTTCACTTCGATCGCGGGATCCCCCAGATAACAGAATGCGGGCAGCACCAATGGAGGACTCACATGAGGCGTCCGGGGGCACCACACCACCCACTCCGGTCCCCGGAAGCAGCGGTCGGACTCCAATGCGCGGTCCCAACAATCTAGCTCCGGCGCCTCAGCAGCACAGCAGTGGGCGAAGGTGCGAATCCGATTACCGATCCTCCAGCTGCAATTATCACGGAGCGAACCTCCGGCTTCTCCACAGTGTCTGGTACATAGTTCGAGGGTTGGAGGAGTCCAAAACTGCTGATGAGAAGGATATTAGACAGGATATCGGACGGGCCCACGGAGCTCATCTAAGATGCGTCCGCCACGTCTGACCTCTTGACCACACCTTCCAACCTCTCCTCCTTGATTTTGGCAACATGGCTCCTGAGCTAGTACAGTATGGACACTTGAACTCACCTCAGAGCTGCATGGACATCCTCAAGGAAGCAAAGCGGCCTTCCACACGTTCCTCTTATGCTCATAAATGGAAGAGATTCTTTATTTGGTGCTCATCGAAGAATGAGGATCCTACCTCTTGCCAGGAAGATGTCATCCTTCCATATTTGCTCCATCTGGCACAATCTTGCCTTTAATCTTCTATTAGGGTTCACCTAGCAGCCCTAACTGCCTACTGTAAATGCCCTTCACAAACCTCCTTTTTTAGAACTCCTGTTATCATAGATTTAATGGAGGGTTTCAAAAAGGTTTTTCCTCTCATTAGAAGTCCTTATTCTCCTTGGAAGCTTAATGTGGTCCTCTCTCATCTTATGCAAGAACCTTTTGAACCCATATATAAGGCATCTCTTCATCATCTGTCTTGAAAGACAGCTTTCCTTGTGGCTATTACTTCCACCCGCAGGTGTTATGAGGACTCACCCGAAATTCCTCGCTACGGTGGTTTCGGATTTTCGTGTGAACCAGACGATTTCCTTACCTACATTTTTCCAGCATCCATCTACTCCAGCAGAGAGATCTCTTCATTCCCTGGATGTTAGAAGGGTTGTAAAATTCTATCTGGCGAAAACTAAGGATCAACGGAGATCTAACCACTTATTTGTAAACTATGCCTCCATCCTTATAGGTCTAGCGAATTCCAAGCAGTCCAACCCCCAAAAGGATTGTTGTCTGCATCTTACTCTGTTACCAAAAAGCGAATAAATCTCTGTACAGTAAGCATACAGCTCACTTAACCAGAGGGAAGGCAGCTACTGCGGCCTTGCTTCATAATACAATCCATTTCAGAGATATGCAAGGCTGATACCTGGAATTCAGTTCAGACATTCACTAAACACAATTGCCTGGACTCGGATGCCAAGGCAGATGCTCAAGTAGAGCAGGCTTCCATTCAAAACCTATTTGCTTAAATCTGCATATCAGATGGGATTGCTAGTCTATTCAAGTGCTTATGAATATACATGGGAATCCTCTACAAGAGAAGGCGCAGTTTCTTACCTGTAACTCCAGTTCTCTCGTAGGGGTATTTCCATGATATATCATAAGCAAACCTCCCTCCTCACCGGTGGAATAGACAGATGGATCTATAACATAGAACATGCATTAACTTCTCATCACCCTCAAAAAGAACTGAAGTAACTGCCAATGGCTGTGCATGATGGGATACTGGTGCTCTCTGGATTCTTAAAGGCACACCTTTTTTTAAAGAAATATAATGGCAGCCTATGGGACAATTCTGACCTCTCCTTTCATCTTTATCATGAAAAAAGGAGTTTTGTGAATGGGATTCTTCTGTGTGTTAAACACTACAAAAATTGCACAAAATATAGTATACTGGCTATCTTTTTTTACTTCAAGATGAAGATGCGGCCAGTGTAGCCTATGTACTTAGGCTGCATTATTGTCTTTCTATCACTTAAGTGTCTTTGCAGGCTTTCCTAAAGAAAGGCGAAAAGTACCCACTTAAGAAGATGTATTTAAAGAAGTGCTCCGGGGTCCTCGCACATGGGTGGGACTATTCAAGTGCTTTTGACTTATCATGGAAATACCCCTACGAGAGAACTGGAGTTATAGGTAAGAAACTGTTCCTTCCTCTAAGTTTGTTAATGTTATTTAGTGGATCTCCTTTTGTAGTGTCACAAAAATGTCTCCATTCACTTCTTGTAATATTCTAGCACTGCCAACATTATATTATTGTTATCAATTCCATGTCCATCAGAACAATTCCTTCACCCTTGTCACCAAGTTTTATTGTGAATTTCGGATCATCATCAGTGTACATGAATGAGTGTGGAGAAATTTACAAGTTCTCCACACTCTATCAGCCCAAATCCAAAAGGCTTGTGGAGAAAGTGTGCAAGACCCTTAAAGCCATGATAAAAGGACTATCTGAGCCCATGATGCATAAGTGGGACGCCTTTGTAAACTTTTTAAAGAGACTTTTCACCTTTTGACATGTTGGATGATACTGGTGGATAATTTTAGTAATATTCTTTAAGTTCTTGAGCACTTCTCTTTCAGATACAGCCACTTCTAGTCCAAGCATGTCTAACATTAGGGTTTAAATACTGGCATATTCCTCTATTCCTCTACATCCATAATGTTATGTGTGCAAAAGATTTGAATGCATGCACATCTTTATTCAATTGAAGGATATTACTCTTCACATTAGGGACAAACACAAACCTCTAGATAAAAGTTGGTTCTCAGCTGACGATAGGTTAAATAAGGGATTGACATCAGTCGAAAAGCTGCCACTCACTATTTCACCTGGCAACCTTATGGCCTCCAGTATTGCTGGTTGCATGTCTTCAAGTAATGATATTGTGTATCCTGTTGGTAAAACCTTCCTCTGTCCTATCTCTGAAGACATCTCCGTCCTCTTCCTCTCCCAGTGGTTCCAAAAAAGATAAGGGGTAACAGTAGTTCTCCACATAGTTAGATCTCGTCAGCCCCTGGTCAGCCAATGGGGTATCTAAGTGTTGATTTTCTGAGCTCTCCCTTGAGAGCCTGTGGAGAAGGTATCTGAAAAGGTCACAGTCATTTCTTGCTCCCATCATTTTGACCTACCCCCACACTTTTCATTGTCTTTCTTCAACTTCTCGGATTTCCTCTGTGGTAAGTATTCTTCAAAACTGTTTCATTCCAAATATACTTTCTTAAGTTTTTTCTTAGCTTCCTCTACTGCATGAATGATTTTAAACGTTTCTTCTAATTCTAGTATTTCTGTGTTCAGGACAACAACCACTTCTCTAGCTGTCTCCATAGTAAGAATCGTCCAGTCTCTTGCTCAGCAATTGGGCATTTCGGACCATTTCTCTGGGAACGTTCTCATTTCCACAAATAAAGCTGGTACATTTCAAAACCTTAGCCAGATGGGATTACCGCAGCTCCGAGATATTCCATCATGAATTATGCATGTGACTCTGTTCTGTTAGCCTTATTCTTAAGCTTTAATCGTTTCACCCATACACTGTTATCTGCGTTAGTCAGGACCACCAATATGTATTATATGAAAATAAGAAACGTTGTCAGAAATGCAAAAATAAAATAAACATGTATATGAGCTTTCAGGGTTAGTCTACTTTGGAATAATTCCATTGATGAATGTATATAGGTTAAGCAGGAAGTATTATTATTGATTGCTGTTGTATTTACCCCCCTTTTCCCGAACCTATAATATATATTTAGAGTACCCTTCTTTTAATATTGCTTGTGACTTCACCCTGCCAAGGATAGTGTTACCTGCTTGAGTAGGGTTTCATGCCCCTCAACCAGCAACCTGATTGCTCACACTGGTGATCTGTGGTGAGGATTTGGACTTGTGTTTGTGCAGTGCCATACAGTAATTGGTGTGTTACTCTACCAGCCCCTAAATGATGTGAGACCATTTCAACTGTTTGAAATTCTCCTTAATGGGCTTCTTTTCCTTATCCAAATCTACTGTCATTGTCACTGGACTACCTGAGACCATACCGGCAGTAATATAGTTTGTGCTGGCTAACCTGGAAAGTTATATTGTGCTTGAGCTCATACAGTCCTGTAGGAAAAGGGAATTGCAAATGAAGGGCGCCTGGAAGTTAGAGCTTCAGAAAGCTCTGAGGGCCTGTACAGAGGTCCACCAATTAACAACAGCAATAGAGGATGGAACTAAGGAGGACAATATGAAGGAGCAGGATAAGGTCCTGGAATCAGCCCTGAACTACAGCATTCAGGGGAGGAGGATGACCCATCTCATGAGTCAGAACTCCCTGCCAGAACGGGAAGCAGTGTATCCTCCCATGGTTTCTCCCCTGAGGAGCTGGCAGACAGGAATGCGGAGAGGGAGTACAGGCTACAAATGTCCAGTTTAAAATAGAGGAGTAGCTGGCCCTGCTCATGAGAATAGACTCAAAGTCCTGGGACTCAAAGCTAAACAAGCATAATTCAGGAGCAATAAAGGAAACATGTGTCTGAAGGAGACTAAAAGGTCCACATCTCTAAAGATCTGGTGCTCAATTATGTGGTGGGAGATGACATAAATAAGGGTTTTTTATGCTTATGAGGTGACCCTGAGTGTGCACAAGATCCCAGAAGAGCACTGGGGGTGGAAAACATTTGCCTCCAGTGGGGAGAGACACACTTCCTACACTAGAATTTGAGGACCAAACCAGGTACACTCCAATGAAAGCCCTAATTCTAGCAAAATTTAGACTGAGCCCTTGGAAGTACCGCTAGAGGTTCAGGGACAGCCACAGTCTCCCAAATCAGTCTTGGATGGGTTTCTTGGACTACTCCAGTAAGGCACTGAATGGCTGGGCAAGGGGCAGCAAGTGTAATGATTACAATGGGCTGTACAACTTGATTCTCAGGGAGCACATGCTCAATATTTGTTTTACAGAGTTGCAACAGCACCTAGTGGACAGCAAACTAACCTACCCTAGGAAGCTTGCTGAGGAGACAGACTTCTGGGCCAGCACCAGAGTATCCACAAAGGCATCTGGTGGGATCTACGAAAAGGGTGGTCAGAGGTCCCACCAGAAGAAAGAGGGGGGAGTCAAACTTAAAAAGAAGGGGTTCCCAAAAGTCCCCGATAATAATTCCCAAGGGAACTGCAGTAACCAGTCCCAATCTGATCCTAAGAGGAATGGGTTCTTTCATAACCATTTGGGCACTCCAAGCGGACACCAGATGTCCCAAGAAAGCACAACCCCTACCGGTGGGCAGAAACTTGGATTGGTGAGTGTAACGCTTGAGGAAGAGTTAGCTTTGGGGAGCAGACAGAGGTTACCCTAGGATCCATCATAGTTAAGGAGATAGTGCCAAAAGCAGTATGCCTGCAAGTGCTTCTAAGTATAGGCAGTGGATCACCATCAATGGGCAACAGGTGGAGGCTCTGAGGGACATAGGAGCCAGCAAGACTACCATGAGGTGTCAGCTGGTGTCTTCCGAGCATGTCCTCCCTAACATATTCTACCAAGTCAGTGTCACAGGCAACCGCAAGAGTCATCTACTCTGGTTCGCTTTGAGTAGGAGAAGGGGGGTTCTCAGGTTCCCTAAAAGTAGCTGTGTGCCATGCCATGCCCATAGATTGTCTGTTTGGCAATGACATCAAACCCACTATCTGGAAAGAGGTAGATCTCAGGTCACAGTGGGAGATGTTGAGATTGCCTGAATTGTTCTGTATGACCACAAGGTCTATGGAAGGGAGTTTTTAACACAACAAGAACTAAACAAAAGTCATGTCCCATTGGCGTTTGTGCCTTGTATGCATGCCCGCAAATCTTTGACATAAGTGGTACATGCTTGGTTGACACATATCTGTGTGGCTCAACCCCATGAGAGTGGTAGACATTGTAAAGTATAGCACAGCATGCATCTGTGAAGTTTGACATGTTAAGAGCCCAGTCACATTTTGAACCAAAGATATCTTACCAATGAAAGCGACATACACAACATATGCCACATGCCATAGCCATAGACTGTTGCCAGGCATGCAAAAGCTAAAAGAAAATGGTACAGATAAAGGTCGAAGTTTTCATAGCCGAAATTTAAAAAGTCGCAAACTACATGAGTTGTTAATGGAAATTCAACTCTTAACCGTTTGCGGCACACAAATTCAAACACACTACACTGGACGGCCACCTCTGGTCTGCAATGCTGCTTGTCGATTACAGTTTCTGCTTAGTATTGCACTAGGCATCATGTCAGCACTTCTTGCAGTCCGTCACTGTCCTCTTGACTTCTGCGATGGAGTTCACCTTGTTGACAATGGACTGCCAAATAGCGTTTTTGGTCCCAAATGACACCATTGAGGTGATGAAGGGCTGGAGTTGATGCTCTGTCACCTCCGCAATCAGGATCTCATTCTCCTCCTTACTATATCTGCGTTTTCTCTTCCTCTTACCCTGGGACTCTGGCTGGTCGTCCTGGTTGTTGGGGGACTTGGGGGGTTGTTGTCCTATGCTGACCTTGGTCCTGGCTGCTCCATTCTGTATTCAGGTAATCTTTTGATTTTTTTATCCTTAGGGGCGTATTTGTAAGCTCTTTTTGCCGCTAGATGCTGAAAGGTGATGTTGGGTTGACAAGCAGGAAAGTTTTTACTGCTATTTTGACAGCCATTTTTTCACGCTAACATGAAATTTTTCATCGGTGTGACAAATTAGCGTCAATTTTTGCGGCAGTTAGCTGATCCTAACGCCATGTAGCGACGTCTTGTAAATACGTCGCAAACATAGTGTTAGGATTTGGTGATTGGCAGCTGTAAAAATATTGACGCTAAACAGTTTGAAAACTGCTTAGCGGCAATTCTTGTAAATACACCCCAGTCTTTCTCTAGGAATAGCTGTGCTCTGTGAGGACTGAGCCTGTAGCATTTATATATAGTGTTTCTTCAGGGATAGCCCTGCTGTGTGAGACCTGAGGCTGTGATGTTTGTATATAATGTTACCCCAGGGGATTGATTTATGAAATCCAATCTGAATCTCTTTGCTGTCCATATAACTGCATTCAATCGTGTTTCTGGGACTATTTTGACATTATTCAATGTATGTATTGTAATTAAGTTATTTCTTAAATCGTATCCCCTCATTGATTCCTGTTGAGACATTGTTGCAGTTTAACAGATAACCATAGTTGGCACTTTGTGCTTTTTGCTGCTATTTTCACTGAAATCTTTAACATTGCATATCTCCAGTTCTACTGATTGTATTTTTGTCATTTTGGTTTTGCTTTATTTTTTAAAATTTACTCCATTTGTCTCATCTGCTGTAGAATCCTTTTTGTGTTGTGTTTTCACTTTGTTACCGTTTGAAGTGTTGCACAAAATACTTTACACATTGCCTCTAAGTTAAGCCTGATTGCTGTGTGCCAAACTACCCGGGGTTGAGCACAAGTTAATTTAGGGTTTCCTTGTGCCTTCAGCAATCAGTAATAACACTTCACACTTAACCTATCCATAATAATCAATGGAATTAATCCAAGGTAGACAGACCCTGAAAGTTAATAAACATAAAACATTTATTTTGTATTTCTGACAATGTTTTTTTATTTTCATAGAAATAATTTTTTAATAAACTTTTTTTATGTAAGTATAATGATTACACCTCTTACAGATTCCACAAACAATACTACAGTAAATACAAAACCAGAACAATACATTAAACAAAAATGTATCATATGACCACTCCACTTGCCAGTTACTGTCTCTCACTCATACGCCAACACTCATTGCACACTCCATTAACACAGATCCTGATACCCCACAGAAAAGTAATCTTCAACAGACAACAGACAACCAAGGAGACCATTCTTCTTTAGTCTTCCATTAAATCGCCTTGAGCTAGGTTTTTTAGACAATATTGGTCAAAGCATGTTTCAGTGGAATTCAGATTTTCCCAACCACTTTCTTCAGAACCTATTTTCTCATAACTTATGAAAACAAGCATTTGCAATGCAATTGGTCTTGCCTTTGGGACCTTATATGCATTTAGCTATGCAGCACATTAGGCTGGGTGCTGAAACTTCTACTGCTCTTTAACATGGAGGGAAAATAAGCACTAAAGTGCGTGGCACGCCAGGTATGGAATCACATGGAGAGAAATATTGCCTTTCAGCGGGAAATGGAATCGTCCAAAGCTCTGTTTTTAATATAAAATCAGGGCCTTCGGTGGTCATATCACTGAAAATACGAGATTTAAAAAAAATGTTATTGTCTACGGGTGCTCGTGGAAGACAATATCTATGAACTGGAATCAAGAGAATGCTAAAGTGATTCTGGTATTTTACTGACTTCTGCTGGTCGTTTTCAAACAAGAAAGTTAAATAGAGGATGGAGCCATGGTGGCAGAGAAAGCGACGTATGTCAACCGAGGATGTCCCCAAAAATGGGGGAGAATTTGGGGAGCTTGAAATAAGTATAGAGGATATATTTGTGATCCACCTATGTTGGCGATTGATGATAGTTCAGACTGAGAGGAGTGGTGGGGGGAACAGGAGGTTTGGATTATCATATGGTTTACTTATTGTACTACCTGTATTGATCACGTGCATAAACCAATGGAATTTGTGTCGAATTACCAGCAGCAAGCTCCTAATTTGTATGACTTTATTTTGCCCTAAACTTAATAAAAATATATATATATTTTTAAAAAAAAAGTTAAATAGAGGCAGTTGCCAGAAAAATAAAAAAAGGAAGTCCCTCAGCAGAAAGCAATTTTGGTATTTTACTGACCTCTGCAGGTCGTTTTCTATCAAGACAGTTAAATAGAGGCAGTTGAACAGAAAAAAATGTCCCTAAGCAGAAGCAGACAAGTCCTAGGGCTGATCTCCAGAGCCCACACAGTACATAGACATATAAGTATATAATAAGTACATACTAAAGTATATACAAGAGGTCTCGAATGCTTCAACTAAAAGCAATGCAAATATAAATAATCTACCGATATCCATGCTATTTTTGATGTTCTTATGGAAAGCAGAACAACTTCACAGGAGCAGCGCGAGTACAAGTCACACAACAAGGCGCCATGTTGGTAAGGGCTCGTTCTTCCATGTAGAGTGTCAATATCTGATATGACTACATGTATCTGTAATAAATAGATCAAAATTATTGCTTTCTCATACCAATCGTCAAGCAATAATGGATTCAGTATCTTACCCTTATTCTCAACCATTCATCTCCGCACGGACCAGTTATTTGCACGTATCATATGGTGCCAAATAATACATCGAATATCTAAGACATCTAGGAAAATATCCTCCCAAATGTAGGTTCTTGAATGCAAAGTGAGGTGCAATGTACAACTCCTTACCACTATTTGGAGAGAACCAACAAAACACTAGCTAATAAATTATTTTTATGGGAGGTATACATTCTTACCCTGTACACATTATCCATCCAATATAAAGATCAAGAAGAAAACTAGCAATTAGATATGAACAAATCCCTGTCCAAATTATTTCTTCATTCAATGCTGTCTCATTAGTTTTAAAAGAGAAAATCCAGAAGTTTTCTCTCTCGCTCCTTATTTTAGTCTCAGATCATCCTTGGCGCTTTTTTACTTTTTCTAATATTAAGCCATCTCAAATCATGCTCTGTAAATTTTGCCTCCATACAATTTTGGACTAATGGCGACTGAGTCTTTTTTGTCCTTATAGCATATGTATGTTTTAAACTCTCTCCACACTTCTCCTACAAAACATTGGCCACTTGGGCATAGGATTAGGTATACAATGTTTTGACTCCTACAGTTGAGCATTTCCTTTAGGTATATCCTGTATTCATTGTGTTCTCATTTATCAGTCACTATAACTGTGTTGCAAGCTTGACATGTACCACAGTGTAGCCTCTTTCTATAGTACTTTGAAACCATCTGGACTTCTGTTTAAGACGTGTATGTACTAGTTTATCCCTAAAATTAGCATTCCTTCTTAACGCATACAAGGGTATATCTATCTTTGGATCATCTTCGTTTTTATTTAGAGTCTTCCAATTGTTGTAAAAATCATCCTTACCTTATTATTCATATTAGAATGGTTGGTAATGCACACCAATCTTTCTTCCTTCCTCTTACTCTAATTTCAAAGGGGAGCTTCCTGGTCATGGTACTTAGCCCTTTTGAATGCTTCCTTTACTAATCGTCTGGAATATCCCCTTTTAATGAGTCTCCTTTTCTGTTCGTCACCATTTTGTTGGTAGTCTTCCATTCTGGAGCAGTTTCTCCTTATCCTAAGAAATTCACCTAATGGAACTGAGTTCTTTTTGCAATTAAGGTGAAAACTAACAAACTGTAACAGTGTATTCTTCACTGTATGTTTTCTATTTAACGCAGCGTCCTAATGACCATCAATGCCTGAAATCCAAATATATAAAAACTCAACTGTTTCTCTCTGTGAATTTGAGGTTTTTATAAATCAAATTGAGCCAGTGCATAAATACTCCAAGATGCTCTTCTTCCCACCTCCATATGAAACAGATATCCTCTATAAATGTGCCCAATTCCTGAAATGTTCATAAAATGCTGTAACTTCATTATAGATATATTGTTCTTGATATGCTCAATATGGATGTTACCTATGCTCCCATGCTTTTCTCCTTTAGCATACGTCAACATTAATGTAAAAAAATTAAAAATACATGATGCAACCTCCAATCATTCTAGAAGAAATGTATTTGGTCTTACACCAGGTACCTTATTCAACAAGGTTCCAACAACTTCTAGCGCTTCCCTCTGGGGTTTATTAATATGCAGCCATTCAATATCCAGCATCACCAGTTTCTCTTGCTCCATATTGTATGGCGAATTTTTGATCTTTTAAATTATGTACCCTTTATCTTTCATCTATGACATAAATGTCATCACAATTGGACACAGGGAAACATCTACATATTTTGATAGGGGTCTGTCACAAGATTGATGGTGGAAATAATAGGATGAAGTGGAGGATCTTTGACATTCTTGTGGATTTTCAGGACCCCATAGAGTGCTGGAACCATCTGACTGACTTTAAGATATTAAAACGCCTTCTTGCGTATATATATATTGTTCTCTTCTAGGGGATTTCCATGTATAGTCATAAGCACTTGAATAGTCCCGCCCACGTGAGGGGACCCCGGAGCACTCCTTAAGATATATCTTCTTAAGTGGGTATGTTTCGCCTTTCTACTGGAAGGCCTGCAAAGACACTTAGGAAAGACAATAATGCAGCCTAAATACGTAGGCTACTCTGGCTGCATCTTCATCTTGAAGTGAAAAAAGATTGCCAGTAAACTATATTTTGTGCAATGTTTGTAGTGTTTAACCCCTTCCATGCGGCGCGGATTCCCCCGCGGTGCTGACCGTTGCTTGCGCGGGCGTGGTCATGACGGAACGGTTCCGTCATGAGCACAGCTCAACCGACGCTCATGACGGAACCGTTCCGTCATGAGCACCGAAGGGGTTAACACACAGAAGAATCCCCTGCACAAAACTCCTTTTTTCATGATAGAAATGAAAGGACAGGACAGAATAGCCCTATAGGCTGCATTATATAAATAGAAGCTGTGCCTTTAAGAATCTAGAGACCACCAGTATCCCATCATGCACAGCCAGTGGCAGTTACTTCTGTTCTTTTTTCCGGCTCTTGCTATCAGGGCCCTGGAGCATTGAGCTCTACCAAATTGTTTTTCTTTCTTCAAAATTCACTTCTGAATTTAACAAATAGCTACTTCACTCAATGTCTTTGGTCTTTCTTTATGTTTTTCTGTTTTTTTCTGACAGTAAACTTTGCAGTTTTCGCTCAAAAATACTATCTCTTTTTGATAAGTGTCCAGACCGTGATAGGAAGAATGCCAGAGTGTGTATACCATATCTACCAGCTTCTCATGTTCCTGACTTCTGTTACATCTGTAAAGCCTTCTCTACGCGTACTCTGTGGAACAGAGAGAATATTCAACTTCAAGGAGCAGAAGAGTGACAAAAACAGCAGGTCCAGTCTTCAGGGGAGACTTCAGAGTGAGGAGAGGGTCAGTCCTCTACCAGGGCTCTGTCTTCAGCCCCTGGGGGGGCTCCCCAGCAGAAGAACAGCTGAGAAACTGCGCCGATCCCGATCGACACCGTTGACGATGACGTCGAGTGGATGTACATCGCCGCCCTGTTCGCCGGCGATTCTGGGTCTAAACGGTGTCAACATTCCACAGTGAGAAAAAGATCCTCAATGTTGATTATGAGAACTCCTTGGTTGGCATCAGGAAGCCCACCGCAGACAGTGACACCTCGCAGGTCGCCGTCTAGGGCCTTAGCCCACCGCCACCATCGCTCGATGTCAAGTCACCATCGTGGAGCGACGTTGAGTCACCACCATCGAACACCGACGCACTCGCATTGTTGGTTGACGCCAAGAGGCTGGTGCTCAACTTTGAGACACAATCCTCCTTTGAGGTGACCACAAAAGTCGGCAAGTAGATCGACGTCGAGAGGGACGGAAAGATCTTCCTCAGGTACTTTGTCAGCCTCTTCAAAGCATCAGGAGGCACGAAAAAGGAGAAGACTTATTTGCACTTTGGATTCGGAGTACTCCAGAACCTATTCTCCATCTGGGATCGTTCCCTCTCCAATGCTTCCTCCTCAGCAGTCTCCACCTCTTCTTCCAGATGTGGAACCAAGACTTCCGCCTCCTCCTCCACTGCCTCCACCTCCTCCATCACCACTGCCACCACCACAAAGACCAAGGTCTAGGTCTCACACGAGGCATCGGTCTAACAGTCACAGATGCTCAGCTACTCATTCACACTGTCACACAGGAAGGTCTCATTCCAGACACACCAGGGACACCTCCTCTTCAAGCACGAGGAGATAGTCTCCTACACTGTTGGATTCACCTCCCCCGTGGATTTCACCAGTTGATGATATATTTCGACCTTACAAGAGGTTCTGGTGTGGGGTGCTTCAAAATTAAACATTCCAGTGTCCACTCCTACACTAATTACTTCCCTCATATTTGAAACTCTTCAACAAAAACAAGCTGCCCGTCCCTTGCTTCCTCTGATGCCGGGCCTCTTTGTACCGGCAATGGAATTTTTTTTGACACCCTCTTCAATTAATTAAGCTCCATCCAGGCTGCAGAGGAAATACTGGCCTCCGGAGCAGGACCCTGCTCTCCAACAGACAAACCCAACTCCGGATTCTGTTATTGTGGTGGCGGTAAAAAAGCAACATGCCACAGCTCCAACCTTGAGAGTGCTACCAAATAAAGAGAGTCGAAAAATAGACTCAGTGGGGAGGAACGTTTGCAACAAAGCAGCGACTACCATGGAAGCTGCTAGTGCCACAGCCTTACTAGGCAGATATGACCGGGCACTGTGGGAATCGCTCCAACAGTTTGCGGATACCTCCCTAGAGACAAAAGAGAGTGCTTTAATGAGACAAGGCCTTATGGTCTCTAATCAAGTTATAAGCGCAGCTGCTGACACATCCCTTCTTGCTGCCCATGGGTATTGCCACGGCGTGTCACTACTGCAGCACTCATGGCTACGTCTTACGTCGCATAAGCCTAAATCACAGCAGCGCATCCTGAATCTCCCCGTGTCAGGTACAACTCTTTTCGGCACTAATGCAGACGAGGAGATGGCCAGGATGAAGGCAGAAATGGAGCCGCTAAAAGCTGTTGGCCTGGAAAGACCTAAGGAACAGCGTAAATCTTTCAGACCTCTCCAATGCCGCCATTCTACACAGAGGGTTCAAACCCCTCGGTCGTATCAGGGTGGCGAGTCGGGTATGCAACAACAGTACCAACGCTCCTACCAGCCTTATCAGAAAAGACAGGCAAGAGGAAGGTCAGGCTAGCAACCTGCTCAAGCAGGCAAGATGCCAGCTGGGTCAAAACCCTGAATCCTGTCTTCCCTCTCTTTCATTACCCGCTCAGGTAGGGGGAAGCATCCAACATTACCTGACAGAGTGGAAAAAGGTAACGCAAGACAATCCGGTGCTGAATATTGGATATTCTCTCAGATTCATTGGCCCTCCACCATCAGTACCTCCGAAACAATCCAGATTCCAACTGCACTAATTACAACTGGAAGCTAACATTTTCTGAAAGAAACACCCGGTGGAACCCGTTCCTCCTTTACAATGAGGCACGGGGCTATACTCAAGATTCTTTCTTGGCAAAAAGAAAGATAAGAACGAGTTCAGACTCATTCTCGACCTAAGGACAGCCAACAAGGGGATTCGGAGAGAGAGAGATTCAAGATGCTAGCATTGCACCAAGTCTACCTTCTGATACCTCAAGGAGATTGGTTATGCGCAATCGACCTTCAAGATGCATACTTCCACATTCAGACCATAAGGAAGCATTGCTAGTTCTTGAGGTTTGCAGTGGGGAACAACCACCATCAATACTGTGTACTTCCATTTGGCCTGAAGTCAGCACCCAGTACTTTCTCCAAATGCATGGCGGTGGTATGATTGGCTAATCAAGGCATCCACAATCTCAGGAGGCTAGGCTACACTTTATTTGGATATCCGAGCTTCTCCTTCGGTTGAGTCTTCATGTCTACCAGGTTAAGTCAACCTCGATTCCTGTGCAGTGCTACTCACACGATACTCACACGGCAAACGTGTTCTTCAGAGAAGAGCCGCTTATCGATCCTTCGGAAGGCTCAGGCTCTCATGGCAATGTCTCACCCGACTGTGCGGAAGGTCTCTTCGCTTCTGGGCTCGATGGCATCCTGTATATTCCTCACACCGAATGCAGGTCCCCACATGAGACCCCTGCAGGAATGCCTGGAAGACCAATGGGACCAGCAAACAGGAGATTGGGAAGACCAGATTTGATTGTCTCAGCATGCCCTCCGGTCCATGAAATGGTGATGCTATCCCACCAATCTCCTACGAGGAATCCCTTTCCACAAAGAGATACCTGTTCAGACAATAGTCATAGATGCCTCTTTCTTGGGATGGGGAGCCGATACAGGTCAACGTCAAATCCAGGGCAAATGGTCACACAGAGACTTAACACATCAATCTGCTAGAGCTAAGAGCAGTTCATATGGCTCTGAAAGCCTTAAGGCCATCACTCCGCTCCAACTATCTGCTTGTCCAGACGGACTATACAACAACAATGTACTAGCTCAACAAGCAGGGAGGCTCGAAATCCAGACCATTATCTCGGAAAGCCCAGACGATGTGGAAGTGGCTTCTGGACAGAAACTTGACCATAACAGCAACTCACCTCCCAGGTGATCAGAATGCTCAGACCGACCCTCTCAGCAGGCTCCTCCATGAAAACCATGAGTGGGTCTTAAAGTACGACGTGGTCCACGATATCTTAGGAAGATGGGGTACTCTGGAGGTTGACTTGTTCACCACCGTGGAAAACAGCAAATGCCAAAGCTTTGCGTCGAGGTTCTACCAATTGGAAACCCTGGAGAATGCCCTGTGGATCAACTGGTCTGGCAGATTACTCTAAGTCTTTCCTCCAGTTTCCCTAATCCCAGCAGATTCATGAAGCTGCCGCAGTCACGGGCCAAAATTATACTCATAGCCCCGGAGTGGCCACGTCAGTGGTGGTTCACGGACCTCCTTCACCGGTCTATCTGTCCACATCTCAGGCTTCCATGCAGATCAGTCCTACTAACGAAGTTCAGAGGCCAGATGGTGCAACCCAATCTCTCCTCCTTTTTTTTTTTTCAAAACTCTTTTTATTGAGTCAACGGATATAGTAATTGCAAGCATTACAAAGTAGCGAAAACATACAGTAGTCAATATATTGATTTCTAAGCAGGTGTCTATTATATAGCATTTGTAAAACAAGAAAGTAAACCATTTGGGTCCGTAAACGACAGCCCCAAACATTCTTAACATCTGTGTCCTATACCGCAGAACAAAACCCTGGTCATGCCCATCAAGCCTATCTGTGTACCTCATATCTAATTGAACAACCTTACTGCCCTGTGCTGTATCTCTAAGTGGTTTCAACTTCCGCATGTTGTGGCGGAGGCGGTTCCAATAAGAGACCCCTAAAATCCATATTTTAAAGTGTTTCCGAGGGTACCCTCGCGCTTTAAAGATGGGCTGCTCCTGACCCATACACCAGTCGAGGCCCACCCTCCATGCACTCAATTTGGGTGGAGCCGGATCCTTCCATGCCCTTGCAATATCCCCTTTAGCTAGGGTAAGACCCAAGAACAGTAAATGTATTTTGTAGATGTTACCCCCAGTCAGTCAAAATTCTTTATTTGGCTGTATGCCAGCTATAAAAGAGAACATCTTAAAAACATTTCATATAATAAAAGTACAAATAAATCAATGGCAATAACAGTTAGAGGTAGCCAGATTTCAGTCTCTTGTAGCGAAATGGTCACTGATAAGTATAAAGCCAAAACATGGCAGGATTTTAGTCTTCTCGATACCCGGCACACGGTTTAACATCTATATACAAAGACCATAAAAGTGTTGATAATAATTCCCAGAGTATGCAATATCATGTTATATTTCCACATAAATAGTCTTAAGTCTTTAGGCATGGAACAATAAACAAAGATACACAATGATCATTTTCCAACAATATTCCGATGCCTAACAGTTGAGGAAACGTACTTATAGACCATGAGATAGATGAATTCGTCATTTAAAAGTTGTAAATGATGTAACGCAGCCTGACACTTTCGAATATTTAAAAATCGTATAAGTGGTTTTTAAAAGGCACGTTTTGAATTCATATAAAGTTTACAAAAAAACATAAACTGCAAGGTGCTCTGAACTGACTTTGAATCACAAGGGCACAGATCCAAGTTAGATTCACAGTACGCAGTACGTGGATATGTCACTAATAAGTCAGAAGTCCCCATCCTAAATTTTATCAGGTAAAACATTTTAACATGACTAAAATAGAAAGAGAGATAGGGCGCAATACCTGGAGTATAAACTAACAGAGAATGATCAACGACCCTTGTTTTTTCTCTCTCCAGGTTAACTCTAACCTGATATAAATGGGTTCAAAAATCTTTTTTCAGCCTTATTTTCGATATTATGGCTATATTTCCAGGGCTTTTAAGGCAATCTGAAAATCCCAAATTCTCAAGCTGATCACTAATGTAAGTAATCCAAGGGATTTTTTTTAAATGATCCAACTTCAAACAGTCTGAGATAAGTGCACGATTCAAGGCTGCTTCCTCTTTTGCCCAGATGTTATACCAAAGCAATAACGGAGCTAGTTGTATGCGAAATGACAGTCACACCAAGTTCATTATGGCAAATTGTCGCAGTAGTACTTTTGGGTACTGTCAAGAGTCGCTTTCTGAACGTATTTTCTGCCTTCTGCAGGCCCTTGATATTACTAGAGCCCCAGACTCCGGTGCCATACAGAGTAACAGCACACGTGCGGGGTTTATAAATATTGATAATGGCTTTGATGGGCCAAGAGCCTAACTTTTTGGTAAATCTAAAGATGGCCTCCAAATTTTGATTAAAGCCCCAAATCTTAGCCTTGACACCAAGAACTTTTTTGAGCGATCAAAATCCCTAAGTAGGAAAATGTCTGCACGTACGACAATTTTAAATTTTTTATGATGATGATGATGATGATATAAAGCTTATTAAGCGCTCGAATGCCGAGGCGTCTTGGCGCTGGTGTGTGTACGCAGTGCAGGGACTGAGCTAGATCTACTCAGGAGTAAACAGCCGGGATTTCTAGGCTTTCCTGAAGGATAGAAGGGTAAGCTGCAATCTCAGTGGCACTGGCAGTTTTTTCCACAGTTGGGCTGCACAGCTAGAAAAAGACCTGCCACCCCATCTGGCCCGTCGTACCTTTGGGGTACAGATCAGGCCAAGACTGGCTGACCGTAAGTTTCGTGAGGGGGCATAGAGCCTGAACATTTCCTGACAGTCATCTGAGCCCCCACCGTATTGTGCCTTGTGCACCAGGCAGAACGCCTTAAATTCAATTTTCTGCTGGACGGGGAGCCAGTGTAATGAAGCATGTCTATGAAGCATGTCTTTAAAATTTTGGGAGATTTACCTACCACCATGATATGTGATTTCGCTACATTAAGTTTTAGGCTGAGATTGTTCATAAAATCATTAAAACTAGGCAAAAGCCTCTGAAGCCCCACTCTGGTTCTGGACATCAATACACAGTTGTCTGCATATAAGGAGTGCTGGGAGTGACCTATGACCTACCAGCGGAGCATCCACATTCCCTTTTTTGATTTGGATTTCTAAATCATTTATATATAAACAAAATAAAAAGGAGCAAGGACTTCCTGGTGCATAGCTGCCAGGAAATGCACAATGGGTGGATCAATGCCCATGATTAGCATTTTCTCCCACAGCCTTCCTCTCTGCACCCAGTCAAAGGCAGACATCAAGTCCATTAATCCAAGATAAAGATATCCAGGCTTGGCTAGAGTATATTTCCCCATGACCAGGTGCAGGTTGAGGCACCGTTCGACCGTACCCAGACCTCTTCTGAAGCCGTATTGGATATCAATTTCATCCATGATATGCAGAAGAACAAGCCTAGGAGAGTGCGGTATGACCCAGCCTAACACTTCAGATAAGCAGCAAGTAAACCCTCTCCAAAGCCAGCCCAGTGCATCACAGCTCCAAGTTGTATGCAGTAGTGTACCTTCCTCGATGCCACATCGTAGGCACAATAGGTGAGTCTATCAGCCCCGCCCTCCAAAGTCGATATCCAGTGAAATAGGCGCAGTGTAAATACTTGAAATGGATAAGCCTGAGACGGGATGCAATTGCAGCGTATCTCGGGGACTCCAGGGCTTCCCTCCAGTCATCGCGTCTAAGGGACCCAAGTCCGTCTGCCATTTATCCCAGAGGAAATCTAGAGTCGTGGAGAGAGTCATCACTAATGTTTGGTAAATCTTTGCAGTTTTATGATCGCCCAAATCCCCCATAAAAACTTTGGCCTCAATAGGGTTGAATTCGGGAAGGGATTCTAGGTGCATAATATATGGGGATAAGGCATGTCTCAGTTGCAAATATTTATAGAATTGTGTATGTGGCATATCATATTCATGTCTGAGTTCCATGGCACCAGGATTTCATCGTGATGCCATGCACAACATTACCCACAGTGGATATACCTTTAGCGCAAGTCAAAAAAAAAGAGGGAGGACCAGGAGCTAGTTTCGGTCCAGTGTCCGTGCCCCACAAATGACTGTAAAATCACAAGGGACACTGTTCCATGTAGAGGGTGCAAGCTGTCACCCAGTCAAAAAAGAAGAAAGATATAGTGTAGGAAAGATTTAGAAGAGGAGGTTTGAAAAAGAGAGAGGCAGAGGTTCATCCCCAGTCTCAAGGATCCAGTCCCGAAGGGGAGGGCCACGACTTGCCTCTTAGTTGCCCTCACACACCCCGAAGCATGTCATGCTTCATCATCGAAGGGTCACATTAACAGAGATCTTTAAAGAGAAAAGCCGTTTGGTGAGTGCGGGTGTGTGGGGTGGATCCAGTGAAAAAAGTGGTGAAGTGCATGCAGGGGTAGATAAAATTACCTAGGGGTATCCACTGGTGGACTCTTTAATAGTGAGGTGCCCCTTGTTGGTTAAAAAACCAGAAGGTTGGTGAGTTACAATGAGGCCAAATGTGCCCAGGTAACTTAACAAAAGGTCGACATGTTTCACGCCTTAGTAGTCTGAATGATCTATGGCGTTTCTTCAGGACCTAGCTGATGCGGTGATTGTGCACAACAGAGAAGAAAGGGGTTCCAGAATAGTGATGGTACCCACATGGTTGAGAGGTGGCTTGGGGTAGACCGCAGGGTAAGTGTCCCTACAATGTGGTCTGCAATCTCGATTTGTAGATATGCCGAAGCGAGTAGAGTACCTAAAGGGGATGGAAAAAATGAGGTAGGGAGGGAGAAAGGAAAAAAGAGGGACAAAGGCTCATGCGTCAGGCGCCTTATGGCAAAAGTGTGTATTAAACCTTTGCACATACTGTAAGGTTGCGTCAATGACAGCATAACCAGACCATTAGATATACGAACATTTAAGAAATAACAGAACATATTTATAATCAACACCTAGTGGTGCCGGCAGGGAAACCCGGTAGCGCCGTGTCACATTGTGCAGTCCCAGATCTTGGACACAGCACCCCTGGTACAGCCCCAGGCCACCGGTGGCGGTTCCTGTAGGAGTTATCCATTCGGGCAGTGAGGGGCCAACAAGACAAACGCGGAGTACCGCCTGGTGCGCATCATGCCGGGAGGGGTTGCAGGAATTGAACCCACTCCCCAGGCATGCAGCAATTTCACTAAATCATGTGGTCACCCCAGTTTACCAGAAAAGATGCTGGCGAGACACGGAAAAACGTACATACAGAAAATCATTGCAGGATTAAGGAAGAGGGCTGTGCCCTGCTTACCCTCACAAGACAGAGGAGCAGTCTCCCACGGCTAGTCACCGCTGGAAGCCCGCACCCTATTTGCTATATACAGGGGAGAAAGAGCAAATGCGGGCAGAGTTGTAGTGAAAACCAGCTATGGCAATGCGGGGCAGCTATCATAAGCCTAGTGCACACTGCATGGTTACTGCATTACCCCCACCATCACGGTTGTTCTTACTCACGGTTGCATCGGGTGCCGGCTCCTAAGCACCTACCCTCTCCCAGCGGCTGCCTGTAGTGAGTATGTGTGGCGTCTCCACCTGGTATTCATAGCTTACGGGGCTGTAGAGGAAGGCGTCTCCATGTACGTGGTGTGCCTAGTCACCTGTCTGGTATTACTGCACATATGCAAAGGAAAGTGTCTCAGGGCGAATGTGCGCATGCTCCAGAAGGGTGATGCTGCCGCGCATGTGTTTGCGGAGCAGTGGCCCCGGGTTATTTGGTCAGATTGTGATCAATGTGGCAAGTGTAATACCGTGTGATGATATTGTTGACATAACATGGATGTCCTGTGGGTTTATTATGTCCTATGATGTTGCATTGATCCCCTGGGGGTGGCACATGTCTATGCAAAGGACAGGTGTCCCGGGTGACCTACTCATAGAAAGCCCAATGTGGGGAGTATACGGACCGTGTGAACGTCTTAAGATCACTAGGCCCCGAATATTTCACTTGTATCTTGGTGATGTCCGAGCCTAGTGAGAAATGAAGGCCCAGACAGTAAGTCCACCTAGGTCTTTGTGTGGAACCGTTAAAATGAAAAGGTACCATGATGTATCTCCCTCCCACGGGTGGGCCAACATCTAGTTTAAAAAAACAAGTGTCAACAGAGAATGAATGAAGGCAGGGCACATGCAGGGGGCGTGGGGCGTGCGGTGCACAGGGTTGGCTGAGCTGCAGTTGGTCGCACTGTAAGGGCAGTGGCACATATAAGATTCTCTGTGCAGGTGTCCAGAGCATGCTATAGTTCCACCCAGGGTATTTCATCATTCAGCCCATTGATGTGAGTCTGTAAGCAAAAGACCCAACGTTGTTCCTGACGTAGGAGGGCCTGTGTATGCCAGGTGGGTCTTGATTCTAGGACTGGTTATGCCAGTTGATCACATTTGTGACCCACCCCTATATAGTGGTTGGTCAGTTTGGTGGCTGTCCTCCCCCGTCGTATAGTGCTCTTGTGCTCGCCTATTCATATCCTGACTGGACGTGACATCATCCCGATGTATCTCAGACCACAGGGGCATGTGATGAGGTATACGCAGTTCTTGGTGTTGCAATTGGAGTGCCCCCGTTGTTCCCACGTAAAGTCGCCTAGAGTCAGTGTCTTCGTTTGGGTTGTGGTGGAGCAGGCGTTACAGTTACCACACTGATAGTGTCCTGAAACTGGTGGTAGGTTCCAGAGTGTGGCATTCTGAGCGCTCCTCTTTTTGTTCAGTGGGCGTATATTCACCAGGGTGTCCCGTAGATTGGACTTCCTCTTAAACGCAAAGCGTGGTTTTTCAAGGTTCAGTGAGTCAGTATTCAAGGTTTTCCAATTCCGTCTGATAATTTTCCTCACTTTGTTGGATAGCGGTGTGAAGGTGGTGACACATGTGTAAATGTTACTTGGTTCTTTTTCTTTGGTTTCGAGATGGGCCTGTCTGTTGTTATTCCTAGCTCGTTTCCTTGCCTTTTCGACCACCCTCTTCGGGTAATGCCTGTCCAGGAGATTCTTCTCAAGGTGGTTAGCCTCTGTTTTAAAATCCTGGGGAGTGGTGCAGTTACGTCGTATCCGCAGGAACTGGCCATATGGGAGATTCTCACATAAGGCCTTGGGATGATGGCTCTGGAAGTCTAACAGACTGTTGCAATCAGTGGTCTTCCTGTGCAGTGTCGTCCTGAGTATGCCCTTGTCAAGGATGATCTTGAGGTCCGGAAATGGGATGGTTGACTCACTTATTGTACCGGTGAACTGAAGGTGTTGATTGAGTCCATTGATCCATTCCAAGAAGGAGTCGCAGGTGGTCCTGGGTCCTCTCCATAGTATCAGGACATCGTCTATGTACCTCTTCCATGTAATAAGGTGGTTCTCGTACGGGTTGTCGTTAGAGAATATGTTCCTGGCCTCGAAGGAAGCCATGTACAGGCCCGCCAGGCTCGGCGTAAAAGTGCTGCCTATGCTGGTACCTTCTTTCTGATGAAAGATCGATGTTTTGTACATAAAAAAGTTGTGTTTCAAGGCTATGGTGATCAGGTCGATGATGAAGTCCGCTGGGGTGTCGGATTGTAGATCTGATCCCTGGAGTAGGTGTTCCACAACCTCGATGGTAGCATTCTGGGGGATATTAGTGTAGAGTGCTTCCACATCCAGGGTAAGCAGGAGGTCAATGGGTTTGATATTCTCCTCATTGATGACCTCTATCAAGTTAAGTACATCTCGTGTGTCCTTTAGGTACGCGGTGGTTGCCTGGACCAGGGGGCGAAGAAAGTGTTCGCTAAATTGGCTCAGGGGTTCCAGGAAGGAGTTGATCCCGGAGACTATCGGTCGTCCAGGGGGCAGAGTCACACCTTTGTATATCTTCGAGAGGACGTAGAAATACAGCATTCTTGGATGTGAGGGCAACTAAGAGGCAAGACTTGGACCTCCCCTTTGGGATTGGATCCTTGAGATTTGGGATGAACCTCTGCCTCTCTCTTTTTCACACCTCCTCTTCTGAATCTTTCCTACTCTATATCTTTCTTCTTTTTTGACTGGGTGACACCTTGCACCCTCTACATGGAACAGTGTCCCTTGTGATTATACCTTTAGCGTCCCATTATTTAAACCCTGTAAATGTGGTCACTTGTGGCCACTCTGCCAGAGAGGGGTCTCCCCTGTCAGCCGCCTCCACCACCCCACCCTGCGATTTGAGTTTGCCCACACTCCAAAGATTACTCGAGTGGCTGGAGGCAGCTTACGCAGCTCTCTCGGCATATAGAGCAGTCTGTGTGGCAACATATCCCCCATCTGCCATTTCTCTACCCGATAGGCCGGGTCATTGCTAATTCCATACCACCAGTCGTTTAAGACCAAAGGTGGGATGCTGCATGATACGATTGGATATCGGGGGTCACTATACCCCCACAGTAGGTTGATTGAAAGCATATTTTATGTGGTACCCTAGCGGCCTGATCTTGCCACAAAAAGCAGCTCAACCTGGAATTTAGCTGTCGAAACCAGGAGATTGCTATCTGAAAGGGGGGGTTCTGCAGTTGATTTGAGAGGCGAGGGAGGGACACCATTTTGAATATTGCTGACCTGCCCAGTATGGAGAGGGGCATACGCGTCCAAGACTCCATCTCTGTCTGAGTGCGCATCCAGTTGGGGGCAATGTTCTTTTACCACAACACTGATTGGGTGTCCGAGATGTACACTCCAAGATATTTCAGTCCGGTTGTAGCCAACGTTACTTCTGCCGTCCAGGTGCCCATTTCCGAACCCCCACGGATAGGCCAGAGAATAGATTTCTTAGCATTCATATACAAGCCATTGTGCTGCCCAAAAATCTGCATGATGCAGAGAATAGGAGGTCTCGTCCGATGTGGATCCATAAGAAAAAACAAGACATCATCCCCACCCGGCCATTCAAATCCCCTTACCTGTATGTTGATACAAACCAATGAGGCTAATGGATCCATAGCTAAGGCAAATAAATATGGGGAGAGGGGGCACCCCTGCCGGGTACCGCGTCCTATGGAGAAGGGATCGGATACCACACCAGCTATTCTGACCGAGTTCGAGAAGTCAGTATATAAATGTCTAATATAGGACATGAGGCGTGGGCCTATGTTTAGGTGTTGCAAAAGAGCGAGTCAAATGCTCTGTGGATGTCTGCTAAGAGCACAGCTGCCGGACCCCCGAGGTGATCAATTGCCGCAACCGCATTGTACACTCCTCGGATGTTGTGACGGGTAGCCCGATGGTGCATAAAGCCAGCCTGATTTGGGTGAACCAGTTCCGACATATAGGGGAGAATACGATTGGCCACGGCTTTAGCCAATAACTTAGTCTCGACATTCAGTAATGAAATAGGGCGATACGAGGAGTAGTGATCCGGGGGCCGGCCAGGCTTGGGGAAGACTGTGATTTCAGCATGTCGCCAATCCGGCAGGAGTCTCCCCTCTTCGAGGGCCACATGTACCACTCCCAGATAGTGAGGGAGGAATTGAGTTTGGAACAATTGAAAAAAATTGCATAGGAAGCCGTTCGGACCCGGTGCTTTACCTGATCGTAGGTCGACCAGATCGCACTCAGTTCCTCATAGTCAGCGGGGCATCTAGATCCTCCCCTGCGGCATCCGAAATGGCCTTGGGAGGTAAATCGTTGAGATATTGGTGAATCAGAGGTTCCAGCAGGGTCACATTGGGAGCATAGAGCTCTGGATAGTATGCCGTAAAACTAGCAGCAATTTGGGTAGGATCCGTGAGTGTCCGGCCGTCACTATCGAGAATACCCGGTATGCTCACTGGGCGGAGAGCTTGCTGACACAAGCGGTGTAGAAGAGAACTTGATTTATCGCCCCATTGATAAATTCTAATGCGGGATGCCAGCCATGCCTGTCGGGCCTCATCGCGTAGCGTATCAGCATAGGTTTGTTGGAGAAGGAGCAGTTGGCGGCGATTTGGCCCGCCTTGCTGACCTTTACACTTCTGTTCTAGTTCCAATATCTGGGCCTCGGTCTGAATCAGTGCCTCCCGGTGCTTCTTTCGTTGAACTGCACAGTACGCAATATCCGCTCCCCTAATGGTGGGCTTCATAGCCTCCCAGAGCGTAACTGGAGAATCCACAGTGCCCAGGTTATCGGCAAAATATGTTGTAAGTGCCTTATACATGTGTGATTTATATTGCGAGTCTTGGAGATGCCATGGCGACAGGTGCCATCAAAAGGGAGGACGAGCCACCCCCAGGCGCAGTGTCAGGGCCACTGGAGAGTGATCAGATAAACCCCTAGGTAATATATCCGTTGCGAATAATATGAGCCTGGTATGAATATATAATCTAGCCTGGAGAAAGAGTCATGGACAGCCGAATAATACGTATAACCATATGTAGTTGGGTGTAGGTGTCTCCACGTGTCTAACCATCCCATATCTCCATTAGTGCGTGCGGACATGCATCCCTCGGTGTCTCGGGTGCAGCGCGCGACCGCCGCCTGTCCTGCATCACATTTGCCACATCATTCCAGTCCCCACCTATAATAGAGGGGCCCATAGGCATCTCTAGCAGGTTGTCGTCAGGTGCTCTACAAACGAGTCGTTAAGCGGGGGGTGCGTATATACTACCCAGTGTAATGGTCTCTCCGTGCAGTGTCCCTGACACAATAATGTACCTACCCTGTGGGTCAGACCACGTTTTAGAATGTATATATGGGACTCGGTGGTGAATGAGGACTGCCACCCCTCGGGAGCCCCTGGTGAACGCCTCATGAAAATCTTGTATTTAGCCAAAGCGAGCGAGGCACAGCGCCTTGGTACCCATAAGATGGGTCTCTTGCAGTAAGAGAACATCAGCTGTGGCGCGCTTGGCCTGTTGCAGGGCCGCACCTCGTTTGATCTTATTCAACGCCCCCGTATATTCCAACTAACCACCTGAAGCCTACCAGCGGGGGCCATTGCAGGGCAAGGCATCTAATAGAAGAGTGGAATTTTGGCTTGGCACAGGGCATATGGACTACTGAAATAAGCGAGTAGGACACAGTATTATCAATAACATATAACAGACCCAACCCCTCCCCCAGCCAATCCCTCGAAACAGCTGAAGCATCTGTTGCAGTAAGTGTCGCGCATCTGCCCCAACGAGAGCAGGGCACAACCCCATACCAAAGGTTCCCATAGAAACTCCCCGAACTTGGATAAAGTTCTCAGATACTGAGATGAGGGGTGGGCCTCACGTAGGCCCGTGAAAAAAGCAAATATCATCAGCACTGCAATCATTGTAATGTTGTAATGAAAGTTCTCCACCAACAAGTCATGTTGGTGGCAAGTCTCGCCGAGTCTCTGCTATCCGGGAGTCAGTGACACTCCTCGACTTGGAACAGCTTTTTGAGCATGATCTACGGGCCGGTTTCACCTTAGGCTTTGTCGCTTGTCGCGTGGTTTCCCTGGACAATGATTCAGAATCGAACCATGGTGGAGTATGCGGCTTGTGTCTCTGTTTCTCATCCGTCCAGGCAAACACTTCTTCTGGACTATCAAAAAAATGAGTACGTGACTTGTGAACGACAAACAGCCTGGCCGGAAAAAGCAGAGCATTTTGCTTTTTAAGGTCTTGCAGTCGGGTTTTAGCAGCTGTGTAGGACTGGCATTGTTGTTGTACCAGACTTGTGTAGTCTGGAAAAAATTAAGATATGAGGAGATTCTAAGTGAAATTTGCCAGCCAGCCTGGACTGTGCAAGGACGGCGTCACGATCGTGAAAGTTCAAGAGTCTCGCAATAACGGGTGAAGTACCGGGGATTTTAGGACCCCAGCGGTGCCAGGGATAGCACCCTATGACTTCGGGTTATCCTGTTGCTGTAGTATTATAAAAGACGCTCTCATGGTAATGTAACAAAGAAACTGGCAGAAGAAGCTGAAATATGAAAAAGACATCTTTATTAAACATTAAATGAGTGAGACTACGTCGCACAGCAGCCTTAGCAACTGAATGAGGCAGTCTACAGAACAGAAACCAGTCTCCTCTTTTATGGAGAATGTTACGCTCTGGGCAACACCGCCCTTCTCTTGCAGTTGGTCATTCACATGTATACATTGCAAACGAAAAGGCAGAGTCATGATGACCATCCCACATTCCAGTTAAGCCAGCCCGTAATTATTTACCCAGCAAGACTCAGATCCCACATCAGATATCGATAGGCCCCAATAAACATGAGCATCTCCTGTTTTGGGAAACAAGCCATAAAGCAGGAACAGTCAGGTGTGAAAGAGATTAGCCGGAGGCTTGTGTAGGATGAAAAGACTTTATGGTGTGTCAAGCCCTGATGCTAATCACAGGTGGCCAGAGGACGGGGAACTCGTGAGACCAGTTTGACCTGGGGTGTCGGAGCCAAGCTGCCCAGGTCACAGAGAAGTCACAGAAGGTGTACATGTCCTTTAGGCCTAAGCATGGCCTATGTGAGGGCAATCACAAAAATGGCTACTGTTCTAACATGGAACCCGAGGGTTCAATATGTAGTATTATATATATATATATACGGTGAATTCTTTGGTTAAACATGACAAAAACACTTGTACATACCGCATTTGTCATTTGCGGTTTGTTAAATACCAAAGTCGGCAGGGTAGGGGCCTGCCTCCAATGTGGTTCCATGTTTTAAAGTACCACAGACACTCCTTTTGCCCTTACATAGGCAATAACTATTCTCTCATCAATCCGAGTCCAGGTCTACAGACATGAAGTCATGGAGATGTTGCAGTAGCATCATCCTATTACTTAGCGACTCTCACGGGACACGTCTCCTTACACATGTAGTAGCACAAAGGCCACATATGGCAGGACAAAATAAGGAATACCTCTATCTGTAGTAGGCGGCATAAGATCACACACCCAATAATTAGTGATGGTCATTACTAACTAGTGTTGATGCAGAAGCTGTACAAAAGAATTGCTTACGAATTCTGATCTTCTAACCTGCTCATGTTCAGGATAAGGGTGAAAAGAGTGCAAAGAAACAGTAGTAGGAAAGGACATAGGTTGGGAAGCGGGTGCAGAAGTCAATTGAGTAGAGAAAAACGATCCCACCCATAAATGACAACGTCATGTTTAAAAAGACACTAGAAGACTCGTTATTAAAAACATATAGACAACGGGAGAAAGTAGTGACCACTATTACAAATGAAATAATAATTTTTATGTTCAGGTGAAACAGTGGTGACCCTCATCAATGCTCTGAGGTGAAAATACTCTTTCCACAGACAATTGACTCTATTCTGCTTTTACTAAACAGAATAGTACTTTTAAACAATGCCAGCAAAACAATCTGTCTCCTTAACACCTACTCTATACAATCACACGGAAACCTCTTGTGAAACCACCTATGCCCAGAGTCCGTTCAAAAAGCCTCTCTGGCAGGCTTCTATTGTCCATCAAATCTTCTTCTGTTGTTTTCTTTTGCCTGGGCCTCTTCATTCAAGCCCTTCATGAGAAAAGTACTGCTTAGTTGGAGTGCCCTCCTGGCAAACACCCACAGCTCACTCGAAAAAAAAGGTCTCAATGTCTCAAGGCAGTGCGCCAGTATTTTCCTTTACGGCGGGCACTACAGGTAGTGTGCTCTCCATTGATCAAGGGCACAGGTGATCTCGTGCAGATTCGGGACCATTCTCATACTCCAACACTCGTCATGCAGTGTCAGAGGACGCTCAGACTGCTCTTCTATGGGCACTGGAATGTAGTGCCTTCTGTCAATCTTGGATCCGCCGGTGCACTGCACTTCCATTGAAGCAAAGGAAAAGAGGGGGGGTGTGTGGCCAAAAACTCAGGCCAAGGGGCTCAAGGGACTGCACACTGTCAGAGGTTACCAGCACATGACAGGCGCTCTTTTGCACTGGAATTCTGGTTCTGTGGCAAAACCAGCTCCTCCTTCTTTTCTGATATTGAACGCCTTCTGATGAAGCAAGTGTGATGCTTTAAACAGTTCGTTGTATAACAAGGGGACTGTAAACAGGTGGCCTGTGATTTTCAAAAGAGTGGCCACACGCCATGGGACAATTTTCGTCTAGAATACACTGTCTTTCTCAGGAAGCAATACAAATAAAAAGGCAGTAGGCAAAACAGTGCCTCTAAGCTTTTCAATTGGGTTTCCGTGTGAGAGCCTCCATCATCTAAGGGTAGATAACTACACGAGAATTCTATCTAAATAGATGTCTTCACATATGGTGGCATTGTCTAATGGGGCAAACACATTTTTTTTTTTTTTAATGATTACATATAAGTGTTTCTAAATTCCTTATCTAGGACATCTCAATAGAGAAATCACATGGTACAGATTATCATAGGCATGTAGAAACCTTTCACATCAGGTGCACTAGGCAATACACAGGCTAATAGTCAGATATGAAAACAAAAGACAAGAACTAGAGGGTCCTGATATTTGCATGATTAGAAACTTCTGATCCCACCGGAAATTAAAGCAGCAGGAACAAAAAGGGTAAAAACCACATTAAAAATAGACATTGAAAATTTGTCATGTTCAAAAAGTAAACGTAAGATATCTCCTTTTGAGATGGAAAACTTGTCTTACTATAATATTGAGTCAGTTAGCCAGTCTATCGCTATCCTGACAGTCAGGCTGGAAAACATTGAAGCAGGCCTAAGGAAAATTCTTGTAAACCAGTCTGGTCATGCAAAAGGGAATTGTACATAATATGGGGGTCCCTGGTACATCACTGTAGTCTGGAAGTGTGTACCTGAACAATACACCTACAATAATAAATGGGCTGACTGGTGAAAGGAATACGGAAAAGGGAATTGGAACTAGGACACAACTAAAATCCCCAATCACTAAGCATAATGCGACATTGGGCAGGGAAGAAACAGAAGCAATAAAAAATAAAAATCTATAGGAAGGACAAGAATTTACTTGGGTGGTAGTCAGGCATGTGACAACACCAAGAGTACGGGTGATACACAAAAGGCCAAAGTCACATACGTTTTAACTCTACCGCTGGCGACTACACCATATACGGTAATCTTAGGTAATGTTCCAGTTCCTTCTTCAGGGAAAAATGAAAACCTAGTTTTCTTTTAAGGAACAAAAGCCATAGGCTACTTAGGAAGCAAAACATCATTAACTAATGTAATATAGAGATTAGGCCACCTTGAGTCACAGATCTATAATTTCATCCTTAGGTCCAATCAAGGATACATAAATGTAGGGCTGCCTGTTCCTTTAAGGGAAGGGCAGTAACGTGACTATCTACAGGTGACACACTTCGATCCTGTAGATCTCTTTTAGTTTTCTGTAATACCATTATAGCCAATTTAGACATGCACTGGTGAAGTGTTGTCTCTCATGCTCACAGCATGAAATATCATTAGCTGTGGAATTTAGTAACCAGAACAAGTTCAACCAACTGTTGAGTAGCGATGGGCATCGTCATGACCATCCCCTCACAACACAGGTAAACTTGTAATAGTATCAAAAAGCAGCAACAAAAACATGCAAAAAATAATAAAAACGCACAAAACGTCAAGCCATCAGATATACTTGCTGTATATCAAGCACAAAAAGCATAGACAAAACAATAGCATATGTAATAAGCGGTGACACACAAACACCATGTCATGTACTTTATGCACTGTAAAACTGCAGCCCAAAACCCAATATTTGGGCCTGTTTAATTTGTCAGGTTTAAAATACTTACCCTCCTTTTTGACAGTAGATCACCAGGCAATGGAAATCTGCTGTCAAATATAACTTTACTGTTTCTCTTCTAACATACAGGACCAGCAAGAATAATTCATGAGAGAACCAAATACACAAAAATAAATTGCCATTATTAACTGTCAGGCATCATTCTATTTTTTTTAGAGCACCAATGTATCTGCAAAGCATTTAACATGATGTTTGGACTTTCAAAGAAAACCCCTTTGCTATATTTTCCCTTTGGAATTGAGTTCTTTAGTTTTAGTGATGCTATGGAGAAACCAGAAACCCCACCTTTAGAGGCCCATGTAGCAAGGGCATTCTGCATTCCACAGAGGCAAGGCCCTAATTTAAAAGGTCATAAATGTCAACTCCATTGTTTACGGGAAAGATAGCATCTCAGCAGCGCCAGCCTCTGCAGCTCTCCCAACCCCCAGCTTCTGACACTCTGAATTCGTCAAAGCCAGAAGGCCTTCCTAATTCCTCCTAACTTGCAATAATTCGCTCTATTTTGAAAAATAATTTCTCCTTTTTAGGCGCTAAAAAATTATCCCTATTCCCAGATTGTTAAACTACATGTACTGTGAATAATTCACAAAACTTAATAACACACATACCAGTTTTTAGAATAAATGCTTGTTGCAATCCTATGCAATGGTACACATTTCATCAACTTTAAATTAATGAACTTCTCAGTAGGTAAACAAGCCGTTGTACTGGCATATTAACTCATTGAATCATAAGAAGGCACAACCTGTAAATATATATCAAACCTAAATGTATGTATTTACTGAAGCCTGAGACACTTTAAAAAGTACTCTGAATGAAAGAAAATGCAGTTTTTACCCAAATTCGACTTTGATACTTTAGGCATTAAAAAATGAGTATCCTACAATTTTCTTGCATAATATGCATTACCAGAATGTTTATTACATAACCCATGAGTCAGGCATTGGCAATAATAACTTATACTTTATAGAAATGAGCTTGTTTGCGCCTGCGCCAAGGGAAAATTGTACACGCGAATGCTTGTCCTTTTAGTGATGCAACACAACTTAAATCAAATTTTAATGCTAGGAGGTCATAGTATGAGTATTAAGCTTTATAAATATCAAAAAACGATTTTGAAAAGCACTTATTTTTTTTAAAATAATTTTTCCCATGATTAATAATTTTCTTTAAAAAAATCCCAATTATTCGTTTTTGTGATAATTCCATGTATAAAAAACAAGCTGCATCCCTTGCCTATCATTTTGGACACATTTAACTCACCAGCCTAAGCGCATAAGCCCAATTTGAAACGTGTCACATTTTTGCGCCACTTTCATTTAAAAGGACGGTTATGCAAAATTCCACCCGTGTTTAACTGGGAAAGTGCTGGCTGAATGAACATTCCTATCAAATATACTGCAGCTGAAAAGTTTGCCTGTGAACATCTAATACAATGCATCTAAGGAAAATGCTGTAAATTTATTCACTTTTGCAAAAATAGATAATTTCGTTTTTGGGGCCTTATATATATCTATTGAATGTGGTTCTAATTTTATCCTTGAAGCATTTAACGGCAGTTTTGTATATGTGCACAACTGCTCATTCTATAAATTAAATAGCAACACATAGCTATTTTAGCACATCACATTGTTCATTTCTGGATTTTTTTTCTAAGTTTCTACTTGATATTAACTAACCAGCAATTTACTTAACAGACTGAAAACATCAGAAGACCCACAAACACACATTGAGCTCATTTCAGACATAAACGGAAAGGGGGTCAAACAGACAATACAGCGCGCTTTAGCCATTTTTCATAAATAGCGCCGTCGCAATTTACTTACGGAAGTTGCACTAATGAGAAAACCACATAGACATTTAAACACACAGTTGACTTACAAATCAATATGGATGACAGAAAGAAAGAACAGCTCACAGACTATACTTGAACCAAACCATTTGCAAATACTAGTTGTAAGTCATATTTACAAGAAACGCTTCTCAATAGTGTTCCAAAAGGCTGCATAAACAGCCCAACAGACAGATGTATGTCCAAGAAGTAGTGAGTGCGCTCAATTCACTAGCTTTGCCTAGCAGAACACCACACAAAATCGTTCTGCATATCTTCATTCATGAAACTGCGCAGAACGAAGGATCCTTGTTTTGTATTATGTCATATTTTAATTCCCTGGGGATACAAAATCACCAAGGAAGAAATATGTTTTTAAATTTAACCTATTTAGATATTTCCTACACTATGGTACCTTTCAAAACAAAAAGCAACACATTTTTCCATGTGAGCTTACAAACAGGCATGCCAAAAATACTGCGGAAAACGCAAGTATTATAATCAAAACCAAATGGAGAAATATCTCCTCATTACCTGCCTACGCAAATTGCAATTCGCATATCCAAACCTATACAAACCAAAAGCTAGCCAACACAAATTTCTACATTTCAAACTTGCTAAGATCAGGCATCTTATAGCTCACTAATCTAACTTCAAACTTCAAGGGGTTATCTCTGTCAATACACTCGCAAATATACGAGACCCTTGGCTATGGTAATTGCAATGACCAAATTAAAAACCAAGAAACCAACCCCTCGGCTTTAGTAATTGCGATAACCAAATCAAAGACCCAAAGAACCAAAGGAGTGAGAGCGACCCATTTATACTTAACTCTTACTTTTATAAATCAAAAGGTTATCCAAATTCTAACTGTCAAGTTCTTCATAACAAAACGTCTTTTATAATACTCACGCCAAAAAGGGTTCTAATCGGGAGTGACATCTTTTGGAGAGTCAAAGTCAGAAAGATCAGAGATATACTGGGCTGCAGAGACAAAGAATCCCCCAGAACCTCGGTACCTGCTTAGTGGATTTCTGTCCTGTTCTCCCCAGTAGATTTCTGTCCTCTGACAAGATCGCTCCTCCAGATAGTCACTTGTATTGATGCCACGCTGTCGGGCGCCAACTGAAGTACCGGGGATTTTAGGACCCCAGCGGTGCCAGGGATAGCACCCTATGACTTCGGGTTATCCTGTTGCTGTAGTATTATAAAAGACGCTCTCATGGTGATGTAACAAAGAAACTGGCAGAAGAAGCTGAAATATGAAAAAGACATCTTTATTAAACATTAAATGAGTGAGCCTATGTCGCACAGCAGCCTTAGCAACTGAATGAGGCAGTCTACAGAACAGAAACCAGTCTCCTCTTTTATGGAGAATGTTACGCTCTGGGCAACACCGCCCTTCTCTTGCAGTTGGTCATTCACATGTATACATTGCAAACGAAAAGGCAGAGTCATGATGACCATCCCACATTCCAGTTAAGCCAGCCCGTAATTATTTACCCAGCAAGGCTCAGATCCCACATCAGATATCGATAGGCCCCAATAAACATGAGCATCTCCTGTTTTGGGAAACAAGCCATAAAGCAGGAACAGTCAGGTGTGAAAGAGATTAGCCGGAGGCTTGTGTAGGATGAAAAGACTTTATGGTGTGTCAAGCCCTGATGCTAATCACAGGTGGCCAGAGGACGGGGAACTCGTGAGACCAGTTTGACCTGGGGTGTCGGAGCCAAGCTGCCCAGGTCACAGAGAAGTCACAGAAGGTGTACGTGTCCTTTAGGCCTATGTGAGGGCAATCACAAAAATGGCTACTGTTCTAACATGGAACCCGAGGGTTCAATATGTAGTATTATATATATATATATACGGTGAATTCTTTGGTTAAACATGACAAAAACACTTGTACATACTGCATTTGTCATTTGCGGTTTGTTAAATACCAAAGTCGGCAGGGTAGGGGCCTGCCTCCAATGTGGTTCCATGTTTTAAAGTACCACACGGGTCGCAGCCGGCCCCCAGGTGGAGGTTTTTGCATTAGGGCACGGTGCGCACGTTCAATAATAAAGCACTGTGACAATGTCGTCTGAGGGATCCAGCTCCCTATCCTTTTCACGAGGAATTGCTCCATGTTATTGCCTTTACATCCCTCCAGAAAACCTACAAAGTGAAGGTTGTTCCTCCGCGCCTTGCCTTCGGCATCTTCCGCCCTGTTCGCCAGCCCCTTCGTAATGGACTCCAGCGAGGTCATCCGTGCCTGGCAGGACCCAGTTGTATCTTCCACGGTTTTCAGCCTCAGTGATCCTATCCACCACTTTACGCAAGTCCTGACAGATGAGAGCAACATCAGATCCCACTTCTCCGATCTTGGCTTTAAGCACCTTGTAGGACTGGCTTACCACTGCCATTAAGGCAGCATTGTCTGGGCCAGCAGGGCTCTGGCTCGATGTCTCCGGTGCGTGTGCCCCTGGCCCGGCAATATCGATCCAGGGTACTCTGTTTTGATAATTTGTCTCTGGTCATTTTTAATGCTGGCGATCAGACAATGACCCAACGATGAGGAGTATGACACCACTAGGTATAGTAGGCCGCTATCATTGCGCCAGCAGCTTACACGCAGCAGGGAGTCCAATCCTACGGCACGTACCAGATCGGTGGGAAGACAGGCCCAGAGGCAATGTGCACACAGGCCGCACCTGGCCTAGCCCTGCCGCTTCCACACACAGGTGCCTCTGTGCCCTCCTAATAGGTATCACCAATCCACCCGATCGTCGCACAATCCCAGTATAGAGTGACTGCCATTGGGTCCCAGCCAAATCCCAGCAGGCCTTAACGTACAGGGTTCACGCGCCAACTCCAGCAAGGATCCTCAGCCAAACAGACTTGCACTCTCTTGTCGCAATCCCGAGAGGAGCTTCACCGCGATCACAGGCAGCTACTCCGCTGCAGTCCCCCACTGCACATATGTCGATGCCCGTCTGATTGTACGAGGGGAGGGGGCCACACGGGACAGCAGAGGCCCAAGGGTAATTCCAAGAGGGGAGGACCCCACCACACAGTCACAACTTCAAATGGGCCCCAACAACACCCCACCCGCACCAAGTGACACCAGGGGACCCGTGGCACTCACCGCTTTGCCGTCTGATTCCAGTAGAAGGCCCAGAAGAGGGTCGAGGGCCGCCACTCCCGACCCTAATGTCCGCAGTATCTAGCACCAGCAGCCACTGCCAACTGGACTACCACCACAGCGTTCTGGGTCCCGTTTCAGGCGGTCCAGGCAATGTCTAATGCCCCATGCAGAGCCACCGGGGCGCCACACCATTTCAAGCAGGGAGACCCAGCGCTGGCTTCATCTAGGCCCCTATAATGCCGTGTCACCGCCACGGGCCGTGGGCTCCAGAGCATTCAATACGTCTGCAAGAGGGCCGCTAGCCCGGGGAGCCGATAGGGCCCATGCCAGACTCTGTGGAGTCCTTCGATCGCGGGATCCCGCAGATAACAGAATGGGGGCAGCACCAATGGAGGACTCACATGGGACGTCCGGGGACACCACACCACCCACTCCGCTCCGGTCTCCAATGCGCGGTCCCACCAATCCAGCTCCGGCGCCTCAGCAGCACAGCAGTGGGCGAGGGCGCGAATCCGATTACCGATCCTCCAGCTGCAATCATCGCGGAGCGAACCTCCGGCTTCTCCACAGTGTCTGGTACATAGTTCAAGGGTTGGAGGAGTCCAAAACTGCTGATGAGAAGGATATTAGACAGGATATCGGACGGGCCCACGGAGCTCATCTAAGATGCGTCCGCCACATCTGACCTCTTGGCCACACCTCCCAACCTCTCCTCCTTGATTTTGGCAACATGGCTCCTGAGCTAGTACAGTATGGACACTTGAACTCACCTCAGAGCTGCATGGACATCCTCAAGGAAGCAAAGCGGCCTTCCACACGTTCCTCTTATGCTGATAAATGGAAGAGATTCTGTATTTGGTGCTCATCGAAGAATGAGGATCTAACCTCTTGCCAGGAAGATGTCATCCTTCCATATTTGCTCCATCTGGCACAATCTGGCCTTTAATCTTCTATTAGGGTTCAACTAGCAGCCCTTACTGCCTACAAGAAATGCCCTTCACAAACCTCCTTTTTTAGAACTCCTGTTATCAGAGATTTCCTGGAGGGTTTCAAAAAGGTTTTTCCTCTCATTGGAAGTCCTTATTCTCCTTGTGAGCTTAATGTGGTCCTCTCTCATCTTATGCAAGAACCTTTTGAACCCATATATAAGCCATCTCTTCAGCATCTGTCTTGAAAGACGGCTTTCCTTGTGGCTATTACTTCCACCCGCAGGTGTTATGAGGACTCACCCGAAATTCCTCCCTACGGTGGTTTCGGATTTTCGGGTGAACCAGACGATTTCCTTACCTACCTTTTTCCAGCATCCATCTACTCCAGCAGAGAGATCTCTTCATTCCCTGGATGTTAGAAGGTTTGTAAAATTCTATCTGGCGAAAACTAAGGATCTACGGAGATCTAACCACTTATTTGTAAACTATGCCTCCATCCTTATAGGTCTAGCGAATTCCAAGCAGTCCAACCCCCAAAAGGATTGTTGCCTGCATCTTACTCTGTTACCAAAAAGCGAATAAATCTCTGTACAGTAAGCATACAGCTCACTTAACCAGAAAGAAGGCAGTTACTGCGGCCTTGCTTCATAATACAATCCATTGCAGAGATATGCAAGGCTGATACCTGGAATTCAGTTCAGACATTCACTAAACACTATTGTCTGGACTCGGATGCCAAGGCAGATGCACAAGTAGGGCAGGCTTCCATTCAAAACCTATTTACTTAAATCTGCATATCAGATGGGCTTGCTAGTCTATTCAAGTGCTTATGAATATACATGGGAATCCTCTACAAGAGAAGGCGCAGTTTCTTACCTGTAACTCCAGTTCTCTCGTAGGGGTATTTCCATGATATTTCATAAGCAAACCTCCTTCCTCCCCAGTGGAATAGACGGATGGGTCTATAACATAGAACATGCATTAACTTCTCATCACCCTCAAAAAGAACTGAAGTAACTGCCAATGGCTGTGCATGATGGGATACTGGTGCTCTCTGGATTCTTAAAGGCACACCTTTTTTTAAAGAAATATAATGGCAGCCTATGGGACAATTCTGACCTCTCCTTTCATTTTTATCATGGAAAAAGGAGTTTTGTGAAGGGGATTCTTCTGTGTGTTAAACACTACAAAAATTGCACAAAATATAGTATACTGGCTATCTATTTTTACTTCAAGATGAAGATGCGGCCAGTGTAGCCTATGTACTTAGGCTGCATTATTGTCTTTCTATCTCTTAAGTGTCTTTGCAGGCTTTCCTGAACAAAGGCGAAAAGTACCCACTTAAGAAGATGTATCTAAAGAAGTGCTCCAGGGTCCTCGCCATGGGTGGGACTATTCAAGTGCTTTTGACTTATCATGGAAATACCCCTACAAGAGAACTGGAGTTACAGGTAAGAAACTGTTCCTTCCTCTGAGTTTGTTAATGTTATTTAGTGGATCTCCTTTTGTAGTGTCACAAAAACGTCTCCATTCACTTCTTGTAAAATTTTAGCACTGTCAACATTATATTAATGTTATCAATTCCATATCCATCAGAACAATTCCTTCACCCTTGTCACCAAGTTGTATTGTGAATTTCGGATCATCATCAGTGTACATGAATGAGTGTGGAGAAATTTACAAGTTCTCCACACTCTATCACCCCAAATCCAAAAGGCTTGTGGAGAAAGTGTACAAGACCCTTAAAGCCATGATAATAGGACTATCTGAGACCATGATGCGTAAGTTGGACGCCTTTGTAACCTTTTTAAAGAGACTTTTCACCTTTTGACATGTTGGATGATACTGGTGGTATCAATTTAGTAATCTTCTTTAAGTTCTTGAGCACTTCTCTTTCAGACACAGCCACTTCTAGTCCAAGCATGTCTAACATTAGGGTTTAAATACTGGCATATTCCTCTATTCCTCTACATCCATAATGTTATGTGTGCAAAAGATTTGAATGCATGCACATCTTTATTTAATTGAAGGAAATTACTCTTCACATTAGGGACAAACGGCAAACCTCTAGATAAAAGTTGGTTCTCAGCTGATGATAGGTTAAATATGGAATTGACATCAGTCGAAAAGCTGCCACTCACTGTTTCACCTGGCAACCTTAAGGCCTCCAGCATTGCTGGTTGCATGTCTTCAAGTAATGATATTGTGTATCCTGTTGGTAAAACCTTCCTCTGTCCTATCTCTGAAGACATCTCCGTCCTCTTCCTCTCCCTGTGGTTCCAAAAAAGGTAAGGGGTAACAGTAGTTCTCCACATAGTTAGATCTCGTCAGCCCCTGGCCAGCCAATGGGGTATCTAAGTGTTGATTTTCTGAGCTCTCCCTTGAGAGCCTGTGGAGAAGGTATCTGAAAAGGTCACAGTCATTTCTTGCTCCTCTCATTTTGACCTAACCCCACACTTTTCATTGTCTTTCTTCAACTTCTCGGTTTTCCTCTTCAGTAAGTATTCTTCAAACTGTTTAATTCCAAATTTACTTTCTTAAGTTTTTTCTTAGCTTCCTCTACTGCATGAATGATTTTAAACGTTTCTTCTAATTCTAGTATTTCTGTGTTCAGGACAACAACCACTTATCTAGCTGTCTCCATAGTAAGCATCGTTCAGTCTCTTGCTCAGCAATTAGGCATTTGGGACCATTTCTCTGGAAACTTTCTCATTTCCACAAATAAAGCTGGTACATTTCAAAACCTTAGCCCAGATGGGATTACCGCAGCTCAGAGATATTCCATAATAAATTATGCATGTGACTCTGTTCTTTTAGCCTTATTCTTAAGCTTTAATAGTTTCACCCATACACTGTTATCTGCGTTAGTCTGGACCACCAATATGTATTTCTCACACTGGTGATCTGTGGTGAGGATTTGGACTTGTGTTTGTGCAGTGCCATACAGTAATTGGTGTGTTACTCTTACCAGCCCCTAAATAATGTGAGACCATTTCAACTGTTTGAAATTCTACTTAATGGGTTTCTTTCTACTGTCATTGTCACTGGACTACCTGATACCATACCGGCAGTAATATAGTTTGTGCTGGCTAACCTGGAAAGTTATATTGTGCTTGAGCTCATACAGTCCTGTAAGAAAAGGGAATTGCAAATGAAGAAGGGCACCTGGAAGTTAGAGCTTCAGAAAGCTCTGAGGGCCTGTACAGTGGTCCACCAATTAACAACAGCAATAGAGGATGGAACTAACGAGGATAATATGAAGGAGCAGGATAAGGACCTGGAATCAGCCCTGAACTACAGCATTCAGGGGAGGAGGATGACCCATCTCCTGAGTCAGAACTCCCTGCCAGAACGGGAAGCAGTGTATCCTCCCATGGCTTGTCCCCTGAGGAGCTGACAGACAGGAATGCGGAGAGGAGTACAGGCTACAAATGTCCAGTTTAAAATAGAGAAGTAGCTGGCCCTGCTCATGAGAATAGACTCAAAGTCCTGGAACTGAAAGCTAAACAAGCAGAGTTCAGGAGCAATAAAGGAAACATGTGTCTGAAGGAGACTAAAAGGTCCACATCTCTAAAGATCTGGTGCTCAATTATGTGGTGGGAGATGACATAAATAAGGGTATTTATGCTTATGAGGTGACCCTGAGGGTGCACAAGATCCCAGAAGAGCACTGGGGATGGCTTGTGAAAACATTTGCCTCCAGTGGGGAGAGACACACTTCCTACACTAGAATTTGAGGACCAAACCAGGTACACTCCAATGAAAGCTCTAATTCTAGCAACATTTAGACTGAGCCCTTGGAAGTACCGCTAGAGGTTCAGGGACAGCCACAGTCTCCCAAATCAGTCTTGGATGGGTTTCTTGGACTACTCCAGTAAGGCACTGAATGGCTGGGCAAGGGGCAGCAAGTGTAATGATTACAATGGGCTGTACAACTTGATTCTCAGGGAGCACATGCTCAATATTTGTTTCACAGAGTTGCAACAGCACCTAGTGGACAGCAAACTAACCTACCCTAGGAAGCTTGCTGAGGAGACAGACTTCTGGGCCAGCACCAGAGTGTCCACAAAGGCATCTGGTGGGAACTAAGAAAAGGGTGGTCAGCGGTCTCACCAGAAGAAAGAGAGGAACTTAAAAAGAAGGGGTTCTCAAAAGTCCCCGATAATAATTCCCAAGGGAACTGCAGTAACCAGTCCCAATCTGAGCCAAAGAGGAATGGGTTCTTTCATAACCATTTGGGCACTCCAAGAGGACACCAGATGTCCCAAGAAAGCACAACCCCTATCGGTGGGCAGAAACTTGGATTGGTGAGTGTAACGCTTGAGGAAGAGTTAGCTTTGGGGACCAGACAGAGGTTACCCTAGTATCCATCATGGTTAAGGAGATAGTGCCAAAAGCAATATGCCTGCAAGTACTTCTAAGTATAGGCAGTGGATCACCATCAATGGGCAACAGGTGGAGGCTCTGAGGGACATAGGAGCCAGCAAGACTACCATGAGGTGTCAGCTGGTGTCTTCAGAGCATGTCCACCCTAACATATTCTACCAAGTCAGAGTCACGGACAACCGCAAGAGTCATCTACTCTGGTTCGCTTTGAGTAGGAGAAGGAGGGTTCTCAGGTTCCCTAAAAGTAGCTGCGTGCCATGCCATGCCCATAGATTGTCTGTTTGGCAATGACATCAAACACACTATCTGGAAAGAGGTAGATCTCAGGTCACAGTGGGAGATGTTGAGATTGCCTGAATTGTTCTGTATGACCACAAGGTCTATGGACTTCCAGGAAGGGAGTAAAGGGAGCCTGGTAAAATGGCCCAGGTAGCTGCCAAGGAGAGTAAGGGCAAGGGGCATAGGAAACCAGCCCCTGACATTCCAGCGGTCCTGGTTGATGAGCCTATAGGGAAGGACATAACACCCTGCGGGACCTACCTGAGCTTGCTGCAAGGCAAGTTGAGGGTCGGCCCCCCAGTGAAGAAATCTGCAAGGCACAGAAAGAGTGCCCCACTCTGGTGGGCTTGAGCCAGCAAGCAGAGGCCAAGGCAGCTGGTGTTTCCTCTGGAGAGCACCTTATCTATTGGGAAAATGTCCTTCTTTACAGTGAGTCTAAGGTTCCTGGGCCAGCCTGTGTGCTGGTGGTCCTCAGTGTTAATGTACCTTCCTACTGGCGTCTGCTCATTATATCCCTCTGACAGGACATCTGGGGCAAGACAAGACCTTCGACAGGCTTGTCCCCTACTTCTATTGGCCTTGGATGAAGATGGCCTCAGATGCATGCTGTTGGTCCTGTCCCACCTATCAGGCCAGTGGAAAGGCAGGAAAAAATCTTAAGGCTCCCCTGACACCATTACCTGTCACTGGTACTCCCTTTGAGAGGGTGGGCATCAACATTGTTGGTGCCTTGGATTCCCAAGACTGCTTTAGGCAAAAGGTTCATCCTAGTCTTGGTAGACACCAACACTCACTCCCCAGAGACCATCCCTCTGAGGTCAGTGACCGCACCTGCGGTGGTTGGGGCCTCGATGGGGATTATTACCTGTATGAGGTTCCCCAAAGAGGTAATGTCTGACAGAGAGACTAACTTCATGTCAGTGTACATAATGTCCATGTGTGATGAGTGTGGAGAAACATACAAGTTCTCCACACCCTGTCACCCCAAATCCAGCAGGCTTGTGTAGAGATTGAACAAGACCCTTAAAGGCATGATAATGGGCCAATCTAGTGATTCCTGAGGTGGAAGCCGGGAATCCACGTTTGATTCAATTCTACTCGCGACTGTTTTTAATATTGCACTTACTTTTAAACTTGCACTCTGCCATCTTGCTCTACAGTCGAGTTGACACTGCAGGGGTAGTTTGGCTGTAACTTCGACTGCCTGCTTGGGACGCCCGCCATCTTGGGGCTACAATCAGGTAGCGGGCTAGTCTTCTGCCCTCATTAGTATAAATGCCCGCGACTGAGCGCTTGCGCAGCACCTAGTGATTCCTGAGGCAGAAGCCGGGAATCCACGTTTGATTTAATTCTACTCGTGACTCTTTTTAATATTGCACTTACTTTTATACTTGCACTCTGCCATCTTGCTCTACAGTCGAGTTGACACTGCAGGGGTAGTTTGGCTGTAACTTCGACTGCCTGCTTGGGACGCCCGCCATCTTGAGGCTACAATCAGGTAGCGGGCTAGTCTTCTGCCCTCATTAGTATAAATGCCCGCCAATGAGCGCACGCGCTGCACCTAGTGATTCCTGAGGCAGAAGCCGGGAATCCACATTTGATTTAATTCTACTCGTGACTGTTTTTAATATTACACTTACTTTTAAACTTGCTCTCTGCCATCTTACTCTACAGTCGAGTTGACACTGCTGGGGTAGTTTGGCTGTAACTTCGACTGCCTGCTTGGGACGCCCGCCATCTTGAGGCTACAATCAGGTAGCGGGCTAGTCTTCTGCCCTCATTAGTATAAATGCCCGTGACTGAGCGCATGCGCAGGGGATGCGCGCAGCGGACGTGCCGCTGGCGCGCCGAAGGCACGCCTAAGGCAAGCCCGTCTGCGCCTGAACGAGGCCAGAGGCAGGAAATGCTGCTCAAATTAGGGTAAGCGCCTCTTCCTCGCCTCGTTCAATATACTCAGCCAATTCCCTGTTAGCCATCAGAACTACAGAATTAACTAACTTCTTGCCCAAGATAGGTTGCCCTAGAGAGTTCCCAGAAACCCTGGAAGGTTCAGTAGCGTGCAAGACCTGTCTCTTTCAAAGTAATGTAATCATCTCTTCCCACCGCCTCTCTTAAATACATCGAATCAAGATATTATTAGCCCTAAGTTTATCCTATGTAACGTCAGATCTCTAGCTAAACATCCCATTGAAATATGGGACATGATGAATTCCCATTCTCCGGAACTCTGCTTCTTTACCGAAACCTGGTTAAACCCCACCAACCACCCCTAGATTAACCTAGCCATCCCGGAAGGCTATAAATTTATTCACCTTGACAGGGAGGTAAAAAAGGGGGTGGTATAGCGATTGCTTTCAAAAACCATCTTAGCGTCCAATGGACAGCCACCCTAAGTACTGACAGTTTGGAACTGGGCTTCTTTAAAATTACCAGGTCTCCGTCTGACAGCTGGAATGGAGCTCTGATTTACCGGCCTCCAGGACCAAGGACTCATTTTTTAAATGAACTAATTGAGCAGATTGCTATGCAAGTCCTAGCGTCCAGCAATTTTATACAGCTGGGAGATTTTAATTTTCATGGTGAAAACCCATTGAATCCAGATACGAACAACCTCATAGCTAGCTTAAATCAAATTTGACTTTCTCAACTGGTCACTGCTCCCACTCATCGGGCTGGACATGCCCTGGACTTAATCTTTACTAATATAGATCATCTGTTCTGTTATCCTCCTCGTCCCTTAATATGGTCTGACCATTTCATGGTCATGTTTTCCACTCAATCTCAGTCCATTAAGATTCAAACAGGAGTTGCAGCTCGTGAGAAGGAGCTACGTAGACCCTGGATTAACTTATTCCTGGATGCATTTAAGGAGGTATTCCGCCCATATTCATCGGAGGACACTTCAGCTGACTCTGATATCTCTGGGATGCTGGAGAAATTCTGTTTTAGGGATAGCATTCGGTTCTATAATCCCCCTCAAAAATTTCTCTCCTGCTCAACAGCGTCAATCTGCCCCCTGGTACACTGCGGAGCTTCGTATTGAGAAATCGAAGTGTAAAACCCTGGAGAGACGTTGGAGAGTCAGTAAAGACTTGTTGGACAGACAGGCATATAAACTATCCCTGTCCAAATACCACCAAAATATAAAAACTGCCAGACAAACATTTATTATGAACCAAATTGATTAGGCCGGCAACTCATCCAAAGCTCTGTTTAACATAGTTAAAGATTTTGTATCACCCCAAGCATGTAGACAATCTCCAACAGAATCACAAGAACTTTGCAACTCTCTAGCAGCCCATTTCCATGATAAAATCGTACAGATATATGCCAACTTTACCACTACCAAGTCTCAGAATACTGCACCCCACATTAGACCTATAGAACTGAGGGGCATATTATCAAGACAGGCGATAAATTTATCGCCGCTTTAGCGGCACAAAACTGTCGCTAAAACGGCGATAATAGGCTTGATAATATGCTCTATGGAATTCCAATTGAAGCCCATGTTAGACGTGAAGGACATCTAACCTGAGCTTCAATTGGAATTCCATAGAGCATATTATCAAGCCCATTATCGCCGTTTTAGCGGCAGTTTTCTGCCGCTAAAGCGGCGATAATTTTATCGCCTGTCTTGATAATATGCCCCTGAGTTCTTCGACAGCCAGCATTCTCAAGCAGTTTGAACCAATCTCGTCAAATGATGTCATGAGCCTCCTATCCTCTGCTAAATCTGGTTCACCAAGCAACCTCTGTCCTCCCATAACTATGGCCCTTCTAGCTCCTAGCTGTGCCCCGTAAATTAAAAAAAAATGTAATTGCTCAATTCAATCTGGTATAATTCCCCCTCTTGGAAGGAAGCATATGTTCGCCCTATATTAAAAAAACAGCTGCAGACCCTTGGGTACTTAGTAACTATCGGCCCATGTCTTTGTTACCCTTGTTGGGCAAACACTTGGAAACTGCAATAAACAGGCAGTTAAGTTTCTACCTTGAGTACAACAACCTCCTGGACCCATCACAATCAGGGTTTCGTCCAGGTTTTAGCACCGTAACCGCTATCCTGTCAGTGACTCACTCCCTGAGGTGAGAAATGGATGCTGGAGGATCACTAATCCTGATCCTCCTAGATCTCTCCGCGGCATTTGACACCATCTCACACTCTAAGCTCGTGGAGAGACTATATTCCTGTGGTATCCAAGACTCAGCTCTAAAATGGCTGCAGAACTTTTTGTCTGAAAGACATCAAACGATTACACTAGGGCCCTATCACTCAGAGAAATCATGTTTGGATAAGGGCGTACCCCAGGGCTCCTGTCTTAGTCCTACATTGTTTAATGTTTATATGGCCCCATTAGCAAAAGTAGTAGAGCCATTGGGGTTCAAGATAATTTCATATGCTGATGATACTCAGCTTATGTTTAAAATTGGCCCTGACACAGAATCTGAGAAATTCCGTTTCTCTGTAGGTATGCTATCCGTCACTAACTGGATGACGGAGAACTGTGTCCAGTTGAACCCAAGCAAGACCGAGATCATGTTAATGGGGAAAGCCTCAACCTTTTGGATGGACGACTGGTGGCCTTCCCAGCTGGGAGTTGCCCCTGCTCCAAAACAATCGGTGAAAAATTTGGGACTAAAACTTGACCAGGTATAATCCATGAAAGATCATATAGCAGCTGTTTCTAGCTCCTGCTACTATAGCCTACGTATCCGTCGTAGGATTCTGCCCTACCTGCCCATTAAGCATTGCAGAACTCTGGTCCAGGCCAGGGTGATCAGTCGCCTTGACTACGGAAACGCACTGCTGGCTCAAATAGGTAAGTCGCTGCTCAAAAAGCTGCAGGTCATTCAAAATACCACAGCAAGAATGACTCTGAATCGTCCAGCGGGCTCTCCTTCACCTCCTCTGTTGCGAGAGCTTCACTGGCTACTGGTCTGTAAGCGATCAAATTTCAAGATCTGCTGCCTCACTTACAATGCCTTAAATGGCAAAGGCCCGAAATACCTGCAAAGAAAGCTTACCAAACAGACATCGGCCCACAACCTTAGATCAAATTCCTTAGGACTCCTAATGGTTCCCCGAATACGTCTCTCTCATACTGGTGGAAAGGCCTTCTCGTATCTTGCCCCTCGCTATTGGAATAAATTGCCTATTGCTTTACGCGAATATACTTCCTTTAGCATTTTCAGGAAACAACTGAAAGCTTTTCAGTTCTGATCATCGGGAATCTTTTTCGACTCTGACTTCCTTTTCAGACTATCACTAGGTAGCACCGAGATGCCCCCGGGTGAGTTGTGCGCTTTAGAAATACCCCTAACATAACATAACATAACAATCTGAACCCATGGACCATAAGTTGGACACCCTCCTGCCATGCCTTCTGCTTGCCTACAGTGAGGTGCCACGGAAGTGTGTTTGGGTTCAGCCCATTCGAGTTCCTTTATGGACACCCTGTTAGGTGACCTCTCAGCCTTGTAAGAGAGGGGTGGGTGAAAGCTCCCAGGAAATCCCCTCAGGATGTGCTTGGCTACTTGCTGGCATGCCGTAACAAGATGCATCACTTCTGGATAAAGCTGAAAGACAATCATGAGACCAGTGAGGAAGTCGTGAAACTTGTATAACCAGAAAACCACTCTGTTAGAGTTTCAACCTGGCCAGAAAGTGTGGATTATGGATCCTGGGAAGCCCAGCACTCTCCGGGACTGCTGGTACGTACTCACATCAGTGCACCTCCTGTAGGAGGGCACTATTGGCCCTTGATTCCAGCCTACCACAGCGGGTGTCGGAACTACTTGGCAGCTCACGATGGGGTACACGAAATTTAAACAGCCTTTGCCGGTGCTACACAGCAAGAGGAACATGAAAACACCACCCAGCTGCCACTTACAGACTGTATTCCACCAACAAACCATGAGGCTGCTCCGGACAAACTCGACCTAATACTGCAGGAGGTTTAGGAATCGCAGAAGGCAATAGAGTAGCAAATAGGTTCATTAACAGCTGTCTTTACGCTACTCAAAGCAGACCATGACAAGTTGGCCACCAAGGTGAAAAATAACAAATTACCATTCACAGAAATGCTCCCAAGGGGCACACAGGCCAGATAGCACAACTACAATGCCAGGTGTCCAATCCACAGGACAGAGTTGATGACGCAGAGAGCCGGGCATGGAGAACTAATGTTTCCATAGTTGGCCTGCCGGAACGATGTGAGGGGCCCAATACCACTCACTTTGTAGAACAATGGCTACAAGCGTAGGTGGCTCCGGAGGGTCTGCCTGAGCTCTTCAGTGTGGAAAGGGCACACACGATCCCCATGCGAAAGTTGTTTGCTGGTGCACCGCCTCGCCCAATGATTGCACGAATACTGAATTATAAGGATCAGGACACGTTGCTCCGTAATGCAAGAGAGAAATTCCTCATCCTGTATGTAAACCATCAGATCTCATTGTACCCGGACTTGACAATCCTTGTTCAGTTCCAGAGGACCTCCTACCAAGCCGTAAAAACGAAACTCAGAGCCCTGAATCTTAAATATGCTTTGCTGTTTCCCACCCGTTTAAAGATCATGCATGATTAATGGTCATACTTCTTTGATAGCCCGGAGGTGGTAGCGGACTGGGTGGAAGTGTCATTCCCCTCACACATGACAGAGAGATCAATACAGAACACAAGCCTGGAAACACAAGCAACACCAAAAGGGAAACCGTGCCGTATCCAACCTACTCAAAAATCCACTGCAGAGAGTCCATCCCCGGAGCAGGTTCTGGAGAGCCGGGAGGCAGCGCTTCTCACTGCGGCGACATTCATAGACCGTGACCCTCTTTCATCGGTGGAGTTCTCGGAGGACTCTAATATGCAGTCGGACTCGGAAAACAGTCTAGCTGTATTCCCTTCCATCACTTCACAAATGGATGAATGATTACCTAGGTTAGTGCCTCAATCTGGGTAACTAGGTAGGGTTATTCATTACCTTGCTGTAAGCGAGCCACAGACCTAGGCGGTCTCCCCACCTCCCATCAATTTAAAACCTTTGCAAGGGACTATGGTCCGGTCAACTGTACTGCAACTAAATACACGAGTGCTCTGCAAGGCAAATGAACCTCATCCTTCCGAAGCGAATACAAGCTGATTCCAATTGATTGGATTACAGATTTGGTTTCTTGTTTGGTCTAGCACTGTTCATTGGGTGGACCTCGTATTGGGTGGTAATATGGGTTATTGTTTATCTGGCTCACCCCTCACCACAAAGCATGCAGGACCTCTTCCCCACAAGGCGGCAGGATTCAGAGCTGCACACACATACCTATGGCTACATTGGGGAACTATACAATAGTTTCCTGGAATGTTAGGGGTATGGGCTCGGTGCACAATCAGCACAGAATACATGCCCAATTGAATATAAGGAAAGTACAGTTTGCTTTTATGCAGGAGACGCACCTTACCAATTCCAAGGTTGCCAAGCTATGTATGAAATGGAAAGGGCAGTTGTACAACACATCATACTCCACTTTTGCGAGGGGTGCCGCTATCTGGGTCAGAAATGGAATCCCATTTGTAGCATTAGAGCAGCGTGTAGACGTAAATTGTAGATATGTCCTGATCCATGGCACACTTATAGTTATAGGCAGTATATATGCCCCAAACTATGGTCAGTAATTCTTAGCAAACTTAAATACAGTACTGGCTGACTGCGAGGGGTACCCATGGCTCATAGGGGGAGGCTATAATGCAGTTAAGGACATACACTTAGATCACACTCATCCCCCACTTCAGGGAACGGCTTTCATTAGGCAATCAGACACCCTCCATGGATGGGCTGAGGGTTGGTCGCTAGCGGACGTGCGGCGCCTCAAAAATACAAGCAGCCGCGAGTACTGGTTTTACTCGCCTCCCCACATGCTGCACACACGACTGGATAAGGTGCTCTGCTCCCTTAATCTCGCAGCCCAATTTACACATGCCACATACCTGGGGAAGACTTTTTCCGATCAGAACCCTCTAGAGATCATGCTGTGCTGGGGGAGAGTCCCTACACCAGTCCAGACTTGGAGGTTATGGTCACAGATGTTGGAAGACGCTGTCTTTCGTAACACTATGGCCACAACCATTACCAATTATTTTGACGAAAACACTGATTCGGCGTTCTCTCACCTTATAGAATGGGAAGCATTTAAGACTGTTGTGAGGGGGACAGCTATTAGTGCCACTGTAGGGGCCCGACAAGAGATTCATAAAAACCTTAAGGCAGTAGAAAACACGCGGAACAAATTAGAGGAGGATACTGTGACCCAGTCCACTAAAGCTTAGGCGCTACAAGAGGCATGTATACAGAAGGCAGAATAACTGGAGCGCCTACGCTTAATAGACCATCAATCCTACCCCCAACTCAAGCATGCGGATGCAGACAAATCGGACGCAGTTCTTGCACGACTGCTCCAAAATGCGCTGTCCACTACCCCTATACATGAGGTAGTCTCACCCAACGGCACAGCAGTGAAAACGCAAATAGACATTGAAGCCTTTTGTGCGTATTATGAGACACTGTATAGGGCCCCTGAGGGAATAGGTGAGGAATCATTAGAATCTTTCCTGTGTGACCTTCACTGTCCCCAACTATTCCAGACGGACCAATATGACTTAGCTGGTCCTATCTCTAAAATTGAAATTAAGAAAGCCATCTGGGTACTCCCACGCCACAAAGCGCCAGGACTAGATGGCCTACCAATCGAAATTTATGACACCTTCTCAGACAAATTAGTCCCTCACCTGGTGTGCCTATACCAATCAGCTCTAGAATCAGGTGGCCTGCCCCCTACCACAATACAGGCCCAAGTTACTTCTCTTCCTAAGCCCGGCAGGGATCCCACAGACATTTCGGGATCCGGGCCGCTGTCGCTGTTAAATATGTAACATAAGAAGTAAAAGTTTAGCCCTTCGTCTGCTTCCTTTTCTGCCACAACTTTTACACACGGATCAAAGTGGCTTTGTCCCGGCACGAAGTACCTCTATGAATATCAGGCATCTCTACCATGTCATGAAGGCCACCCCTAAAGACCTTATAGGAGCCGGGTGCATCTCCTGCGATTTGAGCCAGGTTTTCGATACCCTTAGCTGGAAATACATGCTATTCGTCCTCGGTAAATTTGGTCTCCCCCTGCATTCGTGCAGTGGGTTCAATTACTCTACACGTTACCCATGTCTAGAGCCCGCACAGGAGTGTACGTATCACGTTCCTACCCAGTACGCAGAGGCACACAACAGGGTTGCCCTAATCGCCCCTTCTATTCATGCTGGCACTTGAACCCCTAGCAATCAAACTCAGAAGGGAGGTGGCTGGTAAAGTTATTCGTGTCGGTAACACTGCACATGTATTATCAGCATACGCGGACGATTTATCCTTTATATCCATGACCTAGAGGACAACCTGGAGCCTATACAACGCATCTTTAAACAGTTTGAACAACTATCAGGACTTACCATAAACGGGAATAAGCCCAACACATTCTTTTTCTGCCCCAACGTGTGCCCTGATGCAGTTAGATTTGGGCTGCTTACTCTGCCGGTAGCGCCAACTACCTTTAAATACTTGGGCATTCAAAAACATTGGGCCCCACAAGATTTACTAGATGGTAACCTGCTGATGGTAACCTGCTGAGGGCAGTCAAGGCACTTCGCACTCAAACATCATTTTGGATATCACTGCCCCTCTCAGTGGCGGTCAGGATAGCCATCTCTAAGATGGTTATGCTCCCGTACTTTCTGTCATTTTTCACAAACCTTCCAGTACTGATCCTTGCCTCTTTTTTTCAGAACTCTATACACACTCTTCTTGGACTTGATTTGGGGGAAAGGCCGGAGAAGGGTGGGACTGACAAAGCTGCATATTGGGACGGATGGAGGGGGCATGCGGCACCGGACTTTTGCGCATATTGTTTTGCAAGTCAGCTGCAATGGCTTGTATACTGGCTTACAGGGCATAACCTACACAAGCTGGGTTATACACCACAATCCTTGGCTCAAGGCCAATCCCTAATGTTACCCCAAGGCAGGATCCCGCCTGCAGCCCCCCTTCTACTTCAAATAGCCCTAACCTCCTTGAGAATAGCACTACAGTACACAAGAGAGCGGCCCCCATATGCCCCTAGTACCCTGCTCCTTTGTATCCGCAAGCCCTGAGGGTTGGTAATCAGGCACAGCATACGTAACTGGGATAGGGAGGGGGTCTCCTCAGTGGCGATGCTGTTTATGGAGGGTGTACTGATGGACCACGAGGATTTTGCTCAGGAGCAAGGAGCGATTTCTTTTTATACTATATGCAGCTATCATTAAGTATGTGAAGAATCACTGGGCACCAGATGGCGTGGAGCACCCTCCTCCACACATGCATGTACTTGATGGGTGAGGGTTGCCACCCAATAAGGTGGTTTACAGAGGCGTCTGCGTGCATGCAGCGATCCCCCTCACGGCACTCAGAGAAAAGTGGGCTAGAGATCTTGGCAAGGACCTATCAGACAAGGACTGGGTCTCTCTCCTTGAGTACCCCAAGAGGGTGTCCCGTAATGCTAAATTTAAGTTCATACAGTACATGATACTCTATAGGGCCTACCTCACACCGCACTGATTAAACTGCATGTACCCAGAGGCTCAGGAACATTGCCCTAGATCAGTGGTTCCCTACCTTTTGACTCCTGAGGACCCCCATTGAGTTGCCACTGGAAGCCGGGGACCCCCAGGCAATTTGTAGGATTTAATTTTCAAACATTAAAACAGTAATTCGAAAAAAATAAACACACGTGTGCACACAAAACAATTATTCAACTTACTAAGGATTTTAGGGGCATATTTACAAGACTCTAGCACCATGGGATCAATTTTTGCGATGTTCCCGTGGTGATAGGGGTTTCGCCTTATTTACAAGGCAGCGTTAAGACACTTAATGTGGCTTAACACTGCCTTGTAAATAAGACACCCTTTCACCCAATGCTTAGTGTGAAAGGGGTGGGTAGTGGGTGTTGAGGTGGGAGTTTATCCTGCAACACTCATTGAGTTTGACGCTGCCCTCTGTTTACAAGGGCAGCGTAAATGGGAGGCAGCGCCAAAATTAAGACCAGGGAAAACCCGGTCTTAACTCGGCGAAACAAGGAGAAATGCTTCATTTCTCCTCGTTTTTGCAAAACACCTTGCATTGTTTATGTTCAGGAAGGTGACCCTTCCTGCACATCAACAATCTTTAAACAAGCATTTGCAATGCAATAGGTCTCGCATTTTCGCAAGTTTAAGCTATTGGCATTGTTAATGACTGCCTTTTATTTACGTTTTAAAAACCAAAACATTAATAAAAGTAATTGTCAATTACAATGCCAATAGCTCAAACTTGCTTAAATGCGAGACCTATTGCATTACAAATAAGGTAGTTTAGCCAAAAAAATGAATAATTATACATCCGTCTTTCAATAACTTTAGATTCTTTTACTATAATTTAGATTACTGAATGTTTGCTGTCTCGGATCACGAGAATAAAATGGACACACTTTTAAAGGAGGTACACTTTAAAGCTACACTCGTCAAACATGGCAGCAAAGGTTTACTGTTGTGGAAAGTAGAAAATAAGGTTGTGAATCACTTCTCATCAGCATCACACAAGCTGAGTGGCACAGTATGTTAATACCCACGTACCCAAAAGAGTAAGAATTCCCTTCGCGCAGCAGAGGGCCATCGGCAACACTGTACTGAAAACTCTTCTACAGACCTGGTTGGTGCCCAGCAGACATTCCTGCATGAACATGCACGAGAAGTTGGGGGGGGCGGGGTTAGGTAGGGCAAACCCTTCCTTAAACATACCAACTCCTCCCTCTCTTCAAAGGTGCTAATGCCGACAAACAAAGAACACAATTGCCTGAAAACAGCAGTGATTTCTGATTAACACGTTTCACAGACAGAACAGACCCTGGCTCCAAAGGCCAGCCTTTTGTTCAGTGAAGTTCTGTGCACCCCTCCCACCCCCAATGGCCCTCCGATGGGATCCATCTTGGCGAAAAGGATGTGCTGTTAGTGAAAACATCCAGAGCACAGGGAAGTGGAGCAGCACTCGGGTGTTTCCAGGGAGCAAATGTACTCTGGACATGGCGCGCCACTCTGGCTTTCTACAGCCGTTGGAGTGGAAAAGAGTAAACTCTTCATCGTTTCGTCATGGCTGGTATTTTATAGAAGGTGAAATAAAATTGGGTGCAAGTTTTTTTTTTTAAAGCGCCTGCTGCTTTCTGACAGGTAACATTTTCGGGGTGTTAACGAACACAATTGTGTTGGCATCTATCTTTCATGAGGATGTTCAAACAGCTAAAACATGGTTCCATGACCAGGGACACTGCTCAAACGTACCACATTTAAAAGGCAGTAAAGTAAAAGTACCGGAAGCGGAGCCAATGAAGTACAGGTACAACGAAATGCATGCAATGAAAAACAAGAGCAAATAAGTGTGCACACGAGTCCTAGTTAAAAGAACCAAAGCAATCATTACCACATGATGGGCTGGGCAGAAAGCAACTAAAATTTACCCCATCTAATGCGTGGTGTGTCGATGTTGTGAGGGCTAGTCGGGAGGGGCTCTGGAAGAGAGACTCGACATGAGGCTCTTTCAATTTACAGTGAAAGCACTTGTACACGTTTGTGTAATGAAGGGAGCCCAGTGAAGCAAAAGGGAGGAAGGGGTTAAGGGTGGGTGCATGATGGAAGGGTGGCTCTGTGAGGCCGGGAAACCAAGATAAACCTTGTAAAAAAGCTTAATGCCTGTAACCGAGGATGTGGCTTACCATCCAAGGCTGCTGCCTTTGTAGCTGGCGTCTTGTAAGTAAATAATTCTTGGGATTGCTAATGAAAGCACCCAATTTAGGACACTAGTAAAAGGGGGTGGCAAATGGTGTTCACGGGCGCTTTGATGTCCTCAGTGGCCGCGCGGCTCACTGAGAACATCAAAGCGCCCGCGAAATGTAAGTGATCGCAATCGCGATCACACTTCAAAGCGCGGCCGTGTGGCAGGCGAAAGTGAAAGAAAACGAGTGCTTTCAGGCCTCCAAATGGTGCGCGCGCCCGGCACACATGCACTGTATTTGGAGGCCTGAAAGCACTCGTTTGCACTTCCAAAACTCGCTTACTATAAGTCTCGCCAGAGCAGCGCTAAAGCGCTGTCTCAGACGAGACCTAAAAATTACCTTTTGTAACTTTTACGTGTACTGCATTAAGCAGCACACATAGAAGTGACAAAACGACATTTCAAGATTGTTTATGTGCAGGACGGGGACCTCCCTGTACATATACAATCTTCCCCTGCAAGAAGACACCCTTGCACTATGGTGCAAGGGTGCCTGCGTTGGCGCTACACTGTTATGTGTAGCGCCAGCACGTGGGAAACGCAGGGCTGCCCCATATTCGTGTAAATATGGAGCAGTCCTGCGTTTCTGAAGTGGCGGAGTGTGTTGTTAAGCCAAGAAGGCTAACGGCACTCTCCGCGACTTCTGTTGTATTTTATATTGAACGAATTTGCAAAAAAACTAAAAAAGTTAATGGGAAGGTTGGTGCTGCATCTCTGTGACTTACTTTTAAATGGTTGGTTTTATTTCACAGTACGAGGCTCCTGCTCCTGCCAGGGCAAGACTGGAAACCCAAAGCATTCCTGGCAAATGAAGACTGGAAACCCAAAGCAGCCCTGGCAAATGATTTCACACCAGTCCCCATATGGAGCCTGACCATTATAAAGGGGGCTTTGGGAGGCTCTCCCCGCCAAACAAATTCAGGAAACAATGGTGCAGTCTATAACACATTTATCATTTTATATTGAATTGTATTATTTTTAAAGAATAGCAAATGAAGACCTTACTATGCACCAAGATACGACAATCTTTTTGGGGTTCTTCAATGATTCCCCCACTATCACCCTCCAACAGTGTCTCTCATCTCTCTACAGCCCCTCTGTCACGTGTATTTCATTTTTTATAGCATCTCTCATACCATTGTAGGATGTCAGAGCACCTTACATCACACACATAGAGAGACAGTGAATCATACGTGTAAATCAGTGTATAGAACATGTTACATAAGGCATTCATACTGGTGGGTATCTTTAAAAAATGCTTGGTCTGGAGAAGCACAAACTAAGGATTCAGAACATAATACAGTGGTTAGCATTGACTTTAACAATAACAATGTATTTCCACCCAAATAAACCTTTTTAGCAGCATCAGGATAATGAAAGACTGGGAAAAAACATAAGTAACTAACTTGTACCTTGCAGTTTGCAAGCAGCTCTTTGATGACAGTTTATAGGTCACTGTACTAGATTACTATTGTCACTTATGAACTGCACAGTAACAAAAGAATCTCTGTGACAAAAGAAGTAACCCACTGACCTATGCATATAAAATACTGTTTTTTAAAATGCATTGTACACTTTCTTTGCAGTAGCCATATTAACCCTCTGTGCTACATTAGATAAGTCAAAGCTGCCACTGGACAAAAATCTCATCTCTCTCCAGCAGGTACATTAATCACTGACGTTATCTTGACACTTTTATTGTTCTTTGAAAACTGCTAATTATACAAGATACTTTGCAGTGCTTTTAAAACTGCTGCCTGCAGACCCCCTGGGAATGTGTCAGGGACCCCTGGGGGTCCGCGGACCACAGTTTGGGAAACACTGCCCTAGATGTCGCACAGGCGACGCTGACCTACTACACATGACTTGAACGTACACGCGCCTGGCCATCTTTGGGGCCAAGGTTGCTAATATAATATGAACTTTGACAGGGATCCCTAGCTGGGACACAGCAGAGCAGTGCATACTAAGGCTGCATCGCCGCTCTAAGACACAGAAAGTACAGTTCAGGTTTGCAGATTTGACCTTAATCATCACGAAGTGCTCCATTACTAAGAGGTGGAAATCGGTCTTGCCCCCAACAGTACATGGCTGGCAAGAAGAGGTGAAATATGGGGAAGAGCAGAAAGCGCAGTTATTCGTAGGGAGGAGTACAAGGGGTTACAGAAAACACTGATATCCATGGAGTGGGACTTGATGCTGGAAACTCTTAAAGCCACAGACTTCTCAAAATTATAACACACACATTAGGGTGCGAGCCCGCCCCTAACCCTTAGCTATGGACGACTAACCTCCGCCCACATGGCGCACGGCTCGTTGGGGGGAACCGCACACATTCCAAAGTCTTAGCAGGAAGATTTTAATCAGATTGAGCCATATTCTGGGTCCGAGTGGGCCACTCTTGGGGGGAGGCAGAAGGGTGGGAGGGAAGGGTGGAATGGGGTAGTGTACGGTTCCAATGTAAATATTGTTTATCTACCTGCACTCGATACTTGGCACCGATCGCATACTATACTATAAAATGTCACTGCAGTTTTTTAGCTCCTATTCGGTCTGTAAATTGTACGCATGGTGAAGATAATTTTACTCTGCCCCCCGGCGGGCTGAAATGTGTACTTTATGTGTCAAGAATAGTATTAGGCGCTATGTATTGAGAAAATCAATAAAGTGTGTTAAAAAACTTAAATAAAATACAAATCTCGCCCCTACTCTGACCCTAGAGGAGCAAAGTTAAAGTCACCAGTTAGGGCAGTTTTCCTCTCTGTTCTCCATCACCCCTAGGATTACACATTTGTGTACTCACCACATTGACAAATATAAAATGTACAGACTATCAGATGAGATGAGGTGAGGGCCAGAATCAAGAGAGAGGTCTCTGAGATGTTGTTGTTACGGGTGATTCCATGAAGGAACTGGAGCAAGGTTACAGATGAGCAACTTAACTCCACCCTCACCCGAGACAACCACACCTGGGCACCCAACGCAAACGACGCAGCCAGATAACTCCACACCTGGATCTCCAACTGCGCAGACGAGCTCGCCACGCTGCGCAACCCCGACAGACAACGCCCCAGGAAAGCTGCCTGGTTCACCACTGCTCTCCAAGAAACCAGGCTCACCTCCAGATGCCTGGAGAAGAACTGGAGAAACACCAAGACAACCGAAAACCACACCACCTACAAGGACACCATGACGGACTACCACAACCAGATCAGAACCACCAAGAGGAACTTCATCCGCAACAAAATATTGGCCAACTCGAAGAAACTTTCAAGTGTCATTCAAGAATTCACCAACCCACGCAGCAAAGCCATAGACATCACCCCATCCCAAGACCTCTGCGACAAGCTTGGAACCTATTTCCACCTCAAGATCAAAAACCTCTACGACAACTTCATCGACCATCCACCAGGCGCCATAGACGCCCCGCACCCCAGAAACACCGGCCAGCCCACCATCTCCAACTGAACACCGATCACGACCGAAGACATCGCCTCGACCATGAAAAGCCTCCACTTGGGGACCCCCACCAACCCCTGCCCCCTCACATCTACCACAGAGCCGCGGCCCCCATTGCACCTGAACTACAATGCACCATCAACACCACCTTCAAAACAGGCACCTTCCCAAACGACTGGAAGCGTGCAGAACTCAGACCCCTGCTCATGAAGCCCACAGCTGACCCCTCCGACCTTAAGAACTATCGGCCCATCTCTCTCCTCCCCTTTCGCAGCCAAGTTGCAGAGAAAACAGTCAACAGGAAATTGACATGATTCATTGAAGAGAATGCCGTCCTCGACCCCCTGCTGACCCTCCCTCCCGGCTCCTTATTTATGACGCCCCCTGAGAGACCGCGCAGCGGACGCGCGCAGCGGGAGCGCTGATTGAGCGCCGAAGGTGCGCCAAAGGTAAGCCCGTCTGCGCCCGTCCGTGCCTGGACCGCGCCCAGCGCCAGACCCCCTGGTCCCCGTGCCCGCCAGCCCCCCCGCAGGACCTACGACTTCGCTACGCTCATCGCACTCAAAACCGCCCGAGCCCCCGGATGCTACCGAGCGTCCCCGCGACGCACCCATGGACCCTTCGTCTGCCGATCCTGCAACTTCTCCTGCCTCCAAACAAGCACCACGCTCACCAAGACGGACAACAGCAACCACCTCAAGTGCATCCTGATCAACACCCGCTCCGTCCACAGACACACCGTGGAACTCTGGAACCTCCTCGACACCGCATCTCCAGACGTCGCCTTCCTCACGGAAACCTGGATGAACGACTCCTCAGCCCCCGACATCGCCATAGCCATCCCGGACGGCTACAAGATCATCAGGAGGGATCGCAACAACCAGACCGGAGGGGGCATCGCCATCGCTCACAAAAGCACCATTCGCATCTCGACTGACTCCACCGACGCATTCAACACCGCCGAATACCTGCACTTCCAGATCCACACCGACCCCAAGACTACCCTCAGAGGCACCCTCATCTACAGACCCCCGGGACCACGCGCACAGTTCTGCGAAGACATCACGGACTTCATCAGCCCTCACGCCCTCCCCTCCGCCGACTACATCCTCCTCGGGGACCTCAACTTCCACCTGGAGAACAACAACGACCGCAACACGACCACCCTGCTGGACAACCTCGCCAACCTCGGACTCCAGCAACTGGTCAACTACGCCGGCCACACGCTCGACCCCCTCTTCTCATCCAGCAAGCACGTCACCTTCAGCCACTGCACCGGACTCCACTGGACTGACCACAGCTGCGTCCACTTCAGCTTCAAGAAGAACACGGTCCACCACCACCCGAAGCAGGTTCCCCACAGAAACTGGAGCAAGATCACTGTCGACCAGCTCACTACCTCCCTCAGCCAGAACCCACCGGTCAGGACAACGGACCCTAACACAGCAGCCCTCGACCTCACGCAATGGCTGACCTCCTGTGCCAACGACCTCGCCCCACTGAAGAACCCACTCACCAGGCCCAGAAGCAAGAAGGCCCCCTGGTTCACCGACGAACTCAAGGACTCCAAGAAGGCCTGCCGCACCCTCGAGAAGGCCTGGCTCCTCGACAAGACCACCGACAACATGACCGCCCTCAAACTCGCCACCCGCAGACATCACCAGCTCATCCGCACCACCAAGAAGAAATCTTTGAAGGAACGACTGGACAAGAACGCCCATGACAGCAAGGAGCTCTTCAACATCGTCAAGGAGTTCTCCAACCCCAGCACCGGCAACAACGACATCACTCCCTCGCAGGACCTCTGCGACTCCCTCGCCTCGTACTTCCACCGCAAGATCGCCGACATCCACAACAGTTTCGGCGCTCCACCCCCGCACCCATCGACCGAACCTACGCACCCCACCGCTATCCTCCAGACATGGACCAAAGTGACCCCCGAAGACACGACACGCATGATGAACACCATCCACTCCGGATCTCCGACCGACCCATGCCCCCACCATGTCTTCAACAAGGCCGCCTCTACCATCGCACCCCACCTCCGAGACATCATCAACGCCTCCTTCGACGCAGCCACCTTCCCGGAGAGCTGGAAGCACGCCGAGCTCAGTGCACTACTGAAGAAACCAACAGCGGACCCGACCGACCTCAAGAACTTCCGCCCAATCTCGCTCCTTCCATTCCCTGCCAAAGTCATCGAGAAGGTCGTCAACAAGCAGCTGGCCGCCTTCCTCGAGACGAACGGATCCCTCGACCCATCGCAATCCGGATTCAGAGCCAAACCACAGCACCGAGACCGCCCTCATCGCAGCCACCGACGACATCCGAGCCCTGCTCGACAAAGGTGAAACAGCGGCACTCATCCTCCTTGACCTCTCAGCAGCATTTGACACTGTCTGCCACCGCACCCTAGTCCAACGCCTCAATGACACCGGCATCCAGGGGATTGCTCTGGAATGGATCATCTCATACCTCTCCGGCAGAACACAGAGAGTACGCCTCCCTCCGTTCCGCTCTGAGGCCACCGAAGTCATCTGCTGCGTCCCGCAAGGATCGTCGCTCAGCCCCACTCTCTTCAACATCTACATGAAACCCCTCGCTGCCATCGCACGCCAACACAACCTCAACATCATTTCCTACGCCGATGACACCCAGCTGATTCTCTCCCTCACCAGAGATCCCGACACCGCCAAAGCCGACCTACACGAAGGGATGAAAGATGTCGCCGAATGGATGAACATAAGCCGCCTGAAGTTGAACACGGACAAGACAGAAGTCCTCATCCTGGGACCGTCGCCCTCCGCATGGGACGACTCCTGGTGGCCCCCGGCCCTGGGCACCGCACCCAAGCCAACGGACCACGCACGCAACTTGGGCGTCATCCTGGACTCCTCCCTATCGATGACCAGACAAGTCAACGCCATCTCCTCATCTTGCTTCCACAACCTCCGCATGCTCCGCAAGATCTTCAGATGGATCCCGACCGAGACCAGGAAGACACCCTCTACGCCGGTACAACAGCCAAGCTTCAGAAAAGACTTCAGCGTATCCAGAACGCCTCCGCCCGTCTCATCCTGGACGCCCCCCGACGCAGCCACATCTCGAGCCACCTGAGAGACCTGCACTGGCTCCCTGTCAACAAGAGGATCACGTTCAGACTCCTCACCCACGCACACAAATCCCTCCACGACCTGGGCCCAAGGTACCTCAACGACCGCCTGACCTTCTACACGCCCACCCGACAGCTACGATCCGCGAACCTCGCCCTCGCCGTCGTCCCTCGCATCCAGAGAGCCACCTCTGGAGGAAGATCCTTCTCCTAACTGGCGGCTAAGACATGGAACTCCCTGCCCGTCCACCTGCGGCTGACCCAGGACCACCTCGCCTTCAGGAAACAGCTCAAGACCTGGCTGTTCGAGCAGTAGCAGACCCCCTCCCCCAAGCGCCTTGAGACCCTTCCGGGTGAGTAGTGCGCGATATAAATTCCATGATTGATTGATTGATTGATTGATTGACCCATCCCAATCCGGATTCCGAAGCAACCATAGCACAGAGACCGCCCTACTCGCCGCCACAGACAAAATCCGCCACCTCCTGGACCAAGGCCACTCTGCAGCCCACCTCGTACTCGACCTATCAGCGGCCTTCGACACCGGCTCCCACCGCACACTCGTCACCAGACTACACAACGCAGGCATACAAGGAACAGCGCTGGACTGGATGCGATCATTCCTCACCAGAAGAAACCAAAAGATCAGACTCCCACCCTTCCTCTCCGGCCCCATGAATATCACGTGCGGAGTCCCACAGGGTTCATCCCTGAGCCCCATCCTCTTCAACATCTACATTCCCCCCGTCGCAGCCATCGTCCGACATCACGGCTTCAACATTGTATCCTACGCCGACGACACCCAGCTCATCCTCTCCCTCACCAAAGACCCCACCACTGCCAAACTCAGCTTCCAGAAAGGAATGCAAGATGTCGCAGTCTGGATGACCAACAGCTACCTGAAGCTCAACGCTGAGAAGACAGAAGTCCTCATCCTCGGTACCACCCCTTCTGCATGCGACAGCACCTGGTGGCCGACCGCCCTCGGAAGCCCACCTACTCCCCTCAGAACACGCCAAGAACCTCGGCATCGTACTCAACTCATCACTCACCATGAACCGACAGGTGAACGCCGTCACCTCCAGATGCTTCAACACCCTCTGCATCTTCTGCAAGACCTTCAAGTGTATCCCCCCCTGAGTCAAGGAAGACAGTCACCCACTCACTCATCACCAGCAGACTGGACAATGGAAACACACTCTACGCCGGCATCAACAAGTCCCTACTCCGCAAATTCCAGACAATACAGAACACCACCACCAGACTTGTCCTCGGCATACCCCGACACAAACACATCAGCCAACAACTACGAAGTCTTCACTGGCTACCCGTGGAGAAATTAGTCACTTTCAAAATCCTCACTCACGCCTACAAATGCCTACACAACAATGGACCCAAATACCTCAACGACAGAATCAACTTCCACGTACCCAAAAGAAACCTCCGATCTTCCAACCTCGCACTGGCCGAAACCTCGCGCATCCACAGACCCAGAGCAGGCGAAAGATCCTTCACTCACATTGCAGCCAAGACCTGGAACGTGCTACCGGCAGCCATCAGATACGCCCCCTCCCTGAACACCTTCAGGAAGACCCTCAGGACCTGGCTCTTTGGCTAAACAGATCTGCGCCCCCGCCACCCTTCAGTGCCTTAAGACCCTCACGGGTAAGTAGCGCGCTTACAATTCCCTGATTGATTGATTGACCAGTCCTGGGCTCTGCTGACCTTGCTAGAGGCAAAGTGCCTCGAGGAGAAAGGCCCAAGACAGAGAGCTTCCCGCCACTGAGTAGATCAGGAGACCGGGGAATAGGGAGAGACAACCACCAATCATCTCTCCTGCCTTCTCACAGGGAAGTGCCACTACCGGACCTCCCCCAATTTCACCCTTTGGAAAGACAAACAGACAATGCAAGGTGTTGAAAGCCGCATTAACAAATTCATGAAACCCACCCAAAGCCCAGAAGGAGAATCTTCTTCCCAGCCACAGATCCCAAAGGAGCCATCCCCGGACTTTACAATGACAATCTTCCTGGTGATTCAAGTATCCTGGACATCTCTGGAGGGGAGGATCGAGGTATTGAGTGTCAATCTCTCCCTCTTACAGCAAGACCTACGAAATGTGGTAGCTAGAGTTGCAGACAGGACACGATAAAGAGACTCCAGGATCATGTCATGCAGTTGTGGAAAACTGTCCACACACTGGAGCATAAGGCAGAGGACACCAAGGACTGTTCTCTCCTCATCATCTGTCTGGTGGGCTTCACCCAATTTGACACTCAGTGGCTGCAAGCCTGAAGTATGGGTGGAAGAACTATCCTTGTGCTTTCTAGTTGAATGGACACACAGATCCCTGGCCCCTCGACCACCACCGGGTGTGCCTCCGAGGCCCATTATTTCCCATATCATCAACCCTGCAGACAGGGACGCTATCTTGCAGGCCTGCGGCAAATTAGAGAAATCCTTCACAACCGCTCAAAAATCATGATATTCCCGGACTGCACATTACAAGTGCAACAGCAACGTCCCTCTTTTCTCAGTGTTAAACAAAAAACAAGAGCCTTGCAAATCCATTGTATGTTACTCTTCCCAGCCTGTCTCAGACTCCTATATGTTGAGAAAACATACTCTTTTGACCCAACGGAGAGTGTGTAGCACTGGATTGAGGAGCGGCCAACATGCAGGAACCAGATCATAGACAGCAAACCTTCCGGATCCTAGTTGCAGACACCATGCAGAAGTCAGAGGTACAAGCATAGACACCGCTCGGCAGAGACAGTGGCAAGAGCCCAGGGCACAGATGGTCATCACCGAGCACTGAATAGCAAACACTGACATCAATAGATGATCCATGATTCTGCAGCTCCAGTTTCAAAAACATGTCTATTATGGTTTGCTCTTTCATCCATCTCTTGCTTGGTGGGACAGACTAACTCTGATTTTTGTCCTATTTTGTTAATGGGTTATTTTCAGAGACTGTTAAAAGGGGATTTGGAGGATGGGAATGATTTGTAGTTTCAGTTACCCAGTTGGCGGTTGTACCAACCATCGTCCACGGCAGGCACTTCAATTTTCAAAGTATTGGGATAGGGAGGGTTTTTGCACACTGTTCAGTGGGAATATGTTCCCAGACACAGACACTTAAATCAAGCTGGGGTGCCACGTCCTTGGTTCCCCCCGGATGGACCGTAGAGACTCTCATACTGAGGGAAGTCAGCTCAAGCTCATCACTTAGAACGTGAACACCCTATCAGATAAGATTTAGAGAGAAGTGGTTCTTAAGACTTACAAATGCATTGTCCCCAACATACTCATGCTCCAAGAGACAGTCCTAGCAGGCGACCTTTGTTCTTTCTGGCAAGGGCCGGGTATACAAAGTTTTACCATGCTGGATTTACCAAGGGTTCCCTTTTGAGTCACCATTCTGCCCCACAGCACAACTCCCTTCCAGAAGTCAGGGTCCTGCTAGAAAATGTGGGAGATACATAGCTGGTTCCGAAACAATATAGGGAAACTCACATCTCCTTCATTAGTGTATATGCACCACCCTCCTGTCTACAGTTACTTGAAATGTTGAGAGACATCCTGTCTTGTGGTTGAGTGGGCGACCCTTTTGCTCAACAGTTCCACGGGGATGATACAGTGATCTATCCACCTAACACGCCCTGCTACATTTCTTGTTAACATGAAATCAACAGACACCTTGCACTACACAGGGCTATACTTAATTTTCTGCTGATTACAAGGTTTTCTCCTGTCTACACTGCTATCTGCTTCTCACCATGGAAGCCATCAGGATGGCGGAAATGCACATTTTTTCCAACCACTCACTAGATGTACTCATCCTACAGCAGAGACCGTGAACATCCAGGGGAGATTGCCGCTTTAATGCATGGGTATGAAAGATCCTAATGGCAGAGATCATTTTGGAAAAAGAGATGGAACTCTATCTGTTTCACAGCAGGAGTACAGTGCCCCTTCCATAGGCTCCTGTAGCAGGCATGCAAAGCCACAGTGAGAGGAGTCATCATCAGTTACTGTGCGATTAAAAAAATGTAGGGTTCTCCAGGAGGTTATAGTCTGGGAATCAGGTCTACTTGCCTGGAACAGGCCTACACGTCAGATCTTGACCCGACCCTCCTTCGGAACATCTTGCACACCCAGTCTGTATTACATACATCAAGTCCACCTAGATGAGGCACAACAGACATGGCTTGCATTGTAAAGCCCTATCTATCACTTTGGAAACCAGAGCAATAAAATCCTTCACTGCCTCTGCTCTACCGCTGCTTCACGAACACACATATGCCATTTAATAGATGATGGTAACCACAGCACTAGCTAACCCAAGCCAAGATAGTAACAGATTTTGCAACTTTCATGGCCAGTGTACCCACCTAACGCCTTACCACAGAGCAGATGACCTCCCTGGAGAGTGACCTCACACTGGAGGAGCTGGGAGAGGATGTGGCCCAACTCCAGTCCGGCAAAACATCGGGTCCAAATGGGCGGAATTGTACAAGGCCAACTGGTCCTGACTGGGCCAAATAATGATAGACATGTTTAACGCTGCCCTTAAAGGTGTGCAAATCCCACTGGACGTCTGACTAGCAGACATAGCTGTCATTCCCGAGCCCAGTCAGCCTACAAACTGCTACTCCTCTCTCATTTTCTCAATGTGGTAATGAAAATATGGGTGAAAGCTTTGGCAAACTGATTGTTAAAAGCGGTGAGGAATTTGATCCACCCAGACCATTCCAAATTTATGCCAGGCTGAGCTACAAGACACTAAGTCCGCCACTTGCTAAAATGAACTTTGTCCCCTGTTACATAAGCTTCGTCAAACTATGCTACAATGCCCTTATGACCCATGACCATGTTGGAAGGGGTCGATGTCCCACATGTTTCCAATAGGGTGGGGCACGTAACAGGGATTGCCCTTGTGACCTTTGCGTTTTTGCGCTTGCTCCCTAGCAGAATGCTTAAGACTAGACCCGCTGGTTGGGGAGTTTGAGTGGTACCCTAAGATGTCAGACAAGATAGCATTGTAGGCCGACAATGTCTTCATTTCTTGGAAAACCCACAATGGTCAGGCCCAAGGGTCCTCCAGATTTTTCAGGTCAGGTCTTTATGGCCTACGCATCAACCTAGCAACATCCTCATTATATGTACTAGGAAATCAAATACCCCTGTACCCTGGGAAAGAGACTTAAAAATAAATACGACTGGGTTCAGGCACCAGGGAATCTACATTACAGAGGACAGCCAAAGGACCTGGGAGGAAAACCTATAACCCCATCTCACTAAACGACACATAGAGTTTGACTTCTGTTCGATGCTTCCCCTTTTCCTAATGGGTAGATCAGCAATCTTCAAGATGGTTGGACCACCTACTGTATCAACTACAAAACATCCTTTACCCTATACCTAGGTCCTTCTTCACCCACCTCAAAACAGCATTGCAATGTTTCCTCTGGATCTGACTGATGCCTAGGATAGTGCTTCCCAAAAGTTTCAAGACAACCTTTGATGGTGGCCTGGCCACGCCCAATATTCTCTCCTATTACACAGCAACACATTTGGTAGTATTTAATGAGTGAAGGTTTGGGGGTGGAACTTAATCGCGTATTCCTCAGAGCAATGGGCGATTCGGGAAATCCCAATCACACACAGTCTGAATGAAGATCCACTCCCCTCTACAACCCCTCCAGCGCCAAAGTAGTGTGCCAGGTGTGGTGGGACACGCTTTGGGTGTTAGGCTGGAGTAAACGCCCTAAAAGGGAAACCCCGTTATTGACCGACCTTGGCTTCCACAGCAGACCGTGTAAGAGGGTTATGACAACATGCACTCGGGCCCTATGTCTCCATCTTCCAGAATTCAGCCCCCTGGAAGCCAGGTGCTCCTAACCCCACCTGTAAGACACACATTGTCATTCATATATAAATTACTGGTCACATTCACTCCTGCCTCAACTCACACACTGCAAGAGAAATGGACACGTGACCTGGGACAGCTAGATGACGACGACTGGTGGCAAGTTCTGAGTTCTCCTAGAGACTCTGCTATTGCCGCCCAATATAGACTTATACAGTTCAAATATCTTCACAGGGATTACCTCACTTGTGTCAGGCTATGGCAAATAGTAGTGATTACCTTCCCACTGTCCCTACCATTGATTTCCTACACACTATCAGGAGCTGCCAGGTCCTGACTGTATATTGAGAGGGTGTTACAGCTTGCCTCAAGGGCGCCCTAGGATGGACTATACCCCACGACCCCAATCTCATTCTCTTACACATCACTGACAACCTAGAAGGCAATCGATATGAAAAAGCCCTACTATTGCTGGGACTTGTGGTAGCAGAGTTTGACAAATCCAGGCAATGTAGGCTTCAGAAGCCCCAACTCTGACAGAATGGAAGACAGGACTGGACAAATGCATGAACCTAAAGAAATCGGTCTACGCAACTAGGGCCTGCCCGAAAAGAACACGAGAAAGATTAGGGAGACTGGACCCACTATAATGGGATACCACTTCCTCCAAACACTACCACAGCCCATTCCATGACGGGCGGAGCATGGGCCTGCAACACTTGAAAAGAGGTTCAAAATACAAACCATCTAAGGGAGGTGGGGGAATCAGGGCAAACACAACTCGGGGGCCTGGGGTCCGGTGCTGTGATCTCTGAAGAGACTTTTTATTATTTCCTTGTTACTTACTGTGCTATCTTGAAATTAAAACGGCTGTTAATGCTTTCATGTCTGCTTTATTGATGTATGAAAAAAATCAATAAAATATTATATTTAAAAAAATGAATCTCCGGTTTTTCTAAATGTTTTTCTTGGAGCATAATAATTAGTGCCATAAGATCCCTAAGGTATTGCAAGATCATATTTTTTTATTTCTAATAAATAGGACATTTATATTCCAGATTACAATCTCAATTTTCATATTCATAACCAATTTTCTTGAGTGTTGTCAGTCTTTCTCTGTTGTTAGTTGACTTATTTTTATAACTGAGTTTTGCTGCATTTTGTCATTCTTTTCTATCGTACTGAGGACTCGTTTAAATATTTTTTTTGTTTTATTCCCTATGTGCGCCCCACTCAGTGATCCCCCGCCCCAGAAACCTTCCATCTATTCAGTGACATATTTTACTTTCCTTTTGGAATTTCCCTGTTAGAATGCACAAAGTTCATCTGACAACTGTTTTTTGCTCTTCTCCCTATCCTTTCTCTTGAGGCTTAAGGTCTATATACAGTTCTATGGGGCATATTAACAACAGCCATATCGCCGCTTTTCTGGCTTTGAAAGCCAGAAAAGCGGCGAAAATGTCATCGCCCTATCAACAATGCGGTGCTAACATGCATTAGCGCATGTTAGCAGCCGTTCTCCACACGCCTAGCCTTGCATCTCTAATGAGATGCAAGGAAGGCGTTCCCAAAGAAAATAACAGGGAAAAAGTCAGTAACCGCCCATCGCGGTATTTACAAGCCGTGCCCTGACACCCATAGCGTTATACAAAGCCGCGCTAACTGCGGTTATCGCCGGTATCTAACGTCTGATAAATGTCAGACTTGTCTATCTGTTCAATGGGAGGTGGATTGAATGGCTGAATCCACATCTCCCTATTAACAACATTTCCTTTAGCGCCGTCCTGTTGTTGCCGGTTTTCAAACAGTAATGTGGAATATCACCGTCAATCGCCGGATTTCACATCGCCTGTTAGCCAAGCATTGTAAATACGCCGCTAACACGGCGATGTGAACTGGCGATAGACGGCGATAATGACAAATGCGATAAACGCATTCAGCGATTATTATCGCCTTTTGTTGTTGATATGCCCCCCTTTTTTCGTAATCCATTTATCCACCTCTTCAACTTTTTTAATATAATTTTGGGGCATATTATCAAGCCAGGCGATAAAATTATCGCCGCCTTAACGGCGATGATGGGCTTAATAATATGCTCTATGGAATTCTAATTGAAGCCCATGTTAGATGTCGTTCGCATCTAACATGGGCTTCAATTGGAATTCCATAGAGCATACTATCAAGCCCATTATCGCCGTTTTAGCGGCAGTTTTCTGCCGCTAAAGCGGCGATAATTTTATCGTCTGGCTTGATAATATGCCCCTTTGTTTTTCCACATAATTCTTAACATGACTTGGAATGAAGATTTTCCTAGCTATTGTAACGAAAAGTTTTTAGTCTATTAACGACACAGAGGCAAGGATTATGCTGTACTTTCTTCACTTTTAGTTTACAGCAGCCATATTAACATAAAACAGGACTTCATTTGCAAAGAATCATAGTCAAGTAAATCAGTTCATCCAATCCATGGCCAGGAACTCTTTCATAATCGCTTGTCGTCTTTGCTGACACTTTCTTTTTGCGACAGAAACTTAATAGTGGTATCTATCAGTCTGGTTTGGAGGAATCTAGTCCTTAAGAAACTAAATGCAAATAAATCCAGTAAATCTACTATTCATGTCATGCGCAGAGATACCCTTCTGGGTGATTCAGCGCTATATAAAACTATAAAATAAATAAATAAAATAAAGCCATCAGACATATAAGTTTCTATCAAGTTATATGAACACAGACAAAACTGCAACATACCTCCACAACATTTTATCTATGATAGTATACTCACCCCTACGAAGGAAAACGTTTGTCCTGGGTGGGAAAAACACTTACAAAAGCATTGGAGGGGTTAATCCTCACCTCTCTGTCCTTAATAGATTTGAAACTTTGTGTTATGAGAGCTAGGAAAATGTTCATACTAAATCAGGACCAGAGGCAAGGATTATGCTGGTGTAAAGTGGCGAATAAGCTTTAAACAATGCAATGTTGGAGACTGGTTTGAAGTAAAACATTTTGAAGGTAGAATCTGAAGACCAGTCCACGGCATTGAGGATATATTCTAGGCGACCTCCCAGAGTATATGCTTTCGAGGCCATAGCCCCACCCTTGTGAAATGGGAACCAAACGCCTTCATATCAATGCCAGCTTCTTACGTGGGCCATTTAACCCATCTGGCAATAGTGTGAGAAAAGACTGCCTTATGCGGCTTCTTAAGGACAATCAGGAGTTACCACTTTCCATGGAGACAAATATCTGCTGTCATCGCCTCATACGCCTTGATACACTAGACAACACATTTTTTTAGGGGAATCTGCAAAGGAAGGGTAAGAAACCACACATGAATTACATATTGTCCTTCTTGAAATATGGAATATAACCCCTTCCGGGGTAAATACTCTACCAGTTAGATCAAGAGCTCTAACGTCCAGAACCCGTCTACATAATAACTGGCATAGCAAGGTAGCCAGTTTGGCTGAAATGTCCTTCCTTGAGAGGTATTTGTTTGATTGCCATGCGGGAAAAAAGTTCAAGACCTTGTTGACGTCCCACAGAGTCGAGTACCTGGGTTCTGGAGGGAGTGATAGTTGAATGCCTCGAAGGCGTTTGTGGACATGTCTGTGTTCCCCTACCAGATGATCACTAATATGTGAATGGTCAGTTGAAATCACCGATCTGAATGTATTGAATGGCCTGTACACCATACCATCGGAGGCCAAAGAAGCGAGGAAGTTGAATATATGGACAACATCTGTCCCTACGGGATCCAAGTGTCTCTTGTGACACCATCCCATTCATGAAGACCAAGGCTTTGGTGACTAGGGATGGCGCCTGTCGTGAATGTCCTGGGACTTTCCAGCGTTCCCTGTAATCCTCCTCAACATAAGATGTAGAGATATATCCAGGACCTGGTGATGCTGGTTCCTCTTGGATCTTGGAGGAGATCCGGAAACGGGTAGATGGATTGGAGAATCCCAAGAAAGTTCCAGTAGAACTGGAAACCATACTTGAAATCTCCAAATTGGACTCACTACCACCAAATGCACCTGCTATTGCTGCACCTGGGCGGAGAACCGCATGATAATCGTGAATGGGGGAAATGTATTCTGTAGGATGCTGGCTTTCTATGTAGTGTACCAAAATGAGATACACTATGCAGAAAGTCCAGACAACCCTTATTGGCTTAAATTAATAACCCCAAGTACTCTATCTGTGGTAGTGTGGACAAGCAGCTAAGGCTTATCAGAGGGTAGTGTTGAACATTTGTTGTACACACAGAATTCATAGAAATTCTAGACCAATTTAGGAAAATAACGTAGATTATATAATTTTAGACACCAAGATCATCGGAATCATACAAGTACGTTATAGATTTTTACAGGTAAAACAAGAGAAAATCGCTGCTGTCATATTTGAGGCTTGAGCCTCGAATGCAATGTTATCCTATTCACTGCATAGGTACACTTACAAACGTTCTCAGGGCTACTCGCCTGGACTTATGGTGCTTAGGGGACAAGGTCCAAAGAATCACCAGCAGTTTGGATTTAGCTGCCCTGGTGTGTCCAGGTGCAGAGGTGCTGGTCGCGATGGTAGCCTCAAACTCTTCCCGTTAAAGTCTATGGAGGAGTACCTGTGGAAAGAAAGACTGCAAGCGGGGACTTGGAGACGGCAGAACCCAAAGGGGGTGCTCGGCTCTTGAGGGTCTCTGGAGCACATGGACAGCATTGGTTTATGTAGACCTGGGTTGGCGGGCTCGGGTGCAGAGGTGTTTTGTCCGGTGGGTCGCTGCTGTTAGAGGCTCTCACTCTGTGTTGGCAACCTGTAGAGCGGGAGAGCTGCAGAGGGGAAGAAAACAAGACTGCCAGGCCACTCTCATTGATGGTCTCAGAGATCCTGACATCCCTCATCGGCAGGTTGGTGTTGTCATTGGTGGTGCCCACACTGGACATGCAGAAAGCTTTGATAGTTCAAAAAATACAACTAGAACGGTTACTCTTCATTATCACCACACACTGTACAGTTCCCGCAGTATAAGGTGCTCACTCCTAGGGCCAACCCTCTAGAATGCTCCAATAATTAGAAAAATCTCAACAAGCTGAAGAAGTACCTTAGCTTGACTATGGGCCAGATGTATCAAACACACCTTTTGCGATTGTGAAATAGTGATTTTTACTGAATTGCTATTTTGGAATCTCAAAATGCAATGTATGTAGAAATCACAAAATATTTTGCATTCGCTGAATAGCAAATTGCTATTATGTAATATGACTCCTTTCCTTCCTATGGGCCCATAGGCCAAAAGGAATGAATCTTTTTGCATTTCCTAATTTGCGGTTATCAAATTGGTAATCGCAAATAAAGAATGCAAAGCCAAGGATGCCTGGGGGCTTAAGGCCCCCCCTGAATCATCCCAAAAAAGAAAGTGTGCACATGTAAGGCACACACAGGCCCAAGGGGCATGTGTACGCTATATGGCACTTTGAGAAATGCATTTTTGTGCATTTTTCAAAGTTTGCACATGGTTACTACCATCAACTTGAAGTTGATGGTAATTAGCGTTTCCTTAATGCACAGCTCGCATTTAGGAAAGGCTTCCTGCATGTTCAATAGGGATTCGCAAATTGCGATTACCTATTTGCATTCGCAATTTAGGTAATTGCAATTTTTTGCGATTACCTAAATTGCGAATACAAAGCCTTTCTGTTCGGAAACAGACCAATTCGCTGTGAACGTAAAAAGGCTTGATACATCTGGCCCTATGGGTCTACAGCAAACGTTTTGCACTGGGCCTAATATCCCAAAACGGGGTCAATGTTAGAAATGTGGGTCTCTAGTTGGCAATGGCTGGCCACTGTCCAAGTAGGGACCCTTCTTCCTAAGTCATAGTAAGCAGACTACATCCTTTGATAACCTCTGCTCAAACCTGTGGTAACGTAGCACGAGCAGCTAGGCCTATCTCAGAGGCAGTGTGTGAAGCATTTATGACCATACACAGTAACACAGTGAAGAACACTACAAAGGGACACCACACAAGTAGTTATAAAAAATAGGTATCTCTATATATAGACTTAACACAAGACCAATAACAGTAAAAATCCACCGTACTAGAAAATTAGGGTTACTCTTAAAATGCTGCAAAAATAGTTCAAGGTGTGCAAAGAGGAGTTCAGTTCAAGGCAGTGGTCTCTGCGACCCTTTTACTCACAAGATACCTGGATTCTGTAGCAAAGCAACCAAAATGTCGCTAAGGAGTTGTAGCGATGATTTTCCTTACGCTAACCAGGGATGCGTTGAATCCTTGCCGCAAGGGAGGATGAAGTGCTGATTTGTGGGCAGGACAAAGCGACAAACGTCTACACGCTAAGCCGGCGATGCGATGAAATCCTTGCCGCGAAGGGAGGATGATGTGCCGAGCCTGTTGTGTGTGCGATCTTGTTGCGATGAAAGAAAATGGCGCTCCGCGAGGGAGCGACAATCCTGATGCGATGCAATGAAAATGGCGAACGCTCGGCGTCCGCTCTGCGATGTCGTGAAGCGATGAACTCGATGCGATGATCTTTGGTTAGCGAGCGCTTTCAGGCCCGCAAACATGTAATGCGATAATCTTCGGGTTAGCGAGCGTTTGACAGCCCGCAGACAGGTGATGCGATGATCTCTGGTAGCGAGCACTCGGCGGCAGCAGAGCGACGATTTTCCTTACGCTCTTCAGCTGCAGCGGCTCGCTAAAGGGCGTTAGCGACGATTTTCAGCGCTCTCTTCTCCACAGTAGAACTAGAGGCCCTGCAACTCATAGGAGCCTCACCTGCAGATAGAAACCCTCGCTGGGAGGAAACAGGAGGCTGGTGGTGGAGTCTGATGTGTCTGAGACTCCTGCAGGAGGCTAGCTCTCTTCTAGCCCTTGGGTGATTGCTGTAGCCAAAATAAAAAGTTCCTTCAAAGTCCTTTTCCTCTTCTTCCAAGTCCAGTAGTAACCACTGCAGGCCAGTCCAAGAAACAGCACACAAGCACAAGGACAGTCCTTCTCCTGCAGATTCCTTTAGTTTACACAGACAGAGGTTCTTCTTGTTGTCCAGGAGCAATACAAATTGTAGGGGTTTCAGCACAGATATTTATACCCCTAAAGTCTTTGTTCTAAATAGTCACAAGTCACTGAACCCAGCCAGAACCAGTTCTGCTCAGTCCTGGTGCACTTTGTTTACCAGGCTGCTTCTTTCCTTTCAGAGTGCAGGGCAGAGACATCAGACGCACCACAGGAGGTGGAGCCAGCATTGTGGAGGGAAGGCACAGCCCTATTCAGGTCCCAGGTGCATTTCCTCCCACTCATCTAGATGCAGATCTCTCTATTCACCACTGGGACACCTCACCCTGTCTCCTGGAATTCCCCAGCCCTGTCACTCCAGAACCAGACAGCCAATACACATAACAGCAGAGCACACTGGAAGGCTTAGGCAAGAAAATACCTACTTTATAAAAGTGGTATTTACAAACACAGAATATAAAAATAAACTTAACTAAAAGATGTATTTTAATATTCTGAGCTCAGGCATACTAAATTCGTTTTTCTGCCATGTTCAATGGGTCAGTTAGGACTATAGAATGTAATATCCAAACCTCCCATTCTGGCCTATGGAGTACAGGTAGCCTTACAGTAGTGAAAAACGAAATTGGGTGTAATTCACTACCAGGACATGCTACAGACATCAGAGCATGTCCTACCTTACACATACAATGCACCCTACCATAGGGCTGGCTTACATGATGCCAAGGGAAGGTTCAGGGGCTGGGAAGTGGGTGCACTTCACAGCCAAGATGGCAGTTCTGAACTGCACACAGACACTGCAGTGGCAGGTCTGAGACACACTTTACAAGCTGCTTCTGTGGGTGGCGTAAACCAGCGCTGCAGGCCCACCATCAGCATTTGGTTTACCAGCCCTGGGCACACACAGGGCACGCTACTAGGGACTAACAAGCAAACCAAATAAGCCAATCATGGATATACCAATTCACATGTCATCTTTACACAGGGAGCATTTGCGCTGTGGCACTGAATGGCAGTGGCACAGCGCCCAGAGCATCTATTACCAGCAAAAACAGAGGAGACACAGCGAAAAATGGAAGGGAGACTCATGCCAATGGTGCCAGGTCTAACAGTCAACATACAGAGTTACAAAAATCTATAATGAGTTATTCAGTGCAAAAAACATATCAAGACACATATAGTCTTAATACCTTTTCTTTATTTTTTTACATCCATTTTCAAAAAGGAGCAGCCCCTTGTTTTTTAGACTGAATTATTCATTACAGTTTTTTGTTATTCTGTATGTTGACTCTGTTTTAGGATTTAGGACCAGTGTAAAGTGTTTCCATTAGACTCATAGTCAAGCTAAGGTGTTTCTTCTGCTTGTTGAGCCTTAGTAGTTACAAGAGCTTCTGTATCCCAGGTATTGGTGCAGGGAAGCTCAGGAAAGGCTCAGCAGCTTGAGACTTAGTAAAGCAGCCCAGCTAACCTCTTGGACTCTCGGTGACCTCCTCCTGGGGAGTTGCTCTCACATTGGACCCTTGGTAGGCAAAATTGTAAACCGGGCTGGTACAGTCGCTGCCTGCAGATGCAGGGGAGTGAGTGTCTCCTCCACTCCAAGGGAGATCTTTGCTGGTTGTTGAGATGCTGGACAGTCCTCCAAGAGTTTAGGGAGGATGTTCAGCTTATGGAAAAGTCAGTCTCTGCGATTGTCGAGGGGCAAGCAGCCTGGCAGGGTTTGGAGCCTATACTTGGTGCAGGTACTCTGTTCTCGCTCTGTCAGTCCTTCTTTGTCCTTCCTCGGTTCCCAGTAGTCCAATCTGAGTTCCTGGTGTCAGGGGGCCACCTACATACTAAATTTAGGGGGTTAAAGGGATTGGAAGGCATTTGCCAAAATGCAACCCACCACCGGAGTGCCAATACCCACACACGACCACTTCCTGTGGAGAGTGGGCATAAACCTGTCTCAGAGTTCCTAGTTCAACCAAAAACAAGGTGATGGGAACCAACTTTTGTTGTACACTTCAGGTAAGCCACCTTAGGGGTGTGTCTAGCCTGAGAGTGAACACACCTTCTGACTAGCTAATTTTTCCACATGTCCTGGTGCCAGATGGGGTTCAGGACAGGGAATGGCATCTCCCAGGTCTAGGGGATGCCGGGGTTGCATATCAAAGGCAGTAGTTGCTTTGAAGCCTCTGACAATGATATGCTAAATCGCTAGCATCCTGCTAGAGGAAATTTGATCACCTAAAGTGGGTCATAAACTCATCTGTGGTGGCAGGCTGGGTGATGCCAGTCAGCCAGCACACTAGAGGTCTAGTAGATGTTCCGGGGGCCACTCTAAGTTGCCCTCCGGGTGCATATCACAGGGGCATATCTCGTCATGCAGATATTTCCTCACATATAATATAATGCACCCTGCCTTTGGGCCCTAAGGCCATCTGCAGGGGTGCCTTATATATAGTATAGTAATAATCAAAGGGAATGGATCACTTGTAGCTGGCACCAGGGTTTGGATAGTTGTTGCCGATATTGGTAAAAAACCCTCATTCACGTAAATTAGTTCGTGGGCGGTATATCTTGGTTCTCCGCCTTGATATTTAGATACGTGACAGCATCTTCATCGGGTTTTTCCCATGCTTCCTCCAACCCGGAGGGAACCACTGGCCGTTCCAGTAGTGATCAGGGAAAAAAAGGGAAAAATACAAAAGTGTGAGAAGTGCTCAGGTGTTGTGATAGGTTAAAAAATTCCTCTGGCTACCTATATTCAATTTTATTCCATTAGGTGCAGGGAAAAAAAGATAAAAAACAGCTAGTTGCAGAAAGGATAGGTGATGTATTCGCTGCAGTTATTAGTCTGAGTGATCGGTCGACATGTTTCAGCCCCTAGAGTGCCCGAAAGGGTCGGGGGGCTTTCTTCAGGACCTCAGGTGAAGTGGAATTGGATGGTATCCAATGTCTGTTGGAAGTTCCAAAGTTAATCACTTGGACTTCTGTAGGGTCAATACCTATGTATAGGGGGGAGGAGGAGAGGTAGACACAGGCGTCCTGAGTTGGTATGAGGAGGATGGTTTTATCCAGTGTCTAGCTGAAATCGTAATACATAAGCAATTATAAATGGCAAATCTTTGGATACATATTGGTACACATCTTTCACCAGCAAGTGGAGATTCGAACCGTCTATATTGTAGACATGTGAGTTAAGAAAAATGAGAAATCGTGATTAAAAAGTTAAGGTTTAAAAGTTAGCACAGATAATGTTATTAGTAGGAACATAGTGAGAACACATTTTGTTGTTGTGAAATTAGTATTCGTAAGGAATGTTAGATGTAGCCCTTAGATAATGATAAAGTTATGCCCAGAACGTCATAAAACGTAAGTATGACGAAGTCGAGGGAGAGCTGTCTCCGTTCAGTGTCAGTATAACATGATGCTAAGCACGAAGAGGTGTAAACCCCTGGTCGTGTCAAGAAACTAAGTTAAATGCAGTCATTGAGCAATAAACAATTAACAATAGACAGTAAACAGAAAACGGGGCATACACGGAGTCGCTGCGCTGCGCATGCGTTAGTGTAAGTGGCATGTGTAAAGTACCTCGGGGGTTCCGATTTAGAACTCCGTGGGGCGGAACAGGCAGCGATATTGCTGTTAAGAGAAGAAAACAAATACAAACAATGTAGAGTATGGCAAGGTGCTCAATAACGTTACGTGTCTTCTATGGCGCTCCTCGTACCGCGGCTCTGGTGCAGTCACGACTTGTGCTGGCACTGGTTTCCTGTTTACTGGACGTACCCGGGAGGCGGGATTAAATGCTGAATTGAGTGCCGTGGAGGAAAGACTATTGGTGTTTTTTTGAAGAACTTTATAGAGATGGTGGATTTTATTGGTAGCCACGAGTTTCAAGTAATTGAAATACTTAGAGCAAAGTACATTTCAAGTGTAAGTAATATATGACAAAAAGGCAGTTTTAGTTTTGAGAGAGCTCATGCATGGTTTGCTCACGTATTAGTGCCTCGCAATACTAATGATTCCTTTGTTGACGTGTGGAGGAATGGTTTAGGAAAATACATATTCTGATCTCCAATAGGGTGTCTGTATGTATTGGCAGGCAGATACTCAACTATACGCTCAACCAAGGGATATCATCGTTTAATCCTTGTAAGTTGGTCTTCAAGCGGTGGACCCATCTTTGTTCCTTCTCGAAAAGTAATTTTTCTGCATTAGATGTTCTGGAGGTGAGGGTTTCGAGTATTAACCATTTGAGATCGTTCACTGTGTGTGGGTGATCAATGTAGTGACTGCTCATTTTAGTTGTTCCTCGTCTGCATTTTACGTTGCTCCTGTGTTCACAGATTCTCTCTTTGACTTTGCGACAAGTCATCCCAATATATCTGAGATTACACGGGCAAGTAATCATGTAGATGGCATGACTCGTATTGCAGTTTGTATGTTGTCTTATTGACCAGGTCATTTGTGGCAGTAGTTCTATGGTTTTGGTAGTTTCTGTGAGATGACATACAGAGCAGTTACCACATGGGAAATGGCCAGTTACTGGTGGTAGGGTCCACAAGGTGTTCTGAGACAACGTCGGCCTGGGATCTGGTGGGCGTGTATGTACCAGAATGTCTCTGTAATTCCTTGTTCGTCTATTCAGGAACATAGGTTTGGGCCAGTTCAAGGTGCCTGAAGTGAGAATGCGCCAGTTTTTGTTGATGATCTTCTTTAATGAGTTAGTGACAATGCTGTATGTGGTGACGCAGGTCAGTTTGTTTACTGTAGTAGTTTTTGAAGTCGTCTCTAGAAGACTCTCCCTTGGTTGGTTTCTTGCTCTTTTCTGGCATTTCTTGATTATTTTCTCAGGGTAGACTCTTTTACTGAGTTTGATGCTTAGGTCTTGTGCTTGTGTTTTGTACTCGCTGAGTTCGCTACAGTTCCTTTTGAGTCGAAGAAACTGACTGTAGGGCAAGTTTTCACGCAGAGGGCGTGGGTGGAAACTGTTGAATGACAGTAAGCTGTTCTTGGCCGTCTGTTTAAAGTAAGTTTTTGTCTTAATGACATCGTTCTCTACATATATAGTGAGATCTAGAAAGTCAAGCTGTTCCTTGTCTGCAGTATAACTTGAAAAAAAGGGAAAAATACAAAAGTGTGAGAAGTGCTCAGGTGTTGTGATAGGTTAAAAAATTCCTCTGGCTACCTATATTCAATTTTATTCCATTAGGTGCAGGGAAAAAAAGATAAAAAACAGCTAGTTGCAGAAAGGATAGGTGATGTATCCGCTGCAGTTATTAGTCTGAGTGATCGGTCGACATGTTTCAGCCCCTAGAGTGCCCGAAAAGATTGGTCAGCCATTTCTTGGAAATGTACCAGAGACTATCTTGTCCTTATAATTAAGACTGCAACTAGACTGACTGAAGCTCTCACCATCAAGATTCAACTAAGCGAGGCCAAACTAAAAAGTATGGTACATATCACGGTTTACAAAAAGAAGCTAGAAGAGATTAACCGTGAGATGAACGAAACCAAGGAATACCTCACACAGAGCAAGATTAAGAAACTAAGCAAAGATTTAAAACGATTCTCTATGGAAAAAATGCACCCGTACAGTAAAGATGACTACGAGGCACCCAACTACCAGTCAGACAACGAGTCCAGTGGCAACTCTTCTAACAACTCAGATTTTAATTACGAAGAGACCATACAACAACATAAACAAAGAGGCTCTAACAGACGCCAACAAAGACGGAGACCAAACAGCTGGCGTAACCCCCCCTTTGGGGAACACCCACTCCCTCTCTTCCACCCCTTTGCGCAGAACTACCAAGGCTGGCTTAATCCCTACCAAACAGAACCACCACATCTAGGACCCTTCATGGGACCCTTCACTCAACAGCCTTTTTTAGGGATAGGCCGATCCAACCAGAGAGGAAGAAGGAGAGGCGTCACTTGGACAGACCAAGAGAGGCAAATATTAACCAGGAGCATGCCCAACATGACCAAAGAAAAACCAAGCACGAGCACGACTCATTCATATTCAACCTCTACGATATTACCCTCTCGGAAGAACAACAATCAGTGCTTAACAAAGGCCTAGGCTTCGTACCTACTCCACCTCTAGACATCTTTAAACTACAAAGCGAAGTGGCACAATTCTGTAGAACTCTTAAACTGAAGGCCTTCTTCCAAGATAAAGAAGACAATACAAACACAGGAGATACCTCTCTGAGACCCAAATCAACGTTCTGTCCTGCAAACCACCAAATTCCGGTTAAGATTCAGGCCTTCGAACAAGCCATTATGAAGGAGATTAATGAGCTTGGTAAGTCAGTCAAAAAACCGTACATGAACACCACAACCATAGAAAAGAAAGCCCTAGAAGAACTCAAATCACATCCTAACATCGTAATCAAACCAGCTGATAAAGGTGGAGGCATAGTGATTTTAAACAAGGAGAACTACAATGCACAGTGTCTTGAGTTGCTGTCTGACAATAAGTTTTACAAAATAATATCTGTCGATCCGACACCAAGACTACAGAGAACGGTCAACCTCATGGTTGAAGAAGCTGAGACCAACAGCTGGATTTCCAAGAATGAAGCTTCCTTCTTACGTACCCCACTCCCACGAACACCATACTTCTATTCTCTTCCTAAAGTGCACAAAGCCAGGCAACCACTACCAGGACGTCCTATAGTCTCTGGGATCGGTTCGGTTCTTGAACCTCTCTCTCAGTTCGCCGATCAGTTTTTAAGACCTATGGTACAACGTACACCCACGTACCTTAAAGACACTCGAGATCTTCTTAACCTTTTAGTAGACCAAAACTTTTCCAGTGAGACTATGCTACATGTGGGACTCGATATCGAGAGTTTGTACACGAGCCTACCACAACAAGCTACACTTAACACTCTCGAAAATCTACTCTTTGAACACGATTGGCCATATCATACACCTAGGCATTTTGTATTAGAATGCTGCAGAATGGCTCTAACCGAAAACGTTTTTGAATATGAAGGTACCCTCTATCAACAATGCCACGGTACTTCCATGGGAAGTACCTTCGCTTCAAGTGTGGCGGGTCTCTACGTGAGCAACTTTGAGAATACCTTCATACAAAATGATAAGAACCCATTCCTTTCCAAAATTCTTTTCTGGAAAAGATATATAGATGATGTCATCATGTTCTGGGATGGCACAACTGAGACTCTACGAGAATTCCATGATTGGATTAATACCCAAGATCCCTGCCTCAAGTTTACTTATACTGCAGACAAGGAACAGCTTGACTTTCTAGATCTCACTATATATGTAGAGAACAATGTCATTAAGACAAAAACTTACTTTAAACCGACGGCTAAGAACAGCTTACTGTCATTCAACAGTTTCCACCCACGCCCTCTGCGTGAAAACTTGCCCTACAGTCAGTTTCTTCGACTCAAAAGGAACTGTAGCGAACTCAGCGAGTACAAAACACAAGCACAAGACCTAAGCATCAAACTCAGTAAAAGAGACTACCCTGAGAAAATAATCAAGAAATGCCAGAAAAGAGCAAGAAACCAACCAAGGGAGAGTCTTCTAGAGACGACTTCAAAAACTACTACAGTAGACAAACTGACCTGCGTCACCACATACAGCATTGTCACTAACTCATTAAAGAAGATCATCAACAAAAACTGGCGCATTCTCACTTCAGGCACCTTGAACTGGCCCAAACCTATGTTCGCGAATAGACGAACAAGGAATTACAGAGACATTCTGGTACATACACGCCCACCAGATCCCAGGCCGACGTTGTCTCAGAACACCTTGTGGACCCTACCACCAGTAACTGGCCATTTCCCATGTGGTAACTGCTCTGTATGTCATCTCACAGAAACTACCAAAACCATAGAACTACTGCCACAAATGACCTGGTCAATAAGACAACATACAAACTGCAATACGAGTCATGCCATCTACATGATTACTTGCCCGTATAATCTCAGATATATTGGGATGACTTGTCGCAAAGTCAAAGAGAGAATCTGTGAACACAGGAGCAACGTAAAATGCAGACGAGGAACAACTAAAATGAGCAGTCACTACATTGATCACCCACACACAGTGAACGATCTCAAATGGTTAATACTCGAAACCCTCACCTCCAGAACATCTAATGCAGAAAAATTACTTTTCGAGAAGGAACAAAGATGGGTCCACCGCTTGAAGACCAACTTACAAGGATTAAACGATGATATCCCTTGGTTGAGCGTATAGTTGAGTATCTGCCTGCCAATACATACAGACACCCTATTGGAGATCAGAATATGTATTTTCCTAATCCATTCCTCCACACGTCAACAAAGGAATCATTAGTATTGCGAGGCACTAATACGTGAGCAAACCATGCATGAGCTCTCTCAAAACTAACACTGCCTTTTTGTCATATATTACTTACACTTGAAATGTACTTTGCTCTAAGTATTTCAATTACTTGAAACTCGTGGGTACCAATAACATCCACCATCTCAATAAAGTTCTTCAAAAATACACCAATAGTCTTTCCTCCACGGCAGTCAATTCAGCATTTAATCCCGCCTCCCGGGTACGTCCCGTAAACAGGAAACCAGTGCCAGCACAAGTCGTGACTGCACCAGAGCCGCAGTACGAGGAGCGCCATAGAAGACACGTAACGTTATTGAGCACCTTGCCATGCTCTACATTGTTTGTATTTGTTTTCTTCTCTTAACAGCAATATCGCTGCCTGTTCCGCCCCACGGAGTTCTAAATCGGAACCCCCGAGGTACTTTACACACGCCACTTACACTAACGCATGCGCAGCGCAGCGACTCCGTGTATGCCCCGTTTTCTGTTTACTGTCTATTGTTAATTGTTTATTGCTCAATGACTGCATTTAACTTAGTTTCTTGACACGACCAGGGGTTTACACCTCTTCGTGCTTAGCATCATGTTATACTGACACTGAACGGAGACAGCTCTCCCTCGACTTCGTCATACTTATGTTTTATGACTTTCTGGGCATAACTTTATCATTATCTAAGGGCTACATCTAACATTCCTTACGAATACTAATTTCACAACAAGAAAATGTGTTCTCACTATGTTCCTACTAATAACATTATCTGTGCTAACTTTTAAACCTTAACTTTTTAATCACGATTTCTCATTTTTCTTAACTCACATGTCTACAATATAGACGGTTCGAATCTCCACTTGCTGGTGAAAGATGTGTACCAATATGTATCCAAAGATTTGCCATTTATAATTGCTTATGTATTACGATTTCAGCTAGACACTGGATAAAACCATCCTCCTCATACTAACTCAGGACACCTGTGTCTACCTCTCCTCCTCCCCCCTATACATAGGTATTAACCCTACAGAAGTCCAAGTGATTAACTTTGGAACTTCCAACAGACATTGGATACCATCCAATTCCACTTCACCTGAGGTCCTGAAGAAAGCCCCCCAACCCTTTCGGGCACTCTAGGGGCTGAAACATGTCGACCGATCACTCAGACTAATAACTGCAGCGGATACATCACCTATCCTTTCTGCAACTAGCTGTTTTTTATCTTTTTTTCCCTGCACCTAATGGAATAAAATTGAATATAGGTAGCCAGAGGAATTTTTTAACCTATCACAACACCTGAGCACTTCTCACACTTTTGTATTTTTCCCTTTTTTTCCCTGATCACTACTGGAACGGCCAGTGGTTCCCTCCGGGTTGGAGGAAGCATGGGAAAAACCCGATGATGATGCTGTCACGTATCTAAATATCAAGGCGGAGAACCAAGATATACCGCCTACGAACTAATTTACGTGAATGAGGGTTTTTTACCAATATCGGCAACAACTATCCGAACCCTGGTGCCAACTACAAGTGATCCATTCCCTTTGATTATTACTAGATTGCTGGAAGCCGAATGGTTCGCAGCCTCTTCTTTTTCCCTCCCCCTGATTGTTATATATTTATATATAGTATATTCAGTGTGCATGGGCATGGTTTGCACTATCAACCGGCCTGCAGTGGCAGTCTGCATGCAATTTTTGTGTGGGTCTCTTAGGGTGCCATAATACATGCTGCAGGACTTAGGGACCCTCTTTAGAACAGGGATACCACTTACTAGGGACTTACATACTGCTAAAGGCCTAGTCAATTGTGGGACAATTAGACATTTACCTTGTATTAAGTTAAAGGACATTGGCACTGGGGCCTGGTTAACAGGGACCCATTGCACTTTCAGTTAAAAAGTACCAGTACTAGGGCAGCGAGTGGGGGTGACCATGTCAACAGGAGGCACGTTCCTACACAACCTCCACGTCTCCCCTCCCCCAATGAATGAGAATGAGACTAACCTTTTCCTAGAGAGTCTTCATTGTCTTAGTGGAAGAACCTGAAAAGGCCATCTGCAGTGGTATGATCAGCCCCAGTTCTGTGTTCCACTGGAAAATGAGATGGATCACCTCAATAATTTAGAGCTTATCCCCTTCATTTGCAGCAGTGTATTAAAGTGCCCATTTTTGTATGGTTGCCCCCCACTTTTTGCCTAAATGTTGATGCTCTTTGACTGAGTGTGCCCTGGGTTCCTGCCAACCAGGTACCCAGTGCCTGTGTTCCTTCCCAAAACTGTACTGTGTACCGCCAGATTGGCACCTCTCTGGCCAAGTGTAAGTCCCTTGTAAAAAGTACCGTAGGTATGAAGGGCTCTGTGACCAGAGAGGACTTGTGCCACCCTGAGAGGTCCTGTACCTTAACACCCACACACTGCCATTGCAGGCTGAGTGTTTTGGTGCAGAGAAAAGTGTCAAAATGGCACAATGGGTGCCATGCCTTCAGCCCACTGCCTATGGCATAGGTCAGCCAACCCTCTAGCTAGGTGCACTATGCCACTGGTGAGGGTACAGGTGCATGAGCCCTGTACCCTTACAGTGTCTAAGTCTATTCTTAGACATTGTAAGTGCATTGAAGCCATAAAACGTATATGGTCTGGGAGTTTGTCATTACGAACTCCACAGCATCATAATGGCTTTACTGAAATCTGGGAAGTTTGGTATCAAACTTCTCAGCACATTAAACCCACACTGATGCCAGTGTGGGATTTAATGAAAAATGTACTCACAGGGCATCTTAGAGATGGCCCCTGAAACACAACCTAACTCTAGTGTCCTCGCTGACTGGCTGCTCACCAGCTGCCACCCCAGACATTTTTCCTGACCACTGGGTTCGAGAGCCTCTCGCTCTCTGGGTCTAGAAACAAAACACATGCTGGGCAGAGGTGCCAAGCCTCCTCCCCCAGGATGGGCAGGGTCCACAAAGGGTAAGCTTGGGGGGGACCTAGCCAACCAGAGTGAAGCTTATTCCGCATCCCACTGAAGGGTGGCATAATAGGGGGTGTACCCACCTCAAGGAAGGGACCCATTGGTCCCAACTTGTACCTACCTGAAACACCCCTAAATCTAGTATTTATGGGCAACACCGAACCTTGCCTCCACAGACAAGAAGAAACAAGATAAAGAAGGACCGAAGAGACGTGCTGAAGGAAGAAGGCGAGGACAGCAACTGACTTGGCCCCAGCCATACCAGACTGTCCTCACATCAACCTGCTCCAGTGGAAACCCGGTGTGTCCTGCAACCAGCAGCCCCCCAGAACCCGGAGGACCTGCCCTGCCTTCAATGAAAAAACGTTGTCTCCTGTGAGCACCGGATTTGCTTACCAGCAGATCCTGGCTCCGGACAAATCTGCAAGTCTGCACCACTCTGCACCTGACGCCCACGGCCTAAGTTCGAGTGGCCCAGCTCCACGGGTAGGTCTGACCTGCCTCAAGTCTCCTGACGACCCCTATACCCCTATTTTGGGGGATCCCCCCGACTGCGACCAGAGCCATTAAGGAAAACCAGACGCCAAAAGACACCCCTGCACCTGACACTCCACAGCCTTGGTTGGCCCAACCGATGGCGTCCTGGACTCCCATGACATCCCAACTTACCTCTCTAACCGGTGGTCGCCTTCAGAAGATCTTCATCCCAGAGCCTGCAGTGTTTGTTGGAACCGAAGAATCCCTATTGAAAACAACAGTGCACCTCCAAAACAGCACTTTTGACCCAGCCGCCCTAGTGCCCCTGTGGGTGCACTTTGTGTGCTAACTTGAAACCCCTCTTTGCCCAGACCCTAACCCCAGGAGCTTTGCTCCCTCAACCTTGTGGCCTGCTTGTGAGCAGCCACCAGCCAGAGGCCCCCTATCACCCACTGGATAATATTGGGTCTCAGCACTCTGCACCCGGCCGCCCTAGTGCCGCTGAGGGTTCTTTTTGAGTGCATCCCTGAACCTGGGGAATCCTTGTTCTAGCCCCTGAAACTCAACCCTAAAGACCGTTTACTTACCTGCAAAACAATAACCCCAATTCTCTCCATAGGATTGCATTGACTGTTTTCCTCTGAAAAACGCCTGTGTTTTGTAAGGAAAACTAATTAACTGTGTTTAGATAACAAACTGTTTTACTCACCTTTTATCCAAGAAATCCCCTAGTGTGATATCTAGGAATATCACACTGAGTAGAAACAATAATCTGAAAAGTAACTTAAAAAGTAATTGCAAAGTACTGAAAAATATTTTCAACTGTTTCTGAACAATTGACCTACCTGTATCTACATTCAGCTGCATTATCAGAAAAGTACTAGTTTTACTTACCTGCACCAAGTCTGGCTTGGTTCTAAAAATAAAATATTTAAAATAGAAGTGAGAGAGACCCCTTTGACCAACCAGGGGAATAGGGTACTACTATCTGGTAGAAATTAAATTCCCGTGGTACAGTATAATCTAAAAATTAGTAATGTTGGGAAACCAAATTATTGTATTCAAATACACAGTACTAAGCCCATGTGCTAGGATATGTCTAGTTAATATAAATCATACCATTGTACAATACAGTGAAAACATAATGTTTTAATAAAAACCAGTTAAAAACAGACAAAAGCAGTTTATGATCCTGTCATAAATGCGTCTAAAACATACAAATGTCATATATACTTAAAGCAAGTTCCTCTAAATTCAAGGGCACAACTAATACCCCTTATTTAAGTGCAGTTTTCGGACCCTACAAAACACAATAGCTACATCTAGCAGTTAACAATCCCACAAATTTAGAACAGAGAGACAAAGACAGACAGTATAATTTGTCATTTAGGTAACACATCCGTTAATAAATTTCAAAAGGCTTTTCATACACACAATCTGTTAATACAGTGTCTACAAGAAAAGCTGTTCCCACAGATTGTGTTGTAGTGCTGCGTCGACGCGTTTCGATGGTTTGATTTAATTGTCCATCTTTTTCAAGACAAAAAATATTTCATCGTCTCTCTTATTGTAGGCACTGTTTGGTTGCCGTTGTGAAAGGATCCTGTTGGCAAATGTATCAATAATACAAGGTAATGTTTGTAACAACCACTAATTTTTACATTACACCTTCATTGTGTATTCTTTAAAATCATCCTGTGTTAAACATATTGTTATCTGTACATATGGCCATGTTCCAATTTTACTTCATCTTTGATTCAATAATTCAACTTTAGCTGGGACAATGCCAATCATATTGCCATGGAGGTGATATCTACATACACATCACACTTTTTCTTGTTATATCCTATCAAATGGGCTGCTCGGGCCAGAATAGCTTAAGTTATTCTTCGTATTGGGTGTAAATATTGGAATAGGAAAATACCTTATAACATATCTCGATCTCTTCGGATTCGTCTATTATCTATTTGTTCTCTATGGCTTGTCTCAAGACCATCTGAAAAATGTAATAATATGTGAATCAGGCTTTTGCCTTAAAATGAAATTCATGTCATATATTGTTGCGGTACTTCTGCCTCTTATTTTACTTTAAGAACCGCCTGATATCGTAGGTTGGGTAAACCTCATTACTTGAACGCTAATAAGCCACTTATGGCAAAGAGGGACAGATGTCCCTCCTTAAGTTTTCGCACAAAGTAAATAGATTTTCAAGTTATGGTATTTGTTAATCCAGAATTTTTTCATACATTTCTATACATTGTCACATCTAATCACCTTATTCAGCGATAGAGTTTGTTGTGTTCCGAGACACTTCTCCTTCGTCTTTTCAATGTGAGGCAAATTGATTCTTGCTTGTAAGCTCGTCCTCAATTTGTCTTTAGTAATTTTTACCTAAAATACGGACCATTTTAGTGAATCTGAGTATTGTGTTTTCATTACTACATATTATCCCAAAGCATAAGAGTTAAAATGCCTACTGTCTTATTTGCAGAAAACCGCTTGGCATGTTGTTAGAAAGTTGCAGTGTAAAGCGAAAACTTAAGGAGGGACATCTGTCCCTCTTTGCCATAAGTGGCTTATTAGCGTTCAAGTAATGAGGTTTACCCAACCTACGAGATCAGTGCGGTTCTTAAAGTAAAATAAGAGGCAGAAGTACCGCAACAATATATGACATGAATTTCATTTTAAGGCAAAAGCCTGATTCACATATTATTACATTTTTCAGATGGTCTCGAGACAAGCCATAGAGAACAAATAGATAATAGACGAATCCGAGGAGATCGAGATATGTTATAAGGTATTTTCCTATTCCAATATTTACACCCAATACGAAGAATAACTTAAGCTATTCTGGCCCGAGCAGCCCATTTGATAGGATATAACAAGAAAAAGTGTGATGTGTATGTAGATATCACCTCCATGGCAATACGATTGGCATTGTCCCAGCTAAAGTTGAATTGTTGAATCAAAGATGAAGTAAAATAGGAACATGGCCATATGTACAGATAACAATATGTTTAACACAGGATGATTTTAAAGAATACACGATGAAGGTGTAATGTAAAAATTAGTGGTTGTTACAAACATAACCTTGTATTATTGATACATTTGCCAACAGGAGTCTTTCACAACGGCAACCAAACAGTGCCTACAATAAGAGAGACGATGAAATATTTTTTGTCTTGAAAAAGATGGACAATTAAATCAAAGCATCGAAACGCGACGACACAGCACTACAACACAATCTGTGGGAACAGCTTTTCTTGTAGACACTGTATTAACAGATTGTGTGTATGAAAAGCCTTTTGAAATTTATTAACGGATGTGTTACCTAAATGACAAATTATACTGTCTGTCTTTGTCTCTCTGTTCTAAATTTGTGGGATTGTTAACTGCTAGATGTAGCTATTGTGTTTTGTAGGGTCCGAAAACTGCACTTATATAAGGGGTATTAGTTGTGCCCTTGAATTTAGAGGAACTTGCTTTAAGTATATATGACATTGGTATGTTTTAGACGCATTTTTGACAGGATCATAAACTGCTTTTGTCTGTTTTTAACTGGTTTTTAATAAAACATTATGTTTTCACTGAATTGTACAATGGTATGATTTATATTAACTAGACATATCCTAGCACATGGGCTTAGTACTGTGTATTTGAATATAATAATTCGGTTTCCCAGCATTACTAATTTTTAGATTATACTGTACCACGGGAATTTCATTTCTACTAAAAATAAAATACACCAAAGAAATATTTCTGATACAAACAATTGATCTTAGTGCAGTCTTTGAGTGCGTGACATTATACCTTGCCTGAGTGGGTACAATAAATGCTTTTAACTACCCTCTGATAAAGCCTTATTGCTCGTCCAAACAACCACAAATAGAGACTAAGGTATTATCTACTTTAACCTCTGTGAGTCTTTGGGGATCCACTGGACTCTGTGCACACTATATCTTACTTTGGTATAGTACATAGAGAGCCAGCTTCCTACAATCAGCCAACTGTGAGGCCTGAGGTCAGTTTGTATAAGGAAGTAAGTACCAAACAGGTATGTCTCAGCTTCTTCAGGAACCAAACCATAGCACAGGCTTCCCTCTCAATGGCATTCCAACACTGTTCTCCAGGGAATATCCTCCTGCTAATACAACCAACAGCCTGGTCCTGACAATCATCCTTGGCCTGTGATAGGACTGTTCCTATTCCATACACAGAGGCATTAGTCTGCACAATGAACTGCGTTGTTTAATCTGGAGCTATAAGAATGGGTGTTAAGCGCATTGTTTCCTTCAAAGTGTCCAAAGCCTTTTGACAGCTCACTGTCCAGTTTACTTTTTTTGTTGCTTCTTTGAGGTCATTTCAATGAGGAGTGCCACAATGGTGCCATATTGCTTCACAAATCTCCTGTAGTATCCATTGAAGAGAAGGAATGCTCTGATTTGAGTCTGAGTGGTTGGAGCTTCCAAGTCCAGAATAGTCTGGATCTTGGGCTGTGAGGGTTGAACCTGGCCTCCGCTTACAGGGTGGCCCAAGTATGCAACAGAACCCTGCCCTATCTGGCACTTGCTTGCCTTGATAGAGATTCCTGCTTGTTGCGGAGCCTCCAGGACCTTTCAAAGGGAGATCAGGTGATTCTGCCAGGTGGAGCTACAGACATTCCAACCCAGCAAGGACTTAGTTCACCAACCTTTGGAGGGTGGCATGGGCGTTCTTTAGTCCAAATTTCATCACAGTTAACTGGTAATGGCCATCTGGGGTCGTGAATGCTATTTCCTCGTTTGCTCCAGGGGTTAGACCAACCTGCCAGTACCCTGATGTAAAATGAAAAGTACTGAGAAATTTGGCTTCCCCAAACCTGTCAATAAAAAAGCCCTTGGGATAGGGTGTGCATCTGTCTTAGTGACAGCCTTGAGACCTCAATAGTCCACCTAAAACCTGAGCTGTGGTTTACCACCCTTGGAATGAGGTTTGGGGGCTAAGACCACTGGGCTGGCCCAGGGGCTTTCAGAGGGTTCACCCACCCCTAAATCCAGCATCTTGCTGACTTCATATCTGATGTTGTCTTTGACTTGATCAGATGCCTGTCCCCAGTGTCCATAACATGTGTGCACCAGATTGCCTGACCAGGGGTTCAAAGGAAAGATCTCAGCATACTGTATACTTCCTGCTTTCAGTTTTCTGTTGGGCAGTAAGGGTGTCTGAAAAGAAAACGCCCTCAACAGACTCATCTTTAGGGTTGACTGAGAGGAGGCCATCCTCATCAGTAGCCATCAACATGGTCACACCAGCCATTTCATGAAAAGGGTTTAGGCGGTTGACATGGATGACCCTTTGAGGATTCCTGCAACTGCCTAGGCCATTGAATTAGGTGACCTCTCCTTTTCTCTCTAGGATAGGGTAGTGACCACTCCAATTGTCCTGGAGTGCCCTAGGTGCCACAGGCTCCAAAACCCATACCTTTTGCCCTGGTTGAAACTCCACAAGTACAGCCTTTTAGTCAAACCATTGCTTCTGGAGCTCTTGGCTTGCCTCAAGGTTTTTATTTCCTGTTTCTTTATACTCAGCCATCCTGGAACGCAGGCAGAGTGCACAGTCCACAAAGCGTGGGCTCTTTGAGAGGTCCTTCCCTGCCTTCCCTCCCTAGACTCAGTGGTCCCCCAACAGGATGGCCAGACAGAAACCCAAAGGAAATAAAGCCCTCTCCTTTCTGCAGCATTTCTCTATAGGCGAAAAGCAGGAATGGCAAAAGGACATCTCATTTCCTTCTGAGTTCTTTAGGGAGTCCCATGATCGTACCTTTAATGGTCTTGTTGAATTTTTCAACCAGACAATTGGTTTGTGGTTGATATGGGATAGTGAAATTATAAGTCACACCACATTCATTCTACATTGCCTTTAGGTAAGCAGACATGACATTACTATCTCTGCCTGTAGCTGCTCCCTTAGGAAAACCCACTCTAGTTAAAATACTCAAAAGGGCTCTGGCAACTGCAGGGACAGTGACAGTCCTAAGGGGAATTGCTTCAGAATACATGGTGGCATTATTCACTACCACCAGTAGAAATTTGGTTTCTGGTGCTGTTTGAGGGTCAAGAGGATCAACAAGGCCAATCTCTACCTTAGCAAAGGGAATCCTAACCATTGGTAGATGAATTAAGTGGGCCTTTGGTTTGTTACTAGTCTTGCCACTGACTTGAAGGGTAGCACAGGAGCTGCAAAACTCCTTCACTTTCTGGGGCATACCTGGCCAGTAAAAGTGGGTGACTAAGGTACTCCAAGTTTGGTCTGGCCAAGATGCCCAGCTAGGGGGATGTCATGTTCTATAGTCAGTAAGATCTTCCTGTACTGCTGAGGCACTACCACTCTCCTAGTGGCACTAGGTTTTGGGTCTCTGGCATCAATGTAAAGGAGTCTCTCCTCCCAATAGGTTATGTGGGAGCCACTGAAATTTCCCTTTTCCTGGTCAGCAGCTTTCTGTCTCAGGCCCTTAAGAGTCAATCAGGTCCTCTTTCCCTCGCACAGATCTCCCCTAGAAGTTCTCCCTGGTCTTAGGAGCTCTGTAGTGTAAGGCTAAGTTCCCAGGGCTCAGTTCCCTCAAGGCCTGACAGGTCTTCTCCTTGAGGAGTGGGGACCTGATGTTGTGTCTCAAGAGAAGGTGATTTCCCAGCCTTCTTGCCTTTTCTCTTGGAGGATTGGGCCATTTTGTGCAGGCTCCAATGCCTCTTTTTCACCCTGGGCTTTGCTTTATGCTCTAGTTTTCACACACACACACATTCAGGTATTCCCAGCAGGGCTGCATGGATTCTCATTTCTACCTCAGCCCGTGCCGAGGTCTCCAGATCATTATCTAGTAAAGATTCTACTGGAATTGCAGAGGACAATGCCACATTCTTTTGGCCAGTAACCCCTCTGCAGTTGAAAGTCACCATAGTCATGGGATGAACCTTAGTAAAATTATCATAATTGATAACTGGATAAGTTCGGCCAACTATACACTGCTTTTAAGATGTAAGTTTTTCAATCACCATGGTGACACTTGCACCTGTATCCCTCAGTGCTTCTACTTCAACTCTAGTCATATGTGGTTTTTGTCTGTACTTTTCCAGGTTACTGAACGAGAAAGCCAGAAAAGCTATATCCTCCCCCCTTCAGATACAAAAGTACTTTCAGTGTGCTCCCTGGCCTGGTCAGGACATGCTAAGGGTCGCATCTGGAGACTCAGGACCAGTGTGGCTGCTGCACTAGTGTGAGCCTATTTGGTACAGGAAAGGTCCTCAGTTTTTTGTACGTTCTGCTTACAGTTGAAATATCAAGCTTTTTTGGGTTCCTACTTTTTGCCCTGTACCCATCCTTTGTTTGGAAAGTGTCCGTGGGTCCACCCTGTTGAACAGGTTTTTGGGGGCCTTTAGAAGACTCTTTGTGTTTTTTTCCTTTGTGTCCCACCTCTTTCCCCTGCACAGGACTGGTAACCCTTTCTTTTGGTCACACCCTGGGGCTTTCTGGGCACCCTTGTTTTACCTAGGGATGGGTGGGAAACTTTGCTCTGCCAGTAGAGTTTGCAGAGTTTTGCCAACTCTACTCTCCGTTGGGAGTGCGGGGCTCAACAAAAACTCTGATTCCGCTGCATTCCGAAGTTTGCCCCCGCCATCCACGGTGTGAGTCATGGATGTTGTTTAAATTATACACCCTCTCACATATGGAGCAGGCTCAAAGACAAAGCGAGTAAAAACATCCAGAAAGTGTGAATAACTGCTAATGACGCTCTCCCCGGGTCCATGCAGTCTGCCATGTCATCATACATAAAGAGGGTGTGTCAGAGATTCCGCTCCTAGCACATAAGTGGCACCATATGTTTGACCAAGCAAATGGTAACTTGAGGCAGCAAGCAACAGGCATAGGGCAATAATTAGACATTTTAAAATGTGTAGCCCTTCTGCTAGCCACATAATTGGTATATTTAGCTACTTGGAGCATGATTTATAAGAAATTGTATCCTCACCTCCTGAAGAGAAGGATATCTTTATAGGCAGAACTTCGCTGGTAGAGGACCTCCTCCACCCCAAAGGCCAACGCCTGACCGGGCCACAGGATGCTGGTCTTCCGAAACCAGCCATCTTGTAAGACCTGGGGTCACCAAGCCCTAAGGGGATAACGTGACTCGAGCGGCTGGGCACCCAAAGGCTTATGTGTATTGTAAAGCGACCATACAACACACACATCCTCTGAAACAGGGAACGCACCCAATAAGGGACGCCACACAGTAGAATTTATGCAAACAACTCAAGTTTATCTAAGCAGATAGGCATAAAGACAGTTCATTATATGTAAATGCAATTCATTAGATGTCAATGCAGTTCCTTATATGTAAATGCAATTCATTAGATGTCAAGGCAGTTCCTTATATGTAAATGCAATTCATTACATCGGTTAGCATCTGTTGCATCAATCATACATAACGGTGCTGTAGGCAGTACCTGGTGACCCTAGCACTATATTCACCAGATATTCCCTCTGAGGCCCTAGGCCACACTCGTATATCTTAACATCCGTTGTACGGACTGGGAATCGTAGTGCCACACCTGGGGTCTAGTGGGGGCTCAGGACCGACTTCGCGGGCTTCCCGCCCCTTTGGTACCCTTAGCGCCTCAGTGGGCGGTTACCGCGCTACTCGCAATAATTGCACCGTGAATCCTTGTGAGCAGAGCCTGCAAACGTAGCGTTACTCGTACTAATTGAGCCTCGAACACTTCAGAGCAAAGCCTACCAACACAGCGTTACTCGTAATAATGAAGCATTGAACACTTTAGAGCAAAGCTTACCTACACAGCGTTACTCGTAATAATGGAGCATTGAACACTTTAGAGCAAAGCTTACCAACACAGCGTCACTCGTAATAATGGAGCATTGAACACTTTAGGGCAAAGCTTACCAACTCAGCGTTACTCGTAACAATGGAGCATTGAACACTTTAGAGCAAAGCTTACCAACTCAGCGTTACTCGTAATAATGGAGCTTTGAACACTTTAGCACATAGCCTACCAACACAGCGTTACTCGTAATAATGGAGCTTTGAACACTTTAGAGCATAGCCTACCAACACAGCGGTACTAGTAATAATGGAGCATAGAGCACTTTGGAGCGGAGCCTGCAAACATAGCGCTACTCGTACTAATCAAGCTTCCAGTACTTCTGTGCAGTTCGTGGGGCACAACGCTGCTCGACAGTCTCGGAGGAGAGGGGCAATCCCTCGGCGGGGTGTCACAGTCTGGGGTGAACAGGGGGAATTCCCTCGGAGGGGGAATCCGGGTGTCGGGGTGCGGTGCCGCTCCCGGTCTGTAGGGGGCGCACCGGGTCCGTCCCAAGCCTCCCGGCTTACCTTGATCTCGACGTCTGGAGGCGTCCGACCCAGCTCCGGACTCCGCAGTAGATCCTTCCGCGACGGGGCAGGCCACGGCCTTACACACCTCTGCATGCAACTGCCACGGCAGCGACGGGGCCCCGGGCTTCTCCGCGGGCCACGCTGGGGCGATGAGGCACACTTCAGGCTTCCGGGCCGCAGCGGTGAGCGCGCTCTGGTCCCCGCACACACAGGGGGGGGGGGCAAATTAAGCGGGAGAGCTCCGCGCTCAACGGGGATTGATGCCGGGGATCCCAGGCCAGGTCAGGGAGCGCAGGGGTCTCAGCGCCAGTACCTGGTTGATCCCCAGCCGTTCCGCAATCAGCTTTAGCGTAAAGTTTCAGTGTTCAGGTTTGACATGAAGTCTCAGCATTCAGGTTCAGCATGCAGTCGTGACACGAGGTCTCAGCATTCAGTGTCAGCGTTCAGGTTCAGCATGCAGTCGTGACACGAGGTCTCAGCATTCAGTTTCAGCATTCAGGGGTGACCTGAAGTCCTGATGGCGCAGATATTTGCGGCGCCCTTGGGGGGGTCTGTTCCTGGGGGGGTAGGGATTGAGTTGGCGACTAGGTCCTTCCTAGTCAGGCTGAGCAGGGGTTCCCTGGGTCCTCCTACTGCTGTGCAAGATCAGTGGGCTTTACAGAATCCCTCACTCACTTAAGAGGCAGCCCCTAAATCCTGTCACTCTCAGAGGCATAAGTCCCTGGCTAGGCCCTACCGCCTAAAACTCCTGCGTGGATTCTCCAGCTCTGCTCTACCCCTGTCAGGCTCACCACCCGGTAATGCGCTGGTCGAAGAATCGGACTCCCGAGCTGCAGCACGACAACCGCCCATCAAGAACTCCACATCCCAGAAGGCCCGAGGGAATCACGCCCCACGTGACACGCTCACGCTGGAAGGAACGCATATAGGCGGGGACGCCTATGAAACGTCGTCGAATATTCCCGTATGGTTACCTGTCTTTGGCGAACGGCATTTCGCAATCCCCGGCTGGCTGCCTGTTCTTCGGCTCCCGGTGTTTGGCCCAAGGATTTCCGGGCATTTCGAACGACGTGTTTGCGCTCCTCAGCTCTCGGCCACTCCCGGAGCTTTGAGTAGAAGCGCGATGCCTACCTCCGACGCCCACGGATTTCCGGGCCCCCTGGACCATCGCGTCGGCGCTCCTCGGCTCTCGGTCATTACCGGAGCCTCGAGTAGTAGCGCGACGCCTATCTCCGATGCCCACGGATTCCGGGCCCCTGGATCATCGCGTCAGCGCTCCTCACCTCTCGGAGGTTCCCGGAGCTTGGAGTAGTAGCGCAACGCCAACCTCGGACGCCCACGGATTCCCGGGCCCCCATCCAGAATAACCAGTCCGCACGCCTCGGCTGTCTGGCGGTCGAGGGACAGCTCAAACACCACCTTCGCACACAACCATCCTGGCAGCGGTATCGTGAGTATCAACGACGCTGCCAGCACTCAATATCTCAAGGAAGATAGGAGGTGCGGTCCCCGCACCACACAAGAGAGGCGTGGGGAGACTTGAAGCTCAAGCTGCATTGGGCTGCTCCGTACTCCCAGACAATCGCACCTGTGTGGCCATCTTACGCCAAAAGTCCACAACCTACCACCGGTGAGTAGTAACTGGCTAGGTGCCTACGAGACTACGGCTAGAGGGGTCATAAGAGGCAGAGAGAGACTGCAGGTAAAAAGGAGAGAAACCAGGGATGGGTGCTACCGGGGGAGGTGGAAAGAGACTCCTCATCTCACTGTCTGTTTGTTTCGTTACAGGTCTCCCTCCCTGCCGTTCCTATCCTTCCTTCCCTCGCTCACCTGCCTCCTCCGTCCGAGTGTATCACACATTCTCCGGACTAGGGGCAGATGGGAGGTGGACCCCTATAGAGCTTCAGCGCCATCCTGAGGAGAGGACATCCGAGGGTATCCCGACAGAATTTTCGGCCCACGATATATTCTCCTCCCGATTGCGCTGAGACAGGCATGGCCACGTTGGAAGACGTGTTAGCCGCTCTGGCACAGGTGCAGGTAGAGCTCGCTGCTTCCAGGACCGAAACAGCCGAGCTACACGCTCGCCTTGATCGCCTCCAGAGGAACCCCTTTGATGCAGGGAACGTATTTTCTACCCAGACACCTCAGGTGGTGGTAGAAATGCCTGCCCACGTCCCGTTAGCCCCCCCGGAGAGGTTCCATGGTAACCTACAAAAAGTCCAGGTCTTCATGACCCAAGTCTTACTACACTTCCATTGTAAGCCTAAGCTCTTTCTCACCAACCAAGCAAGGGTGTCCTTCCTTATCTCCTATTTGGCTGGAGACGCCGCACAATGGGCCGTCCCCATCGTCAGAAGAGACGACGCCTTGCTGTATGATTGGGACAACTTTTGCGTGGAATTCGAAAAGACCTTCGATCGACGAGCAGACACCTTCTCCGCAGACCGTGACCTCCTTGACCTCAGACAAAGCAATACCGACTTCATCGGATACCTCAACAGCTTCTGTCGGTTAGTGGCAGAAACCGATTGGCCCGAAGCAAAACAGTCCGCCATCTTCTACCGAGGACTCACGGAAGAACTGAAGGACGTTATTGCCCAGATCGATCCTCAGCCTCGCACCTGTGCGGCCATGATAGAACTTGCCTCCAGGTTGGAATACCGGCTCCGAGAAAGGAAGGGGGATCACAAGAAGAAGGAGAAAACCCCTTCATCCTACGAACACGCCCGCGCTCCAGACCATGCGCTATCCCGGTCCGACCCCATGGAAATCGGAACGGTGAGAGCCTCGTTGACGTTGAGTGAACGTGACCATCATCGCAAGCAGGGCATCTGTCTCTATTGTGGCAAGAAAGGCCACTTCCTTCGAGAGTGCCCTGTGCAACCTAAGACCGGAAGACCTCGAGCAGTGCAAGCAGCACTGGTAACCGGTGAGGGAACATCGGGAAACTTCAGCGCTTGACGGACCAAGAAGGGAAGCCTTCAAGCCTTCACTACATCCCTTCTATGGTATTGGACAATACCCAGGAACCAGATCACTTCTTTATCGATGTGGACGCAGTGATAAATCAGCGTACAAAGACCATACGAGCCATCATAGACTCCGGAGCCACAGGCTGTTTCATGGATGAAAAAGAAGCGGAGCGGTTAGGTATCCGCTTACGGCCTAAGAAAACACCAGAACTTGCCTACGCTGTTGACGGCAAAGAACTGGAGTCAGGTCCCATCTGATACATTACCCCGTCCCTTAAGATCACCGTAGGGGGAGACCACAGCGAATGGCTTACGTTTAACGTTATTCAAGCCCCTAGGTGTAAACTTATCTTGGGATTACCGTGGTTGAGACGGCACGAACCGACCATAGAGTGGTCTACCAACTCGATAGCGTTCCGCTCCACCTTCTGCCAAACCCAGTGCGGACACTCTGCGTCCAATCCAGTCGTGGCACCTACGTCCCCCCTACATGTTGCCACAGCCGCCGAGAAGGAGATGACGCTCCCGGAACGGTATGCATCGTATAAAGAGGTGTTCGACATCCAAAAAGCAGAAGAATTGCCTCCACACCGGGAATACGACTGCCGCATCGACCTTTTCCCTGGTGCTGTGGTTCCCTGTGGCAGGCTCTACGCCCTCACCGGTCCGGAAACCAGTCATCTCCGGGAATACCTGGATACCTACCTGAGGTTGGGATACATTTGTCCATCACGGTCGCCTGCAGCGTCTCCACTCTTTTTCGTACCTAAGGCCAACGGCGAGTTACGCTGTTGCATTGACTACCTCGCCCTCAACGCCTTGACGGTAAAAAATCGATACCCCTTGCCGTTGATTCCCGTATTGTTGGAACAGGTACTAGAGGCGCACGTATACACCAAACTGGACCTCCGGGGGGCATACCATTTGGTGAGAATGAGGGAAGGCGACGAGTGGAAAACCGCCTTTAAAACGCGGTTTGGCCTCTTCGAATACTTGGTGATGCCCTTTGGGCTCTGTAACGCCCCGGCAGCCTTCCAGTTCTTTCTCAACGAGGTGCTGCGTGACTTCCTGGATAGGTTTGTCGTGGTTTACATCGACGACATCCTGATCTTTTCATCCGATCTGGAGAAACATGTTGTCCATGTGGGGCAGGTGTTACAGGCATTGAAGAATCACCGGCTGTTTTGTAAACTCACCAAATGTGAGTTTCATGTTACCACCGTGGAATTCCTCGGCGTGCAACTGACTCCCGTCAGACAGGTCATGTCCGACCGGAAGGTACAAGCCGTGGCCCAATGGCCCATACCACGCACCGTTAAGGACGTGCAAAGCTTCCTTGGCTTCTCGAATTTCTACCGCCGGTTTATTCACCATTTCTCACAAACGGTAGCCCCCCTTACCAGGCTGACTCGAAAATGAATTCCTTTCAGCTGGTCGTCGGAGGCTCAGACGTCGTTTGACCAACTCAAAACCGCCTTCACTTCCGCTCCCATCCTGCGACACGCCAAACCCGACCTTCCATTCATAGTAGAGGCGGACGCCTCCGACGCGGCCGTAGGGCCCGTTCTTTCGCAACGCCATCCGGACTCCGGACAACTCCATCCCGTCGCCTATATGTCCCGGAAGCTGAAGCCGGCAGAGCTGCACTACACTGTCTCCGAAAAAGAGCTGCTAGCCATCCGGGTGGCGTTCCTGGAGTGGCAACACTGGTTAATGGGCGCCCAGCATCAAGTAACAGTGTTCACCGACCACAGGAACCTCCAGTTTCTGCGGTCGGTTTGTCATCTCTCTCCTCGCCAACGGAGATGGATGCTCTTCTTCGCGGAATACCACTTTCTTGTCACATACCGGCCAGGTTCGCAAAACAGAAAAGCCGATGCCTTGTCCAGGCAGGACCTGACCGACCTCCCCGCTGTGGAACCCGACCAATCCATCTTGTCACCAGACCAGGTGGTGGGAAACATCGAAACGGAGTCCTTTGGGCTCGGAGTGAAGCGCGGAATCAAAACAGTCACCTGGAGGTCATGGTTGAGATGTCACAAGGAGTGGCGTTTGCAGCAAGGCATCCCCGTGTGCGGCTCAAGGGTGTTGGTCCCTACACTCAGTCTCCGGAAACTCGTCTTCACGTGGTGTCACGAACTGCCCTGTGCTGGACATATGGGGGGAATCAAAACTCTAGAGAAAGTGCTAAGACAGTTCTGGTGGCCTTCGGTAAGGCCGGACATCCTGCTTTGGGTCAAGAGGTGTGTCGTCTGCGCACAGATGAAAACCGATCATCGCAAACAACAAGGCCTCCTTCACCCGCTACCAACGCCTATGAATCCCTGGGAAAGAATCTCAGTTGACTTTATAGTGGGCTTACCCAAGGACCAAAACTGCATGGCCATCGTTGTGGTAATAGACTACCTCACCAAGATGGGACAATTCCTGGCGTGCAAGCAGTTCCCTACGGCGGGGACGCTGGCGAATCTCTTGCTGGTGAACGTGGTGCGTCTCCACGGCCTCACTCTCGGAATCGTGTCAGACAGAGGCTCCCAATTTACAGCTCGGTTTTGGAAGGTCTTGGTTGCCGAGCTGGGCATACGCTCGTCCTTGTCCACAAGTTTTCATCCCCAGACCGATGGTCAGACGGAGAGGCTCAACCAGACCTTGAAAAGTACCTGCGCTGTTATGTGGACGAGGCATCGGGTGCCTGGGTGGACTGGTTTTGGGTGGCTGAAGTTGCATACAACAATTCCATGCATTCATCCACACAACATATGCCCTTCTTTCTCTCCTCAGGGTATCATCCACGTTTCACCCCGTTCTTGCTCCCTCACGCTGGTATCAGCCTTCCCGATGTACAGAGCAGGCTCACCACGATTCGCGTGGCCGTCAAAAAGGCCCGCACGAACCTTCGTGTAGCGAAAACACGGTACAAGCTGACAAACATCGCAGGCCCAATCCAGTGTACCACAAAGGGGATAGGGTATGGCTGTCCACTAAGAACATTAGATTCAGGAAACCCAGCGTATTCAATCCCAAATACATCGGCCCCTATCCTGTGGTTCGCCATGTGAATCCCGTGGCGGTGCAATTGCGACTGCCTCCGCACCTGCACTTCCACCCGGTTTTCCACGTCTCGTTACTCAAGCCATCGCTGTGCCCGGTACGGAAAGTCCCACCTCCCGTATGGGTGCAGCAGGAACGTGAGTACGTGGTGAAACGTGTGCTGGACTCCAAGCTGGTGCGGGGCAAGCTCTGGTATCTGCTGACCTGGAAGGGTTACGGCCCGGAGGAGAACTCGTGGGAGCCGGCGTCGGCGGTCCACACCGATCGTCTGGTGGCTGCCTTCCATCGCAGGTGTCCTGCGAAGCCCGGGTCTTCACCCAGCGCCGCCTGAGGCGTGAGGGGGGGTGTACTGTCAGGCTCACCACCTGGTAATGCGCTGGTCGAAGAATCGGACTCCCGAGCAGCAGCACGACAACCACCCATCAAGAACTCCACATCCCAGAAGGCCCGAGGGAATCACGCCCCACGTGACACGCTCACGCTGGAAGGAACGCATATAGGCGGGGACGCCTATGAAACGTCGCCGAATATTCCCATATGGTTACCTGTCTTTGGCGAACGGTGTTTCGCAATCCCCGGCTGGCTGCCTGTTCTTCGGCTCCCCGTGTTTGGCCCAAGGATTTCCGGGCATTTCGAACGACGCGTTTGCGCTCCTCAGCTCTCGGCCACTCCCGGAGCTTTGAGTAGAAGCGCGACGCCTACCTCCGACGCCCACGGATTTCCGGGCCCCTGGACCATCGCGTCGGCGCTCCTCGGCTCTCGGTCATTACCGGAGCCTCGAGTAGTAGCGCGACGCCTATCTCCGACGCCCACGGATTCCGGGCCCCTGGATCATCGCGTCAGCGCTCCTCAGCTCTCGGAGGTTCCCGGAGCTTGGAGTAGCAGCGCGACGCCAACCTCCGACGCCCACGGATTCCCGGGCCCCCATCCAGAATAACCAGCCCGCACGCCTCGGCTGTCTGGCGGTCGAGGGACAGCGCGAACACCACCTTCGCACACCACCATCCTGGCAGCGGTATCGTGAGTATCAACGACGCTGCCAGCACTCAATATCTCAAGGAAGATAGGAGGTGCGGTCCCCGCACCACACAAGAGAGGCGTGGGGAGACTTGAAGCTCAAGCTGCATTGGGCTGCTCCGTACTCCCAGACAATCGCACTTGTGTGGCCATCTTACGCCAAAAGTCCACAACCTACCACCAGTGAGTAGTAACTGGCTAGGTGCCTACGAGACTACGGCTAGAGGGGTTATAAGAGGCAGAGAGAGACTGCAAGTAAAAAGGAGAGAAACCAGGGACGGGTGCTACCGGGGGAGGTGGAAAGAGACTCTTCATCTCACTGTCTGTTTGTTTCGTTACAGGTCTCCCTCCCTGCTGTTCCTATCCTTCCTTCCCTCGCTCACCTGCCTCCTCCGTCCGAGTGTATCACACATTCTCCGGACTAGGGGCAGATGGGAGGTGGACCCCTATAGAGCTTCAGCGCCATCCTGAGGAGAGGACATCCGAGGGTATCCCGACAACCCCACTGACCAACTGACTAGAAAATGTTCCCTCCCTCTGTTGAGTAGCCCTAGGTCAGGTGACCTCTATCCAAGGCGGCAAAAGTAAAAACCACACCTCCCTTCTAAAAGGTTCCAGCACATTCCAGGAGCTTCCCCATTCTACCTATGGGACAAAGAAGGTGGGCTGGTGTCGCAACATTGGTGTGTGATCCCAGCCAGCTCCTGGCAGCTAGGGTGCTACTAATGAAGACCACTCTGCAGTAGCAGGGGCCTGTGGCAGCCATCTTGGGAGAAGGGAGCACCTGCACCTTAACACTGGTTATTTGATCTAACATGCATTAAAAAAACGAAAAAATTCAGGGGAAAAAAAGGCCAAGTCCAACACAACCCCCTTCCAGCCAAAAGCCAGGGTAGACCGATCAATGCCTTGATGGGCTTCCCTGATTGGGGCGAGAAAAGGTGGATGCAGGCCCGCAACTGCAGGAGCACCCGCAGGTTCTCCTCCACTCTGGAATCCGATGGTTCTCTCTCAAACCTCCCTGGACCAACGAAGCCACCCCACTGGGGCTCCCTAGCTGGTTGTGGCCAGGACCGGCCCCTAGGCCACCCAGATGTCTCTGGCCCGGGTGGTCTTGCAGAGTGGGGGGCAGTAGCCCCAGGCCTGTAGTGCCCGCTGACCACTCCTCTCCTCCTCCTTGCAGTCCCAAACTGCCACTGGTCCTTCCACCTGGGGGCCGCACCCTCAGGCTGACCAGCCATCTGGGGCGAGGCTCTCCTCCCCCTATCTCTCCTTCTGGGGTTCCTCACCCTACTCCCATGCGAGGCACCCTCAGACCACCACTATCTCCCCAGTCCAGGGCCTTGACCCCTCAACTGGTACCCCAGCCTAGGGTCTAAACCCTTAGGCTGCACCGGTGCCAGGGGCGAGTCTTCCCTCCCCCTGCACCCCCTCCCAGAGTTCCGCACCCTCCCACCTGGAAAAGTACCCCTGGAAGACAATCCTGGGGGGACACTGTTTACAGATGCCCCACCCGCCAGGTCAGGCAACCCCTGAACCTGGCATCCCAGCCCAGGATCTAAACCCTGTGGCTGGGCCGACCCCAGAACCTCAGGAGCTCGGATTACAGTCGCCCCGGGTCCTCCTGACACTAGGGGCTCCCCCTCACCGGGCGGCACATCAGGACAGCCTTGGCTCCCAACCTGGGGCTCCCTTATGGAACTCTCCAGGCCCTGAGACTGCGGTTGGGGCACCTCGGGACACCTCCCCGTCTCACTCCTTCCTATGGATAGGACGTGAGGCCCTACAACCCTCTCTCTTCCCGGGGACCAAGTTGGGCTATTCGCCACCTCTCCCACCTCGCTGGGTTGGAAGATCCCTGCACCACTCCCTTCAGGGTCACTCCCTAATGCCTCCTCAGACACCCTGGCGATATCATCCTTGGGTAATTTTGGCTCTTGGGGATCTCTTGGTACGCTGCCACCATTGTCCTTATTGGACGCATTTAACTGGATAGCGCACAGTTCCAACTCCTTCAGCTGAAGCTCGTGCGCCATCTTCTTTTCTTCCATTGCCCATCTCTTGTTTTCTCTCTCTTGTTCCAATTTGGCCAATTCCCTTTCTCTCTCTTGTTCCAACTTGGCCGGCTCCCACTTTAACTGCCTCTCCTCCCTCCTGTCCTCATACTCCTTTGGAGACGCGCTCCTACTAGACCCTGTCCTACTACTGGCCCCAGAACGTCTCCCTGGGGGCACATTTTCAGACACATCTACATTGAGGATGTCTAGTACTTCCTGGGCGCTCTCCTCCTGAGGTGCATCTGGCGCCTCCTGTCCCTCATCCTCTCTCCCTGCTGGGTGGGCCTCTACCCATGCCCTTAATGCGGTACGGAGTTCCGGTACTTTGGCCCTCCGCACCCCAGGCACCCCCATCCCCTGCCCGAATTCCCTCAGTTGCCTTACAGTGTACCCCTCGAGGTCGGCTAACCGGAACTCCATCGTAACAGGTGGGGACCTAGATACTAAGGAAGAAAAACTCTAGGCTATGGGTGACAGTTGCAAGCTAACCAGGATTTTACACCCTCAGTCTGGACAGTGGAATGCAATCAGTGCAGTAATAACAGTTGCAGAGCTTCAATACAATAGGCGTTTAATTGTGGCGCCCTCTGCTTCACGGGAGGGTGCTGTATGGTCACAGGTCCTAATCCCACCGCTCGCCAACAATGTAAGACCTGGGGTCACCAAGCCCTAAGGGGGTAACGTGACTTGAGCGGCTGGGCACCCAAAGGCTTATGTGTAAAGCGACAATACAACACACACATCCTCTGAAACAGGGAACGCACCCAATAAGGGACGCCACACAGTAGAATTTATGCAAACAACTCAAGTTTATCTAAGCAGATAGGCATAAAGACAGTTCATTATATGTAAATGCAATTCATTAGATGTCAATGCAGTTCCTTATATGTAAATGCAATTCATTAGATGTCAAGGCAGTTCCTTATATGTAAATGCAATTCCTTACATCGGTTAGCATCTGTTGCATCAATCATACATAACGGTGCTGTAGGCAGTACCTGGTGACCCTAGCACTATATTCATCAGCAATTCCCTCTGAGGCCCTAGGCCACACTCGTATATCTTAACATCCGTTGTACGGACTGGGAATCGTAGTGCCATACCTGGGGTCTAGTGGGGGCTCAGGACCAACTTCGCGGACTTCCCGCCCCTTTGGTACCCTTAGCGCCTCAGTGGGCGGTTACCGCGCTACTCGCAATAATAGCACCGTGAATCCTTGTGAGCAGAGCCTGCGAACGTAGCGTTACTCGTACTAATTGAGCCTCGAACACTTCAGAGCAAAGCCTACCAACACAGCGTTACTCGTAATAATGGAGCATTGAACACTTTAGAGCAAAGCTTACCAACACAGCGTTACTCGTAATAATGGAGCATTGAACACTTTAGAGCAAAGCTTACCAACACAGCGTCACTCGTAATAATGGAGCATTGAACTCTTTAGGGCAAGGCTTACCAACTCAGCGTTACTCGTAACAATGGAGCATTGAACACTTTAGAGCAAAGCTTAACAACTCAGCGTTACTCGTAATAATGGAGCCTTGAACACTTTAGAGCCTAGCCTACCAACACAGCGTTACTCGTAATAATGGAGCTTTGAACACTTTAGAGCATAGCCTACCAACACAGCGGTACTCGTAATAATGGAGCATAGAGCACTTTGGAGCGGTGCCTGCGAACATAGCGCTACTCATACTATTCAAGCTTCCAGTACTTCTGTGCAGTTCATGGGGCACAACGCTGCTCGGCAGTCTCGGAGGAGAGGGGCAATCCCTCGGCGGGGTGTCACAGTCTGGGGTGAACGGGGGGGACTCCCTCGGAGGGGGAATCCGGGTGTCGGGTTGCGGTGCCGCTCCCGGTCTGTAGGGGGCGCACCGGGTCTGTCCCAAGCCTCCCGGCTTACCTTGATCTCGACGTCTGAAGGCGTCCGACCCAGCTCCGGACTCCGCAGTAGATCCTTCCGCGACGGGGCAGGCCACGGCCTTACACACCTCTGCATGCAACTGCCACGGCAGCGACGGGGCCCCGGGCTTCTCCGCGGGCCACGCTGGGGCGATGAGGCACACTTCAGGCTTCCGGGCCGCAGCGGTGAGCGCGCTCTGGTCCCAGGCCAGGTCAGGGAGCGCAGGGGTCTCAGCGCCAGTACCTGGTTGATCCCCAGCCATTCCGCAATCAGCTTTAGCGTAAAGTTTCAGTGTTCAGGTTTGACATGAAGTCTCAGCATTCAGGTTCAGCATGCAGTCGTGACACGAGGTCTCAGCATTCAGTGTCAGCGTTCAGATTCAGCATGCAGTCGTGACACGAGGTCTCAGCATTCAGTTTCAGCATTCAGGGGTGACCTGAAGTCCTGATGGCGCAGATATTTCCGGCGCCCTTGGGGGGTTCTGTTCCTGGGGGGTAGGGATTGAGTTGGCGACTAGGTCCTTCCTAGTCAGGCTGAGCAGGGGTTCCCTGGGTCCTCCTACTGCTGGGCAAGATCAGTGGGATTTACAGGATCCCTCGCTTACTTAAGAGGCAGCATCTAAATCCTGTCATTCTCAGAGGCATAAGTCCCTGGCTAGGCCCTACCTCCTAAAACTCCTGCGTGGATTCTCCAGCTCTGCTCTACCCCACTGACCAACTGACTAACTGACTAGAAAATGTTCCCTCCCTCTGTTAAGTAGCCCTAGGTCAGGTGACCTCTATCCAAGGCGGCAAAAGTAAAAACCACACCTCCCTTCTAGAAGGTTCCAGCACATTCCAGGAGCTTCCCCATTCTACCTATGGGACAAAAAAGGCGGGCTGGTGTCGCAACATTGTTGTGGGTTCCCAGCCAGCTCCTGGCAGCTAGGGTGCTGCTAATGAAGACCACTCTGCAGTAGCAGGGGCCTGTGGCAGCCATCTTGGGAGAAGGGAGCACCTGCACCTTAACACTGGTTATTTGATCTAACATGCATTAAAAAAACATAAAAATTCAGGGGAAAAAAAAGGCCAAGTCCAACACATCTCATAAAAGGGTCTCCCTGGTAGGTGGAAAAGCACCACCCGCCTCACACAAGCTGCTGCAGGAGCTGAGGTTTCGACCTACCAATAGGAAGCGGTTTCAAGTTTTGCTTAGGCAATCAAAATTCTAGCAGTTTTGAAGGGCAGGCTTCTAGACCAGCATGTTCGGGAGTCATAGTTTCCCAGAGACCCAAGACTGGACGGGGCACCCTCAGAGCTCTTTTGCTGGTGAGACCTCTCCCTTACACAGCCCTCCTCTGCTCTCACCCAGAGCTCTTCAGTCCTCACTTGAAGCTCCTCAGCCCTCACCCCGCCCTCCTCTGCCCTCACCTGTCCCTCCTCTGCCCTCACCTGGCCCTCATATGCCCTCACACAACCCTTTTTTGCAGAAATCTCTCCTTCACTCGGAGCTCCTCTGCCTTCCTCTGCCCTCACCCTGCCCTCCTCTGCCCTCACACTGACTTCCTCTGCGTTCACTCTGAGCTTCTCTGCCTTCACTTGGAGTTTCTTTGCCCTCACTCATACCTTTTCTTCTACACTCAGGTACCCTCTACGCACCCTCATACTTCCTCTAGTCACACTCAGATCTACCCTCCCTTACTACCTTCCCTCCCCTCCACTGCTGCACCAGGCCCCAGAAGTGCCACTGCTGGAGGGGGGACCTAACCCTGCCACCTGCTCCAGGAAAGCCGTTTTCTGAGCGATGGTCTTCTTTCAGGCCAGGGGGCCACGGGAGCAGGTAAGTGGCCAACACTGAGCCCTGGCATCATGGGCGGGGAGGGGCCATTGGGGCTTTAGTGGAACTGGTGAGAATAGGGTCCATTCGGGTAAGGAACTGAGGTGCTAGGGTTGCCTGGGGCCCTGGTGAGAGCAGGGGTCCATTGGGCTAAGGCGCTAGGGGTTCCTGGGGCCCTGGAGCTGCAGGGGTCACTAGGGTGCTGGGGCTACTGGGGATGCTTAGAGGCCCTTCGGTGGATCCCGGAAGGAAAAGGCATGAACAGAGTTGCTTGGGGCTCTGTGAGTTGGCTACAATAACAGAAGGGCCATGCGCTTCCACTCTCTTGACCTCATGGACAAAGGATGGCTGAATGCCGCCCACCTGCTGACTGGACAGTATGTCTCCTTGTACCTGAGGTGTCTGTCAGGCCTCTTGTTAAAGGAGCTTTGTGTCAATAGAGGGTGTTGTGGGGATTCTGCTCACGCACAGAACTATGCACAGGAAACCAGGACCTCAGTGAATTGTGGTGTAGCAAAAAACTCACCTCAGTACCCAGAACCCCTATCTGACTAGCATCAGTGTCTCATTCGTTCTCTGTATCATCTCGAAGCTACCAATGATTAGACAACCCAGAACAAGCGACTTAGAGTACTCTCAGGAATGGTGGGAATCAGAAACACCTTTTCGTTATTATTCTCATATCAGTCCACAACAAGAGACACAGAAAAGTTTAAAATGTTTATTTTTAACTACATGCTCTAAGGTGCAGTACTTTGGCTAATATAAGCAGGCAAATGATTAAAAAAAACCATCAGCATTGTTACAATACCATAGAAAATGAAAGGAGAAATCATATTAAAAATGATATTGGAAAACAAGTCCTATAATACTTTGTGAACTACCCTCCCTTGGCTAGTAAACTAGTTTTATAAACTAATAGAAGGTCTCTAGGTTTGAATGGGGAACCCCATACCTCAAAGATCAGCTTAGGTGAATCACATCACAGGATCAGCTCTGCTCTCTGTGTCGGGAAAGGTTTTCTCCAGGTGTTTGAATCATGCATGCAAATGCAATATTAAAGGCATCCGACTTTCAGATATTTGCAGCTGTGTGCGTGATATGTCTAGAGCGTGGGCCGATCAACCTGAATTCAACAGCATACATTGTTATTTGACCTTGACAGCTTCTGCACACAGTGTTCAGACTAAGGTTGCGGCGCACGTCTAGGGATGTGAACAACAGACCGTTCTCATGTGAAGAAAAAGCAAGCAAGCAGTTTTACTTGTAATAACAGCTACCTGTAGTGTTGTGTGCAAAAGCAGCAAAGTGGCAAGATGGCGTTTAGCTTCTAAAACGCTTATGCTAACATAGCAATGTGTGTACATAAAACCCTGTCTTCACTATAGGGGCACATTTAATTCAAAAGAGGCCTGGGGCGTGAATAACCAGGCAGCTGCTGAATGGAAGGCCTGGGGTGGAAAGGAGGACATGGATACAGATGATGTTGCAACGCTTTATACTGCTGTGGAAGAGGATTAGGGGCGGGACAGTTCAGCTCAGTCATCGAGCATAGGGTGGAGTGGAACACTGTGGAATTCCACTGGGTTTTTATGGAACTCTGTGGAATTCCGCGTAGTGCAACCCTGCAAACCCTACCCACCCCTAGTTTTGACCCTATGGTCAGCCTTCTTACCCAGCTCTTGGGGAGAGACTAACCCTAAGTACTCTAAATACTAATGCAGTTTTTCTGAAGTACAGTTACTTAACATATGCTATTTCATACGTAAATTATAAAGCCCATCATAATCCTGCACCTTACTTCCTTTCACTCAGCCGCCTAGCGTTTTGACTGAGAAGTCAACAAATTCTACCCAAGAATGACTCAAGGTTTTGTGAGTCTCCCTTAACTTAGTCCTGTACTCCTCAGTGGTGAGTCCAAATCCCTCAATCAGAGTATTCTTCATGAGGTCATAAGATTCCCCCTCTGTCTCATCCAGTGTCAAAAGTCTATTAATACACGTACCTGAGTACAACTCCCAGCTCAGAGAGTCACAGTATCTCTGGTGTAAACCAATTGGTAATATCATCCCCCTCAACATATTTAGGGACAATGTCTTTGGGATTTTGGGAATCAAAAGCTTCCTCTATCTCTTCCACTCATGGGTTTGAGACCCTTCTCAGCCCTTTATTTCTCTTTAGCCAGGATTTTGACTTTGAGGTCTGCTCTTCTGGCTAGTCTCTCAGGAATTGCTTCTTCTTCCTCTAGCTCTTCTCTGGACCTGGAGTTACCTGACCTCTTCTCAGTAGGGGAAGTTCTCTAGGTACAGTCTTAATTTAAAGATGCAGGAGTACCTCATCCCCTTCTCTAGTGAGTTTGGGGTGACAGTCTTCTTGAGTAAAGTCCCCACTGACAGGGTCACTATCCATCTCCTCCTCTAGAGGGGTGTCAGGATCCTCAGTTAAATGAGTGGCATCAAACTCTGCAAGTAGATCTTGGAGCTATGCTTTTGTTGGGTTTGAGCTGGTTTTGATTTTGCTGGCTGTACAGAGGTTCCTTAAGTGCTTCCTATTAAGCTTAAGATAAGGGGCCAGATTGAGTTACTGGGCTATCTCCTCTTGGCCAGACATTTTAGCACCATTGTGACCTTTTTAGAAAAATGGACTGCCATTCTAAAAATACTTTTTAAGACCTAACTGACTAGTATACTTTTTAAATCTCCTATACAATGGAATGGGGAGCTTAACACAAGGCACTAACAGATCAGAGTACACATTTTGGAAAGATTGAAAAAATGTAGAAAAAATAGTCGATTGTGGATTTCTTTATGGAATAACTTTTTGACAAAGAGATATCAGCAAGTGCAAAGTCTTGTACTCCACCGTTGATCCACCAATGTAGGAAGCTGGCTTTCAATGAAGTGTACCAAAATGAGGTGCACTGTGCAAAAAGTCTAGTCGCTCCCTAATTGGCTTACAGGGCTTAAATTAATAATCCTAAATGCTCTATTTATGGTAGTGTGGACAAGCAATTTAGGCTTATCAGAGGGTAGTGTTGAGAATTTGCTGTACACACAGAGTCAATAAATGAGACACACACTCAAGAAGAATCACAAGACCAATTTAGAAAATTACTAGACCTGAACAGAGTTATTGGCACTGCGCTAAGCGGAGTTTCTTTGACAGGCTGACTTTGCTGGTGTGTCAGTTCGCGTTGCAGTGGGAATGCGGAGTGCGTTCTCGCATTTCAAATCCCAAGCAAACAACACAATGTGGTTCTCATGTACATTCTCACGTTCAAAATCACGCGCGAATGGCACCATGTGGTCTACATGGGCGTGGCCATCTTGTTTTTCTGCTCTCTGTTACGGTTCTGGGCCTAAATTTTAATCTCTCTTTCATCTGTGTAGCCCTCCCCCTTTAAAACTAATCTACCCCTCAGTTTTATTTTTTATATTAGTGTGTGTCTTTGTGTTTGTGTATTTTAAGTTTTTGGGGAACAAAATCTTGTTTTTACAGACTTTTTATTTCCCCTTAGTTGAACTTCCATAGTTCTTTCTTCTTTCCTTTCCTTTCCCTTCCTTTTCCTTTTTCTTTTGAACCCACCCAGCGCCATGGCAGAGGCAGGGCAGCTATGTTGTGGGTGCTGCCGCCGCCCAGGTGTACAGCCTTAGGCGATCTTTGGTAAGAAGAAGTTAGCAGCAATGTTTTTTTGGGCAGTGCCAGCTCCCCTCTATGCTGGTAGCAGACGGAAGGTAGTGGATACCCCCTGCAGGAGCGTCGGCAGCGCTGGGGGCTGGTGCGCCAGTGCGTGCAGTGCACCAGTAAGGTTCGCCGCACCACCCAGCAGCTGATCCAACGCTGGGTTTATATCCTAGACCGGGAATTTGACTTTCTTGACTTGCTAGACGTCGAGATTCCTGGGCTCGGTGAGTATTAATAATTTATTTGTTGTGTTTCTGTTCTACAGTGTTAACATTTTGTTTCTGAATAGAATGCTGCTCACACTTAGATGTAAGTTATGTTTAGTTTCTTTTGGAATATTATTGTTTGATCTAGTTTTTAGTTTCTGTTAGGCAGGTGATCAGCGCTACCTAATTATACTCGTCATTGGCGCTCACTTTAGCTTATTAATTAGGAAGCCATTGTGGACTGTTCTCCTATCACTATAGTGTATCAGTATGTAGCGCGTTCTCCTTGTGACTTAGTTTGTTTATGTAGCTCGTACAGTTCTAAGTTATTTCACAGCGATGTGTAGTATGTATATGCATCTATGCACTGCAAAAAGAGAGAGACTGAGTTGGTCTATGAAGGGAGTTGAGAAATGGGAATAGAATCAAAGATCATTCACTACAATACATTAGTTCCAAATGTAGTTTTTGTTAAGGAAATGTGGAGTAGGGATTTCAGGATTAGTATGGGCAACTCAACGATAGTCGAAAGACTCGAAATATAGGTGATCTGTTCTAGAGATGTACAATGTGACTGTTTGCTTGTCACCACATTCCCACCTCCAAGTGTGTGATCCATTGATGGTGTAAATTAAGCCACACCTAAATAAATCACACAGCCTAGGGAAAAAGGGTCAGGGATTCGATGAATTGATGGGAAAGGGGATTTGGGGAAAGGTTTGACAAATACAAACACTTTACATGGATAGCATTCCTCTGGGCAATGAGCAGCACATCATTCATCATCAATCTATTGTGGAAGGAAACAATCGAATGAGTATTACAAAGTACAGATAAATGCATTGCAAGCAGTCCTTCTGCCACCGAGACCCAAGTAATCTGATATCTAAACATTCTGTCTTCTAGGTCGGGGAGTGAACCCACCCACCCACTTCTCCAAATATGATTGTTAAAAGAAAAATGATACTGTAATGCAAAATTAGGTGCGTTCTCCTCGGGAATGTCCACTCTTGTGTTCCTGTCTGGACTGGTCCGGTAGGTAAGCAGGAGTGTTGAGCTCTGCTTTCACCTTGTGTTCGTGCAGTAGACTAGAAGGCCTGCGGATTGTAAAACAGAAACTGTACTTTAGAGTAATGGGGAAGGACAGAAGAAAGGTAAGCTTCAAAAGGAGTGTATCAAGAAGACTCAGAGGAAGAGCACAAGGAAACAAGAGAGACACTCGGAGTTTCACTTTTTCCACAAGTCCAACAAAGACACACACTCACACACACACACAAGCACACATCAGAAGTTCACAAATAAAAGCACCTCTCTCCATTCCACATAGCTGAGTACTAGGCCTCAGTCTCATGGTTCTCATTTGAAATGAAGTCGATAACCTCTTGCTTCTAGCTGTTGATGAGGTAGCTCCCACCCTGAGTTCTTCCATCCTCTTCCTGACTCGAGTAACTCCGTTCCAGACCAGTCATCACTGACACCAGAGCAAGATGGCCGTGCATTGCACTGCTGTTGAACAACAAGTAAAGAAACATAATTGTAGTATTTTGCATAGGTTTTTGTTTGTTAACTAAAGTGTCTGTTCTGGTCTCTGAAGAACCAGAAAAAAGGAGTGGACCCTGCAATTAATTCTGGCTAAGTATTACACTCACCCAGACTTTATTTCCAATACCATATGCCAGCTAAAATCTTTTCCCACATCACACTCTTAGCCTCTCAAAGATGGCGCCCCTTTACACACGTCGTTTCTGACAAGCGTATCCGCCCAATATGGTTGCCAAATTCTGATGTGGTGCGGGGCAATGCTACAGACAATACGCCCATACTGGTTCAACACGCCCCTTGAGCGTCACTTCCTCCTCGAGGAACACGTATATTTTACCCTGCTGGCCTCTTCTAGATTACCGGTGGCAAGAATGGAGGGGTAGGCATACGACTCCTAGCAAGGTGACTGACTGTGAGTATTTTACTGCTGCTGCTCATTCGGGAAAATGCACTATAAAAGCAAAAAAAACTAAACAATACCGCATCCAACTGCGTAGCACCAGGGATGCACCAGGAGTGCAGAGAACAACCCGAACCCCACAAGCCCCATGGAGGACCAGCCAGGATCCCCGGAGTCGGGGATGGGCAAGGAGAAGAGGAAGAGGAAGATGGGGTTCATGCCGCAGGAAGACCGGATCATCGTCACGAAGGTTATAGAACACTACCCAGAACTGTCCGTCACCTCCTCTGCGTCATTGGCAACACAAACGGAAATATGGCAGTCAATCGTCACCAACGTGAATGCAGGTGGAATATCGAGGAGGTCAATGGAGGAGGTCAAGAGGCGCTGGCATGAAGTGCATAGCCAAACCAAGGAGAAACTCGCTAACAACATGAAGGCAGCAAAGGTGACTGGAGGTGGGACTCCTGCGCCACAAGAGGAGCTGGATGAGCTGGAGGAAATGGTGGCCACAGCCATCAGTGTGGAGACGGTTGCAGGAGAGGGGGGTCTTGACACAGCTCAATATAACCTGACCTAACAGCAACAGGGTGAGTAACGACCAGAGACTGGAGGGACGGGGGGAGATGGGCACAATGGCACACATGCACAAAAATGAGCAGCACACCGAACACCACAATGAGTGTGGAACATGTCCCTGATACCCTTGGCACACTGCAGCACACATAGAAACACCAAGTAGGCCCCCGTCCACAATGTGCACAAATGGGCCCCCCTCCATATCACCAATCCCACTACCTACCCATGCACATGTGCTGAATCCCTAAATGCAGTGGCTCTGTGAGCCACACGTACAATGCAAGTGGCAATGCATGACAGATAGCATGGCTGCTGTCACAATACATGAAATGGTGCTTTGAGGTGGCCCACTGTGGACCACATCCGTAAAGGAGCAGGTCACATTCTGACACATCCACGTGCACCAACAACCCAAGACCTCAAAAACACATCTGCAGACAAACAATGCACAGGAGTACCAAAACCGTACCAGAGCACAAATGACCCAAGACGCAATAATCCCAGCACCCGAAAAGCACACAAGTCAAAGGCACACCGACTCAAAGGGATAAAGGGCCGCACAATCAGAGCTGCAGGGGAGACTCGCCAACAATGCAGCACACACACAGCCAGCACAGCACACCAACAATGAGGACAATGTCGTACAAAGTGCAACCCTTACACCACAGGACAGAGAACACAACTGGTGCCGCCCGTGCATAGTAACTGGCCAATCACATTTGGCATTGCATGACACTGTGAGATGATGATGTACGAGTACAACCTCACATCTGTCATGCAGTCAAAAAGTCCACTGTCTCCCATGAAATAGCCAGCTTTACCACAACAGCCAAAATGGACATTGACATGCAGTCTGAATGTAAACATCTCCAATGCGTCAACATACATGGAACACACTGTTAACCTGAATCTCCCCATTACATTGCAGAGGGACAATCCACAACTCCTGCAGAGCAGACCGCACATCTCTGCAGTGATGATGAAGAGGACACACTGCACATTTGCCGAGACAACATCCAATGGCTCGTGGACAGCATCTGCACACCAGGAGCAGGGCAGCCCAGCTGCATCGCGGTGACCCCACACCCTGCACAGACCACACAGCAGGAAGCGCACATCACCACGACTCGCTCACAGGACCCCCACGACCAACACATGGAACTCCAATGCCAGGAGAAGATGGCTGATCATCTGCGGGTGGGGTTCAACCTCATGGCAGCCAAACTCGATGCCATTCGTGGGTGTCTGAGTCCCATCAGGGACCACTTTCAGTCCCTAGCAGACACCCACCGTCCACACCATGTTCACCAACAATCCTTGGCTGACCTCGCTGGGGCCATTAATCAGATACAAGAACTGTCTAGTCAGACAGGCTCCAGAGATGAAAACACAGAGTTTGCACAGATGCGGAGGACAATGGAGACTATGGAGCCGATGCAGCCTGGAAGTAGGGCTGCCACGGCTGAACAGCAGCGAGATGTAGCTGGCATCTTCCATGCCTTGCAGATCCTCATCTTGCCAGTGCTGCCACAGATCCTGTCACAGATAACTGCTGCTGGAACTTCGACACACACATCTCCACCCCCTGATGTGTCAGTGGCACATGGTGATGCAGCCATACCACCTCCGCCCCCTGATGTTTCAGTGGTACACGATGATGCAGCCATAACACCACCACACACATCTGACACACCAGACACAGAAGACTTCTCAGAGGAGTAAGATGTGGAGGGTAATGAATGTGTGAGGAAGGAGGCAGTAGCATCCGTAGCCGCCACATGGCCTGTCCCTGCCTGTTGCAGCCCTAGGCATCATGCCCCAGAACAACACCTCCCACTGTCCACCGGAACACTCTGCGACATTAAACTGGACCCCGACATGGACTGCCATATCTGATCGTGTACCAATGACACAGCAATCTGGCTGAGGACTGAACCCTTCCACTCCAAATGAACTTTGCATACCTCCAAGGACTCTGGTTGGCCCACCACTGGGCAACCACGTAATGTGTGCATGAAATGGCTATGTACCCCTCCAGCTCCGACACTCCCCAGAATGTGAATAAAACATTCCAAATCACACAGATGTATCCTGTCTATGCTCACTCATGTGTACAAGAATGGATGAATGTAGGGACATTGATTGCACAAGAAAGGCACACCCTGGTAAATGCCATCAATGCACATGTCTGACCCTGACCCACATGGACCTTTAGATGAATGTGAAGGTGTGAACTAGCTGTGGCCTCATTGCACATGAACAACAATCTTGCATCCCACAACGTAGCCCCAAGTTCATGTATCATATGGGGCTGTGTGTGTAAATGTCAGAATCTTTAGCCTGCCTGCAGTAGTGTCCCCATCGCATGGGGCTACAGAACATCTCCTCGCATGACCTACTCACACACATCAGTGTGGACACAGTCTGTTATCATGGATCATATTGATCCATGTTGGAAATGGCCCTTTTTGCAGGGTCATCCCTAAACTTATTGCCTTCCTCCTGTATTTTTTTCTGACCTGTTTGTGTTGATTTTATGACTCTGGGCACTTTACCACTGCTGATCAGTGCTAAAGTGCATATGCTCTCCCTGTGTAAATATGACATGTGAATTGGTATATCCATGATTGGCTTATTTGGTTTACCTGTTAGTCCCTAGTAATGTGGCCTGTGTGTGCCCAGGGCTGGTAAACCAAATGCTGCTGGTGGGCCTGCAGCACTGAGTTGGGCCACCCACAGAAGCAGCTTGTAAAGTGTGTCTCAGACATGCCACTGCAGTTTCTGTGTGCAGTCTAGAACTGCCATCTTGGCTGTGAAGTGCACCCACTTCCCAGCCCCTGAACCTTCCCTTGGCATCATGTAAGCCACCCCTATGGTAGGGTGCGTTGTATGTGTAAGGTAGGACATGCTCTGATGTGTGTAGCATGTCCTGGTAGTAAATTACACCCAATTTAGTTTTTCACTACTGTAAGGCAACCTGTTCTCCATAGGCCAGAATGGGAGGTTTGGCTATTACATTCTATAGTCCTAACTGACCCATAGAACATGGTAGAAAAACGAATTTAGTATGCCTGAGCTCAGAATATTAAAATACATCTTTTAGTGAAGTTTATTTTTATATTCTGTGTTTGAAAATACCACTTTTAGAAAGTAGGTATTTTCTTGCCTAAGCCTTCCAGTGTGCTCTGCTGTTATGTGTATTGGCTGTCTGGGTTTGGAGTGACAGGGCTGGGGAATTTCAGGAGACAGGGTGAGGTGTCCCAGTGGTGAATAGTGAGATCTGCATCTAGATGGGTGGGAGGAGTTGCACCTGGGACCTGAATAGGGCTGTGCCTTCCCTCCACAATGCTGGCTCCACCTCCTGTGGTGCGTCTGAAAGGAAAGAAGCAGCCTGGTAAACAAAGTGCTCCAGGACTGAGCAGAACTGGTTCTGGCTGTGTTCAGTGACTTGTGACTCTTTAGAACAAAGACTTTTGGGGTATAAATATCTGTGCTGAAACCCCTACAATTTGTATTGCCACTGGATCTCAAGACCAACCTCTGTCCATGGAACTGAAGAAGAAGAAAAGCTGCAGGAGAGGACTGTCCTGGTGTTGTGTGCTGTTCCCTGGATTGGCCTGCAGTAGGTTTCATTGGACTGGAAAAAGGAGGGAAAAGGAGCTGTAAGAGAACTTTTTAATCTTGAACCTGCAATCACCCAAGGGCTAGAGAGAGAGCTAGCCCCCTGACTGAAGTCCAAGGACCAGTAGACTTCATTTTGTCGCTAAAGCCTCAAAATCATCGCTGAAGCATCAAAATTATCGCTAAAGCCTAAAAATCATCGCTACACCTACAGAGCGTAAAGAAAATCATCGCATCGCTGCCGCTGAAAGCTCACTGGCCTGATCATCGCCCTGCACGTTTGCGGCCAGAAAATCATCGCTACAGCTGCTGAGCGTAAAGAAAATCGTCGCATCGCTGCCGCTGAGGGCTCGCTGGCCTGATCATCTCCCCGCACATTTGCAGGCAGAAAATCATTGCTACAGCTGCTGAGCGTCCGGAAAATCGTCGCATCGCTGCCGCTGAAGGCCCGCTGGCCTGATCATCGGCCCGCACGTTTGCGGCCAGAAAATCATCGCTACAGCTGCTGAGCGTCCGGAAAATCGTCGCATCGCTGTCGCTCTAGGCCCACTGGCCTGATCATCGCCCCGCATGTTTGCGGGCAGAAAATCATCGGTAAAGTGGCTGAGCGTCCGGAAAATCGTCGCTAACCCCCGTTAGCGAGCGGCCGTGACCAAAGCGTGAGGAAAAACATCGCTAACCCGCCGGAGCGACATTTCTTGTAGATTATTTGACAACATCTCAGAACTGTGAGTAAAAAGGGTTGCAGAGACCATTGGCCTGAACTGAGCTATACCTTCCCCATTGGAACTATTTTTGCAGCATCCAGAGAGAACTATTCGTTTTTTGTACAGTATTGTGGTTTCCTCGTTATTTGGTCTTGTGATACGCCTCTATATAAAGATAACTATTTTTTGATAACTACCTGTGTTGTGTCCCTTTGTAGTGTTCCTCACTGTATTTGCTGTGTATGATCATCAACGCTTTACACACTGCCTCTGAGATTAGCCTAACTGCTCGTGCTACGTTACCACAGGGTGGAGCAGAGGTTGTCAAGGGGGTGCAGCCCTTCACTCTGACTTAGAAAGAAGGGTCCCTGCTTGGACAGTGGCCATCCACTGCGAACCAGAGACCCCCATTTCTTACAATCCACATGGCAAGAAGTTGGACACCATACTCACATTGCTGTAGACATGTAAGAGCACAGGTCTACCAGCAACTAAACCAAACACAATGTCTGGCTCACAGAGGTGAAGCTGCCAATATCGATTCACCATCTATGTACCAGGGGCAGTCTGTCCCTCCCTGTGTACGGACAATGCTCATTGAGGCACAGGATTTGTCATACTAATCAACACTCTTCACAGTTGTACACTGTTGCAGTTAAGTAGACTTTATTACCATGTGCACATCAGTACGGGCAAGTAATGGGTCACGACAGTCCAACAAATGCTTAAGACACTTACAGGCAGAATGGTAACGTGTCGAGGTGCAAGAACTGGGAAGGCAAAAATGAACGCATGTCCTTACGTTTGACAACAGTCTCAGCCTACCTTGCCTTGCTGGTCGAGTCATGTGATGTTTGGCGTCAGCTCATAACCCCGTGTCAGGGGACATGACTCACAGCCCATGGGATCTGCGTGGAGCTGTACCACCGGACTGCGCCGACTGTGTGCTATGCTGACAGTGAGCAGATGACAGGGACCAACAAGGTCACATGTCGTGCTACATTGCCATGTGTGTAGTCTCCCTCCAGCAGTATGTCAAATTTAGGAACGTTGCCAAACGACGCTGTGCAGCTCCGCCCATGGGACTGCCCCACCTTGCACAGGTGTGTGACAACATGCGTAGGTGCACGCACATGCATTCTGAGTCCAGGCGAATGCAGACATGTCCATTGTTGTTCTGGCTTATGGGACCATTCCTCCACGATGCATCATGGTGTTGTGACCTGTGCTCTGTGTGTCAATCAGTTGTGGCTGCAGGAAGGTAGTTACTCGTCCATGAATACAAGCGCTGCTTCATAGGCAATCAGTTCCAGAAGTACATCGTTCTCAAATTCAAGGAACACGAGGGAGAGCCAATCCATTAACTGGTCCAGACAGATGTGCTCCGACCACGCAGTTTCACCGATCCGCAACACAGCCCAATAGGGGAGCACCTCGATGTGGTCACTGCACGCGATGACTTGTGCAATCTCCCATTCACTACTGCCAACACATACGCCACAGATCAGGGCATCCCATGCACGGCTATCCTGGTTGCACTCCTGTTCGTGGGCCAACAGGGTGCGCACACACAAGTCATAATCCAGTTCAGCTACCGTTGTGTTGGATAGGCAGACCTCCATGGGCCACTCACATGTGCATGATCAACAGTGGAACCAGGGCTGGACGCATGTGACGTCCACAAGCTGGAAACTCAGACTGTAACTAATTCGGAAAACTGCCATTGGCAGAGCTCCCAACAGATGCAGCATTTGTGCACGGTACAGTTCCATGTGACAGGGGTTGTGCATGTGCCCGGGATTGCCTGCCATTGTGTTTGTTGGTCTCGTAGCACCAGCACTCCTCAGACCGGCGGCAATTCTGTGGACGATATGCCACAGCTCGGAGAAATGAGTCGTATGTGTGTTCACAGTTTGGACGTATGGGTTGTTTTTTGGGAATGTGTTGAGGGACTGCCATGCAGTTGTACCTCGAGCAGGGACAAATGTGTGTGGGGTGTGGACACATTGCTCTTTCATTAGCGCAGTTCGTGGTGTGGGAGTCGTAGGAGACTGGTATGGTATCTCAGGGGGTGCCGGGCGCAATGGAGACCAAGGTCGGAGGTTCGGATGTCCTTCCGCCTTGTGTATTGAGACAAAGAGCTTTCATGCCTAATTTTAGTCTTACTAATGCTTGCATTTCTGAAATGTGATGTGGCCTTTGCGCTGAATTTGTTGCCAGGCCGTAGATTTAGGTTGCACCAATTGCGAGCCTTACAGGCTGTCACTTACAGATTGTCCAGGGCTGACCCGCCATGACTCTTCTAAATGGTCTTTTGGAGAGAAATTTGATTGTGATATTTTGTTTGGCCTTTCATTGGTGAATGATTCATTCTGCTTTTTCTGTACTCACATGACTGTTAGTTGTTGTGTTTCTGCGGCATCAGGCAGATGATTTTGTTCCTGTTTTGTGCCATTGATGTGTAGTCTCTTGGCCAGGGGGAGGTGGGAGGTGCCCGGGGTGGGGCCCCGGGGGTGGGGGGTGGTCCAGGGATGGGTGGAGGTGGGTGTTGTGGCCCTGTTGGGGCTCAGAGCTGCATGATGGTTGGCTCCATGGCATCTGCTGTTCTTCAGGTGTGGTTCTGGGCTGTGCTCTTTTGGCTGCTGCAGGTTGTCGTCCGACTTTACACCAGGTTAGAGCAGGTGTTAATTTCCTGCTGCTAACACGCCGTATCGCATGTTTTGTGTTCTTATCACAGATCTGGCTGGTCGTTGAGAATGGTGCCGTGTGGTGTGGTTGCAGCTTTTTGCTCGGGAACGCCTACTCTGCATCTAATTACCGATAGTTGCCAGGGTCATCTGTGGCGATGTTTTTTGAGGATGCTAACGCCGAAAAACTGGTGATATGGGCTGTTTGCACCGGCTTGTGAATGGGGTGGTGAACTTATCGCGACTTTGGCTGCGATAAAGTGCCGGTAACTCGGCGATAGCTCCTTGAGAATATGCCCCTAAGTCTTTCGGGAAGATTGCTTTTCCCTTGCCTCTCCTGTTGTCTCCTGGAATCTGCCGGGGTCCACTCCATGCTCAATCATCATCATCAGAAGTGGTGTTTGGGGAAGATGGTGCAGTAGTACCCTTCCCTTTCCTTACTGGAGATCTGGAAGCCAATGATTCTCAAAAAGGAGGCTCAACTTCTTGCTTGAAAGGAAGCTCAACCTCCTGTTCTGCTCCAACATCAGTCAAATGTACTATTTGCTGGCCGCGACTGAGACAAATCCAATTCAACATCACTACTTATCGGCATCGCCATTATTGCACTGGCTGCCTCGCTGACAGATATGGTCCTGGGCTTAGGTTTGGTGGGTGGTACTATGGATGCAGGAGTGCTGCTCTCAGCGGGAGACACAATTTTGCCAAAAAACGTTGTGGTCAGCATGCTAGTGGTGGAAATCTGCTTCTTCTGCCCATTGACCACTTTCTTGGTAGCATCTTTATTTTGAGCCATCTTTTTGATAAACATTTGTATTGTTTTTATGAGCAACAAAGTAAACAGTGCACCACTGCGACATATAAGACAGTTAAATACATTCTCAGAGTAACAGGAAAGACCTATATTGCCCCTCCAAGTCTTCCACCCGTCAAGCCCAACCATCTGCCCCATATACGCTTGTGTTTGGCTGGACAGCCTCTTGCCTCATATACAGTTTTCTCCTGAATGGCACACAAGTCCACCCCTTTGTGCCATTTCGTGATAGATGGAGATGCCGAGTCCTTCCAGGCCCCTGCAATGTCTCTTTTGGCCACCAAGATGGCTGTCCCTAGGAACAATCTGTCAGTACGGGAACCATCCATCCCCTCCATCACCCCCAGGAGAAGGGTAAGAGGACTAAGGGGGAATGCCCAGCCCAGTATGTTACTTAGTTGAGCCAAAATTGACACCCAATATTTGGAGATGATGACGCAGGACCAGACCATATGATAAAAGTCAGTTGGTTGCGCCTCGCAACACGGGCATTTTGGTGTCGGGAGGAAGCTCGCTTTGTGTAGCCGTACAGGGGTAAGATATGCGCAATGGCGATAATAAATTTGGATGAGGCGGAGCCTGGCTGATATAGTTAGCACTCTGGGGGCCATCAATGCATCCATCCAATCTTCCTCCTCCAGAGGGACTATCTAGTGCTCCCAACGGGTTCTAAAAGAATCTAATGTGGATGGGGCATTATTTATTAGGGATCAATAGATTTGGGATATTCCCTCCTTCCCTAGGTTGCCCAGGAGGAGCTTGACTTCCAGCGGACTAAATTCTGGCATTACAGTGCGGTCGGGGATGTGGAGGTCAAGGCAATGTCGCAATTGGAGGTATTGGTAGAATTGAGTGGAGTGTAGGTGGTATGTTTGGTGCAGCTCCCAGAAGGAGAACAAATGTTCACCCCTCCACACATCTCCCAAGTGAGTAATGCCTAATTTTTGGAAGCCCGCTAATGTCCCAACCTCCTGTAGCCAGGTACTGTGCCAGAGGGGCGTTTGTAATATAATTTTAGCATTCCATTGGGTGTGGCGCAGCGCAGAAGACCATGCAAGGAGGGTTATGCGTCGAACTACCAGTTGAGTGTGGGGAATTGGAGCACCATAGAGCATGGCTTGGATCCAGGAGAACCCAAGGTTTTCTAGATCCAGCCAGTAGGCCGGATCCGACCATCTGCCATTAAACCATTTGTGGATCTCCTGGAGACAGGTGGCGCGATAGTACAGGAAGGGGTTCGTCATCTTCATTCCCCCATCATTTGGGGCCTGTTAGCAGTGCGTAAATACCAGCCGTGGTCGTGAGCCCCCCCAAAGGAAGGTCGTGGTCACCCCATCCAGTCCACAGAACCAGCTGCGAGGGAGGTGGAGTACATATGAGAAACGGGGCAGAACCATCATTTTGAAAAGGGCAACCCAACCGAGTGGATATAGGGGAGAAGATTGCCAATGACAGAGGTCTTCATTTGTGAATTTGAGCAAGGGGTTGACATTGAGGGACCAGGTCAGCTCCGGGAGAAGCGCCACCCGGATACTGAGATATTTGAACAATTAATTAACAACAAAAGAGTGCTGCCAAACAATAGAAGAGCCAGCAAGAGAAATCACTCTTATATTTAAAAAAAACCCTCACTCACCAACCTAGTTGGTGACATGCTTCATCATTGGGTTCCCTCCAAAGGGGCCGAGTGCTTCTCTGGTGTACTACGATGCCCTTTTACAGCGGAGCGGGTTTTTTTGTGTTTAAAGTGAATGTGAATAAAAATGTGGTTTTATAAATGCCTCATTTTCAACAGAAAATATTGTATTTGTTGGAACACCAGGCACAAGTAAAAACAAGTGTGGCGGATGTTTACAAACTGGTTAAATTGACCAGATACATCCTAGTATACAAAAAAAGGTGAGTGTATGGTCGACATGTTTCTGCCTCCTATTGCTGTTGGCGAGGCATTCTTCAGGACCAAGACACCGCAGCGGTATGCGCACGCTAAGGCGCACCCTAACCTGTGGTGTGACAACACCGAATTAAACTCACGGTTATGACTGTTTCTTTTGAGTTTCTGAAGGACATGTGAATTTTGAAACAATTGTAAATTCAAAACATGGGTCCTGGTGGGGGGCGTAGGCTTATGATGACACTTTCGTCAAAGCCCAGTGCCCGTATGGCACCTGCATACACCCATAAGGTTAAGGTGGGAGCCCTGCCAGTGCCACCCCTGCACACGCTCATCGGCCCGAATGAGACAAGCCAAAGACTCTATTGCTAGATCGAATAAGAGAGGGGAAAGCGGGTATCCTTGTTGGGTTTCCCTTCTAACATCTAACGTTTATCAGGACCCTGGCTGATGGGTTAGAGTAAAGAACTCCCACCAGTTTCCGAGAGTGGGGGCCAAAGCCCGCTCTCTCTAGCACACTCCCCAAGTAGTGCCAGTTGACCATATCAAAGGCATTATCAAAGTTGAGTAGTACTAGACCTAAGTATGGAGTGAGGAGATGACAGTGAGCAAGGGCCACATGAAGGCGCCTCAGACAGTGCCTTGTGCTGCAGTGCGCTATTAAGCCGCATTGATCCGGGTATATTAGAGTATGGATCACTCCCTTTAGACAGGTGGCAAGAATTGTTGCATATATAATATTCTCAGTATTAATCAGAGAGATTGGGCGGTAGTTAGAACATTAGGCTGAGGGAGGGTCCGTTTTGGGTATGACCATGACTGTGGCTCTGAGTGTGTCGGGTGAAAAAGTGTTGCCTTCTAGAACTTCCCCAAACAGGGTGTGGAGTTGTGGGATCACAATTTCCCAAAATGCCTCATAGTATTCCGTGGGGAAACCATCCGGGCCGGGAGTCTTGCGGGTAGAAAGCGTTGACATCAATTGTGATGGGCTCATCCATGGCCTTGACTTACCTCTCTGGGAGCTGCAGACGGGGGATACCCTGTAGAAAGAGCGAGCTGGTGACTGGCGTGTGTGAGCGGTCTGTTTTAATGAAGTGCTGCATAGTAGTTTGCAAAGGCCTGCGCAATTTTAGCAGGGGTGCGGAAGACTTAGTCTTGCGTGTCTCAAATTTCCGGGACTATCCGGTTGGCCAGGGGGTGAGTAGCAAGCCAATGTAGCAATTTGCCATTCTTATCTCCAGGGCCATAAACCCGGGTCACTGACAATCTCCATATAATTCTAGCAGATTCGAGAGATCCGTCGTGGTCGCAGGCATTTCCAGGCAGAGGGCCCTGGCCTCAAGCTGTGAGACATGGCGATCTTGGGCCTGCCACCTGTGTTTGAGGAATCCCTTGGCATACCCACAGATCGTGGCTTCACCCGCCTCCCACATCATACTATGAAGTTGGACTGTGCCCTCGTTAGCGTGGAAGTAGTGGTTCAGTTCTCCCTCGATCCCCTTCCTGTACTGTTGGTCCTTAAGAAATCAGGCATTAAACCTCCATATAGGACGTAGAGCTTCTGTGGAGCCACCTAGCTGCAGGAGGTGTGGGGAATGGTCTGATATGCCTCGCGCCTGTGTTTGGATCTCAGTAACTGTCCTACAGTCTGGGGCAGGCATGAAGATTAGGTCAATTCAGGAGTGGGTATAGTGTTCAGCTGATGTGTGTGTATATTGTAGTTTTTTGGGGTGCCATGGGCACCAGACGTCTTAGAGGCCCAAATTGGAAGCCCAAGTCGTTTAGCACCTAGTTTTTTATGTTAGGATGGTGTACTCGTGGCATCTCTGGCGGGTTCTGGGACAGTGTTGAAGTCTTCCCCAATCACTGTCAGGCTTCGGGGGAGGGAGTATAATATCTCCACTGCAGCCCAGAGAGTGGACTCTAAGTTTGCCGGGGTCGTATAACGACATTAAATTGATAGTGGTGTCCTGTGAGGGTGACAAATCGGCTCTGAGGATCACTAGTTGTGTGGACTGGTGTTAAGGGGAGGGAGCGCCGCAGAAGGATCACCTTTCCTCGAGCCCCTCTAGAGAACCCGAGTGCCAAACTCTGTCAAATCCGTGACGTGATAGAAAGGGGCAGCGGTTTCCCATCAGGCGCGTCTCTTGTAGTAGAAGGACATCTGGGGTGACCCTCCATGCCTACTGTAAAATTTATGTCCATTTAATTTTATCTAAGAGTCCATTAACGTTCCAAGAAAGACTCTAAGGGGTTAACCCCCACTATAAGGCTTTGCTCTTGTGATAGAGCGGTGATGTGTGGGGGCCAGAGGTCTGGAATGCCTAGATGCACCAAATGATTAGGACCTAGGAGCAGCTGGGTACATTCAGGTTCACTACTTTGTTTGCCTGGGGATGCATCGTGGACTTTGTACACAGTATTGCAGAAAAACAGTAACACAAGCAAAAGCAGGGATAACATTCCCTACCTAACCTCCCAACCAACCCCCTCCCCATACTTCCCCAATTGAAGCATCTGTTATCCAGTAACCAACGACTTAGAGTGTATAGAAACTAGCTATTGGAGCTTAGTGTAGGGGTAACGTGTTGGGCCCCTCTGGGTTTAAGGATTAGCGTTTGTCCAGTTCAAGTTAGTGATGATGAAAGTGTTTGGATTTAGATTTGGAGGCTACGTGAAAGTTCGGTGTCACCTGAGCTTGGCTTTGGAGAGTCAGTGGGGTTCGCTCTCGATGTCCGGTCTGATCTGTCAAAGTTCTCTTGGAGTCTTGGCAGCTCTTGAGACGCTGACAACCCTTTCCTTGCCCGGGAGGAGGTGGCCAGCGAGGCGGATGCTACTCCATGGGCATTGCATATTCTACAGGACCCAGTGCGCCACACCCGGGAGCCTGCAGTTGCGCCCACCCACGGCACCGCCTGAGGAGCAGATGGGGGGCACCTTTCGATGGGCGGATTGGGCACTCCTTGGTCGCCCAGGTCCATACTGCCTCCGGCGTATCAACAAAATGTGATTTGTTTTGAAAGATCACTTTGAGACAGGCCGGTAAGAGGAGTCTATAGGGCAGATTGATGGCCCGCAGTTTCTACTTTACATAGATATATGATCTCCTTTGGGCCTGCACTTCTTTTGTGTAATCGGGGAAGATCATCATTTTGGCGTCTTTGTGGAACAACTCCGGTGGGGAGCGGGCTTCTTGCAGGATGGCATCGCGGCCCCTGAAATGTAGGATCCTCACAATAATTGGTTGGTGCAGGGCTCCCGGTGTTGGCCGGAGCGTGAGCGCACGATGGGCCCACTCCACAACAAACCATGGCACTAGGGGGAACCCAGGATTTGAGCCAGTCTTCAATGAAGTGGTCATTTGTGGAGGTTTTGTCCCCTTAGGAAGGCCCACCACGCGGAGATTATTCCGGCGTGATTGGTTTTCAGCATCTTCAGCTCATTTATGGAGGTAGCCGTGTGGGATAGAAGCTGTTTTAACTTGTGTGTTTGGGGCTGAGACATCATCTTCGACTTCGGAAAGGCAGGGCTCTGTTTCAGTGATGCAAGCGGTTTTATTGGGAAGGTCCTGGCAGATAAGTGCCATGTTAACTCGTACCGCCCTGATCTTGGTCTCCATGGATTCCTGACATGTCTTAATGGCCTGGAGGATGATGGCCAGGTCGCCTTCATGGTGGCTGGTTGAGGGGGGCGTGGTCTCTCCATGGCTGGGACCACTGACCACAATCTGCTCCATTTGGGTCTGCGTCAACTGTGGTTTCGTCCCTCTGTCCTTCCCCATGGCTGTCTGGTCTCCCGGAGGGGTCAACCCTACTCCGCCATGCGCGTCTTCTTCTGAGCTCACAAATCATTCAGTGGCTTTGAGGAAATAGGTACTTTGCCGCACAGAATGGTCTTATAGCCCCAAGAGGATCTTCACAGGAGACTGCAGCCAGGTGGGGCCCGACCGAACCACGTCCGGACCCCAGGGGCACCCCTGTAGAACTGGCAAGATTGTTGTGGTTCCTTAATCAGGTTACTGGTTGTTCATGCTGGTAACCCAGTGCCCGGGGAGTGTGAGAACTCAGAAGAGGCGAGTCCGAGCGAGAGGGGTAAGTGGCAGTTCGCCCAGTTCTCAGGAGTATGTGGGCCTTTGTACGCTGCGAAGCATTGACTAGGCATCTGGGGGTCTCTCCGGAACCTCTCAGGGCTTCAGATTCTCAGTGCTGTCTCCGTGGTACTCTTGCTGATACCATAGGGATCTGTTCTGGTCCTGTGGCGGAGTCTGTCAGTGGATTCAGCTTGATTCGGCCTCAGCTCGGGGCCTACGGACTGGGCCCTCGGCGTGCTTCACTCTCACGGCCTTCTTATCCACCTCTACTCGGGGGGGGGGGAGGAGAAGGCGGGGACGACCTGTTGTCCCGCCAATCGTGGGTCGGTCAGTGGAGTCCCCGCCCGCAGTAATGGTTCCAGGCAGGCACCCCTCCCCGAGGATGTCCGGGCCCCAAATATCCCGCCATTCGCAGGTCGATGTTGCCTTTATCCTCCCAGCAGTGCAGCGCACCCTGGTATCAGTGACTGTTCCTCCCACAGGCTCTCAACGCCGCTGCTGATCCACCAGTATGGAGGGAGGGGAAACCCGCACCCCACAGTGCTCAGTCCCGCATTTGGCCTCGACATCCATGTATTGGGGGGCCCTCTCCTATGGACAGACGTGGGCTGAACAGCACCCACCGGGGTCAGAGGTGGCAGGGTCTGCCAGCTGAGGGCCCACCGCAGCCCTGCTGCCTTCACAGGAATCCCCTTCACTCAAGCTTTGTGCTCCGTAGTGATCAGCGACCTCCCGAGCCCGTCCTGCCGACTGCAGGTCAATTGCCTCGGTAGCAGGTCTCGGAGCCACTCAATGCGTCGGCCCGTCGAATTGGAGGTAGGAAAATCCCGTGCCCCATTGCGTCCAGAGTCACAATTGGCACCAGCAGGCATGCAAGGCGTGGAGTCCCGCCGATTGCAGGCCTGGGGAACATCTCAATATCAGTTGTCAGGACAGAGGAGGCAGGGTCAGCCGGCAGATATCCCACAGCGGGCACTCAGCCTTCCCGGGTCCAGTTCACTTAATCTGCATGACACACACCTGTGAGCGGCCTTCCCGAGGCGTTCCGCTGATTGCAGACTGGTGCCTCTACATCACTACGGGACGGGCTGCACCCAGGCGACAGAGGGCCGCCGTCACTTGAGGCAAGGCTCTGTTGTTTCTCACAAGTGCCTACTGTTGGGCGCTGCAGCAGGATGTACTGGCCTTTCTCACCTGCCGGTCACGATCGTGACTGCCGCGGTGTTGGCCAATCCAAATGCCAGTGGGGTCAGAGCCCGCCACTTCAGGAGTCAGTCAGGTGGCGGGGAGTCTGGGGCAACCCATGGAGGTCTGCTGTATCCCGCAGCGTCTCACGGTAGGCAGCACCCAGGCATTTTAGATGCCCCCTCCTCACCTCTGGTGCCACCACAGGACGCGTTGGCCTCCCTATTTTGCCGGACGCCATCTTGTGTGTAATTGTGCTGGTGAGACCCCAATGCTCCGTTCCATGTCTGTGGGGTCAGGGTCGCCCCCCTCAGGACCAAGCAGGTGTCGGCATCTCCGGAGCACCCCACTGAGTTCTGCTGTGTTCCTTGGCACATGTCTGGCCAGCCTCACTGGCACAGGCTACACAGCTGCCATTCTGCCGCGGCCCAGGCCACTCCATGGGTCATCGCCAGCCACCTCCACAGGGTCAGGACTGCAGCAGTTGCGGGTGCCCCAAGGATAGAGGTGCCCGTACTGGATAATTTCAGCTCGAGGACAGTCAGGATGATACCAGATATCAGTGGGGTCCGGAGCACTGATAGAGTGCGACCCCCATCTCGGCGCACCAAGCCACACCCCCTATTTGGCACCATCTTGAAGCTGTCAGTTGGCAGTGACACATAGCTTCACAAGCTGAAGAAATGCCCATTTTGCGTAGTCAGTCACGCGTCACATCGTGCACAGTCCTTTTGTCTGGTAGTACAATGGGTGATGTCACTTCTCTTGTGCACCTAAAGGAAAACAAGCAAGAAGAACATCAGTGGAACATGGCATTGTTGCAGTTCAATTAGTAGTTCAAACAAACAATATCATTTAGTGTGGTTACTCAAGTTATTTTAAATAATTAGCAATAAAGTTTAACTATCCATTCGTAAAACCACACCAATATAAACTGCCATGATGTAAAATCAGGAAAGACCAGAAAGAGCAACAACAACAGCAACATACAGATGTAACTGTTTGCTTTATGTGCATCTTGTTAGGATGTCGTTACAAGAAAACATGGGTCACCCTTCTCACATGGAACCAAGGTTTCTAATATATAACAAGGAACCGTGGCTCCTGTGGACATTGTGTTGAGTAAATGGTAATAGTTTAGCTCAATGGCAATGCTCATGGGTCAAAGCATATCGAAGAGAGAATTGAAATTATACACAAACGCAGAATCAATGTTATTCACTATTTATGTAAATTACGTAATCAATTTTATCAAAACAAAGTCTACAGTGTCCCAAGTGAGCATAGAACCTACATATTAAAGGTGAAATTTTGTGACATACATTAGGTTTCTAATTGTACAAAAGACGGCCATAACCAGCCTTCTATCACATAGTAGGGGCTTGAGAATGGTTTGTTTTTGATGCATGTCAACGGCGTTTCGACCCCACAGTCAATAGGGGGGTCTCTTCAGGACCAATCAATAAGGGACACCTGAAAAAAATCAATGAAAAAGACTAAGTGGTCCGGCTAAAGGGAATCTCAATTTGAGTGATCTGAAGACTGGAAAAAATACCTGAATAAAATTGAATCGACTGCCAGAGTGGTGAGGTGCACACCAAGAGGCAGTGGCTTAAAAACAGAGAGGGGGTAATCACATGGGGCCAAGGCGGGCACTATATGGGAGAAAAGAATTGAAAAAGCATATCTGAAAGAGACCAATAGTTATAGATTCCTTACCTCAGCAGTACCCCTGACCGTCGGGAGGTGGTGTTTGACGACTCCGCGTTCGTCGTCAGCGTCAAGATCGCCGGGATGACGTTGCAGTATCTACTTAGACGCCGCCCCTGCGCACTTGACGTCAGTTCTTTCTTTTTCCACGCCAGCCAGCGCAGATCCGGAGAGAGCGGTAACCATAGTCACTTTTTCACTAAAACCTTTTTGACTTTTGACACCATCTTTTCGAGTCGTTTGTCTCCTGGTGCACGTAGGGATGTCCCATCGTTGGATCGGGTTCAAGCCATGTGACTCCTGACACAAGCTGATGTCTGTCATGGATCTACACCTCGTGTGCTTCTGGTGCTTAGAGCCATGAACCTGAACTCTTTGCGGGAGTGGTCCCGAAAGCTTCTGGAGGCCAGGCAGTCAGCTACGTGCAGCTCGAGGTCCCGGTCAAGAGGAAGCACAAGAAGAAGGCGAAGAAGCATTGTCGCTCTTTGCCTTCTCCCTGTCTGTCGACCGACACGAGACGCGGAGGGACGTCCTCCAGCTCTGCCCTTGGAGCCTTTTGGGACGGCTCCGAGCTTCCCTTCCTTCCCGGGTTCCCCTGCCTAGCTTCGTGCATTTTACGAAGCCCTCCATTCCATCTTTGGGCAGCCCGACTCCGCCGGCTCGCATTCAGTTCCTGCTGACTCGGGTGGGGGCTCTAGGCCTTCGATGCCGGTGGCTTCGGCCTCGGCGCTGCAGGCCCCCACGGATCCAGGCCTGGATCCGGATCAGAGCCGGTCGACCTCACGGTACCTTCCCCAGCGCCGATCCCTCTGACGATGCCTTCGCTACTCCTGATGCCGGTTGTGTCCCCGGCTAGTGCCGACCCCAGCCTCCCCTCGACTTGGACACAGGGCCGGACTGGCGTCGACCGACACAGGTACCGGTGCTGGAGGGTACTTTTGTACCGCTGTTCTTCCCTGGTGTTACTTATCGCCCTGAGTGGCGGCCAGAGGAGGGTGAGAAGGACTGGGAGGGGTCTGTTGACCCTCTGGCAGACCACCTTGAAGAGCTAGACTGGAGAGAGGAGTTGGGTGATGCCAGTGGTCTGGATACTTCCCCAGACCTTGATGTTCTTCTGGGCTCCCGGTCCAAGGCCAGCACAGGGGCTCCTGTGGATAGGATGATCGCCTGACGCCACCGCCTGGCACCGGGCAACCTACTTCTCTCCCAACACCCTACCCCGAGAGCTTGATGGTCTAAGCCTCATCTTCGAAAGGAAGCGCTTTCCCTACAACTTCTCAAGATAGGGAATCCAAGAAGCTGGACCATCTTGGGAAGACGGTGTTTTCTTGCGGCAGCTTAGGACCGGTCGGTGAACACCGCTTGTCTCTTGGGCCGTTACATTCATTCAATGTGGGACACAGTTGCACAAATGCTGCCACAGTGCCCGGAGGAGGCCCGGGCCGTGCTCACCCAAGCTATTGCTGAGGATCAAGAAGCAGCAAGGTTCACCATCTGGTGTGGACTGGATACTGCCAACTGGATGCGTAGGACGATTTCCACATCAGTAGCCTTTAGACGCTATGCCTGGCTGAGAACCTCTGGCTTCTCCGGAGATGTTCAATCTACCCTTTTGGACATGCCCTTTGATAGCATTCACCTGTTTGCCAACAAGGCAGACAACGTGCTTGGGCGCTTCAAAGACTCTAGAGCTACAGCCAGGTCCTTGGGTCTTGCAGCGACTTCTCACCCCATGCAGCCTGCCTTTCACCCCTTTCATGGTCACGGAAGGGGTGCCCCGCCACATTCCACACAGGGCCACACAAGCCACCCACAAGCCACCCAGCCTCTGTGCAGTTGAGGACGTGGGACCAAGTTTTGTGGATCTGGGGGCCAGAGGGCGGGCCATTCCACCAAAGCCCCCTTGCCGGCCAGTTGCCAGTGGGCAGCAGGGTCCGCCATCACCTCCCCCACTGGCACAACATCACGTAGGTCAGGTGGGTTCTGCAGATAGTCCACAGGGGCTACTCCCTCCCCTTCTAGACTGCCCTCCCTCCATGCCACCAACACTCCATCGCATGTCACAGGATCACTTGGCCCTTCTCAGTGAGGGAGTTACGGCTCTCTTGGCCAAGGGAGCTATTGAGCGAGTCCCTGTGCCAGAAGTAGGTCGTGGTTGTTATTCCCACTACTTCCTGGTACCCAAGAAGGACAAAGGCCTGCATGCTGTCTTGGATCTCAGGGACGTCAACCCCTTCCTCCGGAAGGAGAAGTTTAAAATGTTGATATTAGCTCTGGTCCTGTCTGCCCTCGACCCTTGAGACTAGATGGTAGCGTTGGACTTGCAGGATGCTTATTTCCACATTCCTTTCCTGCCAGCCCACAGGCTTTACCTACAGTTTTCGGTAGGCCACAAGCATTTTCAGTTTACTGTGCTCCCCTTTGGCCTTACCAGCGCCCCACTGGTGTTCACGAAAGTGGTGGCGGCGGTCGCAGTTCATCTGCGCAGATCAGGGGTTCAAGTCTTTCCCTATCTCGACAACTGGCTGTTAAAGGGCGAGCTCACCCCAGGCTGTCGTCTTCCACCTCCAGACAACGGCAGACTTCCTGCACTCGCTGGGGTTCACTATCAATGTGCCGAAGTCACACCTGATTCCCTCTCAGAAGCTCAGCAGTTCTCGATACAGCACAGTTTTGGGCTTATCCTCCTGAGCAGCAAGTCCGGGATATTCCAGCTATGATACCAATGTTTCAGCCTCTATCCTGGATTTTGGTGAGAATTACCCTGAGGCTGCTGGGCCTAATGGCCTCCTGCATCCTGCTGGTGGATCATGCCAGGTGGCATATGCAGGCTCTGCAGTGAGACCTGAAGTTCCAGTGAGTGCAGCATATCTTTCCGATTGCGTCCATATCTCAGAGGGTACTGCACACCAATTGCAGTGGTGGCTAACGGACCAGGATTGGGTCAATGGCAGATCCCTCTCTCTTCCCCAACCAGAGTTCAAAGTGGTGACAGATTAGTCACTCCTGGGATGGGGCGGCCACATGGGAGAGGTGAAGATCAACGGCCTCTGGTCTGTGGCGAAGTCCTTCTGGAGCTCCGCGCTATTCGTCTTGCACTGAAGGCATTCCTTCCTTCCGTCAGAGGAAGGGTAGTGCTGGTGTTCACGGACAACACCACCACCATGTGGAACTGCAACAAACAGGGCGGAGTGGAGTCGGGGACCCTATGTCAAAAGGCTCTTCTCCTTTGGACGTGGCTGGAACATCAGGGTATGTCCCTGGTGGTTCAACACCTGGCAGGTTCTCTGAACGCCAGGGCAGACGAACTCAGCCGCCGGTCATGATGGATCACGAATGGCATCTTAACTCGGAGGTGCAAGGTGTCTTTCAGCAGTGGGGAGAGCTTTGGTTAGAACTGTTCGCCACCAAAGGGAACGCGCAATGTCAGCAGTTCTGCGCGTTGAATTTCTAAGGCAGCACTCCCTCGGCAATGCTTTTCGTCGCAAGTGGAATTATGGTCTTCTATACGCCTTTCCGCCTATACCACTTCTGCCTAGAGTGCTTAAGAAGATCAAGCGCGTCCGGGCCCAAGTCATTCTGGTGGCTCCGAACTGAGCACAAAGAGTCTGGTATCTAGAGCTCTTAAACATGGCCATCGATCCTCAGACTGCCTCTTCTGGAGGATCTTCTGTCGCAGCAGCAGGGGACGGTGCTCCACACAAACCTGTCTAGCCTCCATCTCATTGCGTGGAGATTGAGCGGCGACAGTTGACAGCTTTTGACTTTCCTCCCGAAGTCTGTAATGTCATCTTGGCAGCCAGGCGTCCCTCCACTAAAACGATATACGCCTGTAGATGGAACAAATATGTGGCATGGTGCACAGTAAAGGCTGTGGCTCACCTTTTTGCCCCTCTTTCAGAGGTTCTCCTCTTCCTTCTATCTTTGGTGCAGCAGGGCACTGCTTTGGGAACCCTTAAACGCTATCTTTTGGCCATTTTGGCCTTTCTTCGCCTTCCTGATAAGCCTTCTCTTTTCAAGCCCCCTACTGTAAATAGATTTCTTAAGGGCATTACTCACCTCTTTCCTCCTATTCCTTTCGTAATGCTCCACTTGAATCTGGTTTTAACTTACCTTATGTGTGCTCCTTTAGAGCCACTACATAATTGTCCTCTCAGACTTTAAAGACTGCTTTTCTGGTTGCCATCACCTCTGCTCAGAGGGTGAGTGAGCTTCAGGCTCTATCTTCTATACCTTCTTTCCTTGCTGTCCATCCGGACAAGGTTGTCCTTCAAACTAGACCTTCTTTTCTTCTCAAAGTGGTTGCGTCTTTCCACGTAGGACAGGCTATCACTTTCCCCACCTTCATGCGGCTCTGCATCCTTCCAAGGAGGAGGTGAGAGACCACCAACTGGATCCAAAATGGGCGTTATCATTTTATCTGGATCGCACAAAACAACGCGTTGTTTCGGCAATTCCGCAGAATTGCCAGAATTCCGCATATTCCGTGAGCGGAGCGGATTTTACCGCCCAGGCCTAGTGTTTTAAGCCACTGCCTCTTGATGTCCACCTCACCACTCTGACCGTCGATTCAATTTTATTTAAGTATTTTTTCCAGTCTTCAGATCACTCAAATTGAGATTCCCTTTGGCAGGACCACTTAGTCTTTTTCATTGATTTTTTTCAGGTGTCCCTTATTGAAAGAGCCCCTATTGACTGTGTGGTCGAAACGCCGTCAACACACATCAAAAACAAACCGTTCTCCAGCCCCTACTATTGTAATAGAACGCTGGATATTAGTATTGTGAAACTTAGTTATGGTTGTTTATTGTACAATCAGAAACCTAATGTATGTCACAAACTGTCACCTTTAATATATACGTCCTATGCTCACTTGGGACACCGTGCACTTTGTTTTGATAAAATTGATTGCATAATTTACATAAATAGTGAATAACCTTCATTCTGCTGTTGTGTAGAATTTCAATTCTCTCTTCGATATGCTTTGACCCATGAGCATTGCCATTAAGCTAAACTATTACATTTACTCAACAAAATGTCCACAGGAGCCACGGTTCCTTATTATATCATGTCACAATGGGGCACTCAGGGAGGTGCAGGTGACAATGGAATAATCTTTATACAATGAATGTTGTTGTGCACCTATAGCCGACAGGGGGTTGATACTAAATAATATGAAAATGGTGGATTTAAAAAAAAAAAATCCAAATTTACAAAAATGAAATTGAAATATTGAAATTAAATTGTAAACAAATTACAGCAAAAATAAAAAAAATAAAAAACAAATTAACATTTCAAAATAAATAAATTAATAAATAAAATTTCCCAAAATATAAATTAAAAAATATAAATAAGTGAAATTATCTTCAAGCATATAATTTATTAAACTGCTATCTCAACCATCTATACAAGCCTATGGCAAAGGGCCACCCTGACTGGACGCACAAAATGGCTGCCAGCCAGTGCCACATGGTCAACAACAGCAACAACACTGATCAAGTAGGCATGGTCACAACAAAGAAGACATGCAGGCTTATGGCAAAAGCACACTGGCTGTCTAATCAATATAGCCACCAACCACATAGTCAAACAGCAAGCAAGGAGGCATGACCAGAACAAGGAACTCATGCAGGCCTATGGCAAAAACACACTGGCTAAAAAAGAAAAGAAAAACTAGACTTAAGAATTAAAGACGGGGGAAAGGCTAGTTATACTGACTAACTGCTTCTCTGCTAGCTGGCACCAAAATAGACTGTAGAAATTTTTTATTCCACCCGCTTAAATAACCCGCATTTTGTTATTAAACATCACTTTTAATGTAGCGGGAAATTTGAGCTGAGCTGTTGCACCTAGCTGCCTGAAAGGATCTAATAACTGTCCTAACTCCCATTGTTTCGATGCTGTTATAGATGAAACATCTGACCTGATTTGGAAAGTTATCCCTTCTGCGCTTAGTGCGTTCATCTTGAGAGCTTTGTTCAATATATCAGCTTTTAGATTATAGGTCAAAAAGTGAATTTTTCTGGGTCTAGTTTTGTTTGGGCTTAATCTAAACGGATCTCTGTGCACCCTCTGGATATCAATCAGAAGGGCTTGCTCTGAACAGTCAATTTGAGTAGATTGTTTAATCGATTTCACCACAAACTCTTTGCTGTTATTTCCCTCTGCTCCCTCAGGTACTATGAGTAAACGGAGATTATTCCTTCTCTGCGAGTTCTCGATAGACTCTAACTTCTCCTGGAAACCGAGTTTGCGTTCTTTTATTCTAGTTAGTTCTTTTACATTTTCCTCGGTTTTTGCTGCGTGGATTCCAAAGCTGTGGCTCTAGCTGCCAATGAGGCAAGCTTGTCTTCCATTTTCTCACAGAAGATCTTGATTTCAGTTTGATTTTTTTCTGAAACCAGTAACCTACTCTTCATCTCCTCTGTTAAAGACTGTAACAAATGTGTGATTGACAGGGGAATAGGTAAATCCTTTAAGCTCTCTCTTGATATAACAGTATTCTACACCTCCCTTACCATAATTTGATTTCTGTTTGGGGTAGCCAAATTTGATGAGTTATCCCCTACATCTGACATCATTAATCCTTCTAGTCCCCCTTCTTCTGACTCTCCATCAAGTAATTGGAACCTATTAGGACTTAATATGCCTTCCGGGTACTGGAGTGACAACGCTGGGCTGCTCTCTTTGTTACTCGTCATACAGTCTAATGGTTTTAATATCAGAGTACTGGGGACTACTTTAAAGTAATTCTTTAAAGAAGGTGTAAGTTTTGCCGTTGGTTGGTTTTGTGAAATTGTTTTCGATTTTTAGTTTTTCTTAATCTTAGATTTTACTGGCTTTACTTGGTTCCTGTTGACCGGGCTCTTAGACTGGGTAGACATCTTGTGATCTAAATCATCTATCTTAAAATGATTAAATGTGTCAGAGACTAGTTTTTGACCTATACTTTTTAAAGTATATTGCGGTAATGACCTAGTAACTGCTATTTTCCCTTTGCGGTGAGATTTTTTTTCAGACCCTCTTCTGGCGGCCCTTTCCCTCCCAAGTAGACCTGAGCAACACTTACTGTCTTTTGTAGCTCCAAGTCCGATCCCTCAGGCAACTCTGCTTGACTTCCACTTGCTCCCTCCGTTCCCTGTGCAATCCTCTAATTAATTACAGTAAGCACCATTCTACGTTTACTCCTAATGAGCTACAGACACCTTACCCGCCCTGGACCCCGAAAGGGAAGGCCAGGGTAGGGCCATAAGAGAAAGAGTGGGAGTTCTCCAGGGAAGCACAATGAGGGGCCTGGGGGAGAAAGGGTTGGTCACGGAGTGGGGAGCATAGGGAAATAAAGCAAAAAAAAAGTCTGATTTGCCAAAAAAGACCCTTTAAGCAATATATCACTCATACATTGAGAAATGATACAAGTTGCAGCTGATCAGGCATTATATTTGAGAGCTCTGTCTTGGAATTTAAATGGGTTGAGGGTAAAACATAGGATGGAGAGAATTTTCCAACATTTAAAAGACACTACAGAACAGATTCTTATTCTCCAGGAAGCACACTTAACAGAAAAGAAGACGAGGAGTCTGTGTAAAACTAAAAATTGGATTCAGGATGTTATGTGTACTACACAACAAACAACAACAAAGGGAGTAGCTATAGTTATTAAAAGAAATGGAACGCTTTAAAGTTGATGAGATAGGCAGATGGGTCATAGTTAACATTAGGTTTCATATGTACAAATTTACAGTGGCAGGTTATTATGGACCTAACCTGGATGGCCCAGTACCGCTAAGGGAGCTATTCACTGAGTTATTGATCTTCCATGATCCTTTAATATTGGCAGGTGATTTTAACCTGGTCTTAGACCCTCTGATAGACAGAACTTATAAGAGTAGATCAGTACAGAACGGTAAAATGAGATCCTTTTAAAAAAACGCAATGAAGCAGTTGGGTTGGATAGATATAAGGAGGGACAGGATTGGGAGTAGGAGAGGGTACACCTTTCATAACAAAAAGTAGGGACATAAGTCCAGGTTAGATTTCTTTTAAATCAGTATGGAGCTGAGGAGATGGGTGAAAGAAACAAAGCATCTAGAGGGGCACCTGTCTGATCACTCAGCAGTAACCTTGGCCTTGAAACTCCCAACTAAATTAGCCAACAGAAGATGGACCTTAGAGCGAACCATCTTGCTAGAGGAAGAAGTAATTGAGCAACTAGCAATAGAAACAGAGAAATTCTTCCTGATCAATTTGGAGGGTACCACAATAGAAATGGTATGAAATGCTTATAAAGCTTTCCTGAGAGGTTATATAACAATCTAAATTGCTAGGCAGAGGAAATATAGAGCAGAGGTGGAAGAGATAGAGGCCAAAATTCAGAAGCTAGAGCATGAGCTTACCATTCAGGGGGATACAGCGCTTGAGGACACCTGTGAGAACTTGTTATCCTGTAAAATAGAACTGACAGGGGTGTTAGATATAAGGCTGAGGAAAAGATGAGAGGCTAGTAAGCTGGCTCATTTTGAGTACGGGGAAGGCTGTGGGAAGCTCCTAGCCTGGAAGACCAAACAGGAATTAGTGAAAAGCAACATAAAAGAAGTTGTTTGTGATACCTCTGGAAAGCTACTTGAGAGCCCCACAGACATCGAAGAAGCTTTTCATAAGCACTTTGAAAAGGTTTACATAGAAGATCTAATCCCACAAGACAAGATGATAGAGGCTTGGTTTGATCAATTTCCTCTAAATAAAATCAATGAGGAGATGTCTAGTAATCTAAACAGATCGATCAGCCCCAATGAAATTAAAAAAGCAATTGAGTCAGGGAAAAAGGGCAAGGCGCTGGGACCAGATGGTCTGCCGGCTGAGCTGTACAAATCTCTGGCGGAGGTTCTTGTCCCTGTGATGGATAAGCTATTTTCCCACATTTTTTAAAAAGATGGGAGTATGCCCCCCTCCTGGAATGAAGCCACTGTTGCTTTGATTTTAAAACCATCTAAGTCACCTAGTCAGTGTGATTCATACAGACCAATCTCTCTGCTTAATCTGGATTATAAAATCTTCACCAAGATTTTAGCACAGAGATTAAATGGAGTTATAGGCGGTCTATTACACGAGAATCAAAAAGGTTTCGTCAGAAGGAGGGGCATCCAAGATCTAACATACAATCTGATCGGAGCCATAGATCTAGCAACATTGCATAAATAACCAATGGCCATTATTACACTTGACGCCACAAAGGCGTTCGATCGGGTTAATTGGGTCTATTGAGCTCGTGTACTAAAAAGATAAAATCTGGGGGAAAAGTTCTGTAGGGCAATTTCATCGATATATCAAACGCCAACAGCCAGAATCTTGGTAAATGGAAATCTGTCTGCCGCCGTAGATGTACAGAGATGGACAAGGCAGGGATGTCCTTTGTCACCATTGCTTTTTAATTTATATATTGAGCCCCTCGCGGAAAGGATTAGAAAGCATGTTGATATATGTCCCTTTACGTATAAAAATTGGGAAAAGAAGGTATCTTTATATGCCGACGATATACACGTCTGACCTAGTTAAGGCTATCACAATAATTTATAGATTAGCACAACAATTCAGCCAATTTTCAGGATACGAGATTAATGAGTCAAAAACCGAATTTATGGCCTGGACTTTGGATGTTTATCTCCCTATAATGAAAAATTAGATAAGGTATTTGGGCATCAGAATTACGCAAAATATTGAAGACATAACAGACATAAATTTACGTAGAGTTGACAAGTAAATTTATAACTCCCTAAAGGGCTGTGCTTATTTGCCATTGACACTAATAGGAAGAGTTAATATAGTAAAAATTATGCTCTTACCTAAACTCACATTCTTATTTCAAAACATCCCATTAGCTTTTTAAGGAGGAGGGTCTAAGGAAAATACAGTCAAAAATAAACACCTTTCTATGGGCCTCCAAGGGCATAAGAATCGCATGGAAAAAACTATGGTGAAAGAAAAGTAAGGGAGGACAGGGAAAATGCTCATGGCTGAACCAGAAGACTCAGACATAGGGAAAATGTTTAAAGAGATGCTTCGAGACCCAAAAGAAGGAGATCAAGCCTTTATACATAAATTTGGAGACCCAAGCTTTTTTAAGAAGGTACGTCTGAAGTCTCTAAGGGATATAGCCACTACTTGGTTTAAAAACAGAAAGCTTTTAAAAACCAGCCATTATAGTGCTATGGCGCCCATTTGGAGCTCCCCAGGCTCACCGGAGTGGACTAAAAACTCATTGGTAATTCCGTTAAAATCAGTCGGGATAAAGTGCTGGGCTCAACTCTGTCCTTAGGGTTTGTTGTTATCTTGGGAAGAATTAAATAGCATCATAGACAGTAAACTATCGAAATTCAAGTAGCTACAAATAAAAAGTTGGACCCAGGCGATCAGTATAGCGGTGGGCGGCTCAAATGAACTGGAGATGGATTTGTGTATGACAAAGCAGAATAAGAAAGAGGTGGCCAATTTATACTGGATCATGATTGACCTGGCTGACGGCGAGTTCATCCTTCCATCGTAGCTGTGGGGCGAGTGCTTGCCCGATTTCAGTACAGAATAAATATGGCAAGTATCTTATGATCTACTATACTCCACAGTAAAAGCTGCCAATTTAAGGAGAAATCATCTCCCACAGAGTATATTGGTCTCCTCTTAAGCTCTCTAAATTTGCGAGAGGACCCATTCCCTGCTGTCCGAAATGTCAGCAGGAAAAAGCAGATGATGAGCACATGTTTTAAGCTGCCCAATGCTACATCAGTTTTTTAATTTGACTTTTTTTTCAACAAGGAAGAAGTGCATTGTTTTTGTGATATCACAAGTAATTCAAACACGGTTGTATAAGAGTGCTGTTTGTTTAATGGAGGGCATCCACCAGGATCTATTTGTGCTGTTTTAATTCATTTGTAAAATTTATTGTGGTAGGTGGCCTACAGTTTCAGTAGGGGCCTAATTACTTTTTTGCATGTAATTGTTCTTCTTTTGTAAAGGAAAGAAGTTGCACTGTTCACTACATTTTACCCATGTTGTTTTTTAATACATTTGCAATATCCATTCAATTTACTATGTGGCCTAGTCTACCAACAATGTGACTTCCAGCCAGTAGGCTCAGTACTAGTCATGCATGCATGAAACAACAGTTTCTGTGGTGTCTGTTGAATTGAAACATTATTCTGGCCATTGATGGTATTGAATTAAATTGCAAAATGTGTTTTTGGGGGATAGTTCACTTTTTTTTTTAAACAGTGTATATGCGGGGTCATATAGTTGATGCCTTTGGAAGATATGTGTTGTTGTAAAATGTTATAGCCCAGTTAATTTTTGTTTTTGTCATTGCTGAATTATTGCAGTTTTCTCCCGTGTTAGCATGCCTCCTTTGTCTGCCCAGTGTGTTAGTGTATATGCCATAGGACACCATTTGTCTTTGTTTTCCATGCCATGTGGCCAGGTGCCATTGTGTTTAGTCAGAGGCCATAGGCCTTCATGTGTTCATTGTTTTCCATGCCTCCTTGTTTGTTGTCTGCCAATGTGGCTGGCGGCCATTTCGTGAAGCCAATACCGGCCGGAGTCTTTTATCCATGTGTTATGTGTTGTGGCCTTGCCGCCTTGCTGGTTGTTGTTGTTTGACCATGTGGTTGGTGGCCATTTTGTGTAGCCAGCCAGTGTGCGTTTGCCATAGGCCTGCATGTGTTTTTTGTTGTTGCCATGCCTCTTTGCTGGTTGTTGTTGTTTGACCATGTGACTGGCGGCCATTTTATGTAGCCAGCCATGGTGATTATGTTTTCCATGTCTCGTTGATTGTTGTTTGACCATGTGGCCATTTTGTGCAACCATCCTTTTTTCAGTTTTCATGTAGAAGGCTAAGCCTTTTTCTTTGTGCTCACTATATTGCTTTGCGTTGATATCAGTTTAATAATATACTTGAGGCCTAGTTGCTACTCAGTGCTCATAGTAAATGTACTTTATAAACAGTGCTTTATATCATTATATACTTTTGGGCATTTTTCATCTGCTCCACTCCTTGTCTCCCAAATCCTAATGGGTTTCTTATGGCAGTTCTTGAGTACATCATCAATTATACATTTCAAATTTCAATTTTTGGGGGTAATTTTTTCATACACATTTTTTTTATTCAATTGTAATTTTAGTTTTCAATTTTGTTTTCAATGTAATTTTTTGTAACTTTTTGAATTGAAAAAATATTTTTCATTAAAAAAAAAAATTCTCCCATTTTCCCAACATCCATTAACCCTCTGTGTGCCATAGGTGCTCAGGTGCACAGCAGCGTTCACTTTTTTAAGGAGTTTTCCTTTGTCACCTGCTGCACCTCTTTTAGTGCCACATACCAACTTGATGCACATAATCTGTATGTTGTTGCTCTTTCTACTCCTTCCTGATTGTATATGATACTTTATGTTGGTGTGGTTTTACTTTAGAATGGATATGTTGTATTGTTGTTAATTCTTTTCAGTAGCCACACCAAATTATATTGTTTGTATTACTCATTCAAACTTCAATAATGCCACATTTCAGTAATGATTTTCTTGCTTGTTAGTTGTACAAGAGAAGAGACATCACCCACAGTACTGCCAGACAGAAGGCCTGTGCACTTGACCACACAACACCTGACGTCAGTACTTACATCTCTGCAGCTTCTGAAGCTAAGTGCCACAGCCAACTCATAGCTTCAAGAGAACCCAAAGACAGGTTCTACCAAGAAAGTGGCCAGTGATAAGAAGGAGCTTACCACCACTGGTATGCTGCCCCAGACTTTTTGGGGGGGAACGTCATGTGCCTGACGCACCAGCCTCGGTGGCTAGCTAGGAGCAGCACTTCTGCATCAAAGGCCCAACCCTGGCCTAAGCCCATATCTGGCACAGAGGCAGCCCCTGTAATCATTGCAACACCAATAGGCAGTTACCTTGAATTGGAGTTATCTCTTTCAAAAAGTAGAACCTAGTCGTTGCCAGAAACTGAGCTAAGTGGACAACAACAGCTGCAGCCAGCAACAGTAGTTCCTCCCAAAGTAGTTGCACTTCAGGAGATTGAGCTTCATGCTGAGGAAGTAGAAGACCCTTTTTCAGAAGATCCATTGTCTTCTAGATCTCCAGCAAGACAAAGGAAGGGCACTCCACCATCTTCTTCTTCAAACCCCCTTCTGATGATCTAGACTCCGATTGGATCCAGCCTCAGTCTGAGACATGCCAGGAGAGGCAATGGAAAAAGAAGGCTCCTGAAAGCCTTGGAGTTATGGAGGAAGAAGAGGAGAATGATGATAACTCAGTAATCATGGATGTTAGCCAGCTGCAGAGGAGACCGATGTTACCCCATCTCAACCTGTTCTGAGGTATGTGGCAAAGATACCACCACTGCCAGCTTCCATATGTGTAAGGCCCTTGTGACCTGCATCCCGAACCACCTCAGTAGAAGTAGGCACTGCAGAGACGCAAACATCGAAACACCCAACTACCATAATTTCTTCGGACATTGGCAATCCACCAGTGTCAGAAAGTGGACTGCCTCAGTTTGGGACTTTTTTACAGTTAGCAAGCAGGAGGCGAACATTCCCATATGCTCCCTTTGTAACGCAAGTGTTAGTCGAGGTAAGCTTGGTACAAACTATGGTACTGGAGGCTGAACAACCCAATTGAGAAAACACCACGCAACCCACCAAGAGGCGCACCTTTGCAAAAAAAAACTGCAAGTGGTGTTGGTGAAGGTGGTGAGAGCAGGGAATCTGAATCTTCCCTGATCATGCTGGAAGCTGAAGGTGAAGAAGAGATTGGCATTTTCGTTCTGCAAATCAGCCCTGTCCACAGCAGTGCAGTAGGTTTGCCCACCTCAGCAACATCGCAATGTTGAGTCAGGCTGAGAAACCAAGGCAAGAGCATAGAGTGACTGTCCCGGTGAGACACAGATTGAGTCTACCACCTTCTTCCCTCAAGAAGCTGCCTGCATCAGTGGCACTAGGGAATAAAAAAATGTTAATGCTTGACCTCCTCCCTTTTTATGGAAGGAGTGGGGTTTGGAGAAATTATATCTGCAGGTGTTGACACTGTGGACATTTTTAGTGGCACTCAGAAGCATGCAACCATAGCCAAGTTCGCAAAGTAGAAATCCCATACAGCTGCAAGCATCTTGGATGACTTTAACAAGGTCTTTGAATGGATACGACCCAGAGGGCTTAACATTGGATTCATTTCCACAGACAATGGCAGTAATATAGTTAAAACCATGTCAGACGGTGGCTATTTCAGGGTCGATAAATATGACATGTAAAGAGGGGATGCAACTGTGAAATGCATGATCATTGAGATGAACCATTGGGGACTAGTCAAATGCCTTACAGAGATGCTGCTTCATTTTGAGGTTTTCACATGGGAAGTCAGCAAGGAGGAACTGTACAACAGGCCAAGCTTTGCCATTGTTGCCTATGCTATAGGAACAGCTAAAGGAGGTGTCTGAAATGTACGCAGGTGTAGATGAAAAAAAAGATGTGCATGAGTTGGTGGATAGCTTAATCCTTCGCTTTGCTGTTAATACACAGCTTCAAAGAGACATTGTGTCATCCAAACATTAAATCTGTGCCACACTTCTTGATCCATGGTACAAACAACTACTGGCCACTTTCATTTATTTTTCAGAAGGGGATGTTTTAACTACAAGATGTGGATTGCTGGGCAAACCAGCAACCCAGAAGAACAATTGCTGGGAATTAGTGGCACACTCCGGGCAGAAGTTCTGGGGTTCAGCCTTCAACTTCCATAGCGCCTGAGGGCAGAGCTGTTGGCTCACGGCAGCCAATACCAAGAACAAGAACACCAGCAACAACAACAGGAACAGGAGCATCAGTCCCAAAATCTGCATTTGATTGGTTTCTAAAGGCAGGGCTTAAGCCCAGTACAGAGGTGAAGGCAAAAGAGGTCGATCAAGTTGGAGCACCAATGAATATTGAGAGGATGGTCCAGACCTATCTGGATGACCCAAAAGAGGTCTATTGGGATCAAAACCCATTGATGTACTGGTATCGGAATAAGCACCAATGACCAGTGCTCGGCAGGCTGGCAATAAAGCATCTGGCATGTCTGGTAGCCTGTTTGTCTGCTGAGGGTGTGTTCAGTGCAGCTGGTGCAGTTGTCATAGAGAGAGGGACCAGTCTCTTGCCCCAAAACATGGAGAGATTAACCATGATCAAAATGAATCAGCACTTTATGCCACCGAATTATACCATATCTGAAGTACGACAGCAGAAGGATGAGAGTAAATGGTCAGACTCAGGCCATGGTAGTTTATTAGCTGACTAATTTCTGAGTGAGCCACCTGAGTTTGAGGACAAACTCTACTTCCCTGACTATTGAGTAGGCCTTGACCACCATAGAACTTTCTATCACCAAACTGCTTTGACAAAAAAAGGATATAGCTAGGGTAACATTATATTATTTTGTTTGTGTCTCACTGACTAATGCAGCTTCACTGTTTTAGACTCATGTATAGCAAGCTGGAGCAGTGTGCTGTGAAGAAGCCTCCCCTGATTGGACAATGCCTGCTTCCATCCTGTGCCTATCCTTTTTTTCATCCCCTAGCAGGACTGCCCCAGAATATTTAATTTACAAGACTGGCCAATGTGTGTTGCGTGAAGTAAAACACAGATCCACAATGTACCACCGTGCTTGAATTGGAGCAGGTAACTAATGCACCAATGAGTGATACAGGAGTGATTGTAAGCATTGAGATGATTCATGTGGTGGCAGACAGTGAGGATGGGTGTTCAACTATAATTTGATTATGTTTGTGATGATTCACAATGTTGGTAGCCTAATAGGTGATAATTTTCTTTCCTGAATGTGATCTTCCCTTCCCCTTTGATACTTAGCAAGATTTGTTTGCCGGGTCCACACTGCTTTGTTTTCTGGTTCACACTCCTCAAAGACCCGGCCAGTCTGTTTAGCTGACAAACACAAATCTTCCCCAAAAAATTAATCCATGTGTCTCTTGTTGTTCATCAACGGCATTGCACTACAGGTCTATCTCTCTCATTTGGGTCGCAAGTCAGAACAGAGTTGGCCATTACTCTGAGTCAGGAGGATAATGGAAAGACTCAGGGCGTGACTACCTTAACACTGCCAGAAGAAGAAAGTTATTAACTTCAGGGAAACCAACATGTTGATGACTCTAAGAGGCCTACTCAACTCTGTGGGCTGGTAAGGTATGTGTTGATTACTTGATTTTGGAAATGCAATGCCGCTGAGTGTGTGTGCTTTCTGGTTCAAATCTGAAAGTATGTGGTTGGGTGGTGGGCCTGTTGTATGTAACTGGAGACAGACATGTGATGATGTTGCATTATCACATTATGCATGCGCTAGGCTAAATATTATGATGATGATCATGACAGTTGCAAGTTTGATCAGATTGTTACATGAAGCCACTTGTCTGTGATTGTTGGATGTTGTAATTGTTCTCACTTAATTGATCGCACATGAGTCATAAAATAAATTATTGCAAAGGTCTATGCTATTGCCCTGCCTTCGAGTCTTCTTGGTACACTCATTTTTCTTTTAAGAATCATTTTTTAGAACAGTGCAGGTTTGCTTCAGGTTTCCTTAATTTATATTTACTATTTTTCAAACCTAGGTGACCGAACATTTAGATATATAATAATAAACTTGGGTCTCAGGGGATGATGGACTGTTTGCAATGCATTTAACTTAACTGTGTCATACTCATTGCTTCATTTTCTTCCATAACAGATTGATGACGATGATGTGCTACTCATTGCACAGATGAATATTGTCATTGTGTAAGGTTTGCCTTTGTCACACCTTTCCCCAAATCTCTTTTCCCATCCATTCATCTAACCCCTAACGTTCTTCCCCTGGGCTTATTGAGGTGTGACTCAATTTACACCATAAATGGATCACACACTCAATGGGGCAGATATTGTGAAAGCGACTCCAACTCACTGCATGATCTTCTATTACCGAAGCAATAGCCCACACTGGCCCAATTTACCCACAGGCACATAAAAGCTATCCATATTTTGGATGCAGAAGAACATCAGTCATCAGCATCATCATTCAGGCCTTGTATTGCGCAAACACTTAACCTTGTTTACCCCAGAATTTGAGCCCACTGTTCATGACTCGATGATTTTGTAACTTTAGTTTTAATTAAATACTAACTCCCCATTGCTAAGAAGTTCATTTTGCTATTTTCTGTTTTTAATCACCATCAGTTATTCTTTGTTGTGTCATGTAGTATCAATTCTTTGTAAAACTATGATATAATTTATAACTCACTAACTCAGTGTTTTTATTTTCATTTAGATGCCTGCGATGAATAATTGTTCAGATATATCCTACAGTTGGAGCTTACCTTGGTGGGAATGGGACCTCACTTGTGAAGTTGTAATGCCTTCCCTGTGGGAATGGGACCTCGCTTGTGAAGTTGTAATGCCTTCCCTGTTATTGCTTCATCTATCTTCAGGTAAGAGAACTATGGAGTGCAGTGAATTAGTTAAATTAGTAATCAAGCAAGTAACTGCTACTGCTTAAGAAATCATTTATCTTGGTTGTTGTACGCAATATAGGTCATGGCAGCATTCCTCCTAATGGTCAAGATAGTTGCACAGATATATACCTAACTATAACTATCCAGTATACACTTTTATAAGCAAATTAGAAAAAAAAGCAGGCTGAATAAAAATGCAGCAGTGCAAAGTTGAACACAAATACACTACTTCAGGCATAAATTGTGAAGAAATAAAATATTTCCCTTTATTTTTGTCCAATAAAACCCCTCTCCACCCACAACAGGCTCACTCCTATCCCCAAACAAATCGCCCCATCCCCAATCAAAGCCCAAAGAAAAGTGTCATAGTCCAAATTCCTGGCCCCAACTCCCTTCCCAATTCTCACCCTCTCCACCAACAACAAAAGTCCCTCTCACCAACACAAGAAATGAAAAAAGGACTAACAGAGGGTGTCATCTATGCGGGTCTGGAGACTATTAAGAATCTGCTCCATCGTGGCCATCCTGCTCTCAAATTGGTCTATACACTGCAGGAGGCAGCGATGGAATTGGCGGTCTGAGTGGAAGGGGGGCAGCATTGGCGGTTCAGGCTCCTGACCGCTGGCGGAGATGGCGATGTATTGGCCAGGAGGCTGCGGCTGTCTGTTGGTTGGTTCTGGTGGATCAGAAAGAGTAGCTATATCAAGAAAAAACAAAACGAAAAAAGACAAATTGTAAACAATGATCTGTGCAAACACTTGCTTAAAAGCACCATAACAGTACATTGCTGGTCCCCTAGGGCCATTGGTATTTGAAGTGATAGACACAGAGCCACTTTTTACCGCACATGCCTCATATAAAAAGCACTGACTGGCTGGATAAAATTAAGGCAGAATAACACCAGATTGAAAAAACAGGCTGATTTTATTTTTTCTTCTAAAGGCTTTCCTAGTAAAAACTAAACAGACACTTTGTGAGGAAAAATAAAAATATATTACCTCTCATTAATGTGAGAGGCATTATGCACTATGGAATACAAATTATTATGCTAAATTAATGGAGGCATGCTAGTCAGTGCATCGTGTACTTTGCTACTCCCTGCAGTCTGCAGCTGTAATGGACAACTATCTTACTTTAATTCCAATGGCCCTGCTCTTCATCTCCAAATGCCTTTCAAATTCTACCCTGACTCCACGCAACCAACACTGCAGTCACGATGCTGCATGTAGGTCATTGTGGCATAATGCAGTGGGCTGGGAGGCAGGTGATGAATGATGATGGGTGGGATGCATATCTGCAGCACTTAACAAACACAGTGAGTCAAGGGAGTAGACCAAAAATTACAATGCTCCTTGAGCCATATCTTTGATAATACCAAGTAAGGGAAGTAGGTGAGCATGCCCCTCTCCGGTGTTTCTTAATCCAAGCAATTACTCATTCATCCATTCATTCTTCTACATCAGCCCATTAATAAATATCATGATTTACGCTTACTTTCTCTCATCCAGTCTGTCACCCACATTTTTAATCCATAAATCCATCCATTCAACCATACTTTTACCCATCCATCTAATCTGATTTACCACCGCCTGTCCCTGCTGCCACTGTCTTCCCCTTCAACAGTGGCTGCCTCCGCAGCAGAACTGTCCCCGGTACTGGTGGTATCTGTGACTAGAAAAAAATATTACACATTTTTTAGATGCCAGATACGCCTCCCCTTTTTTCATAAAAAGAAATACAACCCCAATGCACCACTTTAGTTCCGATAGCAGTTTCTTCCATCAAACGTATCACTTTGGGCATTCGGTTGGTTGACAATATTAGAAAAGCCAGGTAGTCAATCCAACCAAAAACGTTTTATAATGGAGGGGCATTGCTATATCCTATGATGATGACTCTGAGTCATTGAAGTGCAATGAAGGGGTGTAATAATGGTCAATGTATTTATTTATTGCACTTATAAAGCGCGCAGCTACCCAACAGGGTCTCCGGGCGCTGAACAAATGGAGCCAGAACCAAATTAGACAGCAGGCAAAAGCAAACACAGAGATCATGCCGAGTCACTAAACAGAAGCGTCTTTAAGCTTTTATGGAAGACTTCCAGGGAATTGCAGTTCCTAAGGTCAGTTGGAAGAGAATTCAAGAGCCTAGGGCCAAGACAAGAAAAGGAACGACCCCTCATGCGGACAAGTCAAAACCAGGGAACTGAGAACAGTGAAAGGCTGAAAGATCTCAGCTGTCGAGCCGGAACATAAGGTGTAACCAGACTTTGAATAAAAGAAGGGACAAGGCCACATTTGGCACTAAGCATATAACAGTAGTCCTTGAACTCAATGCGCTTATTGACTCCAAGCCAGTGACTCCATTGGTGGAACAGAGGAGACGCGGAAGCATACCTAGGCAGATGGAAAAGAAGACAAGAAGCAGCAATTTGAATGACCTGTAACCAATGTATTGAGGCTTTGTCATCGCCCAGGTACAACACATTGCCGTAGTTCAGCCTGGATATCACCAAAGCCTTTGGAACCGTTCTCTGAGCTGGCAGTGGAATTTGGCCAGAGGATTTGTTTGATCCATGTAAGAGCAGCAACGCAGTATTCTGCTACCCCGGATACCTGAGACTTAAGGGGGAGCTTTTTATCAATAATAAAACCCAGGTTTTCTGACTTTAGGGACAGAGGCAGGTACAGGGCCCAGATTATCAGGCCAGTGTTTGATTCACCAAAGCTCCGGGCTATTACCCTAAACAGCACCTCAGTTTTGGTGCTCTTTAGCTTCAGAGCATTACTGGTCAGCCACAAGGAAATATTCCTCAAACCAAGCTGCAGCAGAGAAGGATCTTGGTGCTGGGTAGCAGAAATGGAGAAGACAATCTGTGTATCGTCGGCATAGGAAAAAATAGTCAGACCCAGCTTCTCAGCAATGTCGGCCAAAGGGCGAACATATATATTAAAAAGTGAAGGGCTAAAGATAGGGCCATGAGGAACATATGGTGTTGGTTGGCAAATGCAATGGGATCTCATACTAGTTTACAACATTTCTGCACTGTGATGGAAACTGCTGGTATACTGTATAAATAAATTACAGCACAACATTAGGGGGGGGGTGCTCCATGACCATGGCCACTCTCTCGTTAACCCTAAGAGCATAAGCAAGAAAAAGAAAACCTACTTCACAAACATGCGTGGTGAATATTATTTATAATACTAGCTCACTTGGGCCTGCAATCTTCACAGATGACAGAAGAGTACCAAACATCTGTTCTCAGTCTTCCAGTACCACAAGATATATAAGAAAGAAGGAAAGATTACTAACAAGGCAGAAGAAAATTATTGAGTACTACAGATAGGAGATAGTCAGCTACAAAAAAAACATGAAATATGGATACAAAAGGACACTGCAGGGAAAACAAGAATGAAACAAAATTTGGATAGGGGAGTTTGAAAAAAGTAGACAGTATGCAAAGATAAACAAGGCAACATTTTAAAGTAGCATAGTGGGCAGAGGAAAACGAGAAAATCCATTATGCTTTGCATGCGTGGGTTTGTATCCCGCTCTCGTCGCCATATGAAAGGAAGACGGCAGGTAAGGGTGTCAGATCAACTTTATTTGTTGCCAGCAACACCAGGGTCCAGTCAGCAGCTCTCATCCTGCAACCTAGCACCAACATTCCAATACCTCAAGATTCTACCCTAAGCCCACAACAATCATACAACCCAACAATTGGGAAATGATGATAATAAATAATAGGACTTACTGGGGTTAGCAGATCCCTTGGCTGCGGCATTGGTGGTCGAAGCTTCCTCAACAGCTCCTACCGAACTCGCCGCCGCAACACCCCTCTTCTTGCCCTTGGGTGTTGATGTAAGAAATAAAGAAGGTTGAAAAAAATAGATGAGTGGTATAGTCAATCTCCACAAAAAAAATATGACAGACAAATGCAGTCACATTGTACTTATCTAAAACAGATCACCATTGGTACTAGATTTGAGTCTGTCGACTGCCACTTAGTTGGCCATACTAATCCTAAAATCCCCATTCCAAAGTTCCTTAAGAAAACATATATTTGGAACTAATGCATTGCAATGAATGATCTCTTATTCTATTCTCATTTATCAACTCCCTTGATGGACCAACTCAGTCTCCCTTTTTTGTAATGCATAGATGCACACACATCACTGTGAAATAGCTTGGGATTGTACGAGCTACATAAGGAAAGCCACACTGAACTTTAGCTCACTGATAATTGCTGATTCACAATGGTGAAAGGAGGACACAAGAGTCTTCAATGGCTTCTTAATTAATCAGCCAAAGCGAGCGCCGATGATTACGAATAGGTAGTGCTTAGGAACCTGCCTAGCTGAAACTAAACGTAACTTACGGGCTCTGAGTTTGAGCAGCATGCTATTTGGAAAATGAATTCTAGCATTGTAGAACACAAACACAACAAATCATTAATCCTCACGGAGTCCGGAATCTCAACGCTTAGCAGTTTGAGCAGGTCCTGTTCCTATTTTAGGATTTCCACCCAGCGCTGCATCAGCTGCTGGATGGTGTGCTGGACTCCCCTGGTGCGCCACACACACCTGCGCACACTACCCCAATGCTGCTGATGCTCCTGCAGGTGTTGCCAACTGATGGGCCTGCCGCCTGCTGCAAGCATGGAGGGAAGGTGGTGCTGCACAAAAAACCCAGTGTTGCCACCTCTACTTCACAAAAGATTGCCCGGGGCTGCACCGCTAGGCGGTGCTGCCACCTGCAAAGTATGCAGCTCCTGCTACTGATTTTTCAGGGTGGCCTAGTGCCGCCACTCCCCTGGTCGTCCTGCTCTGCCATGGCACTGGGTGGGGTAAAGAAAACAAACAGCAAAAGGAAGGAAGGAAGAAATAAGGAAGTACAGGAAAAAATAAACGAAAATACAAAATGTCACAAAAAAAACCTTGAAAAGAATAAAAAAACATAAAATACACAGCCAAAACGAAACACACTAATACAATAAATACAAATGTGGAGTAGATTAAGTAGGAGGGTGATTAAGAAGATTAAGAGGGGGTTAAAAAATAGGGCCAGCATCAAAAACAGTAAAAAACAAGATGGCCACACCCATGCAAACCGCCTGGTGTCGTATGCGCGTGATTTTGAATGCGAGGAAGTACTCCACATTGCATTGGATGTAAAATGCAATGCTAAGACACGCGCTGGGAAACTCCGTCGCCCGCCTGTGGAACTCCATGTAGCGCGGTGGAAAATTTTAACCACTTCGCTACACTCTGCTTAGCGCAGCTCCGCAAAATCTGCTCAGGACTAATACTAATTTGGTCAGAGTCAAAGGTCAGCCGAAAACAGGCCACGCAGGCACTAAGTTTTCATCTGGATAGGGAGGCAGGCCTTAAAAAAGGGGTTTCCAAAACAGAAAAGAATCTATGTCAGCAAATAGGGTTCAACCGTACATTAATTGGAATTTGTCACATGGGCAGAGACATGTTTGGGTTAACTTAAACTGGGTATGATCCCTCTTAATCCCCTCATGGCTAAAAGGGCATGGAAGCTTTGGAGAATGTAACTTATGCCAAAATGGGATTCAAGATTTAAAGCTTGTCCTTTCCGTTTGTCCGGCGCTTTTATTACATCGCCAATGCCTGCAGTTATCCAAACGATGTACATCTGATGCACTATATTCACTTTATGATCCTCGTTAAGAAATATTCTGCTTTAGAATTTTTTACTTTTTAAAATGTTTTTTAAATCTGTATTGATTTTATTTGGCGTGTAGTAGGCGTGTTTTATGTTTTATCATATTGTAATGACTACTCAGGAATCTAAACAATCAAGTGGATTGGATTGTGTTTAGTCATGTGTAAAATTATATGTGTTTTATGTGACCTCTTCAGAGTTCTGTAACATAATTAGTAATAAACTTGAACCTTGAAGGTAGGGTGCATGGTATTTTGAAAGTGTGACACAGAGAAAATTAATGTTATCTTCTCCCTGCAGTGACAGAGCCCCAAAAGCTATTTTTACAGTTGCAAGCTTTGCTGTCTCATACAGAAACGAGAGTACAGATAAAAATATTAATACCGCTATCTTGGGTTTGGGATCAGCAAGGAAAGAAATATTAAAATCCAATTAAACTGTAAAGTTGGAATTTTAATGAATATTAAGTAAAGGCAACTTTTAGAAAGATAATATTGACCTTCTCTGAAGCTCCTAGAGGGTCATTTACATTAGCTCTCCAGCACCTGTCTAGCCAGTACTCAGCCTTTAATGAGGTGTGAAATTCCTTCTTGGTGCCAGACAATAGACCACCTTGATTAAATGGGCAGTTATGACTCCTCTAAGCTCAAATGAACATTCAGGGTCAGGGCTACAGCTCCTTCTATTGGCATACAGTGTCAAATCCCACCTAAAATGTCTATTTAAGGCACCTATAAACATGTTGCACCATTGAAAGGGTACAAACAGGATCACACCATAATTCTTGTTTTACCAGGCTTCTGTCTCATTTTCTATTGTCCGTCCAGGTCCTGCTTCATACTGGATTTTAGTGTTAGATATGGGAAGACACTAATCATTTTGTTGGACACTCCCCTGTACACCCTCAGCTATCAGTGTCCAGGCATAATGTGCTAAAGACTTGACCATCTTGGAATCTCCAGGACACCTTTTTGGGCCTGTTTGCAGAAGAGAAAATAGGAACTACTGCAAAAAAAGTACGTTGGCCAGAGACTGCCAACTTTTAGCCCACCCACGAGTCACCACCCATCTACAAGCTAAAGCCAACCATAAATTGGCCACCCCCAGGCTCCCTCCTTAGAACACTCTCTGGACCTGTAGAAGATCAGAAGAGGACTGGGCCTGCAGTCTCTGACCTTAGAGGAGCCCCCAAAGGACTAGAGCTTCTCCTTATGTACTCAGAACACAGAAATGGACTCCAAGGGTCAGTTGGCTGACATATTTGGACACAAGAAGCTGCAAGAGGCCTTTTTCCCCCAAAGTTTCCAGCTGACCACTGGCAACTGGACCAGAACTGAACTTTGCAGTTGGTCTTTGCCTCCACCCTGAGAGTATCTCTGTGCCTTCCCCTGAAGTTCCTATGGCCTTGGAAGTGTACTCCTGTGGTTATTTGGGTAGCAGAACAGTTTGGCAACTTTTTAAAAGTCCACCAACGGTCCAGAGAGCCCACAACCTCATCTCCAAGATAAGTATCCAACTGGCACTGCCACAGCTTTAAATTTCATTTAAGCTTTATTCCTCGCAAAGATCAACGCACCTCCGAAAAAATACAAAATAAAAAAATCGCTCATTCTAAGTTAGGACTTTAAAGCTTTTGAGATTTCTTATGGAAAATTTTCTGAGGGTCAATGGGGCCAACCTGCTTCAAGTATCCGGGATTCAGTTCTATGTCAGCTGCTACGGTTTCAGTGACGCTCGCACAGTCTGCAAAGTCACTTTCTGAATTGGGACTTGGAAACTTGTTTTTTACTTTTTGACTTCCAAACTTTCACCAGGACCAATCCATTTTATGCATCCAACCCGAGCTCCACCACGGTTGGTCTCAAATCATGCCTATGTCGTAGTCTACCTCGACCATTGACTAACATTGGTGCTTGTGCATTTTGGGGCTATTTTCACTTAAAAAAATTAAATCTTATATTTCCAGTTCTCCTTATTGGATCTTTGTTGTTTTGGTGTAATTTTGTTTATTACAATTTTTCTCTATTATGCTAATTCAGGATTTGTATTACTTGATATTTTGACTTTGTTACTGCTTTGGTATTGCTTAAATGCTTTTCACATTTTCCAAAGCTAAGCCTGTTTGCTCTGTGCCATAGCTGCCAGAGGGTTGAGCTCAGGTTAATTTATTGACTTTGAGGGTTCATCCTGACAAGAAGTGTTATTATTCATTGAGGTGGGCGGTTGCCCATCCCAAAATAAAAATCCACTTTCTTACAGATTGCAAGCACTCTCAGAAAAAAAAAACCTTGATGAAGCCAGTTTCATCCAAGGCCCTGATGGTAAATCAACTTTTACTTTGGGAGGAGTGACAGTCTTGATCACTTTGTCACTGGAACAACATGTATAACAATTCTCAACCACACTCTCTATATGCCGATCCATTGAAGGCCACCAATAAATGGAACGAACTCTGCGCTTGGTACATGTCTGCCCCAAATGACCTTCGTGCCCTGCCATAATTATGCGACCTCTCAAACTCACTGGAGGTACAAATTTGTCGCCACGTAAAATCATCTCACCTTCTTCTAAAGAGAGTTCATCAGCCACTTTAGCGAAAGGTTGTAATTCAGAGTCTAAATGTTTTTCCTTTGGCCAACCCTGAATGATACACCTTTTAACCTCCTTAAGAACAGAATCTGATTGTAACGCATCAAACCATTCATCCTCCTTGAAACACCCCTCTTTACAAACATCAATACTTGCAATTAAGCATTCCTCATCCTCTTCAGCAACACATTCCTCTTGCACCACCGGCAACGGCAATCTGGAAAAAAAATCTGGTCTAATGTTTTTTCCCCCAGGAATATGTTCAACTTTAAAATTGTATTGAAGAAGCTTAGAGCTCAATCTCGCAATCCTGGGCGTATGATCTTTCACAAGAACACCATTAAGAATGGGAATAAGAGGTTTGTGATCAGTCAGCAGCTTGAAAGATCTACCCCAAAGAAAACCTTTAAACCTTTCAACCGCCCAACAACAAGCAAGAAGTTCCCTTTCGATCACAGAATAGTTTTTCTCACTGGGACGCAATGATCTAGAGATAAATCCAACCTTGTGTTCCGACCCACCTTTCATTTGAGTCAACATGCCACCCAGACCATCCAAACTAACGTCCACTGACACAATGGATTCTAGAGCAGGGTCATATGGAGTTAATATGTTACAATGGTTCAGTTCATTCTTAATTTTGTCAAAATCAGTTTGACATTCGTGATCCCAAAGAAAAACAGTTTGTATCCCATTCTCGTCGCCAATTGAAGTGACCACGATCACAACCGATTAGTAGAAGAAGACGTATTTAATACTGCTCATCACAACAACAACTTCCAGGGAATGAGTCTATGCTTCAAGCACAAACATTCTATCACCCAGGAGCTAATAGAACATTCAAGGTGCCATGACATCACCACTGTAGATATTACAGTTTCCCAGGACCTTTAATGGTTTGGAGAGGGAGACCCTGCTGGGCCCTCACTATTAAAGAATGGCAACCTGATGCCTTCCCAGGATCAACGTTATATCCACGTAGACATTCAACTAATCAAATGAAACTAAATCTAACAAAAAATGTAATTCTTAAGGTTAAGGAGGATGAAATGTTGACGTTTCGGTCTCTAGTGGCCTTCAAGGTCCGTTAGACCATTCTTAGGACTTAAGTGTTGAAGTGTAATGAGTCCTGCACGTACTGACATAAAATATACCAATACATTTATCTAATCAATACACCCAAACAGTATATGCATCGCCTGCCCACAATCCAAATAAAACAACTACTCAATCCAGTGCATATATAAGGGTGAAACCTTAATCATAAACCAAACTCCTAGTGATATACCATAAAACCACCCCACTCCCAAGTGAGGTGTACAAAAACGTACCTGAATATTAAACACTGTCAACATTACCCCAATTTAATTACCTTGTTTCAAAGTAATTTGGCTCCCAACGGATACCGAAACCAGCCTGTCAAGCTGTAATCCCAAAAACAATGTGTGTAGTTATTTCTCACAAAACAACCTGAGCAATCCAAATAAATGCCTAACCAATAATAAGGGGTCTTACCGACATCCAATGACGCTATGGGTCAATCAATATATAAAACAAGCAACAAATTACTTAGCATGTAAATATAGTCTTCTGACTGGCAATTTGAATATATTCAGAATGTATAGTACTTACAAGAGCTCCATATTGGACTCTCCTTTTCAAATCAGGCTAATACTTTTTCCACGATAATACGCAGAGAAAAAACACGCGTCTTAAAGACCTCCCTGTCAGGTCACATAGGTGTAACTGGAAAAGTGGCAGCCATCTTAAACTTTTTAATTTTTTTATTTTGTTTTTATTGGGTTTCCACATAACATACAGATTGAGTCAGTGTATAGTGCAGCATCTTCCAACAGTAATAGATAACAATGTTTATGTTTATACGTTTGTAGAGCGCTCGAATACCGAGGCGTCTTGGCGCTAATGTGTAACAAGGAGGAGGACATCAAGAATGCTCATATAGTGTCAAAAAGGCGAGTTTTTAGCCCTTTCCTAAACACCTGAAGGTCAGGTTGCAGTCTCATGACTAGAGGGAGACTATTCCACAATCTAGCCGCGCAGTATGTTATTGACCGACCTCCCCATCGAGCCTTTTTAATTTTAGGGACCCTAACACGCCCTTGAGTGGCAGATCTAAGACAGCGCTCAGGGACGTAGGGTATAAAGAAATTACCCAAATCTTCTATAGCACCCCCATGTATTGCCTTGTGTACATACGTGAGCGCCTTGAATTCCACACATTGTTTGATGGGCAGCCAGTGCAGGGATCTAAGGGCAGCCGAGGTCGGATGTCCTCTATTGAGTCCCATCAGTAGCCTAGCCGCTGCATACTGCAGCGACTGCAGCTTCAACAACTGATACTTATCGATCCCCAAGAACAAGGCATTGGCATAGTCCAGTTTAGAGAGAAAGAGAGCCACCATCACAGTCTTTTGCAGTTCAGGAGGTATGAAAGGGAGCACCTTTCTTAAAGTCTTCAGCAGATAGTAGCATGAGGATATCAAACTATTTACCTGGGCTCCTAGATTGAGTTTATCATCAAACAGGAGACCCAAATTTCTGACTTTTGCTACTGGGGTCGGACATGTACCCGCCTTGGCTGGCCACCATGAGGAGTTCCACAGGGGCACACCCGGCCCAAACTCCATCACCTCCGTTTTATTCGTGTTTATCTTGAGATAATTCTGACCCATCCAGGACATGATCTCTGTAAGGCAGGCATGAAATCTGCCTGCAATATCTCCACACTGATTGTTAGAAGTTATAACAAGTTGAGAGTCATCAGCATAAGATACTAAGACAAAGCCATGTCTCCTCACGAGGTCAGCCAAGGGTGTCATATACACATTAAACAGAGTGGGAGACAGGGCCGACCCCTGTGGAACACCACAGGGAAGGAAAAAGTCATCTGAAGTCATACCCTCCCAAAACAGCCTCTGTTCCCTGTCACTGAGAAAATATGCCAGAAGGGTATGAGCAGTTCCTCCTATCCCAATTTCCCTCAACCGCTGTGCCAAAACCAAATGATTAACAGTATCAAAGGCCGCCGACAGGTCGAGAAGCACCAAAATGGCCTTTCCTCCACTGTCGACAGCCCTGTGGATTTCCTCAGCCGCCCTTACCAATGCTGACTCCGTCGAATGACGTGGCCTAAAGCCATGTTGGGACGGGTCCAGCAAGCCATTAGAGTCTAAATAGGCTGTAAGTGCTTTGTTCAGATGTTTCTCCAGAACCTTCGCTGCAAATGGAAGACCAGCAATGGGGCGATAGTTATTAACATTAGCTGGATCCAGAGTGGATTTTTTTAATAAGAGAGTGATAGCAGCGCGTTTCCAAAGAGCAGGATACTGTCCAGATGTTATAACCTGATTCATAATTGAGGTGAGATGTTTACAGATCAGGTCCGCTACACGATGCATAAAAGAGGGGGGACATGGGTCAGTTGGTGCACCAGATTTCAAGGAAAGCAAAATACCCTTAACCTCATCTATACCCATCGGCTGAAAACTGTTCAGCCTACATGGGGGTTGAGTGAGGGGCCCTGACGAATTCTGAACTTGTGTGGCCTTGGAAAATTTGCCATAAATTCCCTTAACCTTCTCCTGAAAATGTTCTGCAAGAACATTACAGAAAATCAAGTCAGGTTTAAAAGTATTAATTTGCTGAGCTTTCATCAAGGAGTTAACTGTTTTAAATAATTCTCTAGAGGAGTTACCCACCTTCTTGATTTTAATTGAGAAAAAAACTTTTTTAGCCACCACAATTGCCTCTTTGTAGTTACGGGTAGCAAGATTATAAAGTATTTTCTTCTCATTATCATAGTTAATCCTCCAAAGGCGCTCAGCCTTTCTACAGATGATCTTTAATTTTTTAAGTTCAGTGTTGTACCACGGGGAGGAAAGCTTCCCTTTCTGTATCTTTACTAATTTAACTGGCGCAACCTTGTCGGCTGCTTCTAGAATCCAATTATTAAACTGCTGGATGATAATATTGTTATCACCCTTTAGGCTAATAGGGCTAGAACGTAAGCCTGATTCAAAAGCGCCCTCCTTGACTTTACCCCATCGTCTGATGGGTATTTTAGTCAAGCCTGCTTGTGCTGTGGATTGTCTTTTCATACTTTTAAGCTTAAAATAAATAGCCTTATGATCCGTCCAAGGAAGCTCCACTACTTTATCTACGGAGATATCTGCTTCATTAGTAAAGATCCCATCTAGCGTATGTCCAGCTGTCTGGGTAGGGCCCACTATTATCTGAGTTAAATTAAAAGCTGCCATATTATCTAAAAGTCTCTCAGTTTCAGCATTCTTGTTGAGCTCTAGATGGTAGTTGAAGTCTCCTAAGACCGTGCAGGAATACCAGTCAGTATAAGACTCCAGGAGCGTCATCAATGATTGCGTAAAAAGACCTCTTGGTCCTGGGGGTCTGTATATTAGAATGCCCTGGAAAATCTGTAGATTATTCACTCTAATGCGAAACTGCAATGCTTCTGCGGAAAGAGTTAAAATGTTCTCTATGTGAACTTTAAAATCAGCTCGATGAATAATAGCTATCCCTCCGCCTTTACCTGTTTCTCTGTTTTGCGATAAATAAGCATAGCCCTCCGGGACTGCAGTGTTCCAATCCGGGACTGAAGAGCCATCCGTCCAAGTTTCAGTTAAGAAAACAATGTCTGGGGCGGAGGAGCGAATAAGATCTTCAACTTCATACCTATGCTTAATCATAGAGCGAACATTTAGCAGAACGCACTTAAAATATTCAAATGTGGGTATTTTAGGAATTGAGGGAGCTTGCATCCAATCCTTCCCAACAGCGTCTAACTCTAAATATCTATCGCAAGGAATCTCCTCCAGCCCTCCCCTAAGACCTTTACACTGCCCCCTTTCCTCTTTCCCATAGAAGTCTGATTGAAAGGGACACCTGGGGCAACTGACCACGGCTCTCGAGATCAGTGACTTTAAGGAGTTCTGAAACAGATCAATCAATTCCTTACGTTGTTTGTGCTTAGATACATCTTGGTGATCCTTTTTACATGCTACAGTACATGCCATTCACAGTTAGACTTATCCATCCCCCATTACAATTGTGGCCTCCTGATCTTTTGCCCATAGATATTGCACTAATGGCTCCCAAATGGCTTTCGGTTTCGATGTTGATGGAAGTTCCTCAGCATAGAGTTCAAGATTCTTCCTACAATACATAAGGTCTTTAATCCAATGATCTATTTGAGGTGGAAGCGAGCCCTCCCATGTCATTGCCACTCTTCTCTTTGCCATCAGTTGAGCCACTCTTACAAATTTGTCATTGGTGCCTTTCAAATGTGGTGTGACATTCAACAAACGTGTGTGGCGTACATGGAATAGTAACACTGGACATCACCCCGATCTTTTCAGTCACCCCAGACGAAAACTCGGCCACACTCCCAGGCCAGATGCCGGAAATCCGCACCAGCCATCCCACATCTTTTACATTTATCGCTATTTCGGAGACTGCATTTAAATAGTTTGACTGGTGTGTGATACGCCTGGTGCAGATACTTACAATTAGTTATGCGTAGGTTCGCCATTTGACGTATATGCACTAGTTAGCTTACAGCACCATTCCCACTCCTTGTGTGTGAGTGGAGGATTCAGTCTTGCATTCCATCTATCTTTGCTTACATGATTCCCTGTTACTTTCTTCTCCCTGGCTGCCCTGTATAACTTTGACATCCACCTACGACGTGTGGGACTTTCCAGGAGGAGTTGAAGTGTCTGCAATGTCTGGGGCTCATCCAGAAAGGTGGGGTAATGTGCCTGCATTGCCTTCTTTAGTTTATGGAAAATGAATAGAAAGAGCGGCGAGCTATTTTGGACATATCCCATTTCATCATCCGTGATGAAACTACCATTAGGGAACAGATCCTGCATAGTGTCTATACCTGCCCGTTCGTGGACATGGCACCCGCCTCTTTCGTCACTGACAGTGCAGCATGATGCAACAGCGGGAGTGACGGGGCATACAGCGGGAGCTACGCGGTCAGACAGGAAATATTCTGCCAGGCTGCAATGGTGGTATCCAGTGTGTTAATTTCTTGCTTTGGAGTACCTCTACGAGTGTTCGATAGTATACATTTGAGTGGAATCGGGTGCGCATCCCCGTCTACCACCGCGACATGCGGAAAAATGTCGTGGTGACTGTTCCAGTAATAGGCATATTGCGCTTGCGCACAGAGATAATATAAATACATGTCGAGCACGCTAAATCTGCCTTTGTCATAGTCCACAGTCAGGACGTCCAGGCACACGCAAGCTTGTTTCCCTCCCCATATAAGTCTCAACAGCTGCGAGTGTATAGTTTTGAAAAACAGTGTGTCAATTTTATCAGTATGTTCCTGAACAGGTACAGGAAATGGGTCAAGATTGCCATCTTGATTAGCGCAATGCGGTCCACCAGGGACAACGGCATCTTTGACCAGCGGTCCATTTGCTGCTCAAGTTTGTCGCATGCGACCCCGTAATTCTCCCGTATGACTGTCTCTGGATTCTGATGTACCCACACCCTTAGATACTTGACATGGTCAGATGACAGCACAATGGGGCAGTCTAGCGCGTGGGTCTCTGTACATTCAGTCAACGGGACCACCAGTGACTTGCTCCAGTTGATATTAATTCCTGAAAGGTACCCGAATCTGATATACTCCCACAATATAGTTGCTAGATATACCTGCGGTTTACGGACAAAGAGCAGACAATATCATCTGCATATAAGGAGATGCTAACGCTTCCCTGTGTCTTTGCCTAATAATGCATGTTAATGCTTCCAGCATTAAGGAGAAAAGGAGCGGTGATAGGGGGCACCTCTGTCGGGTGCCTCTTCCGATCCGAATTGGGCAGGACGTGAACCCTCCCACTCGTATGCGTGCCGTTCGTATATAGCAATCTCACCCATCCGCTGTATCCCACCGGGATTCCTATGCGCTGTAAAATTCGGAACATGTATCCACATTATATCGAATCAAATGCTTTAGCAGTATCTAAATTTAGGCTCAGCACATGAAACATCACTAAGATTCTGTGTAGGTTGTTTGACGTGGATCTATCTGGTATGAAGCCAGACTGATCTGGCAGGACCAGATTTGTCATTAATGGCTGAAGTCTCGTAGCTAAAATCTTTGCCAGTATTTTGGTATCCAAATTAATGAGCGACAGGGGGCGGTACAACTCACAACACGAGGGATCCTTATCTTTTTTTTGTAGGGTTACATGACAGTGAGCGCTTCCCTGAGGGTTGGTGGCAGCATTCCTGCTTCGTAGGCTTCTGCATACATTTCCAGCATATGCAGAATGAATTCATCCTCGAATCCTTGCCTCACCCTGCGACATGTACATCGCGGAGTAACAGCTGCGGAATTGCTCTGCAATTGCCTGTGTGGTGATATGATCCTGCCCTGTGCAATCTGTGATCTTGTCTATGACCGTGGCTTCGGTCCTCAGCTTAAATTTTCCAGGTAAATTGCTGCGCGGCCTACCCCCTTTGCCATATGCTCGAGCAACATGTCGCTTGGATAAATATTGCACCTCCTCAAGTGCCAGTTTATTATATTCCAGTATTAGCTCTTTCATGCTAGCTAAGGTAATGTCATTTGGGGATCTTCCATATTCTTTCTCCAGCTGCACTAGGTCAGCTTCTTTACGGGCCAGCTGACCACGGATGTCTTTTAAGATACCGGAGGTGGTACTAATGCAGGTACCCCTAATTGTGGCCTTAAAGGCCTCCCATAGTGTAGCCGCACTGCACACTGTACCCTTATTTAAATCAAAATATTGAGATATGGCTTCTCCAATTGTGTGTGTGTACAGCGGGTCCAATAGTGCCTCCGATCGTAAGCGCCAAGTGAATTGATGTGGGACACACAGTGGGATGTGCAGGGAAAGCCTGACTGGGTTATGATCAGACAACGTCCTGTGCAACATGGCGACCTCGTGAACCCATGGGTTAACCGCCTCGCTTACCAGCCAGTAATCTAACCGTGACCAGCTGCACGTGGGCCCTCTAAGCTGTCAGGGCTGCGCCGTCTCCAGGCGTCTATCAGTCCTACCTCGGCCATCCCGTTGTTTATGACGATAGTCGACTTGGGAGATTGCCCTCCCTGCTTGCTCGGCGTATCTCTGCCGGGGTCTAAATGTTTATTCAGGTCACCTCCCCATATGATCTACGCCTCAAGCCACTCTCTCAAAATAGTAAAGACTTCCTCAAACAGTGCAGGTGTGTCAGTGTTGGGTCCATAGACATTCACTATGGTAAATATTGTACCAAATAGATTCCTCTGCACGATGGCGTACCGCCCTTCAGCGTCTGTGTGTGACTTTGAAACAGCAATTGGGAGCCCACGTTTCACCAGTGTGAGAACCCCCCTGGTATATGATGAGTATGACGATGCTAGCCTGTATCCAGCCCATTTGACCCCCACTCTGGCATCTGTCTATTTGGTGAGGTGTGTTTCTTGGAGCGAAGCAATCTTTACATCATGTCTGTCAAGATAGGCCAACACTTGTCGAATTTTTATGGGAGAGTTCAAACCTCAGACATTCCAAGTTACGCTTGTTATGTTTTCGTTGCCATGTGTGTGACTTTAAATTCTCACATATGGATCTGCACAGCAATATACAAAACAATCTTATAAATGTCCTTAGTCTTTTATCGATCACTTTGAACCACAACGATAGTCTTACCCACCCTCTGCATCCCCCCTTCCACTTCAGCACCCCCCAACTTTGCTAAAGCCATCCCCATGTCCAACAGAAACGCTTTCAAATGCGGGGTACACCCACTGGGGAAACGCCAGAGCGCAAACTGCCTCCCAAAGGAAAAGGGAGGTGGCTGAATGTATAGGATCTCCTCCAACTAGGTTTCAATTCAACGATACATAAAAAAGATATATAGCACATTAGTACTTTTTGCCCAGTCTGCCAAATTAACAAATTGGGGGGTGAATACCTGGCTCTACAAACCAAATCAGGACTTAACACAAAAGAGAGATGACAGACCTGACCCCCAGCCGCTGCCTCCAGGAGCAGTCAAGTAACTGAGCAATGCAACATTATAGAGCAAATTTTAACATTTTTATTTATTTTATTTAAGTTTTATATAGCGCAAACCAGATCCCAAAGGATATCAGAGCGCTTTACAATCGAACTAGAACTAGAAGGACAATACTGTAAACAACAACAAATTAGAAACCCAAGTGATCATAAGGTACATGAAGATTCCAAATGGAAGTTATGTTAAACAATAGTACAGGGTAACGTAAGTGGGACACAGTATGACAAAAAAAGTGTAATAGTAAATGTTGAAACAAAGGAAGTAGGAACAATGACAGCGGGCCAGAAGCCAAGCCCAATTACTGAAGGAGTTTATTCATCAGGAATCTTTTGACTTCCAGTTTGAACACCGTTGTTCTGGAGATTCTGCGTATTTCTGGTGGAAAAGAGTTCCATATCTTTGGAGCCGCGCCAGAGAAGGCTCTGTGACAGGATCTCTTTTTGTTAAGGATAAGTGGTTTCAAGAGTAAGGTAGTGGCACTTCTAGAGGCTCTTACACCGCAGGATAGTTCAAGTTTTTGTGCCAGGTACCTGGGCGTATTGAAGTGGATGGCTTTATGCGTTATAGTGGCAATTTTTAGCTGGATTTTTGCTTCGTAGGGGAGCCAATTTAAGGTTTTTAGGACTGGCGATATGCGCTCATTGCGTTTGGTGCCTGTAACCAGTCTAGCAGCAGCATTCAGAGAAGCCCTTAGCGGAGCCAGGGTGTATTTGGGCAGGCCACAGAGGGTAGCACTACCGTAATCTAGCCTCGGTAGGACAAGCGCTTGAACCACCTGCTTGAAATCCTTAAGTGGAAGGAAAGGTTTGATATTTCTGAGTGTCCTTATCAGGTGGTTTGCTCCTTTACATGTATTGCTGATATGATTTTTCATATTCAGGTTCTTGTCCATGGTGACTCCTAGCGATTTGGCTGAATCTAAGATGAACGGAGTGCAGTTGAAAGCAGTGAGGTGGCTCAGAGGTCAAGATTGGGGGTGTGATTCTGAGGGGAGACGAGCAGGAGTTCTGTTTTTGAGGTGTTGAGCAGGAGATGGTTCTCGGTTAACCAGTTTTGAGTATATGTTAGGTTGGTGTTGAGTGAGATGATGTTCTCCGGGGATGAGATTTTCAAATAGAGTTGCGTGTCGTCGGCATACATGTGGAAATTAATATCCATGGAATTAAGTGAGTTAGCTAATGGTTCCAGGAAAAGGTTGAAGAGGATAGGAGATAAGGCAGATCCTTGGGGGACCCCCATGAGAACAGGAGAGGGCTGGGAGAGAGAGTGATTTGCCTTGACTCTTTGCGATCTGTGGTGGAGGAAAGACGAGAACCACTTTAGCACCTGACCACCAAAACCCATCCTGTTTTGCAAAATGGATAAGAGGTTGTCATGATTGACCGTGTCAAAAGCGGAGGTAAGGTCAAGGAGGATCAGTAGGCAGGTACATCACCACACATGGTCAGCAGACAGTCAGTCTTCATCTTCTGCACATGTGGCGCTCTAGCTGCTTTGTGGTTTGTGAATATTTTCGAGTTGCCGTCTGCTCCGATTCTCAGGCAAGTCAGGTACCACATGGCGAACAGTACTTTTTCCGCCATCAGTAATTTCTTCACCGCATGAAACTCCCTCCTCGCCGTTTTGACCTCTATCGTGAAATCCGGGTAAAACACTAGCGCATTCCCTTGGTAGGTTATCTTGCCCTTTTCCCGGGATAGGCGCAAGACCGAGTCATGGTCCCTGTAATTCAGGAGCCTGACGATGATCAGTCTCAGTGGTGCACCTGGAGGTGGGCGGGCAGCCAACGATCGATGGGCTCTATCAACTATCAGAACCTGGGATAGCTGTTCCGACCCAAACGATTCACGCAGCATTGTCTCAACATACGTTTCTAGAGGTCCTGTGTTGGTCGATTCCTGCAGGCCTGTAATTCGTATGTTGTTTCAGCGGGACCTAGCCTCTAAATCTTTACTTTTGGCCTGTATAAGAGCAAGCACTTTCTCCATGTCCGGAGTCTTAGAGGTTACAGTCTGCAGATGGTCTTCCGTGTTCGATATTCATTTTTCCTCCTCACCCAGCCGGGCAGGGTGTTTGTCTAGCTTGGCAGATTTATTATCCATTCTATTGTTCAAAGTCACTATGTTCCCATCTATCAACTTTAGACTGTTCTGAATGGCGAGGAGTGTCGTCTCCAACGACGGTGGGCTGTCAGAGGGGGCATCCAGCTACGAGTCCAACGGTGCCCGCTGTCTCGATGTGGCCGGTGTTCGGGGTTCAAACGCTAAATGAGGTTGGGCCTTATCTCACTTGCCCATTTCGACTTATGATTTGCGCTACAGATAATTTAAGCGGAGCAGGTCGTGCCCCTCTGGTGCTTGATCGCAGGAGTGCCAGTCAGATTCGCACTTCCCCACTTCTTTTACCCTGCCAGACAGGCCAATAGTGCTAAGAATGGGCCCGCAGCCCTGATGTGGGAGTGACTCTGCCCCTTGCAAAGCCCACAACACTCAGAGTGTCTAGTGCCAGCTCCGCCGTCTCAGGCTCTACAGCGTTGAGGCCTTAATCCTTATGCAGTTAGTGGAGATTGGAGTCACTATATGTTGGGGCTGTCCAACATAGGATCCTGTGAGCAGCAGTCGTGTTAGACCCTGTGATCACACTTCTCACCACTTGTGCCCGACAGACACACCATACAGCAACGAGTTCACAGTTGCCTCGTGACAGTTAACAATAGTGTCCTCTCCAGTGTAGTGCCAACTGTTAAGCCAAGTTTAAATAGGCCGCTCCTACAGGCTTGTGTCAGCGAATCCGCGCATTAAATGCGGTGCCTGCGTTGCCACTTCTCCGCGCCACAGATTCAGATACAGCGCACTCACCCGGCACCAGGAACGTTTATTACCAGCTGCAATTTGCGCTTCGACCTGCCTGCCGTGCCCCAGTAGGCTGTGGGGGGAAGAGGGAGGCCTCCCCGCCTCCGAACCCGCTCTTCGATCTGCGCAGCACTGGGGTTCTTCAAGCTCATAGTCCACCAGATGCGACGACTGCACTGCGGGAGCACCGCAGCACAGACTGCTCACCTAGGACCACCGAGCAGCACAGCCACAGGTCTGTGCAGGTAGGCTCACCAGGTGGTGCAGGCCAGGCTCTCCGTTGCGTCTCAATCAGGGTTCAAGCTCCGGACGGGGCGCAGACTCCCGCCTTTCACTCTCGTTGGTCTCGCTCGCCAACGGTGAACCGCCACCATTTACTGTTGGTGCTGGCAGATCGTTACCGTATCACTAGTTGGCCCAACCGTGCCTTTCTAGCAGCCGTAACGTGAGCTGATGCGATATTCTTCTTCAGGCTTTCACGGCCGCCATGTTGCGTCTCAGGGCTTCCAGCACATTTGGGCACCGTCCGGGCCATCAGCTCAGCCTGTCGTGCAGCACACACCCTCGGATCTGTCCTACCTGTCGTGCCACACTTCCCTCTTTCTTTTGCGCTCTGGATGGCACCTAGGGAGCAGGATTGTTGTCGGATTGTGGATTCAGCTGACAGAGCTGCACTACGGCGCTGCCATCCTGCCATGCGCCCTCTAGTGCCCCCGGCCATCTTAAACTTACTCAAGTTTGTAGTTACCTCCAGAGTCCCTTAAAAAATAGTAATCTTTTTTGGTACAATCAAGTTTGATCCTTAAAAACTGTTTAATAGATATAGTCTGTGGGCTGTTATATTACAGAGCTAGTTTAAGATGGCTGCCATACATTTGATTTTGATGAATTGAGGTACTCCTGAATGAGATGCACAGGACCGGGTAAGATGACTAGAAGACGTATATTTTTACACATCTCTTTAACCTTCTACAAGTAGATTTGAGTTCTGACCTGTGGATTGGAGTTCAACACATACATCTATACATAGGGACTCTGGAAGTTACTGTAAACTTGAGTTGGGGAGCAAATTACTTTGAAGCAAGGTATTTAAATAGAGTTAATGTCAACACAGAAGTCCTGAGGATGGTCTACCGAACCTTGAAGACCAATAGAGACCAAAAAGTAGACATTTCATCCTACTTAACCTTATGAATTAAATTTTTTGTTAGATTCAGTTCCGGAATCAGAATCACCCACTTTGTTCTGCAGTCTCTCAAAGCTCAAGCCAGGTCTATACATGCCTTACAGCAGAGGCTGATTAAAAGCCAATGAGCCCACATTAGTTACACCCTTGTATTGTTCAGAATGAAAAATGATTAAAACAATTAAAAATGTGTTTGAGTACGCAGATAGTGTAGTCACAATTAACACAAAAATGTAAGTTCAACAAGCACAAGTGAGACAATGCAAACACAATTTATAATCTTCAAGTTCCCACCAATGTATTGCAGTAGACGAATTCCTCAAATCTATGTTGAAAATCGAAATTCACACCAGGTGTCTGATGAGAGCCAGTGAGACACCATCAGCAGACAGTCCTGCTGAAGGACAGAGAATATACCATCCCTAGTCCAAATTTCTGCTGCGGGCTGAAGAAAAATCGCCAGCAACAGTCCACAACACTGCAAAAAGGGCCAGAGAGATACTACCATATCATAGTCCATAGCTATCATGTGATCCTGAGAAAGAAAGAAAAAAGAAAGAGAGAGCAGCAAAAAAGAGAGAGAAATGGTGAGTGAGAGAGAAGAGAAAGTGAGTGAAACAGTGAGAGAGAATACCATCTGAGGCCCATAACCCTAATGACCATAGTATTACTCCCCGGAGAGCTTTATAGAAGGTGTAGATGAGCAACCCCAATAAGCGCTGCAAGCTGTGATTTGAATGAACTAAAACCTACAGATTCTGGTAACAGTGATAGGGGGATGTGAAGTAGACGAGAAATACACTGGAGGATGGACGTTTGCCTCATGGAGTTCAGAATTGCATCCATTTGTCTCTTTCTCAAAGATGGTAGAATTGCAGTGGTGACACAAACCACAGAGGGACAGCTCTGGATATAACAATAGGCAGACATAATTTGTGTATGAAAGTAAGACTATGTTACAATGAAGCAGCGTGTTCTCTCCCGCACGCGGACAACGGGGGGAATTACAGTGTGTTCATGTGTGAGATTTGAATGTTTATATGTGAAAATTCTCCAGTATTGAATCGTTCATAGATTCACATGCTTGTATCTTCCCCGTCGTCATGGTGGGAGTCTCACAGTAAAGGAAATAGATAGCAGTAAAAGAAAAAACTCCCTAAGTACCATAGATACTATAGACTTTGGTATCCCAGTAACATCATTATGTGGAGCAAATATCAGTCAATGAGACGCCAGCCCTGAGATCACACTCCCCAGCAGAGCCGTCCTACCTCAGATTTCTAACCGCCGTCGTGTGAGAAGGAGTCTCCCTGAGCTCAGTTCAGTTTATTTCTCTGGTTGAACTTTTGACCTGTGCTTACAGCATTTCCTTCTGGATTTGAAGTATTGTGTTTTCGACTTTTCTTCAAGATGTCTGAGACCAATGAAAAGAGACTTTTCAGACCATGCAGATCTTGTGGGAAGGCTCGGTTGTTCTCTGAGGGCCCCCACAAGGATTGTTTGTACTGCTTCTATCCAAAGCATATCCCTAAAGAATGCAAACATTGCAGGACATTTTCAGCTAAGTCTTTTGTGGCTCCAAAAGAGAAAGGCCACTTCAGAATCTGAATCTGAAGATGATTCTAAGGCTAACTCTGCTTCAAAACGCAAGGGTGGAGCTGCTGAGAAAAAAGTTAATTTAAAAAAGCAAAAAATCAGCAAATCTAAGGAAAAAGAGTCATCTTCCTCATCTTTGCCTCTTACTCCTGTCAAAAAGTCCTCAGAGACGAGGGCTCCATCTTCAGATTTGTCGACAAAGAAGAGAGTTTCCGTGACCATTCCGTTGACGAAACCGTTGACGACGACGTCGACAACGACAACATCGACGATGGCGACAGTCACAACGACGACGACTTTGTCGACAGCGAATAGGAAGACGACTCCGTTGACGATTGGGTCGCCGACGACACTGTCGATGACAAGAATGGAGACAACACCGTCGACGACTACTTTTATAACACGGTCGTCGATTTTGTCGACGATCGCTCCGTCGACGACAACCTTTAAGTCTCCAACGAAGAGATCTATGACGATGATTTCTATTAAAAGGTTACCACCAACGACGAGCAACATCTCCTCCAGAGGATATCATGGGTTTCCATGAACTCATGGAAAAAGCTTCTAAGAGGTTTGATCTTCCTATTCCAGTTAAGGAAACGGAATGTTTCCTTTATGATTTTAAAGAGTCCTCTAGAAAATTGATAAGGACTATTCCCATGTTAAACATATATGGGAGGAGGGTTTGAAAATTATGAAGCACCCGGTTTCCGTTGCAGCCTCGGTTCCCAGAATTGAGAAAAAGTATCGGTCTCCTGAAACCTCTCCGGCATGTCCTATTGGTCATCCCCGGGCAGACTCTGTGGTGATGCAAGCTGCACAAAGACGATCAAGGAACCCATCGGCTACATGTTCAGCTCCTCCTGGCAAGGAAGGAAGGAAACTGAATGGAACAGGCAAACGCTTTGCAGTCATGGCAGCGGCGTCAATTAGAGCGTCAAATGCGCTCGCCATAGTTAGTCATTTCAACGGGCAAATGTGGTCGGATATAGCTCCTCTTCTATCACATCTTCCGGAAGATAAGAAAGAAGAAGCCACACTAATTTTAAAAGACGGAGCTAGAGCAGCTTCAGAATCCATAGACATATCTATAGACATTTCAACTGTGGCGTTCAGACAAATGGAAGGAGCCGTAGCGCTTCAAAGACGGGGATGGCTTAAGGCTACTTCATTCAGACTGTAAGTGCAGGCTAAAATAGTAGACATGCCCTTCGACGGAGAATATTTGATTGGAAGCCACGTGGATGATGCCCTGCAAGAAATTAAGAAGGACACAGAAACGGCGAGAGCATTGGGTTCACTGCAGCAGGGCAGATTTCAGTTCTTTCGTGGCAGAGGATCAAGAGGACACTTTAAGCAAAGATCGTTCTATCAATCAAATAGATACCAGCCATACCATTAACAGGGGTACTGTCAGTTTACTAATACTCAACAGTTTCGACCCTCAAATATGTCTTATCAACAACAATCCAGACGAAAGTCTTAGACAAGAGGAAAATTGCAGGACGCCAGTCAATGGCAGTGACAATTCCAATGCGCCAACCACCTTGTCATCTCTAAGCCGCCATCAGAATCATTACCTTTCTTCTTATTACCATCAATGGCTGTCTATAACATCGGACAGATGGGTGCTTGACATAATTCATCAAGGTCACACCCTAGAGTTCCTCTGCAAACCACCAGATCATCCTCCCATTCACAGGAAACAACAGCATCTCTCCGCCCTCAAGGCGGAAATTCTGTCTCTTTTGGTAAAAGGAGCAATAGTTGAGGTCCCTATTCAACAGCAAGGGAAAGAATTCTACTCGCATTTTTTCCTCATAAGAAAAAAGCAGTCAAACAAATGGAGACAGGTAATGGATCTCAGAGGCTTAAACAAGTTCATCAGAAAACAATCTTTTCATATGCTTTCTCTTGAAGAAATTCTGATGATGTTGAGAAGAGGGGATTATTTGACATCTTTAGATCTATTAGATGCATACTTCCACATTCCAATCCACATATGACACAGACGGTATCTCAGATTCGCAGTGGCGGGGCGCCACTACCAATTCAGAGTGTTACCCTTCGGTCTCCGATCCACGCCAAGAGTGTTCACAAAATGCATGGCGCCGGTTGCAGCATATCTGAGACAGCAAGGTCATCAGATATATCCATATCTGGATGATTGATTGATAAATGGTGCATCGTTTCAGGACGCTCAAGAGTCTTTGGATCGTTGCATAGATCTCTTCCAGTTTCTGGGGTTACGGATAAACATGGAAAAATCCTCTCTCATTCCGTCCCAGTCTCTTCTATTCCTAGGAGCTTTACTGCAAACCAGGGCAGCAAAAACGTACCCTTCAGAAGAACATATTCAAAAGATTCTGAAGCTATCAACACATCTAAAGAAAAGAAAGTCCACTTCAGTAAGGATATTCAAATACTTGTTGGGGATGATGTCACCCTGCATCCCCTTAGTTCCAAATTGCCAGCTTTACATGCGGCTTGTACAAGAACTTCTAGACCTGCAATGGCTGCAACATCAAGGTTCGCTGAGGATCGGATCGTCATCAATCCTCAAATAAGGAAGGCGCTCTCATGGTGAGGAATAAGACAGAACTTAACAGAAGGGTTACTCTTTAAACCTCAATCTCCCAGCTTTATAGTGACAACGGATGCTTCATTGCAAGGATGGGGAGCACATCTTCAGGACCTAGAAATACAAGAACACTGGAACAAACAAGAGGCTCAGTTGCACAGCAACTTATTGGAGCTGAAAGCGGTGTTCTTGGGTCTCCAAGCTTTTCTCCCCAGGATCCACAAATCTCCAGTTCTAGTCAGGTCAGACAGTACAACAACGATGTTTTATCTAAAAAAACAGGGGGGAACAAGATCGAAGCCCCTCTCAGTGCAAGCTCAAGGAATCTGGAAATGGCTTTTAATGCACAATATCTCTCTGCAAGTTCAACATGTCCCTGGAATACACAACATAAGAGCAGATTCGCTAAGCAGATCAACATGTGTTTGCCACGAGTGGGAGCTCAATCAGGATCAGCTCAATCGAATATTTCGCCTATGGGGCACTCCAGCTCTGGACTTGTTTGCAACTCGAAAACACAAAAAGTGCAAACAGTTTGCAAGCAGATTCCCTCAGCCAGGATCATGGGGGAATGCTCTTCATCTACGCTGGACAGGGATGTTCGCTTATGCATTTCTGCTGATCCCTAAGGTGCTCAGGAAAATGAGACGGGAACCGTGTCATTTATTTCTGATAGCCCCAGCATGGCTGAGACAGTTCTGGTTCTCGGAGCTTCTTCACTTATCAGTGACTCCCAGAGTGCAGTTTCCTCTAATCCAAGATTTGATTTCCATGAACAAGGGACAAGTTCTTTATCTGCAGTTGGCCTCGCTGAACTTGTCGGCATGGAACCTCATGAGCACGAGTTTCAGTCCTTAAACATTAATGATGAATGCCGAGATATACTCTCTCATTCTCGGGCAATTTCTACAAATAAAACCTATGTAGCGCAATGGAAAAGGTTTTGCCAATGGTGTTTGACACAGTCTATTCATCCCTTGCACTCTTCTCCGGAGCAGGTTCTCCCTTTGTTACATTGAGCCAAGTCAGGTCTTTCTCATGCATCAGTCAAAGTCCATCTTGCTGCCATTTCAAAATATCGCAGGAAACCAAATCATTCATCTCTATGGTCACAGAGAGTAATAAAAGAATTCCTGAAAGGATTGTTCAGGGATTTTCCTCCAATACGACAACCATCAATTCCATGGCAACTTAACACGGTCTTGGCACAACTAATGAAACTACCTTTCAAACCGATTCACAAAGCTGAGTTACAGTTTGTATCTTGGAAAATTGCTCTTCTTCTGGCTCTCACGTCAGCGAGAAGGGTCAGTGAAATTCAGGCTTTCTCCATCACAGAGCCTTTTCTTCAATTCAAAGGTGATATTGCGAACAAACCCTAAATTCCTTCCGAAAGTTCCTTCGGATTTTCACCTCAATGAGCCTATTGTTCTACCAACATATTTTAAAGACCCATTGTCGGCAGCAGGAAAATCTTTGCACACATTAGATGTCAAGAGATGTTTAAAATGTTATATTGACAAAACAAAGTCCTTTAGAAGAACAAGTCAGTTGCTAATAGCATTTGCTGGTCCCAGGAAAAGTTTGGCTTTATCAAGGTCTAGCATTTCCAGCTGGATAACGTCAGCTATTACTTTGTGTCACAAGAATGCTGGAAATCCTTTCCACTCAACGATTCGAGCTCACTCAACAAGAAAAATGGTGACTTCAGCTGCTTTGATTGCGGGAGTATCGCTTCCGGACATTTGTAGAGCAGCAACGTGGAAGAATGTCCACACGTTTACCAAACACTATTGTTTGGACACAGCCTGGAAGGCAGACTCAGCAGTTGGGCAAGCAGTGCTACGTCACTTGTTTCATTAAGGTACTTACCTTTCAATTCTTGTTGATTATATTTGCTTAAATATTACATTATCTTTTTATGTAATGTATTACATTGAGATGCATGCTGATTCAGACATTCTGTTTCTATCTTTTAGAATGTTTATATATGTTGGTTTCTTAAACAGGAAGCACAGCCTGACGAAGAAGGGTGCTACCCTGGAAACTCTTCCTTGTGAGAGTACTGCTTTCAATTCGGATACAAGCATGTGAATCTATGAAAGATTCAATACTGGAGAAAAAACAAGTTACTTACCTGTATACTGTGGTTCTCCAGTATTGATATCTTTCATAGATTCACATGTGACCAGCCCGCCTCCTCGTTTCTCAGGTAGACCATTTTTGTTTATCTCGGATTACTTCCTTGGCTCACACTTGGGGCTGTTGGAAATCTGAGGTAGGATGGCTCTGCTGGGGAGTGTGATCTCAGGGCTGGCGTCTCATTGGCTGATATTTGGTCCACATAATGATGTTACTGGGATACCAAAGTCTATAGTATCTATGGTACTTAGGGAGTTCTTTCTTTTACTGCTATCTATTTCCTTTACTGTGAGACTCCCACCATGACGACGGGGAAGATACAAGCATGTGAATCTGTGAAAGATATCAATACTGGAGAACCACAAGTAGAATAAGGCATTTCTGAACATGCAATAAGATCAGACGTATTCTTTTGTCCAAGTTTGTGGTTTGAATAAGCCTTTAAAATGTCATAAAGCTTCTTAAGTTGTTATGTTGTTTCACTGACCTACTTGCATTTCAAATACGTTCACACTTGAAGCATTACTGAATGGACAGATAAGGGTGAGGGTCCCAGCTGCTTCAGAATGCCCTCTGTAGCCATACCCATCACTCATTGACTGATCCATGTTTTTACTTGTGCAGGATTCCTGCCTACATGGATGCCTCACTGCTGAAAAGTACTGCCTGCTTTCTATTGGAATGCATACTAGACTAAGGTACAACTCATCTGGCATACAGAGAAGAGATACCATAATCTAATTAGACAAGAGAGAGCGGGAATCCAATGAAAGACCTCAGTAAGCTTACCAGATAGCTCCTTGTCTCTCGACGATGTTTAAGAACACAGGGGCAGATTTACAAGCCCCTTGCGCCACTTTTGCGTCACTTTTAACATGGGAAATGTGTCGCAAAAGTGGCGCAAGAGGCTTGTAAATCTGCCACACAGTTCCACTATGCAGACTCGGTGGTGAAGTACACCTCTTTGTAGGTATTAACATTCTATGCAAGCAGAGCAAAGGCTTAGTGGCAGACCTTTTTAACCAGTTGTAGGTAGAAAAAGTGAAGGTCTGCACAGACTCCAGCAGCAGACACGCAGCCTCTGCAACATTTGGGATAAAAGCAACTGGTGAATTGTGCAAGCTCTGAAACATTTTGTCTGAGCAGACTACAATGGTGGGCTTCAGTGTTTGGGAGATCTGCTGATGCAAATGTATAAGCTGAAATAATGGTACGTCAGACTGACGTCCCTCGCGTACTGAGTCATAACAATTGTCATAACTTCCAAAGAAGCAGAAAGCAGAAGAGCTACACCCACTGCATTACCTGGCAAACAGGTAACCTCGGTCCCACCTATGATATCAGTATCAGTTAAGTGCAGCATTGTCAGCGCTAACAAACAGTTTTTAAAGATGGATTGACATGACTCCAGAGGTAGTGTTAAGGAGCTCTGAAATGCGTGAGAAACTATTTCAATTAGGTATTGAAGGGACAGGAGAGTTCAAGCACCCCTACGGGCTGCTGCTCCCTTCAGGATACTTACCCTATGGCAGCTTGCAAATATGATAAGCAGACACAATTTATGTGAGAAAATAAGTGTACCTAGCAACCCAGCAGCGCCTTCTCTACCGCATGCCGACATCAGTGGAAATCCCAAGCTGCATGCGGTGTGGCTTCCAGCACTGCATCTTCCGCTGTCATCAGCAGGATAAAAATACATGTATGTGACAATGCAGCAGCGAGTTCTGTCCCGCATGCCGACAGCATAGGAAATCACAAGCCACGGATGGCATGGCTTACAGCAGCGTGTCTTTCCCTGCCGCCATCAGCAAGATGAAAATAGGTGTATGTGGCAACTCTCATGCACGCTGATAACAGAGGGACTCACCGGCTGCAGGGGGTATAGCTTATAGCAGCACGTCTAGCCCCACCATCAGTAGGATAAAAAACAAGCATTGGCATAGCCAATAGGTCTTGCCTTTTGAACCTTATAAGTATTTTGTTATGCAGTACAATATCATTGGTGCAACAAAATCAACTGTTGCATGTCTAAACACTTATATGGTCCCTAAGGCGAGACCTATTGGTTATGCCAATGCTTGTTTAGATGCTGCAACAAAGCGGATAGTCAGCTACCTTTTTTTCCAACATCCTAAAATGCAGCCGATAATAGCACTAAACACAGTAGATGTGAGAAGACCCATCAAGGAAATGCTATACAGTCTTAGGAATGAAATGTGGGTTTGTTTTCAGATCTACTCAATCCCTATGTATCTTTAGCTAGGGTTCCTAGATGGTTAGAGCTTAAAATTCACCAAAAAGGTGACTTTTATTGAAAAGGCTCTTTTTCATGCAAGGTTTTTGAGCTCTGCTGTGTGTATTGGTTATAAAGGATGCCTCGTGAGCTATGCTACAACAAGGAACCTCTTAAATGCTGGTGTATCAAAAAGATACTTCGTCTGGTTGTCAATCAATCAATCAGGGGTTTGTAAAGCATGGCTACTCATCTGTGATGGTCGGAAGGAACTGAGGGAGGTGGGGGAAACTATGGGTTTATGTTCAACATTAAAAGAAGTCGGCATGACTCCATCTCTGTGAAGCCGAAAGAGAGAAAAAAACATATATAGAAGACATTTTCTGTACCCAACTACTGGATGGCAAAATAGTATACAGCACATGAATGCAGAACGGAATCAGGCTACAAAACGGGTGTGTCATTCAACTAGATCGTAATCTACTTATCGACCTCAAAAGGATGAACGGCTAAGATGGGCAGCATCAAACACTTTGCAATAGGCACTCAATGCACTGAACTATGTAACACACTTGTAGCGCTAGAAGGTAGAACTCTTCAGACAAGAGAATTTCCAAGCAAGGTGAAGGATGGGTTTTAAGGAGTTTTGGTCTGGTACTGAGAAGGATTTGCAGCAGGTATTTACACAAAAGAAAGGAGTGCCTTGCGTTACTTCTAGATCAGCTCTGCTACAGAGTCACTCGGATATTTTGGACAGTTTCCTTTTTTTGTAAAGGGCAAAACGATACTAAAAGTAGGTCTGGTCGAAATTTTTATTATGCCAACATAATTTGCATTATTTGGGGAGTTTCGCATTATGATTGTTAACCAAATTTCCTGAAATTACGCCATTACTCCACTTTGGGTATTTATGCACAATTTGATGTAAAAGTTTACCAGAAAAACACACACCGTTGGTGGTTAAAATTTCCTTCGAACAAGAGTAGTTGATGTCTGCAGTGCTTTTGTTAAATATGTCTTAGCACAAAAATGGAAGTGAGGACACATTTCATGCTGAAATATACCCTGAAATGACAGGTTTGTATTTTGCCTAATTCCATGTAATTTCGTGAAAGCAAATTGCGCAAATTTCACAGACCCCTAACTAAAGGAGCATCAGCTTCAAGGCTCAAAACAAAATAAGAAAAATCTCACTGATATAGATATTTATTAAAAACACACAATATTTAATTAATTAACATAAACAGAAGCTAGAATACAGGTAATCGAGTCGTATGGCCCTATATTGCAATTGAGGATTCTGGTGACATCATCATAAACGCCTAGGCTGAAGGCGCAGTGCTTTGTAAATGTCCCCAGAGACAGCAACATAGGACAATATTACAGATTACCTGCTATGCACGTTTCTTTAACATGCTTATTCTGGTCTAATTAGCATGAAAACTGTGCTGATTTTCAAACAGAATATATTTACTGAAAGCAGCAAGTACAATACTGGCTTATCCTGTTTGATATGCTGTTGCAATAAGATAATACAACTGGTTATTTATGAGGGTTAAATATACTCGGCTTAGAAAAAAACATGCTTAACTTTGAAGAAAAAGCACATTAACATCGGAATTGTTTTTATCTGTTGCCAGAAAGGTACAGCTTGTAATGCTAAATATTTTTATCACTAAAAAGTATACAATTCTAAAACTGTATCGGAAACAGTTTAGTGTCTGGGAGGACTGTCATACTGCTGCTGAAAGACAGCTAACTCTGTGCATGATTGCAATTGGAATGCTCATGATTTTTAGGTCTCGCCTGACCCAGCGCATGCGCTGGTCTGGCGAGACTTATTGAGAGGGCTCCAAAAAGTGCTACCTGGCCAGCCTAGAGCTACAGTGCATGTGCGCGGGCGCGCGAGCCGCGATTACTATAGAGCAGTAAAAACAAAAACAAGCATTGGCATAGTCAATAGGTCTCGCTTTTAGGACCTTATAAGTATTTAGTTGTGCAACTGTTGCATGGCTAAACACTTATAAGGTCCCAACGGCGAGACCTATTGGCTATGCCAGTGATTGTTTTAAAATGTCATGAACAGACTGTTAATTAACCAATGGGGAAAGGTTATATATACTCGGAGATCTTTGAAGCTGCTCTTACAATGCTGAGATCACGATGGACCTTGACTGCACTTAGAATGTCGAGGTGGGTCATTTCTTACAGGGTGAGATTTCCTAATTAAACAATGGGCAATGGCAGAGCTCTGTAGAGTGAATTAGTGTACACATTATCTACATGGACTGTCATGCTTAGAGATCAGAGTGCTGGAGGGAATGACTCTCACTGAATCTAAGAATTCGATCGAAATGGATATTTCACAAGAATGAGGTCTAGAAGTGAAATAACATCTTCTGCCGTGTGATACAATGAATAAAATATCAACACAAGCCATCTCAAACCAAATCAAGGAGGAGGCAAGGGACAAACCAACAAGCATAATAGTACCTTTTAAAAGCAAGTAATGGCACACTACCTCCTTCGACAGGTAAGGATGACCAACCAGCAGGATAAATTCACCAGCGGCACACAATATAAACAAAACACACTGGCAATACATAAAACAGCCTCAATAATTCACAAGAGTTTCTAGCAGTGGGGTGTGGCCGCTCAAGTTCAAACAGTAATACACAGGCCTGGTGAGGACACCAGTGTCTTAAACACCAGGGTCGTGTAATGGGGCACTTTTTAGGTCTAGCCTACTAGAGAGCGCAGACACTCTCTGTTGCAAGACGTACTGTTAGCTTACCACTGGTGGGCTTTATTTTCACTCTCATTTGCGTGATTCTATGTTAGCATGTATGAGCTTACCTCTCTCTTTTTCCTTCCTGTTCCCCTGGAGCACAGATGCATTACCTGTGTCCTTCCACTGCTAATATTTAAGGTATTACTTTATTTTTGTTTAAGCACTCCATGAGAGTGCATGTGTTTTCCAGCTGTCTCCTCTGGTGTTCACCTATTTCCACCTCTGTGCTCTGTGTTGTGCTCTCCCCCATGTTCTTATTGTGCACCACAGTGATTTAAGGAGATAATAAAGTGTAGGGGTGTATCTAATAGGGGTGTGGCCTAACTAATTAGGGACATGACAAAAAACATGGCTTGCAATGTCGTGCTTCATACAGCATGCTGCCTGATCGGCATTTAGGTGCCTCTGTGAGTTTGCTGCTACTGCATCCAGACATTTCACACAACAAACTTATGCCTAAACCAAACCATACTTGTTGGCTTTGTAAGTACTTTCTAGCAGTTTGATATAAATAAGTAAAAACAATGATTTTGTTGTAAATAATCAGGAAAAGGGAATTACAAATGGCGCATGTGTGACCATCACTATGTGTTCAGTGGAAAGGCCAAAGATTGAATGAGCAGGTAATCTGAACACTGTTATGGCCCACTGACTCACACCATCTTCAGCCTCAGCTACAGAGCTCTCAACGTGCACCATTATGAACAACCTCCCAAAACCAGAATTAACACAGACACTTAATATGCAGACTCCACTCACGAGTACCATTCAAGCTTTGGAAAGCCAAGTAGCTCAGTCTTTTCGAGCTGAGGCCTCCTGGCTATGCCAATATTTCATAAAGTCAATTCCAATTCCAATACAAAATTACATTGAAGGAAAGAGGGTTTGCAAATGTCAAATAATTCAAAATCTTCTTTAATTAGTTAAAATATGCAATATATGCACAGTAGGATATTGCTAAAACCAATTGCCAACAGTTCCCAAAGGCAAGACCTACTGGCTTTGTCAATGCTTGTTAAACATTGTATTCAAATGCATGTTTTTATTTGCAACAGAACTGTCTGGTTTATCTGCCACACGTTCATTTTTCCATACCACTCTGTTTTTAAAGGTTATTAATCGTTCTGTAAGTGCAGTTATAAGGTTTAACAAACATCTATACAATACACTTTGCGAACAGGACCTTATGGCATAACTGGGTGCTACGTTACACAAGTTACACAAACACAGCTCGGTCCAAAATGAACTTCTGCCAACAGAGTGATGGTTCGAAAGTCAAAACAAAGACTGGAATCTAAAATCCAACTTTAAGGAAGATTTAATTTCCTTTACGAAGAGACGTAGCGTTCAAATGACTGCACAGGTAAAACATAACCACATACTCCTTGTCACAAAAACCACACAATCCCTTTTTTTGCATTCATTTGTGGACTAATGGACTAATATTTGAGGTTTTCCTCCCACTAGCTAACAATCAGCTCTCACAACAATGGACTCTTAGCTCCTCCTTCCTCTTATGGAAAATCGACTCTCATCAGTGCTGGAATTAGAAAAAAATTACTCAGGGAAACCATAATGTGGATGTCAATGTGTGGCAATCAAAAGGGGCGGAGTCATGAGGAACAGAGTCATGAAGTCTGACAGGCAACTTTTACTTTTTTTTTTTCAACTCTGGCAAAGAAATCGTCAAAAAGGGCAAATGTGCCTGTAAACGTGTTCTGCCTAATTAATTGGTTACAGAGACTGCTTTTTAAAATATCTTATGGCTTAAAGCATCCTCTGTAGAAATCTTTGCGTGCCCAGCAAATTTCAGGGGATAATAATAATGGTAAGGTAACTCTGGTGGTTAATGCACTTCCAGAAGAGATCTGTGTTTGCTTAGTCACGGTTTTGACTCAAAGTAGCATCGGGGGTTGATGTGCCTGCTGCAAAATACCTTGTGTAACACACAGATCACAGGTTTGCATTTTATGCCGGTAGGTAAGTGGGCTACAGCTTTGGACACAGAGATTCTTTTGTTACTTCCAGTTCATAAGTTTCAATCCTTCGAATATTGCGCAGTGATCTATTTACCGGCACCAAGGACCTGCATGCACACTGTAAGTCAACAGTTTAGACCCTTATAGTGTTTGTAAGTTTGCACAGAAGTGCTCCTTTGGGTGGTAACACAATGTTGTTAGTACAGACAACCACAATCACTGCCTTATATTTGGGTATTTCTCTCGCCCGTACACTCAACATTTAATGTCTACAAGTATAAACGAGTTACTCCTGCGCCATATAACCCTTGTCTTATGTTGTGAAAACCCTCTCACCACAAGACAGAAGTGGTGTCACATCCGCTATAAACACGGTAGTGCTTCCTTTCCCGCCTTACAGTGAATGGATCTGTTTAAAGAAGTATACCCCCAGGTTTGTCTCATATGGCAGGAACAGTGGGGCTGACTGAAGCCTCAAGGAGCAGTCAGCTGCACACAAGTGTTAAAGGTGATGCGCTGAAAATAGGGACTGCTAAGCGCTCCTTTGACCAGACAAGAATTTTCACTAAAAAAAGGTTTTAGGGGCTTCTTCCCTACTGATACAGGGAATGTTCACTGCAGGAGTTCAGTTTGCTTCCATTAGCTTTGCTAAAGTTAAAAAAAAGCGGCACATCTCAGGCACTTGGTCTGCAGCTGGGGTGAGCTTCTTCACAAGCTCTTTTACTTCGATAAACCGGTTAAATATTACCAGCAGTTTGGCATTCATTTATAACTACGAGGCCCTTTCGCGCAATAAACAGGCCACACTGGTGTCTTTAAGCGTAAAAGGCCATTTATTAGGACCAGGTTGCACAACATAGACAACAACCAAATAACATTAACCAACAACAACCCCCCAACATCAACTCCACCTCCATACACTCCAGACTCACCTTTCATTACACTCCATGACCCACTCCGTTCTTCATCCATTTCTTCAGATCTCTTTTAGAATCCTCCCCGGTATCACCTGGCATTACACTCATGCCTCCAGTCCACCCCCCCATCATTCACTCTCCTCCCCTCGAGGGATGGGTACACCCGCTAGTAGCTCCCACACCCCTCCCAAGTACCGCCAACCCTGCAGCCCGTCCTAAACTGGCATACTCTGCCAACCTTTGCTAACTCTCCCACACGACGATGCCAGAATGCAGGAAGAGGAAGTCGCCTTCCTCCCCTGCATTCTCATACCCACCTCCAAACCACCCCCCTGACCACCAGCCTGGCCCTCCCTAGCGCGAAAGACCCCGGGGGAAGACTATTCTGCGACTTTCACTTCCCCCGGGGCCCACCATCGCGCAATAAACAGGCCACACTGATGTCTTTAAGCGTAAAAGGCCATTTATTAGGACCAGGCTGCACAACATAGACAACAACCAAATAACATTAACCAACAACAACCCCCCAACATTAACTCCACCTCCATACACTCCAGACTCACCTTCCATTCCACTTCATGACCCACTCCGTTCTTCATCCATTTATTCAGATCTCTTTTTGCATCCTCCCCAGTATCACCTGGCATTACACTCATGCCTCCAGTCCCCCCCATCATTCACTCTCCCCCCCCACGAGGGATGGGTACGCCCGCTAGTAGCTCCCCCACCCCTCCCAAGTACTGCCAACCCTGCAGCCCGTCCTCAACTGGCATGCTCTGCCAACCCTACCCCTGAACTCTAATAACTGTAGGGTGGGTGGGTGGCCTTTGCTAACTCCCACACGACGATGCCAGAATGCAGGAAGAGGAAGTCGCCTTCCTCCCCTGCATTCTTATACCCACCCCCAAACCATCCCCCTTCTTGACCCCCAGCCTGGCCCTCCCTAGCACGAAAGACCCCGGGGGAAGACTAGTCTGCGACTTTCACGTTCCCCGGGGCCCACCATCACGCAATAAACAGGCCACACTGATGTCTTTAAGCGTAAAAGGCCATTTATTAGGACCAGGCTGCACAACATAGACAACAACCAAATAACATTAACCAACAACAACCCCCCAACATCAACTCCACCTCCATACACTCCAGACTCAACTTCCATTCCACTCCATGACCCACTCCATTCTTCATCCATTTCTTCAGATCTCTTTTAGCATCCTCCCCGGTATCACCTGGCATTGCACTCATACCTCCAGTCCCCTCCCCATCATTCACCCTTCCCCCCTCACGAGGGATGGGTGCACCCGCTAGTAGCTCCCCCACCCCTCCCAAGTACCGCCAACCCGGGAACCCCCTTTAGGGTGGTTACCTGCCCCCCCCTCGGGGTCCCACTGTGCATCTTTCGCCCCAATCCACTCAAGCATTCCTGTGACACCATATCACCTCGTTCCACAACTTGCTGACCACATCTCTCATCTCCATCATGTAATATGCGTTCCCATTGTCGAAAGATGCACACCGTCATCCCTAAAGAGTAGAGGTTCTTCCAGTCTCAGTCCAGGATGAGCTATCACTTTAATGTCCATCTCTGCACAGAAAACCCTCATAGCTGTGTTTATTTTCCGGCGAGCCTTTTCAACGGCCCCATGTTTGAGTGCCCCCTTCCAAATCTTCCTAGGGACAAATTCCATTCATGCAATACAAGTCCCAGCCAGTCTTTGCTTCAGCACCTCCAAGTCTCTTTGCATCAGCTGTAAGAGCCCCAAATCCGACAGCCGAATCAAATCATTCTCACTCAAATGGATTATCAACAGATAAGGGCATCCTTTCTGAGGGACCATCTTCGAGAGCCAGGGCAATAGTGCCCCCCATCGCATCCCCCTTTTTCCCCACCAATGCACCTCATATTGTTGTCCTTTGAGTCCCAGGTTACGGCCATACTTAGAGGCCCAGTGCACAAATGAATGCCCCACAATCCATGTGACCGTCTTGGCCCCCAGTCCACCCATGCAACCTACGAGGAGAAAAAGGAATTCGAAAAAAAATCCTGAAATACATCGCCCCCTAGTCCCCCCCCTCCCCATCCTGTAGCGACAAAACTCCAGAACAAAAGGGGGGGTGCTTCATTTACGGACATAACGCTCGCAACACCTAGACCTCCACCTGCCGCGCTGCCGCCATTGCTGCCCCAATGCGGAAAGAATGCGTCCCAAAACCCGCCAGATTCACTCCCAGTCGGGCCAATGCCATGCGCAAAACCGCCAACAACTGTGCCGCCATCACCTTCGCCCCAGATGCATGACAAAAAATTTCCCCAGACATGGCCGGTGTGGTCCGCATAAAGTTCCTCCATTCAGCCACTGGACACACTCTCCCACAACCATTCTCACTCAATCAAACCCACTCTCCCCTCCCCAGCTGATCCGTTTTGGACTGACCCAACCAGATCCCCAGGCGACCCGCATCCAATCTGACCTCCTCATACCTCCTGCCGCACAACACCTTCATCCCCAGCAACTCGTAGACTTGAAAGGCCCCAAAAAACATCCATACCATGCATAAACGGAAAACCTGAACCTCAAATCCAACATAACAACACATCGGCAAAACCTCAACCAAACCGACCAACAAGTCAAAGGTAATGGCCTCCCGCAATGCCCCTCCCCCTTTTCTCCCGGCCCCAACCTCTGAGCACCCTACCTATAATCACATCTTTTGTAGGGTCAAAACCAAAAAACAAGCTACAGTAAAAAGACAGCCCCGCCAACTTTTCTGCAATGGTCGCGGAAGACAGCCCTTTGTCAATGCAATGCAATACAAACTGCAACACTCCTTGATCCATAGACTAACGATCTCCAAATGCAGCCTCCTCTCGCCATCCCATAACGGATCCAAACTTCGCCCACGCCAGTCTGTAGGTCTGTCTCGTTGACTCGGCTATGGAATTTTCCACCAGGCCTAACACCCTCACTCCCCCAAGGCCCAGATGTCGGCCGGCAGCCCGGTCTTGAACTGATCTGCTCCAGGCGCCAGACTCCGGAACCGCTGCCACTGCGAACGAGATAAAGCATCCGCAATGTCATTATTCACCCCAGGGATGTGCTTGGCTCGACGTGCTTGGCTCGAAAAACCACATTCAATCTCAGACATTTCAGCATGAAACTCTGCAACAAACGCAGCACTCTCAGATCTCTTGCCCTCTGTCGGTTGACCAACTCAACCACTGTCATATTGTCCACATGAAACTTCACTGACCTGTTCTGAAACTCCGACCCCCACACCTCCAGTGCCACCAGCAAGGGAAAATATTCCAAAAACGCAATGCTCCTCCCCTGTTTCACCCAATGAGCCGGCCATGCCTCAGCGCACCACCTGCCATCCCAAAAGATGCCAAAACCTGCTGCCCCTGCTGCATCAGAGTAAATTTGTATTTGCCAAACCATCTTTTCGTCCTCAAAGTCCAGTGACACCCCATTGAAATCAGTCAAGAATGTCAGCCATGTCCTCAAGTCTGCCCGAACTCCTATGGAAATCCTGACTGTGGTGCGGTAAAACTGTCCCCGACATGACCATGCCGAGCCGTCTGCAGAACGTCAGTCCAGCCCTCACCACCCTGCAGGCAAAATTCAGAAAACCCAACAGTTGCTGCATCGCCCTCAACGCGATCCTCCTTTCTCCAATCTCCCACAAGAGGCACGCCTGTATTTCTGCTACTTTCGCCCCAGGGAGCCGAGCTATCCAGTGAATGGAGTCCAGTTCAATACCCAAGAACGTCAAACAGCAGCTGGGCCCAGCTGTTTTCTCGGGCGCCAAAGGAACCCCGAACCGCTGTGTCATCTCCTGAAACTGCGACAGGGCCCTGCCACAGTCCCCAGATCGAGCCTTCCCCAAAAGGAGGAAGTCGTCCAGATAATGAGTCACGTCCCGATGCCCGCTGATCTGTGTATAAGCCCACTGCAAGAATGTGCTAAACATCTCGAAAAGCACGCAGGAAATAGCACACCCCATGGGCAAGACCTTGTCCACGTAGATGGCCCCCGCAAACTGCATCCCTAGAAGGGAGAAATCCGCAGGGTGTATGGGCAGTAGGTGAAGCGCAGATTTAACATCGCACTTTGCCAGTTCTGCCCCCGTCCCACACACCCTTACTAGGCACATCGCATCGTCCACTGATGCATAGAGCACCCTCGAGTCTGCTTCTGCGATCAAATCATTCACAGACTGTCCCTCCGGCCACGAGAGGTGATGGATCATGCGAAACTCACCCTCCTCCTTCTTTGGTGTGAGAAGTTGGCCTGATGTATGATGTTACTAGTTCTAGTGTACACCTTATATCAGTCCAAACAACCCTTATGGTGATTGGTTGTAAAGTCAACCTTATAGACCAGCTATCCTAGTGGTAGCATGGACAAGAGCAGTCTTGGGCTAAACTCTGAATGGCATGTGAAGCCAGCTGTGATACCATATATAATCCCTTGAATACCAAATGAAAGGACACCACAACAGATATATATATAAAATAAAGTGTATTTATTCTAGTCAAACCCTCAGCACTCTTTATGAGATTAGAGGTAAGTACAACACAGTCTTATTTAAGCATACATTAAGTCACGCAGGTAAGTAATACAGTTAGGCCCTAGGGGCCACGCAAACCATATACTAAAGAAGTGGTATAAGGACCACTGTCACGGAAATAGGATAGGCCTAGGCCTAGGGAATCGCTGGGGCTACACTACACTAGCAACAGTTAGGAAGTGGGAGGCCCACGGGATTCAGGTGCAGAGTGGAAACACTCACGCGTAATGCGTAAAAGTCGATAGAATTACTAGCAGTTAGAAATTAACAGTTTAAGGACACTTCTGAAGCAGCTAGAGAGTTGAGACTCGGAAACTAGACCCTAGGATAGTCACTACCCTTGTGAGCACCGAAGTACCCAAGTTACCTAGCCCACAGGCTGCGGGTGCATAGGTGTGAACTTGCATCGGGTTTCGTCGTGGACTTCTATGGATGCCTGAAGGAAAGTTGCTGACAGGCAGTCAGTGAAGAGTGTCCGGTGGATCCCAAGGCTGGGATCAAGAAGAGAGGATACCTGCAAGCAGAAGGGACAGAGTCACGGTCACTAGCCAGTGACCACGTGGAACCAGGAAGGAACCAGGCGATGTCGTGAAGATTGCAGGTGAAGGGTGAAGCTTGTCGCTGCAGCCACGGGTACCAGGAGACGTCGAGGACGACCAGGACCAGGAGGCGAGCTGTCCCACGAAGGCTCTTGCTGTCGGCGGTGTCAAAGTCGAACTAGGACTCACCAAGCCTTGGCAAGCGGAACCCACGAAGAACAGAGGACTTGCTTCTGGTGCAGACAAGGAAGGTCTGGGGTGCTTCTCTTTTGCAAAGAAGCGGGAGCCAGTCTGGAGGAGCCAAACCAGCGGTGAAGATTTCAAGGTGTGTCGTCACAGAGGCCGCTAGCCAACGGGCAAGCAACCGGACAGACGCGGCAAGCAGGAAAATGCAGAAGGGCCCCACGCAGGACTCGTGGAGTGTGGGGGGCTGATCTTCGGTGCAGATGGTGCTTGGGGTTGGGGCTTCTCAATCCCCGGTGCACAACTTCGAGGGTGCCTCAGAAGCTGCGCTGGAAGATACTCGCCACTTTTCCCAGGTAGCCGGTCCCACGTCTCTCGTCGCCTCCACGGATCTCAGCTCGGCTGTGGATGTGGATCAGGGTCGGAGAAGTCTGGAAGTCAAGGCTCTGTTCGGGCTCTGCAGTCGGTCCCTCGTAGAACTTCTGTCTTCTTCTTCTTTCGTCGAATGTCGAAGGTCCAGAGTTTCTGTTCAGTTTGCAGGTTCAGGATAATCTAATCTCCTGGGGCCCAGCTACCACTCTTATCCAAATCTGGTGGGCTGGGTTACCTGCTAAGTCACGCCTTATGGGACCTGGGAGGGGGGTGGTTACACCCCCTTCCCTTTGTCCAGTTTCGCGCCAGGACTGGGGCTGGTGTGCCCCAGCACCGGTTTGAACTGGACTATGCATGGGACACCTTGTGTGCCCCAGGCAGTGTCTCGTTTCATTCATCCCTCCCTGCCCCAATACACTAAGGCCTGTCTGGGGTGGTGCTCGCACCTCCCAAGGCAGGAAACCTATTGTCCAAGCCTCCCTTGCCGGGATCACTCCCAGCAGCAGGAGGTCAGACTTGTGTCGTGGCAGCAGCATCCATTTTGTGATGCTGGGGCTCTGGGTAACTTTAACCGGGTAAGTAGGTTACAACATGTCTTCTCCCTCTAGAAGGGAGGGATAATATCCTCATCACCAGAAATGGGATGGGGGTATTATTACAAAGTGTTAGACACCTTACACGACATGTTTTGATAAAGCCAAACCATAGTTACCATAACCGTTTAAGATTATAAGGCACTTCAAGAGTATAGGATAGGCTATATCATAGAACAGCTATAAGGACATGGTTCCGAAAGCTGCAGACAGGCTCAGCTCATGCTAGAGCACCATCTCACATGTTACCAAGCACTCTGCCTCCAGGATTGTTAAGGCCTGCCATAGGAGTGGCTGATAGGTGCACATGTGTCTATATGTAAGATAAGTATAGGAATACTACACCTAAGCAAGGAGTGATTACACGACCTTGCCCCAGCTGAGTGATCAGCCAGTTGTGTCATAATGGAAGGCCAGGCCAGGGCTGGCATAATACATGCTGCAGCCCCTGGTAGGCCTAGGGTACACCTATGCCCTGGGTACCTAAGGTACACTGTACAGGGGCCAATAACGTGATCCTATCCAAATGGGTTATGCACCTAAAGTACATAGTATCAATTTAGAGAGAGAACAGCAGGGCTGTGGGTCTGATTAGCAGGCCCACAGCCACATCTAAGTCGAAAACCAGTAAAGCAAAAGCAAAAAGTGGGGGTGAACATAGAAAGCAGACCCTACTCTCCTACATTTGGCACCACTCTCAACGGGGAGACAATCAAATCGTCAAGCGGCCAGTCGAAAAACGGCCCACTATCCTACCTTCCACAACCTCCTTCTGCAATTTGGCTGCCACCACCCCCGGCAATTCTTTGGCTGAGTTCAAATTTTCCGCCCATCTCCATGCCCGAGGTCCCTGATAGCCCACACGGAAACCCTCTGTGAAACCCCACTGCAACTTCAACGCCGCCTCCCTGTCCATGTAACACGAGAGCTATGGGGCCATCGCCTCCAACCTAACCAGTGTAGGCACCCTTCTGTCCAGGCTGTCCCCTTCCCCTCGAATTTCACCACTGCTCTGAAGGCGTGACCAAGGTAAAGCATTGTATGAGGCCATGCCGACCTCCACACTTGGAGCACTCGTGCTTGAACTTGCAGGGGTACCGAGAGCAATATCCCCTGTTGTAGTTCCAACACGCACCTGTTGTGCTGGTGCCTGGCTTAGCCGGTTGACTGGCGCTTCCAGTGGGTGCAGCAGACCCCCTGCCCCAGATTGGGCGGGCCATGGCAGAAAGGACCGATACGTAACAGGCAAACCACTGGCTTTGTGCGTGGACACTGACGAGTGCGTCAACGCCATCCATTGCATCCAAAGCTCCTGATCGATTTCCCCCCACGGCTTGTCTGGGTTCACACTAACCCGGGCCCGGAACTCCTCATCGTAACTCAGCCAGGCAAACCCCCCCGATTGCAACTGAGCCTTCCTTATAATATCCATGTACTTCAAAAGAGGTATGGCCCTAGCCAAGTGTTTCTCGCAATAAATACTTGCGTAAATAGGAAAAGCCAACGTCCAATTCTCCATGTCCACCGGCACCCTAGGCCTCCTCGTAAGTTCCCATTCCTCCTCCTTAGAGCCTTCCTTCGCCTCCACCTCCCTATGCAACAACTTGAACACATCTACGTATTCGTGTTTCCAAATCCTGCTCTTAATCTTGTCTGAAAAATGAGAGCCCAGGGGCGTAGCCAAACCCATATACGGCAGCTTTTTTTGTCGTTTGTTATCCCCCTTTCCGCCCTTGTCGTCCTTGCCCTCGGTGATGTCAGTCTGGACCCCTGATGTCGACACAGCCTTACCTACCTGCAGGCCTTCTTCCTCCCTCCTTTTGGCCCATCGTCCCAAGCAGACCACCAAGTCCCTCCACCTGTCAAGGTTGTCCGTGTCTCTCCCGACTGTCCTCTGGAACTGCCAGCTTTGATGGTATCCGCCTTTGTCTTGCCCGTCTTCTTCTGTGCTGCCTGTAAAACACCAAGGCCACTGTTGCTTCGCACACCCCCATGTCCTGTCATCATCATCCCACACCTACCCTTCCTCCAACTCATCACTCTCCTTACCATAATCCAATTCCAACACCAGTTCATCCTCCACAGGCTTCCATGCAACCTCACGCCCGCTCTCTTCACACCCTTAGTCACCTTCTTTCCATCACCACTCTCTTGTCCCACACACAGCACCATTGCCCGCTCTCGTGTTGAAGGGAAGGCGGCCGCGGACCCCCCTGCTGCTTCAAGCCGGCGTCCTGAGGCCGTCTTGCGCCCCGCCGTGCATCCCACCCTTCTGCTGACTTCCGCCAGCTCAGATCCCCCTCGACCCCTCAGGTCGCTCCAACCTGGGCGGGCTCTGGCACAGTCGGGCCTCAACGCCATCCTGGCTGTCCCTAACTGTCCCTGTTGCCCCACTCTGCCACCTGCCTGCTCCCTCCTGGCCCTGTCTGCTCTCTCCCTGTCCTCCTGCTCCGCCCACCACTCCTCCTCTGAGGTAGGCTTGGGGGGGCCCCACCGCCTCCTCATCCCAAACTGCCCCAGCCCTTACCGCCTCCAATTCAGCCCAATGTGCCTCCGATTCCTGAACTAACAGGCGCTGCTCCTTGATCCTGTCCTCCAACGACAAGGCCACGCTGCAGAAACACCCGCGGAAGCCGCCCTCGGAGCATACTTAAGCCCCACCCATGCCTGCTCCAAAACACCGGGCCGGAGGGGATCCTCCTGGCCGCCCGCCCCAGCACCCTCAGGGCCTCCCTCACCTGCTCTGCCGATACGTCGGCCATCCCAACCGGACCGCAGACCAAAATGCCGCACACCGCTTTGACGCCACTTCGTCCCAAGGCACCACCGACCAATGGGCCCCGCCAAAACCGCCAGCTACTGCCCCGCACACAAGGCCCTGACCTAAAACCCCTTTGCTAACTCTCCCACCTGACGATGCCAGAATGCAGGAAGAGTAAGTCGCCTTCCTCCCCTTCATTCTTATACCCAAACCACACCCCCTGACCCCCAGCCTGGCCCTCCCAGCGCGAAAGACCCCGGGGCCCACCACTGCGAAGTTCATGCCCTTCCATTTCTGGTGCTTTTCAGAAGTTTTCAGATCTTCTTAGAGTTTTTCGTTGCTCAAATGGGTGTAATTTCTTGGTTTCCCTCGTCTTCATTGCTTCATTTTGTTCGCGAGAAAGTATCACTCATGGTCATTAAGGCCTGACGAGAGGCAATAACGCCTGACTGATGCCTAGAACTGGGACGTTTACACACAACGTTGGAAGAAGGTCACACCAGCCACGATGTCGAATTTCATGCACATGTTTGCCATTTAAAAGCCCGACGATGACGGTTTTAGTTGGAAAAAGTTTAGAAGCATCCAAAATCTCACTGTAAAGGTTTTTTTTTACATATTGCTGTCAAACATTTTACTTAATGCATTTTGCAAATGATGACAATGTTTCATCGACTTCCCTTTTTGGCGAATTTGATTGAAAACACTGCACTCCGCATTGTGGTGGTTCTAACCCATTGTGGCCGCCCCCTTATCCCCCCACCATGATTTAAATCTCCTGTAAACACAATGGGCCCGATTCACAGAACAAACTTAAGACAAAATCCTAAACTTAGTACCATTTTGGTATTCACAGAATGCACTTACTACTTCTGGTATTCACAGAATGAACTTACTACTTTTTCGATTCACAGAATAAACTTACTACTTTTGCTATTCACAGAATGGATTTACGACTACTAAACTTACGTCCGCACTCGGGCCGGAAATTCCGGCCCGGAGGCGGAGCTTCCGGCCCGAAGGTGGGGATTCCGGCCAGTGTCGGAGTGGCCAAAATCTCCGCCTCTGGGCCGGAAGCTCCGCCTCCGGCCCGGAAACCCCGCCTCCGGCCCGGAAGCTCCGCCTCCGGGCCGGAATTTCCGGCCCGAGTGCGGACGTAAGTTTAGTAGTCATAAATCCATTCTGTGAATAGCAAAAGTAGTAAGTTTATTCTGTGAATCAAAAAAGTAGTAAGTTCATTCTGTGAATACCAGAAGTAGTAAGTGCATTCTGTGAATACCAAAATGGTACTAAGTTTAGGATTTTGTCTTAAGTTTGTTCGGTGAATCGGCCCCATAGAGCCGCCGTGGTGCACCTAGCCGCAGGACTGATGTTTTTAAAGACCCCATAAATCCTGCGGCCCCATTAGCCCTGACGGCTCTGTTTTTGGTGCGATGTAATGTTACTTACGTCTTACCCTGAACAGGGCCCGGGCAATGCCAAGATCTGACAGATAACGGGCACAAATACATGACAGGGCCCTCCCTTGAAGCCTCGCTGGTGCTGACTTCAAACAACAAGCAACAGTGTGATCTTATGCAGATCTCGGTCTGCTCTCCCTGCGCCTCGACATCCCCCATCTTTCGAGAAGCCTTCGGACATGAAACAAAACTAAAAGGTAAATACATGAATAACAAGCGCGCAGGCTACGTGCTGGCAGCAGGGGGAGGGGAGAGAGGAGGGGGCCTGCTCCTGTTTCCCTTATGGGAGCGAGCAGGAACCATCTGTTAATTACTAACAGATGGTTTCAAAGCTCGCTCCCGAAAGGGAATCGCCAAACGTGCACGCGTTGCCATTCAATGCAATGGAATGCGTGCACGTTTTTAGCAGCAAAGCTGAAGCGATGGCTAAAGGTCTTTTCCTATGCAGCGCATGCGCGCTGCTAGGCGAGATCTAAAAATGTATTAAGCATCGCAGCAGCGTGGTCTCTCACATACTCCAAAAGATGCAGGCAGCAGTGCGTCTTCCCCAGCCTGCCGCTATGATCAGGAGTAGCGCGTAGCAGGCAGGGTGTGTAGATTGCACAAGTCAAGGGAGTGTTGAAGCACTTCAGCGGCCTACTGCCTCCCATCGGGAAACGTTACTGTATGGTGGCTGGCAACAACAAATATTTTTTTTAAAGAGTTCTCCATCATAACACAAATACTTTGGTGGAATGAAACTGCAGCTGGCCGGTGCTTCTGGGGGAGAAAACGGAAGTGACATATCGATGCATGAGCCATTTTGGATGCAGCAAAAAAGAGGGACACAGCACTGAACCAATGGGAAGCCAGCAGTCAGGAGAAGTCCTTTTGAAGTACAGCAGGTCTTCCATTAGCGCATGCGCGCTACCTAGGCTCGACCTAAAACAGAGAAAAAACATGGCACCTTCTAAACTTGGCAGTCACTTGTTTGCACAAAAATATTGAATATTATTAAAATGTTCCTATCACAAAACATTTTAATGTCATCTTATTTGTGCTTCTTAGCTGGAAGATGTACTTTGAACCAATCATGAAATCATTTTTAGTTTTAGTGTTTGTGACGGGAAAATATGATTCTTAGGGACACAGAGAGAAAAATAGCTTTCAAATACTGTATCCTGTACCGATACTACAAACACTTGTGTGGCCTAAAAAAAAAAGATGAATAATAGAAAGAAAAAAGAATTTGCAAAGCAAAGAATTGATCCACCAGCCCTGGCACTGAAATGCACTTCTTGTGAGGCGGATGTGCAAAACAAATGCCATCACTTGCTATGCAAGAATGTTAAAGGGCGCTTTTGTGAATGAAAGTTGAACAAAACCAAAGGTAGAAGAGATGACACAAAGATCCTCCACGATTTATATGTCTATGTAGGGTTTGAATTATAAAATAAGTGCCATTGCATACATAAAGTTCTTCTCAGAAGACTGTGCCAGGCGGTGGTGAATGTCAGGGGTAACGGAATGCCAATGCTGTGTACTCATTTCATACCTCTTTCAATACCTCCTCGTTAGTCTTCCTCGCCACCAGATTTACATAGTGAGCTTTAGCTCCACACCAGAACCCTCCTAAGCAAATTAGCATCCCATGCCTCCCATCTCTCCCCAGCATGGCCGACCTCCGTCACCCTTGACCCAGTATAAGGGGAGGGTTGACCCATCCCACTTCCTGTTTTTTTTGTTCTGCGCTGAAGACTCCATATGCACGTTTCTAGTAAGTGGGGGTGAGGTCCTGCTGAAGCGGGTCCTACGGCCCTGGGAAGTAGGCCCTGCACGAGCAGGCTCAATTTCTGGGTTCCCCTCCCTTACCCCCACACCTTGTGGCTACCGTATGATGACATGGGTGTTTTCTCTGGCGCCAGTTTTCACGGCTCTGTGCTAGCGGGCTCTGGCGATGTGGGGCTCTGCTGTTGTGTTCTGCCCTGCGTTGCACAGGCTCTGGCGGTCTTGGCCTGAATTAGTGGGCTCTGGCGGCATGGGTTTCTGCTGTATTATTTGGCCCTTCACTTGCGGCCTCACCTCAGTTTGCTCTCTGCTGCCGGTGGGGGTTGAGAGAATGCAGTGGTGTTCTGCCCGGCACGCCTGCTTCCAGACTGCATTCACGGATATGGACGGTCGTGGGGCATGTGCCACTCTCCTCCACGTCTCTCCTCCAATACTGCTTTGGGCGACTGGAGGTTCTTTGCGTCCTCCGGTCTTCCGGTCTGTCCGGCCTCCAAGGGGGTGGCACTCTCACGACCTGCTTCTCGCGGACTTCAGGAGCCTGCGCCTGCTTTGCTTCTCATTTTTTCTGAGGTTGTGGGGCCCTGTATACTACAGCCCTTTTGCGGACCTGTTGTGTCTTTTGCACTCTGGCTGTTTGGTGAGTGTGGTGTGTTTTGCATTTTATAAGGGGTTGGTCTACCTCCTGCCGCCCTGAATACACCTACTCTCTTCCACTTTCGCAGTTCAGCAGGGTCCTGTCTGGCTGGAATGTCACCTGGTAGTGACAGTTGCTTTGTGGCAAGGAAGACAATACCCGGAGTAATGAAGATTACTGGTAAGTAACCCTGGCATTCACCACCCTACACTTCCGTTCAGGTTCTTTTCCATCCCTGCTTTCATCCGTGGTCACTGTTTTTCCATCATTCTCTTTCCCCTTCCCCATTTACTGCCTTCTCTCTTTTGTTCTGGCTCAAACAAAGCCTCATGAATTAAAAATAGTTCTGGTCCACAAACATGAGTTTTAGTGGGCCCCACCTAAAACCACAGGCATATACTAAGCACTGTGTTGTGTGTATGTATTTTTTACTTAATAATTTTTAGTCTACATCAACAATACAGCAACAACTGGCACTAGGCCAGACCTAAAAAGAAAAAGAATACAAAACTCGTTGAATACTTCGGTCTGTCTGTTCAACTTTTCTCTGCTGTTTGTCCTTGCCACTGCTACTAGACCAGTTTTATTGTAGCATTTGGATAGCACTTACTACTCATATCTGAGGCGTTGAAGTGCTCACCCACATGGACAGCCAGCTGTACCATGTAGAGTGTGTAGGAGGAACAGTGTTGTTTTTCTTTGAGGCTATATAGCAATTGTTTTCCTGTTATGTGAGATGACCATGAGGTGCACTTGTCGTGTTATGGAAGACAACGCCTATCGTTATGATAGATGACATTATGTGAATGATAGATGCGCAAATTCTAATTCAAATATGGGGTAAAACATATAGGCAGCTACCCAGCACCACCCCATCCATGGGCACGGCAGGTGTTGCATACATGTACACCAGAAAAGTTGCTATTGCTCATTTCTAGTTGTACCCGATGTGCTAAACTCAGGAGGATATGAGGTGGTGTTGGACCTGGCAGAATTCAAACTTGTGACATATAAGTCACATGCACCACTCAAATTAATTTCATATTTCCCTATACTAATTCACCACTAATCCTTTTTGCGTTCCGGAGTAGATTGCTACCTGCCAAAAAGCATTCAACACCTCATCAGGGGTATCAAGCGCTATGTAAATGCAACCCTTCCCTCTTCTACCACTCCACTATCCTTTTTCAAACCAAATAACAAACTTGCATGTCCACCGCTCAAATTAATTTTATATTCCCATATAATAATTTCCCCACAAATCCTGTTTGGGTTTCGGAGTTGCGTGCTAACCGCCGAAAAGCACTTCAACACCTAATCAAAGGTAGCAGGCACTACATAAATACAAACCCTTCCCTCTTCTATCCCTTCACTATCCTTTTCAATCGAAATAACAGATTAACATGTCCACCGCTCAAAGATGGGGACTAATGACTAGACCGTTCGATCACAAATTTGGGGAATCGTGTTCGAGTCTCTGATACCTTCGGGTCAAGTTCGCACTATATAAAACTGAAAAAAATCACCTCCAATACTTGTTGGGTCCTGGAGTATTGTGCTACTCGCCGTTAAAGTGATTCGATACCTTGTTAGGGGTGGTAAACGCTATATAAATGCAATTACAATTACAGTAATACCTGAGGTTCCGTGAAATCTGAATCTGCGTTTTAAACATCATGGTTCCGTTACGATTTTGGTAACAGCGAACCGTAACTAGTGAGTTCGGCTAGTACGTGTGTTTTCGTCACATTACATCAATGGATTCACTGCGTATTTAGGGTTTTCGTTCCGAACCCTGGGTTCCATTTTGCGCATGGTAGCCATTTTGTGGTTGCCCTCACATAGGCCGATGACTGTGGTTAAACGAGCTCTTTGGTCAGGCTCACCTTAGCTCGAGTTTGTGCTGACTCCTACATGACTTGAGTGAACTGACCTCGTTGCCTGAGGCCGACCCTGCCAAACCCGTTCCCGCCCGCTAGCTGATCTTGATTAAGGGTCAGAGCACGGGATCTCGTAAAGTTTTATTGCACACAAACATGCCTCATCCTACTTCTATCTGTTTCTGTTTCTTCTTTTATGGTCCATTTACGATATGGGTTGTGGTCTCTTTATTATGGGTCTGTCCGGCTTGTCTAAAGAAGAATGTTGGGATTGTTCGATGATTGATCGTGGGCCGGACAACTGAAAAGTGGGTTTTACCGTCATGCAATACTTTTGTGTGGGTACATGCGATTGGACAATTTGTAAAATAATGGGGGTTTGTCTGGAATGTGATGTTTCTGGCATAAAAAGGGATGACTTGTTTTGTCAATTTGAGCAGTCTCCTGAGAACTCATACCGTGATGACTTCTAGGACTTCTGTTACTGGCTGCAGCCAATAAACTCGATCTCTGACACCACCAAGAAGTATCCTGTGTGTCTCTGTATTCTAAGACAGGTGAACCCGAAGACTTTGGGCGTGCCCCTGGTGCCGCTGGGTTCTAAAAGCCCGGTTCTTCAGTTGGCGCCCGACGCGGGGCGACATCAAGCGGTACCGGTCCAAGCCCGAGGATCGAGAGGAACTTCGTGAGGAAACTCTGGAGGAGGGCCCCCACTTCAGCGACCCCTGCATGTCGAAAACGTGGACCGAAGGTCTTTTCCACGAGATTTCCCCCTTCTGACAGCTACGTAAGGGCCGCTGCCCTGACTGCCGCCCTGTCTTGGACACCCCCCTTCTGTGAAACTTCGTAAGGCGAGACGATCGAAGGATCTTCTGGGTGGCGTAGCAGACGAATTGGTTAAGTATAAGTGGGTCACTCCCAATAATTCGTTTGGTTCTTAGTTTTACTTGGTCCTTAGTTTGAGCAGTTCTTGGTTTTGCTTGGTTCTTAGTTTGGTTCTTAGTTTGTTTGGTCCTTAGTTTTGATTTGAAAATTGCAATTTCCAAAGCCGAGGGTCTCGTATATTTACAAGTGTATCGGTAGAGATAGCCCCTCGAAGTTTGAAGCTCGATTAGTGAGCGAAGATGCCTAATCGTAGCATAGTTGGTACTTGGTTTTGTTGTGGTTATAACAGGAAGTTCCGATTGGAGGACTCGTGTCCGATACCTCCAGTTGGAACTCCGACTTATGAGCTCTATTCTAAACACGGCATGGGTCCCATTACATTCAATGAAGTATGGGTCCGCTACACTAGGAAAGATGGCGTCTTACGATGGCCCCAACATGGTAGTTTTGATACATAGATTTTAGACAATTTGGAAGCGAAATTATTTAGGAAGGAAGCCCGGCCGGCAATGTTCGACTCCTTCCGCCTTTGGCGCAAAGAAGCCAGACAACGAGAGATAAAACAAGCTAAAAGAGATAAGAGAGAAAAGGGTGTATCGATAATGCAAGCTGCTAGCGAGTTTAAAGAAGATGAAGAAGATAAAGCGATTGAGGTGTCAAATAGGCAACATCATATGGCTATTGATAAATGTTATCCAGTTTTGTCACCCCCTCCTGTGAATCCTGTTAAGGATCTCGAAAAAGATCCATTAATGTCTTATTTGTTAAAGTCACCTCCCCCTTACGTGCAAGGTGCTACTGCACCGATGTTACCGCTTGTTGTACAACAGGTTGCTGGTCAGCCTTTAGTCCCTCCGCAACCCCCTTTTCCTGTTACACAGTTGGTCCAGGTTCCTCCGGCACCCCCTCTTCCTGGGTTGCCTACTTTACCTTTGCCTGCCTCGACTCAGACTGCTGTGCCTCTTGCTCCTGTCCCTTCGACTTCCTCGACTTCTGCCTCTTTTCCTTTACCACCGCAAGATACCTTTTCTCCTGTTCTTAGGACTGCTTCCTCCCCTTCTGTTCATCGGCGAGTGGCTGACACTGTTGCTAATTTCTTAACTCCTCTATTTGGGTCGCTAGTCACGACCCCCATTTCTGATGACAGACAGAGACGTAGTCAGCTCCCTGGTTCTGTGGAGCGTGGAGTGTTGGATTCGTTGGCTCATAGGTGGGTTACGAATGTTTCTAGGTATGATCCGGGAGTGGATCTGAATACGTTCCTACAGTGGAAAGAGCCGACGCAGCGGTATGTTTTTGATATGATGTGTACTTTGCTTCGGGAACAATGGGAAGATGATGAATTGGAGTTGGCTCCTGTTGGATTGCTTGATATTCAGAGTGAGTTCACCAAAGGGACGATAGTGGGAGCTGGTGTCGAGGATGCGGTAGTGACACTTCTTACATATAGGTCTGCACTTCCTCCCCAGCCATCGTTTGAGCCTGATGCCTCAGTTAGAAAGAAGATACGACAATATCCAATGAGAGAGGTTCCTCCAGTTTGGAGAGAGGGAGACGCAAACGCTAATCCACCTATTTTGGCTCATTTCCAACGAGTTTGGATACATGCCCCTTGGAAGAGAGCTGAGGTTTTGGCTCTTAAGCAAACCTTACCCGACCCCCATAAGAATCCCGCGGGGTATTATAAGGAGTTGTCCCAGACAGTCGACGCATGCATTATGAATCTAGCTTATGTGGATATGTTATTGGGTAATGTAGTCCCTCAACCGTTGTGGGCGAAGATTCGCCATGAGGATCATACGGTAGAATTAGGTGATACATGGGTGAATATTGCGGCTGCAGATGCTAGACAGGTAGGAGGAGCTAAACCTGAGCCTCTAATAGCGGATTTACCCGGTAGAATTATTAATATGATGAAAACGATGATGCCAGCGTTACGAGTGAATTGGGACAAGTTGACAGCATGTAAACAGAAGAAGGACGAAAGTGTGTCTGATTTCTTCACCAGGTTTGAAGAGACTTTTATAGATCATAGCGGTCAAGATATGAGTACGGAAGGTGGCCAGAGACTGTTTGTAGATAAATTTGTCTTTAATTTACTTCCCGAACTGTGTAATAAGTTGAAAGATTCTGAGAGTTCTTGGGCTGTCTCTTCGTCGGCCCAGATATTGGCGACTTCACAGTACTACGAGAATAGGGATAAGGATGAGAAAGATAGATTAGAGAAAAAGACAAAAGACTTAAAAACGAAGGTTCTTCTGCAGCAGGCGTATCCGCCTCGCTCGAATCAGCAGGAATCACAGCAACGTCTACAGTTTCAGCAACCTCCATCGTTTCAGAGACTGTCACAGAAACCCGAGTATTCTCCTCCAAGACCACCTTTGGGTCTGAATCAGTGCGCGTATTGTAGAGAGGAAGGTCATTACAAGAATGAGTGCCCTGTTTTACGACAACGTGCGAGCGGTATGTTGGCTCCAAGAGGTCGTGGTAGTTTCCAGCAGGTGTCTAGGGGTAGAAGACGTGGCGCGTTCCCTCAGAACGAACGTTCTTTTCCCCCACAGACGTCTATGAATTATTTTGATCAGCAGAACGTACAGACTGGCAGATCTCCGCAATAGTATGTTGATGATTGCTACGTTGAGAGTGAGAGTACTGGCTATAATGATTGCTAGGACAGCCAAGGACAAAGAGAGGGAGTAGTGTCAGTTCCAGTAGACCAGGATGGACCTTATGTTGCAGTGGTTACATCGGGTGTGGTTGAGCCTTTTCTTTTGGATACCGGTGCAGCGAAGAGTTCTATCATGCACTCTAAACTCCCTGGCGCACCTTTGTCTGGCTTAACGAATATTTCAGTGGGATTTTCTGGCGCCCCGGTTCGTAATCCAGTTTCTAGTCCCTTGTCTCTTTCTATTGGGCCTTGTGAATTGGAAGCACCCCTTATTTTAACGGCAGGTTGTGGTGAGAATTTGTTGGGTCTGGATTTGTTAAAGAGACTGCACGCGACATTGTATTGTTCTCCTTCGGGAGTACACCTTACATTGGGTAAGAGAGTGACCTCTCCGATGTATCTGTCTAGAGATCAGCTTCCACTGGACTTGTGTTGCCTCCCTGATACTCTTTGGGCTACTGGTCCTAATGATGTGGGTCTTTTGGGGATTCCACCATATGTTGTGACGCTCAAATCGAATGTTAGATTGCCACGTATTCCCCAATATCAGATTTCGAGTGATGGTGAAAGAGCGCTTTTAGCGATCATCTATGATTTAATCGAGAAAGGGGTGATCGAAGAGACGAGAGGTAACGTGTGTAACAGTCCTGTTCTGCCTGTCTTGAAGCATACTGATTCTTCTCGGCAGCCTGAGTACCGGTTTGTGATCGACCTTCGAGAGGTCAATAAGATTGTGGTGCCCCAGTTTCCTGTTGTTCCGGACATTACTGCTTTGTTGACTTTGATTCCAGCTTCAGCTGCCTGGTTCTCCATCATAGACTTGAAGAACGCTTTCTTTAGTATTCCAATCGCCGAAGAAAGTAGAGATATTTTTGGCTTCTCTTTGGGAGGACGAAGCTTCCGGTTTAAGCGTGCTCCTCAAGGCTATTGCGAAAGTCCATCCATCTATAGTTAGGCTTTGAAAACTCAGCTTGATACTTTTGTGTTGCCTGCGGGTGCTGCTCTTATTCAGTATGTTGACGATCTGTTAGTGGCTGCTGATGATAAGGAAACTTGTAAAGAAACTACTGTTTAGTTGTTACAACATTTGTCTAATTTGCATCATAAAGTGTCACCTTCAAAGTTACAGTACTGTCGCCAAGAAGTGACCTACTCTCTTGTCGAAGGAGGGAAGAAGGTTGACCCCAGAACGAATCCAAGCGATTGCTCAAATGACTGTGCCTAGTACGCAGAGAGAGGTACGCGCTTTCTTGGGTATCACATCGTACTGTAGGCAGTGGATTCCGAATTTCTCCTTGTTGGCAAAACCTTTGTTGGCTTTGACTTGTAAGGATATACCGAGTCCTCTTCCCTGGTCTGACGACTGTCATAAAAGTTTTTCAGAATTGCGTGACGCGTTGTGTTCTGCTCCGGTGTTGGGTACTCCTGACTACAGTAAGCCTTTTACACTCTACGTCCATGAGAGAGAGGGATGTGCATTGTCAGTTTTGACGCAGCAGTTTGGTGAGAAGAAGCGTCCATGTGCGTATTTTTCGTCGACTTTGGATCTGGTAGCTAGAGCATTGCCGAGTTGCTTGAGAGCTACAGCAGCAGCGGCTGTTTCTATCCGACAGTCTGCTGGGTTGGTGATGGATAATACGTTGGTGGTGATGGTTCCACATGCAGTGGATACTTTATTGAACAGAACAAAGACTCAGCATCTTACTAGTGCAAGGTTGTCGGGTTATGAGTTGACGCTTTTGGCCAGTCACGTGCACATTAAACGGTGTAACGTATTGAATCCAGCGACATTGTTGCCGATTTCTGTGGAGAGGGATGGTCAGGAACAGCATGATTGCTTTCTTAGGACAGAAGAGGAAACGAAGGGTAGAGTTGATCTAAAAGATACTTCTCTTTCAAATCCAGATGGTACGCTATGGGTTGATGGGTCATGCTACAAGCTCCCGAATGGTGATACGTCTGCGGCATATGCCGTGACGACATTGTGTACGATTGTTGAAACTGCACGAGTGAGCTATAATTCAGCACAAGCAGCGGAATTGATCGCATTAACAAGAGCGTGTGTCTTGTCTGAAGGAAAGAGAGTGAATGTATATACCGATAGTCAGTATGCGTTTGGTGTAGCACACAGTTTTGGACGCTTGTGGAGAGAGAGAGGTTGTCTTACTTCGCATGGGACTAAAATCCAACATGGGCAGTTGGTGAATGAGCTTCCTGAGTCACTTACTCTGCCGAAGCAAGTTGTGAAGTGTAGTGCTCACCGAAAGGTTACAGACGATGTTGGCCGTGGTAACGCATTTGCGGACGAAGTTGCGAAAGAAACAGCGAAAAATATGATGGGTCGAACATATGTTGCAGGCCCTGCGAGATGGATTGGCGCGGCTGGGATGTGTGAGGATACGATTGAGAGTGTGAAATCGATTCAGGCCGAAGCTACGGAGAGTGAAAAAAACGTGTGGAGAGAAACTACGGGTAGATTGGATTCGACTGGTTGTTGGGTTGAGTTGTCGGAACACCAAAGATGGATGTTACCCGATGCGTACATGCTTGCGGTGGTTACGATGGCACATGGAATGTCTCACATCAGTGCGAAAGGGATTTGTAAGCTGTTGGCTCCAGTGTGGGAGAACGGAGGAATTCCCAAGTGTGCGGAGAATGTGGTCAAAAACTGTATGGTGTGTCTGATGTATAATCCTGGTAAGGGAACTCCAACTCCAGCTGGTCACTTCGCGCCTCCGACGTACCCGTTCGAGGTTTTGCAATTGGATTTTATCCACATGGAAAGATGCAACAATTTGAAATACGTCCTCGTAGTTGTTTGTGCCTTTTCTAGATGGGTAGAGGCATATCACCTAAAAGATAATACTGCCTTGTCCACAGCTAAAGTCTTGCTCAAAGAATATTTCCCTAGGTTCGGGTTGCCAAGGATGGTGTGGAGTGATAACGGAAGTGAGTTTGTGGGCAGGATCATGAAGAGAGTATGTGAGGGTTTGGGCATAAAACAGAAATTCCACGCTGCGAATCATCCCCAATCAGCTGGTTTAGTGGAATACTATGATGGCACTCTGAAGCTGAAGTTAGCCAAGATTCAGGCGAGTTCCGGTCTCCAATGGCCCGATGCCTTGCCATTGGCACTCTTGTCAACTAGAACTACAGTGCATTCCCGAATTGGACTTAGTCCGTATGAAATTGTTTTTGGTCGACCGGCAAATGTGTGGGGAGTGCCGAGACCAACGAAATTTAGTGACATCGATTATCCTGTGTTGGTGGACTATTTGTATGACCTGACGGCTAAATTGCGTGTCTTGCATCAACAGGTTCATGATAGCTTGCCACCAGCATCTGTGGACCCAGGTCATACTATCAATCCTGGTGACTGGATCCTGGTAAAGAATTTTCAGAGGACTAAGAACGATCAGCCCCGTTGGACGGGCCCTCACCAGGTGTTGTTGTCTACAAGGACATCTGTAAAAGTCTTCGGAAAAAGAAATTGGATCCACGGCGTACACTGTAAGAGGGTACCTTTACCACTGCCGTACGACCAGTGGATCCGCGAAGGCATCGCAGACACCGAAACTGAGAGATTACCGAAATTCATACCGTTTAGCGACGCTGAATTGGTATGGACAAGGTCTGAGAAAGGAGATGACGATGTCTTGCAAGCAGCTGTGCCTTCACCTTTAAGATTGGACACCACTGAACCTGAACTGTTGTTTCAAAGTCAGACAGAGCCTGGTAAAAGTCGTTATAACCTGAGGTCTAGAGACAATGGACTAATAAAGGACAAATAATTCCTTTCATTTTTGAGAACAGCACTCTCTCAGCCGAAAAACAGTTTTGATCCTTTTTTCCTTTTTTTCGAACCACCATCCGGGTTCAGCTGTAAGGTCGCGGTGTGAAGACTTGGGATTGCAGCCGTGTAGACACAAGGTCAATGGTTCTGGATGGTCCTAGGGCGTTCCCTGGACTGACAGACGCACTCCTTAAGCAGAAGAAAACCAACCGCCGCGAACAGCACGGTGAGAGGATGGAATTTTTTGAGGCCAAGAGAGCTGTTGAGAAAACGAACTTTAAGATGAAACTATGCAGGATAATGCATCTCAAATGTTTTCCGATTACATGTATTATGATGTTTCTTAGCATGACGTTAGCATTGGTGGGTTGGATTGTTTTTTCTACCAAATTGACTTCTGCACCCACTTCCCAACCTACGTCTTTTCCTATTACTACTTCTTTGCATTCCTTTCATATCTTACCCGAACACAAGCAGATTAGAAGGTCAGAATTTGTAAATAACTCATTTGTACAGCTTCTGCATCAACATCAGTTGGTAGTGAACATCACTAATTGTTGGGTGTGTGGTCTTATGCCACATACTACGGATAGAGGTATTCCCTATCTGGTACTGCCGTTTAGTCAGAATGGGTCTTTATGGGCTTTCCAGACGATGTTCATTTATGCTATCGAAGACTATCCCCAGCGTTCCATAAGAGATAACTCGAGTAATAAAGCCTTGGTGAAGGGAATTGCAAATATGAGTAGGGATATCGATACGTATGGGACTATTCCCAAAGATGAGTTACTAGCTTATGTTGGCTGGAACGTGACTGGATACAGTGTTAGCCTGAGTGAAAAGCAGAGACGAAAGAGGTCACCCCCGATTTGGATCGTACCCCACCGAGGTCATTTTTGTCTGCAAGGTATTGGCAGGAATCCGATAGCTCAGTTAGGGAAGAGTGTTTGTACTCAGACGTACGTTTTTACGTCTCAGTCTTCACCGCCGTTTTTGGCAGTCAAGGGTACGTATTTTGTTTGCTACAACAGAGCATATACATGGTTGCCCCCTGATTTTTCGGGAACGTGTCATGTTGGATATTTGTTGCCTCCTACGTATACTGCTGCCGCAGATTACCACAAGACGAGAGTTGTCAGGGGTGTCTTTGATCAGGAAGATATCGCTGGACAAGAAGTGGGAGACTTCTTCAAGGGTTTCCTACCGTTTTGGGGACCTATGGTTAACAGTAGGAGCTTGCGGCAATTGACGAGAGTGGTTGAATCCACCATAAACGAAACTGCCTGTGCCCTTAGTAATTTGACAGCTGAGCTTCAAGCGGATCACCTTATGACCTTGCGGAATCGTACGGTTTTAGATGTCATACTTGCAGATCGAGGTGGAGTATGTAAAGTGATCCAATCGATTTGCTGCGTTTTTATTCCAGATAATGCTCCAACAGTATACGAGGCCATCTCCAGGCTACATAAGATCTCCGAGTCAATACATACGGACGGAGGAGATTGATCGTTAACTGGATGGTTTTGGGAACTGTTATCCGCTTGGGGATGGAGGATTCTGTCGATCATTGGTGTGGTTTTAGCGATTCTTTTCTTGTGTTGTCTCTGTGTACAGTGTGGTCCTGCCAAATGTGGCCTTTGTGCTACAACATGCGTTAGGAGACCGCCTGTCTTGAGAAAGGTACGGAGAGATAAGATGATGCTTCAACAGCACCTTGATGATTTGGTGAATATCGACATCGACTCAGATGCAGACTGAGATTGCCTATGTAAGGGCAAAAGGAGGGTCTGAGGTTCCGTGAAATCTGAATCTGCGTTTTAAACATCATGGTTCCGTTACGATTTTGGTAACAGCGAACCGTAACTAATGAGTTCGGCTAGTACGTGTGTTTTCGTCACATTACATCAATGGATTCACTGCGTATTTAGGGTTTTCGTTCCGAACCCTGGGTTCCATTTTGCGCATGGTAGCCATTTTGTGGTTGCCCTCACATAGGCCGATGACTGTGGTTAAACCAGCTCTTTGGTCAGGCTCACCTTAGCTCGAGTTTGTGCTGACTCCTACATGACTTGAGTGAACTGACCTCGTTGCCTGAGGCCGACCCTGCCAAACCCGTTCTCGCCCGCTAGCTGATATTGATTAAGGGTCAGAGCACGGGATCTCGTAAAGTTTTATTGCACACAAACATGCCTCATCCTACTTCTATCTGTTTCTGTTTCTTCTTTTATGGTCCATTTACGATATGGGTTGTGGTCTCTTTATTATGGGTCTGTCCGGCTTGTCTAAAGAAGAACGTTGGGATTGTTCGATGATTGATCGTGGGCCGGACAACTGAAAAGTGTGTTTTACCGTCATGCGATACTTTTGTGTGGGTACATGCGATTGGACAATTTGTAAAATAATGGGGGTTTGTCTGGAATGTGATGTTTCTGGCATAAAAAGGGATGACTTGCTTTGTAAATTTGAGCAGTCTCCTGAGAACTCATACCGTGATGACTTCTAGGACTTCTGTTACTGGCTGCAGCCAATAAACTCGATCTCTGACACCACCAAGAAGTATCCTGTGTGTCTCTGTATTCTAAGACAGGTGAACCCGAAGACTTTGGGCGTGCCCCTGGCGCCGCTGGGTTCTAAAAGCCCGGTTCTTCATACCTTATTCATGATATTATGCACATCTGGAAATTGGGGAAATGCCAGTAGGTGCCTCTTCATGGCTAGTGCCAAACTGTTTCATGATTACTGATCGTGGCACTTTAAGACATTCAACCTTGTAGTGATTCTTGTGACATTGTAGGTTATGGTACAATGCTCATTCATGGTCGCTTAAACGTGGTGATTCTATATATTTAGTGTCCATTCTTGAGACAGTGGTGATTATTGTCAATCTCTTAACGTTATTTGTACCTTTATTTGTGCCTGAGCCTATAGGATTGCATCCATCCAGGCATTAACCCATTTATCCAGCAATCCAGAAATACACTTACCTATTTATCGTTGCGCTCATTCATTATCTGTGCACTTATTTGCTTATTTATTCATTTATGCACTCACTAATCCATCCAACTGTTGGCACTCTCACAATTATCCACTTACCCTTATGAGCAACCACATTCACATATTGACCAATCTCACTTATACAGTTGCCAGATTTTTTTGATTTCCTGTACTTGTTTAACTTGGTATTCCAGGTGTCAGTAAGGCCTGGAGAGAAAGGAGAGCTGAAGTCTACTGTAGTATCCATAGTGGTGCTAGAGATTGACCTGGGTAGATACAACTGTCCTCAAGACAAAGAAAATATTAACATCCCATGTCATCGACTGGGCAACTTGTCATGTATATATGTTTTTGACACTGGCCAAAATACAATAATGAGTACTTGGTATCATTGGAAGCTTAATCTTATAGGAAAAATGGGAACTGCGTAAAACCAGGTTTAATTGTTGATGTGCTACATCAGCGGTTCTTAACCTGAAGTCTTTGGACCACTTGGGGGTCTGCGAATCCTACACTGGGGGTCCACAATGTATGGAAAATTTAATTATGTTAGCAGGTTAATAGAGTGTATATAAATAAACTTTAAAAAAAATTACATTGCTGTAAATGTGAAGACATTTTTAATTGGAGGCTTAAAATGTAGTTGGTATGCTTATCTATGATGTTTTGTTAGAGAAGCGCAAATACAGCAAAAATAACACAGTGTGGATGATGGGTAGCCTCCATTGAAGCACGAACAAGAGAGCAGGAATTAGGTGCAACAAAGACAAAGTGAAATTCTAGAGTTAAGCATATAGCTTCGTGTTTTAGTATTACAAAACGCATGTAGAAAAGCTCCAACCCTTCCACTAACATTCGAATTTTTGTTTTTCTTTGTTTGTAAATGAAATTCAGTATGCAATCACTTGTGAATTTGTTTGGTGTATACTTGATTCTGTATCACTGTGTATTGCTTTAAAGTTGAAACCAAGAATTCGCTTAGGCCAGGGTCCCTGGCTTCCATTCATGACTCAATGGGGGTCCTTGGATTCCAGCAATGACCAAGGGGATATGAAATTTTCGCCGCTTTTGCTTCCGTTTTCGGGCGAAAAGCGGCGATAATTTCATCGCCTTATTAGCAAAGACACGCTATCGCGTGTCTTGCTGACTTAGCGCCCGTTTGCAGCACGCCTCCGATCGCATCGCTAATGAGATGCAAAGGAGGCGTGCCTGACAAGACTCCCTTGGGAAAATATCGCGAAGGCAGCTTCGCGATATTAAAAAGGGAGGGTAGCGATTTTTAAAATTGCGTTAAGTATGCCTTAACGCAGGAATTTAACGTCTGTTAAATTCCTGACTAAGGCATACTTAACATGGGGGTGGATTTTGTGGCTAAGACCACAGGCCCTATCATCTAGGACATCGCCGTTTTCCACCATGGAAAACGGCGATATCCCAACTATCTCTGGAATTTTTATCGCCTCGGCGATGCGCGTTGTTAATAATGTGCAAACCAGGCGATAAATTCCAGAGATAGCCGGCGATAAATATGCAAGCGCGCTTTGCGATATTTATCGCCGGCCCTTGTTAATATGCCCCTAAGTGAGGGTCCACAGAAGTTAAAAGGTCAAGAAACCCTTTGCTACAGTGTTTGAATGAGGGTACAGGTATGTATTCTGGATGGATTTGATTTGATTGCAAAATATGAAAGAAAATGAAGTAAACATGTTTTTTAATGAAAAGGCATTTGAGCAGCCCGTACTTTAAAATGTGGCAATGCCTGTTCACTTTCTAGGTTAATAGGAATTTCCTTTTCTTTATTTATAGCTGAATGGGGTGGAATGTCAGGAGTTATTGCTACTATCATTCTGGGCATTACTCTAGATATCGCAAACTTTAATCCTGGAACCGAGGCCTTCTTTCGTCGGTGAGTAAATTGCTTTCATTTTAGTTGATGTGGAAAATAACTGTCTATCACATGGACACAATTTCCATATGCCTGATTAAATATGATTTTTTGGTATAAATGTCTAAGTTGCTTCTGTGAATGTTTTCACTGGTGATGTTTTTATCAATCAACTGAGAAAGCTCAATACCTGCGATGTGTCCAATATGGTCAGAAAATGTCAGTGCGTCCACAAACAGCAAAGCCATGATTACTAGTGGGTGAGTGTTGTCCGATCCCTGCATATTCCCCTTTTGATCAGAGGTCTTATATCCGAGTTGGGTGCTATTCACCACATCCGTTATTTAAAGGAAGCATTAAATATCTAGGGGCATATTTATAATAACTGACGCATCCCTGCATATCAGCAGGGATGCGTCAGTTATTGTGCGCCCCAGCTGCGCCACCTTGGATGCGCCGCATTTATAATGCGGCGCACCATGGAGCAAAAACGGCACAGATGCGTCACGCATCTGTGCCGTAAAAGTGACGCATTGCTGGAGTTGCGTCGCAAGCGCGACGCAGCTCCAGCAATGCTCTGGGGGGCCCTATCTTCACAATGCTGCGTCAATCCTTACGCCTGCTTCAAGCAGGCACAGGGTTTTGACGCAGCATGGGCTCAAAAGTGACTGAGTGAAATCTTGTAGATTTCACTCAGCCACTTTTAGGAGGCGTTCCTGCGCCGGAACGCCCCCACCTGCCCTGGAACGCCTACATGTGGCGCAGGGCTTTACAACGTGACGCATCTCCCAGATGTGTCACGTTGTAAATACCCCGCACCATGGCGCAGGATTTGCGCCGCTGCTGCGTCACAAAAGTGACGCAACGGCGGCGTAAATGAGGCGCAAGTCAAACATAAATCTGCCCCCTAATCTTTTGTTATGTTTCATGCAGCCCTTTCATCCCTATGGGCGTTGTGCGCTTGTTATTTAGCATACCATACAGTTTTCCCCTGTTAAAAGCGCAACATCTGCATGTTATTCACCCAGAAACTTGTAAAAGTTGCTGTTTATCACATCTGTCAAAATACTTACTTCAGAGTATTGTTATTTTTTCGATGCGATAAAGAGCAACTGGATTACGAAAAACCCACCTATTTTGACTTGCTTTATGTTTTGGCATTTTATCAATTATTTCATGTGCCACTCTTTACAGCACGTCGCCTATTGGCCTTTTCTCCAATGTCTCTGATTGCATCGACAATTCGCAGGACGTAGAATCCTACATTAACGTGTGAACAGAATAGCCATATATTACACTGGGAATTCATGTCTTACTGCCACTGATGTGGCTATTTTTATTTGCAAATCATAGCTATAAAACTACTGTATGCATGTTTTATCCCCTAATGTTCAGTCCACTAAATTCATTAAATATTTATAAGTTGTGATCTTTCTTATTCCTTAGAGTAGTTTATTAATTTACAGCATGCATGATATATTTCTAAATACCCGTGCTCACTACGCCACTGGAGTCAAGCTATCCTGGCTGATGACGGCTGATAGCCAGAAACCGGTCCTAGGATGCTTGATTCCGGTCCAGGGAAGACATGGCTTGGCAGTTCGGGCTGGACTGTTCCCATGAGGCACAGGGTCAAAACTGATTTGCATATGGCCATGTCTAAACTGGGGTGGTGTAGTGGGCAAAATAACGATGGATTTAACCCAGATCTCTTGACTGGGGGAGAATGTATGCATTGTCAGCATTCCGTCCATCATTTGTTTGTTGTAACATATTTCTAAATACAGCATGTCAGAAATGTGTAAAAAATACATGACAACAGTGGTGTGCTCCTGTGTATTTTTTCTTGCATACTATTAACTTCGTTACCGTTAAGATTCTTTACGCTCAGTGCATTACTATTTGATTAGCACTTACCTACCATTGCAAGGACCTAAGGGCCTTGTATGTGGTCTGGAGGCATCATTTATACCCATGGCTAGTTTGTGAAACACTCTGATTTGCAATCCCTTACTCGGCCTTTAGTCTGCATGATTGACTGGTTTGCGTTTGCTCAATTTGGGGCGTATTAGGTGAGGTGTGTGAGGTTTGAAGTCATGGTGCAGGTACAGCCCATCAAGCGTTGCTTTGGAAAAGCATTGTGTTATACCCTACTTAATTGTATAACATGTAGTCCAGCCCTGCTGCCACTAGCTGCTCAGCCAGAGCGTGAGATGGTCATAGAATGTTGGTGTGCCTGTGATGCATGGAATGCCTGGGTGTCTGAGTGGATGAGTGTTGGCAGTTGAAGATGGGCTGAGCAGCTAGGGAGGCTGCTCCTGGTGGGGCTGGTACCACACTAGGCTGGCTGGAGTAGAGACAGTTGTAACCTGAACTGGAAGATGAATAAAGAAGACTGATAATACATACTGGCTCCAGTTGTCTTTCTACAGAGATTATAACATTCATTTTGGCGACGAGCGGACTTGAACCCTAGAGACTCTTGGTGAACCACTGAAACAAAGGAACTACAAAGAAAAAAAAAAGAGAAAACAAGAGATCCTACAAGCCACTACATCTACTAAGAAAGAATTCCCAGGCAAGTCAGCGCCAGCCCCACCAGTGTCCTCATCAACGGACAGCCCCACAGAGAAGTGTCATCACCAAAGGACACTACAGCCTGGGAATACTACAGCCACCTAAAGGACTACAGTGAGTTGGAGGAGTAGCTAAGCTACAGCCGCATCTGGTGTTCCAGCCACAACGTTTGCCACATAAAGGATTACAGTGAGTTGGTGAAGAGTTGCACTACAGCCACATCTGGTGTTCCAGCCACGTTGTTACCTACAAAAGGGTTTGGTGAGTTGGAGGGTAGCTTCACTACAACCAGTTGATGGTGTTCCAGCCACATCGTTCTTCAGAGTCTGCTGTGTTTCTAAGCAAAAGGTACAATTTTGAACAGCGTGCAGTGTCTGAACAGATGGAGAATTTTTGGTGCTTAACAGACTGGCAACATGTTTGAACTTCAAACAACGTCAGCACTATCTAGCACCACAAAGGTATGGTGTGGTATCACAAGATTTGGGCATAGAGGATGTGTGGTATGCTCAATTAAGGTCTCACAAGCAAAGTGAGTGTTTTGGAGCAAAGTGAGTGTTTTGGACTTTCAACCTATGTTACAACTTCTACATGATATTACGTGCTACTGTGCAGCTGCATGTTTGAAGAAACTAGGGCCCTGCCTCTACTTTGTCAACCTCTGGATGTCTACTCTAGAGGCGAGGTGCCTGCTTCATGTCTTTGGGCACTCTTGGGTGTTTACTCGAAGGTTCCTGTTTTTTCAATCAATCAATCAAATCCACTTTATTCGATTACTTAAAATCAAGAAAGTATACAAAACATATAAAAACAATTTAAAAACATTAAAACGTTTCCTTTATTAAAAATAATATATCACAGTCAACAATAATAAAAGCTAATTTAGTTCCTCCCGTGTGGCCACCTGTCGTTTCTTCATAGACCTAAGTGATGCCACAAGAAAACTAGCAACACAAAACATGGTTACAGGGGATTCCATTAGTTGAAGAAACAATAAAGCAGGTTTAGTTTGAACAAAAGCTTTCTCTTTCAAAATAGGGAAGATGAACTTTTTCCTAGCTTCATGGTAAAAAGGGCAAAAAAGCATAAAATGTGTGGTGTCTTGGAGAGAAAAATCATCACATTTACAGGGGGCCTCATCTTCCGGTCTAAACCAACCCTGTAAATCACTTAATACTAAGTGAATCTGCTTAAAACGAAATTTTGTCAGTAGCCATCTGTGATAAGAATTCATAACTATAGACAAATAGGGATGCATGGTTAGAGACATGATAAGCAAGAAGTGAGCCCTTACAGTAGGTTTGCTTAACTCCTGGGATTCACGCTCAACTTCGCAGTGCTTATTAAAATTTGTTTTAACCCATTTTAGGTCGGCTTTACTTAGGCCTTCAGGATTGGTGAAAATCTCTGGCCGCCCAATTTTCTTAGTTGACATTTTAATATAGGACAGCCATTCGATTTCCTTCATATTGTCCAAATTGATACAGTCCTTCAGGATCCTTTGATTCAACTTAAGATTCGGGTTTGTCCAAATTCTGATCCACAGCAGGATAGGCGCTATTTTTATAATATCTGAGATATAGCCTGTCCCTAACTCAAGATGGATCGAAAAGGTCGCAGTGGATTGAGGGAGGCCGAGAAGAGCACGTAAAAATTAATTTTCTTCTCTTTGTATGGGGTCAGATTTAATATGTCCCCATATTGCAGCCCCATATCTAGCAATTGAAACAGTTTTAGCCTGATGTATCGCTAAAATGGCTGCGTATGGTTTTCCTCCCAATCTTTTCGCGAAACCCAATATTGCAGCTGAAGAACTGCGGACAGCATTCACCTTAATAGAGAGTTGCGGGCCCCAACTACCTTTATCATCAAAGACAACTCCCAAATATGTGAACACTTTCACCCTCGAGATTACTTCACCGTTACAAAGGAAGGTTTTAAGGTGCTTTTTCCCCTTACCCAATGACATAATGTGTGATTTGCCATTATTAACCACGAGGTCCATGGAATTCATAAAATCCCCAAAAGAATCCAGTAATCTTTGTAACCCAAGAGGTGTCCGGGCCAGTAAAACTGCATCATCCGCGTAGAGGAGTACAGGTATAGGAATACCTCCCATACGCGGGATATCAGGTGAGGCAGATAACAATTTTCCTTCCAAGGCGTTTATATACAATGTAAACAACATAGGTGCTAGAATACAACCTTGGCGCACTCCTCTGCCAGACTTAAAACTAGCTGTACATTTTCCCGCCTGAGTCATCCTTATAGAGGCACTCAAGTCTTTGTGTAAATCAGCCAGGAAGTACACAAGGGGCCTGTCAAGTCCCAAATCCAGTAACATGGACCATAGCTTTGACCTGTTGACCAGGTCAAAAGCCGTGGACAGGTCCATGAAGCCTAGATAAATTGAGCCCCCTGTGGCTTTTGTATATTTAGAGACAATCAAATGTAAATTAAGGCATTGATCCTCTGTGCCCCGCCCGCTCTAAATCCGTACTGAACGTCGGTTATTATATTTTTCTCAGATGTCCAGCTCGTCAGCCTGCCTAAGATAACCTTCCCTAGGATTTTAATGGAAGAATCCAACAGGGATATGGGTCTGTAGCATCTGGGGTCTCCCCTTTGGCCCTTCTTAAACACGGGGATTATAATCGAACGGGACCATGACTCTGGGGGAGCGGTTACAGCCACAGTATTAAAAACATTCATCAAAATGTTTGCCCAGTACTCAGGGTTGGCTTTAAACAGGTCCGAGGGCACCCCATCTGGGCCTGGCGCCTTGCGGCCAGCCGTTCCCTCAATCGCTTTTCTCACCTCCTCAATATTAAAAATAACAGGGGACATCGGAGGATTAGAAATAGGTACCTCAAAGGTATCCAGCTCAAGATTACTCCCATAGATTTTTTCAAAATGGCTTAACCAGTCCTCTTCTGATATGTTAAGTTCTAAAACAGAATTCTGCGAGCCAGATAACATTGGAGTATTAATGATTTCCCAGAATTTGGAGCTATCTTTCAGAGTAGCCTTATCCATCAAAGCAGCCCAGGCTTCTTGCTTAATTTCCCTTTTCCGCACCTGCATTGCTTGTGCATACTCTTTCCTTAGTTGAGTAACTAACCCTTATTCCTGGGACTATCATTAAGAGCCTTTTTAAGTAATTTATGGGCTTTGGTACAGTTATGGTCAAACCAACCAAGTGCAGGATTATTTTTAACAGTTCGACCCTTACTAGTAAGTTCTTTTGCCACTTGGAGGCATATAGCTACAAATGACGTAATTACTTCTCCACCCAAATATGGCGGGTCTGTACATATGTTTAAATCTGAACCAACCTTTGCAATGAGTGTATCATAAAAATCTCTAGGGGTAACCTTACTCCAATTCAGCCTCCTTCCCTGGTCTTTAGCTTTAACATCCATTAGAGCAAGAGGCAGAACAGTTTTTCCCTTAAGAGAAAATTTGTTATCAAGCACTATTGCCACCGGATTATGATCACTAAAAGAGGAACGAATAGCATTATAAGAAAACACATATCTTAAAAGTCCTGGGGATAAGAATATATAATCTATAATGGATTCACAGTCCCTAGCTTGATAAGTGGGAACACGGCTGCTCTTATCAAAAAACCCAGCTTCATACAATTCATTATTGGCTAGCAGAGTCTCCAGAGCTTCACCCTTAGAATTATGTTCAAAGTGTTGGGGGGTTGTGAAATCCGGTCCATCAGTATCTTTATATTGACAATTAAGATTACATAGATGCACGTTAAAATCACCCATCAAAATATAATAGCAAAAAGTGGATTGATTTGCCTTATAAGATTCTAAAAAATTAGATAACCAAAAAATATGCTCATTTGGGGACTCCCCCTGCGGTGAATTATAGCAATTGACAAGAATTAATTTGGTATTATTTGTCAAACAAGCTTCCAGTATAGTACAGTTCTGAGAAGTACATGCAACCTTGTTGATCCTTCCTGTAATGTTTACTGAGATCAGAAACATGAGACCACCTCTGCCTCTCCCTGCTGTTGATCTCAGGGCTGGAACAAAGTAGGATGTATATCTGTCAAGCCAAAAGTCACAGACCTTGTCCCAAGTCTCTTGCAAGGCTACTATATCGTATTGCTTCACAAAATTTAGCCATCCACTATCATTCTTTTTGGTCCGCAAGCCCGCAATATTCCAGCTTAACATCCTTACCTTTTCCCCTGTGCTATTAGGAGAACAGATAGAGATGGGTTGTGGGGTACCAATATTCAATGTTGCCGGTGCTAGTTCTATGGGACCCTGTTCAACCAAGCTATCACTTTCCTGCCCCACAATGTCTTCGCGTCAGTCAGGGGGGGTTTAATTAGCTGTGAATAAAAATAACCCAGCGGGCGCACACAGACATTATTTGCTTTGTGGACAAGTGAAGCTGCACGTAGCAGAACTGTGGCCGCGTGTTGCGGATATTTGAAATTTACAATTATACAGTCCCCATTACAGGTCTTACGGGACGGGCCAACCCAGTTAGTCCTTCTAGTGGATAAGATTTGATCTGAAAATCTTATCGGGAAGCCGCATTTTCTATTCAGCCAAGACACTGTTTTATTTTTTAAGGACTCGTTCAACTCCTCGTGGGGCTGTGCAGTATGACTATCAAGGATAGGCACATTAGTTAGCACAACCACGTATGGCGCACATTCAGGTAAGAGGCGGGACCGGAATTGCAGGTGAGTCCCCTTAGGCTCCTGGGGCTTGTAATCCACTCGCGTACTGCTGCTGCTTACTGCCCCGCTGTCAGGCGCTGCGTCTCCCGCGAAGCGGGAGGCGCGAGGTCTTCAAATAGCCCCCAACAGGTAAGAGGCGGGACCGGAATTGCAGGTGAGTCCCCTTAGGCTCCTGGGGCTTGTAGTCCACTCGCGTACTGCTGCTGCTTACTGCCCCGCTGTCAGGCGCTGCGTCTCCAGCGAAGCGGGAGGCGCGAGGTCTTCAAATAGCCCCCAACAGGTAAGAGGTGGGACCGGAATTGCAGGTGAGTCCCCTTAGGCTCCTGGGGCTTGTAGTCCACTCGCGTACTGCTGCTGCTTACTGCCCCGCTGTCAGGCGCTGCGCCTCCCGCGAAGCGGGAGGCGCGAGGTCTTCAAATAGCCCCCAACAGGTAAGAGGCGGGACCGGAATTGCAGGTGAGTCCCCTTAGGCTCCTGGGGTTTGTAGTCCACTCGCGTACTGCTGCTGCTCACTGCCCCGCTGTCAGGCGCTGCGTCTCCCGCGAAGCGGGAGGCGCGAGGTCTTCAAATAGCCCCCAACAGGTAAGAGGCGGGACCGGAATTGCAGGTGAGTCCCCTTAGGCTCCTGGGCTTGTAGTCCACTCGCGTACTGCTGCTGCTTACTGCCCCGCTGTCCTGTTTACTTTGGTGCAAGCACAAGATTTTGCAGCGTATTGGAGTTATGCACAGTTTGGCAAACCACGATGTCTACACACGTCCCTGCTGTTTACACAACGCTGCACTGGTAGGGGCCTTTTCTACTTGATGTGCGGCAAGATACAGAGGGAATTGCCAGATTACACACTTTTCAGCATTTTTGAGGTGAACCATTATTTTGTTTTTGTCGTTTCTGGCAGCGCTGCACGGTTAGTCTAACTGCGCATTTGAAATTCAAATACTGGGCGCGAGTCACAAACAGCGCGCGCAAACTTACCTGATGTTTCCTCGTAGGATTCTGCATGACGCGCTCATCTTCGTGGGAACCTCTGTGACGGTCAAGCTTCACATAGGACGCTTTTGGAGCTTCTACGCACCGGGAGCCACCCGGCGCAACGTAAAAAACGTGCCGCCATCTTAGGGTTGGTGGTGGCGCATAGTCACATAACGTTCTTTGCTGCCCTCTGGTTTTCTAGCCAACCATGGTGTTCAGGCTGCATCCAATAAAGTTTTTTTTTTACATTATTGAGGGCCAGGGACAAAGCGGTGTCTTCACTACATGAACATTATCCAAGATCGTCTATTTCGTAATTTTGTTGGCTATCCTCCGTTTCATGTCTGTCGGAGGTAATGTGATTTGTGTTTTCTCTATATCTGAGTGCCCGCTTGTTCGGTTTGGCCATATGTCATAACCACGATACTTGGAACTTGTTGCTCTTCTGCCACCAGTTTCTTTTTCCGTGCAGCGTATTTCTTTTGAAGTTGTCCCAAGTTTTCTGTACTTTGGCAGTGACATCAACATGCACATCTTGACAGTGTCTCCGACGTGTGTTGTCATAGACCGGCTGTCCAAGTATTCTGTGCCGTATATCTGGCAAGTTACGTCATCTGACTGTGTGTTAGTCTGCATTAACATATGTGTGGGTTTTTCGGCATACAAGGATAGGCACCATTAATTTTGGCTAGAGTGCTATGTTTAGAGCAATAGAGTTCTTATCTCTTAGAGGTTAGTGTTTGTAATTTTCCTCAACAGTACAGTTAATATCGTGATGCCACATGTTTACGTTTTTCTAAGGATGGGTTTTCCTTGATTTTCTGTGGGTTGTCATCACATTGTGTCCATACACGAGGGAAGATTGTGGGTAACAGCCCTTGTTTAGTTACGTTTGTTACTCCTATATGGGGGTAGGTAACCTCCACAAGGGGGTCAAGAGCTCTTTTCGTATTTATGTTTGGTTACTCCTACATGGGGGTATGTAACCTCTACAAGGGGTTTGGAGTACCTAGGTTAACCCTCACACTGGGTTGGGTTATGGCTTAGTCCATAATTAGTTGCGCGCAGTATTAATGTACATCCCTTCACGGGTGTTTTTGGGTGACGACCCATATTCATGTTTGTTTCCCTTTCTCTTGGGGACTGTAGTAGCAGAGTATGCTACCTTAGCGCTACTCTAGGTTATGCTTTTGGGCATTGGTTTTGTGGGGTCTTTTACCCTTTGCGTTGTAGTGCATTACGTCACAGTGTTGGATAAAAAGAAAATGCTTCAAATGTATGTCTGGTAATGCTAAGCTTGCTTCAAAATGCTTTTACCCTTTGAGTTGTAGTGCATTGCGTCAAATGTATGTCTGGCAATGCTAAGCTTGCTTCAAAATTCTTTATAATTTCTTTTTAGGGAGGGATGGGAGATATTACTGTTCAAATGTATGTATCTTGTCCGTCTTTTCTTGCTTTAATGGTTCTTTATCCTGCGATGTTTTATCTTATGTCTGCATCCGTGAGATTTGTTCCATTATTCATTTTTCTTGTTGATAGTTCTTGCTTGATGTTATATCACTTTCTTGTTTCGTTTTCTTTGGAGAAAAAGGGATAATGTTATACCCTACTTAATTGTATAACATGTAGTCCAGCCCTGCTGCCACTAGCTGCTCAGCCAGAGCGTGAGATGGTCATAGAATGTTGGTGTGCCTGTGATGCATGGAATGCCTGGGTGTCTGAGTGGATAAGTGTTGGCAGTTGAAGATGGGCTGAGCAGCTAGGGAGGCTGCTCCTGGTGGGGCTGGTACCACACTAGGCTGGCTGGAGTAGACAGTTGTAACCTGAACTGGAAGATGAATAAAGAAGACTGATAATACATACTGGCTCCAGTTGTCTTTCTACAGAGATTATAACACATTGGATGCTGCAGAGAGATTTAGAATAGATTCAGTAGCACAGATGATTTGTGACACCATGAATGTGGATGGTCATCTTCTTGCTCGGCCCATCTGTTTCTGTGTTGGTATACACATACAATCCTGCTGCTGCTGTTTCTGTACCTGCTCCTGCTGCGTAACTCCTATTGCCTGCTCCTAGCTTATGTCTGCTTCAACTGATCCATTTTGCAGATTGTGCATCAATCTGAGCTCTTCAATAACAAGTACATCACACCCGGAATTGGCAGAGGTGCAGGGGAGCAACTGAGCAGAGCAGGGTAGAGCAGGTAGCTCACCAGGACCAAATGATGTCCAGTGTGGGTAGCAGCTGTGGCCAGCAGCTATAATAGTTGCAAAAGCAGATGAAAGAGAGGGGTGGTCTGCCAGAATTGACCAACTCACCCGAAGTCATCCATGTCTTCTCAGCCATAACAGGTTTACCAAGACTACAATCCAGAACCCTATATCCACCATCCCCTACCAACGAGCTACTCACTGGATACCACCCTGCTACCCATTACCAGCACTCGCCTATGCGAGAAGGGTAAGAAGTGTAGGAAGGTAAGTACGAAAACCTGTCGGAATACAACTGATTTTGTAAATTGCACCTTGCAGCCTCAGGCTGTTATCTGGAAGGGCATCAACTGGGGCCATCTAGTGCAATTATGGGAACAATAGCAACACCCTTCACAAGCCCCTTATATGAATATGCTTATGTAGTAGGGTCCCCTTCAAGGTAGGCGCTGACGATGTAGGTCTCGCACTAATGCAGTAAATGAGCAAACGCGCTACACAATGTGCTGTTTAAGTACAGTCACCACGAGCTATAGTTGCACCTTTATTTATCCTCTCGGACTGAGCCCGGCCCGAGGGTGTAATATGCAACATACTATGGTAGTGGCCGGATGGCTCACTACATCCCTCATAACTTTTAATAACAATGATAACAATCACAGTGGAATGACGACACCAAATGCAGAATAATAGGTGTGCCCAAAAGAGTGGCAGTGATGTCAGTGGTCCTCAGCACATAAAGTCTTTTAGCCTCTGGCTAGGTCTGGGATTTTCTCTTAACTGATATGGATGTCCTCACTGGTTGGCAGGTACTCCTCCAGTTCTGGGCGTGCTGACTGAGAGACTGGGAGGGCTTGCTTCAGCTTCCCCTGGAAACTCCTAATTCAAACCGTCTCCCCTTTGGTCTGGACATCCCCAGCTCTTCCTCATCAAGACTGAGTTCCATCGGAAGTTTCAGATCCCCTTTGCCATTACCAAGATCATTGATCAGTGTAGTCTTTTTGAACCAGGAAGCTCTCCTCGATAACATACGCTCTCCTCTTTTGACAGCAATCATAGTTCCATTCACTTTGACCATTTCTCATGGCTCGTGCTCAAACGGTGTTCTTAATTTCCACCCCAGGTGTCTGTCCTTGATTACGACCTGGTCTCCTGGGGAATTCCTAAATCGCAAGCATTCCTTTTCATGGTAGCCATGTCATTGTTTCTTTTCCTCTTGGCCTGTGCAGCTACAATATCCAACTCTCCTTGTACCCACTTAGTGCTCACAGGAACTAGATCACTTACGGGCCTTCTCATAATCTGCTCAGACAGCAAGCAACCAGTGATACCATGCAGCGTTTGTCTGTATGCTCTTAAAAATTGATGAAGGCACCCTTGTATCTCCACACCTTGATCAACTCCAATTTGTAGTGCTTCGTTGAGTGTTCTCATGAATCTTTCGACCTCCCCATTGGCTTGGGTCACTGGGGGTCATTTGCCTGTGAAGCTAGTCTCTAAATTCCTGGCCATGAAAGGGCAGACCATTGTCCACCTTGATCTCATTGGGCAGCCCTAACATGGGAAAAATCTTGTCCAGCTCCGGCTTGACACATTTACAAGCAGTGGAGCGCACTAGTTCCACAGCCGGAAGCTTGCAGTATCTGTCAGTTGTGACTAATGTCAGGTGACTATCCGGGAAACTCCCGAAGTCCATACAGATGGACAACCATGGTTTGGTGCTGGGAATTTCTGTGATTACCGGCATTGTTGTGTGCTCTCCCACAGTAATTAGACAGGAGTGGCACCCGCACGCAACTTCTTCAATCATTCAGTCCACACCTGGGAACCACATCTTGGCCCTTAACCTTGCTTTCATTTTTCCAGACCCTGATGGATGAGCTCGACAGTACTCCTCCAGAGGCTCTTCAGTATCACAATTTGTTGGCATCGTAGCACCAGCCCTTCCATGCCTTCACTGAGGTCATTCCTACACCTCCATATACTTGTTCTAACCCCCCTCCTTCATCCGTCGTGGGACCTACTCCTAGAAAATTCTTCCTGGGATGTTCTCTCAAAGCATCTTTTACTTTAAATAGACACTCATCCTCCTTGGTGGCTTCGACTAGTTCCTCAAACAACAGCAATCGTGGACATGATAGTTCAGTGATCAACTTCACGAAACCCTCAACACCCCAGTCAATATTTTGCTGTGTCTGGGGGTCTGCTGCCAGAGGGTTACGCAACATATAATCCACTGGGTCATATTGCTGAAGCTGTACCGTCCACCATTCAATTTGGGCGGCCCATTCCTTGCTGTCCCTCCGAACAGTGGCACCAGCGGCTTGTGATCCCTGATCACTTGGAACTTGTGCCCACACAGGTATATGTTAAAGTGTTGGCATGCCAATCTGATGGCAAGCGCCTCTCATTCGATTTGCACATATCTGGTCTCTACCACCGACAGTGCCCTGCTAGCATAATCAATCGGTACCCATTATCTTTGAAGGTCTTGCTGCAGTAGCACTGCCCCCTCAGCCCTACGGGCCTGGCATCTACTATGAGTTCTGTGGGACTCCCTGGACTGAAGTATGCTACAGTGGATTCTTTCAACAGTGTACCTTTCACCTCCTGAAACGCCCGCGATGCCACACTTGACTATTGCCATGAGGTATTTTTTTGTGAGTGCATTCAGAGTCTCAAATATGGTTCCCAGATGAGGAAATGGCCTCCCACAATAGTTCACCATTCCCAGGAAGCTGCAAATCTTCGTGGGGTTTTCGTGAATGGCAGTCGCTCTGATGGCCTCAACTTTTGCCGGATCCACCCGAAGTCCCTCCTGGGAGAATTTGTACCCGAAGAATTCCCCCTCATTGGTATAGAAGGCGTACTTGTCTTTATGTAGGGTCAGTCCTTGCTCAGCAAGTCTTTGCATGGTCGCTCTTAATCGCACATGGTGCTCCTCCAAAATTTGTGAGATTATTAGGACGTCATTACTGATGTTTATGACTCCTACCAGTCCTGACATAGCTTCTCTTATGGCATCCTGGAATACCTCAGCTGCAGAGGACAAGTGGGGTCGAGTGTCTTGAAGCGTCTCAACCCCACATGTGTCCAGAAGGTTGCTGTATGTCGACTTGATTCATCCAACATGAGCTGATGGTAGCCGGAGTTAAGATCTACTTTAGAAAACCATTTAGCCCCATTAATGTCAGTGACAATTTCATCAATTGTGGGGCTAATGTGCCTTTCTCTCTGTATTGCTTTATTTGGTAACCACATATCCACACATAGCCTGATTGCTCCAGGCTGCTTTGGTTTTGGAGCAAACACCAACCGGGACACCCATGGGGTGCACCTGACAATTTTTCAGTTACTCCCACCTTTTCCAGCTTCTCCAACCCGGCGTCAACTAGGGGCCGTCTATTTCATAGGTCCACAGATTTGACCGATCAGTCAATGTGCAGTTTCACCTTGACGTTCTTCAAGTATCGAGCCCCTCAAATAGCTCAAGGATTTCTTCAGCATGCAACTGGTGGACTTGTCATGCAGACAGCACCAGTCCCAAATCCTCCGCCATGTGACAGCCCAGCAGCATGCCTGAGCTCTTCTGGGTGACATGAAATCTGGTCTGAGACTTTACTTTGCCATGTATGACCTCTACTTCGATGACTCCTTGCAAGGGAATAGGTATGTTGCCCCTGTATGTGAATATTTTTGCTTTACTGGCCATCAGTTTGGGACAGGGCTCTAATTGGCGATAGTGCTCCGCATCAAGGATATTTACAGATGCCCCTGTGTCTATGAGAGCAGTTACTTGATTCCCACCAATAATTATTCAGCACATGGGCGGAGGCCCTTTCATCTGATTTGTTCGTCCTTTAGAAGAAATGGCGAATACTTCTTCTTTTTCCTCCTCATCCTCTTCCAATAGGCGCATCTGTCGACACACTACTTGTCGGTGATCTGGTGTCTCCTCTTCCTCAGAGACTTGCTTGACATGACCAAACTTCTTGGCTTTAACTCCAATGTTGACTGTATGCACGGCACCCTGAAACACTTTTGCAATGCGTCCTATTTTTCCACACTTCAGACAGGTCTTTCTGATGGCCGGGCAGCCCCGTGGCAGCTGACTGTCCATTCCACAGTTACCACCCGCTTTTCCCCAGGGCATGTTTTGGCATTTCCTTGCCCCCTTCCAGTCCACTTCCTGACAGCTTCTACCCTTTCCTCCTTGATTTTGGAATGGCTTCCCAGGGGCTACGAGGAAGCCCGACATGCTAGTGCTGATTCCATGTATCCAGCTCTAGCATCAGCTAGTTTGTGTGACCTGCCTAGTTTCAGTATGTCATCAAGTGATATGCCAGGCTGTCGTAAAATAAACTTCCGCTGTTCAGAAGATCTACAGCCCTGAATCAACGGCGCCCTATTTTCTAATTGGTTCTCAATCCCCGTGCATGAAATTGCCAATGTGCGCAATTTTGCAAAGAGCATGTCAACAGTCTCCCCTTCTTGCTGACGAGCTTGTCTTAACATGAAATGTTCGTAATCAGGATTTAATTGGGGGTCGAAATGCCTGTTGAGGGCTTTTACTGCCGCATCATAGTCAAGCACATCTCCTCTGTTAGGCAAGTCCTGAAGGAGTTCACACCAATTCATCTCCCCCATATGGAACATTGTGAACCTCTTGACAGCACCATAAGTCTCTTGTGTGGCGCGAAAGTAGTTTTCCAGCTGCCTAATCCATTTCCATCATCTTGGTGCCGCAGTGGCTGGGTCTGCCAGTTGACTGAATAGAGGTAGCCCTGCGAGCAAGGAGGGCGAACAGTGTTCAGGTGCTCCCTCAACTCATCCTGCACTTGCACTGACCCGGTGACTTGCTCCTTCATGGAAACAGCAATTCACTGCAATCTTCACAGCCTGACAGGCAACCGCACCACAGACTCTGATTACGGTGCCCGCCTGTTAGAGCGGACCCGCCTTGAGGTCAGCGCTCTAGTCTGCCGCACGGCCCCCTAGCATCACTTCCTATATATTACCGGATGCAAGCCCGTCTGCGCCCGGAGCACAACCAGCGCCAGGACCCCAGCGCATTTCATGAGGCACGCTTATACGTGAAGTGAACTTATTAACCTTAATTGTGGTGAGTGCCCTCAACCACAACCAGTGCTGGATATAATGAACTACAGCCCTAAGCGATGCAACTCGTGTGGGCTGACATCAGGGATAGGGAGTTTGTTTTGCCTTCTAATAACTTGGACAACAATGCCCCCCAAGATAGTAGGGGCTCCCAATCTTATGCTCTAACTCAAGGTATTCCTAATAAGGACCCCAATGCTATCAGTTGCATATTACTTAATACTAGGAAGATAATCAAACACAAGTATGATTTAGAATGCTTGATTCAAGTTGAAAACTCAGACCTGGTATTTCTTACGGAAACTTGGGCTTATGGAACCAATGAGCCGGACTGGAATGCTGCGGTGCCGGCAGGCTACTTTGTTGCTAATACAGATAGGGTAGGGGCAAAAAGGGGTGGGGGGGATAGCGCTAATTTACTGGTCCCTCTATACGGTGAGGATCGTGCCAGAACCAACACTGAAAGCTGAGGCAATGTAATTTAGTGTTAAAAAGATTCATTGTGAACTCTTTCCGGGGCTACTTATCTACAGACCTCCGGGGACAAGATCTTCTTTTTGTAGGTCACTGCAGGCCTATTTGGAATCATGCCTAGATACTGACTCCTTCACGGTGTTGGGAGATTGTAACTTTTACCTAGAAGCTAATAATAACTCTGACACATCCTGCCCGATAGATAACCTAGCCAGTTATGGGCTGAGTCAGATTGTATCGGAGCCAACGCATCAAACGGGCCATACGCTGGATGGTATTTTTACCAACAATCAACTAATTGAAGTGAAGAGTATGCGACCATTACCTTGGTCAGACCACTCCGCAGTTTCATTGTTAAGAACTCAGCAACCAGCAGTTGTCGCAGAACCAAACCCCCATCGATCAAATCAGGTCCTTGGAAATCAATTCAGCAATATGAATTGATCACAGAACTGATAAAGAAGCCCCCAGCCATTGTAGACTCTAATGTGACAGCCACTAACTTTGACAATTGGCTTAGTCATGCAGTAAACAAGCTGGCACCGGAAGTGACTAGGCACTTTAGGAGAAGGCAAGTTTCTTCTCCCTGGTACTCGGCTGAGCTTAGACAATTTAAAATTAATTGCAGACGTAAGGAACGTATTTGGAGATCCGATTATAGCATGGCACATAGGAAAGTCTATAGCACAGCCTTAGAGGAATATAAGACTGCCATAAAACAAGCTAAGATGGTATTCTTTACCTCAAAAATTCAGGAGGCCACAAATTCCTCGAAGGAATTATTTTAAACTGTAACTGCTCTGTCGAAGTGTCCACGAGACACTATGTTTGTACCAGATCAAAACTTTGTGGACAAATTGGCTGTCTTCTTTCAAAATAAAGTCCAGACCGTCTATAATGAACCCCTGAACACAGTGGAAGCACATGGTATGAACTGCTTAGAAGGACAGGTAGATACGGTACCTCAATGCAGTCTAGCTAGCTTCTCCGTGCTAGGAGAAGAACAAGTGGCAGACCTATTACTGCAAATTAAGTCTGGGTCTTCCCTTGATCCCTGCCCCCTTACATTTCACATCTGGCTCCGAAGGAGATCAGCGCATCCCTGGCCCCTTTATTAAATCAAATCACGAGCTCAGGGGTCTTTCCTTTGAGTTGGAAAAAGCCTTGTATTCAACCTATACTAAAAAACATCAAGCTTGATCCCTTGGAGACCAAACATTATCGCCGATCTCCTGCCTACCTCTACCCTCCAAAATATTGGAGAAAGCCATGAATTCTGAACTGACGGTATATTTGGATCAAAATAACATCCTTGATTCCACTCAGCATGGCTTCAGATCACAGCACTCTACTGAGTCAGCCCTGATCATGGCGAACAGAAGAGATCTGAAAGGTGATGGATGGAGATGGGAGGGCCGCCTTTATATTGCTTGACCTTAACGCAGTCAGCCCTGATCATGGCGAACAGAAGAGATCTGAAAGGTGATGGATGGAGATGGGAGGGCCGCCCTTATATTGCTTGACCTTACTGCAGCTTTCGACCCTGTAAACCATGTGGTATTAGTGCAAAGGCTGAAGGCAGTCGGCATCAGGGATAAAGTCTTAGCCTTATTAACTTCATTTTTAGCATCCAGGGAACAACTAATTCACTGGGATGGACTTCAGTCAGAAACATTCACTCTCCCAGGTGGAGTTCCCCAGGGTTTGGCCTTGTCCCCGACTATGTTCAACATATATGTTGCCCCATTAGCCAGACTAATAAAAAGCCACGGTCTTATGCGTGTGTCGTACGCGGATGACACCCAGTTAGTTGTGTCAGTAACGCAAAGCGTGGATATGACAGCTGAACGATTCCGCAACTGTCTTACAGCGCTGATGGCCTGGATGAACATCAGTGTCCTAAAACTTAATACGGAAAAAAACAAGGTTGTCTAGTTCGGTCAGAAACCGTTGGTTTGAAGTCAACTATGATGGTCCCCTGAAGCCGGAACATGTCCTGTTCCAGTGTCCAAGGCTAGGAATCTAGGCTTTCTGATCAATAAAGATCTAACACTTGCCCCACAGATAAACCAATTGTCCTCAGCTTGCATTTTTACGCTGAATGTTCTGCACAAGAACCTTCCTTTTATCCCTTTCTCCTTGAGGAAAACGGTGGTTGGAGCTCTTGTTCTGTCAAGAGTAGACTATTGTAACGCTCTATACCTGGGAGCAGGTGTAAGACAGTTTTCTAAACTTCAGTCACTTCAAAACGCAGCAGCGCGAGTTTTGCTTGATCTACCCAAACACCATCCTACGTCTGCCAGCATAAAGCAGCTCCACTGGCTTCCAGTATAAAGGCGAGTGGATTTTAAGGCTCTTTGCCTAGTACACAAAGCCCTTCATGGAGGAGGTGCGGTGGAAGTACAATCCCTATTTCCTCGAGATGCACCTTTACGCTGCCTAAGGTCCAACAATACTGGACTGGTACACCTCCCCAAGATAAAAAGAGGATGATGGGGAGGTAAGGGCTTCTCTTTCCAAGCAGCTAAATTGTGGAACTCCCTCCCCATACAGCTACAACTACAGTCCTGCAGGACGCTCTTCAGGAAAAACATAAAAACGTGGCTTTTCACTCAACTCTGAAACTGTCAGCTGTTCCCGGTCTGCACATACCTCAGCGCCAAGACGCCTCGGCAATAGTGTGCTTTATAAATATTCAGTCAGACTCTCAACACTCCTTCACAGTATGGCCCCCACACGCTCACCTGCACGTCTTCTGTAGGCACACTCTTCGCCACACTTCTATAGTGTTCACAAGTCAGTGGATTAGGAGATGGCAATGTAAGTACAGCCTGTTTGCCTTTTATTTGTGTATGTTGCTTACTGTGCCATTTTGTTGTGTCCCTTTATTTTCAGGTATTGCTGGCCTTGCTAAAACAGGCCTCCAGGGGGCAGCACCACCGCACTCACTTTGTAAGGCATCCCGCAGCCTGCACACGTCGTCGGCTCCAGCCGCTCCTCCACCGGCCCGACGCCTCTTACAACTGCCACGCCGGCCTGCATGCAGCCATGCCCACTGTTCGCAGCCGGAATTCAGGAGTTTGCTCAGCGGACACACCCACAGGCCGCAGCATGCTCCGCTTGCCAGCCTGCCTCTCTGCTGGGGTCTTGCCAAGCGTACTCCGCATGGAGGGATTCCACCGGCCGCCTCACCTTGCTGACTTGCAAGTGCTGCTCTAGCTTCACCTTGCGGCTGGTACTTAATGGTTTCTAGCGTGTGCAGGCAACAACCCGCAGCGCCTGCTGTTCCGCAACCAGACGCACAACAACATGCCCTCAGCAGCAAGTCCTGGTCGCCACCAGCCCCTTGAACGCAGCAGGGTCGCCCCCCTCATCTCCAATGTAGCGGGGGCCCCTTTCAATGTAGGTGCTGACGATGTGGGTCTCGCACTAATGCAGTAAATGAACAGACGCACTACACACTGTGTTGGTTACGTGCAGTCACCACGAGTGATGATTGCACCTTCATTTATCCTCTCAGGACCGAGCCAAGCCCCAAGGATGTAATATGCAACATACTATGGTAGTGGCTGGATGGCTCACTACAATGTCTTACATCCTATTTTCAGTATCCATAGGCGGCACCCATATATTTATGAATCTGTAAGTTTCCATGCTGGCTAGCAGGCAAGTTTGCTTGGTTTGGATGTCAACGGTCCTTTTTTTTACAGTGCAAAACCAGACATTGGCATATTTAATTGTATCAGCAGTTCGGCATAGGAATGACACAGGCCACAGAGCTAGAAAGTCCATATAAACAACAACTAAAGAACCAAGGAAAAACATGGACATGGGTTATTGGTCCCAAACTGGGGCAAAACATTGTGATGGATGCTGCAACAGCGCCCGATGCAGAGACATATTACTCTTTTTTTGGCCAAAAGACCCAAATTCAGTAGAAACAACAAATGTATCAACTATATAATTTGCTAAATCCAAAGATTCCCACTCAAATGTAAACAATATTAACGATTCCCTACGATCCTGGGTACTTTACAACACAAGCTGTGATTCAGTCTATGGAAGAGATCAATTCCAAGTGTAGTCTTCATCTTCTAGACCCTCTTCAGCAATTCATCACTTTCAAAAGACCACAAGTATCAACTGATGTTGGCAATACAATATTGACAGTACTCCTTATATAAAGAATGTATGTGAACAAACATATGAGTTTATGAAATCATCCAAGGGCAGATCCCTTGTTAGGACGTAATCCCTCACTCACCAGAGGTGACATGCTTCATCATAGGGATTCTCCTCCCAGAGGAAACTCCTAGTTCCTTTGGGGGCTACTATAGGGTATCCTCAACCCACTTATGATGAGCCAGAAGTGTGAGTGAAGTCGCAGCGCATATTAAACAATTATGTGAGAAAAGTGAAAAATCAAGTGAATTCTAAAACCGGCTAGAAGGCATAGAACAACAATTTTAATAGAGATATGCCTGCTGTCAGGGTTAAAAATGCAGTGCACCAGCGGTATGGATATGAACCGCTATGGTGTGATGATTACTTTTCTCACATCATTGTCTAATTTGCGCTGCGACTTCACTCACACTTCTGGCTCATCATAAGTGGGTTTAGGATACCCTATATACTCCAACAAAACATCCCAGAGCATTTCCCTCACAGTGAGGGGGTCGTAGCCCCCAAAGGAACTAGGAGTTTCCTCTGGGAGGAGAATCCCTATGATGAAGCATGTCACCTCTGGTGAGTGAGGGATTACGTCCTAACAAGGGATCTGCCCTTGGATGATTTCATAAACTCATATGTTTGTTCACATACATTCTTTATATAAGGAGTTCTGTTTGATTTATGTATATTATTGATACATGTTTAGACCCCAGGATTTTTTTTTTGTGTTGTACGGTATCTGTTAGGGGAAACAATCCTGTAGTGGTCTCAAATTTATTTTTTTCCTTGGACCCTCCACCTTGAACTACATTGTTTTTCACACAATATTGACACCAACTAACCACAGCCATTAATGGGCATCTTACCAAAACAAGGTCGTTTTGAGCTCTGTATCACTGTCACACATGCTGAAGATAACACCTCCTGGCATCCAGTATTACAAGCTACCAGCACCATTTCGGATATCTTGAGAATCATTTCAGAAATGCTAATAGTAGAAACAGAACAAGCGTTGGCAAAGCCAATAGGTCTCACCTATGTAAGAGCTATTGGCTTTGTCAATTTCTTTTAGGCATGTTTGTACAGCAGTGTGGCTGCTGCTCAGCATAGCTAAAAGTTAGTGGCCTAGAGGAGGGTAGAGTGGCATGGTGTAGTGTAGAGTGGCATTGAGTGGAGTGGCATACACTCAAGTGGAATGGAGTAGGGTGACATAAAGTGAAGTGGCGTAGAGTAGAAAGGAGTCGGGTAGAAGAGTAAAATAGCATGGTGTGCCGTAGCGGGCACCGGGCAATCCCCCGGTGCGCGGCACGGGTGGGGGCCGGTTTTGGGCCCCCAGGGGCCGTTTTTGTTACAGGACCGTTTTTGCAGCATAGCTGGAAAATCGGCCCTGTAACAAAATCGGCCGAAAACCGGCCCTGGCAAAGAGCTCGGCGGCACACCGGGGTGCAGCCGAGCCCTTTGCCAGGGCCGATTTTGGTTCCCAGTCCGACCCTGCATAGAATGGCATTGTGTGGAACAGAGTGAAGTGGCGTAAATTGGCATAGAGTGGTGTAGAGTTGTGTGGTGTACTTTTCAATACCGTAGAGTACAAGGACAGAGTGGCATAGAGTGGATTGGTGTAGTGTGTTGTGGAGTACAGTGTGGGTAGAGTGGAGAGGCGCTGAGTGACAGAGAGTAGAGTGAGTAGCATATTGTGGGGTAGCATAGAGTAGAGTGGAATTGTATAGTGTAGAGTGGTGTGGTGTAGAATACCGTGGAGCACAGTGAGGTGGAATAGAGGAGACAGAAAATTAAGTGCTATAGAGCAGTGGAATGAAGTGGCATAGAGTGGAGTGATGTAGAATGGGCTGGAGTGGAGTGGAGTAGAGTGGCATAGGGTGGAGTGAAGTAGAGTATTGTAGCTACTCTGTCACTCTACAATTTGCTTCACAACAGTAACCCTACCTCTACTCTGTTTATTCTCATTATATCAGATAAAAGAAAATGCACTAAAGTGACTACTGTCAGAGGATCTTGTTACAACAAATTACAAGAAACTACGCTGGTTGGAAGACACAATAGGATCAGTCGGGACCACCCTCGAGTCCTTATCAAGCACTGCTTTAACAGCAACTCGTCATCCCAACAAATTATTGGATATCTATCCGTCAAAAAACACATCCAAGCTCCTGCCAAGCGAAAGAGCATTCACAAGACCTAAAAAGGATTAAAATATCTGCCCCTTGCCGCATTGTGAAGAGGAACCGTGACAGAGCTCTAAGATTGGCAAGAGGCATCCAGGGAGACGAATATATGATGTTACTTAGCATACCGTTACTCTGCGGGTATTTCCTTTGAAGTTTTTACTTCAGAAATACCTTTACTACTCATGATTTTAGTGCGCATGCTTTTACTTCGCAAATATATACAAATTCATAAAAAATGCTTTTACTTTGCAGTTAATTATTACGCATACCGTTACAAAGCGTTATTGGTACTTTAAAACAACAAATTTATTGTAATAGTAACCTATACCCTGGCACTAACCCTGAACCCTATCTCATCCTGACTTCTAAAAATATCCCAGTACCCCAAAACCTAAACGCACCCTGAACCCTAAAATGACCCCCTACATCCCAAAACCCTAACCCACCCTGACACCTAAAATTACCCCAGCACCCCAAAACCTAAACGCACCCCAAACCCCAAAAATACCCCAGCACCCAAAACCTTAAACGCACCCCGAACCCTAAAATTACCCCCACACCTCAAAACCCTAACCAACCCCAACCCCTAAAATTACCCTAGCATACCAAAACCTAAACGCACCCTGAACCCCAAAAATACCCCAGCACCCCAAAACCTTAAATGCACCCTGAGCCCTAAAAATGCCCCCTACATCCCAAAACCCTAACCCACGCCGATCCCTTGAAATATCCCTGTACTCCAAAACTTTAATTTGCACAGTAACTCCATTATGCGTAGTAAGTGCATGCTAAGTAAATGCATGCTAAGTAATGGCATCTGCGAACTAAAATATGCATAGCAATGGTAATACGAAGTAATGACCGTGTAGTAAAGGTAGAATACCCAGGGAGACGTGAGATTCAAACCAATCTGAAAGCCATAAACAAAATATACCGGAGGACAGTTTGGGAGGAGAAAATAACAATCTCTCTAGGATCTAGTCAACCCCATTACCTGAGAATGAGAGAATATGGGACCCCGTCCTGGTCTCGAGTTGGACACCCTGCGAGGGATGTTAGACCACTGCTAGCTGGAGCGTCTGCATGCAGGAACCTCAGCGTCTCTGGTCAGTGTGTCAGCCGGGAAGTCACGGTCTCCTCTATCTTCCTAAGCAAGATGTGATATATTTATACCCATAGGTCTCCCCAGCGGTCCTACCTTGCTGTGTTACTGTGTTGGCCTAAAAGATGACTTTGTGCCTGAACTTTATTCAGCGATATCATACAGGAGATGGTAATCCTGCTGTTAGTCCTGCTGTGCTTCCTAGAAGCATCATGCATAATGTATGAGAATCAAACTAGGGAAAACCCGCATTCTGAATGCAGTGTCATATCTGGGTAAAAGGTCAGCACCCCAAGAACCGTTATGTCTGTAATGTAGGGAAGGATATAGGTGAAAGGTTATAATGTTACCTGCGCCTATATAGGGTACCTATATGGAATATAACACCTACTCCTCTTCTGACTGGACGACATATGTAATCTATTATTGTACTACCATCCTAACTAGATATTGGTACGCACAAAGTTTAAAAACGTTTTTTTTTGCTACAAATGTTTAAAGCGTTTAAAAATGTCTAAAAACTCTTTAAAATGTTATAAAATCTTGCAAGCCATAGCTCTAAAGTGTCCGTAGCTATAGTCCAAACCACTATAAGCATTTGAAAGCCATGTATGCCCAATAAGGAAAGGAATGTCAATGTCGAGTTTGTTCAAAAAATGGCGAATTTCTTCCAGTGCAGAACGAGCCAAAATGAGTCAAATGTTTATGTGTCCTGGCTGGTAGATGCAACATTTTTTTTGCATGCTTCCGCAGTAGACGGCCCCTGTAGCACCTCGCAGAGTACGTCAATTGAGCACAGATGATGTTCCACACTGTCCGCAGTCTGTGCGCTGTCCAAAGCCTGGGTGGAGGAGCCGGTGTCCATATCAACAGGTGCAGTTACTACCTGCGGTCGCTCAAGGAATGTCGCCATCAACAATGGAATACGCTGAGGACACTGCAGAACATGGGCTGTTATCGGGTCCAGTAGAGCCTTTACGTCCGGTTGCGCACATGATGAGAGTGTCAAACAAAGGTCTAACACGCATTCTTCTCTGCAAAACAGGCATCGGAGGACAGGTAAGATGCAGTCCATCCAGACTGGTCAAAATGACAAGAACCAAGATGCACTTAGTTCTCTTAGGCAAGGTGTGCCTAGATGTTGTACCATGTGGTCACGGTATTTACGCCCCAGGAGTGCTTTTCCCATCTTCTTGGTGACTGGGATGTCCATTGCGTAGCAGCAAAATAACAATCAGGAATCTCGCTATTAGAAACAGGATCAGCAGAAGTCCTCCAATAATGCTTCCGAATACGGAATGAATGAAGTTTGGTATAACTCCGAGTATCGTGTGAAAGGTGCTTATAAGTCCAGAACCTATGGTCTTAAATAGGTGAACAATGCCACTCATATCAGACATATTAAAGATACGATTTACCATTTCTGCAAAATCGAAAGGGCAGTTTGTATGGATAAGCGCCTGTATCTCTGCTGAAGACCTTGCGATCTGGAGCTCAAAAGTCTCTCGAGCTGAGGTTAAGGGCACAGACTTCTGTACAAGCATGCCTTTCATTCTGCATAGAGTATCAAACCGTATTAAAGAAACATTCAGTGAAGGCCATAACGGCGCCTCCCTGACTGTATGTGTCAGTGGGAACAATACTTGCATACGACAAGTAACCCTGGAGCTCACGTTACACATTGCCAGGGAGCATTCCACAGCAGCCTTGACTGTTCAGCATCAAGTAACTCCCATTTGCCTGAAAGCTGGAGTAATCACTGCAGCTGGGGCACCCCTCAGATGACAGGAAAAGTTTGCTACAGAACTATTACAAGCCCCGTGCAGCATTATATCCTGACATATGAGTGATCCACTAAAAGCGTTCTCACAGTTTGTACCGCTTAGAAACACTTCTCGATCCCCACTTCGGCATCAAAATCTGTATGGTAATTGCCATGAATCCTTAATGTATTCCTTACCCATTTTTTCATATCTGCCTACCTGCTTTTGTTCAAGGCAATACTAAAACTGAAAGGTAGTGACCGGTAGAGTTATGTGGCCATGGACTAACCATTCCGTGGACGGTGATTCTGCCACTGTAAATGGTAACCTATCCAGTTTTTCGATATGCAGCATTGTATATTTCGCTCCCCTTTGTTCCATATCTATCTGTTTATCTGTTAGATTGTATTCAGAAAACAGAGTCGTGCTGTTCATAATACGCCAAGGCACATAGCCTGCACGCAAAGATTGCAGCGTCCAGCTTGACAACATAATAGAACGTAATTGAGATTGCCCGTATTGTAATATGGCTAAATCTTGTTCCAGTGTGCCTATCGCAGAAGATACAATGTTGCCTAAGGAATATATCCTGGAGGTCAATGTAGTTAACCCATTGTCTACCAGTGCTAGAGATTTTTCTAGATTTATGCAGTCTATTTCCCGTAATCTCTCTGCGGCCTCTTGTTGGGATATCTTCCATGTTTCATTATAGGCAGCATAAATTCCAGCATATATGAAATGTTTCTGACGTGGTTTCCTTGGACCTAATCAAAAAATCCCTAAGATCTACATCTTGTGACAGCAAGGATAAGTGTTGTTTCATTTGTGTGAGTGTTGAGGTTTTTAGCCAATCAAGGCACAACTTCCCAACACTGTAGGATGTCACTACCCCTGGATGTTCTCGCTGTACATAATGCAGATCTGGCCTATGGATACTAAACCCTTTGGTTTTATCCATGAATCTTGCCTGACAACTATTGGTGCCTGTGGGCCAAATCAACCATTTCTTCCAATCGGGGTCTGATCTATTGTATTGTATGATGTCATCTAATGTAATGCCTTTTTGTATTCAAAATTAGATCTGTTGAGGGATGAGGCATGCCCTAAATAAAGCTTCCGTTCCCTGAACTTGCCATTCTCTAGTACCCCAGACTGATTTTAAGTGTATGGTGTCTTTCCATGAGTCGTAACCTTGTTCAGACAACTAGGCAATAAAGGATGCAGACTAAATCTGTTTGGTGTTTGTAAACATATTTTTCTGTGCTGATGTTGGTGCAACCTTATAATAATATGAGGCTGGGTCAGACATATTCAACCTCCAAAAATATGGAAACTTTTGTGTAAATGCTTTAGAACTGCCTTTCGGCGGTGTTGGACAATGTTCCTACTGGTTGTAAGTGAATACATTTCTAGAATTAGCAGATTTATGCAAAAAATGATGACCATAATGTTGAAAACAATACATTGATTCGAAATCTGATGTACCTTCCAATGTTTTACTTTGGGAAAATCCAGCAGATATTTCCAAATCAGACACCATGTAATTTACAGTTTCAAAATCCCAATAATCCGAAAACGTACTTGAGGTAATGATATCACGTAATGATATTTTAAATAAATATGGAATTTTGAGAAGTTTGGTCGGGCCAAATATATCGAAATCAACCTTGTCCCAAACTATACCATACCATATGACAAGTCTCTTTGTTCTCGATAAGATGATTGGTGTGGTTTAAAAATTAAATTCACCTTTTGGGCTGCAGAGCTTTGCCGAATGTATTGTCCAATTATTAAGCATGCTAAAAACTATCACTAAGCCTAACTAGAAAAGAAAGAAAAGTATCTCAATGATTACCCATAGTTCTACCCAACGTGATACCAGGTAAGTCTTTTTAAGAAAGTTCAGAAAGTCTTTAACTTGCTGCTTGCGTGATTGTTGGACTGGCGTAGTTTCAGGTTCACTTGGATCCAACGAAAACGTATCAAAGTTTATGAAGTAGCCAGGGCAGTTCGATCAATTGTCGAAATGGCATCAGGATTTGTTGAAATTGTAGTTTGCTCTTGTCGAGGCATGTTGACGTAGACATCTGTATTTGGTCTAATAGCAATTTGTCTGTTATTTTGAGTTTGATTTTGAAGTTGAACTTCAGGTTGAAGAGGAACGAGTTCCATATTATTGTTGCATAGTCCTTCATTTCATACTGGGGACTCTTCGAACGTGATGAGTCTTTCTGTCTGAACTTCTTGAATTGTAGCTAGAGGAGGGCATCTGCTACTTTGGAGTCCACGTGGCCTACTACTTAGTATCGGCCACATAGTGTGGTTTGATTAGGTCAATTGAGACAAATCTTTTCTTCTTTTTTCCGGCAAGAGGCGGTAGAAGTACAGTTCTTGTTCCTTCAACTGCTAGGATATGTACAGGTTTTCTGTAGGATGGCCCAAATTCTTTCTTGTCCGCTATTTTCTCTCTGACCAGATCCCCGACTTTTGGGATCCAGACAGGTCTTGCAAGTGACTGATTTGACTTCCCCAGTGGCAGTTTGCTTCAGGGGGACATAACTTTGTTGTGTCCTGGATTCATTTTGATCCGCCACTGCGCCTTCACAATCAAGATCAGGTACCCACATTCTTGTCCCAAATAGGACCTCAAATGGAGTGACCCCCAAGAGAACTTCTTGGCATATTGTTCAGAGCTCACTGCACTCCATACAGATGTTTTACCAAACTCTCACTCGTGCCTAATACTCTAGCTGTCAAAGACTGCTTTAAGTCTTGTTTTTTTCTCTCCACAACTGAATTTCCCTCGGGATGGTACGGAGAGGAGTATCGCAGTGCAACACCCAATCCTCGAATGGCCTCATTGTAAGCCCGAGAGCGAAACGCAGGGCCCTGGTCAGAATGTAATGTGATAATGTAGTGGAGACGGAGTTCCATATACACACATTGCTATGTTAGCATAAGCGCCGTAGATGTAAAACGCCATCTTGCCACTTTTGCTGCTTTTGCACACGACACTGCAGGTAGATGTTATTACACGAAAACTGCTTGCTTGCTTTTTCTTCACATGAGAACGGTCAGTTGTTCACATCCCTACGTGCATCGCGACCTTAGTCTGAACACTGTGTGCAGAAGCCATCAAGGTCTAATAACAATGTATGCTTTTGAATTCATGTTTCTCGGCCCACGCTCTAGCCATAACACACACACACAGCTGCAAATATCTGAAACTCGGGTGCCTTTAATATTGCATTCTGCATGCATGATTTGAACACTTGGAGAAAACCTTTTCCAGACACAGAGCAGAGCTGATCCTGTGATGTGATTCACCTAAGCTGATATTTACAGTTTGGGGTTCCCCATTCAAGCCTAGAGACCATTTATTAGTTTCATAATACTAGCTTACTTGTGAAGGGAGGGTGGTTGTTTTCCACTATCATTTGTAGTATGATTTCTCTCTTCATTTTCTATGGTATTGTAACAATGCTGATGGTTTTGTGTTTAATCATTTGCCTGCTTATGTTAGCCAAAGTACTGCACCTTAGGGCACAGTGTCTCTGATTACTCTTGTTGTGGACTGATATGAGAATAATAATAACGAAAAGGTGTTTCTGATTCCCACCATTCCTGAGAGTGCTCTAAGTCGCTTGTTCTGGGTTGTCTAATCATTGGTAGCTTCGATATGATACAGAGAACGAATGAGACACTGATGCTAGTCGGATAGGGGTTCTGGGTACTGAGGTGAGTTTTTGATACACCGCAATTTACTGAGGTCCTGGTTTCCCGCGCATAGTTCTGTGCATGAGCAGAATCCCTGCAACATGGCGCACCTAACGTTTGGTCTTATGATTGAGACGCCTTAGTAGTGCTTATATTAGTCCACAATACCCTCATTCTTGTTTCTGGATAGCGGGAGTGACGGTTTTAACCTACCTAAATAGTTAATATTTTGGTTCTATCAAGCTTGACAATTACAAAGGTTTTTATTTTATACCCTTTTTGCGCTACTGTTCATATAGATTGTTTTTCTCATCTGTGCCCTTATGGTTGAAGTCGCTATTGCAGCGCACAGTGGCGCACCTCTTCGGCGTCATTTGACGCAGTTTGGGGTGCCGGACGATGGGATGTATATTATCTTTGTAGTGAGTGCCGATGCATCACATCCCTATGAGCTGTTTTACTCTTAGGTTACTTTGCCGGCGGTGAATGCGGACGATGGTACGTTTCACTCTTACACTCCTACGGCAGTCCCGGCAATTTATACACCATATAGGACACAGGAAATTCCTATTTCTGCTTGGCAGCATCGTATTTGGTTCAGTGGTGCCCTCCCCCACACGGTTACACCGGTTTGTTTGGGCCCCTTGTCCATTCCAGGGGCCACTTGGCCAGTATAGGCCGGGTTCACACCACATCCACGTTATTTGCAGGCCACGGTGGATGAGTTACGTCAACTCCATATCGCCCTGATTACGGTACATCGGGCTTCGGTGCAATACATTTCACGCAATGTCCAGGTAGGGGCACCTGTTGTTGCGGGGCAACCAGCTGGCCCAGCCGTGATTACTATTAGTCCCGTCATGGTTAATTCGGTAACGGGCAAGCGCCCCCAAAGTAAGGACGATATGCCTTATTGGCTTGCTGAGAAATTTGACCAGCTGGAAGCAGTTTTTCCGAATTCTACTCCTGTGGAAAAACACAGGATTCTCACCATTAGTTTGCAGAAAGACTTAGTCCCAAAGGTAGCCGATTGTGATAACTGGGTTAAGGTATTTGCAACAGTCTACTCGAAGTGCTTCGGCACACCGTCTATGGCTGTACTGCCCTCCGTGATCAAACGTGTTCAGAACCTAGACTCTCCTGAGGCGAAAAGCCGGGAGATAGACACCTTGTTTTAATTGTATGCACGTGGGATATTGTGAGTCACTTTGAGCATTTCTGTGATTTTAAGTACCTTCCCTACCTGGCTGCACAGGACTCGATCCTGCTCAATCCACCGCTCAGCTGCCCAGCGCTGAAAGCGGCTCTCGAACAACAAACTCGGCGCCATTGCCGGCGTGCGGCTAAGCCATGCCCCCTTGGAAGCCACGCCCCTTTTTCCTTCGCGCTATTATAAAAGCTGATTACAAGCACTACCTGCCAGAACCTAGACTCTCCTGAGGCGAAAAGCCGGGAGATAGACACCTTGTTTTAATTGTATGCACGTGGGATATTGTGAGTCACTTTGAGCATTTCTGTGATTTTAAGTACCTTCCCTACCTGGCTGCACAGGACTCGATCCTGCTCAATCCACCGCTCAGCTGCCCAGCGCTGAAAGTGGCTCTCGAACAACAAACTCGGCGCCATTGCCGGCGTGCGGCTAAGCCACGCCCCCTTGGAAGCGGCGCCCCTCGTCTGATAAAAGTATGTGTCATTTCCGTACGCGCAGCGGACGGGCGCAGCGGGCGCGCCGGCAGCGCGCCGAAGGCGCGCCAAAGGCAAGCCCGTCTGGGCCCGTCCGGGCCCAGCCGGCCCCGGGCCCTACCACCATGCCCATTTTTGCCAAGAACAACCTGACATACCCACGGAACAAGCTTTTAGCCTTAAGACCCCAGAAACACCCTGCTTGCACGCGCACTCTGACGGCCGACAACCCATTCCTCAGATGCAACCTCTGCAACCCTGCCGGCGCGGATCCGGCTCCCAGTGTACTTCGACTAGGCCTACTCAATTGTAGGTCGCTCGCGAAGCACGCGCTCGAAATTAACCTCCTTATCGCAAACCACGCCACAGACATACTATTTCTGACTGAAACCTGGCTCACGTCCAGTAGCGGCCCTGACACAGTCCTCGCACTCCCTCCCGGGTACCTCATGTGCTCCCTGAACAGACCAGAGGGGAGAGGAGGTGGACTAGCCATAATTTACAAGGACGTCTTTACATGCAGATCCTTAGACGGCAACATCAAGGGATGCGAAAGCTGTCATTTCACCATACAAATTTCCCCAGTTACCTCGCTAACAGGAACGCTGGTCTACCGCCCCCCGGGCCACCTGGCGGAATTTCCAAGCAAAATTATCGATCAGATCTCCATCGGGAGTACGACCTCCTCCAACTATCTACTTCTGGGGGACCTCAATGTTCACTTCCTGGACCCGGTCGACAAGCAGGCGTTAGAACTGCTACAGGACATCACCTCCACCGGCCTTGACCTAAAAAATCCGCAGGCCACCCACGAAAGAGGGCAACTGCTCGACCCCATATTTACAAACATCCCAGATCTGAAAGTGCAAGATCACGTCCCCCTCCCTTGGACCGACCACTTCCTGGTCCCCTTTGTATGGCCTATCAATATTCCGCCCCCTCAACCCCCCAAAATCAGAACCCTGACTAGACGATGGAATAAATTGAACCCAGAAGATTGGGACGCCAAACTTAGGGAAAACGTCCCCCCCCCCTCTCAAGACCCCATAGCCACGGACAACGAATTTAACGCCTGGGTCACTCAATCTCTTGACGCCATCCTGCCAAAAACGAGCTCTCTGAAACGCACCAAGAGAGTCAATCCATCCCCTTGGTACACCCCCGAACTTAACCTTCTACGGAAGGCCTGCAAGAGGAACGAACGCCTCTGGAGGAAGGACAAAACAGAAGAGAACAAAGTCACCTTCCGTACCTCCGTAAAAGCTTACAAAAAGGAGCTACGTAACACCAAAATCGCATTTTACGAGAGCAGAATCAAAAGTGCTGCAAGTTCGGCACACAAAACCTTTGCTGTTCTTAAAGAACTCCTTCATCCCCCTGATCCCCACCTCAAACCACTCGACCCCAAAGAAGCGGAAAGCAAATGCACTAATCTTGCTACCTTCTTTGACGAGAAAATACAAAAAATTCTCGTGGCCATCCCCCCCTCCGAACCGGGTCAACCGGGTCACATGGACGGGGATCCTACCAGCCCCTCACCTTCCCTGGACTCCTTCGGCCCAGTGACCACGGAAGAGGTTGCGGCAACATTGGCCTCAATTAAAAGTGGGTCCCCCCTCGACCCTGCACCCCTCAGCTTCCTGAAAAAAGTGACCAGCACCATCATTCCCCCCCTCACGGCGCTGATCAACTCCTCCCTCTCGCAGGGTATAGTCCCCTCCAGATGGAAAGCTGCAGCGGTCAAAGGCCTACTAAAAAAACCTTCCTTGGACCCACAGGACCTCTCCAATTACAGACCCATCTCTCTTCTCCCAGGAAATAGTAAGATCACGGAAAAATTAGTGAACAAACAACTGTCGCTATTCCTGGAGAGCAACAACCTTCTTGGGGTCTCTCAGACAGGGTTCCGACCAGGCCAGGGCACTGACATCGCCCTCCTGGCAGCCGTGGAGAAGGCCAGAAGCATCCTGGACACGGGAGGATCAGTGGCAGTGATCCTCCTGGACCTCAGTGCGGCCTTCGACACTGTGGACCATCCTACCTTAATCCAACGTTTGGGAGAAATTGGAGTAAGGGGTACGGCCCGGAAATGGCTAAAATCCTTTCTAGCAGACCGTTCCTTCCAAGTCTGGGAGAACGACAGCCACTCACCCGTTATCCCCTTCCGCTGTGGAGTACCGCAGGGCTCATCCCTAAGCCCTACGTTATTCAACGTATACTTGGCCCCACTGGAGAAACTGGTCAGTCCGTTCGGCGTGTCAATCATAAACTACGCCGATGACACCCAGCTGGTGGTTACCCTCTCACACCCCCACCACTCCCCCTCCGACCTTCACAGTTGCCTCACCGAAGTCCATCGCTGGATGAACCTCTCATCACTAAAACTAAACGGGTCAAAGACCGAGATACTAATGCTTGGCCACAAAGGGCCCTCCCTGCCGACTCACCTCTGGCCCAACTGCCTGGGTGACCCCCCCGTTCCTAAGGAAGAAGTAAAAAGCCTAGGCGTCTGGATTGAAACAGACCTGAGCTTCAGAACTCAGGCAAAAAAGACGGCAGGAACATGCTTCGGACTACTCAGAGCCTGTAGAAAGGTCTTCCCCCTGCTCCCTGCGAACGCCAAGAAACTCCTGATTCAGGGCCTCATACTGGCGAGATTGGACTACTGCAACGCAATCTACCTGGGAGCTCCCGAAGCCACCCTCAACACCTTGCAGAAAGTCCAAAATGCCGCAGCCCGCCTGCTCACTGGCACACCTGCAAGATCCTCGGCTAAGCCAGCCCTCAAGTTACTTCACTGGCTCCCAGTGAGAGAAAGGGTTGCCTTCAAGGCTCTCTGTCTTGCCCATAAAACCCTTAACAACAACGGCCCCCCTCTCCTCAAGGAATTCATTATCCCTTACAAAGCGAATAGGGCCCTCCGATCCAGTGATGAAAATCTCATCACAGTCCCCAGAGTTAAAAAAGCCAGGGCCGGTGGCCGCCGCTTCTCGGTCCACACGGCCAAACACTGGAACAACCTCCCACGAAGATTGAGGACAGAACCCAATCTCTTCCAGTTCAGGAAAACTCTAAAGACCCTCCTTTTTCCTCAATCATAACCCCCTCCCCGGCTGAAACCAATGGAGTCTCGGGTTTAGCGCTGGGATGCTCTAGGGTTACTATGCGCTCTACAAAACCTTTAAATAAATAATAAATAAATAAATCAACACGGTCCAGAGTCGGCGGTCGAGTTAGGAATAAAGCTTGTCGGCGTGTTCAACGTAGTTGCCACGCTCATCCTTGGTAACGTCAAGGGAGATGCGGTTAACTTTCAAGTGTCGAATGCACTGCGCCTGGTCGACGACTTCGATAAACCCCGGGAGTTACCAAATATTATTGCAGAGGCGTATACGACCATTGGCCGCAATAGTTTAGGGATTAAGCCTTCTGTTCAGACGACAACTACACAACCGCAAACTAAGTCAGGGACGTCTTCTAAGGACGAACGTCCAGCATTTCCGAAACAAAATTGGAAAGCAAATAAACAGGGAAAGCAGCAACAGAAACAGGGGTCTCGTCCCGCCTCACCTGTCCAGGCGACTACTGAGTGCACATATGATTTGCGCGATCGCACTAGGATTAGGTCTCCTGATAGATTTCAGCTTTCTGAACAACGTTCTCCTCGTTCTTCACAGGAAACATTGGTCTCACAGTCCGGTGGAGGAGAACGTGGCAAAGGTCGGGGTGCCCAACAAGGACGTGAGCAGCCCCGCCAGGCTGACGGTAAAGGCAAGCAGGACGAATTTGCCCACCAAAGACCCCCGTTTCAAAAGAAGAAAGTGGCTGCACTAACAGCGAGGTATGCCACAGATAGGGCCTCATGTAGGTAGCCAAATACCGGTCGGTAACGGCCGATTTTCGGTAAATATGCCGTTACCGACCGGTATTCAGACAAGTGAGATGTAGGAGTCCCAAAACCAATTTTCGGTAAATATGAGGCGGTAAATACCGATTCATATTTACCGAATTCCAAAATACCGATTCAGAGTTACCGAATACATAATTAACGAATCGGTAAATATGAAGTGGTAAATATGAAGTGGTAAAAATGAAAATGACATGTAGGAGCACTCGGTAATTAAGAAATCCAAGAAAATCGGTAAATTAGAGTCGGTAATTAACACGGATTGAAAGCAGGTGGTAACCATCAACAATGCATATGAGCAATCCCAAAATGCTACAGCGTGGACAACATGGCCGCTATGTACGTCATTGCAAGGCGCCTACGTCTACAGGCAGCAGGACTGAGGGTGTGGCGACGGGAGGAACAAATCTACAGACAGCGCATCACACTATTCCAGCTGACTGATGCAGAGATACATGAGAGGTACAGGCTAGACCCCGAAACCATCATGGACTTAATCAGGGACCTACAGCCACTCCTGGACCATCCAATAAGAAGGGCGCACGCCATACCCCCACATGTGCAGGTGCTCTGCAGCCTACATCTGCTGGCATCCGGCAGTTATCAGGTGGTGATAGCTGCGGTGGGTGGGGTATCCCAGAGTTGCCTGTCACGTTTCTTCAGGAAGTTCCTGGATGCCATGATGCAGAGAATGCACCACTACATAAGCTTCCCAAACACACAGGCTGCACTGCAGAAAACAAAAACAGACTTTTATCACATGGCACAGTTCCCCCATGTCATCGGCTGTATTGATGGTACACACATCCCAATCTGTCCACCAGCTGATACAGAGCACATCTACAGGAACAGGAAGTCCACCCACTCCATCAATGTGCAGGTGATCTGTGATGCAGGGAACATCATCACAGATATTGTTGCAAAGTTTCCTGGGAGCACCCACGACTCTTACATCTTCCAGAATAGTGGGATCTACACACGACTGAGTGCCGGAGAATTCGGAGAGGGATACCTGCTAGGTAAGTAACAGTGACGCCCCTTGCAACCTGCAAATCATAGTGCATAGAGGCATGTTACTGATGGTTCCCTTTTACTCATCCAGGCGACAGTGCATATGCATGCCGGTCATTCATCCTCACTCCCTACCTACACCCAGCAACCCAGAGTGAGAGACGATACAACGTGGCACACAAAACAACACGCAATGTGGTGGAGCGCACGTTTGGACTACTGAAGAGCAGGTTCCGCTGCCTGCACAAGAGCGGAGGCGCACGCCAGTACAAACCCATCACCTGCTGCAAGATTATTGCCACTTGTGCAATGCTGCACAACCTTGCCACGAAAAAAGGTACAGATGTGGAACTGACATATTTTGAGGACAACGAGGATGAGTCAGGCCAGCCAGAGGGCAACGCAGCTAGAGTGCCAACTGCAATCGATGGGAGAGAGAGACGGGCAGATATCACATGCAACTATTTCTGAGTAAGTAAGGGGACACAGCGAGTTGTGAGAAGTCCTGACGTAGTTTTAATGTGGCACCACGCCATGAACACATGAACAGGCCAATCTGGCAATATACCATCTATACAAGGAGTATGTCCAGGGTTACGTCACCCAATGGGAAGTGGCTAAGCAGGGCTACATCAATGTTTGCGCATACGCGCTGCAGTGGTGGATTGCACGGCCTGTGCATCCTCACTAGAGCCAACCCCAAGCCGCCTGCTGCTCCTGCGTGCTTCTGGGACGGGGGGTGTGATGCTGCTGCTGGTGTCGATGCTCTCCGCAGCATCCCCTGCAGCAGTTGTCGACGCCTGACTAGTCAATAGCACCCCTAGTGCACTTGTCACCTGCACCATCCCCCGAGACAGGTCGCTGCAGCACTGTGTTAGGCCCTCCTGCATCGTCACAGAGCGCCGGCACAGTAGAGAAGTCGCAGTTGCCAGACGGTTGAGTGCCCTGCTGGTAGTGTCCCTTCTCTGGCGTTCCCGGCGCCGTGCTTCGATGTCAGCATCTAATTTGCTGCCCAACTGCTGGATTGACTGGGACATGTCCCGAATGCCCGCAGCCATGCCGCTAATGTTGGTGTCCATGTTGACTAATGTTGTCTTCATCACCCGCATGTGCCTCTGGACTGACATGACTGCCTTTGATTGCAGGCGCTGTTGCTTCAACATTTGGCCCTCGAGCCCCAAGAAGACACCATGGCCGTCAGTGGGTGCTGGTGGACTCTGGACACGCGACCTGCGGCGCCCTCTTGCTTCCGTCTGTGCTGCCTGTGAGGTGTGGGGCACAGTGGCATGGCTCCCTTCCTGGGGCCCGGTGCGGTCTTCTGGGCCCATGCTGTCGTCTGACGAGGTGTCTAAGGCTCGTAGCCTGGCTGCTGGACGCCTCCTCATTCTCACACCTGCAACCGGAGATGTGGCCGGTGATTCGAACATGAGTGGCGATGCTGGCTCTGGTGGTGGTGATGCTGGCTCTCGGTAAGGTGATGCTGGCTCTGTGTGCGGCGAGGCTGGCTGTGTTGGTGGTGCGGCTGCCAGTGGGCCTGCTCCCTGGTCTGAACTGGTGCTGGCTAGAGGTGATTTATGTGGCCGGTGTGCCGTCTCTCCTGCAGCATGCCCTGTCCTGCATGATGTCACATCTGTGGACAGAAATACAACATTGGCTCAGTGTCCCCGAAGGGCTGCATTGCAAGCGTCACAATAAATCATTTCACATTCCAATATGTCCCCTGTCTCCTTGTGCCTCGAGTGCGTGACATGCCTTGTTGCCCTGTAACATTTACGTCATGGTTAGTGTTGCCCTGACTACATCTCCCGGAATGCATTGCCTGTCTGCACTGACACGTGTGGACTGCAGTGTGATTCTCGTTTCACAATGGGGGATGTGGGATAGGGGTAGGGGGGGCTACATTGCTGTGCTTTCGTCTTACCTTGGTGTGTTGCGGCTCTGGCAGAGCTGTCGGCGTCCCCAAGACCCACGACGCTCTCTTGCTCGATTGTGGCCGCCACCAGCTCCTCCAGTTCGGTGAGGGCAGGTGCCCTGTTGGTTCCACCTCCGGTCTGGCTGGCCTCCTTCTGGATGTCGCCCATCTTCCTCTTGGTTACAATCCGGAGGTCATACCAGCGCTTTTTGAGGACCTCAATGTCCCTGTGGGTCACTCCCACAGCATTGACCTGCGCCTGGATGGCCAGCCATATGTTGCGCTTTTCGGCCTCAGGCACTTGCAGGGATTGCCTTCCAAACAGCTTCTGGTGCTGCTTCACCACCTCCTCCACCAGCACCTGGAGTTCCTTGGGGCTAAATTTCAGCTTCCTCCTCCTTTCCCCTCCGTCTTTCTGTGTTCTCTGGCTGGACATGCTGTTCGTTTACCCGCTCGCACATGCAACGGCTCCCTGCCTCTCCTCTGCACTCCAAGCTTCTCCAGGGTCGGCTAATTATGTACACCTGCATGGGTGTGGCCACTTCGGCTAATTATGTACACCTGCCTGGGTGTGGGCACTTCCTGGTTGGGTGGGCTGTCGTTGCACTGGATTAGCTGTTTCGTCAAGTCATGTGATTTGATTTACCGAATCCGTACATACCGATTCGGTATTTTCCGATTCGGTAAATACCACCTCGGTATTTACCGATTCGGTAAATAACACCTCGGTATTTACCGAATCGGTAAATACCACCTCGGTATTTACCGATTCGGTGAATTCCGATTCGTGATTACCGAATGTTACCGAATCGGTAACTGTTACCGAATTTTTATCTACATATAACTTACCGATTCTAATTTACCGATTCGGTACGGCTCGGTATTTAAGAACCGGTAAAATTTATTTACCTACATGAGGCCCATAGTGAGAACGCAGCTACGGAATCTAACATGGGCACTAACGCTGCTCAACGCAGCGGAGGTTACAGTAGTGCGGCAAGCACTGCATCCATTTCTGAAGGTGACAGCAACTGACACATTTATCACTGTAGAAACTGTTGATACCAGAGTGGCTCTCCCTGACAGACTATATGACATAGTCCTTTTAATAGAAGGTGACATACAAAGTACCATAAAAGGGATTTTTTGGGAAAACCTGACCTCTTCATATGACATTCTGTTAGCAGAGGCAGACTGGCCCCCAGCTTTCATTTTGGCCGCTCCTAGAGGGGAGGAGGTAATCCTCCCATCTTTCGCGCACACTGTGCCGAAGGATGAGGCTCAGAACTTTGCAGAAGAGTGGGCTCAGGTACTTGCTCCGGCGTTGTACCGTACTCAGGTAGGGTGGGATAAGTTGTCATCTAGCCATGAGATTCCATTACGGTCCATGCCCCAGCCGCAAACCCAGTATCCCATGCACCGCGAAGCTAGATCTCACGTCCCCGACATCCTTGAGCAATTGGAATATCAAGGTGTTATTGAAACATGTGTGTCACCCATGAATAATCCTCTATTCACTGTAACTAAACCAGATGGGTCGTACCGCCTAGTTTTGGATTACCAGCATTTGAACTCTCATTGTCCGACCTGTGCTGTACAGAATACCCACAGTTCTGCCCCAGTTGATAGTCTTGTAAGAAAAATGTTTAAGACCACACTTGACATCTCCTAATGCTTTTATAGCCATAAGCTGTCCTCGATAAGTAGTCAGTGGACAGCCTTTACTTCTGGCGGCAAACAGAAACAGTTTAAAAGGTTAGCCATGGGCTATAAAAACAGTCCTGGCGTCTTTGCCGCATGTGTAGTCTTTCTGTTAGAGAGCATTGACCCTGATGCGTACTCGTATGTTGATGATATCTATCTCACAGACGACGAATGATGGCCGCATCTGTGTCGAGTTGACTGCATCATAGTTATGTTTGCGGACTTCAGTTACAAATTCAACTTTCCTAAGTCACACATTGCAGAGTATACAGTGTTGTTTTTGGACTATGAACTCAACATCAAAGGCAGAGGATTAGCCCCTCACTTCCTGGAGAAGTGTGCATGTTTGCGTGCTCCGACAACACTGAAGAACCTACAATCTTTGCTGGGTTTTTTAAATTTCGGGCGTACTTACATTACCGATAATGCCCAGCGTATCAAGCCGCTATATGCCCTGGTACAACCTACTTTTTCCAAATTGAGCTGGCTGCCAGAACATTCAGCTATCTTGCAATCTTTGCAGGCTGATCTTCCTGCTTCGAAATACTTACTTACATGTGATAACCACACTAACCTGGTGATAAGAATTGTGCCTGGTGCAGTGGGTTTCACGTACTTAACGTTCTATGAGGGCGACACAGTCCCCATTGCTTACAAATCACACTTGTACACTTCGGCTGAAATGCGCTTTTCCACTGTCGAGAAAGTTTTGACTGCAGTGCAGATGGTGATTCTGAAAGAGAGAGCACTGTCGCAGGGGAAACGCATGTTGGTTCTCACACCGTATCCTGCCCTGGAGGCAGTAACGAAAGCCAGTGTACCTAATTCTAAAGCTTTGCATCCACGTTGAATACAATGGGCCACTTCCTTGACATCGCCAGATATCACTTACATCTTTGATGCTTCATTGCAGACTCAGGAGTATTTGCAGTATGAATTCATTCATCCAGCTCCTCTGTCTTTGCGCCCGCTTGAGGATTACCATTGTGAAATTTATACTGCTGGTTCGGCGCAACCGGTGACGGGATCCAAGGATGCATATTCAGCAGCCTGCGCAATTGTGGCTGGTACTATCGTGAATGGTGAATTCAATTCTGATATTGTGCATACGCAGTCATTGGGTGATTGTACCGCCCAGTTGGCCGAGCTACGTGCTCTGGTGCTTGCACTAGAGTTTGCTGATCCTCAAGTTCCTACTTTTATAGTGAGTGACTCTTTTTACTGTGTTCAGTCTTTTAACGACAATTTATTCTTTTGGTCTCAAAATGAATATCATGATTCCAAGGGTAGCACAATCAAGCATAAAATGCTTTGGGTTCGAGTCGCAGAACTTAAACAGAATCTGCCTCTCGTGAATGTAATTCATACTCTTGGGCACCAACGAGTTGGTGTCCACGCTGTCGGAAACAGCTTAGCTGACGAAGCAGCGAAAACAGCAGTGGCAACATATCTAGTAGCAGCAGTTACAAGATCCAAAAGTAAGATTGCTGATGACATCTTAGCAGCTATTGCTGCAACAGAGAAGGGAAGTAATTACCCTAGAGGTTTCCCTTCGAGATACTCTTATCATTTAAGTCCTGATAAAGTTCCCTGTGTGAGAATTCACGACATTGGTGACAGATTGATTCCCAACGCGGACTGCAGACTTTCCTTAATAACAGCGGCTCACGAAGGTATGGCTTCGGCCCATGCCGGCGTTTCGGCGACTGTTACTCTTTTACAACAACGTTACTGGTGGCGCGAATTGTATAAACAAACTTGTGCTTATGTTCTTAATTGTGACATCTGCCAGCAGATTAAACCTTCGACTGCTACGCGCCCACCACAAACACAGTTGTACATATCTAATAAACCACTTGGGTGCATTTATTTAGATCACTGCGGTCCTTTCTCTTTTGATACTGCGTATAAGTACATCTTAGTTGCAGTGGTTTTGTGCACAACGGAATGCTGATGCTCGAACAGTCATCAGGGATTTGCGTGTCTTTGTGGGAATTTTCGCATGTGGTACCCTTCATTCTGACCATGGTCCTGCGTTCGCCTCTGAAGTGTACAAAGAAGCCATGAGATCCTTGGGTGTCCAAATCAAATTTTCGTCTCTATACCGGCCTGAGGGCAATAGTGTTGTGGAGCGAATGAACCGTGACTTAAAGCAATCCCTGACAGCTAGAGTTTTAGGTACTGGCAGGAACTGGTTGGCCCATCTGTATAGCGTTCAACGTGCACTTAATAATCTCCCTAGAAGGTCTCTGGGAGGGCGGACCCCATACGAAATGCTCTTTGGCATAAAGATGTTTGTGCCGGATCTTGATGGTCTAGACATGGTAGCGTCAGCCGCACCCTTTGACGTAGATGATCACTGTGCTGTATTACAGAATCTACAAGAGATCAGAGATGATCTTGCAAAGGAACACTTGCCCTCCACGACTGATGCTGCGATTCAGATTCCGGTAGTTGGCTGGCTACCTCAAGTTGGTGACCTGATCCGTGAGAAGGTGGAGAACAAGAAGGAGTTCGGCCCCTCTTATCATGCTCCAGTCACAGTGCTTGGCGTGCAGGGTACAAGAACAGTCATTTTACCTCCACTTCCTGGTCGCAAGGATAACAGGCACATCTCCATTGACAATGTCAAACTACAGCGAGTGGCTGATTCTTCTTAGTATGACTCCAGCGGTCTCTTGTCCAGCAATGCTGAGAAACTCTGTCCTGGCTCCGGCTCCGGCTCCTACCAACAGGCCTGACATTGCCATCGAGATGCATACAGTTACTAATCCTTTGTTGCCTCCACCGGCTGGTGGTCAAGTTGAAGATACTGAGTATACTTATCCCACAGAAGTGTCGTTGCCTGGTTTACAGTCAGCTGCAGTTGGCCGATCTCGTTGATCATTTGACACTGACTCTATGAACTTCCAATGCCCCAGCAAAAATTTCTATTTTTGCTGTTTGGTTCAAAAGACATTTTTTAATTCCCCCTTGGACTTACATTTGGCTGGTACTCATAATTGTTTTTTTGTTTATGTCCTTTGGAGTTGTGGTTGTATTTTTACGTTTAGTAAATGGACACTATCTTACCGAAAGATCTCCAATTAGATTAATTGATGGAACTTTGGCCCCCACTCCTCATCGCACATCATGAAGAGGGACCAGACTTTTGTGAATATTACTGCCTGGCCTGTGTTAGATGGGATTGTATGGGATGCTGTTAAATTCCAAAGGCATGGTCCCATGGAAGATCAATGTCCCCAATGTACTTCGTGTTTCTATGGGGGATGTCGTTAAACAAAATATCCGTTCTGATGATTGGGATGTCCAAGCCGTAGAGGCTCTTTTTTCTGATTTGAAATATTATGCTGCTTTTGATGCTGAAGATTTGTATTTAGTCACTGCTAATTATGGGGAGTTGTTTTGCTACCAACACTATGGCAACCATTTCCTGCATAAAGCAAATACATTTAGAAATGTTGTCAATTATACGCAATGGGAACAGTGCCCAGTGCCCATTGAAGGCAGCGCCAAGACTCTAGTAAACAAATTTACATATTTTACTGACTTCAGCGTGTCTACACCTGAAGCCTTTTATTTTAAAGTGGCTGCTGAGTCAGCTTCTAAAGTTAGACTGACACACACTAAATTATTGTCTTCCAAGTCCTTTATGGATGAATTGGCTATAGGGGGCTATGAGCTGTGGAAAGATACCATTGATCTTAAATCTGTATGGGGTTCTAAACTATGGCAGGTACAAGGTGCAGAAGCTCTGCATCGTGCTTGCCTTATCCCGAACCACATTTTGATTTTGAATTCTACCATTTTTCAAACCACCTGCTTGGGATTGGCTACTTCTAAAAGGATGAATTTCTCCTCCATTCCTGATCTGGGCGCTTATCCAAAATGGAATAAACACACAGATCTGTCCCTTGATGTGTTGCAGTCCTATATTACTAATACATCCTTCAACATTTCCGCATTAGATCCTGAAGGATGGTTGATATGGCAGAAGAGCTCAGATTCCTGTCAACATCGTTTTCTGGGTCTATACCCGGGCTATACACAGGTTAGAGTGGACCCCCGATTTGAATCTTCCCATTCTGTTACTACATATTCTGTCGCGTGGTTGTGTCAGAACTGGCTGCAACATTCCACCTTGGAATCTATTAAACTTCATTTATCAAAATTAGATGATAAAGTAGATTTAAATGATTTTGTTAAGGGTCCTGTGGGTGGCAGGTCCACAAATTGGGTGTATGCTATTTATAACGAAGTTTAGAAATTATCTCAAATTGAAGCTGCTTCCAGATTAAGAGCTATTGATCAAGCAAATTTGGAAAAAGTACTAGCTGTCATCGATAATGGCATTAACACCCTTTCTTCCAGAATTTATACATTGGATAATATTGTTTCATCTGTTGTGGATATTGTACAGGATGATCTGTCTGTTTTATACCATGGGCAAAATCAATTGCGCTCTATTATGCAGTTTGCATGGACTTTGCAAACATTGAAGGCTGGGAAAGTTCCCTGGGACTACATGAATAAATCATCTTTAATCCTGCCGTTTAATCTGACTGCAAAACAACAATTCATGTCCATGAAAGATGCTACATACTCATTACTGCTTATTGAAAAGCTAGAACCTTTACCTTTCTCTGTGGCCGAATCGAACTCAGGTGTTTGGCTTATCCACGGTTTAATCACCTTGCCGTTTCCATTGTTTATTTCAGTTCGTGTATGAAACATTATGCCCTAGGCAGGTACGAACCATTGGGTTCTGCCTTCCTGCATGAAGTTTGGTCCCTTCCATTTACATACAGGTGCATGAGAGAGGGTAAAGAAGTTTATTTGAAAGTAGAGGAATACACTTCCACACCTGATCACTCAGTAGTCTGTAGGCACATACAGTTGCATGGCGCCTGCAACTTGCAGGCACCAAATTCAGCTTGCATTCTGAAGGGAAATCCTGTGCCAGCAATTACGCCCACTTTTACATTATTAACTAACGGTAGTTATTTACTTTTAAAAGAGGCATGCTGCGGGATGCTAGTAGGAAACCCGTACATTGTAACCGTCTCACAACACGTAGTATGCTGTAAAAATGTCCTTTTCCCGCCCCGCATGGGAGACTGGATGTATCCATCTGGCCTTCCATCCCAACCTTGAAAGCAGAGTTCAACAAGATGAGTAGAATAAGGGCTCTAATGTCTCAAAAAGAAGTCGCACTGACTTCCTCCCGTGAAACATTTGTCCTTCACATGGCAAACACCCGCACCGAGGTGCTTGCGCTTCTGAACACTGATTTCCCCCTTCATTTCGGTGCTCTGATTCATACTATATTCAATGCCTTGTCAACAACTGGCTTGGTGCATTTTTTCAAAGTTGTGGGCTCCGGCCTCGTGACCGCCTTCCAAACAATATTTGGTGTGATACCAGCATTTTTTCATTCTATTTTTTCCAGCATTTTTGGCGGGCTTCCGTTGATTCTCGCCCTCACGGCTGGTGTGCTCCTGTTGGTCTGCTTGCTGTGCAATGGCCGCACGATATGTGTCACACGACAGCCTGCCCCGGCTGCTTCAACTGCGTAACCGTATGCTAGAATACTATCGAACATTACCACTGGCCACTTTAAGCGTAGCCTATGGATTGTCCTTCCAGTTCTCCTACTTTACTTGCGTGCAACCTGTTTTCCATTGCCTAGATTGTCCATTCGAATGGGCTCTGGGCACCATTCCTGAGAGTACTCTAAGTCGCTTGTTCTGGGTTGTCTAATCATTGGTAGCTTTGCAGAGATACAGAGAATGAATGAGACACTGATGCTAGTCAGATAGGGGTTCTGGGTACTGAGGTGAGTTTTTGGTACACCGCAATTCACTGAGGTCCTGGTTTCCTGCGCATAGTTCTATGCATGAGCAGAATCCCTGAAACAATAATTGCGTATGTCCCCAGCAAGACTCGCAAATCTTTGATGACAGTTCGAGCGTCAGGCGAGCGCTGGGGCTACACCCATAGGAATCTTGAGCAGGAATCCACTGCAAGCATGATATACCTGTAAGCCCCATCTCTTTGTAAGGGGCCGCAGTGGTCCAAATAAACACAAGCTAGAGGTTTGTAAGATATTAATAATGGTGTCTGCGCTGGGCGTGTTACGGTGCAACCTTTCAGCTGCTGGCAGATGTCACATTTCAAGACATAGTCTTTAGTCTGCTTTGTTATCCCTGGCCCCCAATAGCGTTGTTTCAACAAAGAAACATTCGCCATAAATCCTGCATGTGCAGAACATATCCCTTCATGGGCTGCTAGAATTAAACCTAACCTACGATCCATGTTTGGAATTACGCTATCCCCCACTCTAGGAATTTGAGCAAATGGAATGGTATTGGCATCTAACTTGTAGGAGTACTTGAGTGGAAACTTTTTTGGTATAGCTTTGCTGTTTTTGCGTGAAGCAATGACAGCCACCATAATCTTGCCGTCTATTCTCGTTTTAGAACGAGTGATTGAGCCACGGAAGCCGTGCGTACAGCCCCCTTTGCGGCTTCGTCAGCCAATTAATTCACTTCAACGTGAACGCCATCACACTGATGACTCAGTGTATGTGTCACGGTTTTCAACTCCACTACCTGTTCCCATAGCATTTTATGCTTAATTGTGCCACCTTTTGCATCTTTGAACCCTTTTTGAACCCAGTACTGCAAATATTCATTGTATGACTGCACACAGTAAAGGGAATCGCACACTATTAGAGTGGGGAATTCTCGATCCGTACTCACTACTGCCAGTATCAAGGCTTTTAACTCTGCCAGCTGTGCCGTGCAGTCTCCTAGAGATTGCGATTTTGTGCAACTTGGATGAAATTTTCCATCCCGCATGTGACCTCTAACGATAGCACATGCTGTACTATATTGTTACTTACTTCCTATGGCCGGTTGAGCAGATCCGTCAGTGTAAATTATGTATTCATAGTGATCTAGAGGCATTATTTCGATTGGTAGAGGATATTCTTGTTCGTATTGCAGAAATGCTTGTGTCTTTAAATTTGGGTCATACCTGTTATTCTGCATCTGTTGCAGTGAGACAATTAGCCCATTGTATTCATCTGGGATGTAAGGCTTTAGCGTTAGGAACGCTCACCTTTGTCACAGCCTCTAAGGCTGGAACTGGAGTCACTACTATTATTATTTCGTTTCCCCTGAGCCAGTGCTTTTTCTCTACTACAGCAGTCTATACTGCCATTAGAATCTTTTCTGTAGATGCGAAACGCATCTCAGCATTTGTGTACAAATGTGATTTGTATGCAATTGGTACTGTTTCACCTTCATTATATGTCAAATAGGTGTACCTAGATTGACCCGCAATTATGCGGATCACCAGGTTGCGTACGTTTACGCGTGCCTGTAAGTGTTTGGAAGGTATCCTGTCAGCTTCTAAGGAACGAAGTGTGTCTGTGTGTTCCTGTGTCCATTGTCTTACTGAAAAATCTGGTTTTATTAAATCGTAGAAAGGTTTTACTCTTTCTGCGTAATCTAAAATGTATGTTCTACCAAAATGTAGGAATCCCAGAAATTACTGTAGATTTTTTTATGATTTTGGAGGTTGGAGTTGCGCACATTTTTCTAAAAAATTGTCTGCCAGGCTTTTTCCTTCACTTGAAAGTTCATATCCTAAAAACAGGACACTGAGGTCGGCAATTTTTGATTTTTTAAAGTTGAATATGTAGCCCTCAGATGCAAATCCCAAAATTGTGTTTTTCACCCGTCCGTATTATTCGTCTGTCAGATAAATATCATCCACATAGGACAATGCCTCTTTATTCAATTTTTGAAGTAACTCAGTTACTCTGGCCGAAAACAACCCCGGGCTGTTCTGATCCCCCTGGGGGAGTCTACGAAATTGACCCTGTATCCTAGTGCTGAGAATGCTTTTAGACACCTTCTTTCACGCGCTATATTTTGGCAGAAAAATCCATTTGAGACATCTAGTGTTGTTTTATATTTTTGACGCTCAATGTTAATCATTAATGTGGCACTGTGCGCATTTTGAACTGCAAATGTCTTAGTGCAAGTTTTAAATGTCTGTAATCTAAGACTAAACGATATGTATATTCAGGTTTTGTGACTGGAAACAAAGGATTGTTAATTTGAGAGGATTATGTGGTGGGTTGAATCCTCATCCCATCCAACATGTTTTTTGTATAATGCTGGAGCCTGCGCATTAGTATGCTTTAAGTGTGTGGGAATATGATCCTTGAATGCCGGTAAAATTACCGTTTCCCCTTTAGGGCAATCCATGATAAATGCTGGCGGCCAATCCTGTTCAGCTAATAAAATGTCATAGACAAACGTCAGGTTCTCCCAAAAGAGACCTCTAACTGTTCCACCTTTTGTCCCCCTCTATCTGGAGCGTTATTTCATATACTTTATGTGGGACACTTACCCTAGTATCTGGTGTTTCTACCGTGATATAATCATTCAAGTTCGCTGTCACCAGAATTTCCATCAGGTTCTAGCGAGCTATTGTTATCTCTACTGCACTGTCTAGCATCGTCAGAGCCCATTCCCCATTCAGTAGTCAAGTCCTCAGAATTCTGGGCATCTCTGGTCTTTAGACCTGCAACCTTCTTCTTTTTGAAGTGTGGATTTTGCTTTGGTTTTTCTTCTTTTTTAGAAGTGTAATCTTGAGCATGCTGCATGTCTCTGGACTTTGCACGCTCTTCTCATCTGTCTGACCGTACTTCCCTCTCTGAGTTTTTTGATAAACCCTGAAAGGAACAAGAGGAACGTGTATCAGTATCCTGATACTTGTCAGGTTTCCTATTATTATCCCTATTCCTAAGGTTATACCTCTTTTCAGAGGGCTCCTGTGGAGGAGATCTACCTCAGGATTGATATCTGTTTCCTTTAAAGGTTTGTTGTTTTTTATTGTCCCTCTTCTTCTTAGTTGAAGCAGGTGTCTGCTTGGAAGTGTCCTTTTCAGGACTGCCCATCAGTTGTGGTTTGAAAGCTTTCCACCCAGACTGTCTCTGCCTAATTCTACAAATGCAGTTTCAATTATTTTGAGTAGTTTGTGTTCCTGTCCTAAAGGACTGAACTCCCTTAGGTGTTGGCGGATGGCCACTGAAGCTGCTTCCCCTTTAATATTAGCTAATATTATGGCAGATACCTGAGCATAGTTACCTAGTAACTTTATCCCTAAGTTCAGAGCAGGCTCTGCTCTCTACTCGTTTTATATTTGTCTTAATACATCAGGTATGACTGCTAAGGACATAATACCATGAGTACTGGTATAAATGGCAGCAAAGATTGTACACCAAGTGGTACAATCCTCTACTTATGGTGTTATCCCCATGGACAAGCAGATTGTTAGCATTCTGTTTTTCATACAGGGTAGTATTCGGGAAACTGCCTCGAGCTGTGTTATTTTCTGAGCTACCCATAATGGCATTTGTTCACGTTTTGTGGGCATTTTGCCCATTAGCGCGTGTAATGTTTGTTGTGTGATTTTAGTTGCCGTACCCTGAGCTTGAGTTTCATTGGTTGCAACTATGCTGGGTGGACTGTAAATGTCCTCATGACGAATTGTGTCAAGTTTCTATTGATTTTAATTAAATCTTTATGTTGTATGAGTAAGTCTCCTGGTGCCATTGTGTCAATGTCAGGATGTGGTGTGTAGGCCGCTAATATCAGCCATGCTTCCTCTTCTCCTCGGAGCGGGCCGAGTCTTAGTCTTCTCTTATGTGGGGTAGGGCGCCTTTAAACGAATATAGGTTTTCCTGGTATGTGAGCGGAACGTCAATGTCCTCAAATGGACAGTATTCCACTGGTGCATCTCCTGCGTAGGAGTGAAATGTTTGTGCTCTTGCATTTGTTGCTGGGAATGTAACCCATGAATAAAATACCTCTGTTTTGTTCGATTTGTGTGCCTCAATCACGAAAGTTACTAAGCCACCCCTAGGTGTTAAACCATGCTCTAGCAGTTTCAGGGTCACTGTGTTTCTGAATTTTTCTGCAATTTGTATTACGTCTGCATCTTTTTCATCTGAGAGGTGAAAGTTATGCAAAACTCCCCTTGCGTTCTCCACGCCTTCAGTCATTTTGTAGAGGAAGATTTATTTTTCAAGGAAACTAAGATAAGGTGTTTTTGCACAATTTTAGGAACAACAAGCTTTATTAACCAACAGCCAATAAATAGGATTTTTTAGCCTTCTCAGCTGTGGCGGAGTTTGTGCCCACCCACTCCAGACGTCTCTGGTGTTTTTGTGAGTAGGGGTCTCGGAGAATAGCACGACTGAACTACTCAGATTCTACTGTTAAATAAGTACCCATCATACGTTGGGTGCCATGTCGTGTAGTTCCTATATACCATATACAGGATCTGCGCATTTGGATAACATAAACTGTGGGATTGGTGGCACACTGATTCTGTGCACCCCCCACCGGATACATTAGCCTGTCTGTATCAGCTAGCTCACAGTGCCACTAGAATCTCGTCTTATCGGGGAGAGACTCGTTCTTGGCAACCTCAGAACATGACAACCCTAATCCTCCAGGATCGTAGAAACAATATACTACTTTTCGCTCAGTCACTCGTGCTCACTTAGTTTGTCTCAGAGATACACAGAATAAACAGGCTGGGCATTTTCAATAAGAATTTATTGAACAGTTGTTATTCTAGTGTAGAATAGATAAGCTGCAACAACCATTAGACAGTAGCAGAGATAGATGGTTAGAAGCACTAAGAAAGTAAATGGATGGTATAGCTCTACCATCTTGTAATAATCATGAATACATACACGCAAATAAAACACATGATAAAAAGTGCGTACTCCTACGATGTCGCTCTTACTAGATGTACCAAAATGTACCTAGCATCTATGTAGGTGTTATGCCAATAATCCCTCTAGGATCTAGTCAACCCCATTACCTGAGAATGAGAGAATATGGGACCCCGTTCTGATCTCGAGTTGGACTCCCCGTGAGGGATGTTAGACCACTGCTAGCTTGAGCGTCTGCAAGCAGGAACCTCAGCGTCTCTGGCCAGTGTGTCAGCCAGGAAGTTACGGTCTCCTCTTTCATCCTAAGCAAGATGTAATCTATTTATACCCATAGGTATCCCCAGGGGTACGACCTTGCTGTATTACTGTGTCGGCCTAAAGGATGATGACGGGCCTGAACTTTATACAGAGATATTATAGAGGAGATGGTAATCCTGCTGTTAGTCCTGCTGTGCTTCCAAGAAGCCTCATGCATAATGTATGAGAATCAAACTAGGGAAAACCCGCGTTCTGAATGCAGTGTCATATCTGGGTAAAAGGTCAGTCCCCAAGAACTGTTATGTTTATAATGTAGGGAAGGATATAGGTGAAAGATTATAATGTTACCTGCGCCTATATAGGGTACCTATATGGAATATAACAGAGCTGGCTGGCCATATCGAGTGGTGATCCCTGCTGACTGCGGTGTCGAGGGCAAGGGCCTGTCCTCCGCAACGTTTGACTGCAGGAGGCGACCCGCTCCCTACGATGAGGAGACCCAGTCGGGAGGTGTTGCCCGCCCAGGTGAGCCCGAGCAAATGGTGGGCCAATACTGGGTGGACTGCGCGCCCGATCCCTCAGGGCCATTGGATACTGCAGCGGGAGGTGGGCGGCCCTATCCTTGTGGACGCGCCTGCAGAGGGTGTGCCCACCCCCATGGGGACATCGAGAACGCTAGGCTGCATCAGCGAGATCTGCTTAAAGCATGTCCTATGCCTTGTGGAGTGCAGCCCATTTGGATCGTGGTGGAATCGCTGAAATATATGTGGCGGTGAGGGAGACTTTGAACCCAGGCCTACTGCTTCCAGTAAATGAAAAACACCCAAGACACCCCTTGCTGGCAACAGGTGAGGCTTCCTGCTGTTGTAGGGCTCACCTTACAGTGGGGAGAGCGGATGCACTGCTGCGACTGGAGCTGGAGCCACCGATAACCAGGGACACTGAAAAACTTGCAAACCTTTGCAGCAGAGGCGATCCGTTAAGCGCTCAATGCCTACCGTCTACTACTGTTGCGTGGAGCCAAGGGATGCCTTTAACAACTCCCCGTAGGTAAAGGGTGCGATGTTACAGGAGAGCAGCGGGGATTGGAGGACTGCGCAGCTGGGTATAGACCAAGTGGAGGGTGATCAGAGTCCCAATTGCAGACCTGCTCCCCTGTGGAATATACAGCACCAGTCTAAAACATATAGTAGTGCAGAACATGGGCCACACGGAGGTCAAACAGGCACACCTACAGTTTTTGGCGCGCAAAACCGCCTCCAACATTGCTGAAGACACTGCAAGACTCGGACCTAAAATCCCTCCTCCTAACCATGCGCCACAGCCTCACATCCATCAAATCCAAATTGGATGCAATGAATATGCGTATGGATTCCATGAAGCAAAAGCTGGCGAAACACAACGGCCGCATAACCGAGGTGGAAAAGCGCATTTACACCCTTGAGGACACCACCTCAACAAGCAGTGAGCGACTCCAAGGTATTGAAAATTCCTTAAAATCATTGCAGCTAAAAACGAAGACCTGGAGGCGCGTTCATACAGAAACAACGTGCACATAGTGGGTGTTCAGGAGTCCACCGCCGCGGGCTGCAAGGAGGAATATGTTGAGCCACTGCTGCTGAGGCCCTTCGGCGCAGAGGCGTTCTCTAAAGTGCTGGTGGTGGAGAGAGCACACTGCCTGCTCTCGGCCAGACCGCTGCCGGGCACACCTCGCCACCCTATCCTGGCACACCTTCTTCACTATAAGGACCGAGACAAGGTGTTGAGACTGGCAAGAGACAAGCAAGCGCTTGGGCACGAAGGGAACAGTATCTACATATACCCAGACTTCACTATGGCCGTACAGAAGTTTCTGCCAGTCAAACGTAAGCTCCAACACGCTAATATACAATATTCAATGCTCTACCCTTCTCAGCTATGGGTCCGATATCACAGGAAGCTACATATATTCAATACCCCACAACAAACCCAGGACTTCCTAAACTCTGCAATGCGATGGACGCCTACCACCTGAGATGAAGATTCTGGCTCCAGAAGGCTGTCTCTGGCTTCTGAGGAGGAATAAGGGAGCCTGCCGCATGGAAGGCGTGAACCTTGTCATCTACTGAGACTACGCAACTAACTCACTATATGCCTCCCAGAGATACGTACATGGCCACATGGGAGTGCTCATAAAATAACACCTGTTTGAACTTGAACGCTCACCTTTGTCACAGCCTCTAAGGCTGGAACTGGAGTCACTACTATTATTATTTCGTTTCCCCTGAGCCAGTGCTTTTTCTCTACTACAGCAGTCTATACTGCCATTAGAATCTTTTCTGTAGATGCGAAACGCATCTCAGCATTTGTGTACAAATGTGATTTGTATGCAATTGGTACTGTTTCACCTTCATTATATGTCAAATAGGTGTACCTAGATTGACCCGCAATTATGCGGATCACCAGGTTGCGTACGTTTACGCGTGCCTGTAAGTGTTTGGAAGGTATCCTGTCAGCTTCTAAGGAACGAAGTGTGTCTGTGTGTTCCTGTGTCCATTGTCTTACTGAAAAATCTGGTTTTATTAAATCGTAGAAAGGTTTTACTCTTTCTGCGTAATCTAAAATGTATGTTCTACCAAAATGTAGGAATCCCAGAAATTACTGTAGATTTTTTTATGATTTTGGAGGTTGGAGTTGCGCACATTTTTCTAAAAAATTGTCTGCCAGGCTTTTTCCTTCACTTGAAAGTTCATATCCTAAAAACAGGACACTGAGGTCGGCAATTTTTGATTTTTTAAAGTTGAATATGTAGCCCTCAGATGCAAATCCCAAAATTGTGTTTTTCACCCGTCCGTATTATTCGTCTGTCAGATAAATATCATCCACATAGGACAATGCCTCTTTATTCAATTTTTGAAGTAACTCAGTTACTCTGGCCGAAAACAACCCCGGGCTGTTCTGATCCCCCTGGGGGAGTCTACGAAATTGACCCTGTATCCTAGTGCTGAGAATGCTTTTAGACACCTTCTTTCACGCGCTATATTTTGGCAGAAAAATCCATTTGAGACATCTAGTGTTGTTTTATATTTTTGACGCTCAATGTTAATCATTAATGTGGCACTGTGCGCATTTTGAACTGCAAATGTCTTAGTGCAAGTTTTAAATGTCTGTAATCTAAGACTAAACGATATGTATATTCAGGTTTTGTGACTGGAAACAAAGGATTGTTAATTTGAGAGGATTATGTGGTGGGTTGAATCCTCATCCCATCCAACATGTTTTTTGTATAATGCTGGAGCCTGCGCATTAGTATGCTTTAAGTGTGTGGGAATATGATCCTTGAATGCCGGTAAAATTACCGTTTCCCCTTTAGGGCAATCCATGATAAATGCTGGCGGCCAATCCTGTTCAGCTAATAAAATGTCATAGACAAACGTCAGGTTCTCCCAAAAGAGACCTCTAACTGTTCCACCTTTTGTCCCCCTCTATCTGGAGCGTTATTTCATATACTTTATGTGGGACACTTACCCTAGTATCTGGTGTTTCTACCGTGATATAATCATTCAAGTTCGCTGTCACCAGAATTTCCATCAGGTTCTAGCGAGCTATTGTTATCTCTACTGCACTGTCTAGCATCGTCAGAGCCCATTCCCCATTCAGTAGTCAAGTCCTCAGAATTCTGGGCATCTCTGGTCTTTAGACCTGCAACCTTCTTCTTTTTGAAGTGTGGATTTTGCTTTGGTTTTTCTTCTTTTTTAGAAGTGTAATCTTGAGCATGCTGCATGTCTCTGGACTTTGCACGCTCTTCTCATCTGTCTGACCGTACTTCCCTCTCTGAGTTTTTTGATAAACCCTGAAAGGAACAAGAGGAACGTGTATCAGTATCCTGATACTTGTCAGGTTTCCTATTATTATCCCTATTCCTAAGGTTATACCTCTTTTCAGAGGGCTCCTGTGGAGGAGATCTACCTCAGGATTGATATCTGTTTCCTTTAAAGGTTTGTTGTTTTTTATTGTCCCTCTTCTTCTTAGTTGAAGCAGGTGTCTGCTTGGAAGTGTCCTTTTCAGGACTGCCCATCAGTTGTGGTTTGAAAGCTTTCCACCCAGACTGTCTCTGCCTAATTCTACAAATGCAGTTTCAATTATTTTGAGTAGTTTGTGTTCCTGTCCTAAAGGACTGAACTCCCTTAGGTGTTGGCGGATGGCCACTGAAGCTGCTTCCCCTTTAATATTAGCTAATATTATGGCAGATACCTGAGCATAGTTACCTAGTAACTTTATCCCTAAGTTCAGAGCAGGCTCTGCTCTCTACTCGTTTTATATTTGTCTTAATACATCAGGTATGACTGCTAAGGACATAATACCATGAGTACTGGTATAAATGGCAGCAAAGATTGTACACCAAGTGGTACAATCCTCTACTTATGGTGTTATCCCCATGGACAAGCAGATTGTTAGCATTCTGTTTTTCATACAGGGTAGTATTCGGGAAACTGCCTCGAGCTGTGTTATTTTCTGAGCTACCCATAATGGCATTTGTTCACGTTTTGTGGGCATTTTGCCCATTAGCGCGTGTAATGTTTGTTGTGTGATTTTAGTTGCCGTACCCTGAGCTTGAGTTTCATTGGTTGCAACTATGCTGGGTGGACTGTAAATGTCCTCATGACGAATTGTGTCAAGTTTCTATTGATTTTAATTAAATCTTTATGTTGTATGAGTAAGTCTCCTGGTGCCATTGTGTCAATGTCAGGATGTGGTGTGTAGGCCGCTAATATCAGCCATGCTTCCTCTTCTCCTCGGAGCGGGCCGAGTCTTAGTCTTCTCTTATGTGGGGTAGGGCGCCTTTAAACGAATATAGGTTTTCCTGGTATGTGAGCGGAACGTCAATGTCCTCAAATGGACAGTATTCCACTGGTGCATCTCCTGCGTAGGAGTGAAATGTTTGTGCTCTTGCATTTGTTGCTGGGAATGTAACCCATGAATAAAATACCTCTGTTTTGTTCGATTTGTGTGCCTCAATCACGAAAGTTACTAAGCCACCCCTAGGTGTTAAACCATGCTCTAGCAGTTTCAGGGTCACTGTGTTTCTGAATTTTTCTGCAATTTGTATTACGTCTGCATCTTTTTCATCTGAGAGGTGAAAGTTATGCAAAACTCCCCTTGCGTTCTCCACGCCTTCAGTCATTTTGTAGAGGAAGATTTATTTTTCAAGGAAACTAAGATAAGGTGTTTTTGCACAATTTTAGGAACAACAAGCTTTATTAACCAACAGCCAATAAATAGGATTTTTTAGCCTTCTCAGCTGTGGCGGAGTTTGTGCCCACCCACTCCAGACGTCTCTGGTGTTTTTGTGAGTAGGGGTCTCGGAGAATAGCACGACTGAACTACTCAGATTCTACTGTTAAATAAGTACCCATCATACGTTGGGTGCCATGTCGTGTAGTTCCTATATACCATATACAGGATCTGCGCATTTGGATAACATAAACTGTGGGATTGGTGGCACACTGATTCTGTGCACCCCCCACCGGATACATTAGCCTGTCTGTATCAGCTAGCTCACAGTGCCACTAGAATCTCGTCTTATCGGGGAGAGACTCGTTCTTGGCAACCTCAGAACATGACAACCCTAATCCTCCAGGATCGTAGAAACAATATACTACTTTTCGCTCAGTCACTCGTGCTCACTTAGTTTGTCTCAGAGATACACAGAATAAACAGGCTGGGCATTTTCAATAAGAATTTATTGAACAGTTGTTATTCTAGTGTAGAATAGATAAGCTGCAACAACCATTAGACAGTAGCAGAGATAGATGGTTAGAAGCACTAAGAAAGTAAATGGATGGTATAGCTCTACCATCTTGTAATAATCATGAATACATACACGCAAATAAAACACATGATAAAAAGTGCGTACTCCTACGATGTCGCTCTTACTAGATGTACCAAAATGTACCTAGCATCTATGTAGGTGTTATGCCAATAATCCCTCTAGGATCTAGTCAACCCCATTACCTGAGAATGAGAGAATATGGGACCCCGTTCTGATCTCGAGTTGGACTCCCCGTGAGGGATGTTAGACCACTGCTAGCTTGAGCGTCTGCAAGCAGGAACCTCAGCGTCTCTGGCCAGTGTGTCAGCCAGGAAGTTACGGTCTCCTCTTTCATCCTAAGCAAGATGTAATCTATTTATACCCATAGGTATCCCCAGGGGTACGACCTTGCTGTATTACTGTGTCGGCCTAAAGGATGATGACGGGCCTGAACTTTATACAGAGATATTATAGAGGAGATGGTAATCCTGCTGTTAGTCCTGCTGTGCTTCCAAGAAGCCTCATGCATAATGTATGAGAATCAAACTAGGGAAAACCCGCGTTCTGAATGCAGTGTCATATCTGGGTAAAAGGTCAGTCCCCAAGAACTGTTATGTTTATAATGTAGGGAAGGATATAGGTGAAAGATTATAATGTTACCTGCGCCTATATAGGGTACCTATATGGAATATAACAGAGCTGGCTGGCCATATCGAGTGGTGATCCCTGCTGACTGCGGTGTCGAGGGCAAGGGCCTGTCCTCCGCAACGTTTGACTGCAGGAGGCGACCCGCTCCCTACGATGAGGAGACCCAGTCGGGAGGTGTTGCCCGCCCAGGTGAGCCCGAGCAAATGGTGGGCCAATACTGGGTGGACTGCGCGCCCGATCCCTCAGGGCCATTGGATACTGCAGCGGGAGGTGGGCGGCCCTATCCTTGTGGACGCGCCTGCAGAGGGTGTGCCCACCCCCATGGGGACATCGAGAACGCTAGGCTGCATCAGCGAGATCTGCTTAAAGCATGTCCTATGCCTTGTGGAGTGCAGCCCATTTGGATCGTGGTGGAATCGCTGAAATATATGTGGCGGTGAGGGAGACTTTGAACCCAGGCCTACTGCTTCCAGTAAATGAAAAACACCCAAGACACCCCTTGCTGGCAACAGGTGAGGCTTCCTGCTGTTGTAGGGCTCACCTTACAGTGGGGAGAGCGGATGCACTGCTGCGACTGGAGCTGGAGCCACCGATAACCAGGGACACTGAAAAACTTGCAAACCTTTGCAGCAGAGGCGATCCGTTAAGCGCTCAATGCCTACCGTCTACTACTGTTGCGTGGAGCCAAGGGATGCCTTTAACAACTCCCCGTAGGTAAAGGGTGCGATGTTACAGGAGAGCAGCGGGGATTGGAGGACTGCGCAGCTGGGTATAGACCAAGTGGAGGGTGATCAGAGTCCCAATTGCAGACCTGCTCCCCTGTGGAATATACAGCACCAGTCTAAAACATATAGTAGTGCAGAACATGGGCCACACGGAGGTCAAACAGGCACACCTACAGTTTTTGGCGCGCAAAACCGCCTCCAACATTGCTGAAGACACTGCAAGACTCGGACCTAAAATCCCTCCTCCTAACCATGCGCCACAGCCTCACATCCATCAAATCCAAATTGGATGCAATGAATATGCGTATGGATTCCATGAAGCAAAAGCTGGCGAAACACAACGGCCGCATAACCGAGGTGGAAAAGCGCATTTACACCCTTGAGGACACCACCTCAACAAGCAGTGAGCGACTCCAAGGTATTGAAAATTCCTTAAAATCATTGCAGCTAAAAACGAAGACCTGGAGGCGCGTTCATACAGAAACAACGTGCACATAGTGGGTGTTCAGGAGTCCACCGCCGCGGGCTGCAAGGAGGAATATGTTGAGCCACTGCTGCTGAGGCCCTTCGGCGCAGAGGCGTTCTCTAAAGTGCTGGTGGTGGAGAGAGCACACTGCCTGCTCTCGGCCAGACCGCTGCCGGGCACACCTCGCCACCCTATCCTGGCACACCTTCTTCACTATAAGGACCGAGACAAGGTGTTGAGACTGGCAAGAGACAAGCAAGCGCTTGGGCACGAAGGGAACAGTATCTACATATACCCAGACTTCACTATGGCCGTACAGAAGTTTCTGCCAGTCAAACGTAAGCTCCAACACGCTAATATACAATATTCAATGCTCTACCCTTCTCAGCTATGGGTCCGATATCACAGGAAGCTACATATATTCAATACCCCACAACAAACCCAGGACTTCCTAAACTCTGCAATGCGATGGACGCCTACCACCTGAGATGAAGATTCTGGCTCCAGAAGGCTGTCTCTGGCTTCTGAGGAGGAATAAGGGAGCCTGCCGCATGGAAGGCGTGAACCTTGTCATCTACTGAGACTACGCAACTAACTCACTATATGCCTCCCAGAGATACGTACATGGCCACATGGGAGTGCTCATAAAATAACACCTGTTTGAACTTGTGTAGACGCCGAAGCTGGGATCAGCTAGACAGCCACCCAACACTGATTTCCCGGGCACCCTCGCATCTGCGTGGCACAGTGTCAGACTCTCAGGCACATACCCCTAGGGGGAATTCACTGGACAATGCATGTCTTGCCCCGAATCTCCTTTCTCACTCTTCCTTTCCTAAAAAGGCCTATCATTTTGGGTCCCTGTCTATATACTTCCACTTTCACATCTTTCTCTTTTCTTTGCCTTCCATCCTCTAGCCTTCCTGCTATTGTTCCTCTTTGGAACGTGATCCAATTTTGATTGTTTGTTGGGCTTTTGGGTTGGTCGATTTCCGCCTGCAGGATTAGGCCGTGGCTGTCGGTGGAGGGGGACAAAGGGACTCTATTGTTATTTACAGCAGCATTGCACATCAAAATCCTATATCTACTCAGCTGCGATTACACACAGACAAACGTTTAAATGCTAAGCACAACGGACTTCACAAACCCTTCCTGCCAAAGGGGCACCAGGGTAGCAACAGAAATAGCTACATTGACTTCAGACCTCACTTATAACTTCCTGACAAGGAACGTGCAAGGCCTTCGAGATCCCCGCAAACGCAGGCAATTCCTAAGCTAACTTGACAGTCACTAGGTGCAGGTGGCAATGCTGCAAAAAACAGACTTAGACCCTTAAACAACACCCAGTTTTGGGAAGAAATTGGCTGCACATAGCTGCTTTTCATTATACTCGACGTATGCTTGGGGCACAGCAATCCTAGTCAAAGCTTACGTAAAATACTGCCCGATTGGGGCATATCAAGACACACAGGGCAGAAATAGTGTGATGTGGGGCAGGTTGGTGGACCACTCAGTCACGTTAGTAAACTGTTATGCCCCCAACATTGACGATGCCACCTTTTTCGACAAGCTCCGGGAATGCATTCTGGAGAGTGGCTCCACCTACATCACATGGGAAGGAGATTTTAACATAGCACTAGACCCAAAGGCTGATTGTTCACATACACTCCCCTCTTCACGTACAAAAGTAAATAAACACCTCACTGGTATTATAGCAGACCACCAGCTGTTTGACGCTTGGAGAGCTCTTCCTCCTGCACATAAAGAAGGCCCCTTCTATTCCAGTGTACACTTCAGCTGGTCCCATATTGACTTTTGGCTGCTCTCGAAAGGGCTGAGTTCATGGCGCCGAGATGTGTCACATCAGGCACGCACCCTCTCAGATCATTCCCCTTTGCTGATGAAATTGGCTCCACAAGGCAATGTATCCCCGTATCGTTCCTGGGGGCTCCAACCCATAGCACTATTAGATGAATCCTTCCGCGAAGAAATTCACCAGGAAACTCCTGAGTTTTTCCCCTGTAATATAGATAGTGTCTCATCACTGGCTTGCATATAGGAAAGCTTTAAGGCCACTATTAGAGGGCTCTGTATAGCGAAGGGAGGGGGCGATCCTGCGCGCCATCAGAGTGACTTTGCACAGACAGGAGGGGGGCATTAAAAGAGCTGGGGACTGTTTGGCTGCTGACCCAAACCTTCACCGGCTGGCACACCTCAAAGAGCTGCTAATTGAATATTCAGAAGAGGCAGAACACAAATCTAAGTTTCGTTCTAAATAGAACATGGCTAGGACATATGGTGAGGGCGAGTACCCTGGTAGGGCTCTAAATGAAGTAATTAGCATCCCTAGGTTTGCCAATCAGATCCTTGAAATAGTAGACGAAGACGGCATTAGACATACTGACTCACGTGAGATCCTCAGTATCTTTACCAACTACTATTCACAACTCTATATCACGAATAGCGGGAACCCACATGATATTGTTGATGGAGGGACTGGTGCTCCCGGATTAGGTGGGCTTCATACCCGGGAGGGCAACCTCGCATAATTTGTGGACCATATTCGCGCTGCTGCACAATATTGTTTCGGAGATCTCAGCCTCCTGGGTTTTTTTGGATGCCAAAAAGGCGTTTGACTCCCTGGAATGGGGCTACATGTTCACAATACTAGGCAGAATGGGTCTCCCTCATCCTTTTTTATCGTGGATAAAATTACTCTACTCTACTCTCAACCGGAAGCCATCATACAGATTAATGGCCTGTGCGCCACTCCGTTCCCCATCTCGAGAGGTACCCGTCAGGGATGTCCTCTCTCTCTGCTGCTTTTTGCATTGGCCATTGAACTCCTTGCGGCCAAACTCCGACAGCACCACAGAGAACATGCCATACGATACCCATCACAGTAAATATTAGTCTCATTATATGCTGACGAGATTACCCTCTATATCCGCGAGCCTCACAAAAGTCTAAACCCTATTCTCAGGGAGTTTATTCGCTTTGGCACCCTATCAGGGATAAATATTAACTGGAGCAAATCGCATATATTTCCTCTCACACCCAACACCACCAAATTCTCCCTAGAATACCCATTAAGATGGTGCGAGTCGGAAGTAAAATATTTAGGTGTGGTAATAACACGAGCTAGAGAGGAAACAATCCATGCAAACTATGGCACAACCATTGAAACGATCACAAACTAGGTGGCTCGCTGGATTACATTGCAGCTATCTCTAGCAGGTAGAATCTCCTTAATAAAGGTGATCATCCTACCCAAACTATTATTATTTATTTCTTAACATACCTTTATAATCCGTGATGTCCCTTTTTTCGTAAACTCTGATCGCTTCTAATTAAGCTGGCATGGGGCGGGAGGCAGCCCCAGGTGGCCTGGCAGACACTGACACAACTGTTCTCTCACAGTGGCTTCGAGTCACCGGACATGGAACTGTACTTCCTCAGAACCCAAGCCCACTACGTGATATATTGGCTCCATCCACTGCTGGAGCAGAGTTTTCTGTTTGAAAATTCGTTGGTTTTTGAAGCTCTGGTATTTCTATTTTGTCATATTAATTTTATTAATTACTAGCAATTAATTATTTGTCTTGTGCAAGTGTGTTCATGTTAATCAATTCGTTTGTCCTAATAAGAGAGAGTTACACGTGGGTGCGCATAAATGTGCTGTTTAACAATAACGTGCGTGTTTTCATGTTTAAACGTTGCTATGTGCTGTTTATTTTTGAGCACAAAACGCTTTCCGAATTAATGCTTTTCTATGTTGCAAGTGCTAGATAGATGCATACACATAAGGGTATTAGTGGGGTTAACACTGTTTAATCACTATGCTGTGGTAACGTTGTTTTTGTTTCTTTTGATTAAGATGGTCTATTGTGGCCTATGGTGGCCTAGTTAAAGATGGCCGATTTTGTAAGCCTGGCCTCGATTTGAAAGTAGAAAACTGTGATGGAAGAGAGCCCTGCTGAATATGGTCCTGAAGTCAGCTGACCACAGTCCTTGCTTGCCTTGTGAAAATTTTCCGTGAGGACATCAGCAGCCTGGGTAATCTTCGAGTGAAATGGAACGTCCTTGGCAGCCTTGGGAAAACAAAGGAGCCTTAGAGAAAGACTCTGAGCATTGGTCTCATTGCCGAGGAGAAGTAGAACTAACAAGATACATTTGTGATTCTTGGTTCCTGTTCCGTAGTCTTTATTTTGTGATTTTTCCTGAGCGGAGATTTTCGAATGTAGCAATGTTACATCCTTTCCTTCTCGCTCTGCTCAGCGGTCCAGCGGACATTACAACTTTTCTATGTATCTTTCTTTTGTTCAATTTATTATAAAAACTGTTAGCCTAGAGAGGGTTCCCACCTCCTATTTTGCCACTTGCCATTTGCCTTTGCCGCGTACCGAATCTGCGTTGCTGAGGATTGATGCTGAAGGGACTTCGTCTTGAGAGACTTTACCGAGAGACTTGTCCTGACCCGTTCTGACATTTAGCTAGAATAGGTAACTATGAGAAAAATGATTTATGCTGCTTGATTTTCTTTGACTAATTTTAGATAAAGCAATATAATTTGAATATGGTGTTGGATATTATTTCTTGTCAATTATTGTGTATTATATTTTGATTATTGCTGTATAGGTTGTATAGATTATGTTTATGGACAGTCACAATAACTAGGTCTTATCGACCTCGATATAGATGCAGGGTGATTAGGAGCTTTCTTTCCACAGGTTTATTGCTGCTGGTAGAGTATTTGAGCGTATGTTAGTGAAATGGGCCCTAGCGTATGATGAATGTATGTGCGTGTAACTGTGAGATTACTCTATCTGTGGTAGTGGGAATATTATACACACCCTGATCTCTATCAATTTCCTGGTAGCAGAGGATGGTTATTGATGACTGTCTTGATCTGATAAGATTGCTTGTACATTAACTTATTGATTATTGATTATTGATGGTATATGTACTAATACTATATGTTGGAGTCGTAATGTTGAGTTATATGTAGTGCTTCTGGAACTTGGGAGCTGGTAGCAGTTCCGTAGTAGGGCAGAGGGAAGTATATGCTGCTCTCGGGAAAGACGGAATTGTAAGGAATAACGTGTGACAATTGAAGTTGCGCGTCACATTGTCTGGGTTCGGAATCAGTGACATCGTCGTATGTTACTATTAGATATTTCTGGTATATAGGGAGTGTGTATGATAGTGAAGGTTATCTGTGAAACTCTGGTCTTAAGTCCCAGGGATCCGTAAGGATTACCGTTAAAGCGTATCGCGGGAGAAGTAATAGGTATTCTCTGAGCTTGTTTGAGAAACTGAACAGAGGAAAGCTGTTTAGTTAATGTATGTTATAATTCTGTAGTGGAGCAGATTGTTCGCTGTTCTCGGGAAGCAGGATTCTGTATGTATGTACTATATTTTCTTGTATGAATGTGCGTGAATGTTCGTATATTTAATTGACTGTAAGACTCTTTGGACAAGTCCTAGAGGAAACAGTTAATGAATGTATGTTAGAAGGGCAGAGTAGAGGGAAGTGCTACTGTGTCAACGAGAGGTTTCTTGTGAAATAAATTTCTTTTACTATTCTGTGGTTAGCGAAGCAGACAATGGAGATGTTTTTATGTTGTAACTAATAGATTTTGTAGAAATTTTGACACGAAGTCTACTGAAAAATTTTTGTAAAGGAGGGGTAGACGAGTGACAGAAGACAGGAGACAAGCGACTGCAGCGACTGTTGACGTCAGAAAGACCGCGCTCTGATTGGATAGTGGATCAGAATAGTGATGGTGCGTTAGTGTGAGCCGCGCAAGGATTGGAAGAGCTATTTAGTAACGTAGACGCTCCAGGACTGGTGCGTTAGTGTGAGTCGCGCTGCTATTGGTTGAAAATTCGTATTGTATATTTATAATACGGAAAGAGTAGAGAGTTTTTGGTAAACACTAAAATGTATTACCAAGAAGAGAAAAAGAAGAAAACATTTTTGGGTAAAATTAAGAAGTGGTTTAACAAGGATAAAGATGTTAAAACGAGAGAGGGTGAGTTGTTACCTCCACCGAAAACACCTGCATCCTTCATGGCTGCAAGACATGGGTTTCATACCTGTATATGGTTGGAGAATCGGGTTAGGTATACTAAAGAAGATGGCGTTCTAGCATTTCCAGAACATGGTTCATTTAATCTGGCCGTGTTGAGAAATTTACGGAAAAAGATGTTATGTCTAGACCCGAAACCAAGACCTACACAGTTCGAGGCTTTAGTGGAATGGGAAGAGGAAGTACATGAGCGAGAAAAACAGAGATCTGGAGGGTACTACAGATACATGTTTGGGAGGAGACATGATCGTGAGACTCATCATGATCGAATGAAAAGGTGGCGAGATGTTAGTATGTCAGAGGGATTATATCCGATGAGAACAGTTGAAGGAGGAGCAGAAAGGGTTCCTGAGTCAGAAATGAGAAAATATGGAGTTAATGAGTATGAGGATGAGGTCTTGAATGACATGATTTACAAGAGACCACCTCCATATAGACCAGAACCAGACAAAAGTACACCAGTTGTTTCTCCGATAAGAGATACAGTTTGTGTTAGTGAGACAGAAAATGAGACACCTGAGGTAAGGAATGATCATTACCTTGATGAGAATGCCAGACAATTAGCCAGAACTACAACAGAGTTGACTGAGAAGATTAGGGAGTTAACGAAGAATCTGGAAGCTGTTACGGTGCCTGTAACTATAGGTCCGGTTATGCCTGTGTTTGACAAACAGAGGACAGGTGAGAATGGACTGGTGATTCCATATGTTGGGAATAATTTGACAAATTCAGTTGGTCCTTCAGGAGATTCAGGCAAAAGAACAGAAAGAAATGACCTGAGACAATCAAGACATGACACATGTAGTGAAATACTGGATGCTAGTGAAGCTAGTTGTTCAGGGATGCCAATTTTAGAACCGCAGAAGAGAGTGGTTCCAGTGAGAAAAACTGCTGAAATAACAGTTGAAGATTTGAATGATTGGATGAAAGTTCTACAGAAAAAGGATAAAGATTCACAAGTAATTGATGTGGCTAGGTTACGTGTAGAACTAGAAGAGCTTGTTACAGGAACAGTTCCAACAGAAATTCTGAAGAGTCATCATGATGGTGAATTAATGTTCATGTGTAAGAACATTACCTGGAGAGCAAGAAATACACATGACAGACTAAGAGCAATAGCGAATGAGCAGGGAGTTGACATTGATAAAGTGAAAGCTTTACAAAGAACCTACAGGATGGATTTCACAGAGAAGGATATTGAAAATTTGAATGCTACTGGTAGAACAGGACAGATTAAGGAAATGGTAGCATTATTGCGAAGATGGGGTGATGTAGAAAAGTGGAAGGATAGGTGGTATAAGAAAAGAGATGAGGCTGAAGATAGAACAACTTATTCAGCATTTCCAGTGAGAGAAAAAGAGAAACCAGTGGATAATTATCCTATGAGAGAAATACCTGGAGGAGGATATGTACATGTTCCATGGACCAGACAGGATATTTTATCATTCACGAATGATTTCCCTCGATTGAGAGAAAAGCCCGTCGAGTGGTATAGGCAGGTAGATAGGTTTGTGAAATTGTCAAAAGTGCTGTGGGTTGACCTGAATAGTCTGTTTGATATAATTGTTCCAGCAGACTTGTGGACTGAGTGTAAAATAGTTGTGAGTTGGCCTACTGAGGAATATCCAAGAGACCCAAGAACAGGGGCACCAGATCCAGAGGTAATGAGAAAGTATGATCAGGTGATGGTATACCTGAAGAGTAAAGTTCCTGCAAAAGAGACAGACTGGGTAAAGATAGATCGAACACAACAGGAAGCGAAAGAATCAGTTCATGCTTTTTACGAGAGGCTGATACTAGCGTTTAAACAATTCAGTGGAGATGAACACCTGGGTGACAAAGATTTGAGTCATTTTGTATACAGATTTGTATATGGCCTTAGACCTGAAATTGGTGAGAGAATTCGTGAGCATACAGTGGATTGGCAGAGTAAGAAAGTAGATGAGATTCTGAGACATGCGAAATACTTCAGTGATGAAATTGAAGCGAAACAAAGAAAGCTGAAAGAGAAAGCAATGTGGGCACAAGTGAAAGTTGCGGAAAGACAGGAAGCACAGTTAGTGGAACAGGCGAATAATCCAGGAAATAATGCAGGGAATAGACCTAGATATGCAGGGAAAGGAAAAGGAAGTCTTGAGGAAGCGAAGAAAAAGTTTCCTTGTCACAACTGTGGCCAATTGGGGCATTGGAGATCGGAGTGTCCTAATCCACCATTAGTGAGTAATGAGAATAAATCCTTAAATCAACAGGTGCAGAATGAAGGAAATAATCAACAGCAGCAACAACAGAAAGTTGTGAGACAGCAGAGTCAAGAGCCAAAACCGCCCTTGCCGCAGAATAAAGGGTTACAAAAGTATAATCAGGATTCAGGATTCTACAATGATGAACAGGTAAACAAACCAAGGCGTTCAAACACGGTACAACAGTACTTGTTAAAGAGTGAAGGGAGTGAATCTGAGGGTGATTATTGACGGTGCCGAGGAGAGGAAGAAGAGTGCATACTTGGTGCAACTCTAGAAATAGACCAGGCAGGACCATTTGTGGATGGGAAAATAAATGAGGAGAGTGTTACTTTTTTGGTAGACACAGGTGCGACAAGATCAACTGTCAGGTCAACAGATGTTAGAAATCTTCCTCTCTCGGATGAAGCAATCCAAGTAGTTGGTGTAGCCAATACGCAAATCAGAACACGTCTTACTGAACCAGTATGAGTACAGATAGGGAAATTTTCAGACATGCACAGATTCATTGTCTGTGACACGAGTCCAGTGAACCTGTTGGGTAGGGACTTGTTGTGCAAGATGAACTGCACAATTTTTTGTACACCGGATGGAATAGCCTTTGAAACCCCAGATGAGGATGTTTTGTACCGAGTGACTCTAGAGAATAGAGAAAGTGAGTTAATTGGTGCATTTGCTGTGTTTAATCCAGAGGATTTGCCTCGAGAGCTGAGAGACACAGTGAAAAGGACAGTTTGGGATTTTACTGGAGAGGATGTGGGATTGATGAATAATGTAGATCCAGTGAAAATTGCAGTGAAAGAGGGAATTACATATCCTAACATTCCTCAATACAAAATGACACCAGAAATAATTGAAGGGATAACTCCTATAATTGAGAAAATGATTCAGCAGGGAGTCCTGAGAGAACTACTGAGTAGTCCGTGTAATTCACCGATAATGGGACTGAAAAAGCCTAATGGGAAATTTAGGATCGTACAGGATTTGAGAAAGGTTAATCAAATTGTGGTGGCATGTTGTCCTATTGTGCCAAATCCATCAGTGATCCTGTATCAAATTCCACATGATGCCGAGTGGTATACAGTAATTGATTTGTGTCATGCGTTCTTTTCAATCCCATTACATCATGATAGCCAGCCGATTTTTGCATTTAGGTTTGGCCAGCGTATCTTAGCATGGTGTCGAATCCCACAGGGGTATACGGAGAGTCCTTCGATATTCAATCAGTTATTGAAGAAATCGTTGGAGAGTTTGATCATGCCTGAGAGCTCAGTACTAGTGCAATACATTGATGACCTACTTGTGGCATCAAAGACACGTGAAGCTTGTGAAGTAGATACCATAGCTTTACTGAATCATCTGGCAGATGGAGGGTTAAAGGTATCTCCAGCCAAATTGCAATTTTGCAAGAAAGAGGTGCATTATCTTGGACACAATATTGAAAAGGGTCTGAGAAAAGTGACGGATGACAGAATCAGAATAATCAGAGAAATGAAAGCCCCAAAAACTCAGAGAGAAGTGAGAATGTTCCTGGGTATGGTGGGTTATTGTCGTCAGTGGATAATTAATTTTTCCTTGATAGCAAAGCCACTGATTAAACTGACAAAAAGTGAGATGACAGATCCATTGGATCTAGATGCAGAACAAATGGCAGCATTTGAAGAGCTCAAAAGTAAAATGTGTGAGGCTCCAGCTTTGGGTATGCCTGACTATGAAAAGGAGTTTGAGCTGTACTGCAGTGAGAGAAATGGATGTGCACTTTCAGTGTTGATTCAGAAACATGGATTACTGAGAAGGCCTATTGCGTCCTTCTCATCGACACTTGACCCTGTAGCTGTGGGTTTACCAGGTTGTCTGAAATCCGTGGCTGCAACATGCAGGAGTCTGGAACAAAGTGAGGGAATCATAATGGGATATCCTGTAAGGGTATTCGTACCTCACAATGTGGCAATTCTTTTGACAAGAAGCAGAACACAGTACATGTCACATAGTCGGTTGACTAAATATGAAAAAGTGATTCTGGGAGCATCAAATGTGACTCTTGAGAGATGTGTGAATGTGAATCCAGCGACACTCTTGCCGGATATTGAAAACGTGGGTGTGAAAATGGAAGATGATCATGATTGTTTGGATGTGCTTGAGTACTGTACAAAACCGAGACCAGACATAAGGGATCTTCCCTTACATGAGAGTGATCATGTGTTGTTTGTGGATGGTTCATGCCTGAGAAATGATGATGGTGTGTTATGTGCAGCATATGCGGTGTGCAAAGTTTCAGAGGTCATGGAAGCATCACCATTGAAAGGAGTGAAGTCTGCACAAGTTGCTGAATTGATAGCATTGACAAAAGCTTGCGAGATTGGGAAAGATTTGAGGACGACTGTGTTGACTGATAGTCAGTATGGATTTGGAGTGGTGCATGATTTTGGCCAGCTTTGGCTACAAAGAGGTTTCTTGACATCGAGTGGAACTCCAATAAAGAATGCTGAAATGATTGGTAAATTGCTTGAGGCGATACAGCTGCCTAAAGAGTTAGCAGTTGTAAAATGTGCTGCCCATGGACCGGGAGAAGATTTCATCACGGTTGGAAATCGATACGCCAATGATGTTGCGCAATACTGCGCCAAGACAAATCAGTCCATTAATCGGGACCGAGAGGGGGAAATGTCTTTTCTCTCTGTGATGTTTACTAATGTCCTAGAAACCTGGGATGAAGTGAAACAGTTGCAAGATGAGGCAGGAGAGTAAGAGAAAAAAGATTGGATTAAGGCAGGATGTGCTCCAAGAGAAACAGACCATGTTTGGGTTTACAGAGATGGCAGACCAGTAATGCCTAACTCCATTTTGTCGTCAATGGCAAGAATGTATCATGGCCAGGGACATTTGGGAAGGGATGCGATGGTTAGGTCATTTAAACAGACCTGGTACAATGCAAAGTTCAGGACAATTGCAGAAAGCATCTGTCAAAGGTGTTTGGTTTGTCAGCAATTTAACACTGGGAAAAAGACAGTGGTGAGTCTGGGAACAATAGGCAGAGAAGGAGGTCCTTTTACAAGAATGCAGATTGATTTCATTGAAATGCCCCAAGTAAACAGACTGAGGTATGTTCTAGTGGTAGTCTGTTTGTTTTCAAGGTGGGTGGAAGCTTACCCGACTAGAAGAAATGATGGAATAACAGTGGCAAAGTTACTGTTAAGGGAATTGATTCCTAGGTACGGGTTTCCAGTAACAGTTGAGTCTGATAGAGGTGGACACTTTCAAAATGAACTCATGGGTTTGATTTGTGAAGCATTGAAAATACAGCAGAAGCTACATTGTGCATACCGACCAGAGGCTTCTGGTGTGGTTGAGCAGATTAATGGCACAATCAAGAACAGGATTGGAAAAATGTGCTTAGCCACTGGCATGAAATGGCCAGATGTTTTACCTCTAGTGCTGATGACTATTAGATCTACTCCAGATAGAACTACTGGTTTGAGTCCGCACGAAATAATAATGGGACGTGCAATGCGCCATGCATTTGTGCCTGTCAATAAGTTGATGACAATAACTGATGACATGATTTTGGATTACTGTAAAGGCCTGGCTGACGCAGTTCATTCTGTGTTTCACCAGGTTGGAGAAGAAGCTACCACACTTGAGAAGAAGCAAGCCCATGATCTGAGTCCAGGTGACTGGGTGAGGATTAAAGTACACAGAAGAAGAAATTGCTTGGTTCCAAGGTGGGGAAGGCCGAGACAAGTTATTCTGACTACGACGACTGCAGTAAAGTGTGCTGGAGTGAGACACTGGGTACATGCAAGTCATACTCTGAGAGTTCCAAACCCAAAAGAAAGGACTGGTAAAGAGTATTTTGAAGAGTCAGATTCCAGTGATGATGAAGATACAGAATCAGTGGGGAAAGAAGTAGGAAAAGCTTCGAATGAACCACTGCGAGTATCAGGGAAAAGATCAGATTCTGTAAGAGAGCCTGAAGTTTCAAAAAGCAGTGAAGGAAAAAGAAAGGAAAAGAGAAATTTCACAGAGACTACTCCTGAATCAGAAGAGAAGGAGATTGAAGAACCACTTGAGATTATTCTTGAAGAAGTAGGGTCAGAAGAAGAAAGAGAGGGACAGATTGCGGAAGACCCCCGAGGAGGTGTAGGGAATATTCTTGATGAGCTAGGTGAAGGGACAAGTAGACAGCAAGAAGATTGCGTGTCGGAGACTCGAGGAGGGACAGAAATAGGGAAATCTCAAACAGTGGTGAAAGAATCTGTGGAAAAGAAGAAGACTGCTAAAAAACGAAAACAAGAGGCACTTGAAACAGAATTGGATGATGAGAATGAACAAACAGAGGGTCGAGTTCTGAGAAAGAGAACTTGGATTGGAGAAAGAAGTAATAAAGAAATAAAGCCGAAAAAGGTGATAAAAGGAGATCGTTGGCCTAACAACAGAGTTAAGAGGCTGAGATACAAAATAATAAGAGCAAGTACATCAAAAGCTGAACAAGTGAATGAAGTTTCGAGTCAAAGTTCAAAAGCTGAAGGAGAAGAATCAAAGGAGTCAAAAGAACCAGTAGAAATAAAAAGAGTAAGAAGACCCAACCAAAAGTACAGATCACCGGAATGGTCTTATGTGGCACTGTCTGAAGGAGGAAAAGAAGAAACAGTGACTCGAGATAATCCGGAAGAGATCTTGAGAGAAGTGGTTGAGGAAGATACTGGTGAAATTCTGAAAGTACTCTTGACTGACATTGGAGAAGAGTCGAGTACTGAGGATTTTGATGTTGGAGATCTAATACAATTTGATGTTGAAGAAATTGAAGTGAAGAATGACAAGTATCCAAACTGAATAAAGGAAGGATTCACTTGGATTAAGTGAACGAAAGGATCATTTGAAAAAAACTGAAACCTGAAGAATTGCTGAAGAATTTAACAGTTATTTAAGAGTTCCAATTTCAGTAGTGGAGTAGTAGAGGCTAAACTAAAGTAGTAAAATGGCTAACATAGAAGATAATCGAAATAGATGTGTCTTCTTTAAAAGGTGGTGTAGAATGTGCTGCTGCTGTACTGGATTATTAATGCTTCTATGGGGTGTTTTAGTTTTATTAGTTACTTTTAAAGTTGAGTTTGAGATGCATACAGAGAATGTGACAAATGTAGAGAAGAATTCGCAAAAGGTAGTTCCAATTAGAATTAGTAATACTTACATACACAAAGATAGGTCAATTAATAACTTTTCTAGTACTGTTTTTTCAAAATTGTTATATGAATATGTGAAAACAATGGAAGTAAGGGATTGCTACGTCTGTATGCAATTACCTGCATCCGTTTCAGAGGGTGTTACTTATCATCATTTACCAGCTACATATGGTATTTCTTGTAGTATTTTAAGTAGTGTTTTTTATTTGTTAGGGAAAGTAGATTATAAGATGTCTAACAGAGATAGTATTTTTGGGCATTTGCCAATGAACAAAGAGCTGAATCCAGCTAAAGAAGCTAACACTTTGGGTGAAATTTTTATTGAAGAAAAAGGATTAACATTAGATTACATTTTTAAGAATAATTTAACTTGCAGTCTGAAATGAGAGGAGAAAGCTTTCCTGGATATGGTAGAGGAAAGGAGATTGAACATGCAGGAGAAAGCAGGAAAATATAAAGTGAGTGAGACAATTTGGGACATTGAGATGGGAAAAGAGTTGAAGAATGGGGCTAGTCCAACTTTAGCTTTAGATGCACCACAGAAGGGTAAACTTTGTATTACAAGAAGGAAATCCCAATATGATACATATTTTGTTGGGACTAGTGAGTGCCATGATACATACTTCATTGCAACAGGTTGGGGTTTCAGAGGTGGAGAAGATACAATTTTTCCAGGAGTGTACTATGTTTGTGGGAACAAGGCTTATTACAAGTTGCCTGACCATTGGTATGGCACGTGTTATGTGGGCCTGGTTTTTCCAAAGATTTTTCATATAGATAAAATAACAGATGTAGAACATATTAATTTACTAATGCGTTTTAAGAGAGAAACTTGGTCTGAAATAGTGGGTGACATTTTTGGAGTTTTGATTCCAGCAGTGGGAATTTCTTTAAATGCTTATGGAATTCGGAAACTGTCCACAGTGGTTGATCGCTTATCGACAAATACCGCTGGAGGGTTTCTTTTGGTGAATACGGAATTAAGTGCCGTACGTGCCATGTCTATGCAAAATCGACTTGCCCTTGATATTCTATTGGCCAAGGAGGGTGGAGTCTGTGGAATGCTGAAAGTTCAACATTGTTGCACTTACATTCCAGACGAAAGCAAAGACCTGAAGGTCTATATCAAAAATATTACTGATTTGCATGAAGAATTAGTACCACTTGAAGCTGAGAATTTATGGACTAAAATAGCTAATAAAATGATAGCTGTTAAGGATTTTATTGCAAAAATAGGTAGTACTATTATAGGTAGAATATTGTTTCCTTTAACTTGTATAATTGTTGCTTTATTGATAATAAGATTAGTGTGTGTGTGTTGTAAAAACAGGGGAGGGAGGAAGAAATTGAATAAAGAGAAGAAAAATAAGAGGTTGAAAAGAGAACCTCAAGAAATTGAATTAGAAGAATTGAGGGAGAGTGTTTACTTAGAGACAAAAAGGGATGATGAAAGAGTGACTGGTGTGTAATGTTGTGTAAGGGGAAAAAGACATTTCCGATTTCTCCTAAAATGGGACTAAATTTTCACAAATTTTTTTTTTGGGTTTATTTGGTGATAAAATCACCAAAGGGGGGATTGCTGGAGCAGAGTTTTCTGTTTGAAAATTCGTTGGTTTTTGAAGCTCTGGTATTTCTATTTTGTCATATTAATTTTATTAATTACTAGCAATTAATTATTTGTCTTGTGCAAGTGTGTTCATATTAATCAATTCGTTTGTCCTAATAAGAGAGAGTTACACGTGGGTGCGCATAAATGTGCTGTTTAACAATAACGTGCGTGTTTTCATGTTTAAACGTTGCTATGTGCTGTTTATTTTTGAGCACAAAACGCTTTCCGAATGAATGCTTTTCTATGTTGCAAGTGCTAGATAGATGCATACACATAAGGGTATTAGTGGGGTTAACACTGTTTAATCACTATGCTGTGGTAACGTTGTTTTTGTTTCTTTTGATTAAGATGGTCTATTGTGGCCTATGGTGGCCTAGTTAAAGATGGCCGATTTTGTAAGCCTGGCCTCGATTTGAAAGTAGAAAACTGTGATGGAAGAGAGCCCTGCTGAATATGGTCCTGAAGTCAGCTGACCACAGTCCTTGCTTGCCTTGTGAAAATTTTCCGTGAGGACATCAGCAGCCTGGGTAATCTTCGAGTGAAATGGAACGTCCTTGGCAGCCTTGGGAAAACAAAGGAGCCTTAGAGAAAGACTCTGAGCATTGGTCTCATTGCCGAGGAGAAGTAGAACTAACAAGATACATTTGTGATTCTTGGTTCCTGTTCCGTAGTCTTTATTTTGTGATTTTTCCTGAGCGGAGATTTTCGAATGTAGCAATGTTACATCCTTTCCTTCTCGCTCTGCTCAGCGGTCCAGCGGACATTACAACTTTTCTATGTATCTTTCTTTTGTTCAATTTATTATAAAAACTGTTAGCCTAGAGAGGGTTCCCACCTCCTATTTTGCCACTTGCCATTTGCCTTTGCCGCGTACCGAATCTGCGTTGCTGAGGATTGATGCTGAAGGGACTTCGTCTTGAGAGACTTTACCGAGAGACTTGTCCTGACCCGTACTGACATTTAGCTAGAATAGGTAACTATGAGAAAAATGATTTATGCTGCTTGATTTTCTTTGACTAATTTTAGATAAAGCAATATAATTTGAATATGGTGTTGGATATTATTTCTTGTCAATTATTGTGTATTATATTTTGATTATTGCTGTATAGGTTGTATAGATTATGTTTATGGACAGTCACAATAACTAGGTCTTATCGACCTCGATATAGATGCAGGGTGATTAGGAGCTTTCTTTCCACAGGTTTATTGCTGCTGGTAGAGTATTTGAGCGTATGTTAGTGAAATGGGCCCTAGCGTATGATGAATGTATGTGCGTGTAACTGTGAGATTACTCTATCTGTGGTAGTGGGAATATTATACACACCCTGATCTCTATCACCACCACCATTCATGCTGCATCTGGCCATAGAACAGGGGTATATGGCACCCCACAACCTCCTTCCTAGGAACGAAAGTCCCCGGGGAGGGGGTATCTCACCACACAGTGACCAGCACCAACCTAGCATGGGAAGGACTAGTTAAGATAGCACCTAAACTTGTGCTTTACTCCCTGCTGCTGACCTACCCATACCATCCCCTCACACCAGTCACAAGGCTGCATCCTAAGATATGCTCCGAAAAAAAGGCCTGCACACCTTGGGAGACCTCTATCACAAGGGTATAAATAGTGATCGACAGGAGCTTCTTAGTGGGGATAACGTCTCTCCGTTGGAGGTCTTTTTATGTTTCAGGCTGAAGCATGAGATCAGGGCCAACATCCCTGGATTCCAGCAGGAGCCCCACACGCTGGATACATTGCACACTCTGTTGAAAATGGCGGGGCCAACACACGCCGTATCCAGAATTTACCGCTCTGCACTACTAGAGTGACCACAGGCGCAGCATGGGGCTACGGAGGCTTGGAACCACGACTTTGACAAGCTACTGACAGACAAAAAGTGGGTGTACTGTTGTACGCAGACAGAGGCCATCCCGGCAAGCAGTCGTTTGCGGATCGTACATTTTACATTTTTACATAGAGTTTATTATACACCTATGCGCCTATGCAAATATAAATTGAGGGACGATGACCGCTGTGAAAGGTTCCGGCAGGAGGGAGCGGGGTTTTGCACCTAGCATGGCAGTGTGGATAGGTACATAGCTTTTGGCAGGAAGGGATAGCTACCGTATCCTCAATGGTTGGTTCCTCTTTTCCTGTGTCACTGGTACTTGTGTTACTAGGCTACACGGCGGACTGACAGACGCCACATAGGAACAGAGGGCCCGATTCACAGAACTAACTTAAGACAAAATCCTAAACTTACTACCATTTTCGTATTCACAGAAGGCACTTACTCATTTTGGTATTCACAGAAGACACTTACTCACTTCGGTATTCACAGAAGTTAGGAGTCCAACTTTAGGACTCCTAAATGCCTTCTGTGAATACCGAAAGTCTTAAAATTAGGATTTTTCTCAGTTTAGGAGTCCTAAAGTTAGGACTCATAACTTTACTACTACTAAACTGAGAAAAATCCTAATGTTAAGGCTTTCGGTATTCACAGAAGGCATTTAGGAGTCCTAAAGTTAGGACTCCTAACTTCTGTGAATATCGAAATGAGTAAGTGCCTTCTGTGAATACCGAAATGAGTAAGTGCCTTCTGTGAATACCAAAATGGTAGTAAGTTTAGGATTTTGTCTTAAGTTAGTTCTGTGAATTGGGCCCCTTGTTTCAGTGATCCTATTACTGGCGAAACGTAAGGTTGCATGCAGATGGGGCAGAGGGTGAGCCCCTAAATTTAAGGACTGGCTATCAGACATTATTTACTGTAAAAAGCAGCTATCAACCTATGCGGACCTCCAGCCTGCCTCATCCTGCCACAGAGATATTTGGGAACCCCTATTAGTGTATTTGCGCGAACATTCCGATTGAGACTGCATATGCCTGCTTTGATCGGTATCACAATTAAGGCCTTCCATGTTAAGACGCAAATAAGGTACAAGAAACTAGTCTGCTAACAATGTTATATATTACGCAGTAATGGAAGAACGGCTGTATCCATTGTGTTGCAAACGTGCTTGGTAGAACTCTGTGTTCATTTGATGCTGTATGTAAATGTATTCTTTCGCTCTGCTGTAGATACCATTCTAAGTATGGAATTAGAATGATTGTAGGCCCACTTAACTCGCTTTGGGGCATATTATCAAGAAACGGCGTTAAATTTATAGCCGCTTTAGCGGCAGAAAACTACTGCTAAAGCGGCGATAATGGGCTTGATAATATGCCTGTGAGAATTCCCATAGAAGCCCATGTTCTGGTGTGAACATGGGCTTCTATTGGAATTCTCTGCTGCAGTCACTCCGTCTCAGGAATGCCATAATCAACTTGAATTTGATGGAACAGGAGCACCCCCTCCGCATCAAATAAATGACCCATTGCAAGGCATTCAGAATGGCGACACTTTGCGAACCGCTCATCGCCCACCCCGGGGCGAGTTCTCGGATATCCAGTAGTGGAGTCACGGGAGAAGGGAACGTGGTCAACCTATGTTGGGTGCTGGTCTGGCCCCATGCCACCATTGTTGCCTGTGTGATGAGGGAGAGGTACAGATTTTGCGGTCTGTGTAGTTTCTTTAGGAAGAGGACGATAGGCAGAGATGTACCTGCCACCGCTCTATCTAGGAATAACCAAGGTTTCTCTGATTCGGCACGGTTCCATTCTACTAGATATCTCAGTTGCGCTGCCTGATAGTACAGTTGGAGATTGAGAATCCCTAGCCCTCCCTCGCTAGTTGGGAGGAAGCTAATGGCTTTCTTCATCCGTGGTCTCCGTCCCTGCCATATAAATTGCAATATCTTCGACTGCTACTTATGGATCATATCCATGGGCAGCTGTAGAACAGGGTCTGGAATAAGTACAGTATCTTTGGGAGGACCATCATTTTAATAGCTGCCATTTTGCCTAACCACCAAATCTGATGGTGTTACCACCTTTGGATGACATTGCGCATTTTTCTGTGGAGTTTGCATTAGTTAATGGCGGCTGTGGGCTGCGTGGGTAATGCTAAATTAACTCCCAGGTAGGAGATGGTGCTGTACGACCACTGAACGGGATGTTGCTTTTTAAATTGTTCCACCATTTGAGGTGGAAGAGAAAGGCTAAGTGCTACAGATTTCTCAACATTTACTTTGAAACAAGTGCCCTTCCAATCATTTCCAACTCCCCAAGAAAGGCAGCCAGGGATGTTTCCAGTTTGTCGAGCGTCACTAGGATGTCGTCCACATAGAGACATATAGTGTGTTGGTCTCCCTCAAAAGGCACTCCGGTGATGTCTGGATGATTTCGAACTCTCTGAGTTAACAGCTCCATTTATAGAGCAAACAACAAGGGTGACAACGGGCACCCCTGTCGTGTGCCTCTACCTATCCGGAAGGGTGCCGACGTGTAACCATTGGTCCTAAAAGTTGCTGTAGGGAAGCGGTAGCAGTTCAATATCTGGATCCTTATCTACTCCCCAAGGCCAAAATGAATCTGTACTTGTTCTAGGTAGGGCCAGTGTACTCTTTCGAAGGCCTTTTCTGAATCTATTGCCAGGAGCATATAGTTGCCGAAGGCTCTAGATGCTTTCTCTGTGAGGTGTAGCATGTGTTTGGTGTTGTTACTTGTCTGCCTCTGAGGGATAAAGCCTGCTTGGTCGGGTTCGACCAAGGCGGGCATGTAGGGTCTCAACCTGTGAGCTAATATTCCTGTGAAGAGTTTAAAATCTACATTTTAAAGTGAGATAGGCCGATACGAGCTACATTGTGTTCGGTCCTTGCCCGTTTTGGGGATGATTGTTATTGAGACTGCTAGCATCGAGGTAGGGATTGTGCTGGGTTCCGTAAATGTATTAAAAAGCAGTGTTTCAAGAGAAGTGCCACCACAGGGCAGACAGTTTTAAAGAAGGCCGATGTGAAGCCATCTGGGCCTGGGGATTTTGCCGGCTTTAGCCGGGAGATTGCCAAAATTACTTCTTCAATACGGATCTCTCCGTCTAGTTGTTCAGTTTGCTCTAGGGTTAGCACGGATGTCTGGGCCTCTTGCAGATATTATCTGCTCTCCGAGCTATCCAATGTTTGGTTCAAGTATAGGTGCGAGTAAAAGTCATTGAAGACCTTGACGATTTCAGTGTCTTCCGTCACTAAGTCCCCCCATTTGTGTATCGATTGGATGCCTTGCTTCTGCAGACTCTCAGCGAGATCACAACCGCAGCATGGTCTGAGAGTGTTCCTGTAAGGATCTCCTTGTCTAATGCAAGTGTGAGTATGTCTTTAGTGCCCAGAAGGTAATCCAGCCTGGCACATATTTTGTGTGCGTTAGAATAAAAGGAGTTTTCTCTGGCTTGGAGATGGAATACCCTCCATAGATCCATGAGTCCCAGCTCCCTCAACCAAGTTTGGCCTTCTTTGGACAATGCTTCCGCCTGTCCATGTCGCTGTGCTGATCTGTCTATGGTGTTATCAAAAACCAGATTGAGATCCCCCAACACTATTTTACATTCATTCGTAGACATTGCCTCTGACAGCACCACTTGGAAGAATTTCTCCTGCCCCTCATTCGGAGCGCATACTGATCCTTCTATCAATACTCCAGTGTGAATCGGTAGGTGAGGAGCCACCCCTTAATTTTGGCTTCCTTATGCACCAGCCTCTGAAGGCTTGGGACTCCAAAATAGCCAACCCAGCGTTTTTTGTAGGGCATGAACAGAAGAGTTGAATGGGGAATGTGGGTGATCGGAGATGGTGACAGTCTCTGGCCAGGAGATGTGTCTCCTGTAAGTGACAGATATCTTCCTTCGTGTTTCCCAGATAGGATAATACAGCCCTATGTTTCACCGGGTGTTGAGTCCCCTCACGTTGAAGGTGAGGATTCTAAGATGGATGGATTGCATTTGTTTCGGAAGAAGTTGTAGCTGTTATGGAAGCCCTCTGTTCTAGTTGCTCGGGCTGTCCTCTTTCCATTCTCTGGGGGGTCTTGTCTGACCCTTAAGTGTCTTGTGTTGTGTAGCTGCAAGGTGAATGGAGGACCTCTAAAACAACCCTTAAGAACTCTATGAAAAAATAAACTGGAAAAACACTAAATGTGTTCAAAGTCAGTCCTACAGCCATACTTTCCTGCCAGGCAATGTACTTGGGGTCCATAGTGTGGCCATTCTCCCAATATCCCCCCTGCCTAACGCCCGCCCGCAAACTCTACAGAGCGCAATAGCCCTCTTGATGTGTTTAACCATATTTTGCCTTTGCCAGCGCTGCGGGGATAAACTCTAGTGCATCCTGTTGCCCTTTCGCTATATCGGCCTGGTCCGTTTTTCTCACGATACGTCTTGGTCCCTGTTGCCTCCATCGCAGTTGTCACTCTCCTCTGGTGGGGGGCTGGGCCCTCCTGCTACCATTCACTTCGGGAGGCTCCAGTCCCAGCAGCTGGCATGCCTCTGAGAGAGATCGCAGTTGATGAAGTTTGCCTCCTCAGCGAAAAATGAGACGGAAGGGATGATTCCATGAGTATGCAATGTCTTGAATACACAGATATGTGGTAACTGGGGGAAATTCGTTTCGCTTCTGCAGCGTGAGGGAGGCAAGGTCCTGATACAGTGTTGGTGTTTGGTCCTTGAAGGTAAATGGATACATTGCTCGAGCTTTACACAGTATCTCTTCTTTAACTTGAAAGCCGTGGACACGGACTAGTATGTCCGTGGGAGGTGCCTTGTTGGAGTGGATTGGGCCCACCCTGTGTGACCTGTCTAATTTGATCTCTGCGTCCTAGGGGTTGCCGAGAACATGATTAAATGGGTCCCGCACAAAGCCAAATATATCCCCACATTCCGCTTTTGATGCCACTCCTCGGATGCGAACATTGTTCCTTTGGGACCTATTCTCGAGATCTTCAAGGTGAGATTGTAAGTCTATGTGCTGGCCGTGAAGTCGGAGCACCTCTTGCTGGAGAGCAGCCATTTCCTCATCGCGACTTTCTCCTTTTTTTTCCTGTGTCGCAACTCTGTCCCCAGGAGCGTCCACATATTTTCTGATCTCTTTGATGTCCTGCATGAGGTCTTTCTTGACTGTCTGTAGATCCTCCCATAGCATCAAGAACAGTGACCCCAGGAAACCGTGAGTTACTGGTTCTTCCATCGAGTTATATACCTGTGTGCGGGTTGTCTCCACAGTTGCGGGTGTGTCCGACATGTTGCTTCCAGTGGGCCGTTGTCGTTTGTCGTTGCTTATGGTTTCTCTTGCTGTCAGTTTTGTGGGTTGCTTATGATATATCCTTCGACCTGCACAAGGGGCCTGTTGTCTGGGTCTGCTCTGGCTTGGGTTGCAGGGATCAGGTTTATGCATGTTCTGAGGTGCTGCTTTGATCCTCAGGCTGAACTGTGATCGTCTTTTACCAGGTTTCCTCTCCCCGGGCTGCACCCCAGGCTTGGTAGGTTTCCCCTTGGCCCGCCTCTGCTTTAGCCCCTCTTCATTTTGGTGTGGTCAGTACATGGCCGTCATTCCCCAGCTCTGTTCCACCCCTCTGCTATGGTCTAGTTGGTGCCTGGGTGATATCCTCCTGTCCTCGTCCACTTGACAGAGGGAGTAATTGCCTAGGCCTGTTCTACTGTAGATTGTGGGGCACTCGGTTTTCCGAGTGAGGTCTTGCCGAGAGGCTTGATGGTTGAGGCTATGGTCTCTCTTCTGGTTGCTGCTACCTCTGTGCGTGGTCTCTGGGTCGTGTGAGTCCCATGAGCCTACTCATCACTTGTGGGCTGGCGTGTGGTCGGCTTCTCAATCGGGCCTTTCTATGGATCCACACCTCCGGGGCTGTCGTTCGCCTCTGCTATCACAGCGGTGTTGGGCTTTACTGCTGCCGGACTCCCGCTTCTGATTCCATTCCAATCCTACCGGCTTCACTCTATATTGGGCCAGAGTGTGGGGTTCAGGCGTGTCTCTGATATGAGTCCCCATTCGCCCTCACTGGGCCGCGTGTGAATTCCCTGTGCCCACTCTCTAGGCTAATGTGCGTTCGATGTCTCTATCGGCCCCTCTATGCCGCTCCCCCTCGGGGACGGTCGCCCGCCTCTGTTACCACAGCAGCGTGGGGCTTTGCAGCTGCCCGAGTCCCTCACCTGCTTCCAATTCCTGCAATCCGCACTCAGTATGGTGCCTGGGTGCGGGGTTCAGGTGTATTTCTTCTATGGGCCCATTCTCGCTCCCTACCGTCATCAGCTCCGGCTGCGCTCCTCACCTTGAAGGGCACTAATTGGTGCCCCCGATTCCCTGCCAGCGCGGTTGGTACCCGCTGCACATCTCGGCGGGGTCTGCCTCCGCGATTTAAGCAGGCTCCGGTGTCTCGGGCACGTGTAACTGCTAGACTTCTTTTCCTCTCTTTCAGCTCTCGGCGGAGGCCTTGGCTAAATCGCAGACACAGAGGGCACCTCCCTCAAATCTCCCCTCCTGCTACAAGGGCCAGCCTCCAACCTCGCGCTCAGAAGGCCGCTCCACTTTTCCGTTCACTCCGTCTTTACGCTTCCTCGTGGCTACATGCTCCTGTGGCGGGACGGGAACACTCCGTTTATGCGCCTGCAAGTAGTTCCGATGTTCTGGGTGGCTTTTCACCCAGGTTGGTGCATTATACTGGCAGTTATGTGGTTTTCTGGCCAGCGGCGTTCAGGAGAAACAAAGCGAAGTGTCTTTGCTGCCTTCTTGGCCCCCTGCTTGTCTTTTAAAAGCAGTACAGCTCTTATACTCGGGCACCTGGGCAAGAGTAAGAATTGGAGATAGTTCCTTCTTGTCCAGAAAAATTGAAAACTTCCAGGGCTTAAAGCAAGGGTGCGTGCTTGCACTGTGCCTCTTTAACCTCTTCCTGGCTGACCTGATCACAGCTTTGGACAAAGTAAACGCACACACCCCAAACGTAGGAGATATGTGCATCTTGAATCTTCTGTATGTAAAAAGGAGGCCTGCAATGTCTCACTGACAAGTTATCACATTGCTCAACTGCCAATGGGATGTCAATAAAAGAGAAGAAAACTTAGGTCATGGAAGTGAGCAACAGGGTATGGAAAAATGCACAAATAATACTTAGTTACAAGGTCGAATGCTGGAGTTTGTAAAAACCTACAGATACCAGCTCATCCTCTCCCTCACCAAGGACCCTCACACCGCCAAAACCAACATCCACGAGGGTATGAAGGCAATCGCCGACTGGATGAGGAGCAGCCGTCTGAAACTGAACTCGGACAAGACGGAGGTCCTCATCCTCGGACCCACCCCCTCAGCTTGGGACGACTCCTGGTGGCCGACCGCTCTGGGGACAACACCGACACCCACCGACCACGCACGCAACCTAGGATTCATCCTCAACTCCTCCCTCTCCATGTCCAAGCAGGTCAACGCCGTCTCCTCCTCCTGCTACAGCACCCTACGCATGCTCCGCCGGATCTCCAAGTGGATCCCGACCGAAACAAGAAGAACAGTGACTCAGGCCCTCGTCAGCAGCAGACTGGACTACGGCAACACACTCTACACAGGAATCCCAGCCAAACACCAACGGCGGCTACAACGCATCCAAAACGCCCCTGCCCGACTGGTCGTCAATGCCCCCTGCCGCAGCCACATCACCCCCCTCCTGAGAGACCTGCACTGGCTCCCCTTCGACAAGAGGATCACCTTCAAGCTCCTCACCCACGCACACAAAGCACTCCACAACGCCGGACCAGCCTACGTAAACAGCAGACTCAGCTTCTACACCCCCACCCGCCAGCTCCGCTCCGCCAGCCTCGCCCTCGCAGCTGTCCCCCGCATCCAACGTACGACCGCCGGCGGCAGATCCTTCTCCTACCTCGCCGCCAAGACCTGGAACACCCTCCCAACCCACCTATGACAGACCCAAGACCTACTCGCCTTCAGAAGACTCCTCAAGACCTGGTTCTTCGAGCAGTAGCGGCACCCCTCCCCCCTTCCCCCCTCCCCTCAGCGCTTTGTGACCCTCACGGGTAAGTAGCGCACTTTACAAGTACCCTGATTGATTGGAGTAATATTTGACTTCAAGGGCTCCTTCCTTCAGCATTAGCTGGACCTGCAGGGGAAGGGCAACAATCTACTTCTTGCATTCCGTACTCTACAGAGATCCCTAGATGGCCCGAACTAGTTGCCATTGCTAAAGGTAATAGCACCAAAACTACCACAGAGTATCTCCATTGGATACAAGGTTGAGATGTGACAATTTCAACTACGATCATCACAAACATATTTGGATTGCTCTTTTGTGTCCCGCTCAATGCCTCGTCGGCCCAGATAAAACTCAAATTTGGTATATTAAGCTAAACAATTGCAAGGAAAGGAGCCTACATTATATTATGGAAGAAAATGAAATCACTGACATCTAATCAGTAATGCCAGGCTCTCTGGCAAGAAGTTCAAACAAGCACAAACACGCCTTCCCAGTAGTACCTAGGCCAGGTGATTGACGATCTGGCTCTTCGACTGCTATGGGAAAGTTCTCTGCCTCCAGTCATTTAAAAAAGTGATTAATGGAGTTCTAAATACAGTATCTGTGTGAAACGGCAAAGAGGGCCTCTCAACAAGATTCCCTGCATGGATGATTTTAAGCAAATATAAATCTCTTACGCCGGAGCCCAATCTAGTAGCCGGGTGGTCCAGGCAGCTAAAAGAGTTTTTATTAAGCACTGGTTTGGTCTCCTTCCACACCGTGCACTTGCTCAGGACCACCAATAACGTTCATTGCAGACTGTGCAAATCTGGGGAAGAGAACATTATCCACATAATGTGTCTGTGTCCCAGCCTGCTGTATGAGAGGAAGAGGCTGCTCAGAGCACTTTTTGATCAACGAGGTATTCCCCCATGCAGACAGGCCATAATCGCATGCCTTAAGGCAACGGACATTACCTTGAATAGTAACTTTTTTAAATCGAGTTTAATGCTTTATTAGAATCTTGCTTTTAAAAGAGAACTGCAATGTCTGGAATTTTTATATTTGATTTTGATACTTTTCTGTTTTAGGGAGTGTGCCATGTGGTTTTATAAAGAAATGATGATTGCTACCATTGTTTATAACAATTTATAACAACAAACTCAAGCTGGGCACGAGAGTCGCAGCTTAGGACATGATCTATTTATGTTAACAGACATTTGCACTTTAAGCATCTTAACATACCTTCCCATGTTAATTAACGTTTGCACTCTAGACCATATATTCTGAGCCTTATCTGCTGCTTCTGTGTTTTACAAGACAACCAGAATGTAAAAACAAGCATTTGCAATGCAATAGGTCTCGCATTTGCGAGAGTTTAAGCTATTAGTGTTGTAATTGATAATGCCTTTTATTTATGTTTTAAAACCCAAAACATAAATAAAAGGCATTGTCATCTACAATGCTAATAGCTTAAACTTGCACCAATGCCAGACCTATGGATTTGCAAAGGCTTGTTATATAGTGTGAAGGAAGGTATCAAAGCACTTTACATGAGTACTAGTTCCTTTACAGAAGTGTGCCCTGAATCACAGGATGTAGAGCCCCCGCAGAGACTCGAACCTGGATCCCCAGCTTCAAAGGCTGGGCACAAGCCCTTACTTCACATTCTCGCTGTTGACTTTTGCATGTGCCATTCTGCCGGTCACTGTGTTTTGCTGGTAACTCCGAGAGACATGAACAGTGGATTCAGGGTCTATACCTTCGCTCGCGCTATATAAAAATGCAAAAAAAGAAGGAATGATCTGGTGAACGTGCACTGTGCTGCCGACAGTATTAACGCCTAAAAGTTGCCACCTGGGCACCTTGTATACCCCAGACGGTCACACAAAAGTCACCATTAGTATATTTCTGGTAAATTATGTCTTTAGTGAGATGCAGATCAAAAACATATGTCTGCCGCCTCTTTCCCCCCAACCCACTCACTCACCGAAGCCACATCGCCCTCACATGCTTTATTTGTATTCAATTCACTGGTGGCTCATGTCTTTTATTGTTTAAACACTAGACAGAGTGCATCTTTTCACTTGCCCCACTTCTCGAACCTGCAAGCACTTCTCCATTCATTCCTATTTTTTTGCATTTTTATATAGCACGAACAAAGCTACTAGAGCGCTTTCCATTACAGAAATGTGCCCAGAATGTAGAGTTGAGCCCTGTTCCCCAGCTTTAAAATCCGGCGCACTAGCCGTTACTCCACATCCTCTAAAGCAAAACTTCTTTGACACGAACACTACTCCAGAGCAAAGAAAATAACACAATTACCCCTCACAAAGGCGAGACGTATTGGCTTTGCCAATGCTCGTTTCTTGTAGGCAATCACGGTAGCTCAGTGAGTAAGAGGAAAAAGAGAGAGCCGTTGAAATGCAAATGCAGAACCTAACTGCCAATAGATTAACATTAGCATTCCTTGGAAAAACAAAAAAAATTGCAATCAATGCGAGCAGTGTATGAAAAGACAAAGAGAAAGGAAAAGCAACGTTCGAAAACCCTGAGGGGAGTTTGGTGTGACTTAGGCAGGCGACCTAACCTACAACACCACTGAGATGCGCCTTGTCATGAACAAGATCAGTGGAGGCTGCCCCGCCAGTGTTGAAATGTGTTGTAAAACCGCAAACAATCCCTTTCAGCAACCGAACATTTGCCTGTCTCCATTTTAATATGAAATGTTGTGCTGATGAAAGAAGAAATACCGTTGTACAAATCTTATCAATGTAATTGTGTTTTTCTGGTTAGTGGCTACTTTAATTTATGTATTTATCCCACCACTTATGGACTTAAAGTGCTTTAACAAACGAGTTACGTCCCGTTTACGAGGGCCAGGCCACACAAAGGCCAGCACAATCCAGCTGATCTTAACTTATTGTCCTAAAGCGAACAGACTGTGTGTCTTGCTTTAGCTGCACTGACAGAGGATTCCACCTAATAAAAGATGCAACACAAAACGACCGCTGCCCCAGGGCCACAACATGACTGCTTATCTCTAGAGAGGATTACATTTCTGCAAAGTTCAGAAGTCAGGGTAGAGGAGGGTTTATACTAATGGTAGCAAGATACTCAAGTGTCGACCATTGCTTAAGTTGGACTGGCGTCAGGCAATTTTATTTACACATTTAGACCAAGCAAACAGGGCAAAAACAACCTATGCATCCACGGACTAGCGCCCCCTCGAACAAAGGTGCAAACGCGACTATGGTCTTTCAACTCTCTGTCGCACCGAATGCACCGAAAACCGCCGTCTCGGCAGGTTACACAACAGAAACCTCTTAAAAACCAAGCATTTGCAATGCAATGGGTCTCGCATTTGTCAGAGTTTGAGCTATTGGCATTGTAAATGGCAATGCCTTTTATTTATGTGTTTTGAAAACCTGCAGCGGGGCGTAAACATGCATTTTGTGCTTATATAGTCGTTGCTTACGAGAAGCAAGGCTGGCAGCAAAAGAGGCGCGGTTACTGTCTGCATTGCTTCTCATAAGCACGCACTATAAGTACAAAGTGCGTGTTTACGCACCACTTGCAGGCTTTCAAAACACATAAATAAAAGGCTGTGGCATTTACAATGCCACTAGCTCAAACTGTTGCATTGCAAATGGTTGTTTGATTAAATCTCCACACTAAGGAAAGGCATCCAAGAGTGTTTTTCCTTGCACTCTAAGTGATCTGCTCCTCCTATGCATTGTCTTATGAACTATGGTTGGCAGATGGTTTGCACATTGGCTGACCAGAGATCTGTGAATTGCTGGAACATATTTCCATGTACCATATGGTCCTAGAATGTTGAGTGTCAATAAAGGAATTTTAAGTGATTATTTCCAGTTCAGAGACACACTTGCTAACTAATTGTGGGTATGTTGCAGAGTGACAATGTGTGGCTCATATTCCAATGATCAAGAGACATCTGGAATGAATTACCTGCTTGGAGTAGTTTTAGGACTGAATATTATTGACAGCTGGAAATTGGTTCATTTTACCATTGCATGTGCATGTGTCGGGGCGAGGTAGAAGGGAAGATATTTTCCATGTTGCTCAGATTGCTTGCTGGATGTGAGGCTGTCCATAAGGCTGGAGGCCCTGAAAATGAATTATCTGTGGCACCAACCTATAGCAGAAATTCTTTTCTGGTGTCATTGAGACATAGAAAGCTCCCTGTAACCTGTGAATTACGTGAGAGACTATAAGAGGCAATGTTCTTTCTATATCGTGTTACTGGTTATAGAATTGATTTCCAAGCAGATTCCAATGCAATGGGAAAGTGATCAAGTTCTGCAGTGTACTAGAAACCGCCCGTTCAATGTATGCTTCCACTGGAGGCTAGACAATAGGCTGTACACTCAGTCACCTGGCACTTGCATAATGCTAACAGGTGTGGTGCAGTGGCCTGAGCGGCTGACTCAGAGTGCATGGCTCTTGCTTCGATCCCGGTGTCTACGGCAGCTCAGCATGATGTGACTCTGGGCAATAGCTCACTTAATCTCCCCTACGGCACCCAGGGCCTCAAAACGCTTACCAGTGATATGTTTGCTCTTTACAAATAGGAATTATTCCTGCTTACCTTGTCAACACATTTGTGCTTGTTAAAAACTGTTTTCACAATATGATAAAAAAAGAACTGAAGTTTAAATTCCGCTGGTCTCCTGAGCTGTAGGGGCACTGGAATACAGGAGACGCTAAACTGAAGAGTCTGGCTTGTGCACACACGTGGACAGTGCCACCTGAGCTCCTCAACAGGCAACCAGAGCAGTAGTATCCAGGGGGGCAGAGGAAGAGATGGCCAAATGAAAAACTTAAATCAACTGAGCAGAGAATACAATGACACTGAAATCCGACGACAGCTCCCGCAACTTGAGACTCCAAGCTTCCAGGGATCTCGCTTCTGTTGGTGTCGATCTCGCAGCGCTTTCGGAATATAGGCTTCCTTTTAGATTCTGATGCTGCTTTTGGTTGCGTTTCTTAATTCATCTACAGAACCATGAAATCCCAGGTAAGGTTTACAGATTTTAAATGACCATTTACACATGTTTTGGCTCACAATCAACCGAAAGATGTTTTAACAAAGAATTGCGATTCTGAGCACTTCGGAGACGCACACAGTATCAAAGCCTGCAAAATAATTTCAGTATTGTAAACAAATAGACTGTCTTGGCAACTGTTATTTCGAACTTTCAATAGAGTTGGACTACTTTTAACAAATTTCAATGGACCCCCAGTGCATTTCAGGGTCTCTTCATCAGGAGTACGGAGCATTGATGTCAGGCGCGAGTTAGAAAGTTAACAGACTTCAAAATAACGGGTAATTAAATTGGGCCTAATGAACAACAAGAACCTAACAACAAGAAAGTGAACGAGTGGTGTGCGCTCGATGGGAAAAAAAATACGAGACTGCTCTGTCTCAGAGTCTGGGAGGGCTGCTTGCTCGGCGGTTTTATTTGTGTTGGTTCAGCTGGTGAGGAGTGAAAGATTGCACCGGGCCTCTTGTTAAGAGCCTTTCATGCGTATCTGACAAATGGCGGTTTACATTCTGCTGTTTTGCTTTTTAAGTACAAATGAAAATGCTTTGTAAAAATATATTTCATGTCGGTACATGGAATGCATTTTTACGAAGCATTTTCATTAGTACTTAAAAAACGAACCAGCAATTCATTCCAGTATCAACACAAATGCCAGTCCACGGCAACGACAGCTGCGAGGAGCAGGGCAGGCACAGACAGCAGTGTCCCCTGCTCTGAGGCCTAGCTCTGCTGTGAGGCTGCTGGAGCCCTGTGACTGATTGGGAGGGGGGAGGGAGTCTCCAATTACAAAGGCAGGCTACAGGGTGCAAAACAGATGGCACACTGCACTTCAATTAAAAGAAGTGCAAGCAGAGCGAAATAACATTGTAGTTAGGCGCCGCTGTATTGGGACTACAAGGAAGTTAACAAATCACCAACAGCCAACAGAAAGGGAGATAACACCAACACTACCACAACTAAGCCAATAGCAAGCGGAAAGACAGATTACATTAAATTTAACCCAACATACAGATTACTTTATGTCTCGCTGAGACAGCTCATGCATGCGCTGCCAAGGCGAGATCTAATGATAGAAATGTCACATTTTATTGATACAATTGTAAATCATTTTGATAGACATTTTAATAGACTTAAATGTCTAAATAAAGTATTGTTATTCTTCTAGTGTGGCTTAGAGTGGCATGGTGTAGAGTGGCGTAGAGTGGAGTGGCCTAGAGTGGCAGAGAGTAGAGTTAGTAGTGTGGAGTGTCTTTGTGGGACGTAGAGTGGCATGGAGTAGAGTGGCGTGTTGTAAATTGCCATGGAATGGTGTGAAGTAGAGTGAGGTGGAGTGGAGCAGAGTGGCATTGAGTCGAGTGACATTGAGTAGAGTGGAATGGCGTAAGCTGGAATGGAGTGGAGTTAAGTGGAGCGGCATGGTGCAGAATGGAGTAGCATAGAGTAGAGTAACGTAGAGTAGAATCGGTGTGGGTATAAAAATAATAATAGAGGCTGCAGATCGGTTGAAAACAACATAAGTACAAAGCTGTATGCCTGTGTTAAAAGTAGGGAAGCACATTACAGGTCCAAGAATAATACTGCAACGCTTATAAAATAAAATAGTGTGTTGCAAAAAAGCAAGGGAGAACAAAAATGAGGCAGAACACATGTACCTGGTCCATGCTCCAGGAAGAAGTAAGCATAAAAGAAAATAAGGGAAGCTTACGTGAGATAAGCAATCGGAAGATTTCAAATAAGAGTGACAACAAATACAACAAATGGCATGCTGTTTGCTGGTTGTAAGCCAACTGAATTACAAACAATACAGCTGGCAGCACAGTGTATGCTTTGTGTGCAGACAAGACCCAAAAAAACAGACAAGCACTCGGCAGAGTTAAAGAAAATGGGAACCTGCTTTGATTTTGCCACTAGTCTCAGAATTATTTGAAACAACATCTTGAATCACTTAGGGTGGATGGCATTACTGAAGAAATCTAACTTACTCAGATAGACTGCATTGCCTTATGAAGCAACATTAGCAAATTCCACAACAGCAGACTACATATCATTTTAACTTCCATGGTCAGCATTATATTGATACTTTGTTACAAGTATACGTAAAAATGGATGAATCTACATTCATCAAGGAGACAATACTAATACCTGCAGAGCAAATTTAGGACGACTGTATTGAAATTGCTTCCTTCCAGGAACAAGAGTTCAGCGAGCCTATTAAGATTGCATACTATTCCTAAAACAATAGATATTGATCGGTCTAAAAATAAGATTACTACTAAGGACATTCCATATTATATCAATAAAGATGTTCTGCAACTCAAAAATGTAGACCGATCTCAGAGGAAAGACAAAGGAATTAACGAAAGTCCTCTTCAACCCACACAAAAACTCTGCCTTTTATGTAATTGTAAAGAAAGCAATATAACAAAGGAAAATAAATGTACACATCTCACAAATTGCAGTTGAAGCAGTTACAACAGAACATGCTCCCATCATATTTTCCAGTCCTTTATTATCAAACTAATCTGCCTCAATTATTTCTCAGACTAGAAAAGAGCACAAGGAGCCAGTAAAAGTCCATATTGAAAGCAGTAATGGAAATTTGATTTGAAGAGAAACAGTGCCCAAGTGCCACCACCAATAAGACAGATGTGAAGAACAAGAGATATGTGTTAGATTATGAGATTTAAAGAGAGAGGGATGCCAGTATCTCAGTCAGGAAAAAGGTCAGGCTAAAGTCTCCTTTCAAAAGTACTGACCAAAATGTAGGGTGAATGTGGGAAATTGGGTTGGTGGTTGAGTGAGGTGAAGCCTTGCTCAAGCAGCAACCACAATCCCTGTCAGGATGAAACACAAAAGTCACTAAATTAACCTTGAACCTTTTAGTAGCTTGCCACAAAAGCAGTCAGGCTTAGCTTAGAGGCACTGTGTAACGTATTTATGGTGTCACTGATGATCAACAATGTAGCGTAAAGATCTGGTTGGATGTCACAGACAGTCATTGTTGGACTTCGCTTTAGTGGTCACCACAGGCTGTTATTGCTTTAGCACAAAAAGAAGATCTTGTGTTGTCGGTCATTGCTGGTGGTCGCTATAGTATGTACAGATGGGTTTACTAGAGCTTTGTATTGGCGGCAATTGCAGATGGCAGAGTCTTGGCACAAAACAGACCGTTCATGTTTTGGAAGAACCCAAAACCTCAGGATTTCATTTTCGTTGCGGTGAGTAGCACGCTACTCCGGAACCCATAAAGGATTAGTAGTGAATTAGTATAGTGAAATATGAAAGTAATATGAGTGGTGGACATGTTAGTCTGTTATTTGGATTGAAAAGCATAGTAGAGGTATTGAAGAGGGAAGGATTTAGAATTTATTTTTTGGGAGCTCATTGCAGTAGGCGGAGGCTTGGGGTGAGTAAAAGGGAGGTGGAGGGTGTAAGAGGCTGGATTAGTATATGGTGCACACTTATTTAAGTGGAGCACCTTGCACTAATCCAGACAACCCTTATGGTGATTTTAGTGGTCTTAGACAAGCTTAGAAAGCTCTCTAAGTGGTAGTTGTGGAGAGCAGCCTTCAGGCTTATTTCAGAAGGTGTATGAAGCAGCTTGCTTTACCAGTACTAATCATATAGTGTAGGCTAAGCGAAAAAGAACCACACACTGTAGTTATAAAAATATGTATTTATTATAACCACTCACTAACACATTGCAATATCTTCTCCCCGGAGATATAATCACAATACACACAATACTTCAGTAATAGAACACATAAGTAGCACAAATACACAGAGGTCTCTAGGGGGAGACCAAACCATATACTAATAAAGAGGAATGCAACCCATGACCAAAGTCAAGACTGGACCCAGAAGACTTAGAAGAGCCGGGAACCCAAGTAACCACCCAAGATAAGTACCCAGGAACCCCACAGAGGTCATTTGCAGAGTGGAAACAGGATGGCGTGCTCAATACAAGTCAATGGGGAAGTCACAGAGGAAATTTTCAAGAAGAAGGACCCTTCCAAGAGGATCCTGAAGACACCCAGTGGAAGATGGAAGGTTGGAGAGACACCCCACCCGTGGATACCCCAGGAACCAGGCTACCTTCACCAGGGAAGCCGGGTACATAGGTGCAAAGTAACATCGGGAACCGCTGATGACCACAATGGAGTACTTCAGTAAAGATGCCGCTGGCGAAGAAGGCGAAAGAGTCCGGTGGATTCTAAGGGTGGATTCAGGAAGAGAGGTACCTGCAAGCAGAGGGGACAGAGACAGGAGTGACCAGGAGGCACGTAAGACAAATGCCCACCAATGTTGGAAGATTCAGGAGAGTGGATGGTGACCTTGGTACTGTAGCTGTGTGGACCGGGTGACGCAGTGGAAGACCAGGAGCCATGCACGAGCTGTCTTGCATCGGATGCAAAGAGCTAGGGGGTCGGTGTTCAGCGGGAGCACCATCAAGCCTTGGCAACAGCTACAAACGTGGCAGACGGAAAAGGTGCAGTGTTGGGACCAGCAAGGTCCAAGAGACTCACCAAGTGCAGGAGAGTCAGAGCAGGCCCTTGTAAACAGGGGAGCCCACTGGAGGTAAAGAAGACCCTCAAGATGACCCACAGGCCAGAGGCACAGGAGTTGCAAGAGAACCTCAAGCAGCTCAACAATGTTGCACGCCCACGGTATAGAGGATGTTGTGAGGACAAAGATATTGGTAGGAAGAGATGCTGGAGGCGGAAGCTTCTTGGAGCCCGAAGATCTCTGGAGAAGAAATTCAACAAGCCTTGGCAACAGCAACTCAAAGCGGTGCACAGGGCCACTGCTCCAGCAGTTCCGACGAGGGATACTGGCTTAAAACTCGCTGTGAAGACAGTTCAGGCCTCGAGGGAGTTGCGGAACCACCACCTGTGCTGCGCAACCTTTCGGAGTCTGTGTGAGCTCAGGAACAGCAGACCTGTCAGCTTCGTTGCGGTGCCTGCAGATGCAGGGGAGTGACTCCTACACTCCAAGGGAGATTCTGTTGGCTGTCTTGGATGCCCACAGGCTTGGAAAACAACCTGTATGGAGCATAGGCATAGGCAATGCCGAAGACTGGCAGGATGACGGGACCAGGAGCAGCAGGAGTCTTACAGATCCAGTCTTGGTTTCCAAAGCGAAGTCCAGCGAAGTCCAAAGTGCCCAGACATTTGAAGATCAAGTGATTTCGGATTCGAATCTTGTCCCACAACAAATCTGAAGAGCCACCCACAGTTAAGCCCCTAGGTACCCTAAGGAAAGGGTTGGGGCGATTCAGAGGTCCCTCCCAGAGGAGGGGCCGGACTGTGGGTCGGCCCATGGTGGGCACTCTGGGGCTGGATGCCCACAGTAAGATGGAGGCTCGTGCTGGGACACTCTGCCCGCGGCCCGCCCCTGGCAGCTAGCAGCAGCATATTATGCCGTGGCGGCGGGCCAGCAACCCTTGATCTCACCTGTTGCGTCTGTCCCTGCTAGCCATAAGGGGTCCACTGCATCGGACCGGTCCCACGAAGGTAAAGAGGAGCACAGGCCGTCCGGGGGTGGAACGGCAGAGCTCCCGTCGCACAGGAGCAGAACCCGGTAGCTTGGCACCAACGGACAAGGTGTGTGTGCCCTGCTGGGAGCTCTCCCCTCTTGGCAGCAAGACAGCCAATGCTCCCGCCTATGGCACCACACGAAGCTCCCTGTCTCCTCAGTCTTTGGAGGTGGGTGGAGAGACCCACAGCACTGCAGAATCCCGGTCGCAACATCTTTCCTGTGGCCCGCTCATACAGGAAAATCACAGCCGAGTGCAACGCACCCTGTCCTGGCCCTACATAGCGGTGGCTTATTGAACAGAGAGCTAGGATCCCGCAAGACCCACCCATCCCGCTTGGCCCCTCCAGGACCCTCCTGCTTTGGACTGAGTTCAGGAAGGTGAGGGGAAACACGGGGGCCTGTCCACCATAGGCCTCCTGCTACCAATTTGGGAGTAGCGACGGTCCGAAGCTTTAGCACACATCACATCCCCTCGCCGCCTTGGGGCCCAAATGGAAAAGACTCTCTGGGCCTAGAGGCCTGTGGTAGCGGAGGGTGGCCTGACATATGAGGGAGCTAAGTAAGCCACATGTATCGTGAACGGATTACGGCCGGCACCTTCCACGAAGAGGGGTGCATGAGGTAGGTAGAGGCGGTGCCCTCTGCGTCACGGCTGGTGGGTATTTACACTCCCCAGAGCGCCTTCCACGACACAGGCACTGACCCTAGTTGACTGAGTGCCCACATCGGCTTGTAAATGGAGGCACCTTGAGCAAGCAACACACCTCAGCTGATTCGTAAGACTCCCTGGGCTGGCTGAACAGTTCTTTATTGTGGCGGGCCCTCAATTTCAAGACTACACTCTCTGTTGGTGGTGGGTTGGGACACACCTGGACACCCCACCAGCTAGACTAGCCCCCAGCTACGGCAGAGTGGCAATGCCATGCTCCAAAGCAGCGAAGGATAATCTGGTGACTTCCCTCTGGTCTGAATCATCTCTTGCTGTGCCTGAGCGGCCGGCTTCCCCTCGAGCTCTGCCAATGGAGCCCCCACCCGCTTCCCCATTCACGCAGGCCGTCATGGATCTCTTTCTGCAGGAGATCCATGCAGATATTCGATTCCTCAAGGACAGGTTCAAATCCTGCCCAAAGGACATTTGTAAAGAAGTAACAGACATAGGTGGGAAAGTGGATGACCTGGAACGCACAGTCGACGCTCGCTCAGAGGACCAAGAGATGCTGTGGAGGAGGGTGAGAGTCTTGGAGGAACAGAAATATGCTTCCAATCCAAGCAGGAAGATCTGGAAAATAGAAGTCTCCAAAACAACATATGCATATGGAAAGTCCCTAAAGGAGCTGAAGGCAATGACATCCTGTCCTACACAGCCGATCTCCTCCATGAGATCAGGGGGGATGACTACACCTCTCTGTCGACCCTTAATAAAGCACAGCGGGTTGCTGTGGGCCAGGGACAAAAAGACGCAATTCCAGATATCCTTATTCAAGTTCATTTATTCACGGAGAAAGAAGTGATCCTTCTGACCGCCAGGGGAAAAGCAGCGCTGACGTTTTGTGGCCACACACTGCAGCTATTTCAAGAACTGTCCTCCATCACGCTATGAAAGTATTGAGAATTCAAGCAGGTCACGGCAAGCTCCGTGAACTAGGGATCCGATATCAATGGTGCCATCCTGTCGCTCTTCTGTTCCGATGGGAGGGCAGACATCGATCGCTCTCGGACGCTAGACACCTGGTGGGTCTTCCTGAAGATACTGGCAACCACACCAACCCAGAAGCCAAGGACTTCTTGGGGAAAAACATACGACCAATCTGGAGCAAAATCCATCCGCAACGCCCCAACAAACGCCAAGCGGAAGAAACCTCGCAGAATACCACACAGGACATTATACACCATCTCTGGAGCCTTGGAGTGGCCCCGTCACCGGCACTGTCCAGCATCAGCTCTCTGTAAACTGACTCTCACTTCTCACTTTGGCTGGTGAACACTCCTCACATCGTTATGCCCTGGGATTTACTGACTGCACTGTGGCGGCGGTGGGCCCCCGAGGAATGAAGGAGAAGCACAATCCAGCCCCTTACGGAGTGCCCAATCTGCTAAAGATTTGCCACCCCCCGACAACTACCACTCCAGGAGGACAACCCCTCTAGCAGTCCGGGCGCACTATGTGTAGGCCTGCACACGGAGTGAAGGTCCCTGTTGGACCTGGTTGGCACATTCTTCATTTTGACTGTTCTCATTTTTTTCACAGGTCAATCTTTCATACAGGCGGGCATCACCATTACACACTTTGGTCACTTACAGGAATCGGAGTGATGGGCACCACGAGCACTGTCTTAGCGCCCTTGAAGCCAACACCTAGCACGCACGCGGATGACGGGAGACATTTAATTGATATCCCTGAACATTCAGGGTTTAAAGTCTCCCAATAACGCAAACAAGTTTGGCGATACATACTACAACATAACCCAGATGTACTCCTCTTGCAGGAGACCCACCTGCTGCATACAGATTGTCACTGCATGGCACACCCGCGATATACAAAGCATTTCCGGGCATACACGACCTCAAAGAAACTCAGGGTGGGCATCTTGTGCAAGGCGGGTTTCTGTTCTTCTGTCACTAGGGTATTAAGGGACTGGGAAGGACGATACTTGATGCTGCACCTCCTTAAGAGTGGACAGAATCTTACCCTACTCAATATTTATGCCCTCAACAGCTCCCAAGACACTTACCTCAGACAGGTGCTGAAAGAGCAGTTGATAGGGGTGAATGGAGAATGGACACATCTTGTTGGGTGGAGATTTTAACTTGGTGTGGGACCCTGCTTTTGACCGCAGCTGAACCACCTTCCAAAACACAGGGGCCATATCACTAAAACTGAAGCGCAATGTATGGAAGCTGGTCTACAAATGGCGCTATAAGCATCCTGACACTAGAGATTACTCCTTTTTCTCTCACGTTCACTCTTCCTACTACTGCATAGACCACATCTTTGCCACGCACTTACTCCTCTGCCGCGTTTGCACTGAGGACATGTCCAATATCTCTATCTCGGGCCACGCACACTTAGAATTTACTCTGGAGGGAACCAGTCGCCTAACCAATGCCCATCCACCCTGGCGTCTACCGCCGCACATCTTACTGGACCAAGTCGAAATTGCTGAAATCTGGAAAAATAACTCTGAATACGTATTGCTTAATGATCTCCCCGACCACTCAATGGACTCACTTTCAGATGGTTTTAAAGCTACCATCCAAGTCACAATCACATCTATCGCAATCTAGCGGAGGAGAGAATCTAAGCTAGTTGAGTCTAACCTCACAACTGAAATTAAACAACTAGAACAGAAGGATAAGGCTGTCTCCTGTCGCACTAAATGGCAGCTGGCTGTGCTGAGAGGCCAACTTCGTACACCTAGAATGGGGAGGGCGGAGCGAGCACTCTTGGCACTAAAACAGCGCAATTATAATGGGGGGCGACAAGGTGGGGAGGCTTCTGGCCCACAGAGTCAGGGTGCATATTGCTAAGCTGAGGTCGGAGGATGGCAGCTGGGTGACAGCAGAGGGGGACAAACTTTGGAGTTTTTAGGTCTCGCTGTTCCCAGCGCATGCGCTGGCTCGGAGAGGCATTTTGGAGGTGAGTTTTCAAACTGCTGCTGGCTGGCCTAGTGCTTGCGTTCACGCAAGCATGCACGCGCGAACCGCTAGCCTTCAGCAGCACTTTGAAAACTCGTGCTTTAGCGCGTCATCGCGATCACTTTTGCTTTCAGAGCGATCAAGATGGCTTTCGCTTTTACGGCCACGCGGCGTTACTTTTACTGCCGCTCAGCCAATGCTTGCTTTAACTTTCCTTGCAAATGTTTACGGCTTCTGCCACTAGGCGGCAACAGATCCAAACATTCAAGTCTAAGAATTGTGAGAGCCGCAAACACAGATTCCGCATTTACTTACAAAATATTACATTGTGCCCCCATCAGATTCCAATAGGTAGGTATTGGGACAGGCCTTGATATGAACGACAAGTAATATGTAAATAAAAGTGTTCACTCATTTGCACTCTAACGTTACAGGTCTACGATATGAGCCACTGACTACTACCACTATGGGCAAAATGGGCGCGCCGTGGAAGTATGAGCAGCCTCTCACTAAATGACTGGATAAGAGCAAGCTCCATTATCAAGCAGCTGCCAGACACATATGGCTACCTGGGCTCCTCGATTTGCCTTTGGAGCAAGGGAAACCCATTCAGCCAAAACTACGAAACAAAAACAAAAGATACAAAATGCTTTTCTGCTTTCCTTTGGCTGACTGTGTTTCCTTCTCGGCAGAGGCAGTATGTGGAGCTTAAAGCCAGGCTGTGCTCCGGGGTCTACTAGAGAAGAGAGGGAACGCTGCAGCAGAATGGAAACTTTTCCCTCCAAAATCACAGGCTGCTCCTGCTAACGTGGCCCTCCCCATAATCGGTGGGCATTGGGGACATGCTACTAATCTCATGCTGCACTATTGGCCATATTATCAAGGCGGGGCGATAAAATTATCGCCGCTTTATCGGCAGAAAACTGCTGCTAAAGTGGCGATAATGGGCTTGATAATATGCTCTATAGAATTCCAATAGAAACCCAGGTTAGACATCTAACCTGGGCTTCTATGGGAATTCTCTAGAGCATATTATCAAACCCATTATCGCCGCTTTAGCAGCAGTTTTCTGCCGATAAAGCGGCGATAATTTTATCGCCGTGCTTGATAATATGCCCCTTTTTGCCCCTTAACCCGCGTTGGAGTTCTATAACCCTGGCACTCAAAAGATAGGCCTGGACAGACAAATAGTACATGCGCCGAATCTTTAAGTGGACAAAAATGCTCTTTCCTTGGTGTGAAGGGTGAAAGATTGGACCACAAGGAGTCCGCAATTTGTAACCCTTCTGTTTTAAAATTGAGACACAGGCGAGGAACATACATGTGTTAATGTAGCTTTAATTTAAAGCTGCATACACTGATGAGGCACATGCTGCCAGAGCAGTCCACGTCCTTCGTCCTTCTGTCAGTGGTAAGCCATTTTTAGGTCTCGCCTAGCTATTGCGATAGCAATCGCTATGCGAGACTCTAGTAAGGGGCTCCCAAAAGTGCTCCCAAAAGCGGATTGCATGGCGAGCACGCGCACAATCACGTGCATCGTGCCGCCATGCAATCAATGGGAAGCGCTTCAGCCCACTGGCGCCCTCGGCCTCAAACTTCAAAGGGTCCGCTCCCCCGCCTGGAATGCGCTCCCCCGCCCCCGCCAAGCGCGCGCGTCACACTCTGCCGCGTCTCGCCGTTTCACGTTCGCGCGGCAGGCGCTCGCGTCCGGACCACTGGTTTTTTCTTCTTCTACTTTTAAGTACTTTTTGGAATGGAATCCTTCCACATCAGAGGGCGACATTACTGGAGTAGTACTGGAGTAGGCAGGATATATCAAGCAATATCCCCAGCAAGACAGAGACCAACTGACAGAACGACGCTCCCCCGCTCAAAGAAACGCTGAATCTATAAACCCGTCTCCTCTCGCTCACCGGCAGCGATCACACCATGGAAATGGGGTTTAACAGCCCAGATCCCCCACTTTTTAAGCCGCTATTCCTATAATAAAGACGTGCCATGTTGCACTGCGCAGCCAACTTACCTTACCACCTCCCCGGCTTTCCCCGAGTCTCCGCTCTCCTTAGAGTCTGCTTTCCACATCTGCCAGCCGGGCCTGGAGCTTCGTTACCTCCACACAGACGTCCATGATGTCAACACCCGCCCTGAAAAGCCGATGACATCTGAAAAACACGACACTTCTGGTGTGATCCAACATCAATTACGCCTGGTTTCCGGAAGAGATGGAAATGTCGCGGCCATCTTGGAATGGCACTATACCCAGAAATCATAATGAATTCATTAACTCTATATTATATTTCTACAAACAAGTACTAGCATTTAATACAAATATGCGTCAACAAAAGCCAGTCTCACAAAATTATCGACAGGTCCTATGTCTTAGGACGCATTTTTGAATATAAAGAGGAAAGAAATGCAGAAAGGACAGACAATTGCTTCTCATAGTCTAAGCTTACACACTTGTCCACTCATAACCCCGGGTTTCTGCCTAGCTACACCGCTCCGACTACCTGTCACCTCTGCAAACATACTCCAATCTCTGCTCCCCACACTCAGACAGACCCCTCTGGGCGCACATAGCTGACTGATCTTTCTGCTCACACAATATTTTCCTTCCGTTCCAGACACTGCCCCGCCCCTTCTGCTCATATACTGCTTTGCTTCCACACTACCCTGTTCTGCTTCATTGGTGCACTTACGGCCCTCTCTGCTCCCTGACACTTCTTCCTCACACCTTCCCTTTTGCACCCTGCCGTCTCTGCTCACACACTTTGCAAGTGAGGCTAAAGTATGAAATATGTATTTTCTCGTGTTTGCATTTGGGTTGCCACATTTCCAAGAGAAAAATACCATCCATGTGTTGTTGCTTAACCTCCTTCGCTGCTAGGCTGCCACACCCCCCTCCAAGTCTTTTTTGGGGTTATTTGGTGTAGTTCGCCCTTAGTCCCATTGAACTTTTTGTCCACATAAGGTATCTACGCCAAATTTGCATCCTTTTCTTCCAACATCCTGAGTATTCTAAAGGTACCCAGGGTTTGTGGATTTCCCTGAAGGGAACTGAGAAATTGGCCAAAATATATCTATATATATTTTTTGGGGGAAAACTGGAAAAAAGTGCTGCAGAAGAAAGCGTCTGTTTTTGAGGTCTCGCCTAGCTATTGCGATAGCAATCGCAATGCGAGACTCTAGTAAGGGGCTCCCAAAAGTGCTCCCAAAAGCGGATTGCATGGCGAGCACGCGCACAATCACGTGCATCGTGCCGCCATGCAATCCGTGGGATGCGCTTCAGCCACTGGTGCCCTCGGCATCAAACTTCAAAGGGTCGCTCCTCCACCTGGAATGCGCACCCCCGCCCCCGCCAAGCACGCGCGCCACGCTCCGCCGCGTCTCGCCGTTTCACTTTCGCACGGCGGGCGCTTGCGTCCGGACCACTTTTTTTTTCTTCTTCTACTTTTAAGTACTTTTTGGAATGGAATCGAATGTGCCATTTGTTTAGTTAATGTAAGGCTAAAACAACTTTCCATGGTGAATTACTGAATTCTGTCAGATTTTTCTTTTCTATCGTAATTTGAGCTAAACAAACTTTATTGTAAACTACTGAAACATTTGAGATTGTTTGAGCATTTTGATGCAGCCTCTCGCAACGCTTTCTCGTGCCAGTAAAGCCTTTTTCATGATCAGTCTCTCCCAGCAGTGCAGCATCCATTGGGTGTCTCACAGAAGAGTGGCTTTATTTTGGGGCAGCTTGTGTCAGCGCGAATTGCAGCGGTGCCTCACTTCAGTAGTGTCACTTGTAGCAGCTTCTTTACTGTGAGGCAAGATCATTGCTAAGTCTCAGTCGGCGCTGCCTCCTTCTCATGCAGGTGTACGCAGGGCATGCCTGTTCGAGTACAGAAGTATGTCAGGCAGCCTCATTCCAGAGCTGACACGCTATAGTACTGTGTCATTACGTTGATGTGTTCTCGCTTAAGGTTGTTTTTGTCAGTGCACGACTATTTCAGGGCTGCCTCATTCAGCATAGTTTGCTGCTACCTCCTTCCAGTGCATTCTCACTCAGTGAAGTTTTATTCTAGTGCAGCCTTTGCTTTTTCAGGGAAATCCGTATGTAGCTGCATGCAGGTTTAGTCCTACCTCGTTCCAAGTCATTCCCACACACTGCTGCTTCGTTCAGTTGCTACCTTCTAATTTTATATTCTGTGTCATTTCAATGAGGGTTCATTCCTTAGTGACCCTCATTTAGCGCTATCTGGGAACATGGTCACTCCGTGAAACCTCATATCAGGGCTGCAGCCTCAGTAGCTGAAGCGTCTCAGTCCTGGGGGCCTCACTCTGGTACTGCTGTATTCGAGGCACACTTTCTCGAATGCAGAGGTATCCACAGCTGCCTTATTTTGGTACAGCCTTCTTACAGGGCAGCCTTATACAAGTGCCACTTCACCCAATGTTGCCTCGTTCCTGTGCTGCCTCATTCTAGTATTGTCTTGCTCTTGTGCTGCCTCAGTTAACATAGTTTCATTGCAGTACAGTCAGGGCTTTAAGTGGGCCGGGTGCTGCTGGTGCTCAGCACAGGCAGTTCTAACAAACATTTGCAATGCAATAGGTCTCGCTTTTGCGAGAGTTTGAGCTATTAGCATTGTAAATGACAGTGCCTTTTATTTATGCTTTAAAAAAACCAAACTTAAATAAAAAGCATTGTCATTTACAATGCGAATAGCTCAACTCATATGAATGCGAGACCTATTGCATTGCAAATGCTTGTTAACCTTTGTCGACTTTTTTTCTTAATTTTCTGGAAATGTTCTCGAGCTTTGCGTAATCAAATGTATCAAGAAAAAATGATAAGATGCTAGTAGCATTTTTTTACAGCGTGGTAAGAAGTGTATTTAGCCTGTAACTTGGATATGTCAAAGCGAAGATTGCACTTTAAAACAGTGTATCCCTTGTTCTTAATGAGAACCGTGTCTGTGTTATTTGACTGTATAAAGGTATAATGGCGGAAGGATACTTTTACATTTAATTTCCAATGGACAGTGTTTCCCCAATTTTCTTCATACTGCTGTACTATTGAAATAGCTTTTTTGTTGGCTGATGTGCCGCATGGGCGGCTTTAGTGAATGAGAAGGAGACAGAGACTGCAGGAAACTGTTGTAGACATGGGTTAGCACGGTGCAGGGAAGGATGTTGGTGTAGGAGTGGTAAAATGGGTGGTAAAAGGGCGCCATGTGGTTTACCTTTTGATGCATTCATCTGGTTTTTTAAATATAATAATTGGAATATTGCGAGACAGTTCTAGGAGAGTCACCAGCAGGTTTTCGGTCGGTTAAAATACGTCTTTGATTATTCGACGACTTTGAGACAGGTGTGTTTAAGGCCAGTGTTATTCTTCGAAATCTATAAAGTGAGCGAGTTGTCGGGCCTCAATAGCAACGTCAATACGTAGCGTCTACATATTTTTTTGGTGTAAATAACCCCATTATTATTGGGCGGAAATCGACTGGAGGGCCTTCGGGTAGTCCTTCTGTGCTGTACATGGACATTGTTGTGTGTGTTTTTTTTATTTCTCCAGGACATTGACATTCTGAAGTATTTGAATGTTCAGCTGATGCTGCCATCTCCTGGGCTCTCAAAGTGCGGTTGCGGCTCAGTGGTGCACATATGTTGGGCAGACAAAACGTAGCAAGTGCGGTTATGTCATCAGACATCTGCTGCCCTTCCACAAACACATTATTAGCCGAAAGGTAAACAACAATCTTACAACGCCTGTTTTAAAGCCCCTCGTCTGCTCTGATGGAGAGGAGTAGTGGAAGGGAAGGCATGAGGGAGCGTGGTTGCTGCTGAAAAGGCTCCACAAGGGCTCATCTATATTTTATGAGTAATTGTGTTAATTGCTTTATTTACCAAAGTTGCAGAGCACGATACCTACAAGAAGACCTGTCAAACAAGCATTGGCATAGCCAATAGGTCTCGCCTTTGGGACCTTATAACTGTTTAGTTATCCAGCACAATGTCCTTGGTGCAAAAACATGTAGGGGCAGATTTATAACGGACTAGCGCCACTTTTACACCGCCGTTGCGTCACTTTTGTGATGCAGCGGTGGCGTAAACCCTGCGCCATGTTGCGCCCCATTTACAACGTGACGCGTCACGTTGTAAAGCCCTGCGCCACATGTAGGCGTTCCTGCGCAGGGGAGGGTGTTCCGGCGCAGGAACGCCTCCTAAAAGTGGCTGAGTGAAATCTACAAGATTTCACTCAGTCACTTTTAGACCCATGCTGCGTCAAAACCCTGCGCCTGCCTGAAGCAGGCGTAGGGATTGACGCAGCATTAGCAAGATAGGGCCCCCCAGAGCATTGCTGGAGCTGCGTCGCGCTTGCGACGCAACTTCAGCAATGCGCCACTTTTACGGCACAGATGCGTCACGCATCTGTGCCGTTTTTGCCCCATGGTGCGCCGCATTGTAAATGCAGCGCATCCATGGTGGCGGAGCTGTGGCGCACAATAACTGGCGCATCCCTGCTGATATGCAGGGATGCGCCAGTTATTATAAATATGCCCCCAAGTGTTGCATGGCTAAACACTTATAAGGTCCCAGAGGCGAGACCTATTGGCTATGCCAATGCTTGCTATGAATATTATCAAAAGCTTTACTCGCTGGAAGAACCCGACCAGGAAATGATCAAGTCTTACCTGGACTCTTGTGAATGGCAAACGCTGTCTCCCTACCACGCCATCCTTCTCTACAAGCCAATCACCATTGAGGAGCTTAAGACGGCGTAGGAGCTCTCCCTATGGGTAATAAACCTGGCCCCAATGACCTTCCTGTCGTCTTTTATCAGCTTTTGATTCCCGACCTACATGACCACCTGTTCCGCTTGTTTAACTCTTTCTCCTACATGTCAGGACTTACGCCCATGATGTCCTCCGCCGAAATCTCTCTGATCCACAAAGCTGGCAAGAACTCTGCCTCTTGCTCCTCCTACTGCCCCAGTGCTGTACTTAACACAAACGTTAAGCTGTTCAAAAAACATACTGACGCAACTTCTGGAGCCCTACCCCCAGGTGTTATAGAGCCAGACCAGGTTGGCTTTATCCGCCACAGACAAAGAACAGCTAACGTTCGCTGTATAGTGCACCTAGTAGAAAAAGCAATTCGCCAAAACTTCCCTGCATGTTTTCTCACCCTTGACAGGGAGAAGGCATTTGATAGAGTTAACTGGTCCTTCTTACGCACAGTCATTGAAATGAGCGGATTGGGCCCAGGGATGATCTTAAAGATAAGGGCTTCTTATGTGGCTCTAGAGGTTGGAATCTGGGTCAACGGGCAGCCAACAGCACCCATCAATATAATGCTAGGCACGCGAGAAGGGGGCCCTCTGTTCCCACTGTTGTTTGCGCCAGTAGTGGAACGTTTAGGTATCAAGATCCCCAATTTGGACAATGTGAGAGGCGTCCCCTTCCAGGGGCAGCAGCACAAGATTTTTGCAGATGACCGCCTTCTCACACTGACCCAGCCTGAAATCTGCCCCCCCCCCCGGGTTGGTGGACTGCCTCAGAGTTTACGAGGAAGCACCAGGCTTCCGGATAAACATGACTAAATCATCTGTGCTTAACTTGACCATACCCCCCAAGAACATCCGGCTCTACAGGGTCTGGCCCCCTTTCAGTGGTCCCCTGACTCGATCAAATTCTTGGGCCTCACTATCACCCCCACGCTCTCCTCCTGGTCACACACTAACTGGCCTCCTCTATGCCGCTCCATCCGGTCTGATCTCCAAAGATGGAAGCCTCTGCATGTGTCTTTGCTCAGGCACGTGATCGTTGCTAAAATGAATATACTACTGCTTCAGCTACTAAAGTCAGGACACACCGTTTCTAAAATGTACAAACTCTTATCACCTAAGCCTCGCAAATCTCACATGAAGTGTGAAGTAAAATGGGAATCCAAATCTAACTTCAGTGAGATCGCATTCGACTGGGGCAAGATACATATCACTCCCTTCTCAAATAAAATGTCTCCAATATTATCTCAAACTAAGGTCATGCTAATAAACAGGACATACTCGACCCCCAAGAGGATCTTTAAACTTAACCTCAGCAAAAGCCCTACGTGCTGGAATTGTAATACTCATGTTGGTAACCTTGCCCACATGCTCTTCCACTGCCCTACCCTTCAAACATTTTGGGATAAAATCTACAAATGTATAAGCAAAACATTAAAGATTGACCCCAAGGGGATTTTCCTATATCTTGTTAGGCTTTCTAAACCCAAAGATCACAGATGAGAATGATCATTATTTGTTAGATCTTATGCTCAATTTGGCCTGCAAAATTGCACTCAATAAGTGGAAAAACTCAGATGAAGTATCCTTTAGGATGTGGCAAGAATGGTTGTCCTTCCTCAGAGGGGCTGACAACATCTCACTCCATGCCTCTCCCTGACGTAAAACAAACAGGAAAGTATGGAGGTCCCTTGATGCCTTTTCCTTCACATACGACTCACTGTGAAAATTATCTCAACCTCCTATAATGCATTACTTATAGAATGCTAGGTCCTCTTGGCACACCTGTATTGTATTGTATTTTTCTTATGACACATGCAAAAATTGTGTTCGATAGACCACATGTATCTCTTTCCAGCTTCACTGCGACTTCCACGTTAATGCACTTGATTAACTTGCTGCTTCCTACTTCTTTTGTATTTCTCATGGTTTTTATTATTTGTCAGTATTCTTGTGTTCATTATCATTTTAACTTTGTGTTTATTTTTATTTGTTCTTCTCTTGAAAATTCAATAAAAACGATTTGAAATAAAAAAAAAATGAATATCATCTCTTTCAAATGCTGCCTATGCCAATCCCTCAAGATGCTATCTCGTATCTGCAACGTGAAGTGCGCACTTTTATCTGGAACGGCAAACGACCCGGCATATCTAACACATTGTTAATGCTCCCTCGGGAGAGGGGGGTCTAGCATGTCCTAACCTACTAGAATATTACTCTACTCTACTCATCTCAGAGTGGGTGGTTCTGGAGAGCGACAGACAATGGTTTTACCTGGACAGAGCAGTGGCGTGTCGCCGGCTGTGGGACCTAGCTTGTCTGCCCAAGCATGCCCATCCCTGAAGTGCATGCATTGCCACCCCTACCTGCACTGTGCTCCATATATGGGACCACGTGGCACTCAAGAAGGGCATGCCCTCCTTTCCCTCGCTTAACAAGCCGATCACACGCAATCCTGACTTCCCCCGGTGCTTTCTCCCACTTTGTTTTGTAAGTGGGATGATGGGGGATGTTGAACGCTTAGTGACCTACATGTGAGAGTTAACATGAAGACTTTCACACAGTCCAAGGCGGACTTCCAACTCACAGATGTCTCCTGCCTTCAATATTGCCAATTGCGGCATAGGGCACTTCACGCCTCAGTGTATCTTACGTCTGTCCGACCATACTCCCTCTTCGAGACACATTGCGGGTTTCAAAGATCTTATATCCAATACCTATCAGGTTCGTCAATGCTCAATACCCCTGGGCATACATCCCTACCAGTTGGCATGGCTGACTTCTGTGCAGATGTAGATAATGCCTAAGCAATGTGAGCCCCTATAGTGGGACACTCGCAAGACGTATCACAGTCTCTTACTTAGGGAAACAGCTTACAAACTGATGTTTCAATGTTATCTCACCCCATCACGTCTCATTGTTATCTACTCGGGCGCATCCTCTCACTGTTGGCGCTGTGGGGACACAAGAGGGGACTTTCAACACATCTGGTGGTCATGTACAATAATTACAACCTACTGGAAAGAGATCCTGGGCCACAGAAAGGAGATCATGGGATTCCCCATTCCTACCTCATACACCATAGGCATTCGGCCCTCAAATCTTCATGCAATGACTCACGCTGACTGGAAACTCATTAGCTATCTCCTACTTGCTGCACGCCAGCTCATTGCACGTAGATGGAAACAGAAAACCCCTCGCTCCATGTCACAATGGTTCGTCCGCATCTGATACATCCTGGCTATGGAGCAGATATCACACACCGTGACACACACATATAACGTTTCAACGCTTTTGGAAGCCCCTTATCCAATACCTAATGCGCATAGAATTCCCTTGCTTTAGCCCTGTACGGCTCTGCCTGCTTCAACCCTTTGACTAGCTCACCACACATAACCCACCCCTATACTTCACATCACTCCTACATCCACGACCGAGGGTGACTAGATACCATGTGACATTCAAGGGCCACTCCTTGCCCTTCCCTCGCTCTGTCACCCGCGGACCTTGACCTGTTTCTACATTGTTGAAATGAGTTATACATAAATATAAGAAGCTGCAAAGTGCCCTGCACCCATGGACACGAACTGCTGCAAGATGATATACTTAGGCAACTATGTCCCTAAGGGCTGTAGCCCCTCCGGCGCTCTTACAGCATATCAGCCGCTTGTTGAACTACAAGCTAACTGTATTGGCTAGCACAGAAAATTCTACATGTTCTTTAAACCCTAAGAGACTAATTACTGCTGAGCTCTGCCACAGGTTAACACATGATGCGAAATGTAGTTTCTACAATGTATGCTTAAAGTGTGTCAGAGAGGTTCACCCATGAACCACCGAGCTCTTGGTAGTTCCCACATTATCATAGCCTGTAAAGTATTTAATGTGTACTGAGACATTGTTCGACCTCCTTCTCTCCCTTCTTTCTCCTCACTGCAATAGCTATTATGAACAATCTTGTATGTTAAGATGCACTTCATTAGAGACCCATTGTTGCAGAGGGGCATAGAAAATGTACTGGAGGTCTACTGATTGTTGCCTATGTCTTGCTTGTTGAAAATATTAAACAGACTTTGAGTGAAAAAACATGCTACCTCACTTGTGTAGGTGGGCCAAGTACCGCAACACGAACAGGCGCCAAACACAACATAGGCACTTCGCATTCTTCTACTGAAAAACAATGTGTTTTTTGGAATGTGGGTAGCTGAGGAGGTTTTACCCCAGCTCAGCCTGCACCTAAGAAAACCTACCAAGCCAGCAAATTTTTTAAAATAAAATCCTCGTGGGAGTTCTGGGTGGGGTTACCTGCGAGGTTTAGACCAGGTTTTCTTTTACCCAGAATACCCTGTAAAGCTCAGACTTTGCGTAAGAAACACATTTTCCTTGTATTTCTATGAGAAACAGTCCTGGAATCTGTAAGCAGCCACACATTTTCTATCACCCGGCATTCCTCCAGGTCTCATGTTAAAAATGCTACCTCACTTGTGTGGGTGGGCAACATGAGCACACACCATATGCAACTTAGGCACATCTCGGTTTTTCCACTGAAAAACAAAGTGATTTTGTTTTGCAAGGTTGGAAGCTGTGGAGTTTGGGCTCCAGCTCAGCCGACACCTAGATAAACCTACTAAACCAGCACATTTTCAAAAACTAGACACCAGGGGGAGTACAGAGTCAGTGACTTGCGTGGCTCTCACCAGTTTTTTATTTACCCAGAATACCCTGGATAGATCAAATTTTGCCTAAAACAAAAACATTTGTCCCGAAATTCTGTGAGGAAAAGTCCTGGAATCTGCCAGCAGCCACACATTCCCTACCAACTAGCATTCCTCCAGGGCTCACGTTAAAAATGCTAGCTTACTTATGTAGGTGGGCCAAGTGCTTGCGACACGAACGGGCACAAAACACAACATAGACACATGTCATTCTCCACTGAAAAACAATGTGTTTTTGCAATGTGGGTAGCTGTGGAGTTTGAACCCCAGCTCAGCCGGCACCTAGGGAAACCTACTACTCCAGCACATTTTTGAAAACTAAATACCCGAGTCTTGGGTGTGGTTACTTGCATGGCTTAGACCAGATTTCCTTACTCAGAATCCCCTGCACAGCTCAAATGTTGCTTAAAATATCACATTTTCCTTACCTTTCTGTGAGGAAAGGTCCTGGAATCAGCAGGCAGCGACGGATTTCCTACCACCCAGCGATCCTCCAGGTCTCATGTTAAAAATGCTACCTCACTTATGCGTGTGGGCCTAGTGCCTCCGACATGAGAACACGCCAAACGCAACTTTGGTGCAACCTGTTCTTCCCCTGAAAAACAATGTACTTTTTTTGCAATATGGGCAGCTGTGGATTTTGGGCTCATCTCAGCCGGCACCTAGGTAAATATACCAAACCAGCGCATGTTTGAAAACTGGACACTTGGGGGAATACAAAGTTGGTGACTTGCATGGCTCTCACCAGGTTTTGTGACGTAAAATCCCCTAGAAAGAGCAAACTTTGCCTAAAAAAAACAAATTTTTTATGGAATTTCTCTGAGGAAAAGTCACGAGATTTGCAGACAACCACACATTTCCTACCACGTAGCATTCCTCCAGGTCTCATGTTTAAAAATGCTACCTCACTTATGTAGGTGGGCCAAGTGCCTACAACACGAACCCGCATCAAACACAGCATTGGCACATCACATTCTTCCACTGAAAAACGATGTGATTTTATTTTTTCATTATGGGTATCTGTGTATTTTTAACCACAGCTCAGGTGGCAACTAGGGAAACCTACCAAACCAGCACATATTTGAAAACTAGATACTTGGGGGAGTCCTGGGTGGGGTTACGTGCATGGCTTAGACCAGGTTTTTTTGCCCAGAATCTGTAAGTAAATGTCCTTGAATCTGCAGGTAGCCACAACTTTCCTACAAAGCAGCGTTCCTTTAGGTCTCATGTTAAAAATGCCACCTCACTAGTACCCAAAACACGAACAGGCGCCAAACACAACATAGGCACATCACAGTCTGCCACTGAAAAACAATGTGTTTTTGCAATGTTGGTAGTTGTGGAGCTTGAGCCCCAGCTCAGCCAGCACCTAGGAAAACCTACCAAATTAGCACAGTTTTTAAAACTAGATACCTGGTGGAGTCCCGGGTGGGGTTATTTGCATGTCTTAGACCAGATTCCCCTAAAAAGCTCAAACATTGCCTAAAATATCACATTTTCCTTTCATTTCTGTGAAGAAAAATCCTGGTATTTGCAGCGACCACAAATTTCCTTCCACCAACCGCTCCCCCAGGTCTCTTGATGAAGGTGCTACCTCACATGCGTGGGTTAGCAAAGTGCCCGGGGCACGAATGAGCGCCAAGCACAATGTAGTAACATCACATTTTTCCACTGAAAAGCAATGCCTCTTTTGCAATGTGGCTAGCTGTGGATTTTAGGCCCCTGCTTAGCCGAAATCTAGGGAACCTACAAAAGCAGTAAATTCTTTAATACTAGACACCGGGGGAGTCCATGGTGGGGTGACTTGTGTGCCTCTCTCCAGGTTTTTTCCCCAGAATTCCCTACATAGTTCAAACTTTGCCTAAAAAACATATTTCCCTTCCATTTCTCTAAGGAAAGGTCCTGTAACCTGCAGGCAGCCACAAATTTCCTACCAGCCAGAGTTCCCCCAGGTCGCTCGATAAAAGTGCTACCTCACTTGTGTGGGTGGGCCTTGTGCCCGTAACACAACTGGCGCCAAACGCAACTTTGGCTCATTGCATTTTTACACTGAGAACAATGTGTTTTTTGCAATGTAGGTAGCTGTGGTTTTTGGGCCCCAGCTTAGCCAGCTCCTAGAGAAACCTAAAAAACCGCACATTTTTAAAAACTAGACACTGTAAGAGTTCATGGTGGGGTGACTTGTGTGGCGCTCACCAGTTTGTTTTCACAGAATGCCCTGCAAAGCTCAAATTTTGCCTAAAAAACATATTTACCTTGCATTTCTCTGAGGAAAAGTCCTGGAATTTGCAGGCAGCCACACATTTCACATCAGCCAGAGTTCCCCCAGGTCTCTTGATAAAAGTGCTACCTCACTTGTGTGGGTGGGCCATGTGCCCGCAACACAACGGGCGCCAAACGCAACTTAGGCTCATTGCATTTTGACACTGAAAACGATGTGTTTTTTGCAATGTAGGAGATAGGGAAACCTAAAAAAAACAGCACATTTTTGAAAACCAGACACTGGAAGAGTTCATGGTGGGGTGACTTGTGTGGCTCTCACTAGTTTATTTGACAGACTGCCCTGCAAAGCTCAAACTTTGCCTAAAAAGACACATTTTCCTTGCATTTCTGTAAAGAAAAGTCCTGGAATCTGCAAGTGACCACTAATTATCTAGGGAAGTCCACCAAACCTGCACTTTTATGAAAAGAAGACACCCTGTGGAATCCAGGGTTGGGTGACTTACGTGGCTCTCTCCAGGTTTTTTGTACTTAGAAACCTCTGCAAAGCTCAAACTCTGCCTAAGAGAGCACATTTCCCTTTTACTTCTGTGAGGAAAAGCCCTGGAATCTGCAGGCAGCCACAAATGTCCTACCAGCCAGCATTCCCCCAGGTCTCTTAATAAAAATGTGGGTGGTCCAAGTGCCAGCGATGGAAATGGGCGCCAAGCTCAACGTAGGCACATCACAATCTTCCACTGAAAACAATGTACTTGTTGCAATGTGGGTGTGAGAAGGTGGTTCCGATTATCTGAGCTGCCTGGATTTTTTGCTTTTTGAACACTAGATTGTTGACCTTTTACTGTGGGAGAGCCTCATAAACTGGGACTCACCTACGGTAAACTCATAATAAAATGGACTGCATGTGGTTTTCACCGGCGTCCGCCTTGTGAGATAAGGACACTCCGCTGTGGCTAGGGTAAGGACATGGACTGGTTACCTGTGAACATGTGTGCACATGTGTGTGCACCAGGATAAGGGCTGTGTGGGGGAGATTCCTGTTGTGCGTAGCCCAGGAGCTGGGTACAGATAGAATGGTGTGGAAGGGACTATGCAGAGTTTGATGGTGACATGCAATAGGCCTAATAATGTTGGTAGACACTTGAGGGATAGTCAATGTGCTTTAGTGTTTCACTGAAGGAACACAGTAAAACCCCATTATACTCCTATAGAGAAGGTTACCACATGGGGTAGTTTCAGTTCTCTTGGGCCTACAAACCCCAGACACGCACCACAGTACACTGTAAGAACCATTCTGCTATGTTCCAAGGCATATCTGTACTGCTTATGGGTCATCCAGAAATGTCATATTCCTCTGACTCCACTCAGAACCAGAGCCCCAGCCTGGTATGACCCTGCCAGGCTGGATTACCTTCCTCCCCAAGCTGCAGTATCAGAGGCCTAGCCCTTTACTGCAAGCATCCCCCAGGGTAGAGGTATTCTCTCCAGGAGGTCTAGATGGGGTAAAGCGGCAGGACATCCATCAGCAGCTGTCACCCGGTACCAGGCATCAGGCTGTGATGTCAGCAAGTGGGGGAGGGGGCTTTTCAGAGACTCTGTGGCCTTCGAACTCTGGACAACGCCATCTTGAAGTATCCCAGAGGCCTGTGTAGGAAGGAGGGATCAGGGGCAGAGAGGTGATGTGTCACTGCAGGAAAGGTCTTAAGTGCAATCCTGCCAGCCCCCTCCATTTTCTCTTAAAAGGTCATGTACAAGAAGAGGAGCTGTCTGGGGTGTGGTCTTGCTGAGAAAGACTGGCGCTGGAGACTCGCACCATGGGCAGTTGTAAGGAGGAACCCCCTGACTGCCCCAGGACTCGGGACTGTGTCTATGAGGGAGTCCGGGAACAGTGAGAGAAGGCCTGGCCTTCTGCGCAAGGAGAGGAGAGGCTCAGAAGGAGAGCCGGGTGAAAGCCTGGCTCAGGGAGCAAGTGAAGCCAGCTCCTTGCCATGCTTGCCCTGTTGGAGACCAGGAGTGAGGCAAAATGTTCTTCAGGTGGATACGGCTAGCCACCAGGAACGAAAAGAGACCAAGATCAGTGAAATTGGTCCACCGGGGGCCAATATATACCCCCAAAAATGTAGGCGACCTTTGGCTTTGATCGGACCGACGACAAAGCACGTGGGGTTCCCCCGCCGGTCTCCTATGTGCCCCTAGGGTGGGTCAGATACCGGGGGCTGCCCCTAGAAGAAGGTGACATCGGGCAGCGCATTCCCACCCCGTGAAGGTGCCTACGGGGCCCAGGAGCCCATCTCTGGGCCCCTTTGTAGGTGTTGTCGCGGAGCACCGTCGGGGCACCCCATGAAGGTGGTCAAGGGGCGCAGGACCCCATCCCTGGGCCCCGACAAAGTCAAGACGGGGAGCGCTGCCAAGCCCCCTGTGCAAAGGTCCCAGGGGCCCAGGACCCATACCCATGGGCTCGACAAAGATGATGTCAGAAAGCCGTTGTGTTCCTCATGAAGTTGTGGGTGGGCCTAGGACCCCATCCCTGGGCCCAACTGCTGGTAGAGAAGGGGGGAGTGCAGTGGCACCCCCCCTCAGCAGGAAAGAGGAGGGGGGAGTGCCGCGCACTCCCCCGCGTTACCGCCTGGCCGCAGCACCAATGTCTGCAAGGACCGGCTCTGCTGGCAGCATGTGAGGGTGTTGGTCAGGCGGGGAGCCGGCGAGAGCAGCTGTGGGTGGGCTCCCCCAAGCTTCTCTCCAGCTCACCAGCATGTGCGGTGCCCGGGTGGGACTAGGCCCCCGAGAAAGAGAGGAATGCGGCGTAAGGCTGCCAGCCAAGCAAGCGCAGCCCTCCCCGGAGCAGCGGGAGAGCCTATAGGGAGTGCCTCATCAAGCCCTGCGGGGCCTGGACATATTGTAGAAGAAAAATCGCTGTTTATCGGCTTGTGGTGACCCGAGGAAGATGGAGTGACCACCATTGGCGTGCAAAGGTGCAGGGGGAGCTGCAGGGGCAGCGCAGACTCCAAGGCCCAGAATTGGAAAGTCCCTTCCTACGTTTCTGGGGTCTGTAAAGAAATTACGCCTCAAGAGTTCATCCCTGTTTTAAAGCTTGCCTGATGCTGGAACTTTTGTTCTTCAGCGTGGCAGAAACGTTCTCCTAAAGACCAGGATGATGACTGCATGGAGAGTCACTTTCTAGGGATGGAAGGTGGTAAATCCACATAGGTGTATTTATGTAATTGTGGTCCTTTTAGGGTTAGAGGTCACATGCAATATGTGATGGTAAATATAAGTTGGAAATGTGTTGCCAGCATCCTTGCCAGTGTGCCTGGATATAATTTCATAGCCATGTGATGCCTTTTAGGGGCTATAATTAAATTGCACATACATGTTACCAGATATAATAAGTACATCTCATTCCAAGTTATGCTTAAACATGTATTCTTCTTACTGCATTAGCTGAACAAACAGACTGTCAACCACTTAGAGTTAAGTGAGTATACTGTATAGGCAGTATTAGGTGCTCTTAGTCAGGGTTATATGTCACTATGGCAGGTTTTCCCCATAATAAGTGCCTATTGAAATTATGGGGTGGTGTCAGTGGTAAGGGCCCTCACTCCAAGTTATGGTCAACACCTGTAATTTGGGGGCAAGATGATGTTTATACATGTGAGTGGGGGTACTAGATCCCCCTCCTGCGGTAGGGGTGGGAATGTATACACAGTGTCAAGAAGTATTTCCATCAGCTTATGTATATTTGTAAATTGATGCATAGAATTGAATAGTGTGTTTGTAATAAATGTACTTTTCCTTTATATAAATTAAAGCACAGACTGACAATCAATTATTGAGTGTTATTTCTGCGTATCTGTCAATGGTGATTACTAGGCCACATCACCTCCCTTCAGTAAGCCTTGTATTGCTCTGCAACGCTACCCTCTGAGAGTAAAGTGCTACAATGGAGTGGTTCCAAGTGAAGGAAAAATGTAGACCCATTGGTTGTACAGACCTCACAACCAATGCCTCTTTTTCCAACAGTAGGTAGCTGTGTATTTTGGACCCCAGCTCAGCCGGCACCTGTGGAAACCTACTAAACCAGCACATTTTTGTAAAACTAGATACCCGGGGGAGTCCTAGGTGGTATTATTTGTGTGGCTTAGACCAGGATTCTTTACCCAGAATCCCCTGCAGAGCTCAAACTTTGTCTAAAATAACACATTTTCCTTTAATTTCTGTGAGGACAAGTCCTGGAATCTGCAGGCTGCCACAAATTTCCTTCCACCCAGCGTTCCCCCACATCACTCGAAAGAAATGCTACCTCACTTGTGCGAGTAAGCCAAGTGCCCGCAACACAAATGGGCGCCAAACACAACATAGGAACATCACATTTTTCCAGTGAAAAACAATGTGTTTTTTGCAATGTAGATAGCTGTGGATTTGGGCCCCAGCACTTTTATGAAAACTAGCCCGAGCGAAATTCAGGGTGGGGTGACTTGCGTGGCTCTCACTGGTGTTTTTTGTAACCAGAAACACCTGCAAAACTCAAACTCGGAATAAAAGAACATATTTTCCTTTTAATTCTGTGAGAAAAGGTCCTGGAATCCGAAGGTAGCCACAAATTTCCTACCAGCCAGCGTTCCCCTGGGTCTCTCTATAAAAATGCCACCTCATTTTTATGAAACAGAAAGTAAAACTATTGGCATATAGTAATCTGGAAGGAAAAGTCAGTCAATACAAAGCACTCAGAGACTTATATGCTCAAAACCAATACCACTCACTTGCCAGAGACAGCTAAACTGAGAACCACCTGTGCCTACTCTGCACAGACACAGCAAGCACTAACAATATCCCACTAGAAAGGGAAAAAAAATAAAATAACATACAAGGAGAATTTGACACACAATAAAACCAAAACTAAATATGCTCCTGTTATTGCACTTTTTTTATTTTTTTTATTTTACGGAGTTTTATATAGCACGAACTTGACCCGAAGGTATCGGGTATCAGAGTGTTTTACATAGCACCAGTTGCGTTACATGAGGACACATTCATTTTTGTTAGGCACAGGAAGATTAAGTGATTTGCCCACAATCACAGGATGTTCAGCGTCATTGCATAGACTCGAACCCGGGTCCCCAGATTTGAGGTCGACCCCCTTTGCCATTAGGCCAACTCCTCTAAACCATTTACAAAAACGCATTCATGCTAGGCAATGATACTCATTTGGGGCAAACAGTACAAAAAGGTTTTTCTTAGCAAACACATACAACTACACAAACTGCAGATCTATCAGTGCCAAAACTACAAGCAGGAGTCGCAACAAAGGAATTCGAAAGCTTTACACTAGAATAAAAATGAGAAATAAAACATTACGATCACAAATGCAAATGATGACAAGAAATAAAACAGTTAACATTATAAAACACTATGATGCCTGCACATCACCATCCAAATGCCAGCCACACATAATGCCAGCTAGAAGCCAGTCGACACACACTGCCAGCAAAATCCCCGGTTCAAACACACCATCAACCAGACGCCAGTACACACACACCACCAGCGAAGTGCTAGTCCACACACACCACCAGCCAAACCCCAATTCACGCACATCCCCAGCCAGGTGCTAGTCGACGCACACCGTTAGGTAAGCACCAGTATACACATACCGCCTGCCAAGAGCAAATATACACACATCGACAGCCAAGTGCTAGACCACAAAATGTCAGCCTCACACATCACTGGCCAAACGCCAGCCCACATACACCACCAGACAAGTCCCAGGCAATCACTGGTCCACATACACCCAACCAAGTACCAGTCTACACATACCACCAGCCAGATGCCAGTACACACACAGTGAGCCAAACGCCAGTACATGCAGACAGTCAGCCGACACCAGGTCACGCTCACACTGAAACTTTCCCTGCTGTCTATTGGGCCTAAAAATATGGCCAATCTGCCCCCGGGAGAGGCAAAAAATTGGCCAAAATATTGAACCCATAATGGGAGCAATGGTTGCCCAAGGGGCCGCTCCTGACATATAAATAAGAAAAACCCGGGTGTCTAGTGGCTTTCTGCTCATCCCTCAGGACCAGATAGGCTTAAAAACAGGTCCAATCTGCCTACAGGGAAGGTAGAAAACAGCCAAAATATTGCCCCAATAAGAGGAGCCACCATTGCCCAATAGGCCGCTCCCTGACATATAAATATTCAAATCATTGGTGTCTAGTGGCTTTCACATCAGTCTAAAAATATGCCCATTATGCCCCAAGGAGGGGCAGAAAACAACCAACAGTAAACCAAAATATGTTCCCACTAATGGGGTGCGACCCCTGTTCATATAAAAAAAAATCCCTGAAGTCTAATGGGCTTCTGCCCCACCCCCCACACACACCCTAGAAGACAGATCAACCTAAAAACAGCCGATCTGCCCTCTGGGGAGGGGGGCGGGATACAAAAAAAGGTTTCCCCAAATCATCATCATTTAAAATCAATGGCCTCTAGTGGGTTTTGACCCCCTACCCCCCAAAAAATGTTTGAACTAGCCCCCAGAGGGTGGAGGGGGCAAAACATGGATATATGTCCCCAGCAGGGCGACCTTTGCCTAAGGGGTGCTCCCCTAAAATGCTGGAAAATACTGCTCTGGGAGTCTAGTGGATGGGTTCCTGCTCCATGATTGCGGCCCCACCGGTGCTCATGGAGCAGGAATCCACTTCACATAGACACAGGGGGAAGGAAACTGTATAGGCACAGGGGGAAAGGAAACACTGTTTCCTTCCCTCTGTGTCTGTTTTTCGAGAAAACCTTCTTCCCTGGAGAAGGACTCACCTATGGTAGTTGCTTTCTCACAACACTCTGGAAGCAAATGGCTTCCAGCACGTCTCCAGCTGCAGTTGATGACATCATCAGATCGGCAAGTGAGGATTTGGGGGTTGCAACGGATGTGCGGCCGCTGTCATCCCTGGTGGGGAGCTCTAGAATGTCAGCCCATGGGGGAAGCGGCCCACGGGTGAAGCACAGGCACTCCCCTCGTGGGCAGGTGTGAGTACAGCTTGGAGCCGTTCTCCGCACACCCCCACCACGTGCAAGGACAGCTCCAAGCCATCTGATGCACACAAAGGGTTAAATGTAATTTTCTAGTTACATTGATAGAATAAACTGTCATTTTTAGTTTTCTCATGATATATTTATTTATACTTGTGGTTGATTGTAGTAGATGGTAGTACGTAGTTATTGTTTACGATTCATGTGTCGGCCTCCCACGTGGCTTGGAAAGCTAAAATACCAGGGATAATGTTTAATTTATTTGATTTTTGGCTACCTTCCCCTGCTTCTAAGAGGGTCCTCATGGACCCTGAGGGGACACCAACTGTTATGCAAATAATATTTGGTTTTGTGCCGGCCATTGATAGGGTCTCACAGGCTCTGGAAGGACACCAGCTGTTATTTAATTAATTTTATTTCTGCCTGTCAGGGGCGGCACGGCCTTGGAGGGGAACCAGTAGTAATTTAAAATAATTTATTCTAATTTTGCATGCCTTCAGGTACCCCCTAGAGAAGTTAACCACAATAAAAGCTGCTCCTAGTGTAGTGACCACTGTGAAGTTATGGTTATATTGTGAGTGAGGGCATCTCACAAAATGTGACGGACTGGTCTCACACACCACCTGGTGTCATGCTTCATCATCGACCAGTCCTCGCCCTCTAAAACCTTGGTTTGATAGTGGGCGGGCTTACACCTGTTGACAGGAATGCACTTCTAAACTAAGTGGGGGCCTGTGAGAAAGTGAGTGAGAGTAAAAATCATTATAGTTATCAAATTGTGTTTTTAATGTGATTGGAAACTATATGATATTACAATCAATAGGCTGTTGTATGAGGAAATAATTGACCCCCAACCGTAGTGTAATACATGCACTGATTCAGTTAAAAGTGAGTGAGTGACTACACAATTTAAAGAATGATGAAGTGAGATAAGATCTCACTGTTCTTACCCTAAACACCAAAACTACTTGCCAGATGGGAGGAGGGGAGGGGAAAATCCCTGTTGTCAAACACTGTAAAGAAGAACGCACAGACCACAATCGGCGTGAATTGTAGTCTTAAGTCAAAGAAAATAAGTAAGTCACAACCATACATGGAAGGACTTACAGCCAGAAAAACAGTAATTCTGCATTCAAGTACACTCTTACTGCCTCAAGGAAAGTTTTCCGCGTTGCTCCTAGGTGACTGCTCCCGATCCTCCCTGATGTTGGAATGAGGAAAAAATGCTTTGCTATATATAGTGCGACCCAATTAGGTAACTGTTGTTAAGTGGATCGACACTTGAGGAGGGTATCGCCAGGTGTGCGGTTTACAGTGTCCTCGTACGCCTAACGCTCTCAGGTGAGTAAGTGCCTGATTTAGTAATGGAGGTGGTTAGCGCATGTTCAGTATACTAAAGTAAAGCTAAATCCGCCATTGCATAAGTGTGCCCGAGCGTTTGGAGAGAGGGGTAGTGGTCACTGCGCCCTCCCCGATGCGTACCCACAGCTCTGTAAAAGGCTGCGCATGTCAATTGTATCCTGGTGAAGTCGGGTACTGCCTAAATGTGGGCGCAGCTAAAATCAAATTGTATTGCGGCTGCCATGTTCACTTGTGTTATAACAAAATGACGCATAGAAACGCCTTACTTTCAGTATGCGTGTGATATTGACTATTACCCAGCAGCCGGTAAATGAAATTACATTAAAGGCAGCGAATGTGAGTCTATGAGAGCTTGATGGATATCAGGGGACAGGAGTATTCGTGTCCCTTCAAAACGTGCTGGACAAATGTCACAAACTACAAAGGGGCCGATGTAAATAACAGTTAAACCAAATTATAGTATAAAGGAATGGTCCCTAGGGGTGTAATGCTATGAGCCTGTCTACTATAAAGCTGTGTGCTACTAAAGGCCTGCTATTCGCGAGGGTTTACTAACGACCTAGTTGTGGTGCCTGATCGCTGTTAGGTAGTGAAAACAAATAGTACTTGTTATGTGCACGTAAACATTGGGCGCGTGATATTCTATTTTTGATATATATAATTGGGCTGATAGTGCGGAGGTCATACTTAGGTCGGAAAAACCCTTTAAGTTTAGTTATCTGATAAGGCAGAGTGTGCTGGGAGTACCAGAGATGTAAGAAGTTTCTCTAAGAGAATGTTTTACTGTGTATGGTATTACGTGTTTGTCCGCAAAGGTAATGTCACAGGTTGTTAATTATCGACCCATCTGTAGCCATGGGATCTAGTCATTGAGTCCCTTCTCCCAGGACCGCAGGCGGTAGACCCATCATTGCTCCCTAACACGTAGGGCTTTTGTCAGGTCAGATTTGCGTTTTTCATGACCTCCAGGATTGTCCACCTGAGGTCTGTGTCTTTATGATTCTTCTCAATGAAGTGACTTGTCAGTTTAGTATTGGTCTTTTTGCACCTGATGGTGCTCCGTTGTTCGTTAATGCGAACCTTTATTTTCCTAGTGGTCATGCCCACATATTTGAGGCCGCATGGGCATGTTAGGAGGTACACGACATTCTCCGTGTTACAGTTGGTGAATTCTCGTAATTGCCAGGGTTTTCCGATACCTATGTCCACCTCCTTTGTGTTGGTCGTGAGGTCACAGGACATGCACCCACCACAGGAAAAATGGCCCACTGGTCGTGGTTGACTCCAAAGTGTATGCTGTTCTTCTCCTTCAGGGACAGTCATTTTAGCATGTACCAGTTCGTCACGTAAGCTCCTGTTGCGCTTGAAATCAAACAGAGGTAATTCCCACTGTTTTCCTGCGCTGTTTATGATGTGCCAATTTTTTCCGATGATTTTCTGGACTGTGTTGGAGGCTGGGGTGTATGTAGTAACACATACCAATCTCTTGGTGTCTTCTTTTATCACTTCCTCTAGTAGCGATTCTCTTGGGTTGTTTCTTGCTCGTTTCTTTGCTCTTCTCACCATCTTTTTGGGATAGTGACGTTCCAGGAGTTTTTTTCTCGGGCAGTCAATTTCACCCGCACACTTTAAGTAAAGCGTTTCCGAGTGTCACTGTGTTACAACACACGTGCACAGTTCAGCCGCAAAGCATTGATTTATCGAGCACTCATAGACTCACATACGCTGCCTTTATGTAACTTTATTCACCAGCTGTGGGTTTATAATCAATTTCACCCGCATACTGAAAGTAAGGCGTTTCTATGCTTCACTTTGTTATAACACGTGTGCACATGGCAGCCGCAATACAATTTGATTTTAGCTGTGCCAACATTTGGGCGGTACCCGACTTCACCAAGATACAATAGACATGCGCAGCCTTTTACACAGCTGTGGGTTTGCATCGGGGAGGGTGTAGCGATCACTACCCCTCTCTCCGACCACTCGGACACACCTATGCAATTGTGGATTCAGCTTCACTTTAGTATACTGAGCATGCGCGAACCACCTCCATTACTAAATCAGGCACTTGCTCACTTGAGAGCGCTAGGCTTACGAGGACACCGGAAACCGCGCACCTGGCGATACCCTCCTCAAGTGCCAAACCACTTAACAACAATTACCTAATTGGGTCGCACTATATATAGAAAAGCATTTTTTCCTCATTCCAACATCGGGGAGGATCGGGAGCAGTCACCTAGGAGCAACGTAGAAAACTTTCCTTGAGGCACTAAGAGTGTGCTTAAATGCAGAATGACTGTTTTTCTGGTTGCAAGTCCTTCCATGTATGATTGTGACTTACTTATTTTCTTTGACCTAAGACTACAATTCACGCCGAATGTGGTCTGTGTGTTCTTCTTTACAGGGTTTGACAACAGGGGTTTTCCCCTCCCCTCCTCCCATGTGGCAAGTAGCTTGGTGTTTAGGGTCAGAACAGTGAGATCTTATCTCACTTCATCATTCTTTAAATTGTGTAGCATTCACTTTTAACTGAATCAGTGCATGTATTGTTTTCAGTATTCTGTCGTGACCCAGTTATGTTGTTACATGGTCTATTTTTCAATTTCTATTCAAGCCTTGAATTTGGAAGCCATTTCAATAGTGGAGAGTGACACAGGTCACACCCGCACAGTTGTATCTTCTTGCCACCAGTTGGTAAGAACGGAGCCCCCCATTCTTTATACCAAGTTCCTGATGAATGCCCTGGACCCACTTGGGCCAACATGGTAGAAACATGTTGACCGCTTACACTACGGTTAGGGGACAAATATTTCCCCATACAACCGTCCATTGATTTTAATATCATATAGTTACCAATCACATTAAAAACGCAATTTGATAACTATATAATGATTTTTACTCTCACTCACTTTCTCACGGGCCCCCACCTAGTTTAGAAGTGCATCCCTGTCGTCAGTTGTATGCCCGCCCTCTATCAAACCAAGGTTTTAGAGGGCGAGAACTGGTCGATGATGAAACATGACACCAGGTGGTGTGTGAGACCAGTCCGTAACATTTTGTTAGGTGCCCTCACTCACAATATAACCATAACTTCACAGTGGTCACTACACTAGGAGCAGCTCTCATTGTCATTAACCCCTTCGATGCTGCGCAGATTCCGCCGCTGTGCTGACGGAATCTTGCGCGGGTGTGGTCATGACGGAATGGTTCCGTCATGAGCACAGCTCAACCGTGGGTCATGACGGAACCATTCCGTCATGAGCACCGAAGGGGTTAACATTTATTGTTGGAGGCTGCTAGCTTCTGGAACCCCAGGCCTCTTGTTCCCTTCTCCACGCATCGTGGAGCTCATGTGTGATTATTATACCCCCTAGAGAAGTCACATGGGCTCTGGAGAGACACCAGGTACTATTTTATTTATTAATTATATTTTTTTTGCTTCCAGTAGGAATACTACAGGCTTTGAAGGGACACCAACTTAGCTTTTCCGGTGGAGCGTTAGTGTATGCATGATTACAATATTGTTAAGGATTTGTACTGATTGATGATGATAATGACATATTATGTTGACTGTATTGCCCAAGTCTCGATGACTTCCTGCTTCATTGCGGACCCATGAAAAATGTAAATAATATAGCAAAGAAAAAGGAAGGTTCTGCCATGGAAGTGGCCGGTAAAGAGAAGTCTGTTGTCAATGCCACCACTAGCATTAAGCCCTTTTCATTTTTAGAGTAACGCAACAAACTTTCTACACCCTCCACTAAGCGAAAAGGGGCTGGAAAAATTATCACTGCTATATCACAGTTACCCCCACTAAAACCAAAGACCATATCTCTCAGGGCCACACTGACTGCAATCATGTAGACTAGCTGTGAGTCCCAGCAGCAAACTGAATCTTTACAGGAAAGTTAGTAACATCAATCATAGTCTGGAACACTTGATCTTCTGGACGTAGAAGCAGAGCAAGACGTTCAGTTTGCTTCAGAGCAGGATGTTGTGAATGTTCATTCATTGGGCACTTCAACTTCATGATCTCTAGAAAGGAAAAGAAAGACCACTTACCCCATCTTCACAAAGCCTCCCTTGAGCTGATCTTGACATGAATCGGAACCTAACCAAGACACAAAACGAAAGACAACGTCAAAGGAAGGTTTTTCAAAGCCTTTGCAGTGAGGGAGATAACAGTGATTGTTAGTGTAGAAAATGACACTAGAAGTACAGATCACGTCTATTCAACCTCATCTGAGTCATGTAGTTCTGCCAACAACGCCTGCCTTCATCCTTTGAAGACCCCAGAGAGTTCCAGCGTTTTGGCACAATACATTTATCCAGTTGGAAAATAGTCAAAAGGTTTGTGCTTAAAATCCTCCCTTTTTCTTTTGTCGAAGTCGACAGGTTTCTTAATTTGTGGAGACCCCTTGCCCTAAATGGAGGGTTCCAAGCCGGAACAATTTTTCCACTGCTGCTGTACCAGCACTGCATCATTAAGAGCTGCAATTAGATGGGGGAGCTATGAAGGAGACTTCTGTTCAATCCATCCATCCATCCACCTCATGACAGGCATGTGGACCAGCTGTCAAGCTATAAATTACAGGTGCATCACTGCACACAGGATCTCTTTCTAGAGAGTGAAGCAACGGCTAACTGCTGGTCTCACCGCTAAAGCTTTTTGGGCTTTTGCCAGCGTGCACCAGTTGCAGTGTTTAACATGGACAAATTGCAGCCAGATGCTAACTTCTTGGATGATTTTATTACTAAAATCTATGAATTACTTCAACCCAGAGTCCTCAGGATTGGATTTGTTGTTACCGTCAAGTCACAGCTGATGAAAGATTTTTCAGAGTCCTGTGTTTACTGCATTTCAAACACGTCATTGTGCATAGCTTCCTCAAAAAAGAAGTAGTAGTCAACAACCTACTGGTCACTTGTCACAGAATGTGCACTAATTTTTTGATCACTCCTTTTTCTTGAATTTTGCTTTGAACAAAACAAGTAAATCAACATAACACCTCAATATTTGTACATCGGATCCTAGTAATTAAAATAGGACTCAGCAGTAAACCAGTATCATTCCTACTCTCTATATTCTTGCCATTGACCCCATACCTTATGAATAAGGCTCCCTGTTTTCCGTTTTTTCTGATTTTTACAGATAAATACAGCCAGAAAAACATTTATTTTCTTGTCTGTGTTTATTTTTAAATGTGGATAAAAACGGAAATTGGGTGCTTTTTTGTGATTCCAAATACACTTTGCCAAGACTGCCAGGCCATTAACTGTGTGGATTGATGGGTAAGGGGGTAAAAAAGCAATTTTAGTAAAGAGGCTTAAGAAACAGTAGATATGCACAAGGCTGATACTGAAATGTGCATATTTTCATATAAGTGCATTGATTTATCTTCTGCAGGTGTTCATATCACTGAAACCTGGCAGGCATTCAAGCGTGACAGCATATTTATTGGTTACATAAATGCGGAAATATACCAGTTTCAACTTTATTTTTTTCTCAAAACCCATAATAAATATGGATAAATACAGATAAATTTGACAACAAATAAATATGGATAAATACAGACGGAAATGTCAAAAAAATAAATACCATAAAACCGGGAGCCCTACTTATGAAATATCCTGGCGTAGGCTCTGGCCTTATATACCATATGTTCTGCCTGCATGTACCGGTCCAGGCATCAGGAATGGTACCTTCTTCCTCCCCCACATGCTCATGATGTCCTGCCTTGCAACCGCAAATGCTGGGTTGCAGAAGAGAGGTGTGCATTTGGGCAGAGTCTGATCACCCCATATCCCCATTGTAGCTGGCTTCCGGTTGACTTGAAACTTGTCCTCTAAAAAAGAAAGATGGCCTCTGTGTAAGAGACCGTGGCAGTCTCTCTCCCGCGGCTTAGCGTCCTTTGAGGAGTGGAAGCAGCTAGGATCAGAGAATATGTCTGCACCCCAGATGATATGATTATTACTCACTTGGAGCCCAGGCCCGGCTTATACGACTCCGCTGCCCAGGCGATTTTGGCTATCTGCACAGCTCTGACGGCGTTGACATGTATGCTGGCTTGTCAGGTAGGAGTCTCATTCTTTGCTGCTGCTGGATTGCTGGCTGACTGCTCTGTTCGACCCAGGAGTCTCGCGGGCAGAATCTGCATCAAATTCAGAATGCCACCCAAGTCAACCTGCTGCTCCCGTGATAAGAGCAGGGCCGGACTGGGAACTGAAATCAGCCCTGGCAAAATTTGGCAGACCAGCCCCCCGTCAAATTTGGCAGACCAGCCCCCGTCCAGCGCGTAGCGTGCGAGCGCAGCGAGCGAGCCCAACCGCTACTAGGGGGGCTTGGGGGGGTTTTCCCCCCAAGAAAATTTTGGAAAACAACCGACCAAAATGGTGAATTTTACAGCACATTTTTCATTACATATTCAATTGTATCAACTTTCAAACCACAGTAAATAGTAGATGATGACCTTCAAGAGCACCAGGTTACCCACCCAGTCATATGTACCCATAGACATTCTTTCAGAGAGCACCAAAAATAGGCACGAGTAGTAAATCAGAGAGAAATAAAAGTGAGACCAGCCCTCACATGGTGTGTAGCGAGCAAGCGCAGTGAGCAACCACTATTAGGGGGAGTTTGGGGGGGTTGAACTTGTCCCCCCACACAAGAAATTTGGGAGACAGAAAGGCCAAAAAAAAAAAAGTATTTTTCAACACATTTTTCATTACATATTGGATTGTATTAACTTTTAAAGCATAGTAAATGATTACCTTAAGGAGCACCAAGATACACAGTCATAAAACACAGACATTCCTACAGAGAACACTAAAAAATGAAATGTCGAGCACAAAACATGAATTTAAATATAACCAATTTATTCTTCATATAAAATAGCATAAAGACATTTAAAATTGCACTTAACTTCAAACAATTGTGCCAGAAACTATGGAAATAGCACACATAAGCACCCAGGCCAGAAAGCATGTAAACGTCACACATAACCACCAAGGCTGCCAGAAGGCATGGAAATGTCTCAAATGGCACCCTGGCCAGAAAGCATGAAAAATTAACCCAAAAGCCCTCTCCTTGACATGACACATGTGGCAGTTGAGACCCGGAGGTATCATAGCGCTTTACATGAGGAATATCACTCGAGTGGGTGGCACAATAAGTGTTGCAAGCCCACTAGCAGCATTTTATGTACAGTCCCTCCCTGGGTATATGCAGAACCACATTTCTAGGGACTTACAAGTAAATTAAATTTGCCAATTCAGTGTCAGCCAATTTTACCATGTTTGAAAGGAAAGAGTGCAAGCACTTTAGTACTGGTTAGCGGATGGTGGTAAAGTGCACTGAGCCCTAAGAGCCAACAAAAATGGCCTTTTTTGATGTAATAAAGCAGAGCGAACCGGATTTTAATTTGGAGGAATCTGAGGCCAACAAGGACTTAGCTAACCATGTCTCAGCAGTCAGTATGAACAATATGTATCTAAAAACATTTTACATGTGCTAATGGCGCTGGGACTTTCTGTAGCTTCTCATTTTCCGCCCAGCTGTTTCAACTTCTAGAATGTGCGCATCTGTAATTCACATGCAAACAGTGAACGGTCATTGGGGTGTGGGCAACATGCCGGAAGATATCGACTGGCTTCACAAGCTATACCACACCCTGATCATGGAGAAGATCTCAGCTACAGTAAACCACCAGCCACAACAGTTTGAGAAACAGTGGGGCCCCTGCTTGAATTTTCTCACAAATGCATTTTGAGAACTCTTGCCTGAAATATCTACGAGTGCTGCACCTCACAGGCCTGGGTTACTGTGCAATGGACCTGCTCCTTAAGGGCAAAATGGATCCTTTATCAAGCTTATGAGTGAACAGAGGGAAAAAGTGGTAAAACCTTGCGTAGGCCTCTGATGATCATATGGCAGTTCGAGGCCACTTTATTAACATGTGACTCCAGACTCAGCTTCTCATTGAAGCTGACCCCCAAGTTACGCACTGTCTTCACAGGGACCAGAGGTGTGTCCAGGGGAAGAGACCAAAAATTAGAAGGCAGAGCCTGCGGCACTTTGCCCACTGCACAGTGCAGAATCTCAGTTTTAGCACTATTAAATTGCAAAGCATTATTTTTCAGCCAAGACACCATTTCTGTCATACATTTGTGAAAAATAGTTAAGGAGTCCGCATGATACCCCTCCAGGGAAACAATCAGTTGCGTGACATCAGCATAGTTGACCGCCCTTATCTCTCCTTAGTCTTACAAGGTACAGTAAAACACACTCTCTTTCTAAATGTTATCACTCTAAAAAAGTGCTTTTCTTCCATGTAATGTCCCTTTGAGGAGGTTTCTAAGGTGGGAGTATCTAGCAAGTGACTCTACTCGGGCTCCCTCTGTGCGAGCCTTCAGGGAGAAACCCTCTTCATTACTACCGCCACCTGACCCCTGACTGTGCAGCGCACTCCCTTACAGACTTGATGATCCACTTTTCTACCACCCCTCTACATTACACCTTATCTCACAGCTGACCTTGGGACCCAGCCCCATATCAGCCACCATTCAGTTCCACTTTCATTATTCCCAGTAAAAAACAAAAGTAAAATCACCTTCAAATTTGAAACATTGAATATAGCAGTAAATGTAATCAGCATGCATGTTAAAGTATGCTCTACAGTTGTCCTAATCACATGACTGTTAATTAAATAAACAAAAACAGAAAGGCCCTGACAGGGCCGGCTTTAGTGCTGGTACAAAAGTCTTTTTGACCTCTTTCTCTGTAGATAACTTACCAACCACCCTCCAACAGTGCTCTTCATCTCTCCGTAGCCACTCCCCCTCATGGCCTCCTCCTCAGACTCCCTAACTACCACCCTCCACCAGTGCCCCTCATCTCTCCGTAGCTCCCACACCCCATGACCTCCTCCTCAGATTCCCTCACTGCCAACCTTCACCAGCACCCCTCATCACTCCGTAGTTTCCCCCCACCCCATGACCCCCTCATCGGATTCCCTGACTGCCATCCTCCACTAGTGCCCCTCATTTCTCTGTAGCCCCCCCACCCCATGACCTCCTCCTCAGATTCCCTCACTGCCATCCTCCACTAGTGCCCCTCATTTCTCTGTAGCCCCCCACCCCATGACCTACTCAGATTCCCTCACCGCTCCCTCCCTCATCTGTCTGTAGTTTCCCCTCCATCCCGTGACCACCTCCTCGGATTCCCTCACTGCTCCCTTCACTAGCGCCCCTCATCTCTCAGTAGTTCCCCCCCCTACCCCGTGACCTCCTCCTCGGATTCCCTCACTGCCACCCCCACCAGTGCCCCTCATCTCTCTGTAGTTCCCTTCCAGCCTGTGACCCACCTCCTCCTCAGATTCCCTCACTGCCACCCTCCACTATTGCCCCTCATCGCTCTGTAGTTCCCCCTGCCCCATGACATCCTCATTGGCTTCCCTCACTGCCACCCTCCATTGGTACCCCTCATCTCTCCTGTAGTTCCCCCACCTCATGACCTCCACCTCAGTTTCCCTCACTGTCACTCTCCACTAGTGCCCCTCAGCTCTCTGTAGTTCCCCCCACCCCGTGACCTCCTCCTCTGACTCCCTCACTGCCACCCTCCCTCACTGTCTGCCACCCACACCCTTCATCTCTCCGTAGCTCCCCCCACCCCATGACCTCTTTCTGGTATTCCCTCACTGCCACCCTCCACTAGTGCCCTTATCTCTCCGTTGCCCCTCTCTCATACCCATTCCATTCGTTGTATAGCACTACTCATATCAGTGTAAGGTGTCACAGTACATTACATAACAGCAGCACACATTATACAGAGACAATAAATCAAAATCAGTTTACACGAAATGTCATATAAACTAATGAGGATTACAAGGTGTAGGAATCACTTCATCCATTCTGGTGGGCAGTATATTTTACGGGGGTTTGGTCGGGACTCGGAGAAGCACAAAGTCAGGATTTAAAGAGTACTCCAGTGGTCAGGGTTGGCTTTACTGATAAAAATGTATAACTGCCCAAACAAACTCTTATTAGTAACATTAGAATAATGAAAGAATGGAGAAGTTCTAACTACATCACAACACAAAAAAGCGAAGTTTGTATTAGGCCTGGGCAAAATTTCCGTTCCGTTCGCAGAATTTGCGATAATTTGGCATTTCCGCGTTCCGCGGAGAGCGCGGAAATGTCAAAATTTCCGCATTCCGCAGCTTTGCGATAATTTGGTTCTTGCTCGCGCTGTAAAATAATACATTCTCGCGTGTGCGCGATCGCCTTACCTGAATCCCCGCGTTCGCAGACAAGTTTTCCCGATCCGGTCGCGTTCTCCATGAGATGTTGTATTGTTTTAGCCATTTGCGCTGTCTCGCGACAGTTCGCGTCCGCAGTGACGTCATGCGTCGCGCGATCACGTCTTTTTTCTCGCGATCATGCACCGCGAGACAACTGAAAACAAGATGGCCGCGCCCGCAAGCAACCACATGGGTAAGTTGGCGACCCGCAACCATGCAGAAAATCTCGCGAACATGCCGGAAAAAAACTTCCGCATCTTCGCGATATTTCCGCTTGTTTGCGGAGATTTTTAACATTTTCGCGATAATTTGCGAAAGTCGCTTCCGCAAATTCCGCCCACCTCTAGTTTGTATGCAGTTTTTTGATGACAGTTCATTGGTCACTGTCTTATGTTAACTTCTGAACTGAAAGTAACACAAGGATATCTGTGACAGAGGTAGTAACCCACTGAGCTATTCCCATAAAATTCAGTTTATCTGCATTTACGAACTACCAACCGACAAATGGTTGCTCTGCAGCAGGATCGTAAATCACAAGTTAACAGTTTTTATTGTTGTTGTACATCGGTGGCAGATTCACTGCGACTGCGAGGGCTAAGGAGGCTCATGTTTGGTGGGCCTGGCCCACCCTCTAGAACCGGGCCTGGTAGGTAGTGGTGCAGCCTGCTAGCATAGCCGGAGTCTTGCTCGTAGCCTCAGGCACAGGCAGGCCTGGCGGCCTGAGCCAGCCAGTGGCTGGCTCAGGCGGCCAGGCCTGCCTGTGCCTGAGGCTGCGAGCAAGACTTCGGCTATGCTAGCAGGCTGCACCACTACCTACCAGGCAATGGCATCGCCGCTGTGTTGTCCGCCCCCTGGCCCCTGCTCACGAACAGCAAGGAGGCCTGCCTGCAGTGCTCAGTGATCTAAATGCCTTGCCTGGCTGGCTCTAATCTAAGTAAATCCACAATCCAGACTCAGGCCAGGGGCCCCCAGGGTGCTAGTGCGCTGCGCTGACCGGCCGGGCATCAATAAAAAATAAGGGATAGGCCAAGGAAGGCCCTGGGCCGGGCGGGAAAGCAAGGCCTATACGCTATACCCTTTGTTTAATCCCGGCCCGGCCCACAGTAGTGCCAAACAAATACCATTCAATTTGCCAACCAATGCCATGCATGCCATGTAGACACTGTCACAGTGTCACTGACTCACCTCGGCGGGTGGCGGCTGACGAGTCGACGGCGGACAGTCAGTGTACTAGTGAGGGAGGGACAGGTGTCACAGCAGCAGACAGAGGCTAGAATTAATTTAGAAATAAATGATGGGGTGCCCGTGCCTCTTTCCCTCAGTAGTCTCTGTCTTGTTCTTAGTGGCTGGCTGTTGTGTGTTGGTCTCTGGATTCTGGAATGCTCCTTGGTCGAGCCGGGGTCACGCGCACTTTTTATTGTGTAACGCCAATGCGCATGTCACCAGGCCGCCCCACCCTAAGGTGGGGGTGGGTTGAACTGACACCGCGGTCTGCGCACACGCGCGGGCTGGCGCAGGAGGAGATTTCTGCGACTGCGCGCTGTGCGCCCGAGTGACGACCCACCCATCCACCCCCTAATACTAATGCATTGCAGGTCAGGTGATATAGATAATAAAATTATTGCAGCAGGCGAAGGCGAGTGATGATGTCAGTGAACTCTGACTGGTGATAAATAAAATTGTGCTTTTTGCAGACTGTCCCGCACCCACGCGGAGTGAGGAGAGACGTGACGTGACACACAGAGAGTCGATCAGAGTAGTGATTTCCATCTTAGTAACGCCGTCGGCGGCGTCGCGTTGTCGGACCAAAAAATCGGCCCCAGCATTGAAACCGGCCCCCTGCCAAAAAAACGGCCCCCACCCCTGGCAGCCTACTGGGGATTGCCCGGTGCCCGGCATTGCCAGTCCGGGCCTGGATAAGAGCGCCAAGGTGATGCAGATGGGACTGGGGGCAAGTAACAGGGCCAAAAGCTGACATACCGATACAGCATGTAGTTACACATTTCCACCCCCCACTCCCCCCCATGGATGTTGTGGCCGGAGGACCACAGCCGACCCCCAGGATTGAGGCAGCAGGGGAAGAGGGGGGCCGGTCAAACGTACATTATCCCTCCAAGTAAGGGTGGGGTCCATGGCCTAATAGTTTGGCACATTTGGAGGAGGGGGCCCCCAGGGTAAAGCATTTGAGCCATGTTGAACCTGAGGCTATACTCCCAGAAGATCGGGTTCATGTGGCCCCGCAGTCTAAGCATGAACCGAATGATACCCCAGCAGATGAAGGGGGACAGGCTACTGAAAATAGAAAGGATGATCCTGGGACGTGGGACCTGCCTCCCTACGTAGGAGGACAGATGAAAACAAAGGACTTAATAGAGGGGGCTGTAGGATGCAGATCCCCAGAGGACCCTCTGGAGTTAAGGGATACATTCTTCTCATTGACCAACGGATCTATTACGAGCCCTGCTGAATCTGAGGGGGAAAGTGGTTCACTGTCCTCCAGTTCAAGCCCTGGTAGCCAATATGATGGGTTTGACACAGTGGTTCTGAGAAGGCGAAACATCAGGCGCAGTAAAGAGGGGGCCCCACCGGGGCAGACTAAGGAAGACATGAAGAAACATTTAAGCCTTGCCCTAAAATGGGACTACTCAGCCAAGCAAAAACCACATGTAGAACCCAATAAGGTGGCTAAATGGGGCGCAAGTGGGCATGAATCTGAGAAACCAACCTTGAAGCTGATATACGAGTCAATTAAACAACATCAAAAAGAGTCGTGCCTGGACGGTAAAAAACTACTCATGGCGACGAAGAAACTCCAAGGAGCTGTTAGAAAAGTGGTCAAAGCCTGTACCGAAATTAACTAAAGATTAACCGCAGCAGAAGCAAGAACCGTAGGACTGGAAAACGATATTGCAAGAAGCCAGAATCAGATAGAGGCTTAAGAATCCCAAATTATGGATATGCGGTAGAAACTCGAGAACTATAAAAACCAGCTCCGATGCAACAATCTTAGAATTTTAGGTATTGAAGAAGGGGTTGAGGCTGTGATATTAGAACCTATGTACTGAAGTTGAAGCAGACTGCCTTTCCGGAACTTCAGCAGTGGTACTGGGACATTTCAAGATGGTTCACCGCTACCCATTCACCAGCCGGTTTCCACAGGGAGAGGGGGGTGGGAAAGGGGTGGAACAGGGGGAGAAAATGGGGCACGATGAGAACTTGAAGATCCAGGAGATTCTATGATAGCGTATCAATGACTCCAAGAAGAGATGGGGAAAGAGTATCTAATTAAGGGGGAAAGCACGACGGGAAGATAGCATCGGGAAACCATTATTAATTTACGAATTGTGACAATAAATGTGTGTGGCTTAAATGACCCCACCAAAGAGGGAAGGTGGCAGAAGATCTAAAAATATTGTGGTCTGATATTGTCTGCTTTCAGGAAACCCATATTGAGGGGTCAAAACAAAGGATGCTTGAACAGTTAGGGTATCACTTTCTGGCCAATACCACGCAGCTTAAAAGAACAAGATGGGTGGCCATTCTAACCCAAAAAAGAGACATTTTATGTGCAAGGCAGTCGACCGATAAAAACGGTCGATGGGCAATAGTGAAACTACATAACGCCTCACTTTCCTTTACAATATGCTCGGTATATGGTCCAACGGGATGATCCTGAGACATTCGAGTTGTTAAATCAGGAGCTGGCCATTTGGCCAACTCCAATTATATTGTGCGGAGATATGAACATTAATGGCATAGGGAGGTTATAGAGTAATAAAACAGGAAGATACTCATGCTGTAAGCCCAAGGTTTATAGAGCTCTCTCCCACTTGATTCACAAAATGGGTTGATAGATGCTTGGCCGAACCTCGTTCGATCAGATTCATGAAGCACATACCTTTTGGCACCACATAGGACAATTGCCCATCTTGACTACTTTCTGGTCTCCCAAAATATAATCGGGGATTGTAGTACTGAAAGGTTCCCCCGAGTAATGTATGACCATAACCCTTTGGTATTAGGAATAATACAGATGGGGGGAAGTATACAACAAAGTTTGCCTTTCGAAAGGGATTACTAGCTAATGAGGGCTATATCATCCATAAGAAGAAATGAATAGGCACGGTTTGGAATGCCTGCAAGGCTAGTATACAGGGGAGACAATGAGCTATAGCCTTCACCGCAGTAAAAGACAACGCCAGCACCAGAATTACCTCTATAAAAAGTTAAGGGCATTAGAAGAAGAATTAGTGGCCGCAATAGAAAGTGGGGTACCCTTAGAGAATATAGTGGACAAGCTTGCCCTGGTCAAAGCAGCAATAGGAGAGGCAACGACTGAGAAAGCAACTGAGAAGTATATGGTGAGGTGGGTAGAATGTAATGAGAACATTGAGCGAGTTGGACACACATTTCTGGTGCGCATCAGGCAAAAAACTAAATGCAGTGAGATAGCAGCAATTGAAAATGAAAGCGGGAACTTGGTAACGACTGCCTCTGGAATTAAGGAAGAATTCCGTAGGTTTTATGAAAAACTATATGACGCTGAGAAGGCTAGTGACAACAACAGAATTAATAAATATCCAGGTCCAGAGAGAAATTTTCACAGGAGGACAGGAAGACTCTGGAGGCTCCTTTTATATCTGAAGAAATATTTAGCATACTATTGGAGTTTTATAAAGTGTTCTAGGCAACCCTAGGGCCTGATTTAATTAACATACTCAGGCAGATCCAGATGAGAGAGCCCCTGCTGGAGTCATGGGCCCAGGCCAGTATTGTGGTTTTTCGGAAAAAAGAGAAGCCGGCCACAGACTCGGGCTCATGTCGCCCAGTCACCCTTTTGAATAGTGATGCGATAATATACTCCAAGGTCTTAGCGAACCGATTGAGCCCAGTTATTAGCCAAGTCATCACACCCCGGTAACACAGCTTTATACCCGGTAGAGGGGACTACGGATCATGTGGGGTATTATGCTCCTTGATGCAGCCTTGATCGCAGGAGACCCTATGGCACTTATATTAATAGAGGCAGAAAAAGCACTTGATAGAGTCTCCTCGGACTATCTGTGGGCCATTCTTGAATGGCTTGGGCTGGCATGGGGTTCATCGAGGCCCTGCGATGATGTATGTAGCACCAACAGCTAGCATGATAATATATAAGGGGGGGACAGACAGTGGAAGTTGAGATAAAAGAGGGACTAGGCAGAGCTGCCCGTGCACACCCCTTTTGTTCGCATGTTATATTGACCCACTTATACAGAAAATTGAGCCAGATTAACACATCAAGCCTATATATTCCCAAGGGTTCGAAACTAAGATCTTGGCTTATGTGGATGACCTAGTGATTCACTTCATCCTCTGAGGCCACAATGATGGAAATTGGGATAGAAGCAAGCCCTTTTGGGAAGATCTTAGGGTATTTGCTCAATCAACATAAAACCCAAATCGTAATTAATGGACACCTGAATCTGGTTGATCCCCTGGTAGTACAATCGGCAATCTATTTAGGGATAAAGATATCACGCAATGTAGACCAAGTTGTTGAACTTAATCTAGCAACTGTGATACAGAAAGGGTCATAGGACTTCGATAGGATGAAAAATTTACATCTTTCAGTAGTCGGTCGATGCAATATCGTAAAAATGATTTTCCTCCTCCAAGTCCTCTATTTGTTCAGATCCATACCCCTGACATTTGAGAAACTTTGGTTTAAGAACTTGGAGGGGTTGGTTAATAGGTTCATATGGGCACGCAGAAATACCAGGCGGGCCCTGAAATATATGTCCCTCCCCTGGGAGAGAGCTGCCTGGGCCATACACAAATTCAATTTGTACTATTTGGTGGCAGCCCTTCAACATATGTCTGGGTTAATTGGGGAAACCCCATGGGTCCCTGGACCAGGGGGAGGGTACCCGATATTTATGAGTTAATGGTAGGGAAAGAAGACAAATATTTACTCCAGAAGTTTAGTGAACCCAGATATTATAAGAAGGTAAGGTTTAAGACCCTTTTGGCCACATTTCGGGTGTGGGGGACACTGAAAGATGGAGATAGGAAGAATAAATTATTATACACCATTCTATTTGAATCCTTCATTCACGACAGCTTAATGAAGCGCTAGATGAATTTAGGGGTAGAGATGGTCAGGAATCTGTTTAGCATAGTTGGATTTTAGGCATTCACCGAGATACAAGATAGCCATGGGGTTCGCCAGAAAGATATTTTTACATACTTATAGACACACATTTTTTGGGTTAAGAAGACTGGTGGCCCAAAAGGGATAGCTAAAATTGCTATAATGGATCTGGCTCGGGGTAAAGAGGGCTCTATATTAGCCGGATTTATAATGAGTTGATTAACCTACGTCCCGATGATCTTGAGAGGCAGGCAGATAATTGTTACCACAGGCTGGTTATAAAGGGATCGGGGTTCCTCGAATTCCTCAAAATGGGTCAGTTAATACTGTGTTCCTCAGGGCTGCAGGCACAGTATTACAAGGCAATCTTAGGCCTATATTACACACCCGCTAAAATCTGTAAATGGAGGGCTTAGTGGGCACCAGCTACCCCTGCTGGTAAACCTTTGGGCAAATGTGATCCACATGTTCAGTACTTGCCCACAACTTGAAATCTTGAGGAGAGATATAGAGAAATTTCTGGAGCTCTCTCTGAGTGTAAAAGTAGTGCTAACACCCAAGTTAATGGTCTTGGGAGTTAGCAGTTCAGGGGCAGATAGAGCACAGCTGTATTTTATATTTCTGGCCATGGCGGTGGACAGAATATGCATCTCTGCAGCATGGCTGAACATTGTGCCCCCCTCATATTCTCAATGGCTCGCCCGTCTATTATCCATTTTCAACCTTGAAAAAGGGATCTATGAACATAAAGGCAGGATGTCTTAAAAATTGGGTAAAACCATATGGGCCCCGGTTTGTCAATGGCAGATTGAGGTTGGGGAGAGACATTGATGCAGCACCGATGTGTCTTAACGTATGTTTATTCCCAATAGTGTTCAATCACTTGTTTACGCTTTTATCTGTGTTTTAACTTCGAACATCCTTGTGTAATGCATTTATTTATGTGTCCTTCGTAAAAGCTCTAATAAAAATATATTATTTATTTCAAATTAAACTTGTCCTCTACAGCAGCCAAAAGGCATCCACCCGCCTGTGACCAGAATGATCACCAGAGTGTGTGCACCAGCATGCTGCTTTGGCCATATTTCCTTGAGCATCTTATGCCCTTGACCTTTCCAATTTGGAAGAGATGACTTCTCATGAAAGAATCTAGGTGTCGTATTTTTAGTTGCCTAAAGCAGGACCTGATTGCGACATTCCATGGGCAGTGGAGCATCTCCCCTACCAGTCTTAATCTGACAGCACTCCTAAGTCCACCCATCTATCCCATAGACCAGTAAGGGACGGCAGACAACTATTAAGCAATTCCTGGTAAATTTTAGAAATGGCCTGCTTATACAGGGGGCACACCAAGAAGGATAATTTCCAGTGGGGTTTCTTTTGCAACTCCATGTAGGGCCTCCTTATATCCCTTGAGAGCATGTTGAACCTGCCTGTTACCTGTAGAACTGGGAGACTGCTAGGTCAGACTGATTCTACAATTGTTCAAATCATAAGAGACCCTGTGGTCCCCAGATGTTGCTTAGATATGCCGAGAAAACAAAAGACACACAATTGATGGACAGAATGCAGAACAAATCAAACAATTCACCCCCAGTCAAGAGATCTGGGTTAAATCCATCATTCTTTTGCTCACCATGCCACCCCAGTTTATACCTGGCCATATGCAAATCAGTCTTGACCCTGTGCCTCATGGGAAAAGTCCTGCCCGAACTGCCAAGCCATGTCATCCCTGGACCGGAAACAAGCATCCTAGGACCAGTTTTGGGGTTTCACCCCTCTTCAGCCAGGATAGCTTGATTTAAGTGGCACAGTGAGCACAGGACCCACGTCTGGGCATACATGGCGCACTTGGGGCGAGAAAGCAAAAGACACACAATTGATGGACAGAATGTAGAACAAATCAAAACATTCACCCCCAGTCAAGAGATCTGGGTTAAATCCATCATTCTTTTGCTCACCATGCCACCCCAGTTTAGACCTGGCCATATGCAAATCAGTCTTGACCCTGTGCCTCATGGGAATAGTCCGTCCCGAACTGCCAAGCCAGGTCCTCCCTGGACCGGAAACAAACATCCTAGGACCGGTTTCGGAGTTTCACCCCTCTTCAGCCAGGATAGCTTGATTCCAGTGGCACAGTGAGCACAGGACCCACGTCTGGGCATACCTGGCGCACTTGGGGAGAGAAAGCAAAAGACACACAATTGATGGACGGAATGCAGAACAAATCAAAACATTCACCCCAAGTCAAGAGATATGGGTTTAATCCATCATTCTTTTGCTCACCATGCCACCCCAGTTTAGACCTGGCCTTATGCAAATCAGTCTTGACCCTGTGCCTCATGGGAACAGTCCAGCCCGAACTGCCAAGCCATTGATGGACGGAATACCCTGTTCAGCCAGGATAGCTTGATTCCAGTGGCACAGTGAGCACAGGACCCACGTCTGGGCATACCTGGCGCACTTGGGGCGAGAAAGCAAAAGACACGCAATTGATGGACAGAATGCAGAACAAATCAAAAGATTTTTGGCAGTTCGGGCTGGATTGTTCCATGAGGCACAGGGTCAAGACTGATTTGCATATGGCTGGGTTCAAACTAGAATGGCAAGTTGAGCAAAAATATTGATTTAGGCCCAGATCTCTGTACTGGGGGAATGAATTATATTGTTCTGCATTCTGTCCAACAACTGTTGTTTTTGCATTTCTCACCCCGAGTGGGACGGGTATGCCCAGACGTGGGTCCCGTGCTTTCCATGCCACTGGAATCAAGCTATCCTGGCTGAAGAGGGGTCAAACCCCATGCCACTGGAATCAAGCTATCCTGGCTGAAGAGGGCTGAAACCCCGAAACCGGTCCTAGGATGCTTGTTTCCAATCCAGGGAGGACCTGGCTTGGCAGTTCGGGCTGGACTGTTCCCATGAGTCACAGGGTCATGACTGATTTGCATATGGCTGGGTTCAAACTGTAATGGCATGGTGAGCAAAAAACAATGGATTTAGGACCAGATCTCTGTACTGGGGTGAATGTATGACATTGTTCTGCTTTCTGTCCATCAACTGTTGTTTTTGCATTTGTCACCCCGAGTGGGACAGGTATGCCCAGACGTGGGTCCCGTGCTTTCCATGCCACTGGAATCAAGCTATCCTGGCTGAAGAGGGGGGAAACCCCATGCCACTGGAATCAAGCTATCCTGGATGAAGAGGGGTGAAACCCCGAAACCGGTCATAGGATGCTTGTTTCCAGTCCAGGGAGGACCTGGCTTGGCAGTTCGGGCTGGACTGTTTCCATGAGGCACAGGGTCAAGACTGATTTGCATATGGTCGAGTTCAAACTGGAATGACATGGTGAGCAAAAAAACGATGGATTTAGGCCCAGATCTCTTTACTGGGGTGAATGTATGACATTGTTCGGCATTCTGTCCATCAACTGTTGTTTTTGCTTAGAAATGCCGATCATATCCAACTGTGTCCTGAATCCTGCAGGAGTTCCAGTGCCAGCTGCCTCTCCCAGCCCATTTTAGTTGAGGAGACCTTCCATATGTTAACAACCAAGTCTGATGGGGAAGGGTGAAGGGCCGGTCTTGCACGGTCATATAGCCTATGGACATATCCGTGTGGAACTATGGCATACCTGTCTGTCTGTAACAAGGGCTCCTGCTAAGCGCCTGATGTCTAGTCATTCACCACCAGGAGTTGGGCGTCCCTGTCAGAGAGATGAATGTCTGGAAGTGCGAACTTCCCATCATATGGGTTTTGAGTCTGTGTTAATAGTGCTATACGTGGTGGTTCCCCTATCCAATAGAAGTTATGACTCACTCAATCCATTGTTTTGAAAAATTCTTCTGGGACTTCACAGAGTGTTCGACAACTTATATAGGAATTTGGGCAATATTATAATTTGGAGATTAAAGCTGTGCTCATCAGGAATAAATGGAGGGATCTCCAGTGCCCAGATCCCTCCTGTGTTTGTACAGGACTTGACCTAAAGTAATCCTCCTGAATTCCACGGGATCCAGGCTTACTTGGATTCCAAGGTTTCAAAATCCTTCCAGAGACCAATATGCGGGCTGACCCAATATGCGGGGGACCCCAATCAATCAGTGGGAATGCCATGGGCTTATGCCAATTTATATGGATTCCTGAGAATTTTCCAAAGATATCCAGAATCTCCGAAGCTCTAGGGATGGAGTGCAGAGGATCAGCCAGATATAATAACTCATCTGCATACAAGGAGATAATGTCCTCCCAATTTGGGCTCCACTTCAGTCCCCCCAATTGGGCATCCGCTCGCAGTCAGCATGCCAAGCATTCCAAGGCCAGGGCAAACATGAGGGGGAGACTGTGGAACCCTGTCTTGTCCCCCCGTCCCAAGGCTAATTCTCTTCAGAGGCAGCCGTTGTCCTTCACCCAGGACAATGGCTCAGTGTAAAGGAGGTGTACCTACGATATAAACTCCTTGCTAAGGCTCATCATGCCTAATACCTTGAACAAGAAGTGCCATTTGACTGTATAACCAGCTTTTTCCGGGTCCAAGGTCAGCAGGATGTGGGCCCCCCAAGGTATTGCACCTAGCCAGGCAGCAGAAAAGGTGCCATAGATTCTGGCGGGTAGATTGCATGGGCATGAATCCTAATTGGTCAGGTCTGACTAATTTATCAATCAATTGCAGGAGGTTGGCCAGTATTTTGACTTCCTTGTTTAATAGGGTAATTGGCCTGTAAGAGGTACATTAGTCTTGTGGTTTGCCCTTTTTGCTAATAAGAACTATGGTTGCTGAGATCAAGGTATTCACATTTCTTCCGCTTTGTTCGGTACAACATTTTACATGTTGGCTCACATGCCAATCTCCTGACGCACTGGAAACATTCTGGAGTGGAGCCCATTTGGCCTGGGTGCCTACCCCCTCTTGACTAGGTATACGGCCTTTTCAATTTCCTCGCTGCTCAGTCCATGGTCAGGATGGGCAGGTCGTGCACAAAATCCTGAGGGTCTGCTCCCCCACTCCCTTAAGCTCTGGGATTATACAAAACTGCAAGGTTTGTGGCGAAGGCCTCCGCAATATCCTCCAAGGTCTGTACCACCAACTGTCCCATCTACCACTTGGCGTATCCAGCATCTCCCTTCCTCCCACTTTGACAGCAACACCAACAGTTTACCTGCTTTATTACCTACTTTGTGCGTATGGTGTTTGGTCTTGTGAAGGGCTTTCCCCTCACTGTCCACTAGACTAATTTACCCATCCCTAGTGAGGGATTTGCGATGTGAAAGCTTTGGATTTGGCTGTAGTGTTATCCCCCTTCCTTGTCAATTATGGTGGCCTTCAATTCTGCCATATTCTGCAGCTCTCTCTATTTTCCCTGTAGTATGGGATATTAAGATTCCCCTCATGACTGCCTTGAGGGCCTTCAATGTCACTATTTCTGAGTGTACTGAACCCACATTTTCTTTAAAGTAGTTCTCAGTGGTAGCTGTCAACATGTGTCTAGTGGGCCAATTGCTCAGCTCCCAGGGATCTAGCCTCCACCCCTCTCAACCCTTGGGGTACTGCTGCCCTAGGTGATTGCAGATTAGTAAATGGTCAGTTATTCCCCGGGCAGATTTCTGGTGTCATTGTACCACCTTTTCTGCGTTTGGGTGTCGTACATTATCCAATAAACGTTACGATGGTGCCAGACTGATTCCTTGCAACCCCATCGGGATATGTTGGCCTATAGACCTGCTAGCTCTCAGTGCCACCACAAGTGCCCCTAAAACCTTGAAAGGTAACAAATGGTTTAGGCAGCCTCAGAACATCAGAGCCCTGACTCCTCGAGGAATCGTGGTAACGGATCTACAACCTTTTCACTCAGTCACTTGTGCTCTCTGAGAGAGATATACAAGAAATACACAAAAGTTTTTTTTCATTATCTATTCAACCATCCTGATTCTTATATGCAATGGATGTGTGAATAATAGAGAGAAGCAGACAAAAGTAATTACCAATATAAGGATAGTGAAAAGACTGAACGATTCCACCATCATGCTAAAACGGTTCACTGACAAAATGTCGATACCACAAATATTGTGGGACATAAATATTGTGCCAAAAATATCAATTACAAAAATATTGTTAACCTGTACTTTAAAGTAAATAACAAAAATATAGGAAATAAATATAATTTTACACTATTATCGAACACAAAATATTGTTTTTAATATAAACATAGTAAACATTAAATATATTACCATTAAACAGCAATATAATGTAAATTAAATGTACTTAAATAATTTAAAATGATATGTACATTTTGTACTTATTTAAAAAAAATCATATATATGTACATGTTTATTTAAACCTATATAATTTACAACTATTATTAAAATAATAATTATAATTTACATTACAATTGACTAATCTTTGGTAAACCTTAGAGAAATAACAAATATATAAAAATATATACATATACATATATACATATACACAATGCATTACCAACTATAACATATACATTGGAAAAAAATAAAAAAACATGAATTTCATAATACACAAAAATTTCAGTAAATAAACTAAAAAATTAAATATCAAAAACATGTATAAAGTAGTATGATGTTAAATACACAGAAATATAATATTATAAATGTAAACAATATATACAAAACTATACAATTGTAGGAATAATACATATACTATTCCCACTCCAACCTTTGCAACAGAAGGGAAATCGTTGGACTAAGGGGCGGTACAAATTACTGTTCCCACTACTGTAACTTCAACAGTAGGGAAAGCATTGGACTTTGGAGGCATAAAAGTTACTATTCCCACTGCAGTATGTGCAACAGTAGGGGACATGTTAGATTGAGCAGGGGTAAAATGTACTATTCCCACTCCAGTCCGTGTAACAGTAGGTAAAGAAATGGACTCACGAGGGGTACAAATTACTATTCCCACTCCAGTCCGTGCAAAAGTAAGGAAAGTGGTGGACTCGGGAGCGGTACAAAATACTATTCCCGCTAGAGTCACTGCAACAGTAAGGAGAGTGTTGGATTGTGGAGGGGTGAAATTTACTATTACCACTCTGGTCCGTGCAACAATTGAAAAAGCATTAGAATCTGGAGGTGTAAAACGTGCTATTCCCACTCTAGTCTGTGCAACAGTAGGGCACGTGTTAGATTGTTAGGGTTCAAATGTATTATTCCCACTCCAGTCCATGTAACAGTAGGTAAAGCGGTGAACTCAGGAGAGGTACAAATTACTATTCCCACTCCAGTACGTGCAAAAGTAAGGAAAGTGTTGGACTCGGGAGCGGTACAAAATACTATTCCCGCTAGAGTCACTGCAACAGTAAGGAGAGTGTTGGATTGTGGAGGGGTGAAATTTACTATTACCACTCTGGTCCGTGCAACAACTGAAAAAGCATTAGAATCTGGAGGTGTAAAACGTGCTATTCCCACTCTAGTCTGTGCAACAGTAGGGCACGTGTTAGATTGTTAGGGGTCAAATGTATTATTCCCACTCCAGTCCATGTAACAGTAGGTAAAGCGGTGAACTCAGGAGGGGTACAAATTACTATTCCAACTCCAGCCGGTGCAAAAGTAAGGAAAGTCTTGGATTAGAGAGGGGTCTGGACTCCGGAGGGGTAAAATATTCTATTCCCACTCCAGTCTGTGCAACAGTAGGAGAAGCGTTGGATTGTGGAGAGGTACAAATTACTATTCCCAATCCAGTTGTTGCAACTGTAGGGAAAGCATTGGATTGTGGAGGGGTAAAATGTACTAATCCCACTCTTGTCAACACAACAGTAAGGAAATTGTTGGACCCTGGAGGGGTGAAATTTACTATTTCCACTCCAGTCTGTGCAAAAGTAGGGAATGTATTGGATTGCAGAGCAGTAAAATTTACTATTCCCACTCCAGTCCGTGCAACAGTAGAGAAAGCTTTAAACTCAGAAGGGGTATAAATTTCTATTCCCACTCCAGTCGGTGCAAAAGTAGGTAAAGTGTTGGATGGCAGGGGGGGGGGTGAAATGTACTATTTCCACTCCAGTACAATACTAAAATAACATTTATTTAAATATAAACTATAGAAATATTTTTTTTAAATGAAAAAAATACATATTTTTTGTTTGTTTTTGAAGGTTTTCTTGAAATGTATGCATGTTACATACACAGCATTGTAAAGCGCTTTAGCCAAGAAAACAAACATAACAGCACACGGCTATAGAAAAGTACAGTAGTGCATACATTCGTAGAGATCATTATGCATAAAGTGCAGAGCAGTATTCATAGCAAAGTGACATAGTACATCAGAGCTATACATCAGAGCCAATTGCTGCATCAGTGTTTCGTGAGCGAAGGTATTGCAATAGTCGTTACCAAATGTCCTTGGGCCTGGAAATGGTGGGCAACTCTTCAGCATACCAGGCTAGGGTCTCACGACAATATACCATGCATTTTAACCACTGTGTAGTCGAGGGGTTCGCACGACTCTCCCAGGACATGACCACCCTGCGTTTAGCTAATAATAGCGCTATTTTTATAAATCTGCACAGCACTCCTTTCAGGGATGGTACCAGGTCCAGTAAGCACACATGCGGGGTGCTATCCAAGGTAAGCTTGGTCAATTTATGCAACATGTTACTCACCGCTACCCAGAATTCCGCCACTTTCCCATACTCCCATGCTAGGTACCAGAAGTCCGCACTCGGGGCACCACACCGCTTGCATCCGTCATATTCCCTGAGGCCGTATTTCAAAAGTTTGTATGGTGTGTAGTAAATTTGATGTCAATACTTAAAGTAAATTATACGTAAGGTGCTGTTGGATGTGAGTGCTTGGGTTAGCTGGCAGCAGTACTCCCAGTCCTTCTGTGTGAGTGGCGGATCTAATTGCTTGTTCCATTGTTCCGCACTCTTGTTCTGCAGCAGAGGAGTTTCATCTCTTGCTGCTCGATATAGTTTACTCACCAACTTATACTTTGTAGGGCTAATAAGGAGCATGTGTATTGATTGTAGCTTCGGAGGTTCTGTTGAGAACGTAGGGTAGTGTGCCTGTAAAGCCTTTTTAAGCCTGTGAATGGTAAAAATAAATAGAGGCGTCTGATTTTTCACATAGCTAAGGTCAGTTTGTGTTAAGAAACTACTGTCGGGGAAAATATCCTGCATTTTGTCGATGCCAGCGAGCATTAAAATGCGCATGACCCCTAACAAAATACATATTTATTACAATAATGAATAAATATTAATATCATTGGACTCAGGAGGGGTAGAAATAACTTTTCCACTATAGTCACTGCAACAGTAAGTAAAGTGTGGAATTGCGGAGGGGTAAAATTTACTATTATCACTCCAGTCGGTGCTTTTTTTTTTTTACACAAACTTTATTATCACTCCAGTCAGTGCAACAGTAGTGAAAGAGGTGGACTCAGGAGGGGTAAAATGTACTGTTCTTACTCCTGTCTGAGCATTAGTAGAAAACACAGTGGATTGCAGGGGGGTAAAATGTACTAATCACACTCCAGTTGATGCAACAGTAGGGAAAACGGTGGACACTAGAGGGGTTCAAAGTACTATTCCCACTCCAGTCGGTGCAACTGTAGGGATTGTGTTGGATTGCGTACGGGTAAAATGTACTATTCCCACTCCAGTCAAAGCAACAGTAGGGTAAGCGTTGGATTCAGAAGGGTACAATTTACTTTTCCCACTCGAGTTTGTGCAACAGTAAGGAAAGCTTTGGACTCAGAAGGGGTATGATGACTATTCCCACTACAGTCACTGCAACAGTAAGGAAAGTGCTAGATTGCAGAGGTGTGAAATGTATTATTCCTGCTGCTGTCAGTTCAACGCTAGGGAAAGCGTTGCATTCCGGAGGGGTAAAATGTACTATTCCCTCTCCTGTCTGTGCAACAGTAGAGAGCATGTTGGATTGTGGAGGGGTAAAACTTACTATTCCCATTCCATTTGGTGCAACAGTAGGGAAAGTGTTGGACTCAGGAGGGGTGAAGTTTACTATTCCAATTCCAGTCTGTGCAACAGTAGGGAAAGTGTTGGATTGTGGAGGGATAACATTTACTATTCCCACTCCAATCAGTTCAACAGTAGGGAAAGGGTTGGATAGCGGAGGGGTAAAATTCACTTTTCACACTCCAGTCGGCGCAACAGTAGAACAAGAGTAGTTCCTTTCAAACAAATACAACATTTTAACAGCTACATTAAATAACAAAACATATTAATATTTAAATTTAAAATATATAAATATTTTTTTAATGAAAAAAGTGACATATTTATTACTATATTCAAGAAATATTTTAAGTTAAAACAAATAATAACAATGCAATTAAGGCACCACACAATATTTATTTCCACTTCAGTCAGTGCAACAGTAGGGAAGGCATTTGACCCGAGGGGTAAAATGTACCATTCCCACTCCACTCAGTAAAATAGTAGGCAAAGGTTTGGACTCAGGAGGGGTAACAATTTACTATTCCCACTTCAGTTGATGTAACAGTAGGAAAATTGTTGGATTGCGGAGGGGTAAAGTTTACTATTCTCTCTACAGTCTGTGTAACAGTAGGGAAAGTGTTCATTTGTGAAAGAAACAAAAATACTATTCCCACCTAAGTCTGTGCAACAGTACAGAAAGGTTTGAACTCAGGAGGGGTAAAATGTGCTATTCTCACTTCATTGTGTGCAACAGTAGAGAAAGTGTTGTATAGCGAGGGGTGAAGTTTTGGTATTCCCATTCCACTCTCTACAAGAGTAAGGAAAGTGTTGAATTGCAGAGGGATAACATTTACTATTCCCACTACAGTCAGTGCAACAGTAGGGAAAGGGTTGGACTCAAGGGGTGTAAACTTTACTGTTCCCACTCCTGTCTGTTTAACAGTAGGGAATGCGGTTGATTGCGGTCGGTTACAAATTACTATTCCCACTCCAGTCGGTGGAACATTAGAGAATGTGTTGGATTACGGAGGGGTAAAATTCACTATTCCCACTCCAGTCAATGCAACAGTAAGGAAATCGCTGGACTCCGGATGGGTAACATTTTCTATTCCCACCCCAGTCTCTGCTACAGTAGGAAAAATGTTGGATTGCAAAGACGTACAAATTACTATTTCCAACTCCAGTCGGTGCAACTGTAGGGAAAGTGCTGGATTGCGGAGGGGTCAAATTTACTAATCCCACTCCAGTCAATGCAACAGTGGGGAAATCATTGGACCCAGGAGGGGTAAAATTTACTATTCTCCGGTTTGTGCAACAGTAGAGAATGTGTTTAATTGCGAAGGGATAAAATGTACTATTCCCACTCCAGTTCATGCAGCAGTAAGGAAAGCGTTGGACTCAGGAGGGGCACTAATTACTTTTCCCACTCCAGTCGGTGCAACTGTTATGAAGGTGCTGGATTGCGGAGGGTTACAATTTACTAATCCCACATACATTAATGCAACAGTAAGGAAATTGTTGGACTCAGGAGGGGTAAAATCTACTATTCCCACTCCAGTTTGTGCAACAGTAGAGAATGTGTTTGATTGCGGAGAGATCAAATGTATTATTCCCGCTCCAGTTCGTGCAACAGTAGGGAAAGCGTTGGACTCAGGAGGGGTAGCAATTTGCTTTTCCCACTTCAGTCGGTGCAACAGTAGGAAAAGTGTTGGACTGTGGAAGAATAAAGTTTACTATTCCCACTACAGTCTGTGCACCAGTAGGGAAAGTGTTGGATTGCGGAGGCAAAAAATTTACTATTCTCCCTCCAGTCTGCATAACTGTAGAAAAGCGTTGGATAGCGGAGGGGTGAAATTTCCTATTCCCATTACACTCTGTGCAACTGTAAGGAAAGTGTTGAATTGCAGAGGGATAAAGTTTTCTATTCACACTCCAGTAAGTACAACATTAATAAAGGGTTAAACTCAGGGGGTGTAAAATTTACCATTCCCACTCATATCTATGCAACAGTAGGGAACGTGGATTGCGGAGGGGTACAAATTACTATTCCCACTCCAGTCGGTGGATCAGTAGGGAAAGTGTTGGATTGCAGAGGGGTAACATGTACTAATCCCACACCAGTTAGTGCAACAGTAAGGAAATTGTTGGACCCAGAAGGGGTAAAATCTACTATTACCACTCCAGTCAATGCAACAGTAGAGAAATCGCTGGACTCAGGAGGGGTAAACTTTTCTACTGCCACTCCAGTCTGTGCAACATTAGGAAAAACATTGGATTGCGAAGGGGTACAAATTACTATTCCCACTCCAATCGGTGCAGCTGAAGGGAAAGCATTGGATTGCAGAGGGTTAAAATGTACTAATCCCACACCAGTTAATGCAACAGTAAGGAAATTGTTGGACCCAGAAGGGGCAAAATCTACTATTACCACTCCAGTCTGTGCAACAGTAGGGAATGTGTTGGACTGCGGAGGGGTAAAATTAGCTATTCCCACTTCAATGGGTGCAAAAGTAGGGAAAGCGTGGACTCAGGAGGAGTAATAGTTTATTATTCCTACTCCAGTCGGTGCAACAGTAGGGAAAGTGTTGGATGAGCAATTGGTAAAACTTAATATTTCCACTCCAGTACAATACATTAAATAACAATAAATACAATTATTTAAATTTAAAAGATATTTTTTTAAAATTATTTTTAAAAAATATTTATTACAATTTTTTATAAATATTAATATCATTGGACTCAGGAGAGGCACAAATTACTAGTCCACTATAGTCACTGCAACAGTAAGGGGTCGATTCCGACCGCAAAACATACCGACCGACACGGACCCGGAACGGAGACCGACCGACACGGACCGGCGCCATACGACCCGTGCAGTACGATGCAACGCAAGTGAATTACAACCGACACGTACGGAATACAAGCCATACGACCGAGCCGTAGGGAAAACAGTGATTCGCCCGGAAAACGGACGCGATTCGCACCGACCGACATGCACCAGGAATTAACCCGACCGACACGTACCCGCGATGTCTGATTCGCGCAGTACAATGCAATGAGTGTAAAACCAGACCGACTCGCACGAAGCCCAAGTCGCATGACTGACACGCACAGAGACCAGGGACCTGAAGCAATAGAGATCTCCGCTTCCGACGCGTATGAAACACAGAAGAAAGTCAGCGTGAAAAAGCCGGAGATGTCCGCACGAGCCAACATCAGCGTCCGTCTCGGTCAGAAGAACGTCTCCTTCATGCCTAGAAAACCCAAAGGAAAAAAAAAAAAAGGACCAAACAAGCTATGACAAAGTCAATATATATATATATATATATATAAATCAAAAAACATGGAACAAAGACACACCCACAACTGCACCTATATAAAGGACACCAATTACTACCATGATCCTTTGCAAATTGAATACAACAGCCAGCAGAGAACACCATCACACAGCAACCACAGACACACTCACAACTCACCCATCACACAACTTTCACACCATTAGCACCTCACCAAAAGCACCCACACATACAGCTAGCAAAACCGACACTCACCCACTCTCACTTGCACCCTCACACACATATCACTCACCACCACCATGCCCCCAACGAAGAATCCAAAGTTCACAGATAGTGAGTTAGAAGTGCTGGTGGACGAGATCATCAGAGTAGAGCCACATTTGTTAGGTACATTGGTCCAAAGGCCCCCATGTCACAGAAAACAAAGATGTGGGTGAGGATTGTGGACAAGGTAAACGCACAAGCACCAACAAAGCGCACAAAGGATGATATCCAGAACAGGTGGTATGACGTGCGCAGGAGGGTCAAGAAACTCATCGAGAAAGATCACTCCTTGAGTCAGCGCACTGGTGGTGGCCCTCCTGCCAAACCAGTTTACTTCAGGTCCTGGGAGGAGAAGGTGCAGGACATCCTACCACCAGAGAGCGTCCATGGTCTAGCAGACATACCAGAGCCTTGTGAGTACACAACCAACATACTCAATATTGTGTCGCAAGGGGACAGTGAAACCATGCACCGTTGGCAAAGCCACAGTAACCAATAGATAATCATCCCAAGATGTGCATGCTAGTCAGACAAACATAATACCTGCCATCTCATAGTGACTTGTAACTGTGTCATGACATGTACAAACCTACCAACAAATAGATTAAGGCAGTGGCACAAAGCCAAATAAACACTGTCAGACAGTTTGCCACCACAAACACACTACCTCACAGTGCAGCTGACTGACAGGAAGGAATAGTGGGTATGCAGGTGAAGTGAGTGTATCCAAAAGCATGATGGGGTTTATAGTCACAGATAATGCCCCCCCTCCAAATTGACCCATCAAGACCTCTCCGAACCATGCCCACATCACAGGGAGTGGGAAATGACTGACAAGATGGCTGACACGGGGTCCTGCTGTGGGGAGCACAAGGCCCTGGTAGGGGTTGTGCGTAAATCAGAAGCAGGACACCACTGCCTGACATCCTGAAAGACAACTTGCACGCCCTCCAATTGAAGCACGTTTCATGGTGGGATGTCTGGCCGGGTGGGAAGGAGGACTGACAGCTCTGACCATACTTACCAGCATGTGGAGACACACATCCCTCAACACGAACTCCACACAACTCACCGGTAGAATGCATTGACTTACACTGTAGTGAAATATCACCCAAAGATACACCGCACTGGGTGCTGTTTTGTGAAGCACAGGGGCTCTCTTTGGACTTGTAGCCAAACAAACACCAGGACTTCACAGTCAGCCATCTTGCCATTGCTGTCACACTCCCTCACAGGGAAGCAGAGTCAAAAGGAAGAAAGTATGGGCATGCTGGGAAGGGGGGTGTAGCCAAGAGCATGATGGGAGTTGCAGTCACAGACATTCCCCACCCACCCACATGGCCCAGCAAGCTCACACTGAACCATGCTCACCTCACAGGGAGTGGGAATGGACTGACAAGATGTCTGACACTGGGCTCTGTTGTGGGGAGCACAAAGCCATGCTGGGAACTGGGCACCAACAAACACCAGGACTGCACTGACTGACATCCTGAAAGTTAACCTGCATCCACTGCAATGGTGGCACGCTTCATGATGGGATAACTGGCCTGGGGGAGAAGGAGGTCCTGAATTGAAAACAAATAACACCGATGCTGGCCATACACACACCTTCTATGCTAAAACACATTGCACATGTGGTTCCAGTCACTCACAAAGATGATGCCCGGGCAAGATGTCTGACACGTGGGCCTGAGAGATGATGTGGCTGAAAATCACACATATGCACTGGCCAAACCAAACATAGTCGCACACGCAGCCATTGCAACCATATGTTAAAACTCACTGTCTGGGGATGCAGTGTCCAGGGATGCCCCCTGGCCTGGCTGGGGAGGTGTGTCTTGCAGATGACTAGTGCGGAGAGCCATATATGACACATTGCACAAAACTCACATATACATCATTGACAGGGGACATCTGACAGTGAATGGAATGGACATACCAATATATCCGACACCATAGCATGGTCTCATTCACACTTGGTGCTGTTGTGAGCTGCATTCCACTTCTACATAGTGCTGCAACATATGCATCCTTCACACAACACACCACTCACTGACATAGACACTGTAGACACAAGGTCTAACCTGGACTGCATTGGAGGAGATATGCTACTCAGAGCAGCCAAACTGCAACACACACACCACCGGCTCTCACTGTCATGAGCATTGAAAAGCCAGAATAATACCTTGCCCAATCCATGTCACCATGGAGAACATTGACAAGTCAAATCACATATGCACGTACAAAACTCAGCACCAGACTCATTAACGATGGTGACATCATCACTTGTATTCAAATGAGATGGGAACTAGGAACACTGTAAAAAAACACTTTCTCCAAAGAGATCACAGGCATACCAGACTGTGACCATGTCGTACCAATACACCAATGTGACACACATAGACTAGCAAAATCTGCTACCAACCATGCCCCAATCTTACTACATCTCCGAAGTGGAATTGCACGTATGTCCTTGTTAAAGCTCAAATGCGTACAGGGATGACACACCTGTGTCAGCAAAGTGATGGCCCTTGAGTAGTAATGGCCATGTACAGACAAATCTATACATGAGCTGGGCATGCACACACTTCGATATGCACATTGAAATGTTTCATTTTGGCTGGGCAATGTGCCACAACAATATCAATCTCTGTCCGTGACAACCTTGGACAAAGCAGTGTACAGGCACGCATCCTGACGTACAGTAGAAAATGTCATGTATGTGAACCATTGATGCCTGTAGAAACATAACTTGCATTGTGTGCCTCTTCCAAACACAGGTGGTGCTGGGGACACAGCACCAAATGAAGAGGAGTCCCTGTCCCAGACTCTGGTGGACCCTCAGCTCTCTGGTGTGGATCCGTCTCTTTCCTATTCGGATGACGACGAACAACCAGGCACCTCCGGTGTGAGTCATCATGCAGCACCAGCAGTACCAACATCTGTACCCCCTGTACCCACGCCTCCAGCATCTGGCAACAGACAGGGCACCCCCGCCAACACGGACAGACCAAGGCCACAGAACACCAACAGCACAGGAACACAGGACCCCCAGGAAGCTACGGACAACACCACCAGCAGCACAACCCAAGGGGGCCCAGTGTCACCTGTGCGTGCTGCCGCAGGTCCTGCCCATGTGGATAGGGGTGCTGGGAGGGGTGGTAGGCAGAGGGCACGCCTTGCAGAGGGGTCTGGACTGCATGATGACCCCCAACTGGCATGCATCATAGATGCGTACCAGGATAGCACCGGAGGATTCGGCCAGGTAGTATGGATCCTCAAGGACATTCAACAGGAGCAGGCTGCCCATCATGCCCGCATGGAGGCAAAGTGGGATGCACTTACTGTGGTGCATCGGGACATACTCCAATGCCTCCGCCAGATAAGCATCAACATGTCCACACCTCCCTGTGTGGCCACAACATCTGTTGCCGCACCATCTGCCAGTGCCACAGGGAGGGGGATGACTCTGGCGGAGAGTCCCCTGCACCGCAGATGCCTGCACCTGAGGATCCCCCCCTTCGAAGAAGGACAAGTGAGACGCAGATGTCCCTGCACATCCCCCAGGGCCTCTAAACCTGTTCTGGACAATGTTCTTTGTGCGCAACCCGTTCACCTTGTCGTATCTAACACAACTCGCCTACATGACATGAAGGGTTCATGTTGGTCCAATGTAGCAGATTACTGTGGACTTTACTCTGGACATTGCAGCTGCCAACACTTCTAACTCTACTGTGAACTTTGAATTCAAAACCCAATGTACAGCACCCACCATCCTGTGCACTATCCTCACACATGTTTGTAAATAAACTCACCAGTACACCATACTTGCCTCTGTTGTGTCTCCAACTTGTCATGGAGATGTTGATCTGCTAAACAACACAGTGCATGCCAAATACTACAACAATGTGACCACTGTTATGTGAGTCATGGTGATGTGACACTTGTGAGGGAGACACACCACTATGGCACCACAACACATACTCACCATGTCCATGTAGCTCATCCCACACAATGATGTTGACCTGAAAAGCACTGGAATGCACAGACCTATCCACAGTCAGTAGTAACAAGCCCACAGGTGAGGTAAGCAAATGTCAGTCAGATGTGGGAAGACAGACAACGCACCTAACAAAGCGTAGCACAGGTTCATTACACATCATCAACATGTTTATTCCACAATAGTTGCAAGGTAATTGTACGTTACAGTGGACACACGGTCACAAAGTGTCAGAGAATTGAAGTCCAGGGATGGTAATTGACAACTTCCACACTGGTATTGGATTCTGCGTGTTGGGGGTCAGTGTCAACAAAACAACAGGCAAAGTACCCTGGGAAGGACAGACACAAGACACAGTCAAAAGCACAGCAGAACTAGAGAGAAATGCAATACACATACACAAAACATGTCAAAATAAACCTACACAGAAACAAGTTAGCAGTTCGACACTATTGTGGAACACAGACCACCTGAAAGGACGCATCACTGCATGCATCCAGTCAAGTGGCACACAGACACACTCAAACAGCAACAGAGCAGCTCCAACACATTTCAGGCTAACTCAATACATTGACATAACAACCCTGTAAACTCACATTCAGGTGAAGAAGTTGTTGATGAGCTGTGTGCGGACGTCACCCTCATCATCATCATCACTGGCATTGTGGCCCATGCCTGGATCCTCCACAGGTGGGGGAGGTAGGTCATCGTCATCCTGGATGAGAGGCAACTTCCTCCGCACTGCCATGTTGTGTAGCATGCAGCATACAAGGATAATTTTGCACACCTTTGCAGGGTCATATGGAAGGACCCCTCCGGTTTTGTCCAGGCAGCGGAAGCGGCTTTTCAGGAGACCAAATGTCCGCTCAATTACCCTCCTGCTCTGACCATGTGCCTCATTGTAGCGCATCTCGGCTGGTGTCACAGGGTTCCTGAGGGGTGTCAGCAACCACGGCATGTTGGGGTATCCGGAGTCACCTACATACAAACAATTGAACAATTAGCTGAGTTTTGAAAGAAGGTGGAATACAACATTGCCAAACACACACAATGGTAAACAGTCAGTACACACCGACAAGCCAGGCACGCTGTTCTGGCATCTGTGACATCAGCGTTGCAATGCGACTACTCCTCATGATATAGGTGCAGGAGAGTAGGATCTGCTTCACATGGGTACCCCCACTTTTTGCTGGTGTTTCACTGTTTTTCGACCTTAGTCTGGCTGTGGCCCTGCTAATCAGGACCACAGCCTAGCTGCTACCTCTCTACAATGGTTTGCATGTACATTAGGTACATAACTAATTGGATTCTGGAGTGCCTGATAAGCCCCTAGTATATGGTATACTATGTACCTAGGGCATAGGTACCTCAGAGGCCTACCAGGGGCTGCAGCATATATTATGCCACCCCGGGGAAGCACTCCGAAATGGCACCACAGGTCTGCTACTGCAGCCCGGGTAAGGGTGTGCTTGCACCCCTTACAGTGGTATAGGCTACCTATATCCACTCATATATACAGACACATATAAACCTATAAACCACTCCTATGGCAGGCCTTGACAATCCTGAAGGCAGAGTGCTTGGTTTTATGTGAGAGGTCAGGTGGGGATTCACAGTCAGGAAAGGGTAAAGGCCAAAAGAAACCTTGGTGCAAAATCTGTAAACAGAAAACTCACTGGACTAGTGACTGCACCAAGGCCAAAGAAAATACTCCAGCCCCCACCAATGCCCCTAAGGCACCTGCTCCCCCTAGTGCAGTTACAATTGGTGGTTGGAATACACAGACTAAGGGTGTAGTACGATTGACCCTGGGTTCTGAGATAGACTCTGGCCTAGTCAGAGTACCAACTCAGGCTGTGCTTGTCAGTGATGGGGGCATGGATATGTCCACCTTTGTGAGTCCCAGTAACTTGGGCAAATACAGACAGCAGCCTTTAATTAATGGAGTAGAAGCTTGGGGATTCAGGGACACAGGAGCAAGTCTCACAATGGTGACAAAAGATCATGTGGATCCTGGGCATATTATACTTGGTGAAATGTAACAAGTGACCAATGCTAGCAATGTCAGAACAGACCATTCTCTGGCAGTTGTTAACTTCTCCTGGGGAGGGGTAACTGGCCTTAAGAAGGTTGTGGTAAGTGCAGACCTACCAGTACAGTGCTTGCTTGGCAATGACCTAGAGACTTCAGCTTGGGCTGAAGTGGAGCTCAGGACACATGCAGAAATGTTAGGGATCCCTGCACATGTCTTTGCAGTGACCAGGTAACAGGCACACATTTCTAAAACTGGACAGGCCCTGGATTCTGGAATAATGGACCAGGTGCCTCACAAGAGGAGGAGCAGTAGGGTTAAGGCAGAGCCTTGCCACCTGTCTCAGGATACTGATCCGTCTCCTCAGGGAGATGATCTTGAGCCTGAAGAGGGAACTGTCCCAGAGGAGCTTAAACCTGACCAGGTTAAGTTCTTGGGGACAGGGGGCCCTTCCAGGTCTGATCTGAGCCAGGAGCAGAAAACCTGCTCCTCTCTTAAAACCCTCAGACAGCAAGTTGCTGATGAGGCTGCTGGGAATGCTAGTGGCACCCATAAAGTTTATTGGGATGATGGACTCCTATACTCAGAGAGTAGAGACCCCAAGCCTGGTGCATCCAGGAGGTTGGTTATAACTCTGAAGGTTAGAGGTTTCCTATTGACACTAGCCCATGATATTCCCCTAGCAGGACACTTAGGCCAGAACAAGACTTGGGACAGAATTGTTCCTCACTTTCACTGGCCCCACATGTCTGAAGACACAAAGGAGTTTTGTCGCTCCTGTGTAACCTGCCAAGCCAGTGGCAAAGCAGGTGGCACTACAAAGGCCCCCTGATACCACTACCTGTGGTGGGGGCGCACGTTTGCTGTCCCTGGGCATAGCCCAGTTCAAACCGGTTGCAGGGGCTACCTGCCCCTGCTCTGGCGCGAAACTGGACAAAGGAAATGGGTGTAACCACCCCTCTTTCCAAGCCCACCCATAGGTGGGGTCTTAGAGTTAGTCCATCCCCTAAACTTACTATAAGTATAGGAATCCAGTCCCTAGGACTTTAGATTACCCTGGACGAAACTCTGCTACATTTATTCTGGACCTTCGACGTTCTATCCTGACTAGAAGACTGAAGAAATCTCTCTCGGGGTCAAGGAGAGACTCCCCTGCTTGGCAGGCACCAAAAAAGCAACTGACCGGTCTGCATCGCTGAAGCTCCCGACGGACGACAAAGTCTTTGCATCACCAGAGGTGGATTTCCAGACTTCCCCAAGGCTACCCTGAGTCCACAGCAAAGCTGAGGCCCGTGGCTATCGTGGGTGACGTGGAACCGTGACCCCAGGACACCGTGAACTTTTGCAGCAACACTATCTTCCTGGTCCTCCACGAAGTTGTGCTTTGGGCTCTGAGTGGCCCCAGCCTTGAGCACATCCTGCACCAAAGATTGTTGGCCTCCACTCCACGAGTGACCCTTGGGCCAGCTTCAAGTGCGACCGCTCGAGGCTCCTTCGCGATCACTAGCCCGTTAGTTAGCAGGTCCCCACGAAGGTAACTCCTTTTCTGCTGTTTATGCTTTCCTGGTTGCTCCAGACGTGCCCTGACTTACCCTCACTGGGTGAGTCCCTCAGACCTTTCTGGAGTGCACCACAGTCCTTTCTCTGAATTCCAGTGAGTTGCCGTTGCCAATGCTTGTTGGGTCCATTCTGGTCGCTGACACCGCAGCACTCGACAGACTTCATGGGACAGCTCGAATCCGGCTCGTGGACTTCGTCGACGCCTCTGGGACCCCCGTGGCTGAAGAGTCAAGACACCCATCAACTCACCTGAAGCACCCGACATCTGTGGGCATTGGTCCATCCTGCCCTTGGTCACTGGCAAGTGACCCAGACTCTGTCCCTCTGCTTTCAGGTTACTTCCATCCTAGATGCCGGCTTGGATCTCTTCGGACACTTCTCCTCTTCACGGCAGCAGCAGTTCTTTGCAGGCTCCCTTTGAAATCGACAACGCGACCCGACACCAAAAGACACCTTCCCTGGGTGAGGTAACTCGAGTACTCCGGTGCTCCCGTGGGTGCTAGCCCTAGAACTTCTTAAGTCCAAAAGGGATTGGTCCTGACATTGCCCATGGAAGATAACAGGAACCCGCGGTTGTGTTCTCACACTGCATACAGTCCCCGTGGGTCCCCTGTTTCACTACCTTGGGGGGTTCCTTGGGGTCCCAGCGATTCTACAGGCTATAGGCCTAGTGTCTATCCCAGTCATGGTTCTTATACCACTTTTTTGGTATATGGTTTGGTACGCCCCTATGGCCCAAACTTGTATTTGTGCTATTACTGATAATTGCTGACTTGTAAACTAAGTACTTCGAACTCCAGTCTCATAAAGAGACTATAGGGGTGTGTTTTATCTTAAATACATATATTTTGAAAATATACCTGGTGTGGTTGTCTTTTCATTTGATCATTCAAGAGATTATAGACTGGTAAAACAAGCTGCTTTACATTCCTTCAAGACTTAGCCTGAAGACTTCTCTCCATAGCTACCACTAGGATAGCTTTCAATAAAGGTTGTCTTAAACCTATTCACCATAAGGGGTTATTTGGACTGATACAAGGTGCCCACTATAATTAGTGGACAGCATGTATTAGGCCACCTTCTCACAGTAGGCATCGTGCGCAGAACCGGGGAAACGTGCACACACATGTGTGATACACATGTCTGCAAGACATACCACCAGAGCATTGATGAGTGGAAAGGCTTCCTGTTCCGGTATGCCAGCTCATGTGCCTGTGGTGGTACCAGGGCCACATGTGTACCATCAATAGATCCGATGACGTTCGGCATCCTCCCCAGTGTATAAAAAGCATCCTTTATTTCAGTGAGTTGACCTGGGCTAGGAAACTTGATGTACAGGTCAAGGAAAGGCAACATCCCCTCCAAGACATCGCGTAGCACAAGACTGAACATAGTTTGCGACATACCACCAGCAGTAGCTGTAGGAGAGTAGGGTCTGCTTTCTATGTTCACCCCCACTTTTTGCTTTTGCTTTACTGGTTTTCGACTTAGATGTGGCTGTGGGCCTGCTAATCAGACCCACAGCCCTGCTGTTCTCTCTCTAAATTGATACTATGTACTTTAGGTGCATAACCCATTTGGATAGGATCACCTTATTGGCCCCTGTACAGTGTACCTTAGGTACCCAGGGCATAGGTGTACCCTAGGCCTACCAGGGGCTGCAGCATGTATTATGCCACCCCTGGCCTGGCCTTCCATTATGACACAACTGGCTGATCACTCAGCTGGGGCAAGGTCGTGTTATCACCCCTTGCTTAGGTGTAGTGTTCCTATACCTAACTTACATATAGACACATGTGTACCTATCAGCCACTCCTATGGTAGGCCTTAACAATCCTGAAGGCAGAGTGCTTGGTAACATGTGAGATGGTGCTCTAGCATGAGCTGAGCCTGTCTGCAGCTTTCGGAACCATGTCCTTATAGCTGTTCTATGATATAGCCTACCATATACTCTTAAAGTGCCTTATAATCTTAAACGGTTATGGTAACTATGGTTTGGCTTTATCAAAACATGTCGTGTAAGGTGTCTAACACTTAGGAATAATACCCCCATCCCATTTCTGGGGATGAGGATATTATCCCTCCCTTCTAGAGGGAGAAGACATGTTGTAACCTACTTACCCGGTTAAAGTTAACCAGAGCCCCAGCATCACAAAATGGATGCTGCTGCCACAGACACGAGTCTGACCTCCTGCTGCTGGGAGTGATCCCGGCAAGGGAGGCTTGGACAATAGGTTTCCTGCCTTGGGAGGTGCCAGCACCACCCCAGACAGGCCTTAGTGTATTGGGGCAGGGAGGGATGAAAAGAATGAGACATGCCTGGGGCACACAAGGTGTCCCATGCATAGTCCAGTTCAAACCGGTGCTGGGGCTCTCCAGCCCCAGTCCTGGCGCGAAACTGGACAAAAGGGAAGGGGGTGTAACCACCCCCCACCCAGGTCCCACCCATAAGGCGTGACCTAGCAGGTAACCCAGCCCCCCAGATTTGGATAAGAGTGGTAGCTGGGCCCCAGGAGATTAGATTATCCTGAACCTGCAACTTGAACAGAAACTCTGGACCTTCGACATTCGACGAAAGAAGAAGACTGAAGAATCTCCCTTGTGGCCAAGGAGTGGCTACCCTGTGCAAACAGGCACCATCAAGAGACTACCCTTTGCTTTGCTGAAGTTCTACGAGGGACCGACTGCAGAGCCCAACCAGAGCCTTGACTTCCAGACTTCTCCGACCCTGATCCACATCCACAGCCGAGCTGAGATCCGTGGAGGCGACGAGAGACGTGGGACCGGCTACCTGGGAAAAGTGGCTAGTATCTTCCAGCGCAGCTTCTGAGGCACCCTCGAAGTTGTGCACCGGGGATTGAGAATCCCCAACCCCAAGCACCATCTGCACCGAACACCAGCCCCCCACACTCCACGAGTCCTGCGTGGGGCCCTTCTGCATTTTCCTGCTTGCCGCGCCTGTCCGGTTGCTTGCCCGTTGGCTAGTGGCCTTTGTGACGACGCATCCAGAAATCTTCACTGCTGGTTTGGCTCCTCCAGACTGGCTCCCGCTTCCTTGCAAAAGAGAAGCACCCCAGACCTTCCTGGTCTGCACCAGAAGCAAGTCCTCCGTTCTTCGTGGGTTCCGCTTGCCAAGGCTTGGTGAGTCCTAGTTTGACTTCGACGCCGCCGACAGCAAGAGCCTTCATGGGACAGCTCGCCTCCTGGTCCTGGTCGTCCTCGACGTTCCCTGGTCCTCGTGGCTGCAGCGACAAGCTTCACCTTCACCTGCAATCTTCACGACATCGCCTGTTTCCTTCCCGGTTCCACGTGGTCACTGGCTAGTGACCTTGACTCTGTCCCTTCTGCTTGCAGGTCTCCTCTCTTCTTGATCCCAGCCTTGGGATCCACCGGACACTCTTCACTGACTGCCTGTCAGCAACTTTCCTTCAGGCATCCATAGAAGTCTACGACGAAACCCGACGCAAGTTCACACCTATGAACCCGCAGTCCGTGTGCTAGGTAACTTGGGTACTTCAGTGCTCACAAGGGTAGTGACTATCCTAGGGTCTAGTTTCCGAGTCTCGACTCTCTAGCTGCTTCAGAAGTGTCCTTAAACTGTTAATTGCTAACAACTACTATTTCTATCGACTTTTACGCATTACGCGTGAGTGTTTCCACTCTGCACCTGAATCCCGTGGGCCTCCCACTTCCTAACTGTTGCTAGTGTAGTGTAGCCCCAGCGATTCCCTAGGCCTAGGCCTATCCTATTTCCGTGACAGTGGTCCTTATACCACTTCTTTAGTATATGGTTTGCGTGGCCCCTAGGGCCTAACTGTATTACTTACCTGTGTGACTTAATGTATGCTTAAATAAGACTGTGTTGTACTTACCTCTAATCTCATAAAGAGTGCTGAGGGTTTGACTAGAATAAATACACTTTATTTTATATATATATCTGTTGTGGTGTCCTTTCATTTGGTATTCAAGGGATTATGTATGGTATCACAGCTGGCTTCACATGCCATTCAGAGTTTAGCCTAAGACTGCTCTTGTCCATGCTACCACTAGGATAGCTGGTCTATAAGGTTGACTTTACAACCAATCACCATAAGGGTTGTTTGGACTGATATAAGGTGTACACTAGAACTAGTGACATCATACATCAGGCCAACTTCTCACATTGGTGAGCAGCGGTTGGGATCTGAGCTTGCTGTTGTAATACCATTGTAATCTTGAGATACTAAATTGAAAGATCACACAGATATTGTTTAGGTACATATAACATAGATTATAATACTTAAGTCCTACTGGACTTAGTGGTTGTAGGTTGAAGGGAGTAACACACCCTGACTACAACTTCCAGAGAGGTTTAGTAGAAACAACTAGTGTAGGTAGGTGCACACACCACACCCTCACTAGATCATGTCTCTGGGAGGAGATCAAGTAGATGCTCTCTCAGGAGGGGCAGGTCTGAAGAAGACCCCCTCTAGATATGATACCCTAACTTTTCAGGAGATGAGACAATTGTGTACCTCCAGAAAGTTAAAACAGGGTGCAAACCCTACCCTCCTTCAGCTAGTACAACTCCTAGAGGAGTATGATGCTCTTAGGGCCTCACAGGCCAGTACCCTAGGTACAAAGGAGGGTCTACCCACCACAGATGAGTCAGATAAGACTTCAGATGAAGAGGTAGACAGCCAGGGCCAAGTAGGAAGACTTAGCCAGGCTAACCTAAGCTTACATGGGAGTTTGCATGGGGTCCCCCCATACAGACCCCCAAGTGGGCTTACACAGAGAAGCAGGAGGGACAAATCCCCTTCAAGGGAATCCATCCACTCCCATGTCTCTAGCATCTCTAATGCTTCCTCTCACAGGGGAATGACTTCCCCTGAGAGAAAGGAGCATGAAGCCAGAATGAGGGTAGCTAATCTGAGGATTCAGAGGGAAGAACTTGCCCTTGCCAAGGAGAAGCTTGCTCTGGCTAGAGAGCAAAAGTTAAGTGGGTCAGAACCCACTGGTGGCAGCAATATCCCTAAGGATAGAGACAGGCACTATGATAATAGAAACCTGAGCAAGATTGTCCCTCCCTACAAGTGTGGGGATGACATCCACAAATGGATAACTGCTTTGGAGAGAGCTTGCAAAGTACAGCAGGTACCCCAAAGTCAGTGGGCAGCTATCTTGTGGCTCTCCTTCTCTGAGAAAGGTAGAGACAAGCTCCTCACAGTTAGTGGTGAGGATGCAGACAATTACACTGTCCTGAAGAGTGCTCTGATTGATGGGTTTGGCCTAACCACTGAACAATACAGGTTTTTGTTCAGGGATACCCAGAAGACACAGACTCAGGACTGGACTGACTTTGTAGATTGTGCCACTACGGCTCTGGAAGGCTGGCTAGTGGGAAGTAAGGTTAAGGACTATACAGGATTGTATAATTTGATCATGAGAGAACAAATCCTTAACAACTGTCAAAACCAGCTACTGCATCAACACCTGATTGATTCTGATCTGACTTCTCCCCAAGAATTGGGAAAGAAGGCAGATAGATGGGTCAGGACTAGAGTTAAGCAGAAAAACCAGAACCAGGGCGGTGATCAGAAAAAGGCAGACCAGAAGGGTAATGATCAGAAACAAAAAGACCAGAGGTCTTCACCAGGCCCCCAAAAGGCTCAGGGGGAGGGTGGTCCCAAAAAGGATAAAAAGAAAGATGGCCAAAAGAAACCATGTTGCAACTATTGTAAGTCCAACTCACATTGGTTTAGTGAGTGCACCAAAACGGATAAGCCCCCATCCACCATTGCCCCTAAGGCAACTGTACCCCCTAGTCTAGCTGTAAGTGGTGGTTCCCAGCAAAAGGGTGTAGTAGGGTTAACCCTGGGAACTGAGGAGGATTCTGGCCTAGTCAGAATACCTACTCAGGCTGTTCTGATCTGTGAGGGGGACTTAGCTTTGTCCTCTACTGTAGGCCCCAGTAACCTGGGCAAGTACAGACAGACTCCTTTTATCAACCAAATAATGGTTTAGGCCTACAGGGACACTGGGGATAGTGTCACAATGGTGACACCTGCCTTTGTGGACCCTGGACAGATCATACTAGGTGAGAACTACCTAGTGACCAACGCTAGCAATGCCACTACCTCCCATAGTGTGGCTATTGTTAACGTCTCCTGGGGAGGGGTAACTGGCCTCAAGAAAGTTGTTGTTAGTTCAGACCTTCCTGTAGAGTGTTTACTGGGCAATGATCTTGAAACTTCAGTTTGGTCTGAAGTGAAGTATAGGACCCATGCAGAAATGCTGGGGATAGATGCACATGTCCTTGCTGTGACCAGGTCACAGGCCAAAAAGTGCACCACTGAACAAGTGCTGGATCCTGAAACTATGGACGAGTCACAACCCAATAGAAAGAGCAGTAGGGTTAAGGCTGTGCCTTCCCCCCTGCCTCAGGTGGTGGATCAGCCCTCCCAGGAGGATGATTCTGAGAGCCCTGAAGGAACTGTCCTAGAAGAACTTGAACCTGATCAGGTTGAGTTTCTCGGGACAGGGGGACCTTCAAGGGCAGATCTGAGGCAGGCTCAATTAGACTACCCCTCTCTTGAACCCCTCAGACAGCTGGCTGCTGCTGAGGCTGCAGGGAATGCTCAAGGTACCCATTGAGTGTATTGGGATGAAGGGCTACTGTACTCAGAGGCTAGAGACCCCAAGCCTGGTGCATCCAGGAGGTTGGTCATACCACTGAAGTTTAGAGGCTTCCTTCTTACCTTGGCCCATGATATTCCCCTTGCAGGACATTTAGGCCAGAACAAGACTAGGGACAGGCTTGTCCCTCACTTTCACTGGCCCCATATGTCAGAAGACACTAAGGAGTTTTGTCGCTCCTGTGTCACCTGCCAAGCCAGTGGCAAATCAGGTGGCACCACAAAGGCCCCCCTCATACCACTACCTGTGGTGGGGGTTCCCATTGAAAGAGTGGGCATAGATATTGTAGGACCAATGGACCCACAAACAGCATCTGGGCACAGATTTATACTGGTGATAGTGGACCATGCCACCAGGTATCCAGAAGCTATTCCCCTGAGGACCACAACAGCTCCTGTTGTGGCAAGGGCCCTGCTTGGAGTGGGCTTTCCAAAGGAGGTCATTTCTGACAGAGGTGCCAACTTCATGTCAGGATACTTGACTGCAATGTGGAAGGAGTGTGGTGTGAACTACAAGTTCACCACACCCTATCACCCACAGTGCAATGGGCTTGTTAAGAGATTCAACAAGACCCTAAAGGGACTGATAAAAGGATTACCAGACAAGCTTAGGCGAAGATGGGACATCCTTTTACCCTGCATTCTGTTTGCTTACAGAGAGGTCCCACAAAAGGGGGTTGGCTACAGCCCTTTTGAGCTTTTGTTTGGGCATCCTGTAAGAGGACCCCTATGTTTAGTAAGGGAAGGATGGGAGAGACCTCTCAGACAACCCAAACTTGATATAGTGGATTATGTACTTGGTCTCCGCTCCAGGATGGCAGAGTATATGAAGAAGGCTTCTAAAAACCTTGAGGCAAGCCAAGAACTCCAAAAAGCTTGGCATGACCAAAAGGCTGTGCTGACTGTTTACCAGCCAGGGCAGAAAGTGTGGGTGTTGGAGCCAGTGGCCCCAGCAGCACTCCAAGACAAATGGTCTGGACCCCACACTATTGTTGAGAAAAAGGGAGAAGTCACCTACTTGGTGGACCTTGGGACTCCCAGAAGCCCCCACAGGGTGCTTCATGTCAACAGATTGAAGGCATATGTTGACAGGGCAGACATGGGCTTACTCATGGCTACAGATGAGGGGCAGGAGGAAGAGAGTGACCCTCTCCCAGACCTGTTGACTCAGAACCCTGATGATGGCTCAGTTGATGGTGTGGTCTTTTCTGACAGCCTCACTGTCCATCAGCAACAGGACTGCAGACAGGTTCTGCAATCCTACAGACATATGTTCTCTCTGACCCCAAGTCAGACAAACTGGTGCACCCATGAGGTGGACACTGGTGACAGTCTGCCTGTGAAGAGTAAAATCTACAGGCAACCTGACCATGTCAGGGACTGCATAAAAGTTGAGGTACAAAAGATGTTGGAGCTGGGAGTCATTGAACCTTCAGAGAGCCCTTGGGCTAGTCCTGTAGTTCTTGTGCCAAAACCTCACACCCAAGATGGTAAGAGAGAGATGAGGTTTTGCGTGGATTACAGAGGTCTCAATGCTGTCACTAGGACAGATGCCCATCCAATACCTAGGGCAGATGAGCTCATTGACAGACTGGCAGTTGCTAAGTTTTTGAGCACATTTGACCTAACAGCAGGCTACTGGCAAATCAGACTAGCTGAGAATGCAAAGGCCAAAACTGCTTTCTCGACCCCAGGAGGACATTATCAATTTGTGGTAATGCCCTTTGGTTTGAAGAATGCACCTGCCACTTTCCAAAGGTTGGTGAATCAAGTCCTTACTGGGTTGGATGATTATTGTGCAGCTTATCTTGATGATATTTGTTGGAAGGCGGACCCCGAGGAGTCGGTGCGACCACCAAGGGGGGGCCCTCACACTGCACGAAGTAGCCGAGCGCTGCCGAGAAGTCTCCTGAGAGATCCTTCTCCTATCACGTACTAGCACAGTAACACCACCACACAGGACTCAAGGAGGTTGTCTTGTGACAAGCAATTCTTTATCAGCAATAAAAGGGTTACGAGGGCAATATTTACACGAAGGGATCGAGGGATCCACCAAAAGTCTCAGTGTCTCTTTGGAAGGGTCGGGGTAGCGGGACAGTCTTTGGCAGGAAGGCGGTACGAGGGTACCTGGGGCCCAGTTCTTATCCTCAAGCTGGAGGACCTCCGGATCTCGGAGGGGTCGAGCCGCGACGGCGTCAGCAGGGCTCTGGCGTACAGTTCGTGGAGAGCCGCGATTCAATCAGCAGGGCTCTCAAGATGGTTTCTGCTCAGCTCGAGCCGCGACGTCGTCAGCAGGGCTCCGAGGGAGGCTTCAGCGAGGTTGGGCCGCGACAGCGTCAGCAGGGCTCCGATGTTTCAGGTGGTTCAGAAAGGGTTCACAGGAAGGAGCCGCGACGCAGTCAGCAGGGCTCGTGATGGTTCCGACAAGAGTTCTTCTCCGTAGGGTCAGCCGCGATTCAATCAGCAGGGCTCTCGACTCCGGGATACAACTGCCGAGCTGTGGTGGGGTCGCCCCAGATATAGGTCTGGAGCCCTTTGATGTCCGGACCTATGCGCCCGAGGGGGCGGAGTGGCCGGGTGGAGGTGGCCAGACGCCCAGCAGGAGAGGCGCCAGGCCCATGGGAGTTGCAGGGCGATCACACCTCGAGAGGGGAGGACAGTTGGGGGTCCCATCGATACTGTCCTCCGCCGGGGGCGATGAATGGTTCCTGCGGCACCCCCTGGCTAGTTCGTGGTGCCTCGATGTCGGGGCTTCGCTGGGGTCGAGGCCGGGTTGAGCGGGGGTGCACGGTGTGACGTGGATGCCAACAAGATGGCGGAGCCACGAGGAGTATGCGACCACGTGCAGCTCCGGGTGAAGGGCCTTGGTGCAGTTCAGACGGGGGGCCCGTGAAGGCCGGGGCGGGGAACGGGCACAATCCAGGGGGTTAAGGACCACGCCACGCGGCCGGGTCCAACAGGCGTCCCCCCCAGCCGAAGGCATGGAGAGTCACCCATCTCCTTGGGGATTCTCCTCGTCAAGGCGGAAGAAGCGGGACAGGCCGTCGGCGTTGGCGTGGTCATTGCCGGGCCGGTGTTCGACGTCAAAGTCCATTCCTTGTAGCGAGATGGACCACCGCAGCAGCTTGGGGTTCTCGCCCCGCATTTGCATTAGCCACTGCAAGGGCCGGTGGTCGGTCTGGACCCGGAAGTGGGTGCCAAAGAGGTAGGGCCGGAGCTTCTTGAGGGCCCACACCACAGCGAAGGCCTCACGCTCAATAGTGCTCCAGCGTTGCTCTCGGGGCAGTAGTCGTCGGCTGAGGAAGGCCACTGGTCGGTCGAGCCCCTTTTCGTCGGCTTGGGATAGGACGGCCCCGATCCCATACTCGGAGGCGTCCGTCTGTACCACGAACTCCTTCTGGTAGTCCGGGGCCTGCAGCACCGGAGCCGTACACATGGCTGTTTTTAGGGTGTCGAAGGCTGTTTGGCAGCGGGGTGTCCAGTGTACCTTCTTGGGCTGCTTTTTGGACGTTAACTCTGTGAGGGGGCCAACAATGCTCCCATAGTCCTTGATAAACCGCCGGTAGTATCCGGTGAGGCCCAGGAAGGCCCGGACAGCGGTCTGGGTAGTGGGGGGTTCCCAGGTCTGGATGGCATCTATCTTTGCTTGGAGGGGGGCCACCTGCCCGCTCCCCACTTGATGGCCCAGGTAGGTCACGGATCCGTGGCCGATTTGGCATTTGCTGGCCTTGATTGTGAGCCCGGCCCGCTGAAGGGCGGCCAGGACGGCCTTCAGGTGGAGAAGGTGCTCGGCCCAGTGGTTGCTGTACACGGCAATGTCATCTAAGTAGGCCGCGCTGAAGGCCTCAAGCCCGGCCAAAACCTTGTTTACTAATCTTTGGAAGGTGGCCGGGGCGTTCTTCATTCCGAAGGGCATCACCCGAAAGTGGTAATGCCCATCCGGGGTCGAAAAGGCGGATCTTTCTTGGGCGCCGGGGGTGAGCTGGATCTGCCAGTACCCGGCGGTGAGGTCCAGCGTGCTCAAGTAGCGAGCGGCCCCTAGGTGGTCGATGAGTTCGTCGGCCCGGGGTATCGGGTGTGCGTCTGTCTTGGTTACTGCATTCAGGGCTCGGTAGTCCACGCAGAATCGCAACTCCGGGGGGTGACCGGGAGCTGCGGCCTTGGGCACCAGGACGACAGGGCTGGCCCACGGGCTGTCGGAAGGCTCGATGACCCCCAGGGCCAGCATCTTTGCTACTTCAGCCTGGATGCAGGCCCGCACTCGGTCAGGCACCCGGTAGGCTCTGTGCCGTATGGGGGGGCTCTCCCCGGTGTCGACGTCGTGGACGCACCAGTGGGTCACCCCCGGGGTGAGAGAGAAGAGGGCTGCGTAGTCCCGCAGTAATTGCTGGCAGTCGTTACGCTGTTCCGGGGTCAGGGACGAGGCGAGTTGGACCCCTTCGATCGATCCATCGTGAATGTCGGATTGCAAGAGGTCGGGTAAGGGCTCGGAGTCGACCTCGCCCCCTTCGTCAGTCGCCAGCAGCAGGCTCAGTTCGGTCCGGGCGAAGTGTGGTTTTAGCCTGTTAGCATGTAGGACCCGGAGGGGGTTCCGGGGGGACTCCAGATCGACCAGGTAGGTGACGGGACTTTTCTTCTCCACCACCTTGAAGGGCCCGGTCCACTTGTCCTGGAGGGCGCCGGGTTCGACCGGGGCCATGACCCATACTTTCTGTCCTGGCTCGAATTCTATAGTAGAGGTGTTGCGATCGTACCACCGCTTCATGTCCTCCTGGCTGGCCTCGAGGTTGGCTTCGGCCATGGCTCGGAACTTGCGGGTCTGGTTTCGGAGGGTCAGGAGGTATCGGTAGACGTCAGGAGGGGCGCCTCGGGGTTTCATCTCCCAGCCCTCCTTGACCAGGCTGAGCGGTCCGCGGACCGGGTGCCCATACAATAGTTCAAACGGGCTGAACCCCAGGGATTTCTGCGGGACCTCCCGATAGGCAAACAGGAGGCAGGGCAGCAGGACATCCCATTTCCGCCTGAGGGGTTCTTCCAGTCCCTGGATCATCCCTTTTAATGTTCGGTTGAACCGCTCAACCAGGCCGTTCCCCTGAGGGTGATAGGGGGTCGTGAACTTGTATGTGACCCCGCACTGTTGCCACAGAGACCGCATGTACCTGGAGATAAAGTTCGTGCCGCGGTCGCTCACCACTTCGCTGGGGAATCCCACTCGGGAGAAGATCCCCATCAAGGCCCGGCCTACCACAGGGGCCGTTATAGTTCTTAGCGGGACCGCCTCCGGGTACCTGGTGGCGTGGTCCACGAGGACCAGGATGAAGCGGTGGCCCAGGGCGGTTTGGGGGTCCAGGGGTCCCACGATATCGATTCCGACCCGTTCGAACGGGGTGCTGACGGCGGGAAAGGGCTGGAGGGGGGCCTTGACCCGACCCCCCGTCTTTCCGCTGGCTTGGCAGGTCTGGCAGGACCGGCAGTGGTTGTCCACATCTCTCCGCATCCGGGGCCAGTAGAAGTGGGTCACCAGACGACTGTACGTTTTGTCTTGCCCCAAGTGTCCGGCGAGGGGCACATCATGGGCCAGGTGGAGAAGGAACTCCCGGAAGCGGAGGGGGACCACCAACACGCGGCTGGCCCCGAGTTCTGCTACTTTCTGTTCACTGTACAACAGGCCCTCGGTCCAGTAGATCCAGTGGGTGCCGGTCTGGTCACCGTTGGCTTGCGCGGTCGCCTGTTGTCGGACCCCTTCGAGAGAGGGACAGGACTGTTGTTCTTGCTGGAACTGCTCTCGGGTGGGGCCCCCTTCGTGTCGCCATTGCGTCAGCTCTGGTAGGGCGCTCGGAGAAGCCATCTCTTCGGGGGAGGATTCGCTGGGCCCATGGTCGGTGTCCGCCTCCTCCTCGCTGCTGGCGGGAGGGGGTGTGAGCCCCTCGGGCTGGGCGGTCCCGGAGGTCGAGGAGGAGCGGGGGGCCTGGGCGGTCATGGACCGGGTGATGGCGCAGGCCCAATCAGCCAGTCCCAACATTCGGAGGTGTTCTCGTCGCTCTACTTGAGCCCAGGGGGAACTTTCCAAGTCGTTCCCCAGGAGGCAGTCGACCGGGGCGTCGTCGCGCACTGTCACCTTCAGCAGGCCCGTCACCCCTCCCCACTCGAAGGGGACCAGGGCCATCTGGCATAGGCTTTCACTGTTGTCGGCCGTCCGTACGGGGCACAGCACATTCGGTAGAATCTGCCCAGGGGTCACCAGGTGGCAGCGGACAGCGGTGATACTGGCGCCTGTGTCACGAAGGGCTTCGGCCCGTTGTCCATTGACCGTGACCTGCTGCCGGTACTTCTGGGTGTTGGTTGGGATGGGGGTGCAGGGTACCATCTCTCGGCTACCCAGGCAGACCAGGGACATGGCTGCCGGCTCCCACTCAGTGTTCTCTCGGTCGAGGGCCTCCTCTTCCTCTTCTTCTCCCCCCAAGGCGGCGGCTGTCAGCTGCCGGGGCGGGTGCCCGCCGGCCCCGTTTCTTCGGTTCAGAGGGCAGGCCGGATCGCTGGCAAAGTGTCCTGTTTGTTGGCAGCCGTAGCAGGTCACTGGCGGCCGGGGTCCGGGTCGGGCCGGGCCCACCTTTCGGGCTAGGCTCGGGGAGAGATGTGGCTGCGGTGGCCCTCGAGGGGGGCTCCTGGGGGCCCCGGCGGGAGGGTCTCGGTTCCGGTTCGGCCCTCCCCCCCACCGCGCTGGCGGGGGGGCCCGTTGGGGTTCCTCTGGTACTCCCCCATTGAGTTCCGGGGGACCCGGGAGTTGACCCATCGATCGGCTTCGACGGCAAGTTTTCGCGGGTCGGTCATTTTGCTGTCGAGGAGGTGCTGCCTCAGTTCCACGAAGCAATTGTTGGAAAGGTGTTCCCATACGATGAGGTCGACCAGCTGCCCGTAGGTGGTTGCTTTGCTCCCTTTGATCCACCCTTCTAGGGCCCGACTGAAAAAGTCCACATATTCCACCCATGTGGTACCCGGGATTTTCTTGCAGTCTCTGAACCGCTGGCGGTACATTTCCGCTGTTAGCCCGTAGCGGGTGAGCAGGGCCTCCTTCATGTGATCGTAGGAGGTCATCACCTCCTCTGGTAGCTGGAGCAGCGTGTCCCGCCCCTCACTCAGGAACCGCCCCCACAGGCCCGCGCCCCAGTCCTTTCGGGGCACCCGATGAGAGGTCATGGCCACCTCGTAGGCCTTGAACCATTGTTGGATGTCGTCATTTTTGTAATACTCCTTGACGACTTCTTTCGGGATATGCACCTTGGCCTCGGAAGGCGGTAGAGTGTCTCTGGGGGTGTCAGTCCCTCCGTTCTTGGCCTTGATCTCGAGCTCCTTGAGACTGCGCTCGTGCTCAAGAGTTAGTTTCTTTTCCTCCAATTCCCGGTGTCGTCTCTTCTCCTCTATCTCTTCTTGAAGGCGCAGCTGCTCTAGGGCCAGTTTCTTTTCTGCCAGCTGGAGTTCACCGTCCAGCCACAGTCGGGCGAGCTCTAGCTCGTGGCTCCGGACCTTTTCCCGCTCTCGTATCTCTTCTTCGGAGAGGCCGGTTTCTAGGCTCTTTCTTCCTCCGGTTGCCGGAGTCCGTGCGGTTGCTGCGGTCTCAGTCAGGGGCAAGGGCCCTTCCTCCTGGGAGGGGCCTGCCCCGGCCTCCAACCATGCCCTCAGAGCTTTCTGCATCTCCTCCTTGGTACCCAGGCTGGCGGTTGCAATGCCTTTGTCTTTGCAGAACTGTTTCAATTCTTTGTGCGTATATTCTTCCAGCCGTTCGGGCTGGAACTCCATTGTCGCGTTGTTTTCCTGGCTGCTCATGATGCTGTTCGTTTGGATGGGTAGCTAGTGGGTACTGGCTGGTACGTACTGCGTTCGGCTCGGATCCCGTCGCTGGCCACCAAATGTTGGAAGGCGGACCCCGAGGAGTCGGTGCGACCACCAAGGGGGGGCCCTCACACTGCACGAAGTAGCCGAGCGCTGCCGAGAAGTCTCCTGAGAGATCCTTCTCCTATCACGTACTAGCACAGTAACACCACCACACAGGACTCAAGGAGGTTGTCTTGTGACAAGCAATTCTTTATCAGCAATAAAAGGGTTACGAGGGCAATATTTACACGAAGGGATCGAGGGATCCACCAAAAGTCTCAGTGTCTCTTTGGAAGGGTCGGGGTAGCGGGACAGTCTTTGGCAGGAAGGCGGTACGAGGGTACCTGGGGCCCAGTTCTTATCCTCAAGCTGGAGGACCTCCGGATCTCGGAGGGGTCGAGCCGCGACGGCGTCAGCAGGGCTCTGGCGTACAGTTCGTGGAGAGCCGCGATTCAATCAGCAGGGCTCTCAAGATGGTTTCTGCTCAGCTCGAGCCGCGACGTCGTCAGCAGGGCTCCGAGGGAGGCTTCAGCGAGGTTGGGCCGCGACAGCGTCAGCAGGGCTCCGATGTTTCAGGTGGTTCAGAAAGGGTTCACAGGAAGGAGCCGCGACGCAGTCAGCAGGGCTCGTGATGGTTCCGACAAGAGTTCTTCTCCGTAGGGTCAGCCGCGATTCAATCAGCAGGGCTCTCGACTCCGGGATACAACTGCCGAGCTGTGGTGGGGTCGCCCCAGATATAGGTCTGGAGCCCTTTGATGTCCGGACCTATGCGCCCGAGGGGGCGGAGTGGCCGGGTGGAGGTGGCCAGACGCCCAGCAGGAGAGGCGCCAGGCCCATGGGAGTTGCAGGGCGATCACACCTCGAGAGGGGAGGACAGTTGGGGGTCCCATCGATACTGTCCTCCGCCGGGGGCGATGAATGGTTCCTGCGGCACCCCCTGGCTAGTTCGTGGTGCCTCGATGTCGGGGCTTCGCTGGGGTCGAGGCCGGGTTGAGCGGGGGTGCACGGTGTGACGTGGATGCCAACAAGATGGCGGAGCCACGAGGAGTATGCGACCACGTGCAGCTCCGGGTGAAGGGCCTTGGTGCAGTTCAGACGGGGGGCCCGTGAAGGCCGGGGCGGGGAACGGGCACAATCCAGGGGGTTAAGGACCACGCCACGCGGCCGGGTCCAACAATATTGCTGTCTTTAGCTCCACCTGGGAGGATCACCTGGTCCACCTGAGGAATGTTTTAGAGGCCCTGCAAAAGGCAGGCCTCACTATCAAGGCCACTAAGTGCCAGATAGGGCAGAGCAAGGTTGTATACCTGGGCCACCTAGTTGGTGGGGGTCAGGTTCAACCACTGGAGAGCAAGATCCAGACCATAAAGGACTGGACTCCCCCAACTACCCAGACTCAGGTCAGAGCTTTCTTGGGCCTGACTGGGTACTACAGAAAGTTTGTTAAGAACTATGGGTCCATTGTGACACCACTTAATGACTTGACCTCCAAGAAAATGCCAAAGAAAGTTCAGTGGACAGTAAGCTGTCAAAAAGCATTTGATGACCTGAAGCAGGCCATGTGCAGTGCACCTATTCTGAAAAGTCCAGACTACTCCAAAGAGTTCATTGTCCAGACAGATGCTTCTGAGTTAGGTGTGGGAGCTGTTCTTTCCCAACTGAATATAGATGTTCAAGACCAGCCCATTGCTTTTATAAGTAGAAGGCTGACCCCTAGAGAGAAACGTTGGTCAGCTATTGAGAGGGAGGCCTTTGCTGTGGTTTGGGCCCTGAAGAAGCTGAGGCCATACTTGTTTGGCACTCACTTCAAGATTCAGACAGACCATAAGCCCCTCTTGTGGATAAATCAGATGAAGGGTGAAAATCCCAAACTTCTTAGGTGGTCCATTTCCCTACAGGGGATGGACTTCACAGTGGAACATAGACCTGGGACTGACCATGCCAATGCAGATGGACTCTCCAGATATTTCCACTTAGAACATGAAGACTCAACTGGTCAAGGTTAGTTTAATGTCCCTAAGTTTGGGGGGGGTTGTGTAGGAGAGTAGGGTCTGCTTTCTATGTTCACCCCCACTTTTTGCTTTTGCTTTACTGGTTTTCGACTTAGATGTGCCTGTGGGCCTGCTAATCAGACCCACAGCCCTGCTGTTCTCTCTCTAAATTGATACTATGTACTTTAGGTGCATAACCCATTTGGATAGGATCACCTTATTGGCCCCTGTACAGTGTACCTTAGGTACCCAGGGCATAGGTGTACCCTAGGCCTACCAGGGGCTGCAGCATGTATTATGCCACCCCTGGCCTGGCCTTCCATTATGACACAACTGGCTGATCACTCAGCTGGGGCAAGGTCGTGTAATCACCCCTTGCTTAGGTGTAGTATTCCTATACCTAACTCACATATAGACACATGTGTACCTATCAGCCACTCCTATGGCAGGCCTTAACAATCCTGGAGGCAGAGTGCTTGGTAACATGTGAGATGGTGCTCTAGCATGAGCTGAGCCTGTCTTCAGCTTTCGAAACCATGTCCTTATAGCTGTTCTATGATATAGCCTACCATATACTCTTAAAGTGCCTTATAATCTTAAACGGTTATGGTAACTATGGTTTGGCTTTATCAAAACATGTCGTGTAAGGTGTCTAACACTTTGGAATAATACCCCCATCCCATTTCTGGGGATGAGGATATTATCCCTCCCTTCTAGAGGGAGAAGACATGTTGTAACCTACTTACCCGGTTAAAGTTAACTAGAGCCCCAGCATCACAAAATGGATGCTGCTGCCACAGACACGAGTCTGACCTCCTGCTGCTGGGAGTGATCCCGGCAAGGGAGGCTTGGACAATAGGTTTACTGCCTTGGGAGGTGCTAGCACCACCCCAGACAGGCCTTAGTGTATTGGGGCAGGGAGGGATGAAAAGAATGAGACATGCCTGGGGCACACAAGGTGTCCCGTGCATAGTCCAGTTCAAACCGGTGCTGGGGCTCTCCAGCCCCAGTCCTGGCGCGAAACTGGACAAAGGGAAGGGGGTGTAACCACCCCCCTCCCAGGTCCCACCCATAAGGCGTGACCTAGCAGGTAACCCAGCCCCCCAGATTTGGATAAGAGTGGTAGCTGGGCCCCAGGAGATTAGATTATCCTGAACCTGCAACTTGAACAGAAACTCTGGACCTTCAACATTCGACGAAAGAAGAAGACTGAAGAATCTCCCTTGTGGCCAAGGAGTGGCTACCCTGTGCAAACAGGCACCATCAAGAGACTACCCTTTGCTTTCCTGAAGTTCTACGAGGGACCAACTGCAGAGCCCGACCAGAGCCATGACTTCCAGACTTCTCCGACCCTGATCCACATCCACAGCCGAGCTGAGATCCGTGGAGGCGACGAGAGACGTGGGACCGGCTACCTGGGAAAAGTGGCTAGTATCTTCCAGCGCAGCTTCTGAGGCACCCTCGAAGTTGTGCACCGGGGATTGAGAAGCCCCAACCCCAAGCACCATCTGCACCGAAGACCAGCCCCCCACACTCCACGAGTCCTGCGTGGGGCCCTTCTGCATTTTCCTGCTCGCCGCGCCTGTCCGGTTGCTTGCCCGTTGGCTAGTGGCCTTTGTGACGACGCATCCAGAAATCTTCACTGCTGGTTTGGCTCCTCCAGACTGGCTCCCGCTTCCTTGCAAAAGAGAAGCACCCCAGACCTTCCTGGTCTGCACCAGAAGCAAGTCCTCCGTTCTTCGTGGGTTCCGCTTGCCAAGGCTTGGTGAGTCCTAGTTCGACTTCGACGCCGCCGACAGCAAGAGCCTTCGTGGGACAGCTCGCCTCCTGGTCCTGGTCATCCTCGACGTTCCCTGGTCCTTGTGGCTGCAGCGACAAGCTTCACCTGCAATCTTCACGACATCGCCTGGTTCCTTCCTGGTTCCACGTGGTCTCTGGCTAGTGACCTTGACTCTGTCCCTTCTGCTTGCAGGTCTCCTCTCTTCTTGATCCCAGCCTTGGGATCCACCGGACACTCTTCACTGACTGCCTGTCAGCAACTTTCCTTCAGGCATCCATAGAAGTCCACGACGAAACCCGACGCAAGTTCACACCTATGCACCCGCAGTCCGTGGGCTAGGTAACTTGGGTACTTCGGTGCTCACAAGGGTAGTGACTATCCTAGGGTCTAGTTTCCGAGTCTCGACTCTCTAGCTGCTTCAGAAGTGTCCTTAAACTGTTAATTGCTAACAACTACTATTTCTATCAACTTTTACGCATTACGCGTGAGTGTTTCCACTCTGCACCTGAATCCCGTGGGCCTCCCACTTCCTAACTGTTGCTAGTGTAGTGTAGCCCCAGCGATTCCCTAGGCCTAGACCTATCCTATTTCCGTGACAGTGGTCCTTATACCAGTTCTTTAGTATATGGTTTGCGTGGCCCCTAGGGCCTAACTGTATTACTTACCTGTGTGACTTAATGTATGCTTAAATAAGACTGTGTTGTACTTACCTCTAATCTCATAAAGAGTGCTGAGGGTTTGACTAGAATAAATACACTTTATTTTATATATATATCTGTTGTGGTGTCCTTTCATTTGGTATTCAAGGGATTTATTATGGTATCACAGCTGGCTTCACATGCCATTCAGAGTTTAGCCTAAGACTGCTCTTGTCCATGCTACCACTAGGATAGCTGGTCTATAAGGTTGACTTTACAACCAATCACCATAAGGGTTGTTTGGACTGATATAAGGTGTACACTATAACTATAAGAAGTGCAGGGCTGCCATCACCTTCACCTCTGGGGTCAGTGCTGTAGTGTATGTCCGGCCAGGTAGCAGATGTGGCGCCAACTGCTCCTCCAACTCCTCAATCAGTGGCCTGGTGAAGCGGTACCGTCGGATGCAGTTGCGTTCCTGCATGGTTTCAAGGTCTGGGAACGGTCTATGGACAGCTGGTGCCGTGCAGTACAGAGATGAACAAAGGAAGATTGTTGATTCCTCTACCCATGTGGCTTTGATCAAGCAAAATATCACATGATACATCATGGCAATACACATGTACTGAGGTGTGTACTGTTGGGTATGGACACATATGTCACCTACATGCCCGCCATCACCTCACATCTCAAGTCCACATGTCTACATAAGTCCCAAGTAGTGCAATGGCCAATCAGTGGGCTGTGTCACACTACCTATGTACTGCTGTCACATTACAAACACACACCACAGTGACAAGTGAGTCCTGATGTCTCCCAGGCATCATAGATCTTTGACATGAAGATACCCAGGGTCCCTGTATTGCCACATGGACACTGGCATGACATGGCGTATCATGTACACGCCACAAGACAACCGTGAGTCCCACTGGTAGTGGCCACTGTTGTCTCTGCAGGCCCTACATGTACGTCTCTTAGACACACTCACAACATTAATCTTGATGCACAAACCACATGGATGTGGAGACTGTCTCCCATTGGGCACATTTGATCAGCTACATCTGAGACACAACATGCACACAGACTGTGGGTGTACATCAGAATTGGGGGTATAGGTCTCACTGTGATGTACATACCATCACCCCCAGGACTCAGGGTGTATGTGACATGTCCTAAACATATCCAACCTGAAACTGTGTCCATGACTCATGCCCATAACTGTACAGTTGCACATCACAGTGGTAATGTGCACAACACACAAAGGATTCTGTCCCCGTGAACCCGTGCACAGCCTAGGAGTGGCTGCACAAAAGTGCCAGACAAAAAAACAAATGTTGCCCCCCAACACACAGAGAATGCAGCCTTACATGCCATGGGACACAGTGTGGCACATGCTGTAGTGTGGTAGGTGTGCACCTGAGTCCCTGGCAAGTAATTGTGGAAGCCGTCAAAAAGTCACACCAATGTCAACCGACGCGGGTGACTTCTACAGAGACGCATTGCACAGTTCAGGACCGAGCCGTGCGTATGCTTAGACATTGACTTCAATGAGGAGCGATGCGGGTGTCTCTCATGCGTACGCATTGCTCAGTTCAGGACCGAGCCGTTCGTACACTTAGACATTGACTACAATGAGGACCGATGCAGGTGACTATCATGCATACGCGTCGTGCAGTCATGGACCGAGCCGTGCGTACGCTTAGCCATTGACTGCAATGAGAACCGATGTGGGTGACTATCATGCATACGAGTCGTGCAGGTATGGACGGAGCCGTGCGTACGCTTAGCCATTTACTGCAATGAGAACCGATGCGGGTGACTATCATGCATATGCGTCGTGCAGGTATGGACTGAGCCGCGCGTACGCCTTGGCCATTGAATCGTATGGAGACGGGTGCGTGTGTATTTTCAAACTACGCGTTGTACAGTCAGTTGACCGAGCCGTGCGCACCCATTGGCTCTGGACTGTCATGGAGACGGATGCAGATTCTGCCTCTGCAGCACAGATATAAGGCTGGCTGACCCCCAGGGAGCTCACTTGCCTGCACTACATGCTACTGGACCACATCTCTGATACCACTGCTGCTGTCTCTGCATCCTCTGGCTACTGCTATGGCACGTACTCTGGAGAGGGCCCCAGCCTTCACTGAGGAGGAGAACCAGGCCCTGCTGGACGGGCTTCTTCCACAGTACAACAAGCTGTATGGGAAACCAGGGGAGCAGGTGAGTGTGCAGTCCACTGCCTTCCTAATTGTGCATGTTGTCTGACTAGCAGTATTAGCAGTGTGTACACCAGTGGCAAGCGTACTCACTGAGTACTTTCATCCCCCAAAGTGTGTAGGTACATGTAATGAACAGGTGTTCTGCGGCTAAAGTGCATTTGTGCAAGCTTAAACTTCCCAGGCATTGTTAACATGTCAGACATGCAGGCCATTTGTCCATTTCCATGGGTGCACTACCTGAGTAGCTCATTTTCTTTTGTGATGAACACATGTATATCCAACTGTGTGCAGCACAAATATGGGGCATGTGTGTTAATGGACTTTTAACTTTGTCATCCTCACAGGCTGATGCCCACCAGAAGCAGGAGATATGGCTGACCATCGCCCGTGCAGTTCGATCGGTGGGGGTCTACAAGCGCCGGATCCGCAACTGCCAGAAGAGGTGGCAGGACCTTCGGTGCTGGACCCGGAGGATCGCAAGGGTTCAGCTGAAGCTGTCGCCTCCTCGCAGGAGGGGCGGACACCGGACCCTGATACCCCCCACATGCTCAGGATTCTGGCGGTGGTCTTCCCGGACCAGGATGGGCAGCTGAAGGCCAGACAGCAGCAAGGAGGGGGTGAGTCCATTCCTAATCTGTGTACTATGTCTGACATGCTATTTGCAGTCTTTTGGCCTGGTCACACTTCCACATTACTTAGGTCTTGTAGTCCAGGACTCATGTCCCTCAATTGTGTGATGCACCCTCCACATCTGATCCACAGGTATGGATCCTACAGTCTGTGGCTTGTGTCAGTAGGGCACTGTGTCCCTGCAGTCAACTATGCTTAACCTCTTCAGTGCCCATGACGAGATGGTCTCGTCATGGAGCGCGGTTGCGCTGTGCCCATGACGAGACTATCTCGTCATGAACCCCGCCTGCTAATGCAACGCCCGGCACAGGGCGGGGAAAGGGCATGGCACTGAAGAGGTTAAGGTTCCGGACAGCATCTGTTACCGTGACTCTGTTGTGGGTTTCATGGGTGTGTCAATTGTTTACACAATGCCTGAGATCTGACATGTGATCTGTGTGTGCCCTTGATATGTGTTCCAATTGCTGGTCTGACTCGCCACATGTGCCTGGGGTATTTCAAACACACCCATGCAGCAGGGGACTCCAAATTGTCGGCCTCAGGAGTATGTAAATCAAGTGTGTCACACTTGCGTAGCCACCTGACTACTGTCCAGGGCTATACACTGTTTCACATAGACCTGGGCAGTCATGCCTACTCAAGGGCATTTAGAAACACTCAGTAATCCCACTCCTGTGTATCAACTTACAGGTTGTGCTTAGTGACATGTGCCTTCAGGTGTCTGCATCTGTGTGTTGAAAACTAAAACAGCGATATGAGTAAGCATTCACTGAAGACATGAATTCTCTCAGTCAAAACGTGTTTCTTGTCTTATGTTGACTAATGTCCGGACTCCATTTTGTATTGTCATGTCTCCACGTGCTTTGCACGAGAAGAGTCCTACCTCTTCGCTAGTTGCTCTTGTAATCTGCCTAGTAACAGTCTATAAATAGCTCCTTTGTCCGTCTGGCGCATGCCCAGACTTGACCACATCTGTTATCAGTTAGTCCTTGTTTGACCATGTTTTCGCGGGCTCAGGAAATTATTAACTCCGCCCATATATTGATCCTGTATCGAAAATGTCCATAAATGGTAATGAATTTTGCTCTATGTTGTATCCACCCACTTATGAGCCCCTCTGTTGTGTATAAAAGGGGACCATGTACGCAAGTTCTTTGTGCTACTCTATGCAATACTGAAGAGTGTTGTGTAGGTTGTAGGACCACCCTTAAGGGTTAATAAACTCTGTCTTTGTATTTGCAGTTTCCGTGCCAACTTCCTTCTAGTTTTCGTACATAGGAGGCCGAACCCTTGTATTTGCGGGCCTAGCTGGGGCCTGTACTCATCAATTGGCGCCCGTCACGTGGGGCTCATCGGCGACTCGGATGCTCGAAGGACTGGTCGTGACGAAGGTGAGGAATTTGGCCGGGGATGTGATCACTGCCAGCGGCGTCTTTTAGTCCTGGCATCCCGAGGTTTTTCTTCCTTCCCTTCCGAGCTGACCATCTGGGTGGCGCCGGTCCTCGACTGAGACCTCTTCTGTCGGTTTGCCGCGTGATAGCCGTTTGGGCGAATTTTGGAACTTGGCAGTTGGAATCTGGACGCTCTTGATTGGTAAGAACCGTTGTACGGTACTTGCTCCGAGTTTTGAGGCCTGGGTTGGCTATTTGAGTTTGATTTGTGATGACCGGTCATATTTTGTATTGATTACTGTGGGAATATATGCGTTGCAACACATATAGGCAGGTAATGTGGAGATATTTCATAGCGGGGTGCTCGTATCGGATGAATCTGTGTTACTCGTTTTTCGAGATGTGTGAGTTGCGGAGCTATCATCTCTTATTACTGTTTTGAAACACTCCTTATTGATGAATTCAGCAGACTTTTGTTTGTCTGTAGCAATATTAATTGCAGAAGTGCTAGACGTTCATTTTATTTGTCCTGTTATGTGCAACGTGGATGAACCAATTTGAGCCGTTCTTTTGTCTCTTTTTTTAGTAATTAGTGATCTGAGGCATCATTCCTCGAAAGGTAGAGGTAAATTAACATTACCCCTAGGTGAATCCATTATGTATACTTACCTCATAGTTGTTTGTCCCCTTCCTAACCAGGTGTGTAACACATATCACGTGTGTGGTGTTTGTCTTGGTGTGTGGTGGGAGACCATGACGTTTTGATAATTAATTTGTTAATTGTTTTGATTTTTAGAAACACTGGACCGGACTGCAGCTGGTTCTGTTGTTACAAATACCTCATTATTGAGTATGGTTTTATTTCACTATTTTTGAAGCAGAGTGATATTATTGAGAGGTCCTGATGAATGCCGCGAACGAGTAGTCACCTGGCAGAAACATGTCGACCACTATAAACTAGGATATTATTTCAATCCTATATCACCTCGTTTTAATTCTAGCTGATGGGAACTACTAGTAAAGTTAATTCTGTTACCCTGTAGCTAGTTTTACCTATTCACCCCCCCTTTTTTTGATTAACACTCTGCCCCTTACTCCCCCTGCCTAAATTGACAACCTCATAAAACACCTCACGCTCCTCTCCTTTCTTCTTTGAGAGTTGTAGCCCACACTGTATACCTTGCGATTGCAGTGTGCAAGAGGGGACCCACTGATGAAGCATGTCACCCTCGGGTGAGTGAGGGTTCTCGTCTTTAAAATAAAAGATTTTTCCCCCTCCCCCCCTTTTCACACACACTGACTTTTCCTACTAGTATGGTAGCATTCCATCACTTTTTGTGAGTTGCATTCATTTGGAGTTAGTGATGTTTGATGCTGTATCTTACTCCACCTTTAGAACCCTCTAGTGTGATAAATATATGCGTTGCAACACATATAGGCAGGTAATGTGGAGATATTTCTCCGGAGTTGTTTAAATTTGAACGGCGCAACGTTTAAGTGCCATTTTTGATAATACTGCATATTTTGCAATATTTTTGAGCATGCCTGCTTTTAGTGCACTCCGTAAGTGGTGCTGCTGCTTTGGAAACCGGTTAAATCTTGAGGAATCTGCTCCAGCCCCCCCAGAGGGGACTCCTAATAGGGATATGTATGTGAAGCATGGTCTGTCCTCTATAATGTACAGCACAGTGTGGAGGAAATACACCAAAAAGGATCCTGAGTTACGATGGCCTTTGTATGGATCGTTTGATATGCGTAAGATTGAGTATGTGGAACAGTGTATGTGTAAACGGCGTGCTAGGCAAGACATGTTTGAATGTATGCGGTTATGGGTGAAGGAAGTGCGTGAGCGGGAGAAACGTGAGAAAGCACTGATTGATAAAGAGCAACGGAAAAATGATCATGTGAGAGTGCAGGAAGCGAAGCGTCGGGAGGAAAGAGAACTGGCGGAGAGACAAGAGAAAGAGCGTAGGTTGCAAGTATCGGGTCAATATGCTGTCCGCCAGCCACTTTATCCTGTCCTTACTAATCTTGAAGATGATTTTCATTTATTAGATAGCTCTCCGCCCCCTTATGTTGGCGCGTCTGCCCCGATGTCACAGGATTCTGGATCGGTTTCGGATAAGGTAGACACGCGGTCCATGTTATCAACTGATCGTATGGGTGAGCTTCGGAAAATTTCTTTTTGTGCGCTTAAGGGCAAGCTATCTCTTACTGAATTATTGGCATCTTTGGAAAGTTGGCAGGATAGGGAAAAGTTATATTTTGCTGAAACTTTTTCTGATGTATGTATGTATGTATGTATGTATCGCGTATTTGTATAGCGCGGACTGTCACCCGAAGGGTATCCTGGCGCTTAGACAATTATACTGACAACACACAAAGCAATCAGAAGGACTTAATCTAACCTAGGAAAAAGATATGTTTTTAATTCCTTCCTGATGAAGTGGTTACTGCCTTTCGGAAATATTCTGATGTTCTTTAGCCTGATGATATAGTATTAGATTCTAAAGCATTACGTAACGGTGTCTTTTCTCCCTCTAAGGTACCCGATGCGGTTCGACGGCTGTTTGCATTGCGGGATGCGATGTTTGAACTTAAAGAGAAAGCGCGCCAAAAGACAGGGGAGGAGGAGCAATCGAATCCACATGTCGGCGGAAAACTGTTGTCTACCTCCCATTCAGATAAGAGTGAACTAGTGCATGCTAAACCGATGCGAGAGGCGGCACCTTTGTATGTTCCTCCTAAAGGAGCGGGAACTAGTTCAGACACGTCTTCCCCCGATGCTAGGGGATATTTCGTGTATACTCCCTGGCATAGGACTGATGTTATGGCATTGAAGAATGCATTGCCTGACCCCAGCAAGAATCCAGCGGCCTTTTATGAAGAGGTCGAAGGGGCCTTGAATTCTTGCACTATGACTTTAGCAGATATAGATTTGTTCTTTGGGCTCATTTTACCACCGGATATGTGGCGATCTGTGCGGAAGGTGGATGATCAGGCTGTATTTAAGGCCAAATGGTCTGAGATTGAGGATGAGGATAGGGAGAGAAAGCCTGCGCAAAAACCGCCCCAGCTTATTTTAGATCTTCTTGCTGCTATCTTGACTAAGTTGAAAACGATTATTCCCCCTAAAAAGATTGACTGGAATATGTTAGCCTCGTGTAAACAGAAGGTTGATGAATCAGTTTCAGACTTCTTTACGCGCTTTGAGGAAACATTTCATGATTTCAGTGGTCAGTCACTGACGGATGATACGGGTCGACATCTTTTTGTTGATAAATATGTGGCTAATTTATTACCGGGAGTAGCAGCTCGATTAAAAGGGAGTAAAAGCTCTTGGTCCACCTCGTCTCCGGCATCCCTGCTGACTATGGCTCAGTATTATGAGCGTCAGGAACAAGAAGCGAAGGGTCACGAGGAGAAGAAATCGAAAGATTTGAAAACTAAGGTGATGTTAGCGCAAGTGTATGGTCCGCCTCGTCGGGGTGTTGAGAGAGGTAGAGGAGGATTTTATGGTTCCCCTTCGGGTCGGTCGGATGTTAATAGAAATCAATGTGCGTATTGCAAACAGTTGGGTCATTGGGCCAGGGATTGTCCGGTATTATATGCATCTCGTCAGGGACGTGGTCAGGGACCGCCGAGAGGTAGAGGGGGCTTTTCGAACTTCAGAGGGAATTCCAATGATCGTGCTCGATTTGATCCTAACGTGCAGCAACGAGATAGACCTAATGTATTTGATCGGCAAAATCAGTATCAAATGTCTGGGAATGACCGCCCTGGGTACCATGATTCGCAGCATGCATAGGATTGCGTTGGGTGGGGGTTGGAATCAGTTGAAGTGCCGGTTGATCAGAGGGGTCCTTATGTTACAGCAAATGTTCTGGGGTCTACTGATCGGTTCCTAGTTGATACAGGAGCTACTCGCAGTGCGCTGTCCAAACAATTGGTTCCGAGGGCTCAATGGTTACATCGGTAGGATTTGATGGTACACTCTCCCGAAGCCCTCTATCCCAACCCCTTGCATTTCATGTTGACCAACTTTCTGCACCCTGCCCGTTTTTGCTTGCTCCGAACACGCCTGACAACATTATGGGTCTTGATATGCTTAAGCACTTCAGAGCTACGATCCGCTGCTCCCCTACTGGAGTACGTGTGATATTAAATGATAATCACCCCATGGCAGAACGGATGTGTGTGGTTGCAGAGGATACTGTATTAGCTTCTCTCCCTCGTACTTTGTGGGCCACTTCGGATACTGATGTGGGACAGATGGTGATTCCGCCTGTACACATTAGTGTCAAGGAGGGTGCTGTGTTACCACGCCTCCCTCAATATCGTATTTCCCAGGAGGGGGAGGAGGCACTCATACAGATTGTGCAGGATTTGATCAAGGTGGGAGTAGTGGAGGAAGTTCCATACAATGTCTGCAACAGTCCTATTTTACCCATTTTGAAGAAAGATACTGAAACTAGGGTTTATCGTTTTATTATTGACTTAAGGGAGGTGAATAAGATAGTGATACCTCAGTATCTAGTGGTTTCTGATATTACGACGTTGCTTACTCTGGTCCCGCCAACGGCGACCACATTCTCGGTTATCGATTTGAAAAATGGTTTTCGATTCCTATTCATCCTGATAGCCGGTACCTTTTCGGCTTCACTTTGAATAATCGGTCCTACAGATTTTGTAGAGTCCCTCAGGGTTATACAGAGAGTCCTAGCATTTACAGTCAAGCATTGAAAAGACAATTGGATTCCTTTGCTCTGCCTGATGGTGTAGCCCTTATACAATATGTCGACGACATCTTGTTGGCGGCCGACACTCCTGAGCTTTGTGAGAAGTGCACGTTATCCTTGCTTTCCTTTTTGGCATCTCACAATCACAAAGTGTCGAAGAAGAAATTGCAATTTTGTAGACCAAAGGTGACTTACTTGGGTCACCTTTTGTCTAAGGAGGGGCGTGCACTCACACCAGATCGTATTCAAGCAATTTTGGACACGCCAGTACCTTCTACACAGAAGGACGTGCGTGCATTTTTGGGTCTTGCTTCTTTTTGTAGGCAATGGATATTGGGGTTTTCATATATAGTTAAACCATTGTTAGCACTTTTGACAAAAGATACCCCAATTCCTCTTCCCTGGTCAAATGAGTGTGAAATTGCCTTTCAGCAATTGCGACAAGCCCTTTGTTCAGCACCAGTGTTAGGTACCCCTGATTATACGAAGCCCTTCACATTGTATGTACATGAGAGGGATGGATGTGCATTATCAGTTTTAGTGCAGATGCACGGCGACAAGCAACGCCCTTGTGCATATTTTTCGGCCGTACTTGATCCTGTTGCCCGAGCATTGCCTGGTTGTTTTCGCTCGGTTGTGGCGACAGCTGTGTCAATACGCCAAAGCGAGGGAAATGTGTTATCTCATAAGCTGTTGGTATTAGTTCCCCATGCTGTTGATGCCCTGCTTAATCAGACAAAGACGCAGCATTTGACCAGTGCTCGTTTAACGGGATATGAATTGACGCTTTTGGCTCCTCATATTACGTTGAAGAGGTGTGCAACGTTAAATCCAGCCACATTGTTGCCGTTCCCGGAAACTCAGTCTGAAGCACAAAAAGCACATGACTGTATTCTTGTGACTGAGGAACAGACAAAGGGTCGTATTGATCTCCAGGATACGCCCTTTACAGATGTAGATGGAGAACTATGGGTGGACGGATCATGCCTGAAGCTACCAGATGGTACGACTTCAGCAGCGTATGCAATTACCACATTACAAACAATAGTGGAGACAGCACGCATACCGCAGAAATCAGCTCAAGCAGCGGAACTGATAGCCTTAACACGAGCATGTGAGCTCAGTACAGGATTGTGTGTGAATGTTTATACAGATAGCCGCTATGCCTTCGGAGTAGCGCACGATTTTGGCCTACTCTGGAAGGAGAGAGGGTTTCTAACGTCACATGGAGCTCAGATAATGTATGGAGAGTTAGTTCACAACCTTTTGACTGCATTAACATATCCAAAGAAGATTGCTATAGTTAAATGTAGTGCCCACAAAAAGGTGGTTGATAAAGTTGGGAAAGGTAATGCTTTGGCAGACCGGGTGGCACGAGAGACTGCGATGCAGCCTGACTCTACTGCAATGTATGTTGTGAAGTCACAGGCAGAAAGATGGCACAATGCTAGAAGAGAAGTGCTAGAGATACAGAGGACCGCTTCTGATAAGGAACGGGAACAGTGGTCCAATGATGGAGAACTGGATGATGAAGGGTGTTGGAGAAATAAGCAGATGGATAAATGGAAGTTACCCACAGCTTTTGTACAACCTATGGTTCAGATGGCACATGGACTAGCACATGTCGGAGCTTCCGCAATTGTAAAATTACTCACACGAGTTTGGGAGCATCCGGAGATCGCTAGCACTGCAAAGAGGGTAGTGCAGACTTGCATGACTTGCCTGAAATATAACCCAGGAAAGGGTACACGAACTCCAGCAGGAGGATTTGCAACACCTACTGCACCCTTTGAGGTTTTGCAGATGGATTACATTCAGCTTGAGCGCTGTAACAATCTGAAGTATGTTCTAGTAGTGGTTTGTGCCTTCAGTAAATGGGTTGAGGCATACCCTACGAAAGACAATACTGCAATGACTACAGCCAAGATGCTATTGAAGGAGTTCTTCCCTCGATATGGGGTTTGTAGATTGTTGTGGAGTGATAACGGACCTCATTTTATAGCAGACGTTATCAAGTATGTCCTGAAAGGACTGGGAATCACCCAGAAATTTCATGCAGTGTTTCACCCTCAGTCTGCGGGATTGGTTGAGAAATATAACGGTACTTTGAAGCTTAAGATCGCTAAGATCCAAGCTTCAACTTATTTGACTTGACCAGACGCTTTACCGCTGGCATTATTGTCAATTAGATCGATACCGCATTCTCGGACTGGTCTCACGCCATATGAGATCGTGTTTGGACGCCCAATGAATATTTGGGGTCCACCGAAACCGAAGTCAGTGTATGATGTACCTTGTGTAATGATGAATGATTATCTGGCACAGTGAACGGATAATTTGGTTTCTATTCATCAACAGGTTCGAGAAGCGCTCCCTGATCGGTCCACAGGTGAAGGACATAATCTCCGGCCTGGAGACTATGTTATGCTCAAGGTGTTTGAAAGGACGAACAGTCTGGATCCGAAATGGGTTGGTCCTGAGCAAGTCTTGCTCGCAACGAGGACAGCTGTGCGAGTCTCCAATCGGAAGAATTGGATCCACTCCCTGCACTGTCGTAAAGTGGCACCTGGATTAGTGGAGCCTGCTGTATTGACCGACCATCGAGAAATCCTGATTGCAGAGAAAGGCCGTGCTGTGGAACCGAACGACACTGAGGAGCTCTTCCCGGACCAAGCGATTCCTGGAGTAAGGAGATATCATCTCAGACCGAGGAAGTGATTTTTTTCCCAGTATCAGGATACGTTGTCAGAACGGCCCTCAGGTTAGTGAAACGGAGAGCCAATGAGGCAAGGGGGGGGGATCAGCCCTGCATTAGTGTAGTGACACCCGTCTTGGCCCGCTGGTGAAGAAATCAACGGCTGCCTAAGGGGAAGAGTTCTGACAACCTTTTAGTTTTAGGAAGATATTGACTTTTATTACAAAATGGAGAAGAAGATTTTTTGTGCGACAAGTTTTATTATCATTGTAGCTATTGTTGGTATAACCACGTGGTTTGTTGAGGATGTGACTCCTGCCCGTGAGTTGCTTGTTTTGACTACTCCAGTGCCTGAGGAGCACTACTTTTACACCCTTCCGTATCAAGAATTGAAGCATCGTCAGTCTTATTTGAATAATACTTTTATCCAGATGTTGCATCATACCCATGTTGCTACAAATGCTACGAACTGTTGGATATGTGGTATGATGCCAGCTCATCAGAAGAAAGGAGGAACGTCATTCATACCTCTTCCTTTCTCTCATAATGGCTCTTGTAGAGCATGGTACACTTTGCTTTTTGCCACACGGAAACCTACAGTGGGACGACTACTTTTTAGACTTAATAAGGAATGTCATCAAGATAAAGAAGGCTATCCACAAGCTAATGGGACAATATGGGAGTGGGAAGAATAGCGACCAGATAATGAATCAACCCCCTACATCTTTACGAACACCAGAGACATTGTTGGAAACGAGAAATTTGTAATTCAAGTGGCGCAAGCTCAAGCGGACCTGTGTGTCCAGAGTGTCGGTCATATTCCTGTTGGTGTTAGTGATTGTATTATTGTTTTGAATATAGATGGATTAAATAATAGTACTTTCTTACCTTCTCATAATACGTACTTCGTATGTGGGAATAAAGGTTATCACCGCTTACCCGCCGGCTGGTCCGGAGTATGTTATGTAGCGTTCCTATTACCCCCTGTATTCTTAGCACCTGCATCCTATCATAAAGATTTGAAGTTATTGAACAATGTAACTGTAAATAGGTACAAACGTACTCTATCTATTGATGATGTTGACCAAACCGACACTAGCCTACAGCAGTATGTTGATTTTAACTTAGGATTGTTTTTCTTTGTTGGAGCTGCCCTAAATAGTAGGAAGGTTCGACGATTAACAAGAGTTGTAGAGGCTGTAACAAATCAAGCTGCTGCTGCTCTTGGGAATCTTACGGAAGAATTGCAAATCACTAGAATTGTTGCGTTACAGAATCGTATGGTATTAGATGTTATGTTAGCAGACAGAGGTGGAGCATGTAGAATTATCGGAAGTAGTTGTTGTGTATTTATTCCTGACCACACGCCATCAGTCTATAACGCTATTAATAAATTGCATAAAATCGCAGCTGAGATTCATGCAGAAAATGGCACTTGGACCTTTTCTGGATGGTTTCGGGCATTGATCACTACATGGGGATGGAAAGTCTTAACTGGTCTCTGTATTATTGTAGCAGTTCTGTTTTCCTGCTGTATCTGTGTTCAGTGTGGTCCCTTAGTCTGTTCTTTATGTGTGTCATTTTGTATTCCTGATAAGAAAGCTATTGCCAATGTCACCTATCAGAAAAATTGACATATATGATGATTATCCTAATAAGCCCAATGTCTTCAGTAAATGCTGAAAGGGTCGTCTGTTGAAAACTAAAACAGCGATATGATTAAGCATTCACTGAAGACATGAATTCTCTCAGTCAAAACGTGTTTCTTGTCTTATGTTGACTAATGTCCGGACTCCATTTTGTATTGTCATGTCTCCACGTGCTTTGCACGAGAAGAGTCCTACCTCTTCGCTAGTTGCTCTTGTAATCTGCCTAGTAACAGTCTATAAATAGCTCCTTTGTCCGTCTGGCGCATGCCCAGACTTGACCACATCTGTTATCAGTTAGTCCTTGTTTGACCATGTTTTCGCGGGCTCAGGAAATTGTTAACTCCGCCCATATATTGACCCTGTATCGAAAATGTCCATAAATGGTAATGAATTTTGCTCTATGTTGTATCCACCCACTTATGAGCCCCTCTGTTGTGTATAAAAGGGGACCATGTACGCAAGTTCTTTGTGCTACTCTATGCAATACTGAAGAGTGTTGTGTAGGTAGTAGGACCACCCTTAAGGGTTAATAAACTCTGTCTTTGTATTTGCAGTTTCCGTGCCAACTTCCTTCTAGTTTTCGTACATAGGAGGCCGAACCCTTGTATTTGCGGGCCTAGCTGGGGCCTGTACTCATCATGTGTCATTGTGGTGTGGCTTCCTTTTCCGGACAACTGGGGTGTTCATGAGTTTGAGTGTCAACAGGACATCTGAAATGTGACTATGAGAGACAAGACCTGTGTGACATATAGGTGTGTGATCACTTGACAGTGCACGATGGTGTATGCAACTGTGAACTTCAGGCAGCTGTGTTTCATGCATAGCAGACTGTGATGTGCTCATGTACAGGGAGTTGTGTTTGCAGAGACTCATATGTCTGTTTTGTATGATGTGGGGTCATCTGGGTCTGGGATATGTTGTTTGCAGGGGATGGACATGTTGCACTTGTCAGCTGCAGAGTTTGCTTTACCCATGACCTATGATTGTGATACAGTGCATACTGTTGTTGTCTGGATTCCCTGCCCCTGTGACAGGAGACAGTGATGACTGACTTTCCAGGCATGCCAGTGCCATGACATTTAACTTGCTATGAGTGATCCTGCATTGGGGTCAAATGTGCTCCTTGCACCCCATTGTGACATTGACTATCAGGACATGAGAACATCATAGTGTGTGTTGCTGGTTTGCATCACAAGCATATGAAATGAGACTCTGGCCATCCCTTCATCCTGACACCTGAACTGAGTCAGTGGCAAGAGATATGATGTGTGTATAGTGACATACTCCTACATGTTCACTTGCATGTCCAACAAATGTTTACGTGGTGCATATCTGCACATTGGGGTATTAGCATCCAACATGCAACAGACATATGGGTGCAAGTCCAGGAGGGATATGAGTACCATGGTTGATGGTGAGACTGACAATTGGCTTATTCTAAACAGTGTGAGCACTTTGAGCATTGTTCAGCTGATGATGCCAGGGCTTGCCCTGTGATGTGCTGTACTCACTGTTGTGTGTGCGGTCAGTGCAGGTGACTGATGCTGTTCTTTGTTTCCTAATTCTAGCCAAATACATCCACGGCCACAGGAGGGGACAGCTCAGCGGACCCGGAGGAGACACAGAGCCTGACTGGGACAGAAGACGAGGAGTCGGAGGGACCCAGTGGCACGGAGGGTGAGTGGAGCCACACAGAGGAGTCCTCAGCACCATCCACCCCAGCTGAGGGCCACAACAGCTCGAGGATGACTCCCTTGTGGAGTCCGGGTGTCAGCAGCCCCCTATCCTCAGCTAGTGAGGCTGTCCCCGCCACCACCACCACCATCACCACCCTCCCATTGGCTCCCATCCCAGAGGTCCGTGGAGGCTCCCGTGTTTGGAGGCATGTTTCCTTTGTGCCAGGCACCGCACCCCCTGCCCCTGTGTCCCCTGCTGCCCTGAATGTGGAGGCTGTGGACTTGCTTCGACAGATCCATGTAGGGCAGCCATCAATGCTGAGTGTCCTCCATGCACACACCAGTCTGTTGACACAACTGGTGTCGTTCATGGAGGGCATTTCATCGGGCATGTCTGCCCTACAGAGGACCAATCAGTCCGTGGCCTCTTCCCTGACGGCAGCAGTGTCCCTCCTCCAACAGTCCTGCACCCCTCCTACCCCTGCCCCACCCTCGATTCCTAGCACCCTACCTGTCCCAAGCACACACGCACCAGCACATTCACCCAAACCCACAGACATGGGCAGCACACAAACACCCAAACCAAGGACTAGACGTGCACACGAGCAACCTCATGGAACTGATACCACACGCACAGGGGATGGTTTGCTAACACACACACAGTCATCCACAACCACTCCGCAGTCCTCCGCTACCTCTCCCTCCCAGCCCCCTTCCATTGCCTCACCTGCAACCCCATCTCCCCAGAAGCTCTTCCTCTGTGACCTTGCCCTCTTCCCCACCGACCCAGCAGATCCAGCTTACAGGGGGAAGAGGAAGTCCCCAAACACAGAGGGGAGTGCCCCTCACACCCGGACACCCTCCCCCAGGCGCAGTCAGACTGAGGACCCCACCCGCAAGTCCCCCCAGAGCCGGAAGAGCAAGACCCACCCCCGCCCCGCAGCTCCACGACAAAGTCTCCGTCCTCCATCCTCCAGGCCACCACTCCACAGGTTCCACCGCCACACCCTGCCCCAGGTACACCCACCCACAGATGCACCATCCCCTAAATGCTCAGGCCCTCCCCCCTTACCACTTGCTCTTCCAACCCCACCACCCTCGGTCAGACAGTTTGTGCCACTGATGTGGGGACCGTGTCCCCCACCTCTGTCCAGCCAACCTCACCTGAACCCCATTCCGCTCCCATTGAGTTAGGCACTGTAGTGGAGTCCACGACCACCCCGTCTGACTTGGGCACTGCAGTGGGGACGCAGTCCACTCCATCTGACCCGCCCACTGCAGTTGTGCCGGCACACACCCCATCTGACTTGTGCCCCACAGTTGTGACTGCACCCACTACTTCAGTCAGCTCCACTGCCGTTGCCAGTGACTCTCCTGCATCCACCATCCCTTCACTGCCTCCTTCTGCTGAGCCCTGATCCTGTCCCTGCGGTGCCTGGCCTGCCCCCATGTATGCCCCTCCGAGGGGGCATACAGGCTGCCTGTCCTTACCAGTGCAGGCAAGCAACGTGTGACAGTTGTCACTCAAATCACATTGTTGACATTTGGATATGGACTGGCCATTGGCCTTTGTTTTGAAAGGACTTTGCATTTAAAAATTGCTGAATAAAGCATTTTTCTTTGTCCTTGTGAATTTGATTTAGCTGTACATAATGTTGATGATGTTTAGCATGACCTTGCAGTTGTAATGCTGGATTTCAAATGTTGAAAACTGAGGTGTTGATGTGAGGTACTCCATGTGGTCCATGAGATATGTATCTTATTCTGGGCAGTATCCATGTCATCCTTTGCAGCTAACTGGGTGTGTCATGAATAACAATTTGTGAACATCTCTGTGAACATCTCTGTAAACATTTCATTTGCATGGTCACATCTGTGGCTTGCACACATGCACATATGATGTGCTTCCCATTGTCCACTTTGTCTATTTCCCTGACTGTGGGCGCATCTCCACTAGACATGTAGGTGTGGGCATCATTGGTGTAGGAGCAACTGGGTCCTCCGTGCAACTTGCGGGTCATATGTATTGAGTATGTGCAGATGACTTAAGGGACACTCCCGTATCCAGGCTGTTGTGACCAGAGCCTTCATTGTGTGATAACTGATGGCTGACTGACCAAGTGTTCTGCTGGCATGACTGAGACCTGCTGGGACTATGTTTGGCACAGCTGAGCTCCCACAGGAGTTGAGTCCTCTCAAGTAAGTGTGTTGTTCCGTGATATAGCCTGGGCCCATGGTGTGTGTTGTGTGAGCATGTGTGTGTGTGTGTCCACATCCCTTTTCATACACAGGCAGTGTTCCCTTGATATGTTCCTGTTGTTGATGCTTGCTGAGTTGTACTGTGTTCATCCCACAACTTTGCCATGGGCTACCAGACGTGTGGGTGCATGACACACTACTGTTAATTGTTGTTTCATCATTGGTATTTGCCAGTTCTGAGTGGTGATGATGTGGTCAGACGCAGATGGGACACAGTCAGGGGTCCACAAGGCACTTCTTTGTTCGCAATATCATGTAGTTGTCCCTAGGTGGTACCTTTCAGTGATTGAGACATGTGTATGTGTGCGTGACTGCTCCCACTCGTCAGGTTCAGGGCTGCAATGTTGGCAGGTGTCAGCATGTGTGCCTTGTGGTTCTCCTTGGCTTCTGCATTGTACTGGGACTGTGGCAGGTATTTCGAAGGTTACGGGAGCTTTTACGTCATGGCCATGTACCGCATACTGTGCAGTATCATTCACCAGGTTTGTAGACTGTCCTTGTGTGATGAGTCTGTGCACCTTAGTTCCTCCCAACATTACTGTGTTTGTCATGGGTGCATGTGCAATGTCACCTGTCCATGTGGGCTTCACAGATGCACATTGGTGCAGTTCAGGGTGTGTGGTGTTGAGGGTGGACTGATGTAAATGTTTGCATGGATGGGCCCCTAGCTCCCGTTTGTCCATGGATCACGTGCCATGCTGAAGGATTTGTGTTTGTGTAGGTGTGATGTACATTTGTGGCACAGGGCACATGTTTGGGTTTCACAGTTTGTACGACATCTACCTTTGTCATCACAGTGGACGTATCATGCATGCTTGTGTCACCCCAATGTCTGGTCCCTGGGGGTAGTGCTGTTGTGTCAGTCTCTTGCTGTGTTAGTTGCTGTTCATTCCAGCTTGTGTCGCATGTGTCTGTTGTGCTCCCTCACACCTCACAATGCCTGATTGCCCACTAAGGGGGGCCCAATGATGGGTTACTTTTGTATGGCACTGTATCCACATCTGTCTCACTGTGGTTCAGCCCCCCTCATGTGTTGTGTATTTTCCTGGGGATACTGAGACACACACACACACATGTTGTGTCAGATGTGCAGTGTGAGGTTGCCTGTTTGTGCATCTGCACCAGTGCATTGGTATTGCTGTTGTGGGCCATTGTCTGGATGTTGTTTTTGTGATTTTCCCTGCTGTCCCTGTGAGTCATATCACATCATTCTGCACATTCATCCTGGTTGTTAGGTCCCATTGCTGCCATGGACTGGGACTTTGTGACCTGACACCTACAGTCTACACAGGATGTATTGATTTGTGTGTCTATTTTCGAGATGTGTGTATGCTTTGTGATGGTCACTTCTGCTTTTGTGTCATTGTACACTGTATGCAATGTCAGCCCCCATGGGTGATGCTTGTCTGCACATGGGTGAGAGTATGTTTGTGTTTCACAGCACTGTTAGCCTCACCACATCTTTGTGGGTATGGGACACAACCACTACTTTGCCACAAAGGTGTTTCATGTATTGGGACCAGGAATCATACATGCTGTTTGGCATTTGCAGCTTTGACCATGATGACACTTACCTTTTGGTCACTGTGATGAGGGGGGTTTTAGACCCCATAAAACCACAATGCTCAACATTTGCTGCGTTTTGGAACCCTACAATTAACTTTTGTTCTACTCAGTGAGGGGGTGTTAGTTTTACATTGACACAGTGCTATATTGATGCTTGCCTTGTGTAGGCCACACTCAGTTTTTGGTCACACATGTGATGGTATTTAAATTGTATGTTCCAAGTCATAATCACTGTTGTGGGCATTTGTCACAGACTACACACTGTTGTCATGTTGTTAGGGCAGATGTATTTTGCTGACATACCTAATGTTGGTGTATGATGGATGTGTGGCGCATCACCCATCCTATAGGTGGGGGTGGAAGGTATGCCGGGCAACATAAGCCCAATGTGTGGGGGTGGCAGTAGTGATGGGCAACAGGTCCCCTATGGGTGGGGGTGGCAGTAGTGATGGGCAACAGGTCCCCTACGGGTGAGGGTGGCATGAGTGCTGGGCAACATAAGCCCTATGTGTGGGGGTGGCGGAAGTGATGGGCAACAGGTCCCCTATGGGTGGGGGTGGCAGTAGTGATGGGCAACAGGTCCCCTATGGGTGGGGGTGGCAGTGGTGATGGGCAACATAGGTCCTATGAGTGGGGGTGGCAGTAGTGATGGGCAACAGGTCCCCTATGTGTGGGGGTGGCAGGAGTGATGGGCAACATAAGCCCTATGGATGGGGGTGGCAGTAGTGCTGGGCAACATAAGTCCTATGGGTGGGGGTGGCAGGAGTGATAGGCAACATAAGCCCTATGAGTGGGGGTGGCAGTAGTGATGTGCAGCAGGTCCCCTATGTGTGGGGGTGGCAGGAGTGATGGGCAACAGGTCCCCTATGGGTGGGGGTGGCAGAAATGATGGGCAACAGGTCCACTATGGGTGGGGGTGGCAGGAGGGATGGGCAACATAAGCCCTATGAGTGGGGGTGGCAGTAGTGATGGGAAACAGGTCCCCTATGGGCTGGGTGGCAGGAGTGATGGGCAACATAAACCCTATGAGTGGGGGTGGCAGTAGTGATGTGCAACAGGTCCCCAATGGGTGGGGGTGGCAGGAGTGCTGGGCAACATAAGCTCTATGTGTGGGGTTGGCAGTAGTGATGGGCAACAGGTCCCCTGTGTGTGGGGGAGGCAGGAGTGATGGGCAACAGGTCCCCTATGAGTGGGGGTGGCAGTAGTGATGGGCAACAGGACCCCTATGGGTGGGAGGCAGGAGTGATGGGCAACAGGTCCCCTATGGGTGGGGGTGGCAGTGGTGATGGGCAACATAGGCCATATGTGTGTGGGGGTGGCAGGAGTGATGGGCACCAGGTCCCTATGGGTGGGTGTGGCAATAGTGATGGGCAACAAGTCCCCTATGGGAGGGGGTGGCAGTGGTGATGGGCAACATAGGCCCTATGAATGGAGGTGGCAGTAGTGATGGGCAACAGGCCCCCTATGTGTGGAGGTGACAGGAGTAATGGGCAACATAAGCCCTTTGGGTGGGGGTGGCAGGAGTGCTGGGCAACATAAGCCCTATGGGTGGGTGTGGCAGGAGTGATGGACAACATAAGCTCTATGAGTGGGGTGGCAGTAGTGATGGGCAACAGGTCCCCTATGTGTGGGGGTGGCAGGAGTGATGGGTAACAGGTCCCCTATGAGTGGGCGTGGCAGTAGTGATGGCAACAGGTCCCCTATGGAAGGGGTGGCAGAAGTGATGGGCAACAGGTCTGCTATGGGTGGGGGTGGCAGTGGTGATGGGCAACATAGGCCCTATGTGTGGGGGTGGCAGGAGTGATGGGTAACAGGTCCCCTATGGGTGGGGTGGCAGTAGTGATGGGCAACAGGTCCCCTATGGGTGTGGTGGCAGTAGTGATGGGCAACAGGTCCCCTATGGGTGGGGGTGGCAGTGGTGATGGGCAACATAGGCCATATGTGTGTGGGGGTGGCAGGAGTGATGGGCAACAGGTCCCTATGGGTGGGTGTGGCAATAGTGATGGGCAACAAGTCCCCTATGGGTGGGGGTGGCAGTGGTGATGGGCAACATAGGCCCTATGAGTGGGGGTGGCAGTAGCGATGGGCAACAGGTCCCCTATGTGTGGAGGTGACAGGAGTAATGGGCAACATAAGCCCTATGGGTGGGTGTGGCAGGAGTGATGGACAACATAAGCCCAATGAGTGGGGGTGGCAGTAGTGATGGGCAACAGGTCCCCTATGTGTGGGGGTGACAGGAGTGATGGGCAACAGGTCCCCTATGAGTGGGCGTGGCAGTAGTGATGGGCAACACGCCCCTATGGGAGGGGGTGGCAGTAGTGATGGGCAACAGGTCCCCTATGGGTGGGGGTGGCAGTGGTGATGGGCAACATAGGCTCTATGTGTGGTGGTGGCAGTAGTGATGGGTAACAGGTCCCCTATGGGTGGGGGTGGCAGTAGTGATGGGCAACAAGTCCCCTTTGGGTGGGTGTGGCAGTGGTGATGGGCAACATAGGCCCTATGAGTGGGGGTGGCAGTAGTGATGGGCAACAGGTCCCCTATGTGTGGGGGTGGCAGGAGTGATGGGCAACATAAGCACTATGGGTGGGGGTGGCAGGAGTGCTGGGCAACATAAGCTCTATGGGTGGGGGTGGCAGGAGTGCTGGGCAACATAAGCCCTATGAGTGGGGGTGGCAGTAGTGATGGGAAACATGTCCCCTATGTGTGGGGGTGGCAGGAGTGATGGGCAACAGGTCCCCTATGGGTGGGGGTAGCAGGAGTAATGGGCAACAGGCCCACTATGGGTGGGGGTGGCAGGAGTGATGGGCAACAGGTCCCCTATGAGTGGGGGTGGCAGGAGTGATGGGCAACAGGTCCCCTATGGGTAGGGGGGCAGTAGTGATGGGCAACAGGTCCCCTGTGGGTGGGGGTGGCAGTGGTGATGGGCAACATAGGCCATATGTGTGTGGGGGTGGCAGGAGTGATGGGCAACAGGTCCCTATAGGTGGGTGTGGCAGTAGTGATGGGCAACAAGTCCCCTATGGGTGGGGGTGGCAGTGGTGATGGGCAACATAGGCCCTATGAGTGGGGGTGGCAGTAGTGATGGGCAACAGGTCCCCTATGTGTGGAGGTGGCAGGAGTGATGGGCAACATAAGCCCTTTGGGTGGGGGTGGCAGGAGTGCTGGGCAACATAAGCCCTATGGGTGGGGGTGGCAGGAGTGATGGACAACATAAGCCCTGTGAGTGGGGGTGGCAGTAGTGATGGGCAACAGGTCCCCTATGTGTGGGGGTGGCAGGAGTGATGGGCAACAGGTCCCCTATGAGTGTGCATGGCAGTAGTGATGGGCAACAAGTCCCCTATGGGACGGGGTGGCAGTAGTGATGGGCAACAGGTCCCCTATGGGTGGGGGTGGCAGCGGTGATGGGCAACATAGGCCCTATGTGTGGGGGTGGCAGGAGTGATGGGCAACAGGGCCCCTATGGGTGGGGGTGGCAGTAATGATGGGCAACAAGTCCCCTTTGGGTGGGTGTGGCAGTGGTGATGGGCAACATAGGCCCTATGAGTGGGGGTGGCAGTAGTGATGGGCAACAGGTCCCCTATGTGTGGGGGTGGCAGGAGTGATGGGCAACATACGCACTATGGGTGGGGGTGGCAGGAGTGCTGGGCAACATAAGCCCTATGGGTGGCGGTGGCAGGAGTTATGGGCAACATAAGCCCTATGAGTGGGGGTGGCAGTAGTATTGGGTAACAGGTCCCCTATGTGTGGGGGTGGCAGGAGTGATGGGCAACAGGTCTCCTATGGGGGGGGTAGCAGGAGTGATGGGCAACAGGTCCACTATGGGTGGGGGTGGCAGAAGTGATGGGCAACAGGTCCCCTAGGAGTGGGGGTGGCAGGAGTGATGGGCAACAGGTCCCCTATGGGTGGGGGGCAGTAGTGATGGGCAACAGGTCCCCTGTGGGTGGGGGTGGCAGTGGTGATGGGCATCATAGGCCATATGTGTGTGGGGGTGGCAGGAGTGATGGGCAACAGGTCCCTATGGGTGGGTGTGGCAGTAGTGATGGGCAACAAGTCCCCTATGGGTGGGGTTGGCAGTGCTGATGGGCAACATAGGCCCTATGAGTGGGGGTGGCAGTGGTGATGGGCAACAGGTCCCCTATGTGTGGAGGTTGCAGGAGTGATGGGCAACATAAGCCCTTTGGGTGGGGGTGGCAGGAGTGCTGGGCAAGATAAGCCCTATGGGTGGGGGTGGCAGGAGTGACGGGCAACAGGTCCCCTATGAGTGGGAGTGGCAGTAGTGATGGGCAACAGGTCCCCTATGGGACGGGGTGGCAGTAGTGATGGGCAACAGGTCTCCTATGGGTGGGGGTGGCAGTGGTGATGGGCAACATAGGCTCTATGTGTGGGGGTGGCAGGAGTGATGGGCAACATGTCCCCTATGGGTGGGGATGGCAGTAATGATGGGCATCAAGTCCCCTTTGGGTGGGTGTGGCAGTGGTGATGGGCAACATACGTCCTAGGAGTGGGGGTGGCAGTAGTGATGGACAACAGGTCCCCTATGTGTGGGGGTGGCAGGAGTGATGGGCAACATAAGCACTATGGGTGGGGTGGCAGGAGTGCTGGGTAACATAAGCCCTATGGGTGGGGGTGGCAGGAGTAATGGGCAACATAAGGCCTATGAGTGGGGGTGGCAGTAATGATGGGCAACAGGTCCCCTATGTGTGGGGGTGGCAGGAGTGATGGGCAACAGGTTCTCTATGGGTGGGGGTAGCAGAAGTGATGGGCAACAGGTCCACTATGGGTGGGGGTGGCAGGAGTGATGGGCAACATAGGCTCTATGTGTGGGGGTGGCAGGAGTGATGGGCAACATGTCCCCTATGGGTGGGGATGGCAGTAATGATGGGCATCAAGTCCCCTTTGGGTGGGTGTGGCAGTGGTGATGGGCAACATACGTCCTAGGAGTGGGGGTGGCAGTAGTGATGGACAACAGGTCCCCTATGTGTGGGGGTGGCAGGAGTGATGGGCAACATAAGCACTATGGGTGGGGTGGCAGGAGTGCTGGGTAACATAAGCCCTATGGGTGGGGGTGGCAGGAGTAATGGGCAACATAAGGCCTATGAGTGGGGGTGGCAGTAATGATGGGCAACAGGTCCCCTATGTGTGGGGGTGGCAGGAGTGATGGGCAACAGGTTCTCTATGGGTGGGGGTAGCAGGAGTGATGGGCAACAAGTCCACTATGGGTGGGGGTGGCAGGAGTGATGGGCAACATAAGCCCTATGAGTGGGGGTGGCAGTAGTGATGGGCAACAGGTCCCCTATGGGTGGGGGTGGCAGTAGTGATGGGCAACAGGTCTCCTATGGGTGGGGGTGGCAGTGATGATGGGCAACATAAGCCCTATGAGTGGGGGTGGCAGTAGTGATGGGCAACAGGTCCCCTATGTGTGGGGGTGGCAGGAGTGATGGGCAACATAAGCCATATGGGTGGGGGTGGCAGGAGTGCTGGTCAACATAAGCCCTATGGATATGGGTGGCAGGGGTGATGGGCAACATAAGCCGTATGAGTGGGGGTGGCAGTAGTAATGGGCAACATGTCCCCTATGTGTGGGGGTGGCAGGAGTGATGGGCAACATAAGCCCTATGTGTGGGGGTGGCAGGAGTGCTGGGCAACATAAGACCTATGGGTGGGGGTGGCAGGAGTGATAGGCAACATAAGCCCTATGAGTGGGGGTGGCAGGAGTGATGGACAACAGGTCCCCTATGGGTGGGGGTGGCAGGAGTGATGGGCAACAGGTCCGCTATGGGTGGGAGTGGCAGGAGTGATGGGCAACATAAGCCCTATGAGTGGGGGTGGCAGTGGTGATGGGCAACAGGTCCCCTATGTGTGGGGGTGGCAGGAGTGATGGGCAACAGGTCCCCTATGGGTGGGGGTGGCAGTGGTGATGGGCAACATAGGCCCTATGTGTGGGGATGGCAGGAGTGATGGGCAACAGGTCCCCTATGGGTGGGGGTGGCAGTAGTGATGGGCAACAAGTCTCCTATGGGTAGGGGTGGCAGTGGTGATGGGCAACATAGGCCCTATGAGTGGGGGTGGCAGTAGTGATGGACAACATATGCCCTATGGGTGGGGGTGGCAGGGGTGATGGGCAACATAAGCCCTATGGGTGGGGGAGGCAGGAGTGCTGGGCAACATATGCCCTATGGGTGGGGGTGGCAGGGGTGATGGGCAACATAAGCCCTATGAGTGTGGGTGGCAGTAGTGATGGGCAACAGGTCCCCTATGGGGGTGGCATGAGTGATGGGCAACATAAGCTCAATGGTTGGGGGTGGCAGGAGTGCTGGGCAACATATGCCCTATGTTTGGGGGTGGCAGGAGTGATGAGCAACAGATCCCTCTATGGGTGAGGATGGCAGGAGTGATGGGCAACAGGTCCCCTATGGGTGGGAGTGGCAGGAGTGATGGGCAACATAAGCCGGAGGAGTGGGGGTGGCAGTAGTAATGGGCAACATGTCCCCTATGTGTGGGGGTGGCAGGAGTGATGGGCAACATAAGCCCTATGTGTGGGGGTGGCAGGAGTGATAGGCAACATAAGCCCTATGAGTGGGGGTGGCAGGAGTGATGGGCAACAGGTCCGCTATGGGTGGGAGTGGCAGGAGTGATGGGCAACATAAGCCCTATGAGTGGGGGTGGCATTGGTGATGGGCAACAGGTCCCCTATGTGTGGGGGTGGCAGGAGTGCGATGAGCAACAGGTCCCCTATGAGTGGGGTTGGCAGTAGTGATGGGCAACAGGTCCCCTATGGGTAGGGGTGGCAGTAGTGATGGGCAACAGGTCCCCTATGGGTGGGGGTGGCAGTGGTGATGGGCAACATAGGCCCTATGTGTGGGGATGGCAGGAGTGATGGGCAACAGGTCCCCTATGGGTGGGGGTGGCAGTAGTGATGGGCAACAAGTCCCCTATGGGTGGGGGTGGCAGTGGTGATGGGCAACATAGGCCCTATGAGTGGGGGTGGCAGTAGTGATGGACAACAGGACCCCTATGTGTGGGGGTGGCAGGAGTGATGGGCAACATAGGCCCTATGGGTGGGGGTGGCAGGAGTGCTGGGCAACATATGCCCTATGGGTGGGGGTGGCAGGGGTGATGGGCAACATAAGCCCTATGAGTGTGGGTGGCAGTAGTGATGGGCAACAGGTCCCCTATGGGGGAGGCATGAGTGATGGGCAACATAAGCTCTATGGTTGGGTGTGGCAGGAGTGCTGGGCAACATATGCCCTATGTTTGGGGGTGGCAGGAGTGATGATCAACAGATCCCTCTATGGGTGAGGATGGCAGGAGTGATGGGCAACAGGTCCCCTATGGGTGGGAGTGGCAGGAGTGATGGGCAACATAAGCCCTATGAGTGGGGGTGGCAGGAGTGATGGGCAACAGGTCCCCTATGGGTGGGGGTGGCAGTGGTGATGGGCAACATAAGCCCTATGGGTGGGGGTGGCAGTAGTGATGGGCAACATACCCCCTATGAGTGGTGGTGGTAGTGGTGCTGGCCATGCAACCCCTATGGTGGCCTGTTGCTAGTGGCCAGGATATGGATCCTCTGGGTGTGTGTGACATTTGGCGGGTACGTGTCGTTTGTTTGTGGGATGGGTGTCTGACTTATCGTCCGCGCCATCTACATCTGTTCGTGATCCGGTCATAGATGTACAGTACTGGTATGACCTGCGCGATGGGATTCATGATGTGTTCGTCTCGTACACACTGCTTGTTGCTCCGTCTCGTACCCGTTGCAAGCTGGTCCGTCTCGTAGCTGTGGATTGTGTTCTGGCGCAAATCGTACCTGATATGCTTCTTTTCCGGATGCTGTGACGTGCTGTACGTGACAACCCGTCTGGCGCGTATGATTTGCGCATCGTACTTTTCCGGCCGGAAACTGCTGTGAATACTGCTTCCGGGCGACTCGGTTCGGCGTCCGGAGGTACGGCTCGGTGGGAGAATGAAGCTTGAATCGCAGCCTACGTGTCGGTTGGATTTGTGTCAGTTATGCGCATCGTACTTCATTGCCTGGACGTACCGGCTCCGGGTACGACTCGGTCGCAAGGTAAGGCTACGAACAGCTCTCGTAGAGCTGTCCGACCCAGATCGGAATCGACCCCAAAGTGTTGGATTGCGGAGGGGTAAAATGTACTAATAACACTCCAGTCTGTGCAACAGTAGGGAAAGCGTTGGACTCAGGAGGGGTAAAATGTACTATTCCCACTTCTGTCCCTGCAACAGTAGAGGACACAGTAGATTACAGGGGGGTAAAATGTACTATTGGCACTCTAGTCTGTGCAACAGTAGGAAAAACGTTGGACTCAGTAGGGGTACAAAGTACTCTTTCCACACCACCTGATGCAAAAGTAGGGAAAGTGTTGGATTGCGTAGGGGTGAATGTACTATTCTCACTCCAGGCAATGCAACAGTATGGTAAGGGTTGGATTTAGGAAGGTAATGTATACTATCACCACTCCAGTCTGTGCAACAGTAGAGAAAGCATTGGACTGAGGAAGAGTACGAACAGTAGGGAAAGCGTTGGATAGTGGAGGGGTACATATTACTATTCGAACCCCAGTCACTGCAAAAGTAAGAAACGTTTTGGATTGCAGAGGGGTATAATTTACTATCCACACTCTAGTCAGTGGAACAGTAGGGAAAGCATTGGACTCAGGATTGGTAAAATGTACAATTCCCATGCCTGTCTGTGCAACAGCAGGGAAAGTGTTGGTTTGCGTAGGGGTGAAATGTACTATTCCCACTTCAGTCAGTACAACAGTAGTGAAAGGGTTGGACTCAAGCAAGGTAACAATTTACTATTCCCACTTTAGTCGGTCCAACAGTAGGGAAAGTGTTGGATTGCGGAGGGGTAACGTTTACTATTCCCATTCCAGTCTGTGCAAGAGTAGGGAAAGTGTGAGATTGCGGAAGGATAAAATCTATTATTCCCACTCAAGTCTGTGTAACAGAAGGGAAAGGGTCGGACTCAGGAGGGGTAAAATGTACTATTCCTACTCCAGTCTGTGCAACAGTAGAGAAAGGGGTGGACTCAGGAGGGGCAAAATGTACTATTCTCACTCCAGTCTGTGCAACAGTAGAGAAAGTGTTGGATAGCGGAGAGGTAACATTTTGCTATTCCCATTCCACTCTGTACAACAGTAAGGAAAGTGTTGAATTGCAGAGGGATACAATTTACTATTCCCACTGCAGTCAGTGCAACATTAAGAAAAGGGTTTGACTCAGGGGGTGTAAAACTTACTGTTCCCACTCCTGTCTGTGCAACAGTAGGGAATGTGGTGGATTGCGGATGGGTACAAATTACTGTTCTCTCTCCAGTCGGTGGAACATTAGAGAATGTGTTGGATTCGGAGGGGGAAAAAATCACTATTCCCACTCCAGTCAATGCAACAGTAAGGAAATCGCTGGACTCCGGAGGGGTAACATTTTTTATTCCCACTCCAGTCTGTGCAACAGTAGGAAAAATGTTGGATTGCAAAGAGGTACAAATTACTATTCCAACTCCAGTTGGTGCAACTGTAGGGAAAACGTTGGATTGCGGAGGGGTAACGTTTACTAATGCCACTCCAGTCAATGCAACAGTAAGGAAATCATTGGACCCAGGAGGGTTAAAATTTACTATTTCCACTCCAGTTTGTGCAACAGTAGAGAATGTGTTTGATTGCAAAGTGATAAAATTTACTATTTCCGCTCCAGTTGGTGAAACAGTAGGGAAAGCGTTGGACTCAGGAGGGGTAACGTTTACTATTTCCACTCCAGTCTGTGTAACAGTAGAGAAAGGGTTGGACTCAGGAGGGGGAACATTTACTGTTCTCTCTCCAGTCTGTGCAACAGTAGGGAAAGCGATGGATAGTGGAGGGGTAAAATTGACCATTTCCACTCTAGTCTGTGGAACAGTAGGAAGAGAGTAGTTCCCTTCAAACAAATACAATATTTTCACAGCTACATTCAAATACATAAATCTTTTTTTAATGAAAAAAGTGACATATTTATTACAATATTTAAGAAATATTTTAAATTTAAACAAATAATAATAATGTAATTGAAATTCCATACTATACTATATTTAATTCCACTTCAGTCAGTGCAACAGTAGGTAAAGCGTTGGACTCGAGGGGTAAAATTTACCATTCCCACTCCAGTCATTACAACAGAAGGGAAAACATTGGACTCAGGAGGGGTAACAATTTGCTTTGCCCACGTCAGTCGGTGCAAAAGTAGGGAAAGTTGGATTGTGGAAGACTAAAGTTTACTATTCCCACTCCAGTCTGTGCACCAGTAGGGAAAGTGTTGTATTGTGAATTGACTATTCTCCCTCCAGTCTGTATGACAGTAGAAAAGCGTTGGATAGCGGAGGGGTGAAATTTACTATTCCCATTGCACTCTGTGCAACTGTAAGGAAAGTGTTGAATTGCAGATGGATAATGTTTACTATTCAGACTCCAGTCAGTACAACAGTAGGAAAAGTGTTGGACTGCGGAGGTATAAAGTTTTCCATTCCCACTCAAGTCTTTGCAACAGTAGGTAAAGTGTTGAATTGGGGACGGGATAAAATTTACTATTCCCATTCCAGTCTGTGCAACAGTAGGGAACGTGTTGGACTCAGAAGGGGTAAAATTTACTATTCTCACTCCCGTCTGTGCAACAACAGAGAAAGCGTTAGATAGCGGAGGAGTAAAATTTACTATTCCCACTCCACTCTTTGCAATAGTAAAAAAAGTGTTGAATTGCAGAGGGGTAACATTTACTATTCCCACTCCAATCAGTACAACAGTAGGGAAAGTGTCGGACTCGGGAGGGCTAACAATTTACTCACTTCAGTATGTGCAATAGTAGGGAAAGTTTTAGATTGTGGAGGGGTAAAAAAAAAATTTTTTACGGAATTTTATATAGCACGAACCTGACCCGGCACCAGTTGCGTTACATGAGGACACATTCATTTTTTTGTTAGGCACGGGTAGATTAAGTGATTTGCCCAGAATCACAGGATGTTCAGCGTCATTGCCGAGACTCGAACCCGGTTCCCCAGATTGGAGGCCGACCACCCTAGCGTTAGGCCAATTCCTCTCCAAGTGGACATTTACTATTCCCACTCCATTCTGTGCAACAGTAGGGATAATGTTGGATTGCGGAGGAGAAAAAATTTCCATTCCCTCTCCAGTCTGTGCAACAGTAGGGAGCGAGTAGTTCCCTTCAGACAAATAAAATAATTCAACAGCTACATTAAATAACAATGATAAATATTTAAATTTAAAATATATAAATAGTTTTTAATGAAACAAGTTACATATTTATAAAATATGTAATAAATATTTTAAATTAAAACAAATAATAATAATGTAATTAAAATACCACACTATATTCTCACAATTATAATTACCAACAAATGTAACATTATTTACAAATAAAAAGCGTAACACAATTAGCACATAATATAATAAATAACACATTTCTTAAACAATAAATTACTCTTTTTACATTTAACATTACTTAAATTACTCTGTACCTCCACTAAGAAAACAACACACACCAAAAATAACTTGAAATTATAATATAATATTTAAACTCTTTTTTACATAATTATCAATTAAGCAATTCACTAATAATAATATAACTATATTTAATTATCTGTCCACCCTTTATCCCTAGAAACACAACAATGCACAATTAATATATGTGAAAACATATCTTAATTACATACTTTACATAAATATTATCAATTTCATAATTAATCACAGTTAACTAATAATAAATGTATTATATTTAAAGAACTTCCCACCCTTTACCTCTACAAACCCAACAACCCGCATTTCATATATAACTATTACACAATTTACATAATTAATTATCAATTAAATAATTATTCCTAATTAAAATTAGTTAATAATTATTATAATTAATATTCTTCACACTCTTTACCCTTACAGAAACCACAACTTCACCAAAAATATTAATAAACAATAACATTAACTGCACGTTTTACATAATCCATTAAATAATTATTAATAATTCAAATTAATTATTATATACTTGTAATTAAATTACTTCCCACCCTATAGCCCTACAAACCTCACAACCAGACCTAAAACTTAACCTAATTAAAAAATGTGTCACGGAATTAGCATAATTAATGATCGATTAAGCATTTAATATAAATTAATTATAATTAATTAACTTCCCACCCTTTACCCCTATAAATCCCACAACCTGCTACGGCACTAAAAATACAAGTAAACCATTAAATTAAATATAAAAACAACAACAAATTTATAGACTATATTGAAAGACATAAACAATTATTATACAAATAATTTATTACATACACAATTAAAATATATACTAAAATAAACTAAAATAATTCAAAAACAATATTATAAACAACTATATTTTTGTAAACTATATTAGGGCACTTAGATATTTTCAAGATCAATATTAACAACAAAGATATTTTTACATCGATATCACTTACCTTAAAATCGATACACAATATTTTTATACATGATTTTTGTCTTTCATGGTATTTCTAACTTGATATTTCTGCTCTTCGATATTTTGTCTGAATACCTCCAAAACACTGTATATATGCTGGCATATAGGTACTGGGTATAGTGTGCTTCTACCATGCGTTCCCTAACCTAGTTTTCTAGGGCAGGTGTTCTGACAAGAATTCCCTACTGGATGTTCTAAATCTCCATTACATGAAGGCAAGGTATGCAGGTCGCTGTCTTGGTCACAAGTTGGACATCCCTCCTCACAGAGGCTAAAGAGGAATCAGAGTCTGAGACGCTGACAATAGTGATGACCTTGCAATGACAGCAGAGTGCACCTTTAATGTGAGCATGGAAGAACATAAGTAGTTAAAACAACAGCATCCATGTTTCCATGTTGAGGCTTCATCCGAGCTGACATTGTTTATCATCTGTCTGATAGCTCAGTCGCCTCATGGAAGAATAATAAACAACATCATCTGCACAATGTATGTTTAGGCCTTGTACTGAATGTTCAAGGTGTTCACAATCCCGAGAATGCAGAAATCCGGCTATTAATTGGTCTAGGTTTTGTGTCTAGCCTGGGTGGGACCCCCGACACCTTATGGCCCTCTCCACCGAGAAGTGCATAAAAAGTATATTCACTGGCAGTCTGGTCACCACAAAGTCTACAATGAATTTCACCACATTGGATCCCTCATCTTTTTCTGGATTACCCACAAGGCGCATATTGTTGAGGTGGGATTTGCCCTCCGCTTCCTCCACCTTGTCATGTAACAAACACGTGGTATCTTCGAGTTGACGGGCTTCTTCGGTGAGGGTTTTAATCAAAGACTCATGTTCCTGCAACACAACTTCAGTTATAGTGACCCTCTCTGTAATTTTGGCCATATCATTTCGACCACCACCATATGAATTTCTTTCCATTGCTATGCTAGAGTCTCATATGGCCTGAAGGAGATCCTGAAGGGGTGTAACCTCAGTCCTCCATCTCCGAGCCGTCTCCACCCAGTGGTGGATCTCCTCCGCTTGCTTCCACTGTTGCCCTGAAGGTCTATTTGTCTAAGCAGCTGGATTGGGTCATCTTTTGGCTTTTGTCATGCACATGATTAGACCATTATGGGTTCACTCTCTCCAACTGGGGCAAACCCAGGGGCCATTATGGGCTTTCCACCCACTTCCGATGGGCTTACTGCACTTCAGTGTGCACGCAAATTCCTGCAGTGTTTCCTCTGTAGTCGACTCTAACAGAGGGAGGGAAGGATATGGGGGCTAAGTCCCTCATCAGCTTAGGCAACTACCCAATACCCCCAGGGCCTCCTGTCCTGCTACAGCAAGGTGCATACTCCCTGGGGCCCAGGAAAGGGTTGTCCTCAGGCCGCTAGTTCGCTCACTCTCCTTGGCAGGCGCAGGACCCCCCCACCCCCCAGTAATGTAGCTGCTGTTCGTGGCCCACCAATAGGACACCACGGTGCCCTGAATTTCTCCCCTTGAGCTGCAGCAGATAAGAGCTCAGCACCAGATCTCCCATGTCACCAGAAGATCTCTTAGAGGTGGCTGGAGTTCCTCCTCTTCAGCAGCCTTCATCTTGGTTGTGCTGCGGGCCGCTGCATAGGATGTTACTGCCACCCTAGGGTCTCCCAGCCTTGCTAGTCACATCTCCCATCATGTCTGTGACTGACAGGCATCTTTAGCTACCTCTTGGACGCTTACTCACTGGCTGCAATGTTCCCTCTGTGTCAAAGCCACAGCCCCTTTTCCACCCATTTTAGTCATTCGTTTAGAGCCCGCAAGCATTTGAGAATCACTCAGCATGCTTATAGATTACCTCTAAAAGCTGTTATACAGGCGGTAACAATACATTGGAAATCCCCGCACTGCATGTTGCAACATCTGTTTGAGCAGTACAAGGATATCAATTATTATGTATCCAAAGGAGAGGAGGTGCAACTGCTAAAACCATGCCAATGGAGGCGGACAAGTGACTAGTGGAGTCCCTGATCGAAATGCTACCCTCTGAGATTAAGACACAAGAACGGCAAGGAGAGTAGCCTGAGCCAAGCGACCCCATTGTTGTACCTGCTGCAGGAACATTTCCAAAAGATGTAATACACACTTAGCCATGCCAGTAAAGAACCTACAGCTTTAGTTAGCAGCACCGTCCATTGGTAAACCTATCATTTTTCTTTTTCATAACTGTTTTATGAACTGTGTGGGTCCTTACTTTTTTGCATGTCTCAGTCGTAGATAAAAGTTAGTCAACTTGGGAATCTGGGGTCTGAAATATTGACTGAATTTGGTAACTGAACTGTCATCTTCCTTTCATGCCAGATGCGACTTGCTCATGGACTTGATGAATGTTGTGTTAGTCTATCTCTTACCTTTTCCTAATGCTCTCTATCCTGCCATTCACGAAATCCAGAACCATTTTACCCCAAGTTGTGTAACCCGTTGTGCTGTTATTTAAACCATTAACAGATCTCACGCTTGGTGGGATGGATTTGGCTAAGCTAAACCCAGCTGTTACAGGAGGAGATTACGGAAAATTGCATATTTGTCCATGTCACCTCTCCTAACCAGGAAAGAAAGGGACATCATAGTGCAGAGAATACATTACAATAATGGTTGGGCAAGAATTGGTAGTGTACACTTTTTTCACCACAATCTATACCCCATGGTTTCTACAAAGTAACCTTCTCCTGAGAGTTGAGGCTTCATTACGCATATTTTAGTAAGTAACTCTACACTATGGGGACGATTATGTTGGCGGGCGGATCGCCACCGCCCGTATGGGCGCGCGGTGCCTGCCACGTTGTGCATGCAAATGCACAGCATGCCTTTTTTACATTACAGCGGGTGTTGCTGACAGCACCGCCCGCCGCAACGTAAAAAATGCGGGTTGCGCCCGCCAGTGTGGCGGGCGCATCCTAATTACAATTGCTGGACTGCTGCCATCGTAATGGACCCCAAAGTTGCTAATTGTTTCATTATAATGGTCTCTTGACTTGGATGTTCCATGCCCTCTGTTTTCTTTTAGTCTAATTGCCTGTGATGAAGAATGAGAATATTTTGGCTGCTTCTCCAGCATCATTCAGAATAGTCAGAACCTTGATTTTCCTGTGATGTCTTTTCTGTTGGTGGCAGGCCACCACCAGCATTAAGGGCCTTTAGAAATAAACCTGCTTTAAGGTATTGGGCTGGTTGGGGAGGCAGCAGACATCAATGTTTCCTCTTAGGTAAGAAAAGAAGTTCTAACAAACAAGGAGAGGGGATTGTTTTTAGCTGTGTGTTGGAAGACACCATTAGTGGTCTATAGCTAATGAGGATAGGGTAAGGGCAATAAGTATCCAATTATTACTGCCAAGGGGATGGATGCTGTTGAGACGGATCAAGCCATTAAAGGTGGAGGAGGGGGGTTGGACATCATCATGGTTACTTTTCTAACACTGATTGTAAGCGGTGGACTGGAGGAGGTAGGGTAACCTACCCAACCTGGCAAGGGAGTGAGCTTATGTAGAAGGAGACTAAAGAGAAGATGATGGGGATGACCACAGTTAGACAATTGAGTGTGGTGGACAAGTGCGGGGTTCAATTTCTGTTGTTACTGTGTTGGTGAGCTTACTGTTAAATGCTAAACCTACCAGTAATGCCTAGTAATAACTTAAAATTAGATGTACAAGAATTATTTTTTTTATTTACTTAGAAAACAAAATGTAAACTCCCGCTTCCCGCAACACACCTATTCCCTCTTGGGAAATCACTAAAAGTCACTAAACTACAAATAGCATTACCTACCCTATCCTCAACTGTTCTTCACATCCTCACCTCCCACAGCAGGCCCATCCCTCTCCCTAAACAATCAGAAACCCACAAAACTAAATTACTAACTAAACTACCTACCCCATCCCCAACTGTTCTTTCCACTCTCTCCTCCAGCAATTGCACTACTGAATATCTAGGCTGTGACTATTGTGGTATAATATTATCATGGACAAAATATTGAAGATCGAAATATCAAAAGGTAAATGCCTGTACTGGAAGTACTATTCCACATCTACATATCTTGTAGCTATATATTGCCAAGGTGCATAAATGTGGAGTTAGGTACAGATAATCTATACTTACATTGCTTTCTATATGTTGGATTTAATATGTTGTCCTCATTATGTGCCGCCCTTGATATTCTGGCTTTGATTTTCAGGCTGCACACCCCTCCTCTAACAGTTCTAACTCTTCTCTACAGATAATACCTCTTTATAACATCAAGCCTCCTTAGAATGCCTTACTGAGGACTTTGGATAGCCTGCTAAGTCTCCTTCAGGCTTTTGTGGACCTGCTGTGGTTGGGGGGAGTGGCTGCTGTGGACTGTGATCTCAGCTGCCTGCAGTGGTGGCGATTGAGTGGCCGCTAAGCTGGCAAGTGGTGACCTGAAGAAGCCAAGGTGGCGTTGGTGGCTGAAGAAGCTTCCTATTCCCGTCCTCCTCCAGGACCGCCAACCGGTAAACCTCCACCACAACAATTCTACCATCATCTGAAGGCTCAGCCAGATAGCTATTTCTCGCTGGTACTATGAGCCTGGACTCTGGCAGGTACAGATGAGTGATCCAAGGAAGGAAAAAGAAAATTAATTGTAGTACTCCCCACAAACACTTTTTGACTTGCTGGTCACCTACGGCCACTGAAATCATTGCCACATGCCCCACACAGAATTCACATAATACAGTATGAGGAATGAATTAATCTATGACCATAATCAAAAGTTTATTTTTTGTTCTTTCACTACACAATTAATAGGTTATTACAAATTACTGAGCTGCAGAACATGCACAGATATTGTCATAGAAAGATATGATTCATTACGTTTATGCTGCATAATTTATTTGACTATGATATATATTGTTATATACACAAGGGGGGGGGGGCAGGCAGCTGATAAAGGTCAAGTGTTTGTGCTCCTAAAACGTAATCAGTAAATCAAGGAGGTACTGTTCCTAGAGAAACTTCTTTAAAGTGTAATGAGGCCATAAGCTCCTACATCAAAATAGCCCATTCGGGGTCTTACCAAGATCCATCAACTGGTTTCCTCCAAAATCTGTAAAGCGTAATCAAAAGACAACAGTCCACTGCAATAAAAAAAAATAATAATATCATACCTCACAAAAAAGAGTCCTAAAAGGTCAATGCCTTAATCAAAGACTTTTTAACACGTGGTCTAAAGTACCCAAAGAAACTCATAAATAATGGGTGTAAATGCTCCCCCATTTCTCTGAAATGTCCCAATTCACAGCCAAATTGAAGCAGTGGACAAACGGGGGGACAGTCTAACCTACCTGCTCCTTCCTGTGGTCGCCCTGTGTGTTGCTGGCCTCTCTCCCTCCCGCCGCCGCTCTGTTGAATAACGCAGCCGCTGTGCGGAGGGAACTTCAATTCCCAGACTCCCCAGCCTCGGAGGGCGGAACCAGGCGACGCTGCTCACGCGCCCGGAGGCGCTTTAAATCCGAGCACACCTCCGGTGGAGCGGGTGCCAAATTGAAGCAGTGGACTAACGGGGGGACGTTCTAACCTACCTGCTCCTTCCTGTGGACGCCCTGTGTGTTGCTGGCCTCTCTCCCTCCCGCCGCCGCTCTGTTGAATAACGCGGCCGCTGTGCGGAGGGAACTTCAATTCCCAGACTCCCCAGCCTCGGAAGGCGGAACCAGGCGACGCTGCTCACGCGGCCGGAGGCGCTTTAAATCCGAGCACACCTCCCACGTCGCGGGACAGCGCGCGGGCGGCGCCGGGCTAAGCCCGGGCAAAGGGCGGGCCCGTTTAAGCCCGTTAAAGACCGGGTATGACTGGACTGGGCTCCCCCTCTTACATTTGCTTTATGGTCTGCCGTGCTGTTTCATGATACATTTTTTACAACTGTTTAACTGTTAACTGATAATTTTCTGTTTCGTCATCTGGTAGTCCACATTGTAATATCATTGGTATGATGGCTAGGGGTAGCAGGAGCAAAACTGCACATGGGGCAGTGCATACATCTGGCCCAATTGATCAATATATTACTAGGGCTAATGAGGCGATAAATCAAGGTATATCACTTTTGGAGCGTAGGGTCTCTCAGGATTTGGCCTTAGCCAAGCGATCATCAATAGGCCCTTTAGCATTAGCCAAGACACCCACAAACCTAAGGGAGATTAGGCCTCTAATCGAAGTTCAAGTTGAAACACGTAGTATGCCAAATATGGTTGATCTTTCGGCATCCCTGGTTCTTTCGGATACGCAATTAAGTGAGGCACTTGAGAGGACGCCTGAACTTTTTACGAGCCCGAGGCAGGAGGTCCCCAATATTGAGCATTCAAGGGGGAAGAGGGAGGGTGCTATCCAAAAACGAAAGAAGCCTAAGGAAGTGAAAAAATGTAAACGTAAATCCAACAAAAAACTTCCCACTACTCATACGCCAAGTAAAAATGCACTCGCACAGAGCGGCGCAATTAATATAGTGACGGATATATCAGCCCTTTCCTTGAACCCAACTAATCCTAGCGAGCCTGGTAGTTTGGGTGAGGGTTGCAAAGTTTGCGAGGCAAACAATCAACTACTATTCAGATTGGGAGAACTCATTAAAACTTATATGCAACCCATAGAACTATCTCTTTCAAATATTGAAAAGCAGATAGCTTCTATGAATGCATCTTCTAAGATTCAGACGGGGGCTGGGTTGGCTAAACCAGGGCAGCCGAAAGCCAATAACATAAATCTAACGGCGGAGCTGAAAGTGTCAAAAGCACCTTCTAATGAGCCAAATACAAAATCAAAGCCACCGCCAGCCGTATTGAAGAAGGTTGTAGAGCCACCTAAATCTCCAGTCCCTTCCGATAACACGAAAGCTATACCATCCAAACCATCAGGGCCACTGCATAAAAATGATAAGAATAGGGGTGAGAGCGGGCACCCCACACATTTACCACTAGAAGCAGACCCATATGTTGTAATTATGACCGGAGTTCCCGAGTTAAGCCCAAACATAGAGGAACCGACATGGTCTTTAAAAAACAAGGTACAGCATTGGCTCACTACTAACAGACCGCTTCCACTTCATTGCGGTAGCAGGATCTTAATGGTGCGCAGGGTGCCCTGGTTAGGAAACGAGAAGAAAAAGACTCGGGGGATTGCGTCCATGGGAAGGCTGGCAGGGACCTGCTTTGGGGGCCCGTTGCGGGCCCCCGGGGGTGGGAGGTGCACTTGAGCGGTACCTATGGTACCCCCCTACATGTCCTGGCACAAGGTGGCAGGCACCGCGCAGTGCCTGCCATGTTGTGCATGGAAATGCACATCATGGCATTTTACCATTGCGGCGGGTGCTGCAGCCAGCAGCACCCGCTTCAATGTTAAAATTCCAGATGCGACCACATTATGATCAGTGGTGCAGGACCGCCGCATGGCAGGCAGGCGGTCCCGTTCCCGCTAGGATGGCGGGTGGACTCAGGTCCACCCGCCATCCTAATAGGCCCCCAAGTGAAGTCCGGAGGTGCCTCACTCTGAGGCTTAGTGGTCATACATTCCAGCTGGCATTGCACATGAAAGAAAAGTAACCAACACATTCCCCAAATGCAATAAGGCTCCACGTTCATCCTGCCATAAACATCTCGTAATATTCAGAAAGGAATTTCCCCAAATGTCAAAGAAGGGGGGGCCATGCCCCACAAATGGGGCGTGGACTTAAACGCAACTCTTCCTACCATATAGTACAGCCCCAGGAAACATGCTAGTCCTCAAAGGAGCATAATTCCTTACTCAAATGAATTGTTGCCAACCAGCCACTCCTCAGTCAGATGTCACCACGGGAAACTAAGCTCAGATTTTAATTACTTTTACACATGCTACAAAAAGGTACATCACCTGGCATTTCGCTAACAGTGACCGAATGGAACATTTACTCTTGCCAACCAGCCACTCTCCAGTCAAACGTCATTGCGGGAATCTAAACTCAGTTTGTAATTACATTTGCACATGCTAAAAAAGGCATATCACCTGAGATTTCTCTAGTGTTGGCAACACTACATCTCTTGTTGAATGAGCTCACCCATGTATGGCACAAACACAGTCAAGTCTTACTATCTTCCAAAGTCGTTTAAAGAGTTACCCCTATTCTCAACCTATTTTATCCCAACATGCCCTGCCCTCTCCGACAGCTAAACTGTTACAAACAGGAAGTGTTATCCATGGCTAAGCAATAATATGCATGTGTGGATCTTCTCATACGTAACATAAGCATCAAGACACACCCTATCCCTTCTTTTCGTAGCTAGAACTTAGCAAACGGGAAAGTCGTTACATGTAAGGCTATCTTGGTCCATTTAGCCCTTATGATAGCCTCTTTCTAATTGTTTTATCCCTGCCTTGGGAACCATCATATTAAAATATTAATGGCATCCCTTAGACAGTTTTCATTTGGTTTAACACTTTATCTATACTGCCACCACCCAACACATCCCTCACCCTCACACACACTCCCATACTTAGGACTTAAAACTATAAAGATCTCTGATAAAAAGCCCTCTCGTGGGGCCCATTGGGCATTGCAGCACCGGCCCGTCAAGGAGCACGCCTTATGATGAAGCAGGACATCCATTTGGATGCGTGAGGGCACCAAGAAATAACCACAAGGATTCCCTGGGGTTGTCAACTTCCAACCTAGCTCCTCTTTCTCATTTTCTCTAGGAACAGTATCTCCTTGATTTAGTGACAATGATATATATTGCGCAACATTAATTGAGCCAACCCTGTGGGAAAGCATGTTTGTTTATCAGTATATTTAGAGAACAAATAACATGCCATCATAATGTCAATATCCCTGCTTTATACCTGCTTCCACCAGAGTCTCAGATCACTACAGCTATTCAATATCTTGTCAGGAGTAGCAAACGTTATATAAATGCAATTTAAATTTCAGTAGAAGTTCATTAAATGTACAACAGATATTATATTCCTGGGCAATAGAGCAAGTGAATGGTATTGGGTAAGATAAGGTCTAATAAAACCTCAGGTCATGTGCCAGATTTAAATTTGACTGTGGACAGGTTGGGTCATAACGTATGTAGTAGTGTGGTTAAAAGTAGAAGATGAACAGTGTAATAGCCATAGGAAGAAGACTCTGGCAGAAATTGCGAGAGAGATGTGGAACATGTTGATATGATATTGTGGGCTGGCTCGAACAGAATGGGGACGTGGTTAGTAGCTATGAGAAGGCACTGGGCAATGCACCGTTTTGTCTCCTGATTACTTTCAATGAAAGAGCGTCTGAGACAGAAACATAGCAAGATGGATAATTGAAAAAGGGTGGTTTGCAGTGCAGTTTTTATTGCACATTTTCCTGTTTTATAATCATGCAACATAAAAAAGCATAAAAAATAATACAGTTTTGGGTCATGGTGAATTATACAAACCACTCTGATGTGTGTTTTTTTTTTTTTTTTAAATAAAGCGTATTTTTTGTTTTATTAGAAAGAAAAGTTTACAACAAAATAACCATAGACGTATGATACTTCAGACCTGTAAAAGGAATTAGAATTACCATATGGCAGATGCCAAGGCGGGAGGAGGTGTTCCGCGCCTGGTACTATACCCCAAGTCAAATCTATATACATTGTGGGGCCGATTCCAATCCGGGTAGGAAAGTACTCCGACCGAGTCGGATCCGGAGTGTTTTCCGACCGTGCCGGACTCCTACAGTTCGACCGAGCGAGTACGATGCGCACGTATGCTGTCAGACTCGGTTCGGTCGGACTCCCATAGAAGTCAATGGGAGCCGGTCGTACGACGCGTACATGGGCTCCCATTGACTGAATAGGTATGTCTCAAACAAGTGCGTCCCCTACAGTGGGTACGCCTCGGTGCCACCCGCACCGTACATGCCTGTGTTGGGGAGACCCATAGGTCTCCCCCTGTGTCCGAGTAGTAGGGCTGCGGGTGTCAGGGGGTCCGACGCGGACCCCAAAGTCCGACTCCGGGAGCTTTTGCGAGCGGGACACTCCGGCTCGCACAGGCTGTCCGACGCGTGCATCGTACTGGCTCGGTTGTAAGTCGCATCCATTGCACGCCACGGTTAGCTTCCGACTGGGACGTACGGAGCGGTTCGGACCCGGAAACGATTTGGTCGGTGAATTTCATGTAGTTCGCATCGTACCTGCTCGCTCGTACAGCTGTATGAGTCGGCCGGCAAACACGCGTACGGCTCGTAGTTTTTCCGGCCGGTAGTCATCATGTCATCATACCATACGAAACTGTTGCCCTTCAACTATCCATATATTTTTCTATTTCCCTGGACAACTTCTTGCCGTATTTATTATTTCTTCTGCAATAGTGCTACAATCCAGATCCATCGACGATGGAACTGTTTTGCTCCTACAATGACGTTCAATGTCCTTTTTGGCCACAAAGGATCTGGCCTTCAACAGTGTCTGTGCACTTCTGGATCTTGCCGCCCACTCCATTTTTTTTTGTTTGAATCTGTTAATTTCTTTTTTTCTTTTATGTTTAAAAAGGATTCCAGGAACACAGTTTACAAGATGATGTCAGTTGACAATTAACCTTGCAATAGCAACATGATAAATTACATTGTTGGCAATATTTAATGGAAGCTGAAAAGGCATTGCCACTCTTAGGGGCCCATTAGCATGTGAGGCGGATCGCTATCACCCGAATGGCGGTGGCGATCCGCCCAACATTTGTGCCCGCCCGCATGCCAATTCCCCCGCCATATTACTATGGCAGGGGGAACCCGGTGGACGGAAAGACCTTCCGCCGGTTTCCCCGCCGGTAGGCAATCCGCCCGATTGCCTACCGGGCGGAAAAGCTGTTATTATGGTGGCGGTGTCTGGTAGACAACGCCATCCATATTAGTATGCAGAGGGGGGCATGCCTTTCCGCCACGGAAAGGCATGCGGTCTTCGACATTGGGGGCACGTAGCGGGTCCCCAGGGAGTCTGAGGGGTGGGGGTGCACATGGGGCATACCCATGGTACCCCCTGCATTTCAATGTACAACGTGGCAGGCACCGCACGGTGCCTGCCACGTTGTGCATTGAAAGGAACAACTTGCTTTTGTAGCATTGCGGCAGGCGGTGCTTTCAGCACCGCCCGCCGCAATATTACAAATGCAGGATGAGCCCGCCAGTGTAGCGGACGCATCCTAATTGTAGGTGCGGCACCCCCGCAAGCATTGCGGGCGGTCCCGTCTTCCGGGGGTATGGCGGGCAGACAAAGTCCACCCGCCATACTAATGACCCCCCCTAGTACCTGTGATGCTAATGGAAAGTGGTCTGACAGCAGATGTCCATGTGAATCATAAGAAGTGGTATTGCCACCTGCTGGTTCTTACGGTATGCAGTCATAATATCGTGTTTTAAATATTGATATGCCGTAATATCGATGTTTAAATTTTGATATGTCAGAATATCGACCTGCAAGAATATCGTCAACAAGAATATCGACATACAGGTAAGAAATATCGTTTTACTTAATATCGAAGTTAGTAATATCGTAAGGAAAAATATTGTTGTTCATAATATCTCAAAAAATGGGCTTTCTGTATGTTAGTATATGTATTAAAAGTATAGCGTATTTTTCTAATGAATGTTTGAATTAATTTTATATTAATTCATTTTTGAGTATTTTAGTTCTGTAGCGGGTTGTGGGTTTATAGTGGAATAGGGTGGGAAGTAATGTAATTATAATATATGAATTAATAATTTTTTAGGAGTTATTAATTTAAAAAAATATATATATATTGTGTTTTAGTTCCGTAGCGGGTTGTGGGTTTATAGGGGAATAGGGTAGGAAGTAATTTAATTTAAATACATTAATTAATAATTTTATTAATTCATATTTTGGTATTTAATAATTTGTATTGTTAATTGTGTTAATTAAATTGTTATTAATTAATTTTTAGTTGGTTATTAATAATTAGTAGGTACATATGTTAACTGTGTAATTGTTTTAGGAGCGGGTAAGGTGGGAAGTAATATAATTATAATTAATACATTACTACTTTTTATTAATTATTAATTATGTTAATATTTTATATTGTTAATTGTGTTAAACAGTGTTAATAATTAGTTATTAATTGGATATTAATTATTATTAATTAACTGGTATATATGTTAATTGTGTAATTTGGGTTGTGGGTTGATAGGGTAGTAGGGTAAGAAGTAATCTAATTTTAATAAAAAAAATATTATTTTTTTATATATTATTTAAAGTAATTTTATAGTGTTAATTGAGTGATATAATTTATTTTTGATAGTTTTAAAATTGCTTGTTAATTGTTATTAATTAATTAATTCAATATTAATTAATTTTGTTAATTGTGTATTATTTTACAATATTGGTGGTGTTTTTTATAGGGGAATATTATTTCTTAATTAATGTTGATTAGTTTGCAGGAGTGGGAATACTAAATGATTCCCCTCTACTATCCAATACTTTCCCTACTGTTGCACTCGTTGGAGTTTGAATAGTAATTTTTACCCACCCACTTTCCAATACTTTCCCTACTGTTGTCCTCGCTGGAGTGGGCATAGTAATTTTTACCCACCCGCTATCCAACACTTTCCCTACTGTTGCACTCAAAGGAGTGGGAAAATTAATTTTTACCCACCCGCTATCCAACACTTTCCCTACAGTTGCACTCACTGGAGTAGGAATAGTAAATGTTACCCCTCCACCATCCAACACTTTCCCTACTGTTACGCTTGTTGGAGTGGGAATATTAATTTACACCTCTCCACTATCCAACACTTTCCTTACTGTTGCACACATTGGAGTGGGAATAGTAATTTTTACCCACCCACTATCCAACACTTTCCCTACTAGTGCACTCACTGGAGTGGGAATAGTAATTTTTATGCTCCTGCTATCTAACACTTTCCCTACTGTTGCAATTACTGGAGTGGGAATAGTAATTTTAACCCCTCCGCTATCCAACACTTTTCCTATTGTTATAGTTAATGTAGTGTAAAATATTTCTGTTGTACTCGCTGGAGTGGGAATAGTAATTTTTACCCACCCGCTATCCAACACTTTCCCTACTGTTGCACTCACTGGAGTGGGAATAGTAATTTTTACCCACCCGCTATCCAACACTTTCCCTACTGTTGCACTCACTGGAGTACGAATAGTAAATGTTACCCCTCCACCATCCAACACTTTCCCTACTGTTACGCTTGTTGGAGTGGGAATATTAATTCATACCTCTCCACTATCCAACACTTTCCCTACTGTTGCACACATTGGAGTGGGAATAGTAATTTTTACCCACCCACTATCCAACACTTTCCCTACTAGTGCACTCACTGGAGTGGGAATAGTAATTTTTATGCTCCTGCTATGTAACACTTTCCCTACTGTTGCAATTACTGAAGTGGGAATAGTAATTTTAACCCCTCCGCAATCCAACACTTTTCCTATTGCTATAGTTAATGTAGTGTAAAATATTTCTTGACAAATAAATATTATTTTTTTATTTATATTACAGGTTTATGTATATATATATATATATATATATATTTATGTATTTATATATATATATTTTAGAAAGAAATGTCCGCTAAACGCCGCATGCCTGCACAGAATGCCGGTGCCTGCCGTGATAGCGGTAACCACAACAAATCCAAAAATAGTTCAATCCCACAGGAATGAGGCGGCACACCGTCCCGGTGTTTAGGTTTTTTAATCGCTCACCAACAACAACACTTTTCAGCCGTAAAACGGCCTTTGTCAAGTTGCCAAAGCGTTACCAAGCAAACATTTTTAAACAATCAACGTCATGATAGACATAGACGAGTTACTTTGCATGTGTCGTACACAAATCCACCGCAAGACATACAAATGATTGAAAGTACTTTTTTTCAATTTCATTAATCATGATTCTCAATTTAGTAATAAGGAAGTGAGAAAAGAAAATCTAGAATGAATAAATAATTGTTTTCATTCCAAACACATAATCGTATTATTGACATCCTCCACATTGTTGTGTGTCAGGTCATGGAAATAGAAGAGGGCCGTAAAAAACAATTGCGAGCACAAAATTATTACAAAAAACAGTGTCTCTCATATCACAATATAAGGCCAATCTTCATGACATTAGCGATGCAACCCAAATTAGTGGTATCACTCCATTTTTGGTACAAAATACATTGCGATTAAAACAGTCCCACTATTTCCAATTCCACACATGACAAATTGGTGTACGAGAATTAATCACATTGCGGGAACGCTTTGTAAATAAAGTTCTACACTTTTGAAGGAGTGTAAATAGAGTGTGAAAAATAAAGGAAAAGACATATGCAAAAAGAGGTATTGGTCTCATATTGCCCTGAAGAATATCATCACTTTTTTTTAATTTTATTTTTTACTTTTTTGCAGAGCTAAGGAGGACTCAAATTGAACTCCTGTTAGTGTAAACTGCAATAGATACAGCCCTAATGGGATAAAGTGAGGAGATCCTGGATTATAAAAATTATTACAATATATGATGTATCCAGTAGGATCATCTCTGATATAGGACAAATGCCAAATATACACTATTTCAGTAACCAAACCAAGCTGCAATAGGCGATATCATAATATCAGGCATAACAATCAAGGATCCATGTCCATAATAACCACCTAACCTCAATGCAAGTCTCAACCTATGTGAATGTGTATCCTAAAGTGAAATATTAGTGTATGTAAGTCAAAATATATCAGAGCATAGTATAAACAATCTAAGAAAAAGGAATAAAACCACTATGAGCATACAGTTGGGTTACGGAACAAATTTAGTCTGAGCCTTTTGTCCAATATGGGTATTAAGTTCTTCCTCTCTGTTTAATCCATAAGGGGCCCTAGTATTTAAATCAATTATGTACCTTGATTCCAAGGTACGTAGCTGTTTTTCTCTGTCCCCACCACGTATATGTTTCATTACTCTATCTATTCCACAGAACGTGAGTAACGTGTTGTTGCTGTTATGTGCATTGTAAAAATGTCGTGCTATGGGATAGTTGAAATCCAAATTGGTTATGGCCCTTTGATGTTCAAGAATGCGCTTTTTTAGTGGATGTTTTGTACTTCCAACATAACGCATATTACATGGACATTCCAAAAGATATACTACATGGTCCGTGGTGCACGTAATACATTTTCTAATGGGTTCATCTCTACCGTCTTGTGTCTTGTAACTCCTGCAGCTGACAGAGTTTTTGCAGGCTTTGCAGGAATTGCACTTGTGGAAGCCATCCTTTGCATGTAACCAAGTTTGGGTCAGTTCTATTTGTTGATAACTTTTTACCAATTGTCTTTTAAAGATGAGGGTCGTCTATAAGTCATTAATGGGACTTCCCCCACTTTGTCACCAATCACTGGATCAGCTTTGATAAGGCCCCAATGTTTTTTCATCAAAGCTTTCAAACTACCAGATTTCACACTGTATGTTGTTATCATGCGGGGACCACCAGTGGTCTCCTCCTTATCTGTATTAGTTTCCTTTTTGCGAAATAGGACCTCACTGTGTTCTATTTTGCCCAATTTGTCAGTGGCTTGTTTCAGAATTATATCACTATACTGAGGAAATATGAATTTTGTGATCAGTTATGTCCCCTATCGTAGACCCCAACGGCTCCATGTGCATGCTATAAGTACATGTATGTTCCCTCCAGTTCCAGTTTCGAAGACGCAAATACATGTGCGTCCACCGTCAACATGTCCTCTTTCAGATCCACCATGAATGGGTCAGATATTCCATTCCTAAGTATGAAAGGCCACCGACTTTATGTGGTTCACTTTCCACATTTTACAGATTCAGGCGAGTAGGCCCTGAATTCTGCCATCAAGCTTTTTCTGCTTTCTGTCTCTGGAAGCTCCAGCCCGAGCCTGCATCTGTATCCATGAACTTTGTCCTACTCCCTGCGCGGCTAACGGTGCCTGATCCAGCCTGTTGCCTGCCAAAAACTGTATTTCACCTTCAAGATTATCTGCTTCGCTCCTCATCCGATGCATTCCTGTCTAGTAGTTTAGGTAAACATTCCTCCAGCTACCGTGCAAGGGGCCAGGCCTCACTGTCCTCGTGCAAGTAATTCATAGCCCTGTTACCATGGAAGATTCCTGCCCCCTCTCATCGCATGTAGACACTTAGGCGCTTGTACACGCACTAACAGTCAGTATAGAATAGATTCCGTCCGAGAGACCTTTCCTTTTGGATAAAACAGTTCTTTAAACATAAGATATTAGATATGATTTGGGATTAGGTTGACATGACCCCTCAGACTTCTGTCTCCACATGTAGAGCTAAATGTCAAGTCCCCTTCACCCTCTAGTTGCACGTCAATCACACGTCATGCGGCTGCGCACGCATCTCTGCCAAATATTTCTGCTGACATTGCAGGATTCTCTTATGGATCCACCCATTTGTGACATCATGTTTAATGACGTATTTTAGTTACACCCATGTTTACGCCTTTTTTGGTTACGTATGCATATTTTATCTCTCTTATCAACTGTTACGCCTCCTGCATCTGTTACACTATAATGTAATTCTTATAAAAGTGATTACCTGTCAATAATGTATCGCCTTCCTTCCTGAACCCTCATGGTGATGGAGTGTGAAGCCTGCAATTCGAATTGTATTTCCTTTGTAGAGGAATAAAGCCTTTTAAAACCTCTAATACCACGGATTCTGCCTCTTATATTTACTGAGTTATTCTTACTAGACTTTACCGCATAAAAAATAGTACCGGTAATGAAATATTTACCACAGAAATTGGCGCCCGAATAGGGACACTTTCTCATCTCACGCGCCGGAGGTGCGTTGCAGGCCCGGTCTCCTGCCACAGCTGAACGGACAAAAACGCGTACCCGCAGGATTTCCTGTATCTCCCTCCGGCCAAGCGGGGGTGACTGAGGCTGCGATCAACACCCAGACGAGGCGGTGAGAAGTGCGAACTATCCCGACCAGAGCCTAGCTGAGAGAGCAAGATCCGAGGTATACAGAGGCCCACCAGGTTCCGAAGTTCCGAGTCCAGTCGAGTCGAGTCCAGTCCGGTCCAGTTTCAGTTCAGTTCCGAGGCCTTCCGTTCCGCGCTACCCGGTGAGTACCATTGCCGGGGAGGCATTTAAACGTGCACATAGTCTGTGCCGGTCAAGACGGGTTTGGGTACACAAATCCGGTCTGCACTGTTTCAGCAGTGTATCTGTACTGTTTAGCAGTATATCTAGTATGTCTTGCATATAATTAAGTATTATTTAGTGTTAGTATTATGTCAGTCACGAGTTTCTTATTAAGTTATCATCGTTCGTTAAACAGTCAAATGTTTATGTTAATACGTTTTACATATTGTGGTGTGAATGATTGTTCATTATTGTGTTTACTGTATTAAGTGTGTTCTAATAATAAGATCAAAAATGCCGCTCTTTTCGAAATTAAGACAGATCAAAACCAGAAAAGGGGTACTCGAAGAAGCTATTCCCATCCCACCTAGGGACACTCCAGGGTACTTTATGTATCATAAGCATGGCCTAGATGCCGTGTTATTTCTTGATTTATGGGTGGACTACACCAAAGAGTTACCAGAGAGTCAGAGATGGCCCGCAGCGGGGACCTGGGATGCAGATTGCATCATGAGAGTGGAAGAAGAATTATGGAAAAAGAAAGCCAGACAGTCACAGAAAGATGCCATTGAATTATGGCGTAAAGAATCATATAGACGTACAGAAAAGGCGCTCAGACAGGAAGAGAAAGGTAGGGAGAATTCGAATAACACCCGAGAAAATCTATTAATAGAGGAAGGTACCCGAGTAAAAACAGAACAAGTAGATAGACAAAGAAATACTCTTATGAATGGTATGTATCCTCTTCTGGCCGAAGGACTACCTAAGGCTACCCCGGAAATACCAAAGGACTTGACTCCTCCATTACTCCCGATAAAAGCACATCCTAAAACAGCAAAGGACGTTTTCCTTTCCTCCTATTTAGATGACGTAGCTCCCGAGTATGCTAATACCATACCACACACACCGCTTGCCGATGGTATACAACACCAAGAGCATCCGTCTGTATCCCTGCAATCACAAACTCCTACACCAGTTCCAACAGGTCCGTCCGTTTCTACTGTTTTTCCCGCATCCACAATTTCTATCTTACGTCCAACGAATCCTTTCGTGCCTAGCACCTCAGATGGTGCTACAGGAGGTACGACAGACATGTTTGCCACCCCGCCGCGAAATAAACAGACCCTTAGAGATTTAGCACTCCAACGTACACCCCAACTAGTGACATCAGACATGTTTAAAGAACATCTTGTGGATTGTAGATACGATCCAGTCCCAGGTAAACAGGAGAGATTGCTAATATCATCACTACGTATACGACGAGCTACATTATATTTAATGACGATACCAGGAATGGTTGAACATCTAGACAATATATATCACTTTGTCCAAACAGGGCGAGGCCCAGAAAGTATTAACTAAGCTATGGAATACCAGAAAGTGGATGTACAAAGACAACTACTACGTTTTTTCATAAACTGCGTGATCAGGAACCAAGACAGGCCTGGGGCAGATCATGATACCATGCAAAAACTTGCCAAATGGGGTCAGAATATATCAGAAGAGAAACATGATAAACAGGTGTGTATAATCGCCATGTATCGAAAAATCCGCAAGAAAGTAGAACGAATACATAAAGAAAGACGAGAAGCAGACAGAATTGAATCAGAGGGAGAGGAGGAGCAAGAATCAGAACAAATAGAAACGATAGCTTACGTAGGTAGAGGAAGACCCCATAATAATACTAGAGGCTTCAATGATCCGATATGTCCGATACGTCCAGAATGTAATAGACAGTTTCAAACCCCTATGTTAAATACAAGGTCCTCTGAACACCTATTCCAAGCCGCTGATAAATTACTCCGAGATCGAAGGGGGTACCATATGCTCGATTCCATGGATGAACAAGAATTGGCCAGGTCAGCAGTACAATGGGCCGACAGTCCCAGCAAATACAGTGATGATGCACTAGCACACACGTTTCTGAATCTTACCCCAGACGAACAGCGTTTAGCTAGTATATACATGATTCAACACCTCCTTATATTATATAAAAACCAACACTCCGATCCAGGACCCTTACCTGACATATTGATAGAACTACTCACGAATAAATGGAGAGGGTCAGGTACTGATTTGATTCAAGAGATTCTAGAATTTCGAAACCAGTATATAACTTTCGTGTGCCCAGAACACGTTCCAGTTCCCACTATGGGAAGAAAAATGTATCACATAGATAGACTGAATCCGCTACGCGAAGTGCACCCAATCAGAGGTGAAGGTAATAACTTTACACGCGTGTTTGTGTACACGCCTATAACTAAAATCGAATTATTAGAAATGAAGAAAGTAGTACCCAGCCATGACAAGGATCCAGCAGGTTTCCACCGTGAGATAAAAGACATGCTACTCATGGGAGAATATACCTACCCCGACATTATGAAAATACTGAAAGTGTTAATGCCTGCCGGTGTTTACGAGAAACTCAAAGAAAAGGAATGGGAGGTGGGAGACCAAAAGATAGATTGGACAGCATTAGAAAACGAAGAAAAGGCCCGAGCTGCAGGAGCAGGGCTTGGGGAAAAGACTACAGCACTACCAGGATTACTAGTGCAGGTACTGCCACGTTTATTAACTACGAAAAAGGAGGACTGGGGTGCAATCTCAGCCTGTAAACAAAAGCAAGATGAAGACACTAGTGATTTCTATTCCCGATTTGAAAAATGTTTTGGTATAAATAGTGGCATAAAAGCAAGTAGCGAGTCATATCCACATCTGTTTGTGACAAAATTAGTTGAAAATTCCCTACCGCAAGTTAAGAATAGAGTATTGAAATTTGAGAGTACCTGGCAAGGAAACACCCCGTCACAGATGTTACAGATGTTACAATATCACCACAATAGAATTAGAGAAGAACAAGAACATGAACAAAGACGTATGAAAGATACAAAAATGAAAATGCTTGTTGCTCAGTCAGTTCCAGCTGATGGTCATCAAAAGGGTGATTCCGCCGGGCCAACGAAAGGGACATGTAACTATTGTAAACAACAAGGTCATTACATACACGATTGTCCAGTCCTGAAACATAATATTGCCACAGGTAGAACTCAAGAAAGACCACGTCCACCTAGACAGGATCAGAATCAACAACAAATTCCTCAGCATGCACAACCTAGGTTAGCTCCGCAACAGGTACCTCCACAACAGACCATAGCACCACCACCAGCGCAGCCTATTGCTGCCACACAAGCGACAACGCAACAGATGTACCAGTATGCACAAGCAGATTATCCCGATTATCAGCGATACACATGAAATAGCCTAGAGAGGGAAGTTGGCTTACCCCTTATTGAGGTTCCTGTAGATCAAGAGGGACCTTATGTACATAGTGAACTATTAGGGGAAGACAGAAAGTTTTTACTTGATACAGGGGCAAGCAGAACAACTATACGACGCAGTGAAGTTCCAGGGGCACCCCTCTCAGGCTCACAGAATATTTCCCTTGGATTCTCAGGAAAGCCTATCATTAATGAAGTTACGCAGCCTCTTCCACTTACGGTTGGTCCATTGACACGTACTACAGATTTATTGCTTACTAAATCATGTCCGGAAAACTTGTTAGGTATAAAAACATTGAAAGCTCTAGGAGCTATAATATGTTGTTCCCCGGAAGGAGTACGATTATTTTTACGTGATTTTAAAGGTCACTACGTGTCCAGAGACATGGATCACCGGCTGCAGAGTTTACCTACGCATTTATGGGCACAAGGCCCCACTGATGTTGGTTGCATGAACATTACACCATATCGAGTCACACTAAAAACAGGAGTAGTACTACCACGAATGCGACAATATAGGTTACCACCAGATGCTGTTGCGGCTTTGCTGCAAATCATTGACGAACTCATTGCACAAGGAGTGGTTGTAGAAACCGACTCCAATATATGCAATTCCCCGATAATTCCGATTCTTAAAAGAACGGATCCAAAAGCACCACCAGTATATCGATTAGTTATTGACCTGCGCGAATTAAATAAATGTATTGTACCACAATACCCTGTGGTCCCAGATATCTCTTCATTACTAACTGCTATTGATTCAGAAGCAACGTTCTTCACTGTAATTGATCTCAAGAATGCTTTCTTTAGCGTCCCAATAGATCCGGAAAGTCAATATCTGTTCGGATTCAGTTTAAATGGACGAAGTTTTAAATTCACACGCGCACCTCAAGGATTTACAGAAAGTCCCAGCATCTATAGCCAAGCACTAAAACGAGAACTTGACAGTATCCACATGCCAGTTAACACTGCCTTGCTTCAATATGTTGATGATCTGTTGATCACCGCCCGAAGCGAACATGAATGTGAAACAGCGTCACTGACGGTTTTAAAATTTCTGGCCGACAAGGGGCACAAGGTGTCCCCTTCTAAGCTGCAATTCTGTGTCCCGCGAGTTGTCTACCTTGGGCACTCGCTGTCCAAGGAGGGAAGACAGCTTACACCCGACCGCATCCAGTTAATTGCTAACATGCCACCACCCAAGACACAAAAAGGGGTGCGGGCTTTTATAGGCCTCACTTCATACTGTAGGCAGTGGATCCCTCAATACGCATTTCTAGCAAAACCACTCATCCAGTTGACAACACAGGAGGCCGCCACATCGACTGTCCTCCCTTGGACTCAAGAACATACACATGCTTTTGAAAACTTAAAGAAAGTGAAAAGAAGAGCCTTCACAGGTTTCTTGTAATTTAAGCAGGTTTATTCTTAACTCAGCATCCCAGCATAAAGCATCTTCATCATATCAATTCTTTCCTTCAGTAACTGGCCAACCTCGGAACCTCCATTCCTTTACATTCTTCTTGTAGCTAAGTAACCATCCCATGACATCAGCTCTAGAAATCTTTACATATCTCCTTTTTTTACAACAAATAATAAAATCATAGATTGATAAGATAAAATAAACACAGCATAAGATAATACATTACAACTCTAATTTCATGACTAAATCTATTTAACTCCAGATTGTCACTGACGTTTCTATGGTTGGCGTACTTTACAAACATTCCCCAAACTCCAAGTTGTGCCATCTTCCAAATCGACAACATTGGATCTCACACCTTTAACTTGGAAAGGCCCAAGGTACTTGCTTTCCCCTTTTCGAACCCATTCGTTTTTCCGCACTACTACCCAATCACCTCTTTGAACACAGACTGTTTTTACACCTTTTCTGGAATCATATAACCCTTTAATTCTTTCTTGATTCCCTTGCACCTTTTTCAACATTTCCTCCCGATCAACCCATATCTTTTCCTTCTTGCACAGCCATACAGGACACTCTTTCTTCCCAGGCTCCCTTCCTTTAAGTGACACAAAAGGAGCTACTCCTGTACTAGAATGTGGAGTAATCCTGTGCATCCACATCATTTTTCTCAATTCTTCTCTCCATGACAATCCATTAGCAAGTGATAATTGTATGTTTTCCATAACAATTCGATTAGTTCTTTCCACTAAACCATTAGCCTGTGGTCTGAAAAGAGCCACTCTCTCATGTACAATTCCCAACTTGTTCAAATAATCTACCATCTCTCTAGATACAAACTGCACCCCATTATCAGTCACAATACTGCCTGGCAATCCTTCCTCCAGAAAAACCTTTTCAAGAAATTTTATGACATTACTTGTACTAATTTCACCCATGGTCTGTATTACAAACCACTTGGAATGATAATCAACTAGGACTAAGATAAATCTATCCCTCATTCCTAATTTATTAACCGGACCGATAAAGTCCATGGATAATTTTTCCCAAGGTTTTGACGGAAACTTAGAACATTCTAGAGGAGGTTGACGCACAATCTTTGATTTGTCACTATTCACACAAAATTGACAATCTTTCACCAAGGCCTCAACTTCACTATCAATCCCCGGCCACCAGAACGATTCTCTAATCCTGCGTTTAGACATCCCTTGACCTGGATGACCCTCATGAATTATCTCCAAAATCTGTTTCCTTACCTCTTTTGGAGGTATGATCTGCCATCTTCTCATAATATTGTCACCACAAAGACTTAACTCCTCTTTAATTTTAAAGAATTCTATCAAATCTGAATCCTTGCAATCATGCACATTCCAGCCCTGAACAATTCTCAACTTTACCTTTTCCAACACCGGATCATTCTTCATAGCTCTCTTCCAATCTTCAGACAACAAAGCAGACACTCCTACATTACCACATACATCACCACTTACATCACCACATACTTCATCAAAATCTTCCTCCAAAGGCATCCTCGATAAACAATCCGCAATCACATTCTTTTCTCCCTTAACATATTCCACCTCATAGTTAAACTCCATGACCGATAGTAACCATCTAGAGATTCTTGGTGTCACACTTCCTTCCAAACCTTTCCCTCCTTTAAAGATATATAGTAAGGGCTTGTGGTCAGTTCGTACTTTGAACGGGATACCCCATAAATAAAATTTGAAATGACACATACCCCAGCAACACGCTAACGCTTCTCTCTCTATCACTGAATATGACCTCTCTGCGCCTTGCAGCCTTCTACTTGCAAACCCAATAATTTTTTCTTCACCTTTAATTACTTGAGACAACACTGCCCCGATTCCAACACCGCTAGCATCTGTGGTTAAAAACGTTCTCCCACCAACTTCAAACCGTCCTAACGTGGGTGCTTCAGAAATTTTCTTTTTTACCAGTTCGAAACTTGTTTTACATTTCTCTGACCATTCAAATGGGACACCTTTCTTCATAATTTCTCTTAAGGCCTCAACAGTTTCCGCAAAATTGTTAACATATTTTGAACAATATTCTGCAAGACCTAGAAATGACCTCAATTCATCCTTATTCTTGGGTTCTGGTGCCAAAGTCACAGCCTTAACAATACTTCTTTTCGGTTTTATCCCCTCTGTACTTATTTCGTGCCCCAAATAATCAACCACACCCTTTCTCAGCTGACATTTTTCTCTCTTTATAGTTAAATTGTGTTTTTCCAATCTTCTCATTACCTCTTCAAATAATCTATCATGATCAGAATGATCTCTTCCTGCAATCAAAATGTCATCTTGAAAACACCATACATTTTTTATGTCTCCAAAAATACTCTTCATCGCCCTCTGAAAGACAGCTGAAGCTGATGCTAGACCAAATGGCATCCTTTTATATCTGAATGCACCTAAGGGCGTGGCGAAAGAAGTTAAGTGCCTGGATGCTTCATGCAAGTTAATTTGATGATATGCTGCTGACATATCTAAAACGCTAAAAACTTGTCCCTTTCCCATAGTTGATAGCATTTCAGATATGTTCGGTAAAGGCTCCCTATCTACCCAAATATTTTTGTTTAAATCGCGTAAGTCAATACATAAGCGAATTTTTTTTCCATCTTTTGGCGCAATTACAATCGGAGCCAACCATTCAGAGGCCTCTATTGGCTCAATGATACCTTGATTTAATAAATTATCAATTTCTTGACGTAGAGGTTCTAGCATCAAATTAGGTACATTTCTTACTTTGTGGACTACTGATTTCGCATTGTCCTTTAAAATAATCTTATGTGAAAATCCCTTTAACAATCCTAATCTAGAAGAAAACACATTGGGATATTTATCAAACAATTCCCCGTCCTCAGATACATCTTGCACATTTGTTTTTTCTAAGACCATAACTGGTTCTTTGGCGTTTGGATCAATGATGATGTTTAAATCTTTTTGATGTCTCCATCCTAGGAGATCTGATCCAAAGTCCGTAATATAGACTCTTCCCCTCACTGCTTCATTCTTAAACCTTAAAGTCATCCAACACATTCCTAGAATTTCTATTCTTTTTCCAGCATAACCCACTGCACGGATGTCTGATTTGCATATAGACAAATTATGATCTTCCGACCAATTCTTTTCAAAGGAATTTTTTGACACAAGAGTGTATAAACTTCCTGAATCTGCTAATATTCTAATCTCCCTTCCATCAAGCGTAATGTTACAGTGTGGCTTTTCTAATTCATCCGTACTTTCCATTTTCACATTAGTATTGGACAATTCTTTGACCTCATTTACCGGAACTTCTTCATGATCTACATTAACCATTAAAAAGATATCGTCGACATATTCGCAGACATCTTCTACCTCTTGAATCTTATTTCTTCCAATCCCCTTTGTTCGACACATCCTAGAGAAATGTCCCCTCTTACCACAATTTCTACATAATGTCCCTCTTGCAGCGCAATTAAGACTAGTAGCTATATGCCCTGGAGCACCACATCTGAAACATTTGATTTCTCTTGGTTGATAACTTGTTTTAGACGACTGGGGTGATATTCTCTTAATGTCAATATTAGTCTTTGCGTCACTTTTGTTGTCATTCTTTTTCTCAATAAGTTCCACTTTCTCTTGCTTGAAGCTATTAACCGGTTTATCCATTTCCTTTATCCATATGTCTGTATGTTCCATTGCTTTTGCAATACCAATTGCTTCATCTAAGCTATATTCTTTTGTTAACAGCTTTTCTCTTATTTTTTTATTATTTACACAACGCACCAATTGATCTCTAATTAAAGAATCGTTTAGCTGTTCAAACTTACATGTTACTGCTAACCCTCTCAAGGTTGATATGTATGATTTTATATCTTCCCCATCTTTTTGGCTTCTTGAAAAAAACTTATGACGTTCAAGCACAACATTTGTTTTAGGTTTAAAATGTAATTCTAGCATTTGCAAGGACATATCGTATATGTTAGTAGGTTGGCCATCTCCCATACCTAATGATATTTCTGGTATTTCTTCATAAATTCTTCTACCTTCTACTCCTAAATGATGTAAAAGGATTGCTTGTCGTCTAACAGGACCATATTTGTCTCCCCCGATGGCCAAAAGGTAAGTTACAAATAATTTCTTCCACTGTAACCATGGTATAGACGGCTCCCCTGGAGACACTAAAAAGGGAGGTGGTGATGACATAGATTGGTCCGACATTTTCCTAAAAAATACGCAAAATTTTAAAATAATAATCTAAAACAATAAATTAAAATAACAATTTGAATAAAATAATAAACTTTTATTATTGCTTATGTACTTGAGAATTTTTTTTTTTAGTGTTGTTGTAAGTTTTAGTCCTCTTTCTGTGTGTTCCAAATGTCCTAAGAGAAAAGTGTTCACTTCCTTGTGAATGTAGTTTCTTTATTGTATCTGCTGTAGTCCTTTTTCAGTGTTGTTTGCACTGACACTCTACTTCGTTTGGACCATAGAGAAGGCAACTGGTGAAATAAATTAAGGTACAGTCCTTTGTAGAAGAAATTATTAGTTTACCGATGTTTAAACACTTCCTTTCACACATGCGTTATCCCTGCATGTATTCTGTGGACTTATGTTGATTTTTAGCTTTCAGGTGAAAAGCGGCATTATTTATTTAACTTGAGCAGTTAACCGGCATTATTCACTTAGTCAGAGCACTCGAGCATGAAGGCCAGACAGAGTGGCATTGTTCAATTAGCTCGAGCATTCGAGCGTGAAGGCAGCTTGGAGCGTGATGCAGCCAGAAATGCTTTGAAAGTAAACACTTAAACTGTTAAAGCTTTCTCTGTATATGCGCTAGTATTTACTTTAGAAATGATGGATTTGGTTGAGCGTTTCACAGGAAATGTTTAAAATTACATACTTCTGATGTTTCCATTAATCTTTCAAGATGCACTTCATGATAACGCGTTGGTGTTTACTTTAAAAATCAATCGTTTTTTGTCGAGCACTTCAGCTTGAAATTAAACAGTATGGCTAAATGCAGATATTAATGCTCGCTGGTGAACAAAGGCAAACAAGGTGGTTTAATTCAAGCAGCGCAGAACATTGCTTGTTTTATATATGCAATTCATGGCATCTGGTTTCTTTTAAGCAGCGCGTCCCGATTGTTCAAAACCATGCATAATTATGAATATGGTTATTTATAAACTTGCCCTTTAAAATTACTTTTTTAAGAGGTCTTACAGTTTTAAGTCGTTTCAATTTGTTTAAAGTTGGTTCAGTCTTGCCTTAATCTTTTGTTGTGAATCCAAGGATGAGATGCTGATTTCTGCTCCTTGCGCAGCTTCCCGTCGCCATGAAAAGAAGAGCCTTCACAGGTTTCTTGTAATTTAAGCAGGTTTATTCTTAACTCAGCATCCCAGCATAAAGCATCTTCATCATATCAATTCTTTCCTTCAGTAACTGGCCAACCTCGGAACCTCCATTCCTTTACATTCTTCTTGTAGCTAAGTAACCATCCCATGACATCAGCTCTAGAAATCTTTACAGAAAGCTTTATGCCAAGCACCTGTTTTAGCAACACCATGTTACAATAAACTGTTTACACTATTTGTTACAGAACGCGAAGGTACTGCCTTGTCAGTACTCACTCAGGAACAAGCAGGATCACACAAACCATGTGCTTATTTCTCTAGTACATTAGATCCAGTAGCTCAGGCTCTTCCTGCGTGCCTGAAATCAGTGGCAGCAACAGCTTTAGCAATCAGACAAAGCGATGCCATAGTGTTAGGACATCAATTGACAGTACAAGTACCACACGCAGTAGAGGTTCTCTTGAACCGCACACAAACACAACACTTGACTATAGCAAGACTCACCGGTTACGAATTGACATTGTTTCAGCCACACATAGAAATCAGACGTTGTAATACGTTAAATCCTGCCACTCTGTTGCCAGTAAACGGAACAGATCCATTAGCACATGATTGTATTGAAGTCATCACTATCACAACGAAACCCAGACAAGACTTGACAGATATCCCTTTATCAGATCCAGACTTGACATTGTATGTAGATGGTTCATGTATGAGAACAAGTACAGGAGAGTTAGTGGCCGCTTACGCAGTCACAACAGACACTGAAGTCATTGAAACAAATTGTATTAACACTTTGTCAGCTCAAGCAGCAGAGCTCATTGCTCTGACACAAGCCTGTACTCAAGCAAAAGATAAGAAAGTCAACATATACACAGATTCACGTTATGCATTCGGAGTCGTCCATGACTTCGGCGTGCTGTGGCGAGAGAGAGGTTATCTAACTTCTCACGGTGCCCACATCCAACACGGACCCCTCATTCAAGCCCTATTAGACGCGATTCATCTACCTACTGCGATATCAATTATGAAATGCAAAGCCCATACAAAAGTTACCGATATCATTTCTCAGGGTAATGACCTAGCTGACAGAACAGCTAAACAGACTGCTCAGAACCAGACTCATACAACTGACGCGACAAAGACAATAGTTCTGACACCAACACATTGCATGACAGTTAAGGATCCCGCCCTTGATATAATTGACATACAGACACATGCTACACCAGAAGAAATAAAGAAATGGACTGAATTAGGAGGGATCCAAACGGATCAAGGATGGATAACGAAGGAAAAATCTATATGGTTTCTTCCCGATTCCATGGTTCAAGTCATCATTAATACAATACATAGTCCAGCGCACCTAGGAGAAAAAGCTATGCTAGACAGCATTCAACACATTTGGTTCAACAAACATCTACGAGCCGCAGCTAAACAAAAAGTTCGTACCTGTATGATATGTTGTCAGTTTAATCCAGGTAAAAGCATCCCCGTAGAACAGGGTGGATTTCAACCTCCCGATCATGCTTTTGAAGTCCTCCAGATGGATTATATCCAGATGGAACGATGTCGAGGGTTCAAATATGTTCTCGTAGTTGTCTGTGCTCTTTCCCGTTGGACAGAAGCCTACCCGGTTTCAGATTACACTGCCCCGACTACTGCTAAACAGTTAGTTCGAGAATTCTTCCCACGGTATGGTTTGCCACGTGTTGTCTACTCAGATAACGGCCAGCCATTCTCATCGGAACTAATGAAACACGTTTCACTCTTATTAGGCTACCAATGGAAATTCCACTGTGTCCGACATCCTGAGGCAGCAGGTCTCGTGGAACGCCATAATCAAACTCTGAAAATTAGATTGTCCAAAATATGTAGAGAAAAAGGTGTCGATTGGATAGTAGCCTTACCAGTTGCACTCTTTTACATGAGAATGGTAGCACATTCTCGAACAGGGCTATCCCCGTACGAGGTGATCTTCGGTAGACCACCAAATATGTGGGGGACGCCTATACCTCGCAAAATCACTGATGTTGACTGTAATATGCTGACAGATTACCTGGCTTCCTTGATGTCTGCACTACAATCTTGTCGTTCACAGGTAGCTGCAGCTTTTCCCGATAACACTGAGGTAAAGCCCCATGACGTGGTTCCAGGTGATATGGTCCTAGTGCGGAATTTCGACCGGAAGACCCAACTGGAGCCTAGGTGGAGATCGCCAAAGCTTGTTCTACTGGCAACAAGGACAGCCGTGAAGATCGAGGGACGTAAAGGGTGGTTGCACTCGAGTCATATCAAGAAATTTTATGGACTACCTTCCAGTGTGGACACTAAGCCCTGCATTTCCTCACAGACTGATTCAAAGCTCCCCTTGGTTGAACCCATGACAACTGAACTTTATAAACTAAAATTAAGGTCTAGTAAGTCAGACAATTTGATTGTTTAAGTCCTCTCCAAGGTGAATCGGTTGAATTTGTCTCTGACATGTATCCTCTAGACCGGAATAGAGAAAGAAATCAACAGATGCAGCTTAAAAAGCATGCGTATTGTAAATCACTACGTAGTCACTGTACAGTAACATTATTAATTTTATTTTCTCTAAGTCTTCTGATCATCATTTTTAGTATATTGCTGCATATGTATTACCCTATTTCTAAACGTGCTTACAATGTTACTGCTGAACATTCTTTTAGCGAATTACCTCCGCATGAGTTGTCCTATAGATTTGCGCTGCGCAACAACACTTTTATTAGTATGTTACATCATTCCCATCAGACAAGCAATGCTACAAATTGTTGGATATGTGGCCGACTCCCCCCCTATCAGAACTATAAGGGAGTTTTGCCCCTCTTTCCATATCCGTTCACACACAATGGCTCCTGTGGAGCATGGTTTAGTTTGATTAATTCCCTAGATTCGAATTCCGTAGTTTATCAAGACAACTGGGTATGGGGAAACCTGAACCTAGTTTTGCTTAAAGTCTGCTACCCTAACAAGGAGGGACTTCCCAAAAGAACAGGAACTGATCTAGAAAATGAAGTATATGGATTAGGTAATTTTACACTTAACCTCATGATCCTGAATGTTGAATCCGAAGCCACACCAATCTTGCCCGCTATGTCAGTATTCCCAGTTAAAGGGGAATTATGTGTAAGAAAGAATGGTTCCATACACATGGGCCATAGTAAATGCACCACTGTAATAAACTTCAGTGATCAAGGCAAATCTACATTTAGAGCTTCTCGTCATTCCTACTTCATATGTGGCCAGACCGCATACATACGCCTACCTCTAGATTGGGATGGTACCTGTTACATAGCATTCCTTCTGCCACCTGTTTTCCTAGCTCCTCCTGATTATCACAGGAATACCCATTTAGTACACAATAGACAGCAGAGAGATCTCCCGATTGTCGATTACACTGAAACGGCATGGGAACAATACACAGATTTCAATAAAGGTTTCTTTCCCTATATAGGAACAGTCACTAATAGTAAACTGATACGTAGATTAACTAGAACCCTTGAAGCAGTAGTAAACGAGACTACGTCCGCCTTAGGCAATTTAACAGAAGAGCAGTCTGCTATGCGAATTGTTGTGCTTCAAAATCGTCTTGTCCTTGACGTCATCCTGGCCGATAGGGGCGGAGCTTGTAGGGTCATCGGATCAAGTTGCTGCATTTTCATACCAGAAAATTCGCCGTCAGTATATAAAGCCATTACCCGCCTTCATAAGATTATAAGCCAGATACACCAGAGTTCAGGCACCTGGACTTGGTCCGGTTGGTTCTGGGGCGTGTTGTCAGCCTGGGGATGGAGGATCCTATCCTTCCTAGGTATTGGCTTTCTCATACTATTCAGTTGCTGCTTATGTCTACAATGTGGGCCAGCGATTTGTGGCCTGTGTGCCACATCGTGTATCCCACCTCCAAGTTTTCGTTCAAAACCTCGGAAGAAGAAAGAAGAACAAATGATGCTATATGAACAGATCGATGGATTGATGAAGATCGATATCTCCTGAGGGTCCGTAGGGGACAAGGAGGGAATGAGGAAATATGAATTTTGTGATCAGTTATGTCCCCTATCGTAGACCCCAACGGCTCCATGTGCATGCTATAAGTACATGTATGTTCCCTCCAGTTCCAGTTTCGAAGACGCAAATACATGTGCGTCCACCGTCAACATGTCCTCTTTCAGATCCACCATGAATGGGTCAGATATTCCATTCCTAAGTATGAAAGGCCACCGACTTTATGTGGTTCACTTTCCACATTTTACAGATTCAGGCGAGTAGGCCCTGAATTCTGCCATCAAGCTTTTTCTGCTTTCTGTCTCTGGAAGCTCCAGCCCGAGCCTGCATCTGTATCCATGAACTTTGTCCTACTCCCTGCGCGGCTAACGGTGCCTGATCCAGCCTGTTGCCTGCCAAAAACTGTATTTCACCTTCAAGATTATCTGCTTCGCTCCTCATCCGATGCATTCCTGTCTAGTAGTTTAGGTAAACATTCCTCCAGCTACCGTGCAAGGGGCCAGGCCTCACTGTCCTCGTGCAAGTAATTCATAGCCCTGTTACCATGGAAGATTCCTGCCCCCTCTCATCGCATGTAGACACTTAGGCGCTTGTACACGCACTAACAGTCAGTATAGAATAGATTCCGTCCGAGAGACCTTTCCTTTTGGATAAAACAGTTCTTTAAACATAAGATATTAGATATGATTTGGGATTAGGTTGACATGACCCCTCAGACTTCTGTCTCCACATGTAGAGCTAAATGTCAAGTCCCCTTCACCCTCTAGTTGCACGTCAATCACACGTCATGCGGCTGCGCACGCATCTCTGCCAAATATTTCTGCTGACATTGCAGGATTCTCTTATGGATCCACCCATTTGTGACATCATGTTTAATGACGTATTTTAGTTACACCCATGTTTACGCCTTTTTTGGTTACGTATGCATATTTTATCTCTCTTATCAACTGTTACGCCTCCTGCATCTGTTACACTATAATGTAATTCTTATAAAAGTGATTACCTGTCAATAATGTATCGCCTTCCTTCCTGAACCCTCATGGTGATGGAGTGTGAAGCCTGCAATTCGAATTGTATTTCCTTTGTAGAGGAATAAAGCCTTTTAAAACCTCTAATACCACGGATTCTGCCTCTTATATTTACTGAGTTATTCTTACTAGACTTTACCGCATAAAAAATAGTACCGGTAATGAAATATTTACCACAATACCCACGTTGTTTGAATCTCATGACCATAGTATTTGTCTCAGTATTAAACCCCCTATCTGTGTTACAATTTCTACGGGCTCTGAAAATCTCTCCGTAGGAAATACTATTGATCAACGAGGGGGGGTGATGGCTACGGGCATGTAGCAATGCATTTCCTGATGTTTCTTTTCTGAAAAGAGCAGTGGTCAGTCTGTTGTTGATACTATCGATAGTGATTTTTACATCAAGGAAGTCGCATGAAGTTTTACTGATCGCATGAGTGAAACTTAAATTCAAATCATTAACAGATAATGCATCAATGAACTCCCTGGCCAAGTCTACACCTCCGTCCCAGATGATAAATAGATCGTCGATATATCTTAGCCATAGGGGAACGTGATCAGTGAATTTTTCAAAGGCATCGCTCCAGACCACCTGCTCCTCCCACCAGCCCAGGAAAAGATTTGCAAGGCTTGGGACGAAGCAGGTGCCCATCGCAGTGCCAGTTCTTTGTCTGTACAGTGTAGTATCAAATAAAAAAATATTTTCCTGTAGGCAGAAAAGCATCATCTCCTTAAGCATTAGTGAATGATTTAACATTTCCAAAGGTTGACGTTGTAAGTAATACATACAGGCTTGTAACCCCTTCTGTTGGTCAATGCATGTGTACAAAGAGCACACATCAAGGGAGATCATAACGAAACCCTCTTCCCATCTTATGTCATGAATACGTTTCAAAAAAGCAGTAGTGTCCTTGCAATATGATCTAAGATCTCTGACATATGCAGCTAAGAAATAGTCCAAAAATATAGATGTATTTTCAAGTAGGCCATCATTAGAAGACACAATGGGCCTTCCAGGTGGTTTTTTAGGTCTCGCTGAATCCAGCGCATGCGCTGGCTCGGAGAGACATTTTGTATGTGGGATTTTCAAAGTGCTGCTGGCTGGCCTAATGCTTGCGTTCACGCGATCAAGCACGCGCGCAGCCGGCCGCCAGAAGCACTTTGAAAACTTGTGAGTCATCACTTTCGCTTTTAGAGCGATCGCGATCACGATGACGCACGCGCACACACAACTCCCGCTTCTCCCCCTCCCCCACCACATATTGCGTCTCCGGCCGCTCGCTCGCGGCCAATGCTTGTTATAACTTTTTTTGTGGAAAACATGACACTAGTGAGACCGGTAAAGCGCACCTGAAAAGGTTGTTGAAGGAAAAGCTTGCTAAGAACTGGTAGCTGTTCTGGGAAGCATTCCTTTCCAAGCTGGAATAAAGAATTCTTGTATGCAGATATTTACCGCTTTGAAGAACCTGCTATAAAGATTCCTCAAAACTAAAGTTGTTTTTAATTTCAAATGGGCCTCAGTAACAAAACGTCTACAGCAGTACCCGTTATGCAAAAAAGGCATTCGAGTGCCCTTACCCATATCTCTCCTAAGTACCCCTATCTCTAGCACTAAATCTTAACCACTTATATCAACCCCAAATCTAAATAAATTCAGCTTTAACCTTGACCTCTACGCTAACCTTTGCCCTTCAGAAACCATTACTGGTTCCATGCTTACCTCTCCATTTTTGTCAACTTTTTTTTGCTAGGGATAAAACGAAGAATATATTTCCATTGTTCATTTTATTTTCGTTATATTGACCTAATAAGTAGAAGTTGCCTGATTACTTTTCTTCATACTATTTTCCTCATAATACTATGCCTTTATAATGAGATATTCAAGACATTCATATTTATAACTCACTGTAGTGCCAGAGTGTCTCTCTTCTTATTTATGAAGAGTTGAGGATCTGTAGGCTGCCTCAAAATATATGTGATCAGCGAATGAAGTATTTTTTTTAACCCACAGCAAATCGGTAGTTGCAATTGGTTACGAACCACTTCCGGTGCGTGGGAGTTTGAATGGCAAGTTTCATGAAAACCTACTAGGAAATGTGGGCTAATTATTCTAGAATTCCTTAACCATATGCAGCCGTTTCTGGTACGCACTTCCCATTTCGTGCTTTCTGTCCCATTATGTTACATTGAAACACAGAAGTTGATATCGGCCCAGACCCGTCCATTTCCTGTTGGACCGGAAGGATTGCCCGAACATTTGCTTGCGCTAACTTTGGTTGTATGTATAAGGGGTGTTTTTAACTGTGACTTTTTTTTAAAAGGTACTTTCAGGCTCATCCTTATATGCATTCACAGACTTTATAAAAAGTTGCATAATCACTGAATCCAAATGTAGGTACATTTACGGTAAATCCGATCAAATAGGAACCAATGCTTGACCCACATGTTAAGAGTTGGGTTCAGTTGTGTGAAGCCATAAGACTGTAGCAGCAAAGGCCGTGTCATTTGCTGACCTCTTCATCCTATCTGCCAATCACAGCATCCACGTCATGGAAGAAGGATTGGGTGGACACAGAGGGTACATTGACGAGGGTACAAGTGGCTCCGTGGGCTTCAAGTGGTGCCCAGGGCAATAGAAAGGATGGTAAGTTGTGGTATAGGCGTAGTAGTATTATCTTTTACTAAAAATTGCCCAGCTATCGACCAACAATATGAGGCTGAAGAGGAGTTTTGTGATAGGTCATAGGTTTTTTCAATTAAGGTCATGCATTGTATTGGACCACATGGCTCTTTGACGTATTTTTTAACTGATGAATTCCTACGTATATAATGCTTACAAGCACCTGGCACCTTGAAGCAACCTGTATGGTTTTCTGTGGACTACGATAAATGCAGCTTTATTTTCAATCTTGATGAATTCTATATGTATTGGTTTTAATCGGATTGTAGAATGTTTTCACATGGCACTTTGACATATATTTTTTTTTTCGCTGATGAATTTTCACGCATACAATGTTTACAAGTACTCAGCACTTTGAAGTAACTTGTATGGTTCTCTGCGGGTTAGGACAAATGCAGCTTTATTATCTTTTTTTTTTTAAACTCCCATGCATTTTATGTGCATTAGTTCTAATCAAATTGCTGAATGAACCCATACTGTATAATAATGTCATATTGCAGGATATGTACTATAATGTGTCATTTTGTGAGGATTTTTTATTAATCAGACAATAACATTTAGGAGTGCCAGGAAGTTAAGCTCTACATCGGACGAGTTGCCATGTTACGCTTCAATACTTCAAATGCTTCTCTTTCTGCCTGTGCCGCCCTGTTCCACCCCTCTCACCTCCTCTCTGCCAGATTCGGACTCTGGCTCCTCGGGCACATCTTCCTCCTCCCCAATGGTTCCGATCAGATCTGCGAGCCGTGGCATCCTGAAAGGACAGGTTCCCTTCTCTTCACCTCTTGCCACTTCTCTACACCCTGGCTCTCTGCGACACGTGAGAATCTCAACAACGGGATTGAGTGTTACATTGAAAGTGCTCCGACCGGAAGTAGTTGCCCTTGCGAGATAGGAGGTTTAAACCCATTACAGCCATGTTGGATACTAACTTGCGCATGCGCAACAGCTGCTCAGCTGATTCTTGCCCATACTGGCGTAAAGTCTTTTTGAGTTGTATTATATATGAAACGCACACACGTAACTAAGTACGTTCGCTTGCCTAGTACTGAAGTATCTTTGGCCTTTTCCGTCCTTTAAGCTAAACATTGTAATTGTATTTATATAGCGCTTACTACGCCTTAAAACGATAGACGCTAGTATGCAAAGCTAACAGTGAATTATCGAGAAGACAAGTGTGTTTCTGTTTTCTATCTTTGCAGCCTGTCTCCTCTGCACTCATCAGCAGGCAGAGTTGCTATCATTCCCAGACAAGCATTTGCAATGCAATAGGACTCGCATTAACGCGAGTTTAAGCTATTGGCATTGTAAATGGCAATGCCTTTTATTTATGTTTTAAAAACAAAAACTTTAAAAAATGCATTGTCATTTACAATGCCAAAAGCTCAAACTTGTGTAAATGCGAGACCTATTGCTTTGCAAATGCTTGTTGGAGTTGTTATGTACCTTAGGCAATAGATATAAACATGGTACCTTCGGATTCTCATTCCTTAGAAATTTGTATTCATCATCATCAAGAAGATCTTGTTGCCACCAATTCACAAGAAGATTATCATATCTTGTTATTGTTTCATCATAGTCTTTCCAACTGATGACTTCATAACAATCTTTGTCATTCAACTGGCACAAAGCCTCGTTCTTATAGTCCTCAGTGTTCATTAAAACAACATTCCCACCTTTGTCAGAAGGTTTGATGGTTAAGGTAGAGTCTTGTAACAAATCTTTCAATGCTTGTCTTTGTCCCTTGGTAAGATTATCCCGAATGCGATAATCCTGATTATCCCTCATTTTGATAAATTCATGCATCAATACTGAATGAAATGATTCAATATTATCATGTGCTGTGTTGGGATTGAATTTAGATTTCATTTTGAATCCACTTTTACGTTTAGTGTCTACTGAAAATCCTGAAATTGAAAAAAAGTACTTTCAATCATTTGTATGTCTTGCGGTGGATTTGTGTACGACACATGCAAAGTAACTCGTCTATGTCTATCATGACATTGATTGTTTAAAAATGTTTGCTTGGTAACGCTTTGGCAACTTGACAAAGGCCGTTTTACGGCTGAAACGCGTTGTTGTTGGTGAGCGATTAAAAAACACCTAAACACCGGGACCGTGTGCTGCCTCATTCCTGTGGGATTGAACTATTTTTGGATATATATATATATATATATATATATAAATAATGTTTCAAACGTTGTAATAAAATAAAATAATTATTTATTAATATTATTAAATTAATATATATAATATAATTTTTTTAAATATATGCATGTTTAATATTTTTTATATTACATTATTTATCATTTTTTTACTTTTTAAAATAATTCTAACTATGTTTTTATTAATTATATTTATTATTTAATTAATTTTATATTATTTTTAAGACATTTAAAAAAAAAAACGATATTTTAAGCAACGATATTTTAAACAACTATATTTTAGTTTCGACATTTTTGTACTTACCTTTGTATAGATCTGATGTCAATATTCTTTCCATCGATATTCTGTACTCGATATTCTTGTAGGTCGATATTTGGTCCGTCGATATTCTGTTTGTGATCCGGTTCTTACATCACATGGGCATTTAGGTGCCGATTCCGATCGGGTAAAATTATTTCCCGTATGACTCGCATCCGTATTTTTTTACGCACGAGTCGTACAAGTCCCGTACAAACGGCGAAGTACGATTCGTACCGTAAAAATACATACGAATTGCTTTGGGGAAAGTCTACGAGACGTCCCCGGACAGATTTACGTACGAGTCATAAAACTGAAGTCCAAGCGCACAAGTCCGATCCGTACCGGCGTCCTGAATACACAAGCGTATGGAAAACGTCCCGTACGGAGCAAACTTTGTACGACCCCAACCCCGGGTACACTTGGGCCCAGGGTACGAGTCGTACAGCCCCCCCACCCCACCCGCGCATGTACGTGCTGTACCCCAGCACCCGCGTATGTACGCGCCGTACCCCCCCACCCCAGCACCCGCGCCTGTACACGCCGAACCCCAGCACCTGCGTATGTACGTGTCATACCCCCCACCCCAGCACCCGCGCATGTACGCGCCGTGCCCCCCCACCTCAGCACCCGCGCATGTACGCGCCATACCCCTGCACCCGCGTATGTACGCCCCGTACCCCCCCACCCCAGCACCCGTGTATGTACGCGCCGTACCCCAGCACCCGCATATGTCCGCGCCGTACCCCCTCACCCCAGCACCCGCGTATGTACGCGCAGTACCCCAGCACACGTGTATGTATGCGCCGTACCCCCCCACCCCAGGACCCGCGCATGTACGCGCCATACCCCAGCACACGCGTATGTAAGCGCTGTACCCCCACCCCAGCACCCGCGTATGTACGCCCCGTACCCGCCACCCCAGCCCCGTACTTGGACGCACCGTACCCCAACACCGTACCCCAGCATCGCGTATGTACGAATCGTACAACACCATTGCATATGTGATCACTGTACAACAGCATAGCTATGGACGCACCTTACATACGCGAAAATGACTCGTACTGAACCAGGACACTGTAAAACAGCACAAGGAGGGTCAATTCGACTTGCACAACACCACAAAACACGTCTACAGGACAAAAAACAACTAAAATACTGACCTGGCACATCCAAACAGTCAAACAGAGGCCCAAACTGACAACCACCTCTTATAACACACCCACCAAAGGTTCAAACCCAGCCACACCCACAAATGGACCAATAAAAAGGGCCCACAATCACAAACCATGAGCCTTTGCAACAAACGCACTGCTGACAGACATGACACACAAACAACTGCACCCATACACCTTAACTTACACACCTTCACACAACCTCCTTCACACAGACCCCCTCCACACATACACACACACCTACACATTCACACCCACACACCCACACCCATCCACACCCACACCCTACACCATGCCCACAGACAAGAATCCAAAGTTCACAAGGGAGGAGCGGGATATCCTTGTCAACGAAATCATCAGAGTCGAGCCACAGCTCTTTGGAACATTGGTCAGACAGACCAGCATATCCCAAAAAACTAGCCTGTGGCAGAGGATCGTCGATCGGGTAAATGTTGTTGCGCCCATCAGAAGGACCAGGAATGAATGTCAAGCCAGGTGGTACGATCTGCGCAGGGCAGTCAAGCTCAAAATGAACGAGGAATACGCCCAGAGTAACATCACAGGAGGTGGGCTGCCCCACAGACCGGTACATTACCATCCCTGGGAGGAGAAGGTGATGGCCCTGCTTCCGCCGGTGGGAGTACACGGAGTCGAAGGAGTTCGAGAGCCTGGTGAGTACACAAACAACTCACGTAACATGGGGGGAATGGCATCCACACCCCAATTACAACAAATGCACTCACCTACCCCCAAGCCCTCACCTGACACAACCACACTCTAAACAACGCTCATGCCACTAACATGAGTATGCCCCATTCACAAAGCAAGGCCAAGCCATGTCCCAACCTACACAAACCACAAACCCAAGACAGGATGTCCGGGATGCTGGGAGGGTGGGGATCACATATTGTACAACTTAGAAACAGACACCATTGCCCACAGCCCATATGGCCCAGGTACATACCCATGCACCATGCGCAATGCACAGGGACTGGCAAAGTACTGACAAGGTAGCTGACACTTGGCCCTGCTGTAGGCAGCACAAGGCCCTCCTGTGACAACTGCAAACTCTAACACAAACACAACAAGCTCAGAAATCTAGGACAGGAACTCACACTCACTGACATGACAGCATGCGCCATGGTGGGACAGATACATCACCTGGGAGACCCACTGCCAAATCACACCACACCCACCAGCAGGCACCGTCAATCAATCAACAATCGATCAGGGTACTTGTAAGGCGTGCTACTTACCTGTCAGGGTCTCAAGGCGCAGAGGGAGGGGGGGGTTCCACCACTGTTCGAAGAGCCAGGTCTTGAGGAGTCTCCTGAAGGCAAGTAGATCGTGGGTCAGTCGTAGGTGGGTTGGGAGGGTCTTTCAGGTCTTGGCGGCGAGGTAGGAGAAGGATCTGCTGCAGGCGGGTGTACGTTGGATGCAGGGGACAGCTGCGAGGGCGAGGATGCCAGAGCGGAGCTGGCGGGTGGGGGTGTAGAAGCTGTGTCTGATGTGCAGGTAGGCTTGTCCAGCGGTGTGGAGTGCCTTGTGTGCGTGGCTGAGGAGCTTACAGGTGATCCTCTTGTCGATGTGGAGCCAGGGCAGGTCTCTCAGGAGGGGGGTGATGTGGCTGTGGCGGGGGGCGTTGACGATCAGTTGTGCCGAGGTGTTTCCGAAGCGTTGTAGCCGCCATTGGTGTGTGGATGGGAGTCCTCCATAGAGTGCAGTGGCGTAGTACAGTCAGCTGCTGACGAGGGCCTGTGCCACTGTTCTACTTGTTTAAGTCGGGATCCACCAGTAGATCCGGTGGAGCGTGCGTAGGGTGTCGTAGCAGGAGGAGGCGATGCCGTTGACCTGCTTGGACATGGAGAGGGAGGATGCGAGGATCAATCCTAGGTTGCGTGCGTGTTTGGTGGGTGTCGGTGATGTCCCCAGAGCGATCGGCCACCAGGAGTTGTCCCAGGCTGAGGGTGTGGGTCCCAGGATGAGGACCTCCGTCTTGTCCGAGTTCAGTTTCAGATGGCCGCTCCGCATCCAGTCGGCGATGGCCCTCAGACCCTCGTGGATGTTTGTCTTGGCGGTGTGAGGGTCCTTGGTGAGGGAGAGGATGAGCTGGGTGTCGTCGGCGTAGGAGCTGTTTTTGAGGTTGTGGTGGCGGGCCACTTGTGTGAGGGGGGCCATGTGGATGTTGAACAGCGTCGGGCTGAGGGATGATCACTTACCTCTTACACAAGCACACACCCCTGGGGCAGCCAATGGAGTCACACACTCTCACAATGGACATGTGACACAACAAGATCAAGCCACAGCCAAAAAAGCATCCAAGGCCAAATGCGACATGTCAAAGAACCTGGATAACATTTCAATCAGTCCCCTGCAACATACCCATCCACAAGTGAACATTGATGTGAATGCTAGGCACATACAACTACCTGGAGGAACTGTGGCAACCAGAACATGTATGAAACATGGATGTCGCATGAAACAGCATTAACATTGTCTCTCTCTCACACACAAGGCAACGTCATGGATCTCCCCCCAACACTGGGGGGAACAATCACAGGCCCAGGCTCGGCAGGAAGATGATCCCACCGGCAGCGACGACTCTCAGCACTCTGTGGATGACCCCAACCAACCTGGACCCTCTGGTGCCCAAGCCCCTGCAGCACCTGCGTCAGGTACATCTGTGCCAACCACCACCCCCATTCTTGCCACATCCCAGGAGACACCCAGGAGCCCTGCCCGCACAGAACAACTGAGCCAGTCTGACCTGGAGGGACAGGGTTCTCCGGCCACCCAGGAGGAGGCAGACAACCCTGCAAATGCCATCCCTCAGGGGTCCCGTAGACCCGATGTGCCCACAACGGCAGGCCAGGCTCGTGTGGGCGGGGGTGGTGGGAGTGGAGGCAGGCGGAGGCGCGAACCTGACCAACCAGCTGAGGGAACCGGTATGTCACACATACGCCACATCTTGGAGACATACCGGCGTGACACCAGAGGCATCAGCCAGGTAGTGGGGACCCTCAACGAGATTAAGAGGCAGCAGGCCGAGCAACACGCCAGTCAACAACACCAAGGACAGATGGAGGCAAGACTGGCTGAGCTCCTGGCGGTGCAAACGGACATAAGCTGTTCACTCCGTCGGATCGCCGACAACATGGGCAACCCTCCCTGTGCCACCAGGCGAAGACCAGCACCAGCCACAGGGAGGGAGGAGGAGGAGGATTCGTCTGACGGAGCGTCCCAAGCATCGCCAAGGCCTGCATCGGAGGGTCCTGCAAAGAAGGTGGGTCGTCCACGGAAAAGACCGTGAGAGGCAGCGGACCATCCACATCTCCCAGGTCACCTGGCCTGGCACCTGGCCCTCATGCGCAACAGCAGCACCTCATCCTATGACATTCTCTGCCACATGGACTTGCTGGTCACAGTCTGACCAATGATGACCAACACTGTGGTCTGGACTCTGATGACTCCAAATGACAAGGATCCCATCTCCCCCTGTGAACTTTGGATTCCATGCACACTGTATAGCACCTATTTGTCCACACTAAACAGGCCCCCCACCGAGAATACATTTTAATTTCTACAATTACATGTGGCATTCATGTTGCATGAGTACACAACCTACGTGTGGGGAAATGTCAAACTATGCATGAGTGTTGAACTAACTCCAGCCATCCATACCCTGGAATCTGAGTCTGGGACAGGACACACATGGGTCACAATGTATCATACTATACAGACATGGAGCACAATACTCACCCGTGATTGCATCAAGCTGCTGAGGGGGGGGCATGCATTACTGTGCGGACAGACCAATTGGGAAGAGTATCCTGAAGGCGTAGAGGTCATGGCTCATGTGGCTGTTGCCGGGGAGGGAGTAGCAGGTATGTCTTGCAGGTGGGAGAACTATGTCCTGCATGCTGGAGTACGGTGGATGTGAAGAATGGTGGCCAGGCCAAGGTTGGATGCACGGAGTTGGCACAACGGGGTCTCGGATGGTAAACGGCCAAGGTTGGTTTGGGGTCTGGGGTTGTGGCCTGCCTCCTGAGTGTGGGTGAGGAGTCTGAAGGCCATCCTGCAGCACACAGTGATCCATTGCAGCTATCTCTGGTGGACAGTGATGTGGCTTGGGAGCGGGATGTTGAAGCTGAGGTGTGCACATGCAGCCTGGATGTGGACAAGTTTCCCGGGAGTTAGGATGTACTTGCTCTGTAGAGGGCGGGGCAGTAGTTGACACGGCTGGTGTCGTGGGCCTGGGGGATGGTCTGTCTTTCCCTGGAGTGGATCTATCTGTGGATCATGTGCATCATGCAGAGGGTGTTGCACCCTGAGGTACAGATGCTGGTGATTAGCATGGCAAATGTGAGTGACGAATCCATGATGTACACCATCTTGAGTGTGTGGGCACTGGGTGCATGTGCAGGGCTCTTACGGGTGGGACACAAGCAGTTGACCCACCTGTAAGGGGACAATCCTCAGATGATTACCTCAGTCCTGTACAAGTCCAGCCTCAGGTGGCTGATGTTCAGCCATTCATCAATGGATCTCATGCCTTCTTGAATGTTGGAACTGGCAATGGCTGCGTCTTTGGTGAGGGTGAGGAGCACCTGGCTGTCAATGGCATACGAGCTGATGATGAGGTGCTGTGCGCATGTGATGCTGGAAAGGGGGACCTCGACACATTGAAGATTGACACGCTGAGAGATGATACCTGGGCCATGTGCCAGATGATGCCACTATACTACATGCTGAAGGCTTGAGTCCCACTCCCATGGCCTTGCTGGTGTACGGAGCCGGTGGGGAGTAGGAGGGACATGACCTGGTTGGTGTGACAGGGCCTGGAAGGCGGGGCAGCGCTGTGTAGGCAGTTGGAGTTGCACACTCATCATGCAAAGGTGTCGTGTGTGCGCCTAGGGTATGCCTGAGAGCAGGCGGTAGCTTTTCGGATGGACAATGCTTGGAGGGTGGCTGCAACATCAGACTGTAGTGTGATGTGGGTCATGTAAGGACATGAGGGTCGTGCAATGTGCATGTTGCATGTGCTGACGGTCCAGCCTTTGGCACCGCGTGGGCGCAACAGTGGCACAGACAAGCTGATGACAGCCAAATGAATGGGTGGAGGGAGGAAGGGAGGAGCATCTTTGAGGTGTGTGTGTTGCCGAATCTGTAAACTTTGTGTGCCCTTGCTGCAGGGGCCGCAGCAGCAGGCGGCATGTCCTGGAAACTATGCCACAAGTTGCACACAAAGACAAGGATGTCAGAAAGGACTACTGCAACAGGCGTATGTAAAGGAAGGAGTGTCCGGTTTCCCATGGCACACCCAGAGACAATGGATGCACAATCACCAAAGATGACTGACACCGGATCATGAAACTGAAGGACGAGCTGTGCACAGGATACACACCCTCAGCAGGTGTTGACGGCCCATTGTGGTCACCAACATGCCCAAATACATGCACAACAATGGACATCATGCACAATAGAGATTCTAATCCCTGAAGAACTGCATGCATGTTGCTAAACTACACATAGACTCATATGCACAATCTTTGACAACTATGCCATAGATGCCGCATGCAAAGTGGCAAGAGACCTGCATTGACAGAGATGAGGCACCTTGGAGGGTGAGGAACACCTTTATTACTCAGGTTCACACCTAGGGAAATGCATCAATATGAACAGACTCGCAGGTAATTTGGCTGAACATGTGGGACCTACACTGGACACCCCCTTCACAACACAGATGCTGTAAATCCATTGAACTGGCACTGTGGCATTGTTCCCTGGCCTCATTTGTATTTATCTAAAGTGTGCTACATGTGCCCATTGTACAGGCTGACCCCATTTTGCTTGTGCATCCTCACACTGGGCAGTGCCTGTGTGTCTATGTACAACTATCTGTTGATGGTTGATTGTCACAAATATGTATTGGCAGCCTCACGAGGTGATGTGGAGTACATTTAGGAATTCTTGATGCACATTTTAGTAAACCCAGATTAAGAGGTGTAACTTTTTGATCGGTCTCAATAACATTGTCTCAGGTATGGGGGGTTTGTGCGGGCAAGGCCTACATGTCCAAACCTTATGTCTCCTTGCCAGGTCTGACCTGTGTGTGATAATTGTCTGGACAGACACTCAACATGCAGTGACCCAGTCATGTTGTGCAGGGTTGAATGTTTGTGCTTTGCAGCATGTGTCAAAATTTAAAATACATGGCTCCTGCTCATCCATTTTTGCCACCAGTGTGTGGTCGAGATGCTACGTAGTTTGGTCTGTGTGTGCTGACATCTGTGTGGACATTCTTGCGTGCCATGAGGCTGTCTCCTCAGTGCAGGTGCTCCTTATCCCAACACATTGCAGGCCCATTAGCTAATGCATTGTCCTGTGTTTGGACATGTGTGCCACACCACGTGACAGGCAGTGGGTCAGATGTATTGCCAACTGTGTCATCATGGTACGGATGGCCATGTGACAGGTGGCATGATTCAAGTTGTTAGTCAAGAAGTATTGTACCTTGGCACTCACTACACTTGTCAACATGTCTCAATTTTTCATATACTTCACTTTGCTAGTTTGTTGTGAAGGACAATAATGTGCCTGCATGACAGATGTCTCCCAGGGAAGTGCAAAAGAAAGTACATTTACACTTTCCGTGGACACGCTGGCACATTTTAAAGAAAGGCACAGTTCGATTACCACTTGTTTTCTGATTATACATGTCCATGTTCACACAGTGTGTTTGCATTTGAGTAAGTCCTTGGTTGTTGCTGATACCAACTTACGAGTGTCAAGTCATCCAGATGCCTTCAGAGCATGTGTACGGCCCGTACCACCATTGTAGTGGTGATGTAGATGTACGCGCCGTACCCACGCCCTCAGAGCGTGTTTACGGCCCGTACCACGCGTACCCCTACATCACCACTCCAATGGTGGTACGGGCCGTACCCACGCTTTGAGGGTGTGGTTACGGGCCGTACCACCATTGTAGTGGTGACGGGTACGCGGGGATTGATGGACATGCCCCCCAAAGTGACCAGACCCTGGAGGTAATGTATGGACAGTATATGGTATTTTTAAAATTAGGTAGAGGTTATGTTTCCTGCCCCTCGCCCCACCTTTGCCCCTGGGTGTTGTGCTGACCTTCTGCGGCGTGCGCGACGGTTTCAGTGCAGCAGGTCGTAGGCTAGGAGGGCCGGGATGACACGTAGGATGGGGTTCATGGCTGTCCGTCGCGTACCGCTGCTCCTTCTTCACATCGTCCTCAATTTCCCGGGAGTTTTTGGCTGCCGTAAAAAATTATCCGTGCGGAGTGACGTAGGCACGAATCGTACTTGCTGGTCCGTAAAACGCTGCCTGACTCCGTCCAGACGTCACATACGCGATGTCCCGGATAGGAATTGTGGGTAATTTTTTCGTCGCACGTAGTGTTTTACGAATCGTACGGAAATGGTATTTTTGTACGAATCGTACTTGCTGGTTTGTAAGGAGCATTTCCCGGGTACGAGTCGTACGGAGAATACGCTCCGTACGACCATTCGTACCCGGGTTTTACAGGATCGGAATCGGCACCTAAATGTTTGCAACAAGCATTGATACACAATTGCAGAAATAAACAGTTGAGGGTCTCAATCAAACAACGAAAATGTGTGTGGAGAAAGAACCTTAGTAGTAACTGTCTTGTCAGTCTCTAACCCCCCCACCCTTCCTACCACGAACCCCACCCCCTGTCTAGTTTCTAAGTGAATTTCTCATGTCTGTCCCCAGGTATCTCATCAGTGGGGCCATTATCAGACAAGAGGTGGATGTCATTCCCGCCGAAGGAAGCGACGAAGGACAGCTACTCACATGCACTGCCTCCCAATTAGTCTTCGCTTGGTAATCGGCTTCCGGTAATGGGGGAGCATCTGATATATTTGTGTGGAGTTCAGCCATGACTGCGTCCCAGCTACCCACCAATGGATATTTGTGGAGCCCCCTGGCATCCTCTCTATGTAGTGCGACGCTCTCTGCTTGGGCCAAGTTGATAAGCAGCCCCATCCAGACTCTGAGGTGTGGAGGGTCAGGTGATTTCCATCTGCATGTGTTCAGCTGATTAGCTATGATTAGACCCTTATCTATAAAGTGAGACGTGACTTGGTGCTTTTTGCCTCACCGGTATAGGCCGAATACACACACCTCCCATGTATGAGAGATAGCTCTCCAAGTACAATTCACCAAATGGGCTTGGACCCCAGGCCAAAAGCGCTGTAGAGGCGCGCAAGCCCAGAGCACATGCATGGCATTGCATTCATCAGCCCGCAACCGGAGTATGCGGTGTCTGTACAGTGAATGTATCTGTTGATGTTGGCTAGAGTAAGGTAGGCCATGTGTATGATGTACAGTTGAATCAAGCGAAAGCGGCATTGCGAGGTATGCAAATTGGACCCTCCAATATAGTGAACCACTCCCTATTCATACAGGGACAGGAACACGAAAGGGCAACCTACCATTGTGTGTGCAGGGATGAAAGTGGTGGAGCTACAGAGAGGTGGCAAGCCAGCGCACCAAGTGCATGCACTGGCCCATGACATGTATGCACTCTATAGTTAGATGCATAGGTGGTTCATGGGTCATGTCTCCCAATTTCTGTTCTAGTGCTCCTATGAGTGATACGTGGAGAGGAAACTGACCAGGAAGGTTATTGTCCTCTTCCATCAGCAGCTCGTAGGGCAGAAGATCACCATCTCTATATAGATCGCCCATCGTCTGGACTTCCTCAGCAGTCCAAGCAGTCAGTTACGATACAGTGGTGAAGCGCTGGCCGCACAGTGTGCCCAAGAGTGTCAAGGCTGGCATGTATGGCATAGTCTGCCGTATAAGGTAGAGACTTCATCTTAAGAAGCGATGTGCCACCAATAGAAGCTCTGGCCTGGGAGGTAGCGGTCAGGCATGAGGGAGGAATAGCTGGGAAATGCTCCCCAAGGTCCATGCTGGCAGAAGCGTGGCAATATTCACTAAATGTAATGCAGGAAGCCATCTCTGCACCCATTAAAGTTAGGACACTAAATAACATTGTTCAGGTTGGGTACTGCCTAATCCTCAGAGGCTGTAGGTTGATAAAGTTTATAGAGTGCTACGTGGCATCTGGAAGTGTTCCAAATAAAGTTTCTGATCTCCCTGTCAAAGGCCCGGAAAAAGGAGGTGCGTATGTACAAGGGCAAGTTGACAGAATAGTACAGGAGTCGGGGAATATGATGATCTTGAACAGTTCTACTCGCGACGGATAGAGGTAAGGTCTTCCAGAATGTCATCTGGGTCCTCTGCATAGTGACCGCTTGCTTCTGGTTAATGTCGAGGAGATCGGTAGATGAATGATAATTATGAATGCACAAATAACAAAATGTGCTGGGTTGCCAAACAAGGGGTGTAGAAAACAGGTAATTGTTCCGGCCAAGGGTGGCCAAAGCAAATGGGAAAATGCTGGTGCGTGTGAGGGGGGGACAAAGTACGAGCAATGGGTACGAACCCTCGTGAACAGACGCTGGTGGTGTCCTGTTGGCAGGAAGGGCAAATGCAGAAAGACGAGGGAGCATGTGCAAAACTGACATCAGAAAGCATAACAGTGTAAAAAAGAACTATGAATACAGACGTGCAGTACGACAACTGAGAACCCGCCAAAACCAATCTGAAGTTAACCTTTAGGTACTGATCAAAAACTCATTGTAAGGGCGGTCAGTTCAGATACAAGAGGCGGTTAATCCCTTTAATGCAATCAAATGCAAGTGTCTATACAGTGTAATGGGCTATTTTAAGGTAGGTCATCTGCACCAATGCTTCATGTGGAAAAAGAAGGATTAATACAAGCCATTAAGAGAAGGGGCATAATGTTTTGCCTTGCCAGGTACTTGTGGGGTACAATAAATTAAGGTGAGACGTGGATGATCATATATCACACTGCATGTGATAGTGGAATAATAGACAAGGTACAGAGCATTTCAAATGATGTCATTTGCAGTTTTTTTTTAAACCAGATTTTATTGAGTTTCAAGGTATTTGCATCACATCTTTACACATTGGTGTCAATTATGCATTCTTATCTTCATGTAAGTTGGCTCTTTTAACAGTAACTTAGAACTATTCCTTCCCTCCCCTCTCCCCTATCCCCCTTTTGAGTTGCACTCGCATTTGCTGGTCCTCTATTCAGGTAATGGTCATACATCCCGAGCTTCTTCAAGTCCCTTGCGATTACAACTCTTCATTTAGCAGAGTGAATGCTCTCAGCTCTCATACTCTCTTTGCTGTCTTCCCCTCTCTCGGCAGGTGTTGCGGGCAGTGGTACTTCTTCCCTGTACTCTCCTTGTCCATTATCTACTAGGTCCCCTTCTAGCCCTTCCCATGATCTTGCCCTATCCATATTCGAGTAAGTTATCTGCGAGGCTCGAATGTCTTGTTTCGTATGTGAGGGTGTCAGTCTGTTGCACCGCCCTGTGTCTCTCCATAATAATCTTCTCTTAATCAAGCACAGACTTAGGGGCCGAAGACCAGTGTGATCCAGAGCGGCGACTTCCGGTGTGCGCCCAATCCACAACAACGCTAGGTCTCAATGCTCCAGTAGTGTGAGGATCGTAGGTTTCCATGCAGTGCCAAGCCTCATCAAGTGAGCCGAAGAAATGCTTGATTCTGCTCAGAACCACATAGAGGCACAGCAGTGAGTATTTCATCTCCTATTCACGGAGGCGCGCTTTACTGACAGAATGGTGCTCCGTTGTCATTGGACTGTGATAGTATAGTCGGTAAAGAGGATTGCATGTGTATTGTTCACCCTAATCTCTAGAGGTTTTCTGGGCTCACTTAGGCTTGTCACGGGCACGGAATTAGAGCAACTAGAGTACCACTGGATGAGTATTGGAGCCAGACGGGGGACTCAGTCCACCCATTCAATAGTGAAGTATTGTGAGAAGGTGTGCAGTGGAAGCAGTTCCAGCAGTCACTGCTCCACATATTGCACAATGTTTCTGCCCTCTGTCCCCTCAGGGAGAACCACAATCCGAATATTGTTTATCCTTGATCTTCTCTCAGCAGCACAAACCAGGGCCCCCGGAGCCAGAGAGGCACTACAGGATACCAGGGGTCTTGCAGGGCTCAACTGAGTCTCAGTGCGCTGCCAATATTAATTGTCCACCCAGGCAGCCACCGACACCATGCCACTAGATACTATCTGTAACAGCAGGGGGCCATCTAGCATGTCGGTCACAAAAATGTATAGTGGCTCCCTGGTTTAGGGCAGTGACAAAGGCCCCCACCGAGGGCCAAGATGTGACTGCAGGAATCAGGCCCTAGTCACTCCTCACTTTCACCCCACTTGGCACCAGTAGCAAGGATGTCCACCAAAGATGACCAGGAACTGAGGAACTAGTAGTGACAGTGCGTGCATGGTTGATCGCGAACTGCAGGTGCCCATTCAATAGGGAAGTATTGTGGGAGGGTGTGCAGGGGAAGCAATTCCAGCAACCACTGCTTCACATAGTCACAGTGTTTCTGCCCTCTGTGCCCGCAGGGAGACTCACAATCAGAGTATTGTTTATCCTCAAACTTCCCTCAGCAGCACAAACCAAAGCCCCCAAAGCCAGAAAGGCACTACAGGATACCAGGGGTCTTGCAGGGCTCAACTAAGTCTTAGACTGCTGCCAATTATAATCATCCACCCATGCAGCCGGGCCAATCCATGCCACTGGATACTAGCTGTAGCAGCCGAGGGCCATCTAGCATGTCTGTCTCCAAAATCTATAATGGCTCCTAGGTTCAAGGCAGTAACAAAGGACCCCACCGAGAGCCAAGATGTGACTGAAGGAACCAGGCCCTAGTCACTCCTCACTTTCACCCCAATTAGCACCAGTAGCAGGGATGTCCACCACAGAGGACCAGGAAGAGTGGAACTAGTAATAACAGTGTGTGAAAGGTCAATTGTGAACTGCAAGAGCCTGGGTCCAAACTAATCTTCATGTCTCCACCTCTAGCAGTGGCACCCACAGCCCCAATCCAGTCCACAGCACCCCTACTCTCAGGCGCAGTGGTGGGAAGCCCAACAGTTCAGGGGTGGCAGACCAGCTCTAGCAGGCACGGGACCACAATTAGCAGCCCCGTGGGTAGGCCTAGGCCCGATACCACCTCCGGGCACCTCACCTCACAACAGCCAGTTGAAGGGGAGAGAGTAGTTAAAGGGAAGGCAGGAAGAACAACGGCCCTGCAGCTTCCGGGGTCACTCACCCCAAAAGGGACTCTTAGGCAACAGCTCTCTTCTCTGCACACATCACAGCTGCAGTCCTCTCAGTCCTTGAAACCCCAGCCAAGGCCACAGGGGGAGCTGGTATGCAGGGAGGGCCCCCTCTAGTCAAAGCCCTAAGAGCCACTCTCCTGTGCTCACCTCACATCCCAGCCGCCAAGCCTAGGCCCAGCGTTGCCCTCGGGCATGCAGCAACCGCAACAGCTAGGGATAATGCAAGCTGCTCTCAGGTTACATTCAGCAGGTCCAAACATCTTCTGATATTCCCCAGGTGCAAAAAGTGTTCAGAAGTGGGTGCCTGGCGGTACCACATTTATGTATGGCACCAGCTAGTTGGGGGTGACTCCTTGGCACTCCCTAACCAATGGGGTTAAAGTTCCCAGAGCCAACCCTCCCCACTTTTTAGTAGTTCCTATCTGCTCCTTGCCCTTATCTGGGTCATGTTTGGACAGAATATTAAAAAAAATATATTGTGAGACAAAAATAGCGTATCAAGAATCTCGGGCCATCAAAAATATTGTTGACAGGAATCTTGAAGGTAAAAATATCATTTTAGTACTCGTTTTAATATAAGTGTAAAAATATTGATGAAGTAAATATTGTTGTATGTAATATTATTTGTAAGTTTTAATTAGTTTGTAATTTATTGTACTGTGATTTATTTGATCTGTTTTTATATATGTGTTTTTAGTTAGGTGTCTTTTTTAGTTATGAAAATGTTGAAATTTGTATATTTAGATGTGTTTATGTATATAAATAAAATGCTCACAATTTTTTTTAGTAGTGGGATATTGGGTTTTTGGGAAAAAGGGTGGGCAGATTTTAAAAGAATCAGCTATTTTGAAGATGTGCAAATTAATAATATTGAGTTTTTAGATTTTATTTTGTAATGTTTTTACACCTTTTAATTAATGTATATATTCTTGTCAAACAATTTTATTTCAAAGTCAAAAAATTCAAAATCTATAGTTACATTATCATTAAAATAAAATATGTAGATTTTTTGTGAAATGTTTAATTTAAAAAAATAAATAAATTGTGAAAATGTTTATCTATTTTTAATTTTTATTTTAAATGTATATTTTTTATTTATACCTTTTTTCATTTATTCACATCTTTTTATATTATATAGGTGCGATTCCGATCCGGGAAAAAAAAATTGCGTACGAATCGTATCCGTATATTTTCACGTACGAATCGTACAAGTACCGTACAAACTGCGAAGTACGATTCATACGTGAAAAATACATACGAATTGCGTCGGGAAAATGGTCCGAGAGGGAGTCGTAAATTTTTACGTACGAATAGCGTTGTGAAAAGTGTCCGATAGGGAGCCGGACATTTTTACGTGCAAATCGTAAAACAGAAGTCCAAGCGCGCGAGTACGATCCGTACCGCCCGTCCGAATACACAACCGCATGTAAGAGGCCCCGTACGGAGTGAACGCTGTAGCCTACATGTACGCGGGTAAACTTGTGCCCGGATACGAGTCGTACAGCCCCCCTCACCCCACGCATGTCAGCACCGTACCCCCGTATGTCAGCACCGTACCCCCCTCCGCACTGTACCCCAACACCGTAGCACAGCCCCGCACCTGTACGGGCCGCACCCCAGGCCCGTCTCCCAGCCCCGCACCTGTACGCCCCGTACCCCAGGACCGTACCCCAGACTCCCACCTGTACATGCCGCACCCCAGGCCCGTCTCCCAGCCCCGCACCTGTACGCCCCGTACCCCAGGACCATACCCCAGTCCCCCACCTGTACGTGCCGCACCCCAGGCCCGTCTCCCAGCCCCGTACCTGTACGCACCGTACCCCAACATCGTAGCCCAGCCCCGTACCTGTACGCACCATACCCCAGCCCCGTACCTGTATGCACCGTACCCCAACACCATAGCCCAGCCCCGTACCTGTACGCACCGTACCCCAACACCATAGCACAGCCCCGCACCTGTACGCACCGTACCCCAACTCCGTAGCACAGCCCGCACCTGGACGCGCAGCACCCCAGGCCCGTCTCCCAGCCCCGCACCTGTACGCCCCGTACCCCAGGACCGTACCCCAGCCCCTCACCTGTACGCGCTGCACCCCAGGCCCGTCTCCCAGCCCCGTACCTGTATGCACCGTACCCCAACACCGTAGCCCAGCCCCGTACCTGTATGCACCGTACCCCAACACCGTAGCCCAGCCCCGTACCTGTACGCACCGTACCCCAACACCGTAGCACAGCCCCATACCTGTACGCACCGTACCCCAACACCGTAGCACAGCCCGGCACCTGTACACACCGTACCCCAACACCGTAGCCCAGCCCCCTACCTGTACGCACCGTACCCCAACACCCTAGCACAGGCCCGCACCTGTACGCACCGTACCCAAACACCGTAGCACAGCCCCGCACCTGTACGCACCGTACCCCAACACCGTACCCCAGCACCCTCACCCAGCATCGCGTATGTACGGACCTTACCTACACGAAAAAGACTCGTACAGAACCAGGACACTGTAAAACAGCACAAGGAGGGTCAATTTGACTCGCACAACACCACAAAACACGTCAACATGACAAAATACATCTCTATGACTGACCTGGCACATCCAAACAGGCAAACAGAGGCCCTAAACCACAACCACCTCTTATAACACACCCACCACAAATTCAAATACAGCCACACCCACAAATGGACCAATAAAAACGGCCCACACACACAACCCATGAGCCTTTGCAACAGACCCACTGCTGACAGACATCACAGACAAACAAATGCACCTTAATTACACCTTAACTACACCTTAACTTACACACCTTCACACAACCTCCTTCACAAACACCCCCTCTTCACCTTCACACACACACCGTCACATTCACACCCACACACCCACAACCATCCACACCTACACCCCACACCATGCCCACAGACAAGAATCCAAAGTTCACAACGGCGGAGCTGGAGCTCCTTGTCAACGGAGTCATCAGAGTCGAGCCACAGCTGTTTGGAACATTTGTCAGACAGACCAGCATAGCCCAAAAAACCAGCCTGTGGCAGGGGATCGTCGATAAGGTGAATGCTGTTGCGCCCATCCGAAGGACCAGGCATGAATGCCAAGCCAGGTGGTACGATCTGCGCAGTGCAGTCAAGAGGAAAATGAACCAGGAATACGCCCAGAGTAACATCACTGGAGGTGGGCTGCCCCGCAGACCCGTACATTACCATCCCTGGGAGGAGAAGGCGATGGCCACGCTTCCGCCGGTGGGAGTACACAGAGTCGAAGGAGTCGCAGAGCCTGGTGAGTACACAAGGAACTCACGTAACATGGGGGGAATGGCATCCACACCACAAATACACCAAATGCTCGCAACTTCCCCCAAGCCCTCACCGCACACAACCACACCCAAAAACCACGCTCATGCCACTAACGTCTCCATGCCCCATTCACAAATAAAGGCAATGCCATGTCCCAGGCCACCCCAACCACAAACCCAAGACTGGATGTCCGGGATGCTGGGAGGGAGGGGCTCACACAACACATTGTGCAACTCAGAACCAGACACCAATGCCCACAGCCCATATGGCCTAGGTACATACCCATGCACCATGCCCAATGCACAGGGACTGGCAAAGTACTGACAAGGTAGCTGACACTTGGCCCTGCTGTAGGCAGCACAAGGCCCTCCTGTGACCACTGTACACTCAAACAACAACTCCACTAGCTCACATACCCAGCACAGGAACTCACACACACTGTCATGCCAGCATGCACCATGAGGGGACAGACACATCACCTGGGAGACCCAATGACAAATCACACTACACCCAACAGCAGGCCCAGTCACACACCCCTCCTCACACAAACACACACTCCCGGGGCAGGCAACGGATTTACCCACTCTCACAATGGACATGTGACACAACAAGACCAATCCATAGCCAAATAAGCATACCAGCCAAAAATCTACTGGCAAACACTCAGGAGCACATACCAATCTGTCCCCTGCAACATACCCATCCACAACTGTACATTGAGAGGAATGCTAGGCACATCCAACCACCTGGAGGAACTGTGACTACTTGAATATGTATGAAACATGGATGTGGCATGAAACAGCATTAACATTGTCTCTCTCTCACACACAGGGCAACGTCATCGACCTCCCCCCAACAATGGGGGGGAACAATCACAGTCCCAGGCTCAGCGTGAAGACGATCCCACCGGCAGCGACAACTCCCACCACTCCGTGGATGACCCCGACCAACCTGGCCCCTCTGGTGCACAAGCCCCTGCAGCACCTGCGTCAGGTACATCTGTGCCAACCACCACCCCCATTCCTGCCACATCCCAGGAGACACCCAGGAGCCCCGCTCGCACTGAACAACATAGCCAGTCTGACCAGGAGGGACAAGGTTCTCCGGGCACCCAGGAGGAGGCAGACGACCACGCTAATGCCATCCCTCAGGGGTCCCGTAGACCTGATGTGCCCACAACGGCAGGCCAGGCTCGTGTGGGCAGGGGTGGTGGGAGTGGAGGCAGGCGGAGGCGAGAACCTGACCAGCCAGCTGAGGGAACCGGTATGGCACACATGCGCCACATCCTGGACACATACCGGCGTGACACCAGGGGCATCAGCCAGGTTGTGTCGAGCCTCACAGACATCAAGGGGACCCTCGATGAAATGAAGAACCTGCAGGCCGAGCAACATGCCAGTCAACAACAACACCAAGGACGGATGGAGGCAAGACTGGCTGAGCTCCTGGCGGTGCAAACGGACATGAGCCGTTCACTCCGTCGGATCGCCGACAACATGGGCAACCCTCCCTGTGCCACCAAGCGAAGACCACCACCAGCCACAGGGAGGGAGGAGGAGCAGGATTCGTCCGACGGAGCATCACAGACATCGTCAAGGCCTGCATCTGTGGGTCCCCCCAGGAAGGTGGGTCGTCCACGGAAAAGACCGTGAGAGTCAGCGGACCATCTACATCTCCCAGGTCACCTGGCCTGGCACCTGGACCTCTGCCGCAACAGCAGCACCTCACCCAATGACATTCTCTGCCACATGGACTTGCTAGTCACAGTCTGACCAATGATGACCAACACTGTGGTCTGGACTCTGATGACTCCAACTGACAAGGATGCCATCTCCCCCTGTGAACTTTGGATTCTATGCACCCGGTGGAGCACCTTAGCACATCTACCGAAAGACTCACCCCACCAAAAATACATTCTTTTTTTCTTGTCATGAGATGTTGCTGTCATTTGGCATTAGTCCACAACATATGTGTGTGTAAATGTCTAACTATGCCTGAGTGTTGAACCAACTCTACCCATCCATACCCTGGGAACTGAGTATGGTACAGGACACACATGGGTCACAAGTTATCATTCAATGCAGACATGGAGCACAATACTCACCTGTGATGGCCTCAAGCTGCTGAGGGGGTGCTAGGTAAACTGTGAGGACACACCTATTTGGAAGAGTAACATTAAGGTATAGAGGTCATGCCTGATTTGGAGGTTCCCGGGAAGGGAGTCCCAAGTATGTGTTCCCAGGTGGGAGAACTATGTCCTGCATGCAGGAGTACGGTGGGTCTGAAGAATGGTGGCCAGATCAAGGTTGGATGCACGGAAATGGCACTACGGGGTCTCGGATGACAGTGGTACAAGGTTAGTTTTGGGTCAGGGTTGTGGCCTGCCTCCTGAGTGTGGGTGAGGAGTCTGAAGGTCATCCTGCAGAACACAGTGATCCATTGCAGCTATCTCTGATGGACGGTGATGTGGCTGGGGCGCGGGATGTTGACGCTGAGGTGTGCAGATGCAGCCTGGATGTGGACAAGTGTCCCTGGATTTTGGATGTGGCTGCTCCGTAGAGGGCAGGGCAGTATTTGACACGGATGTTGTCGTGGACCTGGGGGATGGTCCGTCTTACCTTGGAGTGGATCTATCTGGGGATCATGTGCATAATGCTGAGGGTGTTGCAGTGTGAGGTACAGCTGCTGGTGATTACCATGGCAAATGTGAGCAAGCAATCCATGATGCACAACATCTTGTGTGCGTGGACACTGGGTGCCTGTGCGGGGCTTCTGTGGGTGGGACACAAGCAGTTGACCCAGCTGTAAGGGGACAATCGTCAGATGTTGACCTCAGTCCTGTACAAGTCCAGCCTCAGGTGGGTGCTGTTTTGCCATTCATCTATGGCTCCCATGCAATCTTGAATATTGGAACTGGAAATGTCTGCGTCCTTGGTGAGGGTGAGGAGCGCCTGGCTGTCAATGGCATACAAGTTGATGATGAGGTCGTGTGCGCATGTGATGGTGGATAGGGGGGTCCTGGACACATTGTAGATTGACACGCTGAGAGATGATACCTGTGCCATGTGCCTCACGACGACAGCATACTACATGCAGAAGCCTTGAGTCCCACTCCCATGGCCTTGCAGGGGTATAGAGCCAGTGGGGAGTAGGAGGGACATGACCTGGTGGGTGTGACAGGTCCTGGAAGGCGTGGCATCGCTGTGTAGGCAGTCGGAGTTGCACACTCATCATGCAAAGGTGTTGTGTGTGCGCTCAGTGCATGCCTGAGAGCAGGCGGGAGATGTGTGGATGGACCTTGCTTGGAGGGTGGCTGCAACATCAGACTGTAGTGTGATGTGGGTCATGCAAGGACCTGAGGGTCGTGCAATGTGCACGTTGCATGTGCAGACGGTCCAGCCTTTGGTACTGCGTGGCCGCAATTGTGGCACAGACAAGCTGAAGACAGCCAAATGAATGTGTTGAGGGAGGAAGGGAGGAGCCCCTTTGATGTGTGTGTGTTGCCAAATCTGGAAACTACGTGTGCCCTTGCTGCAGTGGCTGCAACAGCAGGCGGCATGTCCTGCGAACTATGCCACAATATCCACACAAAGACTAGGATGTCAGAAAGGACTACTGCAACAGGTGTATGTCAAGGAAGGAGTTACCGGTTTTCAATGGCACACCCATAGACAAAGGATGCACAATCACCAAAGATGACTGACACCGGATCATGAAACTGAAGGCCGAGCTGCGCACAGGAAACACACCCCAGAAGGTGTTGACGGCCCGTGGGGGGGGACTAACATGCCAAAACACATACACAGCCATGGACATCATGCACAATAGAGAATCAAATACATGAAGAACAGCATGCAGGTTGCAAATCTACACATAGACTCATATGCACAATCCTTGACAACCATGCCAGAGATGCCGCGTGCACAGTGGCAAGAGACCTGCATTGACAGAGATGAGGCACCTTAGAGGCTGAGGAACACCTTTATTACTCAGGCTCACACCTATGCAAAAGCATCAACATTAACAGACTCACAGGTCTATTGGATTAACATGTGGGACCTACACCGGACACCCCCTTTGCACCACAGATGCTGTAAATCCATTGTACTGGCACACAAGTGAAGGGGTTGAGCCAAACATCCCGTGCTGCACACGGAGAGGCTGCAATTCCCCATTGAGCATCATATGGGGATGTCCTGCAATATGTCCACCCGTAGCCTCCCGTATGTTTCCAAGGGAAGTTGTACACACATTGATGCCTTCATCACAAACCACAATGCCATAACAGATGACTGTCACGAAGTGTGACTATCAATTCATGTGAGTCATGCCACATGTCATGTGCCCCATGGTGAGTCGACATGTATGCATAGTAACAAAACCTGCACAGGAGCAGTGCCCACACATTACAAACAACTACCACACCCAAAAAGCCTTGCTGCAATCCTTACCCAAAGGAGACTTTTCACCATGTCCGTGCATGTAACGCTGATTCAGCACACGTTGCATTACTCATGAGGAATAGCAGGAGACAACGATGCCACGAGCAGACAGCATGTGCATCTACCTGGGAATGAGAGACACACAAGAAGTCAGGAAAAACATGGTCATCCACATGCATGGTCATGTACTCTACATTAATAAGGTTGACACCATGCTAGTTGTCAATTGAGTGTGTCAGCTAAAATGTGTGGAATGACATCAGCACTCGAGTGACACATCAGCACACACCTCAAAGTCACTTAGCATACAGTCAGCTGGAAACACACATTGCAACACATGCCACACAAGGCTCCAAGCGTGCACACTCAGACACAGGGACTCACCATTATGAGAAGAAGTTGCGTATGAGCTGACTCCGGATGTCCTCCTCCTCCTCCTCCTCCTCCTCCTCCTCACTTGCCTCGTGACCAAGGCCGTCATCCTCCACGGGTGAATGTTCCTGCTCATCGGTATCCAGGATGAGTGGCACAGCTTTCTCCACTGCCATGTTGTGCAGCATGCAGCACACGAGGAAGATTTTGCAGACCTTCACCGGTGCATATGGGAGGGACCCGCCGGTCTTGTGGAGGCACCAGAATCAGTTCTTCAGGAGGCCAAAGGTCCTCTCTATCACTCGCCTGGTCTGCCCATGGGCGTTGTTGTAACGGTGATCTGCAGCTGTTCTCGGGTTGTGGAGAGGCGTCACCAGCCATGGCATGTTGGGATAGCCAGAGTCCCCTACATGGAAACATCATGTAAAGAAGTGGGTCAGGAGATGCCGTCACATACTAAGATACCTCTGAATACTGGACAAACAGAGTCTACCCACCAACAAGACATGCTCGTTCGTTGTGCAGCTGCAGCATCATTTCTGGCACCCTGCTATGCCTCATGATGTAGGCATCGTGTGCTGACCCTGGAAAACGTGCACAGACATGGGAAACACCATGTTAGCAAGACACACCACAAGGGCATTAATGGAGTGGTAATGTTTACGGTTATGAAAGGCTACCTCCTGTGCCTGTGGTGGTACCAAAGCCACATGTGTCCCATCAATGGACCCAATTACATGGGGCATCACTCCCAGGGCATAGAACTCACCCTTGATACCTGTTAACTGCTCACGAGTTGGAAAATGGATGAATTCATCCAGGTGCTCCAACATGGCTTCTAAAACATCATGCAGGACACGGCTGAACATGGTCTGGGACATGCCACCCACATCAGCTATGGTCAATTAAAACGTACCGGTGGCAAAGAAATGTAGGGCTGACATCACCTTCATCTTGGGGGTCAGCGCAGTCAGATAACTGTGTCGCGGTTGGAGGTGTGGTGCCAGCCTGTTTGTCAGGTCCACAATTAACTGTTGGGGGAATCTGTAGTGGCGTATGCAGTCATGTTCCCTCATGGCAGCCAAGTCTGGCATTGGTCGGGGGAGAGGTGGTGCCCTGCAGAAATTTGGAAAGAATAACGAAGATTGAGTACATTACTACACCAATGTCAATGGACTGAGCACATGTTCAACAGCTAATACACATATGCTACATACAGAGTCTGGTCTGTGCAATACATCCTGCACAAGTATGCCAGCCAGGTGATACTCCTACCAAGAGCCAGCTACAAACGTGGATTGTCAAGGTCTACATGACATGCCATGAAAGTAGCTGTGGGCCAGTGTGAGTGAACAGCCAGACACATTACAGGAGTGACATACATCCACATATGTGCATTTGAAGGATGTCATCTCATACAGACAGCTGCCTGCAAGCTAGACGCACAGGTCACATGTCATGGAAAAAGGACAGACCACACACCTTGCCATGAAGGGGTACATGTCAAAAATGATCACACAGACATTGAGACTACGCAGATATGTCCTAAGCTCGCAAGTCCCTGTTAGATGCATACAGACACACGTTACGTGTTATTCCACATGTGTCCTGGTGTGCGTAATAGTGTGATATGGGCACCTACACACAGACACATGTTGGATGCAGCTACAGCAGATGCCGTTGACGGAACACCAACAGCAAGATCATGGGAACACATGACACACACATGACATAGTCACATCGTGGCACGCTGGTAGTGAGATGTCAGGTGTCATCATCCGTGTACCTGGCATCAGGGGACAGTTGCGGGTGTTGGGGACTGTGCCATGCCAGTGATGCAGTGCTTGACAAGTTTGAACTACATGCACACATGTAAAAGGTGTGAAGGGGAAGTGCGCCACATGGTGCCCCATCACACATGACATGTGTACACAGGTCATCACACAACAATTGGTTTAAAACATGCGGAGACATGTGCCAGCTCACTGCCTGACACACCTAGGCCCTACACATGATGCACTGCACTGACAATGACTTGATGTCCATCCTTGTGCGAGTCAGACACCTCCATTCCTTTCCTGTGCGCCTCCTATCACCAGTGTAAGCTGTGAAACGCACCGTACACACGCTCTGAGGGCGTGTGTACGGTCGTATCACTATATGGGGTTTGGGTTGGAGTATGCGTGTATGCACGGTCCGTACACACGTACGTGTACACACTGGTCCTATCCCTATGGTAGTGTTGCCGTAGGCATACGCCATAGAGATACGGGCCGTACCCGCGTGAGTACGGCCCGTAGCACTATGGTAGTGTTGGCGTAGGCGTACGCCATAGAGATACGGGCCATACCCGCGTGTGTACGGCCCGTAGCACTATGGCGTACGCCTATGGCAACACTACCATAGTGCTACGGGCCGTACTCACGCGGGTACGGCCCGTAGCACTATGGCGTACATCTACAGCAACACTACCATAGTGCTACAGGCCGTACCCGCGTGTGTACGGCCCGTAGCACTATGGTAGTGTTGGCGTACGCCATAGAGATACGGCTCGTACCCGCATCTGTACAGCCCGTAGCACTATGGTAGTGTTGGCGTAAGCATACGCCATAGAGATACAGGCTGTACCCGCGTATGTACGACCCGTAGCACTATGGCGTACGCCTACGGCAACACTGCCATAGTGCTACGGGCCGTACACACGCGGGTACGGGCCGTAGCACTAGAGTAGTGGTGCCCTAGGGGTACGTGTGAAACGCACCGTACCTGTGTGGAGATTTGAAATTTACAATGGGGACACATAAGGGACAAGTTTTAGGGCCTACATGCATGCTGGTTGTCATGGATACCCAGTTTGAAGTTCAAATTTTTCCATCATGTGGCCTGGAGAAAGCAGTTGGCCACAATATACATTGTTGCAAAGTGGTTGTTGACTTGACATGATGCTGCAAATTAGAAAAAATGCTAATGCTGTCACTGGTGTATGTTTAAAGGGATTGGAGGAAACGTAGGATGCAAAGGAGTCTGACCAATCACTCTGCACTCCTGTTACTGAAATCGGCCAGCAAGGCAGATATAAGTCAGGCAGAACACATGAGAGGGCACTTGCCTACACAACCTTTGATTCGACACCACTGCTGATGCTTGTGATTCCTCTGGCACCATGTCGCGGGCTGTGGAGAGGGCCCAGCCTTTCACCCAGGAAGAGAATGAGGCGTTGCTGGACGTCATCCTCCCACAGTTCCCCAGCCTGTATGGTAGACCAGGGGTGCAGGTGAGTGCTGACTCCGCTACCTTTGACTGTGCCCCTTCTTTTTGTGACTGGCACTTCTGGCATTGTGTCCAGGTGTGACAGACATGAAATGTTTTTTAGAGTGGGTCCCAGGGGGGGGGGATGGCTCATGTCTGTCATGCAGAGCATGATGTGGTTCATGTGTGCACTCCTCACTTGCATTGTGCTTACTGTGACATTCACTGCATGCTACATGGCACATTCAGCATAGCTAATCCTCTTGGCCCTTCTTGTTCTATAGTCCGGAGGTGATACAGTGTTCCCCCCGTGTGACAGGTGACTGTACCCACAGATGTGTGTGAGTTGAGTGGAGCTGTGGTGACAGTGTCCACATGATCTGGACATTGATGTGTGTGAATGTTCCTTGTCATGTGGGTGAGTGTCTGTTAGAATTCGAGTTCTCTGGTTGGCACAGGTAGGTACTTGTGACAAGCAGGGAACCTTTCCTCTAGTCAGGGTAAGGGGTTACACTCCTAAAATAACCCCTGCTCACCCTCTAGGTAGCTTGGCGTGAGCAGACAAGGCTTATCTCAGAGCGTTATAGGTTAAGCATTTGTGAACACACACAGTAACCAAGTGACAACACTACAAATGGACACCACACATGTATTTATATTAAAAATTAGGATTCTTTATATAGGATTATCACAAGACCATTAAACAATTAAAAATACACAATACGGTTGCTTAGTTGGTAGAAGATTGCTTAGTTTCTCTTAAGTTCTTAAATACGACACTTTAAGTCAATGTACCTTAGATGCGACACGCAGGGCAACGAAAGTGTTACAGCGATGCCAATGCGTTGAAGTTCTTGGTGCAAAAGAAATAAAGACTAGATCTTCCAGATGCGTTACGCTTCTCCGATGTTGCGAGAAGGCTCGACTTGATGCATCAGCTACAGCGGCGTCACCTTTGGCGAGATGCGACGGCAGCGGCCTTGGCAGCGGCACTCTTCTCCGACGTTTCGAGACGCTTCCGCTCGATGCGATGCTGCAGCGGCGACACCCCTTTCTGCGAGATGCGACGACAGAAGCTCCGACGGCGGCACGCTTCTCCGTGGATGCGAGGCGCTTTTCTGAATGCGGTGCAATGCGACAACTACGATGGCTGCGATGGCGACAAGCTTCCTCCTCGATGCGAGACTCTCCTCTCGATGTGGTGCAATGCGACAGCTACGATGGCTGCGATGGCGACACGCTTCTTCGGCGTTGCGAGACACTTCTGGAATGATGCGAGACGCTTCCGCTCGATGCGATGCTACAGCGGCGACACTCTCTGCGAGATGCGACGGCAACAGCTCCGACGGCGGCACGTTTCTCTTCCTTGCGTCGCGCTTCCAGCTCCTTGCGACACGCAGTCCCTCAGAAGGCCCAGCAACAGCAGTAGGCACTTCCAAAAGACTCTGGGAAGCTGGAGATGAAGTCCACTGGTCCTGGGACTTCGTTCAGGGGGCAAGCTCAGTTCAAACCCTTGGAGATCTTTTCAAAGCACAAGTTGAAGCACAGTCTTTAGTAGTTTTTCTCCTCTCCTTCAGCAGCAAGGCAACCACTGCAGGCCAATCCCCCAGGTCAGGGACAGTACTCCTCCTACAGCTTTCCCAGTTCCTTCTCTCTCCTCTGGCAGAGGTTCTTCTTGTTTCAGCAGGATCTGATCTAATTTCTTGGGAGCAGGGTCCCAATACTTATACCCCTAATTCCTTTGTTCCTCTGGGGTAGAGGGGCCTTTGCCCAGTCCAAACCAGTTCTTGATCACTCTGTTGACATGACTCTGCCTTTCTATTCAGGGTGCAGGGCAGAGACATCAGCCGCTCCGCAGGAGGCGGAGCCAGCATTGTGGTAGCAGAGCACAACCCTATTCAGAGCCCAGGTGTACTCCTCCCACCCATCTGACTGCCAATCTTCCTATTCACCACCAGGCTACCTAGCCCTGCCCCTCTGGGTTTCCCCAGCCCTGTCACTCACACAACCAGACAGGCAGATACACATCATAGCAGAGGCGGGCTGAAATAGTCAGGCAAGCAAATACCAACTTTCTAAAAGTGGTATTTGCAAACACAGAATATTAAAATAAACTTTACTAAAAGATGTATTTTATTATTCTGAGTTCAGGCATACTAAATTCGAATTTCTACCATGTTCTTTGGGTCTGTTCGGATTATAGGATGTAACAATTCTAACAGCCCATTCTGGCCTATGGAGAACAGGTAGCCTTACAATAGTGAAAAACGAAAATGGCTGTAATTCACTATTAGGACATGCCACACACATCAGGGCTTGTCCTACCTTATGCTTACAATGCACCCTGCCCTTGGGCCTACCATAGGGGTGACTAATATGAAGTTAAGGGAAGGTTTAGGGACGGGGAAGTGTGTGCACTTACCCAGTCAGCATGACAGTACCAGACTGCACGCAGGTTCTGCAATGGCAGACCTTAGATACATTTTACCAGGCCGCTTCTGTGGGTGGCACAACCAGTGCTGCAAGCCCACCAGCAGCATTTGTATTTACAAGCCCTGGGCACTCCTGGTGCACTTTACTGGGGTCTGACAGTAAACCAAATAAACCAATCATGGAATCCAACCAACATATACATTTTAAATAGGGAGCACTTGCACTGTGGCACTGGTTGGCAGTGGCACAGTGCTCTGAGCAGCTAACACCAGCAAAACACATGAGGCACAGTGACAAAAAGTGGAAGGGAGACTCACGCCAAGGTGCCAGGTCTAACAGTGTCTATGTGGAGTGTTGCACCACAGCTGCATGGAGGAGGCAACAGATCGACCCATCTGATGTGAGAAGTGATCCGTGCTGTGTGTCTGACTTGCTGGGCTAGCCCCACGCCTGTGACACCCCCCAGGCACGTGGCACATGTGCAGAGTGAGGTTTGTATCGGCTGTTGCCACTGGCAGGTGAATGATCTCTGCATGTGTGTGTCTGTGTAGTCTGCTGTTGTTGGGTCAGTGGCCTGGGGCATGTGACTGCTTGGAGGTGCTGGCCATCAGCTTTGTGTTGCTTGTGATGTCCAGTGTGTGCCATGATCAGGGAGTGTGTCGCACCCCTCATGCCACCTGTGTACTTTCAATGCCATGTAGTGCATTGGGGCTTCCACAGAGCCTAATGTCCCTATGACAAAGGTGCTATTCGTTGCCAGCATACTATGTCCTGTTCAACATATCAAAGATGTTCAAATGTGTGTCTCTGTGACATGGAGCAGGTGTAGTGATGTTGTCTCACTTTGTCATCCTCACAGGTAACCACCTACGAGAAGGGGGAGATATGGAAGCGGGCCGTCAGGGCCGTGAGATCTGTGGAGGGTCGCAGTCGGCGCCTAGCACAGGTGAGGAAACGCTGGCAGGACATCCGGTGCTGGACCAGGAGGATCGCCCGGGTCCTGCTGGGGGACTCACCAGAAGGCAAGAACCGCGGGCGCCGGCGTCTGACCCACCAAATGAAGCGTGTCCTGGCGGTGGTCTTCCCTGACATGGATAGGCGGTTACAGGCGATGCAGCAGCAGCAAGGGGGTAGGTACATGTGTGTTTGTTGTGTGTCACCAGCTTTGGGAAGTGCCCAGTCGCATGGATACACTGGCAGGGTTAATTTGTGCATTGCATTTCCTGTTCCCCAAAGTCATCCGCTGCTGTTCTTCCTCCTTTCCCCTCCTTGACATGTGTTCCCTGGTCTGTGTGTAATCACTATTGCACATGGTCATCTAGGCTGGCGGTTAATCCAAGTGCACATTGCTGTCTGCATCATGTGGGGGTGGGGTCGGAGACATGTGTTGTTACCTTGCCTGTGCCCTGTCCTGTTCAGTCATTTGGGGGTCCATATCAGTGGGCACTGATGCTGAGTCTCAACATAGGAGTGTGAGTGTTCACATGAACAGACTTGAAGCATGCATGACCGATGTTGTGGCCTCAGACATGATGTGCATGAGTGGGAGATATGCATAGTGCCGGGACGGTAGCTCATGTTACAGTCAGATAATTCCAGGTCCATGGAGCAGTGTGCCCACTTCAGTACCCTAAGACACCCTTGCCTCGGTATCATGTGTGTCATCCAACACTGTGCCCATTCTCAATGTGTTCAGCATAGTTTTCCCTCTGTGGCATTGTTCCCTGACCTCATTTGTATTTATCTAAAGTGTGCTACATGTGCCCATTGTACAGGCTGACCCCATTTTGCTTCTGCATCCTCACACTGGCCAGTGTCTATGTGTCTATGTCCAACAATCTGTTGAGGTTTTGTGTCACAAATATGTGTTGGCAGCCTCACGAGGTGATGTGGAGTACATTTAGGATTTCCTGATGCACTTTTTAGTAAACCCAGATTGAGAGGTGTCACTTTTTGAGCTGTCTCAATCACATTGTCTCAGGTATGGGTTGTTTTTGCGGGCAAGGACTACATGTCCATACCTTATGTCTCCTTGCCAGGTCTGACCAGTGTGTGATGATTGTCTGGACAGGCACTCAACGTGCAGTGACCCAGGCATGTTGTGCAGGGTGTCATGTTTGTGCTTTGCAGCATGTGTCACAAGTTTAAAAACATGTTTCCTGCTCATCCATTATTGGCACCGGTGTGTGCTCCAGATGCTATTTGGTTTGGTCTGTGTGTGCTGACATCTGTGTGGACATTCTTCGTTCACATCAGGGTGTCTCCTCAGTGCAGGTGCTCCTTATCACTTCAGGCCTATTAGCTAATGCATTGTCCTGTGTTTGGACATGTGTGCCACTCCACATGACAGGTAGTGTGTCAGATGTGTTACCAACTGTGTCATCATGGTACGGATGGCCATGTGACAGGTGGCATGTTTTAAGTTGTTATTCAAGAATTCATGTGCCGTGGCACTCACTACACTTGTCAACATGTCCCAATAGTTTATATGCTTCACTTTGATTTTTGTGAAGGACAATGATGTGCCTGCATGACAGAGGTCTCCCAAGGGAGTGCACAAGTACCACTTTTACACTTTTGTGGAACACGCTGGCACAATTAGAACATGGGCACATTTCAGACCAAAAGTTGTTTAGGATTTATACATATCCATGTTCCCACAGTGTGTTGGCATTTGGGTTAGTCCTTGGTTGTTGCTGAAGGCAACTTACCGGTGTCAAGTCATCCCGACCACCGTGGTGCCATGTATGTGTACTTCCTGATACCACATACTATGACTGTGTGACCTCCTTGTGTGACTTCTGTTATTCATGCACATGTGTGTTCTGTTCCACAGGTGGGACATTCACAGATTCCAAACATGTCAATTGTGTAAAGTTTTGTGCTTCCTAATGGATCAGATAGTATTACATTTGCTTTTCTACAGTACTCACAGGTCTATGAGTGTGGGGACCCCTTCAGCATTGGCGTCTGTTATTTGGCATTGGGTGCACCAATACAATTTCGTTCACAGTGACCAGGAGGTGGCATGCCGTCATGGTCTGCCTGTGCTCCACTGTTCACAGACACTAGCTTCTCTGTATAATTGGATATCCTCTGTATAATTGGATATCCTGGTATTTGCTGTGGTGTCCTGATTTTCATTATTTCAGGGGGCATGTTGGGTGAACCAACTCGGGAGTGCAGGGCTTACATATGTGCTGGGTATTCTAGATGTTCCTCGTGATGCTTTTCATGATATGCACTGTGACCTATTTAGTTTGGACTCATGGGTCAGATGTACACAGGTGACTGATTATTTGCTGTCTCTTCACCTTGCCCACAGCATCATTGGGGGACACCGAGGGAGACACCCGCACGGACGTGGAGGAGGGATCCAGCACCAGTTCCACCACACCTGGCGAGTCGGCAGCATCAAGTGGCACGGAGGGCGAGGGGAGTGCGGCGGAGGACCTGGGTACTACCACCACCGACTATGACGCAGACGGGTCCGAGGCTGAACTCCCTGAGGGGGCGGAGGCTGCTCCAACAGCTGGCAGCAGCACTGTAACTGTCACCGCCCCCTCCATTCCCATCACCGCCCTCCCACTTGCTAGGGTCCCTTCTGTCCGTGTAGGGCAACAACGTGTCTCCTTCATGCCAGGCACCACACCCCCTGCCCCTGTCTCCCCTGCTGCCCTCACTGCCGAGTCTGTGGACATTCAGCGGCAGTTGCAGGTTGGGCAGACATCGATCCTGACTGTCCTCCATGGCCATACCAGACTGCTGACACAGATGGTGTCGTACATGGAGGGCATGAAGTTATGAAGAAGGAGAGCACTCCCAAGGTTATCTGATAATAACTTCTCCGAATTAAATTTGTTAACTGCGGTGCAACAGTTATGTAGAAGTTTGTCCGCTTCTACCAAGTTAAGACTAGGTTAATGACAGGATGAGAACCTGTATATAGCTGTGCACTATTCACAAAGTGTCTACTCCGACACTATATACCTTTAGGCAAGTTATACATTTATTTATCAAGGTTACAACCTCTAATATTATGCAAAAGCATACCACTGTGTTCAATACAACTGTATTTCAATGATACTTGTCAATGAGCTTTACAATCAACATTAACAAAGTGAAAATTCTCAATGATTGTTGTACATCATATTTTCATGAACATGCGAATCATTTTGTTAAACATAAACAGATTTGTAACAACACTTGTACAAATACCCAATGCATTTCGGAACCAGCCGGTTCCTTCATCAGGGGCCAATCTGAAACAAAAATGAACATGTGCGGATCAATATCTAATAGAGGGCTCAATCTCATAATGGTCTGTTGATGCGCAAAAAAACTCATAATGTTACCTGTGTAAAAGTTCTGTGGGGTACAAGACATTCTAGACAAAGCACTATCATTGGGTTTGATTGATGAATCCACTAAACAGTTTCTCACTACTTTGGACCCCCGCAGACCCCATCTATATATGATACCAAAGATACACAAAAATCTGCAAAAAACCCCATTTAGACCTCTTGTATCAGGATGTGGGTCAATGTTTGATTCCATTGGAAAATACTTGGATCACTATCTCCAGAAGTTTGTACAAAACTGGTGGTCATATATCAGAGACACAACGGATTTTCTCACAAAACTTGATAACATCCAACCCAACATTCAACCATCTTGGCTATTTTGCACAATAGATGTTGTGGCATTATACACTTCAATACCCCACACGGCAGGTATGGAGGCTGTCGAATGGGCCATCTTGCAGAGAGAAGACATTGAAACAGACAAAGTGTTTTTATTACAGCTTCTACACTTTTGTCTACACCATAGCTACTTTCAATGGGATGAGAAGTACTACGCCCAGCTCTCGGGAACCTCTATGGGTTTTCCGGGGGCACCGTGTCGTACGCCAACATCTTTATGGCGATGTTTGAACAAGAATACATTATGAACATCCCCCATTGGTGGTCCAATATTTACACATACTGTCGTTATATCGATGACATCTTTCTTATTTGGACAAATTCTCAACAACTACTGGAACAAATGATTGCAACATTGAATTCTCATAATCCTAGGAATTAATTTACCTATAAGATTGATGCACAGACCATCGAATATCTGGACGTTACCATTAACAAATCTTCCGAAGGCAACAGTTTGATCACAACAGTTTACACAAAACCTACGGACCGGAATAATGCCTTAGACCACTCAAGTTTTCACCCTACTAGTCTCATCAACAATCTTCCTTACTCCCAATTCATCAGGATTAAACGCATTTGTTCAGATACACAGGAATGTAGAGCAAAAATAGCAGAGTACAAAGAGAAATACCAGCAGAGAGGCTATCCAACAAACATTCTTCAAGAATGTGAAAACAGAGCCATGCAAAAACCACGCAAAGAATTACTCACAACCACCAAGTCACCCAATAAAAACAATATACAGCCTCATGCATCAAGCCAAAATCCAGTCGGTAAAATACCGATTCGCTAATAGCTCCCGGTATTGAGTTAAAAATACCCAATCCCAATGCATCAACCCAAAAGCAAAAATCGCTATTTAAGGAATCCTTAAATAGCGATTCCTTAAATAGCGATAGCATTTAAGGAATCCCAAATTGAGATTCCTTAATTTAAGGAATCTCAATTTGGGATTCCCTAAATGCAATGCATGAAAGTTAAAAAATTAGCGAATTCGCTAATAGGGGGAGCAAATTACCATGAAGATGAACTGCATGGTAATTTGCTAAAAGTTTGAAAAATGCACTTTTGTGCATTTTTCAAAGTTTCATGTTGCGCACACACATGCCCTTAGAGCTTGTGTGTGTGCAACATATGTGCACATATCAATTTCAGGGGTGCAATAGGGTGTCATTTTGACACCCTTGCACCCTTGAAATTGCATGAGCAATTTGCGAGAACCTACTGGTACTCGCTATTTGCTCATGCAATCTCCAATTCATTCCTATGGGCCTGGAGGCCCATAGGAATGATTGGGATGGCATTCCTTAATTGCTACTCGCAATTTGCTAGTAGCAATTAAGGAAAGTTAAGGAAACGCTATTTGAATAGCGATTCCTACATGCATAGCCTTTTGCTATTCCTTATTAGCGATTCCTTATTTTTCGCTAATAAGGAATCGCAAATGGCATTGTTGATGCATGTGCCCCATAGTGTTCATATCTAAATTTTCCACCAGCTCAATTGCTATTAAGAAGATCATAAATAAGAGATGGGAACTTTTATCTAATGAACCTGGCTTCAATAACATTTTCCAGGAACCACCATTGCATGCTTATACAAGAGGCCAAAACCTCTGTGAACTCATAGCACCAATCAAAAAGCAGAAAACAACAGCAACCTACAAAGGAACCTTGAAATGCCATAACTGTTCACACTGTAATAACATAATATTGGGTAACGTCTTGACACATCCAACAACAGGAAAAGACGTTGTTCTTCGACATACCAGTGATTGTAATACTACCAATGTAGTATATGGAATCAAGTGCCCATGTGGCAAACTATACGTGGGTAAAACGGAACGCAAAATTAAAGTACGTCTTACAGAACACAAGAGTCGGATCAGGACCAAGAACACAAATTCTCCTCTGGCTATCCATTGGAATGAGGCTAGTCATTCCATATCTCAACTCAGGTTTCAAATAATAGAACACATTAGGCCACAACATGGAATAAATAATCATCTCAAACTACTACAGAGAGAGGTATACTGGATAAAATACTTAGACACAATGCTTCCAAGAGGGTTGAATGACAGGTTAGACATGTCATGTTTCATTTAATACAAGGATCATCAAATTCCACAGACATCGACAGATATCCTCTTTACAGCATCCCATTGGCTCCTGTTCATTTTTTTCGATCACCATCACCATCTAAACAATTCTTTTTCACCTTCCACTATCTCTCATCTATTGGTATTATCTGGCAGCTACATATTGATTTAAGTATAAATTATTAGCAGTAATTACACTTTATCGTGAGTTTCCAACTCATGATACACATTGTTTACACCCCAGATACCATGCACCATTTCCTCTTTATTCGAGTACTATTTTTCGCTGCTAACATCATGCTCTACACACGTAGCTTCCCACATCGTTTCTGACACAATAACTCAGGACTTTACTCTGAACACTTTGATGTGGCATCACCTGCTTTCTCAAATTTAAACCTTTGATTATTCTTTATTTATTTATTTATTTATTTTTTTACGGTAAAAGATCGGTTTATCATTTTTGGCAGTTTTACAGATAGATCCATTACATCTAGAGGTTCCAGCATCATGCACTTGCATTTCCAGTCATGCTAAGATGGCGCTTACTCGACCACGTCCTCTCGTTACCCCCGTAATAGTCCTCTTTTCATGTTCGCGCTCAGAGTTTTATTTCTGGGTTTCATTTCACCTTCAAAAGCAAGCATCCCGGTGCATTTCACTCGCGTTTCCTCTGGCGGTGCATTGCTGTCCATTTTACGATTAGATCTCCTATCGGTAAGATATTCAGATACTCTTGCTCTAAAGTCCGATTTCCATAGTCTCGCTTTTTCTTGTCGGCACGCTCACTCATTCGTTTTTTTATTTCGTTCTTGCAGAACTTTACGAACCTCTACAACGAGGTAAGAATCAGCAGCTTTAGACTTTATAGCATCAGGTTGGTTACAATTTGTGTATACCTTATATGGTGTCTTATAACTTAGCAAAGTCCTACATTCTCTCATTTCTCTTGTTTAGACAGCCGCAAGCTTACATTTCTTCAGGTAAGCACAGTTTGTTTACCTCCATGTACACCTCACTTTCTTTTGACTGACAGATTCAAACGCTAATTTTCACACCTATCCCTTGTTCCCTGTAGAGTGTACCCCACAGAACTTTTACACAGGTAACATTATGAGTTTTTTTGCGCATCAACAGACCATTATGAGATTGAGCCCTCTATTAGATATTGATCCGCACATGTTCATTTTTGTTTCAGATTGGCCCCTGATGAAGGAACCGGCTGGTTCCGAAATGCATTGGGCATTTGTACAAGTGTTGTTACAAATCTGTTTATGTTTAACAAAATGATTCGCATGTTCATGAAAATATAATGTACAACAATCATTGAGAATTTTCACTTTGTTAATGTTGATTGTAAAGCTCATTGACAAGTATCATTGAAATACAGTTGTATTGAACACAGTGGTATGCTTTTGCATAATATTAGAGGTTGTAACCTTGATAAATAAATGTATAACTTGCCTAAAGGTATATAGTGTAGGAGTAGACACTTTGTGAATAGTGCACAGCTATATACAGGTTCTCATCCTGTCATTAACCTAGTACATGGAGGGCATGTCATCAGCGATGTCTGACCAACAGATGTTGCTGAGGTCCATAGACTCGTCACTGACGGCAGCAGTGAGTCTCCTGCAGCGCTTCGTCCCCCCACCTACCCCTGCGCCATCCACACTTCCCACTCCCATTCCTGTCCCAAGCAAACACACACCTTCCCAGGCAGGCACCACACCAGACACAGGCAGCACACCAACAGGGAAGGGCAAGCGCACACCTCCTGTCACGCACACTCAGGGGGAAGAGGGCACACCTACTGGGTCTAGGGCACACAGGCGGACACGCAGCCACAGTAGGAGTCCGCATGCCTCACTCCCCAGTCCCTCCGATGTCACTCCCCTCGGCTCCCCTGCCCCACAGTCTGAAAAGGAGACCTACTTGGCTGTGCTGGGCCTCAGCCCCACTGTTTCACCTGCGCTCAAACGGGCAAGGCACTCCAGGGGTAGGGCACTAGAGTCTCCTCCCCTGTCCACCACCTCCCCCAGTAGCGCTGCAACCCATCCCTCCGACCCCCCCCCCCTCCTTGGGGCCTGTGGTTTCTTCGGGTGCAGGGGAGACGCTGCAAGATCTTGCGGACGTGTGCAGCGCAGTACTGACCTCCACCTTTGGCGCTGCCCCACCCCCTGTGGCGGAGTCGTCCGGCCCTGCACCCCCAACACCTGCCCTACCCCCTCCTGTACCTGCGGTGCCTGGTCCTTCCCCACATGATGGCCCCACCCCAGTCGATCAACCAGAGGTATCTGATGTGTAGGTAAGCTAGGGGAGACGCATGGCCATGTGTCCCCCCCCAGAACTTCGTGTCTGGACTGGCCTATGGCCTTTGTAAATAGTGTCCTTTTCTATTTTTTGTTTTCATGCTGAATAAAGCATTTTGTTTTTCCTTTGCACACAATTGCTTTTTAGGTATTGATATTGGTGCTGATGCTCCATGAGTTGGGGTGGTGATCATGTGTTGGGTATCTGGGAAATGTAGTAGTCTGCTGCTCATGGGGTGGACCCTGGTATCTGCGTGGCATCACAAGGTCTCTGCAATGATTCTTTGGTCGTGTATGCTCTTTGTGTTTTGAGACATTGTCCCAAGGAGTGTTCCTGCCTCTGTGGCACCTGACATCTTCCATGCAGGGAGTGGCACCATTGTTGTGCTGACCTGTGTCTACATTCCCTTGGTGGCTGATGGATCCCTTCAACTATGTCCATGCCTGCTCAGCAATGTGTCCGGCTGCATCGTCTGTGCCATCCTTGGTAGTCACTGTACTTGTGTATAGAGTATGTTGCCATGCCTCCATGGGGAAATGGTCCCTTTTCCGCACTATGCATGTGTGTACTCCCAGCCTAGCACACATATGGTACTTGTTCTGCAGGGTATTTGTTCACCTGACTGACAATTGTGGGCATTGTATCTGTGGGAAGTCCACCCTATTCCTTCCATGGGAGACAACAACTTGGTGGCTGTGCCAGCACCTGTACATTCCTATCAGTCCTGGAATGTGCGTGACAGTGTGTGTTCCCTTTGGCTCTCTTAGTTTAGTGGGTTTCACATGACTATACAGTCTTGTGACATGATCTCAGTGTGTGTATTGTGCAGCCTCCGCAAGGGGTGGGTATGCATGTGTCATTTGTCATCGCACCCACATGTGGTGTGTCATGCAGTGGAGGAATGACATCCATCCTCATGGGAGTGGGACACTGCTGTCAGTGATGTGTTGATATGGCACTCTCAACATAGTCGCACATCGGGGATGCGTTCATGGACCCATGGAGTTGTGGTCATCTGAGGATGATGCACCCACCCCTCATATGTCTGGGCACTGCTGGGAGGCCTCTGCACCCACCCTCATATGTCTGGGCACTGCTGGGAGGCCTCTGCACCCACCCCTCAAATGTATGGGCACTGCTGGGAGTCCTCTGCACCCACCCCTCATATGTCTGGGCACTGCTGGGAGGCCTCTGCACCCACCCCTCATATGTCTGGGAACTGCTGGGAGGCCTCTGCACCCACCCCTCATATGTCTGGGCACTGCTGGGAGTCCTCTGCACCCACCCCTCATATGTCTGGGCACTGCTGGGAGTGATATGCACCCACCCCTCATATGTATGGGCACTGCTGGGAGTCCTCTGCACCCACCCCTCATATGTATGGGCACTGCTGGGAGTCCTCTGCACCCACCCCTCATATGTCTGGGCACTGCTGGGAGGCCTCTGCACCCACCCCTCATATGTCTGGGCACTGCTGGGAGTGATATGCACCCACCCCTCATATGTATGGGCACTGCTGGGAGGCCTCTGCACCCACCCCTCATATGTCTGGGCACTGCTGGGAGTGATATGCACCCACCCCTCATATGTCTGGGCACTGCTGGGAGGCCTCTGCACCCACCCCTCATATGTATGTGCACTGCTGGGAGTCCTCTGCACCCACCCCTCATATGTATGGGCACTGCTGGGAGTCCTCTGCACCCACCCCTCATATGCCTGGGCACTGCTGGGAGGCCTCTGCACCCACCCCTCATATGTCTGGGCACTGCTGGGAGGCCTCTGCACCCACCCCTCATATTTCTGGGCACTGCTGGGAGGCCTCTGCACCCACCCCTCATATGTCTGGGCACTGCTAGGAGTCCTCTGCACCCACCACCCATATGTCTGGGCACTGCTGGGAGTGATATGCACCCTCCCCCATGTCTCTGTCCACTGCTGGGAGTCCTCTGCAGCCACCCACCCACCAACCCACCCGCCCCCTTGGTGCAGTACACTGCTGTCCTGCGCATGCACACACACCAATATACTGCTTATATGCTGCAACAGGCCCTATGCCAACATTCGTGGCGTGTGTACGCCTTGTATCCATTCTGTACTGGTACCGTAGGGGTACAGGTGGGACGGACTCTAACCCAGTATTCATAGGGTGTATGCGCCGTACCCACGCCCTCACAGCGTGGGTACGGCCCGTACCACCATTGTAGTGGTGATGGAGGTGTACGTGGTGTACTCACGCCCTCACAGCGTGGGTACGGCGCGTACCCATCCATCACCACTCCACTGGTGGTATGGGCTATACCCACGCTCTTGGGGGCGTGGGTACGGGCCGTACCACCAGTGGGGTGGTGATGGAGGGGTACGCGCCGTACCCACGCTGTGAGGGCGTGGGTACGGCGCGTACACCTCCATCACCACTACAATGGTGGTATGGACCGTACCCACGCTGTGGGGGCGTGGGTACGGGCCGTACCACCATTGTAGTGGTGATGGAGGGGTACACGCCATACCCACGCTGTGAGGGCGTGGGTACGGCGCGTACCCCTCCATCACCACTCCACTGGTGTTACACGCAGTACCCACGCTGTGGGGCGTGGGTACCATTGTAGTGGTGACGGGTACGCGTCCACGTCCACTTCCGTTGTGGCGGCACATGGGATTGGCGGATACGCCCCCCGAAGTGACCAGACCATGGGGGTAAGTTATGTGCAGGATATATATGTTTTAACTTGGGGGGGGGGGGTTATGTTTCCTGTCCCTCGCCACCCACCCACCCCTTTGCCCTTGGGTGTTGTTCTGACCTTCTGCGGCGTCTGCGTCAGTTTCGGTGCACCAGGTCGACTCGTAGGCTAGGAGGGCCGGGATGACACGTAGGATGGGGTCCATGGCTGTCCGTCGCGTACAGGTGCTTCTTGTTTGCGTCGTCCTCAATTTCCCGGCAGTTTTTGGCTCCCGTAAAAAATGCTACGTGCGGAGTGACGTGGGCACGAATCGTACTTGCTGGTCCGTAAAACGCTGCCTGACTCCGTCCGGACGTCACGTATGCGCTGTCCCGGATCGGAATTGTGGGTATTTTTAAGCCGGTCGGTGTTTTGTACGACTCGTACGGAAATGGTATTTCTGTACGAGTCGTACTTGCGGGTTTGTAAGGTGGTTTTCCCGGGTACGAGTCGGACGGAGAATTCGCTCCGTACGACCATTCGTACCCGGGTTTTACAGGATCGGAATCGGCACCATAATGTTTACATTTAAAATAATAGTTTTTTATGGTTTAAAGTTTAGGGATGTTAGAATTTTTTTACAAAATATTTTAATTTAAAATTTGATATTTAAATTTGTATATGTTGGTTTGTGGAGGGAGAAGACTGTATGGCCCAGCCAATATACGCTAACTTCAAAGCTCCCAAAGTTGCAGCTGCTCCCTGTTATAGAATTAGTAATGAGCAGCACAGCAATGGGAGGGGGATAAAAAATACTCCCCTGCTTGCTCTGAATAAAGGTCGTGAGACCAGTCCAAAGGCGCATTCTTCGTCTAATTTTCAAAATCTTTCCAATCGAACACCATCAGCAAATAGTTGCCCACAATTTGTGTCTTGACCTTCCATCGGGAAATGGGACAACTCATCGTTGGGCACCAATCGGAAGCTTGTATCCATGTTTTGGCAAAATAAGTAACTTTAGTTTACATGACCAACGTTCCAAGACTAAAATTTGGCAAAAAGGAGTCAACAGAATCACTGGTGAATAGGGTGACTCATTGGATTTGATTTCAAAAACAGTGTCTCTCAATTGTGCATTCGGACATTGTTTCTAGCCAAGCTCTTTCTAATGCTACTGAGAATTGTGACACAATTAAGTTGATGTTGAGGGATCTTCTGATGGCTGATGGCCTACTGGCCTTGAACGTAGGATTATATCCACCCATAGGTTGCAAAATACAATTTAAGAGTAGCCCAAGCCTACAATTCAGCCAAACATCTTCCTCTTCCATTATGCGCTTCTTGAAAATCCAAGACCAAAGTGCACAGGGAAGAGTTAGTGCTCCAGCACAACCGATTGCATCTAAAGTTAGGGAAACAGAGTTGTCCTATTTAATGAAGTTGATTTACTGAAGGATGTGATGCGCCTTGCTTGTTCTCCATGCTTGAATATCTAATTATATTCACCCATAAAGGATCATGTAATTATAACTATTGATGAAATTTATGACATATCCATACACATTTGTACTTGATGTACTCAATATAAAGTTAATTTCAGTTTCTCTGAATCAAGCGGCCAACAACAAATGATTCAATGAAATGCAGGCAATTCTTAATTGGACAATCTTGATTTATTCCAGCAGTCTTGTACTAGAGCTGGTTTACCTGTTTATCCAATAACTACTGATGTTATTTTGCAAGATTCTGTAGCGACACGTGTTGATTATTCTATTTCAGATCTTATTCAACTAGTGGAAAAGAGTGCTTTACCATTTGTTTTATTGGCATGGAATGAAGCTGGACTATGTGGGAAACTCACGGACCAAGAAAGGGACATTTTTGCTAGTCACTTTGATGTAGTTTTACTGCAAGGTGCATGTGCACTGGAAACATACTTTAGGTATGGTGTAGGAAAGTAGGATCTGCTTTTTGCCCGTGTCACTCTGTTTTTCTGACTGGGATACTGCTAATCAGGACACCAGTCACTGTGCTCTCTCCCTAAATTGGACTTGGTAAGTACATTGGTATATTCCTAATTGGCTACTGGTGTACCCTTCTAATCCCTAGTGTATGGTACTGATGTACCCAGGGCATAGGTACGCCAGAGTTCTCCCATGGGCTGCAGCATGTATTACACCTCCAATGAAAGACCACTCAAACTGTAACTACAGGCCTGCCATTGCAGCCTGCGTGAGCTGGTGCTAGCACCACTCACAACAGATATAAGTTCCCTTATATCTGAGGTCACTGCACTTAAAACCTCTAAGTCAAACCTGAGGTAGGCCTTTCAATCCTAAAGCAGTGTGCTTGGTTATACGTGTGAGGGGGCCCTGCATGAGCGGGACACCTCCTACAAACCTAGGAGTCAATTCTCCCCACTTTGTAAGTGCAGTCAGCCATTTTAGACGTATAGTGGACATCAAGTCAATTACGAGATGTCTAACTATATGTTGGCTGCACCGAAACCGGTCATGTTTGGTATCAAATATGTTGGAATCCTACTCCAACATGGATTCCAGTGTTGGATGTAGAATCCCATGTACTGGGAGCTCTCCTAGGGAGCCCCTGTATTCCCAGTACCAGCTTATCAGGGTCTAACAGCAAGCTTGTATTGCTGCCAACCACAGACATGATTCTGCACTCCTGCTGCTGAGCCAGGTTCAAGAAGGGGAAGGCAGAACAATAGTTTTCCTTTCAAAGGGAGGTGTAACCACCTCCCAGACAGGACTTGGTGTATTGGGCTGGGGTGGAGGTGCTTTCCAGCACCCCCAGACTGCTTTGAAGGGCTCATTTGGTACCCTCCTAGCATACTCCAGTTGGAACCAGTTCAAGGAGCTGTGGCACAAAACTGGACAAAGGACATGGGAGTATCCTCCCTTCTTTCTAGCCCCTCCTCTCGGAGGGACCCCTGAATTGTTCCAACCCTTTCCCTAGAGTACTTAAAGGCTTACCTGTGGGTGTCTCTTCAGATTCGTGGTGGGACAAGATTCAGATACGAAACTGCTTCATCTTCAACTGTCTGGGCACGTTGGACTTTGCTTTGGGAACCGAGACTGCATCTGGAAGACATCTGCTGCTCCTGGTCTCCTCGTCCTGCCAGTCTTCTGTGTCGTCTGTGCCTGTGATCCATACAGGTTCTTCCTCAGGTCTGTGGGCATCCAAGACACTAGAAGGAATCTCCCTTGGAGTGAAGGAGTCACTCCCCTGAATCTGCAGGCACCGCAACTAAGCTGACCAGTGTGCTGCTCCTGACTTCTCACAGACCCCAAAAGGTGCAGCAACACAGGTGGTGGTTCTGAAACTCCCTTTGAGGCCTGCACTGTCTTCTCAGCAATTTGATGTCAGTATCCCTGGTTGGAATTGCTGGAGCAGTACCCCTGTGCACAGCGTTGACTTGCTGTTGCCAAGGGTTGTTGATCCTCCTCGCAAGAGATCTTGGCCTCTAAGAAGCTCCAGCCTTAAGCATCTCCTGCTACCAAGATCTTCATCCGCACCCCATCCTCTGCATACTGGGCCTGCATTCTTGGTCAGCTGCTATAACTCTCCTGCACTTGGTGAGTCCCTTGGACCTTGCTGGTCCCGACACTGCACCTTCTTCTCTTTCTTTGCCTGTTGCTGCTGCCAAGGCTTGTTGGTGCTCCTGCCGGACACCGACCTCCTGGCTCTCGACTTGGGACAGGTCGTGAACGGCTCCTGTGCTTTCACAGCATCTTCTCGTCCTCACAGCTGCAGCGACAAGGGCACAGGCAACTCTCCTGCATCTTCGTTCATCTGTAGTCATTGGCCTTCTGTGGCTCTTGGTCACTCCCGAGTGGCATAGACTCTGCCCCCTCGGCTTGCAGGTACTCCACTTCAAGGATCCACCCTTGGATTCCACTGGACTCTTTCACCTTCTTCGCCGGTGGCATCTTCACTGAAGTTCTCTGTTGTGGTTTACGGTGGTTTCCGACATACTTCACACCCATGCAACTGGCTTTCCTGGTGTAGGTATCCTGGTTCCTGATGTATCCATGCGTGGGGTGACTCTCCAGCCTTCCATCTTCCATGGGGTTTGTTTAGGGTCCTCTGGGAAGTGTCCTTCTTGAAAAACGCAACAGCGACTTCCCCACTGACTTGTATTGAGCACGGGGTCGTGTTCCCACTCTGCACACAGCCTCCGTGGGGTTCCTGGTACTTACCTTAGGAGGTTCCCAGCTCTTCTAAGTCTTCTGTGTCCAGTCACGACTTTGGTCGTGGTTCGCATTCCACTTTATTAGTGTATGGTTTGGTCTCCCCCTGGAGATTATTGTGTATCTGTGCTACCTACCTGTTCTGTTGCTGAAGTATTTTGTGTATTGGGATTATGCCTCCGAGATATTTCAGCGTGCTAGTGAGTGTTTATAATAAATACATATTTTTATAACTACACGGTGTGAATCTTTTTCACTTAACCTATACTATATGATTAGCACTGGTAAAACAAGTTACTTTACACTCCTTCTGGACTAAGCCTGCAGACTGCTCTCCACAGCTACCACAGAGAGAGCTTTCCATGGTTGTCTAAGACCACTAAAATCACCAAAGGCATTGTCTAGATTAGTGCAGGGTGCTTCACTTAAATAAGTGTGCACCATATACTAAGCCAGCCTCCTACACATGGGTTTACAAATTTCAGTATTGAATCAGCACCGTCCAAAGTGGGCCACCTATCTGAAAACAATAACAAGAAAAAGGCTGCTTTGGACTCATGAGTCTGAACATGAGGAAAAAGCCCATTCTTCCTCAAGAAAATGAAAGGCAGACAGTTCCTATTCCCATCATGGGGTCTCTAAGTGATCCAAGTCCCAGGACAAATCTGAGGTGAAACACCACAAAAAAACTCAGACAGAGGCTTCAAAGTCTTCTTCAGCTCCAGCTTCTGCTTCTCTACTCCTTAAGAAAAACTTAGGTTTTTGCACCGTTGACGGCCACGTCGGTGATGACTACTAGGACGACTGTCAAGAAGTTGACGGCAGCAGCGTCTGTGGAATCACTGCAGACGGTAACTATAACATAATCATCGACAAGACCTTCTCCTTCGATGAGCATTTCACCGCTGATCCCCGGTCCGTCGACGTTTCCAATGATGACAGCTACGCAGACGATGGTGTCCCAGACGATTACATCGGTTATGGCACCATCATCGAGCCCGTCGACAGGACCATCGATAGCAGGAAAAATGTGCCTCCATCAACCCAAGCAAATTCAGGATTTCTCCAAGATTTCCCCTTTGCTCCCTGCTCGCCTTTTGGACTTCCAAGAGTCGGAGGATGAAGATTTGTTTGACCTTGCATACAGTCCATCATAGTTAAGGGTCAAGTGCCAAGAATCTGATGATGAGGACATTGAGGACAATGATCCATCTTCTTACCTTGCCGGGGAATATACTTTTGTGGAGAGAGATACTTCTTCTATGCAGCGGCATGATTCCATCCAGAAGAGTTACACTTATGATGATAGGGAGGGGGTCATCATTTTAGGGAACCATCAGTGAACGTTTCTATTTCACTGGTATCTGATCTCCGTCATATGTTTGACGATTATTATAGACGTTTCCCAAACACAAATGCTCCTCAGAGGCCTTACCTCCGCAAAAAGTTTCCTAGTGTTCTCCCTGGCCAAACCACTCCCAAACCCAACAGGAAACAAGTTCTCCCTCCTCCTATGGTCATCACAAAGGATATCCAGGATGTTGAAGAGACAGAGGAAGGAGAAATACACATGGACACAGATGCCAATTACGAATGGGATGACAATAGAGCCCCCATGCCACCATCTCCTATCCCTCCTTCAGAGGGTTCCCCTGGAGAGTGCCTCCAAGCGTTTTGACTTGCCAATGCGGCTAAGCAAACAGAATGTTTGTTGAAAAGGGGAGCCCAGATTGATCCCAGGTTTTCTGGTTTCATGTTGTACAGTTCACCCACTGGGTCTTACCTGCTCTCCAGAAATGGCTTGGTCACCTTTAGGTGAGTTGTGTTCTGTGGCATACCAATGGAGAAAATAAAGCACAAGCTAAGCACCGGGGCACTTCAGAGCAGCAATGCTGAATGACCTTGCTCTTTGCAACATGGTTAGCCAGAGAATAACTGGTCATCCTGATACAGAAACATTTTCAGACCTAAGTATAATGGGATAATCAGATAGCATGATTCGCTGCCTCAGTCAGCCCTGTGCAATATGGAGTATGCATATGTCACACCTCACCCAATGAAGCAATGTTTGGTTTAAAACTCAGTTAAGTTATAGGTCTGGGACATCTTCTTGTAATTGTTGCTTTCAAGTTGATTGATGCATGCAGGGGGGTACAACATGTGTTCCCCTGCGTGCATGCACCATGTTCACTTTACCGTCCATGCCATGCAGGAACTGTTTTTGGCATTCCCATTGTGGTGCCCATTTTCAGAAGCACCGCCGTGGGACCCCCCAAAAAAGTCCACCAGACACGAGGAAACTCGTAATCTGGTGGGCGCTGCGCTCACGGGTTTGGTGGTGTGGGAGCAGGCAACCCGCATGGTGGACCCACTTGCTCTGCCAAACTTGTAATCAGGCCCTAAATGATTTTGAGCAACTGGTGCCCTGTGTGATGTTTACTTCAAACCCCTTCATAGAAGTGGATGTTAGTTACATTTCTGAGAAAATAAGTGTGCTTTTTAACCTTGAGTCTGCCACCATGGAAATCAAATAATCAATCAATCAAACAGTACATGCAAAGTGCGGCTTATCACCCGTGCAGGTATCCAGGTGCTGGGCTGCAGGTTTTAGTTGAAGAGCCAGGTCTTTATTTCTTCCTGAAGTCTGTCAGTGAGGGTGATTTTCGGAGGTGGAGGAGGAGCATGTTCCAGGACTTGGCAGTGAGGTGGGCAAAGGAGCGTCCTCTAGTGCGGCAGCGGCAGATTCGATGTGTCAGTGCGAGGGCGAGGTGGGTGGATTGGAGGTTTCGGAATGGTTTGTGAAAATTGAGGCAGTAGTTCAGGTATGTTTGTCCTTGGTCATGGAGGGCTTTGTAGGCATGAGTCAGCAGTTTGAACTAGCATCTTTTCTGGATGGGGAGCCAGTGAAGGTCTCTCAGGTGCTGGGTCATGTGGGTTCTTTTGGGCAGGTTGAAGATCAGTCTGGCTGCTGTGTTCTGTATTGTCTGGAGTCTTCTCATGATTTCAATGGCGGGGCCTGCATAGAGTGGGTTGGCCTAGTCCAGGCAGCTGGTGATGAGGGCCTGCCTCACTGTTTTCCTGGTGCTGATGGGGAGCCATTTAAAGATTCTGCGCAGCATGAAGAGAGTGTGGAAGCAGGCTGAGGAGATGGTGTTGACCTGTCATTTCATGGAGAGTTTGCTGTCCAGGATGATGCCACGGTTGCGGGCATGGTCTTTTGGTGTGGGGGTCGGTCAGTCTTCCAATGGCTACCAGGTGTCATTGCAGGGGAGGTGCACTTCATTTTTGTCCGTGTTAAGTGTCAGGCAGGGGTCCTTCATCCAGGTGGAGATGTTTTTCATGCAGTTGTGGAAGTAGGACTTTGTCGCGGCGGGGTCAGCTAATAGAGAGAGTACAAGCTGGGTTTTGTAAGCCTAGGAAATGATGTTGATGTGGGTTCTGACGATGTTTGCTATCAACGTCATGTAGATGTTGAAGAAGGTCGGACTGAGGGATGATCCTTTAGGGCCTCTAAAGCTGGTACGCTTGGGTTGTGAGGTGAAGGGGAGAGACGGATTCTCTGGGTTCGCCATGTGAGGATGCCATCCATCTAAGGGCAATCTCTTTAGTTCCTATCTGGCGTAGTCGTTTGATGAGTGTGTGGTAGGAGATGGTGTCGAAGACTGCAGAGAGGTCGAGAAGGATCAGGGTGGACGATTCTCCTCTGACGAGTAGGGTGCGGATGTCCTCTTTCATGGAAATTAGGGCTGTCTCGGTGCTGTGGTTGACACTAAATCCCGATTGGCAGGGGTCTTGTAGGTTGTTTCTCTCCAGGTGCTTTGTGATTTGGAAGTTCATTGCCTTCTCCAGGACTTTGGTGGAAAACAGGAGCAGTGGGATGGGGTAGTAGTTATGGAGGTCGCTGGGGTCTGCAGAGAGTTTTGTGAGGAAGGGTTTGACCTCCGAGTATTTCCAGGCGTTGGGAAAGGTGTCTGAGGAGATGGAGGCATTGAGGAATGGTGGTGAGCTGGTGGCTGATCTTGTGGCTTCGGAAGTTGAAGAGCTGATGAGGCTATGGGTCGGAGAGTGCTCCAGAGTGGATAGAGTTTATTAATGCAGTTGTGTTTGGTGTGCTGAATGCTGAGCTGTTTCCTTGTGGTGAGGAGGTAGTCGCTGGAGATCTTTGTGGGGGTGAGGAGGCTGAGGAGGTTAGCGGGTTGGCGATCGAGGTTTCTGTATATGGTGGCTATCTTTTTGTAGAAGTGGTCTGCTAGAGTGCCGCAGAGTTTTTGTGAGGCGGGAATCAAGTTTTCAGTGGCAGAGGAGCAGGTGAACTTTCTGACAATGGTGAAACGTTCCTTGGTCTGGTTTGCACTGGCCTCAATGCTATTTGCCAGGGCATAATTTTTGATTACCCTGAGTTGGTGGTGGTAGGTGTTGAGGACAGACTTGAAAGTGACTCAATCAGTGTATTCTTTTGGTGCACCATCTTCTTTCTAGGTGTTTTAATCTGCGTTTTATCATGCTGAGTTCTGGGATATCCCAGCTAGCTTGTTTGGTGGATCTGTGTGTTTTGGCTGGTTTAGTGGGGGCTTTAGGATGTTCCAGAACAAGTGAATGAAATCACTCTTTTTTGTCAAAAGAATTTCCAATTTATTGATTCGACATTGATTTTTGGGTGCTTGACTCTAGATCCAAGTGACAAAAAAGGAAGTTTGACAGCCAACACGTGTTTTGCCCCCTCACAGTGGCCTTCTGGCCTGAGGCTAGCTCAGGGCGTAATGAATATTACATTCTGAGCATATTTATTCTGTTTCTGAAATCCGTTATTGTAACATTTTGAAATACTTGAGCATTGGGACTTCATAAGCAGTCTCTATATCACTCGTCAACAGATCAATCGGCGAGAGCGACTCAGTCGGCAGCTCCGGTGATCCAGGCTTTGAGGTCCTCCACTTCCTGATTCAGGTTGGCTGAGACATCAGTTCGGGTGTTGCTGAGAGTGTCTGTCCATTGATGCTGTGAGACTTTAGTTCAGCAGGGTAAGGGAGCTGTGGCGGTTGGGGGTGGTGCTGAATGATCTGGTGATGTTGAGGTGGACGATTTAATGATCAGACCAGATGAGTTCCTTGGTGTGGCTATATCTGTCTTTGTTGATGGATATGAAGATGGGGTCTAGTGTATGTCATTCTCTGTGATGGAGTACCTGTGGGAATACGGTGCTACGGCCTCCATGAAATTGGTCCTGGAAGGGGTGCTGAGGATGCGGGAAAAGCAGGAAAGGGCATGGGGGAACAAGGAGGTGGGAAAGTGGAGAGGGCTCAGTGCCTGGGGCACAGTGACCTGGGTCTAGGGTGACTGGGACCGGGGTGAAAGGAGAGGTCTGCTATCTGGCGAGGTTACCAGCTGGTGAGGCTGCTGGCTGGTGAGGCTGCCTACTAAGAGTGGTCCTCCAGTCAGCTGCGGAAGAGGCTGGCAGCAGGGGAGAGCAGACAAGGACCTGCTCACTGGAGGCACCTTGCATGATCTGAGTTCTGGGAGGGGCAGGAAAGGTTGCGGGTGAACAACAAAGTAAGAAAATGGCAAGGGCGCAGTGCCTGAGGCGCAGGACCGTGCGGTCTAGGGGGACTAGGACAAGGTCAGCAGGAGGGGTCTGTGGTCTGGCGAGGCTGCAGGCTGGCATGGCTGCTGGCTGGTGAGGATGACTCCTAATGCAGGGGCAGTTCTCCATTCAGTTGCTGAAAAGGATGGCAGCAGGTTAGAGCTGGCAAGGACCTGGAAATGGAAATTGTCACACTACAGAATGACATTGTATTGTAAGTAAGGCAATCTGATATTAATTTCTGTAGTCTTGTGGATCCTGAAAAGTATAAGAACATCCACACAGTTGCAATTGTTTCAGTTTGCCTCTCCTCATAATTGTGAATCAGAGTTCTCTGATATGATTTTTTTCAAATCTAAGTTTCAGACACATTTGACTGACAAACATTTGAATAACTCCATAAGAGTTGCCCTCTCAGGCTATACCCCAGATTACAGGGGATTGATGGACACCAGGCAGTGTCAAGACTCTTACTGAAATAGTTTGAATGCAGTTGCAATGAATACACATTCAGAGACAGTTACTGGTGAGGTCCAAAATCTAGGTATCTGTTTCGTTACTGACACCAGGAAAAAAGTCGCTGCAGCGAAGAATCTTCACCATTTTAGAATATTTTGCATTATTTGAACAAAAACAGAGGAATGTGTACTTCAGGCCTACTTTACTAACACCAAGAAAAAGTAGCTGGAGAGAAGAATCGTCTGCACCTTTCCAAATTTTTATTAGCTGCACCAGATAAGAAAAAAGCAGAATTTACTGCAGGACTGTTTTATTGAGATCATGAAATAAGATCGCTATAGAGAACAATCTTCAGCATCTTTCATAGTTCTTTTATTAGTTGACCAAGAATAAAGCAATGTGTACTGCAGGCCTGGTTTACTGACACCAAAAAACTGTTCAGGGGGCAATGAGAATAGTATTGCCAACATGACGGTGCCATAAAAACCATAAAGTCAAAATTAACCTTCCAAAGAATGCAGAGTAGAGGACAAATTCAGTATTCTCTTTCATGCTCCAGTACAAATAGCTGCATAAAACAAAGCTGAAGTTCAGCTAATCTGGACATTGAAAAGCACAGCGATCTTGTCACATCTGCAATCAAAAAGTAATACCTCTTTGAATTCATCGGTATTTGTGAGTCAGCAAGGCTTTGCACCGGCTGACTGCCATGCACTATGACTACTTCACTACTATAATGACTTCTTCAGAATTGCCCTCCCAGGCTTCCAGATTACACAGTATTAAAGGACATCACACAGTTCCACATTGAAGATATGATTGATTTTCTTCTATCTTTGTTAATTAAACAGCATTAGAATGACTATTTCAGTGACAGCTATTAATTGAAAAGTCTTGAGGCATTGTGACAACACAAATCTATTGTAATTCCTATCAGTGTTTCTAGGAAACTCTAAATTATTTTGTTGAAACCTCAGTATGGGCTCAAAGAAATTAGCCTCAAAGTCAATGAAGCTGGGCATGGGGGGTCTCTCTTAAAAATGCGCGAGTTGCTTTACCTATAATAGCTCGCAACGATTTTCACTGATCAGAAGTAACTCTCACTACAGAAAAGATTGGAGACCCCAGGCCTAGGGGGATCTTGTCAAGTGGCCAAGATTCAAATAGGCCTAAAATAGTATTAAATCACTATTAAATGCAGCATACACTTGTAACAAAATATCTGAATTCAATTTAGACCACTTTACAGCTTCTCTATTATTTGACAATGTTAAGACCACTTCTGATTGCATGCCCAAATTTATTTTAATCGTAAACAAATGATCCTTCATTGTCAGCTTTAGGGCTCTATGATCACCGTCTTTCTTAATCACAATTTCAAAATCTAATGCGAAGTCCCAGAGATCAATGTCCAGCATGACATATTCAGTTCTACTCTGGCTATTCCCTCTTACAAACACCGGGGCTAGAACTATCTGACCTAAATCTGCAGTTACAAGAGCACAGACCATGGGTCATAGAAAAAAAAGTTACTTACCTGTACACTGTGGTTCAGTATTAATATCTTTTATAGATTCACATGCTTGAATCTTCCTCATCGTCATGGTGGTAGTCCTACGGTAACAGTAGAAATAGCAGTATTAAACATCACCATAGACCTCCATAAAACAGAAAACTCACCTAAAGAACCTTTCAACTTGATTTCATAACATCCAAAGTTCAGCCAATCACAGCAGAGACCTCAGAATTCCCTTCCCCTACAAAGCCACAATACCTCAGATTTTGAGCCCAAGTGTGTATGTATACAAAACTCTAAGGTAATTGGTGAGCCTAATCGGGGAGGAGGGTGGGTCACAGGTGAATATATAAAATATATCAGTACTGGAGAACCACAGTGTACAAGTAAGTAACTTGTTTTTTCTCCAATATTGTGTCTTTTATAGATTCACATGCTTGAATCTGACTATTAAGCAGTATAATAACTATAAGAGAAAAAAGAAAGGTGGTTGGTAGGTGAACTATCCCACCATGACGTAAAATCAAAACATCAGAAAACCAAGAAAGAAGAAAATATGTCAACAGTCAGCTATATACATACAGTTTTACAAACCAACTTGGAAGTATAAAATAACCAACCAGTATGTAAAGAAAAAAGGAAGCGAAAAGCTGCCAACCTTAAGCAAAGAGGCTTGAAGTGCAGTTTGTCCAACAGCTATATCTGCCTTCTTCCAACCACTGAAGCAGTAATGATTCATGAATGTGTGGTGAGCGTTCACCCACGTTGCCACCCTCCATATGTCAGGGAGGGATGCTCCAGCAAACAGGGCCGAGGAAATCGACAATTTCCAAGTTGAGGGAGCTTGCGTATTCATAGGAAGCGGGCATCCAGCTTTTTCATGACAAAAGACCATCATTGTGGTGTCCCAACACGCGATGCTGGACAGTGTTAAGGCTTGTCCTTTCCTACGTGCCGAGAAAGAGATCAGTAACTGTGAGGCTATACAGAACGTCTTCGTTCTTTGTAGATAAAACAACGTTTAATATCCAGTAAATGCAACACCCTCTCAGCCGCTGAGGATGGATTAGGAAAGAACGTTGATAAGACAATAGGCTCATTGAGGTGGTCAGTCAAAGGCACCTTATGTATAAAAGAAGAGTTAGTGCATAGGATAGCCCTGCCTGGCAGAAATGTGATATATGGGTCTTTTATAGTGAAATCTTGGATTTCACTGATTTGTCTGGCAGGCGTGATGGCCAAAAGAAAAGTCATCTTCCAAAAAAGAAACTTCAATTTGCATTTGTGTACTGGTTCAAATGGAGGACACATTAGCGGCAATAGGACTGTATTTAATTGCCACAGTACCGGAGGAGGTTTAACAGGGGGAAAACCTCTAAAGAGTCCCTGCATAAATTCTTTGATGAGTGGATTAGACCACAAGGAAGCTGAATCTGAACGTCTTCTATATTTAGACATTGAAGCAAAATGAACTTTTATGGAAGAGTGAGAAAGTCCTGATTTGGCTAGGTGCAAGGGATAAGGAAGCACCTGGTCTAGAGACGATGAAAAAAGATGCAATGCATGAGAGATACACCATGCGCAGAATCTCTTCCATTTAGCTGTGTAACATTTCAGCGTGGAAGGAGCTCAAGACTTCTGTAGCATCAAAGAACACTTCTCGGAATGTCTCAAATCCCCAAATTCAAAGAGGTGAGGAGCCACGCCGACAAATGAAGAGAGAGAATTTGTGGATGAACCGCTTGGCCCTGGTTCATGCATGGAAGATCCTCCCATGGAGGAAAGAGAATCGGAGCACAATCTGATAGGTGATGCAGCTCGGTGTACCAGATTTGTCTTGCCCATCCGGGAGCAATGAGAATGAGCTGACATGACTCTTGCTTAATTTTCTGTAGTACTCAAGGAATTAGTGGAAATGGGGGAAAAGGGTAGGCAAACCTCTCCGTCCAAGAAAACTGGAAGGCGTCTCCCCACGATTTTGGATGAGGATTCCTGCTTGCGAAAAGAATACACTTTTTGTTGAGGAACGTAGAAAATGGATCTAATGTTGAATAACCCCAGGATTGGCAGGTCACCTGCAAGTGTCAATCATTGAGCTCCCATTTGTAATATTGTTTGGAGACCCTGATGAGAGAGTAGGCCTTCTCGTTTTGGACACCTGGCATGTTCTCCACTCACAAGGAGATGTGGTTGGCAAGGAGCAATTCCCAAATTTGTTGAGCAAGAAGAAAAAGCGCTTGAGGTCTCATGCCGCCTTGTACTGTAGTACTGATGTACCCATTATCTGTGGCAGGAGGGCTTTCAGACCCAGGAATACTGCCTTTAGTTCCAACAAAATGTCTTTAGCCTCTTTCTTTTTATAGCCCGGAAAATACTTCAACAGAGTAGAGGTGTTTGACCACATCTGTCGGTCATATCTCCCTATAATGGCCATGGCATTAGAGGCTCTTATCTAGGTGGCCGCCAACACAGAGAACCTCTTACCAATATTGTTGAGGCGGTGCCCCTCCTTGTCCAGTGGAGCTGACCACGGAGACGCTGGATTCTTGACTCTCCTTTGCATACGGTGTGATCCTGACGTCTGTAATACCCAGTTAAGGCTGCCATCAGGCTACTTATATCACCAGAAATACCAATAGGACCCATGGAGCTGTTCAAAGCTGTCAACAGATTGAAAATCCACCACCACACTGCTACACGCTGCGTCCCATAACATGATAACCACACCTTGGTGTTCATCACGCAAGACATGAAAACACTTCCCACATAGGATCACAAACTAAGGAAAACACTTAAACCCACACACCCTACATGGCATAGCTTGCTGACCCTGTAGGTAAGTGCTTCAGGGCCAAGCATTGCGTTAATAAGAGCTATAAATGCTACAACACAGTGCCTCCCCTTTCTTCATTATCACACATGATAGCACCTTGAAATGCATCAGTTTAGAATATGCACTGTACAAAATCTCTCCTGTGCAACTATAAAGCTCTGTGTAGTAATCACAACTTAGGCCACATATATGATGCCCATGGTAAGTGACTTTCCTTACTTGTCATCAAAGATGAATGGAGTCCACAATGTACTTACTATCACTTCTGAAAATGCCTCTCAAAGCAGTGATGTAATCTGGTGCTCTGAGATCAAATTCTTCCACATGTTACAGAAATACACTCTGTATTTTCATTAAAAGCTCATACTTTTGTATTTATTTGGCATTGGTTTCACTTAGTGTTGCCACCAGACCAGGTTTCTACAGGCACCACCGGTATTTTAATGTCCAAGGTGGTACGAAAAAAGTAAAATTACCTGAAGCCAGTATCTGTAGCGAGCCCTTTGTACATACTTCAAACAACAGATATAAATAGAAAGCACTTTTAAATGTGTTTTGCATTAAGTTCCCTGACTAAAATTAAAGTAAACAAAGGGAGAAAAGTCATGTTAGAAATGAATACATACAATTTTCTTTCATATCCGGGCCTTTGCATACTATTAAAACAACAACACAAAGCCGGTATTTAGAAAGGTGGCAATCTTGTGTACATTCATTTATTTTTATTGACAACTAATGCTCATGTAGGCAAATTTACTCCAGGGCACATGAAACTAAGAGTCTGAAACACTGCTTTATTACAATGATTCCATACTCATTCCATCTTCGATTAGTTTGAAAATAACAAAAATCACCCTCATACTCAAGCGTTACATGCCATGACGATATGGTCTCTGAAGGGCACTCTGCAGGTGAGCTACAGACAAAGCAAAGAGTGTTGGAGAGGAAAGGAACACCCCTGGATGCTGCTAGGAATACAACAAGAGCTCCTCCCTGTTTCAACTGGGAAGCTGGGTATGGGGTTCTGTTCCCTGGCAATGGGAAGAAGGAGGAAACTTGTGATTGCTGCGTAGTTAATGGTACCACAGAGGTGGTGTGATCTCTTGTGGATCTGCCGAGCTCCAAACGTGGGGCTGCTACATTGGCTGTGGGGATCACAGACTCCCAGGTGTGGCGGCTGGTGTTGGAGCCCCTGCTGCATGCATCTTGACTGCCAGGGCAATCAGCCCCTGAGCGAGGTCCCTGCTGTCCAGGGCCGGACTGGGAACTGAAATCAGCCCTGGCAAAATTTGGCAGACCAGCCCCCGTCAAATTTGTCAGACCAGCCTCCGTCCAGGGAGTAGCGAGCGAGTGCAGGGAGCGAGCCCGACCACTACTAGGGGGGTTTGGGGGGGTTCTCCCCCCAAGAAAATTTTGGAAAACAACCGACCAAAATGGTGAATTTTACAGCACATTTTTCATTACATATTCAATTGTATCAACTTTCAAACCACAGTAAATAGTAGATGATGACCTTCAAGAGCACCAGGTTACCCACCCAGTCATATGTACCCATAGACATTCTTTCAGAGAGCACCAAAAATAGGCACGAGTAGTAAATCAGAGAGAAATAAAAGTGAGACCAGCCCCCACATGGTGTGTAGCGAGCAAGCGCAGTGAGCAACCACTATTAGGGGGAGTTTGGGGGGGTTGAACTTGTCCCCCCCACACAAGAAATTTGGGACACAGAAAGGCCAAAAAAAAAAAGTTTTTTTCAACACATTTTTCATTACATATTGGATTGTATTAACTTTTAAAGCATAGTAAATGATTACCTTAAGGAGCACCAAGATACACAGACATAAAACACAGACATTCCTACAGAGAACACTAAAAAATGAAATGTCGAGCACAAAACATGAATTTAAATATAACCAATTTATTCTTCATATAAAATAGCATAAAGACATTTAAAAACGCACTTAACTTCAAACAATTGTGCAAAGGTTCAGAGTAAAAAGTGTACAAGACAATGTGCAAACATTAAATGATTTTTATATCCTGAGTTTTGTAAATAGTGCTAAAATAAAGCATCTCTCCGTAGCCACTCCCCCTCATGGCCTCCTCCTCAGACACCCTAACTACCACCCTCCACCAGTGCCCCTCATCTCTCCGTAGCTCCCACACCCCATGACCTCCTCCTCAGATTCCTTCACTGCCAACCTTCACCAGCACCCCTCATCACTCCGTAGTTTCCCCCACCCCATGACCCCCTCATCGGATTCCCTCACTGCCATCCTCCACTAGTGCCCCTCATTTCTCTGTAGTCCCCCCACCCCATGACCCCCTCATCGGATTCCCTCACTTCCATCCTCCACTAGTGCCCCTCATTTCTCTGTAGCCCCCCACCCCATGACCTACTCAGATTCCCTCACCGCTCCCTCCACCAGCGCCCCTCATCTGTCTGTAGTTTCCCCTCCATCCCGTGACCACCTCCTCGGATTTCCTCACTGCTCCCTTCACTAGAGCCCCTCATCTCTCTGTAGTTCCCCCCCCTACCCCGTGACCTCCTCCTCGGATTCCCTCACTGCCACCCCCACCAGTGCCCCTCATCTCTCTGTAGTTCCCTTCCAGCCTGTGACCCACCTCCTCATAAGATTCCCTCACTGCCACCCTCCACTATTGCCCCTCATCGCTCTGTAGTTCCCCCTGCCCCATGACATCCTCGTTGGCTTCCCTCACTGCCACCCTCCATTAGTACCCCTCATCTCTCCTGTAGTTCCCCCACCTCATGACCTCCACCTCGGTTTCCCTCACTCCCACTCTCCACTAGTGCCCCTCAGCTCTCTGTAGTTCCCCCCCACCCCGTGACCTCCTCCTCTGACTCCCTCACTGCCACCCTCCCTCACTGTCTGCCACCCACACCCTTCATCTCTCCGTAGCTCCCCCCACCCCATGACCTCTTTCTGGTATTCCCTCACTGCCACCCTCCACTAGTGCCCCTTATCTCTCCATTGCCCCTCTCTCATACCCATTCCATTCGTTGTATAGCACTACTCATATCAGTGTAAGGTGTCACAGTACTTTACATAACAGCAGCACACATTATACAGAGACAATAAATCAAAATCAGTTTACGCGAAATGTCACATAAACTAATGAGGATTACAAGGTGTAGAAATCACTTCATCCATTCTGGTGGGCAGTATATTTTACGGGGGTTTGGTCGGGACTCGGAGAAGCACAAAGTCAGGATTTAAAGAGTACTCCAGTGGTCAGGGTTGGCTTTACTGATAAAAATGTATAACTGCCCAAACAAACTCTTATTAGTAACATTAGAATAATGAAAGAATGGAGAAGTTCTAACTACATCACAACACAAAAAAGCGAAGTTTGTATGCAGTTTTTTGATGACAGTTCATTGGTCACTGTCTTATGTTAACTTCTGAATTGCAAGTAACACAAGGATATCTGTGACAGAGGTAGTAACCCTCTGAGCTATTCCCATAAAATTCAGTTTATCTGCATTTACGAACTACCAACCGACAAATGGTTGCTCTGCAGCAGGATCGTAAATCACAAGTTAACAGTTTTTATTGTTGTTGTACATCGGTGGCAGATTCACTGCGACTGCGAGGGCTAAGGAGGCTCATGTTTGGTGGGCCTGGCCCACCCTCTAGAACCGGGCCTGGTAGGTAGTGGTGCAGCCTGCAGCATAGCCGGAGTCTTGCTCGCAGCCTCAGGCACAGGCAGGTCAGTGAGGAAGACTGCCCTCAAAGGCAGGGACGGCCTTAGCACTGGTGGTGTCCTTTGCATTAATAGCTCACTGTTCTATGTTAGGATTTTAACTTATTAACTGCAAGTAACAATAGGATCTCTCTGACAAAAGCAGTAGCCCACTGACCTATTTACATTATGTGCACTTTGTGATCTGCATGGTACATGTTCTTTGCAGCAGGCACATTAACACTCTGAGCTACCTTTCCATAAGTCAAAACTTCCACTAAACAATATGCAGATCTCTCTCTAGGAAGAACATTCAACACCAGATTCATCATGCCATTTTTATTGATGCCGAAAATTGCTGGAGGCCAGGAAGGAGGCAGCAAGCGCTTGTAAAATCTTAATATACTTGCAAACATAATGCCTCCACCCAAAGTCAGCACCCGGTGCGGTCACACCGGTTGCACTGCCCTAGAGCTGGCCCTTCAAGGGTCCTGTGACCTCAATGACAGTCACTGTTCTAGGGTGTGCTGCTTCATAGGCCTGCCCGCAAGACTGGAGGTGAACTTCAGTATGGATTGTGGTGGACAAGCCTTGAAGGTTAAACCACACTTGCCACTGCTAGGATCCGCCTGCTGGTGCTAAGACACCAGAGCTTCTAAGGTCTTGCGAAGCCTTCTAAGGTCTAGCATGGGTTGTGCTCACTCAGGAGAGTGGTCTAATGGACTGGTTATTAAGGCTGAACCTGGTTCACCAGTTCCAAATTCAGCAGCTCTGGCCATAGTGCCACATCCTCTCCCCCCACTGAAAACCATACTGCCCCACTGAGAAAAACTCACACTTCCTTCAATTACAACCCAATTGTTGCCGGCTATAAACACCTGGATGTGGCTCAATTTAAATGACGCACTAGACAAGAGCAATATGTGGCCTACAAAAAATAGTAACAACATCCTGGAAAAGAAAACACTCAAAGGGAATGCAAAATTAGCAAACCATGTGAAATGTAAGCAGGAACAACATGGTTAGCTTAGCGCTTTTACACTCACTATTCAGAAATCAGTGAGTGCTTTTGCCTGAAAAGTTGAGGACATGACAACAAGGCCCTGAATGGACCCATTTTAACGTCCATTGCTTATATCCTTACAAAATGTAAGCAGTAGGGTAAAAAAGACTACATCCCTGGACGCAGAGCCGCAGTACACATTTCTTTTCTCCAATCCACACATTGCAGCACCTCCAGGATTGGTGCACTAGGTGCAAGCCCAGGAAAAACAAAGACAAGAAAACAAAAATAGCGCTTCACTGGCAAACTCTGTAAAAGTGACGCTAATGTGTTTGGGTGTTAATAAAATCAATCTGGCCAGCTTGCTACCACTCTGTCTTACTTTATTTAGTTATTTTATCATATTTTAACCTTTTATTCCCGAAGCTGCACCTTGGAAATAAAATAACAGAAAAATACGACATTTCCAGCAAAAGTGTTTTTTTTTTTTGGATCCATTTCACAGGGGAGCAAATAAAAGAAAGGAGAGGAATGAGACAGGGGACGCACATCGCACCGTGAACTAGACTGTCAATCAGCGCTGGACAGTCACCCAGTCCTGCGGCTTTTAGTGTCAGGGAGCAGCGTCGCGTGTCAGGCAGTAGGCGATAATCATAAACCCGTGCTGGCTGCAGTGCCAGGCCTGAGGTCAGCCACCACCTCGCTCCCTGCTCACATTCATATTAGGCAAGCAACAGCAACAAACAAAAGCTGGTGCAGTGCCACTACGTTGCGGAACCCGGGCCTGTGCCTAGTAGTAGCCCCCTTGCCCCTTACTTCCTTAGGCCCCTTTTGCTTTTGAAATTTCTGGCCCGCTCCAGCCCGGTCTTGAGTCGCGACTCCCCCGCACCAGGAACACTGCCCTGACACTACAGTGCCACCACACCACCCATAAATCAACAGGAAGGAACAAATAGCATAGCACTCACCTGCAGGCGGCACTGGCAGACAGGGGGGAATAAATTATGGGGTGCTGAGCAGCCGCTCTCTTTCCAGTCCCGGTCTTCCTCTGGCCTCTGAAATGCCTCAGCCTGCCTCGACCTCGCGTAGGCTCAGTCAGTCTCTGGTCACGCGCACTTTTTCCCCAATGCGCTATAAGCCCCTGATGAGCCCTGCCCCCAGGCCTCACCCCACCCTAAAAAAAAAAACAGGCGCGCAGACGCGGAGGTGGTGACATGTGCGTGCTGCGCGTGTCATCATCAAGCACCAGGCTCTATGATCCGGCGACATGCCGTCCGCCGCCCGCCCTACTCATTATAATTTATTAAACTAACAACACCACCTGACCATGATGTCATCAATGATCATCATGGTCAGGTGACAGGTCAGGTGGTGTTTTTTGTTTGATAAAATTACAATGAGTAGGGCGGGTGGCGGGCGGCCTGCCGCCGGATCATAGAGCCTGGCTGCCTTGCAATGAAAATCGGCAGACACGTCGGAGCACCAGCAAGCATTTTTGTGCTCCGTCATCACCAGGCGGCCTGATTTGTGCACAAATAATGTACTTACTGTGTTCTGTTGTTGGGGCCGATTTGGACCGACCATGGTCCCAAATCGGCCCCAACAACAGAACCGGCCCCCCCTGGCGCAAAACCGGCCCCCACCCCATCCAGCCTACCGGGGGATTGCCCGGTGCCCGACATGACCAGTCCGGGCCGTGCATCCCCCATCTGTAGCAGCAGAGTATCCTCGGAAGGAGCTTTATGATAGCTACCACCACAACTCATTTCTTTTCCTTATTTTGGCCAAGCTGCGTGAAGCCCCTTCTCTGAGTTATACACATACATATTTGGCACATTGCTGTAGAGAATTACGCGTTATCCTCCTTGGCACTCTAACATGAAGGATAATAAAATTAATAAAAACTACTGACATCGTACACAATCAAGGCCCAGAATCTGGAGTTAACCTAGGATGGCTGCATGAAAGCAGTGCTCAATGTCAAGCATGGCTGACCAAACAGTTTGCACACACTGTGAGGTGCACAGCAGATTTCTCTTGATTGAAGCTTGCTCCTGGTGGTAACTGGGGATGGCAATGCGGTGAGTCAACATTAGCTGAGAACGCTGCTCAGTGATTTGACGGTGCATGGTCTCAGAGGTCTGACAGCAACTAGGGCAGTTGCTGAGGCTGGGGCTGTACATTTGTCTGGGGTGCCCTGTTGCCCAATCCTGCTGCTGACGCCCCAACTGCCCCTTAGGTACACAGATGAAAGTGCCTACCTGGGACAGCTTGCAGCTGTGCATGTGAAATTCGGGTGAGATGAGGGAGAAGAGCTGCTCCATTGCCAGTAACGTGCTGGATGCTGCAACCGACAAATAATTGCAAGGGCCTCATATTTGTATGCCAGGTGAAGTTTTGCGGACAATTAAAGGAGCATAGCAACTGATATATTTTTTTTTACCACTTACCACTGGGGTGATGTTGGATCATGTGCCTCCCACTCCTGTGATCCTCTTCAACAACTGCCGCCCACAAAGGAGTAATCCGCAGCATGCACTGGGCAGGAGCCCACTACTGCCAGCCTGGAAAAGGCAGGTGGCGCGGGTACTGGTCGGGTAGCAGTTTAATACTGCTTGCACCACGCCACTTACATGCTACCAACCTCTCCGGCCACCGATGACTCGAATTACGTACAATGTTATCCTCTTCATCCTTCCCCACCCTACCCCTGGTAAGATCAGGTAAACCTATCAGAGCAGTTGGTTTGGGTGAGATTGAGCAATGCTATTTAAAAAAGGCCAAATCGTTAAAAGACAATAAAGATCTACAAAATCAAAATGCTGGCTCGAGCTACTCATGGGTCCTCAGCGAACTACTTGTAGTTTGCGATTGACCAGGTGGCGACCCCTGCCCTAAGCAAATTGCATAATGATGTATTTAACGTCCTATACTCGCTATTCACCAAAAAAATGAATGATGGCAAGGCAAGAGTCACACGCTCTCAGCTTAGTACTTGAGGGAGTGCCGTAGGCTAAATAGTATTAAATCAGGGCCAATAAACAAGGAGGCCATCATTTAATTAGGAAAACATGTGCAAATTAGTTAAAGAATCACTTCCTCTTTAAAGCAGAAGTGGGTTAGCCTTAGTTGAGGCTACTAAAGATAATGGCCAAAAATTATTTTTGCTGAATTTTCACATGGTGACCTAAACCCCATAGGGCCAGATGCACGACCATTCCATTTTGCGAGTCGCAAATTGCGTTGTTTTGCGACTTGCAATTTGTGACTCTCAAAATGGAATGTACAACAGTGTCTCAGACACTGTTTGCAATTACCGATGGGGTCGCAAATGTCCTGCCTCATTAATATTCATGAGGCAGGTTGTAATTTGCGACCCCATTGGGAATGGCCAGCATTCACAGAGATGGTGGCCTGCTGGGATTAGCAGACCACCATGTCCGTGACTGCTTTTTAAATAAAGCACTTTTTCTTTTAAATGCAGCCCGTTTTCCTTAATGGAAACCGGAATGTGTTTCAAAAAGAATAATGAAACGTTTCAGTTTTTAAGAATAGGCAGACCACTGCCTTCCCTTAAAAAATATTTTTGCTGCCAGTTACAAACAGGTAGGGGTCCCTTCTCGTTTGCAGTGGCTTACCACCTTTTTGAAATAGGTGGTAAACTGTGAGTGTTTTGCAGCCGCAATTGCGGTTGCAAAACAGTCATACATAGAAGTGCGACTCGCTATTAGGAAGGGACGTCCTTGGCATACCCCTTCCTAACAGCGAGTCGCAAAACACATTTAGCGAGTCGGTAATAGATTACCGACTCTCAAAATAGGGGTATTACATTTCACAGGCCTATTTTGCGGTCGCAAACAGGCCGATTTCCCGTTTATGACCGCAAAAAAAAACGGTCGAACATCCGGCCCATTGTCCTGTTGAATTTGCTATACAGCCCCAACAGTGCGTGGAGCATTTCATGGTCCTGTATGCCTCAACCACTCAGTGTGTTCGCTCTATTATAGAATCACCAATAGTTGTACAGGATGTGGAAAGAACTACTGACAATAATTTTATAACTATATTCTCTATGGAGGAAACACTTAGGGCTATTTGATCTCTGCACCCTGGCAAGGCATCCTGCACAGACAAGATTCTGGGGGATCTTTTCCATTCTGAACCTGACATATTGTGCCCATATAGCAATGCACTTTCCAATAAAATCATGGCCGGAGATAGCATGCCTAACTCATGAGATAATTCCATTGTACAAAAAGCGCAAAAGAACACTTACCAGTAATTATAGACCTACCAATCTCATTGACAACCTCATGAAGGTATTCTGTCGACAAGTAATGGGCAGACTACATGGATGAAGGTGAGGTCTTATCTCCATTCCAAGCAGGTTTCCATACCAGAGTGAGTACCATCGCTCAGATCTTTCGATTGAATCTTATAGTCTGGAAATATCTGGAGCTTTCACATGACCATCTGTATATGGCCTTTGTAGATCTGAGGGCCGCCTTTGATTTAGTTTCCAGACAACAACTGTGGTTCACTCTGGCCAGAATGGCTATACAAACCAGCTTATTAAACGTTCTTATTAAACTTCATGATAGGAACTTTGTTCAAGTAAAGTGGAGGGTTAAGGAGAGCTTGCATATCGCATACCCATTGATCATGGCGTGCGACAGGGCATTGTGCTCAACCCCACACTGTTTTCTCTTTATTTAAATGAGGTGTCAACTTTCTAATGATCTCGGTCCATGATTGCCCATGGTTGGGGGGCTCTCTTATTCCTGCCTTATTTGCAGACAATACATTGTTATCATGCACCCCCTTTGGGTTGCAGAACATGCTGAGTAGATTCGCTGACTATTGTGATACACAAGGTGTGAAAGTGAATACCTCTAAAACAAAGATTATGGTGTTTGTGGTTTAGGTTATTTTAATGTATTTAAGAATTGATTATTTTTTATGAGTTCGTAGTATTAATTGTGTATTTAAGTTGTTCTATATGCATTACCTTGTTTAAAAATTATTTATCTAGAAGTGCGAATAGTAAAATACACCTCTCTAGTGTCCATCACCCTTTTGAGATAGCCTTAGATTGGAGTGGGATTATTAAATGTCTCCCTTTCACTGTCAAACACCTTCCCCAAATTGGTATTGATTGGTTTGGGAATAGTAAATATCACCCCTTTAGTGTCCAATACCTTCCTCAAATTGGTTTAGATTGCAGTAACAATAGTGAACTTAACTCTTTTAGTCTCCAACACATTTCCTAAATTGGTATACATTGGAGTGGGGATTGTAAATGTAACCCCTTTGGTGCTCAACACCTTACTCAAATTGCTTTAGATTGGATTGGGAATAGTAAATGTAACCCCTTTAGTGTCCAACACCTTCCTCAAATTGGTTAAGATTGGAGTGAGAATAGTTAACGTAACCCCTTTAGTCTCCAATACTCTCCCCAAATGGGTATAGATTGGAGTGAACATATTAAATGTCACCTCTCTAGTGTCCAATGCCTTTCCCAAATTGGTTTAGATTGGAGTGGGAATACTAAATGTCACCCATTTAGTCTCCAACCATTTCCCAGAATGTGTTTAAATTGGAGTGGGAATAGTAAATTGTATCCATTCATTGTCCAACGCCTTACCCAGACTGGTTTAGATTGGATTGAAAATAGTAGGAGTAAGTTATTTTATTCGGTTGTTATAACCATCAAAATGTGCAAACAAAAACATAAACATTTAAAAAACGGTACACAGGACATAAATCGTATTGTTACATAATATGACATGGCCATCAAGGGCTAAAGGCTTTAAACGCCCCTAATACAGAATAAATGCTACTCGTATCAAATACCACTGTCAATATGAGATGTGCAATGAAAATAGGTAAACTAGAGCAATAAAAAGATAAAAACATAAATAAAACATGTATCATATACAATGATAGCAGCAGTACTTAATAACAGCCCTCATCAGGGTCGTACCAGGGGATAAAGTGCCAAGTGCTTCAGGGATGATGTTACTAATAGTACCACAATAACCTTTCGAGAATCAAGGAATGGGGTCAATTTAATGACTAAAGTGGTCCATGCTACAATAACATAAAAATTGCAATAAATATATCAAATAAAGTACGATAGGAGCACCAGAATATCAATACATTAAAAAATGGTTACCGAAGGATAAAAAAATCAATTCGTTATGGCAAGTGAAAAAGAGAAGAGAGCCCATAATCATTACACTGATGATTTTTTTTTTTTTAAATTGCATTACGTTTGTACCAGACTTCCTCTAAGAATTTGCTAACAGCTAAAACAGTTCTGAAAGATAGGTCGGTTTTTAATATCCTTAGGGCTACCTGATGACGTACAACCCCCAGTTCGTGACATATGGGAATGACCCACTTAGTGCGAGGAGACGAGTATTCTTGGCAGAAGAAGAGTAAATGTGATGAATTTTCATCGCCCTGATATTACACATGGGACAGGCCAATGTTGCCTGTGCTTTGCTCCATTTATGGATAAATGATCTTATGGGGAGTGATCCCAACTAAAAAGGTATAAAAAGGCTTTTAGGAAAATCGGAAGGTATAAAGTCTAGATAGTCCTCAAAGAAGGGTAAGAATTTAAGATAAAAAAACATATTGGGTAAAGATCCTACAGAGCTACTACTTGTTGTTCCTTCATTGATATAAGCTCAATAAGTGGTTTTTAGTAGGTTTATATCAGATTTATTTAATTTGGTAGAATCAGCCCACAATCTGAGGAGACCTAGCTTTCCCATCCAGGAGAACATGTTTAATCCATGGGAGCGATCTAGCACCTGGTAGTTTAAGAACAACATTCAGCGAGTCCCTATAATCAGCAAGCTCTGGTGTACACCAGAGACGGACCCAGTAAACCAATACTTTCAAGGCCACCAAATCAGTTACTCTATTTAATCCCAATTCTAAATACAATGGAATAAGTGGTGTACTATAAGGGAGACATAGTGCTTTCCTAACAAAGCTATTTGTTGCCAATGCCAGGGGCTGAGCATCCACATAGTCCCATACTTCAGTCCCATAAACAGCAGCCCCATGTGCCTTGGCCTGATAGATCTCCAGAACTGGCGATACTACATGAATCACCGTTCTCTTTTGCGTTCTCAAAATGGCATTTGACCTATGTTCAATAAGGAACCTACTTTTCGTAATCTGGTCCAACCATTTGAAGCTGTCCATGAATCGAACCCCTCGATAATCAAAGTTGTCTACCCTCTCGAGGCCCTTGTTACCTTTCCTAGCCCCCTTACTCACTATCCTAAATGTAGTTTATTAACATTTAATTCTAGACCCCTGGCATTACAAAAGCCTGGACATTTGTTGACCACCGTCTGCAGACCCATGGGGGACTTTGAAATAAGTAATGAATCATCAGCAAATAATAAAATCGGTACCTTCCTATTATTCAACATTGGGGAGTCATTTACACTGTTTTCCAAATCTTTAACTACATCGTTCAGGTAGAGAGAAAACAAAGTGGGGGCAAGAACACAGCCTTGTCTAACTCCACGTTCCATTGTAATGCATTCCCTTAATTCACCATTCGGACCCCAGCGTACCTGAGCAAAGTTATTCTCCTGTAGTTTACCAAGCAAATGTACAAGGTAGCTGGGGACTCCTAAATTTTGTAGCACTTGCCATAAGTTGGAGCCGGGAATTAGGTCAAAGGCAGCACTAAGATACATAAAAGCTACATAGAGCATTCCTTGATTTAAAAGCATATTTTTCAAGTGTAATAATGAGAATCTAAAAATCTGGTCAGTAGTGCTGATTTTTTTACCTAAAACCGGCATGGAAGGGCGACAGTATTTGATTTTCGTCCATCCAGTCTGTCAGTTTGTTCAAAATTTGTTGACTAAAAATTTTGGGGGCATTATCTAACATGCTTATGGGCCTGTAATTAGCTGGGTTGCTAGCGTCTCCCTTCCTAAATATAGTTATGATCTCGAACCCACTCCATGATTCTGGAACATCCCCCCAGCCGAGATGGCATTGGTTAATAAATTAAAATAAGTAGACCGGATAAGCGGCTCTGTCTTAAAAAGTTCACCTGGGATTTTATCGGGGCCTGGTGCCTTAGCTAATTTAATAAAATGCATTGCACTAGTTGTCTCTTCAGGGCTAAAACAAAAAAAGGAGTGTTATTTGACTCTTGCCCTGGTGGGGGTGAAGGTATGGCATCAGTTCTGCTTACAGCACTGGCTTGGGGAATAAAGGGATGAAAAATGGGCCACCCATTTTACAGGGGATATATTAAAGCTAGGGTACTTCACAATACCATGATTGTTCAATGCTACTAGTTTCTAAAAGGATCTACTATCCTCCGTATTACTAGCAGCAAGTAGGTCCTGCCAGAATTTATCTTCCCAATCTTGTTTAGCTTGTCTAAGTTGTGATTTATATACCTCTATCAGTACGAATTTTGACTCTGTCCCCCTCAATAATTGCCATCCTCAGTGAGTTCTTTGTTGTTTTGCATTCAGAGTCAAACCATACATTATCTTGAGAATTTAAGGTATTGGTAACAGTCACATCTTTATAAAAGATCTTTTGTCGTTCACCAAACAACTGAATATGAACTGTTAGAATAGGTATTCTAGCTGCATCAGTCCCCTCATACTGTTCTAAGGAGGCAACAAACTGCTTGTAAAGTTCTTTTTTTTTGTTTAAGAATTTTTATTAAGTTTTCAGAAAAAAACAAAACACAAAAATACATAATTATACAATCAATCAGGATTTCAAAATTATACCTACATAGTATAAAAATCAAGTAATAGGAGCAAAAGTTCAAACAGTAAAGAAAGAAAAAAGAAAAGACAAGAAAAGAAAAAAGAGGAAAAGGGAAGGAGGAAAGAAATGAAGAGCGAAATTAAGGAATAGGAAAGAATAGAAATGTCCTAAGACTAAGTATGCAACCAGATAGAAGAAGAAAGATCAAAGTTAGAGAAAATGAGCGCATGAAGAAAGATAAGAAGTAAATGGTAACCAGAGAAGATCAGATTTGATTTTTTGTGAGAGGAGAGAAGAGGAGACAGAGGCAATTCGATGTTCATCACATATGAAATTCCACCAAATTAATAACAACATTTTCGAATTATCCTTCCATGAAGATAAAATAACTTTGAATGCCAAAGCAATAAAAAGATCAAACAATAAAGAAATAGGAGTGGAATCATCCAATTCAGGTGATGAGGAACCAAGCAAAACATTATGAAATGATAAACTCAAATTACAATTAAAGATGCTCATGCATTTTGCCCAAACCAACTTCCAAAACTTCATAACATTGGAACAATCATAAAGAAGATGTCTCAAAGTGCCAGTATAATTAGAACAAGACCAGCATAGTGGAGACGAGGTGGGGGAAAACTTGGATATACAAACAGGAGTAATAACAGCTCTATTGTAAATGAAGTACAGGGATTGAGTAATACGAGCAGCAGCAGAGACTTTAAATAACTTAGACCATAGTTTGTCCCATACATCGATAGTAAATGAAAGGGATAAATCTAATTCCCAAGCAAGTTCATTGGGTGATTTAGGTCTCTCGGTTGAATGTGATAACAACAATTTATAGACAAGGGCAGCTTTAGGTATATGTAAAGAGAATATACTATATAGGGGTGAGGGAGGCGTAAGGGAAGGTATTGATATAGGTACGTCAAAGGAAGATAATTGTGATTGTAAAGCGGCCGAAATTAAAAGATATTCAGCACGGTATGTGTCAGGTAACTGAAATCGCGTTTGCAAATCAAGGAAGGGAATAATAGAATGCTGAAGGATTAATTGGTGTACGGAAATAATACCCTTCTCCTTCCAATGTTTGTAATAGAATGATTTGCCCTTGTATCGAAGAAATTTATTATACCATATCGTGGAAGAAAGAAAACACTGAAATGGAGTTAAACCTTTAGTAAACGTATTGTATAGTAAATTTTGGGAATATTTTATAATCGGGTTGTTAGAAATAAAAGTGCAATTGGACATGTAAATCACATTTTGAAAAGAAAAATCCTTTAGAGAGGATCGTTCAAGAGCAATCCATCTCGGGATAGGAGTATTTGCAAAATCAAAGGATAAAGCGAAGGATTGTTTGATGAGAAAGGCTGAGTGGTAGGCCTTAAAATCAGGAAAACGTACTCCACCTTCGGATTTCGGGCGTTGGAGTTTTGTAAGGGCAATACATGGATGTTTCTTATTCCATAAAAATTTTACACAAATAGAATTGACTTGCGAAAAATACCTAAGAGGAATGCGAATGGGCAACATAGACAATATATAGAGGACATGAGGGACGATCATCATTTTTATAGTATTTAACCTGCCCCACCAAGAAAGAAACAACGGGGACCATGAAAGTAACAGCGACTGAATTTTAGTAATTAATGCTGCAAATATAAACTTTATTGTGTCAGGTATGGACGCAGAGAACCAAATACCAAGGTATTTAATTTTTGTTGGGCACCTGGTGAAATCAGTATCATGAAACATATAATGAGAGCATAACGAGTTCAGGGGTAGAACTTCTGTTTTAGAGAGGTTTAGCTTATAACCAGAAATGCTGGAGTATAGTCGAACCTCATCCATGAAGGGAGGAAGGGATGTGAGAGGATTGGACATATAGATCAATATATCATCAGCATAAGCTGATAATTTAATTTCTACCGAGTTGTATGTAAATCCAGAAACGTGAGCATTAACCCGAACACGCTCAAGGAAGGGTTCAAGACAAAGAACAAATAACAAAGGGGAGAGGGGGCAGCCTTGACGAGTCCCACGAGATAAAGGAAAGGACTTAGAAAAATGGTTATTTACAAAAATACTGGCCCGGGGACAGGAGTATAATAATTTAATATAAGAAATAAAAGTTGGACCAAAACCAAACCACTCAAGGGTTCTAAACATAAATTGCCAATTAATACGGTCAAAGGCCTTTTCGGCATCTAAAGATAACGCTGCAAGAGGAGATTTAAATTTCTGTGCATGCGAAATAATATTCGCAAACATTCGAGCATTATCTGCTGCTAATCTACCCTTAATAAAACCAACCTGATCAGTCTTAACCAATAGTGGGAGAAGACTCTCAAGACGGGTAGCAAGAATCTTTGCGAATATCTTACAGTCATAATTAATCAATGAAATAGGGCGGTAATTTTTACACAGTGAATGATCCTTATCAGGTTTAGGGATAATGATTAAGGCATCCATAAAGGATCCAGAAGTCTTAGCCTCATTAATAAAGGAATTAAACAGTATCAGAGCCTTTGATTTTTTTTAGGGAATTAATGGCAGTATTAATTTCTTGAGCGGTAATATCACCCTCCAAGGCTTCGAATTCATATGGCAAAGATGGGGGAGAAGGAAGGCCCGAAAAAAAGATATCAAAATTTTGATTGGAGGGGTTCGTATCATCAGAGTAAAGGGCCTCATAATAGTTATGAAAGATATTAGCAATATCATCGTCTGAGGACACTAGGCATTTAGTGGATTCATTTAAAATAGGGCCAATATTTTTACGTTCAGATTTGATATTTAAATAAGTAGCTAACATCTTACCAGCTTTATTTTGGCCACCATGGTATTTGGATTTAATTTTGAGGAGAATATTACATGCTTCCACTGTCGCAAGTTTATTAAGCTCAGACTTGGCCTTAATGAGGTCACGAAGTACCAAAGGCGATTTAGAGGTGAAGTAGTTATGCTCCAGTATCTTAAGCTGCTGTAGCAAAGCTAAGTATTTATTACGAGCAATTTTCTTTTTCTTGGAGACATAAGAAATAGTAAATGCCCGAAATGAAGCCTTAAAAGCATCCCAATTATTGGAAACGGAGGTTGCTAGGGGGTCATTAAACATAAAGAATTCTTTAGCAAAGGAATTAGCTTCTTTTATGAAAGTAGAATCTGATAATAAAACATTATTAAATTTCCAATGACAAAACTTTTGGGAGGTTAATGACAGATCTAAAACAGAAAGGACTGGTGCATGATCTGAAATAAAAATTGACCCAATCTCCGCAGATTGAAGAGATGGGAGCATGGATTTACTGACCAAAATATAACCAATCCTAGAACGTGTATGGTGAACATTGGAAAAAAACGTAAATTCAAGAGAATCTGGGTTACATGTCTTCCAAACATCAAATAGAGGACGAGAGGCAATGGCCGATTGAAAGGCTTTATGGGATCTGTCAGGATGAAACTTAGATTGAGATTGTCTATCTGAAAATGGGTCTAACCATTGGTTAAAATCACCAGCAATAACAATATTGGGGCAATCAATGGAAGAGAGTAGAACCTTGATGTCTTGCCAGAATTTGGGGTCAGGCTTGACCGGGCCATAAATATTCAATAAAATCAAATCCTTGCCTTGTATAACCGTCCTGGCTATTACCCATCGTCCCTCATCATCATTTTGCGTAGAAACAATTTGCACAGATAAAGATTTATGAAACAGTATAGCAACACCCCCTTTTTTACTGGAAGCAGGGGAATACACAACTTGACCTACCCATTGTCGTTTTAGCTTAAGTGATTAATGTGTTTCTTGAATGAAAGATACCTGAGAATTTAACTTAGATAAATGGGAAAGTACCTTTTGCCTTTTAACGGGGTTGCCCAGACCACGAACATTCCAAGTAACAAAATTACACATAGTGAGGGATCGGAGGGGAACAATACGGAATGAGATGATACACTTCAGGGAGACATCTAAAAAAAAAGAGACACCAAAATGGATCAAAATAAGATTGGGAACAAAAATATACAATAGGATAGTACACAGTTCCAAAAGACATACGCAATAAACAAAACGTGGTCAACATAATAATAGGACATACTGATGGAAAGAGTAGGAAGGCAAAGAAAAAAGTAGGGGATAGAAAAAGAAGAATAAGAAGATAGATCAAGGAATGATATACAGATCTAAAGAAAAACAACGATAAAGACAGATGCATGGGGCATAACAGCACCAACAAGAGACGGAGCGACAGAGAAAAAGACAAGAATATAACACCAAGAAACAGCCGCATTAAAAGGTAGAACAAAGGGACACAAAGGCATTAAGTAGAAGATGAAGAGCCAGATGCAGAACGTGAAGACAGGTTTTGAAGAAAAGACTTCAGTTTAAGAGGGTCATCAAAAGACCGAGTGGAGCCATCATGAGTGATTTTACACAGACAAGGATGAAGAATGCCATAGCGAATATTCAATTGTCTCATGAGAGGACGAAGTGCCAGAAATTCCTTCCTTCTCGCATTGGTAGCATTAGATACGTCTTGTGAAATAAAGATGTTATGACCGGACCAAGTGAGATGACGCTTCAATCTGGCAGCTGAGAGAACACGCATTAGGTCCGTGAATTCCAAAAAACAGCATGATGATACCTCTAGGCTTAGAAGCATTAGGTTGAAACCGACCAAGTCTGTGTGCACGTTGAATATTCAAAACGGGCTCCGGGGAAATATTTAAAAGTTCAGTCAGAAATGTCCTCAGGAAGAGAAGTAAATCAGGACCTTCCAAATTTTCTGGCAAGCCATAAAGGCGTAGGTTGTTACGCCGATTACGATTTTCAAGGTCCTCGGTGTGAAGCTTAAGACGTTGGATGTCTTTTTCCAAACTTGGAATTTTAATAGAGATATCCTGCATATAACTAATACGTTGCTCCATATCAAACACCTTAGCTTCCATAGAAATCCATCTGTCCTCAATTAATTGTAGCTTCTCATTAGTAGTGGCCATAAAAGATTTAAGACCCCTCACCTCATCTAAAATAGTATCCAGGACAGGATGTTGAGAGGAAAGAATGAGAGATGGAGGGTCATTTTTGGCTCTTTTGGGCTTGGTACCCGAAGAAACTGCTCTGGCCGAAGTAGAAGCCTCACTGGCCATCATGAGACAATAAGGCGGATGAGAGGTGATCTTCAACAAAGACTTCTGCCTGCCCATCCGTCAGAAAGATACACCAAGAAGAAGACGTCACCTTCCGTCAGCACTCTAGAGGCAATTAACACTTATGGGCAAAACAGTCTCGCAATTAAGCCAGATAAGTCACCAGGAAGCTAGGAAATGTGACAGCGAGGAGATGAGTACAACTGACACCGCCATCCAAAGCAATTAAAAAATGAAGACTGGAAATAATATGCTGCGTGTGTGGCCTACGGTAATTAAGAGAGGAGCATAGAATTTGTCCATGGCAGAACATGGTAGCAAACTAATAAACAGTTCATGAGGCAGTGTGGCCAAAAAATAAAATAAATAGAGTGCAGAGGAAGAAAAAAAAAAGATGAAAAAACGTTGCCGCGCGCTTAAGTTATAAAGCGCCGGATTACCTCACGTTGTTCAGCAACTCTGCGAAGTGCCATCTCAAAATGGCGGCCGCTACACTCCCAGCGCTGAGGAGATAATACCGCCACACCCACCGGGTCCGCGAAAGGAGAATACAGGGTCGGAACGGGCGAAATCACCGCACCGACCCTTCATCGCCCACACGCCAGCTGCAAAAGGTGTCAATAAGCGGAGAAAGAGGCTGAAAATTGCAAAAGACCTCCGCGGTCGAGCGGAGCTCAGAAGTCCGCTGCCATCTTCTCGTGGCGCGAGACCACGCCCCCCGCTTGTAAAGTTCTGAATATAGTTGTTGGTTTGGCAGAACTTTGGGCCATTTGTCAGAGCAACGCTTGTTGGTTATTGCTGGTTTGGGTAGAACCATGAGCAGGGCAGTATACCCTTGTCCCAGGGAATGTCACCTTAATGTAATTATGATCTTTATCAGACCTTGCATTAATTTCCATATTGGCCCCAGTAACGGCCACAGTCTCACACCAATCAATACATAGTGAATTACACTAGCACCTAATGTCCTCTTAAATATTGGTGCACATATGGAGTAGGAGGTGGTAAGACCGTTAAGGGTTCTCAAACCACTGCTAGTGATCAACGAGACTATTTGTAGTGTATGTGAGGTACATTTTTTCCTTGGGGGCACTGTCAATGCAGGAATACCCAGTGCTCATCTTCCACTGCAGTAATCTCTGTTAAGAAGGAGCAGCGTTCAAAGGAGATGTTGAAATCTCCCACCACTATTATTCTCTTATCACAGTGTAAGTCATCCAGTATGGTATCTAATACTGCTCAAGTAGTGGATATATCATTGGGCTTTGCCGTTCTAACATAAATATTAGGTATTGCCAGAGAGAGAGAGACCGGAGGGTAGGGTAACCAAAATCCCCATAAATCTGGACATTCTATGACCAAAGGAGTTAAAGTACTAAAACGACCATTCTTTACCAATGTTAAAAGCCCTCCAATAGGGCTGCCAAAATGCAAGGCAGGTATGGCGTCTACACTAAGGGAGGTAACCCCATCTATGTAGACTCCCTCTGTAGCCCATGTCTCTTAGAAAAGACACACATCAAAGTCCATGATATACCTTAACCAATCCTGGTCACATAATTTAGCATTTAAACCAGCTAGGTTCCAAGATAGTACATTTAAATGTGGAAGGGTGACAGAGCCATCATCAGTATTGGTGTCAGGTTTGGACCCTAAGAGATATTGTGTACCTGTGAGTACATCAGGGAATCATATATAATTACAGTCATCCTTATCATGTGTTTCAAAAGAGCTTCTAGCCCCCTACTGCAAAACATCCTTGTTGTTACAAATGATTGGGGAGTACACTTGTTCACATATAGAAGCAGTACCACAAATTTTCACTACATTGCCCAATGCCCTGGATCCCATATGACCCGTACTCTTACATGAATACATATACAAGTTGTTATGCAGTCAATCTGGTACATTCATGGGGCATAACAGAGCAGATGAACGGGAGATAGAGACATTAAATGCTTCAGCAGAACGCTCGTTTTGCTGGCCCATCAAGTCCTTTGATAGTGGGTAGAATGCTTTTAATCATATTCTTATTTCATTATCCTAAAAAAAATGGCAGGTACGTGATTCAAAGTTATTTAGGTTTTCAGCCAGGAAGTTGGAACATAGGACAACATGAATATGGTCGTGAGGTGAAGATGGAATTGAGCGCCTTATTGCAAATAACGTGTCTGATAATGGATAGGCAGTTCCGGTCAGATCTTAGCCAATAGATCACCTTATTAATCAGTGCCTCAGTGTCCTCCCCAACACCTAGCTTCAGTTTGGGTACCCATGCCTTATTCGATTTCTGTTTTTTTCTTGAAAGTTGAGGATTGGAATTTAAGGAATTACTCCTTGTAGATGGAAAGGGAACAGGACAAGAGGAGACAGAGGGAGGATAGGGTAACCCATGAGAAACAGGTTGATTCAGTGGTCTTCTAGATGGAAACTTCCTCTCTGTCATTGGATGGGTAGCCCACTGGGGCAATGGTCTTGGGGGTTTCACAAAAACAGGGTTAGGAATTACACCCAGAGTGGGTAGTTCTCTATGCCAATTCAGGTTTATGCTCATTGGACAAATGTTGTTGCTGGAGGTACTGGTACCAATAGTACCATCAGTAGAACTTTTATCAGTGCGCCCTGTAGAGGAAACGGGTAACAGCTTTGAATCCCTGCCCACCCCAGAGGAGAGAACCTTGCTATTGTGTGATTGCACCAAGCTCCTGCAGCTACAGCTACACGAAAGCTTCACTTTAAGGTCCGTTACAATAGAAGAGAGGAACCCAAGTTGAGTGCATAGCTCACTCATTTTACTGTACTACAGTTCATTGTCCACTAAATTGTTCATCGCACTTTGTGTTCATGGCAAGGAGACTGTAGAATGAGGTTTCCTGTGAAGCAGCGTCCAGTAGTGCTAATTCTATAAATTCATCGCTAGGATGAATAGGATCAAATCAATTGTGGCAAAGCCCATTCGGGATCACAGTGATGGTGGATTATAGAGAGCACGAGGTCTTGTTAGATTGTTCAACAGTGTTAGTATCAATGGGCTGAGGCAGAGCAGGACCTAAAACAGACACATAAGCAGTCCCAGTGGCTTGGCTTCCCATTGCCGATACACATGGTAAACAAGGGGCCTCAGTGAGAGTAGGAGATCTAGAGGCAGTAGATGCCTTAAACATAGCCAGGACTTTTGGTGATTTGGCCTCACCCTTGGAATTACTCGATGTAAGGAGCTGCTCAACCTCACCGATTAGAGTGTCAATATCAGCTAGTGTAGTTTGGTCAAGAGCAGGGGCCCCTGGTCTGGCCCCTGGTCTGACCCCTGGTCTAGCTGATCCTGGTCTTTTTAGTTTCTTTGCAAGAAGGTCATGATTCACAGTGTCCCCTACCTTGCATTTGCCCATGATTAGTCTAGAACAACAAGCGACAAAATAGTAATAAGTGAATAAATGAGCTGAGTCGTAATGCACAGTACCTTGAGTGGAAATTTTCAATCCTCACAACGCAATTGACAGTGGGGTGGCCCAGCCCAGCCTCTTCTGGGCTCTGACCGGCACAGACGAGCCTGCCCTTGGCCCGGACTTGGCCCGGGCGTACAGGCACGCGTCCCGTCTGCGGGGCCCAGCAGGTGAATTTAAGCGCCTCCAGGCGCGGGATGATGGCGGGATGAAGGCGGCAACGACCGCACTGTTGACCGAGACTTGCAGTCCCCTCCTGGCACAAACAGCATTGGGAATAGTAACTATAACCCCTTTATTGTCCAACGCCTTCTTCAGTATGGTTGGATTGGAGTGGGAATATTAAATATCGCCCATTTAGTATCTAACCATTTTTACTTAATTTGTATATTGTAGAAATAGTTTGTGTTTTGTATATTGTAGAAATGGTTTGTGTTATTTTATTACTATTGTTGGTCATTAGAAATATAATAAAAAAATAATTAGGTGCATGTTTCTAAACAATAATATTATTAATTATGTTGTATTTTGTAATAAAGACATGTCACACATTTTCATATTTTATTCATTTCTTCAAACTTTATAAATAGTATATTTTGACATTTTAAATTATATTTATAGTATTTCAAAAACAAATATTTCTATAAAATAAAGTAAATAAAATATGTATTTGTATTATTTATTAACAAAATAATATAAAGATTATATATACATAGTATCCTATGTTGTACATTTTCAACTTTTATTTTACATTGTTTAACAGTTTATTAACATTTCTTAACATTTTTAATAAACATATTTTGAATATTATTTCATCCTATTTTTTAAGTATAAATTAAATTATTGTGTGTGGTTTTTTTCTATTATTTAATTTATAGCTTATACATTTTAAACATTTTATTATCTATTTCGACATATTTTACATGTTAACCTTTTTTGAACATTTTTGTATAAATGTATTCAACAATTTTACAATATTCCCTATTCATTTCTATGGGGAGATAGGCTTTTCTTTAGTTTAATTTTGCGTCCATTTTTTTCCCACTACCTTCTAGTTTGCAATCTATTTGTGCTATTTTTAGTTTATTTTCCCAGAACCAGGTCGCGGTAAGGTGCTACTGTTCATCGGAACAGTTAAGTCCATTTTCAAGTTTTTTAAGGATTTTGAGGGTAGTGAGGATTTAGGGAAAAGGTCTAGAAGGTAGTTATAGTGTTGTTTGTGGGTTTGTTGTATATTTAGATGTATTAGTGTTATTGTTTATCAGTACTTTGTAGGTTTGTGTTTTTATATACTATTAAGGTAATGTTTTTTTGGAGTGTAATGTGTTTTTGTGTGTGGGTTGTTTATTTTACCTCACAGGATTTTTCTCTGATGAGATTTCTTCCTGTTCTCAAGCAAAGGTTAGCATTGATTGAATGTAATAAGGCAACCCAATATTATGCTATTGCAGAGGTAAACCTTACAGTTGTGAAAAACAATTTTAGGAGTTTTCCACTACCAGAAAACATAACACTTAAAAACACATACAATATAATACAATGCACCCTATCCTGTGGGCAGTTTATGGCCTATATGCATCATTAAAAAGGAAGGGTTAGGCCTGGAAAAAGGTTTATGTTTCCAGGCCAAAATAGCAGTTTAAAACCAGATGAACACCACCCCCCTGCCAGTGACCTCAAATTTTGAAAAATAAAACAATAATAAAATGTGTTTATTATCATTTTTCCTTTCCTGAAGGGTCTTGTGGGTGGGTCCATTGCAGGGGCAATAACAGGAGGGGTGGTGGCACTGCACTCAGTGCGCATGATGGTTTGGCCATCTGTCTCAGGGCGGCCAACCCGTCATGCGCACTGACATCTCCCCAACCCAAGCTGCATTGCAGGATGGAGAGAATAGAAGGTGCAGGTTCCCAGTCTCCTTTGAAGCGGAAAACAAGCCCGCTCAGGCTCAGGCTCAAGCATTAGAGAAGCGCTGGGATTGGCTGCAGGGGAGTCTGGGAGCCTCAGCAGAAAGGAGATGAGTGGCGATCGGTGAGGAGAAGGTAAGTTCTTTTTTCTCTTTATTTTCATCCACAGTCTTTCCTCCCTCACCTCACACCCCTGCCACACTCACCTCTCTGCCATGAGAACAGCTGCTACTGGTGGCACAATGAATACTGCAAGACCACTGTTAGCATTTAGTTTAAAGGGCCTGGGCACAATGTAGGATCATATACTAAGGACATACAAGTAAATTCAATGTGCCAATCAGCTATTACTCAATTTAACTATGTTTTAGTGAGAGAGCTCAAGCACTTAAGCACTGGTAAGTAGTGGTAAAGTGCCACAAAACTAATTCCGAAAAGCAGGTGGGGTGAAGCAAAATGTTTGGGAGTGACCCTAATAGAGGGCCAAGTCCAACAAAGGCAAACTCCCTATTCAGATTATTTGTATCTTGTCATTGCCTTTTACTTCTAACTACCTTTTGATTGAACCTCAGGTTCTGTATTTTTGTAGTGGGAGTATCATAAGGCCCAATCTGTTTATTTGTTGATTGGTAGGTATGTGATGACATCACCCGTCCCTCTCTGCTAACTTCACATCTATCCACAAGGGCAATTGATCTAGCCTATGGTATGGCCGATTATTATGCAATTGATATGATTGGGCACAAAGTATGGACCTCACAGGCACATATGAAGTATTAAAAAAACTTTTGGGTTGGCCGTGACAACTTATCACTTCCTGATAACTTACCACTTCTCCTCACACCTTTGTGCCCCACCGACTTGATTGTTCACATAGGATGAAATGTTGATGATACAGAATATAAAAAGAGAAGGCATAACATTATTTTGCTCCTTTCTCATTAGAGTAATCAAATCTGATTTAGAGAAACTATTATTACTTAAATCACACTAAGAATTTGACCATTTTGGTGCAGATTACCACATTAAGAATCATAAGCACACTTAATTTGACATTAGTTAAAATGTGCTTATAACCTGTCAGAGAAGGGAACTTTTTGTTCCTTTTTTTTTTTTTTTCCTTTTCTTTTTTTTATTGAGCAGATTCAAGAGATACAAAAAAGCAATAATGATCAAGACTTTGAGGTGTGGCAGGACAAATAACAAATACTAGGCAGTTAAATAAAGCAGTCAACAAAAATAGGAATTCAATTACCTTTCTTGAAGCGAAAGAAGATGAGGAAGAGAGGAAAGCCGTTTTTATGGATAAATTTAACATTAAAAGAGCGAAGTTCACCTGAAATACAATAGGGCATTTATAGTGAACAAAACCTTCATATATACGTATATACTTATGTTTAACAGGAGAATCAAATTAGTCCCTCAGTGGCTCATACCAATTGGCTATTGGTGACCAAACTTGTTCCCCGTAAAGTCGAGACTTTTTCCCTCTGGCTCCATAGATAGCTATTTCCTGCTTGTATATTGCTAATAGTCTATTAAGCCATCCCTGGAAAGTTGGTGCTTCGGGATCTTTCCATCTTGTTGCTAAGATTATTCGAAAAACCGCAGTACCTATGTATATAGCAGGAATTTCTAGGTTGGTGAGACCGAGAGAATCATCATATCCAAGCAAAAACAAAGTGGTTGAAGTTTTTATCTCGTGCCCAAAAATTTCGGCCCAATACCTAATGATGGCGTTTTTAAGCTGTTCTAGTTTAGGGCAGTCCGAAAACATGTGTATAAGGTCAGCAGGACCTAGAGTACATCTGGGACACTTATCATGTTCTGTCTTACCCCAGGAGAACAGTTTGAAGGGGGTGTAATATAAATTGAATGTAGTTTTGTAAACTTGGGCCTTTAGATTAGAGGCGAGTAGAACTTTAGAAGACAGGTACAGAGTCATATCTATATCTACATTGACATTATTCAATTTATAAGCCCAGCTAGTTTCTATATGTTCAAGGTCGTCGGGGTGATTTCTTATGAAGATGTCGTATAGATTACTTATTCTGGTACGGTATTTTCCTATAAGGTCAAGAAGTGGTATGGGTTTAAGTTCTATATCAGATTTAATTTGTCTAAGACTTGTATAAATTTGAATAAATTTTAAATAGTCTGTGGGTTGGATATGATATTTCACATATAATTCATCAAATGTTGTTTTGCCCTCACTATCCAAGAAATCCCCAATGGTTATGATGCCCTGCTTCGCCCACCGCCTTGTTATATTATCATTGAGGTATTGCGGTATGACTGCGCTATCCCATAACGGTGTATATGTAGTGTATTTTGAAATTGAGAGCATTTTAGTAATTCTATTCCAAATTTTCCGGGCGTCTATAAAGGTCTTAAATTTAATTTTTTTAAAGTAAGAAGGTTCTACTTGTCTCAGTAGCAGACCTCTTGCTTTACTGCCCATCATCAGCTCATAGATTGATGGTATATATTGATCATGATTGTTGTTACTGTTGGTACCTGGTATAAGCAGAACCATTATCTGTTGTAGAAAAGCGGCCCATAAATAATAGGTTAAATTTGGAATTGCTAAACCACCTCTAGAAGATGATAATGTTAATTTTGCTAGGGCTCGCCTTGTCTTCCCATAGCTCCAAATAAAGGATGATATCGCCCGATCTAGTATTTTGATTGTGTCGTTACTAGCAAGAAGGGGAATCGCTCTAAATAAATATAGAATCTTTGGGAATACCACCATTTTAACGTAGTTTCCTCTACCAATTATAGAAAGATGAAGGTTATTTATTCTAAGTAAGTCTACTTTTATTTTTTTAATTAGAGGGTCATAGTTTATTTCATTAATTTCACTGATTTTTGGCGAAATGTTCACTCCAAGATATTTTGCCGTATTAACTCTATAGGGGCTTATAAAAGGAGTATTGGGAGTAGATAGCACCATTGTTTTATCTTGGTTCAATGAATATCCAGAATATAGACCAAAAGTACGGGTGATTTCTTCAATATTAGTTAAGGCCTCGGTGGGATTAGTTGTTAAAACCGCAACGTCATCGGCGTAGGCAAGAACTTTAGTGCCATATATGCCAACATTGATAGGACTGATCAATGGTGATGTTAATAATTTGAGAATTAAAGGGTTGATATATAAGGCGAACAATAATGGAGAGCACGGGCAGCCTTGTCGTGTACCCCTTTGAATATTAATAATTGCAGACTCACATCCGCCCGTCATTACTTTTGCCTTGGGGTCTGCATAAAGGGCTTTAATAGATTTTGTAAAGACCGGGCCGATGTTGTTAATGGCTAATATTTCCCAAAGAAACTGCCAAGAGGTCGGTCAAAGGCTTTCTCAGCATCAAGCAAGATCATCGACATCTGGCCCCCCCCTACTCCCATGATGTCAAAAAGGGAAATCACTCTACGTGTATGATCTGTAGTGCTCTTACCGGGTATGAAACCATGCTGCCAGGGAGAGACCAGACGTTCGACGATCCTGCTCAAGCGATTAGCAAAGATTTTAGCATATGTTTTTGAATCTGAATTAATCAGGGATATTGGTCGATATGATGTTGTTAATTCTGGTGGCTTGTCTTTTTTAATAAAGATGACAATATTCGTTTGTTTCCAGGATTGAGGAGATTTACCATGCCATTGTATCCCCAAAAAAAGATCATGCATGAATGGAATGATTAAGTTGCCCAAAATTTTGTAAAGGTCAGTAGGTATTTTGTCTGGCCCCGCCGCCTTTCCTGCTGCTAATTCGGCTAAGGCAAGTTCTACCTCAGTTCTGGATATGTCTTTGTCGAGCTCATCCTTTGTATCGTCATCAATACTATTAGTCAGATTAGTCTCTTCCAACCAGCGCTCTAAGAAATCTTTGGTATCAGCCGCTGAACACTGATCTTCATTTTGATACAATTTTTGATAATAATCGTGAAAGCATTTAGCGATGTCCTCTTGAGTGGTATAATCCACTCCCCCATATTTGATACTCTGGATGGAATTACGAGACTTTGTTTGCCGAGTTCTAAGGGCAAGGTATCTTCCTACATTCTCGCCAGTCTCATAGATCTTAGTCCGATTCGCTTGGAGAATTTCGGCCGCCTTACGAGTTAGGTCGTTGTTAATCTCGGCTTTAAGCACTAAGATTTTACTTAGAGTGTCCTCGGCCGGAATCCCCAAGTGCAGCTGACTAGCATGTAAGTACTCTAATTCTATAAGTCTATTAGACAATTTAATTTGCAGTTTTTCCCGCTCTTTTTTTCGACTGGCGACAAAGGTAGCGGTCTCTCCCCTTAATGCAGCTTTGAAACAGTCCCAAACGTTAAACCGAGAGGCACTATATTGATTAATATCAAAGAATTCTTGAGTCCATTGCCTGATATGAGCGATGTATGCTTGATTAACAAGGAGTTTGCGGTCAAATGTCCATTGTGGATAGGCCCTCTTAAAATTGGGGACATCACATATTAAGCAGAGTGCATTGTGATCCGATATCGTCTTTGGGGCTTTAGCAATAGAGGCATTAGAAGCAATATCGGTGGTTGTGTATATATAATCTATACGTACATATTTCCTATGAGGATAGGAAAAGTATGTATATCCGGGATCCCCACCATTCTTTAATGACCATATGTCGCGAAGATTATGGCTATGAATCAAGTTTTGTAATGCCCTAAAAACTCTTGGTTTTCGCCCCATATAAATATGTTGGTTTTGATTATATTGTAGTTGGTCACTTGATATATTGAGATCGCCACATAAGATTAGAGAGCCTGTCCATGATGCTAATTCTAACTCTAGCTCAATAAATAGTGTAGGGTCATCAATATTGGGGCCATAAATAGAACATATGACAATTCCTATATTAAGTTGGGCAATGGCCCATCTACCATAAATGTCAGCCTTTTTACGTGTTAGGGTACCAAGTCCTGTTCTTGCAAAAATAGTGACCCCCCTAGTTTTGGAAGTTTGTGTAGTTGCAACCAATAGGTTAAAGCCCGGAATAATCAACTTATCAACTTATCAATCTCACCTATCGGAATATGGGTTTCCTGTATACATATAATATCCCAGGAGTTTTGATTCACTAATTGATTCAATTGAGCCCTCTTCCCTTTATCATTAAGTCCTGCCACGTTCCAACAACCTAATTTTAGCTTCCCCATTTTATTGTTTTATTTTTTAGACCATGCACATGAAGCGTAAATAGTGATTTAATGTTCATACATATTCTTATAGTATTCTCAGAACTGCTCATTTTACAAAACGTTTTCCCCCCCCCACCCCCACCCCCATCACCTCTCCCAACCAAGCAACCACCCAGCACCCTCCCCTGCACCCCCCCCCCGACCCAACCCAGCACCCCCAGAAAAAGGCAACAAGACTCCATAAGAGTCTAATGTGATGGGATAGCCGTATCTGACCGACCCCGGAAAAAAACAGGAAGGAGTAAACAAGCAGGAAAAGAAAGAAGAAAAGAAAAAGGGAGAGAGAGAAAAAAAAAAAAAAAAGAAGAAAAGGAAAACGAAGAGAAAAAGCAGAGCAAAGCCACACAGAAATCGAAGAGAGAAGAATGACCAGAAATTAATTGTCCTTCTCTCTACAATATTGTAGAGCGATTAAATAGTCATTAAACACCGTGGATTGCCATCGCTCTAAGTTTTGCATACTGAAAGGTAGACTGATGATTCTAATGAGATAAGGCTTTTTAAAGTGGTTTAAGCGTTTACTTTAAACTGTCAAGATACTCTTTAGCCTTAATCTCGGATGTAAAAAACGTAATTTGCCCACCATTAATCACTTTTAATTTAGCCGGGTTGTTAAGATATACCGTTACATTCTTTTCCTGAAAAGGCTTAATTAGCTGTCTTAATCTCCACCTCCGTTCAACTGTGTAATGACAAAAGTCAGGGCGCACGAAATAGGAGATGGAATCTTTGCTGCGAGGTTTATCCGGCGTAACTTTCTCGGAGATGGCTTGTCGAAGCATAAAGTTGCCGAAATAAAGTAAAATCGCTCGTGGGTATTTCCCGACTACAGCCGTAGATTTTGGGATTAAGGGGACTCTGTGCGCTCGCTGTACCTCGTAGTTCCAGTCCCAAGCGGTAAGTTCGGGTAATGTATCGCGCAAAAGTTGTATGATGAAGGATCGACAATCTTCCCCCTCAATTTTCTCTGGAACACCGAGAACGCGGAGGTTATTCCTGCGAAGCCTATTTTCGTAGTCCTCCAGTTTCCATCTCGTATCCTTAAGTTCTGCCTCATGTGCCTCAAGTCGATCGTTTACTCTGGTGGCTTCGGATTCATTCTGAACAATCCGCTCTTCTATGTCGTGCAGCCTTTCTGTAAAAGCGCCCATCGTTTTTGATAATTTTCGCACAACCCCTTGAACCTTCTGTACAGCTACTCTTGCTTTGCGACTATCTCTTGAGGTCTCTTCACGATGGGAAGCGATGGCATGTAACACTGTTTCCATGACTTGAGACAATGTTGCACCAGTTACACCAGAGACATCGGTTTGTTGACCCACTTGTTGACTGTTTGCAGTTTGATTTAAATTTGATGCCTGTGGCGTAGCAATGAAGTTCTGATTTTGACTTGAATTCAAGGCAGTCGGAGTGTAATCCCAAGTTAGTTCGCCTGTTCGATGACAGCCTGCCTTCCCCTTTTTAAATACTGTCCGTTTCTTATCACGAAGTTCCCTTGAAGGATTAAAGTCCGAATCTGTACTGGTGTACGAATCAGAATCATTCTCGACTTCATCAACCTCATCCTCTGTGTCGCCGGACAAACTAAAGTCTTCTGATAATGAGTAGAAGTCGGTTATATCTTTGTCTTTGTCCGTCTCGGTTACCTCAGTATGGTCAGTATGGTGGTCACTCGTCTCACCATTGATTATTTTGACTATTTTAGGTTTTCCATTTCCGATTTAACACCCTCTCACTTGTTGGCTGGACAATAGTATAGGGTGATTGGGTTACAGGATCGATTGAAGCTCCCCTGACCGACTCTAAAGGCTCTAATGGACAATTGCTGCCACTGCCACTTTCAATAGAAGGATTAGGACTAGGACTAACCGGTCCTGCGACCAGACCGAGAGTAGCTAAAGTCTGTGGCTGAGCGACCAATGTCTCCAAAGTCTCACAATTAAATACGGAAGTATCTTGAACATTGGTGATGTTAGCAGTGATAGGAGCAGAAGCTGAAAGAATCGCTTGACTTACCACGGCGTTCGCGACATCCCACCCCTCAAAAGTAGGCAGAGTGTCTTGTCCTCCGTTGCAACCCATATTATGCTCTGGTGTATCAAAGTCAGGGATCCTCTTCATCTGGTTAGGGCCGTCAATATTCTCAATATCAATATCAGTATCACCTGTTAAGGCAACCGCTCCAGTTGTTGTAATATCGTTAACATTAACCTCCTTCAGCTCTTTCGGCTGGCCCCGCCGGGTCTGCCTATGTTGGAGTCTCTGGCTGGCAGCACGCATCATTGAAATGACAGTGGGAGCACTTACAGAGGTGGAAGCAGACGAAGATGCGGTAGAATTTTTGTTAAGGACCTCAGTGCCGTGGGTCGAGACTCTCGCAATTGGACCCCCCGCATGCTCTTCTCGGGAGGTCCCGCGTCTGTTGTTCATTTCCTGATCGCGGAGAGCCAGACGGGTCGCTCTTGCTTTGGCGGCTGCAGAGCTGAGAGCCGCACTCTTAGGAGGCATAGTATCAGCGCCGTGTTTAACCCGCAGTTCGCACTCAGAATCGCTGCCGCTACCGCTGCTGCTGCTGCTCAGGTGTAAACACTCACGAAGGGGACAAGCGCCGAGGGGGAGGCGGCTACCAACCAGCGAACGCAGGACGGCGTGTCCGACGATGGAAGCAAGGAGTGAGAGCGGTGTCCTCGAAATCGAGATCGCGAATTGTACAGGTAGAGTCAGGGGCTCGATGGGCATCTTTTCCTAGAACCCTCTTAAGCTATTGCAGTGCTTTTTTTTTTTTTTTTTCCTCTTCAGTCGAGCCGGGGAAACATAGTATCTCTCTCACAAAGACAACGTGAAAGTATTGAGCTGCATGTTTTCTTTGAACCGGGCCGGTCAGGAGCTGCTACCGGCGTCTAGCCCGACGCCGCCATCTTGCCTCACTCATAACATATGATGGAGCAGGGGAAAGTACAAAAATGTGTGTATCCCCTTCAAAGTCAATGATGTCATAACCCTAATTTACTAATTGTTTGAATAAATGTACTAATCAATCAATGCACCTTTATTTAGACACTACACGCGGGAAAACTAACTGGCATATGCAAAAATCTAATTTACTTACAGATGTGAACTTAAATTAACATAGCTTTGTGCTTTGTGTAGAAAATAAAGTAAAATGCATATATTTGTTGTGTAGCTAAATATTGTGGCAAAGAATGCAGATGGTAAGTAAAATGGCTTTCAATGTTGCTTACGCTAGGTAACACCTAACACAGGTCATTAGAACGGTGGGTGGTAAACAGAAGGGCTTATTTTCTATGTCTAATTTCTGCTATGTTGTTTTCACATTAGTTCCGTTCGGGCCTGATAGGCCTCGCTGAGAAAATGGCCGCTGCTGAGAGAGGATGATCACGTGTGATCAATGTGGCCTCTGCGCATGAGCAGAGTGGAAGCTACAGTCACAAGTGTGGCAAATGCCTGGAGTGAGAGATGTCAAGGTCGCACTGGCCTAGGACAAGAGTGGATGCCAAGTCTTTCTGTACAAAAGCCTGGGAACGGATGAAGAACTCGGACTGCAGAAGATGATTCCATTTATTAATAAAAGAAGTGGTTACAATTGCTGGAACCTGACAAGTCACGAGGACATGAATGAATGTGCAATTTACAGAACTGGTTTAGGCAAGGAGGACAATGAGGTGACCATCACCACCCCTCCAATGGACCAATGAAAATCAATCACAGCCCCTAAAAGTTTCAATTCTCGGTATAGCAAGTTAGTGAAAGGTTATAAAAATGAGTGCCTATGATGACGTTGTGGCACTTGCTTTTTCTATTCAACACGACACGCTGTCTGTTGAAACGATTTATCTCCCTGATATTGAAAAGATTTTGAACTTTGAACTTTGATGGGAGAAAGGAACGAGGTCGTCGCGGGATTCAATCCTGGGAAGGAATACGTCCGAGGAGGTTAGAGGGACAGTCAGTCAGTTTGGGAACCTATCCTATGACCTGCGGTTCATGTTCTGGTGAACCATTCTCATCATCGCCCTAATGCCAAGGGTAACGAGTATTTTCTGTTTTCTTTTGAATCTTTATTTGAAACGCTTATAAAATTAATGATTATAAATTGTTTAATAAAAATGTACTTATTCAATTTTTACCCAAAGAATCTAGATAAAATATCATGCTAACTCAGACTGAGTCTGTGGTTATTAAAATTAAAGTTATGATGTATAAAAGGTTAAATGTTTAATAGTGATTGAGCTGGACTTAATCGCTTTCAACTGATTCCTACTAGTTGGTCCATCGACCTAAAATAACGGAGTACCTTGATGATTAGATCAGAAAACTCTAGAGTTTAAATGTATATAATGTATATAGATATTATTTAGGAAAATAATAATAATAAGGTACCCCGTGTTGTCTTGCAGCTCGTCAGCTTGTCAATTATCCAGAAAACTGAGTGAATGTGTGTTTTCGGTGTTATGGGCCCCACCGATGAATAAGTGGTGTGTGAGTTTTCCTGGGTTAAGTGACTTTGTAAAGGGTTTGAGTTAGTCGTGCTGCATCAGTTTTCTTGGTAGCAGAGTTATGGTTTCTATAGGTCAGTTAAGCGGATTATTGATGATTAATCTCTATGTTTAACACTCCATGTTGAGTCTGTGTCACGTTATATGTAGTTGGAATTTTGAAGCTTCCGGGAGGTAGGAAGTGGATTTGTGTGACAAGAGAAGTCACATGGAATTGTGCATTGTCTGATTTCAATCTGGTGATAACACAGGATTGTGTTATGATAGGGAAATTCATGTGGGAATAACGTTAAATGGAATAGCAACAGGTGTTCTTGTGAAACTCTGGACTTAATTCTCAGGAGCAGTGTAGTCTCCACATGTGTTTTATCTCCAGAGAAACGGGTTTACTTCTTGCTTGAGAGAAGGGTAAGGTAGAGTGAAGTGCTACTTTATCGGCGAAACACAAATTCTGTGGTAGGGTAGAGGTAAGCGCTGCCTACTGGAAAAACAGAATTCTTGAGTGATTGGGAAACTATCACTTTTGTTTAGCGAAACAGACAATAGAAAATGCATATATGTCGTAATTAACCTAAACGCGTTATAAAATTGTGCTGATAATTTTTTTTTTGTAAAGGAGGGGTCAGCAGAAGCAGGAGTAGAGCTGACATCAACAAAAACCATGCTGAGATTGGTCAGTTGCAGAAAAACGAGAAGCTTTCTGATTGGTGCGTTAGTGTGAGTCGCGCTGGGATAGGACAGAATAGTTGAGCATTTTGGAGAAGAGTTGTCTGAATAGTTTCGACAAGTAATTGTGAAATATGGCTTATTATAATGAACGAGAGACAGAGAAACTTTCATGATTTAAGAAAATCAAGAGTTTCTTTAAGAAGTATAAAAAGATTGTGACAAGAGAAGGAGAAGTACTTCCTCCACCAAAAACACCTGCATCTTCTATGATGACGAAATATGGTTATCATACTTTTATTTGGATGGAAAATTGGGCAAAATATACTCAAAATGATGGAGTATTAGCATTTCCAGAAACTGGTTCATTTAGCACAGCCATAATACGGAATTTAAGAAATCAAATGATGAAGCTTGAACCGAGACCTATACAGACGGACACAGTTTGAAGCCCTAGGTGAATGGGAAGATGAGATGTATGAAAGAGAGAGACATAGAGGTACAAGGGATGATGGTTTTGTTCCTGGAAGAGTATGGGGATGGAATCATGAGAACAGGATGCGACGATGGCGGTACGCTAATATGATGGATGGTATGTTTCCTGCTAGAACAGTTGAAGAGAGAACAGGGAAAAAGTGTAAGGAGAAAAAGAAGCATATAATATCAGAAAGATGTGGATATGGAGACTGTGATACAGATGATAAGTTGCTGGAGGACATATTAAATAAAAGACCCCTCCATATCAACAGGTTTCTGCGGTGGTGACACCAAATGCACCGCCAATGGAGACTGGGATAACTCAAAATCTAGAACGATTTTCTGAAGTAAATAATTCATTAATTAGACAGAAAATACCACAGACTGTAGAACCTGATAATCATAATGCATCTGAACTGGCAAAAACAACAAAAGAATTGGCTGAAAAGATGAAAGAATTGACAAAGAATGTAGAAGCTGTAACTGTGCCAGTAACTATAGGTCCAGTGATACCTGTATTTGAAAATCAGAAGATAGATGAACATTCCTTAAAGATTCCATTAAAAAGTACGAGAGAAAATGTATCCTGAAATTAGGGAAACGAAAGATTCGGGCAGATTAACACCACCTATGGATTCGACAATAAGTCAGAGTCCCGATAACAAAAAATTCCTATGGGAACTGAATCAGCAACAGAAACACCAGAGAAAAGTGTGAATAGGGTAGATTTAAATATGACCCTTGTGGGACCGACGGCAGAAGAATTGAGTGATTGGGTCAGGAATTTGCAGAAAAAAAATACAGAACCACAACCTTTAGATGTAGTGAAATTAAAAATAAACATGGAAGAACTGATTAAAGAAACTGCTGGTACAGACCGGTTAAAGACATACCAAGGTGAGGAGTTAATGTTCATGTGCAAAAGTATAACATGGAGAGCTAGAAATTTGCACGAGAAATTGGAAGAAACAGCAATTGGGTTGGGAGTAGATTTTGCAAAAGTTAGAGGATTACAGAAACCTTATAGAGTAGATTTCAGTGAAAAAGATATAGGGCCCGATTCACAGAACTAACTTAAGACAAAATCCTAAACTTACTACCATTTTGGTATTCACAGAAGTCACTTACCCATTTTGGTATTCACAGAAGGCACTTACTCTTTTCGGTATTCACAGAAGGTAGGAGTCCTAACTTTAGGACTCCTAAATACCTTCTGTGAATACCGAAAGTCTTAAAGTTAGGGTTTTTCTCAGTTTAGGAGTAGTAAAGTTAGGACTCCTAACTTTAGGACTCCTAAATACCTTCTGTGAATACCGAAAGTCTTAAAGTTTGGGTTTTTCTCAGTTTAGGAGTCCTAAAGTTAGGAGTCCTAACTAATATCTCAGTATAGCTGAGTATTGTGCCAAACATACAACCTCAATGAATCGGAGAAGGGAAAAAGAACATGTTTCATGTCCTTTGATATTTACTAACACAGTTGAAACGTGGGAAGAAGTGAGACAATTACATGAAGAAGCAGGTGATGGGGAAAAAGAGATATGGATGAAATCATGCTGCAGACACAGAGAGAAAGATGGAGTCTGAGTTTACAGGGATGAAAGACCAGTTATGCCTGATAGCATGATCTCTAACATGGCACAGATGTACCATGGACAGGCACACATTGGGATAGATGCAATGATTAGACTCCACAAACAGACTTGATACAACCCAAAATTAAGGGTTATAGCTTACGCTAGGTAACATCTAACACGGGTCATTAGAACGCTGGGTGGTAAACAGAAGGGCTTACTTTCTATGTCTAATTTCTGCTATATTTGTTTTCACATTTGTTCCGTTCTGGCCTGCTAGGCCTCACTGAGAAAATGGCCGCTGCCGAGAGAGGATGATCATGTGTGATCAAAATGGCCTTTGCGCATGAGCAGAGTGGAAGCTACAGTCACGAGTGTGGCCTCTGCCTGAAGTGAGAGATGTCAAGGTCGCACTGGCCTAGGACAAGAGTGGATGCCAAGTCTTTCTATACAAAAGCCTGGGAACGGATGAAGAACTCGGACTGCAGAAGATCATTCCATTTATAAAGTAAAGAAGTGGTTACACTTGCTGGAACCTGACAAGTCACGAGGACATGAATGAATATTCAATTTACAGAACTGGTTTAGGAAAGGAGGACAATGAGGTGACCATCACCACCCCTCCAATGGACCAATGAAAATCAATCAGAGCCCGTAAAAAGTTTCAATTCTGGGTATAGCAAGTTAGTGAAAGGTTTTAAAAATTAGTGCCTATGATGACGTTGTGACACTTGCTTTTTCTATTCAACAGGACACGCTGTCTGTTGAAACGATTTATCTCCCTGATGCTGAAAAGACTTTGACAGATTTTGAACTTCGAATTTTGATGGAAGAAAGGAACGAGATCGTCGCGGGATTCAATCCTGGGAGGGCATACATCCGAGGAGGTTAGAGGGACAGTCAATCAGTTTGGGAACCTATCCTATGATCTGCGGTTCATGTTCTGGTGAACCATTCTCGTCATCGCCCTAAGGCCAAGGGTAATGAGTATTTTCTGTTTTCTTTTGAATCTTTATTTGAAACTAATGAGTATAAATTGTTTAATAAAAATTTACTTATTCAATTTTTACCCAAAGAATCTAGATAAAATTTCATGCTAACTCAGACTGAGTCTGTGGTTATTAAAATTAAAGTTATGATGTATAAAAGGTTAAATGTTTAATTGTGATTGAGCTGTACTTAATCGCTTTCAACTGATTCCTACTAGTTGGTACATCGACCTAAAATAACGGAGTACCTTGATGATTAGATCAGAAAACTCTAGAGTTTAAATGTATATAATGTATATAGATATTATTTAGGAAAATAATAATAATAAGGTACCCCGTGTTGTCTTGCAGCTCGTCAGCTTGTCAATTATCCAGAAAACTGAGTGAATGTGTGTTTTCGGTGTTATGGGCCCCACCGATGAATAAGTGGTGTGTGAGTTTTCCTGGGTTAAGTCACGTTTGTAAAGGGTTTGTATTAGTCGCGCTGCATCACATACAACTATTTCTAAATAGTTAACAGATGCTTTATTGAAAACACCAACAATAACGTAATCAGGAAAGAAAGTATGCTCTGAGATGATTAGACGGGCTTCCTTCAGCATAACTGATTAAAAGTAATGCTGGTGGAATATATGCCAAGGTTGCCTCTTAGGTGAGTTAGTTGTAGTGTTGCAGGATTTGAAAGGATTTTAAGTTACAAAATAAACAGAGGAAGATAGGGATTCCTTCGGTATTGCGGCCGGACAATCCTTGCTGTTTGCCAGACTGGCCTAGTGTTGCGAACATATACGAGAGAGATTTGACAACCACTGGCTCTCAAGGCCTGTGTGGCCTGGGATGTGGGCCTACAGCCCCCTTTAAGTAGTAAAGGTGGAAACAAACTTGCACTCAGGTTCAAAAGGTAGCCAGCAACACTAGATTTCAGTTAATCCACTTTCTCTTCCTAGATCGGACATATATGACAGGGAAGCCTGCATGGCTTGCGGGTGGCGAGTAGGCACGGGTGGATCGCGAGGGGGACGCAGGTGAGGTCGCGCATGGTGAAAATAAAAAACTTTAAATTAACAAGAAACTTACTTTGCCACCTGCCGGGTCATTAAATTGACAATAACTTCAGATTTACCAACCAATAAAGAGATTGTTGTTTTTCACATCTACAGATTGAATCAGTCATGTATGATAATCTAAACTATTTTTATGTCACCAGATCTCATGACTGCACTAGATAGACCTACCATATACATACATACATGCTGACAAATCCTCTGGGTAAACACCGTCCTTCAGGCCTGTTTGGCTGATTCCCCTTCAGGCATTGGTCCGATGAGCTGTCCCTCAAGTTTTAAATCAGTCCACAGATTTTTATGGGAGTTTACATTTTCCGAGTAGTCCCTTATAGGCACTGTGTCTAATAATTAGCAGGGAAACACATTGTGAGACCCTCACAAAGTCCACTTCTATTTTCTGTTTATTTCATCTACCAAAAGGGGAGTGGGGACTTCCTCTTCCATGTTTTCTGGCCTTATATTCTTTCCTCTACCCCAAGTAAATGAGTTTCACTTTTGGTATTTTGATGAACGGAATAAAGTGTTTTTGTGTTTTTTTTACCAAGCATTGACAAAGCCTATAATTCTAGTTTATAACTAAATGTTTAAGCCAAACTTATTGGATCTGCCGATGCTTGTTTTTTACTCAAAATCTGTTTATTGCTTTCATCCATCACTAAATTTACAACATATGCTTGAACTCTAGTAAACTTTAGCGCCTATAGGCGACTGGCAGCCTCAAACGAATTACGATATAACATATACAGTTGACCGTATTAGCAATTGCGTAGAATTTTTTTCACATAGAGCGCATTTAATACATTACAATCTACAATGGCATGGCAACTGAGCGAAGCCTGGCATGTGGAGAGTTGCTTTACCCAGCTATGTGCATAAGCAGGCATCGGGAGAACTACGTTATACATTTCCGTGTTGATTTTTAGTACAGATACACAATAGCCAGTCCCTAATGGGGTTCAATAAAGTATGCAGAGCAGTCTGCACTGGCCATTGCATTTACCCAATCTTACAATGGGCATCTGTTAGGCTTTACAAGCACCTATGAGGCTGTGTCTACTCAACACACATTATTTCAAGTACATCTTCATGCAACTGTTCGTTTTATTGGGTGTAGGAGAGGTGACATTCTCTGTTTCCTTATAACTGTAACTGTATAACTGTATAAAATTGGTATTTAACAATAAGATAGATAACAGGTCAAGTTCAGTAGTGGAGGAGGCGGGAGTGGAGCCAGTGACACCCCATGCTTGTCTAAGGGTAGAGCAGCCCCCCTCCCCCTCCCAGCCGCGGGCATGTTGCAGTGTGAAATACAAATGCTGGCTTAGTCAAAGAGTTGGAGCGAACGAAACTTCACAGGACTAAAGCAAGTGAATTCTATGCCTAGTAAATACTGGATTAAGTGTTTCCAAGTGCGTTGGAACTTTTTGTCTGTGTTTTGTAAGGTGTGTGATATCCGCTCCATAGGTAAAATGTGTCTGACGCCGACGAACCATTGCGATATGGAAGGAGGGACTTTCTGTTTCCACATAAGTGCTATGAGTTGGCGCGCTGATATGAGAAGATATCTAATGAGTTTCCAGTCAGTGTGAGTCATGGCACAGAGATCTGAGGGCCTAATGCCTAGAATGAGCGTGAGATATAAGCTCCTTAATGTGGCCCAGTATCTCTTTCCAGTATGTCGTTAAACCCTTGCAGGACCACCAAATATGCTGTCAGTCTCCCACCTCATCCCCACAGTGCCAGCAATGAGAGGGTGTTCCTAGGTAGATAACAGAGACACAAGTTGGTGTAAGGTACCATTGGAACAACAATTTGTAAGCCATTTCCCTAAGTGAGAGACTGTGATACGTCTTAGGTATGTCTCACCACAGGGTGCCCCCTTGCCTGGGCGATTTCTCTGTCTGCGCAGTGGTCTGCTATGTCGACTAATAGAAGTGTGTGCGCAATGGCGTGGAGCACTGGAGTGTCTGATAAGTGTTAGTTATGAAACCCTTTGATCCAGTAAAGGCACAGACATGTGTCTCAAAGTTGGTGTAAGATCAAATGACCGCAGGGTACACTGAGGGGTGTAAGGTTCAATGTCGCAATTGGCAGTACTGGAGCTGGGAGGTATCTTTGAGTTGGAAGTCCACCTTGCACTGATTGAAAGTCTTTCTGTTGACTCCTACAAATAGTTCACCAAGTGTCCGGTATTCCCCTTTACTCCAATGGTGGAATGATGTAGGGGAGAGTGCTGGGGGGAAATCAGAGTTGCATCCGATCAGTATTATTGGGGAAGGGAAAGTGGTCAATCCCATTTTGAGGGGTACTTTGTCCCAAATATCAAGCACCAAACTGGTTTGGGTGGCAATGTACGCACTATGGGGTCGGGCGTGTTTAGGTAGCCATGCTAGGTCCCACAATGGACGTCACACCTCTGCCCTGTCCATGTGAAACTAATGCTTTCAGCTCTCCCGGACACCCGCTCGGACATATAATGTAAGAGGGGGGCCCAGTAGTATTCCAGGACGTTGGGGCACGCTAGACTACCCCTGTCCCGTGAGAGCATCAATAATGTGTTAGCTATTCGGGGACGTTTACCGTTCCAAATAAAGTTCTGGACATCGCATTGTAAATGTAAAATATCATCTATATAGGTAGAGTTTGAAATAGGTAGAGGACTTATGGAAGAATGTTCATTTTTACAACGTTCACACTCCCCAGCTGTGATACATATAAGGGCGTCCATCTCTGAAAATCCTCCAAGAAGGTGCAACGTAGAAGAAGCCGGTTAGCATGTGACCAAGAGGAGAGTGTGGGGGTGATATTGAGGCCCAAGTATTTGCTAGAATCATGGGACCACTGAAAGGGGGCTAGACATTATAGAGCCGGGAGCTCCTGGGAGGGAATGGTCAAGATGAGCACTGAGGATTTGGTCATGGTAATCTGGAAGCCCAATACTTCCTCATACATCCAGAGACAACCCACCACCCCTGGGAGGGAAGTCTCAGGCTGGGTAAGTGTGAGGAGTGGGTTGTCTGCAAAGAGGCTAATCTTATGTTGTTGTCCCCCAAAGGAGACACCTCTCACTTCGTCTATGTTACTGATTATTATGGCTAAGGGCTCGACCCTATGCGAACAGTAGAGGCAATAGTGGGCACCCCTGCCGCGTGCCTCTCAGGATGGTAATGGGTTTTGTAAGCTTGCCAATGCTTGCTCATAATTGCAGGGCATATTAACACCTTCATTACAGCTCAATATTCTAAAGATTCAACTAAAATGAATATTAACTTGCTATGTGGACTACGTGTACCACAGATTTACAGTGAAAGAAATGACCGCCTGCTATTTGATGACTTTACTACAAATAAACTATTGAAAACAGTTGCTTTCAGGAGGACTTCCGGGGTCCCAACAAGACAGAGAGGATTAACAAAATCTAATACTTTATAAGTTACTCTTTATAAGAACATGCGGTTTTTGTGGAAGTGTTAAGGAAAGTCATAATAGCAATCTTTACTACTGAGTCTAGCGCTAGACTTTGAGACTCATGAAAATCAAAGGAGCACTGGGTATATCACTTATTGAATTGGAAGCTAAAGCAGTTAAAGAAATTCTTGAGCCAAGATTTCAAACATTTAATAATGGTAATGGAACGCTTATTGATTTATCAAGCGGTAAGCTTTCTCATGTTGAAGGACAAAGTTCCACATTCAACACTAACTTGTCTACACAATTTTAAAATGTACTTTTATAACGATAGTGACAAAAAGGAGGAGTTAAGCAAAAGGATCCCTATATTAAATGTTCACAATTATTGGCAATTACACAATTACAAAAAATGGGCCGCCCGTGCCAACTGCAGAAATATAAAATTGGGGAAGTTATTCCACACAGATGGTGCAATTTAAACATGAGCTAACATCACAAATCTGTTAAATGTAACTAAGCCCTTAAAAAAAATATTATGAAACATTTTAAACAAAGTGTAGCTAAATCAACAGATAATCTAAAAACAAAAAGATCTATTTTGATATCCTCAAATACCTGATTTCAACATTTATAAGTTCTTTATACCCCCAGACTGAATCATTTAGAATTAAAGATGCAGGCGCTAATGGGTTAATGGAACAAGCTGGGCTCCAACAATTGAAGAGATCACAACCAAAGTAAAGGATTCAAAATATTCTGTCACAAGGCGGCCAGATAGTTTGTAGATGTCAATTATAAAAGCATTGGCAAAGTCAATCAGTCTAGCCTTGCTAATGTTTTTTTTTTATGCTCTTGGCTTTGCCAATATTTGTTGAAAAGACTTAGGCAATATTGGTGGTTGGCCATCTTGGAAATCTATCTTTTAACTTCCAAGAGGTCTGCCAATTTATATCACACCAATTTGCATGATAAATTGTGGGTACTGTCTATAAAATGATTCACTTTCAAAAAGGCTGCTGCTTTGCAAAATGCATGTTGTGTCTGACTCATGTTCCATCACTCAGTGCAGCTGTAATCTTGTAAGTATAAAAGATACCCTTCTCAAATCACCAATGGCTGGGGGTGACTAAGCAGGTGATAAACATGTACTTTAAAGATCTAAAAAGTAGGCTTTCTCAAACAATTGCATACCAGTTGAATAAACAGATTTTAGTCTACAGTCCTCACCATTGAATAATTGACAAGTTTTTAGTTCATAACAGACACACATATTGACATTAGATGTTATGCATGTTGTAGTTCATTCATAGATCTGACTAGCTTTTTGGACAAAGTCAACCAAAACACTGTTTGAAATAAAAAGTGACATATTGAGAATTGACTTCTGTAATTATTATTTTTTAATTTTTAAGTAATTGTTCGCTGGTCAACTCCACGGCAGTCAAACTAGTTACCTGATTTTCTGGCTGCACGCAGGTGTAATCATTGGATCCCTCATTGGGTTGGTGTCATAGTCCTCATACCACTCCACCTTTGGAAACCGGCCCCCACATGTTACTTCAGTTAACCCGACCAAGTCTACACTCTGGGGCCGATTCCGATCCGAGTGAGAAAGCTCTCCGACCGAGCCGCATCTGGAGTGTTTTCCGACAGAGCCGGAGTCCTGCAGTCCGACAGAGCGAGTACGATGTGGCTGTATGCTGCCGGTCTCGGTGCGGTCGGACTCCCATGGAAGTCAATGTGAGCCAGTCGTACGATGCTTACATAGGCTCCCATTGACTGAATGGGTACGTCTCGCACAAGGGCGCCCCCTACAGTGGGTACGCCTTGGTGCCATCCGCACCGTACTTGCCTGTGTTGGGGAGACCCTTGAGTCTACCCCTGTGTCCAAATCGTAGGGCTGCGGGTCACTGGGTGTCCGACGCGGACCTCCAAAAGCAACTTCCCGGACTTTTTGCGAGCCGGATACTCCGGCTCGCACCGGCTGTCCGACACGTGCATCGTACTGGCTCGGTCGTAAATCGCATCCATTGCACGCCACAGTTAGCCAGTCTACAGCACTAGGAGGTAATAAATCCATCAGTGCTTACAAATCTCCCTTCTGGCTAGAAGCATCAGATAAAACAAGATAGCCCTCTGTGATCTTCTCGATGGTTGGCTAGAACAGATTTCCACTCCCATTAAAAGTGTTAGGCTTAACGTTATGTTCGGTTCTAGAATGTTGTTGACCACATTTTCCACATCCTGCCAATAAGCCTTCTGTGTTGGTCATCTGCTCCTAAAAGACCACACCTATGACATCTGGGAGTCAGTTATTGAACAAACTTCACAATTTTTTCAGGGGTCCAGTATAATCTATTGATGGTAAAGAAGTGGTTTTGCTTAAGATTAGCTAGCTGGCTTTACCACTGAGTACAATACTTGTAGGGAGGTTAGCCGCACGGTTTGAAGCTCCGACTCCTGAATAGTTCCTTCCCAAACAGAATATGGCACCTTCAATTTCTGATCCTCAGCTTCCTGCAGCCTCCAGTACCAAAGAGCAACCTCCTTATTCTTAGGAGACCCATCCTGCAATTCTGATTCCAATTCCCATGCACCCCCAATCTCCGGTGAGTTAGCTACAAACCAAGAGGACAGCTGGAGGGTAATATGCCCTGCACTATTTGCAGTTCCCCCCATATTTTCATCCCAGCTGTCCAAAATGGAAAGCTCAACCCATCTCTTAAACACTCTGGGGTACCTGGGGAATCCCAAATTGGTGAAAAGTCTGAATAATAACCCATGCCTGGAATCCTTCTAACTCCGAGCCATAGGGCCAATGCTGCCTTTAGAACCTTTAGCCGGATCTTTTTGAATAATTTCTTGGTGCTATATTGATACAGAAATCTCTCAGATCTCCACTCCCTTACCATCTATCCCACCACACCTCCCTAGGTTATAAGTTTCGGCTTGCCTAGGAGCATCCTACAATTTTTAAACTGGAAAGCTATGAAATACAAATGCAAGGCTGGAAGAACTAAGCCGCCCTTTTCGAGTCTCTGCCTAGGTTTTTGCCATGCCAGCCTAGCTCCACTGGAAGCCCCTATGAAACTTACTATGTTCCCCTGTATCTTATCTATGGCAGGTCTATGGAATGTCAAAGGTATGCAATTGAAAAGATAAGTCCATTTTGGGAGTATCGTCATCTTGATTAGATTTACCCACCCATATATTGTCAGGGGAAGTTCTTCCATCTGGCAAGCAAAGCATCTACCTCCTTTGCCACCCTTTCAAGGTTATGCAACAGTATTCCCTCCAATGGATTAACAACAGTGATACCCAAATACTTAATCTCTGCTTGTACTTCCCACTTCCGAACTGTTACATTCCAAACACATCACTTCTGACTTCAAGTTATTTACTGAGTATCCCGATAGGGCGTCAAATTCCTTTACCAGGACTTCCACCCTGGGAATAGTATGAGCAGGATTGGAGGTATAAATTATCAGATCATCTGCATATAACACAATTTTATTGCAGAAATGGAACAAACTGAAAGGAATAACCTGAGCATCTCCTTTAGAAGAAGCTGGGCAAATGGCTCGATATATATGTCAAACAACAAAGGAGAAAGAATGTAACCTTGCCTGGTTCCCCTGGTTATAGAAAAGCTTCTGGTAAGGGAACCATTAAGGAGGATCCTGGCAGTTAAGAGTTTGTGTAAGCCTTGTATTGTTGCAATAACACAAGAGCTGATATCCTATGCAGCCAATACTTCCCACATATAGGCCCAGCAGTCTTGGTTGAATGCCTTGGCTGCACCTAGAGTGACTATAGCCAAGGGGACCGACCGGGCCATTGCAAGATCTATACATCCCATCAGCTGCTGAGTCAATTCGCAGATATGCCTCTTTGGCACAAAACCCTTCTGATCTGGGTGGATTGGCTGAGGGCTTGTTTGGCCAGTCTCCCTGCCAGGTTGCTAGTGAATACCTTATAATCTGCATTTAGCAGGGATATTGGCCAATATGAATCATCCTTCCTAGGGTTCTTTGCTGGTTTTAAGACCAGGGCAATCGTGACTTCATTCCATGAGTCGGGGATCCAAGCCTTCCCCTGATAGACCAGATTGAACAAGGTCTCCAAAACTGGTACAACTTCTTACTTTAGGAGCTTATAATGCTCCACGGGATTGCATCAGGGCCGGCCGCCTTTCCATTCTTAATTCGCAACAAATGCCCTCTGATTTCCTCCTGAGTTATCGGTGTTTCCATGCACTCCTTTCCGTCTTCATTGAGAATAGGGAGGCCAATATCTATCAACCACTCTCTGAGTCCATGGGTCTCTAAGAAGACCTCTTCCATATACAGTGTGGAAAAAAGGGAGACCATATGGTTGTTTGTGACATCCCCCTGGGGGCTCACAACCAAGTCCTTTATCATATTCCTAGATCTCTCTTCACCTTCCATACCAATAGGGCCCCTGCCGGCTCCCAGTACTCTAACTGCCTCATACATCCATCCTGCCACATCTCCCTGCACTTCATGCCCAGCTTGATTTTATAATTTAGCTGTGCCTCTTCTAGCTGTCCTAATACTGTTGCCTTGTCCTCCCGCCCACCCTGCGTCTGTAAGGAGGCTCCAAGGTCCCAATGTCTTGGTCTTATTTGACCAATTACTCCCGCTCTACTCTATTCTTGAAATGTACCTGGCTTTTCAAAACCCATTTATTCGGGGGGTTTCGACTTCTGTAATTGTTAATTTAAGTTCACAAACAAAGAGACCTGAGGAATTTTTTTTCTGAAAAAGTAGCAACATGCTGCCAGCTATTTAATGTTTACAGTGACTTAAGACATGGTTGTGTTCTTGCCCTACTGATGTTTTCACACTGTATGGTAAATCCCCCACTGCATCTTAGCTCAGTTTGTTGACTTTCTTTCACCTTGGTGGTAGAGACATTACAGGCCTAATGTATGCAGATGAAATTGTTTTGTTTGTCCTTATCCTTATCAAGATTGGATTACAAAGGGGGCTGCACTGCTTTGACAGTGAAATGAGCTCTGTAAAATGGTCTAGAAATAGGACACATAGCTAAATTGTCATGTTCATAAAGACAACCAGATTTATTAGACAGACATCGCTGATAGGTAATACCAGTTTCGTTTTATGATTATCTAGGTTTTCTGTCCTCTGTATATTAGACTGAAAACTTTGAGCAGTTTTCTGCAAAACATATGGCCATAGAGAAGGGGTTAGCCACTTTGTTTTTCAAGTATGTGGAAGCAAAACACAGTTGCATTGAAAAAGGTCTATGAGGCAAGGATTCCTGCCATTTTGTTATATGGTTAAGAATGCACTCTATTAAGAAAAATTAAGTTCCAAATTCATTATAAGATACCTTGTGGAAAATAATTCCACTTTGCCCCAGAGCTTATCATTAGAAGAAGTACAATTAGGGCTCCCAATTACTTCAATAGACTTTGAAGGATATGCACAGAAAATATAGGTTTGGTTTAATCTGAAAAATGCTCCAGCCAAGACCTAGCATACATTTACCTGCAATGACTTAGAAAATAATAAGTAATTTAAACTTGAGTTTAATAAATTCCTAACTGTAGCAATAGTGAAATGCAGTCGACAGAAGAAATTGTTGGCATGTTTAGTTCTTATTTAATCAAAAAATCAACAATCTAATCTTTTATTGAATTGAGTTTTGAGAATGACAGATTATATTATATATGTTATTCTCTTTTCCCATTTTCGCTTGTAGCAGAGTATGCAAATATAGTCAGAAGGAAATTACATATGAAGCATCACTGCGATCTGGCAGTTAGAGAAGTCTTACATTTTAAAACCAGCGACTTTCTTTGGAATAAGACTTACACAAGACATAGGGGTAAAACATATCAATCTGAGTGCTACATGGGAAAGGAGAAAAACATTTCATGTGTTCTTTTGTTCTTTTACTTTACCTTGTAGGAGATTTATTAAGCCTAACTCATTTATTTAAATAAAAATGTGTTTTGATGTAAAAATAAATGCAGTACAGGTGTTATATTACTGTACTACAGGGAATATTTATTATTATTTAGTTACATATTTTAAAGATTTTATGGAATAATGACCCTGTTACTTAATACTGTGAGGTAGTAAAATTGTGGCTAATTATGAAAAATAATTGAAAATCATCAATATACTTTATTTCGGTCTAGTGACCATAAACGTGCAATTGTAATAAATACATCATTAAAAATAAAACATAGAACAGCCAGGTATAGTATATAAACATTGTTTTAAACAGCAAGCAATGCAATTGGCATGGTAGGGGACCTCAAGGAAATCAGCTACCTCTATCAACTTAAACCTCCACTTTGAACTAGCACCAGGCTATAACGTGGTACATCATGTTGAATGCCCTGGCCACACCAAGATAAGGATTATCCCTCTCATAATGTCCATGGACATTAAGTACCCCGACCTGCTATTAAATCATTAAAAAAGATCACATAAAAAGAGGCAAAATTAAAATGAATTCGTAAAAACAATTTAGGCTATTGGTACTGGATTTGTAAGAAGTATACCTCATACATGAATAGTAGCAATAATGATTACAGGTTCCCTGGTGTTAAGCTTTTTGTAAGTATTGACCAAGCCCCCCAAACGAAGCTTGAGACAGTAAATACTATTGACTCTTTCTTGTCACTTTTCAATAATCGCAATGCCTCTCAATAGTGTCTTACACCCTCCAACTTGCACAGTTCAATTATCATTTTTTGCATAGAATATCTGGGGCAAAAAAGCAGAAAATGGCCTCTGTTTTCTTTGATGATGGGCAAAAGGGACAGCTCTCTAGATCACACTCCGTTTTGCACCATATCAAGGTAAAGGATCTTAAGGGTGGGGTGCCAGATCTGAACTGGAAATACAGATGTTTCGCCCTCGGAGGATATATCTTGTCCAAATAGATTTCAAAACTGGGTGAACATTTGTGAAGCTGGAATTGGCCTTTTAGGGACCCCTCCCTATGCTCAACCCAGGTTCTAGACAAGGCCTGATCCCAATAGATTTTATTTAAGAGCAGCTTATCACCTTTAGTGACTTTGTCAGGAGTAATCCATACATTTCCCAAATCAAGGAGTTCAGACTGCTTATTGACATGCTTCAACCATGGGGTACTGACGAGTTTGTAATAGTTAATCAGGTCCCTCAGTGCCTCTCTATAAATAGTAAATTCTGGGGTAAGCCAAACCCTCACCCAATAACAGTGGTTTGAGAAGAGATACAAAATGGATGGCGTTGAGGGCTAGATCAAATCTCAATGGAACTAATGGGGCGCTTTGCGGCAAATTAGGAGGACCTTTAATAAATTTGTTTTCCTCAATGGATAATAGCGATGCATCGGGGTAGCCCAAATCTCTGCCCCGTAAAGGGCTGTTATATTCCGGGGTTGGGCCATTTGGCAAAGCAGCTTGTTTGTTACATCCTCCTCACAATAACATTTCAGCCATAAACCTTTGCACATATTTGCATGTGCAACAGTGTTGCATAAGTTCGTTTACACATCTAGCTGCACATAACATTATCACAATGCCATGAAAATCATGTACGAGGTCTCTTATCGCACAATGTAATAATGTCATCTATATCTTTGGGCGACAGGGTTATCTACATATCCATAACATCACTAATCTATATGCACATTGCAAGGCTGCTTTTTATTATAAAAGATGAGCCCCCGATGAATCAGCAGAAGAGGCACTTCAGCTGACATCGAGGGTCCCTGCACGCTCAGACTTCACCATTCAGTGGTCTGAAATCTCCTGTGGGGTGTCCAGTTCGTGACCAAGACGGGCTCCTACATTCTCTCCTATCAGGTGATGGGTTGGATCGTCCCTTTGAGGGATTCTTTGCTTCACACCTACATACACTCTAGGTACACTCTGACTAGGGTCCTGCATAGTCAGAAGATGCCAGATTACTGCCTTGTTATTAGGGGTGGGCGGAATTTGCGGAATTAACCTTCGCAAATTATCGCGAGAATGTTTAAAATTATCGCAAACAAGCAGAAATATCGCGAAGATGCGGAAGTTTTTTTCCGGCATGTTCGCGAGATTTTCTGCATGGTTGCGGGTCGCCAACTTACCCATGTGGTTGCTTGCGGGCGCGGCCATCTTGTTTTGAGTTGTTCTCGCGGTGCATGATCGCGAGAAGAAAGACGTGATCGCGCGACGCATGACGTCACTGCGGGCGCGAACTGTCGCGAGACAGCGCAAATGGCTAAAAACAATACAACATCTCATGGAGAACGCGACCGGATCAAGAAAACTTGTCGGCGAACGCAGGGATTCAGGTAAGGCGATCGCGCGCGCGCGAGAATGTATTATTTTACAGCGCGAGCAAGAAACAAATTATCGCCAAGCTGCGGAAACCGGAATTTTTGACATTTTCGCGCTCTCCGCGGAACGCAAAAATGTCAAATTATCGCAATTTCCGCGAACGGAACGAAATTTTTGCCCAGGCCTACTTGTTATATGCCTGGATAAACACTGTTTTAGCACCATGGTGGAACTATATCTACCATCTATGTTTTTAGTGCTGATAATCACTTGTATCTGCTTCTGTCTATTAATCATTGCAGCACACGTATTATATACATTAATAATGTTGGTTCAATAAACCTATTGAAAATGTCCTACTGTGTATTCTCTGTATACTTCTCTGAGAATAAGTGAGCATGAGTGACTGAGCAAAAGGTTCTGTAATGTTTCCACGATCCCTGTGGGGGGGAGGAGTGAGAGTTGACATGTTCAGTGGTTGCCAGAAACCATTCACTCCATGGTAATGTTAGGGGAGGCTTACGGTGGTACTGTAAGCTAGCTGGTCTCTAAGCCAACATATCCTGTGGGGGTATCTGGAAACAGTCTAGACACTAAGCCCTTAGTTTATGTTGTTCACCAAATACACAGATCCTACAGAGTAGAACGAACTACATGACATGGCACCGTCAAAGTTGGTTAGATTCTCATTTAATGGTCAATCTGAGTAGTTCAGTTGTGCTTTCTCAGAGACCCTACTCACATTTTAACCAGAGACGTTGTTGGGGAAAGAGAAATTCCCTTTAGCTGAGTAGGTATACACAGTGTATTAGCTGCCGGTTATTCAAGCTTGCAAGATTAAAAAATGTCCCGCATCGTCCATACCATATCTCCAAAAATGTATTTGATTAATTTCCTTTTCTTTAACAATGACTGAACAAGGTGAGGACATTGAGTAGCAGGAAGCTGCTCTAAACATTACAGAAAACTTCAGACAGGCAGTTAGTATGAAATTACTATAACATGGTCTCCCTGCAACGGGTGGAGATGTTACCTTCATGGTTGAGGCACACTAAGCATTCAAAACAGAGGTATTCTACTCTTGGGTTGAATTCCTGGCTGCAGATGCACTCACACAGTTGTTTCACACTTACATTGAGGCTGAACTACCTGAAGAATACTTTCCATATGTGGACATTGAATTTCTTTTAACTTACTGAGAGCATATTAATTGGTTTTAAGGTGCCCGACCCCATACTACAGAAAATGTGAGACTCGGTCTGCTCAGTAAAGAAGGAGCAACCTGTCCGATCTTAGCTTCTAATACACCTCATCCAGACATTGCTACTTTACGAGCAACAGGAATGCGTACAGTTCATAGAGATTTAGTGAAAATTGACAGAAATCTTACACAGTTCATAATGCAAACATTGACAGTACGACCTGCGAGGGCTGCTCAGGCTGCACAACCTCAATTGTCTTCTTTTTTTTTTTTTTTTAAACATATTTTATTGATTTTATGTCACATATATTCAGCACAAATCTAAGTAACATATACGGCACATAAGAAACATCCAATCAAATCAGAGAGCATTCCTAAATACCACAAATTGAAATTGTGGGCACAGGAAAACAATACATATAACAAAGAGAAAAAAAAAATCCAGAGAGACAAGCCGGATACCCCAGCTACGGGAGAACCCCCTCTCCTTCCTCTCCCATTAATCCCATTGTAAACTAGACCAGATCCTTCCAAATTTGACCTTGAAGCGAGTACCCCGAGCTTTAGCCACTGCGGATTCCATTTCATACACCCCTCTTAATAATACCCAGAAATCAGTAATCTTGGGGCAAACTGGGTCAATCGAAGCGCGAGCAATACAGAGCCGAGCAGTAATAATACAAATTGAGATCAATGGGGCCGGCAGAGGGCCTGAATCCGAAACCATGCCCAAAACAATTTCCTTCTCCGTTAATTGTATATCCTTACTAGCGAGCTTATTAATATCATTTCCAATATCATGCCAGAATAACGTAAGAGCAGGGCATTTTATAAGCATATGTCTAAGATCCGCCGCATATTCCTTACATTTAGGACAAAATGATTTTACTGAGGCCTGTTCTGTAGTCCATTTAGAAATAACATTCGGAGTATAATATAACATAAAGATAGTGCGATGATGTTGCAATTTCAAATTAATTGAGATAACAGCCGAGTTGATTGTGGCCATGGAATCACTAATTTCATCAGTGTTAATATCTGCATGAAACAACGAAGAAAGTTTGGTCGCTATCAGCGAGCCATCGCTTTCACTAACAGATCGGAAACTCTTATAGATTTTCCCAATCTGGCCCTGGCCAGAAATCCTATAAACAGCACGCACTACCTCTGTAATTTCAGGTAGAGTAAACAGGCCCTTCCTATGTAAAAAATAATCCCTAATTTGTAAATATTTAAAAAACATTTTATGGGATAATCCAAATTCCTCTTGTATAGAAGCAAATGATCTAAACCCATAATCATCATATAACTGCCCCAACCTCAATTGGCTTCTACGGGTATCAGCCCCTAACGTTGAACGCTGTTATGGAAAAGATTCCCACCATTAGGGAACAAATCCTATTCTTGATAGCGCAAAAAACAGACCAGCTTGAAGCAGTTTTTCCTCATACAGGCCCGCAGGAAAAACGCAAAATATTAACAGTTTACTTGCAAATGGGGATGGCTCCCACGATAGAAGATTGTGCCACTTGGGGTCAGTTTTCTCTGCCGTTTATACCAAACTCATCGTACACCTTCAATAGCAGTTTTACCTGATGTACTTAAACAAATACAGAATGAGTACAAGGCAAAGCCTCCCCTGGAACTGGGGATGAAACTAATGGGCAATTTTGCGCAAGTATCTGTTGTTATGTTAAGTAACATAAAAGGGGAGGCAGCAGCAGAGGCTATATGCCAACACCTAAGGGAATTCACTCCTGCACAGCAGGAGCGAGTATTGCCTAAGATTATCAAAGAAACATATGCTTCGCTAGGTAGAGATAATCTGGGAGCCGGACCTGGGAAACCAATATATAAGAGTAATTCTGTAAAGGATAACTTTAAGCAAGCAACCAGTTCTTCCAAGAAGAAATGGGAAAACAAACAAAAAAATAAACAAAACAGTCACAATGGGTCTCCTCACCAGGAACACACTGAGAGAAAATACAATTTGAGAAACCATGACAGTATTAGGATGCCTGACAGGTATCAGGATACTGATACATGTTTCTCACATTTCTTTCAGGAGTACTCCGAAAAACGTTCGGAGAGAGACAGACGGTTAGAGCACAGACTGGAAGAGCGAGTCAAGCCAAAAAGGGAGACACTTCGCACTCTGGACTACATCAATAAATAGGAAGACAAACAAAAGATTACTAAACCTCAATTTGAAAAGTAAAAGGTAGTCGGATCTAAATGAGAAATGCCCAGACTACTGAGGACTCTGCTTGTAAATGAGGAATGGATAGTGACAATGCTGGACAGCGCGGCAGAAGTCACAATAGCTTGCCGAACCTCATTGATTATATGACGGCAGTTGCGCTTAGTGAGCATATCACGGTGGAAACACCCGATACAAGGGTAAGTGTCCCACATCGTTTATGCGAAATAATGCTCCAAATGGAGGGGGTCATACCCAGGCAAGTCAAGGATCTCCTTCGGTAGAAACTGACACATGGTTATGACATTCTTTTTGCTGAAAAAGATTGGCCATCTGAGTTTGTAATAGAGTGCCCAATGGGGTAAGACGTAATTTTACTTGCTTTCTCCGACCTCATACCAGAATCAGTTAAAAATGTATACGCACAGGAGTGAGCGTTAGCTCTTGCTCCTGCACTTTATCAAAACTATGTTGGGTGGGATGATGAGTCTCCTCATCACGAAATTAAATGAAAATCCATTCCTCAACCACAGAGACAATACCCAAAAAACATAAGGCAAAGAAAGAAGTCAGGGAGATCCTAGATAAATGTAAAAATTGCACCTCATCCATGAATAATCCCTTGTTTCCCAGAATGATACCTGATAATTCATACCCTCTAGTCTTAGACTACAGACATTTAAACTCTTCCACATGCACATTTGCAGTACAAAATGCACATGGTGCCGCCCTAATGAATAACATTGTGTAAAAAAAATACAAAACAACACTCAAATGGATTTTTCTGCCAAAATACAGCACCTGGGAGCAGATTTTGGACAGCATTCTCTAGGCTCTTAACGCCAATTTTGTCAATTACCACAGGGTATAAGAATAGCCCTGGGCCTTTTTCAGCCAGAGTGACAGAGTTACTTCAAAATTATGATGAGCAGGCCTTGTCCTATGTAAATGATATTTATCTGACGGATGATGAATTAATGGAACACTTGGCTAGAGTGAACAACATAGTTCTTGGATTTGCCCACCTGGGCTACAAATTTAATTTTAGAAAATCAAAAATTGCTCACCTCAATTTCCTGTTACAGAGATTTGAATTAATAGTGAAGGCAAAAGCCTAGTAGCACAATTTTTTAGAAAAATGCCCATTGCTCCAATCTCCTACAACTCTGAAGACTACAATCCATTTTAGGATTTTTGAATTTTGGCAGAACTTACATTTTGGATTACTTAGACCTTATTTTTCAGCACATCATTGGACACAGAAACATACAAATATTTTACGTTCCGGACTAGCTGATATGATAGCTTTTCAACATTAACACACAGGTGTTAACAGAACTAACCCGGTATTTCGGGTAGTCGCTGGACCAACCAAGTACACCTTCAATGAAGACAATACAGTATATATTGCATACAAATCACACTTTTATCCACTGAGAAAATACAGCAGTACAGACTGCTGTAGTGAGAGAAAGAGCACTAGCGCAGGGGAAACGCATAATTGTCTTGACCCCGGTACCGACCTTGGAGGCCGTCACCAAAGCAAGCATTCCAAATACTACAGCTTTACATCCAAGATGGTTTCAATAGGCTAACTTTCTCACTGCGACAAATGTAGATTGCATAATCAATTATACATTACAAACACAAGTATTCTTCGAACAAGAATATCCTCTGCCGAATTAAATTATGCCTCTAGATTGATTTGAATGCATCATTTATAATGATGGTTCTGTCCAACTTGTTGAAGGTATTAAACAGCAATACTGTGGCATGTGCAATTGCTAAAGGGCGCATGCTTGCATGACGGAAAGTTCCGTCCTGGGAAAACACATACTCAGTCCCAAGGGGACTGTATAGTGTAGCTGGAAGAAGCAAAAGCCTTGATACTGGCACCACAAAATACGGATCGTGAGTTCCTCACACTTATTGTTTGTGATTAGTTTTACTATGTCCAGTCCTATCCACACTATTGGGGCCAGAATGGAGTTAGAGATTCTAAAGTTTGCACAGTAAAGCAAAAGATGCTTAGGGAACAAGTGCAAAAGAAACAATTGATGGACGGAATGCTGGACAATACACACATTCACCCCCAATCACAAGGATCTGGGTTAAATCCATCATTCTTTTGCTCACTACACCACCCCAGTTTGGAACCAGCCATATGCATATCAGTCTTGATCCAGTGCCTTGTGGGAAAAGTCCAGCCAGAGCTGCCAAGTCAGGTCCTCCCTAGAACGCAAACAAGCATCCTGGGACCGGTTTCAGGGCATCACCCTTCATCAGCCAGGATAGCTTGAATGCAGTGGTGCAGTGAGCACGGGACATACCCGTCCCACTCGGGGTGACAAATGCAAAAACAACAGTTGATGGACAGAATGCAGAGCAAGGTCATACATTCACCCCAGAACAGAGATCTGGGCCTACATTTTTTATTTTTTTGCTCACCATGCCATTCCAGTTTGGACCCAGCCATATGCAAATCAGTCACGACCCTGTTCCTTGTGGGAACAGTCTAGCCCGAACTGTCAAGCCAGGTCCTCCCTGGAATGGAAACAAGCATCCTGGGACCGGTTTCAGGGTATCACCCTTCATCAGCCAGGCTAGCTTGAATCCAGTGGTGTAGTGAGCATGGGACCCACGTCTGGGCATACCCTTTCCCACTTAGGGCGGCATATGCAAAAGAACCAATTGACGGACGAAATGCTGGGCAATGCCAACATGCACCCCCAGTCACAAGGATCTGGGTTAAATCCATCATTCTTTTGCTCACCAACAGGTGGCAAAGCTGAAAAAAGGCCTGTGGCTGGTTCATGTTATTCATGTATTGAGTTATCAACGTATTGGCGTCCACGTTGAATGGAATTCAATGGCTGATTAAGTTGTCAAGGCAACAGTTCGTACTGCTGCCATTGCGACAATCTCTCGCTCAGGTACGAGGATAGACGGAACAACTATGGTGGCAGTTATTGCCACACACAATGGATCACCCCTGCCAAAAGAATTTCCACTCAAGTACTCCTACAAGTTAGATGCAAAAAACATTTTGTATGCTCAGATTCTATGAGTGGGGGATAGAGTATTACTAAACATTGATCACAGATTAGGACTGATACTAGCTGCACATGAGGGTCTTAGTTCCGCTCATGCAGGGATTACTTCTGCAGTTAAATTACTGAAGCACCGCTATTGGTGGCCAGGTCTCTCAAACCAGACCAAGGACTGTGCCCTTAAATGCAACATCTGCCAGCAGATGAAAGGCTCTACCATAGCACGTTCAGCACAGACACCTCTATTGATTTCAGACAAGCCCTTGGCTTGTGTGTATTTGTATCAATGCAACCCCTTACAATCAGAAGGGGCTTACAAATATATATTGGTCACAGTGGATTCATGCTCCAAATTCCTGTGGGTTTGGCCACAGCCCTCGGCTGATGCTCCAACTGTTATAAAAACTTTACGAGTCTACACTACATTCAAACCAAGGTCCGGCATTTAGCTCTCGGGCGTACAAAGAAGCCATGGGAAGTCTGGATGGGGCCTTGCGCTACTCCTTCCCGTACCATCCTGAGTCAAATTAGGTCTTAAGAGGAAAACATGTTAGTTAAAGCAGTCCTTAACAGCAAGGATATTAAACTTGGGTGGCAGTTTCGCCAATCACCTATTTGGAGTCCAGAAGGAACTTAACAACATGTCAAGAAAATTCCTAGGGGGACCTACCCCTTATGAATTCCTGTTTGGTGTGAGAATCTGGGTACCAGACCTTGATAGTGTCAGCACACTGGCATCTGAAACACCATTTAACATCAGTGAACGTTTGCCTGTTTTACAGGAACTCAATAAATTCTGGGCTTTACAAAGCAGGGTCCAAGTAAAATGCACCTCCACTGGGGTAGTGAAGGTTGCGCCGGCAAGACCTGCCAGGGTCCCGAAGATTGGGGACATGGTCAAAGAGAAAATAGTGGACGAGAAAGAATTTAGCCCATCTTATAGAGCGCCTGTACCCGTCCTGTCTGTTGAAGGCACAAGAACTGTACTTCTTCAGCCCCTAGCCTGTTTGCAGAGACAAAAAATGTATCTTTATTGATCTGATCATACCAAACTCTATGGCCGATTGTCAACAGTAGGCCACTTGGGCTCCTGTGTAGCCGCCGCACTCTGTTCGCTACCGTGCAGGAAACGACAGAAGATTCCACTCTCTAAGAGAATCTGTAAAGAACAATAAAATTATACTTCTCCTTGTTTAAATAACTTCAACTGTACAATCAGCAAATACAGAAATCTCAATTTGAAAAATTGACGACCTCAATGTAAATATGCCACAGATCGAGTCATCTCCTGGTTCTACAAAACCTGCTGCATGAACTTGGTTTTAAAAACAAATGCATCATCACAGCGTGAGCTAAGGGATCCCTCCCTGGTGAACATTACAGCAGTTCCAGTACCTCATGGAATAGTGTGGGACAGGGTATCATATGAAGTGTATGGCCCAACCGCATTTTGGGAAATTTCTTATTTGTTTAAAAATGTCCTTAAATGATATCACCTTGAGTACTTTCTCTGATGATTCTGTCATTGAAACTGTGCACAAAATGCTTGCAGATCTAGAGCAATCCGCTCCATTTTCTAATGATGAAGTGTATGATTGCGCATTTAATTATGAAGACATGTTCTGTTATCAACATCATGGTCACCATTGTTTACATAAAGCTAGAATCCCACAAGCTGTTTATTATTACACTCAATGGGAAGACTGCCCAATACCGCCGAAAGGTAGTTCAAAGACATTTACAGAAAACTTTGCTTATTTTTCATGTTTTCAAAAGACACACAATTGATTTTTTTTGTTTAAATCTGTTTTTATTATTTTCAAAGAGTTTACATGTGTATGAAAGACAACATTCATCATATCATTACAGCCACATTTAGGACCTTGTAACAGTATCATTCAGACCTCACGTATAAGTTTGGAGTGCCCTACCATACATACTCTTGGCATTATAGCCGCAGTTCCATATTGAACCTCAGCAGGTGGGTCATGTCAGCGAAGATAAAGTTCACTGTGCATTCTTAATGTGATTCTGATGGTACTGTATACAAATTGTTACATGTCATACATCTCATGTGATCGCACAGATGTTAGAGAAAACAAACAATAACCCAAAAACCAACTATAGCAGCTTAGTCCGACTTCTGATTATACACTCCTCATTTAGTCCCCTGTATCCCCCCCCCCCTTTTTTTCCTTTAACTTACTTTCTCCCGTCCCTCCCCGTCTCTCACTTCTTATCCACGGAACTGCAACGTGAACCTCCGCACACATCAGTGTCCCACCTAACTGGTGGTTGACATATATGTGCCCGCGCGCCGAGATAAGGGTGCACGCGACAGGTCGCCCGTCTCAAAGTGTGTAAGTGTTGCTCTCGTCGCCTGGTCGCTGCTCCAGGCTGTCCCCCTCTGTACGTATTAGGACTTGAAGCAAGCCCTCCCATTGTGCTGCTATAGGTGTCTTACGCAGACCCAATGTTTCCTCCCGTATAATGGCAATTCCCTCTGCTTTGGCCCACACTAGGAGTAAACGCCTCCATGCCTTTATGTAAAAGACACACAATTGATGGACGGAATGCAGAAGAAATCAAAACATTCACTGCCAGTCAAGAGATCTGTGTTAAATCCATCATTCTTTTGCTCACCATGCCACCCCAGTTTAGACCTGGCCATGTGCAAATCAGTCTTGAACCTGTGCCTCATGGGAATAGTCCAGCCCGAACTGCCAAGCCAGGTGCTCCCTAGACTGGAAACAAGCATTCTAGGACCGGTTTCAGGGTTTCACCCCTCTTCAGCCAGAATAGCTTGAATCCAGTGGCACAGTGAGCCCGGGACCCACGTCTGGGCATACCCGGCGCACTTAGGGCGAGAAAGCAAAAGACTGTTCCTATTGGGCGCAGGGTCAAGACTTGATTTGCATATGGCTGGATCCAAACTGGAATGGCATGGTGAGCAAAAAAACATTTGGATTTAGGCCCAGATCTCTGTACTGGGGTGAATGTATGACATTGTTCCTTATTCTGTCCATCAATTGTTGTTTTTGCATTTGTCACCCCGAGTGGCACGGGTATGCCCAGACGTGGGTCCCGTGCTCTCCATGCCACTGGAGTCAAGCTATCCTGGCAGATGAGGGCTGAAAGCCCAAAACCAGTTCTAGGATGCTGGTTTCCAGTCCATGGAGGACCTGGCCTGGCAGTTCGGGCTGGACTGTTCCCATTGGGCGCAGGGTCAAGACTGATTTGCATATAGCTGGGTCCAAACTAGAATGGCATGGTGAGCAAAAATACAATGGATTTAGGCCCAGATCTCTGTACTGGGGTGAATGTATGACATTGTTCTGCATTCTGTCCATCAATTGTTGTTTTTGTATTTTTCCTGTTTTGACACATCAGACCTACACTTGTATTCCTATAGTCTTGCACCTACACCTGCAAAGAAAAATATGCTAACAAACACCAAGCTGATATACTCTGCTTCCTTTAATTCCCAACTGTCTATACAGGGTTTCGACTTTCGAAAAACACCATAGACACCAAATCTGTCTGGGGGACAAAAGAGTGGCAGGTTCAGGGAACTGGGACCTTATTAAGGCCATGCCTGATACCACATCAGATGAACAAAACAGTGCAGCAAATGTCCTGTCTTGGTATAGCCAAGATGAAAGATTCGAACACACCACTTATTCACACATTTTTACGCTTTGAGAATAGTAAGCACTTAACACACTTCAGTGAGGATACATTAGATACCATGATACGTAATGATTCCTTCAATTTCAGCAGACCCCAATTGGAAGGGATGGTTGGTTTGGCTGACAGGCACAAATAGGTGTCAATCTAGATTCCTGGGTAACACTGACGGGTTTAGGATCAACAGGCCTGATCAGCAATATGTTGAAAACAGAACACTCAGGGTGGTGACATCATATAGTGTTGGGAAATTGTGCCTTGATTGGCTAAAGACCTCATCACCCTCTCAGGTAAAGCAAAATTTGTCCCTTCTTTCTGATGACATGGATCTCAGGGATTTTCCATTAGGTCCCCAGAAGCCACGTCAAAAGCACTTCTTGTATGCAGTATACAATGAGCTGTGGAAAGTTTCTCAATTGGAAGCTGCTGAAAGACTGCGTGAGATTGATAGGGTTAATTTAGAAAAGGCTTTGGCTGTGGTTGACAACAGAATGACCACATTATCATCCAGAATTTATTCACTGGGCAACATAGTGTCTTCTATAATTGGCACGATACAGCAAGACATGTCTATTTTACAACATGGACAGCCAAAATCTGGTCCATCATAATACTGAGCTGGACTTTACAAAGATTTTGCTCGGGCCACGTGCTGTGGCGTTACTTCAATAGCACAAGTCTGTTTCCGGCATATGATCTAACTGAAAGCCAGATTATGATGGCACAAAGAGATGCATATTGAAATATTGGACCAATTACCTTTCACGTGGCTGAGACACCATCCACAGACCAGATAATCCATGGTTACATCACCCTACCGGTCACGAATTTCGTATTCCAGTATTGTCTCCAATATCACCAGGTAGGCAGATACAAAGCACTTGGGAAATGTTATGTAAATGAGTACTGGGAATTACCATTCAGGTTTAGATGCAGAAATGGGGACACGGACATTTTCCTTAGTGGTTCTGACTGTGAGGATGCTTTAAGCCGGTCCTTAATTTGCAAAGACATTTCTCTTCACTGGGCATGCAATGCTTTTGTAACACATTTGTCTTGTTATCTGAAGGATTCCCCAGCTGCCGTGATTCATCCAGTTTTCAAGCTGCTCTCAAATGGGAGCTATTTGATGCTGAATGATCAAGGTTACTGCGGAATGGAACCGGGCATTGCTTATGCAGTGACGGTTAATTCCATACCACAGTTAAGGACGTAGCGCTATGGCCTTCAGTAAATGTTTCCAACATACAGTTTGACTCTCTGAGCAAACTGAAAGCCATGCTTTTTTAAAGGGATGTGGCCTTAACTTAGGCCAGAGAGACGTTTGATCTCCAGGTTGCAAGGTCCTCGTCTGAGATGCAGTCACTACTCCACACTAACTTCCTGCTGCATTTTGGGGAGCTGGTCCACCGTATCTTTAACATATTTGATACGAAAGGAATAGTGCACTTTTTTAAATGTATCGGAGTGATACCATCTTTCATACACTCCGTGTTGGGAAGCGTCTTTGGAGGGCTCCTGCTTTTCCGGCTATATGTTGTGGGAATCCTGATTTTAATTTCTCTGCTCTGCAATGGATATCCAAGTTCAACCCGAAATGGAGACATCACTGCTCATGCTGCATTTCCGTGAGCACATGGTACACTGCTTCGGAACACCTCTGCTTCAAGAACTGAATGAGCACTGGTTCTTATCCTTCAGGCCTGTCTGGCTTGACTGTATACAACCTGTCTTCTGCTGTCTGCTTTGCAGCCATGAATGCATCCTGGATATATGTCTCGAATCACAATTGGTTGCGCCACCAGACATTGATGTACTGAAGGACCCCTTAAAGACCCATGTGTTTTGCTGTCCCCAGCTTATCACATTGATGATGAATGCATTCTTACAGCCACCCTGGGATGCTTCAGCTCCTAGTTCTGTGAACAGCGGCTCTGCAGAGCTCTTATGGGCTACAACTCCCTCAGTGGCTGCTGTGGAAATTGGATGGAATCACCTTTGCTCCATAAACCTGCTATGAGGTGCACCTCCAGGAACGTCATGTGCGGTTGTAAGCAACTGCAAAGTTGCATCTACCACTCGAAACACATAAAAAATGGACTGAATTATCTGTGTGGGAATAAATCTTTTTAATGAAATGAACCAAAACAGCGTTTTGGTTTCTTTTTCTAGGCACCATAGCTTTTCTCAGTGCTTGGGATTTCAAATGGTATGATTATTTAAAGGCTTTTTAATGAATATTTTAAACAGTGCTCTTAGATGCTTTTAAGATTTGTTTTTAACATTTTTAAAAGGATTTGCTGGCTTATTAGAAGGCTTTTATATATCAACCCTTTGTATGAGAAGTCTCTGTTATATTACCGGGTTATTCCCATGTGGCAAAGCAGTTTATTTCTTTCATTGTCCTCACAATAACATTTCAGCCGGGAACTTTTACACATTTTTGCGTGCAGGACAATGTATCAGTTTCTCTGAAACTAAACTTGTTTACACATTTAGCTGCGCACAACATTATCACAATGCCATAAACAGCATGTACAATGTCTCTTTTTGCACTATGTACAAATGTCATCTCTATCTTTATCCACTGGCGGCAACATATCCATAACATCACTAATCTTTATGCGCATCCCAAGGCTGCTTTCTATTATAAAAGATGAGCATCCCACAGAGGGACCCTGCAAGCTCAGACTGCACCACACAGTGGTCTGACATCTCCTGAGGGGTGTGTAGTTCATGACCAAGACGGGCTCCTATATTCTCTTCCATCAGGTAATGGGTTTGGATCATCCCATGGGGGAATTCTTGGCTTCACACCTACATACACTCTAGGTACACTCAGAATAGGGTCCTGCGTAGTAGAAGTACATCAGACTACTGCCTTGTTATATGACTGCATATAGCTACTGTTTTAGCACCATGGTAGAACTATATCTACTATTTACGCTTTTGGTGCTAGTAATCACTTTTATCTGTTTCTGTCTAATAATCATTGCAGCACATGTATTTTATACAAGAATAACATTGGTTCAATAAACCAAATGAAAAACATCCCACTGTGTATTCTCTGTGTACTTCTCTGAGAATAAGTGAGCACGAGTTACTCAGCGAAAGGTTCCGTACTGTTTCCACTATCTCTGGGGGGGTCAGAGTTGTCATGTTCAGTGGTTTCCAGAAACCATTTGCTCCCTGGTAAGGTTAGGGGGGCTTACGGTGGTACTATGGGCTAGCTGGTCTTTAGGCCAACATATCCTGCTGGGGTGTCCGGAATCAGTATAGACACCAAGCTCTTAGTTTATGTTGTCCTACAAATGCGCAGATCCTACGGATTAGTAGGAACTACATGACAGGTCGGCTGTCACTGTGGTGGCTTGATGGATTTTTAAGGCCAGTGACACGGCCCCTCCTGCGGTGGACTTGTGTTTGCTTCTGATTAAGAATGCTTGCTGGTTTAATCCGATCTACTTGCATCCCCCATTTTAGAGAATCTGACATCCTTATGCCCTCACAATCAAAGTGAACGGTCTGCTCTGTCAGGGAACCAACAATTCTCATTTTTCCTCTAAAGGACCTCTGATGGTTAATCCCTATTAATTTGGACATGTCAGGGTTTATTTCTAAGCCTCTGTTTTTACAGAAAGCTGCAAACAAATTCATTTCCTTCTGGAGTCCTATCAGGGTTCTGGAAATAAATAGCGTAGCATCGTGACAGAGATACCAGCAAGTTCTGGGGCATCATGTTCAATTGCAGAGCCCCAGTTCACTGTCCGTTAATATACATACTGAATATGGTTGGGGCAAGTACACAGCCCTATTTGACGCCCATTCTGATGGGGATCTTTTCTGTTAAGTCACCAACGTTGTTCCACCTTACTTGTGTAAAGGTGTTGGTATGCAATACTCTGAAAATGAAGAGGAGATCATCTGGAACCCATAGATTCCCAGCAATCTCCATAGCGTAAACCTAGGGACCAGATCAAAAGCTGACTGGAGGTCAATGAAGGCAACATATAAGTATTCTTTCTTTAGGGTGACAAACTTCCAACACAAAACATTAAAACGAAAGGCCTGGTCAATGGTGCTTATTTTGTTCCTGAAACCTGCCTGGGTGTCTTCCCAGATATGATTGTCAGCAAGCCAAGTTTGCAGCCTAGTAAGTACCTGTCTGCAGAATATTTTGGGGCATTTATCCAGTAAGCTAATAGGCCTGTAGTTTGATGGTTTGTCTTGCCCCCTTTTTATAAATTGGGATAATAGTAGCGCCCTGCCAGGATTGTGGAATTTTACTGCCCTTCATGATGGCGTTACCCAAGTGATTGAGGTAATGGACCCAGACCTCAGGTTTGGATAGAAACAAATCTCCTGGAATCCCATACAGTCCAGATGCCTTTCTTTTATTTGTTTAATAGCATTCTGTTTCGATTATGGTAAAACAGGGGGAGTCCTTGGGTGAACCGGCCACACTAGTCATTTATGGTGGTGGGTTGAGGGGGTATTAATATATCCAGTGTCTCCTGGGCCCATTAAACCACCCTCCCTAGAGGCTCCTCTTTGTAAAGTGACGTAAAGTGGGTAACACATTTATCAGGCCGGACAACACCCTCCAGGTGATCATCAATGGTACGTGTGCCTTCAGTCACTAACTTCCCGAAGGACTTGAGGTTTTTGCTATCAAGTGCCTCGGTAAGGTCAGCCCATTGACCCCACTTCCATCTTTTCTTTGCTGCCAGCAATGTGAACTTATATTTTGTCTTGGCCATAGATATCTCAGGTTTGCTGCCTTTTAAATATTTTTGTCCAGGTGTTTTTGTCCTGTTTACCATCTTTTACAAACCAGCAAGCTCGTTTCTTTATGATGCTTCCCCTTGTTGTAGCCTTAAGGAAGAGGGGCTTTATTTGATTCAAGAATCGGCAGTGCACAGTGACAAAGTCAAACTGACAATGAGCAGTATCAGGCACATAGTAGACCGTAAAAGTGTTAATAAGGCCTTCATAGATTTACCTCTGGAGCACCACATTAGATGAAATGTTTGCACATTTTATATTACGCCTATTATTAACTGTCTGGATTGAGCTGGAAAAAGGTATGGGCGCCAGGATATCACTCATAAATATGGCTAAGTCGAACCTGTCACATAATGCCTAGTGATCCCTGTCCGTCCTGGTGTTAGTGACCATGTCCAACAGCGCTGACCAGAGTGCCTGGTCAATGAAATTGTAATCAATATGACTAGTTGAAACACCTCTTTTAAAAGTTGAACGTGGAGGGAAATCAGAGCAGGTGTTGCTATTCCCAGGTCAAAGTCAACTACCGGTTCTAATTGAGAGTCGTCAACCATTTGTTTCAATGCTGCTTGATCCCTCTAGAGATGCTAGGTCCTCAGGCTCTGCAAGTCTTGTCAAATTCATCCTATCCCAAGAGAGTCTGGTGAGGCAATCCCCTGCAATCTTTGGGCTGGTCGACTATTGGGGAAACCAAGTTGGGCGGGATTGATCTAATGTATATATTTACAATAACAAGTTGTATCTCTCCCTTTAACGTATTCACTGATATTATCAGGCCTAAGAGACCCTTACTGTTACATAAAACCAGTTTAGTTCTTGGAAAGTGATCCAACCTGAGCCAGATTAGCAAACCCTTGACGCTCTACAGACAAAGATGGAACCGCATTTATGGAATAGGTGTAGAACCCAGTCCTGTATACTGGGTCCACTGCCCAGGTCTCCTATAAGAGAACAATATGTTGCTGATCTATGAATGCTCCCCACTCAGGGTCAGAGAGTTTTGCTCTAATACCTGCAATATTCCAAGATAAAAAACTAAGAGATGTGTCCCTCATCTTGTCATCCCCTCCAATAAGACCTACTGAAGGAAGGCGCACCACCGGAGCGTTTACTGGAACCTTTGTGGGGCGATACACTCACCTGTGCTGGACCCCACCCTCTTGTGGATGAACTGCTTTGAGTGAGAGACCTACAAAATAATTTTTGCCAAAGCTCTGGAAGACCACCTAAAAAAGCAGCACCAAGAGTACACAAAGACACTGTTCCGAGGGCACTACCCCCTCGTAGCCTCCCCTGTCGGAGACATTACCGTAACCTTAACAGGAGCGCCCACAATTTGCTTGCTTTGAGTTGGACGAATTGGAACATAGCCTGGCTATTATTCTAAGACACCTCTTTACATGCTAGCGCTGCACGCTGGGACTACTTAAACCATTTGAAACAGACTGTTGTTACCTTACTTTGAACCCACACGGTTCCAACGAGCTTCCCTGAACTTAGCACAGTGACCTTCAGTACTGCCATATTTACCTCCCTAGAAGCACACTAACTTCTACATCTCCATATTTCACGCCTAATTGAATGTTTCACCAACTTGGAACAGTCTTTCGTGGGGGCATATCTACAAACCCATTTGCGCCGCTTTAGCGGCCGATTTCAACCGGAAAGCGGCGAAATAAACATCTCACTATTTTCAAGGACTCGCTAACGCGTGTTTCCTTGATTCAGTAGCCGTGTTCTCTCCATTTTGTATGTCAGCGATTATTATCGCTAATGACATGCAAAATGGGCGTTCCTTACAATGTCTGCATGATTTACGTGACAGACCTTCGCACTATTAACAATGAGGCCCCAGCGATGTAAAAAACTGCGCCAACCACGGTTATCGCATGAACTTAACGTCTGCTTTTTCATCTACTTAGCTATGCTGATAATGGGAGGTGGATCGCCATGTTAAGTCCACCCTCCCCATCAGCAAGCATCTCCATAATCATCGCTGGATTTCAGGCGATGTTTCTTTTTCTCACCATCTATCGCTGGAATTACATCGCCAGTTCGCAAAGCGTTGATAATACGCCGCTAACACGGTGATGTAATTCAGCCATAGACGGCGATAAACAGAAATACGCTAAGTGCACTTAGCGATGTTTACTGCTCTTCCTCGATAATATTCCCCTTAGTTCTCCATATCCCAGAATTCACTGGGTCTGAGGAGGCAGTCCCTGCAGCGTGGCAGCAGCACACCTGTGTCGGCGCTATAGAGAGTGTTCCAGTCTCCAGCACTGCTGGTTTCACCAACTAGGAGCTGTCCTGCTCAGTACTCCATATTGTTTTATTTCTCATCTCTTCCTGCTGCCTTTATATTTTGCATTTCCCGGTAACTCGATTCCTCTGTCTGTCTATATGTCGGAGCCGAACACTACCTTCTTGCACATCGCTGGCTGGGCCTTCTTACCGTGTGGATGGTACCTGCTCCCGAAGGTTTAACTGTGTGAACGTAACTGACATTATTATCTGGGACACAGTGGCTAGTCCTGGGAGCTTATCGATTTGACTCCCCTGCTATACCTGTAGTAAATGTTTGTGATCTAAACCCTAAATATATTCTCATTGTGGTTAGAAACTAGAAAAGACTTTGTTGTGAAACACCTTTGAGGAAGTCTCCCTCTCAAAGTAGTTCTTCCGAGTGCGGTAGCTAGAAGGGGTGTGACATGGGTAAGTGGAAGGTATCAGATAAACCAGCAGGGGTCGAAGGTGTACGTAAAGCACCTTGGTAGTCTGCTAAAAATTGGACTCTGTGTGAAATAGATTACCTGATAGATGAGGTCGAAGGCCTGCTGTCTGCTAAGGACCCAATAATTAACATAGGGAAAAAAGGAAACGGACGACCCCAAAAGAGTATTGGCTTATACTTTGGAAAAACTCAACTGTCTGTAGACTAGGGGGATAAGGAAAAAACCTGTGGCATCTCGACTTCTCATTTGGTGCTGCCAGCGGTTATTAGCGTTTAGCCACTAAATCAGGCATCCTCTTCTCGTCAAATCCAAAGTGCGTTAAGCCCTGAGGTGAATGTTTATTGTTTTTAAAGATTTGATGCTCTGGTAGATCAGGAAAGGGAGACAGGTCCTGGCCAGCTATGCCTCCATCCCTTTCTAGTGAATGATAAGATTGAAGCAGTGTCCCCAAGTCAAATCGACATTTTAAATTGAGAAATTGATAGCTTAAATGAGATGTTGGAAAAGTTGCCTATGATCTACATCGAGAATACATGATTAGACATAGTAACTAATTTAACCAATCCCGCTATTGTAACGAAAAAAGAGCCAGCCCAGTCCTATACCAAACAGCAGGTTAGCCCCAACACAAGGTTCCACAGAGACATGTTAAGTACTCAACCTAAGACCCTACATTTGAGATCACAAAATCTAACAGGTAATCATAGGGTGAGTAGGGATGCAAATGGGTAAATTTATAGGTTTAATAGTAGTGGCCCATTCGATAAACCTATATTCTGAGGCTATATACACAATGTCCCACTCAGATCTCTGATTGATACTCTCTCTATAATCTCTAAGCTTTTTGATATTTGTTTTCGAAAGGTGCCCAAACTCCTGCAAGGTGCTTTTGAATCTTCTGACTCAAGAATCAACAAAGTGACCCACTGGCTGAAACATGTGAGGGGCTGTAGATCCCTAAGTAGGGAAGACATACTACAGACTTCACGTATCAGCTCAGGGCAGAGCACATGTGACAGCATAGGTCTCAAACTTAAGTCTAGCACTCTAGCATATGAGTTAATATTATTAGAGTTAATGTTTAGGCCGCAGAGCAACTCTTTAATATATCTTATATATAATATCTCCCATAGCCAACCAGCGTCCCCATTTCCCACGCCACATGAAAAATCTGAGTACCCCCAGCCTTTGGCTCCCATAACGGAGTCATCTAATCTTTCACAGATTTCCTGACGTCAAACATGTCAAGGGGGCCTTGCTCAGAGAATATTAAAGCCAAGAAATCAAACTAAATGTACCCATGTGAACGAACTCAATAGGGCGTGCAGCTCTAGCAGAAAGAGGGCTAGGTCTCTGTCCCACCTAAAAAGGTGCCCTTGGTGAAGCCCCCGGGCGCCTTCCTTCAGTAGGGCTTATTGAAGGGGACAACGAGATGAGGGATGCATCTCTTAGTGAAATAATTGAATAAACAGATACATTGAAACCTTGAAAGATTCTTTATTGTGGAAGTACAATCCTACCTATAACGTAGGTGGTGCCATTTCCATCTGTTTATAATAATATTCTAACTGTCATTGTTGCACTTATTATAATTTGATTTTTTATTTTATCAATGTGTCCATAGGATTGTATGACACTATCTGTATATTAACATAAAATGAACTACATTAAATCAGATTTTTCTATCTACAGGTTTTGGGACTTGATGTCTTATTTATGTATTGTTATGATATTTTCTCTTGTTGGATATGAACTAGCAGAAGAATCCATAAAATTTTTAGAAGCTACAGTGATATTTAGTATTTGCACATTATATATTGCATTCGTGGCCATAAGGTAAGTTCTGTGTTAAAAATGAAAATGTAACACATTTAGTAATTTGAAAATTTCTGTTACCAAATCTATTTTAACGAGCAACATAATTGCATGTTTTTCGTGGTGGAATGGTGGAAATTCATGATAGTAAGCTATTTTTTTTCCTTCAGTTGAGTGACTGAAGTGTCATCCCAGTACCAGACTCCAAGTCTGACTTATGTGCTTCTTTCTTGTACTAAACATCTTTGAAGCCAATTAGGTTCCTAGCCATACTGCTTCCTTAGGCATCACACCTATTTGATTGTCCTTATATTTCAAACCTTTTGAAAAACGAACCTGTCATCATGGATCCCCTAGATCACTTTTGAAAACAATAATGTCTTATAAGAAACTGTTGGCAGTGTAGTTTCACAGTCCAGCATTCACCTGGATTTTGGTACTATGTTTTAACAGAAAACATAATTGCACATTTTTCTTGGTGGAATGCTCTAAATTCATGAGAGTGAGTCATTATTTTTCCTTCAGTTCCCTTACTGAAGAGTGATCCCAATCCAAATCCCAGACTCGAAGTTTGACAAATGTGCTTCTTTCTCTTACCAAACATCTAGGAAATTGACTCGGTTTTTCAAATCCATACTGCTTCCTTGGGCATCTCAGCTATTTGATTGTCCTTATATTTCAAACTTTTTGAAAAATTAGCCTGTCATCATGGAAAAAGGCAGGAAAGGCTTTTGAATTCATTAGTGAAATATGGTAATTATGACATCAATTCCGAGTCTCTGCACCAAGTATTTGGCAGAAATGAACAGTTAAAATGCTACAAAGCTTTCAATTTAGAGATTCAGGTCCAATTTAAGTTTCTTTCATTTAACGATGTCCATGCTTGAATTAATGGACATGTGTACTATCACACTACATAAACAAATGTGACTGAAATCTCACCAGATTCATAATATTTTTATTTAATTTTGTTTTCATTATAAATGTTTTACAACTACTTTCTTCTCAGTCCACTTGCATTTTGATTTTACTGACGTGTCTGTGACATGCAAATGTATGTACAAATGCATCATATTCATACATACACTCCTATGACATGTGTGATCCACTGGAGAAGAGTTCCTGAACCTAGTGCCCAAAATGAGATCCTTGTGCCTAAAAAGAAGTGAAAGCAAAGAAATGAGTGGGGATTGATTTAGGATGTAATCAGGGATGTCATCAATCATGTCATTTAACATGCCACAAAAGATGTATTATGTGAAGTCATAAGCAGTGTATGGCGAGGCGCAGTTTATAGTTAGCTCAGTAAACTCAAACTGGTGCATCACAGTGTTATTTTTCGTTTTATTTCAGCCCCTATCTACTTGATTTTTAACATTTAGTTCTGTCAGTGAATATATCAACGTATCTTTATCTATCTATCTACCTAGCAGTAAATATATGTGTGTGTGTGTGTGTTTTAGCTGTTTTAATAATAATGTTAACACCTTTCAATGAATCTGCAAAAACCTTTCAAAACAAGCATTGGTATAGCCAATAGGTCTCGCCTGTGGGAAGTTATGAGCATTTAGTTATGAAGCACATTATCCCATGTATTGTGTTGCTATGCATTAATAAAGCAAACACAAGGAGATGATGGATGGAGCGCAGAAACTTTTCAGACACTCACCCCCAGTCACAGATCTGAGTTGAATCCATCATCATTCTTTAGCTCACTTTGCCACCTCAGTTCAGACCCAGCCATATGCAAATCAGTGTTGACCCTGTGCCTCATGGGAACAGTCCAGCCCGAACTGCCAAGCCAGATCTTCCCCGAACCGGAAACAAGCATCCTGGGACCGGTTTCAGGGTAACACCCTTCATCAGCCAGGCTAGCTTTAATCCAGTGGCAAAGTGAGCAAGGGACCCACGTCTGAGCATATCCTGCCAACTTAGGGCGAAAAAAGCAAACACAAGGAGATGATGGAAGGGGCGCTGAAACTTTTCAGACACTCAACCCCAGTCACAGATCTGGGTTGAATCATCATCATTCTTTAGCTCACTTCGCCACCTCAGTTCAGACCCAGCTATATGCAAATCAGTCTTGACCCTGTGCCTCATGGGAGCAGTCCAGCCTGAACTGCCAAGCCAGATCTTCCTTGAACAGGAAACATGCATCCTGGGACCAGTTTCTGGGTAACACCCTTCATCAGCCAGGCTAGCTTGAATCCAGTGGCAAAGTGAGCAAGGGACCCACGTCTGAGCATACCCTGCCAAATTAAGGCAAACAAAGCAAACACAAGGAGATGATGGACGGAGCACTGAAACTTTTCAGACACTCACCCCCAGTCACAGATCTGGGTTGAATCCATCATCATTCTTTAGCTCATTTCGCCATGATGATGGATTAAACCCAGATCAGTTGACTGGGGGTGAGTGCTTGCAATGTTCAACACTCCGTCCATCATCTCCTTTGGTTTTGCTTTGTTCTCCTTAAGTTGGCAGGGTATGCCCAGACGTGGGTCCCTTGCTCATTTTGCCACTGGATTCAAGCTAGCCTGGCTGATGACAGCCGTTTAGCCAGAAAACGGTCCCAGGATGCTTGTTTCCGGTCCAGGGAAGACATGACTTGGCAGTTCGGGCTGGACTGTTCCCATGAGGCACAGGGCCAGACTGATTAGCATATGGCCATGTCTGAACTGGGGTGGCGGAGTGAGCTAAAGAATGATGATGGATTAAACCCACATCAGTTGACTGGGGGCGAATGCTTGCAATGTTCAACACTCTGTCCATCATCCCCTTTTTATTATTAAATTAAATTTATATGGTGCAACAACTACCCAGAGGTTTCCCGGCGCCTACGGGCCCATGCAGAAAAAAAAAGAACGGAAAGTCAGAGCTCAGAGATTGAATAACCACGTTTTGAGGCTTTTATGGAATTTGGCATAATAATGTTCATAACGAAATGGGAGTGGAAGAGAATTCCATAAAGACGGTGCCAAGTAAGCAAAGCATCGTCCACCCATTCGAGTGAGTTTAATCCTAGGAACAATAAACTTTGCCTGTTTGGATGATCTAAGAAGGCGAGTAGGAATATACGGGTTAACTAAGGTACTAAGGTAATGAGGAGCTGTACCGGCGTTAATCCTGTGCATGTAGAAGAGGGCTTTGAATTTGGACCGGTTTTCTATCTTAAGCCAATGTAGGTCCCGGAGAGTCCCTGTGATAGAGGCCATTCGAGGTAACTGACAAAGAAGTCTGGCCGCCGAGTTTTGGACCACTTGCAGCCTCCGAATCATCTCCTTGTTAGCACCTAAATACAAAACATTGCCGTAGTCCAGTCTGGACATGATCAGGGCCTGAACCACAGTTTTTTGTGTCAGTGGTGGCAGCATCCATAGGATTTTTCTAAGCCATTTCAAAATTAAAAAGCAAGTTGAGGCAACCTTGACCGCTTGCTGTCGCATAGACAGTTGATCATCTATAATAATGCCAAGGTTGCGAACAAATTGAGAAGGTTGGGGGAGGGCACCCATTTGCAGAGGCCAATGTTGTGGGCCCCAGAGAGCTTTGTTTCCACCGAGAATTAGGAGTTCCGTTTTTCCTCCATTCAACTTCAACTTGTTAGTGTGCATCCATCCAGCAATTTCTTGTAAGCCTGATTGTAGAGAGGATACCATAGAAGTGTCTTTAGTTGATAGGGAACAGATGAGCTGGGTGTCATCAGCGTATGAATATATGGTTAGACCAGCCTCTTCTGCTAAGGTCGCCAGAGGGCTGACGTAAGTTTTGAAGAGCAGAGGGCTGAGAATAGAGCCCTGTGGAACTCCATAAGGGGAGGCATGGGATTTGGAGCTGGCCGTCGGGGAGAAAACCTGAAACGTTCGGCTGGATAGAAAGCTCTCCAGCCATTTCAGTGCTATGCCGGCAATGCCTTTAGAATGTAATACTTGAAGAAGGGTCACGTGGGACACGGTGTCAAAAGCGGCACTCAGATCAAGTAATATGAGTGCCACTGTCTTTCCCATATCAAGCCGTTGGCGGATAGTTTCGGTGACTCCCAGAAGCTTCGATTCGGTGGAAAAACCCATTCTGAAACCGGATTGGGATGGATGTAAAGTGTTTTGTGAGTCCACAAATTGTGTCAATTGGCGGTCGATATGTTTTTCCAAGATTTTGGAAAAGGCAGGGAGCAACGAGATCGGACGGAAGTTAGAGAGAACTTCCGGATCAGCATTTGATTTCTTTAGCAGAGGAAGGATCATAGCATGTTTCCACGCAGCTGGTGCTACTGCTTCAAGAAGTGAGGCATTAAGAAGTTCCATAATAAGTCTAAGAATTGGGAGGTCCAATTTTTTAAGAACAGAAATTGGAAGGGGATCCTTAGGGGAGCCTGATTTGATACTACTTAGGATGTGACTAAAAGACATAATATCACGAGGTAGCCAACTGTCAAGTATATTATCAGGTCTATCCTTTTTGTACAACGTTCCAGAAAAAGGAGGTGAGTCTGATAGTGTATTGTTGGTCTTAGAAAGCGGTTCTCCATTAATATCAAATTCAGAGCAGATTTTGTCAATTTTATCTATAAAAAACACCGCTAGATCTTCACATTGGGTTTCGGTTAGCTCTGGAGGCCCGGGTTGGTGAGTAGCGCCAGACAGTTCTTGCACCACCTTAAACAAGGTTTTGGGGCTGTTTTGAGACAGCAAAATGTTATTATTTATGTATTCAGCATGCACGGCATTACACAGGGCATGGTAACCTTTGATGGACTGTTTGTAAGCATGTTTTGAAGCCAGAGCGTAGTCTTTTCTCCAGCGTCTCTCCAGCGCTTTGCACTTAGTTTTTTCTGTTTTGAGTTTGTCAGAATATCATGGGGCATGGGGGCGATGACTATTCATTTTTTTCTTAGTCAAAGAGAGACAGGTGTCAGTGGACGATATTATCCAGCTTTGGATAGCGTCAGTGTCTGTAGTACTAACTATGGTAAAGACCGGCATACAGTGCTGAAGGTGAAGGTTAAGACAGTCAACATCAAGGGCCAGATTTATGACTTCTGGTGCATCTCTTCTAATCAGCAGAGATGCGCCAGAAGAGTTGCGACGCATCTGTCCACCCGTGCGCCACCACTTGCGGCGCACCGTGGCACTCAGATGGGCAGATGCGTGACGCATCCCCTGTCGGAAAGGCGGCGCATTGCTGGAGTTGCGTCGCAAGCGCGACGCAGCTCCAGCAAGGCTCGGGGGTGCCCTATCCCTAACATGCCGCAGGGTTTTGACGCAGCATGGCCTTAAAAGTGACTGAGTGAAATCTTGTAGATTTCACTCAGCCACTTTTAGGAGGCGTCCCTGCGCCTGAACGCCCCCCCCTGCGCCAGAACGCCTGCTTCTGGCGCAGGGCTTTACAACGTGACGCATCTCCCAGATGCGTCACGTTGTAAATACCCCGCAGCATGGCGCTGGTTTTGCGCCGCCGCTGCGTCACAAAAGTGACGCAACGGCGGTGTAAAACAGGCGCAAAGGGCTTGTAAATCTGCCCCAATGGTTTTCCAGTTTCTGAAACCCGTTTTACCAGCGGTGGCGGACGAAGGCTCACGTCCCCTCACCTGTTTTGGCTGAAAGCCAACCAAAAAGTGATCAGACCATAATATGCGGAGGGCTGGCTCATTAAATATTCGCTATGTTGGAAAAGACAGGGTCTAATTGGTGACCTGCCTTATGGGTGGGGCCAGAATTACATAAAAAGACGTTCAAGGCGGCTAAGACAGTAATTAAAGTGGAGATAATAGCCCTTTGGTTTTTCTTTGTTCGCCCTAAGTTGGCAGGGTATGCCCAGACATGGGTCCCTTGCACACTTTGCCACTGGATTCAAGCTAGCCTGGCTGATGACGGCTGATTAGCCAGAAACCGGTCCCTGGATGATTGTTTCCGGTCCAGTGAAGACATGGCTTGGCAGTTTGGGCTGGACTGTTCCCATGAGGTACAGGGTCAGACTGATTTGCGTATGGCCATGTCTGAACTGGGGTGGCGGAGTGAGCTAAAGAATGATGATGGTTTAAACCCAGATCAGTTGACCGGGGGTGAGTGCTTGCAATGTTCAACACTCCGTCCATCATTCCCTTTGGTTTTGCTATGCATTAACAAACCAGATAACTAAAAACAGTCTCCCACATTCGCAAATTGGGGCCGTTTTGAATTTGTAAAGATACATTATAGAGGTGTGTTGGAATGGTTTGTGGGAGCAAGTATATTTCTGCTCACTGTAGACAATGTTGGTGGTAATATCACATACGTAACAGTGAAAAGTGGTCCACAAGAAAACGGAACAGGCTCTCAAACTTCCAAAACAATCGTCCCACACACTGACTTTTCAGACCAGTTTAACCAGCACTGCTTGACTACCCTATGGGCTAGTCCTTCCCTGTACAGGTGTCTTGGGGTGGATCTTTGAAAGCAAAGCAGTGCACTTGCTGGGATCTAGATAGGCAATGCTCCTAAAAGTCGTTTGGCTCCTGATTTTGTTAAGTTCCGGAGCCAGTAGCTACAGCAATCTGAAGTCGTTGGTGGTGTGTATAAGTGGGGGTTCATATATTTGACCTACTCAAGTAAATTAAAAAAGCACAGTTAAACTCGATTTATGCACATTTTCTCTGGCCTAATTCATTGTGAGTGTAAAATAAAGCTGCATTACGTATGGTTAGGAAATTACTTTAGGGTATAGTTATTTACACAGCCTTTCCCACTGCAGTGTGAGTGTTAACTGGTTTCTGAAAAAGAAAGGACCAAGATGTTTAACATTACTTATGAAATATTATTTCCTTATTCTTAAATTAGAGCATGCACTTAAACACGATGCCTATTCTCTAACTAGAAAACCATGTAAATTATGTGCATACTGCAATTTCTTTTTTTTAATACTAAAGGAAACACCATCTGGTGTATTTTTTCTGAGAAGAAAAACAAAACATTAAACTTAAGAAATGTATTCTTGCAGAGGCAGGCTGAAAGGCAGTCAGGGGCAGGGCATAGTCCTTTATGGGCATATTGGAATCAAATGTGATTTACATGGTCCAGCTCTACTTACTGTTTATAAGCACCTGGTTGAAATTGCACATTACAAATGAATAAATATGATTTTGTCTCCAGTTCTATTTAGTATCAGTCACCTCCAGGCCTTTGCATACTCTTGACAACCACTAATAACCGGTAATTTTCTCTTGGAAATGTGTCAAACACAGGCAGAATGCATGACTCACCCCAGTGCTTGCTTTCCACAGGTGCCTGGAGTGTGTCTCAATTTAGGTGAGCGGCAGCGCTTCACACCAAAGCTAGCTTTATTTACACAGTCTTAAGCTCGGGGATTCAGCTGGGGAGGAGGGTGATGGACCACAGCTGCTTCTTTAAAGCTGTCTCGGAGCACACCGATCCTACCATTAACGTAACAGGCAGCGCTCCTCAAGTGTCTCACTCTGGCTGGTGGCAGTTTTCTGTGATTAGAGGACCCCCTGCATATAACTGTTGTTTTCCGGCAGGCCCGCCTTGCACAGCAGCAATGCTTCCAAGGGGGCAGGCAGGATAGACAACATTTGCAATGCAATAGGTCTCGCATTTGCAAGAGTTTGAGCTATTGGCATTGTAAATCACAATGCCTTTGATTTATGTGTTTTGAAAGCCTGCAAGCGGGCGGTGCATATACATGCTGTGAGAAGTTGGCCTGGCATATGCTGGTCACTAGTTAAAGTGGCCACCTTGCACCAGTCCAATTCGAATCTTATGGTAGATAGGTTTAAGACAACCTTTTAAAGAAAGCTATCCTAGTGGTAGCTTTGGAGAGCAGCCTTCAGGATAAGTCTCTGGAGGAATGTAAAGCAGCTTGTTTTACCTTAAAATCTCTTGAATTACCAAATGAAAGGACACCACACAGGTATACATATATAAAATATATATGTATTTATTTCTAACACTACTAATTTCTTTATGAGATTAGGGGCCATATGTAGGAAGCCAAATACCGGTCGGTAACGGACGATTTTCGGTAAATATACCGTTACCGACCGGTATTTTGGATTTTGCTATGTAGGGGGCACATTTCAGGATTCGGTAATTTACCGAATCGGTAAAATTACCGAATCGGTAATTTTACCGATTCGGTAAATACCGAATCCTGAAATGATATGTAGGGGGAGTGTCTCGTTGGTGTGGGGATTCGTTATTTACCACCAACTAAAAGTTGATGGTAAATGACGAATACCTGTAAAAAAGCATTTTTGTGCAATTTGAAGTGTGCCATGTGGCAGACATACATTCCCTTAGGGCATGTATGTGCGCCACATGTGCACACATGGACGAATCAGGGGTGCAACAGGGTGTCAATGTGACACCCTGCCACCCATGATGATGCCTCCCCCATTACCGATTCGGTATTTACCGAATCGGTAATGGCAACTGGCTTCCCATTCATTCCTATGGGCCTCCAGGCCCATAGGAATGAATGGGAAGCCAGTTGCCATTACCGAATCGGTAAATACCAATTCTAAAATACCAACATTTACCGAATCGGTAATAATTTACCTACATTACATTTACCGATTCATAAATACCGAATCAGTAAAATTCGGTATTTAAGAATCGGTAAATGTAATTTACCTACATATGACCCTAGAAGTCTGGAACATATGCAAAAATCAACAGTTCACAACAAGTTAAGCACTTAGGCTTAACTTGTTGTGAACTGTTGATTTTTGCATATGTTCCTGACTTCTAATCTCATAAAGAGATTAGTAGAGTGTGTTAGAAATAAATACATATATATTTTATATATATACCGGTGTGGTGTCCTTTCATTTGGTAATTCAAGAGATTATAAGGTAAAACAAGCTGCTTTACATTCCTCCAGAGACTTAGCCTGAAGGCTGCTCTCCACAACTACCACTAGGATAGCTTTCTTTAAAAGGTTGTCTTAAACCTATCTACCATAAGAGTCGAATTGGACTGGTGCAAGGTGTCCACTTTAACTAGTGACCAGCATATGCCAGGCCAACTTCTCACATTGGTGGGCAGCGTGTGGGATTACAGCTTGCCATTGTTTTACCAGAAAATCTCTATTTGAATTACTAACTGAAAACCACTAAAGGTACTCAAGGTACATATAAAATCAAGCTTCGTATCAATAAGTTCTACTGAACTTAGAGCTGTGTGTCAATGGATAGCACACCCTTTCTACAGCTCAAGCTAGGATCAGTAGGCCACAAACTAGTGTAGGTAGTACAACACTGCACAACACTAGAATGTCCTTAAGGGCTGGAGCCCGTGGTCCACCCAACCTCAGTACAAGGACATGACTTTCTTTGACTTGAAAGCCATATGTGCCGCAAGGCACCTGAGGATAGGACAGAGTCCCTCCACACTACACCTAATAGATCTGTTAACAACATATGATCTTAGATTAGCTCTAGGAGCTAATAGGTCTGAATCAGGGGGTGGGTCAATCATAGTCTCTGGGTCAGATGATGAAAATCAAGATGACCAGGACTCTGTGGTTGAAGGGCCAGATCCACAGGGATCTGTAAAGGACAGAGGAATGCTCCCTAAGAGAACTGACAAAGTGGAGGAAAGGCCTAGATCCCCTTCAAGGGAATCTGACCACTCCTACCACTCTGGCAGAGAATCTGTCCAGCAGAGGAATGTATACCTTCCTAGAAGGGAAGCCTCCTCTGAAAGAATGTACAAACTGCTGCAGTATGAGGAAGCAAGATTTGCCCTCAAAACCAAGCAGTTGGTATTAGATAAGGAAGCCTCTGAGCTCCAGGGAGCTTCTAGAAGAGAGGGTTTAGAAACCCCTGGTGGCAGCAACAGTGTCCCTAGGGTCAGAGATTACATTCCAGACCATAGGAACCTGTCCAAGGTTGTTCCTCCCTACCAGAGTGGGGATGATATCCAAAAATGGATAACTGCTATGGAAAGGGCCTGTAGAGTACAACAGGTCCCCCAAAAGCAGTGAGCAGCAACCTTGTGTTTCTCCTTTTCAGATAAAGGTAGAGACAAGCTCCTCACTGTTAGAGAAGAGTATGCTGATGATTATGAAGTCCTGAAGAGTGCATTAATAGATGGGTTTGGCTTAACCACTGAGCAGTACAGGTTGAAGTTCAGAGACACCCAGAAAGCACAGACTCAGGACTGGACTGACTTTGTAGATTGTGCAACCAAGGCTCTGGAGGGTTAGCTGGTTGGTAGTAGAGTTACTGATTTTAAGGGATGGTATAATCTTATGATGAGAGAATAGATCCTTAATAATTGCCAGAACCAGTTGTTGCATCAGTACCTGGTGGACTCTGATCTGACCTCTCCCCAAGAATTGGGAAAGAAGGCAGACAAATGGGTCTGAACCAGGGTGAGGCAGAAAACCCAGAACCCAGGGGGTGACACTAAGAAGCAGGATTCTAAGGTCTCTGAGAAAGGTGGGGATAAGTCAAAAGACCAGAAGTCTTCACAAGGGCCCCAAAAATCTGCATCCTGTGGGGATTCACAGCCTAACAAAGGGAAAGGCCAAAAGAAGCCCTGGTGCAAATTCTGTAAACAGAAAGGGCACTGGACTTCTGGCTGTAATAAGTCCAAAGACCAAACCACCTCCACTCCTGCCCCTAAGGCAACTGTTCCCCCTAGTGCAACTACTGGTGGAGGTGGTAATCAGAATAAGGGTGTGGTAGGGTTGACCATGGGTTCTGAAGTGGACTCTGGCCTAGTCAGAGTACCCACTCAGGCATTGCTGATTTATGATGGAGACATTGATGTGTCCTTCCTAGTGAGCCCCAGTAATCTGGGCAAATACAAACAGCAGCCTGTAATAAATGGCAAACCGGCTATGGCATTTAGGGACACAGGTGCTAGTGTCACCATGGTGGCAGAGGATCTTGTGGACCCTGGACAGATCATCCTGGGTGAAATGTACCAGGTTACCAATGCAAGCAATGTCAGGACCAACCATAGTCTGGCAGTTGTGAATTTTTCCTGGGGAGGGGTAACTGGCCTTAAGAAGCTTGTAGTCAGTGCAGACCTCCCTGTCGAATGTCGATTGGGAAATGATCTGGATACTTCAGCCTGGTCTGAAGTAGAGTTATGGAGTCATGCTGAGATGTTGGGCATACCTGCAGAGGTATTTGCTGTGACCAGGTCACAGGCCAAAATGCATCAAACTGAACCAGCTCTGGATCCTGAAAGTATGGACCAGGTGCTACCCAAGAGGAGGTACAAAAGGGGGTGGTGATGGACGGAGCATCAGAACCAATCAAACACTCACACCCAGTCAACAGATCTGGGTTTGATCCATCACCGTTCTTTAGCCCACTCTGCCACCCCAGTTCAGACATGGCCATATGCAAATCAGTCTGACCCTGTGCCTCATGGGAACAGTCCAGCCCGAACTGCCAAGCCATGCCATCCCTGGACCGGAAACAAGCTTCCTAGGACCGGTTTCTGGCATTTCAGCCATCTTCAGCCAGGCTTGCTTGAATCCAGTGGCAAAGTGAGCAAGGGACTCACGTCTGAGCATACCCTGCCAACTTATGGCGAACAAAGCGGTACAAAAGGGGGTGGTGATGGACGGAGCATCAGAACCAATCAAACACTCACACCCAGTCAACAGATCTGGGTTTGATCCATCACCGTTCTTTAGCCCACTCTGCCACCCCAGTACAGACATGGCCATATGCAAATCAGTCTGACCCTGTGCCTCATGGGAACAGTCCAGCCCGAACTGCCAAGCCATGCCTTCCCTGAACCGGAAGCTTCCTAGGACCGGTTTCTGGCATTTCAGCCGTCTTCAGCCAAGCTTGCTTTAATCCAGTGGCAAAGTGAGCAAGGGACTCACCGTCTGAGCATACCCTGCCAACTTATGTTCCCATGAGGCACAGGGTCAGACAGATTTGCATATGGCCATGTCTGAACTGGGGTGGCAGAGTGGACTAAAGAACGGTGATGGATTAAACCCAGATCTGTTGACTGGGTGTGAGTGTTTGATTGGTTCTGATGCTCCGCCCATCACCACCCCCTTTTGTACCGCTTTGTTTGCCATAAGTTGGCAGGGTATGCTCAGACGGTGAGTCCCTTGCTCACTTTGCCACTGGATTCAAGCAAGCCTGGCTGAAGACGGCTGAAATGCCAGAAACCGGTCCTAGGAAGCTTGTTTCCGGTCCAGGGAAGGCATGGCTTGGCAGTTCGGGCTGGACTGTTCCCATGAGGCACAGGGTCAGACTGATTTGCATATGGCCATGTCTGAACTGGGGTGGCAGAGTGGGCTAAAGAACGGTGATGGATTAAACCCAGATCTGTTGACTGGGTGTGAGTGTTTGATTGGTATGGTGCTCCTTCCATCACCACCCCCTTCTGTACCCAAGAGGAGGAGCAGTAGGGTTAAGGCAGTGCCTTTCCCTCTGTCTCAGATCACAGATTCCCATCCTGAGGGAGGAGAAGCAGGTCCTGAAGAAGGAACTGCCCCAGAGGGACTTGAGCCTGATCAGGTTGAGTTACTGGGGGCAGGGGGACCTTCTAGGGAAGATCTGAGCAAGGAGCAACAGTGCTGCCCCTCTCTGGAACCCCTCAGACAGCAGGCTGCTGCTGAGGCTGCTGGGAGTGCTAGTGGGTCCCATAAAGTTTATTGGGATGAGGGGCTCCTATATTCTGAGGCTAGAGATCCTACCCATGGAGCCACCAGGAGGTTGGTAATACTTCAGAAGTTTAGGGGGTTCCTCTTGACCCTAGCACATGACATCCCTTTAGCAGGTCACTTGGGCCAAAACAAGACCTGGGACAGGCTTGTTCCACATTTTCATTGGCTACATATGTCAGAGGACACCAAAGAGTTTTGTCGCTCCTGTGTCACTTGCCAAGCCAGTGGCAAGTCAGGTGGCACAACAAAGGCCCCCCTGATACCACTAACTGTGGTGGGGGTACCCTTTGTAAGGGTAGGGATTGACATTGTTGGTCCCCTTGACCCTCCAACAGCATCTGGGCACAGGTTTATCCTGGTCGTAGTGGATCATGCCACCAGGTACCCAGAAGCAATTCCCCTGAGGACCACCACAGCCCCTGTGGTGGCAAGAGCCCTCATTGGAGTTTTCTCCAGAGTGGGTTTCCCAAAGGAGGTCATATCTGATAGAGGTACCAACTTCATGTCAGGATATCTAAAAGCAACGTGGAAGGAGTGTGGAGTAACTTATACATTCACTACTCCCTATCACCCACAATGCAATGGGTTAGTTGAACGTTTCAACAAAACCCTAAAGAGAATGATTAAAGGCCTCCCAGAAAAGCTTAGGCGTAAATGGGACCTTTTACTTCCCTGCCTTGTGTTTGCTTACAGAGAGGTTCCACAGAAGTGGGTTGGTTACAGCCCATTTGAACTTCTGTTTGGGCATCCTGTAAGAGGCCCATTATGTTTGGTGAAGGAGGGCTGGGAGTTACCTCTCAAGCCTCCCAAACAGGATGTGATGGACTATGTACTTGGTCTCCGCTCCAGGATGGTCGAATACATGAAGAAGGCAACTAAAAACCTGGAGGCCAGCCAAGAACTACAGAAAACTTGGCATGACCAAAAGGCTGTGCTGACTGTGTACCAGCCAGGACAGAAAGTGTGGGTGTTGGAGCCTGTGGCCCCAGCGGCTCTCCTAGACAAGTGGAGTGGCCCCCATACAATTGTTGAGCAAAAGAGAGAAGTCACCTAACTGGTGAATCTTGGAACTCCCAGGAGCATCCTTAGGGTGCTCCATGTCAACAGATTGAAACCATATGTTGACCGGGCTGACATGGGCTTGCTCATGGCAACTGATGAGGAACAGGAGGAGGAGAGTGACCCTCTCCCTGACCTGTTCTCACAGAACCCTGATGATGGGTCAGTAGATGGTGTTGCTTTGGCAAGCAGCCTCACTGACCATCAGCAAACTGAATGCAGACAAGTTCTGCAGCAGTTTAGACATATGTTTAGCCTGACCCCAAGTTAGACTTCCTGGTGCACCCATGAGGTGGACACTGGAGACAGTCTTCCTGTCAAGAGTAAAATCTACAGGCAACCTGATCATGTCAGGGACTGTATCAGGACTGAAGTCCAGAAAATGTTGGAACTAGGTGTAATTGAGCCTTCAGATAGCCCTTGGGCTTGTCCAGTAGTCCTTGTGCTCAAACCTCATACCCAGGATGGTAAGAAAGAAATGAGGTTTTGTGTAGACTACAGAGGCCTCAATGCAGACACCAGGACTGATGCCTATCCACTTCACAGGGCAGATGAACTGATTGATACTTTGGCCTCAGCCAAGTATCCGAGTACATTTGACCTAACAGCTGGCTATTGGCAGATCAAGTTAGCTGAGGATGCCAAGGCCAAAACAGCATTTTCGACCCCTGGTGGGCACTACCACTTTGTGGTGATGCCCTTTGGTTTGAAGAATGCACCTGCCACTTTTCAGATGTTGGTGAACAAAGTTCTGACAGGAATGGAAACTTATTGCTCAGATTATCTAGATGATATTGCTGTCTTTAGTTCCTCCTGGCAGGATCACCTGGTCCCCCTCAGAAATGTTTTGGAGGCTCTGCAAAAAGCAGTCCTCACTATCAAGGCCACTAAGTGCCAGATAGGGCAGAGCCAGGTTGTGTACCTGGGCCACCTTGTAGGTGGAGGCCAGGTTCAGCCTTTACAGAGAAAAATCCAAACCATCATGGAATGGGTAGCTCCAACCACCCAGACACAGGTGAGAGCCTTTTGAGGCCTGACTGGGTACTATAGGAGGTTCGTTAAGGGATATGGATCTATAGTGACCCCCTTAAATGATCTTACCTCACAGAAAATGCCAAAAAAGGTTCAGTGGACAGCTAGCTGTCAGAAGGCATTTGAAGACCTAAAGCAGGCCATGTGCACTGCCCCCATCTTACAGAGTCCAGAGTACACCAAAAAGTTAATTGGCCAAACAGATGCTTCTGAGCTGGGTGTGGGAGCTGTGCTGTCTCAACTGAATGATGAAGGTCAAGACCAGCCAGTAGCTTTTATAAGCAGAAGGCTGACCCCTAGAGAGAAACGTTGGTCAGCTATAGAGAGGGAGGCATTTGCTGTGGTGTGGGCCCTGAAGAAGCTGAGGCCATACTTGTTTGGCACTCACTTCATAGTTCAGACTGACCACAAGCCCCTCCTCTGGCTCAAACGGATGAAAGGTGAAAACCCAAAACGTTTAAGGTGGTCCATTTCCCTACAGGGGATGGACTATACAGTGGAACATAGACCTGGGACCCAACATGCCAATGCAGATGGACTCTCAAGGTATTTCCACTTAGAACACGAAAATTCAACTGGTCAAGGTTAGTTTAGTGTCCCTGCGTTTGGGGGGGGGGGGTTGTGTAGGAGAGTAGGATCTGCACTTATGTTGCTGCCACTTTTTTTCTGATGTTAACACTGGTTTCTGGCTATAGTCTGGCTGGGACCCCGCTAATCAGGGCCCCAGCCTCTCTGTTCTCTCTAAACAACTTGGAGTGCATATTAGATGCACTAGTGATTGGATACTGTGGTACCTTATGAGCCCCTAGTATATGGTACCTTAGGTACCAAGGGCATAGGTACTTCACAGGCCAGGGGCTGAAGCATGTATTATGCCACCCCTGGGAAGCAGACTAAATCTGACACCACAGGCCTGCTACTGCAGCCTGGGTGAGGTAGTGTTAGCACTTCTCACTGAGATATAGGTTCCCTATATCTCACCTTACACACACATATAAACCTATCAGTCACCCCTAAGGCAGGCCCTATCAATCCTGAGGGCAGGGTGCTTGGTTTCCATGTGAGGGGGTGCCTCTGCCTGATCAGGGCCCCTCTGCAGCTCTCAGAGTCTACTCTCTGTGGCTGTTTGTGGATGCGGTTAAACCATATACTCTTAAGTGCATTATAACCTCGCGGTAAATGCTAACTCTGGGATGGCTGCATCAAAACATGTTGTGTTTGGTGTCAAACGCTTTGGAATCATACCCCCACACCAGTAACTGGTGTGGAAGTATGATCCCACCCTTCTAGAGGGATAGACATGTACCTACTGTGGAAACACGGTAGAATCTTGAAGAGCCCTGGCATCACAAAATGGATGCCACCAGTACAGACACTGGACTGCTCTCCTCCTGCTGACCGAAACTCGCAGTGGAGGAGCCCCAACAATAGGCATCCTGTCACAGGGAGGTGTCACCACCTTCCAGACAGGATTTAGTGTATTGGGGCTGGGTGGGTGCACCCGTAGAGTGATTTGAAGTCCTTCACTGGGGGAGCAGTAGGCTCCTCTGTGCATATGCCAGCTCAAACTGGTTCAGGGGCTACCTGCCCCTGCTCTGGCGCAAAACTGGGCAAAGAGAAGTGGGTGTAGCCACCCACTCCTCTGACCCTCCCATAGGAGGAGTCATAGAGCTAGTCCCTCCCTTCCTTCTAGTACAAGTTAGGGAACCCTTGCCATTGCAAACTGGATATCCCTGGACGACGCTCTGAAGAAGAATACTGGACCTTCGACATTCCACTACCTTTGGAAGACTGAAGAATCTCCCTTGGAGTCAAGGAGTGACTCCCCTGCTTGGCAGGCACTAAAACTTTGAATCAACGGTCGCAAACTTTCCCGCTCCCGCCACAGTCCGAAGTCCCTGCAGCCCCGAAGTGGATTTCCTGACTTCTCCAAGGCCATCGTGAGTCCCCAAGCGAAGCAGAGGCAAGTGGACCCCATGAGTGACGAGGAACAGCAATACCCGGGTACCGTGCACTATTTTCGTGTGCAATCCCTTCACGACGTTCTACGAACTTGTCCATTGGACCACGTATGGTCCAAGCCTCCAGCAGGATTTCCACCGAAGATCAGAGGCCTACCTCGTCCCGAGTGACCGTGGGCTCCTGTGAAGTGAATCCTCGCTAGGCTTCTTCGCGATCCCTTACCAGCTGGCTTGTGGGTCCCCTGAAGACTTTTCTACAGAACCAAAGGGCTCCCCTGGTTGCTCCAGGCCTGCCCTGACTTACCCTCGCTGGGTGAGTCCCTCAGACCTTGCTGGTCTGCACCTCTGACTTTCTTCACTTTCCACGAGACTTGCTGTTGCCAAGGCTTGTGGGCTCCAATCCGGTTGCCAACACCTCAGTAAGCTGCAGACTTCATGGGACACGCCAAATCCAGCTCCTGGTTGTCGTCGACACCTTACGGACCTCGTGGCTGAAGAGTCAAGACACACGTGATCACCTGAAATCACCCGCCGACTGTGGGCATCCTTCTTCCTGGGCCCGGGTCACTGGCAAGTGACTTTGAACACTGTCTCCTCTGCTTTCAGGTCTTCTTTCTTCTGAATCCATCCTTGGATTCTACCGGACACTCCTCCTGTCTTCACAAGCAGCAAGTCTTCTTTGGCTCCCATTGAAAACGACGCCGCGACCCGACACCAAAAGACACCTATGCACCCGGCTTCCCTGGGGGAGGTAACTCCAGCACTACGGTGCTCCTGCGTCTGTTGGCTCTAGAACTACTTACCCTGTAAGTGACTTGCTTGTAGACTCTCCTGAAGTATCCTAAAACTTTAAAATTCCAACCGCGACTTGCTCCATTAAAGTCTATTGGGATCCGCTGCTGTGTTCTCACACTGCATGCGTTTCCCGTGGGTCCTTTACTTACCTGCCTTGGGTGGATTAGTGAGGCCCCAGCGCTTCTACAGGCCCTAGGCCTTGTACCCTCGCAAGTCGATATTCTTATCTCTTTTTTAGTATATGGTCTGGTACGCCCCTAGGGCCCCAGCCATATCAGTGCTTAACTTGTTGTGAAGTGTTGATTTTTGCATATGTTCCTGACTTCTAATCTCATAAAGAGATTAGTAGAGTGTGTTAGAAATAAATACATATATATTTTATATATATACCTGTGTGGTGTCCTTTCATTTGGTAATTCAAGAGATTATAAGGTAAAACAAGCTGCTTTACATTCCTCCAGAGACTTAGCCTGAAGGCTGCTCTCCACAGCTACCACTAGGATAGCTTTCTTTAAAAGGTTGTCTTAAACCTATCTACGATAAGAGTCGAATTGGACTGGTGCAAGGTGGCCACTTTAACTAGTAACTAGCATATGCCACGGCAACTTCTCACACATGCACTGGGTACTTTCAGTCCTTGCTTTCAAAAAGCAAGGCTGGCAGCAAAAGAGGCGCAGTTACTGCCAGCCTTCTTTCTCGTACGCAACGACATAAGTACAAAGTGCGTTTTACGCACCACTTGCAGGTTTTCAAAACAAAGAAATTAAAAAGCTGATACTCTTGCAAATGTGCTACCTATTGCACTGCAAACAAAACTCTTGTAAATGTGAGACCTACTGCATTGCAAATGCTCATTTGTAAAAGCGCCCATGCCGCACTTTCGCCTCAATAGAGGCCTGATTACTTTCTTAAATAACTGTAAAAGCATATACATAGGAAACACAACCTTCTACCATGGTGATAGCTGCTGAAATTGAAATAAGATTTATTGTGCACAACTTATGCTCATGCCAGAGCTTCAAAGTACTAAAATTGCATGAAAACCATGGAAAAGAAGCAACGCTGAAATACGTCTGGTTGGGGGAAGGAATCAGTTATCTGCAAAAAAAAGGTTAGCTCTTGTTATGTCAGGTGCTAAGTCAAAAACACTAACAAAGATTGTGCTGATTTATGTCTTTTGTAATTATGAACTGTAACTATCTGTTAATCCTTATGTTAAATGTCTGTCTAAGTTTAAATATATCAGTGAACTTTGGATAAACGCAAACCATTACATTCTGAACACTGCATTTGAAATGAAACATGATTTACGTGGCGTTAAACACAGCCACTTGTTTCATAAAAATAAAAACAATTCAAGTAAATGTTTAAAAGTATTGAGAATGTAATGCTTACTGCAACTCTGGGCCCGATTCACAGAACTAACTTAAGACAAAATCCTAAACTTACTACCATTTTGGTATTCACAGAAGGCACTTACTCATTTTGGAATTCACAGAAGGCACTTACTCATTTTGGTATTCACAGAAGTTAGGAGTCCTAACTTTAGGACTCCTAAATGCCTTCTGTGAATACCGAAAGTCTTAAAGTTAGGATTTTTCTCAGTTTAGGAGTAGTAAAGTTAGGACTCCTAACTATAGGACTCCTAAATGCCTTCTGTGAATACCGAAAGACCTAAAATTAGGATTTTTCTCAGTTTAGGAGTAGTAAAGTTAGGACTCAAGCACTGAGAGACAGTGGAGATGTTCATATTCACTGTTATTGCGCTTTCAGTGATATAGCAATATAGTAAAAAGTACGCTATGTTGCTTGCATGATTTTCTCCAGTACACATGTGCGGTACCATAGAGTCACTTGATATCCTCATGACATGTACACCACTAACCCCCTGTTTAGAAATATTGGGGTAAATCCAATATAGGTAACAGAGACAGGGTTTCGAAATGTAGAAAATTACTGCACCCTCTATTTTTTCTTTGCACAAATTCCTGAAACTGTTACATGGAGGAATGTGGCCAGGAAAAATGGGGTTGGTAACGGGGGAAATGTGCAGACTTGGGGGGATATGTACAAGGAAGTGGCGGAACGTGTTGTTAACCTCCTTGGCTTAACGACACGCTCGGCCACTTCTGAAACGCAAGGCTGAACCCTATTTACAAGAATATGGTGTAGCCTTGCGTTTCGCCCTGCGATGGCGCTAAGTTTAGCAACTTAGCGCCAACGCAGGCACCCTTGCACCAGAGCGCAAGGGTGTCTGCGTGCAGGGGAAGATTGTTTATGTGTAGGAAGGTGTCCCTTCCTGCACATAAACAATCCTAAAATGCCATTCTGTCACGATTGTGTGTGCTGCTTTACGCAGCACACATGAAAGTGTCAAAAAATGTTAAAGGTTTGTTTATGTACAGGAAGGGACACCTACCTGTACATAAACAAACCATGGCATTTTGATTTTTTCATGTGTGCTGCATAAGGCAGCACACATTGAAAAAGCAAAAATGAGGAGAAATAATGCATTTCTCCTCGTTTCGCCAACTTAAGACCAGGGTTTTCCTGGTCTTAATTATGGCGCTACCTCCTATGTACGCCACCCTTATACATAGAGGACAGTGTCAAATACAATGGGTGTTGCAGTGGAACGCCCACCACAACACCCACTGCATGCCCCTTTCACAATAACCAAAGCGTGAAAGGGGGCCTTATGTACAAGGCAGCGTTAAGCCACAGTAAGTGGCTTAACGCTGCCTTGTACATAAGGGACAGCCCCTATCACCACCACAACGTCCGTAAAAGTGACATTGCGGTGGCGATAGGGGCTTGAACATATGCCCCCTTGGAGTGCTGTAAAAACGGCCGTGAGATGTTTCTTCACATTCTTACCCCATTCGCACTGAATAGGGGAGGTAAAATCATGTGGTAATAACACAAAATGCAGCAGATTTCCTGCAGGTGACTTTACTGCCTAGTGAATCTGCTGTTCTCATAATACTGGTTTACCCAACTGAGGCTCAGTATTTAGAGATTAGTGATATGTACATGTTCGATATTAAAGGTGAAGTTCAAGAGAATTTTAAACCAGAGGCTCTTTCCCATGGTATGTTTGAACAGCATCAAGTTCTTTGAGCCATGGGCCCAGTATTAAAAGGCAGAATAGAAGGTCCTGATGAGCACACTCAGGTTTACCTATAAACAAGCTGAGCCTGTTACACACAAACACTGTTGCTTTAAGACACGTTTTGGAAAACTTAATTTACCAGCGGAATCTCCTCACCAGCCCTCATTTTTACAAGCCATTCTCTAGTAGAGGATAAGAATTGGTGCTTGTAATGGAACAATGGAAGTACAGGTACTTGTTTGTTCCTGAGAAGTGTTTGTGCTCTTTTATCATAAACTTATTTCCCCTTTGCTGAAAAGTCTTAGTACTCTCCCTCTCAAAATAAAGACGGGGCGGTACTTAGTACTGGACAGTGCTGTCCAACTTAAAGCACTGGTAATAGTGTTTTGAAATTATTTTTTCCCACACTTAACTATGAAATATTCGCTCTTTCGCATGAAGCTGTAGAAACGTGGAATTTGAGGCATGGACCAATAACATTACAAATATCTAAGCTGATATTTATTAAACTAGGTAAGGGTGAGCAAAAACTAAAAATAAAAGCTCACGCAGACCCCTGCAATCCCTGTGTAAACACCTGTGTCTAATATTCCTACTTTACTAAATTGCAATACTTTATTACACTTGATATGTGTTACTGGCTGATGACACAGCCAGCAATGTGAACAACAGATCTATTACAGGCATTTGTAGTGCAACCTATTAAATCCCAAATGCTTGTTAATATACTTCCGTCGGGTGAGCACGTTGTGTTTAGAAAGAGCATGCGATGCATTTGCAGGGGCTCATTGTGATATATGCCAATATAAGGATGCCAGAAATAGGGCGTGCACTTTATACCTAATGTTGTTAAATCTGTATTTGAGTAGAACGCTTTCACTTGACGGGATTTTATTTTTGTAAATAAACTAAATATAAGGATTAATGCATTTCATGTTGGTAAAAAAAAAAGAAAAGCAATACAGCTATCTTTCCTGTTAGTTTATTTAAAAAATACCCCCGTCGGGTGAACGCGTTGTGTTTAGAAAGCATATTAAATACATGGGGGCAGATTTATGAGCCCCTTGCGCCACTTTTGCGTCACTTTTAACATGGGAAAAGTGACGCAAAAGTGGCGCAAGGGGCTCATAAATCTGGCCCATGGAATGCATTTGTGTGGGCTCACAGTGATTGATGACCAGTATAACGAGGCCAGGAATTACCTATTTTGCTTCTGCGATAATTTTAATTAATGGAAAGGCACTACTTGGCTCAGTTAGCTTATGTTCAATGCAGCTGGGAAACATTATTCGGAGCACTGTTGTGTCTACCAATGCAGCAAGGGAGACGCTATTGTTTTTATGTAATGGGTGACGTGGTCTTGTTTATGGCTCATATACGGCTGGGTAACGTCATCCGGAGCAGTTTTGCATTTTCCGGTGCACCAAGGGGTAGATTGACGATGTTGGAGACAAGCGCCCTGAACCTCCCAGCCGATTCTGGAGGGTTGGCGTGGAGGATTCCTACCATATTGGTAGGCGCCCTGAGATGGTTTCTAAAAAAGTTAACGTGCAAGCGCATAGCTGCCAAGATTTCAGATTGCTATGTGTGACATTTTCATAATTTCAGTGTAACTATGAGTGTCATTTCAACCACTATGAGTGACACTTTCTGGCAAACAAAATCAAGCAGTAAAGACGAGGGAAACATATAAAAATATCAGAAATAACGCTCATAGGGGAAAAATGAAATCCTAAGAATATCTACTGCAAATCACCAGAAATGGAAGTGCACTAACCAAGTGCCCTTGTAAACTGATCGTAGATTTGGGAATATTCAATGCAATATTGGTACAGTCAAGTGCTTGCAACAGGAATATTTAACCCCTCCTCGGTGCGAAATCAATGCGATACCGTTCATTTGATAATACCTTGGGGCAGATTTATGAGCCCCTTGCGCCACTTTTGCGTCACTTTTCCCATGTTAAAAGTGACGCAAAAGTGGCGCAAGGGGCTCATAAATCTGCCCCCTTGTCTCTAGTAAATTCACAGTGTTATGATTGTTCAGCCTTTCTAGGCATCAGGCGGTATGCAGGGGAAAGCACACCACGTGCTCGAGGCCCAGCGCGCGCAGTGCGCAGTAAATACACACACACACGGAACCACAGTCGGGCGCGAACTAACTCCCGTTCGCCCGCCCCTTTATTTTATACACACGCGCTCATGTCCGCTGACGTACACTCACTGGGGGGGCCTCGGGGCCACGCTCTTCCTCGACTTCCGTCGCCTCCTGGCCGTCAACAGGCCTCCTCACCACCTTGAACCATGATACGTTTCGGGTGACCAGCTCTCTTCCCTGGCGCGCTGTCACCATGGTCCCCTGCCGGTCAACTACCCTCCAGTAGCCCTTCTCATACCGTGTCTTGAACTTTCCTCCGGGCCGTCGCTCTCTTAGGACTACGGTATCTCCTGCGTGGACCTCTCTGGGCTCAGCTCTTCGCGCCTTGCTGACTCTGTCATTGCGTTCTTGGCGCCTCAGGAACGCACGTTCCTCATCGAACGGCGGGGCTGTCCAGCCTGGGGCGACTGGTAATCCGTCCCTGCGAGCTCCGTTGAACATCAGGGCCCATGGTGCTTGACGGGTGGAACAGTGGGGAGTGCTGCGATACTCCCCCAGGAATCGCTGCAGTTCTTGTTCCGGGTCTGTTTGTTCGGATACGGCGATGCGCAGAATTTTGTTGATGGTGCGCATGAGCCGCTCTACCTCTCCATTGGCTTGGGGCCACTGCGGGGTGATGCGCCGATGGCGGATGCCATGTGACTTTAGGAGTTCTTCGAACTCGTGTCCTTGAAATGGAAGCCCACTGTCACTCCGCAGTTCCTCGGGGCATCCGAACATCCCAAACACCTTTTCCAGGGCTGGACCTAAGTGCGCGAAGGCAATGGATGGCAGCGCCTCAGCTATTGGGTATTTCGAGTAGCTGTCGATGATTACTAGCGTGACTCGCCCGTCGGGCAGGCTTCCGAAGTCCAAACTGATCTGCTCCCATGGGCCTCGTCCATGCTCCTCGGTTATGATGGGAGCCGGTGGTTGGGCTCCACTGGTTAACTGGCACTGACTGGCAGCTGCGAACTGCGTCATCTACATATTCGTCCATGCTCGGGAACCAGACTTTCTCCCTCATCCGCGCTTTCATTCTCTCCGTCCCCTGGTGTCCTTTGAGCGCCAGCTGCGTGGCTCTTGTCCTGAGGGCGGCCGGGACGACGATTCTGGAGCCTCGTATGATGAGTCGCCCTCTCGTCACACTTACCTCGTGGCGTATCCTCCACATGTGTTGGAGGTCATCTCTATCTTCGCTAGTCCACGAATTCGCTGTCTGCAGGAAGTGCTGCCAGGTTCCTTTGAGGATGGTGTTTTTGACTTTGACCATTAGGGGGTCTCGTTCGGCCGTCTCTAAAATCTCCTCTAGCGTTAGGGCCCGGGGACACGCCAGAGCAGCCACCATGTCAAGATGACTTTCAACCTCTTCTTCGCCGTCCATTGGCGTAGGCTTGATGCCGGTTTCTGGGTGTCGGGATAGGAAGTCAGCCGGGTTTTTAGCTCCTGGCCTGTACACCACGCTTAGGTGGTACTGTTGAAGGTTGATGGCCCATCGCTCTATTCGTGGGGGTAGGTGTGGCGCTGTTCCTCGGAAGTGTGGCACTAACGGCTGGTGGTCTGTCACCACTGTGAACGGGTGTCCGCATACATACGGATGGAAGTGACGGCAGCTCCATCGAATCGCCAGGGCTCCACGCTCGATTTGGGAATAGCGTTTCTCTGTGTCAGTGAGGGCCTTGCTGGCATATGCTAATGCTGCCCACTGTCCTGGTCCTTGCTCCTGCGTCAGGACCGCCCCAAGTCCTACGGGACTCGCATCCACTAGGATTTCGGTCTTCTTACTCGGGTCAAAATAGACCAATGTGATCTGGTCTAGTAGTGCCTCCTTGATCGCCTCAAATGCTGTCTCCTCTGTGTTTGTCCATTGCCACATCACGTCAGTCTTGGTAAGGTGTCTGAGAGGTTCGGCCAGGGTAGCTAAGTTCGGGATGAATCGCCCACAGTAGGTGGCCATCCCCAGGAAACTGCGGACTTCTGCCACTGACGCGGGGGCTGCGGCTACTTTGATGGCGTGTGACTTCCGGGGATCCACTTGGATGCCTTCCTTGGTGAAAACGTAGTACACTGCTGCGCCTAGGAGGGGAAAAATAAAATGAAAATAATGCACCTGGCTAAGTCCTTGAGAGGTGTCTCTATGTTACACTCACTGGCTCAGCCGGCAGCACACACTCTTTGCTGCTGTTCAGTAGCAAAGTTAGTCTCTGGTGAGGAGCTCTGATTGCAGAATGCACTTTCATGAAGGCCCATAGTGCCTTTCAAGTTGAAAATCATAGTATTATGTCTGTTTATCTTTGAGCAGTGTGTACAACCACCGTTAGTAATATATGATTAATTCAAACATACATATTTTAGAGTGTTTGGCTCTATGAGCAGAACGGCTTAGAAACATGTTTGTTTTTTAAACACATGCTCGCAAAACAGCAACATTGTAAGCGATAAAAAAATGACATTGTGAGACACGCTTTCATGCGGGGAACCGAAGAGCAGCTTCATAATAGTCTCAAAGCGCATAATTAACTCCGATCTTTGCAAACGCGGCTCCACCTCACCGAGTCAGCTGTCATGATTTACATCCCAGGAGGACAACAGCCTTCCGTTTTTTTCGACAGAGAAAGCACACATTAATTTCCATTGCTGCACAGAGTCTTACAAAAAATGTTCAAAACACATTCCTCCAGCTAGGGAACCCAACACCATGCATTTACAGAATGCCTTTCGGCCGCGCGCCGCCCCAAAAGAATTACCTCACTGTCAGTCCACTTCACCATTGAAAACTGACTGTGACATCACTCAAGGAAAAGTCTTTTCAAATATCCCAAAGGATGTTCCTTTATTCTTATTCAAATCCCAGAAAGGTCAAACTCAGCCAACGCGTTTCGTTCTTTACGAACTTCGTCAGGGCATAGATTTTTTAGGAAACGGACTCCACAAACTTCACCAGTGTTGCCTTCCAAGAGGTACAAACGTTCATGCAAAAAAGGTATATAACCTTTCCAAGTTGCTGAAAGGTATGCGTATAAGTACGATCGTGAGTACGTCACCAGTATTGTAAATAACAATCGGATTCTTATTTCCGTCAACCCGTATCATAGGCAAAGTTAAATCAACATTGTTGTTGTATATTTATGCCAAATGTGTTGGCTCCGTATTTCTTTGCAGAGCGCGCTTCTTCTGGTTACCGGCGATAACCAGAAGAAGCGCGCTCTGCAAAGAAATACATTTGGCATAAATATGCAACAACAATGTTGATTTAACTTTGCCTATGATACGGGTTGACGGAAATAAGAATCCGATTGTTATTTACAATACTGGTGACGTACTCACGATCGTACTTATACGCATACCTTTCAGCAACTTGGAAAGGTTATATACCTTTTTTGCATGAACGTTTGTACCTCTTGGAAGGCAACACTGGTGAAGTTTGTGGAGTCCGTTTCCTAAAAAATCTATGCCCTGACGAAGTTCGTAAAGAACGAAACGCGTTGGCTGAGTTTGACCTTTCTGGGATTTGAATAAGAATAAAGGAACATCCTTTGAGATATTTGAAAAGACTTTTCCTTGAGTGCACCGTCCTTTTGTTAAAAAAAAGTTTGTATATCTGGTTTTCCAGTAGGGCACAAGTGCGGCTTGCTCTGGACGTTTTGTTTGCACCAACTAAGAAATTGTACTTTGAACTGGGATTTGGTGTGCTTAACATTGGTCAGCTGTACGGTCCTTTTTTTCACATTGACTGTGACATCAGTTTAAATTAGGCTCCACGTGTTTCAGCCCTGGGGTGTGCCTCTACAAAACTTGGCTACATTATAGCAGTACTCGCAGAGCTGCGAGCACCTCTTAGCCTCTGCATGCTGGGAGCAGCGTGCACTGCGCTCACAGCCACTGCAGCTCGTGGATCATGTGCATTATAGCGGCGCTCCATGTGGCATCTGAGGAGGCGCTATAATGCCTGACCATACATTTCAGTGCGGTGATGCGCACTACCAAAACTGAAATGCATTGGACTAATGCGTGCGTGCTACTTGGCAGAGCTGCAGGCTCTTATTTTTTATTTAGGAAAATGAGAATGTTGTGCACACGTTTAAAGAGGCTCCTCCCTAATTACACTAATGAAAAACTTTGCTCGCTTTGCGTACACAGAGGGGTCGAGTTATAAACCATCGTTAACAACGAAGCCATAGTTGTTGTTCATGCAGCAAACGACCACTGTCAAAGCCAATCTTCCTGGCTTGTTGTAGATGTAATGTCACTTGTTGTATCATCTATCTGGATGCAATGACAAAGACAGCAAAATACCAGACGGGCGGCACACTAGGCTAAGCACAGGTTTATAGTTTGGGTGCTTTTAAGCCACGCTCTTAATTACATCTGCCTTCTCGACATGCCAGCTTGCAGCGTTTTCATCGAAGGCATCTGAGGACAGGTCCTGGCGTACATATGGAGCTAAAGTACATATACCCCAATTAGACAATCCCAATATAAGCAGACATTAATTGGTGCGACATATTAGAGGTTTAAAAAAAATTTAAAAAGGAAGGCCAGAGTGGAACAGAATACAATACATTCGAAGTGAAGGAGCCGAAAGCTGCTGCCAACAACACGAGCAAAGGTGGTGGGCTCGGAGCTTGCTGCGTTCGGGCTCCAACGTTGTCACAGGGTGAAAAAAAATCTTCATTCTTCAGCAGTGCCACCCTTCTCTTGCTTTAAGGTAACATGAAAGAGACCCAGTATAGTTCTTTCATTGTCTCATGATTCCAGAACAGAAGCATTTTTACCATTTTAAACAACGAAGCCAACACGAGCAAAGTGGGCGGGCTCGGAGCTTGCTGGGTCCGGGCTCCAACGTTCTCAGACAGGCTTTATTCTATTACAGGACCAGAGGCTTCGTATTATGCTTCTCTTTCTCATTTATTGCTACTCACAGCAGCCAATGAAAACTTATATTATGTAAAACAAACTACATTTCCCATGATGCATGCACCACATCACTTCCTGCAGAGCCCCATAAGAGCCAGCAACACCGGAACCTGTCCTCATTCTTTGCTGCTCACGCAGAAAGTTAAGTTGCTGACATCGTTCTTCCTTTTACATCGCTAATTGATATATAATGTAATGGATATCTTTATTAAAAGCTTCGCAACGCATTGTTTATGCTTAATTTATGCCTAGAGCCTCTTTGCTAAGTAATGTTTATTTGGTGTTTGACTTCCGTACTTAGCCGTGTACGCGTGTTGGTTGCGCGCTGGGAGCGGCAACGTTTGGCGGCATTAGCGTTCAAGTTTGGCGGCATTAGCGAACCTGAATTTTCAAGATCGACGCTCGATGCGTGTGCATCGCGCTCCTTGCTCGAAGACGCGGCGCTCAGCCGCGCTGCTCTGTGTGCACCCAGCGCGTTCAGCGTTTCCTCTAACAGCACAAAGGTACCGCTCCGCCTTCGGCGGAGTATAATTAAATGCAGAAATAAGCGCAGAGGCTCCCCTCATTAGCCGTGCGCTGGGAGCCTGTCACTTTTGCTTTCTGTTACATTCCCACGTCCGTAGCCCAATTGGGCTATATTTGGTAGGATTTGGGCTACGCACGTCGTTGCTGCCCGGTTTTCTGTCGGTTTTCTTTCGTTTTGGTTATTCTGGTCTGGGATTTCCACGGAGAGCACTGTTTTACGCCTGGCTGGCTGCAAAAACGATCTGGGCCTGGAGGGAGCACACCTCCTTGGATTTCTTTGTTCATTTTTGGCTCCACTACGCCCTGTGGGCTGTAATAATTGGGACACAGCTTTTGCTGAGGAGCTAGGTACCTGTGCTGTTGTGCTGTGGGTTGGCTCCCCCCTTTTACTCCTCCTTACTGTTGCCTTATGAGCAAGTACGTCTATAAATTTGGCTCCACCATGGAAAATTGGGTGCACTATGAGGAGGATGACACCTTATATGAGGAGGAAGTAGGTACACCTTCCATCGAGGAAAATATTGTTGAGGCCCTGGACGCTTCCGTGCAGGAGTCGGTCAACAAGGCCCTGGAGAAGGCAGTTCCGGGAACTGTGCAGCAGGCATTGCCGACTGCGTTGAAGCCTATTACCAGGCAATTGGAGAGGTTCGCGAAGCATCATGGCTTCACTACCCCAGCAGGGGTTCCGTCAGAAGGCACACTGCCTAAGCCCTGGCCTCATTCTGCCTCTTACTCTTCACTTCCGCGTCTGGATACGGAAAAAGAGAGGGTTCAAGATACCGATTCGGAACCTGGTTCCACCGAATCTGACACCCCAGATGATTCCCCTCCTAAGAAGAAAACTAGGAAGGCCAAGAATGTGGAAACTCCACAGACGACCCCTACTCCCTTTACCTTTAACCCCTCAGACATTGTTCACCCTAGGTCCTCGGATTGGCTGCCCGCCCCAGAGGTGGCGGCGTACCTGCACGAAAATTTGCGCAAAAGTTTTGACAAGGAGGTGCGGAACAGACTGCGGTCTGAATGTCCCCGGCCGGATCTCTCGAACAAGGTGGCCGAAACGCCTGAAATTGATTCCAGCCTATTAACTTTCCTTAAAAAGTTTGCTAAGGACCCTAAGAAGGGTATAGATCGCGCCTGGCGAGGGTGTCAAGACAAGCATCTTAATGTGATCGGTCCTTTGGCCAAGATCTTGGAGATGGCTCTGGAGGCGCAGGAATCGGGAACCACCATTTACTCCCATGTGTTGGCGGGCTGGACCCAGCGAGCCATCTGCCTCTTAGGTAATGCCAACTGAGCAATTTCCACGGAGCGCCGAAAGTCCATTCTTATGCGCATGGACTCAAATCTAATGGAGTTGGCGGCGGCAGAGCCTGGGCCATTGGCGGACGGAGACCTCTTTGGAGACCGTTTCGTCAAAGATGTGGCGAAATACGTGGGCACTTTCACGACCCTGGATAAAGCACAGGCAGGAATCAAACGTGTGTTTCAAGCTGGGGTTTTCAACAGGGCCGGACGAGGCCGGGGACGCTCGTTTGGCCGTCAGTTCTCCCAAGGTCCTCAGCGAGGAGACTTCGGTCGCGGCAGGTGAGAGTGGGACTCTACCCGCGGCGGCACCTTCTACCCCACCAGGCAGCGCTTCAACAAGCAACGCTTTAACAAAGGCTCCTATCGGGGAGGATTCCAGAACACAGAGTCTTCAGGTGAGCGCTCCAGACTTATTCCTTCTTCCATTGGGGGGACGTATTCAGCAGTTTTATCACAATTGGGTTCAACTATCGCAGGATGCCTGGGTTTTGCAGACAGTTCAGGGGTTTCACCTAGATTTCTTCCAGACTCCTTATCAGGTTCATCGGCCCAGACAGCTTTCTTTTTCCCGACTAAAGTGCGATTTCATAGATTCAGAAATAGAAGGATTGCTGCAGAAACACGCGATAGCACCTTGCGACGAGGGCCCTCGCGGTTTCTGCAGCAATATTTTTCTGGTACAGAAGAAAGGTTACAGGTTGGTACTCAATTTGAAGGATTTCAACCAGACATGACTTACAAGCACTTCAAGATGGAGGGCATCCATCTTTTGGCAGACCTCCTGAAGCAGGGGGACTGGTTGGTCCGTCTGGACCTGAAGGACGCCTATCTGTCCATCTCCATATTTCGCCCACATCGCCGATTCCTTCAATTTCAATGGCGGAACCGGTGGTACGAATATTTTGTCCTTCCTTTCAGACTTTCCTCAGCACCGTGGTGCTTCACCAAGGTTCTGAAACCTGTAGTAGCTTACCTCAGGGAACAAGGGGTTTGCATGATTGTCTATCTAGACGACATGCTCATCATGGCGCAGTCCCCGATGTTAGCGGTTCAGCATTTGCGCATGACCATTCGTATCTTGCAGAACCTGGGGTTTGTGATCAACGAACCGAAGTCGGTTCTGTGCCCCACGCAGACAATAGATTTTCTGGGGTTCGTCATAAACTCTCAGACGGCCCAGCTCAGTCTTCCACGTTCCAAACTTCGGGATATCAAAAATGAGCTTCGCTCCCTGCTAACCAAACAAATGGTTTCTCTCAGGGTGATTGCCCGGATAGTGGGACTTCTTGCATCGTCCATTCAAGCAATCTTTTCGGGACCCCTACACTACAGGGCCCTTCAACGACTCATAATTCAACACTTGCAGAAGGGTCTTTCCTACACGGACTTAGTCCCTCTTACCCCGGAAGTGCGGGAGGAGATACAGTGGTGGCTTGCCCACGTGGAAGCGTGGAATGGCAGAGCAATTTTCGGCTTCCTACCGGAAGTGGTCATAGAATCCAACGCCAGTCGTTGGGGCTAGGGAGCGCGCTGTGGAAATATTTCCACAGGGGGATGTTGGTCCCTGGAAGAGTTAAATCTACACATAAATTGTCTAGAACTCCTTGCAGGGTCATTTGCGATCAGGACCCTATCTCCCAGACAGGTCTCATGTTGCATCCTTTTTCGGATGGACAACATATCAGCGGTATGGTACATCAACAAACTGGGGGGCACGAGGTCCTCAATGCTGGTAGAGATAGCAAAGGACTTTTGGCATTATTGAGTCATCAGATTTCGGTCATAGCCGAATACATTCCGGGTCAGTCGAATGTAGTAGCGGATTGGAACTCACGCCATCTCAAGGACTACAGAGACTGGCAACTTCTCCCACGGGTGGGTCAGTGGTTGCAGGAGATATGGGGTCTTTGCAAGATCGACCTGTTTGCCTCCAGACTGAATCGTCAAATGACGAAGTTTTTCAGCTGGAGGCTGGACCCATTGGCTCTAGCGACGGATGCCTTTGCACAGGATTGGACCCCGACTTTGAATTATGCGTTTCCGCCCTTCATTCTCATTCCTCGCGTGTTCACACATGTGATGCGCCAGAAAGCGGAGGTGATATTGGTGACTCCCTTGTGGAAGTCGCAGCCTTGGTTCCCGTTACTGCTGGAGGCGAGTTGAGACTTCCCCAGGAGGATCCCATGGTCCTTGACAATGCTCCAGGACCCTCATGGAGAGATGCACCCGATGGTACTATCGGGGCAGCTGTCTCTGATGGCCTGGAGACTTTCCGGCAGCGTTGGCAAATGCCAGGTTTTTCGGAGCAAGATCCAGGATTCATCAATCAAGCGTGGGCCCCCTCTACCAGGAAGCGATATTCTTCAGCCTGGGGGTGCTGGGTTCGTTGGTGCATGGGACAACATGTGGATCCCGTGGGGGCAGAATTACCCTTTATTGTAAACTTCCTGTCCGAAAAAGCGTCTGAAGGTTTAGCGTATCGCTCTGTTAATAATTTCCGTTCAGCCATCTCGGCGGGCCACTCTCAGATTGAGGGCAAACCTGTCGGGATGCATCCCTTAATATGCAAACTCTTAAAGGGTATCAGAGTAGCTAATCCACCCAAACCAAAATATTCTTCCTTGTGGGATGTCTCGCTGGTTCTTTCCCTGTTTAACAGATGGCCCAACAACAATATGTTGTCCAGGAAACAATTATCGGCCAAACTGGCCATGTTGCTATGTCTGGCGGCTTGTAGACGTTCTTCGGATGTTAAGGCTCTAGATATTACAGGTAGAGTATTTACTCTGGAGGGAGTTTCGTTTAATATTATGTCTAGAACTAAAACCATGTCACGCAGCGTAGACTATCATGCTTTTCCTGACAATGCTAAACTTTGTGTGGTTCAATGTCTTAAGGCTTATGAAGAATGTACCAGGCCTACCAGGCCTGATGGTGTGGTACAATTATTGATTTTTTTGCAGAAACCGTACAAACCTGTTACTGCGGCTATTATAGCCAGATGGTTAAAAAATGTTATGCAGGAAGCGGGCATTGATACTCAGGTCTTTGGTGCACATTCTGTTCGAGGCGCTATGGCCACTAAGACCTTCATGTTGGGTTCTACTGTTCAAGATATCATGCATTCTGCGGATCGGTCTTCTTAGTCAACATTTAAACAGTTTTATTATAAACCGGTGGGTGACATATCCTCTGTAGTTTTTAATCAGCGTTAAACTAGCATAATACAAAGCCTCCGGTCCTGTAATAGAATAAAAAATTAGCTAGCATTCGCGCCAAGAATTTTCAATTCTATTAAGGACACGGAGGCGAGGATTATCCCACCCGGTTAAATTACAGTATTGTAATTATTGCCCACCCGTTTGCATATATATTCTGGTTATACAGAAGTTACGGATTGTTCTATGTCTGCTTTTTTCAGGATCCGAAAAGAAGATGGATTAGTCGTAATCCTGCTTGAAGTTGACGGTCCTCCCAGCTGGTCTGGTTCTTCCACGTTGGAAGCTGTTGTTGGACTTTTTGTTTATATTATTGGACTTTAATGTTCGGAGCAAAGAAAGAGGACAGGTTCCGGTATTGCTGGCTCTTATGGGGCTCTGCAGGAAGTGATGTGGTGCATGCAGCATGGGAAATGTAGTTTGTTTTACATAATATAAGTTTTCATTGGCTGCTGTGAGTAGCAATAAATGAGAAAGAGAAGCATAATCCTCGCCTCCTTGTCCTTAATAGAATTGAAAATTTTTGCCGCGAATGCTAGCTAATTTTTTATTCTGTTGCGCTCTGATACGGATGAATGCTCCCTTTACACAGCTGATAGAGTGCAGCCGGAGCACTACTGGAGGAAGGCACGTGGACCCGGAAGTGGGATTGCCGGTGAAATCGGAAGTGGGACAAGGGAAAGGTTAAGGAAGAGCGTCAAGGAAAAGCAATGTTTACATAAGGGTACCAAACCACTACTTTGTGCGATAAATGCATACCCACAATCCTTTGTACTATATTGTTTTATGTTCATTTCATTACGTTTCCAGTTTTTAATTATCGAGAAATCCACAGTGGTCCGCATACACTTCCACATTGCGTCCATTTTTCATAACTAAACCTAACATACCTACGAAAAAAATTAAAGAGGAAGCCTTGTTTAGAAACCAATAATGTATTAAACAGCTCAATTGTGCATTTTCTACCTCATGTAGTTGGCTGGTGCTCGGAAGTGATGACACACAAATGACATCAGCCAATGGGGAGTCAGAAAAGAACACTGACGCAGGAAAGTTATGGGATACAAAACAAACCCACCACCCATAAAAAGAAGCCCAAATAAAGTCATATCCTTCCAAACAATGTTCGCAGTGCATGGCCAATTAGGCTCTACGCGGAACAAGAAAACAAAAGTTTAATTTGCACGCCACCCATGATGCATTTACAACACAAACTGATGGTAGTGCAGGGGTGGCGCCAGGTGCTGGAAAACCAACAAGGCAAGGCGCCGCAGGCGCACTACACACTGTTTTGATCCCTTCAAATGTAAGATCTATTGTAGGTTGTCCTTTGCAACAGACATGTCTCGTGGAGCTGCAACATGGCAGGGGCTGAAAGTGAGAGGGCTCACTGGATGTAGCCAGGGGACGATGCTAACTGTTTATTAACGATAATAGTTTGTAATGCTTCAGAAGGCCGCTGTGTTCAGACAGCACACAGTGTGTGTCTGCACTGCACTATGCTAGCAGCGTGTCAGTCTCATGCTGATTCTCTATGGCACTGTGGAGTGCAAAAGATACAGGGGCAGAAACAGGAAGGAATCAAGATGGCTGTGTCCGTCCGTCCACGGTCAGACGGTATTGGGGCTGTGAATAGAGCGATTTCAACACAAACCAAGCACTCTGAAAATACACTTACTGGCGAGGTGCTGAACACGGACAACGAGACGGGCGGGAGCAATGGAAAAACAACAACGGGGGCTCTCAAATAGGAACTGTGAGAAGGTGGCCTGATATATGCTGTCCACTAGTTCTAGTGGGCACCTTGTATCAGTCCAAACAACCCCTTATGGTGATAGGTTAAAGACAACCTTTATTAAAAGCTATCCTAGTGGTAGCTATGGAGAGCAGCCTTCAGGTTAAGTCTTGAAGGAATGTAAAGCAGCTTGTTTTACCAGTCTATAATCTCTTGAATGATCTATTGAAAAGACAACCACACCAGGTATATATTCAAAATGTATGTATTTAAGATAAAACACACCCCTCTAGTCTCTTTATGAGACTGGAGTTCGAAGTATTTAGTTTACAAGTCAGCAATTATCAGTAATAGCACAAATACACGTTTGGGCCCTAGGGGCGTACCAAACCATATACCAAAAAAGTGGTATAAGAACCACGACTGAACTAGACACAAGGCCTAGAGCCTGTAGAATCGCTGGGACCCCAAGGAACTACCCAAGGTAGTGACACAGGGGACCCACGGGGACTGTATGCAGTGTGTTAAAGATTAGGGACACTTCTAATCGAGTCAGGACCAAACCCTTTTGGACTTAAGAAGTTCTAGGTCTAGCACCCACGGGAGCACCGGAGTACTGGAGTTACCTCACCCAGGGAAGCCGGGTGCATAAGTGTCTTTTGGTGTCGGGTTGCGTCGTCGATTTCAATGGAAGCCTGCAAAGAACTGCTGCTGCCGTGAAGAGGAGAAGTGTCCAAAGAGATCCTAGCCTGGATCTAGAATGGAAGGAACCTGAAAGCAGAGGGGACAGAGTCTGGGTCACTAGCCAGTGACCGAGGGCATGATGGACCAATGCCCACAGATGTCGGGTGCTTCAGGTGAGTTGATGGGTGTCTTGACTCTTCAGCCACGAGGTACAGGAGGCATCGATGAAGTCCATGAGCTGGCTTCGAGCTGTCCCATGAAGTCTGTTGAGTACTGCGGGTCGGAGACCAGAATGGACCCAACAAGCCTTGGCAACGGCAAGTCACTGGAATTCAGAGAAAGGACTGCGGTGCAGACCAGGAAGGTCTGAGGGAATCGCCCAGCGAGGGTAAGTCAGGGCACGTCTGGAGCAACCAGGAAAGCCCAAGCAGAAAAGGAGTTGCCTTCGTGGGGACCTGCTAGCCGACGTGCTAGTGATCGCGAAGGAGCCTCTTGCGGTCGCACTTGAAACTGGCCCACGGATCACTCGTAGAGTGGAGGCCAGCAATCTTCGGTGTAGGAGGTGCTCAAGGCTGGGTCTACTCAGAGCCCAAAGCACAACTTTGAGGAGGACCAGGAAGATGCTGTTGCTGCAAAAGATCACGGTGTCCAGGGGTCACGGTTCCACGTCACCCACAATAGCCACGGGCCTCAGCTTTGCTGTGGACTCAGGGTAGCCTTTGGGTAGTCTGGAAATCCACCTGTGGTGATGCATAGACTTCGGCGTCTGGCGGGAGCTTCAGCAATGCAGACCGGTCAGTTGCATCTTTGGTGCCTGCCAAGCAGGGGAGTCACTCCTTGACCCCAAGGAAGATTTCTTCAGTCTTCTAGTTAAAGTAGAACGTCAAAGGTCCAGGATATATGTTGGAGAGTTTCATCCACGGTAATCTAAAGTCCCAGGGACTGGATTCCTATACTTATAGTAAGTTTAGGGGATGAACTAACTCTAAGGCCCCACCTATGGGTGGGCTTGGAAAGACGGGTGGTTACACCCATTTCCTTTGTCCAGTTCGCACCAGAGCAGGGGCAGGCAGCCCCTGCAACCGGTTTGAACTGGGCTATGCACAGGGACAGCAAACGTGCCCCCAGTGCAGGACTTCAAAGCACCAGAGAGTGCTTCCGCCCAGCCCCAATACACATCTGCCTGTCTTGGGAGGTGGTTACACCTCCCTCGACAGGAAACCTATTGTCCAGGCCTCCCCTGCCGGAGTATTGGTCAGCAGCAGGAGGCCAGATCCGTGTCTGTGGCAGAGGCATCCATTTTGCGATGCCAGGGCTCAGGAAAGTCCTACCGGGTTTAGCCAGTGTGAACATGTCTCTCCCTCTAGTAGGGTGGAATGCTACCCCCGCCGCCAGAATTGGCGGGGGGTAGTATTCCAAAGCGTTTGACACCAAACACGACATGTTTTGATGCAGCCATTCCAAAGTTAGCATTGACCGCGAGGTTATAATGCACTTAAGAGTATATGGGATGTCTGTATCACAGAACAGCCATAAGGAAGTATTTCCGAAAGCTGCGAGGGGCTCAGCTCATGCTTGGGCACCCTCTCACACAAAACCAAGTGCTCTGCCTTCAGGATTGTCAACGCCTGCCATAGGAGTGGCTTATAGGTTAATATGTGTCTGTATAATGGTAGTGCTATAGGTAGCCTATACCACAGTAAGGGGTGCAAGCACACCCTTACCCAGGCAGCAGTAACAGACCTGTGGTGCCATTTTGGAGTGCTTCCCAGGGGTGGCATAATACATGATTCAGCCTCTGGTAGGCCTCTGAGGTACTTATGCCCTAGGTACATAGTATACCATATACTAGGGGCTTATAAGGCACTCCAGAATCCAATTTGATATGTGCCTAATGTACATGCAAACCATTTTAGAGAGGAAGCAGCTAGGCTGTGGTCCTCATTAGCAGGGCCACAGCCAGACTAAGGTTGAAAAACAGTGAAACACCAGCAAAAAGTGGGGGTACCCATGTGAAGCAGATCCTACTCTCCTACACAACACCCCCCCCCCCCCCCCAAACGCAGGGACATTAAACTAACCTTGACCAGTTGAGTCTTCATGTTCTAAGTGGAAATACCTAGAGAGTCCATCTGCATTGGCATTGTTACTCCCAGGTCTATGTTCCACTGTAAAGTCCATCCCCTGTAGGGAAATGGACCACCTAAGCAGTTTGGGGTTTTCACCCTTCATTTGTTTTAGCCATAAGAGGGGCTTATGGTCTGTCTGAACAAGGAAGTGAGTACCAAACAAGTATGGCCTCAACTTCTTCAGAGCCCACCCTCTCAATGGCTGACCAACGTTTCTCTCTAGGGGTCAGCCTTCTGCTTATGAAAGCTACTGGCTGATCCTGACCTTCATCATTCAGTTGTGACAGTACAGCCCCTACCCCCAATTCAGATGCATCTGTTTGGACAATGAACTTCTTGGAGTAGGCAGGACTCTGCAGAATGGGAGCAGTGCAATTCAGGTCATCAAATGCCTTTTGACAGCTAGCTGTCCACTGAACCTTTTTGGGCATCTTTTTAGAAGTTAAGTCATTTAAGGGTGTCACTATTGATCCATACCCTTTGACAAATCTCCTATAGTACCCAGTCAGGCCTAAGAAGGCTCTCACCTGAGTCTGGGTAGTGGGAGCAACCCAGTCCATTATGGTCTGGATTTTGCTCTGCAATGGTTGAACCTGGCCTCCACCTACAAGGTGGCCCAGGTACACAACCTGACTCTGCCCTATCTGGCACTTAGTAGCCTTGAAAGTTAGGCCTGCTTTTTGCAGGTCCTCCAAAACATTCCTTTGGTGGACCAGGTGATCCTCCCAGGTGGAGCTAAAGACAGCAATATCATCTAGATATGCTGCACTAAAGGCTTCCAGACCTGAGAGAACTGTATTCACCAACCTTCGGAAAGTGGCAGGTGCATTTTCAGACCAAGGGGCATTACCACAAACTGATAGTGCCCACTAGGGGTTGAAAATGCTGTCTTTGGCTGTGCATCATCAGCTAGCCTGATTTGCCAGTAGCCAGCTGTCAAGTCAAATGTGCTAAGGTACTTGGCTGAGGCCAAAGTAGCTAAAAGCTCATCTGCCCTTGGTATTGGATGGACATCAGTCCTAGTGACTGCATTGAGACCCTTGTAGTCCACACAAAACCTCATCTCTTTTTTTCCACCACTGGTGTGAGGTTTTGGCACAAGGACCACTGGACTAGCCCAAGGGCTATCTGAGGGTTCAAGAACACCAAAATCCAAAATTTTCTGGACTTCTGGCCTGATACCGTCCCTGACATGGACAGGCTGCCTATAAATCTTATTTCCAATAGGCAGACTGTCCCCAGTGTCCACTTCATGAGTGCACCAGGTAGTCTGACTGGGAGTCAGTGAGATCATGTGTCTGAACTGATTGAGCACCTGTCTGCAATCAGCTTGTTGCTGGGCAGTGAGGCTGCCTGCCAAGGCTACACCATCAACTGACCCATCATCAGGGTTCTGTGAGAGGAGGTCAGGGAGTGGGTCACTCTCTTCCTCCCGTTCCTCATCAGTAGCCATGAGCAAGCCCATGTCAGCCCTAGCCACATATGGCTTTAGCCTGTTGACATGAAGTACCCTATGGGGACTCCTAGGGGTTCCAAGGTCTACAAAGTAGGTAACCTCCCATTTCTGTTCAACAATAGTGTGGGGTCCACTCAACTTGTCCTGGAGAGCTGCTGGGGCCACAGGCCCCAACACCCACACTTTCTGTCCTGGTCATGCCAGGCTTTTTGCAGTTCCTGGCTAGCCTCAAGGTTTTTGTTTACCTTTTTCATGTACTCAGCCATCCTGGAGCGGAGACCAATTACATAGTCCACTATGCCTTGCTTTGGGGGCTTGAGAGGTAACTCCCATCCTTCCTTCACCAAACACAATGGACCCCTGACAGGGTGTCCAAACAAAAGTTCAAATGGGCTGTAGCCAACCACCTTTTGAGGCACCTCCCTGTATGCAAATACAAGGCAGGGCAGGAGCAGATTCCATTTTTGCCTAAGCTTCTCTGGGAGTCCTTTGATCATGCCCTTTAAGGTTTTGTTGAATCTCTCAACTTAACCATTGCATTGTGGGTGTTAGGGTGTGGTGAATTTGTAGGTCACTCCACACTCCTTCCACATAGCAGTCAAGTAACTAGACATGAAGTTTGCACCCCTGTCAGATACTACCTCCTTAGGAAAGCCTGCTCTTGAGAACACACTCAAGAGAGCTCTTGCCACTACAGGTGCTGTAGTGGTCCTTGGGGGAAATGCTTCTGGATACCTGATGGCATGATCCACTACCACCAGTATAAATCTGTGCCCAGATGCTGTTTGGGGATCCATGGGACCAACAATGTCAATCCCTACCCTTTCAAAGGGCACCCACACCACGGGTAGTGGTATCAGGGGGGCCTTTGCAGTGCCACCTGCTTTGCCACTGGCCTGGCAGGGTACACAGGAGCGACAAAACTCCTTTGTGTCTTCAGACATGTGGGGCCAGTGAAAGTGAGGAACAATTCTGTCCCAAGTCTTGTTCAGGCTTAGGTGTCCTGCTAAGGGAATATCATGGGCTAGTGCCAATAGGAAACCCCTAAACTTCAGAGGTATAACCAACCTTCTGGATGCACCAGGCTTGGGGTCTCTACTCTCTGAGTATAGGAGTCCATCATCCCAATAAACTTTTTGGGTGCCACTAGCATTCCCAGCAGCCTCATCAGCAGCTTGCTGTCTGAGGGTTTCAAGAGAGGGGCAGGTTTTCTGCTCCTGGCACAGATCAGACCTGGAAGGGCCCCCTGACCCCAAGAACTCAACCTGGTCAGGTTCAAGCTCATCTGGGACAGTTCCTTCTGCAGGCTCATGATCATCTCCCTGAGGAGACTGATCAGGTGGGAAGGCTCTGCCTTAACCCTAGTGCTCCTCCTCTTGTGAGGCACCTGGTCCATTATTCCAGAATCCAGGGCCTGTCCAGTTGTGGACATTTTAGCCTGTGACCTCGTCACAGCAAACACATGTGCAGGGATCCCTAACATTTCTGCATGTGTCCTGAGCTCCACTTCAGCCCAAGCTGAAGTCTCTAGATCATTGCCAAGCAAGCACTGTACTGGTAGGTCTGCACTTACCACATCCTTCTTAAGGCCAGTTACCCCTCCCCAGGAGAGGTTAACAACTGCCAGAGAATGATCTGTTCTGACATTGCTAGCATTGGTCACTTGGTACATTTTACCAAGTATAATCTTCCCAGGATCCACAAGATCTTTTGTCACCATTGTTACACTTGCTCCTGTGTCCCTGAATGCCCAATCTTCTACTCCATAGGCTGCTGTCTGTATTTGCCCAAGTGACTGGGACTCACAAAGGGGGACATATCCATACCCCCATCACTGACAAGCACAGCCTGATTTAGTACTCTGACTAGGCCAGAGTCCATCTCAGAACCCAGGGTCAACCCTACTACACCCTTATTCTGTGTATTCCCACCACCAATTGTAACTGCACTAGGGGCAGCAGGTGCCTTAGGGGCATTAGTGGGGGCTGGAGTATTTTCTTTGGCCTTGGTGCAGTCACTAGTCTAGTGAGTTTTCTGTTTACAGATTTTGCACCAAGGTTTCTTTTGGCCTTTACCCTTTCCTGACTGTGAATCCCCACCTGAAGAAGATTTTTGGGGCCCTTGGGAAGACTTCTGGTCTTTACCCTTGTCCCCACCCTTGTCAGAGTTTTTGGAATCTTGCTTCTTTGGGTCACCACCTTGGTTCTGTACCTTCTGACTCTCCCTGGTTCTGACCCATTTGTCTGCCTTCTGTCCCAATTCTTGGGGCGAGGTCACATCAGAGTCTACCAGGTACTGGTGCGACAGCTGATTTTGACAGTTATTAAGAATCTGCTCCCTCATTATCAGATTGTACAATCCTTTGAAGTTACACACTTTACTGCCCAATAACCAACCTCCCAGAGCCTTAGCAGGACAGTCAATAAAGTCAAACCAGTCTTGATTTTGTGCTTTTTGGGGGGTGTCTCTGAACTTAAACCTGTATTGTTCAGTGGTTAGGTCAAACCCATCTATTAGTGCACTTTTCAAGACTTTGTAATCATCAGCATCCTCTTCTCTAACAGTGAGGAGCTTATCTCTACCTTTGTCTGCACAGGAGAGCCATAAGATTGCTGCCCACTGAGATTGAGCAACCTTCTCTACTTTACAGGCCCTCTCCAAGGCAGGTATCCATTTGTGGATGTCATCCCCACTCTGGTAGGGAGGGACAATCTTACTTAGGTTTCCATGGTCATAAGACCTCTCCCTATTCATAGGGAAATTGCTGCCATCAAGGGACTCTAGTCCCTCCTTTTTACTAGCTCTGTAGAGTTCTAGGGCTTCCCTATCTAAGGCCATCTGCTGCTTTCTGAGGTTGAACTTGTCTTGCCCATACTTCAGCAGTCTCTCTCGCCTATCCTGGGAGGTTTCCCTCCCTCTGTGAGAAGAAACAGAGATTCCTATAGAGGAGTTAGACTGGATAGATCCTCTTGACAGAGATCTATCCCTTCTAGCCCTGTTGTCAGGCCTACCTGGAGGAATAAAGGAAGTAGCATTATTGTCATCCTCCTCATCCTCATCCAGGAAATCTGTGTTCACTAGAGTCTGCTCATTGTCACCAGTCTGGTCAGCATTAGAGGTAGTTTCAGGGGAATTATTACCCCTAGGCCCACCCTCGCCTGCTGCTCCACCCACACTGTCTACATCATCAGGCCCACTAGGCCCTGTGATATCATCCAGCTTACGTATCTTTATGAGATGCTGGGTGGATGGACTTCTGCCTGTCTTCAGCTTCCTAATGGAACATAAGGCCCTAAGCTGAGAAAAGGAGAGATCCTCATATTTATAATGAAGGAGCTCACTGGTTCCTGGTAGGGACCCACTGGTTCCTGGCTGGTTAGACATTACTAATGTGGTGTGGTGTATTGCACTACCTACACTAGTGTCGCCTACTTAACTTTCTTGAGTTGTAGAAAGGGTGTGCTATCCCTTAACACACAACTCAAAGTTCAGTAGAACTTACTGTAGCTAAACTTGATATTATATGTACCTAAGGTATCTTTAGTGGTTTTCAGTTGATCAATTCAATTGAGATTATCTGGTAAAACAATGGCAAGCTGGAATCCCACACGCTGCACACCAATGTGAGAAGGTGGCCTGATATATGCTGTCCACTAGTTCTAGTGGGCACCTTGTATCAGTCCAAACAACCCCTTATGGTGATAGGTTAAAGACAATCTTTATTGAAAGCTATCCTAGTGGTAGCTATGGAGATCATCCTTCAAGCTAAGTCTTGAAGGAATGTAAAGCAGCTTGTTTTACCAGTCTATAATCTCTTGAATGATCAAATGAAAAAACAACCACACCAGGTATATATTCAAGATATATGTATTTAAGATAAAACACACCCCTCTAGTCTCTTTATGAGACTGGAGTTCGAAGTACTTAGTTTACAAGTCAGCAATTCTCAGTAATAGCACACATACACGTTTGGGCCCTTGGGACGTACCAAACCATATACCAAAAAAGTGGTATAAGAACCATGACTGAACTAGACACAAGGCCTAGAACCTGTAGAATCGCTGGGACCCCAAGGAACCACCCAAGGTAGTGACACAAGGGACCCACGGGGACTGTATGCAGTGTATAAACACAATCGCGGGTTCCTGTTATCTTCTATGGGCAGTGTTGCAGTTGGAAATTTAAAGATTAGGGACACTTCTAATCGAGTCAGGACCAAACCCTTTTGGACTTAATTATAGGGCTAGAACCTACAGGAGCACTGGAGTACTCGAGTTACCTCACCCAGGGAAGTCGGGTGCATAGGTGTCTTTTGGTGTTGGGTCGCGTCGTCGATTTCAATGGACGCCTGCAAAGAACTGCTGCTGCTGTGAAGAGGAGAAGTGTCCGAAGAGATCCAAGCCTGGATCTAGGATGGAAGGAACCTGAAAGCAGAGGGGACAGAGTCTGGGTCACTAGCCAGTGACCGAGGACCGGATGGACCTATGCCCACAGATGTTGGGTGCTTCAGGTGAGTTGATTGGTGTCTTGACTCTTCAGCCACGAGGTCAAGGAGGCGTTGACGAAGTCCATGAGCCGGATTCGAGCTGTCCCACGAAGTCTGTCGAGTGCTGCGGGGTCGGAGACCAGAATGGACCCAACAAGCCTTGGCAACGGCAAGTCACTGGAATTCAGAGACAGGACTGCGGTGCAGACCAGCAAGGTCTGAGGGACTCACCCAGCGTAAGTCAGGGCACGTCTGGAGCAACCAGGAAAGCCCAAGCAGAAAAGGAGTTGCAGAAAAGGAGTTGCCTTTGTGGGGAGCTGCTAGCCACTGTGCTAGTGATCGCGAAGAAGCCTCGAGCGGTCGCACTTGAAACTGGCCCACGGGTCACTCGTAGAGTGGAGGCCAGCAATCTTCGGTGCAGGAGGTGCTCAAGGCTGGGGCTACTCAGAGCCCAAAACACAACTTCGAGGAGGACCAGGAAGATGCTGTTGCTGCAAAAGATCACGGTGTCCAGGGGTCACGGTTCCACATCACCCACGATAGCGACGGGCCTCATCTTTGCTGTGGACTCAGGGGATCCTCGGGGAAGTCTGGAAATCCACCTCTGGTGATGCAAAGACTTCGGCGTCCGGCGGGAGCTTCAGCGATGCAGACCGGTCAGTTACTTCTTTGTTGCCTGCCAAGCAGGGGAGTCACTCCTTGACCCCAAGGGAGATTACTTCAGTCTTCTAGTTAAAGTAGAACGTCGAAGGTCCAGGATATATGTTGCAGAGTTTCGTCTAGGGTAATCTAAAGTCCCAGGGACTGGATTCCTATACTTATAGTAAGTTTTGGGGATGGACTAACTCTAAGGCCCCACCTATGAGTGGGCTTGGAAAGATGGGTGGTTACACCCATTTCCTTTGTCCAGTTTCGTGCCAACCTGTTTGAACTGGGTTATGCACAGGGACAGCAAACGTGCCCCCAGTGCAGGACTTCAAAGTACCAGAGAGTGCTCCCGCCCAGCCCCAATACACATCTGCCTGTCTGGGGAGGTGGTTACACATCCCCTCTACAGGAAACCTATTGTCCAGGCCTCCCCTGCCGTAGTTTCGGTCAGCAGCAGGAGGCCAGACCCGTGTCTGTGGCAGAGGCATCCATTTTGTGATGCCAGGGCTCAGGAAAGTCCTACAGGGTTTAGCCAGTGTGAACATGTCTCTCCCTCTAGTAGGGTGGAATGCTACCCCCGCCGCCAGAATTGGCGGGGGGGGAGTATTCCAAAGCGTTTGACACCAAACACGACATGTTTTGATGCAGCCATTCCAAAGTTAGCATTTACAGCGAGGTTTTAATGCACTTAAGAGTATATGGTATGGCTGTGTCACAGAACAGCCATAAGCAAGTATTTCCGAAAGCTGCAGAGGGGCTCAGCTCATGCTTGGGCAACCTCTCACTCAAAACTAAGCAGTCTGCCTTCAGGATTGTCAAGGCCTGCCATAGGAGTGGCTTATTGGTTTATATGTGTCTGTATAATGGTAGTGATATAGGTAGCCTATACCACAGTAAGGGGTGCAAGCACACCCTTACCCAGGCTGCAGTAGCAGACCTGTGGTGCCATTTTGGAGTGCTTCCCAGGGGTGGCATAATACATGCTTCAGCCCCTGGTAGGCCTCTGAGGTACCTATGCCCTAGGTACATAGTATACCATATACTAGGGGCTTATAAGGCACTCCAGAATCCAATTAGAAATGTACCTAATGTACATGCAAATCATTTTAGAGAGAAAGCAGCTAGGCTGTGGTCCTGATTAGCAGGGCCACAGCCAGACTAAGGTCGAAAAAGAGTGAAACACCAGCAAAAAGTGGGGGTACCCTTGTGAAGCAGATCCTACTCTCCTACAGGAAAAAATTGCAGATATGCTGAAAGGGAAACCAGAGCAACCGTGGGCCAGAAAGAGGCGGCGGGGACCATTCAATGCAAATTAATGAGTGCCCGAACAAACAATAAAGTAATTCAAGCGTAATGGCACTTGCAACAGGGGCAGTCACCTCGAAATTGAAACCACACCCAAAGGCGGGACAAAGAGCAGCGTTCCACCAGTAAAAACAAACGACTACAGAAAGGCATACAAAGGAACAAATCGAGTGAGGGGGGCTGTGGTTTAACATCACAGATGGATTACTGCATGCCTCGCAGATCAGCGTGTGCGCGCTGCCTCTAGGCACAACCTAAAAAAAGTGCATCCATTGTGGGTTCTTCATGGTGACATTTCCCATGTTAATCCTTTAGTTGCAAAGACTTTTCCTGCTGTTTTTGATACTTGGGATACCTCACATGCTTCTTAAACTTTTTCAACAAAAGGTACACAAGCAAAATTTGCATCCTTTTTTCCAACATGTTGGGCATTCTAAAGATACCCCGGTGATTGTACCCAGAAAATAGCCAAAATTTAGCAAACTTTTTTTTTTTTTTTAAACTTGGGTAAAAGTGCTGTGCAATAAAACGTATATATTTTTTTCTAAACATGGCATCAATTAAATGTTTACTGTGGTAAAATCACCATCTTCCCAGATTTCAGGGACACACAGAGTTGTATGCAAACCCAATTTTTTATCACAGTTTTTGTATTTTTCTAAGGGGTCCATTTTGCCTATTTTTTGTGGTTTTAGAACTGGTGTGAAATTCATGAGTGAACCCGGAAAGGTATTCATTTCTGTTAACTAATCACTTCCAAATTCTGCAAATTGTAATTTCCCTGGCTCACTCAGGGGTTTTCCAATTAACTAATCATTGAAATCTAAAAGTATGAGAAAAAGATGAACAAATATAGAAATGGCTGACCGCAATTTCATCTTTAAATTTTTGACCTGCAGACCATTTTACAACTAAAATATACCGTTAGGTCCATCATACCCTTATGGTGACAGGGATATAATGTGTTTGTTGGTTATCCAGAACATGCAATACCTACAGCCCACAACTGAGCTGCAGCTTGTAAGGATTTCTCATTGTAAAGTAACCATGTAACAATTCATATGGTAAACTCTCAGGAATTAAAAATTGGTATGAAGGAAACGTATGTATTTTTTAATAAATCATTTTATTAGCATTTTACATATCCCATAGAAACTAGCCGGTGTCACATTATGTTGGGGGAAATTATATCCACAGTGCAATTGCATGGCATATACATCCTTCGCAGACAATACTTATTACAGTATATCAATACCATTACCCTGCTCAGACAGTGTCTGAATGTTGTGCCTATGTGAACCAAATCATGTGATGTTTGGCTGGGCAACCTCTTCCCATACCCAGCTGTCTCCTCCACACCGGTGCACAAATTCATACCCCAGCCGTCACTCATTACCTTGCAATATCTTATTTTGCTATCAGGAGGCCTAGACCGACTAGTAGTCTCACACTACGGCTACCATCCTAGCCGTCCATGATGCCAAGGAGTGTCAAAATGAACAACGTGGCCCACCACACTCCCCCCAGACAGGCCTACTTTGTATTCCAATATTTAGTCTTAACCGGGCACCCCAGATTGCATGTAAGAACGAGTCTTCAACGTAACAACATCACATACATGCAGCGAAGACTGCTCCCCTTTCACCACAGCGTGGCTGAATGATAGTACACTCTGTGCAGGTTTTTAAATTGTATGAGCTAAAGGTGGGATTGGATGGCGAGTGTTTGGGAGTCATCCTGTCCTCGATCCATTCCTCCTCGTCTAAGGCCCCAGAGTCCGTCTTCCACCTTTATCTGAGGCTCAGAAATTGGTCTTGGAAATTGATTACGAGCCATCTATAAAATCTTGGATGCCCTTCTTCTTTCTTGTTGTTTTAAACCCTCTAGAGAGAGTGGAATTCTGACACTGTATCTAGGTCAGTCTAGATGTTGGTATATGGCAGATTTAGAGATAACAAAAGCCCTGACACTTGTGGAGGGCAATCTCTGTTGCCCATATTCAAAATATTTTATGTGATTGATCACCCATATGTCACGTTGTCACCAAGCCTGGAAATACAATACTGTCGAAGTGTGAAAGCGTAGTAGCCTTGCACCTTGTCCAAGCAATGTTCCACGACTAAGGGATGTCTCTGTCGTCACCCTGCCCGCCAGCCAATGTGTTTGACTGCTGCCTTACAGCATATTGTGGGAATTTTGGTGATGTGGGGCATTGCATGAAGGACTGGGGAAGCAAGTAAGGAGGAGTACAGGTTCAGTGATTCTAGGATGTCAAACTTGAAGCGCACAGCCGTTTCACCTCTCTCTCTAAAGTAAAAAGCCAGGCATTGAGCGGGATCACGTGAGAAGCCCAGCAGTATAATTGGATATTGAGAATCCCCAGTACATTCCCAGTCCCTCATCAAAGCTTCCCTGCATACATTTGTTGCAGGAGACTCATGGGACCCCACCGTCCCACAAGCAGTGCATCAGGGACATGTGTAGAGATTTAAAGAAGTGTTGCAGGAGCACAAAGGGGTCGTTTTTGATGAGATAGAATACAGGGTATGGCAATCATTTTGCAGAGGGCACGTTCCCCCATGATGGTGGGAGATAACTTAGTCCATCTGTCTGTATCTTGTTTAATCTTGTTGACCAGCGGGTCAATGTTGAGGTTCCAGCTAATCTCGGGGTTGCAGGATGCCATCATGCCCAGGTATTTAAAGTAGGTGGTAGCTTTTTTTAGGCATGCTGCACAAGCGTTCTGCTGGGGTGGAGGGCATCTGCAATCGACCTATAGACTGAGGAATCTTCATATATCTGTAGCATATGAAAGATTCTGGGGATCTTTGGGATGTTGCACAGAGAAGATTGTCTGCTTAAAAGGAGACCTTGTCCTCTGGCCCCTCCTGCCTTTGCAAGTTCCACAAGAATGCATCTTGTTGAACCCATTCCACTAGCGGCTCTACCACCAGAACAAACATAAATGATGAGAGTTGATTGTCCACACATTTACCACAAGGTATGGAAAAGGGGACTTAGAGGGTGCTGTTCACGAGGACCTGGGCCTATAGGAGGTAGTAAATGGCTGTCAGGCAACTGAGGAAGTTCCCGCCAAAAGCCAATGTTTCAAGTTCCTGAAACATAAAGGTGCAATACCTCCTACCAAAGGCTTTTTGGAAATCAATGGCTAGTAAGGCTGCATCCCCATGTAGCTCATGTGAATGTGCTAATGCTACCTGTAGTCGTCAAAAGCAATTCCTCGGGCTTCGGCCAGACATGAAGCAAATTTGTTTGCAATGAATTAGGGCCCGATTCACAGAACTAACTTAAGACAAAATCCTAAACTTACTACCATTTTGATATTCACAGAAGGCACTTACTCATTTCGGTATTCACAGAAGTTAGGAGTCCTAACTTTAGGACTCCTAAATGCCTTCTGTGAATACCGAAAGTCTTAAAGTTAGGATTTTTCACAGTTTAGGAGTAGTAAAGTTAGGAGTCCTAACTTTAGGACTCCTAAATGCCTTCTGTGAATACCGAAAGTCTTAAAGTTAGGATTTTTTTCAGTTTAGGAGTAGTAAAGTTAGGACAAAATTCCTACTATCCAATGCTCCAACACTTTTCGATGAAAACAGTACCTGACTGTATGGAAATAAGTTGGGGTGTCTGAGGGAGCATTTGCTCCCCCATCCCTCAGACAGAGGGAGCATAGGTACATTTGAAAACTGGAGTAGACTCGCTGGGGCAGACTCTGCTAAGTTCCCTAAAGAGCCCTTCCAGAAAATATTAAGGGGCAGATTTACGAGCCCTGTGCGCCACATTTGCGCCTCCATTGCGTCACTTCTGTGACGCAGCAGCGGCGTAAACCATGCACCACGTTGCGCCCTATTTACAACGTGACGCATCCTGGGAGATGCGTCACGTTGTATAGCCCTGCGCCACATGAAACCTGCGTCGGGTTTCATGTGGGCGTTCCGGCGCGGAGGTGGGGGGGCGTTCCGGCGCAGGAACGCCTCGGAAAAGTGCCTGAGTGAAATCTACAAGATTTCACTCAGTCACATTTCCAACGCCGCTGCGTCAAAACCTTACGCCTGCTTGAAGCAGGCGTAAGGCATGGCGCACCATGCTGAGGATAGGCCAGGTTGGAGCAGTGCTGGAGCTGTGTCTCGCCCGCGACACAACTCCAGCACTGTGCCAACCTTACGCAGGCAGATGAGACACGCATCTGTTTATCCTTGCGCCATGATGCGCCGCATTGTAAATGTGGCGCATTTGTGGCGGCGCAAGGGTAAACTTGTGTCACGCACCTTTCCTGGTGCATCCCTGCTGATTTGCAGGGATGCGCCAGGAAACGTAAATCTGCCCCTAAGGGCCTTAGGATTTGATGCGCTGGGTACCTTGTCAGATGTGGAGCAAACTCCGGAGTCAGTAAAGACAGTGGCTCAAATCTAATTTAGGAAGAAAATGTCATGGATTATGATACTATTTTAGTTGAGAATTTAATAGAAATATGAAAGGCTGTATTGCTTTTCAGGTAATGGGCCATGGAATGTATGTATCCATGCACATTCATTTAAAAGTCACATACTGTTAATCTTACTCTTCCACTTCAGATATTTTTCCAAAAATTGTTGTATGGTACAAAGTGAAGCACGTTTTGAAATGCAGGCCTGGCTGAGATGTGCACTAGGGACAGTAATACTTCTCTTCTTGCCAAACGCAAACTCTACCTCAGTGATTGTCGGCAACTATTTTGCCCTCTGGCAACAATATGGTCAGCAGAGTGCAGATCCTACAGTTTTGCAATGTTCTCCACAGCCGATGAATTAGAGACTACTGCAGTACGAATTTTAGTAATAGCTAACTGAAAGTCAAGGAAGGACTTTAGTTTTTCCATGGTGATCTGACAGTAGACAAGATATGCATTGTATGTTGTCAACTGAATTAAGTAAGTAGCTAACTTATTATAGCATGTGCAGGTTTTACGAATCGCATTACACAGTTGAAGTACTTGATCTTTTTCATCTTCTCTGCCCATGTGCTTGTTGTAAACAAATATATAGTTGGGCTTGTATACTTCTGCTGACTGATCCCAAACTGTAACCAAAGAATATATATCTATCTATCTATCTATCTATCTATCTATTTATCTATCTATCTATTTATCTATCTATCTATCTATCTATCTATCTATCTATCTATCTATCTATCTATCTATCTATCTATCTATCTATATATATATATATATATATATATATAGATAGATATATATAGATAGATATGCATAAATATATATTCACTGAAAAAACCATAGGTTTCACACACGTTATAGTTACGAATTAGCATTTAAAAAACCTTGCAAATTCACTTAAAAAACCATAGGTTTCACACATGTTATAGTTAGCTGGACATTTCACTCGTAAAAAACCAATGAAATTCCCCCGTTATAGTTAGTGCAGGTAACTATAACTCACGCGACCGCAATCCTCTGCTGATGACGTCAGATATTACATCACTGTATTTAGACACTTATTTACCCATGTCTTCTTCCATTAATCTTTAGCTATACATATATTACAAATATTTATTTTTCATAAAGACACATATGTCATCAGTGATGTAATATCTGACGTCATCAGCAGAGGATTGCGGTCGCGTGAGTTATAGTTGCCTGCACTAACTATAACGGGGGAATTTCATTGGTTTTTTACGAGTGAAATGTCCAGCTAACTATAACATGTGTGAAACCTATGGTTTTTTCAGTGAATTTGTACGGTTTTTTAAATGCTAAGTTATGTATTTATTATTTGGTTTTTTTTCAGGTTTTTCACCGTGCGCGCACCGTGAAATTATTAATTTTTTTTTTAAATCGCGAGGTGCGCGCACCGTGCGCGCGCTGTGGGCGCTCGGTGCACTTCGCGCACCGAGCACCCACGGTTCGCAGTGCGTGCCGTGTGCGCGCGGTGCGCGCACCTCGCGATTTAAAAAAATAAAATAAATTGTTTTTTTCTCCCTTGGGGGTCCTTCTGTGACCCCCTGACCAAGGCTAGGGGATCAGGAACTGTCCACTCTGCCCCCTTTTCACATTCTCCACCTTTTTTTTTCACCCCCTCAGACTGCGAGAGACAAAATGGCGGCCGACACTTCCTGGTTTCGACCGATTCGAATGTTTACCGACATCTAACAACCAATCAGAGTTGCGCTCGCGCACGGCAGGGTGCGCGCACGGTGCGCGCGTATAGATATTGATATGCTTTTAAATGCTATTTTCTCAGGAAATACTGAACAGATTTACACCAGACCTGCAAAAGGCACTTCCTTGACCTTATGGCTACCTCTCTGCCAAATTTCACGTAATTCTGTTCAGCCATTCGGGCTGTAGCTGCGACTAAAGGTCCTATGGAAAAATGCATGGGGAAAACACGTTTTGGGACCCTCCCTTTTTCTCGGCCCCCGCTTGACGAATCACCCCGAGACTTTCAGGGTAGGAGCTGAGCGGAGCGCCCCATTAGTTTTGAAAATTTCGCGAGGATTCGTCAACCGGCGCCAAAGTTATTCAAAATAGAATTTTGAGATTTCCTATGGAAACTAGGTTGTAACTATAACTATCTACTGGCGACCGCCAGTAGAAAATATATATGTATATATATATATATATATATATATATATATATATATATCTTCATTACTCCGTCACCAAACTCCTTTAGAAAGACGAAGATAGACCCGGAAATCGGTGCACATTAGAAGTTTATTGTTAAAACGCCCCGCACCACCGCCATTACACGTTTCAGCCTCGCAGAGGCCTTGATCACATGATACGCCAATGGAGAATTTTTCGACCTTTTTAAAGTGCTAGTGCTCCAAAATACTTGAAAAGACTCTCACACAAGGGTTCATAGACATAGAAAACACATTATCCTTAGAATGTAGTGTATCTCAGTGCAAGTATATATATACGTAATATTGTAAATATATAATATTGAAATGTTTAAGAGTGCTTCAGGGTCCCACTACGTGGGTGGAACTATTCAATGCTAATGACTTTGCTGGAGATTCCTTTGAAGAGAAGCATAAGTGCTCACTGCAATCCATGATAAAATCACATCTTCTTATATGTTGCAACCCTGTACGCAGTAGTTTACATTTTTGCAGCTACGCAAACAATAAATTCATGTCACTAATAAAAAATTGCTATAAAAAGTCTTCCAAAAACCTTTATTTAAAAGAACAGGTAAGGGAATATTAGTCATTGTTGACCTATAGGCTGCCATTGAAAGAATAACACACACAAAAACTGGCACTGTGCCTTTAAGAACCTCACAGGATCCCCTTATCGCTTCATGACTCACAGGTAACAGTTGGGTCAGTTAATTTTGTTGGCTCCTACTGTTAGGATCGTGGAGTACTGAACTCTCCTTTTTTGACAAGAATTGACAGACAAATCTTTCTAAAACATTTTCAAAACACTATCTCTTGACACTAGCAGTAGTGACAACCTTTTTCTGACAGAAAATCTTTTCTTTTCTGTCAAATTATGCCTTCGCTCTTCATAAAGTGCCCCTCCTGTGGGAAGAAGAAGGCTCAGACTGATCCCCACTCAGTTTGTATTGTCTGCCTGCAATAGTCCTACTTTCCTCACTGCCAGAATTTATCCAGATACACCCTCAGGACAGAAAAAGATCTGGCTTCATGGACTACAAGAGAGAGGATCTGCTGGATCATCAAGATGCCAGATGGAACACCAGGCTTCCCTGAAAGAGACTTGCTCTCGTCTCAAAGATCCCCACAGAGGTAGATTGCGTAAGAAACATAAAAAAGCATCGTCCCAGTCGACATCAAGAGTTATGGTGTTCAGAAAGATATCAGTATGTTCGCTGTTGATGTCAAAGACATTGTCCATAGTGGGGTCGACTCATCCTCGATGTCGTAACACACAAAAAGGTTTGATATCAAGATAATCCATAACCGTCAAGGTCGGCGTCGACGGTCAGGCAAGTGTGATTGTTGTTGAATCCTCATGGCATGACATTGAGGCAAATATTACCATTGATGCCGCAGTCGACATCGAAAGCTATGGAGATAGTCCGCACGATGGCGAAAGAGAAGCATCCATCAACTTCGAAAGACAGACAGACACTTTACCATGCTGCGGATAGGCCTTTATCGAAGTCTACAGAGGTCCAAGGCCTGTCAGTGGAGGTGGCAGAATCTAGATCTCTCTCTCCTGCTAGATCCAAGTCACAGTAATCTGTAAATGTCTCACCAAGGTGGTTGAAAAGTCTGTAGAATAGACCTGTGCCTGCTACATCTGACTCAGAGTATTCACAAACATACTCTCCTTCAAGAGACATACGGCATATGCTATTTTCGATACAGACACCTTCTCCAAGGTTCTCATATAGAACACTATTGATACCGTCTACGGTTCCTCCAAAAGTCACATCATGGAGGAGTCTGCAATCACTTCGTAGGTCAAGAAGTCCAATCCGTCATCATTCTAGATCTAGAACAACATCTGGGACCAGGTCAAGAACCAAAAGATCTCATTCTGCATCCTAGAGGCATAGAAGGTGATCACCTCCTTGGTCTACATCTTCTCATTTTTCTGTGCAAAAATAATCTTTTACTCTATCAGATGCACCTCCAGGAAAAGTGTCGCTATTTGATGTTCTAATTAGAGGTGCGACAAACTTTTATTTGAACATTCCTACTGCAAAAAAGAATTAATCTGTGAGCTTTGAAATGCTGCATCATAAAACAGCTTCCACTGCATTTGCCATTGGTACCTGGACTCTTAGAGCCTGCAATGCAGCTATTCTTAACTCCAGCATCGTTCAGATTTGCCTAATCTCGTATCCATAAAAAATATAAAGCTCCTGATCAGGGCTCTCCGTTCCTAAGTTCCTAAGAGCAGGTCCTTCTCCTGAATCTGTGATAGTGGCAGCCGCACAAAAATAACACTCTGCAGCTTCTTCCTCTTCTTTGGTCCCACCTGACAAAGAGAGTAAGCACGTTGAAGCTCTTGGTAAAAAGAGGTGTGGAACATCAGCATCTTATATGAGGGTTGCGAGTTCCTCGGATCTTCCTGGGAGACATGACAGAACCCTATGGGATTCCCTAGCCAGAGAAAAAATGCCTAAGGAGGATAGGCAGAATTTTCAAAAAGTACTAAATGAGGGTGGCCTAGTGTTAAATCAAATTATAAATGCAGCTGCAGATGCATCTGACCTAGCAGCACATGGTTATGCACATGATATCTGTACAAGAAGATCATCATGGCGTCTTACTGGATTGAAGCTGGAGGCACAACACTAAATCACAAACCTGTCATTCTTGGGTAACACCCTTTTTTGGTACCCATGTGGATGAGGAGATATCCAGAACAAAAGCAGAATTGGACAATCTCAAAGCTGTTGGTCTGGAAAAGAAAAGGGAATTCTGCAGAAGGTGCATACCTTATGACAGACAATATTTCCAATGGAGGGTTCAAATCCCTCACTGGAAACAACATCAGCAGTAGGCAAGATCACACTTCCATCCTTGCAGACCATCTAGAGAAAGAGGTTTAACAAAATCAACAGCAGCCTGTATCTGCAAGAAAGTCTCCTGCAAAGCAAGGAATCATCCTTCTATTACCCGCTCCAGGAGGCGGAAGTATTGTCCATCATGTGGAAGAGTGCAAGCAATCACAAAAGACAGATGGACCTTGAATATTGTACAGAATGGCTTTTCTCTTCACTTCAGGTCTCCTCCTCCTACTGTTCCTCCAGCGAAAACATTCTGTTACCAGCAAGACCTCTTGCAGTTGGAAGTCAACACTCTCATGCAAATAGAGGCCATAGAGGGGGTTCCAGGTCATCAAAGGGAATTGGGAGTTTATTTTCCGATCTTAGACCTGGAAGTGCTAAACAAATAGATACGACGCAAAAGCTTTAGAATGCTGACTGGAATCATCACCAAATCTATCCACAACTACATCAAGGAGATTGAATTTGTGTGATGGACCTTCAAGATGCATATTTCCATATTCCAGTTTCCGCAAAGCATTGGACATTTCTCCATTTCAAAGTGGTACGTCGGTGCTATCAGTATGAAGTACTATCATTTGGTTCAGCCTCGAATCAGCCCCAAGAACCTTTTCAAAATGTATGACCATAGTCGCAGCATTGTTAAGAAACTAGAAAATATTTGTTTATCCTTACCTGGATGACTGGTTGACAAAGAGTTCCTCACAATTGCAGGAAAAGGAACATTGTCACATCTGTGTCGAGACACTCACCAATCTGGGTCTTCATATACATTTCCAAACGTCTACAGCATGCCCAGTACAAAAATAGCACTATCTGGGGGCCACACTGGATGCACAGTACGCAAGAGTGTATCCTTCAGAAGAAAGACTATCACCAATCACTTTGAAATGTCACAATCTTCCACAAGTTCACAATCCACCTTTGAGGCATTTTGCTTCTCTAGTGGGGTCAATGTCTTCTTGTATCTTCATAGTACCTCATGCAAAGTTGCACATGAGACGTCTGCAGCAATGCCTGGAAGACTAGTCAAATCAAATCTCCAATCACTGGGAAGACAAGTTGACATTATCGCAGACTACATGCAAGTCTCTCTCATGGTGGTCTCAGCGAACCGATCTGATGTGGAGGTATCATTTCGTCAGGACCTGCCAATCCATTCACCAATCACAAATGCCTCCCTCCAGGGATGGGGAGCTCAAATGGGTTCCCTTCAAACTTAGGGTGTTTGGTCGGACAAGAATAAGACTTACCATATGAATATGCTGGACTTGAGAGCAGTCCCCCTTGCTCTAAATTCAGTGATCACAACCAAGTACATCCTTGTTCAGACCAACAACTATGCATTATCTGATCAAACGTGGGGGACCCACTTTCTCTCTCTCTGTCTATCAAGGCTTAGACTCTTTGGAAATGGCTACTAGCCAGAAACTTGATGATAACATTGATTCATCTGCCAGGCGCTCAAAACATGCAAGCAGATTCTCTCAGTCGACCCTACCAAGAAAATCACGACTGGATTCTAGATGACCGCATGCTGCAAGACATTTGTCACCCATGGAGGTATCCTCTAATTAACGCATTAGCAGATGCACACAACGGATTTGGCCAACCAGAGTCGAAGTGGATTGCCCTTTTCCTAAGTTTGTCAGGGAAATTTCTCTATGCATTTCCACAAACTCTTCTCATCCAACAGTGCTTCTCAAGTTGTATCAATCCCAGACCAGATAGAACCTGCGTGCCCTCGCCAGTGGTGGTTTACGGGCATTCTACATCTGTCACAGAGGGCTCACAAGATGTTGTGGTGCAGACAGGATCTCTTGTTGAATTTCGGAGGACAGATACTACATCCCAACCTCCCGTTCCTGAACTTGACTGCATGGCTCCTGAATTCCTCCAATATGGGCACTTAAGCCTTTCTAAAGAATGTTTAGACATTCTCAGAGGCACCAGTAGATAATATGCTTTCAAATGGAAAAGGTTTTATTTATGATGTGTACAAAATAATCACAATCCAATTGTATGCCAAGATGTACTCATCCCGAATCTTCTACATTTGGTTAAATCAGGGCTGCAATTTTTTCAATTAAGGTACACATTTCAGCCATTACACCTATAGGAAATCACCTTCACAAACATCTTTCTTCAGAATTCCATTGGTGAAAGATTCTTTAGAAGGACTTAGAAAGGTGTTCCCTCCAGTTATGAAGCCCTGTCCGCCATGGGAACTTAATATTGTCTTTTCCAAATTGATGGGCCCTCAATTTGAACCAATACATAAAGCATCTTACATGGAAAGCAGCTTTTCCTGTTGCCATCAATTTAGCCTGTAGGGGAAGTGAAATTAAAGCCCTATGCTCATAAGTACGATACAGTGGTGCGCTCCAAAAGAGTGGTGGTGAGAACTCATCCCAGGTTTCTCCCAAAGGTACACTCAGATTTTCACATAAACAAGAATATCTCTCTGCCTTCTTTCTTTCTTAACCCCTCCAATCCAGCAGAAAGGTATTTACATTCTTTGGATATTAAAATGGTGCTATATTTCTACTTGGACAAAACCAAAGGTATTAAGAAATCATATTACCTTTTTGTTAACTATGGTCCAGTGAGAAGAGGTTTGACATTCCCTAAATCAATTATTTCAAGATGGATAGTTTGTTGTGTAATCCTTTTTTACAAGCTAGCTAAAACATCCTTACCTGCCAGACCTAGGGCGCGCTGTACAAGGAGATAAGCTGCTGCTGCAGCTCTACTAAGGAATGTTCCTATTTATGAACTTTGTAAAGCCACTACATGGAAATTTGTTTGGTGTTAGTGTCTGTATTCAGATATTAAAGCAGATACTCAATTGGACAGACTTCTTTGAGGAATATGTTTGGCTGATTGTTAACCCCTTCCATGCTGCGCAGATTCCGCCGCTGTGCTGACGGAATCTTGCGCGGGCGTGGTCATGACGGAACGGTTCCGTCATGAGCACAGCTCAACCGTGGCTCATGACGGAACCGTTCCGTCATGAGCACCGAAGGGGTTAAAGCTGTTATTGTTTCCAAGTCCGCGATATGTGGGATGGGCTTAGTAGTCTATTCAGTGCTTATGACTATTGATGGGGATCCCCTGGAAGAGAAGGTTACATTGCTTACCTATACTCCTAGTACTCTTCCAGGGGACTCCTCATCAAAGTCATAGGCAACCCACCCATCTCCCAGGATGGGAACCATTGCAGCTCTCAACAAGTTATGTACCCAGGATTCTTTGGTTTTCCATAAAAATAACCTGGCCTAACCGTCACCTGTGGGGCATGATAGAATACAGGGGGTGCTGTGAGGTTCTTAAAGGTACAGTGCTAGTTTTGTATGTGTTATTCTTTTAATCTCAGCCTATTGGCTAACAATTTGTCATATTCCCTTTCCATTTCTTCAAAATGAAGGTTTGTGGAAGACTCCCTATAGCTTTTTTATTATTGACTTGAATGTATTGTTTTTATTAGTCTTAAAATGAAAAAGTAAAGTAATCTGTCCATTTTTGCCCTCTCTATAGACTGCAGATATACATGTATGTGTAAATGTGTAAAGAACTATATATATGTATGATATTCATGAAGTGCTCTGGGTCCCCGCACATCGGCAAGACTATTCATTGCTTATGACTTTGATGAGGATTCCCCTGGAAGAGAACTATGATAACAGATAAGCAATTTATCCTTCCAGCTTGTCTAAGGTTTTGATAGCGAACAGCTCATCAGAGTGCAACATGCTGCTGTGGACTGTTTGGGGCATCTTACAAACAAACACCTGAAGAATTCCTTTGCAGTACTTTCAAATTGGATCGTAAGCCACAGTGCCAGCTTTGTACAGCTCCCTGAACAATGAAACTCCTGCATAGAAGTTGTCTACTTAAAGGTTAAGACGTTAATAAAGGAATCATTTTATTACGTTTATTTGGGAGGAGGTAGAAATGTCATGTTTATTGTTTAGTCTTAAGTCACAAGTGTGAAAATGCCACTTTTAGAAAGTTCAATGTCCCAAAGGTATTCACTTAAATTTCAAAAACACAGTAGAAACAAATCATTGTGAGACATGTGTAAACCTATAAAGCTGTAATAATTCAATCTGAATATATCAATGAATATGAGACAGCATCAGTATGGATTATAAAAGTGCTCAAATGAAGTGCAAGGTGAACACAAAGCGCTTGTGAATCATAGTAAGCAGCACTAGGTGAAGTACAAAAAGGGCAATAATGGCAAAAATATCAAAGTTATTTTGTATGAATCAATTAGATACACTTTTGGAAGATCAAAACACAATAATTATCCATTTCTCTACCGGTATTTCTCGACAGTGTTTCTTCATTCTTAATTTAAGGTCATCATCAGGACAAAAGCACTAGAACTTGTGGGTGCTGCCTAAGAAATAGATGAACAGCGTATCAATAATAATACAGCCCACAAAGAAATTGATTACAATTGTATGTGGCCGCAACAGAAATAGCTGTAAGAATTCTAGAACATCTGTAAAGGGGGAGGAAAAGATACAAAAATTACAGGAGACTAGGGCTATGACAAGAGCAAGTAACCCACCTCGCACCATTTTATAGTGTATAATTTGATAAAAGGTAAAATCTCACAAATGATCTGTATTGCAAGTAATCCTCCTGAATATTTAGAAAGGGGATGGTCAGTATGAGGCAAGACATTAGAAGGAGGATAAAAACCTGAAACACAGGAAAGGGGTGAAAAACAGGTTATGTGACTTACAGAAGTTAAGTCTGTTAGCCGGCACGTAGATAGAAAACCGCCAAAGTCGAGAGAGTCAAGGAGTGTGGGCTCCCCGTGTAATTGAATTCGACTGAGAACCTCTTCAATTAGGACCAAACTGCGAAGTAAACCAGGAATATTTAAGAAAGAGCCTGAGGCCCTGAATAGTCACACTGACCACTTGGAACTGGAATTATACCAGTGACGAAGAATTCCTCTTCCAGGAAGGGTAAACCGCCGGCATGTAGATTTAAACAGCATACAAAATCAAAAAGGACAAAAATTAGTAGTCATAAATAATGAGCAATATAACAATTACCAGGGAAGACTGACCCACATAAGAGACATGCAATCTGGATGGATTCTAGTCATACAACACATGAATAGTGTTTGAGCTGTATTTGTAAAAGTAATTTTCAAGAATTCTGATAAATAAAAGTGATGTAAACCAAGTGTCAAACATGTCAATAAAATTAGAAGCAAAATAGGTGGAACTATGTCACTTGTCTGGTAACAGTAAAATCAATGGGGTTATTCCACTACTCCAGAGAGTTCAATCCCTTATTCACCGAATCACACAGTGAAATCCGCAGACATTCCCGTCTTGTGACAATATGTAGTAGGGGGGTGGGGTGAAGTCGATCAATTACTTGTCAGGTCATAGCATTCTCAGTATGTTTCAGGGAAGAAAAATGAGCAACCAAAGGGGCATTTTCGTCATCACATCTAATCAGACTTCTATGTTGGATGATGCGAGATTTAATCATTTTTGTAGTTTGAACAATATATAGTAAATATCAAAGGACAATGAATGGCATAATTTACATTTGTGGAGCAGCAATTAGTGAAGTGTTTCAGTTGGTAGCTCATATTCTCATGTTTAAAGGTCTTTGTGTTAGTCGTTTTAGGACAAATCGCACAGTTCTGGCATTTAAAATGTCGAACAAGAGGGGCAACCCCAACTGGTAGTAATAGATGGTGAGGACAAGGTTTTTGAGGTCCATGTCATAGCAAGGACCAGATGATCGCCCAGGTTTCGTCCCCTCTTGTAAAAAAACAAAGGAGGATTTGTAAAGAATATATGAAATTACAGTATTTCCCATTTTTTGCGGATTATCTTGCTCATTTTGTTGCATCAAGGGCAAAAGGTAGAGACAAATGGATTTTATGTATTAATAGGGCAATACCAGGCATGTTTGAATGATCTAGAGACAATGCGTTGAGGGTATCCCCTGGCTAAACATTTTTCTGTCAAGATTGCTGCTTCAGAGAAATAGTCTACCGTCATTTACAATTCCTCTATATCTGGAGGAATTGGCTATAAGGTAATCCATCTCGCAAGTCTCTAGGATGGTTTCTGGTTTATAGTAGCAAAGTATATTTTTTGAGGCTTTTTTTGATTAAAGTTGTGCCAATTTTGCTATCCTGTTTTTGCAATGAGAGATAAAGGAAAGGTTGAGGTTTATTTAAATATCCCCCAAAGATGGTTTATTATTCATAAGTGTCTCAAATGTATGAATCTGAGAGATATTTCTTATAATTTGTATTAAGGCTAGGATTTTTTTAAATCTGTATTGTCACCGGAACTTGGAAATAAATAAATAAAAAAAATAAAAAAGAGAGATAAAGGAAAGGTACATTATTTTGTCTTGCATCAAAGGTGAAAGTGGGATGTGTTTGAACAGTGTTGAGCCTGTTCACAAATAGAGAAAGGGAGTCAGTGTTGCTGTGCCAGATGAGAAGAATGTAATTGATATATCCTTTCCACAGTCGGACATGACTGTGGAAAGGGTTAGTAGGGTTCAAGATTAAAGTTTTTTCAATGGTATTGACACACAGAATAGCAAAATTTGGAGCGAAGCAGGCTCCTAAGAAGACCACTTTCTTCTGTAAGTAAAAAGTATCAAAATAAAGAAAATAATTACGCAAAAGAGCTATATCCAGAATTCGATGATTAAGTAGGTAGGAATTTGTGTAGGTAAGGGCATTGGGCCAGATGTACAACGTTATTTCAAGTTTGCATATGGCCCGATTTGCACAATCAGGCCGTTTGGAAATGCAAAGAGGCTTTTTGAAATGTAGAAATCCCTATTTGCAATTTGGAAACCTAGCGCTGAATCGGACATTGGGTGGGCAATTCTGTATTAGGAAGGAGCGTGTTTAGGGCGTCCCTTCTAATATCCAATCACAGTTGTATGTGTGAATGTTTTGCAACTGAAATGCAGTCACAAAACATTCGCATTTTACCGCCTAAGTGATAACCCAAATGCAAATGGGAAGGGGTCCTCACCGGACCCCTGCCCCTTTGTGAATTTTTGTAAAAACATTTTTTATAGCAGGTAGTGGTCTCAGGGACCACTGTCTACTCTTAAAAAACTTACAAGAAAACATATTTTATTTTTGAAACACATGTTTTCGTCTAAGGAAAATGAGCTGCATTTAAAAAAAATTTATTTCTTTATTTAAAAGCATCCGCAGACATGGTAGTCTGTTGAGGCCACCATCCCTGTGATTTTTGCAATCCCAGTGGGTAGCAAACCGAGACCTACCTCAGGAATATTAATGAGGCAGGTCTATTTGCGAGCCACTGGGAATCGCAAAATGTGTAAAGCACAACATTTGTACATGGATGTTTGTGAGTACCAAATAGTGAATTGCAAAATATTTGCTATTTGGTAATCGCAAACTATTACCTACGTATATCTAGTCCTTTCTGTCATACAAATTGCACATAATTTCAATAACTTCACACTGGGGAATGTTGGCATATAACGATTTTATGTCAAGACCCAAGAGCAAGTTTGTCTTCAAATCGAAATCCAAGTCCTCTAATTGTGCGAGGAGATCCATACTGTCCCTAATGTAGGTTACAGTGGACGGGACAAAGTCCTTGATCATGGTGTCTATTTATTTGCCCAATAGTTCTAGAACAGATCCATGTCCTGAAACAATTGGGCATCCAGGTGGGTCTGTAACAGTTTTTTTGTATCTTTGGCAGCACATATATTCACTGGTGTCCATGGGTATTTGTTATTAAGAAATTGGTATTCTTTTCTGGTAATGCTATCCCAATCTAGGAAAGTTTTAGTTACCCTTTTAATTTGAGATTGGATATCGAGTAAGAAAGAAAACAATGGATTTAATCCAAATCTGTGACTGATAGTGAATGCTTGTCAATGATCAGCATTCTGTCCATCATCTTTTTGTGTTGCTATAAGTGGCCCTTGGAGGGAATGTGTGAGAAGTTGGCCTGGTATATGCTGTCCACAAATTAAAGTGGGCACCCTGTACCAGTCCAAACAACCCTTATGATGAATTAAGAGGTCAAGGATAACCTTCGAAAACTATCCAAGTGGTAGGTGTGGAAAGCAGCCTTCAGGCTTAATTGTATTGTATTGTATTGTACTGGTTCTTATATAGCGCTGCTGTCACCCCACGGGTATCCTGGCACTCAAATATAGGAACACACAGCCATCATGATGAGGGATCAAAGGAAGGACAGAGAGGATCAGGCTTTCGGGAAGAGCCATTTTTTGAGGCTCTCTCTGAAATCAGTTAGAGAGTCGATCTGTCTGATCTTCTGTGGTAACTCATTCCACAGCCGAGCACCAACCACGCTAAAGGCCCTCCCCCCCCAGCCTAGAGCGTTTAAATCTGGGAATTACCAGCAGACTGGCGCTGGAGGAACGAAGCTCTCTCCGAGGGAGTTACCAGGCAAACCTTTCCTGTAAAGGGACCGGGCCCATCTCATGTGTTGCTCTGTACACCAGACAGAGGGATTTAAAAAGGACCCATTCCTTAATTGGTAGCCAGTGAAGCTCTCTCAAGGCATGAGTGGAGGACGAGTTACACCGCAAGTTTAGCTCCAGTTTTGCCACGGCAGACTGGACTCTTTGCAGACCCTGAAAGATGTATTGAGGGGCCCCTAAATACAAGGAATTGCAATAGTCCAGTCTGCTCATCACTGTGCTGCTTACTACCAGGGGGCGCAAATCCTTCGGTAAGATCGGAAGTATCCGACGTAACAGGCGCAGCAGACCGAAACACACACTGGCTGTCTTGTTTGCCTGCGACTCCATTTGGAGGTTCTTATCTATTGGGACCCCCAGGTTACGAATCGTACTGGCCGGGGCCAGCGGGTCCTCCTCGGGGGTAAGCCTAAACTCCACCGGTGTATGTAGAGGCAGCCTCGCCAATGAGCAGTACAACACCTCAGTCTTCCCTCCATTGAACTGCAGGGAGTTCCTCCGCAACCAGTCTACGGTCTGACGCATGCACTCTTGGAATAAATCCATAGAGACTGCCTGTTTTCTTTCCAAGGAGAATGCCAGTTGCGTATCGTCCGTGTAGTTGACCAAGTCAACCCCGAACGGTTTAATGATAGAAAAGAGTGGCTGTAGATAGATGTTAAAGAGAATAGGGCTGACGCTAGAACCCTGCACTACTCCATAGTCTATGGGTGATTTGCAAGATGTGAATGGTGCTAACGTTACCGTCTGTTGTCTCCCTGTCAGATAAGACCGCAGCCACTGCACTGCCCGTCCCTTCACCCCTATTCATTCCAGTCTCTCCAGCAGGATTGAGTGACTCACTGTGTCGAATGCGGCTGACATATCAGGAAGCACTAAAACCGTAGCATTCCCGTTGTCGGCCCGCATCCGTAGGTTGTCCATCATAGTGGACAGAGCTGACTCTGTCCCATGTCCGGGACGAAAACCAAACTGGTCCTTATCCAGCAGGGGATGTTCCTCCAAATAGCATGATAAAGATCTGCTTACAGCCTTTTCCAGAATTTTAATTGGAAAGGGAAGGAGGGAGATTGGCCGAAAATTAACAGGATTTGTCGGGTCCAAGGAATGTTATCTTGAATCTTGAAGGAATGTTAAGCAGCTTGTTTTACCAGAATGCAAACTTATAGTATTTGTTAAATGAAAGGAGAACCACACAGTAGTTATAAGAATATGTATTTATTGATATAACACACTCTAAGTACGACACAGTATCTTCTACACAAAGATACTCACTAAGCAAACAATACTGTAGCACAGAATCAATAGTAAATAGCATTAATAAACAGTGGGCTTCAGGGGGAGACCAAACCATATACTAAAATAGTGGAATAAGAACCCCGACTCGAGTCAAGACATTGTCTAGAGAATGTAGATTTGCTGAGATCCCAGGAACCACCCAAGGTGAGTAAGTAGGGACCCCATGGAGGACGGGTGCAGTGTGGGAACACAACCGCGTGCGCCGTACAATTCTATGGGATAGTTGCTGTTGCAGTATTAAAGTTTAAGGACCCTTCTAAGTGGACTTCGAAGAAACTCTGTGAAACTTAGGAGGTTGGAGAGCCACCCCACCTGTGGATACCGTAGTACCAGAGTTACCTATTCCAGGGAAGCCGGGTGCATAGGTCTAAAGTGGCGTCGGAAACCGCCATCAATCTCTATGAAGGACTGCGAAGAAGAGCCACTATTGGGAAGAAGAAAAGTGTACGTTGGAATACATAGGTGGATTCTTGATGAAGAGTACCTGAAAGCAGATGGGACAGAGTCTGGGTCACTCAGGAGTAACCAGGGGCTCGGTAGACGAATGCCCACCGATGTTGGGTGCTTCAGGTGCGCTGAGGGGGGTTCTTGACCCTGCAGCCACAAGGACCATGAGATGTTGAGGATGACCAGGATATGAATATGAGCTGTCCCACGAAGGATGTTGAGTGCTGAGGAGTCGGTGTCCGACAGGAGCACAAACAAGCCTTGGCAGCAGCAACCCATGCAGAAGGTCAAGGAAGGTCACGGTTCGGACCAGCAAGGTCCAGGAGACTCACCAAACACAGAGGAGTCAGGGCAGGCTTGGAGCAACCAGGGGAACCCAAGAAAAGTAGTGTTGACCCTTGAGAGGACCCACAGGCCAGGGGCACAGGAGTCCCGAGGGGACCATGAGCAGTTTCACAAAGCAGCAGCCCACAGAGCACTCGGTGCAAGGAGGCCGGAGTTCTTTGTAGGAAATGGCACCAGAGTTTGGGGTTACTCAGAGCCCAGTGCACTTGTTTTGGAAACAACACGTATATGCACTTGCAAAAGTACACACTGTACAGCGGTACAGGTATTGCAGCCCCCACAAGGGTTTTGGCCTCAAACTTGGTAAGAGGGCAGCTCAGACCTCGATGGACTTGGGAACCCACCTCCTGTGTTGTTGGAGCCTTCGGAGTCCATAGGCGCTCAGGAGCAGCAGACCGGTCAGTTGAGAGGTGGTGCCTGCAGTTGCAGGGGAGTGACTCCTTCACTCCAAGGGAGATATCTTCCGTTGTCCTTGATGCTCCACAGGTCCTACACGGAGCCTGTATGGTGCACAGACAATGCTTTGGATGGAAAGGGGGACAGAGTCGGACCCAAACTAAGTTCAGCGAAGTCCAGAGTGTCCAGACTGTCAAAAGTCAGTGGTTTCTTGATCAGAATCTTGTCCACCTTGAATCTGGGGTCCTACAACCAGGTAAGCCCTTCTGTACACACAGGAGAGGGTTGGGCAGATTCAGGGGACCCTCCGAGGGAAGGGTCTGGACGGTGGGGAGGTTATTCCCATGTCCTTTGTCCAGTTTCGCACCAGAGCAGGAGCCAACGGCTCCCAGGACTGGTTTGAACTGGACTATGCACATGGACACCAAATGTGCCCCTCATGCAGACTTTCGGTCGCTGGCAAGCGCACACACTCAGGCCTAATACACTAAATCCTGTCTGGGAGGGGGTCACACCTCACTGTGACAGGATGTAAATTGTTCTGCCTTCCCCCGCTCGAGCTTGGCTCAGCAGCAGGAGGGCAGAAATGTGTCTCTGGTCTGCAGCAACCCTTTTGGGATGCCAGGGACTAGAAGGCTGGTACCGGGAACACGAGGGACCTCACAAAGCTTGGTTCTGAGGGGTGGAATCATACCTCCCACTCCAGTTACCGGTGTGGGGGTATGATTCTACAAGGTTTGAAACCAAACATGATAGGGTTACTTTCAGCTGTTTTAGAGTTGATCATCATGCAGTCGCATAATACCACTCTATATGTCATAAATGGCTGCAGTACTAACAGGCCGGAAAAATGGGCTCCATAGGCTGCTCATGCAGTTGCACCCTTTCACTTAGAACCAAGCACCCTGCCTTCAGGATATTCAAGGTCTGCTATAGGGGTTACTTATAGGTTTTAAGTGTAGTGACCCTTAGATATAGTAAACCTATATCTAAAGTAAGTGGTGCATGCACCATCTTACACAGGCTGCAATGGCTTGCCTGTAGTTCCATTTTGCATGACCTCACATGTGTGGCATAATGCATGCTTCAATGAATAATGTACCACGCACACCTTTTAAGTTTAACTCTGTAGTACTGAAAGTCTGTGATGTTCTGGGCGTGCTGGGAAGAGTCGTCCTCTAAACCAAGACGTAATTTTAAATGCACCAGTTGCACCACTCTGGGATGGGTGGTGTCCCTCCTGAAGCACAACCACTTGCTAGCGAAAACGTCGCAAATCCAAAGTAAATCCAAAGTTCCAGGAAGTTGAAAACAAAAGGTTTATTCTTAATAGTTCACCATGGGATAATATTCATTGTAATCATGAGATTGTCCAAAATATGAGAGTTGGGAAATTCGAATTACTGAGAGCAGCTGAAGAATAAGCTCCAATGCATTTCGGGTATAGTGTTACCCTTCGTCAGGAGGAATGGTCCTTGATGTCAGTAAGGATAGCGTTCCGCGTGCTCCCAATGATAAATCGCTCGAGGTAATCACTCATACAAGTGAGATATTGTAGCAAAATCAAATGGTGAACATAAGATAACATGTGAAAAATTCAGTGTTAAGCCAACACGGTTGTAGAGAAACGCTCAAGGCTGAAAGTGATGCAGAGAGTTATGGAAACGAAAATGAAAATGTAAATGAAACCAGAACATAGTACAAAGAACATGGTTGTTTACATAAAACAACAAAATTCAACGCGGTCATTGAGTCCGTGAGGTACCAATGAATTCATTTTGTAAACCCAAGCAGTCTCTCTTTGGAGAAAGAATTTACGTTTGTCTCTGCCTTTTTTAATGGGTACTAATTCGCATATCAAAAATCTTAATTGACTGATGTTGTGATTGTAATTGATGAAATGTGCTGCCACTGTAGATTTAATATTTTTGTTGCGGATATTGCTCTTGTGCTCGTTCAGTCTAGTTTTGATCTTTCTTTCTGTTTTGCCAATATATGCCAGGCCGCAAGGGCACTTGAGCATATATATAAGATTCTTAGAGTCACAAGTGGCTGTGACGTATAGCTTGATGTTAAACCCACGCGTGGGATGCTGCGTGCAGTTGCCCTTGATGATATTATTGCAATTTCCACAGTTATGGCAAGGCACAGTACCTTTGTGTATCAAAGTTGAATCAAGTGCTTTTTGCGATTTAAGTAGCTCCATTAGGTTTTTGCTTCTCTCATAGGCGAACAAAGGTCTATCCAAAAAAATGTTCTTGAAGTCAGGTTCCACCTGCAGCATAGGCCAATGTTTCAAGATGACTTTCTTGAGATTAAAACTTTCAGTGGAAAACTTGGAACCGATAACAACTCTGGATGTGGCTTTAGCATTTCTTTTAGTGATCAACAGTTGAGATCTAGGTTTGAGTGATGCTCGATTGATGGCTTTAGTGATGATTTCTTGAGGGTATCCACGGTTAAGAAACTGACGTTCCATGGTCGAAACATGCTGTGTGAGTTGTGCAGATTCTGAAATGATTCTTTTAATCCTGAGAAGTTGAGAGTATGGTAGATGTGTCTTAAGTGCTGGTTGATGAAAGCTGGTAAAATTTAATAAGTTGTTCCTGTCGGTATCTTTTCTGTATAAGGTGGTTTCTATGTGATTGTCTTTGATGTACACCAACACGTCCAAATAGTTGATTTGAGACTCATGGATATTGTACGTGAATTTCAATCTTTTATTAACTTTGTTGAGTTGATCAATGGTATTTATTAGTAAATGTTTTGAACCACTCCAGATCAAAAAAATGTCATCAATGTAACAGGGAAATAAAAGTGAATGTGTCTTCCATGGATCGATGTTAATGATGTTGTCTAATTCAAACTTGTGCTTGAACAGATTTGCATAGCTAGAAGCTGCACAATTTCCCATGGAAGTACCGTTGAGTTGTAGAAAAAATTGATTATTGTGGCAGAGATAACTGTGGTATAAAGTATAAAGTGAAATGAAGGAGTTCCAATAAAAAGATTTTGAAATCCTGTTGCAGTTGTGATTGTAGAAAGAAAAATTCAATGGCTTCTATCCCAAGATTGTGTGGTATAGAAGTGTATAAAGCCGTAACATCAATGGTACAAAAATACGTCTTCACCCCAATTTATGGTGATATTTTGGAGTGTATTCAAAAAGTCGGTGGTATCTCTGATGTATGTGGACATTTGTTGTACCAATGGCTGAAAGTGTTTATCAAGATATTTGCCCACTGGTTCGTGGAGGCAAACCCCGGGTGGAAACAATCGGTCTCATGGGTGGATCAACGAGATTTTTGTGAATCTTAGGTAACATTCTCAAGGTAGGACATATCGGAGATTCTTGGATGAGAAATTTATGTTCTTTTTCACCAATGGTGCCATCACGGACTGCTTTGTCCACGATGTTCTGCAGTACCAACTGGATTTGAGAAGTAGGAATATGCCCTAATATGGAATAAGTTGTAGTGTCTTGTACATGTTCCTCTAGTTTGCGATTGTAATGTGCAGTATCCATTATAACCAGCGCTCCACCCTTATCCGCGTTGAGAAATATGATGTTAGAATTGTCAGCCAAGTGTCTCAATAAACCTTTGTCTTTGGATGTCAAATTGGATTGCTTGATTTTATGATGTCTTAAGATGTGCTGTAAATCCTGTTTGGCCAAGGTCTCAAAAGTGTCTAAAACTTTGTGGCTGACTGGGGCCATATACGTGCTTTTAGATTTCAAACCCGCCAGGGTATTGTCTTGTTGTTCAAAAGGTTCTGTCAATACGTTTTCAAAAAAATGTCTCAATCTTAAGGTTCGCATAAATCTGTAAAAGCTCACTCACTTCCGCCTCCAAATGATTAGAGGAATATGTTGGTACAAAAGAAGATCCCTTTTGGAGCAGTTTTGTTTCTTGACTGTTCAAGGAGGTTGAGGAGATGTTGATGACCAAATTGTCGGAATCATTTATCTCTGGCTCCTTGTGATTCTCTTGTCCGCAGGAAGCTCGGAAGATATTCCTTTTCTTACCCCTCATGCGTTGTCTTGATGGCCTGTTCCTAAAAAAGGAACCACAGATGTTGAAGGTAAAGTGGAGGTTGATGGAATCTCTGTGGCTCGAGTGGTTTCTGAGAAGGGTTGTTCCTTGTGAATAGTAGTTCTGGGTCTGATTTTGGTGATGTCTGAATCACTGCTGGCGGGTGAGGTGTCTGTGTCAGATGTTTTTCCAAAAGGTTTGTGCTATCGCCTTCGCGCGTTATCTTCTGCCCAATTATAAACTTCGCCCAGTTTGTAGTCTATAGTATCCCTGCAAAATTTGCAGTACTAACAGCCCGGAAAAATGGACTCTATAGGCTGCAGGGGTGTCCTGCTCATGCAGTTGCACCCTTTCACTTAGAACCAAGCACCCTGCCTTCAGGATTTTCAAGGCCTGCTATAGGGGTTACTTATCGGTTTTAAGTGTAGTGACCCTTAGATATAGTAAACCTATCTCTAAAGTTAGTGGTGCATGCACCATCTTACACAGGCTTCAATGGCTTGCCTGTAGTTCCATTTTGCATGACCTCTCATGTGTGGCATAATGCATGCTTCGCCCATGGGAGGCCTCTGGGGTGTCTATGACTTGGGTACATGGGTACCATATACTAGGGACTGAGAAGGGTACCCCAGTATCTAATCTGGAGTGTACCTCTGTACATGACATAACAGTTTAAGGAGAAAGCAGATAGACTGGGGTCCTGATTAGCAGGATCCCAGTCAGACTAGTCAAAAACAGTATCACATGAAGCAAAAAGTGGGGGTAAGCATAAGAAGCAGATCCTGCTTTCCTACAGAATGGAATGCCCAGATGTGGGTCCAATGCTCGCCATGCCACTGGATTCAATCTGGCCTGTTTGATGTGAGGTGATACCCCGAAATTGGTCCCAGGATTTTTTTTTGTCTAGTCCAGGGAGGACTGGGGGTGAATGTTTCACAATGTTCAGCATTCCATCTGTTAATATTGATACATACGATTTTTATGTACACCATGATATATGTACATATAATACCGAAATCGCAGCTCCGCTGTTGAAATTTACCTGACATGACCTCCCCTTCAACCCTGAGTCAGAAATACGTGGCCAGGTTGGACCTGTGACCTAGGCCTGCTGCAACTGATTGACCGATGGAGGGGACATCTGACCCTTAGACGAACACGCAAGCAGGAAAACCCAGGTCGATCCCACAGATAGGCAGCCACAGTGGTCTCAGGAGATTGGTCCCAATAAAACATGTTTTGCCGGAATGGTGCATGTTCCCAAAAACACCATAGAGTCAGATGCCACACCAAGTTAGGAGCACAGAGCCAATGAGAACACAGCATGCACACCACATACAGTAATCACTCGCTACCCATGCCAGACATCTGCACACGCACCCACTGGCCCTGCATTTTGTCCAAGCGAAGTCGAGGCCCACCTGCGCTTCTCATCAAAAGACCAGACTTATGACCCATTGACTAAGCCCAAGTTCTGATTTCAAAAAAATGTATTAAAGGTTTTATGACACTTCATGTAATGTATATAATGACAGCCAAAACCAATGTGCTTTGAGACAGTCTCTCCTAGCCTCTGCGTTTAATTAAACCAGTTGTTTCTGTTTTGTCAAATGCCTCTTGTCTTTAATTTTTTCAAGGTAAATTCATATTCAAGCCACATGCCCATCATCTTTTTGTGTTGCTATAATATCTAGTAAGGGGTCACATGGTAGGGGACAATAGTGGTTGGTACTGGTCAATTGTCTGGAAATCTCTGAACCATATTTGTCATGGTCAATAATCACAATGCTGCCACCCTTGTCAATGCATATTATTATCAAGTCATGATTGGAAATTTTAAAAGTACAAGGCTTGTTTTCTCGCAAAAGGTAGATTATATGGGAAAAATTCAAATTGTTGTTTGATTTGTGTTACCTCTTGCAAAACCAGTAGTTTTTTTATTTTTTTAAAACTTTATTTATAGTTTGAAGAACATTATGCAGTCAGAGGTTTTACTACATCATTTATAGATCTGCGAATGCAAAATACAATACAAGTCTTGTGGTTATCAGCGCAGGTTCATTGAGTACAACCATGTTATATCCAAGGCATCTAATGACAGGCAACCTATTCTAAGCTTTATGCATACATCCGTTAGGGGCAGCACATATATCTGGACACTTATATTCCTTCCAGATCCTCCAGTATACCATGGGTGCTCGTCACCTTGACTAATCTCTCCATCCACCCAATGTCCTATGATCGTGCCCCACTGAGTTACACAGGTCTACCATCTTGACCTACTCTCTTCTCAGCTATCTCTTCCCCTGCTGTTATTTCTTCATTGCTATGTGAGAGCAGGTATCCTGCCAGCGGCCCCCATATGTCTCGGGGTTGAGACGTGCGTGGCAACAGTTCAACGTAGATGTTATTTTGTTCTTGACAATACGTTATGTCAGCTAGCCATTCCTTGAATTTCGGGGCTCTGCCCCTGCCCCATCGACAAGCAACCTTACGCTTCGCCAGTAACTGCAATATAGCAACAAACTTCCTGCACTGTTTTGGTATCTGCGCCGTGTAACCCATAAGCGCCACCATGGGGTCTCTAACTAGCTGAATGCCTATCATTTCTTCCAGCGCCACAAACACTTGTTCCCAGTATTCTTCTATTTTCGCACATTCCCATGCTAGGTGCAGGAACCCCGGCCCCGGCATCCCACATCTCTCACAATGATCATTGTCAGTCAATTGAAAGCGTGCCTTCTTGACTGGTGTGTAATATAACTGGTGTAGGAATTTATAGTGAATCATACGGAACCGGCTACTAGCTGATATCTGTTCCGTCTGTAGGCAGCAATACCTCCATTGTTCAATGGTAATGTCCCCTCCCACATCCCTCTCCCAGCGCAATCTGGACCGATCATCTGTTCCCGTCCTCAGCGCTCATATCCTGGTGTATAACCCAGACACCAGATGTTTGCCATCCACAGACCGTAGCATCTGATGCAATGGCTCCAACCTCACAGGCTCCTGTGGGAACTCCGGGAGGAGTGACCTCATACCCTGCCGCAGTCGTACATACAGAAAAACATCCAATGGCGTGCGATCTTCTGCCGGAAGAAATTGATCTAACGTAAGGAAGGTTCCCTCACGAAAGAGGTCTCCCCATGTTCTAATCCGTGCTTTACTACATAGATCCCGGAACCCCTTTTCCTGCAATAACGTCAGATTAGGATGATATACAAGCGGCATTCCAGGAGAATAGATGAAAGGCACATGCAGTAGGGTTTTTACCCGGTGCCAGGCTGAGACTGTGCCCGTGACAGTGGTGAATTGTGGTGTTAAGGCACGCAGTGGGCTGTATATGATCCCGTTAAGGGGTATCGGATTAGCGAGCCAATCTTCTACTGCAATTTGTGGCATGTACCATGGAGAATGCACCCAATAATATGCATAGTGCGCCTGGGCGCTGAGGAAGTAAATCTCAAAGTCAGGGACATCAAATCCTCCCTGTGCATATGGCCTCGTTAATATGGACCATTTCAACCGTGGCTGCTTGCCTCCCCATACCAATCGTGTTAGTTCCGAGCGCAGTGTGGCGAAAAAGAATCGCCCGGGATGATAGGGGATGTTGAGGAACAGGTACAGGAACTGCGGGAGTGCTACCATTTTAATGAGCGACACTCGGCCCGCCATGGACAAGGACAGCGCCATCCAGCGTGTAATGTTGCCCTTCAGGCGCTCCACAGCTGTACCGTAGTTTGCCCGTATAGTTTCTTCTTTATCTCTAGTTATACAGATTCCGAGATATCGCAAGTCCTCCTGACACCATTCCAGTGGGAAGTCCAGTGGGAAGCGGGTCACCGCCCGCGTGAGCGGGAACACCTGGGATTTTCCCCAGTTAATCCCCACCCCAGAGAGTTGTCCAAATCGTATGAATTCCCGTAATATGGGATTTATGTTGGTCTGCGGGTCCCTTATGTATAATGTTATATCGTCTGCATATAATGATATTAATACTTGTCGCATACAGCAGCGGAACGCCTTATCATTATGAACCTGCCTCATCCGCCCTTCCAGAGGCTCAACCGCGAGAGCGAACAGCAAAGGCGACAAAGGGCACCCCTGACAAGTGCCCCTGGAGATAGAGACCCGGGGGGACAGATGACCATTTATCAATATTCGGGCTGTGGGTTGATGGTACAGCAATTGAAGCCATGACATGTATAGTCACGGAAATCCCATTCTCCACAAAACTCCAAACAAGTAATCCCACTCCACTGAATCGAACGCCTTTGTGGCGTGAAGGAAGACGGCGGCCAGGGGGAAATCAGGATCTACTGTTTGCGTTAATGAAAAAAGCGTCCTGAGATTGTGCGAGGTCGACCTGCCCGGTACAAACCCTGACTGGTCTGGTAGCACAAGCTTCTCCATCAGCAGGGACAAGCGATTAGCCAGTACTTTGGCCAATATCTTGGCATCGCAGTTTATGAGCGACAATGGTCGGTACGAGTCACACGAATCAGAGGGCTTTCCCGGTTTTAGCAGGGATGTGACCGTCGCCTCTCTCATTGAAGGAGGCAGCAGTCCCCTCTCCATGGACTCCTCATATACCTCTTTTAGGACCGGTGCCATGATGTCTATATACGCTTTGTAGAACTCCGCCGGTAGCCCATCCGACCACGGCGCCTTTCCATTAGCTAATTGCATGATAGCCTCCCTTACTTCATCCAGTTCCAACGGATGACATAAGAATTCTCGCTGCGCATCTCCTAGCCATCCGAGTGCCACCTCCCCCAAAAAGTCTTCCAGTCCAAGCTCCCCCTGTCTTTGGGATGTGTATAGTGTACTATAGTGCGAAGTGAATGTCTCCAGAATATCTAACGTGTCCCTTTGGGTAACTCCCTCTTGGCTTTGTATCTCTAGTATGTAGGTGTTGAAGCGAGAATGTCGTGTTATCTCCGCCAGTGCCTTCCCCGGGCGTTCTCCCTCCCCATATTTACGGGCTGTCCAGTAGCGCCCGCGGAAATTCAGCTCACGTTGTGCCTCTGCTTCGTATTCCGTAAGCTTGTTCCGCGTCCGCCTCTCCTCCCCCTGCTCCATTGTTCTCTCCAAATCCTTTAATTCCCTCTCCAGACGTCCGAGCGCACGCTGTATGTCACGCAACACCCCAAAACTCTTTGACATGCAAATCCCTCTGACCGTCACCTTGAAGGCCTCCCAGATCACCTCGACACTATCCACTGACCCCTTATTCCTGGCAAAAAAATCATGGATCTCTTCCTGCAATTCTGCATGAAACACTGTGTCTAGCAACACTGTGGGTTGCAATCTCCATCGGGGCCTTGGACAAGTATATCCTGGTGGGATGAGCGATACCGTGACCGGGCAATGATCTGAAAATGTTCTGGCCAAGTGTGTCACCTGGTTGATGCCGGGCCCAAGCCCCCTGGACAGAAAACAATAGTCCAATCTCGCCCAGGTCCCACTATAGGACGTGCAGTGCGTGCCCTCCCTTCCCTGCGGGTGTAGGTGTCGCCAGCTGTCTATGAGGCCACCCTCCTCCAGAATACCATATAACACCGCTCTAGCTTTTATATCATGGTGCATCGCCGCATTGGACCGGTCCTGGCGTGGATACAGTGCTACATTAAAGTTCCCTCCCCATATGATGTGGGTGGAGCCTATGGTCAATATTTTACTCCACAGATCCGTGAAGAACTCGGGACTATCTGTATTAGGACCATAGCAGTTTGCTATTGTCACGGAATCTGTGCCCAATCTGCCCCATACGATAACCTATCTACCTTGCGTATCTGTGAGGACTCCTACTTGTTCAAACCGAACCTGCTTTTTGACCAGTATTGCTGTCCCTCGAGCATAGGAGGAGTAAGAGGAGAACTGGCGGAGACCCGCCCATTTGCATGCAAAAGTAGAAGTCGCGCTCGGAGCCAGGTGAGTCTCCTGCAGTAATGCTATCTGTATCTGCTGCCTATCCAGGTATGCCAGGATCTGCCTTCTCTTCCTCGGATCCCCCAGTCCCCTAACATTCCAAGACATTATTCTAATCATTTGCGCATCCTCCTGCGCCATAAGGGTTCAGTACCTGTATATGCCTCGCTTGTTGCAAATCTGAATTTCCACCACTGTACTCTCGAAGACCTATCTGCGCATAATATACGAACTGTCCGTACATGTCACTACTCACAACAATTCCCCCATCCCTTTCCTCCCCCACCCACTGGAGCATCCCAATCATGCCAGGACAGAGGAAACCACCCCCCACCCCCTTCCCCAGCCGTTTTCCCATGTCAGTAAACAGGACTATTACACCCCCTCCCTGTTTTAGAAAGGGCATATGGGAAAACAGTAAAACGGCAACAAGAAAATAGAGGGTAGTTCCCTTTGGGGTCGTATGCCTGGGTGGCGCACGGCAAACTCCCGTCAGTCCAGTTCCAGTAGCATCGTCCACTGGTCCCATGACCGACGTCGAGGGCGGCTGGCGGTCTCAGAATATGTGGCTCCACTTGCGGTAAATGTACTCGCGATTGTCCTGCCTGCCGCTTTCTGCAGCAGCTGCTCTCTCCCCCCCCCCTGCAGAACCCCAAGCTGTGCCGTTGGTCACAATCCATAGGCACGCGCTAATGGTCCACCACCTCCATATACGTCTCCGCTCATTCCACTTCTGGTGATGAAGATCTCCCAGATCGGTCCGGTGTTGTCGACGCTTTACATTGCTGCCTTTGCTGTTTTAGATATTCTTCCACCTGATGTGGGGTGGTGAAGAACTTCTGAATACCCTGGTGTGTGATGCGAAGACGGGCCGGGTACAGTAGTGCATAGTCGATCCCAGCCTGCCTGAGCTTTTGCTTTACCCCAGGAATCGACGGCGCTCCTCCTGTACGTGTTGAGTGAAGTCCGGATACATGGCGAATGTTACTCCATTATATGTTAGTTGCTTCTTCTCCCTGGCTACACGTAAGGCGACATCTCTGTCCCTATAGTTCAATAGGCGGGCGATGATTGGCCTGGGGATTCCGCCCGGGGGGGTTGTGGCCCAAGGGATCAGTGAGTGCGTTCTACGATAAATTGCGAGGAGAGTACCTCTTTCCCTACCGCAGCCAGCAGCAGTTTTTCTACATAATCTTCTAGCTTGCCTGTGTTGGTGCTTTCTGGTATACCCAAAACGCGAATATTATTTCAGCGGCTGCGCACTTCTATGTCCTCATTCTTCGCCGCGATCACCTTAAGCAGCTTTTCGAGCTGTTCAGTGGTTTTTTGAACGTGGGCAGTAGAGTCCTCCGCGGTGGAAACGCGCTGCTCCACCTCCATCAGGCGCCCCTCGTGGCCCTCCAGATTCCGTGCTATCACGTCCATGTGGGTGGTCATTGTATCTATTTTACCCGCTATAGCCGCGAACCCCTGTCGCATCTCAGTTAGGACTGTCTTTAGGTCCTCTCCTGGGCCTGTCACCTGCTCCGGCTGCGGGGGCTCCGTTCCCGATTCTACCTCCATCTGCGGCTGTTTTGCCAATTTTTTGGCTTCAAAAGTTAGTCGCTGTTGGCGAGCATCGGTTTTCCCCATCCCGATGTGGATGAGGAAGTCTGTAGGACCAGCGCTTCTCACAGCCGTCGAGTATTGCGCACCCTTTGCAACCAAGACCAGTTTCTCAGACACCTTTGAGCACGCCGCTTATGTCACTATTAGTCCCAAAGTCGCCCTGTAGCGCCACTCTGCAGGGGATGCGCCTTCCTCAATGGTTCCACCGCCACTCGTCACACCACTTGTGGTTTACTCCCTGACAGTCCTTCCGGCGCCATAAGATAACAGGGGTGCCCACGGAGGGTGGCCGTCGCAAGCTCCTGTCCTGAGAATGCTTATGCTGCAGCGCTCCTCTAGGAGCTCGGGGCTGGCATGGGGGGGATGTACCACCACTCCTAGGCAGACAAATCCAGTTAGGTCTCCCAATTAGTATGATTATCTGCCCAATCTCAGCGTGGAGCGACCACTGCCCAAGTCACCCGTAGCACCGCAAAGTCCTCCGCCACTTTGCTAGCGGCTCTCCAGCTCTCTACTCCACCCGCAGTGGGTGCGCACCTGCACTGCCGTCACCCAGCAGCGCTGCCCAGAACTTGCCTATGTGCGGCAATGCCAGTTCTACTGTGTGCTGTGGTGTGTCTCCCCTTTGCGTTATTTCCAATGTTGAAAGTCCTCTCAATGAGCAGCCCCGTACTCCCGCTACTACTCACTGTTCACCGGGGGGGTGTTCTCTCGATCCGCCGGGCTCCGCCGGGCCGCTACCGCCGCTGCCGTTGCTCAGGCAGCCGTTCCAGCGTGCATATCGCCCTTCTTCTGCCCCACGCGCAGGGATCTCCGACCCAGCCCGCAGCCGATCGAGTCCGCCCTCAGAGCCTCCAACGCGTAGCCCGGCGCAGGTCCCGGATGTTGTCGGGGCACGGCCTGGTAGTCACGTGTGCCGCTCGCGTGAAGTCCTCTGCCGTCGCTCGGCTCCAGGAGTTTCTCTTTTGCCGGCTGCCAAAAGATTGGGCGAGCGGTCACCGGTACGAGTCAGCCGTCAGGTCCCTCCTTCAGTCACCGGGCGACACAGCAGACCCAGGCCACAGCATTCAGTGGTTTTCAGCAGAATTTCTCTATTCGGAGCAGGATAATTGACGTATTATGCAGCCAGCCTGTGGGAGCCTCACTCTAAGGCGGCCATTCCACTTGTGCGCCACCTATCGCCCCTTTGCAAAACCAGTAGTTCAAAAGTAAAGGATTTCTTGTGGCATAGTAGCTGAAGATGGATGAAAAGTAGATGGAGGGCGAAATGGGGACCAAGTAGTGCCAAAAATGTTAGGAATATTGGCAAAATGATAGCTTAATCTGATCCGTCTGAAGAACTTTGAAAGTTCCTGAAGACCAAAGAAATCGCTAATTGTAGTAGGGACAAATGATAACCCTTTTTTTAAGAGATTTGTTTCTTCAGAGGATAAAATGTGAGTAGACAAATTGAAAATTGGAATAGTATCCACTTGAATATTCAGTAGACAAATTGAAAATTGGAATAGTATCCACTTGAATATTCAAACACCCATCATTAATTGCCCTAATCAGATCATCTACTGTGGGTAAGCCCATTTGTAAGATTTGCGATGGGTTTGTAGTTCACCTAAATTTGGATATTGATGGTTGCTCCTCCCCCAAACCCTCCTGCGGCCCATCCTAAAAAAAACAGGCAGGTGGTTGAGGTTATCTGTTGGTGTCAGTCACTAGACTCGTCCCCTCACCGGAGTCAGAATGACCAATGAACTATTAGAGGATTCAGAGAAAGTCACTGACTTTTGATTTTTATAATGACCCCTAAGATTGAAATTTATCGGGGGTTGGTGTAAGTTGTGAAAAAGACTAAGGTAAGGGTAAGTTCTCTAATTACTACAGTTTTTAATGTGCTTTCGGATTTTATTAATCTTCTTGTTTTGTTCTATGATATTGAATAGTGCCACAGTGTTGTTTAATTTTTCGAAAAGATTGTTGCCATTTGTGAGTTAATCATTTTCAAGAATTTATTTTTCAAGTTCTGCTATGTTTGTATGTTCTTGTGTGATGTTAATGCTTAGAGCATGTAGTTGCCAGGTGGCTAAAAACTGATCTAAATTTTGGGTCCTCAATAAAAATTGTAGGTGTATTTCTTATTTGTAGAACTAAAGGAATAACCCCAGCCCTAAGGTAGTCTGTCAACATCTTCTTGATAAAATAAATAACACTGTGGCAGTCTTCCCTGATAACTGTTATATTGCTCATTGTTTATGCCTGCCCTTTTAGGTCCTTTTTGATTTTGTATGTTGTTAAAATTCTACCCTTTGGTTGGATATGTATTTAACAACAGTTTTTTTACTGGCAATGTAACTACTGTTGTGCGGGTACACAAATTGATTCCACCAACCTTATCCCCCTCCAACTTAGCCCGTTATTTCATCCCCCCTCAGGACTTTTGGTTCATACTTGATAGATGGTTAAACTACACATATCATAAGCATGACAGGATTCATCAAATCACGTCCCGATATCCTGGTTCACCCGGTGCCCCGGGGGCACCTCCCTAAGCCCACCAGGCGGTCTAGTTGTTTCCCCCCTACGAACAACGCTAGCTGATTTACTTGATTTATTCGTGCAGCTGCTTGCGTTACCTGTGCGAGTTCAAGTGCCAGCAGTTTACCCCTACTCGTAGAGTAATTCTTCCTCACAGGTATGTTTCCAGATTTGAGTAGACCACGACCAATCTGGGCCTCAGGCTCTTTTGTAACTATTTCTGGTTCGCTTTTCAGACTGGTCCTAATTGAAGATGTTCTCATTCGAATTCAATTACCACTGAAGCCCGCACTGCCTGTCTTTCCCGGCTTTGGTGACTTTCTGTCTACATGCTGGCTGACAGACTTACCTTCTGTAAGTCTAGTAGCCCATTTTTCTCTGCCTGACCTGCGTTACAGGTTTTAATCCTTCTAACTTTTTGCCTCATACTGACCATCCCCTTTCTAATTATTCAGAAGGATCACTCACCATACAGTTCATTTGTGAGTTTTTATCTTTTATAAAATTATACACGATACCACAGTGTAGTGTGGATTACTAATGCTTGTCATAGCCCTCATCTCTGGATAATTTTCTGATCTTTACCTCCCCCTTTACATATGTCCTGGAATCATTACAGGTATTTGTGTTGTGGCTACATACAATTGCAATTGATTTCTTTTTGGGCTGTATGATTATTGATAGGCTGTTCATTTATTTATTAGGTAGCAACCCCCAATTCTGCTGCTTTTGTCTTGATGATGACCTTAGATTAAAAATGGTTGAAACACTGTTGACACATTTTGGGCAGAGTAATGGATAATTATTGTGTTTTGATATGTCAAAAGTGTGTTAAATTGATTCACACACGATAACATTTTGTGCTTGACCTTGCGTCATTTTATATATATCATGAGCACTCTGTATTCACCTTGCACTTTATTTAGCACTTTTATATGTATACTGATGCTGTCTCATGTGCATTGATATATTCAGACTGAATTAATGCAGCTTGATTTCTATTTTTGTGGATATTTTAATTGGTGACAGTTGTCCTTTCTGTATTCCTCTCAGACAGCCACACAATATAGGAACTACTGTTGGCAGAATGTGCCATCCAAGGAGGATTGTAGGTGAAGCTGTGTGCAGCCCCACTTGCACTTCAAGGACCCTGCCTCAACGAACACACAAATAACTTCACACTAGCTCATTGTGACTGCAGACAGCCTGGGACTAGGGCAAGGATTCAGGAAATTCCAGACACACTTCTGTGAGGAGAAACCTCCAGAAGCTTCTTCTACTTCAAAGCGGACACCAGGTATACAATTAAGGCCCTCGGATGCACTATTCAGTTCACTTCTGGTACTACTGAAAGACTCTGAGAGGACTACCCTGGTGCCTGTGACCCACTGTGTACTTGAGATGCCCGCCTAGTTAAGCAGAGGACTTCCCTGCTGCTTGAGGCAACCTGCCTTGTTCTTTAGAGGACTGCCCTGCTGTTTGAAGCCTGCCTTGCTGCTTGCTCCTTTTACGCATTACTATCGGAGTGACTCTAAGGATCAGTTGGCTGACCACCTGTTCTGAATTACAGGGACCAGAGGTCTCCCTCCAACTGCCCAGCTGACCTGCTACAATTGACCCTGTTTAGACCTTCAACTAGACCTGCCTGAGCCCTGCTGCCCTCTGCTGGAGTGAGTTCCTAATTGCCAAGAGTTGCCTCCCCAAGTCCTGGAACCTTGGCTGGCATCAGTTGAGTTTCTCCTGTGGAATCCTAAAGTTTTGAACTCTGTGCACCCGACTTTAAGAAAGTAACTTTTTTAGCAGGACTAACTTGGTCCCTGTATCTGGCCCGCATTCCATCGCAGTCGGTCGGAACTTATGACTGCCCTGGTCTACTGCGGCAAGATGCCCACAGTTAATGCCTCGTGGTGTTGTTTTTACTTAAACTTTACAAATTGCAAATCTCTGGTTGTACTGATTGGTTTGCTGTCATTTTGGTCTAATTTTATTTAATACATTTTAATTTAATTTTCTAAATTGGTATGGTGTTTTTCTTCTGTTGTATTTTCTCTTTATTACTATTTATTTTCTTCATAAACACACAGGTTAATTTAGTGACTTTTGTGGTTCACCCTTACAAGGATTTTGATTGTAGCTTGAGAAATGTTTTCACCCCCTCAATCAAAAACCTAATTTCTCACAGAATGTCACAACCAATAAACAGGAGATTTGTCTGGAATCCTCTAAAAAGACTTGAGAACAGTGAATGGAAGAATGATTGTAATAATCAAAAACCGTCTTAAAAGCAGTGAGCAAACCAGAGCAAGTGCTGTTGAAGAAGTACACTATGAAAGTAGTACTTAATGGATAAAAATTAGTGTGCATGAGAACTACAAAATGAATAACAAACTAGGTTTGTAGACGTTTTTGAATCTCTATTGCAGAGGCGGCTGTTTGTAATGGCAAATGTTTCTGCCGCTGAGATAAGGTTAATGGAACCTCTTTCTACATTAATATCTCAAATAGCTTGTTTAACTTATCAAGGCACATTTTATCCAAGTCTTTTTTAGGCAAAAAGAGATTTTCAAATATCCTTTGCAGGGAGGATGGAAGGTTATACCACAGCATTTTATAGTTCTCTGTAAATTGAGATGCGTGGAATAGGTGTAGTTAATAATGTGCAGCTTAAACCTGGCTTTATAGTGTTACAGGCTCCATACAGTGATGGAATGAATCAGAGGATATGAACATCCAGCAGTTTTTTTTAATGCAGGATTGTCTTGGATGTTACAGTGGAATCCAAACTCAAACGCCTATGTATGATGAAGGAAAGTGTTGAACTTTTTTATACCAATGCGAGAACTTGTTTTCAACATTTATAGAAATGAAAGGTGGTGATAGGAAGGAAAGCTAACTTCACGTAGAAGCCATGTAATGTGCGGATTTTCTTCTTTAAAACATGGGTGATTCCTAGCTCCTCAATCAATACTCAATAAGGTATACGTCGCTTCTTTACCCATTGTTTTTTCAATGATAGCCAAATTATAAGGTTAAAATATAGCACTCTCATGTATGAGGTGCTAAGTCACATTACCAGATTTTCATGTTTGTAACACCCAATTCAGCTGTGTAATAGCTTGCAATTTAGCCTGTTCTTTTTGTGAGGGAACTAAGTCTTCTTTTAGAAGCTCAAGGGCTGATGACATTATAGTGGTTATACTTATTTTTAGAGTACTTGCATGCCTTTGCCAATAACTTTGAAAGTGCATTATCTGCATATTGGTTTGTCTAATTCTTTCAGCAGCTTCTCTTTTTTTTAAGTTCAATATAAATCATATAGTCTAATATGTAGTCCAATATGATTTTTTTTTTTTTACTCTTACGGGATGTGGAACCAGGAGGAAATAATTAAAATATATTTTACGTTAATTGTGCATAGATGCTCCTTTAACGCCGCAAGACTAGACAGTGCTAGCCAATGTGAGTACAGCTTGCCCACACTGCATGCGGTAACAGTTACCGATACATGATTATTATATCTGGGGTCTGGGCAATTAGCTATAGGAGCAGGAGTCTTGGAAGGAAATCTGTGCATACAATCATCAGCATCAATTGGCCAAGAGGCTCTCACTTCACAGTGTAACATAGTTAAATTGTAGGTACCGTTTTGAATCATTTCATGTGAAAGTTTGTCAGAAAATTTCCCTTTTCAACTGACACTTTGTAAACCAGCCTGAATTTCTGTAACAGAGGGTGTTTGCAAATCTCTAGTTTATCCAAATCCCACATAAGTTGTCTACTGTACTGTTTTGTTCAGAAAATTATTTCTTGGGTATTAATTATTTCTTCGGGTACTATGCATGCTCTAAGTAGGGCCTCGGTACCCTTAATTTCTCAAAATGTTATTACCCAAATGCTTTTCTAATTAATATTTTCTTTCCAATACCCATTGCCTTATCAAGCAAGTTGTTCAACAAATTCACTAAAGTATATCGATTTGCGATTGGTAATCAGGTTCTTTTGAAGATTTTCTATTTTCTGGGATTAATAGAAAGCTGATGGATCTGACCTGTCAACTATTGAAATAAGGGAATCTCTTTCGGAAATTCGGATGCATAATTATAAATGGAAGTCTGCAGTGTTTCCATTGTGTATAATTATATATTTCTCAGGGACCACAAGTTCTATTAATGTAGTGAAAGCCAAAATGGTGAAAACAATACATTTCTTGGGGGGGAACAAGAGGGAGCCGGGGGAACATGGCGGCCAGCTAGCAAGCGGGTCGGGAGCTACACCCATGGGCTCCTGGAGCATGTCGAGACTGCGAATTTGAGCAGTCAGCTTACCAGCTATTTCTGCTAAGACTCGTGGTGAGGAAGAGGGAGAGCACGCAATTTGGCTGTGGGTGACATTTATCCACTTCTGGTTGCCCTGGGGGGGCCAATTGCAGGCACCCGTGTCTTCAGTGCTTTGCAGCAGCAAGCGCGCTCTCCTGCATCAGATGGCTCAGTGTGCCCTTCCACGGTGCATAAGCAGTCCCAGAGGGGGAGCACAAGCACAGGAAACAGTGGAGAATGTGAAATTTGAGTGCTAGGAGGAGTAATAAACCAGCACCAGAGAAAGAAGCAGTACAGGACCGTAAAGTGCTTAACCGGCATACTGAGCCTCGGGAGTGAAAGATGGCAGAAGGACGCTGCTAGTCTTGAACATATGAAACCGACCATTCTTCGACTAGAGGGTAAGGAGAATAAAGGGAGGGAGGTGGTTGCGACAGGAGAGCAGAGCAAATTGGATTCGGTAGACCTGGCAGTAAATGAGCAAGCCTTAGGGAAAAGATATAGGCTTAGGTCAACTTCTTTTTTGTCAAAGGAGTTAAGCACCCAGACTGAATCTAATAGAGGGAAGAGCATACAGCCATTAGGGTCTACTTCATGGAAATCTAGGAGCTCCCTTAACAAATCATTACAAAAGAAGGATATTGCCTTTATAGAAAAAATAAATAAGACTGTTTTACGTGGCCCTAAAGTAACACCCTGTCTGAGATCTTACTTTAAAATAAACACCATAACTAATGTTGAGACTCCAGGAGTGGTGGAGAAACTGTCTAATCAGGAGAATGATAAACCGAGGGAAGTAGATGGCATCGTTATTCATCTGGATGTACCTATGGCAAATAGATTCTCACCATTGGAGGGATCAGCCCTATCGTTAAGTGATAAGAAGGGGAGTGGTGGTATAGGAAGTATGGCAGACGTGCGTGGGAATCTTAAGCATAGTGCTCCACTGAATCAATTGGCTGAAAAGACAGGCAGTGACACGTTAGACCTGGAGATGGTCCAGGGGAAGATATCTCAACTCTCATTAGAGAATAAAGAAAGATTCTCAACATCTGAATCTAACCAGAGACGGATACAGGACATGTGTCACCACCTGGGGGAAAAGATGCTGATATTAACTCAATGCACAGAAGCTCTAGAAAGTAAAATCCAGGAGTTGGGGCTCAATGTGAGTGATAATACTTGCGAGGTAGCAAGATTAAAACAAAGGGAGAAGGATCTAGAGCTAGAGAGGATGGAGAATAATTCTATTAGAAATAATATCGTGATCTTTGATGTTAAGGAAGGGAGAGAAGGGGGTGAAGTTAAATCATTTGTAGTAGATCTTTCGACTAAAGCTTTCCCTCATGTGATCTCTGCTATGAACCTGGAAACTGAGATTCAGAGAACGCAACGAGATCCCTTTAAACTCCTTGGTGAAGGAAGCCTAGGAAAATTCTAGTTAACTTCCAGTCATATATAGCTAAAGAAAAAGTTCTAAGAGTAGCCCTTAAAGAGAAATCATTGCATGTTCAGGATCTCACTTTCAAAATTAGGTCAGATATTTCCTGCACAACAGAAGATAGATGGTGGGAGTTGGGCAAGTGAATGGAGCCTCTTAGAAAAATGGGGCCACAACACAAGTGCAGTTGAGGTTCCCAGCTATTCTGAAAGTTATGTAGGCTAATAAAATGCATAGTATCTTAGCCCTGGAAGAGGTGGATAGCTTTCTATCCCAAAATATGGCAAGAGACAAGGTGGTAAGGCACATTGGCCAAATGCAGAGAGTGTGTTGCTTTATATCGGAGCGTTAATACTTGATTCCAGTGGGTGGTAGCTCGAATTGGTTTACTATGCCAAGAGGAAGAAATAGGAGCGGTCCCTGGGCGGGAGGGGTGCACTTGTGGTAGGGAGCATGGGGGTAAAAAGAAAACAAAATGTCCTCATATAGGTTAGGTTGGGTCACAGGTTTAGGGAGGAGTTTGGTAGAGGATAATGGGGGGAGAGAGATCACGGGGGCGGGTGAATTCCTAGATATTATGAGCTGGAATGTGAATGGCTTAAGGGTTAAAAGAAGGCAACACCTGGTTCTTCAATATCTGAAAGAAAGTCCATCTAAAGTTTTACCGCTATATGAGACACATTTACCATCAGAAAGTATGGCGCTATTTACAAGGCAAAGGTGAGTAGATAAGGTAGTAGTAACACAGATCAGCAACACTGTACTAAACGCGAGCTTTAATAGTGAAGTTAAAGTCTAGGGTAGAGTTGCCGAGATCTAAGGTGGATGAAGGAGAGCGCTGGATAGTAGCGGAGATCAAAGCTGGACACATTTTGAATACTCTAGCTAGCTACTATGGTCCGAATGTGAATGATCTCACAACATTGACAAACCTGTGTTCTAGTTTGTTAGATTTCAAAGCCCCACTTACAATGGGTGGTGACTTGAACGTTTTATTAAATAACAGCCTAGACAGATCCGCACACCGTACCCAAATCAGTTCACCAAGAGTCAGGGCTTATCTTATATCAATGATGGATAACCTGAATCTTTGTGATGTGTGGCACAGAGTAAAAGGCAAATCTAGAAACTACTCCTTCTGCAGTAAGAAGAACAGTCACTATTCCAGGATAGACTATTTTGTCATGGAGGAATCAGAAGTAGAAAGAGTCATGGATATTGAATATTAACCTATTCAAATATCTGAACATGCTGCAATATATTTAAAGTTAAAATTACCTTCAAATCCTGCACTAAGAAGATGGACTTTAAACAGAAGGTTACTCCTGCAAACAGATATTATGAGAAGGATAGAAGGGGAAGCAACACATTTTTGTACGTAGAATTTAGCTTCAGCCCCCATTTATGTGGTATAGGATGCATTTAAAGCCTGGCTGAGGGGTGTTTTGAGGAGCTCCTCTATGGCTTGGTTTAGAGAAGACAAGAAGCAGGTTTATATGCTTGAAGATAAGTTAGTGGTAGCAGAAGCCAATCTAAGGTCAGGGCATTTCCAGGGGAATATAAAAGAGAGTCTAATGGAAAAAGTGGAGGACCTACAACTCCAGTTTGGACTGAAGATGGAGGAGAGATTGCAACAGAAATAGGATGTGAGTAAAATGTAAGAGAATGAGCAGGGAGAGAAATGTGTAAAACTGCTGGTTATGAAGACTAGGATCGACAGGTCACAAACCTATATAAGTAAAATTAAGATTGAAGAAGGGGATAGGGTAGTGGAGGACATGGAAGGTATAGAGCAGGCATTTTCTAATTTCTTCCAGGATTGATACCTAGAAAATCTTGAGGTTAGATGAGGCTGAGTTTGATTACTGGCTCTCAGGAAATCAATTATCAAAACTGAGCTTTGAGGATCAGCAATATCTGAATCAGAAGTGGAGAAGTGTGGCTCAATGGTTAGAGCGGCAGACCCTGATGCAGAGGTCTGGCCCGGACCAGGGTTCAATTCCTGCCTCGGCGGGTTTTGGGCTCAATTTCCCCAGACCCGATAATTCTTGCCTCGGTGCCTATTCTAATAATGGGTAACACTCTGCAACTCTGGGCAATAGCTTGCTTAATCTCCACAAAGGCCCCAACAGCGCTAGGATTCCTGGCTTCACCTTGGGGGTGCCCAGGCCAGGAAGGGTTCCACAGCGGTATGTGCACAGCGCCTGAGAGACCCTTTCGGGGGTGTGCGGAGTGCTATATAAATGCACTACATTTACATTTACATCAGGAAATAATGGGGAATGAAATCCTGACAGCAGTTAAAAAGCTTAAAATGAGGAAAGCAGCTGGGCCAGATGCGATCCCGAATGAAATATATATATTGTTTGCTGAGGTAGTAATCCCGATCTGGCTAGATTTATTCAACAAGGTTTTGCCAGTTCGGGCTGGACTGTACCCGTGAGGCACAGGGTCAAGACTGATTTGCATATGGCTGGGTTCAAACTGGAGCGGCGTGGTGAGCAAAAAAACGATGTATTTAGGCCCAGATCTCTGTACCGGGGGGGAATGTATGACATTGTTCTGCATTCTGTCCATCAACTGTTGTTTTGCATTTGTCACCCCGAGTGGGAAGGGTATGCCCAGACGTGGGTCCCGTGCTCTCCATGCCACTGGAATCAAGCTATCCTGGCTGAAGAGGGGTGAAACCCCGAAACCGGTCCTAGGATGCTTGTTTCCAGTCCAGGGAGGACCTGGCTTGGCAGTTTGGGCTGGACTGTACCCATGAGGCACAGGGTCAAGACTGATTTGCATATGGCTGGGTTCAAACTGGAGCGGCATGGTGAGCAAAAAAACGATGGATTTAGGCCCAGATCTCTGTACTGGGGTGAATGTATGACATTGGTCTGCATTCTGTCCATCAACTGTTGTTTTGCATTTGTCAACCCGAGTGGGAAGGGTATGCCCAGACGTGGGTCCCGTGCTCTCCATGCCACTGGAATCAAGCTATCCTGGCTGAAGAGGGGTGAAACCCCGAAACTGGTCCTAGGATGCTTATTTCCAGTCCAGGGAGGACCTGGCTTGGCAGTTCGGGCTGGACTGTACCCATGAAGCAGAGGGTCAAGACTGATTTGCATATGGCTGGGTTCAAACTGGAGCGGCATGGTGAGCAAAAAAACGATGGATTTAGGCCCAGATCTCTGTACTGGTGTGAATGTATGACATTGTTCTGCATTCTGTCCATCAACTGTTGTTTTGCATTTGTCACCCGAGTGGGAAGGGTATGCCCAGACGTGGGTCAAGTGCTCTCCATGCCACTGGAATCAAGCTATCCTGGCTGAAGAGGGGTGAAACCCCGAAACCGGTCCTAGGATGCTTATTTCCAGTCCAGGGAGGACGTGGCTTGGCAGTTCGGGCTGGACTGTACCCATGAGGCACAGGGTCAAGACTGATTTGCATATGGCTGGGTTCAAACTGGAGCGGCATGGTGAGCAAAAAAAGGATGGATTTAGGCCCAGATCTCTGTACTGGGGTGAATGTATGACATTGTTCTGAATTCTGTCCATCAACTGTTGTTTTGCAGTTGAGGAGTGATTCACCATTGCCTGAGTCTTGGAATGAGGCTGTTATCTTGCTTAAAACCAGTCAATGATCCCACGCAGTGTCAGTCGTGCCGACCAATTTTGCTGCTGCACTATGACCACAAAACGTTTATTAGTATACTGGCATCCCACTTATACAAGATAGCTGGGACACTAATTAGTAAAGATCAGAAGGGTTTTCTACCAGAAAGACAGATGAGAGATCTTATACACTCCTTTATAGGCTCAATAGATATTGACTCAACTCAGGAAGCACCGCCATCAATAGTAACTCTGGATGGGGACCAAAGCCTTTGATCGGGTGAACTGGAAATACCTGAGAGGTACTTTAAAAGAGTTTGGTATTTGTGAATCATTCCGGAAGGTTTTGAGCAAAATATACAAGGTGCTTCAAGCACAAATACTAGTCAGTGGTAACCTCACAGCTTCTGTACAGATAGGAAGGGGGACTGGACAAGGCTGCCCACTGCCGCCCATCCTTTTTGATCTATATATTGAACCCCTGGCTCAAAATGTAAGGCAGAATAGGAAGATAATCCCTTTTGCCTGGGGCAGCTTCTCCAGGAAGATAGCTCTATATGCCAATAATCTGATTCTGCTCACCTCAGATATTAGTCAGGCTCTTCCAAAATTGATGGCATAGGTGAACTCGTTTGGGATGTTGTCTGGCTATGAGATTAACAACAATAAAACAGAGGTGATGGTGTGGAATCAAGGTCTTCAAGATATTAAGCTATCTAAGGTACTAAGGGGCTCATTATGATGGCGGGCGGACGTGAGTCTGCCTGCCATCATTGCGGTGTTTGGGACTGCCCGCTAGACATGCGGGGGTCCCACCACCTCAATTAGGATGCGCCCGTCATACTGGCGGACGCATCCAGGGCATTTAACATTGCGGACGGTTCTGGCGGCTGCAGCACCGTCTGCAATGTTAAAATGTGATGCTGTGCATTTCCCTGCACTACGTGGCAGGCACCACACATTGCAGAGGGCCAGTGCAGCAACACCACCACCCAAAACAAGGGGGGCCCACAACGGGCCCCCACACCCAATCCCCGCCAGCCTTTCCATGGCAGCATCACCGCCATGGAAAGGCCTTTTGTTAATCATATCCTAATTTGGTGGACGGTGCCTGCTAGGTGCGCCACCATTTTAGGCACCGTGCACCATCCGTCAGGCAATCGGTATGATTGCCTTTGGCGGTGAAGTGGCTGACGGACTTTGCGTCCTCTGCGGTACCCACCGCCATCCTAATTGGGCGGTGGGTAATTCGCTGTGTGATGGACGAAGGACCGCCACCGCCCGCCCGGCGGTGGTGGGCCTTCGCGATCCTAATCAGCCCCTAAGATATCTGGGGGTAACAATATTGCACAACTTAGATGAACTACCCAAGGTGAATTTAGCGAAAGTTTTTAAAGAGGCATATAAGATTTTAAAGAAATGGCTTAATCTCCCTCTCACCTTGTATGGACAGGTCAACCTGGTTAAGATGTCCATCTTACCCAAGTTTTCTTACTTGTTGATAACATACCACTAGAGTTTAATAAAAAAAAGTCCCTTATACAGGGAAGAATCAGATCTTTCATTTGGGCAGGAAAGAGGATTAGACTTTCCTGGAAGAAGTTAAGAAGGACACTTGGAAGTGGCAGTCTGGGGCTTCTGGATTTCCAATTATATTGCTGGGCTTATCAACTGAAAAATAGCAGGATGCTTTTAATACGGCGGGATAGCACACTCGTGGGGTGTATGTATAATGCAATGCTGGCTAATATCACAGAAGTGAGTTTTATGTATAATTTTGGGGCTCCTCAATTTTTCAAAAAAGTCCGGCTGAAGGATTTAAGGGCCGGGGCAAAAATTTGGTATGAGTGTCGATCTCTTCTGGGTATCTCATATTACAGTGAATGGGGACCAGTGCAGGACTTTTCAGGAACTCCAGAGTGCCTATTGGCCGGTCTGGCAAAACCCTTGAAAATTTGTGGATTAATACGCTGGGGGAGATGGTGAAAGGGGACAAATGCCGCTCTTGGGATGCATGGAGAGACCTGATGAATAGTAAGCTCTCTAGGTTTACATTTTACCAAATATCTGCATGGTGCAGAAATCAGCAGTGGTTTGCCTCAAGAAAAAAATTAAATGGAGAAGGACCTTCAAGATATAAGATCGACAAAGAAGGAGGTTGCTTAGTGGTATGGATATTCGGTCGCAGCAGCAGAAGAAAGCATGAGATCCCCGTATCTGGTTTGGGAAGGTTGCTTGCCAAATAAAGAGCTGCATGAATTATAGCAAGTATCTTTATGCATGCTTTATTCTGTAATTATGTCTGCTGCATTAAGGATAAATCACTTCTTCACCCGACACAGAGTTGATTGGTCACTGCTAAAGCTTACTAAGATAAGAGACGGCGGGGAGGCCAAATGTAAAAGGTGCGGAGATCAAGAGGCGGATGACATTCACATGTTTGCTAGCTGCCCGGTCCTGGAAAAGGTCTAGAACAAAGTGGGTAAGACAATGTCTGACATTCTGGGCATGGAGGTGAAGTGAAGACCCACTCTAATCATGTTTGGTATTATTCAGTCAGGATCTGGATCTGATGGCTTCTTGAAACTTCAAAATGAGTTCTTATTTTATTTATTCCTCCTGGCAAGAAGGGAGACATGTAAAAGGTGGTGTCAGGCTACACCCCCTCCTTAGAGGGAATGGTGGAACTCTGTGAGATACTTTGGAGATCTTGACCAAAAGGTTAATCTGAATAGAAGGAAAAACGAAACAAGGTTATTTTAGAATCTTTGGGACCCCTAACAGAAAGATCATGAACTCCAATGATTAAACCTCTTGACCAGCTTTTTACGTATGCCGCTGGTTGGTAACTAGCCGTAAACATCAGTTGAGAATAGACCCTCTATAAATAAGACAATGGGTCAGCGGTGATCAGGCAGGTGCTTGCTTATTTGAGGTACTGTGAGGACAATAAAAAAAACAAATACATTTCTTCATGAATGTCTTTATTTAAATAAGAATCTTCATTACAAAGTGTAGCATAAGATTGTAAATCTTTAATCATTCTTTTACCTGCCTTAATGTCCCATTGATCTGAAAAGGGACCAGGCATTACTATATCATCTAATAATATTTTTAAAACAGAGGAGGTGAAACAACTCAGTAGGTCCCATAGTTAGATAGGGAATCGTTTCCCAAATCACTCGGTCCAATACAGGAAATGCATTTATGTTCACAGCATGATGAACCTAACGTGCTCTATGAGAAGAAGAAATGAGTTATAGTTCCTGAACCACAAATAACGGCACACTTTTATCAGGAATGTGAAGTCCATTTTTGCACCAAAACTGTAATCAGCGTGATGATCCCCATTAAGTGGAAAAAACACTCCAGTAACAAACCAGAAATAGGACCATAGCGGTACTAGATATCTGTCCCAAAACCAATGGTATACAGAAAGCCATTTGTGATGTTGATGAACTGTTGATCATTTAATTCAAATCATTTTCATACTGTGCAACTTCTTGAATTAGTAACATTTCAATGAATGCTGGCTTATGGGGGTGGTCCAAAATACACTACAGCAGTAATTGAGACCATTAGGAATGTTGAACTTCCAGTTTTTTGTTCCTCCTTGGAATCTGGTTCTTGGCTTAAAGCTGGTAAGACAACAGGCTTTATAGTCCCCAGAATGGGGCTCAAGCTTTCCACATAACTGTACTCTTTCTTCTAGGGTATGTTCCTTCAGAGTAAAGAAAGGCTGTGAGGTTCTACACCAAAGGCAGTTTGGTGTTGGGGGTCTGCCTCACAGAATCAGCCACATAATGCTTTTTAACGTGATCAATAGATATTTGCTTTCACTGCCTTGTTGACAGAATAACAGGATTGCACTTTGTGTGCCTACCCCAAGAACTGGATCCAGTGGTCTGTAAAATGGTCAAAGCACTTGCTTACCAGGGATATATAGTTGAACTAGCTCTCAAACATCGGGAAGCTGTTCATCAGCAACTTTAAAAACCTTATCTTCATTGATGCAGGAGTCGGAATGTTTCAAAGTAGATAGAAAGTCTCGGATATTTTGGACATACTGCAAAACAGTGAAACGGTTGTCCAGATCAAAATCTTTCTCTTCTGTTACCTTCCGAGGACTATCAAAACCAGGTACATACATAGGATCACAGATACTCCAAAGGGCATCTCATATGGAGTGCGACCACCTAATACCCTCCTTGGCAAATTATTTAATTCTCTTTGGACTGTTTAAAATGGTGTAGCCAACTAATTCCTTAGTGGTCAAGGCTACTTAACACAAATTCTTCACTGTGTGAATAATCCCCTGGCATCAGACTGAGATCTAGTTACTGCAGACATGTTAAAGATATGTAGATCAGCTTTTGCAGCCACTTTAGTTGCACAGTTCCCTTTAGCATGAATTCCTTCACTTTTATGGGCCATGGTATGTTTATCATTGACCAATGGAAGCTTCTATTATAGCACAGTCTTCTCTCTCATAGGTGTTTATGTGTTACTGATTTCCCTTTTGAATCTCTGAATCTGATCAGGTACCAATGTGCATCATTGTATCCCTGCACACAGAAGGAGCAATCTGACACTATTACAATGGGAACCGACTGATCAGCCTTCTGTAGCACAAACAGCAAGGCATGAATTTGTTCGAGCTGTGCAATGAAATCACCTAAACATTTAGCGCATGCGTGCAGAAGCTTCAATTTACTGTGCTCAAAAACTTCCCTGCGCTTCAGAGAAAGCTGTGAGTATTGCTTTTTAATACCAACTGAATGCTCTGCAGAGCCGTACTTGTAGAACACACTCTTGTTGTTCTCAATGGGTCATATATTAGAAGTCTGTTGTATATTTTGTGCACATTCTAGAAATGTGTGCATGCGTAGAGTTGGATTGCACTCAAATTTTATATTAACTGCATTTTACAGGGCAGCCTACTTTACCCAATGCAGGAGTAAAGCGTGATCCTTAGGAACTCTTACTCCTCCCAAAGTTAAGACAGTTAAGACTGTAAGGTAACACACACCCGCAGGAAGACCAGTGCCAGACTCTTATTCTTTTGAATAACTTGTGTCCAAGGAAAAATATATTAATGTAAGCAACCTTTTCAAAGTTAATTTTATACGCATGTGTGGTTGGAATTGTCACTATTTGGTCCACCCTAGTCAGGTGTTCATCTAAATTATCGTCCGTGATGTAAATGTCACCAATGTAACATAGCGCCTCAGGATCTTGTTGTAAGGTATCCATAATCAATGCTGCAAATAAACCAGGACTATTCTTTAGCCCATAGGCAATTGTTTAAAACAGAAGTTAAATCTGTTAAAATAAAAATCTGTTGAATACTTGCTTTCAGGTGCTATGTTTTGACTGATAAACCCATTGGAAATATCCTTAATTGTCTTGTATTATTTCTGCAGCAGATTCGTCATGACTCCTGTGCTATGCGCATTTTGTACAGCATAAATACAGATGCGTTAGTCCGAATTTCTGTAGTCTAAAACTATTCTATACGATCCATCGAGTTTTATAACTGGAAAAGTGGAGTGTTTCTTTGTAGAACTACAAGGCGCTATAATATCTTGAAATTGCAGCGGATCTAAGATGGCTTTTATGTTGTGTTTTGCGTCTGGCTTCAGAAGATAATAAGCTTTTACTCTGTAAAATATTAGTATGTGGAACAGGACATGTATCACACTCCACTTGGTTTCTATATAATGCTGGTGCTGGTTTTACTTCCTATATGTGCATATCTTTCCATGAGGTTTTCAGGTACTAGAGAAGAAAATGCTAGCCTTATTAACTCATCGCCTCTGGGTATATCCCTTTCCCTTATAAAGACTGGAGGACAGTTGACCTTTGCAAGAATAATCTCATAAACACCTGATAAATACCATCAGAATATCGCTTTAACTATGTGTTGTATATCACCCTTGATTTGTAGTTCTACATTATAAACCCCATCTGGGGGGTGTACTTGTCCATCTGATGTATCAACCTTCATAAATGTGTCTGTTGGGGTTACTACCAGAAGCTCTTGGAGAGTCTGGTGACTCATCATCAATTCTTCTGCACTGTCTAGAAGCGCTGTCACCCAAGTCCATTTCTGAAGAAGTATCCATAGTTTGTCAGACATCATGTTTAGTTAGTCTAGGCGCTTTCTTCTTTTTGCAGTGTCTTAGAATCAGGACCTTTCTTTTATTTGTTTATACTAACCTCAGAGTCACTTTGTGATTCACTTTTCAGTTGACATTTTACTGTTGGAGTCCTGAAAAACATGGGAAGAACCAGCAAATAGTATACTGATGCCAATCCAACTTTTTAAAATTTTATCATGGTCCCTCAAATTGTAACTACTCGGGCTGGGCTCCCGAGTTGACGGAAATCCTGTCCAACTCCCTGCCTCTTCATGGTCTTCAGCTCATATGTTTCCTTGCCAGAACCCCCGATCTCACTTTTTGTCTTGAGATGTGATTTGATGGCACATGATCCTAAGGTGTCACAGCCCACAAATGTATATGTTTCCAAACTTATCTCTGATAGCTCCTGTTCATGAACCTGAATAGGAACTGTTGCAATCCTCTGGCATATTGCAAGGCCTGCAGCTTCTTCACAAGTAATATTCAGATTGATGAGAAAACTGTTTCAATATTAATTCACATTAATTTCATCCCTAAATCAAGAGCCAGTGCAGCTACGTGCTCATTTTGTACTTGTTTTATCGTATCAGGTAGCACCACTAAGGAGGGTGTGCCATGAGTAGTAGTCTGGATACTCGCAATACTTCCCCCAGTGTTGCACTCTTCTAAGGGTGGCACCATCCCAAGAGGAAGACACATAGTCTCTATTCTATGCTTGTCTTGGGGTGTTGTGTGAGGATTGCATATGGCCATGTCTGAACTGGGGTGGCAGAGTGGGCTAAAGAACGGTGATGGATTAAACCCAGATCAGTTGACTGGGGGTGAGTGCTTGCAATGTTCAACACTCCGTCCATCATTTCCTTTGGTTTTTGCTTTGTTCTCCATAAGTTGGCAGGGTATGCTCAGACGTGAGTCCCTTGCTCACTTTGCCACTGGATTCAAGCAAGCCTGGCTGAAGACGGCTGAAATGCCAGAAACCGGTCCTAGGAAGCTTGTTTCCGGTCCAGGGAAGACATGGCTTGGCAGTTCGGGCTGGACTGTTCCCATGAGGCACAGGGTCAGACTGACTTGCACATGGCCATGTCTGAACTGGGGTGGCAGAGTGGGCTAAAGAACGGTGATGGATTAAACCCAGATCAGTTGACTGGGGATGAATGCTTGCTATGTTCAACACTCCGTCCATCATTTCCTTTGGTTTTTGCTTTGTTCGCCATAAGTTGGCAGGGTATGCTCAGACGTGAGTCCCTTGCTCACTTTGCCACTGGATTCAAGCAAGCCTGGCTGAAGACGGCTGAAATGCCAGAAACCGGTCCTAGGAAGCTTGTTTCCGGTCCAGGGAAGACATGGCTTGGCAGTTCGGGCTGGACTGTTCCCATGAGGCACAGGGTCAGGCTGATTTGCATATGGCCATGTCTGAACTGGGGTGGCAGAGTGGGCGAAAGAACGGTGATGGATTAAACCCAGATCAGTTGACTGGGGGTGAGTGCTTGCAATGTTCAACACTCCGTCCATCATTTCCTTTGGTTTTTGCTTTGTTCGCCATAAGTTGGCAGGGTATGCTCAGACGTGAGTCCCTTGCTCACTTTGCCACTGGATTCAAGCAAGCCTGGCTGAAGACGGCTGAAATGCCAGAAACCGGTCCTAGGAAGCTTGTTTCCGGTCCAGGGAAGACATGGCTTGGCAGTTCGGGCTGGACTGTTCCCATGAGGCACAGGGTCAGGCTGATTTGCATATGGCCATGTCTGAACTGGGGTGGCAGAGTGGGCGAAAGAACGGTGATGGATTAAACCCAGATCAGTTGACTGGGGGTGAGTGCTTGCAATGTTCAACACTCCGTCCATCATTTCCTTTGGTTTTTGCGTTGTGTGAGGATAACCGCTTCCAGCTGGTTTGTCTTGTGAGCAATCAAGATTGCAACTTCTTTGCTTTTTATGAACACTTTGTCCATAATAGCATTTACAGTGTGTGCATGACTGCCTTTATAGAAACCTGTGCTTGTGGTATGGGTCACCTATAGATAGCTACTATTCAGTATAAGAAAATGATAATCTAATAAACTAATATGCAGATTGGCTGGATGTATGTATGTATGGATACTTGTATAGCGCCCGACTACCCGGAGGCCTCTCGGCGCTTGTACGAATACCGCTGTGGAACCCACCCTGGCTTTTCCCTGTGAGGCGTCCACTCCTGGGCACCCCCAAGGTGAAGGCCAGGCATCCTTAGCGTTGTGGGGGCCGTTGTGGAGATTAAGCAAGCTATTGCCCAGAGTTGCAGAGTGGGACTCGATGATTAGAATGGCACCGAGGCGAGAATTATCAGGTCCGTGGAATTTTTGAGCCCAAGACCCGCCGAGGGGGGGAATTGAACCCTGGTCCCGGGCTAGACCTCTGCATCAGGGTCTGCCGCACTAATCATTGATCCACACTTCTCCATATTCATATATGGTGTAAACCGGGCCAATAATTAGAGGACCCAGTCTGACATTTAGTGTTGTATTATATTGTAATTGCATTTATGTAGCGCTTACTACCCCTGACGAGGCAACAAAGCGTTTTTTTGGTGAGTAGCATGCTACTCCAGAACCGATAAGGGATTAGTGGTGAATTAGTATAGTGAAATATGAAAGTAATTTGAGTGGTGGATATGTTAGTTATTTGGATTGAGAAGGATTGTGGAGGGATAGAAGAGGGGAAAAAATTGCATTTATATAGCACTTGCTACCCCTGATGAGGTGTTGAAGGGCTTTTTCGGCGAGTAGCATGCTACTCAGGAACCCATAAAGGATTAGTGGTGAATTAGTATAGTGAAATATGAAATTAATTTGAGTGGTGCACTTGTTAGTCTGTTATTTGGATGGAAAAGGATTGTGGAGGGATGTTTTGGAGCTCATAGCAGTAGTAGGAGGCTTGGGATGAGTAAAAGGGCAGTGGAGGAGGAAGAGTCAGAGGGAAGAGTTTAGAAAGACTTGTTTTGGGGGATCGGAATAGTAAAAGAGGTAAGAGATGATGCAAGGGGGGAAAAGTCTTGAAAGGGTTATTTTGGGATCATCATAGTGGTATGGGGTTTGGGATGGATGAAAGAGTAGAGGTAGAGGATATATTGATAGAGGTATAGAGTGAGAATAGTGTATTGCAATGTAAGGAGTAGTAGAAAAAGGTTTGAGATGAGTCGGAGAGCTGAGTTAGAGGATATATTGCGAGTGGTATAGGATGAGAAATAGGGTAGTGCATTGGATATTCTGAATTAGAAGACAAGTAATATATATATCGATCCATAAGTCCATGGAAGGTATATAGATGCATAAAGTAAGGTAGTATATGTAGATTAAAGATGCCTTAAATAAACTACAGCTTTCAAGTGTTGTTGTACTTTAAGTAAGTTTTTATTTTTTTATATTTCAGTAGTGAAGCAATTGTAGATACATTATTATGATAAAAGATGTATTTATCTATGCAGTCACTTATATACATGTTAAAAGCATAGAATAATGTATCTATCAGTAATATGTACATTTGTTAAGCAGAACTAATGAATATCTATATTTTTTTAAACATAGTTATTCCACACGTTTACACAAAGCAATACTCATATACAGGTACATTCCTATAGTCCAAATAGATGCTTATATACAGAGGGATATTCTGTATATTTCTGTTTGCATATGGTGGTTATGTGGGGACGAGCCAATTCTCGAGTAATTTTCTGAATATAAGGTGGTTATCCATAGATCTTATGTTGAGGAATAAAGAGTTCCATAGTTTGACTGCTTGAACAGAGAAGGATGTGCCACCCATGGTTTTTTTCTCGTACGTTGAGGTTTTGAGACGAGGTGCCACTCTAGAGCTGAGGTTCTTTTGTTTAATGTGTTTGGTGATTTTATTCCTGATGAAGAGCAGTCCTGTTCCATGTATCACTTTGTGGGTGATATAAAGCAGCTTGAATGTGGATCTTCTGGCAACCGGTAACCAATTCAGGGATTTCAAGACAGGGGAGATGTGTGCTCATGAGCTTTTATATGTAAGAGTAGTCTGTCAGCCGAATTTTGATCAGTTGTAGTCTTTTCATGGTCATTAAATGTGATCCGTGGTACAAGCTATTGGCGTAATTGAGTTTGGACAGAACAAGGGAAATGGTAGCCTGGACCGTGTGTAGAAATTCCAAATGAGGGAAAATGTGTCGCAGAGTTTTTAGTGTAACAAAGCTTGATCTTGCTAGTTTGCCCACTTGGGCATTCATTGATAGCTTGGAGTTCATGGTTATTGTGACGTTTCTTACTTCCTTCAATACTTTAGGCGGTGGTCCCAGATCGTCAGGCGGAGAACAAGTCATAAGGTTTCCAATCGCCACATGCGAGTATTTTAGTTTTGGAAGCATTCAATTTGAGATGGCTGCCCGTCATCCACTGATCCACGGCTTTGAGGCAACTGAAAATTGGCAACTTTCCAATGCCTTTGGGGCATTGCAGTTAAAGGAGTATTTGTGTGTCATCTGTATAGTTATAGCACGTGAGATGAAATTGATTGATCAGTGCTGGTAATGACTTCATGTAGATGTTGAAAAGCATGGGCAAGATGATAGAGCCTTGAGGGACTCATACTTTTGTAGCATACGGTTTGGATGAGAAAGGAGTGGTATGGATGACATTAGTTCTGTTGCGAAGGAAGGATGTGATCCAGTTTAGAGCAGTCCCCTCTATGCCAGCTTTGTAGAGTCTTTGTATGAGAGTGTCGTGGTCAACCGTGTCAAAAGTAGCTGGGAGGTCGAAGAGAAGTAGCGCATTAACCCACGTTGCGGTCAACTGTGTTCTTAAGGTTATGCCTGATAGCAACAAGGGCAGATTCTGTTCCTCTTCCTGGACGGAATCCCGTTTGGAAATCTGAAAGTATGGCATTATCTTCAATGAATTGTGACATCTGGGTGAATGCTGCTCTTTCTATCATTTTGCCCAGGAAAGGTCCATTTGTGATCGGTCTGTAGTTGTCAGGGTTCAGCGGGTCCAAGTTTGTTTCCTTCAGTAATGGCCCTATGTATGACTTTTTGAGTTCTCCTTGAAATATTTAGGTAATCAAGAAATTGTTGATGATTCTTCTCACTGGAGTGGTAGCAGAGGTTGATAGAAGAATTGTCTTGAATGTTTGCATTGGACATGGGCCAGAGGGGCTGCCTGCAGGCCTGCTTGCTTTGACCAGGTCTATAAATTCATTGTGTGAAATGTGTGGAGAGGCTGGGTTAGAGTATTCTTGGTTTGTTGTTTTGGAAAAGGGTCAGCACTGGTGCTTTGTCTTTGTTTTAAGTATGAGTCCAACGTGTCTGCTTTGGCCATGTAATGATTTGTCAGTTTTTCTGTTAAATCTTGGGTAAAGGGATGAGCTCTTTCTAGGCAATTTGGTTTCCGAAATTCAATTAGAATTTAATGCAATTCTTAATTTGCACATTTAGCATTTAGAATTCTGTCTGAATAGAACCTTTTCTTAGCTTTTTTGATAGATGACATGTATAAACTGTTAAATATCTGTAGGCAAATTTGTCTTGATTGGTGTTTGTTTTGAGCCAGGCATGTTGCAGCTTTCTAATTTGATGTTTGATCTCTTTTATCTCTGTATTTCTCAACGTTGCTTGCTTTCTTTTGTGCTGTTGTGTGGTTTTTAGTGGTGTCAGGATATGAAAAGCTTCCTGTAGCCACTCATATAGTTTTTGAACAGAATGTATTTATTTTTGCCCTTATGTGTGCAATAAGTAGGTAAGAAGATCATAGGTTCACTCTTTCAAACTTTGCCAACCAGGTTCTTCCCCCAACTCTCAATTAGAGCAGAAACGATCCTGCATTCTCGTGAGAGCCCCTCCTTCTATTTCCAAGTCCAGTGGGAAATTCGGCTTGTGGGTCCTCCACAGCTGATCCCTTGATTTATGTCTTATTGCCTTGGTGCATAGTCATTAGACTTCCCATCCCTTAAAAACCCCCTATTAGGAACATAATTCCTTATTTCTATTCCAGTCTGATATATCCCAAGAACCAGTTGTTTTACTGTACTCTCGACTACGAGCCAACGTATTAACCCTCTGCACTTATGTTGTCCATTCGTATAGCGTTGGGGGCTACTAAGCATCCATTTTATAAATATCTCCCGTCTATCGAGTACAATTAATACGAATAGTAAGCTTTTTTGTCTATTATTTAAGTGAAATAACATTTTTACTTACAACACCAGAGATAACCAGCTCTATGCTTACCTCAGTATCTTGACCCAACACTTCATTTGTGACCCTACCCACGTTATACCAAAAATAGTTGGAGTTGGGGACACTGCCAGAACATATGGAAGTCGTTTGCTCTTTCTTCTCCACATTTCGGGCAACCCTTCACCTCTCGACTATTCATCTTCGTTAACTTTTTCGGAATCCAAAATGCTCTGTGTAATGTGAACAAATGGTTTGCTCTGAGAGGTGCTGTTTTCGTTGTGTACCATAATGCTGACATGGATACTTGCCATATATGTTGTATATCTCGTGTCGGAAGGTCTCTCCCTCAGACCTCAGAATCATAGTCCAGTACCACTTGAATACTGGAGAGGGCCTCCTTGTAGTTCCTCCTCTAATTTGATGTTTCCCACCCCATCTTTCCCCAAGTCTTTCGCCCAACTTGTCAATTGCTAATATTTAAACTGAGACAAATTGCCTCCAGTGCTTGCTGACAGGGATTCCCAGCCTATTATAGTTCCTTCTTCTACCAGCTGCCCCCACTTCACTATTCCTGCCTCTTTGAGGGGAGTCGCTAATTTATCTCTCAAGCATTCTGGAGTTCCTGGAGATTCCCAGATCGGGCGTAGGTGCTGTAATATGGGGCCTTTAATATTCTTTTGATTTGGTACCACAATTCACAAGCTGATAATAATATCTTGAGCCTAACTTTTTAAAACTATTTAGAATGGCCAAACTTATAAAGAAAAGAAACTTTTTTCTATCACTGCTTGTTGGTATAATGCATACAAGGAATGTTCCTTAAGTAATGACCGAACATTTTTTAACTGAAATGCCCAAAAGTATTGCAAGACGTCCGGACTAGCAATCTCTCCATGTTCTTTTGTTCTTCTCAACTTTTCCATGCTATTCTCACTCCCCTTGCGGCCAAAATGAAGCTGTTCAGCTCCCCTTGTAGCTTTTTGATCCAAACCGGTTTTAAGTTTAAGTCTAGAGCGGTAGTATTAAAAATGTAGGTAAATTTGGGTAGTATTGACATCTTTACCACGTTAGATCTTCCCATGAATGATAGTGGCAATCCACTCCATACTTTTAATGGCTTCCTTGTGTCCACTAACTTCATGTTAAAATTCACTTGAGCTATTTCATCAATGTTTTTCAACACAAATACTGCTAGATATCTAGGGCCAAATGTACGACCGGGGCATTTAGCGACTCTCAAATTGCGCTCAATTGCAAGTCGCAATTTGCTAGTCGCTAAATGCCATGTACAACAGTGTCAGAGACACTAATTGCGATTGCCAATAGGGTCGCAAATTGCATGCCTCATCAATATTCATGAGGCACTCACAATTTGCGACCCCATTAGGAATGACTGGCCCTCCTAGGTATGGTGGCCTGCTGGGCTCAGCAGACCTCCATGTCTGGGACTGCTTTTCAATAAAGCAGGTGTTTTTTTTCCAGGTCCACCACCCGTGCCCGGTGGTGGCGTTTTTCACTTGCATGATAACTGATGTCTATACCTTGGATCGTGGGCTTAAGGGCTTTCCACAGTGTTATGTCTGAAGGAGCAGTAGCTGCATTAGATACCAAATACTCTGTGATCGCCTGCCGGAGGGTGGTTTGATATGTAGGTGCCAGTGTAACATTCGCCATCTGAAGGGGGGTGTGTGTGGCATGATACACAACTTTAGGGTGATAAGGGAATGATCCGACAGACCCCTGGGGAGAATGGAACCAGATGAGGCCCTGTGAATGTAGGCGAGTGGGAGAAAAAGGTAGTCTAGCCTGGATAGGGATACATGTACTGCTGAGAGAAAGGTGAAGCCTGATTCTGCTCGGTGAAACGCTCGCCATGCATCCGACCACCCCAGGGTAGAGGCCAAATGGTGCAGCTTGGATTTTCATGTTTGGGGGCTGTGGCCTTTCCTGCGCCTTCGGTCAATGGACCCCATAGTGTTGTTCCAATCGCCACCCATCACTGATAGACCATCTGGGATTTCCCCCCATAGCCATGTGACTCTGTCTATGAAGGTGTGTCCCAGGTGGGGTGGGGCGTATAAGCTACCCAGCGTCCATGATTCCCCATATAGTGTGCCTGTCACTATGGTGTTTTGACCACTGGGATCAGACAAGGTTTTGGTCAGGCTGCATGGGACCCTTCAGTGTATAAGGATGGTAGTACCGCGTGACCCATGGGCAATCCCCGAATGGTAAACATTGTCATAGTCGAAGCGGGCCAGGCATGGGTCTTTGTTACCCATCATGTGTGTTTCCTGTAAAAGGAGAATGACAGCCACTAATCATTTGGCTTGCCTGAGGATGGCATCCCGTTTGATTTTTCCCAATACCCCATGAACAATCCGAGTCACAATTTTGAGCCCACCAGGCTGGGAATCGGTAGTGTACATGGCCATGTATATCTCAGGGGGGTACCAGGTGGATAGAACATGGGGAGAAGTGGCTTAGTTGCTGTGCCAGTGCCTAAACTGGAGTAACTATTGTGAAACCGAACATGATGCCCTGTTCCCCCTCCCCCCACCCCAATACTTGCACTAACAGGGAGAATCTGTCATGGCCGGAGGGCAACCAAGGCTCCAACAGGGGACCCTGAGATGCTAACAACCACCGGTTCCCCACCTTCCTATTGTAAATAACCATAATTGTTCAGGGCGTGCAAAAAGCACCGGGCAAAGACCCCAAGCCTGGTATTGTTCCACAGACGGACCAAATACATCGGGCCAGTGAGTGTTTGTAGCAGGAGCCTGTGGTGGGGTTTCAGCGGAATCGCCCCTGCGATCACGACTCATCACCCTGCATCTGGGAGCGCCAGTTTGATCTTGATCTGTGTCATATTTTGGTGGTGGGCTTTCCCGTATGGTTTCTGTGGGTGCCTTGTGAGGAGTCAGATTCTAGTGGTGGCGGGGTATGTCGGTTCAGGTGGCTCACCTGCTCAGTCCATACTAAAATAACCTCCGGGGTGTCGAAGAAGAGGGACTTCGATTTGAAGATGATTCTCATTTGTGCTAGATACAGTAGCATATATTGAACATTGAATTCTCTTAGCCGGCGCTTAGCTGTGGTGAATGATTGTCGTTGTTGTTGAAAAAGTCAGGTGTAATTTGGGAAAATCATGATGGCGTGTGATTGTATAGCAGTTTATCCTTGTGACTTCTAGCAAATTGAAGGATGGCGTCCCGATCCATATAACAATTTGGCTATGACTGGCCGGGGGCGATCTCCCAGAGGGGGCTTCCTTGTAAGAGCTCGGAGGGCTCTTTCCACGACCAAGCAGGAGGACAGGGAGTCCTCTGGTAGGAGGGATTTTAACCATTGTGTGATGAAGTGTTCCATTGAGGTACCTTCACACCCCTCCGGAAACCCAATAAGGCGCTGGTTACTAAACCTGAAGCGACCCTCCGCAACTTCAACCCGAGAAGCCAGCTCTTGCATTACGATGGTGAGTTTGTTTACTTTTTGTTGGAGTGTTGCGACCGTGTCTTCAACAGACAACACCCGAGTTTCTGCCTCCTTAATGCGGTCGACGGCCTTTCTGAGGTCTTGCTTAGAAAAGGAAACCTCTGATCCCTCTGCGCTGATCTTTGCATCCAGTGTGTGGAGGGCCTGGGTTATCGCAGCGAGCAAGGCAGCATAATCAGGAACAGGGCCCCCACTGTCAACATCACTTGCCACACTGGGGCCAGCAGTGAACTGGTCCAATGTTCTCTGCTTCGAGGTGAGATCTGATGATTTTTCCTTTGTCTTGGTGGCCAAGAGGTGGGCCTGGAGGCAACGTGCAAACTTTTTCTCCACGCCTGACAGGAGAAGCTTCCTCATGGATCTCCCCGTGGGGCACGCGCCACCTCAGGTGCTCCTCTATGTGTGTGGCTGGATAAACCACTGCGGGCCAGGCCTCACAGAAACAGACCGCCCCAGGCTGCAAGCAGCATTGGGCGGAGCCTGCCCCCCCCAGCACCTTGAGAACCTCACGGTCGAGTAGTGCGCTTCACAAATCCCTGATTGATTGATTGACCTCCGCAACCTATGGGCGGACCGCCAAGTAGGACCACTAAAGGGACCAGACTCGCCGGACCTCCAGCCCTCAGCACCCACCTGCGCGATCTCTGTCTGGCGCTGGCATCAAGACTACTAGCCTTCTCAGGATATGGTTAAGAGAAGGAGCCCAGGCCTACAGGCCTCACATGACTGCGTCAGGAATCTGAAGTTCCCACAACAGGAAACCGATCCTGGGTCCAGCTCCAGGTGCCCATAGCACTTCGGTGTGAGCGGGGAACCACCTGCACTCTCGGCGTCCCAGGGAACGGTCTCGCACTGCAGGACTGCTTTACTTTTGCGAGAATATGCCGGGCCCCACCCGAGGAACAATGGCCTGCACTGTCTGTGTGCCGTGTGGCGTGTCACTTGTGGATGCTGCTGCCAATGGGGCACCCACCTTCTGATCAGGGGTCTCCATGGGCTGCCGCTGGGCTGACTTTAATGGCGGCTGCCTCACTGTGCAGGCCACCGCAATCGGGCCGCTGCTCTGCTTCTCCTCGCTGCCTCTCTGGGTGTCCCAAGCTCTCCACATGGTCTCAAGGCGAACAACGGCAATCCTTGCCTCCGCTGATATGGATTTCACCGGACCGCACCACCAGCACTTGCTTTCTTCATCCGCTGAGCTCCTCGGGGCAGTGCAGGCGTCGACTGCAAGGTGTTGGTGCCTGCCTCGCAGAGACGGGACACCTCGTTCCAGAGTGTGCCGCCACGCTGGGGCCAAACTTGTCGGATCCTACTGGGCCACTCCAGGACAGGGCTCACTGGATCTCATTGGGCCACACCTCCAGCTCCGCATTTCCACGGCCTTCGGGCTCTCCTGGGTCAGAACAGGCCTTGGTCGCAAAGCTGCTGCTTATCCCTGCAGAATTGGATCATCTCGTCCTGAAATTCGCTGCTGGCCCTGGACCAGAACTTCACTCAGGGACTGTGCTGCAAGTGGCATTGTTTCCCAGTCCGTAGAGTGGGATTTTACGGCAGATTTCATCGGGTCATGGGCTTGGATGGTCGGAGCTCAACTAAATTGCGTCCACCATGATGACTGTCCAAGCGACGCCCCCTGGCGGTAACGCTCCACTTTTTTACGGCTTTACTAAGTCCTTCATAGACTTGATAAACATCTATTCCGTAGGCATGGCCATATTTTCTATTTTTATGGGGAAACTTGTTCCCTTTATTCACTTTGTTTTTCCAAACATCTACCAACCCCAAGTCCTCTAAATATCTTTTCAGCCACAACCTCATTTTAGGTACATTGAAGATTTTACTAGGAGGATACATGTCTTTTTTAAGATCTATTAAAATGTTGAAATCTCAGCCCCCAATTATAGGAGCTGTGGTATCTAATAGCTGACAGTATAGGGCCTGTAGTAGTGCGGTGTCATCTAGGTTTGGCCCATAGGATCCTGACATACTATACATTTTACCGAGAATTTTCACCTTAACTATAACCCATCGTCCCTTCGGATTTGTGATGATCTCCACTTTTAATGCCTTAGCTGTCCTTTAAATACAATGGCCACTTTTGCTTTTTCATAATCTCATCCCATTCCGCTCTCAGTAGATGTGGTTCTTGGAGAATTATGATTTCGCTATTCACTCATTTTATTTATTCCAGGATTTTATGTCTCATATTTTTAACTCTAAGGCCATTCACGTTCCATGTCATTCTATTAATCATCGTATGGTTGATCATACTCCCTTCTCTTAGTGAGTGCACTGGTTGTCCTATCTTTTGTTGTCTTACATTGCACCCTAGGGCCCAGTTCTTTCTGAGAGCTTGCACAGCAGACAAGTTTTTTTTTTTTACCCATATGCTCCCATACCTAGTGAAAAGATTAAGATCATAAAATTCAGTGAAACCCTCTTCTCCTGGCCTTTCACCACTGGAGAACCATCCCTGTCTTCTTTGGGCAGATCATTGATTGCCCTTTTCAAGAACCCTTCTCTCTAGACGCCCATATTTATATGTATATTCTTCCCCATGTTTTCCTTTTCTACTTCTGCTGCACTTTGATTTGATATATGACATTCCCCACCACATTGGGTTTTCTTATATTGTACTTTTGAGTCCTCCACATAATTTTTAGAGAGTCCAGAAAACGCATCTGGGCTGTCGCCCCCTAGGCCTTGAGTTCTTGTTTGTAGTGGCCCAGTTCCCATTCCCTATCCTGTGTGGCTCTTGATATATCTAAACTGATTTGAAATGCACATTCTCCTTTGCTGCAGGTGGCAGCTTTTAGATCCTCACTCAGGATTTCTTTTCTTTTAAAGTTGACTAAAGTTCTCCGTTTCTAATTTTCCTTTTTTTAAAAGGGTCTCAATGCACCCTCTGGATGTCTTCTTATAAACCTGTGTCCTCTTACCCAGGGATACATTCTTTCAGAAGCTTAATCACAAAACTCTTAATATTTTCTCCTTCCATTCCCTCCGGAACATTCAGAATCCTAAGATTATCCCTTCTAGCGTTATTTTCTAAGGTCTCAATGTTATCCCTTATGTCCTTCTCGATGGTTTTTAAGATCTGTATTTCTCCCTGGCTGGCTTCTACTTCTCTTCCTAGTTTATCTAGGGAGGTTTATACCTCCAATACTCGATCCATAAGGGTGTTAACCTTTCTTCTAGTGCCTCATACGTCCCTTATATCGTTTCTTGATTCTTCTCAGATTTGGTGAAGTTTACCCTCTTCTCTGAGATTAAGGTTTCCATCAATTTCCCCTTCTCTGATTGCTCTGTTTGTTTTTGTGACTGCAACTGGGGTTGTTAAGCCACATCACTCAATTCCCTCTGAAGGCTATCGTCTGTAGTGGTGTTAACTGCCTCTGGTCCTTCCAGGGCTAGGATTTGAAATCTGTTACTAACAGCAACCCCATCTCCTGTGGTATCTTCATCGTTTTTCTGCATATCTGCATATCTGCGCCTATCTTAGTTTTAGTTGTATACTCTTCCTGCAACCCCTTAGCTAGTGTACTAATAAAATCTTGCATGGCTTGAACTTTGAAAAAGGAGCCTAAAGAGAGTGTGATTTTTATTTTTACTCCTGTTTGCTTGCCTCGTGCTGATATAGATGGTGCTGGAGGTACAGTTCTGGTTTCACCCCTTGATTTCCCACTTGGGTGTTGATTACAGGCACAATTACTGGACTTTTACGCGTGTTTTCGGATGCGATGCTAGTTGCATCAAAGTTTCTAGTTCTTAGGCAATAACTGATCTCCTACTACCGATATAATCCTTATCTGCCTCCACTGGGGTTGTATATTTCCTGCCCATTTTCTCTTTAGCACCGTTGACAATGTTAAGTGGGGCTGTGGGGGCCTGTACGTTTTTTCTACCCCCTCCCCAGACACTTACCGGTGTCATGCGCGTAGTGGGCTTTCTTAACCCCTCGCTGTCAAGACAAGCTGCAGAGCCACCAAGGTTCGACCCGTGGCTTCCACGTCCTTCTTGAGGCCCCTGGAAGGAGACCCGTGCGGCCGCTTCTCAGCTCCACTCTACCTTTGTGCCTGCCTCCGCCCACACACAGCTGCTGTTCTCATTCAGCCTCAGAGGACTCTTTCTGCACCTGAAGCAGAGATCCGCCCGAACCCAATCTTGCCTGGGGATGCCAATTCTCCAGTACTTTCTTTGCCCGGTGTAGATCGTAAACTTCTATGTATTTTAGCGATACATGTTACCCATCTTAAATAGTTTTAGAGGAAGTGTGCATGTTGATTTGTGGTTCTGCCTAGAGAGATCGGATACTCCCGACTGGAATTCTTAGCACGCTGCCCTCTTCTCTGGGACTCTCCCACAATCAGCGAACAGAATTTATTGTTTCTGGGACTGTACTGGATATTAGTTGTGTTTCTAATCGTTCCAAATTTAGTTTGTTCCACGGTCGATAGGTGAATGTATGTAAGGTGGTTTTAGGTGCGTCGCTTAAGCAAGCAAATGGTGGTCTCACCATGTGACCAGAGTCATTGTTGGAAGGTAACTAGTTCTGTACTAGCATAAACGACATTTAGGATGTGCCCAGCGATGTGTGTGGGTTTGTGAACGATCTGATGCAGGTTCAGTGCGTCCAGGCCCGCGATTATTGTTTTTGGATGGGGCAATTGGGTTTGTCAAACCAAATGTGAAGGTCACCCGGAACGTATAGATTGGAGTGTAGTGTTATCAGGTTTTAGACTGTGTCTAGAAGTGTGTCTGGGAATGTTGCATTTCTAGGTGGAGGCCTGTAAAAGGACAGGAAGTTACAGGAGGAAGACGGTGTGGGATTGCATCTAGTGAAAAGGGCCTCACAATCCTTTTACAGAGACATCGTCAGCTTTAGTGATATGTAATATTTGTCTGAAAATAACAGCTTGGCCACCTCCTTTTTTGCCTATACAATTTTGGTTAATAGTTTGATAGCCAAGAGGAATGGCTTCATGCAGGACTGGAGCAATATCATCTCACAACCATGATTCAGTTATGAATAGTTTGTCAGGTTTTGTGTCAATGAGAAAGTCGTAGATGTGATGTTTGTTTTTAGAGAGTGATCAAGCATTTATTAGTAGACAGTTTAGAGTATGTGCTTTGGCGATAGTGTGATTGTGTTCTGTAGTGGAGTGAGCAGTATTTTGTGGCCTTGCAGCAAGTGTCCTTAGTGTTGGTATTAGCTGTGTGAGGATAGCTATCATGTAGCTGTTCTGTATCGTGCTCTTCATCCAGCAGGCTAAGAAGGCATTTTGATGGATCTGCCTGTGTAGGTACTGGAGATGGTGGTTGAGAGTGAGTTTGTGTGCTGTGTTATTTTTGTAGTGTAACCCTATTGTGCAATAGATGTGGAGAAGCGAAGTTGTTAGGTGTGGCACATTGCTTATTTTGTTTGTGTCTGTTTAAGGCAGAAAGTGTATGAGTTAGGGGTGGTGGTGCAGCATGTGGGTCATGTAGTAAGGTTCTAAATTGTCCAATAGATGAAAGGCAGTTAAAAGAGAGTTGCTGTGTCGATGTATTTGTGTTGATGGAAGAGAGAAAGCTTGGCACTGGAGTTTGTTCATTTGTGTAGTCTGAAAGGTGGTTGTATGTTTGTAGTTTGTGATGTGTTTGTGAGTAGAGTGCAAGTTGTGTATAAGAGGTGATGAACTAGAGCTAAGAGTGTTTGTCTTAGATTTGATTGCTGCAAGAGGTAATATGTGTGGTGCAGTGGAGTGTAAGTGTTGTGCGGTTGTGTTATAGTGGTAGAAAGAAGAGTATAGTGTTGGTCGGAGAAATTATGCAAGGCTGAGTATAGGTTTGTTAGTGACAAAAAAGAGTCTGTTAGGAGGAATTAGAGCAGGGAGTGTGTATCTGAATGGGATATAGTTAAGTATGGTGTGGATGTAGGTTGTGTTAGTGATGAGTGGAATAGTTAGTGGTATAAGATTGAGTTGTGCACTGTTTGTAGGTGATGGTGGAAATGTGTGGTGGCTGGGATAGAGTGGTGTATAGTCGTGGTTTGTTGGGTTTTATAGTGGGTGCTGAGACATTGAACTTTGTCTTTGTAGTGAATGAGTAGAGTACATGTGCTGTGCATGTGTTACTCTGGTTGTGAATGGGTTAGGGCGGGTTCTGGTGTATATGAAATTGGGCAGAATTTCTGGCCCTAGTCCCAAACAGTCTCAAACAGGCAATTTCCCTTGTCCTCTTCGCCCTTGACATCGACACCCGGGCTGTGATGGCCTGAGCCCTCAGCTTAAATATCCCTAGTAATCGGCTGACACCTTTCGCCAATGGGAACTGTAGCCCTAACCAATCACAACACTAGCCCTAAACCCTAGGACCAATAGAAGATAAGCCTTTTACAGCCAATCACAGCCCTAGTCCCAGCATCCAATCAGGCATGAAACCCCTAAGCCCTACATCCAATAAAAAGCCTAACCCCAGCCCTAGTCCCAACCCTAGTCCCAGCAGCCAATCATACGGGAAACCCTGTGCCCTACTTCCAATAGAAAGCCCAGCCCCAGGAACCAAGCTGAAACCTATTCACCAATCAGAACACTGATCACTGACCCAGTGACCAATCAGTAGCCCCAAATACCCAACCAATGAGAACACTAACCCCAATCCAATAGAAACACCAGATGCAACCACCAATCAGTGCACACATGTAGCATCCAATAGCATCCTATATAAGGTCCCTGCGACCTCAGGCAATGTATGTTGCCCAGGGGGCTGAAAGCTGCTCCTCAATTCAGAATCTCCTAGGAGACAGACAGGCTCAATCCACACTTTGGAGTTCTGCAGGTAAGGGCCTAACAAACTTTGCCCTCTAACAATACTGTTTGTACAAAACTTTACTCACTCTTGTAGCCAAAAATCGAGTATACAATCCCTAAAACAACACTGCTTAAACAACAAACAGCCAATTAGTGCTGTCTCAGAGCACCCTCTGTTCAGTGTCTGATGTATAATATCTCTGAAAGGGGGGCAGAGTGGGAGAGGGGTAAGCTTGTTTCACTCCCTTGCTAACACAAAATGGGAACTGGGAATGGATTACTTAACACACAGGTCTGAGCACAGAGCAGGAAAAATCAGGTAGTCACGGGCAATGTGAAAAAGCAACAGATTTTGGACTGCAAAGCCCACAATGCAACAGGTAAAATTAAACAGTCACAGGAAAATAAAACTTCAACTTTCTAAACAAAACAGGTGGAAAATGATGCAATCACGGGCAGGTAAAAACTTCAATTTTTAAACTGTAACAACCACAAGCATAACAGGGAGAAATGATGCAATTACGGGTTGAGGAAAATCTCTTTTTGAATTTCAGGAAAGAGACGGCACAAGTCTGTCTTCTTACCACCTCCTGGTCCTTGGTTCACTGCAATCTTGGGCACAGCGAAACTGCAGCTCACAAAATGGAGGTGAATGTTTTGGGGTTTACCCAGCAAACCCATGAGGGGCCTGAGCAGGTGTGAGAGGCGGTCTCAGAGTTGCTTGGGAGCTAGTGAGCCAATCAGCAAGCTCAGGCTGCTAAGTAGGGGGCTGGATGCTGCTCCTCAATTCAGAATCTCCTAGGAGACAGACAGGCTCAATCCACACTCTGGAGTTCTGGAGGTAAGGGCCCTAACAATACTGCTTTTCCAACACTTCAACAACTCACCCTCCTAGCCCAAAAAATGAGTGCTACAATCCATTATCAAACACTGCTTAAACAACTCACAACAGAATATTGCAGTCTCAGAGCGCCCTCTGTTCAGTCTCTAATGTATAATCTCTCTGTAATGATGATGATTTCCAGCCCAGTGGACATACACAGGTGAAGTCAGCCCCACAGACAGGCAGAGGTGAAGCCAGCCTCGCATACAAGCACAGGTGAAGTGAGTCCAGTGGACATACGCATGTGAAGTCACAGGTGAAGCAAGCACAGGAGACAGTCACAGGAGAAGTGAGCCCCACAGACAGCCACAGTTGAAGTGAGCCCCAAAGACAGGCACATGTGAAGCCAGCCCAGTAGAAAGGCACAGGTGAAGTGAGCCCAGCAGACAGGCAAAGATGAAGCCAGTCCAGTGGACATACACAGGGAGAGTGAGCCCCACGAACAGGCACAGGTGAAGCCAGCCCAGCGTATATACGCAGGTGAAGTGAGCCCCACAGACAGGCACAGGAGAAGTGATCCCCACAGACAGGCACAGGTGAAGCCAGCCCAGTGAACATACACGGGCAAAGTGAGCCCCACAAACAGGCACAGGTGAAGCCAGCCCAGTGAACATACACAGGTGAAGTGAGCCCCACAGACAGGCACAGGAGAAGTGAGCCCCACGAACAGGCACAGGTGAAGCCAGCCCAGCGTATATACACAGGTGAAGTGATCCCCACAGACAGGCACAGGAGAAGTGATCCCCACAGACAGGCACAGGTGAAGCCAGGCCAGTGAACATACACAGCCAAAGTGAGCACCACAGACAGGCACAGCTGAAGCCAGCCCAGTGAACATACACGGGCAAAGTGAGCCCCACAAACAGGCACAGGTGAAGCCAGCCCAGTGAACATACACAGGTGAAGTGAGCCCCACAGACAGGCACAGGTGAAGCCAGCCCAGTGAACATACACAGGTGGAGTGAGCCCCGCAGACAGGCACAGGACAAGTGAGCATTACAGACGGGGACAGGTGAAGCAATGCCAATGGACATACACAGGTGACGTGAGCCCTGCAGATAGGCTCATGTGAATGGAGCCCTGCAGACAGGCACAGGTGAAGCCAAACATGCAGACAGGCACAAATGAAGCCAGCCCAGCAGACAGGCACAGGTGAAGTGAGCCCCACAGACAGGCGCAGTTGAAGTGACCCCAGCATACAGGCACAGGGGAAGCCAGCCCAGCAGACAGGCACAGGTGAAGTGAGCCTGGTAGACAAGTACAGTTGAAGTGCGTCCCCAGACTGGCACAGGAGAAGCCAGCCCAATGGACATACACAGATGAAGTGAGCACAGCAGACAGTCACAGGCGAAGTGAGCCCCAGAGACAGGCACAGGAGACATGAGCACCACAGACGGGCACAGTTTAAGCCATCCCCACAGACAGGCACAGGTTAAGTCAGCTCAGCAGACAGGTGCCGATGAAACCAGCGCAGCAGACTGGCGCAGGCTAAGCCAGACCAGCAGAAAGGCACAGGTGAAGCCAGCCCAGCAGACTTACACAGGTGAAACCAGCGCAGCAGACAGGCACAGGTGAAGACAGACCAGAAGAAAGGCACAGGTGAAGCCAGCCCAGGAAACAGACACAGGTGAAGCCAGCCCAGCACACAGCCACAGGTGAAATGAGCTCCGCAGACAGGCACAGGTGAAGCCAGTCCAGTGGACATACATAGGTGGAGTGAGCCTAGCAGACAGGCTCAGGTGAAGCTGGCCCAGCAAACAGGCACAAGTGAAACCAGCTCCTTGGAAATACACAAGTAAAGTGAGCCCCATAGACAGACATAGGTGAAGCCAGGCCAGGAGACAGGCACATGAGAAGTGAGCCCCACAAACAGGCATAGGTGAAGCCAGCCCTTCGGACAGGCTTCTGTGAAGATAGTTTATAATGCTCTACAAGTGACACCTTAGGGACCAAGCTGCACCCTACTGCTATGGTACCCTTTGGCCGACACCCATCTGAGGTTGCTTGTGTTCCCATTCAGAGGGGACCAGACCTGCCAGTTAGGGCTAGACTTTCGTTTGGAGCAGGTCCAAGGCGGATTTACATATGGCTGGTTCCTGCCCGAGGTGGCATTGTGGTCAAGCAAACCATGGACTGGAATGCAGCCTTGAGTAGTTAGCTGTGCTGAGATTAATTCAAGCAAACTGCCCATCACATATTAGGGAACTAACCCCCAAACTAGTTTTGATGTTCTTGGTAAGTCAAAGGGATTTCGAACTCACAATAGGCTTGGAAATCTGGAGGCCCTGATGCAGGCGTATATGTAATAAAATGCCCAGTGGTGACATCTACACCATCAAACTCCACTCACAAATAAAACGTTTCAAGGACATATGCAGCATCTGCATATACAACAAATGTTACTGTTCCCCCTGTGTTAGGGGCACCATTTTTGGTAAGACGTTGTGTAATTGCTGCCCTGTAATTTACTTCTATTGCAACAGGATCAGATTGCCCCATGTTTAGTGAACAGATTCAACAAAACTGAGATCCAAAATGAAGAAACCACAGATTGGGGAAATAATCTTTTATGAGTCAAGCTTGACAAATCTACAGAAAACAGTGGTTTTCTATGCATTTGTAATAATTTGTTTTAGATGTAATCATTGAAAACTACCTAAAGATTCAGATTATCCTTGCCGCCATGGGTGACAGAGTCGTACGACCTGGGCCCCTCTCCCACAGAGTTGCAGAGATTGGATTTCTAACCCCCTGGTGCAAGGACTTAATCAATGCACCAACAAGAATTAGAAATCCAGTTGGACGAAAAGCTTAGACAACCCACAGAACAGTACTGTGCAAGAACTATTTCCTGGTAATTGTTAGTTCCACAAGGTGAGTTCAGAAAAATAGTGGAACTCCAAACCTGTTTCCATACACGAATAACACTCTAAAAATTGCACAATGAAAAAAGATGTATTTTTTAATTATGATTAAAAATCTAAATCTAGTTTATAAAATGTGAATGGTAACTACACAGAATGAATAAAAATGAATGTACCTATCAATCAATCAATCAATCAAATAATTTGTAAAGCGCACTACTTACCCGCAAGCGTTTCAAGGCGCTGAGGGTGGGGAGAGGAGGGAGTGCTGTTGCTACTGGTCGAACAGCCATGTCTTGAGTCGTCTCCTGAAGGTTAGAAGGTCTTTGGTTTGTCGTAGGTTGAGGGGAGGGTGTTCCAGGTCTTGGCGGCGCGGTGGGAGACGGATCTGTCTCCGGCTGTGGTTCTACGGATGCGTGGGACGGTAGCCAGGGAGAGGTCTGCGGAGCGGAGTTTCCCGTTGGGTACGTAGAAGGAGAGTCGACTGTTGAGATAGGCTGGGCCGGTCTTGTGGAGTGCCTTTTGTGCGTGGATCAGGAGCTTGAAGGAGATTCTTTTGTCGAAGGGGAGCCAGTGCAGGTACCTCAGATGGGGGCTGGTGTGGTCGCGGCGCGGGACGTCGAGGATCAGGTGTGCAGAGGCATTCTGGATTCTTTGCAGTCTGTTGATGAGTTTGGTCGGGGCTCCGTCATAGAGGGCGTTTCCGTAGTCGAGTCTGCTGCTGACTAGGGCCTGGGTGACTGTTTTCCTTGTGTCTGTCGGGATCCATCTGTAGATCTTGCGGAGCTTACGGAGGGTGTTGAAGCAGGTGGAGGAGACAGCGTTGACTTGTTTGGTCATGGTGAGTTTCGAGTCGAGGATGACTCCCAGGTTGCGTGCGTGGTTGGTAGGTGCAGGGGGTGTCCCCAGTGATGCGGGCCACCAGGAGTCGTCCATGCTGAGGGGTTGGGCCCGAGGATGAGGATCTCCATCTTGTCTGTGTTCAGCTTAAGGCGGCTATCCTTCATCCAGTCGGCGACGGCCTTCATTCCCTGGTGGAGGTTGGATTTGGCGATGAGGGGGTCCTTGGTGAGGGAGAGGATCAGTTGCGTGTCGTTGGTGTAGGAGATTATGTTGGGGTTGTGATGTCGGGCGATGCGTGCGAGAGGCGCCATGTAGACGTTGAACAGCGTCGGGCTGAGGGAGGAACCCTGCGGGACACAGCAGATGATCTCGGAGGCTTTGGATCAGAACGGGGGGAGGCAGACTCTCTGGGTTCTGCTGGAGAGGAAGGATGAGGTCCAGTCCAGGGCCTTGTCTCGGATCCCTGCGTCGTGGAGTCGTGTGCGTAGTGTGCGGTGGCAGACGGTGTCGAAGGCGGCGGAGAGGTCCAGAAGGATGAGGGCCGCCGTCTCGCCGTTGTCCAGTAGGATCCTGATGTCGTCTGTGGCGGCGATGAGGGCGGTCTCGGTGCTGTGGTTGCTGCGGAATCCTGACTGGGAGGGGTCCAGGATGCTGTTTCCTTCAAGGTAGCGGGTGAGCTGGATGTTGACTATCTTCTCGATGATCTTAGCTGGGAACGGAAGCAGGGAGATGTGCCGGAAGTTTTTGAGTTTGCTCGGGTCCGCCTTGGGTTTCTTCAGTAGGGCGTTGATATTGGCGTGTTTCCAGCTCTCAGGGAAGGTCGCGGTCTCGAAAGAGAGGTTGATGATGTTGCGCAGGTGGGGTGCGATGGAGCTGCCGGCTTTGTTGAAGATGTGGTGTGGAGAAGGGTCAGACGGTGAGCCGGAGTGGATTGTGCCAATGGGCTTGATTGTGTCTTCGATGCTCCCGTTGGCCCAGGTTGTCAGGGGGTCGTGGTCGGTGGGGTGTGGTGGGTCCGGCGTGTTGGGGCCTGTTAGGGACGTCCGGGGGTTGATGCTGTCGTGGATGTCGGCGATCTTGTGGTGGAAGAAGGTGGCGAGGGAGTCGTACAGGGCTTGCGACGGCGGGATGTCGTTGACATTGGCGCTGGGGTTGGAGAGTTCCTAAGAATGTCATGCTCAGCAAAAACAGCATGAACATTTCTAATATGGTTATTGAGTTCTTAGCATCCTAACACCTTCAAGTTATTTCTAAGTACTGTGCTAATTGTAGATAAAGCAGTAAATAGCAAGACTGTTTTTGAGTCTTTTCTCAAGATGGATCACACAGCATATTTGTGTTTTTGTTATGAAATAGCAGGCCCGCTATTCACTATCACGGCTTGTTCAGGGCTCAAAAATAAACAGTGACAAGCTGAAGATCACTTTTCGCTGCCCCCGATGTTGCCTCCGACAGAGGCTGATTGCGCTGCAAAACGTAGTGACCTCTGGCATGATAGCACGAGCACAATGTCCATCTCTATTATCCATTACATGAGTTCTGATCCCCGATTTTCCCTCATATTATGTGAAAACTGCAGGACTTGAAGACACTAAGCTTTCAACAAGACTAAACAATCATGAAGCAAATGCTTAATTTTGATTATCATATTGATTATAGTTAACAGGCATTTTACACAATAAAGACATGTCATCTTAAAGAGTTAGCGGACATGATACAAACATTTCTATGTATGTCTTGAAAACTTAACAGTTTCTATGAACGAGACATTAAAGTCTAAGAACAGGCAAAAAATAGAAATAATAGAGCCTTATAAATCCTAATGATGGAATAGAAAATCTGGAATGGAACTTTTAACTGCGTTCACAACAGGATGTCACTCTGAAAATTCACATTCATATTCTGGTCTATGATCCTCTCCCTGATATGCAATCTAAGTGTCAGGGCCTGCCTCGGAGCTCTCCTCCATGATCTGAAGGTCCAGGAAGCAGCCATTCAAGGAGACACCATCTTTGTTGTTTATCTAAACCTTTCTCCCCGAAATGCTATATCCTAGATTTAATGCAGAGATACTTTTCAAAATTGATTCTGTGGGTGTGGTATGTTATGAAAGAATGTAATGTAAGGATGTGAGAGTGATAATGCAGTAAAGTGTGATAACAACAACATTTTCAATCCAAAAGGAATAAAAGCACTTATCTGTCTCCGCACTCCAATGCGAAGAAGTTCTCCAAAGATGTTAAAATGAAAAAAAATATATATATATAGTGAGGGAAGTAGGACTATTGCAGGCCGATAATACAGCCTGAGTGGGGATCAGTCTGAGCCTTCTTCTTCCCACAGGTGGGGCACTTTATGAAAGAGCGAAGGCATAATTTGACAGAAAAGAACACATTTCCTGTCAGAAAAAGGTTGTCAGTACTGCTAGTATCAAGAGATAGTATTTTGAAAATGTTTTAGAAAGATTTGTCTGTCAATTCTTGTCAAAAAAGGAGAGTTCAGTACTCCAGGATCCTAACAGTTTGAGCCAAAACTAACTGTCCTAACTGTCACCTGTGGGTCATGATGCGATAAGGGGATCCTGTGAGGTTCTTAAAGGCACAGTGCCAGTTTTTGTATGTGTCATTCTTTCAATGGCAGCCTATAGGTTAACAATGACTAATATTCCCTTACCTGTTCTTTTAAATAAAGGTTTATGGAAGACTTTCTATAGCAATTTTTTATTAATAACATGAATTTATTGTTTGCGTAACTGCAAACATGTAAACTACTGCGTTCAGGGTTGCAACATATAAGAAGAAGTGATTTTATCATCAATTGCAGTGAGCACTTATGCTTCTCTTCAAGGGAATCTTCAGCAAAGTCATTAGCATTGAATAGTCCCACCCACGTAGTGGGACCCTGAAGCACTCTTAAACATTTCAATATTATATGTTTACAATATTACGTGTATTACCTACTGGCGATCGCCAGTAGGTAGTTATAGTTAGGACCTATTTTCCATAGGAAATCCGCAACATTCTATTCCCAATAAGTCTGGTGCCGGTTGACGAATCTTCGCAAAATTTTCCAAACTTTTGGCCAGCTCCGGTCCGCTCCTATCCTGAAAGTTTTGTGGTGATTCGTCAAGTGGGGGCTGAGAAAAAGGGGGGGTCCCAAAACGCTTTTGTCCCCATGCAATTTCCCATAGGACCTGTTGACGCAGCTACAGCCCGAACTGCTGAATGGAATTACACGAAATTTGGCAGAAAGGTAGACCTTGGTTCAGAGTCATGCCTTTTGCTTAAATGGTGTAAACCCGTTCAGTAGTTCCTGAGAAAATCAAAAGTAAAATCACATATATATCTGGGCAGAGCCTAACCACACATCTCATCGTGAGATCTGATTGGCTGTCAGCACTTCATCCAAGAAGTGTTGGCAGCCATCTTGGGACCAATATACATGATAGCACCTCATTAAAAAGCATTGCAGTTAATAGAAGGTTTTAAGACTTTAGTTACATTATAAATCATTTGTTGATGGTACCATACTCATTTTAGGAATTGTGGTATGTTCTAAGGTGAGTTTACCATGTGAAAAAGCCTTCTGCTGGGATATCATGAATCATGTTTGAGAGAAAACTATTTTCACATGCTTTTCCCACAGAGGTTTGGAAGGTGATCTATAAGCTAAACTGAGAGCATATTTTCTGTAAATTCACATTATCTTTCTTAGTCATGTGAGAATAAAGTCTGACATTCTCAGTAAAACATGTACATCCAACAAGGGCAGAGACTGTCAGTTGATTCCTTTGTGTTCTACTGCAGCTTCCCAGGGTGTTCCAAAGAACAACTAGAGTGCAAACACTCCTACTTATGATAAACGTATGGCACAGGTGAAGCCATCTTGATTGGAATAAAGTGGTAACTCTTAAAACATTTAATTTAAAAAGGAACAAAATGAGGGGGTTCATTTTGCCATAGAATGTATGATTAGGGCTGCAGAAAGGAAAATTAGGGCACATTTTGAGAGACTTCTCAAATCCTCTTCTATTTCATTAAAGAATTCTGACATGCAGACTGAAACATGCACTTTCAATACCAGCAGCAGACTTCCCTGGTGAGCAGTAGCTTTACTACAGTGATCTAATGAGCAACTAGAGTGCTAACATTCTGAATTTATGGCAAATGTGTGACACATCTGAATGCCTTCTTCATTGAATCAAAGTAAAAAACTGACAGTATGCCTACTGAGGAGACTGTAGTAAATGAGGAAATTAGGAAACTTCATAACAAGTCTCCCAAGATGGCCACCAGAGACAAAAGAGCCCAAATGTAGCACAAATATCACCAAGATGTAGCCCAAGTATAGCCCAATGACAGAAATTCCAGAGTGTTTTAAAGAACAACTAGAGCGCTAACAGTCTTATTTATGACAAAAGTATGGCACACCTGAAGCCATCTTGATTGGAATAAAGTGGTAACACTTAAAACATTTAATTTGCAAAGGAACAAAATGAGGGGGTTCATTTTGCCATAGAAATTATGATTAGTGCTGCAGAAAGAAAAATTAGGGCACATTTTGACTTCTCAAATCCTCTTCTATTTCATTAAAAAGTTCTGACATGCAGACTGAAACATGCACTTTGAATACCAGCAGCAGACTTCCCTGGTGAGCAGTAGCTTTACTACAGTGATCTAAAATTCAGAATTTATGGCAAATGTGTCACATCTGAATGCCTTCTTGATGGAACCAAAGTAAACAAGCATTGAAAAATGCAATAGGTCTCGCCCTCGTTTAAGTTAAAGCCAATTTTTAGCTTTGCTTTTATAAGTGTTTTTCAAAATTTCATGTACATAACATGTATATATGTATATGTATGCATGCATTTATATTTGTATTTATATAGATATGCAGATTATATATATGTTTATATATGTATGTATATATATATACACATACATATATATAAATGCATATGCATATATGTGCATATGTGTCCGTGTAGAGAGAGGTAGAGAGAGGTAGAGAGGTAGAGGTGTAAAGGTAGAGACGTAGAGGTAGAGAGGTAGAGGTAGAGAGGTAGAGAGTAGTAGAGAGAGAGGTAGAGAGAGGTAGAGAGGTAGAGAGTAGAGGATGAGTAATAGAGAGTAGAGAGTAGAAAGAGAGAGAGTAGTAGAGAGTAGTAGAGAGAGTAGCAGAGAGTGAGTAGGAGAGAGTAGTAGAGTGAGTAGTAGAGAGTGAGTAGTAGAGAGTAGTAGAGAGTGAGATGTAGAGAGTAGTAGAGAGTAGTAAAGAGTGAGTAGTAGAGTGAGTAGTAGAGAGTAGTAGAGAGTGAGTAGTAGAGAGTAGTAGAGAGTGAGTATTAGAGAGTGAGTAGTAGAGAGTAGTAGAGAGTGAGTAGTGGAGACTGAGTAGCAGAGAGAGAGTAGTAGAGAATGAGTAGTAGAGTGAGTAGTAGAGAGTAGTAGAGAGAGAGTAGTAGAGAGTGAGTAGTAGAGAGTAGTAGCGAGTGAGTAGTAGAGAGTGAGTAGTAGAGAGTGATTAGTAGAGAGTAGTGGAGTAGTAGAGAGTGAGTAGTAGAGAGTAGTAGAGAGTGAGTAGTAGAGAGAGTAGTAGAGAATAGTAGAGAGTGGGTAGTGGAGAGTGAGTAGTGGAGAGTGAGTAGTAGAGTAGTAGAGAGTGAGTAGTAGAGAGTGAGTAGTAGAGAGAGAGTAGTAGAGAGTAGTAGAGTGAGTAGTAGAGAGTGAGTAGTAGAGAGAGAGAGTAGTAGAGAGTAGTAGAGAGTGAGTAGTAGAGTAGTAGAGAGTGAGTGGTAGAGAGTAGTAGAGAGTAGTAGAGTGAGTAGTAGAGAGTAGTAGAGAGTGAGTAGTAGAGAGAGTAGTAGAGTGAGTAGTTGAGAGTGAGTAGTAGATAGTAGTAGAGAGTAGTAGAGTAGTAGAGAGTGAGTAGTAGAGAGTGAGTAGTAGAGAGTAGTAGAGTGAGTAGTAGAGAGGGAGTATTAGAGAGAGAGTAGTAGAGAGTGAGTAGTAGAGAGTTAGTGGTAGAGAGTAGTAGAGAGCAGTAGAGTAAGTAGTAGAGAGTAGTAGAGAGTGAGTAGTAGAGAGTGAGTAGTAGAGAGAAGTAGTAGAGAGTAGTAGAGAGAGAGTAGTAGAGAATGAGTAGTAGAAAGTAGTAGCGAGTGAGTAGTAGAGAGTGAGTAGTTTAATTTAAAAGGAACACAATGAGGAGGTTCATTTTGCCATAGAAATTATGATTAGTGCGGAAAAAAGAAAATTAGGGCACATTTTGAGTGACTTCTCAAATCCTCTTCTATTTCATTAACAAAATTCTGACATGCAGACTGAAACATGCAATTTCAATACCAGCAGCATACTTCCCTGGTGAGCAGTAGGTTTACTACAGTGATCTAATAAGCAACTAGAGTGCTAACATTCTGAATTTATGGCAAATGTGTGCCACATCTGAATGCCTTCTTGATGGAATGAAAGTAAAACACCTGAAAGCATTTCCTACTGAGGAGACTGTTGTAAATGAGGAAACTAGGAAACTTCAAAACAAATAAGTCTCCCACGATGGCCACCAGAGACAAAAGAGCCCAAATATCACCAATATGTAGCCCAATTATAGCCCAATGACAGAATGTCCTAGAGTGTTTTAAAGAACAACTAGAGCGCTAACAGTCTTACTTATGACAAAAGTATGGCACACCTGATGCCATCTTGATTGGAATAAAGTGGTAACACTTAAAACATTTAATTTGCAAAGGAACAAAATGAGGGGGTTCATTTTGCCATAGAAATTATGATTAGTGCTGCAGAAAGAAAGATTAGGGCCCATTTTGACTTCTCAAATCCTCTTCAATTTCATTAAAAAAATTCTGACATGCAGACTGAAACATGTACTTTGAATACCAGCAGCAGACTTCCCTGGTGAGCAGTAGCTTTACTACAGTGATCTAATGAGCAACTAGAGTGCTACCATTCAGAATTTATGGAAAATGTGTGACACATCTGAATGCCTTCTTGATGGAATCAAAGTAAACAAGCATTGAAAATGCAATAGGTCTCGCCCTCTTTTAAGTTAAAGCAATTCTGTTTGTAATTAGGTTGCTTTTTAGCTTTGCTTGTATTAGAGTTTTTCAAACTTTCATGTACATACCATGTATATGTATGCATATATGTATATGTATATGTTTGCATGCATTTATATTTATATAGATATGCAGATATTTATATGTTTATATATGTATATATACACACACATACATATTTATAAATGCATATGGATATATATATGCATATATATATATGTGCATATGTGTGCATGTACAGAGAGGTGTATAGGTAGAGGTGTATAGGTAGAGGTGTATAGGTAGAGGTGTATAGGTAGAGGTGTAGAGGTAGAGAGGTCGAGGTTGAGAGGTAGAGAGTAGTAGAGAGAGAGGTAGAGAGAGGTAGAGAGGTAGAGAGTAGAGAGCGAGTAATAGAGAGTAGAGAGTGAGTAGTAGAGAGTAGTAGAGAGTAGTAGAGAAAGTATCAGATAGTGAGTAGTAGAGAGTAGTAGAGTGAGTAGTAGAGAGTAGTAGAGAGTGAGTATTAGAGAGTGAGTAGTAGAGAGTAGTAGAGAGTGAGTAGTAGAGTGAGTAGTAGAGAGTAGTAGAGAGTGAGTAGTTGAGAGTAGTAGAGAGTGAGTAGTAGAGAGTAGTAGAGAGTGAGTAGCAGAGAGAGAGTATTAGAGAGTAGTAGAGAGTGAGTAGCAGAGTGAGTAGTAGAGAGTAGTAGAGAGTGAGTAGTAGAGAGTAGTAGAGAGTGAGTAGTAGAGAGTGAGTAGTAGAGAGAGAGTAGTAGAGAGAAGTAGAGTAGTAGAGAGTGAGTAGTAGAGAGTAGTGGAGTAGTAGAGAGTGAGTAGTAGAGAGTAGTAGAGAGTGAGTAGCAGAGTGAGTACTAGAGAGTAGTAGGGAGTAAGTAGCAGAGAGCAAGTAGTAGAGAGTGTGTAGTAGAGAGTGAGTAGCAGAGAGTGAGTAGTAGAGAGAGAGTAGTAGAGAGTGAGAAGTAGAGAGAGTAATAGAGTAGTAGAGAGTGAGTAGTAGAGTGAGTAGTAGAGAGTAGTTGAGAGCGAGTAGTAGAGAATGAGTAGTGGAGAGTGAGCAGTAGAGAGTAGTTGAGAGTGAGTAGTACAGAGTGAGTAGTATAGAGTGAGTAGTAGAGAGTAGTAGAGAGTGAGCAGTAGAGAGTAGTAGAGTGAGTAGTAGAGAGTGAGTAGTAGAGAGAGAGTAGTAGAGAGTGAGTAGTAGAGTAGTAGAGAGTGAGTGATAGATAGTAGGAGAGAGTAGTAGAGTGAGTAGTAGAGAATAGTAGAGAGTGAGTAGTAGAGCGAGTAGTAGAGAGAAGTAGAGTAGTAGAGAGTGAGTAGGAGAGAGTGAGTAGCAGAGAGAGTAGTAGAGAGTAGTAGAGAGTGAGTAGTAGAGAGTGAGTAGTAGAGAGTAGTAGAGAGCGAGTAGTAGAGTGTGAGTAGTGGAGAGTGAGTAGTAGAGAGCGAGTAGTAGAGAGTGAGTAGTAGAGAGTGAATAGTAGAGAGTGAGTAGTAGAGAGAGAGTAGTAGAGAGTGAGTAGTAGAGAGTAGTAGAGTGAGTAGTAGAGAGTGAGTAGTAGAGAGTAGTAGAGAGAGAGTAGTAGAGAGTGAGTAGTAGAGAGAGAGTAGTAGAGTAGTAGAGAGTGAGTGGTAGAGAGCAGCAGAGAGTAGTAGAGTGAGTAGTAGAGAGTAGTAGAGAGTGAGTAGTAGAGAGTGAATAGTAGAGAGTAGTAGTAGAGAGTAGTAGAGAGAGAGTAGTAGAGAGTGTAGTAGAGAGTGAGTAGTAGAGAGTAGTAGCGAGTGAGTAGTAGAGAGTAGTAGAGAGTGAGTAGTAGAGTAGTAGAGAGTGAGTGGTAGGGAGTAGTAGAAAGTAGTAGAGTGAGTAGTAGAGAGTGAGTAGTAGAGAGTGAATAGTAGAGAGTAGTAGAGAGTGAGTAGTAGAGTAGTAGAGATTAGTAGAGAGTGAGTAGTAGAGAGAGAGTAGTAGAGAGTTGTAGAGAGTCAGTAGTAGAGTAGTAGAGAGTAGTCAGTCAGTGTCAGTCAGTGTCAGTCAGTGTCAGTCAGTCAGTGTCAGTCAGTCAGTCAGTGTCAGTCAATCTGTGTCAGTCAGTGTCAGTCAATCAGTGTCAGTCAGTCAGTGTCCGTCAATCAGTGTCAGTTAGTGTCAATCAGTGTCAGTCAGTGTCAGTCAGTCAGTGTCAGTCAGTCAGTGTCAGTCAATCAGTGTCAGTCAGTGTCAGTGTCAGTCAATCTGTGTCAGTCAGTCAGTGTCAGCTAGAGCAGCTCTGCTGACCTGGTTCTCTGGCTCTAAAGCAGCTCTGCTGACCTGGTTCTCTCTCTCTCTAAAGCAGCTCTGCTGACCTGGTTTCTCTGGCTCTACAGCAGGTCTGCTGACCTGGTTCTCTGGTTCTAGAGCAGCTCTGCTGACCTAGTTCTTATGCTACAGAGCAGCTCTGCTGATCTAGTTCTCTGGCTCTACAACAGCTCTGCTGACCTGGTTCTCTGGCTCTAAAGCAGCTCCGCTGACCCAGTTCTATGGCTCTGAAGCAGTTCTGCTGACATGGTTCTCTGGCTCTAGAGCAGCTCTGCAGACCTGGTTCTCTCCCTCTAAAGCAGCTCTACTGACCTGGTTTCTCTGGCTCTGCAGCAGCTCTGCAGACCTGGTTCTCTGGTTCTAGAGCAGCTCTGTTGACCTGGTTCTTAGGCTCTAGAGCAGCTCTACTGACCTGGTTCTCTGGCTCTAAAGCAGCTCTGCTGACCTGGTTCTATGGTTCTAAAGCAGCTCTGCTGATTTGGTTCTCTGGCTCTAGAGTAGCTCTGCTGACCTGGTTCTCTGACTCTAAAGCAGCTCTGCTAACCTGGTTCTCTGGCTCTAAAGCAGCTCTGCTGGCCTGGTTCTCCGGCTCTAAAGCAGCTCTGCTGACCTGGTTGTCTCCCTCTAAAGCAGCTCTGCTGACCTGGATTCTCTGGCTCTACAGCAGCTCTGCTGACATGGGTTCTCTGGCTCTAGAGCAGCTCTGCTGACCTAGTTCTTAGGCTCTAGAGCAGCTCTGCTGACCTGGTTCTCTGGCTCTACAGCAGCTCTGCTGACCTGGTTTTCTGCACTCACGATGCACGCACCCGACTTCGCGAAAATATATTTAAAAATAATATAAGTTTATTATAAGTACAAATATATTATTTTGATGAATATCTTACATAATCTCTTGCCTTAATATGTATATTAAAGACACATACATATCATTTTGGAACATACATTTTTTTTGCGGGAGTCGCGCACCCAGCGCGCCCCAGCACGTATGTGATGTCACGCAGGACCCGCAACCGCGCAAACATCTCGTACCGTAATGCGCATGTGTCGCAAATGCACGGGAGCAGGAGTCGCAGATATTAAATGTATATGATGTAACTGAAAAACACGCAGCCGTCGCACACCATACGTGGATCCTTCATGACTTTTCTAAAATGGCGGCTAGAATGCGCGCACCCACCGTGATGTGTACACTTTGAGTGCGCGACTCCGAAAAAAATTGGATTTTATTTTTAAAGAAAATAATATAAATATATCAAAATAAAAAATGAAAACAAGAAAAATAATCAATATTTCAGTTTTAATAAAAATTATTTTTTTGTGTAATTTTCTGAAAAATATATGTTATTTAATGAATAAAATATTTATAAATAAACAGTTAAAAAAACTGTAGAAAATCAGTACAAAAAATAGATATAACTACTATCACACTTAAAAGTTAGCATTTAAAAAACCTTTGAAATTCACTGAAAAAAAACATAGGTTTCAGAGACGTTATAGTTAGAAATTAGCATTTAAAAAACCTTAGAAATTCACAGAAAAAACCATAGGTTTCAGGGGTGTTATAGTTAGCTGCCCATTTCACTCACACAAAACCATAGAAATTCCTCCGTTATAGTTAGTTCTGCTAACTATAACTCACGCGCCCGCAATGCACTGCTTATGATGTCACATATTGCAACATTCATGACATGGTCAGTGACGTCACTGATGACATCACTGATGACATCTCAAATGACATCACTGATGACATCATCCACTTGACAATCTGATACACCGCATCATACACTAGTATAACCTTTCATCACTCACTGTAAAATACAGAGTACCATACTTGAAACCATTGACACACCAATACCAGTTACTACATACCCACTCACTGATTCCTAAGTCTACACACACAACTACCCATTCAACAACAGAATCATCTATACATGCAGTCATTAATTAATAGAACACTATCAAATGTACTTATACACATATATAGACATTGACACATCTGCAGTCATCTTAGTCGGTTATGCAGTCATCCTACTCACTCATGAAAAAAATGTATCGCACTTAAATTTACTCACACAATTATCCAACAACACCTCAGTTATTCAAACACATAGTAACTCATTGTTAATATGTTAAAAAAGCACCATTACAATTATACACTCATTCATATAGTTACTTTCACAATCACTGACTCTTACACATACTTATTTATATACACCAACTCTCACATACAATGCCTTTTATTTTTTTACTTTGTTGAAGATGTACAACTAACACATATATTTGCTCACCAACACACAAATAAATACACTCAGTCACCCAAACAACTGTTTCCACATGCACTCTTAAACCCATACACCTAGTCAATCAACCATTCACACATCTATGCATAGAGTTACACACACCCCATCCAACCACACACAAACTCAGTGTCCCATACAAATACTCACCCAACTAATCAGTAACTAATATACACACTCATGTAGTTAGTGACCAACTGATGCAGCATGTTATACAACAACAGAGACAGTGCTGCACACATTCACATAGTTTAGTTACTAATCCATGTATTAAGTGGGACACTTTTAATTACTCACTTAAAAAGACAGTCAGACAGCTACTAAATCCTCCATCTAGACAGTTATATATCCACTCAATCTTCAATACAGATTGGTATATATATAATACATATTTAAATTTCAATCTAAACCACATTTAGTGGATGATGTCATCAGTGATGTCATCAGTGATGTCATTTGAGATGTCATCAGTGATGTCATCAGTGATGTCACTGACCATGTCATGAATGATGCAATATGTGACATCATCAGCAGTGCATTGCAACGCGTGAGTTATAGTTAGCAGAACTAACTATAACGGAGGAATTTCTATGGGTTTGTATGAGTGAAATGGGCAGCTAACTATAACACCCCGAAACCTATGTTTTTTTCTGTGAATATATATATATATATATATATATATATATATATATATGTATATTAGGCCTGGGCGGTAAATTCCGTTCCGGAAACCGGGTAATTTCGCGTTCGGCGGAGAACGCGAAATTGCCCAAAATTCTGCTTTCCGCGACTTCGCGAAATTTTTTGCTTGTTCGCGTTCTCAAAATGCGTGTTCGCGATATATTTATCCCCGAGCACGCAAACAGCAATTGTGAACAGGAAAAAAGCATCGCGAACAAGCAATTCCGCGTGTTCGCGGAATTTTTGCGTGTTCGCGGAGATTTTTTACCGTTTCGCGGAGATTTGCGTAACGCGATTACGCAAATTCCGCCCACCCCTAATGTATATATATATATATATATGATAACCAAAATCCTGGAACGATCCTTGATACGATCTAAAAGCAGGTACGGACCACAGCGTAGAAAATAATTCTTTTATTTTACTGCAGATTAAAGTGCAAGTGCATAGTGCATAATTATATCAAGCGAGTGCTCAGCCTGACGCGTTTCGACTGTCCCACGGCAGTCTTGATCACATGACGCGCTGGACCAATCAGTGAGTAAATATAAGGTGACTAATCAAAGACACGCTTAGATTTTACCAAAACAATTGCGGTTCAAACATAAACATAGGACTGTGAGTTAATACAGATAATAATACTTTCTCAATCAATTTTGCATTTGTTATACATTAAAAAGTGAAAACTTCATTGTTCGTTGATAGTTGTATAAAATTGGATGTCAATAAGAACCTAGTGTTCCTTTACGATATTTCACAACTAAAGAGCATCAAATATGCAAAAAACAACTTATAATATATCTCCAACTATAAATTTTAGCACAGTGCATATACGTTGAGATATACTAATTGCAAAATTACTTGTATAAGAATCAACCTGAATTAATTTAACCTATTTCACATACCCATAGAACCGATTGGCGCATCTTGCGGTTATTCTAAAAAATTGTGCAAAATAGTGCAAAAAAAGTGCTAATACTAAAGTGCATAATCATAACTGACTTATATATACATAAATAATAACTTAAATTCCATTGCAGCATATGATAGATGTTACAAATGTTTTCTGATGTTTCAATTACTTGAAGATATAATGTTCATACAAGTATACACGTCCCCATCTTCAGAACTGTTCTGGTTTATAGCATCTAATGAGACAAGAAAATTGTATATTGTATAATGGAGTTAAAACAGACCTAAGATGTTATACTTCTACTATGTCTCATAATAAAATATGGGCCTAAATAAAACCATATATTTTATAGCAGCCAATGAATCACAAAGTGCACAAATTTGATAAAATGATGTCTAAAAAATTGGTAAAATCCAAGGACCCAAAACCGACAATAATTCCCACAAAAACCAGATAAAACCTAGAAAACCAGATAAAACCTAGCAAAAGTAGGAATAAAAAGCCAGTCTAAAAGCAACCCGAGACTTCACCAAACAATCAAAATCACCAAAATTATTCATTAAAAAAGTTATTCATTATAAAAAGTTGTGCAAATCTTCATTGTTATTAAGACCATTTGGCATTTTAGTATCTAGTAACATAACAAATTCAGACTCCACTTGTCTCAGCCTTTTTTCTCTATTACCCCCTCTAATGTTTTTGGGTATTGCGCTGATAACATAGTAGCTGAGGTCATTTAGGTTATTGTTGTGTACTAATTTGAGATGTCGCGCTACAGGATAGGTAGGATCGGAATTGACCACTGCTCTAAGATGTTGTAAAATATATATATATATTTATATATGTATATATATATATATGTTTAAATTCAAATTCAAATTCAAAATTAGCTTTATTCAATTTTAGACATTTAAAATCATAAAAGCACAGACATAGAATAAAAACTGATAAAATATGTTAAAAGACATTGGTCTATCACATTGTGCAAAAAGTGCATTCAAGTAAGTCAGGCTATACGAAGACCCTTTCCAAACAGCAGCAATCACGAATAGGTTTTAGGCATTTAAGCTTTTTCTAATTCTCATAATATTTTTCAAAAAACCATCCATAGTACATACTAAAAAGGTACTATCTAAAAATTGTAGGTGTAAAAACGCTGGTCTACATTGTCTCCAGCCAGCCCGTTTTAACAAAGAGAGAATCCATCTTCTTCTTTCTTTTTCATAAATTTTACAAAACAAGATCACATGAAGAGGATACATTATCACAGTCTCTCCCGGTGGGGCCCGATGATGAAGCATGTCACCAACCAGGTTGGTGAGTGAGGGCTTTATTAAGAAACCTAGTTGGATTCTACAGTTGTGCTCTATCAACAAACTCAAGGCACACTCTTTCTTTGATTTGATTATATTTACCTTGGGGGACTGAGAGTGGCCCTTACTTTTTGTTCTTCCCTCACTCTCTTGTTGTTTTCAGCAGAGTACATTATCACAGGGGAAAGGAGGAAGTTACACTATCACAGGGGCAATATATATAGAGATAAGATTTGGAGCTCTTCTATAGGTGATATTGGGATGATTTCCTATCAGGCCTGATACAGTAGGCTCCAGTTTTAAAATGCCCCAATGTTTTTTCATGAGTCTTGTCAGTTGATTTGTTTCTGTCATGTATGTTGTTATCAGCCTGATGGTTGGTGTATCTTCCATTTTTGTTTTGATGGGATTGTTCAAAATCTCAGTTCGATCATTTGTTTTTGCTCTTTCTAAACTTTTTTCAACTACTTTTGTTGGTTAGTTTCTCTTTTTGAATCTTGCTTGGGCTGCTGTACTATGATTTTCAAATTCATCGTTTGAAGAGCAATTTCTTTGTAGGCGTAAGAATTCCCCGTACGGTATATTCCATATTTGATTTGTACGGTGGAAACTGTTGGCATGGAGAACTGCATTTGTGGCTGTCGATTTGCAGTATAGTGTACTTTGTAAGGTGTTTCCATCTACATAGATTTCAGTGTCCATAAATGTTATTTTGGTAGAACTGATTTTGTATGTGAATTTTAAGTTAGCTTTGTTGTTATTCAATATGTGAAAAAAGCAGCAAAATCTTCTTCTGACCCCTCCAAGCAATAAACAAGTTGTCGATAAACCTGAGCCATAGAATGATTTTATCAACGTATACATCATTTTCAGACTTCCAGGCAATTTTCTGTTCGAACCATCCCATGACCATATTGGCAAAGTTTGGAGAAAATGAAAAGCCCATGGCTGTTCCTTTGATTTATATATATTTATATATATATATATTTATATATATATATACTACACATACACCTACAGAAACACACACACACATATATATATATTTATATATATATATTACGAAGACTCCAAATCACAGTCCGGAAGGAGCCGGCACACTCGTTTCAGCCAAGGAGATTTATTCAGCAATAACAACGCGTTTCAGCCGCACAGGCCTTTGTCGAGTACGCACACCACAAGCAGATGGTTCCATAACCGTCAATTGCATTTCGAGAATTTCTGTTGCCTAACGCATTTCGAAGCATCAAGGCTTCTTCTTCAGAGGCAGTACTGGAAGTTTTACGGTGCTATTGATGTACTGCTTTTGAATTGATTCCTCATCACTGATTGGTCTGTAGTAGACTTCCTTTAGTAGGTAAGTTCCCAGTGCATGCTGGATTTCGTAGTACGCCAACATTTTCATTATTACTCACAGTGAGTCCAGTAAAACGTCCAGCACTGCCTCTGAAGAAGAAGCCTTGATGCTTCAAAACGCGTTAGGCAACAGAAATGAAAATAAAGGTCCTCGGAACCATCTACTTGTGGTGTGCGTTCTTGCTGCAGAGTGATTGGACAAGTAATATATCTATATCTATATCTATATCTATCTATCTATATATATCTATATATATATATATATATATATATATATATACATTACCTACTGGCGGTCGCCAGTAGGTAGTTTTAGTTAGGACCTAGTTACCATCGGAAAATGGCAACATTCTATTCGCAATAACTTTGACGCCGATTGATAAATCTTCGCAAAATTTTCAAAATTAATTCCTTGTTGAGATCAGCTTCTATGTTGAAAGCTGGGGGTGATTCGTCAAGGGAGGGCCGAGAAAAAAGGGGGGTCCCAAAACGTGTTTTCTCCATGTTAATTTCCATAGGAAACTTTAGACAAGGCTACAGGTCGAACAGGTGAACGGAATTACCACAAATTTGGGAGGGAGAACGGTCTTGGTCTAGAAAGCACGCTTTTGTTTATTTGATGTAAATCTGTTCAGTAGTTTTTGAGTAGTATCGAAATTTACAGATATCGATATTTGGAAATTCTGCCATCTGATTGGCTAAGGCGTTACGAGCACGAGCTTGTTGCTGATTGGCTGCGAGCGGTGCGAGCGGTTGCAACTAGGAAGTGTTGGCCGCCATTTTGTGATTCCGTTGAAGTGAGTAAGGTGAAAAAAGGGGGAAAAAAGGGTGGAAAAAGTGGGAAATAGGAGGGTAGGAGCACTGTAACCTCTGTGGGGTGTTTAGGGTGTGCTATAGAGGGGGTGCAAAGCGAAGTATTTACCCCTACCAGTGTGTAAGTGGTGGGCTACGGAAATTAAGTGAGGTATTGGGTAGAGTCTGATGCGGGTAAGGTGAACTGGTGCAGGACTCGGGGATTAAAGCGTGAGCCCAAATTGTGTCTCTTATGCTGTGAAGTCATGTGCCATGGCCGCTGCACTACAGTTGTGGAAGTAGTGTCCGGATGTGTTTATAACTGCTAGGACGAACTACTGACCCATACTGGTATGAAAGTCCTGGGGTACGGAATATATGTGAGGTATTGTCTAGAGCCCAAACTGTGTGTCATATTCTGTGAAGTCATGTGCTCTGGCCGCTGTGCCACATCTGTGCAAGTAGTGTCAGCATGTAGTTATAGGTACTTGGATGAACTGTTGTTTAGAACATTGTAGCTTGTGTATGGTGCTTAGGTGGTGTTGTATAGGGAGTGCGAAGGTAAATCAATATGGTATTTGTAGAGCGCAAACTACTCACCCCATGGGTGAGTAGAGATGGGGATCAAAGCGAGAGGTCTGTGCTGCAAAGTGAGAATGTCTGGCCGTTGTGCCACAGCTATGTGGAGAATACATTTTTGCGAGGGTACGGGAGTTGGCGTTATATGGCCCTAAAATAGGAGGCCTAAGTTGTAAGTTATAGGGTGGCTCTAAAAAGAGCCCTTGTGTTCATTAGTTGGAGCTACATAGAAGTGCGGATGCACATCTTCAAATTATTCAGGAAAACTCGATTTCCCTGATCTGTGAAGTGTACTCCATCACTTCTGTATATATCCGCCATATCAAAACGTATGTTGTTGTCATATATGGACCCCATTTTGTGGTCTCTGAGGTATGCAGAGACAGCTTTGTTGACTTTTTCCTCGAATTTTCAATCTGAGGACAAATTTTTTTTTTTTTTTTATTCACATTTTGGAAATGCAATCAACATTTCAACATACAAAACCAAAACAAATAGGCCTTGGTACAATATCATCCGGCTTCTAGGACCATCCCAGCTCCCCTCAGGCAGTGTCTTTATGGCATTAAGCAGCCATACCATCCCTCTGCAGTCCAACATTATCACACAATCTGATGCATTTGTAAATAGTCAATTAAGTACACCCAGTAATCTCGGGGTCTCGACCCACCCGGAAGCTCTTCCTCATAGGTTTTGACAGTGTCCTTACAGAAGGTTAAATCTTTGATCCATAGCTTAATAGAGGGTGCAAGTCTACTGTTCCAGCATAGCGACACTCGCCGTTTGGCCATCAGAAGTGCAATCACAGCAAATTTACGTTTCATAGAGCGCAGGTCAGGCAATATCCCCAACAAACAAATTTTTTCTGAACATACCAGTTCTATTCCCACCATTTCGCCTATCATTTCCACCACTTTTACCCAATAAGCCACAACCTCCTTGCACCGCCAAGCCAGATGGCAGAAGTCTGCCTCCACCTCCCCACACCTACAGCAGCGCGAGTCCTCCCTTAATCCATACTTGCAAAGTCTAGCCGGCGTATAATAGGTCTGGTGCAGATATTTGTAATGTAGCATTCTTAGATTACCATTAGGCGTCAGCATTTCAGTCAGTGAACAGGCTATCTCCCATTCTTCCAGTGTCAGTTGGTCCTCTAGTACGCTATTCCATTTGTCCAATGACTTCTGCGTATTTCCCGCAATATCTTCTTGCAATTTACTATAAAGTCTCGACACCAGTTTAGTGGCAGTGGGTGTGATTAGCATAAGCTGCAACGCCAGCATTTGTGGTGGCTCCTCAGGGAACGAAGGATAGAGCACCCTCATGGCATTTTGCAATCTGTAATATGTAAACCTAAACAGCAATGTTTGATTACTAATATAGGTAAGATCGCTTAGTGTCTGAAATGTTCCATTAGGAAACAAATCCCCCATTGTGGCCAAGCCTACCTGCCGCAGCAGCCCCATCCATACCTCCTCCTGCGTCACTGATAATTCTGGATGGCGTAAAAGGGGCAATCCTGGCGCGTACAATGGCAGTTTATCCGCTTTCCTCCCCATTACCCGCCACGCCCTATTCGTCGTATCAATTGTATTGATGTCACGCTTATGCAGCGGAGCGCGCTTATGTGGAAGTATTGCCGTTAGCGGAATGGGAGCCGCATCACCCTCCTCCACCGCCGTGTGTGTTAGGAACGGTACAGGATGGTACCAGTAGTGTGCAAACTGCGCCTGTGCGCATAAATAATATAACAGAAAATCCGGCACTCTAAACCCACCTTTCGCATACGGTAGCGTCAGTGCCCTCAGTTCAATCCTAGCGTGTTTACCCGCCCAAATCAATCTTAGTACCATCGCTGTTATTCTACAGAACACTTCGGCTGGTGGTTGTATCGGTATATTATTAAATAAATACAGCAGTTTGGGTAATACGACCATCTTAACAATGGCCAGCCTATCTGCTAACGAGAGGGGCAGTTGTATCCATCTATCTATTTTCCCTTCCAGCGTTCCCACCGCCCTGCCATAGTTCGTTCGGATCACCACCTCCGGGTCCCTATGATACCACACTCCCAGATATCGCACCGGGTCCGTTTGCCACTCAATTGGGTAGTCCAGCTGATGCGGCAGTGTAGTGTCCGATAAAGGAACAATGACCGATTTCGCCCAATTAATGCTTATCCCGGACGTTTGTGCAAATCAAACATACTCCCTTAGCAATGCATTTAAATTCACTTCGGGATCGCGCACATACAGCAGCATATCGTCCGCATATAGCGAGATGTGGAGCGGCCGCTGAGGGAACTGCAGCGCCGAATAGTGATGCTTCTGCCGCACTCTACATGCCAACGGCTCCATCGCCAGTGCGAATAGCAATGGGGACAGTGGGCAGCCCCGTCACGTCCCCCTGCGTATAGGTATCGGGTCAGACACATATCTATTTACTCTCACTCGCGCCATCGGGGCCGTGTACAGCAGCTGTATCCACTGCAGATCGCAGCGGAAATCCCATCCGCCGCAGCACCTTGTGCAAATACGGCCATTCCAGGGAATCGAATGCCTTTGCAGCGTCCAGGAGGACCGCAGCCGCTTTAGTCGTCGGCTGCAAATAGTGTGACAACGCAAATAGGGTGCGTGTGTTGTGCGTGGTGGATCTGGTGGGGATAAATCCCGACTGATCCGGTAGAATCAATCGGGTCATTAGCGGCTGTAGCCGTTTCGCCAATAGTTTGGCCAGAATCTTCACGTCAACATTAATGAGGGATAGTGGCCTGTATGATTCGCAGTATTCAGGATCCTTGTTTGGCTTTAATAATGCAATGATAAGCGCTTCACGCAGCGTGGGCGGCAACTGCCTCTGGTCATGCGCAGTTCCGTACATCTCCACCAGGTGTGGAGCTATTTGGTCAAGGAATGCCTTGTAGAATTCACCCGTGAACCCATCAGGGCCCGGTGTCTTCCCGTTGGGGAGAGTTTTAATCACCTCCGCCACCTTCTCCACTGTAATGGGTTCCGCCAGATACTCTCTGTGCGCATCCGATAGCCAGGCTATCGCCACCTCCTCCAGATAGTTCCCTATCTCCTCTTCCGACGCTGTCTGCTGTGTCTCGTATAGCTTACCATATGTGGCTCTGAATTCCCTCAGAATATTCTGTGTCCCATACTGCATGTCCCCTTTCTCATCATGCACCCCGCGCACTATCTGTGGTGTTTTCCCTGCACATATTTTGGCCGCCAGCGCTCTACCCGGCCTACCACCCTCGCCATAATTCCTGGCCCTTTGCCGTTTCGATATATATTTTAGTTCGTCCTCTGCCAGTGTTTGGTATTCAGTTATGTTGCGTCGTATATCGGCCAGTAGTGTCGTGTTTTGTGTACATTCGTATTCTCTCTCTAACTCGCGGATTTTCTTCTCACGGGATGCCAATTGTTGGCGAATATCTTTCAGTATGCCCGCACTTGTACCAATGCAGATCCCCCTAATGGTAGCCTTAAACGCCTCCCATAGCAACCCAGGGTCCTCCGTGGTTGGCGCATTTAGTACAAAGTACTTCGTCACGGCCTTGCCTATTGCGTCTTCAAATAAAGGGTCAGTTAGTGCTCTAGCATTAAATCTCCAACTAAATGGGGGGGGTGTGTAATTCGGCAGCTCAATGGTGAGTTTTACCGGATTGTGATCCGAAAGGGTCCTAGGTAAGTGGCATACGGATCTCGTCCACAGGAGCACCGCCTCATTTCCCAACCAGTAATCTATCCTGGACCAGCTACTACTAATCGCCGTCGTATGCGTCGCCTCTCTACTCTCCCGGTTCCTGGCTCTCCAGATATCCTCAAGTTCCCTATCAGCCATTAAAGCCAGCAATTTCCTCCTGGCCCTAGTATGTGGTTCAACTGCGTTACTCGACCTATCCCAACCATCCTGCAACGCTATATTAAAATCTCCCCCCCAGATCAGTGGTATGTCAGGCAGTTCATCCAGTCGAGTCCATACCTCGGCATAGAAGCCTGGGTCATCTATATTCGGTCCATATGTGTTCACTAATGCCACTTGATGACCCCGTAATCTCCCCACCATTAGAACAAAGCGCCCCATCTCATCCTTATATGTAGTTTCTACATCAAACTGCACCCCTTTCTTAATCAATATCATGACCCCTCGGGAATAGGAAGAGTATGACGAGTAATGCACCGTCTCCGCCCATCTACTACCTACTCGCATAGGGGCTGCCGGCGTCATGTGTGTTTCCTGTAACATCGCAACATCAATGTGATGCCGATCCAAGTATGCCAAAACTTGCCTTATTTTCTTGGTGTTGTTCAGCCCTCGTACATTCCACGTCAGGAATGATAACCCAGTATCACGCTTCACACTTCCTTCCATCATTCACCCATGCGTTCCATAGTTTCACAGCTTCTGTCCTAACGTCGCTTCTACTGCAGTTAACTCCGTCAAGCCTACCTGTACCTCGCGTCTCAATACCACCCTTCGCAGCTTTGTTGCTTCTGTTGTACCATAACCCAATAAACAAACCCCAACGCCCCCCCCACCGCCCCCCACCCACTTTAGCAACCCAACTCTGCCAAAGCCACATCCCATTACTATGTAACATTTCAACCCAACTGGATTTGGGAAACACCCGCGTGGGGGATCCACCAAGAGCGCACCCTTCCATCCAACCTAATCGATGTGGTCAGTTGTGTAATCATAATACATGCAAGATCCCAGTATACCCTTCAGCAGCTAGCATAACGGTCATATATCCTAGCGTCTATGGTGCTATCAGCGAGCCAATACCTCACACGCCGGTAGATCATCCGGCCCCTTCTTCCCCGCAGATCTCACGCACTCACGCCTGCCATGCCTTACGTCCCTGTACATTTGCCAGAGAGCTCGTGTCCACCAGATTAAACAGCAGAATCTGCAGCTTACCTCCCTTGTATGCGCTATCTTGCATTTCGCTTTCTGGTCGACACCCACCCCCCAAAGTTCGTATTTCCCATCCAGCAGCGTTAATCTCACCACACGCAGTCTCCGTCACAGCCGTGACCCTTGACGTCTATTATAACCAATAGTACACTTATCCACATATTAGTCCTCAGTTGGAGTCCATGTCGGGATCAACTCGACGTTGTTCCTTTCGCCGATTAACAATCCTTTTGATGAAGTCTTGTGCCTCCCTGGGCGTCTGTAGTAGTGCCGTTTTCCCGTCGTAGGTGACCTTCAAACGCGCCGGGTATAACATAGCATACTCAATTTGCAGCTCCCGGAGCTTCTTTTTGACCGGGTTAAACTCTTTGCGTGCCATCTGGACCGTTACCGTGAAGTCCGGGTAGAACTCCAGCTCGTTGCCCTGATAGTTGATCTTGCGTTTTTCTCGGGCCATACGTAGAATGGTGTCGCGATCTCGGTAGTTCATGATCCGCGCCACTATAGGTCTCGGAGGTAGTCCAGGTTTCGGTCTTGGGGCCAGTGTTCTATGCGCGCGTTCGACCAGGAATATGGGCGAGAGGCATTCCACTCCAAACACAGTTTTGATCAATTCCTCCACATAGGTTTCCATCTTGGCTATGTTCGTGGACTCCGGAAATCCCACGATTCGTACGTTGTTGCGACGGGACCTCGCTTCCAAATCCTCCGCCTTGTTTTTAATAACGTCCAGCAGCCGCTCCATTTCCGTACATTTTCGGGTTGTGGCGTGCGATTCATCTTCCACCGCCGATATCCGGGTCTCCGCTTCCACCAGACGCTCCCCGTGGCCATCTAGCTTTGCCGCCATGTTGTCCACGCGAAGCGTGATAGAGTCGAGCTTGCCATGTATGTCCTGCAAGCTTTGCTGTATGGCCTGCAGGGCACCCTCCATCCCCACTGGCGCCGCCTGTGCAGCCTCCGCAGCCACCTCCGTCGGCGCCGTGTGCGCTTTTGCAGATTTTTTTGCGTCAAAGTGTAGCTTCGTCTGGCCTCGGTCGGCCTTTCCCATGGCGCCACACACCACCACTTGCGCGTCGAACCCCGTCTTCTGCGCACTGCGGTTCTGGAAGGGTCGTCGCGGCGCTCACACCACCACTCCGTGCCAATATCCAGCGCTCCAGGATTTCCTCCGCACCTCACACGGCTCTCCCGTTTCCCCGACTGTCGCCTCACTCCCAGGGCAAGTCTTCTTCTCAGGCGCTCAACGCACCCTCCGCCAGGTCTGCAGCGCACAGCCTCACCTGCACTCACAGCTCGTAATCAGCCCGGCAGCCCCCGCACCTGTTGCATCACCCGGTCCAGCCGTTCTCCGCCTGTCTCCACCGGTCGCCTCCAGTTAACGTTATTTGTAGCAAGGCTGCGTCCCCCACAGTTCTTGCAGGAGCCGCAGACCTAGTTCCCCGCTCCGCTTCTCACTCGTGTCCTCCTGAAGGCAGCAGGTTCCGACATGACGGGCGCCATCTTGAATCCCGGCCGTCCTCTCGCCCGCGCCGTCCACCGCGCCCTGCCTGAACGCCGGTCCGGAGCCACAGCTACAGAGATCCCCACCTCCAGCCAACAGCTCCACAGCGCAGCGACGGCAGCTACCTTCGTCTCCGCAGCAGATCCCCGTTAGGCTCGGCCCATACCGCTCTTCTCCTTCAGCGCCGCCATGTTGTCCGCTCTAGGGCCAGCCACGATCGACCGAAGCACAGTGTACGTCGCGGTTCTTCAGCTCCGGAGCCGCCAACCATCACATATTTACTCCCGCATGTTCAAATGGTCTGGTACGCCGTTTATATGCCGCTAGGATCCCTGCATGTCGCCGATATCTGCTGTTTCCTAACACCAACCAGCGGAGCCGACTTAGCAGGCGGCCATCTCGCCGTGCGCCCTCTAGCGCCCCCGAGGACAAATTTGTTTGGACCATATCCACTTCTGTCTTTGGCATATATTGGAATATTCAAAGACAGTTTGAGGCAAAATTAATTCTCCAAAGGTGTCCTTCATAAGCATTTCCAAATCTACCCCAGTCAATGTGCCTAGGTTGTTGCCACCACAGTGCACAATCATGAGGTCAGGGTGTTGGAGATGCAAACAGGTTTTAACCAAAGGCAACAATTGGTGCCACTTCAATCCTCTCTGTCCAAACCATTTAATGTCCCCATTTTCTAAACCTAGGTCTAAGTCAATACATCTCTGTTCTGCATACCTCTTGCACCAGAAAACATAGCTATGTCCTACGATCCACACTGGCATTTTGCAGGTATGGCTGGAAGGTGTGGAAAGATGTCTGTAGCTCATGCAGTTCCTTCGTAGAATAAGAGATATGTTTAAAGATGGGGAACTACTTTCTTTTCGCATACAAAACGATACCTGATTGGGAGATGAAAAGCATTGTTTTTTAAAAGTAGGGTGCACATTCGTTTTGTGGAAAAGTATGTTTGTACGTACATATTATAGTACATATTATAGGATAAAATGTTCTCAACTCAACCACACCTGCTACCTGCATTTGGAAGGCACTGTTCGAACTTAAAACAATTGTGAACTTTTAACCTGCATGTGTCGTTAAATGTTGAGAAAATGTTGCAAAGAAAATCGTTAGGTTTAAAAAAATTGATGAACTTTTAACCTCCACGTGTTGTAGAATGTTCTAGAAAGTGTGTTGATAGAATACGTTGCATTTCTGACTTCGATGTGTACTTGAATATTAAAAAAACTATTTATATGGAAAAGTAGAAAGACAGTAATAGAGAGAATTTTTGAAAGCTAAAAGAATCAAGGAACTATTGTAATTTGTTCTTGATTACCTACTGGCGGTCGCTAGTAGGTAGTTATCACTGTTAACGGTCTGAAAGTGTGGTGTTGCTCAGAGTGGCATGGTGGTGATATGATATGGTGCTACACTCGGGTATGAAACCAAGAGTCTGAACCATGAGGTCATTGCTGTAAAGTGATGTGGTCTGGTGTTTGTAGCATACGTGTGCATGTAGTGTTAGTAGGCGTTTATACCATACAGGGAGTGGGAAGCAAACTACTGACCGCTACTGTGTTTTGATAGTATACCGGAAGCGGGAAGCGAAGTAGTTACGCCTTTCGGTGTGAAGACTTGGGGATGAAACCAAGCTGATTGCTGTAAAGTGATGGGCTCTGGGCGTTGTAGGATACTAGCCGCTGTAGTATAAGTGTGTAAGTAGTGTTAATATGCGTTTATAGTTTATAAGGAGTGGGAAGCGAACTACTCATCCCTACTGGTGTGAAGACTCGGGGATTAAACCGTGAGCCTAAATTGTGAGCTCATTGCTGTAAAGTGATTTGATCTTGGCGCTGTAGCATACTTGTGGAAGAAGAGTTAGTTTACGTTCATATAATATAGGGAGTGGGAAGCAAAAGTATTACCCCTACCGTTGTCAAGACTCGTGGATGAAAGTATGAGCTCATTGCTGTAAAGTCATATGCTCTGTGTAGTATTGCATTGTAAGTCATAGTAGAATGTAATTCTACTAGAATCTAAGGGGCATATTATCAAGGAACGGTGTTAACTCCCAGTAAAACGGCGATGATGGGCTTAATAATATGCCGTAGAGAATTCCAATAGAAGCCCATGTTAACACGAGAACATGGGCTTCTATTGGAATTCTCTATGGCATATTATCAAGCCCATTATCGCCGTTTTAGCGGCAGTTTCCTGCCGCTAAAGCGGCGATAATTTTAACGACGTTCCTTGATAATATGGCCCTCAGTGTGTAATGTTAGAATGTAGGGCTGTCATGAGGGGAACCTTGCGGAGTTTGTACACGGTGCTGGATTAGACGGTTGCTTTCTTGTCTGCTCCTGTTGGTAGTTGTTTCAGGTGTCTTGTTTTCTTGTAATAAATCTACTTATTGGATTTACTGCTGTCTGCCTCTTCACTACATAAATTTGGCTACGAGTGGGAGAAGGCAAAAAGAAAGCACCACTCAGCAATATTTCTAAATTGCTTGTGATGTGCTGAAGACCTGTTTTGTTTGTGTAGCTGTTTGTGTAGCTGTTTCTACTCTGCCAGGGTCGTCGGCTCATTGAACTATGTCATCCGACTTCTGGTAGGATTTATATTTTTAGATTTTGTGCCTCCTCTGCTTCTTCACTACATTCTGGTCACTGTACTACATGTGTGTAAGTAGTGTTAGTATGCGTTTATACTAACAAATGCATCATGGTATTATGGAGGGCGACCTCTCAGGCGCAGCTTATACAATGTCCCGGGGTGTGCATTCGCTGGACATTTGTGTTTGCTATTAGAGGGTGGTGCATGGCTTCCACCCTGTGATAGCAAATACTTGTTCGACTACTTGAAGCGAGAAGAGGAAAACCTCGTATTGCTGTAATAGAGGGTATGCGGATGGTAAAAATGGAGAGAAAATAACAAAACGGGGTCTCACCCGTTCTTTTAAATGAGGCTCCTGGTGGGTGGGTAATGTTCCGTGGCCAATCAAATTATTATATTGCGGGGTCTCTGTAAGACTGGGGATCTTAATGTCACATGTAAATTAGGCGCGGAAGGACACAGAGACGTTTTGCAGCCTAGGGGAGCGCCACCTTCCCGGGTATTGTTTACTAATTGTTCGGGGGGTTTGAGGCCAACTGAAGTCCGTAGATCGCCACACTCCGGGTCTTTATTTAAATATGCAGGGTGGGCCTCGGCAGTCCCTGAAGCCTCGTGGTCCTAGGCAGTGCCTTATTTGTTCTGTAATCGCACGGGCAGTACTTATGGTGTTATAAAGTGATACACTCATAGAACTCTTGCAGCTATACAATTACCCAGGCTTCATTTGTCTAATAGTCAGTTAGATTATGTTTGGTAGGTGCACTGTAATATTAAATAATGTTGGCCTTAAAATCTCCTATAAACAAATGATTTTCACAATAAACAATAGACAAGTGTCGTCAGAAAAAGAAGACCTATACACTCAGTTATTTATTAGAAAAAATAAGTAACCTTTATTAAAACAGAAATAAATAGAAATGTAACTTTAATAGAACAGTATAAAAAACGTGAACTCCAGTGGAAGCAGCGTAGGAAACCTGCAAGACAAAAATGAAACATAAGTATGTGTGCTATGTGGAAGAGGTAAAGAAAGGTAGTCCGAATGAAAGGACCATAGTGAGAAAGGAAGGGAGGGGGAGTGGGTGGAAGGAAGAAGGGGAGGGAGAGTCAAAAGAAAAGAGGGAGGAGGAGACAGAGCGTCGGCCTATTGCACCCAGCCTTTAGTGTTTACCTTCCGTCACCTGTTTGTCTAAGACGCTGGGGTCTGCGAGAAAGAGTGTGGTTCAGAAAGTCCTTAAAATTAAATACATGAGGCTAGAGATTATGGGCCATATTATGAAGGAAGGGCGATAACATTATCGCCTCTTTAGCGGCAGGAAACTGCCACTAAAGCGGCGATAAGGGGTTCGTAATATGCCCTTGTGAATTCCCTTAGAAGCCCAGGTTCTGGTGTGAACCTGGGCTTCTATGGGAATTTACAAGGGCATATTATCAACCCCTTATCGTCGCTTTAGCGGCAGTTTCCCGTCGCTAAAGTGGTGATAATGTTATCGTCGTTGTTTGATCATATAGTCCTACATTATTAGCTACGGGAAAATCGCTTGCATGCACCTGTGCACCCAGGGTGCTGCACCCCAACCCCTTCCCCCACACTGTGCTCAATTGTAGGTCTTGTGAAGTACTCCAATTTTTAAGACCCCAGAGGTGCTAGGGGTAGCACCCTATGACTTCGAGTACTTCCTGATGTGGTATTATAAAATTCTGCATATCTTTATAATATAACAAAGAACTTGGCAACAGAAGCTGAAATATGAAAAGACATCTTTATTAAACTCAAATGAGTGAGACTACGTCGCACAGAAGCCTTAGCAACTGAATGAGGCAGTCTGCAGAACAGAAACCAGTCTCCTCTTTTATGGAGAATGTTACGCTCTGGGCAACACCGCCCTTCTCTTGCAGTTGGTCATTCACATGTATACATTGCAAACGAAAAGGCAGAGTCATGATGACCATCCCACATTCCAGTTAAGCCAGCCCGTAATTATTTACCCAGCAAGGCTCAGATCCCACATCAGATATCGATAGGCCCCAATAAACATGAGCATCTCCTGTTTTGGGAAACAAGCCATAAAGCAGGAACAGTCAGGTGTGAAAGAGATTAGCCGGAGGCTTGTGTAGGATGAAAAGACTTTATGGTGTGTCAAGCCCTGATGCTACTCACAGGTGGCCAGAGGACGGGGAACTCGTGAGACCAGTTTGACCTGGGGTGGCGGAGCCAAGCTGCCCAGGTCACAGAAAAGTCAAAGAAAGGCACATGTGCTCTAAAAGGCCCTTTTTCGCTTCATGCTATATAGCCTATGTGAGGGCAACCATAAGATGGCCACCGCTACAAAATGGAACCCACGGAGTCAATGTATAATAACGTATACATAGTGCATTCATAGCTAAAACTTTACACAAAGCACTTGTACATACCGCATTGACCATTCGCGGTTCGCTAATACCGGGATAGACAGGGGGAGGGCCCTGCCTCCTACGCGGTCCCAAATTTTAAAGTACGACAGACCCTCCTTTTGCCCTTACATAGGCAATAACTATACTCTCATCAATCTGAGTCCAGGTCTACAGACATGAAGTCATGGAGATGTTGCTGTAGCATCATCCTATTACTTAGCGACTCTCACGGGACACGTCTCCTTACACATGTAGTAGCACAAAGGCCACATATGGCAGGACAAAATAAGGAATACCTCCATCTAGGTGGCATAAGATCACACCCCCAACAATTAGTGATGTTTACTACTAACTAGTGTCGATGCAGAAGCTGTACAAAAGAATTGCTTACGAATTCTGATCTTTTAACCTGCTCATGTTCAGGAAAAGGGTGAAAAAAGTGCAAAGAAACAGTGGTAGGGAAAGACATAGGTTGGGAAGAGGGTGCAGAAGTCAATTGAGTAGAGAAAATCAATCCCACCCATAAATGACAACGTCATGTTTAAAAAAAACACTAGAAAACACGTTATTAAGAATATATAGACAACGGGAAAAAGTAGCGACCACTATTACAAATGAAATAATAATTGTCTACAACCCTGAGCAAAAAGCAAATCCTAAAATTATTTAGTAACATTTTAGGGCTCCTATACATTTTGTATGTTCAGGTGAAACAGTGGTGACCCTCATCAATGCTCTGAGGTGAAAAGGGGGTACTCTTCCACAGAAAATGGATTTTATTCTGCATATACTAGACAATGCCAGCAAACCAAACAGTCTTCTAACACCTAGTCTATAGAATCACACGGAAACCTCTTGTGAAACCACCTATGCCCAGAGTCCGTTCAAAAAGCCTCTCTGGCAGGCTTCTATTGTCCATCAAATCTTCTTCTGTTGTTTTCTTTTGGCTGGGCCTCTTCATTCAAGCCTTTCATGAGAAAAGTACTGCTTAGTTGGAGTGCCCTCCTGGCAAACACCCACAGCTCACTCGAAAAAGTCTCAATGTCTCAAGGCAGTGCGCCAGTATTCTTCCTTTGCGGCAGGCACTACAGGTAGTGTGCTCTCCATTGATCAAGGGCACAGGTCATCTCGTGCAGATTCGGGACCATTCTCAGACTCCAACACTCGTCATTCAGTGTCAGAGGACGCTCAGGCTGCTCTTCCATGGGCACTGGAATGTAGTGCCTTCTGTCAATCTTGGATCCGCCGGTGCACTGCACTTCCATTGAAGCAAAGGAAAAGAGGGGGGGTGTGTGGCCAAAAACTCAGGCCAAGGGGCTCAAGGGACTGCACACTGTCAGAGGTTACCAGCACATGACAGGCGCTCTTTTGCACTGGAATTCTGGTTCTGTGGCAAAACCAGCTCCTCCTTCTTTTCTGATGTCGAACGCCTTCTGATGAAGCAAGTGTGATGCTTTAAACAGTTCGTTGTATAACAAGGGGACTGTAAACAGGTGGCCTGTGATTTTCAAAGGAGTGGCCACACGCCATGGGACAATTTTCGTCTAGAATACACTGTCTTTCTCAGGAAGCAATACAAATAAAAAGGCAGTAGGCAAAACAGTGCCTCTAAGCTTTTCAATTGGGTTTCCGTGTGAGAGCCTCCATCATCTAAGGGTAGATAACTAAACGAGAATTCTATCTAAATGGATGTCTTCACATATGGTGGCATTGTCTAATAGGGCAAACACATTTTTTTTTTCAATGATTACATATAAGTGTTTCTAAATTCCTTATCTAGGACATCTCAATAGAGAAATCACATGGTACAGATTATCATAGGCAGGTAGAAACCTTTCACATCAGGTGCACTAGGCAATACACAGGCTAATAGTCAGATATGAAAACAAAAGACAAGAACTAGAGGGTCCTGATATTTGCATGATTAGAAACTTCTGATGCCACCGAAAATTAAAGCAGCAGGAACAAAAATGGTAAAAACCACATTAAAAAATAGACATTGAAAATTCGTCATGTTCAAAAAAGGTAAACGTAAGTTATCTCCTATCGGGATGGAAAACTTGTCTTACTATAGTATAATATACTTGACAGTCAGGCTGGAAAACATTGAAGCAGGCCTAGGGACAATTCTTGAAAACCAGTCTGGTCATACAAGAGGGCATTATACATAATATGGAGGTTCCTGGTGCATCACTGCAGTCTGGAAGTGTGTACCTGAACAATACACCTACAATAATAAATGGGCTGACTGGTGAAAGGAATACGGAAAAGGGAATTGGAACTAGGACACAACTAAAATCCCCAATAACTAAGCATGATGCGACATAAGAAGCAACAAAAGCAATAAAAAATAAAAATCTATAGGAAGGACAAGAATTTACTTGGGTGATAGTCACTACACCAAGAGTACGGGTGGTACACAAAAGGCCAAAGTTACATACATTTTAACTCTACCGCTGGCGACTACACCATATACGGTAATCTTAGCTAATGTTCCCGTTCCTTCTGCAGGGAAAAATGAAAACCTAGTTTTCTTTTAAGAAGCAAAGGCCATATGCTACTTAGGAGACAGGACACCATTAACTAATGTAATATAGAAATTAGGCCACCTTGAGTCACAGATCTATAATTTCATCCTTAGGTCCAATCAAGGATACATAAACGTAGGGCTGCCTGTTCCTTTAAGGGAAAGGGCAGTAAGTGACTAACTGCAGGTGACACACTTTGATCCTCTAGATCTCTTTTAGTTTTCTGTAATACCATTATAGCCAATTTAGACATGCACTGACTGGTGAAGTGTTGTCTCTCATGTTCACAGCATGAAATATCATTAGCTGTGGAATTTGGTAACCAGAACAAGTTCAACCAACTGTTGCGTAGCGATGGGCATCATCATGACCATCCCCTCACAACGCAGGTAAACTTGTAATAGTATAAAAAGCAGCAACAAAAACAACGAAAACATGCAAAAAATAATAAAAACGCACAAAACGTCAAGCCATCAGATATACTTGCTGTATATCAAGCACAAAAAGCATAGACAAAACAATAGCATATGTAAATAAGCGGTGACACACAACACCATGTCATGTACTCTTATGCACTGTAAACCTGCAGCCCAAAACCCAATATACGAGCCTGTTTAATTTGTCAGGTTTAAAATCCTTACCCTCCTTTTTGACAGTAGATCACCAGGCAATGGAAATCTGCTGTCAAATATAACGTTACTGTCTCTCTTCTAACATACAGGACCAGCAAGAACAATTCATGATAGGACCAAATACACAAAAATAAATTGGCATTACTTCACCCCCTTGTCAGTCCTTGCAACATCCAGCCACTTTAGTTTTACCTTTCTAAAAAAATCGTTACACTGACACTCCATATTAATTTGGCACCTACAATTTCCACTGTGAAAAATAAGTCGTAATTGTCAATTCGTTCACATTTAGGCATGTAGCCTTAAAAAAATTTTAGAATCTTTTTGTCTGTCTAAGACTTAATGCAACACTTCGTTTTCTGTTAAATAAGAACTAATAGCAGGCATCATTCTTTTTTTTAAATTTTTTTTTAGAGCGAGACGCAAATGTATCAGTTCTGCAAAGCATTTAACATGATGTTTGGGCTTCCAAAGAAACCCCTTTGCTATATTTTCCCTTTGGAATTAAGTTCTTTAGTTTTATTGATGTTCTTATGGAGAAACCAGAAACCCCACCTTCAGAGGCCCGTTTAGCAAGGTCATTCTGCATTCCACAGAGGCAAGGCCCTAATTTAAAAGGTCATAAATGTCAACGTGGCAGCCTACGGGAAAACCAAAGATAGCATCTCAGCAGCGTAACTTGAGCCAGCCTCTGCAGCTCTCCTTAGCCCCTGGCTTCTGCCACTCTGAATTTGTCAAAGCCAGAAGGCCTTCCTAATTCCTCCTAACTTGCAATAATTCACTCTATTTTGAAAAATAATTTCTCCTTTTTAGGTGCTAAAAAAAATTATCTCTATTCCCAGATTATTAAACTACATTTACTGTGAATAATTCACGAAACTTAATAACACACATACCACTTTTTAGAATAAATCCTTGTTACAATCCTATGTAATGGTACACATTTCAACAACCTTAAATGAATGAACGTCTCAGTAGGCCCAGCTAAAGTTAGACTGAACTCCAGCAATTGGGACCGCTTTCTGCCCCAGTCCACTGGCACTGCGAATTGCATTTGCAATGAGTTTTGATATTTTCTTCATCATTTAGTCACTTGCCTTTATTCAAGCTCTGTTCGTCGCTTTCATATTAGCATATGAAACTCAGTGCCTCCCGTTAGGTAATTACAATATTTTCACCCCTACTGCTAGAACTTGCAATCTCATCTTTCCCCTCCCACTTACTCAAACCGATACCACATTCCTTTTTATTCCCTTCGTCAATACAACCTTCCTCACGCTACTCTTCATGTCTTTATTACTCCCCTTCATCATCTCTCTTCCCTCCACGGCATTCTATTTTCCGAATTGTTCTTCTCCTTTCTACGTATTACCCAGTTCCTATAACCGTAATTCTACATTCCTCCACCCCTCTATCATTACTGACTTCATCACGTAACTGCTCACAAACATTCTCTTTTTCCTTCATCAAAAAAGAATTCTCCATTTCTCTTTCTCTATGTGGGTGCTAACTCCATTAAGGCCGTTTTTTATTAACATCAAACAGTTGCGGGTTGCGACACCATATTTTATTTAATTTCTCCAAGTTTTAAAAAGGTCCTGTTTTTCATAGCGTGTTCAGTAGTATCGTGACAGACACAGCTAAAGTTAGAACCTTCAACCCTGATATTAAAACAAGCCTTTGTACTGGCACATTGACTCATTGAATCATAAGAAGGCACAACCTGTAAATATATATCAAACCTAAACGTATGCATTTACTGAAGTCTGAGACACTTTAAAAAGTACTCTGAATGAAAGAAAATGCAGTTCAAACTGTGTTTTCTACCCAAATTCGACTTTCATTCTTTTGGCATTAAAAAATGAATATCCTACAATTTTTTTGCATAATATGCATTACCAGAATGTTTATTACATAACCCATGAGTCAGGCATTGGAAATAATAACTTATACTTTATAGAAATGGGCTTGTTTGCGCCTGCGCCAAGGGAAAATTGTACACGCGAATGCTTGTCATTTTAGTGATGCAACACAACTTAAATCAAATTTTAATGCTAGGAGGTCATAGTATGAGTGTTAAGCTTTATAAATATCAAAAAACGATTTTGAAAAGCACTTATTTTTTTAAAATAATTTTTCCATGATAAATAATTTTCTTTTTAAAAAAATCCCAATTATTCGTTTTTGTGATAAATCCATGTATAAAAAACAAGCTGCATCCCTTGCCTATCATTTTGGACACATTAACTCACACGCCTAAGCGCATAAGCCCAACTTGAAACGCGTCACATTTTTGCGCCACTTTCATTTAAAAGGACGGTTCTGCAAAATTCCACCCGTGTTCAACTGGGAAGGTGCTGGCTGAATGAACATTTCTATCAAATATGCTGCAGCTGAAACGTTTGCCTGTGAACATCTAATACAATGCATCTAAGGAAAATGCTGTAAATTTATTTACTTTTGCAAAAATAGATAATTTCGTTTTTGGGGCCTGATTTATATCTATTGAATGTGTTTCTAATTTTATCCTTTAAGCATTTAACGGCAGTTTTGTATATGTGCACAATTGCTCATTCTATAAATTAAAGAGCACCATATAGCTATTTTAGCACGTCACATGGTTCGTTTCTGGATTTCTTTTTTAAGTTTCTACTTGATATTAATTAACCAACAATTTACTTAACAGACTGGAAACATCAGAAGACCCACAAACACATATTGAGCTCATTTCAGACATAAACAGAAAGGGGTTAAACAGACAATACAGCGCGCTTTAGCCATTTTTCATAAATAGCGCCGTCGCAATTTACTTACAGAAGTTGCACTAATGAAAAAAAAACCACAGACATTTAAACACACAGTTGACTTACAAATCAATACGCATGACAGAAAGAAAGAACAGCTCACAGACTATACTGGAAACAAACCATTTGCAAATACTGGTTGTAGGTCATATTTACAAGCAACGCTTTTCAATAGTGTTCCAAAAGGCTGCATAAACAGCCCCACAGACAGATGCATGTCCAAGAAGTAGTGAATGCGCTCAATTCACTAGCTTTGCCTAGCAGAACACCACACAAAATTGTTCTGCATATCTTTATTCATGAAACTGCGCAGAACGAAGGATCCTTGTTTTGTATTATGTCATATTTTAATTCCCTGGGGATACAAAATCACCAAGGAAGAAATATGTTTTTAAATTTAACCTATTTAGATATTTCCCACACTATGGTACCTTTCAAAACAAAAAGCAACACATTTTTCCATGTGAGCTTACAAACAGGCATGCCAAAAATACTGCGGAAAACGCAAGTATTATAATCAAAACCAAATGGAGAAATATCTCCTCATTACCTGCCTACACAAATTGCAATTCGCATATCCAAACCTATACAAACCAAAAGCTACATTTCCAAATTTGCTAAGATCAGGCATCTTATAGCTCACTAATCTAGCTTCAAACTTCAAGGGGTTATCTCTACCAATACACTCGCAAATATGCGAGACCCTCGGTTTTGGTAAGTGCAATGACCAAATCAGAAACCAAGAAACCAACCCCTCGGCTTTGGTAATTGCGATAACCAAATGAAGACCCAAAGAACCAAAGGACTGGGAGCGACCCACTTATACTTAATTCTTATTCTTAATAATCAAAAGGTTATCCAAATTCTAATTGTCAAGTTCTACATGACCAAACGTCTTCTATAATACTCACGCCAAAAGGGTTCTTTTTCTCACCTTTTGAGTGACATCATGTGGAGGATCAAAATCAGGAAGAGCAGAAATATACCGGGCTACATAATCAAAGAATCTCCAGAATCCCTGTGCACAGAGTACCTTCTTGGTAGAATCCCGTTCTGTCCTCCTCAGTAGATTTCAGTCTCCTGACAAGATCACTCCCACAGAAAGTCACTTCTCTGATGAGGCCGCGCTGGTGGGCGCCAACTGAAGTACTCCAATTTTTAAGACCCCAGAGGTGCTAGGGGTAGCACCCTATGACTTCGAGTACTTCCTGATGTGGTATTATAAAATTCTGCATATCTTGATAATATAACAAAGAACTTGGCAACAGAAGCTGAAATATGAAAAGACATCTTTATTAAACTCAAATGAGTGAGACTACGTCGCACAGAAGCCTTAGCAACTGAATGAGGCAGTCTGCAGAACAGAAACCAGTCTCCTCTTTTATGGAGAATGTTACGCTCTGGGCAACACCGCCCTTCTCTTGCAGTTGGTCATTCACATATATACATTGCAAACGAAAAGGCAGAGTCATGATGACCATCCCACATTCCAGTTAAGCCAGCCCGTAATTATTTACCCAGCAAGGCTCAGATCCCACATCAGATATCGATAGGCCCCAATAAACATGAGCATCTCCTGTTTTGGGAAACAAGCCATAAAGCAGGAACAGTCAGGTGTGAAAGAGATTAGCCGGAGGCTTGTGTAGGATGAAAAGACTTTATGGTGTGTCAAGCCCTGATGCTAATCACAGGTGGCCAGAGGACGGGGAACTCGTGAGACCAGTTTGACCTGGGGTGGCGGAGCCAAGCTGCCCAGGTCACAGAAAAGTCAAAGAAAGGCACATGTGCACTAAAAGGCCCGTTTTCGCTTCATGCTATATAGCCTATGTGAGGGCAACCATAAGATGGCCACCGCTACAAAATGGAACCCACGGAGTCAATGTATAATAACGTATACATAGTGCATTCATAGCTAAAACGTTACACAAAGCACTTGTACATACCGCATTGACCATTCGCGGTTCGCTAATACCGGGATAGACAGGGGTAGGGCCCTGCCTCCTACGCGGTCCCAAATTTTAAAGTACGACACTTGCACACCAAGGCTTCACTGCTCACCTGCCACCACTGGTGTGTCGCACGACGTGCTGGTGCAAGCTCCTAGTCCGGGGTATGTTTGTACGGTAGACCAGGTCTCCGGTCGGGGACGGTGTCTTCATACCACGACGGAAGGTATCAGAATACCAGGGCATCATTGTGGAGTCAGCTCCTGCTCCGCCCTTCTTGTGACAATCAATGGAATGTCTGAAAAGGGAGAAATAATGTAATGGTGGAAACGTCTGGAGGTAAATGAAGGTTTATTTCAAGCTTGATAGAAAATAGGAGTTGAGTGCATCCTTCGTTTTTGAAGTACGATCTACCAACTGTTAGTGGCAATCGTGGTTCAAAGAGGAGTTGGAGTGCACGAGAATACACAAGGTTAAATAATAATATGTTATGCCAACGTTCACATACAAAGGAACAGAGAGCATGCTAGAAGCATAATGTGCGCGTGTAATGCAGTGGCGGGAGCCTGTGTGCATGTACACTTAGTAAGGAGCTCACTACAGTGTCTTAAAAGCCAACGCCACGTGTCTGTTGGGCAGCGCTGCCCGCTGGCTCAGGCCTACAGTACGGTCCAGCAGGTCCTTAAAATTAGACCGAGGTGACTGAATGAGGTCAGAGATCACATCATTACGCACGACAACATCGCTTTTTTGCACGTGCGCACTCAGGGTGATGCACCCCACCCCTCCAGCAGAAGTGCCCTCAACAGGTGTCTGTAGGGCAGCGCTGCCCATAGGTTCAGGCCTACCTTATGGTATAGCAGGTCTTTAAAATGAGACAGAGATGTGACTGAATGATGTCAAAGATCACATCATAACACATGGCAATATCGCTTATTCGTACGTCCGCAGTGTGGCTGATGCATCCCATCCCTCCCGCAGCACCGCGCTGAAGAGGTGTCTGTAGGGCAGCGCTGCTCCCTGGCTCAGGCCTACAGTACAGTCCAGCAGGTCTTTAAAATGAGAGATGTGACTGATTGAGGTCAAAGATCACATCATAACACATGGCAATATCGTTTGTTCGGACCTGCGCAGCTAGGCTGAAGCACCCCACCCCTCTCGCCGCAGCGCGCTCAATTGGAGGCCCTGTACACCCAGGCCGCTCTGCTTACCTGCTGTCATTGTTGTGTGAGCAAACACTACGGGCAGCAGTGCTCACAATTCAGATGGAGTGTTGATTAGAGGAGAGTGTACACCTCATGGATCACTTTCATAGACGACGGACAGTAGGGCTCACAATTTAGAGCTCGTGTTGATTGCCAGGATGGAGTACACCTCATGGATCCATTTCTTTTTTTTTATTGCGCATTGTGATATGCGAGGTGGATGCGGCAAATCATTTGAGGTAGTGTGGAAGAAGAGGGATGTGTGGCGTCGTGGTTATCCTATTTATACGTACGCAAAGTGGGCTGGGCCTGCGTACGCTAGGCCAGCGTAGGGGTGTGAATAATTATTCCGGGGACTCGGGCGTTGTTCAGTTCCTGCCTGGCCAGGAAGTGTACTTATGTGTGTTCCTTTTATAGTTTTGACCACGCAGAGCGTGCAATTTAGATTAGTGTAGCATGTGTCGGGAGGGCGGAAACTATCGTTAATGAGATGGCATGTAATCTAGGATGTGCAGTCTTCCCGTGGCTGATGATGCTCTTTAGAGCCAGCAATACCCAGGCCGAAAGGCAGCACAATAATGTGCAGACACACACACCAGGGGCATCGTGTAACAGATATTTGTTTTTTGATGGAACGTTTGAGATGCATGGCAATCACACATGGAAGGCTAATGTACAGAGCATGAATATTGATCAAGATGATCGTTTCATGTTGTCTGTAGTTTAAGATATGTGTATACAGGAAAACACTTTTCAAAATAGCTTTCTAAGCAGAAGAGGTGTCTCATCAAACGCTGTAGAGAGAATGAGTAAAATGTGTGGGGTCGTACAACTGTTACAATGGGAAATGTTTTGAACCAATCAAATGCTTTTTTTTAAGGTCACATGGCAATCCCGCACCGAGCGCACAAGGAGGCCGCATCCGACGCGACTTTGACAAAATATATTTATCATAATATAAGTTTATTACAGTTAGAAATGTATAAATGTTTAAAATAATTTAGATTTTTGTGTGCTCTCATATACTGTTTAAAGTTATTTAGATATACTTTTGAGACAAAAAAAAAAAGGGAAGGCGTACCCGTCGGATACCAAAGTAGTACCTGGGGTGACTTCATGCGTATATGATGTTACGCGGGACGCGGTGCCATGAACTCGTCGGATACGAAATGCACATACTTTACGAGTTTAGCAATATGGCGGATAGGATTCGTGTGGTGATGGAGCTTGGTACGCTACCGGTATGGGCGGGCAGTTTTCTCCCCCCCCCAAAAAAATATACAGATTTTTTGGGGAAGATATAAAACATTACATGATTTGATGAGTGATGTCATCAGTGATGTCATTTGAGATGTCATCAGTGATGTCATCAGTGATGTCACTGACCATGTCATGAGTGATGTAATATGTGACATCATCAGCAGTGTATTGCGGGCTCGAGTTATAGTTAGCTCAACTAACTATAACAGGCGAATTTCTCTGGTTTTATATGAGTCAAATGTTCAACTAACTATAACGTTCCTGAAACCTATGTTTTTTTTAGTGACTTTCTAAGGTTTTTTAAATGCTAATTCCTAACTATAACGTCTGTAAAACCTATGGTTTTTTCAGTGAATATATATATAGATATATATATACATACATATATATGCCGATAGTATGAGTATACATTAATGTGAATTTGTCGTGGCAGATTGAGCATAACTCATTAAGTTCTTCTAAAAGGGACAGAATAATATCATCTTAAATTAATGTGGTCTGAAATCATGTCCCCTGAGCATGTTCAATCCATTGATGCCATGGCATTTAAGCTATTTAGTTTTTTACAATATTTTATTTGTAAGAATGCTGATGTGGATTTTAAACTGACATGTTTATTTATATATTTATATATTTATATATTATTGTTCAGTATATTTATTGAGTAATTTGCACAATATTATGCACAATCATCAATTTGGAATGCTTCATTATATTGAATGCACTGACACCATTTGTTGCTTACTTTGCACAGTCAGCGCTGAGGTCATATTGAAGTATGTTGTTTATGTCTATGGTCATCATAGTCACATGACTTCAGCCTGAACTTTGAACTGTTTACCATCACTATTTATTGGGTCATTTTGAATACTCACGTTGTCATGTGTGCAAGGCTCTTGGGAGCCGAAACGTCAAGACGACACTGCCAGCAAAATTAAAATAGCACTTAACTGGAGGTCCGTGTCCGTATGGTTTTTGGATCTGAGGCACCTTCATTGCCATCTTCAAACGTCTCATCGGTATTTTGGATATATGTGGCGGATTGGCCACAACACGGGACCCTCTCCAACAACGGTCAACGCTGTTTCATTGAAACCGTATCCAGGTCTTCTTGGATTGTAGCTGCTCCGGAAGGAGAAAGGCGTTTGACCCCCCCTGTGAACCGGAATCTGGGACACTACGGAAGTCGGGCGGAAGCTGTGGACAACTCGCAAGCACTGAGTCGGAGGACGCGGGAATTTGAGGGAATCCTTCAGCAGCCGTGACTCCAAAGTAAGCAGGTTCGAAGGGGGAGGAGAGTTTTCAGTGCTTAAGCGCACATTAGCGGTTTTATTTTACAGCTAATTGTAAGTCGCTACTCTATTGCATAATGGGAGCAGTATGTCGGCTGACAACGTGAAGGACCGTGAATCGGCCGCATTGACCATGTTTTCAGATAGTCTCCCCATTCCAAACAATATACGGAGGAGAACTGATGAGGAAACCAATACTAGCAACAAAACGCTGAAAGACATTTTCAAAACACTGGAAAAGAAATTGAGAAGTGAACAGGCTAAGTGGTGGGAGGCTAAATCTCTGAGTGGATACATTGAAGTGAACCGCATACCAAGGGGTCTCCGCATAATGATAGCGCCCAGCTATGAAATTCCGAACCCGGACTTAATGAGAGAATGGGCAGAGAGCAATTTGGACGCGTCACGACGTTTAGTTCTTATACTAATTAAATATGCAGAGATTGACCGCATGAAATTATTAGCAGAGATTGCTACCCTCAAGGAACAATTGGAAACCATGGGTACAAAGGAGGAAAAGGATAAATTATCGATTGAAATGACAACACGTTTAAAAAAAGAAGAAAGCAAGATAATGGAAGGAAAGGCATATAAATTCCAACGTGATAGAAATGATTATGATCTTGGGCAAATCTTCACGTTCTCTAAAAAATATGATGCTCTCAGGGTCTCTGGGGATAAAAATCAGGGAAAATACAGAAATGCCAGAAATACCAATGCTAACGTGGATTCATCGCTGACTGATTTGAGCTCAGGGGCAGGCACTGAATCAGAATCAGAGATGCGCGAGGACTCACATATGGCACAAAGAGACAGACCATCCCCTGGTAAAGAAATGAGCTTTTTTAAACCAAGAAAGACTACAAACCCTAAGACCCAGGACCCAAAGACCCTACGGAGAAAACACAGAAACTACCAGAGGAGGCAGAGGCAGAGGACGAGGAAGAGGCACTACATTCACGAGCAGAAAGAGGGGCAGAGGTCAATGGACAAACAAGGATTAAAATTATCCAATGAGCATGACAAAACCATAATCAACCTCACGACATGTGATCTGACCAAAGAGGATGAAGAAATCCTGAAGTTAGGTCTATCTTATGTCTCTCCATGTAACATGAATTATGCTAATACCAGAAATGACATTTACAAGGCAGTAAGTAAACTAAAACTGCGTAAATATTTTACCTTGAGGGGTGATTCAGATAAATCCACAATCCACGTCCAGCCGTCTCGGAATAAAGATGCATCAGAAATATCATTGACGGCTGAACTCTTTGAACTATGGGAAACCGATGGAACGGGTTATGAGCAAGGAGGAGGCGATATATCCACAAAAACCAAGACGCCCTTTAAACCTCCATCTGTTTTTAACCCTATTATGCCACGAGATGCTATTGACATTTTTCATGAGAATACTACCCTACAAATCAAAAAACTTTATAAAAAAATAGTGACACAAAAAAAGAAATACAACAAACAAACATCTGATTACGAAGCACTTATGAAAAAATTGAGCTCTAATAACAACATCGTCATCAGACAGAGTGATAAAGGAGGAAATGTGGTCCTTATGACGCGAATAGACTATGACAAAGAGGCCTACTCCCAATTGAATGATCGTCAATGTTATGAGAGAAGCAATACTAGTGAACTCAATTCTAAACAACAGGAATTTCATCACAATTTGAATAAATGGAAAAACAAGAAATTGATTACTGAGGCTGAATTTAAATTTCTTAAAGATGACTATCCTATGATTCCTGTGATATACTTTATCCCTAAAATACACAAAAATGAGGACAAGCCCCCAGGCAGGCCCATTATTTCTGCTAGGGGGGGACTGTTGGAAAAAACATCTGAGTATATCGATTACTTTTTGCAGCCACATGTCAAAAAGCTTTTGTCCTATATACAGGATACAGGAGATTTCCTTTACAAACTCCAACAAATCAAATGGATGGATGGCTTCTGGATGTTAGCTCTTGATGTAACCGCTCTATATACGAGCATCAGACATGAAGATGGTCTAATGGCAGTAGCACATTACTTAAACCAGAGAGAAATCCTGAATAATGATCATAACAACATGCTGCTCCAAATGCTTGAATTTTGTTTGACCAATAATGTCTTTATGTATAATAATCTACTGTACCGCCAGCTTCAGGGGGTGACTATGGGGGTCAGTTTCTCTCCAAGTTTTGCCTGTCTACATATGGGCGCTTGGGAGGAACTCGTCCTTAGGGTCAAACATAAGGAAAAAGTAGACAAATATGTGGTTACTTGGTATTGTTTCATTGACGATCTGTTCATTATTTGGAAGGGTAATGAAGAACAAGTGAATGAGTTTATTTCCAATATCAATGTAAATGATCTTAACCTTGCTTTTACTGCCAATATGAGTCAGACATCGGTAACATTTCTAGACACTGAAGTCTATATTAAGAACAATTCAATTGAAACTAGGTTGTTTCGTAAGAAAACAGCAGGTAACACTGTTTTACATTCGGGCAGTGCACATCTAGCACACTTAATAGCAAGTATCCCATATGGGGAAATGCTCTGAATTAGACGAGTATGCAGCAATACAGCGGATCTAGAAAGTGCACAGTTAGCTAGCAAGTTGAGATTTATCCAAAGGGGTTACTCTAGACACAGCATAGATAGTGCCATATCGAAATCTATGAAACATACGAGACAGGAACAACTTAGCATATACACTAATATGGCCCCTACTGAACAGGCAACTCAAGGTTCGAATATCTCTGATGTCCCCCATACAGTGGAGAGCACCTTTAGAATTATAACAGGCTATAGTAAACAACATAAGGACATCTATAGGATCATTAATCGTAATTGGCCTATAATTTTAAATGATCCTATAATAGGGCCTTCACTGCCTACACGAATTTCTTTAACATTCAGCAAAGCAATGTCAATGAGGGACCATTTAGTTAACACCAATCCAGAATTAATTGAAAAATCCACTTGGCTTCAAACTAACACTGGCTTCTTTAAATGTAAAACTTGCGAATCCTGCATACATGGGGTCAATACGAAGACTTATCAGGATGGGTTCAGCAATACCAAACATCAAATTAAAAAATTGCTGACATGTAAAACAGAATATGCCGTTTACATACATGAATGTCCCTGCTCCCTTAGATATATCGGCAGTACTAAATTGGCCGTCCACAAACGGATATTACAACACTTAAGAGCCATATCTAATCAGGACAATACCTACCCTGTCGCCAGACATTTCAGAGACACACACCAGAGTGACATTCGTCGCCTTAAATTCTTTGTGATTGACGCTGTTAATGCCAGTAGGCGGGGGGGGGTAACAGAGAAGCCAAACTCGGGAAATTAGAGACCCGCTATATTCTTCAGCTCGATACTAAAACCCCGAAAGGTCTTAATGTCACGGAGGACCTTTATACTTGTTTGCCTTAACTGAGTTCTGAATTAACTGACAAGATTCTATTTCAATGTATCACTTGATTTTATAGATTGACATTGGATTTATCCATTTGTGGCCAGTTCAGTTGAAAGCATATCTATGACAGTCAAATTTAATGTGCTAATCGACACTTGTAGGTGATGTGCCTTTAGCATATTTAGTGAAATTTACGATCGTATTCTATCAGGTTTGATAGATACTATATTTGCACTATTAAAATTTTATATTTTTGGTTGTATTTATAACCTCATATCACCTCATTATGTATTTGATAATAATCCCATATGGGGAATGTATAGACTGTAGCACCTGAAGTCCAATGTTGCAGGTGTTTACATTATCAGTTTTATATCAATATATTCAGTCATACCAGATTACCAAGATAACTGACTTTAACTGAAATTTATATGATTGGCCATTTTTTATAAACATAGTTTTAGTAGGGTAGCACAACAAGAACTCGATATCCACTTTCCAATGTTGAAACCCATTGAATTTTAACATACCATTATATTCATTGGGTTTTTATTAAAAAAATATTTTTCAAATATTTAAATTTCATTATTTAATACCTTTTTAGACATAGCAATTTAATCAGTTGCATATTTCCCCATTCACCTCTAGCACTTTTCCTATTTTCACATTAGGTGTATATGTATTTATTGGGTACTTATTTGTAGTGATGGTAATCTCCCTTAGAATTTTGAATAAGGGTCAAGGATGTTTTTTGATGACTGCTAGCGACAAGCAATTTTAACCATGAAGATGTGTATCAATGTTTATGTAATTATTTCATGTTTTATAATTCATGCTTTTATATTGATTTTTAGAGAGATTTATTTATCCCTCACTAACTGGCTGACATTAGCCATTGGCATTCAAGCCAATAGTATGAGTATATATTAATGCGAATTTGTCGTGGCAGATTGAGCATAACTCATTAGGTTCTTCTAAAAGGGACAGAATAATATCATCTTAAATTAATGTGGTCTGAAATCATGTCCCCTGAGCATGTTCAATCCATTGATGCCATGGCATTTAAGCTATTTAGTTTTTTACAATATTTTATTTGTAAGAATGCTGATGTGGATTTTAAACTGACATGTTTATTTATATATTTATATATTTATATATTATTGTTCAGTATATTTATTGAGTAATTTGCACAATATTATGCACAATCATCAATTTGGAATGCTTCATTATATTGAATGCACTGACACCATTTGTTGCTTACTTTGCACAGTCAGCGCTGAGGTCATATTGAAGTATGTTGTTTATGTCTATGGTCATCATAGTCACATGACTTCAGCCTGAACTTTGAACTGTTTACCATCACTATTTATTGGAAACAGTGGTCCCTGAAAGCAAAATGGTAGAAAAAAAATTGAATATAGTCAAAATTGAAACTATATTATAGCCAATGTCCAGCCGGGCATGGCAACTTTAATAAGTAGAGGTTGTTAACAGTGATCCAGAAAATGTAAGTAGAATCTTGGTGGGACACAAGCCTGTATCCTAGGACTTACATATCATGTTGACAACAAATAGTAGAACACATTCAGGCAATTACATTGATGTTTCTTTTTAGAGATAATGAGTAGCGAAACATCTGGTATTCAAATTGCCACCTTCACAATATATTACATATAGAAATATTTAAAGTGTAGGGTGGACAACAGAGTCGACGGCGTTTCGATCCTTATAAGAGGGATTCAGGATCATCATCAGGACTATTTAGTTAAATTGCCCATATTTACAATGCCTGAGTAAACATAGGACAATAAGGCAAACGTAAAACAAACACAGGTATGGAAGGAATTACATGGGAGGAAAGGGGGAAAAAAGAAATAGCAATGAATCGATTTATAATTACATATAAACAAAACATTTAGCATCAGAACGGCACTATGTCAGATCAGGGGCTAGTTCCTGGTTGCATTCTCATGCAGTGGTACTATAGCGAGCATTCGTCTACTGGAAACGAAAAGATTGATAAGTTACAAGGGAACCAGTGCGGTTTATAGGAAAGATTGCGAGATACGCTATGGAAAAAGTAGCGAGAAATGGTAGGTGATTCATACACGCTAAAGTTGCTGAGGATTATCATTAGTTGCGGAGTGCGGAGTCTACCGGTGAAACGTAGGAGGGTGCTGCATAAGGGAACATGCGGTTTCGGAAGGGTGACAGGAGGCGGTTACGGAGTGGGAGTGAGTGGGGGGAAAAAAACCTCATGTTGCCATGGAGGCAACGAAGCAGGAGTGAGTGAGGGGAAATTACCTCATGTTACCAAGGAGGCAACGAAGCAGGCGCCGAGTCACGGTCTGGCAATGTTACGTAAAAAATAATGAATAAAAAATGGTAGGATCAATGCCTGTGAAGAAATAAATATAATAAGTGGGGCGAAGCGTAGTGGAATGATCGTAGGATGTGCCGTGATTAAATCCTCTGATGGTTCCGATCCAGGCGAAGGGACTAGTAGTGCTAATAGAACACCTGTTAATCCACAACCTTCAGCCTCTTATTTAGGACGTGGCCAGCACGAGCCAACAAGGAGAGGGGGTCTGAAGCGTGCCCATTGGCAAAACCCACCAGGCGAACGTCAAACCCGACGCAACTACTACCGCTGGTAGACCATTCACAGTACATGGACACCGCTACCTCCCTCACCCAGACACAAACTAATCTTTCACTTCCTATATTCAATCTCACTAAACACCATTTAGATGACTCAGAATTATCTGTACTAAGCAAGGGCCTTTCATTCGTACCCATCACAAAAACTAATTTCCTCGACCTACAGACAGAAGTCCTTAGATTTTTTCGCAAACTGAGATTACATAGCTATTTTCTGTTAAATCCCTTTTCACCCAAAGCACCCAACACTCCTTTGAGGCCTCCTTCCACCTTCTCCCCGTCGGCCAATATGGTCCCACCGGAGATTTCCACTTTTGAGAAGTTGGTATTAAATGACCTATCACAACTGGCCAAAGAACACCACTATATTCCGTACAATATTTCATTGGCAGAAAAATCAGCACTTCATACTCTTAAGACTAACAACACGTTAGTCATCAAACCTGCTGACAAAGGTGGTGGAATAGTACTACAAGAAACCACTACCTATAAAAACGAAATATTAAGACAACTAGGGAATACAGATCATTACTGTAGACTCCCCACCAACCCCACTAATGAACTTAAACAAATCATCCATCAAGTCACCAAATCTGGTTTAGATGAAGGCTTCCTTTCCAAACTCGAATATCAGTTTCTGAATGCAAAGGCTCCTCGAATACCGGTTATTTACACTCTACCTAAAATCCACAAGGACACTGAACACCCTCCTGGACGCCCTATCGTCTCCGGTTGCGGCTCCATTCTAGAGCCACTTGGCTTATATGTAGACTTTTTCATAAAGGAATTTGTCCCATTAACACCATACTACGTCAGAGACAGTATGCAGATGATTACCTTGGTAGAAAACCACAATTTTAACCCTTCAACAGACACACTTTGCACTCTTGATGTTGAGTCTCTATATACTAACATCCCCCAACGAGATGCATTACTCATCATTGAAACAACTTTAGAGACACGCATCAGACCACACGCAGTTCCCACCATTTTTATCTTGCAACTCCTTGAGATCTGCCTGACCAGGAATTTCTTTTTGTTTGATGGTCATTACTACCAACAAACCAAAGGAACATCGATGGGAGCAGTTTTTGCACCGAATCTGGCTATCCTATACATGAATGCACTTGAGACGAACTGCATACTGGCCCCACTCAATCCTTTTTTCTCTGCCATGTCACTCTGGAAACGATACATAGACGATATCTTCCTTATTTGACATGACACCCAGACAATGCTCGTAAATTTCCTTCACTGGCTGAACAACAACTGTGGCGGTTTGAAATTTACACTCACACACAATAAAATATCCATTCCTTTTCTTGACCTCAATATAACACACAAAGATGGGCATCTGATCACTAGCCTTTTCAGAAAACCAACTGAGCGTAACACTTTGTTGAAATACAGCAGCAATCATCCCAGAGCTCTAAAAGACTCTCTTCCCTATTCTCAGTACCTCCGCATCAGACGCAACTGCACCCTTAAGGAGGACTATTTCAGGGAAGCCAAAATATTAAGCAACAAGTTGACCTCCAGAGGTTATCCCAAAAGATTGATCCGAAACGCCCTTAAAAGAGCATGGTATTGTCCCAGGGACACTCTCTTGGAACCTAAAACCAAAAAATCAGAGTCCCGCATAGTATGCGTTACAACTTTTTCCCTCTCCTCGAATAAACTTCGAAAAAGCATTCTTAAGCATTAAAGTGTAGTAAATGCCGGAATACTTAACCTGGAGAAACCTCTCTTTGCTTTTAGAAAAAACAAGAACATTAAGGACCACTTGGTCAGAGCAGCCCTCCCTAGTACCACAAATACGGGTACCCTTCATGACCATTGGTCCTTACCAGCTGTGATTGGTCACAATAAATGCGGCAACTGTTCTGTGTGTGTCTTTACCACTGACTGCAAAGAATTTGTATATGGAAATATACGTAAACCACACAAACAATTCAGTAACTGTAACACTTGTAATGTGATTTATGCAATCTTATGTCCCTGCGATATGATTTACATAGGTCAGACCACACAAAAAATCCGGATAAGAATCTGTCAGCACAAAAGCAGATTAAGATGCAAAACCCCCAATGCACCATTGGTCGAACATTTTGAGGCCAAGGGCCACACTGAGGATGAAATACGCTGGACTGTAATTTCTGTAGTGAAGATCCCACCCAGGGGCGCTGATCTCGCCCAACTGTTGAACAAGAAAGAATTAAAGTGGATTCTCAAGACAGGAAGCATACACAGAGGGCTGAATCGCCTTGAGGACTGGACCTCTTTACTATGAACTTTTTGGATTCAATTCATTTTACAATCTCTTGAACACTGACTGGAACACTATCAGTACCTATTTAAGGTTTAACCCTCATGGGTACCATACCTCGTTGCCAGTGCTTCGTGAACAATGGTATTCGTTTCCCACTACTGGGTTGCCTGATGGGTATTGGTTCCCTTAAAATATATGTATATACTGTATTTATGTCTTATGCGGTATATAAATATCCATTGTGATTCCATAATACTTTTGTTTTCTGTCAAGGCATGCCTCCACACTTTTCCCTTCTTTTACCTACCTCTAAACTCGCTGGCTGCCTTGCTCTTCATTTAACTAACCCCCTCCTCTTTACCCTTCCAATATGGCGCCACGATTCTCCGTCATTTCGCCCATTCACCTGCACGGCACCACTCCCTGATCACATGACCACCCATGTGACTGCCCACACACCTACATTATGTAGCATTACAACTCCGCCTTCACAGTTGATCCGGCATCGTCCGAACACGCTGTCCCCTGCATGGCCATGGAACCCATCTCTTCTAGTGCATTAAGGTAAGCCTCGCCACTGCGGACCCGCCACCTGTTTGTTCCGCTCACTTCTTGGATTCTGATATCATTCAATTTTCTCATCAGACTTTACCGTGCCCTCCATTCCGGAAGTAGTTGTCCGTAGGTAAGCCCTTTTAATCACGGCACATCCTACGATCATTCCACTACGCTTCTCCCCACTTATTATATTTATTTCTTCACAGGCATTGATCCTACCATTTTTTATTCATTATTTTTTACGTAACATTGCCAGACCGTGACTCGGCGCCTGCTTCGTTGCCTCCTTGGCAACATGAGGTAATTTCCCCTCACTCACTCCTGCTTCGTTGCCTCCATGGCAACATGAGGTTTTTTTCCCCCCACTCACTCCCACTCCGTTACCGCCTCCTGTCACCCTTCCGAAACCGCATGTTCCCTTATGCAGCACCCTCCTACGTTTCACCGGTATACTCCGCACTCCGCAACTAATGATAATCCTCAGCAACTTTAGCGTGTATGAATCACCTACCATTTCTCGCTACTTTTTCCATAGCGTATCTCGCAATCTTTCCTATAAACCGCACTGGTTCCCTTGTAACTAATCAATCTTTTCGTTTCCAGTAGACGAATGCTCGCTATAGTACCACTGCATGAGAATGCAACCAGGAACTAGCCCCTGATCTGACATAGTGCCGTTCTGATGCTAAATGTTTTGTTTATATGTAATTATAAATCGATTCATTGCTATTTCTTTTTTCCCCCTTTCCTCCCATGTAATTCCTTCCATACCTGTGTTTGTTTTACGTTTGCCTTATTGTCCTATGTTTACTCAGGCATTCTAAATATGGGCAATTTAACTAAATAGTCCTGATGATGATCCTGAATCCCTCTTATAAGGATCGAAACGCCGTCGACTCTGTTGTCCACCCTACACTTTAAATATTTCTATATGTAATATATTGTGAAGGTGGCAATTTGAATACCAGATGTTTCGCTACTCATTATCTCTAAAAAGAAACATCAATGTAATTGCCTGAATGTGTTCTACTATTTGTTGTCAACATGATATGTAAGTCCTAGGATACAGGCTTGTGTCCCACCAAGATTCTACTTACATTTTCTGGATCACTGTTAACAACCTCTACTTATTAAAGTTGCCATGCCCGGCTGGACATTGGCTATAATATAGTTTCAATTTTGACTATATTCAATTTTTGTTCTACCATTTTGCTTTCAGGGACCACTGTTTCCTGTAATACGTATCAACCCAAGGTCCCTGTCCAATTCCTTTGGGTGCCCTTGTCCCCCCTTTTTACATCACTATTTATTGGGTCATTTTGAATATTCACGTTGTCATGTGAGCAAGGCTCTTGGGAGCCGAAACGTCAAGACGACACTGCCAGCAAAATTAAAATAGCACTTAACTGGAAGTCCGTGTCCGTGTGGTTTTTGGAGCTGAGGCACCTTCATTGCCATCTTCAAACGTCTCATCGGTATTTTGGATGTATATGTATATATATATATATATATATATATGTATATATATATATATATATATATATGTTAAACTTGCAACACACCCAATAAGGCATAAGCACGCATTGACATAGTTAACCCTGGTGCTAGGAGAAATGTGCTCCTTGTGCAAGACCAGAGTCCGGGTGACTCACATTGAAGTTAGCCATTTGCACCATGTGCCTCTCTGCTTCCGCCCACCACAGCTTAGGGCAAAGTGTCAGTCAACTTCAGCCATTGGTCTTTCACATTTTCCTTCTGCCCACCACAACATATGTCAAGGTGCAAGAGGTAGGAACATTTCATCTACAGTTCTGCTATTGTACCAGTTATATTGTACTTCTTCCCACCACAGCATAGGGTAAAATCATCCCACCTATTAAACCATTCACATTTTACTTACACCCACCCCGCATGTATTGTGGGGCAACAGATAAGTCCTTTTTACCCATTTATAAATCATTTACCCTATGCTTCCTCCCACAACAGCACATAAAAATGCGTCAGCCAGCTTCAGCCATGAGACAGTTATTGAACCATTCACATTTTGATTCAACACACCCCAGCATACATCATGGCGAAGGGGTGACCCCACTTCACCCCTTTTCCTGCTATTTTGCCACTCACATTTTTTCTACCACACTATAGCACAGGCCAGTGTGCCAGCCCTCTATAGCCACTAGTCACTTATTGCACCATTCACATTTTGCTTCCACCAACCACAGCATGCATCATGGGGCAGTGGGTGAGCCGCTTTATCCATTATTCTGCTTTTGCGAGATTCACATTTGGCTTCCTACCACCACAGCAAATAACAGTGTGGCACCCTACTTTAGCTGTTGATTAGTTATTATGCCTTTAACATGTTACTTCCATCTACCACAGCATACATCGGGGGAAAGGGGCAAGCCCACGTCAATCAATAGTTCTGGTATTCTTTCATTCACATTTTACTCCCAGCCACTACAGCTTCCGGGGTAGACATAGACTGGGCAGAAGCAGTAAAAAACGTTTTCCCTTACCAAGCAGGAACTCGATCAGACCCCCGGGGAAGGGAATTTTTATTTTTTTATTTATGCCCCTAGGGGAAGGTCAACCAATGCCTGAAGACTCACTCCCCCCAAAAAAAAAACAAGACTTCCTGATGTCTAGTGGATCCCTGCTCATGGATTGTAGTACACCTGTGATTCACAAGAAGGAATCTGATTGAGAGGGGCATGGCTCGAAAGGGGTGGCTCTCCCCTTTCCAACAATGCCGCCCTCAAACTTGAGGGTAACCATTCAGGACAACAATTCTACTGGCTGCTTCTGGAACCATCAAGTGGGATCCTTGATATCACTATCCTGTACAGTGCACTGACATCACTGATAGTGGGAAGGGTGGTGGCTGATGTGGATCAATTCTGTGTCTGTCCCCACCAAGGACCACTTAGGAGGAAGCCTATGGTGCATGCACTAGATGTACCCCCTCCCTCCCAATTAAGGATGACCAGTTGACATCACAGAGGAAGTCAAACAGTGAGACCTTGCACTCAAGGGGTTTACTCCCATGAGATTCTTTGTTGTTTGATACAAGAAAAAAAGGACTGAATGGAATTATACCATGACTACCATATAAGAAGAATGTTACTCGGGAAATTACCCTCCCTTGGTTTGGTGTAAATCCATTCAGTAGTTATCAAGAAATTATATTTTTAAAAGTGTTTCCAGGCTGGGCAAGACAATGTCCATTTTAGAGTTATGTTGACAGTTAATTCCCAGATATTGCACGGAATGATGAATCCAGGTAGGGTTTACAAATTCAATAAAAAAAAGTCAAGGCATACCATTGGACGGCCGAGCTTTTTCTCCGGATGGCAGTTGCGGATTAGTGAATGTAGCTGTGGATTTGCAAATCAGCTTCAAACTGACTGGACAGCCATCACAGAAAAAATTATTTTGGCAAATTCAGTGTACTACATTTGCATATGACCAATAGCCACATGCGGGGGTTGAAGGGGCTGGGCGTCTGCAGGGAGTTGGGTGCAGGGCATGGCCACAGGACAGGCTTCATAGCCAACCCTTTCTGCACCTATCCTTACCGATTTTTTTGGTATCTGGACTACAAGATCTCCTTATGATTCGCTCAAGAGCTTTGCAGTGGTATTTAGGCTGACAGAGTCCCTGCGTGAACCATGGTGCAGAGTGAAAGTTGCACGTGGAGCTGAGACTGATGGTGGTGGGGGCGTTATCACAGTTGGCAGCAGCAGAATTTACATTGGCTGTACTGATGACGGGTACTGAGCGAAGAGCAGAATCCAGACTGGCAGGGTTGAGCTCATGCTAGGTAATCTTAGTATGCCAAGTATTTATTGGTTGACATTGTTTGGGTCTGAAGTGAACTAAAAGGGCTCGCAAAGGGTATTGCTCAATATTCTGACCACATGAGAGGAAGCATAACTTACAGTTTGATTGACGAAAGGATGACATCCACCCTGGTACGTCTGCCAGTGGATATCTATCATGTCGGTGTACTCGACCATGCTTCTTTAAAAGTTTACCTACCACCACAGACCAGTTGCTGCCTCTATTTTTTCGGCTGGAAAATTAAAACATTTGATGGGTCTAAGGACAAGACCCCCAACTTCACCACAGGAAATCTAAAGAACTTGTCTGAGGGCGCAGCTTACAGGCAGGTGAGTGAAATCAGCTTTAATGTGATAAGTGTGGGCCTATGAGTTCATGGGCCTTATAAACATATTTCAATTTATTATAATAATTTCATTTTTGTCGATCATTTTGCGAAACAGAATCTTCCGGTAAAATGTGGTAAAGGACTCATCTGTGTTTTAACGGGGAAAGTGTGACAATTTTCACATTTTGAAATATTATTTAAATATATAATAATGTCTTTTGTTTTCTGCAAACCCCACTTTACTATGACACCGTTACATAATTTTATACAAGTAGCCTTGATTTATGTGTAGCTGAACAGAACATTGACATTGTTTAGTGGTCTAAGATTTTAGGAGGTCATCACAATGGCGGGAGGCCCACCACCGCCAGCAGTGCGGTGGAGGCTCTTCCGCAATCGGAAAGCAATTTCCCCCCGCTAAATTACGATGGCGGGGGATTCTGACCGTGTCCGTGTCGGGCGCAAAGACCGCCCACCACGGATACGCCACAGTCAATCCTCATGATTGCCTGGCGGAGCGGTCAGCATCAGTAAAATTGTGCCAGTGCCTAGCAGGCACCATCAGCCAGATTAGGATGCTGGCCAGCCAGCCTTTCCGTGGCAGATAAACTGCCATTGAAATGCTTACGGGGATTGGTTTTGGGGCCTGTTGCTGGCCCTCCTTGTGTTGGGGGGAGGTGGTTTTGCATTGGGAGGTAACCATGGTACCGCCCCTGCATCTTCCTGCACGTCAGGCACCGCGTGGTGCCTGCCAAGTAGTGCAGGGAAAGGCACTACATGCATTTTCACTATTGCGGTGGGTGCTGCAGCCAGCAGCACCCGCCGCAATGGTAAACATGCAAGATGCGACTGCTACAGTGGTCGTCGCATTGTAATTTCCCGCGCGAGACCACCGCCATACAGGAGGCCGGTCCCACTCACCACCTCGATGGCGGGCGGACGTATGACCCTCATAGTACTTGATTTTAAATGTGATTGATGTCGCACCCACAGGATGCCACGTGCATTATAGCATTTGACTTTTTTATTCTTAGTGGACTTACTCTGTTCTGCCAGGGCAGCATGGGGATTTAGGGCCTTATTTGGATTTTTGCAGTCTGCCCACTCTGTAACAAACGTAGCAGATAACCTGCCTGCCATTGTATAAGTGGATTGTAGTTCATGTGACTTTTAATATGGCAGGTTGGTTATCTGACACATTTTGATGATGTTTCCCAGCCTCTAAATAAGCCCTGTTGTCTGCTGCCCTAGTAGAATGTAGTCTTATTGATTTCAGTCACCATGCCAGAGATCTCCATGCCTACAGGGGAGTCAATGCTATGGTGGATCGTCTAAAGACATTGTAGCCTTGCTGCGTAGGTGCCATGTTGAATATAGTTGATATTTATTTATTTATAAAGCACCCAAATCACCCCCAAAGGGGTATCTCTGCGCTATGTAGGAGCTACAGTAGGCCAGAGAGAGAGAAAGGATTTAGAACCGTGCAGTTTTGAGGTGCCATCCGAATTGAAGGTGTTCAGGGTATTGCCGAAGATGAATGGGGAGTTGATTCCAATAAAATGGGGCTAGGTGAAAAAAAGCTTTCCCACCCAAGCGCAATTTTTTGAAATGCAGTACAAGGAGTAAAGATTTGCCTCCTGACCATAAGGGTCTAGATGGCAGGCATTGATGAATTTTCCTGTGAGATAGCCAGGACCTTTGCCGTTTAGTGCTTTATGCACAATACAGCATATCTTAAATTTGATCCGTTTGCATACTGGGAGCCAGTGAAGCTGTTGTAAAAGATGGAGAGAGGCTGTTCTGGTGGGGGCATTTGAAACAAGGTAGGCCGAGGTGTTTTGGACTCCTTGGAGTCTACTTAACGAGGACTCATTTGCTGGGATCAGAAGGGCAATACAGTAATCCAAGCGCCTCAACACCAGTGCCTGAATGAGAGTTTTCCATGTGATAAAAGGAAGGAAGGGGAATATCCTCCGTAGAACGCTTAGCACATGGAAGGAAGAGCCTGCAACGTGCTAATTCATTGTCAGTTTCTGGTCCAAGCATATGCCAAGATTCTTGACCGCAGTCTTGGGAACCGGGGTGGCGCCTGGATCATCTGGCCACCATTCTGGGGATCACAGCAGTGGTGCATCTTCAAGCAGCATAATTTCGGTTTTCCCAGCATTAAGCTGGAGGAAGTTATTCCTCATCCAGCTAGCGATAGCGATCATGCCTTCCGAGAAGTTGGACTGGGCGTTGGGAGTGTGTTTTTGGAAAATGAAAGAAGTAGCTGAGTGTCATCAGCATACGAAACTGATGTGAAGCCCAATCTTCTAAGTTATTCAGCAAGTGGAGCAATGTTAATGTTGAATAAGGTGGGACTGAAGCAGGAGCCCTGAGGTACTCCTGAGGTTCTGGACTTTTAAGAGTCCAGAGGTGTCAGGGAAACAACACCCGAAGACCCCTGAGTTCCTTCCTGTCTCGGTGCACAAATAAACAGAGACGCGGGTTTCTCGATGGTGGCGTCAGAGACCAAGATTTATTCACTGCAGGGACACAGAAGTCATAGGAACCACACAGAGGCAGAATCTACGAGACTGTTCAAATTGCATTAAGTGGGTTGTTCCTTAAATACACGAAAAATGTCTTTAGGCAACATTACACGAATATTTCTCATGCCCAACCCGGTATCCCAAACAAACAGTAAATAGATATCAAACAATAGCTAATCGTAGGTTTTCGGTATTCGATCAGGTCCCCTTGTCAGTTTTCCATTCTTTGCCCGATCCTCCCCATCATAAAAATCGTAACCTCCCCATTGTAAAAGCCCAGAAGGAGAGGAGCAGAGCCAGGTGCAAAGGATTGAAAAGTAGGATAAGAGGTGTTTATGGATCATAAACGGGCATGGCTACCGTCTTCGGCCTTTCAGTCAGGACAATGGACACGAGAACCAGTATAGCAGGACTGGCCTCAGGCAAGGGAGGCAGCTTGATTCTGCCTAGTCATGCAGCGTCAGCCTTTCTCGGGGCTCGAGCTTACGTATCCTTAACAAGGTGATTCTGCCGGGGTCATCGCCCGTTCATTGACTATGTGAGGGCAAGAAACAAAATGGATGCCGTAACTAAAATGGATGCCATGACTTAACAACAGAATGCCCTATTTCTCAGTGAATTCATGCTAGTTGTGCAGCGAAAACACTGTCATGCATATAATGGATCATTTACGGTTCATTGGTACCAAAATCGTGTTAGTACTACGATACCGAATACACGGGTTCGGATCACTGCAGAACCTCAGACCGTCCTTTTGCCCTTACATAGGCAATAACTTACTCTATGTCAGAGTCCATTTCTATGTTCATCAGGTCACTGATATGTTGCTGAAGCATTACTCTATCCCGTGGCGTATCTCTAAAAACAGGTGGTCTTCTTACGCATGTACAACACAAAGGCTACATAAGGCGGGACCACACTGAACAATGAGACAGCACAAAAATAAAAATACCAACGCAACACCAGTGACTATCAGAACCTTCCATCCCCACGCAGATAACAGACTCCAGAACCATCCCATTAATGACCAGTCACCTTCCTCTACATGAATAGAGTCAGAGATTTTGTGTAACTTAGAGATGGCCTTATATACCGTTGGCGCATTATCTGGGATAAAAACACAGCAACTCGACTGGATCATCTTACATACCCCACCTCGATCTGCAAGTAACACGTCAAGGACCATACGGTTCTGTAACGTCATGAGGCGATCCGCTTGAAGCTCAGCTGTCAGGTTACTAAGGGCACCCGCAGTTTCGGTGATAGTGGATTCAACTACCCGTGTTAGTTGACGTAAGTTTCTACTGTTGGCCATAGGCCCCCAGAATGGAAGGAAACCTTTGAAGAAGTCTCCTGCTTCTTGGCCAGCAGTATCTTCTTTACTGAAAACACCTCTCACAACTCTAGTTTTGTGATAGTCCGGTGCAGCAGTGTATGTCGGAGGTAACAGTTGAGCGATATAACATGAGCCTGAGAAGTCAGCAGGCAGCCATGTGTATGCTCTGTCTTTGCAAACAAAATAGGTGCCCTTAGCAGCTAAAAATGCAGGGGAAGACTGTGACGGGAAAACGTATGTTTCAATACAGTCACTCTTCCCTAGTCGAGCTTTCGGATTCCTCCCATTTCCTTGCAAACAGACCTGACCTTGGTGGGGTACGACCCAGATCGGAGTCGAGCTTTTACATTTGTTCTCTCCCAAAGTAATGCCATATTCCGTAACATTCCAACCCATGTAAACTCGCAATTCATCCTTGGGAATGAACGGAGTGTTATTGACGTCTCTAACCATGTCAGTGATTCCTTTTACCAAGGCTCTATTAGCGGAGTTATACCTAGTGGAACGCGGAGGTCGTGGAGGATAGGTCTCTAGGGCATAAGCGAACATGGTCTGAAATGCCCAGAATGATCCATTATAACTAAAGGGCAGAACCAGATAAGGGATGCCCTTGTCCATGGTATGTGGTATCAAGCCACACACCCAGCAGTTCGTTGTGTTAACCACTAGTTGATGTTGGTGCAAGAGCTGAATGAAAGTGTTATTTATAAACTCAGAGCGTCGAGCTTGCTCGTGGGCAGGAAAAGGATGGAAAGAATGAAGAGAAGCAACAGTCGGAGAAACGGGAACACGGGGAGATACTGTAGATGTAACAGGTGTGAAGATCAACTGAATACCAAAGATAATTCCGCCTACCAAAGTTATTAAAACAATCAGAAGTGTCAGAGCACATTGCATTAGAAAACATTTGCTATACAATATGTCATATAGTTTTGTCTTGTGCACATTTATGACGTTAACCCGTCGCAGTTCAGGAAGCTCCATCTTCTACAACCGTTCGCAACGGATGGTTTGTACCTGTTAAAAAATTGCCTCTGTCCACCCTGGGAGTTCCCAAAGTAAACAGAAGAAACCGACCTTGTGTCTGGTTCCCTGCAAATTAAAACAAGGCACACGTTACGACCCTACGGTAACCCAGATGGCAAGGTGAGAGAACAACAAAAATAAAGATAAAAATTTAGAGCAAACTTCCTGACTGAATGGAATGCGATAAGATCAAAACAGTTTTCAAACAGAAAGGTAATTATGCAATGTCATTAGTTCATAGCATGAGAACGTAGATTATATCTGCACTTCCCGGGTCTTGTCTGATCTTGGAATAGCTGGTCTACAGGTGCAGAAATGTTCGACTCCACAGGTGACAAATGTTCACTTTGTACAACACTCTGTCCAAAGTTCAAAGGAGCGGTTCCTGCTGAGGAGTCAGAGTTCTGCGTTTCAGTTCGTGGGTCCGTTATGTACTCTGCATCACTGAAAGGGATGAGCCTAGGAACAGGTTCTGTCTCGGATACACCAAATCCCTGTCTAACCCAGTTGTCATAGGGGAGTGGGAGAGGGACACGCTTCGTATGGCTAGCGTGCACCCAATTCTTCCTTCCAGCTAGGCGTACAGCAGTTCTCGTTGTTAGGAGCACTTGGAACGGGCCCACGAATCTTGGCTGGAGGTTCCGGATTCGCTCAAAATTCCATACCACCACTTGGTCGCCTGGTTTCAACGTGTGGCCTGGACTCTCTGGCGGTTTAGGCAAGGATTCGAATACCTGTTGATGAATAAGGCTTAGTTTAGCAGTCAAGTCATAAAGATAATCAATCAACATTGGATATTCGATCTGTTTGAATTCCTTTGGCCTAGGGACTCCCCAAACATTAGCAGGACGACCGAACACAATTTCATATGGGCTAAGCCCTACTCGAGAGTGTACAGTCGCTCTGGTGGACAGTAGAGCTAAAGGCAGTGCATCTGGCCAAGATAGACCAGTGGAAGCTTGAATTTTAGCAAGTTTCAGCTTCAGGGTACCATTGTACCCTTCAACCAAACCTGCTGATTGTGGGTGATTCGCACTGTGGAATTTCTGGACGATTCCCAGACCTGCACACACACTCTTCATAACTTTCCCTACGAACTCACTTCCATTGTCCGACCAAACAATCCGTGGCATACCATATCTAGGGAAGTACTCTTTGAGGAGGATTTTGGCAGTGGACATAGCAGTGTTATCCTTTAATGGATATGCCTCAATCCATCTTGAAAAGGCACAGACTACTACTAGGACATATTTAAGATTGTTACACCTGTCCATGTGGATAAAATCCAACTGAATCACTTCAAAGGGACAAGAAGGGGGAGCAAAATGACCAGTTGGGGTTGGGGTTCCCTTGCCAGGATTATGCATCAGGCAAATCATGCAGTTTTTCACCCCTCTCTCCGCTGAAGTACTCCAATTTTTGAGACCCCAGTGGTGCTAGGGGTAGCACTCTATGACTTCGAGTACTTCCTGATGTGGTATTATAAAATTCTGCATATCTTGATAATATAACAAAGAACTTGGCAACAGAAGCTGAAATATGAAAAGACATCTTTATTAAACTCAAATGAGTGAGACTACGTCGCACAGAAGCCTTAGCAACTGAATGAGGCAGTCTGCAGAACAGAAACCAGTCTCCTCTTTTATGGAGAATGTTACGCTCTGGGCAACACCGCCCTTCTCTTGCAGTTGGTCATTCACATGTATACATTGCAAACGAAAAGGCAGAGTCATGATGACCATCCCACATTCCAGTTAAGCCAGCCCGTAATTATTTACCCAGCAAGGCTCAGATCCCACATCAGATATCGATAGGCCCCAATAAACATGAGCATCTCCTGTTTTGGGAAACAAGCCATAAAGCAGGAACAGTCAGACGTGAAAGAGATTAGCCGGAGGCTTGTGTAGGATGAAAAGACTTTATGGTGTGTCAAGCCCTGATGCTAATCACAGGTGGCCAGAGGACGGGGAACTCGTGAGACCAGTTTGACCTGGGGTGGCGGAGCCAAGCTGCCCAGGTCACAGAAAAGTCAAAGAAAGGCACATGTGCTCTAAAAGGCCCGTTTTCGCTTCATGCTATATAGCCTATGTGAGGGCAACCATAAGATGGCCACCGCTACAAAATGGAACCCACGGAGTCAATGTATAATAACGTATACATAGTGCATTCATAGCTAAAATGTTACACAAAGCACTTGTACATACCGCATTGACCATTCGCGGTTCGCTAATACCGGGATAGACAGGGGTAGGGCCCTGCCTCCTACGCGGTCCCAAATTTTAAAGTACGACAGACCCTCCTTTTGCCCTTACATAGGCAATAACTATACTCTCATCAATCCGAGTCCAGGTCTACAGACATGAAGTCATGGAGATGTTGCTGTAGCATCATCCTATTACTTAGTGACTCTCACGGGACACGTCTCCTTACACATGTAGTAGCACAAAGGCCACATATGGCAGGACAAAATAAGGAATACCTCTATCTAGGTGGCATAAGATCACACCCCCAACAATTAGTGATGTTTACTACTAACTAGTGTCGATGCAGAAGCTGTACAAAAGAATTGCTTACGAATTCTGATCTTTTAACCTGCTCATGTTCAGGAAAAGGGTGAAAAAAGTGGAAAGAAACAGTGGTAGGGAAAGACATAGGTTGGGAAGAGGGTGCAGAAGTCAATTGAGTAGAGAAAATCAATCCCACCCATAAATGACAACGTCATGTTTAAAAAAACACTAGAAAACACGTTATTAAGAATATATAGACAACAGGAGAAAGTAGCGACCACTATTACAAATGAAATAATAATTGTCTACAACCCTGAGCAAAAAGCAAATCCTAAAATTATTTAGTAACATTTTAGGGCTCCTATACATTTTGTATGTTCAGGTGAAACAGTGGTGACCCTCATCAATGCTCTGAGGTGAAAAGGGGGTACTCTTCCACAGAAAATGGATTTTATTCTGCTTATACTAGACAATGCCAGCAAAACAAACAGTCTTCTAACACCTAGTCTATACAATCACACGGAAACCTCTTGTGAAACCACCTATGCCCAGAGTCCGTTCAAAAAGCCTCTCTGGCAGGCTTCTATTGTCCATCAAATCTTCTTCTGTTGTTTTCTTTTGCCTGGGCCTCTTCATTCAAGCCTTTCATGAGAAAAGTACTGCTTAGTTGGAGTGCCCTCCTGTCAAAAAGCCACAGCTCACTCGAAAGAGTCTCAATGTCTCAAGGCAGTGCGCCAGTATTTTTCCTTTGCGGCAGGCACTACAGGTAGTGTGCTCTCCATTGATCAAGGGCACAGGTCATCTCGTGCAGATTCGGGACCATTCTCAGACTCCAACGCTCGTCATTCAGTGTCAGAGGACGCTCAGGCTGCTCTTCCATGGGCACTGGAATGTAGTGCCTTCTGTCAATCTTGGATCCGCCGGTGCACTGCACTTCCATTGAAGCAAAGGAAAAGAGGGGGGGTGTGTGGCCAAAAACTCAGGCCAAGGGGCTCAAGGGACTGCACACTGTCAGAGGTTACCAGCACATGACAGGCGCTCTTTTGCACTGGAATTCTGGTTCTGTGGCAAAACCAGCTCCTCCTTCTTTTCTGATGTTGAACGCCTTCTGATGAAGCAAGTGTGATGCTTTAAACAGTTCGTTGTATAACAAGGGGACTGTAAACAGGTGGCCTGTGATTTTCAAAGGAGTGGCCACACGCCATGGGACAATTTTCGTCTAGAATACACTGTCTTTCTCAGGAAGCAATACAAATAAAAAGGCAGTAGGCAAAACAGTGCCTCTAAGCTTTTCAATTGGGTTTCCGTGTGAGAGCCTCTATCATCTAAGGGTAGATAACTACACGAGAATTCTATCTAAATGGATGTCTTCACATATGGTGGCATTGTCTAATAGGGCAAACACATTTTTTTTTCAATGATTATATATAAGTGTTTCTAAATTCCTTATCTAGGACATCTCAATAGAGAAATCACATGGTACAGATTATCATAGGCAGGTAGAAACCTTTCACATCAGGTGCACTAGGCAATACACAGGCTAATAGTCAGATATGAAAACAAAAGACAAGAACTAGAGGGTCCTGATATTTGCATGATTAGAAACTTCTGATCCCACCGAAAATTAAAGCAGCAGGAACAAAAATGGTAAAAACCACATTAAAAAATAGACATTGAAAATTCGTCATGTTCAAAAAAGGTAAACGTAAGTTATCTCCTATCGGGATGGAAAACTTGTCTTACTATAGTATAATATACTTGACAGTCAGGCTGGAAAACATTGAAGCAGGCCTAGGGACAATTCTTGAAAACCAGTCTGGTCATACAAGAGGGCATTATACATAATATGGAGGTTCCTGGTGCATCACTGCAGTCTGGAAGTGTGTACCTGAACAATACACCTACAATAATAAATGGGCTGACTGGTGAAAGGAATACGGAAAAGGGAATTGGAACTAGGACACAACTAAAATCCCCAATAACTAAGCATGATGCGACATAAGAAGCAACAAAAGCAATAAAAAATAAAAATCTATAGGAAGGACAAATATTTACTTGGGTGATAGTCACTACACCAAGAGTACGGGTGGTACACAAAAGGCCAAAGTTACATACATTTTAACTCTACCGCTGGCGACTACACCATATACGGTAATCTTAGCTAATGTTCCAGTTCCTTCTGCAGGGAAAAATGAAAACCTAGTTTTCCTTTTAAGAAGCAAAGGCCATATGCTACTTAGGAGACAGGACACCATTAACTAATGTAATATAGAAATTAGGCCACCTTGAGTCACAGATCTATAATTTCATCCTTAGGTCCAATCAAGGATACATAAATGTAGGGCTGCCTGTTCCTTTAAAGGAAAGGGGCAGTAACGTGACTAACTGCAGGTGACACACTTTGATCCTGTAGATCTCTTTTAGTTTTCTGTAATACCATTATAGCCAATTTAGACATGCACTGGTAAAGTGCTGCCTCTCATGTTCACAGCATGAAATATCATTAGCTGTGGAATTTAGTGACCAGAACAAGTTCAACCAACTGTTGCGTAGCGATGGGCATCGTCATGACCATCCCCTCACAACACAGGTAAACTTGTAATAGTATAAAAAGCAGCAACAAAAACAACGAAAACATGCAAAAAATAATAAAAACGCACACAACGTCAAGCCATCAGATATGCTTGCTGTATATCAAGCACAAAAAAGCATAGACAAAACAATAGCATATGTAAAATAAGCGGTGACACACAACACCATGTCATGTACTTTTATGCACTGTAAACCTGCAGCCCAAAACCCAATATTTGGGCCTGTTTAATTTGTCAGGTTTAAAATCCTTACCCTCCTTTTTGACAGTAGATCACCAGGCAATGGAAATCTGCTGTCAAATATAACGTTACTGTCTCTCTTCTAACATACAGGACCAGCTAGAACAATTCATGATAGGACCAAATACACAAAAATAAATTGCCATTACTTAACTGTACCCCCTTGTCAGTCCTTGCAACATCCAGCCACTTTAGTTTGACCTTTCTAAAAAAATCGTTACACTGACACTCCATATTAATTTGGCACCTACAATTTCCACTGTGAAAAATAAGTCGTAATTTGTCAATTCGTTCACATTTAGGCATGTAGCCTTAAAAAAATTTTAGAATCTTTTTGTCTGTCTAAGACTTAATGCAACACTCCGTTTTCTGTTAAATAAGAGCTAATAGCAGGCATCATTCTTTTTTTTTCTTTTTTTTAGAGCGAGACGCAAATATATCAGTTCTGCAAAACATTTAACATGATGTTTGGGCTTCCAAAGAAACCCCTTCGCTATATTTTCCCTTTGGAATTAAGTTCTTTAGTTTTATTGATGTTCTTATAGAGAAACCAGAAACCCCACCTTCAGAGGCCCGTGTAGCAAGGTCATTCTGCATTCCACAGAGGCAAGGCCTTAATTTAAAAGGTCATAAATGTCAACGTGGCAGCCTACTCCATTGAACTAAAGATAGCATCTCAACAGCGTAACTTGAGCCAGCCTCTGCAGCTCTCCAACCCCCAGCCCCTGCCACTCTGAATTTGTCAAAGCCAGAAGGCCTTCCTAATTCCTCCTAACTTGCAATAATTCACTCTATTTTGAAAAATAATTTCTCCTTTTTAGGAGCTAAAAAAAAAATTTATCTCTATTCCCAGATTATTAAACTACATTTACTGTGAATAATTCACGAAACTTAATAACACACATACCACTTTTTAGAATAAATCCTTGTTACAATCCTATGTAATGGTACACATTTCAACAACCTTAAATGAATGAACGTCTCAGTAGGCCCAGCTAAAGTTAGACTGAACTCCAGCAATTGGGACCGCTTTCTGCCCCAGTCCACCTGCACTGCGAATTGCATTTGCAATGAGTTTTGATATTTTCTTCATCATTTAGTCACTTGCCTTTATTCAAGCTCTGTTCGTCGCTTTCATATTAGCATATGAAACTCAGTGCCTCCCGTTAGGTAATTACAATATTTTCACCCCTACTGCTAGAACCTGCAATCTCATCCTTCCCCTCCTACTTACTCAAACCGATACCGCATTCCTTTTTATTCCCTTCGTCAATACAACCTTCCTCACGCTACTCTTCATGTCTTTATTACTCCCCTTCATCATCTCTCTTCCCTCCACGGCATTCTATTTTCCCAATTGTTCTTCTCCTTCCTACGTATTACCTAGTTCCTATAACCGTAATTCTACATTTCTCCACCCCTCTATCATTACTGACTTCATCACGTACCTGCTCACAAACATCCTCTTTTTCCTTCATCAAAAAAGAATTCTCCATTTCTCTTTCTCTATGTGGGTGCTAACTCCATTAAGGCCGTTTTTTATTAACATCAAATAGTTGCTGGTTGCGACACCATATTTTATTTAATTTCTCCAAGTTTTAAAAAGGTCCTGTTTTTCATAGCGTGTTCAGTAGTATCGTGACAGACACAGCTAAAGTTAGAACCTTCAACCCTGATATTAAAACAAGCCTTTGTACTGGCACATTGACTCATTGAATCATAAGAAGGCACAACCTGTAAATATATATCAAACCTAAACGTATGCATTTACTGAAGTCTGAGACACTTTAAAAAGTACTCTGAATGGATGCAGTTCAAACAGTGTTTTCTACCCAAATTCGACTTTCATTCTTTTGGCATTAAAAAATGAATATCCTACATTTTTTTTGCATAATATGCATTACCAGAATGTTTATTACATAACCCATGAGTCAGGCATTGGAAATAATAACTTATACTTTATAGAAATGGGCTTGTTTGCGCCTGCGCCAAGGGAAAATTGTACACGCGAATGCTTGTCATTTTAGTGATGCAACACAACTTAAATCAAATTTTAATGCTAGGAGGTCATAGTATGAGTATTAAGCTTTATAAATATCAAAAAACGATTTTGAAAAGCACTTATTTTTTTTAAATAATATTTCCATGATTAATAATTTTCTTTTTAAAAAAATCCCAATTATTCGTTTTTGTGATAAATCCATGTATAAAAAACAAGCTGCATCCCTTGCCTATCATTTTGGACACATTAACTCACACGCCTAAGCGCATAAGCCCAACTTGAAACGCGTCACATTTTTGCGCCACTTTCATTTAAAAGAACGGTTCTGCAAAATTCCACCCGTGTTCAACTGGGAAGGTGCTGGCTGAATGAACATTTCTATCAAATATACTGCAGCTGAAAAGTTTGCCTGTGAACATCTAATACAATGCATCTAAGGAAAATGCTGTAAATTTATTTACTTTTGCAAAAATAGATAATTTCGTTTTTGGGGCCTGATTTATATCTATTGAATGTGTTTCTAATTTTATCCTCTAAGCATTTAACGGCAGTTTTGTATATGTGCACAATTGCTCATTCTATAAATTAAAGAGCACCATATAGCTATTTTAGCACGTCACATGGTTCGTTTCTGGATTTCTTTTTTAAGTTTCTACTTGATATTAATTAACCAACAATTTACTTAACAGACTGGAAACATCAGAAGACCACAAACACATATTGAGCTCATTTCAGACATAAACAGAAAGGGGTTAAACAGACAATACAGCGCGCTTTAGCCATTTTTCATAAATAGCGCCGTCGCAATTTACTTACAGAAGTTGCACTAATGATAAAAAAAACCACAGACATTTAAACACACAGTTGACTTACAAATCAATACGCATGACAGAAAGAAAGAACAGCTCGCAGACTATACTTGAAACAAACCATTTGCAAATACTAGTTGTAGGTCATATTTACAAGCAACGCTTTTCAATAGTGTTCCAAAAGGCTGCATAAACAGCCCCACAGACAGATGCATGTCCAAGAAGTAGTGAATGCGCTCAATTCACTAGCTTTGCCTAGCAGAACACCACACAAAATCGTTCTGCATATCTTCATTCATGAAACTGCGCAGAACGAAGGATCCTTGTTTTGTATTATGTCATATTTTAATTCCCTGGGGATACAAAATCACCAAGGAAGAAATATGTTTTTAAATTTAACCTATTTAGATATTTCCCACACTATGGTACCTTTCAAAACAAAAAGCAACACATTTTTCCATGTGAGCTTACAAACAGGCATGCCAAAAATACTGCGGAAAACGCAAGTATTATAATCAAAACCAAATGGAGAAATATCTCCTCGTTACCTGCCTACACAAATTGCAATTCGCATATCCAAACCTATACAAACCAAAAGCTACATTTCCAAATTTGCTTAGATCAGGCATCTTATAGCTCACTAATCTAGCTTCAAACTTCAAGGGGTTATCTCTACCAATACACTCGCAAATATGCGAGACCCTCGGTTTTGGTAATTGCAATGACCAAATCAGAAACCAAGAAACCAACCCCTCGGCTTTGGTAATTGCGATAACCAAATTAAAGACCCAAAGAACCAAAGGACTGGGAGCGACCCACTTATACTTAATTCTTATTCTTAATAATCAAAAGGTTATCCAAATTCTAATTGTCAAGTTCTACATGACCAAACGTCTTCTATAATACTCACGCCAAAAGGGTTCTTTTTCTCACCTTTTGAGTGACATCATGTGGAGGATCAAAATCAGGAAGAGCAGAAATATACCGGGCTACATAATCAAAGAATCTCCAGAATCCCTGTGCACAGAGTACCTTCTTGGTAGAATCCCGTTCTGTCCTCCTCAGTAGATTTCAGTCTCCTGACAAGATCACTCCCACAGAAAGTCACTTCTCTGATGAGGCCGCGCTGGTGGGCGCCAACTGAAGTACTCCAATTTTTGAGACCCCAGAGGTGCTAGGGGTAGCACTCTATGACTTCGAGTACTTCCTGATGTGGTATTATAAAATTCTGCATATCTTGATAATATAACAAAGAACTTGGCAACAGAAGCTGAAATATGAAAATACATCTTTATTAAACTCAAATGAGTGAGACTACGTTGCACAGAAGCCTTAGCAACTGAATGAGGTAGTCTGCAGAACAGAAACCAGTCTCCTCTTTTATGGAGAATGTTACGCTCTGGGCAACACCGCCCTTCTCTTGCAGTTGGTCATTCACATGTATACATTGCAAACGAAAAGGCAGAGTCATGATGACCATCCCACATTCCAGTTAAGCCAGCCCGTAATTATTTACCCAGCAAGGCTCAGATCCCACATCAGATATCGATAGGCCCCAATAAACATGAGCATCTCCTGTTTTGGGAAACAAGCCATAAAGCAGGAACAGTCAGGTGTGAAAGAGATTAGCCGGAGGCTTGTGTAGGATGAAAAGACTTTATGGTGTGTCAAGCCCTGATGCTAATCACAGGTGGCCAGAGGACGTGAGACCAGTTTGACCTGGGGTGGCGGAGCCAAGCTGCCCAGGTCACAGAAAAGTCAAAGAAAGGCACATGTGCTCTAAAAGGCCCGTTTTCGCTTCATGCTATATAGCCTATGTGAGGGCAACCATAAGATGGCCACCGCTACAAAATGGAACCCACGGAGTCAATGTATAATAACGTATACATAGTGCATTCATAGCTAAAATGTTACACAAAGCACTTGTACATACCGCATTGACCATTCGCGGTTCGCTAATACCGGGATAGACAGGGGTAGGGCCCTGCCTCCTACGCGGTCCCAAATTTTAAAGTACGACACCGCACACTTTGTAATTCCATCATTCTTCCATACTGGAGCTAACATTTTACAGATCCCTTTCGAACTGATGTGCGCCGCTCCATGCGCCATCGTGACTACTGCGAGCACATATGCATCAGGTAACATCCAACGCTGCTGTTCAGACAAATCAACCCAACATCCACTTGAATCCATTTTACCCGTTTTCTCCTTCCATTCATTCTTCTCATTTTCAGTTGCTTCATTCTGGATTGCCTTCACACTTTCAATCGTATTCTCACACATTCCTGATTCAGCAATCCATCTTGCAGACGTTGCAACGTACATTCGGCTCGTCATGTTCCTGGCCGTCTCTTTGGCGACCTCATCAGCGAACGCATTCCCACGGCCAACATCATCCGTAATCTTTCGATGTGCACTGCACTTCACAATCGCAACTTCATTCGGTAGGGTCAGGGATTCCAATAGATCGCTGACTAACTGTCCATGTTGGATCTTAGTCCCATGGGACGTGAGAAAACCTCTTTCTTTCCACAGACGTCCAAAACTATGTGCTACGCCGAAGGCGTATTGGCTATCAGTAAACACATTCACTCTCTTTCCCTCAGCTAAAACACACGCTCTTGTTAGTGCAATTAATTCTGCAGCCTGAGCAGAATTCTGACTCACTCTTGCGGTCTCCACAATCGTACTCAAAGTCGTAACTGCATACGCAGCCGTCACATCACCATTCTGTAATTTGAAACACGACCCATCGACGTACAAAGTGCCATCTGGATCTAGTAACGGAGTATCTTTTAAGTCAATCCTACCTTTTGTCTCTTCCTCAGTTCTGAAACAACAATCATGAGGCTCTGAATCACTCGACTCTTGAGTAGTCGGCAAACAGCGTTGCTGGATTCAATATGTTGCATCGCTTGATCTGAATGTGACTTGCCAAAAGCGTCAGCTCATAGCCTGATAGTCTAGCACTGGTGAGGTGCTGAGTTTTTGTTCGATTCATGAGTGTATCCACATCATGTGGAACCATGACTACTAACATGTTGTTCATGACTAGTCCAGCAGACTGTCGAATAGACACTGCAGCTGCTGCTGTAGCTCTCAAACAACTTGGCAATGCTCTGGCTACCGGGTCTAATGTGGATGAGAAATATGCACAAGGCCGCTGTTTGTCACCAAATTGTTGTGTTAATACACTCAACGCACAGCCTTCTCTTTCATGGACATATAAAGTAAACGGCTTACTGTAGTCAGGAGTACCCAACACAGGAGCTGAACACAGCGCATCACGTAAGTCGGAGAAGCTCTGTTGACATTCATCAGACCATGGCAAAGGGCTCGGAACACCTTTTCCAGTCAGGGCCACCAATGGTTTTGCCATGAGAGAAAAATTTGGGATCCATTGCCTGCAGTATGACGTAATACCCAAAAACGCACGCACTTCTCTCTGTGTGCTTGGTACAGTCATCTGCGAAATTGCTTTGATTCTCTCTGGGGTCAACCTTCTTCCCTCCTTTGACAAAAGATGACCTAAGTAGGTCACTTCTTGGCATCAATATTGCAGTTTAGAAGGGGAAACCTTGTGATGTAAGTCTGACAAATGACGTAATAAAGAAATTGCAGCTATTTTGCAAGTTTCCTTGTCATCAGCAGCCAGTAAAAGATCATCTACATATTGGATCAGAGCAACACCAGGAGGAAGTACAAAAGCATCTAATTGACTCTTCAATGCTTGGCTGTAAATTGAGGGGCTCTCACAATAACCTCGTGGAGCGCGTTTGAATCTGAAACTGCGACCTCCTAAGGAGAAACCAAAAATGTCTCTACTTTCCTCGGCTATCGGAATGCTGAAGAAGGCATTCTTCAAGTCGATCACTGTAAACCATGAGGCTGAGGCAGGAATCAACGTCAATAATGCAGTGATATCTGGTACCACAGGAAACTGTGGAATCACTATTTTGTTAACCTCTCTGAGGTCAATCACAAATCTGTAGATTGGAGGTTTAGACGGGTCAGTGCGTTTTAAAATCGGCAGAACAGGACTATTGCAGACATTTCCTCTAGTTTCCTCTATCACATCTTTCTGTATTAAGTCTTTCACAATTAGCAAGAGTGCACGTTCACCTTCATTCGAAATCCAATACTGTGGGATTCGTGGGAATCTAACATTCGCTTTCAGACTTACCACATAAGGGGGAATTTCCAAGAGGCCTACATCGTTAGGACCAGTCGCCCAAAGAGTATCGGGAGAGAACGCATCTCCGGTGGGAGCTTATCCATCGACATATACATTGGAGAGATGACTCTTTTGCCTAATGTGAGCTGTACTCCTGAAGGAGAACAGTACAGTGTCGCATGCAGGCGTTTCAACAGATCTAAACCAAGCAGATTCTCATTACAACCGGTTGTTAGGATAAGGGGTGCTTCTAGTTCGCATGGCCCAACAGAAATTGATAAAGGACTAGAAACAGGATTGTGAACAGGGGCGCCTGAGAAACCTACTGAAGTGTTTGTTAAGCCAGACAAAGGTGCGCCAGGGAGTTTCGCATGCATAATTGAACTTTTTGCCGCACCAGTATCCAACAGAAACGGTTCGACCACGCCTGATGTAACTACTGCGACATAAGGTCCACTCTGATCAACTGGAACTGATACTACTCCCTCTCTTTGCCTGTGGCTGTCCTAGTACTCGCTTCTCTGAATCTCTTCATTATGAGCATAGTAATCTTCAACATGATACTGTGGAGATCTACCTAGTTGCGCAGGTTGTACATTTCGCTGATCGTAATAATTTGATGGGTGATCGGTCTGTGGTGTCATTGTACCACGTCCTCTACCTCTAGGAGCTTGCATAAACCCAACATTACCTCTCTGAGCTGGGACACCACTAGTCTGTGCGTGCAGTACCGGACACTCATTCTTATAATGACCCTCCTTTTTACAATAGGCACACTGATTCCATGCTAACTGTTGTCGGGAAAAACCATAATTAAATCTTTGGGACGTCCCTTGCTGGAATTGTGGCTGTTGCTGAAACTGGGGTCGCTGCTGTGAATCTGACTGATTCGAGCGAGGCGGATACGCCTGTTGCAATAGTACTTTAGTCTTCAAATCTTTTGTCTTCTTTTCTGACTTTTCCTTCTCTTCTTTCTCTCTATTCTTGTAATACTGAGCAGTTGCAAGTATCTGTGCTGTCGTCAACACTGCCCATGCACTTTCAGAATCCTTTAACTTGTTACTAAGCTCAGGTAGTAAATTAAACACGAACTTGTCGACAAACAGCCTCTGGCCTCCCTCAGTACTCATATCTTGCCCACTGTGGTCTACGAAGGTCTCTTCAAATCTAGTGAAGAAGTCAGAGACGCTCTCATCCTTCTTTTGCTTGCATGCCGATAGTTTATCCCAATTAACTCGTAACGCTGGCATCAGCGTTTTCATCAGATTAATTATTCTGCCAGGTAAGGCAGCAATCAGAGGTTCAGGTTTAGCACCGTCAACTTGTTGCGCATCTGCTGCTACAATAGCTGGCCAATCACCTCCTAGGGCGACTGGGTGGTTCTCTTGCCGAATTTTGGCCCATATAGGCTGTGGCACTACATTGCCAAATAGCATTTCAATGTCTGCCAAATTCATGACACACGCTTGAACTGTCTGTGTTAACTCTTTATAATAACCAGCAGGGTTTTTACGCGGGTCCGGCAGCGCTTGTTTTACTGCTAATACTTCGGCCCACTCTCTGGAAATGTGCCGGAGCAGCTGCAATACCATTAGCCCCATCAGCTTGAACTGCATCACGCCATATTGGTGGAACTTCTCTCATCGGATATTGACCTCGTCTTTTCCTAGTAATCGGTGAACCATCAGGGTCCCTTGGCGCTCGAAGAGGGAAATCATCCCTATAAGCTAAAATCAGTTCTATCGCTTCCCTTACTTCTGAACCTATCACCATTCCTGCGGCAAATTTCTGCTGAACATTTATCAGGTCAGAGGGGACGGAATCTAAGTCATCATCTTCCCATTCCTCACGCACAAGAGAACACATCACGTCAAAAACATAACGTTGAGTTGGTTCATTCCATTGCATAAAGGTATCTAACACTCTTCGTGCATCATACTTCGCAGCTTTCGACATCCACCTAAGAGCTGTCGAATCTAACATTTCTCGTTCCTGGGGACCAGGAAGCTGGCTACGTCTCTGTATAGAGTCAGAAACGGGGGTCCCAATTAAAGACCTGTACAGAGGAGTTAAGATATTAGTTACAGTGTCGGTTATTTTCCGACGAACGGAAAGCGGAGTCAGAATGTCCACAGGGTTCGGGGACAGGGCAGCTGGAGCAGATGAAATAGTAAGGGTGGGAGTAGTAGGTAAAGCAGTTTGCGAAACGACAGGCAAAGACGGAACAGGCGACCCAGGAAGAGGGGGTGCAGAAGGAACATTAACCACGGGAAGGACAGGAGCTGGAATCAAAGGAAGTGGCGCAACTATTCCAGGCTGACCAGCAGCTGGCTGTACAACAGGTAGTAACTGTGGTACTGTAATACCCTGTGCATACGGCGGAGGTGAATTCAACAGGTAAGACAACAGAGGATCCTTTTCATGGTCCTCTATCGGCTTAGTAGGACAAGATGGCAATACAGGGTAACATTTATCAATTGCCAAATTATATTTTCTATTCGCCATCTCCATTGCTTTCTCAGTCTCGTTGACATGCAGCTGCCTAGCAGACTCCATTAAAGTCAACCCTTTCTCTTTCTGTTCTTTTTTCGGCTTCCTAATTTCTCTCTGGTTGGCTTCTTTACGCCATACGCGAAAAGAATCAAACATTGCCGGCCGGGCTTTCTTTTTAAACAACTTCATTTCTAGATTGTCTAGAATTTCAACTTCAAAGCTACCATGCGGTGGCCAACTAAGGACACCATCTTTTCTGGTATAACGGCCCATACTTCATTATACGCAATAGGACCTACACCGTGTTTACAATAGAGCTCATATGTAGGAGTTCCAATCGGAGGAACCGAACATGAATCCTCCAACCGGGAATCCCCGTTGCAACGTAACCAGGACAGGAAACAATTACTACTGTTAGTCATGACAAACAAAGACAAATTCCAACCAAAATGCGCAGGGAACTTAGGCCTACCAAAACGAACCAATACCAAAACAAAGATTATCTAAACAAGAGCAACCAATGATAATCTACGAATTAAACCAGAGCAAGAAAGAACAACCAAACTGAGCGTAACCCACTTAATACTTAACTGAAATGTGGAAGACGTCACCAAGGAGAACCCGTCTACGTCTCGCCGTACTAAGGTCTGCACCTCGGGTCCAAGACAGGGCGACAGTCAAGGCAGCGGTCCTCTGTAGCCGTCTGGGAACGGGAATCCTCGTGGAAGAGATCGTCGGGCCACTTTTACGACATGCAGGGATCGATGAAGCGGGGTACCTCCCTCCGGAATCTTCACACGAAACTCCTCGAACTTTTCAGGCTTTGTACCGGTACCGGATGACGTCGCCCTACGTTGGGCGCCAATTTGAGGTTCTGGACTTTTAAGAGTCCAGAGGTGTCAGGGAAACAACACCCGAAGACCCCTGAGTTCCTTCCTGTCTCGGTGCACAAATAAACAGAGACGCGGGTTTCTCGATGGTGGCGTCAGAGACCAAGATTTATTCACTGCAGGGACACAGAAGTCATAGGAACCACACAGAGGCAGAATCTACGAGACTGTTCAAATTGCATTAAGTGGGTTGTTCCTTAAATACACGAAAAATGTCTTTAGGCAACATTACACGAATATTTCTCATGCCCAACCCGGTATCCCAAACAAACAGTAAATAGATATCAAACAATAGCTAATCGTAGGTTTTCGGTATTCGATCAGGTCCCCTTGTCAGTTTTCCATTCTTTGCCCGATCCTCCCCATCATAAAAATCGTAACCTCCCCATTGTAAAAGCCCAGAAGGAGAGGAGCAGAGCCAGGTGCAAAGGATTGAAAAGTAGGATAAGAGGTGTTTATGGATCATAAACGGGCATGGCTACCGTCTTCGGCCTTCCAGTCAGGACAATGGACACGAGAACCAGTATAGCAGGACTGGCCTCAGGCAAGGGAGGCAGCTTGATTCTGCCTAGTCATGCAGCGTCAGCCTTTCTCGGGGCTCGAGCTTACGTATCCTTAACAAGGTGATTCTGCCGGGGTCATCGCCCGTTCATTGACTATGTGAGGGCAAGAAACAAAATGGATGCCGTAACTAAAATGGATGCCATGACTTAACAACAGAATGCCCTATTTCTCAGTGAATTCATGCTAGTTGTGCAGCGAAAACACTGTCATGCATATAATGGATCATTTACGGTTCATTGGTACCAAAATCGTGTTAGTACTACGATACCGAATACACGGGTTCGGATCGCTGCAGAACCTCACTCCCTTAGTCAGTCCCATGTTCTTCGAACGGAAGGGGCCTAGATTAATAGTCTGAGTTTGGAAGCTCAACATCCACTGAAAGGCCTCTCCTTGGATTCAAATTTCTTAAAGTCTCCTGAGCAGAATCTGGTGAGAGACCGTGTCGAAGGCTGCTGACAGATCGGGCAGCACTAGTAGTACTGCTTGTCCTTTGTCCATGGACTGCCTAATGTAGTTGGTAACAGCAATCAATGCTGACTCAGTGCTGTACCTTGGCCTAAATCCAGGCAGAGAAGGGTCAAGGCATCCCGTAGGTTCAACATGGTCAGGTAGATGTTTTTTGATATGTTTCTCCAATATCTTACTCAGGAGAGGTAAAACGGAAATTGGTCCTCCATGGGGGCCTTATCATTTGTGCCGCCTTCCATTCAGCAGGAAGTTGGCCCTCTCTCATCGAGAGATTGAGGATAGAGCAAATTGGGGAGGGGGGATAACTGTTTGGGGAGCAAGAAGGAAGTTTTGGCTGGAATAATATCCAAAGGGGAGCCTGATTTGACTCTATTCAACAGTGACTCTACGTCATCAACTGTTCGAGGAGGGAAGTTTTCAAATGGGACACATTAGTCAGAGCTGGAGGGCAGCAGGATGCAATATCATTCTGAAGGTTCCCGACTGTGGTGATTTTATCGTAGATCAGCTCAGTTTTCTGTGCGAGATGCATAGTTATTTTATCACAGAGCGCTTGGGAGGGAGCCGCCTCATTATTATAGTCCTTCGGGTTTGTAAAGGAACTAAGAATTTGATACAAGACTTTGGGGGCACACCCTACCTGGTTGAGTTGCAGCGCAATACAGACTCTGCGTGCAGTTTTTATATTTTTGTGGTATTGAGCCAGAGCGATCTTATATCTCTCTATAACCTGTGTATCATGGGAATGGCGCCAGTGCCGTTCCCGATTTTTACAAATACTTTTTTTGAAATTCATCAGGCATGCTACACAACGTTTTTGTAAAGAGAACATGTACATTTCTTTCATGAAAAATAATTGTTTCTGTTCGAGTCCATAAAATATGAATGCATGATTTATTCTATTTTTAAAAAAAAATCTTATTATTTAAACATAAAATATAATCCATACAAATCAATCAGAAAAAGTACATTACTATAATCTCACAGTACAAATTCTCAAGACACGGCAAATATATACATTTAGGCATTGGGAAACATTACAAAAGAGTATACTTTGTCGTTCCACATTCAAGCACTTAAATATCTTCATCGTCTACCACTAGGAAGGGAGGGAGGACAACAGGGGTGCACAACAGACCTCTACTTTTGTTCCATGGGTCCCATATTCTGGGCCATTTTTTGGGCAACCCCTACTTTCATTAACCACCCTCTCAGCCTGAATGCACCAATCCATGTATAACTCCCAATCTTTATAACGCAGCCACCATACATCCCAACGTAACCCACAACTTTTCGGTACGTGACAAATCTGTGGCGTCCCAAATATTAAGGAGACACATCCGGGGGAGTCGTCTATTTTAGAATTACAAACGCGAGTCATACCAGCAATAACTTTTTCCCAATACCTCGGTTGGACAGGGCAGTACCACCATTGATGCATATAAGTACCATGCAGGCCACAAACACGCGGGCAAGCAGGGGATCCCAGCACCCCCATCTTAATCAATACAGAGCTGGTGTGATACTTCTGATGAAACAATTTAAGTTGTATGAGTCTAAATCACGATCGGATCGCTACCTCGCGATGGGATGCCAGCGCCTCTCTCCAATCATCGTCATCCAGATCTCCAACATCGTCAGCCCATTTAGCCCGCAGTTTATCCTGAGCGTTTGGAGTATGATTGAGGATTTTCTGGTAAGTCAGAGAGATAGCTTTCTCTGGGAGATAGTTTATACAATGCATTTCTAACCTGCAGATATCAGAACGTTTCTTGATCATGCAATTGATAATCTCTACAGATCGGCACAAGGAATCACTTTACCATTCGCCCACAGGTCCCCGACTGTAGAAAAACAAATCAAATCCCATTTATCGAATCCTGTCTGCTAGGAGAGCATACCCAAGCGTCCAGATTCCAGTAGGGGGGTAACTTGTGTTTTTTTGTCTCTCCACCCCAAAGTCTGCGTTGCTTTTTTCACATATATCTACTGTAGATGACGTGGGAGTGAGATTTATTCTATTTTATTTACCCATTGAGTATTTGTCAAGTATGAAAAACACCTAGAATCAATAAACAAAGGTGTAATAGATTTCAAATATTGTGTTCATTGTAAATATTATTACATAGAAATTATTAAAGATAGTTGGATTTATTCTTAAGCTGTGCAGCCAGGCAACAAGTGACAGTGTACACTTGTTACACACACAATTGATATTGGGGGGGCAACCTAATTCCTGACCAGCACGCCACAATTTACACTCACAAGTTAAGTGACAGATGAGTGTTTAACTATAGTTAGGCATATAAATTAGTGTGCCCAACTCATCATACTAATTTGACATATCCAGTCTTTCTGCCCCCCCCCGGGGGAAGCAGAAAGCACCCTAGATGCCAGGGAATATTTTTTTTTAGGTCAGGGGTTGGGGCTGCCCAGAATAGGCATGCCAATGCCCCCACCCTTCCCCTCCAATAAACCCAAAAGTCTTTCTGCCCCCCCCCAGGATGCAGATGGGGCAATATCCCCTGCCCACTAGGCACCAAGGACTAGTTTTTTAAATGTATTCCTAGGGGTGGGGACTTCCCAGAAAGGGCCTGCCAATTCCCTTACCCCAAAATAATTTACTGCAGACTTTCTGCCCCCTTGGAGGCAAATAGGGGCAATAGCCCCTTATCTGCTCCACCGGGGGGGGGGGGTCAGAAAGCCTACTGAACATAAGGGATTTTTTCCCTCCTAAGTTCAGGGGTGGGTGCTGCCCAGAATCGGCATGCAAATGCCACCACCCCATTAAAAAAGACACAGTCTTTTTGCCCCCCCCCCAGGAGGCAGATGGGGGCAGTCGCCCCTGATCTGCTCTCGGGTGGGGACAGAAAGCCCACTAGACACCAGGGATTATAATATTTTTTTTTATAGGTTGTGGTGGGGGCTGCCCAGAATGGGCATACCAATGCCCTCGCCCCAAAAAAAATTGCCACAGTCTTTCTGGCCCCCGGGAGGCAGGTGGGGCAATAGCCCCTGATGCCCACTTGGTGCCAGGGATCACGCTGGCTTTTTTATACATAGGGGTTGGGGCTGCCCAGAATGGGCATACCACCTCCTTCCCAAAAAATAGCCACAGACTTTCTGCCCCTCTTGGGGTAATTTCGGGGCAATAGCACCCAATCTCCCCCCTCAGGGCGGCAGAAAGCCCACTAGGCACAGGCTTGTTTTTAGTAATGTGCCTACCTGTGGATTTTGGGCCCTATTGCAGCCGGCACATAGGGAAACCTAGCAAACCTGTACATTTTTTAAAACTAGACACCAAGGTAATATAGGATGGGGTGACTTGTGTGCCTCTCACCAGGTTTTGTTACCTAGAATCCCTTGCAAACTCAAACGTAACTAAACAACAAAAATCTGGCTTTTTTTGGGGCAGCATCAACTTTTTACATAGGACTGGTGTTGGGGGGTATCCACCACAACCCAGCAACTGGTCTCGACACTTTCACAGTCTAATCCAGTCCTAATTACCCAATGTCTCAATTTTGCTTAAAAAATGTAAGTCAGATCACTCAGCACATACATATCCTAATCCAAGACTCAGAAAAAATGTGTGTGAAGGTAAGAAAGTACCTCGCGTCTAAAGTGTCTAGCGAGGTATGGCTTGCATGGGTCCCCCAAAGTTTTCCTACCCAGAATCCCCTGCATACCTCAAATTTAGCTGAAAGAATCAATTTTTCCACTCATTTTTTGCGTGGGATCACCATGCCGGCACAAATGTGAGGTACCATTTTTATTGGGAGACTTTGGGGAATGCGGAGTGGGTGTAATTTTGTGGATCCACACTGATTCCAGAACTTTCTATAGCAGAAATGTGATTAACATTTATATTTTACAAAGTTTGAGGTTTACAAGGGATTCCGGGTAAAAGAAGCTGGTGAGAGCCACACAAGGCATCCCCCTCTTGGATTCCCTTGGTGTCTAGTTTTTAAAAATGTATAGGTTTGCTAGGTTTCCCTTGGTGCCGGCAGAGCTAGGTTTCAAAATCCACAACTAGGCACTTTGCAAAAAAAGGGTCAGTTTTCACTGTAAAAATGTGGTATGTTCATGTTGTGTTTTGGACTGTTTTCTGTTGCGGGCCCTAGACCTACCCATACAAGTGAGGTACCATTTTTAGTGGGAGACTTAGGGAAACACAGAATCGTAGTGCATCTGTTATTGCCTATTGAATTTCTGCCTTCCAAATGTAAGACAATGTGTAAAAAAGAAGTCACTTTGAAAAATATCCTTTAACCCACCTGCTAGTATGGGTACCCACAATTTTGGAGATGTGCAAATAGCTACTGCTTCTAAACTCTATATTTTGTTCCCATTTCGGAAAGAAATAGGTGTCCTTGATACCAAATTTTCACTCTTTATATTTGACCAAATGAATTGCTATATACCCGGTACACAATGAAAAACCATTGCAAGATGCAGCTCAGTTATTGGCTCTGGGTTCCTCTGATTCTTGGTGAAACTACAAGTCCTATTTATCCCCACAACTAGAAGGGTCCAGCGTATGTAACGGTATATTGCTTTCAAATATCTGTCATACTTGGAGGAAGTTACAGGTGAAAACATTGGCACAAATGGCTGTTTTTTACAACTCATTTAGCATTTTTCCTATTTTCAGCTGTTAGTTTCTACAGAAAATACTTAGAGGATCTACACAAATGACCTCTTGCTAAATTTAAAATGTTATCTACTTTTCTGAAATGTATAGCTTTCCAGGATCCATTATTGCTTTCATACCCATTTCTACCATTAACTGGAAGGAGGTTGATAGCACAAAAAATAGAAAAAATAGGCTATGTCCAAGTAAAATTCCAAAACTGTGTAAAAATGTTTGATTTTCTGACAAAAGTCTATCTGTCTCTGCAAGCTGGGAATATCGTCATTTCGGCAATACAACCCCTTTGTTGATACCATTTGCAGAGGAAAAAAACACTTTCTTCTGCAGCCTATTTTTCAAAATAAAACTAAAATTTAGCTGTATTTTGGCTGATTTCTGGGTCCCCTCAAGGGGAATCCACAAACCCTGGGTATCTTTAAAATCCTCATGATGTTGGAAGAAAAGGGCATACATTTTGTGTGGCTACCTTATGTGGACGAAAAGTTGCAGGGACCTAAGCACAAACTACCCAAGATAGCCAAAAAAAGGGTTAGAACAGGGGTGGAAGGCCTAGCAGCAAAAGGGTTAAAACAAAAAAAATGCAGACTCAGGTGCCAATTACGATCCGGTAAAAAAATTCCCCGTACGACTCGTATCCGGTCTTTTTACCGTACGAATCGTACAAGTGCCGTACAAACTGCCAATTACGATTCGCATGGTAAAAAGTCCATACGAACCGCATTGGGAATTATTCCCCACACGTCCTCGGGTCGGAAAATGTGTCCGACACGTCCTCGGACGATTTACCGTACAAATGTGAAAAGTGAAGTCCGACCGAGGAATCACGATCCATCCCGTGCGTCCGATGTTACAACCGTATGGAAAAAACACCGTCCGCACCGAACTCCTATAGCAACCATGGAGACATGTGCCCGCAAACGCGCCCAACACTCCCCCCAGCCCCCGTACGTCGGAGACGTACCCCCCGTGTATGTACACCCCCACCCGTGTATGTACACCCCTGTACGTTCGAGTCGTACCCCCAGCCGTGTACGTGTCGTACCCCCGTGTATGTGCACCCCTGTACGTTCGAGTCGTACCCCCACCCGTGTACGTGTCGTACCCCCGTGTATGTACACCCCTGTACGTTTGAGTCGTCCCCCCACCTGTGTACGTGTCCTACCCCCGTGTATGTACACCCCTGTACGTTCGAGTCGTACCCCCACCCGTGTACGTGTCCTACCCCCGTGTATGTACACCCGTGTACGTGTCCTACCCCCGTGTATGTACACCTCTGTACGTACGAGTCGTACCCCCACCCGTATACGTGTCCTACCCCCGTGTATGTACACCCCTGTACGTGTCGTACCCCCGTGTATGTACACCCCTGTACGTTCGAGTCGTACCCCCAGCCGTGTACGTGTCGTACCACCGTGTATGTACACCCCTGTACGTTCGAGTCGTACCCCCACCCGTGTACGTGTCGTACCCCCGTGTATGTACACCCCTGTACGTTCGAGTCGTACCCCCACCCGTGTACGTGTCCTACCCCCGTGTATGTACACCCCTGTATGTGTCGTACCCCCGTGTATGTACACCCCTGTACGTTCGAGTCGTACCCCCACCCCTGTACGTGTCGTACCACCGTGTATGTACACCCCTGTACGTTCGAGTCATACCCCCAGCCGTGTACGTGTCCTACCCCCGTTTATGTACACCCCTGTACGTGTCGTACCCCCGTGTATGTACACCCCTGTACGTTCGAGTCGTACCCCCACCCCTGTACGTGTCGTACCCCCGTGTATGTACACCCCAGTACGTGTCGTACCCCCGTGTATGTACACCCCTGTACGTTCGAGTCGTACCCCCAGCCGTGTACGTGTCGTACCACCGTGTATGTACACCCCTGTACGTTCGAGTCGTACCCCCACCCCTGTACATGTCGTACCCCCGTGTATGTACACCCCTGTACGTGTCGTACCCCCGTGTATGTACACCCGTGTACATCAGAGTCGCACCTCCACCACAACCTCCTACGTACGGAGCGCACCCCAGGCCCCAACATCACAACCGCATGTACGAGTCGTACCAAGCCACACACAAGGACAGCACTGTACAACCAAATGGCCCATGTACACACCGTACACACGCTAAAAATGCACGTACACAACCAGGACAAACCAAAACAACACAAGAATACACCATTCGAATGGCACAAAGCCACTAAACATGTCCAACAACCACTAAAACAACACATTCACTGACCTGCAACTGCCAAAAACAAACAGAGGCCCAAAACACCACCACTCCTTATAACACACCCACCCAAACTTCAAACACAGCCACACCCACCAATGGACCAATAAAAAGGGCCCACACACACAAACCATGAGCCTTTGCAACAGACTCACTGCTGCCAGACCCCACAGACAACCTACAGCACCATACTACAAGCTTCACCACACCTTACACTTGCACACCTTCACACAACCACCTTCACAAACACCCCCTCATCACATTCACACACACACCTGCACAACCACACCCACACACCCACAACCATCCACACACACCCCCCACCATCCACACCCACACCCCTCACTATGCCCACTAACAAGAATCCAAAGTTCAGTAACCGAGAGTTGGAGGTCCTTGTCGATGAAATCCTCAGAGTCGAGCCACACCTCTTTGGAACATTGGTCAGACAGACCAGCATTGCAGAAAAAACAGCCATGTGGCAGACCATCGTCGATGCTGTGAATGCTGTTGCGGACACCAGAAGGAACAAGCAGGAATGCCAAGCCAGGTGGTACGATCTGCGGAGGAGGGTCCGAGCCAAGATGACGGACGAACACAACCAGGCCAACGTCACTGGAGGAGGGCCGTCCCGCAGACCCGTACACTACCATCCCTGGGAGGAGAGGGTGATGGCCATACTGCCGGTGGAGGCAGTCGAAGGATTAGGAGGACTCCGAGACCCGGGTGAGTACACAAACAACGCACCTCACATGGGGGGAACGTCATCCACAACCAAACCCACAAACAGGCACGCAACCACCCCAAGCTATCGCATGACTCAACCACACTCCATGAACACGCACATGCCACTGGCGCCACCCTGCCCCATGCACCCAGCTGGACAATGTCAAGTCACAGGCCACAGAAGACACCAACACATGACACGGTAACCCGGATGGCGGGAGGGTGGGCCCAAAAAATCACATAGTGCAACTCAGAAGCAGACAACAATGCCCTCTGCCCATATGGCCTAGGTCACAGCCAGACAAACAGTGTGTCCCCACACAGGAAAGACTCGCCAGCAAATGGCGGACGCCTTGCATTAACACATGGGGGTGAAGGCACTGTTTTGCACATGACAGCAGCTAATGAACAGCCAACATTGTGAAAGAGTGGCAGCACACACCACCACAGCAGCAGCGCAGAGACACACACTACACCCAATGGGTGCCTGGAGATCAGAAACAAACTCACATCAACAAGCCAAGGGCCATTCAAAGATCTGCTAACAGTGTGTGCCCAGGAAGCTGGGCTGAGGTGACAGAGGGTGACACACAGAGGGAGGGAGAGGGGGACAGAGAGGGAGGGAGAGGGGGACAGAGAGGGAGGGAGACACAGGGACAAGGACAGAGGGAGGAGGCTGACACACGGAGGGAGGGAGAGGGGGACAGAGAGGGAGGGAGACACAGGGAGACGGACAGAGGGAGGAGGCTGACACACAGAGGGAGGGAGAGGGGGACAGAGAGGGAGGGAGACACAGGGAGACGGACAGAGGGAGGAGGCTGACACACAGAGGGAGGGAGAGGGGGACAGAGAGGGAGGGAGACACAGGAAGACGGACAGAGGGAGGATGCTGACACACAGAGGGAGGGAAAGGGGGACAGAAAGGGAGGGAGAGGGGGACAGAGAGGGAGGGAGACACAGGAAGACGGACAGAGGGAGGAGGCTGACACACAGAGGGAGGGAAAGGGGGACAGAGAGGGAGGGAGAGGGGGACAGAGAGGGAGGGAGACACAGGGAGCGCAAATCAGCCTTGTGGTGTGTGGGAATGTCTGCTCGTCAGCAGGTGGACTGCGTGCATGTAGCCAAGGGTGGCCAGTGCCAGAACCCCCCCTCTTCTCCATGGCAAAACACAGGGCCATGTCACAACCTGTGCACGAGCACAACGACAGCTACCTGCATTATATAAGTGTGTGGATCCACTCCATGTGCACATGTACAGTGCTACACGGAAGGCGCCAATGCATGGCTCGCCGCACCTGCCCACTCCACTGCTGACTGCAGTCACACTTGACGCAGCAAGTAAGACTGTGCCACACATAGTTAAAGGCGCCAAAGTGGTGCCCAAGGGACACACCCATGCACAAGTGCACTGTGAGTGGAATGCAAGACAGATCCTAATTCCAAGAGGAAATGTGCCAACTTTGAAACTGATGAAACATGGATGTTGCATGGACCAAAATTAACATTGTCTCTCTCACACACAGGTCAACCTCGTGGTTCACCCCCCAACACTGGGGGGGAAGACTCACAGGACCCGGCTCTGCGGGAGGCCGATCCCACTGGCAGCGACGACTCTGACCACTCTGTGGACGACCCCGACCAACCTGGCCCCTCTGGTGTCCAACCACCTGCAGCACCTGCGTCAGGTACAACGGGGCCAACCACCACCCCCACTCCTGCCACATCCCAGGAGACACCCAGGATCCCTGCTCCACCACCACAAAGCAGCCAGGCTGGCCAGGAGGGACACGGTGTCCCGGGCACCCAGGAGGAGGCAGGTGACAACGCCAATGCCACCCCTCAGGGGTCCCGGAGACCCGATGTGCCCACAAGGGCAGGCCAGGTGCAAGTGGGCAGGGGTGGTGGGAGTGGAGGACGGCGGAGGAGCCAGCCTGACCAGTTGGCTGGGGATCCGGTATATTCCCATGTCCGTAACATCCTGGACACATACCGGCAGGACACCACGGGCATGGCCCAGGTTGTGTCCACCCTCAATGAGATGAAGGGGACCCTCGATGAGATAAAGACCCAGCAGGCCCAGCAACATGCCTGTCTACTGCAACACCAACGGAGGATGGAGGACAGACAGGCTGAGCTCGTGACGGTGTTCCAGGGGATTCACAATACACTCCGTCGGATGGCCGACAACATGGGCAACCCTCCCTGTGCCAGAAGGCGTAGAACATCACCACCCACAGGGAGGGATCAGGAGGAGGAGGAAACATCCGATGGAGCATCCCAAACATCGTCACGGCCTGCTTCTGAGGGTCCCCGCAGGAGGCCGGGTCGTCCACGGAAAGGACCGTGAGGGTCGGCGCTACATCACCATCTCCCAGGACACCTGGCCTGGCACCTGGCCCACTGGAGCAACAGCATCACAGCATCAAGAGACATTCTCTGCCACATGGCCTTGCTAGTCACTGTCTGACCAATGTTGACAAAGACTGTGGCATGGACTCTGAGGATTTCCAATGGCAAGGACACCAACTCCCCTACTGAACTTTGGATTCCAAACTCCCGGAAAGCCCCTCACGTCATACCCCCCCCCCCCACCCCCCCACAAAAATAAAAATTCACACCATGAAGAGAAGATGCCTGCTGGTTGCATTATTACCTTACATGTGTCTTGTAAAGTCTAAACATGCCTGACTTCTCTTTTGACTTCAACCATCCACACCCTGGGGCCTGATTATGGCACAGGACACACGGGTCACAGTGTATTAGGCAAGACAGACATGGAGCACCATACACACCCGTGATGGGCCCAACCAGCTGAGGGGGTGGCCGCACAACCGTGCTGACAGACACATTGAGTACAGCAACAGTCATGCGCAGAGGTCAGGGATCCAGTCCAGTGTCCTGGGGGGCACCCAGGTATGTGTAGACAGGTGGCAGAACCATGTCCTGCAAGCTTGAGTCCGGTGGATGCAGAGAATGGGGGCCTGGCCAACGTTGGATGCATGGGGATGGCACATGTCACAATACCCACACAGTCATGGACATCATGCACAATACACAGTCTCATCCCACACACACAGCTTGCATCTTGCTACTCGACACATAGACACATAGCCACTATCAGGGAAAACCATGCCAGACATGATGGATGCACCGTGGCAACACACCAGCATTGACTGAGAAGAGGCACCTTGGAGGCATAGGGACACCTTTATTAGTCATGTTTTCGGGATTGCAGAGGCAACTTGAAGTACACATGAACACTTCATGTGGAGTAACATGTGGGTCCAACACTGGCACCCCCCTTCTGCAGCACAAATGCGTGATAGCCATGGAACTGGCACACAATTGTCGGCTAACAGCTAAACACCCACAGCTGCTCACGGAGAGACTGCCATACACCATTGATCCGCTGATGTAGAAGTCCCACACCATGTCAAGCCAATGCAAACCGTATGTGTCCGAGGGCAGTGTTACACACATTGATGCCATCATCACAATCCACTATCCCATCACTGATGACTGTCAACAAGTCAGACCATCTATTCAGGTGTACACAGCTGCATGTCGTGTCCCATGGTGATGCTACATGGCTGCAGAGGAACCAAACATCGACAGGGGCAGTGTGCATACATCGTGAACAACTGCCACACCCAATACACCCCTGATGCATCCCTTACCCTAAGGAGACTTCCAAACTTGTCCGTGCGTGTAACGCTGAGTCAGCACACGATGACGTGTCCATGAGGAATAGCAGTGCCACAACAATGCAAGCAGCAGACGGCATGCGCAAGTACCTGGGGAAGAGAGACACACAAGAAGTCAGCCACAAAAAGCACAGCCACTTGCATGTGCATGTACTCGACACATGTATGGATGACAACATGCTAGGTCACAATTATGACTGGGGAAATACAACCATCACTGCCACCATCACTCCAGTGACACACCCACACACACCTCTGACTCACGTGCCATACATGCAGGTGGAGACACACATCACAACACATGCCACACGTGGAGCAATGTGTGCACACTCAGACACTGGTACTCACCACTAAGCAAAGAAGTCGCGTATGAGCCGAGTCCGGATGTCCTCTTGCGGCTCCACATCCTCCACATCACTAGCCCCATTGCCAAGCCCTTCGTCCTCCACGGGTGGATGGTCCTGGTCATCTTGATCCAGGATGAGTGGCACAGCTTTCTCAACTGCCATGTTGTGCAGCATGCAGCAGACCATGAAGATTTTGCAGACCTTCGCAGGGGCATATGGGAGCGCGCCGCCGGTCTTGTGTAGGCACCTGAATCGGCTCTTCAGCAGGCCAAACGTCCTCTCTATCACTCGCCTTGTCCGGCCATGGGCGGTGTTGTAGCGGAGCTGGGCCGGCGTAATGGGGTTGCGGAGAGGTGTGATCAGCCATGGCATGTTGGGATAGCCAGCGTCCCCTACATGGGAAGCACATGGACATCGTTAGAACTGGAGAAGCGGTCATGCCGGTAGGCTACGCAAAATACAGGACAGACAGAGTGTACCCACCAACAACACATGCTCGTTCGTTGCGCAGCTGCGTCATCATTTCAGGCACCCTGCTGCGCCTCATGATGTAGGCATCGTGTGCTGATCCTGGAAAACGAGCACAGACATGTGAAATCACCATGTTGGACAGACACACCACAAGGGCATTGATGGAGTGGTAGTGCTTCCGATTGCGGTACGCTACCTCCTGTGCGTGTGGTGGTACCAAAGCAACATGTGTCCCATCTATGGACCCAATGACATGGGGCATCCCTCCCAGGGCATAGAATCCACGCTTGACCCCAGTCAACTGTTCAGGGGTTGGGAACTTGATGAAGTCATCCAGGTGAATCAACATGGCCTCTAAGAAATCATGCAGCACACGGTAGAACATGCTCTGGGAAATGCCACCAACATGAGCTATGGTATTTTGAAAGGTACCCGTGGCTAGAAAATGTAGGGCTGCCATTACCTTCAGCTTGGGTGTCAGTGCCGTAGGATACCTGTGCAGCGGTTGCAGGTGTGGTGCCAGTCTCGCCGTCAACTCCAGAATCAACCGTTGTGGGAAGTGGTAGCACCGGATACGATCATTCTCCCGCATGGCAGCCAAGTCCGGAATTGGTCGGGGAAGAGGCGGCGCTCTGCAGTAATTTGGAAGTGACAAGGAAGAGTGAGTGCACCACAACAACAAATAATTTGTACTGAGCACATGTTAATCTGTCTATACACATATGCTACATACGGAGTCAGGTATGTGCCACATGCCCTGGACACGTATGGCTGCCAGGTGACACTCCTACCAAGAGCCAGCTACACACGGAGATTGAGAACCTCCACATGCCATGCCATGGGATTAGCTGTGTCCCAGTGCAAGTGAACAGCCAGACGCAAGACAGGAGTGACATACACCCACACATCAGCAGAAATAGGATGCCGATTGCAGAGACTGGTAGCGGAACACTAGAGCCACAGGTCACATGACATTACACTAGGACAGCCCACACACCTTGCCATGAAGGTGCACATGTCATGACTCACCACACATTCATTGAGAGGATGCAGACATGTCCTTGTTACGCTACTCCGTGTCACATGCATACATACGCACCTCACATCCGATACCACATGTGGCATGGTGTGCGGAACAGTGTGCAATGTCAATCTACACACAGACACATGTTGGTTGCTGCAACAGCTGCAGCTTTTGAGGGTGCTCCAACATCAACCTAATGGGAAGCCGCCACACATACATGACATAGTCACATCGTGCACCGTGGGTAGTGACAAGTCAGGTGTGGTAACCCCTGTACCGGGCATCAGGGGACACTTCCGTGTGTTGGTGTCCGTGCCATGCCAGTGTCGGTCATCCCAAGTGTGCAGTACGACATGCACACATGTCCAAGGAGTCAAGGGCATGCCTGGCACACATTGCACCGTCACACATTACATCTGTACACATCTCATCATACATCTGGTGCCTTCTCGACTCAGGAGTAATGTTCCACATCACAGCCTGTCACACCTGTGCCCCACACATGTAGTAATGCACAGACAATGCCTTGATGTCCATCCATGGACAAGTATGTCCGCCCTATTCCTTCCTGTGTGCTGCCTGTCACCACTGTGATGTGTGAAAACCGCCATACTGCTGCTAAGAGGGCCTGTGTACGTTCCCATATCACTATGGGAGTGCTGCCGTATGTGTACCCATCGTGATGGTGAGCGTACAGGCATGTGTACGGTCCGTACCACTACGAGTACGCATACGCAAGAACACCCATAGTGGTAGGGCCGTACACGCGCCTGTACGCTTCCTATCACTATGGGTGTCCTCGCGTATGTGTACTCATAGTGGTACGGGCCGTACACGCGCCTGTACGCTCCCTATCACTACGTGTACGCATACGCGAGAACACCCATAGTGATAGGGAGCGTACAGGCGTGTGTACGGCCCGTACCACTATGAGTACGCATACGCGAGGACACCCATAGTGATAGGGAGCGTACAGGCGTGTGTACGGCCCGTACCACTACGAGTACGCATACGCGAGGACACCCATAGTGCTAGGGAGCGTACAGGCGTGTGTACGGCCCGTACCACTACGAGTACGCATACGCGAGGACACCCATAGTGATAGGGAGCGTACAGGCATGTGTACGGCCCGTACCACTACGAGTACGCATACGCGAGGACACCCATAGTGATAGTGAACGTAGGCACGCGTGTACGGGCCGTTGCTATGCATTTGGGGTGCCCTAGGGCCCCGGAACGCACCGTACCTGTGTGTGAAGCTCCAAATTACATAGGGGACACATGAGGGACAAGTATTAAGGCCTACATGCATGCTGGTTGTCATGGAGACAAGTTCAAATGTTGAATTTGTTCAGGAAGGTGCACAGCAGAAGTCAGTTGGAATGAATCTACTTTGTTGCAATGTGTTTGTGGGGCTGACATCATGCAGGAGAAAAAAAACAGATTGAGAACCCACAGACTGCTAGGTTTGAAGGGATTGGAGGAAACATAGGATGCAAATGTGAGTGACCAATCACTCTGTACTCCTGTGCATGAGATGGGCCAGCAAGGCAGATATAAGGCAGCCAGGTCCCATGAGGGAGCACTTGCCTGCACATCTCTGTATTCCACGACCCAGCTGCTGCTACTGATTCCCTGGAACCATGTCAAGGGCTGTGGAGAGGTCACAGCCTTTCACCCTGGAGGAGAACATGGCTTTGGTGGATGTGATCCTCCCACGGTACCCCATGCTGTATGGGCGACCAGGTTATCAGGTGAGAGCAGTGTCCACTGGCACAGACTGTGTCCCTTTTTTGTGACTGTGACTTCTGCCATTGTATCCAGGTGTGACACACATGCTATGTACTGTAGGGGGGGTCCCAGGGGGGGGAATGCCTGATGTCTCCCAGCAGTGCCCAGAGACAGGAGGGGTGGGTGCCTATCACTCCCAGCAGTGCCCTGAGACAGGAGGGGTGTGTGCAGAGTCCTCCCAGCAGTGCCCAGACATGAGAGGGGTGGGTGCAGAGTCCTCCCAGCAGTGCCCAGACATGAGAGGGGTGGGTGCAGAGTCCTCCCAGCAGTGCCCAGTCACAGGAGGGGTGGGTGCCTAACACTCCCAGCAGTGCCCTGAGACAGGAGGGGTGGGTGCCTATCACTCCCAGCAGTGCCCAGAGACAGGAGGGGTGGGTGCCTATCACTCCCAGCAGTGCCCAGAGACAGGAGGGGTGGGTGCCTATCACTCCCAGCAGTGCCCAGAGACAGGAGGGGTGGGTGTGATGCACAGTGTGAGCCTGGATCATTGATTGTGTAGTTGCCCTCATTCCACCTGTGTCCTTCCAATGGCACGTACTGCTTTTGGCCTTCCCCCAGAGGATCATGTCCCTATGAAAAAGGTGCAATGCGTTGGATGCATACTATGCCTTGTTGTAAACAGCAAATGTGCTCTAATCTGTGTCTCTGTGACATGTGCCAGGTGTATTGATGTAGTGTCACTTGTTCATCCTCACAGGTAGACGCCTCTGCCAAGGAGCAGATATGGCTGGACGCCGTCAGCGCCGTGAGGAGTGCGGATGGTCGGAAGCGGCGCCTGTCCCAGGTGAGGAAACGCTGGCAGGATATCCGGTGCTGGACGCGGAGGATCGCACGGGTCCTGCTGGGGGACTCACCTGAGAGCCATAAGAACCGCGGGCGCCGCCGTCTCTCCCACATCCAGAAACGTGTGCTGGCGGTGGTCTTTCCAGACTTGGACAGGCGCCTACAGGAGATGCAGCAGCCGGAAGGGGGTAGGTACATGTGTGTTTGTTGTGTTTCACCAGCATTTGTAAGTGCACTGTTCCATGGATACACTGCCAGGGTTTAAAGGTGCTGTGCAGATCCAGTTACCCACTGTATAGCTGTGCTCTCCTGCCTCCCTTCCCCTCCTTGCAATGTGTTCCCTGGTCTGTGTGTAGTCACTCCATCACAAGGTTATGTAGACTGACACCTTCTCCAAGTGTACAATGCCTGCAGCATCATGTGTGGGGGTGGTGTGTAACAGGTTTTGTGACCTTGCCTGTGCCCTGTCCAGTTCTGGACTTGTGGGTTCCATGTCAGTTGGCACTAATGCTGAGTCCAGACATGGAAATTAATCTCTCAAGTGCGAGGCCTTCCAGCAGGCATGTCCCATGTGGTGGCCTGTGACATGATGTGCATGAGTGTGCGTTACGCATAGTGCAGGGATGTTAGCGTGTGTTGCAGTCATTCCCATTCAGGAGCATGGAGTTGTGTGGCCACTACTGTCCCCAGGGGCATCTTTTCCTAGGTATCATGTGTGTAATCCGAGAATGTCGACAATCTCTGTGTCTACAGCATAGGTTGTGCTCTGTGCCATTGTCAACTGGCACCATGTATATTGACGTGAGATGTATTACAAGTGTCCACTGTCCAGCCTGAGCTGATTTTCCAAGTACATACTCACGGTGGCCATTGCCTGTGTGTATTGTTGCAATCATCTGATGATGCCCATTTGTACATGATTATTTGGACAGGCGCACCTTGGGTATTTTGTGTGCAATATTGAATTTTTGCATCCCATGTGTATTTCACCCAGACTAAGAGATGTAAGTGCTTCCTGTGTCTCCACAGGTTTGTCTCATGTAGGGGGTGGGTGGTGCGTGCATGGCCTACATGTCAAGACCTGTAATCTCCTTGCTAGGACTGGCCAGTGTGTGATGTTTGTCTGGACATACACTCAAGGTGCAGTGTGCCAGTCATGGTGGGCATGTTATCAGTATTACCTATGCTGCATGTGCCTCTAGTTCCTGGATGTGGTCCCTGCTCATCCCTATTGCCTGCCACGCTGTGTGGTGCAGATGCAGTGCTGGATTGTCCCCAGGGCCTTGCTCATCAGTCAAAATTCCATGTCATCTCATTTGCTATTGTGTCATGCTCTCCATAGTTTTCCCATGGCATGGTGGGTCACACAACTGTGCCTTGCAGGGCCTACATATGTACCTTGTTTTGTAGTTGTAACTCTTCCTTTGTTTCAGGCTATGCACTGTAACCTAAGTAGATTGGACTCATGTGACATATGTATACAGGTGTATGATTAATTTCTGTCTCTTCACCCTGCCCACAGCATCGTCGGGGGACACGGAGGGAGACATGGACACAGACGGCGCGGAGGGACCGAGCACCAGTGCCAGTGGTGACATCGTGCCTGGCACATCGAGTGGGACTGAGGCGGAGGAGAGTGAACCCGGGGACCTGTCGACTGGCACAACAGAGTATGAAGCTGACGGGTCCGAGGATGATCTCTCCGAGTGGGCGGTGGCTGCACCACCATCTGACAGCAGCCCTACATCTCGCACCACCCCCTCAATTGGCATCAGCCGCCTCCCACGTGCTCGTGTCCCTTCCCAACGTGCCCGGTCACCACATGTCTCCTTCCTGCCAGGCACCGCACCCCCTGCCCCTGTCTCCACTGCTGCCGCCAATGCTGAGTCTGTGGACATCCAGCGGCAGTTGCAGATTGGTCAGACTGCGATCCTTAATGTCCTCCATGCCCACAGCCAGGTCCTCAACAACATGGAGGCATACTTGGAGGGCATTCATTCATCGCAGGCTGACCAACGCAACTTGCTGAGGTCCATAGACTCCACACTGACTGCAGCAGTGGGTCTCCTGCAGCGCTACGTCCCACCCCCTACCCCTGCCCCTTCCACACTTCCCACTCCCATGCCTGTCCCACATACGCCCAGACGTAAGCATGCACCCACCACAACAGACACAGGCACCACACCAGCAGGGAAGGTCCACCGCACACCTCCTGACAAGCACACACAGGGTGAAGTAGGCACACCCACTGGGTCGGGGGGCAAACGTGTGACACGCAGCCAGAGTGGGAGTCCGCATTCCACCCAATCCACTCCCTCCAAATCCCCTCCCCTCAGCTCTCCTGGCCACATCTCCCCCAAAGACTCCTTCATGGCCGCTCTGTCCCTGAGCCCCACAGTGACACCACCCCGCAAGTGGTCAAGGAAGTCCACGGTCAGGGTGCTTGAGTCCCCCCCCTGTCCACACCCTCCCCCAGTGGTGCTGCGACCCATCCCTCCGACCCACCCCCCCTCCTTGGGGCCTGTGGTTCCTTCGGGTGCAGGGGAGTCCCTGGAGGACCTTGCCGAGGTGTGCAGCGCGCTCCTAGAATCCACCTTTGGCCCTGCCCCACCCCCTGTGGTGGAGTCCTCCATCCCTGCACCCACGTCGCCTACCCTTCGCCCTCCTGTCCCTGCGGTGCCTGTTCCTTCCCCCCCTCATGCTGCCCTCATCCCTGTGGAAGACAACGGCTTGTAACTGTGCAGGCAAGCTAGGGGACACGCATCCCACTGTGTCCCCCATCCAGCTGTGACTCCTGGACTGCCCTATGGGCTTTGTAAATATTGAACTTACTACATACCAGTTTTTGGATCATGCTGAATAAAGCTATTTATTTTTTGCCCTTGGAACACTCCTGCTTTGCTGGTATTGCTGTTGGTGGGGCTGCTACATGGTTGTGGGTGGTGTTCATGTGTTGGGTGTGTGGGAAATGTAGTAGTGTGCTGCTCATAGGGGGGACCCTGGGATCTGTGTGCCATCACACGGTGTTAGCTAGCTTTCTCCATTCATGTAAGCAGTTGCTGCATGGTGCAATTGTCCCAAGGTGTATTCCTTCCTCTGTGTACCCTGACTTCTTCCCTGCAGGGTGTCCCCTGACTTTAGCGCAGAGCTGTGTGTACATTAGCTGGGTGTGTGACGGAGTCCTTCAACTTTGCACATGCATGCTGAGCCATTCTCCACCTGCATCATTCGTGGCATCCTTGGTAGTCATTGTACTTGTGTATGTGGACTATTGACATGACTTCATGTTTTCTTTTTGGCCCTATGCATGCGTATACTCCCAGCCTCGCACACATGTGGTACATGTACTGCAGGGTCTTTGTGCACCTGACTGACATTTGTGGGCATGGTATCTGTGGCTACTCCACCCTTTGCGTTCCATGGGCACTGCTGGGAGTGTTAGGCACCCACCCCTCCTGTGTCTGGGCACTGCTGGGAGGACTCTGCACCCACCCCTCCTGTCTCTGGGCACTGCTGGGAGGACTCTGCACCCACCCCTCTCATGTCTGGGCACTGCTGGGAGGACTCTGCACCCACCCCTCCTGTCTCTGGGCACTGCTGGGAGTGTTAGGCACCCACCCCTCCTGTGTCTGGGCACTGCTGGGAGGACTCTGCACCCACCCCTCCTGTCTCTGGGCACTGCTGGGAGGACTCTGCACCCACCCCTCTCATGTCTGGGCACTGCTGGGAGGACTCTGCACCCACCCCTCCTGTCTCTGGGCACTGCTGGGAGTGTTAGGCACCCACCCCTCCTGTGTCTGGGCACTGCTGGGAGGACTCTGCACCCACCCCTCCTGTCTCTGGGCACTGCTGGGAGTGATAGGCACCCACCCCTCCTGTCTCTGGGCACTGCTGGGAGTGATAGGCACCCACCCCTCCTGCCTCTGGGCACTGCTGGGAGGACTCTGCACACACCCCTCCTGTCTCAGGGCACTGCTGGGAGTGATAGGCACCCACCCCTCCTGTCTCTGGGCACTGCTGGGAGGACTCTGCACACACCCCTCCTGTCTCTGGGCACTGCTGGGAGTGATAGGCACCCACCCCTCCTGACTCTGGGCACTGCTGGGAGCAATTGGCACACACCCCTCCTATTTAACAATATGTACGCTTAGTGCATACACGTGTGTGGGTTCGCTCCATGGGGGTACGGGTCGTACTTACACTGTTGGGGTGGGGGGTAAGCTCCATACGTCCGCGGGTGAGGGTACGGGTCGTACTTACACTGTTGGGGTGGGGGGTACGCTCCATACGTCCACGGGTGAGGGTACGGGTCGTCCTTACACTGTTGGGGTGGAGGTACGCTCCATGCATACGCGGGTGGGGGGACGTGTCGTACATACACTGTTGGCATGGGGGGTACGCTCCTTGCATACGCGGGTGGGGGTACGTGTCCTACTTACACTGTTGGCATGGGGGGTACGCTCCTTGCATACGTGGGTGGGGGTACGGGTCGTACTTACACTGTTGGGGTGGGGGGAACGCTCCTTGCATACGCGGGTGGGGGTATGTGCCGTACTTACACTGTTGGGGTGGGGGGTACGCTCCTTGCATACGCGGGTGGGGGTACGTGTCGTACTTACACTGTTGGCATGGGGGGTACGCTCCTTGCATACGCGGGTGGGGGTACGGGTCGTACTTACACTGTTGGGGTGGGGGGAACGCTCCTTGCATACGCGGGTGGGGGTACGTGTCGTACTTACACTGTTGGGGTGGGGGGTACACTCCTTGCATACAGCGGGTGGGGGTACGTGTCGTACTTACACTGTTGGCATGGGGGGTACGCTCCTTGCATACGCGGGTGGGGGTACGTGTCGTACTTACACTGTTGGCATGGGGGGTACGCTCCTTGCATACGCGGGTGGGGGTACGTGTCGTACTTACACTGTTGGCATGGGGGGTACGCTCCTTGCATACGCGGGTGGGGGTACGTGTCGTACTTACACTGTTGGGGTGGGGGGTACGCTCCATGCATACGGGGTGGGGGTACGGTCCGTACATATCCGTCCCCACGCTATGTGATGCTTGTGCGGGCCGTACCCAGGCCTTTGCCACGTGAGTACGAGCCGTCCCGCCATTGTTGGGGTGACGTAGGTGTGGGCGTGGTACGACTCGTACCCACGCTCTTAAGGCGTGGGTACGGGACGTACCTGTCTGGTTGTGTTGCCGGTTCGCGTCGTCAAGAACTTCCGTTGTGGCGGTCGCTGGCTTAGCTGGACACGCCCCCACCCCCTCGTAGTGACCAGGGCCTGAGGGTCAGGTATGTCCAGGGCATGTGTGCTGTGTGACTTTGGTGGGGGTTTTGTGGCCTGCCCTGGTCCTGCCACCCCCCCCCCCTTTCCCCCCTCCCTTTGTTGTTCTGACCTTCTGCGGCGTCTGCGTCGGAACCTGTAGAGGAGGTCGACTGCTATGAGGGCCGGGATGACACGTAGGTTTGGGTCCATGTCTGTCCGTCGCATACGGGTACTCCTTGTTCGCGTCGTCCTGTCTGTCGTCGCGTACCGGTACTCCTTGTTCGCGTCGTTCTGATTTCCCGGCAGTTTTTGGCAGCCGGAAAATATTCACCGTGCGGGATGACGTCGGTGCGAATCGTAATTCCTGGTTCGTGAATGGCAGGCTGCGTGCGTCCCGACATCACGTCGGCGCTTTTCCTGGATCGCATTTGTATGTTTATTTTCGTCGGTCGGGGTTTTGTACGATTCGTACGGAAATGGTGTTTCCGTGCGAATCGTAATTACATGTTTGTATATTTTGACGACCGGGTACGCGTCGGACGGAGAATATGCTCCGTCCGACGGTTCGTACCCGGTTTTTACAGGATTGTGATCGGCACCAGAGTGAATGGGCCTGTCAAGGGGGGTTGACAATGACTGCGATTGAGATTGGAACTTAAAAGCAAACATCATTCATTGCACTTTATTAGTAATTCCAAAGTCTTTGGAATAGGCGGGCTAGGTAGGTTTAGGAAATGTGAAATAAATAGATAGGACAGTCTATGATACTAGTCTACTACTAGTCAATCTGATTTAGGAAAGTTCAATGTTATTTCAATTGCCGTTTCATGTCAAAAAATACTTTTGGAGAGATTATTTATTACCACCAATCACTTTAATTATGTCTTACATCAGCATCCAGGGGCAAGAGGTCGTCCGAGGCAGGTGCGGGCGTCTCCCAGAGTGAAGAACGCTCCTTGGCCGATGGCGTTGCTGGCCCCAGTAATGCTTCCTGTTGTAAATATTAATATTTATTTCCTTAACTTTTACTGCTCCTTATTTTGAACTATTTATTTCTACCCTTTTCTTATTTTATTTTTTTCCCAAATCCTCTTTGATCTATCCGTTTCTAAATTCCTGTTATCTCTGCATTATACTATTTACTGATTTTCTATATTTCTAGTGTCTCTATTTTACCTCAAACTGTCTCTGTCTGTACTAGCCTGTCTCCAACTTCCTTTCTTCTGGTTTTTCATTCAGCTTCCCCTCTCCTCTTATATATTTTGTGTACTGCCTAGTAGTGGTACTGTAAGACTCAGAGAACACATTGGTCATGGTCACATACTACTACTACTAGTACTACTACTCTGCTGTGCAGATTGCATGCCCAGGTAAGGTATTCTACGCATGTTTGTTGAGATGAGAAGGCTTTCTTTTACTTTCTCATGTCATTCCTTAATCAGTAAAACGAGAGAGTGTCCATGGTCATGTTGGACACCCCAAAATTGTGTCTTCTTCTTCTTATCTAGACCTAATATTATTAGCAGCAGTTGATGGTGAACTGATTACCATGCACCACGGCTGGAAGGAAGTATGAGGGGGAGGACGACCCCATTGCATTTCCCTACCAAGACCTTATTTCCAGCTGTCCATTCATTTCTTTTCAAAAATTCAGATTCATCAATAGCTCTAGCCACTCCAGTCCTTTACAGGTTGTCTTCTTAAGAGGCTTTTTCAAAAATTGCCACACACAAAATGCCCAACCTGAAATATTGATAGAAAATACTGTCAGTATCCAAATTGTAGTGATGTGTGTGGTATATTTAAAATTTTGCACCAAAAATAAATAAATAGGGGGAGGGGTAACTAGCATCTAAAATATGTGTCATGTTTTTTCTAGCTGTACTGACCACCAGTGCCGGGGTCAGCGGTGATGGCGGCGTAAGCCAGGAAGCAGATGCGACAGCTTTTGGGGGGGAGCCAGCGCAGTGACAGGCGGTGGTAAGTGATATTGCTTGCTTATTGACAATTATATATGCACTGCAAGGGTGTACACTGTACTGTTGAATCTTGTGAACAGTTGCATGCAGCCCTCTTTACTTAGCATATACGGCGGGAGTTGAGTAACTAATGGTCTCTTCTATCTTCAACTCAGCAGAGAAAATTGCATGAAGAATCAGACCTTCATGGGTTGACAGAAAAGAAAAGAAGGATGGAAGGTGGAAGGATGGGTGAAATGTAATATGACTGGAAGAGAAGGATGCGTCGGTGAAATGATGTATATACTATAGGTGGCTGATAGGATGCATGGGTGTGTGAAGGATGGATAAAAGGTGAAAGGATGCCTGCCTGGGTGGGTGAAAGTGTATGGGTGAAAGTAATCCTCCAGGGGGTTTGATGGGTCAAAGGACGCATGGGTGGTTAAATGACAAATGTATGTTGGTGAAAGGTTTGTTGAGACGAATGAGAGCCATGTTTGAATGGATAGATATGTGACTGGATGGATGGTATTCATAAGTAAAGACCCAATGGAGAGAATGTATAACTTAAACGGTGACTGAGTAGCAAAGCCAAGTTTGAAGAATAAAAATACTAGAACAACGCAGAGATGAATGGAAAAATCCCTGGGAAGAAGAGTAAACAAGGAATGTTTTTTTCTCAAGGTTTTTGATTCAAAGGGTTGAGGTGGTATTCCAAACTAATCCCTTGACTCACAGTAGTTTTCAAGCGCAACATATATTATCTATCCTTCCTAGTATTCACCCATCATCATCAGTCGCCACCCTCCGAGTCCCTACCCATGGCATTTCCCCAGTGACAGCCATGGGTGACCTAACGGCTGCATGGTTACATTGGCAGCACTGCATTGTTGACTGTGTAATGTGTGTCTACCTCAGTTAATGTGTAGGCCCCTTTACAAATCTCATGGAAATGCTAAAAATAATTAGTTGTGTTTCCCTTCACTCCCAGTGTCCACACATCCACTTCCTAGTACATAAGTAACTCCAGTCCTTTCTTAATTGTGTTCTGTCCAACCATTCCATAAAATTTGAAAAAAACAGTCTTTGCATGCACCACTTTCCTCTGGCCAAGTGATATATTTTAATTTTGATTCCATAATGTATTGTCAGTTCAACTTATTTCCTTACAACAATTGCTGAACACAGTAACTCACTACTAGCAAAAGCTTAGGCACTTGATGATGATCATGAAACATCTACCTAGACGGCCTATTCCCTCTAACTTACCTGCAGTTGACTAAGTTCATAAATATTTTCCATGCTGCCCAGCAAATCTTTTTTGTTGGGAACAAGTAATGTCAAATGTGGTGACGGAGGGTGAGGCCAGTGAGTAAAGTGGAGCTAAAGAGTAGGTGATTTTGCATTTTGTGGATAGGATAGTCTGTGATGAACATGCCAAATATACAATATCATGTTCCTTAATTTTTTCCCTGTACTGTAGTGCATTCCTTTTCCCAAGTCAGAGAGGAGGTTGTCTGTCTGCATAATTGTCTGCTTTATAGTTAGTTAGTAGTACCTTATGTGACGTATATTCTTCATAGTAACTATTAATCTGGCTTGTTGTAGTCATGGTGTAATCGAGGCATTTAACATGGCATGGCCATGATAGGAAAAGAGTTCATTGTCTAGTAAAGCTGCCCCACCTACAGGCAGTAGCAAAGTAACATAAGATGAGTATGTCTCTGTAGTGGGAAAGCTGAGCTGACATGCCTACATTAATTTAGCTCAACAAGAGAGAGAATACTTGTATACTCCGTAGTGCTTAATATCTAAAACTTTAATCACATCACAATTGAATGGCCTGAGGATACCAGCAAATGTTATGTCCCGCTAGTGCTACTGACCCACTATATAATTTTATGTGTTTTGATAAGAGTAATGATTACAATTTGTCTTTTTTCATTCTTGATATAGCTACTTCTGCCAATCCATTACAACCCAACAGACAGGAGGTAGCAGCCAGGACCCAGCACAGGAAGCTAAAGGTCATCAGGGCCGAATACCAGCGGTTGGTGGCCGATGAGGAGGAGGCGGCAGCAGCTGTAAATGCCCCGGGACCCAGCCCCAGTGCCTCCAGTTGTCTGTCGCCATGGTCACAAGGCAGCCACCCACCTCCATTCAACCACTGCTGCCCCCCTCCTATTTTAGAGCCTTTCAGCGTCGCTTTCTCCAGAGGCTGGTGTGCTTTGAAACAAGGATGGACGAGCGTTTGGACAATTTGGAGAGGAAGCTCCTAGCCTGCTGCTGGGCATTTTTTGCCCCTTTTTTATTTTTTTTGGGGTGGGTGAGACTTGTTGGGGAGAGGGTGGGAAAGTGGGAATTGTGGCAGTTTTGGGGTTTTCTTATTTCTTCTTTATGGACAATTAAGTTTTTGGAGTTTTAGTTTAGACTAAGCTTACTTTGGACATTGGATGGGGTTAGGGAGAGGGTTGGGACACTTGTTGGGAGTTTACTAGTTTATTTATACTTGCATTTTTTAAATAGTTGTACATATGATTTAAATATTTTTGTGGGGGTTACTGTTGTACTCCGCACTGCTGCCTTTGCCGCAGGCCCGCAGCCTGTTTTTAAAGTCTGAGTGTAACAACAACTAAATAGTTATGCAATACACTCACTTGTCCTAATACTCTCTACTCCTAGTCTCTGTAGTCTGCAATTATATTAACCCCTAGGGACTCGGAGGAGGAGGGTGTGGGAATTTCTATTGTATATAGATTATTGCAGTTCAACAATGAATCTCCCACAGTTCTTCTCTTACCTGATTAGATGAAGCGATGGCTGCATGGTTTCTCAAGGTGCCACGATATTGGTAGTTGACAGTAGCAGCATGCTATAGCACCAGTTAAAGCACCAGATCCAGTAGAAAGGTCCGACTCCCTCCTAGCCAAACTCAAACTGTAAGATAATGAATATTCAGGGAAACAACCTTTACAACGGAGGCGTTACAATGCATGCCATTACAACGCATGTCGTTACAATGCGAAAGGCTTGTTGCAGGGGATAGAAGGTGTTGGAGTTAACTCCAACACCTCCCCTACTGTTGCATACACTGGAGTTGGAATAGTAAATTACACAATTCTAACTTCCAGCGCACCCCTGACAGCATGTCGGGGTAAAGGTATGCGTTGTAACGGCATGTGTTGTAATGGCAGGCATTGTAACGTCATACAACCGATTATTCATCGCAGAGAATTAATTAAGTTGAAATAAAAAACGGAATTAATGCTGTTATTATATGCAAGCTTTACTAAAAAATGAACAGTCACCAGAGACTAGACTACTGGTACACAAGAAGAAGAGAGATATTAGAGAAACTATGATAAGCAATGCTAAATTAAAATAATCAGAATGATGAGCTAGTAAAAGTTACAAAATAAAGTCAACTCGAGCTTCGAAGTGGACAAGCGTAACCGTTGACGCAGTACAGTGCCTGAAGGATGATGCTGGCTTTTATATTCCTCTGAATTTTTTAAAAATATCGAATATTGTGCATGGGTGGGTAATCTAAATATAATATTGCCAGTGTAGGCTATACTTGGAGTTGAATAAGAGCCTCATCCTGCTGTGAGTTAGTATTGCTTTCACCACATCCGCCCCACAAGTGTATGATCAATTAATAGTGTACATTTTATTTAGTTACACCTCAGTAAATCACACAGCCCGGGGGAAGAGGGTTAGGCGTTCAATAGAAAGATGGGAAGGGGGATTTGAGGGAAAGGTGTGACAAAGACAAACACTACATAAAGACAACAACATTCATCGTGGCAACAGACCATCATAAATCTATTTTGGGAGGAAAAGGAGATCAAATTGCCCGTCTGCCCCCAGAGAGACCCAAGTTACATTATGTTCTGTATTACTGATCTTTGAAATATAGCAAATACAATTTAAATATCTGTAGGAGTCAAGTAAATGAAAAACAACACACACAATGCTAATAATTAAAGCGAAAAAATGATACCGTATTGCCAAAGTGGGAGTTGCATCTGCAATCGTAAGTACCTGGTGGATGTGATTCGTTAAGGTAGGTGTGAGTATGTTATATTGTTTTTCCAGTATGGCGTAGGGTAAGAGGGTCTGTAGATTGGAAAACAAAAATGATGTTTAAGAATAAAGGAGGATAAAGTTAAACTGCATAAGGAGTGCACCGAGAAGACTCAGAGGCAGCATGGCTAAAGGTATTTTTCCTATTACCTTCAACAACAGGCTCCCCACCCAATTACCACTTAGATTTGAATTTGGGCCGGACAGCACTGAGCACACACAGACCTAGCAACAGAGCATTTTTCCTATCAAGTAAAAATCAATGCACTGCTGTCACTCACCACTCATCACCACAACACAGAGTTGTGTAGGTCTGTTGTTTACCTTTAGGCCACTTCAAAGTCATCACCAAATTGGTTGGTCTCTGTGAATTTGAAAACTTCCATCTTCTGCTGGTGGCTGTTCTTAAAGTAGTCACGCCCACCCCCTGAGTCATTCCATCAGCTCTGATCCTCCTTAGTCTCACTCCGAGTATGGTGTCCTACTCTGTACCAACTGTGTCCCGAGTCTCGACTCAAATGCAATAGATCGGCCTGTAGTACAATTTTGTCGTTGCGCAACAAGAAGGGAAAGATTGAGTCAATTTCTGTGTAGACCAGATTTGTGTTTGTGTTATCCAAGGGACTGGTTGGGTCTGACTCTTTTGAGGAGTATAAATCAGGCAACAATAAAGCAAAGTGGTGTGGACTGTGGAGTAGACTTGGTGGAGGAAACTCGCTATCTCTCAAAGGGGAAGGAAAAAAAACCTTATGGGGAAATTGATCAGCCGTCGGTAAGCCACCAACATTGTAAATCACCACAAACACATTTTAAGCGTAAATGTTAGATAAACACTTAGGGGTCTATTAGGATGATGGTCGGACTCCTGTCTGCCCGCCACCCGAGCGGTGCCGGGACCGGCCGCCAGTGGTGCGGCGGTCCCGCACCATAAATTACGATGCCACTGCCACCGTGGCGGTGGCATCCCGCATTCACAGCACTGCCCGCCACAATGTTGTGAAGGGACGTGGTGCATTGGCATGCACAACGTGACAGGCACCGCGCGGTGCCTGCCACCTTGTCCATGCCAATGCTATCCCCCAAGTGCAGCTCCCAACCCCCTGGGGGCCCACAAGGGCCCCCGTAGCATTTACTGCATGTCTTTCCATGGCGGAGTCTCCGCCAAGAAAAGGCATGAGAAAGGCCCCATAGTAATATGGATGGCGGTATCTTGCAGATACCACCACCATATTGAGTCCCTTTTCCGCCCGGTCGATATTTTGACTGACGGAAAAGCAGCGGACGGTCTTCCCGTCCACCACGGTGCCCCCCACCATACTAATATGGCGGGGGTGAACCAGGGACATATGGCGGGCGGATCCCCACCGCCGGGCCGGCAGTGTGCACCGCCGACCTGGCAGTGGAGATCCGCCCGCCATCCTAATAGACCCCTTAGTGTCATACTGCCTGCCAACACATTAATCATCTCTTCTCAACACACATCACAGGCTCACAACAAACAACAATCACTCAGCATGCAGTGCATGCCATTTATCTGTACTTTCGGTGTGCCCACTGGGATTAATTTGTGATATATTGCCGAATGCAGATCCATCTGTTTCATGAAGTAGAGAATGGCCAGTGTAAATTAAATTTTAATGTCACATGTGGGGCAGTCCCGATTGGGTAGGAAAGGATAGATAGTCACAGCCCAGGGTTGGAGACAGGCACACATTTGTTTGTGTTCTCCATCCAATGCCCTTGAGGGAAATGTATGTGGGGGAAGAGCCAGGACTTCTTTACTGCACACAGTTGCAACTCCATTCTGACAATAAAATGTGTCTGAGAGTAAGTCGGTGGGGATAAATTAGTCAACCAGACATAGAAATAAAGTAAATAATGATGTACCCTAGTAGATACACCTTTTTTTTCTGGTGTCGTAGAAAGAAAGAAGCAAAAAGAACAATTGATGGACAGAATGCAGAACAATGTCATACATTCACCCCAGTACAGAGATCTGGGCCTCAATCCATCGTTTTTTTGCTCGCCATTCCACTTTGGACCCAGCCATATGCAAATCAGTCTTAATCCTGCGCCCAATGGTAACAGTCCAGCCCGAACTGCCAGGTCAGGTCGTCCCTGGACTGGAAACAAGCATCCTAGGACCTGTTTCGGGCTTTCAGGCCTCATCAGCCAGGTTAGCTTGACTCCAGTGGCATGGAGAGCACAGGACCCGCGTCTGGGCATACCTGTCGCACTCGGGGTGAAAAATGCAAAAAGAACAATTGATGGACAGAATGCAGAACAATGTCATGCATTCACCCCAGTACAGAGATCTGGACCTAAATCCATCGTTTTTTTGCTCACCATGCCATTCCAGTTTGGACCCAGCCATATGCAAGTCAGTCTTGATCCTTCACCCAATCAGAACAGTCCAGCCCTAACTGCCAGGTCAGGTCCTCCCTGGACTGGAAACAAGCATCTTAGGACCCGTTTTGGGCTTTCAGCCCTCATCAGTTAGGATAGCTTGACTCCAGTGGCATGGAGAGCATGGGACCCACGACTGGGCATACCCGTCCCACTCAGGGTGAAAAATACAAAAAGAACAATTGAAGGACAGAATGCAGTACAATGTCATACATAAAGAAAGCAGATCAACAATAGACTAGAGACTGAGATAGAAAGTTCTATGGTTGTTGTTGGCCCAGGCCTAGTAGTCAGGGAAGTAGAGCTCATCCTCAAAATCTCATCATTCACCCAGAAGTAGGTCATCTAAGACACTACTTCCATGATTGTTTTCCCTTATCTTCCTCCGATGGTACTTCAGGTATGGAATAATCTAGTGGTATAAAGTGCTGATTCATTTCATTTCAGGGTTAATCTTCTTACTGTGACAATAGCACCAGCAACACTGAAAACTCACTCAGTCGAGACACTGGCTACCGGGCAAGCCAGATAGTTTATTGCCAGACCAGTACAGCAATGGGTTTTGATCAAGGTAGACCTCTGTTGCGTCATCCAGATAGGCTTTGACCAGTCGATCATGGTTCATTGCTGGTGCTCCACCTTGCTCAACCTCTTTTGCCTTCACCTCTGCAATGGACTTAAACCCTGCCAGTAGAAACCTCTCAGTTGCAGGTTTTGGGGCCGATGCTCCAGGTCTTGTTGTTGATGGTGTTCTTGTTGCTGGTTTTGGCTACTGTGAGCGAACAGCACTGTCCTCAGGCTCTGAACTTGAAGGCAGCCCTGGAGGAGTGGGCCTCTAGTTCCCTGACATTCTTTTTCTAGTTTACTGCCTTGCTCAGCTATGTTTTGTATTTTATAACATCCCAATCTGAAAAAGGAATGAAAGTGGACAGTAATGGTTCGTACTGTGGATCAAGAATTGTGGCACATATGTAATGTTTGGATCATACTCTCTTTGCACCCTTGTGTTAACAGACAAGTGAAGAATTTAGCTCTCCACCAAGTCATATATATCTTTGTTTTCCACTACAGCTATGTAGATTGCAGACACCTCCTTTAGCTGTTTTTTCCACTACAGCTATGTACATTGCAGATACCTCCTTTAGCTGTTCCTGTAGCATGGGCAACAAATGAATAGCTTGGCCCATGGTACTAGCTTCTTTGCTGACTTTCCGTGTGAACACCACATAAGGAAGCAGCATCTCTGTCAGGCATATGAGTAGGCCCCATTTACCCATCTCAATGATCATTCCTTTTACAGTTGCATCCCCTCTTTGTATGACATATTCATTGATAGCTCTGTACTGCTCAAACAGGCGTTAAAGCATGTAATAAGTCCAGTTCCAAAGTGTTGGCACCTCCTGTATGAGTGCTTTAACTGGCATTCTATTATCACGCTGAATGTCCCTCAGCTGTGTCCAGGCTTTAAATGAATGGCTGAAACACAGGACCCTGAAATAACCACCATCAGCCATGGCCTGAACTATATTACTGCCATTGTCCGTGGCAATATATCCAATCTTAAGCCCTCTTGGTTGCAGCCATTCAAAGACCTTGTTGTTAAAGTCTTCCAAAATGTTTGCAGCTGTCTGGGATTTCTCCATTGCAAACATGGCTACTGTTGAATGCTTCAGAGCAGCATTACAAATCTCAGCAGTGTCAACATCTGCAGATATTTTTTCTCTAGCCCCTACAAAAGAGAGCCATTGTGCAGTGATGCACATGTAATGAGTGGCTTGGCAACTGGTCCACATTTTTGTTGTCAGGTGGATACTGTGAACAGCACCCTGCTGCCAAGCTTGTCCAAGCAATTCCAGCACATCCTGATGTAGCACTGGAACAGCAACTCTGGCAAAATAGGACTTGCTGGGAATCTTCCATTTCAGGCAGATGGCTGCCACATATTTAAGAAAACCCACCACTTCTACAAAAGAAAAAGGACGGAGGTCCAGCGCTAACATTTTAGCCAGCTTCGCATTGTAAAAACATCCCATTGGGTGGTTTCTTTCATACTGCCCCTCCAGCCTAAACATGGCAGGCATAGTAGCCTGTCTTTTTTTCTTTCCTTATGCCTCTTACGCAGGTGACTTCTTGAGAGCAGACGGTGGAAGGCTCAATGTGCTTCTTATCAGGGCAGTCACTGTCCTCTGTGGCCTTGGTGTCTCAATCTGAGTCTTGTCCCGTTGCAATTTTGCTGATGTGGACGATACTACTGCACTTCTGGGGCGAGGGCTGCTATGCATAAGGAAGATGTTTCTTCTTCTTCACCTTTCAACGTGATCAGATCAGATTCGGATTCCCTGCTCAGCCGGCTTTCACCCCTTTCACCAACAACACATGCTTTTTTTTTGGCTCTAGGGTACACATCTCAACGGATTGTAAGGTGCTTTCTCAAATGCGTTGTCTGGCTCACAGTACCATAGTTTGTACCATGCTTACCCGGTCAAACACTTGCTTCACAAAGGGCGCCTATGGCAATGTTCATCTCCTTCTGGCTAACTGAAAAGAAATCTCAAACTGGGGAGCTCAACTTTCTGACGCTGGTGCCACTGCCAGTATCGGCTGGACTGGCGGTAGGTGGGCATTTTTTTAATAACATTTTATTGAGTTTAATGGTACATATTGGGTGGAGCCCAAAGCATACATTTTGGATACATTTTGAATGCGATAGTACCAGTTATATTTAAACAACAAGTTAGCCTGCAAACATATAAGCCCAATACCTAAAACATGGCACAGATTACCACATGACTTACAGAATGTGATACGGCTAAGGGTATGTGTAGTGATGACAGAGCACCTCACCTTGGGTATGTACAGGTCAGTGAGGTGCAATTGCTGACCTATAGAGGGTCTGTTGGTGGTAGGGGGGCACAGATATGCCCCGATACTATGCCCAGCGGGCGCATATTTTCCTATGTTTTTGTGGGTAGCTTTGCGCTTGATAGACCACGATTTCAGCCCCCATGCATCCGTCCATAGCTGCCTTCGACCCACTCATTGTTGGCAGGGAGGTCCCCTTCCACAATTGGGCAATGTCTCGCTTGGCTAGCATTAGGTCTAAAAACAGTAGGTGTTGTTTATAACGGTTCCCACCTATCCCCTCTGTACAATGGAGCAGGAAGAGCTTACGGTCAAATGGGAGAATCTAGGACAAGACCCAACCCAGGCATGATGAAAGTTTCTGCCAAAACGGCTGCAATACGCCACAGCTCCAAACCGTATGGAAGAAGGTTCCCTCCGCATCCCTACATCCAAGGCATTTAGAGGATTGGATGACACCCATCCTCCAGAGATGGGTGCAGGTAAAGTATGCTCGGTGGAGATATTTAAACTGGATAAGGCAATATAATATGGTGATAGTGGCTCCATGGGGACTCGCAAGGGCCTCTGTCCAGTTGTCGTCTGTCATGTCAGGCAAGTCTGCTTCCCATGCCTCTCGGGTTTTGTGCAGTGTGGTTTGGGTGATCAACGGCTGATATATCTGGTGCCCCTAGATCCCCCATCAGCAAGTGACCCTCAAGGGGGTGAAATTCTGGCAAATCACTCAATGAGCGAATCAGGGGATACAGTGCCTGTCTCAGCTGCAAATATTTATAAAACTGTGTCCGACGCAGCTGAATTTTTTTTTGCAGTTGCTGAAACGATTTGAGGGTGTTTCCCTGCATAACGTTACCCAGGGTAGAGATTCCGAGGAGGTTCCATGTCCTGGAAGTTCGACGACAGGCCGCAGGTAAACCCCCTGCCACAGCGGGATTGTCCGTATCAGATGCCCATTCCAGCCCATTTTTTGAATGGTATAACGCCAGAGCTGAACAACCATTTTACTGGTGGGGGCAATAAGTTTAGGTTTATGCGGCTGTATAGGAGCCTCAGGAGGGGTATACCCTCTATCGCCAGACGCTCCACAGCATATGCTGGGTTTGCGTGTGGACTGTACCACCACTCATTAATGTTCAACAGGTGGGAAGCTGCATAATAAGCGTATATATCTGCTGCTGCAATCCCGCCACAGTACGTCGACTGCTTGCAGTTGCATAGCGCTACTCTGACGGCGCCATTATCCCATAGGAAGCTATTCAGAAGTGCATTCACTTGGGCAAGCAATGTGAGCGAAATATTGTATGGGAAATTTGGGAACCAATAGAGTAACTGAGGCAATGAGACCATCTTAAAAACTGCTGAGCGCCAGTGCAAATACTAAGGTAGGGGAACCATATCTTGGTCTCCTCTCGGATACCTGAAAGCAGCGGATTAATGTTATGTGTCCATGATATCGTGGGACACGGTGAAATAAAGACGCCTAGATATTTGAAGCCCTCATACCGTGCGATAACTGCACGGCCCAGGCACCACGCCCCTGGTCTCTGCATACCGGGAACAACACCAACTTTGTTGGGTTGGCTCCCAGGCTGAAGGTCTCCCCAAACACCCAGAGTATCTGGAGAACACGGGGCACAGAAAACCAAGGATCCGCCAAAAGAATAATACATCATCTGCGTATAGCTCGATTCTGTCTGACTCTTCCCGTGACCATTCGAACCCTCGAATCGATGCATCCCGTCTCACCCATGTGGCTAAGGGCTCTATGGCTAGTGCAAATAATAGTGGTGACAAGGGGCAGCCCTGCCCCGTGCCGCGACATATTGAGAGGGTGCCGGCATAAACACAGCTAGCCGCACGGAGGCTGAGAGATCTGTGTCTAATAATTGGACTTATTACAGGAAGCACGGACCCAAGTTGAGGGTTTGGAGGATCTGGAAGAAATATGTCCAGCTTAAGGAATCAAAAACCTTATCTATGTCGGTCAGGAGGATAGCCGCAGGGCGACCTAGCTCTGTAGCCTTCGCAGTGGCATTATGAACTCTCTGGATGTTATGCCGGGTAGACCGGTGCAGCATGAAACCGGACTGGTCCTAAATTAATTAAGTTGTGAATACATGTGCAGAGGCGGTCTGTGAGGACCTTGCCTAGGACTTTGGATTTGAAATTGAGAAGGGAGATAGGACGATAAGCAGAGGGGTCTTCTGGAGGACGGCCTGGTTTCAGGAATACCACGATCTTGGCGTGGCGCCAATCAGAAGGTAGTATGTGCAGCTCGAGAGCCTCATGAAGTGCTTCCAACAAGTATGGGCCAAGCTGCTTCATATGTGGGTGTAAAAAGTCACTGGATAGGCCGTTGGGGCCGGGCGCCTGGCCGGGGCATAACTTAGCTAACGCAGCACCAAGTTCTTTCACAGTTATGGGAGCATCCAGCTGGTCCCATACTTGGTCAGGGAGGTTTTTGGGAGGTTTGTCTATAAAGAATTTCTCTGTTAAAGCACTCAATATGTGTTCTTTCTGCTCATTTAGGGAGGCATAATAGGCCGTGAATGCCTAGACCACCGCGTTGAAGACTCCGTCTGCATTACGAAGCACCGGGACAGGCGTAGGAGACATCGTGGCTTAACACAGCCGATGAAGCATTTTACTTGGCTTGTCACCCCATTTATAAATCCTATGTTGGGTCGCTAGCCAGATCTCATGCACCTCATTGGTGAGCTGTTGGTGGATTTGCTGTTGTATTTGGAGGAGATTACGTTGCGGTATTGGATCGACGGACATAGCCGTTTCGGCTTCAAGGGACCTCTGACTCAACTATTTGGGCGAGGCCTTTACGCTTTTCTCCTGCGCGAAAGATGATGTCCACGTTGCAGATTGTGGGTTTGAGAGCTTCCCAGAAGATGATACCAGAGGGGGCAGATGCGATGTTGGACGAAAGATAATCTGAGATGGCCTGATGAAGGACGTCTTGGTAGTTAGGGTCACGGAGGTGCCAAGGTGACATACACCACCTGAAGGTGGACTTTTGTGGTCCTATGTGCAGCTTGAGTAAGACCCGGGAGTGGTCTGACAGTCCCCTGGGCAGAAAAGAGATATGAGACACCCTATGTATGTAACTAGCGGTAAAAAGAAATAATCTATTCTTGATAGAGAGCCATACAGCGCTGAGAGGAACATAAATCCCAACTCAGAGGGGTGGAATGCCCGCCACACATCCGACCACCCCAGTGTGGTGGCCTGCTAATAGAGTTTGGATTCGCCCAGCAGGCTGCCCGGTTCTCGCCGGTGACCCAAGGGTGACATTATGTCGATCCAGTCCCCCTCTGCAGTGTCGGACAGTCCGGGAGCCCCCCACAAAGTCGTATAATTCTGTCAATTAATGCATGTCCAAACGGGGGGGCTAAATGCTTCCTATTGTTACCTGTTTGTCATGGAGAGTGCCCATCACTATGGTGTACTGATCCTCAGAGTCTGACCAAAGTTTAGTCAGGGTGAACTAAGATAGCCGTGTCCCAGGAGTCCCGTGTGAACCCCAAATGGTACACTGTGTCGTACCCGAATCTTGTTAGGCATGGGGTTTTGTTGCCTTACAGATGGATCTCTTGCAGGAGGAGAATTTTCGCCTCGCAGCGTTTGGCTTGCCAAAGAATGGCGCCTCTTTCAATTTTATTAAGCATCTCCCTGATGTTCCATGATACTATGTTCAGGTCCCCAAGCTGGGAGCTTTGTGCGTGAGAGGACATCTGTCATCTAAGGGGGTTGCCAACGCGAGTGCGTATGCATAAATGTGGTAAAGTCTCTGTGCCTAAAAAGGAACTGCAAACAGTCTAACCCAGCAGATGCCATCCTCCCCCACCCCAATACCTCCACCAACAAGGAGAATCTGTCACAGAGGCGGGAAGCCCGGGACCCCCCAGGGAGCCTCCACCAAATGTACCCAAACTTCCTATGAAACTCAAACATAATTGTTCAGGGATGTAGTTGTTCTTAGGATCGGCCGCCAAGCCATGTTTGCTCTCGAAGTGGACCTGCATCATTGAGGAGATTTCACACATCGGTCTAGGCCGTGGCCGCAGAGAAGGAGGTAGTAGGTATACATTCACGACTCGTCGTCCTGAGTCTGGAAGTGCCAGTTGGACCGGGACATGTGCCTCCTCTTGGAATTACCTCTCTTCTGTCGATTCCTCTGTGATCCCTGCGAGGAGTCGGATTCCAGTGGCGGTGGTGTATGTGGTTTTAGATGTACTGTTTCATCAGCCCAGGTGAAGGCAGCTTCCGGGGTGTCAAAAAAGTGCAATTTAGAATTGTGCATGACTCTCATTCGGGCAGGATACAGCAACATATACTGTATGTTTTGCTGCTGTAAAAGATTAACGCTGTTGGTCCACCAGACGGATGTAGTCCAGGAAGTTCATTATGGGCTGTGAATCGAAAAGCAGTTTGTCTCTGTGGGTTCCTGCATACTAAAGGATGATATCCCGTTCTGCATAGTTCAGTAGCTTGGCGATCAACGATCTTGGGCGCTCCCCGGGGGGGCTTCTTGGTCAACACCTTGTGAGCTCTCTCAAATACGAAACAGGAGGATAAAGAGTCTTCTGGCATGAAGGCCCTCAACTATTGCGGAATGAAGCGATCCATGGAGGAGCTTTCGCACCCTTCTGGGAAGCCTTTGAAACGCAATTAGTTACGTCGAGAGCGACCTTCAGGATCTTTGACACAGGATGCCAACTCTTGCGCAATCCTCCACAGTCGAGACACGGGTCTCCGCCTCAGTGATGCGGTCCACCGCCTTCCGGTGATCCTGGCGCAAAAAGGAGACCTCTGAGCCCACAGCACCTATCATTGTGTCAAGGGTATCTCAGGCCTGAGTAATCTCTGCCAGCAATGTTTTGTTGTCGGGGACTGGGTACCCAGCATCCCCACCGCCTGCGTCACCCGGGTCTGTAGTGATTGGTCCAAAGTACTTTGCTTTGGGTCAGAACCCACCAGTTTATCTTTGGCCATGTTGAAGGGAGAGGAGGAGGCGGGAATGCTGAGGAGCCCCCTTCCCTCAAGCATCGACCGCCTTGTGCCTGGGTGTCTGTCTGTTCTTGATGCTTCTTGTCGGCATCGCTGCCCACGTCCCCCTCCTAAGCTCCCCAACAGGTTCACACAACAATAGCAGTGCAGGCCTTACAGAATCCGGCCCCCTCCGGCCACAAACTGCCCCACTACTTCACTGCAGCTCGAGGCGGCCAGCCAAATAGGCCCCTAACGGGACTAGCCTCACCAGACCCGTAGCCTGCAGGTCGTCTTAAACCAGTCCAATCAAGTGAGCTTTGGGGCCACCGCCCCACGAAGATGTATTGGTGTGGTCTGGATAGGGCTACCGCCTACAGGTGTGTGTGAGTCACTCCCGGCAGGGGGGCATTTTGACGTTTGACTCTCTACAATATGTACTTCTACTGAGGTGGTTGTGGATGTAGGTCACATGACGGGACTTTGCAAATATGGCATCCGGCGGTGGTTGAATCTGTGGTGCCACTGCCACATCCCTCCGGGAAGTTGGGATGGGATAACGTCTGTCTCCACTGGGGCTGGGCTAACATCCATGATGACTGGCTCGTCATCCTACTCTTCTATATCTGCCTCCATAACTCCAAGGCTTTCCGGAACCTTTCTTTTCGCTAGCCTCGTTTCATGGCGAGTCTCACTCTCAGACAGACGCGGTATCCAAGTGGTATCTACATCATCAGAAGGGGGCTTGAAGAAGAAGATGATGCACCACTAACCCTCCTTTTTCTAGATGGAGATCTGAAAGACAATGGATCTCCTGAAAGAGCAGATTGCTCTATATCTTCAGCATGAAGCTCAATCTCTTGAACTACTCCTACTTCAGAAAGAACTACTATTGGCAGTTGTGGCTGTTGTTGTTGTCCACTTCTCTGAGTTTCCTGCATCTATTGGGTACTACTTTGTGATAAGTCAATTTCAACATCACTGCTCGTTGGCGTTGCCATGACTAGACTGGTTGCCTCTGTGACAGACATGGGCTTGGGCCTAGACCTCTGTGACAGTAATGGGCTTGGGTCTAGATTCGGGTGGGTCCACTGATTTGGGGGTACTGCTCCCAGCTTGCTCTCCAGAGGCCAGTGTGGCAGGCAGTTTTTCATACCATTGGTGGTGGTGGGAAGCTGCTTCTTCTTCTCACTGGCCACTTTCTTGGTAGCACCTTTCTTTGGGGCCATCTTGAAGCTGTCAGTTAGCAGTGGCATTTATCTTCACAAGTTGAAGAGATTTCTGCTATGTGTGGGTCACTCATGCATCACACCGTGCACAGGCCTTCTTTCTAGCAGTACTGTGGGTGAAGATGTTGTTACTGGTGCACCTAAAAGAAAAGTAGCAAGAAGGACATCAGTGAAAAGTGGCATGGTTGCAGTTCAATTAGTAGAACAAACACAATATCATTTAGTGTGGTCACTGGTTACTCCCTATTATAAATAATTAACAATACAGTGTATTCGTAAAACGGAAAACTACACCAACATAAACTTTCATGGTGACTGACTGTACAAGACAAGAGTAATATCATATGCTGGCTGGGGAAAAAAAGTAACAACAATGAAATTAAATACTTCTGAAGCCACAAGACTTTAAACAGGACTATGTATTTCACAAACATGACACATAATCCACAACCTACTTTATAATCTCAGATTACACAACAAACACAAAAGCAAACAAAAAAGCATAACACGTGGTGCTGGGCACTGGCATGGTCTCTTGAAAGTTTAATCTGTCACCGTACAGTTGCTGATTGTTGAATTCAAGTAGTAAACTGGGATTAATTATGTTAATCTTTTCCCAGCCAGTAGTTACTATCACAGATATTGTTTTCAGAAAAGCGCTCTCACCCATCCCCTGGGCCTTTTATGTGCAATAAAAAAAACCTTAAAAATAAACATAGATGCACAGACAGACACACACAAACGTGCAAGCAAGGATAAACGCAGACACAAATGCACACACATAGACATGCACACATTTGGAAACAGCCACCAGCAGCCGCATACACAGATAGAAGCAACCACACAAGCATGCACACACACTCACATACACACATGCATGCATGCAAGCATAAGCACATACAAGCAGACACAGACATGCACATTAGCATTACCATGAGGAGATACATTTACAGACTCACACATGCATGAACATATATACAAGCACACAGGTACTCATACATACCTGTGCATATGTGCACACTCAGACACATGCATGCAGGCATGCACCCACACATATACATGCACACACTCTTGTGTGTCTCTTGTCTCACCCGGTAAGGTAGCTTGAATGAAATATTTATTTTACATTTTTGGAAAATGTAAGCATTTGAAATGCACTGACGGGGGCAGCGGATAGATGGAGGTAAGAGGCAGCTAGGGTGGCGGAGACATAGAAACAAGAGACAGATGGACAGATGGAGATAAGAGGAAGATATTGTGGCATACAGAGAAACAAAAGAGAGTATGTGAGATAGGTCAGAGCGATACGGAAAACACAGACTGGAGAAATAGAGATACAGATGAGAAGAAAAAAGAGATTTTAAGGACAGAGAGCAAGATGGGGCAACGGGGTTGATCACAGAGAGAGAGCAAGATAGAAAGGGGAGAGAGATGAAGACAGACGTGAGAGAGAAAGCGGAGAGAGGTGACACAGGTGAGTGCGTAAGGTGAGAGAGACAGAAAGTGGAGAGAGATGAAGATGGAGTGAGTGGGTAAGGTGATAGAGAAAGAGAAGGAGAGAGAGGGAGAGAGGGTGTGACTTGGGTGAAAGAGTAAGCAAGGCAGCAAGAGGGGGGAGAGATATGACAACAGGGTGGTTAACATGAAAGATAAATAGAGAGGGAGATATTGCGTGAGAAGGATGTGTGGGTTAAATAAGAGAGATAGAGGGGGCGAGAGTGAGATAAAAAGACGGGGATGGGTAAGGTGAGAGAGAAAGAGGGAGAGAGAACTGATGAGAAGGGATGGGGAAATGTGAGAAAGAGAGAGGGACTAGAGAGAGGGAGAGATTGGGAGACATGGGTGGACTGGTAAATTGGGAGAGAAAGAGGGAGGATGGTAGGGCGAGATTTTGAGAGAGAGACACTTAGAAAGAGCGCATTATGTGAGATTTTTAGCACGCAGATGAATAGTGGCTCGACGCAGTCTTTGAGTTTACACATTGTGAGAGCTGCAGACGTCAGCGCATGGACATGTGCCAAGAGGCCTCTCGTTGCGGCACTATGCATGTCTGTCCTCACTCGCTCTCCCAAAGAGCTGTCAAATGTGCAGTATCAGGTATGCAGTGAGTTTGCCTTCACATCCCACCTCTAAAATACATATCTTCTGGTCGGGAGCATGAGAAATGCCGAGGCAGAAGGAAAATCGGCTATTCTCTATTTCAATTAAAAGTGCATAAAGCGAAGACACGCAGTCACAGCATCTCAGGAGGCCAGCAGCCTAAAGTACCGTACGTGCTTCCTCCTAGGAAGGGAGGATCTGTTTCAATTAAAAGTGCAGAAAGTGAAGGCACACAGTCACTCCATCTCAGGAGACCAGCAGCAGTACCGTGTGTGCTTCCTTTGAGGAAGGAAGTCAGTATGACTCCATAGTATTACAAACACACTCTGTGGCTAGTGCTACAGTCTATAATTACTTTAACTTTGCAGAGCCAGCCACCGTGGCAATTGAGGGGTTGCCACCCACTTTCTGAGTCCTCCACCAGAGTCATAGCCGCTGCAACAGTCACAATCAGTCTCTCCCTTGCCTCAGGAGCAATTGAATTCATGGGGGACGCATTGATTTTAATACTGCAGCTCAGCTGACAGCTGCCAGCGGCTTGTGCAAGCACTCAGGCAGCACTGCCAGAGCCATAATTGCCATGAGCAAATTATCCAGCTGCCCTCCCATAACAATCTCTGGCACTGCAGCAGGACGTGAAGTCGTCCCCGTGGCATAAGAGACTGTACCACACAACTCTGTAGCCAGCACAGCGGGTGCCAATAAAGGATCGATTGCTCCAGCAATAAATACAAGCAGCAGCAAGCAGCAGACGAAAGTACCAATCAAAACAAGGAGCGACAAGTGGGTGGCCTAAGAAAGCTGTTTCATCCAGCCGACAACACAGAAACAGTTGTTTCATGCACTGATGACTAGTACTGGGCCTAATGGCTGGAAGGCCATTTGGCAGACTAGGCCACATTGTGAATTAAACTAAAAGAATATTGCTCATGTATTAGGAAAGAGGGATAAAATATACTAAACGGTGCAACATATTTCCGGTACAAATAAGGAAAATTACATGCATAACAACAACAACAAGCAAGGAGGCATGGCCACGAACACAGAACAAATGCAAGGCTATGGAAAAAGTACACTGACTGCCTACACAAAATGGATGACAGCTACATGGTCACAACAAGAAGCAGGAGGTCTAGCAAACAAAAAACGCATGCAGGCCTATGGCAAAAGCACACTGACTACCTACACAAAATGGCCACCTGCTACATGGTCACAAGAACAACAGCCAACAAGAAGGCATGGCCAGTTGGCCACATCAAAGAAGACATGCAGACCTATGGCTAAAGCGCACTGGCTGGGACACAAAATGTCCGCCAGCCACATGGTCACCACAAGAAGCAGGAGGCCTAGAAAACAAAGAACACATGAAGGCCTATGGCAAAAGCAGACTGGCTGCCTACACAAAATGGCTACCAGCCACATGATCACAACAAACAGCAAGAAGGATTGGCCATGGTCACAACAAAGAAGACATGCAGGCCTATGGCAGAAGCACACTGGCTGGATATATAAATTGTCCGCCAGCCAGATGGTCATTCACAAGAGGCAGGAGGCCTTTAAAACAAAGAACACATGCAGGCCTATGGACAGTCCACTGACTGTACAAAATGGCCCCTGGCCAATGGCCACATGATATATTGAACAAAGGCAAATTGTGGCCTATGGCAAACACACACACACTGGCCAGACAAGAGAAGCATGGTAAAACAGAGAAAACAGCATCAATTTAGCAATGCTAAAAACAAAAATGAACAGGGCTAAAAAAAAAAATATTTACATCTTCACACATCCTTAAAAGGCATTACCCCACCTAGTCCTATACACTGTTTGCAGGGGAACAACTGTGAAATATTAAAAAAAAAACATTTTGCATTTCATCCCAAATCCATCCATGGCCTTAATGCTGTTTCAACAGACACAACTGAGACAGTTGTTTCATGCACCCATGACTAGCACTGGGCTTCATTTAATGGCTGGAAGGCCAATTGGCAGACTCGGCCACATAGTGAATTAAATAAATATTGCAAATGTATTAAACTGTGCAACATTTTTCCTTTACCAAAGATGAAAAATAAAATGCAAAGAAATCACTAGGCCCCTTCTAAAACAAAATGCAACCCACCACAATACATTTGAAAGATCCACAAAAAATACAAATAAATCCAAGTGCATGGCCCCAATCAAACAAACAACACCAGTTTTCAACTTACTTGTAAAATCTCAAATACAAAGCCCTTAAATCCAATGGGATATGCAGCAGACACAATGAGTAATCCTTCCAGCTCCAAATCTAAATTTAAAGTGACCCGATGAGTAAAGGCCAGTTGTAACGTGGCAGAGAAGTGAGAAGGGGCAAAAGCATTTTAGCATCTTGGTTATAGTTGTAGTGACAGGGCCTCATGGTAATTGTGGTTACTTCAATTTCACTTTATCAACACTTGTCAAAAGGTTATTGTACTTTACCTATTAGTAAAATACATCTGAGATGGACCATACTTTTAAATATTTATAGATACCATGGGTCCTAGATTAATATTTGTATGGTAATGCACTTACAGGAAGCATTGCAACATGCGGCATGTCATAGAGGTGGGTATAAGTGGTCTTTTTTTTAAAAATCTGTTTTTTATTAGGTTTTTTTTTAGATTAACAAGCATATTTGGTTTGTACAACAGGTCAAACATTGCATTGCATATTTGCTGGTTACATAGGCATTACTATTCGTCTTATCAAATATAGTATCTCTTGTGTTGTGGTTCATTTTTATTTTGCTCTTATGCTGAGTGCTTTATGTGTCATCGATGTGCATGGTCCATTATTTTTTAATTCACAGCAGGCTGCGGGCGCGTGTCATGCTGCCAGCCGTCGGCCGTTGTTGGGGCTTTCCTTGCGTGTCTATAGTTCTACTTATGTTTGAACTTGTGGTCTGCTGAACTGTGGAGGCGGGCTATGACTAAACAGGGACAAAATAATACATAATAGGGAATAGGTATGATAAATCGGACTGGCCCCTGTGCACCCCGGACCTTGCTTCAACAAAGTTAGTGTGTGCAGTTTGCATTCTAGTGGTGATTGCTAATGTGATGTGGGGTGCACGTATGTGCCTGATTTTCCTCACTAGTTTCCTGCAGGGGCCTGTGCGAGTTAGGGCTTAGCTTCCACCATGGTCTTGAGGTGGGGTATCAGCACTTTGCGGGGCGTCAGAGTGGCGAAGATTGTGTTCCAGTTAGTGGTGAGGGGGACCTTTCGAAGTTCTAATGTGTCTTCACGGCAGAGTGCAATGCTTTCTGCCCTAGCCCAGGAAAACATTGAGTTTCTCCACATTCCTATGTTTGGGGGGGTCAGGGTGCTTCGAAAGTTTGGTAATCAATCATTTCACCACTGTCATTCCAAGGTCAGGAAACCTGGCCGTGACTCTATTATTGCGGTTCCTACGGTATAAGTGTAAAAGATATGTATGTGTTGGAAGGCGGACCCCGAGAAGTCGGCGAGACCACTCAGGGGGGGCCCCCACGCTGTACGAAGTAGCCGAGCGCTGCAGAGAAGCCTCCTGGGAGATCCTTCTCCTATTATGTACTAGCACAGTAACACCACCACACAGGACTCAAGGAGGTTGTCTCAAGACGAGCAATTCTTTATCAGCACTTAACGGTTACGGGATCAATATTTACACGAAAAGGGATCCAGGGATCCACAAAAGTCTCAGTGTCTCTTTAGAAGGGAAGGGGTAGCGGGACAGTCTTTGGCAGGAGCTTGGTACGAGGGTACCTGGGGCCCAGTTCTTATCCTCAAGCTGGAGGGCCTCCGGAACTCGGAGGGGTCGAGCCGCGACGGCGTCAGCAGGGCTCTGGCGTTCAGTTCGTGGAGAGCCGCGACCAGGTCAGCGGGGCTCTCAAGATGGTTTCTGCTCAGCTCGAGCCGCGACGTCGTCAGCAGGGCTCCGAGGGAGGTTTCAGCGAGGTTGGGCCGCGACAGCGTCAGCAGGGCCCCGATGTTCCGGGGGGCTTCAAGGTTTCAGCAAGAAGGAGCCGCGTCGCAGTCTGCAGGGCTCGTGGTGGTTTCAAGCAAGAGTTCTTCTCCGTAAGGTCGGCCGCGATTCAATCAGCAGGGCTCTCGACTCCGGGATACAACTGCCGGTCTGTTGCGGGGTCGCCCCAGATATAGGCCTGGAGCCCTTTGAAGTCCGGACCCTTGCGCCCGGAGGGGCGGAGAGGCCGGGTTGGGAGCGGCCAGACGCCCAGCAGGAGAGGCGCCGGGCCCAGGAGAGATGGAGGCCGATCGCACCTCGGTGTGTGGGGACGGTTGGGGGTCCCATCGATACCGCCCTCCGCCAGGGCGATGAGGTGTTCACGTGATACCCCCTGGCCAGCTCTTGGTGCCTCAATGTCTGGGCCTTGCTGGGGCCGAGGCCGGGTTGAGCGGAGTCAGGTGGACTGGTGTGCAGGGACAAGTGGCAGGCAACAAAATGGTGGAGCCCCGAGGTGTATGCGACCTCGTGCGGCTCGAACGGGTGGCCCGTGGAGGCCAGGGCGGGGAACGGGCCCAACCCCAGGGAAGTCAGGACCACGCCACGAGGCCGGGTCCAACTGTATGCAACTCGAATTAAAGGGTGCGGCTCGTCCATTGTGTCAGTGTGTCTGCCACTGCTGACCAATGTCCAGTCAGGGTGGGGCATCCCCATAGCATGTGTAGTAGGTCTGCGTCTTCACGTGTGCATCTGGTGCATTCCGAGTCTTTGCGTTTAAAGTATTGATTAATTTTCGCAGGCGTGAGATATTGCCCTGTGTGTAATTTAAAATTGGATTTGGCGCAGGCGTGAGTCCCTAGGGACTTGCGTCGGGCTATCTAGTACCAAGGTCCACTCTGGGTCTGTGAGTTGACGGCCCATATCTGTTTGCCAGTGTCGGTGGAGGGGCAATAGGTAAGCTGATGTGTGGTGTCTGAGTGATGCAGCGTACCATTCAGTGGTGTACCCCCTGTCCCATGACATGTAGGTATTGTATTGTGAGATGTGTTGTTGACTTGATTGTTAGGTCTCCCCACAAGCCGTAAGTGCCGCAGCAGGGAGCGGTGGAGTAAGAACCGTCCAGGGGCAAATCTGCCTCCACCACCAGCGCCGTGTATGGAATGAATGCGCCTTTGCAGTATATGTTGCATATATCTTGCACCCCAGCCTCATGCCAGTTCCTCAGCTCTGTTGTCGTGGTGATTTTGGTGCCTCTGGGCATGCCTTCCCGTGGTAGGGCTGGTGCATATGGAGTAAAATTGCAGTTGATGTAGAGTGCTCTGCGGTAGCATCCATGTGCTACTGTCAATAGCAGTTAGTCTGGCGGTTCAGTTTTTGACCAGGGGTAGAATAGTGCTGTTAGTTCTGTGGTAGGTAGGGGCGGCAGCATTGTTGCTGTGTCTCCATTGTGCTCGGCCAGCCACCTGGCTACCCATTGTAGCTGAGCCGCTACATACTACTGCTCTAAGTGTGGGACTGCTAAGCCTCCCTTATCTACAGGCAAGTAATGCTTGTGGATTGCCAACCGGAGATCTGGGTGAACCAGAGTGGGAACCGCTTGCGCAAGCCGGTCTACCGGTAATTTTGCTAGCACTTTGTAATCGACATTGAGGAGTGCCATCTTACTTAACTCATGCAGATAAGGAGTAACCGCCGTAGTATAGACCTTGTAGAATTCCGCTTGGAATCCATCTGGGCCCAGGGCTTTACTGTTTGCCAGCGCCATTATCGTGCTGCAAATTTTCTTTGTCGTGATAGGCTCGTTAAGGTGTTCCCTCTGTTCCGACGTGGCATCAGGTAGGTGTATCAGTGTTAAGAACGGGGCGATTTGGTGAAGTGTCTGCGGTCTCCTGGATTGGTATAGTGCGGTGTAGTGATTCGTCAGTGCCTCATTTATCTAATGTTGTGTGTATACAGGCAACCCTGCATCAGTTCTCGAGGCCACTATCAGGTGGCGTGCCTGCTCCTGACATATTAGCCATGCTAGCCTTTTGCCCGCGTGATCTGCCGTGGTGTGTGTGCAGGCTGAGTGTGCTGCATAGTTGTGAGCTGCTCTAATAGGTCAGCATGTTCTGCCCGTAGTTTATCTAGTTTCCTTCCACTCCCAGTCCCTTCCACCTGCTTAACCTCAAGGTGCAATAGTTGCCTTTCAACACTGCTGAGTGCCGTATTTAGTTATTTGCGTGTACTCCAGGTGGCCCCTAGGCAATGCCCACTCAGGGTTACTTTGAAGGCGTCCAATTCAAGGAGGCAGTCATTAGTGGAGTGGTCATTAGTCCCGAAATGCTCGAGTATTGCTGTTCCTAGTGAGGCGTGGAATGCTGGGTCTTCTAGCGCTGTTGGCTGCAGGTGCCATGTAGGGATCGTCCTGTGTCCCATTTGAGCAGTAGTAGTTGTTGGTTGTGGTCTGAGTGCGTGCAACCTAAGTATTCCTTTTTATTTCATAAGTGGGAGAAGAGCAGCTGACCCTACGGAGTGATCCATCCCAACATGCAGATCGTGCACGAGAGAGTGAAATGAGTAGACACGTAGTGTGGGTTTAATGGTGTGCCAGACATCTATCAGTGCCCAGTTCGCAAGCCAGTCCGACAGGGCTTGCGCATTGGTTGTTGCTGTTGTGCGCGCTAGGGAAGGGCATGATCTGTCTAGCTCTATGTTGAGAACAGCATTGAAGTCCCTTCCTAACAACCCTGGGATTCCTCTTCATTTGGCAAATATCCCTGTTTGTTTTCTAAGGAATGCGGCTTGGTCTACATTTGGCACATATGTGGTACCCATAAGCATCTCCTGTTCGTTTAGCTTGCCTCTCACAAAGACATATCTCCCTTCAGGGTCTGTGACCACCTCTTCTGCTGTGTGGAGCATGGCTGCCTTAATCCATATCATCACCCCCTGTGCCTGGAAAGAGTAATTTGTACAGTATACTTGATTCCACCATCGCCTGCGGAGGCTGTCTTCCTCAAACTGGGTTAGGTGTGTTTCCTGCAAGAAGCCGAATTTGTGCATGTCTGTGTTGCAGGTATGCATATACCAAATACCTGCGAGCAGGTATGTGCATGCCCCTCATGTTCCAGGTTACAATATTAGTTTGTACCATGTGTGCGCTGTGTGGTTCCCCGCAAGTGGAGAGTCGATGGTGTGAGCAGGGAGCTGGGTGCCAGCTGGAGTTTCAGGGGCGGGGTCAACCAAAAGAGGATTAAAGATACAACTGGGTTATGTGTAACTTTGTGAGGGCGAGTACCTGGATAGTGCATGCCCAAATTGTAAGGCCTAACAGTAGCAACTAACATATGCAACATATTTAAACATGGGGTTGCACGGTATATAGCCGTGTGTTCTGGTATACACCCTGGTGGTTGATTGGAGTTGGTACTGGGCCATGCCTTATTGCTTTTCTTGTGTATGCTATTCTGCTCCATATGTGTCTGGCGGGGTAGAAGAGGGGACCACTCCATGTGATGGGTGTATGAGGAACCCACAGCGACCGCCGGGCACCACGCACGCTGAAGCGTGAACTTAGGGGAGTTAGGTGCAAGATTGTGAACTAATGCATAGTGTTCATTAGTAGTGAAAAAGGATACATTTAGTTAAACAATTGTCCATTATTTAGATGATATCATCAGACGTCCGTGGCGTGATGTTTAGGATCTGGATGAAGTCCTGGTCCTCAGATGTCAATGACAACGACCCAGCTGGGCTCTGTGAGCAGAGCTAACGCGATTCAGGTTCAGGGGTCGAGGAGCTGGCACGGATGGTTGCTGCAACATTGAGGGCTTCATGGCAATTCAGCATCTCCTGTTCTATGTCGGGTACCGTTGCCTGCGAGAATACCTTCCTAGGACTTTTTCCTGGGCCCTGACAGCAATTTCTTCTACACCAGCGGGACACTTGAGCTTGTCCTGTTAGAAGTCCTGCCTCTTCCAGCCAGTCCCAGGCTTCTGTTGCATTTCAAAAAAATCTAATTTGCCCCTTGATAACTGTTTGCAGCCTTCTGGGAACATGAGAGAGTATCTTTTATCCAGCAACTGTAGCTGGCGCTTGTTAGACCTGGTACCATTGGCGTGAGTCTCCCTTCCATTTTTTCTGATTGCCTCCTCTGTTTTTGATATGTTTTGCTGGTTTAGATGCTTTGGGCACTGTGCCACTGATATTCAGTGAACAGTGCAAGTGCTCCCTATGTGAAATTGATGTATTGATTAGTGACTCCATGATTGGGTTATTTGATTTGCCTGTCATCAATAGCTCTAGCCACTCCAGTCCTTTACAGGTTGTCTTCTTAAGAGGCTTTTTCAAAAATTGCCACACACAAAATGCCCAACCTGAAAATATTGATAGAAAATACTGTCAGTATCCAAATTGTAGTGATGTGTGTGGTATATTTAAAATTTTGCACCAAAAATAAATAAATAGGGGGAGGGGTATCTAGCATCTAAAAAATGTGTCATGTTTTTTCTAGCTGTACTGACCACCAGTGCCGGGGTCAGCGGTGATGGCGGCGTAAGCCAGGAAGCAGATGCGACAGCTTTTGGGGGGGAGCCAGCGCAGTGACAGGCGGTGGTAAGTGATATTGCTTGCTTATTGACAATTATATATGCACTGCAAGGGTGTACACTGTACTGTTGAATCTTGTGAACAGTTGCATGCAGCCCTCTTTACTTAGCATATACGGCGGGAGTTGAGTAACTAATGGTCTCTTCTATCTTCAACTCAGCAGAGAAAATTGCATGAAGAATCAGACCTTCATGGGTTGACAGAAAAGAAAAGAAGGATGGAAGGTGGAAGGATGGGTGAAATGTAATATGACTGGAAGAGAAGGATGCGTCGGTGAAATGATGTATATACTATAGGTGGCTGATAGGATGCATGGGTGTGTGAAGGATGGATAAAAGGTGAAAGGATGCCTGCCTGGGTGGGTGAAAGTGTATGGGTGAAAGTAATCCTCCAGGGGGTTTGATGGGTCAAAGGACGCATGGGTGGTTAAATGACAAATGTATGTTGGTGAAAGGTTTGTTGAGACGAATGAGAGCCATGTTTGAATGGATAGATATGTGACTGGATGGATGGTATTCATAAGTAAAGACCCAATGGAGAGAATGTATAACTTAAACGGTGACTGAGTAGCAAAGCCAAGTTTGAAGAATAAAAATACTAGAACAACGCAGAGATGAATGGAAAAATCCCTGGGAAGAAGAGTAAACAAGGAATGTTTTTTTCTCAAGGTTTTTGATTCAAAGGGTTGAGGTGGTATTCCAAACTAATCCCTTAACTCACAGTAGTTTTCAAGCGCAACATATATTATCTATCCTTCCTAGTATTCACCCATCATCATCAGTCGCCACCCTCCGAGTCCCACCCATTGCATTTCCCCAGTGACAGCCATGGGTGACCTAACGGCTGCATGGTTACATTGGCAGCACTGCATTGTTGACTGTGTAATGTGTGTCTACCTCAGTTAATGTGTAGGCCCCTTTACAAATCTCATGGAAATGCTAAAAATAATTAGTTGTGTTTCCCTTCACTCCCAGTGTCCACACATCCACTTCCTAGTACATAAGTAACTCCAGTCCTTTCTTAATCGTGTTCTGTCCCACCATTCCATAAAATTTGAAAAAAACAGTCTTTGCATGCACCACTTTCCTCTGGCCAAGTGATATATTTTAATTTTGATTCCATAATGTATTGTCAGTTCAACTTATTTCCTTACAACAATTGCTGAACACAGTAACTCACTACTAGCAAAAGCTTAGGCACTTGATGATGATCATGAAACATCTACCTAGACGGCCTATTCCCTCTAACTTACCTGCAGTTGACTAAGTTCATAAATATTTTCCATGCTGCCCAGCAAATCTTTTTTGTTGGGAACAAGTAATGTCAAATGTGGTGACGGAGGGTGAGGCCAGTGAGTAAAGTGGAGCTAAAGAGTAGGTGATTTTGCATTTTGTGGATAGGATAGTCTGTGATGAACATGCCAAATATACAATATCATGTTCCTTAATTTTTTCCCTGTACTGTAGTGCATTCCTTTTCCCAAGTCAGAGAGGAGGTTGTCTGTCTGCATAATTGTCTGCTTTATAGTTAGTTAGTAGTACCTTATGTGACGTATATTCTTCATAGTAACTATTAATCTGGCTTGTTGTAGTCATGGTGTAATCAAGGCATTTAACATGGCATGGCCATGATAGGAAAAGAGTTCATTGTCTAGTAAAGCTGCCCCACCTACAGGCAGTAGCAAAGTAACATAACATGAGTATGTCTCTGTAGTGGGAAAGCTGAGCTGACATGCCTACATTAATTTAGCTCAACAAGAGAGAGAATACTTGTATACTCCGTAGTGCTTAATATCTAAAACTTTAATCACATCACAATTGAATGGCCTGAGGATACCAGCAAATGTTATGTCCCGCTAGTGCTACTGACCCACTATATAATTTTATGTGTTTTGATAAGAGTAATGATTACAATTTGTCTTTTTTCATTCTTGATATAGCTACTTCTGCCAATTCATTACAACCCAACAGACAGGAGGTAATGAAATGAAAAATTATATTTATATAGCGCTCAACTACCCGGAGGCCTCGTCGCGCTTCAGCAATTACTATGACGAGCTCCAAGGTACATTAGCACGCTTTCGCAAACAAATGGAGCAGCCAGGACCCAGCACAGGAAGCTAAAGGTCATCAGGGCCGAATACCAGCGGTTGGTGGCCGATGAGGAGGAGGCGGCAGCAGCTGTAAATGCCCCGGGACCCAGCCCCAGTGCCTCCAGTTGTCTGTCGCCATGGTCACAAGGCAGCCACCCACCTCCATTCAACCACTGCTGCCCCCCTCCTATTTTAGAGCCTTTCAGCGTCGCTTTCTCCAGAGGCTGGTGTGCTTTGAAACAAGGATGGACGAGCGTTTGGACAATTTGGAGAGGAAGCTCCTAGCCTGCTGCTGGGCATTTTTTGCCCCTTTTTTATTTTTTTTGGGGTGGGTGAGACTTGTTGGGGAGAGGGTGGGAAAGTGGGAATTGTGGCAGTTTTGGGGTTTTCTTATTTCTTCTTTATGGACAATTACGTTTTTGGAGTTTTAGTTTAGACTAAGCTTACTTTGGACATTGGATGGGGTTAGGGAGAGGGTTGGGACACTTGTTGGGAGTTTACTAGTTTATTTATACTTGCATTTTTTAAATAGTTGTACATATGATTTAAATATTTTTGTGGGGGTTACTGTTGTACTCCGCACTGCTGCCTTTGCCGCAGGCCCGCAGCCTGTTTTTAAAGTCTGAGTGTAACAACAACTAAATAGTTATGCAATACACTCACTTGTCCTAATACTCTCTAGTCCTAGTCTCTGTAGTCTGCAATTATATTAACCCCTAGGGACTCGGAGGGGGAGGGTGTGGGATTTTCTATTGTATATAGATTATTGCAGTTCAACAATGAATCTCCCACAGTTCTTCTCTTACCTGATTAGACGAAGCGATGGCTGCATGGTTTCTCAAGGTGCCACGATATTGGTAGTTGACAGTAGCAGCATGCTATAGCACCAGTTAAAGCACCAGATCCAGTAGAAAGGTCCGACTCCCTCCTAGCCAAACTCAAACTGTAAGATAATGAATATTCAGGGAAACAACCTTTACAACGGAGGCGTTACAATGCATGCCATTACAACGCATGTCGTTACAATGTGAAAGGCTTGTTGCAGGGGATAGAAGGTGTTGGAGTTAACTCCAACACCTCCCCTACTGTTGCATACACTGGAGTTGGAATAGTAAATTATACAATTCTAACTTCCAGCGCACCCCTGACAGCATGTCGGGGTAAAGGTATGCGTTGTAACGGCATGTGTTGTAATGGCAGGCATTGTAACGTCATACAACCGATTATTCATCGCAGAGAATTAATTAAGTTGAAATAAAAAACGGAATTAATGCTGTTATTATATGCAAGCTTTACTAAAAAATGAACAGTCACCAGAGACTAGACTACTGGTACACAAGAAGAAGAGAGATATTAGAGAAACTATGATAAGCAATGCTAAATTAAAATAAACAGAATGATGAGCTAGTAAAAGTTACAAAATAAAGTCAACTCGAGCTTCGAAGTGGACAAGCGTAACCGTTGACGCAGTACAGTGCCTGAAGGATGATGCTGGCTTTTATATTCCTCTGAATTTTTTAAAAATATCGAATACTGTGCATGGGTGGGTAATCTAAATATAATATTGCCAGTGTAGGCTATACTTGGAGTTGAATAAGAGCCTCATCCTGCTGTGAGTTAGTATTGCTTTCACCACATCCGCCCCACAAGTGTATGATCAATTAATAGTGTACATTTTATTTAGTTACACCTCAGTAAATCACACAGCCCGGGGGAAGAGGGTTAGGGGTTCAATAGAAAGATGGGAAGGGGGATTTGAGGGAAAGGTGTGACAAAGACAAACACTACATAAAGACAACAACATTCATCGTGGCAACAGACCATCATAAATCTATTTTGGGAGGAAAAGGAGATCAAATTGCCCGTCTGCCCCCAGAGAGACCCAAGTTACATTATGTTCTGTATTACTGATCTTTGAAAGATAGCAAATACAATTTAAATATCTGTAGGAGTCAAGTAAATGAAAAACAACACACACAATGCTAATAATTAAAGCGAAAAAATGATACCGTATTGCCAAAGTGGGAGTTGCATCTGCAATCGTAAGTACCTGGTGGATGTGATTCGTTAAGGTAGGTGTGAGTATGTTATATTGTTTTTCCAGTATGGCGTAGGGTAAGAGGGCCTGTAGATTGGAAAACAAAAATGATGTTTAAGAATAAAGGAGGATAAAGTTAAACTGCATAAGGAGTGCACCGAGAAGACTCAGAGGCAGCATGGCTAAAGGTATTTTTCCCATTACCTTCAACAACAGGCTCCCCACCCAATTACCACTTAGCTTTGAATTTGAGCCGGACAGCACTGAGCACACACAGACCTAGCAACAGAGCATTTTTCCTATCAAGTAAAAATCAATGCACTGCTGTCACTCACCACTCATCACCACAACACAGAGTTGTGTAGGTCTGTTGTTTACCTTTAGGCCACTTCAAAGTCATCACCAAATTGGTTGGTCTCTGTGAATTTGAAAACTTCCATCTTCTGCTGGTGGCTGTTCTTAAAGTAGTCACGCCCACCCCCTGAGTCATTCCATCAGCTCTGATCCTCCTTAGTCTCACTCCGAGTATGGTGTCCTACTCTGTACCAACTGTGTCCCGACTCTCGACTCAAATGCAATAGATCGGCCTGTAGTACAATTTTGTTGTTGTGCAACAAGAAGGGAAAGATTGAGTCAATTTCTGTGTAGACTAGATTTGTGTTTGTGTTATCCAAGGGACTGGTTGGGTCTGACTCTTTTGAGGAGTATAAATCAGGCAACAATAAAACAAAGTGGTGTGGACTGTGGAGTAGAATTGGTGGAGGAAACTCGCTATCTCTCAAATGGGAAGGAAAAAAAACCTTCAGGGGAAATTGATCAGCCGTCGGTAGGCCACCAACATTGTAAATCACCACAAACACATTTTAAGCGTAAATGTTACAGATAAACACTTAGGGGTCTATTAGGATGATGGTCGGACTCCTGTCTGCCCGCCACCCAAGCGGTGCCGGGACGGGCCGCCAGTGGTGCGGCGGTCCCGCACCATCAATTACGATGCCACTGCCACCGTGGCGGTGGCATCCCGCATTCACAGCGCTGCCCGCCACAATGTTGTGAAGGGACGTGGTGCATTGGCATGCACAACGTGACAGGCACCGCGCGGTGCCTGCCACCTTGTCCATGCCAATGCTATCCCCCAAGTGCAGCTCCCAACCCCCTGGGGCCCCACAAGGGCCCCCGTAGCATTTACCGCATGTCTTTCCATGGCGGAGTCTCCACCAAGAAAAGGCATGAGAAATGCCCCATAGTAATATGGATGGCGGTATCTTGCAGATACCACCACCATATTGAGTCCCTTTTCCGCCCGGTCGATATTTTGACTGACGGAAAAGCAGCGGACGGTCTTCCCGTCCACCACGGTGCCCCCCACCATACTAATATGGCGGGGGTGAACCAGGGACATATGGCGGGCGGATCCCCACCGCCGGGCCGGCAGTGTGCACTGCCGACCTGTCAGTGGAGATCCGCCCGCCATCATAATAGACCCCTTAGTGTCATACTGCCTGCCAACACATTAATCATCTCTTCTCAACACACATCACAGGCTCACAACAAACAACAATCACTCAGCATGCAGTGCATGCCATTTATCTGTACTTTCGGTGTGCCCACTGGGATTAATTTGTGATATATTGCCGAATGCAGATCCATCTGTTTCATGAAGTAGAGAATGGCCAGTGTAAATTAAATTTTAATGTCACATGTGGGGCAGTCCCGATTGGGTAGGAAAGGATAGATAGTCACAGCCCAGGGTTGGAGACAGGCACACATTTGTTTGTGTTCTCCATCCAATGCCCTTGAGGGAAATGTATGTGGGGGAAGAGCCAGGACTTCTTTACTGCACACAGTTGCAACTCCATTCTGACAATAAAATGTGTCTGAGAGTAAGTCGGTGGGGATAAATTAGTCAACCAGACATAGAAATAAAGTAAATAATGATGTACCCTAGTAGATACACCTTTTTTTTCTGGTGTCGTAGAAAGAAAGAAGCAAAAAGAACAATTGATGGACAGAATGCAGAACAATGTCATACATTCACCCCAGTACAGAGATCTGGGCCTCAATCCATCGTTTTTTTGCTCGCCATTCCACTTTGGACCCAGCCATATGCAAATCAGTCTTAATCCTGCGCCCAATGGTAACAGTCTAGCCCGAACTGCCAGGTCAGGTCGTCCCTGGACTGGAAACAAGCATCCTAGGACCTGTTTCGGGCTTTCAGGCCTCATCAGCCAGGTTAGCTTGACTCCAGTGGCATGGAGAGCACAGGACCCACGTCTGGGCATACCTGTCGCACTCGGGGTGAAAAATGCAAAAAGAACAATTGATGGACAGAATGCAGAACAATGTCATACATTCACCCCAGTACAGAGATCTGGACCTAAATCCATCGTTTTTTTGCTCACCATGCCATTCCAGTTTGGACCCAGCCATATGCAAGTCAGTCTGGATCCTTCACCCAATGGGAACAGTCCAGCCCTAACTGCCAGGTCAGGTCCTCCCTGGACTGGAAACAAGCATCTTAGGACCCGTTTTGGGCTTTCAGCCCTCATCAGTTAGGATAGCTTGACTCCAGTGGCATGGAGAGCATGGGACCCACGACTGGGCATACCCGTCCCACTCAGGGTGAAAAATGCAAAAAGAACAATTGAAGGACAGAATGCAGTACAATGTCATACATAAAGAAAGCAGATCAACAATAGACTAGAGACTGAGATAGAAAGTTCTATGGTTGTTGTTGGCCCAGGCCTAGTAGTCAGGGAAGTAGAGCTCATCCTCAAAATCTCATCATTCACCCAGAAGTAGGTCATCTAAGACACTACTTCCATGATTGTTTTCCCTTATCTTCCTCCCATGGTACTTCAGGTATGGAATAATCTAGTGGTATAAAGTGCTGATTCATTTCATTTCAGGGTTAATCTTCTTACTGTGACAATAGCACCAGCAACACTGAAAACTCACTCAGTCGAGACACTGGCTACCGGGCAAGCCAGATAGTTTATTGCCAGACCAGTACAGCAATGGGTTTTGATCAAGGTAGACCTCTGTTGCGTCATCCAGATAGGCTTTGACCAGTCGATCATGGTTCATTGCTGGTGCTCCACCTTGCTCAACCTCTTTTGCCTTCACCTCTGCAATGGACTTAAACCCTGCCAGTAGAAACCTCTCAGTTGCAGGTTTTGGGGCAGATGCTCCAGGTCTTGTTGTTGATGGTGTTCTTGTTGCTGGTTTTGGCTACTGTGAGCGAACAGCACTGTCCTCAGGCCCTGAACTTGAAGGCAGCCCTGGGGGCCTCTAGTTCCCTGACATTCTTTTTCTAGTTTACTGCCTTGCTCAGCTATGTTTTGTATTTTATAACATCCCAATCTGAAAAAGGAATGAAAGTGGACAGTAATGGTTCGTACTGTGGATCAAGAATTGTGGCACATATGTAATGTTTGGATCATACTCTCTTTGCACCCTTGTGTTAACAGACAAGTGAAGAATTTAGCTCTCCACTAAGTCATATATATCTTTGTTTTCCACTACAGCTATGTACATTGCAGACACCTCCTTTAGCTGTTTTTTCCACTACAGCTATGTACATGGCAGATACCTCCTTTAGCTGTTCCTGTAGCATGGGCAACAAATGAATAGCTTGGCCCATGGTACTAGCTTCTTTGCTGACTTTCCGTGTGAACACCACAGAAGGAAGCAGCATCTCTGTCAGGCATATGAGTAGGCCCCATTTACCCATCTCAATGATCATTCCTTTTACAGTTGCATCCCCTCTTTGTATGACATATTCATTGATAGCTCTGTACTGCTCAAACAGGCGTTAAAGCACGTAAGAAGTCCAGTTCCAAAGTGTTGGCACCTCCTGTATGAGTGCTTTAACTGGCATTCTATTATCACGCTGAATGTCCCTCAGCTGTGTCCAGGCTTTAAATGAATGGCTGAAACACAGGACCCTGAAATAACCACCATCAGCCATGGCCTGAACTATATTACTGCCATTGTCCGTGGCAATATATCCAATCTTAAGCCCTCTTGGTTGCAGCCATTCAAAGACCTTGTTGTTAAAGTCTTCCAAAATGTTTGCAGCTGTCTGGGATTTCTCCATTGCAAACATGGCTACTGTTGAATGCTTCAGAGCAGCATTACAAATCTCAGCAGTGTCAACATCTGCAGATATTTTTTCTCTAGCCCCTACAAAAGAGAGCCATTGTGCAGTGATGCACATGTAATGAGTGGCTTGGCAACTGGTCCACATTTTTGTTGTCAGGTGGATACTGTGAACAGCACCCTGCTGCCAAGCTTGTCCAAGCAATTCCAGCACATCCTGATGTAGCACTGGAACAGCAACTCTGGCAAAATAGGACTTGCTGGGAATCTTCCATTTCAGGCAGATGGCTGCCACATATTTAAGAAAACCCACCACTTCTACAAAAGAAAAAGGACGGAGGTCCAGCGCTAACATTTTAGCCAGCTTCGCATTGTAAAAACATCCCATTGGGTGGTTGCTTTCATACTGCCCCTCCAGCCTAAACATGGCAGGCATAGTAGCCTGTCTTTTTTTCTTTCCTTATGCCTCTTACGCAGGTGACTTCTTGAGAGCAGACGGTGGAAGGCTCAATGTGCTTCTTATCAGGGCAGTCACTGTCCTCTGTTGCCTTGGTGTCTCAATCTGAGTCTTGTCCCGTTGCAATTTTGCTGATGTGGACGATACTACTGCACTTCTGGGGCGAGGGCTGCTATGCATAAGGAAGATGTTTCTTCTTCTTCACCTTTCAACGTGATCAGATCAGATTCGGATTCCCTGCTCAGCCGGCTTTCACCCCCTTCACCAACAACACATGCTTTTTTTTTGGCTCTAGGGTACACATCTCAACGGATTGTAAGGTGCTTTCTCAAATGCGTTGTCTGGCTCACAGTACCATAGTTTGTACCATGCTTACCCGGTCAAACACTTGCTTCACAAAGGGCGCCTATGGCAATGTTCATCTCCTTCTGGCTAACTGAAAAGAAATCTCAAACTGGGGAGCTCAACTTTCTGACGCTGGTGCCACTGCCAGTATCGGCTGGACTGGCGGTAGGTGGGCATTTTTTTAATAACATTTTATTGAGTTTAATGGTACATATTGGGTGGAGCCCAAAGCATACATTTTGGATACATTTTAAACAACAAGTTAGCCTGCAAACATATAAGCCCAATACCTAAAACATGGCACAGATTACCACATGACTTACAGAATGTGATACGGCTAAGGGTATGTGTAGTGATGACAGAGCACCTCACCTTGGGTATGTACAGGTCAGTGAGGTGCAATTGCTGACCTATAGAGGGTCTGTTGGTGGTAGGGGGGCACAGATATGCCCCGATACTATGCCCAGCGGGCGCATATTTTCCTATGTTTTTGTGGGTAGCTTTGCGCTTGATAGACCACGATTTCAGCCCCCATGCATCCGTCCATAGCTGCCTTCGACCCACTCATTGTTGGCAGGGAGGTCCCCTTCCACAATTGGGCAATGTCTCGCTTGGCTAGCATTAGGTCTAAAAACAGTAGGTGTTGTTTATAACGGTTCCCACCTATCCCCTCTGTACAATGGAGCAGGAAGAGCTTACGGTCAAATGGGAGAATCTAGGACAAGACCCAACCCAGGCATGATGAAAGTTTCTGCCAAAACGGCTGCAATACGCCACAGCTCCAAACCGTATGGAAGAAGGTTCCCTCCGCATCCCTACATCCAAGGCATTTAGAGGATTGGATGACACCCATCCTCCAGAGATGGGTGCAGGTAAAGTATGCTCGGTGGAGATATTTAAACTGGATAAGGCAATATAATATGGTGATAGTGGCTCCACGGGGACTCGCAAGGGCCTCTGTCCAGTTGTCGTCTGTCATGTCAGGCAAGTCTGCTTCCCATGCCTCTCGGGTTTTGTGCAGTGTGGTTTGGGTGATCAACGGCTGATATATCTGGTGCCCCTAGATCCCCCATCAGCAAGTGACCCTCAAGGGGGTGAAATTCTGGCAAATCACTCAATGAGCGAATCAGGGGATACAGTGCCTGTCTCAGCTGCAAATATTTATAAAACTGTGTCCGACGCAGCTGAAATTTTTTTTGCAGTTGCTGAAACGATTTGAGGGTGTTTCCCTGCATAACGTTACCCAGGGTAGAGATTCCGAGGAGGTCCCATGTCCTGGAAGTTCGACGACAGGCCGCAGGTAAACCCCCTGCCACAGCGGTATTGTCCGTATCAGATGCCCATTCCAGCCCATTTTTTGAATGGTATAACGCCAGAGCTGAACAACCATTTTACTGGTGGGGGCATTAAGTTTAGGTTTATGCAGCTGTATAGGAGCCTCAGGAGGGGTATACCCTCTATCGCCAGACGCTCCACAGCATATGCTGGGTTTGCGTGTGGACTGTACCACCACTCATTAATGTTCAACAGGTGGGAAGCTGCATAATAAGCGTATATATCTGCTGCTGCAATCCCGCCACAGTACGTCGACTGCTTGCAGTTGCATAGCACTACTCTGACGGCGCCCTTATCCCATAGGAAGCTATTCAGAAGTGCATTCACTTGGGCAAGCAATGTGAGCGAAATATTGTATGGGAAATTTGGGAACCAATAGAGTAACTGAGGCAATGAGACCATCTTAAAAATTGCTGAGCGCCAGTGCAAATACTAAGGTAGGGGAACCATATCTTGGTCTCCTCTCGGATACCTGATAGCAGCGGATTAATGTTATGTGTCCATGATATCGTGGGACACGGTGAAATAAAGACGCCTAGATATTTGAAGCCCTCATACCGTGCGATAACTGCACGGCCCAGGCACCACGCCCCTGGTCTCTGCATACCGGGAACAACACCAACTTTGTTGGGTTGGCTCCCAGGCTGAAGGTCTCCCCAAACACCCAGAGTATCTGGAGAACACGGGGCACAGAAAACCAAGGATCCGCCAAAAGAATAATACATCATCTGCGTATAGCGCGATTCTGTCTGACTCTTCCCGTGACCATTCGAACCCTCGAATCGATGCGTCCCGTCTCACCCATGTGGCTAAGGGCTCTATGGCTAGTGCAAATAATAGTGGTGACAAGGGGCAGCCCTGCCTCGTGCCGCGACATATTGAGAAGGGTGCCGGCCTAAACACAGCTAGCCGCACGGAGGCTGAGAGATCTGTGTCTAATAATTGGACTTATTACAGGAAGCACGGACCCAAGTTGAGGGTTTGGAGGATCTGGAAGAAATATGTCCAGCTTAAGGAATCAAACACCTTATCTATGTCGGTCAGGAGGATAGCCGCAGGGCGACCTAGCTCTGTAGCCTTCGCAGTGGCATTATGAACTCTCTGGATGTTATGCCGGGTAGACCGGTGCAGCATGAAACCGGACTGGTCCTAAATTAATTAAGTTGTGAATACATGTGCAGAGGCGGTCTGTGAGGACCTTGCCTAGGACTTTGGATTTGAAATTGAGAAGGGAGATAGGACGATAAGCAGAGGGGTTTCTGGAGGATGGCCTGGTTTCAGGAATACCACGATCTTGGCGTGGCGCCAATCAGAAGGTAGTATGTGCAGCTCGAGAGCCTCATGAAGTGCTTCCAACAAGTATGGGCCAAGCTGCTTCATATGTGGGTGTAAAAAGTCGCTGGATAGGCCGTTGGGGCCGGGCGCCTGGCCGTGGCATAACTTAGCTAACGCAGCACCAAGTTCTTTCACAGTTATGGGAGCATCCAGCTGGTCCCATACTTGGTCAGGGAGGTTTTTGGGAGGTTTGTCTATTAAGAATTTCTCTGTTAAAGCACTCAATATGTGTTCTTTCTGCTCATTTAGGGAGGCATAATAGGCCGTGAACGCCTAGACCACCGCTTTGAAGACTCCGTCTGCATTACGAAGCACCGGGAAAGGCGTAGGAGACATCGTGGCTTAACACAGCCGATGAAGCATTTTACTTGGCTTGTCACCCCATTTATAAATCCTATGTTGGGTCGCTAGCCAGATCTCATGCACCTCGTTGGTGATCTGTTGGTGGATTTGCTGTTGTATTTGGAGGAGATTACGTTGCGGTATTGGATCGACGGACATAGCCGTTTCGGCTTCAAGGGACCTCTGACTCAACTATTTGGGCGAGGCCTTTACGCTTTTCTCCTGCGCGAAAGCTGATGTCCACGTTGCAGATTGTGGGTTTGAGAGCTTCCCAGAAGATGATACCAGAGGGGGCAGATGCGATGTTGGACGAAAGATAATCTGAGATGGCCTGATGAAGGACGTCTTGGTAGTTAGGGTCATGGAGGTGCCAAGGTGACATACACCACCTGAAGGTGGACTTTTGTGGTCCTATGTGCAGCTTGAGTAAGACCCGGGAGTGGTCTGACAGTCCCCTGGGCAGAAAAGAGACATGAGACACCCTATGTATGTAACTAGCGGTAAAAAGAAATAATCTATTCTTGATAGAGAGCCATACAGCGCTGAGAGGAACATAAATCCCAACTCAGAGGGGTGGAATGCCCGCCACACATCCGACCACCCCAGTGTGGTGGCCTGCTAATAGAGTTTGGATTCGCCCAGCAGGCGGCCCGGTTCTCGCCGGTGACCCAAGGGTGACATTATGTCGATCCAGTCCCCCTCTGCAGTGTCGGACAGTCCGGGAGCCCCCCACAAAGTCGTATAATTCTGTCAATTAATGCATGTCCAAACGGGGGGGCTAAATGCTTCCTATGGTTACCTGTTTGTCATGGAGAGTGCCCATCACTATGGTGTACTGATCCTCAGAGTCTGAGCAAAGTTTAGTCAGGGTGAACTAAGATAGCCGTGTCCCAGGAGTCCCGTGTGAACCCCAAATGGTACACTGTGTCGTACCCGAATCTTGTTAGGCATGGGGTTTTGTTGCCATACAGACGGATCTCTTGCAGGAGGAGAATGTTCGCCTCGCAGCGTTTGGCTTGCCAAAGAATGGCGCCTCTTTCAATTTTATTAAGCATCTCCCTGATGTTCCATGATACTATGTTCAGGTCCCCAAGCTGGGAGCTTTGTGCGTGAGAGGACATCTGTCATCTAAGGGGGTTGCCAACGCGAGTGCGTATGCATAAATGTGGTAAAGTCTCTGTGCCTATAAAGGAACTGCAAACAGTCTAACCCAGCAGATGCCATCCTCCCCCACCCCATTACCTCCACCAACAAGGAGAATCTGTCACAGAGGCGGGAAGCCCGGGACACCCCAGGGAGCCTCCACCAAATGTACCCAAACTTCCTATGAAACTCAAACATAATTGTTCAGGGATGTAGTTGTTCTTAGGATCGGCCGCCAAGCCATGTTTGCTCTCGAAGTGGACCTGCATCATTGAGGAGATTTCACACATCGGCCTAGGCCGTGGCCGCAGAGAAGGAGGTAGTAGGTATACATTCACGACTCGTCGTCCTGAGTCTGGAAGTGCCAGTTGGACCGGGACATGTGCCTCCTCTTGGAATTACCTCTCTTCTGTCGATTCCTCTGTGATCCCTGCGAGGAGTCGGATTCCAGTGGCGGTGGTGTATGTGGTTTTAGATGTACTGTTTCATCAGCCCAGGTGAAGGCAGCTTCCGGGGTGTCAAAAAAGTGCAATTTAGAATTGTGCATGACTCTCATTCGGGCAGGATACAGCAACATATACTGTATGTTTTGCTGCTGTAAAAGATTGACGCTGTTGGTCCACCAGACGGATGTAGTCCAGGAAGTTCATTATGGGCTGTGAATCGAAAAGCAGTTTGTCTCTGTGGGTTCCTGCATACTAAAGGATGATATCCCGTTCTGCATAGTTCAGTAGCTTGGCGATCAACGATCTTGGGCGCTCCCCGGGGGGGCTTCTTGGTCAACACCTTGTGAGCTCTCTCAAATACGAAACAGGAGGATAAAGAGTCTTCTGGCATGAAGGCCCTCAACTATTGCGTAATGAAGCGATCCATGGAGGAGCTTTCGCACCCTTCTGGGAAGCCTTTGAAACGCAATTAGTTACGTCGAGAGCGACCTTCAGGATCTTTGACACAGGATGCCAACTCTTGCGCAATCCTCCACAGTCGAGACACGGGTCTCCGCCTCAGTGATGCGGTCCACCGCCTTCCGGTGATCCTGGTGCAAAAAGGAGACCTCTGAGCCCACAGCACCTATCATTGTGTCAAGGGTATCTCAGGCCTGAGTAATCTCTGCCAGCAATGTTTCGTTGTCGGGGACTGGGTACCCAGCATCCCCACCGCCTGCGTCACCCGGGTCTGTAGTGATTGGTCCAAAGTACTTTGCTTTGGGTCAGAACCCACCAGTTTATCTTTGGCCATGTTGAAGGGAGAGGAGGAGGCGGGAATGCTGAGGAGCCCCCTTCCCTCAAGCATCGACCGCCTTGTGTCTGGGTGTCTGTCTGTTCTTGATGCTTCTTGTCGGCATCGCTGCCCACGTCCCCCTCCTAAGCTCCCCGACAGGTTCACACAACAATAGCAGTGCAGGCCTTACAGAATCTGGCCCCCTCCGGCCACAAACTGCCCCACTACTTGACTGCAGCTCGAGGCGGCCAGCCAAATAGGCCCCTAACGGGACTAGCCTCACCAGACCCGTAGCCTGCAGGTCGTCTTAAACCAGTCCAATCAAGTGAGCTTTGGGGCCACCGCCCCACAAAGATGTATTGGTGTGGTCTGGATAGGGCTACCGCCTACAGGTGTGTGCGAGTCACTCACGGCAGGGGGGCATGTTGACGTTTGACTCTCTACAATATGTACTTCTACTGAGGTGGTTGTGGATGTAGGTCACATGACGGGACTTTGCAAATATGGCATCCGGCGGCGGTTGAATCTGTGGTGCCACTGCCACATCCCTCCGGGAAGTTGGGATGGGATAACGTCTGTCTCCACTGGGGCTGGGCTAACATCCATGATGACTGGCTCGTCATCCTACTCTTCTATATCTGCCTCCATAACTCCAAGGCTTTCCGGAACCTTTCTTTTCGCTAGCCTCGTTTCATGGCGAGTCTCACTCTCAGACTGACGCGGTATCCAAGTGGTATCTACATCATCAGAAGGGGGCTTGAAGAAGAAGATGATGCACCACTAACCCTCCTTTTTCTAGATGGAGATCTGAAAGACAATGGATCTCCTGAAAGAGCAGATTGCTCTATATCTTCAGCATGAAGCTCAATCTCTTGAACTACTCCTACTTCAGAAAGAACTACTATTGGCAGTTGTGGCTGTTGTTGTTGTCCACTTCTCTGAGTTTCCTGCATCTATTGGGTACTACTTTGTGATAACTCAATTTCAACATCACTGCTCGTTGGCGTTGCCATGACTAGACTGGTTGCCTCTGTGACAGACATGGGCTTGGGCCTAGACCTCTGTGACAGTAATGGGCTTGGGTCTAGATTCGGGTGGTTCCACTGATTTGGGGGTACTGCTCCCAGCTTTCTCTCCAGAGGCCAGTGTGGCAGGCAGTTTTTCATACTATTGGTGGTGGTGGGAAGCTGCTTCTTCTTCTCACTGGCCACTTTCTTGGTAGCACCTTTCTTTGGGGCCATCTTGAAGCTGTCAGTTAGCAGTGGCATTTATCTTCACAAGTTGAAGAGATTTCTGCTATGTGTGGGTCACTCATGCATCACGCCGTGCACAGGCCTTCTTTCTAGCAGTACTGTGGGTGAAGATGTTGTTACTGGTGCACCTAAAAGAAAAGTAGCAAGAAGGACATCAGTGAAAAGTGGCATTGTTGCAGTTCAATTAGTAGAACAAACACAATATCATTTAGTGTGGTCACTGGTTACTCCCTATTATAAATAATTAACAATACAGTGTATTCGTAAAACGGAAAACTACACCAACATAAACTTTCATGGTGACTGACTGTACAAGACAAGAGTAATATCATATGCTGGCTGGGGAAAAAAAGTAACAACAATGAAATTAAATACTTCTGAAGCCACAAGACTTTAAACAGGACTATGTATTTCACAAACATGACACATAATCCACAACCTACGTTATAATCTCAGATTACACAACAAACACATCGTAGCTCAAACAAAAGCAAACAAAAAAGCATAACACGTGGTGCTGGGCACTGGCATGGTCTCTTGAAAGTTTAATCTGTCACCGGACAGTTGCTGATTGTTGAATTCCAGTAGTAAACTGGGATTAATTATGTTAATCTTTTCCCAGCCAGTAGTTACTATCACAGATATTGTTTTCAGAAAAGCGCTCTCACCCATCCCCTGGGCCTTTTAGGTGCAATAAAAAAAACCTTAAAAATAAACATAGATGGACAGACAGACACACACAAACGTGCAAGCAAGGATAAACACAGACACAAATGCACACACATAGACATGCACACATTTGGAAACAGCCACCAGCAGCCGCATACACAGATAGAAGCAACCACACAAGCATGCACACACACTCACATACACACATGCATGCATGCAAGCATAAGCACATACAAGCAGACATAGACATGCACATTAGCATTACCATGAGGAGATACATTTACAGACTCACACATGCATGAACATATATACAAGCACACAGGCACTCATACATACCTGTGCATATGTGCACACTCAGACACATGCATGCAGGCATGCACCCACACATATACATGCACACACTCTTGTGTGTCTCTTGTCTCACCCGGTAAGGTAGCTTGAATGAAATATTTATTTTACATTTTTGGAAAATGTAAGCATTTGAAATGCACTGACGGGGGCAGCGGATAGATGGAGGTAAGAGGCAGATAGGGTGGCGGAGACATAGAAACAAGAGACAGATGGACAGATGGAGATAAGAGGCAGATATTGTGACATACAGAGAAACAAAAGAGAGTATGTGAGATAGGTCAGAGCGATACGGAAAACACAGACTGGAGAAATAGAGATACAGATGAGAAGAAACAAGAGATTTTAAGGACAGAGAGCAAGATGGGGCAACGGGGTTGATCACAGAGAGAGAGCAAGATAGAAAGGGGAGAGAGATGAAGACAGACGTGAGAGAGAAAGCGGAGAGAGGTGACACAGGTGAGTGCGTAAGGTGAGAGAGACAGAAAGTGGAGAGAGATGAAGATGGAGTGAGTGGGTAAGGTGATAGAGAAAGAGAAGGAGAGAGAGGGAGAGAGGGTGTGACTTGGGTGAAAGAGTAAGCAAGGCAGCAAGAGGGGGGAGAGATATGACAACAGGGTGGTTAACATGAAAGATAAATAGAGAGGGAGATATTGCGTGAGAAGGATGTGTGGGTTAAATAAGAGAGATAGAGGGGGCGAGAGTGAGATAAAAAGACGGGGATGGGTAAGGTGAGAGAGAAAGAGGGAGAGAGAACTGATGAGAAGGGATGGGGAAATGTGAGAAAGAGAGAGGGACTAGAGAGAGGGAGAGATTGGGAGACATGGGTGGACTGGTAAATTGGGAGAGAAAGAGGGAGGATGGTAGGGCGAGATTTTGAGAGAGAGACACTTAGAAAGAGAGCATTATGTGAGATTTTTAGCACGCAGATGAATAGTGGCTCGACGCAGTCTTTGAGTTTACACATTGTGAGAGCTGCAGACGTCAGCGCATGGACATGTGCCAAGAGGCCTCTCGTTGCGGCACTATGCATGTCTGTCCTCACTCGCTCTCCCAAAGAGCTGTCAAATGTGCAGTATCAGGTATGCAGTGAGTTTTCCTTCACATCCCACCTCTAAAATACATATCTTCTGGTCGGGAGCATGAGAAATGCCGAGGCAGAAGGAAAATCGGCTATTCTCTATTTCAATTAAAAGTGCATAAAGCGAAGACACACAGTCACAGCATCTCAGGAGGCCAGCAGCCTAAAGTACCGTACGTGCTTCCTCCTAGGAAGGGAGAATCTGTTTCAATTAAAAGTGCAGAAAGAGAAGGCACACAGTCACTCCATCTCAGGAGACCAGCAGCAGTACCGTGTGTGCTTCCTTTGAGGAAGGAAGTCAGTATGACTCCATAGTATTACAAACACACTCTGTGGCTAGTGCTACAGTCTATAATTACTTTAACTTTGCAGAGCCAGCCACCGTGGCAATTGAGGGGTTGCCACCCGCTTTCTGAGTCCTCCACCAGAGTCATAGCCGCCGCAACAGTCACAATCAGTCTCTCCCTTGCCTCAGGAGCAATTGAATTCATGGGGGACGCATTGATTTTAATACTGCAGCTCAGCTGACAGCTGCCAGCGGCTTGTGCAAGCACTCAGGCAGCACTGCCAGAGCCATAATTGCCATGAGCAAATTATCCAGCTGCCCTCCCATAACAATCTCTGGCACTGCAGCAGGACGTGAAGTCGTCCCCGTGGCATAAGAGACTGTACCACACAACTCTGTAGCCAGCACAGCGGGTGCCAATAAAGGATCGATTGCTCCAGCAATAAATACAAGCAGCAGCAAGCAGCAGACGAAAGTACCAATCAAAACAAGGAGCGACAAGTGGGTGGCCTAAGAAAGCTGTTTCATCCAGCCGACAACACAGAAACAGTTATTTCATGCACTGATGACTAGTACTGGGCCTAATGGCTGGAAGGCCATTTGGCAGACTAGGCCACATTGTGAATTAAACTAAAAGAATATTGCTCATGTATTAGGAAAGAGGGATAAAATATACTAAACGGTGCAACATATTTCCGGTACAAATAAGGAAAATTACATGCATAACAACAACAACAAGCAAGGAGGCATGGCCACGAACACAGAACAAATGCAAGGCTATGGAAAAAGCACACTGACTGCCTACACAAAATGGATGACAGCTACATGGTCACAACAAGAAGCAGGAGGTCTAGCAAACAAAAAACGCATGCAGGCCTATGGCAAAAGCACACTGACTACCTACACAAAATGGCCACCTGCTACATGGTCACAAGAACAACAGCCAACAAGAAGGCATGGCCAGTTGGCCACATCAAAGAAGACATGCAGGCCTATGGCTAAAGCGCACTGGCTGGGACACAAAATGTCCGCCAGCCACATGGTCACCACAAGAAGCAGGAGGCCTAGAAAACAAAGAACACATGAAGGCCTATGGCAAAAGCAGACTGGCTGCCTACACAAAATGGCTACCAGCCACATGATCACAACAAACAGCAAGAAGGATTGGCCATGGTCACAACAAAGAAGACATGCAGGCCTATGGCAGAAGCACACTGGCTGGATATATAAATTGTCCGCCAGCCACATTGTCAGTCACAAGAGGCAGGAGGCCTTTAAAACAAAGAACACATGCAGGCCTATGGACAGTCCACTGACTGTACAAAATGGCCCCTGGCCAATGGCCACATGATATATTGAACAAAGGCAAATGGTGGCCTATGGCAAACACACACACACTGGCCAGACAAGAGAAGCATGGTAAAACAGAGAAAACAGCATCAATTTAGCAATGCTAAAAACAAAAATGAACAGGGCTAAAAAAAAAAATATTTACATCTTCACACATCCTTAAAAGGCATTACCCCACCTAGTCCTATACACTGTTTGCAGGGGAACAACTGTGAAATATTAAAAAAAAAACATTTTGCATTTCATCCCAAATCCATCCATGGCCTTAATGCTGTTTCAACAGACACAACTGAGACAGTTGTTTCATGCACCCATGACTAGCACTGGGCTTCATTTAATGGCTGGAAGGCCAATTGGCAGACTCGGCCACATAGTGAATTAAATAAATATTGCAAATGTATTAAACTGTGCAACATTTTTCCTTTACCAAAGATGAAAAATAAAATGCAAAGAAATCACTAGGCCCCTTCTAAAACAAAATGCAACCCACCACAATACATTTGAAAGATCCACAAAAAATACAAATAAATCCAAGTGCATGGCCCCAATCAAACAAACAACACCAGTTTGAAACTTACTTGTAAAATCTCAAATACAAAGCCCTTAAATCCAATGGGATATGCAGCAGACACAATGAGTAATCCTTCCAGCTCCAAATCTAAATTTAAAGTGACCCGATGAGTAAAGGCCAGTTGTAACGTGGCAGAGAAGTGAGAAGGGGCAAAAGCATTTTAGCATCTTGGTTATAGTTGTAGTGACAGGGCCTCATGGTAATTGTGGTTACTTCAATTTCACTTTATCAACACTTGTCAAAAGGTTATTGTACTTTACCTATTAGTAAAATACATCTGAGATGGACCATACTTTTAAATATTTATAGATACCATGGGTCCTAGATTAATATTTGTATGGTAATGCACTTACAGGAAGCATTGCAACATGCGGCATGTCATAGAGGTGGGTATAAGTGGTCTTTTTTTTAAAAATCTGTTTTTTATTAGGTTTTTTTTTAGATTAACAAGCATATTTGGTTTGTACAACAGGTCAAACATTGCATTGCATATTTGCTGGTTACATAGGCATTACTATTCGTCTTATCAAATATAGTATCTCTTGTGTTGTGGTTCATTTTTATTTTGCTCTTATGCTGAGTGCTTTATGTGTCATCGATGTGCATGGTCCATTATTTTTTAATTCACAGCAGGCTGCGGGCGCGTGTCATGCTGCCAGCCGTCGGCCGTTGTTGGGGCTTTCCTTGCGTGTCTATAGTTCTACTTATGTTTGAACTTGTGGTCTGCTGAACTGTGGAGGCGGGCTATGACTAAACAGGGACAAAATAATACATAATAGGGAATAGGTATGATAAATCGGACTGGCCCCTGTGCACCCCGGACCTTGCTTCAACAAAGTTAGTGTGTGCAGTTTGCATTCTAGTGGTGATTGCTAATGTGATGTGGGGTGCACGTATGTGCCTGATTTTCCTCACTAGTTTCCTGCAGGGGCCTGTGCGAGTTAGGGCTTAGCTTCCACCATGGTCTTGAGGTGGGGTATCAGCACTTTGCGGGGCGTCAGAGTGGCGAAGATTGTGTTCCAGTTAGTGGTGAGGGGGACCTTTCGAAGTTCTAATGTGTCTTCACGGCAGAGTGCAATGCTTTCTGCCCTAGCCCAGGAAAACATTGAGTTTCTCCACATTCCTATGTTTGGGGGGGTCAGGGTGCTTCGAAAGTTTGGTAATCAATCATTTCACCACTGTCATTCCAAGGTCAGGAAACCTGGCCGTGACTCTATTATTGCGGTTCCTACGGTATAAGTGTCAAAGATATGTATGCAACTCGAATTAAAGGGTGCGGCTCGTCCATTGTGTCAGTGTGTCTGCCACTGCTGACCAATATCCAGTCAGGGTGGGGCATCCCCCTAGCATGTGTAGTAGGTCTGCGTCTTCACGTGTGCATCTGGTGCATTCCGAGTCTTTGCGTTTAAAGTATTGATTAATTTTCGCAGGCGTGAGATATTGCCCTGTGTGTAATTTAAAATTGGATTTGGCGCAGGCGTGAGTCCCTAGGGACTTGCGTCGGGCTATCTAGTACCAAGGTCCACTCTGGGTCTGTGAGTTGACGGCCCATATCTGTTTGCCAGTGTCGGTGGAGGGGCAATAGGTAAGCTGATGTGTGGTGTCTGAGTGATGCAGCGTACCATTCAGTGGTGTACCCCCTGTCCCATGACATATAGGTATTGTATTGTGAGATGTGTTGTTGACTTGATTGTTAGGTCTCCCCACTTAGCCGTAAGTGCCGCAGCAGGGAGCGGTGGAGTAAGAACCGTCCAGGGGCAAATCTGCCTCCACCACCAGCGCCGTGTATGGAATGAATGCGCCTTTGCAGTATATGTCGCATATATCTTGCACCCCAGCCTCATGCCAGTTCCTCAGCTCTGTTGTCGGAGTAAAATTGCAGTTGATGTAGAGTGCTCTGCGGTAGCATCCATGTGCTACTGTCAATAGCAGTTAGTCTGGCGGTTCAGTTTTTGACCAGGGGTAGAATAGTGCTGTTAGTTCTGTGGTAGGTAGGGGCGGCAGCATTGTTGCTGTGTCTCCATTGTGCTCGGCCAGCCACCTGGCTACCCATTGTAGCTGAGTCGCTACATACTACTGCTCTAAGTGTGGGACTGCTAAGCCTCCCATATCTACAGGCAAGTAATGCTTGTGGATTGCCAACCGGAGATCTGGGTGAACCAGAGTGTGAACCGCTTGCGCAAGCCGGTCTACCGGTAATTTTGCTAGCACTTTGTAATCGACATTGAGGAGTGCCATCTTACTTAACTCATGCAGATAAGGAGTAAGCGCTGTAGTATAGACCTTGTAGAATTCCGCTTGGAATCCATCTGGGCCCAGGGCTTTACTGTTTGCCAGCGCCATTATCGTGCTGCAAATTTTCTTTGTCGTGATAGGCTCGTTAAGGTGTTCCCTCTGTTCCGACGTGGCATCAGGTAGGTGTATCAGTGTTAAGAACGGAGCGATTTGGTGAAGTGTCTACGGTCTCCTGGATTGGTATAGTGCGGTGTAGTGATTCGTCAGTGCCTCATTCATCTAATGTTGTGTGTATACAGGCAACCCTGCATCAGTTCTCGAGGCCACTATCAGGTGGCGTGCCTGCTCCTGACGTATTAGCCATGCTAGCCTTTTGCCCGCGTGATCTGCCGTGGTGTGTGTGCAGGCTGAGTGTGCTGCATAGTTGTGAGCTGCTCTAATAGGTCAGCATGTTCTGCCCGTAGTTTATCTAGTTTCCTTCCACTCCCAGTCCCTTCCACCTGCTTAACCTCAAAGTGCAATAGTTGCCTTTCAACACTGCTGAGTGCCGTATTTAGTTATTTGCGTGTACTCCAGGTGGCCCCTAGGCAATGCCCACTCAGGGTTACTTTGAAGGCGTCCAATTCAAGGAGGCAGTCATTAGTGGAGTGGTCATTAGTCCTGAAATGCTCGAGTATTGCTGTTCCTAGTGAGGCGTGGAATGCTGGGTCTTCTAGCGCTGTTGGCTGCAGGTGCCATGTAGGGATCGTCCTGTGTCCCATTTGAGCAGTAGTAGTTGTTGGTTGTGGTCTGAGTGCGTGCAACCTAAGTATTCCTTTTTGTTTCATAAGTGGGAGAAGAGCAGCTGACCCTACGGAGTGATCCATACCAACATGCAGATCGTGCACGAGAGAGTGAAATGAGTAGACACGTAGTGTGGGTTTAATGGTGTGCCAGACATCTATCAGTGCCCAGTTCGCAAGCCAGTCCGACAGGGCTTGCGCATTGGTTGTTGCTGTTGTGCGCGCTAGGGAAGGGCATGATCTGTCTAGCTCTATGTTGAGAACAGCATTGAAGTCCCTTCCTAACAACCCTGGGATTCCACTTCATTTGGCAAATATCCCCGTTTGTTTTCTAAGGAATGCGGCTTGGTCTACATTTGGCACATATGTGGTACCCATAAGCATCTCCTGTTCGTTTAGCTTGCCTCTCACAAAGACATATCTCCCTTCAGGGTCTGTGACCACCTCTTCTGCTGTGTGTAGCATGGCTGCCTTAATCCATATCATCACCCCCTGTGCCGAGTAATTTGTACAGTATACTTGATTCCACCATCGCCTGCGGAGGCTGTCTTCCTAAAACTGGGTTAGGTGTGTTTCCTGCAAGAAGCCGAATTTGTGCATGTCTGTGTTGCAGGTATGCATATACCAAATACCTGCGAGCAGGCATGTGCATGCCCCTCATGTTCCAGGTTACAATATTAGTTTGTACCATGTGTGCGCTGTGTGGTTCCCCGCAAGTGGGGAGTCGATGGTGTGAGCAGGGAGCTGGGTGCCAGCTGGAGTTTCAGGGGCGGGGTCATCCAAAAGAGGATTAAAGATACAACTGGGTTATGTGTAACTTTGTGAGGGCGAGTACCTGGATAGTGCATGCCCAAATTGTAAGGCCTAACAGTAGCAACTAACATATGCAACATATTTAAACATGGGGTTGCACGGTATATAGCCGTGTGTTCTGGTATACACCCTGGTGGTTGATTGGAGTAGGTACTGGGCCATGCCTTATTGCTTTTCTTGTGTATGCTATTCTGCTCCATATGTGTCTGGCGGGGTAGAAGAGGGGACCACTCCATGTGATGGGTGTATGAGGAACCCACAGCGACCGCCGGGCACCACGCACGCTGAAGCGTGCACTTAGGGGAGTTAGGTGCAAGATTGTGAACTAATGCATAGTGTTCATTAGTAGTGAAAAAGGATACATTTAGTTAAACAATTGTCCATTATTTAGATGATATCATCAGACGTCCGTGGCGTGATGTTTAGGATCTGGATGAAGTCCTGGTCCTCAGATGTCAATGACAACGACCCAGCTGGGCTCTGTGAGCAGAGCTAACGCGATTCAGGTTCAGGGGTCGAGGAGCTGGCACGGATGGTTGCTGCAACATTGAGGGCTTCATGGCAATTCAGCATCTCCTGTTCTATGTCGGGTACCGTTGCCTGCGAGAATACCTTCCTAGGACTTTTTCCTGGGCCCTGACAGCAATTTCTTCTACACCAGCGGGACACTTGAGCTTGTCCTGTTAGAAGTCCTGCCTCTTCCAGCCAGTCCCAGGCTTCTGTTGGCATTTCAAAAAAATCTAATTTGCCCCTTGATAACTGTTTGCAGCCTTCTGGGAACATGAGAGAGTATCTTTTATCCAGCAACTGTAGCTGGCGCTTGTTAGACCTGGTACCATTGGCGTGAGTCTCCCTTCCATTTTTTCTGATTGCCTCCTCTGTTTTTGATATGTTTTGCTGGTTTAGATGCTTTGGGCACTGTGCCACTGATATTCAGTGAACAGTGCAAGTGCTCCCTATGTGAAATTGATGTATTGATTAGTGACTCCATGATTGGGTTATTTGATTTGCCTGTCAGACCCTAGTGCAGTGCACCATGCGTGCCCAGGGCTTGTAAATCAAATGCTGCTGGTGGGCTTGCAGCACTGGTTGTGCCACCCACAGAAGCAGCTTGTAAAGTGTGTCTCAGGCCTGCCATTGCAGAGCCTATGTGCAGTCTGGTACTGCCATGCTGACTGGCCAAGTGCACCCACTAACCAGTCCCTAAGCCTTCTCTTATCTTCATATCAGACACCCCTATGGTAGGCCCAACGGCAGGGTGCATTGTAAGTATAAGGTAGGACATGCCCTGGTGTGTGTGGCATGTCCTAATAGTGAATTACAGCCATTTTCGTTTTTCACAATTGCAAGGCTACCTGTTCCCCATAGGCTAGAATGGGCAGTTTGATTATTACATCTTCTAATCCTAACTGACACAGGGAACACAGTGGAAATTCGAATTTAGTATGCCTGCACTCATAATGATAAAATACATCTTTTAGTAAAGTTGGTTTTAACATTCTGTGTTTGAAAATACTATTTTTAGAAAGTAGGTATTTTCTTGCTTAACTGTCCAAGCCTGCCTCTGCTAGGTTGTGTATTGTGTGTCTGGTTTTGTGAGTGAAAGGGGCTGGGGATTCCAAGGGAGAGGGTGAGTCAGCACAGGGCTGAATAGGAAGATCTGCATGTAGATGGGTGGGAGGAGTTGCACCTGGGACCTGAATAGGGCTGTGCCTTCCATCCACAATGCTGGCTCCACCTCCTGTGTTGTCTGATGTCTCTGCCCTGCACTCTGCAAGGAAAGAAGGAGTCAGGTAAACAAAGTGCTCCAGGACTGACTAGAACTGGTTTGGACTAGGCAAAGGCCTCTCTGCCTTCAGAGAACAAAGAGAAAAGTAGTATAAATATGGGGACCCAAACCCCAAGACTTTAGATCACTTCTGGAACAACAAGAAGAAACCTCTGCCAAGGAGAAGAACCATTGGAAGCTGTAGGAGTTGGACTGCCCCCCTGCCAGTGTGCTGTGTTGTTGGGTTGGCCCGCCGTGGTGTCTTCATTGCCAAGGAGAGGAGAAGGAACTTTTACAGAACTTTCATCATCTTGCAGAATATTTCTCCAAGGGCTTGAACTTGTGCTTGCCTCCTGCTGAAGTCTCAGGGACAGTTCAAAGGACAATGGTCTGGTGAGGTCAAAGATCCTCAAGTAGCGAGGCTACAGTTAGTAATTTCAGAAAAAAATCAATTATAGTTGTTATTATGTGGAACTCAATTAGATCCAGATAGGAGAAGTATACAAGGACACAAAAGATTAGAGGAAGACATCACATTTTATTAAACATCATAAAATGGAATAGCTTCCGTTTCTGCCATTTTTGCATTCATAAAAAATATATATTGTATATAAAAGGTGCTCACACATACATAAGTGAGGGTGCGTGAAGTGAAGTGCTTAGTGACAATAAAAACATTTCATCGCATTGAGAACAGGTCAAAAGAACCCAATTGGTTTAAACAATGTTAGGGAATGTTGAAATTGTAGTCGACGGCGTTTCGATCTTAGTGAATCAAGATCATCATCAGGACAAAGTAAGTGCGAGCACGTAAGATTACGTGTGATCGTAGCAGACAAGGTCGGCAGAGTTGGCCGAGGAATCCAGATGAACGGGGATGTGCCCGTGTAGAAGGCGGGAATTGAGGAGGAATAATTCGTCCCACGAGTCTTGTATGGATCAGTTGAATGAGTGAAAGTTGCAGTGAAGAACGATCGCTGGCAGCGGTCGGTGTTCTGCGGCGTGTTCCTCAACAAGGGCGTGTGAATGACCCAAAAGTCGTTGGAAAAGGGCTGGTTTGGAGGTGAATGAATCACATCACGGGCGCGCTGGCAGCAGTCCAAGTCTCAGGGACAACAAACTTCACCACCAGCTCCCCTTTGAATTTCCTTGCTGGGAACTCTATCTGCAGAAGCCTGCGTGTCGCTGGGAGCTCGAAACGCGACGCAACAAGAAGAAGCTTGTCGCCGCCGCAGCTGTAGTCATTGCATGGCCGGGGAAGCGTGCCGCCGCCGCATCTCCCAGAAGCGTGTCTTCGTAGCAGCTGTCTGCTGTCGCATCACCGGAGAAGTGCGTCGCAACCATGAGGGTCGCCATCGCATCATCGGAGAAGCGTTTCGCAGGGCCTGTCGCGGCTCCAAAGTACAGAGTCGCATCTTCTCAATGTCGTCGCATCAAGGGTGCCATCTTATTGCATCGCACTGGATTGTCGCATCGCATCGAGGCGCCATCTTGCCGCATCGCAACCGGGCTGCAGCACGAGAACCTACGCATCACCTCCTCTCCGGTAAGGATCAAGACGCATCCCCTACTCTGCGCAAGCATTGAGGGGCGACGCATCGTCTCCCCCGAAGCAAGGAACCGATGCACCTCCAACGCTGCCTTTTGTTTATTTTGTGTTACGCCTCCAGGTACTTTTGTGAGAACTGTGCCGCATTTACCAACAACTTGTACTAAGTTATTTCTACCATCTTTAAGTCAAGTTTGAGCACAGTTTTGTGGATTTTTGTCGTTTGTGGTCTTGTCTTAAGTCTATCTAAAGAATACTTATTTTTATAAAACCTGTGTGGTGTCCATCTGTAGTGTTTTCACTGTATTACTGTATGTGTTCGCAAATGCTTAACACACTGCCTCTGAGATAAGCCTGTCTAGTCGTGCCAAGCTACCAAGGAGGTGAGCAGGGGTTATCCAGTAGTGTAATCCCCTTTCCCTGACTTAGAAGTAATGGTCCCTATTTGGTCAAAGGTACCTACCTGTGCCAACTAGAGACCCCCAGTTCTAACATTGGTGGTCAGCGGTGAGGATTTGAACCTGCATTTGTGACTCATATACAGTGATTGATGTACACTACTAGTGAGTGCAGTCCAAACGCGACCACATACTTTTTTGGTGGAATTTTTTTTCCTTGGACTGTTATTTTTTCCTGAGAACTGCCAATTCTTACTGCCATGAGTAGACCCGCATCTGTTATATCTATGGATCTAGATTTTGAGGAAGATAGATTGGAAATCTACGCTTTGAAACAGCTCAAGCATCTCTGCAAGAAATTGAAAGTTGCTACACCAGGCATTTCTAAAAAGGCTGACTACCAAAAGGCACTGAGGGCCTGGGTAGAAGCAAAAAATGCTCCTGAGTCAGTGGTGGAGCCAGCTGTGGATGCAGATGGGCAACCGGATAGGCCAGTGATTCCAGCCAGGGGAGGGTGCCATCTCCACCTGGCAGTAGTGTTTCTTCCAAAGACCTGTCCCCCAGAGAGTTGGAAGACAGGGAGAGAAATAGGGCACACAAGCTGGAGATGGCAAAGCTTAAGATGGAGGGTCAGAGGGAAATGGAGAATACAAGTTGTCCTTGGAGAGAGAGAGAATGAGAATGGAGCATGAGAGGATGTTGAGAGAGTTAGAGATCAAGGCAAAGGGCTTAGAGATCAATCCCTCTGTTGGCAGCGCACCATCTGTGCCTTTAGAAAGCAGAGTGTATATTCCCAAGGATGTCATCAAAGATTTCCACTAGCATAAGGATATTGGGCAGTGGTTTGCAGCCTATGAGATAGCAATGTTGGCCCACCGAGTCCCTGAGAAGGATTGGGGAGCTGGGTTGTGGGGCCGCTTTGTGAGTGAGGGGAGGGATACTTTGTTAGACCTGCCCAGTGAACATAGGATGTCTTATGCACACATGAAGGAAGCCCTGATGACAAGGTATGGTTTGACCCCAGAGACCCTGACAGAGATTCAGGAATTGTAAGAAACTGGAGGAAACCACTTGGGTAGAATATGTGTCTTTCTTTTGCAGAGCTATGGATGGTTGGGTGAAGGGTAGCAAAGTGGATACTTTTGAAGCGCTCTATGATTTGTTTGCAAGGGAGCACTTATCTGCTAATTGTTTTCCAAAGCTACGCCAGCACCTTATTGATAGCAAGTTAACTAACCCTAGGAAGCTTGCTGAGGAGGCGGACCGCTGGGTCGGTACCAGGGTCCACAAGGGTCATGTGGGAGATTCCGCCAAAGGTGGGCAGGGTCCCCAGCAGAAGAGTGGGGGTGACAAGGGTAAACAGAGGGAGTTCCAGAAAGGGCCCCAAAGTAATTCCCAAGGGCACCAAGGGAAGGGTTCCCAGCCTCCCCCTGAGAAGAAGTCAGAGCCCCCGACAGGTAAACCTGTTCATAGGAGGCCAGTTACCTGCTTTCAGTGTAAACAGGTGGGACACCATTGGTATGACCCCAGTGTCCCCAAAAGGGTCAGTATGTGCTACCCCGTGCACCCCCGTTAGATGGCCAGTGTAGCCCTGGGAGTGGAGGAGAAGTGTGCCCAAGGCGGGTGGGGTCCAGCAGAAATGTCCCTTGTCTCATTAGGAGACTTTGAGATGGTCCCTCAAGCTCCACTGCCTGATAACACTAAGAAATACAGGCAGTGGGTGACCATCAATGGCCATAGAGTGGAGGCTCTTAGAGACACAGGATCCAGTGTGACAGCTCTCAAGTGCCACCTGGTGTCTCAAGAGCAGGTTGTCCCCAATGCCTTTTAACCAGTTGTTGTTGCTGACAACACAGAGAGCCACTGCAAGGTGGCTCAGGTTTCCTTTGAGTGGGGTGGGGTCTCTGGTACTCTTCAGGTAGCTGTGAGGCCAGCTCCCCTTGGGCTAAGGTGGAGAAGAAGGCTCATTTGGAGATGTTGGGTCTGCCTGAGTGGGTGTGTGTTACCACTCGGTCGATGGGAGCCAGTAAGGGTGTTGAAGAGGTCCTGGGGCCTGAAAGTATGGCCCAGGGACCTGCCTTAAAGAGAAGAGGTAGGGTGCACGGCAAACCAGCCCCCATTGTTCCCACGGTCCAGGAGGAGGCAGACATTGAGGGGGATGCCCTGGAACCTACAAGGGAGCAAGTTGCTGAACTGGGGGGCCTGCCTGAGCTGACCCATTGGCAGCAAGAAGGAGAACCCTCCAGGTAGGAATTTTGTGCAGAGCAGAAGAAGTGCCCTTCTCTTATGGGTTTGCGGCAACAGGCCACAGACCAGGCAGCAGGTGGTCAGTCTGGCTCACTTTGGATCTACTGGGAGAACGACCTCCTGTATACAGAGCCTAAGGTTGCTGAGCCTGGGTCAGCCCGTGTGCTGGTGGTACTTCAGCGCTTCAGAGCCTTCCTACTGGGGTTGGCTCATGATGTACCTTTAGCTGGACATCTAGGGCAGGACAAGACCTTTGAAAGGCTTGTCACCCACTTTTATTGGCCCCGGATGCGGAAGAGTTTAGATACTCATTGTAGGACCTGTCAAACTTGCCAGGCAAGTGGGAAAAGTGGATGAAGGTACAAGGTTCCTCTCCAACCTTTCCCTGTAGTCAGTACCCCCTTTGAACAAGTCCGAATTGACATTGTGGGGCCACTGGACCTCAAGACAGCCATGGGCAACAGGTTTATCATGGTCTTTGTGGACCATGCTACCCGGTACCCAGAAGCCATCCCGCTCAGGACAGTAACGGCCCCGTGCACTGATGGGGATTTTCTCCCGTGTAGGGTTCCCCAGATAGGTGGTGTCAGACCGTGATACCAATTTCATATCCAGTTATATGAAGTCCCTGTGGAAGGAGTGTGGTGTTACCTACAAGTTCATCACTCTTTACCACCCCCAAGGTAATGGGCTGAATGAAAGGTTCAACCGGACCCTCAAAGGCATGAACATGGGTCTTGAAGAACCAATGAGGCGTAAGTGGGACGTTCTCTTGCCATGCCTTCTGTTTGCTTACCATGAGGTGCCACAAAAGTCCCTAGGGTTCAGTCCCTTTGAACTGTTGTATGGACACCCGGTAAGCGGACCTTTGAGTCTGGTCAAGGAAGGCTGGGAGCAATCTCCCAGGAAACCTCCTCAGGATGTATACAGTTAAATGCTGGCCTTCAGGAACCAGACTCGGCGATTCAGAGAGCTCGCTCAGACTAATCTGGAAGCCAGTCAGTAAGAGATGAAGCGATGGTACGATCAGAATGCCACTCTGATTGAGCTTCAACCTGGACAGAAAGTTTGGGTCATGGCCCCTGTAGAGCCTTGTGAGCTCCAGGACAGGTGGACCGGTCCATTTGAGGTGGTGGACCACAAGAGTGATGTCACCTACCTGGTGAACTTGCGGTCTCGAAGGAACCCTTTGCGGGTCCTACATGTTAACCGCCTGAAGCTCCACTTAGAAAGGTCTGAAGTGGGCATGGTCCTAGCGACGGATGATGGAATGGAGGAGGAGACAGAGCCTCTTCCTGACCTCCTGTCTGCAACAGAGCAAGATGGGTCAGTGGATGGTGTCAGCCTCTCTGCCACACTGACCCCTGATCAGCAGCAAGATTGTCGCCAACTGTTAGGACAATTCTCTGATTTGTTTTCCTTGGTTGCAGGTGTCACTGAGTAGTGCGTCCATAATGTGGATACTCGGAACAGTCCTCCTGTGAAGCACAAGGCTTACAGAGTGACTGACAAGGTCAGGACTTACATCAAGGAGGAAGTCTCCAAGATGTTTGCCTTAGGGGTGATTGAGTCCTTGGGCCAGCCCAGTGGTCTTGGTCCCAAAGGCTGCCTCGCCTGGTGCCACACCTGAACTCAGGTTCTGTGTGAACTACCGAGGACTCAATTCAGTCACCAGGACTGACGCGCACCCCATCCCCAGAGCTGATGAGCTCATAGATCAGTTAGGGGCTGCACGGTACCTTAGCACGTTTGATTTGACGTCTGGGTACTGGCAGATCGCCTTAACTGATAGGGCCAAGGAGAGGTCAGCATTCTCCACACCAGATGAACACTACCAGTTCCGGGTGATGCCCTTTGGGATGAGGAATGCCCCTGCCACCTTTCAGAGGTTGGTCAACCAGGTGTTGGCTGGACTTGAAGATTTCAGTGCCGCCTACCTGGATGACATTGCAGTGTTCAGCGCCAGTTGGGAAGAACATATGCGCCACCTCTGGGAAGTGTTGATGGCACTGCGCAAGGCAGGCCTCACGATCAAGGAGAGTAAGTGCCAGATCAGGTAGAGTTCCGTGGTGTACTTGGGGCACCAGCTAGGGAGCGGCCAGGTGGCGCCCCTGCAACCCAAGATTGATACCATCCTGGCATGGAAACCCCCAAAGACTCAGACACAGGTGAGATCCTTTTTAGGACTCACAGGGTACTACTGGAGGATTGTAAAGGGGTATGGCAACATTGTTGCACCCTTGACTGAGCTGACTTCCAGGAAGCAGCCCAAGAAAGTGAACTGGACCGACACCTGTCAGAAGGCTTTTGACGCCCTGTAGACTGCCATTGGCACAGCACCCGTGCATCAGGCGCCCAACTTCTCAAAATAATTCATTGTTCAAACAGACGCTTCGGAGCATGGTGTGGGGGCTGTTCTATCACAGATTAATGAAGAGGGCCTAGACCAACCTGTAGCCTTTATCAGTAGGAGGTTACTTCTACAGGAACAGAGGTGGAGTGCAATTGAGCGTGAGGCATTTGTTGTGGTCTGGGCACTGAAGAAGTTGAGACCATACCTCTTTGGGACTCACTTCCGGGTTCAGACAGACCACAGGCCCCTCAGATGGTTGATGCAGATGAGGGGTGAGAACCCAAAGTGGTTGAGGTGGTCCATTCCCTACAGGGGATGGACTTTACTGTGGAACACCGCCCTGGTACAGAAAACGCCAACGCTGATGGTCTGTCCAGATTTTTACGCCTTAGTGAAGAGAACTCCCAAGGGGAAGGGTAGTTCTCCCCATATTTCAGCTGGAGGGGACACGTGTTAGACCTGGTACCATTGGCGTGAGTCTCCCTTCCATTTTTTCTGATTGCCTCCTGTTTTTTATATGTTTTGCTGGTTTAGATGCTTTGGGCACTGTGCCACTGCTATTCAGTGCACAGTGCAAGTGCTCGCTATGTCAAATTGATGTATTGATTAGTGACTCCGTGATTGGGTTATTTGATTTACCTGTCAGACCCTAGTACTGTGCACCATGTGTGCCCAGGGCTTGTAAATCAAATGCTGCTGGTGGGCTTGCAGCACTGGTTGTGCCAACCACAGAAGCAGCTTGTAAAGTGTGTCTCAGGCCTGCCATTGCAGAGCCTATGTGCAATCTGGTACTGCCATGCTGACTGGCCAAGTGCACCCACTTGCCAGTCCCTAAACCTTCCCTTATCTTCATATCAGACACCCCTATGGTAGGCCCAAGGGCAGGTTCCATTGTAAGTATAAGGTAGGACATGCCCTGGTGTGTGTGGCATGTCCTTATAGTGAATTACAGCCATTTTTGGTTTTCACTATTGCAAGGTTCCCTGTTCCCCATAGGCTAGAATGGGCAGTTTGATTATTACATCTTATAATCCTAACTGACATGGTAGAAATTCGAATTTAGTATGCCTGAACGCATAATGATAAAATACATCTTTTAGCAAAGTTGGTTTTAACATTCTGTGATTGAAAATACCACTTTTAGAAAGTAGGTATTTTCTTGCTTAACTGTCCAAGCCTGCCTCTGTTAGGTTGTGTATTGTGTGTCTGATTCTGTGAGTGACAGGGGCAGGGGATTCCAGGGGAGAGGGTGAGTCAGCACAGGGCTGAATAGGAAGATCTGCATGTAGATGGGTGGGAGGAGTTGCACCTGGGACCAGAAAAGGGCTGTGCCTTCCCTCCACATTGCTGGCTCCACCTCCTGTGGTGTGTCTGATGTCTCTGCGCTGCACTCTGAAAGGAAAGAAGGAGTCAGCTAAACAAAGTGCTCCAGGACTGACCAGAACTGGTTTGGACTAGGCAAAGGCATCTCTGCCTTCAGAGAACAAAGAGAAAAGTAGTATAAATATGGGGACCCAAACCCAAAGGTTTTAGATCACTTCTGGAACAACAAGAAGAAACCTCTGCCAAGGAGAAGAACCATTGGAAGCTGTAGGAGTTGGACTGCCCCCCTGCCAGTGTGCTGTGTTGTTGGGTTGGCCTGCAGTGGTGTCTTCATTGCCAAGGAGAGGAGAAGGAACTTTTACAGAACTTACATCATCTTGCAGAATATTTCTCCAAGGGCTTAAACTTGTGCTTGCCTCCTGCTGAAGTCTCAGGGACAACAGACTTCACCACCAGCTCCCGCCTGAATTTCTTTGCTGGGAATTCTATCTTCAGAAGCCTGCATGTGGCTGGGAGCTGGAAGCGCGGCGCACCGAGAAGAAGTGTGTCGCCGCAGCAGCTGTAGTCATCGCATCACCGAGAAGTGTGCCGCCACTGCATCTCCCAGAAGTGTGTCATTGTCGCAGCTGTCTGCTGTCGCATCGCCGGAGAAGCGCGTCTCAACCGTGATGGGCGCCGTCGCATCATCGGAGAAGCGTGTCGCAGGGCCTGTCGCGGCTCCAAAGTACAGAGTCGACGCAAGGCTGCCAGGGTGTGTTGCATCGTCTCAACGTCATCACATCAAGGGCGCCATCTTATCGCATCGCACCGGATTGTCGCATCGCATCGAGGCGTCATCTTGCCGCATCGCAACCGGGCTGCAGCACGAGAACCTACGCATCACCTCCTCTCCGATAAGGATCAAGACATATCCCCTACTCTGCGCAAGCTTTGAGGCGCGGCGCATCATCTCCCCCGAAGCAAGGAACCGACGCATCTCCAATGCTGCGAGCCTTTTGTTCATTTTGCGTTATGCATCCAGGTACTTTTGTGAGAACTGTGTTGCATTTACAAACAACTTGAACTAAGCTAATTCTACCATCTTTAAGTCAATTTTGAGAACAGTTTTGTGGATTTTTGTCGTTTGTGGTCTTGTCTTAAGTCTATATAAAGAATACTTATTTTTATAAAACCTGTGTGGTGTCCATCTGTAGTGTTTTCACTGTATTACTGTATGTGTTCACAAATGATTAACACACTGCTTCTGAGATAAGCCTGTCTGCTCGTGCCAAGCTACCAAGGGGGTGAGCAGGGGTTATCCAGTAGTGTAACCCCCTTGCCCTGACTTAGAAGCAAGGGTCCCTATTTGGTCAAAGGTACCTACCTCTGCCAACTAGAGACCCCCAGTTCTAACAGCGCTTAACTTCTGTGAAGGAGCCGAGTCGTCTTTGTACCTGCGCCATGTAATCAGGGAACATCATAACTAGCTGATTCTGTACTCTTATTTCGGTGAGCTTGCGGGTTTCCCTGAGTACAGTGTCCCTGTCACTATAGTTGAGAATTTGAAGAGCAGCGATCTGGGTCTGGCTCCCGGCAGTGGCTGACGGGCTGGCACCCTGTGTGCCCACTCCACAACGAATTTGGCCGAAAATGTGACCTCTGGGAGAAGTTGTTTTAGCCATCGTTCTACGTATGCGACTGGGTCTTTTCCTTCCTCTCCCTCCGGGAGGCCCACCAGCCGTATATTTTTATGCCTCAAATGGCCCTCAGCGTCTTCCAGTTTGTCTTACAGGGTGGCCACTCTGTCAATGATGTATTTTACCACTGCTGTGTGACTGCAGGTGATTGGAGCCAGTTCGGTCAGGGTCTGCTCATTTGTTTGAACTTTCTCGGCTATTTTTCGAGATCCGCTTTTAGTAAGGTGAAGTCGATGTGACTTTGTCGATTTTAGATTTGAGTGAGGAGCGAGTATGCTCTAGGGTAACTCCTATCTTTTCCACCACTTCCAACACTGAATCAAGCTTTGTGGAGAGTGCTAAGTTTGTGGTCTCGCCTGCTCTGACCTCCTCTGCTCACTGGGCCCCCTGCGTGCCCAGGTGAGTGGCAGATTGCTGTGTGTTGGTTCGCAGTCCACCCATTAACAATTGCTGGGTAGTAGGCATGCATATATTTGGTAGAGGTGATATCTGCAGTCTGCTGATTGGGCCTGGCTAGGTGTCAGTTATGAGTAGGAAGAGGCAAAAACAGTTTGACAATGCCTCCCATTGCCGTTGCCATATGGTTGGGCCACGTGTTTGTGCTGCCCGCTTTGGGTGCCAGTTCCATACACAGTAGGAGTAGGCCTGGGCGAAGCACTACGCTACGCTCGCGTAGTTTGCGAAGTTCGCGCTACTTCGCACTATGCGAACTGCACGTAGCACAGTGCGAACACGCGTAGCATAGTGTTGCGTAGTGCTGCGGTCATTTTTTGCTTGCTCGCGGTCCTCAACGTCAAGTTGGCGACCGCGAGCAAGCAAAATGACATCCTGGTGAGACATTTTCCTTGTTCGCGATCGCGAGCATGGAAAATAAACCTCCCGGCGAGATTCACAACGCGAGAAGGTCAGGTTTCTCATTGCGAGGGGTCGCGTATGCTCGCGACCGCTCGCGATGAGAAACTACCAGTTCGCGTTGAGAAAGCTGCAGCTCGAGGAAAAATCTACTCGAGCAGCAGAAAACTACAGCTCGCACTGTGCAAGATGCCATTTTCAATGATTGCACAGTGCCGGTTGCTTGTCCGCACTGTGCAATCATTGAAAACAACATCTTGCACAGTGCGAACATGTTACTTCGCAGTTCGCGAAGTGCTACGCGTAGCTCGCGTAGTGCGAACTTCACTTTGCGTAGCTTCGCGAAGTGCTACTTCGCCAACTACGCCCACCCTTAAGTAGGAGGTAAGCAGATCTGTTTGGGGTGTGGGTTCCGCTGTGTGTCTGCGGTGGTGTGCCCTCCAGTCTCCGGGGGAATAAAGTAAGGATACCAGTGTCCGTGAGTCTGCGCCTTTTGCCTGCGCAGCAGGATCCCAGGTGCCTCGTGCACAAGTACTATTCTAATCCTGGGGTGTCCTGCGTCTGACTGTCAGGCCCGGTTGGATGCCTTTCAATATAGCTGTTGAGGTGGCGTTGAGTGCTTTATCCATCGTCGGCGCTTTCTTAGCCGGGTCCCACGCCAGGCCTGTGTGATCTCCTTTGCGCGCACCCCGTGGGCCTTGCTAGAGTTGCGGCTCGTCCATTTCTGTGGCATTCGTGCCTTACTGTGTGCGGCGCATGTCACCTCTTGCCTGTCTCTGCCTACCTGAAGGGACAGAGCTGCACTCTGAAAGCATGCCGCAGAGGTCATAGGCTGCTCCGCCGACACCACTAATGCTTAGGTTTTGGGCGGTTGCTGGCCTTGTTTTTGTCTGGATGTGAAGGCCATGTACCCACAGCTGCTGTTCCCCAGTGAATGCTGGCTCTTATCTCCCTCTTTGCTGGCGTGCTGCTCTTTAGGGCAGGGGGAGAGAGAAAGGGAGAGAGAGAGAGCCGTCTTGCACCAAGGCTCCGATTTGCACAGGTGCCCCCCCCGCGGTGCCCGGTGGCGTCTCTTACCTGCGGGGGCTGGCAATGCGTTGTCAATGCTGTACAGTTTCTACACTCCCCCGCAGGGGTCTTCTCCCTCGACTTGGGCAAGTCTCAACTCTGTGCGCCTCCGTAGGCTTCTGGGCACACCCAAGTCCTCCAATGCGAGGAGTACAGCACCACACGATGCCCCAACAGGACGCGGCCGGCCCCTCTGAGTTCGCAGCTCACTCCCACCAGTTTGCGTTAGGTAGCGTAGGCCCGGGCTTGGGCCGCGCTCGCGTGTTGGGTAATGCCACCGCTGTTTTCAGGCTGCTTCGTGTACCAGTGTGTCAAGAGTCGGATCCACTATATTTCAGGGTGGCGGGATTACACAGCATGCTTTTCAGGATAATGGGGTGAGCTGAGCCGAGCGTTAGAGATTTGCGTCGACCATGTTGGCTGGCCACGCCCCCTCTTGGATATAAGTGGTCTTATATGCAACAATACACATTGACTCAGACCATCCAGCCTCTCAGTATTGCATGTTAGGAAAGTAGATAGACAACAGAATGTCAAAAGCAGTTGAGGGTATACAGGACATTGTGCTATTGTGCCTGTTATTGAAGTATTGAAGTGTAACTTACCACTCCCCCAGTTATTCCTGTCAAGCCCTCAGAATGCTGATTAGCCAAGACCTTCCCCTCCCAGGGAAAGAACTGTAATGGGGCGCTGGGGGGGCACTGCCAGTCCTCTGAGTCTCTGGGTGGTGGTTGTTGTAGCTGGTACGCACCCTCAACCGGAGGTCAATCCACCTCCTCCTAATGTAGGCCTGTGTGTGCAAAGTGGTAACAACAGAATTCACTCTGTTGACTATCATGCCCCACATTTCCAATTTTCCTACTGCTAGAAGTATGCCGGACTTGGGAACAAAACGATGGGGGCTCAAATCTAATGAATTCATCCACCACGACTTTCAACTCTTGCTTAGTGATGCATGTTTTCTTTTTGCCAGGCATGATGAGAAAATAAATGGGAGTGAGTATATAGAAGGAAAAACAAACAAGTGATACAGGGAAAAAGGTGCAAAACAAAAATTGCAGGTGGTGGAAAGTGCTAAATGGGAAGTTAAAAATGGGTAACTGAGAAAAGGGCTGCCTGTGTTGTGAGCTGCAGTTGCGAAGCAAAGGATGCTGGTCAGGGATGGGATGTGTTTTAACGTGTGATTTACAGGTGTGTCCACTTGCCAAAGTACATCAGCTGTGTAGTTTTTACATCCATCCAATGGTCACTGTCGTGGTATTTTTTTGTGTGCATACCACAGGAGTCTACTGCCGTTGGGTAACTTCCTTTTATTAACGTAGTCAGGGAGACAGTGAGTACGACTGTGTAGTTGTAATACCCCTGACGGTGTCAGTAGATGCGATGCCAACATTGCAGGCCGCTGCGGAACCGGCCAGAAGAGTGCCATGGCCACGGTCGGCATTTTAGACAGCACAACTCGTAAGACAACGGGCGGTAGATCGCAGGTGCCGTGGTGTTGTAGAGGACATGGCGTTCGAGTGATTGGACCACCAAACTCCTAATCAGGCCCATAGTAAGCAATCCAATAAGCCATTTCCCTTTTCCTTTTCTTTCAGATGTTATCCCCCTCTTCCCAATATTGCCAAATTTTTCTAAAGCGTTTTACGAATCTGAATTTTTTTGCATATACATTTTCCCATACTTTAACAGTCTGCACAGTTGCATTCTATTGCTATAGTGAGGGAATTACAACAGACTTCCAATTTGACAATATTTATGACCTTGCTGTGGAAGGTATTTTGACAAAATATTGAAAAGAAAATATCAGGTAACATAAATATTGTGTGAAAAACATTGTGACTCATAAATATCATTGTATGTCATATCTTTGTCTAAAACATCGATTGTGGGTGTTGTATTCAATATCGACGTAGATAATATTGATGTATTTAATATCCTTGCATATAATATAGTTTTTTAGTGAAAAATAGTGTATAATATAGTGTCATTTTTTATGATATTGATATTTTATTTATTTCATTAAATTATAAATTTTTGAGGAGCAGGATGTTACGTTTATAGGGGATAAAGGTGGGGAGTATTTTAAAAATGTATTGCTATTGTGTGTTTTTGTTAAATTAATTAAAAAAAATTATAAAAATTTAGAAAAAAGTAAGAATATTTAGGAGCAGGATGTTGTTTGTTTCGAGGAAAAGGGTGGGGAGTATTTTAAAAATGAAATTATTATTGTGTATTTTTCATGTCAATTAAAAATAAAATTTTGATTTTTTGGGGAGGAGCAGGATGTTAGGTTTGCGGGGGAAAAGGGAGGGGAGTATCATAAAATATTAATTTCTGTTGTGTATTTTTTTGGGTCAATTAAGAAAAATGTAATTATTTTTGAAAATTCGTACAGAATTTTTATTTTTGGGGGGCAGGATGTTGGGTTTGTAGGGGAAAAGGGTGGGGAGCATTATTAAATGTTAATCTCTGTTGTGTATTTTTTTGGGTCAATTTAGAAAAATAGAATTATTTTTGAAAATTCGTACAAATACAGGCGGGAGAGGTTTGGAATATAGGGGAAAGAGAGGTGTGTATTTTAAAATGTAAAAAAGTATTTTTTATTTATAAAAAAATATTAATTTTAGATTTTTAAAATATTTTTTATAAGCGGGTTGTACAATTGTTATGAGATAAGGGCTGGTATTATTTTAAATAAAAAACCTATCAGTCTTTTTTTGGGGAGATGCATATTCTAAATTTTATATACTTACTTTAAAATAAAAATATAAAAGGCCTTATTACGACTTTGTCGGTCTTACAGTGGATGGTGCAAAGTACTGTCTGCTGTAGAACCACAAAATCTGTAGGGCTGCAGCTCACCAGATTAGGACTTCAGTCCTGGTCTGGCGGGCTGTCCTGTCGAGGTCTGACATGAGTGGTCTGTTAGGCTCATAAAAGAGCCTAACATACAGACTGCCGCTGTCAGAGTGCCAACTGAGCCTTCCTGCACAGTGTGGCATACGTGACACACAGGGTAGGAAATGGGGGTGCCAATCCAGGGGGCACTACATTTGCCTACCTATGTACCTCCAAGCCCAGGAGCGGCAGGCCCCCTTAGTTGCCTCACTGCCACCCTTTTCATGGCAACTCCTAATTTCGGCACCACCAGCACATTACGATGCCTGACCGCTGAGCAACTGCCGTGGGATCCTTCATCCCCGGTAGTTGCAGTGGTTCTGTCAGGGTTGCAGTGATCCAGTGGTGGTCTGACACTCATAATACGGTGGGCGGGACGGATCCAGCAGCGGTCGCACAGTGGTCAGGCATAGTATTATGCTGGCCATGCTGCTTTGACACCGCCAAGCATATTAGGAGTTTCCAAACCAGCATTCTGTCCATCAACTGTTGTTTTTGCATTTGTCACCCCGAGTGGGACGGGTATGCTCAGACGTGAGTCCCGTGTCCTCCATGCCACTAGAATCAAGCTATCCTGGCAGAAGAGCGGTGAATCCCGAAACCAGTCCTAGGATGCTTGGTTCCAGTCCAGGGAGGACCTGGCTTGTCAGTTCGGGCTGGACTGTTCCCATGAGTCACAGGGTCAAGACTAATTTGCATATGGCTGGGTTCAAACTGGAATGGCATGGTGAGCAAAAAAACAATGGATTTAGGCCCAGATCTCTGTACTGGGGTGAATGTATGACATTGTTCTGCATTCTGTCCATCAACTGTTGTTTTTGAATCTGGCAGGCAGCAGAACCATGGCTTTGGCATTCTTACAGCAGACGGTGTCTTGAACCGTCTGCTGTGGGCATGCCAAAGTCGTAATAAGGCCCTTAGTGTTCAGCCCCTTCTGTGACTTAAGTTAAATTGGAGTGGGAATAGTAAATGTTGCCCCGTTAGTGTCCAGACCCTTCCCTAAATTAAGGGACATGGGAGTAGGTATAGTAAATGTTGTCTGTTTTAGTGTGGAAAACCTTCACGGCCATAAGATTTACTATAGTGGGAATGGCTAATGTTGCTTTTTTAGTGTCCAGCACCTTCACCGAGGTAAGTAAAATTGGAGTGGGTATAGTAAATTATTTCCCTTTAGTGTCCAGCAACTTCCTTGAGGTAAGTGAAATTGGAGTGGAAATAGTAAATGTTGTACCTTTAGTGTCCAGCAACTTCCCTGAATCAAATTAGATTGGAGTGTGAATAGAAAATGTTGCCCCTTTTGGTGTCCAGAACTTTCACTGACATAAGTATTATTGTAGTGACAATAGTTAATGTTGTCTTTTTAGTGTTTAGTACCTCCTCTTCCTTAAGTGATATTAAAGTGGGTATAATAAATGTTTCCAATTTAGTATCCAAAATCTATCCAGATTTTTTTTATTTTCTAGTGGGAATAGTTTTTAAACACTTTTAGAGACTTGCACCCGCCCACCAGATTATGAATTGAAAATGGCACCACAATGGGACCGCACAACCAGGTTCCTGCACGACATGGACTTGAAAGTCCATGTTGTGCAGGAACTGGTGTGCATGCACACAGGAGGGCATATGTTATGCCCCCCTGCATGCACATTCACATGTGGAGAAGGCAGAGGGGGCCAGACAAAAACTTGAGAAAGACTTGTCAACCACTTTTATTGGCCTTAGATCTCCACAAGTGAAAGAGTTTGTAAGCTCCTATGTCACCTGTCAAGTCAGTGGCAAAACAGGTGGACATGCAAAGGCCCCCTTAATTCCACTACCTGTGGTCAGGATACCCTTTGAGAGGGTAGGTGTGGATATAGTGGGTCCACTTGAACCTCTCACAACCTCAAGAAACAAATACATACTGGTGGTTGTGGATCATGCCACCAAGTATCCTGAAGCAATTCCCCTTAGATCTACTACAGCCCTTGTCGTAGCCAAAGCCCTCACTGGTGTCTTCACCAGGGTAGGATTTCCTGAGGAGGTAGTATCAGACTAACCCTGGGCGTAGTTCGCGAAGTAGCACTTCGCGAAGCTACGCAAAGTGCAGTTCACACTACGCGAGCTACGCGTAGCACTTCGCGAACTGCGTAGTACCTTGTTCGCACTGTGCCAGATGTCGTTTTCAATGATTGCACAGTGCGGACAAGCAACCGGCACTGTGCAATCATTGAAAATGGCATCTTGCACAGTGCGAGCTGTAGTTTTCTGCTGCTCGAGTAGATTCTTACTCGAGCGGCAGCTTTCTCAACGCGAACTGGTAGTTTCTCATCGCGAGCGGTCGCGAGCATACGCGACCACTCGCAATGAGAAACCTGACCCCCTCGCGTTGGGAATCTCGCCGGGAGGTTTATTTTCCATGCTCGCGATCGCCAACTTGATGTTGCTGATCGCGAACAAGGAAAAAGTCTCGCTGGGATGTTATTCTGCTTGCTCGCGGTCGCCAACTTGACGTTGAGGACCGCGAGCAAGCAAAAAATGACCGCAGCACTACGCAACACTATGCTACGCGTGTTCACACTGTGCTACGTGCAGTTCGCGTAGTGCGAAGTAGCACGAACTTCGCAAACTACGCGAGCGTAGCGTAGTGCTTTGCCCAGGCTTAGTAATTTCATCAGGGCACATGGACCCAATTCCACCTCTACGGTGCACTGGACCTAGGCAATACATTTGTTTTGTTATGTTGGGCCCAGTACCATTGCCTCTCCTGGTGCATAATATGTGGTATATTTACCAGATAGTTGCCAGGTATTTTGTAAACAGTGTACTTGAGTGCAACACTGCAAGAACACGGTTCTTACCACGCTGAAATAGATCGTTTCCAACATGACACTCATAGCATAGGTGAAAGCAAGAATACTACATTCCATTACTGAACTATCACTGCCCCTTCAATCTGTTTGTAACTAGCGCACTTGATACATCCAAAATGATGCCCGCGGTTAGACAAATTACGGTGATTGTTGCAATTGCAAATTGGCACATGCGCACTCCGGCTGTTCGTAAATAGATCTTGCCTTGACTAGCTCACTTCACTTCAAGGAAAAAGAGCTGGAGTAGGTCTTGAGCCAGACTCCTCTCCACGCCCTTCTAAGTATTGAGTTATGAGACAGGAGGATTTCCCTGGCCCCTCGGTAAAACAAGCCAATTTTAAAGCTGAAATGTTTCTTCCTCTAGGGCACTTATAGGCGTTCCTTCTGCTTTTGCCTCATGGGGCTTCATCCAAAACCCTAATTGGGTGAGTCGGAGTTACTTTATACACCTGGCTCACTATGTAGAATGAGAGCAATTTTAGCACGTTGTTATGAGTGTTTGGTGGTGTCAATTTCATGTTGTATTCTCTGTCTATGTTACTTGGGGCATGCTGATGACAGTTGCTTTACAGGCTTTCATCATAAAACTGTTTATTTGTGAATTGTCTGTGTGTTTCAGGTTGACTTTACTTTTTCTAAGTTACAATATTTACCATATTACTTGTTGTGTGACTGGTTATCTTGGTCAGAGTATTCACACTCACTGAAACCAGACACAGTGTAGTTTAGGGTAGTTTTTAGGTCCTGAAGAATCACCACTTGATCTTTCCTGAAATAAGTAGGTGAGAAACATGTTGATCAATTAGACCAATTAATGCACTAGGCTATCTAGGACCATTATATCCTAATGGGGCACATACACTTTTAATTAGGCTAGTGAGCCTATTCATTAAATTAACTGATACTGAGTACCACTGCACCTATGCTTATTCACTTACATCGCCATTCTACACTACACCTTTTTAGCTCACATACCCACACTTCACCATACGGCTAAATAAAAGATCTCCAGTAAAGAGCTCCCATGTTGGTGCCTGTCAGGCACTGCAGCGCTGGCCAGATGAGGAGTTAGACCAATGTTAAAGCATGACACCCATCTAGAGCATATTCTTTTCCCTGGAACCATCGACCTTAGTCTTCTTTCATGAGGAACTGCACACCTTAGTTATATTTTTTATATTTTGAGTAATGCAAGTAGCAGGTGTGCTGGACCTTTATCGCTCCTGGTTCCCCTACTGTATATAGTTCTTGCTTCTGCCTGATGACACCAGCAATGTTAGCAAGAGACTCATCCATTCAATGGAGCCGAGGGTAGGTACATTTAATAGCCTCGTAGGTGTCCTTATTAGGAGTGAGGCGCCTACTGACTCCTTCTAGGTTGCCCGCTATGGTCGCCATCTCCGTCCATACCTTATCAAACCGCAGCTGCATGACTCCTACCACTCACCATTAGAAGACAACTTGGGGGTCCTTGGAGACCACAGCTGGGCTTGGGCTGGCAGATGGGGCCTATCCTCTGGTAGATAGGTCCTCTGGAGACCCAGTGATGATGCCATCCCTTGACATGACCGAAGAAGGAGTTCCAATGGAGTCCAGTAGTTACTGGAAGGTGTCATCGTCCATGAGGGGTTGGATGTCATCCCCAACAGGTTGTACATCCAGGTCAGGCTGCTGGCCAGGAAGTGCTGTTTTTATTGTTGTTTTTTTTCCCCTCATATGACCTCCGTAGCTACTGCCGCCTCTCGGCCTGTCCCACCTCTGGCACAGATAACTTTGGTGGTTCTTAGTCTCAGCTGGTATATTCTTTACGGGGAGTGCCCGTTTATAATCAACTTGAGCTGACCCAGAGGTTTAAATCATTGGAACTTATCCTGTGCCCTGATCTATTGTAAGGTAACCTCAAATAATCTCAACGTGGGTCATCCAGCCAATTCCAAAACAACCCAGTATCAGGCCTCTCTCTAAAGACATTTACCCTCTGATCTACAGCTCGAAAGTACTTGACGGAATTCCACTAGGCATTCCAACTAGGAGGGGCTTTGCTGGCGCCACAGCAGACAAATCTCTCTCCTTGCCAACAAAATCAGGTAAAACACCAATTTATATTAGGGCCCAGTCTGATCTCGTACCCCACCCAACATAGGTACAATGCCAAATAAGATAAGAGTTGGGCTTATCTCAACATCCGCACCCATGACCCTGGAGATAGTCTTACCAACATCAGTCCAAAATTCGTGTATCTTGGGGCAAGAAGCGAATATATGAACGTCATCAGCATTCTGGAATCCACACCTCCAGCATCTAACTTTTCCTCCACCCTTCATTTTAGAGACTTTAAGGGGGGTCCAGTATATCCTATGGTGTGTGAAAAAGTGGTTTCTTCTGTGTGTAGCAGATTTAATCAAAGGGTAAAGCAGATCTATATATAATTGCTATAACTTTTTCCGTTCTTCACTCGACAAGTAGTTCTCCCAGACCCGGTAGGGCTTATCCATCCTTCTTTCTGCTGCAGTCAGAAGATAATTATACCATAGGGCAACTTCTTTCTTCCTTGGAGCCTGGTTTTGCAATCATTTTCCATATTATTGTCCTCGCAGAGAGACCAGCTTTGAGACTTTCACCATGATGTAAGCTGATTTTTTTTTAGAATTTAAATCTAGACAAGGTTCCAGTCGTTGCATGATTCCAAAATTCCCAGGGATGACATTTGTTACCCACTATCACATCCCCCCAATGCAAGACTCCTGCCTCTTTTGGTGGCTGAGCTAGAGCATCCAAAAGGCACTCCAGCGTTCCTGGCGAGTCCCACACCGGTGCCCATTCGCTATAATAGGAAAGCCCCAAGCAGTCTCGACAGTCCGACCAAAGCTTTGCCGCCACGCCCAGCATCTTCAAACGGACCTTTTAAAATTTTTTAGGAGAGACACATTTGTACATAAAGCCATACTCCCCTACCCCCTCCAACATGGCTTTAAACATATTACCAATCAGTGAATTATCTGGGGTATGCAATAGCATCCTACCATTTTTTTATTGGTAAGCCCAAAAATCGAGCTGAAGATCTGGTAAACCCATGCCTCCTTGGGTTAATTTGCACCTGAGTTTTTTCCAGGACAACCTAATCCTTTTTCCTGCCCAGATAAAAGAGGAAATCCTACCCTGAATTATAAGAATCACAGCTTTTGCGAATTCTATTGGTATATTATTAAAAAGATAAGTATATTTCAGGAGGACACACATTTTAATCAAATTAACCCGGCCATAGTGAGATAGTGGTATGTTCTGCCATCTTTTTAAAAGAAGCTCAACTTCCTTTGAAACTCTATCTAAATTAACTTTTGGAATTTTCCTGGGATCTTGGGTTATAGTAATTCCAAGGTATCTAAGATCCGTAGCATAGGACCCCTCCCGATTAGCAACGTGCCATGCCATGATCTCAGTCTTATCTTTATTTATCTCATAACCAGAAAATTTTCCAAAAGTTTGAGCTTCAAATATATGTTCCTGTAGTGTGATGTCCACATTAGATGAAAATACAACTAAATCGTCCGCGTATAGAGCTATTTTCCTAACGAACCCACCCATTTTAAAAGGAGCAATCTTTTTATTTAATCTTAGACTCTGAGCCAGGGGTTCTATGTAAATATCAAATAGAATAGGGGACAGTGGGCAACCTTGCCTAGTGCCACATTCTATGTTAACAACAGGAGAGAGGCTTCCATTAACTAGAATCAGAGCCTGTGGTGAACTATACATTTTTTTAATAACTTCTCTAAATCCAGAGGTAAAGCCCAAGACATTCAAGGTCCTATCTAAGAAATTCCAATTCACACGATCGAAGGCTTTAGCCGCGTCAACCGTAATAATTGACAAAGGGAGGCCCCGCGATGACGCCATATCCACTGTACCAACTAAAGTATATACCAAATCTGACATCTGCCTGCCCGGAAGAAAACCCTTTCGATCTTCATGGATTATTTGGCCTATGATCTTACAAAGCTGTTTATTTAAGATCCCTGCACAGACCTTATAGTCGACGTTTAATAAGGTAATTGAACGATATGAGTGACACTTAAGAGGATCCTTACCAGGCTTCAAGATCAAGGTAATAACTGCATCACACCATGAGTCCGGCAGGGGAGATATACCCTTTATTATTTCGTTAAACAGTTTCAGCCAAACCGGAATGATTTCTTCCTTCAACATAGAATAGACCTCGAGCGGGATTGCATTTGGGCCTGCGGCTTTCTCTTTTTTAGCAGAATCGACCACAAATATCTCGCTCCCTGATATTTCTAAAGAGAGAAATTCTTAACTGGCCTCAGTTAATCTCTGAAGTTGTTTCTCTTTCAGCCACCTATCCATATGCTCCTCCACCCCCTGGAGATCCTCATGATATAATTCTTGGAAGAACACTGAAAAGGCCTGTTCTATTTTATATTTCTCCTCTATAAATTGTGTACCCACTTTGATCTTACTAATGTACTTATTAGCTCTGTCGATCCTGATCTTCATTACCACAATTCTCCGCTTGGTCAAACTCCCTCGTTTTACTTATCTCCCATTTTTGTTGTAAAATCTTTTCTGACTTAAGTTTGAATTTTAACTGAAGCTCCTCCACTCTCTTTACCCATCTGTCTTTCTCCGGGTCGTCAGGAGGGCTCGCCTTTAAGTCAGCTTCCACCCCCGCTATTGTTGTTCTAAATTGGAAGTGCTGTTTGACCCTCTGCAATGTAATTGGAATATGTTAATGATGATCTATGATAGATGTTGACAAAAGTAATTTGGCAAACATACAGACATTATTTACATTCTCTTTATGCTAAACATTGATGTTTATGTCATATGTTACTGAAAGTAAATTAGGCCAAGTTACACTGTAGTTTACTTTCACTTGGCAATATCTTTACATTGTTCACACGTCTACTGTATGACAAAGGTGCCTTTTCGAATCATTCCACACATGGCAGCACACTTACACAGCTTGCTGGCCTGCCATGCCTGTGAGGGTAAGTGCAGGTAAGGGCCACATTTACCATCTCGTTTAGCTTTATTTCTTCATGATACTAATTTGCGGATCACTTATAAACACTATGAAAAGTTGGCCTGGTATATCCTGTCCACTAATTAAAGTGGGTACCTTGTACCAGTCCAAACAACCCTTATTGATGATTATGTTAAAGACAACCTTTATTGAAAGCTATCCTAGTGGTAGCTATGGAGAGCAGCCTTCAGGCTAAGTCTTGAAGAAATGTAAAGCAGCTTGTTTTATCAGATCAGAACGTCCTGAATGGCCAAATGAAAGGAGAACCGCACAAGAGATATATAAAATATATGTATTTATTACTAAACACTCTCTACTAACCTCTTTATGAGATTAGAGCACAAAGCACACAATATTAAATCACTAAAACAACAGTTAATAGCACAATAAACAGCGGGCTCCAGGGAGAGACCAAACCATATACTAAGAAAGTGGTATAACAACCACGACTTAACTAGACACAGTGCCTAGAGCACGTAGAATTGCTGGGACCCCAAGGAACCACCCAAAGTAGTGACACAGGGGACCCACGGAGGACAGGTGCAGTGTGTGAACACAGCCGCGAGCTCCGTACAACTCTATTGGAAAGACGCGTTTGGAATTTTTAAGTTCAAGGACACTTTAGAGAGGTCTTTAAGCAAACCCCTTGGAACATAGAAGGTTCTAAGGCCAGTACCCTTGAGAGTACCGAGATACCCGTGTTACCTATCCCAGAGGAGCTGGGTGCATAGGGGTCAAGTTGTGTTGGAAACCTTTGTTGTTTTCAATGGTGTGATGCGAAAAAGTGCTGCTGCCGGGAAGATGAAAAGTGTCCGGTGGGATCCAAGCCTGGATCCGAGATGAGAAGAATCTGAAAGCAGAGGGGGCAGAGTCTGGGTCACTTCTGGGTGACCAGGGGTATGATAGATGAATGCCCACCGATGTCGGGTGCTTCAGGTGTGACGATGCGATGCTTGACTCTGCAGCCACGGGGACCAGGAGATGTCTACGATGACCAAACTCCAGAGGTGAGCTGTCCTACGAAGGATGTCGAGAGCTGGGGGGGTCAGTGTCCGGATCGAACACCAACAAGCCTTGGCAACTGCAACCCACGCAGGCAGAGGAAATAAGCTTCGATGAGGGCCAGCAAGGTCCTGGGGACTCTCCAAGCCATGGAGAGTCAGGGAATGTCTGGAGCAACCAGAAAAGCCCAAAGAAAGTCAAAGTTACCTTCACAGGGACCCACAGGCCAACCGACCAGGGATCGCGAAGGGACCTCGAGCTGAATCACGAAATACCAACCCACGGAACACTTGTGGAGTGCAGACTGGAAATCTTCGGTGGAAATACTGCTCGGGTCAGGACTACAAGTAGCCCAGAGCACAGCCTCTGGGATCGCCGAAAAGCATATGCTGCTGCAAAAGTACACGGTGCACAGGGGTTCGGGTTGCACGGTCCCCACGAGGGATATTGGTCTCAGAATTGCTGAGAGAGCAGATCGACCTCAGAGACCTCAGGAAACCACCTCCTGTGTTGCAGAAATTTTCGGAGTCCTCAGGAGCTCTGGAGATGCAAACCGGTCAGATGCGTTAAGGTGCCTACTGTTGCAGGGGAGTAACTCCTTTACTCCAAGGGAGATACTTCAGTCATCCAGCGTAGTGTAGATCGTCAAAGTGCTTGGTTTCTGTAGCAGAGTTTAGTCCAGGTAAAATCTAAAGTCCTGTAGTCAGGGTTCGTACTTTATACCCAAGGAAGGGGTGGGATAAACTCTGGGAACCCACCTATGGGAGGGTCAGGACAGAGGGGTGGCTACACCCATGTCCTTTGTCCAGTTTCGTGCCAGAGCAGGAGCAAATGGCTCCTGCAACCGGTTTGAACTGGACTATGCACAGGGACACCAAATGTGCCCCCAGTGCAGACTTCAAACACTCTCAGAGTGCGCCCACACAGCCCCAATACACTAAATCCTGTCTGGGAGGTGGTCACACCTCCCTGTGACAGGAAACCTATTGTCAAGCCTTCCCCCGCTCGAGCTTGGCTCACCAGCAGGAGGGCAGACTCGTGTCTGTGGCTGGCAGCATCCATTTTGTGATGCCCAGGTCGAGAAAGCTGGTACCGGGTAGGCCGGTGACCCACAGTAGTGTTCTAGAAGGGAGGAATCATACCTCCCACACCAGTTAATGGTGTGGAGGTATGATTCCAAGATGTTTGACACCAAACACAACATGTTTCTAAGCAGACGTTTTAAAGTTAGCATTTACAGCGAGGTTATAATGCACTTAAATATATATGGTTGGCTGCATCACAGACAACCCCGGAGAACAGGTTCTGAAGGCTGCAGAGGGGCTCTGCTCATGCATGGGCACCCTCTCACATAAAACCCAGCACCCTGCCTTCAGGACTGATAAGGCCTACCATAGGGGTGACTGATAGGTTTATATGTGCAGTGATTTAGAATAGATATAGTGAACCTATATCTAAGTAAGGGGTGCATGCACCACCTTACACAGGTTGCAGTAGCAGACCTGTGGTGTCAGTTTGAATGGTCTCTCAGGGGTGGCATAATACATGCTACAGCCCCTGGGAGGCCTCTGGGGTACCTATGCCCTGGGTACATAGTATACCATATACTAGGGACTGATAAGAGTACCCCAGAATCCAATCTGGAGTGTACCTAAAGTACATGCAATCAATTTAGAGGAGAAAGCAGCTAGACTGGGGTCCTGTATAGCAGGATCCCAGTCAGTCTAAGTCGAAATAGTGATACATCAGCAAAAAGTGGGGCTAACCATAAGAAGCAGATCTAACTCTCCTACACAACCCCCCTCCGACAAATGCAGGGACATTAAACTAACCTTGACCAGTTGAGTCTTCATGTTCTAAGTGGAAATATCTGGAGAGTCCATCTGCATTGGCATGGTTACTCCCAGATCTATGTTCCACTGTATAGTCCATCCCCTGTAGGGAAATGGACCACCTCAAAAGTTTGGGGGTTTCACCTTTCATCTGTTTTAGCCATAAGAGGGGATTATGATCTGTCTGAACAATAAAGTGAGTGCAAAACAAGTATGGCCTCAGCTTCTTCAGAGCCCAAACCACAGCAAACACTTCCCTCTCAATAGCTAACCAACGTTTCTCTCCGGGGGTCAGCCTTCTGCTAATAAAAGCTACTGGCTGATCCTGACCCTCATCATTCATTTGTGATAACACAGCTCCTACCCCCAACTCAGATGCATCAGTTTGAACAATGAATTGTTAGGAATAGTCAGGACTTTGCAGAATGGGAGCAGTGTACATGGCCTGCTTCAGGTCATCAAATACCTTTTGACCGCTAACTGTCCACTGAACTCTCTTAGGCATTTTCTTGGAGGCTAAGTCATGCAAAGGGGTCACTATGGATCCGTATCCTTTGACAAACCTCCTATAGTACCCAGTCAGGCCCAAGAAAGCTCTGACCTGAGTCTGGGTGGTTGGAGCAACCCAGTCCATGATGGTCTGGATTTTGCTCTGCAATGGTTGAACCTGACCTCCATCCACAAGGTGGCCCAGGTATACAATCTGACTCTGCCCTATCTGGCACTAGGTGGCCTTGATAGTGAGGGCTGCTTTCTGCAGGGCCTCCAAAACATTTCTCAGGTGGACCAGGTGATCCTCCCAGGTGGAGCTAAAGACATCAATATCATCTAGATAAGCTGCACTATAGGCTTCCAGGCCTGTAAGGTCGTTGTTCACCAACCTTTGAAAAGTGGCAGGTGCATTCTTCAAACCAAAGGGCATCACCACAAATTGGTAGTGCCCACTAGGGGTTGAGAATGCTATCTTTGGCTTTGCATCCTCAGCTAATCTGATTTGCCAGTAGCCAGCTGTCAGGTCAAATGTACTCAGAAACTTGGCTGAGGCCAAAGTATCTATAAGTTCATCTGCCTTGGGTATTAGATGGGCTTCAGTCGTAGTGACTGCATTGTCAGTCAACACAGAAAACACAGAATCTCATCTCTCTCTTGCCATTCTGGGCGTAAGATTTTGGTACCAAGACTACCGGACTAGCCCAGGGGCTATCTGAGGGCTCAATTACTCCCAAATCCAACATTTTCTGGACTTCTGTCCTGATGCAGTCCCTGCCATGGTCAGGTTGTCTGTAAATCTTATTTTTAACTGGCAGACTGTCCCCTGTGTTCACTTCATGAGTGCACCAGGTAGTCTGACTTGGAATCAGTGAGAACATATGTCTGAACTGATTCAGGACTCTCCTGCAATCAGTTTGCTACTGGTCACTGAGGTGCCTGCCAAGGCTACACCATCAACTGAGCCATCATCAGGGTTCTGTGAGAGCAGGTCAGGGAGTGGATCACTCTCTTCCTCCTGTCCCTCATCATTAGCCATGAGCAAGGCCATGTCTGCCCTGTCAACATATGGTTTAAGCCTCAAAAAGGAAAGGAGATGACAATGGAATTAAACTGTTAGCACATACAACATTATTCTGGAAGAAGTCAAAATATACAGTTGTCGGTTAGGCGTGCTCAATGGACCAGTGGACACTATGTCACCATAATAGTATCACATGTGTGAACTAGCCACACATAAAAGTCGGCACAGAGTTTGTCCAGAGCACCACCACTTTACACCAATTACAAGGTCCATAATCTTCATGGTTCCTCATCAGTTGTGCCCAGCTTGAGCACAAAGGCAACACGTGTTTCGTTGAATGATGACTTTTTCAAGGCTGTAGAAGTCAAAGTAAAAAAGCCAATAAGCAACAATCACAGGACAAATATAATGACAAGAAAGAAAACAGAGAAAACACAAATACCACTATGGTTAAATAATTTGTGTGTAATCATGTACTTTCATGACACACACTCCATAGTTCAGAACAGTCAGAACTGAGAAGTAACTCTGAAGGGGATAGACCCCGCCAACTATGAAAATAGCTGCCACTGACGGTCCCCACATTTTATCATTACCAAAGTTGGTAATCTACAGTGTATCACATATCTCTTCACTCTGTTGCACACTGATGACACCCATGTCATACATTAAATCTCATGTGACACCAACAGCACCAAAATATGTCACCCTTTACAATTGACAAACCTGCCTACTTGTATGCGAGAGCTATGGCTGCAGCTTTACCACATATGATAGTACTTATGATATTCTGTCACATGTACTTACCCTGGTTGGCCTCACAACTAGGCCCAGGCACCTCACCCTCTAACCATCCCCAAAACCTGTCCATTATTAAAGACACTTAGCTCATCCTGTCACTTCACTATTCTGTGTTGCACATCTTCCTGCTTTGACGTATGTGGCATAGTCCGTCATTTCTTTGTACGGCTCTGTCCTGACACCTGCTATACCTCACCCAGTCCCACATTTCATGTAGGAAGTAGTGCACCATTCCTTCACACCTGCTACACAAGTGAGACTCAATCATACACAGCAGTGCATGACTATTGCTCTGGCTATCTTGCAGTACCCACATCACAACCCACCTCCTTGCTATCCAATGGCTCCACATTCAGACACACTGCCAGTTCAATGTGCTCATCCGCATCTACATTGCACTACACTACAGGGGCCAACTAAGCTCAAAACACTATCCTTGCTTCAAACAAACACTCATGGTCCTCTCGTGTGCATCACTTGCATTCACCCCCATCCCCAGTATTAATTTTTACAAGACAGGAGGTAGGGTGGTCTCCAACATGGCTTCTGATACCTGTGTGATCTCACCCAGCACATCAGGACAGCTGCAGGCAATGTAGTATCATGCTAGTGACAGTACAGGTGGCTCTTCACATGATCCTACTTAGAGATACTTTACATACGCCACACCAGGATCCCCTCTCAGGTGAGGAGTTAATACTCTGGCAACCGAAGGCCATTACTATACGCTCAAATTATGGCTGCATAGGCCCGAGACAGACACACTAGCCTCATGGTGCAAGGGAGCCCGCATTGTCACAGTTAGGTTGAGGCAGGGTTAAAATGTCCCTGCATGATGTGCTGTTCCAGTTCAGGTATTTTGCTTTGTATTCTGGGACTTGTAGTCCTGGTCACTCATATATATATTCCACTACAAGTCCCAGTATGTAAAGGAGAAACTGGACTGGAACAGCGCATCACGCATGGACCAGACAGACTTGACAGAGCTGAACTGGGCTGTAGAAAATGTATTTGGGCAGAACAACTTGCATTTATGTAATGTATGAATGAACATGTGACAGATTCCTGCCTTTCTCTTGAACACATCGCTTTGCAGCACAGGAACGTAGCTTTCTGTGCTACACTGCATGACATTTTTAACCATATTGTCCCTTTTTGGCACTTACCCTGTAGATCTTCCTGGTCCTCAAACCCAGCACTGTCCATGCCGGCAGCTCCTGCCACCAGCTCTGCAGGTATGACTGACACCACATGTTCCTCCAAGGGGTCCAGCACCTCCTGGTCCTCAGGTTCTCCTCCTCCGGTCCGCATGGCTTCCCTCAGGATCTTGGCCAGTTTCTCCTTGGTACTGCGCTTATAGTCATGCCAGCGCTTCTTGCACTCTGGCCTTTTAGTTCACCCTACATTGTTTATTTGCTCCACTATGGACTGCCAAATGGCTTCTTTCTTCCCTAATAGCAATTTGGAGGTGAAAAAAAGAACATGTTTATTCTTTGTCACCTCTCTTACTGAAGTTTGGTTCTCTTGCTCACTGAAGTTAATCTTTCTCTTCCCCTGGGTTTCTCTTCTGGACATCCTGTCTGGTTTTGGGGTTGTTGCCCTGACTGTTCCCTTTGATGTGTCGGAATTCTTTTTCGCAATGGGTCGCTTTTTGAGGTTTTTTTTACTCATGACGCACTCCAATGTGAGGCAAAGCTGATTTGCATCACATAAAGTTTGCTTCTCAAGCTACACAGCAGCTTAGCGTCACTTTGGCTGCAAATATATTACATTTCTCTGCACCATCCGTCCCATGGATACGTCAACATTGTTGCCACACCTCGGGACCTTGTGACATGGTGTACAACACAGTAAATACGACGCATCCATGGCATGTAAGAATGTCGTACTGCAGCGCAACGTTTTCTGATGCATTGCTGCGTTACCGCAGCGATGCATTAGTTCTCATAAATGAGCCCCCCAGTTTTTAGAGGTGGACAAGGCAAGGGAGAGGCCGCGTGCTCAGTTGCAGTCTTAATTCACGGGAAAATTCAAGAAAGAGGTGATTGAAACATTACTATATGTGCATAGTGCCCATTAGTGGTGTTGTGTCACAGGAATTTCTTGGTATTGTGTTTTTTTGTCTTTATAAGTTAGTTCAGGAAAGAAACGAGAAAGGATAATCCTCACCCACATATACTTAACAAAAATGGAACTTGGCATCATATCTTTTAGGAAAATCTTAATTTCAACCTTTTGCGCAAATTATATTTTCTGCTAAATAAGCTGCTGCATACGTCGTGAAATAAATCCTGTGTCATTGTTGATAAAAAAAACCCTTTGCTTCTGATGGATACATCTGCCTGTGGATTCCTCACCTTATGAATATCCCCTGTGCCAGCATTCTTCGGAAATTTTTCATAGCTCTCCATGCCGAGGAGGTCGTCACAATGCCATGGCTCCGCAGGCGGCTCCGCGTGACGTCACTGGAGCCACATCGGCGTGATGACGTCAGTTTCCTTTTTTCGTGCTGTCGACGCTAACGTTTTTTTTTGGGACTCTCCATACTTTCGACTGGATACTTTGTCGATTGTATCTTTTTCTCTTTTGGCATGTCTGCGTCTAAGAAGTCTGGTTTTAAGCCCTGTAAAGAATGCAGAGGTCACATGTCTATCACGGACCCACGTGAAGACTGTCTTTGGTGCCTGTCGTCTGACCATGACGTCGAGGGCTGTTCTTCCTGCAGGAAGATGAACCCGAAGGCTCTGAAGGAGCGGGAGGCCAAACTGTATATGGCCAAGGCAAGGAAAGAAAAAAGGGGTGGGAAAAGGTCGAAGTCCAGATCAAGCCAAGAGGAAACATAAGAAGACACATGCTTCACGGCGCCGGTCGTCGAAGGCTGTGGAGTCGACGCCGAGATTCTCACCAGCTTCAGAGGGTGTGTCGAATACCCTTGAGACTGAAGTTCCTTCTGCTCCTGCGGCTCCCCCTGTGGCTCCAGTGGCGCCGACTCCAGAGGTGCCTCGTTTGGATCTCGAACCGGCTCAACTTCCACAGGTTCCGGCGCCGGGTTAGGATCCATCGCATTTTCTTACGCCATGTATGGCATGTTCGCCAGAGCCTCGTACCCCTCTTGTGCACTTTCATATCCCATGGGTCCTTTGGCATATTATTTGGGTGTGCCTCAGCAGTATTCACAGGCCCCCTTTGTACCCTTCATGCCAGCAACGCCCTCCTGGCATTTTACGGCTCTGAGGATGTCGACGCCGTATGGGCAGTCCCGGGCTCCATCCTGTGACACTTCTCAGATTCGATCGGCGCCATTTACCACCTTGGGTCTTTCTTTGACGCCGCTCCAGGAGCCGTCGACGCCGCGTGTTGCGCCGTCGATGCCACAGCCGAAGATGAGCTCGATGAGAGAGGCGCAGAGGTTGTTGGAGGAGGAGCAGGAGGAAGTAGAAGTGTATAACACAGAGGATGTGTTTGCGGACTTGTGTAAGGCCAGTGGACTTGATGCTTCTCCGGAGTGGGACTTTGTTTCTCAAAAGGCTTCCCCCTCAAAGGAGGTTGCTCCCTACCATTCTGTAATTAGGAAGGCGGCTGAACTTTTAGATTTGCAGCTTCCTATGGCTGAGTATAAGCTTAATCTTTTTACGGAGGTGCTCCATTCACCGACCTCGGTGGTCGAACCACTCTTGCCCTTTAATGATGCTCTGACGGAGCCCATACTGGATGTTTGGCGCAACCCTCTTTCTGCTCCTGCGGTTGCGAGGTCTGAGTCCAGAAGATATAGGCCTACTCCTGGAGATCCAGTGTTCATTTCATCCCACCCTCTCCTGAGAGCTTGGTGGTTCAGGCTTCTTGTTCGAAGCAGTCCACAGGGGCTCTTCCGCAAGCTCCTGCCGACAGAGATTCCAAAAAACTGGAGCAGTCCGCGAAAAAAGTCTTTTCTTCAGCCAGCATGGCACTGAAATCTACCAATGCCACCTGTCTCCTGGGTAGATATATTCATGCCTTAATGGACTCTGCCAAACAGCTTCTTCCTCAGCTATCTGACGAGGACAGGGGTAATCTCAGTGAGGTGTTGGCAGACTCTCAGGCTGCAGCTCACCAGGTCATCCAGTCGGGCCTGGACACGGTGGATTGTGTTGCCAGAGTGATGGGTTCGTCTATTGCAACAAGAAGACATGCGTGGTTGAGGTCTTCTGGGTTCTCTCCCGATGTCCAAGCTGCCCTTCTTGATCTACCTTTTGATAGATCTAGACTTTTTGGAGAGAAGGCTTTGTAAAGATTTAAGGACAGTAAGGCCACAGCAAACACAGACGAAAGGTTATGGTTAAAAAAGGTACAGAGGCTTCGGGAAGTCTTCCTTCCGGAGTTTCAGACAGCCTCAACAGCAGTAACAGCAACAACAAAACCCCTTGTATAAGTCCTATTGGGGTAAAGGCAGAGGTCGCCAACGTGGAGCCGGGTGTCATCCTTCCTCCTCCTCCTCCTCTACCTCCCCAGCCCCTTCTGGTAATGCGGAAAAGCAGCCCTAGATCCGCATACTGGTCATATAGGTCCTGTGGGAGGTCGGCTTGCCCATTTTCTACGAGATTGGAAATCACTCACTTCGGATCATTTACTTCTCCTTCAAAAGGAGGTTATTGCCCTGTTACAAAAAGGTGCGATAGAGGTGGTTCCGGAGCAGGAAAGGGGTCAGGGATGCTACTCCCGGTATTTTCTGAATCCCAAAAAGGATGGCAGGTTACGTCCGATCCTGGATCTCAGGATTTTGAATCTATAGCTCAAGCAGGAGAGATTCAAGATGCTCACCCTAGCGCAGGTTTTTCAGGCACTACAGCAAGAGGACTGCATGGTGTCCATCGACTTACAGAATGCGTATTTTCATTTTCCTATCCTGAAGTCGCACAGAAAGTATCTCCGTTTTACGGTTGGGTCGCAACACTACCTGTTTGCGGTTCTTCCGTTTGGTCTTACTACTGCACCTCGAGTCTTCACCAAGGTGATGGCGGTGGTTCCTGCCCATCGCAGGAGGTCGGGGATTCCGGTTTTCCCCTACCTGGACGACTGGCTTCTGAAGGCAGAGTTGCCAGAGATGGTGCTTCATCATCTGCAGGTAACAGCTCAGCCGTTATTCAATTTGGGTTTTTCGATAAATGTACCCAAGTCTGACCTAGTGCCCTCTCAGCGCAACCTGTTCATAGGGGCGGTACTGGATACCACTGTGTGTCGAGCTTTTCCTCCTCTGCAAAGGATTCTCGATATTCAGGAAATTATCCCTTTGTTTCAGAATGGAGTGGTTGTTCCAGTTCTGAAGGTCCTTCGCCTGCTCAGTCTGTTCGCCTCCTGCATTCTGTTGGTCAACCATGCACGCTGGCACATGAGGGCACTACAGTGGTGCCTCTGCAGGCAGTGGTATCAGCACAATGCAGATCTCAGGGAGGCTGTCAGGATCCCCAGAGAAGCTGCAGCGGATCTGTCTTGGTGGACCTTGGAGGGCAATCTGTCTCAAGGAAAGCCCTTTCATCTTCCTCCATCGGTGGCCACAATGATAACGGATGCCTCTACCCTAGGGTGGGGTGCTCATCTGGGGGATCTGGAGATCAAGGGTCTTTGGTCTCTAGAGGGAAGATTGTCTCATATCAATCTTCTAGAATTGACGGCGATACGTTTAGCGCTCAAGGCCTTTCTCCCTTCCCTTCACGGTCAGTTGGTTCAAGTCCTGACGGACAACACTACCGCGATGTGGTATGTCAACAAGCAGGGAGGAGTAGGGTCAATCCATCTCTGCAGGGAGGCGTTGCAGCTTTGGTCCTGGGCTCAGGACCATCGGATTTGCTTGATGGCAAATCACCTGGCAGGGGTGCTGAATGTGCGTGCGGACAGTCTCAGTAGGCAGTTCTCCGCCGACCACGAGTGGAGGCTTCATCCGGAGTTAGTTCAACACATCTTTCGGAGGTGGGGAACTCCTCGGGTGGACCTGTTTGCCACTCTCGAGAACGCCCACTGCCCGTCGTTCTGCAGTCTCATGTTTCTGATGCAGGGGGCATTGTGGGATGCGTTTCAGTTGAGATGGAGTTCACAACTCCTTTACTCGTTTCCTCCCATACCTTTGATTCCTCGGGTTCTGAGGAAGATTCGCCAAGACCGCGCCAAAGTCATATTGATTGCCCCGGATTGGCCAAGAAGGGTGTGGTACACAGATCTACTTCACCTCTCATCGCACCCTCTGCTCCGTCTCCCTCTCAGGGTTGATCCCCTTGCAGTCAGAGGGGCAGGTTTTTTGCCCCCACCTCCAGAGCGTGCACCTTCATGCCTGGAGATTGAATGGGGCAACCTGAATTCTTTTTCTTTCCTGCTTGGCGTGGTGGATGTTATCTTATTGGCCAGGCGACACTCCACCAAGTCTATCTACTCCTACAGGTGGTCACAATTTGTTAAATGGTGTGGAGAGAAGTCTATTGATCCCTTGAAAGCTCATCTTTCTGATGTTCTTTGTTTTTCGCTTCATTTGGCCCAGCAAGGTTTTGCTGTGGCCACTGTTAACGGATATTTGTCGGCTTTATCGGCATTTCTTTGTTTGCCTGATCAGCCGTCTCTTTTTAACTCTCCAATAGTTTTAAGGTTCATTAAGGGGCTTACTAACATGTTCCCGCCCACTCCTTTAATTATGCCCCAGTGGGATTTGAAGTTAGTGTTAACTTTTTTAATGGGTTCCACGTTTGAACCTATGCATAGCTGTCCTTTGCGACTGCTGACTTTCAAAACGGTCTTTCTGGTGGCTATCACTTCGGCTAGGAGGGTGAGTGAGCTTCAGGCTTTGAGTTCAAAGCCTCCGTTTTTGACCATACATGCTGAAAAGATGGTACTCAGGACCAGGGCTGCTTTTCTGCTTTAGGTGGTAACTCCTTTCCATCTAGGACAGTCCATTACCCTTCTTACTTTCTATCCTCTCCCTAACCCTTCCAAGGAGGAGGAAAGGCTTCACCGTTTTGACCCTAAGAGGGTGATTAGTTTCTATCTTGATAGAACAAAGGACTTTCGTCAGGATGATCAGCTCTTTGTGGGCTATGCTGGATGGATGAAGAGCAAGGCGGTGCACAAGCGCACTTTATCCAGGTGGATCGTCTTGTGCATCAAGATCTGCTATGCTCTGGCTGGTAAGGAGCATCCTGAAGGCATTAGGGCTCATTCCACCATCTACTTCTGCCTTATCCAGAGGTGTTCCTGGGCTGGACATCTGTAAGGCTGCAACTTGGGCCTCCACCCACACTTTCGCGAAGCATTACTGCTTAGATTCTGAAGTGAGGAGGGACGGCCATTCTGCACGCTCTGTTTTGCAGGACTTTTTGGTATAGAAGGGTGGACACCCTCCTCCGGGTGTGGGACTGCTGTGGGATTCTATTTATAAGGTGAGGAATCCACAGGCAGATGTATCCATCAGAAGAACAAGTTACTTACCTTCGGTAACGCTTTTTCTGGTGGATACAGTATCGGCCTGTGGATTCCTCGATGACCCACCCGCCTACCCGTTCATCACCCTTTTATACCATTAAAGAGGTATTCGTTAATATGCTGTTTCATATTGTCATTCTGCATTGCCATTGTTTTGCCTTTCTGTAGGCTTAAAGGAAATGTTTGGTTTATTTTGCTTTCCTTTTTCACTTTACATTGTGTGTATTTGTGTGAATACTGTGTACTATGTATGCATTTTCTATATGGTCGGTCCACCCGTTTCACCTCGGTGGCACGGAAAAAATGGGTGGAACTGACATCATCACGCTGATGTGGCCCTCTTTTGGCTCCAGTGACATCACGCGGAGCTGCGTGCGAGCCATGGCATTGTGACGACCTCGTCGGCGTGGAGAGCTACGAAAAATTTCCGAAGAATGCTGGCGCAGGGGATAATAATAAGGTGAGGAATCCACAGGCAGATACTGTATCCACCAGAAAAAGCATTACCGAAGGTAAGTAACTTGTTCTTTACTCTACTTGTATATAAACCATCATGAATGTATTACGTATGCATGTTTTTCTTTCACACATAAACCGTTTATCTTTTTACATTTTCATTTGCTCAGGATTATAATGATTTCCGTGCTAAGTATGTGGCTGCACCGCGTTGGCCATGGCTTTAATTGGCGTACTGCAGTTGTCCTTGTTTGGGGTGAAATGAGAGGAAACTTCACTCTTACTATGGCACTTTTCCTATCCCAGTCAGATGTTTTGGAAGACCCGCTGATGAAAAAAAGGGTAAATGCAAAATATTTTCAATTCATCTAAGAGATACATGTATGCTTATTTTTATACCTTACATATTGAGCTATTTAACTATTCAAGATACTTAATGGTTGACTGTGTAACATGGTCAAATATTTTCTGGTGACATTAAGAAATATGAGACTGAAGGCGGAAGTAGTTTGTGATCTGAGATTGCCCTTTACGACAATCCTGCAGTTATACATTATATATTTTTTACAGAAGACATTTATTTTGGGGTAGTTAGGATAGAACTGTTTCTTCAATCAAGGAAATATTTATTGAAATCAGTATGTGAAATACTGGATTCTACTATTTGGTTGTCCACAGGAAAAATAAAAAGATTTAGGGCCCGATTCACAGAACTAACTTAAGACAAAATCCTAAACTTACTACTTTTGGTATTCACAGAAGGCATTTAGTAGTAGTAAAGTTAGGATTTTGTCTTAAGTCTGTCTTAAGTCTGTCCTAAGTTTGTCCTAAGTCTGTCTTTAGTCTGTCTTAAATCTGTCCTAAATCTGTCTTAAGTCTGTCTTAAGTCTGTCTTATGTCAAACTTAAGACAAAATCCTAACTTTACTACTAATATAGGCCTTCTGTGAATACCAAAAATAGTAGGACAGACTTAAGACAGACTCAAGAAAGTCAAATTTTAACCTCTTAAGTGCGGCTGTCATCCAGTGGCCAACGACTTTGCAACTGTTAGAATCGAAAAAATCATGCTTATGTATTGTTTTATGTAAGTTAGCATTTGCAGCGCCATTTTTCTACGTAGGCGCCATTTTGAGTCATAATCAAAACTAATTCTTTCTCATTTCCAAGAAAAGGCCTTTGTTAAGTTTCTTTTCCCCGAGGTTGGGTTTTGCTTCGCTAATGAATACACTGTTCTTATTAGCGCATACCTTTCCTTTTAGATAGAGGCCTTTTCCCACTTGTCTAGTGGCGGGCAAGGGCAGAGTGACCTTGAGTATTAGATAGTGTGCACCTGGCCTCAAAATCGGAACATATCCTCTGTACTTCATTGTTTCGCTGCATCTGCTTGGAAAATTCCAGTGTGGGAGTGCCTTCAATGGTTCTGAAATGTACATAATGTATCTTTATGCTTGTTGATGTTAGTCCCTCTACAGCAATCCTAATGACTGGGTAGACTGGGCTCCACTCTGAGTGAAACTGAATAAATAGATATTGGTTTGTATTCTCTACTGTCTGACTGACTCTTCAATCAATCAATCATGGTATTTGTAAAGCGCACTACATACCCGCGAGGGTCTCAAGGCGCTAAGGGGGGAGGGGGGAAGCTGCTACTGTTCGAAGAGCCAGGTCTTGAGAAGTCTTATGAAGGTCAGAAGGTCTTCGGTCTGCTGCAGGCGGATGGGGAGGGTGTTCCATGTCTTGGCGGCGAGGTGGGAGAATGATCTGCCGCTGGCGGTCACTCTTCGGATGCGGGAGACGGTGGCGAGGGCGCGGTCTGCGGAGCGGAGCTGGCGGGTGGGGGTGTAGAGGCTGAGACGGCTGTTGAGGTATGTTGGTCCGGTGTTGTGGAGTGCCTTGTGTGCGTGGGTGAGGAGTTTGCAGGTTATCCTCCTGTTAACAGGGAGCCAGTATAGGTCTCTCAGGTGGGGTGTGATGTGCCTGCGGCAAGGGATGTCAAGGATCAGGCTTGCGGAGGCGTTCTGGATGCGTTGGAGCCGATTCAGAAGTTTGGCCGGTGCTCCTGCGTAGAGTGCGTTTCCATAGTCCAGTCTACTGCTGACGAGGGCCTGGGTGACCGTCCTTCTTGTTTCGATGGGGAGCCACTTAAAGATCATGCGAAGCATGCGGAGGGTGTTGAAGCAGGAGGAGAAGACGGCGTTTACCTGCTTCGTCATGGAGAGGGTAGAGTCGAGGATGACCCCCAGGATGCGTGCGTGGTCGGTGGGTGTGGGGGGTGTTCCTAGTGTAGTCGGCCACCAGGAGTCGTCCCAGACCGAGGGGGTGGATCCGAGGATGAGGACCTCCGTCATGTCCGAGTTCAGCTTAAGTCGGCTGTTCCTCATCCAGTCGGCGATGGCCTTCATTCCTTCGTGGAGGTTGGTTTTAGCAGTGTGGGGGTTCTTGGTGAGGGAGAGGATCAGCTGGGTGTTGTCGGCATAGGAGATGATGTTGAGGTCGTTCCGTTGTGCAATGTGGGCGAGTGGTGCCATGTAGACGTTGAACAACGTTGGGCTGAGGGATGAGCCTTGGCGTACGCCGCAGATGATCTCGGTGGCTTCGGAGCAGACGGGGGGGAGGCGGACGCTCAGGGCCTGATTCACAGAACTAACTTAAGACAAAATCCTAAACTTACTACCATTTTGGTATTCACAGAATGCACTTACTGCTTTTGGTATTCACAGAATGCACTTACTACTTTTGGTATTCACAGAATGGATTTACGACTACTAACTTTACGTCCGCACTCGGGCCGGAATTTCCGGCCCGGAGGCGGAGCTTCCGGTCCGGAGGCGGAGCTTCCGGCCCAGAGGCGGAGCTTCCGGCCCAGAGGTGGAGATTTTGGCCATGGCTAAATCTCCGCCACTGGCCGGAATCCCCACCTCCGGGCCGGAAACTCCGCCTCCAGGCCGGAATTTCTGGCCCGAGTGCGGACGTAAAGTTGGTAGTTGTAAATCCATTCTGTGAATGCCAAAAGTAGAAAGTGCATTCTGTGAATACCAAAAGTAGTAAGTGCAGTCTGTGAATACCAAAAGTAGTAAGTTTAGGATTTTGTCTTAAGTTAATTCTGTGAATCGGGCCCTCTGTGTTCTGCCGGAGAGGAAGGAGGAGGTCCAGTCCAGGGCTTTCTCTTGGATTCCGGCATCGTGGAGGCGTGTTCGTAGTGTGCGGTGGCAGACCGTGTCGAAGGCGGCTGACAGGTCCAGGTCCAGGAAGATGAGGGCCGCAGTTTTTCCGTTGTCTAGCAGGGACCTGATGTCATCGGTGGTGGCGATGAGGGCAGTTTCGGTGCTGTGGTTGCTGCGGAACCTGGACTGGGACGGGTCCAGGATGCTGTTTTTGAGGAAGCTGGTCAGTTGTTTGTTGACGGCCTTTCCGATGATCTTTGCCGGGAACGGGAGCAGGGAGATGGGTCAGAAGTTCTTGAGGTCCTTGGGGTCTGCCTTGGGTTTCTTGAGTAAGGCGTTGATCTCTGCGTGCTTCCAGCTCTCCGGGAAGGTCGCTGTGTCGAAGGAGATGACAATGGTTTTCCGGAGATGGGGTGCGATGGTGCACTGACTTTGTTGAAGATGTGGTGTGGGCAGGGGTCTTCCGGGAATCCGGAGTGGATGGTGTTCATGATCTTAATGGTGTCGTCGTCGTTGATATTGGTCCAGGAGATCAGGCGGTTGGTGCGGGTGGTGGTCATGGGAGAGGGGGTCTCAGTGGTTGCCGGGGTGGTGACGGTGTTGAAGCTGTTGTGGATGTCTGCGATCTTGCGATGGAAGAAGGTGGCCAGCGAGTCGCACAGGTCTTGTGAGGGTGGGATGTCGTTGGTGTTGGAAAGATCCTTCACAATGTTGAAGAGTTCTTTGCTGTTGTGTGCGTTGTTGTCTAGGCGGTCTTGAAGGAGGTCCTTTTGGCGGATCTGATGAGGTGGTGGTGTCTGCGGGTGGCGTTCTTGTGGGCGGTGTAGCTTTCCGGTGTTCGTTCACGGATCCAGGTTTTTTCGAGTTTTCGGCAGGTTCGTGTTGGAGGGCTTCTTGAGGGGGCGAGGGTGTTGGCGCAGTCGTTGATCCACTGTTTGAGGTTGCGAGCGGCAGTGTCGGGTTCGGTCGGATCTGTGAGTGGGTTCCGGGCGAAGGAGGTGGAGGTGGAAAGCTGGTCTTCGGTGACTTTGCTCCAGCAGCGGCGCGGCATCTGTTGGATTCATTTTGTATGGAAGTCTGAGAGGTAGTCGTGAGTGACCCGGGTGACCCTAATCGGGTCACTTATTTCAGTTGGCACCCGAACGTGAGAAGCATTGATTGCTCGCAGCTGCCCCTCCCATCCTGCCGGACGGTGCCTTCTCCAGTGGTCATCCCGATTGGAGTCCTGAACTGCGAAACCCTCTGACTGTTTGGTCTGAAGAGTCAGAAGTGGAGAATTAGTTCGCTTGACCTGCATTTATCAGGTGAGTTTGTTTTGGTTCTTTGTGAATATGGTACCATTTTGGTTTGAATATGATATGGTCTGAGGACTGTTTTTGGATAGAAGCATTTGCAATTGCTTTGCCAGGCATGAATAGTAAACTTGTTTTCTTTTAAGAATGCCTGGTATCAGTAAACTGTTTTCTTTGTGCTGTCGCTGTTGTTCTGCAGATGCTCGATTGGAAGAAGCACAGCTGGTGCCTCCAGAAGGAACTCCTAATTATAATATGTATGTGAAGCATGGTCTTGGCCCTATTATGTTTAGTACATTATAGCACAAATATACAAGGGAAAATGCCGAGTTGAATTGGCTGTTGACAGGCACTTTCTATGAACAAAAGACTGGGTTTTTACTGGAACAGTTATTTAAAAGTTGAAGTAGACAATCAGTGTTTAATTCTTTCAGACTGCTTAGCAGAGACAATTGAAAATGGAAAAAGATGCACGAAAAGTGAAGATGCAGACGCTGACTCAGAAAGCTGTAGCATATGATAGAGAAAAACAGGAGAAGGGAGTTGAATGTGAAGATAGGAAATTTCAATTGCATGTTGATAAATATTATATGGCTCAGGAGGAAACTGATCATTTTGTGGAGAAATTGTTAGACACCTGACCACCGCCCCCATATGTCCCACAAAGGATTTATCCCACTGTCCCTGTGTAATCACAGCCACCTGTTACAGCTGTTCTCACTATCCCCGTACTTACTGCTGTTGTCTCGACGGTTGCGGCTTCGGCTCCTCCTCCTCCTTCTTTGCGTCCGATGTCTGTGGCAACCGTGAATGTTTTTTTTTTGATAAGCAAACTTTTATTTTGCAAAAGAACACACATAAATGTACATACAACCGTCCAAAGGAACTGGCATCAAAATGACATCTCCTGGGTTCATAAACACTCAATAGCAAGACCTCCCACCCCCTCCCCGACCCCCTCACTCCCTCCACCCGCTTCAATACCCCTAGATTATCCCCCTAGCCACTTCCCCCATATTCTGCTAAACTTTTTGAGGCAACCCCGCGCCGAATACATCATGCGCTCCTGCGTCGCGCACCAGTCCACCCCCCTTCTCCATGTAGCGCATTTGGGTGGATCAGCCCGCTTCCAGGCGGCCGCGATGTCCCTTTTAGCCACCACCAGAGCAGTAGTTAGGAAGAATTTCTCATTACGGGTACCGTCCAGACAGTCCGTTATACCCAGCAGGGCCAATTTGGGATCATGGGGGACCTCCCACCCCAGTATCTCAGTTAGTTCAGTTTCAATCTTGCCCCAGTAGGCTCCCAGACGCGGGCAGGTCCACACCATGTGGAAGAAGTCCGCCGGGTCTGCCCTACAGCGCGCACATGAGGCATCTGGAGAAAGACCCGCACGGTAGAGGCGGTATGTAGGTAATAAAGCTGGATGAGCCGCAACCTGGCTGATGAGGTAATCGTCCTGGGTGCCATAAGGGCGTCCCTCCAATCAGCATCGTCCAATGGTCCCACCCAGGCCTCCCAGCGCAGCTTCATGTCGTCCCAGTCCGTCGGGGTGTTATTGACCAGGATCCGGTAAATACGTGAAATTCCCCCCTTCCCCAGAAACCCCAACATCACCTGAGCTTCGGGTGGGCTATGATCAGGGATCCTTGAATCCAGAGGTACATGAGATTGAATCGCTGGAGATATTTATAAAACTGCGAGGGGCACAACAAGAACCGAACCCGGAGCTCCTGGAAGGAGCACATGCGACTCCCCCGCCACACATCGCCTAAACAAGAAATCCCAAGGAGATCCCACGCTCGAAACCCTCCCAACCCCGTGACCTCCCGCAGCAAAGTGCCATGCCAGAGCGGTGTAACACGAGTAAGTTTCCCCGACCATCGGGTATGCCGGAGAGCGGCACGCCATACCAAGAAAGGGGCCCGTACAACGTCCGGGAGCGCCCGAGGAACCGTCGCCCCGTAGAGCATATTTTGAATGGAGGGGAACCCCAGCAGCTGTACCTCCAGCCTGTAGGCCCACCCGCCCGAAAACCAATCGTGGACCACCAGGAGCTGAGTTGCAAGATAGTACAAATAAAGGTTGCTCATGCTCAGACCTCCGTCATATGATGGAATCCGGCACCGGCTCAAGGCCAGACGGGCTCTACCGCCTCCCCAGAGGAACTTGGTCGCCATCTTATCCAAGTCCCGGAACCAAGGACGAGAAAAAGAGCAGGGCGTGTTCTGCATAATGTACAGGAACTTGGGAAGGATCATCATCTTGTAGAGTGCGATCCTCCCCAGCGGGTTCAATGGGAGCGATTGCCACCTCGCCAGGTCTGATCTGGCTTTATTGACCACGGGGGCCACATTGAGGGCCCAGCAGAGCTCGGGTAGAAGGGTGACCCAGATCCCCAGATACTTAAAAGAAAGTCTCCGGAGGGGAATATCGGACTGCCAGTCGAAGCAATCTCTAGCCGGATGCAGCGGAACCAAGACCGATTTCCTGGGGTTGAGAAGGAGACCCGATGCCTGACCAAACCGGCGAAGAATCTGACGAACAAGAGGACCGGAGATAGCTGGGTCTGAGAGGTAAAGGAGGACATCGTCCGCATACAGAGCTATTTTATCAGGAGCCATGCCCGGCCAGTCCCACCCACGAAGAGCAGGATCCGATCGGATCAGAACGGCCAGGGGTTCCATTGCCAAGGCGAAGAGAAGGGGCGAGAGCGGGCAACCCTGACGCGTCCCCCGCCCGATGAGAAACGGGCGGGATAGAGCCCCATTCACCAACACTCTGGCCCGTGGAGCCACGTACAAGACCCGGACCATGGCGCGAAATTGAGGACCGAACCCCATCCTCTCCAGTACCTCTTCAAGGTAGACCCACCCCACCGAGTCAAAGGCCTTCTCAAAGTCGACTAGCAACAGGGCCAGGTAAGGATCTTTCCTCGCCCCTGGTGAGCCATGGCGAGATGCAGGCACTGCAGGCAGTGCCGAGTCCCCCGGTTCGGCATGAAGCCACATTGGTCCGGATGGACCAGTGAAGTAAGGTGCGGGCGCAACCGTTGCGCCAGGATGGTAGCGTATATCTTAATTTCAGTATTAATGAGAGATATCGGCCGATAGTCCAAGTAGGACAGTGATGGGGGCTGCGTTTTGGGGAGAATGACTATCGTAGCCGTGTCCGTCTCCGAAGGGAACAAGCCTTTCTCTATCACCTCTGCAAAGAGGCCCAAAAGTTGCGGAGCGAGGGCTTCACGGTAGTGGGCATAATATTCCTGTGGGAAGCCATCCGGACCCGGAGTTTTCCCAGGAGCCAGATGGCTGATGGCTGCGTCGATTTCTTGCAGCGTAATGGGCGAGTCCAGGGTCTCACTGGCCTCTCGCCCCAAGCACTGCAGGCCCGCTCCAGCCGTTCCCATCAGCTCCTTCAGGGGGATCCCCGGTGCCCGAGCCCGGTACAGCGTGGAATAAAAATCGGCAAAGGACTGAGCCACCGCCACTGAGACAGTGTGAGTTTCGCCGGTAGGGCCCACAATGGCAGGGATAATCCTGTTTGCCCGGGGGTACATGGCCAGCCGGTGGAGAAGTGCACCGTTCTTATCCCCCCAGCCGTATACTCGAGCCACTGAGAAGTGCCATAGAGTCTTCGCTGCCTCCATGGAGTGCAGACGAATTTCCTCCCGCAGAAAGGCCAGCCGCCGCGCCCGTCCAGCATCACTCAGTGCCTCCTGGTCACGCTCAAGCTCCAAGGCCTGCGCTTCACACTCCGTAAGCTGCTGGAGGTGTCTTTTGCACTGTTGCTGTACAAGTCCCTTGGCCGCTCCCCTAATAGTCGCCTTACCAGCCTCCCAGAGGACGGCCGCGGAAGAAACAGAGCCCGCGTTGTGATGGTAGTAGCTAGAGATCTCATCTCCTACCGACTTCCGAAAGTCCTTATCCTGTAGGAACCAAGCGTTCAGGCGCCACACCGGGCGGGCGGAGAAGGGAGGCGGGCCGAGGGCCAGAAGCAGCGGAGAGTGGTCCGAGAGGCCCCTAGGAAGAATGCGGGCATCCTGAACCCCCACGCATTCGGTAGACGGGACAAAGAATAAATCAATCTGAGCATGCAAGTGGTGCGCCGCTGAGGTATGGGTGTATTGGCGGGCCTGCGGGTGCCAGACCCTCCACACATCACATAGGCCCTGGGCCTCAGCCCAGCCCGACAGCTGCTTCGCGCGCGCGGCTCTGGCAAGAGAGATCGGGCCCGTCGCATCCATGCGTGGCGTGTAGACAGCATTAAAATCCCCCCCCAGAATGAGCGCCCCCGCCGGGAGTGTTGGAAGTAAGGCTGCAGTGTAGGAGCGAACGGTTTGCAAAAGGGACGGCGCCGCATACAAGGATATAAGGGTAAGTGGCTGCCCCTCGAGAGTACCACATACGGCAACAGGGAGTCGAACTGCACCTGGGCTAGAACAAAGGGAAAAGTCCGCCTGAACAGGATAGCCACTCCCCGGGAACCCCTAGCAAAGCCTGAGTGCCACACCCTATCGTACCCGTAGTGGGCAAGGAAGGGACAGTTATTGCCAAGAAGATGGGTCTCCTGCAAGAGGAGGACATCAATCCCCATACGCTGCGCGTACTTAAGAACCGCCATGCGTTTGAAACGGTCCAAAAGGCCGTTGACATTCCACGACAAAATACGCATGGCGGCCCTAGGAATGATAGCGTCAGCCATAACCCCAAGCAGGGGCACCCAGTGCACGCGGAAGGGGAGCATCCTTAGAGCGCGCACCCAGCAGCGAAACCAGGGGGAATGCAGGCGCAAGGCCTCCCCAAAGGGAGAGACACCGGGAAAGCAGGTCAGCGGGCAGGTCAGGAACGCAACGATGCCATCGGACAACAACCTGGAGGAGGATATCTCCAGTCAACATAATCCTCTCTAGAAGAAGGAAACAACCCCAAAACAGCCCCAACCCCCCACCCCCCACCCTATACTTCGAAAACGGAAGCATCTGTCACCCTAACTCTAAAGAACAACTACCAAGTTAGAACGCACGGGCTTGAGCGCATAGTGGACCCCTCCACAGATCGGAGATTGACTAAATCCCCTGCCCTGGCCGAGAGCTATCCCTAAAGTGGGGCACGGAAGTCCAAACGCTGGCACTGGCCGCCTGGTAGATCCCTCCCAAGCCTCCCAACAAACCACCCCCAGCAAGAGAGAGTCAGATAACTGGACTGCGGGAGAGGTCCGAGGTGTCCATTGGCGCAGCAGGTGGAACCGCAGAGCCCAACCGCAGAGGGGATCCGGCCCGGCTTTCAGCAGCTGCGGGACCGGCAGGGGTATCCGAAGAGGCGACGAAGCTCCAGAGGCCCGCCGCGGCCGTCCCATGGAGCGCGTGGCCACCACCTCTCCCTCCGCGCTCCACCGGGGCACTGTGCGCCGCCGTCGACGGGTTTGTGATGGTCTGGACACTGCCTGTCCCCTGCGGCTCACCGACGGTGAGCCCTGTCCGGATCGATGCAGAGGATGTTCCTCCGTCAGCCAAGTCCAAGCTGCTCGAGGCGTATCAAAAAATATGGCTTTGTGCTGAAAGATGACCCGGAGACGGGCCGGGAACTGAAGTTGGTATTGGAGGCCCAGAGCCCGCATCTTCTGCTTCACCTCCGTGTAGGACCACCGCAGCTCCTGGACCTCCCGAGTGTAATCCGGGAAGATCATGATATTATGATTCTGGTATGTAAGAGTTTCAGCACGCCGGGCCTCGTGGAGAATAGCGTCCCTGTCTCTGAAATTAAGGATCTTGAGAATGAAGGGGCGGGGGGGTGCCCCCGGAGGCCTAGGAGCCAAGGAGCGGTGGGCCCTCTCCACCACAAACCAGGCCGACAGGCTGCCCGCAGGCATCCAGGATTTAAACCAGCGCTCCAAAAAGTCATCCGCCCGGCCTAACTCGGCCCCCTCCGGAAATCCTACCAGGCGGAGGTTGCTGCGCCGCGCCCGGTTTTCTGCATCCTCGGCCCGGCGATGCAGCTCCTTAGAGTGGGTGGTGAGCTCCCGTACTTGGTCCTGCAGCTGGCGGATATCATCCTCAGCAGTCGAGATTCTCGATTCGGCCTCAGAGATGCGGGTGGTGGCATTGCGCAAGTCTTGTCGGAGGAGGGCAACATCCACCTTGACCTCCCCGACCATACCCTCCAGGGAAGAGCGGGACGCGTTGATGGCCTGCAAGATGGCGGACAGATCTGTAGCAGGGGCCGATGCCGCCTCCCCGGTCGGGCCAGTCCCCCTCTCAGAGGTCGTAAATTGTTCAATCCTGGTTTGGGTGGCCGCAGGCGTCGGTCTAGAGGCCCTGTCCTTGCCCATGGTGACCCCCCTTCAGCCTGTGGGGGACGGCCGTACCCACCGATGGGCCCTGCAGCAGATCTCAGTGATCCCACCAGGACCAGGGAACTGGGCGGCAGGAGGGAGAACGTGCAGTCGGGGCCTCCACTCACCTGGGCAGTCTGTCGGCCCAAGCCCCGCAAATCACTTCCCGGGGCGCTGCCCGATATGGCAGCTGATCCGCCCCCAGGGACCACCGCCGATTCACGGCCCGTTGAAGTCTAGGATGGTACGCCGCCACCCGCCCCAGCCCACGGTCAGTGCCTCTGTGTGTAGTGGGGCCTCAGTGCCCACTCACTCCACACGGGTTTCCAAGCGTTGCAGGGCGGCCCCCGGGAGCACGGGCGGAGTGGGGAAATGGAACCAGCCCTCCTGACCGCCGGCCCGTGGCCCGATAAGTGGAGAGAACCTCATGCCATGCAGCGCCCCTCCATGGGCCGGGACCCGCACCCCCAGAAGGGCAGCTCCAGCGGAGGGGGGGGCGGCGGGCGAAGGAGCGCCGGTCCTCCCCAGGAGGCTCCTCAAGATCCCCCTCACAGCTCCAATGGCCCCGCCGCCTACCCCCGCCGCGCCGCACTCACCGGCAACCTCCTGGCATCAAGCCGCCCCCCGGGACCAGCTCCACGTCTTCACATTCCTCGGACACCCCAGGCAGGGTTAGCTCTCGCCTCGTGGGGGGGAAGGGGTGAAGGGCCCCCTGCGATCCCGGCAGCCGAGCGCCTCTTCCTCGTCTCCGAAGGCCCGGGGCCCAGACACCTCGTGGGCGCTGCGGGCTCTAGTGGCTGCCTTCCCCGGTCCCTGCTCCAGGCTCGCCGCGTCCGGGCCCGCTACGATGTCGCCCAGCGGTGCCCGGGGGAGAGCCGGATCTCACCAAACTGGGAACCAAGGATGCGGGTCTGCACCGTGCCCCAATGCGCCCGCTAAAGCTCGGCCAGGGCAGCTCAGGATGCAGGAGGCAGAAAGAAACGGGGCCAGGCGCCCGGACCCGCACCGCTAAGCGGCCATGATGGTCAGGCACCCCCTAGCGCTTCTGGCAACCGTGAATGTTAGCACACCAAGCACACCTATTGTTTCAGCATCCCTTTCTCCAGCTCTCTCTCCCCCAGCGCACCAGCCTGCAACGATCCTACCTGGTGCTTCTGTTGTTTCTCCATCTTTGATGGATTATTTCCCATTATTATTGGGTATTGAGACGCCAAATGCGTGGAGTTGAGGATAGAGATTGGACAAAATGTTATGGGCGTATGGGACCTTTGTACAGTCTGCGGTGGGGGATGGGAAGAAGGCAGTAGCTAATCAGGCTGCGCAATGGGGTCGTAATCCCATTTATATTGTGCAAGATGTTTGGGAAGTGATGAAAGATTATGAGGCTTTTATACAGCAGCATGCTCTTATACATATGTCCTCTACGTTGATTGGTCTTTGGCAGCAACATTTTGGGGATAATGCGCCACAAATGCCAGTGATATGGACCCAGGCCAAGTTTTTGGGAATATCACTACGTTGGTTGTCTACAGTGGCAGGTTGCATGAAAAGTGTCCTACCCCGGTGTCTCAGTTTACGATGCAAGACGTTCATCCTATATATCACCCAGAGATACCAGAGTTAACAGACCAGCATGGTAATGTTACTCGAGTGGGTGTAGTGGCCCATTTCCAAAAACAATAGGTTTATACTCCGTGGAAAAGAAGTGAGGTTTTATCCCTTAAGACTAATTTGCCAGATCCTAGGAAAAATCCTACTGCTTATTATTGACAACTGACTGAAGCTGCCTCTTCAACGATAATGACTCTTGCTGATATTGAAATGTTTTTGGTCCTCTTGTTCCGTTTGATATTTGGGGGCAGGTTCATACTCAAGATCATTATTATTATTATTATTATTATTTATTTTATAAAGCGCGATAGTCACCCGGAGGTATCCCAGCGCTGAGGAACCCTGAAATCACCAAGTCAGCAGAGCAAGAGACTGAGATAAGAGGATGGACGGGTGGAGGGTCAAGGAAAAGGGGGGGGAGGGGATGTACAGGTTAGGGAAAGAGATGGGTTTTTAACAGTTTCCTGAAATGCAGGTATTGAGGTTCAAGGCGTAGGTTACGGGGAAGTGAGTTCCAAAGGCGGGAGACTTGTACCGAGAAACGTCTTCCTCCTGTTCGGGTTTTCCTGAATCTAGGGATGTTGATAAGGTTTTCTGCATTGGAGCGGAGGGACCTAGAGTTTCTGTAGGGGGTGACAAAATTACTGAGAACAGGAGGACCTTGGTTCTGCAGTGTTTTATGAACGAGACATAGGGCTTTAAATTTGACTCTCTCCCTTATGGGGAGCCAGTGAAGGAGTTTAAGAGCGGGCTTAGCAGATGATCTGGCCGGGGTGTTAGTGATGATCCGGGCGGCCGTGTTCTGAATTGTCTGCAGTTTCGTAAGGGTCGCTTCGGGGGCACCCAGGTAAATCACATTACTATAGTCCAGCCTCGATACTATGAGACCTTGGACTAATAGTTTTTGGGATTTAGGGGGGAGAAGGGGCAGGACTTTCCTCAGAGATTTTAAGAGACCGAAGCAGGTCCCTGCCACTTTCTTAGCTTGTGAAGTGAAAGAGAGATCGGAATCGATCCACACACCCAGGCTTTTCACCTCTTTTTTGGGGTCAGGGGGCGGACCCAAACAAGCTGGCCAGCTGTCCAGGGGAAGTGAGGCTCCTTTAGGGCCAAGTATAAGGACCTCGGTTTTTGTCCCATTAAGTTTTAGGACTGATCTGTTCATCCAATGATGGACCTGCGTAAGGCAGTTGAAAAGATCAGCTTTCTGTTGCTTGGGATGGGACAAAGACACCACTAGTTGAGTGTCGTCGGCGTAGCTGACGACGCTCACTCCGAAAGGGATGATAACCTCCTCCAATGTGGACATATAGATATTGAATAACGTAGGGCTCAGGGAAGAGCCCTGAGGAACACCACATTGGAGGGGCATTTCGGAGGAGCGGGCGTTCTTTTCCCAGATCTGGTAAGACCGTTGGGCCAGGAAGGATGAGAGCCAGGATAGGGCTGTACCTTCCACTCCCACTCTGGCCAGTCTTTCGATGAGGAGTTGGTGGTCTACTGTATCGAACGCAGCACTAAGGTCGAGGAGGATCACTGCCACTGATCCTCCCCCATCCAATAGTGCTCTGGCCTCCTCTACAGCAGCCAGAAGGGCGATGTCCGTGCCCTGTCCTGGTCGGAAGCCCGTCTGGGAGCTTTTTAATTTGTTATTGGCCTCTATGAACTGCGAGAGTTTCTTGTTGACCAATTTTTCTGCGACCTTGCTCACTCCAGGCAGAAGAGAGATGGGCCTGTAGTTAGCTAGGTTCTCGGGATCAAGCGTAGGTTTCTTCAGCAGGGCTTTTACCACCGCCCTCTTCCAGCTTAAGGGTACAACTCCTTGTTGAAGTGAGGTATTGATCAGATGGGTAAGGGAAGGGATAATAGTGGGGGCTACCTCTTTAAGGATGCGGAGAGGAGCAGGGTCACTAGGGGAGCCGCTCTTCATGGAGTTGAAGGTATTTCTCACCTCGTCTACCGTGACCTGGCCCCACGTGGACAGACAGGTGGAGGTGTGTGGGAAAGCGATATTTTCCTCAGGACTGGAGGGGGGGATAGATTCCAGAATTAGTCTGATTTTATCGTGGAAGAAGTTGGCCAGTTGCTGGCATTTCTCCAGGTCGACTTCGGGATCGGAAGTGGGTCCTGGACCTTGTCCTTGGGGTTTAGACAGCTCTTTAAGGATGGCATACGCTTCCTTACTGGAGCATCCTGCTTTCTCTATTCTCTCCTGAAAAAACATGCTTTTGGTTTTATGAATAGCAGTTTTGTATGTCAGAAGAGAAATAGAGTAGGAGCTCTTGTTGGTTGCTGTTTTGTCGCGCCTCCAGGAGCGTTCGGTTTTTTTACACTCTTGACGCAGAACTTTAAGCTCAGGGGTGTACCATAAAGCGGATGGTATTCTTTTGGGTTGTTTCAAGGTGGTAGTTTTCGGAAGCAACGTATCCAGAGAGGAAGTGATCCAATCGCTGAATTGTTTGTCAGCTATATTGGGGTCAGAGGAGAGCGCAGGGGTGGACTCTACAAGAGAGTCAGCCCATATCTCAGGAGATAGTTTGCGCCATTGTCGGTCGGTAACTTGGGTTTTTGGGGTTGAATAAGTGGGAGTGGGGATTTCCCAAGAGAAGGGGACCAGAAAGTGGTCCGTCCAAGGTAGGGTCACCGGTGGGTCAGAGGTCATTGTTGCAATGTTGGTGAGGATCGGGTCCAATAGATGGCCCTTATCATGGGTGGGCTCATTGTTCACTAAACGAATATCTAGAGATGTTAAATCGTATATAATGTCCGATGCTGCTCGATCCGTGGGGTCCAGAAAATGGACGTTTAGGTCACCTAGTATGAGGAAGTTGGGGGTGGAAGAAGCTAGTTGTGAACTGAATTCGAATACAGCGTTGATGAAATTACCCGGGGGCCCTGGGGGGCGGTAAATTAGAAGCCCTGCGAGGGTGAGAGCTGGGGCGAGTTGGATGGAGAATTGGCCGCTCTCGCAATCCTCAATACCAGGGTTGGTCATGCGGCAGGTAAATTGTTCCCTGTGGATTATAGCTATCCCGCCTCCTCTCCCTTTAGGTCTATTAAGAGCTTGACAGGTATACCCGGTGGGGAGGGCCGTGACAATATCCGAGTCGGTATTGTCCGAGAGCCATGTTTCCGTTATGAATAGTAGGTCAAGCTCCTGGTTCTGAATCAGGAGGTTCAGTTCGGTGGCATGTTTGGGGAGGGAGCGACAATTAAGAAGTCCTAGTTTCAAGGAAAGGGTGGGTGATTTCGAGATGGGGGTCAGATTGCATTGTGGACAGGTCGTGAATGCCTTACCTGCAGTAAACGAGTGATGGCAGGCTAGGGTGTTCTTAGGTCGTAAGTCGTATACAGTATCCGCTGTATACGTTACTCGAGCTTGAGGGGTACCCAGCATAGTGGCGGGGCCTAGGGCCTTCTGGGCCCGGACGGGCCCAGACGGGCTTGCCTTTGGCGCGCCTTCGGCGCGCTGACGGCGCGCCCGCTGCGCCCGTCCGCTGCGCGTCCGGTAGTTGCACATCTAAATGTGTAGGACAAGGGCGGGTGGGCGTCGCCTTAAAGTGGGCGTGGCCTCTCTCCCTCGCCGAGAATGGCGGCTGAGAAGTTTGTTAGGTGCTTTGGCGTTGCAGCGAAGGGGTCGCTGTTTAGGTGATTTTGAGCCCGCTCCAGAGAAGTAGACGGGTGAGTGAGGTTTTATTAAAAAATACAGAGTATTTCGGCGAGTTTGTGACACATATAACAATTTTAAAAAATGAGTGGTTCGTCTCCCGGCTTCCGCCTCAGGAGCTTTCAAGGTTCTGATATTTTGTCGCGCTGAAGGCAGCGTTTAAGTACCGTGGGCGGCGGGTGGGCGTCGCCTTAAAGTGGGCGTGGCCTCTCTCCCTCGCCGAGAATGGCGGCCGAGAAGTTTGTTAGGTGCTTTGGCGTTGCAGCGAAGGGGTCGCTGTTTAGGTGATTTTGAGCCCGCTCCAGAGAAGTAGACGGGTGAGTGAGGTATTATTAAAAAAATACAGAGTATTTCGGCGAGTTTGTGACACATATAACAATTTTAAAAAATGAGTGGTTCGTCTCCCGGCTTCCGCCTCAGGAGCTTTCAAGGTTCTGATATTTTGTCGCGCTGAAGGCAGCGTTTAAGTACCGTGGGCGGCGGGTGGGCGTCGCCTTAAAGTGGGCGTGGCCTCTCTCCCTCGCCGAGAATGGCGGCCGAGAAGTTTGTTAGGTGCTTTGGCGTTGCAGCGAAGGGGTCGCTGTTTAGGTGATTTTGAGCCCGCTCCAGAGAAGTAGACGGGTGAGTGAGGTTTTATTAAAAAATACAGAGTATTTCGGCGAGTTTGTGACACATATAACAATTTTAAAAAATGAGTGGTTCGTCTCCCGGCTTCCGCCTCAGGAGCTTTCAAGGTTCTGATATTTTGTCGCGCTGAAGGCAGCGTTTAAGTACCGTGGGCGGCGGGTGGGCGTCGCCTTAAAGTGGGCGTGGCCTCTCTCCCTCGCCGAGAATGGCGGCCGAGAAGTTTGTTAGGTGCTTTGGCGTTGCAGCGAAGGGGTCGCTGTTTAGGTGATTTTGAGCCCGCTCCAGAGAAGTAGACGGGTGAGTGAGGTATTATTAAAAAAATACAGAGTATTTCGGCGAGTTTGTGACACATATAACAATTTTAAAAAATGAGTGGTTCGTCTCCCGGCTTCCGCCTCAGGAGCTTTCAAGGTTCTGATATTTTGTCGCGCTGAAGGCAGCGTTTAAGTACCGTGGGCGGCGGGTGGGCGTCGCCTTAAAGTGGGCGTGGCCTCTCTCCCTCGCCGAGAATGGCGGCCGAGAAGTCCGCCAGGTGCTTTGGCGTTGCAGCGAAGGGGTCGCTGTTTAGGTGATTTTGAGCCCGCTCCAGAGAAGTAGACGGGTGAGTGAGGTTTTATTAAAAAAAAAAAAAATACAGAGTATTTCGGCGAGTTTGTGACACATATAACAATTTTAAAAAATGAGTGGTTCGTCTCCCGGCTTCCGCCTCAGGAGCTTTCATGTTGCGGAGATCATGTTGCGGAGTTTGGTAGTACAAGAGATCAAATAAAAGCATGAGATTAGGAAAGAAAGCCAGGTGATAAGCTTCGTGCAGATACTTGCTTTGCCAGGTCGTATGATTACATATCTGTATTCTCTTATTCCGCTGAGGATAGTAGATTGTGACAAGTTGACGACTTGTCGACAAAAGAAAGACGAGAGCGTGTCAGATTTTTTCACTCGGTTTGAGGATACATTTTTGGATTAGATTGGGCAGGATCTGTCTATTAAGGGAGGTGTTTGTTTTTTTTGTCAACAGGTTTGTTTCTAATTTACTTCCCGAAATTGTGACTCCTTTACAGGCTTCTGAAAGTACCTGGTCCACCTCTTACCCTTCTGTTATTTTGAATATGGCTCAATATTATGAGCTTCGGGACCAAGAGGAGAAAGAGAGGATAGCGAAAAAGCATAAGGATTTGAAGACAAAAGTGTTGTTGCAACAGGCCTCTAGAGGGAATGGTAGAGTATGTGGTGGCCCTGCCAGACAGCTCTCACGTACAAGTAGGCAGCCACATACAACGCCTTTGGGGCCGAATCAGTGTGTATATTGTAAGGAAGAGGGCCATTGGCGTGTACGAGTGTCCCGTGCTTCTGCAGAAGGTGGCAGTTCTGGGAGATCAAGGCCCTCGGGTCGAGGGATGGATCGGGCTCAGGCTGCTGCAGTCTCACAGGGGCATTCCGATAATATTTACTTCGATGACCTCATGATGTATTATCATTAGGGCTCCCGGTTTTATGGTATTTATTCTTTTGCCATTTCCGTCTGTATTTATCCATATTTATTTTTTGGGCACTTTTTCTGTATTTATCCACATTTATTTTTGCCACAAGTAAAAGACGACGCTACAGCTAGTATTTTTCCACATTTTTTTAAATTAACAATGCATACATGCGCTCACTTAAACTAGTGATTTGTTGTGGCTTTAGCAGTGCTATAAATGGTCCGGTACTGAGTAATTTCAAAAGGAGAGTACCTGTGCTTCTCAGTTCTGCTATAAAAACACTTTAGGATAGAGTACAAGCACTTATCAGGAGTAAACATGTGCCAGCGCTTCTGTATTTCCATCTAAAGCCAGCTAGAAATCTGCCTTCAAGTGAATTAGTTCATTTCACATTTTTAAGCATTTTTCCCTTACCTAGCAAAAATTACCTCCTACAACAACTGTTTCTTCTTTTCCTGTATTGAAACTAGCCCTCCATAGGAAACGGGAAGAAGTGGTACAACCTCATGTTACCAACCTACTTAAACCTGCGCTTGCCTTTACTATTTCTTGTTGCTAAGCCTACAAACCCTTCACTGGATCCATAAAATCTTTCAGGGATGAGAAGTTGGCCAACTGTATGTCCAGGCCACAATCACACAACACATCCTGGGATGCTCTGCTAATTACAAGGTGACTGATGGAAAATAAGAGACTAGAAACACCGTTTTTAAAGATAAATGTTGAGTCCTTATAAAAAGGTACAAAAAAAGATGTTCAGCCAAAATAGGAAGTTTACTGAGACCAGGAAATAAACATGCTTCCACCCACCCTTCTTCTCTTTTCCGACTTGTCAGATCTGCTTTGACTAATGCCAGGCGCGCAACACCCATTGGACTCACAGGGCTTCAGCACCCCCCCCCCCCCGTCGTGTGTGGCAGCCCGGGATGAGACACCTTCCCGGGCAAAAAAGCAGCCGCACCCGAGCACTTCACAGGTCTTTAAAAGACCATTTGCATGTTAATGAGGCTTCGCTGTTGTTTCACCCCTTCTAAGAACCCCTGCAGCTCCACTCTGCCTATTGCTTAAAGTTCAGCCCCCCCCGAAATTTTTGCTCAGCCCCCCCCGAAATTTGTCTCTAGTTGCGCCTCTGACTAATGCTAACAATTTTACCAAAGGTAGGCCATTGCAAGATTTTTGTGACCGCCTGAACCATTCCTTTTATGCTCCTGTTCGAAGAGCTGGGCTTGACCTCTTTAACAGATTCAACCTATGGCTTCCTCAATAGCAGTACGATTATTTGGAGGAAACGGTGGGCCTTAAGTATTGCCTCAAAAACACCTAAATCAGCAGGGCAGACATTTGTGATTGTGCGGTTGCTATTGCGTAGTTCCCATGATGATTGTGCCTGCTTTAGGAGCAGTCCCGTGGACAAGACTCTCTGACAGTCTGCTTTAAGCGCAGGCCTGCGTGTTGTTTCCTGTGTCTGTTTTTAAAGCGGGCCTGTGTGCGTGGTTCCCTGTCTGTGCCCGGGGTCTGCCCCCTCGGAGGGCCCTCCTTTGTCCTTGATCTCTGTGTGCAGGAGTGACGGCGGCGGTAGTATTATTTTTTTAGCGACCCTGGAATGATGAAAGACTGAGTTGACCCCGCTGGGGTGCAAAAGTTTATCCTGCAGGCTACATCCAGTGTTGTGCCCCATAATAGCACCTTTCTTCTGTCTCCTCCTCCTAACTTTAGACGCCTGGTGCTGAGCGTGAATCAGATGCACAGCTATGTCGGTCCGAAGCTCTCACGCTGCCACGTGAAATGTATGGGGTGAAAGAACAATAAAGCCTCGTTAACAAGTAAATGGTCTTTCAAAAGACCTGTGAAGTACTTGGGTGCGGCTGCGTGCGCGCCTGGGAAGGAATTTCCAGCAGTAGGAAGGGGGCGTGGCTGGATTCGAGCACGGCAGTGTGGCAACATTTTTCAGTATTTTGCCGTTTCTAAATATAAATACAGACAAAGGAAATATAGATTTCCGTCTGTATTTATATGTAGAAATCCGTAAAAACGGAAAACCGGGAGCCCTAATTATCATGTTGATTATGATATGGATGAGGCGACAGGAATGTCTTATAGCTAGGACAGCCTGGGACAGAGTGAGGGACCAGTTCTGATACCTGTAGACCAGCGTGGTCCTTATGTAACAGCAGAATTCAAGGTTCAATTAAGGAATTTTTGGTAAAGACAGGTGGGACAAAAAGTTCTGTTTCTCTAAATATGGTCCCTGGGGCAGCTCTGTCTGGCCATAATAATGTTTTGGTAGGTTTTTCAGGTGCACCAGTTGTGATCCAAATTTCCAGACACCTTGCATTGACTATAGGTTCTTTCACTGTGGATTTTCCGTTTTTGCTGACATCGAATTGTGGTGAAAATTTGATGGGTTTCGACTTGTTGAAGAAATTGCATGCTACTATTTACTGTTTCCCTGAAGGTGTTTATATGACGGTGGGCTCAAATGTGAGTATTAGACAGTGTCTGTCTCTCCCTCCTCCTGCTGAACTTGCTGACATAGCATTCACTTTACGGGCGACCGGTGATAGAGATGTGGGACTGCTGCATATTCCGCCGGTTTTGATTCAGGTTAAAGATAATGCTGTTTTGCCTCATATTCCTCAGTATAAAATACCTCAGGCAGGAGAACGGTCCCTTTTACAAATTATTCAGGATTTGATCAAGAAAGGACTAGTTGAGGAGACGTCTGCAAAGACATCTGCAAATATTTGTAATAGTTCCATTCTCCCGATTCTTAAACGGACACCCTCAGGTTCCCCTGATGATCATGAAGAAGTTTACCGTTTTGTGATTGACTTGTGCAAAGTTAATAAAATAGTGGTTCCTCTATTTCCAGTGGTTCCTCTATTTCCAATTCCTATACTTTTGACAATGATTCCTTCCACTGCTAAATTCTTTTCTGTTATTGATTTAAAAACACGTTTTCCAGTATTACTATCCATCTAGATAGCAGATCTCTCTATGGGGTTCACCCTAGCTGGACGGAGCTTTAAGTTCTGTCGAGCTCCTCAGGGCTATACAGAGAGTCCGAGCATCTAAAGCCAGGCATTACAAAGTCAGTTGTGTTCCCTTTTGCTCCCTGCAGTTAATGTATTGGTGCAGTATGTTGATAACCTCCTTATTGCTTCTGATACAGAGCAGGGTTGTAAAGATAGTTAAATTATTGTTCCATTTGGCTCAACATGGACATAAAGTTTCCCTTACTAAATTTCCATATTGTCGACAGGAGGTCACCTATTAAGGTCACCTACTATTGAAGGAGGGTAAGAGGTTCACCTCTGACCGCGTCAGTACCATTGATAAAATGCCCATTCCACGCACTTAGAAAGATGTGCGTGCTTTTATAGGTATAACTTCCTACTGTCAGCATCGGATACATAATTATTCCCTACTAATCAAGCCATTGCTTGCAGTAACAACTAAAGAAGTGCATGAGCCTTTGCCTTGGACGTCTGAATGTTAGCAGTCTTTTGAGCAATTGTATATAAAAAAAGATTTATGAGGGGAAGATGGCGGAGTGAGTACGTGCAGAGGAGGACGCCGCTGCTGACCTCCGTAAACCTAGCCTCCCATCTGGCGCCCCTCACGCCGTTCTGGTCTTCTTTTGCGATGTGGATGCAGTGGAAATGCAGTGGAACTGAAAACGGATATTAAAATGTAAAAACTCACAGAGCCGTTTTGCATGCGTTTTGAAGCTCGAAGGTTGAAAGCAAGCAGGAGGCGGGAGCCGCGGATGAGGACGGCGCATCTGATAAGCGCAGTATAGCTGACTGGAAAACTCAGAGAACTCCTCGATGTGGTGAGTGTGCTCAGTGGCTGCCCGTAACAGCTTCCAGGTGAGCAGAGCGGCGCACTGGAGTCACACAGGGCTTCCTCTCCAGCAGGCAGCGGCTGCAGTACTCGGCTCTGGCGTTAAGCTGTATGTTTCTGGCACCAGGAATGGTATGGCTCCGCAGCGTACTGCCGCAGCTAAAGGATGTGGACGTGGTACACCTGTGGTAAATGTCACGGGCGAAGCAGGAGCTGCAGGATCTTTGACAATAAAGTCAGCTTTTGGTGAGAGAAATTTAAATAGTGATTCAGACACTTGTGACAGGCCTGGGGGCTCTGGGATAACAGCGGAGGCAGATACCCGACCTCAGTTGGGAAGACCAATATTGCGCCTGCTGCGGTCGGGCAGAGCTGGTGGGCTCCTTAGGTCCTGTGGTTCTGAAACAATTATTCCAGGGCTGGAGATGGCTGATGCTCTGGTGAAGGCGATCCATCGGGGGCGTGGTGCGAGGAGTTATGATTCAGCCGGTTCTGCTCCTAATACTGAAGTCTTAGCTCTCAATCAGCAGGGGGACGGCCAGGGGAATGGTCTCCTGGATGTGAATGGTGTTAGTAGTGGAGATGAAGAAACCCACATTAATACGTTGGGAGATGGTGAAGGGGAAGGAGAGAGTCATACTGTGCGCATACAGCCAGGCGGGAACAAACACGGTGACAGTAGTCCTTATGGACCGGTATCAGCGCCAGTGGCTCCAGCGGCTGTACTATCAGCTTCATTAATATATCCTCTCTTATTGCACAGTGATGTGGATACTCACTCCCAAGCTTATCAGACTATCGGTCCAGAACTTCAAGCACAGCTGTTTGTACAGTCATCGCTGTGCAGTGACAATTCTAAAGTAATGCTTTTCGCCGACTCTCCTTAAACCCAAGTGGCTAATACTGTTTTGGCAATTGAAGAGGGCATACGGGCAGAAGTTATGGCCTTGAACATAAGTAGCCGGTGAGAATGGGGGGTTCACGGAGGCCGAGACTGCTAATGTCGTTGACCCTGTCAATGCCGCATCGGTACCAGAAGCAGTAAAAGAACATTCCCCCATCGGGGGGAGGGGCCTGAAAGCGAAAGGCACAAAAGGTACTAGAGGAGCTAAGGGAGGAAAGGGGCGAGGCAGCTCAAAGGCGCCACTATCTGCAGCAACTGGGCGACTTAAGGATATGGTCTCGAGTGGCACAAAATCTGATTCCGGCTATAGCCCCCTGCGTAAGTGGGTGGCATCAAAAGATGAGGTCAAGACCATCATTTCACGTCTCTCCAACATTGGCAACATGGAGGCTGCCACATCCAGCACCCCTATGGCATCGGGGGGCTCACCACCACTAGTGCAGTCGACCAGTCCTAAAGGGGACAGGGGCAATAACTCTGAGGTATGTGGGCCAGAGCCCGCTCTGACAGAACATGTGGCAACTAGAAATCTTGCGGAGGGCCCACCGGCCGAACCCATGATTCCACTTGAGCAGGAGGTGTCTTTTTTGTCTACAATCATGCAAGCTCTTTCCATTCAGAGAGCCGAGGCACAGGAATACTACCTCCAAGCTAAAGGGGACAGCCAGGAGATTAAAAAGGCGATAGAAGAAGTTACCACTAAGGTTGCCGTATTGACATCAGATGTTGCGGAGCTACAAGAACGGGTGGCAGGGTTTGAAGAAGCTAATATTTCCACTACCAGATGTGCCAAATCTTGCGAGAGTCAGATGGTGTTTCTACAATTCAAAATTGAAGATCTTGAAAATCGCCATAGGCGAAATAACTTACACATATTTGGTATCCCGGAGGGGAAAGAAGGCTCTGATCCACGAGCTTATGTTATTAATTTGCTGCAGCAGGCGTTTTCACAATTGGCGGATTCGGACATGGACTCGCATTTTCAACGAGCACATCGATTACCGTTTAATATGAGACAAAATAATCAAGCTGGCTCGCCCCGTCCACGCCCCTATTTTGGTGTTTTTTGGCAATTTTTTACTGCGCCAAGCAATTTATATAAAAGCTCGTCCATCTACCCCAATTAAAATAGACTCTATAACCCTATTTGTGCAAGCTGATTCATGTAAATCAACAATGGACAAGCAGTGGAAACTTCGACAGCTGATTGATCCCTTGAAAGTAGTTTGTTCCCAAGTGTTTCTGCAGGATCCGCCCCGGCTGAAGATATTCCGAAATGGACAAACTTATTTTTTTGAGGATGAAGAAAAAGAAAAACAAGTTCTTTCAGCATGGCAATCTGAGCATAATGGATAGAAAATAGAGAGTGGGGTAGATTTATTTTAAAATATCTTCTGAAACGAACTAGGGGTGGTTTTTTCTCTTTTTACTTTGCCTTCTGTTTCTTTTCTCTCCCCTTTTAGGTTTTTTTCTTTTTCTTCTTCATGGCCTCTTATGTAGATGATATAGCCCTGTATACATCTTTTGTGTTCAGGGTTAATATTCATGATGTATCCCCATGCTGAATCTTTAGGCTATATACTGTTGGGTGTTATGGGGGGTAGAGGGAGGCTGGGCACGGGGGGTGGCTCGTTCTCCGTTGACTGTCATCTATCGACAGTCGAATAAAGGGGATGATTTCCTTCTGTAGGTACTTGCGGGGGGCTGGATGAGACGATGTCCTGAGTATGATCGGATTACTGATGATAGGCGTACTGAGGGTGGGTGGGGGTGGGTGGGGTTTAAAGAGCCAAGTAATAATGGGAAATGTGGGTTTTGTATACAATGTATTTGAATTAGAGAGAAGGTTGGAGAGGGCTGAAATTAAATTAGGAAATGTCTGAGATGAAGTATATGTGTTGGAATGTTGCGGTACTGAATCAAGTTAGGAAACGGCGTCTAATTTGGGAGGAACTATGCGCATTTAAACCACACTTACTTGGGTTAACTGAGACTCATCTTGCATTTAAGGATAGGTCATTGTTACGTCAACTTGGGTATGATACAGTAGTGTGTACATTGCAAACAGTTTCAATACGGGGGGAAGCTATAATAAAATCTAAGAATGCAGTGGGCACTGTATTGCGAACATTAGCTGATACCAAGGGTAGGTGGGAGATTTCTCAGTTATTGATTAAGGGGCACAAGGTTACGATGTGTGTAGTTTATGGACCGAACACTGATTGTGCTGAAGTTTTCGATGATTTAAGTTTTGAATTCATTGGTTGGTCTGGGGATTTGATTGTGATGGGGGACTTTAACTGTATCATGTACACTACGATGGATACTACTAATAGCAAAGCCCGGGGTAGAATGACTAAGAATAGGGCTGCTCTATTATCATTATTACATATACATCAACTAGATGATGCTTGGAGGGTACTTTACCCAACACTTCCAGGGTATACATTTTACTCTTACCCTCACAAGCAGTACTCCCGTTTTGATATGATTTTTGTCAAACGGGCTCTGTTGGAATATGCTTGTATAAAAAATTACATCCGACCACAACCCAGTTATTTTATCACTACAGAAACAATTGGGTATTAGAAAGGAACCCTGTGCTTTTTCATTTCCCAGGCACCTACTTTGTAACCCTGAATATTTTAATCACACTAGAGGGATATTAAAAGAATATCTCACTAACAATCTGGGACCTGCTAGTATTTCAACAGTTTGGGATTGTATGAAAGCTTATATCAGGGGGATGACTTTACAGTTTGTTGTGGCACAAAACAGGTAAGAAGCTGTAGTGGTATAGCTGGATCGTCAGAAATATTTAGACTTGGAACGCCAGCATGCTAGGGCAATTTATGTAAGGGATCCAACATCACAGGCAATATACCTTCGGCTCTTAAAGGTTAGGTCTAAATTTAACAGAGGATTAGCGGAGAAGATAGTTACTAGTTACCACAAATACAAAAATTTCAGTATGAATATGGAGAAAGGGTGGGGCGGGTACTAGGAACTCAAATTGCTGATCAAAAGGCTCGATCTAATATCAAATTAATCAAAAGGGAGGGCGGCTTGCCTTTTACACAACCACATGATATTGTGGAACAGTTCAGACTATTCTACGCTAAGCTGTACTCCCAATCAGATTGTGAGCCATTCAATAAACACGCTTGTTTGAATATCTACAGGAGACTTTAGAATTACAAAAGGATATAGAACTACTTGAGGTTGAGGAGGACATAAAATCTCGGCCTGTGGTCAAAGCTGTCGGGGAGGACACTATACCGTTAGAATCCTATAACATTTTTTGCGACTTATTAGTGCCGGTTTTGGTGAAGCTTTGTACTGACATTACTAATGAGGTCGAGCCTCCTGACTCATGGAATGTTACTAATATCATCGTATTCCCTAAAAAGCCAAGTGACGACAGAGGCTCATATCGGCCAATATCGTTAATTAATATCTCTGCACCAACATATCAGAGGCAAGGGCATCATCTGCCAACTCCACATAATATACCACCCCCCGGGCGACAATCTGAAGTTCATTGATGAACTAATGGAAGTCATTACAGCCAACGCCAACTCACAAGTGCTGCAGATCTTTCTGGGAGACTTCAACCTCCATTGGAACAATTCTGGCGATCATGATGTAAGCGGTCTCAAATCCTTTCTGGCAGACCAGGAGCTGTCCCAATTCTGTGACAGCCCAACACACAACAAGGGGGAGACATTAGATCTCATCATAGCAAAAAAACATACTATATCACTAGAATCCATCCTCCCATGTGACTGGACTGATCATTACAGCATCTTCTTCGCCATCAACAGTAAGGTAACTCCAAAACGATGCCAACCTACTAAAACAAAACAATGGAAAAGGAATATCCAAAACATCAATCCCAACGCCCTGATATCCCAATGCAATTCAGCCCTGACCCCTTCAGCAGACATGGCTGACGTCCATGATCTCACAGACTTCTACAAAGTCACTATGCTTGAAATCCTTGATACCACAGCGCCCCTCCAAGAGAAAAATATCTCCTCCAAAATCTCCAAACCATGGTTCAACGAGAATCTAAACTCGGACCGGCGCAAGTTAAGACTAGCTGAGCGAGCTTGGAAATCAGCACCTTCCACTGATCATCTATACGAACTTAGGGTATTGAGAAACAATTACAACAGAAAAATCTTAAAAGCTAAAGCAGATTTCTTCAAAACACAGCTGAACAAAGCCATTAACCGACCCAAAAAGCTATTCGAAATCGTAAAACAACAATCGCTTAACTCTACAAATGTAGTGGAGCTAAGCAACTCAGCTACTCCGAGCTGCGACGAACTTGCCAAATTCTTCCTAGAACAGACTAGAGTCATTGAAAATGACATTCAATCCAAGAAGGTTCCCCAACAATCTACTGACCAAGAATCTACTCTTTACTCACAGATCAAGGACCTCTTTAGCTTTCCTATCGATGCTCCAAAAAACAATGCCTACTGGCACTCCTTCTCACCCATCCCTGAACACGAAATCTATAGCACCCTGCTAGCGATCAACCCTGCCAATCATTTATCCGATCCGCTACCACCATCTGTATTCAAAATGATAAAGACCTCTATTCTACCACTATGGGCAAAAATGGGCAAAAATTGTTAACGCCTCTCTGAGGCAAGGTTCCTTACCTGACTGCCTTAAAATAGGGCAGGTAGCGCCTATACTAAAGAAAGTCAACTCCCTCTCCACAGATCTCAACAACTACCGCCCTATATCCACCATCCCCACTCTGGCGAAGTTATTGGAAAAATGTGTTCAAATTCAACTTTGCAAACACATCGAGAACTTCAACCTCCTAAATAAACACCAATCCGGCTTCTGGCAAGGCCACAGTACTGAATCAGCACTCACTCATATAATGGATGACATCTTAAAAATGTTAGATCATAACGAATCGTGCTTACTGATACTCCTTGATCTACCTTCCGCTTTCGACACAGTTAAACACGACAATCTACTGGCCCTTCTTGAACGAAGGATGGGCCTTACCGGTCCAGTGTTACAATGGTTCACCTCCTTCCTAAGTAAGAGAACCCAAAGAATCAAGATGAAGCAATCACTCTCTCAGCCATCCATGGTCACCCTAGGAGTCCCACAGGGATCAGCACTATCACCAATCCTTTTTAATCTACTCATGGAACCCTTTGCCAATGCGCTGAACTCCGCAAACATTCTATATCACCTATACGCAGACGACACTCAAATATATATATAAATCTCCTAACCAGATGACCTCATTTCCCTCAACGCCATTCTACATAATACCCAAAACTGGCTCAATGGCAACCACCTCATGCTCAATACCAAGAAAACTGAGTTCCTCCTCATCTCCCCCCCCAATCACACACCCAAGATAGACTTATGGCTGAAGCATCTAACTTCCTTTGATTGCGCCCCACACTTCATTGACTCCGCAAAATCCTTGGGAGTTACCTATGACAAACATTTAAATATGCAGGCACAAATCTACAATGCCACCAAGGGAGCCAATTTTCAGCTGAGTATCTTAAGGAAACTTAAACCCTTCCTCCCACAGACTGATCTAAAAATGTCGGTTCAAGTGCTAGTACTTCCAAGACTGGACTATGGAAGCACCACGCTTTGCGGTCTTCTAAAATACAAGCTAGCACCGATCAGGGCATCGCTTAACGCTGCGGCCAGGCTGGTCTCCGGAACAAAAAGAAATAACCACATCACACCGGCCCTGAAGGCTCTGAACTGGCTGCCTTACAAGTCGAGAATACAACTAAAGATCGCCTGCATGACACATAAAGCCCTAAATAGCAACACCCCCAGCTATCTAGCGCAAAAGCTAGAGCGGTCGGGAGGTTGCAGACATACACGAAGCGCAAGCTCACTACCACTAAAACCTTAATCCTTCCACAAAAAGAGAACTGGGTGCAGAGCTTTCTCAGGTATCGCACCGAAGATCTGGAACAACCTTCCACCAGATATACGTAGAATCCCCTCTTTTACCACCTTCAAAAAAGAAGCAAAACTGTTTCTAATGAACAAATTAACATCCTAAATATTTAACACCTTGTTGCCTATTTGCCACCAATTATATCCAAACACCAATGTCTACCTCTTTTGTATTACATGTGATTTCCGACTGTATGTATAACTTGTGAGAATTATGTACTGTAAAGCGCTCTGATACCCCCGTGGGTCATGTTCACGCTATATAAAACTTTATAAATACATAAATAAATAAATAAATGTTAAAGTCTCCTCAAAGATTTTGGCTACACGTCTCGCTCCTATAATTCACAAACTAGTATCAGAGCAACAGCACAGCTTTGTCCCTGGGCGAGATACACCGGCTCATATTAGTACGACATAAGAGCCTTTGACGTCTCTGGTAAATTTGATAAACAGGTAGGGATAATTATGTTAGATGAGGAAAAGGCATTTGATAGAGTGGCGTGGGATGCCCTCTGGATGGTTATAGACACATGTGGACTCGGCTCTCAGTTTATTTTTGCGGTGCAGAAGCTCTATAGGAAGCCGGTGGCAGCTGAATGGTATCACATCCGCACGGTTCACTGTCCAACTGGGTACTAGGCAGGGGTGCCTTTTGTCGCCCTTACTGTTTGCTCTGTATATAGAGCAGTTTATCAGACACCTTCAACAGGATAGAGGGATTCCCCCAGTCTGTCTAAATGGCGTGGAATTAAAAGTTACTGCATATGCAGACGATGCGGCAGTTTTTTCCGCTAATCCCGGTAAAGCTATTGATAATATTATAGTACAAGCTGGAAAATTTGTTTTATTTTCGGGTTATAAGTTGAATGCAGCCAAGACACAAATAATTCAATCTGAAAATATATCACCCCTATTAGGGGTCACACAAACAGCTATATACCTTGGTGTCTGTCTTAGTAGCAAAGTTAGTGATATTTTATCTTTGAATTATGAGCCTCTACTCAAAACAATTATGGCTAAGTTGCGTAGTTGGCATCGGCTCCCGATTAGTATTTATGGAAGGTGCAACATAATTAGAATGAATGTATCACCAAACTTTTGTATCTATTCTGTGCAATACCTCTGGGGGGTTTATCAGGTTTTTTTCAAGCGGCTAGATAGTGCCATAGGTAGTTTCATTTGGGGTATATACGCGCTAGAAGGGCTCTCCAGTATATGACGGTACCATATATACAGGGGGGGCTCAAGCTCCCAGATTTCAAGCATTACTATTAAGCTTCGTTTCTCATACGGATCAGGAGTTTGTTATCTGGGGCTGAAGCGGAGTTGTGGTGTGCTTTCTATCAGTTAGCCTGTGGTACAACGACCGGGTTTCTGTTATATAAGACTTCTGACCCGAATTATTTCAAACAAGTTAAATTTAGGATGATTAAAGATGTTAGCAAGGTCTGGCGGGATATATGCAAACAATATTTATTGCCTCATGTACATCAGCATACGCTGATATGGGATAATCCTATGTTCCCCGACATATTTCCCGATATAATTGGGAAGGGTTGGAAACGTAATGGCATAAATCAGATTGGGCAACTGTATGATAAATGTGGGTTCCGGTGTTTTAGCTCAGAGTTTGGATTAGGGCAGAATATTTTTTTAAAATATTTACAAATCAGGGATTAACTAGTCAGAGGCCAGAGGCTATTAGTATTGCCAATTTCATCAGAAATAATATTAGGAATATATAAGAGTTCTGGCCGGGGTGCAATTAGTATGGCTTATCAGAAATTTTAGTGGCTGCTAATGATGACAGTTTGCATATAGCTAACAAACTAAGTCGGATGCTTAGGGCTGAAGTAACGGCTGAGGAAATACAGGAATCAATGGAGGTACTGGATAGGGCAGTAACCTCTGTTAATTTGAAATTACAGCAGCATTGTACAATTTATATGTTATATTACACACCAACGATTATTTCCAAGTGGGCAGGAGCCCGATATTCGGCCAAGTCATACTGCCCGAAATGCCAATTATATGCAGCTGATTTAAGGCATATGTTTGTTGACTGCCCTGGGCTAAATAGATTTTGGGCTGGAGTTTCTAAAATTCTCACTCCTGTTTTGGGCCCAAACTATCGGCTCATTGAGAAGGAAATATTTTAGGGGATCAAACGTGATGGTGTTAGTCTTGAGTACTTGTTAGCAACTATTATCTTAGTTTGTGCTCGTTTGTGCATTGCCAGCGTTTGGATGAATAATGCTGGCCCAAGTATTGGCGAAATGTGGTCTTTACTTAGACAAGTATAAGATATGGAGGCTGCTTTGGCAAAGGCCAGAGGGCCTCGATCTTGGTTAAAGTTTAATGGGATGTAGGCTACTATACAATGGGACTAATTAGGCATTGTCACTTTAGCACATTTGAATCTGTTAGTATATTATGACTCTCTCTCTTCCTCTGGTATAGACTTTTTCACATATATTTCAATCGACCTGCTCATTGAATCAATTAAATTGTAGAGTTAGGAAAGTATTGATTTTTCTTGAATTTTGAATAATGTAATTGTATTTGTGGTTAATGAACGAATAATTTGTACATAACTGATGTTTTATTCATATACTTCTTTTTTTCTTTTTTTTCCCCTTGTACTATATCGTGTAGTATTCATGCCTCCAAAAAAAAAAATTGAGCTATTGTAAACTGTGCTTCGCTCGGCTCCAGTACTTGGCACCCCTAATTACAATAAACTGCTTGTGTTGTACATTCATGAGATGGCTGGTTGTGCGCTCTCTGTCCTAACACACAAATTTGGAGATAAGCAACGGCCGTGTGCTTATTTTTCTGCTGTACTTGATCCAGTCTTGAGAGCCCTCCCGAGTTGTCTAAGAGCGGTCGCAGCCACTTCGATCAGACAATAAGCTGGACTCATGCTTGATACTGACCTCATAGTCATGGTACCCCATGCTGTGGAGACACTTCTGAATAAGACAAAGACACAGCACCTCATCAGTGCACGTCTTACTGGCTATGAATTGACATCGTTTGCTAAACATATTACGATCAAAATATGTGCTACTCTGAATCCAGCCACGTTACTACTCCTCCCTTCCGAATGTGATGACGTTAGCAAGCATGATTGTATCTTCCAGATGGAAGAAGAGACAAAAGGACACGTAGACTTGACTGACGTTCCCTTATCTGACCCACAAGTGGAACTATATGTTGATGGCTCTTGTTTCAAATCACCAGAAGGCACAACAATTGCAACATATGCTATGACCACTGTTAGAATTGGGGGTCTCTGGTTGGCACAGTTAGGTACTTGTGACAAGCAGGGACCCTCTCCTCCAGTCAGGGCAAGGGACTTACTCTTAAAAATAACCCCTGCTCACCCTCTAGGTAATGTGGCGCAAGCAGACAAGGCTAAACTTCAGAGCGTTATGGGTTAAGCATTTATGACCACATACAGCAATTCAATGTTACACCACAAATGGACGCCAGTCTAATTTTGTATCAAAAATAGGTTTCTTTATGTATGTCTCAACCAGACATAATACAAGACCCAGATAACGTTTAAAAAATGATGCCACAATACTATTTAGCAAAAGAAGAGTTTTTGTGTTAAAAAATGCGTAGTTCTTGTTTGGTACGTTTCACACCCTCTGTTTTACTCGCACGGTGGTGAAAAGAAGGTCTATAACGTGGCACCGGCCCGGCGGACACTCGGGTCCGAGGCGGGTGCTGTGGGCGTGCGAGGCATGCAACAATACCTTCTTGATAGGGCTCGGCTCGGACACGGCTTGGCAGGAGGTGAAGACAGTCCAGGCGCGTTGGGGCCCTGGATTGGAAGCGTTTGTTGCTCCTTGCAGCGCTCAAGCTGTACCTTCTTCAGCAGGGATGCCTTGGTGAGGTACGCAGTGAGGCACGAGGCGGCCGGTACGTGACAAACATACGGGCCGGACTCTTGGAGTGCGGCGCTGCCGGGGGACGGGATGAGCGCGGTGCACGGTGGCCGGTACGCTGCGGCATACGGACCGTACTGGATCGTGCGGTGCGCCCTAATCCTTTAACCAGCGGCAGGAGTGCGGCGATGTCAGTGCAGCTCCAAAAAAGGGGGGAGAGAAGGAAGTGAGGTGCGGGCGGCCCTTGCAGATGGTGCGAGCGACGGCTCAAGTTGAAAGCCGAGGGGCACGGAGAGCGGGGCGGCCAGGCACGCACTTCAGAGCGGACAGGGGTAGGAGTCGCACTCAAATCGCAGCTCTGACAGCAGGCAGATCTCTGGCAATATCCAGCGGGTTTTGAAGAAGGCAGGAGGAGTCCAATATTCCTGGGACTCCGTTCAGGGGGCAAGCTCACCCACAAGCCCTTGGAGATAGATTGAAGCACAAGTTCTGCAAAGTCTCTTTCAGTCTTTTCCTCTCCTTTCTCAGCAAGGCACCCACTGCAGGCCAATTCCCCAGGTCAGGGACAGTACTCCTCCTTCAGCTTTTCCAGGTCCTTCTAGTCGGGCAGAGGTTCTTCCTGGTTCAAGCAGGATCTGATTTCTGATTTCCTACATCCTATATTTATACTACATTTCTTTTGTTCTTTGCGGCCAGGGGGCCTTTGCCTAGTTCAGTCCGGTTTCTGAGCACTTTGTTGACATGATGCAGGCTTCTGCTTTCAGTGTGCAGGGCAGGGACATCAGACGCTCCACAGGAGGTGGAGCCAGCATTGTGGTGGCAGAGCACAGGCCTATTCAGTGTTCAGGTGCACTCCTCCCACGCATCTGGATGTAATCTTAATATTCACCACCTGGCTGCCCAGCCTGTCTCCTGGAATTCCCCAGCTCTGTCACTCACAGAAACCAGACAGCAGATACACATCAGAGCCGAGGCGGGCTGAAATGGTTAGGCAAGCTAATACCAACTTTCTAAAAGTGGTATTTGCAAACCCAGAACATTAAAATAAACTTTGATGAAAGATGTATTTTATTGTTCTGAGTTCAGGCGTACTAAACTCGAATTTCTACCATGTTCCCTGAGCCTCTAAGGATCATAGGATGTAACAATTCTAACAGCCCATTCTGGCCTATGAGAACAGTTAGCCTTACAATAGTGAAAAACGAAATTGGCTGTACTTCACAATTAGGACATGCCACACACATCAGGGCTTGTCCTACCTTATGCTTACAATGCACCCTGCCCTTAGGCCTACCGTAGGGGTGACTAATATGAAGTTAAGGCAAGGTTTAGGGACTGGCAAGTAGGTGCACTTGCGCAGCCAGCATGACAGTACCAGACCGTACGCAGGTTCTGCAATGGCAGACCTTAGACACATTTTACAAGGCTGCTTCTGTGGGTGGCACAACCAGTGCCGCAGGCCCACTAGCAGCATTTAGATTTACAAGTCCTGGGCACTCCTGGTGCACTATACTGGGGCCTGACAGTAAACCAAATAAGCCAATCATGGAATCCAATCAATATAGCAGTTTAAAATAAGGAGAGCATATGCACTTTAGCACTGATCAGCAGTGGTAAAGTGCCCAGAGTCATAAAATAGCCAACAACAGGTCAGAAAAAAAATATAGGAGGAAGGCAAAAAGATCAGGGATGACCCTGCAAAAAGGGCCAAGTCCAACAACCACACTGCATATAGTAGTAGAGACATCAGGGGTCCCTTATCAGTCCGCTCAAGCCGCTGAGCTTGCTGTTCTTATTCGAGCTTGCAAACTGAGTGAGGGATTGGGTGTTAATATCTATACTGACAGCCAATATGCCTTTGGGGTCGCACATAATTTTAGGCGACTCTGGGCTGAGAGAGGGTTCCTTACTACCCATGACACCAGAATTCAGCACGGGCACCTTATGGTGAGGCTTTTGTCTGCTTTGACACTCCCCAAGAAATTGTCCATAGTGGAGTGGAGTGCCCACCGGAAGGTCACTGATGATGTAGGTAGGGGAAATGCTTTTGAAGATCAGACAGCTAAGGAAACGACCCGGACAAAGATGAAAAGGATGTTTGTAGCAGGTCCGGCTCAGTGGGTTTCTGATGTTGTCATGTTTGAGGACACTCTTGAGATCTTAAGAGAGATACAAAGCAAAGCCACAGTAGAAGAGTTAGCAGTGTGGCAGGAAAGTACAGCACGATTGAACGATGAGGGATGTTGGATTGATAAGTCAGGGAAGCAGAGATGGATGTTGCCAGATGCATATGTTCTCCCCGTAGTCACTATGGCTCACGACCCAACTTATATTAATGCTAAGGGTATTTGCAAGTTGTTGGACCCTGTATGGCAGAATGATAATCTCTCTAAGACAGCTGCACATTTAGTAACGTATTGTATGGTGTGCATGATGCACAATCCTGGAAAGGGTACCCCTACACCACCTGGTAACTTTGCACCACCCACTTTTCCTTTTGGGGTCCTTCAAAGGGATTATATATAATTAGAGAGATGCAACAATGAAGTATGTTCTGGTGGTTGTATGTGCATTCAGTAAATAGGTTGAGGCTTACCCCAATAAGGACAATGCAGCCTTTACAACTGCAAAGGTACTCCTGTAGAAGTTCTTTCCTTGTTTCGGCTTGCCCCGATTGATTTGGAGTGATAACGGAAGTTATTTTAATGCATAAGTGATCCAATTGGTTTGTGATGGTTTACACATAAAGCAAAAGTACATTGCTGCCAAAAGTACGCAGTCAGCAGGTTTGGTTGAGAAGCATAATGGTACTCTCAAGTAGGGTTGGGCGGAATTTGCGTAATCACGTTACGCAAATCTTTGCGAAAACGTTAAAAATCTCCGAGAACACGCGGAAATATCACGAAGACGCAGAAGTTTTTGTCCCTCCTGTTTGCGATGTTTTTTGCGTGATCGTGTTGAAAATGTGTCGCCAACTTGCCCATGCGGTCGCTAATGGACGCGGACATCTTGTTTTCACTTGTCCCGCCCGCTCGCGATGCTATTTCCTGTTCCGGGTCGCGCAATGCATGCTCACGCATGTTCGCGATAGGTATTTCCTGTTCGGCAACGCGTATTACGTGTTCGCGACGCTTTTTGCGTGCTAGAGGGGAAAATATCTTGCAAGATTGCCCATGTGGTCTCAATGGGCGCGGCCATCTTGTTTTTCACTCTACTGCAATGGTTCTGGGGCCTGCTTTTCAATCCTCTCTCTATCTTTTCAATCCTTTGTTTCTTAAAACTTTATTTTGATCTTTTTCATTTATTATCTCTCTCTCTATTTTCCTGATTCCATATTTTTTCTACTTTTTGTGTGTTTTTTAACTACTTTTTCACTCTTTTTCTATTACCTGCTTTTTTCATTTCTTTTACTTACTTTTTTAAATTTTACATTTTCTTTTCCGCCCCCCGCCTACCCCAGAACCATGTCAAAGGGCCACAGGGCGCATCGCAGCCAGAGCCGCGGTGCCCACAAGGGGTGCAAGCACGGGCCTTATTTGGGGAGGTGGAGTTGGCCGCACTGGTTTTTTTTGTGCAGCGCCACCTCCCCTTAACCCTGGCAGCAGGCGGAAGGCCTGGGTCCGGGTTCGGGCTCCGGGAGCGTCGGCAGCGGTGGGGAAAGGTGCGCTGGGCAGTGTTTCGCTGCTCTAGTGTCCAGCGCAGCCAGAACCAGTTGACGCTCCGGTGGTTTGATATCCTGGACCGGGAGCAGGACCTGCTGGACCTGCTAGGAGTGGAGGTCCCGGGTCTTGGTGAGTAGCTATTTAAATATTACTACTTTGTGTCTGTTCTTCTGCTCTGTGTTATATATTGCAAATATATTTTTTTTCTGACCAGCTAGAATGCTGCTGCTTACATTACAGGTAATTTACGTTTAAAAGTCTTCTGTGATTGTTATGACACAGGTGCTCTCCGCTGCTAATCTTGTTATTTGCAACTTTGCGTTTGTGCTCATTTTGCGTGATTATTTAAGAGTTTCTTTTAGAAAAATTAAGTTAGGTAATGCTAGAGTGACTCTATTCCTTTCTTTGTCCTGTCACTAAGAGATAGGGGTAGATTGACACTTAGGTTTAGTTACTTATTATGAATTTGTAATTTTTTAGTGGTCTGCAACGTGTGACGCCATCTCTGTTATGTCACGTGCTGTTGAATGCTGCTAGTGCTTACCCCAGTCCTTAGTAGAACCTTTTGTAGTTTGTTCAGTGAGTGGTAATAGGCTTAGCACTAGCAGAACATCAGCATCAACCAACCAACAATTTGGTGTATGCAAAAATGCAGGCAGATGTCCTCCATTTATGCATTTTTGAGGACTAAAAGAAGTGGGAATGCTTACTTAATGTACAATTGGCACACCTGGAATAGGTGGACTAGGTCAGGTGGTACGTACTACTTAGGCTTAGTTAGTATTCTGGAATCAAAATGGAACTCTGGATTAGTGTAGTTAAATAATAACTAGTCGGTCTGCGAATCCCCCGATACTACTTGTTGACCAGATTAGATAGGTCAATTTTATTGCAATTGTTGTTTACACAAATGTTTTTTGACAGTCTTTTAAAAATATTTTATTTGTTTCACACCAATCATCAATGTTTGTCTCTTTCTTTCTTATATCTTTCATGATCAGCACCCAGGGGCAAGAAAACGGGGGCAGAGTCGGCGGGAGCAGTTCCACAACACCGAGGACAGGAGGACCAGAATGAGGGCTCTTCTACTGGCCCCAGTAAGTCTTCCTGTTTTTAATATTAATAATTCTTATTCACTAACTTTTACTGCACCATATTTTTTCCGAACTATTGTTTCCGTTTCCTAATGCTATTTTTTACGAACAATTACCCTTCGATCTAGACTATCTGTTTCTAAATTCTTGTTATCCCTGCCTCTAACTGCCTCTGCTATGACTCTCTGTACTACTACTATTAGTCTGGCTGTAGCTAAGCATGCCCAGTTGGCCACTCTTTATTTAAAAGGTTTTAAATAAAACTCAGATTCACCAGTAGCTCTAGCCATTGAGTCCACTCCTTTGGGTTGTCCTCTTGTACTCCTTCTATTCTTCTTAATCTTTGAGGCTTTATTAATCTTGATGTTTTTCAACAATTCCCATCAACAAAATGCCCAACCAGATTTTACTATTTTGATAGGAGAGGACATACTACTACTGTTGTAGGGATTTTCCACATACAGAACATCGCACAAGAAAATAGGATGTTGGTGATGGGAGGTTGGAGCTTCCTCACACCTCAATCAGAACAGAACCCACCACAATCCCCTGCCCGACTAGTTATAATAGTGTTTCATTACTATTAGCTCTCCGAACCCCCTCCAAAGATACCCAATGAGTAGACAATCCAGAAAATAACACTCCAGTTGTGGAAGCAATGCACATGCACACCCTTCCTTTTGCTCGCTCACTCGTGTAAGTTCATCCACACCAAATACCACCGAGTCTATGTAAGTTCAAAAGTTTTATTTGCAATTGACAAGCTCTGTACGTTGTTCTATAATGCAGCACCAACAGCAAAATGCATAAGATTAAAACTATAAACAATGTTGCACTTAGTTACACTCACAACAACTACAAGTCCATAGAACGAAGAAATAAAAATGCGAAATCATGATAACTGAACAGGGGTGGAAGCACCACCATCCCCTTTGTAGGAATATAGTTTATATAAAATTATAGATGAAGATCTCTGAGCGAACTCCTTGGACCCCTCACCTCAGAAGAACCTAGTACTGGATACATCCTAAGCTCTGCAAAGCTCTGGTTCGTAGAAGGGAATCTTCCGTCTGTTAGGAGAAAAATGGTGCGCGTTAGTATATTGCAAGCATTTCTCAGTCATGCCAAAAAGTGTAGCATTTAGGATAAGCAATGTGGACTAACACCAGAACTCCATAACAAAGTGGCTTGTTTTATTTGACCTTGTACGCAGCGCTTAGACAGTAGCAGTATGAGCTCATGTGGGCTCAAAGGCGTCACTCTTTATACAACAAGCTGTGAGGTAACAACGCGTTTGCAAAAATAAAAGACACAAAGGTAAAATGGTTGCATGGCTCGGGTTAACTAAGCAAATAATAGAATGGCCATAGGGACCATATAACTACTAGTGTATACTCTATTACTACCTGATTTGTACTAGTGATGTATGTTGTATATGTATGTATTACTATTAACTCATTTTTCAATCTTGCTAATGGAAAATAGGGGGAGGTGTATATGACATCTAAAAAATGTCTAAAGTTTTTTCAAGGCGCTCTACCAACCATCAGTGCTGGGACCAGCGTCGAAGGCGATGCAGATGCTGACAGAGGAGAGGATGCAGCAGTTGCAAGAGGAGCTGCAGGGGGTGAGCCAGCAGCAGTGGCGGGCGGTGGTAAGTTAGATTCCTAATCCTTACTTATTGACATTACACTCACTGCAAGGGTGTCATGTATAATACTGTACAGTTGACTTACAAAGTAAGAGGTTGAAGACACCCTTTACTTAGCATTAGTAAAAGCATTAGCGGCGGGAGTGTTGAGTAACCAATGGCCTCTTCTATCTGATTTCAACTCAGCTGTAAAAGTTTTATGGAGAAGACTAAAATTCAGATCAGATTACCTTGATGGATGGGTTGAACGAAAAGGGAAAAAAGAGTGGAAGGAAGAAGAAAGGGCAAGATTTAATATTTATGACTGGCAGAGAAGGATAAATGGGATGCATGCATGCATAGATGGCTGATAGGAATAAGATGCATGGTTGGTTGAATGACTGAAACTCCCACAAATGTTAAAGTCCAAGAAAGTGGGAGGATAGATACATACCACAAATGTTATGTACTGTGCTTGCTAGTGCTACCGTGACACTGTGTAGAAATAATTTGTCTTACTGCTTTGCTAAGACTATATTTTACAATAGTTTTGTTTTTTCTTTTTCATATATAGCTACTCCTTCCAAGGGGAAACCTGACAGGAAGGAGGTGGCAGCCAAGGCCCAGCACCGGAAGCTGAAGGCCATACAGACTATATATCGTCGGCTGGTGGTTCTGGAAGAGGAGGAGGAGGAGGCGGCAGCAGCTGCAGCCTCCTCCAATGCCCTGGGCCCCAGTCACCGCCCTCCAGTGGTACGTCACCACCGTCTGGCAGCCGCCTGCCGCCGCCCCTCCATCAGTGCTGCCCCCCCCTGTGGATGCAACTGCCATGCATTGAAGCACCGTGTTGCCCGCCTGGAGGAGCAAGTACGTGTCCTCCAGAGTCAAGCCCGCCGAACTTAAGACCCTGTTTATTGCCCCTTTTTTTATTATTCTTTGGGTGGGTGGGAATCATACATTGGGTTTCTCTTTTCATTGGACAATTGGACATTTTGTTTGACGTTTTCTTTACGGACATTGGTTGGGGTTAGGGAGAGGGGTGGGTCAGGTGTTATGGGATTTTTTTACATAGTTTATTTTTGTAAGGGTATTAAATAATATATTTCTACTTTACATACAATGTTGTTAATGTTTTCTGGGGGGGGTTACTGTTTTACATCACACTGTATCCTTCTTTCCTTGCTGGTGCAGGGCCTCCCACAGCCAGTGTTTGATTTTAATAATTGGATGACTTTGTCCTACTAGTACTCTTCTACTCTAGGCATTCTGCAACTGGACTCAAAGGGGTGTGTGAAATTGAAGTGAGAGAGACTCTTCGAGGAGTAGTAGAATGAAGTACAGTACAGAACAATAATATGCAAAAATACAACAAAACATAATGGTGGTGGGGATAGCCTAGTAGTACACAAAGTTATAAACTCTAGTTGTGTCAAGTCACTTGACTAGGCCTACAGTACACTGGGCACAAGCGTAACTGTTAGTGCTGTGTAGGAGGATGACAACAAATCCATTAATCCAATCAATGCCGGCAATTAATGCTGATGTATTAGGTTCCTTTGGTAAAAAAAGTACCTCACAAATATGCTGCTCATGGGTGGGCAAGCAGAAGAAGATCTCCGCCCTGCCTTGAAATTGAAGTACTGTTGCTTTTGCCACATCCGCCCCAGCAAGCCTGTGATAAATTATTGGTGTATATTTAATTTAGTCATACCTCAATAAGTCACACAGCCCCGGGGAAGAGGGATAGGGTTTGTTGAATGGTGGGGAAGGGGGGTTTGGGGAAAGGTTGGAGAAAGAAAAACAGTACACATGGACAAACAACAAATGACAGAATCTTTGTAGACTACCATATCCATGTCAATATGTTAAGGAGAAAAAGGAAATGCATGCATGATGATGATAAGGAGACCCATATTACATACAGTTTGTGTTCAGTGTTACCGAGCTTACTTTTACAGATAGCAAAAAAAAAAAAAAGAATATCTGTAGGGATGATTTATAAACAGAGAGCAAACCTAATGATAATGATAATAATAATAGTAACAACAAGAACACACTGTTGTAATGATTGTAGACAAAAAAATGAATCTAATTATTTAAAAGATGATGAAAGTTGATACTGTTACTGTGTTATCCTGGTCAAATGGGGAGTTGAATCTTGGCATTCCTCTTGGTCCTCCCTTCCATGGATGCTCCGTCCATCAATCTTGGGTGGACGCCACTGCCTGCCTGGCAGATGTAGATTCATTGGTAAGGTAAGTGTGCATTGTTTTCCCAAGTATAGCACAGGGTAAGGCCCGGTCTGTAATTGTAGATGCAAAAACAAAAGGGATATTGAGAAACCAAGTTGAAAAAAATGCACAAGTTATGGTGTAGTGCAACAAGAACACTTTCCGAGGCGGCATGGATGCATCATCTCTACTCTAGTCTGTTTCCAGCATTAACCTACAACACCAACAGGATTAGAGCAGGCCCACGGTGATGGCACCCTTTGCACATCCTCCATTTAGCGTACGTTTTTTGAAAGAGTTGGACAAAGAACATATCCAGCAACATAGCATTTTACAATTTAAGTGACTAAATCAATGCTCCGCAGTCATACCACCGCTACACTTGACTCCACCGCTACACCGACATTTAGGTCTGCTGTGGTTGTTGTTTACTTGTTTACCTTTTATGCCACTCATGAAATGCCCTGACTTATTCCATTAATCATCTTCGATCCGTGTACTGAGTGACTGTGAAGATACTATGTCACTGTGGTCATCATGATGGTGTTGTTCAACTCAGTCTGCAGTGTACCGAGTGAGTCCCCTTCCTTTATTCAAAATGCAATGTATCGGCCTGCAGTAGAAGTACAAGTTTGTTATTAAAAATACAAGAAGGGAAAAGGGACTTGAGTTACTTTTAGTGTGTAGATTATGACATAAATTACACAATGAAGTAAGTTCATGCACAACAAACAACAGCAAAATCACTCAGTCAGCGTACAATGCACGGCATCATTCATTACCTGTTCCTTCTCATCTTTAGTTAATGGGCAGTTTCTCTCAGATCAGAAAGGAGGATAGCTATAGTAGTCATCATCAATCATGTTCCACTTCTTTTGGAGGGACTAGGAAATATTTTCTTTTTTCTTTTATTTTGCACCATCCAATCATCATTTGTCTTCTTGAGGGCAATGGATTTAGGGAGATTCAGGAGGATGGAGGAGCAGGATTGGGAGGAGTGTACTGTGATATGCAGACAGCTGAAACTTGTATATGGCAATAAAACAATTAGAAGACGGTGGTGATGGATTTGTTGTGATTCAAAGTTTCTAACCAGAAAGACAGACACACATATAAAAGAAAATAAGGGAGGAAGACAGTAAGAAGTGCAAGCCTAATTGTCAGGGAAGTATAGCTCGTCCTCAAACTCTGGGGGTTCAACCAGATGTAGGTAATCATCATCTAACACACCACTTCCGTCACCTGAGCCGCGGTCCTCATCTTCCTCCCTTGATTCATGTATTGTGTAATTCGGTGGTATAAAGTGCTGATTCATTTTGATCATGGTTAACCTCTCCACATTTTTGGGCAAGAGACTGGTCCTTCTCACTGTTACAATGGAACCAGCAGCACTGAAAACACATTCAGAAGAGACATTTGTGATAGGGCAAGCCAGATAGTTTATTGCCAGCCTGCTGAGCAGTGGCCACTGGCCCCTTTTCCCATACCAATACCGCAATGGGTTTTGATCAATGTACACCTCTGTTGGGTCGTCCAGATAGGCCTGGACCATCCGCTCAATGTTCAGGGGGTGCTAAACTTTTTTCGGGCTCTTTTCTCGTTGCATCAGCACTTGACTTACCAATGCCTTGCTGTAAATACCAATCCTGTAACGATTTTACTGGGCCTAATGATCCAGTTCTTGCTGTTGTCGATAGTGTTGGTGAGTGTTCTGAGCCAAACGCATTGCCCTCAGGCTCGAAGTTGAACTTGACGCCGGATGCCCTGCTGCAGTACTTGTTGTGGGTTTATCTAGCGGGCTTTTAATTAGCAGCTGTTCATTTTCCAACTTACTCGCTGACTCAGCTATCCAAGTTTTGTACCGGGCAACACCCATTTCTGAAAAAGGAATTAATGTCTTCAGTGCCCATTTTGTCCGTGGATCCAGAATTGTGGCACAAATGTAATGTTTTTGTGACAAAATCTTATATTTCACCCTTGTATTGTCAGCTAAGCGACGGGCTAAGCTCTCCACCAACTCATATGCTTCTTTTTTTCCTCTACATCTTTGTATGCTTCAGACACCTCCTTCAGCTGATACTCTAGTATTTGCAACAATAGGATAGCTTGGCCCATAGTGCAGTCCTCCTTGCTGACTTCACGTGTGAAGACCTCGAAAGGAAGAAGCATCTCAGTTAGGCATTTAACTAGGCACCAATGGTCCATCTGAAGGGTCATGCCTTTCACAGTTGCATCCCCTCTTCGCACGACATATTCATTGATTGGCCTGTACTGCTCAAACAGAAGGTCAAGCATGTAATAAGTTGAGTTCCAACGTGTTGCCAGCTCCTGGATGAGTGCTTTGACTGGCATTCTATAGTCACGTTGAATGATCCTCAGCTGCTTCCGAGCTTTAAAAGAATGGCTGAAATGAGTGCATATTCTTCGGCAGGTGGTCAGTAAGTTGCTGACTATGGCTTCTTTTTTCAGAAAGTCTTGAACAATAATGTTAATGCAGTGCACCAAACACGGAACCCTGAAATAGGAACCAAGCTCCGTGGCCTTAAGTACATTACTGCCATTATCTGTGGAAACAAAACCAATCTTAAGCCCTCCAGGGCGCAGCCATTCAAAAACCTTGCTGTGAAACTCTTCCAATACATTTACAGCAGTTTGAGATTTCTCCATGGCGAACATGGATACAGTTGCATGTTTCCGAGTAGCTTTAAAAATCTCAGCTGTGTCAACAGCACCTACTTCAGTTAGCTTATCTCTAACCCCCACAAATGAGACCCAGTGTGCAGTGATGCACATGTAATCAGTGGCTTGGCAACTGGTCCACATGTCTGTTGTTAGGTGGATATTGTGAACCAATTCCAGCACATCATGATGTAGTGCTGGAAGAGTAACTCTTGCAAAATAGGACCGGCTGGGAACCTTCCATTTAGGGCAGATGGTTGACACAAATTCAAGGAAACCCACCCCTTCCACAAATTAAAAACCAGCTTCGCATTGTACAACCGTGCCGTTGGGTGGTTGCGTTGGTACTGCCCCTCCAACCTAAGCATGCTGTCAATGGTAGGCTGGATTATTTTCCTTTGTGGTGCAGTTGTTTTCTTTAACCCAGTTAGGCTCAACGATGCACTTTGTTTCTTTGCTGTACTACTCGGTCGCCTTGGTGTCTCAGCCTGACTCTGACTCTTACTGCGGTGCCACTGAGATGTTGCTGAGGAGGATGTGGGAGGTACCACTACACTACTGGGGACAGGGCTAGAAATGTCTCTTGTTCACCTTCCACCGCGATAATATCGTCCCCTGATTCTTCATGCCCAACAACAATGGGTTGAGTTTTACTTTGTTCTAAGCGAAGTAGGTGAGCCTCCCACACAATAGTGTGGTGTATTTTGAGATGACTTGTTTGACCTCCCGTACCATAGTTTGTACCAAGCTACCCCGCCTAACAGCATGTCGACAAATTGAGCATATAGCAATGTTCTCCTCCTTACTGCTAACCGAAAAGAAGTCCCAAACTGGGGAGGAAAACTTTCTGGTGCTGCTGGATGTGCCACTTTCAATACTAGATGAACTGGAGGGTGTGCTTGGAATGTGACTCTGTGCAGCTACACTGTGACTTCTACCACTACCTACTGAGGTGGTGGTGGAGCTGGATGTAGGTCCCTGCCTTTCCTTTGCAAATGAAAATATGGAAGCTGAAGGTCGTGGTGGTGTTACCTGTGTTGGTGGTATCCGTGCTACATCCCTTGCAGCCATTTTGGATAGGGTAATAATGTTGGTCTCCATATCCTATGGGCCGGGAGTGAGGTACGTGATGACTGGCTCGTCATCATCATCATCCCCCTCCCCCTCTTGTACATCTACCTCCATACCTCTAGGGCTTTCTGGAACCTTCCTTTTCACTAGCCTTGTCTTGTGGCGTGCATCACTCTCAGACTGAGCTGGTGGCTTCCAAGTGGCATCAAGATCATCAGAATCAAGCGCGCAACCAAGATGGCCGCGTAGGTGCGAGGCTCCCGAGGACCTCCGCAACCTCCTACATTTATCCTGTATTCATCCTGCCTCGGTTGAGGGGACTGTGTTGGTGAGCCTGAGCTGAGGTGGTACCCGTTTCCTGTTCTCAAATCGGACCTCGGGTGCCGGAGTGAGCACCGATTGAAGTTTGCGGCCTTCTCCTCGCCGGACCCCGGATTTGCGCTGGGGGGTGACCTGGTGGCAAAGTGAACAACAACGGCGGGCTGGGCCTGGCGAGTCGCGTACCCCGCACTTTCGCTTTCACTTTCGCACCCCCTCGCCTTCTCTGCGAGTGAGATCGCGGAGCTCTTTGTGTTGGTGTGGCCTCGCTGGGGGACCCTGCCTGCCTGCCGGCTGTGACCCACCCCGCCGATCTGGGGTGGCCCCCCCGGAGCTCGTGGCCCCGATTGCCTGCCCTCTACGGCGTCACTGGTGCGATTGTGAGAACTGTGGCGATGGCCACGAAACAAGATGGAGATCGATCAAAGACCAAGTCGACCCGGCGTGGCGCCGTACATCAGGCCAACATCATGGACCGCTATACCCTCCAGAGGGGATCTCCTGGCGGACCACACAAGTCCTCTGAGGGCCCTTCTGATGCCCCGGACTTGCCCACGGATCTGACTCTGCAAGACGTCATGGGCGCCATTGCCGAGATGAAGGCCTCGGTGGGCCAGCGGTTCGATACCCTGGCACATAAGATCGACGCGGTCCTCGTGGATGTTGGCCTGGTGAGGGCTGATCTCTCCAAGACCAACGACCGGGTTGATTCTTTGGCCCAAACCGCATCGGGCCTCACGACTGAGGTGGCGGCCCTACAAACGGAGGTGCGCCGACTTCGTCAGGCGAGTGCACTTATGGATCGGCGCCTTGAGGATACCGAGAGTCGGGCCCGGAGGAACAACATCCGCATCATCGGGGTACCCGAGGGACGGGAGGAAGCGGCGGCGGATCTATTTGTGGAAGACCTGATCACTACCCATCTCCAGCCTCGGGGACTGAGTACATTTTTTGCCGTGGAGAGGGCCCACAGAGTTCCCGGGGGAAGGCCGAAGGTCGGAGCCCCTCCGCGACCTCTCATTGCCCGGATTTTTAATTTTTGGGACAGGGACGCGATCTTGCAAGCCTCCAGACTGCAAGGGCCGATTAAGCTGGAAAATATGGAGGTGAACTTTTACCCTGATTTTACCCAAGCGGTCCAAAAGCAGAGACTGAGCTTCCTGGGCGTCAAGCGCCGACTTTGGGACATGAACCTAAAATATGCCATGCTCTTCCCGGCCAAGCTGCGAGTGGAGGTGGATGGTCGCACGCACTTTTTTGATCGTCCCGAAGCGGCCGGGGACTGGCTGGATACTCTGTCTGGGGATCGTGATCGAGATGGCGGGGGGGGCGGCGGGAGGAGACGGCCCACTGGATCGGGACTGAGGGGGTTGATATTGGTCCTCACTCTGGACGACTATGATGCCACTTTCGACCAAGCTTCTGTCTTTGTTCTTTCCTCTCCCATGGAGGTTGGGTGGGGTCTGGAAGGGGTACTCTTTCCTCCTCTAGGGGGTCTAGCTAGTTTCATTATATAGGGGCGACAGGCACACTGCAAGTTGGGGGGGCTGTCCGGGCTCATGCAGGGGTGCAGGGAGGGGGGAGTTTTGTTGGGGCGGGTGGGTTGGGGTGGGGTGTTGTTCGTTTACACCACAAGGCAAATGTATCATTGTGTTATCTCTAAAGTGCTCTCTGGGGGACGAGTGATGGCTTCTGTTTATGACGGGGGGTAGGGGACTGAGTTTGTTGTCCTGGAATGTTAATGGACTGGGGGACAGGATAAAACGAGGTGTGGTCCTGCAGTTCTTGAAGCGAATTTCGCCCGATATAGTTTTTCTGCAGGAGACACACCTCATTGGCAACTCCTTTCGTGCTATGAATCGACGTGGCTACCGCCTTGTGGCCCATTCGGGCTTCACGTCTGGTTCAAGGGGTGTGGGCATTATGGTTAAGAACTCGCTCCCGTTGGAGATTGATGAGGTGCTCCATGACGACAGGGGACGTTACACGGTTTTGGTGGGCAGAATGGAGGGCAGAGTGGTCGTTTTTGTGTCAGTATATGTCCCGCCGGGGCTGCAGACGACCACCTTTGCGGACCTGGGGCGCCTCCTCCTTGGCCTTCCGGAGGGGATTCTAGTGGTGGGGGGGGGATTTTAATGCTGTGGTTTCCGGAACGGTGGACCGTCACCCCCCTAGGGATCTCCCCCGGGCCCAGGCGTGGTTGCCTGGCCTCTTGGATACCTTGGGGCTGGTGGATTGTTGGCGTTTGAAACATCCCACGCAGCTACAGTACACCTTCCATTCCGGGGCTCATGGTAGTCTCTCACGGCTAGATTATGTCCTGGTTCCGGCGGCTCATGTGGGGAGGGTGGGAGAGGTGAGCCATTTGGCACGGGGTATCTCGGACCACTCCCCGCTCTTGTTGCGCTTTGATATTCTTCCGAGGGGAGAGGGTAGGGTGGCCCCGATTAATCCCTGGTACCTGCGTGACCCCACCATTCGCGCGGAGCTGGTTAAATCCCTTAAGCGCTACTTTGACGAGAATGTGGGGTCTGTGTCATCGGCGGTCTCACTGTGGGAGGCGTTCAAAACGGTACTCCGGGGAGAGGCCCTGTCCCTTATTTCCCACTCCCGGAGGCGCGAGCAGGATGAGGTGACCCGTGTTGAAGCTGAGATAACCGAGTTGGAGGGTGATCTAGAATATGGGGTGACGGATGATAAATTACATGTTCTCCGACTCAAGCAAGCGGCCTATAAGGCCCTCGTCACGGAGGCGGCCAGGGGCCTCAGTAGAGAGCAACAGGGGAGACTGTATGATGTGGGTGATAAGGCTGGTAAATTGATTGCGTGGCTGGACAAAAAGGAGAGAGCGAGTCGAGTTATCCCTTTGATTGAGAAACAGAATGGTGTGTGTGTCACTGAACCGGAAGAAATTGTTTCTTGCTTTGCAGACTATCTCCGTGGGGTGTATTCCCCGGTGTCCTCCCGCTCTGAAGAAGATTCCCATGCCCTGCTCAGAGATATCGCGCTGCCTTCCCTTTCGGAGGAGGACAGAGTGTCGTTGGACGCCGCTTCAACTTCTGAAGAAATTGCCCTCGCCATACGCTCGGTCGCTTCCGGCAAGGCCATGGGTCCTAATGGTCTTCCCATCGAGTTGTATAAACTGCGGCCGGATACGCTGGCACCACATCTCCGTGCTATGTTCCTTGCGGCCCACTCGAAGGGTTCCCTCCCGCTAGACCAGCGTCTGGCTACAATTGTGGTTATCCACAAGGAGGGGAGGCCGCGGGACCGAGTCACATCCTATCGGCCCATTTCGTTATTGAATGCGGAGCCCAAAATTCTTGCCAAAGTGTTGGCCGATCGGCTGGTCGGCGTGGTGTGTGACTTGATTCACCAGGATCAGTCCGGCTTCATCTCCCATCGCAACACAGCGCTTAACCTGCGGCGTTTGCATGGGGTGCTCGCACGTGTCCCGTACATACGGGAGCCGGCCATCTTGGCGTCCTTGGACGCCACTATGGCGTTTGACACACTGGAATGGCCATATATTTGGGCGACGCTCGCGAAATTTGGGTTTGGCCCTGGGTTTATCAGTTGGGTTAAATTGTTGTACTCTGGCCCGCTGGCACAGGTGGTCGTGAACGGTAGAGTATCGGCTCCGTTCGAGCTGGGCAGGGGCACGCGGCAGGGCTGCCCGTTATCGCCGCTCCTTTTCGCGCTCGCCTTGGAGCCCCTGGCGGAGTGGCTGCAGTGGCATCCTTCTATCCGTGGTCTCCGCTGGACCCCCGAGTATGAGGACCGCGTATCCCTATACGCTGATGACATTCTCCTGTACCTGGCCTCCCCACGTAAATCACTGATAGTACTGGTTGATGTACTGCATTCATTTGGCCATAACTCCGGCCTTGTCATCAACTGGGCTAAATCGTGCGTGTATGTTCTCTCCGGGGAGGCTCCTATCCTTCCGCGGGGCTGTCCTATCCAGATCGCCCCGCGGGGATTTAGGTACCTGGGTGTCTTCATTACCCTGGATGCGGAGGCCCGATATAGTCAGAACTTGCTTCCCCCCCTCCAGCGCCTGAAGGAGGATGTCGCACGATGGAGGCGCTTGCCGCTCTCGCCGCTCGGCCGGGCGGCATTGTTCAAGATGATGTCGCTGCCGCGTTTCCTGTACGCTCTGCAGAACACAATGGACGTCGTCCCGGCGCGCTACTTCCGCGAAGTGGAGAGTTTGCAACGCCGCCTGTTCTGGGAAGGGAGACCGCGTATCGCCCTGGCGAAGCTGACGCTCCCGTGGTATGACGGGGGGATTGCCCTCCCGGATATCAAACGGTATTATTGGGCCTCCCAGCTGGCTGCGATTAATCACGGCCTGTACGGGCCCGCTCTAAACCCGACCTTTGAAATGGATAAGATGTTATTGCCGGGTGGTGATTATAACCGAGCGCTTTACTCCAGCTCGCTCGACGCACGTCTGACGGGCCCCACGCGTGTCATGGTACGAGTGTCGCATGCGGCTAATGTAGCGATGGGGTGGAAAGATCGTTTGACCCGGGCGTCGCCGCTATACGCATCTGAGCAGTTGGGCACCCTGTGGACTTCGAAGGGCTTCGAGAGGTGGGACATGATAGGCATCAGCAGGGTGGGTGATCTCTGGACTAGGGGGGGATTCAAAACGTTCGAGATGCTGTCAGACGGAATTCCAGTTGCAGGACAGGGAGTACTTTCGGTATATGCAGATCCGTCATGCGCTATGCTCCGTCTTCCCGGATGTTGCCTCCATCCCGGAGTATTCCCCTCTGGAGGACAGAGTGCTAGATGGACATGTACCGGAAAGCACGATTTCACTAATCTATAAAAAACTTATTAATGACCGCGCGGGATTGCTAATTGGCCTTCGTGAGGCATGGGTTGCCGATGGATTGGAGCTCGACGACAAGGACTGGGTCTCTGCGGTGGCCTCCCCGAAAGAGGTGGCCATACCGGCCCGCCTTCGCTTCGTCCAGCTCAAGATACTCCATAGGGTCTACGTCACGGGGCCAAGGCTATTGCGTATGGGCTATGCTGTGGACGGGCTGTGTAAGCGTGGGTGTGGTTCTTTGGGGACCTTTCTTCATATTTTGTGGGACTGCCCGGAGGTGGAGCGATTCTGGCGTGGTGTGCATGAGGTCTTGCGGGTGGTTACGCATGTGTCGCTGCTGCCTGAAGCGAGGAGATGCCTTCTGAATGTGTGGGAACCAACCAACTACTCGGCGCCACAGACGTGGTGGGTGACTCTGGGATATATGGTGGCCAAACGCGACATTGCCCAACTGTGGGGTTCCCAGAGGTCACCGACCGTCTCGGCCTGGAAGGACAACATGGACTGGTGCATGTTTCGGGAAAAGGTGGTGTATGTTGCGAGAGGTAAGCCTGGGACATGGGTGAAAGTATGGGGCCCCTGGAACGCCTACCGCGGGGGAATCTGTACCCCGCCGTTATTGCCCGATCCGTCTCCGGCCCCGTCCCCTTAGCCGGTTTATCGCCCCGGTACCGGGCACTGAGTCCACCTAGTCCCTGTCCTGACCTTTTCCCCCCCTTGATACTCCTATGGATTGGTAGGGTCCCCCTTCTAGGGGAGCACATGATGCTGTTTCCGATTGTGGGTTGCCTTGTGGATTTGTTTTCTGCTGTTATTTATATTAAAAAGAAACCGTTATGTGGGGTCCGGATGGTGTGGCTATCAACGCTGCTAACTCCTGTGCATTTCCCTTTGCCGCAGCATGCGCGCTATTGTCTGTACCATATGCTCCTTCTGTTTGCTAGCGGCCGGCCTGAAGGTTGTAGGCCCATCTTTGTATATTTTTTTAATTTTGTAATAAACGGTTTCAAAAAAAAAAAAAAAAAAAGATCATCAGAATCAGGGCTTGAAGAAGAAGATTATGGACTAACCCTCCTTTTCCTTGCTGTGGGTCTGGAAGACAATGGATCTTCTGAAACAGTGGCTTGCCCCTCTTTGTCTGCAGGAAGCTCGATTTCCTGCAATGCCCCTCCTTCAGGAGGAACAACTAATATTGTGGGCTGTTGTTGTGGCTGCTGCTGTTCTTGTGGCGGCTGCTGTTCTTGCGGCTGCTGCTGTTCTTGCGACTGCGGCTGTTCTTGCGGCTGCGCCTGTTCTTGTGGCTGCTGCTGTTCTTGCGGCTGCGCCTGCTGCTGCAGACTTATCAGCTGAGTTTCCGCCTGCGTTGATTGTGTACTACTTTGCGATAATGACATTTCAACATCGCTGCTCGTTAGTAGACTGGCTACCTCTGCGACACTCATGGGCTTGGGCGTAGGTTGGTGGGGTTGGCCTGCTGGTGCGGAAGTGCTGCTTCCAGCTTGGTTTCCGCCGGACAACACTGCTGCAGGCGTGTGTTTTTTGGTCCCAAAAAACACATTTGCCGGCACACCAGTCGTGGTTAGTGCCTCTTGCTTTTTCTGTTCCTTCTTCTTCTTACCAGCAGCTTTCTTGGTACTGGAGGACCTGGTACCTTTCTTTGGGGCCATCTTCTTCAGATGTCAGACAGGACGCAGGTGCACAAGTTGCAGAGATGTCTGTGGTCACACGTGGACGTGATGTGGTGCGCAGCAGGACTTCTGTCTGGCAGTACAACGGATGATGTTGATAGTTATCTCCTCCTCTGTCTTTTTGTGCACCTAAAAGCAAATAAGCCAGGAGGAGAACATCAGTGAAATGTTGCATTTGTTGTTGTGGTTTAATTACTACTAGTACAAATAAAAGATATAGTGTAGCCATTTGTTAGACTTTGGCAACAAGGGCTATGGTATACTACTTACTGTGTACAGTGTACACACTACACTCTCAGGAAGGATAGGAAAGAATAAGAACAACAACCAAAATACAAATGTAGTGGAAGGGAGCTGCTGCTGGTAAAGGGCATGGATGGAAGCAGTAAGCCAATAGGAAAACCATGCAGGCCCATATGGCAAAAGCAGCACACTAATAATAAATCCCACCAGAAAAGGCCACCAGCCACATGGACACTCACAAGCAACACGCAGGAGGCCTGGGAAACAATGAACTGACAAAAGGCCTATAAAAGTAGCCAGGCAAAAGATGCATGCTAAACCACACTGCTGTGTCTTTTTAATGCAATAAAATGCAAAATCAAAAGGGCAAAACAATGTCTGCAGGGTGCACATCAACACACCAGGCACACAGAACAAAGGCATTTCTTTAACACACACCCAAAAACAGAAATACACCCCAAAAAACACATTTTCCAACTCAATCCAATGCCATCCATGCCCTAAATGATGTTTAAATTCAACAGTACACAGAGAAACACTTGTTTAATGCACCTTTGGCTACCTGCTCTGAGTGTACTGGATGAAAGCAGGCCCCTGGGCAGACAAGGCCACACAAGCTTGCAGGCCTAGGCTTCAAAGTGGCCACCAGCCACATGGCTAGGCCCACCCAACTACAAGAAACAGAAGACAGACAATGGAGGCCTGTTGCAAAAAACACACTGCCTGCCTTCAAAATGGCCGCCAGCCTCATGGCCAGGCCCACAACAAGAAGCCTAGGCCACAAAGGAATACCATGCAGGACTATACATGGCAAAAGCAGCACACTTATAACTCCAACCAGAAAAGGCCACCAGCCACATGGACACTCACAAGCAACAAGCAGGAGGCCTGGAAACAATGAACTGACAAAAGGCCTATAAAAGAAGCCAGGCAAAAGATGCATGCTAAACCACACTGCTGTGCCTTTTTAATGCAATAAAATGCAAAAACGAAAATCCACAGGGCAAAACAAGGTCTGCAGGGTGCACACCAACGCACCAGGCACACACAACAGAGGCATTTCTTTAACACACACCCAAAAACAGAAATACCCCCCAAAAACACATTTTCCAACTCAATCCAATGCCATCCATGCCCTAAATGATGTTTGAAAAACATTCAACACACACCAAAGGAACAGTTGCTTCATCATGCACCCACCCATGACTAGTTCTGGGCCTACTGGCTACCCCCAACAATTTAAAAAAAAGAATGATAAGTACCAAAATTGTAGTTGCAGCAACTGCAATGCCCCCAATCAAACAGACACAGCACCAATTTACTTGTAAAATATCAAATTCAAAAGTCCTCAAATCCAATGATAATGATGTAGCAGACACAAAGAGTGATCCTTCCAGCTGAAATCCAAAGGCAGAATGAACAGGAGATGGACAAAGCACTGGGAGGAGCCTGCTGGACAGTAACAGGAAGTTGGAGACTCTGTGGCACTTCCTCCCTCTCCCCCCCAAAAGTTTTTTTTCAAAAAAGGACTCCTTGCACAAAAAAAGACAGCCAAATGTCAATCTGAGGAGTTTTTTTCATCCAAATCATCATTTACAGAAGGTTTTATGCAGCTAGAGTTAATATTCTTCTCCAAACTGAAAATTTGGCGTGTTCGCGATTACGAGCTTCACCACACCTCCGCCGGATGTTGATGGTGTGTCCAAAATGACGTGTTAGCGATCTCATGCTCTCCTTCGCGGTGGAGATTGACGTGTTTGCGACCTCACGCTCTCCCTCGCGGTGGAAAATGACATGTTCTCGATCTCAGACTCTTGAGGTGTCTGATGGTGAGGCGAATGACGTGATCGCAAACTCACACGGGATAGCGCGACCGGCTATCAACATCTCTGGTGACTTTGTGTTAATGAAAAATTTCCAGAGGAAGAAAAGGTTGGAGCTGCGGTGGAAGGGACCAGAGCAGGTCCTTCTAGCAATGTGCACCGCAGTCGAGTTTGCTGGCCGTAAGAACTGGATTCACGCGACTCATTGTCGCAGGATTCCTTTGCCCCTGCCTTACAACCAGTGGGTGAAATATTCAGTAGGGGACTCTGAGTGCGAGGCGGTGCCTGGGTTTGTCCTCTTCAGTGATGCCAAACTGACCGGGACACGAAAGGATAAGGAGAATGAAGACATGCTGAATGGCGTTGTTCCTCCGGAAATACAAGCCATACAGGAACCCCTGTTTGTTGACCATTCTGTACCTGGAGCCTTCTAGGTACAATTTACACCCTCGGCTGGTGGACAGTGCACCAAAAGAGAAAGAAGATTAGATAGGGATGGACTGTGTAAGTCAGGACGTACTTTGCTATAGTACCAACACAGTAGGTTTAGGGTGATGGGAGTTCTGTGCACTGTTTGAACAGTGGATAGGATAAATCGGGGTATATTATCCTGGTCGACGTGGGTTATGAGCTTAGGACAGAGCAAGCTCCACCGCTGGTGCTCAAGAGTGCCAACGTGTTGATGGGCAATATGATCTATAACAAAACGGTTAGATACCGGAGGGTCAAAGGGAACATTTGTTTAAAGACCGCACAGGATTATATCCCCAAACAAAGTATTAAAGACACTAAAAACCCTGAGGTCTGGAATAGCAAAGAAAGGAAGATGAAAAGGTGGTGTGTGAAATGAGAAACAAAAGCCCAATGTACAAAGTGAAAGGGAAATCCCTTAGGAACGTAATTACTCACTCACCCTGGGTAACACGCCCCATCACATGGGATTTTCATCCCAAAGAAAAATCTCAGTCTCTCTGGGGGCCGCAAGCCCCTCTACGAGAGGTAGGAGCTCAACAATGTTTATGTTTTGCACTGAAGGGTGGACTAAATCCACATATGAAGAGCTGGGTGTGAGTAGGGGGTGCAGTGCTGATGAAATAATAGTGCAGTAAAAGTGTGTTAAAACTAGTTACGGGACGGCAAGGAGGAATCTCTTTGAACACCGCCGTGCCGATGCTAGATTAAAAAAGTGAGAGCCCCACTAGTTCAATATAACCAATGGTGCATTAAATAAGACAATGGTCGACATGTTTCAGCCAAGGCGCCTAACTAGGCTCGGCTTTCATCAGGACCTGGTTAGCTACTGCAAAAAAGGAAAGAATTACCTATCAAAGGATACCGTGAACACCCCAAAGTTGCTTGTAGGGTGTACGTCTCCTTTATGATTCAAACATCACCTAAACAAAAGAGATTCAGTGTAAGAACGTTGGTCACAAATGCTAAGTAATAAAAAATACATGTGAATGTGTTAACTTAAAGCAAGGACCACTCACCCGTGAAAACTGGGTGGAAAATTGACCTCCACCTGGCAACCGCTCAGGAAGGAACACCGCTCTGAAAGAAGATGTAAGACTACTGAAGAATGGGGTGCTTACATGTCATGAGCGAGTGTGTAAAACATGTGAGTAGGTCATCTAACTGCGAGGGAGACTGACAAAATCGATGAATGCACAATGTGCTTATAAATACAAAAATTACCGTTTAACAACCGGATAGAGCCATGGTGAAACCATCATTTATCCTGTTCAAATGGGTCTAAACAATGAGTAGAGATGTTCAAAATGACTGTACAAGTGTACAGCAATGCCATGATGAATGCCCAAACATATCAATAGAAGGTAGGGAGTTAGCCGTCTTCATAAAAACATGATATAAACTAAAAAAGAGGGACGGTGTGTGCACAGCGTCAAAGATCCTACCTCTCCGTCGGGGAACCGGGCTGGAATGAGCCTGCAGCCGGAGGTCCCGCGGGGTTGGACGGAGATAGATTAAGAAGAAACTGTGTCATAAAATGTGGGCCAATCAGGGGACTGGTTTCTCAAGCAGCGAGGGGAGAACCAATCAAAAGTGCTGTTCCGCCCGTGTGTCAGTTACCACGGAGACTGGTATTCAGCTGACGGATTGGAATCACGCTGTCAGAAAAACAAAGGAATGCGCGTGTTAGACCTGGCACCTTGGCGTGAGTTTCCCTTCCACTTTTTGATGGTGTGCCTCGACTGTTTTTGCTGGTGTTGTCCGCTCAGGGCACTGCGCCACGGCTAATCCGTGCCGCAGTGCCAGTGCTCCCAAAGTAAAATGTACCTGTAATTGATGTCCATGATTGGTTTATTGGATTCACTGTCAGTCCCCAGTAAAGTGCACCAGGGGTGCCAGGGCTTGTGAATGCCAATGCTGCTGGTGGGCTTGCAGCGCTGGTTGCGCCACCCACGAAAGCGGCTTTGTAAAGTGTGTCGAGGGTCTGCCACCGCAGGCCCTGTGCGCGGTCCGGGACCGTCGCGCTGACTGCGCAAGTGCCCCCACTTGCCAGTCCCTAAACCTTCCCTTACCTACATATTAGCCACCCCTCTGGTAGGCCCAAGGGCAGGGTGCATTGTAGGCATAAGGTAGGACATGCCCTGATGTGTGTGGCATGTCTTAGTAGTGAATTACAGCCCTTGTCGTTTTTCACTATTGAAGGCTACCTGCTCTCCATAGGCCAGAATGGGCTGCCGGGATCACGCCGACGCTGTGACCCCAGTGGACTCAGAGAGCCTGGTAGAAGTGTCAAGTTTAATATGCCTGAACTCAGGATGATAAAATACTTCTTGTAGTCAAGGTTATTTTAATATCCTGGGTTTGTAAATACTACTTTTAGAAAGTTAGTATTTACTGACCTGACCATCTCAGTCCGCCTCTGCTGTGTGTATGTGTTCTACCTGGCAACAGTAAGGAGCAGGGTTGGGGAATCCCCAGAGACAGGTTGGCTGCCAGGTGGTGGGTAGAGAGGTGACACCTGGATGGGTGGGAGGAGTACACCTTGACGCTTGAATAGACCTGTGCTCTGCCACCACAAAGCCGGCGCCACCCCCTGTGGGGCGGCTGATGTCTCTGCCCTGCTGCTGAAAGGAAAGAGCAGAGTCACCATAACAAAGTGCTCCAGAACTGGACTGAGCCAGGCCTAGGCCCCCTGGCGCTAAAGAACAAAAGAATCATGGTATAAAAGTAGGAGCCTGGCTCCTAAGAAATCAGAATCCTGTTTACCACAAAGAACCTCTGCCCGACTAGAAGGAGAAGAAGACGCTGGAGGAGCTGGCCTGCTGCTTGCCTTGCTGAGAAAGGAGAGGAAGAGACTTACTGAAAAGACTTTGCTACTTTGTGCTTGAACCTTCTCCAAGGGCTTGATCTGAGCTTGCCCCCTGAACTGAACCCCAGGAACAGTGGGTTCTCTGTGCTTCTTGCTCGTCCTCCAGTTCGAGCCGTGTGTGCATCCCGCCGGAAAAGAGACTGCGCCCCTCATCGCCCCTCCTAGGGCCGTGACACTCAGGAGCTCGCCTGCCGCAATCCCGTGAGAGCCCCGCTCCGTCCGGAGCCGCTCTCTGTCCCCGGGCCAGGCCGCCTGCACCCCTGTCACCGCCTGCCGTTGGAGTGCGCTGAACGCGCTATCACCCCTCCTGCCGGAAGCCGTCCGACGACTGTGATCTACGCCGGGTCATCCAGCTGCACTGACCGTGCCCTGTGACCCCGCTTCGCTATCCCCGGACATCTCAGGCCGCGCCGCCCCCGCTGTGGAGACCCTCCTGCACCGCCGTGCTAAAGGGTCGCTGGCCGCGCCTGCCTACGTGCCCACACCTGCTGATTGAGGACCCAAGAACACTTCCCAAGCTGAGAGTCGCACCGACCTGTGCCGACTCTCCACATCACGAAAGAAGTTCCAGTATCGGGCTCGGGGCCCGCAACGCCTTATTTCCCCGTTCGCGGGAACCGATCTCTGTGAGTACTGGAACTACAAGTAAAGAGACTACGAACTATCCATTTGAAGCTACGAACAACGAACATTTGCCCGCTGTACAACCTGGTGGCATAGCGAAAACGTTATTGGTCTTGTGATAAGTCTGCTGAGATATATATACCTTATTTTTACATAAAGAATCGTATTTTTATATATATCCAAGTCTGGTGTCCGTTTCTGGGGGGATTGATGGATTTACTGTGTGTACGATTGTAAGTGCTTAACCAACAACGCCTGAGGAATCGCCTTGGCTGCTCACGCCACGCACCTAGAGGGTGAGCAAGGGTCATTCGCGAGTGGTTATCCTGCGCCCTGACGTGGAGGAGAGGGTTCCTGCTTGACACAAGGGCAACCTTGCGCCAACCAGAGATCCCCGACTCTAACATTGGTGGCAGCGGTTGGGATTTCGGATTTGCACTTGTAATTTGCATACAGTGAATTATTAATCACCAGATAGTGAGAGCAGACCAAATAACGCAGCCACAGGTTTTTAATTGTTGAGACATCTGCCATTACTGCAACCATGCCTGGCTCACACTCCGCTGGGAGAGCACTCTCTGTGATTTCTGGAATCGATGAGGTGGATTGGGAGAGACTGGAAGGTTACACAACGGAGCAATTGAAAGGCTACAGTGTAAAATTCAGAGTTCCCCATGCTGGATTCAGGAAGAAGAACCAGTACCTCAAGGCGCTGAGAGCCTGGAAGGAGTCACGAGACCCACGGAATGCGGGGGACATCGTTCCACCCGACAATCTTGAGGAGCCCAGCAGAGTCCGGTCGCCAGAGGAGCTGGCAGACAGGGCAGCCGACAGGGCGCATGCAATGGAGATGGCAAAGTTGGCAGGACAAATGGAAATGGAAAAGCAGAAGTTGGCCCTGGAGGCACAACAACGCCAAATGGATCATGATATCAGATTGAAGGAGTTGGAGCTGAAGGCGAAAAGTTTGGACACCACTCCTTCTGGTGGCAGCACTCCACCAGCGCAGGTAGAGTCCAAGGTGTACATCCCCAAAGATGTAGTAAAGGAGTATTTCAGAAAGGATGACATAGGGCAGTGGTTTAGGGCCTACGAGGTGGCCATGTCCTCACACCGGGTCCCTGAGAAAGACTGGGGAGCGGGGTTGTGGGGAAGGTTCCTTGCTGAAGGGCGTGACACACTGTTAGATTTACCCTTAGATCTCCAAACCTCATACCCCCATATGAAGGAAGCTTTAATGACCAGGTATGGGTTAACTCCGGAGCTATATCGACAGAGGTTCAGGGAGACCAAGAAGATCCCTGAGAGTACGTATGTGGAATATGTGACCTTTTTCTGCAGAGCGCTGGATGGTTGGGTGAAGGGTAGCAAAGTGAATGATTATCAAGGGCTGCTTGATTTAATTGCATGGGAGCACTTGTCCAGTCAATGTTTTCCTGAGCTACGCCAGCACCTGATTGATAGCAAGCTGTCCAACCCGAGGAAGCTTGCTGAGGAGGCGGACCGCTGGCTCAGCACCAGGGTCCACAAGGGTCAAGTGGGAGATTCCGCCAAAGGTGGGCAGGGTCCCCAGCAGAAGAGTGGGGGGGACAAGGGTAAACAGAAGGGGTTCCAAAAAGGCCCCCAAAGTAATTCCCAAGGGAACCAGCAGAAGGGTTCTCAGCCTCCCCCAACCCCGCAGCAGAACGGGGCCCCGACAGGTAGACCTGTTCCAAAGGGGCCCTTCAATTGTTATAGGTGTGGTGACCCGGGTCACATTGCCTCTGATCCTAAGTGTCGCCTGTTTGGTAAGACCGCACCCACTGGTGCTCCCCCCCGGCAAGTAGCTAGTGTTAACTTTGGGGAGGAAGTAGCAGTCCAGGAGGGTGGGGGTCCCGGGCAGATGACCCTAGTCTCGCTAGGAGACAGTGAGATGGTCCCTGTAACCTACCTGCCCTCTAACACTAAGAAATATGGGCAAGTGGTGACCATCAATGGAAAGAAGGTTGAGGCTCTTAGAGATACAGGAGCCAGCGTGACCTCGGTGAGGCAACACCTGGTGTCTCAAGAGCAAATTGTACCCAATGCCTACTGTAGGGTTGTCAATGCTGACAACGTAGAGAGTCGTTGTCCAATGGCTCAAGTTCCCTTTGAGTGGGGGGAGGTCTCTGGTACTCTACAAGTCGCTGTGAGAACTGACATGCCTGTAGACTGTCTGCTAGGGAACGACCTGGAGAGTTCCCCTTGGGAAAAGGTGGAGAAGACCACGCATCTGAGGATGGTGGGTCTACCCGACTGGGCGTGCGTGACCACCCGGTCCATGGCAGCCAGTAGGGGTGTTGAGAGGGTCCTGGAGCCTGAGGGAGAGGTCCAGGAACCGGCCTTAGGGAGAAGGCGCAGGAGGCGCGGGAAACCGGCCCCCGAAGTTCCCACGGCCCAGGAGGAAGTAGACCCTGAGGGGGATGCTCTGGAGCCTACCGGGGAACAGATTGCCGAACTGGGAGATCTGCCTGAGCTGACCCATTGGCAGCAAGAAGGAGGTCCCTCCAGGGAGGAATTCTGCAGGGAGCAGAAAGAATGCCCTTCTCTCGTGGGTATGCGGCAACAGGCTGCTGACCAGGCCAACGGTGTTCAGGCCAAAACACACTACGTGTACTGGGAGAGTGACCTCCTGTATTCCGAGCCTAAGGCTGCTGAACCTGGGTCAGCCCGTGTGCTGGTGGTACCCCAGAAGTTCAGAACCTTCCTACTGGGGCTGGCTCATGATGTGCCGTTAGCAGGACATTTGGGGATGGACAAGACCTATGACAGGCTTGTCACCCACTTTTACTGGCCCCAAATGCACAAGAATTCCGATTCCTACTGCAGAACCTGTCAGACTTGCCAGGCAAGTGGTAAGAGCGGAGGGAAGCACAAGGCTCCTCTGCAACCTTTCCCTGTGGTCGGTACGCCATTCCAACGAGTGGGTATTGATATTGTGGGGCCTCTGGACCCCAAGACAGCCCTGGGCAACAGGTTCATCCTGGTCTTGGTGGACCATGCCACCCGGTACCCTGAAGCCATCCCTCTGAGGACAGTGACGGCCCCCGTGGTGGGACGGGCACTGATGGGAATTTTCTCCCGAGTGGGATTCCCTCTAGAGGTGGTGAGCGACAGGGGGACCAATTTCATATCCACATATATGAAATCCCTGTGGAAGGAGTGTGGGGTAAAGTACAAGTTCACCACTCCTTACCATCCCCAAGGAAATGGGTTGGTTGAGAGATTCAACCGAACCCTCAAAGGCATGATCATGGGCCTGGACGGTCCAATGAGGCGTAAGTGGGACGTCCTCTTGCCATGCCTGCTCTTCGCTTACCGAGAGGTGCCACAGAAGTCTCTAGGATTCAGCCCCTTTGAGCTTCTGTATGGTCACCCGGTAAGAGGACCTCTGAGTTTGGTAAAGGAAGGCTGGGAGCAATCTCCCAGGAAACCTCCCCAGAATGTATATAGTTACATGCTGGCCTTCCGAAACCAGACTCGGCGTTTCAGGCAACTTGCTGAGGCAAATCTGGAAGCCAGCCAGGAGGAGATGAAGCGGTGGTACGACCGGAATGCCACTCTGGTAGAGCTTCAACCTGGACAAAAGGTGTGGGTCTTGGCCCCAGTGGAGCCTTGTGCACTTCAGGATAAGTGGACAGGTCCATTTGAGGTTGTGGAGCGCAAAAGTCCTATCACCTACTTGGTGGACATGCAGACTCCCAGGAACCCTTTGAGGGTCCTACATGTTAACCGCCTTAAGCCCCACTTAGAGAGGACCGAAGTGGGCATGCTGCTGGCCACTGATGATGGAATGGAAGAGGAGACCGAGCCTCTTCCTGACCTCTTAGTGGCCTCTGAGAAAGATGGGTCAGTGGATGGAGTTAACCTCTCACCCACCCTGACGCCCGAACAACAGGAAGATTGCCGCCACTTGCTGGGACAATTTTCCGACCGATTCTCCCTGGTTCCTGGTGTCACAGATTGGTGCGTCCATGATGTGGACACCGGAGACAGCTTACCTGTGAAGCACAAGGCTTACAGGGTAACTGACAGGGTCAGAGCTTGCATTAAGGAGGAGGTCTCCAAAATGCTTGCGCTAGGGGTGGTTGAGTCCTCCAGCAGTCCTTGGTCCAGCCCCGTGGTCTTGGTCCCAAAGGCTGCTGCGCCGGGAGCCACACCTGAACTCCGGTTCTGTGTGGACTACAGAGGACTCAATTCAGTCACGAAGACTGACGCGCACCCCATCCCCAGAGCTGATGAGCTCATTGATCGGCTGGGGGCTGCCCGGTTCCTCAGTACGTTTGATTTAACGTCTGGGTACTGGCAGATCGCCTTGACCGATGGGGCCAAAGAGAGGTCAGCATTCTCTACCCCAGATGGGCACTTCCAGTTCCGAGTCATGCCATTTGGGATGAAGAATGCCCCTGCCACCTTTCAGAGGTTGGTCAACCAGGTACTGGTTGGGCTGGATGCGTTCAGTGCCGCCTACCTGGATGACATCGCAGTGTTCAGTGCCACCTGGCCTGAACACCTGCGCCACCTCTGGGAAGTGTTGATGGCGCTGCGCCGAGCAGGCCTCACGATCAAGGCAAGCAAGTGCCAGATCGGGCAGGGTTCCGTGGTGTACTTGGGACACCAAGTGGGGAGTGGCAAGGTGGCACCCTTGCAACCCAAAATTGAAACCATCCTGGCTTGGGAACCCCCCAAGACGCAGACCGCAGTGAGGGCCTTCCTGGGGCTCACTGGGTACTACAGGAGGTTTGTCAAGGGCTATGGAACGATCGTTGCCCCCTTGACAGAGCTGACTTCGAAGAAGCAGCCCAGGAACGTGATTTGGACTGACACCTGTCAGAAAGCTTTCGACACCCTGAAGACTGCCATGTGCACGGCGCCCGTGCTCTTGGCCCCTGACTTCTCCAAGGAATTCCTAGTGCAGACAGACGCTTCAGAGCATGGTGTGGGGGCTGTTCTTTCACAGATGACTGAGGAGGGCTGGGACCAACCCGTAGCCTTCATCAGTAGGAGGTTACTTCCACGGGAAAGTAGGTGGAGTGCAATTGAGCGAGAAGCATTTGCTGTGGTCTGGGCGCTGAAGAAGCTAAGACCCTACTTGTTTGGGTCTCACTTCCGGGTTCAGACGGACCACAGGCCCCTCAGATGGTTGATGCAAATGAGGGGTGAAAACCCGAAGCTGTTGAGGTGGTCCATCTCCCTACAGGGTATGGACTTTACGGTGGAACACCGTCCTGGTACAGATCACGCCAACGCTGACGGTCTGTCCAGGTATTTCCGCCTTAGTGACGAGGAACCCCCTGGGCAAGGGTAGTTCTCCCCACATTTCAGCTGGAGGGGACACGTGTTAGACCTGGCACCTTGGCGTGAGTTTCCCTTCCACTTTTTGATGGTGTGCCTCGACTGTTTTTGCTGGTGTTGTCCGCTCAGGGCACTGCGCCACGGCTAATCCGTGCCGCAGTGCCAGTGCTCCCAAAGTAAAATGTACCTGTAATTGATGTCCATGATTGGTTTATTGGATTCACTGTCAGTCCCCAGTAAAGTGCACCAGGGGTGCCAGGGCTTGTGAATGCCAATGCTGCTGGTGGGCTTGCAGCGCTGGTTGCGCCACCCACGAAAGCGGCTTTGTAAAGTGTGTCGAGGGTCTGCCACCGCAGGCCCTGTGCGCGGTCCGGGACCGTCGCGCTGACTGCGCAAGTGCCCCCACTTGCCAGTCCCTAAACCTTCCCTTACCTACATATTAGCCACCCCTCTGGTAGGCCCAAGGGCAGGGTGCATTGTAGGCATAAGGTAGGACATGCCCTGATGTGTGTGGCATGTCTTAGTAGTGAATTACAGCCCTTGTCGTTTTTCACTATTGAAGGCTACCTGCTCTCCATAGGCCAGAATGGGCTGCCGGGATCACGCCGACGCTGTGACCCCAGTGGACTCAGAGAGCCTGGTAGAAGTGTCAAGTTTAATATGCCTGAACTCAGGATGATAAAATACTTCTTGTAGTCAAGGTTATTTTAATATCCTGGGTTTGTAAATACTACTTTTAGAAAGTTAGTATTTACTGACCTGACCATCTCAGTCCGCCTCTGCTGTGTGTATGTGTTCTGCCTGGCAACAGTAAGGAGCAGGGTTGGGGAATCCCCAGAGACAGGTTGGCTGCCAGGTGGTGGGTAGAGAGGTGACACCTGGATGGGTGGGAGGAGTACACCTTGACGCTTGAATAGACCTGTGCTCTGCCACCACAAAGCCGGCGCCACCCCCTGTGGGGCTGCTGATGTCTCTGCCCTGCTGCTGAAAGGAAAGAGCAGAGTCACCATAACAAAGTGCTCCAGAACTGGACTGAGCCAGGCCTAGGCCCCCTGGCGCTAAAGAACAAAAGAATCATGGTATAAAAGTAGGAGCCTGGCTCCTAAGAAATCAGAATCCTGTTTACCACAAAGAACCTCTGCCCGACTAGAAGGAGAAGAAGACGCTGGAGGAGCTGGCCTGCTGCTTGCCTTGCTGAGAAAGGAGAGGAAGAGACTTACTGAAAAGACTTTGCTACTTTGTGCTTGAACATTCTCCAAGGGCTTGATCTGAGCTTGCCCCCTGAACTGAACCCCAGGAACAGTGGGTTCTCTGTGCTTCTTGCTCGTCCTCCAGTTCGAGCCGTGTGTGCATCCCGCCGGAAAAGAGACTGCGCCCCTCATCGCCCCTCCTAGGGCCGTGACACTCAGGAGCTCGCCTGCCGCAATCCCGTGAGAGCCCCGCTCCGTCCGGAGCCGCTCTCTGTCCCCGGGCCAGGCCGCCTGCACCCCTGTCACCGCCTGCCGTTGGAGTGCGCTGAACGCGCTATCACCCCTCCTGCCGGAAGCCGTCCGACGACTGTGATCTACGCCGGGTCATCCAGCTGCACTGACCGTGCCCTGTGACCCCGCTTCGCTATCCCCGGACATCTCAGGCCGCGCCGCCCCCGCTGTGGAGACCCTCCTGCACCGCCGTGCTAAAGGGTCGCTGGCCGCGCCTGCCTACGTGCCCACACCTGCTGATTGAGGACCCAAGAACACTTCCCAAGCTGAGAGTCGCACCGACCTGTGCCGACTCTCCACATCACGAAAGAAGTTCCAGTATCGGGCTCGGGGCCCGCAACGCCTTATTTCCCCGTTCGCGGGAACCGATCTCTGTGAGTACTGGAACTACAAGTAAAGAGACTACGAACTATCCATTTGAAGCTACGAACAACGAACATTTGCCCGCTGTACAACCTGGTGGCATAGCGAAAACGTTATTGGTCTTGTGATAAGTCTGCTGAGATATATATACCTTATTTTTACATAAAGAATCGTATTTTTATATATATCCAAGTCTGGTGTCCGTTTCTGGGGGGATTGATGTATTTACTGTGTGTACGATTGTAAGTGCTTAACCAACAACGCCTGAGGAATCGCCTTGGCTGCTCACGCCACGCACCTAGAGGGTGAGCAAGGGTCATTCGCGAGTGGTTATCCTGCGCCCTGACGTGGAGGAGAGGGTTCCTGCTTGACACAAGGGCAACCTTGCGCCAACCAGAGATCCCCGACTCTAACAGCGCGCCACGGTTAATTAAGGAAAAAGGTGGTAGCGCTCGTTAACAGTGTGTGCGAATTGAACAGGGGAATAATGGAACTGGAGGCGTAACATTGCCTCGAAGACGCATGGTGGTTCGTAATGGGCAAAATCAAAGTGTGCTCATGTTGCGGAATCCAAAACGAAGACGAGCTAGTTAAAACGGCACTAGCTCTAAAAACGGGAGTCGCTCCGTGGGTGTCAGCTCTCAGGGGAATTAGTATGAACTGATGCTATGGCAACAATTTCTACAACACGGCCAAAACTAGTTGGAAGTGCACTAGTTACGCCGTAAAAATCGTAACAAAATCAAAACTGAAAGCTATCGATATGTTAGGAGGACAAGACAGCAAAAGACTGTCAGGGAAAAATAAGTACAGTCGGTGTTTGCTAGCAGCCTGGAGATTTATATTCATGTATATGGTAGCCCAACAGAGCAACCGCGAAAAAAGTGTGTACAGCAGCAATAAGTAATCACGTATACTTTATAGGTAATGCCCATATGCACGGTGTAAAACATGGGCCTGAAGGTTAACTTAAGCCGCGAAAATTACAAGGACAGCCATGGAATATCGTCGTTCAGTCCTTGAACGTGCGTCTTCAGTTTGTACACCCACCTTTGCTCGCGTTTGAATAGAAAAGAAGAGCTATCTGTCAGATGTGGTGGTATGTAGGGTTTATCAAGGACTGTCCAATGTAGGTCATTGGGAGCATGATTGACCTCTAAAAAGTGGTTGGTAAGTTTAGTAGAGGAACGACCACACCGTATCGTACTTTTGTGTTCCAAAATACGAGTTTTTATACGACGGGTGGTCATTCCAACGTATCTTAACCCGCACGGGCAGGTTATAAGGTAGATCAAATTTGAGCTATTGCAATTGCTGTGGCTTCTAAGAGTCCACGGTCTGCCAGTGCCAATATCTATCTCTTTGGTTACAGAGGTGTGGCTGCATGCCGCACAAGAACCACATGGGTAGTGGCCCACAACTGGTGGTAGACCCCACAGAGCCTGTTGGGTGCCTGTTTGATTTGTGCGTGGGCGAGTATGCACCAACTGGTCTCTGATGTTACTGCTGCGTTTAAACGCAAAAAGGGGTCTAGGCAGCCCTACATTGCCTATGTTCAAAATCTTCCAGTTAGATAAGATGATTTTTTTGATTTGGTTGGAAAATTGACAATAGGTGTGTACGCAGGTAAGTCTGTTCTCAGATGTCTTGGGGACCTTAGGTGCCAGAAGAGTCTCCCGATTGTTATTCGCGGCGCGTTTGGACGCTCTGCGGATCAAATGTTTAGGATAGTGTCTGGCCAATAGTTGTTTAGATAGATTACTTGCATGTTCCTTGTATTTATCAGTTGAGGAACAATTCCTTTTGAGGCGCAGAAACTGGCCGAAAGGCAGATTGTCCCGCAAAGCCCGCGGGTGAAAGCTATCATACTTCAAAAGAGCGTTCACCGCCATGGGTTTCCTGTATAGCTCAGTACTCAAGCCACCATCAAACGGGGTTATCAAAATGTCAAGGAATGGTAGCTGAGTCTTAGAGTACTCACAGGTAAAGTTCAAAAAGGGATCACAATTGTTAAGCCAGTTCTTAAAAGCCAATAGTGTGGATAGTGGTCCATGCCATAGTACGAACACGTCGTCTATGTACCTCTTCCATGTCCTGATTTGATTACTGTATGGATTGTTGGTACTAAACACATGTTGTTCCTCAAAGACATGAACATACAGATTTGCCAGGCTGGGAGCAAAAATGCTCCCCATTGAAGTGCCTGACGCTTGCAAGAACAACTGTTCCTCAAATTGAAAAAAGTTCTCCTTCATGGCGAGCTTCGCACATGACATAATAAATGAAACGGGAGTGATGGAGTCTGGTGGATTGGCCAGCAGGAGAGATTCGATGACATCTAAAGTCTCATCCTGCGGAATGCATGTATACAATGACTCTACATCGAATGAGACTAAGAACTCTGTTTCACAATCAAAAGACAAGTCTTTGAGTAGGATCAGGATGTCCTTGGTGTCCTTGAGGTACGTTGGCATTTTAGCCACAAAAGGGCGTAGGAACTGGTCTGCAAATGCCGACAGTGGTTCCAATAGGGACCCTAGTCCTGAAATGATGGGGCGACCAGGAGGAGGATTCACATTCTTATGTACCTTAGGCAGAATATAGAAATAAGGTACAATTGGAGTGGTGTTAACCAAATATTGAGCTTCATTGGAAGTGATCCAACCATTGGTGCTGGCTTCATTCACTAGGACCTGGATGGTCTTTAGTAAGCGTTTGGTGGGATCTTGAGCAAGAGGTTGATAGAAGTTGGTGTTGCCTAACTGTCTCAAGCATTCGGAGCGATAAGCGGTGGTGTCCATGATAACGGGGGCACCACCCTTATCTGCCGGCTTGATCATGATGGTGTCATCAGAGGTGAGGGAGCGCAAGGCTAGGCGCTCTGACTTGGTAAGGTTTTGATATTGGCGGTTGTCTGAAGCACAGGAGGAGGATACCTGTGAGGTCACCGCTTTCTCAAACGTGAGTACCTGTGGAGGGACTTGACTGGGCAAGGGATTAAAGGTAGATTTATTACGCAAGCCCGTATTCAAGTCATGATCATTGAAAGAGGTACTGAGTTCAACTCGAAAAAAGAAATTCAAGCGAATCTTTCTGAAGAAATGAGCGAGTTCTTGATTTATGGAGAACAAATCTCCTTTGAAGGAAGGAACAAATCCTAATCCTTTATTCAGGAGGGACATTTCATCCTGTGTAAGAACTCTATTGGATAAATTGATGACTAGGTTGTGCTCGTGCTCGTGCTCGGGATCACTGGAGTGTCCCTCGAGCTCGATGAGGGGGTTACTTGTTGTTGATCTGCCCAGTGGACTTGGTTCCGTCTCCTTCCCCTTGACCTTCCTCGGCCAAACCCTAAAAAAGGCTGACTGGAATACATCTGTGGAGGTGGGGGGTAAGGACAAGGTTGTCCAAAGGGAGGAGGTTGTCCAAACGGAGGAAAGGGGGGATAGTTATAAGGGGCAGGAGGCCACCATTGAGAAGGATACATAGGATTAGGTGCGCCTCTCAGGTTGCTCCTGTTGCCCCTACCTCTCTTTTTGTTACCTCTCAGCGAGGAATCTTCACCCGAGGCAGTGTCTGACCCACTTGACCAATCGTCACTACCTGATGTAGAGTAGTCGGACCCATACCTGCGACCCTGGCGATTAAGTTGAGGGGGCACGTAGTCAGCACTAGTGTATGGGTACACTTTCTCTAGTGAAAAACGTGCCAAATCTTTTTTAAATTTGGTAATCTTAGTCATCAGTACCGAGTCCTTGAATTCTTTGTTGTGTTTATTAGATTCCTCTTGTTGTTTCTTGAAAAGGGCGCCTGTAAGTGTCACTTTGATTTGTGATTCCAGTGCCTGAATCTCAACTAAGACAGCATCGGCAACTCGTTTGGCAGTGCTTATGATGAGGATTAACCAATCTCTGGTACACTTCCAAGCTATTAGGGACCAATCATTGAGAAAAGTTTTGTCGTCCAGAAACAATCTAGGAGCATTGGTCACAATGAGTCCTGTGGGGGCACAATTGGCTCTCAAATACTCAGTCATAATTGCTCCGTGGATATACACTCGTGAGTGTGATTTTTTTAAAGTTAAAACCTTAGTCCAATCAACCTCAGCGCTGATGGAGGGGCCTTGAAAAGTATCCATGATACTTGGTGTGTCTAAAATGGCCTGAGCTATGGTATCGTCAAAAGTTAAACCAAGGCGTTCTGCCATGATGGTAAGAATAGCTATTAAATGCAAACAAGGTAAAGTCAGTCTCAACCAAGGAATCAGAAGAAAAGAGCCCACAAAAAAGTATATAAATGTGTGCGAAGTGCGCACACCGGGAGAAGAAATCAACCTGCAGAAAAAACTTATTTCGCAAACCAGTTATGGCACTAACTATGTGCCGTACTTAGGACCCACAGCCATAAGCTGTACATTAGATCTATAACAAAACGGTTAGATACCGGAGGGTCAAAGGGAACATTTGTTTAAAGACTGCACAGGATTATATCCCCAAACAAAGTATTAAAGACACTAAAAACCCTGAGGTCTGGAATAGCAAAGAAAGGAAGATGAAAAGGTGGTGTGTGAAATGAGAAACAAAAGCCCAATGTACAAAGTGAAAGGGAAATCCCTTAGGAACGTAATTACTCACTCACCCTGGGTAACACGCCCCATCACATGGGATTTTCATCCCAAAGAAAAATCTCAGTCTCTCTGGGGGCCGCAAGCCCCTCTACGAGAGGTAGGAGCTCAACAATGTTTATGTTTTGCACTGAAGGGTGGACTAAATCCACATATGAAGAGCTGGGTGTGAGTAGGGGGTGCAGTGCTGATGAAATAATAGTGCAGTAAAAGTGTGTTAAAACTAGTTACGGGACGGCAAGGAGGAATCTCTTTGAACACCGCCGTGCCGATGCTAGATTAAAAAAGTGAGAGCCCCACTAGTTCAATATAACCAATGGTGCATTAAATAAGACAATGGTCGACATGTTTCAGCCAAGGCACCTAACTAGGCTCGGCTTTCATCAGGACCTGGTTAGCTACTGCAAAAAAGGAAAGAATTACGTATCAAAGGATACCGTGAACACCCCAAAGTTGCTTGTAGGGTGTACGTCTCCTTTATGATTCAAACATCACCTAAACAAAAGAGATTCAGTGTAAGAACGTTGGTCACAAATGCTAAGTAATAAAAAATACATGTGAATGTGTTAACTTAAAGCAAGGACCACTCACCCGTGAAAACTGGGTGGAAAATTGACCTCCACCTGGCAACCGCTCAGGAAGGAACACCGCTCTGAAAGAAGATGTAAGACTACTGAAGAATGGGGTGCTTACATGTCATGAGCGAGTGTGTAAAACATGTGAGTAGGTCATCTAACTGCGAGGGAGACTGACAAAATCTTGAAGACGCACGTTCAAGGACTGAACGACGATATTCCATGGCTGTCCTTGTAATTTTCGTGGCTTAAGTTAACCTTCAGGCCCATGTTTTACACCGTGCATATGGGCATTACCTATAAAGTATACGTGATTACTTATTGCTGCTGTACACACTTTTTTCGCGGTTGCTCTGTTGGGCTACCATATACATGAATATAAATCTCCAGGCTGCTAGCAAACACTGACTGTACTTATTTTTCCCTGACAGTCTTTTGCTGTCTTGTCCTCCTAACATATCGATAGCTTTCAGTTTTGATTTTGTTACGATTTTTACGGCGTAACTAGTGCACTTCCAACTAGTTTTGGCCGTGTTGTAGAAATTGTTGCCATAGCATCAGTTCATACTAATTCCCCTGAGAGCTGACACCCACGGAGCGACTCCCGTTTTTAGAGCTAGTGCCGTTTTAACTAGCTCGTCTTCGTTTTGGATTCCGCAACATGAGCACACTTTGATTTTGCCCATTACGAACCACCATGCGTCTTCGAGGCAATGTTACGCCTCCAGTTCCATTATTCCCCTGTTCAATTCGCACACACTGTTAACGAGCGCTACCACCTTTTTCCTTAATTAACCGTGGCGCGCATTCCTTTGTTTTTCTGACAGCGTGATTCCAATCCGTCAGCTGAATACCAGTCTCCGTGGTAACTGACACACGGGCGGAACAGCACTTTTGATTGGTTCTCCCCTCGCTGCTTGAGAAACCAGTCCCCTGATTGGCCCACATTTTATGACACAGTTTCTTCTTAATCTATCTCCGTCCAACCCCGCGGGACCTCCGGCTGCAGGCTCATTCCAGCCCGGTTCCCCGACGGAGAGGTAGGATCTTTGACGCTGTGCACACACCGTCCCTCTTTTTTAGTTTATATCATGTTTTTATGAAGACGGCTAACTCCCTACCTTCTATTGATATGTTTGGGCATTCATCATGGCATTGCTGTACACTTGTACAGTCATTTTGAACATCTCTACTCATTGTTTAGACCCATTTGAACAGGATAAATGATGGTTTCACCATGGCTCTATCCGGTTGTTAAACGGTAATTTTTGTATTTATAAGCACATTGTGCATTCATCGATTTTGTCAGTCTCCCTCGCAGTTAGATGACCTACTCACATGTTTTACACACTCGCTCATGACATGTAAGCACCCCATTCTTCAGTAGTCTTACATCTTCTTTCAGAGCGGTGTTCCTTCCTGAGCGGTTGCCAGGTGGAGGTCAATTTTCCACCCAGTTTTCACGGGTGAGTGGTCCTTGCTTTAAGTTAACACATTCACATGTATTTTTTATTACTTAGCATTTGTGACCAACGTTCTTACACTGAATCTCTTTTGTTTAGGTGATGTTTGAATCATAAAGGAGACGTACACCCTACAAGCAACTTTGGGGTGTTCACGGTATCCTTTGATACGTAATTCTTTCCTTTTTTGCAGTAGCTAACCAGGTCCTGATGAAAGCCGAGCCTAGTTAGGCGCCTTGGCTGAAACATGTCGACCATTGTCTTATTTAATGCACCATTGGTTATATTGAACTAGTGGGGCTCTCACTTTTTTAATCTAGCATCGGCACGGCGGTGTTCAAAGAGATTCCTCCTTGCCGTCCCGTAACTAGTTTTAACACACTTTTACTGCACTATTATTTCATCAGCACTGCACCCCCTACTCACACCCAGCTCTTCATATGTGGATTTAGTCCACCCTTCAGTGCAAAACATAAACATTGTTGAGCTCCTACCTCTCGTAGAGGGGCTTGCGGCCCCCAGAGAGACTGAGATTTTTCTTTGGGATGAAAATCCCATGTGATGGGGCGTGTTACCCAGGGTGAGTGAGTAATTACGTTCCTAAGGGATTTCCCTTTCACTTTGTACATTGGGCTTTTGTTTCTCATTTCACACACCACCTTTTCATCTTCCTTTCTTTGCTATTCCAGACCTCAGGGTTTTTAGTGTCTTTAATACTTTGTTTGGGGATATAATCCTGTGCGGTCTTTAAACAAATGTTCCCTTTGACCCTCCGGTATCTAACCGTTTTGTTATAGATCTAATGTACAGCTTATGGCTGTGGGTCCTAAGTACGGCACATAGTTAGTGCCATAACTGGTTTGCGAAATAAGTTTTTTCTGCAGGTTGATTTCTTCTCCCGGTGTGCGCACTTCGCACACATTTATATACTTTTTTGTGGGCTCTTTTCTTCTGATTCCTTGGTTGAGACTGACTTTACCTTGTTTGCATTTAATAGCTATTCTTACCATCATGGCAGAACGCCTTGGTTTAACTTTTGACGATACCATAGCTCAGGCCATTTTAGACACACCAAGTATCATGGATACTTTTCAAGGCCCCTCCATCAGCGCTGAGGTTGATTGGACTAAGGTTTTAACTTTAAAAAAATCACACTCACGAGTGTATATCCACGGAGCAATTATGACTGAGTATTTGAGAGCCAATTGTGCCCCCACAGGACTCATTGTGACCAATGCTCCTAGATTGTTTCTGGACGACAAAACTTTTCTCAATGATTGGTCCCTAATAGCTTGGAAGTGTACCAGAGATTGGTTAATCCTCATCATAAGCACTGCCAAACGAGTTGCCGATGCTGTCTTAGTTGAGATTCAGGCACTGGAATCACAAATCAAAGTGACACTTACAGGCGCCCTTTTCAAGAAACAACAAGAGGAATCTAATAAACACAGCAAAGAATTCAAGGACTCGGTACTGATGACTAAGATTACCAAATTTAAAAAAGATTTGGCACGTTTTTCACTAGAGAAAGTGTACCCATACACTAGTGCTGACTACGTGCCCCCTCAACTTAATCGCCAGGGTCGCAGGTATGGGTCCGACTACTCTACATCAGGTAGTGACGATTGGTCAAGTGGGTCAGACACTGCCTCGGGTGAAGATTCCTCGCTGAGAGGTAACAAAAAGAGAGGTAGGGGCAACAGGAGAAACCTGAGAGGCGCACCTAATCCTATGTATCCTTCTCAATGGTGGCCTCCTGCCCCTTATAACTATCCCCCCTTTCCTCCGTTTGGACAACCTCCTCCCTTTGGACAACCTTGTCCTTACCCCCCACCTCCACAGATGTTTTCCAGTCAGCCTTTTTTAGGGTTTGGCTGAGGAAGGTCAAGGGGAAGGAGACGGAACCAAGTCCACTGGGCAGATCAACAACAAGTAACCCCCTCATCGAGCTCGAGGGACACTCCAGTGGTCCCGAGCACGAGCACAACCTAGTCATCAATTTATCCAATAGAGTTCTTACACAGGATGAAATGTCCCTCCTGAATAAAGGATTAGGATTTGTTCCTTCCTTCAAAGGAGATTTGTTCTCCATAAATCAAGAACTCGCTCATTTCTTCAGAAAGATTCGCTTGAATTTCTTTTTTCGTGCTGAACTCAGTACCTCTTTCAATGATCATGACTTGAATACGGGCTTGCATAATAAATCTACCTTTAATCCCTTGCCCAGTCAAGTCCCTCCACAGGTACTCACGTTTGAGAAAGCGGTGACCTCACAGGTATCCTCCTCCTGTGCTTCAGACAACCGCCAATATCAAAACCTTACCAAGTCAGAGCGCCTAGCCTTGCGCTCCCTCACCTCTGATGACACCATCATGATCAAGCCGGCAGATAAGGGTGGTGCCACCGTTATCATGGACACCACCGCTTATCGCTCCGAATGCTTGAGACAGTTAGGCAACACCAACTTCTATCAACCTCTTGCTCAAGATCCCACCAAACGCTTACTAAAGACCATCCAGGTCCTAGTGAATGAAGCCAGCACCAATGGTTGGATCACTTCCAATGAAGCTCAATATTTGGTTAACACCACTCCAATTGTACCTTATTTCTATATTCTGCCTAAGGTACATAAGAATGTGAATCCTCCTCCTGGTCGCCCCATCATTTCAGGACTAGGGTCCCTATTGGAACCACTGTCGGCATTTGCAGACCACTTCCTACGCCCTTTTGTGGCTAAAATGCCAACGTACCTCAAGGACACCAAGGACATCCTGATCCTACTCAAAGACTTGTCTTTTGATTGTGAAACAGGGTTCTTAGTCTCATTCGATGTAGAGTCATTGTATACATGCATTCCGCAGGATGAGACTTTAGATGTCATCGAATCTCTCCTGCTGGCCAATCCACCAGACTCCATCACTCCCGTTTCATTTATTATGTCATGTGCGAAGCTCGCCATGAAGGAGAACTTTTTTCAATTTGAGGAACAGTTGTTCTTGCAAGTGTCAGGCACTTCAATGGGGAGCATTTTTGCTCCCAGCCTGGCAAATCTGTATGTTCATGTCTTTGAGGAACAACATGTGTTTAGTACCAACAATCCATACAGTAATCAAATCAGGACATGGAAGAGGTACATAGACGACGTGTTCGTACTATGGCATGGACCACTATCCACACTATTGGCTTTTAAGAACTGGCTTAACAATTGTGATCCCTTTTTGAACTTTACCTGTGAGTACTCTAAGACTCAGCTACCATTCCTTGACATTTTGATAACCCCGTTTGATGGTGGCTTGAGTACTGAGCTATACAGGAAACCCATGGCGGTGAACGCTCTTTTGAAGTATGATAGCTTTCACCCGCGGGCTTTGCGGGACAATCTGCCTTTCGGCCAGTTTCTGCGCCTCAAAAGGAATTGTTCCTCAACTGATAAATACAAGGAACATGCAAGTAATCTATCTAAACAACTATTGGCCAGACACTATCCTAAACATTTGATCCGCAGAGCGTCCAAAAGCGCCGCGAATAACAATCGGGAGACTCTTCTGGCACCTAAGGTCCCCAAGACATCTGAGAACAGACTTACCTGCGTACACACCTATTGTCAATTTTCCAACCAAATCAAAAAAATCATCTTATCTAACTGGAAGATTTTGAACATAGGCAATGTAGGGCTGCCTAGACCCCTTTTTGCGTTTAAACGCAGCAGTAACATCAGAGACCAGTTGGTGCATACTCGCCCACGCACAAATCAAACAGGCACCCAACAGACTCTGTGGGGTCTACCACCAGTTGTGGGCCACTACCCATGTGGTTCTTGTGCGGCATGCAGCCACACCTCTGTAACCAAAGAGATAGATATTGGCACTGGCAGACCGTGGACTCTTAGAAGCCACAGCAATTGCAATAGCTCAAATTTGATCTACCTTATAACCTGCCCGTGCGGGTTAAGATACGTTGGAATGACCACCCGTCGTATAAAAACTCGTATTTTGGAACACAAAAGTACGATACGGTGTGGTCGTTCCTCTACCAAACTTACCAACCACTTTTTAGAGGTCAATCATGCTCCCAATGACCTACATTGGACAGTCCTTGATGAACCCTACATACCACCACATCTGACAGATAGCTCTTCTTTTCTATTCAAACGCGAGCAAAGGTGGGTGTACAAACTGAAGACGCACATTCAAGGACTGAACGACGATATTCCATGGCTGTCCTTGTAATTTTCGCGGCTTAAGTTAACCTTCAGGCCCATGTTTTACACCGTGCATATGGGCATTACCTATAAAGTATACGTGATTACTTATTGCTGCTGTACACACTTTTTTCGCGGTTGCTCTGTTGGGCTACCATATACATGAATATAAATCTCCAGGCTGCTAGCAAACACCGACTGTACTTATTTTTCCCTGACAGTCTTTTGCTGTCTTGTCCTCCTAACATATCGATAGCTTTCAGTTTTGATTTTGTTACGATTTTTACGGCGTAACTAGTGCACTTCCAACTAGTTTTGGCCGTGTTGTAGAAATTGTTGCCATAGCATCAGTTCATACTAATTCCCCTGAGAGCTGACACCCACGGAGCGACTCCCGTTTTTAGAGCTAGTGCCGTTTTAACTAGCTCGTCTTCGTTTTGGATTCCGCAACATGAGCACACTTTGATTTTGCCCATTACGAACCACCATGCGTCTTCGAGGCAATGTTACGCCTCCAGTTCCATTATTCCCCTGTTCAATTCGCACACACTGTTAACGAGCGCTACCACCTTTTTCCTTAATTAACCGTGGCGCGCATTCCTTTGTTTTTCTGACAGATTGATTCCAATCCGTCAGCTGAATACCAGTCTCCGTGGTAACTGACACACGGGCGGAACAGCACTTTTGATTGGTTCTCCCCTCGCTGCTTGAGAAACCAGTCCCCTGATTGGCCCACATTTTATGACACAGTTTCTTCTTAATCTATCTCCGTCCAACCCCGCGGGACCTCCGGCTGCAGGCTCATTCCAGCCCGGTTCCCCGACGGAGAGGTAGGATCTTTGACGCTGTGCACACACCGTCCCTCTTTTTTAGTTTATATCATGTTTTTATGAAGACGGCTAACTCCCTACCTTCTATTGATATGTTTGGGCATTCATCATGGCATTGCTGTACACTTGTACAGTCATTTTGAACATCTCTACTCATTGTTTAGACCCATTTGAACAGGATAAATGATGGTTTCACCATGGCTCTATCCGGTTGTTAAACGGTAATTTTTGTATTTATAAGCACATTGTGCATTCATCGATTTTGTCAGTCTCCCTCGCACTTAGATGACCTACTCACATGTTTTACACACTCGCTCATGACATGTAAGCACCCCATTCTTCAGTAGTCTTACATCTTCTTTCAGAGCGGTGTTCCTTCCTGAGCGGTTGCCAGGTGGAGGTCAATTTTCCACCCAGTTTTCACGGGTGAGTGGTCCTTGCTTTAAGTTAACACATTCACATGTATTTTTTATTACTTAGCATTTGTGACCAACGTTCTTACACTGAATCTCTTTTGTTTAGGTGATGTTTGAATCATAAAGGAGACGTACATCCTACAAGCAACTTTGGGGTGTTCACGGTATCCTTTGATACGTAATTCTTTCCTTTTTTGCAGTAGCTAACCAGGTCCTGATGAAAGCCGAGCCTAGTTAGGCGCCTTGGCTGAAACATGTCGACCATTGTCTTATTTAATGCACCATTGGTTATATTGAACTAGTGGGGCTCTCACTTTTTTAATCTAGCATCGGCACGGCGGTGTTCAAAGAGATTCCTCCTTGCCGTCCCGTAACTAGTTTTAACACACTTTTACTGCACTATTATTTCATCAGCACTGCACCCCCTACTCACACCCAGCTCTTCATATGTGGATTTAGTCCACCCTTCAGTGCAAAACATAAACATTGTTGAGCTCCTACCTCTCGTAGAGGGGCTTGCGGCCCCCAGAGAGACTGAGATTTTTCTTTGGGATGAAAATCCCATGTGATGGGGCGTGTTACCCAGGGTGAGTGAGTAATTACGTTCCTAAGGGATTTCCCTTTCACTTTGTACATTGGGCTTTTGTTTCTCATTTCACACACCACCTTTTCATCTTCCTTTCTTTGCTATTCCAGACCTCAGGGTTTTTAGTGTCTTTAATACTTTGATGGGCAATATGAGTCTGTACCAGTGAGGCTCTGATGGACACTGGGAACTCTCATATTTCTTTGCATTTTGACCCCCATTTTATCATTGGCTATGCATTCCTTTGGTTGAATGGTTGCTTAGGAAGAGCAGCCAGTGATTCTTGTTGCCCAGCCCAATGCAGTGTGGACCCATAAACAAAAGTTAACATGTATTTCCCTTGTGATTTTGCTGTTAATCATGTTATGGGTTTTGCAACGTGATCAAAGTGTACCTTTACATAGTAAAGATAAGGTTGGTCAAGTCAGAAAGAAAAGGGCAGCCCCAAGCAATGTGTTTCTAGATACCGTAGGCTCGCTGCTGAACTTACCCGACCTGGGCTGCTGTTGACGATCTCCGTGGCCATCGTGGGCTCTGCCGAGGACGCTGTGCTGTGTGGAGGGCGCCATCAACTGGGACAATCATCTACCGGGACTGCGAGGACCAGGCTGCTTGGCGGCGCTCACAGCTGGTTCCTCTTCCCGGCTCCTCCCCTCACAGGCTCTTAACGCCTCGCGGCCCCCGCTTCGCGGGGGCCGCTCGTAGGCTCGCTGCTGAACTTACCCGACCTGGGCTGCTGTTGACGATCTCCGTGGCCATCGTGGGCTCTGCCGAGGACGCTGTGCTGTGTGGAGGGCGCCATCAACTCGGACAATCATCTACCGGGACTGCGAGGACCAGGCTGCTTGGCGGCGCTCACAGCTGGTTCCTCCTCCCGGCTCCTCCCCTCACAGGCTCTTAACGCCTCGCGGCCCCCGCTTCGCGGGAGCCGCTCGTAGGCTCGCTGCTGAACTTACCCGACCTGGGCTGCTGTTGACGATCTCCGTGGCCATCGTGGGCTCTGCCGAGGACGCTGTGCTGTGCGGAGGGCGCCATCAACTCGGACAATCATCTACCGGGACTGCGAGGACCAGGCTGCTTGGCGGCGCTCACAGCTGGTTCCTCTTCCCGGCTCCTCCCCTCACAGGCTCTTAACGCCTCGCGGCCCCCGCTTCGCGGGAGCCGCTCGTAGGCTCGCTGCTGAACTTACCCAACCTGGGCTGCTGTTGACGATCTCCGTGGCCATCGTGGGCTCTGCCGAGGACGCTGTGCTGTGTGGAGGGCGCCATCAACTGGGACAATCATCTACCGGGACTGCGAGGACCAGGCTGCTTGGCGGCGCTCACAGCTGGTTCCTCTTCCCGGCTCCTCCCTTTCCGCCCCCCGGCCTTCATTGCGCAGCCCTGCCCCCGCGAGCAAGCGGGACGCGCGCGGGTCTAAGCGCGGGGCTAAGACCGGGCAAAGAGCGGGCCGTTTGAGGCCGTTCGAGACAGTAAGAGGCTGGACTGGACACCCCCCTAGGCAAGTGTGTTCTACTAAAGGCAATAAGCAATGGCTACTGGTTTGTTGAGGCTGGCTCCTAAGGGTGGGAGTGTCGTAGGGACCCTTGACAATTTCATAACACGGCCTAGCAATGTCCTTGCATATGAGATCGCCGCCACAGAACGTAGACTATCCCTAGAACCATCGTTAGGGAAGCGATCCTCCCTGGGTGCTATTACGACCATCCCCTCCCCTAATAACTCTGCACATCCCCTACTAGGTGGTTCTCCAGTTGAGATTCTGCTAGACGATCCTCCCCCCCTAATTGTTACCACTCAATCTAATTCAACTGTTCTTGGGCAAAATCAGGCTGACCACTCTCTTTCAGCCCCTATTTTCACATGTGCTATGACAAGATCGATGACGGATCGGTCTGTCAGAGGCAAATGTTCCGAGGTGAACCTCCCAGCCACAAAAGGGAAAAAACGTGTTGGGGGTCCTGTGAGTTGCCCCACTAAAAATAAACAAAAAAAATTGCCCGCGCCTAACCAAGACAATATTACACCTTTAGAAGCAAACGACTTAGCAAATTTCCCGACCCAATACTCAGCCGTATCGCCTATAACTATTGCTTCAAGTCTGGAAGCCCAGGAGGGACTGAGCTCTAGTGCTTTTTGGAATAGAATGGCTGCACTAATTGATGGAAGGTTGTCCCCCCTACTTGAACGCCTTGTTGCCTTGGAAGGGAAACTAGCATCACTATCCAACCTAACTCAGCCTAATACAGTGGCATCTGCCCACTCAGCTCCGAATTTACCATGCCACCAATCGACTATTTTACCCTCTATCTTGCCCATTGAACAGGCGACTGTTTATTCCTCCGCTCCTAATTTAGCCCAAGCTGGTGGGGAACTAACCAATAATAAAGCCCCTAGGCAAGTTCGAGCTGCCACAACACGACAGGCCGACGCCCCTTGTGAATCGGGAAGCTTAGTGGGTCCCCCTCCCCAAATTCCCCTCTCTCTCCTGACCAACTTTGGAACTAATTCCCCCCCTTCTTCCAAGAACCTCCCAAGACTAGATTTACCCCCAGAATGTAGCCCTAATGTTGTGGTCTTAACAGGTGTACCTGAACTTCCACAAGGCAGAGTTGAACCTTATCTGTCTTTGAAGAACAAGACAGTACATTGGTTGAATGCAAAAAGACCTCTGCCTCCAAATTTGAATGGGGAAATTCTGATGGTCCGAAGAGTATCTTGGGTAGGTCGGGGTGTGAAGAACATCAGGGGGGATTGTATAATCGTGAATTTTAAAGATCCTAGGGTGGTAAAGTATGTATTTACGTATTTTTATCCGTTGGGAGCACTAAACCACAGGAGGAATATACCTATTGCTCAACCGACTGTGGAGAGATCATGCATAGGCCATAACGGAATCCAAGAGACTGATCTACATCTTGCCTATTCTAATATTCCTTGTCATAATAGGTTCAGTGCCTTGGATTGCGTCGACTGACTGGAGCTGGTTGCTGATCTCAGGTCCACTGTCACAACCCAGACAGAGCCAACTGAGAGCCTGGCTGTATTCATACAGCCCCAGGCACCCACGGGCTCAGATATTTTGAAACACCTCGATGTTGCCTATGACTCTGGACCACGGGGAGAATCTTTAAATTGGCCAGTAGCATCCCTCGAATGTCCAGAATCCCTAGATGACAGGAATTTCTTATCTCTAGGTACTGACCAGGGCACCCCACCCGTCTTGAGCTCGACTCTGTATCTAGGTGGATGCCCCAACCCAGGGCTACTGCGTCAAATAGAATTGAAGACAATCGATACATTACTCCCAGAGCTAATAGTGTCCTGTTCTGACATCACTTCTGTTAACACCTCTTCTCTTGATCCCTGCACGGAGTTAGGCCTAACACCTATCACTGCAAATGGCAACCCAAGAACTCCCACCCCTATAACACCTATACCACCTAGGTCCTACCTTGCCCATCCCCCCTCACACAAGGCTATGGGGCTGAAAATTTTGTCCTGGAATGTGGCAGGTCTATCACGGCTGTTAGAACTCCCTGATTGGGGGGACTTCATTGATGGCCATGATATCTGCCTCTTCCAGGAGACATGGGCATTGAAGCCCTACCACCGTGTGGGGTTTGCTACTTTCTGGGAATCTGCAGTAAGGCCAAATGGGGGAAGGCCCTCTGGAGGGCTGTCTATTTGGGTATGGACCCATCTGGAATGCGCATTCAAGAGAATTAACACCGATTCGCCGGATATTATGTGTATAGTTATGTCCGAGAGGGAAAGCCAGGTATTGTCCATCGTAAACATATACTCTCGCCCTGTGAGGTACGGCCAGGAGTCCACCACTCTGAGTAGTTTGGATGCTCTTTTGAGCTCCACTATTAACACCGATATTCTGGTAATTGGTGGGGACTTTAACTGTCACTACGAACCCTTAAATGGGCTGATCACCCCTGTATCTCAGGATGAGGACCAAGAGTGGGCTATACCACCCTCCAACTCTTATCCTACGAAGGCCTGGACGCCATTGGTTCTCCAACTCACTCAATTGACATTTACTTACTCACTAAGGGCATGTAATGGTAGGTTCCCTGCAGATAATCCAGGCAATCCAACATTTGAAAGAAATGATCAAGCGTCCATCATTGATTATATTATGCTTAGCATGGGACTATGGCCAAGTATTCTGGACTTTCGAGTTCATAAACGTAGCGAAAGTGACCATAACCCCATCATTGTCACCCTAGAGGGTTTTATAAACAATCACTCTCCTCCTATAGTTCCACTTAGTGTTGTTCCCTTGATTACATCTGATGGCTCCCGAAGAGTCAGGTGGGAGAAGTTTGCCCTATCCGATAGAAATCTCGGTGCAATGTATTCTGAGATCTACCCTTTTTTGGAGAAATCAATGGGAGTCCCAATTCTATCAGAGGCTCATTTAGATTTTGAGTTGATAGGAGCCACACATATAGAACTATGTGCCAGCCTTGAGACCCACTTTAGTCGGGCAATTAAGAGAAATTTACCACCCACAAGGGAGATCCCTACTTGGTTTAACAAATCTTGTAGGGAAGCAAAGCTTTCGCTTCTGTCAACGCTTAAAAATGGAACCAAGCCAAAAATAAAGGAAGCCAGGGCCCACTTTAAGAAAATCATCCACAAAGCCAAAAAAGAGTTGGAAATTAGCAGATGAGAGGAAATCTCCCATGCACTAAAAAACAGGGACCAAAGATCTTTCTGGAACTTAATTAAAACTGGAATGTCACGTCCAACACAGGCGCTCCAACCTAATCTTGGGCAAGAAATCTGGCGTAATTACTTCAAAGAATTATACGCAATTCAGCCCTCACCATTGACCACCTCCCTTACCCTCACTAGCTTGTGCCTACCTCCAATTCAGGCTTTGACCCCGATGTGCACCCTCAGCGAGGTTAGAGTTGCTCTCACTAAAGTCCAACCGAATAAAGCTCCAGGCCTAGATAGGATCCCAGGTGATCTTTTTAAAAGTGAGCCCGACATCTGGGTTCCTTATCTATTTGGTCTCTTTAATGCAATCCTAGCAGGAATGCCGTTACCACCCACTTGGGCCGGCGCCGAGATCATACCAATACATAAAAAGGGCTCGCCACTTGATCCGGCAAATTATAGGCCAATTAGCCTAATAGATGTCGCCCAGAAAATTTTTGCCCGCATTGTCTTAGGGAGACTACAAACCTGGATGGAGGAAACCAACATCCTGACCCCCCTCCAGGTGGGATTTAGAGCTAGAATGTCAACTGTGGACCAATTGTTTAGGCTGCAAATGATCCACTGGAAAAGTATAATCTTAGAAGGGGGCAGCCTTTACCTCACGTTTGTTGACTTAAAGTCTGCCTTCGATATGGTGGACCGCAGCCAACTTTGGGAGTTACTAAAGGGGATGGGCGTACCTCTCTACCTCTGTGATCTATTAGAACGCCTCCATAAGGATACCATTGCTAGAGTCAGGTTTGGACTCCATGGAGATTTTACAGATCCTTTCCGGGTCGAAAAGGGAGTTAGACAGGGCTGCGTTCTAGCTCCAACACTTTTTGCCCTCTTCCTGAACGGACTGGTGGAAGATATCTTGGCCTTGAGTGTTGGACTTGGCCCTTCTGGCAGGTTCACCCCTGAACTTTTTTGCTTTTTACTGGTGACTTGGTGTGGTACTTTTTTGGTCTCTGCACACTTTCCCTGTGTCCCAGGGTAAAGTGCGTGCGTGCTCCGAGTGCATGTGGTGAGATAGGCCTGCCCTCCCATAGGAATGCATGGGGAATGTATGTGTCCCTAGTAGTTCCTGATGCATGGGGTGTGCAGGCCCGAGTTTGGTATGTGCGGACTCGTGGGAGTGAATGCTGCGCGATGATGTGTGCGGCGTGCATGTACCTAGTGTGGAAGTGCCACTTCTAGAGGTGGGCACTTCTGTGTGCAGTGTGTCTGTCGCGTGATTGGCTGGTCATGTCATGTGACGGGCTAGGGATTCCCCAGAGTCAGGATGAGTCACCCAGTGGTGAATGGGGAGATCAGCAGCTAGATGGGTGGGAGGAGTACACCTGGGTCCTGAATAGGACAGGGTTTTCCACACACAATGCTGGCTCCGCCCCCTGTGGTGCTACTGACGACCCTAGCCCTGCCAGTGAATAGGGTGAGGGGCTGAGCACATCAAGGGTGCTCCCCAACCAGCTGCGACTGGTTTTCCCCCTCACCCTGAACCCAGAACAAAGGGGTTTGCTGTATAAAAATGGGGCTGTGTCCCCACAGAAACTGTTCTCTGCCAGGATCTTACCTGAGGGGGGCTGCTGCTGCTGCTGCTGGACCAGAGGACCGCCACCTGGACTACCTCCCTGCCTGGAGGCCCAGTGAGCTGGCTCTGGGTCCAGCCTTGCCCCCCCACCCCTGCCCTGCTGCATGCAGGGGAGAACTTTGCTGGACTTGGTGTCTGTGGGCATCCCTAAGCGCCTGGAAGCGCTTTTATTTTCCTTAGCGCTAGAAGCGCTTTATTTCTGAAAGCCGGTGCCCACCCGGCGTTTGCCCCGTATTTGCCGATTCTAGAGTCTCCTGGCAGGTGCCCACCCTGCCGTAACTGTAAGCTGGTGCCCACCCCGCGGAACATTGTTTTATTATCACGAGGGAGCCTACCCCTCTCATTGCCAAGATTTAAAAATCACCGCTGCAGCCCGGGACATCCAGGAAGTCAGGCGGGCCGGGGGCGGGCCGCTGGGACAACCGGATCAGGAAGTAGGAGGGCGGGAGCCTACCCCGCCTCCCACCGAAGACTGGCGGTTTGATTCGAAGCCCCGGAGCAGGCAGGAGCCTACCCTGCACCCCGGGGCCCTCAGGAGAAGCGCCGTGTCCCCCACCCAGGCGGGAGCCCACCCCGCACTGGGACGCGTGGCCTTCGTGTTCGGGGCCCGTAGGCTCCGCATTACCGACCAAGCCCCGCAGTCCAGAGAAGTCGGAGCGCTGTGTGCTCCGCTCCAGATCGGCCCAGCGGAGATCGACCCACCAGCGTGAGCCTTCCCCGCCGCGAAGAGTCCGGTGAGTGGGGGGGGCTCCTGGCTGCCCGGTGACTGGGGGGTGCGCTCCAACCCCGGGGGCATTGGCGCATTGCTGGATTTAGAGTCCGTAGGGACTCCAACGTTAGGGGCCAGCATTCTTTGCCTGGGAGCCCACGAGGCTCCACCGCATACGGGGGCAGTTCTTTTGGTGAGCAGAGCGGCCCCGGAAGGCAGCGGGCCGCTCCGTTACCCCCCCACATTTGTGCACGAGCCCATCGAGGCTCCAACGGCGGGGGACATTCTCGTTATTCAGAGCCCCGTGAAAGCTCCAACGACGGGGGCATTTCGTTTATGCTCAGAGCGGCCCCGGAAGGCAGCGGGCCACTCCTACGTTATCTGGGGGCACAATTCTTTCTATTAGAGCCACGAGGCTCCATCGTCTGCCCCCCTCCTTTCTGTAAGAGCCCAGAGGGGCTCCACGCTGGCGATATGTTCTGAGAAGGCACAGTGGTGCCCCAGCATTACTCCAGTTGCCCAGCACTTAGTGGGCAACTTCCACGTGTAGGTTGTGCTTTGTGCTCCTGGCTGGCGCAGCCTGCGCCGCTTGCCCCTGACTTTGCTGGGACATAGGGCGTCCTAGCCCCGACAAGGCCAGTTGGCCTAGGGACTGCCACAGTGGTGGCTTATGTGAGTTTTTGCGCTGTTGTTCCTGCCGGCACCTCTGAATGTATGTTTATGCGTCATGTGCCTTGTTTGACACCGCTGAATGTTTTTAGGCATCATGTGTTTTCCTTTCCTACACCTCTGAATGTGATACATCATGTGTAATGTGCGTTTACCCCTACAGGTATTGTGATACTTAGGTGGTTGTTTTCTCCTAGTACAGGTGGTGCTAGTGAGGTCCTGGTTCCCTGCGTGACATTCTCCTAAGGTGGTTAGGGTTGCGTAGGTGGTACTTACCTTTACCAGTAATTACTGGTTGTGTGCTACATGTGTTATTTTGTACTACAGTATTATTCCTATGTTCTAAGAGTGCTAATTCCGGACAGCGGTCCATGTGGCCCTGTCCCCTGTACATATAATCCCTTGTAAATTCTGCCCGTGCCTGTTGGCACATTGTAGAGTGTGTGTTCTTATCTAATGTGTTGTGGTATAATACAAAGGTTATTTTTATATAATACCTTGTGTGGAGTTTCCTTTGTGGTGGGCCTTGGGTGTTGTTGCTGGGTGCGCGCGCAAACGCTTTACACATCGCCTCAGGGATAAGCCTGTCTGCTCGTGCCAAGCTACCAAGGGGGTGAGCAGGGGTTATCTTTGGCGTGTAACTTCCTTGCCCTGACTAGAGCGGTGGTTTCTGCCTGACTTTGGCGCAAGCCTTAGCCAACCAGAAATCCCATTTCTAACATTGAGTGACATAGATTCCCCTAAGTTGGCAGGCAGGAAAATTCCCGTACTTATGTTTGCGGATGAGACTCTGCTCCTGTCAAGATCACCTATGGGTATGGTTAGAGTCTTGGATGGCTTTGCCACCTTTTGTAGGAAAAGGAACTTAATTATTAACGTGAACAAGACTAAATACATGGTGTTTCACGCAGATACCATCAACCGTCCCATACCGAAACTGGATGGACTGCCCATAGAACGGGTGAACACTTTTGATTATCTTGGCATGACCCTCAATAATAAAATGACCTGGGTCGACCAGATCTCAAAAGTAAATTTAAAACTCATCCAGATATCAGGGGGGATCCTAAAGATGCTCAAAAATAGCCACCTAAAACTAATCAGTCCATTGGTAGAGATTTACAAAAGCCAGGCAAGGGGGATGGCAGCTTATGGTGCGGAACTATGGGGCCACAACCCATCCCTGATTTTAACTAAGTCAGAAAAAAAAATTTTTAGACAGCTATTTGCACTCCCGGTGAGTACCCCTATACAGCCGCTTAGGATGGACCTGGGTATTCAACCAATTGCGGACATGGTCGCCTCCAGACCAGTAATGTACTGGCGACGACTATGGAGCACTCCTGAACTTGCCATCTTTCAGGAAGAATTGAAATCCATCTTACTGCTACCAAGGGTAGGTGCTATCCCTTGGTTAGCCCATGTTAGGAAATTACTCAGAGATATAGGGAGAGAAGACCTTTGGCTTTTACCTGAGGACACTTGTCCCTCTTTGCCAAAAAGATCATTGGCAAAAACACTGCAGGAATTTAAGCTAACCCAGATCATTCGATCAGTCAATACTCCAAATCTGACCTCGGCTTTTCTCGAGGCCAAAATTAGCTATAGCTTCGAGTCTGCAATCGACTTGATCCAACCGGTACTGGCCAAAAAATTATACCTACAATTCAGGCATGGGTCTCTCCCCCTTTTTTCGAGAACAAATAAATGGGCTGGCTCATCCAGGCAATTTTGTCCTGGGTGTGGGACTACTGATGAAACTGAGGTCCATGTTGTAATCTTCTGTTCGGCATATAAAACATCCCGTAGGAAATGGATAATTCAACTTGCTAAGAATATAGGGGTTACGAACCACAGAGATCTCTTCAGGTTGTTGAAATATGATCCTTCCCCCCTATACGTCACTGTGATAGCTAAATTTCTCTTTTCTATGTGGCTAACCAGAAGACAACTACTACCTCATTAAGTCAATTACATTGGCACCAATTTTGTTACTATTCTGTTTTAATTTGTGAATTGTTGAATTGTATTGTTCCCAAGAATCATGTTTTAAATTTGTAAATATTATACCATGATATTTTATAACTTTTATGGCTTGTAGCCGAAATAAAGTTTTTCTGACTGACTGACTGACTGATACACACAAGAGGAGAAGGGACTGCTTGTTACCCCACTGAATCTATCACTAGTCTATGGATAGCATACCCATTGTCAATTGTCAATTATACCTATAAGCAGTCCCTTGACTTCGTAGAAGTGCAAGGAGTATTTGGATTTGGCTATCCAGGTCCCTGTCTATATCATAGAAAGATACGAGGCATAGGTTATCTGGGGTGTGACAACACCACTTATTGCGACAACTTCTATACGGAAAATCAGAACTCTTGTGGGTTACCAGTATAAGGAGTTGACAGTTCCCCGAGAAGCTGGCTATTACACTGCTTGTTGTCCAATCATTAATTTTACAGACACTATCTTGTATGTCAATTGTTCAGGGATAGTATTGCGTAAGGGCACGTACTCTTTGGTAAGTCAAAAGGACCCCAGTACCGTAGGGTGAAATTCCCAATATTCTGCTGTGGACTATGATAGACCGATTTATGCACACCCAGGTTTTTTCTTTCTGTCTAATTGGAAATATTCTAATATACATATTGGTACAAATGATGTGGCTCTTGGGATGGTGCTGCCCTTGGGTGTCCCTTGCAAACATGTGAAGCCTAAAGTAAGATGGGTTAAAAGGACATTGACCCAAGAATTCTGTGAAGGTGTGACAGATCTCGAAGTCAATAACTATAATAATGGTATTACTTTTGGATACATTCTCTCCTACATAATTACATTTGGTGGTACTGCTATGGCCAGGGGTGAGAAAGCTAGAGAATATTTCAGATGTAAGCTGCAAATATTGTCTAACGCTACAGTGGCAGCTTTGCGTGACATCACCACCCAACTGGAAAGTATGCAAATTTATTACGAGCAACCTAGATATGCGGTCGATTTCATCCTAGCTAAGAGTGGTGGTGTGTGCGTGGTAGTTGGAGACTAGTGTGTAGTCGGGATCACAAATATGGAAAAAAATATTACCCAACACATATTAGACATCCTAGAAAATGTTAAAGGAATGGAAAGTGGGAACTGGAGTTGGTCTCTTTTTGGCAGCTGGATGTGGATCCTTGAAAAGGTGATTTATTTTATTGTGATCTTGGTCTCTTGATGTGTCTTTGTTCAATGCCTTTTTTTCTGTTGTTCTTGTTGCACAAATCTTCTCACTCGTAAGAGGAAAATATCGATTCATGACATCAATGCTGCAATTATCGTCCAGAAAGAAATAGAGGACCTCATGCAGATAGATGAGGGCATTATCCAGATTTCTTCCCTTCTTACGGTCTCCCATTCTGATGCTGACAATATTGAGTGCTCCTAAGAAGTTTACCTATGACTTTCTGTTTTATTGATTTATATGCCTTTTGCTATTATTAGAAAATGTTTTGCTCATGCTAAAAGGAGGGTCTGTTAGAATAGAAAAATTCCTGCTTACGTATTGTTTTATGTAAGTTAGCATTTGCTGCGCCTTTTTCTATGTAGGCGCCATTTTGAGTTATAATCGAAACAAATTCTTTCTCATTTCTGAGAAAAGGCCTCTGTTAAGTTTCTTTTTCCCGAGGTTGGGTTTCACTAATGAATAAACTGTTCTTATTCTTTTAGATAGAGGACTTGAGTAGTAGATAGTGTGTGCCTGGCCTCACAATCGAATGTCATCCTCTGTACTTCATTTTTTAACTTCATCTGCTTGAAAAATTCCATTGTGGGTGTGTTTTTATTGGTTCTAAAATGTACTTAATGTATCTTTATGCTTGCTGATGTCAGTCTGCAGAACTCCTTGCGACTGGGCTCCACTCTGAGTGCTCCTGAATAAATAGATATTGGCTTGTATTCTCTACTGTCTGACCAACTCTTTGTTTTGTATGGAATGCTGAGTGGTGGTCGTGAGTGACTCAGGTGACCCTAATTGGGTTACTTCCTTCCCAACCTACCAAGTGCGTCTGTCGGCCAGTGGCCAACACGGGGAAGGGTTATGAACGCCCGTCCTGAGTCCTTTTTTCAAGCAGGCTGCTCTAGAAGAGCTTCCTGAGCACCTGGATAGTTTTTTATTCTTTTTATTTACCACAATGACGGTCGGTATGCTGGGCATGCTGACATAATGTTCAGCAAAAGTGAAAGTAAAAAAAGACGATGGGCTTGTTTTACTTTCAGTGAATGTGCTTGGGGGCATATCTCAGACCTCCAAGCATTCTCCTGGAATTGGTAAGTTATTGGTCTTCCCCGTGGCAATTTTATATTTCAGTCTTTCTGCCCCCCTGACGAGCAAATGGAGGCAATTACCCCTGATCTGCATTCCCCTGGGGTCAGAAATCCCAATAAATACCAGTGATTTTTTAAAATATAAATATAGGGGTAAGGTCTGCAAAACAGGGAAATGGACATGCCCGAGCCTAAGTAAATGGCTCAACCGTCTTTCTGCTCCCCCTGAGGAGTGGATGGGATAATTCAGGGGGAGGGAGAGAAAGCCCTCTAGACACCAGAGACAGTTTTTTATAAACAATATAGGATTCGGGGCTGGCTACCATGGGCACGGCAATGCCCCCATTTCATCTAAATGAGGCAACAGTCTTTTTGGCCCCCAAGGGGAAGATAAGGTAATTACCGTGACCCCCAGGGGCAGAAAGCCCACTAAACACCAGGGAATTTAAAAATAAAAATATAGTGGTGGGGCTTCCCAGCATGGGCATCCCCCATCCTAAGTAAATTGCACAGCAGTCTTTCTGCCCCGGAGGGGCAGATGGAGTAATTAAGCTCTGATCGCCCCCTCCCGTGAGGGCTGAATACCCACTAGACGCCAGAGAAAGGATCTAAAAAAGAAATAATGGGATGGGGCTGCCCACCATGGGCTTGCCTATGTCCTCACCCCAACTAAGCAGGACAACAGTCTTTCTGCCCCCCCCCCCCCCACATGGAACAGATGGGTAATTACTGGCAATCTGCCCATGTTGGCCAGAAAGACCACTGGACACAATGGAAGTATTTTGAAAAAAATATAGGAGTGGGGGCTGCCCAGCATGGGCTTGGCCATGCCCCCATCACAAGTAAATGGGACAACAGTCTTTCTGCCCACATAATTACCCATGATCTGTCCGGGAGGGGTAGAAAGGTCACTGTACACCAGGGAACGCTTTTTTAAAAAAAAATAAGTGGACGAGGGCTGCATACAATGGGAATGGATATGCTCCACCCCAAATAAATGGGGCAAAAGCCTTTTTGTCCCCCTAAGGGGCAGATTTGGTAATTACCCCTAATCTCTCTCATGGGGCAGAAAGCCCACTATACACCAGGGATTTAAAAAATAAAAATGTAGGGGTGGGGTCTGCCCAGCATGGGCATCCCCCCATCCAAAGTAAATGACTAAGCAGTCTCCACTAAACTCTACTCCACTCTATGCCAGGCAAGTATACTATCTTCTACTCTATATAATTCACACTACAAAACTCTATGCCACTTTAGTATATTCTGCTATACTCTATCCCCGCACACTCCACTGTCTAAATTTGTACTCGACTCGATGCCCGTAAACTATTGTACAACACTTTACTCCGCTTTACAACAATTACACCGTGCTCTACTCTACTGTATGAGATGCCACTCATAATTAAAAACAGCTTCCCACAACTGGCAGGGTCATTGGTCCTTAAACGCCAAGGATAGTTCAAGGCCACAACATTTAGAATCTGAGGTGCAAATATATCTAATATTTTTACCTTACCATGGCGAGGGTTTAATTGGCAAGCACGTCGATGAAGCCTTGCAAGCAGTCAAGGCTGACTCTGACAAAGCAGGGACCCGTGAAAGAGACATTTATCTGCATCACAAAGGATACCAGAGGTATCTCAGTAGCCCTTAGACTCGCTTACATACAGTAACAATGTGCCGGTACTGCTTATGCCATCCTGTAGGAGATACAATTTTAAAATGTTGTCATCTGTGATGGAAAATAGCATCGGACAAATAAGTCCTTGATCTCATCACATATGGTGAGACGTTAGAGTTCACCCAGATTCCATCCTCCACTCCACTAAAACGAGGGTGCCCACCTCATCTCCATTTTCTTCGGAAAGGAGCGCTGGCTAACCTAACCAAAGGTTCAATAGAGAAAGGACCACATTCTTAGCAAGGAACGGTTTCTATTCTTGGTTTTTCCTCATAGACACACACACATAGGAGTGGTGATCCATCATAGACCTCCCAAATTTAATCAAGTATTTCCAGAAACAATACTGTTGCGTAACCACCTTCTCTGACACTATGTGACAGCTCTAAATTTACAGGATTCATACTTCCACATTCCAACCCACGTATCAAAGGTCTCCCTGCAGTTTCACCTTCTGTCTAGCCCTGTGGCAGCTTCTTTCCCCTACTTTGACAACTGGTTGATAAAACCACTAATGGCATTTTAAGCGTCCAAGGCCACAGAGGCTTGCCTAAATTTGTTTCACAAACTAGGTCTGCTTGTGAATTATCAAAGATCATCAACTCCTCTACCCAAGAAGATACTGTTCCTGGGTTGCAAAACTAGATACTGTCCAGGACATAGACTTTCTATCCTAAGCAAGCAAGAAAGGCTCTAGCAACTGGCTCACAAACTAAAAAAAACATATGTAGATATATTTCTGTATGTCTTTTCAGCTAGCTTCTGGGCATCATGTCCTCGGCAATCAATATGATCCTTCTTGCACACCTGAAAATGAGAGCCATACAGGAACAACTATAAAACAATAGATTCAAACAAAAGAATCATTCAGTGGCCTGGTAATCTTCACACAGGTATAATGGAAGCTCTAGCCTGGTGGTCCCAGACCTCCCACCTGTCAGAGGACCTCACATTCTTACCTCAAATACCTCACTTCGTAATGACTACTGATGCCTCCCTGGAGAGCCGAGGCAGTCATTTAGAGAACCTGCAAATTCAAGGAAAGTGGTCTCCTCTCCAAAAGAGCATACATATCAATCGCCTGGACCTCAAAGCCATCTAACTCAGTCTCCAAGCTTTCCTTCCAATGATAGCAGAGTCTTCTGTATTAGTTTGCATGGACAATACCACCAGCAAGCAATGAAACAGCCTCTGCAAATGGAAGTTTGATCAGTTGGCGCTAAATATAATCTTCTCGTTCTGGGGCAAACCAGCTCTAGACCTCTTTGCAACAAATGAAACCCGCAAATGCTAATTCTGTGCAAGTTGGCATCCACATCCGGGGTCGTGGGGGAATGCTTTTTGGCTGATGGTCCAGGATCTTTGCTTACTTTGTCCCCTGATACCTTTAATATAAAAGGTTCTCAGCAAGAGGAAAGCAGAGCGGAGTCACCTCATCCTGATAGCCCCCAGGTGGGCCATGCAAGATTGGTTCCCAGTGATTCTCCTGTTATCGGAATATAACCAAATTCACCTTCCAACATCCCGCAAACATTTGATGATGAAGTAAGGCCAGGTCCTTCATCCTGATCAAACCTCTCTTCTCTTATGCACACGACTCTTAAATTCCATGAATTCAAAGATCTCAATGTTCCTCAGGACTGCAGGTGTATTCTCTCCACATCAAGGTGGATGCCACGATAAAGACATGCAAACTGTAATGGAAACATTTCTGCCTATGGTGCCGAAATAGAACCTACATCCTCTACTAGCATAATCTGGCAGATAACTACCCTATGTCCTCTCCCTAGCTCAGTTATGGTTGGTAGATGTGTCTGTTATGGTATGGCTTGCAGCAATATCAAGACATAGATTCTCATCACATTTTCTCTCTTTCTGCTCTAGCAGAATCATCAAACAATTCATGAAAGAATTATTCAGATTATTTTACTTCAGTAGGGTCTCTTTGCCCGGAATGGCAAATGAACATAGTTCTGTCTCCACTCATGTAGTTCATTCAAATCCATTCACAGAGTACACCTCATATTTCTCGCATAGAAGTTCGCCTTGTTACTTGCGCTCACTCCAAACAGGAGGGTAGAGGAAACACAGGTTTTCTCATCTCAAGAACCTTCTTGCGCCTTGGCAATTTAGTACTTCTCAGAATCAATTAAAGATTTATTCCCAAGGTTCCTTTGGATTTTGCCTCAATTAACCTATAATAGATCAGACTTCCCCAATCCAATATCACCAGCAAAGAGGCCTATTCATATGCCAGGTATCAAATGATATCTAATCTTCTACTTACATCATGCTAAACAACTCGAGAACTGACTAACTGTTGAACTCAGATGGACACACACATAAGGGTGCTCCAGTCACAATGGCAAACAACGCTCGATAAATTCCAGCTGCAATTCAGTTCTGTTACTCAAATGCTGGCATGACACTCACAGCAAAAACCAGTGTGCACTAAACTAGGGCAGTTTCTACCTCAACAACTTTGTTAGCAGAAGTGCCTCTGGATAAGATATGTCTTACTGTGACTTGGAAGAGTGTACATATAATTCATGCAGCATTATTATCTGGAATCGACACAGCGCACTTATGCAGCAGTTGGATAGGTTTTTCTACACCACTTATTTCAATAAGGAGAGCCTCTTTGGTTCCATGTGTTTGCAAATGTTTATATATGTAAATATATATATATATAGAGAGAGATAAAAAAAAAATATATACACATATATTAAATTGCACATGAAAGTGTTATGTATGTATTTTCTAGTCACCATTAGCTATTTTCGCTAATACTATAAAATATACACATACAGTAACTGCTTGCTATTCTAATTTAGGACCCAATACTAGAGAGGAAAATAAGTTACTAACCTTCAATTGCAGTTCTCTGTTATTGGTATCTTTCATAGATTCGCATGTATCCCACCCTCTTTCCCGGAGACGCTCCCCTTATAGCTCTGGATTATTTATTCCCACTGGTGCTTGAAAATCTGTGGGATTCAGCCTCTGTTGGTAGTGTTCTAGAGGGTGGTGTCACCTGATTGGTTATAGTTCAAGTTTGGTCCTTTTTAAAAAGAACATCGATAGGCTATTAAACTGACTTTTTCAGTGCCATTATAGCATATGATAGTGATACATACTGCTTTATTATGGCACCATGGGACTTCCACTTCGATGACGGGGAATTATTCAAGCATGTGAATCTAGGAAAGATAACAATACTGGAAAACTGCAGTTACAGTTAAGTAACTTTATTTTCTTAGTGATGTCTGGTTAGCATGCTGAAAAGAGTGTCTAACGTGGTGAATTACATATTATATATATATATATATTCATAAAGGACCCTGCGGGAGACTGCGGGACCCGCCTGCAGTTGAGTGCGGTTCCATTTGTTGGACAACCTTGGAGCGTCGATATATATATTCATATCTAAAGATAGATAGATAGATAGATAGATAGATAGATAGATAGATAGATAGATAGATAGATAGATAGATAGATAGATAGATAGATAGATAGATAGATAGATAGATAGATAGATAGATAGATAGATAGATAGATAGATAGATAGATAGATAGATAGATAGATTTACTGAAAGTTACAGAGACGTTATAGTTAGGCTCAGGTTCCACTAGTACAAAACCAGTAAATTCTGCAGTTATAGTTAGCTGAGCTAACGAGAACTTGTGCCCCTGAAATACACTGCTTATGACCTCACTATTACATCACTCATGTCATAGTCAGTGGCATCACCGGTGAAATCACTGATGACATCTCAAATGACATCACTGATCAGTGTTAAATATATATATAACAAGGTGTATTGGTGAATCAGTGAGTGTATGAATGCCTGTATGGATGATTCAGTGGCTGCGTGACTGACTGTATAGGTCAGTGATTAGATGTCTCAGTGAATGTATGGGTGAGTGACTGGTTGTGTGAAAGTCTGTATTAGTCAGTTGTTGTCAAAGTGTCTCTGTGGGTGTGTGAGGGGTGTTTGACTGTATGGAAGAGTGAGTGAGTCAGTCAGTGGCTGTATGGGCTAGTGATTGCGTGTGTGAGGAGCTCTATGGGTGAGTGAGTGAGTGTGTGTATGGGTGTATGGGTGAGCCAGTGGATGTGTCAGAGGTATATGGGTGAGTAACTGGGTATGTGAAAGGCAGTAAAGGTGAATAATGGGGGATACAAGTGACTGTATGGGTAGTGAGAGAATGTGAGAGTGGCTGTATGGGTGAGTGATTGGTTGTCTGAGTGTCTCTGTGGGTGGGTGAGGGGTGTATGACTGTATGGAAGAGTGAGTGAGTCAGTCAGTGGCTGTATGGGCTAGTGATTGCGTGTGTGAGGAGCTCTATGGGTGAGTGAGTGAGTGTGTGTATGGGTGAGCCAGTGGATGTGTCAGAGGTATATGGGTGAGTAACTGGGTATGTGAAAGGCAGTAAAGGTGAATAATGGGGGATACAAGTGACTGTATGGGTAGTGAGAGAATGTATGGGTGAGTGCGTGCTTGTGTCAGTAACTGTATAGGTGAGTGAGTTTTTGTTAGTATCTGTATGAGTAAGTAAGTGTGTGTGTGTTTGTGTGTAACTATGGGTGAATAAGTGGCTATATGATTGACTAGATCTATGAAATAATGAGTGGGTGTTCAAGTACTGGTATGGGTCTGTGAATGGGTTTGTTAATGGTTGTGTAGGAGTGGCGCGTTAATTATTTTCTGGAAGATGTCATCAGTGATGCCATTTCATCAGTGATGTCATTGACCATGTCATGCATGATAAAATATGTGATGTCATAAGCAGTGCATCGCAGGGTCGCCAGTTATAGTTAGCTCAGCTAACTATAACTGATGATTTTCACTAGGACGTACTTGGGGGCCAACTATCCCTCCTATTACCTCCAGTAAGTCCCTCACAGTGGGTTTGATAAGAGTTTTTTAGTGGCCACGCCCTCTTTCTCCACCACTCTGAAAACGCACCTCCTGATGCACCACTAGTAAGGGGGTTGAAGTCCCCGTGGCTCTTGAGGGTCCTTGGGGGCCAACTAACCCTCCTGTTATCTCCGGTAAGACTCACACAGCTGGATTGCTGAGATGTTGTCAGAGGCCACGCCTTTCTCCACCATTCCGCAATACGCATCCTGGCGCACTACTGTTTGAGGGAAGAGTCCACTTTAGTCAACAGGCCCTCAGGAGAAAAGTTTAATTAATTCCCCAACCAGTAGTGTGCCTGGAGTAAGTCTGGACGGTGAACTCCGCTCCCGCAGTTTGCGGAGTTTTCCGCACTCCGCGTTATGCAGAGCATCGCATTGCAGAGCGGAGTTTTTTTCCTTGCTCGCGTTCATCAATGTTAAGTTGGCGAGCGTGAGCGAGGAAAATCCACCTCCCGGCGAAACTGTCCGTTCACCTTGAGAAAGCTGCCGCTCGAGTAAAAATCTGCTTGAGCAGCAGAAAGGAAGCAGCGCCCGCTTGCGCTGTGCATGGTGCCGTTCGCGATGATTTCACAGTGTGGACAAGCACCTGGCACTGAAAATCACTGCGAACTGCATTTATCTAATGCACTCCGCTGTTCGCGGAGCTCCACGCAGCGTGGCTGAGTTTTTTTGCACTTTGCGGAGTTCCTCATAGCCAAACTTTGCGAACTACGCCTAGGCTTAGCCAGGAGATGGGTTTTAGAGTGGTGGAGAAAGGGGGCGTGGCCTCCAAAGACCTCTCAGCAATCTCCCTGTGTGGCACTTACTAGAGGTAACAGGAGGGCTTGTTGGCCCCCAAGGACACTCTGGAGCCAAGGGAATGTAATTCACCAAACAGCAGCACCCCAGGAGTTGCATTTCCAGAGAGGTGGAGAAAGGGGGTGGTTCCTCCAGCGAGTTACCAGGCTTTTTAACTTTAATAAAAATTAATTATGCAGCCCCCCCCCCCTTCCCTGGGCCGATTTCAGTCCTGGAGGCCCCACCCCCTAGGGCCAGACATTTTTGTTAATGGTGAGGAGGGCTGCGTGGCCCCCCTTCCTGGACAGATTTGGGCCCGAGGACAACATACCCCGGGGCACAGCCTTTCTTTTTTAAAAGCTTTTGTGTTTATTAAAGAGAGGAGGGTCTTGTGGTCCCCACTTTCCAGACCTATTTCAGTCCCAAGGACCCCCTATCCCGGGGCCTGCACCTTTTTTATTGAATGTATGTATTTTTGTTTTTTGATGGGAGGGGGGACACACAGCCCTCCTTCTGGGCTGATTTAATCCCCTGGGAACCCACCCCCGCGGCCTTGCCTGTGCTGTAGGTGCCTGGTCCCACCCAGGGCATCCAGTTATTCACGTTGGGGACCGTGGGGGGAGCCTGAAGGACCCCTCGGTCACTGCTGGCTTCCTGCGTCCTGTGGGAGCCGGCAATTCTGCTCTGCTTCAAGTAAGCAAGAGCATTTTACATGCTCTTGCTAACTCGAAGCAGAGCAGTGTTTCCTATGGTTTGGTAGGAGCAGTGCTCCCAACAAACCATATCAAACTGCAATGTCTTGGGGGTGGGCACCCCTAGACATTGCAGAAGTCGGCCCTAGGGGTTGGAGGTCCCCAGGGCCATCTCTGGCTCCTGTGGATCCCTCCATTGCAGGACACAGTCCCAGGGCAGTGGTGGTCCCCCAGGGCTGGGAGGGGCCGCGCGGTCCCCCACTTCAAGTTTTGCCATTTGTCCTGGGGAGATGTCGGTCCTAGCTGCTGCTGGGTTGCCCCATGGGACCCCCACACTCTTTTCATTTCTGCCCCAAGGAGGTGGTTATCGTTGGTGCTGCGGGAGGAGGGGGCGTGCAGCCCCCATCCATTTGAATGTTGAATTTCACCCTGGGGAGGGTCAGGTTCCGTTGCTATGGAGGGCCACGTGGGTCACCCCACATTCAATAATAATTTGCTCTTGGTAGGTGGCAGTGCTCAGAGCATGGAGGTTGCCTAGGGCTAACCCATATAATTTTCATAATCCCCTGGGAGGTTGTGGTCGCCAGAGCTTTAATGCTCCAAGAAGAGTGGCCCCATGTGTCCCACTCCTAAGTATTATACACTTGCCCCCGAGACCTGGCCTATCTGGGGGCCGATTACAAATGAAGCACGGGAGCCTGTGCTTCATTTTATTAACATTTTGTCAGGAGCTGTGGATTCAGTGTGACTCCTGCCAAATTATTATTTTTAACGCTTCTTTAACCATAGGTGGTATCTGTGGGGCCTGGGGGGGGGGGGGGGTAGGGTGTTTCTACACTGTCCCCTTTTCTTTTTTAAACTGCTGAAGGTACTATTACACACAGCCGAGCCCCCACTATGAGACAAGCATTGGTCAACACGAATCCTGAAACAATTGATAAAACGTCCTGGCTACAACTCAGCAGTGGTTTTTACAAATGCAAAACCTGCAAAGCCTGTTCGCACGGAGTCAATACTAAAACCTACATTGATCCTTTTAGCATGAGACAGCTCAGGATTAATAAATTGTTGACCTGTAAGACTGAATTCGCTATATATGTCCTCACTTGTCCATGCAACCTGAAATACATAGGCAGCACGAAGCTAGCGGTACACAAACGCATTTTACAACACTTGCGTGCGATTACCAATCAAGACAATACCTACCCCGTGGCACGCCATTTCAGGGAAGTTCATAATAGTGACAATAGGGGCTTAAGCTACTATGTTATTGATTGTATTGAACCTAGTAGAAGGGGTGGGGATCGCGAGTCTAACCTCCGCAAATTAGAAACAAGATACATTCTACAATTGAACACCAAGGTCCCCACAGGTCTTAACATGACAGAGGACATGCATACATGCTTGGGTTGATTTTACACCTTTTTACTGTTTTTTAATGGGAAACCCTTTTATCTGATGTGTTCTTAGCTATTTTTTACGGAATTTTAGTCATTTGTCATAATCCTATTTAATATGTTTTTTAGGTTATTTATTTAGTATTTTACTATTTATTGTTGACATAATGTACTTTTTCCTATGTAAAAATTTGCGAGATTTGCACATCCTGTTCCCATTATAGAATGTAATGGTCCCCAGCCTGAGATCCAACTCCGCACCCACCGCCGCACATATGCTGTCCATTTGACCATGATAGCTTAATCATACTGGTACAACATTGAGACCCTCTCCGGTCCCATCGAGCTGTATGAACTCAATGAGAATTAGTTTAGTTCTCTCAACAGGGAGTCCACGGTATCCATAAATTTGCCTTTTGTGCCACCGATTCCACCTAAATGGTATTCACCCATTTAATTACCCTAATCCCTGTGCTACATCTGGATGGGAGCTGCATATATAATTTCTCCAATTACCTTGGTTATGCAGTATCCCTTAGCATTAGAACTCAGGCACTTTAGATAGCATGCTTAGCCGCATGTTTTCATTTTATTTTATTTTCATTAGTTTATTTATTTCTATATATATATTTTTTTCCTGCACTATTCACTTTTTTATTAAGAGGGGTCCATGGGACAACTTGAATTAACCTCATTCATCAATGTTTTTATGCCAAAAATGTTTTTAATATATATTTATATATTTATTTATATGTGTTATGCAGTTTTATGGCATTACGGTCTGACTAGTATTTTGTGATTCATCCGATTGGTATTTTGGTAATCATGAGCAACTGGTTATTCATATTTCCAGGTCTCACAATGGACAATTGCTCCTATCCTTTCCAGATTTTCAAAAAGCATTTAAGCCGACATTTTAAATCATTACTTGCTTGTATGTCTATTTATTATTTTACTTGTTGAGATATGATCACTTGTAAATTAGCGATTGGATATTTCTTCTCTTTTTACCAATGGTGTTTTATTCTTGTCTATGTCTATGACTGCAAACGTTAAGTGATTCCCCCCATGTGACCTACCTTTTTACTTTAAATTTGTAACTTCACGAACTATTTGCTGTCATGTGATCAAGGCTCCACGGAGCCGAAACGTTATGGTCGTCGCTCTGGGCAAATAAAAGAAACCAGCACCAAATCCAGGCTTGTGTACTCTTTCCTTTGGCAGTTGAAGGATCTTCAAGGCTGTTGGAAGTTGTCTTCTTGATATATATATATATATATATATATATATATATATATATATATTCTACTGGCGGTCGCCAGTAGATAGTTATAGTTAGGACCGTGTTTCCATAGGAAATCCGCAACATTCTATTTGGAATACCTTTGGTGCCGATTGACGAATCATTGCGAAATTTTCAAAATAGGTGGGGCGCTCCGCTCCGCTCCTTCCCTGAAAGTCTCGGGGAGATTCGTCAAGCGGGGGCTGAGAAAAAGGGGGGGTCCCAAAACGCATTTTCCCCATGCAATTTCCATAGGACCTTTAGTCCAAGCTACAGCCCGAACGGCTGAACAGAATTACTTGAAATTTGGCAGAGAGGTAGTCCTCAGTTCAGGGATGTGCCCTTTGCAGGTCTGGTGTAAATCTGTTCATTAGTTCCTGAGAAAATTGCAGTTAAAAGCATATATATATCTATAGGCGCGCACCGTGCGCGTACGGTAAGCATACCGTACGCGCACGGTGACGTGCGCGAGCGCAATTCCGTTTGGTTGTTAGATGTCAGTAAACATTCGAATCGGTTGAAATCAGGAAGTGTCGGCCGTCATTTTGTCTCTCTCAGTCTGAGGCAATGAAAAACAAAGGGGGAAAACGTGAGAAGGGGGCAGGATGGACAGGTCCTGATCCCCTAGCCTTTGTCAGGGGGTCACTGAAGGACCCCCAAGGGTAAAAAAATAAATATTTTTTTTTGCGAAAAATCGCGGGGTGCGCGCACCGTACGCGCACGGCACGAACAACGCATCGTGGGGGCTTGGTGCGCGAAGCGCACCGTGCGCGTGCGGTACGCGCACGGTGAAAAAACTTTTTAAAAAAATACATAACTTAGCATTTAAAAAACCGTAATGCTAAGTTATGTATTTATTAATATATTTTTTTTCCAGGTTTTTCATCGTGCGCGCACGGTGCACTTCGCGCACCGAGCGCACACGATGCGTTGTGCGTGCCGTGCGCGCACGGTGCACGCACCCCGCGCTTTTTCGTGAAAAAAAAATGTTTTTTTCACCCTTGGGGTCCTTCAGTGACCCCCTGACAAAGGCTAGGGGGTCAGGAACTGTCCACCCTGCCCCCTTTTCACGTTCTCCACCTTTGTTTTTCACTGCCTCAGACTGCGAGAGACAAAATGGTGGACGACACTTCCCGATTTCGACCGATTCGAATGTTTACTGACATCTAACAACCAATCAGAATTGCGCTCGCGCGCGTCATCGTGCACGCACGGTGCGCGCACGGTGCACGCCTATAGATATATATGTACTTTTAACTGAAATTTTCTCAGGAACTACTGAACAGATTGACTCCAGATATTCAAAAGGCACATCCCTGACCTGAGGACTACCTCTCTGCCAAATTTCAAGTAATTCTGTTCAGCCGTTCGGGCTGTACCTTGGACTAAAGGTCCCTATGGAAAAATGCATGGGGAAAACGCGTTTTGGGACCCCCCTTTTTTCTCGGCCCCCGCTTGACTAATCACCCTGAGACTTTCAGGGTAGGAGCGGAGCGCCCCACCTATTTTGAAAAATTTGCGAGGATTCGTCAACCGGCGCCAAAGTTATTCAAAATAGAATTTTCAGATTTCCTATGGAAACACGGTCCTAGCTATAACTATCTACTGGCGACCGCCAGTAGATTATATATATATATATATATATATATATAGATATCCAACAAAAAAGTTCGCTCCTTTTGGCGAAAGCCTCTAGAGGTGAACAATCTTGTAACACAAAAGTAATTCCTCATTTTCAAGTCAAGTAAAATGTATTGTTAGATTAATTAAAATCATTACAATATAAAATACAGTGATGGATACAATTAATAAAAACAGTAATACCGTCTTGGCATATGGTGGCAGAGAGGTCTCAATGTTCATAAATCAGTGTCTCAGCTAAAAGATTGAGTCCTATTTTGTGCAAATAGGCAAGAGGCGGCTTAGCATTTTAGAAATCTTTGGCGATTAGCTTTGCCTGAGACACGAATGGTTCATTTTGTTCGGGTGATTAAAGGGCTCCATGCAAAAGAAGAGACTTGTGCAAGTTGAGACTGAGGTACATTGAGTAGGACGGGGGCCTTCAACTCCAGAACAGCAAATAATGCGGAAGGTACTTTAACACTATACCAGGTGGTGATCAGAGATCATGGCCAAGTAAGCTGTGCAGGTTAGTAGGCTGCTTTCTTTAAGGCCTGGTCAACTCCCTGTAGATATTTTACAGTTCGTGCGATTGCTTGAGGGTCCCCAGAGTTTAATCATGCTATTATTGGTTGTCTTCAGAAGTGAATCCCGGCCTGGTTCCAGAAGGCTCTGAGCCAGCAGCAAATTTAAAGTGAAACTTGAGAGGCTGAAAGTGTGAAACAAGTCTACTTTTGGTTGGCCCACAATCTACAGAGAGCTTCTCCTTCTGCCCTTAGCCAGGGTGCTGCATGCTCTTTGCTAGGGAGGATACCAAGGCAATGTTTTAGATAGATTCCTTTGATCCTTCTGCTGAAAGCTTCACCCAAGTATGGTTGTGGTTTTAACAGTGTGTAGTTATTTATTACCATCCATGTGTGGGCACGGTTCTCAAGAGAAGCCTTGTCCTCTAGGGAAGAGATTCATTCCGACAGTTTGCTGCTTGTCCTTCTAAATGACTCAAGGTTGGGCATTGCGGACCATAGTTGAGCCAGTCCAAGCAGTTCAATGGAATCTCTGAGATATTTTCTAGTTGTTGAGGAAGGTTTATTGATCTCCTGCCAGGTGTTGTGTTTTATGATGTTCCTTTCAGTGGACTGGAACTTATAGCACATTATGGTGAATGCTGTGCTTCTAGCTATCGATTGTTTAGTTAGATATCGATTGTTTGACTAGGTCAAGTACTATCATGATCTAGGCAGCCAAAGTGCATCTGGCTAGATGGAATATTTCCCTGTAGATTCTTATGACAGTGTTGTCCCGAGTGGCTGAGGCCCTCCCTAGAAGGCCTCTCTTCCACACACCAGAGTTGGGACTATCTTCGCCGTAGAAATTTCTAAAATGGGGCTGTACGATAGCCCATCAGGTTATTAAAAAAGTACCCAGAGCCCTCCTGCCAGGGCAATCCCTTTTCTTTTAATTTCCTCCGTGTGGCTTAAAATTTCTTTTGTTGTTGAATGTGAGACTGAGATATTTTTAATTGGTGACTTCTTCAACCTTTGTGGAATCGAGGAACCAGCTGATTTTGCCACTAAGTCTTCTGCAACAGTTCATCAAATAACACATGTAAAACTAATTTTCAGCCCTGCTTCTACCTGTACAATCCCGCAAAACAATTTGTGGTATATGACAACCACAGTCCTTGTGCTAGAACAAAATCATTTAAATTAACTATTTCTGCCCTGTGTTAAATACTAGGTCATTCACAAAAACATTGATATAAACCCCTACTCCAAACGTTCTCCCATGCTGAGCCCAAGACAGTGCTGCTAGTCTTATGCCTAATGGCAAAGTCATGCCTCCAGAAGGTACCTAAATGGATATTTCATAATTATATCATTCATTGTACTCTGCTAATCAGTGTGGAGTATGTAACACGCCTACACTATGACTTCATTCGTACTTCACATCTAGGAAACCAAGGAGTTACCACTCCAGTGGGCTGCTTGTATCTTAATCTTGCCAACTGTGTGTTCATACATCTAATATACTTATCAGGCTCAAATGTGCAATAATTTCACCATCCGGGCTGCTGCAGTGTAAAAAAAAAAAAAACAATTTACAAGAAGTCATTTGAGGGTCCATAACATGCTGGTATTAGTCTATATCATGGGAATAACCCCAACCTAACAGCTGTACAATAAAGATAAGTGGGAAAAAAATTAAATTGAAATACATCATCCACTCTGGGCTGGACACCACCAGCTGCTTGGGCAGGGCAGTTGGTACCAGCGTGGTAATTCAGTGCCCTCAGTGGCTTAGATCCACAGACTTTTCATGGTGTCACTAACGGACATGCCATTTGATGGCACTCATCTCTTCAGAGACAAGGCAGACTCTGCCCTAGAGTGCTTCAAAGAAAGCAGGGCCTCAGCGTGCTCCATCTGCATTTCTGTGCCCGTGCAGCAGTATCCCAAGCTGTTTAGATACTTTTAAGGCTTTGAAAGATGCTTGGCACAAAGGCAACACCAAGGTACACCTCCACAGCAACACATTTTGCAGTCCTTTTGAGGTTGAGGTCAGCGATCCAGCTCATATCATCCAGGATCTAAGGGGTAATATCCTGCTCAGTCCCCAACTCCTCCTGCCACCTGCACTAAACCACTTTAGCTTGCCCTCTATGGCATATGGTCATCCTCATGGAGGCAGTATAAGGTATTACCTCAAAGGGTGGCAGAGCATTACATCTTGGGTACAGGCCTAGGAGAAACCTGTGCTCCAACAATATGTTGCTCATGGTTATTCAAAGAGTAAAGCGTACCAAAAGTGGGGGACCTTCTTTTTTTCATATTTGCTGCCAAGCTCTGTAACAGCTTATCCCTATAGCTCAGGAAGCTGGGTTCTGAATTGCGGTTTAACAATAATAGTTCTATTGCTCAGTGTTGGGTCGCTTCTCTCAGATGCTTTGGACATAGTATTTCATTCATTTACTCATTCATTTGACAGATAGGTGCTTCAGCAAGTCCATCAAGGATATGCCCTCTATTCCTTTCCACCCACGGTATATTCCACCTATACCACAGTGGCTGTTGGAGGACGATTTGTTCATGTTTCAGCAGAAAAACTAGGCTCTTCACCAAAGGAGCCATCAAGAGAGTCCCAGCATCTGTAATAGGGACTGGATGTTTCACCAATTATTTTCTGTTACGGAAGAAGGATGGAGGACTACATCATATTTTAGATTTTCACCCTCTCAAGTTCTTCCTGAAAAAGGACAAATTCAAGATACTCATGTTGACCCAAGTTCTGTCTGTTCTGAATCTAGGAAACTTGATTGTAGAGCAGAGCCTGCAGGACAGCTATTTTTACATACCCATCCTGCAGTCCCACAGGTGTTACTTGTAGTGAAAGGGGGATCAGGAGCATTTTCAGTTCTCTGTGTAAGAAAGTAGGATCTTTCTGACATAGATACCCCCACTATTTTCCCGGAGTTCATGTGTTGTGACTGTAGATCACTGGGATCCTGCTAATCAGACCCCAGTGAATGTTCTCTCTCCTCCTAATTTGCTGGTAAGTACTTTGTACAGCCCACAGTTGGCATAGTGGGATAACACTGTAAGTCCCAAGTATATGGTACTAAGGTATCCACGGCATTGGTACACCAGGGGTCCCCCATTGGCTGCAGCATGTATTCTGGGAGCCCATGGGAGTCCATGCAAATTGTGTCTGCAGGGTTTCCATTGCACTCTGCGTGAGAGGATGCATGCACCCTTCAGTTTAGATACAAGGGGGCAAATTTACAAGCCCCTTGCGCCACTTTTGTGTCACTTTTCCCATGTTGAAAGTGATGCAAAAGTGGCTCAAGGGGCTTGTAAATTTGCCCCAAGGTTTCCCCTATATCCAGGTCACTGGATATAAGTCACCCCTAAGGTAGGCCCTTCAGTCCAAGGGCAGGGTGCATGGTCATGCATTCTGCTCAGTAGGCATGCTCCCATTGTAAAGAATAGGATTCCTACGTGCTGGGCTGGAAACGACGAGAGGAGGTCATTCGGTTCCAGTTCCCAAACAATGTTGGATGGACTCTGGTCCGTCTGACATCGTAATCGGCCCCTAAGTTGGGGTGGACCTGTCAGTCTTAGGGTGGACTTCCCCAAATACTCTTGCCTAGTTTCCTCCAATTTTTGCTGAAAATCATTTTTGTTGGCTTTAGGATTCTGTACACTTTGCCACTGCTAACCAGTGCTAAAGTGCTTGTGCTCACTCCCCTAAGTATGGTTTGATTAGCATATACCTAACTGGCAACTTTAATTTACTTAAAGGTCCCTTGTAAAGTGGTATACCATATACCCAGGGCCTGTAAACTAAATGCTACTAGTGGTAGACCCCTCCTTAAGCAATCATAATTTAGGAGTGGTTCCTATTTTTCACTTGTCGTGCAGAAAACAGTGGTCCTGGATCTATCTATTCACATAATAGGCCTGCTGGGGGCCGACGTTTCGACCCGACTTGTGGGCAAGGCGGGTAATTGGAACGGTGTAGTGACTGAATTAAATCAATATGCATTTCAGAATTTCATCAGCAACTTTATCGACATGTACATCGGTCCTCACTCCAACGTGGTACCACGGTAAGTCGAAACGTCAATGCCCCCCATAGCACTCCTGGACCACATGTCCTTTCCCCTACCTTGCATTAGATGATATATTTCTCCATTGTTTGTGAAACATGTTGTACCAATTAATTGCATAATTAAACATCACTGGCCAGGGATCAGAGATTGAGTATTTGTTATCAATCACATTTATAATTATTATATTTGCTTTCTGATTTTGCTTTGTGATTTTCTCCCCCTGCCCCCTCCAATTTCTCACTCACTTCACACCAGAGCACTTGCCTTGCAAGATCCTTTGGAGTAACCTCCTTCTAAATGATAACCAAGTAATATGTTTACCGTCTACCAATTTTGTGATTAATAAATACATGCGTTTTTTTTTTTTTAAACTAACGGTTGTTGTACATCTAGGTACTTTAACTAATTGGATTCTTTGTAACCGTGAGCTGACTATATGTATGCTCGAAATTCTTACGGAATAATAACTTTTCATAGCAGGCATTTATGTGAATAGATAGGTCCAGGACCACTGTTTTCTGTACCAATCGATACCCAGGTCCAAGAACCTTTTGGTTGGGTTACCCTATTTACTATAATGGCTATTCTTCACTTGTCAGCACATGAGCTTAGCTCTATGAAAATTGAAGAATTGAGTGTAGGCCTATCATTTATCCCCACATGTAGAAATTAACCGTTTATTACCCAAATAAAGGTCTCCAGGTTCTTTATATCTGGCAGATTGAAGTACCTCCTCTCCATCTTTATTCCACCCATCAATCTTATGCCGAAAGAGCTCATAACATTTGAAAATGTAGTCCTGACCAAAGCAGAACAGTTAACACACGGACGTTAAATATAATTTCTCAAAAGAACAGGCTAATGCCTTAACTACACTAGCCAATCATAGGAATGTTGTGATAAAACCTGCTGATAAAGGGGGTAGCATCTTTATACAGGACAATGTGGGTTACAAAAAGGAGATAATGAGGCAGTTATATAATCCCTTACATTACCTGAAACTGGCTAATGACCCTACTTTGGCAACTAAGAAAGAAATTGACACATCAACCTTAATAGGTATAAATGGTTGTGGCTTAGCCAAAATAATGTGATTATCTGAACAAAAATGACTATATCATATCAATGTTTTATACTCTACCAAAAATCCAAAAAGATGATAAGAAACCTTCTGGGAGACCGATTGTGGATGGCTGCCAATGGATTTTACAACCCCTAGTCGAGTATGTTGATTTTTTCATTAAAATCTTTGTCCCTCTCACAAGATCTTACACCAGAGACAGTCTTGCAGTAATTACACAAACTGAAGGTATGACCATGATGCTATTTGTGACATTCTTGTCGTGATGGGCATTGAAACCCTTTATACAAACTTTCCACAATCAGAAGCATTAGAAGCCGAGAAGTCATTTAAATGACTCAAGACTCCAGAACTAGGCCTCACAACGTACCTCCCAGCTTAATGAAAAACTGTGCCAAGATAGCCTTGGAACAGAACTAATTTATTTTTAATGGGGAGTTCAATGCCCAGATAAAAGGAGTTGCGATAGGGGCAATTTTTGTTCCAGACATAGCTAACCCCTATGTTACCGCTTTTGAAGAAAAAGTAATCAATAGTAACACCAATCCCTTTGGCAGATCTGTGAAGAAATGGCTAAGATATATAGATGATTTCCTGTTAATCTGCCATGGTTTTACAGTCAAATTACTGGAGGTTCATAAGTGGCTAAATAACGAGGGGCATATTATCAATGGGCAGCGATAATTATCGCTGGCCGTTCTTAGCGTGAGAATTGTCATCGCTGGCTATCGCTGATAATTATCTCCATGCTAGTGCTGTATTAACAACGCATAGCGCAATGGCGATAATTATTCCAGCGATAGCGTTGTTTTCCATGGAACATCGCTAGTTTTCAAGCGATGTTCCATGGAAAACGGCGATAACATTGCTGATACGACCCTGTGGTCGTATCAGCATAATCCACCTCCAATATAAAGTATAGATAGGTCAGCATTTTTGCAGACGTTAGTTTTTGGCAAAAACAGCGGTTCTCGCCAAAAACTAACTGAGATGCAAAGGGAGGCGTCGGGTAAAAGGGTGCTAACATGCGCTAATACATGTTATCTCCCTCTTGTTAATAGGGCGAAAACATTAGCTCCGCTTGATAATATGCTGCCAGGATAGTAATCTGTGGTTCACTGTTGAATATAATAACCACCTGATAAATTTTTGGGATTTGACAATTACGAATGATGCGGGCTTCTTATATACACAGCAAGGAATACCCTTCTGAAATATACAAGCCATCACCTTAGGAATCTGAGAGATAATCTTCCTTTTGGGAAGTTCTTAAGAAGCAAATGGATCTGTACCAAAAAGGTGGATTACTTTGCAGAGGCTAAAGTATTGCTGTCTGAATTGGTGACTAGAGGCTATCCCTATCGCCTAGTTAAGTGGTCACTGAAACAAGCTTGGTATTATGATCGAGAGTCATTGCTACAGTTCAAAGATAGGCAACCTCAGATAAGGTTGACTTGCATCACAATGTTTGGTACAGAGTCTAATAGGATTAAAAAGATGATCCTGTAGTACTGACATTAACTAGACAAAAACGTTGTGTACTGTATTTAGTGTCCATGGGCAATGTTCTATATTGGTAAAACTACACAAAAAGTATGAAAGTGCATCATACAACATCAGTCGTGGATACAATGCAAAGTGGCGAATGTTCCGTTAGTTGATCACTATGTACCTATATCACATGCACACAATGCTATGGAATGGTTTGTCCTTGAGGTAGTCAAATGTTCCAGACATAGACATGATGTGGATTTCTTACTCACAATGAAGGAGAATGAAACATTTCCTAGTGTTGTGTAGTTCCTACTAATTGGTAGGATCTGCGCATTTGTTGGACCACATAAACTAAGGGCTTGGTGTCTTGACTGATTCTGGACACCCCCGCAGGATATGTTGGCCTAGAAACCAGGTAGCTCGCAGTGCCACAGTAAGCCCTCTTACCCCTATCAGGGAGCGAATTGTTTCTGGCAACCACTGAACATGACAACCCTGACCAGTTGTATTCCGCTTTAGGTGTCCTTATATAGGTTTTTGTGATACATGCCCTTTTATAGGCATAAGATCCCAGTCCTTATTAAGGCATTAGCCATGCTATCCAAATACCGGTATGGTCACCTACATCGGTCCACCCCAACATCACAACGAGTTCATAGAAACCAGACCCTTAAGCTCTTGGGAGTTCCCCTAGCACAGGATTATTGATTTCTCCAAGAACTCATTTATTATGCAGGAACCGCTATTCCTTAAGGGTTCATTCCTGACGTCTTTCTCTGCCCGGCTTTACGTCAATGCTAACATTCTAAGGCACCTACCAGGTATAAATGTACCTTTCCTTGCCCAAGCAAGTAGGAGGAGACCACGGCTTTTGAGGAACCCGAGTCCTTACCTGACGCACTGACAAGACGCTGTCACCCCTGCTCGCAGAGAATCCAGCTTCCACTGTTCTGACTCCCTTCGCGGGGTGTTAGAGTTCGAGAACCGGAAACAGATTCCCACTTCTCTCATTCTCAAGGTATGGAGCTGACTAGAACCTAGATGGACTCTTGGCATAACAGATTTGGCATACCATACTATAGCCTACCATACTATAGAATACATCACCTACTTCTTACCTTGTACTACACTTAGGTTAGGTACACTGGGGTAGAACTAGTTAGAGAAGCATCTCATGATTACTCGCATTTTTAGCTTATGTTATTTATGTATATGAATATGTGTCATAACTAAAAGATAATGCTAGCGCAGTATTATTTCTTTCTACTGCTTACGCTGTACATAATATATCTCGCACACTGTCTTACGATTGTAACAGCTCATATCTCTTACACAAGAGACAAGACTGTTCAATAAATCCTTTTATTGAAATGCCCATCTATTCTTTCTGTGTAACTCTGAAGAAACTAAGCATGCACGATTGGCTGAGTGAAACTGTTATCTGTTGTTTCCACGATTCTGAGAGTGTTCCGATTCTAAAAGGAAGCAAAGTTGTTATTTATGCAGTTGAAGGTAAGCGTCTCCTGCAGTAGGAGACATCCGTCCCCCTGTGCACAGCAAAAGACCCAGACGGGTTTGATAGTTCAATAGTCAGTAAATCACAGTTTAATATTAGATGAGGCGTAATCAGAAAAGTTGTCTGGACTGTTGATCTGTTGATATTTTAATCATATCACAGCGAATTAATCCATGGGTTCTCATCATCAATCCATCATTCCAGTGAACCTTGCCCAATGCATTTCGGTCCATATTGGACCTTCATCAGGGGACATATCTACAAAAAAGTATTTAAGCACAGCATTTGGAGGAAACCAAATAAACTGAAAAATATATCAGTTGTTTCATTGAGATTCGTAAAACTAAAAGAGAACAATGAGTCATGCATGTTATAATGCGATGCAAAGCCATATAAAGGGTGTGTGAAAAGTAAAGTTCACATGATAGTTCACCATGCAGAGCCGTGTGAGTCGATAAAATAATAATAAATAATCCACCATTTCGACCTATTGTTTCGACTAGAGGAAGCCTCCATGAAGCTATAGGAAAGCTCTTGGACAGACACCTGCAACTATTTGCATTAAAAATGAACACTTACGTCAAAGACACCACAGATTTTATTACCAAAATCAATACCATTACTTTGGATGATAACAATGAATACTGGCTATGCACTGTTGACGTGACAGCACTGTATACTGCTATTCCACATGACTTGGGTATTACCGCCATTGAAAACACCCTATTACAATCAGATTTGGACCCTCATTTACAACTATTCCTCATGGAATTAATGTGTTTTACACTCTACCATAGTTATTTCAATTGGGATGATCAATGGTATCTTCAGCTCACTTGCACTTCCATGGGCAATTGTGCCACACCGGCGTACGCGAACATCTTCATAGAGAAATTTGAGACAGATAACATCTTGAACGAAAACATCTGGAAAGAACATGCCATTTTATTTCTCAGGTACATTGACAACATTTTCTTCATATGGAAAGGATCACAAGGAGAACTCATGCATGCACTAAACTCTTTGAATTCCGTCAACGATCGGATACAATTTACCTTTGAGGTTCATTCACACACTATGACATTTCTTGATGTCAAGATCAGTCGCATTCACAACAAACTGGAAACTACTGTATACACCAAAAAAACTGACCGCAACAATCTCCTACATTTTAACAGTTTTCATCAACCATCCTTAAAAAATCATCTTCCATATTCACAACTGTTATGAGTGAAACGGATAGCATCACAACCAGACACCTGTTCTGAACAAATTGAAATCATGCTAAAAAAGTTCTCCCAGCGTGGCTATCCGCAACTGGTTTTAGATCAAGCCAAACAACGCTGCACCATGAAGTCTCGAACAGACCTATTATCCAAAACCGTGAAATCCACCAGCCAGCGAACAGTTGTTGTTTCCAAATTCTCTACTATGAGCAACCGCTTTAAAAAAAACATTTTAAGGACATTGGTCTATTTTAGCCCTTGAACCAGATTTCAAGGGTCTAATCACAGAGAAACCAATATTTGCATTTAAAAGAGGCAAAAACTTGAAAGAAATACTTACTCAACCTACCAACAAAGCAGTTTCCATCACCTACAAATGAAACAGACCATGCTACAACTGCAGCAATTGCAATAACATTATCACCAGAACCTACATCAACCATCCGATGAAAGGCACGAAGATCAACCTCAAAGTTAACGCTATGTGTAAAACCCACAACGTAGTTTATCTTCTCAAATGTCCTTGTGGGCACGTTTATGTAGGGAAAACTGAAAGGAAAGTCAAGATAAGAATTCTTGAACATAAAAGCAACATTCGAACAAAAAACACCAAATCTGTGATCGCAGCACATTTTTCAGAACATCATCACAATGTAAGCCAACTTAAATTCATGGTCATGGAGACAGTTACAACTACCGAAGCTTCTCAATTCCATGAAGCCCTACGGACTGAACGATCGCATGGAATTTCTATGTTATCTATAACTGTCACATTTTTATTATCACCTTCGAGAGCCGATTGTTACTCTTCAATTTTTTGTATTTTGCAACTCATTACAAAATATCTTTCTTTTGCGCTCTGATTCTTCACTCTAGTCTATTTGTCACCACTTTCTTATTTTCCCTATTCACCTCTGTGGTCCATTTCATGGTTTCGTTTTTTCCTATTACAGCCACTGTAAACAAAATCACTTTTACAGACTTTTTCATGCTCCATTTGTCTCGTTATTACATCCTGTTTTTGATGTCTGTTTCGTTTCTGGTAACACTTTGTTTTTTTCCCCTCTTTCACTTCATATTCAGTTACCTTAGTGTTTCTTGATATTTCCACTCACTGCTTACACCTCAATGCTGTTAACTACTATCATCACACATCGTTGTGACATATTTCACACAGAAAATACTTGGTTTTCTATGCTTTCTTCCTTGCTACTATGCTCGCTGTACTTTGTCACTTTTGAAAGAGACATTTATATTGTCTTTTAATGTATTAGATTTTTCCAAGTATTCATGACATTTCATATATCACCATTTACTTTGTTCTCCATTGTATGATTCCAACATGGCACAGCACCGTTTTTTTTAGAATTTTAGTCCTCTTTCTATGTTTTGTATCACGCCGGGCTAATTAAACGCGGACGCTGTTCGTCCGCGTCTCGCAACATGGTGAACCAGGGAAATTAATCACTAGATGCCGTCTAACGTGAGTCCTGTGATTGCAAGTTTTCCTACTCTCTATCGTAACCATCTACACCAGGTGAGCACTTTTGTTCCGTTTGTTTATTCGTGGTTTTTCACCTTCCTAAGCACCCGTTTTCTAACTGTTTGGGTTACTTTCATGTCACGAAGCGTTTTTACAGCGACTTGGTTAATATCACTCTACGTTTCTTCGCATGGCCAATTGTCTGTCTACACTTGAGCCCTACGGAATCACAGCGTTTATGGTGTTTTCATCATTACAACCTGGTTTTCTTTCAGTTTTTTCGTTTACTGGATTCAGCTTTTTATATGCCTCATGATGTGACATTGTTTGTTTTATCGAATCACACAGCTCTCAATGGTGAACTATCACGTGAACTTTACTTTCCACACGCCCTTTATATGGCTTTGCACCGCCTTTCTAACATGCATGACTCATTGTTCTCTTTTAGTTTTACGTATCTCAATGAAACAACTGATATATGTTTCAGTTCATTTGGTTTCCTCCTGATGCTTTGCTTAAAATACTTTTTTGTAGATATGTCCCTTGAGGAAAGTCCAATATGGACCGAAATGCATTGGGCAAGGTTCACTGGAATGATGGATTGATGTTTTGAGAATCCATGGATTAATTCGCTGTGATATGATTAAAATATCAACAGATCAACAGTCCAGACATCTTTTCTGATTACTCCTCATCTAATATTAAACTGTGATTTACTGACTATTGAACTATCAAACACATCTGGGTCTTTTGCTGTGCACAGGGGGACGTCTCCTACTGCAGGAGACGCTTACCTTCATCGTATTCTTTCACACTCCAGACCAGAGAGTGAAACCCCAGTGGCACGCCACAGCCAATCAAAACGAACAACAATGATTGTGCGCATATCAACTCTTCTTTTCATATTTATGCAGTTGCCAGAAACTACTCCCTTCTTGGTTATAAGGAGTTTCTAGTGGCCTCTGAGTTAGCTGGTACAAATTAATTAAGTTTAATATACTCGCTAGGGGCATACTGACCTCAGTCCTATGCCAAATCTATAGGTTATATTATTCCAATGTGCAGAGCCTATTAGGGAAATAGGAACTACACTACATGGTGCCCAACATTTGGTAAGGCACTAATTTAACACTAGATACTGAGTAACTCAGTTGTGCTTTTCTCAGAGATCCTTATACTCCATAAGACGTCTGGAGTGGGTAGGGTTAAGTATCCACCAAAGCTGAATAGGACAAAAATACTATATATTAGCTGTTTGGGTTGTTCAACGTTGAAGGATACAGTGTCCCAAAATATTGTGCACCTTATCTTTGTTTCCTTGAAACTTGTTCTACATCTTTCAAAAACAATGTCCCTGAATGGGGATACTAACACTGAGAACGGTGTTGCTGTGGCTGACCCAATCGTAACAGCTTTTAATTTTACAGGTTTAAATGAAACCGATGAGGGTGTTATAAACATCCCGCCTAACTTAAGGAGAGCCATCACTCTAAAACTTATAAAACACGGCCTAACTCCAAGAGTTGGTAGAGCAGTTTTCGTGATAGAGGTACATGAATCCTTTCAGACAGAGGTATTCTATTCATGGATTGTATTCCCAGAATCAAATCCAGTAACAAAAGTGTTCTACTTCTGTAAAGAAGATGAACCACCTGAGGAATAGATTCCTTTTGAGGATATTGAAATTCCACTCACATACCAGGAGCATAATCTCTGGTTTAAAGGTGCCCTAAACCATCACAAAAACATTACCAGCCTCGGTCCACTAAGAAGACCAGGAGCAACATGGCCGATTCTAGCAGGCTACACACCTCATCCTGACATCGAAGAAATGTCAGATGAGGAATTACTTAATCAACTACAAGAGTTAATAAAAATTTACAGGCAATTAGTCCAATATGTCATGCGGACTTTCACTGTCCAACCACCAATAACCATTCCAAATCAAACCCCTCAACAAGGGTATACATTAAAAATTACGCCACAGACTTTACACGCAGTCATGGGTAAAATGTCCACAATACGTGAACAAATTCCATTCTGGATAGCTCAAAAAATTACTCAAATCGAAGCAGTATTTCCAAATACTAGCCCTTACGAGAAATACAGAATCCTAACAATCTATTTACCAATGGAGATCACACCACAAATGCAAGACTGCGCCACTTGGGGCACGTCTTTGCTGCCATCTATACTAAAACACATGGTGTCCTGAAACAAATACAAAAAGAATACGGGGCAGAGCCTGCTCTGAATTTAGGTATGAAATTACTAAAAAAAAACTGTGACCAGGTCTCAACAATAATATTATCTAATATTAAAGGAGAGGCAGCATCAGTGGCGACCCGCCAACGCTTAAGGGAATTTGATGTAACAGAACATCAACATGAACTACCCAGAATAATAGAAAAATCTTATGCAGAATTAGGTAGAGACAGTTTGGGTGGAAAACCTTTGAAACCAAAACTGTCTGAAGGTCCTGAGAAGGACTCTATTAATCAAAATTCTACATCTTCTAAAAAGAAGTGGGAAACTAATAAACAAAATTCAAAAGAGACGTTCTCAATCCCGAGGTAGTCCTCCTCAAAAGGAGCCCTCTGAAAGGAGGTATAACCTCAGTTATAGGGATACTTTAAGAAAACCTGACAGGTATCAAGATACTGATACACGTTCCTCTCGTACCTTTCAGATTTCGTCACATACATCAGAAAGATGAGGGCGGTCAGATCGCAAAGAAGAACACGTGAAGTCCAAAGACGATCAACACGTTCAGAAAAATAAATCAAAACCTCAATTCACAAAAAAGAAGGTAGCAGGTCTGAAGATCAGACATGCCGAAAATACTAAGAACACAGCTCAAGAACCGATAATGGGCTGAGACAATGCTGGACAGTGCAGCAGAAGTAACAATAGTTTGCCAGAACCTGAAGGAACTTCTAGAGATAGTGGACTTGAATGAGTACATCACAGTAGAGACTGTACACACCAGGGTTAGTACTCCACAAAAGATATATGAAATAACACCCCGAATGGAGGGTGACATACCAAGAAAAGGGAAAGCAGTCTTTTGGGATATACTTCTAGCAGAACAGGGCTGGGCACCAAAGTTTGTCAGGGAGTGCCCACATGGCGAGGACATCATTATGCCAGTCTTCTCCAACCATATTCCAATTCACCTAAAATATACTTATGCCAGGAAATGGGCAGATGCTCAGGCGCCAGCATTATACAAAAATCATGTAGGATGTGATGAGGACTCACCTCACCACAAAATACAGCTAAAAAAATCAACCTACTGCACAAAGGCAGTACCCAATAAAGCAAGAAGCTAAAAAACAGGTCAGGGAGATCTTAGATCAACTTGAATACCAAGGGGTGATTGAAACATACACCTGCTCAATGAACAATCCTTTGTTTCCTGTATGCAAACCAATACATATCGTCTAGTTTTGGATTACAGACAGATTGAATGCACATAGTACAGCATTAATGAATAACTTTGTGCGTAAAAAATACAAAACCGCATTGGACATTTCAAATGGTTTATTTTGTCAAAACATAGCACCTGAAAGCAGGTACTTAACAGCTTTCTCAATAATGGGGACTCAACGTCAATTTTGTAGACTCCCACAAGGGTTCAACAATACCCCAGGGTTATTTTCAGCAAGGGTAACAGAGTTACTACAAATTTATGATAACGAGGCATTGTCATATGTCGATGACATCTATCTGACAGACGATGACCTAGCTAGGCACTTGAACAGGGTGAGTACCATTATACTTGGCTTCGCCTCTGAGGGCTATAAATTCAACTTTAATCCAGAATTGCCCATCTCAATGTCCGTTTTCTAGGATATGAGCTTTCAAGTGAAGGCAAGAGCCTGGCAGCTAACTTTTTAGAAAAGTGTGTGCTGCTTCAACCTCTAAAAACACAGAAAAATGTACAATCCATCTTGGGTTTCTTAAATTTTGGAAGAACTTGCATTCTAAATCACGCAGAAAGGGTTAAGCCTCTCTACGAATTAATCTAACCTGATTTTTCAACAAAACATTGGACACAGGAACACACAGACATCCTGCGTTCCCTCCAAGCTAACATGTTAGCAACAAATCACTTACAAACACGCGTAAACAAACGCAATTTGGTGAGCCGAATAATTTCGGGTCAATGCGGATTCACCTATTTAACAGTTAATGAGGGTGAAAAAGTACCAATAGCATACAAATCAAATTTGTATACAGAAACAGAAATGCACTTCACTTCAAAAGAAAAGATACTGACAGCAGTTCAAACTGATGTAGCAAAAGAAAGAGCACTAGCTCAGGGGAAGCGCATTATTGTCGTGACTCCAGTGCCAGCCTTAGAGGTGGTTACAAAAGCGAGCATTCCAAATGCAAAAGCTTTACATCCTAGATGGATACAATGGGTTAATTCTCTTACTACAACAGATGTTGAATAATTTATTGATCCTGATTTAAAAACACAAGCATTCCTGCAATATGAACATGAATTTCCTCTGTCCACTGAAATTCTGCCTCTCGATCAGTACGAATTTATAATTTATACTGACGGATCAGCACAACCCGCTACAGGGAGTAAGCAAGCTTACAGTGCAGCGTGTGCAATCGTTAAAGGTCGCATGCGCGATGGTAACTTCCGACCAATGGTCACTAAAACTCAATCTCTAGGAGATAGTACAGCTCAGCGAGCTGAACTACAAGCATTCAAACTGGCACTTGAAAGTACAGATCGCAAATTCCCCACACTTATAGTGTGCGATTCTTTTTACTGTGTCCAGTCATATAATGAATATTTACAGAATTGGCTCAAAACGGATTCAAAGATGCAAAAGGTGGCACAATAAAACATAAAACGCTTTTGGAACAAGTAGTTCAGTTGAGAAATGAACTACCAAAAGCTCACACACGCTAAGTCATCAACGTGATGGCGTTTACATTGCAGGGAATTCATTGGCTGAGGACGCCACAAAGGGGGCTGTTCAGACGGCTTCCGTAGCTGCGATCACTCGTTCAAAAACGAGAATAGACAGTGAGATATTGTTGGCTGTCAATGCTTGAAGCAAAGGCAGTTGTGCAGCGTTACCAAAGAAATTTCCACTCAAGTACTCTTATGTAATTGTTGCGAACAATGTGTCTTTTGCTCGAATCCCTGGAGTGGGGGATAGGGTAATTCCAAACATGAAACGTAGATTAGGACTGATCCTAGCAGCACATGAAGGGATAGCCTCTGCCCATGCAGGTGTTTCTGCAACAGTATCTTTACTAAAGCAAAGATATTGGTTGCCTGGTAATAGGAAACAGACCAAAAACTATGTTTTGGAATGTGAAATATGCCAACAGATGAAAGTCTCCACAGTGAAACGTCCTGCTCAGACACCCCTGTTATTTTAAGACAAACCGTTAGCTTGTGTTTACCTGGACCACTGCGGTCCCTTGCAAAGGGATGGTAACTATAAATATATAATGGTCGCAGTGGATTCGTGCTCAAGGTTCCTATGGATGTGGCCTCAGCGCTCGGCTGACGCTCAAACTGTTATAAAAGATTTGCGAGTCATTATCAGCACATACGCAATTAGCACACTACATTCTGACCAGGGCCCTGCGTTTAGCTCTCGGGCTTTTAAAGAAGCCATGGCCACTTTGGGCGTAGCATTGCGGTACTCCTCTCCGTTTCATCCTAAGGGAAATTCTGTTGTGTAAAGGAAAAACCGGGACATAAAGCAGTTAATAACAGCGAGAGTATTAGGCTCAGGGGATGGGTGTTTCAAACATCTTTATGGGGTCCAACGCTCATTACCAGGAAGTTCTCTACAGGGGTCACTCCATATGAGGTCCTATTTGGGACAAGAATGTGGGTTCCTGATCTCGAATGTAAAGGCAAATAAACCCTTTGATATCAAAGATCATTTGGCTGTTTTACAGGATCTAAATGAACTAAAATCGAAACAAAGCAACGTGGTCCTGAAGCCAACCACCACTGGGGAAAAAACGGCAGTCCCAGCAAGGCTTATCTGGATCCCAAAATTTGGGGATCTAGTCAGAGAGAAGATTGCAGACAAGAAGGAATTTGGACCTTCTTACAGAAAACCAGTACCTGTCCTAGCCGTCCACGAAACAAGAACAGTACTTCTGCCGCCCCTTGCTGGAAAAAAGGAGAAAAGATTTGTGTCAATCGACTTCATCAAACCACACTATGTGGCAGATACTAAATAGACGCCCTCCTCTCGCTACTATCTAAGAGGTTCAGACTGAAAGACTCATAACCGTCGAGAATTCAGCAGTAAGAGATGAAGGACTAAGTAACAATGCTATGGAACTCATCCCTCTTGAAACTCAAGTAACAGTTTGTCCAGATACACCTGTCTACACAAACGTAACACGTGATCAACTGGTTCCAGAGATTTCAACAAATCCTGATGCAATTCCAATAATTGACCGAACTGCTCTAGCTACTTCATAAACTTTGATATGTTTTCTAAGGATCCAAGTGAGCCTGAAACAACGCCAGCACTAAAAACTTTCAAACAACATGTCCAAAACTTTTTTCAAATTCTGAAAGAGACTTATCTGGTTTCACCATGAATTGAACTATGGATTATTTCTGGAATATTTTTCTTTCTGCTTTGGCTAGCTTTGATAATGACTCTTAGCGTGCTTATGAATGGCAGATACATTCGTATGGACACTGAAAGTAAAAATGTGAGCTTACTTTTAAAGCCACATAAGTCTTCTCATCGTGAAGCAAGAGACTTGTCAGCAGTGAACATCACAGCCGTTCCTATACAGGATGTTATAGTTTGGGACAAAACCAATTTCGACATATTCAGCCGGACAGAACTTTTGAAGATTCCACACTTATTTAAAATTTCATTAAGTTACTTTATTACCTCCAGTACCTATTCTGATGATTGGGACTTTGAGACTGTTAATAACATGATGTCTGATCTAGAAAGGTCTGCTGCGTTCTCTAACAATGAAAGCTTAGAGGGTTCATCAGACTACGAACAGTTTTTTTTGCTAGAACCACTATGGTCATCATTTCTTGCATAGATCTGCAACACCTTTCAGGCCCTCGATCTTGAGACCTTGCGATGCATCGCAACAAAAATTAAATCAGGCTCACCTGCAGATCCGTGTCCACCAAAGATTTTTAAACGATCGAGGAAGAAATCCTCGCCTTGATGAACCTCTGGCTGGAAACAGGGAAAGTTCCCACACAGTTCAAAGAAGCTAGAGTAATTCCCCTTCTTAAAAAGACAGGAGCTGACGTCTCCAACATAAAGAATTTCAGACCCATATCTCAGCTTCCTTTCCTGGCAAAAATTATGGAGCAACATGTCCTCCAAACTCTCTCCAGTTTCATGGAGATCCATCAACTGCTTGGGAATAGGCAGGCTGGTTTCAGGGCTCACCATAGTACGGAGCTGGTGATGCTATCCATACTGGATGAAATTAGGATTAAAGCAGATAATAAAAAGCCATGTGTCCTAGTCCTCCTAGACCTGTCGGCAGCGTTCGACACGGTCAACCACTCACAACTTTTGGACAGAATAAAAGACATCGGCATTGGAGGGTCTATCCTCCAATGGATCAAGTCATTTCTGACAGACCGCACCTAAAAGATTCAGATGGGGGACTGGGTGTCAGAGAGGGGGTCGATCCCCTGCGGTGTTCCACAAGGGTCGGCACTATTCTGTTTAACATATACCTTAGACCCCTGATTAAGAAGCTTGCCTTGATGAATTGCCAGGTCTTCAACTATGTGGACGATACGCAAATCATTGTCCAAATAGATAGCAGCCCTCAAGCCCACGCTCTGGTAAAAGATATTTTGAGATTTGTGGTCGGTTGGATGACCGCCAACTCACTCAAGATTAACCCAGACAAAACGGAGGTGTTGGCTGTCACTAATGACAGCAATCCCTGGGACTCCCATTTCTGGCCAGACGAGCTGGGTGTCACCCCTGCACCAGCCTTGTGGTAAAAAGTCTGGGAATCAAGATAGATGCCAAACTCTCCCTGGCAAACCAAATCACTACAGTTTTCGGTACCTGCGTCAGCCTACTCAGGCAGCTGAGGAGACTCTCCCCCATCCTCTCCTTTTCAACAATGAGGACAGTAGTGACCGCCTTGATCCAGGCCCTGCTTGATTACGGGAATTCGCTCTATATCGGACTATCGGACTCACTGCTGCACAGACTTCAGGTGGTAATGAACGAAGCGGCCAGGCTGATCTTCAAACTACCCAGGCATACTCGGGCCTCTCCCCTAATGCAACAATTGCATTGGTTACCCATCAAGCATAGGGTCAAATTTAAAGGCCTCTGCATTACACATAAGGCCTTGTTTGGGCAAGCGCCCAATTACATCAAGGAACACCTGGAGAAATATACCCCCTGTTGTACACTAAGGTCCTCCACGGAGGGCCTTCTAAAATGCCCACGATTTCACTACTCCTCTAAAGGTGGTCGAGCCTTCTCACCCCTTATGCCGCAACTCTGGAACAGGCTGCCAGGTCAGTTTCGTTCTGAAAGCTGCCTCCTGCCTTTCAGGAAGAAACTAAAGACCCTTTTATTCATTGAAGCCTGGGCATAATCCCCCTTCTTGCGATACAGCCCCTACTGGAACTTCCGTTGATCTGCTCACAGCGCTTAGAGACCTGCAGGTATTAAGCGCTCTATAAACTAAAATTAACATAACATAACATAACCTAGAAATGTATTTATGTTTATGTTTATGTTTATGTTTAAACCATGGGAAAATTGTCCTACACCACCAAAGGGTATTTCAAAAACGTTTGCAAATAAGTTTCCATATTTTTCAGGGTACAATACATCTGATCCAGAAACATTTTTCTATAGAAATGTAAACAAAACAGGACAGAAAAATATGTTAACTAATACAAAACAGATTTATTCTGTAGCCTTAATTGCCCAACTATCTAGATAAGGATCTGATTTTTGGAAAGACACAATCAACACAAAATCTGTCTGGGGTTCTAAAGATTGCCAAGTGCAAGGGATAGAAGCTTTGTTTAGATCCTGTATCATCCCACAGAAAATAATGTTTTTGAATGACACTGTGCAACAAACATCTTGCCTTGGATTAGCCAAGATCAAAGACATGTACCAACACCTGCAAGTAATAGCACTACACAGGGAGCGGTCACAGTTGACACAATACTACAAAACAACAGATCAGATCCTGATTTGGAAAAATGGTTCCTCTGGCCCATAGACACAAACATCTTACAAGAAAGATTCCTGAATAGAATACAGGGCTTTACTATCCATAGGCCAGACCCACGTTATGTTCAACAACAGCATCCGGGGGTAGTAACAACATACAGTGTAGGAAAATTGTGCCTCGAATGGTTACAAAAATCTACACTCGAGGATTTGAAACAACACTTATCTTTACTTAGAGAAGACGCAGACATTAGGGATTTCTTGCTAGGACCGATAAAACCGCGTCAAAAATGTTTCATGTATGCCCGCATTTATGCTACTTCTAATGAAATATGGAAGGTTTCACAGCCAGAGGCTGCAGAAAGAATACGTGAACTTGATCGTATTAACTTAGAGAAATCTCTCACTGCGGTCGACAATGGGTTAACAACTTTGTCATCCAGAATATATTCACTGGACAACATTGTATCCTCTGCTATTGACATACTGGAACGAGATTTAGCCATGTTACAACAAGGCCAATCTCAGTTACGTTCTATTATGTTATTAGGCTGGATGCTGCAATCCTTGTATGCAGGCTATGTGCCTTGGCGCTTTATCAACACGTCATTTCTGTTTTCTGAATACAATCTCACAGATAAACAGATCGAACTGGCACAAAGGGGAGTAAAGTATACAGTGCTGAGCTTTGAAATACTGGAAAAATTAGCATTTATGGTAGCAGAAAAACCAGCGACAGAATGGCTTATACATGGAAAAATAACTCCGCCTGTCACTACTTTTCATTTTCAGTATTGCCTCAAACAAATGCAAGCAGGCAAATATGAAAGGTTGGGTAAAGAATATATTAAGACATCCTGGGTTTCACCTTACGAATAAAGATGTTGGAGTGGGGATCGTGAAGTGTTTGTAAGCGGTAGACACTGTGAAAATGCACAAATCTCTCATATGTCAGGACATTTCTTTACACGGGGCTTGTAATGGTTCTGTGGCAAACTTGTCCTGCCACCAGCAGGGTACACCAGCTGCTCTGATTAATCCAACGTTAGGCAAACTCTCTAATGGGAGTTACCTCATGTTGAATAATCAAAATTGCTGTGGCATATTGCCAGGAATCCCATATCTGGTAACGGTTAGCTCCAGGGTTACTTGTTGTATGCAAGTATTGTTCCCCCAAATAGACACAGTCAGGAAGTCTCCTCTATGGCCTTCATTGAATGTCTCTATTATACGTTTTGATACTTTAAGCAGAATGAAAGCCATGCTTTTACAAAAAAATGTGCTTTTGACCTCGGGCCAAAGAAACCCATGATCTACAAATTGCAAGGACTTCGGCTGAGATACAGGCTTTCATAAGTACAAACTGCCCTATACAGTTTGTGGAAATGATGGGACGTATCATAAACATGTCTAATACGAGCGGGGTTGTACATGTATTTAAGACCATATGTTCAAGACTGTTAACAACTTTTCAGGCAGTCCTCGGAATCATTCCAAACTTTGTGCATTCGGTGTTTAGTGGTCTGCCATTAGTTCTAGCACTCATTGCAGGAATCCTGTGTCTATTCCTACTGCTACGCTATGACAGGTCTATCCACCGGCGTCACTCCCACCAACTTGGAGAAAGCTTTCCTAGAACGGAAGTGCCGTGAGCGCATTGTGCAACTTTTGGGCATACCTCGTCTACGGGAACTTAATACAACATGGTTTCTGTCATTTAGACCAATCTGGCAAGATTTGCATCTTACCTGTTTTACGCTGCCTGCTTTGTGGTGAAGAATATGTGCTAGACATATGTCTAACACTCCCATCAGTCATGCCAACGGATATCGATACTCTGCTGGACCCGATAACGACCCATGCTCTGTGTTGACCCCAGAGGCTACCGATCCTGATGACGGCATTCGTTGAGATCTCACAGACGCCTCCTGCTGCTGCTGAGGTACGAGATGGATCAACAGGCACACAGGTAATAACGGACGCGAACAATGCTGCGGCATCCCATGCTGAAGGCGATGCTTCACATCTCTGTGCAGTTAACCTTCTAAACGATGTGTTGCAACTGTCACCGACATAGGTAGACGATCTTTTGTCTACAAGAGATGTTGATTTCATGTTTTCTCCAGACCCATACACTGACTTTGATTCGACTCACAGTGCACCGGGAAAGCAATGAATTTGGACTCCATATTTTCATAACAGAACAGAACTTGGAACTCTTCCTAAAATTGACTTTTTCCTAAATTTGAAAATGCATGGCAAATCAATCTGCTTTCAGTAGTACTATTCATATGGAACGGACTTCTTTGAACACTTCCAGGGACACATTGTCACCTTATTTACCACAATTTCATTGGGTACCATGTTATGAAATGTCTTTGATTTTTTGAATACTTGACCATTTCGTCATATGTATATATTTCTATTCATTCCTATTGCATTTATTTCCGATATATGCTTATAATGAAAAACTGTTTTAAAATGTTCAGTACCTTTGCATTACATGTATTTAGCTACAGTTTTTTAAAACATCTTTTAGTATGATTTTACAAATGTTTTTAGCAACATGTGGTACTCAGTTTAATGTTTAGCATTTTTATGTTTAACATTAGTATTATCGTTCATTCGAAAGTGGAGTGGGTGTTCCGCTTTAGGATTCCGTATATAGGTTTTCATGATACATGTCCTTATATAGGCACAATCCGCATTGCCCTTATTTAGGCATAAGATCCCAGTCCTTATTTAGGCATTAGCCATGCTAGCCAAAAACAGGCATGGTCACCTACATCCATCCACCCCAACGTCACAACGAGTTCTTAGAAACCAGACCCATAAGCTCTTGGGAGTTCCCCTAGCACAGGATTATTGATTTCTCCAAGAACTCATTTATTATACATGAACCTCTATTCCTTAAGGGTTCATTCCTGACGTCTTCCTCTGCCTGACTTTACGTCAATGCTAACATTCCAAGGCACCTACCAGGTATAAATATACCTTTCCTTGCCCAAGCAAGTAGGGGGAGACCTAGACTTTAGAGGAGCCCGTGTCCCAGCCTGACACACTGACAAGTGTCATCCCTGCTCGCAGAGAATTCAGCTTCCAGTGTTCTGACTCCCTTTGCGGGGTGTTAGAGTTCGAGACCCGGAAAGAGATTCCCACCACCTCTCATTCTCAAGGTATGGAGCTGACTAGAACCTAGAGGGACTCTTGGCATAACAGACTTGGCAAACTAAACTTAGCATACCATACTATAGCCTACCATACTATAGAATACATCACCTACTTCTTACCTTGTACTACACTTAGGTTAGGTACACTGGGGTAGAACTAGTTAGGGAAGCATCTCATGAGTACTCGCATTTTTAGCATATGTTATTTATGTATATGAATATGTGTCATAACTAAAAGATAATGCTAGCGCAGTATTATTTCTTTCTACTGCTTACGCTGTACATAATATATCTCGCATACTGTCTTACGATTGTAACAGCTCATATCTCTTAAACGAGAAACAAGACTGTTCAATAAATCCTTTTATTGAAACACCCGTCTATTCTTTCTGTGTTACTCTGAAGAAACTAAGCATACACGATTAGCTGAGTGAAACTGTTATCTGTTGTTTCCATGATTCTGAGAGTATTCCGATTCTAAAAGGAAACAAATTTTTCATGTTTATGCGGTTGCCAGAAACTACTCCCTTCTTGTTTACAAGGAGTTTCTAGTGGCCTCTGAGTTAGCTGGTACAAATTAATTAAGTTTAATATACTCGACAGGGGCATACTGACCTCAGTTCTATGCCAAATCTATAGGTTATATTATTCCAATGTGCAGAGCCTATTAGGGAAATAGGAACTACACTACAGACCCCTCAGGGTTTGTGGAAACAGTACAGAACCTTTCGCTCAGTTATTGTTGTTCATTTGTTCTCAAAGAAGTATACAGAGAACACACAGTGGGATGTTTTCAATATGTTTATTGAACCAATGTTATTCCTTTATAAAATATGTGTGCTGTAATGATTAATAGACAGAAGCAGATGAAAGTGATTACAAGCACCAAAAGCGTAAATTGTAGATATAGTTCTACTATGGTGGTAAAACAGTGTACATATATGCAGGCATATAAAACAAGGCAGTAAACAAGCGTACTCCGACTATGCGGACCCTACTTTAAGTGTACCTAGAGTGTGTGTAGGTGTGGAGTCATGTATCCCCCCAAGGAAGGGTCCAAGTCCATTACCTGATTGAAGAGAATGAAGGACCCCATCTTGGTCACTAACTGGACAGCCATCAGGAGATGTCAGACTGCTGCGTGGTGAAGTCTCAAAATGCAGAGACCCTCTGTGTTTAAGCAGAGTATATCACATTCGTGTTTGTCAGAATATTGTTTTTTGCAAGTGTGGGTGCAAGCCTATTATAGTAAGAGGGTGGGTCGGATTTGTCAAAAACCCTTAAAATATGCAAATTTCCATGCAAATGTTTTTGAACTACCTTTTGGTGGTGTCGGGCAGTGTTACCATTGGGTGTAATTGTAAACAGCACATTGAATACTAGCTTTGTGTAAAAAAAAATTGACCATAGTGATGATAGCAGAACATATCACCAAAACTAGATGTATCATCATACAATGAATCATTAGAAAATGCAGCTGATTGCTCTAGATTTGCAAGCATTGTGCACTGTTTCAATGTCCCAATCATCAGAGAAAGCAATAGAGGTGATGATATAATTTAAGGAAATTTTAATCAAATATGGAATTTGTAAAGATTCCGTAGGACCATACACATCATACGATAACCTGTCCTAAATAATTCCTTCAGGAACAGGGACTGCTGTAATGTTCACCAGGGACAGGTGCCTCAATTCTGGGGGATAGTGTCCATTCAGAAGTAGGAAAAAGACAGTCACCAAACCAATACAGCGTACTAAGAAAAGTAACCCTATTGTAATCCAGAGATGTAACCAGGGAGGGATGAAGTAAGTCTTTTTCAGCCAGAGGTAGAACGCATACACCCGTAGCTTGAGAGGGAGAGTCAGTGGTGGTTCAGGTTCACTTGAATCCGATGAGAAGTTGTCATAATGCCCAAAGTAGCCAGACGCCGCCCGGTCCATTTTTGGCAGCTCAGCAGGTTTTGTAGAACTGGGAGATAACTCATTCTGTGCATATTTACATAGACGTTGTTGATGTTCCAAATAGAAATTCGTATTTCTGTACTTGATGTACAGCAATTGGTGTTTCAACAGGCAGAAGATGAACTTCATTGTTGTTTACAGCTTCACTTTGGAGAGTTGAGTATTCTGTATGTATTAAAGCTTCCATCTCACCTTCCTGAACTTTAGCCTAGGAGTGCAGTGGCTACTCAGGAGCCCACAGAGCCTTCTGTTGAGAATTGCCCGCATAGTGTGGTTTGATCATATCAATAGAGACAAACCTTTTGTCTTGGCGACCGGAAAGTGGAAGAAAAAGTACAGTTCTGGTACCTTCAACAACCAGGAAAGGTACAGGTTCGCCCAAATTCTTCTTTGGCCACAATTTTTTCTCTGACCAGGTCCCCAACCTTCAGGACTCAGGCAGGTCTTGCCGGCACAACCTTCATTTCCCCAGTGGCAGTGCATTTTTATTTGGACATTGCTTTGTAAAGCCCAGAATTCATTGAGTTCCTGTAAATTGGTTTTTCCTCTTAATGACAAAATTTCCCTCAGGATGGTACAGAGAGGAGTACCACAAGGCCACACCCAAACTTCCCATGGCTTCTTTGTAAGCATGAGAGCTAAACGACAGACCCTGGTCAGAATATAGTGTGGCAATTGCATATGTCCCAATAGAGACATGCAAATCCTTTATAACAGTTGAGCGTCAGCCAGGCGCTGCGTCAATCCCACAGGAATCTGGAGCATGAATCTACTGCAACTAAGATATAATTCTAAGACCCATCTGATTGTAAGTGATCCAATTACACACAAGCCAAGGGTTTGCCTGAAATCAATATAGGCATCTGTGCTTGTCGTGCTACGGTGGAGCCTTTCATCTGCAGGCAGATGTCGCATTTAAGGACAAAGTCCTTGTTCTGTTTTGATAGATCTGGCCACCAATAGTGGTGCTTTAGTACTGAAACTGTAGCAGTAATCCCTGCGTGAGCGAAACCTAGACCCTCATGTACTGCTAGTATTAGTCCAAATTTGTGATCAATGTTTGATATTACTCTATCCCTCACTCCTGGAATCTGAGCATACAGAATGTTTTGTGAATCTAACTTGTAGGAGTACTTGAGTGAAAAGACTTTTAGCAGGGCTGATCCGTTGCGCGTGGCATGAACTGCCACTGTAGTTGTTCCGTCTATTCTGTACTTGAGGGAGTTATTGCATCAGCGGCAGCAATACAAACTGTTACCTCGGTGGCTTCATCCGCCATGCAATTCCCTGTAACGTGTACGCCAACATGTTGATGACTCAATGTATAAATAACATGAGTCCATGACAGGCTTTCTTTCAGCATTGCCACCTATTTCCAAAGCATCTTGTGCTTTACTGTGCAAACATTGGAATCTCTAAATCCATTCTGGCCCCAATAGTATAGATATTCATTATATGACTGGACACAGTAAAACAAATCACACACAATATGTGTGGGGAATTTAGGATCCGTATTTTGTAGTGCCAGTATCAGGGCTTTCAGTTCTGCCAGCTACGTGGTACAGTCCCCTAGGGACTGAGAGTGTGTTTTTTCAGGACAAAACTTTCTATCATGCATGCACCCTTTAACAGTTGTGCATGCCGTGGAGTAATGCTGTTTTGTTCCTACTGCAGGCTGGGCAAAATCATCGGTATAAATGATGTATCCATATCGATCTAGAGGCATAATTTCATTCAGCAGAGGATATACTTGTTCATACTTCAGGAATGCTTGTGTTTGTGATGTAGAGTAAAATCTGTAATCTACATTTGTGGCAGTGAGAGAGTTAGCCCATTGAATCCATCTTGGATGCAAAGCTTTAGCATTTGGAATGCTCGCTTTGGTCACGGCCTTTAAGGCCGGTACCAGGGTCACGCCAGTTATGCATTTCCACTGCTCTAGTGCTCTCTCTCTCTCTCTCTCTCTCTCTCTCTCTCTCTCAGTACAGCAGTGTGTGCACCACAGCAGTGCTTCTTTCTGGAAGAGAATCCAGAGGTCCAGAAATATACTGAAGAGTTAGTGTCTGAGGTCCTACTTTTATACCCTGGTGCCCTGGTTCTGAAAGGAGGAAGACGTGTCTAGATGGTGACTTTGAAGTGCATGGAATTTCTTGGCTCCCCTGCCCTGGCTCCAAGTTGGCTGCAGTGACAATGTGAGGTTGTTAGGCCCTTTTTGTGAAGGCGGTGCATAGGCTATTTAATTACAAGGGGGTTGTGCTTAGGTCCGTCCCTCTATCCTGCCAGCACATGGCCCATTCAGGCACACCTAATCCCTCTAGGGAGGAATTCATAAAGTCTGTCAGCTACGCCCAGTCATGTGACCAAGGCCAGGCTACAGGCACAAAAGGGCTAATATTTGATTTTAAAAAACTGACTTTACCATTAAATAGGGCTGTTTACCACAGTCCCAAAGACACCAAACATGACATAGCTACGTGCTCTCAATTAGAAATTACAGCTTTTAAAATGTAATATGAATCCCCAATGTTGTCCTCCAAGAGGGCGAGGAGTTACAGCTGTGAAAAACAAATGTAGGAGTTTTTTACTACCAGGACATGTAAAATGTAAATGTACGTGTTCAACTATTCAATTACACAGCATCCTGTCCTAAGGGCTATCTAGAGCCTACCTTAGTGGAGACTGGAATGCAATAAAAGGAGATTAAGAATTGGCAAGGAGGTTTAAATGCCAAGTCAAAACTACACAGATGCTGCAATAGCAGACCTGGGACATTTTTAAGGTGTTACTTAAGTGGGTGGCACAATAAATGTTGCAGGCCCACTGGTAGAATTTAATTTTAAGGCCCTGAGTATATGGTGTACCACTCTACAAGGGACACATAAGTAAATGAAATATGCCAATTGGGTATACGCCAAAGTAACCATGTTTTAGGGGAGTGAGCACAAGCACTTTGGCAGAGGATAGCAGTGGTAAAGTGCACAGGGTCCTTAGACCAACAGCAATAAGCTCAGCAAAAGTGGAGTGGATGAGGTACAACATTTGGGGTATGACCACCCTAAAGCTGACAGGTGAAACATTGGCTATCAACTTGGTGAGCCGGTGACTTGAGCCTCTTGTGTAAGATCTGCATTGGGGAATGTGGCTGCAGCTCCTCAGTTACGATTCCCTGTTCAGTGCGCCAAACATTAGTTACATTTTTGTAAGAAAGGAGAGTTCTCCTCTGGATAGCGTATTGCTTTATGAATGCTTTGGAGGTAAGGAGCTGAGCATTGTAAAATAAATCTTACAGGGTTATAAGACCCACTATGGTCCAGTGTCCTAGTTCTGAATGAGAAAGAATGTCCCGAGACTCAGTAGGCCCAGCAAGTGGATGGAAGGTGCATAGGGGGTTACCTGTTTAGTGTGTCACAGGCTTCCACAAAAACAACTGTGTGCTACTCACAATAAACCTGGAGAAGCAGCTTCTATTGTGGCACATGGAAGAAAGGGTGGTGACTGGTTGGCTACTACTAGTGTCGCCAAGACATCAACCAGAAAGACAACTGTACACCCCCTGAAATTGCGCTACCAAGTAATAATGTTCAAAATTAGGGACTTCTAATCTTCTCCGTCCTACGGATGCTGCAGTTTGGTAAGGGTCACACTGCAGCAATCACTCTGTCATATGAATTCCCCAGCAAAGTTTCATGCTTACAAAAACATTTTCTGGGGAGGCTCAGTTGTAGATTGGCAAAATATTATAAAAGGGAGGGAGTATTACAATTTTGGAGAAGGTGATGTGGTCCATGGCAGTCAATGGCAGGGTTTTAGAAAACATAATTAGATTTTTTACTGCAGAGATTTTCCTGGTTTGGTTGCCATCCAGCAGGCCATGCTGTGAGTGGTAAATACTGATTCCCAGGTACCTGAATGATGTCCCTTTCCATGTAAGAGGACCCACATCTTTATCAGTTGGTGTCTCTGCAGTGAATAAGCAGTACTTGTGGTCCTGATTCCCTGCCATATACCTGGAGGGTGTAAACCATACTGTTGGGACAAATGCAAAAAGAACAATTGATGGACGGAATGCTGAAATAATGTCAAACATTCCCCCACACTACAAAGAAATGGGCTTAAATACATCATTTTTTTTGCACACCCTGCCATTCCAGTTTACACCCAGCTATATGCAAATCAGTCTTGACCCCGCTCTCCATGGGAATAGTCCAGGCCGAACTGCCTGGCCAGGCTCTCCCTGGACCGGAAATAAGTATCCTGGGACCGGATTCTGGGTATCACCCCTCATCAGCCAGGCTAGCTTGACTCCAGTAGCATGGTGAGCATGGGTCCCAAGTCTGGGCGTACCCTTCACAATTGTGATCAGTATGGATATCTCTAATGTATTGCAACATATTATCTGAAGCCTGAATGTGGTTTTAAACTGCCAGTTCAACTGGCAATATAACCCCTTTGCCAAGCCGTAAACTCCCCTTTTATTGCATACAAGTCACCCTTAAGGTAGGCCCTAGGTAGCCCAATGGGCAGGGTGCATTGTAATTAAATGGTTGGGCATGTACTTTTAAGTTTTACATGTCCTGGCAGTGTCCTACATGTCCTACATTAGTTTTTCACTACTGTGAGGCCCATCTGTCCCATACAATACCATTGGGTTGCCTTAATACATTTAACAAGTGCTAACTTCTGATTGGGGACTGGTAAGCATTTCATGTTTGGTATCTATGAAATTGTAATCGATAATCGATAATTTAATAGTACAGTCCGATTTTAAATTGCAATTTAGAAAATGCCACTTTTGGAAAGTTGTCATTTTCCTACCCTTGCTATTTGGCGCCGGCAGCCTCTCCTGGGTCACATGATTGGGTGTAGTTGGCAGTTGAACATTGTTTATTTCTCCCAGACAGCTACATAATAGAGGGATTAGGTGTTTCTAAATGATCCATCTAGTGACAGGATGGGGGCAGATCTGGGCACAGCCCCACTGGCAACTGAATAGGCTGTGATCCTACTTTGCAGAAAGGACTTGTCCCCACTGCATTGTCCCTGCAACCAACTTGGAGCCAGGGCAGGGAAGTCAGGAAACTTCAAGCACTTCAAAGGAACTGATTTTTCTAGAAACTTCTACTTCAAAGAAGGCACCAGGTATAAAAAAGGGACGCTCAGACTCAATCTTAAGTTCACATTCTGGACCTGCGGAAGGACTTTAAGGACTGCCTGCTTCTGTGGCCTGCTTTGTACTCAACAAGACTGTCTTGCAGCACCTGGAAGGACTTCTTTGCTTCCTGGAGTCTGACTTGAGCTTTGCATCATTACCTGCACCAAGACTACCAGCGGAACTCCAGGGGCTAGTGTGCTGGCCTCCCACTGTTCAGAGCATCAATGACAGAAAAGGCTCCCAGCATCTTGGACACACACCTAGACCCAGACTGAGTGAGTCCCAACCCCCAAGTGGTGCCCCTTCAGTCCTGAACCCCTGGCGATGGTACTAAAGGTGCCCAGATTGTCAAAATCCAAAACTTGGGACTTGGAAACTTTTTTGCTATAAACTACTCTGAGAACCAAGAGAAAAGTAGGACCAACCTGTGCGTCTATCTGCCCATGAAGCATCACCAGTCGGCCTGATTGTGTAGCAGCTTCTGCTGCGTTCTTTTCTACAGCAGCTAATCCTGTTCAGTGTCCTTGACAAAGGGATATCCAGCCTCATGGAACTCCTGTTGGCTACAGTCTCATGCCTCATCCCGCTGTGGATTTTGGACTAAGTCCGAACATAGAAATCGTCACTACGCCCAGAGGCTTCCCGACACTGCCTGCACCCTTGCCCCTCTGAACTTTAACATCTCAGAACATTTTCGTCACAATTTTATCTAAGTCGAAAGGTAAGATCTGACTGGGCCCAATCTACTTTTTGAATCCAACTCATGCTCCTCCTTGGTAGGCCATATTTTTGTTACTTTGACCCGGTCTTGCGTTACCAATGTCCTTTGTAGGCCATTTGATCTTTTAGGCACTAGATTTTACTTAAAACTTTAGATAGTCATAACTCCGGTTTTGCTGATTGAATTTTGTCATTTTGGTATGATATAATTTATTAAAATGTACTGTACTTTTCTAAATGTGTGCAGTATTTTTGGTTTGTGTTGTTGTCAATTTATTTCTGTTTGTGTGCTGCACAAATACTTTACACATTGCCTGTAAGTTAAGCCTGACTGCTTTTGTGCCAAGCTAGCATAGGGTTAAGCACAGGTTAATTTAGGATTGTGGCTGTTGCTTGAATAGGGTCAACCCCTTACAATCAACAACCCAATTTCTCACACCCTCCATATGGATTCTGACCGCAAAGTTAACATGCCAATGTTCTTCGGGGAAAGAGACATATTTCCTCAACGTTGTTTTATAAGCATTATGGGGGTAGATGGATAAAGCTTTGTTTTCTATCACGCAAGGAATTCCTAAGGACTGTAGATCCCAATTGACAACTTTACGGGAATCTTCCAATTAACTGTATTCAGTGTCCCCTGGTTAACACTTCAAAAGTCTCCCATTTGATCATTAGGGAGTATGTCCTGTTTTGGTTAAACTTAAGTAGTTAATAATGTTCTCACTCTGCATGGCTTGAAACACCACATCATCAAACATGTAGCTCTGCAATCTCCATGTTTGAATGGGAGTACACCTTTCCCCAGCTGAATCTCACCTGCAATGGATTGTGATCTGAAACTGTTCAGCCTTGGTAGCCAGTGTTGGTTGTAAGGGGCAATGTGGACTTAAAACATACAATGCAGTCTAGTCTCACATATACATCATGTGGAGGCAAGTAAAAAGGGTATGTTCTGGTGCTCAGATTAAGCTCCCTCCATATGTCCTTCAAAGACCACTGATGCAACCAGAGCATTACGTTATTGGAATTAAGTGATGAGAACGCATGAGAGGAAGGGCAATATCATCTGTCAATCGATACATCCAACATAGAGTTAAAGTCGAATCCCACTATCGTATTTCTGTCCATTGCGCTAACCGGTCTGCTAGTCGATTTAGGAAAGGGGGTTGTTTTGGGTGGGGGTATATATGGTGCCCAGCACAACTGGACATCCGCCCAGTCGACCCTCACCTAAGGAAAAACTACTATCTTTGTCTAACAGTACGGTACATGGTTAGGGGGAGATACTGGGTTTCATCCTAATTAGGGTTCTACGTAGGCCTAGGTGGAACTTGCAGAATTAGAAAAAAGCAGAGATTCCACAGAGTTCCACAAACGGGCAGCAAGAAGCATGTTGGTCCGCTAGTGCTGTGATTTAACACCGGGAGCTAGTTACATGCTGAAAAACTAAGGGGCAGATTTACAAACCCCTTGTGCTGCCAGTATGTCACTTTTTGTGACGCACTGCCCCATATTTACAAGGACAGGAAAAGTCACCCTGCGTGGCTTTTCCTGTCCTTGTAAATATGGCCCCTTTACATGCGGCACTTAGCGTGAAAGGGGCGTTCCATGGGTTTTGCTGTGGGTGTTCCCATGCAACACCCATGGAACCAGACACATTTCTAGATTTACGAGAAAACGTAAATCTGGAAATGCGTCAGTTTACTACGCCACCCTAGGGGTGGCGAAGCCAGGCACAACGAGGAGAAATGTTTTCATTTCTCCTCTTATTTTCCTCTTTCAATGCGTGCTGTATTCTACAGTACGCATTGAAAGAGGAAAATACCTGTAGTGATTGTTGTTGTGCAGGAAGGTGACCCTTCCTGCACAAAAACAATCTCCCCATGGCGCAGGCATCCTTGTACCATGATGCAAGGGTGCCTGCGCTGGCGCATGGCAGCTGTTTGTGCACCAGTGCAGGGGAGAACACAGGAATGCGACATATCATTGTAAATATGTTACATTCCTGTGCTCTGAAAGTGCCTCAGCGTAGTGCAGCCAAAGGGCTTTTAGTGCTGCGCTGCGGCACTTTCTTGTAGATCTGCCCCTAAGTGTGAATGGCACCATGGTGCACACCAGAAGACACAGCTTCTCAAGTTGATTTTGCTGCCACATGAACAGATTCTCTACTCGAGCGACAGCTTTCTGACTGTAAAGGGTCTTAAGTGCCTGCGTTGGAGAAATATCTCCAGGCGCTCTCCTAGCGACTCAAAATGACACTAGGAGACATCAAATGTCACTTGCACTGACCAACTTACGGCTTTCGAGCTTCACACTAGAAAAAACTCTGCCACACGGCAGTAGGTGTAATTTGCATTACAAGCATAATGTGGAGTGGCCAAAATTCCACGCAATTCCTCTGGCAGAACGAAATATATCGCCCACCCCTAGTTCTACGGACATATATAGAATAGTTTGGGAAAAGTTCTGCCTTCTTCGGCACTTCTGGAACCTTAAAACTTCTAATTCTATACTGTGGTATTATTGGAGTAATGCAGTGTGCGTTCCTTTGCATTTAATGTATGAATGTATGGTGTACCTCTGTGCTAGAGGTATTGCTCTATAACCACATTTATCTGTTAAGTTCCTTTAAGTGCCTCTGCTGTTAAGGCAACAGCCTTGGAATAGGATTTAGTCCAGCCTGCAAACAAAACAATGAACCTGGAATACATAGGGCAGGAGTCAAACAGCCCCTGTTCATACTTGTGAAAACACTTAGAAGACAAACATAGTTTGCGATGTGAGCTAGGTTTGGCTCTTCATGGAGTTCTGTCTGGTGCCTTGGCATTGCTATGGTGTGGGATTGCCTATCTGAATAGTGGCACAGTTATGGATTCAAGCAGCGCAGGTCTTCTCAAATTTAGTTAGCAACACGTACTATATGTTGATTGGTGTGGGTGTGCATTCAATCAATCAATCAATCAGGGGTTTGTGAAATGCGGCTACTTAACCTTGAGGGTCTCAAGGCGCTGGGGGAAGACGGCTGCTTGTCGGACTGGGTGGAGGATCATTTGAAAAGCCAGGTATTTAGGTCCTTCCTGAACGGGGTCAACTACGCAAATAGCCTGAGGTGGAGAAGTCTTGATGGCGAGGTAGGAAAACCACCTTCCTCCGGTTTTGGTTGCGGATTCTGGGGATGGAGGGGAAGCAAGGACAAGTTGTGAGGATCAGAGCAGTCTGGCAGGTATGTGGAAGGTGAGGCAGTGGTTCGGGTATGCTGGTCCTTCGTCATGTAGAGCTCTCTTTTGTAGTCGTGAGTGAGGAGCTTTAAAGTGATTCTCTTGTTGACTTTGAGCCAGTGGAGTTGTTGGAGGTTGCGTGATGTGGCTGTGGCAGGGGATGTCGAGAACCAGTCTGGCTGCGGCACTTTGGACGTTCTCTATTTTCTTGAGCTGTTTCTGGGTGGTGCTGGCGTAGACTGCGTTGCTGTAGTCGAGTCTGCTGGTGGAGAGTGCATGGGTAACCGTCTTTCTGGATGCTGTGTGTTTGGGCACCACGCTCATAAGGGAGCTGTAGTGACCCCTTGGTGGTTAAAGGTGTGATTAAAATCAGACAATAAGTGGAAGCCACAGGGGTGCTGCCAATCAGGGGGCAAATATTAGCCATCAGCTGTGCAGCAGGCAGAAAGAAAGAGCGAGCAAACAATTGAAGTAATTCATCAGTTTGTTTGTGGAGTCACAACTAGAAGGGGGTGTAAACTCATGCAAGAAGGCTTGTGAAGAAGAGGTGTCTTCATCACTCGAGGAGCTGCGCTATTAGGACTCTTTTGCCACTGTACATTCTCCGAATGACACTGCCACTTCCAAGGATAAGCGCCTGTAAGCAATCGCTTGCTCTTTGGTGGGTGCTGCGAAGCAAGTCACGTGTGTGGCTTATTTCTTCTTGCTACTTTTACATGTGTGTATTTTAGCTTGCTGGCTCCATTTCCTGGGGGCACCCACATGGGAATTAGGTCCTATGCACTTCACCCAGTCCCAGGAATGTTTTGGATCAATGAAGAAAAATGATTTGTTATCAGATAATACTCTGAGCTTTACAGGGAATAGCAGGGAGTAATTCAGCATCATCTCTCTCAGTTTGTGTTTTAATCCTGCAAAAGAGGCTCATTTGTCCTCAAGCGACATCATTGAAGACATCACAGATGACATCACCGAATCACTGTAAAATGTTCTTACAGGTTTTGGGAACTTTAAGTAATTCACCTACCCAAACCTTTTCTATTACCAATAAAATGATAATGGACATAACCTTTGACCACATGTTGGACATTAGCATATCTGTCTACTCACTCACATTTGATGGATGTTACCCTCTTTTTAGTGGTATTCACACAACCAACAAACAAAATACCCATATAGATTTTAATAGGTCATCCACTTTTAAAAGTTAAGCATCCTTCAATAAAGAGTTTGTCCTTTTTGTCACCTTAATAGGATCACCCTCTTAAAGATTTACAATGATCCCCAATTTTAATTCAAGAGGCTGATTGGAATGCATTAGCCATTGATAAGATATCTTCAGCCAGGCCTTTTGGACAAACCTCCGTAGTTTGGTTAAAATATACTACAAACATTTCTGAGCTTAGCAAAATTGAATAAAGCCTTAAAGATGCCCTTAAAGCCACACAATGAGTTAAACCATCTGTGAGTGGGTCACCCCTACATTCTACAATATTCAGCTATCCACAGTGCCTCAAAATCTTCAGTGAAATGATGGAAATAAACATCTCCACCTTATAAATGTCCTCTTTACATAGAATGTGTTTACAGTGCTGAATAACAACTATTTAACATGGGCACATGCCCAGACATCCACTGGTGGATAATCAATTGAGAACAGAATTGTTTGCTTTCCTCACAGATGTTTTGCAAGAGGCTTTGGCTTTAAGGCTCAACTCTCTGTGAAACATGCCTCTGCAACCCACCCCGACTGTGGTCTGCCAATCCCATGTTGCACATGGCCTTTGGCCATGTCCTGCCACCAGCCTCCTGTGGGCATCCATGCCCCAGACAACGAACTGCAGCTCTGCACAGTGCCTTCTGCCATATGCAGCGGTGGTTTGGGACTGCGCCCAGCTCACTGGAGACAGGAAAACTGCACATGCCCACTGTCTGCTTGACCAGACCCTTCTAATTTTTTTCAAGGTTTTTGGGGACTGAGGTACTAATACCTCCTGTACACTGTGGACCTCACTGAGTACTTTGGTTCCAGTGATACCTGCGACCATAAATATATATTATTTTTTTAGTTTGAGATATATCCCCCTGTGCCCACATGGGCCTAGGCAGATTCAGACTGTTGACCCAACACCCTGATGAGCCCTTTTTTTTTTCTTCAATACTCGGGGAATGAGTCTACGAGTCCTGTAATGGCAGCCACAGCGTCTGGGAAAATGTTCTCAGGTGTTACAGTCAGCCAATCAGATTATTCGGATGCCTCAGTACCTGTACCAGTATGATGGTACAGCAAAAGCCAATCGGATAAATTCCTTTTACGGCCAATGCGAAGCAAATACATTTTTTTAAGTTGTGCGCCGCTTGAGTACTGCAGGAGCACCACGGTACTGCTACTGTACCGACCAACTACAAATCGCTAACTTTTTCTGAGGTTTAACTCCTTCATTTCTAGTCTGAGCTCCTCTTTTTTTTTATAACTCTTTTTATTAACCAAAAATAAATTTGTTGGTCATTGTACATTTGCATGTATAACTTTACAGTGTTGCAACTACAGACTGTCATACAAAAAGATCACTTCAAGGCTAGTAGTTCTCAAGCTGGTATCAGTGCAGGAGCACTACGGTGTTAATGGTTTCTGAGCTCCTCTTTAAATGTAAAATTTCTCAAACAGCTGAACAGGTTTATACCAGATCTTGAAAATTATGCTTTCTGAATAAAATTCTAACTTTGCGCCGAATATGGTGAGAATCCATTCAGCCGTACTGCCTGTATCAGAGAGCACATTTTCCTAGTGGATTTAAAATGGGAAAATCACTCTTTAGAGACCCCCCTTTTCCATGACCCCTGCATGATGGATTACCATGAACCCTTTCGTACACCTTCTTCAAACAGTACTAAAGTTATTAAAAGAACAAAAAAATACTTTAGACCAAAATGCAAGAGTGGGGACAAGGAGCTATTTGAAATAGATCCTGAACCAGTGCTCCAAAAGGTAATGCATAAACACTGTGATTGGTATCAGTTCCTAGAAAGGAAAAAGAAAATATACACAGCAACCTGGTCGATTGTGGGTGTTTAGAGATGTCTCCAAAGTAGGTATGAGTGTGCAAAGAAAGGAAAAGGTACTCCTGTGGGGTACTAGTTGTGCCCTCACACACTCTTGCGAGTGTCTAGCTTCATCATTGGGCACTGCTCCTCGTGGGGGTGGCGCTGCAGTCCCTCACGGGCCCTACTGGAGGGCTCTCTGACGGAGATCTTCTAGGAGTTGCCGCATTTGTGCATGTGGGTGTGTGGGTTAAAAGGTGAAAGTGAGTGAAGAATAAAATAACCCAGTAGGTACCCTAGTTCGTTTTTTCGGGGGTCCTATGGATTAGGCTAAAACTATCAATCACAGGGATGGAGACGCAATTTATGCAAAATGAGAGGGGAAAAGAAGGAAAATTGATCCCGCTGCTCTCAACCCGTGTGGTTGTGTCCCTAGTGTGTTAGGTGTGAAAAGGGGTCGACATGTTTCGCGCTATGAGTTGGTCCCTAGTGGATCCCTAAGTGCTTCATCAGGACCAGTGAATTGAGAATATGATGGGAATCAGGGATAGAGACGCCCTATATTCCCGTAGAACCTTCGTTGAGGTTGTGGTTGAACAGGTACTGTCGCTGGGACACGTTATTATACGTGTGCCCTGTTCATAGCCTAGTGGAGACAAAAAAGGAGAGGGGGAGGGAAGAAGGTATACACCAGATCAGTATTATGGTGATAGCCATGAGACTCTTATGTATCATGCACGTATGGTGTTGTAGTGATAATATGCATACAGGTGGGTAACTCTGTGAGTGTACAAGGTTATCAAAGGCTGGTGCTGTTAAAAATCGTCTGTAGTTGATCGGTAGATCAACTGACCCAATATAGTTAGCAGTATCTCGAAACGGGGTCGTGGGTAGATATCGTAGGACATGGCACAGGTGCCTATGTGTCTAATCCCATGAACAGCCTGATATCCGTAGTGCGTGTTTCTGCTAGTGCCTAAATGCCCCCAACTTTAACAGGTGTGAGCGTAGTAAGACTCTAGCTAGTCTTGGACGTGTGGGTCCTACTAGAGACCATCCCTGGCTAAATACGAAAGGATCTAAAGGTCGGATAACAGTGCAGATCAGCTGACCACGAAGGTGCGCATGGGTGGACGCCGCCAAAGTGAAAGTAGTACAATATAAGGCGGTGAAAACAACGGTTATTGCAAATCTAGGTGGACCTATTACACGCATAACACGTGAACACACCATTGAAAACATAAAGTAAGATGGTTACAATTAATACCCTCCCCAGATTTACAGTGGGCTGCTTCAGCGGTAACTCGCTTGTGAAAAGGCAACTGAAACATAACAAGGAACAGCAGGGCGTCGGTATCGATTTTCGTAGGCAGGTTCTTACCTTATTAACAAGCGGTTAGCAGCAGCGGGGGATTTTACTTACTTCTCGCCTTCCTTCCGTGTATCGGAAACCTACCCGTCTACCAAGACCGCCGGTGATACTGAAGTGGGCAATCCGGTTAAAATATGGCAGTCAATTAGCCCAATTTCGTATGCAGATGTGTGCGTCACAGAGAAGCGACGGAGAAACTCTCATAGGAGTGTGGATGTATACTCGGTGGCCATCTTGGAGTGATAAAGAAACCTCACGCGGTGGTTAGGAAAACGATATGATATATCCGTTCAGTATTCAATGAGGTGGTCAAGTGTTGATATGTTTAACTGTGTACTGCGTGTTATGGTAAGAGCAGTACCGCAAGGCTGTGTGTATGCGAGTCAATACTAGCGTCCATGGACATGACGTGATTGAGATTGGTATGTGCCCATACTGGTGTAGGGGAGGTCAATGTTTATCCTACGCTATGCCGATTCATAGGTGCATATTATATCAAGTGATATCATTGTAATAATACGTAAGTGGGCTGCATCAGATGGAATAAGGTACAGAGATGCGCTCGGTTGGTGCTGAAGGATGTAACTATGATGGTACATATACAGAGTTGAGGTGTGCTGGGCGAAATGCTCGTGATTTAGCAGGTGTTATGAGCACGATGCATGCTCTGTCAGAATGTGTATGAAGGGGGTCTATCCCATCTGTCAGTTATTCTGGATATGGAGGGGAACAAAAATGAGTGGGCCCCAATTCTTCAGATATGCTACTAGTGTGTCCCCAGAAAAATGTCTGTGTGTTTTACGGATAAGGGAAAGGACCCTAGTTGTTCATATCTGCATCAAGATTGAATCTACCATATATAGCGATATTGGGGGTTTATTAAGTAAGGTCTACACATGGTATGTCATCGTTGAGTCCTCCCACATTGCTTCTGAGTCTTAAGACCCATCGTTGTTCCTGCCTGAATAATGCTGACGCTGCCCAATGGGGGTTGGACTCTACGACTGTCCACTGCAGGCTCTCTGGGAGGTGTTTTTTTTCTAAAAAGTGACTCTGCAATCTGGTTGCGGATCGTTTGCACCGAATGGTGCTTTTGTGTTCACCTATGCGGACCTTGACTGGTCTGACTGTCATGCCTACATATTGGGAATCGCTGGGGCATGTGATCATATAGACGCAGTTTTTCGTGTTACAGTTTGTATGACGTCTTTGCTGCCAAGGTCTTTGTAGTCCCAAATCGAGTTCTTTTGACGTTCTGGTTTGCGGGCAGACTGCGCATGAGCCACAAGGGTAATGGCCTGTTACTGGGGGTAAGGTCCATACTGTTGGTTGCTGACGGATGATACTTTTAGGGCGTGTGTGTACCAAGATATCTCTAAGGTTCTGTGTCCTTTTGAGGGCACATAATGGAACGGGTCCTGGGTCGAATTTCCCTGTTCCCAGTATCCTCCAATGTTTTCTTACAATTTTCTGGATTTTATTCGAGTTGGGTGTGAATGATGTAACATAGGTCAACATGTCTGTTTTAGTTTTTTCTTTGGTTTCCAACAGGGCTTCCCTGTGATTATACTTAGCTCTTTTCTGTGCTTGTTTTACGATTCTTTTTGGATAATCGCTTTTAATCAGATTATCTGTAAGTATGTCTGCTTGGTTGTCAAATTCTTTCATGGTGTTGCAATTCCTACGAAGGCGTAGGAACTGGCCCACTGGTAGATTGTTCCTCAATGCTTTAGGGTGATGACTCTGAAACATGAGGAGACTATTTCTGTCTGTAGGTTTTTTGTAGTTAGTTGTCTCGAGAGTACCGTCTTTCAGAGTAATAAAGAGATCTAGAAAAGGAATAGACTCTTGTGACATTGTCCCAGAGAAATTGAGGAAGGCGTTGATAGTGTTGATCCAGGCAAAAAAGGAGCGGCATATCTCTTCATCCCCTTTCCAGAAAATGATACTGTCATCGCCATAGTAGGATGTTGTTTGCATACGGGTTGGTAGTTTTTAGGATGTGTTCATCCTCAAAATTAGCCATATAGAGACAGGCCAAACTCGGCGCAAAGGTACTCCCCATGCTGGTGCCCTGTACTTGATGGTAGAGTTTGTTCTCAAAGGCAAAAAAATTCTCTTTTAGGGCGATGGTAGCGCAGTCACAGATGAAACTGACCGGTGTGACATATGGCCAGGGTTCCAGAATTTGGAGAGCCTGCTCCAGGACTGCTAGTGTAGCGTCCTGGGGAATGTTGGTGTAAAGCGCTTCCACTTCTAAGGTAACCAGAAGTGTGATCGATTCCGTCTCCTCGAAGTGTTCTATGAGGTTGAGAACCTCAGTGGTGTCTCTTAAGTAAGTATGGGTGTTGGTGACCAGAGGACGAAGAAAGATATAACAAAATTTACTGAGGGGTTCAAGCAGTGAATCTATACCGGACACGATGGGGCGTCCGGGAGGAGGGTTGACTCCTTTATGGATCTTTGGTAGACAGCAGAAATATGGAGTGCGTGGGTCATTCTTGGTAAGGAACATGGCTTCGTCCTTCGTGATCCAGCCTTCCGCCTCGGCTTCAAAGACCAGGCTTCGTATCATGGTTGACAAACGTGTAGTAGGGTCCTCTTCTACGGATTCATAGTACCTGGTGTTGGAGAGCTGGCGCAGGCATTCTGCATCATATGTTTCCTTATCCTGTACCACAATCGCTCCGCCCTTATCAGCGGATTTTAAAATGATAGTGAGATCTTCAGCTATGTTTTTCAGGATCTACCTCTCTTCTTTCGAGAGGTTGTCAAAGGGACGGTTGGTAGTGATCTTGTCCACCTCCTGGCTTGACGTTTGAACAAGCCATTACCCTTGTGGCTCATGCGCAGTCTGCCCGCAAACCAGAACATCAAAAGAACTCGATTTGGGACTACAAAGACCTTGGCAGCAAAGACGCCACACAAACTGTAACACGAAAAACTGCGTCTATATGATCACATGCCCCTGCGGTTCCCAATATGTAGGCATGATAGTCAGACCAGTCAAGGTCCGCATAGGTGAACACAAAAGCACCATTCGGTGCAAACGATCCGCAACCAGATTGCAGAGTCACTTTTTAGAAAAAAACACCCCCCCAGAGAGACTGCAGTGGACTGTCATAGAGTCCAACCTCCATTGGGCAGCGTCATCATTATTCAGGCAGGAACAACGATGGGTCTTTAGACTCAGAAGCAATGTGGGAGGACTCAACGATGATATACCATGGGTAGACCTTACTTAATGAACCCCCAATATCGCTATATATGTTAGATTCAATCTTGATGCAGATATCAACAACTAGGGTCCTTTCCCTTATCCGTAAAAAACACAGACATTTTTCTGGGGACACACTAGTAGCATATCTGAAGAATTGGGGCCCACTCATTTTTGTTCCCCTCCATATCCAGAATAACTGACAGATGGGATAGACCCCCTTCATACGCATTCTGACAGAGCATGCATCGTGCTCATAACACCTGCTAAATCACGAGCATTTCGCCCAGCACACCTCAACTCTGTATATTTACCGTCACAGTTACATCCGTCAGCACCAACCGAGCGCATCTCTGTACCTTATTCCATCTGATGCAGCCCACTTACGTATCATTACAATGATATCACTTGATATAATATGCACCTGTGAATCGGCATAGCGTAGGATAAACATTGATCTCCCCTACACCAGTATGGGCACATACCAATATCAATCACGTCATGTCCATGGACGCTAGTATTGACTTGCATACACACAGCCTTGCGGTACTGCTCTTACCATAACTAGGCTTGGGCGGTAAATTCCGTTCCATTCACGGAATTTGCGGAATTTGGGTAATTTCGCGTTCTGCGGAGAACGCGAAATTGCCCAAAATTCCGCTTTCCGCGACTTCGCGAAATTTTTGCTTGTTCGCGTTCTCAAAATGCGTGTTCACAAGATATTTCTCCCCGAGCACGCAAACAGCGATTGTGAACAGGAAAAAAGCATTGCGAACAAGCAATTCCGCGTGTTTGTGGAGATTTTTTACCGTTTCGCCGAGATTTGCGTAACACGATTCCGAAAATTCCGCCCACCCCTAACCATAACACGCAGTACACAGTTAAACATACCAACACTTGATCACCTCATTGAATACTGAACGGATATACCATATCGTTTTCCTAACCACCGCGTGAGGTTTCTTTATCACTCCAAGATGGCCGCTGAGTATACATCCACACTCCTATGAGAGTTTCTCCGTCGCTTCTCTGTGACGCACACATCTGCATACGAAATTGGGCTAATTGACTGCCATATTTTAACCAGATTGCCCACTTCAGTATCACCGGCGGTCTTGGTAGACGGGTAGGTTTCCGATACACGGAAGTAAGGCGAGAAGTAAGTTAAATCCCCCGCTGCTGCTAACCGCTTGTTAATAAGGTAAGAACCTGCCTACCAAAATCGGTACCGACGCCCTGCTGTTCCTTGTTATGTTTCAGTTGCCTTTTCACACTCGAGTTACCGCAGAAGCAACCCACTGTAAATCTGGGGAGGGTATGAATTGTAACCATCTTACTTTATGTTTTCAATGGTGTGTCCACGTTGTTATGTGTGTAATAGGTCCATCTAGATTTGCAATACCCGTTCTTTTCATCACCTTATAGTGTACTACTTTCACTTTGGAGGCGTCCACCCACGCGCACCTTCTTGGTCAGCTGAACTGCACTGTTATCCGACCTTTAGATCCTTTCGTATTCAGCCAGCGATGGTCTTTAGTAGGACCCACACGTCCAAGACTAGCTAGAGTCTTAATACACTCACACTGTTTAAGTTGGGGGCATTTAGGCACTAGTAGAAACACGCACTATGGATATCAGGCTGTCCATGGGATTAGACACACAGGCACCTGTGCCATGTCCTACGATATCTACCCACGACCCCGTTTCGAGATACTGCTAACTATATCGGGTCAGTTGATCTTCCGATCAACTACAGACGATTTTAACAGCACCAGCCTTGGATAACCTCATACACTCAGAGTTACCCACCTGTATGCATGTTATCACTACAATACCATATGTGCATGATACATAAGAGTCTCATGTCTATCACCATATTACTGATGTGGTATATACCTTCTTCCCTCCCCCTCTCCTTTTTTGTCTCCACTAGACTGCGAACAGGGCACACGTATAACGTGTCCCAGCGACAGTACCTGTTCAACCATAACCTCAACGAAGGTTCTATAGGAATATAGGGCGTCTCGATCCCTGATTCCCATCATATTCTTTCTCAATTCACTGGTCCTGATTAAGCGCTTAGGGATCCACTAGGGACCAACTCATAGCGCGAAACAAGTCGACCCCTTTTCACACCTAACACACTAGGGACACTACCACATGGGTTGAGAGCAGCGGGATCGATTTTCCTTCTTTTCCCCTCTCATTTTGCATAAATTCTCCATCCCCGTGATTGATATTTTTAGCCTAATCCATAGGACCCCCGAATAAACGAACTAGGGTACCTACTGGGTTATTTTATCCTTCACTCACTTTCCCCTTTTAATCCACACACCCACATGCACAAATGCGGCAACTCCTAAAAGATCTCTGTCAGAGAGCCCTCCAGTAGGGCCTGTGAGGGACTGCAGTGCCACCCCTACGAGGAGCAGTGACCAATGATGATGCTAGACACTCGCAAGGGTGTGTGAGAGCACAACTAGTACCCCACAGGAGTACCTTTTCCTTTCTTTGCACACTCATACCTACTTTGGAGACATCTCTAAACACCCACAATCGACCAGGTTGCTGTGTGTCCTTTCTTTTTCCTTTCTAGGAACTGAAACCCATCACAGTGTTTATGCAAAAAAATACCTTGCCATTGGAAAGCCTGACCTTACTATAACTACACTGGTGCTAGTTCACTTCAAATGTCTGTTTCCAAGGCAACCTGAAATGAATGAAAGCACCCCCTGACACCTGTTTTATTCGTTTTAGAGCTTGTGAGATGGGACAGAGCTTGGTCCAGACACCAGGGAGCGCATGCATAATTCAAAACAAGGGTGTGCTTTTATTCATTCCAGGCTGGATTGGATGGTAGTTTCCCAACCCAAAGCTGTAACAATGCTTGGAATGGTAAAAGACTTTTTGCAATTTTTCAGCTGGAGTATATGGCACTAGCTAATCCTTTGCCTAAAGAATCTGATGCATATATGACAAAAGTTGTTGCCCCTTTTCCAGATTGGTGTGGACCTACAAAACCTTTGCAAGAAAAACAGACATTTGAGGTGAGCAGATTTAGGGCCTGATTACCCATGGTAGAGGTGCGGAATCAGTCGGGGACCGCCACATCGGTTGTTGGACCACTGTAGGACCAACTCAACAGCCAGGAATCCGTGATCCCTGGCGTTGGAGGGGCAATCTGAGGCCACATTATGCTTTGCGATGCCGCTGCAGCACCCCCAAGTTTCTGGACCGCCTCCCTTTTCATGGCAGTGAATCCGCCATGAAAAGTGGGATGGTAAGGAAACAAAGGTGGCCCTTTAGGGTCCTCTGTTGCCTCAGGGCCATGGGATGCATGCAGGGGGACACATTGTGTACTCCACTGTCTGCAAGCACCCCCTTTCCATGCCATGCAGGAACAGGCTTTGGTGCTCCCATTGTGGTGCCTTTTTAATAGGCAACCCCGTGGAAACGTCATAGGACAGCCTGCCATACAACTAGATAACTCGTGATCTGGCGGCCAGCTGGAGGTGTGGTTTGGCAGTGTGGGAGCGAGACAGTGGCGTGGCCGCCCGCGCCTGCACTGCTAAACTCATAATCAGGCCCTTACTGTGTTTGGTGGTCTTGTAGACTATTGGGACGTTCTTCTGTTTATGTCTCAAGACTGAAGAAACAAGAGAGCATATTCTTTGCATTTGTCTTAACTTATTTCACTTAAGGAGGGAGTGTTATTACTTTTTTTTAATGAATCTATTCTTGTATTCAGTCGGCTAATGAAGAACCGTAGTTTACATGATCAGGATTTTTGTCTTATTAACTTCGATTTGCTGTTTTGGAAGACATTGTTCTTATCAAATCATTTAAATGATGACAATATTACTATATTAAAATGTATATGATTCAGCTAAACTTTCCTGTTGTATTTTGAATTTTAAATGCCTGCTATTGCTTCAAGAATTTTTTTGTGTGTACTACAACTATTGGCCTTGCCAACCCTACCTCCTCCCCATTACATCCACGATCCCAGTTTATATAATTATTTTTTTATACATTTAAGTTAACATCTAATAGGACAGAGATGGGCATTCATTAAGAGAGCCAGGACATCTGAACAAATTATGAAAGTGATGTATTTAAAGATTCTAGGTCACACCAGCTATACCTGTGCATGAATCGGGCGGCGATATAGAATGATAGGTTGTCTATGACGGGGTCAGTGACAGTCAGGAGATGTCCTCTAGGTTTATTGGCAGAGATTCCGTTCAAGGGGAACAGCACGTCAGATGATTTTCTTAATGTCGCTAGCAGTTGTCAATAGGTTTTTTAGTGCAGCAGTCACAATGTATTTTATATGTTTGAAATTAGTTTCTATTGTTAGTAGGGGTGGCATAGCTCGCATAATTTGCTGTAGTGTAATTATATGAAAGGATAGTAAAAATATGCAAGATTATGCAAAATTACTGCAAAATTATGCAAAATTACGCAAAATTGAGCTAGGAACATTGCCCAGCATTTAATGCTATTTTCTTTGTGCAAAATGCACCCTTTTGTCCAAAATGAACCAGAGGATGCATTTTGCGCTGAGAAAACGGTGCCAAGTGCAACAGAAGAGCAAAAACAGCAGCAGCCAGCATCTGCTCGCATTCGCTAAATTTGATAACATTTGTATCCCAAATTACTCATAATTGCATTAACAGGCGTAATTCCTTACTTTTGGTAATTTCACGTCAAGAGTATTTAAAAATTACTCCAGTGTCATTAAAATTTCTCCCATGCCTCATTGATACCTTCTTAACAAGTGTAGCTAACAGAATGATTTTGCTTCAAAATGTACTTGTTTATTTATAGATACGTTCAGTTACTGAAAACTTGAATTCTTATTTGACATTCCTGATAAATAACCAATAATTTGTTTTCTTTTTAGTTACTAGTAATTATTTCAGGAGCAACAATGATGAATGTGTTGATTAATGCTGCCAGTATGAGGAAGCTTATTCAACTTTTAGGTATGCCACAATATTTCCTTTGTGATTTAACGACACTGAAAGTGTTAGTAAACCTAATTTATCCAAAACCATAATTTAGACACATCGAAAATATGTGATTGATTTTCTTTAGGCAATGTAAATAAATGTATTAGCTGCTATATTCTCCTTGCATTGACTTTACTTATATTAACAGCGCATGTTATTGTACTTGTGGGTTTTGTGTAGTAATTGTGCTGCCTAAGGACTGCTTCAAATAAATAAGGGCCTCATTTATGAAAAGTGACGCATCACTGCGTGAAAACAGTGATGCGTTACTTTTCACTGCACCCTCCCTGCTACTCCAATGATGCGTCATATTTACAGTATGACGCATCATGTCGCAAGGAGTCACAGATACTTCAGTATTTCTGACGTATCTGTAGGCGCAAAAGTGACGCATTGCTGGAGTGTGTCACCAAAGTGACGCAACTCCAGCAATGTGTCCTTTTACATGGGACAAGCCCCATGTGAAAGGGCCTGCGTCAGTCGTACGCCTGCTGAGAGGCAGGCGCAAGATATTGACGCATTTGCACCCTAGAAGTGGCGCAGTGAAATCTCGTAGATTTCACTGCGTTACTTCTATGATGCTTACTTACGTGGGAACGCCCACCCTGCATACATTATACCTGACGCAGGTATAATGTAGCGCAGGGGTTTACAAAGTGACGCATCTACCTAGATGCGTCACTTTGTAAATATGGTGCAACAAGGTCCAGTTTTTACGCCGCTAATGCGTCACAAAAAGTGACGCACCGGCGGCACAAAAGTGACTCAAGGACTCATATATGAGCCCCTACGTGTCTCCATTATTCAATCATGGGAAGGAACTTGGCCTTGACTTTGTGATATCAAGTACCTTCCATCACTGACCATATTAGAATAGCTTTCATACTTTTGCACTTAATATTACTTCTGGCCAGTATTCCCTTCATTGGTGCTTTCCAACCTATATCTGAAATCATTGTACTGCAACGTACTATTTTCGAGATATCCGGGGTACAAGCCAAGAGTACACATGGGTAGACGGCGTATAACCAATCTTTTTAGCGTGGACGACAGCCACCCTGCCAAGAAGTTGGGCCCGACAGAAAAATGCTAAACTTGTCCCAGTGGAATTTCCAGACAGTGGGACACAGGTTTCTGCTTTCCTTACGAGCAGCAAGGTGCAGGCGAAAAAAAGGCTTATCAGATTCCAGCTGAGCTAAAACAAAGGCCAAACTTAAGGGGCCATTAGGTCTCCTTTTGTTGGCGTATCCTGGCGGGGAGCTGTCTGGAGCTTCAAACCTAAATGCAATGAAGGCTAAACAAATGCACACAGCTTATCACTTTGGTGCTTTTGACAGGCATGCTTTTGACTTTGTTCAGTCTCTGTATGTAAGAGATAAGCGTGCTCTGTAAGAATATCAGATATGTTGGTCTGTCTCACTATTTACACGAATAACAATATGATTACCATTATTTTATTTCGTTTCTTTTATAGCGTTATAGCGCTACTCCTCCCAATCCAGGATGTCTGAGCACTTTACATCAAACGTGCACATTATACATTGACAATAACCCTTATGTGTGTAAAGTAATGTACTGGATGTGTTACATAAGACAGTGTGGGTTGCAGGGTGAAGGAGTCTCATTTCCCTCATAGCTCACTGTGCTGTATTGAAAGGATTACAATTTATGAACTGCACAAAAGGATCTTTGTGTTAAAAGCAGTAACCCACTTACCTAGCTACATAAAATAAACATCTGTCATCTGCATGTTACATGATGTGCTGTGCAGAAGCCCTATTAACCCTCTGTGCTACTTTGATTCAAAACTGGGACTAGACAAAACACAGATCTTTCCAATAAATATGTTAACTTCCAGAGTTATTTTACAATTATTATTCTCTGAGATTTAGTTAGCATACAAAGATTCTGCAGCAGGTACTTTAACCCCATAAGATATTTTAAAATACAGATTTTATTTATTTTTATTTATTTATACAACGCAGACATGACCCTTGCGGGTATCAGAGCGCTTTACAGTATTTAATGAGATAGAGAATATAAAGAACAACATTATTAACAACGGGGGACAAATCATGGTAGAAGCCTCAAAGAGAGACCAACACAGAGTCCAAGGCATACAAATACCCAGATTCCGAAAACAATAAAAAAAAAGAAAAAGAAATTGCACCCAATTGAGCAAAATGTATTTACTGCCACATTTCCCCTTGTTGCCAATATCTTTGTTGCAGTGATATAAAGAATACATGTATAAATTAAGACCCCGGTTGTGTCGGGTTGCATCACGTTTTGGGCACAACCCGTCGCAAAATCTAATTTGTTAAATATTATAATTAGGGCTCCCGGTTTTATGGTATTTTTTTTTTTGCCATTTCTGTCTGTATTTATCCATATTTATTTTTTGGGCATTTTTTCTGTATTTATCCACATTTATTTTTGCCACAAGTAAAAGGCGATGCTATAGCTAGTATTTTCCACATTTATTTAAATTTACAATGCACACATGCGCTCACTTAAACTAGCGATTTGTTGTGGCTTTAGCAGTGCTTTAAATGGTCCAGTACTGAGTAATTTGAAAAGGAGAGTACATGTGCTTCTCAGTTCTGCTATAAAAACACTTTAGGATAGAGTACAAGCACTTATCAGGAGCAAACATGTGCCAGCGCTTCTGTATTTCCATCTACAGCCAGCTAGAAATCTGCCTTCAAATGTCTATGGTTTTCACACAGAAAGTACGTAGGGTTACCTATATTGGTGGTGGTGTGTAGATAGACAGACAGATAGATCCCAAGCTACACGCCACGTGCCCTGAAAGTTACTATCTCAGTCTAAGGTTCACCAACTGAAAATAGATGCTAAACCACTCTAGAGTGATCCCAGCGAGCAGATTAAATTGTCCCTTATTCCACTCCATCCATGTTTTCTCACACCCACAGCAAAGTTCAAAGGGCACGAACATATGAAGCTGTGCCAAAAAATGATCATTCTCAACCACAGACAGAATGCTGTGTGATATTGGCATTCCACAGCAGATGGCCATTTTTTGACAAATTGAACCAGTCATATTATGTAGATGGCAGAAGGCCTGCATTTGATCTGCCTCATGAAATGCTTCCTCACATCAAGCTTTCCTTTCAAATTTAAAATATAGACAGAACTCCTGGGGGGGGGGGGGGAATTACCTGATGCTGGTTGACAGAACAGATGTGGTCATTACATAAATGCAATATTTTTCTATTATCCCATGCATTTCACATTTTCCCTTTCCCTCATTACCTCTGTCTTGGGCAGTCTGACATTCCTTCCACCTCCCCTCGTTCGCCTCCCTGCCACCAGCAATCTGACCCTCATCCTCCCTCCTTTCCCTCAAAGGCACGTCCATGTACCACAGACTAGTCATGATCTGTTCCCTCATTAAGTATGAATTAAACCACTGAGTGATTGTTAAGGGGCTAGACCATTTACATTGCAAAGGGTGCTATGAGACTTTCATGCCATAGAAATGTAAAGTTAATATTTGTATATGTACTGCAAACAAAGTTAAGAAAATCATGTGGGTGGTGCAAAATATTAACTAGAGGAACAGCAATCGGTGGTGCAGCAGGTGCAGGGGCACCGGAGCCTTGGGGCCCCACTGTACCCCACTATAGCTGCACTTCACCGCCCAAACTGTGGACCGAAAGGGTTCCAATTTCCTTCTTGCATATGGCAAATTTGCTACGCCACTCACTGCATATTCCTGGCCTTAGTGTTTATTCTACATAAATGCTCAAGGGCATGCTATGGAAGTTAATAGCAACTGATTGGAAGTATTTAACAACATACTCTGACCATAATACATTTGCATCTCATCTTGGCTTGAGGAGATGCTTTTGGGATATTCACAATTTAATATTTTTTTTAAAGACGAATAGCCATTTTGATGGTAAATATTTTAGTGACAATTGTAGGGCTCATTACTGACATCAGAAAACTTTTACCTTTAATATTGCGACAATGGTGTTTCAGTCATTTGAGCTAGGATTAGCACCGTGTCTGATCGATCTTAGTATTAGTTAAACAATCTCTTCGGTGATCCAGCTTTCTACATTTTTAAAGCTCTCATTGAGACTATCTCTTGATGGGCTCATAACATTTGAGCATGACCAACGTACTTTATTTCTTGTACAGCGAATAGGAAATCGATTAGCTTTAAGCCGTGTGCCAGGATGCGCTGCTGCAGCACTGTGAATTTAAGTGCTTAAAAGGTGCACTGTATGGGGCCTAGGACAGGGAGTCAGGGGCGTTGGGAGAGGCTACGGCATGGGGTGAAAGAACAATAAAGCCTCGTAAATGGTCTTTGAAAAGACCTGTGAAGTACTCGGTTACGGCTGTGTGTGTGTGTGTGTGCCCGGGAAGGAATTTCCAGCAGCAGGAAGGGGGCCTGGCAAGAACTCTGGATTTGAGCGTGGCAACATTTTCTAGTATTTTACCGTTTCTCAAATATAAATACAGACAAAGGAAATATAGATTTCCGTCTGTATTTATAAGTAAAAATCCGTAAAAACGGAAAACCGGAAGCCCTAATTATAATGCACTCAAATGTACTCATGATAGACCTGCTAAACATGTGTGAGGTCTTAAGATCTGATTTCACATTTTGTGATGTCACTTCCTGTGAGGTCATGGGTTGGGTTGCCGCTTCCTGTGATGCCACATGCGGTTGCACCCCATGCTTTCACGCCCCATGATGTCACTTGCATACTGCCTAACTTGGTTATTCCCCTAACTTTTTTTAGGACTTGGGGCCTGGAGTTATCATAGTTCAAAACCTTGATTTTATGACAAGGCCCGGAGGCCAATATTATGCATAGTTCCTTTATTCCTACTCAAACAGCAGCAACATCACATGGAATTAGAATACAAATAAACACTCTAGAGCACTGTACATGCTTATATCCCCAGAACAGGCAGCCATCTTCCTCTTTTGTTGCTGCTCGAACAATAAGATAAGTACATTTGCATGAACTGTATCATGAAAGATTATAGAAGTTGTTTGTAAATTAGGAAGTAATGTTAATTTAAAATGAAATTTTTAAAGCTTAAAAAGTTGTGAGATAAGCTTAGAGGGCTATTTAAAAAAAAAAAAAAACGGAGTGTTTTGAACAAAGGACATGTGGGAGTATTAAGCGTGAATGAATCGTGGAAAGAGAGTTTCGGGAAGTATTTAAAATGTAGATGAGGATGATTGAACGCGGAGAAGCGGAGAGCAGGGTTCGCATAAAGAAATTTACCGGTTTTAGGAAGAGGAGGTCGTTAGGTGCGCGAGACCAGTAGAGCTGCGCACGAGGAGAGTCGAGGGGAGTGTTGCTTTGCGCACGTCAGCGCGTGCTGAGTTACAGCGCTCGAGCGGGTTGGATGTTACGCTCGAGTGCGTTTGTTATTTGAAGTACAATAGATAAAGGAAATGGATTAAAGGAGCCGCCGTACAAGCGCAACGTACGGCGGCCATTTTGTGAGCTTGGGGAAGTGTTTATTTGATAAAATAGAAAAACAGTCGGCCATATTTAGGGGAGTCGGTGATGTAAGGAGATGACAGTTTTTGTCAGAGTGTGATCGTTTTTTTCACACACAAAAGGTCGAGTTTTGGTCAGGGAGGTTTAGTATTGAGTTGAGAGGTGTTGTTTTGGGAATTACTGAGTGAGGTAGGATTTGGAGATTGATTTGAATAAATAATAGGAGGATATTTATTTGATTGGAGAAGATTATTTGAAAAATATAAAATTAAAATGGAAAATATGGAAGGAAATTTGGAAGATAAGATGAAATCTTATATGGAAAAAATGTTTGATGGATTGTCAGCATCAATTGATAAGAAAAGGATACTTTTGAAAAAAGTTTAAGGAAAAGAGACAATAGGCAGAAAAGTGGTGAGGAAGAGAATTATTGGACGACTGAAGATGTCGATGTTGTGGCAGGAAGGTCTGGTGTAAGTGGAAAAAGGAAGGAGAAAAGAAAGAATGTGGAGAAAGGTAAAAAAATAATTGGAGATGAACGTAAGGTTCAGAAAGAAAAGGCTATAAAGGCCAAGATAAGCGCTATAAAGGCGCAAAAGAGGAAGCACAGTGCAGTGTCCTGTGACTCAAGTTCATCCTAAGGTGATGCGGAACTGACTTGTAGTTCTAGCCTGGAGGATTCGGATGTTGAGGAGGTCCCAATAAAGAAAAGGAAATATGATGATCAGGAGATTAAAATGGAAATAGGAGATTTTGTAGATCCTCAAGGAGAGGATATGTTTGATCCACTATTGATTCAGCATCCATTATCACCACAGTGGACTCCGGCTGATCATGTAGCCAAATATATAAGATTTTGGATTAGAAGAGAGATACCTAAAGTGGTAAGAACGAGGCTACGTTTGGAGTGCCCAAAGCCTAGTCTCAATAGTAAGGTGGCATACACACCTGAATTAGATCAGAAGATGTTGGCTTTTATAAATAAAGGTGGTAGGGATCCAAGAAGAGGACTTGACAAAGGTATAAAGGGTTGCCAAGACAGGCTTTTGGACGTCTTGGGCCCGCTGACTAAAGTCTTTGATATGTGTGAGGAAGCTCATAGCAGTAACACTGGTGTGGATGTAATTGAGATGCGCCAGTGGCTGCAAAGGGCAATTTGTTTACTCGGAAATGCGAATGCAGCTTTGTGCATAGAAAGAAGAAAGAGTATTCTTTTTAAAATAGACCCAAAGCTTGCAGAATTGGCTGGCAATGAGTTGGGTGAAGAAAGCGAAGGCCTACTTTTCGGAGATGATTTCGTTAAGGACATGGCCAGATATGTAGGCACTTTCAATAGCTTACAAAAGGTTCAAAAATACATTAGGAAGGTTTTTGGAACGTCCGGGAGAACGCGGGGTCGGTTTCCCGGCCGAGGACAAGGCTTCACCAGAAGCAATTTTGGAAGAGGTTCAAGACCCTATGGAGCAAGTTTTGGAGGAGGATATGTGTTCTCGAGATCAGATCAGGGAAGTTTCTTTCCACAAAGGCAAAGAGGAAGAGCAAGAGGCTCGCGTGCTGAGAGGAGGCCAAGAGGAGATTCAGGTAAGACCTCTAGCAGACCGTTCTGTTACTCAAACAAAATTAGGCGGCAGACTAGCCCAATTTGTTTCACGTTGAGAGGAAATTACTCAAGATCCGTGGGTGCTGGAAACTATAGCTGGTTACAGGATAGATTTTATCAGTACTCCAGTTCAGGGGAGAGTACTGAAAATGTTAAGATTCACAAGAGAGATGGAATTGCTTGTGACAGAGGAGGTGTTAGCATTGGAGGAGAAAGGTGCAATAGAGCCAGCAAGAGAAGTTCAAGGCGGATTCATAAGCAATTTGTTTTTGGTAGAGAAAAAAGAGAAAGGTATGAGACCTGTGATAAATTTGAGGGAACTAAACGATTGGGTTGGTTACAATCATTTCAAGATGGAAGGGATACACATGTTGAGAGACTTGTTGAGGAAAGGAGATTGAATGACGAGGTTAGATTTAAAGGATGCATATCTAACGATCCCGATGTGTCAGGAGCAAAGAGACCTTTTGCAATTCAGGTGGAAAGGGAGGAGATGGAGATTCAAGAGTCTTCCGTTCGGGCTAACATCAGCTCCATGGTGCTTTACCAAGGTGATGAGGCCTGTGGTAGCCTGGTTGAGATAGAGAGGGATTTGTCTGATTGTGTATCTGGACGATATTCTGATTATGGCAGAGGAGAGGAATCTGGCGAAGGAACAAACAGAATTTGCGGTGAAAGTCATAGAGGACCTGGGTTTTGTAGTGAACAAGGAGAAGTCTTGTGTTGTTCCGCAACAGGAAATGAGGCTTTTAGGTTTTCAGATACTGACATTGGAATGTGTATTGAAGTTGCCGATGGAGAAGGTAAGGAGAATCAGGAAGGAAGTGAGGAGAGTCAGGAATGCGGAGTGGATAACTCTGAGACAATTGGCTCGTTTGCTGGGTCTTCTGTCATCATCGATTCAGGCAATTTTCCCAGCACCTCTTCATTATCGTGCTTTACAGAGGTTGAAGGCATATCATTTAAGGAAGGATGCGAGATATTCACAGAGAGTGAGAATGAATCAGGAAACTCAGGAAGAGTTGGATTGGTGGATGATGAGTTTGGATGCTTGGAACGGAAGGGCAATCTTTGGAGAAATGCCAGAAATAGAGATAGAGTCAGATGCGAGCATGCACGGATGGGGTGCAAGGTGTGGAATGGTTGCAACGGGGGGACAACGGTCGAAGAAAGAGGGAAAGATGCACATAAATTGCTTGGAACTCCTGGCAGGATCTTTTGCGATAAAGAGTTTTGTGAAGGATCGAGTTAAGTGTTGTGTTCTTTTGAAAATGGACAATTTGTCAGCAGTCCGGTATGTGAACAAGATGGGAGGTGCTCGGTCAAGAGGGTTGGCGGAGCTAGCCAAGGAGTTTTGGGAGTTTTGCTTGGAAAGGGAGATAAAGGTTCAAGCACAGTATATACCAGGGCTGAACAACGTAGAAGCGGATTGGTATTCAAGATACTTGAGGGATGTAAGCAATTGGAGACTGAAGAGAGAAGTTTTTCTGAGTTTGGAGAGGTTGTGGGGTCCGCTGAAAGTGGATCTTTTTGCAGACAGATTGAGTGCTCAGATGAAAGATTTCTACAGTTGGAGACCGGATCCAGAGGCGAAAGGGGTAGATGCATTTCTTCAGATATGGAAAGAGGGAAGAAATTATGCGTTTCCTCCTTTTTCAATGATCCAGAGAGTCCTGAACAAGGTCAGGAGGGAGCAAGCGGAGTTAATACTGATAACCCCCTTTTGGAGAGCTCAGGTGTGGTTTCCGGATATAATGAATCTTCTGGTGGAGGATCCGGTAGTCTTGCCAAACATAAGGGAAATTCTACAGGATGTTCAAGGGAATGTTCACGAAATGGTGGTGTCAGGGCAGTTACGGTTGATAGCTTGGTTGATTTCAGGAGAGTATGGCAGATGCATGCATTATCAAAGAGAGCGGAGGACCTTGTGTCTAAATCCTGGTCAAGAGGAACTTCAAGGTCATATGGTTCAGCATGGAGAAAATGGAATGATTGGTGTATTAAGAGGGATTTGGATCCCATATCGGCACCTGTGGTAGAGGTTGCAGATTATTTGTCAGAGCAATTTGAAGAGGGTTTGGTGTATAGTACAGTAAATTCAAGCAGGTCGGCGATTTCGGCAGGTCATGCTTTGGTTGATGGACTTCCTGTTGGTCAACATGCTTTGATTAAAAGATTAGTTAAAAGCGTGCGTATTGTGCATCCACCAAGAGCAAAGTACTCATCACTTTGGGATGTTTCAGTGGTATTAAAGGAGTTGGAGAGTTGGGGAGCAAATTCTAGTCTAGATCTGAAACTTTTATCATGGAAATTAGCTATGCTTTTATGTCTGGTTTGTTTTAGGAGGGTTTCTGATGCAAGAGATTTGGAGGTGAATTCAAGGTATTTTCAGCCAGAAGGGGTATGTTTTGAGATTAGGAAAAGAACAAAGACTATGTCTAAAACAATTTGTTATCCTCTTTTTGAGGGAGATAACATTTTTATGTGTGGTAAATTGTTTAAAGGAGTATGAAAAAAGATCCTTGGGTTTGAGATCAGAGAATTGTTCACAATTATTAATTTCATATGTTAGACCTTATAAGGCTGTTTCAACACCCAATTTAGCAAGGTGGATAAGGGGAGTAATGATTAAGGCTGGTGTGGATATTAGTGTTTTTGGAGCTCTTTCGGTAAGAGGAGCTATGGCAAGTAAGGCTTTCATGAGAGGATTTAGTTTGAATGAAATTATGAAATCGGCTGATTGGTCTAATGATAATACTTTTAGAAAGTTTTACTTTAAACCTGTTGAAAATGTGTTGGATTCAGTTTTAGAAGAACTTTGAACATGCATAATATTGGCCTCCGGGCCTTGCCATAAAATGCAGATTTTCCACAGTTTTTAATGTATAGAAAATCATGATTTTATTAAAGGCACGGAGGCTAATATTATCCCTCCACTGTGCCCACCCATGATTGTTAATAAATTTGTTTGTTTTATGGGTTAACAAGGAAGAAGAGATTTGAAGTTGAGGACGGAAGAATTTTGAAAAAGAAGGAGTATTTTTATAAGGGGACTTGGTTTTTCGCAGCTACAAGGAGGAAGATGGCTGCCTGTTCTGGGGATATAAGCATGTTCAGTGCTCTAGAGTGATTATTTGTATTCTAATTCCATGTGATGTTGCTGCTGTTTGAGTAGTAATAAAGGAACTATGCATAATATTAGCCTCCGTGCCTTTAATAAAATCATGATTTTCTATACATTAAAACTGTGGAAAATCTGCATTATACTTTATTCTTGTGTTTCGGATTTCCCTTGTTGAATTCCATCCAGTACAGTGTGTGCCATCTAACTATTGGTTCCCACTTGCACTGCAAACATTTTGAGTGCATCATTTAGTATTCGTGAAGACATTTCGGGTTACCTGGGTTGTGAGTGGTAATTTCTTTTACCAACACCAGAGCTTTTCGAATCTACATTCCAGGCTTTGACATGGTGCAACCAGTAGCTCCCCCGTTTATTGGTTTAGATTACTGGTGGTGAGCACCATTCCGGAACACCAGAACACACTGGATCAGGTGGCAGACATATCATTAAGATTATTTAGTAGCAGTTCTTTGACTGGCTGTATTAATGAGTGAGGGAGGTCCTAGGATTTCTCAAGAACAAAGAAGTGGACTGCTAAGTACGTTGATCATATTAATCGGTGCACACATACTCTTATTATTAAGCCACTTAGATTTTGACCCTGGAGCTATACATTTCAAAATGCACCACTAAATTATGAATCAAATCTTGACCCCAGAAGTGCTAGGCTTTCCAGTGTCTATTTTTGATTGCCTTAACTTTCCGTCGCACATGAAACATGTTAATAATAGCGGAATATTTCAAAACTCACTATACTTGAAGAGATAGGAGGTGGGTTTTCAAGGAAGTGACAACAAAGATGTAACGTTTGTTTTTAATTAAATAAGCAAATCTGTGTGTGCCAACGGTTGCTAGGTAGAATCCAAGTAGAAAGTTGATACATAGAACACCACTGCGGAAAACTGAAAATGTTGCTAAAGCAACCATGGAAGAGTAGGGAATATGTGTGTGGTTATCTGGCAGTGTTTTGGTAGACAACCTGGTCTAGATCCCATTGCAATAATCTAGATATAACATGATGAATGTAAGAATCCTGCTAGGTCCCTAAAAGAGAAGCACCAGAATTGGGGCCCCTTACGGGTAGTAAAATACTGCTGGGACAGATACCTGCAGAAAACTAGTAGTTAGTTTCCTATGCACCTGGCATGCCATTGAGTTATTTACAAGCCCTACCTCTATGGGAAACCGGGCTAACCTATGCCAATGGAAAGAACTGGAGACCTCTTTAAGGAAATTGCATGTTTAGGATATGCATTAATGAACGAATATGATTTGCCGGGCATTTCCTGCAATATGGATGTGTAATATCAGCATTGAAAGACACATGGAAAAGAACGACTAGCGAACCTCCGACACACCGGGGACTCCAAACAACATACACTACTTCAGGCAGTTGTGTGGCAATAACATGTTTAAACTGTGCACTGATGAGTCGCACCAAAGTCTCATTGTATATACTTGGGATAAATTCTGCAGTTTTTATATAGCACATGGCTACCAGAAGGCCTCCCAGTGTTGAGTAATGCGGTCATAGCCTCTAGAAATATGCGCTGCGAATTGGCTAATTTTTATCATATTCAAAAAGGCTTACCTTACTCCAGATAGAATAAATAAATACCTTAGAGGTGCACCAGCCAGATGTCCTAGGAGTGGATAAGAGGGGACAGACCACTGCCACATGGTCTAAAATTGTCCCAATGTTGTTGACTATTAGGAAGAGGCAGTAGACCTTATTAAGGAAGTGACGGATAGGCACGTCATAGCCTTCCCTGTGACGTGCATACTGGTATGTATCCTCACCTAAACTTATAAGCTTATGACTAAGTTTTAGCACTGATATTAGCAAAGAGACAAGTAGCGATGAATTGGAAGTCAGTAGTAGGACCTTTATATGATGCCTGGATATGGAAGTTACTTAGAGGGACAGCATACAAAAAGAATATTACGTCTTAGAGAGGCCAAAAATACGAAGGATAAGTTAGATGTTTGCGAGAGCGTGGGAAACTATCCTGATTTCAATAGATGAAAATGTTAGTGCCCAGCATGGGAATGTTATGCCCCGACCAAGACTATCCCACCAACCAGCCAGTGTACAGTTAGAGGAAGACAATATTGTAAGTTTTTATGTTTAAAATTACTTTATTGAGTTTTGCACTTGTCTCAAATAAACAGCGTGGTACCAACAATGCGACTTACGCCTTCTCTATGCTAAGGCGCTATAAAGCTAATAATACCAACCCCAATATTAATCCTCCACCCAACACAAAGCATAAAAGAAAACCCTCCCACCTCCCCCCTCCCCCACCGCCCCCCCGATTGCCGAGTCTACTACACACACTTATGATGTGATGCCCTGAGAGTCGTTATGTGTTTGTCTGGTAAGGCGCAGTAACCTCAAATATTTGGGGCATGTAACTTCATTGAACTCAGAAGATAGCAGCGATAGAAAAAGCCCTTATGGTTCTGAGAATGAATCACCCCTCTCAGCCAGTGAAAGGGAGATTCGTTCTATGCCTAGAGTGTACCACATGCGGTGCAACCAGCCAGTATAACCAGGTAGGCGATTAGATCCCCATTGTGAGAGAATGTTCTGGAGCGCCGCCCCTAGAGCGAGCGCGATTTGCCGGCCCTTGTGCGATTTGAGAGGGAACGTGAGTGCATTTGGTAATCCCAGAATGATATATGTTGGGAGTCGGGGTAATTCGGTGTCGAAATGTGTATTTATGTCACGTAATATTTGTACCCAGTATGACTTCAACTAGGGGCAGTCCCATAATATATGGGTCAGGGTGCCTGGCATACCACAACCCCGCCAACCTAGAGAGTCTTTTGATGGGTTGCATTTGTGAAGACGCACTGGGGTGTAGTAGTACGATGCTATTCTAGTGGCCGTTTCCACGCTGGCTATGTTGCGCGCTGTGTGCTTAGTCCTGAAGTAAATGTCCTCCCATTCCTTCTGTGTGAGTGTCCGTTCTAATTCCAAATCCCATCTTCTCTGACTAGGGGGCATATCAACAAGGGCTTTATCTCTGCTTTTTTGGCTTTAAAAGCCAAAAAAGGAGAGATAAAACTAGCGCCCTATCAACAACAGGGTGCTATCATGCAAATTTGCATGTTAGCACCCTTTTACTCTACGCTTCCCCTTGCATCTCTAATGAGATGCAAAGGGGGCGTTCCAGAGTAAAATAATAGGAGAAATGTCGCTAAGCGACATTTCTCCTATTATCAAGAATGTCGCTAACCCTGTTAGAGACAAAAAAAGCAGCGCTAACCGCGGTTAACGCTACTTTTTTACGTCTGGTATTTTTCAGACTTAGCCATGATATCCTATGGAAGGAGGATATCATGGCTAAGTTTGCCTGTCCCTATCAACAAGGTAACGTGAGATTATCGCTGGGTTTCCAGCGATAATCTCACGTTAGCCTGTTAGCGTGAGGATTTTTATCGCTATTGAGATAAGCGTTGCTAATAGCACGCTATCTCAGCGATAAAAATTCACGCTAGCCGGTGATAATTATCCTAGTGCTAAGTGCGCTTAGAGATAATTTTCGCCGGTTGTTGTTGATATGCCCCTTGGTGTCTTATGGGGCGTCGGGGTCTGTCTGATTAAGCCATATAACTGCGATATGAGGTGTGTATCATCTGTCTTAGAAAAGAGCCATTTTTCAAAAGTAGTAAGGTGGCGCTGCGCCAGTGGTCGGATGCATAACCCAGTGTCTTATCTGTTGGTAGTGGAAGCGTTCTAGTTCGGGGAGACCCTGTTGATTGTGCAGATTCTCGAAAGAGAGTGGGCCTGATTCGTCAAAAAGATGACCGATTGACCTACACCCCTCTTTGATCCACCACGTAAAGCCTTTTACGTCCAATCCCGGGGAAAAGGTGATATTATCTACAATGGGTTTTATAGGAGATGGAAAAGAAGTGAGATTCCTTTTAGCAGCTAATCTATCCCAGGCGCGGAGAGGGACTCTAGTTACGCACGAGCAGTAGAGATTCTTAGATTTCGATGCCTTTGTTAAGAAGGCTATTTGCCAAAGCGGTCGTCCAGCTAAGGCTCTATCTATAAAAAAACAGTGGTTTTCCGATTCTGGATGTGACCACTCTACAAAGGTCCTAATTTGGGTTGCCCAATAATAATTCTGCAAATTTGGGATCCCTAAACCCCCTTCTCCGGAAGGCCGATAACTTAGGTTGCGTCGCATTCTAGGTCTCTTGCCTGCCCAGATGAAGGATTCTAACTCTTGCTGTAATGTACGCAACATATCTTTAGGTGGTTCTAATGGGAGAGTCTGAAACAGGAATAAAATCTTCGGCAATATAGTCATTTTGATGGATGATATTCGACCGAGCCAGGACAATGTATGTTGCTTCTAGCGGTGTATATCGTCTCTGACTCGGCGAAGTAGGGCGGAATACTTTATTGTTATAGTATCCTGTATTGATGCTGACAATTGTATTCCTAAGTAGGGAATGGTCTGTGTTGCCCACTGAATAGGCAGTGTATCCTTCAAGAAACTAAGGGCATCATTAGGATGGCGGGCGGACTTTGTCCCCCCCTCAACTTCCTGGGGGCCCGCAGCGGGCCCCCAAATGAGAATCCCGCATGCCTTTCCGTGTCGGCAACGCTGCCATGGCAAGGCTGCTCTCCGCCTGCATACAAATATGGATGGCGCTATCTAGCAGACACCGCCACCATATTAAACCCTTTTCTGTCTGGTCGACTCGTCGACCGAGCGGAAAAGCGGCGGACGGTGTTCCCGTCCACCGCAGTACCCCTCGTCATACTAATATGGCAGAGGGGAAATGGGTGGCAGGCGGGGAAGGATTTAGGACGGATCACCACCGCCATGCAGGCGGTGGCGATCCGCCCTACATCCTAATGGACCCCTAAGTGTGGGGGGTTTTAGTGTAAGATTGAGAGCATGCAATTTATGTACATTTATCTTAAATCCCGCAACCCAGGAGAAGTGTTCCAGTTCTGATAGCACTGCCGGAACTGATGTCTGAGGGTTCTCCAATGTCACAGTTACATCGTCGGCCTATAGACTAATTTTGTATGTGTCCCCGCAAAGTGAATTCCTGAAATGAGCGGATTGTCCCAAATTTGCTGGGCCATTGGCTCCAACTATAAGGCAAAAAGTAATAGGGAGAGGGGGCACCCTTGGCGTGTCCTTCTCTGTATAGAAAAGGCAGACTGCGGAGAATGGTTTGGTATAACCACTGAAGATCCATGCAATGAACCTCTAGGGGAAGCCGAAATGTTGCAGTGTAGCCTTTAGGAACTTCCAGTTCACTCTGTCGGAAGCTTTCTCTGCGTCCATTGACAGAATCAGGCGTTCCATGTGAAAGCGTTGTGCCTTGTCAGTTATATGGAATATACGTTTGGTATTATCTGAGCATTGGCGACCAGGTACAAAACCCGCTTGATCCGGGTCAATCAGCCCTGGCATCAGTGGTGATAGTCTTGACTACGAGAACCTCGGTGAACAGTTGAAAATCAATTTTAAGGAGGGAGGTAGGTCTGTATGAGGCACATTGCTGTTTATCCTTCCCCGGTTTGGGGATCACACTCAGCTACGCTCCTAACATGGAACAAGGAAGATTAGATGATGTGCCTACCGCATTGTATACTCTAATAAGGATGGGGACTAGAATGAAACAGAAAGTTTTATAAAATGTCGCTGAGAAGGCCTCTGGCCCAGGGGATTTCAATGGTTTGAGCCTGGCAATAGCAGATATTACCTCTTCAGTTCTAATCGGAGCTTCTAACTCCTCTGAGTGCTCAGAGGTGATTGTAGAAGTAGGGGCACTTTGGAGATATTGTGTCTGGGCCTGCGGAGAGAGGTCTTGAGCGGAGTAGAGCTCAGCGCAGAATTGCCGAACAGTATTGGCGATATCCTGATCTGTAGAAGCCTCTTCCCCAGTTGGGGCATTCACGGAATCAATGTGGGATGACTGCCTTTGCAGTCAAAGTCTGTGAGCTAGTAGTTTCCCTGCTCTGCCCCCTCCCATTTAAAAGTTGTGACGGAGTTGAAGTGCTGCGTATTCTGCTCTATCAAGGTCAAGCGCCACTAATTGTGAACGTATTGCCTTTAATTACCTCCAGACTCGTGGTGCTCCTGTTCTCTGATGTATGTGCTCAAGCTCCTGCATCTGTTGTGTCAGTTGCTCTCGTTTTTCCCTACGTATCTTATTGTCTGAGACAGTAATTGCAATGAATTCCCCCCTTACCACGGCCTTTAAGGCGTCCCAGAGAGTAGCTATTTGAGTTTCGGGATTATCATTTACTGCTAAATAAGCTTACAATGCTTTCGAGATTTGGTTCACCACTTCTGGTCTGTGCAACAGTGAATCTCGCAAGTGCCAAAAACAGGGAGTTGCAGGGCCCAGTGGCAGTGAGAGTGTGAGGGTAACCGCAGAGTGGTCCAACAGGGTTCGTGGTTGAATTTCTATTTGTTGGATGGGAGATATCAGACTAGCTTAAGAAATAATCAATTTGTGAATACATTTTGTGGGAGTGAGAGTAAAAGGAGTACTCTCTTGAGATAGGGTTATTCTCCCTCCATATGTCCACCAGTTCTGCCTCTGAGAACATTCGCTTACCCCCCTCGGAGAGGGCCCCTGACTGCCCCTGTCTCTGGGACGATCTATCTAGGGCACTGTTAAAAACTATGTTTAGGTCTCCTCCTATAAGAATTGCCCTGTCCTGGGAAGCGCTGATCTCTTGCACCACTATCCATAGATATTTTTCTTGGTCTTCGTTAGGGGCATAAACGGTCCCTATGGTAAGTGTATGTGAGCCAATAGAGAATGTGTACACTAAGAACCATCCCCTCAGCTCAGCTTGTTTAGTTACTATCTTCCCAGGGAATGTATTAGATAGCAGGGTAGCCACCCCTGCCTTCTTTTGTGGAGTGAGGAGAAAAATTGCTGTGGGAAAATGCATGTCTCCTGCCAAAAGATGAGTCTCCTGTAGCAGGCAAACAGGCCCGGCGTTTAATGGGATCATTCAGACCCCTGGCATTCAAAGTTACTATCTTAATGGATTGGAAAATTGGAGCACTCCTGGGTTGCAGATATAGAATTCCGATGTGTTCCCCTGGGATGATGATAAATGGGCTAATGTGACGCGCTTAGAGCCTGACGTGTTACCTGAGCTAACATCGATGACGTGCGGGAGGCAGGAGGAGGAGGAAGAAAGTCACCAACTAAACATTAACCCCAATTTATACAACAATTTAACCAAGACAACACAAACAGAATCATCAGTGTCCTGGGATTGCATTCCCACGGTGAGGAGGTGGAAGAATTTCGGTGTAAAGCGCCCTCAACTTCCCGTGCCCTGGCCGGGTATTAAGACATTACTGTACCAGCTCGTTTGAAGAATTCAGGGTGCAAATAAGTCCAAGCCTTGTGTCCTGTGCATTCACGCTGGGCCAGCAGTGTTCTCCCCCAGCGATGCTAGGACCGCAAGCCTTTCCTTCACTGTTGTGTCCAGGTCAGGATATACTTTCTAGGGTTTCGTTCCTACTATCTTCCAGTCTTCTGCTCCCCTACTTGCGCTGGAGCTTGTGGGGGAAGGCGGGTCTGTCTTTGAGTCGTCCGGAAAGTTCAGGAGTCAGCATGCATCATTGATCGTACGGACTTGCTGGATCTTCCCATTGAAGTATGGGATTTTGGTTTCCCGAGGGTGCATGGTGATGGGCCGGAAAGCTCTTCTTATTTGAAGGGTAGACGTTGGTAGATTCTGGAATAGGAGAGGTTTATGTCCCTGGTTCTGTAATGGCCTACAGTCTCTGGCTCTTTGTAAAATCCTTTCCTTTAGTTGGAAATCGTGCACAAAAGTTAAAATGCCTGGAGGCGGCGCTGGAGAGGGTCTTCCAGTGCCAACCTGGTGCGTACGATCTAGTTTAATCTCCAGTTCTTCTGATGCATTTAGAATTGACCTAAACAGACCCACCGGGTATTTTTCTATGTTCTGACCTTCTGCTCCCCACCGGATATTGCGAATACAAATGTTATTTTGCCGAGAACGGTTCTCTAAGTCCTCTGCGTGGGCCTGGAGATCTAGATGTTGGTCTCTTAAGCGAATTACTTCTTGCTGTAGAAGTTCGATCTCTTCATCTCTACTAGCACCTGGAGTCTCAATGGTGTCTACTCTGTCCCCTATTGAGTCTACATCTCTCCGCACTGCTCTGATTTCCTGCGCAAATTCAGTTTTCATCTGCTTTAAGTCTTCTCACTGTGGTGAAAAATCTCAATAAATGCGCAGGTAAGCGGAACATTGGCATTGCCACTGTCTGTAGATTCAGCATTATTCGCTACATTAGGTGCTGGGGTTTAAAGTAACATTTCCTTGACAGATCGGTCTTTTTCCCCCCTTTAGCAGCCACCATGATTCAGGATATCCTGGCCTCACCTCTTCTTGAGATATTGTCCCGGGGCGGTGAGCTGTTGTTATTTCTAGGGGTGTGTGAAGTCACCTGAAGCTACAGAAGGTGCGTCGCTGTTGGGAGGTGTATTGGAGACTGAGCCTGTATTCCTGAGCTGTCTAGTGGAGTGTTACCTCGCTGTGAGTATTCAAGGCCCCCTTCAAATGCGAGCTGCCCAGAGTTACTGCCTTGACCCTCCTAGGTTGTGCCACTGTTTGCAGCTGTTGGGCTTAACCAGGATATCTATGTACCACGAGCTCCCTTGTATCCGGGGATCCGTTGCTAGTGCTGCATCTGCTGATCCTATTCAAGGGAGGAGGCTGCCTCTGTCGGCCCTTGTAGCTATGATCGTGTGTTAGTAGGCCTCAGGGTTTATCCTGCTATCCTCGATGTTTGCCCAGTTATGCCAGCCCAGCAGTGACTTATCAGCGGGGAAAGGAAGGAGAGCTGGTAAAAGACTCCCTGTTTCCTGCCGAACTCGCATCTCGCTGTTGTGCACTCTTCGCGCTTGGGGTGCGTTAATTAGTGTCTGTTACCTTGCCCCATCAAGCTGCATGCAGACCGCTTCTGGCACAAGAGATTGTGTGCTTTGTGCGCACGAGGGGACTGAGGAGTAGGCCCCCAGCCTAACCGCCCAGTCTCTATCTCTTCATGGTCTCCCAGAACTTAGTGCCTGGTTCCCCTCGCTGACCCCTCTCTGGAGCACTTGCTCACCTGGTCACTCGGTCGAGTCACAGACTCTCCTGTGTGGACTCCAGCGGGGCGGCCTTCGCCAGAGTTGCTGCTTAAGGGATCTCAGACCTGACCCGTCTGGGCCGTTCACCAGCCGCTTGTAACTGCTTTATTGTGCCCCAGGCGGGGCCAGTCCCCTCCGCTGCAGCTCCTGCCTCTTCATAGCTCTTCAGGCATTTATAGGGGGCTATCCAGAGTTTCCCTCTGAGCCTTCCCTAGTTCTTGGGCCTTCTAGATTAACGGCCACCCTTAGGCCTGCGGCACTGTGGTCGGATCTTTATACCTTTGTTCAGGCCCACCGGTCGAGTCTTCAGTGCGTTTGGCGGCTCCAGGGGAGTCTGTTTGATGGGTTGCAGGTCCCCTCCGCCCGGGAAGGCCCCACAGCAGCCGCTTCTCTGTAGACATCTCAGGCGGGGCCAGCTCTCACCGCCTCCCCCTCTGGCCTACCACGGCCAATTAGGGATCCGCTGGAGTCTCCTCTGATCATCCCGCGCTCTTCGGCTTACCCAGCAGCGGTAGCTGCCGATGCTTGGGAGCGCGCTGCTATGCAGTTGGGGGCCAGTCTGGCTTCGTCTAGGCCACCTCCTGGCGGCGCCTCCCCGGATCGCGACCCCAAGGGGGTGACCTTTTACTGTTGATTATGCCAAACATTCAGGTCACCACAGTGTCCGAGATCACTTCAGGCCTGTATGATCCTATTTTAGTGGCCGGTACTCAAGCTAAGGCCAGGGCCCAGTTACGAGGTTGGAGCGACGAGCAGGCACGTCCTACTCGGTCGCCATCTTGACCACGCCCCTATTGTGAGCTTTTGAGGAGTTAGATGTCTGGGTTGAATCGTCTCTAATGTTTTAAAGGTCCATATTGACAGCTGTTGGGTTTGCAGGGATCTCAGTTCCCTCCCTCCTGCACCGCCCCACCCCAACGTCTTTACACTTAAGACGTTATAAGATGACAGGTCCACCAGGGTTAGGACTGAATAGTTGGATTATAATAAGTGTTAGTGAGCTATAACATATGTATTAAATGATTGCAATAATAACATTAATGTGTATTTTAAGGAAACATGGGAGTAAACTTAGAAAGCTTGTTATAATGATGAGGCATAGTTTTATGTCTAAGATGGAAACAGTGTTAATGTCGAAAATGGAACCTTGTTATCAATAGATTCTATAAATCACAACTGAAATATGTTTTGATGGAAAAAGCAGTAAAAATTGTGTTTCAAATCATGATGAATGCAAGAACGAACATGATTTTGTTCTTGTTGGAGAGGTAGGTAACTTGTAATAGGCGGAAACTTGTAAAGCGCTGTATGTGGTAAAAGGCAACTTTGCACCAACTTCACTTGCAAACTCTAAGGATTGGTCGCACCCCCAGATTACTGGCCTGAGAAATAAAACGCCTGTCTGGAACATGTAGGTGAAAGATAAGTTACAACACCTGTAGATTGTCTCCTAAACATTGGGGGTTAGCTGAACGTCTTCAGTCTGGTAGCAAAAGTCAATGTCATACCTGTTCAGGATGTCAGCTAAATGACCCATCTAAATCCTAGAGATCGATGACAGTAGAGCCAATCTCTCAAGTATATTACAAGTAAAGCTAACTGCTGAATACAGAAATAGGCTACGGTTTCACTTATCCAGTGTAGTTTACAAGATCTTTAGTTTCTATATCTTTTTATTATCTTTGAAATAGCGATTTAGTGTACTAAAAAGAAGATGCATTTTTAAACATACCGAGCCAACTGGGGAATCGCATATCTCAAACAGTTCCCAAAGAAGAATGCTCAGTAGACAGTGTGCTAGATTTAAAAGTTTTACAAAATCTCCAGATAAACCATTATTTAAGGACTGATGTTGTTTGAATAAGAATGTTCTTTTCAATTGCTAGGCATGCCAGAGTTGTTGTCCAAGATGGCCACTTGTCTGGGGCTTTGCTCACTGGATAAGTTATCCCTCAACCCTTTCATCTCAAACACAATTCTATGTAATTTGAAAAGTTGTAAGATGGGGGACAGACAGCTCAGCGGCAAAAGCATCCATCATTTTCGAGTTTGAAATATCGTGATACAGAATTTTTGTGTGCAAGAATATCGTTGACAGGGATATAGATTTTACGGTAAGTAAGGTCTATTAAAAAAAGGTCTAAATCATTAATATTTTTTACAAAATAATGTATGTTAATATCAATGTTAAAAATATATGTTGTTAATATCGTTTACAAAAATATATTTGTTAATAATATTGTTTTAAATTGTTTTTATGTATTTTAGTATATATTTTAATTGCATATGCTGTAAATTGTTTGTATAATTATTATTAATGTATTAATATATTTTGTGGGTTTTGTAGGGGTATACGTTGCAAAGTAAATGAATTATAATTAATTAATAGTTGTTTTTGTTGTTGGTGTGTTGTGGTTTTTGTATGGGTAAAGGCGGTGGAGGAAACAAATTATAATAATTAGCAATTGTTAATTTTTTACTAATTTGATTTATAATTATGTACATTGTATAATCAAGATATTGTTTAAGTTATACATTAGGTATGAGTTGTTGCATTTGTAGGGGGTAAAGGGTGGGAAGTTAATTTTTTTACTATTAGTTTATTATTATGAATATTTTCATTGAGAATTAAGTATATAAAATGTGTAAATATTATCATTTAAAAATAATATTTAGGTGTGTCTTGTGCAGTTTATAGAGGTATGGGTAGTACGTTATTTAAGTAGTAAATTTAAAAAGTTATATATTTTTTTAATTGTTATTTATTATGCTATGTGTTAATTGTGTTGTGCTTTTTAATTGTAAGCAACATTGTATTTATATGTTGTATTTATTTTGAGACTATAGTTTGATATTTTGATTATAATAATATTCGTAATAATTCCTATGTATTCAACATTGTAATATGTGATTCGTTTATTTTTTCAAAACAATTAGATATAGAATTTCAATTTTTTGTTATTTAGTATAGTTTGAAATTATTTTATTTTCTTGAAGGGAATTAGGGTCTTACTACGAGTTTAGCAGTCCTATAGCTGCAGCGGTCCTCCTCCATACGCTGTAGGACAACGAAACCTGTGGTGCGACCGCCCTCCAGATCAGGAGTTAAATTCTGGTCTGGCGGGCGGTGTTGCGGATGTCTCACTGAGCGGTCTGGAAAGCTCATAGAAGAGCCTAAAATGCAGACCGCCGCAGTCAGGCCACCGACTGCTCCTTCCTGCACAGTGTGACATACATGCCACACCGTGCAGGAAGCGAGGTGCAAATTCAAGGGGGCACTACATGTTTTTTTCTACATGCATCCCCATAGCAAATTCCCAGTTGGCCCTGCTAGGGCCACCTTTGTTGTCTTTTCGCCACTCTTTTAATGACAAAATCACCGCCATGAAAAGAGCGACGAAAATGCAACTCGTAACATGCTTAAGATAAGATCCTTGATCCTGGTTGTGCCGGCGGGCTTGTGGCGGTCCGACTGCTGCAATCCTAATACTTCTGGTGGTCCTGCAGTGTGGCAATAGTGGAATCGCTCCCCAAACTTGCAATAAGGACTTTAGGGCCTTATTATGAGGTTGGCGATCAGATGGACAGCAAAACTCACGGTGGCGGTGGTCCGTCCACCCTATTACAAGTAGGGCATTCGGACTGTCATGGGACTGTTGCTGCTGCCTGGGATTCATAATTCCTGGCGGTTTTGCAGCTTTCTTGATGCCGCAATATGCTTGGCAGGCCCCCTTGTGCCTCTGGGGATACATGCAGGGGGGCACATGTTGTGCCCCCTGTATGCATGCACCCCCAATTTCTGCAGGGCATGGACTTATCAGTGCAATGACAATGCCAAAGCAAGTTCCTGTAGGGCATGGACTGATAAGTCAATGCCCTGCAGAAACTTGCTTTGGGGATCCCATTGTGGTGCCTTTTTTATAGGCACAACCATGGAATCATCAAAGAACCGTCCGCCAGTGACAAAAAAGTCAAAATCTGGTAGGCGGTGCTCACACTGGTTTGGTGGTGCAGAAGTGGGGTGGTCTCGCTCCTGCACCACCCAACGCATAATAATGCGCCCCTAGCCTGTTTCTAATATTGCACAGAGTGCAGTGGGAGTGGTAAATTGTACCCCTTCTCAATCCAACACTTTCTCTGCTCTTGCACTGACTGGAATGGGAATAGTAAATGTTACCCCTCCAAATCCAACACTTTCCCTACTGTTGCACTGACTGGAGTGTGAGTAGTACATTTTTCCGCTTCCACAATTCAACACTTCCCCTACTCTTTTCCTGACTGGAGTAGGAATAGTACATTTTACCACTCTGCAATCCATCACTTTCCTTACTGTTGCACTGACTGGAGTGGGAATAGTACATTTTACACCTCTACAATCCAACACTTTCCCTACTGTTGTCCTGACTGGAGTGGGAATAGTACATTTTACCCCTCCTGAATCCAAAGCTTTTCCTAGAGTTGCAGAGATTAAAGTGGGAATAGTCATTTTTAGTTTTCCTGAGTCCAACTCTTTCCCTACTATTGTACCGACTGAAGTGGGAATAGTAATTTTCTTCCATCTCAGTCCAACTCGTTCTCTACTGTTGCATATATTGGAGTGTGAGTAGTAAATTTACCTCTCCAGAGTCCAACACTTTCCCTGCTGCACAGATTGGAGTGGGAATAGTAATTTTTACTATTGCGTATTCCAACACTTTCCCTACCGTTGTACTTATTGGACTCGAAATAGTAGTTTTTACTTCTCTTTAGTGCAACGCTTTTCCTACTATTATATACATTGGAGTAGTAATAGTATATGTATTATTTGTAGAATTTTATAGTTTAGTTTATATTGTTTAAATGTATATTAATTTGTTTATGCGTATTTAAAATTATAATATTTGTAATTATCAATGTTTTTATTATGTAATACATTTTTTTCAAATTGTAATTTTTGATTTGTAATTAAATTGGTATGCTTGTAAATGTTTTATGTTATGGGGTATATGTAGCTATATATATTTGTTATATTATTACATTTCAAAGCATTTATTACATTGTATAATATAAATTCAAAATGTTAGTTTAATAATATTTTTAAATTTGATGTGAATAAACATGTGTGTTTCATTTGTGTAAATACGTATTATATATATATATATATATATATATATATTCACTGAAAAAACCATAGGTTTCACACATGTTATAGTTAGCTGGAAATTTTACTGATAAAAAACCAATGAAATTCCCCCGTTATAGTTACTGTAGGCAACTATAACTCACGCGACCGCAATCCTCTGCTGATGCTAATACTGTATTTAGACAATTATTTGCCCATGTCTTCTTCCATTAAATTTTAGCTATACATATATTACAAATATTTTTTTTTCATAAAGACACATATGTCATCAGCAGAGGATTACGGTCGCGTGAGTTATAGTTGCCTACAGTAACTATAACGGGGGAATTTCATTGGTTTTTTATCAGTAAAATTTCCAGCTAACTATAACATGTGTGAAACCTATGGTTTTTTCAGTGAATTTGTACGTTTTTTTAAATGCTAAGTTACTTTACGCCATTTGTGGCGTGCGCGCCCACTTAACGCAGTTCGTTTCATGCGCGCACGGTGCGCTTCGCGCACCGTGCGCGCACAGTGAGCACGCGGTGCGCTTCGCGCACCGCGTGCCCACATTACGCTAGATGGGCCATGAACGCACGATGCGCTTCGCGCACCGTGCGCACAAAGTGAGCACGCGGTGCGATTCGCGCACCGCGTGCCCACATTACGCTAGATGGGCCATGAACGCACGATGCGCTTCGCGCACCGTGCGCACATGGAGGACATATGATGAGCAAACTCTTAAATCTGCTTTTCATTTATTTTTTTTTATTTTTTTTACCGTACGCTTACCGTAAGCTTACGGTACGCGTACCCCGTGATTTTTTTTAAAATCAATAAATGTTTTTTTTGTACTTTTCTGTCCTTCTTTGACCCCCTTACAAATGTTAGGGGGTCTGTAACTCTCCTCATTGCCCCCTTTCCTTGTTTTCTCTGTTTTTTTTCTGAGTGAAACACACAAAATGGCGGCCGCCGCTTCCTGGTTTCGGCCGATTCGAATGTTTACTAAGATCTAAGAGCCAATCAGAATCGCGCTCGCGCACGCCATGTTTCTTCCGTACGCTTACCGTAAGCTTACCGTACGCGTACCCCGTGATTTTTTTTAAAAATCAATAAATGTTTGTTTTGTACTTTACAGTCCTTCTTTGACCCCCTCACAAATGTAAGGGGGTCTGTAACTCTCCTCATTGCCCCCTTTTCTTGTTTTCACTCTTTTTTTTTCAGAGTGAAACACAGAAAATGGCGGCCGCCGCTTCCTGGTTTCGGCCGATTCGAATGTTTACTAAGATCTAAGAGCCAATCAGAATCGCGCTCGCGCACGCCACCGTACGCTTACCGTAAGCGTACGGTAAGCGTACCGTAAGCGGGCTCAGATATATATATTGATTTAAAGGCTATTTTCTCAGAATCTACTGAACAGATTTACACCAAACCTACAAAAGGCACTTCCTTGACCTAGGGACTACCTCTCTGCCAAATTTTGAGTAATTCTGTTCAGCCGTTCGGGCTGTAGCTCGTTCTAAAGGTCCTATGGAAAAATGCATGGGAAAAACGCGTTTTGGGACCCCCCTTTTATCTCAGCCCCCGCTTGACGGATCCCCCCGAGACTTTCAGGGTAGGAGCGGAGCGTAGCGCCCCACCTATTTTGAGAAATTCGCGAGGATTCGTCGACCGGCGCCAAAGTTATTCAAAATAGAATGTTGAGGTTTTCCTATGGAAACGTGGTCCTAACTATAACTACCTACTGGCGACCGCCAGTAGGTAATATATATATTTATATATATATATATATATATATATATGGTTTTTTCAGTGAATACACATATATATATATATATATATATATATATTCACTGAAAAAACCATAGGTTTTAGGGAAAGTTATAGTTAGCTGGACATTGCACTCGTACAAAACCAGTGAAATTCCCCCGTTATAGTTAGTTCAGCTAACTATAACTCGTGCCCCCGCAATGCACTGCTGATGTCGTCACATCACTCATGACATGGTCAGTGACATCACCGATGACATCTCAAATGACATCACTGATGACATCACTGATGGCATCATCCAGTGACTGTGTGTTTCTGTAAAGTTTAACTATGTTATAGGGAAAGGCATATTGAAGAATGAGTGGTTGTATAAGTGTCTGAATGGATGATTTATTTAGTGGGTGCGTAACTGAGTCTATAAGTGAGTGATTAAACGTATCTTACTGAATGCATGGGTTGGTGAGTAAACTGTGTGAATGTCTGTATCCATCTGTCTATTGGTGTGTAAGTGGCTGCATGGGTTTGTGAATAGCTACATGAGTGTCTATATGAGTATCTGTATGGGTGGCTGAGTGTTTGTGTGGGTGGGGTGTGTGTGACTGTGCATAGATGTGTGAGTGGGTGATTCACTGGGTGCATTATTTCAAGAGTTCATCTGTGATGGACTGCATGGGTGGGTGAGTGTGTGTATCGGTGTGTTAGTGAGTGAATGTATATCTCAGTGGTCCATGTGCGAGTAACTACATATTTAAAAGGCAGTATATATGTGTGTTAGAGTATTTAAGTGGCTAAAAGGGGGAGTGTGCGATTGTGAGAGTGGCTGTATGGATGAGTGTGTGGTTGTATCAGTGATTGTATGAGCGTAAGAATGTTCTAGTATTTGTAAGTGAGCAGGTGTGTGTATAACTATATAGGTGAGTAAATGGGTGTGTGATTATTTATTTGCATAACTGACTAGATGTGTGAGTACCTCACTGGATGAGTGGTGGTGTGTGAGTGTCTATTTAGGTGTATGAGTGCATATGATAGTCCTGTACTGAGTGACCATAACTATGAGTGACTGTACGGATGAGTGAGTGGATGTGTGTGTAGACCTAAAAATCAGCGAGTGGGTATGTAGTTATTGGTGTTTGAGTGTCCATGGTTTTGAGAATGGCCGTCTGTAATTTAGAGTGGGTGTATCAAAGGTTACATTAGGGTGTAAGAAGATGCATCAATTTATCACATGGATGATGTCATCAGTGATGTCATCAGTGATGTCAGTTGAGATGTCATCAGTGATGTCACTGACCATGTCATGAGTGATGTAATATGTGACGTCATCAGCAGTGCATTGCAGGGGCGCGAGTTATAGTTACCTGAACTAACCATAACTGGGGAATTTCACGGGTTTTGTACGAGTGCAATGTCCAACTAACTATAACTTTCCCTAAAACCTATGGTTTTTTCAGTGAATTTCAAAGGTTTTTTAAATGCTAATTTCTAACTATAACGTGCCTGAAACCTATGGTTTTTCAGTGAATGTCAAAGGTTTTTTAAATGGTAATTTCTAACTATAACGTGCCTGAAACCTATGTTTTTTGTGTGAATTAAATGCTAGTTTCTAACTATGCCTACAGAGATAAGACATGTGAAGAAAGAAGAAAAAAAGCACAGAAAGAAGCTAAAGAAATGCAGAATGATGCAACAGAAGTCCACAAAGACGAAGAAAAGTGCAGGAAGAAGGAAGACGTGCAGAAAGAACTGACAGAGGAGCAGAAAGAGGCCTTGTTGCCCACAACTTTTTCAGACGGGTACTGGTGGTAACTGACTCTGACTAACCAGGCCTCGAGCCAGTGCTATGCTAAAAGACACTAAGAATACAGTAAAAACACCTACATACACTAGGGAACACTATGCGTTGGGGTCCCCCTGTGATTAGCATGTCCTCCTCTGTAAGCCCCTAGTATATTCTAGGGCAGGGGGATTAAAACTACCTGTTAAAACGCGCCACAGGACGTGTTTGCACATGTCACCTCAGGCCCCGTCCCCTCCCTTCACCACTCTCCAAACTCGCTCTGTGGCCGTTTTAAGTTGGGAGATTAGGTCCCCTTGAGTCCTGAGGGTCCCTAGGGTCCAACTAGCACACTAGGTACCTCCAGTAAGCGCCACAGAGCTGCGCTGCAGAGAGGTGTAAAAAGGGGCACGGCCTAGTCCACCTCTCTGCAACGCAGCGCAGTGGCACTTACTGGAAGCACCTGCTGGGCTAGTTGGCCCCCAGGGGCTCTCAGGATTGAAGGGGAATTATTTCCCCAACTTAAAACGCGCCACAGGGCACACGTCACCTCAGGCCCCGTCCCCTCCCATCACCACTGTGTAAACACGCCCTGTGGCCGTTTTAAGTTGAGGATATAATTCCTCTTCAATCCTGAGGGTCCCTGGGGGCCAACTAGCCCACCAGGTACCTCCAGTAGGAGCCACAGAGCTGCGTTGCAGAGTGTTGTAAAAAGGGGCGTGGCCTCTGAACACCTCTCTGCAACGCAGCTCTCTGCATGGGGAAAACATGTTTTGGGACCCACTTTTTTCTCGGCCCCACTTGACGAATCACCCCAAAACGTTCAAGAGAGGAGCGGACCGTAGCGCCCCACGAGTTTTGAAAATTTTGCGAAGATTCGTCAATCGGCGCCAAAGTTAATGGGAACAGAATGTTGCGAATTTCCTATGGAAAATAGGTTCTAACTATAACTACCTACTGGCGACCGCCAGTAGGTAATATGTGTGTGTGTGTGTATGTGTATATATATATATTGGTGGGAGACTGTGACTCTGTGAAGCTGAAGTCTGCAATTAAAGGTGTCAATACTCCCTGGCTAGTGGCGTCTTCATATGGGGCAACCTGTTTTGTTGGAATATATATATATATATATATACATATATGTCACAACAAAAACGCCCAGATTTGAGGCCGCACTCCGCATTCAGGTGGGTTACAAACCAATTTTATTGAAACATGCAGTTTCCCATCTCGTTAAATTACAATCCCTTACGCGTTTCGAGTCCTTCGTGACTCTCATCAGAGGCCAACGTCAGGAAGCATTTCATTTGCTGCCACACCCCCTTTATGCACTCTTGATTGCTTTAGTTAGCCTCCGGTGTGCCCTCGCAGTCGAGTTAACATTGTTTAGGTGCATTCTGGGGCATGTGGCTTATTTAAGCACTTTATACGCTCCATTGCGTCTGTTTCCTTTCGTTCAATCCAAGGATAAAAAGTTTAACAGCCCTCCATTGGGCCCCGGATAAGTCTCTGCATGCTTGACTTCAAATCACCGTCAGCGCCCAGGCAGAGAGGTGGAGTACCCCCCAGGCGGACCCTTTCTCTTTGGGTGGTGCGTCGCCTCCACGGCCGGAACCGCCGTGTATTTATGTCACAACAAAAACGCCTAGATTTGAGGCCGCACTCCGCATTCAGGTGGGTTACAAACCAATTTTATTGAAACATGCAGTTTCCCATCTCGTTAAATTACAATCCCTCGGCCTTACGCGTTTCGAGTCCTTCGTGACTCTCATCAGAGGCCAACGTCAGGAAGCATTTCATTTGCTGCCACACCCCCTTTATGCACTCTTGATTGCTTTAGTTAGCCTCCGGTGTGCCCTCGCAGTCGAGTTAACATTGTTTAGGTGCATTCTGGGGCATGTGGTTTATTTAAGCACTTTATACGCTCCATTGCGTCTGTTTCCTTTCGTTCAATCCAAGGATAAAAAGTTTAACAGCCCTCCATTGGGCCCCGGATAAGTCTCTGCATGCTTGACTTCAAATCACCGTCAGCGCCCAGGCAGAGAGGTGCAGTACCCCCCAGGAGGACCCTTTCTCTTTGGGTGGTGCGTCGCCTCCACGGCCGGAACCGCCGTGTATTTATGTCACAACAAAAACGCCCAGATTTGAGGCCGCACTCCGCATTCAGGTGGGTTACAAACCAATTTTATTGAAACATGCAGTTTCCCATCTCGTTAAATTACAATCCCTCGGCCTTACGCGTTTCGAGTCCTTCGTGACTCTCATCAGAGGCCAACATCAGGAAGCATTTCATTTGCTGCCACACCCCCTTTATGCACTCTTGATTGCTTTAGTTAGCCTCCGGTGTGCCCTCGCAGTCGAGTTAACATTGTTTAGGTGCATTCTGGGGCATGTGGTTTATTTAAGCACTTTATACGCTCCATTGCGTCTGTTTCCTTTCGTTCAATCCAAGGATAAAAAGTTTAACAGCCCTCCATTGGGCCCCGGATAAGTCTCTGCATGCTTGACTTCAAATCACCGTCAGCGTCCAGGCAGCGAGGGGCAGTACCCCCCAGGCGGACCCTTTCTCTTTGGGTGGTGCGTCGCCTCCACGGCCGGAACCGCCGTGTATTTATGTCACAACAAAAACGCCCAGATTTGAGGCCGCACTCCGCATTCAGATGGGTTACAAACCAATTTTATTGAAACATGCAGTTTCCCATCTCGTTAAATTACAATCCCTCGGCCTTACGCGTTTCGAGTCCTTCGTGACTCTCATCAGAGGCCAACGTCAGGAAGCATTTCATTTGCTGCCACACCCCCTTTATGCACTCTTGATTGCTTTAGTTAGCCTCCGGTGTGCCCTCGCAGTCGAGTTAACATTGTTTAGGTGCATTCTGGGGCATGTGGTTTATTTAAGCACTTTATACGCTCCATTGCGTCTGTTTCCTTTCGTTCAATCCAAGGATAAAAAGTTTAACAGCCCTCCATTGGGCCCCGGATAAGTCTCTGCATGCTTGACTTCAAATCACCGTAAGCGCCCAGGCAGAGAGGTGCAGTACCCCCCAGGCGGACCCTTTCTCTTTGGGTGGTGCGTCGCCTCCACGGCCGGAACCGCCGTGTATTTATGTCACAACAAAAACGCCCAGATTTGAGGCCGCACTCCGCATTCAGGTGGGTTACAAACCAATTTTATTGAAACATGCAGTTTCCCATCTCGTTAAATTACAATCCCTCGGCCTTACGCGTTTCGAGTCCTTCGTGACTCTCATCAGAGGCCAACGTCAGGAAGCATTTCATTTGCTGCCACACCCCCTTTATGCACTCTTGATTGCTTTAGTTAGCCTCCGGTGTGCCCTCGCAGTTGAGTTAACATTATTTAGGTGCATTCTGGGGCATGTGGTTTATTTAAGCACTTTATACGCTCCATTGCGTCTGTTTTCTTTCGTTCAATCCAAGGATAAAAAGTTTAACAGCTCTCCATTGGGCCCCGGATAAGTCTCTGCATGCTTGACTTCAAATCACTGTCAGCGCCCAGGCAGAGAGGTGCAGTACCCCCCAGGAGGATCCTTTCTCTTTGGGTGGTGTGTCGCCTCCACGGCCAGAACCGCCGTGTATTTATGTCACAACAAAAGCGCCCAGATTTGAGGCCGCACTCCGCATTCAGGTGGGTTACAAACCAATTTTATTGAAACATGCAGTTTCCCATCTCGTTAAATTACAATCCCTCGGCCTTACGCGTTTCGAGTCCTTCGTGACTCTCATCAGAGGCCAACGTCAGGAAGCATTTCATTTGCTGCCACACCCCCTTTATGCACTCTTGATTGCTTTAGTTAGCCTCTGGTGTGCCCTTGCAGTCGAGTTAACATTGTTTAGGTACATTCTGGGGCATGTGGTTTATTTAAGCACTTTATACGCTCCATTGCGTCTGTTTCCTTTCGTTCAATCCAAGGATAAAAAGTTTAACAGCCCTCCATTGGGCCCCGGATAAGTCTCTGCATGCTTGACTTCAAATCACCGTCAGCGCCCAGGCAGAGAGGTGCAGTACCCCCAAGGCGGACCCTTTCTCTTTGGGTGGTGCTTCGCCTCCACGGCCGGAACTACCGTGTATTTATGTCACAACAAAAACGCCCAGATTTGAGGCCGCACTCCGCATTCAGGTGGGTTACAAACGAATTTTATTTAACATGCAGTTTCCCATCTCGTTAAATTACAATCCCTCGGCCTTACGCGTTTCGAGTCCTTCGTGACTCATCAGAGGCCAACGTCAGGAAGCATTTCATTTGCTTCCACACCCCCTTTCTGCACTCTTGATTGCCCCAGAATGCACCTAAACAATGTTAACTTGACTGCGAGGGCACACCGGAGGCTAACTAAAGCAATCAACAGTGCATAAAGGGGGTGTGGCAGCAAATGAAATGCTTCCTGACGTTGGCCTCTGATGAGAGTCATGAAGGACTCGAAACGCGTAAGGCCGAGGGATTTAACGAGATGGGAAACTGCATGTTTCAATAAAATTAGTTTGTAACCCACCTGAATGCGGAGTGCGGCCTCAAATCTGGGCGTTTTTGGTTGTGACATAAATAAACGGCGGTTCCGGCCATGGAGGCGACGCACCACCCAAAGAGAAAGGGTCCGCCTGGGGGGTACTGCACCTCTCTGCCTGGGCGCTGACGGTGATTTGAAGTCAAGCATGCAGAGACTTATCCGGGGCCCAATGGAGGGCTGTTAAACTTTTTATCCTTGGATTGAACGAAAGGAAACAGACGCAATGGAGCGTATAAAGTGCTTAAATAAACCACATGCCCCAGAATGCACCTAAACAATGTTAACTCGACTGCGAGGGCACACCGGAGGCTAACTAAAGCAATCAAGAGTGCATAAAGGGGGTGTGGCAGCTAATGAAATGCTTCCTGACGTTGGCCTCTGATGAGAGTCATGAAGGACTCGAAACGCGTAAGGCCGAGGGATTGTAATTTAACGAGATGGGAAACTGCATGTTTCAATAAAATTGGTTTGTAACCCACCTGAATGCGGAGTGCGGCCTCAAATCTGGGAGCGTTTTTGGTTGTGACATAAATACCCGGCGGTTCCGGCCGTGGAGGCGACGCACCACCCAAAGAGAAAGGGTCTGCCTGGGGGGTACTGCACCTCTCTGCCTGGGCGCTGACGGTGATTTGAAGTCAAGCATGCAGAGACTTATCCGGGGCCCAATGGAGGGCTGTTAAACTTTTTATCCTTGGATTGAACGAAAGGAAACAGACGCAATGGAGCGTATAAAGTGCTTAAATAAACCACATGCCCCAGAATGCACCTAAACAATGTTAACTCGACTGCGAGGGCACACCGGAGGCTAACTAAAGCAATCAAGAGTGCATAAAGGGGGTGTGGCAGCAAATGAAATGCTTCCTGACGTTGGCCTCTGATGAGAGTCATGAAGGACTCGAAACGCGTAAGGCCGAGGGATTGTAATTTAACGAGATGGGAAACTGCATTTTTCAATAAAATTGGTTTGTAACCCACCTGAATGCGGAGTGTGGCCTCAAATCTGGGCGTTTTTGGTTGTGACATATATACATATATGTATACATATACACATATATATATATATATATATTCACTGAAAAAAACGTAGGTTTCAGGGGTGTTATAGTTAGCTGGACTTTTCACTTGTACAAAACCATTGAAATTCCCCTGTTATAGTTAGTTCAGCTAACTATAACACGCGCGCCCGCAATGCACTGCTGATGATGTCACATATTACATCACTCATGACATGGTCAGTGACATCACTCATGACATCACTGATGACATCTCAAATGACATCACTGATGACATCATCCAGTGAATGTGTGTTTTTCTGAAAATTAAATATGTTTTATATATGTATATCTCAAGGTCGATGGAAGAATAAATGGGTATATAAGTGTCTAAATGGATGATTTGTTTTTGAAAAATTGATTGTGTAACTGACTGATTAAGTGTATCATAGTGAATACATGGCTTAGTGAGTAATGTTTAAATATGTAAATATCTGTATCAGTCTCTCACTTTGTGTATAAGTGGCTGCATGGGTTGGTGAGTAGCTACATGGGTGTCTATATAGGTTATTAGTTGGTTTTTTGAGTATCAGTCTGAGTGTCTGCATGGTTCGATGGGGGGTTTTACGTAGTGCATAGGTGTATGAATGAGTGACTCACTGTTTGTATGTGTTAAAGACAGCATGTGTGCAGGACTGTATGGGTGGATGAGTGTGTGTATGGGTGTGTTAGTGAGTGAATGACTGTCTCAATAGTGTCTTTATGAGTAACTACATATGTTTTAAACTAGTATATGTGACTATTGGTGTATATAAGTGAGTATATGTGAGAGTGAGAGATTGAAAGTGTTCCTGTATGAATAAGTATGTGTTTCTATAAGTGATTGTTTAAAAGACTAAGTTTGTGTAAGTTTCCGTAGAAGTAAGTGTGGTGGTGTGTGTATAACTGTATATGCAAATAAATGTATGTTTGATTCTTTATTAGCATGAGTGACTATGTGTGTGAGTAACGCTATGGATGAGTGGCATTGTGTAACAGGATGTATAGGTGTATTAGTACATATGATGAGTGAATACATGTATGAGTGACTGTAGAGGACTGTTGGTGAATGAGTGGATGTGTATGTGGATCTTAGAATTACTGAAGAGGTTGTTGTAACTGGTATTGGTATGTCCATTGTTTTGAAAAGTTTAGTCTCTATTTTTGAATGTGTGTATCAAAGGTTATATTAGGGTGAGAGGAGGTCTGCCACTCTATCACAAGGATGATGTCATCAGTGATGTCATCAGTGATGTCATTTGAGATGTCATCAGTGATGTCATGAGTGATGTCACTGACCATGTCATGAGTGATGTAATATGAGACGTCATCAGCAGTGCATTGCGGGCGAGCGAGTTATAGTTGGCTGAACTAACTATAACGGGGGAATTTCAATGGTTTTGTACAAGTGAAAAGTCCAGCTAACTATAACACCCCTGAAACCTATGGTTTTTTCAGTGAATTTCTGAGGTTTTTTAAATGCTAATTCCTAACTATAACGTGCCTGAAACCTATGGTTTTTTCTGTGAATTTCAAAGGTTTTTTAAATGCTAATTTCTAACTATGCCTACAGAGATAGGACATGTGAAGAAAGAAGAAAAAATGCACAGAAAGAAAAAAAAGAAGTGCAGAAAGAAGCAACAGAAGTCCTCAAAGACGAAGAAAAGTGCAGGAAGAAGGATAACGTGCAGAAAGAACAAAAAGAAGAGCAGAAAGAAGCCTTGTTGCAAAATCATCCTGTACCCTCAACTTTTACAGACGGATACTGGTGGTAACTGAGTCTGACTAACCAGTCCTAGAGCCAGTGCTATGTTAAAAGACACTTAGAATACAGTGAAAACACCTACATACACTAGGGAACATTATGCGTTGGGGTCCCCCTGTGATTAGCATGACCTCCTCTGTAAGCCCCTAGTATATAATAGGGCAGGGGGATTAAAACTACCTCTTAAAACAGGCCACAGGGCGTTTTTGCACACGTTAACTCAGGCCCCGTCCCCTCCCTTCACCACTGTGTAAACACGCCCTGTGTCCGTTTTTAGTTGGGAGATTAAGTTCATTTGAATCCTAAGGGTCCCTAGGGTCAAACTAGACCACTAGGTACCTCCAGTAAGCGCCACTGAGCTGCGTTGCAGAGAGGTGTAAAAAGGGGCTTGGCCTCAGAACACCTGTCTGCAGCGCAGCTCCCTGCTGCATACTGGAGATGCCTGTTGGGCTAGTTGGCCCTCAGGGACCCTCAGTATTGAAGAGGAATTAATTCCCCAACTTACAACTCGCCAGGGGGCGCGTTTGCAGAGTGCTGCAAGGAGGGGGCGTGGCCTCCGGCACGATGCCAGTCTTTTATTTATTTTAATTTTTTAAGAAGGGGGGCTGTGTGGTTCCCCTTCTTATTCTAATTTATTGGCCTTGATGACCCCATCCCCCAGGGCCTGTCTCCTATTTTTTTGACCCCAATCCCCAGGGCCGGCCACAGTTTTTTATTATTTTTAAAAAATATATATTTATAGACACACCTAGGACATGCTGGACAAACCGTACGTACCTATCACCATGACGATTTGCGTGATATTCATTAAAAGGCAACTATGCATACAATGAATCCACGTGGAATGTATTTACACCACTAGTGAAGCTCTGACATGTCTGATGCCCTACCGTGCCTAATCCCGGTAGACACCCTTGTCGTTTATTTATACAAACATGGGTAGCTATTGACAGGCACATTTAATACACATGCACACCAATCCATTTAAAGGGGATTCAACAAAAATTCGACCAAAACTATGCAAGAAACCCCCCTCACGGTTAATAAAACACACATCCACTGCCGGATGTGTAATACTTTTTATTTTACTCTCTGGAAAGGGGACGAACATCACTTGAGAGTCACAGCGCGCTCCTGGCAGAGCCCAATGCTGTGTTACACCCATCATTGCCTGCTGAGTGCCACACACCTCTGTGTTGTATTCCACTAGCTAGTGCATATGCTATGACACTCTCTAGCCCATGTGCACTGTAACACCACCCCGTGAATATGTCATGCCACACTTGTCTTCGCACGGGTTATATTGCCCCATCTAACGTGCCTTCCTCGATGCCTATGTTATAACGCACAGTGCTATGCCATACATATTACAATCTGGGATCCATATCTTTGTCACAGTGCATATGCAACGTTACACTCCCCAGCACATATTTTATATTACAACTTTAGAGACTAGTTAGGTTAAACAACACTGCCCTGTGCATATTACACTCCAAGGCGCATATCGCATAGCACGCGCTAGTGCCTGTGCTATATTGCGCTCTCCAATGAATCTGTCATTGCGCACAATGTATTGCATATTATATTTCACGCCTGGTTCATCTTATATCACACTTTTTGGTGCATAGTTTATACATACACTATATCTAGTTTTCATTTTCAATCGTGCTCTCAGGACTATGTTCTATATAACACTGTGTTCACCTACCCTTTTCACGGGCATTACATTTTGCGATAGGGGGTGGAGGGTCAGGGGGTGTTTCTGCCAAGTGAGCACGGAGTCACAGTCACAAACGTCCTCTTCTTCCTGAATAAAAGTGAGATTATGCTGCATACTTGTTCATATTTTAAGTAGTTCGCACAGACACACATTTTAAAAACAATAACGTTCCTAATACCCACCTTCTCTGAACAGTTAGCTTGCTTCCCCATCCACCTCCTCCCTATCCTCTGTTGTCTGAATCCATGGACTAGCCTCCTCCCTCCTGCCATGCATGGTCTGATGTGCTGCCACTGCCCTCAATTTAGTATGATGTACCAGTCCACTCCTCCTGCCCTCCATTGCCCAATTCTATGCCCCATCATTGACCTCCTGCCTAAACTCTGTGCTTAGCTTGCTGCCCCTATTCTCCTTCCCCCTGCCCTCCGATGTCTTTGTGTATGCCCCTGCTCCATCGTTTTTGCCCACCATGTTCCATGGACCTGCCACTCCTATCTACTCTGAGTGTTCTATTGAGCTGCCACTCCCCTCCCACCTGCCTAGCATTGTCAGATGACTGTAACCTGTCCCTGCCACCTCCACCCTGCCTGTCCACATGCCATGCCCCTATCCTCTTCCTCCTGTCCTACATGGTCCATTGTACTTCCACACCCTTCTGCCCTCCCTGGTCTGTTGTGCTGCAACTGCTCCTCCTGCCTGCCCGTGCGGTCTGTTGTGAGGCCCCTTCCCCTGAACTTTCTTGTCTGTGCACAGGTCCTGACCCTCCCTTCTATCCTCCATCGTCCTTTGTGCATGCCCCTGCACCCTCCTTCTTGCCCATCATAGCCATTGTGCTACTACTAACCCTCCCACTTGCCATGCATGGTCTTCTGTGCTGCCATGGCCCCTCCCACCTTCCCTGTGTGGTCAGTTAGCTGCCCCTGAACCCCTCCCACCTTCCCTCCATGGTCTGTGTGTATGCCATCACAGTCTCACTGTTGCTCTTCATGGTGTGTCTTGCTTCTAGTGCCCATCCTGCCTGACCTCCATGGCTATCTTGCTGCTCCTGCCCTGCCCCCTTGCCCCCAGCCCTCTGTTTACATGTGCAGACCCCTACTCCCTCCCTCCTGGCTTGTCTGTTCCATTGTAATGCCCCTGATCCATCCCTCCTGCCCTTTATGGTCTGTTATGCTGCAGCTTTCTCTCCTGTCTGTCCATTATGGTCCTGCCTCTTGCCCCTCTGTTCTCTGTTGTCCATGTGCATGGTCCTGTCCCCTCCCTCTTGCTTTCTATGGATTGTTGTGCTGCACTCCCGTCCCGCATGCCCTGTGTGGTGTATTGTGCTGCTGCAAACCCTGATGCCTGCCCTGCAGGGTCAGTTTGGTGCACCTCTCCATGTCCCTCCTGTCCTCTGTTATCCAAGTCCATGTCCCTACCCCATTTCCTTCCATGATCCAATGTACCATACTTGCGAACATTTTGAACTTGGTAAGAGGGAGATTTTGAAAAAAAACTGGGGTATTGATTTTCCCCTTTGAGTTACATTGAAAAAGAGGAGATTGTAGACAGGAGACAGATAAAATAAAGCCCATTTGAGCTTAAAAACATTGGACGTTTCCTGGCTGAACCGGGTCTGTTGGCATGTATGGTTGTACTACCATTGCCTCTTCCTTCTGCCCACAATGGTCTATTACATTGCCACAGCCTCTTTTGCAAGTCCTGTATTGTTGGTTTGTTGCCCCTGCCCCCCTTTCCACTGCCCTCCATAGTCTGTTGTGCTGCCATGGCCCTTCCTTCCTGCTCAGTGTGGTTAAATTGTTGCCTTTGCATCCTCCTACCTGCCTTCAATTTTCAGAGTCCGTGCCCCTGGCCTCTGCCTCTCAACAGTATCCTAATGAACAACTGGATTGCTAACATTCTATATTTATTACAAAAGTGTGGAACGCCTGACGTCATCTTGATGTAATCAAAACTGTAATACCTAGAGCATTTCCTTTAGAAATTACATATATGAGAGGGTCTTATTGGCATCAAAATTATGGTTAGTGCTCTAAAAGACTAAAATAAGGACATATTTTCTGAGTTTTCAAATAGCGAGAAAGCACTTTTAAATTATTTGTTACCTTTATGTTTTTTTATCCAGTTGACCACTTGATTAAATGTTGCACTTAGGGGAGAGGATGTGGTGTTACTTCCAGAACTGAAGACTTTGTAACTGGGGAACCAGGTTGGAGTTTCTGCTTCAGCTCGACATTCTGTGATTCTGGTCAAATCACTTAGTCTCCCCATGTCTACAACCAAAATGAATTTGTTCTTGTGTGATGTAACCAATGCTCATGTAAAGCACTCCAATACCTGACAAGTCTGCACTATATAACACTGCAAAAACACAAAATAAGTTTTGCACACTTCTTTCATTGGGCTATATTTGGACTACATCTGGGTGATTTTGGGCTACATTTGGGCTCTTTTGTCTCCGGTGGCCATCTTGGGAGATTTATTTGTTATGAAGTTTCCTAATTTCCTCATGTACTGCAGTCTCCTCAGTAGGAAATGCTTTCATTTTTTTACTTTGATTCCATCATGAAGCTATTCAGATATGTCACACATTTGCCATAAATTCTGAATGTTAGCACTCTAGTTGCTCATTAGATCACTGTAGTAAAACTACTGTTCACCATGGAAGTCTGCTCCTGGTATTAAAAGTGCATGTTTCAGTCTGCATGTCAGAATTTTTTAATGAAATAGAAGAGGATTTGAGAAGTCACTCAAAATGTGCCCTCATTTTCTTTCTTCAGCATTAATCATAATTTCTATGGCAAAATGAACCCCCTCATTGTGTTCCTTTTTAAATTAAATGTTTTAAGTGTTACCAGTTTATTCCAATCAAGATGGCTTCAGGTGTGCCATACTTTTGTCATAATGAAGACAGTAAGCGCTCTAGTTGTTTTTAAGAACACTCTGGGACATTCTGTCATTGGGCTATACTTGGGCTACATCTGGGTGATATGTGGGCTACATTTGGGCTCTTTTGTCTCTGGTGGCCATCTTGGCAGACTTATTTGTTATGAAGTGTCCTAATTTCCTCATTTACTGCAGTCTCCTCAGTAGGAAATACTTTCAGTTTTTTACTTTGATTCCAAAGGCATTCAGATGTGTCACACATTTGCCATAAATTCAGAATGTTAGCACTCTTTTTGCTCATTAGATCACTGTAGTAAAGCTACTGCTCACCAGGGAAACTGCTGCTGGTATTGAAAGTGCATGTTTCAGTCTGCATGTCAGAATTTTTTAATGAAATAGAAGAGGATTTGAGAAGTCACTCAAAATGTGCCCTAATTTTTCTTTCTGCAGCACTAATCATACTTTTTATGGAAAAATGAACCCCCTCATTTCGTTCCTTTTTAAATTAAATGTTTTAAGAGTTACCACTTTAATCCAAGCAAGATGGCTTCAGGTGTGCCATACGTTTATCATAAGTAGCACTGTTAGCGCTCTAGTTGTTCTTTGGAACACTCTGGGAAGCTGCAGTAGAACACAAAGGAATCAACTGACAGTCTCTGCCCTTGTTGGACGTACATGTTTTACTGAGAATGTCAGACTTCATTCTCACATGACTGAGAAAGATAATGTGAATTTACAGAAAATAAGCTCTCAGTTTAGCTTATAGATCACCTTCCAAACCTCTGTGGGAAAAGCATGAGAAAATATTTTTCTCTCAATCATGATATCCCAGCAGAAGGCTTTTTCACATGGTGAAATCACCTTAGAACATACCACAATTCCTAAAATGAGTATGGTACCATCAACAAATGATTTATAATGTAACTAAAGTCTTAAAACCTTCTGTTAACTGCAATGCTTTTTAATGAGGTGTTATCATGTATATTGGTCCCAAGATGGCTGCCAACACTTCTTGGATGAAGTGCTGACAGCCAATCAGATCTCAGGATGAGATGTGTGGTTAGGCTCCGCCCACATATATATATGATTTTACTTTTGATTTTCTCAGGAACTACTGAACAGATTGACACCAGACCTGCAAAAGGCACATCCCTGACCTGAGGACTACCTCTCTGCCAAATTTCAAGTAATTCTGTTCAGCCGTTCGGGCTGTACCTTGGACTAAAGGTCCCTATGGAAAATTGCACGGGGAAAACGCGTTTTGGGACCCCCCTTTTTTCTCAGCCCCCGCTTGACGAATCCCCCCGAGACTTTCAGGGTAGGAGCGGAGCGGAGCGCCCCACCTATTTTGAAAATTTCGCGGGGATTCGTCAATCGGCGCCAAAGTTATTCCAAATAGAATGTTGCAGATTTCCTATGGAAACACGGTCCTAACTATAACTATCTACTGTCGACCGCCAGTAGATTATATATATATATATATATATATATATATATATATATATATATATTTTTTTTTTTTTTTTTTAAGTATATTACTCTTAATTTTGATATATAAGGGGGACTATTGCGATGTCAGCGGTTTCACTTCCGACCGCCTAATCACAATGTAGGCAGTCAAAAGTGAAACCAGCCGGTCATTCCAGCTGGATTCTGACTGGCTTAAGGAGCCCATCAACCAGTCGAAGACCGGCATGTAAATCCTATGAACGGCGTTTCTGCCGTAGGGATTACTATGTTGGTTTCCAATAGACTGTCCATGCCAGGCTTTCCGACATGGAAAGATTGTTTGAGAGCACCTTTGGGGGCCCCTAGCAGGACCCCCTTCTCCCTGCGGCCTCTGTTTCAGGACAGAGGGGGCACATATGGTGCCCCACTGCTGATCCCTGCACCGTGTGGCAGGCACTTTGAGGTGCCTGCCACGAGGTGCAGGTATGAACATAAGGTCTCATTTCTCTTTGGGAGTTTGTGCTACGGCCGGTTTATGTCCGGTCGCATTGTGATGGCGGTGTCGGGACCGCCTACTGGATGTCCCGAGACCATGACGGTGTTGGTGGAAGGCAACTCCGCCGTCATCTTAATCAAGCCTTTAATGTTTACTATACATATGTATATTTTGGACAATATTAGTGATATGATTGATGAAATCGGCAAAAGGACTGAAATCTCAAGCCAAGCCTAGAAACTTTATCTTTGATGCAGGCTGATACAGAGTTGATGACTGGCTGCTGAGTGGGTCCTACTATTCACCCTGTCAGCCTGTCTCTTGCATGCCTTGCATGTTCAACAAGCTGGTGTGGTCTGCTTGTTGTGACATCCAGATGGAAAGTCCTTGCTGTGACGTGTATGTGGTATTTATGTAGGGTGAAACCAGCCGCAGTGCAGAAAACAGTACAGGGTCAACTACCTCATGATATCCTAGTTGGCCCCATTGGTCGCCTGGCTCAAAGAAGAGCGAGTGCATGGAGGTGGGAAAATGTTCTGGTATTGGGACTGAACTCTTTGATTTTGTGGCCTTGTCTGGGTAGACTTATGCCTGTGGTGCAATTTAGTGAAGTCCTTAATGCAATGGAGACTTTAGGGAAAAACCTCCTCCCAGGCCTACCTTGTCAGTGGTGCTGGCATGGTCAGTGGAGAATAGAGTACTGAATGCAACATGGTCAGATCTCTGAGTACTGTACAGTCAGCATTTGCAAGCAAGACAACAAATAAGTTAAATTATCATTGGATGCCAGTTGCACAGTGAAAACAGGGTTGAAAGGTGGAATGCAGAGGCCAAACTGCCTCATGAGGACACTAGAACTGAACATGATACAGAAATGTAAGCACTATTGCTAGACATGCAGCAGGCTCTGTAAGCAATAGATGGTTGTATACATATACTGATCAGGCAATTTGCTCATATCGAAGAAAGATAGGAGAAGCATGATGAGGATGATGCAGGTGTATGTGGAAAAAATATCTGAAGTTGGAATCGTAACTAGAAATGTTAAGAGAGAAAAACTAGCATTGGCAAAGCCACTAGATCTCGCCTTATTGCCTTTGCCAATTCTTTTTTGTTGGAAATATACAGTATTGTGAAACAAATCTGATCCAGTCCCTTTGTGTATTTCATATTTTATTGCTTTCTGTGAGCCTCCATGATTATTCCGAGATGAGCCGCCAAGACATGCCCTTTTCTGAAAGCACACAAGTACATGCACACAAGTGTACACACACACTTCTAAGCCCTCACACAAACACACTAGCTTCTAAGCACTCACACAAACATAGGCAATACACGTGATATGAAGCAGTCTGTCTGTGTTCCATATTGCATTGCTTGCTGTGAGCCTCTGTGTGATTATTCTGAGCGGTAATGTAACAAAACTTGAGGTGCCCCCCCCCCCCCTCGAAGGTACGTGGAGTGGCCCCCTCTGGATTCAATGAGAAGCTCTCCAGGCAGGGTACTGTGCTGAAGGGACCCCCTGGAGCTTGGGCTCCCTCGCATTGCTTGGACTGTGTGGACCTATGTTGTGCCACTGATTCCGAGGTGAGCAGCCAAGACGTGCAGTAGAGTAGTGGGAGAGCATTGTGCCTGGCCTTAACACTTTCGCTGCTAGGCCTTCCCCCTCCCCGTGCTAAGCCTTTTTTGGCTACTTGGGGTAGGTTGCGTTTAGGCCTCTGTAACTCTTGACCTCATAAGGTATCCACGCCAAATTTGCACCCTTTTCTTCCAACATCATAGGGATTTTACATGTACCCACGGTTTGTTGATTCCCCTGGAGGGGACCCAGAAATGAGCCAAAATACAGCTAAATGTTTTTTTTTTTTTTTCAAGTGGTGGAAAAGTGCTGCAGAAGAAAGCTTCTGTTTTTCCCCCTGTAAATGGTATCAAAAAGGTTTGTGGTGTGAAATCATCATCTTCCCAGCTTTCAGGAACAAGTAAACTTTTGTCAGAAAACCAGAATTTCATACACTATTTTGCCATTTTACGGGGACATAGCTTATTTTTGCTACTTTTTGTGCTTTCAACCTCCTTCCAGTTAGTGGTAGAAATGGGTATGAAAGCAATAATGGAACCCGGAAAGCTATACACTTCTGAAAAGTAGATAACATTCTGAATTAAGCAAGGGGTCATTTGTGTAGATCCTTCAAGGTTTTTTATTGAAACTAACAGTTGAAAATAAGAAAAATTGAAAATGAGTTGAAAAAAACAGCCATTTGTGCCAATGTTTTCACCTGTAACTTCTTTCAAAGTATGACAGATGTTTGAAAGCAATATACCATTACATCCACTGCACCCTTTTGGTTATGGGGATATATAGGACTTGTAGGTTCACCAAGAACTGAGTAACCCAGAGCCAATAATTGAGCAGCGTTTTGCAGTGTTTTTTCATTGTGTACCGGGTATATAGCAATTAATTTGGTAAAATATAAAGAGGGAAAAATAGGTATCAAAGACACCTATGTATTTCCGAAATGGGAACAAAATATAGAGTTTAGAAACAGTAGCTATTTGCACATCTCCGAAATTGTGGTTACCCATACCAGCCTGTGAATTGTAGTACATTTTTCAAAGTGACTTCTTTTTTACACATTGTCTTACATTAGGAAGGCAGAAATGCATAGAAAGTCAATAGGTAATAACAGTTGCTCTACAATTCAGTTTCCCGATAAAAATGGTACCTCACTTGTGTGGGTAGACCTAGTGCCCGTGGCAGGAAACACCCCAAAACTCAACATGGACACACCACATTTTTACAGTGAAAACTTACCCATTTTTTGCAAAGTCCGTCGATATGGAATTTTAACCCTAGCTCAGCCGGCACCAAGGGAAACCTAGCAAACCTATACATTTTTTAAAGCTAGACACTCAGAGCAATCCAGAATGGGGTGACTTGAGTGACTCTCACCGGGTTCTGTTACCCAGTATCCCTTGCAGACCTCAAACTTTGTCAAATAAACCACATTTTCCTCACATTTCTGTGATGGAAAGTTCTAGAATCTGCATGGATCCACAAAATTCCACCCACCTCACATTCCCAAAGTCTTCCAATAAAAATGGTACCTCACCTGTGCTAGTAGGCCTAGGGCCCACGACAGGAAATGGCCCAAAACGCAATGTAGACACACCACATTTTTATAGTGCAAATGTACCTTTTTTTGCACAGTGCCTAGCTGTGGATTTTTAACCCTAGCTCAGCCGGCACCAAGGGAAACCTAGCAAACCTATACATTTTTGAGAAACTAGACACACAGAGAAATCCGGGAGGGGGTTACTTGAGTGGCTCTCACCGGGTTCTCTTACCCAGAATCCCTTGCAAACCTCAAACTTTGTCAAATAAACCACATTTTCCTCACATTTCTGTCATGGAAAGTTCTGGAATCTGCATAGATCCACAAAATTCCACCCACCTCACATTCCCCAAAGTCTTCAGATAAAAATGGTAAGTCACTTGTGTGAGTAGGCCTAGTGCCCACAACAAGAAACAGCCCAAAACACAACGTAGACACATGACATTTTACAGTAGAAACTGACCCTTTTTTCGCACAGTGGATTTTGAACCCTAGCTCTGCCAGCACCTAGGGAAAGCTAGCAAACCTATACATTTTTTAAAACTAGACACCCAGGGCAATAGAGGAGGGGGTAACTTGTGTGGCTTTCACCAGGTTCTGTTACCCAGACTCCCCTGCAAACATCAAACTTTTTTTTTAGAAAAACACATTTTCCTCACATTTCTGTGATCAAAAGATGTGGAATCTGTGCACATCCACAAATTTCCACCCTCCACACATTCCCCCAGGTCTTCTAATAAAAATGGTACCCCACTTGTGTGGGTGGGTCAAGTACTCACTACAAGCAAGGGCCCAAAATGTACTGAGGAGACATCAAAATTACCCATCACAAAACAACCTGGTTTTGCAATGGGGGGGGGGGGTCACCTGGGTGTTTAGCCCCGGGATTGGCGGCCATCTGGGGAAACCTACCAAACCCACACATTAATGAAAACTAGACACCTGGGGGAGTCCAGGGAGGTATGGCTTGCGTGGACCCCCCAATGTGTTCTACCCAGAATCTCCTGCAAACCTCAAAATTAGCTGGAAAAATCACTTTTTTCGCAGATTTCTGTGTGGGAAAGTTGTGGGATCACCAGGCTGACACAAATTTCCCACCACCCAGCGTTCTCCCCCCAGGTCTCCTGATAAAAATGATACCTCACTCGAAGTGGGTGGCCCAAGTGCCCGCGACAGGCGAGGCCCAAAACGTATTGAGGAGGCAGCAATATTAACTATCACAAAACAACCTGGTTTTGCAAGAGGGGTCACCTGGGTTTTTGGCTCCGGGCTCGGTGACCATCTGGGGAAACCAACCAAACCCACACATTTTTGAAAACTAGACAACTGGGGGAGTCCAGGGAGGTATGGCTTGCGTGGACCCCCCAATGTTTTCCTACCCAGAATCCCCTGCAAACCTCAAATTTAGATGAAGAAAATCACTTTTTTTCTCGACTTTCTGTGTGGGAAAGTTGTAGGATCACAGGGCTGACACAAATTTCCTACCACCCAGCATTCCCCCAGGTCTCTCAATAAGAATTATACCTCACTCGTGTGGATGGCCCAGGTATCCGCGAAACGCACGGGCCCATAATGTATTGAGGAGACGTCAAAATTACCTATCACAAAACAACCTAGTTTTGCAAGGGCGGTCACCTGGGTTTTTTGCCCCAGGCTCGGCTGCTATCTTGGGAAACTAGACATAAGGCTTTAAACCCCATTCTCCTACCCAACGGGAGCCAATGCAAGCTTCTGATAGTGGCTGATACTGAGTGGAATTTAGGGAGATCCATCACCAGCCTTGCGGCGGCGTTCTGCACCAATTGGAGTCGATGAAAAAGTCCCTTGTTAATCCCCAGGTAAAGAGCATTGCAGTAGTCTCAGGGGCGTAACACAGGCCCCCGCAGCCCCCGCGGTGCGGGGGGGCCCCGCGGCTCCAGGGGCCCCCTCAGCGGGAGCCATCAAGCACTACAAATCGTCAGGTATTTGCTAATGAAAAATGGTTACGTGCATGGCAGCAGGGGCGTAACACAGGCCCCCGCAGCCCCCGTGGGGCGGGGGGGCCCCGCGGCTCCAGGGGCCCCCTCAGCGGGAGCCATCAAGCACTACAAATCGTCAGGTATTTGCTAATGAAAAATGGTTACGTGCATGGCAGTCGTTCGTTGCACCAGCACCTGGTCCTCGCAGTGGCCTCTTCATATTGGTGCGCGGCGCGCGCGGATGTCTCCGCGGCTGCGCAGTATTCTCCCTTAGGGTGGGGCTGGTCTGGTGACCAATATCATGCGCTTCGCGCAAGCGTGACTGCTGAGGCGAGGCATCACAGAGGCCAAAGTGAGATGACTGAAAGGGACCATGCGGCCGCAGCCCGCAGGCCATAATTGAATTATTTCTGCCCGCAGGTGAGTCTGTCCATGCATCCACGAAGCAAGGGGTCCATGTTAGAGGGTAGGCTGGAATGGGATGCATGGTGGGGCGGGCGGGCGGCCGGGTTTAAAAGTGAAACGTCATATAGGCCTCGGTTCTGCCAAGTGGAGACGGAGACTGTAAAGATTGCTCCAGTGCGAGTTTTTATTCATGAGGAATCGGATTCAAAACTGCCAAAGTTTCAGATTGCTGTGTGTGACATTTTCATAATATCTTTGTAAATATGATTGAAATTTCAACGACTATGCGTGACACTTTGTTACGAGCAAAATTAAGCAATGAAGACAAGGGAAATAGATAAATATCAGAAATTACACAAAGAAACTCTGTCTCTTAGATGATCGTGTAACTGCTGTAAAGCACCAGAAATGCAAGGGCGCTAACCTGCACATGCCAGGTCATGAGGTCAAACACAAGTGTTAGTCTTACTATATTTAAACTCAGCCAGCACCGGGAGGCAGCAGCAAATCCCGGGGCCCGGCTGCGGGCATCAATTTTAAATAATTAAATACTTCCTGCTGCCGCTTGCGCTGACCAGATCCTCCTCAAGCAGCATCACGAAAGTCAGTGACCGTCTACCAACATAACACCAGACCTGTGAGAGCCCAGGAGCCAGAGCCTTCATTAGAGAATGGAAGTAGCTAGAAAGTTTTGTGTGATTGACTACCCGCCATTCGTTCATCATGTTTCACCAGCGGTAGAATGTGAAGCCGCCAAAAGGTCACTGACAGTGGGGTTGGCGCCAGTTCCTTGCTTACCTCCGGCCTCTTCAGGAATCGCGTTGCCCTTTAATTATCCCGATTCGCCCCTGCACTGCCACTCTCTGGTACATTGGCAACTGCTGGAGGTAGCTATCCATGGGTACTTCGCCAGAGTGACAGGGAGTGGGTTCAAGTGCCTAGCTCCCCAGAAAGTGACTGACACTGTGACACAGTGCCGTAGGCGGTGGTGTGCTGCTCTGGGGGCCAATAGGGGCACAAATTCCGTCATGTGCCTGTCCTGTTCAGAGTTGCCCTGCCGCAGGAACCAGCTGTGCAAGCCCCGCTTCAGCTGCCCCAGCCCTCATCATTAGCTGCTGTAAAGGCAGCTTTGACGTTTGCAGTCATTTCCCTGCTTTACCCTCAGCGTACAGGTGGTCAGACCATTAGTAAAGATGGTGATTAATGCATTTCAATGCGATGATGCGGACCACCACATTAAAACGCGTTACTCTAACGCCTGATGCGTGGTGCTTGGCAGGACTGATGATTGTCACAATCATCATGATTAAAAAATTTGATTTAATGCAGCCACGCAACGGTGCAAAGCCGCAACCACAATCAAAGGTGAGAGCATAATATGGGCATCCAGTCTAGAAGTAATGGGCGTCCGTGTAGTCACCAAAGAAACATACCTTACAGCATACATAGATAGGGGCCTGTGCATTGTGACAATTTCTCATGTTTTACCTGATTCACCGAAGCGATAGGTTTACACGATGTAGCTCTACATCTTCCCTTACTGTTCTGGAAAAGGCCTTTCTCTATGATTGTTGCATTTTCGCGCTCAGAAAAAACAGAACGTGTAGGGCTGGGATATGTTCAAAGCCTCGTACAACCTTGAAAGTTGGGAATTTTATGTGCACTTTCTTACACTTCTGAGACCACTTGTGCCTAATACATGCCTTTGGTGCCTTGGTGGGCTCTGCGATTGGAATCGCAATTGAAATGTCGCACATCAGCAATCTTAAAAACTTGGCTGCAATGCCACAGGTACGTAGGTACATTGTTTCAAGCGCTTGTTGGCAAATGCAGCCGGCTTTCTGGCAGCCGTGCTTCGTTTGTATCTTGGGGGTAATAATTTAAAACAGGTGGGTCTCTTCTGACAGTCATACTAGCTGTTGGTTTTGCCGTGAGATTACTTACTGCACAGCTCTTGCCTCAGCCTGAGGCTACTGCAGTTTGGTGCCTGTCCGTGCACGAGTCAGTGTCACACTTAGGCAGCTAAGATGGATTTGTGTGTTGTAACTATTCACGTGGAGTCCTGGTGCTCCCCTGATGGATTACTGGCACGGAGGGGGCCCAGTGTGGGCAAAGGTTGGCAATCTTAGGGGCGCCTCTGCAGCAGGCAGCAAACTTGTATTTCATAAAAGCACATGGGAATGTACAGGTTAAGTATCAGGAGGTGTTTTAAATATTCCTTTTACCCCCACATACAACATGGGGGTTTTCATACTGATCATGATGTGTACCACAAGCCATTTCATGTGCTTAAACCGTGTCCCCAGCAGCCCTGTGTTATAAAACACTCCTAATAACTTGACAAAACACACTTCCAACCCATAGGTTGCCAAAAACCTTTGATTTCTGTTTCCCGGCATGAGGTTTCGGTATGTGTTTTTTAACGATGCTTGGCCCCGGAAGTTAGTTTGTATCAAGGTGGTACTACGTTGCCAGCACTGCGCCCTGTGTATTGCGGTGCAGTCTCTATGCCCTGCAGGTGTGCGTCTTCAAGGATGGCATGGCTTGGAAATGGCCCATTGGCCTCTGTGGAAGGGAAAGACAACACGCACAGTACATGACCATCTACTATACAATGAGAGGCCATACTGTTCCATTCCATGACTGAGTGCCCTTCCATTTCTGGTGCTTTGCACCATTTCTGGTGTTTTACGATCTTCAAGATTCTTCTTGCTCAAATGGGTGTAATTTTTGATATTTATATGTTTTGATTGTCTTCGTTTCATAATTTTGCTCGCAAGAAAGAGTCACTCATAGTCGTTTAAATGTCACTCATAATTACTCTGAAATTATGAAAATGCCACACATGGCAATCTGAAACCTTGGCAGCTATGCCCGCAGCAGCCCCCGTGTTCCAGCCTCCTGGGGCCCCATCAGTGCTGTAGCGCACACAGGCAGCACTACACTCTCTCGCTGGCATTGGTTGCACCAGTGAGTTGCCTCATAACAGTCCAGCCTCATAAATTAAATGGTGCTTGCCACGTGCGGTGGGTGCAGGTGACCTGAGCTTCCAGGCCCAGCAGCAAGGGGGTTGAAAGCAACTGCCTTGAGGCCAGAGACCATTTGCAGATTTACATACCTTTGTAAACTGGTTACAGAGGCTATCTGGCACATGCATCATCCCAGACTTTTGCGATTCCTTAATTGCGATTTTTAAGGAATCGCAATTAAGGAATTGCAAAAGCCAATGCATGTAGGAATCGCTATAAAAATAGCGATTCCTACAAATTCCTTAATTGCGACTCGCAAATTGCGAGTCACAATTAAGGAATGCCGTCCCATTCATTCCTATGGGCCTCCAGGCCCATAGGAATGAATTGGAGATTGCATGAGCCATTTGCGAGTACCAGTAGGTACTCGCAAATTGCTCATGCAATTTAAAGGTTGCAAGGGTGTCAAAATGACACCCTATTGCACACCTGAAATTGATCAGTGCACATATGTTGCACACACACATGCTCTAAGGGAATGTGTGTGCGCAACATGAATCTTTGAAAAATGCACAAAAGTGCATTTTTCAAAGTTTCTGCAAATTACCATGAAGTTCAACTTCATGGTAATTTGCTCCCGCTATTAGCGAAATCGCTAATTTTTTTTCCTTAATGCATTGCATTTAAGGAATCTCAATTTATGATTCCTTAAATGCAATTGCAATTTAAGGAATCGCAATTTAGGGATTCCTTAAATTGCGATTTTTGCATTTGGGATGATGCATCCCAAATGCAAAAATACCGGTCGCAAAGGGCAGATTCTGAGCATCTGCCCGTTTGCGACCGGTATTTGCTTTGATGCATGTGCCCATTAGTTTGTTTCTGGTTCCAGTACCCCCTGGGCCCCCACTCTGCCAATTCCTTACATTTGAAATTTACATTTACTGCTGTAGTGTGAGAATGCATTCCATGAAAAGAAATATAAAGTAAGGTTGCCAAAAGAAAAATGCCAGAAATGTGTTGTTTAAAGAGCCTGGAAAGACCTCATCTTGACACTAAATAGGGTTATAAATAAAGTATGTATTGATTCGTTATGTGACTTTTCTGTCTTTGTTCACTTTAATTATCAGTCATGTATCATTCAGGCAGCCCTAGAACACAATTAAAAGTGCTTTCTATTTATATTTGTTGTTCAAAGTATGCACAGATAAGTGCTGAAAGCTTTAGGTGACTGCTTATTTTTTCCCCGTCTGGGACATCAAAATAATGAGCTGTCGACCCTAATCATAAGACTGGCTGTTTGTTGCAGGATCAGCACATGATTTATTTCCTCCACCCTCGATCCCTGATTAACGCCATAATAGCAATAGTTTAACTTATATCTGAAAACCCTACGCCGCCATCAATAACATGCTGAGTTACTTAAAGTGTCTGGGAATGCACCCTGCATCAGACAACTCACTCCTAATTCTCGCCCTTCACTTTTACGCTCACCCTGCACTTACAGCAATCACAATGCACTCACGCTGATCACCATGCACTCACACCATTCACCCGCTCACCCTGCACTCACAGTGATAACTCTGCACTCACAATACACTTGCGCTGTTCACCCTGCAGTCACACAAGCACACTACTCACCCTGCACTCATGTCACACTTCACTCACCTGTCCCCCTAACTGCTCAGTCTGCAATCTCATTTAAAAAAGCCCATCACTAACCATGAGTTCTTTCATCCCACTCTGCACTTACATCCGCACCCAAATTCATATGGTCAACTCACTCACCCTGTCGTCACTCCTCTTACCCTACTCTCACACTGTTGCGTCGCTCACTGTGAACTCACATGGGCACTCCTGTCACCCACACAGCGCAGAGTTAATGAGCCTGCTACAAAGAATGTGTACCATGCAGATCACAGAACTGAGTGTGAGTAAACTATGAGTAGTGCTATAAAAAAATTAAATGTTTTTCAGAAAGGTGCTAAAGAGAGATGATGTGCATTGTTGGTGAGTGGTAGTGAGGGAATTCATGGAAAAGGAGGAGGAAGGGCGTGCCAAAAAAGTCTGTCAGATGCCATCCAGAGACTTTTTGAGGCATGGGCAAAGTGGGCTCCGGCCCAGGGCCCCAGATTTTCAGGGGCCCCCTGATAAAACCAGCTCTGTTCTGTAGAGCCTTGCCCTGATGGCATTAAATGATTCTTGAACAGATTGTTTTAAATACATCTTTCCGTCACTTTTTTTCAATATTGGTGATGTGTGTCTATTACAGACATTTTGTAGAGGAATGTTTTGTTTCATGCAAAATCCCTAACATTTTCTTTTGGGTCAAATCAGGACCTCACACATATGAGAAATGGGAGAGCATCACAGACATTATTTGCAATAATATGCTGCTGTGTTACAATATTGAAAACACGCATCGCTATCCATGATTATTACATGTAAACATATTAAGAATTTGGACTAGTGTGTTTGTGCACAGTCTGTGACTCACCCAAAGAGGGCATGAAAGAGCTAAAATAGGATCATAAATTCAAAACTGTTCTTACAGGGGTCCCCAAAATATGTTTGGCGGTTGGCCCCTAATATCCTTAAGATGTTCCTGGTGTCATCTGCGAATATGAGGGCCCTAATTACCACATGGGCTGGCACGTCTAGGTCCATGGAAAAGATATTTTGTGCATAATGTTCAGCAAAAAAAAAGCAAAGGTGCAGAATGTTTAAACTCTGCATAAGTGTTTCTGTGGTGGTGCACAAACAAAAGGGGAAGTAATTTGACTAGATAGGTTTGATTTATGTATGCTGCTGCTTGCTGTACTTGTTATTGTTTTACAAGTCACTTTGAAATATTTGCACCTTCATACACAAGCACAGACCAAAAGGTCATTGGTTGACTAAAGTGGTTTGATTTTTGTTTATTGCTGCCTGCTGTACTTGTTACTGTTTTGCTAGTTACTTTGAAATATTTGACACTTCAAAAAGGAAATTGTTAGTTTAAACCAGTTTGATTATTGTATGGTGCTGTAGTTGTTATTGTTTACCAGTTGCTTTGAAATATATGCGCCTTTATGCACACACTAAACGGGGGAATTGCTTGACTAACCTGGCCTCATTTTTGCATACTGCTGGACTTGTTGTTATCATGCGCTTTGAATGTATTTTCATTATGATGAAAGAAAGAAAGTTAATTGTTTTACTAAACATGCTTGATTTTTGTTTATTGCTGGACTGGTGATTGCTTTATTGTGCACTTTGAAAGTATTTGCACTTTTCTTTTGCTTTACCAACTACAGTTTGTATAGATTGTCATTAGGTACTTGCTGATATGGTTTGATTTTATTCTACATGCAGTGTTATTTATGGTGTTGCTCGCACATGTCTGTAATATGTGTGCCTTAAATCTTGTGTCAATTCTAATTCAGACCCTTCATAGTTTTTCTACAGCCTTAGGCAGTTCCTGAGACAATAGGACCGCTCTTTGGCATTGTTCTGATTGCTGCCGTTCCTGAGACAATAGGATCGCTCCTTGGCATTGTTCTGATTGCTTCCGTTCCTAAGACAATAGGATCGCTCCTTGGCATTGTTCTGATTGCTGCTGTTCCTGAGACAATAGTACTGCTCCTTGGCATTGTTCTGATTGCTGCAGTTTCTGAGACAATAGGACCGCTCATTGGCATTGTTCAAACTGCTTCCGTTGCTGAGACAATAGGATCGCTCCTTGCATTGTTCTGATTGCTGCCGTTCCTGAGAGAATAGGATCGCTCTTTGGCATTGTTCAAATTGATACCGTTTCTGAGACAATAGGATCACTCCTTGGCATTGTTCTGATTGCTGCCTCAATTAAATAATCTCCTTCTGACATTATTGTTACAAATGGGGTACCTTATATGTTAAGAGGGTTTCCCACTTTCTAATTAGAACCTTGAGAAAGACTATATAGAGGCATTTCATTTAAATGTTGGAGGTTTCAAATCAAAATATGGCAGATTTTTGGGCGGTGGGGCAAAGTGGTAGGAGGTGAGCCGGGCCGCCGGGTGGGGGCCCCCTCCCTGTGTTTTGCAGGGGGGCCCCCTCAAGTTTCGTTACGCCACTGAGTAGTCTAACATATACACCACAAGGGCCAGCACCGCCTGTTTGCGAGAGGAAAGGGACAAAAAATGGAAAATCTTCCTGAGAGTCCGTATCATCCCAAAGCAGGTAGAGACTGTCCTATTTATTTGAGAGCCCAGGGAGAGCGTGGAGTCCGCAATGATGCCTAAATTATTGGCAATAGGACAAGGGCTGGGGCAGGATCCAAGCGAATCAGGCCACCAGGCCTCTGACCAGATATCAATCTTGCCTCCGAAAATTAGGACCTCCATTTTATCCCCATTGAGTCTTAAATAGTTCTCAACCATCCATGCAGCCACCACCCGCATGCAGTTTTTAAAATTAAGTGCTGAAGCAGAGACACTCTCAGTGATGGAAATCAAAATCTGAGTGTCATCGGCATAAGAAAGCACTTCTAGGCCAAAACACCTCACCAAAGTAGCGAGCGGGGCTACATAGATATTGAAAAGGGTGGGACTCAATGAGGATCCCTGAGGGACTCCACAAGACAATTGTTTAGGGGCAGAGAGAAATTGGCCCATCTTAACTCTTTGTGATCGGTTCAAAAGAAACGAGGAGAGCAAATTAAGTGCAGAATCCTCTATCCCAATTTCCCGAAGCCTTCCCAACAGTCTACAAGGAGAGATGGTATCAAAAGCTGCCGTCAGATCCAGGAGGATCAGTAGGGTGGAATGACCAGCGTCAACCTGTTGTCGGATGTTATTAAAGACAACGGTTAAGGCCGTCTCCATACTGTGTTCACTCCTGAAACCATGCTGTGAGCCATCTAGCAGTTGATGTTCCTTCAGGTAAGAACTAAGATGGCAGTTGAGATGTTTTTCCAAGATCTTAGCTGGAACGAGCAGTAGGGAAATGGGCCGAAAGTTTTTTAATTCTGTCGGATCAAGAGAGGCCTTTTTAAGCAGAGGTTTTACCACCGCCGTTTTCCACATAGCGGGAAGTTGGCCAGAAGAAATAACAGTATTAATGATGGTGGTCAAGGAAGGTACAATGGCCTCACTTCCTAATTTTAAAATCTTAAGAGGACAAGATTCAAGGGGGGAGCCAGATCTAATCCCACTTAACCACAGCTCAGTCTCCTCTTGAGAAATGGGGGGAAAGGAGCGCAAACGACAATCCTTCAGTGGTACTACCCGAAAATCAGATAGGAGATTGGTTTCAGCTCCCACAGAGTTGACTTCTACAAAGAGGAGTAAATGTCCTTAATTTTGGCAAGGAGATAATCTGCCATTTTATCACAAAGGTCCTGGGAGACCTCGGTTATAGCAGTAATTGAGGGGGCTAAGAGGGATTTGATCATAGTGAAAAGTTACCTGGGGGATCTAAAAGATTGCATCATCCTGGTATAGTAGAAGACCTTTTCCTTATTAATGGCTTCCTTATATTCCTTTAACCTAAGTTTGTGCAGATCCCTTTCAGCTATAGTCGGGTCCAGGCGCCATTTTCTTTCCTGCTGTCGGCAGACCTGTCTAAGCTTTCTCAACCCCTCAGAAAACCATGGGGCTGAAGGGCGCTTTCTTGCCACATAGTGCTTCTTAAGGGGGGCAAGGGAGTCCAAGGCTAACATTAGCCAGTTGGTAAAGTCGTCGTAGATGGCATTGACATCCGCATAAGGGGGGCAACTGTAATTGCTAAGTTTGACAAGCAGATCCTCCTTACTAATCAATCTAAGATTTCTTTTCAGCTCCACCCTATTCTTAAAATTGGGGTCCTGGTGGGAACCTACAATCTCAAGGGTAAAGGGAATAGCAAAATGATCAGACCAAGAGTGGGGAATAGAATCCAAGACCCTTATCCTAGGTTCATTAGAAAAAATCCCGTCCAGGGTATGTCCCGCTATGTGCGTAGGACGCTTCACCAGCTGAGGGAAACCACAGGAATCCATGACTTCCAACAAGGCCTGCGTTTCGGGACAAAGAATTTTCTCCAGGTGGAAGTTAAAATCACCCCGAAACGTGACCTTTGAGCTAGCTAGATAAGGCTCTATTCGGCTACTGAAACTCTGAGCAAACGGAGCTCTAGGTCCAGGAGGCCGGTATGTAACCACACCTATAAAACTTGCAGTAGGAAGAACCTTCAAAGAGAAATATAAGGCCTGATAGGAATCTGAGGGAGAGGTGAGGACTTTGGTGGAACAGGAGTAGATGTCTTTATACATTACCCCTAAACCCCCGCCCACCTTCCCTTCTCTATCAAGTCTATCAAATTAATACCCACAAGGGATAGCCTCAACTAAATCGGGACCAGAGCAGTCTCTGGCCCAAGTTTCTGTGATGAAGACCCAATCGGGTTTTCGAAGGGACACTAAGTCATTAAATTCAATAGCGTGTTTAATAAGGGATCTGGCATTGAGAAGATATCCCAAGAAAGACTGTGTCAGAGGCAGGGGTTTAGGCTCACGATTATCCTCAGCGGGATCGAGAGCGGTACCCAGTAAAAAAGACGCCTCACAGTGAACACATTTAAACATCAGACCGCCCTCCAAATTCTCTAGGTCCATAGGACTACAATGGCCCTGCTCTTGAAATCGACACTCCAGGAGCTGCTCCCTCGAATAGGCACGAAATTTGTCGCATCCGGCCCAGCATCGTGGTTTTAAATAGCTGGGACCGGAAAAAGACTAGAGCGCCGCCCGAGTCCCTGGATAGGAAATACAGAGGAGGAGCCAGAAAGACTACCCATTTCCCTCCACATCAATCGGCAAGCCGTGGTGGACCGGGGAAGGAGCAAAAAGGACCCTCTAATCCCCCCAAGTGACAAGGTAAGGAATTAGGATCCCCAAAAAGTAAGACAGAAAAAAAGCAGCAAAGTAGTATATTTCCTTTCCGTTATTTTAATAATATTCAAATCGCCAACATGCAACACATCCAAATAAGATACAGAATTCAATGTAAAAATAGTTAAAATGCTGTCAGGTTAAAAATCAGGAAATGAGCAGCGCAGCAGCGTGGCACCTCGTACTCGGGTGATCCACTATCCGTCTTCATCAGGATAGAATAGTAAAATAGCTGCTACCTGCGTTATTGCAAGCACCATTAAATCATTTAATCCCAGAAATTTGAAGACAGCGAAGTTCAGCAGGCTCCTCATCTGTGGGGAAAGGTTCCCTTTAATGCAAGTGTACAGTCAAGCAAACCTAGGGTAAATTCAGAAAAGCGTCTTGTGAATTAACTGCAAGGTAGGGTCCGCTCAAAGCTACAGATCGAATTAGTCAAAACCAAGGTATTGGAGCCACTTGTAAACGAATCACTCAATCAGCTCTCCTCAGCTACAATGTAGCAATGATTCTTACTTGGACCCTGGTTTGATGTTGAGCCACAAGTCCCTTCTCTGAATTTACTTTCCAGTTTGCTTGAGAGAAGAGTTTATATTAAATGGAACCTTTCCCCATAGATGAGTAGCCTACTGGCCTTCGCTGTTTTCAGATTTCTGGAATCAAAAATGAGGACCTGCATAAATGGACTTTTTTCACGTTTGATTGTAGTGTTTTGTGTGATGTTACCTTTTTACAATCTTCCTTCTGGTGGTTCTACATTCACCCCGTTCTTGTTTGGGGAGGGTGTTATAGTTATATTGCCTCAGGATATGTTAATTGGGTTAACATATCCTCATCATCTGTGAGGACCAATTGTTGCATGCATTATTCTATACCCAGGTTCTACGTATTTATGGGTTACCCGATTGGTATATAATGACTTTCAGAAAGGTGGCATTTTCTTCTCCTAACCAATTGGTGCCTGCATCTTGTTGTGTGATGGCAAGCACAATCCAATAAACAAATTATAACAAACAGGTGTTCCATAAAGAAACTTCCCTTTTCTTATCTAAGCATAAGTCAGATATAGAGTCATCTATCAAGGGTCTCTAATTCGGGAGCATAGAAGAAGGTATCAGCATGATCAGACTTCAGTAAACGTCTTGGAAATAGGAAATAGGTAGGGACTCAAAAAATCCTTATCTCCTTTCTCATCACCAGGGACCAATCAGACCATTACTTTAGTGTATTTGCAACATAGCTCAAATTTCCTAACACATCGAGGGGAGAGTGCGGTTCGCAACCTTGAACATCTTGCCATCTTGGTACATGATGAACAGAAAGCCTCGTTTGGCCATTGTTTCACCATGTTCACGGCCAAGATTTCCTCTCTATCAGTAGTCTAATAAAGACATTAAGCCTTTCTCTAACTAAGAAAAAAATAAACCTGCAAGAAAAGAAAAACATGCTGGCAATGCAAAATGCAGAGGCCTGTAGTCAGACTAACTTTAGCTAAGCATTTAATGTGCACTTCGAATACATGGTCATACATGCACACTTTTAACTTGAAAAATAAATGTAAAACGTGAGTAAAAGAGTACATGTTTACATATACAAATATAACTTGAAGTGTACAGCATGATTAAAGAACACATGCTTTCATGTTTAAACTGAACATTAGTGAACACGTGTATAAATCTCTAGTCTACAGTGAATACATTTCATTTATACGTTTTAATGCTTCACATATGTTAATGAAGTTAAGGCATACAGTGAATATAAAGCCAAATGCACGTATATAATTGATTTCTGTGATGTCTAATGGTGGAGTCTAAATTCCTCTGCTCTAATTCCCCCTCTGATGGCGATGTTAGCCATCACAATCAACATATTAATCTTATCAGATGAGACCGGATCAAAATCATGAGGTTTTCAAAAATGTTTGTCTAGAGTATTCCAAGTATTTCAGTTCATCATAAAATCTACACTGACTCTCCTTTAGTTCCATATCTTTTAATGTCCTTCTTATGCTCCCCTTTCCTGTACCTCTCTTTAAGCTTGTATATACTGGTACCCCTTAAACATTACAAACAGACAAATTGCACAAAGGGCAATTATCACAAGGGGTCTCAAAATGAAACCCACTATTCTACTCCCAAGGTCTCCAAACAATTTGCAGACTGTCATCCATTTCCAATTCTCTCTGAAGCACCTGTAGCTTGTAACTCCTTTAAATTTCCCTTTAAGTCTGTAATATTCTAAATACATTTCTCCACCTCTTTATTCTTATCAGGTATGTAGCAGAGGCATTGCTGAACCTACTACATCTTGCAGACTCTGCCCTCCTTTGTGAGAAGGATGTCCAATGCAAGGCATTTCTGCATTACCATAGACCTTACAGCAATCATTTTAGTGCCCACAGTTAACAATGAATGTGTAATACTAGTAGATAACTTATCAACTATAGAGGGCAACTTCTAATCTTACAATCATCCAAAACTACTCCTACAGAAGGAATCAATGCACCAAATATATCTTCAACTATTTCAGCATCACTACTGCTTCTTTTTGTTCTAACTTGTGATCCCCATACAGGATCATCTAAATGTTTTACATGATAAATCTACGGGAAGACTACTGCCAAATAGCATGTACCATACCAACCTCGGGGTAATGTAAAATATGCGGGAAACCCACAAATATAATAAACTGCAGGAATAACAGGACTCTGACCTCCTATGAACAATGGCCAATTTCCCCCATATTTAAAGATATTATAACAAACACTATTTTTCATAAGTTTAGGGTGAACTACAGAATTACCTCTAAGCACACATAACTTTCTCTTATGCTTCCAGTCTAAAGTTAGTGCAGGCATAATTTCTGATTCCTGCTGTTCTAACTCTTCTTTAGCCCACTGAGTTCTACAATATTGATCCTTTCCTGAGCTCAATCTGGCAGTTATTGCCCTCCTTCTACTACGGAATCTAAGGATTTATTGTCAGCATTGGTTAAGGAACAAGTTAAATTGCTCCTATGAGCATAAGCAGTAACTAATGGTATTATGGGCTTAAAGAAACAATCAGCTGCATCCATCTCTTCGGCATTAGGGTGATGATTCACACGCATAAAAATGGGAACTTCAGAAAGCAGTAAATCATAGTTAAAAAATAATACTGGAAATTACCCTTTCCCTATGAAAGGCTAACTAAAAGATTACATGTAATGCCATATGTAAGAGGAACATGATAATAGGCAATTCCCTCTGCAGCTGATGCAGGTAACTGCGTACAGACGTAGCAGTCCTTTGCCTCAATAGTGTCACTGTATTCAAAAAGCTACTTTAAATTAGCTTTTGAGGAGAACTCTCCTCTTGATTAATCTACATGTAATTTCTTTAAATCAAATATATGTAAACTACTGTCAGTAGGAATTAGGGTTCTAGGGATAGTCCGGGACCTAGGTTCAACTGAACTGATGAGTATAGGTGAATATAGTCCTAACAGCAAAACAATTAGTCCTACAAATACTGCTATCAATACACCTGTTAATATTAGCCTATGTCTGTTATGGTTATAACTTTCCGTTTACTTCACTAAAATCAGACCATTGAGTAGGAAATAGCGGCATGCAGATTTCTTCTGAACGTTTTCATTTGTGCAAGTGATAAAACAAAGCCCATAAATCCCATGATGAGTTTGTTTTAACAAAGTCTTAATGTGTTTTTTCTAACCCTATTCTGTCTTCTTCTAAATGACACTATCACGCTCCTTTTGCAGCCTCGGGTCTAAGAAAATGTTTAAATTCTTTTTACCAAAGTTCATTTAATTGTCTCTGATAAAAGCACCAATCAAAGTTCAGTTTAGAGATCATGCCAGTGGCAAACTGTGCCAGTCTGTTCAATGGCAAGGCAAAGTCAAGCACAGTTCAGCCACAACCTTTAGTTCATGGAGGTTCAACTGGAATTGCGCTGTTATCCTTCAAATCCCCAAATCCCCTCTCACTTTCATTTGCTGCAAAGTATGTCCATTCAGGTGATAAGTGCCTCCAACAGGATACACCAACTCTTTTTGATCTTCTGAGTGCAGATCATTTATCTTCACTGTCACTATCCTCTGAGATCGTGCGTGATATTCGTTCTGTAGGCAAACTTGGCCTCTCTCCCCCCTGCCTTCTCGCCCGACTGTTCCCCGCTCCCACTCTGCTTGCCACAGCACAAGGCCCTTTGTCAGGCTCTAAATCTGGCTCAATCAGTGCCACAAGCCAAGACTCTCCTATAATAAACTCAACTGTCAACTCATCCAGACTACCCTCAGGCCAAGGATGTGCTGTTCTCGCTGATTTTCTGTAAGTTTTTCAAACTCCTCTCACTGCCTTTCAGTTGCAACTTGCACTTCTGGGCAAGGTACCTTCACATCATCAAGAGTATGCTCCACTTCCAGAGTGTGGGCAGCGTGTATCCAGCTGGGGAGGCCTCCACACTTAATCGCAGTGTTCTTGACAAGGATGACTTCGAATGGACCACGCCATTGAGGTTCCAGACACTTTTTCTAAACGTGTTACTTCACCAAAACCCATGCGCAGGGACTGAGGTCATGGCACTGCTCCTGATGCAGCGGATGGTAGCAGCTCCAACATGGTAATGCACAGAATGCACCACATCAGCTAGTCCGTTGCAGTAATCAACGTTCATGTTGTCTGTAATATTCACAAGCCCATTGCAGGTACTGCTGGCAGTCTCATTGCTTGATCCATGATGATTTCATGAGAGGACAGTCCTGTCCTCTGATCAGGAATGCTACAAAGACTCATTAACAAAAGGGGCAAAGCATCAGGCCACTTCAGAGACATAGAAACACCTACTTTGGCAATCTGGATTCCAACGTTCCATTCACTTGCTCGACTATGCCTAAAGCTTCATGCCTGTAACAGCAATGTACTCTTTGTTCCACTTGTACTGCTACACACAACATTTTCAGGACCTGATTATGGAAATGAGTTCCTCGATCTGACTCCAGCATAGTTGAGAAACGGAACCTGAGTATAAATTCCCACAACAACAACTCAACTACTGTGTAGCTATCATTTCTCCTGGCCGAGTAAGCTTCAAACCAACCGAGAAGATACACATAATCACCAGAACATATCTCAGCCTGTTACACACAGGCACCTCGATGAAGTCTTGCTGCATCCTGTTGAATGGCCCTCCTGAACTCCCCATGTGGCTAAGTGTCACCATAGTTCATTCCCCTACATCATATGCTGACACACAACACATCTGTGACACAATCCTTCAGCCATCAATCTGAATTGGGGGATTAAACCAGTTCTGTTGAAACAATCTGACAATTGCATCCCTCTCAACATGCCCAGGACTGGGAAAATGTCTGTCCATCGGTGAAAGCAAGCAATCTGGAAATACTCTTTTGACACAGCCTTCTCCGACCTAGCTCTCCTGTTCTGCCTCTGGCTCTTCCTTCTGCAATCTTTTCATTTCTTCCAGTTGTTAACAAAAGGTTGTAACTGGTCTCACCTTCAGATTCACTTACATACTCGCTATTAGATGATCGGGCTCCATAAGCACAATATCAGGCAGCCTCATCAGCATATCAGTTGCCAACTGCCACATAGTCATTTCCGCTTCTATGGGCTGAACGCTTATTGGCGGCAATTTTGATAGGCAGTTGCAATGCCTCTAACAATCTCATGACATGCGCCATTTCTGATTGGGGATCCTGACCTTGTCATGAATCGCCTCTGTGACCATAACAGTCTAAAATCATTACCACACCAAAGCCATACTGACTGTCAGTGAAAATTGTCACTTTCAGCTGTTCAGAAATACAGCAAGCTCTAGAAGGAGCGATCAATTCAGCCAAATGCACAGACGTCACCCCTTGAAGCCAGGAGACTTCCACTACCCCAGCTACTGTAGAGACTGCATAGGCAGCTTTTAGGGTTCCTCCATCATCTCTCAGAAGGAACCTAACAGCACACAATATGGAATCAGACTCAGTAAGTGGCTCATCTTGTATATCTGGTCTTGGATTGATGCATAGTTCAGTGACATTGAGACATTCATGCTCTACTTCTTCATCATCACTTTCATTATCAGGAAAAGGTAATAGTCTAGCACAGGGGTACTCACAAACTTTCTGTCGGGGGCCATAATTACAGTGTGGTTTGTGGCCGAGGGCTGCACTTGTAGGGGTGGGGTCAGTGGGGGGACGGGGCTAGAGTAAAACAAATCAATCCCACTTCAATACATTCGGACACTGCTGTATTTCAATAGCAGATGTAATCTCAAAGAGCACATTTGGATAATGCATTTTTATTTGCAGACAATAGCAATCTTAAGAGGCATTGAATAGCTTCATACACTCTTTGACCCCAATTCCATCACAGTTTCTCTTGCTAAGTCAGTCAGTTTCCTCTCTTTCTATCAGTCAGTCTCTCTCTCTGTCAGTCAGTCTCTCTCTCTCTCTCTCTGTCAGTCAGTCTCTCAGTCAGCCAGCCTCTCTCTGTCAGTCAGTCTCTCTCTTTGTCAGTCAGTCTTTCTCTCTGTCAGTCAGTCTCTCGCTCTCTGCCAGTCAGTCTCTCTCTCAGTCAGTCTCTATCAGTCAGTCAGTCTCTCTCTGTCAGTCAGTCAGTCTCTCTCTCAGTCAGTCGGTCACTCTCTCTTTCAGTCAGTCTCAGTCAGTCAGTTTCTCTCTGTCAGTCTCTCTCTCAGTCAGTCTCACTCTCTGTCAGTCATTCTCTCGCTCTGTCAGTCAGTCAGTCAGCCTCTCTTTCTCTCTGTCAGTCTCTCTGTCAGTATCTCTCTCAGTCAGTCTCTCTCTCAGTCAGTCTCTCTCTGTTAGTCTCTCTCTGTCAGTCAGTCTCTCAGTCAGTCAACCAGTCTCTCTCTGTCAGTCAGTCTCTCTCTCTCTCTCTCTGTCAGTCAGTCTCTCTCTGTCAGTCAGTTTCTCTCAGTCAGTCAGTCTCTCTGTCAGTCAGTCTCGCTCTCAGTCAGTCAGTCAGTCGCTCTCTGTCAGTCAGTCTCTCTCAGTCAGTCAGTCTCTGTCAGTCAGTCTCTCTCTTTCAGTCAGTCAGTCTCTATCTCTCTCCCTGTCAGTCTCTCTCTGAGCCAGTCTCTCTCTCAGTCAGTCATTCTCTCTCTCAGTCAGTCTCTCTCTGTTAGTCAGTCTCTCAATCTCAATCAGTCGGTCTTTCTCTCTTTCCGTCAGTCTCTGTCAGTCAGTCAGTCTCTCTCTCTCTCTCTGTCAGTCAGTCTCTCTTTCTCTTTGTCAGTATCTCTCAGTCAGTCTCTCTCTCAGTCTGTCAGTCTCTCTCAGTCAGAGTCAGTCAGTCAGTCTCTTTCTGTCATTCAGTCAGTCAGTCTCTGTCAGTTAGTCTCTCTCTGTCAGTCAGTCTCTCTCTGTCAGTCAGTTTCTCTCAGTCAGTCAGTCTCTCTGTCAGTCAATCAGTCTCGCTCTCAGTCAGTCAGTCGCTCTCTGTCAGTCAGTCTCTCTCAGTCAGTCAGTCTCTGTCAGTTAGTCTCTCTCTTTCAGTCAGTCAGTCTCTATCTCTCTCCCTGTCAGTCTCTCTCTGAGCCAGTCTCCCTCTCAGTCAGTCTCTCTCTCTGTCAGTCAGTCTCTCTGTCAGTCAGTCAGTCTCTCTCTCAGTCAGTCAGTCCCTCTCTCAGTCAGTCAGTCTCTTTCTCAGTCATTCTCTCTCTCAGTCCGTCTTAGTCATTTAGTCTCTCTCTCTGTCATTCAGTCAGTCAGTCTCTGTCAGTCTCTCTCTCTGTCAGTCATTCTCTCTCTCAGTCAGTCTCTCTCTGTTAGTCAGTCTCTCTCTCTCAATCAGTCGGTCTTTCTCTCTTTCTGTCAGTCTCTGTCAGTCAGTCAGTCTCTCTCTCTCTCTGTCAGTCAGTCTCTCTTTCTCTTTGTCAGTGTCTCTCAGTCAGTCTCTCTCTCAGTCTGTCAGTCTCTCTCAGTCAGAGTCAGTCAGTCAGTCTCTTTCTGTCATTCAGTCAGTCAATCTCTGTCAGTTAGTCTCTCTCTGTCAGTCAGTCTCTCTCTCGGTCAGTCAGTCAGTCTCTCTCTTACTGTCAGTCAGTCTCTCTCTCTGTCAGTCTGTCTCAGCCAGTTTCTCTCAGTAAGTCAGTCTCCCTCTCAGTCAGTCAGTCTCTGTCAGTCAGTCTCTCTTAGTCAATCCCTCTCACTCAGTCAGTCTCTCTCTGTCAGTCAGTCTCCCTCTCCCAGTCGGTCTCACTCAGGCAGTCAGACTCTCTCTCTCTTAGTCAGTCAGTCTCTCTCGCTCTGTCATTCTCTCTCTCTCTCTCTGTCAGCCTCTCTCTCCCTCTCTGTCAGCCTCTCTCTCTCTCAGTCAGTCAGTCTCTCAGTCTCTCTACACTCTTTTCACTCTCTTTCACCACTCTCCCCACTCTCTCTCTCTCCACTGTCTCTCTCCACTGTCTCTCTCTCTCTCCTCTCTCTCCTCTCTCTCTCTCTCTCTCTCTCTCTGGGGGGCCATGGATACAATACCTGCAAGGTTCACGGGCCACCAAGGAAGGCCTGCCGGGCCGCTGGTGGCCCGCAGGCCGTACTATGAGTACCAGGGGTCTAGCATGATTCCAAGTAAAAAATTGCTTAAGAGTTACATTCTCTCCTGCAAGTATAAACTGTTGATACTTAGCGAATCAATTATTTGTCAAGAGTGTGAGTGCAGGTATGCACCAACAAAGTCTCTACAGAATGGGGAACAAAAACAGTAAAGGGATGACCCATGACAATAATTTCAACACATTTCTATGTTGACACCTACTACGACTACAACTTTAAATTTAGATTAGATTAAATTTAAAAAGCGCAACAATTGCCCAATAAGCATCTTGGCACAAGTGGGAAAACTGCAAGAGTCACCAAAGCAAAATACAGAAAAGGAAGGAAAATAGTAGCAAGGGGAGGAGAAGAGCCAGGATTTCAGCTGTTTTCTAAAAATAATCAGGTTCTGCTGAGACCTGAGATTCAGTGGCAGTTGATTCCACAGTATAGCTGTGGCATGTATAAAGCTTCTATTTGCCCCAAGAAGCCTAATGTATCTTAGGCACCACCATAGTCATAGATGAAGCTAAATGCAAACATCTATTGGGAGAGTACCATCTCATTTTATTCTGTAAGTATTCAGGGCCAGTTCCATGAAGGCGTTATGTGACAAACAAAGCAATTTGAAGGCAGTTCTACTCCTAATCAGCAGCCAATGAAGCTCTGTAAGTCGACTACTGGCAGACTCATTTTATTTGAGATCTTTCAAAAGCTGCACTGACGCACATTACAGCTGGTGGAGCCTTTTTAACAAACCTTGTTGGGCAGATAAATAGATGCCATTACAGTAATCCAAGAGCAAAAGCACCAGGGAGACCACCACTGTAACTTGAAGATCGATGGGAATAAATGGGACATTTTTTAAAAGGTTTTCAAAAGTTAGAAACAGGATGAGGTCAAGTGATTTATTTGGTCTTTGAAAATAAGTTTAGAATCAAAGATTACTTTAAGAATTTTGACCTTAGAGGCAGGCCAAAACTTGAAGGCCACCAGGAAGAATTCCAGAGAGACAGATTTGATCCAGAAAGAAGCACCTTTGTCTTATCGGAATTTATTTTAAAAAAGGACTAGCCATCCAGTAGCCTATGGCAGACATACAGTTATTAAATCTTTTAGCAACCTCCTCAACATTGGAATGAATAGAGAGAACAATTTGTGTGCCATCAGCAAATGAAATTGTGCTAAAACCATAACATCTAATTAGAGCAGCAAGGGATGCCATGTAAATATTAAACAATTGAGGCATCCGCTCAGTGCTGCTGCTACAGGATCAAGAGCAGCAGAAATAATCCTTAGGTCTTTGTGCATTTCCATGCATTTCTGTAAGCACTGAGAGAGCGCAGCCCTCTCTCTTGCTGCAGAAATGTACAAAGGATGTGAAATAATCAGGCAATCTCAGTGCTGGGGCATGACAGAGACTTTCTCTCAGCTCTAGGAAGGCAACCAAGCAATTGTTATTCCATGGTACTGAATACAACACATCCTTGTGTGTCAGTCTCTGTAAAGGGTGGGCCACTAGGGAAACATTGGGTATCCACTTTTGACAGCAACCCACCATTCCCAAAAACATCCTGACTTCTCTCTGGGTGGCTGGTGGATTCATTTGCAGAATTGCTGATATTCTCTCTTGTGACACCTTCTTCCCTCCGTTCTCAATGTGATGTCCAAGATACAGAACCTTTCTTTGACAATACTGCAACTTACTCGGGGACACTTTATGTCCATTCTCAGGTGGTTCAACAGTGCAATGGTGTCTTGTTTACAAGTTTCCTGGGTATCTGATGCTACCAACAGATCATCAATATACTGCACTAAGACAGAGTTACAGGGCATCATTAAGGACTGAAGATTATTTTTAAGGATCTGATTGCGGATTGAGGGACTTTCTGTATATCCTGTGGCACCACTCCAAAACACAGTTCTGGAACCACAAGGTGAAAAGGTACTGGCTGTCCTCATGCAAGGGAAAAGAGTAAAAGGCCTGGCAAAAATCGATTACAGTAAACTGCTCAGCCTCACATCGGATCTGAAATAGAATCATAGCTGGATTCGGCACCACAGTACAACAGGGAACAATTACATTTGAAATATTTCTCAAATCTTGAGCTATACAGTATTTACAGCTAGATTTCTGAAAGATGAGTTACATGGACTCCCATTATCTTTTTCAAAATGCCTTGTTGTATCATTCAGCCAATCACCAGCGTAATCCCAGCAATTGTTTCAGGAATCAAAATGTACTGAGGGGTTTTAAGGCATTCAGTATTCGGTTTAACATTTATGAGACAGGTTCTACTCCTTTTATGAGACCTATGTCCTTTCCTGAGAAGTCTTAGACTTCAGGCTACACCGTATCTCTGGGATACGGTGGCAAATAATCGGTGGTCATCAAAAGGTGCAATCCAGGGTTTGACCCTTGAATCTCCAATGTGAAATCAACATCTTCATTGTGAGTCTAATACCCCACACCGTTCAGTGTGCAATAGATGGTGCAATTTAACTTACACAGCAAGTAATGTCCCAAATGATTGACAGGACTAGACTCGCACACTATGAACTGGTGGCTCTCTTCAAAGGACTCTATTTTAACAGGCACTTCTTGTGTTATAGAATTTGTCATTTGGTTATTTTCAATTCCTACAACTTGGGTAGCCATTTCTACATTGCATACACATCTTGCATAGCACCAACATTCCCTCCATACAGTTGACTCTGACTTTCTCTCTGTGCAGCTTTACAGCTGTGTCAACATCAACTTCTCATTCAATCATTTTTTTCATTTCAATTGATCAGTACAATATTGTGCATACCTTCAAAATCTCATCAATTGACTTAGGGCCAAATGTAGGTGGCTAAATACCGGTCGGTAATGCCAAAATTCGGTAAATTTCAGCGTTACCGACCGGTATTTAGCCATTCCTAATGTAGGTAAGGAATCGGTAAATAAGGAATTGGTAAATACCGATTTCTTATTGCTCTTGCATTTAAGGAATCGGTAATACCGAATCCTTAAATGCAATGTAGGAAGCACATTAAAGAGTGCTTTTGAGCCTTAAGAAATCGGTAATTACCACCAACTTCAAGTTGGTAGTAATTACCGATTTCCTTTAAAAAATCACTTTTTTGATTTTTGTTAAGTGCCATGTGGCACACATTCATGCCCTTAGGGCATGTATGTGCACCACATGTGCACACATGCAAATTTCAGGGGTGCAACAGGGTGCCCTTTTGGCACCCTTGAAAGCGCTCCCACTATTAGCGATTCGGTAATACCGAATCGCTAATAGTGAATATCTTCACATTCATTCCTATGGGCCTCCAAGCCCATAGAAATGAATGGGTAGGTATTCCTTATTACCGAATCTCAATTACCGATTTGATAATAAGGAATATTAAGGATTCGGTATTTTTTACCGAATCTTTACCTACATAGGAAATACAGATTTCTTAATCGCGAATCGGTAAAATTCGCTATTAAGAAAGCGGTATTTCAGATTTACCTACATCTCGCCCTTAGTCGGCAAATAAATTAAATGCCGTTGAATCATCATGCTAACCTCAGGTGTGAATCCTGTCACAAACCAAGACACAAAAGTTACAATAGGCTTGGAGTGAAGATTTTCCATTCCACTGTGCTGTTTAAACACTTGCAACAATCTCTCATAATAAGCATGTTCAGTCTCTTTAGGCTCATGTGTTGTGCTGTCAATCTTAACCCAATCAATCAGCTTTCGCCAGTATCTTGCCTTTCAAAAAGGTAATCACCTGTTCATACTTTTTCTTTACCAAAGGCGATGGGGCATGAGATATTGGATTTCTCTGGCCACTGTATAACACTTTACTTTATGCCCACATATCACTCTGTAACACAGTGTCAAAAAGGATATTCAAATCTTTTCCACAGTACAAGTGAAATCTCCACAAATCGATCAACCTGGGTGTAACACTCCACTGGCTTATCTTTTGCGAATGGTGAAAAATCACTCCTAATCCACATGAACGTAACCTCCACTAGGCACATCTCTCAACGGTAAATTTGAATCATGTCCTCTTCTATCAAAGATAGGGTCAGCTCTCCCTTTGCATTTTTTGGGTCTTTCTTCTTTACCCACCTGCTTTCCCACTTGTCTAATTCACTCTATTTACGGATGCTACCTATTATTTCTTCAATTTGCATTTTCATTCCTGAGGTTCTCATACTGGTTATGTCATTTTCATCAAAACGTATACTGTAACTTTTCTGCAAGGATTTGGTCCTACCTAAATCTACATCATATACTTGAGCTAATTCAGACATCTTATCATGGGCTCGTCCTGCACGTTTAGTGACATGTTTGCCCATATAAGTACACTCTCTTGATAGGTATCTAATCTGGACAAATCAAGCTATCCTAAAATCATCTCATCCAATCCTAATTTTATTTTGCCCTCATCCACTCTGTTGAAATCGATAAATGTACACCCTGATGTATGTATCCAGAAATAAGGGGAAGTAGAGGTAAAAGTTAGGTTCACCCTCCACAAATATATCTATCACAACAACTATCTGAACAAGTCAGGTAGACAGGAACCTAACTGGGAGAAACAGAAGGTGTAGGAAACAATTTGATCCTTAAAGACACCGTTATCAGAAAGAAAGGGAAGTATTATCTCTTTCTATAGTCCCCTCACTCACCAGGGTTTCCCCACGGTGACATGCTTCATCATAGGGGTCCTCCCAGTCCTCTACGGACTGAGGCGTGCTGCGACTTGCGGTGTTACGTAGGAGCACTGGAAATTTTGTAAACTATGTGTAGTGCAAGTGAAGTAGTGGTGGAGTGGGAAAATTAAAATAATCAGCTAGTGGGCTACAAAATAAACTTTATTGGTGCTCTAAGCTGAAAAAATTAAAAACGGGGTAATATGACAAGGGACCCTAACTATAATGGAAAGGTGTGCCTAGCATATCTTGAAGTCAACTAGTTTCGAGCTCCCCAGCTCTTCGTCAGGACTACACTGGGACCAGCCCAGTGTCGAGAAACTTGCCACTCCTAGTCAACCTTAATAGGGTGAAATAAGTGTGATGCCACAATAGTAAGGCATGCGTATTTTTAAAAAATATACATACGTAATGTACGTTAGCACACTGATTTAAGGAAAAGCAACACTGTGCCTCATGGTCACTGGGGGGGATGCGGAGATCTCGTACATTTGTACGTTGAACCCCACATGCTTCTGACACCTACTGAAAGCCAAACCTCTCGGACCGCATTCTGATGTATGCACACATAGCAGCAGCATTATCAAATGCAGCATCGATGTACGCTCTAAAATATGCACGCACAACAATGTAAATACCAGTAAATGCACTACCGATGTATGCTGTGACCTATGCACAGACAGTGATGTCCATTACTATTAAATCCAATGGTGATGTACACTGTAATTTATGCACGCATAATGACATCAGTCTCAGTGAATGCAATGTTGATGTACGATGTAATAACTGTACGTATAATAATGAGAATATTGGTAAAAATTATATAAATGACCGCCATGTAACGCGTGCTTGCACTCACAAACTGATATCATTGCTGTCGGATTAATTCAAAATGACCTCCCCATCAACTCCAAGTCAGAAATAAGTGGTCAGACAGGCCCTCGACCCAAACCCAAGCCTACTCATTGACAGGTCACAGGTGGGCTTACACTTAGCCCAAAGACAAATGCGTACCCCTGAAAGATCCTGATCTATCCCCCAGATAGGTAGTCACACCACAAACAGGACAGAGCAGATTGGCCCCAATAAAACACATTTGGCCAAAGGTGCGTGTTTCCAAAATACAACAAATCTAGATGCCACATGTAGTTAGGAACACTCAGCCAATCAGTACAATACATGTACACCGCGCACGGAGATCACACGCTCACCACACCGGACATCTGGACATGCACTCACTGGCTCATACTAGTTCTCTCCGAGGTCGAGAGCCAATTGTCTCCCCTTTATCAGATGGTTGTACTCGTTTATGACCGTGATGCTCCTCAAAGAATGTCGTAGTGTTTTATTATACCCACACAATGTATACATGTGCGGCCAAAACTTCTGTACTCTGAGACTGTTTTCAGACGTGCCTCTGTAGGTACTCTCCCTGCCGCTGCGTTTAATTAAATAAATTGTTCCTGTTTTGCAAACACCTCTTGCCTTTTCATTTATATAAGGTAAATTCATAATCGAGCAACAACTCAATTTTTCCTTCCTGGAGTTTGGAGTTCTTTGCTCAATCCTGTACCCTTAGCTTCTTGTGGGGACTCATTGCAAAACCTAGTCAAATCATCTAACTCCAGTGAATTAGCACCCTTTTGGACGCCAGGATTATTGAGTACTATCCCTTACTGGAGACAACTTCTGCTTGAATACACTCAGGTGATGTCCAAATGGACAGGTGAGAATGTTGTGACTTCCGAGCTGGTTCCTGTCTGATTCATTACTGATGATACTGGAGCAACATATGTTGAAGTTACCATATTCAAGAGCAAGAGAGTTCTTCCCATACCTCCCTATCCGGGAGCAACAGGAACAGTAGTTGATGCATTTACTCCAGTGGAAACCTTCAAACCATGTATTATGGTTCTTGACAACTCAGGTTTATACAAGGGAACAGCAGCACTGATAGTAATTGAAACAGTTATGGCATCTAGGGCATTAGAAACAGTTAACAGGAGCACAAATCCCTGAACTGTCTCCCTTAAGGTTCTGATTTGTATTCACTGGGGCGGTGGTTCCCTCTGGGACTCCACCGGTAACAACACCGCTAATTCCTTCAGGATGGGTCACATTATAGAGAGCTGAATTGGCAGACAATACAATGTCCGAAAAGTCACCACTAGAATCACTATCTTTGCCTGATCCCTATGTACTCTCCACTTTATCCTATTTTTTCTCTTTCCCTTTCTATATATAACTGTATAACCAAGTTCCCTCAATTATGTCAGCTCCATTTTTGTTCTTCTGCATCCCGTCTAGCTTCTGCACTCCTGTGTACTACCTTTCTGGCTCTACTCTTATATTTATCCTTCTCTTTGCCATGAGCTACATGCTCTGAGGCATGAGGGGGCATATTATCAAGAAACGGCATTAAAATTATCGCCGCTTTAGCGGCAGAAAACTGCCGCTAAAGCGGCGATAATGGGCTTGATAATATGCCGTAGAGAATTCCCATAGAAGCCCATGTTCTGGTGTCAACATGGGCTTCTATTGGAATTCTCTGCGGCATATTATCAAGCCCATTATCGCCGCTTTAGCGGTAGTTTTCTGCCGCCAAAGCGGCGATAATTTTAACGCCGTGCTTTATAATATGCCCCTAAGTGCCTTGTACTGTGTAAATCTAGGAGGCGGCTTCATCTCATACAATACCCTTCTCAGACTTTCAATAATTCTCAATTAACATGTGCTATAGCATGGAAACTTCAAAGCACTTTCTTTTTCAGGGATCTTATGCCATGGCTTAACCAAATACACATGTGGAGCCCCACATTCAAAGGAAATGCCGGAAAGAGCCACCCTTGGGATTACTGACAGCATTCCAACTGGCATATGGGATCTCCAGGCCAGTCGAAAGCCAGTCAGACTGATTGGTCGGATTCATTTACGACCGCCTCTGTTGCAATCAGGCGGGCAGAAAGGAATCTGACCGGCAAATTACAATGCTGTCGAAAAGGCTATAACCAATGGTCAGAGCCTTTTTCCGGCATCATTGTATTCAGACCCATAATGACCTGACCTGAATTCTGGCAGCACCTCTTCTTCTAAAAGAGGGATTCTCACATTGCCCCTAATCAGATCTTGTATAACCTCGACATTTTTCATTTTTCAGCAATAATATCAACAACCACAAGTGGAATTCTCATTTTCAAACCAGGAAATTATTTCTTTACCTACAATTGTCGATCTGCGCCAACAACCAACAGAAGAGCAGCAGCCGTTCAATCTCAACATGGCACACTTTGACTTATTTCTCACTCGGCCAGCGGCTCACCCTCTTTTACAATTTTCACGAGCTTACTCTTTTCTCAACACTAAACAAACATAAAACCAAACGCTAAGCGATTTCAACTAATAACTTTTAGCTGCTCCACTATAGAAATGAAAGTATTTAATCACAAAAAATATGGTCTGGAGTGACTCTTTCCGAAACTACTCAGACACACATTCGAGTGAAATCTCCACCAGTAGAAATCACCTGGATCAGTGGACCTTCTCTTTTGTGCACCAGAATCCACTACACCAACCACACCTTACTCTTACCCACAGTTATATGTCCGTATCTCAGTTGTGCAGCCCATGGTACCTCACGACTAGCACCTCAAAACTTAGCAAGACAAATACAACATAAGTTATTCTACACCTATATATTCATGGATATTAGGCTACATCCACCCGATAACAACTTCAACTGCTCAGCATTAAGCGCATTCACATCTTTACCACAACTAAAACATCATCACATTGCACCACACACTCTCAGCTAAATACCGCAAGCTTGCCATAAATAATTACAACACGTGACCCTATCAATATTCACTCCTCTGCTTTTACAACTCTTTTCTGAACAGCTGGAACCCTGCTGATCCTCTGAATCAAGACATGGTCCTTAAGGGCTAGGGCTGGGTTTGGGCAAGTCTAGAATAACAATACAACAAGCTATCATATTGTTAAGAGCGCTGGGCCTTACAATATAATCTCTTAGTCAAGTCATTTTAAAGGTTTTTCCCCATTGGTTATATTGACCTATAAAATGAGGCACAGGATTGTGATAGCTACCACGATACAGAAACAAATTGAAGCAAACAGTTGTTCCATAAAGAAACTTCCCTTTTCTCTTCCAAACATAAGTCAGATGGGGTCATCTATCAAGGGTCTCTAATTCTGGAGCATTAAAGAAGAAGTCAGCATGATCAGACTTCAGTAGAAGTCTTGGAAAAATGGATCAAGTGTTTAGCATAAAGCTTCACACTGAAAAGAATAGGGCAAGCAGAGAGGTATGTAACTATTGAAGTTTAAAGGAAATCACTGGTGACTCTAACTGTATGAACATCGAATTAAAAGTAACAGGGGACTCAAAAATTCCTTATCTCCTTTCTCACCATCAGGAACTAATCACCATTACTTCAGTGCATCTGCAACATAGCTCCAATTTCCCAATGCACCCAGTGCTGTTCTCAACCTTGAACATCTTGCCATCCTGGTACATGATGAACAAAAAGCCTCTTTCGACCATTGTTTATCCACATTCACTGCCAAATTTTCTGCTCTATCAGATGTCCAAAACAAACATTAAGACTTTCTCTACCCAAGGAAAGAATAAACCCTAAAGAAAAGAATAACATGTTGACGAAGCAAAATGCATTTCAACTGAGGCCTTTAGTCAGGCTAACTTTAGCTAAGCACCTAATGTGTACTTGGTATACATTATTATACATGCACTTGTGTAACTTGAAAAATAAATGTAAAATGTGAGTACAAGAGGAAGGGCAGAATTCACAAAAGTAAACTGTTAATTTTTGTATAGGTTTCTGTGATGTTTCACCAGCAAAGCGGATGGCAATGTACAGTATAATCCAACGTCTACAATATTGTGCCTTAACCACACTTTGGATGTTAAAAATGGACCGATTTTTAGCTGATGCGAATTGGAATATGGTTGAAATTTCAACTTTTATTGCTGATCCATATTATACTTCTGAAGCCAATGTGAGTATTTTGCATTTCTAAAAGTCTACTATGAAAATGTGCTATACATTCAATGTGCGAATATGCTACACTTTTGCATGAATTTATCAAGCTACCTTCAAAGCCCCAATAAAACAAAAGGTTAATGTTTCATAAAAAATGTATACTTTCCAGAAAAGTTACCCACATCTGAAAGTAATTTCGGTACATAGTTTCACAGTTGTAGTGGTATGTTCTGTCTCAGGGGATCTCCATTGATAATCCTAAGCATTGAATAGTCCCACCCACATGCGAAGAACCCATAGTACCTCTTTGCAATATATCTTCTTAAGTGTAGATGTTCGCCTTTCTGCAGTAAGGCCTAGAGAGACACTTAAGATAGTAATGTTTTGCAACCTATAACAAGGCTAAATTGCCATACTGCTTCAGTTTGCATTTGAAAAAGTGTAAATTAACTTGAGTTGCTTTATTTGACTATGTAAATCTCTTTCACAAACTCTTTTTTAAAAGGAAAAAGATGAAAAAGAAGGGGGCAATGTAGCCCTATAGTCTGCAACTGTGCAGATGCGCAAAGAGAGACTGCACCTTTAAGGGATCACAGTCTATCATTATCCCATCATGCCCAGCAGGTGGCAGTTGCCTTAGTTCTTTTTTCCATATCCTAGTGACAGGATCTTGGAACACTGAGATCGGCTGTTTTGGCTTTTTTTCCTCAAAAAAACCCACTCCAGATTTTTTGATAAATACTTTACTCGACGGATTTCATCTGTTAAACATTTCCTTAGTCAAATAAAATGCCATCCTTAGCTGACAAGTGTCCTGCCTGTGGAAGAAAGATGTCCAAGTCAGACCCACATGTCATGTCCTGACAGATGTACACACTGCAGGGCCTTTTCCAGATGTACCCTGAGAGATAGGGAGAAATATTCACCTCCATGGGACAGAAGAGCAACGCAGGCAGCAACAAGCGCAGTTAAATGGTGGGACATCACTGGAGTGAAGAGAGGATCAGTCCTCTACCAGGGCTCTTCCACCTTACTCTGAGGACTCCAGGTGAGGAAGATCCAAAAGAGAGATCACCATCAAATACAGCATTGTTCCAGGTGTAGGAAAGTGCCCCTTTTTCATTGGTCACCACCTACTTTTTGCCTGACACGTAATGCACTTTCACCTGGTGTGCCCTGGGTCCCTGCCACTCAGGTTCCCAGGACCTGTGTTCCTTCCCAAAGTTGTACCCCTAATTGGCACCTCTGAGGCCACTAGTAAGCCCCTTGTAAAAGTTAGCATGGGTACCAAGGGCACTGTGTCTAGAGAAGCCCTCTAAGGGCTGCAGCGCCTATTGTGTCACCCTTAGGGTCCCTGCACCCACACACTGCCATTGCAGTCTGTGTGTTTTTTTGATGCAGAGAAAAGTGAAGAGTCTACTTGGTACACATCCCTGTGTGCCATGCCTGCAACCCACTGCCTGGGTGCTAGGTAAGTCACCCTTCTGATGGATACATCTGCCAGTGGATTCCTCACCTTGTGAATATCCCCTGCGCCAGCATTCCACAGAATTTTTTCCCCAGCTCTCTACGCCGATGTCAGAATACTTCGGCTCCGCTCGCGACTCTGTATGATGTCACCGGAGCCATAAGAGAGCCACGTCGGCGTGATGACAGCTGCTCCATTTTTTCTGCGCCGTCGACGCGTAACAATTTTCCAGCACTCTCCTGCTACTTTGTTGTCTTGCAGTGGGTTACTGTATCTGGATTTACCATATCTTCGACAAGAAAGTCAGGTTTTAAACCTTGTAGGGAATGTGGGGGCCACATGTCCATTACTGACCTCCACGATGATTGTTTGTGGTGCCTTTCTTCAGACCATGATGTGGATGACTGCTCCTGCTGCAGAAAAATGAACCCCAAGGCCCTGAAGGAGAGGGAGGTGAAACTCTTCATGGCCAAGGCAAAAAAGGAAAGGAGAGGTAGGAAGAAGGAGAAGTCGAGGCCGGAGTCGTCGACTTCACACTCTCCGAAGTCGAAGAGGCACAGAAAGAAGACGAAGCATAGCTCTCGGTGCCGATCGTCGAAGAGTAAGGCTTCGAGGTCGCCGTCGCCTCGACGTTGAAGCAAGGAAGTTATTTCTCCTTCCCCTTCTCCTTGTGTGTCTCCAGAGAAGACACCTTCGTCGAAGTTGACTCCGGCGCAGTCACCGGTGCCAGTGGAGTCTCCAGCTTCCGACGCCGAGCCAGATCAAGTGGAAGATCTTTCTCCAGTGCCAAATGAACCTGCGGCTCCAATGGAGGATACTTCAGCTCTGGTTCCTGATACTCCTCGACCAGATCCAGGGTCGAACGCAATACCCGCATTCCCTGACTGCGGGTGCGGATCCAACGCATTTCCTCAATGCGATGTATGGGGTTTTCCAAAGGGCTTCCTTCCCATCCGGTGCACCTTCTGGTCCCGTGGGTCCAATGGCGTAAACTTTGGGAGTGCCGCAGCATTATGCTCAGGCTCCTTTTATGCCCTTCTTGCCGATGGCTCCTTCATGGCAGTTCCCGGCGCCGTCTGGTGATCCATCCCGGCCTCGACTGGATCGTTTGCCTTCTTCGGATCCTCCCTCGACGCCGATGCCGACTCCATCTGCACCACGTCCGGCACCGCCGACTCCTCCGCCGCCGCCGCCGAGTCCTCGAATCCGTTCTCGGAGAGAGGCCCAGAGGATTATGGAGGAGGAACTATATCGGGAGGAAGTGGAGGAAGGTGAGGTTGGTGATTCAACTGATGAGTTTGAAGGCATTCAGGATACTAGTGGACTTGATACTACTCCAGAATGGGAGCATTCTTCTGCTAGGTCTTCTCCTCCAAAAGAGTTGGCTCCTTATCATTCAGTCGTCAGACAGGCTGCAGAGTTGTTGGACTTACAGTTGCCCTCTGCAGAGTATAGGCCAAACCTTCTAACTGAAGTCCTTCATTCACCATCTTCAATTGTTGAGCCCTTGTTGCCCTTTAATGAGGCTATTTTAGAGCCTGTGTTGGACGTTTGGCCCAAGCCACTTTCTTCGCCTGCAGTCTCCAGACACGTGGCAAGGACGTATAGGGTGGCTCCGGGGGATCCGAGCTTCCTTTCTTCTCACCCTTCACCAGAGAGCCTTGTAGTGCAAGCTTCCTGCTCGAAGCAGTCTTCAGGCGCCTTCCCTCAAGCACCAGCTGATAGGGATTCTAAAAAGATCGAACAATCAGCCAAAAAAGTATTTTCATCTGGAAGCATGGCGCTTAAGTCGACTAATGCCACTTGTTTATTGGGGCGCTACGTTCATGCTCTGATGGACTCGGTGAAACTGGTAGCCCCTAAACTGCCTGAAGAGGAGAAGGCCTCTTTTAAGGGGGTTGTTACGGACACTCAAGCTGCTGCCAGGCAGGTTATTCAGTCGGGCCTAGACACGGCTGATTCTGTGGCTAGAATTATGGGGTCTTCGATTGCCACTAGAAGGCAAGCTTGGCTTCATTCTTCCGGCTTCTCTGCTGATGTTCAGACCACGTTAGTGGACTTGCCTTTTGATGGGGAAAAGCTGTTTGGGGAAAATGCGGATTCCGCCGTACAGAGATTTAAAGATAGCAGGGTTACTGCGAAGTCTTTGGGTTTGCAATCGCCAGCTAAGGGATTTGGCTTCAGAAAGTATAGAGGATTTGGGAGGTCCTCATTTCGTTCCTTCCGTCTGCCGCAACAACAGCAGCAACAGCAGCAGCAGAATCCTCTCTACAGGTCATATAGAGGAAGACAAAGGGGCCGGAGAGGTTCTGGCCGCAACCCATCCTCATCTTCTGCCTCCTCTGCTCCCAATGAAGCTTCAGGGAAGCAGCCCTAGATCCCCCATCCTAGGTCATGTGAGACCTGTGGGAGGTCGGGTGTCCCACTTTCTGCGAGGTTGGAAATCGGTCACGACAGACCTTTGGGTTTTAAACCTCGTAGAGAATGGGTACGCCCTTCCCTTTCAGGAGTTTCCTCCCCCTTATCCTCCTTGCCAAGGTTTTTGCTCAGAGGACCATCTGCTTCTTCTGCAGAAGGAGGTTCTTGCTAGGGGTGGGCGACAATTTCCGTTCCGCTCCCGGAAATTGCGACAATTCGACATTTCCGCGTTCCGACCGGAACGCGGAAATGCCGAATTGTCGCAATTTCCGGGAGGGAACGGAAATTGTTGCCTGGCCAAGCACTTACAGATATAAATAAAGCAGGTGCCCGAGTTGAAGCTCAAATTCAGTAACGCATTCATCGGCACAATACATTCGGGAGCTAGGTCGAGGCTGGGCAGGTGTGCTGTTCTCCCCATATCTACCGTCAAAAACTAGCTGTGGTCCTTACCTGTCGCGCAATCCCCGTGTAGTTCCTGACACCAGCTGCTCTGATCGGTCTCTGGCCCGCGGCGTCTCTGGCCCACGGCATGTGAACTGCATGGAAGCCCCGCCCCACACACCAGCGGTGGGCAACGTCTTCCGCCCTTTCCCCCACTACGATGGACAGCTGACTCGAGGGACCCCAGGGACGTCGGCGCCGTGGCTGGCAACGTACACAAACTGTAGCGGGCGGCAGCGACAGGCCGGAAGCACCAATTTCCGCGATCACGGAAATATCGCGTGATCGCGGAAATTGCTTGCATTCTCGCGAGAATTGGCGGAAGTGCCTTCCGCCAATTCCGCCCACCCCTTGTTCTTGCATTGCTTCAAAAAGGTGCGATAGAGGTGGTTCCGGAGCAGGAAAGGGGTCAGGGATGCTACTCTCGGCATTACCTGATTCTCAAAAAGGACGGCAGATTGTGTCCAATCGTGGACCTTAGAGTCTTGAATTTTTACCTGAAACAGGAGAAATTCAAGATGCTGACCCTTGCACAGGTTCTTCAAGCGTTGCAGCAAGGAGATTGGATGGTGTCGCTCGACTTGCAGGATGCGTATTTCCACATCCCAATCCTGAATTCGCACAGGAAGTATCTCCGTTTTACGGTTGGGTCGCAACACTACCTGTTTGCGGTCCTCCCGTTTGGTCTTACTACTGCACCTCGAGTCTTCACAAAGGTGATGGCAGTGGTGGCTGCTCATCTCAGGAGGTCGGGGATTCCGGTCTTTCCCTACCTGGACGACTGGCTTCTGCAAGCGGAGTCCCCAGAGATGGTGTAACATCATCTGCATGTAACATCTCAACTGTTATTCGATTTGGGTTTTTTGATTAATGTGCCCAAATCTCACCTGGTGCCCTCTCAAAGCAACCTGTTCATAGGGGCGGTACTGGACACTACTGTGTGTCGAGCATTTCCTCCTCCTCAAAGAATTCTCGACATTCAGGAAATTATCCCTTTATTCCACAATGGAGCGGTTGTTCCAGTTCTGAAGGTCCTTCGCCTGCTTGGTCTGTTCGCCTCCTGCATTCTGTTGGTCAACCATGCACACTGGCACATGAGGGCACTCCAGTGGTGCCTCCGCAGGCAGTGGTATCAGCACAACAGAGATCTCAGGGAGTCGATCAGGATCTCCAGAGAAGCTGCGGCGGATCTGTCTTGGTGGAGCATGGGGGGGCAATCTGTCTCAAGGAAGCCCTTTCATCTTCCTCCATCGGTAGCCACAGTGATAACGGATGCCTCCACCCTAGGGTGGGGTGCTCATCTGGGGGATCTGAAGATCAAGGGTCTTTGGTCTCCAGAGGAACGATTGTCTCATATCAATCTTCTGGAATTGCGGGCGATATGTTTGGCGCTCAAGACCTTTCTCCCTTCCCTTTGCGGTCAGTCGGTTCAAGTCCTGACGGACAACACTACCGCGATGTGGTATGTCAACAAGCAGGGAGGAGTAGGGTCGTACCGTCTCTGCAGAGAGGCGTTACGGCTCTGGTCCTGGGCTCAGGATCATTGAATTTGCTTGATGGTGAATCATCTGGCCGGGGTGCTGAATGTACGTGCGGACAGTCTCAGTCGACAGTTCTCCGCCGACTACGAGTGGAGGCTTCATCCAGAGGTGGTTTGTCGCGTCTTCCAGACGTGGGGGACTCCTTGGATAGACCTGTTTGCCACTCGCGAGAACGCGGATTGCCCATCATTCTGCAGTCTCCAGTTTCCGTTGCAGAGGGCGTTGAGGGACGTGTTTCAGTTGAGTTGGAGCTCACATCTCCTTTACACGTTTCCTCCCATACCCTTGATTCCTCGGGTTCTGAGGAAGATTCGCCAAGACCGGGTCCAAGTTATTTTGGTCGCCCCGGATTGGCCAAGAAGGGTGTGGTACACAGATCTACTTCACCTTTCATCGCACCCTCCGCTCCGTCTCCCGCTCAGGACAGACCTCTTCTCGCAGTCAGAGGGGCAGGTTCTACACCCCCACCTCCAGAGCCTGCACCTTCATGCCTGGAGATTGAACGGGGCAACCTGAGTTCCTCATCTCTCCCGCCTGATGTGGTGAATGTTATTTTATCGGCCAGGCGACACTCCACCAAATCCATTTACTCCTATAGGTGGTCTAGGTTTGTAAAATGGTGTGGAGAGAGATCCATTGACCCTTTAAAAGCCCATCTTTCCAATGTGCTTCAGTTTGTTCTTTCCTTGGCTCAGCAGGGCTGTGCTGTGACCACGGTCAAGGGCTATTTATCAGCCTTATCGGCTTTTCTGTGCCTTCCAGATCAGCCTTCTTTATTTAAATCTCCTATTGTATTAAGATTTATCAAAGGTCTTACTAACAGGTTTCCACCTACTCCTTTTGTAATGCCGCAGTGGGACCTTAATCTTGTTCTAACTTTTTTGATGGGGTCTCCTTTTGAGCCCCTTCATAGTTGTCCTTTGAGGCTGTTGTCTTTTAAGACGGTCTTTCTTGTAGCCATAACCTCGGCAAGGAGGGTGAGTGAGCTTCAAGCTCTTAGTTCAAAACCCCCGTTTTTATCCTTACATGCTGAAAGGATGGTTCTTAGGACCAGGGCTGCTTTCCTACCTAAGGTAGTTACTCCCTTCCATCTGGGGCAGTCCGTTACTCTCCCTGTGTTTTATCCACCTCCTGATCCTTCCAAGGAGGAGGAAAGACTTCACCGATTGGACCCTAAAAGAGCTGTGAGCTTTTATTTGGACAGAACAAAGGACTTTCGATTGGATGATCAGCTCTTCATGGGCTATATTGGACACTCTAAAGGCAAGGCTGTGCATAAGTGCACTCGGTCCAGATGGATCATCCTAGCCATCAAGATCTGCTACGCCCTTGCTGGTAAGGTTCCTCCTGAAGGTATTAGGGCTCATTCAACTAGGGCCAAATTGTCTACCTCTGCTTTGGCCAGGGGTGTTCCGGTGGCAGACATTTGTAAGGCCGCGACTTGGGCCTCCCTCCATACTTTCGCAAAGCATTATTGCTTGGACTCTGAGTTGAGGAGGGAGGGCCATTTTGCGCGCTCTGTCTTGCAGGACTTTTTGGTATAGGAAGGAGGACACCCTCCTCCAGCGGTGGGACTGCTGTGGGAATCTATCCACAAGGTGAGGAATCCACTGGCAGATATATCCATCAGAAGAACAAGTTACCTACCTTCGGTAACGCTTTTTCTGGTGGATACAATATCTACCTGTGGATTCCTCACTGGCCCACCCGCCTCCCCGTTGTCCACCTTTGTATACCTTAAAGGATGCCTTGCTTAACATGTTGTTTTACATTGTATCTTCTTTCAATCTGGTGCACTTATAGGAAATGCTTATGTTCTTTAACTTTCCTTTGATACATTTACTATGTATGTTTGTTTGAATATTGTATACTGTGTATACTTTGTATCTGTCGTTGGTCCACCTGTACGCCTCGGAGGCACGGAAAAAATGGGTGGAACTGACGTCATCACGCCGACGTGGCTCTCTTATGGCTCCGGTGATGTCATACGGAGTCGCGAGCGGAGGCGAAGTATTATGACGTCCACGTCGGCGTAGAGAGCTGGGGAAAAAATTCCGTGGAATGCTGGCGCAGGGGATATTCACAAGGTGAGGAATCCACAGGCAGATACTGTATCCACCAGAAAAAGCGTTACCGAAGGTAAGTAACTTGTTCCTCTAGCAGGGTTCACTAGCCCCCAGGTGAGGGTACAGTTGCATGAGCACTGTGCCCCCACAGTGTCTAAGTCTATTCTTAGACATTGTAAGTTCATTAAAGCCATAAAGAGTATATGGTCTGGGATTTGGTCTCTATGAACTCCATAGCTCCATAATGGCTGTACTGACATCTGGGAAGTGTGGTAGCAAACTTCTCAGCACATTAAACCCCCATTGATGCCAGTGTGGGAATTTAATGTCAAAAGCACACAGGGAGCATCTTAGAGATGCCGCCTGAAAAACGGCCAGCCATGGTGTGAAGAATGACTGCCTGCCATTTGCCACCACCAGACAGGCTTCAGGACATCTGGGTAGAGCGTCTCTAGTCTCTGGGTTCAGAAAGCCCATCCTGATCAGAGGTGTCATGCCTCCCCCCCCAGGATGGGCTGGGTCCACAAAGGGGAAGCTTCATAGTTATCCCACATTTGTAAGTTGTCCCTGCCTCTTAATGCCCATAGCAACTGGCTCCCACAGGTTCTGGCGCCCACTTTTGGCAATAGAATTGGTGGAATAAACGAGTTAGGAGGAGAGGTGCGCCCAACTTTGCCAATTCGCCCCCTCAGGTGGGAGTTGTGAGCTGAAGCACACATCTCAGTCCCCTCCATCTTGAAGATGAGGGGACTCAGCCAATTAGAGAGAGTGTCATGCCCCCCACTGGAGAGTGGCATATTAGGAGGTGTACTCACCCCAAGGAAGGGACCCATTAGTACCGACATGCACACCCCTGTAAATGCCCCTTAAAGTTAGTATTTTGGGGCAGGGCAACCCTGAACCTTGCCTCCTCGGTTTCAAGGAAGAAAGAAAAAGGAATAAAGACCTGTGCTGACCCAGGAAGAAGAGGCCACCAACTGCTTTACCCCCAGCCTTTCCGGGCTGTCCCGACTCCGACCAGACTACAGCGGAAACCCCAGCGTGTCCACCAACCAGCACCCTGCCATAGCCTTGAGGACGTGCCCTGCACTCAACTTAAAGACTCTGTCTCCAGTGAGCACTGTATTTGCTCAAACAAAGACTTCAAGTCCAGAACCTCTGTGGTTCTACACCTCTCTACATCCTACTGCCCACAGCCTAAGTTCGAGTGGCCCAACACCACAAAGATATCTTCCCATCAATCCTGTTCTGGCATCTGGTGATTTTCAACCTCCCTCAATCTTCAAGCCGAGTTCTACAAAAAAAATATATACTTATACCTTTTTATACTCACCTAATTGGTCTGGATTCTGTCTCCGACTGTGTGCCATCAGCCTTGATTAAGTGAATACAATAAATGCTTAACACACCCTCCTAATTTGCCTAACTAATCGCCCGCACTACCACAAAGAGAGCTTTTAGTACTTGTCTAATTTAGCCTCTGCTTTACCTCTTGGGACTCCCTGGACTCTGTTCACACTATCCCTTACTTAGGTATAGTATATACAGAGCCTGCTTCCTACAGACACGCGCTGATCCACACGAGTGCATAGCAAAGAGAGACCTACCCCCAGGGAGATAATAGCAAAGGAGGAAGGCAAGAGTTTTTTAGACTCATTCTGCAACCTGCATCCTGAAAGGATCATTTAATCTTGAAGGCCCTGGGGGTAGCAGAGGATTGCATTGGACGTGAAGGAGGAAATCTAAATTGGAAACTTCCCTGCATGCAGCAATGCCTTGCAAGGTGGAAACGCTATGTGGACAATAAACTTGCATGGCTATCCTGGTCAAGAATGTGCCCACTACTGCAGAAGGGTGCGGGGCTGTTCATATACATGCCGTGCTCCCAGATGGACAAAGAGGGACTAAACATGAAGTTACCGTTGTTGCTGAATGGGGCAGGGAACTGGTTTACGTGTTTCAAAAAGAACTCTGCATGTATTAACCTAGCGATAGGCGACATCAAAAGTCTGTTGAGCAGCCTAATTGGGGAACAGGCAAACAGTGTGTTTGCCCAAGCCTACATGAAACTGGAGGAAAGCATAAGTGAGTTCTTGAATAGAATGAGGGAACAACGGGGACAAGAGATAGGACAGGTGTGGACCGATACGGGCCCACAAGTCACATTTGTCTGCAACATTCTTAAACAAGCATTGGCATAGCCAATAGGTCTCGCCTTTGGGACCTTATAATTGTTTGGCCATGCAACAGTTGATGTTCTTGCACCAAGGATATTGTGCTGGCTAACTAAACACTTATAAGGTCCCAAAGGCGAGACCTATTGGCTATGCCAATGCTTGTTGGGTTTGTCATAGTTTTTGAAAAACGTTATTGTTGCGGAAGCTGCCAGACCCTCATAAAATATGAAAAGAAACATTGGCTAAAAGCAAAAATATTTTTGGTCACAAAAAGCACACATTGCCTTAGTAGTCCCTGGTACTTAATGGAACTACTTTGTGTGTGGTATGCTCCATGTGAAAGGACACAACGCCATCACTCACCCTGGCCTGAAGTTAGCCAATGGCTAACCTGGGCCAAATCAATATGTTGTAGTGGGCAGAAGAAAAATGACAATAACAGACCAATTGATGAAAAAGCTGGCTCAAAGCCTCTATACCTATACGATACATATACTTTCAGTGAAGTCAAAAGGTCTTGGCTAACGCGTGACCAACAAAAAACATGATACAGTACCGCTTCCAGTTGGAAGAGATAATGAATGGTCTATGCGCATCAAAGATGTTACATGTACCTTTGTTTCTTTCTTTTTTCTGAAATGCCAATAAAGGTTTATATTCAAAAAAAGGATACAGTATCGCTGCTGCAGTCGGCACACCGCTATCACTACTTCGCAGATCTTTTCAAAGTACTGCATCCAGTTTTTTTTTTTTTCCTATGACTCATTCTTGATCTCCCTCGACAAGGCTACAATAACGAACCGCCTCTTCGATTCACTTCAGTGCTCCTCAGACTACGCATCACTTTATCAATATCGCCATGAATCAGAGAAGCACGCACCGCCTCCCCCTGCAGAGAAAGGGAGCACGTCAGCCAAGAAGACACTGGACAAAAAACCGTGCTGCCCCCACTGCTGTCGCCTGTATGTGCACTCCTCCCCTCACTCTGCTCAAGATCAAAGGAGAAGGAATTACACGTCTTCACGCTGCCACGAAACGTCCACATAATATTAATACATGCGTATTTTTTTTGAATAGCGGGAAGAATGATTTGTACAAAGAGGCGAAGGTCCGTAGTCTGTCAGCCCATGCAGGCTGCCTAATTATATTTACACAGACATACCACGCTGATGGAGCGGCCCCAGCATTCCCTTCCCTTCCCTGAAAAGACAAGGAGTGTCCGACCGCTCCTCCCTCCTCCTTCCTGCTCTTTAACCTGTACTTGACCCACCCGCACCTGGCTCCGCCGCCCCGCCTGCCTCCCTCCACGCCGGAGCCAGAGCGCTGATACGAGAAAGGCGGGGCCAGTATCGGCCCTGCCGAAAGTATGGTGGGGCGCCAACCCCCTCCCCCCCCCTCGCCTGCTCTCCCGGGCCCGGCACGCTCCACCGCATCAGTATGACGCGGTGGACGCGCCGTGGCAGGGATTGGCTGGCGGGGGCGACCCCTTGGCCCGGAAGCGTTTAAGGCACTTCCGGGTCAAGGGGGGACAGGGGGCGGGCCGGTTAGAACTGGCCTGCCCCCAGTAATGGTGATAAAAGGCCAGGAAGTGCGGGTCTCGGACTCTTTGTCCCACGCTCTCAGGCATACTGCACGCAGCCTCTAGGAGGCTGCTAACCTTTGTTTGCCCACCCACCATCCCCTGTAGCAATATGGTCATTGTGCTATGAAGTTGACGGTATGGTTTTGTTCCTTAGGCGTTTTCCCGTTTACAGGTCATCAATCGTCGTATTTATTGCTATTCCTTGGTCAGGCGGTAAGGTCATGACTGGTGAGCAGTAAATTTAAGGTCCTTAGGGGGCGGCGCCATTCTCGGATGGGGTCGCCCAGGGGGAGGGACAAGGGGTCTCACCTATAACTCCAGGGGCGGTACATCCGGTTGGCTGGATGGGTGCGGGGAAAGGGGGGAATCACGCTTTCTTTAGGCTGGTTGGCCACCCCGCACTGGCATGGACGTCACTAAATGGCGCAGAGTGCAAGAGCCCCCATTTTTTTATGGAGTTCAGGGAATGTATGGGGGTAACCGGGTGGGGAAGTACCCTCTTGGTAAGCGGGCCCTCTGCGCATGCGCACTCCTACGGGAGGGCGTGGCTAATTGATAAGGATCTGACACCGGTTAGCGACCTTGCCGTAGGCCCAAATAGGATACGCAGAAAGTAATTAATGTATGATTATGATCCAGATGTTAGATTTGGATAGGAAAAACTATGTATTAGAAATATGTTAAGGTTAGCCATCTGATATTTGTGCATATGAATTGTAATCAAATGTCATGTTATGTTTCTGCGTAAATTGTGTAAATATTGTTTTCATATTTTAATAAATACGGCCGGAGGTTGTACGACCCCCGCCTCCAAAGAAACTCCCTTCTCATGTCCATCATTAGTAAATGTGGTTTATGCGCAGGGGGGGGGAGAGGGGGAAATTCGGTAGTCCCAGACCATACGAGCGTGTCCAAAACACGCTCCTGGATAATGCAGGCCCGCTGCATACTTTGAAGAGGGGGATACCTTCACTCTCAGTTGTTCTTCCAAAGCATCGGATACACAGCTCTTCCCTGAAATACTGCCAGTATCAGGCGAGAAAGTGGTTCACCTCAGCATGGACGTGTTTTAAATAGTTGTGGGCCGTACCGCATACTTCAGCACTAGGAGGCATCACGCTTTGTGTTTTTGACAATTCTCTGAGACGCCGCTGTGGGTAAAATGGAAAAGCCGTGGTTAGCACCAGGATGTTCTCGTCCGGTTGGGTCCAGTGTTGGCATCTCTCCTGCTTGGTGTTCGAAGGGAGGCTGCTGGAGCTCGGGGACGGTGGTATGTCCGTGTCCCTAGTCCCAGGGTGAAATGAAGAAGTGGATTTTTAGGCTTCTCTGGAACAATAGGAAGTCTGACTAGAGAGGCCGTTCCTGGGCCAAGAAGCCTGTGCATGGCGTGATCTGACTGGCTGGAAAGACCGGCCTCTGGAGGGTTGGTACGGCTGGGAGAGCTATCCAGGGGTTCGGCCAAGCCTTGTGGATTAGGCACCGTGTTTTGAATTGGGATCATTCTTGGACAGTGAGGATGAAAGGCCGGGTCACGTAATAATTATTCAACAGTGTCCTCCCAGGTTACTGCAACAGTTGCATCATCCCAGCGAGCGATCTTATTGAGACTTGCGAGACGGGTACTTGTGCTCATCTTTTTTTTCTACATACTTTCATAGGTTAGAGAGAACAGTGACATAAAGAAATATGCCCAGGATCACAGAATTGTGTGAAAGAGGGGCACTGATAGGTGCCCGAGTTTAGTACTTACAAAGTCAGTATTAAGGTGCCCAGCATAAACCCAGCATGTCGCGTTGAAGAGCAGCCCATGCCCATCTAGTCAGAATGGACCAATGAATGGACACGGTGTGCAATTAAAGGTACTGAATCCTTTGCAGCTTGAACAGCTGCTACCAAATCCTTCTTTAGCTCGTTATCAAACCTGTCCCACGCTCTCATATTTCCCAGGTCCATGCACGAGTAGTACATCCAGACCGGGATTTTTCTTTGCGTTCTGGGGCATTTAATATTGCTTTTTCTTACAAATTCGTTTTTATTGCAGTTTAACCGCTTACACAGGCCTATTAGCTTTTCACAAAAACAAAAAGTGCCGATTTAAGTGTAGGCTTAACAGATATGACGCAATTTCCTGTGACGTTTGCATTCACCTCACACATGATCCACCACAGTAGCTTGTTGGGTGCCTTCTACTGTGCATTCAGCCGGATGCACTACCTCCAAACTGCTTCAAGCTTATCACGCAGGCTCTCCAAGTACTTAAATCGTCGACGTCTCTTGGGCTAGTTCGTACCATTTCTAGTCCTAATGAGATTAGTTATTCACATCCGAGAACACAAAGCGAAAGCTGGACTACATGAGTCACTCACGCTTGAAAATTTAGAACTTCAGAGCTCTGCGTTGTCCCATTCCTGGTTGAATAAATTAACCAGTTATGCTGCTTTCTTTTGCTTTCTGTACTTGAAGTTCTGCAAATATTATGGAAAGAAAGGGAAACTGCAATAATTGTTAGGCAAACAAGTTTAACGAGAGGCAGTAGGGGAGGGGAGAGAGGAGGGGGCCTGCGCCTGTTTCCCTTATGTTTCCCTTGCGGGAGCGAGCAGGGGCACCATATGTTTGCAAGTTAATTACAAACATATGGTGTCAAAGCTCGCTTCCACAAGGGAATGGCCAAACATGCACGCGTTGCCATTGAAAGCAATGCAACGCGTGCATGTTTATGGGGCAAAAACAGAATCGATTCCAAAAGGTCTTTTTCCCAAGAAGTGCATGCGCGCTGCGTAGGCGAGACCTAAAAAGGGCTGCCCACCGAGGTACAGGGCTGGCTGGACAGCTTGATGGGGTTAGATACCAAACCCTGGTGGAAGATACCAGCTCACATCCTCCATTACCACTAAAAGAAGAAATAAAAGGATTGAGAAAAACAGGTGAAGGGCCAAAGAATCACCTCAAAACTAGTGCAACACAAATTGAAAAAGACTGCCTTTGAGGGGGCAGCTATGGCTGCAACCATGCAGACAGCACCAGTCTTGATGGAGTTTCCACCGCCAAACCCCTAAAGGTTCCAAACAGGCTATGGCGGTAGAGGCCAGGGAGGTTGGCAACAACCAAACTCTAGGAAATGCTACTCTTGCCACAGGCAGTGGCACCTTGCAATGAGATGCTGGTTAAAGGCATACCATGAACAGCAACAACAGAAGAGATGAATGAACAAGGGCAGCCACCACAATATCCTAACAATGTCCCTCCTGAACACCAAACACAGGAGAATCCATATGTACCTCATATCCAGCAGGGAGGTCCGCCAGTCACCACACAACTACAGCAGGGATCCAGCAGTTGGGCGAGCACGTGGCAGCGGCAGCCACAGACAGAGTCTGGGGCCACAACACCCACAGGGAGGGGTAACACGCAAATACAAAGCCAAACTGTGCAATAAAAAAAACAGCACACATTAACACCCAATGGTTCACCCACTCACCATCTTTCCCCAAACCGCTACCAGATCAAAACAAGTGAAGACAGCAGTGGGAGGTCAAAATATTTACCTGCACCCAGACATTTTGAGTGGGTGAGAACTGTGTCCATTCGGGTGCCCGTACCAAGTTCGTCATCAAGGTCTGATCTCACTTGTGCTCCACTCTGCTGCTGATTCCCCAGGGTGGGGTTGGCTGGCCACACTCCAGGGGCAGGGAAGTCTGGAGAAAAGGCTTGAACAGAAACTGTTTGAAAAGAGACACCAAGGTCCAGCAGGCAAGGTCGCAAAGGACTCGTTCCAATCACCAAGTCAAAAGGTCCCCATTGTTGGGCACCCTGTCTGGGGCCTATTTTTCCTTCAACAGCGCCTCCAACAGCTGGAAGCCTCAACACTAATAAAAAAATAACAAAGCTAGCCTCGGTGTGGGGAACCATAGTTCCTGTGCGCCCGGTATAATAAAACTCTTTTTACTTCTGCCGTTTTTGATTTCCAAAGTCCAGTAACCTTACCACACGCTTATAATATTCGACAGGAGATGCACTAGGCCATTAGGCTACATTCAACTGTAGAGAACCCAGCACAAGCCAGGGACAGCGGGCCAACCAGTACTCTTAGAGTTAGCAGGAAGTGGGCTGAAGGAGAGTAGGGTGCCCGGGAGAAGGTTTCCCAGACCTCCACCTCAGCTCCAAATGAACGTACGGCACCATGTGCGCTCACCTCCATACCGAGCATAGGGTCGAACGGTGTTCCAACCTTGCTGGCACCATCCAGGGACAGCAGTTGGCCTTGACCTTGGACACCGCGAGGCGGTATAGATGGGTGAAAAGGGGGCCATGGAGCAAACGCAACCCTTTCTCTTGCATAAAAAGTGAAGCAGTATATCAGGCGAGATTCAGGGAATTCCCAAACCTAAAGAAAAAACACTCAATAGCTAGCCCAAAGGTGAGGTCAAGATCAGGCATAGCCAGGTATATGAAAGACACAAGGGAGGGCCCCGCCACATTATACACCATGTGCCGGGAACACAGAGATGCACACATACCAAAACATGCTACCAGCATATGATAGAAATTTACAACTCTGGCAGTGATACACTCCCTCTCTCCTTATGTTCTACTCACCTATTGCGGTACTAAGCTCAGTTGTGCTAGTTAGTATCAAAAGCTGTAGCCCCCAGCTGAAAGAAATAGCAACTGGAAGGGGCTGCAGAGCAACTGGACACCTAGCCCCTGGGCAAAATGCCTATTTACATTTTACATTACATTACCTATGACAAAACCTAGAATGAAATCACCCTACAAACATATACCACCAACCTAAGCATCCCGTTAAGAATTGAAGGGGGGATCAACAACTTATTAACAGAATTGATCCATCTAGATAATTAATAATCACCCTAATTCCCTGAAATCTCTAAAATACCCCCATATGGGGTCACCTTCTGATGCCCCACCAAATTACATCCAGTGGAGTGAGAAAAATCATGCCCCCAGGGAAAAGAAAAAAATATAAGAACCCCGCAAATCATATAACCATATATGTGCCCCAGATCCTGCCCGGCCGGCAATCGTAATGATTGCTGACCGGCGGAAAAGCGGCATGCCGACTTTCCGTCCGCAGCGTTACACACCGCCATTGTAATCTGGCGGTGGGTAAATCAGGTTGTGATCGCGGGCGGACCGCCACCGCCGGGCCGGAGGTGGCAATCCGTACGCCATCGTGATCAGCCCCTAGGTGTATAAAGCTTGCTCCCTCCTGTCTGCATCTGTCAAATCGATCATCTGATCATAATTTGTATCCGTAGAGTTTTTCTGGTGTACAGTATACTGGATGTAAGAATTTGAAGTGTATAATTAACAGCCGGCTACTGGCTGTTATCATGCCTGTCTGTTTGCAGCAATAGAGTTCTTGCCCATCAGTGAGTGGTGTGCCTAGTTCCAAGTCCCAGCTTGACTGCGAGCTAGTCTGGGAGTCCGTTCGCTCTGGGAGGGCAGCACAGTAGAGCCTGGAAGCCGCATGTGACGGTCCCGGCGCCTGCAGTAAGCCGTGCAATGTATCTAGTGTGGGGGACTCGTGAGGAAAGTGGGGCATGGCTGTTGTGACGTCCTATCTTATTCTAATGTATAAAACAAATTCCATTGGTGTAGTGGGTCCTTCATTCATCAGTTTGTCCCGATCTTTAAATAATCCCTCCTAATAAAGGTCCCCCCAGGTGGCGCCCCTCCTCTCCCACAAAATGCTGCGGCAGGAGACCTCATGAATGACAGGGATCAAATGATAGTAAGGGAGAGGCACCAATGGAGAGTATAGTAAGGGCTTATTCATTCTTCTAGCTAACCTTTACCACACGAGGTTGGTGCAGGCCACAGTAGAGTAAGTAGTGTCTTAGCCGGGAACCCTAGCACCCAAAAAAGAAGACGTAGACAGGGGGACCATGTATCCTTGCTCACTGGCCAGATGGGGTATGGGGTGGATTAAGCCAATAGGTCGCATAGTGGGCCTGCGCAAATAAAAAGCAGAGCTCAATATGCGGCACCTCAAACCCCCCTCTCAAAAAAGGCAAAGTAGCGTATTCCAACTCAACTTAGGTTGTTTGCCTCCCCATGTCAGTCTACTTAGCTGAGTTTGCAGCGTATGAAAGCGCATTGAAGATTGGGCGTCCAGGGAGGTAGGGTATGTTGAGGAAGAGGTATAGCAACTTAGGCAAAATTACCATTTTTGTAAGGGAGATCTGACCCCGTAATGATAAGGGTAACGATATCGATGAAGATGTCAAGGTCGTAATTGAAGTGATTGCTGTTCCATAATATGCTTGTAGTGTTTCCTCCATGTCCCTGGAGATTGTTACCCCCAGGTATTTTACCTCTGAGTTGCACCCTGTTAGTGGGTAATCAAGTGCAAATGTTGGGGTATTGGGGGGGTGAGGGGAAATAGCTGATATTTACTCCAGTTTATATTTATCACCGACAGTTCTAGAAAGTGGATACATTCTCTAAGTATGGGGTTTAAACTGGCATGTGGGTCTCAGATGTAGAGCATTATGTCATCTGCATAAGGCGACACTAGCAGATGCTCAGTAGGGTATCTAAGTGCATATGCTCTGTGGTGTTGTCGAAGTTTAGCCGTGAGTGGCTCAATTCTAGCGCAAATAGGAGGGGTGATAGGGAGCCCCCCAGTCTAGTACCTCGCGAGATGGGGAAAGATTTGGACCAACTGACATTGATCTGTACTGTGGCTCTCGGTTCACTGCAGTGTAGGGCAATCCAGGATAGAAATGAGGGGGGTCCCATTGTCTGCAGTATGGCAAACATATAGTCCCATTCAAGCAAATCGAAGACTTTGGTGGCATCTAGAAAGACTTCCACTGCTGCTAAGTCTACGTCTATGTCTTGCCTCAGGGTAAATAGAGTGCGTAAGTTATGGTGGGTGGCGCGTCTCGGTATGAAACCTGCTTGGTCCAGCAGGACCAAGCCTTTCATTAGTAAGCTTAGCCTTACCTTAGCTACTATTTTTGCATTGCAATTGATTAAAGAGAGGGACCTATAGGCCTCGCACAGAGTGCCAGATTTCCCTGGCGTGAGAATGGCAATGATCGATGCTTTGTGCATGGTTAAGGGAAGGATTCCTGAGTTCCTGGTTTCCCCGTATACTGTTTTTAGGATGGGTTGCCCACTCAGTTTTACAGGATTTACTGGTTGCTTACCTTTGATAACACCTTTTCTGGTAGAGATTTTGTCTAACCACAGATTCCTCACCAACCCACTTTCCTCCCTGTTCTGTGGAATGGACCCATACACTCCTTTAAGAGGAATCCAAATTCAAAGTCTGCGCACTGCCATGTTTTTTATTTCAGTGGCTCAGCATATGTCGGCATGGGCGGAGATTAGAATGAAACTCACGTCAGCACCCGGAAGAGTGGGAAACGGTTGCACAAGTGCTGCCACAGGTCCTGGAGAATGCACAGACCATCCTCTCCCAGGTTGTTGCTGACGGGAGAGATACAGCAAAGTTCACAATTTGTTGTGGATTGGACATGACCGACTCACTGGGCAGAGCAGATTCTTCGACATTGGCCCTGAGACGCCACGCCTGGTTGGGAATGACTGACTTTTCAGGGGACGTCCATGCTGCCCTCATGGACATGCCCTTCGATGTCCCCCGTCTCTTTGGAGACAAGGCCAATTCGGCGCTGGAGCATTTTAAGAACTCATGGGCTACTGCCAACTCTTTGGACCTCTTGTGAACCTGTCATTATCTCCAATCTGCATTTTGCTCCTTTTGTGGCTACGGAAAGGACTTCACAATCTTGGGCACCCAGTTGGCAGCAGGAGTTGTCCCACTACCAGTCCATAACATCAGACAGTTGGGTCATGCAGATCATCCAAAGGGCCTACTCCCTCTCCTTCTAGACTATTCCTCCCTCCCTGCCACCATCTTACGACTGGCTGACGGAGGATCATATGTCCTTACTCTATGAGGAAGTCATGGCTCTCTTGGCCCCCCTTTCTGAGGCTACCTTTCTGAAGCATTAATATTAACTTTTTCCCTGTCCAGAAGGTCTCTGCTCTGGACACTATGTCTGCCTACTTGCAGCTGCCTGACCAACCCCATTTGTTCCAATCCCCTACCGTACATAAGTTTTTAAAGGGTCTCATTCACATGTTTCTTCCATCACCCTTTATTATGCCTCTGTGGGACCTCAATTTAGTTCTCACTTTTTTTATGTGCGCTCCTTTCAAGTCCCTCCACATCTGTCCCCTCAGGCTTCTCTCTTTGAAAATGGCCTTCGTGATGGAGATTACATCTGCCCGTATAGTGAGTGAGCTGCAGGCCTTATATTCTAAGCTGCCTTACCACTCAGTCTATCCTGACTAAGTGGTGGTTCACACAAGGGCCTCCTTTCTGCCGCAAGTGGTCACTCCATTCCATGTAGGTCAATCTATCACCCTGCCTACATTCTGCACTCCTCCACACCCCTCTAAAGAAGAGGAGTGACTCCATCGTCTAGACCCAAAGAGTACTGTCATTCTACCTTGACCACACATGTGAGTTCTGGGTGGACGACCATGTGTTTGTGAGGTATGTTGGTGCGCACAAAGATCGGATGGTACAGAAGGGCACCACCTCTTGTTAGATCATGCTTTGCATTAAATTCTGCTATGCATTGGCCAAGAAGCAACCTCCTGAAGGCCTGTGAGCTCATTTCAACAGAGCTAAAGCTGTGTTAGTTTACGGAGTTCAACTTATGGATATATGCCAGGCAGCAACGTAGGCTTCCCTGCTCATGTTCAGCAAACATTACTGTCTTGACAGTGGGGTCTGTAAAGATTGGCACTTTGCCCATTTGGTCCAACATTACTTTTTATTCTGAAATTAGTCCGCAGACCCTCTGGAGATGGTATTGCTTGGGTATCTATTCAAAGGTAAGGAAAGAGCAGCTAGAAGTCTCTAACAGATGAACAAGGTACTTACCTTTGGTAACGTCTTATCTGGTAGAAACATGATCTAGCAACAGATCCCTTACTGACCCACCCATCCTCCCCTCTCAGCGGACATATTTCTATGGTCAGGGCTGATCCCTTTCAGAGCCCTAGTTAGGACACACCAGTGTCAGTGCACTTCATGTCTCTGCGCTTCTGCTGTGGAAAGTTGTGAAAAGTAATTGACATCTGCGCGCCTGGGTGGCGCCCACATAGGTGCCGCCGACATCACTTCCAGTACGAATGACACCACGCAGAGCCAATCGACGCCACCCACTAGCGTGCAGGTGTACTGCTCACAAAAAATCTTCCCGATCTAGTCTGGCACATGGGGAAATTCAAAGCTAAGGAATCTTCGACTAGACATAGTCTCTACCAGATAAGGCGTTGCTGAAGGTAAGTGACCTTTTCATCTTCACCTCATAGAGAAAAGGGAGGCTTGTCTTACATAGAAATTATTAGATTCTACTAGGCTACCCATTTGTGAATATTAGTTGGATGGCCATGTAAAAAAACTGAAAAGTAAGTTCTATGTGATATTCCCATGCCATGGGAGGGAATTGCACCTTTTAAATCTCTTCATATCAGATATCTCCAAGGCTGTCATGGATATGTTACCAACTGGCCCTAAGGAGGACTTACTTCCGTCTTATTCTCCACACCCATCTACCAAAACTCTGATGTCACACCTGCACTGGTAGATAATATATTTGAGAAATAGCAAACAGGTGACTCCTATACGCTGGTCGACATGTATGCTCTAGATCAGCTTACGTCACCTAAAAAGGTGCATAAGAAGGTTTCAACTAACTAAAGAGAAATACTGGAAAGGCAATACAAATAACCTATACTTTGGGTCCCCCACCCTAACAACAATAAAATGACGTTGCACCGCCTTACACTCTTGAACAGTTTATGAGGTCCGAAAGAGGATAAAGGGGTTTGATCTCTGATGTATATACTAGCTTAGAAGAGCCAAGGAAGCATCTTGGAAAAATGGGCCAAAGATATGGCCACAGAAATACGGGAGAGGAAAAGGAGGGACCTCTGACAAAATGGAGGGAATTGGATTACTGGCTGAGGGTAGAGAGAAACCCTACTCAAGCAGCAACCACAATCTCTGTTAAGATGGAACACAATCAAAACATAAAATAACCTGTGCTGAACCCTCTGGTAGCTTGGAACAAAGAAGTCAGGCAATATGTGAAGTATTTATGCAGCACTTCAAACCGCAATTAAGTGAAAACACAGCACTAGAAAAATCCCACACCAATTTTGGAAAACAGAGTGAAATGTAATAAACTATTGTAGACCAAAACAATGAAAATCCAATCAGTAAAACTGGAGATGAAACTTCAAAGGTTTAAGTAACAATAGTGCCTAGAAGCACAAAGTGTAAACCAGGGTTATCTAGTCATTCAGAAACAGGACAATGTCACAAGTTCAGGCTGACTGCGATTGAGCGTGGGCCAAATACAGCTAGTAATTTAGGCCCGCTGAACAAAGTACCTTAAATCCTGGTAATGGAGCATTGTGAGATCCTGCATTGAGGATGTGTCATGCAGCAGTGGTTCTGAAGAGCTGTGAGGCTGTAATGTGAAGTCCTGCTTCATTCTTGAGGATGCCATTGACCAGGGGCTTGCGATGAGACGTCCTTCGTCAAAGGTGCGTCGTGCACCGGCAGTGCAGAAGAAGCTTTAGGACTGCAATGCAGAGTCCTGCTTCATCGCCGAGGATGCTGTCAACAAGGAGCCTGCGAGGCGAAGACCTGAGTTGAGGATGTGTAGCAAGGTTGGGTGTCAGGGATGCGTTGCGCTGCAGCAGTTCTGAAGCAGAGCTGCGAGAAGATGCATCAAACTGCATCAGTTCTGACCCCAGCTAGGCTGGCAGAGCACCTTCAGGCCCAAGGGTCTAAGACTGGGGTGGCACCACTTGGGGGACAGGATTCAATGCAGATTGAGTCCAGGTGCAGGGTTTGAGGTGGTTGGAGCCTTTTCTGTCCCTGAGGCTCTGATCAAGAAGCCAACCAACTAGCGCTTGGAGTCACACAGGTGGTCCTGGGTTCAAGATGCATGTCCAGTCCTTTCATTCAGACAGCAGGGCAACAGAGTAGCAGTCCTTTGTACATAGCAGCACAGCAGTGCCTATGAGTCTTCGAGAGGTCAAGAGGTGTACTGAAGAGTTGGGTCCGAGGGTGTACTATTCATACCTGGTGCCCACTTGAAGTACGAGAAGGTCCTGGAGGTTTCCACCCCCAAATGTTTTTGGAATTTCCTGCCTCCTCCAGCTTGTCTGGGGTCACAAAAGACTAGTGTCAAATCATTTGTGAGTGTGTTCAGGCAGAGCCTTTGAGATGTGCAAGCGAGGTAGTGGACAGCTCCTTCCCCTCATCAAGTCAGAGATGGCCCATCCTGCAAATACCTCCTTGGCCTCTCTGCCTGAGAGCAATACACAAAGACCAACTTCCAGCTATACCTCATCATTTGACCCAGGATACAGGCCGTAGGCCCCAAATGATTGGGACAAGAAAATGGCAACTTTTTAAAGTGGCATTTTCAGAATTGTGACTTAAAATCTGACTTTCCCATTACAAAGGGATTGAAATTAAAAAAAATTAGACACCAAACGTGATATTCCTACCTGCTCCAAACTGAAAGTTATCACCTATTAAATGTATTAAGTTAACCCAATGTTATCCTATGGGAGAGGCAGGCCTAGCAGTAGTGAAAAACAAGTTTTCATTACCAGAACATGTAAATGTGGCAAGTACATGTCCAGCTTTTAAATACACTGCACCCTGCTCTATGGGCTGTTTAACGCCTACCCTATGAGTGATTTATATGCATGAAAAGGAAGGTTTAGGCCTGGCAAAACGTTTATTTTACAATGTCGAAATGGCAGTTTAAAATTACACATATAGGCTTCAATCGCAGGCCTTAGACGTGTTTAAAGGCTACTCAAGTGCCTTAAATAGCACTTTAGGCACAATCAGTGCGGCAGGCCCACTAGTAGTATCTAATTTATAGGCCCTTGGTACATCTAGTATTTCTGTACCAGGGACGTACAAGTAAATTAAATGTACTGAGTGTATTCCAATTTCACCATGATTAAAGGAGAGAGTCCACACACTTTCTCACTGGTAAGCAGTGAGAAAGTGCATAGAGTCCAAAGTTAAAAAAAAGGGATCAGCAAAACTGGAGGAGTAAAGAAATACATTTGGAGTAAGACCAACCTACGGCTGACAGGTGAAACACAAATCATGCTACAGTATTATAGGAACATTCTAAACAGAACAGCATCCTTCAAGTTAATATTTCACTGGTATCTTACACTCCAGTGTGTTAGTAGAATGCTAATATTGAAAAATATGATGTCGGTGTACGCCATGATATATGCACGTATAACAACGAACTTGCATCTCTGTTGTCAAATCCTCCCTATATGACTTCCCCATGAACCACGAGTCAATAATATGTGGTCAGGCCGGCCCTGCGACCTAGGCCAGAAACAACAGTTTGACAGATCAAAGGTGGGGTGACATGTAACCCTTAGACAAACGCGCAAACAGGAAATCCCAAATCAATCCCACAGATGAGCAGCAACACCACAATGGTCCTAGGAGATTGGCCCCAATAAAACACGTTTGGACTGAGGGGCGTACGTTCCCAATACACCATGAAGTCAGATGCCACACTGAGTTAAAAACACTTAGTCAATCAGAACCCTGCATGCACACTACATGCAGTGATCTTGCGCTCTACATGTCGGACCTCTGGACACGTTCCCAGTGGCCCCACATTGTGTCCATGCAATGTTGAGATCTACCTGTGCTTTTTATCAAATGACCAGATTTATGGTCCTGTGACAAGGCCCAGATTCCCATTCTAAAAGAACGTAGAAATTGCTTTATGGCACTTTGTGAAATGTATAAAATGACGGCCAAAACTAATGGACTTTGAGACAGTCTTCAGACCCCGACTCTGTTGCCTGTTCTCCTGGCCACTGCATTTAATTAAACCAACTGTTCCTGTTTTTTGACAAATGCCTCATGTCTTTTATTTTTTCAAGATAAGTTCACATTCAAGCAACATCTTGGCAAGCCAGATAGGAAAGATTGGTTCTTCAAGCCTGACTGCAGCTGAAGGAACAGGACCCAGCCCATATGGATTCACATCTATGCAGATGCCGCAATTGACTGGAAGCTCTGCTGAATCCGCGGGCGGAGGTCTGTCCTGAAGCCACTGTCAGTGGGTAAGAGACTACATCTGATCCTTAGTGCCAGCATTTGGTGTATGGCAAACTAGGAAGAAGCGTAAAAATCTAACATGAGTGCCTTGCCACTAACAGAAATATGACATATTGCCTACTTTATGTGTCCGAGCTGAGTAGCGCAAGGCGGCCTCAGAGGCGATCCCACAGACGTCACCTTTCTTTGATAGTCAGTATGCAAAGAAAGGTGAGGGTTGTTTAGTCTCTTTGATCACTGGGTGTGATACAAAGAGTACGCCTGTCTCTCGGTGTGATACAGGGACTGGTTGGACCACTGGGCGAGACAGAGAGGGTACGATTGATCCCTGGGTGTGAGACAGGGTTGGGGCCTCACTGTTTGGACTACTGGGCATGACACTGGGCATGACAGAGATGGTATACATAGGCTATGGGTGTGATATAGAGTTATAGAGTATATAGAGTAACCTTCCTATTTCAGAACTATTAAGATATACTGCTTGGATTTCCTCTTCTGCTGTAATATGGCCGTCTCAAGGCGCGGAGATACTCCTTCGGGAGTCGAGTCCAGCACGGTACAAACCCATAAATAAATAATAAATAAATAAAGCATCTTGATCTTACATTTTTTGTCTCAATGAGTTTTCTTAGTTCTATCGGTTTCCTTATTTTACTCAAATTCTGTTTATTGTTGTTTTCAACCATCAATACATATACAACATATGCTTGACCTCTAATAACCTTTAGCGCCTATAGGCGACTGGCAGCCTCTGATGAATTAAAATATAACATATAAAGCTGTCTGTGTTAACAATTGCATTGTCTTCTGTTTTTTTGTATATAACACATTTAATATATTGCAAGGTACAATGGCATGGGAACCGAGCAGAGCCTAGCGCTTCGAGAGCAGTTTCACTTGGCTGTACGTTTAAGCGGGTGCCGTGAGGGCTGTGTTATACATTTCCATGATGACTTAGTACAGACAAATGATAGCCAGTCTTGAGTGAGCTACCGTTGCATTTGGCTAATGTTGATTGGGCATCCTTTAAGATTTACAAGTGTCTATGAGGCTGTGTATACTCAACGCACATCATGTTATGTTATGTTAAATTATTTATTTAAGCGCACGTACACCAATTAGTTTCTTGGCGCTAGTATGGGAGTAGCTGAGCCTCGATGGATCTATCCATATGCCTGAACAAAAAACTATGGAGCATATCAACAACAACCGGCGATAATTATCGCTGAGCGCACTTAGCGCTAGGATAATTATCGCCGGCTAGCGTTGATTTTTATCGCTGAGATAGCGTGCTATTAGCAACGCTTATCTCAATAGCGATAAAAATCCTCACGCTAAGTGGCTAACGTGAGATTATCGCTGGAAACCCAGCGATAATCTCACGTTAGCTTGTTGATAGGGACAGACAAACTTAGCCATGATATCCTCCTTCTATAGGATATCATGGCTAAGTCAGAAAAATACCAGACGTAAAAAAGCAGCGTTGACCGCGGTTAGCGCTGCTTTTTTTGTCTCTAACAGGGTTAGCGATATTCTTGATAATAGGAGAAATGTCGCATAGCGACATTTCTCCTATTATTTTACTCTGGAACGCCCCCTTTGCATCTCATTAGAGATGCAAGGGGAAGCGTAGAGTAAAAGGGTGCTAACATGCAAATTTGCATGTTAGCACCCTGTTGTTGATAGGGTGCTAGTACTATCTCTGCTTTTTTGGCTTTTAAAGCCAAAAAAGCAGAGATAAAGCCCTTGTTGATATGCCCCCATGTCTTAAGAAGTCTCCTGACTTCGCACATTTTATCAAGTACGTTTTATTCGGTGCAGGAGACTTGACATTCTGTGTATCCTTATAACTATATAAAACTAATATTTAACAATAAGAGAACAGGTCGAGGTCTGTAGTGAAGTAGGCGGGAGAAGGGCCAGTAACACCCCGTAGGGGGATTATGGTAGCACATCGCCCAGCTGTGGGCGGCATTACAGTATGAAAGAAAGGTGGTGGCTTAGTCAAAGAGTTGAAGCAAACAAAGCTTCACAGTGAATTCTATGTGCACAAGTGTGTTGGAACTTTTTATCCGTGTTTGACAAGGTGTGTGATATCAGCTCGATAACTAAAATGTGCCAGACGCAGGCAAACCATTGTGGTGTAGAAGGAGGGTCATGCTGTCAATACTTTATTGTTTAAGTTCATTAAAACCATAGCAATGTCATGATGCAAATCAGGTATCAATTGTTTACAAACATATAAATGATTTAAAATATAGAAAAGAAGAAACCAGTTAAAAATCTATACGTGAGTCTATATCGTAAAATTGTTGTCAGGTTTGCAATTTCATCAGATATTAACATTAAAAGCTTTTTAACATTTTAACATTGCAATAGAGTTACTAAACATTGCTGGGTTGGCAGTATCTGCTTCCATCGGCCATATAGTTTTTTTCATAAATAATTCAAATTTCATCATTTTACAGGTCAACTGAAGGTCTGTTGTACCAAGTCCTCTAGTGAAGGCCGATCTGCCAGTTTGGATCCCTCTATCATTAAAAGCCTTTTTTAGGAGTGATACGCGTTTTTATTTTTAGCTGGGGCGGACACAAATTAGATGGATAAAGTCTTGCCATGCTGCACCACATAAGCTACATGTTTTGACGCCTTTATACTTCCATGCAGGCTGATCAGCCAGGCTTGGTAATACCCCAAATCTAATTGCCATTAACTTTCGTTTCCAGTGGGGCGAATATGTTGTACCGAGGTATTCCGCCGGTCAAAGTGAAGTATAGGATTGGAGAACCATCCAAGCATGGGATCTTTTGGCTAAGGTGCGTTTGTCTTCTATTGATGATTGTAGCTTAGCCGCTTTGTTTGTTATGCTACGGAAGATTTGGAAGGAGGGATTCTGCGCCCAAAGTTCGGTTATCTTAGTTTCCTTCAATGCCATTTTCAGGAATTTACCGGAACTTGAGCTTGGATCATCTTCTTGGGCTCGCCACAAAGAGTCATGTAAGATATTGGATCGGTTCTGCCAAACGTTGTACCAAGTTTTAATCGCGGCGCATTTTCTCCCTATCTCCTGTTTAATAAGGCCGAATTCCAGTCGAACCTGGGCCGGAGATGCATTCTGAGGTAGACTATTAGAAGGAGGAGTTTTCTGTTTCTACATAAGTGTAATGAGTTGGCACGCTGCTAGTAGAATATACCTAATGAATTTCCAGTCAGTGTGAGTCATGGCACAGAGATCTGAGGGCCTAATGCCTAGAATGACCGTGAGGTAAAAGGACGGGAGGGGGTAGCCTTTGACCTCCTTAATGTGGCCCAGTATCTCTTTCCAATAAATCGTTATAACCTTGCAGGACCACCAAATATGTTGAAAATCTCCTACCTAGTCACCACAGCCTCAGCAATGAGAGAGTGTTCCTGGTTCTGTTTGTACCCTCGGACCGGCTCTATTCACGTAGCTTTTCAATCTGACGAGATTTCGGTATCGCTGAGACATAAAATAAGGAAGGACCAGGCCGCGACCATCTCGTCAGATTGAAAAGCTACGGGAATAGAGCCGGTCCAAGGGTACAAACACACTAAGAGGATCCTTTGAAAGAAATCAGAATACAGTGGGCAGCAAAGGATGGACTGTTGACCTTGACATTGACATCTTTTGTCTCAATTGAACACCCTAAATATACAGTGGTGTTAAATAAATATGAAAATTCATCCATGAACAATTGAAAAGAAAGGGAATATGGCTTGTCACTGAGTGCGCTGGCACCGGTCTTAAAGAAAATTGTTTTTGAACAAAAACGGAAAGGATGAAAGTGAAATACATGTTGGTCCTGATGAAGGTGGTCAAATTTATTCTATCCACCAAAACGTGTCGACGTTGGAAACTTTGTTAAATTTGCTAAAAACAGTAAAGATTCAAAGACGGAAAACTGATTCCTCTATTTTGTACTGTATATGATTGCAAATTAACCTCCATATGACAAATCTGATAATCCTTTCCTGGGGGTTATTATAAATTTGTTTAATTTTATAATATTTTGTGTTTTAGATATATTGAATGTAATTTTTGAAAGTGTATGTTTTTATCATTGTGAGAATATTTATGAAACATTTTGATAAGTGCCTTGACATCTTGGAGATAGGGTTGCAATCATCGTGTCAATATTTTGCTAAACAACTTTGCATCCTTGTTAAGCCAGGCGATAGCGGTGGTAGGATGAGCAAGAGGCAGGGTATTTATCTGCTTTATGTATGAGAGAGATTTTAGCTGAAGCCATTGTGGGCGTGAGATCTGTCTTATGGGAGAAAGAGTTAAATAGGCGAACTAAGTGATCTTGTAAGTCGGATAGTAAGAGCCGATAGAAGGAGACTGGGAGGCCGTCCGGTCTGGGGGCTTGCCCACAGGAAGAGCACTGACTGAAGTCTTAAGTTCCTCAAGAGTAATCAGGTCGTCAAGAAGGTTAGCGTGATATGGGGACAACGGTTCCCATTCACAGGTATCCAGGCAGGACCTGATCATTTACAGGGTGGGTTCTTCCTAGGAGTATAGCGTTTAATAGTAATCGTAAAAACTCCAGAGTTTGTCTCCCTCCCCTGTCATCCAGCTTACATCTTCTGAATGCAGCTTGGCAATATGGGTCTTGGCACGCGTCTGGCGGAGCCTGCGGGCCAAAAGCCTGGCTTTTTTGTCACCCACCTCATAGTAGCACTCTTTCAGTGCTAGTAGTGCTCTTTCTGCCCTCACTGTTCTATGTGTGCAAAGTTGGCCTTGCAGCACAGCAAGCTGCCTTTTGGTGTGGTGGGATGGGTTAGCCTTATCCTGCTGTTTCAATTGTTTAATTTCTGCTGTGAGATTGGATTCCACTAGCTCAGATTCTCTCCTCCGAGCAATTGCGATAGATGTGATTGTGCCTCGGATAGTGGCCTTAAAACCATCCTAGAGAGAGTGCAGGGAGAGTTTGGGGAGGTCATGAAGGGAAAAGTATTAAGTGATGCTTTTCCAAAGTTTGGCCACACTGACTGGGTTTCGCAAGAGGTGTGGCGGGAGGCACCATGGTGGCTGAGTTTTTGCAAGGTGACTAGTCCCCTCCGTTATCAGTTCTACGTGCGCGTGGTCCGCGATAGAGATATGGCACATAGGTGGTAGAGGAGACTGTGTGGCAAAGATATAGTCAATGCGGGAGTAGGAGGTAGTTTGGTGTGAGAAGAAGGAGTAATCCCTCGTGTCTGGATGCTTGTAACGACACACATCAACTAAGCCCAAATTTTCAATATCGCACTTAAGCCTTAGTGACTTAGCCCCCGCATTTTGGAAGGTGGCTCTGCTGCGGTCAAGGGTGAAGTCCCACACAGAGTTTAAATCTCCACACACTGAAATATCTCCTTCCACCCCCTCTAGCTGGTCTTTCAGGACCCGTCTAAGGTAGATATCCTAGGAAGCATTTGGGGCATATATATTAAGCGGTGTGAGCTTTTGTTACATCCTGAAGGAGGTGGAGTGTGAGAAAATGTGCTTCCTCTACTGCACTACGTTAGTGACAGAGGAGTAGAAACCCTTCTTGCACAGGATGCCCAGCCTGAGTGTTTTCATGTTGGTATATGCCCAGTGATGTTTTGGGTATTTTGTATGCACCATGCAGTCTATTTTCAGCAGGTGGGTCTCCTGTAGAAGTGGTGTAATATCTATCGCCAGATTTGCGCCTATTGGGAGAGTTTAAGCCCCGTACAGTCAGGGGTATCAATTTAATGTCGCCCGCTATTAGTGTAATCGCCGGGGGGATGTGAAAGGGACACTACTGCAGTAGGAGGGGTAGCGCTCCGCATTGGTAAGGAGGAGGGATGTAGCGCCCCCGCCCAGCCCCAGGGATGTGCAAGCTGATGGAAGCCCCTGCATAACTCAAAATGGAGAGGGTCCTATGGGGAATGTAAGTGAGGGGGGTAGCAGTGGTGCACGCGCCTATATCTCCCACCGTTCCTGTTATTGTGCAGGTCACCAGTGCATTGTGGTGAAGCCCACCCATGAGATAGATCGACCTGTGTAGAAAAACAAATTGCAACCAAAGTTAACAACGGGCCAACAGGGCCCAACAGTGACCTCCACTCTGCGCGAAGGCCAACATTTACTGCACTCGGCCCGCTGGAGGAGTCGCCCTTCTGGGAGGGTGGTCATTGGGAGGCGGCCATCAGAGAGAGGGAGGAGTTTCCCATGAAGGATAGAGGTTAGGTCTCTCTTTGGCCCCGGGGCCCAGCGCCGCCAGAAAGATGTAAGGAAACCTCAGGACAGTATTAGATGAGGAACATCAGACAGCAGGTGTGGAGGGGGGAGTTGATTCAGAGGGATCTGGCAGTAGATCGTGACGGGGACAAAGTCCCTCCAAGGCTCAGGAGAAGGTGGATTATGTCCCACTTAGTTTTCTTTGTGGATTCCTCTGCCTGGCATTTATCAGAACATTGTGGCTTAACCATGGTCCATGCTGGTTGAAGATCTTTTCCGGGAGGGTCTCTGGTCGGTGGGTCAGCGAGATTGCCAGTGTCATCAGGGAGGCCCATCAGGTGCTTTTCTTCTGCAAGTGATCTCAATGATCAATGCCTTCCCTCCCATTGGAACAGGAGGGCAAAACAGTGACCCCACTGATATTGAATCCCCAGCTCACGAAACTTGTCGGTGACCGGTTTGAATTCTCGTTATTTCTGCAGTGTGATAGGGGACAGATCTTGATATAATTGCACTGTGTGACCCCGAAAGTTCAGTTCAGTTTTGCCCCTGGCAGCTTGAAGAGTTGCTTCCTTCGTGGTAAAGAAGTGTACTCGGGTCAGAATGTCCGTGCCAGATCCTTCTGCCCTGGGGCCACAGCCACTCCATGCACCCTGTTGAGGGTTGTTGAAGAGGCATTTTTATCTTCTCAGATCTCCTGGAGGAGGACGGCTGTGTAGGACAGGATGTCATTGCCCTGCGCACCTTTAGGAACTCGCCGTATACATCTGTTGTTACAGCGGCTTATATTTTCCAAGTCTTCCTGCTTTGATTGGATCTTAATATTTTGTTCTTCTAGGTCTGTCCCCCATTTCCATAGCATCTCCTGGTCCTCTGACCATGCATCCATGCTGCGTTCTAGATCATGAACTCGCTCACCAATATCTGACCTCTTTCCAAATGTCTCTCAGCCAGGATTTGAACTCGTCTTTGAGGGAGCCAATGTCAGAGCGGATCTCCTACAGGAAACGGTCCATGTAGGCTTCCGTGATCGGGCCGTAGGTGGGGGTTCCATCGTCGGGGGCCGGGAAGAGAGTCAGTGCCTGTGGTTCAGCAAGCGGCGCCTTGGACCAGAGGGATGTCAACAGGTTCTCTTTTGCTACTTTGGAGCACGGCATATCCAAGTAATCTCCTTTAGGGACAGGATAAGTGGGCAGAGCCTTCAAATGCTTCTCAACATTCCACGTGCAGTGCTTATATTTGAGAGAGGGCAGTTAGGTGGCTGTAAATGCGATCCAGTTATTATCGGGTGAAGCAGCAGATGATAAGTCCTAAGTTCTTGTGCTCTAGAATGGCAAAGGGTGATGTGGCAAAACATTCGGTGTTGCGGGAGCACATTTCCCGTTTCACCTAGCCCCTCCTTCACCAGACCAGGTAGGAACCCCTATTAGCTTGTGCAGTCCACCCCACGGGGTTGGGAAGTCAATCTCGCTGATAGGTGGGATGTCACACTGGAAGGTCCTGTAATCCTGTAGCAGGGGTGCCTTGGCAACGCAGGTTGCTCCCATGTGGAGGCAGACAGAGGCCTTCTGCAGACCAGTGCATGAAACTGTAAGGAGGGCGCCCCACTGTTGGTTCACACTTGCCTTGCTGATGTGACCCTAAGAGAACACTGTCCACTGCTCAGGCTGTACTGGTAGGAGGCACCACCCCAGAGTCCCTTGTTCACCTCTCCATTGCCACCCAGGACTCCACTCGTGGCTTAAAGGCCTCCATTACCCCCGCCACAGACCAGACCTCCCTTCATTGATGTAGGCCACCAACCTAGGGAGTCTTGTATGTTGCTATTCATGGGAGGCACGTTCCATCAGCAGGCCCTGAGAGGCCCCTGCCACCATATGCCACATCCGCTGAGGTGTAGGCTGTTGTCTCGGCCGCAGCACCGGACCCCATGTCACCTCCTGCTCTGCGACCATGCCCCAGTGTCACAACCCCGGCCACCACTGGAGCGAGGGCAGTGCTTTTCTTCATATGGGCAGTGCCAGGCCGATCAGCAGCGGCAGGCCAGCAATAATCTCTGCTTGCTCAGAAGAATGCAGAGAGCAAGCCTTCAGGTAAACATAACAAGGTCGCATTCAATTAATTCAGACTTCAGATCTGGATGGCCCTGAGGGTAATGTTTCCTGACCGCCCAAATGTTAGAGGATTAATGGCAGAGAGCATGAAACCTGGGGTAACTGTGACCGACTTTCTGGACAGAATGAGGAAACAATGGGATCAAGAGACAGGACAGCCATGGACTGATACAGGCCCCCGGGTTGCATTATTCTACAACATCCCCAAAATGGACAGCCCACTGAAATACATAGTGGGCTGGACGGTGTAGTAGGATTAGACACCAAAACTTGGGGGAAGTACACGCTCCTTTTTCTCAATGTAAATTGTTGCTATCTTTGTCCCAGAGCTAATATTGACAGACTATCGGGCTCACTTAGTCCTGTGTACCACACAAAGCCTCCCATCGTCATTGAGCACTATGATTTTTTGGTCATTCTTTTTTTCCTCTCTCTCTGTTTTTTTCCCTTTGCTTTTACTTCTATATGGTTTTCAATTGATACACTTTTCTTGATATTATGATGCTGATAAGTTATTGCAATGGTGTTCTATGTTGAATGATATGTCCATAATAATTCTATGTGTGTATGAAAAAGTCGTCATTTGGTCACAATTTGCTGTTCCGCAAACAATTCATAACCATTGCACTTTCCTGCAGGTAATGTTTTGAATTAACCATTGCACTTTCATTCAAGTAATGCTTTGAACTAACCATTGCACTTTCTTACAGATTGTTGTTTGTCACATTTGGTTTTATGTACTAAGTTTGCTTTATACATCTTTTGTTTAAGCTGAGCTCATAGTAAATTAGTTATTGCTGACATAATACTTTGTACATATTTTCCCCATGATCAGAGTAGAATTTAGGATTACCTAAAAATCCTTGAGAAGTTAAGAAGTGTACTAGTCCCTTAAAAAGTTCCCAACCCATCATGGAGTTGCCACTAAACCACATGCAAACTAGGTTCCCCATGCAGTAAAAAAACTAGATACATTTTGCCATTAATGGCACACATACACTAAGGTGCATGCGTTCCCCTGGCCATCGGGGGAACCTTCAACACTAACATAATAGAACACACAAGGACACACATTCGGGCCAAGTATGTAGTGCAGAAGAAGGCTAGAAGAGAGGCACTGTTAGAGCTTTGGGTCATCTTTGAGGTGGCCCGATCCACAATCCTGTTCCAGTATCTGCAAGCAAGGCGTCTGCATATCCCATACCATACACAGGCACAGAGGTGCTGTCTCTGATGCCTGCCATTCCTGCACTGGGTTACACCAGTGAAGGGGGCCGAATGGCCCCCCACTGGGCAGCAACCCACTAGATCTAGGAAAGGGAGGTTGCCAGATTAGCAAACCCAGACAATTCTGGCCTCATTACAGTTCGGTTCTAGAATACCCTGAAGTTCGGCCCCCTCATCTATTGCATGCAGCCCACCAAGTCCCAGCGGCGCGAAGAGTCTGCACTCTAACCCATCCGGTAGAGCTCTCAGAGGTAACTGGGAGGTACGTAGCATACTGGATAGCGATACCACCAGTGGGTCTGACATTTAGGGTTGAGCCACAGGGTACACTCCCCAGGGTATACTCAGGCAGTGGAAGAAAAAACAGGAACTGATCTGGAGGACAAGTTCCTATCAAGGAGAACTGCGCGCAGCACCAAGGGAAAGAGGCAGCCTAGGTGGGAGTTAGAGGAGAGGCGTTGGTTGAGAATGAAGAGAGAAAGAGCTCTCGCCTGGGAACTACAGAGGGAGAGCAGAGCGCCGCACCCTCCACCAAAGGAGAGCAGAGCTAGGCCCTGGGTTCCACATTAAGAGGAGCCCAAAATAGAAACAAAGGGGAGGCCCCCACTGGGAGCCGGAATGCCACCAGGTTATCAGCGTAGGAGAGTGGCTCACCAAGAAATAAGAGATCAGGGTAGGCTAGCCCAAACTCAATTAAGGCATAGGAGAAGTAAAATGGCACTTCTGTGCATGCACAAGGAGAACATCGACGAGGACTTCTGCTGCTCCCTCCAACTGTGCTGGTCGAACAAGCTAACCACTAGAGAGACAGTATCGAGAGAAGGAGAGCTCTTCATGTGACCATTTCACCACCTACTAGCCAGCTGGACCGAAAGGGATGGCCAGTATGATAGACCCTGGCCATAGGAGGGATCCTTAGAACCAGAGGAAATGGCCATTGCGGAAGACTGCATCCAGCATGTAGGGGGAGATCCCAGGTGGAACTTCTCCTACATGCAGGAATGCTGAAAAGATGAAAGCGCTACATTGGAGAAAAATCAGAGGAGTGGCTCCAAGCTAAAATATGCGCATTGTTACAGAAAGGGACATCAGGGACCATTTGTGTTCCATGGGCCCAGATGGACAGAGAAGGGCTCAGGACCAAACTGCCTCCATGGACGGGGTTGGAAAATGGATCTCTTGTTTTGAGAAAAACTCAATGGGAATAAGCCTAGCAATAGGCGATGTCAAAAGTCTGCTCAACAGCCTCATCAGAGAGCAGACCAACCAGTGACAGCGCCAAACTCACCAAATTTACTGCTCCCACGGTGCGGCCCGTCCCTCACTCTATCGCTGTCCTCGAGCAGGAAAAGAAAGGACTTCCTTCCTGCTCAAGGAACACCAGCAACCAGTGGGGAGGTTGCTGTTAGTATGAGAGCAGCTTCAGGATTAGTGGGGGCAGACTCACACAGCGCTCATTTTGATGATGGGGGCCTGTGCCAGCAATCCCCAAGCTGTTTCAAAACCAGGGGATTGCTGGGTGCATACTGTGCACGTCGGGTTTGCCGTAGCAAAACCAGCCATCCAACCCAACACAATTCAGCCCGCCCCATGCACACACCACACACATAAGTAAAATGGCATTGACGTGCTATTTTACTTATTGTGCCTGCCTGCTTAACTCGCAGCAGGCAGAGGGGCGCTCCTCCACTCTCGAGGAGGAACCACCCTGCACCCAACACAGTGTTTTCCCGAGCCCGCATGCCAGCAGTCATGCTGATCAACTCCGAGCATAACAAGGTCGCATTCAATTCATTCAGACTTCAGATCTGGATGGCCCTGAGGGTAATGTTTCCTGACCGCCCAGATGTAAGAGGATTAATGGCAGAGAGCATGAAACCTGGGGTAACTGTGACCGACTTTCTGGACAGAATGAGGAAACAATGGGATCAAGAGACAGGACAGCCATGGACTGATACAGGCCCCCGGGTTGCATTATTCTACAACATCCCCAAAATGGACAGCCCACTGAAATACATAGTGGGCTGGACGGTGTAGTAGGATTAGACACCAAAACTTGGGGGAAGTACAGGCCCACCATATTACATCACAACAGGAGGAAACAGGAAAGGGACTGAGAAAAACAGGAGCAAATCCAAAGAGACACTGCTAGCTGGTCCAGCATAAGTTAAAAAATACCGCCCTTGAGGGGGCCACGTTGACTGCAAGTGTGCAAATAGTACCAGTCCTGAAGGGAGGTCCGTCGTCAAACTCCAGAGGGTTTCCACCTAGTCTTTACACCAGAGGTCAGAGGAATTGCAGCAGCCAGACATCAGAGAGTGCCACTACGGTTACTGGGTGGGCTATGTGGCACCGATGCCGCCTAAAGGCGTACCATGAGCAAAGATGAGAAGGCTTTTGCAATTCCCTGCAAAATCCCCAGTGTCAAAACAAAGCCCAGCTCAACTGGAACACGCCATACATTCAGTCGCAAGGAAATCAGTCAGCAAACACACCACAGCAACAAGGACCAGGTGGTTGGCCAAACACATGGCAACAGCGGCAGGCAGGGAACCCTGCCCAGCACATACCAAAGCCACAGCCATGGCAGGGAGGGGAGACAGTCTGGGGAGACAATGCCCTCACGCAATCGCCCCATCCAAATATGCAATGAATCCAAACCCCCAGTATGACATATTCACTTCATGGTCATACCCACTTCAGAAAACTCACCACAACAATAAAGACCATTGACACAGCAATAGGAAAAAACTCAAGCCTTTACTTGTGTTCAGGAAGAACTCAGGGCTATTGTATGTTCTGTAGACTGTGAATCTGTGCTAAAATCCACCATTTTGGTGCCTACAGGGGGCCTAGGCCCGTCTCTGCTGCTACTCCCACAGGACGTGACTGGCTGGCCACGCCTCCGGGGGATGGCAGTCTGACGAGGGGGCATGCCGACCCCTGACTAGTGCATAAAAATAGGCACTCAGGTCTCTTCACCCAAGTAACTAGGGCAAGGCTCAGACTGAACAGACCCCCATTCTCCACTAGGTGGAGGCCTCCTTTCAGTTCCAAAACAAGGTGACGCTCCAGTGCCGGAATCCAGGTTTTCTGTGCACTTGGGGATAATGGTTTCCTTATAGAACTCCGTAGTCCACCACGAATAAGCAACAATTTGCAGGGAAATACACCAGGGTAATCAGCCATCCCATTGCAATACCCGCAGCGTGATAAGTCCCGGCCTCACACTTGATTACCGTCGTAAGCAAGATATCTTACTTCCTCCTCACCCCTAATGCTTCCAAGCATCCAAAATCTGCTCATCAGATCATATCCCTCCAAAACAGTGGGAGTAGCGTGTCACCGGGTAGGACGGCCCGGTTTCCTACAGAGGGCAGCAGACCCAAAGCATCCTGGATCCGAGGGAGAGAGAGGCAACAGGAGGGAAATGTGTTTCTTTAGATGACTATTGCAGCCCCCATACAAGATGCATGTATACTCTCACCACCGCACCCAGCTTGTCAAATCAAATAACACAGAGCCTCACGAATATCGTCCGAGTGAGCAATAAGCCTGATCCCAGTCATTACCACATCCGAATCACACAAGGCCACAGAGCAGCTTCTCAACCCCCACCGGTAAACCACAATAAAACACTACATGAGAACTTAGGAAGGCACCCAATGACCTGCAGGAGGCAGCCCAAAAGTAGCCCAAAAGAGCTTCCAGAAAAAGGGCGTAGTCAAAGCACAGAAAACTTCATTACACACCACATGCAGGGACCAGAGGGGCATACACGTGTCCTCAGGACACGTTGCAATTACCCACAACTCCTAAACTGCAACACGCCCCCTTCCTTTCAGAGCGTATCACGCATGTATAGTGTGGTAAATAAAATATTACGCTCTCAGACTTTTAAGTATATAAATAAGATCATGCATAAAGCAAGAGGCTGAGTCTGTGGTATCAGATTCATAAAGGGATTTATTCCAATAACTCGAGTCAAAGGGAGAATATTTCCATCACCAAAATTGGATCTGGACGGGGCTGAAAAGTATTCTCAATATTCTCCAAACATTATTCACAGAGTACAGTATATATACATTTCTCAATTGTACGTAAGCAAAAGAGCAAGAGAGAATGAGATAAGAGCATGTGGGCGTGTAAGTAGGCGTGAAGGTGGGCGTCCATGTGGGCGTCCACTTGATGATAATGGGTAATTTGTCATGTGTGGGTGGATACCTGGAGATGATTTCGCAATGTCAGCAGAAATACTTGGCAGAGATGCGCGCGCAGCAGCATGACGTGTGATAGACGTGCAACTAGAGGGAGAAAGGGACTTGACATTTAGCTCTACATGTGGAGACAAAAGTCTGGGGTTATGTCAACCTAATCCCAAATCATATCTAACATCCTATGTTTAAAGAACTGTGTTATCCAAAAAGAAAGGTCTCTTAGGATAGAACCTTATTCTATACTGACTATACTGACTGTGAGTGCGTGTACAAGCGTCTAAGTGTCTACACTAAATGCGAGGGGGTAGGAATATTCCATGGTAACAGGGCTATGAATTACTTGCATGAGGACAGAGAAGCCGGGCCTTTTGCTCGGTAACTGGAAAGAATGTTTACTTAAACTACTAGGCAGGAATGCATCGGCTGAGGGGGAAGCAGATAATTCGAAGGTGAAATACAGTTCTTGGCAGAGAATAGGCTGATGTCAGGCTTCGTGAGCCGCGCAGAGAATGAGACAAAGTTCATGGTCACAGATGCAGGCTCAGACTGGAGCTTTCAGAGGCAGAAGGCAAGAAGAGTTTGATGACAGAATCAGGGCCTACTTGCCTGGACTGTAAAATGGCATAAGTGAACCATATAAAGCCGGTGGCCTTTCATACTTAGGAATGGAATATCCGGCCTATTCATGGCGGATCTGACAGAGGACATGTTGACGGTGGACGCACATGTGTTTGCGTCTTCATAACTGGAACTGGAGGGAACATACATGTACTTGTGATTCATACATGAAACCGTTGGGGTCCAAGATAGGGGACATAACTGACCAGAAAAATCCATATTTCCACATTCCCTCCTTGTCCCCTACTTGCCCGTCAAGAGATATCAATCTTCATTAATCCATTGATCTGTTCATATAGCATCATTTGTTCTTCTTTCTTCTTCCGGGATCTTGAATGAAAATCTTGATGTGGAATGCACGATGTGGCACACAGACCACAAATCGCTGGTCCACATTGCAGGCATAAGCAGCAACTGAATAGTATAAGAAGGCCAATACCTAGGAAGGATAGGACCCTCCATCCAAAGGTAGATAATACACTCCAAAACCAACCGGACCAAGTCCAGGTGCCTGGATTCTGGTGTATCTGGCTTACAATCTTATGAAGGCGAGTTATGGCTTTATATACAGATGGCGAATTTTCTGGTATGAAAAATGCAATAGCTTGATTTGATGACCCTACAAGCTCCGCCCCTATCGGCCAGGATAACGTCAAGGACAAGACTATTTTGAAGCACAACAATCCGCATAGCAGACTGCTCTTCTGTTAAATTGCCTAAGGCGGAAATAGTTTCGTTCACTACTGCTTCAAGGGTTCTGGTTAATCTACGTATCAGCTTACTATTGGTAACTGTACCTATATAGGGAAAGAAACCTTTATTGAAATCTGTGTATTTTTCCCATGCTGTTTCAGTGTAATCGACAATTGGGAGATCTCTCTGCTGTCTATTGTGTACTAAATGAGTATTTCTATGATAATCAGGAGGAGCTAGGAAAACAGGTGGTAGGAGGAATGCTATGTAACAGGTACCATCCCAATCTAGAGGTAGGCGTATATATGCGGTCTGGCCACATATAAAGTAGGAATGACGAGAAGCTCTAAATGTAGACTTGCCTTGATCACTGAATTTTATTACAGTGGTGCATTTACTATGGCCCATGTGTATGGAGCCATTCTTTCTTATACATAATTCCCCTTTTACTGGGAATACGGACATGGCGGGCAAGATTGGTGTAGCTTCAGATTCAACGTTCAGGATCATGAGGTTAAGTGTAAAATTACCTAATCCATATACTTCATGTTCTAGATCAGGTCCTGTTCTTTTGGGAAGTCCCTCCTTGTTAGGGTAGCAGACTTTAAGCAAAACTAAGTTCAGGTTTCCCCATACCCAGTTGTCTTGATAAACTGCGGAATTCGAATCTAGGGAATTAATCAAACTAAACCATGCTCCACAGGAGCCATTGTGTGTGAACGGATAGAGAAAGAGGGGCAAAACTCCCTTATAGTTCTGATAGGGGGGGAGTCGGCCACAGACCCAGCAGTCTGTAGCATTGCTAGTCTGATGTGAATGGTGCAGCATCTGAATAAAGGTATTGTTGCGTAAGGCAAGTCGATATGATAGCTCATAGGATGGCAGATCACTAAATGTGTGCTTTATGGTATCATTAGTGGAGGAGTATAAGAGTGAGGCAATAGGAGGAAAAATAGCATGTAGTATTAAGCTGATACATATTATCGTGATGCACATCTTGCTCTTTGTTTTTAATATTATAGTCCAAGATCTTATGCAAGCCAGAATACATGTTCAACCGCTTCACCACCTAGTGGACTTAATTGATCAAACGGGTTCTGACTTTTTTTTAGATCTAAGTTTAGCTTTGTGGAAACTGCTGGGGAGTCTCCTCTAGAAAATGGTGTTCAAAATCCAAAATTCAAGTTCAAAGTCTTTTTCCTTTGTAAAAGAGTGGTGAAGGTGCACTTTGACTTTAACGGCCGTCCCCGTGGTCCAGAGCACTGACTTTGGCGCCTTCCATCCAGGAGCGATGGAGTATTCTTTGACCTGGGTGTTGTCAGGGAAGGCGGCAGCAACCTGCGAACAACAAGAGAGTAGTGCAGACATCAAGGAAGCCAGGTAATCTGTCAGCATGTTACTATTAACATCAGTAATCTTTTAGGCATTGGAGTGCCCCACATATTTGGTGGTCTACCAAAGACCACTTCATAGGGAGATAAGCCTGTTCTAGAATGAGCTACAATTCGCATGTAAAAGAGGGCAACCGGCAGGGCTACCATCCAGTCTATACCTTTGTCTGCGCAAATTTTTAATGTCTGATTATGTCTTTCTACAAGGCCTGCTGCTTCAGGATGTCGCACACAATGGAATTTCCAGGTATACCCTAACAGAAGGGACACCTGCTTCATTAGTACCAGGACATATTTGTAACCTCTACATCTGTTTATTTGGATATAATCCATTTGGAGCACTTCAAAAGGGTGGTCAGGTGGATGGAATCCACCTTGTTCCATCGGAATGCCTTTACCTGGATTGAATTGGCAACAGATCATACATGTTCTGACCTTTTGTTTCGCTGCTGCACGCAGGTGCTTGTTGAACCATATATTCTGTAAGCTATCTATCATTGCTTTCTCTCCTAAGTGTGCAGGACTATGTGCGGTATTTATAATCACTTGTACCCTTGAATCAGAAAGAAACCATGTGGATTTGCCCTTTGTCATCCAACCCTGATCAGTCAGTACCCCTCCTTGTTCCGATCATTTCTTTAATTCGTCTACAGTAGCATGTGTCTGTATGTCTTGTACATCCTTGGAAGGATCCCTAACTGTCATGGCTTTGGACACTTATTGAACCTGTAACTTTGTCATGTCTAGTGGGGTCTGAGCTGTCTGTTTAGCAGTTCGGTCTGCCAGATCATTGCCTTGGGAAATGGTATCTGTGGCTCTAGTATGTGCTTTACATTTTAGGATAGCTATGGCTGTTGGTAAATGTATTGCTTCCAGTAGGGCTTGAATATGGGGCCATGCTGTATCTTGACCCCATGAGAGGTCAAGAAACCTCTTTCTCGCCAGAGAATCGGTGTAAATGTTTACTCTCAGGTGCTTAGCTCTTATGCACGCTTGTGTCAGGGCGATGAGCTCTGCTGCTTGTGCTGACAATATGTCTATTCTTTTAGTCTCTATTATTACAGTATCAGTAGTCACTGCATATGCTGCCACTAATTCTCCCGCCCCTGTCCTCATGCATGAGCCGTCAACTTATAGTGTTAGGTCGGGGTCTGGGAGTGCAACGTCTGTCAAGTCTTGTCTTGGTTTAGTCACGGTATGTATTACTTCAACACAGTCGTGTGGTGAAACGCTTTCTGTACTGGAGGGCAAAAGGGTAGCAGGATTCAGTATGTTGCATCGTCTGATCTCTATGTGTGGTTGAAATAACGTTGGCTCATAGCCTGTCAGTCTAGCTACAGTCAGGTGTTGTGTTTGTGTCCGGTTCAAGAGAACCTCTACTGCGTGTGGTACTTGTACTGTCAGAGGGTGGCCCAGCACTATCAAGTCACTTTGTCTTATGGCTAAGGCCGTTGCTGCAACTGATTTTAGGCACGCAGGCAAAGCCTGTGCTACTGGGTCTAATGTACTAGAAAAATAAGCACAGGGCTCGTGTTTTCCTGCATGATCTTGTGTTAGGACAGATAGTGCTGTTCCATCCCGCTCTGTCACAAAAAACATAAACGATTTGTTGTAATCAGGGTTTGCTAAAACTGGTGCTTGACATAAAGCTCTCTTTAATTCTTCAAATGCCACAGTGTGTTCTTGTGTCCAAGGGAGGACTTTAGTAGAAGCTGTATTAGGGGCTTGGACTAATTCCCCTGAAAGATCACAATAAAACATGAGAAAAAGGGGAAAGCACCATACCTATTTCCTTGGCTTAATTTCTAAGGGGGCTAATTTCTAAGGGGCTTAATTTCTTAAGGGGCTAGCGGGAAGCGAACCTCCTCAGGGGCCAGCAGAAAGCCAATATTCTCCTCCTTCCCCCCCTTTTTGACAGGAGGAAATCTGAAACAGATTTCACTGCTGTCAAACACTATCAAACCCTGTGTCTTGTCAACACTATTAATCCCTGTGTGTAGCTACTGGGCGTAAGCAAAATTATAGGAGATACACAGCGTATTTGAAACGGCGAGAAATCCTTCAAATTAATGTACAAACCTCATTGTGTTAGCTCATAAGCTGGCCAAATGACATCTCATATGCAAATGTCCCTATTACATGAACCTACACCAACCTGAAGTCAATATTAATGCTAGTAGGCCCTAATAGGAATGCTAAATTACCTAAATATTCGGAAAACCAAGTTTAAGAACAGTTGTTAAAGTTGATAATAAATAATTCATCTGCTAAAAAAAAATCAGTAATTCTGCAATAATTTCCACCTATACAATAAACAGCCTAATTTAAAAACAAGTCAACTTTTGGGGCCACCACTTACAAGAATGAGCTTACTAGAGCAAACTTTAAAAAGGAAATCCTGTCAGATATTTTCTCATTACCCTAAATACCGAGCCTCATTTGTCACTCTGTGGTGGCAGTCCTTATTTAAAACAGGCCTTTCAAGAGTTAAGATGCGAGTGCACAGATCATAAGTGTTCCTTAATGTCCAATCTGGAAACATATGACCGAGGCTGCCTGTCTATAAGAGAAAGGCAGTCATGTGAAAAATATTTTAGTCTTGCATAATTTTTCCTTTTATTTCATTCATCTCCAACACCAATTAGACATACACTGATAACGTGTTGTCTGCTATTTTGACAGCATGATAAAGGTAATATCACGTCTGTGAAATTTAGTAATTGTGAACAAGTTCCAGCCAAGCGCTGTGCAAAGATCGCCGTCGTCACGACTATCTCTGTACTTGCACAGGAGAACTTGGTATTAAAACGCTAAACAGACTGGTCAATACAACACAAAAACAAAACATATATAAAATACATATGCCAAGCCATCAGTATACCAAGCACAGAAAGCATAGACAATTGCACTAACATATATAAATGAGCAGCGATGCGCAATTACAGTACCTACAGCTCAGAGGCGAACATTCTGGCCTGCTTAATTTGTCAGGCTTATAATCAATAATTCATTTACCTGCCCTATACACCCCCATCTGAAATCACCGTGTCAAGTCTGACACACAGAATCAGCAATAATAATCAAAAACGAAGAACACACGAACCTGTTTGTTTTCTTTTATAAAAACAGAATCAGCAATAATAATCAAAAACGAAGAACACACGAACCTGTTTGTTTTCTTTTATAAAAATGAGCTATGCATCTTCGTCAACACAATGTACCCTAATGTCCCAGACGAAGACGCACCTCTCATCTCTCCTCACAGACTTTTAACCACTGGATCATTTATCCAATGCAACTGGTGGCAGCTTGTGGCCACAATTCAAAAATGTCTGAATTTGAAAATCGTTTTTATATAGGCACATAGCCCTTAAAATTCCAAGCAAGAGCAACATTTTACTTTCTGGCCAGAAGCAATATAGCATTTTCTAAAAAATAAAACAAATCTTCTCCATAGACATTTCCTCGGGGCACTCGTTTTGCACAGAATAGAACAAGGGAATCTTTCTCGACTTACATTTCTCAGCTGCCCTGTCTTATCAGAGAAGTTAAAAATAGCCCCTCAGTGCGGCCTGAGCCTGGGCTGCCAGCCAACTTTTTTTCGTTGTTCCGGCTGCAGGCATTACACAGATGCGATGTCAGAGAAGCTTTCTAAGCAGTGCCTCTGTTCTGCTCCTCTCACCGGCCCCCACCTACACTGGCTACAAGGTCAGAATCTGTCTCCGATTTCTGTATCACATACTGCTCTACACAGCCCCCACCTTCTCCTCACTCTGAAGCTGTCAAAGACAAAAAGACTACTCAATTCCATAAAAACTGCAATAATTCGCTCAATTGAAAAATTATTTTTACATACAATTTGCACTCAGGGGGTCATAATCTCACCGACTTGACCCAGCACATTGGCTCACTGGACCACCAAGAACACAAACCTGTATTCTTGAACAATTTGCAAATTCGAAATACCCACAATTCTTTTTTTTTTTTTTTTTTTTTTTTCAAGCTAAACTTTTCAAAAATTACTCTTTCATAAGAGTGTTTCGTTGTCCATCTACTTGTTCTGCTTTTACTCGGATACCTTCCTCAACTAACATATTGTCTCGAACTTTATTTGAATTCTCCTTACTCTTCTCTTCCTGTCTACGTGCTTTTTCCGTACGTCTATACGATTCTTTTCGCCATAAATCAATGGCGTCTTTCTGTTATTATCTAGCTTTCCTTTTCCATAATTCTTCCTCTACTTTCACGATGCAATCTGCATCCCAGGTCCCAGCTGCGGGCCACCTGTGACTTTCTGATAATTCTTTGGTGTAGTCCACCCATAAATCAAGAAATAGTATGGCGTCTAAGCCATGTTTGTGATACAGGAAGTGCCCTGGAGTGTCCCTAGGAGGAATAGGAACAGCTTCTTCGAGTACCCCTTTTCTAGTTGTGATCTGTCTTAATTTCGAAAAGAGCGGCATATTGACAACTGATCTGATACTTAATCTTGAACACACCTAATACAAAAAACACAATAATGAACAGTCATTCATACCACAATATGCAGGACGTTTTAACACATTAAACATTTAACATTTAAATGAACAACAATGATGATCGTCTGCAAAACTAAATCACCAAGCATAATTCTCGACAATAACTAGATACTTCGGAATACTTGATATACTGCTAAACAGTACATATACACTGCTGAAACAGTGCAGACCGGATTTGTGTACCCAAACCCGTCTTGACCGGCACAACCTATGTGCACGTCAGAAATGCCTCCCCAGCAATGGTACTCACCGGGTAGCTTCGGAAACGGAAGGCCTCAGAAACTTGACTGAACTGGACTGGACCGGACTGGACTGGACTGGACCCGACTCGTGACCTGGATACTTCAGAACTTCGGAATCTGGTGGGCCTCTGTATACCTCGGACACAGCTCTCTCGCAGGTGGGCTCTGGGTAGGACAATCTGCGTTCCTCACCGCCTCGTATGGATGCCTGGTCGCAGTCTGTCCCCTTCGTTGGCCTGAGGGAGTTGGCGGGAAGACCCGCGACGTGCGCGCTTGAAGTCCATCACGGCTGTGGAAGGGGGCAAAACTGGACCTTCATCTCCGGCGTGTGGGGAAAGAGATTAAACTGTTCGGGCGCCATTATGTGGTAAATAAAATATTACGCTCTCAGACTTTTAAGTATATAAATAAGATCATGCATAAAGCAAGAGGCTGAGTCTGTGGTATCAGATTCATAAAGGGATTTATTCCAATAACTCGAGTCAAAGGGAGAATATTTCCATCACCAAAATTGGATCTGGACGGGGCTGAAAAGTATTCTCAATATTCTCCAAACATTATTCACAGAGTACAGTATATATACATTTCTCAATTGTACGTAAGCAAAAGAGCAAGAGAGAATGAGATAAGAGCATGTGGGCGTGTAAGTAGGCGTGAAGGTGGGCGTCCATGTGGGCGTCCACTTGATGATAATGGGTAATTTGTCATGTGTGGGTGGATACCTGGAGATGATTTCGCAATGTCAGCAGAAATACTTGGCAGAGATGCGCGCGCAGCAGCATGACGTGTGATAGACGTGCAACTAGAGGGAGAAAGGGACTTGACATTTAGCTCTACATGTGGAGACAAAAGTCTGGGGTTATGTCAACCTAATCCCAAATCATATCTAACATCCTATGTTTAAAGAACTGTGTTATCCAAAAAGAAAGGTCTCTTAGGATAGAACCTTATTCTATACTGACTATACTGACTGTGAGTGCGTGTACAAGCGTCTAAGTGTCTACACTAAATGCGAGGGGGTAGGAATATTCCATGGTAACAGGGCTATGAATTACTTGCATGAGGACAGAGAAGCCGGGCCTTTTGCTCGGTAACTGGAAAGAATGTTTACTTAAACTACTAGGCAGGAATGCATCGGCTGAGGGGGAAGCAGATAATTCGAAGGTGAAATACAGTTCTTGGCAGAGAATAGGCTGATGTCAGGCTTCGTGAGCCGCGCAGAGAATGAGACAAAGTTCATGGTCACAGATGCAGGCTCAGACTGGAGCTTTCAGAGGCAGAAGGCAAGAAGAGTTTGATGACAGAATCAGGGCCTACTTGCCTGGACTGTAAAATGGCATAAGTGAACCATATAAAGCCGGTGGCCTTTCATACTTAGGAATGGAATATCCGGCCTATTCATGGCGGATCTGACAGAGGACATGTTGACGGTGGACGCACATGTGTTTGCGTCTTCATAACTGGAACTGGAGGGAACATACATGTACTTGTGATTCATACATGAAACCGTTGGGGTCCAAGATAGGGGACATAACTGACCAGAAAAATCCATATTTCCACAATAGTTCAAAAGGTAACATCTGCATCAATAAAACTACACACACACACACACATACGTTAGGGAAAGTAAGGTATTAGAGGGCTGACAACGCCCATTAGCCAATACGTAAATCCACACACACACACGAAGATCACCCCACTAAAACACTCACATCCATCAGCAAGGGGTGAACAAAATGATCCAAAAAGCAAATCTCAGGCGACCGATGAACAAAAACTCACCGATACCTAAAATGAGGGCCAAACTGGGGTCCCCCATCCAGTACCTTGCCAAAGATTGTGCAAAATGGATGCACAGAAATGCCCCAAAAGTACATGCACTGGAATTTCTGAGATCTATTAATGATGTATGTTGTTCTAAAAGCTAACCTACAGCCCACAGCTCTAATTCAACAGGCCTGCGATCGAGCTGTAAGTGCACCATCTTTACTGGGGCCCGCCACCTCTTCAGTAACAACCTCCAATGTCCATTGAGGGTACCAGTCAACAAACACCATGGCCATTTTTTACAAACAGAATCGCTGCAGAGAACCCCTACAGACACTATCCCAAGACCTGCAATGTTCCAAAAGTTATGTATTATTGCATCTCTGTACACCATCTTCTTAGCATGGGTGTGGCTGCATCCATCCATAGCAAGAAATCTGCATCGATCGAGCCTACCTGGACATTTCTACAGCGCTTGTGCAGGAACCTCTCCCACCTCACTTACACTTACACTGAACCAAACACTAGTATTCCACAGACATTGTACAGTGCACTCTTGCACAACACATGGTACCAGCACATGACCGGCATAGGTGCCCAGACGTCAGCTAGGCCGTGCTATGTCTGCTCACTGATACCCCACACCGTATGTGCAAAAAAGTTACTTATGCCAAGAATTAGCCCCCAAAAAAGCAAAATGTCTCATCCTCTTGTACCAATGTAGGATTAGGGCCAAGATACAACCTTGAAGAGCAGAATCCCATACAGTAGTCGTGTAGAAGGCTGGCTAGTATATGGTACACACTTATTTAAGTGAAGCACCTTGCACTAATCCAGACAACTTTATGGTGATTTTAGTGGTCTTAGACAACCATAGAAAGCTCTCTAAGTGGTAGCTGTGGGGAGCAGCCTCCAGGCTTAGTCCAGAAGGAGTGTTAAGCAGCTTGTTTTACCAGATCTAAACATGTAGTGTAGGTTAAACGAAAAAGAACCACACAGTGTCGTTATATAAATATGTCTCTTTATTTCACAACACTCACTAACACATTGGTATATCTCCTACCTGGAGATATCAGCACAAATACACAATAATACTTCAATTGCAAGAGGTAAGTCAGCACAATACACACTGGTCTCCAGGGGGAGACCAAACCATATTCTAAAAAAGTGGAATGGGAACTCCGCCCAAAGTCGGGACTTGGACCAGGAGACTCAGTAGAGCTTAGGACACAAGGAACAGCCCAAGGTAGGTACCCAGGAACCCCACGGAGGCTGTGTGCAGAGTGGAAACACAGCTGCATACTCAATAGAAGTCAATGAGAAAGTCGCAGCTGCAGTTTTGAAGAAGAAGGACCCTTCCCAGAGGACCCTGAGGAAACGCCATGGAAGACAGATGGTTGGAGAGTTGCTCCACATGTGGATACCCCAGGTACCAGGATACCTATACCAGGGAAGCTGGGTTCATAGGTGCGAAGCGACGTCAGAAACCGCTGTACTCCACAATGGAGGACTTCACTGGTGAAGATTGTGCAAGAGTCTGGTGGGATCCCTGGGTGGATTATTGAAGAGAAGAACCTGCAGGGAGAGGGAATAGAGTCTATGCCACTCAGAGGTGAGCAGGAGGCACGGAAGAGCAATGCCCACCGATGTCGGAAGAAGCAGGAGTGATGACAGTGGCCTAGTCACTGCAGCTGTGAGGACCTGACGATACTGAGGATGACCAGGAGCCATGCATGAGCTGTCTCACATCGGAAGCCGAGAACTAGGGGGTAGGTGTCTGGCAGAAGCACCAACAAGCCGTGGCAGCAGCAACAAATGCGGTAAAGGATGAAAGAGCAACGTTGGGCCCAGCAAGTTCCAAGGGACTCACCAACTGCAGGAGAATCAGAGCAGGCCCGGCAAAGCAGGAGAGCCCACTGAAGCAAGAGCCCACTGAAGCAAGAGAAGACCCTTGAGAGGACCCACAAGCCAAAGGCACAGGAGTCGCAAAAGGACCTCAAGGAGCTCACCAAAGAAGAAGGCCTGTGGTGCAGCAGATGCGGTGAGGATGATGATCTTAGCAGGAAGAAATGCTGGAGCTTCTTGTAGCCCAAAGATCTCTGGAGTGCAGAACTAACAAGCCTTGGCAACAGAAAGTTGACACAGGGGTTCAGTCCCAGCGGGTCTGACAAGGGATGTGGGCCTCAAAATTGCTGACCATGGGACTTCAGAAGCAGCAGACCGGTCAGATTTGGTGCGTTGCATGCAGGTGTAGGGGAGTGACTCCTTTACTCCAAGGGAGATTTCTTTGTGTGAAGTTCAAGTGTCTAGACAGTCAAAGAGTGACATGGTTTCAGTCTTGAGTCTTGTCCCATGACGAATCTGAGGACCCACCCACAGGTAAGCCTTTTTATACCCTAACAAAGGGGTTAGGACAACTCAGGGGTCCCTCCCAGAGGAGGGGCTGGACAGAGGGTAGAATACTTCCATGTCCTTGGTCCAGTTTCTTGCCTGAGAGGGGAGCCAAGGGCTCCCTCGACTGGCTCAAACCGAAATATGCAAGGAGGGCACCAATTGTGCCCTTCAAAGCTGGACCAACGACGACCATATTTATCATTTATCGGTATAGAGTCAACATACTAAGGGGTCAACCTTTTAAATATAATTGTCCTGAGGAAGGTCTTGTTAAAGAAAACTTAAAGACCGAAACGTCGACTCTCACACTGTTTTCCAGCGAAATAATTCTTTGTTTTTGTGAAAAAGTGTTTGACTAATTTGAAAGTGAAGGCATGAAAATTGAATCATTTCCTTCCACTGTATGAATAATTGTTGTTATTTGAAGTACCCTTTTGAACTGTGATCATAAATTTGATTTTTATACATACACCCGACTTCTTCTTTTTCTTCTTTTTTCTTTCCTCCTTTTTCCATTTACGTCAATCTATGATGATTGACGTTTAATCCGATAAATTGAGTTTACTTAAGAATATAAAGAGTGACAGTAACTAAGATTGTAGGTATATAATTAACCTACCTTGAATTGATATTTGAAATTATAAAAGTTAATCGTTGAATAAATCCCTTGAAGGCACCTCTCTACCTGTTTATTAACATTTGCCCGAGCCCTCAAGGGTATATTGGGTTGTCCACTGTATTTACCTACTTCAAAGCTGGTGACACTGGCAAGCACTCCCACCCCAGCCCAATACACTAAGTCATGTCTGGGACGTAGTCACGCCTCCCTGTGAAAGGAAACCTATTGTTCTACCTTTCCCTGTTCGAGCACAGCTCAGCAGCAGGAAGGCAGATTTGTGTCTGTGTTTGGCAGCAGCACTAGCTTGCTAGCAGACCCTGAAAGGCTGTTACCAGGAGTACTGGGGGCTTCACAGAGTAGCCCCCCAGTGTATGGAATCAAACCTCCAACACTGATAATGGTGTTGGAGTATGATTCCACCATGTTTGATACCAATTATGCTCAGGTTTGGCACAGCCACTATATACTAGTTAGCCATCGCGTAGTGAAGGATGGCCACTATGTGTATCAACAAGGAGCCATTTGTAGACTCAAAATAGATTTATTCAAATTGTAAGGGGTCTTAAGTCAAAGAAGCATTTTAGTTGTAACCCTACCACAAATAAAAGCATTGAAAATATTCCGACTGGCAAATTGTCTGATGTATTAGGCATACAAGATGTATACGACACGCAATTACTCTTGTCACTGACCGACCTGGAACAATCACCACAGAACATGGAGAGTCTCTTAAATGAACTTAATGTGGACACAGACTACACTGTAGCTAGTGGTCTGAAAAGCAAATCAAAGTGGATGCCTATTCTCCCAGGCGGCAACTCCATAGACACTTTTCATTAAATCGTGCTTGAGGACATTTACAAATATGAACACAAAAGAGAGAGCAAGGGGTATAAACCCCAAGATAACCTGATTAGAGGGGAACGCCTGGCACTCAAAACACTCACTGCCGATGAGGGCATTATGATCAGAGAGGCAGACAAAGGAGGTAATGTCGTGATTATGAACACAGACGACTATAACCTAGAGATCCTGACGCAGTTGAGTGTAGAAGCATGCTATGAAAGACTGACACATAACCCAATAGGACTTTTGATAATCGAGATCAATAAACATCTCGAGGAATGGCACACAATGGGTCTAATAGATAATGATGAGCACATGTACATGAAAGTTTATAGACCAACCTTTCCTTCTTTGTACACTATTCCTAAAGTTCACAACCACCTTCCTTTTCCTTCAAGTAGACCAATAGTCTCGGGTATAGGGGGCCCTACTGACAGACTCGCTGAATATGTACATCTGTTTCTTGGACCCCCTGTACAGAATCTCCCCTCATATCTCCGAGATACTAAGCATATTCTAAGCATTCTAACAGACCTACAGTGGCAGCAAGATATGATCTTAGTCACTTTGGATGTGGTGTCGCTTTACATGAGTATCAAGCCAGATTCGGGATTACAAGCGATACAGCAACATCTACACAGTAGACCAGCGACACAATGGCAACACACCAATATGCTTGTGACTATGATGGATTTGATTTTACAGAACAATGTTTTCATATTTGAGAAACAATGGTCCAAACAAAAACGAGGTGTAGCTATGGGCTCAAAATCTTCGCCCTCTTTTAAGCATCTATTCATGGGCAGTCTAGAAGAAGAATGGATTTGGGACCGTAAAGGGGCACCATGGATAGATTCCATTATTTTTTGGGGACGTTATATTGATGACTGCCGCTTACTCTGGTCAAGACAAATTGGAACAGTACTGTACTTATCTCAATACTAACACCTTTGAGAATAGGTTCACAAAAGAATACAGTAAGGTCAGCATCACTTTTCTAGACATAGAGCTGTACATCAAAGAGAACAAGCTACATAGTCATCTTTTACGCAAAGAGACTGCATGCAACTCGAACTTACACGCGAGCAGTGCGCACCCTGCACATCAAATACAGGCTATCCCGTATGGCGAGTTTATTAGAGCCAGGAGAAACTGCAGCGAAGAGGGAGAGTTCAAAACATGTCTATCAGAAATGAAGTCTAGATTTATGACAAGAGGCAATACACCACACACAATTGGGAGAGCAGAGAGTAGGATTAAGAGAATACAAAGGGAGGAAACTTTGAGAGACAGAGTACGGACACAACAGAAACAACCAGTGCGACTGATAACTGATTTTAATGATTTGCACAACATCCTAATGAGAAGTTTGACGAAACATTGGGGAATCCTGAAAGCAGACAGGTTACTTGCTGATCATATTGCTTCAAAACCACAGATCACACACAGATGGGACAGGACCCTTAGAACAAGGCTTAGAACCAGGCTTAGCCCCACAGTTCCACGGGCTCGTGGTGACTCCTCATGGCTTACCCACCGGACCATAGGATTCTAAAAATGTGGGTCCTGTGGGATATGTAGATGGGCCAAACACAAAACTAAGGAATTTAAGGGGCATAACAACAAGAAATTTAACATTAGATCTAACATCAACTGCAACACCAGATAAGTTGTGTATATCATCGAATGCGAGTGCAAACAACAATACGTGGGCAGTACTATTAGACCTCCTAGATAAAGGATTGGGGAACATAGGAGGGCTCTGCAACAGCAAGACGCAAGATACCCCATGGCGCTACACCCCGCAGTTTGTCCCTCTCAAGGACCACACAAGCGCTTCAGATTTTTGGGAATCGACGTTGTGGAACCGAATCTCAGAGGAGGTAATAGAGAACTAAGACTCAGATGCGCCAAGAGCGACATGGATCATGCGTCTCAGAGTGGTAGAACTGGGCCTAAACAGTGACCATGAGATGCAATATTTCTTGGGGGATTGGGATAGAGAGAACTGGACCTTTGGTGATGGTAACGCGAGCATCATCATATTTGTAATGTATTTCTCTTCACATTGTACTGGAATGTCTAGCCACAATCCCCAAAGTTTCAATATATTGTCTTTTGAATAACGATCCAGATAGATTGTGCACATAACCTACAGTGTCTTATTCTCTGTTGTATATGTCCTACTAATAGATGTGGTCATAAGATACAGATGTCTCTAGAAAGAAGTGCTGTTAGACCTGGCACCATTGGCGTGAGTCTCCCTTCCATTTTTCGCTGTGTCTCATCTGTTTTTTCTGGTTATAGATGCTCTGGGCACTGTGCCACTGCCATTCAGTGCCACAGCGCGAATGCTCCCTTTGCAAATATGACATGTGAATTGGTACATCCATGATTGGCTTATTTGGTTTACCTGTTAGTCCCTAGTAGCGTGGCCCATGTGTGCCCAGGGCTGGTAAACCGAATGCTGCTGGTGGGCCTACAGAACTGGTTTGTGCCACCCACAGAAGCAGCTTGTAAAGCGTGTCTCACACCTGCCACTGCAGTGTCTGCGTGCAGTCCAGAACTGCCATCTTGGCTGTGAAGTGCACCCACTTCCCAGCCCCTGAACCTTCCCTTGGCATCATGTAAGCCACCCCTATGGTAGGGTGCATTGTATGTGTAAGGTAGGACATGCTCTGATGTGTGTAGCATGTCCTAGTAGTGAATTACACCCAATTTCGTTTTTCACTACTGTAAGGCTACCTGTTCTCCATAGGCCAGAATGGGAGGTTTTGGCTATTACATTCTATAGTCCTAACAGACCCACAGAACATGGTAGAAAAACGAATTTAGTATGCCTGAGCTCAGAATATTAAAATACATCTTTTAGTGAAGGTTATTTTTATATTCTGTGTTTGAAACTACCACTTTTAGAGTATAGGTACTTTCTTGCCTAAGCCTTCCAGTGTGCTCTGTTATTATGTGTATTGACTGTCTGGTTTTGGAGTGACAGGGCAGGCTGAGTCAGACCTAGGTTGAATAGAGAGATCTGCCTTGGTGTGAGGGGAGGGGTAGCTCCTGCACTTGAATAGGGCTGTGCCTGGCAAGGTGAATGCTGGCTCCACCTCCCACTGTGCGTCTGAAGGCAGACCCCCTCTTTCTGAAAGGAAGGATGCAGCCTGGTAAACAAAGTGCTCCAGGGCTGGGCAGAACTGGTTCTGACTGGGTTCAGAGACTTGTGGCTCCTAAGAATAAAGACTGTTGGGGTATACATATTTGTGCCCCAACCCCTACAAATTGTATTGCTCCTGGACAACAAGAAGAACCTCTGTCCGTGTAACTACAGGAATCTGCAGAAGAAGGACTGTCCTTGTGCTTGTGTCCCTTTTCTTGGACTGGCCTGCAGTGGTTACTACTGGACTTGGAAGGAGAGGAAAAGGACTTTGAAGGAACTTTTATTTTGTGGCTACAGCAATCACCCAAGGGCTAGAAGAGAGCTAGCCACCTGCAGGAGTCTCAGGCACACCAGACTCCACCACCAGCCTCCTGTGTCCTCCCAGCGAGGATTTCTATCTGCAGGTGAGGCTCCTGTGAGTTCCAGGGCCTCTAGATCTACTGCTGAGAAAAGAGTGCTGAAAATCGTCACTAACCCCCGTTAGCGGGCCACTGCAGCTGGTGAGCGTGAGAAAAATCGTCGCTCTGCTGCCGCCGAGCGCTCGCTAACCCCGAAGATTATCGCATCACCCATCAGCGGGCCTGAAAACGCCCGCTATCCTGAAGATCGTCGCAGAGCCTGTCAGCTGGTCTGAAAACGCTCGCTAACCCAAGTTATTGAATCGCCTGACAGTGGGCCTGAAAACGCTCGCTAAACCCAAGGATTGTCGCATTGGTTGTTAGCGTGCCCCAAAGTGCTCGCTAACCCGGAATCATCGCACCAAGCTCATCGCAGCACGGACGCCGAGCGTTCGCCATTTTCCTCGCATCGCCTCAGGATGTTTGCTCCCTCGCGGAGCGCCATTTTCTTCTATCGCAGCAAGATCGCACACACAACAGGCTCGGTGCATCATCCTCCCTTAGCAGCAAGGATTTTATTGCATCACCGGCTTAGCGTGAAGAAGTTTGTCGCTTTATCCTGCCCGCAACCCAGCGCATCATCCTCCCTTGCGGTAAGGATTCAACGCATCGCTGGTTAGCGTGAGGAAATTTATCGCTACAACTCCTTAGCGACATTTTGGTTGCTTTGCTACAAAATCCAGAAACCTTGTGAGTAAAAGGGTCGCAGAGACCACTGCATTGAACTGAACATCATTTTGTGCACCTTGAACTATTTTTGCAGCATTTTTAAAGTAACCCATTTTTCTAGTATTGTGGATTTTTACTGTTATTGGTCTTGTGATTAAGTCTATATAAATATACCTATTTTTTATAACTCCTTGAGTGGTGTCCATTTGTAGTGTTCCTCATTGTATTACTGTGTATAGTCATAAATGCTTCACACACTGCCTCTAAGATAAGCCTAGCTGCTCGTGCTACGTGTAATGTTGTGCACTGACGTGGGGCGTTAGGACCTCCTCGGCTGATGAGGCTGGTTGGAGGCGGGATCAGGGAGGAGACAAGGGGATGCCTGGGAACGGGCAGAGTAGAGTAGGCGAGGGATGAGGAAGGCTGTATGAATAAAGCTTACCGTGAATCTAGCCTCGTGTCCGTGTCCTGTGTATGTAGGACACTACATCTGGCGACGAGGGTGGTCACGGCCCATGTGGCGTGTGCCATGTGTCTGCTGCTGCCAGGAGGAGCTGTGCGAGCGTAAGGAGCTCTCTGGTCCGGTGGATTCAAGTGGCGCGAGTCGGGAGCCTACCCGACCGCATTTGATCATGCAGGCTGCGACGCGGGTGCCCAACCCGGTCGCTTATGGACACTGACTGCGGAAGCGGCAGCGGTGAGCCCCGATGTCAAAGTGGCAGAAAGTGTGAGGGTCATCTGAGAAACCCCCCCCATGAAGATATAGCGTGGAGGTCCCACGTTCTGTATATGCAACGACGATCTGGAAGCCCACCCCAGTCGCGTGCTGCCCGTGCCTGGATACATGTGGTGAGTGCCTTCCTTCGCATTTGCACAATTGGAGAAGACCTGATCGTCTGAGACGCTGAAGGCGGTGTGTGCAGGCTGAATCTCGAGGGGTGTGTGAGAGCGGGGCGGCCATCTTTAGGTCAGGCGCCTGCACCAATCCCCTGCGAGGAAACCCCGGTGGCCATTTTGAAGTCAGGCGAAGGTTGGAATTTGGCAACAAGCATCGGTTCATGCAACCAAAAACCTTGAAAGTCATCAAGCAGTAGTAAATGCAACGGGATAACTTAAAAGTCATCAAGCATTGGTAAATGCAACTGACTGGTGGGAAATTCATCAAGCATTGGCAAACTCAACCGAAAAGCGTACCATGTCATCAAGCATTGGTACATGCAACTGAATGGCCTGAAAGTCATCAAGCATTGGTAAAGTCAACTGAGAAAGCCTCAGAGTCAGTAAAGAGTGGATAGCGCTACTGCACACCTGAGTGGCACTCGCACACTGACACAGTCAACGGACCTCGAGTAAAATCTCGTTGAGAACTTAATAATCTCAACAAAAGGCCTGGGTCCTCACCATGGCTACTTCACCGACTCGCCGAGCAGGGTCAACGTCAGCCAATGCTGGACAGATGGGGATACTCGGAGTGTCTTTTCTGCGCCCACCCGAACCGCTGGTCCTCGAAACAGGAGGAGGTATGGGTCTTCGGTGGAAGGAGTGGCTCGAGGAGTTTGAAGATTTTATGAAAGGGTCGCATGTGACAGACGCCGGTCAACAGCTAATAGCACTACGCAATTTAATAGGCAAAGACGTCGGGCAAATCATAAAGGAACTGCCCACAGCCGACGCGGCGTCTTACACGGATGTGTGTGTAGCCCTCAACAGAAAATTTCTGCACAAAAAGAACATTGACTATGAGATATATACATGTTCAATTTAGCGGCCCAGGAAAAAGACGAGCCCATGTGCACCTTCATCACTCGCCTCAGACGTCTGGCACGTTATTGCGAGTTTGACTCCTTCTCGACTGAGGATGCCCTTCGTCTGAGGGTCATTGAAGGGTGTCTGTCTGAATCATTAAGACGGAAACTACTGAAGAAGAGCTATTCACTGGACGAAATTGAAGAGATGACGCGGGTGCATGATCAAGCTGAAGAGCATGCAAAAAAAATGGAAGCTGGGAGAAGTGAGAAGCACGAGCAAGCCTTCAGACTTCAATCTCACAACATACGCAGATACTCTCCAGAGAAACAAAGGTCTTCAAGGGCGAAGAGGCAACAACAGTCAGTGCATTGGCGACGTCGTAGTTCCAGTCGAAACAACAGACGGAGGGAACGGCATCTCAAATGCTATCGGTGTGGCTATGAGTTTCCCCACACAGATGGATGCCCCGCCATGGGTCAGTCATGCCGGAAGTGTAGAGGGGAGAACCATTTCGAAAACATCTGCGGAAACTACAGGAAAAGCAAACAGAAAGATCAGGAAAGGTCATCTCGATCCACGAGCATGCGTCATCAGGCCAAAGCAGCACGTGATCACAGAGACTCGTCAACAGGTTCCTCTGGCACTAGCCGTCAGTCTCACCGAAGCTATCGATCTCGACGCACGTCCTCTCCAGATTCAAGGTCACCGTCTTCCATCTCGCAGGACAGTGATGAATACGTGTGTATGGTTGCTGACCAAAACCGATGAAGAAATATCGTAGGCTCAACATCCAAATTGGTACGCACTGGACAAAATTCGTGATGGACAGCGGAGCCTCTCTCAACTACATACCAATGGCAGAATATCAAAGGATGAAGTCACCTCCGCCGTTAAGCCCGGCTCACGTGAGAGTTTACACGTGGATGTCCCAGAAGCCCCTCCCTTGCTTGGGAAAGTTCTCAACACACCTCACGTACCAAGATCGCACCATTCATGCCTACATCCATGTCATCAAAGGGCCAGAGGCTGACTGCCTTTTGAGTCTTCCGACTGCTGAGCGGTTAAAATTATTGGACGTCTTGTACAAGGTGGATGACGAACTGGAGGTGGCTCAAAGACCTCCAAAGCTATTTGCTGGCCTGAGAAAGACGGCTCGACCGCCAGCAGTTCCACTGGAAGCCATCGTAGATGCCACTCATGAAGATAGTGCTTTGCAAGACAAGATGTGTCGCATACAAAACAATGACTGGAGACACTCAGATGTCGACACTTCAAACAGCGTAGTTGACAGACATGAACTTGCCACGAATGGCCTGATTTTACGAGCCAATCGGATAGTCATCCCCAGGCGTTTACGGCAAGGCATTATTAATCTGGCCCATGAAGGTCACAGAGGCATCGTGGCCACCAAGAGAGCCCTGAGGGAGCGTGTGTGGTTTCCAATGCTGGATCAAATGGTAGAGCTCACCCTCAAGGACTGTCCCCAATGTCAACTGGTCAGTCGACCTGATCCTTCCGCGCCACTGCAAATGTCACCGTTGCCGGAAGGTGTGTGGCAGCAGATTGCGGTAGACTTTTCTGGACCCTTTAAATTTGGACAATATATCTTGGTCATCATGGATTAGTATTCACGTTTTCCGATAGCCCAATTCATTGCGTCAACCAAAGCGTCCAGCATAATACCTGTCTTAGATGAAGTGTTCGCCGCCTGGAGTATTCCCAAAATAGTGAAAACGGATAATGGGCCTCCGTTCAATAGTCAAGACTTTGCGGATTTTGCCAAGGATCTCAATTTTAAGCATCGCAAAATTACACCGCTGTGGCCACAGGCCAACTAAATGGATGAGAGAGTCATGCCTACCTTAAAGAAAGCAGTTCAACAAGCTGAAGTGTCACTCAAATGGTTCTAAATGAAGTTCTGCGGGCGTATAGAAACACGCCTCATCCTATCACGGGTAAGTGCCCTGCAACTGTAATGCTGGGCCGTCCAGTGCGCACCAGAACACCCATGGTTGACTGGAATGAGAGAACAGTATCCCATGATTCTGATTCCAATGACATAACCGTCACTGACCAACTCAAGAAAGAGGAAATGAAGATGTCTGCCGATCATCGCAGAAAAGTTGCACCGTCCTCGATTCACGGAGGCGATTTAGCCCTAGCAAAACAAGAACATCCAAAGAAAACTGACTGTTGTCATCATAAAGTTCCAGTAGTAGTCACTCGACAAAAGGGAACCATGATTACTGCTAAATCTGATGAGAAAAGAATTACCCGAAATGCGGCGCATTTCCAGAAGGGCAGTCCTAAAATTAAAGAGGTGCTCAAGGGTCCTGTCACTGGAGAGACTAGGTCTAGTGCCACGGAAACCCGTGACCAGCAGTCAAGAGTGACCCCTGATGAAGGAGAACCTGACCGTCCCGACATCCATATTATTAAGAAACCGAGTCGCCTGATTGCGGAACTGTAACTACGTGATAATTTGTTTTGAGTTATTTAGTAGAGATTTGGACTAACTCATTTGTCAAGAAAGGGGGAGATGTAATGTTGTGCACTGACGTGGGGCGTTAGGACCTCCTCGGCTGAGGAGGCTGGTTGGAGGCGGGATCAGGGAGGAGACAAGGGGATGCCCGGAAACGGGGAGAGTAGAGTAGGCGAGGGACAAGGAAGGCTGTATGAATAAAGCTTACCGTGAATCTAGCCTTGTGTCCGTGTCCTGTGTATGTAGGACACTACACTACGTTACCACAGGGTTGAGCAGGGGATATCAAAGGGTGTAGGCTGCTTACTCTGACTTAGGAAGATGGGTCCCTACTTAGACAGTGGCCAGCCATTGCCAACTAGAGACCCCCATTTCTAACAAGTGCAGAAATAATATGTGTACTACCAGCGGACACATATAAGGAATCAGTGTTTATACGTTCAAACTAGAGCCATCATAATATGTTTCTATTTAGTTCTGTTCTACCACATATGTTTTTAGTGTTACTGTCAATGTGACATGTACAACTGTTCAGATATGAATTTGACCACAACTGTCACAATCTAGGATTTTGGACACCGGGGTGGGCACTCCATGGTGGACTAGTCTTTCTCAACAATAAACATTAAGTTTAAAATATTCGTTGCATGCAGACACACGGTATCCATAGATATGTCTACATTGTATGTCACGTTATTAGTAAAATTTGCATGGGTGAACTCGATATCCACATGTGTGACTTTTCTCTTCTCTCTTCTTTATGACTATGGAGTCGTATGTTTTTCCCTTTATGAATTAATTATATACAGGAACTTAACACACAGTGTCAGATACACGACATAACATAAGGTTCTGTCAGGACTTGTTTTGTAGCAAATATATAGCACGCAAAAATAATGGCATAATTTTAGCCTCTGTCCATCCATGACATCATGATAGCTGTTTGTTAATAAAGCATTCCCGTTTTGATTACGAAGTTGCAGAGTCATTCGCTCTAGTCTGTTAGAGATGTACTCTATATATATTCACTTCCGGGTGTCCGAATCCGGAACAGAATGCACACTAGGGGTGGGCGGAATTTGCGAAATCCACTTTCGCAAATTATCGCGAAAATGTTAAAAATTATCGCAAACACGCGGAAATATCGCGAAGATGCAGAAGTTTTTTCCCGCATGTTCGCGAGATTTTCTGCATGGTTGCGGTTCGCCAACTTACCCATGTGGTTGCTCGCGGGCGCGGCCATCTTGTTTTCAATTGTCTCGCGGTGCATGATCGCGAGATGAAAGACGTGATCGCACGACGCATGACGTCACTGCGGTCGCGAGACAGCGCAAATGGCTAAAAACAATACAACATCTCATGGAGAACGCGACCGGATCAAGAAAACTTGTCGGCGAACGCAGGGATTCAGGTAAAGCGATCGCGCGCGCGCGAGAATGTATTATTTTACAGTGCGAGCAAGAAACAAATTATCGGCAAGCTGCGGAATGCGGAAATTTTGAAATTTTCGCGCTCTCCGCGGAACGCGAAAATGTCAAATTATCGCAATTTCCGCGAACGGAACGAAATTTTCTCCCAGGCCTAATGCACACCCGGCACCGATGTCGATCTGAGCGTACTCACTTCAGGTAAGAATATTCCTGCACAGGAGGCCTATAGACCTGCGTAGTGGCCCACTAATAGCGGTTAATCACAGTCTATTGGTGATTTTATCTATATTGCAGATCAAGCAACAGTTTTCTGCATTGACACGTCATACTCGCATTTAGACACGGATTTACCACCGATTATCTTTTACATTTAGGTAAGGGCATAGAGGCAATTATTTCATTATTTAATCGTGTTGAGGTCTTGTGACTCATGACAATCATAAATTAAAACCATATTGCTCCTTCATTCAGAATTACAACCGGCGGAGTGGTGAGGGAAATTCACACTTTATACAGCTTTTTAAGTCATCAATTCATCCTTGTGGGCATGATTTTGTTGCCCATTGTTTTGTTTTGGCTCTAGATTACTCGATAATAAAACAAGTACTCAAACAGGTAGAACCACTTTTAATTCAGGCACGGATCATTTATGTTCACAACTCTCTATAGGTGATTATGTACTTTTCACCAACCTCTTTTACCTCGTTCTATTATGGGATCTTATAGTGATGCGAGCTATATGGTACATGTATAGAACATGTGATACACTTCACACATCACTCTTGCGTTTATAATTATATATTGTGCTCATGTATATACAACAAATGTTTTGATTACAAAAGTCACATTGTTTGGTTTATATTATATATAGCGTTTCCACATTTAAGGTGATTTGTGCTCATTTTGCCAACTATAGGTGATAATTCTCACCATACTGCTTCCCATAATGTGTGGCATTATTGTTTATACTGGACTTATTGTATCATTTCCAGCCCTGAAGATGTCAGGGAGACATTTCCTCAGAGCGACGAAACACATGTTAGCTGGTTGTTTTTTTGTTTATTGGAATAAAAGACAAAGAAAAGACTTTGTCAGATTCAATTAATATTTGTGCTCTAACCATATGATGAACTGTCCTGAGAACACTCATAGCGTGTGCATAGGATCTCGGGTCACTATATGTATTAAAATGGCTGACTGTGAGAAAGTGCCTCCAGGTTCTTTCACTTAGACAATGAAGACTCTCTAGGGAAAGGTTAGTCTCATCCTCTTTCATTTGGGTGGGGTTGTGTGAGAAAGTTCCCTCTTTGTGCATGGTTGCTCCCACTTTTTGCTGAACTGCTGATGTACTTTTACTGAGTGTGCCCTGGGCCCCTGCCAATCAGGTACCCAGGGCCTATGTTCTTTCCCTAAAACTAGCACTCTCTGGCCACAGGTCAGTCCCTGGTAAATGGTATCACAGGAACCCAGGGCACTGTGACCAGGGAAGGCCTCTAAGGGCTGTAGCAGTTATTGTGCCACCCTTAGAGGCCTTGCACCTTTACACTCACATACTGCCTTTGCATACTGCATGTTTTGGTGCAGAACAAAGTGAAGAGTCGACAGGGCACACATCCCTGTGTGCCATGACTACAACCCACTGCCCTGGTATAGATCAGCCACCCCTCTAGCTGGGTGTACTACTCCAGTGGTGAGGGTACAGGTGCATGAGCCATGTACCCCTACAGAGTCTGAGCCAATTCTTAGACATTGTAAGTGCAGTAATGCCATTAAGAGTATATGGTGCTGGGAGTTTGTCATTACAAAGTTCACAGTACTATAATGGCTGTACTGAAAACTGAGAGGTTTGGTATAAACTTATCAGTGTAACCAATAAAAAGGTGGACGTAGGGGGCTTTTTCCACTCGTACAAGAGTGGAAGGTCCAGCATAAGCGAATGCCCAGAAGAATGTTTTTCAAAAAGAAGGTCATGCCGTTCCTCTCAGGAAAAAGAAGTACAGAGTCAGGAAAAACAGAAATCCCAGGTGCCCCAAGGAATTGGGATTGTATGGGAAATCCATAAATCAGATAGTAATGCCCTCACACACCCTTGCAGGTGTCATGCTTCATCATCTGGGCTGCTCCTAGTCAGGTTGGCGGTGCAATACCCGACGGGCTCCCTGTAATAGGGGCTCTTTGTCGGAGATCTTTTTATCCGAATGCCGTATGGTGAAGTGGGGTCTAGGGGCAGAATTGTGTAGATGACGTGAAGTGAGTTAAAATAGGGTTGGGAGTGCCGAAGTAAACCACTATTTATTCCGGAGGTCTCCTTCCCTAAGTAAAAACAGAAAAACAAGACACTAGCCCGAGTGTAATGTCTCGTGTAGTGTAATCCCTTGTTTCAAGTGTGGGTCAACATGTTTCTCGCTCCTGGAATAATATCCAACGCGATTCTTCAGGACCTAAATAATAACTATCTACACCTAAGTTGTGTGGTAGGTTTTCTACTCACGATCATAGCGTCTAATGGTTATGGTACCTGGATCTACCCTAATCAGTATGATCTCCAGGCTTCAACAGTACCCGGTGGGATATGTATAGGGCATGGTTCCTAGAATTATAGGAGTTTAAGGCGCGTAATACTTGAATGTAGACCTGCCCTGTCCACCAGGTCCTGAAGAATCGCGTAGGATATTATTCCAGCAGCGAGAAACATGTTGACCCACACTTGAAACAAGGGATTACACTACACGAGACATTACTCTCGGGCTAGTGCCTTGTTTTTCTGTTTTTACTTAGGGAAGGAGACCTCCAGAATAAATAGCGGTTTACTTCGGCACTCCCAAACCTATTTTAACTCACTTCACGTCATCTACACGATTCTGCCCCCACACCCGCACTTCACCATACGGCATTCGGATAAAAAGATCTCCGACAAAGAGCCCCTATTACAGGGAGCCCGTTGGGTATTGCACCGCCAACCCGATGAGGAGCAGCCCAGATGATGAAGCATGACACCTGCAAGGGTGTGTGAGGGCATTACTGTCCGATTTATGGATTTCCCTTACGGGCCCAATTCCTTGGGGCACCTGGGATTTCTGTCTTTCCTGACTCTGTACTTCTTTTTCCTGAGAGGAACGGCATAACCTTCTTTTTGAAAAACATCAAACTTATCAGCACATTAAACGCACACTGATGCCAGTGTGGGATTACATGAAAAATGCACAAAGAGGGCATCTTAGAGATGCCCCCTGAAAACTAACCCACCTCTAGTGTCCAGGCTGAGTGGCTGCTTTCAGCTGCCAACACCAGACATGTTTCTGGACCCCTGGGTTGAGAGCCTGCTGCTCTCGGGGGTCTGAAACAATGCACATCCTGGGACGAGGTGCCAAGCCTCCTCCCCCAGGATGGGCAGGGTCCACGAATGGGAAGCTTCAAAGGCTTACCACTTCCCCAGGCTTGTTAATGCTTTCAGTAACTTGCCCCCACTGGTTCTGACTCCCACTTTGGGCGGGAAAATCGGCTGCAAAAACAAGTGAGGAAAAGAGGTGTGCCCACCTTTGCAACCTCACCCCTCAGGTGGGGGTGGCGAGGTGATGCACAACTCTCAGTCCCCGCAATCTTGCAGATGGGGGACCCAGTCAATCAAAGTGAGGCATATGCCCCCCTCCTACTGGAGTGTGGCATAATAGGGGCTGTACCCACCTCAAGGAAGGGACCCATTAGTCTCAACCTTTCCTTACCTGTAATGCCCCTAAATCTAGTATTTTGGGGCATCCCTGAACCCTGCCTAATGAGACAAGAAACTACAAGAAGAAAAGAAGAAGAAGGACCGAACAGCCGTGCCGAAGCTAAGAAGAGGAGGATGCCCACTGACTTAGCCCCAGCCCTACTGGCCTGTCCCCACCTCAAACCTGCAGAAGCAATACTCCGGTGTGTCTTGCAGCCAGCAACCTCAAGAACCCCGAGGACCTGCCCTGCCTTCCAAAGAAAATACTTTGTCTCCAGTGAATACCAGATTTGTTCACCAACAGACTCCAGCTCCGGCGAAATCCGCGAGTCTGCACCACTCTGCAACCATCGCCCACAGCCCGAGTTTTAGTGGCCCAACACCACGAGGAGGTCTCCCCGGTGATCCTGACCCGAGATCCAGTGATCCCTGACCTGCCTCAAGCCTCCACCTGACACCTGCAGCCTCAATCCAGAAGGTCCTCCCAACAGCGACCAGGAGCTGGTAAGAAGGTCCTGCACTTGTCGTCCCAGCCGATGGTTTCTAATGAACCCTCAGCCTCCCAACTTACCTCTCTAAGTGGTGGCCGCACTCAGAAGACCTTCGTCACCATACCTGCATTGTGTTTGCAAACCGGAGAATCCCCATTGAAAGTAACAGGGCACCTGACGACAAACCAGCACCCTGTAACCGGCCGCCCTAGTGCCGCTGAGGGTGCACCTTTGGTGCTATCTTGAACCCCCATTTGCCCTGAGCTTAAGTCCAGGAGCATTGTATCCATGTATACAACACTGTGTAAGAAAAGTAATCTGTAAAGTAATCTACTTGACATTCTATTGAAAAGCCAATACAAAGTATATGTACAATATTTCAAAGCATTGCTTTACCAGTAATTCTACTGTAATCAAACCAAAGTATATATACAACTGCAATTCAAACTGTATTATCCCTGCAAAGTTTACAGCACTTACCTGTGCCAGGCTTGCTTGATTCTAGGAAATAAAATAACTGAAAAAATATTTTTATACAAACAAAATTGGTCTTTGAGTTTATGACAATCATTTGCTGATTGAGTGTGTACAACAAATGCTTAACACTACCCTCTGATAAAGCCTTTGGGGTTCCACTAGACTTTGGGCACACTATACCTCACTTTGGTATAGTATATACAGAGCTAGCTTCCTACACTGACCACGCCTACAAAGCATGGATAATGGACTCCAGGATTTGTAGGGCTATCCTGCTCCTGCAGGGGCACCCACACACTTATAACCCAGCACCCTGCCTTCAGGATTGAAGGGCCGGCCTTAGGCATGACTTATAGGTTTTAAGTGTGGTGACCTCAGATATAAGGAAATTTATATCTGTCGTAAGTGGTGCTATCAACAGCTTACACAGGCTGCATTGCAGGCCTATAGGCACAGCTTGAGCGGTCTCTCATGGGTGGCACATCACATGCTGCAGCCCGTGGGAGACCCCTGGTGTACCTATGCCCTGGGTCCCATGTACTAGGGACTTATAGGGGTAAACCAGTAGCCAATTGTGGAGGTACAAAAGTACTTATCATATCAAATTTAGGGAGGAAGCACGGTGACTGGGGTCCTGATTAGCAGGATCCCAGTCAGACCAATCCAAAAAACATACTGACACCATCAAAAAGTGGGAGTAGCTATGAAAGCAGATCCTACTTTCCAAGGAGTAGTAAATGTCACCTGGTATGAGACCAACCCCACAGCACTGTACCTTCTCACCAAGCCTAACTATATTCAAACTGAGCTAGTCAGGATGCGCATGCAGGGCACCTTAGGCGAGGGCACTGTTTTTGGGCCCCAGATTTTCCAGAAAAGAGGTTCCTGGAGGTAGCAAAACCAATGCACCAGTGCACAAGCACGTCTGCTCCCTCCTCCATCTGTGGTCCCAAAGTGGCCCTTAGCATGTCTGGGGCAGTCTTCTTTAATAATAGATGGACCGCAGGCATGGAGTTTCAGTATAGGGCCATCCACCTTGATGATACAATGGGAAATTAGTCTAGAAGAGAAGGATTGAATGCCAGCATAGATACCCCATGTCAGGAAATCTGGGATACTGAGATATATATGGACACATGGCTAGAAGGGAAGGGGCAACCCTTAATTGTATGGAACTGTACATCAAATTCCTTGTGTTTCAGTGGACAAAGAACGATCCCACTTAGCACAAAGGAAGATTGTGGAGCACCTGCACGTACCAGACATGAAATTCGGAACATCCTCCGCGCTGATGGATATCTACTAGCAATGTGGGGAGTTTGCCTGCACTCAGCTCATCTCTGCATGGAAGGCCTTTGCACCCTCTTAACCATACACATCCCGACCCTGTCCATCCCTTGAGAAGACCTGTCCAAGTTGTTCAAACATCTGCTACAGAAGAAAACAACTCTACTGCCTCAGGCTTGAGAAAAAAAACTGCTGAGTATTTTGGCTGGGCTCAGTACAAGGACATTTCAGAAAAATGTAGACTGTTTTCTGACACTCAAGTAAATGCGGGTGGGCCCACACCTTTCTTCACCCTACAAACAAAGCGAACACCCTCTTGTTGCAAATAACCAGGTGGGAATTTCTGAGGATTGTCAATACTAAGCTCAGTCTAAATGCTATCAAGGAAGATCTAAGAGCCATCTGCCTCATGGCAATTCCAAATCCGGTATGCGTCGGACTTGATGACCGAAATGGAGAGTAGGATCTGTGCTAAGAACAGTGTGTCCTGCTATACTTTTTTCCCTGGACATGACATAGACAATGGGACAGTAACTCTTTCCATCCAAGCATTGCATCGCCTACAAGCGGACATGAAGAAGATGCCCCTGAACAGGACTGGTTTATCGATTTGTTTTCCTGGCTCCCCCAGTGGGTGACCAGACTGTGCACGTCATTGCTTTCAATTATAATTTTTGTTCTGTTTTTGTGTGATTTGCTGCAATTGAGGGTTTTCTGCTGTAAAAAAATGCCGTCCTCAAATTAGGTAGAATGCAAGTAACTAGAGAGATAGTAACACACACACACACACACACACACACACACACACACAAAACCTCAGATAATGTGACTGTCATGAAGTATGGGACAATTGATGTAGTTGAAAATTCCACTAGAGGGGGAATGTAATATTGAAAAATACATTGATGTATGTACGTATAACAACAAACTAGCATCAATGTTGTCAAATCCACCCAATATGACCTCCCCATCAACCCTGAGTCAAGAGTTACTGGTCAGGCCTGCCCTGCGACCTAGGCCTGAAACAACTGATTGACAGATCACAGGTGGGGTGACCTGTAACTCTTAGACAGGCATGTGAACAAGAAAACCCAAATAAATCCCACAGATAGGCAGCGACACTACAATGGTTTTAGGAGATTCGACTCAATAAAATACGTTTGGCCGGAGGGGCGCATGCTCCCAAAACACCATAAAGTCAGACACCACACACAGTTAGGAAAACTCTTCCAATCAGAACCCCACATGGACACTACACGCAGTGATCACGTGTTCCCCATGTCGGACATCTGGATATGTACTCACCGGCCCCACATCGTGTCCACTCAAAATCGAGACCCACCTGCACTTCTTATCAAATGACCAGATTTATGGCCTTGTGATTAGGCCCAGATTCCTGTTCTAAAAGAATGTATGAATGCTTTATGAGACTTTGGGACATGTATAAAATGACGGCCAAAACCAATATACTTTGGGGCAGATTTACAAGCCCCTTGCGCCACGTTTGCATCACTTTTAACATGGGAAAAGTGACGCAAAAGTGGCGCAAGGGGCTTGTAAATCTGCCCCTTTGAGTCATTCTTGAAACCAGACTCTGCCGTATGTTCTCCCGGTCGCTGCGTTTAATTAAACCAACTGTTCCTGTTTTGCCAAACGCCTCATCATTTATTTTTTCAAGGTAAATTCACATCCAAGCAACAAGAATACACCATGAAGCCAATGAGGAATTTTGGTTTTGAGGAGCTATAATCATGCCAATGCATATTGAGTGGGACTGCAAACTCCTACAGCCCTCTATGTCACATAGTAAAAGTCTGAAATTAAACGAATATGGCTGATCCCAGACTTTCACTCCTTGGTGTGAGACTAATGTTGGTAGGACAATGCAGCAAAAGCAGGAGAGTATTGCAACTTTATATGTTTGGGAAAACAAGGCGACATAGCAGTCCGTTGGAAACTGTCTTAACCTCCAACATTATCGTAATGGATACATGGCCTCTGACAGACCGTAGCTTTGGAAAGTTATCCCATGACCAGTCAGGTACATATTTCGACAAGATTTGATGGCATTTAATACATCTTCTTACTGAACTGGAACAGTTGAGATATTTACCACCACATTTAGAGAATTCCAACTATTCAAACTGCTTGCAACAGTATGTGTCATGATCTCCCTATTTTGAGTACAAGCGCTTCATCTTTCATATTTGTAGGGCATCCCGTGCTTCATATAGCAGTGTCTCAAATATGAAACCTTTGTCATGTAAATCAAAGCATTCCCAATGTAAACCAGTCAAACAGTCGACCATAAGGACAAGGCACATGTGCATGCCACATAGTCTGTGCAACCAAATTACCAGCTAGCAGCCTCTATTTTGGAAACCTCTAACAACAGCAGAATGAGACAATGAATTGTTGCCTCGTCTAAATAATTATTGCTGAAGATGACGGTACATTTGCACATGTGGTGTCAGAGCTTGGATATATCTGTGCCTTACACATTCAGGTCATACTACTCTGGCCTGGCGCTTGCACTTTGAAAACGCTATTCTCACTGCACCCCATAAGCCTAGACCTTCACCCTTGTTGCCATGGCAAACCAATCTACTCACTCCTTTGTTGTCATAGTTTTCCTTGGTGTTCTTGTTTTAGTAGTGGGATAGTCTTTTGTGAAAAGATAATGGTAAATGTATACAATTGAAATAGAGAAAGGCCGATGTGGAAGACAGGCACATTATGCCAATACAGGCTGAATGGCACACAACTGTGGGGAAGGACTCAGATGCTTTTCCTGGGATCCTCTTTTTGAGTGGAAGTATGCGTTTACTGTTTGCAGATGCTGTCATGTCAGTCAGGGACCTCAACAGTTCTGCGGCTCCTTGCATATAACCTTGCATGAAGCCTCACAGCTCTGTGGAGTCCTGTTGAGGGAGATAGGTCATTCTGTTTTTTAGATTTCTTTATTTTGTTTTTGACATGTAAGTACAGTACCAAGGTTACAAAAGCATTATGTTAAATTCCAAAGAATGGCATTGGACCAACTGCGGATATCGAATGGGAGACTGTTAAAGGCAACATGTAAATACTACTTCGTTTATTGGTAACGTTTGCTTAGTATTATCAGTGCCACTGTGGAATACTGCAAGGGAAGAAATAATAAAGAAAAGGTGCAAGTATTGGTAAAGCCAATAGGTCTCACCCGTGGGAGAGCTTTTGACTTTTGAAATCAGGAGGGTCGACTAACGAGGATGGAGGGTTGGATAACAAGCCGATTTGAAAACGCACTCCAAAGCTTTCGAATGAGACAGTGGGAAGGAGGGACAACACAATAGAGAGGAGAAAAGGGGTGAAGGAGAGAAAACGAGAGAGCGATGAGTGTGTCATGGGAACAAAGCAATAAAAAAGAAAAAAAAACATTCTAGCAGCAGCGTCATGCAAAGGCAAGGATGCGCTTGGCAAGAGAAGAAACAGGGACGGGATGGAGAATGGGAGGGGAGAAGAAACAGGGGAGGATGGGGATGATGGAGCAAGGACTCGCATAAAAGAGACTTGCTAGGAAGCAATCCTCTCAAATAACTTGTAATAATTGTGTTCGTAAATACTAATAACGCACCAGAAAATCCGTACACTGAATCTAGGGGAAGCTTGCCTTTGTGTATTCCTAACAAGTAACCCGTGTGTCTCTAAAATGGCTGCTAAACGCGGGATTCTGCATTGCGCATGCGTCTACTGCATTTACGCAGTATGACATACTATCGCTTGGAGGGAAATCTTTGCAGCTGCGCAGTTGTCCATAAAATGGCCGCTTGGAACTCACATGATAATGCGCATGCCTTGCTGAAACTAAACCAGAGTTAGAAGTTTCGTAAATTCAAAACATTCAGGGGTGGTACATGCCATTAGAAAGGTATAATGGGTGTAGTTTAGCTAGATTAGTTCACACATAGAGACGGAGAATGCTGAGAAACTGAGATACTGTCCGAAAATTAAGAAAATACTGAAGAAGATCCAAATCCAGACTTAGAACTTTGAAGCCAATTAGTAGAGAACATCGCGGAAGTATCGAGGAGGCACATAATAGAGAACATCGCGGAAGAATCAAGGACGAAGATAGCGTCAGAGAGGGGGTGTGACGCAGGCGTCATATCTAGAAGAGGTCATCTATCCTCTCCTGAATCCGTCCTGAGCCTTGGTCGCCTGATCTGTCCCAGGGGACCCTTTCCAATACCTTGGCCAAGGGGTTGGTTTCCACATCTTACTAGGTAAATATAATTCTGTGTAGTATGTCAATGTACTGCTCTCTCTTTCCTCCCTATTCAGGTTCTGTCATCGTAATAATTATTCTGATTGAATTATTTTCTCTTCCTCTCCTTGTCGAAGACGGTGTTCTAACTGTATTATGATTCTTGGCTCACATGAATTTTCCAGATAAACATTTTAAACTCTCTCGAGTCTGTGGTTATTTAATAAAGGATTATTATATGTAATCTTTCACGTATTTAGTTAACTAAACGGTCCATTGACCAGAGGAAAATACATTGGATCAAGATGTTTGGGAAGATATAATTAGATAAAATTCATCTTACTGGTATTAGCACAATAATTTGACCACAGCTGTATTTACTAGCCTATTACTATGAGTGTGGGTTTATGGGCCCAAGTGAGTATATTGTAATGAGTATCTGAGGTTGGTAACCCGCTGGATCCGTTTTTCTGGTAGCAGAGCTATGGTTTAATTTATTAGCTAGTTAGGTGAAAAAAGTTGAATCTGAATTATTCTTTATTCATTAACTTACCCGTTTGTACTTGTTTTATGTTGTCTGGAAATTCCAGAGAATATTGAATAGCGGGTGGTGAATAGAAACCACACTGCAGTGTGGTTGCTTGTTTGCTAAAGGTAGCGCTGAAGGGCTATGCAAGGCTGACAGTGCTGAATTAGGGACTATTTTGTATAAAAGTGAGAGTGATTAATAGCAAAGAGTTCACTGGTGAAACTTTGGTCCTATATCACCTAGAAAGGGTAGTACTGAAGGAGTAGCAGGTTCATTGGTGCTTGAGTGAAGAGTAAGCGACAGAGTTTGACTCGTAGTGTGTGAAGAGTAAGTGGAATAGTTTTACTCGCAGTAAATGGGAATCCACTTTCTGATTTTAGCAGAGCAAACAGATTAGCGAATGTTTCTATGTTGTCGTTTAATTAATTTGTATGTAAATTGAAAGAGAAATAAGTTTTCGTGTTACCTTGCAAAGGAGGGCTCAGTTGCGGGTGCTTCACTGACGTCACAGAGGGCCGTGCTGGGATTGGTTGGAACAGCGGGCGTGTGACTGATAAGAAATTGTAAAGGAGGGGTCAGTAGTAAGGAGCGATACTGACGTCACAGAAAAGCAGCACTAGTATTGACTAAGTGCTTAGTGTGAAATAGAATTTGATTGGCTCAAAGAATAAGAGTCGCGCTGGTATTGGTCAAACAGAGTATAAGCGAAGATTTGATTTGGCTAGCAAGATAGATAATAATTGACAGTGGGTTTGTATGTGGAGACACGATCCAACATTAATAGGGAATCGGCCCGATAGAAGGTGTTTAGGTTTTGCAAGAGAACAATATATAAAAGGATCGATACCTAAAATGTACGGAGAAAAAAGAAAGATGACATTTATGCAGAAAATTAAAAATTATTTTAAAAAGGATAAACCTGTTAAGACTATAGAGGGAATTCTTATCCCTCCCCCGAAAACACCCGCATCATATATGATGATGGAGAGAGGCTATCGTACTTGTTTATGGTTGGAGAATTGGAAAGAATATACAAAAGAGGATGGAGTGCTAGCTTTTCCAGAACACGGTGCATTTAAAGGGAGAATTCATAACTTGAGATTAAAAATGAATGAATTAGAGCGCCGACCGAGATTAACCCAATATGAAGCTTTAGAGGAATGGGAGACTGAAGCATTTGAGCGTGATAGATCCAGAAGTAGCAGAAACCTTAGTGGATTTTATCCCAGGCTAAAGCGTGAAACTCGAGATAGTCAGATGAAACAATGGAGACAAGCGATGGTAGCTGAAGTATTATATCCTGTACTAATGGCTGAGGAACAGTCTGGAGACAAGACTAAACATTTAACGATGACAGGTAGTGGAGAATCGGAAGATAATTTTTTAGAGGACATTTTAATGAAAAATCCTCCACCTTACGAAGAGGAACTGAGCAGAACTACTCCTAGTGCTCCGATCTTGGGAACACCATTAGTTCCCCAAGTTATTCATGACACAACAAATGGAAGGGTACTGCAGGAAAAAGAAAGAGAGGCAATAAACAAGAATAGAGAGGAATTGATACAGAAAATAACCCAATTGAGTACTCACCCTGAAGCACTAACCATACTAGTGACTATAGGTCCGGTGATTTCATTGTATGGAGATAGGACAATCGCTCACAAACCTCCAGCCATGTCCACACCTACAATTGAACCCAGAAAAGGGAACTTAATCTTTGATGATCAAGGCAGCGAATGTGAGTCGGTAATATCATTAATGGATTTACCGATAAGAGGTCAGATAAAAGAAACCCCGAGAAGAGTTACGCCTAGTTGTTCGAAGGAAGTACAAATAGAAACTGCCAAAGGAGTTAGGAATTCCACAATAGTATCCCCAGAAGAAATAGAAAGATGGGCACAGAGAATAGACAAGCCGAAACAGCCAATGAAAATCCTAGATATCTACAAATTGAAAGTGGAACTGGAAGAAATGATAGCTGGGAATGTGGGACTAGACAGGTTAAATACTTACAGTGAAGAAGAGTTATTGTTCATCTGCAGAAGTATCACCAGAAATACAAAAACATTCCATGAGAAATTGACAGACTTAGCTTCTGAAATGGGAATTAGAATAGGCAAATCCAAAGTATTACAGAAACCATGCAGAGCAGAATTCAGTGATAAGGACCTGGAAAATATGAATGTGTCTGGAAGAAAATTGCAGATTAAAGAATTAATAGTCATAATACAAAAATGGGGTGATTTGGACAAATGGAAAGCTAGATGGATGCGGAAAAGGGAGGAAGCACGTGCCAATCGAACCACTTCTGAATTTGTGATGAAAGAAACAGGAAAGGTAGAAAGATTATGCCCTATGAGGGCGGTACCAGAAGGAGGATATGTACATGTACCATGGACTAGACAGGATATTTTATCCTTTACAAATGATTTTCCGAAGTTAAGAGAAAAGCCAGTTGAGTGGTATCCGCAAGTTTAAAGATTTGTGAAAGTTTCTAAAGTGCTGTTAAAAGATTTGGATGGTTTGTTTGACATTGTGGTGCCTACTGATTTATGGACAGAATGTAAAATTACTGTTGATTGTCCTAGTGATAAATACCCGAGAGATGAGAAAACAGGAGCTCCTTCAGAAGAGGTAAGGAAGAAATATCACCAGTTGATCACTTTCATGAAAGGGAAAATTCTTCCGAAAGAAACAGATTGGGTAAAAATAGACAGAACAACCTAGGACAGAAATGGGTCCGTACATACCTATTATGAACGCTTACTGCAGGTATTTAAGCAGTATAGCGGGTTTGAGAACATTGGAGATAAAGACATGGGTAATTTTGTGTATCGATTTGTGACAGGATTAAAACCAGAAATTGGAGACATGATTCGTCAACACATGTTGTGTTGGCAAGCGAGGCCTATAGACGATAGTCTCAAATACGCGAAGAATTGCAGAGATGAGATTGACAATAAACGAAAGAAATTAGAGGAAAAAGTAATATGGGAACAAGTAAAATTAGCAGAACAGCAGGAACTCCAACTAAATAGCCAGACAGGAAATCAAGGAAAGAGGCAAGGCCAAAATAAAAATAATGGGGGAAAACAGAAGAGACGAATGAGTAGAGAGGAGGCAAAGAAAATGTTTCCTTGTCATGGGTACGGAAAATTGGGGCATTGGAAAAACGAGTGTAAAATTATACAGAACAATAATGGCCCAAATCAAAATTTAAATCCAAAGACACAGAATGAGGTGATAATGAATCAACCGCTGCAGGTTGTAAATCTACAGAGTCGGTTGCCACCTGCCCCTATGCCAAATTTTGTGAACCAGGCCAAGATTTCAAGGAGGAATTGGTAAGAAAAATTCTGTAACTTTGCAATTTCTTTTACAGGCCCCTTATTTCGATGACAGCGACCAATGAAGGTGCCTGAGAGGGGAGGAAAAGGAGTGCGTACTTGGTGCCTCCTTACCGGTAGATCAGTCAGGTCCATATGTTGATGGTAAAGTAGAAGGAAAAGATATTACCTTCGTATTGGACACTGGTGCTACCCGTTCTACTGTGAGAACAGCAGACATTCCAAACTATCCCTCTCGGGAGAAGCGATCCAATTAGTGGGCGTTTCCAATAAACAGATTAGATCCCCTATTACAGAACCCATGGAGGTACGCATTGGCAGTTTTAGGGAAATGCACAAATTCGTAGTGTGTGACTCCAGTCCTGTAAATTTATTAGGAAGAGATCTACTGTTCAAAATGAATTGCACAATATTTTGCACACCGAACGGTGTTGCAATTCAAACCCCCAGATGAAGACGGGGTCTACAAATTCATGTTAGCTAAACAAGGCACAGAGATAGACGAGATGTATTCTATGATGACCAAAGATGACTTACCAGATGAGGTCAAAATGACAGTAAATCCAGATGTGTGGGATTTTACAGGAAAAGGTGTAGGGTTAATGGCAAATGTAGACCCAGTAAAAGTAACCGTAAAGGAAGGTGCAGATTACCCAAACACTCGACAAATACAAATGAGTCCTGAAGTTAAATCTGGTGTTGCAGCAGAAATTGATTGAATGATTGAACAAGGCATTCTAAAAGAAATAAAGTAGTCCCTGTAATTCCCCTATAATTGGCATGAAGAAGCCTAACGGAAAATATAGGATAGTTTAGGACCTGAGAAAGATTCATAAAATTGTTGTGCCTTGTTGCCCTGTAGTGCCCAACCCAGCCGTGATTCTGTAGCAGATACCATGGAAAGCAGGATGGTTTACCGTAATTGATCTATGCCATGCCTTTTTCTCTATCTCATTACATCCAGACAGCAAATATATTTTCTCCTTTAAATTTGAGAATCGTATTTTAGTTTGGAATCGCTTTCCTCAAGGCTACACTGAAAGTCCTTCAATTTTGTAGGGTTTTCCTTACTGGACAAACCCCTAATACAAATGACCAAGAAACGAGCAAAAGATCCAATAGAATGGGATGATGAAAGTATGGAAGCATTTGTAAAATTACGAAAATGTCTATGTGAAGCCCCAGCTTTAGGAATGCCAGACTATTCAAAAGAATTTGCAATGTTTTGTTGTGAGAGGAATAGTTGTGCCCTCTCGGTTTTAACTCAGAGACATGGTCTGATGCGACGACCAATGGCATATTTTTCTGCTACTTTGGACCCTGTAGCCTCAGCTTTACCTGGTTGTTTAAAAGCAGTAGCTGCAACCTGTACAAGTCTAGAACAAAGTAAGTCAATTGTGATGGGACATCCAGTAAAAGTGCCGGTCCCACATTCAGTGAAGATTCTATTAACAAGAACTCAAACTCAATATCTCACTCCTAGTCGGAAGACAAAATATGAAATCATCATCTTAGGTGTTGAAAACGTGACAATAGTCAGGTGTACAGTGTTGAACCCTGCCACCTTGTTACTGGACGCCTATGGAGAAGAAGTGAGGGATGAAGTCGAACACGATTGTCTGGATGTGACTGAGCTTTGTACTAAGCCCTGTCCAGACATACAGGAAGAACCCCTGAAAAATGCGGAACATGAGCTGTTTGTAGACGGCTCGTGTATGCACCATGAGGAGGGAGGGCTGAGTGCTGCTTACGCTGTATATACATTGACTGGAACAGTCGAAGCATTCTATTTGCCAGGAGTCAAATCTGCACAAGTAGCCAAATTGGTGGCTTTGATTAAAGCATGTAAAATTGAGAAAAATTGGAAAGTAACCATGTTTACTGATAGTCAGTATGATTACGAGGTTGTGCATGATTTTGGCCAAATTTGGATGCAGAGGGATTTCTTGACTTCTTCAGGATCCCCAATTAAAAACGGAAATTTCGTAAAAGAATTGCTTGAAGCAATACAATTGCCAAAAGAAGTGCCAGTGGTCAAGTGTGCCGCACATCAGTCAGGAAATGACTATGTGACAGCTGGTAACAGGTATGCTGACCAAGTTGCCCAACATTGTGCCAAATATAAAATGGCAGTGAACAAGAATATTGAAACAAATGGAATCAGCTTCCAACTTATGATTCTTTCAGGATTAGAGACATAGGAAGAAGTAAGACAACTACACGATGAGGCAGAGATGAAGGAAAAGGAAGAATGGGTAAAGGTTGGGTGCCAAAAGAGGTCAGAAGATGATGTATGGATTTGCCCAGATGGCAGGCTAGTAATGCTAGACTACATGCGTTCACAAACTGCTAGGATGTATCACGGAGACACTCACATAGGCAGGGATGCCATGATCAGACTCTTTAGACAGGATTGGTTTAATACAAAGTTCAGGAGTGTAGCAGAGAGTCTATGCCAGAGATGCTTAATTTGTCAAGAAATTAATCCAGGACTAAAGACAGTGGTCTGTATGGGAACAATTAGAAAAGCAGAAGGCCCATTTATAAGACTACAGATTGACTTTATTCAATTACCACCTTGCAGAGGATTGAAGTACATACTTGTAATAGTCTGTTTGTTTTCACAGTGGGTGGACGTATACCCTACAAGAAGAAATGACAGTATAACAGTTGCCAAACGTTTGCTGAGAGAATTGATTCCACGATTCAGTTTTCCAGTAACTTTGGAATCAGATAGAGGGTCTCATTTTATTAATGAAGTAATTTGACTAATCTGTGAAGCATTTAAATTTGAACAAAAACTGCACTGTGCATACCGCCCAGAGACTTCTGGAGTGGTAGAACAACTGAATGGCACTATAAAAGCAAGACTGGGAAAGGTATGTGCATCTACTCCACTGGATTGGCCTGATGCTTTACCTCTTGTTCTGATGGGGCTCAGAAGCATTCCCGATAGGAATACGGGGTTGAGTCCCCATGAAATACTCATGGGAAGAGCAATGAGGCAGGCAGGCATGTATACCAGTGTAGTGAAGACAGAGTTTTGCCTGCACACATTGCTATGTTAGCATAAGCGATTTCGAAGTTAAACGCCATCTTGCCACTTTGCCGCTTTTGCACACATACACTACAGGTAACTGTTATTATAAGTAAAACTGCTTGCTTTTTCTTCACATGAGAACGGTCTGTTTTTCACATCCCTAGACTTAGAACGCGACCTTAGTCCAAACACTGTGTGCAGAAGCCTTCAAGGTCAAATAACAATGTATGCTGTTGAATTCATATTGATCGGCCCACGCTCTAGACACAACAAGCACACAGCTGCAAATATCTGAAACTCGGCTGCCTTTAATATTGCATTGCATGCATGATACTGGCACTTGGAGAAAACCTTTCCAGACACAGAGAGCGTTGCTGATCCTGTGATGTGATTCACCTAAGCTGATCTTGGATGGATGAGGTTCCCCATTCAAACCTAGAGACCTTCTATTATTATAAAACTAGCTTCTAGCCAGGGGAAGGTGGTACACAAGGTGCTATAGGACCTGTACCACTATCATTATAATATGATTTCTCCTTTTGTGTTTTATGGAATTGTAACAATGCTAATGGTTTTATTTCTAATCATTTGTCTGCTTATGTTAGTCAAAATACTGCATCTTAGAGCACGTAGTTAAAAATAAACATTTTAAACTTTTCTGTGTCTCTGATTACTCACATTGTGGACTTGTATGTGAATAAAGACGAAAGAGTGTTCTTGATTCCCACCATTCCTGAGAGTAACCTAAGTCACTTGTTCTGGGTTGTCTAATCATTGGTAGCTTCGCTGTAGTGCGGAGAACGAATGAGACACTGATACTAGTCGGATAGGGGTTCTGGGTACTGAGGTGAGTTTTTTGGTACACCACAATTCACTGAGGTCCTGGTTTCCTGCGCATAGTTCTGTGCATGAGCATAATCTCCGCAACATGGCGCACCTAACGTTTGGTCTTATATCCGAGACCCTTTAGTAGTGCTTATATTTGTCCACAACACCCTCACTCCTGTTTCCGGTTGACAGAAGTGACGGATTAACCTACCTATTAAATAAATTATAGGTTCGTTCATGCTTGAAAATTATTAAAAAGGTTTCGTTTTGAATTACTACCCCTTTTTGTGCTACAGTTTAATATAGATTGTTTTTCTTCTCTGCGTCCTTATGGCTGATGTTGCTTCTGCAGCGCAGAGTCGCGCACCACTCTGCCGTCATCTGATGCAGTTTGGGGTGCCCGACGATGGAATGTCAGTAATCTTTGTAGTGAGTGCCGATGCATTGTTTCCCTATGAACTTTTCTCAAAGGGGATTACTATTAGTCTCGTCATGGTTGATTCGGTAATGGGCAAGCGCCCCCAGAATAAGGATGATATGCCTTATTGGCTTGCTGAGAAATTTGACCAGCTGGAAGCAGTATTTCCTAATACAACTCCTGTGGAGAAACACATGACTCTTACAATTAGTTTGCAGAAAGACTTAGGGCCCGATTCACAGAACTAACTTAAGACAAAATCCTAAACTTACTACCATTTTGGTATTCACAGAAGGCACTTACTCATTTTGGTATTCACAGAAGGCACTTACTCATTTCGGTATTCACAGAAGTTAGGAGTCCTAACTTTAGGACTCCTAAATGCCTTCTGTGAATACCGAAAGTCTTAAAATTAGGATTTTTCTCAATTTAGTAGTCCTAAATTTAGGACTCCTAACTTTAGGACTCCTAAATGCCTTCTGTGAATACCGAAAGCCTTAAAATTAGGATTTTTCTCAGTTTAGTAGTTGTAAAGTTAGGAGTCCTAACCTTAGGACTCCTAAACTGAGAAAAATCCTAATTTTAAGGTTTTTGGTATTCACAGAAGGCATTTAGGAGTCCTAAAGTTAGGAGTCCTAAACTTAGGACTACTAAATTGAGAAAAATCCTAATTTTAAGACTTTCGGTATTCACAGAAGGCATTTAGGAGTCCTAAAGTTAGGAGTCCTAACTATACTACTACTAAACTTAGAAAAATCCTAATTTTAAGACTTTCGGTATTCACAGAAGGCATTTAGGAGTCCTAAAGTTAGGACTCCTAACTTCTGTGAATACCGAAATGAGTAAGTGCCTTCTGTGAATACCAAAATGAGTAAGTGCCTTCTGTGAATACCAAAATGGTAGTAAGTTTAGGATTTTGTCTTAAGTTAGTTCTGTGAATCGGGCCCACCGTCCCTGAGGTAACAGATTGCGAGAACTGGGGTAAAGTATTTGCAGCGGTCTACGGGAAGTGCTTCGGCACTCCGTCTATGACTGTACTGCCCTCCGTGATTAAGCGTGTTCAGGATGAGCATGCTCCAGAGGCGGCGATCGAGTTGGGAATGAGGCTTGTCGGCGTGTTCGACGTAGTTGCTGATCTCATCCTTGCTAACGTCAAGGGAGACGCAGTTACCTTTCAAGTGTCGAATGAACTGCGCCTCGTTGCCGACACCGATATATCCCGGCAGTTACCAAGGATTATTGCGGAGGCTTATAAGACCATTGGCTGCAATAGTTTGGGTGTTAAGCCTTTTGCTAAAAAAACAGCACAACTGCAAGCTCAGATGGTTAAGCCTACTAAGGACGACTGTCCTGTTTTTTCTAAACAAAATTGGAAAAGTAAAAAACAGGGGAAGCAGCAACAAAAACAAGGGTCACGTTGCGCATCACCAATACCAGTTCCTGCTGAACGCACATATGAGTTGTGCAATCGCACGCAAATTAGGTCTCCTGATAGGTTTCAGGTTCCTGATCAACGTTCTCCTCGTTCGTCACAGGAAACATCGGTCTCGCAAGCCGGTGGAGGTGAACGCGGCAGAGGACGTGGAGCCCCTCAAAGACGTGAGCAGCCCCGCCCGGCTGATGGTAAAGGCAAGCAGGACAACTTTCCACGTCAACGACCTCAGATAGTGAGAACACAGCTTCAGAACCTGACATGGGCACTAACGCTGCTAGACAGCACAGCGGAGGTTACAGTAGTGCGGCAAGCACTGCGTCCATTTCTGAAGGCGACAGCAACTGACACGTTTATTACAGTAGAAACTGCTGACACTAGAGACGCTCCCCCTGACAGACTATATGACATAGTCCTTTTAATTGAAGGTGACATACAACGTACAATAAAAGGGATTTTTGGGGAAAATCTGACCTCTACATATGACATTTTGTTAGCAGAGGCGGACTGGCCCCCACCTTTCGTTTTGGCAGCTCCAAGAGGGGAGGAGGTAATACTCCCATCTTTCGCGTTCACTGTGCAGAAGGAGCAAGCTCAGACCTTTGCTGAAGAATGGGCTCAGGTGCTTGCACCAGCGTTGTACCGTACTCAGGTTGGTTGGGATAAATTATCGCCATGCCATGAAATTCCATTACAGTCAATGCCACAGCCACAACTCCAATTTCCCATGCCCCGCAAAGCTAGGGCTCACGTCGCAGAAATCCTTGAGCAATTGGAATATCAAGGAGTAATTGAAACGTGTGTCATACAGGAATAATCCTCTTTTCACTGTAACCAAACCTGATGGGTCGTACCGCTTAGTTTTGGATTATCGGCATTTGAACTCTCATTGTCGGACGTGCGTGGTACAGAATACCCACAGTTCTGCCCTCGTTGATAGTCTCGTGGGAAAAAGGTTTAAGACCACACTTGACATCTCAAATGGCTTTTGTAGTCATAACCTGTCCTCTATTAGTAGTCAATGGACAGCCTTTACTTCTGGTGGCAAACAAAAATAGTTTGAGATATTACCCATGGGCTATAAGAACAGCCCAGGCGTCTTTGCCGCCCGTGTTGTTTCTCTGTTAGAGAGCATTGACCCTGATGCGTACTCGTATGTTGATGATATTTATCTCACAGACGACGAATTATGGCCGCATCTGAACGTGTTGACTGCATCATTGTCATGTTTGCGGACTTCGGTTACAAATTTAACTTTGTAAAATCGCACATTGCAGAGTTCACAGTGTTGTTTTTGGGCTATGAACTCAACAATGAAGGACAAGGTTTAGCACCTCACTTCCTGGAGAAATGCACATGTTTGCGCGCTCCGACAACTCTGAAAAAACTACAATCTTTGCTGGTTTTTTTTTAAGTTTGGACGTACTTACATTCCCGATTATGCCCAGCGTATCAAGCAGCTAAATGCATTGATACAACCTACTTTTACCAAATCATGTTGCTGCAAGAAAACTCAGCTATACTGCACTCTTTGCAGACTGATCTTCTTGCATCTAAATGCTTATTGACACGTGATAACCACACAAACCTCGTAATAAGAATTGTGCCTGGCGCAGTGGGTTTCACATACTTAACATTTAATGAGGGGGACACAGTCCCTACTGCTTACAAGTCACACTTGTACACTTCGGCTGAAATGCGCTTTTCCACCGTCGAGAAAGTGCGGTACAGATGGTGTTTCTGAAAGAGAGAGCGCTTTCGCAGTGGAAACGCATGTTGGTTGTCACACCGTATCCTTCCCTTGAGGCAGTGACGAAGGCCAGTGTACGAAGGCCAGTGTACGTTGGATACAATGGGCCACTTCCTTGACGTCTCTGGATGTCACGTTTATCTTCGATTCCTCATTGCAAACTCAGGACTACTTGCAGTATGAATTTGTTCATCCAGCTCCTCAGTCGATGCACCCACTTAAGGATTACCATTGTATCATTTACACTGACGGTTTGGTGCAACCAGCGACGGAATCTAAACATACTTAATCGGCTGCCTGCGCAATAGTGGCTTGTACCATTGTAAATGGAGAATTCAAGTCAGATGTTGTGCACACGCAGACATTAGGCGACTGTACTGCCAATTGGCAGAGCTACGTGCTCTGGTGCTTGCACTAGAGTTTGCTGATCCCCGTGTGACTACTCTTATTGTAAGTGACACTTACTACTGTGTTCAGTCTTTCAACGACAATTTATTCTTTTGGACTCAGAATGAATATCGAGATTCCAAAGGTAGCACAATCAAACATAAAATGCTTTGGGTTTGAGTCGCAGAACTTAAACAACGTCTGCCTCTCATGAATGTAATTCATACTCTTGGTCACCAGCACATAGGGGTACACGCTGTTGGCAACAGTTTAGCTGATGATGCAGCCAAAACAGCATTGGCGACATATCTTTGTAGCAGCAGTTACAAGATCCAAAAGTAAGATTGATGATGACATCTTGGCAGAGAAGGGAGATAATTACCCTAGAGGTTTCCCTTCTAAATACTATTATCATTTAAGTCCTGATAAAGTTCCCTATGTGAGAATTAATGACGTTGGTGAATGATTGATTACCAACGTGGACCGCAGGCTTTCTTTGATAACAGCCGCTCACCAAGGTATGGCCTCTGCTCATGCAGGCATCTCAGCGACTGTTACTATCTTGCAACAACTTTGCTAGTGGCGCGGATTGTATAAACAGACTCGTGATTATGTCCTTACATGTGACATTTGCCAGCGGATTTAAACCTTCGACTGCTGCGCGTCCACCTCAAACACAGTTTTACATATCTAATAAACCACGTGGGTGTGTTTATTTAGATCACTGCGGTCCTTTCTCCTCTGATACTGCGTATACGTTCATCTTAGTTGCAGTGGATTCATGCACATGTTTTCTATGGGTTTGACTACAGAGGAGTGCCGATGCTCTAACTGTCATCAGGGATTTGCGTGTCTTTGTGGGACTTTTTGAATGTGGTACCCTGCATTCGGACCAGGGTCCGGCGTTCGCCTCTAAGGCGTACAAGGAAGCCATGAGGTCTTTGGGAGTCCAAGTCAAATTTTCGTCTCCATACCAGCCTGAGGGCAATTCTGTTGTGAAACGAATGAACCATGAATTAAAGCAATCCTTGACAGCTAGGGTTTTAGGTACTGGCAGAAACTGGTTGGCTTATTTGTATAGCGTTCAACATGCACTTAATAATCTCCCTAGAGGGTCTCTGGGTGGGCGGACCCCATACGAAATGTTCTTTGGCATAAAAGTGTTTGTCCCGCACCTTGATGGTCTAGACATGGCGGCGTCGGCCGCACCCTGTGACGTAGATGATCATTCTGCTGTGTTACAGAATCTACAAGAGCCTCGAGACAGTCTTGCAAATGAACACTTGCCCTACACAACTGATGCTGCACTTCAGATTCCGGTAGTTGGCTGGCTAACTCAAGTCGGTGATCTGGTTTGTGAGAAGGTGGAGAACAAGAAGGAGTTCGACCCCTCTTATCGTGCCCCTGGTCCAGTGCTTGGCGTGCAGGGTACAAGAACGGTCATTTTACCTCCACTTCCTGGTCGCAAGGATAACAGGTACAGCTCCATTGTCAAACTACAACGAGTGGCCGATTCTTCTTAGTATGACTCCAGCGGTCTCTTGTCCAGCATTGCTGAGAAATTCACTTTTGGCTCCGGCAAATACGAAAAGGCCTGACATTGCCATCGAGATGCATACAGTTACTAATCCTTTATTGACTCCACCGGCTGGTGGTCCCCATGAAGATACTGAGTATACCTATCCCACAGATGTGTCATTGCCTGGGATGCAATCAAGTGCAGTTGACCAGTCACGTTTTTCATTTGACACTAACTCTACATTATCGAATGCCCCATCGAAAATTTCTATTTTTGCTGTTTGGTTTAAAATAATTTTTTTGATTCCCCCTTGGACTTACATTTGGCTGGTGCTCATATCCATTTTTTTGTTTATGTTGATTGGATTTGTGGTTGTATTTTTTCGCCTGGTGGATGGACATTATCTAACTGAAAGATCTGCAATTTGGTTAATTGATGGAACTTTGGCACCCCACTCCTCATCACACATCATGAAGAGAGACCAGACTTTTGTTAATATTACAGCCTGGCTGGTGTTAGATGGGATTGTATGGGATGCTGTAAAATTTCAAAGTCATGGCCCTACAGAGGTGATTAATGTTCCCAATGTACTTCATGTTTTTATGGGGGATGTTGTGAAACAAAACATACGCTTTGATGATTGGGATGTCCAAGCCGTTGAGGCTATTTTTTCTGATTTGAAATATGCTGCTTTTGATGCTGAAGATTTGTACTTAGACTCAGCGAATTATGGACAGTTATTTTGCTACCAACACTATGGCAATCATTTCCTGCATAAAGCAAATACATTTAGAAATGTGGTTAATTATACATAATGGGAACACTGCCCAGCTCCCATTGAAGGTAGTTCGCAAACTCTATTGAAAAAATTTACTTATTTTACAGATTTTAGTGAATCCAATCCTGAAGCCTTTTACTTTAAAATATCTGCTACGTCCACTTCCAAAGACTTACACACACTAAATTACTGTATTCGAAGTCCTTTATGGATGAATTAGCTATAGGGGGCTATGAGCTGTGGAAAGATACCATTGATCTTAAATCTGTTTGGGGCTCTAAAGCCTGGCAAGTTCAGGGCACGGAAGCTTTGCATCGTGCATGCCTTATCCCGAACCACATTTTGTTTTTCAATTCTACTGTGTTTCAAACCACTTGCTTTGGATTTGCGACTTCTAAAACAAGCATTTGCAATGCAACCGGTCTCGCCTTTGGGACCTTATACATTTTTAGCTAGGCACCATATTATCTTGGGTGCTAGAACATTTACTGGTGAGTATCAAAGATGATGTATTAAACATGCAGGGCATGAAAAAACAGGACTACCTGGAAGTCACTCTGGGATTATGGGACATATTGACCGCTAGGTAAGTAAAAAACTGGTATTGTGCACAATACAAATCTTAGCAACTATCTAGCAAGAAAGCCAGGATGCCTTCTCCCTCTACATTCTAAAAACTCTAGCCAGAAGTTAACAAGCACAGTTCCTTCCAAACGCACCCGGTAGCATGCTGCATTGGTTTTATTTTGCAAGCTCATGATATTTTCTGTCATGGTATATTGCTGTGCCCGCTGCATTACATTATCCTAAGATTATTTAATTCAAAGCAAAAGTAAACAGTTCCGACCTGTTACGGCCATCCGCTCTGACGACACTGAAACACGGACGGTTGGAACTCAACCACTTGTGTATCCGACTCCAACCACTGGGCGTTCCATTAACAGTATTGTTGACAGCATCCCAGGTTATAAATTGTAAGTGCAGCAGCTGTACCTCAACATAGAGCTGAAAGGTAAAGTCGCCTCCCTCCTGGTAGCATGGGCTCCTGTCATGCGCCTTGACCCCGCTCCATGGTGGTGGCCTCCTGCTGCAGTGGCAGTCTGACGATCTGCAGAAACTGCATAGGTACACTCAGAATGCAGCGCAGCCAGTGCTCCTTTGAGGCACTTTTTGGGGTTTTAAGGCCTGAAAGTAGGGATAGTATAATGAACTTATTTTACGACTACCGATGCTACTTAGCCCCATTGGCTAGGCTAGTGACACATGTGGCATTACACTGTTTGAATAACTTGGCGTTGAAGCGCTTTATCGGCGAGTAACACTCTACTCCAGAACCCATAAAGAGTTAGTGGTGAATTAGTATAGTGAAATATGACATTCATTTGAGCCGTGGTTATGTTGGTCTGGTATTTGGATAGATAAGGATAGTGGAGGGATGGACGATGATCACAAGCTCAAGAATTGAAGGTGTATTGATGAGCTAGAATTTCAGGTGGTGACTTGCAGCCTACATGAAGATCTCTCGAGTAGGGACTAAACCTCTGAGTAATAATGCTGTAGCTGGTAAGCAGTTTTTACGGCTGTGAATTCAAAACAATAATGACATCAATACACTTGTGTATAATAAAGATTTGTGCTTGTAATTGCCAATAAAATATTGATTAAAGTATGTTTAAGCAGACTTGAGGCGGGACATAGAACTGGCCCTTTCCTCTGGGAAGAGAGGCCCATCTGGAATTTTTAATAGGGGAACCAAGACCTCTGTCCTTGCCCTTTCCATCACAGGCCCCACCATACACCAACTACAAATTACTCTGATTAACCCACTACAGAAACAGGCATAAACGCACCTCACACCTGTTCACCTAAAGATGCAGATCCATTTTATTAACACCTACAGTTTGTTACCTTGTCCTTGCAACTACAATCTCCTGGCCAACAGGTTTTAACAGGCAGTTGAGAACAGTCAATCCATGTCGCTGTCCCAGCATTCTAATGTTGGACTATGTCTATAGGAACTAGCTGTGGTGTCAGTAATGTAACTGGGTATTTGTATAATCTTTAGAAAAGAAAACTAGCCTACTCAAGGGTTTGTCTTAAGAAAAGGTTAGATTACAAGAGATAACACCGGTCGAGATGCTGTCTTTAGACCACAACTCAGTTTCCTCACCCTCCCTCCAAATAACACCATCACTTGCAACTCAGAAGTTCGAAGGGTAACTTAGGATCCCTGAATAATAACAAAAAATTGTTAGTGATCCCCATAGATACATTCCAGCACACTTCAACACACTTCCAGCACATTTCTACACTGTGCTGCCAAAAACTAACCTCCTCCAGTCCAAGAGATCAGAAAATCATGCTGGCTGGTTAACATTTAGAATGAGGCGGCACAAGAATATTGCAATAGCTTTGAAATACATGTAAAGGCTCCTGGACAGAGAGCGAGTGCAGTACATGACCATGTGTCTAGCGTACAAGATACTGTATGCCTACAATCTTGCAAATCTCTCCTGGGTACACAGCTATGCCAGCCAACTAGGATATGAGGTCAGTCACATTTAAATCTGCGTGCCCTCTGACCAGCAAGAGGCAGAAAATTTAGAGACAGATCCAAACAGCGTTGAGAATCCACAATCTTGAAGACTCTCCATCACCGGAGACTCGAAAGTGATCTAGAAAAATGCCAGAGACAATTGAAAACACTTCTCCCATGCTTGATTTTGAGGAGAAGCACCGGTGATTTTTCTCCTCCGATTTACCTTGTGTATGCAGCATTGACGGTTCTCATTCTATATTCTTTCCAAGCCTTCCCTCTTACCCAGCTGGGGTAATATGTGAAGGACCAGTCTTGAGCCTCCCTTTCCAACAAGTCCCAGGCACTGATGCATACCGTGGCCTCAGTGTACTAATGTAGTCGTTTTGAAAAAGCAATACTGGCACATGCAATTATATATAAGGTTGAAAGTTACGCGATACATCATATCTTCTTGCATCTAAGTAACCTAACTGCATCCCCTCTACTCAAAGAGACGATATGTGTTACAGTAGCACGCACCACTTTACAAAACCCAAAATTAAATAAAGGAAGATGTTGAGGGCACTTACACAGACAAGAATGGGCAAAAATCCACAAATTCGGAAAAACTTACAATGAAAAACCCTCCCCTCACACATATCCGTCTTATTCGTGTCCTGCACAGCACATTACAGCCTGCAGAAATATGCAAGCAGCAATCAATGATCCTTATTGACAGACCTACTCATTCTCTATCGAGAGTTTATTTGCTTTGCTAAATATAGACGCTGTCACCTGTGACGTAGTGACTGGGCTGCTGCTTGCTTCAGGACGTTAACAGATGTATACAATGTAGTAGTCCCCCGCAAGCTCAGCAGGCCAGACCGATATGAAAGTGTTTTTGCTTTTAAATCAAATATGGCACGCAAGCCTTGTGCCACTTACAACAGACTATTATTTTCAGTTACTGCTTCTAATTTCTTTTTGGTTGAAAGGCGTCTGCATTAAATGGATAGCAGAAGGCAATCTCCGTCCAAATCAGAAAGTAATTTTTTACCCGACTGGTCCTGCTGGTAGAGATGAAAATCCAAGCTGATCTTATCTTATCTCTGTGTGATGGTCATATAAATTCTTTTAGCAAACATGCACCCAGGCTCTGTTTTGTCTGCTCACAAAAAACAGAAAAGCACGAGAAAAGCCATCGCCACGTTTTCAAGGCCCACAACAGTTATCCACCACCTCACTCTCGCACTTAATCCAAACAATAATTGTTCCAAGATGCGGAGGCTAATCTTGGAGCGGAAAATAAAGAAATTATAATTTAAACATGAAAATGCTTTTCAGAAAGACGAGCAGCCTGGTGTAACGTCCACAGCTGCCAACGTTCCAGATTGCTTAGAGGGGCAGTTTAGGGGAAAAGGGACAATCCCTCTCCCTCCTAATTACTGCTCTTGCAGTGGATGATGAACCCGTGAGCTGTCAGACAGGCAGTCGAGTCGCAGCAGTAGCGCTCTCAGTGGCAGGGTTACCCTTTAGTTTAATGACTTGGTAATGCATCTTGCTGGCGGCAGACTAGTGCGCAGCCTTCTTGGGCCTGCATGTACCCCGGAGGGACCGTAGCGTGCCTGCTGATGTGAGAGCACTCTACTTGGTCCACCATGCTGGTGCCCTGGGGGCACTGTGAAGTGCACGCTCCATCGGAACAAAAGATACTCAAGGACAGCTAAATCACCCGGTCTCCACGGCGCTCAGCCGTTCGGTAATCGGAGCAGCTGTGGGGCACCATGCTGATCAAATTAAAGGCACACAATGGTAAACATGAGGAGGGGGCTGTGAAAAAATATACGGGCCTGTTTTCACTCGCACTTGCAACGGAAAGGCAGGCTAAGCAGCTGTGCCTAAGGAGAGCCAGCCTTCCCATGAAACCGAGTGGGAGTAGAAGATAAACAAGCATTGGCAATGCAATAGGGAAGAAAGTAGTCTGTGCTGTGAAGGGGACAGTAGCCGTGGAAGGACACAAATGATTGACAAGGCTGTCATGGGGCGGGACAAACAAGCTGAAAACCAATCAGAAGGCAGCATTTATGACCTAAGCCAATGAAGAAGATGGGCTGAACAGTGAGCAGAGCTTCCACGAAGCTTCCACACTATAGTGTATACTGCATGCCTCGCAAAGCGATGGCAGCGCATTTGCGCTGCACGCTAAGCGAGACCTAAAAATGAACGCCCCTACCATTACTGATCTAGGGGCTTATCCTTTCTGGAACAATTACACAGATTTGTCCTTTGATGAATTACAGTCACTTATTGCAAATACATCCTTCAATATTTCCAATTTAGATCCCCAAGGATGGTTATTATGGCAAAAAACTTCAGATTCATGCCAACATCATTTTCTGGATCTGAGTTCAGGATATATACAAGTTAGGGTGGACCCCCGGTTTGAGAACCCCCATTCTGTTACTACCTATTCAGTAGGCAAATTATGTCAAAACTGGCTTAAACATTCCACCTTGGCGTCAGTTAAACTTCATTTGTCCCAATTGACTGACGATGTTGATTTGAATGATTTTGTTAAAGGCCCTGAGGGAGGCAGGTCCAAAAGATGGGTATATGCTATTTACAACGAAGTTTGGAAATTATCTCAAATTGAAGCTGCTTCTAGATTGAGAGCTATTGATCAAGCTAATTTGGAAAAAGTGCTTGCGGTCCTTGATAATAGCATTAACACTCTTTCTTCCAGAATTTACACATTAGATAATATTGTTTCATCTGTTGTGGATATTGTACAGGATGACCTGTCTGTTTTATACCATGGTCAAAATCAATTGCGTTCTATAATGCAGTTTGCATGGACTTTACAAACATTGAAGGCTGGGAAAGTTCCCTGGGACTACATGAATACATCATCTTTATTTTTGGCGTTTAATCTGACTGATAAACAACAGTTCATGTCCATGAAGGATGCTACATATTCCCTTTTGCATATTGAAAAGTTGGAACCTTCACCATTTTCTGTGGCTGAATTGAACTCAGCTGTGTGGCTTATTCATGGGTTGATCACACTACCTTTGCGATTGTTTAAGTTCAGATCATGTATGAAACACTATGCCTTAGGCAGATAAGAACCATTGGGTAGTGCTTTTCTCCATGAAGTTTGGTCACTCCCATTCACATACACGTGCCTGAGTGAGGGTAAAGAGGTTTATTTAAAAGGAAAGGAGTGCACTTCTACACCTGATCACTCATTAGTTTGCAAGAATATACAATTGCATTTATTTATTTATTCATTTTATTTTATAGAACTTATAATGCGCAACAGCTACCCGCAGTGGGTTTCCCGGCGCCAGGGATAGACTCAAGAAGAAAAGAAAACACAGTACTATGTCAGGACCAGCTAAAACAGCAAAAAGACTATAAAAAAAGCAGAGTCTTCAGTTTTTTCCGGAAACCAAACAAGTTGGCTTCCAGCTTAAGGGCAGTAGGCAGTGTGTTCCAAAATTTGGGTCCCAGATGGGAGAAGGACCGACCACCCATTTTTACAAGTTTAAATCTTGGGACAACAAAATCGCCATTTGCCGAGGATCGCAGCAAACGGTTAGGTTTGTAGGTTTGAACAAGACTCTTTAAATATTTTGGGGCCACGCCATGTTTGATCTTAAAAAGATAGCAAAGGGCCTTAAATTTTATGCGGCTAGGGAATCTCAACCAATGCAGATTGCGAAGAGCCTGTGCAGCCGAGGATCTCCGCGGTAGATTGCAGAGAAGTCGTGCCGCCGAGTTTTGTACCGCCTGGAGTTTATTCAAGGTAGAAATGTCGGCACCAAGATAGAGAACATTACCATAATCAAGGCGAGATATAACTAACGCCTGTACGACGGTTCTCTGAGTAGAGTGAGGAAGCATCCACAAAATTTTCTGAAGCCACCTTAAGATGGCAAAACAAGTAGAGGCAACCTTGGTGGCTTGCTGTCTCATGGATAACTTCTCATCTATAAGAAAGCCAAGGTTACGAACTACAGAGACCGGTTGTGGAAGGGGTCCCATATCACTTGGCCAGTGCTGAGGGCCCCATAACTCTTTGTTCTTTCCCAAAATGACGACCTCCGTCTTGTCGCCATTCAACTTAAGTAGATGCATTTGCATCCACTCGGCGACACGCGATAATCCGTTCTTCAAGACAGATTCACAGTTGCCTTCACTGCTGGAAAGAGAAAAAACAATCTGGGTGTCATCGGCGTATGAAAAGATTGTCAGCCCAGCGTCCTCTACGATGGTGGCCAGGGGTCTAACATAGATGTTGAATAGCAGAGGGCTAAGTATAGACCCCTGGGGAACGCCATATGCCGATGAACAGATGGCCGAGGAGGCTTTCGCCGAAAAGACCTGAAAAGTGCGCTCACTCAAAAATGAGGCAATCCAGGCAAGTGCAGGGCCATCTACTCCTAGGGACCGGAGAGAATTGAAAAGGATGGAATGGGACACGGTATCGAAGGCCGCACTCAAATCCAATAGGATGAGTGCAGATGTTTCCCCTCGATCAATACCGTGCCGCAGCCTCTCCGTAACCCCAAGGAGAGCGGTCTCAGTAGAATAGTGTGCTCGGAAGCCGGATTGAGAAGGATGCAGAAATTCCGAACTTTCCACTAGTTGGTTTAACTGAGAATTAACATGTCTTTCCAGCACCTTTAAAAAAAAGGCAACAAGGATATGGGTCTAAAATTGGACAAGTTAGAAGTGTCCGCACCGGCCTTCTTTAAGAGGGGGACAACCATTGCATGCTTCCATTCTGGTAACACATGAGACTCAGACAGGGAAGCATTAAGAAGTCTCATTAGAACCCGACGGGGTTCAAGATCCAATGACTTTAGAACTCTTACTGGTGTTAGATCAAAGGGGGATCCGGATCTGACACTGTTCAAACAAGTGAGGAAGGAGATATCATCAAACGGTTGCCAGTTGGTAACCTTCACCAGAGGGGAAGGTAATTCAGGCACAGCCAATTGCGCCAGGTGAGGGTCCATTGCTGTCAAGGGGGAACTCATGGCGCATGTAACGTTCACGCACCGAATTTAGCTTGCATTTTAAAGGAAAATCCTGTGCCAGCGATTACACCAACTTTCACATTACTAGCTAACGGTAGTTATTTGCTTTTAAATAATGAGGCGTGTTGCGGGATGCTAGCAGGGATTCCGTACATTGTAACTGTCTCACAATTTGTAGTCTGTTTGTAAGAATGTGCTTTTCCCGCCCCCGCATGGGAGACTAGACATATCCATCTGGCCTTCCATACCAACCTTGAAAGCAGAGTTCAATAAGATGAGCAGAATAAGGGCTCTATTGTCCCAAAAAGTAGTCGCCCTAACTTCATCACGTAAAACATTTGTCCTTCACGTAGCTAACACCCGTACCGAGGTGCATGCGCTTTTGAATACTGATCTCCCACTTCATTTCGGTGCTCTAATTCACACTATATTAAATGCCTTCGTCAACAACTGGCTTGGTGCATTTTTTCAAAGTTGTGGGCTCCGGCCTTGTGAACTCGTTCCAAACAATATTTGGTGTGATACCGGGATTTTTTAATTCTATTTTTTCCAACGTCTTTGGCGAGCTTCCATTAATCCTCGCCTTGGCTGCTGGTGTGCTGCTGTTGGTTTGTTTGATCCGCAATGGCTGCACAATCTGTGTCACACGACAGCCTGCCCCGGCTGCTCCAACTTCGCAACCGGATGCTTGAATACTATGGAACACTACCTCTGGCCACATTGAGTGTAGTCTATGGATTGACCTTCCGGTTCTCATACTTTACTTGCGTGCAACCTGTTTTCCATTTCCTAGATTGTTCATGTGAATGGGCCCTGGATTTGTGCCTCTCAAACACTGCGTCTCCTGCCCCGGATTATGATCGACTAATGAGTCCCTTAGTGGCTCATGAGTTGGACAGTTCTGGTATCGGGATTATGGCCTGTGCAGCTGCGCATGGAATCCTGGGAAATTGCGAAATATGTGCAGTGACCCATTACTTCCTGGTGCGAAGGTATCTCATAGAACACGCAAGTTTGCCTCTGATGGTGCTAGAGGCTCCGGCTATCAAAGAACATGTATGTTCATTTACTTTATTAGATTGGATGGCTGAATCCTTTACTCATGTTTTCTCCAGAAAAGTGCTGTTTATCACCCTTGATTGAGTTTTATTTTTTAAATCTTTTTTTGACCTTCCAATTTCGAACTTTTCACTACCAATTATCCGGTTTTGCAAAATATGAACTTGGTTCTGTCTCACTAGAACTTGAACTCCGCAGTCCTACATTGCTTACCTATTTTGTTTGTGGTCCGATCAAGGGAGGGTGTAGTGAAGACAGGGTTTTGCCTGCACACATTGCTATGTTAGCATAAGCGTTTTAGAAGTTAAACGCCATTTTGCCACTTTGCTGCTTTTGCACACAACACTACAGGTAACTGTTATTATAAGTAAAACTGCTTGTTTGCTTTTTCTTCACATGAGAATGGTCTGTTTTTCACATCCCTAGACTTACACCGCGACCTTAGTCTGAACACTGTATGCAGAAGCCTTCAAGGTCAAATAACAATGTATGCTGTTGAATTCAGGTTGATCGGCCCACGCTCTAGACACAACAAGCACACAGCTGCAAATATCTGAAACTTGGGTGCCTTTAATATTACATTGCATGAATGATACTGGCACTTGGAGAAAACCTTTCCAGACACAGAGAGTGTTGCTGATCCTGTGATGTGATTCACCTAAGCTAATCTTGGAGGTATGGGGTTCCCCATTCAAACCTAGAGACCTTCCATTATTATAAAATTAGTTTCTAACCAGGGGAGGGTGGTACACAAGGTGCTATAGGACCTGTTTCCACTGTCATTATAATATGATTTCTTCTTTTGTGTTTTATGTAATTGTAACAATTCTGATGGTTTTATTTCTGATTTGTCTGCTTATGTTAGCCAAAATACTGCGTCTTAGAGCACGTAGTTAAAAATAAACATTTTAATCTTTTCAGTGTCTCTGATTACTCACATTGTGGACTTGTATGAGAATAAAGACGAAAGAGTGTTCTTGATTCCCACCATTCCTGAGAGTAACCTAAGTCGCTTCTTCTGGGTTGTCTAATCATTGGTAGCATCGCTGTAGTACGGAGAACAAATGAGACACTGATGCTAGTCGGATAGGGGTTCTGGATACTGAGGTGAGTTTTTTGGTACATCACAATTCACTGAGGTCCTGGTTTCCTGCGCATAGTTCTGTGCATAGAATCCCCGCAACACCAGGACACAAACTGTTGAATATAACTGATGATTTGGTATTGGAATATTGCAAAGAATTGGCTGACCTAGTGCATTCTATCTCTCACCAGGTTGGAGAAGACGCAGTTGCCAGGCAGCCGAATCAAGCACATGATCTGAATCCTGGTGATTGGGTGGTGGTGAAGGAACACACTCGGGAGTCGTGTCTAGCACCCAGGTGGGGAAAACCATAGCAGGTTATATTGGTTACAACCACAGCAGTGAAATGTGCAGGCTTACCTAATTGGATTCATGCAAGTCATACAAAGAAAGTAACAGCACCTGGCACAGAAGGTTCCCAACTGACACAAGCAGTTCAGGCTGCGGAATGTTGTACAGCTGAAGGATCTAGAATAACAAATCCTGAAATAGCTGATCGAGAACAACCAAGTACAAGTCAGGATGACTACCAGTGGTTGACATACCTGAAATAAATGTGAGAACAAGAAGCCAAATCCGTTTAGAAAGACAGGAGAGTAGTGAGGAGCAGTCAAGTATAGAAGAACCAGCTCAGGAAAAGATAATACATCTGTTGGAGAACCTGAACAGGAACAGATAAGGAGAGAAAAATCTACTCAGACAGAAGTGAATTCAACAATTCATGAGGAGGGACCAGAAGGTCTAGAAGAACATGTTTGTGCAGCAGAAACCTAAGGTACAATAAGACCCGAGCAGGACCAGTTAGGAAAAGAAAAACAAGTTCAGGTAGAAGAAGAAGAAAAAATCCAGATAAACCTGAAAACGGTCAGACTAGGGAAGAAGAACGCTTCCAGGCATAAAAGGACGGTACAGGAGTAAGCCCTGGACAGGGTCAGACAGAGAGGAATTCTGAAGACGAAGATAACCAAGTTGTGCCACAACTTAACGAAAATAAAAGAACACTCAAAGACAGTGACAGTGCAGTGCAAGCAAAAAGGGTCAGAAGAGGTGACAACTGGCCGAGTGTTGTGAAGAGGCTAAAGTATAATTTCAAAACAGTTAATCAAGAACCTGACCAAGTAAACAAAATTTCTAGTCAGTTGGGGACATCTGCTGAACAGCCCAGACGACAAAATCAAAGATTGAGAGTATTGAACAATAAATTCAAGGGTCCTGAATAGACCTATGTAATTCTTGAAGGATTCGAGAATCTAGATTTAAATGAAGACATTGATGAAGAAATAATTGCAGAACAGATTATCGAAGAAGTGAGACCAACCTAAAAATTCCTCAAAGGAGTTTTGAGTTCAACAAGTAAATCGAAAGTGAAGAAGAGAAATCTTCTTAACTCAAAATGGCTGATGATAGGGCTGCTGGAAAACCGAAATGAAATTGTGTACAAAAATGTTGTAGAATATGCATTTGCAGTATATTTTTAGTACTCATAGTTTGGTTAGTACTGACAGTAGCCATCCCTTATTTGATGGTTACAAAAGAAAGGAATAACACAGAAATGAATGAGAGAATAGCTAACATTAAGGGAAATAGGGTAGCATTAGAAGCACCAGGTGAGAATAAGACAAAAAGAGACAGAATAGATTTAGAAGCACCAGATGAGTTAGATGTACACCACATTGTGACAGATAATGACACTGCTGTAAATGTATTTACAAAGTTGCTAGTGCAGTACATGGACACTATGGAAGTTAGTGATTGTTATGTGTGTATGAAATTACCAGCATCAGTAGCAGAAGGTGTGACATATCATCATATTCCATTAACGTATGGTATCTCTTGTAGCGTTTTAGAAAGTTTGCTTTATAGAACAGGAAAATTACAATATTAATATTCTAATGTAAGATGTGATTTTTTCCGAGGTTCCTATGCGAAAGAGCATGAACCCAGTTCTTAGTACTAAAGACGCACAGTTTATGGGAGAATATGTTCTAACCATGAAAACAATAGATATAGCCGAAGCACACAAGCACAATTTAACACGTAAATTACACAAAGAAGAAAATATATTTTTGAATTTAGTCGAGCAAAGGAGACAGGCCTTCCAGAGAAGGGCTTCTGAAACGGAACCACAGATACCTCACTGGGCTGAGAATTATGACATTTATAAAAATGGCAAGACTCATGCATAATTTCCTAGTTATTGGGGAATGGGGACTAAAAGGTGGAACAGATCCAGTATTTCCTGGAATTTATTACGTGTGTGGCAATAAAGCCTATTTCAAGTTGCCTGATCATTGGTACGGGAGTTGCTATTTTGAAATAGTATTCCCAAAGGTATACCATGTGAAAATAATCACTGGAAGCAATGAAGACACAAATAGTAGGTGACATTTTTAGTGCATTGATACCTTCAGTGGGAGTAATTCTGAATTCACAAAAGATTTGTCAGCTATCTACAGTAGTAGATTAGGCCTGGGCGGTAAATTCCGTTCCGCTCGCGGAATTTGGGTAATTTTGCGTTCCGCGGAGAACGCGAAATTGCCCAAAATTCTGCTTTCCGCGACTTCGCGAAATTTTTTGCTTGTTCGCGTTCTCAAAATGCGTGTTCGCGAGATATTTCTCCCCGAGCACGCAAACAGCGATTGTGAACAGGAAAAAAGCATTGCGAACAAGCAATTCCGCATGTTCGCGGAATTTCTGCGTGTTCGCGGAGATTTTTTACCGTTTCGCGGAGATTTGCGTAACGCGATCACGCAAATTCCGCCCACCCCTATAGTAGATCGGTTATCTACTGACACTGCTGGAGGATTATTGATGATCAATGCAGAAATGGTTGCGATCAGATCGATGGTTTTGCAAAATCGACTTGCTCTTGATATATTATTGGCAAAAGAGGGTGGTGTCTGTAAAATGCTGAAGGCACAACATTGTTGCACCTACATACCTGATAAAAGTGTTGAAATTGGAAGATATATTAAAAACATTACGAAATTGGAAGAAGAATTGAAACCACTGGAAGTTGACAGTGTATGGAAGAAATTAACAAATAATATTACTACAATAAAGAGCTGGTTTTCAAACACAGGTAAGAGCATAATAGGTCAAATAATATTGCTTATCTTAGGGATAACATTATTAGTCTTAGCAGTAATGACATGGTTCAAATGTTGCAAGAAAAGAAAAAGGTATGAAATAAATGAAAAGAGAAAGAAAAGAAAGTATGAGGAGATACAACTTGAAGAAATGAAAGGAAATATATATATAAAAGAATGCAGGGTTTACAGTACAGGAATTAAAGGAAAGGGAATGAGAAGATTGAAGAAGAAATTGAGATATGCTAAAGTTGGCATCTGATTTGGTGATGGGTATTTAGTGATGGCATAAAATGCCATCAGAGAGGGGATTGATGGAGCAAGGACTAGCATAAAAGAGGTAATCTATCCTGTCCTGAATCCTGTCCTGAGCCTTGGTCGTCTGATCTGTCCCAGGGGACCCTTTCCAATTCCTTGGCCAAGGGGTTGGTTTCCACACCATACTAGGTAAATATAATTCTGTGTAATAGGTCAATGTACTGCTCTCTCTTTTTCTCCCTATTCTGTTTCTGTCATCGTAATAATTTTGTTTAGCGATTATTCTGATTGAATTATTTTCTCTTCCTCTCCTTGTCGAAGACGGTGTTCTAACTGTATTATGGTTTTTGGCTCACATTAATTTACCAGATAAACATTTTAAACTCTCCAGAGTCTGTTGTTATTTTATAAAGGATTAGTATATGTAATCTTTCACCTATTTAGTTAACTAAATGGTCCATTGACCAGAGGTAAATACATTGGATCAAGAAGTTTGGTAAGATATAATTAGATAAATTTCATCTTACAGGTATTAGCACAATAAATTGACCCCAGCGGTATTTACTAGCCTATTATGAATGAGTGTGTGTTTATGGGCCCAAGTGAGTATATTGTAATGAGTATCTGAGGTTGGTAACCCGCTGGATCAGGGATAAGCAAAGAAGAGTGACAATAATGCCAACAAATTCTATTCTATGGGAGGATTCCAAGCCCATTATTAGACACTAAAGTCTCGCAAGCGAGAGCACATGTGCTACAGAATGTTTTCGCAGACTCGACCTGAGAAGGGGCACATAATTACACTCCAACTGTACTGCAAAGCTTCTCTGCAAGGGAAGTATGAAAGACAGGACTAGCTATTTGATAAATGCACCTCAGTTATATATATGTATACTGCTTTCAGAGCAATGAAAGCCCGCCAACTGCAAAAGCAAGTCAGAGCAACCTGCCTACTTCAACCACTCAGGCGAATGAGGTGAGAGAGGCAATACTTCTTACATGTGAAAAACTGCGACATCTCATCACAGGCCAATGTAAGGAAGTGGCAACAGCAGCGTAGGTACAAAAAATGTAGAATGATGCCAGGGTGATGAAAGCTCAACACAAAGGGCATTCTTGCTATGAAACGAATTGTGTTGGTTTACAACATAATATATTCTGTTGTTGTGGTGTTGCAAACTGCTTAACTAAATATGCTCTCCAAGAAAGAAGCATGCATGTTCAAATGTGCAGCAGGGCTGGCTGGTATTAAGGAGCGCAGTGGGTGTTACCCCACTAACAATAAACCGAAAGCAAAATCCTGCAAGCTGCTTTAACAAAAGGTTCTGTGGATTTCAGCTGCAGGCAGTAATTATCTGAAACTCCAGGGGGAGGCAACTGTGCATGTGACTGAATGGGCGACAGGGTTGGGTTCACAATTAGACCCAGGCACTCCTAAAAAAGTGGCCCACATTCCCGGAACGTGCCTTTTCATTAAACATCTTTTGATTAGTCTAATTGGGCACATGTTTATAGAAATGTTTGGTAATTTTAACATTTTATAGCTTATAGAGCCAGTGGCGTGGTTAAAAACAAGGAGCACTGAGTTTTGGCGAGGCGGGCAAGGTGAAATATAATGGTACAAGGACAACAACACCTGCTCTGATGGGTATTTTAATATCCTGGCCTGTACAAAAATGACAAAAATCAACAGAATCTGGTATTTTATCCCCTAATCAGTATGTATTTTAAACAGTAAACGTAAGGCAAATGCATTTTATATTGATTTTTAAAGCTGCCTTAATGACCCGTGACTGATTGTCAAATCAACAAAGGCAGAAAAGACATGTTAAAAAAAATAAGGTCTTTATTCTATATAAATATTTGTCTTTAATTATCATGATTTGGTGGTTGCAACATTTGAAAACATGAACAATGGGCGGTCACTTAAAACAAAATGTTTTTGGTAGTTTTATATATGCTGAACTGGTCCCAAGGGCATTGGATCTAGTTCAATGAGCACCAGCTGAGCTAGAAGAGATCAAATTCGGTATTTTTTTCAGCCTCAGGACAAGAAGTGATTTGCCCAGAATCACAGGATGTTGAGCTAAATCTGGGATTCAAACATAGTTCCAAAGTTGGCAGCTGTGGTCATGGTAGCCTCACAGCTAGGCGTATGCAACTCCCCCCCCCCCCCCACCACCACCACCACCTTACACAGAACGACAATGGGACTGAGAAGACAACACCTGGTCTACAGCAAAGCCCCTGAATACTTTCTCCCTCCCCATCCACCAATGCCTCAATGTGATATGATGGCCCAGTGGGGATGGGGCCAGGGGAAGGACAGTGATTTTGGGCGGGGTTGAACCCAAGAGGGTGAGATGAACATTACAGCCAGAGGAACAACTGGCCCTCGGGGAGGCCGCTGGCCGCTTCCCACTCACCTCCTCCCCAGCCCACTATAGCCTCGGGGCTATGGCTTGGCAGAGGTGGAAGGAAGCAGAGAACAAAGCTTCTGGGCCGGCCTCACAGGTAGGGGGCATGAGGGCTGAGGTGAAGATGGGCCATCGGCTGTTATCACCTGACACTGAACCCCCTGCTAGGCTGATTTACTCTTCCCGCCCGCCTCTGTTTAACAGCCCATCAGGGGAGAAGGAGCACTGCTTTTCGTGTCCGTGGGGTGGTGGGTGCGGCATTTGTTAATGCTGATGTATTTGCTTGTATTTGGGCGTTCAATAATATGTCCCAGGAAAGAGCCAACACAGCTCTATAACCGTAAGTGGCAGGGTGGACCAAGGGTGAATAAGAGTGCAAGATCATCCCCCACTGTATGCTGGTATAGTTGTGAACTTCTGTGTGGAACAGGAAAGCCTGGGCTTGGAGCTCACTGTGTATTAGGAACCCATGAGAGAAGAAGCAAACTGCACACTCCAACTCCTAAACACCTAAAAAAACAAGCAGGAACTATTTGAGGGCCATTCTATAAAATCTGGCTATATGAAGAACTGATATTTTTTATTTGTCTTTTCTTTGTTGTGCCTCTGATGTATGCATTCTTGCTGGGTGAGTGCAGTCGCCACCTGAGGTGCCACCATTGTCTCCATTAACTTCCTCTGCTGCAGTGCAGCTGAAATACTGGCAAAGAATGACACTGCTAGCCTCAGAACTCTCATTACTGATACGCAGCAAGTTCTGCCTAGGTAAGTTGCTCACATGACCCCACTATAAATCAGTCAGATGACTAAGCTCACGGCGCACCCCAGGCTGCAGACATCAGGGATATTTGCTGTCCATAAGAGCTGCTGTTCAAATTAAAAAAGCATGCAATTTTGCTTACACCCACGAATATCCAGTTTTTTAAGTTTAAAGACGTGCTAATGATTCACAGAACGTGAGGCCTTCATTCTATATTCTACGTTATATTATGGTGTAATAGTAATACCAAAATGGTTTTAAACGTGGTGTTTTATACAGCACTTTTGCCTTTTTTAATGACCCTAAACAAGCAATGCTTCATTTACCAGGGCTTTGGGATGTTCAGATGACTTCAGTCCGAAGCCTAGGTTCCGGCGCCATCGTTCGAACGGAGGTGGCAGCAGCAGCGTAGGTAGACCTGCCTATTACTGTGTTTGCCGCCCCACGAAGGCTGCAGGTAAGGGGTGAGGGCGTTGCCCCAACGCTCTGCCACCTGGGGCGAACACCTCCCCCTCCCTCCCTTACAATGCCACATAGTGGCAGAGTTTACCAGATGTCAGCCAAGAGTGTTTAACCTGCCGGGCCATTTTTCCGACTTGATTATTACAATGCCATGATAATTTCCTTTGTAGTATGAAGATACTGTATATTACTGCTAGATTTTGCTAGTAGTTGTATAACTCCACGTGTCATTAAGAGGCTGCTAAAATGTTAACTATCACAGCTAGCGTAAAAATTCCAAAAATATTGAATAGCTGGTCGAAAGTAAAAATTATAGAAAAAACATTTCAATTTAGGTTAGTCATCTGGCCATTATATGCCTTCTATTGGCCCCTCACCTGAAATGGTCCCCGTACTTGCCCTCTGTTGCTGGGTACTCCTGGTTTGGTGTCAACAACTTGCTCAATTTATACATTATGTTGAGCTTGCAGCATGGTGCTTCTTGCAGTGGACATTGTTTTGCAGTTGTCAGTGTGCAGAACCTGGTGAGAATGGGCTGCTGTTTTTGGAGTTGAGGACAGGGAAAAGGGTGATTTGTGGGCTTGACTCTGCCAGGGTCAGAGGTCATGAGGGATGCCTCTGCCGCATTTCACTCAGAGTTTGTGATCCTGTACTGGAGGAAAAATGACAGCTTTCAGTGATTTTCCCCAATGTTTAGGTCTCGACTAGCGTTGCAGTGCCAATGCGCTGCCATCGCTTTGTGAGGCATGCAGTATATAGTGTAGTGTGGAAGCTTCGTGGAAGCCCCCGCCCACTCTCTGCCTATTGGCTTTTGTCTTAAATGCTGTCTTCCGATTGGTTCGAGGGTTGTTAGTCCCTCCTCATTCATCATTTGTATCCTTCCACAGCTATTGGCCCCTTTACTCCTAACACTATTTTCTTTTAGGTCTCGCCTAGCGTTGCAGTGCAAATGCACTGCCATGACTTTGCGAGGCATGCAGTATACACTGTAGTGTGCCTTGGGAACTTCATCAGGGCTGTAATGGTTATAAAAACACACATCAATACACATATGTAATACAATTATAATACAAGCATCTTCAAAATAAAAAGAAGAAATAATCTTTTCTAAAGCACAAGCGTTGGTCATTGACGACTTTGACAGAGTGCACCTTCCTTTTTTCTTGTGGACTTTCAAATTAGTATCTCTCAACAGCAGATACTGGGAGATGTTGCACTCATTCTGACACATATGAGTAATGGAATTTAAGTGCTTGACCTAGGTCGGCTGTTGGTTGCTTTGTGGACATTTAACACTGTAGTGTGGAAGCTTCGTGGAAGCTCCGCCCACTCTCTGCCCATTGGTTTCTGTCTTAAATGCTGCCTTCCGATTGGTTTGAGGCTTGTTAGTCTCTCCTCATTCATCATTTGTATCCTTCCACGGCTATTGGTCCCTTTACTACTAACACTATGAACTAGATTTTAATGTTACTCTAAATATAATAAGACTCTAGGCATCATTCGGGGTATGCATGGCAACTGATGCCTCTTAGCTCACAAATGGCATTGTTGTTGGGCGGGAGGAGCGGCAGTGTTTTAACTCAAGCTTAAAACTAGCACTTTCTCTCAATTCAGTGCATAATCTTGTGTACTGAGGTGACGCGCTAAAGAAATGCACTTTTTTGAATTCTGAAGAGACATTATCGCACATTTACATCATGTTTACTGTATGATTAACATGCCGATCATTTTCACGGCTCGCCCACTGGCTTGTATACCCTTGGCTCATCTCCGGCTGCCTCTACCTGCTAATTAATATATTGGGTCGTCCACCCACAACAAATTGAGATGAATGGATAGATGACAGTGAGCCCGGTAGATGGTAGAGAAATAGACTGGTGCAGACAATTAGACAATGTCAGTCTCCATTGCCTCACGTCAGAATCATCACTTTCAATAACCTGGAAATCTGCCGGCAACTCCTGCATGCCCCAACCTCATCCCCCTCACCTATTCTTAGCAGAAGCGGCAGAATCTAAGCTGTGCCCTGCTGGTGCAGAGGAGCACGGAAGAGTCTGTAGAAGCGATGGGCTTCCTAGCCTCTCCGGGCGGGCACTTAAGCCTTCCGGGTGCCTTCACACTCAGGATAAATGAATACATTTTGTTATGTGCTTTAGTTGCCCCTCTGTGAGCACTGTCTGGTAGATGGAGCTATGTGTTAATAAACACATTCAGAGAGGCGGTTGTGTACAAACAAACAGCAGCCACAATACAGTACGTTTTAAACGTGTAGTTAAATACCTGCTCATCGAGTACCTCATTGGCTGATCATTCCATGGCACCACCAAAATTACATTTGGACACATTTGCTCAAATGTAAAACACTCCCTTCTATGGGTCATTTAACAACTCGGGGCTTTGGGGTTAGGTTACCTACTTTGGATGCTGTGTAAAAGAGTAAATACAAAAATGAATGCAATGAAACTAAGCAACTAGTGCTGTCTAAAACACTGTGAAAACTGACACGCATTCTGGCATTTTGTTTAGTAAATGTCGATTTTCTCATAGATGCGAGTAAAGAACTCTTAATATCTTAATGAAATCTCCACACTTTTAACTAATAGCACCGGGCGACCTTTGACATCTAGGCAATTAATACATTTTCATGTACCACCGAAGCCCCCTTGCCCCCCGCCCCCTTGGCAAACTTCATTTCCTCCCAGTGTTTGGGGGATAACCAAGACGCAGGAGAGTGAGTCAAATAGTCTGGAAAATGAAAGAGAAGCCGGGATTCGGTCCCATGCACCGATCCCGATCGTGTTGGTTAGTCTGCAAGCACTACTTTTATTAATGAGTTTTGCATTAGTAAAGCACCACGGTGCGCATGTGTGGCGACACTTCACCTATGAGGTATGTGCCAAGCAATTGTTGGCACAATCCACACTTTGCGTCTTTTTTCAATATATTTATTATGAAATGCAGGACCTTTCCAAGGGATTTTGCACACTACATACATTCACTCCAAAAATAAAACGTGTAGGTAAAAAACATTGCCATTTACAATGTCAATAGCTCTAACTCACAAATGTGGGACCTATTTGCATTGCAAATGCTTGTTTTTACCGGTCGAGACAACACCTCCCGCGCAACACAACGCAGGAAGAGTACTCCCATAGAACTCTGCTTGAGTGGTTGGGGGTAGGAGGGCTTAGTGCTGCTGTAGCCTGTGATCTGCATGTGGCTTCAGGGAGTCTAGTGAGTGATGTGCCTGTGTGAGTGCAGGCTCAGTTATTTAACTATGTGAGTGCGGTTGAGTGGTGTTTGTGTGTGAATGCAGAGTGAGTAATGGTAAGGCTGAGTGGTAGGGTAAAGAGTGTGCCTTGGTGAGTGTTGTGAATAGTGAGACTGTGTGAGCCCAGTGTAAGTTGTGTGACTATATGAGTACACTGGATGAGTGATGTGCTGTCATAAGTGAGGGATGAGCAGTGTGATTGCACTGGATGAGTGATATGCCCTTATGAGTGCAGGTTGAGTGGTATGCTTGTGTGAGTGTTGGGTGAGTGTAGCACTGTAGGCAGGGCTTTAAGTGGGCCGGGTCTCACCGGGTCTGAGCACCAGCAGTTTTTTTAAAGGGGGCCTCGAAACGGGTCTCTATCAGGCTCTGTTTCATGCCCTGGCACAGACAGTCTGTTTTTTTCTGGACTGCAGTGACAGCAGGCACATGAATGTGCAGTGCTCACACGCTCACTTCTCACTAGTGGAGAAGTTACGGTATGATGTCATGCCAGGTGAGGGGAAGGGAAATCCTTTAAAGAAAGTCATTTTCTCTCTGGATTTCCCTTTTATTTTTGAAACTCAGGAGCAGCAACATTGTCGTGGTATCACCAGGGCTTTAAGTGGAAGCTTTTTCAATATTATATACAAGCCATAGTTGCTGCTTATTTATCTTAGGCAGCTAACAACCATTGACAAAGCCAATAGTCCTGACCTGTAGGTATGATGTTACTTGTTGTATCATATATCTGGATGCAATGACAGAAACAGAAAAATACAAGTGGCACACTATGCTAAGCACAGATTTTTAGCTTATGTGTTTTTAAGCCACGCCCTTAATTACATTGGTCACGCCCCTTCGAGAGACCCCCCAGTTTTTTTATCCCACTTAAAGCCCTGTCTGTAGGTTTGTGAGTGCAAGGTGAGAGGAAGAATGAGTTTGCGTGAGTGCAAGATGAGTGATGTGTTTGACTGAGTGGAGGGAGAGTCGTGCCTGTTTGTGAGCTCGTTTGTCCCTTTAAAAAAAAAGTGTAGCAGGCTTCCTTGAAAGATATGCTGAAAATGCATCATTTCCACTCATTGGTCTCTCAAATTTTCCCATGGGGGAAGAACTCCCTTCCCCGTACTACCTACCCATATTTGATTCATGCTCCCTTGCACTTTATTTGAACTTAAAACTTTCTGGCACACCACTTTTGAAATGCATGAGCCACCACTAATCTGCAGTAACAATTCAGGCCTTTTATCGTGCCTACATAACCACCAAAAAGCTCCACAATTTGTAGCGTGCCATCACGAGAATCCAGGCTAATGTGAGAATGAGGCAAGGACAGCATAGCTTCAGAGTTTTAAAGAAAGCTGGGTTGTTGTTGAAAGACACTGCTGTTGAAAGAAGTGCATCATGCAGCACAAAGCGGAACTTAGATGCAAGCAGGAAGCTTATGTTTGTTTGCAGGCTGAGTTGAGGGGGCATTTGATCAGGAAGCAAATGCCCCAGTGGAAGGAAGCTGCAACTGTCCTACAACCCCAATATAGGATGTTCCGACAAAGACAGATCTACCCCAAACTCCACAATGCAGCAATTGTGATCTAGTGTCATTTGTGCACAGCTTTATCAGAGGCAGAAGTTCTTGAAAATCAAAGAATCTGCACTCTGCATACAAACAGCACACCAAGGATACAGAGAACGGAAAGCCCTTAAAATGAAAGGCATTGCAGTACTGAACATTCGGACAGTTTTTATAGCTCACTGTGCTCAGAAGATTAGTCTCTTAAACCTGACAGCATGTGTTACAATTCAGAGTTTTACTAAGGCCTACCTCACTTCTAAAAGACAACGACTGCCTTTCTTAAGGGTAGGGAAAGGTGCAGTGTGCCAACAAGCAGCTTACTTTGGCTAGGTTGTCCATAGCACATCTAAAGGTAGCATACTTCTGCTGTGGTGCTTCAGGAAGATTGGGGCTCATAAACAGTTTGCTTAAACTTAATAAAGAAGCATTCATTTTTGTCCCCCTGTTAAACAAAAATGCCAGAGGGTGCTGCTTTCACTGCTACTGAATTGGCAGAGGATGTTGCGTAATGGCCAGAGCTGTCGACTTTGGAAATGGGAATGCCTCAACATCCTGTGATTCTGTGCAAATCACTCAATCGCCCCATGCCCAACAAAATCCACAAAATTGAATGTGCCTTGTGGTATGTTACTGCTGTTCATGTAAAGCACTCCAATATACCTTTACGCCGAGTTTGCACTACAAACATCTAAACAAGCATTGGAAATGCAATATGTCTCACATTTGTTGGAGCTGGAGCTATTGGCACTGTAAATGACAATGTTTTTTACTATTGCAATAGGTCTTGTATTCGTTGGAGGTGGTTCAAAACCTGGTTCCGGCTCAATATCCTCTGGTCAATTCATTTAATCCCTCTCTCGCTCCCCTGATCTAACAAAATTGAAGGTTCACAGAAAGAAGCATATAATTGTCAAAAGCTATTTAGAACTAACTTTAATGTAATAATATCTCTGGCCCGTTGTGGGGAGACAAGCAAAAACAAGCTATGTAAAGTTCTGGACAAGTACAAAAATAGAGCAAATTACTTTTGCTGCTCGTGTAAGTAGCAAATTACAAAAACAGAACTGTACAGAACAGAATACTTGAAGCACATCAAAAAGCACACGCAGCACATTCTGAGGAACTAATGAGGACACTAGTATCTTTCACAAGAAAACATACCAGGTGGACAATAAATAATGACATCTGGAGCAGGTTGGCATGTCGATACTGCAATAAGGACACTTTGGAAAGGAATATGCTTACATTATTCATCCTTTCTTCATATGACATTTGGTTTAAATCAAACGCCATTTCGGTAGCTCTATGCCTAACTGAAGTAAAAGGTCTGGTTAAAAAAGACAACGAGGCTACTGGCTCAGATGTACAAGAGTCGTCTTATTCTGTATCCACCATGTTTTGTGAATGAAGAATTATGGAGATCATGTTCTAGATGATTATGAAGAACTGTTTTCAAATAGAGCAAAGTAGGCGCAAATTGATCTCTAATTTTCTACAGACACATTTTTTGTGACATGTGCATGTTCTCCAGATTTGCAAACTATACTCCAGCTCGGACCTCATCGATAACATTTTTAGATGTGCAGGTTTATGCTAGGCGTTTGGATCAATGGGACATTTGCCCCAAAGTATTTTAGTGTTTTGAGAAATTTTAGCCTAGGTTTGAGAAAAAAACTGCCACATTTATCCCGGTCTCCAGAAATCTTCACATATCCCAAGGCTAAGCTTGAAGAAAAGGCTGAATTTATTTCACTTCAAAATACCTCTACTGATATAATTAGGTTTAAGAAATAGCCGTCTTTGCAGCTTTAATAATTCATCATCTATAAAAAACTACTTTTGGTATGTTTGTCCCCCTTTACCAACTAAATCACCATGCTTGCTGCATTCTTCACAGTCTATTTACAATTCGAATGATACCCTTGAATTCATTCATTAGAACTTTACGTGTTGTTACTTCCATCCCTTTAAAAAAAATGTATTGGCTTGTAGGACACCAAATATTCAAGCTAGGTCCACGCATGAGCAACTGACCCATTCAATGTTGTATTTTCTGTTCTGGTAATTGAAGCCACGATTTAAAAACGTTTGACGACCACAATTCTACCAGAGAAAAGAAACCGGGCTGGCTGAATCATTTACTCACGGAGCCCAGAATGTTGCATTTACACACACACTAAATCTAACAAACGAAACAAGTAGGAAGTTGATGGAGCAAGGACTCGTATAAAAGGAGAACTCCGTAATAATTGTGTTTGTAAGTAATAATCTGCACCAAAATTCATACATTTGAATCTAGGGGAAGCTTGCCTATGTGTATTACTAACAAGTAACCCGTGTGTCTCTAAAATGGCTGCTAAACGCGGGATTCTGCATTGCGTATGCGTCTACTGCATCTATGTAGTATGACATACTATCGCTTGGAGGGAAATCTTTGCAGCTGCGCAGTTGCTCTTAAAATGGCTGCTTGAAACCCACGTGATAATGCGCATGCTTTGCTGAAACTAAACCATGTAAGTTTACTAAAATGCTACTGCGAAAGATTATTATAAGTAAATGGGAGTAGAGTAGAGATAGGTGGTATACAGTGAAACCATTTATTTTTGATTTTAATATTCTTTTCTTTAACCTCTCTATTAGTTCGTATTTGGGCCTCCAAGAGGGACTAAAGCTCGTGTATCATGTGACTAGTTCCCATGCACAGTAACGACAAACCAGGAACTGCGATGCAAAGCCTTGAATTCCGTCCAAAAGAAAACAGCAACATGTCCTGGGAACCAGCATGATGTCCTGTGAACAGGAACCAAATTGCTTACAATGTATTGATTAAGATGTGAATACGGGTGGGACATAAAGCTTGGGAAAGTAAATTAAGGGGTGGGAACATTAAACAATAAGCTTTAGAAAAATAATAAAACTTAGCATGGTGTGATGATCATCTCCCCTTGCTTGTCCAATCAGAATTTAGCGTTTCATGAACTTGAAACATTTAGAGGTGGTGGTTACCATCAGAAGAGTATAATTGATAGAGTGCTCTCCTTATTTACGGCCCAATTGCTTCTTTGTGTTGCGGTCTTCATAATCAGGGCTCTGATACTAAGAGCACCCCATATCCAACCGGCAACACAACACTATGCAATACAACTATAAAAAAACTTTATAGAAGACATGGTTTGCATGCACTGTTTTTATTCAAATGTTTAAAAGACAAACATACAACTAACTAAGGGCCTGTTTATGTAAGGTATTATTGCTATATCGTATGGATATGCAGTGCTTATTTGAATTTGCTGCAACTCAGGATAGATAGTCCAATGGCCCTTAAAATGAAGGCTAAAACCATACCAACATCCTACCAAAAAAAGCCCAAGTGACAATGGACATCGAAAAGTGCAAAAAGAATAAAACAAATACAAGCAAGGGAGCTGGAGGCATGGCGCGGGAGGCAGCACAAACACAGCTGTGGGATTAAGAGGAGGTGGGAGGGAGGAATGCTACATTTACATGTAAGCAGCTATTGAAGCTGAACACAGGCAAACAGGAACAGAGCAGGAAACCAAGAAAAATAGAGTCCCCCAGAGAACAGATGAAGAACCATAGCTGAATGAGACAGTACTAAGACCCTGCTCTGTGGGAAGAACAGAAGAGAGAAAGGAGGAACAGAGAGGCTGGACTGACTACTAGCAAGTAAGGATTTTTGATAGACACTGACATAGAAAAACGAAAAGCAATTGCAAAAAAGGGGATGGACTTGATGCACACAGACTGATTACAGCAGATCTTGAAGAGACAGCTGTGCTGTCTAGCTCAAGCTAAAAAAGATCAGCGCAGGGTTTAACACAGGTGCTACATCACAAAACTAGTAAAGTTTGCTGAAGGGAAGTAATGCATCACTAGCCCTTTCAATGGCGTGTGCCATCACATCATTGGCATCTCAAGACGTGATACAGAGACTATCTCTGAGAGAAAACATGTTAAGATTTAATTGACTAGACTAACTTTTGATATTTCCTCAAAGTACTGGTGCAACAAATAAGCTTGTCATCCCTACACAAAACAGCTAATATGTTTACATTATTTTATTATCAAGTTGAAAGCATTATCAGAATAGCATAAGGTGTGGCAGATCAATTTTTAGCTTCAGGTATTCAAATGTACCTTCCCAGGTTGTGTATGATGAATGGTGTTAGGAAACCCATACAGAGCTGGAAAAACAAGACCCAGGACGTTCGTGAGAAGAAACAGCTTTGATTAGTGTGGACCGTGTCATAGCGCATTAATGGTACCTTAATCCCAGCGCATGCAGCAGGAGAGGATGTGGTGTAAGGATCAGAGCTCCCGACTTTGTAGCTGGAGAACCAGCTTCAAGTCTCGGCCGTGACTCAATATCCTGTGATTCTGGGCATGTCACTTAATCTCTCTAATGTAACCAGTGCTCATGTAAAGCACTCCAATACCCTCTGGTCGAGTTTGCCCTATATAAAACTGTAGAAAAAGTAAAGATAGCCCGCAGAGGGGCACAAATCAAAGTTAATTGATCAGTACTTTGTCCCAGTGCTAGGGCAATAAAAAGAAGTGAGGCATGGCAAGTGCTGCCAAATAAGAAGGTGGCAAAGAAGAACCACAAATGTTAAGCTATGGGTGGGACATGAGAATCTCGCAAGAGAGAGAGCATGCTTTAACAGGCTTGACCTAAACAAGCATTGTCATAGCCAATAGGTCTCTGCGTTGGGACCTTATAGGTTTTAGCTATGCAGAATATTATCCTGGGTGCTGTGCTGCCAGGGATTGAAGAGTTATACAACAAATAAACACACCGATGAACACATGCATACACACACACATGCACACATACACATATGGAAATGCACTACTCAGAGCAAACAACAGATGCCCATTAGCACACATAGGTAGACACAGACATGCTTGGACAGTTTCACTCTCACAGGCAGAAAGAACACATACAGATACGCACATCAAACATACCCCAATGTCGCTCCTCCCATATACATAGCTACCCATGGATATGCACTTTTCCACTCATGCTGTGCACGCACACGTATGCACACAAGTCGGATTTTCAAGCTCTGGATCGTCCTATCTCCTGCTAAAATTATGTCTCTAAAGAAATATGGAAGTGGCTTAATACATTTTTAAGACGGCCACAGCAGAGGCAAACCAGGAAATCTCGAAATTGTGCGACCAGCTCCAGGCCTCTTAAGGGTTGTAAGGCAGGGGCAGCTCTGGCATAGCCCTGTTGGCTCTCCCTGATGAGTCACTGACTCAAATACAGCCTGCATCGATCTTTTGCAAACTCTGAACATTTCCCTCCAGTCTAGTCTAGTCTCTTACTGACATGCAACAGAACCGACCCCAGCCCTACCTACCTGTCAGAGGCACCATGTCACAAAATAACTAGGTTACCATGCTGGCCATTCTCCCATAAAACATGTGACTGACCCAGCACCAGCACCACCACTACCAACCTGGTAAAGAAACCATGTCACAAAATAACCAAGACAATATGAAATATAAGGGGTGCCTGCAGCACAGGCTAATAGCGCCAGCCCTGGAGATGCAAAAGGTGCATCCAACGTGTGAGTGATTTGAAAACCACGCAGACCAGAAAAACCCAAGTATTTTTTAAAGTAAGTAAAACACGGGGATGCACACGTGTTGTTCAAACTACTCTAGTTACCCTGCTTGGTGGTCACAGTACTTTCAGTGCCACACATGACTTCCAGTAGAGAGGTAGAGCGTTCTTACCTGCGGGTTCTAGTGCTGTTCCCAGTCTCTTGTGGTCTCTTCCAGTCTGGTGTCCGTGCCTTATAATCCTACATGTAAATGTCAGTTACTTCTAGCAGACCATCCCTCGCATACTGCCTTAGTGTGCAGGTGGGTCCCAATACCCCTTACCCCAGATATACTGCAGATGGGTCGCAAGAGGTCTATGGTGGCTTATTCCCAAATAAGCCACCCCCACTTCTCAGTGTGAGTCCCCTTTGCTCAGACTCTCCTTCTGCTTCCCACCAATGGCCAGGTCCTACCTGTGGATCACAGTCTGCACCAGGCTACCAGCTCCCCTGTTCCTGCGTGCCTGTGCTGGCCTGGTTTGCACTGGCCACCCACGCTCGTGTAGGAAATCACAATCAGCCCTGGAGTGCACTAACCACACACAGTTGTGCACTAAATCACAATCAACCCAGGTGTGCACTGACTGTCCACATTTGCGTACTAAGTTATAATCAATGGCAAACAAGGTCAACCACTGTAGGATCCAACCTGTAACAGCTAACCCCAGGGCTTTAAGTGGGCTGGGTCTTGCCGGTGCTCAGCACTGGCAGTTCAAAAAAGCAGGTGCTGAGATGGGTCCCTATCGGGCTCTCCATTTTTGCTCTCACCCTCAGACCCAAGACAAGACAATAAGAGAGGTCCTTATTTATGCTATAAATGTGGTAGCAGTGGGCCTCTAGGGAATTCTAAAAATTGTCCAGCCATTGAGAGATTTTGCCTATATGTAGGAAGAAAGGACATTTCAGCAGAGTATGTAGATCAATTACTAAGAGAGTACATTTTGTGCATTTCTCTGATGATCTTGATACCTCCTATGAGTATGATGAACAAGATGTAAACATTGTGTTGAACCAAGGTGAGAGTAGCAACACATTTCCTTCTTGCCATGTCACAATTAATGGTGTTAGCAAACATGTATTGGTGGATTTATGTGCTTGGTATACTATTTTGTCTCAAGATGTTGTCAACAAAAACTGGCCCAATATAGAATTAAGTAAACCAGATATCAGTCCTGGTGGATACACCAGCTACAAAATTGATTTAGTTGGTTATTTTTGGGCCAATTTAGTTTTCTCTAGCCGTTCCACATATGATAAAGTTTACGAATCCAAGAAGGGGCAATCGCTTTTGGGTTGGCCACATGGAGAAGAAATGGGATTAAAATAGATCCTAATGCTAATCCTCAAGTATTTACTATAGGAATTTCTACTACCGGTACAAATGATTCCACCAAAGTCACACAAGAATTAAAAGAGTTATTTCCCAAAGTGTTCAGTGACAAGTTGGGAACTTATCAAGGATTTAAACATTCTATCAGAGTCATGGAGGGTGCCATTCCTGTGCGTCATAAAGTAAGAAATGTTCCTATATCTTACAGAAACAAACTCAAAGACATGTTGCAAAAACATTATTGAACCTGTAGAATCATCACCATGGGTTTCTCCCATCGTGATTGCGGTCAAACATTCTGAGAAATTGAGATTATGTGTGGACTTGCGCAGTTTAAATGGTGCCATTTGGGTAGATGCCCATGCCCTCCCAAATTTACATGAAATGGTCTCAACTCTAGTGGGTGGCAATGTTTTTTCATGCCTAGACCTCGCTAGCACATACCACCAAGTCGTCTTGGATGATGAATCTAGGAACGATACTGCATTCATCACACCTGAAGGAGTATTTATGTTCTGTAGAATGCCCTTTGTGCTTGCAAGTGCACCCTCAGTGTTCCAGAAGCGTATGAAGGAAACATTGAAGGGTTTTTCCGGAGCTGTTGTGTTCCAAGATGACAATCTAGTCTTTGGTAAAGACCACGAGGCACATGATCACAATCTCAAGAAGGTTCTTTTCGCATTGTCATCAAAAGGTCTTACTCTACGCGACAAGTGCAGATTAAAAAAATTGGAAGTAGAGTATCTTGGGCACAATATCAGTGGGGAAGGTATTAAACTCAGGAAGAGCCATGTTGATAATATCATCAATGCACCTACCCCTAGTTCAAAAGAACAATTAGTTGGGTTTCTTGGTTTAACTAAATTTTATGCAACATTTATCTATAACTATGCTTCTAAAGAGGACCCTTTCAGGTGTTTGTTGAAGAAAAATGCTGTTTTCAAATGGACTCAAGAGATGAGAACTGCTTTTTCTCTGTTGAAAGCATGTGTAATTAATACTCCCTATTTAAAATCGTTTGTGATTAGTAAACAAAGCATTGTGATGGTTGATGCTAGCAATAGTGGTTTGGGTGGTGTATTTATCCAGAGAGACAATGGCAGGGAATGGATAGTTTGCCTATGCATCCAGAGCTTTGCGTGATGCAGAGAACAATTATTCTGTAATAAAAAAGAACTTTTTAGCCTGTGTTTGAGGTGCCTTAAATTTTAGGACTTTTGTTGTGATCTGGTTGAACTAACTCTGGAATACTCTCTATGTAATAGAATGCTGTGATGTACTTGATGATGTTCAAGCATTCCAGCCAGGGAGATAGAGCGAGAGAGTAACGTTGGTGCTGTACTGTGATACCGGCTGTATGTCGAATAAATGCTTGACATCAACCTTCATGAAGAACTGACTCGTCATTACACTGGCGACGAGTGGTTAATGCCTGATTGGGGACAGGTAACAAGCCGAAGCACCAATTCCCCTGCCTTCGACTTTGGACTTTGGACGTCGGAATCGTTGGAATCGTTTGGCGTTGGAATCGTTGGAATCGTTTCTAATTTCTCCGACTATTTTCGAGATCGGACGAGGCAAGGCCTGCTATGGTGTGACTTTTGGTGAGATATTATACATTTAAGAAGATGAAAGATTCTTACCGTTGAGGTCTGGCAGTTGATCGCGAGCCTTGTGTTGCTTCACGAGCCTTCCGCGAGCCTTCCTGCAGTGAAACGCACTCGGAACTTGTCTGGAACGCACGTTTCACGTTCCGTTACGCTCCTCGTCATTGTGGCCATTTTGTTTGGAATCTCCATGGCAACGCTTTCGCAAAGCGAGTGAAACGCGTAGAAAACACGGACTAGTTTTTTTTTTCTCGAATGAACTTTATTTCTCTGCACTAACAAGGGAAACTGGTTTTTAAGCTGATTGAGTGGAAGGAAAGTAATTACTACATTATTTTTGGACTACAAACACAAAAGCTGTTTGATGTTAAGGTTAACATTACATAGCATGTTAAATATTACGAAAATATTTTAAATAAGTTCCCTGTGAAAGTCAACTGAGCAAGATGGCGTTGGCCTCATCTTCCAGCATGTCACAACCACCACCATTTCTTTCTGAAGAAGGTGATCCTATCCTGCCCTGGAAAAGATGGAAGAATCTTTTCGATTCGTACATTGTGGCCATTGGAGGGGAAAAATTTTCTGCGGTTAGGAAGCAAGCAATTCTTCTTCACAATTTGGGCGTGGAGGGAAGAAATACATATGACAGTATGGATTTACTTCCCATTGGCGAGGGTGATGGTTCTCCCAATGATGTGTATGAAATGTCTCTGGTTATGCTTGAGAAATATTTTGGCCCTCGTATCAATGTTGTCTTGGAAAGACATAAGTTTTTTACCAGAATCCAAGGTCCGGTGGAACGTGTTGGCAGTTACGTTGCAGCATTGAAAACTCTTGCTCGCACGTGTGAATTTGGTGACCTTTCGGATTCATTAGTAAGAGACCAATTGGTGAGGTGCACTAACAGTGTTCGTGTTCAAGAAAAGCTTCTATCTAAGAACCCTTCTTTAACTGAAGCTGTTGCTATTGTGGAGGGAATGGAGAACACTTCCAAATGGGTGAAGGAAATTAGGAAAAATAAGGAAGAAAAAATTCCCAAGCCCAGTGATGTACATGCTATTGAGGAAGAGGAAAGCCAGGAGGGTTGCAATACATTAGCGAAGGTTTCTTCTTCTTCCACTAGCAAAACACCTGTGGGAAAGGACGCACGTGCACGTACTCCTTTTAAGAGTGTTCATAACAAGAGTGAACGTGACAATCACTCTCTTGAGGGGGGTAATGATTCTAGTGATAAACCCGTTCCCTCTAATTCTAAACCCAAGTGTATGAAATGTGGGAGTTTCTCACATTTTTCTAACTACCCACATTGTTTTGCAAGAGAGGCTGTATGCAATAAGTGTGGTGTTAAAGGACATTACGCTAGGGTGTGTAAGGGGTTTGATAAAAACCGCAATGTGCAGAAAAATCCTGAAGTTATACGCACTGTCCTCTTGAGTGTGAAGGCTGATAGTGGGGAGGTGGATGCTGACAGGGTGATTATGCCAGAATGTAAGATCATGGTGGATGAATATGATTTTACTGTACTAGCGGATTCTGGTTCGCCTTTTACCATGATTGGTAATAAGCAATGGGATGAATGTGTGGGTCTTGAAAATGTGGCCTTGTTACCACCTGACATCAACCCTGTTAGTTATGGTGGTGCCAAAATTGATGTCCTCGGGTATGTCCAAGCTCGCATCGGATTTAAGGATAGGCACACTATTGGGAAAGTCTATGTGGCTGTAAGGGGGGACAATTTGCTTGGATGGAGGCATCAACGGGATCTGGGCATAATGCTTAACCCTTGTGCAAAGGATCCCAGGGATCAGGTCATATTAGTAAACTCTCTGAGTGTGAGTGATGATTGTTATGACAAGTTCCCAGAGGTTTTTTCGGATGCTTTAGGTTGTCTCAAGGGATTTGAACATCGCATCGTCTTAAAGGAAAGAGCAGTACCGTGTGTGCACAAAGTAAGGAGGGTACCAAACATGATGATTGAACCTCTTAAAGCTGAATTGCAGAGACTGCTTAAATTGGAGATCATTGAAGAAATTGAAGCCTCGGAGTGGCTTGCACCCATTGTTCTTGCTCCCAAGGATGGTGGGGCAAGTGTTAGGATGTGTGTGGACTTGAGAGGGTTGAATGAGTGGATTTGGGTTGACCGTCAACCATTACCCAACATTTCTGAGTCCATTAGTATGCTAAAAGGGGCCAAAATCTTCAGTGTGCTAGATTTATCTTCGGCCTACCACCAAGTCACACTGCACAAAGACTCAAGACATCTTACATCGTTCGTGACGCCTTTGGGAGCTTATAGGTTTTTACGAATGCCCTTTGGATTGGCTTCGGCGGCGGCGTGTTTTCAAAGGGTCATGAAGATGGTTCTTGGAAAAATACCAAATGTAATGTTTTTCCAAGATGATATCTTGATCTATGGGGGAAATGAAGAGGAACATCGGTTGACTCTCTATACTGTGTTAGAAAAGCTGAGAGATGCAGGACTTACAGTTAAAAAACAAAAATGTCGTGTGGGATTGAAGTCTGTAACATACTTGGGGCATGTAATCTCAGGGGAGGGTATACAACCCAAATTGGAATTAGCTGAAGCTGTGGTGAAGGCTCCTGTCCCTCAAGATAAAGATCAGGTGAGATCATTTTTAGGTCTCGCTGAGTTTTACTCTAAATTTGTTCCAGGGTTCGCTAGTGTAGCTGAACCGATTAGGACTCTACTCAAGAAGGGGACACAGTTCTCGTGGTCTGGGGAATGTCAGGAGGCCTTTGCATGCATAAAAGCTGAGATTGGTAGGGTGCCCACCTTAGGTCACTTTGATGTGAATTGCAAGACGGTCTTGACGACGGATGCCAGCTTGAAGGGTTTGGGAGCGGTGCTTTCCCAGGTAGTGGATGGTGAGGACAGGGCAATAGCGTTCGCTTCCAGGGCCCTTAAAGATGCGGAGGCTAATTATTCTTGCATTGAAAGAGAAGCATTGAGTGTCTTCTGGGCAATTCAACACTTTAAGTTTTATCTTTGGGGTATTCCTTTTCAGGTCCGGACAGATCATCGGCCTTTGGTTCAGGTCTTTTCGTGCCGTCCTAATGAAAATGTTACACCTAGGCTCAAGCGTTGGAGTGAAGGACTCCAGGAATTCAATTTTGTGGTCCGTTATATTCCTGGTTTGAGTAACAAGTCTGCGGATTGTCTTTCGCGTCTACCAGTTGGACAGGTTTCAGACTGTAGTGTTGAGGAAACTGTGTTGTGGGTGGCAGAAGCTGCCTTTTCGTCTAAAGAGTGGCTGGAGGGTGTAAATAATGATAGGGATTTTGTTCTCCTTAAAGACTGGATTAGTCATGGTTGGCCTGACTACAAGACTTTGGATTTGGAAATGAGATCTTTTTGGGGTGTGAGAGAGGAGTTGTCGTTTTGTTGCGACAATCTTATGAGGGGTGACAGAGTAATTCCTCCAAGTGCTTTTAGGGATAAGGTAATTAACCTTGCTCATGAAGGTCATTTGGGCAGGAGTTTAACCAAAGCTCGGGTGAGGGAGAAGTATTGGTGGCCTAGTATGGATCACATGATCGAAGCTGTGGTTAAGGACTGTTTGTCTTGTGCTGCTAATGATAAGTCGCATACCCCTAGCAAAGTTCCTTTGTCTCCTGTGGAGGTTCCTGAGAAGGTTTGGACGAAGTTGGGCTTAGATATTGTGGGTCCATTTGAGTTGTTACCTTCTTTTGAACGTTTTGTTATTTTGCTGGTGGATTATACCTCAAAGTGGGTTGTCACTAAATGTGTGTCTGTGGCTAACACAAAAACAGTGTTGAACTTCCTTAGGGATGTTTTTGCGGCAGAAGGAGTTCCAAGTTTTTTGGTTACGGATAATGGGGTACAGTTTATTTCCCATGAAATGTGCAATTTTCTGAAGGATTTTAACATTGTTCACCAGAAGACAGCTTTGTACTCTCCCCAGGCTAATGGGTTAGCTGAAAGGATGAACAGGGTGGTCAAGAGTTGTGCTCAGCGGGCTTTGGAGTTGAGGTTACCCTTTGATACTGTTTTGAGGGACACCTGGTGGGCTCACCGCACCACACCTAATGCTATCACGCTTAAGTCTCCTTTTGAAGATTTGAGGGGGAGGAAGGCTTCTTCTAAGCTGAATCCTGGTTGGTTACCTGCTAGTACTGGTAATGGTATGTCTGCAGACATGAGACGCTCCAGGGTTATGGATTATCAGAGGAGGTATAAATCATGTTATGATTCTAGGATGAATGTAAAATACAAGAAGTGGTGCGTGGGTGACAAAGTTCTGGTGAAGAATCCTAGACACACTTTTAAGGGTAGATCTGTTTTTTTAGGTCCTTTTACCATTGTAGCCATCAAGAAGAATGTAGTCAAAGTTGACACAGATTGTTGGTGGAGCATGTCTAGGTTGGTCAGGTATTCTGGTGGGTTTCTTGACAAGGAAGTTTCCAGACCTGTGCTGACGGAGGTAGAATATTCTGACGACAGTAGTGTTCCTGATAGTAGGGAGTTCAGAAGTCCTTCTACTAGATGCAGGAGCGTGCCTGTTAAGTTGAAGGATTATGTGTTGCATTAGGGTTATTCTCATTTTGCTTTTCTTGTTTAAGATATGATGTTATACAGTGTTTTTATGTATTGGTTTTAATGTTTTTCTTTAATGCTATTATTTATGTTTGGTGGTTGTTTATTGGGAGGGGGATGTGTTGTGATCTGGTTGAACTAACTCTGGAATACTCTCTATGTAATAGAATGCTGTGATGTACTTGATGATGTTCAAGCATTCCAGCCAGGGAGATAGAGCGAGAGAGTAACGTTGGTGCTGTACTGTGATACCGGCTGTATGTCGAATAAATGCTTGACATCAACCTTCATGAAGAACTGACTCTTCATTACAACTTTCTTATGGGGAACCAAGTTTATCATAAAAACAGACCACAAACCACTGAAATGCATGTTGACACCAGGGGGAGGTCGCAGAATGTCTGCTAGGTTGGCAAGGTTGGCTTCTAGATGGCAGTATTTCTGTTACCAATTGGAGTATGTGAATGGGAAAAACAAGGTACATGCTGATTGCATGTCAAGGTTGCCGTTAACCACTAATTGTTTTGAGAGGGATGACAACGTTGATTGTGACGTAGCATTTACATACAAGGATATTAATTTGGTTTATAGTTCCTGTCCTATTGTTCAAGAGGATAAATGGTTGGTCAAAATGGAGAAAGACTGTCATAGAGTATACTTTTAAAGGGTGGCCAGAACAAATTTTTTTAAAAAATGATTTGGCTGGGTTTTTTTAAATTCGCGATCAGTTAGCGGTTGAAAATGGTCTAGTTGTAAGGGGGGATGAATGTATGCCTCCGTATAGCCTAAGGAGTCCTATCATTGCTTTAGCACATGAAGGACATTTAGGAATTTCCAGTAACAGAAGAAAGGTCAAAGAGTGCTTTTGGTAGCTAGGAATTGATTCTTGCATTAAACAGCAGGTAAGGTTGTGCCAACAATGTGCAATGAGTGATAAATCTGCTAAAGCTGTGTTGCAGAATTTCAGCCGGTTCCGTTTCCTGATAGTCTATGGTGGAAATTAGGTCTTGATATTATTGGACCATTTGCTGTTTTGCCTAAACAGGAGTCATATGGCATAGTTTTCATTGACTATTACTCCAAGTGGCCTGAGGTCAAAATGGTGAAAGATGTAACTTCTGAGGTTGATGTAGAATTTTTAGACAGCATATTTTGCAGGGAGGGCGTCCCTCAAGAGTTGGTCACCGACAACAGACCACAATTTGTCAGCCGATTTTTTGAGGATTATCTTTATAATAGCTGTGTTCCATCATGAGGCCAATGTTCAGGTGGAATACCTTAACGGAGATGTCAAGGAAGCTGTCCAATTGACTGTTAAGCGTGGTATTAAGTGGAAAATTGTGTTACACTCTATGCTACTAGCTTAAAAAACCTCCGATCGTCTGTCTAGGTCCACTCTCTCCCCGCAGCTCCGCTGTGCCGTCTCTTGCCTCCAGACTCCGACCTTCTCCGTGGGAGGTTCGATGCTGCTGCCTGCTCCTGCGCCTGCTGGGACCAGACAGCCTGCAACAACCATAACCTTTCTCAGCTGCTATTTCTCTTCTTAATTTTTCCCTGTTGTGCCACAGTTATTTTGCCCATCTGTGTCTTGCACTTATTCCACCACTGTTTTTATTTTCTCGTGCCTGCCAGTTCCTTTCGCCTTTTGCCGCTGCTGCCCCTGCGGCTCCTCCCCCCCGAAATTCCCCCTGGAAATTCCCCCCTGGAATTCCCCCCAGAATTCCCCCGATCCCGGCTCCCAGCCTCTCCTCTCCTCCCTCCCACCTCCCCTACTTAATGGTGGCCGCTGCACGGTCACGCCACCGGTGCGCCAAAGGTGTGCCAAAGGCAAGCCCGTCTGTGCCTATCCACGACCCGACTGCGGCCAGCGCCAGGACCCCTAGTCCTCCCACTACCCATCGCTACGACACCACCACCCTCCTCGCACTCAACCCTGGAAGACTTGCCAACAGGCCTTGCTGAACACAACCAACGGCCAGTTCTCCTGCCTCCACTGCCGCCAGACAGCCACCCCGGCCTCCAACACTGCCAACGCCAGCACCGGCGACACACTAAAATGCATCCTCCTCAACGTACGCTCTGTACACAAACACTCCAGATCCAGAGGAAAGACCGCCCCAACCACCCAGGAGGGGGCCTTGCCATCGCCCACAAGAGCACCCTCCGCCTCACCACCTCCAGCGAAACCTTCCCCTCCGCCGAACACCTGCACTTCCAGATACAGACCACCTCCAAAGCCACACTCCTAGGAACCCTCGTCTGCAGATCCCCCGTCCCCTGATCACTCTTCGCCACCACCATCACCGACTTCATCGCTCCCCACGCCATCGCCTCAACGAACACATACTCATTGGAGACCTGAACTTCCACCTCAATAACCCCAGTGACCCCATTTCCACTATCCTTCGTGGCAACCTCGCCAGCATCGGACTTAAACAACTCGTCAACACACTGACCCAAAGAGCAGAACACACCCTCGACCCTAACTTCGCGGCAGTAAACAACGTCCAATTCAGCCACACAACACAGCCGCCATGGACCGACGACCACTGCATACACTTCACCATCAACAAACCCAAGACACCCAAATCAGCCCCACGCCCACCACGAAGGAACTGGAGCAAGGTTACCGATGAGCAACTTAACTCCACCCTCACCCGAGACAACCACACCTGGGCACCCGGCGCAAATGACGCAGCCAGAGAACTCCACACCTGGATCTACAACTGCGCAGACATCGCTCCAGGAAAGCCGCCTGGTTCACCACCGCTCTCCAAGAAGCCAGACGCACCTGCAGATGCCTGGAGATGAACCGGGGAAACACCAAGACAACCGAAAACCACACCACCTACAAGGACGCCATGATGGACTATCACAACCAGATCAGACCCACCAAGAGGAACGTCATCCACAACAAAATCCAGGCCAGCTCCACCAACTCCAAGGAACTTTTCAGTGTCATTCAAGAATTCACCAACCCAGGCAGCAAAGCCACAGACACCACCCGATTCCAAGACCTCTGCGACAACCTTGGAACCTGTTTCCACCTCAAGATCAAAAACCTCTACAACAACTTCATCGACCATCCACCTGGCGCCACAGACTGCCCCCGACCCCCAGAAACACCAGCCAGCCCACCATCTCCAACTGAACACCGATCACAGCCGAAGACACTGCCTCGACCATGAAAAGCATTCACTCAGGGCTTCCATCGACCCCTGTCCCCCTCACATCTACCACAGAGCCACAGCCGCCATTGTACCCGAACTACAACTCACCATCAACACAACCTTCAAATCCGGCACCTTCACAGATGACTGAAAGCATGTAGAAGTCAGAACGCTGCTCAAGAAGCCTACAGCTGACCCCACCGACCTCAATAACTATCGGCCCCTCTCGATCCTCCCCTTCGCAGCCAAAGTTGCAGAGAAAACAGTCAACAGGAAACTGGCATGATTCATTGAAGAGAACGCCATCCTCGACCCCTCCCAATCAGGATTCCGAAGCAACCACAGCACAGAGACCGCCCTACTCGCCGCCACAGACGACATCCGCACCCTCCTGGACCAAGGCCACTCCGCAGCCCTCATCCTACTCAAGTATCAGTGGCCTTCAACACCGTCTCCCACCTAACATTAGTCGCCAGACTACACGACGCAGGCATACAAGGAACAGCCCTGAACTGGATCCGATCATTCCTCACCAGAAGAAGCCAAAGGATCAGACTCCCACCCTTCCTCTCCGACCCAAAGAAAATCACCTGCAGAGTCAGTTCATCCCACCCTCTTCTACATCTGCATGGCCCCCGCGCAGCCATCGTCCGACAACACGACCTCAACATTGTATCCTACAATGACGATACCCAGCTCATCCTCTCCCTCACCAAAGACCCCAACACTGCCAAACTCAACTTCCAAAAAGGAATGCAAGATGTCGCAGTCTGGATGACCAACAGCTGCCTGAAGCTCAACGCCGAGAAGACAGAAGTCCTCGTCCTCTGTACCACCCCTTATTCATGGAACAACACCTGGTGGCCGACCGCCCTCAGAAGCCTACCTACTCCCTCAGACCACGCCAAGAACCTCGGCATTGTACTTGACTCATCACTCACCATGAACCGTCAGGTCAACGTTGTCACCTCCAACTGCTTCAACACCCTCCGCATCCTCCGCAGTACCTTCAAGTGGATCCCCCCTGAGTCAAGGAAGACAGTCACCCACACACTCATCACCAGCAGACTGGGCTATAGAAACGCACTCTACACTGGCATCAACAAGTCCCTACTCCGCAAATCCAGACAATACAGAACACCGCCGCCAGACTCGTCTTCGGCATCCCCCAACACGAACACATCAGCCAACACCGACGGAGTCTCCACGTGAAGAAAAGAGTCACTTGCAAAATCCTCATTCACGCCTACAAATGCCTGCACAATAGCGGACCCAAATACCTCAACGACAGAATCAACTTCCACGTACCCAAAAGTAACCTCCGATCTTCCAACGTCGCACTGGCCGAAACCTCACGCATCCACAGCAGGCGGAAGATCCTTCTCTCACATTGCAGCCAAGACCTGGAATGAGCTACCAGCAGACATCAGACCCTGAAAACCTTCAGGAAGACCCTTGAGACCTGGCTCTTCGGCTTAACAGATCTACGGACCCCCCCTCAGTGCCTTCAGACCCTCACAGGTGAGTAGCACGCTTACAATTCCCCGATAGATTACAATTCCCTGATTGTCTATAGAACAGCTCTTAAAGCTATAACTTCAATCATTCCTTTTGAACTTCTTAGGGGATGTAAACCTGGGTCCAAATTAGTCCATGGTGGTTAAGGTTACGGAACAAGCGTGGTACAACAGCTGACGATGTTGAGTTGGATTTCAAAGAAATTAGACTCAAAATGGAGGATTATAAATCTAAAATGAAACAAGACATGGGCAGAAAAAGGGGCCCTGTTAGCCACCAGAAAGTAAATACTGGTGATGTTGTGCGCATAAAGGAACCCAAAGCTGATGGGAAGGGGAAGAGTAACTGGTCTAATCCCATCCATGTCATACACATTTTTTGGAATGCTGTTCGTGTTGGGGGGGGGCAGCGCATGGAACCTTAACAGAGTGTCCTTGTTTAAAGGCAATACTGTAAATTGTGATTTTTCTGAAAGTAATGTATTTTTGGATGTAACTAAACCTCATCAAAATGTGGGTGTGGAACGTATTCATGTTGGTAATATTACAAGGCAAAAAAATTGATAGAATAAGACGTCCTCCTGCTAAATTTGCAGATTATGTTCTTAGTTAAAAAACAGCCGGTGGTACTCCACCCTTTCCTTTGTGAAAGCAATTTCTTTGGTTAATATGCTTCTGCTAAACCAAAGACCAACTCCCCTAAGACCTATATTTCTTTACCTTAGATTAAATCAATGCATGGGCTAACAACTACATATAATCACTGCATAATTTTAACATACATATGCACAAATACATGATCTTTTTTCCTTTTTGTAAAAGATGTTTTATTTTTGATTAATATTATTTAGTGACTGTTATAAATCAGTACCAATCGTTTTGTAAAACAGTACAAATCATTTTATATTATTTTGATAACATTCATTAGAAAAACACAATTTTTTATGAAAAGTTTTTGGGGATAATATGAACAAAAATATATCTGAATATATACAAACAACAGCTACTTAGATAACACCCTACACATGATACCAATCAACTCTCAGACACATTCATGACTCTGACTCACTCCCAGTCACACAGAACACATATACTTATTGGGTACAGGGAGCACATAGATGTAAAGACATCTCCGATATACAATTTAGATGACAACAGCCAAAAACGGTCTTGACGCACATGGTCTACGTGCGTTTCGGTGGGGTAACACAACCGTGAACCACCTTCATCAGGACCTCGCCCAACTAGGATATAGTGTCGCCAAGACAATTCAAGGTAGGGGTACCTAAAGAACAATGACAAGGAGTTTATTTATCAGGTAACCCACGCTGACAACAACAATTATTTAAGCAATTGCTACAAGCAGCGTATCAGACCGTCTCATAGTAGGTGACTTATAGAAAAGCAACCACATAAAGATAGACTTTGTGCAGCAAGAAAGTTTCTGGTGTTTAAAGATCTACGAAACCTATAATACCAGGATGGAGAATAGTATTTGTAGAGAGGACTATACAAATAGAGAAAATCCCAAGAAACACCCTCTTGTGCCAAACAAAAACGTATCTATAAAGTGTGATCAAAATAGATAGTTGGCATGCGCTCAGGTGTACTCAGATTTTCAAGTCTAACAGATAACCACAGATTTTGAATGGCTGACTGATTTATACCTTGCTCATTGGGGTTGGGTATGATACCCATAATCCAGGTTAGTCAGTCTTTGGGATGTTGAGACAGCAAATTCCTTTTCATCTAAGATAGACCAAATTCTGCAAAGAATGTAAAAAACTAAATACTGGGTCTGTCTCGGGCCATTTCTTATATAAAGTGCCGATGGTAGTGACCCAACTGAATCCTTACTGTTAGACCTGTCAGCCCTAGGGTGGTCTTTCCCTGTATTTTTGCCCTTGCCTCATTTTTTCCACCCCCTTTTTTGTTGGCCTTAGGTCTCCAAGCGCCCTTTCACTGCTAACCGAAACTTACTACAGAAACTTACTACTGAAGGGATCGACCAGGTACTAGCGCTGTGACGCCCCTGCGCTCCCTGACTTTGCCTGGGTCCCCCCTATCCAGTTCTGCCACGGGCGTGTGGCCTGCCCCTGCTCAACCTGCCCCGAGCTGGGGCGTCGCTGAGGGAAAAGGGGTGCTAGGCGCCGAAATAATCATCACCCCCCGAGCTGCAGGCCACCCCCTGAATTTCCACCCCCCCCTCCGTTGAGGGGACCTGAGGAGCACTCACCGCTACGGCCCAGGGCCGGGAAGATTGCCCCCGTTGTCGCCGGGGCCCGCGGAGAAGCCCGGGGCCCCGCCGCTGCCGTCGCAGCCTGAGGGATGCCGCCGGAATTCGGGGATGGCCTTGGTAGACCGTGAAGCTGCCCTCACCATCACGTGATAGGGGCGGACTGCGCGACGCCACCTCCGCATTTGTGCGATTCGCCAAATGGGTCGCGCCCCCGCAGGCCGCACTGCCATTGGCGGCTGCGGGCGCGGGCCTCTGAAGCCTGAAGGAAATCCCCCAGAGCCGTCTCCATCCCAGCGGATTCCCCCGGCCACCTCTGGCCCGGCCGGGAGCCCCACACCTCAACCCCCACCACCTCGCCGGCCCACCGCTGCTGGGGAGGCGCTCGGCCCGGACATCGCCGGGAGGCCGGAGATTCCGCTGCGAGGTCCCCGCAGGGCAGAGCGCTGACTAGAGAGAGGCACGGGAGGAGGAGGGATCCCCTCCCAACGGAGAACCCGGCGCAAGGGCCAAGAGAAGGCCGAAGAGCAAGGTAACCCCTGGGGGAGGCGGGCGGAAGGCCGTAGAGAGGCCCAGAGTTCGCCCCTCCCCTGGGGAGATTCCTCATTAGGCCCAGTGAGCCACGGCACTCCCCTGGACCCGGGACCCTTGACACCAGCACCTCTTGCCCTCTGAAGGGCTCCAGGAGAAGGTACTTTGGGCCCAAGGACCTCGCCCTAGACTGAGTGACCCGTTTAGTGCCTAGTATACTTGCCAGCAGCGCTATGTCAAATGCCAAACCTTAAAGCGCTATTGATTTGCTATGTGCAGCGCTATGTCAAATGCCAAACCTTAAAGCGCTATTGATTTGCTATGTGCAGGGCTATGTCAAATGCCATGTTTTAAGGCGCTATTGATTTGCTATGTGCAGCGCTATGACAAATGCCATGTTTTAAAGCGCTATTGCCTTGCTATGTGCAGCGCTATGTTAGATGCCATGTTTTAGAGGCGCTATTGAATCGCTATGTGCAGCGCTTTGCGTAAACGCTGTGTTTGACGCTCCCCAGGGTCACCAGGTGTCGCACTTTGATTCAAGGCCAGGTTTTGATGTTGGAATGAACTGCTAATCTATTCCTAATGAACTGCTAATCCATTCATAATGAAATGCTTTTGATCCTAAGGTTGATCTAGATAAAACTGATTGGTTTTATTCAAACTACTGTGTGGTGTCAATTATTGCGTGTGTTTCCTGTCTCATTGGATGTGTGTGCTGTATGGTTACTTCACACGTAAGCATTTGGGTGCCTACCTGCTCGCGCGATGCTACCCTCAGAGGGCCTGGTGTCCCCCGGTCCTACATTGTTGGCGAGCAGTGGGATAAGGACCTGTGACTATACAGCACCCTCCAGTGAGACGGAGGGCGCCGCAATTAGACGCCTATTGTGTATTTTAGCTCTGCATCTTTTATTGCTGCATTAATTGACTCCCACTGTCTAGACTGAGTGTGTAGAATCCTGGTTAGCCTAACGCTGTTACTCACATCCTAGTATTTTTTTCTGCCTTGATGTCTGGGTCCCCACCTGTCACCATGGAGTTCCAGTTAGCCAACCTTGAGGGGTATACAGTAAGGCAGCTGAGAGAATTCGGGCAGGGGATGGGGGTGCCTGGGGTGCGGAGAGCCAAAGGACCGGAACTCCATACAGCCTTGAGGGCATGGGTAGAGGCCCACCCAGAGGGTAGAGGGGATGGGGACAGGAGGGGCAGGGTGCACCTCAGGAGGAGAGCGCGCAGGAGGAGCTAGACCTGCTCAATGTTGATGTTTCTGAAAACTTGCCACCAGGGAGACTTTCCGGGGCAAGCAGTAGGACAGGGTCTAGGAGGAGCGCGTCACCAGAAGAGTATGCGGACAGGAGGGAGGAGAGGCAGTTGAAGTGGGAGCTGGCGAAGATAGAACAAGAAAGGGAAAATAAAAGATTAGCGATGGAAGAGAAGAAGCTGGCGCACGAGCTGCAGCTTAAGGAGTTGGAGCTGCGTGCTCTACAGTTGAATGGGTCCAATAAGGACAATGGTGGCAGCGTACCAAAGGCTCATCAGGAGCCAAGATGTTATCTGCCCAAGGATGTAATTGCCAGTTACACGGTGGGGGATGACATCGCCAAGTGGCTGGAGGCATATGAGGTGGCCTTGACAGCCCATGGGGTACCTGAGAGCAACTGGGGGGGTGGCCTGTATCGCTACATACCCCCCAATGTCAGGGACACCCTTTTGTACTTAGCAAAGGCGGATCAGGTCAGGTATGCCCCCATGAAAGAGGCGTTACTTAAGAAATTTGGCCTCAACCCTGAAAGGTATCGGCAGAAGTTCCGTGGCAGCCATAAGCTGTCCACGCAAAATTGGGTGGATTTTTTTGATTATGCCCGCAAGGCGCTAGATGGTTGGGTGCGTGGCAGCGAGGTGCAGGATTACGAGGGTTTGTATAATCTGTTTTTAAGAGAGCACCTCTTGGATAAGTTTTTTCCTGGAGCTGCGCCAACATCTGGTGGACCGCAAGTTAACTGATCCCCGTGAGCTTGCGGAAGAGGCCGACATTTGGGTTAGCACCCGGGTGTCTCACAAGGTCTCCGGGGGAGATGGCTTGAAAGGCGGACAGGGTTTCCCCCAGAAGAAAGAGGGGGAGATAAAAAGGTGGAGTTCTCGCGAGGCCCACAAACTAGACAGTTTGGGAAAGGAGTAGGGACCCCACCTCAGTCCAATTCCCCAAAGCCCACCTACCCTGACAAGAGTCAGCAGCTAAGGATTGTGCGGTGCTATGAATGTGGGGAGATTGGACACTACAAGGGCGATCCTAAGTGTCGCAAGAGACCCCCAGCCCCAACGGGCGGGAAGAGCCCCGGGGTGACTAGTGTAGCGCTTGGGGTGGAGCTGCCCCTAGATAGGGAAGGGGAGTGGACAGGCCTGACCCTGGTTTCACTCGGGGATAGAGAGATGGTCCCAGTGGTGTCCCTACCCCCGAACACTGCTAAATACCAGCAGAGGGTGAGAGTTAACGGGGTGGAGGTGGAGGCTCTGAGGGACACAGGTGCCAGCATGACCACCGTAGTGAGGCGGCTGGTGTCCCCAAAGCAGGTAGTCCCCGAGGAGTTCCATCCGGCCGTGTTGGCTGACGGCAGTGTGAGTCACTATCCAGTGGCTCAAGTTCCCTTTGAGTGGGGAGGAGTCAAAGGCCTCTTGAGAGTTGCGGTGAGCCCTGCCTTGCCTGTGGGGTGCTTACTAGGGAACGATCTAGAGCACACCGACTGGAAAGATGTGGAATTTCGAGCCCATACTGAGATGCTGGGGTTACCAGGATGGACTTGCATAGTCACGCGGTCCATGGCTGCCCGGCATGGAACTCAACCCGGGTTGGAGCCTGGGTTAATGGCCCAACCCAATGCCGATTTTGGAGAGGAGGAAGTGGTGGACGACACGCCCCGTGTGATGGATGGGGAGACCGCAGAGGTACACCCGGAGTCCGCGGAGGTGGATGTCCTTCCCGTGGGGGACTTGCCGACCCTTGCCGACTGGCATGTGGAAGGAGGGCCTACCCGGGAGGAATTTTGTCAGGCGCAAAGGGAGTGCCCCACGCTTGATGGCATGCGGCGGCAGTGTACAGTGAGCCTAAGGTTCCAGTGCATGGATCTTCGAGGGCCTTAGTGGTCCCCCAATGCTACCGGGCCTTCATGTTGGAGTTGGCACACGAAATACCCTTAGCCGGACACCTGGGCCAGGACAAAACCTTTGCGCGGTTGGTCCCACATTTTTATTGGCCCAAGATGAGAGTTGCCTCTGACACCTATTGTAAGACCTGTAAGTCTTGCCAGGCGAGTGGCAAGACTGGGACTAAACTGAAGGTCCCTTTGGAACCGCTCCCGGTGGTCGGGAGCCCTTTTGAGCGGGTCGGAATCGACATTGTTGGGCCGTTGGACCCTCCGACCTCAGCGGGACACCGGTTCATTTTGGTATTAGTGGACCACGCCACTCGGTACCCGGAGGCTATTCCTCTGAGGACCATCACTGCACCGGTAGTGGCGCGGGCCCTGTTGGGGATTTTTACCCGAGTGGGATTCCCCAAGGTCGTGGTGTCAGACAGGGGCACGAATTTCATGTCGGCCTACATGTAGGCCATGTGGAAGGAGTGTGGGGTGACCTATCGGTTCTCCACTCCTTACCACCCCCAGACTAACGGGCTTGTGGAGCGTTTTAATAAGACTCTAAAAGGGATGATCCGGAGCCTACCAGAGGACTTGAGGCATAAGTGGGACGTCCTCCTCCCTTGCCTGCTGTTCTCATACCATGAGGTGCCGCAGAAGGGAGTCGGGTTCAGCCCTTTTGAGCTGCTCTATGGCCATCCCGTTAGGGGACCCCTCAGCCTAGTAAAGGAGGGGTGGGAGATGACTTCGCAGAAGCTTCCCAGTGATATTGTCAGCTATATGCTGGCATTCCGCAGCCAGATGGCCAAGCTGTGGAAGGCAGCCTCAGAGAATCTGGAGGCTAGCCAAGCCGTCATGAAGGAGTGGTATGACCGCAACGCTCGGACGGTAGAGTTGGACGCTGGACAGAAGGTGTGGGTCATGGAGCCTGGGGAGCTTAGTGCCCTCCAGGACCGGTGGACTGGTCCGTACGAAATTGTGGAGCGACGAGGCCAGACTACATATGTCGTTGACTTGAAGACCCCCCGTCAGCCCCATCGGGTGCTCCACGTCAACCGCCCGAAGCCGCACCATGAGCGATCTGAGCTTGCTCTCCTCATGGTGACGGATGGGAGCGAGGAGGAAGAGAGTGAGGCTCTTCCTGACCTTCTGGCGGCCCAGGAGAAGGATGGATCGGTGGAGGGCGTGATCCTCTCCCCATCCTTGACCCCAGAGCAACAGAGGGACTGCCGCCAGGTGCTGGGGCAGTACGCCTCGTTGTTCTCCCTCACGCCTGGAATCACTCATTTGTGTACCCATGATGTGGACACTGGAGACAGCCCACCGGTAAAGAACAAGTCTTACCGGTTATCTGACCGAGTGAAGAACAGCATCCAGAGTGAGGTCACGAAAATGCTGGAGCTGGGGGTGATCGAACCTTCCAGCAGCCCGTGGGCTAGTCCAGTGGTGTTGGTGCCGAAAGCGGCCCCACCGGGTACCACACCAGAACTGTGGTTCTGGGTGGACTACAGGTGATTGAACTCTGTCACGAAGACAGACGCTCACCCGATCCCACAGGCAGACGAGCTGGTGGACCGGCTGGGAGCAGCCCGGTACCTCAGCACCATTGATTTGACGTCAGGGTACTGGCAAATTGCCATGGCCAATGGAGCGAGGGAGAAAACAGCGTTCTCCACCCCCGAGGGTCACTTCCAATTCAGAGTGATGCCCTTCGGGCTCAAGAATGCTCCGGCCACTTTCCAGCGGTTGGTGAACCAGGTGCTATCTGGCCTGGAGTCCTTCTCAGCGGCATATCTGGATGACATAGCTGTCTTCAGTAGCACCTGGGAGGACCATCTGCAGCACCTCCAGGAGCTACTGCAGGCTCTGCAACGTGCTGGTCTAACTATCAAGGCCAGCAAGTGCCAGATTGGACAGGGATCTGTCGTTTACCTGGGATACCTGGTGGGCGGGGGTAAGGTGCAACCCCTCCAGGCCAAAATAGAGACCATCCTGGCCTGGGAGTCCCCCAAGACCCAAACTACGGTACGAGCTTTCCTCGGCCTCACTGGGTATTACCGCCAGCTTGTCATGGGATATGGCACCATCGTAGCCCCCTTGACAGAACTGACGTCCAAGAAGCAGCCACGTAAAGTAATCTGGACGGCTGCTTGCCAGGAGGCATTCGAAACACTGAAACACGCGATGTGTACCGCTCCGGTGCTTGCGACACCGGACTTCGCAAAGTAATTCATTGTACAGACGGACGCCTCAGAGCACGGCATAGGTGCGGTGCTCTCGCAACTCAACACCGAAGGCCAAGACCAACCTGTGGCCTTTATCTCCTGAAGACTCCTCCCTCGGGAACAACGATGGAGCACCATCGAGCGAGAAGCCTTCGCGGTGGTCTGGGCTCTGAAGAAGTTGAGGCCATACCTCTTTGGCTCTCACTTCCTGATTCAGACGGACCACCGCCCCCTTCGCTGGCTCATGCAGATGAGAGGCGAAAATCCCAAGTTGCTAAGGTGGTCCATTTCCCTACATGGGATGGACTTTCGGGTGGAACATCGGCCCGGAGTTGACCACGCCAATGCTGACGGTCTCTCCCGGTTTTTTCGCCTTAGCGATGAGAACTCCCTAGAGGTTGGGTAGCTCTCCCCTCTTTCGGCTGGGGGGGACGCATGTTAGACCTGTCAGTCCTAGGGTGGTCTTTCGATGTATGTTTGCCCTTGCCTCATTTTTTCCACCCCCTTTTTCGTTGGCCTAAGGTCTCCGAGCGCCCTTTCACTGCTAATCAGTGTTAAGGTGCAGGTGCTCTCTTCCCCCAAGATGGCTGCCACAGGCCCCTGCTACTACGGAGTGGCCTTTTTAGTAGCACCCTAGTTGCCAGGAGCTGGCTGGGACCCTACAACAATGTTGCGACACCAGCCCGCCTTTTTGTCCTATAGCTAGAGTGGGGAAGCTCCTGGAACTTGCTGGAACCTTCTAGAAGAAGGGTGGGGTTTACTTTTGCCGCCTTAGAGGGTGGTCACCTGACCTAGGGCTACTTAAGGAAAGGAGGGAACATTTTTTAGTCAGTTGGGGCGACGCAGACCTGGGGGAACCTACGCAGGAGTTTTAGGCGGTAGGGCCTAGTCAGGGACTTATGCCACTGAAAGTGACAGGGCTTAGGTGCTGCCTATCAAGTTGAGTGAGGGATCCTGAACTAGCCCACTGATCTGGCCCAGTGGGAGGGGAACCCAGGTGCAACATACCAATCCTGACTAGGAACTATCTAGTCACCAACTCAATCTACCCCCCTCCCCCCCAAGGAACCAACCTACCAAGGGCGCCAGAACCAGCAAGCGCCAAAAGGACAGAGAAACTTACCACAGAAACCTACAACCGAAACTTACTACAGAAACTTACTACTGAACTGCTGGGGGATCGACCAGGTACTAGCGCTGTGACGCCCCTGCGCTCCCTGACTTTGCCTGGGTCCCCCCTATCCAGTTCTGCCCATGGGCGTGTGGCCTGCCCCTGCTCAACCTGCCTACCTGCCCCGAGCTGGGGCGTCGCTGAGGGAAAAGGGGGCGCTGGGCACCAAAATAATAATCACCCCCCGAGCTGCAGGCCACCCCCTGAATTTCCCCCCCCCCCCTCCATTGAGGGGACCTGAGGAGCACTCACCGCCACTGCCCAGGGCCGGGAAAATTGCCCCCGTTGTCGCCGGGGCCCGCGGAGAAGCCCGGGGCCCCGCTGCTGCCATCGCAGCCTGAGGGACGCCGCCGGAATTCGGGGAAGGCCTTGGTAGGCCATGAAGCTGCCCTCCACCATCACGTGAAGGGGGCGGACTGCGCAAAGCCGCCCCCGCATCTGTGCGATTCGCCAACTGGGCCGCGCCCCCGCAGGCCGCACTGCCATTGGCGGCTGCGGGCACGGGCCTCTGAAGCCTGAAGGAAATCCCCCGGAGCCGTGTCCATCCCCGCGAAGCCCCCTGGCCACGTCTGGCCCGGCCGGGAGCCCAGCACCTCAACCCCCACCACCTCGCCGGCCCACCGCTGCTGGGGAGGCCCTCGGCCCGGACATCGCCGGGAGGCCGGAGATTCCGCCGCGAGGTCCCCGCCGGGCAGAGCGCTGACTAGAGAGAGGCACGGGAGGAGGAGGGATCCCCTCCCAACGGAGAACCCGGCGCAAGGGCCAAGAGAAGGCCGAAGAGCAAGGTAACCCCTGGGGGAGGCGGGCGGAAGGCCGTAGAGAGGCCCAGAGTTCGCCCCTCCCCTGGGGAGATTCCTCATTAGGCCCAGTGAGCCACGGCACTCCCCCGGAATCGGGACCCTTGACACCAGCACCTCTTGCCCTCTGAAGGGCTCCAGGAGAAGGTACTTTGGGCCAAAGGACCTCGCCCTAGACTGAGTGACCCGTTTAGTGCCTAGTATACTTGCCAGCAGCGCTATGTCAAATGCCAAACCTTAAAGCGCTATTGATTTGCTATGTGCAGCGCTATGTCAAATGCCAAACCTTAAAGCGCTATTGATTTGCTATGTGCAGGGCTATGTCAAATGCCATGTTTTAAGGCGCTATTGATTTGCTATGTGCAGCGCTATGCCAAATGCCATGTTTTAAAGCGCTAGTGCCTTGCTATGTGCAGCGCTATGTTAGATGCCATGTTTTAGAGGCGCTATTGAATCGCTATGTGCAGCGCTTTGCGTAAACGCTGTGTTTGACGCTCCCCAGGGTCACCAGGTGTCGCACTTTGATTCAAGGCCAGGTTTTGATGTTGGAATGAACTGCTAATCTATTCCTAATGAACTGCTAATCCATTCATAATGAAATGCTTTTGATCCTAAGGTTGATCTAGATAAAACTGATTGGTTTTATTCAAACTACTGTGTGGTGTCAATTATTGCGTTCGTTTCCTGTCTCAGTGGATGTGTGTGCTGTATGGTCACTTCACACGTAAGCCTTTGGGTGCCTACCTGCTCGTGCCATGCTACCTCCAGAGGGCCTGGTGACCCCCGGTCCTACACTTACCTATTAGTTAGGAGTGGCAGTTTTGTTTCTGGGGGATTTGTTAAAAAAAGGGGATGGTTTCTATGCACCACTGTAATAGGTATCTGCAGAGGCAAAAGCAAGATACCAAATATCAATGTTTGATGGAACAATCCTGATGTTAACTCACCCTCGTGGACTTTTACCATGTAGTCTCTAGAGGATGGTGAATAAAGGACAATAGACATAGAATAGTAAATACTCACTTATATGTATTGTAGATAGGGTATAATAATTCACGCACTCATAAAGTGGGCCATATGGTAGATTTTATCAATGGCAGATATTTGTATGGGCTTCTAGTATGCCTCACGGGCCAAAACCTCCACAGTGTAACCTAGGAATGAAACATACAAGGATATAGTTAACATGGGGTCCACTGTGTGGAGGGCATAAACCTTGCTAGCTCCGAAAAGCGACGTTACCATAATGGCTGATTATGTGGCAGTTTTAGATGCGGTGTAATCTGCTTGAAAACCTCACAAGTGAGACCAAAGAGTGATATTCCCGTATGTACGGCATATTTACGACATCAAGAATGAGGTTAAAAAGTATTATATCTATGTGTGCGACATACAAGACCACACTAAAGATCTAATATTTATAGTTATAAAGGTGCAAACATACCGGAGAGGTGAGCCATACAAGTTTTTTTCCCGCCTGTTCGCGGTATTTTTTGCGTGATCGCGGGTCGCCAACTTACCCATGCGGTTGCTCAAGGGCGCGGCCATCTTGTTTTCACTTGTCCCGCCCTCTCGCAATGCTTACTTCCTGTTCCGGGTCGCGCAATGCATGTTCGCGCCTGTTCGCGGTCGAAATTACCTGTTCGCGACCGCTTTTACTTGATCGCGTTGCTTTTTGCTTGCTCGTGGAGAAAATATTGCGCGAACTTGCGCACGTGGTCGCAATGGGCGCGGCCAACTTGTTTTTCACTCTATTGCATGGTTCTGGGGCCTGATTTTCAATCCTCCCAAAATCCTTTCAATCCTTTGTTTATAGCCACTTTTTTTGGATCTTTATTACTTATTATTTCCTGCTTCTATATTTTTGTTTTTTGTCTACTTTTTTTTTGTTTTTTAGCTACTTTTTCTCTTTCTATTGCCTGCTATTTATTTCCTTTACTCCTTTATTTATTTTACCTTTTCTTTCCCGCCCCCAGAACCATGTCCAAGGGTAGGGCTGTTCGCCGGCGCAGCCAGACCCGCGACCGCCTTCCTTGCGGAAGGCGGCGCCCACAAGGGGTGCAGGCACGGGCCTTATTTGGGGAGGAGGAGTTGGCTGCACTAATTTTCTTTGTGCAGTGCCACCTCCCCTCAACCCTGGCAGCAGGTGGCAGGCCTGGGTCCGGGTACGGCCTCCGGGAGCGTCGGCAGCGGTGGGGGAAGGTGCGCCGGGCAGTGTCACGCATCTCTGGGGTCCGGCGCACCCAGGCACAGCTGACGCACCGGTGGTCCGACATCCTGGACCGTGAGCAGGACCTGCTGGACCTGCTAGGAGTGGAGGTCCCGGGGCTTGGTGAGTACATATTTAATTACTACAACTTTGTGTCTGTTCTTCTGCTCTGTGTTATATATTGCGAATATTTTTTTTCCTTCCAACCAGCTAGAATGTTGCTGCTTACAATACATTCCAGGTTAATAACGTTTAAAAGTCTCCTGTGATTATGGTGCTCTTCTGCGCTACTACTAATCTTACTTGTTTGCAGCTTTGCGTTTGCGCTTGCTTAGCGTGATTCTTTACGAGTTTATTTTAGAGAAATTAAGTTACGTAATGCTACAGTGACTCTAGTCCATCCTTACTTTGTCCCGTCACTAATAGATAGGGGCGGATTGATGTTTAGGTACACTACTTTGTATGAGCTTCTAATTTGTTAGTGGTATGCGTGATGCCCCCTCACTCAGTTACGTGACGTGCTGCTAGTACGGCAGTCTTTAGAACCTTTTCTAGTTTGTTCAATGAGTGGCGGTAGGCTTAGCAGTTACTTAGCAGTAGCAGATCAACATCAATCAAACCAAAATTTGGTGTATACAAAAAATGTAGTCATGTTCATGTGTCCTCCATGATTTGACCATACGCATTGTTGGGGAATACAGTGGAAATGCATACTTAATGTACAATTGGCATGCCTGGAGTAGGTGGGCTAGGTTGGGTGGTATGTTGTACTTAGGCTTAGTTGTAACTTAGTTTTCTGGAATCAGAATGGAAGACTGGATTACTGTTGATAAATAGTAACTTAAGTAGTCGAACTGCGAATCCCCCGATATTACATGTTGACCAGATGAGATCGGTCAATGTAGTTATTGCAATTGTTGTTTACATAAGTGTTTTTTGACCGTTGTTGAAAAATATTGTATTTGTTTGACACCATCCATCAATGTTTGTCTCTTTCTTATATCTTTCCTGTTCATCAGCACCCAGGGGCAGACCGACAGGGACTGGGAAGTCGGCGGGACAGGAACAACACCACCAGGAGGACACCGATGAGGGCTCCTCTGCTGGCCCCAGTAAGTCTTCTTGTTTTTAATAATATTTCTTATTCCATAACTTTTACTGCCCCATATTTTTCCTGAACTATTGTTGGTTTCCAAATGCTATTTTTTTACCACCAATTATCCTTCGATCTGTACGGTTTCAAAAATCTTATCCCTGCCTCCGCTATGATGACTCTGAGTACTACTACTACTACATACGATCAGTCTGTCTGTACTGTAGTAGCTAGTCTTGCCCAGTTGGCCAGTGCCACTCTTTGTGAAAGGTTGTAATATAAAACTCATATTCACCAGTAGCTCGAGCCATTGAGTCCAATCCGTTGGGTCGTCGTCTTGTACTACTTTTACTCTTATTGATCTTGAGGCTTTGAAAATTCACAGCAACAATAGCCCTACCAGATTTATTACTATTTTGATATGATACCCTATAGGACATACTACTGTTGTAGGGATCTTGCACATACATTTGCACCAGAAAATAGGATGTTGGTGATGGTAGGTTGGACCTTCCTTGCACACCTCAATCAGAAATTCCGCACCCACCACAATTCCACTGCTTGACTATAGTACTGTCTTGTCATAACTATTAGGTCTCGGAACCCTCCCCCCAAGATACCCAACAAGTAGACAACCCAGAACATAACACACCCAACCTCTCAGTCGTGGAAGCAATTCACATGCACACCCTTACTTTAATTTGCTCACTCGTGTAAGTTAGTCCACACCAAATACCACCAAGTCTATGTAAGTTCAAAATGTTTATTTCAATTTGAGAAGGTCTGTACAGTGTTTTCTTATAAATGCAGCACCAACCGGAAAATCAATAACATTAAAACAATATACATTGTTACACTTATACAGTTGGGAATTAAATCATGATAACTGAACAGTGGTGGAAGGCAGCACCACCATCACATAGCAATTTAGTTTATATAAATTTATAAAAGAAGATGTGAGTGAAGGGACCCCTCACCTTAGAAGAACCTAGTTCTGGTAGTTGTTGCATCATTCAGAAGCTCTGGTTCCTAGAAGGGAATCTTGCGTCTGTAATGCGAAAAAAGAAATGGTGTGCGTTAGTATATTGCAACTTGCAAGCATTTCTCAGCCGTGCCAAAAAGTGTTGCATCTATGGATAAGCAATATGGACTAACAGTAACAGTAGTACACCAGTACTTCCTAAAAAAGTGGCTTGTTAATGTTTGTGGACCGCTTGTACGCAGCACGTAGACTAGACAGTAGCAGTGTGAGGCAGGTCATGTGGGCTCAAAGGTGTCTTAAGAAGCTGCAAGGTAAAGGTAACGTCACATGTGCAAAAATAATAGCCACAAAGGTAAAATGTTAGCATGGCTAGGGCTAATTAAGCAAAGGCTACAATGATCATATATAACTATTAGTGTCTACTCTACTACTACCTGATTTGTACTAGTGATGTATGTTAGTATTAACTCATTTTTCAACCTTGCAACTGATCAATAGGGGGGAGGTGTATATGACGCCTAATAAATGTGTAATGTTTTCTAGGTGCACTACCGACCACCAGTGCCGGGGCCAGCGAACAAGGCAACGCGGAGGGAGAGGATGCGGCAGTTGCTGCTGATACCGACGATGGAGCGGTAGGGGGAGTGGCAGCACCAGTGGCAGGCGGTGGTAAGTTAGATTCATAATCCTTAACTATTGCTGAACTTGACAGCACACTCACTGCAAGGGTGTACTGTATGTATATGTATACTGTACAGTTGTGACTTAGGGCCCCATTTTGATGGTGGGCGTATTGCCCCCGCCGGGCCGGCTGAAATTCACTGCCGACACCGCAGGGGCAAACCTCCCGCCATCCCTGTAGAAAATATTCAGACCCCCCACATGTCGACCAGGCGGAAAAGGGTTCAATATGGCGGTGGTGTCTCTCTGAACACACCGCCAGCCATATAATCTGCATTTTGGAATGCCTTTGCGTGGCGGCATTGCCGTCCGCCACGGAAAGGCATGCAGACATTGCAGAGTATGCTTGGGGGCCCCCATGGAGGGTACCTACCTATGCTATGGTACCCCCCCGCCTTTCAAAGCAAAACGTGACAGGCTCCGTGCTGGGCCCGTCATGTTGTGCTTGGAAAAGCAGCACAACATTTTAGCATTGCTTTCAGCAAAGCCAACCAGAATGTAAAAAAAAAAACAGGATGCGCCCGCCACTGTGCCGGGCGCATCATCCTAATTAATTGTCCCCACGGGACCCCCACCCTTTTTAGCATGAGGATGGCGGGCGGACAAAGTCCGCCCGCTGTCCGATGTCGTAAGTAAGTATGAGTTGTTGGGGACGTTTGAAGAGTGAACTAGAAGACTAGAATTCCCTTTAATTGGCATAGGACCATAGAGCCGGAGTATTGAGTAACCAATGGCCTCATCTATCTGATTTCAACTCCGCTTTGAAAGTTTTATGGAGAAGAGCACCTGGTGCACTGTTCAACTAAAAAGTGAAAGACGGGTGGAAGGAAGAAGGACGGGCGACATTTAAAATGTTATGTACTACTGTGCTTTATTTTATAGTGCTACTCTACCATGCCACTATGTGTATAAATAATTACCTTGTCCTACTGTTTTTCTAAGAGTATATTTTACAATTGTCTTGTTTTTTTCTTTTTGATACACAGCTACTCCGAAACTCAACCGGAAGGAGTTGGCCGCCAAGGCACGGCGCCAGAAGATGGAGGCAATCCAGCGGGAATACCGGCGGCTGGTGGTCCTAGTCGAGGAGGAGGAGGAGACTGCGGCAGCAATTGTTCAAGCCTCCTCCAGTGCCCCGGGCCCCAGCCACCGCCCTCCAGCGGTACGGCGCCACCGTCTGGCGGCTGCCCGCCGCCAGCGTGCCATCTCCGGTGCCCCCCCCCACTGTGGCTGCAACTGCCGCGGCCTTAGACGCCGCGTCACCCGTTTAGAGGACGAGATGCGCCAGATGCTTGTCCTCCTTCAGTCCCTTCCCACCACTTAGTCCCTGTCATCCTGTTCTGCCCCTTTTTTAATTCTTGTTTGGGTGGGTGGGTGGGAACTTGTTTGGGTGTTATGGACTTTATGGACATTGGTTGGGGTTAGGCAGGGGGGTGGGTCAGCTTTTGTGGGTTTAGTTTATTTTTGTTAGGGTAAATTAAATATATTTTTCTATGTTACATGCAATGTTGTTAATGTTTTGTAGGTGGGGTAACTGTTTTACGTCACACTGTTTCCTTGCTGGTGCATGGCCGCCCATAGCCTGTGTTTGATTTCAATAATTTGCTGACTGTATAAGACACAAACAGATAGATGCGACACACCTCACTCATTGACTGGTCCTTCTAGTACTTTCAGTCTGTCCTGTAGTCTATGCATTTTTTGGAGTGGTGTGTGAAAATGAAATCATTGACAACATGTCCATTATTAATTCTGCCTCCCCCAAACTTCTCTCTTACCGGTGCTTGATGTTTATGTCCAACTGTGGCACAGCACTGGCTGCATGGTGAAGATGGTTTCCTTTTTCATACATGCCATGATTGGGGTGGTGGTGGTGGTATAGTAGTAGTAGTAGTAGACACTGGCAGGGCGGCAGCATTTCCAAAAAAAGAAAAGGAGACAGTCAATCGCCTTTGAGAGACTGTTAGAGGAGTAGTTGAATGAAGTACAGTACAGAACTTACCGAGCAACAATAATATGCTCAAATATTTGACAAAAAACTGAATGGTGGTTAGGAGGATAGCCTACTAGACAGAGTTACAAACTATAGTTGTGTCGAATCACTTGACTATGCCCACAGTCTAACAGTTAGTGCTGTATATGAGGAATGACAACAAACAAATCCAACCAATGCCGGCAATTCATGCTGAGGTATATGTTCCTTTGTTAAATAAAATAACCTCTGAAATATCCTACTCATGGGTGGCCAAGCAGAAGAAGATCATCGCTCTGCCTTGAAATTGAAGTAGTGTTGCTTTCACCACATCTGCCCCAGCAAGTGTGTGATTAAGTATTGGTGTACATTTAATTTAGTTACACCTCGACAATAAGTCACACAGCCCAGGGGAAGAGGGTTAGGGTTTATTGAATGGATGGGAAGGGGGTTTTTGGGAAAGGTTTGACATAGAAAAACAGTATGCATACATAGACAAACAAACGACAATCATTGAAGACTACCATATCCATATGTTAAGGGAGAAAAAGGCAATGCATGCATGATGATGAGAGACCCGGATTACATACACTTCTAGTTCTTGTTCTGTTGTTCCGGCCCTAATACTTTAACACATAGCAAATAGAAATGTTAAATATTGGTAGGGAAGAAACGTAAACACAGAGCAAACCTAATGATGATAACAACTCCAAAAACACACTGTTGTACAGATTGTATACAAGATATTAATCAATTATTTAAAAAAAGATTAAAGTGGATACTGTTACTGTCTTATCCCGGTCAAAAATGTGGACTGGATTTGCATCTCGGCATTCCTCTTGCTCCTCTCGTCCATCAATCTTGGGTGTGTCGCCTCGCCACTGCCCGGCTGGAAAAAAAAAAGGTGATGGATTGGTAAGGTAATTAATATGCATTGTGATGTTTTACAAAGTTTAGGGCAAGGCCCGGCCTGTAATTGTAGATGGAAAACCTAAGGGGATATTGAGAAAGAAAGTGAAAACAAATGCACAAGTGATGGTGTAGTGCAACAAGAACACTTTCCGAGGTGGCATGTATGCATCATCTCTACTCTAGTCTGTTTCCAGCATTGACCTTCAACAGTAACAGGAGAGAGCAGGCCCACAGTGCTTAGCATTAGCACATCCTACGTTAACACTTTAGAGTCCTTTTTTTTCCTCTCAAAGAGTTGGACAAACGCAAAGCACATTATCCATTCCAAACATAGCATTTTACAGTTTAAGTTAGTAAAATCAATGCACTGCAGTCATCCCACCGCTACACTCTATTCAACTTCTACACAGACATTTGGGTCTGCTGTGGTTGTTGTTGACGTGTTTACCTTTAGGCTTTTCCGTTTTATGCCACTCCTGAAACATCCTCCTGACTTCATCATCATCTCTGATACTTTTACTGACTGACTGAAGATCGGCCTGCAGTATAAGTATAATTTTTATGACACATCAAGAGTAGAAATATAAATATTACTGACTTGAGTCATTCTTTATTGTGTACAGAAAGATAGATTACTACTAGTACACTTTGACATCACTTTGTGCACAACAAACAAACAACGCAAACACAAACACCAATAGCTCAGAGTCAGGTGTCCAATGCATGCCATTAATTGTCATCATTCATTACCTGTTCCTTCTCATCTTAAGTTAACGGGCCATCTCTTTCGCCATCATCATGATGGACGGTGCTGTTGTGTCACAGTCATTTGCATTGCGCAGATTGAGTGAGTCCCCTTCCTGTATTGAATTAAAAGCAATGTATCACCAAGATGCAGGAGAAGTACACATTTCTTATTTGCAAGAAGGGGAAAATTAGTGTGTTCTGTAAAGAGTTGATTAGTGGCAGTGCACAATTACATAAATTCATGCGCAACAAACACAACAAAATCTACATCATTCAGTCTGCGACTCTGCGGCCAATGCATGGCATCAATCATTACCTGTTCCATCTCATCTTGTTAACGGTCCGTCTATTTCGCCATCATCATCATGGACGGTGCTGTTGTGTCACAGTCATACGCATTGCGCAGATTGAGTGAGTCCCCTTCCTGTATTGAATTAAAAGCAATGTATCACCAAGATGCAGGAGAAGTACACATTTCTTATTTGCAAGAAGGGGAAAATTGAATTCACCTTGAGTTAAGTTTAGTGTGTTCTGTAAAGTTGATTAGTGGCAGTGCACAATTACATAAATTCATGCGCAACAAACACAACAAAATCTACATCATTCAGTCTGCGACTCTGCGGCCAATGCATGGCATCAATCATTACCTGTTCCATCTCATCTTGTTAACGTGCCGTCTATTTCGCCATCATCATCATGGACGGTGCTGTTGTGTCACAGTCATACGCATTGCGCAGATTGAGTGAGTCCCCTTCCTGTATTGAATTAAAAGCAATGTATCACCAAGATGCAGGAGAAGTACACATTTCTTATTTGCAAGAAGGGGAAAATTAGTGTGTTCTGTAAAGAGTTGATTAGTGGCAGTGCACAATTACATAAATTCATGCGCAACAAACACAACAAAATCTACATCATTCAGTCTGCGACTCTGCGGCCAATGCATGGCATCAATCATTACCTGTTCCATCTCATCTTGTTAACGGTCCGTCTATTTCGCCATCATCATCATGGACGGTGCTGTTGTGTCACAGTCATACGCATTGCGCAGATTGAGTGAGTCCCCTTCCTGTATTGAATTAAAAGCAATGTATCACCAAGATGCAGGAGAAGTACACATTTCTTATTTGCAAGAAGGGGAAAATTGAATTCACCTTGAGTTAAGTTTAGTGTGTTCTGTAAAGTTGATTAGTGGCAGTGCACAATTACATAAATTCATGCGCAACAAACACAACAAAATCTACATCATTCAGTCTGCGACTCTGCGGCCAATGCATGGCATCAATCATTACCTGTTCCATCTCATCTTGTTAACGTGCCGTCTATTTCGCCATCATCATCATGGACGGTGCTGTTGTGTCACAGTCATACGCATTGCGCAGATTGAGTGAGTCCCCTTCCTGTATTGAATTAAAAGCAATGTATCACCAAGATGCAGGAGAAGTACACATTTCTTATTTGCAAGAAGGGGAAAATTGAATTCACCTTGAGTTAAGTTTAGTGTGTTCTGTAAAGTTGATTAGTGGCAGTGCACAATTACATAAATTCATGCACAACAAACACAACAGAATCTAAATCATTCAGTCTGCGACTCTGCGTCCAATGCATGGCATCAATCATTACCTGTTCCATCTTATTTTCAGTTAATGGCCAGTCTCTCTCGGCTCTGAAAGGAGGATAGCTATAGTAGTCATCTGATTCATGGTCCACTTGTTTTGGAAGGACGAGGAAAGTTTGAATTTGTTGTTACCAGCATCCAATCATCATTCATGAGGGAAATGGAATTGAGCAGGAGATTCAGTATGATCGAGCGGAGGAGCTGGATTCGGAGGACTGTACTGTCAAATGGCAGACACCTGAAACTTGTATATTAAATTAGAAGAGTAGAAGACGGTGATAATGGATTTGTTGCGATTCACAAGTTTATAACCGGAACGACAGACACATAAAGAAAGGGGGAAAAAAGGGAGGAAGACAGTAAGTGCAAGCCTAATTGTCAGGGAAGTATAGCTCGTTCTCAAACTCTGGGGGTTCTTCCAGTAGTAGGTAATCATCTGACACAATACTTCCGTCACCTGAGTCTCTGTCCTCATCTTCCTCTGTTGATTCATGTATTGTGTAATTCGGTGGTATGAAGTGCTGATTCATTTTGATCATTGTTAACCTCTCCACGTTTTTTGGAGATAGACTGGTCCTTCTCAATGTTACAATGGAACCAGCAGCACTGAAAACACGTTCGGAAGAGACACTTGCGACAGGGCAAGCCAGATAGCTCATCGCCAGCCTGCTGAGCTGTGGCCATTCAGATCTTTTCCTATACCAATACTGCAATGGGTTTTGATCAATGTACACCTCTGTTGGGTCGTCCAGATAGGCCTGGACCATCCGCTCAATGTTCAGGGTTGCTGATGGTAAGCTTTTGTGCTGTTTTTTCTGTGCATCAGCACTGTGCTTACAATAGCCCATCTTTACATACTAATCCTGTAATGATAATGATTGTACTCGGCCTAATGATCCAGTTTTTGTTTCTGTAGTCGATAGTGATGGTGAGTGTTGTGATTGTGAGCCAACCGCACTGCCCTCAGCCGACGAAGTTGCACTTGATTCTGCATGGCCTGCTTCAGTATCAGTACTTGTTGTGGGTTGATGTGGCGGGCTTTTAATTAGCAGCCCTTCGTTTTCAAACTTAAAGGCTGCTTCAGCTATACAAATTTTGTAGCGGGCAACATCATTGTCGGAAAAAGCAAGGAATGTCTTCACTAGTCCTAATTTTGCACGTGGATCCAGAATTGTGGCACAAATGTAATGTTCTTGTGACAAAATTTTATTTTGTATCCTTACATTTTCAGTTAAGCGCCTGGATAAGCTCTCCACCAAGTCATGGGCTTGCCTTCTGTCCTCTACACCTTTGTAGGATTCAGACACATTATTCAGCTCATGCTCTAGCATTTGCAACAATGGGATAGCTTGGCCCATTGTACAGTCCTCCTTGCTGACTTCACGTGTGAAGACCTCAAAAGGAGACAGCATCTCAGTCAGGCATTTAATTAGGGTCCATTGCTCCCTCTGAAGGGTCATGCCTTTAACACTAGCATCACTGCTTCTGTACCAGACATATTCATGGAGGGACCTGTGCTGTTCGTACAGACAATCTAGCATGTAATACGTTGAGTTCCAACGTGTTGCCACCTCCTGGATGAGTGCCTTGACTGGCATCCTAAATTCACGTTGGATGATCCTCAGCTGCCTCCGAGCTTTAAAAGAATGGTTGAAATGAGTGCATATTCTTCGGCAGATGGCCAGTAAATTGCTGACTATGGGTTCTTTTTTCAGAAAGTCTTGCACTATAATGTTTATGCAGTGTGCCAAACTAGGGGTGGGCGGAATTTGCGTAATCGCGTTACGCAAATCTCCGCGAAACGGTAAAAAATCTCCGCGAACACGCAGAAATTCCGCGAACACGCGGAATTGCTTGTCTGCGATGCTTTTTTCCTGTTCGCAATCGCTGTTTGCGTGCTCGGGGAGAAATATCTCGCGAACACGCATTTTGAGAACGCGAACAAGCAAAAAATATTGCGAAGTCGCGAAAGTAGAATTTTGGGCAATTTCGCGTTCTCCGCGGAACGCGAAATTACCCAAATTCCGCAAATTCCGCGAGCGGAATGGAATTTACCGCCCAGGCCTATGCCAAACACGGAACCCTGAAATAGGAACCAAGTTACATGGCCTTAAGTACATTACTGCCATTGTCTGTGGCAACAAAACCAATACCAAGCGCTCTGGGCCGCAGCCATTCCAAAACCTTGGTGCAAAACTCTTCTAAAATGTTTTCAGCCGTTTAAGATTTCTCCATGCGAACATGGCTACAGTTGCATGTTTCCGAGTACCTTCAAAAATCGCAGCTGTGTCAACAACACCTCGTGCAGATAGTTTATCTCTAACCCCCACAAAAGAGATCCAGTGTGCAGTGATGCACATGTAATCTGTGGCTTGGCAACTGCTCCACATGTCTGTTGTCAGGTGTATATTTTGCACAGCACTCTGCTGCAAACCGTGACCAACCAATTCCAGCACATCGTGATGTAGTGCCGGAACAGCAATTCTTGCGAAATAGGACCGGCTGGGAACTTTCCATTTCGGGCAGATGGCAGACACAAATTCAAGGAAACCCACCCCTTCCACAAATGAAAAAGGAAGAAGGTCCAGCGCTAACATTTTAGCCAACTTCGCATTGTACATTCGTGCCGTTGGGTGGTTGTGTTGGAACTGCCCCTCCAACCTAAACATGCTCTCAATGGTAGGCTGGCTTACTTTCCTTAGTGGTGCTGTTTTCATTAACCCACTAAGGCTCAACGACACAGATTGTCTCATTGAGGTACTCGCCGGTCGCCTTGGTGTCTCACCCAGACTCTGAGTATGGCTCTTACTGCGGTGCCACTCTGATGTTAGTGAGGAGGATGTGGGCGTTACCACTGCAGTGACTGCACTACTGGAGACAGGGCTAGAAATGCCTCCCTGTTCTTCACCTGCCACCACAATAATATCGCTCCCTGATTCATGACCAACTTCAATGGGTTTAGTTTTTCTACTTTCTTTTAACTTAAGTAGGTGATCCTCCCACACGATAGTGTGGTGTATTTTTAGATGACTTGCTTGTCCTCCGGTACCATAGTTTGTACCAAGCTTACCACGCCGAACACCTTGCCGACAAATTGAGCATATAGCAACGTTCTCCTCCTTGGCGCTAACAGAAAAGAAGTCCCAAACTGGGGAGGAGAACTTTCTGGCACTGCTGGATGTGCCACTTTCAACACCAGATGAACTTGAGGGGGTGCTTGAAAATATGTGACCCTGTCCACCTACACTGTGACTTTTACTACCACTACCTACTGAGATGGTTGAGCTGGATGTAGGTCCCTGCCGGGCCTTGGAAAATATGGCAGCTGGAGGTAGTGGTGGTGTAACCTGTGTTGGTGAGATCCGTGCTACATCCCGCTCAGTAGCAGCCTTTCTGGATAGGGTGAGAATGTCGGTCTCCAATCCCTTTGGGGCGGGAGTAATGTGCGTGATGACTGGCTCGTCTTCATCAACATCATCACCCCCCTCTTCTACATCTACCTCCATAACTCTAAGTTTTTCTGGGACCTTCCTTTTCAGAAGCATTGTCTTGTGGCGTATATCACTCTCAGAAGCGGGGCTTGAAGAAGAAGATGATGGACTAAGCATCCTTTTCCTTGCTGGTGGTCTGGAAGTTTGCGCCTGCGTTGAACTTGATTGTGTACTACTTTGCGGTAATGACATATCTTCAACATCGCTGCTCGTTAGTAGACTGGCTACCTCTGCGACACTAAAGCCCTTGGGCCTAGGTTGGTGGGGTTGGACCGCTGTGCTGCTCCCAGCTTGGTTCCCGGACAATGCTTTCGTGCCAAAAAAAACATTGGCCGGCACACCACCAGTCGTGGTTAATGGCACTTCCTTTTTCTGTTCCTTCTTCTCACCGGCAACTTTCTTGGTACTGGACCTGGTACCTTTCTTTGGGGCCATCTTCTTCTTCAGATGTCAGGCAGGATGCAGATGCACAACAAGTTCTGGTCACACGTGGACGTGATGCGCAGCAGGACTTCTGTCTGGCTGGCAGTACAACGGGTAGCCGGGTGATGCTGATGACACCTCCTACTCTGTCTTTTGTGCACCTAAAAGCAAATAAGACAGGAGAAGAACATCAGTGAAATGTTGCATTTGTTGTTGTGGTTCAGTTACTTAGTACTGTACTAGTGCAAACAAAAGGTAGTCTAGCCATTTATGACTTTTTTTTTAACTAGAGCTATGTTATACTACTAGTACTGTGTACAGCCACACACTACACTCTCAGGAAGGATAGGAAAGTTAATAATAAACAACAAAATAAAAACGTAATGGAAGTGGGGTGGGCCATTGCATTATTTGAGCATCTCAGCATCCATGGAGCTGCTGCTGGCAAAGGGGGTGGATGGATGGAAGCAGTAAGCCAAAGAGCCAATAGGAAAACCATGCAGGCCTATGGCAAAAGCAGGACACTAATAACTCACAGTCCAAACACCAAAAAAGGCCACCACCCACATGGACACACACAAATCACAAACAAGCCGGGGGGCTGGGAAACACCAGGAGCTGACAAAAGGCCTATAAAAGCCAGGTAAAGGATGCCTGCTAAAGCACACTGCTCTGCCTTTTTAATGCAACAAAATGTAAATACGAACATTCACAGGCCCCAAAAAGCTCTGCAGGGTGCATGCATTGCACACCTACACACCAGACACATACAACAAAAGCATGTCTTTAAGACAACCAACATCAGAAAGGCCACCCCAAAAAACACACTTCCCCAACTCAATCCAATGCCATCCATGCCCTAAATGATGTCTAAATTCAACAGATCACACAGAAAACACTTGATTAATAAAGCTGTGGCTACCTGCTCTGATCCTAGTGGATGAAAAAGCAGGTCTGTTGGCAGACAAGGCCAGGCAAGCTTGCAGGCCTAGGCTTCAAAATGGCCACCAGCCACATGGCCGGCCAGGCCCAACAACATCACAAAGGCCACCCCCAAAAAACACACTTCCCCAACTCAATCCAATGCCATCCATGCCCTAAATGATGTCTAAATTCAACAGACCACACAGAAAACACTTGATTAATAAAGCTGTGGCTACCTGCTCTGATCCTAGTGGATGAAAAAGCAGGCCTGTTGGCAGACAAGGCCAGGCAAGCTTGCAGGCCTAGGCTTCAAAATGGCCACCAGCCACATGGCCTGCCAGGCCCAACAACATCACAAAGGCCACCCCCAAAAAACACACTTCCCCAACTCAATCCAATGCCATCCATGCCCTAAATGATGTCTAAATTCAACAGACCACACAGAAAACACTTGATTAATAAAGCTGTGGCTACCTGCTCTGATCCTAGTGGATGAAAAAGCAGGCCTGTTGGCAGACAAGGCCAGGCAAGCTTGCAGGCCTAGGCTTCAAAATGGCCACCAGCCACATGGCCAGGCCCAACAACATCACAAAGGCCACCCCCAAAAAACACACTTCCCCAACTCAATCCAATGCCATCCATGCCCTAAATGATGTCTAAATTCAACAGATCACACAGAAAACACTTGATTAATAAAGCTGTGGCTACCTGCTCTGATCCTAGTGGATGAAAAAGCAGGCCTGTTGGCAGACAAGGCCAGGCAAGCTTGCAGGCCTACGCTTCAAAATGGCCACCAGCCACATGGCCAGGCCCAACAACATCACAAAGGCAACCCCAAAAAATACACTTCCCCAACTCAATCCAATGCCATCCATGCCCTAAATGATGTCTAAATTCAACAGACCACACAGAAAACACTTGATTAATAAAGCTGTGGCTACCTGCTCTGATCCTAGTGGATGAAAAAGCAGGCCTGTTGGCAGACAAGGCCAGGCAAGCTTGCAGGCCTAGGCTTCAAAATCGCCACCAGCCACATGGCCAGGCCCAACAACATCACAAAGGCCACCCCAAAAAACACACTTCCCCAACTCAATCCAATGCCATCCATGCCCTAAATGTGCTTGAAAATGAAATACATTCAAAAAACAACAAAAGGAACAGTTGCTTCATCATGCACACACACACCCATGAGGCCATGCCCATGGCTAGCTCGGGCCTACTACTACTACCCACAAAATAAAAATAAAAAATAAAAAAAGGAATGATGATAATAAAAATAAATTGTAGTTACAACAACTGCAATGACCGCAATCAAACAAACACAACAACCACTTACTTGTAAAATATCCTATTCCAAAAATCCTCAAATCCAATTGCAATGATGCAGCAGACAAAAAGAGTGATCTTTCCAGCTCCAAATCCAAAGGCAGAATGAGCAGGAGATGGACAAAGCACTGGGAGGAGCCTGCTGGACAGGAACAGGAAGTTGGAGATTCTGTGTCACTTCCTCCCTCTCTCCACCTTTTAAAAAAATGACTCCATGCACAAAAAAGGAAAGCCAAATTTATTTATTTATTTATTTCTTGTGACTTGTATAGCGCACTATAACCCAGGGGTCTCTAAGCGCTTTGTTAGGATCAGCTACACAATAAAAAGATGTATCAAATTAAAAATTTAGCGGCCACCCCACGCTTGCTGGAAAAGCACAGTTTTTAATTGCTTGCGGAAGGGCATTAGTTTCTTTTCATTGCGGAGTTTCAGCGGTAGTTTATTCCACATAGCTGGCAAAGTATGTGAGAAAGCACGCCCACCCACAGTGGTCAGTCTACAGCGTGGCTGAACCAGATATATGGAATCAGCAGATCTAAGCACCCTCCCTGGTTTGTAAAGGGACAGGCGAGATTTCAGATAGGTGGGTGCTCTGCCATGAAGCGCTTTGTGTACAATGCAGAGCCCCTTGAACATTAGCCTCTGCCTGACTGGCAACCAATGGAGTTCCCGCAGGAGGGGGGATGCCTGGGTACTCCTCGGGTTCTTAAAAATGAGCCTGGCAGCATCGTTCATGACCGTCTGCATTCTGTTTAAAAGGCCCTGTGGGAGGCCTATATACAATGAATTGCCATAGTCCAGCCTAGCCAAAATCATTGCAGAGACCGCGCTCCTTAGGGTGGAGAAAGAGAGCAGCGGGGAAACTTTCCTGAGTTGGCGAAGGAGGCCGACGCAACAGCCCACCACAGCTGTGACTTGCTTTTTCATGGACAGCTTGCTGTCCACCTGGATGCCCAGGCTCTTAACCACCTCAGCCGGTTCTGGAGGCGTGCCCAACTCCCCAGGCCAGAAACGGTCACACCAAGGGTTGCCAGCGATGGTAATCGGCAACACCTCGGTTTTGTCCGGATTGATTTTTAGGGAGTTGCCGGACATCCAGTTGGCTGTACTTCTCAGGATATTTTGCAATCTGGTAAAAGCATTCTGGCTATCCTCCAGCTGGATGATAATCTGGGTGTCGTCTGCGTAGTTATATACCTGACAGTCCATTTGATTAAGCATTCGAATCAAAGGCTGTAGGTATATGTTGAACAATAGGGGTGACAGAGCGGACCCTTGTGGGACTCCGCAAGTGATCGAGGTTGCGGTAGAGAACATGTCACCTAATTGCACTTTCTGCACCCTCCCTTGAAGGAAGGATGTGAACCATGCCAGTGCTATGCCCTGAATGCCGAAGTCCCTCATCCGCGACAGTAGTTGTTCATGACACACGGTATCAAATGCCGCGGAGAGGTCCAACAGCACCAGGGCCCCCGGGATTTTCTTGTCCGCTCTGTTCCTAAGTTCGTCTACGATTGACAACATAACCAGCTCCGTGCTGTGATTCGCACGGAAGTGTGGAAATATGGATTTTTCTGGTCAGTTATGTCCCCTATCTTGGACCCCAACGGTTCTATGTGCATGTCACAAGTACATGTATGTTCCCTCCAGTTCCAGTTATGAAGACGCAAATACATGTGCGTCCACCGTCAACATGTCCTCTGTCAGATCCGCCATGAATAGGCCGGATATTCCATTCCTAAGTACGAAAGGCCACCGGCTTTATATGGTTCACTTATGCCATTTTACAGTCCAGGCCAGTAGGCCCAGATTCTGTCATCAAACTCTTCTTGCTTTCTGCCTCTGAAAGCTCCAGTTCGAGCCTGCATCTGTGACCATGAACTTTGTCTCATTCTCTGCGCGGCTCACGAAGCCTGACATCAGCCTATTCTCTGCCAAGAACTGTATTTCACCTTCGAATTATCTGCTTCCCCCTCAGCCGATGCATTCCTGCCTAGTAGTTTAAGTAAACATTCTTCCAGTTACCAAGCAAAGGGCCCGGCTTCTCGGTCCTCATGCAAGTAATTCATAGTCCTGTTACCATGGAATATTTCTACCCCCTCGCATTTAGTGTAGACACTTAGACGCTTGTACACGCACACACAGTCAGTATAGAACAGATTCTGTCCGAGAGTCCTTCTTTTATGGATAACATAGTTCTTTAAACATAGGATGTTAGATATGATTTGGGACTAGGTTGACTTGACCCCCCAGACTTCTTGTCTCCACATGTAGAGCTAAATGTCAAGTCCCCTTCACCCCCTAGTTACACGTCAATTACACGTCATGCTGCTGCGCGCGCATCTATGCCAAGTATTATCTTATAGATCCGCCTATAGGTGACATCATAACCAATTATGTTCCTTTTTACGCCTTATTACACCCATTTCTGGTTACGCAGAACAAATCGTCATTTTCCTTATCAATTGTTACGCCTACTGCATTCGCTTCATTGTAATGTATGTACTATAAAAGTTACTTCTTGTCAATAAAGTATGTACTTCACTTCCTGAACCCCCGTGGTGATGGAACTTGGAGCATCCGATTATTATCGATTATTGGAATAAAGCCCATTCCGAACCTCTAATACCACGGATTCTGCCTCTCATTTTACTGAGCTATTTTATTATGTTTCTGTATCAAATTCAGTCCTGGTAAAGGAAAATTATTTACCACATGATGGCGCCCGAATAGGGACACTTTCTCATCTCACGCGCCGGCGGTGAGTTGCAGGCCCGGTCTCCTGCCACAGCTGGACGGACAATAACGCGTACCAGCAGGATTTCCTGTATCTCCCTCCGGTCAAGCGGGGGCGACTGAGACTGCGATCAACACCCAGACGAGGCGGTGAGAGGTGCGAAGTATCCCGACCAGAGCCTAGCTGAGAGAGCAAGATCCGAGGTATATAGAGACCCACCAGTTCGAAGTCAAGCCCAGTTTCCGACGAGACGAGTCGAGTCCAGTCCGGTTCAAGTTCAAGTTACCGAGGCCTTCCGTTTCCGAAGCTACCCGGTGAGTACCATTACTGGGGAGGCATTTCTGACGTGCACATAGGTTGTGCCGGTCAAGACGGGTTTGGGTACACAAATCCGGTCTGCACTGTTTTAGCAGTGTATCTGTACTGTTTAGCAGTATATCAAGTATTCCGAAGTATCTAGTTAGTGTCAAGAATTAAGCTTGGTGATTAGTTATGCAGACGATCATCATTGTTGTTTCAGTTAAAGGCTTAATGTTAAATGTTTAATGTGTTTAAAAACGTCCTGCATATTGTGGTATGAATGACTGTTCATTATCGTGTTTATTGTATTAAGTCTGTTCAAATTCAAGTATCAGGTCAGTTGGTCAAAATCAAGTATAAGGTCAGTTCTCAATATGCCGCTTTTTTCGAAATTAAGACAGATCACTACTAGAAAAGGGGTTCTCGAAGAAGCCGTTCCTATTCCTCCTAGGGACACTCCAGGGCACTTTATGTATCACAAACATGGCTTAGACGCTATATTATTTCTTGATTTATGGGTAGACTACACCAAGGGATTACCAGAAAGTCAGAGGTGGCCCACAGCGGGAACCTGGGATGCAGAGTGCATCATGAAAGTTGAGGAAGAGTTATGGAAAAGGAAGGTCAGACAGTCACAGAAAGACGCCGTTGAGTTATGGCGTAAAGAATCTCATAGACGCACAGAAAAAGCACGTAGACAGGAAGAAAAGAATAAAGAAAGTTCAAATAAAGTTCGAGAGAATCTATTAATTGAGGAAGGTATCCGAGTGAAATCAGAACAGGTAGATAGGCAAAGAAACGCCCTTATGAATGGTATGTATCCCCTTCTGGCCGAAGGATTACCTAAGGCTACTCCAGAAATACCGAAAGACTTGCCACCCCCATTGTTCCCAATAAAGGTACATCCTAAGGGGCATCCTAGAACAGCAGAAGATGTTTTTCTTTCCTCATATTTAGATGACGCAGCTCCCGAGTATGCTAATTCCGCCCCACATAGACCGCATACCAGGGAGGTTCAACGCCAAGATCCAGTGCCCGTATCCCTACAGCAACAAATCGAGTCACAAGTTCCGGCAAGCACATCTGTTTCTGCATCCGCTCCTACAGCTACTTCTATAGCTGTGTCCACACCTGTAGTTGCTGTGTCACGTTCGACGAATCCTTTCACGCCCGACACCCCAGATGGGGCTACGGGAGGTGCTAGCAACATTTTTTCTACGCCACCCAGAATAAATAAACTTACTTTTCAAGAGTCAGCACATTCACGTACACCGAAACTCATTAGTGCCCGTACGCTGAAGGAACTTCTTATAGATTGCAGATATGACCCTGTGCCCGGTAAAGAGGACGAAATGACCCTGGCATCATTGCGTATCAGACGAGCCGCAGTGTATTTAGGAAAGTTACCAGGAATGACTGCGCATCTAGATAAAATATATCATTTTGTCCAAACAGGGCGAGATCCAGAATGTATTAACAGAGCTATGGAATACCAGAAAGTAGAGATACAGGGGGAACTGTTACGTTTCCTCATAAACTGTGTGATCAGAAATCAAGACCGACCGGGGGTAGACCCGGAAGCAATGAAAATTCTTACAAGATGGAGCCAGAATATATCAGAAGGGAGACATGATAAACAGAATTGTATAATAGCCATGTGCCGAAAGATCCGTAAAGAAATAGAACGCCTACACGAAGAGAGATTAGAGGTAGACGAGTTCGAACAAAGCGAGGAAGAAGGGTCAGGACTGCCCACAGGACAGTCGGACACCATAGCCTATGTAGGTAGAGGAAGATCTTGTAATAGTAATAGATGTCTTACTGACTCGATACGTCCGATATGTCCAGATAATAACAGGAATTTCCAAATACCTATAATTAATATAAGGTCTAACGAGCATTCGTTCCAAACCGCCGACAAACTACTCCAAGAACGAAGGGGTTATCATTTTCTCGATTCTATGGATGAACAAGATTTAGCCAGGGCAGCTGTCCATTGGGTGGACAGTCCCGGAAAATATAGTGATGATACAGTAGCACGCACATTTTTGAATCTCACCCCAGACGAACAGAGGTTAGCTGGGATTTATATGATTCAACAACTCATGATACTATATCGGAGTCAGCATTTGGACCCTGGTCCCTTACCTGACATATTGACCGAATTGCTTATGAATAAATGGAGAGGTTCAGGTACTAAATTAATTAAAGAAATTCTAGAATCAAGAAAGCAGTATATTCTTTTTGTATGTTCAGACCGTGTCTCATTGCCCGTCAAGGAAAGAACAACGTATCACATGGATAGACAGAATCCCTTACGAGAAGTGCACCCAATAAAAGGCGAGGACAACGAGTTTAAGCGCGTATTTGTATATACGCCCATATCAAAAATAGAATTGTTACAAATGAAAAAAGTGGTACCCAGTCATGACAAAGATCCAGCGGGTTTTCACCGAGAAATTAAGGACATGTTACTCATGGGAGAGTATACCTATCCCGACATTATGACAATATTAAAGGTATTAATGCCTGCTGGTATTTATGAGAAACTCAAGGAAAAAGAGTAGGAGGTAGGAGACCAAAAGATAGAATGGTCAGTGTTAGAAGCAGAAGAAAAGGCCCGAACTGCAGGAGCAGGACTTGGGGATAAAACTAAAGCACTGCCAGGTTTATTAGTACAGGTACTGCCACGTTTATTAACTACGAAAAAGGAAGATTGGGGTACAATTTCAGCCTGTAAACAGAAGCAAGATGAAGACACTAGTGATTACTATGCCCGATTTGAAAAATGTTTTGGTATAAATAGTGGCATAAAAGCAAGTAGCGAATCATACCCACATCTGTTTGTAACAAAATTAGTAGAAAATGCCCTGCCACCTGTAAAGAATAGAGTATTAAAATTCGAGAGTACCTGGCAAGGTAACACTCCATCACAAATGTTACAAATGTTACAGTACCATCACAATAGAATTAGAGAGGAACAAGAACATGAACACAGACGCATGAAAGACACAAAAATGAAAATGCTAGTTTCCCAGACAGTTCCAGCTGAAGGACATAAAAAGGGTATGACACATTCCGATTCAGCAGGACCTGTAAAAGGGACATGCAATTATTGTAAAAAGCCAGGTCATTACGTACACGATTGTCCAGTTTTAAAACATAATATCAGCATAGGTAAAACACAAGAAAGATCACGGCCATTTAGACAAGAGCAGAATGAACAAGGAGCTCCGCAGCATGCCCAGGCCATGCCAGCCGCACAACAGCCAGTACAGTTTGTGCCAGCTGCACCACCGTTGCCTGTTGCTGCCACACAGACAACAACACGACAAATGTATCAGACCGCACAGTATGAATATCCTGAGTATCAGCGTTACGCATGAACTAGCCTAGAGAGGGAAGTTGACTTACCCCTTATTGAGATCCCAGTAGATCAAGAAGGACCTTATGTACATAGTGAATTATTAGGCCAAGATAGAAAATTTCTACTCGATACAGGGGCAAGTCGAACGACCATAAAACGTAGTGAAGTTCCAGGGGCACCCCTCTCAGGCTCACAGAATATTTCCCTTGGTTTTTCAGGAAAACCTATTGTTAATGAAGTGTCACAACCACTGCCACTTACGATAGGACCTCTGACCCGAACTACAGATTTATTGCTTACTAAATCATGTCCAGAAAATCTGTTAGGAATTAAAACCCTGAAAGCTCTAGGAGCCATAATATGTTGTTCTCCGGAAGGTGTAAGGTTGTTTTTACGTGATTTTAAAGGTCACTATGTGTCTAGAGACATGGATCCCCGACTACAGACATTACCTACACATCTATGGGCACAAGGCCCTACTGATGTTGGACGCATGAATATCACACCATATCGAGTCACATTAAAGGCAGGAGTGGTGCTGCGAATGCGACAATACAAGTTACCCCCAGATGCTGTAGTGGCTTTACTACAAATAATTGACGAGCTCATTGCCCAAGGAGTAGTCGTATGTAATTCACCGATAATTCCGATTCTTAAACGAACAGATCCAAAGGCCCCGCCAGTCTATCGATTGGTTATTGATCTGCGCGAGTTAAACAAATGCATTGTGCCACAATTCCCTGTGGTCCCAGATATCTCGTCATTACTGACAGCCATTGATTCCGAAGCAACATTCTTTACTGTAATTGATCTCAAGAATGCCTTTTTCAGCGTCCCAATAGATCCGGAAAGCCAATATTTGTTCGGATTTAGTTTAAATGGACGTAGCTTTAAATTCTCACGCGCACCTCAAGGATTTACAGAAAGCCCCAGCATCTATAGCCAAGCACTGAAACGAGAACTTGACAGTATCCACATGCCAGTCAACACTGCACTGCTTCAATACGTCGATGATCTGCTGATCACCGCGAGAAGCGAACCTGAATGTGAGAAAGCATCACTGACAGTTTTACAATTTCTAGCCGAAAAGGGGCACAAGGTGTCCCCTTCTAAGCTGCAATTCTGTGTCCAGCGAGTTGTTTATCTTGGACACTCGCTGTCCAAGGAGGGAAGACAGCTTACACCCGACCGCATTCAGTTAATAGCTAACATGCCAATGCCCAAGACACAAAAGGAAGTACGGGCTTTCATAGGCCTCACTTCATATTGTAGACAGTGGATCCCTCAGTATGCATTTCTAGCAAAACCACTCATTCAGTTGACAACACAGGAGGCAGCCACATCGACTGTTCTCCCTTGGACTCAGGAACATACACAAGCTTTTGAAAGCCTAAAGAAAGCTTTATGTCAAGCACCTGTTTTAGCAACACCATGTTACAGAAAACAGTTTACACTTTTTGTTACAGAACGCGAAGGTACTGCCTTGTCAGTACTCACACAGGAACAAGCAGGAGCACACAAACCATGTGCTTATTTTTCTAGTACATTAGATCCCGTAGCTCAGGCTTTGCCAGCATGCCTGAAATCAGTAGCAGCGACAGCTTTAGCAATCAGACAAAGCGATGCCATAGTGTTAGGACATCCATTGACAGTTCAAGTACCGCACGCAGTAGAGGTTCTTGTAAATAGAACGCAAACACAACACTTGACTATAGCGCGACTTACAGGGTATGAACTTACATTGTTTCAGCCACATATAGAAATCAGACGCTGTAACACATTGAATCCTGCCACACTTTTGCCAGTAACCGGAACAGACCCACTAGCTCATGACTGTATTGAAGTTATTACTATAACGACAAAACCCAGACAAGACTTAACCGATGTCCCATTGTCAGATCCAGACCTGACGTTGTATGTAGATGGTTCATGTATGAGAACAAGTACAGGAGAGTTAGTGGCCGCTTACGCAGTCACAACAGATACTGAAGTCATTGAAACTAATCGTATAAATACTTTGTCAGCTCAAGCCGCAGAGCTCATCGCTCTGACACAAGCCTGTATTCAAGCCACGAATAAAAAAGTCAACATATACACTGATTCACGTTATGCATTCGGAGTTGTACATGACTTCGGCGTGCTGTGGCGAGAGAGAGGTTATTTAACTTCCCACGGTGCCCACATTCAGCACGGACCCCTCATTCATGCTTTATTAGATGCAATACATCGACCCACTGCAATATCAATTATGAAATGTAAGGCTCATACGAAGGTTACTGATATCATTTCCCAAGGCAATGATCTAGCCGACAGAACAGCTAAACAGACTGCTCAAACTCAAACCCCCGACATGACAAAGACAATAGTCCCGATGCCGACACATTGTATGACAGTTAAAGATCCTACTCTTGACGTAATTGACATACAGACACATGCTACACAAGACGAAATAAAGAAATGGACTGAATTAGGAGGGATCCAAACGGACCAGGGATGGATGATGAAGGAAAAGTCTGTGTGGTTCCTTCCTGATTCAATGGTCCAAGTTATAATTAACACTACACATAGTCCAGCACATCTCGGAGAAAAAGCTATGCTAGACAGCATTCAACACATTTGGTTCAATAAACATTTACGAGCAGCCGCAAAGCAAAAAGTCCGTACCTGTATGATCTGTTGTCAGTTTAACCCAGGAAAAAGCGTTCCCGTAGAACAGGGTGGATTTCATCCTCCTGATCACCCTTTTGAAGTGCTCCAGATGGATTATATCCAGATGGAACGATGTCGAGGATTCAAATATGTTCTCGTAGTCGTCTGCGCTCTGTCCCGTTGGACGGAGGCATACCCGGTTTCAGATTACACTGCCCCGACTACTGCCAAACAGTTGGTTCGAGAATTCTTCCCACGATACGGTTTACCACGTGTTGTCTACTCAGATAACGGCCAGCCGTTCTCATCCGAATTAATGAAACATGTTTCACTTCTGTTAGGATATCAGTGGAAATTCCACTGTGTCCGACACCCCGAGGCAGCAGGTCTCGTAGAAAGACATAACCAGATACTGAAAATCAGATTGTCCAAAATATGCAGAGAGAAAGGTGTCGACTGGGTAGTAGCATTACCAGTTGCACTCTTTTACATGAGAATGGTAGCACACTCTCGAACAGGGCTATCCCCGTATGAGGTGATCTTCGGCAGACCACCAAATATGTGGGGGACGCCTATTCCACGCAAAATAACTGATGTTGACTGTAATATGCTGACAGATTACTTGGCTTCCTTGATGTCTGCACTACAATCTTGTCGTTCACAGGTAGCTGCAGCCTTTCCCGACAACACTGAGGTGAAACCCCATGACGTAGTTCCGGGTGATATTGTATTTGTGAGAAATTTCGACCGAAAGACTCAGCTGGAGCCCAGGTGGAAGACACCCAAGTTGGTTCTGCTAACCACAAGGACAGCCGTGAAGATCGAGGGCCGCAAGGGCTGGATTCATTCAAGTCATATCAAGAAATTTCGTGGACCATCCTCGGATATAGACATTGTGCCCTGCACTCCCTCACAGACTGATTCAAAACTTCCTTTGGTTGAAAAAACTGAAAATGAACTCTATAAAGCTAAATTGAGGCCTAGAACGTCAGACGGTTTGATTGTTTAAGTCCTCTCCTAGGTGAAGCGGTTGAATCTGTCTCTGACATGTATCCTCTAGACCTGAATCATGGACAGTCGCGAAAAATGATGAAACGACAGGCGTATTGTAAATCACTGCGTAGCCATTGCATAGTGACATTAATAATCTTGTTTTTCTTGAGTCTTTTAATAATTACTGCAAGCATATTGTTGCACATATATTACCCTATTTCTAGACATGTTTATAATGTTACTGCTGAACATTCTTTTAGTGACTTACCTCCGCATGAATTGTCTTATAGACTTGCGCTGCGCAATAACACTTTCATTAGTATGTTACATCATTCCCATCAGACTAGTAATGCCACTAATTGTTGGGTGTGTGGTCGGCTCCCCCCCTATCAGAATTATGAAGGAGTCCTGCCATTCTTTCCACACCCATTTACACATAACGGCTCCTGTGGAGCATGGTTTAGTTTAATAAATTCCATAGATTCAGACACTGCTGTTTACCAAGATCAATGGGTATGGGGAAATCTGAACCTAGTTTTACTCAAGGTCTGCTACCCTGACAAGGAGGGTCGCCCCAAAAGAACAGGAACTAATCTAGAAAATGAAGTATATGGATTAGGTAATTTTACACCTAATCCCATGATTTTAAATGTCATATCCGAAGTTGAACTAGTCTTACCCACCATGTCAGTATTCCCAGCAAAAGGGGAATTATGTGTAAGAAAGGTTGGTTCCATACATATGGGCCATAGTAAATGCACTACTATAGTAGAATTCAGTGATAAAGGCAAATCTTCATTTAGAGCTTATCACCACTCCTACTTTATATGTGGTCAGACTGCATATATGCGTCTGCCTCTAGACTGGGATGGTACCTGCTACATTGCATTCCTTTTGCCACCTGTTTTTCTAGCTCCTCCGGATTATTACAGAAATATTCATTTAGTACACAACAGAGAACGGAGAGATCTCCCAATTGTCGATTACACTGAAACAGCATGGGAAAAATACACAGATTTCAATAAAGGCATCTTTCCCTATATAGGTACTGTTACTAATAGTAAACTGATACGTAGATTAACTAGAACCCTTGAAGCAGTAGTGAATGAGACTATTTCCGCCTTAGGCAATTTAACAGAAGAGCAGTCTGCTATGCGGATTGTTGTGCTTCAAAATCGTCTTGTCCTTGACGTCATCCTGGCTGATAGGGGCGGAGCTTGTAGGGTCATCGGATCAAGCTGCTGCGTATTCATACCAGAAAATTCGCCATCTGTATATAAAGCCATCACTCGCCTTCATAAGATTGTAAGCCAGATACACCAGAACCCAGGGACTTGGACTTGGTCCAGTTGGTTTTGGAGTGTGATATCAGCCTGGGGATGGAGAGTTTTATCCTTCCTAGGTATTGGCCTTCTCATACTATTCAGTTGCTGTCTATGTCTACAATGTGGACCAGCGATCTGTGGTCTGTGTGCCACATCATGTATTCCACCACCAAGATTTCATTCGTCACGGAAGAAGAAAGAAGAACAAATGATGTTATATTAACAGATCAATGGATTGATGAAGATTGATATCTCTTAACGGGCAAGTAGGGGACAAGGAGGGAATGTGGAAATATGGATTTTTCTGGTCAGTTATGTCCCCTATCTTGGACCCCAACGGTTCTATGTGCATGTCACAAGTACATGTATGTTCCCTCCAGTTCCAGTTATGAAGACGCAAATACATGTGCGTCCACCGTCAACATGTCCTCTGTCAGATCCGCCATGAATAGGCCGGATATTCCATTCCTAAGTACGAAAGGCCACCGGCTTTATATGGTTCACTTATGCCATTTTACAGTCCAGGCCAGTAGGCCCAGATTCTGTCATCAAACTCTTCTTGCTTTCTGCCTCTGAAAGCTCCAGTTCGAGCCTGCATCTGTGACCATGAACTTTGTCTCATTCTCTGCGCGGCTCACGAAGCCTGACATCAGCCTATTCTCTGCCAAGAACTGTATTTCACCTTCGAATTATCTGCTTCCCCCTCAGCCGATGCATTCCTGCCTAGTAGTTTAAGTAAACATTCTTCCAGTTACCAAGCAAAGGGCCCGGCTTCTCGGTCCTCATGCAAGTAATTCATAGTCCTGTTACCATGGAATATTTCTACCCCCTCGCATTTAGTGTAGACACTTAGACGCTTGTACACGCACACACAGTCAGTATAGAACAGATTCTGTCCGAGAGTCCTTCTTTTATGGATAACATAGTTCTTTAAACATAGGATGTTAGATATGATTTGGGACTAGGTTGACTTGACCCCCCAGACTTCTTGTCTCCACATGTAGAGCTAAATGTCAAGTCCCCTTCACCCCCTAGTTACACGTCAATTACACGTCATGCTGCTGCGCGCGCATCTATGCCAAGTATTATCTTATTGATCCGCCTATAGGTGACATCATAACCAATTATGTTCCTTTTTACGCCTTATTACACCCATTTCTGGTTACGCAGAACAAATCGTCATTTTCCTTATCAATTGTTACGCCTACTGCATTCGCTTCATTGTAATGTATGTACTATAAAAGTTACTTCTTGTCAATAAAGTATGTACTTCACTTCCTGAACCCCCGTGGTGATGGAACTTGGAGCATCCGATTATAATCGATTATTGGAATAAAGCCCATTCCGAACCTCTAATACCACGGATTCTGCCTCTCATTTTACTGAGCTATTTTATTATGTTTCTGTATCAAATTCAGTCCTGGTAAAGGAAAATTATTTACCACAGAAGCCTGCTTGATTCGGCTCTAGCAGCGTGTTGCTTTCCAGATGTTCTGAAAGGGTGATAAGGACATGCTGCTCCAGGACCTTCGCCAGGAATGGTAACTGGGAAATTGGTCTGAAGTTCTTCAGGCATTTTGCGTCTGCCCCCGGTTTTTTTAGCAAGGGAATCAGACGGGCTTCCTTGAAGGCAGATGGCACTTGACCAGTTTGTAGAGAGAGGTTCAAGAGACTCAGCACGTCGTCCTCAATGCCCGGGAGTGAGAGTTTGAAGACTTCAGGTGGGCATGGATCCGCCCTAGAGCCGGACTTGACCCGTCCCGTGAGGGAAACTAAGCTCTCCTTTGTAATCAAGGATAGATTAGAGAGCGGAATTGTAATTGGCGGTATGGCTGGGATATCCACCGGTGGACAGTCAATTTGCGGGGTTGCCGTAATTTCAGTGACCAAATCAATAACTTTGTTGGTGAAGAAATCCTGGAACTTCTGACAGTCCTCCTGACTAAAGTCCGGGGGCTGTTCCTTGTTCTTCCTGAGCTCCATGAGGACTCGGAAGACTTCTTTCTGAGGGTTCGTGGCCGTAGAAATCCTCTCCTCGTAGAACTTGGACTTCCTGGCTATAATCGCTTGCTTGTAATCAGCGAGAGCCCGTAGATAGTTACTACGAGAGTCCGGGCTGTAGTTTTTCCGCCAGGTTCTTTCCAGTTTGCGTAGCCCACGTTTCTGAGCTCTGAGTAGGTCATTATACCACGTGTTCGAGATCTCAATCTTCTCATACTCGCGCGGTGCATGATCGCGAGAAGAAAGTCGTGATCGCGCGACAAATGACGTGATCGTGCGACAAATGACGTTAATGCGGCCGCGAACTGTCGCGAGACAGCGCAAAATGGCTACCAAAATACAACATCTCGTGGAGAACGCGACCGGGTCGGGAAAACTTGTTGGCGAACGCGGGGATTCAGGTAAGGCGATCGCTCGAACGCGAGAATGTATTTTTTTACAGCGCGAGCAAGAAACAAATTATCGCTAAGCTGCGGAATGCGGAAATTTTGACATTTTCGCGCTTTCCGCGGAACGCGAAAATGCCAAAATATCGCAATTTCCGCGAACGGAACGGAATTTTGGCCCAGGCCTAATATAATGTCAATTGTGGCGAAGTTGTTAGACAAATACGTGCATGGCTCCAATGTAAGGGTTAGGGTGAAAGAAACGCGTCCATTGCTAAAAATATAAATGTGGAGCAGTGCGTACTCACATTCTTACACACAGTGAGAGAAAAACCTGTCATGACACTATGACTCTAAAACAACGTGTAATGGAGCGTACATAGTCACAGAGCTTAGGGCATGGGTACTCACAAACTTTCTCTCGGGGGCCAAATTTACAGTGTGGTTTGTGGCCGAGGGCCGCACCGGTGGGGGCGGGGGCAATGGGGGAGGGGGCGGGGCTAGAGCAAAAAAAACTGTGACCATGAGGTTGAACACAGGCCCCTGCAGCGGACGCCTTCGTCCACTAAGCCACCAGACCCGGCATTCACACACCTCTGTCTGTCTATCTATCTATCTATCTATCTATCTATCTATCTATCTATCTATCTATCTATCTATCTATCTATCTATCTATCTATCTATCTATCTATCTATCTATCTATCTATCTATCTATCTATCTATCTATCTATCTATCTATCTATCTATCTATCTATCTATCTATCTATCTTTCTCGCTTTGTCTCCCTCCCTCTATCACTCTCTCTCTCGCTATCACTCTCCCTCTCTCTGTCTCCCTCTCTCTCTATCTATCTCTCTCTCTCTCTCTCTCTCTCCCTCTGTCTCCCTCACTCTGTCTCCCTTTCTCTCTCCCTCCCTCCCTCTCTCTCTCTGTCTCCCTCCGTCTGTCTCTGTCTCCCTCTGTCTCACTCACTCTGTGTCTCCCTCCCTCTCTCTGTCTCCCTCCCTCTCTCTGTCTCAGTCCATCCCTCCCTCTGTATGTCTCCCTCCCTCTTGTCTCCCTCCCTCTGTCTCACTCACTCTGTTTGTCTCCCTCTCTCTCTGTCTCCCTCCCTCTCTCTGTCTCCCTCCCTGTCCCTCTCTCTCCTTCCCTCTCCCTCTCTCCGTCTCCCTCCCTCTCTCGCCCTCTTCCTCTCTCCATCTCCCTCCCTCTCTCTCTCTCTCTCTCTCTCCCTCTCCCTTTCTCTCTGTCTCCCTCCCTCTCTCTCCGTCTCCCTCCCTGTCTCCCTCACTCTGTGTCTCCCTCACTCTGTGTCTCCCTCTCTCACCGTCTCCCTCCCTCTGTCTCCCTCCCTCTCTCTCTGTCTCCCTCCCTCTCTGTCTCCCTCTCTCTGTCTCCCTCCCTCTCTCTCTGTCTCTCTCTCTCTGTCTCCCTCTGTCTCACTCACTCTGTTTGTCTTCCTCTCTCTGTGTCTCCCTCCCTCCCTCTCCCTCTGTCTCCCTCCCTCCCTCTCCCTCTTTCTCCCTCCTTGTTGTTTGCCATAGACTCATGTGCTCCACACCTAAAGCAAATTCACTGAAAATATATGAAATCCTTAACTTGACCCTTTTCTTGTTTCCTGTACTTTATTATGTGTACCATACCATTATGCTTGGATCTATGAATACTGTCCTTTTTACTACCTCCACACCAGCCTGACTATGTTCACATGACTTGCCAATAGTTACCACTTCCATGCAAGAGGGATCATCTTTTTTCCGAAATCTTTCCTTCACCTTCTCTATACCCCACCCCAGCATAAGCTGGCCTCTTAAAAGTTCATCATTATTCATACCAAAATTACACATAGAAGCAAGCTTTATCAGCGCCGTCATATATTCTTGTACTCTTTCTCCACTTCTTTGCAGTCGTTTACCAAAATGATACGTTTTCAACATGGCTGAATTTTTTCCAAGAAAATGTGGACCTCGTTTTTTAAACAAACGTCATACTCATTCAACCCGGGAGCCTCCTCAGATGGAGATGCAGGGGCGCTAAGAAGAGGTGAAATACAACAAAGCCTTATTAACAAGTGAATGGTTTTTAAAAGAATCGCCCGGAGCAATAAAAAAACCGAGGTATGTTGCCTGCAAGGTCCGCGGGCCGCCAAGGAAGGCTTGCCGGGCGGCTGGCGGCCCGCGGGCCGTACTACGAGTACCCGTGGCTTAGGGGAATCCTACCACGTTATAGGACGATGTTGTGGTACTCACCTGCTCCCTCGGCAGAAAATTCTATCATGACTCCGCTTCCATCTTGTAAACGCTGATAGTTCCTGGCGCCAAAACTAGCTGTTTTTAAAAGATAACTGCGCATGCGTGGAACTGTGTATGACCTATGCGTGAGGTCAAAGAGTAACATCTATCGAAGTAGGATTAGGTAAGTTGAGATCGAGACCCTCACTAAACATGGCTTTAAAAGAACGTAACATTGTGTACAAGATGCAGATTATTTATCGCATTAAAGAGTAAAGCAACCAAAAATTAAGCCAAATAAGTAGCATACTAAAGATATGTAACGGATGACGATTTTCTGATTTAAAGCCAAACGCAAAATCTATACTGTCCGAAATGTCCCCATGTAAACAGATATAGTTGCCATCTTGAAATGGTTAGACCTGCCCCAACTGTAAGACTAGAGGAACATACCTAAGTGCATTAAACCATTAATACTTTTGAAACAGTTAATAAATAAACAAATAATTTAAATAACAAATAATTTACAATAACAAAATTAGTGTGCTGGTCATAAGATGGACCTATTTACCGTGTGATAAACTGGTCCATTCCATTATTTCTGAGAGCCATATAAGCCAAATGATATACAATAACAATTATTTACAATAACGGAAATGATGTACAAAGCATTTAGAGGAACTATGAGTGTGAGATAAACTGGTCCGTTCTATTATTTCTGGAAGCCCAATGGAAAAAGAGGCAGTCAGGTGTAAGGATACTTAAGGTGGCAAAACAGAAAGTCTGTAAATTTCATACATCTAGCGGTTCGTAATATTCCAAACAATTTCTTCATTCAGTCCGTTATTGACACTATCAAATGAGAAAATCCAAAAGGTTTCCCTTCGTTTAAGAACAGTGTCAATGAACTGACCTGGTTTAGATTTAATCTTCTCCAAGATACACCAGCAAAGATCTTGATCTTCATGGTGTTTCTCCAGGCAATGCGCAACCATGAGAGCAGAAACATTTTTGGTACGAATTGCTGATTTGGGCTCACTATACCTAGTGCGAAATTCTCAACTAGTTTCCCCTATATATGCCAGTTCACATGGACACAGGATGATATAAATGATGTTATAACTCCTTCAATTACTAAGATCTCTTAGTTTCATCGTTTTTCCTTTGTATGTGAGGGTGTCTGTAATCATGGCAGTGAGAGTGGTCTGTTGGTGTATTGTACGGGTTTCTTGCCTGGTGTGTACTAGCATATCTCGTAAGTGCTTATTTCTCCTCTATGCTACCAGGGGAGGTGGAAGTTCTTCTCCTTCCTGTGCATTGAGAATTTTCCAATTCTTGGTGATATTTTTAATTTTGTAATTTAATTGAGAATGATTGATAACACATACTGTCTGATTTTTTGAGGCACGAGTATGACCGTGTAGAAGGGCCTCTTGATTGTAGTATTTGGCTCTCTTGAACGCAGTTTTAACCAGACAGTTTGGGTAACCACGAGTCAATAAACTTTTTTTTAAAGCATCACCATGAAAATTGAAACCTTGCATTGAGGTACAGTTACGTTTTACCCGAAGAAATTCTCCGTAGGGTATGGAGTCCTTCTGGCATGTAGGGTGAAAACTCTGATGTAGTAAGATGGTATTTTAAGCCGTAGGTTTTCTAAAGAAACTCACTGTAAGGCCTTCCTCCGAGCCCCGAATCACTATGTCAAGGAATTCAACTTCTACGGTACTCAGGTGTGAAGTAAATTTTAAATTGTTGTCGCTGGCATTAAGCCACTTAATAAATTCTTCAAGTACATTACTGTACCCCTTCCAAACAAAGAATATGTCGTCAATGAAACGCTTCCAATGACTGACATTTTCAAAGAAGGGAGCTGCCTCATTAATGATATTTTTCCGTTCCATTTCGCCCATATAGATGTTCGCAATACTAGGAGCACATGATGTTCCCATGCTGGTGCCTTTAATGTGCTGATATGCGAGACCATTAAACTAAAAAAAATGTTCGTTAAAACTATTTGTACCTGGGGTTCTACTGAGAAGTGATGCTACTGCCTGTAACGCTTGACATTGAGGGATGTTAGTGTACAGCGCCTTAGTGTCAAGCGTCACCAAAATGTCCTCATTGGGATCAAACTGAGTTCCTTCGATCTTCTCTATGCTGTCCCCTGTGTCACGAATATAGGAGTCATAATTCCTTGTGAGGGGACATAGAAAAGTGTCAATATATTTGGAAAGTGGCTCTGTACTTGGTCCAATCGTAGAGATGATGGGGCGTAGAGGGGGATCTGTAACATATTTTTGAGTCTTAGGGACTCCATATAGTGCTGGTATAGTGCAGCAACGTTTGTTGAGAAACAAATATTCTTGCTGACAAATGGAGCCCTGATTAAATGCCCTTTTGGTCACATCTTGAATAGTATTGTTTTTTTTTTTTGTAACAACCTTTATTGACATTTCAACAAAAGACAAGTATGGGCCTACAACCCCCGGGGCCGGCCGCTAAGCAATCAGAGTAACAGAAGCAAATTTTAATCACAGGCAGCACCTCGGGGAGCAGATTCTCCATGCTAGCAGACTCTTGGCCCCTGAACAGCCCAAATAGGGATCAGGATACAAAAGGTTTTCATTTTATAATAAGGGATAGAAGGATCAGGTGCCAAACAATTTCCCAGCAGCAAAAAATGGCAGGCAGAATAGTAAACGCCAACAATAAACAGCAATCTATCCAGGCAATGGCGCTAAAACAGGAGGTTCAGGATGTGGAAGAATATCACGGCCATTTGCGCCTGCAGTCCCCTGCCCTAAGACCCAGAAATCACCACGGAAATTGAGGCACACATAAAAAGCAGCGATTGGCAGCAAAGGAGACCTACCGTGCTGACCCCAGAAAAGAAGACAAAGAAGAATAAGAGAAGAAAAAGGAGGCCATAGAAACAAAGTAAAAAACTAAAGAATCCCCTCCCCCAACCCCTCACCCTGCACCTCTGCAGATGAGTATGGCCCCCCCCCCCAGCAGTGTGCCTGTCGCCCCGGAACCAGACCCGAAATATAGAAGAAACAGAGAAAATGGAGTAAGAAAGGAAACCCCACCAGACGGGGGAGTAAAGAGAGTATTAATAAACTGGAGGAGGGCCTTCAAAACATGCCCCCGGCTTCTCCCTCCCGCACAATATGTTCCTCCCCAAAGCAAACAGTAAACAAACACAAAATCGACCATGTCAAAGAAAAAATGGGGAGCATTATGTACCAATTACACTATTAGTTATGTCGTGAGAGCACGCAACCCCTGTGCCCGCCCGCCTGTTAGATGACAACCTCTGAAGGATCAGCCTTATCCTTGGCCACTCTTTGCGAATCCACCCATGCATACCCATCGACCCAGTGCCATGTCCACTGTTACAAGGAAGAGGAGCATCCAAAAAAGACCAGGAAGCGACACACACATGTAGAGTGGACGTCTCTGAACACCAACACAGTCAACATTATGGAGGACCATCTTTCCCAGTACTGCCCAAGGATCTGTACTGCACACAAGGTCCAGGAAGGCGGAATCAGCCAGAGCCGGCGACTGTTGCCGGAATATTGCCTGGGTCGCCGGAGGCCGCGCGTGGGACAAAGCCACCACCCCCCGCTCAAATCCAAAACCTCCGGAACAGACCGGACCCACAGCCAGCCGATCACACGTTGGCACATTGTCCGAAGTTTTCAGCTTTCCCCTATTCACAGGGGCGGCCACGACACTGTCCTCCTGTGTGAATTGTGACAAGTCCCTGTGTGCCTGGGGACAGGCAGATCGCAACTGTTCCGACGCTGAAGCAACACTATCAAGCCTCCTCCCCAATACCGAGGCGCCGTGAACCAGGGTGGAATGAAGGGCACCGAGAGCTTCGAGAAGGTCACCGTACCCCAGCCCAGCCCCCGGCGCCCGCTCCGCTACGCTCCTCTTAGGCACACACTCCCAATCTTGCTGCGACCCAGTGTAGAGGATGATAGACTCCATCCCAGCAAGATGGCCGCCCGGTAGGTTCATCCCAGATTGGGACCGGGACTCAGGCACAGGCGCATCAAGTTCCATGTCACTGGAAACAGGGTTCCGGGGGCAGACAAAAATATATATCCAGTGTGTGGCCACAGGTAACAGTCATCCCCACCACGGACCAGCGCCCGCGAAAATCCGGGAGCAGCCCGCGGTAATCGGGACGCGTTACGGGCAGCGTCCGGGCAGCTCACCGGCGAAGGCTCAGGCAATTACCGGAGAATCCTGGAATTGCCTCCCCGGGCATGCACTTGTTCCGCTACGCTCAGTGGTAGGAAGGACCCCAGCGAAATTCAGGCCAATATTCGCACCGCTCCGGTACTCCGACTCCACTCAGTCACCAATGGCCGCTGTTGTTGAACTGCCGCCCGGCCATGTTGTCCACCTGAGGTCCCGGTTCCAGGGTTGCACAGGCCGCAAACTTCAAATGGACATATCTCCGGCGGTACCGCCACCAGAAACTTCAGAATCACACGATCGGTTGCCGCTCTCAGCCACCAACACGGGCATATAGCGCAGGCTAAGGATCTCATGCAGGATATCTGTGCGGGATGTGGAGGTTCACGGAGCCGGGAGCCTACGCTGCCGTCCCGATCGCCATCTTGGCTCCTCCTTGAATAGTATTGTTGAGTTTACCTGGCTCTCCAGTGTGAGACTTTCTGTAGTACTCTTTGACTGCCAGCATGGCAAGGATTTTCTCATTATATTTGCTCTGATCCATAATCACGATCCCTCCTTTATCACAAGGTTTAATGATGATGTTCCTATTATCTCTGATGTTGTTGAGTGCTTGATAATCTACTGATGATAAATTGTGTTGTTTGTAAGGAGGAGCTTTAGTGATACGTGGTATCTCTTTAAGTACAGTTTTTTCAAATATGTCTACCTCAGGACCCACCATGTCAAGGGTGGGTGTGAAGGTAGATGGAGGTTTACATGAAGAGATATTTTCTTCTCCATCCTCCAGCGATCTGTGCATGAAAAATTTGCGAAGTCTAACCTTTCTAAAAAAGGAGAAAATATCTTCATGTAATTTAAACAGGTTGGGACCAGTACTCGGAACAAAAGATAATCCTCTCCCTAATAATCTCATCTCGTCTTGTGTGAGATGGTCTGACGAGAGATTGAAGATAGGTAATGTGTCATCTGTGTTGGTGTTACATGGAGCTGACATGCCTATGTCATCCAATATTGTTGGTTGCGTGCTTCTGCTGGCATAATTTGAAACTGAGAAATCTATTGACATTGATCCCTTTACAGCCGCAGCACCTCTCGCAGGCAGAGGCCCTGCATTGAAGGTTCCCCCAGGGCCAAAAAAACACAACTACTGGCATATAGCGCTTCGAGGTAGTCAACGCCAATAGCTCAGGGAAGCTTCAATGCAAACGATTCTTGCAAAAAAGATTGTAAATAACAATGCCTCTTCAGGGGTGGTGAGTGCTATATACATACAACTCATTTATGAGCACATACGTGTACAACATGCAAAACTTTCAAGTATGTTTCTGATCAGACATTTCTGGTATCCTTGTAAAGGAATACCTTTTCACCCTAATTAAAACAAGCAATATTGCAACCACAGTGCTTTTCAGTGCTTATTGTATTTATTGAGATTAATATTCATCTGGAGTTTTTGTATAGTACTGCATGTCGCCCTTTGGTTACTTCAGGCCGCTAGGCTAGGAACAAAATATGGGAAGTTAGGGTTATAGGTTTTGTAGTGTCAATGTAAACAATGACTTAACTGAGAGCTTTCAAAAACTTTCCTATTTCTCATTTTCATTGCATGCTCAAAACACTCGTAAAATGATAACACGCAGCTACCTTTAAAGACCAGAAAAAAGAAAATAAGCAAAAGGGCTAACACAGTTGTGTGCGCCAAAAGCCTATGAAATAAGGCATGCATTTGTGGCAAGCGAGGCTTTCCAGCTGCAGTTATCAATATGAAAACTATGCCCTGTGATTATTCGGTCAGGCTCCTATTTGCATGGTCCAGTGAAACGCCGCAGATACATTTGCAACATTATGCAGTTTGTCTTCAGCACCCAATGGTGCAAACTTGTAAATGCGTGTTTATGTTGGAGCAGCACTTCCATATCAAAGATGCGACAGGGAAATAAAGCTACTTTGTAAAGATGAAACTACAGTTTATGAAACGAGTTTTGACATATGTCATTCAAAAGAAATTTGTTTCACGATGGAAAGGACGCAGTACCACAAGCTGTTACTAGGTGTTCCTAGAATTTCTTTTCTAGGTGTCCTAGGGACACCTAGTAACAGCCTGTGGTACTTCGCCCTTTCCTTCGTGAAAGGAATTGCTTTGCTTATTATGCTACTGCTGGCATATTTTGAAACAGAGAAATCTATTGATATTGATCCCTTTACAGCCGCAGCACCTCTTGCGAGCATAGGCCCTGCGTGGAAGGTTCCTCTTGCACCAAAAAACACAACTAGTGGATTCATGCAGCATAAAGCACTTCAAGTGAGGTCACACTAATACCTTAGAGAAGCTTCAATGCAAACGAATCTCGCAAAAAAATATTGTAAATAATGCCTCGTCAGGGGTGGTGAGCGCTATATAAATTCAACTCATGCATGAGCACAAATGTGTACAACATGCAAAACGTCCAAGTTTGTATCTGATCAGACGTCTCTGGTATCCTTGTAAACGAGAACGTTCTTACCAACACTTCTAACAGTGAACACCTCTATTACAAAATGCAAACATTCAAAAGTCTATTTTTCATTAATTAAAATAAGCAATATTGCAAGCACAATGCTTCTCAGTACTGTGCACATTTAAGCATCAACGCCTCCCCCCCTTCCTCAGTCGTCTTTCACAAGAAGCTTATGTTCCCCTCTTGTTGTGTAAAGAGAGATACCAGTACACCTGCCGTAAGTAAACACACCACACTTTGTGAAGAAATGGCATGTGATATTACTACATGCTATGGATAGCACAGGAAATTAAGGCAGGTGTTAATTTCCCATTTTATTTGTAGCTGCTTTGCAAGCATTCAAGACTAGGTGAAAGGAAACCACTGATATGTACGTTTTATCAAACACTTGCACTGCTCCCAAAATAATCAATGGACTGTGTTGAAAAATTCTGCAGTGACCTCTTATGCCTGACGCTACCCATGTGAAGTAGAGGCACTTTGCATAAATTATAAAATAAATTTGCTAGCGTTATATTTGTTTATTTATTGAAATTAATAATCATCTGAAGTTTTTGTATAGCGCTGCATGTTGCCCTTCAGATACTTTAGGCCGGTAGGCTAGGAACATATAGGTTTTGTAGTGTCAATGTAAACAATGACTTAATTGAGAGCTTTCAAAAACTTTCCAATTTCTCCTTTTCATAGCACCCTCAAAACACACGTAAAATGATAACAACACGCAGCTAACTCTAAAAACAAAAAAAAAGAAAATAAACAAGAGGGCTAACACAGTTGTGTGCGCCAGAAGCCTGTGAAATAAGGTGTGCATTTATGGCAAACGGGGCTTTCCAGCTGCAGTTATCAATATGAAAACTATGCGCTGTGATTAATCGGTCTGGTTCGTGGTTTAAAAAAAAAAAGATGAAACTGCAGTTCATGAAACGTATTTCATTCAAAAGACTTTCATTTCACGAAGGAAAGGGCGCAGTACCACAGGCTGTTACTAGGTGTCCCTGGAACACCTATAAAAGAAATTGCTTTCATGAAGGAAAGGGCGCAGTACCACCAGCACCAGCTGTTATTAGGTGTCCCTAGAATTTATTTTCTAGGTGTTCCATGGACACCTAGTAACATCATGTGGTACTGTGCCCTTTCCTTTGTGAAAGGAATTTCTTTTCTTATTATGCTACTGCTGCCATAATTTGAAATGAGAAAAAAATTGCATCTGCAGCTCCAAGAGCTCACATTTTGAGTATTGTGAGACCTATTGCATTGCAAAAGTTTATTTTCTGAGCAGCCTATTGTGTGGCTTCAGCTGTTAAGCGTTAATTGAGGCAGGAAGCGAAGAACAAACCTTGAATTTTCAGAATCTTAGTTAAAAGGTTAGACCAAGTAAAAGGAAACAAGCAACGACGACTGAAGAATCAATTAAAAAACAGTAAGTTCTCCCAAATAGGAAATGAAGAAAGCACGCGCACGTACACCATACTTTACCGGTGCTTCTCAGCTGAAAGGAAGGCTGAACGGGAGTGACGTATCCGCTGCCAGTACGAAACAGGAGCCTTGCAAAGAAGAATTACGCTTTTACGAGCCAACGGTAAGCAGGAACACAGGAGACAAAGCAAAATCTTCAGCAACCACCCGCGGAATCCGCGCCCTCACAAGTTCAAACCACCGCCGAAAACCGGAGAAACTCGAAAAATAAGGGAAATTTCCCCCCAAAACTCTAAAAATCCAACTGCTGGGAACAAGAAACAGAAATCGCAAAAAACACAAGCGAAAAGCACAAAAAGTAGGAAAAGAAATAACCTCAGACTTATGAAAGCAAAGCCCCATAGAATAAAGTTTTCCATAGACTATGGGCAGGTACAGGTGCACAGACAGAAGTTCCAAATACACCTGTAGATTCCTTAAGTAACACAGACAATGACATCAATAAGGGATTATCTCCCCAATCCCACAGTCAGGCGCCTTAAAACAATTGAATCCTCTGGCAACTAATTTTAGAACTAAAGGTTTTCGGCAGAAAATAAGCTATCTTGACCAGGATGCCCCTTCTTTCGAATCTAATGCAATGAGAACAGGAAACACTCAAATTAAAGACATCTATCTAACCTTAGAGTTATCCGATCTCTTCCCAGCAGAAAATGACCCTTTAAATTGGAAAAAGCTACTTAATCTCATCCATACCCTTCCCCTCTTGAAAAATGCTCTCATCCTTTAAAACTGATCACCTTCCCGGATAAGGCTGATGTATTTACAGTCCGAGTCGACTTCAGTCTGGTGTTATTCCAGCAATTATTTTAAATGAGCGTGAAGTCCAAGTATGGATTTGACTTGATTGGAATCCGGCAAAAGTCTTCACAGGCTTAATCGAAGTCTCCATTAACCCCTAAGGAAACCTTTGCATACTTTCTTCTCTTCTGATCAAAATAAGCCTGTACAAAGTCCATCGGATAGGCAAATAGACAAGCTAACAATATGTATAACAGATGGAGAACTATTAAGACAGAATCATAATCTCTATGAAACTATCAATTCAAAAAAGGATAAATCTTCGTCCTGGCTTGCGGATAACCTAAATGCAAATAAGCAGGGACAAGACACAAAACTACCTTTTTAGGGAAGGCTCCATCTCCTCCATCATATTTTTCTCTTGGAATATTGCAAGCCTGGATCCCCAAAAACTATCCAGTCTCCTTAAAAGCTCACCAACAATAGTCTGCCTCCAGGTAACCTGGCTACTTGGATATTTTAGTCAAAAGGCCTATTTTTTCTTTTGAAATTTCAGCAAAAAATGTGAAAAGAGGCCACTAAAAGGGGGATTTAGTGATTCTGCTGAACAAAATATAAACTGGAACTTTGAAAGAATTGACATGGGAAGCAACAACTTGCAATGCATAAGGATACATACAGGCAAAAAAGTTCTCGAATTAAGGAAACCATATTTCTCTTTAACGTCTATATTCCTCCCGGACCGTAATTCAATTCAATGCTTCTAAAAATATTTGACCAGATAGATTCAATATTAGAGTCGTGTGGTAGATATCAAATCCTCAACACAAGAGACTTCAATGCAACAATCTCCAACCACGTTATAAACATTTGTAGAATTATAGATGAAGAACTCACCTGGGCTACTCCATCCCCAATTTTTCCTGATGCAATAAAAACAGACAGAAGTGGAAAGATGCTACTTGAACTAGCAATCAGAACTAGAGTAGGGATCTCAAATGGTAGGCTCGACGGTGATATACTGGCAAGCTACACAAGAAAAGGAGTCCATGGAAGTTCCATATTAGACTACATAATATGCAGCCCATCGTTATATTAAAAATGCAATTACTTACACTCCCAATTCTCACCTGCTAGCGACCATGCTATACTCCACCTGAATCTCAGTTTAAATTTCTCAATGACTTCCTCATGGTCACTGTCTCACATGAATGGTGAGTCGGTCTTAGACCCCAAGCAGGGCCGTATTATCTAGAATACGGCTACCATAAACATAATAAATGAAATAATATCCTCTCATCGGTTTCGGTCGTTAGATCATGCTCTCGGCCCTATTAAGTATTTTGAGCAATCTTTGACTGGCATCACCAATAAACTCCATAAGAAGGCTCCCTCATACAGTACCTCTCATAAGTCCAAGAAGATCCCAGGAGGGGAGATCATCTCAGAAAGGCAAAATCAAATAATCAAGCGCCAATTTATCACTTTTTCAAGTTCAAGAAAAGCAGAACTAGCTAGCTTGAAGAAAAAAATGCAAGACTTGTTAAGGAAAAAAACAAAGTAGCGTCTGACAAACATAGGATAGATTTACATATGGCCGCCACCAAGAGGAACTCCAAGCAATTCTGGCACTTGATTGAAGGAATGAGCAATTTTAATTTCTTAAAAGCAACGCCGATATCAGAGACCCAGTGGGAAAACTACCTTTTGGACCTTTATAAGCCAAACATAGAGCATATGGGCAGTAGGGATGCTTCACCCAACCTGAGTCTTTTATGTGGGATCAAACAACATTTATGTCCCCTCTCAGGAAAACAAATTGAGTTTTTTATTATGAAGGCATGAACCTCCGCAGCTATGGGTTCAGACATTACACTAATAAAAGTGCTGCAAAGTGACCCAGCGAAGTGGAGTGCGTTCTTGGTGCCCCTCTTTCAACATTGCTATGCTACTGCTCAAATTCCTTATTCATGGACTAGGAGTAACATTATTCCAATATTAAACAAGCATGTTCAATGCAATTGGTCTCGCATTTGTACGAGTTAGAGCTATTGCATTGTACTTAACAATGTGTTTTACTTATGTGTTTTGGTTTGGAGGGTAGTGGATGTATATGGTGTGGAGTAGAATTATGTGGGTTGTATTGGAATTGTTAGTTGTGGAACTGTGTGGGGTGGAATTACGTGGTATGGTGACTGGATGGGGTGAAAGCACTCAGTACCACATAGGTGGACCAGGTGCTATTGAGGAAACCCTCAGTGAGGAGGACGACCAGCTAGCCAGGTTGACCAAAAGATTGGATCTAGAGACCAGACTCTTGGCTTTAAAGAAAGAGTGAGCAGGGATGGGACTAGCACCCATCAATGGTGGCAGCAATTTACTTAATAAGGACAAAGAGCAATCTTATGATCCTCAAATCCCCAAAGGGATTGTCCCTAAATATGAAGAGAGTGATGATATCACAACATGGTTCACAGCCTTTGGGAGGGCCTGTGAAATGACAAAAGTGAAGAAGTCACACTGGGTTAGGGGCACTCCTTTGGGAACTGTTCTCTGGTAACTGCTGGGACAGACTCCTGACCCTTTTAGGGGCAGATGCCGGGTCTTATGACCTTATGAAGAGAACTCTGATTGAGGGCTTTAGGCTCACTACTGAGGAATACAGAGTTAGATTCAGGGGGTTCACAAAACCCAAAAACAATCCTGGATTGACTTAGTTGACTACTCCATTAAGACACTAGATGGTTGGTTAACTGGACACAATGTGCATGATTTGAATGGACTTTACAATCTGTTTATGAAAGAACATATATTAAGTAATTGCACTAATGAAAAGTTGCATTAGCATTTGGTAGACCTAGGTCTAATTTCTCCCCAAGAATTGGGAAAGAAGGCAGACCATTGGGCCAAGACAAGGGTAACAAAAACAACCACTGGGGGTGACCAAAAGAAAGGGGTTACAAAACCTCCCCACGGTAAATGTGGTGAGAATAATAAGTACAGGGGAAAGAACTTTGATCCTGCAAAAGCCTGATGTAACAACTGTAAGAAGTTGGAACACCTAACTGTAGATTATACTTGTCCCAATAAGAGGCCCCCTAGTCCTACTACAGCTACTCCTGGTGTAACCAGTCTCCAGATGGAATCAGCAGTGTTCCAAGAGCAAATCGGGTTGCACACTGAAGCAGTTCTAGTCCCAGAAGGGGAAGTTGAGTTTGCCACATTAGCTGTTTGGCCACCCAACTTCAAGAAATACTTACAATACTCCTGTATCAATGGGACTAGAATAGAAGCCCTGATACAGGTGCCAGTGTCACTATGGTGAGAGATACACTGGTTTCCCCCGAGCAATAATTGATTGGGAGATCTTACCCAGTCACCAATGCTGGCAGTTTTACCTCTAACCATGCAATGGCTATGGTGGCATTAGACTGGGGGTGGGGGATACTGACCTGAAACAGGTAGTGGTCTCTCCAAAGCTTACAGCTGCATGTATGCTTGGTAACGACCTGGAAACCTCAGCATGGGCTGAGGTAGAATTGAAAACCCATGCAGCAATGCTGGACATCCCTGAGATGGTGTTTGTAAAAACAAGAGCACAGAGCAGAAAACAGGGTGAAAAGGAAGGGTTGGAGCCTGAAAGTATGGTCCAACCTTCTGAAAGAAAAGGCAGGAAGACTGGGAGACCATCTTCTGTACTTCTGTACAGCAAGAGGATCAGGACCCCTCAGGGAGAGGACTTGGACACCCCAGAGGGAACTGAGCCCATGTAGCTTGACCCTTACCAGGTTGAACTCTTAGGCCCAGAGCTGTGCCTTTGACAGTAGGACTGCCTAACTCTTGAAAGCCTGAGGCAGCAAGCAGTTACCTTGGAAAAAGGAGATGTCAGTGGAACCCACAGAGTTTAGTGGAAGGAGGGACTACCCCCAACCCTAGAGCCACTAGGAGAGTGGTGGTACCTCAGAAATACAGGGAGTTACTACTAACTTCCCCCTAGCTGGACATCTGGGCCAAACCAAAACCTGGGAAAGGCTAATTAGTCACTTTTACTGGCCACAGATGTCTCAGAAAGTAAATGAGTTTGTCAGCTCCTGTGTCACCTGCCAAGCCAGTGGCAAAACAGGTGGACACCCAAAGGACCCTTGATTCCACTACCAGTGATTGGGGATCCCTCTGAAAGGGTAGGTGTGGATATACCCGGTCCACTTGAACCTCCCACAGCATTAGGAAACACGTTTATACTAGTGGTAGTGGATCATGCTACTAGCTATCCTGAGGCAATTCCCCCTAGGACTTTTTACAACTCCTGCAGTAGCCACGGCCCTCATTGGTGTCTTCACCAGTGTAGGGTTTCTCAAGGAGGTGATTTCAGACAGGGGTTCCAACTTTATCTCTGCTTACCTAAAACACATGTGGAAAGAGTGTGGAGTGCAGTACAAGTTTACTACACCCTATCACCCACAAACCAATGGTCGTGTTGAGAGGTTTAACAAGACATTGAAAGGCATGATTATGGGACTCCCTGAAAAACTCATAAGGAGATGGGATGTCCTCGTACCATGCTTGCGTTTCTCCAACAGAGAGGTTCCTCAGAAGGGAGTAGGGTTTTCCCCCTTTAAACTTCTGTTTGGCCATCCTGCCAGGGGACCACTCTGTCTTGTAAAAGAGGGTTGGGAGACGCCTCTCCAAGAACCCAAACAAGACACTGTGGTCTATGTACTAGTCCTGAGGGCCAGAATAGCTGAGTACATGGAGAAGGCATCTGAGAATTTTGAGGTCAGCCAGGAGATTCAGAAGCACTGGTATGACCAAAAAGCTGCACTGGTAGAATTTCAACCAGGGCAAAAGGTATGCGTTTTGAGGCCAGTGGCACCAAGGGCTCTCCAGGACAGATGGAGTGGCCCTTACCCCATCTTCGAAAAGTAAAATGGGGTAACCTAGGTGACCTGGGCACAAGCAGGACACCGAAAAAGGTGATCCATGTGAACCACCTTAAGCTTTTCAATGACAGAACTGACATCACCATGCTGGTGTCTGATGAGGATCAAGAGACAGAGAGTGAACCTCTCCATGACCTCCTCTCCTACAGCGCCAAAGATGGTTCAGTGCATTGAGTTGTCTTTTCAGACACCCTCACTGCCCAACAGCAGACTGATTGCAAGCAAGTCTTGCAACAGTATACTAAGCTCTTTTCCTTGACCCCATGTCAGACAAACAGGTTTACCTATGATGCGGACACTGGTGATAGTGCACCTGTCAAGAACAAACAGTCTGATCAAGTCAAGGAAAGCATCAGAGCTGGAGTCAGCAGATGAGTTGATAGATAAATTGGGTGAGCCACATTTCTAAGTGCCTTCGACTTAACTGCAGGGTACTGGCAGATTGGCATGGCACAAGGAGCAAAAGAAAAGACATCATTCTCCACACCTGATGGGCATTATCAGTTCACTGTTATGCCTTTTGGTTTAAAGCATGCCCCTGTCAACTTCCTAAGGTTAGTGAATCAAGTTCTTATTGGATTGGAGTCCTTTAGTACAGCTTATCTAGATGATATTGCTGTCTTTAGTTCCACCTGGCAAGATCACCTGGTCCACCTTGGTAAAGTTTTAAAAGCCCTGCAAACTGCAGGTCTAACTGTCAAGGCATCCAAATGCCAGATAGGGCAGGGAACTGTGGTATACTTGGGCCACCTTGTTGGTGAAGGCCAAGTGCAACCCTTACAGCCCAAGAACCAGGCCATCCTGGACTGGGAAGCTCCAAAACCCCAGACACAAGTCAGGGCATTCCTTGACTTGACTGGATACTATAGGAGGTTCGTGAAGGAATATGGTCCAATGTGACTCCGCTCACAGAAGTTACCTCCAAGAAGATGCCCAAAAAGGTAACCTGGACAGATAGCTATCAAAAGACGTTTGACACCCTGAAAGAGGCAATGGGCGTAGCACCAATTCTCAAAGCTCCTGACTATACCAAGCAGATCATTTTGCAGACTGATGCCTCTGAGCTAGGGATAGGAGCGGTTCTATCCCAGACCAATGATGAAGGACAAGACCTACCTGTTGCTTTTATTAGCAGAAGGCTTCTCCCCAGGGAGCAGCATTGGAGTGCCATTGAGAGGCCCAACCGATAGTGTCTACTCAACCCCCAGCATCCCAACTTACCTCTCCAATTGGTGGTCGCACCCAGAACACCTTTGTCCCCGAGCCTGCAGTGTGTTTGTAAACCGGAGACTCCCCATTGAAAGTAACAGGGCATTTGCTGTGGTTTGGTCCCCAAAGAAGCTGAGACCATACTTGTTTCGTACTCACTTCCTAGTTCAAACTGATCACAGACCTCTCAAGTGGCTAATGCAGATGAAAGGTGAAAATCCTAAACTGTTGAAGTGGTCCATCTCCCTACAGGGAATGGAAATTGTAGAGGAACACAGACCTGCGACTGCCCATGCTAATGCAGATGGACTCTCCCGGTTCTTCCACTTAGAAAATGAAGACTGTCTAGGGAGAGGTTAGTCTCATCCTCTTTTTTTTGGCTGCTTGTTTTGGTGCAGAACAAATTGAAGATTCGACATGGCACACATCCCTGTGTGCCATGCCCACAACCCACTGCCCTGGCATAGATCAGCCATCCCCTTAAGCTGGGTGCACTATACTAGGGGTGAGGGTACAGATGAATGAGCCCTGTACCCCTACAGTGTCTAAGCCAATTCTTAGGCATTGTAAGTGCAGTAATGCCATTAAAAGTATACAGTGCTGGGATTTAATGAAAAATGTACACTGAGGGCATCTTAGAGATGTCCCCCGAAAAACGACCTATCACTAGTGTCCAGGCTGAGTGGCTGTTCGCCAGCTGCCACCACCAGACATGTTTCTGGACCCCTCGGTCAAGAGCCTGCTGCTCTTGAGGGTCTGAAACAATGCACATCCTGGGATGAGGTGCCAAGCCTCCTCCCCCAAGATTGGCAGGGTCAACGAAGGGGAAGCTTCAGAGGCTTGCCGCCTTTGTGAGCTTCCCAAGGCCTGTTGCTGCTTTTAGGAACTGGCCCCGGGTGGGAGAATCGGGGGTAAAACAAGTGAGGAAGAGAGGTGGGCCCATCTTTGCCAACCCCACTCCTCAGGTGGGGGAGGCGAGGTGAAGCACAACTCTCAGTCCCCACCATCTAGGGGATGTACCAACCCCAAGGAAGGGACTCATTAGTCCCAACCTTTACTGACCTGTAACACCCCTAAATCTAGCATTTAGGTGCATCATGGAACCTTGCCTCCTCAGAAAAGAAACCACAAGAAGAAAAGAAGGAGAAGGACCGAGCAGCCGTACCGAAGCTAAGAAGATGAGGACACCCACTGACTTGGCCCCAGCCCCACCAGCCTGTCCCCACCTCGAACCTGCAGAAGCGAAACTCCGATGTGTCCTGCAGCCAGCAACCCCAAAAGCCCCAAGGTCCTGCCCTGCCTTTCAAAGAAAAGACTTTGTCTTCTGTGAACACTGGATTTGTTCACCAACAGACTCCAGCTCTGGCGAAAATCTGTGAGTCTGAACCACTCGGCACCCGACTTCCGTGGCCCGTGTTCGAGTGTCCCAACACCACCAGGAGGTCTCCCCAGCGATCTTGACCCGAGATCCAGTGATCCCTGACCTGCCTCAAGCCTCCAGCTGATGCCTGCAGCCTCAATCCGGAATGTCCGCCCAACCGCGACCGGTAGCTGGTAAGAAGATCTACCCTAAAAGACACCCCTGCACCCGGCGCCCCACGGCCTTGGGTTGCCCATCCAATGGTGTCTACTCAACCCGCAGCATCCCAACTTACCTCTCCAATTGGTGGTCGCACCCAGAACACCTTCGTCCCTGAGCCTGCAGTGTGTTTGTAAACCGGAGACTCCCCATTGAAAGTAACAGGGCACCCGACGACATACCAGCACCCTGTACCCGGCTGCCCTAGTGCCGCTGAGGGTGCACCTTAGGTGCTATCTTGAACCCCAATTTGCCTTGAGCTTAAGTCAAGGAGCTTTGCTTCCACACCCGTGTGGCCTGCTCATTGGCAGCCACCAACCGGAGGCCCCGGATCCCCAATTGGATAACATTGGGCCACAGCACTCTTCACCCGGCTGCCCTAGAGTCGCTGAGGGTGTACCAAGAGTGCATCCTTGACCCTGGGGGACCCCTGAGTCTAACCCCAGAAATCCAACTCCCACAACAAAGTACTTACCTCTGAACCCATAACACTATTTTCTCCCATAGGGTAACATTGACTGTTTTTCTATGAAAAGTTTCTAACTGTGGAGTTGGAAAGTCAATAAAAGTCTTTAAAACTGTAACCAAATAGCAAAAACCCTTTTACTTACCTGCTTACAGGAAATGTCCCAGTGCAGTATCCATGTATACTACACTGTGTGAGAAAAGTAATCTGTAAAGTAATCTACTTGGTATTCTATTGAAAAGCCAATACAAAATAAATGTACAATATTTCAAAGCATTGCATTACTAGTAATTCTACTGTTGTCAAAACCAAATTATATATGCAACTGCAATTCAAACTATATTATTACTGCAAAGTTTAAATCACTTACCTGTGCCAGGCTTGCTTGGTTCTAGGAAATAAAATAACTAAATGAATATTTTTTATACAAACAAAATTGATCTGAGTTCAGTGACACTCATTTTCTGATTGAGTGTGTACAACAAATGCTTAACACTACCCTCTGATAAAGCCTTACTGCTCGCCCACACTACCACAAATAGAGAGTAAGGTGCTATCTACTTTTACCTCTGCCTACCTTTGGGGTTCCACTGGACACACTATACCTCACATTGGTATAGTATATACAGAGCCAGCTTCCTACATGTGCTGATTGGCTGCAGGACACAAGCTTACTTAATTAGTTTCCTCATTTTCTTGCAGCGTAAGGAGAAGCTTGCTCTATGGAGAGACCAAGCGTTAGTTTTATTTATGCCCCTGCGAAAAGTACAATCTAGACGTTACCAGGCAGTGCACTTCCAAGGCAGGTAGAAGGAACACGGGGGAATGCGGAAGGTTCTGCACCCTCCACACGATGACAGACTTTGCATGTTTGTCTCAAGCCTTCAAAGGGCTGACTTGAAAGTGACCAGGCAAGACCCGGATCTGTGACACAGGAAGCTGTTGCTGCAGCATGTCTTGGGCGTGGTCTAACTGAACGGATGACGATGAGACAGCCAAGTTAGAATACTTTTAATTCCAAAACAAAACGCACAGAAGAAAATCCTCAGCACACGAATGTCATGTCACAATAATTATCAAAGTGCAGAATGTGAGCACAAATTCAATACAGTAAATTAATTCTTGTTCTTTTCCTTTTATTCCTTAGATCTTCAGACAACCGACACGGATTTTTTTTTGTGCATTTTGTATTGGAATTAAAAGTATTCTACTTCCACCTCGAGAACAACAACGATGCCAACTCTGCCACCCTGATCGACAACCTCGCAAAGCTCGGCCTCAGACAGCTCGTCACCGCCCCCACCCACGCCGCCGGCCACACGCTGGACCCCATCTTCTCCACAGGCACCCACGTCGCCTTCAACCACACCACCGAACTCCACTGGACCGACCACCGCTGCATCCACTTCACCTTCAAGAAGCCAACCACGCACCACCGCACCCAATAACTCCCACGTCGATGCTGGGGCAAAGCCACCGAAGACCAACTGACCTCCACCCTCGCCCAGAACCCACCTGAGGCCACCACCGACCCAGACACAGCAGCCCGCAACCTCAGACAGTGGATTGAAGACTGCGTCAACACCCTCGCACCACTCAGGGAACCCCCCATCAACCATGCCAGCAAGAAACCACCTGGTTCACCGACGAAACACAGACCTCCAAACTCGCCTGCCGGAAACTGGAGAAGTAATGGATCCACGATCGCACATCTGACAGTCACGCAGCCCACAAGGACGCCACTCGTAGACACTACCACCTCATCAGAATGGCCAAAAGATCCTTCAAAAACAGACTGGACTACAACGCACACGACAGCAAAGAGCTCTTCAGCATCGTGAAGGAACTCTCCAACCCCAACGCCAACGCCAATGACGTCCCGCCTTCACAAGAACTGTGCAACGCTCTGGCAACCTTCTTCCACCAGAAGATAGCAGACATCCACAACAGCTTCAACATCCCGATCGACCCGACCTCACCAGACTCCTCCCCCGCGAACACCACCTGGATCAACCACTAGACCTCCTGGACCAACGTCAACGACGACGAAACACGCAAGGTCATGAACTCCATCCACTCTGGATCACCGTCAGACCCTTGCCCTCACCACGTGTTCAACAAAGCCGACGCAACCATCGCACCCCAATTACGGAAGGTCATCAACGCCTCCTTCGAAACAGCCACATTCCCGGACAGCTGAAAGCATGGCGAAATCCGACGCCCTCCTCAAGAAGCCCAAGGCGGACCCCAAGGACCTCAAGAACTTCCGACCCATCTCCCTGCTCCCGTTCCTGACGAAGGTCATCGAGAAAATCATCAACGCACAACTAACCCACCACCTCGAAGACAACAACATCCTGGACCCGTCCCAGTCCGGGTTCAGACGAAACCAAAGCACTGAAACAGCCCTCATCGCCGCCACAGATGACATCAGGCGACAACTCGACAACGGCGAAACCTCAGCCCTCAACCTCCTGGACCTGTCGGCCGCCTTCGAAACAGTCTGCCATCGCACCCTAAAAACACGCCTCCAAGAAGCCGGGATCGATGAGAAAGCCCTCAGCTGGACAACATCCTGCCTCTCCGGCAGAACCCAGAGAGTTCGACTCCCACCCTTCCTATCCGAAGCCACCGACATCATCTGCGGCGTTCTCCAGGGATCATCACTTAGCCCGACGCTGTTCAACATCTACATGGCCCCCCTCGCACAAGTAGCCTGTCAGCACAACCTCAACATCATCTCCTACGCCGACGACACCCAGCTCATCCTCTTCCTCACCAAGGACCTGCACACCACCAAAACGAACCTCCACGAGGGAATGAAGGCCGTCGCTGACTGGATGCCGAGCAGCCGTCTGAAGCTGAACTCGGACAAGACGGAGGTCCTCATCCTCAGATCCAACCCCTCGGCCTGGGATGACTCATGGTGGCCAACATCGCTGGGAACAGCACCCACACCTACCGACCACGCACGCAACCTCGGATTTGTCCTCGACTCCTCCCTCCATGTCGAAGCAGATCAACGCCGTCTCCTCCTCCTGCTACAACACCCTCCACATGCTCCGCAGGATCTACAAGTGGATCCCGTCCGAAACTAGGAGAACTGTTACACAAGCCCTCGTCAGCAGCAGGCTGGACTACGGCAACACACTCTACGCAGGAATCCCAGCCAAACACCTACATCGACTACAACGCATCCAAAACACCTCCACGTCTGATCCTCAACGTACCCCGACACAGCCACATCACCCCCCACCTGAAAGACCTGCACTGGCTCCCCGTGGACAAGAGGATCACCTTCAAACTCCTCACCCACGCACACAAAGCACTCCACAACACCGGACCAGCCTACCTAAACGAGAGACTCAACTTCTACACCCCCACCCGCCTGCTCCGCTCAGCAAACCTCGACCTCGCTGCTGTCCCTCGCATCCAACGAAAAGACCACAGGCGGCAGATCATTCTCCTACCTCGCCACCAAGACCTGGAACACCCTCCCCACCCACCTACGGCAGACCCAGGACCTGCTCACCTTCAGAAGACATCTCAAGACCTGGCTCTTCGAGCAGTAGCGGTTCCCCCCTCCCTTCAGCGCATTGAGACCTGCACGGGTAAGTAGTGCGCTTTAAAAATTCCTTGATTGATTGATTGAATGATGTGCTGAGGATTTTCTTTTGTATGTTTAGTTGGCCTAGGTCAGAGTTTTGGGGAGATCGGTGGTTCTCCTCACCCTACAGCACCGAGACCAAGAAAGGCATCTTATATCAATATTTGTGTTAATCTCCTGAGTGGCGCCCTTTTCCTAAAAACAATACCACTGTCCAGTAGTGTCTGCCAAAAAAAACGCATTAGTCCACGAATAAAATATTTTTCTTCCACTACGATGAAGTAAGTAGCTAGGCAAGGTTAGCAAAGCTGTGTCTAAGGGGTAAAAAAAAGATATTGAACGTAAATAGGTAGTCAGGAGGATCTACCAGGGGAGCGAGTGGGAGCACTACCTTCGCAGCAGCTCCGATCGGAATACAACAGATAGTCTTTTCTGCTACGGAAGTAGTGTAACAAATGCATGAGGATTGTTAAAGAGGTAGTCTGTCCATTAACACCATCTGTGACAAAATAATAAACTGAGTGACCAAAAAACACAGGCAACAGCAAACAAGGGCAGGAAAGGAATATAAAAATAGTCCCTCAAAACACAGCTTAAGCAGCTAGGGGTAAAGTTACAGTAGTTAGGCAGTGCTGTGTGGGAAGAAACAAATGATAAAAAGGAGGGATAAGAGGAATGACTGACCACTAGCAACAGAGGATTTTTAAAGGACACTGAAACAAACAAATGAGATGCAGTGTGTAGATTTTACCTCCAAAAGAAGATACAACAGGTCTTAAAAAGCTCAACCTAAAAAGGGCACTCGACTTAACCCTGGGAACTATAGACAAATTGCACACTTGGATGCTTCAGGGAAAATATTTGCAGCAAGCATCCTCGAGCATTTAAGAGACTGGGCTTTCTCCAAAGGTATAATCCCAAAGTTTCAAGCAGGCTTTCGACCCAAACACTCTGTGATTGATAACATAGGTATTTCAAACTCTATAATTGATAAGTATGTACTATCTAAATCGCAAATAGTATAAAGTCTTTTTGTTAATTTCTCTGCAGCTTTTGATAGTCGACAGACCATCCCTCTGGAGAAAACTAAAGAAAATAGGGATACCGGATTCACTATTGAGGTTGATTGTAGGTCTTCACAACTCAACATGGTGTAAAGTTCAGATCGGAGTTGACAAAGGCCTGACCTGCAAGAAATCCATTCATAATGGCCTAAAGCAGGGCTGCCTTCTTGCTTCCTCCTGTTCTTGCTTTACATGAGCGATCTTCCAGAGAATTTTTTAAATGTAAATAATTTTCCTCCAACATTAGCCTCCAAACAAATATACGCATCAATGTACGCCGATGACGTAGTAATTTTCGACCTTACCCCGTTGGGCTTACTCAGAAATATAGACATACTTTTTAAATATACAGAAACAAATTTCCTAAAGGTGAATATTTCCAAAACAAAGGTAGTTCCATTTGGGGTAGGAAACACCACACCCATTATAAATGGCAACTAGATGGCACTAAAATCGAGGTGGTAAAAGCCCATACTTATCTCGAGCGAGGCTTTTTTCAAACCTTAGAAGTTCATTCTCACCCTCACCAGATGAACCATAAAGCAGAAGCACACATAAACACCATACGGAAATTCTACAATTATTCCGACAAGAGGCATTTTCAAGCACTTTTTGAAATATATAGGGCCATAAGTGCACCAACTATAACCTATGCACCAGAGTACATTCCTTTAGTCAGATGGAATGTTTTGAAAATAAGCGAAGATGAATTCTTACGTAATTAATGTTATTAAGTCAAGCCGTCCCAGTACAGATCTTTTGCTTAGAATTTGCCATCGTAAGTGTCTTTTCAATAGCCTTAGCCAATATAATCAGATGGGCTTTCAAACTTTTGCATGAAGAAGAAGGCTCTTTAAGGGCCTTACTGAGATATGAAAGCTTTGGGAAAAACATGATACATTTCAAGCAAATCTCAAGACCGCTTTACAATATTTTCAGTGTACTGAAGCCATTCTTGGTCTCCAGCACACCTGAAGCACTTTCTGAAAAATGCGACTTCCCGATTCAGTTTCAACCTTGACAAGGCATACTGCCTGCAACCATGTCATTATAAGTCTATCACTTCTATCACTTCTACTACTGAGTTTAAGTCCCCTCAAAAATACACAAGTTTTACCTTGAAACATAGTATTAGGAGATGTATTACCATGTTATGCTTAGGTCTACTTCCTTTACAGGCCACTGGAATAACCTTGATGATAGTGGGGTATGTGATAAACGTAATCACAGTACCCAGGACCTAACACATATCTTATGGTTATGTTCAAACAAGGAGTTAGTAGAGCTCGAAACCGTTTTATAAAACCCATAATCAATCAGTCACTCAATCAATCAATCAGGGTTTTATAAAACGCGCTACTCACCCGTGAGGGTCTCAAGGCGCTGGAGGGAGGGTGCAGCTCTGATTCAATCGAAGTGCCAGGTCTTGAGGTTCTTCCTGAAGGTGTGCAGGGTAGGGGAGCATCTGATGTTGACAGGGAGCTCGTTCCAGGCCTTGGCTGTGATGTAGGAGAAGGCTCTTCCGCCTGCTCCATTTCTGCATATGCAAGGGGTTTCTGCCAGGGCGAGGTCGGCGGAGCGGAGGTCCCTTTTGGGTACGTGGAAGGAGACTCTCTTGTTGAGGAATTTGGGTCCGATGTTGTGGAGGGATTTTGTAAAACGCGTCGACCTGAAAATTGAAGACACCTGTATGAATTTAAAGCATTTTTTAAATAAGTGGAAAGTACTGTAAAAAAGTTGAGGTTGGAGTTATATACCTCTCAGTACTCCTTAGAAGGGTGATCCTCTCATAAAAGGAATGCTTGTTCTAAAAACAATTGGGGAGCATCCTTATTGACTAATAGGGCAATGAGGAAGAGAAGATACATGTTTGTTTAAGTGTAAATATTGTATATATTTTATGTTACGTAAGTGTTTGTATGTAAGAATAGATGAATGCACATGCACACACATATTGAAAGTTGTAAAATAAATACAAAAAAAGTTTACTTTAAAAAAATTAGCTCCTAAGACTTTTTGTTTGAATTTTTTTTTACTTTGATTTGAATAAGATATAGATTTTTTCGAGAGAATAAAACTCATAGGAAGGGATAATTGAAATATCTCTTCATCTTACGGTAGATTTTGGATATTTGTCCCCAGGCATTACTTGTATATAATTCTGTTTACTTACCCAGATGCTGGAGGGTTATTTGGGGTGCCCCCTGTTTAGAGCAGGTGGAGGGATTTTTAGGCGGGGGTGAGTAATTTGAATGTTACTCTCCTCTCGGTGGGGAGCCAGTGTAGGTCTCGTAGGTGTTGGGTCATGTGTTTGTGCTGTGGGGTTCTGAGGACGAGTCTAGCCGTGGTGTTCTGGATGGTTTAGAGCTTGCGTTGGAGAGTTCTGTTGATTCCCGTGTAGAGGGCATTGCTGTATCCAGTCTGCTTGTTATTAGAGCATGGGTGATGGTCTTTCTGCATTCAGGGGGGATCCATTTGAAAGTCTTGCGGAGGATGCGGAGGCAGTTGAAGCTGGTTCAGGCGACGGAGTTGATCTGGAGGGTCATGGTGAGGGAGATGAGTCAAGGATGATGCTGAGGTTCCGTGCGTGTTCTGATGGGGTGATTGGGCTCCTGAGGGCGGAGGGCCACCAGTTGTTGTCCCAAGCGTTGGTGGAGGGTCCGACGACGAGGACCTCTTTCTTCTCCTAGTTGAGCTTCAGGCAGGTGTTGTTCATCCAGGCTGCGGCGTCTTTCATTCCTTTCTAGAAGCAGAGCCTGGTGTCTTCGGGGTCAGGGGTCTTGCTGGCGCTCCCCCGCCATTAAGTAGGGGAGAGGGAAGGGATGTGCATCTGGGAGGTGGGAACGGGGACGGTCAGGGTTGAGGTCACGGGGCAGAGGCGGCGGCGGGGATGGCAGGAATGGCAACTAAAACAGAGAAAAAAATTAAACAAAAGGGGATGGACACACTGAACAGAAGAAGAACGAAATGACAACAACAATGGGCACAATGCAGAAAACGAAATGACAACAAGTGGGGGCAATGCAAAAGGCAGAAAAACGCAATAACAGAAAGCTTTTATATAGCTTTTAGATATAACCTTTCCTCCTCCATTGATTTGATCGCCTTTTATAAATGTCCACCAAATTAATTTGTTTGATATAAATTGTACAGATTTTTAAAATGTGTTCTATTTTTGTTTTAAATGTGATATTTAAACTAATTATTAGAATATTTAATGGAAGATTTGTATGTATACAAGTGAATTATGTATAATTGTTGATCTCGTAAGAGATCTATATCAATAAAATTAAATTGAAATTGAAATTGGTGCAGTGTCAAAAAGCAATGGGTGTTGTGGTGAAACACCCACAGCAACACCCATTACATACCCCTTTCATGCACATACCTGTGTGAAAGGATACGATATTTACAAAGTGGTGTTAAGCCATGCAAAGTGGCTTTTCACTGCTTTGTAAATATGGAACAGGGCATGGCGACACCGTAGTGTTTATAAAAGTGACCCTCCAGCGGCGCAATGCCCTTGTGAAAATGCCCCTTAGTGTGTGGAAAAAAGTATCAGCAGCTTGAGTGGGAGATTATCAAAGTAGTGTAATAGATGCAGGAGTAGAACCATAATTGAGAGAGCTATTCTGGCATGACAGAATGCTACACAATTCAATATATTTATTAAGAATTTGGATCTCTGATGAGGTCTACTTAAAGTATATACACAATTATTGCATAATAGGCATATTAAAATATCAACACAGATCATTATCGTAGTAGATAAGATAGAATACAATGGCAACACATATGATAAGTTTACCTTAAAATCACTTCATTATAAAAAGCAGTTGTAAGGATAAGTTACTTACCTGTAATCCTAGTTCTCTTCCAGGGGTATACTCATTAAAGTCATAAGCACAGAATAGTCCCGTCCACGTGCGGGGACCCCGGAGCAATAGCCAATAATATGCATATATCTACATATATATATATATATCTACATATATATATATATATCTACATATATATATATATATAGACAAGGCCAGCATCGAGTTTTTAGACGTCAGAGTCTACATCCTAAACAATCAAATTGAAACGACCCTATTCAGGAAACCCACCGCTGGTAATGTCACACTCCATGCTAAAAGTGCCCATCCTAAACATCTCATCGCCAGTATTCCTTACGGTGAAATCTTAAGACTCAAAAGAATTTGCAGTCAAGAATCTGATTTTATCACCTGTTTGAGGAATACCATTATTAGATTAAAGGCGAGGGGCTATTCTAATACTATTCTTGATAATGCCATGACAAAAGCCAATGCTCGGCCTAGATTGAGTTTATTCAAGTCCACTCAGTGTTCAGCCCCATTAACTGAGATGGTTACACAGAATCTACCAGAGAATGAATCAGGACCCAGATTGATTACCACCTTTAGTAGAGAGGAAAGGAAAATAAGATCCATTGTTAAAAGGCGTTGGCCTATCATTCTGACCGATGCTGTACTCCGTACTAGAGTACCGGCTACTCCCATGGTCACCTTCAGGAGAGCCAAAAGCATGGGAACTTGTCTTGATAAAAGCAGCCCTGAAATCAGACAGAAAGCTATGTGGTTAAAATCTGCCCCTGGTTTCCGTAAATGCTCTTCTTGTAGAGCTTGTAAGTTTGGCATTAATAAAACTCACTACCTTACCCCTTTTAGCACTAAAGAAGTAGCTATCACAGGGAGCTTCTCCTGTAGAACTGACTTTGCTGTGTATATCCTGACATGCACCTGCGGCCTTAATTACATTGGTAGTACGAAGCTGCAGGTGCATGTTAGGATTTTACAACATCTGAGAGCCATCTTACACAATGATCCTGCGTATCCGGTGGCACGCCATTTCAATTCAACTCATAACAATGATGTCAACTGCCTTAAATATTATGTAATAGCAGCTATTCCCAAACCCCGAAGGGGCGGCAATAGGGAACTTTTACTAAGGCAGTTGGAAACTCGTAAGATCTTAGAGTTTGACAGCAAGTGGCCGAATGGCCTCAATAATACTGAGGACATGCATAACTTTGTTTAACGATGTCTTGATTTGATGACTTAACCTTTGAGAGATTACATATGTATATACACTTATATAAATCTCAGTAATCTCCTTGTTTCATTCCACCCCTTTCATAATGAGCCTCGTTTGTGTACATATCTTTGTACATACACATATATATATTTTGATATTTATTTTTATTTCTTGCTTTGTGCTTTGTGTATTATACATCTTCTTGGGTGGTTATCTCTTGCACTACGTACTTTAGCTATCTGGTCACAGCGCAGATTTTTCCCTATACCTCTTCTGTCATATATATAATATACATTATTCTATGACTTATCAGCACTCTCCAGTAAGATGATGGAATCTTAGAAATGAAATTTATATGATTTTAACAATAACTATCAGGACTGTATTTTTTATTGTTATTAATATTTATTCATTCCTATTTTAATCTTACTGTTTTGTTATATTTGCACATATTCCCTAATATTTTGCACATTCGCACGGTTTTGCACAATTATTGAAAATGCTGCTATGTACCTTTTTGCATTGGTACAGATTTTGAGTGTCCTTATATGATGATATTATACGGTATATGTTTTTAATGGCATTGTTTTACTTTTTTTGTCGGTTGGGTGTTTTTTAAGGATTTATCCTGTTATACCAACACTCACATACTTAAACAAGTTCAGTCACGTATATAAGCTTTATGCTGGCTGCCTATGACAATGTTTATCATTACATTTCCGTAGTTCAGATTGCATGAAATACCAACTACACGTATTTTACATTTGTATAACGTTTTCTATAATCATCGTGCAATTTGATTCCACTGTTTCTCAGTGTATCACACGAAGTCTGTTTTCCTGGTCTAGTAGCACGTGATCAGGAAGTGGGTGTACACTTTGCAGCGCATAAAAAATCATTCAGTGCAACTTGTCTCCGCATGTGAACAAGGGCTTTCGAGCCCGAAACGCGTCATGGTTTACTGAGAAATGGTTGTAATGGTCGAATAAATACTCTTGCCTGAAGATTCCTGTGGTCCGTCTCTCCTTCTTCGCCGCCCGTTCGGAGGTTGTGGGAGTTCCAACATTTCATATATATATATATATATATATATATATATATATATATATATATATACCCATATATATAGATAATATGCATATATATATGTACATATGCAGCCATAACATATGTTCCTAGGCTAAAAAAACTGCCACAATTGCATTGTAAATCTTTTACATTTGAGAAAATAAAGACATATAATTCATGATCTACTTATGATACATTTAAAGAAAACTGCTTTGAGTTTTCTTTAAAACACACAACCTTTATTTTCAAAGGTAAAGAGGCAAGATCATAGAGGCAGATTAGCCTAGAAAGGCTGCATATAGAAACAATTGGAAAACTGGCGCCGTGCCTATAAGACCTCCAGGAACCCCCCAGGCTCCCATCATGCACCACAGGTCACAGTTAGGTCAGTTCTTCTGGACGGCGTATAACAGTTTAATCACAGTATGGGTAACAGATACATATATACGGCCATGGTATTCGTTCGGGGAGGAGGGAGGGTTGCTTATGACTTTGATGAGTATACCCCTGGAAGAGAACTAGGATTACAGGTAAGTAACTTGTCCTTCTCTTCCAGGGGATACTCATCAATAGTCATAAGCACTGAATAGAGTAGCAAGCCCATCCCCGTACCCTGCGGACGAATGCCAGCATATCGAAACCATTTTACCCAAAACATATATTACCCAAACAAATTTCTCAAGGATGCTTGACCAAATTGAGCATCTGCTTGAGTGTCAGAATCAAGGCAGTATTGGCGTGCGAAAGTATGGACCGAAAGCCATGTGGCTGCTTTACAAATTTCTTGAATAGGTACATTCCTAAGCATTGCTATCGTAGCAGCTTTGCCTCTTGTAGAATGCGCCCTCGGCTTGCCCGGGAGCTGCTTTGTGCCAGTTGATAAGATAACGTAATACATGACACTATCCATCCAGAAATGGACCTTTTAGAGGCAGGGAAACCAGTGTTCAATGGACCATAATTCACAAACAGTTAGTCAGACTTTCGTACACTTTTTGTTTTGTCAAGATAGAATTTTAACACTCTTTTTAAATCTAGAGAGTGCAGAGATCTCTCTGCAGGACTGACAGGGTTTGCAAAGAAAGTAGGAAGAGTAACCGACTGGTTGATGTGAAACTTCGAGACCACCTTAGGAAGGAACCTCGGGTGAGTACGTAACACCACTTTGTTCACATGAAAAATGAGATAAGGCTCTGTAGAGCATAAGGCCTGTATCACGAAAGATGCTGAAGCGAAGCTTTGTGAATGGGTTCGAATGGAGGACCCATTTGCTTAGAGAGGACCACATTAAGCTCCCAGGGAGGAGATAGAGACCTAATGGGTGGGTAGACCTTTTTTAGACCCTCCAGGAAATCTTTAACAACTGGCATTTGAAAGAAGGAAGCCTGAGTGGGAGACTTTCTATATGCTGTTATCGCTGCCAGGTGAACCTTTATGGAGGAGTACTGCAAACCTGCTTTGGCCAAATATAGTAAGTATGGTATCAGTACCTGTTCCTGACCTCGAATAGGATCATGACTCTCAGCAGTACACCACATGTAAAAACGCTTCCACTTAAAAGCATAAGACCTCCTCGTAGAAGGTCTCCTAGCCTCCTTCAAGATATGCATGCAGTCTTGAGAGAGACCTAAATGTCCAAATTGGATTAACTCAGGAGCCATGCTGCTAACCTCAGGGATGGCAGGTTGGGATGGAACACCTTGCCGCCTGCCCTGGTCAGCAGATTCCGGATGACATGGCAACCTCCTGTGTGGTACTTTGTACAGATGAAGAAGGTCCGGGTACCACCACTGGCGAGGCCACTCTGGAGCCATCAGGATCATCTCTGTCTTGGAATAGTACAGTTTCCTGCTCACCATGGGAATGAGGGAAATTGGTGGAAAGGCGTAGAGTAATGTCTCTGACCAGTCTATCAACAGAGCATTCCCCTTGGATCCTGGTTGCGGGTATCTGGAGGCGAAGATGCAGCATTTTGCGTTTACTGCGTCTGCGAAGAGATCTATGTCTGGTGTTCCCCAGCTGTGGAAGATGTCTTGAGCCACTTCTTGTTTTAGCACCCAGTCGTGTGCTTCTGTGAAATGCCTGCTTAGACGTTGAGGACGCCTGGAAAGTGAATTGCGGAGATCTTCATATCTCGTGCTAGAAGCCACTTCCAAATCGCCTGTGCTTCCAGAGACAGAGGTCTGGACCTGGTGCCCCCCTGCTTGTTCAGGTACTACATCGTTGTTGTATTGTCCGTGTGAACAAGCAGAGCAGTCGATTTGATGGAAGGAAAAAACACTTTGAGAGCCAGATGGACCGCTCTGAGCTCCAGACATTTTTATGTGGTATAGTTGTTCTCTTTTTGACCACATTCCTTGGATCTGTAGTGACCCCATATGAGCGCCCCATCCCTGAAGGGACGCATCGGACACCAGAGTCTGCTTGGGCAGTTCCTCTTGAAAGGGGACTCCTATGATGAGATGAGTCCGTTGCATCCACCATCTGATGGAGAGCCGGACAGACAGAGGCAGAGTTAATGTGTCCTCCCAGCGATTGGAGATTTGGGACCACTGATCCTCTAGAGTCTGCTGTAGAGGTCTCATGTGAAGTCAGGCATTTGTAACTAGGAAAATGCACGAGGCCATCAAACCCAGCAGAGATTAAACCTGTCTGGCCGTGGGCTGAGGTATCTTCAGGAGGGTCTGACACTTGTGGAGAATGGATGATAGTCTCTCCTCCGAAGGATACACTCTTGCGTTTACTGTGTCCAAAGTTGCGCCCAAGTAATGCATCCTCTGTGTTGGATTGAGGATGGATTTTTTTAAATTGATGTGGAGATCCAGCTGATGTAGTTGTTGCGTGCAGTACGCGAGGGGCTGCTGTAGAAGACTTGGAGATGCACTCTTGAGAAGCCAGTCGTCTAGGTAAGGGCAGACGAAAATGTGTTTCTTCCTCAAGAAAGCAGCTACTACTGCCAATCACTTTGAGAATGTGCGAGGAGCCGACTTCAGACCGAAGGGCAGAACAGTGAACTGGAAGTGGTCTGACTAGATGCGAAACCTTGGAAACTTTCGATGCTTTGGAGAGATTGGGATGTGGAAATAGGCATCTTGAAGATCTATGGAGCACATCAAGTCCCCTTGATGAAGATGCAGGATTATTTTATGTAATGCCAGAATTCTGAACCTCTCTCTCAGAATGAACTTGTTGAGAAGCCTGAGATCTAGTATAGGCCTGAACTCCTTGTTTGGACCTTTCTTTGGGACCAGAAAGTATCGGGAGTAGATCCTCTGTCAACGGTGATGCCATGGGACCTCCTTGATGGCCTCCTTTAGGAGTAGAGCGGACACCTCTTCTCTCAGAAGATTTATGCGATGGATGACAGTCTTTTGAGGAGGAATAGAAGGTGGAGGGGACTTGAACCTGATGGAATACCCATTCCTCACAATATTGAGCACCCACTTGTCTAGTGTGACTTTGGTCCACTCTTCCAGGTAGAAACGGACACTACCCCTCACCGGAGTGGGTAACGGAGTTAGGGAAAGCAAGCACTCACTGCTTCTTTTGTTGCTTGGCAGCAGGTGTGGACTCCCTGGAGTTCCCTCCTCGTCCTCTACCAGGATGATGCTGGTAGGACTGTGATCTTTCTTGATGATGCTGGGAGGACCACTGAGGGGTTTGAACCCTCTGTTGGTATTGGCGCCGATCGTAAGGGTGATAGCGTCGCCTGAAGTCCTTCCTCTTCTCAAGCCCAACCGCCTTCACTGTATGCAGTTCGGTCTTCATCCTGGACATTTGTCATCAGCATGAGAGCCGAAGAGCGATGTGCCATTGGAGGGGAGATTGAGATTACGATGTTGCGCCTCTGGCTTTAAACCGGTTAATCTCAGCCAGACAGAGCGACGGGCACAAATCCCATGTGCATAACCATGGGCAGCTAAATCAGAGGCATCAGCTGCTGCACTGATGACCTGATTGACCACCTTCATGAAGGATTTCCAGGGAATCTTGCTTGTCTTCTTTAGGAAGCTTCTCAGAGAAGCGTGAAAGAGAGTCCCACAAAGAGTGGTCATACCGACCCAGTAAGGCGGAGGCGCTGACTACCTTCATATAAGATGCTGAGGTGGTGCACATTCTCTTGTCAACCGAATCCATGGCCTTACTGTCTCTATCCAGGGGTACCGCAGATGATGCTGCCCCCTCTGGTTCTTCCATGCCACTGAAACAATAACAGAGTCCGGTGGAGGGTCAGCCCTCAGAAAAAAGGGGTCCTTCTCAGGAGCCTTGTACTGTTTAGTGATCCGAGATGGGGCCGCCCCCACCGATGCTGGACTAAGAAACTTTAGGCTCTAGCAGGCCAGGCACTAGGGAAAGCAATGGTCTAGAGGAAGACCTTTGGTGAATTGTCTCAAAGATGACTGCAGTTTTGGTTGTGGAAACAGGCATTTCAATCTTAAGCTTCACAGCCCCTTGACATAGAACCTCGTTGAAGGTCAGAACATCATCAATGGGCGATATTCTACTCAGAGGAGAGGAAGAAAGAGTAGGAGAGTAATCCACCTTGGAATCTGAAGACCACAAGGAAGATCTATGGCTTCGCCTTCTGAAGATCGGTGGCAAGATCTGGATGCCCGACTCCTAGGAGAACGTGATGAGCGCCCTCTCAAGATGTTGACCTTTGTGGAGTGGCATGTCGCTCATGTCTTGTCAGATGAGTGTACAGATTGAATTATAGGAGATTTAGATCTTGTAGAGGAACGTGGCAGTCTTGTAATCCTGCAAATCTTCCACTCTCCTATGTCCCCTAGCCATCTCGGGGAGATATTAGTTGCAGGAGCTGGAGCTTGCACTGGTGAGGGTTCAGGAGTGACTTGCACTATCTGAAGTCCTGGGTAGGAAGAGGCACTCTTCGGCGTCACCATCTGGGCATCCTGCGTCGAGCCGTCTCTCAACGCCACCCTAGGTCTCTTTGCAGGGGGATATCTCCTCGACGTCGACCTAGATCGCGATCTTCTTGACCTAGATACAGAGGGTGTTTTTCGAGATCTCGACGGCGATCTCCTCGACGGCGACCTCCTCGACATCGATGCCCTTGGCAAAGGATGCATTGATGGCGATCTCCTCAACGTCGATCTCCTTGGCGACGGATGTGTCGACGTCATGCACCTCGATGGCGAATGCCTGTGCTGGCGCGTCGACGGCGAATGGCTGTGCCTCACCGGCGTTGATGCCCTCGGTGTTCGGCTCGACGTCGATGCAAGTGGACCTCTCAACGATGGCGGCGATCTCGACGTCGCCATGGCACCTCTCGGCGGCGGGCTTCGACATTGGTGAGTCGACGTCGAGCCACGGCCCCTTGACGTCGTAGGCGAGCCAGACCTGGACCACCTACGCGTTGGTGTCAACTTCTTCTTATGGGTCTTCTCACCTGAAGTTGGTTGCTTCGATGGCGAAGGATGCCTCGACGAAGATTTCGAGGCCGACTCGGATCACCAAGGTATTCTGGATGTCCATCTGTCCCTCAACGGCGTGTGAGACCAATGTTTTCTTTTCTCACCTTTGTCTTTACGTTCCAGCCTTTGTTGAGAGGAGGGCTTCTTAGAGGGATGTTCTTCTCGCCCACTTGCTGTTTCTTTTCCTCTCTCCTGCATGGAGTGCAGCTTAATCTTCTCCCTTTCCCTAAGGGTTCTTTTTGAAAACTTGCTGCAGTGGTAACACTGGTCTGGCTTGTGAAATGAAGTAAGACAAGCAATACAGACCGAGTGAGGGTCTGACTTAGCCATCTTTTTTCCAGAGGCCGGGCACTTATTAAATAAGGCCAGCATTATGACAGGAAAAAATAGCCAAAAGTCAGAAAAACCAACAGAATTAGTAAACTAAGTACTAAAGACATCGAGTGAAACTAAAAAAAGTTCACTTTAAACCAAAACAATAGTGATAAAAATCATTAACTGGTGAGCTCAGTGCTCCAGGATCCTCACAGAAGGAGCCGGAAAAAAGAACTGACCTAACTGTCACCTATGGTGCATGATGGGAGCCTGGGGGGTTCCTGGAGGTCTTAAAGGCACGGCGCCAGTTTTCCAATTGTTTCTATATGCAGCCTTTCTAGGCTAATCTGCCTCTATGATCTTGCCTCTTTACCTTTGAAAATAAAGGTTGTGTGTTTTAAAGAAAACTCAAAGCACTTTTCTTTATATGTATCATAAGTAGATCATGACTTATATGTCTTCATTTTCTCAAATTTAAAAGATTTACAATGCAATTGTGGCAGTTGTTTGAGCCTAGGAACTTGTTTTCAGGCTGCATAGGTATATATATATATGCATATTATCTATATATATGGGTATTTATGTATATGTATATATGTAGATATATGCATATTACTGGCTATTGCTCCGGGGTCCCCGCACTTGGGCGGGACTATTCAGTGTTTATGACTTTGATGAGACTCCCCTGGAAGAGAACCAATTTCCCTCACATTTTTTTCCTCTGTGTGCGGCAGTGTATGGTCTCTGTGCGCTGCAGCCATGGCTTTGTGCGCCAGGAACCACACCGCGCATGTGTGCAGCACCAAATATCACTCCAATCGTTTGCTTAAAACCTTAGCAGCCCAGCTCTGTTAAGACGAGACATTGCATTCCTCTGTCTGATGTAACATTTCCTATACAGTGATTTACACACTATGATTCAGTGTCTAGGTGTAATGTGTATGCGATGTAAAGTGTTTAACACCTTACACTGGTATGAGTGGCGCTATTAAACAAAATAAATATGAAAGAGAGAGGGGTTATGGAGACTTGAGGGTCACTGTTAAAGGTTGGTAATGAGAGTATCCGTGGCGGAGGTGGTCATTGGGGCACCCACACCAGGCGCCACCAGCACCCTGTTCAAATGGCACAAATAATTACAGTGAAATTATGAAAACATCCCACATTGCAGTTTGAAACCTTGGCAGCTATGTTGCTGCATTTCTTTTCGTAATAGGGTTGGGCTGCGGGGTGATTGCGTGCATTTGTTAAGGTTTTTGTGTTAATTGCAGCTCATGATGGTTGCTGCGATTAACATGAAAATTGTAACAAACAAACAGGGACATCTTAAGGATTTTGAGTGCCTGGGCCAAACTTATTTCTGGGGCCACTGATTAGAACAGCTTTGGATTTATGATCCAATGTCAGCTTTTTCATGTCCTTTTTGGCCAGGTCACCGACACTGCAGAGGCACACTGGTCCAAATTCTAAATGTGCTTCCATGTAATATTCAGGGATAGTGGTATGGGTTTTCAAAATCGGAACTTAGCCTGAAGGAAAAGGAGAGGAGACTAGTGAGAAATAGGATTTAGTGGCGGAGAAAGGGGAAGAGAGGAACAAAGTAGAAAAACTCAGGGCGCAAAGACGAGAAATGGGGAAGGGGTAATGGAGAAGTTGGTAGGAGAGGGACGGAAAGAGAAAGGCAGCCAGAGGCTTTGGAGAACTGGGAGGGAGAATGGAGAACGGAAAACCGGTAAGAGAGAAAGCAAAGAACAGGCAGTGAGAGCGAAATGGAGACAAGAATAGGATAGGGAGAAGGGGAAAGTGTGTAAACATGGAGTGGGACTGATATGAGGAAGAAGAAAAAGAAGAGAAGAAGACGGTGAGAGCAACTAGGGAGTGGAAGAAAAAAGGACAAAAGATATGTCAGAGAAGACAGCAAGTGTGGTATGGCACTGCTTCAGAAGTAGCGTCTCTGCATATCGATGTTGGGGGGTTCGGTAAGGAGCCTTTTTTGCCATCTTGTCATTTCTAAACGCTTGCTCTATGTAACCGTGCTCACCTGAACGCACTAAGAAGGGTGGAAGGCTGGTTAGGCCTTGCCAAGATTTTTAATCTTACCAAGATGCAGGTCTAAGCAGATGGCAGCTGCAAGTGTGTAAATGACTGATCCATCTGTCGGGAGCATTCTCTTCACTAACACTTTCTTCCATTCTCTTTTTGAAACTCAGGGGCAGCAACATTGTTGTGGTGTCACCAGAGCTTTAAAACAAACATTTCCCCTTTCTTCCTTCCTCTGACCCCATTAAACCTGGAAAGAATAATCACCCTACAATTTGAAAAATATTTAGAAGCAAGCCAACTGTTGAATTCCCAATAGTCACTTTTCTGTCCCAACCACAGTACAGAAGCTGCACTACTAGATGTATGGCAAGCTCCTATCACAAGACAGTCTGCTTAACCTGATGAATTTCAGAGCTGAGTTTTGTATAGATCACCCCCTTTCGCCTTAATATATGCAAGTACAAAAAAAGAGAATCTCATGAACAGTCAAACTGCTTCTTGTTAAAATGTCACATTTTGTCAAAAGGGGTTGTTAAAACTGCACTACCAGCATGACCATAACAGACACTCAAGCAAGTCTCTGTCATTGGCAGCCTCATCACAACTAGAAAGATGGCTGGAGAGTTTCGCTGTTTTTAAATTCAGTTGGATTTAATTTATACAAGCCATTGTTGATGCGTATTTATCTTATGCAACTAGCAACCACTTACAAAGTCAATAGTCCGACTTGTAGGTATGATCAGGGCTTTAAGTGGGCCGGGTCTCACCGGTGCTGAGCACGGCAGTTTTTTAAAGGGGGCCTGGAAAAGGGTCTCTACCGGGCTCTGTTTTGTGCCCTGGCACAGGCAGTCTGGTTTTTTCCAGACTGCAGTGACACTAGGCACATCAATGTGCGCGTGCTCACACTGCTCACTTCTCACTTGTAGAGAAGTTAGGGCATGACCTCATGCCAGGTGAGCCTTGAAGGTAGGGTGACCAGGAGTCGCGGATTTGTCTGGACCGTCCCGGTTTTTCAACAGTTGTACCTGCAGATTTCGGTAAAAGTGCCTCATGTCCCGGATTTTTGAGAGGGTGAACTAAAAACAGTGAGAGGCAATTTTTTAGGTGTTCCAAAGCAGGGCTAGTAAGCAGCTGCTATAAGTAAGCAGTTTATTTAACAGGCATGAGGCTGGTTTTAAAAATTACATTTTATTTATTTTCTTAGTGCCTTCTGTGTTTCTATGAGGATGATGACAGTCATTATTTGCCACTTTATTCATGTACATTTGTAGTCCCTCCTCTATTTTTGCGAAATGTCCCTGTTTTTGGGTCGCACGATCTGGTCACTCTACTTGTAGGGGATGGGAAATCCTTTAAAGAAAGTCATTTTCTCTCTGGATTTCCCTTCTCTTTTCGAAACTCAGGAACAGTAACATTGTCATGGTGTCACCAGGGCTTTAAGGTGAAGCCTTTTCAATATTACATACAAGCCATAGTTGCTGCTTATTTATCTTATGCAACTAACAACCATTGACAAAGCCAATATTCCTGACTTGTAGGTATGATGTTACTTGTTGTATCATATATCTGGATGCAATGACAGAAACAACACAATACAAGTCGGGCGGTACACTATGCTAAGTACAGATTTTTAGCTTATGTGTCTTAAGCCACGCCACACTGGCCATGCCCATTTGCGAGACCCCCCAGTTTTTTCATTCCACTTAAAGCCCTGGGTATGATGTTACTTGTTGTATCATATATTTGGATGCAACAGAAACAGGAAAATACAAGTAGGGTGGCACACTATGCCAAGCACAGAAAAGTGTAAATCACACCACAGCTGCGCTCTATTAAGAAGAGAAATTCAGCAATTCTACAAACATGACGTGTACTTTTTATGCCCTGTTTGTAGACGTGCGGAATTTCTTTTCTCAATCGAGCGCAGGGTGATGGGCAGATTATGTGCTTTTGTTTAAAGTATTCATGTTAATTGCAGCTCGTGACAGCGCTGCAATTAACATGAATACTTAAACAAAAGCACACAGTATGCACCGCAGCTGGGCTTTACATGAGAGAAACACCAGTTTTTCGCGCTGCTTGCTTTTTAAAAGCAGCGGTGCGAACGTTCTTGTTTGATGTGCTGTGTGTGTGCGCTTCACACACAGCACTGCGTGCTACATTTAACAGAGGTGCGTGGGCGAGCATGCACGCACGTTAGTGGGAACAGTGGTTGTAACGGTACCACAGCAGCAGTTTTATGTACAAATTACTCCATCCTTAAAAGTATCGAAATTCTTCCAAATCAGTTCGAGAAGCTCCCTTAGGTTGCAAATTAGAATGTTCACCAGTAGAAAAATGCAAGTAATAGTACAGAATGAACAAAGTATAAGTAAGAATATTAATCATTATAACGAAGAACAAAATTACAGTAACGTAGTTATAATTTATAGGTTTTATATAGCGGTAGCTAGACCTGAGGGCATTAGAGCGCTTTACATGAGCGAGAAGAACACTCTATAATCAGATCGCTTACCATAAGATGCAAGACATATTAGATTTTATAAACACACATAAAATAAACAAAGAAAATCATTAGGCAATGAGCGTGGATTACCGTATGAGGCAATAAGAACAGTGTGTGTTAAGGGAGAGAAACACCTAATAGACAGCAGAAACAAACAAACAACTAACTTTAACAGAGGGCTGAGACCTGTAAAGAGAGATAAATAACAAAGTTCAGTATGGTTGAGTGATAAAGTATTTGTTGAGGAGGAGGAGTTTCAGGTCTGTTTTGAAGCAAGAGTAGTTCTCTAGGAAAAGAGTTCCATATGCTGGGTGCAATTCCAGAGAAAGTAGTTAAAATCTTTACCACAACTAGTAACTTTAATCAAATACGTAGGCAATTTGGTATATAACATACTATAGCAGCATCATATTGGGTCCTATTTTAGATAAAGTGTATGTGTCAGCAGTAGGATTATAAACCGAGGAAAATTCTAAGGAAAATTTACACATATATGACTAGGAAATAATTTTCTCTGGCAACGAAGGTTAGAAAGCAAGTATATGTCCCAATTTTTGTACAAAAGCAGTTAAATAGCAGCAATAATGTAGTTAAAACCTGTACCGCAACAAATAAATTGAGTTAAATACATGTGCAATTTGGAAAAATACATACTATAGCAGCATCATATTGGAGCCTATTGTAAATAAAGTACATCATATAGCAGCAAAAAGGTTATAGACCAAGAGAAATTCTAAGGGGATTTAACACATAAATAACTAGCAATTCATTCTGCCTTAGCAGCGATGGTTAAAAAGTAAATATATGTCCAAATGTTTGTACAAACAGCAATTAAATAGCAGCAATAACACGTGAAAAATTTCAACCAATGAGAAGTAAACTCAATTAGACTTAATAAATTCAAAGGCCTGGAACTAAAGGGCGAAATTGTAAGGGGGCCGAGTAACTCGTGAACAGCAAGCCAAACCCTAAACGTATCATGAAGCCCATAAAATTATGAATACCAACTCAAATGATCATGTCATGTCATTACTCCTCCTCTTTATACATACAATTAAATAAGGTATGCACAGTGAGGGGATGACCACCCCAAGAAGAATATAGTAAAAACTAAAATATATTCATAAACTCCTTCAAAAAGTTTAAACGTTTTGTACACACTATTTCATTCTTTGGAAATAGGGAGAATTTGCGAGCAGATGTTACATTTTTGATACCATTTTGTATGAACATTGGTTGAAGCCATCGATGGCGAAATGGGGACCAAACTGGGCACACAAACAGAATAGGGTCAGAAATTCCTGATACCCAGGTTACATATGTTACAGTTTTTTCCACCTTTCATAGTAGGGGTCCAATTTGCCATTAAATTATTTAATGGCAAATGATTTATATGACATAGAGTAAGCCAGCAGCGAATATCATGATCTAGATTCCAAAAAAAGGTATTTCTGAGGAATTCTCGAGGTACTTAACATGACTATTGTCTTAGGTCTATCCTTTGTTCTGCAACTTTTGACATCTCTCTGGTGACTAATCGTGAAACTTGTAATTTTTTAAAAAATATTTAAATTCTAAAAGCGAGAGGGACATCACTGACTCCTCTTGTGCGCTGAAATATTTCAGTGCCAAGGTAAAATTACAGGGAAAAGAATATTTGTATATTTTTCCTCCAAATATGATTTGGCACATAAAACCCCTTAATGTGTAAAGCTCACTATTCTTTAACTGGTATCCCCATCTTAATACCCTAGCTAAACCTTGTATAAATGAACTGACCAAGCCAAATTCCAATACTGATAGCAGATATTGAAACAAGAGTATTAAAATTACATAATTTGTGTAAGATCTGGCCTTCAGTCTTATCCAGGAAACTCCAGTCTCTTACTGGAATTGATTCTATAGCTTATAACAAACAAAGTGGGAGAGATCTTTGCTTTAAAAACTGAATGCAAAGGTAAGAAATGTCTTCGGCTCATGGCGCTATAGAATATGCATATTTTTTGTAAGGTGGTGAGAGGCAAGATGGCGGTCGTCTAAGACTGTACCAGCGCACAGAACAGAGATCTAGGATTAGAAACTAATGCTGTGATACAAGAAGGAGATACAAGAATCGGGCAGCAATGATATCCGAGACACAAACTGAAATGCTACAGGCCCCCTCAAGAGTACAGGGATGTTATCTGCACCTGGTTGGGACGATTATCGGGCTAGCGTTGCTTAGGTACTTTAAAAACAGTTTTTCAATTGTACCTGAGTGTCACTTTGGTGGCAGACTGCTTCTGCTGACTGCGGCAACGGCGGAGTCTGTGGAGGCTGACGGGATGGGTCCGAAGTCAGCAACAGCAATAGCTAAGGCAAAGGCCCAAGGGTCATGCAGAGGCTGGAGAGGTGGAAGCGGATACGGTGGGAGAAGACGCATCACTGGTGTGGACGCCCAGGCGGGGGCGCCGAGGTCAGCATGCAGAGTCAATCCAGGAGAAGAAAGGAAGAGGCGGGGTTGCAGCGAAGGCACTCCCGGCCGGCCCTACAGTGGTGGACCTGCTGAGAGGTCCTGCAGGAAAGGTAGCTCCGGTTCATGGCGAGGCAAGCTATAGGAGCAGTAGCACAGAACGAGGCGCTGAGGAGTCTGGAGCTGAGGAAAACCGTTGGTGCAACATACAGACCGGCAGGATTTGGGACTAGCTTCAGGGCTAGGTAGGCCTGGATCTAACCCACCGCTTCCGCTGAGTGCTAAAGGGAGAGGGGATGAGCTTGGCATTGGTGTTCAAGAAACTGAGCTTGTTTCCACAGAAGCTAACCATGGTGGGGGGAGTAATGGAGAGCAGATTACTTCTCTGGGAGATGCTGCAACCCCTCTTCAGGATATTCAGGGAGCAGGGGGATATAGCATGGACGATTTACTGGGCACAAGATATAACGCTCAGCCTTAGAAAGCGGCCAAAAAATAGTACATAAAGGGAGCACGGAAAAAGCACCTGAGAAGGAGTTGGACAAAGAGCCTAGTGACTATTTTTGTTCTGTATCGGATGGAGGGGAGTGGTCAGAAGATTTCACAGACGGTAGTACAGATTTGAGCAATAGCGATCCTGATACGGCTGACAGGGGAAAGATAAAAATAATTCTGGGAAAAAAGAAATCAGGAGTTAGAGACCTTACATGGAATTACACTCCATCGAATCATCTTACCAGTCTTTCGGCAAGTGGACATACAATTGTTGATTCATGTGGGTCTAACCCTTCAACGTTAGAGGCTATTTTTCAGGCCATATCAATGCACCGCGAGGAGACACGACAAGATGGGCGGAAAGGTCAGGCAGCAATGCGAAAGGTGCAGGGGGTGGTACGAAAACTGACTAAAACGTGTAGTGCTTTTGGAGAGCGATTGACTGATCTTGAGGCAAGGATCGTCACCACAGAGTCTGATCTTGTAACCACCCAGGAACTGGCTAAATCCCATGAGGCGCAGATAGCTGATATACAATGGAAGCTGGAAGAACACGAGAACCGTCAGCGGCGCAATAATTTACGGGTCCTTGGGGTTCCGGAAGGTGCCGAGGGGGCAGATGCCCGTATGTATGTTGTAGATCTGTTAAAAGATACGCTCCCAGAACTCACTGACTGGAACTGGGCACTGGAGATGCAATGCGCCCATAGAGTAAGCCTGGGCGAAGCACTACGCTACGCTCGCGAAGTTTGCGAAGTTCGCGCTACTTCGCACTACGCGAACTGCACGTAGCACAGTGCGAACACGCGTAGCGTAGTGTTGCGTAGTGCTGCGGTCATTTTTTGCTTGCTCGTGGTCCTCAACGTCAAGTTGGCCACCGCGAGCAAGCAAAATGACATCCCGGCGAGACTTTTTCCTTGTTCGCGATCAGCAACTGCAAGTTGGCGATCGCGAGCATGGAAAATAAACCTCCCGGCGAGATTCCCAACGCGAGGAGGTCAGGTTTCTCATTGCGAGTGGTCGCGTATGCTCGCGACCGCTCGCGATGAGAAACTACCAGTTCGCGTTGAGAAAGCTGAAGCTCGAGTAAAAATCTACTCGAGCAGCAGAAAACTACAGCTCGCACTGTGCAAGATGCCATTTTCAATGATTGCACAGTGCCGGTTGCTTGTCCGCACTGTGCAATCATTGAAAACAACATCTTGCACAGTGCGAACATGTTACTACGCAGTTCGCGAAGTGCTACGCGTAGCTCGCGTAGTGCGAACTTCACTTTGCGTAGCTTCGCGAAGTGCTACTTCGCGAACTACGCCCACCCTTACCATAGAGTACATTTTGTACAAAAGCAACCAGAGAGGGCAGGGGCATTACCACGAGCCATTCTGGTATATTTTGGCAGTTTTTTACTACGCCAAGCCATTTTTGAAAAGGCTAGACCTGAGGCTAGGAGATCCAGGAATGGAGTCTCTTATTGTATCCGCCCAGATTTTTGCCAGGAGGCTGCGACAGTTGATTAAACCCTTTCAAGATAAAAATGTATAAGCTTTTTTGAACAACCCTGCTCGGCTAAAAGTTGTCTGGGGCGGTCAAATGCGGTTCTTCATGTCTTAAATTAAAGCCAGGCTAAAAAAAACAAACCCAAAAACGTGGTGTGTTAATGTAGTAAACACAGCGGGGAAAAAAGGGAGGGGAAAGAATAAACACAGCATTTATAGGGTAAAGGATTATGTAATTTAGGGCTCTCAGGTTTGTGCGGAGCATCCATCATGCACAGACCTTTGTCTGAGTGCCTCTCGAGGGGAGGTTGGGGAGGCTGGGGGAGGAGGAGGGGAGCAGGGTGGGCAGTGAGTGGGGTGAGGTGGGGGGAGAAACACAGAAAAAGCATATTTAGAGGAGACAATGAAATATGTAGACAATTAAAGGGAAATCAAGCAACTCAGATTATTGTTTTGAAGAAAGCAGGAAGAATAACAGGAATACTAAGAACTCAAGGAATCAGTACAATTAAATATAGATGGGGAGGATAGCCATTTGATCTGTGAATGTGGCAGGGTTAAATGACAGAGCAATGAGGGCAAAATTGGTTGAATTAATAAGGACAAATTCATTTGATATAGTTTGTCTTCAGGAGACCCATATCCCATGGGGGAAAAAAGGCTGGTTGAGTATTCAGGGATATAATCTATTAGCATGTACGTCCCAAACTTCAAATATCCGCGGAGTGGACATATTGGTTAAAACATCTTTGGGCCAAGCTAAACGTAAAGCGGCCAATGCTCTAGGAAGGTGGACAATAGTAGAATTAGGGTTGAGGCTTACTATATGTTCGATTTATGGATCAAATTATGATGACCCCCAGATCTTTGAAGATCTTGAGTTGGAACTTGCGACATGGCCTACTCCATTAATTGTATGCGGAGATTAATATTGTTCTTGACCTGCAACAAGGCCAAAGGAATCAGGAGGTATACCAGGGGCGAAAACCCCGAGTATATAGGGCATTAACTTCACTTAATAGCAGTCATGGATTGGTTGACATATGGATGGCTAAAAATCCTAATAAATCCGGGTATACGTATTATTCGCGTCCGCACAAAAAATATGTTAGGATTGACTACTTCTTTGGAACGACGGATCTACTTAATCGAGCTATTATTAAGAAATTCCCTAAGGTAATTTCTGATCATAACCCGCTAATCTTAGAGATAGAAATTTCAAGTTTTATGAAAACGAGGAGTAAATGGTCATTTGATAAGAAACTTTTAGATAACAATGAATATATTGAGCATATTAGAAACTGGACACAAGAATATTTTGATATAAATAGGTATAGTGCCTCCAGAATAATTGTTTGGGATTCTTTTAAGGCTTGCCTTAGAGGGGAAACTATCAGCTATACCACTAGGGTAAGAACTCAGCGTGTCATTAAGAATCAAGAATGAATGCGCAAACTTATAGAGGCAGAAGAGAAACATGTTTTAATGATTAAGCAGGGGCGAGATGCAACCCAAAACCAGGGTCAAATTACTGCTCTCAAAGCAGAAATTAATAGTTGGCTTACACAAAAATCGGCAGAAGAGTATCAATCCCAGCGGAATAATTCATATGAAAGTGGTGAATTAGTTGGGAAGAGATTGGCTCTTCGTACTAGACAGAAGATAGCGCAGAATCAAATATCTTCTATTAATGTGAAGGGAAAAATATACACTGACCCAGATGATATAGTCAGGGGGTTACAGGATTACTATCAAGCACTATATTTAGAAGAAAGGGATAAGGATACAGCTGTGACATTGCAGGATATCTCTCGAATGGTGACTGCTAGTGAGCTGGGAGATGGGCTGGATAGTTCTTTCAAAGAAGATCTATAGAAGATAATTTAATTAGAGGAAGTTCAAGTAGCTCTACAAAGTATGGCTTCAGGTAAAGCTACGGGCCCCGACAAGCTACCTCTTGAGCTATATAAGTTACTGGGTATAACAATAATGCCTCTCTTACTAGATCTTTTTAGTGGTATTCAATATAGTGGAAATTCTCCGGACTCATGGAGGGAGACGGATATTATAATTTTTCCCAAAAAAGGAAAACCAGTGTATAATACAGTATCATACAGGTAATTTCTTTGATTAATTCGGATACCAAAATGTATTCGAAAATTTTGTCTATCTGGCTGGGGAGGATCATAGGCCCGCTGGTTTCCCTCTGGCAGCACGGATTTATACCCGGAAAAGAAACAACGGATCCCATTTGTAGAACCATCTCACTATTTTACGTCATGTCCGGGACGGGGGGCCAGATGGCTATGATCCTCCTTGATGCCGAGAAGGTATTCGGTCGAGTGTCATAGAAATTTTTATGGGGGATTTTGGAGTTAAAGGGGTTTAGGCAGGGAATTATTAGGGCAATTAAAGCCATGTATTGTGATCCAAGAGCCCGGATACAAGTGAAGGGGAAAGAGTCTGGCAATATTTTAACATCCAGGGGAACCTGGTAAGGGTGCCCCTGCTCGCCTAAATTATTTGCTATGTACATTAATCTTCTAGTTGTGAAATTACTACAGTCTCAGAAGATCAAACCCATAGTCACTAGGGGATACAAGACTAAAGTCTTGCCTTATGCTGATGACGTGGCTGTCTTAACAACGGATCCAAAAGAGACCCTTGGTGAAATTAACCAGATAATCGAACGTTTTGGCCTCATTTCAGGATATGCTCTAAATAGAGGAAAAACAATTGTTATCTGCAAAGACAATATGGATTTTAATGATCCTAGGCGAGCAGATTCGGAAGTCTACCTCGGGGTCTGAATTACAGCGAAGGTGGACGAAATAATTAAATATAATTTTGACCCTCTGGTTAAATCAATAGCCATGGAATTAAAGAGAGTAAATGGGCTACACCTGTCGATAATTGGGAGGGGGAACTTTTAAAAAATGACTATGCTACCTAAGATTTTGTATTTGTTTCGGTCAATTCCGCTTGCCTTAGATGATCATCTACTGAAGATTCTTGACTCTATTTTCTCCAATTTCATTTGGCAATATGGGAAAGTGAGGAGGATATTAACATATTTAACACTACCACAGGATAGAGGAGGCCTTACAATTCCAAACATTACATTGTATTATTGGGCTGCCCTACTCCACCAGATGACTTTTCTGTTAGTAACAGACAGAAGTAGTGATGAGGAACGGATGGCGAGAATCCCCACAGCATATGAACTTGCTATAGGGAGGGAGGCCTTTGGGTTGTTATTGAGACAATTGGAGCAAAGTTACTATAAAAAAGTCTGCTTCAAAGTAATATATAGTGCATGGAAGTTATGGAAACAAGTTTCAAAGTTCATGGCGATACCGAAGGTTACTCAATACACTCCCCTGCGGCGCTCATCGCTATTTCCACCCCAGGTGTATGATGCTATGGGGAGAGAATGGGAAAATCATTGGGTGACTACAATTGGAGAGTTTTATAGGGTAGAACAAATCGCTCAATTCTCTAGGCTCCAACATGATTTTGGAATATCAGTCAACCAGTATTTTAAATTTGTACAGATCAGGAGTATCCTTACGCTATACAGACCAGCTATTAAAATTGATAGTATACCTTTGATGGATCTCATTATTAAGAAATCATGCAGAATTAGAAACATATATAGTTTGTTATTAATAGAACTACCAGAGGATATGGAAAGAATTGAGACATCCTTGGCAACGAAATTGGATAATCCTGATGTGGAGATTTATATGAGTTTATCTTTATCTGCTCAAATATTCTTATCTTCAAATCTAAAAGCACAACTGTATAAAACTATATTTAATTTACATTTTACACCTTCTAAATTATTTAGCTGGGGATAAAGGGCAGGCGATAAATGTCCTAGATGTGGGACAGGTCGGGCCACATTGATACACATGTTTTATGAGTGTGATACACTGACTCTTCTAAAATCAGGGCTGCATGGTTTTTGGAAAGAATTGTTTGGTTTTAGATTAGAGTTGACCACTACTTTACTGATCCTAGGATATGATAACTCTTTGGACCTTAATAAAGAACAGGAATATGGCCTATTTTTGGGCACAGCAATTTTTAGAATAATGCTAGCTGCCAGATGGAAAGATATAGAGCACCCGACATTTCAGATGTGGTTAGTCAGGCTCCTTGGAGTATGGAAACAAGAGGAGGCTCTGTATGTATGCAGGGGCAGGCAAGCCAGAATTCGGGGGCTAAAAATATGGGCACTTATCTCTGAATGGAGCAGAGATGCGAAGGGATTGGAATAGGGTGTCTTATACACTTTAAAAAGTCTTTCTTTTTTGGTCGAAAGGCATTCCCTGTTGGCCCAGAGGCTATGTAGGTTTAGCTGCATAAAGTAATGAATGATTTGCAAGTTTGCACAATTACTTTCGTTGGGGTTTTAACTCATAAAATGCTGCTAAAATGTTATCTTATTACTGTGGATTGTATCATGCTTTATGAATTGATTAGGTGACATATCTGAGAGTTGTGTATTTTGATGGTCTATCCTCGGATAAGCTGCTATTTATCCTTGTGTACTGTATGTAACTACTAGGCGCCGATCACGATCCTGTAAAAACCGGGTACGAACCGTCGGACGGAGCATATTCTCCGTCCGACGCGTACCCGGTCGTCAAAATATACAAACATGGAATTACGATTCGCACGGGAACACCATTTCCGTACGAACCGTAAAAAACCCCGACCGAACAAAATAAACATACAAATGCGATCCGGGAAAGCGCCGACCTGACGTCGGGACGCTCGCAGCCTGCCATTCACGAACCAGGAATCACGATTCGCACCGACGTCATCCCGCACGGTGAATATTTTCCGGCTGCCAAAAACGGCCGGGAAATCAGGACGACGCGAACAAGGACTACCAGTACGCGACGGACAGACAGGACGACGCGAACAAGGAGGACCAGTACGCGACGGACAGACAGGACGACGCGAACAAGGAGTACCAGTACGCGACGGACAGACAGGACGACGCGAACAAGGAGGACCAGTACGCGACGGACAGACAGGACGACGCGAACAAGGAGGACCCGTACGCGATGGACAGACATGGACCCGAACCTACGTGTCATCCCGGCCCTCATAGCAGTCGACCTCCTCTACAGGTTCGGACGCAGACGCCGCAGAAGGTCAGAACAACTAAGGGAGGGGGGAAAGTGGGGTGGGGTGGGGGTGGCAGGACCAGGGCAGGCCACAAAACCCCCACCAAAGTCACACAGCACACATGCCCTGGACATACCTGACTCCCATGCCCTGGTCACTACGAGGGGGTGGGGGCGTGTCCAGCTAAGCCAGCGACCGCCACAACGGAAGTCCGTCACGACGCGAACCGGCAACACCACCAGACAGGTACGTCCCGTACCCACGCCTGAAGAGCGTGGGTACGAGTCGAACCACGCCCACACCCACGTCACCCCAACAACGGCGGGACGGCTCGTACCCACGTGGCAAAGGCCTGGGTACGGGCCGCACAAGCATCACATAGCGTGGGGACGGATATGTACGGACCCTACCCCCACCCCGTATGCATGGAGCGTACCCCCACCCCAACAGTGTAAGTATGACACGTACCCCCACCCGCGTACGTATGGAGCGTACCCCCACCCCAACAGTGTAAGTACGACACGTACCCCCACCCGCGTACGTATGGAGCGTACCCCCACCCCAACAGTGTAAGTACGACACGTACCCCCACCTGCGTACGTATGGAGCGTACCCCCACCCCAACAGTGTAAGTACGACACGTACCCCCACCCACGTACGTATGGAGCGTACCCCCACCCCAACAGTGTAAGTACGACACGTACCCCCACCCGCGTACGTATGGAGCGTACCCCCACCCCAACAGTGTAAGTACGACACGTACCCCCACCCGCGTACGTATGGAGCGTACCCCCACCCCAACAGTGTAAGTACGACACGTACCCCCACCCGCATACGTATGGAGCGTACCCCCACCCCAACAGTGTAAGTACGACACGTACCCCCACCCGCGTACGTATGGAGCGTACCCCCACCCCAACAGTGTAAGTACGACACGTACCCTCACCTCGAATGCATGGAGAGTACCCCCACTCCAACAGTGTAAGTACGACCCGTACCCTCACCCGCGTACGTATGGAGCGTACCCCCACCTCAACAGTGTAAGTACGACCCGTACCCTCACCTCGAATGCATGGAGCATGCCCACATCCGTGTATGCCATGAGCGTACATATTGTGAAATAGGAGGGGTGTGTGCAGAGTCCTCCCAGCAGTGCCCTGAGACAGGAGGGGTGGGTGCCTAACACTCCCAGCAGTGCCCAGAGACAGGAGGGGTGGGTGCAGAGTCCTCCCAGCAGTGCCCTGAGACAGGAGGGGTGGGTGCAGAGTCCTCCCAGCAGTGCCCTGAGACAGGAGGGGTGGGTGCAGAGTCCTCCCAGCAGTGCCCTGAGACAGGAGGGGCGGGGGCCTATCACTCCCAGCAGTGCCCTGAGACAGGAGGGGTGGGTGCCTAACACTCCCAGCAGTGCCCAGAGACAGGAGGGGTGGGTGCAGAGTCCTCCCAGCAGTGCCCTGAGACAGGAGGGGTGTGTGCAGAGTCCTCCCAGTAGTGCCCTGAGACAGGAGGGGTGGGGGCCTAACACTCCCAGCAGTGCCCAGTCACAAGAGTGGTGTGTGCAGAGTCCTCCCAGCAGTGCCCTGAGACAGGAGGGGTGGGTGCCTAACACTCCCAGCAGTGCCCAGAGACAGGAGGTGTAGGTGCAGAGTCCTCCCAGCAGTTCCCTGAGACAGGAGGGGTGGGTGCAGAGTCCTCCCAGCAGTGCCCTGAGACAGGAGGGGTGGGTGCAGAGTCCTCCCAGCAGTGCCCTGAGACAGGAGGGGTGGGTGCCTAACACTCCCAGCAGTCCTCCCAGCAGTGCCCAGAGACAGGAGGGGTGGGTGCAGAGTCCTCCCAGCAGTGCCCTGAGACAGGAGGGGTGGGTGCAGAGTCCTCCCAGCAGTGCCCTGAGACAGGAGGGGTGGGGGCCTAACACTCCCAGCAGTGCCCAGAGACAGGAGGGGTGGGTGTAGAGTCCTCCCAGCAGTGCCCTGAGACAGGAGGGGTGGGGGCCTAACACTCCCAGCAGTGCCCAGTCACAAGAGTGGTGTGTGCAGAGTCCTCCCAGCAGTGCCCAGAGACAGGAGGGGTGGGTGCCCATCACTCCCAGCAGTGCCCATGGAACGCAAAGGGTGGAGTAGCCACAGATACCATGCCCACAAATGTCAGTCAGGTGCACAAAGACCCTGCAGTACATGTACCACATGTGTGCGAGGCTGGGAGTATACGCATGCATAGCGCAGAAAAGAAAACATGTACACATGAAGTCATGGCAATAGGCCACATACACAAGTACAATGACTACCAAGGATGCCACGAATGATGCAGGTGGAGACATCGCTCAGCATGCATGTGCAAAGGTGAAGGACTACGTCACACACCCAGCTAATGGACACACAGCTCTGTGCTAAAGTCAGGGGACACCCTGCAGGGAAGAAGTCAGGGTACACAGAGGAAGGAATACACCTTGGGACAATTGCAACATGCAGCAACTGCTTACATGAATGGAGAAAGGTAGCTAACACCGTGTGATGGCACACAGATCCCAGGGTCCCCCCTATGAGCAGCACAATACTACATTTCCCACACACCCAACACATGACCAACACCCACAACCATGTAGCAGCCCCACCAACAGCAATGCCAGCAATGCAGGAGTGTTCCAAGGGCAAAAAATAAATGGCTTTATTCAGCATGAGCAAAAAAGTAGTATGACGTAAGTCCAATATTAACAAAGGCCATAGGGCAGTCCAGGAGTCCCAGCTGGATGGGGGACACAGTGGGATGCGTGTCCCCTAGCTTGCCTGCACAGTTACAATCCGTTGTCTTCCACAGGGGTGAGGGCATCATGTGGGGGGGAAGAAACAGGCACCGCAGGGACAGGAGGGTGAAGGGTAGGCGTCGTGGGTGCAGGGATGGAGGACTCCACCACAGGGGGTGGGGCAGGGCCAAAGGCGGAGACCAGGATCTCGCTGCACACCTTAGCAAGGTCCTCCAGGGACTCCCCTGCACCCGAAGGAACCACAGGCCCCAAGGAGGGGGGGGGGTCAGAGGGATGGGTTGCAGCGCCACTGGGGGAGGGTGTGGACAGGGGGGGGACTCAAGCACCCCGACCGGGGACCACCTTGACCGCTTGCGGGGTGGTGTCACTGTGGGGATCAGGGACAGTGCGGCCATGAAGGAGTCTTTGGGGGAGATGTGGCCAGGAGAGCTGAGGGGAGGGGATTTGGAGGGAGTGGATTGGGTGGAATGCGGACTCCCACTCTGGCTGCGTGTCACACGTTTGCCCCCCGACCCAGTGGGTGTGCCTACTGCACCCTGTGTGTGCGTGTCAGGAGGTGTGCGGCGGACCTTCCCTGCTGGTGTGGTGCCTGTGTCTGTTGTGGTGGGTGCATGCTTACGTCTGGGTGTATGTGGGACAGGCATGGGAGTGGGAATTGTGGAAGGAGCAGGGGTAGGGGGTGGGACGTAGCGCTGCAGGAGACCCACTGCTGCAGTCAGTGTGGAGTCTATGGACCTCAGCAAGTTGCGTTGGCCAGCCTGCGATGAATGAATGCCCTCCAAGTATGCCTCCATGTTGTTGAGGACCTGGCTGTGGGCATGGAGGACATTAAGGATCGCAGTCTGACCAATCTGCAACTGCCGCTGGATGTCCACAGACTCAGCATTGGCGGCAGCAGTGGAGACAGGGGCAGGGGGTGCGGTGCCTGGCAGGAAGGAGACATGTGGTGACCGGGCACTTTGGGAAGGGACACGAGCATGTGGGAGGCGGCTGATGCCAATGGAGGGGGCGGTGCCAGATGTAGGGCTGCTGTCAGATGGTGGTGCAGCCACCGCCCACTCGGAGAGATCATCCTCGGACCCGTCAGCTTCATACTCTGTTGTGCCAGTCGACAGGTCCCCGGGTTCACTCTCCTCCGCCTCAGTCCCACTCGAAGTGCCAGCCCCGATGTCACCGCTGGCACTGGTGCTCGGTCCCTCCGCGCCGTCTGTGTCCATGTCTCCCTCCGTGTCCGCCGACGATGCTGTGGGCAGGGTGAAGAGACAGAAATTAATCAAACACCTGTACATATGTCACATGAGTCAAATCAACGTAGGTTACAGTGCATAGCCTGAAACAAAGGATGAGTTACAACTACAAAACAAGGTACATACGTAAGCCCTGCAAGACACAGTTGTGTGACCCACCATGCCATGGAAAAACTATGGAGAGCATGACACAATAGCAAATGAGATGACATGGTATTCTGACTGAGGAGCAAGGCCCTGGGGACAATACAGCACTGCATCTGCACCACACAGCGTGGCAGGAAATTGGGATGAGCAGGGACCAAATCCAGGAACTAGAGGCACATGCAGCATAGGTAATACTGAGAACATGCCCACCCTGACTGGCACGCTGCACCTTGAGTGTATGTCCAGACAAACATCACACACTGGCCACTCCGAGCAAGGAGATGACAGGTCTTGACATGTAGGCCATGGCCGCCCCACCCACCCCCTACATGAGACAAATCTGTGGAGACACAGGAAGCACTTACATCTCTTAGTCTGGGTGAAATACACATGGGATGCAATAATTCAAGATTGCACACCAAATACCCAAGGTGCGCCTGTCCAAAGAATCATGTACAAATGGGCATCATCAGATGATTGCTACAAGACACACAGGCAATGACCACCGTGAGTATGTACTTGGAAAATCAGGTCAGGCTGGACAGTGGACACTTGTAATACATCTCACGTCAATAAACATGGTGCCAGGGGACAATGGCACAGAGCACAACCTATGCTGTAGACACAGAGATTGTCGACATTCTCGGATTACACACATGATACCTAGGAAAAGATGCCCCTGGGGACAGTAGTGGCCACACAACTCCATGCTCCTGAATGGAAATGACTGCAACACACGCTAACATCCCTGCACTATGAGTAACGCACACTCATGCACATCGTGTCACAGGCCACCACATGGGACATGCCTGCTGGAAGGCCTCGCACTCAAGAGATTAACTCCCATGTCTGAAATCAGCATTAGTGCCAACTGACATGGAACCCGCAAGTCCAGAACTGGACAGGGCACAGGCAAGGTCACTAAACCTGTTACACACCACCCCCACACATGATGCTGCAGGCATTGTACACTTGGAGAAGGTGTCAGGCTACATAACTTTGTGATGGAGTGACTACACAGAGACCAGGGAACACATTGCAAGGTGGGGAAGGGAGGCAGGAGAGGCCTGCAACACTGTGGGTAACAGAATCTGCACAGCACCATAAACCCTGGAAGTGTATCCATGGAACAGTGCACTTACAAATGCTGGTGAAACACAACAAACACACACATGTACCTACCCCCTTCCGGCTGCTGCATCTCCTGTAGGCGCCTGTCCAAGTCAGGAAAGACCACCGCCAGCACACGTTTCTGGATGTGGGAGAGACGGCGGTGCCCGCGGTTCTTATGGCTCTCAGGTGAGTCCCCCAGCAGGACCCGTGCGATCCTCCGCGTCCAGCACCGGATATCCTGCCAGCGTTTCCTCACCTGGCGCAGGCGCCGCTTCCGACCATCCGCACTCCTCACGGCGCTGACGGCGTCCAGCCATATCTTCTCCTTGGCAGAGGCGTCTACCTGTGAGGATGGACAAGTGACACTACCTCAATACACCTGGCACATGTCACAGGGACACAGATCATAACACATTTGCTGTTTCCAACAAGGCATAGTATGCATCCAACGCATTGCACCTTTGTCATAGGGACATGATCCTCTGGGGGAAGGCCAAAAGCAGTACGTGCCATTTAAAGGACACAGGTGGAATGAGGGCAACTACACAAGCAATGCTCCAGGCTCACACTGTGCATCACACCCACCCCTCCTGTCTCTGGGCACTGCTGGGAGTGATAGGCCCCCACCCCTCCTGTCTCAGGGCACTGCTGGGAGGACTCTGCACACACCCCTCCTGTCTCAGGGCACTGCTGGGAGGACTCTGCACACACCCCTCCTGTCTCAGGGCACTGCTGGGAGTGATAGGCCCCCACCCCTCCTGTCTCAGGGCACTGCTGGGAGTACTCTGCACCCACCCCTCCTGTCTCAGGGCACTGCTGGGAGGACTCTGCACACACCCCTCCTGTCTCAGGGCACTGCTGGGAGTGATAGGCCCCCACCCCTCCTGTCTCAGGGCACTGCTGGGAGGACTCTGCACACACCCCTCCTGTCTCAGGGCACTGCTGGTAGTGATAGGCCCCCACCCCTCCTGTCTCAGGGCACTGCTGGGAGTGATGGGCACGCACCCCTCCTGTCTCAGGGCACTGCTGGGAGACATCAGGCATTCCCCTCCCTGGGCCCTCCCCTACAGTACATAGCATGTGTGTCACACCTGGACACAATGGCAGAAGTCACAGTCACAAAAAAGGGACACAGTCTGTGCCAGTGGACACTGAACTCACCTGATAACCTGGTCGCCCATACAGCATGGGGTACCGTGGGAGGATCACATCCACCAAAGCCATGTTCTCCTCCAGGGTGAAAGGCTGTGACCTCTCCACAGCCCTTGACATGGTTCCAGGGAATCAGTAGCAGCAGCTGGGTCGTGGAATACAGAGATGTGCAGGCAAGTGCTCCCTCATGGGACCTGGCTGCCTTATATCTGCCTTTCTGGCCCATCTCATGCACAGGAGTACAGAGTGATTGGTCACTCACATATGCATCCTATGTTTCCTCCAATCCCTTCAAACCTAGCAGTCTGTGGGTTCTCAATCAGTTTTTTTCTCCTGCATGATGTCAGCCCCACAAACACATTGCAACAATGTAGATTTATTCCAACTGACTTCTGCTGTGCACCTTCCTGAACCAAATCAAAATTTGAACTTGGTCTCCATGACAACCAGCATGCATGTAGGCCTTAATACTTGTCCCTCATGTGTCCCCTATGTAATTTGGAGCTTCACACATAGGTACGGTGCGTTCCGGGGCCCTAGGGCACCCCAAATGCATAGCAACGGCCCGTACACGCGTGCCTATGTTCACTATCACTATGGGTGTCCTCGCGTATGCGTACTCGTAGTGGTACGGGCCGTACACACGCCTGTACGCTCACTATCACTATTGGTGTCCTCGCGCATGCGTACTCGTAGTGGTACGGGCCGTACACACGCCTGTACGCTCACTATCACTACGTGTACGCATACACGAGGACACCCATAGTGATAGTGAGCGTACAGGCATGTGTACGGCCCGTACCACTACGAGTACGCATACGCGAGGACACCCATAGTGATAGGGAGAGTACAGGCGTGTGTACGGCCGTACCACTACGAGTACGCATACGCGAGGACACCCATAGTGATAGTGAGCGTACAGGCGTGTGTACGGCCCGTACCACTACGAGTACGCATACGCGAGGACACACATAGTGATAGGGAGAGTACAGGCGTGTGTACGGCCCGTACCACTATGGGTGTTCTTGCGTATGCGTACTCGTAGTGGTACGGACCGTACACATGCCTGTACGCTCGCCATCACGATGGGTACACATACGGCAGCACTCCCATAGTGATATGGGAACGTACACAGGCCCTCTTAGCAGCAGTAATGGTTTTCACACATCACAGTGGTGACAGGCAGCACACAGGAAGGAATAGGGCGGACATACTTGTCCATGGATGGACATACTTGTCCATGAATGGACATCAAGGCATTGTCTGTGCATTACGACATGTGTGGGGCACAGGTGTGACAGGCTGTGATGTGGCACATTACTCCTCAGTCGAGAAGGCACCAGATGTATGATGAGATGTGTACAGATGTAATGTGTGACGGTGCAATGTGTGCCAGGCATGCCCTTGACTCCTTGGACATGTGTGCATGTCGTACTGCACACTTGGGATGACCGACACTGGCATGGCACGGACACCAACACACGGAAGTGTCCCCTGATGCCCGTTACAGGGGTTACCACACCTGACTTGTCACTACCCACGGTGCACGATGTGACTATGTCATGTATGTGTGGGGGGTTCCCATTTGGTTGATGTTGGAGCACCCTCAAATGCTGCAGCTGTTGCAGCAACCAACATGTGTCTGTGTGTAGATTGACATCGCACACTGTTCCGCACACCATGCCACATGTGGTTTTGGATGTGAGGTGCGCATGTATGCATGGGACACGGAGTAGCATGACAAAGACATGCCTGCATCCTCTCAATGAATGTGTGGTGAGTCATGACATGTGCACCTTCATGGCAAGGTGTGTGGACTGTCCTAGTGTAATGTCATGTGACCTGTGGCTCTAGTGTTCCGCTACCAGTCTCTGCAATCGGCCTCCTACTTCTGCTGATGTGTGGGTGTATGTCACTCCTGTCTTGCGTCTGGCTGTTCACTTGCACTGGGACACAGCTAATCCCATGGCATGGCATGGGGAGGTTCTCAATCTCCGTGTGTAGCTGGGTCTTGGTAGGAGTGTCACCTGGCAGGCATACGTGTCCAGGGCATGTGGCACATACCTCACTCTGTATGTAGCATATGTATATAGACAGAATAACATGTGCTCAGTACAAATGATTTGTTGTTGTGGTGCACTCACTCTTCCTTGTCACTTCCAAATTACTGCAGAGCGCCGCCTCTTCCCCGAGCAATGCCGGACTTGGCTGCCATGCGGGAGAATGATCGGATCCGGTGCTACCGCTTCCCACGACGGTTGATTCTGGAGTTGACGGCGAGACTGGCACCACACCTGCAACCGCTGCACAGGTATCCTACGGCACTGACACCCAAGCTGAAGGTAATGGCAGCCCTACATTTTCTAGCCACGGGTACCTTTCAAAATACCATAGCTCATGTTGGTGGCATGTCCCAGAGCATGTTCTGCCGTGTGCTGCATGATTTCTTAGAGGCCATGTTGAGTCACCTGGATGACTTCATCAAGTTCCCAACCCCTGAACAGATGACTGGGGTCAAGCGTGGATTCTATGCCCTGGGAGGGATGCCCCATGTCATTGGGTCCATAGATGGGACACATGTAGCTTTGGTACCACCACACGCACGAGAGGTAGCGTACCGCAATCGGAAGCACTACCACTCCATCAATGCCCTTGTGGTGTGTCTGTCCAACATGGGGATTTCACATGTCTGTGCTCGTTTTCCAGGATCAGCACACGATGCCTAAATCATGAGGCGTAGCAGGATGCCTGAAATGATGATGCAGCTGCGCAACGAACGAGCATGTGTTGTTGGTGGGTACAGTATTTTGCATTGCCTACCAGCACGACCGCTTCACCACTTCTAACGATGTCCATGTGCTTCCCATGTAGGGGACGCTGGCTATCCCAACATGCCATGGCTGCTCACACCTCTCCGCAACCCCATCACGCCGGCCCAGCTCCGCTACAACACCGCCCATGGCCGGACAAGGCGAGTGATAGAGAGGACGTTTGGCCTGCTGAAGAGCCGCTTTCGGTGCCTCCACAAGACCGGCGGCGCCCTCCCATATGCCCCTGCGAAGGTCTGCAAAATCTTCATGGTCTGCTGTATGCTGCACAACATGGCAGTTGAGAAAGCTGTGCCACTCATCCTGGATCAACATGACGAGGACCATCCACCCGTGGAGGACGAAGGGCTTGGCAATGGGGCTAGTGATGTGGAGGATGTGGAGCCGCAAGAGGACATCCGGACTCGGCTCATACGCGACTTCTTTGCTTAGTGGTGAGTACCAGTGTCTGAGTGTGCACGCATTGGTCCCCGTGTGGCATGTGTTGTGATGTGTGTCTCCACCTGCATGAATGGCACGTGAGTCAGAGGTGTGTGTGGGTGTGTCACTGGAGTGATGGTGCCACTGATGGTTGTATTTCCCCAGTCATAATTGTGACCTAGCATGTTGTCATCCATACATGTGTCGAGTACATGCACATGCAAGTGGCTGTGCTTTTAGTGGCTGACTTCTTGTGTGTCTCTCTTCCCCAGGTACTTGCGCATGCCGTCTGCTGCTTGCATTGTTGTGGCACTGCTATTCCTCATGGACACGTCATCGTGGGCTGACTCAGCGTTACAGGCACGGACACGTTTGGAAGTCTCCTTAGGGTAAGGGATGCATCAGGGGTGTATTGGGTGTGGCAGTTGTTCACGATGTATGCACACTGCCCCTGTCGATGTTTGGTTCCTCTGCAGCCATGTAGCATCACCATGGGACACGACATGCAGCTGTGTACACCTGAATAGATGGTCTGACTGGTTGACAGTCATCAGTGATGGGATAGTGGATTGTGATGATGGCATCAATGTGTGTGACACTGCCCTCGGACACATATGGTTAGCATTGGCTTGACATGGTGTGTGACTTCCACATCAGCGGATCAATGGTGTATGGCAGTCTCTCCGTGAGCAGCTGTGGGTGTTTAGCTGTTAGCTGACAATTGTGTGCCAGTTCCATGGCTATCACGCATTTGTGCTGCAGAAGGGGGGTGCCAGTGTTGGACCCACATGTTACTCCACAAGAAGTGTTCATGTGTACTTCAAGTTGCCTCTGCAATCCCAAAAACATGACTAATAAAGGTGTCCCTATGCCTCCAAGGTGCCTCTTCTCAGTCAATGCTGGTGTGTTGCCACGGTGCATCCAGCATGTCTGGCATGGTTTTCCCGGATAGTGGCCATGTGTCGATGTGTCGAGTAGCAAGATGCAAGCTGTGTGTGTGGGCTGAGACTGTGTATTGGGCATGATGTCCATGACTGTGTGGGTATTGTGACATGTGCCGTCCCCATGCATCCAACGTTGGCCAGGCCCCCATTCTCTGCATCCACCGGACTCAAGCTTGCAGGACATGGTTCTGCCACCTGTCTACACATACCTGGGTGCCCCCCAGGACACTCCACATGATCCCTGACCTCTGCGCATGACTGTTTCTGTACTCAATGTGTCTGTCAGCACGGTTGTGCGGCCACCCCCTCAGCTGGTTGGGCCCATCACGGGTGTGTATGGTGCTCCATGTCTGTCTTGCCTAATACACTGTGACCCGTGTGTCCTGTGCCAGACTCAGGCCCCAGGGTGTGGATGGTTGAAGTCAAAAGAGAACTCAGGCATGTTTAGACTTTACAACACACATGTAAGGTAATAATGCAACCAGCAGGCATCTTCTCTTCATGGTGTGATATTTTATTTTGGGGGGTGGGGGGGGATAAAGTGAGGGGCTTTCCGGGAGTTTGGAATCCAAAGTTCAGTAGGGGAGTTGGTGTCCTTGCCATTTGAAATCCTCAGAGTCCATGCCACAGTCTTTGTCAACATTGGTCAGACAGTGACCAGCAGGGCCATGTGGCAGAGAATGTCTCTTGATGCTGTGATGCTGTTGCTCCAGTGGGCCAGGTGCCAGGCCAGGTGTCCTGGGAGATGGTGATGTTGCGCCGACCCTCACGGTCTTTTCCGTGGACGACCCGCCCTCCTGCGGGGACCCTCAGAAGCAGGCCATGACGATGTCTGGGATGCTCCATCGGATGTTTCCTCCTCCTCCTCCTGCTCCCTCCCTGTGGGTGGTGATGTTCTCCGCCTTCTGGCACAGGGAGGGTCGGCCATGTTGTCGGCCATCCGACGGAGTGTATCGTGAATTCCCGTGTACGCCGTCACGAGCTCAGCCTGTCCGTCCTCCATCCTCCGTTGGTGTTGTAGTAGACAGGCATGTAGCTCCGCATGTTGCTGGGCCTGCTGGGTCTTGATCCCCTCGAGGACGGACACAACCTGGGCCAGGCCCGTGGTGTCCTGCCGGTATGTGTCCAGGATGTTACGGACATGGGAAAATACCGGTTCCCCAGCCAACTGGTCAGGCTCGCGCCTCCGCCGTCCTCCACTCCCACCACCCCTGCCCACTTGCACCTGGCCTGCCCTTGTGGGTACATCGGGTCTCCGGGACCCCTGAGGGGTGGCATTGGCGTTGTCGCCTGCCTCCTCCTGGGTGCCCGGAACACCGTGTCCCTCCTGGCCAGCCTGGCTGCATTGTGGTGGTGGGGCAGGGATCCTGGGTGTCTCCTGGGATGTGGCAGGAGTGGGGGTGGTGGTTGGCACAGTTGTACCTGACGCAGGTGCTGCAGGTGGTTGGACACCAGAGGGGCCAGGTCGGTCGGGGTCGTCCACAGAGTGGTGAGAGTGGTCGCTGCCGGTGGGATCGGGCTCCTGCAGATCCGGGTCCTGTGAGTCTTCCCCCCCAGTGTTGGGGGGTGAACCACGACGTTGACCTGTGTGTGAGAGAGACAATGTTAATTTTGGTCCATGCAACATCCATGTTTCATCAGTTTCAAAGTTGGCACATTTCCTCTTGGAATTAGGATCTGTCTTGCATTCCACTCACAGTGCACTTGTGCATGGGTGTGTCCCTTGGGCACCACTTTGGCCCCTTTAACTATGTGTGGCACAGTCTTACTTGCTGCGTCAAGTGTGACTGCAGTCAGCAGTGGAGTGGGCAGGTGTGGCGAGCCATGCATTGGCGCCTTCCGTGTAGCACTGTACATGTGCACATGGAGTGGATCCACACACTTATATAATGCAGGTAGCTGTCGTTGTGCTCGTGAACAGGTTGTGACTTGGCCCTGTGTTTTGCCATGGGGAAGAGGGGGGGTTCTGGCACTGGCCACCCTTGGCTACATGCACGCGGTCTACCTGCTGACGAGCAGACATTCCCACACACCACACGGCTGATTTGCTCTCCCTGTGTCTCCCTCCCTCTCTGTCCCCCTCTCCCTCCCTCTCTGTCCCCCTCTCCCTCCCTCCGTGTGTCAGCCTCCTCCCTCTGTCCGTGTCCCTGTGTCTCCCTCCCTCTCTGTCCCCCTCTCCCTCCCTCTCTGTCCCCCTTTCCCTCCCTCTGTGTGTCAGCCTCTGTCACCTCAGCCCAGCTTCCTGGCCACACACTGTTAGCAGATCTTTGAATGGCCCTTGGCTTGTTGATGTGCGTTTGTTTCTGATCTCCAGGCACCCATTGGGTGTAGTGTGTGTCTGTGCGCTGCTGCTGTGGTGGTGTGTGCTGCCACTCTTTCACAATGTTGGCTGTTCATTAGCTGCTGTCATGTGCACAACAGTGCCTTCACCCCCATGTGTTGATGCAAGGCGTCCGCCATTTGCTGGAATGTCTTTCCTGTGTGGGTACACACTGTTTGTCTGGCTGTGACCTAGGCCATATGGGCAGAGGGCATTGTTGTCTGCTTCTGAGTTGCACTATGTGATTTTTGGGGCCCACCCTCCCGCCATCCGGGTTACCGTGTCATGTGTTGGTGTCTTCTGTGGCCTGTGACTTGACATTGTCCAGCTGGGTGCATGGGGCATGGTGGCGGCAGTGGCATGTGCGTGTTCATGGAGTGTGGGGGAGTCATGCGATAGGTTGGGGTGGTTGCGTGCCTGTTAGTGATTTTGGTTGTGGATGACGTTCCCCCCATGTGAGGTGTACTCACCCGGGTCTCGGAGTCCTCCTAATCCTTCGACTGCCTCCACCGGCTGTATGGCCATCACCCTCTCCTCCCAGGGCTGGTAGTGTGCGGGTCTGCGGGAGGGCCCTCCTCCAGTGGCGTTGGCCTGGTTGTGTTCCTCCAGCATCTTGGCTCGGACCCTCCTCCGCAGATCGTACCACCTGGATTGGCATTCCTGCCTGGTCCTTCTGGTGTCCGCAACAGCATTCACAGCATCGATGATGGTCTGCCAAATGGCTGTTTTTGCTGCCATGCTGGTGTTTCTGACCAATGTTCCAAAGAGCTGTGGCTCGACTCTGAGGATTTCATCGACAAGAACCTCCAACTCTCAGTTACTGAACTTTGGATTCTTGGTAGTGGGCATGGTGAGGGGTGTGGATGGTGGGGGGGGGTGTGGATGGTTGTGGGTGTGTGGGTGTGGTTGTGCAGGTGTGTGTGTGTGTGAATGTGATGAGGGGGTGTTTGTGAAGGTGGTTGTGTGAAGGTGTGCAAGTGTAAGGTGTGGTGTAGCTTGTAGTATGGTGCTGTAGGTCTGTGGTGTCTGGCAGCAGTGAGTCTGTTGCAAAGGCTCATGGTTTGTGTGTGTGGGCCCTTTTTATTGGTCCATTGGTGGGTGTGGCTGTGTTTGAAGTTTGGGTGGGTGTGTTATAAGGAGTGGTGGTGTATTGGGCCTCTGTTTGTTTTTGGCAGTTGCAGGTCAGTGAATGTGTTATTTTAGTGGTTGTTGGACATGTTTAGTGGCTTTGTGCCATTCGAATGGTGTATTATTGTGTTGTTTTGTTTTGTCCTGGTTGTGTACGTGCGTTTTTAGCGTGTGTACGGTGTGTACATGGGCCATTTGGTTGTACGGTGCTGTCCTTGTGTGTGGCTTGGTACGACTCGTACATGCGGTCGTGATGTTGGGGCATGGGGTGCGCTCCGTACTTAGGAGGTTGTGGTGGGGGTGCGACTCTGACGTACAGGGGTGCACATACAGGGGGGTACGACACGTACAGGGGTGGGGGTAGGAGTCGAACGTACAGGGGTGTGGGTACACGGGGGTAGGACACGTACAGGGGTGGGGGTACACGGGGGTAGGACACGTACAGGGGTGGGGGTTCGACTCGAACGTACTGGGGTGTCCATACAGGGGGGTACGACACGTACAGGGGTGGGGGTTCGACTCGAACGTACTGGGGTGTCCATACACGGTGGTACGACTCGTACAGGGGTGGGGGTTCGACTCGAACGTACTGGGGTGTCCATTCAGGGGGGTACGACACGTACAGGGGTGGGGGTTCGACTCGAACATACTGGGGTGTCCATTCAGCGGGGTACGACACGTACAGGGGGGGGTTCGACTCGAACGTACTGGGGTGTCCATACACAGTGGTACGACACGTACAGGGGTGGGGGTTCGACTCGAACGTACTGGGGTGTCCATACACGGTGGTACGACTCGTACAGGGGTGGGGGTTCGACTCGAACGTACTGGGGTGTCCATTCAGGGGGGTACGACACGTACAGGGGGGGGTTCGACTTGAACGTACTGGGGTGTCCATTCAGGGGGGTACGACACGTACAGGGGGGGGTTCGACTCAAACGTACTGGGGTGTCCATACAAGGTGGTACGACACGTACAGGGGTGGGGGTTCGACTCGAACGTACTGGGGTGTCCATACACGGTGGTACGACTCGTACAGGGGTGGGGGTTCGACTCAAACGTACTGGGGTGTCCATTCAGGGGGGTACGACACGTACAGGGGGGAGTTCGACTCGAACGTACTGGGGTGTCCATTCAGGGGGGTACGACACGTACAGGGGGGGGTTCGACTCGAACATACTGGGGTGTCCATACACGGTGGTACGACACGTACAGGGGTGGGGGTTCGACTCGAACGTACTGGGGTGTCCATACACGGTGGTACGACTCATACAGGGGTGGGGGTTCGACTCGAACGTACTGGGGTGTCTATTCAGGGGGGTACGACACGTACAGGGGGGGGTTTGACTCGAACGTACTGGGGTGTCCATACACGGTGGTACGACTCGTACAGGGGTGGGGGTTCGACTCTGACGTACTGGGGTGTCCATACAGGGGGGTACGACACGTACAGGGGGGGTTCGACTCGAACGTACTGGGGTGTCCATACACGGTGGTACGACACGTACACGGGGGGGGGTTCAACTCTGACATACTGGGGTGTCCATTCAGGGGGGTATGACACGTACAGGGGTGGGGGTTCGACTCAAACGTACTGGGGTGTCCATACAGGGGGGTACGACGCGTACAGGGGTGGGGCTTCGACTCGAACGTACTGGGGTGTCCATACACGGTGGTACGACACGTACACGGGTGGGGGTTCGACTCTGACGTACTGGGGTGTCCATTCAGGGGGGTACGACAGGTACAGGGGTGGGGGTGGGACTCGAACGTACAGGGGTGTGGGTACACGGGTGGGGGTTCGACACGTACACGGGTGTACATTCAGGGGGGGTGTACATTTACGGGGAGTACGACTCGAACGTATGGGTGCTGGGGGGAGTGTTGGGCGCGTATGCGGGCACATGTCTCCATGGTTGCAATGGGAGTTCGGTGCGGACGGTGTTTTTACCATACGGTTGTGTGATCGGATGCACGGGTGGGATCGTGATTCCTCGGTCGGACTTCACTTTTCACATTTGTACGGTAAATCGTACGAGGACGTGTCGGACACATTTTCCGACCGAGGACGTGTGGGGAATTATTCCCAATGCGGTTCGTATGGACTTTTTCCCATGCGAATCGTAATTGGCAGTTTGTACGGCACTTGTACGATTCGTACGGGAAAAAGACCGGATACGAGTCGTACGGGCTTTTTTTTTACCGGATCGTAATTGGCACCTATATGTATAGAATATGTGAAATCTATTTATATGTATTCTAATTAACTGCTTTTATGAACCGATTTGTTGATTTGTATTGCTGTAAATGGTCTTCTCTGGGTATGAATAAAAAAAGAATATGCATAAACCATTTGCATATGATTCCGCTTTGCAGGAACTATGTTCAATGTGCAGATTATTCTTTGTTTTACCCGCTATTAGTTTCCCCAGGTAGAGATGGGAATCTACAATCTCAAGTTTTTTGGAAACAATTCTCCAGTTACAATTACACAATTTTCTGCTTTTTCTACATTTCATGATCAGAACTTTACTTTTAGAAACATTGATCTTCAGGAACTGTGCCCTTGTATATTTCTGCAGTGATGGCAATTTTTTATTCAGCTCATTAGGGGACAGAACCTTCATTACAATATCATCTGCATACTTGAGACATGCAAAAGGCTGGCCACCTATCTTTGGTGCATCCCTTCTAAGGGAGAAAAGCAATCCGATATGTCTCTTACATTCAGAGAGAAGAGAAGCGGTGCTAATAGGCAACCTTGCTTCAGGCCCTTTTCTGTGGTTATTGCTGATGATAGACCCTGATTCCCCTCCATTAGCACTTGACACCATGTTTGCAAGTGTAGAAAGATTATTAACCTCTTCTGTGCCCATGACGAGATAGTCTCGTCATGGAGCACGGTTGCGCTGTGCTCACGACGAGACTATCTCGTCATGAACCCCGCCCGCTAATGTAACGGCCGGCACAGGAGGGGGAAAGGGCGGGGCACTGAAGGGGTTAAAGATAGCAAGGGTATAGACACCCCCCTTTTGTGTATTTTGTTCCAAAGAAGTGGCTGGTCTACCTTATCAAAGGTTGTTGACAAATCTCTAAATGCCACATATGCATTTGACTCGCGAAATAGGGTATACTTTTCCACTAAGTATTTCAACATACTGATGTTATCCAGAATGGAGTGATTTTTCCTGAACCCTGCTTGCTCTATGGGGAGATGTATCTCCTCTACTACCCAGTCAGTAAGATTGTCAAAAATACTGCGAGCAAAAATTTCCCCACTGCGTCTAATAAGGCTATTTGCTTTTCCAGAATGCAATCTAGCCACAAATCAGTGTTGGCCTCCAGGTAAAGTGTCCATCGGACAAGTCTCTTTTGCCGCGTGATATCCAAACTTGCTGGGTTATCATGGGAATTTACCCCTGCCAATAACGAGCTCTAATTCGTCTGCACCAGTGTGAAGTGGTAAAAGGCAAGGGGCATCATTTTATATATTTTGACGTACGGCAGCACAGCAAGCCTTTCTGCTGTGCTGCCGTACATCAATAAGTACAATAAAAGCGCAGGAATGTGCTGTATTTACAAGATATGGGGCATTCCAGTCCTTCTCCCCTGCGCCGGCATACATACAGCAGAGGTGCTTCAATGCAGACACCCTTGTTCCATGGTGCAAGGGTGCCTTTGTTTCAGGGATGATGGTGATTTACTCCACACATAGCAAAAGCAAAAAACGAGAAGAAATAAAAAGGAGAACTAAAGTATTTCTCCTTGTTTGCCACTCCACGCCTCCCCAGGGGAGGCGTTGGATTTTACGCATTCTCAGGTTTACAGCACTTTGTAAATCTGGGAATGTATCAGGTTCCATTGATGTTGTATGGGAACACCCACAGCAACACTCAAAAAACACCTCTTTCATGAGGAGTAATGCATGAAAGGGGCCCATATTTACAAGTCATGCAGGGTGACTTTATGTGGCCTTGTAAATATGGGCAGGCACACGCAGGCGGCGCAGTGGGCTTGTAAATGAGGCCCTAGATTTCCTCCAGCTGACAAAAAGGAGCCCTGAGTTTTCAGAAAAGGATATAAGGGTGGTAGCAATGTCAACTTTCGGTTTTATTAATATATAGCAACATTTACTCTGCATATAAGGAGATGGAGTGGGTTCTGTCTCAAAGCAGTCTTCCCCAGCGGGCACCTTTGTGATGTAAACTGATAGCTACTCGCTGCATAACCAAGGGGAAAAAGAAGGAGGAAAACAGACTGTCCTCTTTGGGGTCCTTGTGAATTCCAATAGCTTCTGATGTGCGCCTCCCTGTGCGGACCCACGCGGACGGCGATGTATGCAGGAATCGAACCATAGAAATTCAATGTCTGCCCAGATCATAGTTCTCCAACAGCTTGAATACGTACCACCAAGTCAGCGAATCAAATGTTTTAAGGCATATGACCAGGAATGCTGCTTGGGGACAAGGTCAAAGGCTGGCCTCATTAATTGTGCAACAGATCATTCTAGTGCTTGTGCACAAACCTTTAGGCAATACTGACTCTGATGTAATCCAGCAAAATACTATCCGTCTCAGTGCCTTATGCTTCAAACACCAAATGACTGCTCTGTGGGCTGGTCTAAAATGACATGAAAACAAAGGCAATGGCTGAAGGGGCCTGTCTTTTATGCTCTTGGGTTATTATTATTATTATTATTAGTAGTAGTAGTAGTAGTATTGTTATTATTACTGACCTTGCTATTATGAATCATTTCATTACTGCACCAAGCTGGCAGACGGTAAAGTTGACTTTAGGTCAGACCTGAATAGGATTCTGAGCATCACATTTGCCTGAAGCATGGCTGGTCAATTCTGGCATCCTTTGCCACTTTATTTGTATTTGTTTCAAATAAATGTTTATGTGTTAGATATAAGATAAAGCTAGGTGTGGGGGAAAGTAAGATGAAGTCAAGTTTCTAATGAATTCTATCTCTTTAAGCATGCTACATATAGCAACATTGTTGCGTCCATATATCTAACTGTCTTTGTTAAGGACAATATTATTCCTGTTAGGGGTGGGCGGAATTTGCGTAGTCGCACTACGCAAAGATCCGCGAGCACGCAGAAATTTTGCGAACATGCAAAATTGCTTGTTCGCAATGCTTTTTTCCTGTTCGCGAACGCTGTCTGCGTGCTCGGGGGGGAAATATCTTGCGAACACGCATTTTGAGAACGCGAACAAGCAAAAAATTCCGCAAAGCCACGGAACGCAGAATTTTGGGCAATTGCACGTTCTCTGCGGAACGCGAAATTACCCAAATTCTGCAAATTCCGCAAGCGGAACGGAATTTACCGCCCAGTTTCTGTGCAGCCCTTTAATTGAGCGAGTGAAATGTACACTTTCTCCTTATCATCTGCTCATCCCTTTGGTTTCAATAACCGCAGGAACAGGTTTTAGAGGACCTGTTTCACAACTTGGTAGTAGGCCATGTTGTAGCACTAGGGTAGGCATGATAAATTCACCACCTGTGTAGTTAGCTTTATATTCCATGTGTTATATTCCTATGTGTAGTTATCAGTTATTATGTTGATATTTTCTATTATAGGCAACTCTGGAGGAGTTATTTCCAGAACTCGTCACAAGTGAATGCCCTGAATGTCAGAAGAATGCTCCTCTTGACCCAAATCCATCTGAAATAGCAGACATGATAGATGAAGCGAGGTTACGCATGCTCAAAGCACAACTGGTTTGTTTCAGTATTTCTTTCTGCTTTACTAATGTTGTTTTAAATTACACTGTTATGCGAATATAATAACTGATATGTAAGATAGGAAACAGAAGATAGAGCCTGTGTTGCATGAGCTACACCTTCAGCATAGTTCTTCAAGGTTTGCTTTTCCACCCATGGGTGACAAAAGTGAACCTAGTTTAATGCACTAGAGATGAATGTGAAAGACAGGTTATTGTCCGCAGAACCCTATCCAAAGCCTTGTTGAAATAGAGTTATTGCTTTTAGGTCACTAACAAACGCTATAAGGAGTTCAGGGGCACTGTGGTAACAGAAACAAGCCTCAATAGTAGCGTTTCTCACATGAGCAAACGTCCCTTTTGCGCACAGCTTCAATGTCCAGTATCTTAGGATTTTTCAAGATAGTAGATGAAGTTAAAATAAGATGCAATAGAATGACGTTCTGACAAAAAGTTCATTCAATAATCATGTGTTATCCTCAGGATTTGTATTCAATCCTCCTTGTTAAGTATCCATTTTCAAATTGAAACAAAATCTTCCATTTATAAACCATAACGGAAATTATATCAATCAAATGCATTTGAATGTCCCCGATGCATTTCGGGCTATGAATTGCCCTTCGTCAGGGGTGATATTAAGCTGTGAAATAAAGCGTGTGAGATGAGTAAAGGGAAGGTGGAGGGGGAAAAGTCATAGGGAAGAGTTTAGAAAGGCTTGATTGGATGATCTGAATAATAAACACGCAGTTGTAATGCAATAGGTCTCGCATTCATGCAGGTATGAGCTATTGGCATTGTAAATGACAATACCTTTTATTTATGTTTTGGGTTTTAAAACATAAATAAAAGGCATTGTCATTTACAATACTAATAGCTTAAACTCTTGCAAATGTGAGACCTATTGCATTGCAATAAAGGGCCTTCTTGACCGCTTGTTTGATTGTAAATATCAGAGGAAGAGACCGGCCTGCAATGTCTTCAAAGTAATTAGAAATAATGCAGTGAAGAAGATGTGTAAGTGTTGTAAATTACACAGACGCAAAGTGTAAAGTGAGAGTTACATATGATCTGAGCTATACACATTAACAAAGCGATCCAACACCTTTCGCTCTGTGATTACACTCAGGAGGAAGGGGGGAGGGAAGGGCTAATTTTTGCCCTCTCTGTGATTTGAATGTACAGTGTGGCATTGGGTAATGTTATTGCTATATTTGGCCTAATTAAAAACATTCCAGCTGTAGTAGGGCCCTGACTTCACCTCATGGTGCAGGGTGGGCTGTGCTTTATGGTAGGCATGGAGGGTGGAAGGAATGGTCTCGGCTGCAGCTCCGGCTCCGTACATTGCCCCTGCTATTGTGGGTGGTATTGGTGATGGTGGTATTGTGAGTGGTGATATTGGTGGTGGTGGTATTGGTGATGGTGGTATTAGTGGTGGCGGTATTGGTGTTGGTAGTGGTGGTGGTATTGGTAATATTGGTGGTGGTGGTATTGTGAGTGGTGGTATTAGTGGTGGTATTGGTGGTAATATTGGTGGCAGTGATGGTGGTATTGGTGGTGGTATTGGTGGTGGTGGTATTAGTGGTGGTGGTGTTATTGGTGGTGGTATTGGTGGTATAGGTAGTAGTATTGGTGGTGGTGGTATTGGTGGAGGTATTGATATTGGCAGTGGTATTGGTGGTGGTGGTATTGGATTGGTGGTGGTGTTATTGGTGCTGATATTGGTGGTTGTGGTGGTATTTGTGGTATTGGTGGAGGTGGTGGTATTGTTGCTGTTGCTGGTATTGATGGTGTATTGGTGGTGGAATTGGTGGTGGTAGGGGTGGTGGTATTGGTGGTGGTATTGGTGGTGGTGGTAGTATTGGTGGTGGTAGTGGTGCTATTGGTGGTGTTAGTGGTATTGGTGGTGGTGGTAGTATTGGTGGTGGTGGTGGTGGTATTGGTGGTGGTGTTATTGGTGGTGGTGGTATTGGTGGTGGTGATGGTATTGGTGGTAGTGATGGTGGTATTGGTGGTATTGGTAAGGGTGGTGGAATTGTTGGTGGTGGTATTAGTGGTGGTATTGGTGGTGGTATTAGTGGTGGTGATGATGGCATTGGTGGTGGTATTGGTGGTGATGGTGGTGGTATTGGTGGTGATATTGGTGGTATTGGTGGTGGTGTTAATGGTGGTGGTGGTATGGTTGTGGTTTGGTATTGGTCGTGGTGGTGGTATAAGTGGTGGTATTGGTGGTGGTATTGGTGGTGGTATTGGTGGTAGTGGTATTGGTGGTGGTATTGGTAGTGGTGGTGGTATTGGAGGTGGTATTGGTGGTGGTAGTTTTAGTGGTGGTATTGCTGGTGGTTATGGTGGTATTGGTGGTAGTGGTGATATTAGTGGTGATGGTATTGGTGGAGGTATTGGTGTTAATGCTGGTGGTGTTATTGGTGGATGTATTGATATTGGTAGTGGTATTGGTGGTGGTGGTAGTATTGGTGGTGGTATTGGTGGTAGTATTGGTGGTGGTATTGGTGGTAGTGGTGGCATTGATGGTGTATTGGTGGTGTTGGTGGTGGTACTGGTGGTGGTGGTATTGGTGGTATTGGTAGTGGCAGTGGTATTGGTGGTGGTGGTATTGGTGGTGGTGTTATTGGATTGGTAGTGATGGTATTGGCGGTATAGGTAGTGGTATTGGTATTGGTGATATTGGTGGAGGTATTGATATTGGCAGTGGTATTGGTGGTGGTGGTATTGGTGGTGGTGGTATTGATGATGTTTTGGTGGTGGTGGTATGGTTGTGGTTTGGTATTGATATTGGTAGTGGTATTTGTGGTGGTGGTATTGGATTGGTCGTGGTAGTATTGGTGGTGGTATTGGTGGTAGTATTGGTGGTGGTATTGGTGGTAGTGGTGGTATTGATGGTGTATAGGTGGTGTTGGTGGTATTGGTGGTGGTACTGGTGGTGGTGGTAGTATTGGTAGTGGTGGTGGTATTGGTGGTGGTGTTATTAGATTGGTGGTGGTGGTATTGGCGGTATAGGTAGTGGTATTGGTGTCAGTGGTATTGATGGTGGTATTGATATTGGCAGAGGTGGTGGTGGTATTGATGGTGTATTGGTGGTGGTGATGGTTGTATTGGTGGTGGTGGTGGTGGTGTTATTGGTGGGGATGGTATTGGTGGTAGTGGTATTGGTGGTGGTGGTGTTATTGGTGGTGGTGATATTGGTGGTGGTATTGGTGGTGGTGATGTTGGTATTGGTGGTGGTGGTATTTGTAGTGGTATTGTTTGTGGTATTGGTAAGGGTGGTGGTGATGATGGCATTGGTGGTGGTATTGGTGGTGGTATTGGTGGTGGTGGTGGTATTGGTGGTGGTGGTATTGGTGGTATTGGTGGTGGTGGTATTGGTGAAGGTATTGTTATTGGCAGTGGCATTGGTGGTGGTGGTATTGGATTGGTGGTGGTGATATTGGTGGTATTGGTGGTATTGGTGTTGGTGGTGGTGTTATTGGTGGTGGTAGTGGTGTTGATGGTATTGGATTGGTGGTGGTGGTGGTATTGGTGGTGGTGCTGGTATTGGTGGTGGTGGTATTGGTGGTGGTGGTATTGGTGGTGGTGCTGGTGGTGGTGGTATTGGTGGTGGTGGTATTGGATTGGTGGTGGTATTGGTGGTGGTGCTGGTGGTGGTGGTATTGGTGGTGGTGGTATTGGATTGGTGGTGGTGATATTGGTGGTGGTATTGGTGGTGGTGGTGGTGGTATTGGTGGTGCTGGTGGTGGTGGTATTGGTGGTGGTGGTGGTATTGGTGGTATATTGGTGGTGGTGGTGTTATTGGTGGTGGTAGTGGTGGTGATGGTGGTATTGGTGGTGGTGGTATTGGTAGTGGTGGTGGTAGTAGCGGTGGTATTGGTGGTGGTGGTATTGGTAGTGGTGGTGGTGTTGGTGGTGATGGTATTGGATTGGTGGTGGGGGTATTTGTGGTGGTGGTGGTATTGGTGGAGGTATTGATATTGGCAGTGGTGGTATTGGTGGAGGTATTGATATTGGCAGTGGCATTGGTGGTGGTGGTATTGGTGGTATTAGTAGTGGTGGTATTGGTGGTGATGGTATTGGATTGGTGGTGGTGGTATTGATGGTGGTGCTGGTATTGGTGGTGCTGGTGGTATTGGTGGTGGCGGTGGTATTGGTTTGGTGATGGTGATATTGGTGGTGGTGGTGGTATTGGTGGTGGTGGTGTGGTATTGGTGGTGGGGGTGTTATTGGTGGTATTAGTGGTGGTATTGGTGGTGGTGTTGGTGGTGATGATGATGTTATTGATAGTGATATTGGTGGTAATGGTGGTGGTGTTAATGGTGGTGGTGGTGGTATTGGTGGTGGTAAACGTGGAGGTATTGGTGGTAATGGTGGTGGTATTGATGGTAGTGGTATTGGTGGTGGTATTGGTGGTGGTGGTATTGGTGGTATTAATAGTTGTGATATTGGTGGTGGTATTGGTATTAGTGGTGGTAGTTTTAGAGGTGGTTTTGGTGATGGTTATGGTGGTATTGGTGGTGGTGGTATTAGTGGTGGTGGTATTGGTGGAAGTTTTGGTGGTATTGGTGGTGGTGGTATTGGTGAAGGTATTGTTATCGGCAGTGGCATTGGTGGTGGTGGTATTGGATTGGTGGTGGTGATATTGGTGGTGGTGGTGGTATTGGTGGTGGTGTTGTTATTGGTGGTGGAAGTGGTGGTGATGGTATTGGATTGGTGGTGGTGGTATTGGTGGTGGTGCTGGTATTGGTGGTATTGGTGGTGGTGCTGGTGATGGTGGTATTGGTGGTGGTGGTATTGGATTGGAGGTGCTGATATTGGTGGTGGTGGTGGTATTGGTGGTGATGGTGGTATTGGTGGTATATTGGTGGTGGTGGTGCTATTGGTGGTGGTAGTGGTGGTGATGGTGGTATTGGTGGTGGTGGTATTGGTAGTGGTGGTGGAAGTGGTGGTGGTATTGGTGGGGTGGTATTGGTAGGAGTGGTGGTGTTGGTGGTGATGGTGGTATTGATATTGGAAGTGGTGGTATTGGTGGAGGTATTGATATTGTCAGTGGTGTTGGTGGTGGTGGTATTGGTGGTATTAGTGGTGGTGGTATTGGTGGTGATGGTATTGGATTGGTGGTGGTGGTATTGATGGTGGTGCTGGTATTGGTGGTGCTGGTGATGGTGATATTGGTGGTGGTGGTATTGGTGGTGGTGTTATTTGTGGTGGTAGTGGTGGTGATGGTGGTATTGGTGGAGGTGGTGGTAGTGGTGGTGGTATTGGTGGTGGTATTGGTGGTAATGGTGTTGGATTGGTGGTGGTGGTATTGGTGGTTGTGGTGGTATTGGTGGTGGTATTGGTGGAGGTATTGATATTGTCAGTGGTATTGGCGGTGGTGGTATTGGATTGGTGGTGGTGGTATTGGTGGTATTAGTGGTGGTTGTATTGGTGGCATTAGTGGTGGTGGTATTGGTGGTAGTGTTATTGGTGGTGCTGGTATTGGTGGTATTGATTGTGGTGGTGGTATTGGTGGTGGTGGTATTGTGGGTGGTGGTGGTACTGGTGGTGACAGTATTGGTGGTGGTATTGGTAATGTTGGTGGTATTGGTGGTGGCGGTATTGATATTGGTGGTGGTATTAGTATTGGTGGAGGTGGCACAGGTATTGGTGGTGGTGGTGGTAGTGGTATTGGTGGTGGTGGTATTGTTGGTGGTAGTGGTATTGGTGGTGGTGTTATTTGTGGTGGCATTGGTGGTGGTATTTCTGGTGGTATTGGTGGTTGTATTGGTATTGGAAATGGTGGTGGTGGTATTGGTGGTGGTGGTATTGGTGATGATGGTATTGGTTGTGGTGGTATTGGTGATGGTGGTATTTGATTGGTAGTGGTGATATTGGTGGTGGTGGTGGTGGTGGTATAGGTGGTTTATTGGTGGTGGTGGTGTTATTAGTGGTGGTAGTGGTGGTGATGGTGGTATTGGTGGTGGTAGTACTGGTAGTGGTGGTGGTGGTATTGGTGGTGGTGGTATTGGTGGTGATATTGGTGGTTGTGGTGGTATTGATTGTGGTGGTATTGGTGGAGGTATTGATATTGGCAGTGGTATTGGTGGTGGCGGTATTGGATTGGTGGTGGTGGTATTGGTGGTGGTGGTATTGGTGGTAGTGGTGGCATTGGTGGTGGTAATATTGGTATTATCGTTGGTGATAGTGGTGGTGGTATTGGTGGTGGCGGTATTGGTAGTGGTGGTGGTATTGGTGGTGGTGGTATTGGTGGTATTGATGATTTTGGTATTGGATTGGTGGTGGCGGTATTGGTGGTGGTATTGGTGGTGGTATTGGTGGTCGTGGTATTGGTGGTATTGGTTTTGGCATTGGTGATGGTGATATTGGTGGAGATATTGATATTGGCAGTACTTTATCCATGCTCGACTATGCTGTTATAGTTTGTTTGGCTGCGCACAGTGCCAATGTGATCGTCCTTTCTCTGTGTGACCTTATGGGATACACCAGTTTCTTAGGGAGGCCAAGTAAAATGTAGGCTAGCAATTGTGTAAGGGTGGTACTGAACATTGCATCAATGTCCTGCAGCAGTGCATCCCAGTATCAAAAAAATCTTCGGGTATCGCCATAAGAGGTGTGTCAGTGTGCCGGAATCCTCTCACTCCACCAGCACAGGCCCAACACACAGGTCCACCACTGCATTAAATGCAGTGGAGTATAGTAAGAATATTGGGCCAATTTCAGAGTTGTTTCCTTGCCTGCCATGCTGAATGCTGATGTCCTGGCCCTGTAATATATGTTTGACCACTTCTCATCTGAGAGGGTGTGTTCTAGCGCTGCTTCCCACCTGCACTGAGCGGGCGATTTAACTGTCCATTGAGGCTGGTTCAGGAACCAGTAAATTGCTGAAAGCAGGTCTTCATCATCATTCTTCAGAAAGAGCCATTTCTTGAAGAGTGTGAGAAGTTTGCTGACTGATATCCATACTGTTGTCCCAGTGATGGATGTGTAGGTACCCCCACTGCTCGCACTCTGGTAAGTGGAAACTTTGTTGCAGTTGTTCAAATTTCATGAGGCCCTGGAAGTTGGAGAGGTCTCCGATCCGCTTGCAGATAGCTATTTGCAAGGCAAGGAAGTCATTTCCCTTTAGGACAGGGGGTAAATCTGGGTTACCATTGATGGGGGTAAGAGGGGAAGGGTATGCTCACATTGTAGGCTCATTTACAGGGTAGCAGCACACATCCCAAGGCCCATGGTGTATATCTAGCTAGGGCACCTTCCAGATATGTATACTAGCTACCGTTTGGTTCATGAAGCACCAGTGTTTGTCTGGTGCCTGCTGGGTCATTCCACTATGTATTGTCATTGAGATACTAAATATTAGTTAGCTAAATTGGGAAGGCCAAGGCCTCCAATGGTACACTGAAGCCAGTGCTATACGCGGCCTCTTCTGCCCAAACAAAGGACTTTATCTGCTGTTGCAGTTTCTTGAGAAGATACGGTGGAGGGTGCAGAGGAAGGGTCTGCATGACATAGAGGATGCCCAGGAGGAGTGTTAATTTAAGGGCCGCGATCCAGCCTACCCAAGACAGGCCACCCATATGGCGGCTGTGGAGGTCAACAAGGTCCTTATGGATGCTGTGTGTATCCAGTGGAAAGCTCCCGTCAATGGTGGATAGCAGGCCTCTAATGTGGCTTTGTCTGCCAACGGGATTTTTGCAAATCAATCTTAAATCCAGAGAGCCTCCCCAATGCCTCCATCTCAGTAAACAGGGCCAAATGTGAGCGGTGTGTCAGATTGAGAGGGTCAAAAGGACATTCTCAGTGTTGAGCATTGTCCTGTGCTCAAAGTAATGCCCAGTATCTCTCCTCTGCGCCTAAAATGCTCTGCCAGGGGCCCCAAATATAGCAGGAGCAGGGACAGCGGGTTTAAAACCATGGTATAAGTGATGAAATAAAAAAAAATGAAAAGCCCAAGATATGCCTGTAAGACTAACCTATTCAAAGGTGCCAGTTTATGTATAGTTGATCACAGCTCCATTGGATGGGATGGCTGCAAAGAGGGGAGTGCACATAAGATATCCGAAACTGAGACTCTATTGCTTGAAAAAATAAGTCCAGGACAAACTATTTTCTGTACCACTTGATACCAGGTCCACGGACATTTATTGGGTTACCCCATTATGTTGTTATGGTTTAAAAATCAGGCAATTTATTCTGATCAGTTATGTTGTATGACTAGTATTTACATATTATCAATTTGTCCACATTGTCGCAATATCCTACAGACTGCTGATATTCAATGTTTTGGAAATAGATTTCAAATAAGTCAAATGATTAATATATTTGTGGATTACTTTTAGTAGTTTGTATCGTGAAATTTTGAGCAACGTTTGGATACAATATATTGCGTTCTGCTGTAGTGTTTTCTTCACTTTGAATGTTTTTTGCTTTCTATATAGTTTAAATACTTTGTCTATGTTGCTTAGCATGCACTGCAGTGATATGAGTATCATTGCTCATACAAATGGCATTCTCGTTTGTGACCAAGTGTGCGTAGTAACTGAAATGCATTGATTTCGGCTGTGGGTGAATTGAAATCAACACAATTTGAATTAAACTCCTTGAGAGACAGTGCCTCTTTAGGGACTTCCCCAATGAGTGATCTGATTTTCTTTGGGGTTTGAGGTCCCTCAACGCTGAGCATGCCAACAACACGCTGTTTGCTTGTTTTTATATTTTTTAAATCAAATGTTAAAAATTATATGTAATATATACTACAAGTGCGGTCTAAGAATGTTGTAAAAATTGTATTTTATATGAAATATATATATAGTCAGATGTAAAGAATGAATGAGTGTGTGATATTTTCATGGATGCATATTAGAATGAGACTTGCATGTTTGATTATAACACCATTGTGTTAGATCACAGGTGTCTCAGGATTGTATATATGAATTGTATAATCGCCCACAGTTCATCAACTCAACACTGTCCAACCACTCTTATGCAGCAAACAAACTAGCAATTCAGGGTCAACATGAACGTACTGCTGCATGGCATACACCCCCTTTGTATGGTCAAGACTTCCGAAGCACCACTTAAGTATACCAATAGCGTTTTCAGTAATGACTGACATACATGTGTGTATCCTGGTGTTCTTTATTTGAGGCTGTGTGGTTCTAATTTGGAAGGGGTGAGGAGATGGATAGAGGGCATTCCTGGCATCACCTGCAATAAGATGTGATTTAAAAAAAATATATACTTTAATTGAAACATCTTTAGTCTATACTTAGGGCCTGATTTCGAGTTTGTCGGTCTATAGGAGAGCCAAACCCATGGTGGCGGTCTGATCACCGCTGCACTACCGAACCGCTCTCAGTATTACGGCTGTGGTGGTTGGAACTGCCACAGGACGGATGTAACCGCCATGTATCCAGGATCCCGCAGCGGTCAGATACAGGAATATGCTGACGGTGCCTAAATGGCACCGCCAAGCATATTAGGAGTTGCCTCACCAACACCCTTTTCAAGGCTGTGAGCCTACCATGAATTGCGGGGTGGCACATGTAGTGTCCCCCTGGATTTTCACCCCCAGTTTCACCTCAGTCCCTGCACGGTGTGGCATGTACGCCACATCGTGCAGGAACATGTCGCAGGCGCTCTCATAACGGCGGTCTACATATTAGGCTCTCTATTGAGAATTGGAATACAGCAGGTGGACTCATTATGGCTTTGTTGGTCCTACAGCGGATGCCGCATTGCACCGCGCACTGTAGGACCACCAAAGTTGGAGTTAGTTGGCCCCATAATGTTCATATAATATCTGAAAGAAACACATAGTGATAGATTCCTTATCTTAGAATTATCCCCAGGCGTCAGACTGGATCCGGAAAGTTTTCGTCAGCAGTACCCCTGCGCGTCGGTAGGTGGCGTCGTGCAGCTCCGCGTCCGTCGTTGGCATCCTGGTCACCGAGATGACGTCGCGGGTGCTACTTAGACACCGCCCACGTGCGCTGACGTCAGTTCTTTCTTTTTCCAAGCCAGCAAGCGCAGATCCGGGAAGGGCAGGAACCCCCAGTCAATTTTTGACTGACTTTTTGAGGCCTTTTTGTCTCTATTATCAATCAAGTCTTCGACTCTTGGTGCAGTTAGGATGCTCGGTTTTAAGTCCCGCGGGGACTGTCACCGTATGATGTCGGTGACGGAACCCGCACCGTGTGTGTCTTTTCTGTCTGGGGTACGACTACGACCTAAGTCGTGCCCCGACTGCCGGACCATGGTGCCGAAGTCTTTGCGGGAGTGGTCCCGAAAGCTGCTGGAGGCCCGGCAGTCGGCTCTGTGCCGTTCGAGGTCCCGGTCCTGTGGGAGGTCTTAAGGATCAAAGTCTTCACACTCTGGGTCAGGTAAGGGGAAGCACAAGAAGTTGAAGAAACGTTGTCGTTCTTTGACTGTCACAACCGGCCTACCCGCCTTTCCCGAGTCAGTCAGTGACTCCCGCCCAAATACAGGAGTTCCTGTCGGCCATGGCTCGCCTCTTTGGCCTCTTTGGGCCATCTGGGCTCGCTGGTGTGCCTTCGGGCTCTGCGGTCCCGACTGGGTGTCCTCGCCTTTCCTCGCCGGTGGCTCCGGCCCCTGCGTCGCTGCCGGCTCCGGCCTCAGCGCCGCAGGACCCCCCTGGATCCAGGCCTTGATCCCGGTCGATGCCGGTTGACCTTATAACACCTCCACCAACGTCGACCCCACAGTCACCACTTCCGACGTCGCCCGCTCCTCGTGACGATGTTGACTCCAGTTTCAGCCCTAAGTGGATGCGGCGTCGGGCCAGCGTCGATCGATGCTTTTCTCGACGTTGCTCGGGGATTTCTATCCCCATGTCCTTGCTCCTTATTTTAGGCCTGTTGAACAGCCTGAGGAGGAAGGGGAGGACTGGGAGGGGTCTGAGAACCCTCTCGCAGCTGATTGTGAGTATGAACAAGACTGGGCAGAGGAGTTGGGGGAAGCCAGTGGTCTTGATACCTCACCAGACCTTGGCATGCTGTCTCCTCCTACCGTAGCTGCGGAGGAGGGTGCTAGTTATTCTGTGGTGTTGCGTAGGGCGGATGAGGCCCTACACCTCATGCTCCCTACTGTGGCCGTCTATACTAACCTCCTGACAGAAGTGCTTCAGCAAGCAGCTACTTACGCGGAGCCGCTGCTTCCCTTCAATGAAGCACTTTCTGACATTCTTTTGGACACCTGGTCCAGGCCCACCACAGGGGCTCCTGTGGATAGGAACGTGGCCCAACACCATCGCCCTGCTCCGGGTGACCCCATTTTCCTCTCCAAACACCCCACCCCCGAGAGCTTAGTTGTCCAAGCCTCTGCTTCCCCAACCGCCTTACCTTCCGCACCACCGGATAGGGAATCCAAGAAACTGGATCAGTTCGGAAAGAAGATTTTTTCTTCCGCCAGTTCTGCACTGCGGTCCGTGAACACCGCATGCCTCTTGGGCCGTTATTCCCACTCTCTGTGGGATACGGTGGCGCAAGTGCTGCCTCAGTGTCCGGAGGAGGCCCGGACAGCTCTCTCCCAGGCTGTTGCAGAGGGGAGAGACACAGCTAAGTTCATGATTCGTTGTGGCCTAGACACCGCCGACTCACTGGGCAGATCGATTTCAACGATGGTGGCGGTCAGATGCCACACCTGGTTGAGGACAACTGGATTTTCGGGGATATCCAAAGCACTCTTATGGACATGCCTCTTGATGGCCGTCGCCTCTTCAGCGACAAAGCAGACAGCGTGTTGGATCAGTTTAAGGACTCACGGGCTACGGCCAAGTCCTTGGGACTCTCTGCGGTCCGCCCACCTCTGCCTTCTGCTTTTCGCTCCTTTCGTGGCACCGGAAAGGGCGCCCGCTGCATTCACAACAGAGCCACAAGCGGACGAAGGGGCCAGCGGGCGGGTCAGTCCATCTCCACTCTGGCCACCTCTGCCTCCAAACCTTCCTAGTCTCAACTTTCAGGCCCATAAAACGCCAGTGGGTGGCAGTCTTCGCCCTCACCTCCCCCACTGGCACACCATCACATCGGACAGGTGGGTTTTAGAGATAATCCGGAGGGGCTACTTCCTCCCCTTCACGACTACTCCTCCAGCTATGCCATCTCGGTACCATCGCATGTCGGGAGATGACTTGGTGCTTCTTCAGCCGATAGTTGCGGCCCTCTTGGCCAAGGGGGCCATAGAGCGCGTTCTGACGCCAGATGTAGGTCGTGGTTGTTATTCCCACTACTTTCTGGTGCCAAAGAAGGACAAGGGCCTGCGTCCTATCTTGGACCTCTGGAATGTAAATCTCTTCCTCCGCAAAGAGACGTTTAAGATGCTCACTTTAGCTCAGGTCTTGTCTGCTCTCGATCTACAAGACTGGATGGTAGCGCTGGACTTGCAGGATGCTTACTTCCATATCCCAGTCCTGCGGGCCCACCTGCGTTACCTGCAGTTCACAGTAGACCACGAGCACTTTCAGTTCACCGTGCTCCCGTTTGCCTTACCAGCGCCCCTCGGGTGTTTACGAAAGTGATGGCGATGGTCGCAGCTCATCTGCGCAGATCAGGGGTTTCAGTCTTCTCCTATCTCGACGACTAGTTGTTGAAGGCGGGCTCGCCCCAGACAGTCATCTCCCACCTCCAGACTACGGCCGACCTCCTGCATTTGCTGGGGTTCTCCATCAATGTGCCGAAGTTGCACCTGATTCCCTCTCAGAAGCTCCTCTTCATCGGAGCGGTTCTGGACACGGCGCAGTTTCGGGTCTAGCCTCCCGAACAGCGAGTCCAGGATATTTGGGCTCTGATTCCGATTTTTCAGCCCTTGTTCCGGGTTTCGGTCAGAGTGACCCTGAGGCTGCTGGGCCTCATGGCCTCCTGCCTCCTGCTGATCGATCATGCCAGATGGCATATGCGGGCTCTGCAGTGGGACCTGAAGTTCCAGTGGGTGCAGCATCAGGGGAACCTGTCCGATCACGTCCAGATATTGGAGGGCACTGCACGACAGTTGCAGTGGTGCCTCACAAACCGGCATTGGGTCGATGGCAGATCCCTCTCCCTTTCCCAACCGGAGTTTACAGTGGTGACGGATGCCTCACTCCTGGGATGGGGCGGCCACATTGGAGAAGCGGAGATCAGAGGCCTCTGGTCTCCGGCGGAGTCCAAGCTTCATATCAACCTTCTGGAGCTTCTGGCGATCCGACTTGCACTGAAGGCATTCCTTCCCTCTGTCAAGGGGAGAGTAGTGCAGGTGTTCACAGACAACACCACCCCATGTGGTACTGCAACAAGCAAGTTGGGGTGGGGTCGTGGACCCTCTCAAAGGAGGCGCTGCGCCTCTGGACATGGCTGGAACATCAGGGCGTTTTCCTGGTGATTGAACACCTGGCAGGTTCTCTGAAATCCAGGGAGGACGAACTCAGCTGCAGGTGCATGATGGATCACAAATGGCGTCTTCACTTGGAGGTGGTGCAAGGTCTCTTCCAGCAGTGGGGAGAGCCTTGGTTGGATCATTCGCCACTGAAGAGAACGGGCAATGTCATCAGGTCTGCGCGTTGGAATTTCCAAGGTGTCACTCGCTCGGCGACGCTTTTCGTTGCGAGAGGAGTTGCGGTCTGTTGTACGCCTTTCTGACTGTACCACCTCTGCCCAGAGTACTGGAGAAGATCAGGCGCGACTGGGCACAAGTCATCCTTGTGTCCCCGGACTGGGCTCGAAGAGTATGGTATCCCGAGCTACTCAGTATGAGCATCGATCCTCCAATCAGACTGCCTCTTCGGGAGGCTCTTCTGTCGCAGCAGCAGGGGACGGTCCTCCACCCGAACCTGTCCAGCCTCCACCTCTTTGCGTGGAGATTGAGCGGCGGCAGTTGATTCCTTTCAACTTGCCTCCTGAAGTTTGTGATGTCATTCTGGTAGCCAGGCGTCCCTCCACTAAAGTGGTATACACCTGCAGGTGGAACAAGTTTGTGGCATGGTGCACAGCAAAGGCTGTGGATCCCCTTTCTGCCCCAGTTTCAGAAGTCCGTTTGTTACCTCTTTCTTTGGCCCAGCAGGGCTCTGCTCTGGGCACTATCAAGGGCTACCTTTCTGCTATTTCAGCCTTTCTCAGGCTCGCTGATCAGCCCTCTCTTTTCAAGTCCCCTGTTGTAAATAGATTTATCAAAGGCATTCCACACCTTTTCCATCCTATTCCTTTCGTTTTGCCACAGTGGGACTTGAATCTGGTTCTTACATACTTGATGTGCGCTCCCTTTGAGCCCCTTCACAACTGTCCTCTTCTTCTCTTGACCTTGAAGACTGCCTTCCTGGTGGCCATCACCTCCGCTATGCGAGTGAGTGAGCTCCAGGCTCTTTCTTCTAAGCCTCCTTTTCTATGGGTCCATCCGGACAAGGTTGTGCTCATGCCCCGTCCTTCCTTTTTGCCAAAAGTTGCTACGGCCTTTCACATTGGGCAGACTATTACCTTGCCCACCTTCCTTCCGCCTCTGCATCCTTCTAGAGAGGAAGAGAGCTCCACCGTCTGGACCCAAAACATGCGCTCTCATTTTATCTCAACCACACATAACAGTCCCGGGTGGATGACCAACTCTTTGTTGGCTATATTAGCACCAAGAAAGGTCGGGCGGTACACAAGAGGACTATCTCCTGCTGGGTCGTCTTGTGTATCAAAGCCTGTTACTCTTTGGCTAAAAAAGAACCTCTGGTGAGACTGCGTGCTCATTCCACTAGAGCTACTGCAGCCACTACAGCATTGAGACGTGGTGTCCCCCTGCATGACATCTGTCAGGCAGCCACGTGGGCTTCGCTGCAAACGTTCACTAAGCATTAATGACTGGACAGCCAAGTCCGGAGAGACGCTTCTTTGGCCGTTCTGTTCTCCGGGACTTCCTGGTGTGATCTTGGTTCTCAGACCCACCACCGGGGTTGGTATTGCTGGGGTATCTTTTCTAAGGTAAGGAATCTATCGCTATGTGTTTCTTTCAGATGAACAAGTTACTTACGTTCGGTAATGATATATCTGTAAGAAACATTAGTAGTGATAGATTCCTTACCGCCCCACCCATCCTCCCTGTTCTGCAAACTGATTTCTAGGGTTAAGGTCATCCCTTTCAGGGCCCTAGTTTCAATGCACCAGTGGTCAGTATCTTACATGCCTCTGCGTTCCTGGCGCGGAAAGTCATGTACAGAACTGACATCAGCACACGTGGGCGGCGTCTAAGTTGCGCCCGCGACGTCATGTCTGTGACCACGACGCCAACGACTGACGTGGAGCGGCACGATACCACCTACCGACGCGCCGGGGTACTGCTGACGAAAACTTTCCGTAACCAGTCTGGCGCCTGGGGGTAATTCTGAGGTAAGGAATCTATCACTACTAATGTTTCTTACAGAGATATTGTTACCGAAGGTAAGTAACTTGTTTGTTAATGTCAAGATTGTGTATTGTGATGTGGTGAAGTTATGATTGACTGTATTTGTGATAACCTTCATTAGTAATCGTGCAGTCTCAGCGTAAGTTGGCTAAACTTGCTGAGTAGCTTCCAATGGCTGAAATCCTCAACAAAACAGTCAAGTGGTATCTCTGGGAATATGTAGCTGTTTTGTATACACCCAATAAAGGCACCATGTACATCAGTGAAGCAGTGTCTGGCATAGCAGGCAGCTTGCTCATTGATAAAGCAGCAGAAATGGTGGTGTCTGGGTGGCTGAAGTGCTACTTATGTTCAGTGGATAGCACATAATAAACTGGGGAAATGGGCAATAGCATACACTCTCTTGTCATCCATTGCCGTACCAGCCTCCTAGTCCCAGGCAGCACAAAATGGTTGCTGCCAACCAGAGACACGTTTCTGGCCTCCTGCTGCTGAGCCAAGCTCGAGCAGAGAAAGGTGGAACAATAGGCATCCTGTCACAGGGAGGTGTGACCACCTCCCAGATGGGATTTAGTGCATTAGGGCTGGGTGGGTGCGCTTGCCAGTGACCGAAAGTCTGCATGAAGGGTACATTTGGTGTCCCTGTGCATAGTCCAGTTCATACCAGTCCTGTAAGCAGTTGGCTCCTGCTCTGGCGGGAAATTGGACAAAGGACATGGGAATAACCTCCCCACTGTCCAGAGCCTCCCCTTGGAGCGTGCCCTGAATCTGTCCAACCCTCTTCCGTGGGAACAAAAGGGCATACCTGGCTGTAGGACCCTAGATTCGACGTGGACAAGATTCTGAACCAGAAACCACTGAACTTTGACTTTCCGGACACTCTGGACGTCGCTGGACTTCGTTTGGGCCCGACTTTGTCTCTCTCTCTCTTAGTCTGAAGCATCTTCTGTGCCCGTGCACCATACAGGCTCTGTGCAGGACCTGTGGAGCATCAATGACAACTGAAGATATCTCCCTTCGAGTGAAGGGGTCACTCCCCTGCATCACAGGTACCACATCACAACTGACCAGTCTGCTGCTCCTGAGCTCCTATGGATTCTGAAGGCTCCAGCAACACAGGAGGTGGGTTTCTACATCCCTCGAGGTCCGAGCTGCCCTCTCACTGAGTTTGATGCCAGAATCCCTCATGGGGGCTGCAACACCCGAACCCTTGTGCACCGCTTTCATTTGCAAGTGCATACGCTTGTATGCGTTTCTCAAACAAGTGCATGGGACTCCGAGTAGCCCCAAGCTCTGGCACTATTTCCTACCAAGACCTCCGGCCTCCTCACACCGAGTGCTTTGTGGGCTGCTGTTTGGTGAAATTGCACGAGGGCCTGTAGTGACTCCTGGGCCCCCGGCCAGTGAGTCCATTTAAGGGTCAACTTTGCTTTTCTTGCGCTCCACTGGTTGCTCCAGGCTTGCCCTGACTCCCCTGTGTTTGGTGAGTCTCCTGGATCTTGCTGATCCAATCTTCTGCGTGGGTTGCTGTTGCCAAGGCTTGTTGGTGCTCCCGCCGGACACCGACCCCTCAGCACTTGACACTCTTCGTGGGACAGCTGTTATCCGGCTCCTGGTCATCCTTGACATCTCCTGGTCCCCATAGCTGCAGAGTCAAGAACTCCACCAACACACCTGATGCACCCGACATCGATAGGCTCTCGTCTACCGAGCCCCTCGTCACTCCTGAGTGACCTAGACTTCTGTCCCCTCTGCTTTCTGGTATTCTTCAACAAGAGTCCACCATTGGATTCTAACAGACACTTTTCTTCCTTCTAGCAGCGGCTCTTCTTCGAAGTCCTCCATTGGTTTCGACAGCGGTTTCGGAAGCCACTTCAGACCTATGCACCTGGCTCCCCTAGGATAGGTAACTCCGGTACTATGGTATCCACAGGTGGGGTGGCTCTACAACCTCCTAACTTCCATGGTGTTTCTTCGAAGTCCACTGGGAAGGGTCCTAAAACTTTAAAACTTCAACCGTGACTTCCCCATTGAATTGAACAGAGCACACGGTCGTGTTCCCACACTGCACCCGTCCTCCGTAGGGTCCCTAATTACTCACCTTGGGTGGTTTCTTGGGGTCCCAGCGATTCTACGTCCTCTAGACACTGTCTTGACTCGAGTCATGGTTCTTATACCACTATTTTAGTATGTGGTCTGGTCTCCCCTGGAACCTACTGTGTATTAGTGCTATTTACCATTGTTTCTGTGCTTCAGTATTGTGTGCTTTGTGATTATCTCCATGCAGGAGATGCTGTGTCTTACTAGGGAGTGTTATATTAATAAATACATATTTTTATAACTACTGTGTGGTTCTGCTTTCATTTAACCAATACTATGGGTTGCATTCTGGTAAAACAAGCTGTTTAACATTCCTTCAAGACTAAGCCTGAAGGCTGCTCTCCACAGCTACCACTTGGATAGCTTTCTAAGGGTATCTTTGACCTCTTAAATCACCATAAGGGTTGTTTGGACTGGTGCAAGGTGCCCACTTTACTTAGTGGACAGCATATACCAGACCAACTTCTCACAGTACCTGTTGGAAACACCATGATTGGCTTGCCAGTCAGGCACTCATGATATCTCTACTGACGCTCTCAAATGATCCAGTGACCAGGTTGGGAAATGTATGCAGTATTTTGTTATGAGCAAAGATCTCATGAGAGTGAACTAAAGGGGAATTGAGCTCCTGCTTATAATTTTAACCATGTGAAGGACTATATAAGGTCTGATGCTGTATCTATTGACTTCTTCTCTAGATATGTCAATGATGTTGATCTGATGGCTGTAAATTCTCTCAGTCCTCCTCAAGTAAGTGTTTCCTAACATGAGGGTCAAGGCAACATAGTGAAACATTTTTTTGTCTTTGTGTTGCTTTTTTATTGGCACCCTGAGTGTGATTGATCGACAATGTAGTGAGTTTCACCTCTTGATGGGTGAGTCCTTACTGTTCACTCCCCCTTGCAAGAGCAGGTTTGTTGCATGTTGTCGTGGCCTTATTGCATTATGTGCTTAATATTACCTGTAGCTAAAATTAATGGTATTATTTTTAAATGTGCACATTGAAAAAAATATACATTTTAAAACAATTTAATTTTAATTTTCCTATTTTTCCCTATGTGGTGTTAGTGTTATTCCCTAAATCGATGGATTTCTATGAGAGTGTTGCAGTACCAGTGATTTTTGGTGTGTGACTGCCATTTGTGGCATATTTCCAATGCTTGCCTAGAGTACATTTGAGCCTTTTTTTGTCAGTAATACCACTGCAGTAATTCTCGGTTTAACTTTAGAGAATAGGATTTGTCCTACTTTTTTGTGGGTATGTTTAGTAGGGTAAGTGCTTCCCAAGACTCCTCCTGAGTTTTCTCTTTATTCGACAAATGTTTTAGCAGACATTCCCTATTTCCCAAACATTCCCTTTTATCTCTACCACATTTACACTTCCGTGTGCGCAGTTCTTCACTCTCGTAGCATTGAAGTCTTCACATAGAGATAGGGCAGGTGAAGATCTCCGGCCAGAGGTTTGTGAATAAAATTTGTGAGTATGTAAAGTTTAATGTGTAAAGTTTAACTAGTAGAGCTATAATCTAAATATTCAAACAACATTTTGTGAATAGGCCCCTGTTTTGTGCTCCCACCGTCAATGTTGCAGTTAATAATAGATCGCTCATTTTTACATACTCCGACAGTGCAGTCATGCACCCTTCCTATGTTCTCAATGCAGGCTGCATGGAGAACATGCCCAGGCCCCCAGTAGCTGGCTGCGTGCCAAACCACGGCACTCAGACCAATCACAATGCTGCATTGTGATTGGTCAGGGGAGCCTCGGTGCTTCCTGTTCCATTCCCGACGCGATGTGAGACAACAGACAGACACGGCAGTAAGGTACGTTTTTTTCTTTTTTAATATCCTCTTAGCTCCCCTGTCTACCCGCCCTGCCACCCCAGATGTGTGCCGGCCGCCACTGAAGTCATATGCCAATCTCAATTCTACTTTGACATACTCGGGAAACGCCCATGAAAAACAGGAAGAAGGAGAGAAGACAGAGAAATAGGAACTCCCAGATGCCAGAGTAGAATTTTGAGAAGGCAAGCTTTTTTTACACTGGCAGTGTAGACCTCAGAAAGAGACTTCACCATTTTTACACACACAAGCACACACACACAGACACACACACACTCTGATAGACCAGATTTCTGATCGCTTAAAAAGCATGTAGAGTAACGCTCTGTAATTCCCACCAAGAAGGATTTTGCTGGGAGAGATCTGAAAGAGGTAAGTGAGTAAGGCTTCAGTTCCCCCATCTCTCTCTTTCACAGGTGAAATTAAGTAAGAGGGCACCTGCCTGTAAACACATAAAGGTGAACCCTAAAAAGAAAACATCCGTCATTAAATTATTTTAGTAGTGGAACTCTCAACAAAATCAGTAGAACAGAACATAAGGGAAAGAGTTTATTCGTGAAACACCTAGGGCCTGATTATGAGTACAGCGGTCCCAAGACCGCCATTCATGCAGTTGTGGTTCAACCGCCACCTCGTCCGAAGTCCGACTGCCTGCTAACGAGGTTGTCAGTCGGACCAACACAAGCTTGATGCAAGACCGACATCACCGCCAGGACAGGGTGGCAGTGGAGAAAGCGGTGGTCTCTGGCAGTGGTGCTGATGCTGACACTAACATGCAAAATGCGACCTGCCTTAAGGCCGACCATTTCATGCCAGGGACCCCTGCTTGAAAAGGTCGGCGAAAAGGCAGGGAAGGGGCTCCAAATAGGGTCTCAGGGCATTATAAACCATTTGAGGTGGGCAATGGAGCATATGTTGTGCTACTCTCTTGCCCTGTCGTGCGTGCACTGTGTGCCATGCATGACATGGTGCATGATACACAGTGCACCGACATGCAAGAGGCAGTGCCATGGTGGTAGCATGTGCTGGAGGCTCTCTATGAGCCAGCCAGCCCTGGGTTTAGCTCGTAATGCAGCCGTAAGAAGGTTGCCGGCTTGGCTGCATACTCCTGACCTCTGCAATGGTGGTCCGGTGGTTGGACCACCAAATTCGTAATGGGGCTCCAAGACTCTAAACCCCCAAAGCTCAAAGCAAGAGTCAAGTGCCTTAACCATTAAGTGACTATCCCCAACACAAATACGGGGGGAACAGACATCTGCCATCCATAAACTCATACCCAGTAGTTACAAATGGAGCGACTGCATCCTCCAGGCTTGACCTTGAGAAGTAGTAGCAGCTTCCTCAGGCCCAGCACCAGAAAGGAAATGCACTATAAACCAAGATAAAAACAAAATTGAAAAAACTGCCTCATGCAAGATTCCTAGAGAAGAGGAGCCCCCTTCACCCTCTAACTGTGGTTCCTCATGCAACCTCTCTACAGTGCTAGGTAACTGAAAAATTAGCACAAAAATGAACACAAAGGAAACAGGGCAGGGAAGGGATTTATGGGAGGGTCCTCTTTGCAACTAATAAAAAGGGAAAGGGGTTTAGCATGGGTGAGCATACTTCAGTATATGGGTACATTTACCTAAGTACTAAGGAATGGAACGAGAAAGGGAGAAGAGGTGGTAATAGAGTAGTCCTTTTGTAGCTGTAGCCATCCTACTTAGAATGAGTGCCCTAGAAGGGTAAGGTCTGGATTGACGCAGCCTTGTTGTCCACCCATGTTGAATTGCTGAAGGCTAAATTATCTGTCGCAAATGATTTAAAGTTTAAGGCCTGATTTATTAATGGTTTGGGCTGGAGGAAAGTCACATAAAGTGATGCAGTGTGGCATAAACTCTAGCAAGGGAATTTACGTTCCAACATAAAAGGGAATTTGCATGGAAAAGGTGCCCTTTTTTGTGTACAAATAGCACTTTACACCGCTTTTTATCAATTACATTCAAAGGGGCGTTACATGAATGTATCTTGGGCACAAGCACCCATAGTTTTTGACCCAAAGGCTGATCTACTAAGATAACCAGGCAGGCCTTTGTCTAAAAACAAATTACGCCTCATTGACGCAGGCACCAACAAGGAAAAATAGTTTGATATCTCTATACATTTCCCACACTGCTTGTGTTCTGAATCGTACAGCACAAACATACAATGTGCAGCGTGCAGAGGTGCTACTGGGGTGGGGGGTTTCGGGTCCGGTCTGGCGCCTGGGGGTGTTTTGCGTTGAGGAGTCTGCGGGTCCGGTCTGGCGTCTGGGGGTGTTCTGGGTTGAGGAGTCTGCAGCTAGACTGTTTCTCTACCAGATACATCATTACCGAAGGTAAGTAACTCGTTCATTTATTAATTTTCTCCTAAAAAAGCATATTCAATGCACTATCCTATTTCTCACCCTATACTTCTATCAATATCTTAAATCTACATATACTTACTTCCTTTATGCATCTATATACTTTCCATGTACTTATGGATCTATATATTTATTACTTTCTTCTAATTCAGCATTTCCAATGCACTACCCTATTTCTCACCCTATGCCTCTCTCAATATATCTTCTACCTCAATTCTCTGACTCATCTCAAACCTCTTTTTACTACTCTTTCCAATGCACTACCCTATTCTCACCCGATACCTCTATCAATTTATCCTCTACATCCACTCTCATTCATCCCGAACCCCATACCACTACTGTGTTCCCCAAACTAACCCTTTCTAAACTCTGCCCTATTCTATTCCTTCTTGCATCATCTGACACCTCGTTTACTATACCAGTCCCCCAAAACAAGCCTTTTTAAACTCTTCCCTCTCCACTCCACATCCCTTTTTACTCATCCCAAGCCTCCTCCTACTGCCATGCCCTCAAGAAAACAAAATCTAAATCCATCACTCTTCTATCCCTTCACTATCCTTTTCAATCAAAATAACAGACTAACATGTCCACTTTTCAAATGTCATATTTCACTATACTAATTCAACACTAATCCTTTACGGGTTCCGGAGTAGTGTGCTATTCACCAAAAAAGCGCTTCAACACCCCATCAGGGGTAACAAGCGGTATATAAATGCAAACCTTTTTCCCACTTCTATCCCTCCTCTACCCATCTCAATCCAAATAACTGACTGACATATCCACCACTCAAATTACTTTCATATTTCAATATTCTAATTCAACACTAATCCCTTATGGATTCCGGAGTAGTGTGCTACTCGCCGAAAAAGCGCTTCGACGCCTCGTCAGGGGTAGTAAGCGCTATATAAATGCAAGTACAATATAATACAATACAATGTATGGAATCTCTAAGAATGTGTCTAGGCATTGAATTTCGTACTGGAAGGGTATACTTCTGGTACAAATCCTAGTAGACTTAACTCTGCTCCATGATCTGTAGGTTGGGCGTGGTGATAGGCAGCCTTTTGACGCACCTGCCCAGGGATCAATGAGACACAACAGGCCATTTAAATAAATATGGGTTTGTGCTGCTATGTTTCCCTTGTGCAATGCAGCACTGCAGCTTTGATTGGTGTGCTGCATTGCACTTAAAAAAAATCTCCTCCTACTTATTTGATGTTTTAGCTGTGCATTAGCTGTGAGCGATTTCATTTTCAGTTGTAGCATACCATAGCTGTGCAGGCGCTGCCCCTTAGGTGTAATGGGTTGTCAACCTCACATATTATGTTAGTTTGAAGTGTACCTTACATTTGAAAGATTGTGATTCCTGTGTTAACACTACAGCAGCTTTCATATACAGATGAACCACAGCTTCACGGCACCATCACACACAGCCTACCCAAAGCCAATCTTACAGTTTTGAGAGAGCTTGACAGGGAAACTTCACCCAGGTTAGTAGTAGCCTTACTCACACAGCTACACCACAGCTTTAGTGATAGCTTCTGTGATTGCTTCTGCTACATCTTAGTGGCAGATTATTACAACTCTAAATCACTCTATATCACTGTTTAATGGAAGCTTACATTATAGCCATTTCTTTAAAGACGGTTTCCAACTAAGAGGCTACATTTGTTAAGTGAAAGTAACTGCCTCATGCAAGATTCCTAGAGAAGAGGAGCCCCCTTCACCCTCTAACTGTGGTTCCTCATGCAACCTCTCTACAGTGCTAGGTAACTGAAAAATTAGCACAAAAATGAACACAAAGGAAACAGGGCAGGGAAGGGATTTATGGGAGGGTCCTCTTTGCAACTAATAAAAAGGGAAAGGGGTTTAGCATGGGTGAGCATACTTCAGTATATGGGTACATTTACCTAAGTACTAAGGAATGGAACGAGAAAGGGAGAAGAGGTGGTAATAGAGTAGTCCTTTTGTAGCTGTAGCCATCCTACATGCCAGAGGCTACATAACAGCCACACAGTCATTGTGCACTTAGGAGGGTGCTACCACTCAGTTCATTTCAGTTCCAAAATAATGTTCATTTAGACCATTTGGTCTTTAAACCACAGCTTTTACAATAACATTTAAAAAATTTCACATTGCTAAATTACGTTCTTAAACATTAAGAATCATAAAATCCTTAAAAGATCATTCTTAACAATTTTAAAACAATTTAACAACGGATAATTTCATTTACAATTATAAGGCACTAGCTACTCTTACGCCTCTAATGAGGCAGGGAACTTATATATGCCCTGCATATATTTCCCAATGGCTATTGCAATATCTAAATTTTCCATATCAGCAAGAAGCTCCCATGCTTGTAAGCGCGCCCTTACACCATATTTTAAAAATATCGGACGGAGGAATAATTTACGTAAATTTAAAAATCTTCGACAATCCAATAAAATATGTAAAATGTTGCATTTCAATCCTATCTTGCACATACACTTGCCGTCAGGTTGCATTAAAACAGATTTTATTGCGCAATTTATTATGGCTGTGTTAATGCCAATTCTTATCCTAAGTACTTCCATTCTTAACCAACGGTTCGGTAGTAAATCAAGGTAGGGAAAGCTGGTATCTTTCTCCCAGATAGAACACATGAATTTTACAGAATCTTTCTTGCTAAAATACTCTCGATCTGTTGCTCCAGAAAATTCTTTACCCTGCTTTTTAAGTACTCTCTTTATTACATTTATTTGTAGAGTCAGGGGGTCAATTTTCACATTCAAGTGATCACAAATGGTCTGGAGTTTACTTCTTGTGGCCTTAGCCCACTTTAACTCACTGGACTGAATTTCTTTCATGCACCATTGAGACACCTTTGTGACCTCCCAATACTCAAACGATTCCAAAATCTGAGAAAACTTAATTGCACCTGAATGTTCCACGCAGTTAGGCCTAAGTCCATTCTGATTGCCTGGATCATTGCCGAGCTGGGAAGTGACAATAATGATTTCAGACATTTCCCTTCTTCTTTATCCCAGGAGCTTTTACCATCAATACAAATTACTTCTGAACCATATTGGAATTGCGGAGGGATCATGGCTTTATAAGCCGTCAAAAGAGGCTTATGGGACATATCACCATAACTGTGATTGAATCTTTTCAGCCCACATACCGCTAGATGTGCTTTTATTTTCTGTCCCTCCAGATGTATGCCCCACTTCAAGGAATTCTTAAACCATATTCCAAGGTATTTGTATTCATTTACAATATCCAGTTTAGTTTGGCCCAAGTACCAATTAAACTTCATATTCCTCTTCCCAAAGCACAAGACTTTTGTTTTGTCCATGTTTACAGTAAGTCGTTTTGCCGTACAGTTTTCGCTGAATATGTTCAGCTTTCTTTGAAGCCCCATCTCGGTTTGATCCAGTATTACTAGATCGTCGGCATACAACAAACAGGACAAATGCCTTCCATTTACTTTTGGGCTTGCACCTCTGGCAGAGCACAAGGTAAAAGGCAAATCTGCTAAGAATATTGCAAAAAGAAGCGGCGCCAAAACACAACCTTGCCTTAATCCATTGTTTATTGCTATCTCAGGAGTCAGGCCGCCAGAAGTGTCTTTAATTACTTGCGCCCAGTTTTGGCTGTGTAGCTCCTGGATTACCAACAAAAGATCCGCAGGGACCTCATAATTTCTCATGGTTTCCCACAAACACTCCCTATCCACCAGATCAAAAGCTGCGCGACAGTCCACGAAGCAACAATACAACTTGCCCTGCAGCTCCATGGACTTCCGCGCTACAGCCCACAGGGCAAAGCAGTGATCGATAGTAGAATGTCCTTCCTTAAAGCCTCCCTGCTCTATTGGAACTATTGATCGCCGCTCCACCCACTCCTTTAATCTACCAAGGATTATTTTTGAAAAAACCTTTTCTCCAATATCCAATAAATTAATTAGTCTATAGTTCCTTGGGTCCTTCCTTTCCCCCTTCTTATGTAGGGGTCTAATTATGGCCCCTCTCCAGGATTTAGGAATACAGCCTGAGTCCAGAATGGCAATGAACATATGGGATAAAAAGCCTGCCCACCAATCTAATTGAGTTTTAATTAAGATGGCAGGAAAATTATCGGGGCCTGCTGCGCGAGATAAATTCAACTTCTTTATTGTTTCTTTTACTTTCTCTTCATTAAATGCTGGTTTTAACCCTTCTACACACACTGTCCAACTTGGGTTTTCCTTATCTTTTTCAAAAATCCTACTGGCTTTATATAGATTTCCTAAGTAATTTACCCAGGCCACCTCTTCCACGACACAGCTCATATTACCCGTAGACCTTCCTGCGGCAACCTGTATCAACCTCCAGAATCCTTTTATATTCCTATTTTCTATTGTCTCAAGTAGATTTGCCCAACATTTTTCTTTAAAAATCCTTTTCTGCTTCCTTACTAGGGATTTATATTCTTTCTTCAGGTTGAGCAGGATCTCTAAGTTCCCATGATCATAACATTTCCTCTGACCTCGCTCTATTTTACGAATAGCCCTTTTTTTATTCAGACATTCAGGGTTAAACCACCTCGGCCTTCCTTTATTATCTTGTGTTTTTACCTTAACCGATTTTTTTTCTTTTAGATACACTCTAAGACATTGCACTGCCTGAGCGATTTTATCCACATACCATGCTACCTGATGACCTTCGGCAATGTCCTTCGTTAAATTTTGTTGGAAGAATATCCCGTCAGTTTTGTAGTCAGGCGCTTTGGATATTCCACATTTTGGGGGATCACCCTTTCACATATACTTATTGACCCCCCTAAATATTCACAATACAAAGCATTGTGGTCACTGTCCCTTCGCTTAATTACCCGGAACTTTTTTACCCCATTTCTGTTTCGTATTCTTTTTGGGAACCCCATTGTACATATACATTTATGAGGATTAAATAATCAACCTTCCCTTCAGTACCTTCAGTACATGGATAGGATACCTTACAGACCAACAACCATTTACATAATGAACTAATTGACTTGACCTCTTTCACTAACCTGGTTGACATGAGGGTCATAATCCCGCCCGAAGCACGTCCACATTTTTTCATTTTGCTGGCTGGTTTATAAATTTGGGCAAACCCTTCAACTACTGGGGTATTGCTGCATAGCCATGTCTCCTGTAAACAAATGATATCAACATATTTTGCGACGTGATTTAGACTATCCACCTTTGTTTGTCCTACCAACCCATTTATATTCCATGAAAGTAATCTCAGGCTATGCGGCAACTCGGTATCCCAGTCGATCTCACTAAGACATCCTGACTCATTCAAACCCCATGAGTCTGAATTTAGGATACTATTGTCCGATCCCCAATGGCCCCAGTTTTTATTAGGCTCTAGATTCTCTACCGCTATGTTGATCATAGCCTTCTCCCCACGCCCCCCTGTTATTAACCTCACCTGCCTTTCCCCCAACCCTGCATGGAATCTCAGAAAACCTCCCTCTCGCTGTTTCCCTTCTTCGACTTCTACTTCAGGAATTATACTTATACCCTCTTTTAATATCTCCTTCTCAGCTTTCAGAATAGCTGCCTTAACAAGGCCTGAGTGGACTAGGACCTTTGTGTATTCAATACCTTTGATGTTACTGCTAAACCCTACCTGTCTCAAATCCTTTGTACCAATTTCTTTTAAACTTGGACATTTTGAAAAAGAAAATAAGAGCTGGGAGCGGTTTAGAGGGACTATCTTCCTTTGTTTTTTTCTCCCCATCACTTGATCAGTTGGTTTAAAATATATCCAGATTTTATTCTTATTGCTCTTAACTAAGGTTTTTGAGTCCCAATCACCTCTTTCCTGATATTCAATCTTTTTTGGGAGTATGTTCACTCTACTTCCTCCAGTTACTGGACTACTAAGGGATTATTTCCCTCCTAACTTATTTCTATTAATTTTGGGGCACACCACCTCCCTACAAGCGTTACGGATATATTTGCATGGTTCCCTTTTCGCTTCAACCTCAGCTTCAACTCCTCCAGAGTCAGAAAGCCTCGCTATTTGCCTTCTTTCCCTTTTCTTACTTTGTGGCATTCCATTTTTATAAATGTGTTCTCTATTCTGCAGTTCCTTGCCCTTCTCTTTTTTTGGGCCCTTCTTTCTTCCATATCTATAAGTAGATCTTTTATGAGGGTATCTGAGGTTCTGGTAATTTGGCCGATAGAAATCTCCCCTCCTCCTTACCAGCATCGGCCATCTGGAAATATATATATCATGCTGGGCACAACCCTCCATAGTAGCCTCTGTGTTCCCTTCAATAAGACCTTCATTTAAGGCAGAGGTCTTCAATCTGTGGGGCGCGACCCCCAGGGGGGCCGAGGAGGCATGGAAAGGGGGCCGTGCACTTCATTTTCTAACAGAAAACGTCCCAGACAGTTAGTTAAAATACTTTCCTGTGCTGGGAAATCGAGGCCACGCAGACCGCTAAACATGCATTTCTACCAGTGTGTTGCTGGCCTAAAAAAAATGCAAATGTGCACAATGAGTTAATCTGCAAATATAAAGAATTTGCAGATTAACTCATTGTGCACATTTGCATTTCTTTCAGGCCAGCAGCACACTGGCAGAAAGGTATGTTTAACTGACTGCGGGGCTTGATTTCTCAGGACAGGAGAGTGCTGTTGCAGTTAATTGATCAAATCACTTGAAGCTTTTTGAGTGGTAGAGCTGTGAAGTGCTTGTGTTTAATTGTCTTTGTATTCACATAGTGCTTACTATACCTGAGAATGTGTTGAAGGGACAGTTATGTAAAAAAATTGCATTACATAGGGTCTGGAAATTACTCAAATCTATGGGCGTTATTTACAATGAAATGGTGTAAGGCAGCTCTGCAAGTATTTTTGCTGCGCTGCCCTATGCCAATTGAAATGAGCAGGAATGGACTGTGTGTATAAGTTACGGTGCACTCCTGTCCTTTCTGCTGGCGCACAATTTGGTGCCTAGTGCCAACGCAGACACCTTTGCACCATGGTAGAAGGGCGTCTGCATTGTTGGTAGGATTGTTTTTGTGCAAGAAGGTACCCCTTCCTGCGCAAAAACAACCAATGGAGGCTTTTTCCTCTTTCTATGTGTGCTACACATAGAAAGAGGAACCAATTGAGGCGAAATAAAGATATTTATCCTCTTTACGCATCCCCAGGAAAACACATCGCAATGCCCATGGAACACCCCCAACCCCCGATGCAGTGTAAGGCAACGCATCAACTTGCGCTGCGTTGCCTTACACCATATCTAGGAGGCCATGAAAAGCCATGCAAAGTGACTTTGCGTGGGCTCTTAAATATGGACCTGCGCAACCAGAGCGTTATAAAAAATGACGCACCGGCAGGGCAAGGGGCTTATATAAATAAGCCCCTATATTTCTGAAGCACCCCATATATTTTGGAAGCACCATTTTATAGTAAAACATTTTGTGCATTTTGTAGCAGTCTTTCTTGTACTGTGTGTAATGCAAGTATAAAATAAAGACTTACATATTCACAGTGCTTTCTGTCATGGGCTGTGACCTCATTGCACTAAAAATACACAGGTCACTATTCTCCACTGCACCAACCACAATTTAATTCTGTGACTCTCTGGTTTCACACAGACGTCTGCAGTGCATTAACTAATAGAGGTTTCATAATTTATTATAGTGTATTTCCCACTGAGTAACAACTTTTTAAAATGTATTTGTTATTCATTGAAGCTGCCAATATTTTATATGTATTTACCTGACGGTCAAAGACCTAAAAAACATAGATATGTTTTAATTATGATGAATGATGTTCAGCTACATCCAGTTACATGCAGCTGTAAATGCTAAGCTGTCAGTATCCCATGAAATATAGTATGGTTTTCCTCTAACGCAATGCAATTATGTTCCAGCCCAGGCATTGCAGCTGTTATACCAAGGGCCACTGCAATTATGTGATTGTGCGACCGCAGCGATTTTAGCATAATTAAAGATTTGCTGCATTTGCCACATAATCCATCATCTGCCGCATAATCTGCTGATTTTAACAGAACAAAATTATTTATTCAAAAGATTCAAATGTTACTAAAAGGAGCAACAGGTGTTGCCACTCTGTAGAAGGCCTTTTGTGAAGCTGTACTGGTCATCTTTTTGTTGCTTATTGCAATATTTGGGTGTTAAACTGGCACTTATGAGGTGCAACCACAGATTGACCGTTTCTCTGGAGAACATTTATGGTTGCCAACGATAAGTACCGGGTTCTAGAGGTTCTGTCGGGAGAGGGTCCTTACGCCTCACACATTTTGATAGGGGGTCTCGGCAACAAAAAGTTTGAAGGCCACTGATTTAAGGGGTCTTGTACTGGTCTAATCATTGTAGGCATCTGTCCCCTTATCCCCTGTAGTTCTTCTATCATTCTTTTAAATTGTATTTCATGACTATTTAATAGGGTGTTATTTAACACAGAGACTTCTAACAAGCCTTGCAACATTTTTTGTAGCATCAGCATAATGTCCAGCATAGAGGCAGAAGGCGATGTCGTAATATCTAGGCCCAACGTACCATTCCGTAATATTTCATTTAAGGAGTCTATAGGCTTTGGGCTTTGATTTCCTACGGGATCCGTACTTCTGTCAAGTGTGGTTCTTGTAAAAGAATTTGATAAATCAATGCGGGCCCCCCCGTCCTTGGACTCATTCCCTGCCAATATCTCATTCTCATCTTCTGACGAGGAAAAAATCCAGGGCGAAGATGAAAGTCTTGGTACTATGGGGGGGATAATATGGCTTAAGTCACTCTGTGTGAGGGAGGAATCAACGATCTCCGCAATCTCCTCTACACTTGGTATCTCCATATTACTCTCTTGGTCTTGGGCTTTTCCTGGTGTAAGTGTCCTCTTAAAGTGCTTCCCCACAAAGTCCTTTATTGATTTGGACACTAAACCACCTTTTTTCCCACAACCTTGTAATTTATTAGCTGCAGTGGGTTTCTTTAAGTTTTTCCTCAGCTCTCTTTCATCATTTTTCACCGGAGTGTTCATGGCCGCCCCTCCTGGCCCTTCTTCTGCTGGCGTCACCTCAGTCTCTTCGATTTGTTTTGGTGCGTCTTTACAAATTTTCCTTGGTTTTGCCTTTTTTGGCGCCATTCCAAAGTCCTCCTTATATATTCAGTAATATTTATTAGTTACGTCTATTCCTTGTATTTGTCCGACTAAGCAGAATAACTCTCAAGTAGATGGCTCTACCTCCTTTCACCATACAATTCCAGTTGCGCCAGTTCAATTTTAACCCTTCATTAAAAGCTTTTACTTGCTCTTCCTGAACCTTTCTGTATTCAGCCACAGTTTTTAAAATTAATTAAAAAGGAAGAACAAAGATTTTTAAAAAAAATGTTAAAAGCACTTACCTTGCCTGTGTGCTGACTGACCGACCGTAGTTTTCTACTTGGCGCTGGTTTAGCTGCTAGCTTAATAATTCTCTGCCAATGGAGTCTTTGCCAATAAAAACTTTACACACGCCTGCCCAGTCCTCACTATTTCCCCTGAGGCAAGCGTCTCCTCGGGGATTTGAGGGATTAGAGAGATTTCCCTATGCCTCACCGCTGCTACCGCTGCTACTCTCCGGGGCCTCAGCCACACCCGCCTGCTCCGTAAAAAACAGGACTATCGGAGGGCACGAGGGCACCCAGCTGCTTGCAGCGCTTCCCAAGCGGTACTGGCACCGGCAATACCAGCCGACACTCGCGCTGTCTCCAGGGTAGGCTCCTCACTTCGCACCCAATTTCTGCACTTTTCATGATGATTCCTCTGTGAATCGCGGGCCACACGCCCTCTGAGCCCTCTGAGCTTTCTGCTTCGTGCAGTGTCCGCTCTCGCGCTCGCGTCCGCTTCCGCTCTCATCCGCTCTCGCTTTCGCGCTCCATGTCGTATCGTTCCCACGTCGTTGCCGTCGTTACCACGTCGGTCAGTCAATCACACAAGGAAGAACTCTCTGTAAAATGTGTAGAATGTCCACTGCCCTGTGAGCAGAGCAGCCCTACCCCATCACACAAAGCAACCAGGCAAAATAAAATAATAACAACATTACGTTATTATCATTGTATTTTTCCTTTCTTTCAGTGCTTCAAAGCTATGGGGCAACACACCAGTGATTCAAGCTATTCAAAATGTTTTGAAGCCGGAATGGAAAGATACGTATGGAGTTTCTCTACCTGCTCGCAGCAGTAGGACTAGTCTGGTGGTTGTGGACTGCTGAAGCTCACAGGACTGCGAGGACCAGCAGCCCGGTTTCCAGCACAGCTGTGTCCTCTTCCCTGTGTCTCCGCCCTATGCCTTTGCCTGCAGCTTAATACTGCTCGCGGCCCCCGCTCCGCAGGGGCCGCTCGCAGCAGTAGGACTAGTCTGGTGGTTGTGGACTGCTGAAGCTCACGGGACTGCGAGGACCAGCAGCCCGGTTTCCAGCACAGCTGTGTCCTCTTCCCTGTGTCTCCGCCCAGTGCCTACAGATATTATACCATCTCTTCCACCGCTTTGCGCGCCGGGCGAAGCCCGGGCCAAGGGCGGGCCCGTTTTAGCCCGTTCTAGACCGAGATAGACCGGACCGGGCCTCTTCTCTTTTGTTTGCTGTAAGTACGTACTCTATATTCTGCAGAGTCTAAGAACCAAGCGTGCAAAAACTTCTCACCAGAATTACCATGGCACGCAATTTGAGGAACAGAACTTCAGCTGCTAGGGGCCAATTAACAGGAACTCTGGATAACTTCATTACTAGGGCCAATTCAGTGATTGATCAGGGGATAACCCTTATGGAGAGACGAGTGTCGCAAGATCTGGTTATGGCCAAACGCTCTTCAATGGGTCATTTTGCCGCTGCGCGCACACCGGAGCGCGACGGCTGCACTAATTTGACTCTTGCCCAGGCATTTGTTCAATCCCCCCTCTCTTCGCAAGACAGTGAGATTTCAGCATCAATCCTGAGCTCAAATACAATGGAGCCCTCAACGGACAATGATGCCCTTACTCTGGCTGGCTCCTCGGAGAACCTAGGAATCCGGAATCCCAGGGAGAGACATATAGGTGCCAAGCCAAAATCTAAGAGGAAGCATACAGCCATAAATCCATCTCATACTAGGAAGTTGAAATCGGTCAAAGGGTCGGGCAATAGCGCTGTTATACCACCGACTAATGGGTGCAATGTCCTCAGTGATCCAACTAGGCACGCCCTGTCAACACCAATTGTATCGAGCTCAGGGCTGAAGGAGGCAGATGTCGCCCAGCCCACTAGTGGAATATTAACGACAGAGGATCTTTTGTTTACAAAACTGGGCGCCCTATGGAGATCTATACTTGGACCACTAGAAGAGAGACTTGGCCGAATTGAGAATCAGCTTTCTCAACTAGAATTTGCCTTAAATGGTATTCTGGCCGACACAAAGTCAATTGGTCCGAGAGTGGATAATATTGTAACTAATCCTGTGCTCGAAGTAGCTAGATTAGCTCATATCCAGTCCCAATTAGAGCTGCCCCCCTCAAATGTCAATAAAGTCCAAAATCCAACAAGGGCCGATCTCACGCCCCCATTATCCCAACACCTAGTTAGGCAGATATCGGCTCAGGTGGGATCTCAGGGGGCCACTATAATTGATTTACCGCCGGAAACCAGTCCATATCTGGTTGTACTGGCGGGGATCCCCGAGATAACTAATTCAACCCAGGAATCGTTTGCATCACTAAAAAATAAAGTAACTCATTGGCTTAATATTAATAGACCATTACCCCTCCACATTACTAGTGAAATTCTGATGGTGCGTAGGGTTTCTTGGGTGGGCCGCAGCCCCAAAACTATCACAGGTGACTGCGTGCTGATCAACTTCAGGGATCCCCGTACTGTGGAGCTCATTTGTAGTTGGAGTCACAATACCAGTGGGTCAACCATCCATTCCCTTCCTCTGTCATTTTTCTATCCTGAATCACTGGATGGTGGAGGTGGATGGTCTCGGGTAACACATGCAGGTAGAAGAAAATCAGTGAGGGGATGGCAGGGGCGATTAGTCGACCAGTATAATGTACCCGCGCATAACCGGTTTAGCAACTTGGAAATGGTGGATTGGCTACGGCACACTAAGTTGAACATCTATTGCCCCATCCTACATAGGAGTTTTTTTAATTCAGATGGAATACCAGAGTTTTTTAGTATCGGTCCATTTACCACTACCATTTCCGAGGATTTCGCTACCCATTTGCAGGCGTCCAAAATATCGCTGGCTCCCGAGGTACCGTGGAGTGAAATGTTGCCTTCTATAGTACAGACCCCTGAACTGAATATTCTGGGAGAAGCACTTGTGGGCAGCATTGCATTTGGTAGTGATGTATCTGGTAGTGATCCAATTGTTAACAATGTTATTCCTCGGAAGCCTCTAAAACTTTTATCATGGAATGTCGCAGGTCTGACGAATAAATTACACTGCACAGAGTGGGGGGCTCTGGTGGACCAACACGACATTTGTCTTTTCCAGGAGACCTGGGCCAGGGATGAACATTTCAGAGTAGTATTTGCCACTTACCATGTCCCTGCTAGGTGGGGAGGGAAAGGAAGACCCTCGGGCGGTCTCACTATTTGGGTCGCACTCCACTTGGGTTGTACGGAGGAGAATCTGCTTACATACTCTGATGATATTCAATGCATTATTATCAAATGGCCCAAATCTTTAAAGTTAGCCATTGTGAACGTGTATTCACGCCCTGTAAGTCTGGCCTCTGAGTCGCCTACTATAGATGTATTATCTAATTTTCTTAGTTCATTGTTAGGCGACCGCCACCTCTTGGTAGCTGGTGATGTCAATTGCCACTATGAGCCCCTCTTGGGAATTAACGAAGGGGCTCTCATGGGAGAGGACGACTATTGGGCTATTCCACCTTGCCAATCCCCCCGGCCAAAGATATGGTCTCCGTTGCCGACCCAGATCTTGGCCCTTACTTTAAATAATTCTTTGAGGGCTGGTAACGGGCGTACACCGTCCGACATTCCGTCGATTTGTACCTTTAACAAGAGGGGCCAAGAATCACGCCTGGACTATATCATGGTCGAAACAAGGTTGTGGTCTAGAGTTGTTGACTTTAGGGTAATCCAAAGGTCAGATAGCGATCACAATGCCTTATGCTTGGAAATGAAACCCTTAGGCCCAATTGAAATTTTAAGGTCGGACCCGAATGACCCAGATGAAGGGCTGTTGCTCTCTATTAACAGACATAGGGTAAAATGGGGTAAACTATTGCAATCACGAGATGATTTAGCCAAATTATATGATAGCGTCCTCCTTAGACTAATGGAGGTCGAGGTCCTAATCACCAAAGTCCCTATCCCAGATTATAATGAAAAGCTAAGGTCTATTCATTCGGCCTTAGTTTCAAATCTAGCTGAAGTTCTTAATCCACTGGTTTCAGCAAAGAAGAAGAAGAAAAGAACTCCAGCTGCGTCCTGGTACAACTCCACTTGCAGGAAGGCTAAGTCGAAGTTGATTTTGGCAGTTAAATCGGCAACATGCAAATCCCAGCTCAGGGACTTGCGATTACATTATAAGGGGGTAATGGCCAATACAAGAAAAGACTGGGACATAGATAGGTGGACTAATCTAACCACTGCTCTGGAAGCTAGGGACGCCCGTAGATTCTGGTCACTAGTTAGTACAGGCTCGGGGGAACTTAGATCAGCAATAGAACCTAACATTGCTCCAACGGCATGGGAAGCACACTTTGAAGCCCTATATTCAGTCAATCAGCCAAAGGATGTTGTGTTGGCACCTTTAGTTTCATCTACTTGCCCAGAGGTCCTATAATTCTCCCTGGAGGCGGTAACTCGTGTGATTGGCAAACTTGCTGTGGGTAAGGCTCCGGGGCTGGATAAACTCCCAGGGGACTTATTCAGACACCAACCAGGGATTTGGGGCCCTTATTTTTTCATCCTCTTTAATGCAATCCTTAGAGGCATGAAAATCCCAGATACTTGGCTGGGAGCAGAGATTGTCCCGATTTTTAAGAAGGGCTCTCCCCTGCTCCCAGCCAATTCTAGGCCTATTAGCCTCATAGATGTCCCGCAAAAAATGTTTGCACGGCTGGTTCTGGATCGTTTGCTGGCGTTGATAGAGGAAAATGATATTCTAACTCCTCTTCAAGCAGGGTTCAGGAGGAACACGTCCACCATGGACCAGATTTTTCGCCTGATACTATTATACTGGAAAACGGCAAAGATTGAGGGTGTTAGCCTCTACATGGTGTTCGTGGACCTCTGGTCCGCATTTGACTTAGTCCAACGGGACAAACTTTGGGGGGTCCTTAATGATCTTGGTGTTCCGCAACATATCCTGCAGGTACTGATGAGACTACATGAGGGGAACTTTGCCCAGGTTAGATGCGGTAGGAATGGAGCATTGTCATCAAGGTTCCAGGTCGGCAGAAGTGTGAGACAGGGTTGTGTCTTGGCACCAACCCTGTTCTCCCTCTATGTCAACGGTGTAATTGCTCATCTGGAAAATGTACCAAACAATGATGCCCCAAGGTTGGCAGGTAGGAGGGTTCCGGCGATCATGTTCGCCGACGATACGCTCCTTCTTTCTAAGTCCCCCATGGGAATCGAACGTATCCTGAATGGCTTTGAAGATTTTTGTCGAATTCGTGGTCTGGACATAAATGTCAATAAAACAAAATTCATGATATTTAATCCTACGGCTTCCACTCGTGCTAGCCCGACCCTGGGAAGTGTAAGGCTGGAAAGGGTTACGACATTTCAATATTTGGGGGTTACTCTTGAAGAGAATCTCTCCTGGGGTCCGCAACAAGTCAAATCACGATTGAAATTGTCACAGCTGGCGGGGGGCATCCTTAAGGTCTCAAACTCATCGACATACAAGCCAGTGAGCCCAGCCCTGGAGATTTATAAGACCCAAGCAAGGGCTGCAGCCCTCTATGTTGGGGAGTTGTGGGGCCATTTAAGTGGTTCAGCCATTGCGAAAATAGAAACCAAATTTATCAGGCAGCTCCTGACACTCCCTCAGGGCACTCCGCTCCTCCCCCTTAGGTTAGATCTGGGACTAGGACCAATAGAAGATGAGCTAGCACTAAAGCCCTTAAGGTTTTGGTGCAGGCTATGGGCAACACCAGATTTGTCATATTACAGGCAAGAGCTCAAGCAGATATTACCTTATAGTAGCTCTGGGAAAATCCCCTGGCTGGCATTTATTAAACATGAATTCTTAAGATTGGGATTATCGCCCTTATGGGATAGCCCGAAAAGCTCCTGTTGCCAAGTCTCGAGTAAGTCCCTTGCTCGGATTTTTAAGGAAAAACATTTGAATTCCATTATTTGTGCTCCTAATATTGGTACCCTGACCAAATCATTTCTAACTGTCAAAAATGTCTATTTCTGTGAGAATTTCATGGACATTGTTTTTCCACTCCAGGCAAGGAAACTCTTTTTACAATGGAGATATGGCACTTTAGCTTTAAAAGCCTTTACTAGCAACTGGGCAGTTACAGCAAATAAGTCCTGGCCCGGGTGTAGTTGTGATGTAGAGGATGAACTTCATGTTTTCTTCTTCTGCCCTGCATACACTAAATCCAGGAGGCACTGGCTGGTTCCCCTCTGTAAAAACCTTGGTTTCAAAAACTGTTTACCTGCTTTTAGAATTCTTAAGTCCGACTCATCAAGTCCTATTGTCTTTGCACTTTCCAAGTTTTTGTTAGCTATTTGGTCAAAGCGGCGCCAATTAATTGACATTGAATGTTAATGATCAAATACATTTATTTCTTTTTTTTTTTTAAAAAGACGTTCAATGTTCCTATGAAATTTGTCTTTTAAAATGTTAATGGATTTTAACTATGTTTTTTAAGTTTTATCTTGTACTCTTTTATGGCCATCATGGCCGAAATAAAGAACCTCTGATCTGATCTACCTGAAGGTATGGAAGACCTGTTAAGGAAGGAGACATTTAATTACTGTAATCGCTTGTGGTGGATCCTCTATTCGCAAACTTAATAAGGAAGCATTCCCTACTCCCTGAGGATGTCGTCATTTGGATTCAGTAGAAAAGAAGGGGAAGCCTGAACTTAATGGAGCTCATACTGGTTTCAGCCTCACATTAAGATCTGAGATCCATGCAATATATGCATCTCAATCTTTAGTGAAACATTTTTAAGCTCTTTCTCGTATATTCAGGAACGTGAAGATTTCTCTCAGTTGGCAGGCATGGCCAGATGTGAGCTACATCTGTCAGTACCAAGGTAGGCCTTCTTTCAAGTTAGGAAGGGCCTGGGTAGAGCCCCCAGGTTATACTTTGAAGCTCAAGCAGAGGGTGGGTACACCTACCAGTCCATTCTGCTTAGTAGAGGAACACAGGGACGTTTCCTTTGTTTAGAATCCCTGGCACCACAAGGAGGTGGAGGTCCATCGTCACTATAAAGTGCGCCTTTCTGACCTTTTGAGTGGGATGTTTTGTTTGCTTAGGGACTACCTGTCCAAGGATGCCTGGAGCCACCAGGAGGGGGCTGCAAAGAGGAGGAGGCCCATCAGCGCTATACAACGCACCTTGCTGATCTGCTGTTTGGGACATTTTGTGTGCTTAGGGACTACCTGCCCCAGGATTTCTGGCACCACAAGGAGGGGGCTGCACAGAGGAGAAGTAGGCCCATCTGCACTGTGAAGCACCCCTTGCTGATTCTCTGCATGGGACATACATCAGTACTACAAAGGGCGCCTTGCTGACCTGCTGCAAAGGATATTTTGTTTGCTTGAAGACTACCTGTCCCAGGATCCGTGGTGCTACAAGGAGGGGGTTGGAAGGAGGAGAACCTCCAACTGCATTTTAAAACGCAGCTTGCTGACCTGCTGCGCTGGATGTTTTGTTTGCGTAGAGGCAACAGGCTTCATTTACAAGGCCTGTGCGCCACCGGTGCTTCACATTTTTTTGACCAACCGGCAGCGCAGTGTGCCTGCCCATATTTAGAAGGCCATTTAAAGTCACCCTGTGTGACTTCTCATGGCCTTGTAAATATGGGCCCCCTTTACGCATTACTCTGTGTGAAAGGGGCGTTCCGTGGGCTATGCTGTGGGTGTTCCCATGCAACATTCATGGAACATGATGCATTCCCGCATTTACAAAGTTTTGTAAAGCTGGGAATGCATCAGAATCCTATGCAAGGGGAGGTGTGTGAGTATGAATGGAGCAACAAGGAGAAATACTTTTATTTCTCCTAAATGTTCCCCATTCAATGTGTGCTGCATTATGCAGCATGCATAGAACGAGAAAAAATGCTATCAATAATTGTTTTTGTGCAGAAAGGTGTTCCTTCCTGCACAAAAACAATCATGCCTTCAACACAGGCATCCTTGCAACATGAAGCACACGGATGTGTTGTATTGTTATTAACACAACACATCCCTATAATTTAAATTGACACCGCTCGGCACAGCAAAATAGATTGAGGCGCCGTGCTGCATACTTTTTTTGTAAATGAGGCCCTACATGTCATAGAATCCCTGGCACCACAAGGAGGGGCTGCAAAGAGGAGGAGACCAATCGGGGCTATAAAGCGTACCTTGCTGACCTGCTGAGTGAGATGTTTTGTTTCATGTGTTCCAGGATCCTGGGTGCGACAAGGAGGGGACTGCAAGGAGGAGACCTATCGCCACTAGTAAGAGCACCTTGCTGGCCCTGCTTCACGGTATGTTTTCTTTGCTCAATCACTACCTGTCCTAGGATGCCTGGCGCCACATGGAGGGGGCTGCAAGCACGAAGAAGTCCATTGGTGTTATAAAGATCACCTTGCTGACCGGTTGTGTGGGACGCATGTGGGCATCACCCGGACCAAGGAAAGTCCCATCATCGACCAGAGGGCAGGCCCCCCTCTTAGTTTCCTGCTTGTTCCTCATCCTCAAGTCTCAACTTATATCTGATAAGGTTGGATTGAGGACTTTGTAGTACGTATCTTGTATGCAACTCTGAATGTTAGCATCTTTGCAGCTAGTAAGGTGGTAGCTTGTACACATTATTTGGTCTTGGAGACTACCAGAGTGCACGTTAACTACAAGGGCAAGTGCAAGTTGAGGACATCTAATTCAAACAAAGCTAAGAACGCTACCCTGGATGGTTTTATTGAGTGGGCTGGGAGAGAAATACAGTTTACCGGAAGTTGACTCTCCCTTACAGCTGTCAGCTATAAACAGTTCCTTTGTACTGGTCCCAGTGACTTGCTCGCCCTACCAGGCGGGGCCCAAAGTAGTTAAGAATTTGCCCTTAATAGTAGTACAAGCTGTCCACATCACTCTCTGACAATTGTACGTATACTGATTCCTGCAGCCAGACAGTGGTGGCTGCTCCCGGGAAGCAGCAGTGGGTGGGGAGGGGAGAAAGATGGGAGGAGGGGGAGTTTAAAACAAATGTACCCACGCTCAGACTAATCACAGCAATGCAGTGTTGTGATTGGTCTGAGTGCAGTGATTCGACGCCCTGCAAGGGAATGGGAACCTGGGCATGTTTTTTCCTCCACCCGGGCTCTAATGCAGCCTGGGTGAAGAACATGCTAAGTGTGTAATAATGTTTGGCTGGCCTGAGACGGCCGGCCAAACATTCATGTGCATTTAGGAAGTGCAAAACACTTCTCCCCCGCCCTGTCAGCAGAGCAGAATTGCCCTGCCAAGACGCGTTAGCAGGAACAAATAAAATGATAATAGCGTCCAGTTATCATTTCATCTTTACTTTTTTACACTGCGAAAAGCAATGGGGCTAAACTCCTCTGCCTTAGCTGAGGAGCCGCCACTGAGGCCAGCTCACCCCCTGCAAAATGTAATAAAACGTAGGGAACAGTTAAGATTAGTGAATGTTGTTGTGGACTAACCTGTGATGCAAGCATTTGACCCTTCCTCTAGCCATTCCTTGATTGACAATGAAGCTAATGAATCCTCTACCTGGATGTCTGATAGACTTAAATCCATCTTGACTGCCTCCGTCTGCCCATTGCTTCATTGTTTAGAGGCCATTGAAAGCAAACTTACATAGGTTATGAGGCTTGGGTGAGTGGCATGCCGCAGGAAAGACCTCAACATAATTTCTGCTGCCACTTTCACACAAACTATCTTCCCCTTTGCCAAAGACTCTGCCTCACAACATTCTTGTATGGTTGTTCATCAACCACAAACTGCACCAATATCTGGAGCGCCCTTATCTTCACCGTATTCCGAGCTCCCCCAGCGATCTCAACCAGTGGTCTAGTGTTTGAATATGCCTGCCTTGTATGAAATAAATGGCAGCACTTTGGTGTGCCATTTACTGGCTGTTGCATGCCCTTATGTCATCATTTTGGTCAATGTTTCTAGACTGCCACCTCAGTTGACTGAGCACTGTAAAGTTAACAAATAAGGGCACTCAGTGGCACATCTAATATTTGGCGGACAGCTCGATTGTTTTCAGACATATTGCTTGTTCACTGAGTGGTATAGATGGGATACATGAAAAAGGAATACGTGAGGGATTGTATCATTATTGACTTTGCCAACCTATCTGTTGGAGGGAAACTGATTCAGTCATCTTACCTGGGCTTTATCTACCAAAGTGGAGTCAAGGTACTACCCTTGGGATTTTTTTAGAGAGACATTGGTAGGAGGAATGGAGCCCCAAGAGAGCTGATCACTCCCATGATGTCCCAGGACCACTTTCCCTAGTGCCGACTAACAACCGTTTTTCCGTACTAGCTGAGGAATGCACCATTGATTGACACAAGGGCCCAACCCCATTTTCTACAGTCGAAGCCACCATTGGTGTCTCTTCCACTTATAGGGTGACTGTAATAAAGATTTGGAAAATAATTGTTATTTAGCTAACCTTCCACCACTAACTTCTCACTCAGGCAAAAGGGTTAGATTTGTGAACTGGGCTTGCTGCTAAACTTCAGATGAAGAACTGATTGGAAATATAACACCCTATGGCATTATTATGCTACAGAAGACATAGGGGCATATTATCAAGCACGGCGTTAACATTATCGCCGCTTTAACGGCAGAAAACGGCCGCTAGAGCGGCGATAATGGGCTTGATAATATGCCGCAGAGAATTCCCATAGAAGCCCATGTTGACACCAGAACATGGGCTTCTATGGGAATTCTCCAGGGCATATTATCAAGCCCATTATCGCCGCTTTCGCGGAAGTTTTCTGCCGTTAAAGCGGCGATAATGTTAAGGCCGTGCTTGATAATAGGTCCCAAGCAATTTATTCTGCTTTTCAGCGCCTGCTATGCCCTCTGAGGTTGGGAGCGCTCGCACAGGGTTAACTGTTAGGTTTAAAACTGCACTTGATTGTACTATGCTGCCCATCCCTGCAAATACTGGACTAATCCAGGCATTTCGAATTAAATGGTCTAAAGCTTTTAGTTATTTTCTAATTTATTTTTATAATGATAACTTCACCACTAACGACAATTCCACTTTTGCATTGCACTAACAATAAAGGTGCTGACATGAATATTAATCTTGGTGGGAATTTGAGTGTAAAATTTGGCTATGGGCTAGAAGCACCAGAGTGATTCATACTTGAGTTTGCTCTTTTGGATTGCTACATCGGTCCGACTGATAGTAGAGGTGTGATGTTGCAACCTTACCTGCTCATGTTTGAGTTTCATAATGCCTTCGAACAGATAACACCTCAATGTCTATCAATGGGTACTTTCAATAAGGGGTGCATACATCAATAATCAACTACATCTTTTCTTCTAGAAACCTATGAAATCGTTTTGTGGATGGGACCGTATGTCCTAATACCTATTGCAATAATAACCCACGTATTATTACTTTGGAATGTCCTGACTCTTGTTCCCAGGATATTGGAATAGGGGTACGAATGTCCACTCAGGGGGTAACAGTTGAGGCTGGTATGCAGAACTGAAAACCCGAGCGACTTCCTGAAAAGTTTTGTGATGATCTATCGGATTTGCTGACTACTGTCTTAACCCGACTCCAGGCCCAACCTGCAATGTGGACACCTTTGTGGCTCTGAGGCATATTTTTAGATCTTTCGTTTTAAAGCCCAAGAAACACATTATTACAGCTGATCAATTATTTTTTATAAGGTTTGCAGGGAGGCCAATAGAATTTTGCATGTCGGGCCTTACCAAGGGATACCAAAGTAGCTGCAATCTGGAGAAGAGTTTATAAGCAGGTTATAAGTAAGAGGAAATCCGAGCTATGAATTATGGACTACGTTGGTTTCCTCTTGTTAGAGTAGAAATATCGGGCTGTTTTGGCACAATGTTAATGATTAACTTTTTTTTTATTGAACAGCTTGTTGAGAGTTACAAGCATACCCCCATCACAAAAAAAGGGGGAAGCAGTTCTTACATAGACAGCGAATCTTGAACAAGCCCTTTTTCATACAATAACCACCTTCAAACTTAAAAAACAACCCTTCTCTCCCACCAGACTCCCCCCCTCCCCCCGACACCTGTATATACATTCTCGGTTACCAATATCGATATATTTCGGAATACATAGTCCCAAATGGCAGACCCATAACTTCTCAGCTGGTATATAATAATCACCTGTAGAGTGAATTATGACAGATCTGGGTTGGCAAGGAGATATCCAGTGAGGGGGGCCCAGAAGTCCTTTGGATGAGATGCTTCTGGCAGCTCACCAGTGTATATGCCCAATTGATCCCGACAATATATTAAATCCTGAAGCCACTTCTTAACTGTTGGTACAGCCCTTGCCCCACCGGCACCTTGCCACTGCTCTCTTAGCAAACAAAGTTGCTATGGCCACTAGCCTCCTTTTACAGGGCTTACGTTTCTGCAACCACCCCAGCAGACACACCTCAGGTAACACCCAACAGGCTCCACAATGACATCAGTCAACACCTGCGTGACACGCATCCATAATTTTGAGATGCCAGCACAATACCATGCTAAATGGATAAAATCTGCATCAGCCTGACCACAGCGTACACAGCATGCACTCTCACGTAAGCCCAATCTGCATAATTGAGCTGGTGTGTAATTAAGTTGGTGTAGGTATTTAAAATGGATGATGCGGAGATTGCAATTCGCCGTCAGGCGCCCTGTTAAAACACAGCAAGACCGCCAAGCCTCCAATGGAAATGGAGAGGAGAGGAGGCCACTCCACCTTGTATAAGAGGGAGATTCACTTATCTCTTGTTTGCGGAGAGATGCAGTGTATAATCTAGTAATGAGACCGCTTCGGCGTTCCCCTCCTAATTCCGCCCGCAAGGCTAGCAATGTTCGTGGTTTATCAGGGAATCCCAGGTAAACGTCCCTAATTGCCTGACGCATCCTCACATATGTAAATCCCAACATCATACCAGTTTCCTGCCTCGCCTGCAGAGCCGCCAAGTTTCGGAATCGACCTTGTTTATATAAGTCGCCAAAGTTAGTAATTCCCACTTTACTTAGTGTCTTCAAAGCTGCCGGCTCCCTAGCAGCTGATATGCCAGGATGCGCAGTGTTAGACCTGTCACCATTGGCGTGGGTCACCCTTCCATTTTTGTCTGTGCCTCAATGTATTTTTGTGCTGGTGTTAGCTGCTCAGGGCCCTGTGCCACTGCCATCCAGTGCCACAGGGCAAGTGCTCCCTATGGGAAAATGTATTATGTGAATTGACTTCCATGTTTGGCTTATTTGGTTTACTATCAGTCCCTAGTAGAGTGCACCAGGGGTGCCAAGGGCTTGTATATCCAAATGCTGCTAGTGGGCTTGCAGCGCTGGTTGTGCCACCCACAGAAGCAGCCTGGTAAAATGTGTCTAAGGTCTGCCATTGCAGAACCTGCATGCAGTCTGGTACTGTCATGCTGACTGGGCAAGTGTCTCCACTTGCCAGTCCCTAAACCTTTCCTTACATTCATGTTAGTCACCCCTATGGTAGGCCCTAGGGCAGGGTGCATTGTAAGGATAAGGTAGGACATGCCCTGAAGTGTGTGGCATGTCCTAATAGTGAATTACAGCCATTTTCGTTTTTCACTATTGTAAGGCTACCTGCTCTCCATAGGCCAGAATGGGCTGCTAGATTATAACACTCTATAATCCTAGCAGGCTCAGGAAGCATGGTAGAAATTCATGTTTAGTATGCCTGAACTCAGAATAATAAAATACATCTTTTAGCAAAGGTTATTTTAATATCCTGGGTTTGCAAATGCTACTTTTAGAAAGTTAGCCTTTGCGTGCCTAACCATCTCAGTCCGCCTCTGGAGGGGGGGGGGGGCTATCTTCTTTGTGTGTAGCTTGACTGACAGGGCTGGGAAGTTCCAGGAGACAGGCTGGGGCTGCCAGGTGGTGAATAGAGAGATTACACAAGGATGGGTGGGAGGAGTGCACCTTGACTCTGAATAGGGCTGTGCTCTGCCACCACAATGCTGGCTCCACCCCCTGGGGAGTGTCTGATGTCTCTGCCCTGCCTGCTGAAAGAAGAAGCCAGAGTCCCAACAACAAAGTGCTCCTCACTGAAAAGAACTGGACTGGGATTATGCAAAGGCCCCCCTGGCCTGTAAAGACAAAAGAAACTTGGTATAAATATAGGAGCCCTGTTCCTAAGAAATCAGAACCTGATTGAACCACAAAGAAACTCTGCCTGACCAGAAGGACCTGGAAGAAGGTGAAGGAGGAGTAACTTTCCCTAACCTGGGGTATTGGCCTGCAGTGGGTGCCTTGCGGAGAAAGGAGAGGAAAAGACTAAGAGAGACTTTGCACTTTGTTTTCAACAAATCTCCAAGGGCTTGGAAGAAGAGCTGGCCCCCTGAACTGAGTCCCAGGACCATTGGACTCATCTGCCTTCCAAAACTGAGTTGCCTGGACAATTCTTGCTTGTTTCCCGCTGGATTTGGCCCCAGTACGACTCGTACCCCATCCGCCGCGAAGCCGTGTCTTTGCCGCCCGGCACCGTGTGTCTACGCTGATTTAAAAGCGTTAGTACGCACCGTATCCCTCCCGGCCGCATCGCACCTAACCTTCCCCGCCGATTCGAGACGTACAACCCTGGCTGCCTAATCCTGTACGCCAGACCCAAGCTTCGCTGTCCCGCAGGTACGGTCCGTACGCTGCTAACGTACTGCCCGTGCCGTACTCAGAGCCGAGACGCCGCATCACACTGATCCTCCCCGTACGCTGTACGGCTCGCCGAGAAGTGTCACCGTCTATCCGCACCGAAGGTACGGCTCGAACGCCGAACGCCACGGACTCTGCAAGCTGATCCGGGCCATCAGCACGTATCCCTGAAGGTCCCGTACCAACGCCGCATCCCAACGCCGCGATCCGACCAGCATCCGAATACGCTGCCGAACTACGACCCGGACCCATCAACTTGTCCCGCACTGTCCGTCGCGGACCCTACAACACCAAGGTACTTTGTTCTGTTCGCACCGCAGCGTGCACGCCACGGACCCCGGAGTCCGCAACGAGTCACACATCCAGGTACGAACCGTACAGAGCCTTGACAGAAGCGTACTTATGTGAAAAAAGTGTATTTTAACTAAAAGAAGCCTATTTTTGCATTTTTAAGCCTTCCTACAAGAACATTGAACTTTAAAATAATACTGTGGTCATGTTATTCGTTATTCTGGTCTTGTGCTAAGCCTTATATAAAGAAACCTATTTTTGATACAACCTTGACTGGTGTCCATTTGGGGTGTGTCATTGTATTTCTGTATGTGTTCACAAATGCTTAACCTATGACGCCCTGAGAATAGTCTTGACTGCTTGCGCCACACTACCTGAAGGGTGAGCAGGGGTTATTTGAAAGGGTGATCCCCTTATCCTGACTTAGAAGTAAAAATCCCTGCTTGTCACAAGTGCATACCTGTGCCAACCAGAGATTCCCAATTCTAACATTGGTGGTCAGCGGTGAGGATTTGAATTTGCATTTGTGATTCATGTACAGTGATTGAGTGAACACCACGTAGTGAGTTCAGACCGATAACGCAGCCACACAGTATTGATTTTTGTTTTTGCTGAAGAATCTCCACTTTAAAAAACCATGCCTAGCTCAGTCAATGGAGGCAGACCGGCCTCTATATTCTCTGGGGTTGATGACATAGATTGGAAGGAGAGGGCACTGCTGAGGTGCACAAGTGAAGTCTTGAAAGGATACCTCTCCAAGTACAGAATTAACCAAACTGGATTGAAAAACAAGTAGCAGTATACCAAGGCGCTGAGGGCCTGGTACGAATCCAAGTTCCCAGAGAATGTGCTGGAGGTGATACCCCCAGAAGGTGCTTCTGAGCCTGGCAGAGGCCTGTCGCCAGAGGAGATGGCCGACAGGATGGCTGTAAGAGCTCATGAAGTGGAGATGGCAAAACTTCAAATGGAAATGGAAAGACAAAGGCTGGCCATGGAGCATGAGGTAAAAATGAGGGAGTTGGATCTCAAGGCCAAGAGTTTAGACCGCTCTCCCTCTGGTGGCAGCAATTTAACAGAGTCAAGGGTGCACATTCCTAAAGATGTAGTGAAAGAGTATTACAATCAGGATGATATTGGGCAGTGGTTCAGGGCCTATGAAGTAGCCATGCCCTCCCACCGGGTCCCTGAGAGAGATTGGGGAGCGGGGTTGTGGAGAAGTTTCCTGAGTGAGGGGCGGGACACACTGCTGGATCTCCCCTCTGATGTCACCACATCCTATCCACACATGAAGGAAGCTCTGATGACAAGGTATGGGTTAACTCCTGAATTGTACAGGCAGAGATTTAGGGAATGCACCAAGAAACCTGGTACCACTTATGTAGAATATGTGACTTTTTTTTCCAGAGCGCTAGATGGTTGGGTGAAGGGTAGCAAAGTAAATGATTACCAAGGGCTGTTTGATCTAATTGCATGGGAGCACTTGTCTGATAATTGTTTTCCTGAGCTACGCCAGCACCTGATCGATAGCAAGCTGACTAACCCTAGGAAGCTTGCTGAGAAGGCGGACCGCTGGATCAGCACCAGGGTCCACAAGGGTCCCGTGGGAGGCCCCGCCAAAGGTGGTCAGGGTCCCCAGCAGAAGAGTGGGGGGGACAAGGGTAAACAGAGGGTGTTCTACAGAGGGCCCAAAGTAATTCCCAGGGGAACCAAGGGAAAGGTTCTCAGCCACCCCCACCCCCGAAGCAGACCGGGGCCCCGACTGGTAACCCTGTTCAAAGAGGGCCCCCCAGATGTTACAAGTGTAACAACCTGGGGCACTATTCCATGGATCCCAAGTGCCCCATGTTTGGTAAACCAGCACCCCCTGGTATCCACCCCCAAGCAGGTGACTAGTGTAGCCTTTGGGAGGGAGGTAGATGTCCAAGGGGAGGGGGATCCCCTACAGATGACCCTAGTCTCATTAGGAGACAGTGAGATGGTCGCTGAGGCCCAACTGCCCCCCAATACTCAAAAGTATGGGCAGTGGGTGACCATAAATGGCTGAAGGGTGGGGGCTCTTAGAGATACAGGAGACAGTGTGACTGCTGTCAAGCAACACCTGGTGTCTCAAGAGCAGGTTGTCCTACACGCATTCTGCCGTGTTGTCAACGCTGACAACACAGAGAGTCAGTGTCCAATGGCTCAGGTTCCCTTTGAGCGGGGGGGGGGTCTCTGGTACTCTGCAAGTGGCTGTGAGAGCGGCCATGCCTGTTGATTGTCTATTAGGTAATGATTTGGAGAGCTCCCCTTGGGAAAAGGCGGAGAAGACAACTCACCTGCGGATGGTGGGTTTACCTGATTGGGCGTGCGTGACCACCCGGTCGATGGCAGCCAGTAGGGGTGTTGGAGGGACCCTGGAGCCTGAAGGAGAGGCCCAGAAACTGGCCTTAGGGAGAGGGCGCAGGAGGCACGGGAAACTGGCTCCTAAAGTTCCCACGGCCCAGGAGGAAGCAGACCTTGAGGGGGATGCCCTGGAGCCTACCGGGGAATAGATAGCCCAACTGGGAGACCTGACTGAGCTGACCCATTGGAAGCAAGAAGGAGGCCCCACCTGGGAGGAATTCTGCAGGGAGCAGAAAGAGTGCCCCTCTCTAGTGGGTATGCGGCAGCAGGCTGCAGCCCAGGCCAATGGTGATCAGTCCGGTACTCACTTAATCTACTGGGAGAACGAGATCCTGTACTCAGAGCCTAAGGTTGCTGAACCTGGGTCAGCCCGTGCGCTGGTGCTACCCCAGAAGTTCAGAGCCTTCCAACTGGGGCTGGCTCATGAAGTTCTGTTAGCAGGGCATTTGGGGCAGGACAAGTCCTTCGAAAGGCTTGTCACCCACTTTTATTGGCCTCAAATGCGCAGGATTTCTGACACTCACTGCAGGACATGCCAGACTTGCCAGGCAAGTGGTAAGAGTGGAAGGAAGCTGAGGGCTCCACTCCAACCTTTCCCTGTGGTCAGTACCCCATTCCAGCGAGTGGGGATTGACATTGTGGGGCCACTGGACCCCAAGACAGCCATGGGCAACAGGTTTATGCTGGTCTTGGTGGACCATGCCACCCGGTACCCTGAAGCCATCCCTCTGAGGACAGTGATGGCCCCTGTGGTGGGACGGGCACTGATGGGAATTTTATCACGAGTAGGATTCCCTCTAGAGGTGGTGTCTGACAGGGGGACCAATTTCATATCGAAATATATGAAATCACTTTGGCAAGAGTGTGGTGTGACCTACAAGTTCACCACCACTTACCATCCCCAAGGAAACGGGTTGGTTGAGAGATTCAACCGAACCCTAAAGGGCATGATTATGGGCCTTGAGGAGCCCATGAGGCGTAAGTGGGATGTCCTCTTACCATGCCTTCTCTTCGCGTACCGTGAGGTGCCGCAGAAGTCTCTGGGGTTCAGTCCCTTTGAGCTTCTGTAAGGCCACCCAGTACGAGGACCTCTTAGTCTGGTCAAGGAAGGCTGGGAGCAATCTCCCATGAAACCTTCCCAGAATGTATATAGTTACATGCTGGCCTTTCGGAACCAGACTAGGCGTTTCAGGCAACTTGCTGAGGCAAATCTGGAAGCCAGCCAGGAGGAAATGAAGCGGTGGTACGACCAGAATGCCACTCTGGTTGAGCTTCAACCTGGTCAAAAGGTATGGGTCCTGGCCCCTGTGGAGCCCTGTGCACTCCAGGACAAGTGGACAGGACCCTTTGAGATTGTGGAGCGCAAGAGTTCTGTCACCTACTTGGTGAACTTGCAGTCTCTTAGGAACCCCTTAAGGGTCCTACATGTCAATCGACTAAAGCCCCTCTTGGAGAGGTCCGAAGTGGGCATGCTCTTGGCCACAGATGATGGGACGGAGGAAGAGTCTGAGCCTCTTCCTGACCTCCTGGTAGCCTCAGAGCGAGACGGGTCAGTGGATGGAGTTAACCTCTCACCCAACCTGACCCCTGAGCAACAGGATGACTGCCGCCAGCTGCTGGGGCAGTTTCCTGACCTGTTCTCCCTGGTTCCTGGTATCACAGATTGTTCCGTCCATGACGTGGATACAGAAGACAGCTTACCTGTGAAGCACAAAGCTTACAGGGTAACTGACAGGGTAAGAGCCTGCATCAAAGAGGAGGTCTCAAAGATGCTTGCTCTAGGGGTGGTTGAGTCCTCCAGCAGTCCTTGGGCCAGCCCAGTGGTCTTGGTCCCAAAGGCTGCCGCGCCGGGTGCCACACCCGAACTCCGGTTCTGTGTGGACTACAGAGGACTCAACTCAGTCACGAAGACTGACGCGCACTCCATCCCCAGAGCTGATGAGCTCATCGATCGGTTAGGGGCTGCACGGTACCTCAGCACATTTGATTTAACGTCTGGGTACTGGCAGATCGCCTTGACTGATGGGGCCAAAGAGAGGTCCGCATTCTCCACACCAGATGGACATTTCCAGTTCCGGGTTATGCCATTTGGGATGAAGAATGCCCCTGCCACCTTCCAGAGGTTGGTCAACCAGGTGTTGGCTGGGCTGACCGAGTTCAGCGCCGCATACCTGGATGACATCGCAGTTTTCAGCGGCACATGGAAAGAGCACCTGCAACATCTCTGGGAAGTGTTGATGGCACTGTGCAAGGCAGGCCTCACGATCAAGGCAAGCAAGTGACAGATCGGGCAGGGATCAGTGGTGTACTTGGGCTACCAAGTGGGGAGCGGCTAGGTGGTGCCCCTACAACCCAAGATTGAAACCATCCTGGCTTGGGAGCCCCCAAAGACCCAGACAGAGGTGAGGGCCTTTCTAGGACTCACAGGGTACTACAGGAGGTTTGTCAAGGGGTATGGCAGCATCGTAGCCCCCTTGACAGAGCTGACTTCGAAGAAGCAGCCCAGAAAAGTGATATGGACTGACACCTGTCAGAAGGCTTTTGACACCCTGAAGACTGCCATGTGCACGGCGCCCGTGCTCTTGGCTCCTGACTTCTCCAAAGAATTCCTTGTGCAGACAGATGCATCAGAGCATGGTGTAGGGGCTGTTCTCTCACAGATGACTGAGGAGGGCTGGGACCAACCTGTAGCATTCATAAGTAGGAGGTTACTTCCCCGGGAACAAAAGTGGAGTGCGATTGAGCGAGAAGCATTTGCTGTGGTCTGGGCATTGAAGAAGCTAAGACCCTACTTGTTTGGGTCTCACTTCCGGGTACAAACCGACCACAGGCCCCTCAGGTGGTTGATGCAGGTGAGGGGTGAGAATCCTAAGTTGTTGAGGTGGTCCATTTCCCTACAGGGGATGGATTTCACAGTGGAACATCGCCCCGGTATAGACCACGCCAACGCTGATGGTCTTTCCAGATTTTTCCGCCTTAGTGATGAGAACTCCCTGGGGTAGGGTAGTTCTCCCCACATTTCAGCTGGAGCGGACACGTGTTAGACCTGGCACCATTGGCGTGGGTCACCCTTCCATTTTTGTCTGTGCCTCAATGTATTTTTGTGCTGGTGTTAGCTGCTCAGGGCCCTGTGCCACTGCCATCCAGTGCCACAGGGCAAGTGCTCCCTATGGGAAAATGTATTATGTGAATTGACTTCCATGTTTGGCTTATTTGGTTTACTATCAGTCCCTAGTAGAGTGCACCAGGGGTGCCAAGGGCTTGTATATCCAAATGCTGCTAGTGGGCTTGCAGCGCTGGTTGTGCCACCCACAGAAGCAGCCTGGTAAAATGTGTCTAAGGTCTGCCATTGCAGAACCTGCATGCAGTGTCCCCACTTGCCAGTCCCTAAACCTTCCCTTACCTTCATGTTAGTCACCCCTATGGTAGGCCCTAGGGCAGGGTGCATTGTAAGGATAAGGTAGGACATGCCCTGAAGTGTGTGGCATGTCCTAATAGTGAATTACAGCCATTTTCGTTTTTCACTATTGTAAGGCTACCTGCTCTCCATAGGCCAGAATGGGCTGCTAGATTATAACACTCTATAATCCTAGCAGGCTCAGGAAGCATGGTAGAAATTCATGTTTAGTATGCCTGAACTCAGAATAATAAAATACATCTTTTAGCAAAGGTTATTTTAATATCCTGGGTTTGCAAATGCTACTTTTAGAAAGTTAGCCTTTGCGTGCCTAACCATCTCAGTCCGCCTCTGGAGGGGGGGGGCTATCTTCTTTGTGTGTAGCTTGAGTGACAGGGCTGGGAAGTTCCAGGAGACAGGCTGGGGCTGCCAGGTGGTGAACAGAGAGATTACACCAGGATGGGTGGGAGGAGTGCACCTTGACTCTGAATAGGGCCGTGCTCTGCCACCACAATGCTGGCTCCACCCCCTGGGGAGCGTCTGATGTCTCTGCCCTGCCTGCTGAAAGAAGAAGCCAGAGTCCCAACAACAAAGTGCTCCTCACTGAAAAGAACTGGACTGGGATTATGCAAAGGCCCCCCTGGCCTGTAAAGACAAAAGAAACTTGGTATAAATATAGGAGCCCTGTTCCTAAGAAATCAGATCCTGATTGAACCACGAAGAAACTCTGCCTGACCAGAAGGACCTGGAAGAAGCTGAAGGAGGAGTAACTTTACCTAACCTGGGGGATTGGCCTGCAGTGAGTGCCTTGCGGAGAAAGGAGAGGAAAAGACTAAGAGAGACTTTGCACTTTGTTTTCAACAAATCTCCAAGGGCTTGGAAGAAGAGCTGGCCCTCTGAACTGAGTCCCAGGACCATTGGACTCATCTGCCTTCCAAAACTGAGTTGCCTGGACAATTCTTACTTGTTTCCCACTGGATTTGGCCCCAGTACGACTCGTACCCCATCCTCCGCAAACCCGTGTCTTTGCCGCCCGGCACCGTGTGTCTACGCTGATTTAAAAGCGTTAGTATGCACCGTATCCCTCCCAGCCGCATCGCACCTAACCTTCCCCACCGATTCGAGACGTAGAACCCTGGCTGCCTAATCCTGTACGCCGGACCCAAGCTTCGCTGTCCCGCAGGTATGGTCCGTATGCTGCTAACGTACTGCCCGTGCCGTACTCAGAGCCGAGATGCCGCATCACACTGATCCTCCCCGTACGCTGTACGGCTCGCCGAGAAGTGTCGCCGCCTATCCGCACCGCAGGTACAGCTCGAACGCCGAATGCCACGGACTCTGCAAGCTGATCCGGGCCATCCGCACGTAACCCTGAAGGTCCCGTACCAACGCCGCGTCCCAACGCCGCGACCCGACCAGCATCCGAATACGCTGCCGAACTACGACCCGGACCCATCAACTTGTCCCGCACTGTCCGTCGCGGACCCTACAACACCAAGGTACTTTGTTCTGTTCGCACCGCAGTGTGCACGCCACGGACCCCGGAGTCCGCAACAATTGTTAGACTCGTACTTTCTTTGTTTTTAACGCCAACGAGTCGCACATCCAGGTACGAACCGTACAGAGCCTTGACAGAAGCGTACTTATGTGAAAGAAGTGTATTTTAACTAAAAGAAGCCTATTTTTGCATTTTTAAGCCTTCCTACAAGAACATTGAACTTTAAAATAATACTGTGGTCATTTTATTCGTTATTCTGGTCTTGTGCTAAGCCTTATATAAAGAAACCTATTTTTGATACAACCTTGACTGGTGTCCATTTGTGGTGTGTCATTGTATTACTGTATGTGTTCACAAATGCTTAACCAATGACGCCCTGAGAATAGTCTTGACTGCTTGTGCCACACTACCTGAAGGGTGAGCAGGGGTTATTTGAAAGGGTGATCCCCTTATCCTGACTTAGAAATAAGAGTCCCTGCTTGTCACAATTGCATACCTGTGCCAACCAGAGATTCCCAATTCTAACACGCAGCAAGCGGTAGATTTGGTGTGTACAAATAATCTGACTGTGCCCTAGTCGCAAGAGCCCTCCATGCCCAGGCAGTGCAGTGAACCGTGCTGATTTCAGAGCGTGGGCCCCCTCCACCACCCATCAACGCTGCCGCTATCAGAGGCATCGGTAACACAGAGTCTGCCTCGATCGCAATATGCAATTGGAACTTCTGTGGGATAAACCAGAAGTGCGTGAACTGCGCCTGTGCACACAAATAAAATAATCGCAAGTCTGGGGCTTCAAAGCCTGCACGGTCAAATGGCTGAGTCAGTACATTCCAACTGCTGCGGGGCTTACCACCCCCCCAGACAAATGTTAAGAGGGCCGACGGCAGTGTAGCGAACAGAGCTTTATTCAGACGAATAGGGATATTGACAAATAAATAAAGGCGCTTTGGCAGGAAAGACATTTTGATGACCGCTATTCGGTTCGCTAAAGAAAGTGGGAGTTTGGCCCAATGGGTAGCCTGGTCTGTGATCTTATCAATAGCAGGGCCATAATTAACCATTATCACTACCTTTGGATCCCTATGCAGCCATATGCCCAAATATATATTACAGGGTCTACAGACCATTTCAGGGGATAGTCTAAGTCGAATTCCATGGTGCCTGCCGTTAACGGGAATACAGTAGATTTAGTCCAATTCATGCCCAATCCAGAATACCTCTTGAATTTGACATACTCACGAAGAAGTGCAGGTAAATAGGTGGCTGGCTCTCGGGCATAGAGCAGCATATCATCAGCGTATAATGATACCACCATAGGTCTCTGTCGGAACCGCAGCGCTGCCTGGGCATGCAGCTGCCCCAGCTTGCACGCCAAAGGTTCCAGTGCCAACGTGAAGAACATAGGCTACCAGGGGCAGCCCTGTCTTGTGCAACGCTTGATAAAGAAGGGATCAGAGACCCAGCCATTTACGCGACTCTGCGCCACCGGTGCTCTGTACAAGCAATGTATCCGTTTTAAAAAGAACGGAGGTAGGCCATACGCTTGAAAACAGTGAACATAAACTCCCACTTAAGGGAGTCAAAGGCCTTAGCCGCGTCTAAAAGTACGGCTACTGCTTGAAAATCCTGTTCAAAGTAATGTTCAGTTGAAAAAATCGCGCAGAGATTGTGCATTGTGGAACGCGAGGGAACAAACCCCGACTGGTCAGGCAGGACCAGCTTGGGAACCAGTGGCTGAAGCTTGGTTGCGATCATTTTAGCCAGTATTTTGGCATCAATGTTTATAATGGAGAGGAGTCGGTAAGAGTCACAGATTTTAGCTTCCTTATCTGGCTTCAGAAGCATAACAAGCAGAGCCTCCTTCAGGGAGGGACAGCAAAACACACAAGATGATGGACGGAATGTTGCACATTGGCAAAACATTCACCCCCAGTCACAGATCTGGGTTTAATCCATCGTTATTTTGCTCACCACGCCACCCCAGTTCAGACATGGCCATATGCATATCAGTCTTGACCCTGTGCCTCATGGCAACAGTCCAGCCCGAACTGCCAAGCCATGTCTTCCCTGGACCAGAATCAAGCATCCTAGGACCGGTTTCGGGGTTTCACCCCTCTTCAGCCAGGATAGCTTGACTCCAGTGGCGTAGTGAACACAAGACCCACGTCTGGGCATACCCTTCCCAGATAGGGCAAACGATGGATTTAGGCCCAGATCTCTGTACTGGGGTGAATGTATGACATTGTTCTGTATTCTGTCCATCAATAGTTCTTTTTGCATTTGTCACCCCGAGTTGGACAGGTATGCTCAGACGTGAGTCCCGTGCTCTCCATGCCACTGAAATAAAGCTATCCTGGCTGAAGAGGGGTGAAACCCTGAAACCGGTCATAGGATGCTTGTTTCCAGTCCAGGCAGGACTTGGCCTGGCAGTTCGGGCTGGACTGTTCCCATTGGGCACAGGGTCAAGACTGATTTGCATATGGCTGGGTCCAAACTGGAATGGCATGGTGAGCAAAAAAAAAAAAGGATTTAGGCCCAGATCTCTTTACTGGGGTGAATGTATGACATTGTTCTGCATTCTGTCCATCAATAGTTCTTTTTGCATTTGTCACCCCGAGTTGGACGGGTATGCTCAGACGTGAGTCCCGTGCTCTTCATGCCACTGGAATCAAGCTATCCTGGCTGAAGAGGGGTGAAACCCCGAAACCGGTCCTAGGATGCTTGTTTCCAGTCCAGGGAGGACTTGGCCTGGCAGTTCGGGCTGGACTGTTCCCATTGGGCACAGGGTCAAGACTGATTTGCATATAGCTGGGTCTAAACTGGAATGGCATGGTGAGCAAGAAAACGATGGATTTAGGCCCAGATCTCTGTACTGGGGTGAATGTATGACATTGTTCTGCATTCTGTCCATCAATAGTACTTTTTGCATCCTTCAGGGAGGGAGGCAGGTCACCCGAGTTGTATGCTTCAGCAAATACCTCTAATAGACACAGCGCTAAGGTATCGGCATATGCCTTATACAATTCACTAGGCAGTCTGTCTAGTCCAGCTGCCTTGCAGGTCAGGAGAGACATTATAGCCTGCTTAACATCGTCCACGTCAAACGGTTGCGTGAGGTATTCCAGGTAGCTAGGGGGAAGCCAACCCAATGCCTTATCGTCCAAATAGGTGTGAATTTCGTCCTCCCCTGTCCGTCCCCTGTCCCTGCAGAGGTCAGAATAGTAGTCTAACACCACTTTGCTAATGTCCGTGGTGCCGAAGCGCATCTCTCCCTCCCCATCCAGCAGTTCAGTAATGTGGGTCTGGCTGCGTGGGGCCGCCAATTTTTGTGCCAACAAGCGGCTAGGGTGTCCCCCCTCTCCGTAATAACGAGCAATGCACCATCGGGACCTGTGTGCCATTTCTTGGTCCACGGTCTCGTTATGTTCTGTCACGAGATCACGGATCTTAGCTAATATCTCAGGGGTCGGATCGGTGGTATATGCTCTCTCCAGCACTGCAATTTCCCCAGCTAGCTTTTGGATTCTGCGACGGATATCCCTAAGAACCCTCGCCTGGGCGCCAATGCACACTCTTCAAATCGTAACCTTATAGGCCGCCCACAGAACCCCCTGCTTGTCTACTGTTCCCTCATTTTCCCGGAAAAAAATATGGATTGCCTCACCTACCATGTGTCTGAAAACCAGATCCGTCAGGGATGACAGCTGCAATCTCGACGTGAACGGGGGCGTTCGTAGCCCGGGACCTTCAGCTCCAGGAGGACGGGAGAATGACAGTGTTCTCACTAAGTGGTTCACATCCATGACCCAGGTACAGGCAGCCTCAGACTGCAGCCAATAATCCAGTCGGGACCACGTCTCATGCACAGCTGAGATAAAAATACTTTCCTTGGCCCCTGGGTGCTTCATACGCCACACATCCTTCAAATTACCAGCCTCCAGTATGCCCAACAACGAGGTGGTCGATAGTCTATGTATCGTTGGCCCAACGCCCATCTGTCAGCTTGAACATCTAAGCAAGTATTGAAACCCCCCCCCAAATTATTTCTGCTATAGGGAATGCAGAGATAAGACGCCAAACATCCGCAAAAAAGGGGTAGTCATCGATGTTGGGACCGTATATATTCACCAGGAGCACACTCGTACCCCCAAGCATACCGTGCACAATTGCTAACCGCCCCTGATCATCTGTATCTGTACCATGCACCTGGAATGAGACTCCTTTCTTGATCAGAATCATCACCCCCCGAGAGTATGAGGAGTAGGAGGAGGCGATCCCCGCCCCCCGTAGTCCCAAGTTCCGTTCAGAAAGGTGGGTGAGGTGAGTTTCTTATAACATGGCCACGTGAACATTTAGTCTATCTAGGTTAGCTATCACTGTTCGTATCTTTTTTGGGCAGTTGAGGCCTCGTATATTCCATGTTAGAAATCTAAAGGTACTACCCGTAGGGTTCATTCAGAAGGGAAATAGCTACCCATTCGAAATACATTATGGTAAACAACGCACAGGGTGCCAATAGTGCAGACTGCTCGGAAATTCAGGAGAACACATCTATGCCAAGTCGGAAAATCAATGAACCACAGTTTGTATCCGCTTAAATATGCTAACCACTGCATACAAAACCCCATGCCCATTGGTAAACCTGAGTCATTCCGGTAGTGCTGACTGTGCCCACCCCCCACCAACCCCCCACCCACTTCGGCCACCCCCACTAGCCAAAGACATCCCTGTAACAAAGAAACAGTCCCCCCCATAGGAACAATCCCACAATCTTCCCATCCCACCCCCCAAAAAAACAGAAAACCAGTACAGCTGGGGCACTCCCATGTGGGGGGGCGTCAGCACGCTTCTAGCCTCCCAACTAGTAGGAGGTGGCTGAACAACCATGGTAGCTGTGTCATACACATATTGTTGCATCGTCCCTCCTACCCCTTGTCATAGGATGGCATATAGTATCAGTGACTCCCGTTCCAATCAAGCCTGAGGAGAAGAGCAACCGTGAGTGCTAGTCTTATTCATTTTTAAGCAAACAATAAACAACCAGTTTATAGGGCAGAAATAGACCAGTCGATTCCTATTGTTCCTCAGAGTCGGATGCCGTCTGTTGTTCTCGGCGTGACCTTTTCAAATGCTTAGCATGTTCCATTGCGGCCTTAGGATTTCTGAAGAATTTGGAGTCCCCTTCAGGGCCAATACGCAGGCGAGTGGGGTAGAACATTGCATATGGTACCCCCTCAGAACTCAGAATTTTTTTTGCAGCGCCAAACTCCCGCCTTGTAGCCTGCACCGCGATTGTAAAATCAGGGGAAAAGGAAATGGAATTGCCCTGTTGCACAATAGTACCCTTGTCGGGGGCCAGTCTGAGTATCACATCACGATGCCTGTAATTTAACAATCTCGCTATGATTGGGTGGGGTGTGGCGCCTGTTACAGGCCGCACCACGAGGGATCTGTGTGCCCGCTCAACTATAAACATGGGGGATAATTGTTCAGCTTTAAAAATGTCTTTGACTAAATTCTCGACAAAGAGTTCCATCTTGCCAACATTCGTGGATTCCGGAAGGCCCATTATGCGAATGTTGTTACATCGAGAACGGGCCTCCAAATCCTCAATCTTTGCCTGAATCAGGGAGAGCACTTTCTCCATATTCAGTGTCTTCCCAGCCACTTCGCTAAGGCCATCTTCTGTCGCCGACACACGCTGCTCCACCTCACCCATGCGCGCATTATGTTTCTCAAGCTGCTCCAACATGTGATCTTGCCGATGATTGACTGCAGCCATAGTCCCCTCTATAGATTGCAAACTGCGTTGCATGGCCAGAAGTGTTTTTTCTAGGGTGGGAGTCACGGCTGTTGGGGCATCAGCCTCAGAATCAGAGGCGCCCTCTGCGCAGATTTGCGGGCCTCGAAGGTAAGGCGGGGTTGTGTTTTGTCCGTCCGCCCCATGACTTTAGACAGGCCGGGGCCGTAAGTCCAAGTAGTTTTGATAGAGTGAGGGCTTAGTAAATCGACCACTGCTGCACTTGCAGTCTCACTTGTTGCCACCCTATATAAATAGTCCACTTAAGCAGGATATTGGGACTCCTTGTATACTCGCCCCGCCTAGGCTAGCAGCTCAGTGTGATGCTAATGCTTTACAGGACCCCGCAACAATGTCCGACCACAACTTGTAAGGATAGATGGGAATCCGCCTCTCCTCACAGTCACGGCCCTGCGTATGCGTTATTTAGACAGCGCCCAATGTACCTCTGTGTAAATCAGCAGCCGCACAGGCACTCCGAGCCCCACTCAGGTCAGAACAATGTGGTCCCCAGGCCGGGCCTTGACATCTCCCCAGGAAGGCACCACTAGCTCAGGCAGCCACTCCACACGCACTCAGGGCCCCAGCCACAGCTCGCAGGCCGCAGCCCTCACCTCCACCAGCGCCACCTCCGCGATAACCGGTATAAAGATAGACCGCCCCCACTCACCGCAACCGTTGCCGAGCGCGCCGAGGGCCGCCGCAGCACCTGGTTCATCTCGCAGGATTCCTGCTCCTACTAGTTTGGTACAGGTTCCCGTGGATATCGCCGCGATCCAGGGAGATTGCCTTCTGGGATCACCGAGTGTGTGTGTTCCTCTCTGGGCGACTCCGCCGATTCTGCAAGCCCCAATTCAGTCTGCTGCACAGCTACTCTCGGACCTCGCGGACGCCGCCATTTTGAAAAGCAGCCTGCGTGATCGAGTTCTCCGCACCTACCGATTCAGCGGCACTTCCGGGCAGCAATTGTGGCTTCAATCCTGGGAGAACACAGCAGGGGTAGGAATCGCTTTGAATTTAACGCTTACTGGTGGTACTATAGACGGATACTAGATGGATTGTCAGTTCAGCCGGGCAGAGCCTCTCTAGTGAGCGGCCATCTTACCGTGCGCCCAAGCCACGCCCCCCAATGATAAACTTTTTAATGCCTTCAATAACTTAGGGCCTGATTACAGGTTTGGTGGTGTGGCACCGGTCCTCCCTGTACTGCCAAACCTGCGGTCAGGCCGCCTGCCAGTTATTCTCGTGTCTGGAGGGCTCAGCAATGAGAACACCAAAAGCAGTTCTTGCACAGCATGGACTGTTTTCCATGCGTGCAGGAACTCGGTTGCATGCATACAGGGGGGCACATGTTGTGCCCCCCTACATAAACCCCAGGGTGTAGAGGCACAAGGGCACCCTGTAGGGCCCCCGTTGTTTCCTCTCCACCACCGTTCTCATGGAGGATGTAATATGCTTGGTGGGACAGCAGCGGTCCCGCCAATCATATTGCGGCCTCCTAACCACCGCAACACTGCCAGGGAATAGCGGTACCCTGGTAGCTGCGTTGGGGCAATGACGGTCCGATCACCCTGATTGTAAGAGGGCAGTCGGGAGACTGCCACCGGCGTACCTCCATAAGTTAGGCAGTCCGTGAACCGCCAGACTCAGAATCGGCCCCTTAGTGTTTGCCAGTATTACTTCAGACAAATGGATGGTCCATTTTAGCTAAATTTACCACTTGCCTGACCTAGCAAATGATGGTATCGAACCTGTATTGTTAACCTTCCCCCTCTATATCGAATTTAGATTCGAAGAGGCAGCTGAAGCTATTCAAGCCAGTCCTGTGAGTAAAGCCCCCAGGCCAGATGGGCTCCTTATGGATTTTTTATACGTTGGAGGTGGGTCTATGGGCATCCTCACTTACAAATTATACAAACTTATCTTGTTTGAATGTCCTACCTGATTCCTGGCACTCACCTATCAGTATCCCTGTTTAAAAAAAGGAAACTGTGCATCCTCTAATTGTTATAAGCCAGTCTATCTACTGGATTCCCCTGTAAAAGTCATTGGTAGGGTAATTCTCAGCAGATTAACATAGTCGACCACTGATAAATGTATTATTCCTGTTGTGCACAAAGGCTTTAGAGCTGGACTGGGCATGCAGTGGTATTGCCTCAATTCGCATTTTCTAATTAGCAAATACACAGTTGCTAAAAGCAGTCCTGTTTACTTAGCCTTTATGGACCTCTCATGTGTATTTACCAATGTGGTTAGATCGGAACTCTGGGCCATGTTAGAGCCCATGGGAGTTGAAAGTGGTACATGCCTTTGATTTAGATCTTAAAGCATCTATTAGATTCAGGCCAATTGTGAATATACAAAGAGTATTGACCTAGGAAGACGAGTTCGGCAGGGATTTACCTTGGTGACTATTTTATTTTTACTATATATAAATGGGCTGGACATAATTTTAGTCAGAAGGGCAAGGACATGCCAACTGTTAAAGGTCATCCTGTTCCTTTTCTTGTATATGTGGATGACACTGTTTTAATGTCTAGAGCGTCTAATGGGCTCCAAATACTTTAGACACTTTTTTCAGTTTAATGGACGGCCTATCCCTCACCAAAAACTTTTGCCATGGCTTTTGTCTCAAATAATCTAAAGCGACATTACATTGCACTCTGGCCTACCCATATCACAAGAACCCATTAATTTCCTTATTTGGTGATCACATTTGACTCCCAGTAGTCTGGGTGCCTTGCATGTCCTAGAGAAGATTGAAGTTCTGTAATTCTGGCGGCTTCTTATTTAGCCTGGCCTATAAAATTGGGAATGAGCCTATTGCACCAACTTTTCTAACTTATAGTTCTGGGTTGTGGGGCTATAAAGTTGCCAAATGCCTGCAAGATGAGGAAAACAAAGTATGCATGAGCATCCCTGGTGTTCCACCTAGGTCTCCAACATAAGTAGTCCATGAAGGAATTGGGTTGTCTTGTGTCAATGACTGTATTAATCCGGCCCCTTTAAGGTTGTGGTGTTCCATCTGAAGTAATTCAGAGGCAGTTGAATAGGGAGATCCTTATTGAATGTCCCATATGTGATCGGGGTCACCACATTCCCTAGTTAAGGTTCATCAAGGATGTAAACAGTTAGAAAAAGCTAGTATTGTATCAGACCCTGATGACTTACCTGCTGTCGACAAATGTTGGGTCAAATTAAGTTTTTGGGAGATTAGAAAAGGGCAGAGAGTGGACTGAATTACGGAAGTCTCCCAACAAAGAGTACTTAATATCCAAACTGCTCCAGGGATGGAGCTTTATCTTGATATCGTGCATGATGTCTGGGACAAGGTACTATTGAAAAGATTTAGGTTTGGTCTAGTCAGATGGCCTCTTTCGTTTCCTTTGTGCCAGTTGGACCCAGACGCAATCCTTATTTCTCCCTGCAATGAGCATTCTTTGCAAACCATTGTGCACTTTGCATTATTTTGTAGATTTTATAGTATTTATACCAAAAGGTTTTTCATCCTGTTACTTAGAAGTGCCTTGTTGACCAAACAAATTCCGGCACTATTATATTTTCGAATGCTTCCTACACTTGAGGTATGTGTTTGTGTTGTCACTTTACGTAAATTTGCTGTCCGGCGTAGGCTCTCTTTTTTTTAGATGGCTAGATATCTCTTTTTAACTTATTTCATATGTATTACCTCTACTTGGATCTACTATTGACAGTTTTTTATATTTTTGATGTGATAATGTGCTTTTATGATTATTTGTTTTAATGATCAAATAAAGCTAATTAATGAATGAGAAGAACACCCCTAACACCTAAGGATCTTTTTCCAGTGTCTGGTAGTGTTAGACTTGGCTTCTGTTGGTGTGTTTCTCCTGAGTTTTTGCTTTCTGACCTCCCGGTTTTGACTCTGTTTTTGCCTGCCTTGCAGAGCCTGTGTACAGCCTGGGGCTGCCAGGTCGACTTGGCAAGTTCACACACTTGCCAGTCCCTAGACCTTCCCTTTCCTACATGTTAGTCACCCTAAGGTAGGCCCACGGGCAGGGTGCATTGTATGTAAAAGGTAGGACATGCCCTTGTGTGTGTGACATGACCTGATAGTGAATTACAGCCTATTTCGTTTTTCACTATGGCAAGTCTATCTGTCCCCATGGGCCAGAATGGGAATTTTGATTATAACATCTTATAATCCTAACTGAACCAGGGAACATGGTAGAAATTTGAGTTTAGTATGCCTGATAAAATACATCTTTCAGTGAAGTTGGTTTTAATATTCTGTGTTTGAAAATACCGCTTTTAGAAAGTAGGTATTTTCTTACCTAACCATCCAGCCTGCCTCTGCTAACTTGTGTATTGTCTGTCTGGTTTACGAGTGACAGGGGCTGGGGAGACTCCAGGAGGCAGCGTGAGTCAGCACAGGGCTGAATAGACCTATCTGCATGTAGAGTGGTGGGAGGAGTAGTACCTGGGCCTGAATAGGGCTGTGCCTGTCTTCCACAATGCTGGCTCCACCTCCTGTGGTGCGTCTGATGACCCTGGCCCACTCTGACAAAGGAAGAAGTTGCACACTGGCAGAATACACCCAGAACTGGTTTGAGCTAGGTACAGGACCTTCTGCCTTCAGAGGACAAAGGATTTGCTAGTATAAACATTGGGACCCAAACCGGGGGGCGTGGCCAGGCGCCGAAGATGGCGGACGCGTTTTGCTAGCGCTCAGTGCTTAATCCCTGATTTATTCTGTAACATCCTGCCGCTGTGGGACTCCCTCCGGCCCCGGTGCTTGCCTGTCCTGCACACATCGAGGCGCGCCACCTGTGGAGGGTTCCCTGGGGTCTTGCACTCGCCCCGTGTCGTCCCTGTGGACTGAGGCCTGCTGCGCCGTGGGAGCCTGGACCCGGCCGCGCGGCCTGCCCGTGCGGGCTGTCTCTGCAGTATCCGGGGGATTGGTGATTCTGCGGCACGCTTCCGCCTGCCTGGAGCAGCCGTGTGCGGCTCTGGAGACGTCATGGACTGAGGGGGATGCTCTGTGACTTCCCCGTGCTGGAGGCTGCCACTTGGGACCCGACGGCGTGCGGACCCCGGCCCTGGCGGCCTGTATTGCGGCTGTGGCTCTGCGGCTGATCGTCGAGGCCTTCCGGCCCAGGTAGGCCCATGTGGGGCACAGCGGAGCGCTGGCTGGCGGTGGGGGGAGCCACGAGGGTCGATCGGGCCCAGGGAGCCCCCCCCCTACTGAGCTGTGGTGTGTAGTCCGACTGGACCTGGAGCCCTGTGCCGACTGTCATCCGAGGGCGAGCGGTGGTCCTTGTGCTCGGCCCTCCACCGGACGGTGTCTCTGAGATTGCACCATGGGGGATGGACTGCGCGGCGCTGCTGTGCCTCCCTGCGGCGCCTGGGTCCTGCTCCAGTGGTGAGGTGGGGGGCGCCCTGTGGCTACCTCGGATCGGCGGTCTGCACCTGGGAGCAGAGTGCGGGCGGGCCCCTAACCTGGTAACTTAGGTTGCGGCTGGGAGGATCTCGGTCTTCGCGCTGAGGCGGACCAGCGAAACCCTTAGACTGGGGCGGGCCCACGTGGAATGCGGCTGAATGGTTCCTTGCGATGGAGGGGACCGTAGGGGTCGTTCAGGCTCGGAACCCTTGTTGAGCTGCGGCACGGGGGTCGACTGGACCTGGGGGCCTGTGTGGACTGCTGCCTGGGAACTTGTGGCGGGCCTTGCGATTGACTGTGGGGTGCGGCGCGGGTTGGGGGGTCCACGAGGGTCGGCCGGACCTGGGGGCCCTCACCCACACAGGGACTGAGATTGTCACGTGGTGCCCGTTGTGGGCTTGGAGAGGAGATCACGTTTACACCAACGACCCCGGGGTTGCCCCTGCCGCCTGACCTCACCACCCCTCCCGCAGCGATTGCGACCTGTAGTGCCGCCGGCGGAGATCCCTCCTGTGTCCTTGCGATACGGGACTGCATAGGCCGGCCATTCCCTGCGAAGCCTCGGATAGGACGTGAGGAGGGGCGGACCATCCCACACTGGTGACCGGACTGGTGATATCAAGATTCGCACCAGAGCTGCACCCGACAGTGGTGCGACAGATCGTGCAACTCCTGATTGGAGCGGGCAGGAGCTGTCTTGTCTTGTCGCACACCGGAGCCCACGAGTACCTGGAGACTCGCGTGCCTGGAGCCTAATCCTTAGTGCAGCGGCCCCCTTGCTGCCACGCCGCCCCAGCTAGCGACCGCTTACGAATGCCCATGGCGCAGCAGCTTGTGATGGGGCGCATGAAAGCTGGGCTACAGCAGGGGCCCCCACATGGAGGCGACTCGGACCCTCCGCCTCTGTGCACTGGAGGCCCGCTGGAGCCCACACCCGCGGCCCTAGCAGCTAAAATGGACTCCGTCCTCGCAGCAATTGAACGGATAGGGGCCACGGTGGAACACACCAGAACCTCCTTAGAGACCAGAATGGATAAGATCGCCTCGGACTTTACCCTCTTACATGCGGATCATCGTAAGCTGGCTGACAGAGTCGCTGCGCAGGGCCAAACAATCAAGGAGCTCCAGCCTATTACCCAAAACCACACTGCGGCATTGCAGGACCTTCTGGAGCTGGAGGATAAGGTGGACGATGCAGAGGGCCGGTCACGTCGCATCAATGTACGCGTGGTGGGCCTGCTGGAAGGGGAGGAGGGTGGTCACCCAGAACAGTTCATGGAACGGTGGCTTCGTGAGATCATACCTCAGGCTCTCCTGTCACAGCAGTTTGTCATTGAAAGAGCCCACCGCATCCCAGCTCGAAGGCCTCAACCGGGGGCCAGGCCCCGGCCATTTCTCTTTAAGTTGCTCCACTATAGGGACCGTGACGTGGTCCTCCGCGAGAGGCGGAAAATGGAGACTCTCACAGTGGGCGGTAGCCCGGTCATGTTCTTTCCTGACTACACCGCTCGCGTGCAAAAACGCAGGAGCAACTATCTTGCAGTGAAACAGCAGCTCCGTGCCCTTGCCATACCATATTCCCTGTTATTCCCGGCGCGACTGCGCGTCACGGCCCAGGAGAAGACACACTTTTTTGATTCCCCAGAGGAGGCATGGGACTGGCTCGAGGGGTCGGGATTGTGGTCGGTTGTGAGGCCGGCGGCCTCGGGCATTGGTACGGAGGTGGCTGGTGGAGCCCGTCGTCGGCGCCGTCGCGGAGCCCGGAGGCCCACCCAGCCTGGAATCATTGCCCCGACCCCGGAGAACATGCGCAGGGAGAGACTGGAGGCACTTGAAGCGGTTACCACCCTCGCCTCTCTGCGGGCCCGGGACCACTCAGAGCCCCGCAGACAGGCCATGCTGGTGCAGAGCGGCTCATCCTCGCCCTCCACAGTCGTGTCAGACAACATTATTCTGCCGGCGGTGACCCCACAGACAGAAGATGATCTTACCTAAATAAGCCTTTCTGGTGATCTGCACCAACATGGACAGAACACGCAAGTAACCTATTGACAGTCCTTGATGAACTCTGAATGTGACTGGGAGCGGGAGTGGCTTTATTGTACTCCCGGTGCTGTTCGGCTCTGCTGGAGTAAGAGTGGTGGTGACTTGTTTGCTTCTGGCTGGGGCGTGTGGGCCCGCTCGGGGGGCTGGGATGGACGGGGGAGGGGAGCGGTCCCGTGGGGTGTTTCCCTTCCTTTACCCACCAGCCGGTGCTGGGGGGTATGGTTAGCTTCACATGTTAGCGCTATGTGTCCCCACAGTCAGCGAGCATACGTAGAAATAAAGGGGAAGGCTCGGCACGTCACATCTGACACACGCACCCTCGCAGGTACCCTACTGCCCTAGTTTGGCTTAGTTTTCCATAGCCATTAGGCTTGTAGTTTGGACGAATGCCCGTGTTGGGGTTTGCCCTGACAGTTACAAAGTTCTTGGGTTTTGTTAGGTGCGCCCAGCTGCACACCGAAGTTCCTTTACTGGTTATTTTTTCACAGCATACCGGCATGACATCCATGAACGCGGTCTTCCCCTTCGTCCGACTCGACCCTGGTCCTGCGCCCTACATAGCCCTTGCTTGTATCAGATGGCTAACACTGTGGTAATTACATGGAATGTACGGGGTATGCATACACCGGCACGTCGTTATTCTGTCTTTGCCTATTTGCAGCGACATAAGGCAGCCATCGCCCTCCTCCAGGAGACCCATATGATGCAGCCAGAACTTGACAGGCTGCGAACTCGCTGGAGGGGTCAACTTTACGGGACCACATATTCCGCACACGCCCGTGGCACATTGATTTGGGTAAGGGCGGGCACTCCGTTCACATGCACGGACACAGTGGTGGACCCCTCTGGGCGGTACACCTTGGTCCGGGGGAAGCTTCAGGGACGGCACATGCTAATTGGCTCCCTATACGCCCCAAACGCCGACCAGTCGTCATTTTTGGATCATCTTTCTGCGGTGCTGGCACCGTACGCGGGTATTCCCTGGCTACTTGGTGGGGATTTTAACGCTATCCTTGATACGCAACTAGATAGGTCCTACCCGCCCCTTCGCAGTATGCAGGCAGTTTCGAATGCGAGGAGCCTCACCGACTGGCTGTCGCACTGGGACTTACATGATGTGTGGCGTGGCCTGCACCCCGGCGACTGCATCTATTCGCACTACTCGGCGGTGCACGACCTTCATGTCCGACTCGACAGGGTGGTGGGCTCTCACTCTTTGACTCCTCTGATAGACCAGGCAGACTACTTGGGCCTGACCCATTCGGATCACAACCCTCTTAGTTTGCGTCTGCGTTGGGACCCCGGGCGGCCCTCTGTCCCAACATGGCGACTACAGTCGGCAGCTCTGGAGGATGCTGAGTTCCACGCCTCTCTGGGCACGGCGGTTGAGCAGTTTTTTTACCTGAAAGAGGGGACGGCAGATAGTGCACTGACGGAGTGGGACGTGCACAAATCCACCATGCGTTGACACTGTCTGGGGATGGGGTGGAATATCCGTAGGTGGCTTGCACTGTCACTCGCTGCCTTGGAGTCTCGCCTTCTAACGTGTGAACGCCATGGTGAGGGAGGAGGTCGGGACTCGATCCGTCTGGCGCGGCTCCGGGCGCGTCATGCTGAACTACTTGAGCGGCTGCGATGCCACAACTATGCGGCTCATTCGGCTCGGGTGCACGCCGCGTCTGATAGGGCGAGGAGGTTACTCGCCTGGTTGATTCGGCGGGAGGCGGTGCACGCCCCGATAGACTCTATTCGCGGGCCTGACGGGGTAACGGTGTACACGCAGTGGGAGATCCATCAAGTACTGACAACGCAGTGTGCGGCTTTATACAGATCGACGGGGCGCAGGCAGACACAGGATCTAGATCGGTTCCTGGAGGAGGCCCAATTGCCCACAGTTCCCGAAGAGCACCAAGAGTCACTGGAATGCCCCCTCACAGTAGAGGAGATAGGAGATGCGGTGGCCTCCTTGGCCTCTGGAAAGGCGCCGGGGCCGGACGGACTTCCGGCGGAATATTACAAGGCCTACCGGGAGTCACTAGTGCCCAAGCTACATACTCTCTATCTTGCAGCCCTTGAGGAGTCCACTTTACCTGCCTCCATGCAGGAGGCTGTTTTGGTCTCCCTACTCAAGCCCGGCCGGGACCCTACCAGCCTGGGGTCCTACCGCCCCCTTGCCCTTCTTAACTCGGACTACAAAATTCTGGCCAAGGTATTGGCGGAACGGCTGGCCCCAGCGGTATCGGCGGTGATGCACAGAGACCAAAACGGTTTTGTGCCTAAGCGCAGCACCTCTCTTAATCTGCGGCGGTTCTTTTGGGTGGCTACTGACGGTGCACAACACTGGCCTAGGGCGGGCTGTCTAGTCCTAGACCTAGAGAAGGCCTTCGACTGTCTTGAGTGGGGATACCTAGTGGCGACGCTGTCACATTATGGGCTGGGCCTTGGGTTCCTCCAGATGGCGGCACTCCTCTATAAGAACCCTGTGGTGAGGGTAAGAACTGGGCCTTACATCTCTGAAGCCATCCCGATTGGTCGCGGTACCAGGCAGGGGTGCCCTCTCTCACCCCTCCTCTTTGCACTCCCAATGGAGCCTTTGGCTGCCACGCTCCGTAGGGTTCTGACGGACGGCATCCCCCTGGGTGATGCGACCCACCGGGTTTCACTCTATGCAGACGACCTTCTGGTCTTTGTCCGAGATGTGGCGCGCATCCCGGTGGAGTTGGAGCGCGCCCTGTCTGACTTCGCCGAGCTTTCAGGACTTCAGGTGAACGCCGCTAAGTCGTGTCTCTATGCGTTCCGAGCCGAGACCCGGGATCCGCAGTACCGTCTTGGGGGCGTGCCGGTCAAGTGGAAGCCGGACACCTTTCATTATTTGGGTATCCAAATATACCGGCAACCGGCGGATCTCGTGGAAGGTAATCTGGGCAGGGCGGTAGCGGCGGTTAGGGCTCAGATGTGGTTCTGGGGCATCCTTCCTCTCGCGGTCACGGGGCGAATCGCCTTAATCAAAATGGTGATTCTACCCAGGCTACTCTACTATGTTGCTAATCTGCCCGTTTACATACCGGCATCCTTTGCAGCCCTAGAGCGATCACTTCGAGACTTTGTGTGGGGTAACGCACGCCACAGAGTAGCGTTGCCCAAGCTATGCCTCCCCTCTGGCCAGGGGGGACTCGCGATGCCGTGTTTTGCATATTACTATCTGGCGGCGCAACTACAATGGGTGGCTCGGTGGTTAGCGGACAGGGAGCGCGACGACACGGCGACCGCGGCGCCCCCCATCTCCTTGGCTGGTGTCACTGAGATGTTCCATCCGGCCACAAGGAGGTTGAAGCCGGTGCCTCTTCTCGTCAAGGTGGCCTACCAGTGCTACCGACGTGCTCTCTACCTGACCTGGAACCGTACCCCATACGCCCCAGCCATACCGATAGAGGGTTCTCCTAGTGGACGGAGGGTGCTGTGTGCTGCTGAGCTTGCAGACTGGCGTGCGGCGGACATTCACACACTGGGGGATCTTTACCGGGACGGTGTTCCCCTACCATTTACATCGCTGGTGGAAGAGTCGGGGTTACCGCCTGGCCACTTTCTCCGTCACCGCTCGTTGATAGCAACGCTGACGAGCCGATGGGGCGTTCTCGGCGCAGAACCGGAGCAGCACCTCACGATACAATATCTCCATGTCATGGGGCGAGGGAGGCACATGATCCGGTGGTTCGCAGCCTCTCTGCGTACACACACAGCGATTAGTCTAGCCCCGCTGCGCCGTAAGTGGGAAACGGATTTAGCCCGACCCATGACAGACAAAGAGTGGGACAGGGCGCTGCATGGCCCGTCGAAGATCCCCAGAAACATGCGATTCCGCCAAATACAATACTTTATTCTGCATAGAGCGTATCTCACACCTGACTCTGTCAATCGGTATTTCCACCGTGCCGACGCGGGCTGTCCTCGCTGCGGGGAACTAAACGCTGGGCTGGTTCACATGTTGTGGAGCTGCCCCGCGCCGGACTTGTACTGACGGACGGTTCATGGAGCGCTCAGTGCATGTGCGGGCCGTCGGCTCCCATTTGAATGGCCGGCTTGCTTGTTGCACCTCTTTCACAGAGCCCCCTCCATGAGGGTTGCCTCCAGGTTTACTGACCTGGGACTGGTGGTGGCGAAGCGACTGCTCACCAGGCGCTGGAAGGCGGCGGAACCGCCTCACACGCGACCATGGAGGGGTTTGTTGCTGGTGTGGGCGAGGGCGGAGGGCACGGCCCTCTTGCGGGAGGAAACCCTAGGCCTCAGGCAAACACCAATAGCGGGTCAATGGGAGGCACTCCTACAGGCCATGACGCGACTTGAGGGGGACAGCAGGGGGTCGGCGGGGGATGAGATGGGGGTGCCCCTGGTGTGGAGCGGGGTGACAATCAGGCTGAGAGCGGGGCATGAAATGTGGTATCAGGGGCCTGGTTGCTTATCCGGGGCACAAGGGAAAGGAGATTGTGTTACTCACACAGCCTGCAGAGAGGGCGCGGTGATGGTGGGTAGGGGGGATTGGATCAGGGGATAGAATGAGGGGTTGATGGAACGAAGGCCGGAATCTGCTGTTATTGTTTTACCTGGGTGGCTGTTGTCTTGCCCCATTTCCTTATGGTTAATCAACTGTTTATGGGAACACGTAGAGGGTGAGCGGGTGAAATATTAGAGGCTTACCTTGATGTTGCCACTCAGCGACATGATTTCCAAGGAGGCGGTGTGTTAGTATTTTAGTAGTGAGGCCTGCATTGTTATTCTTTATTAAAGATCAAGTGATGAGCCCGCTCCCATTAAGTGATGCATACACGACCAGAGATACGCTATTGCGGCTATTGCAACTGTAAATCATCTGAATCTTCAAATGTATTGTGTATTTTGTTTACCACTAAGAAATGCCAATAAACAGATTTACTAATAATAATAAACATTGGGACCAAAACCACAAGACTTTTTTTAAACTCTTTTGGATCAAGAAGACTGCCAAGAAGAAGAGCTGGAAAAGCTGTGAGAAGGAACTACCACTTTGCTGTGTGCTTTGCTGTGTTGGCCTTCAGTGACTGCTTCTGTCTTGGGCAGTGAAAGGACTGGACTGAACTTTCTGCAATCTACTTTTGTGAGTTTCTCCAAGGGCTTGAGGTAGAGATTGCCCCCTCTTCAAGAAGTCTCAGGAACAGCAAAGACTTCAAGCTATTCTGCCCTCAACACTGGGAAATGTGTGTTTTGTGCTGCAACAGAAGAAAAGCAACTCGATGATGTCGACGACGCCACTGCCGACTACGTGTCCTGACGGTACCACAGAGGGCACCGCTGCAACCCCGCAGCACGATCCTGGTCTCACTCACGACGCCTGCTGACACCGCCACCGAGCCAATGCTCGCACTGTGACCTGTGGGCACCGCACTCTGCACCGCCTCGCTTCACGACGCCGCCTTGGTATTCCCGACGCCGCCACTCCACACCGGAATCGACGCTGCTGCTTGCACTGTGGTTCGAGGGCACTGCTCGTAAAGTTACACGACGCATCGCCAACATCCTGCACCGCAGCCTTGCCCTACCGACGCCGGTGCCATCGACTCCAGTTCGTCCGCTGATGACAGCGCTTCAGCAATGACGATGCCGCTGCTTGTACCTTGACCTGCCAGCACCGTGACGAGCACCGCCTTCATCTCACACCGCGACCCTGGTCTCACCGATGATGCCATCTGATGCCGCCACCGAGCCGCTGCTCACACTGCGACCTGAGGGCACCGCACGCCGCAACGCTGCACTTCGCACCGCAGCACCCGATGCCGGCCAACCCCAGCGCTCCTGACTTCAACAAAGAGGAGTTCAATCTGCAACGCGTGTGACTTCGAGGGCTCCAACGACTCCTACACCGACCTCCGGAACGGACGCCTGCGGACGCCGTGTTTTTGGAAGCTCAACGAGAGGTCATCAACACCCTGCATTTCTGAAAGGTACTCTTTGCGGGTCTTCCCGACACCGTAGCTGGCCCGCGACGCCGCGGTCAGCCAGAACTGTTTGGATTTGCTTGCTCACGACGACGTGGTAGCCCCGGACGGAGCTATCGACATCAAGGAACTGTTTTTCAAGGTTACTTTGATAACTAAAGATTTTTAAGTACTGTATTGTGGATTTTTTACATTTGGTCTTGTTTTAAGTATATAAAAATATCGGATATTTTTCTAAACTGGTGTGGTGTCTGTTTGTAGTGGTTACCCTGTATTACTGTTGTTTATGTACAAATGCTTTACACGCTGCCTCTAAGACAAGCCTGACTGCTTGTGCCAAGCTACCAAGGGGGTGAGCAAGGGATATTTTAGGAGTGTAACTCCCTCATCCTGACTAGGAAGAAGGGTCCCTATTTGGACAAAGGTGCAAGTCCTTGCCAACTAGAGGTCCCCATTTCTAACAGAGAGCAATAGACATAATACTCCAGGGCAGCCATACAGGGTCAGCTGACACTGTAGAAAGGTATATTTGGCTTAGGCTGGAAAATGACAACTTTCTAAAAGTGTTATTTCCAAAATAGTAATATAAAATCCGACTTAGCGATTAAGGAAGATTTTACAGCACTATTCTAATGAGTCCTTGAATCCTTTTTCTAGCTGTTTCCAAAGTAAGGTAAGCATTACACATTGTTATAATGTAACCCACTGTTTTTCTATGGGAGAGCCAGTCTTGACACAGTGAAAAGTATCTTTGGAGGTTTTTCACTGCCAGGACACATAAACTTTTAAATATACAGGTCCTACCTTTTAAATACCATGCACCCTGCCCTATGAGCATTTAGTTTCTATCTTGGGGATGAATTACAAGAATCACAAAATAAGGTTTAGGCCTGCCAAAAGGTTTCTTTTGCCAAGTCGAAATAGCAGTTTAAAACTGCACACACTGGCTGCAAGGGCAAGACTAGAGACATGTCTTAAAGGTCCAATGTGGGTGGAACAATAATTACTGCAGCTCACTTGTAGCATATTAGTTTATAGGCCACAGGTACATTAAGTACCATATGCTAGGGTCTTATAGGTAAATTAAATGTGCTAATTATGGGTATGACAATTTTGCCATGTTTAAAAGCGGAAGCACAAGTACTTTACCACTGGTTATCAGTGGCAAAATGTGAGGCTGAAGCAATCAAATTGCAGCTATCACTTTTAGTAAGATTCTTGGTTGAGACTAGGGTGGTGCATTGATCTAGAAGATCAGCCTCCTAATCATCCACACAGGAGCAATGCTCCATAAAGTAAATTACAAAATGATGATCAGTACCCACCATTCAATCAATTAGATATGAAATTCTCTCCTTAATCGAGTGCCATTACATCGCAGTACACGGGGAGAGTGACCATTGTCCCGAATAATAACCTTATCACCCAACATTTCCCACCACCAGGTAATTGCTCACACGCTATCAGACTGTCATACAGAGAACCTAAGAAGAATGAAATTGACGTCCAGCGCCTTCTCCACTATTATGGAGAATTGTAAGGCTTTTCTACGCTTACTAAGTGTAAAAGATGTACCCATCATCGACGGCTGGGAGGCTCTTGTAAACAGATTAATTAATGAATTCCCGTCCAAATCTCACACCTGGCAAGATACACCTCAACCTCGCATCCCACAGGCAACAAAACAGCTAAACTCCCAAAGAAATTCGGCCCTACGCCGGGCCAGAAAAAGCCCGGGAAATGCATCCGTATTCAATCTCTATTAGCAAACTCAAAAAGCTTTCAAGTCTTATGCACACAGAAACAAACAATCAGCGTCAGACCAGTTCTGGTTGAAGTTAGTCCACGAGAGCAAGAAGTCCAACACAAAGTTATTCTGGTCTCTTGTGAATAGAGGCCCACTAGGAGGTAGAGGTCACATCAGCACAAATATAAGTGCCGACGATTGGACCCAATATCTATCCAATCACTTCAGTGAACATCCAAGCTGTATTGACCACCCCAGCCCCCATTCTAAATTTGGGTCAGCACACACTGATGCCTGTTGCTCAGGCAACACCGGGTCCATCGTCCCAGTCGAAGACGCTCCAGGTGAATCCATAATCAAGAGAATGGAGGCACAAAATGATCCAACATTAGAGACGCTGACGACACCAGGCGTGTTAAGAAACACCATCACCCGGTTAATGAGGAAAGACAGGTCAGACGGAGCTCCTGTCCCCAAGGGACTTCCTCAGGCCTTGTTCAAGTCAGATGCAACGTTGTGGTCAGGCCACCTCACACCCCTTTTTTTACATTGCAGTCTCAACCATAACATCCCGGATTCCTGGAAAGGTGCTATCATCCACCTCATGTAGAAAAGCGGCAAAAGAAATGACCCGAAAAACTATAGAATGATAGCCCTCCTTGACATTGAATCCAAATACTATGCCAGCATTCTACTGGAAGAGCTGTCAGCCTGGGCTGAATCAACACAACGCCTCTCCTTTAACAGACCTGCTTCGTGGCCAACTCAGTCCCAACCAGCAACCCACTGACTCTATCCGTTTTGACGGAGAAGGCAGCGGTCTGCCTTATCCAACTTTACTGCTGCTTCATCGACTTCAAAGTGGCTTTTGACCGGGTGCCAAGCTGCTGACTTTGGCAAAAATTAGAGAGCTGGCTCTCCTAAAAGCCATAATCCAACTCCATTCACGAACTTGGATCAGAATAAACTTGGGAGAGGGCTCTCATGTCTCAAAAAAGGTCCAAACAGCAAGCCGTGTTAAACAAGGATACGTGTTGGCTCCCCTTCTTTTTAACATGTTCATTTCTGACCTTTCCTCTACACTTGGCTAGGTTAATTCCCACCTGCCTCAACTAGATGGAACCCGCATCAGCAACCTTTTATATGCTGATGACCTTGTGTTACTTAGCCATACAAAGGTAGGCCTGCAGAGGCTACTCGACAAACTACTCCCCTACACAATAAACAACGCCCTTGAACTGAACTTGTCAATAACAAAAATAATTAATTTTGGCAAACGGAAGCAGCAGAAAGAAGGGTGTTTCTTTAACAGCAAAAGCATTGACACCTTGCGTCACTATAAATACCTGGGAATTTTCCTTGACTCCAGAGGCTCCTTCACCACGCAAAAAACGCTGTCAAGGTCAAAGCACTATCGCTAGAGGTCACCTCTGCAAAACTCTCAAAGCAGCTACTTGGGCCAAACCTAACCCCACTGGTGAAGGTGATGAAGGCTAAGATCACCATCTCCCTATCATATGGACAGGAGATTATGATGGGCGCAACAAGCATCTTATTAAACAAATTGACCACCAGAATCTTTAAACGAGCATGGCGCCTGCCATATTCCTCATCCCCAGCACAAGTTAGATTAGAACTCGGCCTACTAGATCATAATGGCGTCGAGGCAGGAGCATTTATTAAGCTCTGTAACAGACTGCGTAACTTCTTGGAAGGCAGTCTGGAGGTCAAGCTTTGGAATCAAATATCGACTAGCACATCTAGTCAAAAACATCGGCATCCCCTGGCCCACTCCCTACAGCTACTCAGAGTCACGGAATACTGGGGTACAAACCCATCGCAACAGTCATTAAAGATCGTAATCAAGCGAAGCTTCAGGCTCTGGTCTTTTCATTCCTACAGGGCAAAACTATCTAGAAGGAAACATGCCTGGGATGTTATCTCTGATCTCAAACCGGGGGTTGAGTCATCGTACTTTTCAAGCACATTTTCCTTTTTCTGGAAGCTTAAGTTTATGGCCCTAAGGTTGGGGGAATGACCTTTTTAAAGCATCTGCCACAATGGCAGCGCCCCTGTGTCGGTATCAAATGCATGGAGTGCGGCTACCACTCCGAAAGCATCGAGCACATAGTCTGCACATGCCCCGCCTTTCTCAATGACAGAATGCTTTTATTGCGGGAGGAGTGGAACAAACTAGGTCCCCGCACTTGTCGTCAGGCCATATTAGCTGCTATGAACCCAGAAAACACAAAGTTAAATACCTGGTTCACCAAATTTGTCAGCAGAGCAGCTAAATCGCTGGGGAACGACATGACAACAAATCCTCTGCCAGAACATTGTTTTCAGCTTTAAAATTTATTTTCATGTTCACTCGTCTCCCTTTTAGACTTTTAAAGCTATGCTGTGACTGTTTTGATACCCAAAACCTTGAACTATACAGGCAACAATCTCAATATCTGGACATTTTTAACGTGGGTTCTTTTTTAAACTCTGTTCTGTGTACACATGAGCTATATGGTTTTAACATTTTGTTATGGTTTTTAGTAATCAAACAATAAACTTTGAATTGAATTGAATACTAGTTTTGATCGACTTGGGCATAAAGTCGAAATTGATATGTAAACATCACAAAATTAGTTACATAGTGCCAGGGGCGTAACACAGGCCCCCGCAGCCACTGCAGTGCGGGGGGGCCCACGAAGTCTAGGGGGTACCCTCAGCACAATGCAGACTGGCTTGACTATGGGACCAATTTACTCGCAGTCAGTGTCACTGCACGGTTCGCCTGGGTCTCCGAAGATGAGGAGCATTTTAATAATGATAATGACCTGCTGCCCATACAGCCGAGACAGGACAAGTAAAGGACTTCAGCTCTTTTATGATTGTGGATGAAATGTTTACTGTACCCCTTAGCAGGCTGGATAGTCTTCCAGAAAAAAATAATTAGCTATCGGTCATCATGTTTAGCATTGTTTCTTTGTATTTATTTTCTTTGCCTGCTTCCTTGTTATGTATTTTATATTTACTTAATTCTCACATTTTGTTTATTTAAAATAGGCAGCTTTGACTTTTGTTTTTCATCCGTGAAATAGAACATACATAGTAAGCACGCTACCTGGATTGTATAAAGCGCTATAATGTCTGCATACTCATTTCAAAACAAATATTTGAAAGAAGAAAAAAAAACTAAATGGAGTTGCCATTATGTTGAAAATAATGCTCTACAAGAGAAGGCATCCTTCTTACATTTTACAAGAATGTTTATAGCAGATGAAAAGTACTGTATATTTCTTTTTTTAAATTAAATTACATTTACTGAGATACAGATTGAGAATGGCAGAGTGCAGACCAGTGAAAAGACTCTTGAATACCAACTGAGCTATTGTACTATGAACTATGCCACGCTTTTCTGTACCCCATCAGTGATATGTACACGAGTGGATGCTGTTCGTGTAGGTTTAAATGCAGTGTGTGTGTGTGTGTTTTTGTCCTTACTTCTGGATTTACTGTTTAGTCCATTTTGTGTCTTTATATAGAGGTAGCACAGCGGACAGTAGAGTCAAAGCACTCTAAGTGGACAGTTAACTGAGTAGGAAAAAACATGTGGCAGGTGGCATTTTGGGCAGTGTGTCTTCTGATGGAGGAGCACTGTGTAAGGGATCCATGTCATTCCAGGAGACTGTTACTGAGAAGGATATTTTCTGAGAATCCTTCACAATGAGACTCTAAAAAACACTTGTTAATTTCCCCTACTTTACCCACCATGGTGGACTATCTACAACTAAGTCTTCTGTAGCAAATATATTTTTAATCACCCTCAGTGAAATCCAATCCAAATTCAAACTCTAACCAAGCATGAACTGTAAATAAATTCTTGCACTACGCCGTGCCCATACTCTATTATGTACAGTGTCGCTAACCCCATGTTTGTTTTAACCCTAGACATCATCCTATAATGCACCTCCACATCTTGTAGCTCTGTAACTGGCTGCTGCTTATTGCTCTGCCTGTGTTGCTGATTTTCTTGCAAGGCGCCTGCTCCACTGTCGGTGGGTAGCGAAGCGGGCATGGTGCAGGATCCTGGCCGACTTTGTTTTTGTTGTGGCCTGCACAACAGGGAAGTCAGGCGAGAGCAAATGTTTAGCCCCCTACCCCCAGACAACATAATGACTATCTTTCTCTGATGCAACTGGACCCTCTTATATTATGTTGTTCACACTCAAGGAGCTGAGAGGCCCCATGTACATACCCATTACTGGCTACCATATTTCTGATAGGGACCATTCCTACACTGCATCACTTCAGCTTGACACTGAGGAAGCACTATAATGTGTAATGATTATATTTAATGCGGTGATGCGGGGACTTGCCTTCAAATGCGTTAGGCTAACGCTTGATGTGTGGCACTTGGCAAGGCTCTAAAAGGTAAACTTCACCCGGACTTGATCACCTTGGGCTGTGAATTGATTTTGCTTGCCAGAAAGTGTCACTCATAGTTATTGAAATGTCACTCATAATTACATGTGAAATTATGAAAATGTCACACAGCAATTTGAAACCTTGGCAGCTATGCCCATGCACCGCAAAGGCTGGCTCTGTGCACGGGCAGCAGGCCATTATTAAAACAGTCCCTCGGCATTAGAGACAGAGGCAGGGCTCAAGCGGCCGCAGTGCCGCACGTTCACATTTAGTGTGCCGCCTGCGTGCCATCATGCATTGCTCTGCAGGGTGGGTCATGTGCGTAAACTGCGTGCGTCAGCACCAGTCATCTGCGCCTGCTCCCGTGGACACTACCGAAGCAGCCTGCAATACTTTCTCTAGTCATTAAAATGTTTCCATTACACGTGGCCACATAGTCAGAAATTCAAATTTGGTGCTAATGCACATATTACTGCCTTACAAGTAAACGTACAAATTGTATACTTTGAAAATTGTGACAGAATAGAATTGCATATTTTAAAAAAATGCACTTACAAAAAACACCACAAATAAAAGACGATAATGAATATATTTCTACACAGCATAATAATATAGTGATACAATTTTGTTGTATTACACAATTTGACACAATATGTATTTTAAAAAAATGCCGGAATATAGAGCTACGCTCATTAGTGTTTCATTTATAATGCAAGCATCATATTAGTCCGGCATGCAGCTCCCCGTGGCACCTTGCACACACTGAAAGCAAGCCCCTATTTAAATGTTGACTAAAAAACTATTTGAAATTTTAACTAACCCTACACACAAAGATTGTCCTTTAAGACCTTACAACTGCCTTGGGAAATGATGGCTTCTAATCCAGGCTTGATCTAGGTGTCGCCAAAGGCAAAGATGGACAGTGCTATGGAAATTCCCAGATGTTTATTATGTGCTGTTGTTTGCCTTAGTGTCTGGGTAATCGTCCATTCATCGGGTCATTTTGGCCACACTCTGAACAGCATGAAATGGTCAGGTAACCTTTGCTTGGAAAATTATGTAAACGTCTTCCAATAGGCTAGATTATATTAGGCGTACTAAAGGTCCTTTAAGAATTGATGCATACAAATTCTGAATATCGAGAGAGTGTACTCTTTAGGGAATGCTTGACTGTGCAGTGTTTAGTTTTTTTGTGGTCAGTTGTAGCTTTCAGTTGCATGTTACTTTATTTTTGTATGTACTGACCCTTCATTTAAGTTAAATTACTGAATGTGCATTGAAAGTACGTTTGGGACACTCATGTCATTGATTTGTCTCATTTCTGAGTGAGTTAATATTGATTTTACAAAACATACATAAAAGGAATGAGTAGGGTAATAGTGTCAGCGGAAAGAGGACATTTGATGCACAACAGGTTTAAGGGTTAGAGTGCAGAAGGGTGCTGTTTAGGTCTCGCCTGATTCAGCGCTTGCGCTGATCTGGCCGAGACATTTTGTAAAGAGGCTTTTTCAAAGTGCTGCCTCGGCCTAAAGCTACAGTGCATGTGAACGTGCACGCGCGCCCTCCGTTGCACGCGATCGTAATCCCGATTGCGATCACTTTCACTTTCGGCCGCGTTGCCAAAGCTTGTTATTTTTTTTCCGGAGCGCGAACTTCACCCGAAAGTATCGGGTATCAGAGCGCTTTACATAGCACCAGTTGCGTTACATGAGTAATTTGCAGAGGTCTATTGCTTGGAGGTGATCATTCACTGCTGTGTCGATTGTTTGGATAGACTTCAATCAAGTGAAATTGATTAGGTCGGTTGCTATGTACGATTAGTTACTGAGATATAAAGTTTTTTTGATAGGGGTGACTTGCCATGGCGCAAGCAGTCTCGGTATATTTTCGCATACGTTGCTGGATGTGCCGTTGCAGACAAAGTAAGTGGGGATCAAGGCAGAAGTGAGTTTAGCCAGTAGAGGACGTCATCAGTTACTACAATGCCAGTCACTGGTGGCCGAGTGATGGATGGGGGTAGTTCGCTGGGGGTCGTGTCAAGGGGGTCCAAGTACTTTGATGACCAATTTAACTGTACACATTAGCTGCAAACGCATAGCACATGTTGCTTACGCAGATCATTACCTCGCAGATATAAAAGCCCCTCTGTTTCGTCGGGGCACCGTGAATGGTAGGACTGTTGGGGGTCACAGCACAGCTGCACCGCTGCCTTGTAGATAGATTCCCATACATGATTTAACGAAGTGCGACGTTATTTTTCGCGACACCACAACACATTTTGAAACGCTAACATTTCACATGTTTCTCATTCGAAAAACATTGCCCTTTAAATTGCGTTGTTATCTTATTTGGAAATTGTATGTAAACAAATGACATGCTTGCAGAATGCCCCCACCTCTGAGGAGCGTCGATCTTTCTTGGTTGGTAAGCGGCTTTGTTCGAAGGCTGCTTGCCACCTCGAATACAGCCGAGCTTGAAACTACGAACTTCCTCGATGCCTGTCGCGTCCATACCGGTATACCTTACATCCACAAACACATCTTACCATAGCTTAGGCTGGTTTGCTTTCCTCTGTCACTTTCCCGTTTCCCCTCTCTCAGTGCACACCGATACTCTCGTGCCGCAGAAAGTTTGTTGATGGGTCTCCATGGTAACCATGCGGGAAGCGCCATAGAAACAGCGGAACTAGAATGAAAGAGCACAAGCGAGGCGATGTAGTGTTGTATTGAGAGAAATGACTGCCATATTGAAACGTAGCGTGTTCATTCTCCAATTAACAGCGCGGGTGGATAGACTGCCTATTTTCAAAAAGATCGACAAATGTGCTATCTATGTACGAAGTTCAAGAAAGATCAATATGAATATGCAGTTTGAGAAAATACACCTGAATGTGTATCGCTGTGTGTAAGTGTAAACGTATGAAAATGTGTATTCTTTGTGAGAGAAAGATAAAAACATAGATTAGTATACTTTTATTGGGATAATAGAGGAAAGAAAATTAATTGGCATAGTAACGCTTGCTTTGAATATATAGTGATGGCATTGCTTAGTCCCTTCAAAAATGGCCACCTCGTTGAGGTCCATTTCTGAACGGTTGGAATTCTTTCAATTCCAGGCCTGCTTGTTTTTAGAGTAAATCAACAGCAATTAAAAGAAAAAAAAAGTACTAATCACTGAACTAGAGTATGCGATTTAGCTTGGCAATGAGCTTTATTCTGCACGACAAAGCAGATCTAAACAAGCATTGGTAATGCATCGGTTTCGCCTATGATGAATTAATAAGCTGTTTTTATCAATCACCTACCAGGACGAAGACAAGAGCTCCTGGCAAGTATCTCAGGAGTGGAAAGGATGTGGCGTAGGGGACAGAGCTGCTGATTTGAGAGCTGGGGATCCTGTTTTGAGTCTAAACAGCTTAACATCCTGTGAGTCTAGGCAAATCGCTCAGTTTCTCCAGGTGATAAGTTGCTCTTTACAAATCTGCTGCAAGATGAACAAGCATTTGCAATGCATTAGGTCTCGCATTTACGCGAGTTTGAGCTATTGACATTGCAAATAACAATGCCTATTGGCATTGTCATTTACAATGCCAATAGCTTTAACTCGTGTAACTGCGAGACCTATTGCATTGCAAATGCTTGTTTTAACTTGCAAAGATTTACATAGTGTCCACTTCTTTCCCTTTGCGAAGCTTGCAAAATTTCCCATTGCAATCCCACAAAGTTTGTCTCTGCATAGTGTGATAATTTTTACTGCATAGCAATATATTTTTTCACTTTCAACAAAGCTAGCCAGGATGAAAAATGTGTGTGTTTACCTTTTGCAGAGTTTTTCTATGTGTAATGATATTGCAGAGGGAAAGATACAGGCCACAATCTCCAAAGGTTTTTGATATGACTTCTTTTTTGTGGTACTCCTGGCTTACGCTAGAATTCAGTGAGGAAGGCAGGAGTAAGTTAGAAATAGTCTACCTTATGTCTACAATTCATGAGTAAGATAGGAGTAATATATGTGTGAGTCTCACCTACTCCCAGCAAATTTTTTGTGAATTGGCTCCTGGAGCTCAATTTGCATATGACCTAATTCACAAAAGGTTTGCTATGGGTAGGTATGAGTTATACTTGCAGTACTCCGGGCTTACTTCCAAATTTCATTAATAAACCAGGAAAACTCTTGACTTACTTCTGGAATTCAGTCCCATGAATACACCCCATTCTCTGGCGCCCTACTACGTCATCAGAACCCATTGCCTCTAATACCCCCTGAAGCCCTACCCACCCTACAAAGGCTGACCTGGTCCTGCACCAGTAGCGGCTCGTGGAGGGAGTGCTGCGGGGCAGGGGAGGGGAGGGGCAGGGTGGGGGGTAGTAAACTCCGGTTCACGGCCGACCGGAGTTATGTAACTAAATAAATATATAAAACGAATTTCATAGCACGCGCTGAAAACCATTTGGCGTGTCAACGCACGCAATGACATTCGTTTTATGTATTTATTTAGATACAGTACGCCAGTCGGCTGTGAGCCAGAGTGTACTACCCTCCACTCTGCCCCTCCCCTGCCCCGCCTCACCGCCCCGCGGCACCGCCTCCATGAGCCGCTACTGTCCTGCGCTCGTTTATCACCTCCTAATAGCTGATAGTGAATCAAAGCAGATAGGGAGGCTCCAGATGCAGTTTTGGACCAGGTAATTCCCAGTTCACATGTTTATTCACATTCTAGAGACCAGTACTCAGAACAGCAGGATTCAAGTCTGGATATACCATCTGGAATCGCTCTTTCTGGCTAGATAGTATCCTGACATCTCAATCCAGACCACCTGTAATTGGAAGCTTAATGTTTCCTTTCATTTAAACCCGTTCATTTTCTCTGCACCAGTTTTGGTGACACCTTGAATTGGCTTACCCTGAGTGCCTCTCCAGGCAGCCGATGGCAGTGGGTAGGTGCTGACTGAGCCGGCCCCCGACGCAACCCAAATAGGGCGCTGGCAGCCTCGGCGGATCCTATGCAGCCCCGTACAGAAACACGAGGGTTACACTAGTTTGGTACGTTCTTCTTGTCTCTGCTGACCAGGTCACTGTACCCCGCAGTCCCGTACCAATTTTTAACCTTTTTCTTAGACGTGAGTTACCCTTCCAATCTCTGGCACTCCCGTCTTCACCGTGCACTATTTTTCACTTGTCTACGGTCCTGAAGAAACGCCACTGACCCGTCCTGGGCATCCAAGGCGTGAAACATGTCGACCTTTTTAATTGTAGTCACACCAGCACCTTAAGCTGATTAGTGACCCCGTGACCTTTTGGTCTTTTTAGTCTGCCAGAGGCTCCATACTATTAAAAACCCACCTTTTTGGACACCTCTAGGCATTTTTAAATTCACACACTTTGCACGCATCCTACCACTTACCTCTCGGATCCACCTCACTGCTTTTTTTGCCCACACACCCGCATTCACCTTACGGCTTTTCTCTTTAAAAGACCTCCGATAGAGAGACCCTTCGGGGGACCGTCGGGCATTGCAGCGCCGGCCCGACGAGGAGCAACAACTAGCCCAATGATGAAGCAAGACATCCTTCGGGGTGTGTGAGGGCTCACGAGAGGCTTCATAGAGTCCTCCCCTTCAGGAGTGGATCCTTGAGACTGGGGATATTCTCTTTGCCTCTTTTCATCCCACCTCTATTCCCCTCTCCTCTTCTTTCCCCCCCCCCCCTCTTCCCTCTCCCTATCTTTACACTCTTCCCACCTTTTTCTCCTTTGTTGAGCAGGTGATCGTCATTTTCTGTTTCGCCGCCAACAGGGAACAATGTCCTTATTGATTTAACTGCCTACCCGATGACCCATGACTGCTGCATGTACTGCTTTTATAACCATAGTGAGAAATACCACTTTAGCTTTCAAAAGATATTGCTAAATATTTTAATCCATCTATCTATCTATCTATCTATCTATCTATCTATCTATCTATCTATCTATCTATCTATCTATCTATCTATCTATCTATCTATCTATCTATCTATCTATCTATCTATCTATCTATCTATCTATCTATCTATCTATCTATCTATCTATCTATCTATCTATCTATCTATCTATCTATCTATCTATCGGAAAAGTCCTCTGCATGTCTAAAGACGTGTACCCCTGCCCTGATGGCTCTACTGTACTGTTGTCTGTTTCCCTAATGCTGATTTTTTTCTCATAGCTGAGCACAGATCATGCGGGTGCGCCATGACACAGGTCTGTCTCACCGAATATGGTCTTATTGGACCAGGAGGGGCACCCAAAGTGCTATCCTTATAGTGGTGGAAGGCTGCAGCCTTCGCCAGGTGTTAAGCAGCACAAGGGCGGGGGTGGCAGCATACTGTGTAGTGATCAATAGTAGTGAACAGGTCCTTTTTACCCTGTCACTGGAGTAAGGCCTACAGGATCAATCACTTTTTTAAAAGTTCAGCTGCTGCGTGCTTAACTCACCCTTGGCCTACTTCAGGTAGATGTGTACAGTGCTGCGCAGGAGCAGTGACTCTGTGCTAGATGTGTGTGTGCCTGGGAAGGGTACAGCACAGGGACTTTTATATGCTGCTGCCTGCTGTACTTATTATTGTTTTAACCCCTTCAGCGCGGCGCGGATTACCGCGCCGTGCTGAAGGTTCTATTGAGCGGGCGGGGCCGTGGCGGAGCGGTTCCGTCATGCGCACAGCGCAACCGACGCGCATGACGGAACTGCTCCGTCATGCGCATTGAAGGGGTTAACAGTGACTTTGAAATATCTGGACCTTCATGCACTAACCAAAGGGGCATTGGTTGACTAAACTGGTTTGATTGTTGTATGTTGCTGCCTGCTGTACTTGTTATTGTTTAAAAATTAATTGTGAAATATTTGCGCCTTCATTCACAAACCATAGGGCCATAGTCTGATTAAACTGGTTGGATTTGACTTTTGTATGCTGTTGTGCTTGTTATTGTTTGACCAGTCACTTTGAAGTATTTGCGCCATCATACACAAACCAAAGGGGGAATTGTTTGACCAACCTGGCTTCATTTCTGCATACTGCTGGATTTGTTTTTATCACGCACTTTGAAAGTGTTTTCACCTTGATGCAAGAAGAAAGGGGATTGCTTTACAAAACACGCTTGTGTTTTGAATATTGCTGGATTGCTGAATCTTTTATTATGCACTTTGAAAGTATTTGCACTTTTTCCTTTAGTTCACCAGCTGCAGTTAGTATAGATTCTGTCATTAGGTACTTGCTAGTATGGTTTGTTTTTATCCTACATGATGCGTTATTTATAGTGTTGTTTGCACTTGTCTATAATATGTGCACCTGAAATCATGTAATTAGCTTTGTTTACAATACAGAAATGATAGGTACAGACACACATCTACATCAATGTTCTGAAACATCCAAGCAGTTTTAATCCTCAGCCTTGTGTGCCTGCCTGTTTATGCCCTGCTTACTAATAAAGCCCTGATGGTAGATATTGAAATTGCATCCTCAGTTCATTTTAAATACTATAGAGTGGTTAATATCATACAAAATCCCGGACAGAAGCAATTGTGTGGCATGCAGATAATTCACACCAGTTTATTTCTCTTGGAGCTGGTTTATATCTTGTGTACTACTCATGTATATTGTCAGTCAAGTCTGTTAAATTGCAGATTTTGGTTTGTCTTTCAAAGTTTCAAGTTATTTTTCATCAATGTCAATTCTAATTCAGACCCTATGTAGTTGTTCTTTGTTCTTCAGCGATAGGCAGTTCCTCAAACAATAAGACCGCTCCTTGGCATTGCTCTGATTCCTGTCTCAGTTAAATAATCTGCTCTTGACAATAATGTTACAAATGGTGTAGCTTATATGTTAAGAGTGTTTCTTACTTTTTTATTCGAACTTTGAGTATGCGAATATAGAGGCATTTCATTAAATGTTGGAGGTTTCAATTCAAAATATACCAGATTTTGTGGTGGTGAGGCAAAGTGGTTGGCAGTAGGTCGGGGGGCCCCTCCATGTACTTTGCAGGAGGGCCCCCTCAGGTTTCGTTACGCCACTGCATAGTGTACAGACTCCATTCCAGTTTTTCTAAAAAGATTCCTTTATTCATATCTTCTTGTTCTTTTTGAAAACCTTTTCTTCCCTGTAGCCAACGTGTTTCATCCCCTAACAGAGATTTTTTCAGGGATTAGTGTGGTGTTGACTTACAATATCAGCCGAAGAGCCAGGGAGAGCCACAGCAAGGTTAGCATTCTTTGACCTTTTAAAAATGCCAAGTGTTCATATGTGATCTGTGTCTAGTCCCAGTAATGTAGGAATATCTGATGTTTGAATGTCAAAGTTCCACCCTTTGTTCTTCTGAAATGTCATTAACAAGTAGTGTCCAATCCCATGTAGGCATCCGTGCCTATAAAGCTTGTTAGGTGACAAGCCACATGGTGCGGCCAGTAGCGGATTTTTTAAAAAACGGATTCAGCTAAAGATGGCAAAAAATCTGGAGGAATATCACACAAAATATAGTAATTCTCAACAGGTGGAAAATAGTACAGGGAAGACGTTTCCTCATCCTTTTGTTCCTTGTGTATATAGTGATTATGTTTTTCTGTCGTTTCCTTATTATTCTATGTTTTTAGGGAAGAGAAATTACAGATGAAGCACAAAACACTGAGGTGGAGGAGCAAGAATACATTTCTTCAGAATGATGCAGTGTTAAATGTGATTCAATTTACTGATGAAAGGTTTTTAGCTTGGGCGTACCTCAAGTAGTAAGGAATGGGGCGAGTTTAGGAGCAAGAGGAGGTAATGTTCAGATTACTCACCGGTAATCTTCATTACAACGATTCTTCTTTACTTGCACTATTACCTAAGTCCCTCACCCTCCTCCATTATCAGCCTCCATTCAGGGGGTTTGGCATGAAGAGAAAGGAGACAGGCTAGCGAAGGGATTTATGGGAGCGTCATTATTGCAACTAATTAAAAGGGAAAACAGCTTGGCAAGTGTAGGCAAAGTTCAGTAAATGGGTACATTTACCCAATTAGTCAGCAATGGGAAGAGTAAAGAAAAAATCAGTGTAATGAAGATTACCGGTAAGTAATCCGAGCATTATTAAACAAATACATTTGCAATGCTCTGACATGTAGCATTAAATAATTGCATTGACAGATTTTTCATATTTTCCATTTGTTAGATTGCCAAATATTGATGAATGTGTTTATGTAAAAGCGAGCTTGAATGTGGCATCCAGGAACAGGTTTGGTACAACCACTTTAAACTAGTCTATGAAGGGGAAGATTCTCGTGTTAACTCTGACCTTAACATAGAAGAGTATACTTTGTCGATCACTGAGTCAGAGGTGTCCGAGGCAATAAGGCAGATGACGAGTAATAAGGCCCCTGGATCGGACGTCGTGCCGGCAGACCTGTTTAAATCTGACATCAAGACATGGTCAAAAATATTGTATAATGTTTTCATTAATGCCTGTCAATTGGGTCTCCCCAAAACATGGTCAGAGTCCGTTATAATTCCTATCTTTAAGAAAGGCATGAGAGGGGACCCCAGCTGCTGCCGCCCAATATCTCTTATTGATTCTTCAGTGAAGGTACTTGGAAGGGTGGTGTTAAGTCAACTCACGGGATGGCTTGAGGAAACGGAAACACTCTCAGTCCTGCAGTATGGTTTTAGAAAGGGCATGGGCACGTTAGATCAATGTTTAAATCTACATTTATTGATTGGAAAATATACAGTTGCTAAGAAGGGTGCTCTTTACCTAGCGTTTATGGACCTGTCATCGGCCTTTGACCGAGTGAACAGGTCCAAACTCTGGACTATGCTCCTAAATTTGGGAGCTGATAAAAACATCGTCCATTTTCTCGCAGACCTACACAGGGATTTATCAGCCACTGTGAGGTACGATCAGACGGGCAATTGTACCGAAGGAATAAATATTGTCAATGGCGTTAGGCAGGGGTTCATCCTGGCGCCTCTACTCTTTACGCTTTACATTAATAATCTGGATTTGATTTTAAGTGCTGGCTGTAAAGATATCCCTTGTGCAGGGAAACGCTTGATCCCGGCACTTCGTTATGCGGACGACGCTGCCCTTCTAGCCAGAACCGCGGTTGGATTACAATTACTTTTAAATTCTTTCGCGGTCTTTATGAGATCCCTTGACCTTTCTGTAAATTTTTCTAAATCCCATTTAATGGCAATTGGCTGCAGGACCACAAGGGTCAAAACTTTTTACTGTGAAGGGAACATATTAACCAGGGTATCTACTTTCCCGTACTTAGGGGTCTTATTTGATGATCAGGGCTCTTGGGGAACCCAAATTATAGCTGAAAGAAACGGCTTGACTAGAGCTACATCGGCTGTTTTAGGTTTTGCCCGCAAATTGGTAGCTAGACCAATGAAGGCCCTCTTAAAAATCCATAGAGCCAAATGTGTCTACCTTGTTATGTATGGGGCTGACCTGTGGGGTTGCAGGAATGTGACGGCCATCCAGGTGATCGAAGATAAGTTCTTTAGGAATATTTTATCTGTCCCACAATCAACAGCTAGCTACATTGTTCATCAGGAATGTAGAGCGGGTTTTGTTGAAGATTTAATTGCCATGTCACCGCTGTTAAAATGGATTGTTACCTGGTTAAACCCTGAATTAGGGCTAAATCGTGAAATCCTGAAAGATTGTTTGGCCCTTGAGCATGGGTGTCGCATTCCCTGGCTTAAATATGTTCATAACTTGTCAGTAAAACTTGGCAGACCTGAAATATATAATTTTCCTGAAAAACTGCTGAGGGGAGATATAAAGTGGGTCAAAGATTCATATTTGCGATTAGCTACAATGGCTAGAGAAGAAAGGGAGCTGGTAAAACCGACAGTAAGGGCTCATCAATTGCGGAAGACTACCCTGACCATGGAACCATATCTAGACATGGTTACAAACCCCAATCACCGATTTCTACTGGTCAGATTCAGATTAGATCAATTTAATTTTCTTTTAGGTGAATCGCCAGGCTGGAAGAGGGTGGAAGATCTTGGGGTCTGCTCATGCGATGATTTCTCTGTTCAGGATACCATGCATTTTATTTTTTTCTGCGAATATCTTACTGGTATCATGAAGCGCTTCATTCTCCCAATTTTAGTTAATAAGGGCTTCGTGCAAGTTAAGCCAGCTCTCCTTTACCTGCAGTTATTGTCGAATGTGTGGGAAGTCTTTAATGTTGCTAGTTTCCTTTCTGCAGCAGTAAAAATTATAAGGAAAACAAGTCAAGTCTAATCTGTCTAAAACTTTTAATCTGAATTAATTGAACTTATTTTGTAGTTTTCTTTATAATTCATTCAAAATATGTTTGTAAACCTTTGTATATAGTCTTATATGTAAATCATGGTTTTTATCTTTTTTAAAGACAGAATATGTCTTTTAGTATACTTTTATGCTTTTGCATAAACCGAATAAAGTAAATTTGATTGATTGAATGTGTTTATGATTTATTTTTGTTAAGATGAGCTTCTGGAAACAATACAACACTGGAATGTTAAATCGTGAAACAACGAGAATATTGGTTAATGCAACCGAAAACTACGTTGAAAAAAAAGGAAAGTAAGTGGTTAATTTTCCCTTTGAGATAGGAAAATGTATTTATATGTTCTCAATAAAGAGAAGTTCAATATATGTATGCTACCGGGAATATATTTCACAGAGCGCATTGACACATACAAGAGAAGGTCCTTGGCAGATGCGCCCAATTTGTTTTGTGCCTGCTTTACTGTGATTAAAACTCCTGCAAAAGAGTGTGTTTATGGTGGAAAGGGAATGGCCATAGTGAGTAGTCATTTCTTCAGAAAAACACACATTTTTGTTACAGTGCTAAATTGTTTATTCGCCGGTCTAGAGTACGCGAATTCATTACAAAATTAAGAATTCTTAGGATGGTTTGTAGCATGTGCTTTTCGTATTTTATGGATAAAAACTTAGAGCTGAGGAGATACAGGTGAGCTTCACTAGTTTCTGAAAGGGACACATACTTGTTAATTCCATCTGTTTTGCTATCAGAAGAAGGATTATGAAGAACATCCTTGTAGAATGTTATGGGCAATTGAGGATTCCCTTGAGGAGATCACCAAGGAATAAACTCTTTGTGGTCATCAGCATGTGTGGGTTTGGTAGTGGCTTTTCGGGGAAAGCAGATACGATGAAGGCAAGTGAGATGCGAGAGCCTCGGATCATTTTGCTTCTTTTCCTCTCTGGGTGGGCGTGACAACTGCAGAGGCTACTAGGGTGAAATGCGAACAATGATGGGCCTCATTTACAATATTTTGATGCACAGGAGCGCAGCAAGCGTTCCTATTGTGCTGCCCTGCATCAAAGGAAAGGGGCAAAAATGTGCAGCATCTACAAGATATGGCACATTCCTTTCCTTTTACCCTGCGCTGGCGCACAAGGGCCGCCCAGCGCCAAACCAGGCACCCACTTGCCATGGTGCAAGGGCATCTGCGTTGTAGGGGTGATTGTTTTTGTGCAGAAAGGGACACCTTCCTGAACAAAAACAATCATGAGAGGTGTTTTCCTCTTCCTAAGTGTGCTGTAGAATGCAGCACACAAAGAAAAAGGGAAAAACAAGCAGAAATAAAGGTATTTTTCCTTGTAGCGCCTTCCTTAAACCTCCCCTGGGAGGTTTAGGAATCTGATGCAACCTCAGGTTTATGATACCTTGTAAATCTGGGAATGCGTCAGGTTCCATGGATGTTGTGTGGGAACACCCACAGCAACACCTATGGAACACTCCTTTCACACAGAGTAATGCCTGGACAGGCACACTGCGCCGCTGGTGCATCAAAAAAAGTGACACACATGCGGCGCAATGGGCTTGTAAATAAGTCCCGATGTGCTTTAGTAAAGAGAGGTAAAACTGAAGATATGTTTTCATTGTATAAAAAAACAGTGTAACCTCCGCAGACACTAGCCCAAAGGTGGAGTATACCAATTACCAAACAACCCTTTGTCAGTATCAGTAGAATATTATTTCAACTGAACATATATCCTATATGCCAACGCATTTGGCTAGAACCATTAGAGAGCGTTTGATTTCTAAATATTCACCTTACAGCAGTTTTTGCAAAAGCTGTTGAAATCTGCTGCTCGACCCAGCTTTGCAATATTAGTAAATGTGGGATCTCAAAATTCTTTTACAAAAAAATCTAATATACTTTGGAGTTTCACTATGATCTAATACAAAAACTGTGATTTCAAATTAAACAAATATTTCTACATCAACTCTTGTGCTCCTTTTACATGAGAACTGTTAAAAATGGAGCTTGATCCATGTTCTATAACCATGTCGGCTAATCGTACTTTAGAAATATTCTGATGTCTCCATTTTTGCATGAGAGATGAGATATGGAGCCTGTCCTTGCCCAATTACATATTATGTACATTAATAGTAACGTTATGTAAATCCTCTCCACATTTTTGCATGTGCTCCTTAAGAAACTCTAAAAAATATGACTCTTTGTTGCGGAGAAGTGGAAAATGGTAACTGTCAGTCCCCTTTATGGAAAAGTCTTGGAAAATTAATAATGTTACTATCATCTGCAGGAGAGTTGCTAGCACAGCGTCAACACTTCGGAACGTAATTGGGAGTTGGGGGTGCAAACAGCATACGTGTGTATTCTTCTATGTACTTTTTAGGATTTAACAATCATTACATATCACAAACTTTTCAACAGAAAAGTGAGACAGCGATTACATATCAGGTCTGTCATACATTTTACAATAATACGATCAAAGGTCGTATTGTCATAAATCCTGAACTTCATTTATAATCACCTACAAATGTTCCTAAATTGTTTCACATAGATTCTAAGGGGTATATTGACAAGAACGTGTGATAACTACCACAAGAGTAGCCTAACGCAACTTCCAACATCGCAGCCCAATGTGGGAAAATTACGCGGTGTCAGCCAAGTATTCACAACGCAGTGGTAGCATGCGATAGTGTAACGCCCTGAACGTCTCAGGATCGTTTAACAGACACGATAATGAGAACGCAACCACTTGTGAAGGTTTAGTTATTTAATGAAGGCAAAAATAATACAAGGAATAAACAAAGGTTATAGTCACTGGAATCCTCCAGGCTAAGTACGTTACCAGCCCACAGCACGGATTGTCCTAACCGTCCTCTGCATATACGCCGATCCCGGCGTATGCCAACAGAGGGCAGAAATGAAATGGCCGACAATGCCAATCGGTAGGCTGTGAGGGGCACGAAGAGTGTTGGGGAGAATCGAGGAGTCAGGGAAACACCCAGCCGGGGTCTCTACCTGAAGGGAGCAGCCGCTCAACCTCTTCCTCAGACTGCACCGGGACGCGGAGTCACCTCCTGGTGATGCGTCACCGATACCCCAATCACAAGCAAAGAAGACTGAACCGAGAGCAGCCGCTCGATCGATCCCGTGGACTTCCGAGTCTGTAACGCGGCAAACACCTCCTGGTGTGCGTTACAGCTGGCAGTCCCTGTATCTCTGGTCGGGCTGGGAGTTACGACTCCAACCAGCAAAAGCGCCACTGCGCTTTGACTCAGCCGAATCAAAAGGCGAAGCTCAATGGTTATCCGGTAGAGCTTCCGGGTCCTTCACAGGTGACGATGGGGCAAGACACGGCCCAGGGAGTAACGACTCGACCTACCTCCGTTCTTGCCTTACTGGAGCACCACTCCGGAACACTGCTCTTCACTAAGCAGGTACGTCGGTGTAAACAGATAGTCACCAGATAACTCATCAACTGGCCGCGCAAAATCCAACGCCATGCCGTAAACATGCGAAACGTGAACGCAAAAAAACATGCGACGAGGCCAACCCGGTACAAAAAGTCGCGAAAACCAGCCACAGGCCTGCAAATACCACGAGTCTGGCGGGCAAATGCACCACAAAAAAGACAGAAACAACACACCAGAAACAAGCCAAAGCACGTAGCAACATGGATGCAAAGTGACGCAGCGCAGATGCCAACGCGAACCCCACAACCCCCACAGACCACCAGCAAGGAACAACGGGGTCGGGGAAGACCAAAGAGAAGAGGGAGAGGAAGACGGGGTGCAGACCGCAGGACAACAAGACCAGTGTCACGGAGGTGACAGAACACTACCAGCAACTGACCCACAAGCAGAACACCCGGAATGCAGTTGCCAATCGAGGCGGCCAAGAGTCGCCGGCATAACGTGACAACTTAAACCTGGCACAAACCCGCTGCCAACAGGAAGGCAGCAACGGCGACAGGAGGTGGCAGTCCAGCAACACAGGAGGAGCTGGAGGAAACCGAGGCCATAGTCATCAGTGTGGAGACGGTGCAAGGGGTAGGGAGTATGGACACAGCTCGAGATGACCTAACACAACATCAACAGGGACTAGGGGTACGGGTAGAGATGGGCACAATGCCACACATACACAACAAGGCGTTGTGCACACCCACAATCACCCAGGATCATGTCACTCATCCCCTTGGCACACTGCAGCACACACACATTGCAAGAACAGCACACCCACATTGACGACAACGTGGTACAATGTGCATACCCGACACTGCAGAACAGAGGACACAACTGGCTCCGCACATGCACAGAAACATGCCTACTACATCTGACAGAGCAGGAATCTGTGAAATGGAAATATACGCGTACGACCTCACATCCGTCATGTAGTCCAAATGTACACTGTCCTGCAGCAGGATTCAGCACCTCACGAACAGTCACATTGTACATTGTCATACAGTCTGCATGACGACCAGAACAATGCGCAAACATACACGTCAACACAACAACACAATGTCAACATGCATCTCCCCTTCACATTACAGAGGGGCACACAACACCTCCAGCAGAGCACACAAGACAACACATCTGTGATGCCGGAGAGGACCACCACACCTTCAACACCAACACCCTACAACAGCCCAGGAACATCCCATGCAACCCACCACCAGGACCCGGGCAGACAAGCTACTCAGAGGAGGACACAGAGCCTACAACAGACCACAGAGCAGGAAGCACCCCCAAGCACAGCTGGCTCACAACACTTCACCCACCCACACATGGCACCCCGTTGCCATGTGTCAGCATGCCAAAAGGAGGTGGCCGAACAGGTGTGGTTGGGGTCCGAACCCATGGAAGGCGAACTAGATCACATACGTTGGTGTGCATTACACTTCAGGGACCACCCACACCCCACTAAGGAGATCCACACAGCCATAGAGACACATACAGATGCACATTCACAGTACAGAACCAAGCCCAAGGGGACACAAATAGCAGTCACACACCCACGTTGGCTCTGCCTACGACAGCCCAGCCCACTCCCCTTACGAATTGAGTGGGTGACAACAAAACTACATGGCCAAGCTCCAACGCGTTGCCTGCGGTGACATGTCTGCATCCGCTGTACACAGCACAATGTAATGTCCTAGGGTCTAGGGCCCTCCTGCATACATCAAGAACACAGAGACACATGCAGAAATCATGTTGAACTGGCTACGGGCATGTGCGCCCGGCCCCTTTATTGGCAGGGCCACATGTACAGTGACGCCTTTGCTGGATGTGTGTGGGGTGAGTGTAAGCCAGCATAACAGAGTCAACTGCTGAGCAACATGGAGGGAGATGGAGAAAGTCCAGAGGACACACAACATGCATAAAGAAGTGTCCATGAGTTGCAGTGCACCATGGTTGGGGTACTAGAGATGAGCGCGCTCATGTGAAGAAAAAGTCTCGGATTGTGTCCCTTCAAGATAGTCCTGATGCAGATGCAGTGTGGTTTGTGAGACCTGCATCAGCTTCCTCAACAACGTCCCAGGTCTCCCACACTGCTTGAGATGAGATTGTTGCACAGCCTCTCCACAGCACAAAACACAATCAGTAACGGACGATGGCTTGGGGGGCACTGAGTCAGTGGCATCTGGAGTGCCTAGCAGGGTATCAGTCTGATGATGGCATCCATGACAGGTGTTTGTCAACTCCGTAGGTTTGTCAGGACCACCGTTTCGACTCTGGCAGAAGGAGGTAAGAGGTTGTCCTTGCGGAGGTGGCGTGTGCCTCCTGCGGTGATGCGACGTCCAGGCCGGTCAGGACTTGATTTGATGTGTGAGCTCTGGTGGTCTGTAGTTGAGGCCGGAGGCAGCAGACAGCGCAGGGCCACATGCACATGGCGTCGATGACCCCAAGACCACCGTCACAGAGGTCATCCAATATTCAATCAGACAAGGTCTCTGACGTGAGCTGCACAGAGTTAGTGGCCCCGGATGCACAGCGGCTGGCGCAGGCACCCTGCCACGGGACGGGGACTTGCGGTGCAGTCAGATGGTCCATGTGACCTGAGCGGGTCCTCATCAATGTCCGAGGTGTATGTTGTGTAGTGTTGCGGAGGACAGTGGAAGGTGTCCTCCAGGGCATGAGGCAAAAGGTCTGATGTTATCCGGAAGCAGCAGATGGTGGGCTGGAATGCCATGGCCTCGTTTTCAGCACAAAGTCAGTATCACCGCCATGATGGTGACGACAAGCCCAAGTCCATGGACTCAGTTTCCCCCAAAGTCCAACCAGAAAGTGACCATGGGTCTCGGGGAATAGACATCTTGGCACCGGGGCTGAAAGGGGTGCAGTCTGCGATGAGGCCTGTACAATGACATGAAGTCTTCTATAAACATACCGAGGCTGTATTTGAAGGTGTGTGTGACCTATTCGATCGCAGTGTGGGCCGGGGGCAGTGGTCAGCAAGGGCCCACCGCCAGCTGTCAATGGCTCGCGATGCACAGAGTTAGTGGCAACAGGGCAGTTGTCGGTAGTGTTCGTTCACCTCTGTGACGATCATCCTATTCCATCCCGGCTGCAAAGCGTCATCCTCTCACACCTCTTTCTGCGTGCGTAGATAATTAATCTGCCATTGAACAATCGATGTTCAGTTCCAGTTCTGTGACCTACTCGTGTGCAGCGTAGGCCGAGGGCAATAGTCCGCGAAGGCCAACAGACAAGTGTGGTTGTAATGCTATGCACAGACTTGGTGGCACCACATCGAAGGGAGTATATTACAGTGACATGAACTCTGCCTTAGATAATGTTCACTGCTATGGTGTAGTCAACACTCAGTTCCAAGTGTGTGACCTACTTGACCGTGGTGTAGGCCGGAGGCGGCAGTAGAGTACGTTAACGAGAAAGGGTTAAAGCAGGCCTCTGTCGTGGAGCCCATGATGGTCTGAGGAGGCTGCCAAGGTCGCGGGCTTGGTGCTTGCGCCTGCGCGTGGTGGTCCCTCCGTGACACACGCCAGTGTTGGCAGGTGATTAGTGTGGCCTGGCGGCGCGGGGGCGTGCCTGACGGGTTCCGTGATCTGGGGTACGGCATGCACACAGGATCGCAGGCAACTCCGCTCACGAGGACGGCATCAGCCTCGTGGCGTGGTGAGTGGTGCCACCCTGGCAGAGACGTTGGGCTTTCCGGAAGAGGACCATGCCCAGGGTTTAGTGCTTTTTATTCACACCCCTACGCTGGCCTGCCGTACGCCGGGCCATCCTACTCCGCTCACGCTTACGGGGGGGACATAACAGGCAACATTTCCTGCAAACTCCCCCACTGGCCGGGTTGACATGGTTGCATCCAGTGTCCACTACACTCCATACACCAGCTGTGTATGTCGCCATGGATATGGGTGTGTTCTGCATACTGCGGTCTGTCCAGCACATCTCTGCCACTCTTGGCATTGTGTAGTTTCCCAATCATGGCTCTCCTGCATCCTTCACACATACCTGGTTGCCACCTCCCCCCACAATCGGCTATTGTGTTGCTGAGGTGCTATGCCGTTGATGGCTCATGTTCAGGGCTTGCCCAGGTTTCCATTGTGAGTTGTCCTGTCGTGTCTGGTGGGTGGGCATGTTGGTTTGCATGTTGATTTTGTTTTTGTGACGTGTGCATTGCCAGAGTTGTAAGTTGCATGGTTGTGGAGTTGAGGTGAGTGGGGTGTTTATTTTGAACTTGCCTGGGGGGTGTGTGACTCCTCCGACTGTGGTGGGTGTTGGTTGGGGGGTACCAGGGGCCTACAGGTGCAGCACAGCCAGCAGGTTTGTGTGGGGTGGGATGTTGGTTGTCCACTGTGTTGGTGCCGTCGGCCTGTTGGGCCTTGTTGGTCATGATGCGTGCAATGGTTGTCCTTTTGAGCCTGTATTGGGCAATTGGGTCTGTGAGGCTGGTATGTTTCCTGGGGGTCCGCTGTCTTTGTCAGCGCTGCCTGAGTGGTGGTCCGGGGGGTTGTTCCAGGTGCTGTATGGGGTCCTGGAATGGTGGTGGTGGGTGTTGTGGCCCTCTTGGGTGTCCAGGCCGCATGACCAGTGGCTCCATGGCATCTGCTGCCCTTCCTATGTGGCTGTGGGCTGTGCTCCCTTTTGTGGTGCAGGCTGCAGTCCGACTTACCACCAGGTCAGAGCAGGTGCTATTTTCCTGCTGCTAATGCGCCTTTTCGCCTGTTTCTCGCAGTTCTGGCTGTTTGTTGTGTTGTCGCGGCTTTTGTCATGGGAACGCCTACTCTGCATCTCATTAGCAATAGTTGCAGGGGTCATCAGTGGCGATATTTTTTGCGGCTGCTATCGTGGATAAACTGGTGCTGTGGGCTGGTTACACCAGCTTGTGAATGGGGCGATAAATTTATCGCAACTTTGGCTGCGATAAGGTGCTGTTAACTCGGCGATAGTTCCTTGTGAATATGCCCCTAAATGTTATGCTTATTTGACCTAGATTTGTCCCCCACCATATTAACATTGGCCTGGTGTTAAGAGGCTCTCTTGCAACATTTCTGCCCATTCCACAATATCTTGAGTCACCTCTCATCTTTTCAAGTTGCGTTGATATGCTTTTCCTCAGCCAGAGCCCACTCTCTTTGCTCCATGGTGCGTATGATGAAGGCCCCATGGGTCTTCATCTTTGGTGAGCGGCTCGAGGTCCTCTTTCAACTCCTGTGCCTTTGGCCTGTGGGTCCTCCTGAGGATCTTCTACTGCTTCAGTGGGCTTTCCTGCTTGCTCTAGCCTGCTCTGACTCGCCTGCTGTTGGTGAATCCCTTGGATGTTGCTAGTCCCAATCTTGCTCCTTCTTCATCTTCTACGCCAGCTGCAGCAACCAAGGCTTGTTGGTGCTCCCACCGGACACCAACCACCTAGTCACTGACATCTGACATGGGACAGCTCGTGCATGGCTCCTGGCCTTCCTTAGTGTTGCCTAGTTCCCAATGCTGCAGTGACAATGTCACAGTTGACTCTTCAGAACATCCCATTATCATTGGGCATTGTGTATTTGTGCCTCCTGGTCACTTCCAAGTGGCATAGACTCTGTCCTCTCTATTTGCAGGTTCTTCACTTCCAGAATCCACCCATAGATTCCACCAGATTTCTTCATGAACTTCTCCAGAGGCATTTTCTTCGAAGTCTTACGTTATCATCTACTGCAGGTTTCGACGTCTCTTTTAGCTTCCCTGGTGTAGGTAACCTGGTTCCCGGGGCATCCATGAGTGGCGTGGCTCTCCAATCTTCTGTCTTCCAAGGGAGTTCTTTGAGGTCCTCTGGGAAGGGTCTTTTCTCTTTCAAACTGCAACTGCGACTTCTCCCTTGACTTCCATTGGGCATGTGGCCATATTTCCACTCTGCACACAGCCTCTGTGGGGTTCCTGGGTACTTACCTTGGGTGGTTCCTTTGGTCCCCAGATCCTCTGGGTCTTCTGGTCCAAGTCACATTCTCCTTTGCAATTCGCATTCCACTTTTTTATTATGTGGTTTGGTCTCCCTGTGGAGACCACTGTATTTTGTGCTACTTACCTGATTGCTTTCAAAGTAATCTTGTGTATTGTGTTAACATCTCCGGGTAGGAGATATACCAATGTGATAGTGAAATGGTGTTGCAATTTTTGCTAAACACTGTGTGGTTTCTTTTCAGCTAATTTACACTATAGAATAAACTGGTAAACAAGCTGCTTAACACTACTTCAAGATAAGACTAATGGCTACTCTCCACAGCTACCCCTTTGAGAGCTTTCTAAGGTTATCAAAGGCCCCTAAAATCACCATAGGGGTTGCTTGGATTAGTGCAAGGTGCACCCCTTGAATAAGTGTGCACCATATACTAAGCCAGCCTCCTACAGTAGCTTTAGCTCATAAGTATCGGGGCTCCTCAAAAATAATTGGAACTGACAGTTCATTAATCACAATGCTTTCCTGATCAATCAATCAATCAATCAATCATCTGTTTGTTAGAGCGGGACTACTCACCCGTAAGGTCTCAAGGTGCTGGGGAAGGGAGGTGCAGGTTCCAGGCCATCAAGGAGGGGGTCTGTCGAAAAGCCAAGTTTTGAGGTTTCTCGTGAAGATGGGGAGTGATGTTGTCTGTCTGAGGTGGAGCGGTAGGGTATTCCAGGCTCTGGCCGTGAGGAAGGAGAAGGAGCAACCTCCCGATCTGGTCTTTCTGGTGCGGGGACCACGGCGTAGCAGAGCTGGGCTGATCGTAGGGTCCTTTGGGGTGCTTGGAATTCGACTGTTCAGGCATGCTGGTCCGGTGTTGTGGAGGGCTTTGTGTGCGTGGGTGAGAATCTTGAAGGTGATTCTAGCCTCAATGGGGAGCCAGTGGAGTGTGCGCAGGTGCTGAGAGATATGGCAGTGTCTTGGCAGGTTGAGGACAAGTCTTGCGGTGGCGTTCTGTATGTTTTGTAGCTTGCGGGTGAGGTTTTTGTTTATCCCGGCGTAGAGTGTGTTGCCGTAGTCGAGTCTGCTGGTGACGAGGGTGTGAGTGACGGTCTTTCTGTGCTCGAGGGGATCCATTTGAAGATCTTATGTAGGAGGGGGAGGGTGTAGAAGCAGGAGGATGCAACGGAGTTGATCTGGCGGTCCATTTTGAGCTCGGAGTCCAGGATGATTCCAAGGTTGCGTGCGTGGTCCGTGGGGGTGGGTGGGCTTCCGAGGGCAGGCGGCCACCAGGTGTTGTTCCAGGTGTCGGGGTGTGGGCCCATGATGAGTACTTCTGTTTTGTCAGTGTTGAGTTGTAAGCAGCTGCTTTTCATCCATTTGGCGACGGCTTCCATGCCTTCTTGAAAGATGTGTCTAGCTGCGTTGGATTCATTGGATAGAGAGAGGATGAGTTGGGTGTTGTTTGCTTATGAAACAATAATGAGTCCTAGGGTTCTGACGATGGGAGCGAGTGGAGCCATGTAGATTTTGAAGAGCGTGGGAGGACCCCTGGGGTACTCTGCAAGTGGTTGGTGTAGGGTCCGAGAGGAAAGGAGGGAGTCTGACCCGCTGCTTTCTGCCAGAGAGGAAAGAGTGGGCCTTGTCCCAGATCCCTGCGTTGTGGAGTCTGCATGTTAGGGTGCGGTGGGAGACTGTGTCGAAGGCCGCTGAGAGGTCACGGAAGATGAGGGCTACTGTTTCTCCTCTGTCCAGGAGGGAGCGGATATCGTCTGTTGCGGTGAGGAGGGCTGTTTCTGTGCTGTGTTTTTTTCTGAAGCCGGATTGGGAGTATTAGAGGATGTTGTGCTCTTCGATGAAGGTGGCAAAGTGGCTGTTGATGGCTTTCTCAATTACTTTCGCTGAGAACGGAGCAGGGAGATGGGTCTGTAGTTTTTTAGGTCGGTGGAGTGCGTTGAAGGGCTTCTTCAGGAGGGGGTTGATTTTGGCATGTTTCCAGTCGTCAGGGAAGGAGGCGTTCGTCAGGGAGCGGTTGATGGTGTGGCGAAGCATAGGTGCAATGGTGTTGGCGGCTCTGTTGAAGATGTGGTAGGGGCAGGGTCCATGGGGGCCCCAGAGTGGATTAACTTCATCGTCTTCAGTGTGTCTTTTGTGGTGAGTGCTGTCCAGCTGTTGATCATTGGCTTCAGGGTGTCGGGGGTGGCTGGTGAGGGTTTGGTGTGTTGGTTGTCTTCGTCAAAGTTGTCGTAAATGGTCTTGATTTTGTGGTGGAAGAAGGTGTTTGTTGCAGAGGTCTTGTGAGGGAGGGATGTCAGTAGACTCGCTGGTGGATTGGGCGAACTCCTTGATGATGCTGAAGAGTTCTTTGCTGTTGTGCGCGTGTGGAGATTCCGTCTTTGATCGCTGTTTTTCTCGTATCTCTGATTAGTTAGTGGTGTGCATTGGTGGCGGCTCAGAAGTTGTTGCGGGCTTCTGTGGATTTGAAGTTCCTCCAGGCCTTTTTAGGAGGCGGCATGTGCGTCTCGACTCTCAAAGTTCTGTGTTAAACCAATGCATTATGGTCCGAGTTCCCACCTCCAGCCTTTACTCTGACAATGACCTTTCATGTCTTCATATACAAGTCCAGGAGAGTAGTAAACAGACAGCGTGTTCTGTTCTAATATCCTAAACGCAGACATTTCACACCAGTCTGTGCTACCTGTAGTGCAGTATGATATCCTCTCGTGTCGCAATCAGAATGAGACATTTATACTTTACAGTATATCCAGCAACAGTGTGTATGTGACCCTCTGCGTTCGCCTCTACGCCACTGCATTTGATTTGACTTTTACATACCCAAGCACAAGCGAATGATCATCCAATGAGCACTTCGAAATATTGTGTAGCCACACATACTAGGATTGGATGAAGTGTTGCCAGTGCTCCAATACTAGGTCACCTTACACATTACCAGTCCCTTCTATTTCCAGAATACGATCATGCATGACATTGGCTGTTATGAAAATCAGAAGTACTGACATTACTTACATCGAACATATCGATTGTACATACGGTCCTTGTAAGTGGTGTCCATGTTATTATTGCAGTGAAAAAGACCCGTCCAGTTGTATAGAAGTAATACTTCAGCTAAGTCAAAATGAAGATGGTCAGGAAGGGCATCGAGAAAGACAAGGCTGGGTGAGGAATCTTGGCCGTAGAACCCTAAAAGCTGCAAATGTCAAAAGTGTTGTTAGCCTCCCTCAACCACTGGAGTGCAGTTTGGCACCGTGAATGTTGTTAGTTGATCAATATACTTACATCGTGGGTGCCAGACTTCCTAGCAGAGGCTTTTGCACAGTTTTATAAGGCACAGGGAGGTTGTTTGCTCAGAATTGAGGAATGTTGAGCAGACACGAGGTGCGAACTTTGAGGTGGGTGGAAGTCTGCAGAATCTCGCTGAGTTTTAATGTAACTCTGTTGAATTCTGCTGAGTAAGACTCTGAGAGTTGCAACCACCCCTTGAAACAACAGCAGTCAGGGTTTTTTCCTTGTCCTTTCAGGCCCAGCCTCTACATTGACATCAGTGCCTGACAATTGATGAGCCAAATATCAGAAATGTGAGGAATCTCACATAATGGACTGCCCAGGGTGTTGGGCAGTCAACATGTGTCCTTTGCTAGTCACAACAAAGGAATGGTTCAGCATGAGACTTTCATTTTCTATGCTGACGAGTAAGCACTCAATCTCCTCTAATGAACGTAACATCTTTTGCATGTCAACGCTTGCCTGCATAGGCCTTCATTTTCCACTTATGATCCAAGACTTTCATGCCGGTCTCATCCTCAGTGTTTAATCTCTCAATCAACAAGATTGCAGGGCTGTCACCTGTGGTAAAGTGATGGGTCAAACGGTAAGCTTGAGGAGTTGAATTTGAAATAGTTTTGAGGTTGAGCTTTTCTAGTACAGCATGCTGGACAGCTGTCTCAAGAGTACTCATGAAATGTGTGACAAGGCCATTGTCCTGTGGCCAAAGAGGTGTGCTCTTCTGATACGTCACATTAAGATGACTGAGAAAGTCTCTGAATTCTTGACTGTTTAAAGGTGGGCCGTTGCCAGACTTTAAGATATAGGGAACACCCCAAGTCATGAAGATGCTGTCTTATCTTTCAATGACATGTTCTTGATTGATAGATGAAAGATCTTCTGTCAATGGAAAACAGGAGTATTAATCAACAGCCACCATCAGCTGTGTCCGTTGTCAAGAGGACCAAAGCAGTCAACTGCAATTCTTTTCCATACATGTGTTGTCAACTCTTACATGTTTAAGGGGTGTTGAGTGGTTTTGGAGGACATGCACTTATTTGTTGAGATGTGGAAACCAGACTCATAGGTAAGGGTGGGCGGAATTTGCGATATTAACTATCGCAACTTATCGCGAAAATGCTGAAAATCTCTGCAAGCACACCAGAAATATCGCGAAGACGCAGAAGTTTTTTTCACGCCTGTTCGCGATATTTTTTGCGTGATCGTGGGTCACCAACTTACCCATGCGGTTGCTCATGGGCGCGGCCATCTTGTTTTCACTTGTCCCGCCCTCTCGCGATGCTAACTTCCTGTTCCGGGTCGCGCAATGCATGTTCGCGCCCGTTTACGGTAGTTATTTCCTGTTCGGGACCGCTTTTACTTGATCGCGTTGCTTTTTGCTTGCTCGGGGAGAAAATATCGCGCGAACTTGCGCACGTGGTCGCAATGGGCGCGGCCATCTTGTTTTTCACTCTATTGCATGGTTCTGGGGCCTGATTTTGAATCCTCCCAAAATCTTTTCAATCCTTTGTTTATAGCCACTTTTTTTGGATCTTTCTTACTTATTATTTCTCTAACTATTTTCCTGCTTCTATATTTTTGGTTTTTGTCTACTTTTTTTTTGTTTTTTAGCTACTTTTTCTCTCTTTCTATTGCCTGCTATTTATTTCCTTTACTTCTTTATTTTTTTACCTTTTCTTTCCCGCCCCGTCCCCAGAACCATGTCTAAGGGTAGGGCTGTTCGCCGTCACAGCCAGAGCCACAACCGCCTTCCTTGCGGCAGGCGGCGCCCACAAGGGGTGCAGGCACGGGCCTTATTTGGGGAGGTGGAGTTGGCTGCACTAATTTTCTTTGTGCAGCGCCACCTCCCCTCAACCCTGGCAGCAGGTGGCAGGCCTGGGTCCGGGTACGGCCTCCGGGAGCATCGGCAGCGGTGGGGGAAGGTGCGCCGGGCAGTGTCGCGCTTCTCTGGGGTCCAGCGCACCCAGGCGCAGCTGACGCACCGGTGGTCCGACATCCTGGACCGTGAGAAGGACCTGCTGGACCTGCTAGGAGTGGAGGTCCCGGGGCTTGGTGAGTACCTATTTAATTATAACAACTTTGTGTCGGTTCTTCTGCTCTGTGTTATATATTGCGAATATCTTTTTTTCCTTCCGACCAGCTAGAATGTTGCTGCTTACAATACATTCCAGGTTAATAACGTTTAAAAGTCTTCTGTGATTATGACACAGGTGCTCTTCTGCGCTACTACTAATCTTACTTGTTTGCAGCTTTGCGTTTGCGCTTGCTTAGCGTGATTCTTTACGAGTTTATTTTAGAGAAATTAAGTTACGTAATGCTACAGTGACTCTAGTCCACTCCTTACTTTGTCCTGTCACTAATAGATAGGGGCGGATTGATACTTAGGTTTAGGTACTTTGTATGAGCTTCTTTTTTTTTTTTTTTTTTTTTTTTATTTATAAAGTTTTTATTTAATGCAAGGCAGTTACAATACAAACAAAAATACATATAAACCAGAAAGACAAGTGCAGCTTGTTTTTTTTTGGTAACCAACAGACGACAGACCAGATAAAAACATATTAGGGCGTAAAAAGAAAGAGAGGAAAAGAGAGAATAGCCAAGAATTATCCTGCTTCACCCTCAATCCATTGCAGAATTGGCGCCCAAATTTTCATTCCCATAGACTTTTTTTTAGTCCCTTTTGTTCTATATATAGCATATTCCAGATTATATATTGCTAATAAACGTGCCCTCCAGGTACAAAACGATGGTGCTTCACGACTAATCCACTCTTGGGTAATACACCCTCGAAGAATTATACTCATTCGATATCTTGGAAGAAACTCCTAACAGAACTAATTCAGGTGTTATTGTTATTACAGATCCAAGTACTACAGTGAGGAAGGATTGAATTTCATGTAGCAAAGATGTTAAACGTGGGCAGCTACAAAACATGTGAACTGCGTCAGCAGCAAATAACCCACATCTACTACATGCATTACCAGTGGTTGAGCCCCATTTAGAAATTTTTGCAGGAGTATAATACAGGTCAAAGATGGCCATAAAATGCTGAGCACGCATTCTGCCCGTCAACAAAACAGAGTTAGCAAGCAAAATAGATGTCTGAATCGAATTGCTATCACAGTTCATCTTCTCCGCCCACCGCTGTTGAATATCCAACATATCATCAGAGCAGGAAGATAATAATAATTTGTAATATACACCTATCCTTTTTTTAGTGTATAAAGCGTCAATGATAGGAATTTCGACCAACCCAGAGTGATCCAGAGAGGTCATCTTCTTAAGAAAGCTATGCACCTGGAGGTACTTGAAATAATCCAGATTTGTAAGATTAAACTTAGATTTAAGTTCCAAAAATGTTATAATACGGTTATTATGCCATAAATCACCTAATACATTAATGCCACTGCTCCCCCATCTCGTCATTGTATAATCTCTAAAGATAGGAGGAAATATATGTATAGACGTCAGAGGGGTGTACTTAGATATGTTTTGGAGTCCTACGTAACGTCGGATTAGCTTCCAAACAAAAAAAGCAGCTTTCAATATCTTAAATTTTGTTTTTTTATAATAGCTGGGTTCTATATTAGTTAGCAAGCACCCACGCGCCTCAACTTCCAAAGCAAATTCATAGATTGAAGGAGCATGTGACTCTTGTAATTGTACATTTGCGCCAATTATCAAAGGAGAAATAAACTGTAAAGCAGATGCTAGATAATAAAACAAGAAATAAGGTGTATTCCATCCTCCCCTATCCTTAGGAAGGATCATCTTCTTATACGCTCTACGTTGGCGTTTATAGCCCCACAGAAATCTAGTCGTCATTCTCTCAAGTTCTTTAAAAAAAATAAGAGGAAATTCTAAAGGGACAGAACGAAATAGGTATAAAAATTTGGGAAGAATTAACATTTTCAACACGTTATTTCTCCCATATATAGACAAATGCAAATAATTAATACGCTCCAACATAGAATTGGCTTTTTTTAGAATTAATTTATAATTGAGTTCCGGGATAGAAGATACTGGTGTAGTAATCTGAATGCCCAGATATGTCGCCACCGTAACAATATTGAGGTGGACCAACGGACGAACTAAAGGAGTCTGGCCCACTAAGAGAATTTGCGTTTTAGCCATATTAAGTTTGTACCCCGAAAATAAACCAAACTTACATGCCAACGCTTCTACCTTTGGGATAGCCTTAACAATATTTGTTGTAATCACGACCACGTCATCGGCATAGGCCAACGCTCTGTAATTCACTCCCGCCACCGGAACTGGGGAAATATCTTCAGTTTGATTAAGCTCTTTAATAAACAGATCAATATAGATAGCAAAGAGTAATGGTGAAGCTGGACAGCCCTGTCTGGTCCCCCGATTGATAGAGAACAGGGCAGATGACTTTGTCCCAATTCTTACAGAGGACAGAGGGGATTTATACAGAGCTTTCAAGGCCGAGATCATAGTAGGTCCAAACCCCTTCAGGGAGAGCATATCCCAAAGATAGGGCCAGGCCACCCTGTCGAATGCTTTTTCAGCATCCAACAGGGTGATTGCTATAGATGTTTTAGTACCCTGAGCCCAGTCCATAAGGGCAATGATCCTACGGACATGATCCGTAGTATCCCGCCCGGGTATAAACCCATGTTGCCATCTAGAGACTATGGTGGCAATTATCCCTGATATCCTTGAGGCTAATATTTTAGAGAAAACTTTGCTATCTGCATTAATTAGCGAGATTGGCCTATATGAAGCCGGGCTGGTAGCGGGTTTATCTTTTTTCAAAAATGCCATTATTATTGATTGTCTCCAAGAAGCAGGCGCTATTCCTTTCTGTGCTTCTAAAAAAGTGGCCAGCATGTCTTGTTTCAATAAGTTCCTGAATAGCCTAAAAAACTCCAGAGGGATGCCATCAGGCCCCATTGCTTTACCCGAAGCGAGAGAGGATAACGCCGACTCAATTTCATTCCATGTAATGTCAGCATCTAAAGCCTGAACTTGAGCAGTGGTTAATTTTGTGATGTTATGCAATGAGGAAAAGTTCAAGAAGAGCTCGTTAGAATATAATCAGCATCTTGCTCGTAAAGCTTTGAATAGAACTGTCGGAATACCTCAAGGATTTCATCGGGATTATTATGGATTAGCCCAGTAGCATCCTCAACTGCAGTGACAACATTAGTGGTCTCTTTTAATCTTATTGTTTTTGCCAAAATCCTGCCAGAATTTTCCCCCATTTCATAAATCTGTGATCTAAATATTGCGGTCTGCTCAGCCACTTTAGTAGCTAACACCTCATGCAGTCTAGCTTTATGTATATCTAAAATGGTTTTAATATGGTCTGTGTCTTGTGCTAGGCTGATAGAAATGATTAATTTAGTCTCCCATTCCTGAATCGCTTTATAATAACGATCTAGCTTATTCCGGATGTTCTTTTGTTTTCTAATCGAATACGACAGAGTCTCCCCACGTACTCCTGCTTTAAATGCATCCCAAACATTTTGGGTCGATGCACTCCCCCTGTTAAACTCAAAAAACTCTCTGATCCACTTTCCCATATGTTCTATATATGCCGGGTCCGCCAGTAACTTTCGCTCAAAGGACCAAGTACTCATCAGAGGTGTATCTGGTCTGTCAATTTTAAGCACTAATAAAACCAGATTATGATCAGAAATTATTCGTGGAAGAATTTGAAAGTCAATATTATGATTAAACCCTAGAGTAACAAAAAAATAATCCAGTCGACAAAGTTTTTGATGTGGTGAGGAAAAAAAAGTATACCCCGGTGATAAAGGAATTTGTATGAGCTTCTAATTTGTTAGTGGTATGCGTGATGCCCCCTCACTCAGTTACGTGACGTGCTGCTAGTACGGCAGTCTTTATTAGAACCTTTTCTAGTTTGTTCAATGAGTGGTGGTAGGCTTAGCAGTTAGCAGTAGCAGATCAGCATCAATCAATCAAACCAAAAATTTGGTGTATACAACAAATGTAGTCATGTGTCCTCCATGATTTGACCATATGCATTGTTGAGGAATACAGTGGAAATGCATACTTAATGTACAATTGTCATGCTGGGTGGTACGTTGTACTTAGGCTTAGTTGTAACTTAGTATTCTGGAATCAGAATGGAAGACTGGATTACTGTTGATAAATAGTAACTTAAGTAGTCGAACCGCGAATCCCCAGATGAGATCGGTCAATTTAGTTATTGCAATTGTTGTTTAAGTGTTTTTTGACCGTTGTTGAAAAATATTGCATTTGTTTGACACCATCCATCAATGTTTGTCTCTTTCTTATATCTTTCCTGTTCATCAGCACACAGGGGCAGACAGACATGGAGTGGACAGTCGGCGGGACAGTCAGAACACCACCAGGAGGACACCGCTGAGGGCTCCTCTGCTGGCCCCAGTAAGTCTTCTTGTTTTTAATAATATTTCTTATTCCATAACTTTTACTGCCCCATATTTTTCACGAACTATTGTTTGTTTCCAAATGCTATTTTTTTACCATCAATTATCCTTCGATCTGTACGGTTTCAAAAATCTTATCCCTGCCTCCGCTATGATGACTCTCAGTACTACTACTACTACATACTATCAGTCTGTCTGTACTGTAGTAGCTAGTCTTGCCCAGTTGGCCAGTGCCACTCTTTATGTGAAAGGTTGTAATATAAAACTCATATTCACCAGTAGCTCGAGCCATTGAGTCCAATCCTTTGGGTCGTCATCTTGTACTACTTTTACTCCTATTGATCTTGAGTCTTTGTTAATCTTGAGGCTTTGAAAATTCCCAGCAACAACAGCCCTACCAGATTTATTACTATTTTGATATGATAGCCTATAGGACATACTACTACTGTTGTAGGGATCTTGCACATACACAGATATTTGCACCAGAAAATAGGATGTTGGCGATGGTAGGTTGGACCTTCCTCGCACACCTCAATCAGAAATTCCGCACCCACCACAATTCCACTGCTTGACTATAGTACTGTCTTGTCATAACTATTAGGTCTCGGAACCATCCCCCCAAAATACCCAACAAGTAGACAACCCAGAACATAACACACCCAACCTCTCAGTCGTGGAAGCAATGCACATGCACACCCTTACTTTAATTTGCTCACTGGTGTAAGTTAGTCCACACCAAATACCACCAAGTCTATGTAAGTTCAAAATGTTTATTTCAATTTGAGAAGCTCTGTACACTGTTTTATTATAAAATGCAGCACCAACCGGAAAATCAATAACATTAAAACAATATACACTGTTACACTTATACAGTTGGGAATTAAATCATGATAACTGAACAGTGGTGGAAGGCAGCACCACCATCCCCTAGGAATTTAGTTTATATACATTTATAAATGAAGTTGTGAGTGAAGGGACCCCTCACCTTAGAAGAACCTAGTACTGGTAGTTGTTGCACCATTCAGAAGCTCTGGTTCGTAGAAAGGAATCTTCCGTCTGTAATGCGAAAAATGAAATGGTGTGCGTTAGTTTATTGCAACTTGCAAGCATTGCTCAGCCGTACCAAAAAGTGTAGCATTTATGGATAAGCAATATGGACTAACAGTAACAGTAGTACACCAGTACTTCCTAAAAAAGTGGCTTGTTAATGTTTTTGTTGACCGCTTGTACGCAGCGCGTAGACTAGACAGTAGCAGTGTGAGGCAGGTCATGTGGGTTCAAAGGTGTCTTATACAAGAAGCTGCAAGGTAACGTCACATGTGCAAAAATAAAAGACACAAAGGTAAAATGGTAGCATGGCTAGGGCTAACTAAGCAAAGGCTACACTGATCATATATAACTATTAGTGTCTACTCTACTACTACCCGATTTGTACAAGTGATGTATGTTAGTATTAACTCATTTTTCAACCTTGCTACTGATCAATAGGGGGGAGGTGTATATGATGCCTAATAAATGTGTAATGTTTTCTAGGCGCACTACCGACCACCATTGCCGGGGCGACGCGGAGGGTCGAGGATGCGGCAGTTGCTGCAGATAGGAACGGAGCGGTAGGGGGAGTGGCAGCACCAGTGGCAGGCGGTGGTAAGTTAGATTCATAATCCTTAACTATTGTTGAACTTGACAGTACACTCACTGCAAGGGTGTACTGTATGTATATGTATACTGTACAGTTGTGACTTAGGGCCCCATTAGGATGGTGGGCGTATTGCCCCCGCCGGGCCGTCTGGAATTCACTGCCGACACCGCAGGGGCAAACCTCCCGCCATCCCTGTAGAAAAACTTCAGACCCCCCACATGTCGACCAGGCGGAAAAGGGTTCAATATGGCGGTGGTGTCTCTCTGAACACACCGCCAGCCGTATTATCTGCATTTTGGAATGCCTTTGCGTGGCGGCATTGCCGTCCGCCACGGAAAGGCATGCAGACATTGCAGAGTATGCTTGGGGGCCCCCATGGAGGGTACCTACCTATGCTATGGTACCCCCCCGCCTTTCAAAGCAAAACGTGACAGGCTCCATGCGGGGATGGTCATGTTGTGCTTGGAAAAGCAGCACAACATGTATTTTTAGCATTGCTTTCTGCAACGCCAACCAGAATGTAAAAAAACAGGATGCGTCCGCCACTGTGCCGGGCGCATCATCCTAATTAATTGTCCCCACGGGACCCCCACCCTTTTTAGCGTGAGGATGGCGGGCGGACAAAGTCCACCCGCTATCCGATGTCGTAAGTAAGTATGAGTTGTTGGGGACGTTTGAAGAGTGAACTAGAAGACTACAATTCCCTTTAATTGGCATAGGAGCGGGAGTATTGAGTAACCAATGGCCTCATCTATCTGATTTCAACTCCGCTTTGAAAGTTTGATGGAGAAGAGCACCTGGTGCACTGTTCAACTAAAAAGTGAAAGACGGGTGGAAGGAAGAAGGACGGGCGAGATTTAAAATGTTATGTACTACTGTGCTTTATAGTGCTACTCTACCATGCCACTATGTGTATAAATAATTAACTTGTCTTACTGTTTTTCTAAGAGTATATTTTAAAATTGTCTTGTTTTTTTCTTTTTTGATACACAGCTACTCGCACAAAATCGCAAGGAGTTGGCCGCCAAGGCACAGCGCCGGAAGCTGGAGGCAATCCAGCGGGAATACCGGCGGCTGGTGGTCCTAGCCGAGGAGGAGGAGGAGACTGCGGCAGCAATTGTTCAAGCCTCCTCCAGTGCCCCGGGCCCCAGCCACCACCCTCCAGCGGTACGGCGCCACCGTCTGGCGGCTGCCCGCCGCCACCGTAGTGCCATCTCCGGTGCCCCCCCACTGTGGCTGCAACTGCCGTGCCCTTAGACGCCGCGTCGCCCGTTTAGAGGGCCAGATGAGTGTCCTCCTTGAGTCCCGCCCCACCACTTAGTCTCTGTCATCCTGTTCTGCCCCTTTTTAGGTCTCGCTGAGACAGCGAAAGCTGTCTCTTTGAGACATTTTGTAAGTGGATTTTTGAAAGTGCTTCCCCTGGCATAGAGCTACAGTGCACGAGGCGTGCACGTGCGCAAAGCAGCCATATGGCTTCACATCGCTCTCCCTCGTAGCCCCTGTCCGCCCCCTTCCCTGCTGCTATTTCACACCAGTTTGCTTTCACTTTCGCGGCCGCTTGTGCTCTCTTGCTCTCTGGGGGTCGTCTGAAAGCACTGGCGCGAAAAGCAAAGCTTCACTTTGAGGCCAAGAAAGAAAATCTTGTGTTACAAGAAACGGGACCTTTTTAAACGCAACTGCTCGCTGAACCCTGGTCTCTGTTAATTAGAGCACAGCGTCTTGGTTGTTACAGGTATGTCTTCTTAAATCTGTAAGCATATCTTTTCTTTATTGAGTTTCTCTCATTGCAGGCAGTACATGGGCACCGGCTTTCATTAACAACACGGGCGCCCAGTTTTACTTTAACACGGGCACCCAGCTTTAATCAATCACCCACCCCATCACTGCTTAACCTAGCTCGGTCGCGCTCGTGTCTGCCCCCACCCCTACCTTGTTTGTTTAATCTTGTATAAAGCAGATGGTGCTGGTTACACAAGAAAGGACAGCTTTTAGCGGCATCGCTGAAAGAAGAAACCGTGAAGTCGCAGAGGAGACCACCCCCTGCCAATCAGGACACACTCGATTCCTTAGCAATGCACAGGACGTGATGCTGTGCTCTCGCACAACGGTAGGCATTTCAGGAAAGAACAACTGAAGAACTGCAGGGGTTTACAGCCTAATCATCACTCACTGTTAATACAAGCGATGAACAAACATAAAATGTACCGTCAGCACTTAGCTGTTAATTAAGCATTAATGGCTGATAGGAGGAGAGTCCTTTCCGTTAAACTCTTGGGCAGTAACCCAGTTTATTATTATTGCACGGTTATTATTAATCTTCGATGCCGCTACTGCTGCTTAACACAATACTGGGAATATTTCAGTTTTGTTTGGCGCCTTCAAATTTTAGTTGCCACTTAAGCCATTTTCACACAACCACTTTGTCACAGTTGAAGGGCAATTTTGCAATCAATGAAAAAGGCAGCGGTTCCCAGATGAATACGGAACGGAATCTGGCTGTTTAAATGCATTAACTAATACTTGTTCACTTTTGTTCTCATCTGGTTGTTGTTGACACAGTGCGCTTCATCTTTTAACATGGCGGGCGCCAATTCTTTTTAATTCACCCCCTCACAGCGCTCCGGGACAAAGAACCAGAGAAAGTTCTGTGTGTTACAGCAATCAGACACACGCCCACAAAAAAAGTATTACAGCTAGCACATGGACTGTTTAACTTACAGATGTTAGTTTGTTGTGTTTGGCAGTCCGTAGTTTGCACTGGGCTGACAAGTTGAGTTGGCGTCAAACCCTCATAATGCGTGCGAGGCACCCTAGATGTACGAGCTGTTTGCGACGATCGAGGCTGTGCAGAGAAGTATACCCCTTCTTTACTCTAGTCTTTTAAATGTGTGTGATACTGTTAGGCGCATGCACAAATGTGTGCTCTTTGCTTTAAATCCTGTAACCACAAAACAAGCCAACACACTTTTTTTATTTAAAAGCATGTGCGCACTTGGGGGTGAAATAACTTTGCACATTGTGTATGTCTGTCTGCATGCACAGATTTCCTGCATAGGCTGGTTCCGGTTTGGTGAGTGCATGACGTTTTTGACAGCCCTTTCACCTAGTCATGTCTAGCATCTCCAGAGCTCTTTCGTCCTGAAGAGCTTCGGTCGCTCTCGTTCTCTCAACCCCTCGTTCCCACCTCAAGCACCTTGGGGAAATGCTGGGCCTCTGTCAGTGGCCCTCAAAGTGACTGTCCTTTCTGCAGCATATACTCTTTGTGATTTCCATTTCTGTGTAAGCCATATGCTGTCTTCTACCGCTTTCCCACTCCGTAACAAATGCTTGCTTTTACTATGAACCCTCTCCTTTTAATTTTAAAGGAGAGACGTGTACCCCTGCACCAGATCTAACCCCGACCTAGTGTCTTTTTAGACTGCCAGTCACTCTGATTTGCTTAACAAGCATTTGCAATGCAATAGGTCTCGCAGTTGTTAGAGTTTGATCTATTGGCATTGTAAATGGCAATGCCGTTTATTTATGTGTAGGTTTTTAAAACATAAATAAAAGGCATTGTCATTAACAATGCCAATAGGTTAAACTCTTGCAAATGCGAGACCTATTGCATTGCAAATGCTTGTTTAATTCTTGTTTGGGTGGGTGGGTGGGAACTTGTTTGGGCGTTACAGAATTTTTTCTCCTATGGACATTGGTTGGGGTTAGGGAGGGGGGTGGGTCAGCTTTTGTGGGTTTAGTTATTTTTGTTAGGGTAAATTAAATATATTTTTCTATGTTACATGCAATGTTGTTATTGTTTTTTAGGTGGGGTAACTGTTTTACATCACACTGTTTCCTTGCTGGTGCATGGCCGCCCATAGCCTGTGTTTGATTTAAATAATTGGCTGACTGTATAAGACACAAACAGATAGATGCGACACACCTCACTCATTGACTTGTCCTTCTAGTACTTTCAGTCTGTCCTCTAGTCTATGCATTCTTTGGACTGGTGTGTGAAAATGAAATCATTGACAACATGTCCATTATTAATTCTGCCTCCCCCAAACTTCTCTCTTACCGGTGCTTGATGTTTATGTCCAACTGTGGCACAGCACTGGCTGCATGGTGAAGATGGTTTCCTTTTTCATACCTGCCATGATTGGGGTGGTGGTGGTGGTGGTAGCATAGTAGTAGTAGTAGACACTGGCAGGGCGGCAGCATTTGCAAAAAAAGAAAAGGAGACAGTCAATAGCCTTTGAGAGACTGTTAGAGGAGTAGTAGAATGAAGTACAGTACAGAACTTACCGAGCAACAATAATATGCTCAAATATTTGACAAAAAAACATAATGGTGGTTGGGATAGCCTACTAGACAGAGTTACAAACTATAGTTGTGTCGAGTCACTTGACTAGGCCTACAGCATAACAGTTAGTGCTGTATATGAGGAATGACAACAAACAAATCCAATCAATGCCGGCAATTCATGCTGAGGTATATGTTCCTTTGTTAAATAAAATAACCTCTGAAATATCCTACTCATGGGTGGCCAAGCAGAAGAAGATCATCGCTCTGCCTTGAAATTGAAGTAGTGTTGCTTTCACCACATCCGCCCCAGCAAGTGTGTGATTAAGTATTGGTGTACATTTAATTTAGTTACACCTTGACAATAAATCTCACAATAGCCCGGGGGAAGAGGGTTAGGGTTTGTTGAATGGATGGGAAGGGGGTTTTTGGGAAAGGTTTGACATAGAAAAACAGTATGCATATATAGACAAACAAACGACAATCATTGAAGACTACCATATACATATGTTAAGGGAGAAAAAGGCAATGCCTACATGATGATGAGAGACCCGGATTACATACACTTCTAGTTCTTGTTCTGTTGTTCCGGCCTTAATACTTTTACAGATAGCAAATAGAAATTTCAATATTGGTAGGGAAGAATCGTAAACACAGAGCAAACCTAATGATGATAATAACAACTCCAAGAACACACTGTTGTAAAGATTGTATACAAAATATTAATCAAATTATTTAAAAGAAGATTAGAGTGGATACTGTTACTGTGTTATCCTGGTAAAAAATGTGGACTGGATTTGCATCTCGGCATTCCTCTTGCTCCTCTCGTCCATCAATCTTGGGTGTGTCGCCTCGCCACTCGCCACCGCCCGGCTGGAAAAAAAATGTTGATTTATTGGTAAGGTAAGTATGCATTGTAATGCTTTCCAAAGTATAGGGCAAGGCCCGGCCTGTAATTGTAGATGGGAAAACCAAAGGGGATATTGAGAAACAAAGTTGAAACAAATGCACAAGTTATGGTGTAGTGCAACAAGAACACTTTCCGAGGTGGCATGTATGCATCATCTCTACTCTATTCTGTTTCCAGCATTGACCTTCAACAGTAACAGGAGAGAGCAGGGCCACAGTGCTTAGCAGTAGCACATCCTACGTTAAGACTTTAGAGTCTTTTTTTTTCTCTCAAAGAGTTGGACAAACGCAAAGCACATTATCCATTCCAAACATAGCATTTTACAGTTTAAGTTAGTAAAATCAATGCACTGCAGTCATCCCACCGCTACACTCTATTCAACTTCTACACAGACATTTGGGTCTGCTGTGGTTGTTGTTGACGTGTTTACCTTTAGGCTTTTCCGTTTTATGCCACTCATGAAACGTCCTCCTGACTTCATCATCATCTCTGATACTTTTACTGACTGACTGTGAAGATCGGCCTGCAGTATAAGTAACATTTTTATGACGCAACAAGAGTAGAAATATAAATATTACTGACTTGAGTCATTCTTTAGTGTGTACAGAAATATAGATTACTAGTACACTTTGACTTCACTTTGTGCACAACAAACAAACAACGAAAACACAAAGACCAATCGCTCAGAGTCAGGTGTCCAATGCATGCCATTAATTGTCATTACCTGTTCCTTCTCATCTTAAGTTATCGGGCTGTCTATTTCGCCATCATCATGATGGACGGTGCTGTTGTGTCAATCATACCCATTGCGCAGATTGAGTGAGTCCCCTTCCTGTATTGAATTAAAAGCAATGTATCACCTAGCTGTAGGAGAAGTACAAATTTAATATTTGCAATAAGGGGAAAATTTAATTTACCTTGAGTTAAGTTTAGTGTGTTCTGTAGAAAGTTGATTAGTGGCAGTGCACAATTACATAAATTCATGCACAACAAACACAACAAAATCTAAATCATTCAGTCTGCGACTCTGCGTCCAATGCATGGCATCAATCATTACCTGTTCCATCTTATTTTCAGTTAATGGCAGTCTCTCTCGGCTCTGAAAGGAGGATAGCTATAGTAGTCATCTGATTCATGCTCCACTTCTTTTGGCGGGACTAGGAAAGTTTGAATTTGTTCTTCTATTTCATCCAATCATCATTCATGAGGGCAATGGATTTGGGCGGGAGATTCAGTATGATGGAGCGGAGGAGCTGGATTCGGAGGACTGTACTGTCAAATTGCAGACACCTGAAACTTGTATATTAAAATTAGAAGAGTAGAAGACAGTGGTAATGGAACGACAGACACACAAACAAAGGGGGAAAAAGGGAGGAAGACAGTAAGTGCGAGCCTAATTGTCAGGGAAGTATAGCTTGTCCTCAAACTCTGGGGGTTCAGCCAGTAGTAGGTAATCATCTGACACAATACTTCCGTCACCTGAGCCGCTGTCCTCATCTTCCTCCATTGCTTCATGGATTGTGTAATTCGGTGGTATGAAGTGCTGATTCATTTTGATCATTGTTAACCTCTCCACGTTTTTTGGCGATAGACTGGTCCTTCTCAATGTTACAATGGAACCAGCAGCCCTGAAAACACGTTCGGAAGAGACACTTGCGACAGGGCAAGCCAGATAGCTTATCGCCAGCCTGCTGAGCTGTGGCCATTCAGACCTTTTCCTATACCAATACTGCAATGGGTTTTGATCAACGTACACCTCTGTTGGGTCGTCCAGATAGGCTTGGACCATCCGCTCAATGTTCAGGGTTGCTGCTGGTAAGCTTTCGTGCTGTTTTTTCTGTGCATCAGCACTGTGCTTATTAAGGCCTACCTTTACATACCAATCCTGTAATGATAATGATTGTACTCGGCCTAATGATCCGGTTATTGTTTCTGTAGTCGATAGTGATGGTGAGTGTTGTGATTGTGATCCAAACGCACTGCCCTCAGCCGACGAAGTTGCACTTGATCCTGCATGGCCTGCTTCAGTATTTCTTCTGGGTTGATCTTGCGGGCTTTTAATTAGCAGCCGTTCGTTTTCCAACTTACTGGCTGCTTCAGCTATACAACTTTTGTAGCGGGAAACATCAATGTCGGAAAAAGCAAAGAATGTCTTCAGTAGTCCTAATTTTGCACGTGGATCCAGAATTGTGGCACAAATGTAATGTTCTTGTGACAAAATTTTATTTTGTATCCTTACATTTTCAGCTAAGCGCCTGGATAAGCTCTCCACCAAGTCATGGGCTTGCCTTCTGTCCTCTACACCTTTGTATGATTCAGACACATTATTCAGCTCATGCTCTAGCATTTGCAATAATGGGATAGCTTGGCCCATTGTACAGTCCTCCTTGCTGACTTCACGTGTGAAGACCTCAAAAGGACACAGCATCTCAGTCAGGCATTTAATTAGGGTCCAATGATCCCTCTCAAGGTTCATGCCTTTAACACTAGCATCCCCGCTTCTGTTCCAGACATATTCATGGAGTGACCTGTACTGTTCGTACAGACGATCAAGCATGTAATATGTTGAGTTCCAACGTGTTGCCACCTCCTGGATGAGTGCCTTGACTGGCATCCTTTGTTCACGTTGGATGATCCTCAGCTGCTTCCGAGCTTTAAAAGAATGGCTGAAATGAGTGCATATTCTTCGGCAGATGGCCAGTAAATTGCTGACTATGGGTTCTTTTTTCAGAAAGTCTTGAACTATAATGTTTATGCAGTGCGCCAAACACGGAACCCTGAAATAGGAACCAAGTTCCATGGCCTTAAGTACATTACTGCCATTGTCTGTGACAACAAAACCAATACCAAGCCCTCTGGGCCGCAGCCATTCCAAAACCTTGCTGCGAAACTCGTGTAAAATGTTTTCAGCCGTATGAAATTTCTCCATGGCGAACATGGCTACAGTTGCATGTTTCCGAGTACCTTCAAAAATCGCAGCTGTGTCAACAACACCTCGTGCAGATAGCTTATCTCTAACCCCCACAAAAGAGATCCAGTGTGCAGTGATGCACATGTAATCTGTGGCTTGGCAACTGGTCCACATGTCTGTTGTCAGGTGGATATTGTGCACAGCACTCTGCTGCAAAGCTTGTCCAACCAATTCCAGCACATCATGATGTAGTGCCGGAACAGCAATTCTTGCGAAATAGGACCGGCTGGGAACCTTCCATTTAGGGCAGATGGCAGACGCAAATTCAAGGAAACCCACCCCTTCCACAAATGAAAAAGGAAGAAGGTCCAGCGCTAACATTTTAGCCAGCTTCGCATTGTACAATCGTGCCGTTGGGTGGTTGCGTTGGAACTGCCCCTCCAACCTAAACATGCTCTCAATACTAGGCTGGATTATTTTCCTTTCTGGTGCTGTTTTCATTAACCCACTAAGGCTCAACGACACAGATTGTCTCATTGAGGTACTCGGTCGCCTTGGTGTCTCACCCTGACTCTGAGTATGGCTCTTACTGAGGAGGATGTGGGCGTTACCACTGCACTACTGGGGACAGGGCTAGAAATGCCTACCTCTTCTTCACCTGCCACCCCAATAATATCGCTCTCTGATTCATCCTGACCAACTTCAATGGGTTGAGTTTTTCTACTTTCTTTTAACTTAAGTAGGTGATTCTCCCAGACGATAGTGTGGTGTATTCTGAGATGACTTGCTTGTCCTCCGGTACCATAGTTTGTACCAAGCTTACCACGCCGGACACCTTGACGACAAATTGAGGAGATAGCAACGTTCTCCTCCTTGGTGCTAACAGCAAAGAAGTCCCAAACTGGGGAGGAAAACTTTCTGGCACTGCTGGATGTTCCACTTTCAACACCAGATGAACTGGAAGGGGTGCTTGAAATGTGACCCTGTGCACCTAGACTGTGACTTTTACTACCACTACCTACTGAGATGGTTGAGCTGGATGTAGGTCCCTGCCGAGCCTTGGAAAATATGGCAGCTGGAGGTAGTGGTGGTGTAACCTGTGTTGGTGATATCCGTGCTACATCCCGCTCAGTAGCAGCCTTTCTGGATAGGGTGAGAATGTTGGTCTCCAATCCCTTTGGGGCGGGAGTAATGTGCGTGATGACTGGCTCGTCTTCATCAACATCATCACCCCCCTCTTCTACATCTACCTCCATAACTCTAAGTTTTTCTGGGACCTTCCTTTTCAGAAGCATTGTCTTGTGGCGTATATCACTCTCAGACTGAGCTGGTGGTAGCCAAGTGGCATCACGATCATCAGAAGCAGGGCTTGAAGAAGAAGATGATGGACTAAGCCTCCTTTTCCTTGCTGGTGGTCTGGAAGACAATAGATCTTCTGAAACAGTGGTTTCACTTTGCTCCACTTTGTCTGCAGGAAGCTCGATTTCCTGAAATGCCCCTACGTCAGGAGCAACAACTACTATGGTGGGCTGTTGCGGCGGCTGCTACTGTTCTTGTTGCGGCGGCTGCTGCTGTTCTTGTTGCGGCGGCTGCTGCTGCTGTTCTTGTTGCGGCGGCTGCTGCTGCTGTTCTTGTTGCGGCAGCTGCTGCTGCTGTTCTTGTTGCGGCGGCTGCTGCTGTTCTTGTTGCGGCGGCTGCTACTGTTCTTGTTGCGGCTGCACACTGATCTGCTGAGTTTGCGCCTGCGTTGAACTTGATTGTGTACTACTTTGCGGTAATGACATTTCTTCAACATCGCTGCTCGTTAGTAGACTGGCTACCTCTGCGACACTAAAGCCCTTGGGCCTAGGTTGGTGGGGTTGGACCGCTGTGCTGCTCCCAGCTTGGTTCCCGGACAACGCTGCTGCAGGTGTAACTTTTTTGGTGCCAAACAAAACATTGGCCGGTACACCACCAGTCGTGGTTAATGGCACTTCCTTTTTCTGTTCCTTCTTCTCACCGGCAACTTTCTTGGTACTGGACCTGGTACCTTTCTTTGGGGCCATCTTCTTCAGATGTCAGGCAGGATGCAGATGCACAACAAGTTCTGGTCACACGTGGATGTGATGCGCAGCAGGACTTCTGTCTGGCTGGCAGTACAACGGGTAGCCGGGTGATGCTGATGACACCTCCTACTCTGTCTTTTGTGCACCTAAAAGCAAATAAGCCAGGAGAAGAACATCAGTGAAATGTTGCATTTGTTGTTGTGGTTCAGTTACTTAGTACTGTACTAGTGCAAACAAAAGATAGTCTAGCCATTTATGACTTTTTTTTTTAACTAGGGCTATGTTATACTACTGTGTACAGCCTCACACTACACTCTCAGGAAGGATAGGAAAGTTAATAATAACCACCAAAATAAAAATGTAATGGAAGTGGGGTGGACCCTATTTTCCAATAAATTATTTGAGCATCTCAGCATCCATGGAGCTGCTGCTGGCAAAGGGGGTGGATGGATGGAAGCAGTAAGCCAAATAGCCAATAGGAAAACCATGCAGGCCTATGGCAAAAGCAGTTCACTAATAACTCCCAGTCCAAACACAAAAAAAGGCCACCACCCACATGGACACTCACAAATCACAAACAAGCCGGGGGCCTGGGAAACACCATGAGCTGACAAAAGGCCTATAAAAGCCAGGTAAAGGATGCATGCAAAAGCACACTGCTCTGCCTTTTTAATGCAACAAAATGTAAATACGAACATTCACAGGCCCCAAAAAGGTCTGCAGGGTGCATGCATTGCACACCAACACACCAGTGACCAGACACATACAACAAAAACATGTCTTTAAGACAACCAACATCAGAAAGGCCACCCCCAGAAAGCACACTTCCCCAATTCAATCAAATGCCATCCATGCCCTAAATGAAGTCTAAATTCAACAGACCACACAGAAAACACTTGATTAATAAAGCTGTGGCTACCTGCTCTGATCCTCGTGGATGAAAGCAGGCCTGTTGGCAGACAAGGCCAGGCAAGCTTGCAGGCCTAGGCTTCAAAATGGCCACCAGCCACATGGCCAGGCCCAACAACATCAGAAAGGCCACCCCCAAAAAGCACACTTCCCCAACTCAATCCAATGCCATCCATGCCCTAAATGAAGTCTAAATTCAACAAACCACACAGAAAACACTTGATTAATAAAGCTGTGGCTACCTGCTCTGCTCCTAGTGGATGAAAGCAGGCCTGTTGGCAGACAAGGCCAGGCAAGCTTGCAGGCCTAGGCTTCAAAATGGCCACCAGCCACATGGCCAGGCCCAACAACATCAGAAAGGCCACCCCCAAAGAGCACACTTCCCCAACTCAATCCAATGCCATCCATGCCCTAAATGAAGTCTAAATTCAACAGACCACACAGAAAACACTTGATTAATAAAGCTGTGGCTACCTGCTCTGATCCTAGTGGATGAAAGCAGGCCTGTTGGCAGACAAGGCCAGGCAAGCTTGCAGGCCTAGGCTTCAAAATGGCCACCATCCACATGGCCAGGCCCAACAACATCAGAAAGGCCACCCCCAAAAAGCACACTTCCCCAACTCAATCCAATGCCATCCATGCCCTAAATGAAGTCTAAATTCAACAGACCACACAGAAAACACTTGATTAATAAAGCTGTGGCTACCGGCTCTGATCCTAGTGGATGAAAGCAGGCCTGTTGGCAGACAAGGCCAGGCAAGCTTGCAGGCCTAGGCTTCAAAATGGCCACCAGCCACATGGCCAGGCCCAACAACATCAGAAAGGCCACCTCCAAAAAGCACACTTCCCCAACTCAATCCAATGCCATCCATGCCCTAAATGAAGTCTAAATTCAACAGACCACACAGAAAACACTTGATTAATAAAGCTGTGGCTACCTGCTCTGATCTTAGTGGATGAAAGCAGGCCTGTTGGCAGACAAGGCCAGGCAAGCTTGCAGGCCTAGGCTTCAAAATGGCCACCAGCCACATGGCCAGGCACAACAACATCAGAAAGGCCACCCCAACAAAACACACTTCCCCAACTCAATCCAATGCCATCCATGCCCTAAATGATGCTTGAAAATGAAATACATTCAAAAAACACCAAAAGGAACAGTTGCTTCATCATGCACACACCCATGAGGCAATGCCCATGGCTAGCTCGGGCCTACTACTACTACCCACAACATTTAAAAAAAAAGTTATCAAAAATAAATTGTAGTTACAACTGCAATGCCCACAATCAAACAGACACAACAACCACTTACTTGTAAAATATCCTATTCCGAAAATCCTCAAATCCAATCGCAATGATGCAGCAGACAAAAAGAGTGATCTTTCCAGCTCCAAATCCAAAGGCAGAATGAGCAGGAGATGGACAAAGCACTGGGAGGAGCCTGCTGGACAGGAACAGGAAGTTGGAGATTCTGTGTCACTTCCTCCCTCTCCCCACCTTTTTAAAACAGGACTCCTTGCACAAAAAAGGACAGCCAAATGTCAATGTGAGGAGTTGTTTTCATCCAAAATCAGCATTTGCAGAAGGTTTCATGCTGCTAGAGCTGATATTCCTCTCCAAATTGAAAATTTTACATGTTCGAGTTCTCGAGCTTCACATTACTTCCGCCGGCGGGTCTAAAATGACATGATCGCGTTCTCTTGCTCCATGTCACGTTGGATATGACGTGTTCGGGGTCTCTTTCTCCTGTTCGCGTTCGATTAGACATGCCTGCGTCCTCACCCTCTCGCTCGCGGTGTAGAATGACGTGTTCGAGATCTCAATCTTCTCATACTCGCACGGTGCATGATCGCGAGAAGAATGACGTGATCGCGCAACAAATGACGTGATCGCGCGACAAGGCGAGCGCAAACTGTTGCGAGACAGCGCAAAATGGCTACCAACAATCCAATATCTCGTGGAGAACGCGACCGGGTCGGGAAAACTTGTCAGCGAACGTGGGGATTCAGGTAAGGCGATCGCGCGCACGCAAGAATGTATTTTTTTACAGCGCGAGCAAGAAACAAATTATCGCTAAGCTGCGGAATGCGGAAATTTTGACATTTTCACGCTTTCCGCGGAACGCGAAAATGCCAAATTATTGCAATTACCGCGAACGGAACGGAATTTTGGCCCAGGCCTACTCATAGGTCACTTCAAGTATCTTTTGTCGCAGATTCTTCAGAATGACAATTTTCAAACCTCTTCCAATAATATTTTCCTGAGTAAATGACTGCTCATCTTTGACATTTTTAAACTTCTGATATTCACTGTTAATGGTAAGCAGTCAAAAGTCCTGTTGCCAAGATTGATGTTTAATAATGTCTTTCAGTTACAGCATGTTACTTTCTTAGCTTGTGGCAGTGATAGTTTGTCCCAAAGACATAGCAACTTGGGTTCTGGATTTCATGATGAAATTTATGTAGGCTTCGGCCGTCTTAGAATGGCTGGCAGGACACTGTAGAGGCGCTCGTGGGAGTAGCTGGTAGGGTTTTGATCTTTTCCTGGACGATGCACAATGGTGGAGTTGTATTCTTGCAATTGCAGACCCTAAAGTTCAATGCTAAGAGGCAGTTTTGCCTTTGGATTGCTAAAGATAGTCAACAATGCTTGATGATTTGTCACAAGTGTGAGAGGCTTCACAATCAAGAAAACGTGGAAATGTACACAAGCCCACACCACTGCTAAACTTTCTTTCTCAGGTTGTGAATAAGCACATTCAGTTTGGGACAAACATTGACTTGCATATGTCACAATACGTCTTTGAACATTTGGGTGTCTGCTGTGCTGTGCAAGGATAGCTCCTAATCTGACAGGGTTAGCATCATCAATAACCTCAAAACAAAGCTTTGGATCAAAGTATGCCATTCAGTAGCGTTCTCAAAAGCTTGTTTGATTTTCTGGAAGCTTTGCTTGCATTCATGTGACCAGAGAAAAGAAACATTATTTTTGTCAAGTCTCTTAATGGTGCACTGACAGTGGCAAAGTCTTGTATGTATCTAGAGCAATAGCTGGCATGGAAACATCTTGTGGGGGACTGGCAGATGGCAGTGTTTGCACTTTAGTTGGATTAGGTGTCCTTTCCCCTATCAGATAAGATATGACCAAAGAATTTTAAATTTGCCTTATGGAACTCACATTTCTCGGCATTCACAGTTAAACTGGCATCAGCAAGCTACTAACACACTTGCATGAGAGCCTTGTCATGCTCCTTCAGAGTATCTCTACAAAAAGCAATTTAATAATGGAAAGCATTCATGACAGCTATATGATATGTTGAATAACATCTTGAAATAGCTCTGCAGATGATGACACACCAAAAGTTAGTAGCGGAACAGACCAACATATGTAGAAATCTTTGTAATGTACCTGCAATTATCCTTGAGTTCCAATTGATGATATCCTTTATTCAGATCTAGGCGAGAGACTACTTTTGCACCATTCAATTGTGTTATCATGTTGGCAATGTGCGGACCTGGTTGTTGTTTTCTTTCAATTGCCTTGTTTTCTTGACGCATATCCATGCAGTTGTGTGCAGCTTCTTCACTGTCCTTTTTGGGTACTATCACGTTAGGAGAAACCCATGGATTTGAACCAGTGAAACGTTCAATGGTATTCTGTTTGAGTAAAGATTTGAGTTCTTTTTTAACAGCTTCCTGTAAGTGAAAAGCTATTTGTCTGAGCAACTTGACGGACATTTTCATTAATGTGTGATTGGACTTTCATAGTCTTCCGTTTTCCCAACCAATGAAACAATAAAGGGGATTGACTTACTCTTTCATGATGAGTATACATGTTCACAATATCAATTCTATATCAGCAGCTGTGCTGAAGCTGAGTAAACAGGCGATTGATGCTGTGGTCCTTGAAGTACATGAATAAATGCTTGTACTTTGCTTTCCTTGAGGTTCATTGTTCCCACAAATACACCTTGGCTTTGTTCTTTAAAATGTCATATACTGTCTTCTACTTTTTTGCCACTTTGGTCTTGTTCTATTTATAAAATTATACATTTTTCTAGACGGGTATGGAGTATTTTTGTGGTGTTTTCACTGTGTTGCTGTTTAAAGTGTTGAACAAATACTTCACACATTGCCTTTTAAGTTAAGTCTGACTCTTTGCCAAGCTACCAGAGGGTGAGCACAGGATAATTTAAGGTGTGTTGTGACTTACCCTGACTAGGATTGGGGTACCTGTTTGGACAGGATATATACTTCTGCCAACCAGAAACCCAATTTCTAACAGTCGGCAGATATAATATGTCAAATAGAACCAAATGAAGGTTCCAATTAGGACAAGAAGAACTGTGCTCACTTGAGAAGCTATCTCTATGAGGAGGGTTTAAAGGAGCATGGGCTCTCAAAAGCAGGGAAAGGTACATCGCTTCTGAAGGTGGACAGAATTGAGTCTATCTAACACTAGAGCACATAATTAAATCATGAAATTCAGGAGAAAGATACAAATCATATGGTTCCCACATAGAAAGAACCAATCAAAACTAAACATTCACACTGAGCACTGTGTCAGCCTATTTCACATGAGTAATGGAATAAGCAGTTTCAATCCAAAGGCCTTCAGATATATCAGACAAAGGGAGAAGTTCTTCTTCCACTCCTTTTTTTTCACAGGAACAAAGAATGACTGTCCAAATAATCAAGTTGCAAGAAACGACCGTCGCATAAAATCTCAACAGTAACGTTACAATCTAGTGAAGGAACACATTGAGCTTTGGGCAGAAATACCATATTTCATAAATATGGAGTCATTCAAAATGAGGCGTGCCATAACTGATGCTAATCTTAATATAAACATACTCTAACAATGGTTAACTCTTAATTTAACAGTCACACATTATGTGGTTCTTCTAAATATGAGATTGTACGTGAGCATATGTATTGAATGATTATGTGTGTTTAACATTAGTACGTCATTAAATGCAAGCAGAAATATAATGATACTGCGTCAACAGAGGTATAACCAGTTTTACCATTATTAGTCATACTCTAGCATTAGATTGGAAAAATCATTCCATCCTAATGTATCCAACTTATGTATGCAATAGTGAATTTTTGGTGCAAAAATTGTCAATGTCCATTGAAGATTGTTTAACATTTGAGTTGTATATGAGAGAAGTGTTATTTTTCCTATTATATTTCTTTGCACTGGACACTAACAATTAGAAATCTTAAAGGGCTTGAAGGCTGGCGATGTTTGGAAATCCCCATCAACCTTGAAAAAGATAGCAGAATTTAAAGTAGAGTTTCATAGTCACTTGCATCCCAGGACAACCCCTTCCTTGAGGCAGAAAGGTTCCAACATTGAAAACAAGATCGAAAACAAGACAGATGCTGCATTTTCCTCATTTCTGCTGTAGTTATTCTAGTAACCACTAGGTTGCACGAAAAGGCAGGCAAGCTGCAGTTGGAAGCAGGAAACAAGCATTGGTGATGCATCGATTTCATTGTGTGTATTGTACGAACGAAGCAGTCCCTACCAGATTACCGAAGTCAGCGAGCAAGAGTCAGCCGGTTGTGCTTGGATCCGCTGCGGAGGAGGAGGAGCTTCCCTGCTTCCCGCGGGTTGCCAGTGCAGCAGTTTGTGCGGAGCTGTGGAGCCGGGTGCCGCGGAGCCGTGACGATCCGGCGGAGAGAGAGAGACAGGTCGGGTCGGGTCGGGTTGAGCGGGCTGGAGTGGCAGTTCAATCTCCCCCCCCCCCCCTCCCCGCTCCCCGCGGCTCCTGTAGCTCCGGCTCGTTTGTTCTCTGCTTCACCTGCTTCACCTCGGCACCGACCTTAAGTGGTCAAGCAAAGCTGGTGATTAAAATTGGAGATTAAAATTGTGCACGCAGAGCTGGCGTTACAGCTGCAACGTCTCCGCCTGCATTTGCAGTGATTGATGTAGGACGGAGGACGGAGGTCGCAGGCACAGGAGGTGCTACCCTGGTTCACCGCCCCAAACGCTGCAACGAGCAGCGTAGAGTCCTCGCAGGACAGGACAGCAGAAATCAGCTGAAACACCAGTGAGTGATCAGAGGAGACGAGAGGGGCGAGGCGAGTGGTGTAAGCTGTTAGCGGTGAGTGGAAAGAAGCTGGAAGGGAAGGGAGAAAAAGTATCAACAAGCTGAGTCGGGTAGAGCTGGGTTGAGTGGAGGGGCAGTTGTCTAATCCCTGTCCTCCCGCTCCCCGCCACCCTGTACGCTCCCAGCGCTTTGTCCACCGCACAGTCCACCGCTCCCCGTATCTTATACTCGCACCCACACCTGCACTTGGGCTCGAGCCAGTACTTTGACAAATAAATAAACACGAGCCATGCCTGGCTAGGCAGCTGGACAAGGTAGTGCGGAAACAAGGATTAAGGAGCAAGGAGTAAGGAAATTGTAAAGCAAGACAGACAATAGCGCCCTCTGTTGCACTTGTACGGGACTGAGGGAGCTCGACGCTGTGAAAGTACCAGAGAGTACCGGAGAGCACGGTCTGTGGTCTGTAGTGTGGCGGACCAAAACACGTCCGACTCCACCAAGTTTGGCCATTAAACATCACGACCTGATCCTCGCCAGGGCCCAAAGGAGTGTGGGTCCCAGAAAGGGGAAATGAGATCGGGGAAAACACGCCAACTTGCGGAAAGTAAAAAACCCCCCAAACAATCCAGAAAGTTAACCATGGAAGTAAAATCAACATCGGAATCAGGGCATGAACTAAAAACAAGAGAAAAGTTGGTATCGGTACCAACCCCCGAGCCAAGACCCGACCCCAAAAGGAAGCCCGGCCTCTTAAAATTCTTTTACCTAAAAGACCCGCTGGCACCGATCTATGCCCCAACAGTGGAGGCTTCTAAGCTTCCTAGCCCTCTTGAGCCATTAAATCTGCCAAACAGCAAACCAGAGTCTCCAACCATCCCTATGCACTCCCTTCAAAGCAAACATGGATTGACCACCGCACAAGTGCATTGTCCCAATACACCAGCTACCACAAATGAAATTAATGGAAGCAGTGCTGTAAGGGTCACGGCGGATAAGCGCCTCGAAAAGGCCTTAAGGCCGACACAGAGAAAAAGTGAGGTGATAGCCGCGACACTCGACGACAATGTTAACGTGGGTGACCTCATTAAAGGAAACATGGGGGTCCACGAGGGAAACTCAGGCCAAAAAAATCAATCCATCTTTCTAGGGCCAGAAGCGGACTCATGGCTAAACCCCCTTTTCTTATCAAATGATTCTCAATTTGAGGAACTCTCTGAGAGAATTACAAAATACATCGACACTCAAGAGAGAGCTCCACGAGTAAAATCCGGCCTCGGCAATCAGCACTTGAGCCCAGGCATGCTGGCTTCAACCCCTCGAGGCCTGGATCCAAGTAAAGACGAACAAAAAACAGGCACAAATGACCGCATAACAACGCAGGTCATTCAGCAACTCCCGAGTCTTCCATTGCCAATCACAATTTCATCAGGGAATATGTCGGATTTAGAACTAAAGGACCTGAGTAATATAGAAAAAAATGAACCCTCATCATCTTGGACCCAATCCTTGTTAAGCACCCTAGAGCAAGCAATAAGGGTGCTGAACTACCAATCTGACAAGATGGAAGTCCAGATCGACCTTATTACATTAATGGCGGGGCACATTTCAGGCATAAACGCAAAATTGGACTCCCTTTCTGCGCTCCTTACAACTCAGGGGAAACCAGATCTGACCACAGGAAGTAGTGATCAAATACAAAACTGTGGTTGTGGAAGCATAATAGAAAAACTAACAAGCCTACCGGCCATCCTGATGGACATCCTAGGGGAGGTTAAACTTTCACGTGCTAACAGACAGGTGCAAGCATTAACCCCTTCCCTGGAAAAACCACAAACACTCAAGAGTAAGGCCTCAAAAAGCATACAAACAACGGATCCAGACCAAACAGTAAAGGAAGGTCGCCTGGGTGAAATTGTGTCAGCCAATGAAGACCCTCATTCCATCATCCAAGCTAACTCCAAGAAAAGACTAACAAAGAGAGAAAGGAAAAGGGCGAGAAAGACAAGGCTTAAGAATAAGAAACAACTCAATGGGGCTCCTGAGAAAATCTTCCCTATATTTAAAACTAAACTCCACCCAGGAAATAACTTTAGCCTTATGAACGGGTCAACAGGTGGTGAGGGCCTTTTTGCAGACCCAACTGACAAACTAAACCCAGTATTCATACACAGGGGAGAACGCCCTAGATCAGGAGCCGACCAAAGCCTATACCTGCCCAGGGGTGATGAATGCAGAGAGATCACAAGAACAAACCACCATTCCTTAGTACAAGTGAGGGGATGTAATGATGAAAAACAATCCCAAGGGGGCGAACATAGAGTGTATGAGGAACATAGTATGAACCAACCCCCGGCAACAAACAGTTTGGCTACAAAAAACATCCATCAAGAGGTCCCAAACCCAGTATTAGAAAACTCTATTGAGCAACAACTATTTACGATCCCCGAAAGGGATTTACATAATCAACGTGGCGCAGTAGTAACAGTCACAAACAACCCAGTACTGACCCCCCTGCGGATTACTATCCTGGAAAAAGAACGTAAATGCTCTCTTTTACAAAGAGATCAAAGTACGCCCCGACTGAAGGCAAAAAACACAACCCTTATACAGAAGCAAACACTAATTTCTGAACAGAACGAGCAAGAACAACAACCGATCAAGCCCGTCAACACCAGGTTACAAGGTTGTAACCTTATTCCTGGCAAAAAAGATATAAAATTCAAAGAGGGAAGAAATTACTCAGATTTATTCGAGCAAAAATTAACATTTATTCCTGATTACTCGACAAGGGGCTGCCAGGACATCCTGAACCGAGGTAACCTGTTAACTTTGTTTAAAGAAGTATCGAATTTAAAAGGCATTACCTCCCAGGATCTTTATTCTGTGGAATTCCAGCAAAACTCAAACAAAATGGACACAGAAGAAACAGTTACAACCTGGGCCTCAAAGGACCTGGCAGACAGGATATACCTTGGAAGACCTCAGTTCGAAACATGGGGAATTTCAATAATGCACCACAAGCGCCCGAGATACCCATACCCATTACAATCTAGAACAAGGGTTCAAGCAAAGGGGCAAGAGAGCAAAGGCCAAACGTCCACTTGTCTACGAGGCGCAAGGGCCTTTACGCCAGAGTCATCTAGTGCAGCCCATCAGGCACAAGCAATTGATCGCCGTCACAAAGACAGATTGGATTGGTCCTGGATTCCTGCTGTCTTGAGTAATAAAGCTACCTAACCCAGTTTTGAATTCTACGGAGACTTCATGGCTTCCGTCGCCCCGCCAGAAAACAATAAAGGAGCCCATAGTCTTAATCTGTTCATGGAATGTCCATGGCTTTCGAGAAATGGCCTATGACCATGATACACAAGCCTTTTTTCAACGTCAGGACATAATTTTGATTCAGGAGTCCTGGAAACTAGCATCAACACCAATACCAGGCTTCCAAGAATTTCAAATATACGCAGAAAGAGTCTCCATGTATGGCCACCCTCGTGGCGGTCTCTCGACATATATAACCCTTAAGTTCAACTGGACATCTGAGGAGATAGACGTGGGGCTGAAGTGGGTCCAAGTGATTAGAATTACGGGAAACCAGTCATCGGGTAGGGAACCTTGGAAATTGTTAATTCTTAATGTCTACATCCATCCCGATAGACTCTCACAAAGAGAAAAACACGTGACCTTGTTATCACTTATTCAGTTCCTGCAAAAGACTCACTTACAATATCCACTGGTCATCTCTGGCGACTTCAATACCGTCCTTATTGACCAAAACAAAGCGAGGGTGAAGATAAAAGCAAACCGTGGAGGGAAACAGTTAGCTTCAAGCCTTAAAGACCACGGCTTGTCAATTCTAAACGGGAATTTTAAGGAGGACACGCCAGCTGCCGCCACATATTTATGTGGCAGGGCTCAATCAATAATTGATTACACCATAACCAGTGACGAGCTAATTCCTTGTATTAAAGCATTTGGCATAGAACACCGAGCGGAAAGTGACCATCTCCCCCAAATCATAAGTTTGAAATCCGCACCAAGTATGGCCCCAACAATGAACTCTTTATTACAACACGCAGTAAAGTTTAACTTGAAAAAAATAAAATGGCGTGGGGAGGGTCTGGGCAAAATCATGGCCTCAGTTGAAGCACAGATGGCTGACAGTGGCTCCCAAAAGGAGGAGGATATAGTATTGAACTGGGAACAAATGATTCAGGCTCTGCAACATAAGTTCCCAGCAAGTTCAGGGAATCACAGAAATGATTACAACAATAAGGAGACGTGGTTTAATATGGATCTCAGAACAAAAAAAAAAATAGTGGCTAAGGAGGTCCGGGCCCTGGCACATCAAAAAAAATTAGGACTAACGATGAATACATCTAAATTGAGGAAAGTAAGGAGTACATACAGGAAGGCATTGAGTGCTGCAAAGTATTCATACAAAGAATCCATCTGGCATAAGCTGCTAATATCGGGAAAAAATCTGAACAACCGGGACTTTTAGGGCATCATAAACGATCTTAATCAAGGGTCTAAACTCCAGCAGGAAGCCGGGGTCGGAGCAGACATCTGGATCAGGCACGTGCAATCTCCATATAGCAAAACGGAGGTGGGTCAAAACAATAGCTCCGGTGTAGAGAAATTAAAAGGAGATAATAAAAACAAAAATAGGGAATTCAAGCAGGAATACATGGAGAATGGGCTAATAAAACCAGACGATTTAACCAGCATTAACGAACTAAGGATGATAATCTCAAGACTAAAGACAGAGGGGGCAGCAGGACCCAACGGGCTGCCAAATGCAATTTTTAAGCACGACCCGGACTTGTGGTCGGAGACTCTAACACCACTGTTTAACCGAATATACAAACATGCAGAATTACCCGCCTCCTGGAAAGGGAGTATCATCCATCCCATCTTTAAGAGCGGTGACCATCGAAACCCCTCGAACTATAGACTGATATCCCTAATAGATGTAGAGGCTAAACTATATGCCTCCTGCATATTAGCAGAACTACAAGCTTGGATCTTAGAAAAAAAGATCATGCCAAAATTCCAAACTGGTTTTAGGCAAGGAATGGGAACAATAACCAACTTAACCTGTTTGTCAATACTAATAGACCAAGCTGTAGTAAAAGGTACTCGACTGTACGCTTGTTTTATTGATATCAAGTCTGCCTTTGACCGAGTAAATAGAGAGCGCTTATGGAGTAAGTTGCAAAGTTGGGGGCTGCCACAACAGCTATTAATAGCCATCCAAGCCTTATACCAAAACACTTGGACAAAGGTGAAACTGGGAAACGGAGGTAGTACAACAGGGAATATTCCAACACACGAAGGTCTAAAACAAAGCTGTGTTTTAGCCCCCACTCTCTTCAATCTCTTTCTTGCTGACCTCACTATGGCGATTGATTCAGCAGATAGTCATCCCCCCCATTTGGTTAACAACCCAATCTACTACTTACAATATGCGGATGACATAGTGTTGTTGAGTAAAACCCCAATCGGTTTACAAAGAGCCATCAACAAACTAACATCATACTTGGAAAAGGAAAGTTTGGAATTAAACAAAGAAAAAACAAAAGTGGTCCGGTTGGATGATCCGAAGAAATTAAAAAATAAATGGATGGCACAAGGGATAACAGTAAAAGAACAAGAGATCTATAAATATTTGGGCCTAATTATAACAAAAGGTGGTATTCATAATGATCATAAAACAGCTTTAAAAACAAAGGCTCAATCCCTTATTTTTGCCCATCGCTCCATAAAAGGTAAAATGGACTGTCCCAACTATAGCCACCAATTAAAAGCGATGGCAGCTCAGATAATGCCGACCCTATCCTACGGCTTGGTAACATGGTGTGGGAAGGAAGCTGAACTTTTAAACACCTTACAGACCAAAATTTATAAAGCGGTCTTTAATCTGCCAAAATCTGCATCAGCCGCACAAGTCAGGCTCGAATTTGGTCTGCAAAACCAGAAATATCGGAGTATGAGCAGTTTTGTGAAACTTTGCCATAAACTTCGATCTGCTCACTCAGAAACACTGGATTGGCTAAGCTGGGAGGAAATAAAACAACGTGGGGAATCTGAAAAGCCGAATATTTGGGGCCAATATCTGAAACAATGTGTGGAAATGCTGGAGTTGGATTCAGTATGGAAATCAGGATCTGATAAGGCAACGTTAAGTAAACTAGCAAATGCGGCGGCAAAAAGGAAATCTTTTGCGGAGGACAAAGAGACGTTGGTAAAACGTCGGCATGGTTGGACTATCATGAACTCTTTTACACCTTTAAAACCATTGCCCTACCTAGCATCCCACTTTAATGCACACCTCAAAAAGATATTTACAGATTATCGGATGGGGATACATGTCTCAAAAGATCTATTACCATCTTGGAAACCGCCGCATCAGACGAAACAATGCCGCCTTTGCGGATACCACACAGAAACCTTGGTTCATCTTTTCTGTATATGCCCGGCCCTGATAAACCAGAGACGACTTTTATTGAAACCTATTTTTAACGTGCTAAACATTCGTTCTTGCAGACAGGCAGTCATATGTTGGCTCAGCGGCGCCTCCATAATTTTAGCTTGTCGTGGAGTCAAATTCCTTGAAGAAGCAATAAAACTCCTTTCTTAACCTCTGGACAATATAAGTATATCTTCTGAAATAAAAGAGTATTTTAGTCCCAGTATTAACTCTTTTAAAATGATAAATGTTTTACTTATTGTAATTGTAATTACCATGCAAATTTTGTAATAGTTTTAATTAATTATGCAAATAAATGTTACTTACTTACTTACACATATGTAATGAATAAATAGATGTTTTTATCCATCATCTTTCGGAAGAAGGAAAGAGCTCCCTGAAAGATAACATAGGAGTGGCGAGGATGTGGCGTAGTGGCCAGATCTGCTGACTCAAGAGCTGGGGATCCCGGTTCGGGTTTCCGGGGCGCAGCGCTACATCCTGTGATTCTATGCAAATCACTTAATCTCTCTGGGTGATAAATTGTTATATAAATATGCTCCAATAGTTAAAAGCAGCACTTTATGAAAATATAGTTCCACCAAAGTGGATGTTAGCAGTATTTCGGCATCAGGAAACTGATAGGAGAAGCAGATGAGGAACAAGCATTGGTAAATGCAGGAAAATATGCTATAGCCAATAGAAATGGAAGAAAGGTAAGTGTCATGCACAGGAACCAACGAGAAGTCAGGAAAGGGAGGAGGTGGGACGTAAATCCCTTTTAAGTTTATATTAAAAACAATAGATTTCTCAAGCCTAGTGCAAGCGCTGTACAGGTGAAACCTAAAAATGAGGAAATTGCTCATGAGAACGATAACAATCGTCTGGGCGAATCAAACACAGAAATGGAGGAAAGTAACATATAGGAGCAAGCAAAGTTGAAATTAAGGAAAGCCAGCCAATCTTGAGAAAGGATTGGCTCTTGCATATGATATACAATACTGTCTTTTAACTGACAGCTTGAGCTGTCTTTGTCACAACCTCAATAGAAATGTACTCTTACAAGTGTATGTATTCTAAGTGGCCAGAAAAGCAGTTCCATGATTGGTGACCACTCAGGAATAAGAGCAATGGCATCACCAAGCAATCTTCTAATGCTGATCTCCATGCCCACCTTATTAAACACAGGGGCAGATTTATGTTGCCTGGCGCATCCCTGCAAATCAGCAAGGATGCGCCAGGAATGATGCGTCACGCAAGTTTACCCTTGCGCCAAACATGATGCGCCGCATTTATAATGCGGCGCATCATGGCGCAGGAATAAACAGATGCGTGACGCATCCAATGGCGTAAGGTTGGCGCAGTGCTTCAGTTGCGTCGCAAGCGCGACGCAACTCCAGCACTGTTCCAACCAACCCTATCCCTAACATGGTGCGTCAAGCCTTACGCCTGCTTCAAGCAGGCGCAGGGTTTTGGCGCATCAGCGTTGGGAAAGTGACTCAGTCAAATCTTATAGATTTGACTGAGTCACTTTTCAGGGGCGTTCCTGCGACGGAACGCCCCCCCCTATGTCAACACGCCCACGTGAAACCTGACGCAGGTTTTACGTGGCGCAGGGCTTTACATCGTGACGCATCTCCATAGATGCGTCACGATGTAAATATGGCGCAACGTGGCGCAGGGTTTACACCGCCGCTGCGTCACAAAAGTGACGCAACGGCGGCGTAAAAGTGGCGCATCTCCGACATAGATCTGCCCCATAGTGGCTTGTTTCTGAGACTTTATCAACGACCCTATGTCATGGAAGCGCATTTCAGCCAGTGAAAGTAAGTAAGCTTGGACTTCTCCTGCCACTTTAACATAATAAGTGTATACCTACAGCCATATATGCCAACATTTTGAACCTGGAAAGAGAAAGATTTTGAAACAAAAATTTCTGGAGAATTTATTTTCCCAGTTGACTTACATTAAAGCAGAGACAAGTTTAGGCTGAAGAAAGCTAAAATAATGCCATTTTGGGCTCAACGAAATCAGGAGTCTTCCAGCATATTTAGAGCTGTTAGCTGAAAAACGCTGCTGCCTGCCAGAAGGTAATACTTCAAAACCCCACCTATTATCTTTGTCACTATGGGGCATATTTACAAGCCCCTTGCCCCACTTTTGCGTCACTTTTCCCATGTTAAAAGTGACGCAAAAGTGGCGCAAGTGGCTTGAAAAATCTGGCCCTATGTATTTTAATTTCTTCGGCTTCTCCATGCATTTTTTATGTTATTATTCATGAATGCTTGCTGCCTTCGATGTGCCACACCATGAGCAGCAGATATATAAAGTTGGTAACTTCATTGCTGACGTTACCAGAGTGTTGATGACAATGCGCGGAATGAAGTGTAGAACAGCAATGTGCTTAGTAATGAAAGACAGATTGCTGAGCCACTGCCAACATTTCTTGTAAGGTTTTGAGTATTTTAAGTAGTCTCTATTTAAACAATACCTTAAAAGAGGCAGAGAATGACACCTCTTAACTACAATAATGCCTTAAAACCCATGCAGTGGATTTCGACCTTTTTTTAAATTTCTGCGGCATAAGACTGCATGCTCTGTAGAATTATTTGTGGTGTTTCATTGTGTAAAACGAATTTCTTAAGGAGCATTTACAGATTTGATTTTAAACTAAGGCATGTTCACAGTTGTTAGTTAAGTCAGCTGTTTTTTTTCTTCAACGGTATCCTATTGTTTACAGAGTACATGAAGTAAGGGAGACATTGTGTTTGGTTTAAAGTTGAAAATCTCAGGGCGTAGCCTGCAGGAAGAGGCATATGGCATTTTTCGAGTGAGCTCTGCACCGGTTTCCCCTGTTTGGGATCAAAATTGCATAACTATTGACTCCAGCTGAGACACAAGCTCAAGAAGAAGTGATAGTGAGCCCCCCAAGTCAAAAAGGAAGATCATCCTAGAGTAATTCTGAAGTCATCCGATTACTTCAGCAGGGCTATTCCTGTAATTATCTAGTGAAGTCATCCCAAACTATTCTGGAGTATGCCTTTTGGGCGAAATATTTAAATGAGATGACTCCAGAGTCATCACAGTAACTACTTCAGGATCGTCTTCTGATTACTTCTTTGGAAAATGTGTGATTATCTTTAACTACTACATGATGAATCCATGACAACCAAAGGATGTGGGCAGATTACTTCATGATGACTCCTGGACAACAAAGGGGTGAGAGCAAATTACTTCATGATTGCTTCCCTATGACTCCATGGCAACAAAGGGAAAGGGAGCAGATTATTTCACAATGGCTTCATGACAACTAGGGGATGGGAGAAGATTACTTCCCAGTGACTACTTCCGGATGTGTATGTATTATTTTACAACTCCATAAGTACTTTATGGTATTTTTGCATTACTTCACAATGACTCTGGGACTACTGGATACATTTTTCCTTCTACAGTACAATTTCATATTGACTGTGTTGATATACTTTTTTGCGATTGATAGATCTCCTTTCCCGGGTGGTTCCACTAGACTACAACAACATTAGAGGGTATTGTTAAGAAAATATTATTACAACATGTCAGATCTTTGCTTGACATACTGTTGCGGTAATTCTAAAATTTCAATAACTCCATCACCGCAACCCTTAATTGCAATTACAACAAAATAGTATTTTAATGGGGAAATGCTACATTTCTATCTCAACTATGGGAAGGAAGAAAAGTTGATAGTTGATAGTTCATAGTTCAGGATCAGCAAAATATTTTATCTGTGGCAGAAAATGAAAATGGTTTTAGCTGTACAACCGGGTGAAGAGGTCGGGGAGGCATAATTAGAAGTAGCAGCTGCAAGGGCAGCAATAACTAAAATCTTATCAAAAAGCAGACAAATTACCAGTCTGGAAGGAAAGCCCACGAGGGTAGCGAACAAGTAGGGCATTATGTGCCCAAGACAGCGAGACAGTCAAATATGTATAACTAAGTTCGAGGAATAAATGGCCCATTATACAGGAAAGTTTCGGATCCTGCTGAGATCAGAGCCTCCTTTCTAACTTATTATCAATCTTTGTATTCAGAAAGTACCAAAGGGGACATCAAGCATATATATAAATACTTAAATGCAATGCTTCTGAACAACTTGTCCAGAGAAGAGAGAGAACAGTTAGAAGGGCCTCTACAATGGGAGGAGATTTTTTTTGCTTTAACTAGCCTCTCATCAGGTAAGGCGGCAGGTACTGATTCCATTCCTACTGAGTTTTATAGAACATTTTCCAGGCAACTTAAAGAATATATGTTAATTACTTTTCCTATGGTGGAGCGGTCCCTCGAGGGTCTTTGTCTTCAGCCAAAATTGTCATTTTTTCTAGGAAAACCAAACTTATATTGGAAGTTGGGTCATATCGGCCGGTTACTCTAATTAATGGGGATTATAAAATGTATTCAAAAATCCTAGTCACACGCTTGGCTCAGATAATTTAAAAAATAATCTGCAATCGGCAAGGTGGGTTTATCACCAGGAGAGGCACAACAGATCACACCAGATGAGTTATTTCTATTCTTGATGCAGCACAAGTGTCAGGGGACCATATGACACTGATTTTGCTAGACGTGGAGAAAACTTTTGATAGGGTCTCCTGGCATTACCTTTGGGCCATGATGCAAAGAGTGGGCATCGGACCGGGTTTTATTCGGGTAGCAAAGGCTCTGTATCACAATCCGGTTGCCAGTGTGTTTGTATCCGGAGAGCTAACAGAACAATTTAAGATCTCAAGGGGAATGCAGCAAGGTTATCCATGTTCCCCACTTTTTTTTTTTGCGATCTACATAAATCAGTTTAAATGGAAATTAGAGAGTAATATCGCAATTGTTCTGATTTAAGTGCCAGGATACAACACTAAGACTTTGGCTTATGCCACTGATATTGCTATTTTAACCCCCAATCCGGAGGAAGCCCTTAAGATAGTTGAAGAATAAGCTTTAAGCTTCGGGGACATCTGCAGATATTCATTAAATAAGGACAAGACTCAAATCGTTATCAATGATAAGATATTATTGATAGATAAAAGGGTAGTAACACATGTGGTATATCTGGTGGTTAGCATTACTGCTTGTATAGACGAAATTATCAAAGATAACCTTGAACCTCTCACTGGGAAGATCAAAAAAGAGCTTGCTAGATTAAATAACCTACATCTCTCATTGGTTGCAGAAGTAATGTAATATAATCTATTCAGAGATATTCCCTTAGAATTTTCAAATCAATTGTTGAAGAAAGTTAATGATATATTTACACGGTTTTTATGGACATATTCAAGACCCAGAAGATCACCTAAATTTCTCTCGCTCCCGGAAGAGAGGGGCGGTGGGCATTGCCGAATCTCAAGTTATATTACTGTGCCACCACGTTGCAGTAATATACCATTTTACTACAGGAGTGACCTGGTAGCTTGGGCGAGAATCGTACGCCTTTCATTTTTAGGTCTCGCCTAGCGATGCAGAGCATGCGCTACTCGCCTTGGCGAGATCTATTGTTGTCGGTTTCTTGGCCAAAGGGGACAGGACATGTGCACGCGTCGGACAGGACAGGTCATGTGCACGTGTACGGCTCGTGCATTCAGCACAACTCGTCAGACAGGACAAGCGATGTGCACGCGTACGGCTTGCACGCTCAGCACAACACGCGCTCAGCACAGCCGATTCATGTTGCTAGAAGGTGCCGCCAGAGAGAGACCATTAATGCATATTAGCGCTGTGTGACATCTATATACATTCCGCAAATGCATGCATCTAGATACACATAACAGAAAAAAGTCTAATATGCAGCACAGGTAATATTTGCTCCAGACCCCATGATATCTGGGGGTGCACAGAACTCACCAGCTCTTGCCGGAGCCACTCCAGCACCTGGCCCAGGGTGGCGAAGCCTGGGTGTTCCTCAGTGGCACGTCCTCAGCCTCTGTGGGTGCTCGGCGGGTGTGCGGTGGGGCAGTCTATCCACCAGCTTGTGCACCGGCACCCTCTTGGGGCCTCTGGGCGGCTGACGGGCGCCACCTTCCTCGTGCACCGGTGCCTTCCTTGGACTACTCTGGGGCGGGCTCGTGGCCTCCTCACCAGGCCCTCAGGCCACTCCCTTGAATGCTGGCGTCCTCTCGGGGGCCCTCCAAGGCTGGAACTGCACCTGGGCCTAACACTCCAGGTAGGGGGGCCGGCGTGTCTGCAGCTTCGCCGTCAGGGCCTTCACCGAGTCCAAGTCATCATCACAGGTAGAGGCCTCTTCGCCCAGCTCCTTAAACTTCCACCCATCAAAGGACATCTTCAGTGAGCGTTCACAAAGGCCGCACGTGCGAGTGTTCACAAGAGCTCTATGCACGAGTGGATCTGCCGCGTGTCTGTGAAAGAGTGCTAGTGCAACTCTGCAAGAATGAGTGTGAGCGAGGGTCTACCTAAGGACAGCAAGGAGTGCTCGGGAGTGACCGCTGCGCCTCTCACCAGGCCGGGTCACCCCCTTGCTCCTCCTGCCGCCTCCTGCTCCTGCCTGCCAGCCTTGCCGCAGAGCCGCCCGCTCGCCAGTTTCCCGCCGCAGCTCGCCACAGGCCCCGCCCACCACCGGCCCATTGGCCGAGCCGCTCCCGCCGCCCAGCTGACCCGCCCTCTCGTCCCCCTTCTTATGACGCCCCCAGAGCGACCGCGCAGCAGACGCGCACAGCGGGAGCGCCAACTGAGCGCCGAAGGTGCGCCAAAGGTAAGCCCGTCTGCGCCCGGCCCGCGCCCAGCGCCAGGACCCCTGGCCCCCGCAGACCCCAGCCCACCCGCCGTACGTACGACGCCGCCACCCTCAACGCACTCAACGCCGGCCGAATCCCAGGATGCTACCGAGCCACCCCGTGACGCACCCACTGACCCTTCTGCTGCAACGCCTGCAAGTTCACCTGCATCCGGACCAGCACTACTCCAGCACCAACCAAGACCAAGACGAGCAACAGCAGCAGCCACCTGAAATGCATCCTGCTCAACACCCGCTCCATCCACAGAAACGCCATCGAGCTCTGGAACCTGCTCGACACAACCTCACCAGACGTCGCCTTCCTCACGGAAACCTGGATGAACGCCTCTTCAGCGCCCGACATCGTCATCGCCATCCCAGACGGCTACAAGATCATCCGAAGGGACCGCATCAACCAGACCGGAGGAAGCATCGCCATCATCCACAGGAACACCATCCGCATCACGACCAACACCGACGACACCCTCGCACCCGCCGAGCACCTGCACTTCCAGGTCCACATCAACCCCAAGACCACCCTCAGAGGCACCCTCATCTACAGACCCCCGGGACCACGCACACAATTCAGCGAAGACATCGCCGACTTCATCAGCCCGCACGCCCTCCTCTCCGCTGACTACATCCTCCTCGGGGACCTCAACTTCCACCTGGAGAACAACAACGACCGCAACACCACCACCCTGCTGGACAACCTCGCCAATCTGGGACTCAAGCAGCTGGTCACCACCCTCACCCACTACGCCGGACACACACTCGACCCCGTCTTCTCATCCAGCAAGGACATTGCCTTCAGCCACGCCACTGGACTCCACTGGACGGACCACAGCTGCGTCCACTTCAGCTTCAGAAGGACCACGATCCACCACCACCAGCAACAGGTTGCACGCAGAAGCTGGAACAAGATCACAGCCGACCAGCTCGCGACCTCCCTGAGCATGAACCCTCCCACCAGCGCAACGAACCCAAGCCAGGCGGCCACCAACCTCGCGAAGTGGATCAGCAACTGCGCAGACGACCTCGCCCCTCTGAAGACCCCGCCTAGCAGACCCGGCAGCAAGAAAGCCCCATGGTTCACCGACGAACTCAAGAGCTCCAAGAAGAACTGCCGAGCCCTCAAGAGAACATGGCGCAGAGACCCAACACCGGACAACATGACTGCCCTCAAGCTCGCCACCCGAAAGCACCACCAACTCATCCACGCCACCAAGAAAACCGCATTCAAGGAACGACTGGACAACAACGCACACAACAGCAAGGAACTCTTCAACATCGTTAAAGAGCTCTCCAACCCCAACGCCGGAAACAACGACATCACCACTTCGCAAGACCTCTGCAACTCCCTCGCCTCCTACTTCCACAACAAGATCGCGGACATACACAACAGCTTCAGCACTCAACCGACGCACGCCACGACCGAACCACCGCCCCCCACCACCACCCTCCGCGCCTGGACCCCGATCAGCACCGAAGACACCGTCCGCACGATGAACTCCATCCACTCCAGATCTCCTACCGACCCCTGCCCTCAAAACGTCTTCAACAAGGCCAACGCTGTCATCGCACCCCACCTGCGGGACATCATCAACACCTCCTTCGACACCGCTACCTTCCCGGAGAGCTGGAAGCACGCCAAACTCAGCGCTCTACTAAAGAAGCCATCAGCCGACGCCACCGACCTCAAGAACTACCGCCCCATCTCGCTGCTCCCGTTTCCTGCAAAAGTCATCGAGAAGACCGTCAACAAGCAGCTGGCCGCCTTCCTCGAGACGAACGGTTCACTCGACCTCTCGCAGTCTGGCTTCCGGGCCAACCACAGCACCGAGACCGCCCTGATCGCAGCCACCGATGACATCCGAGCACTGCTTGACAACGGAGAAACAGCAGCCCTCATCCTCCTAGACCTCTCCGCGGCCTTCGACACTGTCTGCCACCGTACACTAGTACAGCGACTCAGCAACGTCTGAATCCAGGAGAAGGCACTGGAGTGGATCATCTCCTTCCTCGCCGGAAGGACACAGAGAGTCCGCCTCCCCCCGTTCAGGTCAGAGGCCACCAAAGTCATCTGCGGTGTTCCTCAGGGCTCCTAGCTCAGCCCCACCCTCTTCACCTTTTCGCTCACTCTATTGTACTCGTCCACAATAAGATCTGACGGAGACACAAAACAGTTTAAAATATTTATTTTTAACTAAAGTGCCCTAACATGCAGTATACGATTCACAAAAAGCAGGAAAATGCATAACACAAATATAGTCAGCATAGCAGTCAGTCCATAAATTATGAAGGGAGATGTTAACATAAAAAGACAATGGAGAAAGAACTATAGTGCCTAACCTTCCTCCCCTTGCTAAGAAGAATTATTATTATAGAATAGAAGATCGCTGGGCTTTGTCAGCAGACCCCATACCTTTGCCTTTAGACGATAGATCTACATCATGGGCGCTCCTCTTCCTGAAAAGGTCCCTCCCCAAGTGTGTGTTACCTATTCGTGCATCCCACTAAAAACCCAAGTGTGCTTTCCAAACAACAGCTGCATCGGTATGTTTTGTTTATGGACTGGCCAGAACAAAATATCAAGGGACATTGTTGTTCGACCTTGCACATAATGTTCAGTCAAAATCCTAGAAACATGCAGAGAGCGAACACAGCGATGAGTTCTCATGTGAAAGCAGTCTTTGAAAATATTGCAAAAAATAAAGACGTAGAGTAACATGTGTAAAGCAGCAGGCAAGCTGCAACGAGCTCATGCTAAGTTAGTGAAAAACGACAATGTCCCAATGGGCCAAGTGTCTCTCTCTGCCAACACCATAAATTATTACATTTCAAATTCTTGCACCACTACTATTTATCACCAATGGATACTGCAGCATTTGACCACACTAGACCTGATACCTGTGTAGACATCTCAGCCATGACTGACACTGAGCTTACACCTGACCCCCTAATGGCATTATTGAGTTATACCCTCAGTGTGCTGTCCATTGTTCGGCGGTTGGTATCCCTGGTGCTACTGCTGGGCTAGAGGGAGGTAGCACTACACTGGGGGAACGCCTTGGACTGGCTTGAGAGTATGTGCCGTTGCAAGCGGGTGGGCGATGATTCTGTACAACTTCAGCCCCTTGCTTTGAGATTTCTGAACCCCCTTCCGTGCCCATCGACAATCTATAGAACAAGATGATATAGAATGAAGATGTGTTCACTGTACATGTCAGTCTATCTATCTCTTTGTAATGCAAGCTACCCGTATTGCTGGCAATGTGATCATGCTTTTCTTCCTTATTCTCCTCTTTTGGTGATGTGCACATGTCTTGGTTGTTAATTTGAAATACTCAATAGAGAAAGTTTGTTTTAAAGGAGCTGTGGTCTGAACCTTAAACACATAATAATGGCCACTCTAATAGGACATGCTAGGCTCAGGTCAACAGGGTTCTCTTCAGATGTGCAGAATACTTTAATGGATATGCCATTTGGTGAGGAGCATATTTTTTGGACAACAAACATATTCTGCATTGGAATTATTTAAAGTGGAGAGAGCAACAGCAAGGTCTTTAGTACTGAAGTTGCCTGGAGCATTTTGTCTTTTCAGAAAGCCCAATCTTTTGCAAGAGGCAAACAAAGACAACAATCCCAAGGCCAACAACAGAAGAACAACTCATCCATTTGATAATACAGAGGAAGGTGAAAAGGACAAGCCAGACAACTACAAAAGCATCTTTCTCCTCATCTTATCGCACTTCCATCAGGCAAGAAGCTGTAGTCGGACTGTGAAAAAGCCTGTTGTTTTGGAGGGAGGAAGGATATCCTTTTTTCTACAAGCTTGAAGGCCATTACTTCAGACCAGTGTGTCCTTTAGATGGGGAACAACCTTTACAACGCAACTTTTACAACGCACTACCATTACAACGCATTTTTTACAACGCATAATCCATTACAACGCATGATATTACAACGCATGACACTACAACGCATTTTTAAAAACTACCTTTACAACACATTCCATTACAACGCATACTACCATTACAACGCATACCATTACAACGCATAATATTACACTATACTATCCAACACTTACCCTACTGATGCACCCCCTGGAGTTAGAATAGTAATTTTTACCCCTATACTATCCAACACTTACCCTACTGATGCACCCCCTGGAGTTAGAATAGTAATTTTTACCCCTATACTATCCAACACTTACCCTACTGATGCACCCCCTGGAGTTAGAATAGTAATTTTTACCCCTATACTATCCAACACTTACCCTACTGATGCACCCCCTGGAGTTAGAATAGTAATTTTTACCCCTATACTATCCAACACTTACCCTACTGATGCACCCCCTGGAGTTAGAATAGTAATTTTTACCCCTATACTATCCAACACTTACCCTACTGATGCACCCCCTGGAGTTAGAATAGTAATTTTTACCCCTATACTATCCAACACTTACCCTACTGATGCACCCCCTGGAGTTAGAATAGTAATTTTTACCCCTATACTATCCAACACTTACCCTACTGATGCACCCCCTGGAGTTAGAATAGTAATTTTTACCCCTATACTATCCAACACTTACCCTACTGATGCACCCCCTGGAGTTAGAATAGTAATTTTTACCCCTATACTATCCAACACTTACCCTACTGATGCACCCCCTGGAGTTAGAATAGTAATTTTTACCCCTATACTATCCAACACTTACCCTACTGATGCACCCCCTGGAGTTAGAATAGTAATTTTTACCCCTATACTATCCAACACTTACCCTACTGTTGCACCCCCTGGAGTTACCCCTATACTATCCAACACTTTCCCTACTGTTGCACCCCCTGGAGTTAGAATAGTAATTTTTACCCCTACACTATCCAACACTTACCCTACTGTTGCACCCCCTGGAGTTAGAATAGTAATTTTTACCCCTACACTATCCAACACTTACCCTACTTTTGCACCCCCTGGAGTTAGAATAGTAATTTTTACCCCTACACTATCCAACACTTACCCTACTGTTGCACCCCCTGGAGTTAGAATAGTAATTTTTACCCCTATACTATCTAATACTTACCTTAAATGTAATTTAATATTATGCGTTGTAATGGTATGCGTTGTAAAGGTAGTATGCGTTGTAATGGTAGTGCGTTGTAAAGGTATTTTTTAAAAATGCGTTGTAGTGTCATGCGTTGTAATGTCATGCGTTGTAATGGATTATGCGTTGTAAAAAATGCGTTGTAAGTGCATGCGTTGTAATAGTGTGCGTTGTAACGTCATACATCCCCTTTAGATAGTAGAAAAAGGGTATACCCTACTATTCTGTCAACACACATCCTATTGTCCACCTGCAGCAGGCAGTAGCAATCCTGCTGCAGTAAGGAGCAGAGGAGAAAGTGCCAGAGCAGGAAATTGGGCAGGTGTGCTATTCTCTTTGCTTCATGATCTCCAAGAAGGACGGTGGTTTTCATTCGATCCTTAACCTAAAGCTTCGGGACTGTTCCTAAAAAAAGACATGTAGGAGGCTGGCTTGGTACATGGTGCACACTTATTTAAGTGAAGCACCTTGCACTAATCCAGACAACCCTTATGGTGATTTTAGTGGTCTTAGAAAACCATAGAAAGCTCTCTAAGTGGTAGTTGTGGAGAGCAGCGTTCAGGCTTAGTCCGCAATGAGTGTAAAACTGCTGGTTTTACCAGTACTAATCATATAGTGTAGTTTGTGAAAAAGAACCACACAGTGTAGTTATACAAATATGTATTTATTATAAACACTCATTAACACATTGCAATATCTCCTGCCCAGAGATATAACTACAATACACACAATACTTCAACAATAAAACACGTAAGTAGCACAAATACACAGTGGTCTCCAGGGGGAGACCAAACCATATACTAAGAAAGTGGAATGTGAACCACGACCTAAGTTGAGACTGGACCCAGAAGACGTAGAAGTGTTGGGGGCCCAAGAAACCACCCAAGGTAAGTACCCAGGAACCCCACAGAAGCTGTGTGCAGAGTGAGAATACAACCGTGTGACCAAAACAAGTCAATGGGTAAGTTGCGGTTGCAGTTTTTAAGAAGAAGCCTTCCCAGAGGACCCTGAAGAAACCCCGTGGAAGATGGAAGGTAGGAGAGTCACCCCACCTTTGGATAGCCCAGGAACCAGGGTAACTACACCAGGGAAGCCTGGTGCATAGGTGCAAATTGACGTCAGAAACTGCTGTAGACAACAATAGAGGTCTTCAGTGAAATGCCGAAATAGGTGAAAGAGTCCGGTAGAACCCAAAGGTGGATTCAGGAAGAGGGGTACCTGCAAACAGAGGGGACAGAGTCTGTGCCACTCAGGAGTGACCAGGAGGCAGGGGAGATGAATGCCCACAGATGTCGGAAGATGCAGAAGAGTTGACAGTGACCTTGGCTCTGCAGCTGTGCGGACCAGGCAATACTGTGGAAGACCAGGGGTGACCTGCTCCCAGGACACCCCCGCACCGCACGGCCACCAGCTGCAGCGTGTGCCCCCCTGCCCCCTGCTTCTCTCAGCCTCGCTGAGCCTGCCGCCTCTACCCCGCCCCCGCTGCCCTAGCGGGATCGCTCTCCCTGCCTGACTGTTGCCGCGCTACTTGGATTCCCTCCAGTGTGCTCGGTGATTGTGACTTTTTCCACTGTATCTGTTGTTGTTGTTATTGTATTTTCTTCCCCCTGAGCCTGTGACTCTTCTTTTCCCCGTGCTTGCTCCCCCTGTGCCCCTGTGCCCCCCGCCCCGCTCCCCGCTTCCCGCCACTGTGCTCGTGGCCACGCCCCCTTTTCTTTGTGTACCCTCCCCGCTCCCGCCTCCCAGCTCCTCCCTCCCTCCCACTTGGCCATATATGGCGACCGTGCAGCGCAGGTGAGTGTGACCTGCTCCCAGGACACCCCCGCACCGCACGGCCACCAGCTGCAGCGTGTGCCCCCCTGCCCGCTGCTTCTCTCAGCCTCGCTGAGCCTGCCGCCTCTACCCCGCCCCCGCTGCCCTAGCGGGATCGCTCTCCCTGCCTGACTGTTGCCGCGCTACTTGGATTCCCTCCAGTGTGCTCGGTGATTGTGACTTTTTCCACTGTATCTGTTGTTGTTATTGTATTTTCTTCCCCCTGAGCCTGTGACTCTTCTTTTCCCCGTGCTTGCTCCCCCTGTGCCCCTGTGCCTCCCGCCCCGCTCCCCGCTTCCCGCCGCTGTGCTCGCGGCCACGCCCCCTTTTCTTTGTGTACCCTCCCCGCTCCCGCCTCCCAGCTCCTCCCTCCCTCCCACTTAGCCATATATGGCGACCGTGCAGCGCAGGTGAGTGTGACCTGCTCCCAGGACACCCCCGCACCGCACGGCCACCAGCTGCAGCGTGTGCCCCCCTGCCCGCTGCTTCTCTCAGCCTCGCTGAGCCTGCCGCCTCTACCCCGCCCCCGCTGCCCTAGCGGGATCGCTCTCCCTGCCTGACTGTTGCCGCGCTACTTGGATTCCCTCCAGTGTGCTCGGTGATTGTGACTTTTTCCACTGTATCTGTTGTTGTTGTTATTGTATTTTCTTCCCCCTGAGCCTGTGACTCTTCTTTTCCCCGTGCTTGCTCCCCCTGTGCCCCTGTGCCCCCCGCCCCGCTCCCCGCTTCCCGCCACCGTGCTCGCGGCCACGCCCCCTTTTCTTTGTGTACCCTCCCCGCTCCCGCCTCCCAGCTCCTCCCTCCCTCCCACTTCGCCATATATGGCGACCGGGCGAACGCGCAGCGTTGACGCGCAGCGGGCGCGCCCACAGCGCGCCGAAGGCACGCCAAAGGTAAGCCCGTCTGCGCCCGTCTGCGCCTGGATTGCGCCCAGCGCCAGACCCCCTGGCCCCCGCAGCCGCCAGTCCACCCGCCGGACCTACGACGCCACCACCCTCAACGCACTCAACATCGGCCGTACCCCGGGATGCTACCATGCCACCCCGAGACGCACCCATGGACCCTTCAGCTGCCACTCCTGCAAGTTCACCTGCATCCGGACCTGCACTGCACCCGCACCCACCAAGCCGAACACCAACAGCAGCCACCTGAAATGCATTCTACTCAACACCCGCTCCGTCCACAGACACGCCGTCCAACTCTGGAGCCTCCTCGACACCACATCTCCAGACGTCGCCTTCCTCACGGAAACATGGATGAACGCCTCCTCAGCGCCCGACATCGCCATCCCGGAGGGATACAAGATCACCCGGAGAGACCGCACCAACCAGCTGGGAGGAGGCATCGCCATCATCCACAGGAACACCATTCGCATCACGACCAACACCGACGACACCCTGACAACCGCCGAACACCTGCACTTCCAGATCCACACCAACCCCAAGACCACCCTCAGAGGCACCCTCATCTACAGACCCCCGGGACCACGCACACAATTCAGCGAGGACATCGCCGACTTCATCAGCCCGCACGCCCTCCCCTCCGCGGACTACATCCTCCTCGGGGACCTCAACTTCCACCTGGAGAACAACAACGACCGCAACACCACCACCCTGCTTGACAACCTCGCCAACCTCGGACTCAAGCAGTTGGTGACCACCCCCACCCACCTCGCCGGTCACACACTCGACGCAGTCTTCTCAGCCAGCAAAGACATCGCCTTCAGCCACGCCACCGGGCTCCACTGGACAGACCTCAGCTGCGTTCACTTCAGCTTCAGAAGGACCACGATCCACCACCACCAGCAACAGGGCGCACGAAGAAACTGGAACAAGATCTCGGCCGACCAACTCGCCGCATCCCTGAGCCAGCATCCTCCCGCCAGCTCAGCAAACCCCAGCCAGGCCCCGACAACCTCACGAAGTGGATCAGCATCTGCGCAGACGACCTCGCCCCACTGAGGACCCCGCCCAGCAGACCCGGCAGCAAGAAGGCCCCATGGTTCACTAACGAACTCAAGAGCTCCAAGAAGAACTGCTGAGCCCTCGAGAAAGCCTGGAGAAGAGACCCAACACCAAACAACATGACCACCCTCAAGCTCGCCACCCGAAAGCACCATCAACTGATCCACACCACCAAGAAAACAGCATTCAAGGAGCGGCTGGACAACAATGCACACAACAGCAAGGAACTCTTCAACATCGTGAAAGAGCTCTCCAACGCCGGAAACAACGACATCACACCATCGCAAGACCTCTGCAACGCCCTCGCCTCCTACTTCCACAACAAGATCGCTGACATACACAACAGCTTCAACACACAACCAACGCTCCCCACGACCGCACCAACGCCCCCCACCACCACCCTCAGCGCCTGGACCCCGATCAGCACCAAAGACACCATCCGCACGATGAACTCCATCCACTCCGGGTCCCCCACCGACCCCTGCCCTCACCACGTCTTCAACAAAGCCGACGATGTCATAGCACCCCACCTGCGAGACATCATCAAAACCTCCTTCAACACCGCCACCTTCCCTGAGAGCTGGAAGCACGCCAAACTCAGCGCTCTACTTAAAAAAACCAACAGCGGACCCCACCGAACTCAAAAACTACCGCCCCATCTCGCTCCTCCCGTTCCCAGCCAAAGTCATCGAGAAGACAGTCAACAAGCAACTAGCCGCCTTCCTCGAGACGAATGGATCCCTCGACCCATCTCAGTCGGCCTTCAGGGCCAACCACAGCACCGAGACCGCCCTCATCGCTGCCACCGATGACATCCGAACCCTGCTCGACAACTGAGAAACAGCGGCCCTCATCCTCCTAGACCTCTCCGCAGCATTCGACACTGTCTGCCACCGCACCCTAGTGCAGCGCCTCAGCAACGTCGGAATCCAGGAGAAGGCACTGGAGTGGATCACCTCCTTCCTCGCCGGAAGGACACAGAGAGTCCGCCTACCCCCGTTCAGGTCAGAGGCCACCAAAGTCATCTGCGGTGTTCCTCAGGGCTCCTAGCTCAGCCCCACCCTCTTCAACGTCTACATGAGCCCCCTTGCGGCCATCGCACGCCAACACAACCTCAACATCATCTCCTACGCCGTCGATACACAGCTAATCCTCTCCCTCACCAACGACCCCACCACCGCCAGAACCAACCTTCTCGAAGGGATGAAAGACGTGGCCGGGTGGATGACGACCAGCCGCCTGAAACTGAACTCAGACAAGACGGAAGTTCTCATCCTGGGCTCCTCACCCTCCAACTGGGACGACTCCTGGTGGCCGCCCGCCCTAGGCTCCGCACCCAAACCAACAGACCACGCACGCAACCTGGGCGTCATCCTGGACTCCTCCCTCTCCATGACCAGACAAGTCAACGCCGTCTCCTCGTCCTGCTTCAATATCCTGCGCATGCTACGTAAGATCTTCCTGTGGATCCCCACCGAGACCAGGAAGACGGTCACCCAGGCCCTCGTCACCAGCCAACTGGACTACGGCAACACCCTCTAAGCCGGAACCACCGCCAAGCTCCAGAGGAGACTCCAGCGAATCCAGAACGCCTCAGCCAGACTCATCCTCGACATCCCCCGACACAGCCACATCTCCGGACATCTGAGAGATCTGCACTGGCTCCCGGTCAGCAAGAGAATCACCTTCCGTCTCCTCACCCACGCACACAAATCCCTACACAACCAAGGCCCGAGATACCTCAACAGCCGCATCAACTTCTACACTCCCTCACACCAGCTGCGATCGACCAGCCACGCCCTCGCCGCCGTCCCCCGAATCCGCAGAGCCACAACAGGAGGAAGGTCCTTCGCCTACCTGGCCGCCAAGACCTGGAACTCCCTCCCGACCCACCTCCGCCTGACCCAGGACCACCTCGCCTTCAGAAAGCAGCTCAAGACCTGGCTGTTCGAGCAGTAGCGGACCCCCCCTCCCCTAGCGCCTTGAGACCCCCCGGGTGAGTAGTGCGCTTTACAAATGTCTCTGATTGATTGATTGATTGATTGACCAGGAGCTGTTCACGAGCTAACACACTATGATTGTCAAGAGCCAGGGGGTTGGTGTCCGGCGGGAGCACTAACAAGCCTTGGCAGCAGCAACAAATGTGGCAGACAAAAAAGGTCATGTGTCGGGACCAGCAAAGTCCAAGACTCACCACAAGAAGGTAAGTCAAAGTAGGCCTCAAGCAAATAGGAGTACCAACCGGAGCCAAAGAAGACCCTCCAGAGGACCCACAGGCCGAAGGCACAGGAGTTGCACGAGGATCTCAAGCAGCTCACCAATAATGCAGGCCCATGGTGCAGGTGATCCGTTGATGACGAAGATCTTGGTAGCAAGAGATGCTGGACTCTGGAGCTAATGTTACTGGCACTGGAAGCAAAAGACTGGATGGTTTTCATAGACCTGCAGGACTCATATTTTCAGATTTCAATACTGTAGATCCGTAGGAAATAATTGTGTTTCGCAGCGGGTTCTATCCATTACCAATTTATGGTACTTCCTTATGGGCTGATTTTGGCACATTGAGTCTTCACAATGGTGATGGTGGTAGTAGATGCACATCTCTGAAGACAGAGCATAAGTTGTACTATTCATTGGGACAGTACTGGATACCACCATGCTTCTAACCTCCCTCATCACAGAGAGGATCAAAGTGATTTATGAAATGTTGCCAATGTTTTGGTTGGTAGTTGAAGTACTAGTCCCAAAGGTGCTACATTTTCTCATCCTGTTGGCTTCTTGTATCATCCTGGTCACTGATCCTATTTTGGCATATGAGGGTCCTGCAGTTGTGCATCCGCAGACAGTGGTTTCAACATCAGGGGGCTTGATGGAAGTTATTAAAGTATTCAGGGGCGCTACAGTGAAGTTAGGATGGTGAGGAAATCAGGAAAACCTAATTGGAGGGATACTGTTTTGTCCCACTTCAGCGATGACCATGGTATTGACAGACCCCTCCACCTGTAGGTGGGGTGCGTATTTGGAGAACCTGGAGATCAAAGTAATTTGGTCTCCAGAAAAGCAGAGGTTGCATATCAGTCTGCTGGAACTGAGGGCTATCCAATTGATGCTCAAGACTTTTGCACGTCATTTTGAGGTGAATCAATTCAGATCTTGGCCACCAACACCACTTCCATGCGGTACAAAAATCAAGCAAGTGGGAGTGGCATCTCAGACTCTTTGTCAAGAAGCCCTGAAGCTATGGAATTGGGTGCATCCAGACGGTCTGTGGTTAGTAGCTAATCATTTGTAAGTTCTTTGAACACCAGAGCTGACAGCCTCAATCGGCGTCATCTGGATGACAATGAGTGACGTCTTTATCCAGAGGTAGTCAAAGACCTCTTTATGCTTTGTGGCACACCTCAGGTAATGTCATATTGCATTGATTTGTGTAGCACTCTAATCATCCTAGAGAGTATCCAGGTCCTTGGACAGGTATATGGATAGGAGGGCCCCAAGGTGCCTATACTAAAAGCCTTGTCTTCAGCTTCTTACACAACTCAAGAAGTGAGGACAAAGCTCTTATGTATAGAGGGAGTTCCTTCCTAGTCGTGGGTGCGGTGTAGAGGAATGAGCAACCTCGATTTTTGCTTTTGCTGATGTAGGAAAGGTGTACGAGTATGTGGATGGAGCCGATTAGATAGAATGGGAGTCCCCTGACAAGTGAGAATTTTATAATTAATGCATAGAGCCTTGAAAAGTATTCTTTTATCCACCGGTAGCCATTGTAGCCTGTGGATGTTGCTGGAAGCTCGACAGAACTTAGGGAGAGCAAATAGAAGCTGTGCTGCAGTATTTAGGGTTGTCTGAAGTCTTTTGATCACTGTCTTATTGGAACCCAGAAACAGCGCATTGCAATAGTGAAACCTAGAGAGTATAATGGACTGGCCCATCATCTTGCAAGTGTGAGAGTAAAAAAATCCCAGAATGGGTTTTAGGCCTCGTAGGAGTCCAAAGCAGATGCTTGCCACCTACTTCACCTGGACTGCAAAGGACAAGGTGCTGTCGACCCAGACACCTATATTTTTTACTGCAGTTTTTAACCCCTTCAGTGCCCGCCCCTTTCCCCGCCCTGTGCCGGCCGTTGTATTAGCGGGCGGGGTTTATGACGAGCTGGTCTCGTCATGGGCACAGCGCAACCGCGGCCCATGACGAGACCAGCTCGTCACGGGCATTGAAGAGGTTAAGCTGAGGGGTGTATTCTAAAGAGGGGGGCACTAGTGATTGTGGTCATTCAGTTGGTGAAGTTGGTCTTGGTAGTAGTTGTCTTGTCCATCAGGGAGAGGATGTGTTGTGTGTCATTGGCATAGGAGATTACAGTGATGTCTTATGATCGGATGATGTTGGCTAGGGGTGTTATGCATATGTTGAAAAGGGTGGGGCTGAGGGACGATCCCTGGGGGAATCCGAATATCAGTCCCTTATGTGAAGGGTGACAGGCTGACCCCTTTGGGTTCTTTCTGTGAGAAAGAAGCAGACCCATTTGAGAGCTGATGTATACCAATCTTGTGGAGTCTTCCAATGAGGGTGTTATGGGAGACAGTGCCGAAGGCTGCAGAGAGTTCTAGCGGGATGAGGGCCGCTGTTTCTCCTTAGTCATGGATGATTTGAATGTCATCAGTGGGTGTGATAAGTGCTTTTTTTCGTGCTATGATTCTTTCTGAATTCTGATTGTTGTCTAGACGATGGTGACGTTCGAGGTGGGTTGTGCGTAGCTTGTTGAAGGCTTTCTCAATCCCTTTGGCTGGATAAGGCAGCAGGGAGATAGTTCAAAAGTTGCTCAGTTCATTTGTGTCGACTATGGGCTTCTTGAGGATGTTGTTGATTTCTGCAAGTTTCCGTTCATCCGAAAAAGTGGTGGACATGATGGAGTTGGTGATGAGGTGGGTCATGGTGGTGCTGATTGGTGATGTTCCCAGGCTTTAGATGCAGTGGGGGCATTTGGGGCGCATGAATTGTTAGTCCACATGATTGCCAAATGTGCCATTTCTGTTGAGGGCTGTCCATTCGGTCAGGTGGCCATCTCGGTTGGTAGTGGGTAGGTTAGCAACGAGTTCACAGGTGTTGGGTTGGTGTGCGAAGTTGCTGCAGATATTTGCAATTTTGCTGTGGAAGAAGTTGGATAGATTGTCACAGAGTTGTTGGGAGGCAAAGATGTGGTTGACAGTGGCTAACGGTGAGATAAACTCCTTCAGGTGGACCTATTTGCAACTCAGAGCAACTCTCATTGTCTGATGTTCTGTGCCCTTGAGAGTCTGTTGCAGAGAGCATTGGTGAAAGCATTTCAGTTGGTTTGTAAATGTCCAAGTCACTATGCATTTCTCTCACACCCTTGATTCTGTGGGTTCTGAGGAAGATTCATGAAGACCGGGGCCAAGTCCTTCCAATTGCCCAGATTGGCTGAGAAGGAGGTGGTACACAGATCGATGGCACTACACTGTAAGAGCCTCTTTTTGTTGACCATTTGGAGATAATATGTTGTCTCAATCAGTAGGACAGATTCTGCACCCCAATCTTCAGAGTCTGCACCGTTATGCATTGAGATTAAGTGGAGCAATCTGATTACCTATCAGTCCCCCCACAGGAATTGATAGTTGAGATACTGTTTGCATGTCACACTATATGTATATTCATGAAGATGAAACAAGTTTATTTCCTGGCACACTGGTTAAGGATAAATCTTAGAAAAGCAACCAGCTCCAATATACTACAATTTATGTAATCCTAAATTCAACAAGGCTGTCCACTAGCTACGAAGAAGTTATCTTTCTGTCACCATTTTCTAGCAGGCCGTCCTTCCCTGTTAAAATGTCTGGTGGTTTCAAGATTTCTGATTTCAAGATTTCTGAAAGGTCGCGCTAAGTAGGGGGCGGGGAAGCCAAAGGAAAGCAGATTGATCTCCACGCACTGCTGAAGAGCACGCCTGCCTTCCAAGCCACATGGTGCCATAAAAAGAAAGTTCCCTGTGCGCCCTGCAGAGCGTTGCTGCAGACGAAAACTAGGCCTGGGCGGTAAATTCCGTTCCGTTCGCGGAATTTGCGGAATTTGGGTAATTTCGCGTTCCGCGGAGAATGCGAAATTGCCCAAAAATCTGCGTTCCGCGACTTTGCGAAATTTTTTGCTTGTTCGCGTTCTCAATATGCGTGTTCGCGAGATATTTCACCCCGAGCACGCAAACAGCGATCGTGAACAGGAAAAAAGTATCGCGAACAAGCAATTCCGCACGTTCGCGGAATTTCTGCGTGTTCGCGGAGATTTTTTACCGTTTCGCGGAGATTTGCGTAACGCGATTACGCAAATTCCGCCCACCCCTAACGAAAACTGTAGTTAGGCACTGCTGCTTCCGGACTACACGGAAGTTAGGTATGCTATCAACATCCAACAGAAAGTAAGCTTACAACAACAATGCCACAGTTAAACCAATGGCAAGCGGCATTACAAATTACACTAAGTTTCAGCCAACATAAAGATTACTTTATGTCTCACTGAGACAGTGCATGCAGCGCATGCACTGCCAAGGCGAGACCTAAAAAGGAGGAAGATAGAAATAGAAAAAGAATATTAAAGTACTGGCTCACCAACCCAGGTACCGCAGCACAGTCTTTTTTAGGTGCACATGATCAGCAAAATGTAGCGAGACCTCTGGAAGCTTGTTTTGTCACAGTAGCTCAAACAGGATGTCAGCCAAGTGACCATTGGAGTCTCTTCTGGGAATCCTGGGTTCAAGGCAAACAGGTCCAGTCTTCCTTCTTCAAATACCAGAACAGTCCTTCTTCTCAATCTTCCACAGGTCGAAGAGGGTTCTGATGAGAGGTTCTTAGAGTGCCATGCATATACCCAATGTCTGCCTGTGAGTGAGGATGCCCCCTTTGTCTAACCTGTTCCTGTTTCCTGGTTTTGGCTCTAATCTGTATATTGGGAGAAAGGTAGCTGTGAGTTGCATTTGTTGGTGGCAGGGCAAGCAGCTTCATAACACAGAAAGGGGGTGGGCACAGCCCTCAGGCTTGGAAGCTCAAGAAGGGCTGAGTACAACCCCACCAAAGCCCTTTTGTTTGCATGTCTGGAATGAATGTACATCACACCACAGGAGCTGTATTACAGCCATGTGACCCTGGAAACTGGCAGAAAGGCACATTTGGTTTAGGCAAAAAAATAACAACTTTTTAAAAGTGGCATTTTAAGAATAGTAATTTAATTTCAGATTTTAGCATTAAAGAGGATTTAAAATTACAATTCAAATGCATGTAATAAGTATTTCTCTACCTGCTCCCAAACTGAAGTGACCCAATGTTAGTCTATGGGCAAGGTAGCATGACATTACTGTCAGGACATGTAGAATTTAAACACATTTGTTCTACTTTTTTAATACCGTGCATTCTGCACCATGAGCCATTAGGACCTACTTTCAGGATGATATATAAGTATTAAAAAGGAAGGTTTAGGCCTGGCAAATAATTTACTTTACCACGTTGAAATGGCCGTTTGAAACTGCTCTACAGGCAACAGTTGCAAGCTAGGTACATGTTTTACAGTGCCAATTTTATAGGTGGATCAATGAGTGCTGCAGCCCACTAGTAGTAATTTACAAGCCTCGGGTAAATATAGTACCATATACTACGGATGTATGAGTAAATTAAAAGTACCAATCAGGTGTATACCAATTTTACCACTTTAATAGGGGGAGTACAATAACGTTACTACTAATTATCAGGCGGAAAGTGCACAGAGTTCTAATGCCAACAAAAACGAGTTCTGGAAAAATAAGGAAGTTAAAGGCAAAACGTCTGTGGGAATACCACACCAAGGATGTCAGATTTAACACCTGTCTTCTAATCCTTTACATGTCCAACTAGTTGTGTTCTTCTAACTCCAGCCCCTCTGTGTTTCATTTGGCCACTGGTGATCCAACAAACAGATTGCATTGCACACCATGAAGTATACAGCTGCTCCTGCCTATGAATACAGCATGTAAACATGTCATTGAAGTATTCGTATGCATGCGTGAGAGTGTGTCTAGGAATGTTTAACCCACTCTGTGAGGATCGGACCGGTCCTGTTATTGTTGGTAAACCCTGGCAAAGTAAGGCAAATTCCATCTCTGTGAGGAACATTACATATTAGGGATCGTGGGTGTATATCTGAATGGAAGGTACCTGTGTGTGCATATCTGAAACCAGGTGTTTTTATGTGTGTCTTGCTCGATATCTGTTGTATTTAAATGTGTAGACTTTTCTCTGAGGATACTTGCATGCTCTGTACAAAGACTAGGTCTATTTGCTTTGTTAACTTCTCTTTAATTACTAGTGCATTTATCTGAAATTAAAATACCGTTATTGAACCACTGAGCCATGTTATAACAAAGCCTTTTTAGATTAAATACAATCGTAAATGTGCACACAATTGGATTAGCCTTTTTATGCAATTTCATCTTGACATAACGGATGTTTATATTTTAGGTTCATGAATATCCATGAAGTAAAAAAATGCTGGGAAACTAAAGGTATCTTTGTGTTTCTTCGAAAGAAAATACAAACCCTAGTGTACCGTGTAAAGGAGGACGTAATAAGACCATCACCGTAAGTCAGTTCAAAATATGACATACAGTACATGTACGCCATGCCCACTAAGGATTATTTTCTTCATGACGTCGGTCATACTAATGTTGTACACTACGTCAAACGGCTGCCCAGCAGCTGCATTATACTGCTTCGAATGATTGGCTTTAATGTGGCACCCTTGGATTAATGGATGGTTGGATACCGGTTATATAGTGGGCATTGGCCAAAAGTAGGCGTTTTTCAAACAATGTTTTCGATGTTGTTTTGAAGTAGGAAAGCTTACTTAATTTATTAATTAAATACGCAATGCTCTCCACTACAGGAAAGTCTAAAAAGTCTAAGTAGATCTTTGTTAAATGACCTCATGATTCTCTCTTTCCGGTGTATTAGCATTTGTATGTAACAGATACTCAAGGGCTTAACAACAAATACACCAAAGCAAAAACGAACAAATATCTGATGCTGTATTTCACTTTTAACTAATAGAGACGCCATACCTTCACAAAGATAGTATTGTCATCCGACTCCTGCCACCGCGCTGACTGTAGTGCTCGGAGGTACCTGAATATGCTCTGGAGTTTGCTACCTTTCATCTCGCATACACAGTTCCTTCCTAGCATCTACCCTCTTATTCACTATGGTACCCACTACCGCAGATGTAATGTCTGACGAAGGACAGAATTCTCTTTCACCTGCATAGCTAGTAAAATATGTACCTTCTCTGACATAATTTACCTGGCCTTCGTATTATGATTTTATTATAATTTGAAGGTACATTTTCTTACTTCGCTGTATTAGGTGTTGGCCAATAAAAGTGGGAAAGTCAAGCTAGATGCCTTTGTGCAGCCCGACCGTGGCTATTTCAACAAAATCACCATCTATCTTGTTCCCATTCAGCTGCATCCAATTTTCCAGCTCCTTCATGAAATCTTAAAGTTATCAAACTAGGTGGGGTGGGGGGGTTGGAACAAACCATTCAGCCCTGCTGCCAGTTGTGTATTTACTATGCAGTACTGACACAACAACCCCCACCTCAGTACACATATGAGTTGAGGGAGGTCCTGTTATGACAAGGGATGAAGAGATGTTTTGGTGCTTCCTCCACAAAAACAAATATCTGGTGTATGTTGCAAAGGTCTTTGTGGAACAGTAGTTGAATACTCAGCTGAAAATTATTCAAACCATGATAAAAAGGTCCTATTTACGTTTTAAAACACATTTATGCAGAAAAAAGACGTGATCTACCTTATTGATCGATAGAAAAGTCCAGAAGTGTTACAATAACTAACTGGCCACTATTCAATCTGGGACGAGGTTGTTCATTTGGTCCTCGCCCAATGTTCTTCCTGATAAAGATCCAGAAGAATTAGAAGAACTACCCAGACCCTCTTCACCACTTGACGAGGCCTTCATATGGTCCTGCCTAGTGCTCATCCCATTTTCTACTGCCCCCAATAATCTCATCCTCCTTGTGCTGCAACCTCTTCAGCCCTTGGTAACATATCTTCTTCTTCAGCCACCCTAAGTTACCAATCCTGCTTTCTTGCAACCCTGATAAAATTAAGCACGATTTAAAGGTTGGCAGTGATAGGACATTTAGAAAAAAATAGGGGCTGTTCCATTTGCCTAACTTTGCCTACCCTCACACCTTTTAAAGGTAAATTTGCTGATGACAGAGTCATCATGAGCTCTCACATAGAGAACGTGGTTGGACAAATGTGCGCCTTTTGAGAATGGTGTCAAATTGGCTGTTAAAGTTAGAGTGGCCGGTCTGAAATCAATTCTGTCACCACCATGTTCTGGCAAAACTCAGTTAACCATGGTGATCTTGCAAACATGTCTAATTAAATGTCTTTGAACTGTTGGAGCATTACATATTAGGGAGAACAGGACTCATATCCTCCTTAGTCATGACAGCTCGAACATGCCGGAGAGACTTGGGCCCAGATTCTTGTAGCTGTCATGGAACGCAGCGCAGCAAACAAAAATGGTGCGTTGCATGACAGGGAGAGAGAGCAGGATTTTGCCATATTCACAAAGATATGGCTCTCTCCTCCCCTCTCCCTATGTCGATGCTGATTTCAGCTGCCGAGCGCCACGCACACACTTTAGTGCCATAGCTCGAGGGGGCAGGGGAAGTGAGTCTAGCATAGGTTTTGTACAGTAAGGGTATCCTTCCTATACTAAATACTAAGCTTAGACAAGTGCAGCACAGTACAGCACACATGCAAAGTAGGAAAAGCATTGAGAAATGAAAACATTTTTACATTTAACTTCTGCTTTTCAGCAGCGTTAATCTTTGGCGTATACCCTTTCTACTGAGAATAGGGTCTAGCCTCAAAAACCATGGTTGGTAGCATGGATACGCCCATGTACCATCCATGCAATGCCCCCTTGACTCAAAGTAATGCAAAGCAACGTTTCACACTGCTTTGCGTCGCTTTAGCATGCAAACCAACGCAAATACTGATTTGTGTTCGTTCGAGAATCCCAAAAAAGGTTTAGCATCACAAAAGTAACGCTAAACCTATGCTAAATATTTGAGAATCTGGGCCTTAGTGCAATCGCTGTCATCCACTCGTTTTTACCAAAACCACTCCCTCCATGCCAGCGGCAGTTACCCAGGGAAGGAAAGCATATCTGCATTAGGAAAGAAGTTAAAATTGGATGGACCATCATCCACTAGCGTGATAGAGATGTTTGCTCAGTTGTACAGGAAGACTGATGGCATGCATGTAGTGGTCCAAATGAAGCCTGAAGTTATGTGACTCGGTGTTGTGTAATATCTGGTATCCCCTCGAGATCTGGTATCCCCTGCTCTTCGGCATCCTCCGGACGCCCTGCCTATTGGGCAGCTCGGACGAGCCCCCACCAGCCCCGCCCACCCCAGGAGAGAGGAACCTCGGCTCCAGCAGGCAGAAGGAGCTGCGCGCCAAGCAGAGCTACTGATTGAAATGCACGCATTGCAGTTAGGTGATTCTTAAACAGCCATTGAATCCCTTGCGTCTTGGAGACAGGAGAGAAAATTATTCATGGTTCTGAAATTAGCTCATATTACAATTCTTTTTTGGGCCATTTCCACCTGCTGGCTAAACAATGATGTTCCCAGATGCAGAGTTCTTTTAGGAAGCACGATTAAAAAGTGATTTACAGTAAAATCTTTATTGAAATGTTATTCAAGTTTACGTACGCTAATATGTCTGTGTTATGTGAGCATATATTTCTGTGTCTGAGAAAAATCATGTATGCCTTTGTGCCACTTTCATCGTGAGCTGTGGAGGGCACACATGTTTGTATATCTACTTACTTTAGTTCAAGCACATAGCTGGCAAGGTTTCAGATTGCTATGTGTGACATTTTCATAATTTTAACTTAATTATGAGTGACAATTCAATGACTATGAGGGACACTTTCTCGCGCGCAAAATTAATCAATGAAAACATGAAAAACATGTAAATATCAGAGATTACTCCCATTTGAGCAGCGAGAACCTCTACGGGCCCCTGTCAGACATTAAATTATGACACCCAGTGAGAATACCCGACTATCACAATTTCAGGGATAGAAGCATAGTGATGCACGCAAAAATGCACAGGTTAAGTAACAGTCACAAAGAAGAATTTACATACAACAAGAAGGAATTATAAACTTGTATAGTATGAGAAACAGTACCAGAGTGATTATCATAGTCGTACACAATATTCACAGTTGTATAAAAGGTCAATTTGTATGCCAGCTTTTGTTTGGAATGTTGAGTGGAAGCTATTATGCAAAGGATCTATGGCCTGTCACCCTAAATGCATTACAATTAAACACTTCGACTCATTCACTGTGCCTGTGTTCACTTACATTCTTACTCAAACTCGAAGTTTTTGTGCCCTTTAAATAATTTTTACCTAATTTAGGAAAAATTCTATTCTGACGCTAGTCTAAGAAGTCCACTTTTTGCTCCGATTGAGTTTCCATCGTTTTGTAAGCGATTAAAAATATTGCACAATAGTAGTGTCAACTCAATTATTACATTCAGCCCACTTAACAAAAGTAGTTTTGCGGGCGGCGTGGTCTAACTGGCGATTCAGTCGGACGCGCGCTAGAGGAGCTCCGGCAGGCCGCCGCGCACTATCGCTATTCTAGCGGAGCTGGGGGACCCCTGACGCTCGAATCGGGGATGCACTGAGTACGGCTGGTGCGCGACATCCCTTGGCGGGAAGAGGACGGCGTGGGAGCGGCGGCAGCGGTGGACTGGTGCGGGACCTCGGCCCTCCGGTTGATGCGCCCGCCATTTTGTGCTGTTTAGAGGCCTCCGGATTGGCAGCGGCCCCTGTGTCCTGCGATGACGCCTGGCGCTGTCCGCCTCCAGAGGTGAGGGAGGCATTGCAGGAGCACTCACCCGGTCAGTGGGGGTGTGGACAGTGGACCTGGGCCACGGATGCGGCCGGACAGGCGGCGTGCCTGCCGTCGGCCTGGGACCGCCATTTCCTGCGATTGGATCGGCGAGGTGCGTCAGGCCCCGGGACTTCGCTAGCTGGCTCTCCCGGTCCGGGGGGGCCTTCATATGCCCTGACGGTTGGTGGTGGTTGAGGGGCACTGGCGAGGGGCCGCGGCTGGGCTTTCCGTGGCTACTTACCCCCCCTCCCTGTGGAATCCGGGGGGACATCCCCCAGGAGCGGACGGTCCTGCGCCAGAGGGTGCGGTGCTCTTCTGTGAAGGAGCCTGTCAGGACTGCCTCCATCTACCTTGTGCCTGTGGCGGTGTCTGTGGTGGCCTGTGTGGAGGGCAGCGGGGACGGCGGTGTCCCGGGAGCTGGTTGAGGCGGCGGCCGTCGTGGTGCCTGCGTGGGACCCCTGGCACTGTGAGTAAAGCGGTTGGGGCGCGCATCCACAAGACCGGACCAGCCTATCTCAACAATCGGCTCTCCTTCTATGTACCCAACAGGAAACTCCGCTCTGCTGACCATGCCCTGGCCACGGTCCCGCGCATCCGGAGAACAACTTCCGGAGACAGATCCTTCTCCCATCGCACCGCCAGGACCTGGAACACCCTCCCCCTCTACCTGCGACAAACCGAAGACCTGCTGACCTTCAGGAGACAACTCAAGACCTGGCTCTTCGACCAATAGCAGCAGCACCCCCCCCCAGAGCCTTGAAACCCTCACGGGTATGTAGTGTACTTTACAAATTAATTGATTGATTGATTGATTGATCCCTGACCCCTTGCTGTGGGCCCTGTGGGGGTATTGGGGGTGGGTGTTCCCCCTGTTCGACGCAGCGCTTCAGACTTCTGTGGGGCCCAGCTTGCATCGTGCCTCTCATGAACGCGGGGCGGGGGATGCCCCTGGGAGTGCCTCTGCCCGCCATCTTTAAGGCAGTAAACTGAGACAGCAGGATAGTCTGGGCCCGCGTGGATCCTCCTTGGGCCGCACCGCCGCCATATCTGCCACGCTAGGGCGGCGGCAGGTCTCGTGGGTCACCCAGCAGCCCAGCGACGACGCCTGTTGCCCGACACTTGATGAAGTGGTGGGGCCCGGACGGCGGCGGTTGGTAGAGCGGACTGGCCGTGGCTGCCGCTCGCCGTGCTTTGGGTGGCTGAGGGGCCGGGAGGTGCGTGATGATCTCCAGCGCAAGGAGGCAGCAGAAGCAGACAGGGAGCTGCTCTTGAGTTTGGAGATCCCGGTGAGACCTTGCTTTTAGTGCCCCATTTCTGTGCAGTGGGGGGGCCCTGTGCTGGGGGAGCCTGGAACCCAGACTGCCCTGGTGCGAGACTCTGGTGGAGACTTTCTTTGATGTCGCTCATCCCCCGCTGTGCTGTCCTCACAGGTCACTTGACGCCAGTGTGCTCTGCTCGCCAGGCCTGTTCCTACTGCTGGCTGGCACCTGGCCTTGCCGTTGGGGGGGCGCTTACTTGCCGGTGGGGGGGAGTCTGATCCTTCTACTGTATATTGTCGTCAGCCGGGTCGACCCCTTTGCTGGACTGCTCCTGCCCATTGATCTGTGAACTCTCCCCATTGACGGCTTACTACTGCCACTTTGTCTGCTGCTGGTGGTGTTGCGCTGTGGCGCCTGTGGCGTCATGGGTCTGGCCTGAACCTGGTCTGATAACTCTCGCTCTGTGGGGGACTGACAGGGGCTCCTGGTCCTTTGAGTTACTACATTTTTCAGAGCTGTGGAGGCGAATTGAATGTTAAGACCCCCTATTCGGCGTTGTCTGGGCTTGTTGGGCTGGCGGTGGGGCTGAACACCTTTCACGGAGTCTGTGGTGAGGAAGGGGGCCTTCTGTGGGGCCGGTGATTTGGGGTGGTGGCGGAGGGACCTCCGTTATAGGATAGGTCTTGCCGCCGGCTGTTCCACTGTGCCGCCACTATGACGCGCACTAATAGAGTCAAAGATGCCCCGGTGCCAGCCCCTAAGGACATCTCGGTGGCGGATTGTGGGGCAATATGGGCTCGTCTGCACCCGCTGAGGGACAGGCATCGGGGGAGACTCGCTTACGGTGACGCAGGCCTTTATGTCCTCCTTCATGGCTGAACTGAAATCGGAGATTGGCTCCCTGCGTACTGAAGTGCACTCCTGTGTCAGGGAGCTCCGGAAAGAGGTTGCGGATCTTGGAGGACGGGTCGATGGGTTGGAGAAGACGATGGATGCCCGGACGGAAGACCAGGAGCAGCTTTGGCAGCGTCTGGCTGTACTGGAAGAGTAACGCATTGATTTGCAGCTGAAGCAGGAGGATTTGGAGAATCGAAGTCGCCGGAATAGCCTCCGCATCCAGGGGATCCCCTTGGGTGCGGAAGGGAAAGACTTCATGACATATGTGTCGCAGCTGCTGCATGAAGTGTGGGGCGATGAGGACGCTTCTCCCCCGGCCCTGGATCGGGCTCACCGGGTCCCTGGGCCTGCGAACAGTTCGGGCCTTATTCCTGATATACTAACCAGGGTTCATTTTTTTACAGAGAAGGAAGCTATTCTACGGGCGGCGCGGGCCAAGCAGGAGCTCACGTATGAGGGGCATCGGATTCAGATTTTCCAGGATCTGGCCCCAACCACCCTTAGGCGCCGCCGTACCTTCAAACCAGTGACTGATAAGTTGCGAAGCTTGAATATCACCTACCAGTGGGGTCATCCCTTTGCACTTATATTTACCTGGGAATCTAGGCGAAGGGTGATTCGATCCTACAGGGATGCGGCGCAGCTGCTTCGACTCCATGCCTCACGGCCCGCCAGCCCCGCTCGTCCTCCATCCTCTGCAAGGGTTCCTGCTGAGCCAGCCTGGTGGACCGTGCGCCGGCGCAGGCGCTCCCCTCCTCTCAACGAACAAGACTCCCTGCAGGCTAAACAGGACATTATAGAACACATCAAATCTTTAGAGGGCGACAAATGTGACTCTGGTCCAGAGTCTCCCCTACCGTGATTAACGGTCGGAGTGGCTTTCGTGGCTCCTGGAGCTATTCTCGATGATCACTGCTCCTTCTGGCCTAGTGCTTCCTAGATGGGCTTGGTCTATGGGGGAGGAGAGGGGGTCTTGCAACTCCCCAGCTCCTCATCTTATTTTCTCCTTTAGTGTGCGGGGTGGCTAATGCCGGGGCCTTCTCCTTGTTCGACCTTGAGACCGGTGGACGGCGTACCCCCCTTTGTTCCTGGGAGAGTGACTTCTCTAGGCTTGTCCGAACCCTAGGGTGTAGGCTGGCTGGTGATTGGAACAGAGAAATGTGGCCCGGTTGGCTGACATTGGAATTATCTCCTCTCACTTTCTGCTCTCTTACTTTTCTATATCTCTTCTTCTTCTTTTTAGCATGTGCTAGGCATGGCGGGCGGTTACTTACGCCGCCGCAACGCGCACTTGGTGTTGGAGTCGGCGCGTCTCTGTGTTCCCTCCCTACCCCCCAGAAGCGCTTTCTTCGGTGGCATGATGGACTAACTTGAAATTTGATTTCCCCATGACTGTTCTTTGCCCATTAAAGATACTACCCCTTAATGTTAAGGGCCTTAATTCCCCCAACAAGCGGCAGCAGGTGTGGCGCTATTTGCGACAGCAGAGCCCGGACATTCTTTTTTTGCAAGAAACCCACCTGCTGCGTATAGATACTCCCCGTATGGCGCATCCAAGCTATCCCCTCCAGTTCTGGGCCTCGGCGGATACCAAAACAGCTGGGGTGGCTATTCTCTGTAGACCTGGAATCAGGCAGGGGCACTCTAAGGCTTATTGCAGTCCGGATGGACGCTTCATAAGGGTGGGGGTGCGGGTGGGGGGACGCCCACTCACGCTGTGCAATGTTTATGCACTAAACCAGATGCAAGATTCTTACCTCCGAGCACTGATGCGGGAACATGTGCCACATGGCGAGGCCTCCTTAATTTTGGGGGGAGATTTTAACCTCGTATGGGACCCTGCGATGGACCGTAGCGAGGCTCCCTCCAATGGGATGGGAGCCATGTCTTCCGTGCTACGAAAACAGATAACGGATCTTGGATTGCTGGATGTATGGCAATATCATTCTCCGGAGGTGCGGGATTACTCGTACTACTCCCATGTTCACCGTTCGTACTCGCATATTGATTATTTATTCATCTCCCATGATGCCGTGCGGGACACGGTGGAGGCATCTATGTCCAACATATCGATATCCGACCACGCCCATGTAGAGCTTCTGCTGCAGGACCCGGCCACTTCTCTCATCCGCTCTCGACGGTGGCGACTGCCGTTGCACATCCCGCGCGATCCGGCCGATGTGGAGAGCATACGGTCTGCCATTGACTCCTACTTTGTAAGCAATGATCTTCCTGAAACTCCTTTCCCAGTGGTGTGGGATGCATTAAGGCTACTATCCGCGGCCACATCACGTCCTCAGCGATTGCACTTGCCCGGGAGGCACGCCGCCTGGAGGACAACCTTTCCAAGGACATAAAGGTGCTAGAACGCCAAGATCAGGGTCATTACTCGGTCGCGACTCGGCAACGACTTGCTAACCTTCTGGGCCAACTCCGCACACTACGCACTAATAAGGCGGAGCAGTCCCTGCTAACCCTAAAGCAACGGTATTTTGAGGGGGGAGATAAAGTGGGTAGGGTACTGGTGCAGCGCCTGCGGGCTCGTGCGGCGAAGGCCCACATAGTGAATATTCAAACACCGGATGGGGTCTAGGCTACTACGAAACAAGCTAAATGTGAGGCCTTCAGGGCATATTACGCTGCCCTCTACGGGGCGGACAACCCCTCGCCCGCCGACATAGATGATTTCCTAGCTCAATGCCCCTGGACGCCAATTCACCCGCAACATGCCCAACAGCTGGAAGACCTGCTCACGACAGAGGAATTGCGGGCGGCGCTGAAGGATCTGCCTCTCGGGAAGACGCCGGGGCCAGATGGCTTGCCATTGGCTTTTTATCGTATGTGTCTGCTGCAGCTCGAGCAGCATCTCTTGCGGCTGTATAATTCCTTCTCGGGTGCGGAGGGGCCGTCGTCCTCTATGGGTATGGCGGAGATAGCTCTTATCCCTAAACCGGGCAAGGACCCCACGCTGTGTGCGTCTTTCCGCCCTATAGCTTTGCTGAATACGGATCTTAAAATATACACCAAAATGCTCGCTAGACGCTTGGATCCCCACATGCCCGGGCTTGTGGAACTGGATCAAGTTGGCTTCATCCGCAGCAGGCACGGGCCGTATAATGTGCGTCGAATCGCGCACCTAGTGGGGAAAGCCCAGCACTGGAAAATACCAGCCTGTCTTCTCTCGCTGGACGCGGAGAAGGCGTTCGATCGAGTGGATTGGGGCTTCCTTCGAGCGGTACTCCAGAAGATCGGACTGGGTGAGAATATGATCTCTATGATCATGGCACCTTATCTTTCCCCGCAAGCTCGGGTTCGAGTCAATTGGCAGCTTACAGATCCCTTCTCAATCTCTAGAGGTACATGACAGGGTTGTCCCTTGTCACCTCTGCTGTTTGCCCTGGTGGTAGAGCCCTTAGCGGAGATGATTAGGCAGCACCCTGACATACATGGGATCTCCCTTGGGGGCCGGCAAAACAAGGTGGCACTCTTCGCGGATGATCTTATCCTTACTGTGTCGCGCTCGCACACGTCTCTTCCAACGCTCCAGACCCTACTGCAGTCTTTTGAGCACGTCTCGGGCCTCAAAATAAACAATGGCAAATCCTGGGCTCTGAATCTCACGATTCCGCTAGAAGAAGTGCCGGTCCTGAAAACGCTTGCTCCCTACCAATGGGGCACGGAGCATATTCGATATCTTGGCCTCCAACTGACCCCCACCTTAGACACGTGGACCCAGGTAAACTGGCGGGAGTGCCAGAGGACTGTTCTGGAAGATATGTGGGGGTGGAAAAACCTCACGGTCTCTTGGTTGGGTAGGCTTAATGCCGTAAAAATGTCAATACTTCCTAAAATCTTATATTTATTTCAATGCCTCCCCACCCCCATACCGCAGCGTCAAATTAAGGGCCTCCAACACGATATCATCCACCTTATCTGGGGCAGCCGCAAGCCGCGATTCTCCCGCAGGACTCTCATGTCGCCGCGCGACAGAGGGGGTCTTGAGTACCCTAACCTCTTGGACTATTATTGGGCCTCGCACCTTCGCTTTGTGTCGGAATGGATAGCCTTCGAGAGCGAGAAGGAGTGGTTTCATATGGATAGGACGGTAACTGGGTGTTCCATTTGGGACCTTGCCTGGCATTCTCGCACGGGGCGCTCGCGGAGCGCAGTCCCTACCAAAACAGTATTGGATATATGGGACGCAATTGCAGTACGTAAGGGCTTAACAACATTTCCCTCCCCTCATACACCTATCTCGGGCAACCCAGCCTTCCCACCGGCCCTTCACTCGCCAGCCTTTTCTGATTGGTTACAAGGGGGATGTAGGGTGATTGGTGATCTGTACGAGGGGGGAATACTTAAAACGTTTGCCCGGTGTCAGGAGGACTTTGGTCTCCCGGTGACTGCGGGTTTACAGTATGCACAGCTGCGGCACTGGGTGTCCTCCCCAGAAATGCACAGGGCCGCTACCCGTCCATTCACCCTGTTTGAACAGCTGGCCGGTTCCTTTGATGAGTCAAAGGGCCTGATCTCTTGCACATATCAGATTTTACAACATCCCCTGGTCCTATCTCCGCATCTTTACCAGCGCCATTGGCAGGCACTCTCCCCCACGGAAATCACCTCAGCGCAGTGGCGTCGTCTCTGGCGGGATATCTCTGGGGTTTATCGCAGTGTTCCGCAGAAGGAAAACACTTATAAAATCATGACGCAATGGTATTATATGCCTACTCGCCTGCACAAAATGTTCCCCAAAGTGTCCTCATTGTGTTGGAGATGCCTGAAGGCTCCTGGAGATTTCATGCACATCTGGTGGGCGTGCCCGGTCCTGACCCTATTCTGGAAGGAAGTACTTAGCCACATCAAGGGGGTGCTGGGGTTTCCACTGCCTGAATCCGCCACAGTAGCTCTCTAGGGCCTTAAGCCTGTCAGTCTGAAAGCCCTTACCCGCAGCGATTGGACTATAGCACTCCATATGCTAGGGGCAGCCAGACAGACTATAGCATTGTACTGGAAAAAAATGGACACTCCCCCAATAGCGGCTTGGTACATGCGTTTATGACATGTGCTAATTATGGAATTGCTTACAGCGAGATTACAATCACGTGACACACGCTTCACTGATGTCTGGCGGCCCCTAGTCCAGTACCTTTGTAAAACAGAGCATGCACGTTACTTACCCTCCAAGATTAGAGCGCTACACCTTTTTGACGATGCCCTCCTACCGTCAGATCCCAGTAGACTCCTCGTATGAACAGATCAGTCATCAGGGACGCCCCCTATGATTAGCCCCAAAGCAAGCACGTCTAATGATATGCGCTGTTGCGTACACATTCTCGTCCGTCTGCCTGGTCACTACGGCTGCTGTCCTGCTCTTCTCTTCTTTCCCTTCTTTCTGTCTGGCTTTCTTCTACCTAGTTTCCTCTATTAGCTTTTAATAGGCCCCTTGCCCGTGTTTTTGTTGTTTTTGCGTTGCAAAGGTCCCCGACGCTACATATAACACCCCTACCTCGTCATGTGTTTTGATACAAGGCCGGCCCCACAGGGGTTGTAGGCGACATGCTGTGTTTAAATTGTTTTATACTGCTTCCATAGAATCCTCCTGAGGAGCTTTGACTGAAACGCGGCCGGCCCGAACTGGGTTGTAGGCTTAACGCTGTGTCATTGGGGACCTTGGTTAAGAAAAAGGAAAATAAAAAGACAACTTAAAAAAAAAGTAGTTTTGCGCAACACAAGTGATACATGTGAAATAGACAAGAACGAACTCACAGCTCATACAGCTTAGCAGCTTGTAGGAGGCTTCTCTATTACAGAGAGAAGATAATTGGAGGAGGAAATGCTGCCTGCACGACCAAAGCTGGGAGAAGTGGCTCTGATTTACATGCACTCACACGAAGCAGACATTTTTTGCTGCAACAGGCAGGCGCGTTATGCAAACGGAACTTGTAACATATTAAAGATTGTGGCCGCCATCGAATAATACTTTGCTTTTCTTTTGGGTGCCAGGGTCGGACAGACTTATAGAGCAGTACGGCAGCGCCAGAAGGGCATTGGTGCACATGCTTTTTGCCAGTGGTGGAAATGGATGCTATGTTGTTTTTGCACTGGTTTAAATTTATCACAATACAGCCCTCGACAACCTAAACAAGAACCCTCCCCTTGGTTAAATGTCAATCTTACGTGTAATAGTGACATCATTCATAGTTCCTTCAGACGTGTTTGTTGGGGTAAATAAAATAATAAACATGTAGGAACTAAGGATCCCTAGCCTAGTTCCCATATTTACACTCTCGCGTCTCACCTCCCCTCGACTGATGCTTGCTGGAGTTTGTCATTACTCTTTTCTATAATTTAGTGTCATTTATTAGAGCTTTGGGGAATGGGTGGGAATACTCAATTTGTGTAAAGGTAATGTGGATTTAAGTGCCAGACTGGAGCCCAGGACACTTGTGGAATGGTGAAAGCTGCTGTCCGCATTCAAGGTAATACAATATTTAGTTAAATGTGAAATGTAAACTGAACTGTCCCTGACATTGATTACCTTAGGGCACAGCTTTCCAAACTTTTCATGTTGGTGACACAATTTTTGGAGATGCATCATTTTGGGACACAGTAAGGCAGTGTAGCGAGCGAGCGTAGCGAGCGAACCCGAACCACCTAAGGGGGGTTCCGAAGAAAATGTTGAAATAAAAGTGGGCAAATGGTGAATTTTCAAGAAAATTTGTGAAAGCAGGAAGGTTACTAAAGCAATTGTGAATCTGTTCTAACAAAGACAGTGACTGGCAAAACTGGGTGTAAGGTTAGGTTTGTGCCTGAAGCAAGAATATAATCATGCACACATTGACACATGCCCCAGTGATTTACGACACAAAAAGGGCTGGTTCACGCACTGCCAACCCTTTCAACCATGCACAAAGTCCACCTGCTGCCGAGCGAGCGTAGCGAACGAGCCCAAACCACCCAAGGGGGATTCTGTCTCCCTCTGTCTACCTCTGCCTGTCTCCCTCTGTCTCCCTCTCTCTGTCTCCCTCTCTCTCTGTCTCCCTCTGTCTGTCTCCCTCTCCTTCCCTCTGTCTCCCCCTGACTCCCTCCCTCTTTCTCCCTCTTCCTCCCTCTCTCTGCCTCCCTCTCTCTGCCTCCCTCTCTCTCTGTCTCCCTCCCTCTCCCTCCCTCTGTCACCCTCTGTCTCCCTCTCTCTTTCTCCCTCGGTCTCCCTCTCCGTCTCCCTCCATGTCTCTCTGCCTCTCTGTCTCTGTCTGTCTCAGTCTCTGCCTCTATCTGTCTGTCCCTGTCTCTGCCTCTGTCTGTCTGTCCCTGTCTGTCCCTGTCTCCCTCCCTCTGTCTCCCTCCCTGTCTCTCTGTCTGTCTCTGCCTCTATCTGTCTGCCCCTGTCCCTGTCTCTACCTCTATCTGTCTCTGTCTGTGTCTGTCTCTGTCTCTATCTCTGGCTGTCTCTGTCTCCCTCCCTCTCTATGTATCCCTCCCTCTTTATATCTCTCTCTCTCTTTCTGTCTCTGTCTCCTATCTCACTCGCTCTGTCTCCCTCTCTCTCTCCCTGTCTCCCTCTCTGTCTCCCTCCCTCTCTCTGTCTGCCTCTGTCTCCCTCCCTCTCTCTCTGTCTCCCACGGTTTGCCTCTCTCTCCGTCTCCCTCCCTCTGTCTGTCTTCCTCCCTCTGTCTCCCTCCCTCCCTCTGTCTGTCTCCCTCCCTCTGTCACCCTCCTCCCTCTGTCTATCGCCCTCTGTCTCCCTCTCTGTCTCCCTCTGTCTCCCTCCCTCTCTCTCCCTTCCGCTGTCTGTCTCCCTCTCTCTCTCTCTCTCTGTCTCCCTCTCTCTGTCTCCCTCCCTCTCTCTCTTTCTCCCTCTGTCTCCCTCCCTCCCCCTCCCTCTGTCTGTCTCCGTCTGTCACCCTCTTGTCTGTCACCCTCCATCTGTCTCCCTCTATCCGTCTCCCTCCCTCTGTCTCCATCCCTCTGTTGCCTTCCTCCCCCTGTCTGTCTCCCTCCCTCTGTCTGTCTCCCTCTGCCTGTCGCCCTCTGTCTCCCTCTGTCTGTCCCTCTGTCTCCTTGCCTCTGTCTTCGTCCCTCTGTCTCCCTCTCTCTGTCTCCCTCTGTCTCTGTCTCCCTCTGTCTCTGTCTCCCTCTCTCTCTCCCTCTGTCTCCCTCTGTCTGTCTCCCTCGCTCTCTGTCTCCCTCTCTCTCTGTCTCCTTCTCCCTCTGTCTCCCTCTATCTGTCTCCCTCCCTCTGTCTACCCCGGACTCCCTTCCTCTGTCTGTCTCCCCCTGTCTCTCTCTCTCTCCCACGGTTTCCCTCTCTCTCTGTCACTCTCCCTCTGTCTGTCTCTCTCTGTCTGTCTCTCTCTGTCTGTCTCCCTCCCTGTCTCCCTCCCTCTGTCGTCCTCCTCCCTCTGTCTGTTGCCCTCTGTCTGTTGCCCTCTGTCTTCCTCTCTGTCTCCCTCTGTCTCCCTCCCTCTCTCCCTCCCTCTCTCCCTCTGTCACCCTCGTCCCTCTGTCTGTCACCCTCTTGTCTGTCTCCCTCCATCTGTCTCCCTCTATCTGTCTCCTTCTGTCTGTCTCCATCCCTCTGTCTGTCTCCATCCCTCTGTCTGTCTCCCTCCCTCTGTCTGTCTCCCGCTGCCTCCCTCTGTCTGTCCCTCTGTCTCCTTCCCTCTGTCTCCGTCCCTCTGTCTCCCTCTCTCTGTCTCCCTCTGTCTCTGTCTCCCTCTCTCTCTGTCTCCCTCTCTCTCTGTCTCCCTCTGTCTCTGTCTCCCTCTCTCTCCCTCTGTCTCCCTCTGTCTGTCTCCCTCTCTCTATGTCTCCCTCTCTCTCTGTCTCCCTCTCTCTCTGTCTCCCTTTCTCTCTGTCTCCTTCTCCCTCTGTCTCCCTCTATCTGTCTCCCTCTCTCTGTCTCCCTCTTCCTCCCTCTGTCTACCCCGGACTCCCTTCCTCTGTCTCCCTCCCTCTGTCTCTCTCTCTCCCACGGTTTCCCTCTCTCTCTATCTCTCTCCCTTTGTCTGTCTCTCTCTGTCTGTCTCCCTCCCTGTCTCCCTCCCTCTGTCTGTCTCCCTCCCTCTCTCACCCTCCTCCCTCTCTCTGTCTCCCTCTCTCTCTGTCTCCTTCTCCCTCTGTCTCCCTCTATCTGTCTCCCTCTCTCTGTCTCCCTCTTCCTCCCTCCGTCTACCTCGGACTCCCTTCCTCTGTCTCCCTCCCTCTGTCTCTCTCTCTCTCCCACGGTTTCCCTCTCTCTCTGTCTCTCTCCCTTTGTCTGTCTCTCCATTTCTGTCTCCCTCTGTCTCCATCCCTCTGTCTCCCTCTCTCCCTCCCTCTCTCCCTCCCTCTGTCGCCCTCCTCCCTCTGTCTGTCTCCCTCTGTCTGTCACCCTCTGTCTCCCTCTCTGTCTCCCTCTGTCTCCCTCCCTCTCTCTCCCTCCCTCTGTCTGTCTGTCTGTCGCCCTCTCTCTCTCTCTCTCTCTCTCTGTCTCCCTCTCTCTGTCTCCCTCCCTCTCTCTCTCTCACCGTCTCCCTCCCTCTCTCTCCCTCTCTCTCCCACCCTCACCCTCTGTCTGTCACCCTCTGTCACCTCACCCCAGCTTCCTGGGCACACTCACTTCGCAGGTCTTTCAAAGACTATTTACTTGTAAATGAGGCTTTGTTGTGAATCACCCGGTCCCCATAGAGCAGAATGTCTCTGAGTCTGCGCTGCTGCGGCGGTGTTTGCTGACACTCTTTCAAAGGAATGCCTCTTAATTAGCTGCAGTTATGTGCTAAATGGCCGTTAATACCGGTGTCATCCCGCGACATGCCCACCATTTGCAGGCGACACAGTACTGTGTCGGGGACACAGTTTGGAAAGCTCTGCCTTAGGGGCTACACTGAACCACTGTCCCTGCTGCACAGTTAGTTGTTGTGCGGGCTCGGCTGCTGCTGCGTCACTGCTCTCAGTCAGAACAGTCATCCAACCTGAAGGAAAGAGGGCTGAGCATAAAACAGTGAGCACCTCGAACTCCTCAGGCCAGTGTTGCCAGCTTGCCCGCTTGTGACCCGCCTTTACGTGTCCCCTCGTGGCTGCACAGTCTTTGGATAAATCCTTACAGTCACTCTCATGACGTTGGGTCACGTGAATCAGAATGTTGGGACCAGGTAAAATATATCCAGAGCAGAGCGCAGCTGAGTCTGTCCCCAAGCCGCGAGCAGCACGAACCAGCACTGCCAGCTTTGCTCAGACAGACACTGCGAATTACTATATTGCAGTGCTCCTGCTTGACACGGAGGAAGCGCTATAATACGTGATGATTATTTTTAATGTGGTGATGCGGGGACTTGCCTTCAAATGCGTTAGGATCACACGTGATGCGTGGCACTTGGCAGGGCTGCAAACACCTGCCTTTGCTTGTTTCTGTAAGCTTCGGTGCGTGTGCTTTGTCTTTCTTGTCACGTTTCTGTGTGTTGCATGTGTGCGTGTTTGTGGGTGCAATTGTGAGTGCATGCATTATGTGGATGTGCATGTGTTTGGGCACATGTATTCTTTTGTTTTGTTTGTGTGAGTATATGTGTGTGTGCCCTTATCTTCCACAGCAGTTCTCCGTGCTCATGTTTGTGTTTGCATCTATGTGGGCATGCAATGTGAGTGCGTGTGTGATTGCATGTATGCCTCATGTACAGACTTGATTGCTGCACTGTATCTTTCAAAGTTAAGATATAAGATACTAAATTAGATCCTGAACTTCCAAGTTCTGGTAAATAATAGCAAATACAACAGTCTAAACGGTATGAGTCTTATTTAAAGTTTTGAAATGGATGGAGACATGCAGGTTCCTGCTCTCCTGAAAATGTGCAGTTCAGCACAAAACCAAATGAGGTGCATATTAAATCTATCATATGGAAATGATTTAGATGATTAGTGTGAAAAGAGTCGAAAAAGAGAGCTTCCTTTTTTTATCAAGTATGTTAGTGGCTCTAGGTGTTGTGCTCACAGAGTTTCTTGAGAGGTGATTGGCTTTTAGCCATGAACTTGTAATGAGGGCCTTTCTAGCCGGCTAGCAAAGATAAACTCATTTGTCCCGATTTTCACTCTCTGGGGTCGATTCCGATCCGGGTCGGACAGCCCTCCAAGAGCTGTCCGTAGCCTTACCTTGTGACCGACTCGTCCCGGGAGCCGGTCCGTCCGGGCGATGAAGTACGATGCGCATAACTGACACAATTCCGTCCGACACATAGGCGGCGATTCCAGCAGCATTTCCCAATCTGAAAGAAACACGTTAGTTAGATTCCTCACCTTAGAATATCCCCAGGCGTCAGACTGGATCCGGAAGATTTTTCGTCAGCAATACCCCTTGCGCGTCGCTAGGCGTCGTCTGCGGCTCCGCGTCCGTCGTCGGCGTCGTGCGCCGGAATGACGTCGTCGGAGTACTTAGACGCCGCCCTCGCGCGCTGACGTCAGTTCTTCTTTTTTCCGCGCCAGTAAGCGCAGATCCGGGAGAGCTACCCCTTTAGTCAATTTTTGGCTAACTTTTTTGACTCTTTTTGGTCAATTCTCGACTCTGGTGCCGGTAGGATTGTGGTAAATAAAATTCCTTTACCTGGACTTAATTTGATACAGAAACATAATAAAATAGCTCAGTAAAATGAGAGGCAGAATCCGTGGTATTAGAGGTTCGGAATGGGCTTTATTCCAATGATCGATTATAATCGGTTGCTCCAAGTTCCATCACCACGGGGGTTCAGGAAGTGAAGTACATACATTATTGACATGAAATGACTTTTATAGTACATACATTACAATGAAGCGAATGCAGTAGGCGTAACAATTGATAAGGAAAATGACGATTTATCTGCGTAACCAAAAATGGGTGTAATAAGGAGTAAAAAGGAACATAATTGGTTATGATGTCACATATAGGTGGATCTATAAGATAATACTTGGCATAGATGCGCGCGCAGCAGTATGACGTGTGATTGACGTGCAACTAGGGGGTGAAGGGGACTTGACATTTAGCTCTACATGTGGAGACAAAAAGTCTGGGGGGTCAAGTCAACCTAATCCCAAATCATATCTAACATCCTATGTTTAAAGAACTATGTTATCCACGAAAGAAGGACTCTCGGACAGAATCTATTCTATACTGACTGTGCGTGCGTGTACAAGCGTCTAAGTGTCTACACTAAATGCGAGGGCAGGAATCTTCCATAGTAACAGGACTATGAATTACTTGCATAAAGACAGAGAAGCCGGGCCTTTTGCTCGGTAGCTGGAAGAATGTTTACTTAAACTATTAGGCAGGAATGCATCGGCTGAGGGGGAAGCAGATAATTCGAAGGTGAAATACAGTTCTTGGCAGAGAATAGGCTGATGTCAGGCTTCGTGAGCCGCGCAGAGAATGAGACAAAGTTCATGGTCACAGATGCAGGCTCAGACTGGAGCTTTCAGAGGCAGAAGGCAAGAAGAGTTTGATGACAGAATCAGGGCCTACTTGCCTGGACTGCAAAATGGAGTAACTGAGCCATATAAAGCCGGTGGCCTTTCGTACTTAGGAATGGAATATCCGGCCTATTCATGGCGGATCTGACAGAGGACATGTTGACGGTGGACGCACATGTATTTACGTCTTCATAACTGGAACTGGAGGGAACATACATGTACTTGTAACATGCACATAGAACCGTTGGGGTCCAAGATAGGGGACATAACTGACCAGAAAAATCCATATTTCCACATTCCCTCCTTGTCCCCTACTTGCCCGTCAAGAGATATCAATCTTCATTAATCCATTGATCTGTTCATATAGCATCATTTGTTCTTCTTTCTTCTTCCGTGACGAATGGAATCTTGGTGGTGGAATACACGATGTGGCACACAGACCACAGATCGCTGGTCCACATTGTAGACATAGACAGCAACTGAATAGTATGAGAAGGCCAATACCTAGGAAGGATGGAACTCTCCATCCCCAGGCTGATATCACACTCCAAAACCAACTGGACCAAGTCCAAGTGCCTGGGTTCTGGTGTATCTGGTTTACAATCTTATGAAGGCGAGTTATGGCTTTATATACTGATGGCGAATTTTCTGGTATGAACACGCAGCAGCTTGATCCGATGACCCTACAAGCTCCGCCCCTATCAGCCAGGATGACGTCAAGGACAAGACGATTTTGAAGCACAACAATCCGCATAGCAGATTGCTCTTCTGTTAAATTGCCTAGGGCGGAAATAGTTTCATTCACTACTGCTTCAAGGGTTCTAGTTAATCTACATATCAGCTTACTATTAGTAACAGTACCTATGTAGGGAAAGATGCCTTTATTGAAATCTGTGTATTTTTCCCATGCTGTTTCAGTGTAATCGACAATTGGGAGATCTCTCCGCTCTCTGTTGTGTACTAAATGAATATTTCTGTAATAATCAGGAGGAGCTAGGAAAACAGGTGGCAAAAGGAATGCAATGTAGCAGGTACCATCCCAATCTAGAGGTAGACGCATATATGCAGTCTGACCACATATAAAGTAGGAGTGGCGATAAGCTCTAAATGAAGATTCGCCTTGATCACTGAATTCTACTATAGTAGTGCATTTACTATGGCCCATATGTATGGAACCAACCTTTCTTACACACAATTCACCCTTCGCTGGGAATACTGACATGGTGGGTAAGACTAGTTCAACTTCGGATACGACATTTAGAATCATGAGATTAGGTGTAAAATTACCTAATCCATATACTTCATTTTCTAGATCAGTTCCTATTCTTTTGGGGCGACCCTCCTTGTCAGGGTAGCAGACCTTGAGTAAAACTAGGTTCAGGTTTCCCCACACCCACTGATCTTGGTAAACTGCCGTGTCTGAGTCTATGGAATTGATTAAACTAAACCATGCTCCACAGGAGCCATTATGTGTAAATGGGTGTGGAAAGAATGGCAGGACTCCTTCATAATTCTGATAGGGAGGGAGCCGACCACACACCCAACAATTGGTGGCATTACTAGTCTGATGGGAATGATGTAACATACTAATGAAAGTGTTATTGCGCAGCGCAAGTCTATAAGACAATTCATGCGGAGGTAAGTCACTAAAAGAATGTTCTGCGGTAACATTGTAAACGTTTCTGGCAATAGGGTAATATATGTGCAACAATATACTTGCAGTAATTATTAAAAGACTCAAGAAAAACAAAATTAATAATGTCACTATGCAATGGCTACGCAGTGATTTACAATACGCCTGTCGTTTCAACATTTTCCGCGACTGTCCATGATTCAGGTCTAGAGGATACATGTCAGAGACAAATTCAACCGCTTCACCTTGGAGAGGACTTAAACAATCAAATTGTCTGACGTTCTAGGCCTCAATTTTACTTTATAGAGTTCGGTTTCAGTCTTTTCAACCAAAGGAAGTTTTGAATCAGTCTGTGATGGAGTGCAGGGCACAATGTCTATATCCGAGGATAGTCCATGAAATTTCTTGATATGACTTGAATGAATCCAGCCCTTGCGGCCCTCGATCTTCACGGCTGTCCTTGTGGTCAGCAGAACCAACTTGGGTGTCTTCCACCTGGGCTCCAGCTGAGTCTTTCGGTCGAAATTTCTCACAAATACGAGATCACCCGGAACTACGTCATGGGGTTTCACCTCAGTGTTGTCGGGAAAGGCTGCAGCTACCTGTGAACGACAAGATTGTAGTGCAGACATCAAGGAAGCCAAGTAATCTGTCAGCATATTACAGTCAACATCAGTTATTTTGCGTGGTACAGGCGTCCCCCACATATTTGGTGGTCTGCCAAAGATCACCTCATACGGGGATAGCCCTGTTCGAGAGTGTGCTACCATTCTCATGTAAAAGAGTGCAACTGGTAACGCTACTATCCAGTCGACACCTTTTTCTCGGCATATTTTGGACAACCTGATTTTCAGTATCTGATTATGTCTTTCTACGAGACCTGCTGCCTCGGGGTGTCGGACACAGTGGAATTTCCACTGATATCCTAACAGAAGTGAAACGTGTTTCATTAATTCGGATGAGAACGGCTGGCCGTTATCTGAATAGACAACACGTGGTAAACCGTATCGTGGGAAGAATTCTCGAACCAACTGTTTGGCAGTAGTCGGGGCAGTGTAATCTGAAACCGGGTATGCCTCCGTCCAACGGGACAGAGCGCAGACAACTACGAGAACATATTTGAATCCTCGACATCGTTCCATCTGGATATAATCCATCTGGAGGACTTCAAAAGGGTGATCAGGAGGCTGAAATCCACCCTGTTCTACGGGAACGCTTTTTCCTGGGTTAAACTGACAACAGATCATACAGGTACGGACCTTTTGTTTGGCTGCTGCTCGTAAATGTTTATTGAACCAAATGTGTTGAATGCTGTCTAGCATAGCTTTTTCTCCTAGATGTGCTGGACTATGTATAGTGTTAATTATAACTTGGACCATTGAATCAGGAAGGAACCACACAGACTTTTCCTTCATCATCCATCCTTGGTCCGTTTGGATCCCTCCTAATTCAGTCCATTTCTTTATTTCGTCTGGTGTAGCATGTGTCTGTATGTCAATTACGTCAAGAGTAGGATCTTTAACTGTCATACACTGTGTCGGTGTCGGAACTATTGTCTTTGTCATGTCGGGGGTTTGAGTTTGAGCAGTCTGTTTAGCTGTTCTGTCGGCTAGATCATTGCCTTGGGAAATGATATCAGTAACCTTCGTATGAGCCTTACATTTCATAATTGATATTGCAGTGGGTAGATGTATTGCATCTAATAAGGCATGAATGAGGGGTCCGTGCTGAATGTGGGCACCGTGGGAAGTTAAATAACCTCTCTCTCGCCACAGCACGCCGAAGTCATGTACAACTCCGAATGCATAACGTGAATCAGTGTATATGTTGACTTTTTTATTCGTGGCTTGAATACAGGCTTGTGTCAGAGCGATGAGCTCTGCGGCTTGAGCTGACAAAGTATTTATACGATTAGTTTCAATGACTTTAGTATCTGTGGTGACTGCGTAAGCGGCCACTAACTCTCCTGTACTTGTTCTCATACATGAACCATCTACATACAATATCAGGTCTGGATCTGACAATGGAACATCTGTCAAGTCTTGTCTGGGTTTCGTCGTGATTGTAATAACTTCAATACAGTCATGAGCTAGTGGGTCTGTTCCGATTACTGGCAAAAGTGTGGCAGGATTCAATGTGTTACAGCGTCTGATTTCTATATGTGGCTGAAACAATGTAAGTTCGTACCCTGTAAGTCGCGCTATAGTCAAGTGTTGTGTTTGCGTTCTATTTACGAGAACCTCTACTGCGTGTGGTACTTGAACTGTCAATGGATGTCCTAACACTATGGCATCGCTTTGTCTGATTGCTAAAGCTGTCGCTGCCACTGATTTTAGGCATGCAGGCAAAGCCTGAGCTACGGGATCTAATGTACTAGAAAAATAAGCACATGGTTTGTGTGCTCCTGCTTGTTCCTGTGTGAGTACTGACAAAGCAGTACCTTCGCGTTCTGTAACAAAGAGTGTAAACTGTTTTCTGTAACATGGTGTTGCTAAGACAGGTGCTTGACATAAAGCTTTCTTTAGGCTTTCAAAAGCTTGTGTATGTTCCTGAGTCCAAGGGAGAACAACCGATGTAGCTGCCTCCTGTGTGGTTAACTGAATGAGTGGTTTTGCTAGAAATGCGTACTGAGGGATCCACTGCCTGCAATATGAAGTGAGACCTATGAAAGCCCGCACCTCCTTTTGTGTTTTGGGTGTTGGCATGTTAGCTATTAACTGAATGCGGTCGGGTGTAAGCTGCCTTCCCTCCTTGGACAGCGAGTGTCCAAGATAAATAACTCGCTGGACACAGAATTGCAGCTTAGAAGGGGACACCTTGTGCCCCTTTTCGGCTAGAAATTGTAAAACTGTCAGTGATGCTTTTTCACATTCCGGTTCGCTTCTTGCGGTGATCAGCAGATCATCGACGTATTGGAGCAGAGCAGTGTTAACTGGCATGTGGATACTATCTAGTTCTCGTTTCAGTGCTTGGCTATAGATGCTGGGGCTTTCTGTAAATCCTTGAGGTGCGCGTGAGAATTTAAAGCTACGTCCATTTAAACTAAATCCGAACAAATATTGGCTCTCCGGATCTATTGGGACGCTGAAAAAAGCATTCTTGAGATCAATTACAGTAAAGAATGTGGCTTCGGAATCAATAGCTGTCAGTAATGACGAGATATCTGGGACCACAGGGAATTGTGGCACAATGCACTTGTTTAATTCGCGCAGATCAATAACCAATCGATAGACTGGCGGGGCCTTTGGATCTGTTCGTTTAAGAATCGGAATTATCGGTGAATTACATACATTGGAGTCTGTTTCCACAACTACTCCTTGGGCAATGAGCTCGTCAATGATTTGTAGTAAAGCCACTACAGCATCTGGTGGTAACTTATATTGTCGCATTCGTGGTAGCACCACTCCTGCCTTTAATGTGACTCGATATGGTGTAATATTCATGCAACCAACATCAGTAGGGCCTTGTGCCCATAGACGTGTAGGTAAAGTCTGCAGTCGGGGATCCATGTCTCTAGACACATAGTGACCTTTAAAATCACGTAAAAACAACCTTACTCCTTCCGGAGAACAACATATTATGGCTCCTAGAGCTTTCAATGTTTTTATTCCTAGCAAATTTTCTGGACATGATTTAGTAAGCAATAAATCTGTAGTTCGGGTCAGAGGTCCTATCGTAAGTGGAAGAGGCTGTGATACTTCATTAACAATAGGTTTTCCTGAAAAACCAAGGGAAATATTCTGAGAGCCTGAGAGGGGTGCCCCTGGAACTTCACTACGTTTTATAGTTGTTCGACTTGCCCCTGTATCGAGTAAAAATTTTCTATCTTGGCCTAATAATTCACTATGTACATAAGGTCCTTCTTGATCTACAGGAATCTCGATAAGGGGTAAGTCAACTTCCCTCTCTAGGCTAGTTCATGCGTAACGCTGATACTCAGGATATTCATACTGGGCGGTCTGATACATTTGTCGTGTTGTTGTCTGTGTGGCAGCAACAGGCAGCGCTGGTGCAGCTGGCACAAACTGTATAGGTTGTTGTGCGGCTGGCATGGCCTGGGCATGCTGCGGAGCTCCTTGTTCATTCTGCTCTTGTCTAAATGGCCGTGATCTTTCTTGTGTTTTACCTATGGCGATATTATGTTTTAAAACTGGACAGTCGTGTACGTAATGACCTGGCTTTTTACAATAATTGCATGTCCCTTTTACAGGTCCTGCTGAATCGGAATGTGTCATACCCTTTTTATGTCCTTCAGCTGGAACTGTCTGGGAAACTAGCATTTTCATTTTTGTGTCTTTCATGCGTCTGTGTTCATGTTCTTGTTCCTCTCTAATTCTATTGTGATGGTACTGTAACATTTGTAACATTTGTGATGGAGTGTTACCTTGCCAGGTACTCTCGAATTTTAATACTCTATTCTTTACTGGGGGCAGGGCATTTTCTACTAATTTTGTTACAAACAGATGTGGGTATGATTCGCTACTTGCTTTTATGCCACTATTTATACCAAAACATTTTTCAAATCGGGCATAGTAATCACTAGTGTCTTCATCTTGCTTCTGTTTACAGGCTGAAATTGTACCCCAATCTTCCTTTTTCGTAGTTAATAAACGTGGCAGTACCTGTACTAATAAACCTGGTAGTGCTTTAGTTTTATCCCCCAGTCCTGCTCCTGCAGTTCGGGCCTTTTCTTCTGCTTCTAACACTGACCATTCTATCTTTTGGTCTCCTACCTCCCACTCTTTTTCCTTGAGTTTCTCATAAATGCCAGCAGGCATCAATACCTTTAATATTGTCATAATGTCGGGATAGGTATACTCCCCCATGAGTAACATGTCTTTAATTTCTCGGTGAAAACCCGCTGGATCTTTGTCATGACTGGGTACCACTTTCTTCATTTGTAACAATTCTATTTTTGATATGGGCGTATATACAAATACGCGCTTAAACTCGTTGTCCTCGCCTTTTATTGGGTGCACTTCTCGTAAGGGATTCTGTCTATCCATGTGATACGTGGTTCTTTCCTTGACGGGCAATGAGACATGCTCTGCGCATACAAAAAGAATATACTGCTTTCTTGATTCTAGAATTTCTTTAATTAATTTAGTACTTGCACCTCTCCATTTATTCATAAGCAATTCAGTCAATATGTCAGGTAAGGGACCAGGGTCCGAATGCTGACTCCGATATAGTATAATGAGTTGTTGAATCATATAAATCCCAGCTAACCTCTGTTCATCTGGGGTGAGATTCAAAAATGTGCGTACTACTGTATCATCACTATATTTTCCGGGACTGTCCACCCAATGGACAGCTGCCCTGGCTAAATCTTGTTCATCCATAGAATCGAGAAAATGATGACCCCTTCGTTCTCGGAGTAGTTTGTCGGCGGTTTGGAACGAATGCTCGTTAGACCTGATGTTAATTATAGGTATTTGGAAATTCCTATTATTATCTGGACATATTGGACGTATCGGGTCAATAGGACATCTATTACTATTACAAGATCTTCCTCTTCCTACATAGGCTATGGTGTCTGACTGTCCTGTGGGCAGTCCTGACCCTTCTTCCTCGCTTTGTTCGAACTCGTCTACCTCTAATCTCTCTTCGTGTAGGCGTTCTATTTCTTTACGGATCTTTCGGCACATGGCTATTATACAATTTTGCTTATCATGTCTCCCTTCTGATATATTCTGGCTCCATCTGGTAAGAATTTGCATTGCTTCCGGGTCTACCCCCGGTCGGTCTTGATTTCTGATCACGCAATTTATGAGGAAACGTAACAGTTCCCCCTGTATCTCTACTTTCTGGTATTCCATAGCTCTGTTAATACATTCTGGATCTCGCCCTGTTTGGACAAAATGATATATTTTATCTAGATGCGCAGTCATTCCTGGTAACTTCCCTAAATACACTGCGGCTCGTCTGATACGCAATGATGCCAGGGTCATTTCGTCCTCTTTACCGGGCACAGGGTCATATCTGCAATCTATAAGAAGTTCCTTAAGCGTACGGGCACTTATGAGTTTGGGTGTACGTGAATGTGCTGACTCTTGAAAAGTAAGTTTATTTATTCTGGGTGGCGTAGAAAAAATATTGGTAGCACCTCCCGTGGCCCCATCTGGGGTGTCGGGTGTGAAAGGATTCGTCGAACGTGACACAGCAACTACAGGTGTGGACACAGCTATAGAAGTAGCTGTAGGAGCGGATGCAGAAACAGATGTGCTTGCCGGAACTTGTGACTCGATTTGTTGCTGTAGGGATACGGGTACTGGATCTTGGCGTTGGATCTCCCTGGTATGCGGTCTATGCTGGGCGGAATTAGCATACTCGGGAGCTGCGTCATCTAAATATGAGGAAAGAAAAACATCTTCTGCGGTTCTAGGATGCCCCTTAGGATGTACCTTTATTGGAAATAATGGGGGTGGCAAGTCTTTCGGTATTTCTGGAGTAGCTTTAGGTAATCCTTCGGCCAGAAGGGGATACATACCATTCATAAGGGCATTTCTTTGCCTATCTACTTGTTCTGATTTCACTCGGATACCTTCCTCAATTAATGGATTCTCTCGAATTTTATTTGAACTCTCTTTATTCTTTTCTTCCTGTCTACGTGCTTTTTCTGTGCGTCTATGAGATTCTTTACGCCATAACTCAATGGCGTCTTTCTGTGACTGTCTGACCTTCCTTTTCCATAACTCTTCCTCGACTTTCATGATGCACTCCGCATCCCAGGTTCCCGCTGCGGGCCACCTCTGACTTTCTGGTAATCCCTTGGTGTAGTCTACCCATAAATCAAGAAATAATATAGCGTCTAAGCCATGTTTATGATACATGAAGTGCCCTGGAGTATCCCTAGGAGGAATAGGGACGGCTTCTTCGAGAACCCCTTTTCTAGTAGTGATCTGTCTTAATTTCGAAAAGAGCGGCATATTGACAACTGATCCGATACTTAATCTTGAACACACTTAATACAAAAGCACAATAATGAACAACCATTCATACCACAATATGCAGGACGTTTAACACATTAAACATTAAACATTAAACCTTTAACTGAAACAACAATGATGATCGTCTGCATAACTAATCACCAAGCTTAATTCTTGACAATAACTAGATACTTCGGAATACTTGATATACTGCTAAACAGTACAGATACACTGCTAAAACAGTGCAGACCGGATTTGTGTACCCAAACCCGTCTTGACCGGCACAACCTATGTGCACGTCAGAAATGCCTCCCCAGTAATGGTACTCACCGGGTAGCTTCGGAAACGGAAGGCCTCGGAAACTTGAACTTGAACCGGACTGGACTCGACTCGATTCGTCGGAAACTGGGCTTGACTTCGAACTGGTGGGTCTCTGTATACCTCGGATCTTGCTCTCTCAGCTAGGCTCTGGTCGGGATACTTCGCACTTCTCACCGCCTCGTCTGGGTGTTGATCGCAGTCTCAGTCGCCCCCGCTTGACCGGAGGGAGATACAGGAAATCCTGCTGGTACGCGTTATTGTCCGTCCAGCTGTGACAGGAGACCGGGCCTGCAACTCACCGCCGGCGCGTGAGATGAGAAAGTGTCCCTGTTCGGGCGCCATTCATGTGGTAAATAAAATTCCTTTACCTGGACTTAATTTGATACAGAAACATAATAAAATAGCTCAGTAAAATGAGAGGCAGAATCCGTGGTATTAGAGGTTCGGAATGGGCTTTATTCCAATGATCGATTATAATCGGTTGCTCCAAGTTCCATCACCACGGGGGTTCAGGAAGTGAAGTACATACATTATTGACATGAAATGACTTTTATAGTACATACATTACAATGAAGCGAATGCAGTAGGCGTAACAATTGATAAGGAAAATGACGATTTATCTGCGTAACCAAAAATGGGTGTAATAAGGAGTAAAAAGGAACATAATTGGTTATGATGTCACATATAGGTGGATCTATAAGATAATACTTGGCATAGATGCGCGCGCAGCAGTATGACGTGTGATTGACGTGCAACTAGGGGGTGAAGGGGACTTGACATTTAGCTCTACATGTGGAGACAAAAAGTCTGGGGGGTCAAGTCAACCTAATCCCAAATCATATCTAACATCCTATGTTTAAAGAACTATGTTATCCACGAAAGAAGGACTCTCGGACAGAATCTATTCTATACTGACTGTGCGTGCGTGTACAAGCGTCTAAGTGTCTACACTAAATGCGAGGGCAGGAATCTTCCATAGTAACAGGACTATGAATTACTTGCATAAAGACAGAGAAGCCGGGCCTTTTGCTCGGTAGCTGGAAGAATGTTTACTTAAACTATTAGGCAGGAATGCATCGGCTGAGGGGGAAGCAGATAATTCGAAGGTGAAATACAGTTCTTGGCAGAGAATAGGCTGATGTCAGGCTTCGTGAGCCGCGCAGAGAATGAGACAAAGTTCATGGTCACAGATGCAGGCTCAGACTGGAGCTTTCAGAGGCAGAAGGCAAGAAGAGTTTGATGACAGAATCAGGGCCTACTTGCCTGGACTGCAAAATGGAGTAACTGAGCCATATAAAGCCGGTGGCCTTTCGTACTTAGGAATGGAATATCCGGCCTATTCATGGCGGATCTGACAGAGGACATGTTGACGGTGGACGCACATGTATTTGCGTCTTCATAACTGGAACTGGAGGGAACATACATGTACTTGTAACATGCACATAGAACCGTTGGGGTCCAAGATAGGGGACATAACTGACCAGAAAAATCCATATTTCCACAGGATGCCTGGTTTCAAGGCCTGCGACGACTGTCACTGACTGATGTCGGTGACCGATCATCACCGCCGGTGCCTGTACTGCTTGGGCCTCGACCACGACGCGGCGTCGTGCTCCGACTGTATGGCCCTGACCTCGAAAGCTAGGCGGGTGCGGACCCGCAAGCTTCTCGAGCTTCGCCACTTGGCTCCGCGTCGCTCTCGATCCCGGTCCAGGAGGAGGTCCAAGGATCGGTCGCGGAGCTGCACTCGACATCGTCACTCGTCTGGCTCGAAGTCTTCGGGTAAGTCGAGGCACTCCAAGAAGTCCAAGAAGCGACACCGCTCTTCGGACTCCCTTCGCCGGTCGCGCGACTCGGCCGAGGGTCCGGGTGGTTCCACCCCCGCGGCTCCGCAGGAGCCGCAGACGCCACGCAAGTCCCCATACCCGACGGTCCCTGGGACTGACACGACGCCGGCGGAGGTCAGTGCCTTCCTCTCGGCCATGAGGAACCTGGCCCCGCCGTTGACGCCCACTGGCGTGCCTTCGGGCCCCGCGGACTCGACTGGGCGACCTCGCATGCCGGCGGCTCCGGCCCCGGAGCCGTTGGAGGCTCCGGCCCCGACGCCGCAGGTCCCCGAGGGGCCCGAGCCTGGGCCCCCGTCGACGCTGGTCGACCTCGTTACGCCTCCTCCGCCGGCGCCGACACCGATACCACCCCCGACGCCGGCTCCGGTCGACGTCGATCCCCGGTTCAGCCCCTGTCCGGTCCCGACGCCTAAGCGGCGCCGCCCGACGCCGCATCCGACGCCGCTAGAGACACATATTGTCTATCGACCGGCTCCGATCATTCCTCCTGTTTACCAGGAATCGGATGACGGGGGCAACTGGGAGGGGTCTGATGACCCTATGGCCCATCAGAGCCAACTTGCACAGGACTGGGCAGATGAACTGGGGGAGGCCAGTGGGTTGGATACCTCACCAGACACTGGATTCATCTCTCCTCCGACTGTGGCTTCGGAGGAGGGTGCAGCCTTTTCTGTGGTGCTGCGCAAGGCGGCCGAAGCCCTTGGGCTCGAGCTGCCTGCCGTGGCTGTGAGGACTAACATCCTCACTGAGGTGCTTCGGTCTGCCGCATGCTCCACTGAGCCTCTGCTGCCATTCAATGAGGCCCTCACTGACGTTCTGCAGGGCACCTGGTCCAAGCCCTCCACAGTCCCTCCTGTGGATAGGAACGTTGCCAGGCGCCACCGCCCTGCTCCGGGCGACCCCAGTTTTCTGTCCCAACACGCCACCCCGAGAGTCTGGTTATCCAGGCCTCTACCTCCCAATCCTCCTTCCCATCCGCTCCTCTGGACCGGGATTCCAAGAGACTGGAACAGTTTGGTAAGAAGCTGTTCTCCTCGCTCAGTTTGGGCCAGTGGTCTTTGAACACCGCCTGTCTCTTGGACCGTTATTCCCACTCTCTGTGGGATGCGGTGGAGGACGTGCTGCCACTGTGCCCGGAGGAGGCCCGGGCGCGGCTTTCCTCGGCCCTGGCCGATGGGAGAGATGCAATCCGATGTGGGCTTGATACTACGGACTCGCTGGGTAGGGCAATTTCTACCACGGTGGCGCTTCGACGTCACGCCTGGCTGCGGTCCACGTCCTTTTCAGGGGATGTCCAGAGCACCCTCATGGACATGCCTTTTGATGGCGCTCGCCTTTTTGGTGACAAAGCGGACAGTGCGCTGGCTCGCTTCAAGGACTCCCGGGCTACGGCCACGTCCTTGGGCCTCTTGGCCCCGCGGCCACAAACTTCCGCTTTTTGCTACTTTCGTGGCCAAGGAAGGGGCTCCTCCTCACGTCCGCCTAGCCACCGGCCGCAGAACCAACCTGCACGCGGTCGCGGACGTGGTTTCCGCCGAGGCGGTACTGGAGGACGACGCGGTCAGTCCACATCCACCCCGGCAGCATCCGCCTCAAAGCCTTCCTAGTCCGAGCTTTCAGGCCCATTCCACGCCAGTGGGTGGCAGAGTTCGCCATCACCTGCTCCACTGGCGGTCCATCACATCGGACAGGTGGGTGCTGCAAATCGTCTGAAGGGGCTACTCCCTCCCCTTCGAGACGACCCCTCCAGCCATGCCACCGCAGCACCACCGTATCTCGGGGGATCATTTGAATCTTCTCCACGAGGAAGTTTCGGCCCTCTTGGCCAAGGGGGCCATCGAGCGCATTCCGAGCCCAGAAGTAGGTCGTGGTTGTTATTCCCACTACTTTCTGGTTCCCAAGAAGGGCAAAGGGGGCCTACGCCCTATCTTGGACCTCCGGAACGTCCATGCCATCCTCCGGAAGGAACGGTTCAAAATGTTGACTTTGGCTCAGGTTCTAGCTGCCCTAGACCCTGGAGACTGGATGGTAGCGTTGGACTTGCAGGACGCATATTTCCACATCCCCGTCCTGCCGGCCCACCGGCGTTACCTGCGGTTCACGGTGGGTCAGGAGCACTTTCAGTTCACCGTGCTCCCCTTCGGCCTTACCAGTGCCCCTCGGGTGTTCACGAAAGTGATGGCGGTGGTCGCAGCTCATCTGCGCAGATCAGGGGTTCCAGTCTTCCCCTATCTCAACGACTGGTTGTTGAAGGCGGGCTCACCCCAGGCAGTCGTCTCCCACCTCCAGACTACGGCGGATCTCCTGCATTTGCTGGGGTTTTCCATCAACGTGCCGAAGTCACACCTGAGCCCCTCTCAGAAGCTCCTCTTCATCGGAGCGGTTCTCGATTCGGCGCAGTTCCGGGTCCATCCACCGGAGCAGCGGGTCCGGGATATACAGGCCCTGATTCCCATCTTTCGGCCTCTATCCTGGGTTTCGGTCAGGCTAGTGTTATGGCTTCTGGGGCTGATGGCCTACTGCATCCTACTAGTGCATCACGCCAGGCGGCGCATGCGGGCTCTGCAGTGGGACCTGAAGTTTCAGTGGGCCCAGCATCACGGCAACCTGTCTGACCATGTCTTGATCTCGGAGGGCACTGCACAGCAGTTGCAGTGGTGGCTCACGGACCGTGATTGGGTCACGGGCAAGAGCCTCTCCCTACCCCTACCGGAGCATGTCATAGTGACGGATGCGTCCCTCCTGGGATGGGGTGGCCATATGGGAGAGGCGGAGATCAGAGGCCTCTGGTCTCCGGCGGAGTCTCGCCTCCACATCAACTTGTTGGAGCTGCGAGCGATCCGACTTGCACTGAAAGCCTTCCTTCCCTCTGTCCGGGGAATTGTCATGCAGGTGTTCACGGACAACACCACTGCCATGTGGTACTGCAACAAACAGGGTGGGGTGGAGTAGTGGACCCTTTGTCAGGAGGCTCTGCGCCTCTGGACATGGCTGGAACACCAGGGCGTCACCCTGGTGGTTCAACATCTGGCGGGCTCTCTGAACGCCAGAGCAGACAAACTCAGCCGCCGGTGCATGATGGATCACGAATGGCGTCTGAACTCCGAGGTGGCGCAAGGTCTCTTTCAGCAGTGGGGAGAGCCTTGGTTAGATCTATTCGCCACCGACGAGAACGCGCAATGTCAGCAGTTCTGCGTGTTGGAATTTCCAAGGCGGCACTCGCTCGGCGACGCTTTTCGTCGCGAGTGGAGTTGCGGTCTGTTGTACGCCTTTCCGCCTATACCACTTCTGCCCAGAGTGCTGAAGAAGATCAAGCGCGACCGGGCCCAAGTCATCTTGGTGGCTCCGGATTGGGCACGAAGGTACTGGTATACCGAGCTACTCAGTATGTTGACCGATCCTCCGATACGTCTGCCCCTTCGGGAGGATCTTCTGTCGCAGCAGCAGGGGACGGTCCTCCACCCGAACCTGTCCAGCCTCCACCTCCATGCGTGGAGATTGAGCGGCGGCAGTTGATACCATTTGACTTGCCTCCTGAAGTCTGTGATATCATTCTGGCAGCCAGGCGTCCCTCCACAAAGACGGTATACGCCTGCCGGTGGAACAAATTTGTGGCATGGTGCACAGCAAAGGCTGTGGATCCCCTCTCCGCCCCTCTTTCTGAGGTTCTCTTCTTTCTTCTTTCTTTGGCCTGGCAGGGCTCTGCCCTGGGCACCTTGAAAGGTTATCTTGCTGCTCTCTCTGCCTTCTTACGGCTTCCAGATCAGCCCTCTCTTTTCAAGTCCCCTGTAGTGTCATGCTTTCTTAAAGGCATTATTCACACGTTCCCTCCTGTCCCTTTCGTAATGCCTCAGTGGGACTTGAATCTTGTCTTGACATTCCTGATGTGCGCTCCCTTTGAGCCTCTTCACAATTGTCCTCTTTGTCTTCTAACTCTTAAGACTGCTTTCCTGGTAGCCATCACCTCGGCTAGACGGGTGAGTGAGCTCCAGGCTCTATCGTCCAAGCCTCCTTTTCTATCTGTTCATCCGGACAAGGTTGTCCTTCGGCCTCGTCCTTCCTTTCTACCGAAAGTGGTGACCCCCTTTCATCTTGGGCAATCTGTCACCTTGCCCACCTTCTTTCCGCCTCCGCATCGTTCCAAACAGGAAGAGCGGCTCCACTGCCTGAACCAAAAACGTGCGCTCTCCTTTTATTTGGACCGCACTAAACAGTTCCGGGTGGACGACCAGCTTTTCGTTGGCTACGTGGGTGCAAAGAAGGAAAAAGCTGTACACAAACGGACCATCTCCCGGTGGGTCGTTTTGTGTATAAAAATCTGTTATTCCTTGGCAAAAAAGGAACCGCCTGTTGGGCTGCGTGCCCATTCTACTCGGGCCACAGCGGCTACTACTGCTTTGGGACGGGGGGTCCCTTTGCAGGACATCTGTCAGGCGGCAACGTGGGCTTCGCTGCACACGTTTGCCAGGCATTATTGCCTAGATAGCCAAGTCCGGAGGGATGGCTTCTTTGGCCGTTCTGTCCTCCAGGACTTTCTGGTGTGATCTTGGTTCGCAGACCCACCACCGGGGTTGGTATTGCTTGGGTATCTATTCTAAGGTGAGGAATCTAACTAACGTGTTTCTTTCAGATGAACAAGTTACTTACCTTCGGTAACGATGTATCTGTAAGAAACATTAGTTAGTTAGATTCCTCACCGACCCACCCATCCTCCCCGTTCTGCGAACTGACATCTAGGGTTAAGGCTATCCCTTTCAGGGCCCTAGAATTTTTTGGCACCAGTGTCTGTATCTTGCATGGCTCTGCGTTCCTGGCGCGGAAGGCTATGTACAAGAACTGACGTCAGCGCGCGAGGGCGGCGTCTAAGTACTCCGACGACGTCATTCCGGCGCACGACGCCGGCGACGGCGGCGGAGCCGCAGACAACGCCTAGCGACGCGCAAGGGGTATTGCTGACGAAAAATCTTCCGGATCCAGTCTGACGCCTGGGGATATTCTAAGGTGAGGAATCTAACTAACTAATGTTTCTTACAGATACATCGTTACCGAAGGTAAGTAACTTGTTCTACGAGCCTTACCTCCCAACGCCGATTCGAGTCACCTGGAAGCAGTTCCCACAGCAGTTTCCGGCTGGACAAGTACGATGCGCAAATCCTACGCACCAGATGGGTCGCCACTAGCAGCACGTCACAGCATCCGGGAGAGCTGCATATCAGGTCCAATTCGCGCCACAACACGATCCACAGCTACCAGACGGACCAATTCTCAACGTGTACGAGATGAGGCAACAAGCAGCAAGTACGAGCTGAACCAACGATGAATCCCATCGCGCAGGTCATCCCAGTACTGTACATCAATGACCGGATCAGGATCAGACGCGCAAAACGCAGATGGTCAGTCAGACACCCCCACAAATTAAAGTCACAAACACGCGAAATGCTACACACACATGGGGAGGTGAAATCCCTTCCACCAGCAACAGCAAATTCACAGGGGTAGCATGGTCGCCACTAGCAGCAGTCACCACACCTGGGGGGGTGCCCATCACCACTCCCCTCCCCACTCATAGGGGGCTGTATGTCCTGCACCACTCCCCTCCCCAGTCATGGGGGGCTGTATGTTCTGCACCACTCCCCTCCCTACTCATAGGGGGCTGTATGTCCTGCACCACTATCCACAACTCATAGGGGGATTATGCCCTGCACCACTCCCCTCCCCACTCATAGGGGGCTCTATGTCCTGCACCACTCCCCTCCCCACTCATAGGGGGCTGTATGTCCTGCACCACTCCCCTTCCCACTCATAGGGGGCTGTATGTCCTGCACCACTACCCACAACTCATAGGGGGATTTTGTCCTGCACCCCTCCCCTCTCCACTCATAGGGGGCTGTATGTCCTGCACCACTACCCACAACTCATGGGGGGCTGTGTGTCCTGCACCACTCCCCTCCCCACTCATAGGGGGCTGTATGTCCTGCACCACTCCCCTCCCCACTCATAGGGGGCTGTATGTCCTGCACCACTCCCTTCCCCACTCATAGGGGGCTGTATGCCCTGCACTACTCCCCTCCCCACTCATAGGGGGCTGTATGTCCTGCACCACTCCCCTTCCCACTCATAGGGGGCTGTATGTCCTGCACCACTACCCACAACTCATAGGTGGCCGTATGTCCTGCACCACTCCCCTCCCCACTCATAGGGGGCTGTATGTCCTGCACCACTACCCGCAACTCATAGGGGGATTATGCCCTGCACCACTCCCCTCCCCACTCATAGGGGGGAGTATGTCCTGCACCACTACCCACAACTCATAGGGGGATTATGCCCTGCACCACTCCCCTCCCCACTCATAGGGGGTTGTATGTCCTGCACCACTCCCCTCCCCACTCATAGGGGGCTGTATGTCCTGCACCACTCCCCTCCCCACTCATAGGTTGGCCAAGCAAACCATCCCCTTAACATCTTGGCAAGATCATATGTTTATGTGTGCAAAATGGCCACAACCCAGATCCAGACAGTGAACATACAATATGACTCACATCACATGTCTGCCCAAAAGGTTGTTGTGGGGTTACAAAAACACCATTTCAGGATCATTGGTAATGGGGTCTAAACCCCACATCACTACATTCAGCAAAAGGTGAGTGTGGGGTCCAAAAAACCAGCATTGTTGGATCATTGTGGTAATGGGGTAAAAACTCCCCATCACTACAGTGACCAAAAGGTGAGTGTGGACATAACAAGAGCAGCATCACCAGACCAGCATTTGTGACTACTGCAACCAACATAGTGGCAATGTGGTGGTTGTGTCACTTACAAACATAGATATGAGAGGCAAAGAATGCTGTGTATCACAAGAACTTCCTCTGCCATGTGCAGACAAGCATTGGCCATGACCCCTGACAATGCCAACAGTGTACAATTAGACTGTGTGAAAAGTGAGCATCATGATGCATACACACATATCTCCACAAACAGACACACGAACTGCGGAATCCTGTGGAAACTGTCGATGTTAGGTGACAAAGTCACATACCATGGCAGCAATGGGACATACCAAACATGATCAATGTGCAGGATGATGATCTACAAGATGCATGGACACTAGGAACAATCCCACAAACAACATCCCCCCAATGGAACGCTAAAGCCACACCAATGCAGAGAAGCAGATGCACAAACACAGACAGGCAGCCACACACTGCATATCATACACAACACTTGTGTGTGTCACAGTGTCCCCAGGCTAGTGCACAATGCATGACGGTGGGCTGAACTACAATGACACACATGTGTACACAGTGCCATACAAAATTATATCTTTGACTGGGCACACCTTTGGGGGGCAAGCAGGCATTGTCAGGTAAGCGGGATCACAAAGGATTCATGTGACACAAGGTGGGTGGAACAGCAACCAACACAGCAAGAGACAGACCCAACACAGCACTACCCTCTAGTACCACAATTTGTGGTGACATAAGCCTGTAGGCCAATCCCACTGTTTTGATAAAGCTAGGTTTTCCCCATACAGCGTAGCACAGTCAGATGTGCGTCCTGGGTCATGTGTCCGGGATCACAAACTCACATCACATCTCCATAAACACAAATCACTGGCCATGGCCTGCAAACAATGGGCAAAAAAAGGCATGGGCCTAGACATGAAACAACTCCCATTTTGCCACCATCAACAGCACACGCCTTGATCTGCAATAATGTGCATCAGCTAGGCACACAGGGACTTGTGATATTGCTCGTGCACACATGACAATCCCGGGGGGGGGATCCAAGGTACCCACAAATTCTCACACATGGGCTGACAACAACACCTGTGAAGGTCTGCCACACTGTGTAGCATGTGGCACATCAACATTATGTGAAAACTACACAATTCATTCGGAACCCTGCCACACACCTACACCAATGTTGAACCAAAGGAGAGCCACAAAGCACAAAGGTCGACACCTTACAACATAGCAGCAATGACCCTGATGATAGGGAGTAGTCTCACACACACACACACACACAAGTGAGCTTGTCAATGACAGATACCACATAGGGAAAACAACATGATGTTGGTAACACACAAGTGCCAATGGTAATCCAGAATGTGTCCCACGTGCGTTGGACAACATCCCTGGAATTCACTACTGAAACAGCCAGGGATGCCAGCCTTATTAGCAGTAGTTTGTCATGCACCTAAATCCCATAAAAAGGCAGGACAAAGAAGTTAGATGAACACAGGCCAAGTCTGCAAGTCCACAAAACAGGTACATCTGTCTGGAACACTGGCTGCATCCAAAAGTGTGGAGTGAACACACACAGACATGCTCACACAACACACACCATATGCCCAGGCAATGTCATGGAATGACACAATGCCATGAGGGGACTGCACTCCTGGGGAAGGTCAGCTGTGCCAAATTTTGCCTGTGCAGGCTTCTGTCATGCCAGCACAACACTTGCGCAGTGATCCAACTATTATAACTCAAGAAAAGCTATGATCACAGAAGCTTGTGAACGGGAGTCCTCCCTCAGTCATCTGCACATATGCAATACACATGTACACCAAGTTGGACTGATGACACAGATGACTTGTGTAACATGGATGCACAAACATGACTGTCCAGTGGAGATTATTATTTTTTTTTTTGTCCTCATTTGCCTTACCCCACATAGTATATCCCGTTGTATTGTATTGTATTGTATTGTTTGGTAGAGCGCAAACAGCTGCCCCAGCAATGAGGCGTCCCGGCGCTAGAGAAACCGCACAAACCCAGGCCTGAGCGAAATAAGATGAAGGGAATTAGGAAAGAGGGAATAGATGCGTCTTAATTGCTTTCCGGAACGCCGAAAGACTTTCTATGGAGCGGATGTATTGCGGCAGACTGTTCCATAGTTTGGCTCCAAAGACCCTAAAGGAGCGGCCGCCCATGCGGCAGAGTTTTATACGCGGAACGCACAGGAGGTTTTGGTTGGAGGAACGCAGGTTATGCGTCAGGACGTAGGGGGTGAGGAGTGGTCGAAGCAGTGGAGGGGTATCCAGTTTGATGATTTTAAAGGTAATAATGAGGGTCTTGAATTTAATTCTGGAGTCCACAGGTAGCCAGTGTAACTTTTGGATGGTCGCTCTGGCTGAACATCTGCAGGGGAGGCCGACTAGCATTCTAGCCGCAGAGTTTTGCACGCGTTGGAGTCGTGATATCTCTCCTTTATTGGCGCCAAGGAGGAGTACATTGCCGTAGTCAAGACGCGAAAGGATGGTAGCCTGAATAATAAGTTGGCGAGTCTTGGCATTAAAGGAGCCTAGTATGTGGCTGAGACTCCTCAGCAGGCCAATACAGGTGCCAGCAACTTTTTTGGTGTGGGCCTGAAAGTTGAGGGAGGAATCCATCCAAACTCCAAGGTTTTTAACTAGGGATTTGGGAGGTGGGATGGTGCCTTGGAAGGACGGCCACCAGTGCTCATTCCAGAGGCTGGTGTTTTTGCCAAGGAGTAGCACTTCTGTTTTCCCAGCATTGAGCTGTAAACAGTTATCTGTCATCCATTGGGCTACTGCGGAGAGACCGTTTTTAAAACTGGAGGAGGCGATGGAAGGGCCTTCTGTAAGAGCGATGGCCAGTTGTGTGTCGTCGGCGTACGACACCAAAGTCAGTCCCCATTTTTTGGCCACTGCTGCTAGAGGTTGCACGTAAAGATTAAAAAGGGATGGGCTCAACGCAGAGCCCTGCGGAACTCCCTGTGCAATGGAGTGAGGTTTAGATAGAAAGGGGGGTGCTGAGACCCGAAAGGATCTGTCTTTGAGAAAAGATCGGAACCACTCCAATGCGTGGCCAGATACTCCAAATGTCTCCAGACGATTTAGAAGGATATCATGGGATACCGTATCAAAGGCCGCGCTGAGGTCAAGAAGAATCAGCGCAGCACTTTGACCGGCATCTAAAATCGTTCGGAGGTGCTCTGTGGTGGCCAGGAGAGCAGACTCAGTACTATGGCCTGGTCTGAACCCATTCTGAGATGGGTCCAGGATGATGTTTTGGACCAAGTGCTGGGATAGAGCACTGTTCACATGTACTTCAGCAAGTTTGGACAGCCATGGGAGCAGGGAGATTGGTCGGAAATTCTCCGGTTTAGATGAATCTAAGGTGGGTTTCTTGATAATGGGTGAAACCCACGCTTGCTTTCAGGCAGATGGTACACTTGCTGATGTGAAGGAGAGGTTCAGAATAGAGGTAAGTGAAGGTAGAAAAAAGTTGAGTGACTCTAAAAATTGGGCCGGGCGCATGGGGTCTGCCGGCGAACCAGATTTAACTTTCCGGCATAGTTTGGTAAGATTGTCAATGGAAATTTTCGGGATGTGAGTCAGGGTAGTATGGTTGGGGGAAGGAGTAGGGTTTTTGGAAGGGCTGTGGGAGCGCTGAGGAAAAGAAGTATAGATTTTCTGTACCTTGTCGACAAAAAACATAGCAAGATCTACGCATTGTTGTGCGGAGGAGATACTAGGTAGGGGGGATTTGCCGCTCTGAAGTTCTTGAACGAGTTTAAAGACTTCTTTGGCAGGGGTGGGGCTGGATTCGATTTTGTCTGCATAGAAGGCAGTTCGCGCAGCGCGGATGGCTTTATGGTACGTTTTTAGTTTTAGTAGATAGTTGGTTTTTTCTTTGTTGTTATATTCCCTTCTCCATAAGCGCTCGGCTTTTTTACAGTCTTTGCGCATGGTTTTGAGGGTATCATTATACCATGGGTTGGACGGTGAGTTGCGTCCTTTCGTCCATTTTGCTGGGATGAGGGCGTCAAGTCCTCCGGTGATCCAGTCATGAAACGCGCTATAGGTTGCGTTGATATCAGAATTGGTGTCATGGTGGAAATCCCCAAGGGTGGTGTGAAGATCGCTGATTGAAAGTTTATGCCATGGTCTTTTTAGACGACGAGTTGGTGCAGTTTTGTGCCTAATTTTGTTGACTAGAATGGACAGTTTAATAAGGTGATGGTCTGTCCATCCCATTGGTAAGGGTGTCTCTGCTTTAAGTTCTTCAATGTTTGTGAATACTGGGTCTAGAATATGACCAGCTAGATGCGTTGGAGCTAGAATGAGGGAATTAAGTTGTAAGGCAGAGAGATCAGCGAGAAGATTTTTGATCATAGCGTCATTTAGCAGGTCAAAGTGAAGGTTGAGATCGCCTAGGATGGTAAAGTTAGAGTTTTTTGTTACTAGAGAGTTTGCTATCTCGAGTAGAGCCTCAATGAATTTTGAAGCAGGGCCAGGGGGGCGATAGATGTAGAGGCCCAACACAGTGAAGTTGGGGTTTATTATGATTTTAAAACATGCACTTTCACAGTCGGGCAGTTCTTCCTTGGCGAATGAACATGAAAACTGTTTCTTATAAATTATGGCGATACTTCCTCCTCTTCCATCCCTATTAATGGTCGACATAAGGTAGTCGTCTGGTAGCGTAAGGTTAGGTATGGCAGAGGTGCCATCCCATAACCAGGTTTCACAGAGGAAGAGGACGTCAGGGTTTTCGCTCTGTATGAGGGTATTGACCTCAAGGTGGTGTTTGGATAGTGACCTGACGTTAAGATGGAGAATCGTGATGGAGGTAGTATCGGCAGGCTCTAGTAGCTGTTGAATAGTGTGGGGGTTGGCCGTAGGAAAGTCACAAGTTTGACATTGAAGGCAGGTGAGACCAAGCGTACCTGTAATGTTTGCGCAGGACCGTCCAGGATTCCCGGCAAGTAGTTGTTCCCTGTCGTAATGAAGGGGTGCTGATGGAGAAGGGCCAGGGGGACTGGCGAGAGGCGATGACTTGGCGAGGACGGGCGAAGACGGGCTTGCCTTAGGCGCGCCTTCGGCGCGCAGACGGCGCTCCCGCTGCGCTCGTCCGCTGCGCTTGCGTGGGAAGCACATTTAGGGAAAGGGGGGGTGGGCGTGGCCTGTCGGCTTCCGCCTCAGAGGTTTGGTTTCCAATGGGCGCGCTATCAGTCAGCGCTTTTTATAGGCAGGGGTGGGCGTGGCCTGTCAGGTGGGCGTGGCCTCGCGTGTGCAGCGATGGCGGCCGTGAGCCAGCTGTTTTGTTTACAACACCTCAGCCGAAGGGATTCCAATTGCTCAAGGGAAAATCTTTTTTGCTCCATCAAGGATATTTCGTATCCTGCCTGACCATGATGCTGGGAGGCCCTTTTGTTGTTAGTCCGAGGAGAGATATAGGCATAATCATAGGACCCGGGGGAAAAAAAAAAAAGAATAAAACCCCGGACTCCTATCTCCTTGATCTCAGTAAATCCCCAAAAAACAGATTTTTCTTGTTACAGGATCTAGCCATATCCACTTTAGACACTTCATACAACGATGTCAACCATTCTGAGTGAGTCGGTGGTGAAGCCTCTACCCAATATTTACATATTTGTCTTCTAGCGATAAGAATCGCATAGAAAAGTAAAGATCTTGCAGGCCCCCTAATAGTATCGACCAGACCAAAAATGATTAAGGGTAAAAGGCTAAGGGCATGTATGTCTGCCACATGGCACTCTTAAATCTGCAAAATATTACTTTTTGCAAGGTATTCGTTATTTATCACCAACCTGTATTTGGTGGTAAATAACGAATTCTTAATACTAATTTTCACTCTTTAGAGTGCTCCCTACATTCAGGATTCGGTATTTACCGAATCGGTATTTTAATCCTGAAATATGCCTCCTACATCTCAAATAGCTAAATACCGGTTGGTAACGGGATATTTACCGAATTTCGGCCATTACCGACCGGTATTTAGCTACCTACATGAGGCCCATAGTGCGGTCAAAAGACCACGATCTAGGTTGGTGCTGCTGCGGAAGTGTTAAAGAGAAAGCTAATGCAGAGTGATCTGACAGATGGGATGGAAGATATTCAATAGATTTAATCATATCCCTTAACGCATAGCTGAAGAGGGCATAATCAATTCTGGATTTATGATGGTATTTCAGATTGATGAACGACACCCCAGGTTGGTCTCTAGCACGCTCTCTCCAGACATCTGAAAGGCCGATCTGTCTCATAATACTTAATAGGGTAGAGCGTGATTTAGATGGAACCCCGGCTCGTGATTTAGGCGATTTATCTAATCCCGGATGTAACACAATATTAAAGTCTCCCATCCAAATGATGGGATCAGGAAAATCAAGCAAGTGAGTACTAACTGTATCTAAAAAGGAAGGATCATCTTGATTCGGTCCATAGTAGACTACTAAGGTAAAAAGCGAATCGGAAAGTAATGTTTTTAATATGAGCCATCTTCCACTGAAATCCTCCCTACATTCTAGTACCTGAGCCTTTGCTTGTTTTTTAAAAAGAACCATCACCCCTCTAATATTGGCCGTCTGATCAGTGCAGGCAAAGACGTCGATCCATCTCTGATTCGTTAAAATTTCAGAGGTCTCTGCTTTTAGCAGATGAGATTCCTGGATTGCAATGACTTGCGCAGGTGAATCTTTTAAATATTGTAAAATTCTAGCCCTTCTATTCCTTGTACGCAACCCATTCACATTCCAGGACAGAAAGTGGATTAGTGCCATACTAATATTCTTATTTCAACCTTTAGTGCCATCCCATCGGCCCAACAGCGCAACAAGCTTATAAAGACCTGCAAAGGAGAGTTAAACCCGAAAGAATAATACTGGGGCAACGAAAAATGAGGACTTTTTATGCTTTTACCCTTCCCAAACCTTCTCCCCCCTCCCATGGGAAACCCACCCTTATTGCTATGACCTGGTGTAAGGCCATATTTACGTCACACTGCTTCTGCGGATCCCCCCCTGACCTACTACTAGGGGGTTAAGATCAGCAACACTATAAAAAAAAAAAAGGTGACCAATCCATCAAGAAAATAAATAAATAAATAAACAAAAAGAAAAAGAAAAAGCGAAACTAAGTGGTGTGCAAGCATTGGTTGAGAGAGTTGACTGAGAACCCCATTAGAAGTTAGTGCATTACTATATTAACTATATAATTTTTATTTTTGTTTTTTAAATTTCATATATATTTATTTATTTATTTATTTTTTCTCTCCCTTCTTTATTTTTCTTTCCTTTTTTTCTTTTTTGTCCCTCTTTCTCTCTTTCTTCCCTCTTTCCTTCCCTCCCCCTCCTTCTCCTCCTTTTGTCCTTTTTTTGTCCTTTTTTTTTCCTTTCTTTCTCTTTCCCTATCCTTTTTTATCCCTTCTCTTTTATATATACCTCTTTCCCCTCACTCCCCCTTTCTCATTTTTCTTTTCCCTACATTTTTTCTCATCAATTCTAGTCATTTAAACTAGCTTGTACCTAAGCATCTCGTACTCTTCTCTGACTTTCAGTTTCCTGGAAGTGAGGGGGGGAGTGGGGGAGGGGGGGGGCATACCAGATTGGGTTTCCTAAGATGGATCCGTTCAATCTTTCTCGCTTCTACTTAAGGACTCTAATAGCCCATCAGCCTCATGTGGAGATCTAATGTTAAACATTTTGTTGTTATGCATGATCTTGAGGAAGGCGGGGAATCTCATCTGAACTGTGGCACCCACTGCCCTGAACTTATCCATCCTCTGACCCAATTCCCATTGGCGCTCCAGAGTTACTTTAGATAAGTCCGAGCGCACTTCATACGAAAAATCCGGTCCTCTTAAAGACTTCGCCTTAAGCGCCAGGTTCAGAATCTTCTCCTTTAGCGCATAAGTGAGGAAGTTTATAAGGATTTTCCTTGGTTTCATTCTCCCGGGATTCAATCGAAATGGATCCCTATGAATCCTCTGGATATAATTTCCAAGGAACTCTGGTGACTCTTCCAGATTGAGAGAGTCTTTAAGCATAGCCACGACATACGCCTTTAAATCACTCCCCTCCGGGACCTTTAGGAGACGTAAGTTATTTCGTCGTGAGTTGTTTTCAAGTGACTCCACTTTCTCCCTCAGGGCATCTCCGTCTCTACGTAAGGCCTGGATTTTATCCTCAGCAACCCCTAAATTAGCCTTAAGATGCTCAACAGAGCCCTCCAGATTATCAGTCCTCACATTCAGGAAATCCACTTTCTTTTCTAAGGCATCACATGCAGCTCTTATCTCAGCCTGGTTCCCAGAAACCCTTGTTTAATGTTGTTTTTTACTGACAAAAAGAGGGCCTGTATTGAGTGAGTCTCCACTCCTACCCCTCCTCCCTTCTCCGAGTCAGTCAGAGTTACAGCCTGGATCAAACCCTGATCTTGCGCCGCTTCCGAAGAAACAGTAGTGGGCGCGAAGTCCACAGGGATAGAAATCGTGCTGTTTGGGGCTGCAGATGCTATCATAGGGGGTATAGCCTGAGACAGTGTAGAGACTATAGAATTGTTAAATTCTGAGACATTAGAAGTGGCCGAGACATCAGAGGTAGACATGGAAGATAGAATGAGGATATCAGGTATACTGGGCGCCCCCCTATCAGAACTAGCAACGGTATCAGGATTCTCCGTCCTGGATGATGAGAGGGGGGGAGCTCTTGGGTCTCCCCCCAAGGTGGGAGAGCAGCACAACTCGAGGGGAGCCTCTTGGCTTATAATGTTTAATATCTGGGGCTGGACCCTAAAAAAAGAGCGGAGAGAAGGGGTAACTTTTACGGTAGTAGATCTAGTAGTGGCCTTAGCAGAGCTCTCCTTGCTTGACTCTATTGCTCTCCTCCCCTTCACAGAAATGTTGTAAGATTTCTGGGATATCTGCTCCACCCGGGACAGAACGTTTTGCTCCCCCCTTCTCTTGCCTGGTAATGGTATAACAAGGGAGATCTCCTGGCCCCCTGCCTCCTCTTCTAAATCCGAGGAAACCCAGTCCAACGACTTCCCTCGGGATATCGCCTCACTCTTTTCCTTCCTTTTGCCCCCTACGATAGAAATACTTTGCTGTGTCCTTGTAGTTTTAATTTCGGCCCGACCGGCCCGACCTGCTTTCTTCGCCCGAGTAGAGGAAGATGAGCTAGATCTCTCTGATAAGGGATTAAGATGTTCCTTACCGACCATAGAATCATGCCCTTGATCCTCGCTATTGTCCTCTTTGGATGTGGCAGAGACAGCAACCTTACCGTCTTTAGACTCCTTAACGCCGCACTGTAGGAGGTAGGATCCGATCCCCCTTGTGCTGACACTGCCTGTATTCTCCCGGAGCAGACCGTGAGCCGCCGCTCTGCGCCCGCGTCGCAGCTCCAGGGCGGCTCTGTCCCAGCGCGGCAGAAATAAGAGGCAGGAGAGACGGGTACTCATACAGAGAACCTCGTAGGTAAAAGAGGTTTATTCTGCAGAAGAATCCTCACTCAACCCGGTGATTTAGGCATATGTTTTCTCGCTGGGTAGGTCAGGGAGGAACGCAGAGTAGGGACGTGCGCGACCGCTCAGTTAGCGGACGCCATGTTTCCCTTTAGCTCCTGTCCAGTGGAGATTGTCCAAGTCAGGGAATCTTTCCATGTGCCCAAATGTAAGCACAACCTATGTGCAACAGTGTATGCTAAAGATGCGAAGTTGCAACGCCAAAGAGAAAATCCGGCCCACAACATGTAGCTAACATCACACCCTGAAATTGCAGCTGAGGATGTCATGGATACATATCTGAAAAGTACACAGATTTCAGGGATCACATGAAGTACATCCCATCAAAAAATCATTCTGTTATACCTTTAAAACACCTGTAGAGCAGCAAGTCCATGACACTCATCATCAACATTATGTACATTCGATGCAACAATACTGGATAACAACAATTGACTTTATTGAGGACATAACTCTTTGAAACCGTTTAACCACAATGTCAAGAGGCCAATGGCCAGTCCATTTCTGGAGTCCTCACAGGGTGAGATGTGATAAGTCGTCAACCATTGCTTGCATGCACTGCTACGGGCAGGGGACATCTTCCCTTGGAGGGGCATACACAAGGGCAGGCCAGGCACTGCAGTAACAGGATCAGGGCACAGCAGAATGGGTCAGGGGAGGGCTGTTGGGTGCAGGAGTGTCACTGGCAACTGCAGCAGAGGTGTCTGACAGTTGGCGCCGTCACCACGGCAGGGCCCAAGTCCAATGGGGTGTGTGCTGACACCAATGCAGGGCCCAAGTCAGATGGGGTTGTTACTGGCAGCACTGCAGTGGGCAGGTAAGATGGTTGGGACGGGGCCTCCACTGCAGTGCAAAACTCCAAGGGAGTGTCATGGGGCTCAGGTGAGGTTGGCAGGACAGAGGGGGGACACGGTCCCCACATCAGTGGCAGGAACAGGCTGAGCATGTGAGGTGGGGTGGAAGTGCATGTGGTAGGAGGGGATGGCCTAAGCATTTTGGGGATGCGGTATCGGTATGTGGGGGAACCGGGGCAGGGTGTGGCGGGGGACCTGTGGAGTGCTGGCCTGGGGGCTGCAGGATGTAGACTGTGACTTTGAGCTGCGGGATTGGGAGGGTCTTGCTCTTCCTGCTCCGGGGGGACTTGCGGATGGGGGCCTCAGTGTCCGGGCGCCTGGTGGTGGGTGTCTGTGTGGCAGGGAAACTCCCCCTTGTGCGTGGTGATTTCCTCTTCCCCTTGTGCGTCTGAGCAGATGGATCGGTGGGGAAGAGGCCAAGGTCGCAGAGGAAGAGCTGCTTGGAAGGGGGGGTTGCAGGTGAGGCAGGGGAAGTGCTTTTGGAGGGAGAGGCATCTGAGGTCTGCGGAGTGCTCGTGGATGCCTGTTTGTGCGTCTGTGACCCATCCCCTGTGTGTTTACCATCAGTCCCTGGAGTGTGCGTGCCTGCGGATTTTGATATTGACTTGCGTGATTGTGTGCTGCCTGGGTCTGTTGTGGTGCGTGCCGGTGCTGCTGTGTGTGTGCGTTGGACAGGTAGGGTAGTGGGGACTGTGGGTGGTTGCAGAGGTAGGAGGGGTGAGGGACTGTTGAAGGAGGAGGGATACTGCTGCCATCTGTGTGGAGGCCATGGACTGAATGGTCCGATGTAGGGCAGATATGTTGGATGAGATGCCCTCCATGAAGGACACCAGTTGAGTCAACAGAGTGGTGTGGGAATGGAGAACACTCAGCATCGCAGTCTGCCCTACATGGAGCTGCTTCAGTAAGTCCACAGACTCCACACTCAGGGCAGCAAGGGAGACAGGGGCAGGGGGTGCGGTGCCCGGACCAAAGGAGACATGTTCCCTCACACGGGGGCCTCCACGGACATCTGGGATGGCAGCAGATGGGAGGGTGGAGATGGTGGTGGTGGCGGGGACAGACTCGCTAGGTGTTGTCTGGGGTCTGCTGACACCTGCCTCCACAAGGGAGTCCTCACTGGAGATGCTGTGTTCCTCAGCAGAGGTGTTTGTAGCTGAGGTCTACTCTGTGTGGCTCCCCTCACTGTGTTCCTCAGCAGAGGTGTTTGTAGCTGAGGTCTACTCTGTGTGGCTCCCCTCACCCTCAGTGCCATTGGGTCCCTCAAAATCCTCTGAAGCTGACCCAGTCTGGCTCTGCGGCTCCTCTTGGTCAATGGAGCTGTCTCCTCCAGTAGCCGTAGATGTATCCGCAATCAATCGGGATAAACAGATCCACATCAGTCACCTGTTTCACCTGACACATCACAGTCAGTACAGCACATCACAGAGTACGCCTTGGCATCAAGTGCCAGATATTGCGAAAAGTGGAGAATTTTTTTGGGGGAAATGACACCTGTCAGTCTGCCAGACAACCATGCCCCTCATATCCTGCCCCTCCATTAACACATCTGTCTGGGACATGTTATATGCCACGTCTCATATGTGTGCACAAGCACCACATGGACATATCTCAGAACTGCAGGACTCATGATTTAAATCTGCCAGGACTAACACATGCCATCTCCTGCCACTGACTCAATACATGTGTCATGCGAAGGAATGGCCAAATTCATTGTCACTAAAAAGGATATGCTTCACTCACAAAACACCATGATGTGCACATGTTTTGATGGTCAAGGCCACAATGGAGTGCATGCTGTACAACTGATATCACTGCGGGATACACATCAGCAAGTGGGATACCATGCTACCGCCCAGTATGGCTAAGCAGCCAGCACTGGCTTCTGTCTCAGGGGCAGTGCATCCAAATTTAAACACACTGCACTGTGTCACAACCATTAACATGTATGAGAATTTAAGCCCTGCAGATGTCAGGTGCACAGGTACACCCAATGCTAACCACATCTTCAGGCATCTGATAATCACACGTAATACAAATGCAACAGATGACTAACTGCAAGCACAAATCTGTAAGCATGATGACATCACAGCATGATGAGAATGAATTGAGGCTGCCTGCACTGTGATGTACAATACAACATTATGCACCGTCAAGTGATTCCACACCTATGCAAGAACCCATTGTGATGATCCATTAACCACACCCCAGCTAGCTGTACAAACCAAAATGACCAACACCACTAAGAGGCTAGGCCACCTCACAATGACACCGATGCAGACACCATATAGCACACTTCACAATGCACTAATGTTAGGCTGACACACAGGAGTAGAAGAACAGAGTGTACTTCATGTCCGGAGTAGGCATACCTGTCCAGGAACATGTGCAACATGGGATTACCCTGGACATCAGGCATGTGTCCATGCATGTGTGAAACACATGATGTACATTTTTCTGATGCCCATAAATTGTCGTTGCTGCTACATGGCTATGTGTCAAATACCCCTGGCACATATGGTGTGCCAAAACATCAATTGGAACACATATCAATTGCCCACACAGAGTACATGTCTTTTTTTCTGGCAATGTGCAGACACATGGAAATCATGTGCCTCACTCATGAAGACCAAACAATGCACCGGTCACAGATGCTGTTCACAACGTTAAGTTTGTACAACAGCAGGGACACACAACCCAAGTTACACAAGTCACAGACCGAAAGGGGCACACCTGTGTATCAGATGAGAATGGGACATGACCTATTTTTGCCACATGACTCCTGTACACGCAGACAGGAGATCTGTGGAAGTGTAGCCAGGATGTGGGAGCGCAAAGAGCATATGAGACATTGGACACAGAGAATGCATGCACTTACCCCTTCCTTGCTGCTGTCTGGCCTTTAACTGCCCATCCAGGTCCGGGAAGACCACTGCCAGAATCCTGAGCATGTGGGGGTTCAGTGTCCATTGTCCGCCCCTTCTGCGAGGAGGCGACAGCTTCAGCTGGACTCTGGCAATCCTCCGGGTCCAGCCACAAAGGTCCTGCCACCTCTAGTGGCAGTTGCGGATTCGGCGTCTGTGGGCACCCACACAACGAACAGCCCGGGCAATGGTCAGCCAGATCTCCTGCTTCTGGTGGGCATCAACCTGTGAGGATGACAAGGGTAGAAAAAGTCCTTTACCACACATGCCACCTGTTTGTGCATCGCACAGTTGGATATACATGTCTTTCTCGCAAGGGTATAATATGATGGACACATGTTGTGTAGATATGGTGATTGACAGTTGTCCTGAATTTCCAACAGGGAAACATTGCCTGAGTATTACAACCGTGTGAAAATGCCCTTTTCATACACAGTACCTGTCCACTACAGGCACCTACACACCCTGGGGGTATAAATACAATTTCATTGGTGCCAGTCAGACAACATACACAATGAATAAGGGATGTGGAGTGCACACTCACCTGCTCCCCTGGTGTCCCATACAGCTTGCTGTACTGTGGAAGGAGGCTGTCCAGCAGGGCCTTGTTCTCCTCCTCTGTGAAGGCTGGGGCCCTCTCCACAGTAAGTGCCATTCTTGGAGCCAGAGGACGCAGAGAGAGCAGCAGTGGTAGCAGAGATGTCAATCTTGATCATGTACTGCAGGCAAGTGAGCTCCCAGGTGAACAGACAGACTTATATCTGTGCTGCAGAGGCAGATTCAGTCCCATGTGTCAAAAGCGATAGGTCCAACAAGTTTGCATCCTATGAATCTGGCCAATCCATCGCATTGCACGCCTCGTACACGCCTTCCGCATCATTTGAAATATTCAAAAGCATTGCAATGACGAGTCTGAAACATTGTTGCAGGCAGCCAACAGATTTTCAAGAAACCGATTCGTACCAGGCTCAAATCCGCGTCTGTTCCTATTGAAGACATTGTGCAAGGCGTGCGTGCAAGTCGTGTGTGCGGCTCCGTCCACCCGCGTCAGTCCCCATTGAAGACATTGTGCAAGGCGTGCATGCAAGTCGTGCATGCGGCTCCGTCCACCCGTGTCAGTCCCCATTGAAGACATTGTGCAAGGCGCGCGTGCGGCTCCGTCCACCCGCGTTAGTCCCCATTGAAGACATTGTGCAAGGCGTGCATGCAAGGCGTGCGTGGGGCTCCATCCCTAGGTGTCCAACGAGTCTTTCGCATTGGTCACCCGCGTCAGTTTAAGGCGTGCAACACACCATAGCTTGCCATTGACCCATGGGCACAACAACAATACAGTCTGTGACACAGTGACTCAAAGTGCATGTCAGGCTGCATTACCTGTGTGTGTATGTGGATAAACATGTGATTTTGTATGTTTCACTTAGTGGCACCCACTCCCAGGCAGGGCAGGTTTTCATGGGGACAGATACAATTGTTGGCTGGAAACATAACCACTGTGTTTGACAACAGTACATTTCAGTGCATGAGGCATGTACACAGTTCCCAGTGTACATTGTGTATGTATTGTGACACACACCCTGATTCTTCAGTGGAATGGTAGGTGCCTCACAGGGTGTCACAGTGCCACATATGTGATGTTCATCCACAGTATGTGTGCATTTCCATGCAGAGATGACTCAGATTTAACAGTACATTTCAGTGCATGAGGCATGTACACAGTTCCCTGTGTGTGTCTGTCAGGATCCTGTGATGTGGGTAGACATCTGTCCTCACTAGTCACTGTGGTGTGTGTCTGGTACGTGACACTCGTACTCATGTACTGTGACGGAGCCCATTGATTGCTCACAGCACAACAGGGACCTTGTTGTGTGGCCCTGTAGTGCTGAGATGTCAGATGATGGGCATGTATCTGATATGTGTGTCCATACCCACAGCACGCACATCATGTTCTTGTGTCCTGTAATGTGGTATCATGTGCTATTTGTCATGTACACTGGCACATAGATAGGGGGACAAACTGTCTTTGCTCTTCTATGTACTGCAGGAGACCAAATGCCCACAGACCGTTCCCGGACCTGAAAACCATGGTTGAACGTGACTGCATGCGACGGTACCACTTCACCGGGCCATTGATCGAAGAATTGGCGGAGCACTTGGCCCCACATCTGCAACCTGGCTGGACATACCCTACAGCGCTGACCCCCAAGGTGAAGGTGATGGCAGCCCTACACTTTTTTGCCACCAGTACTTTCAAGCACACTGTTGCTACTGCTGGTGGGATGTCACAGACTATGTTCAGCCGTGTGCTTCGGGATGTGTTGGAGGCAATGTTGCATTTTCTCAACCAGTACATCCATTTCCCCAAATCACAACAACTAGCTGACATCAAGGGGGACTTCTATGCCCTGGGCAGGATGCCACATGTCATTGGCTCCATCGATGGGACACATGTGGCTTTGGTACCACCGCAGGCACATGAGCAGACGTACCAGAACAGGAAGCATTTCCACTCTTGTGGTTTGTTTGGCGGACATGACCATTTCCCATGTGTGTGCAAGGTTCCCAGGCTCAGCGCACGACGCCTACATAATGAGGAGTAGTCGCATCCCAACGATGATGGCACAGATGCAGTACCAGCGTTCCTGGCTTGTCGGTATGTACTGACTGCTTAGCATTGTGTGTGTTTGCTAAAGCTGATTCGCACCCTATTTTCACACTCAACTAATGTGCAATTGTCTCTCTGTAGGTGACTCCGGATACCCCAACATGCCGTGGTTGCTGACACCCCTCAGGAACCCTGAGACACCAGCGGAGATGCGCTACAATGAGGCACATGGTCGGACCAGGAGAGTGATTGAGCGGACATTTGCCCTCCTGAAAAGCAGATTCCGCTGCCTGGACAAGACAGGAGGGGCCCTCCCATATGCACCTGCGAAGGTGTGCAGGATCATCATTGTGTGCTGCATGCGATACAACCTGGCAGTGCGCAAGCGGTTGCCTCTCATCCAGGATGACGATGACCAACCTCCACCAGCCGTGGAGGATCCTGGCCTGGGGCATGATTCCAGTGATGATGAGGGTGATGGTGATGTTCGGAGCCAGCTGATCCAGAAATTCTTCTCATGAATGTCAGTATACAGGTATGTGTTGTTAAAGTATTGTGTCGGCATGACCTAAGTTGGCGGTGCACTGGTGCTGATTGAGTGTGGCTGTATGCTACTTGTCAGGATGCTTGCTGTGATGTGTCCTTTCTGGTAGTCTGTACTCCCAAACAGTGTTTACCTGATTGTTAGGATGTGTCTGGGTAGTAAATGTTCTGTTTTGGGCATGTATATTGTTGTCTGCTGCAAATCTGTGTTTTTGATTGTGTTTTCTGTCTGTCCTTCACAGGGTACTTTGGCTGCTGTGTGGTGCGGTCTGAACCCCAAGACACAGATCCTTGTTCCAGAGTGCAAGTACTCATTGTCCCAGCCATTGATGTGCCACACACCCCTGGACTTTCATCGTTCACCACATGTTTAATTCTCTGATCACTGTCACGTTAGGTTAACGTGCATCAGTTGTGGAATTCTCCCAATGTGAATATTTAATAAACCTGCCCTTCACTTTGTGATGTGCTCCGTGTGTGTCCACACATCCAACAGTAATTTGGATCCTGTACATGTGGGCTCCTTGCCAATGACCCAGGATGGGTGTTGTGTGTGTGCATTCCACTGTATTTCCTGTTGACATCAGTGTTGACGAGGAGTTAGGGGCCCTGGTGAGTATGTGTTGTGTTGTTCTAGTGGTGTATCTCCCTCATATGTGTCACATTCACATGACTCACATAACTGTGTTCACATTGCTGTATTAGTTTGCATCCACAGTGTTCCTTAGCAGCTCATCATCGCCATGGCACAAAGCAAGTAGGACTCATGACAGAGGCAAGTATTGTGTGATTGTAAATTTATTTACAAACATGTGTAAGGATGGTGAACAGAATTTGCAGTGCTGTACAATGTGATGGTAATCCAAAGTTCACAGGTGAGTTGGTAGTCTTGGTAGTTGAAATGTCCAGAGTAGAATCCACAGTCATTTGGTGCATTGTCACAACTTTGACCCTCCATGTCAAGTGGGTGATTTAGATGTAGGTTGATACGGTCAACTGGTTTGCACACAAAGGATGTTAACAGGAGCAGGTTTTGGGTGCCTGGGGGATATGCATGGCCATCAGCGTCTCAAGTGCCCTTCTTCGGATGACCCCTCTCGGGGGGCTCTCATGTGCAAGCTGCTGCGGTGCCGAGGACTCTCCGCAAGAGTCCTCCTCCCTCCCTGTGGCTGTTGTGGATGTTGTGGCAACAGATGTTGTGGGCGCACAGGGGGGTGTGGTCAGGTTGGTGTTGATCTGGCGGAGGCATGCCAGTATGTCCCTATGCACTGCTGTTATTTCATCCAATTTGTCCCACTTGGACTCCACCCGGGCCATGTGGGAGTCCTAGCGGGTATGAGGGGCAGCCTGCTGTTCTTTGAGTTCCTTGAGGATCCCCATGACCTGTCCAAACCCTCCAGTGCTTTCCTGGTACGCATCTATGATGCGTTCCAGGTGTGGCTCATCCTGCAGTCCAGCCCCCTCGGCAGGCCGTGTCCTCTGCCTGGCCACCCTCCCACTGCCCCAACCCACACGGACAGGACCTGCCGTGGCCGGCCCAGCCGACACTGGGCCCCCTTGAGTGTTAGCGCCAGTGTTGTTCTGGGGCCTGGGCTTGTCCGTGTCGGCATGGGGACTCTGTCTGGTGTCCGATGTGGCTGAGGGGGGTGCTGATGTTACTGCTGCTGGGGCTGCACGATGGCTCACGCCGGAGGTGCCAGGTCAGTCAAGGTCGTCGTCCAAAGAGGACGGAGAGTGATCCACGCCGGGGAGCTCAGGGTCCGCCAGAGTCTGGGACTGGGACTGTTCGTCAGGAGCTGCTGTGTCCCCAGCATCCTCTATGTTTGGAGGAGGCACACAATGTATGTTATGTTTCTACAGACCTCAATGTTTCACACACATGACATTTGACACGGAACATCATTATGAGAGTCTGTACATTGCATGTTCCTAAGTTGTGACAGACAGAGGTTGATATTGTTGGAGCACTTTGTAATGGCAACCTGGAGCATTTCGATGTGCACGTCAAGCTGTGTGCATGACCAGCTCATGTATTGATCAATTGTGTGTAGATGCCCATTGCCACTCAGGTTCCATTACATGCCTGACACTGCTGTTTTATCCCTGTCCACATTTGTGCTTTAACAATGACATACGTACAATTACACTTGGGGTATGTGGCGAGCTTGGGGCATGTATTGTGTGATTCTTCTCTTTCCTCTGTGTGTCACATTGGTGTGTCTGTACAACATGGTTGCAGTATGGTATGCCTGAGATCCAATGTGAGACACTAATTTGTTGTCTGTGTTCCTAGTTTACATCTCTTTTCATACAAGTCATGGTGTTAGCATAGCTAATGAAGTTGGTGCTGAGTTTTGTATGTGCTAACGCCTTCTATCTTGTCAAATTCCTCCACAGTGAGAGGGATTGGGCACAGAAGCTCCCTTGCTTTTCAATGCTCATTACAGTGATGGGCAGAGGTGTGTGTGTTACAGTTCAGCTGTTGTGTGTTGCCTGCCTCCTCAGATGCAGTCCAGGTTAGTCATTGTGTTTGGGGTCTCCATGACAGTGAATAATGTGTTGCATGAATGTTGCGTACAATGCAGAGCGATGTGGGATTGAAATGCAGCTCACAACTGCACATTCTTTGAATGACACCATGCTACAGTGTCAGCTATATGTGTGTCCATTCTAGTCACTGTCAGGTGTCCACTGTCAATGATGTATAGGTGACATTGTGTGTGCTTATTGCTATGTACTATGTCTACATCTCCCCAATTGTCATCTACAAGACACATCTTCCCAGCCAGGTCAGGGGACACCACAGGGACACTGCATCTCCAGAGAGTGGAAGGATACCTACAGTTCCAATGGGTGTGAGTGTAGATGTGTTACTTTTGGAGTGACTGGTCCCAAGGGTGTACTTTGTTCTGGCTGAGAAGGTGTGCTTTGAGGCTGCATTGATGGTATTGCAGGACCTCCTTCACCCACAGAGGCCAGCGAATCCCCCATGTGTCATGCTTCCATTGCAGGGAGTCACAATTTACGTTCAGGATGTCTGGCCTTGGTGTCCTGCTGTCGGTTAGAGGCCAAGGCCCAGCATGGCCTTGTGCTCCCCACAGCAGGGCCTAGTGTCAGCAATCTTGGTAGTACTTTTGCTCTCCCTGTGAGGTGAACATGGTTCAGTGTGAGCTTGCAGGGACATGTGGGTGGGGGACTGGTGCCTGAGACTGCAACTCCCATCATGCTTTTGGCTCCACCCACCTCCCCACAATACCTGAGCTTCCTTCCTGTGGATCTTTTTCCCTATGTGGTGGTGTGCCTGTGCTGACAGTTTGGCAGGCAGTGGTGTCCTGGTGTTTGTTTGCACTCAAGTCCTGAAAAGCCCATGTCCTTCACATAGCAGAACCCAGTGTGGTCAATCTTTGTGGGATATTCAAATGGATTCTGAGGGATTGCATTAGACCTGGTGGGTTCGGTGTAGTTTGTTTTAAGGGGTGTGTGTGTGTGTGTGTGCAAGTGCCTGCTGGTAGTTGTAGTCAGAGCTGGCAGTCCTCCTCCCCCAGTCCAGACCTCCCACCATGCATCATGCTTCCATTGCAGGGAGCAGTGGTCACCTTTCAGGATGTCTGGCATTGGTGTCCTATTGTCAGTGGCCAAGGCCCAGCAGGGCCTTGTGCTTCCCACAGCAGGGCCTAGTGTCAGCCATCTTGGCAGTACTTTTGCACTCCTTGTGAAGTGAGCATGGTTCAGTGTGAGCTTGCAGGGACATGTGGGTGGGGGACTGTTGGCTGTGACTGCAACTCCCATCATGCTTTCTGCTACATGCACATTCCCAGCAGCCCAACCTTCCTTCATTTTGACTCAGTTTTCCTGTGAGGTGGTGTGAGAGTGGTGGCAAAATGGATGACAGTGTTTGTTGGTTATTTATGGTCATGCCTTGCAGTATTGGTCTTTAGGTTTGCACATGTTAGGACGTAGTTCCATATTACTGTGGGATGGCAGGTATTGTGTTTGTATAACTGATATACACATCACAGCATACTTGCCTTTCCGTTGCTATGGCATTGCTGGCGGTAATTTGTTTCACAGTCCCCTTGACAGTGCTATATGTGAGTTGCCACACAATTATGAGTGAATTGGTTCTGTACTCACCAGGCTCTGGTATTCCTGTTAATCCATGTATGCTATCCGGTGGTAGGATGGCCCGCACCTTCTCCTCCCAGGACCTGAAGTGCGTTGGTTTGGCAGGAGGGCCACCGCCAGTCGGCCTGCTCAGGGTGTGTTCCCTGTCGATGAACTTCTTGACCCTCCTGCGCACATCATAATACCTGTTCTGTATATTGTCCTTTGTGCGCAAACAAGGTGCTTGTGCATTGACCTTGTCTACAATCCTCTCCCACATCTTGGTTTTCTGTGACATGGGGGTCTGTTGGACCAATGTGCCAAACAACTGTGGCTCTACCCTGAAAATTTCATCAATCATGATTTCCAAATCACTATCTGTGAATTTTGGATTCTTCTTGGGAGGCATGGTGCTGGGTGGTTGTGGGGATTAATGGGGGTGTATGTGAGTGTGGTGGGTGTGAGTTTGTCAGTGAATATGTGATTTAGTTTTTAAGTGGTGCAAATGGTGTAGTTGTTGTGTGTTGAGTGAGTTGTGGTGTGTCTTTGCAATGTGGTGGTGGTGGTGTCTGCTGTCCTATGCCTGTAGTTTGCAAAGGATCATGGTAGGGATTTCTTGCCATTATATAGGTGGAGTTGTGGGTGTGTCTTTGTTCCTTTTTTGTTTTTTATTTATTGGCTTTGTCATTTGTTTTTTTGGGCTTTTTTTGTGACTTTTCCTTTGCTTTTGTTGTGCATGATGGAGACGTTCGTTTGACCGTGTCGGACCCTGCCAGTGGCTCGCGCGGGGTAACCCGAGCCTGTCACACTGACATTCTGCTGTTTTCAACGTTGTTTGCTAGTCACTATTTGATGTGCGTCTCGGTTTTCATGATCGTGCTCCGTGCGAGTCGGTCTCAATTCACACATTTTGCATCATACTGCGCGGCTCATGCATCGCAGGTACTTTATGGTCGCGTCAATTCCTGGTGCGTGTCGGTCGGTAGGATTCCAGGTCATTTTACGGGCGAATCACTGATTTTCGTACAGTTCGGTTGTTCGGCTCGTGTTCCGTGCGATTGGGTTGTAATTCACATGCGTTGCATCGTACTGCGTGGGTTGCGTGGGGTAACCCGAGTCTGTCACACTGACATTCTGCTGTTTTCAACGTTGTTTGCTTGTCACTATTTGATGTGCGTCTCGGTTTTCATGATCGTGCTCCGTGCGAGTCGGTCTCAATTCACACGTTTTGCATCATACTGCGCGGCTCATGCATCGTGGGTACTTTATGGTTGCGTCAATTCCTGGTGCGTGTGGTCGGTAGGATTCCAGGTCATTTTACGGGCGAATCACTGATTTTCGTACAGTTCGGTTGTTTGGCTAGTGTTCCGTGCGAGTGGGTTGTAATTCACATGCGTTGCATCGTACTGCGCGGGTCGTACGGCACCGGTCCATGTCGGTCAGTCTCCGTTCCCGGTCTGTGTCGTTCGGTACGTTTTACAGATGGAATCAGAATCGGACCCTCTGTCTTAAGTCTCTATGGGAAAGCCCAGCTCCTGTCACATCTTAAGTGCCCCTCCACATGTGGGCCATAGAAGAGGTCCACAGGGCAGCAAATCCCAGCTATTTACAAGATGCGAGAGGAATTAGTGAGAAAACCCGTTCATGCTGCACAAAGCTTTCTCATATTTCAGAATGGTGGGAGCAGGTTTGAACCTGGACTTCCTTGGGCATGTGCAGAGCCAAGGTAGTTGGGAGCTTTATATGAAATTAGATATTCAAAGGTAGTGATACCTGTTGCAATCCGATATGGTGGGCTAATGCACCTGCAAAAGAAACCTGTGTATAATAAACAAATAATGAATTAGAATCAAGTTGGAACTACTAAACCTTGTATCGAGGTGTCTGCACTATGAGAAGGCATTGTCTAAGTCAATTAGTCTGGCTTACAACTGAAAGTACCTCTATGCTTTCATCCATTCAGTCACTCATCCGCACTCACATGAAAGTAGTCACTCTTTGTCATTCAGTCAAGCATCTGGCCTCACCTTACCAACCTATGATAACCTCATGATCGGACAGTGCTCCACAGCTCATTCATCAAAAGCCCAGAACACTGACAAATGAGCAAGGTGCTTGATGTGCGTGAGGCCTCACTTTTGGTAACGACCCGGACCCTTTTATGAGAAACCTAGTAAAGTGCCTTCAATTCAGAAACCACCATAGAACCTGCCTTTTCAGAGATGCATTTAACGTTGACCCTTTAAAACATAGTCAATATAAAAACCAGGCAAAAATGTCCTCCAAGACCTTTTTCTAGGATGACCATTTACATGTCTCCTAATGTGTACCATATCCAGGTGGTCCAATTCCTTTTCATCACCATATAATTCTATTCCTTTCACCTTCTTTACTTCTACAGTGCTCTAAAGTAGTCATAGCAAAGAAACAATGAACATGAGTAAGCCCGTTTTCCCAGCAGAGACCGGGAAATAGTTTTCAACAAACAACAACGTCTCAGCTGGAAATCATTTAAAACATAACAAGTACAAAGTCAGTGATGTAAATCACATAGGGAAGGGGAAAAAAAGGGGGAAGGGTGACCACAAGGAAATAAGAAAAGGGTATATATTGTAGGTAGTTATGACAGCACTACAGTACAATAAAAGTACAAATGACCAAAAAACACTCAAGTGAGCACTGGGCGTGCTAGTGATAGTGAACGGCGCAGTGACACAAGGGTGAAGGCAGCGTGAACGGCGAAAGAAGTAAAAGAATAACAATGTGGTCAAGGAAATTAATTATATACAATCTAGTTTTTTCAATGAACAATTTAAATTGACCACAACAATGCCAAAATTCTTTGCTGGGAGTGGTCGACGGCGTTTCAGCCTGATTGATTCCAGGCCATCATCAGGACATTGGTCATACTTTAAGTGTGTGCTGGGCGTAGTCCAGTTAAGTACAAGGAGTCCAATTGAAGTGGAAAAACACGGGCACAAATCAGCGCGTGGTGTGGGTCCAAGGGAAATTATTGCAGTCAGGGATCATCGTCAAATTTGGGCTGCAACCGGGAGCAATTGAAGGAGTCCGGGCGCCGGGTATGGAAGTCAGATCTCAATAGATGAACAAAGCAAAATGGTCCAAGGGTGACTGGATCGGTAGAAAGGAGTGAATCCTGGTACGATGAAGAGGCGGGCGAGTAAAGCGTCCCGCCTCTTCATCGTACCAGGATTCACTCCTTTCTACCGATCCAATCACCCTTGGACCATTTTGCTTTGTTCATCTATCGAGATCTGACTCCCATACCCGGCGCCCGGACTCCTTCAATTGCTCCCGGTTGCAGCCCAAATTTGACGATGATCCCTGAGTGCAATCATTTCCCTTGGACCCACAACACGCGCTGATTTGTGCCCGCGTTTTTCCACTTCAATTGGACTCCTTGTACTTACCTGGACTACGCCCAGCACACACTTAAAGTATGACCATTGTCCTGATGATGGCCTGGAATCAATCAGGCTGAAACGCCGTCGACCACTCCCAGCAAAGAATTTTGGCATTGCTGTGGTCAATTTAATTTGTTCATTGAAAAAACTAGATTGTATATAATTAATTTCCTTGATCATATTGTTATTCTATTACTTCTTTCGCCGTTCACGCTGCCTTCACCCTTGTGTCACTGCGCTGTTCACTATCACTAGCACGCCCAGTGCTCACTTGAGTGTTTTTTGGTCATTTGTACTTTTATTGTACTGTAGTGCTGTAATAACTACCTACAATATAGACCCTTTTCTTATATCCTTGTGGTCTCCCTTCCCCCTTTTTTTCCCCTTCCCTATGTGATTTACATGAATGAATGAATGAATGAAGTTGGATTTATATAGCGCATAGCTACCCTGAGGCCTCCTAGCGCTTTGCGGAGCCGAGAACTGTGAGCGAGGGGCTTTGTACTTGTTATGTTTTAAATGACCTAAAGTAGTCATAGGGCAACACCTAAGAGCTTTGTAAAACTATTAAATGCATAAACACATCTGCTCTTTAGTTGCGCTTCCATACCTAAATAAAATGATATATGTCCTATTTGTCTTGCTTGCAGAGGGGCTCAGACTCAGTAATTCAGTACTTTGCTTGATTGGCCAACAAGAGTGGAACCTGCTTTGTTCATACGCAATTCCTTGCTGTCAGTCTGGTTGGGTAGAGTTGGAACTGCACTACCCACAGTCATCCATTCATGGTGGTTATGTGATGACTGCTGGTGTCGCTTACATAGGTGGGCCAGTGCGGGAACAAGGAATGTACAGGTATTCCTGCTGACCCTCCTCAAGCACTATAACATGTGACACAAATGTGTGCTGCCTCAGCCTTCCCAGAAGGCACAAGTGACTTACCTTCATTGACACTTGTCATCATCCCTAACGAGTACCACCATCCATCATAACAGTCACTCAGCAAATCAAGGCTGAGCCCAAGTGCATGTCTGTGCAGCACCTGGCGAATGAGATGACTGGTCTGGTGGTGTTGAGTGGATAGGATGCAAGCTGGCACACAGGCACCTAATGATTGACAGCAGAGCAGTACAAAACTAAAATCATCATTTTAAATTGGTCCTAATTTTACTACTGAACTAGTAGGCTGCATGGGCTGGGCCTCATGCACAGTGACAGTGCTCGTACAGGAAGAACAGAGGCGTCCCAATGACCACCAGCCTCACCCTCGTCCATGGTGAACTGTGACCCCTGTTGAGGGTATAACACTGGTGTGTCATCAGCGCAAGAGATAGTCATGGCACACCTGCAGCAAGTGGCGCACCTGTTCAAGGCAGATTGCATCAATCATAGTGGAGATGCAGTTGCCCCATCTAAATCACTCGAAATTAACCTCGGGAAGAATGGTGCCAGCATATTGCTTTTTCTTTCCAAATGTGTCTTTAGACCTGTCCAGCTTCCGCTACTGCTGCACTGTTCTGGTAAATAGCATCCTTTGTTAGCATGTTCATTTCCAATGAGTGTTTATGTTAACCCATTTGCAGTGAGTAGCTTGTATTTGCCTTTGAAAGGCTATCTCTGTCCTCTCACCTACTTGGCTGTTGATGCCCTACAAGAAAAAAGTCAGTCAGGATGTAATTTTCCTTTTTGCATTTCACAAGCCTGCCATGTAGCACTATGCCATATGATACTATCAACCATTCCTGGCTTTTAAGACCACAGCATTGTGGGCCATGTAGTTTTCCTTTTTACACTTTCATTAAGGGCTCATAATCCTAGCATTCAAAGTGCTGCTGACTAAAATGCCAGAATTGGCCTGGCGTTTTATACATTCCCATGAGACACTTGTCAGCTTTGTTTAAAAATCAAATCAAAGCAATTTACATCAGTGGTTCTTAACCTGTGGTCCCAGGACCCCTGAGAGTCAGCGAGGCAAACTCAGGGAGTCCATGATTGTGTTACAAAATGAGATAATATTAAAATGAATCCATTAAACATAATAAAGTGTATACAAAAAAGGAAGCAAAATTGAAAATGTAAAAGTTAATATTGATTGTGAATTAAACAAAATATTTCAACATTTGAGCATTTGTTTGGTATATGTTTTTATTTTTTATTTTTGTGCATTGTTTTCAGATTCAAATCATGAAAATTGCTTAGGCTCGGGGGAACCCATCTTCCAATAATGACTCAGTTGGGGCCACCACATTCCAGTAATGACTCAGTGGGAGTCCACAGAAGTCAAAAGGATATGAAGGCCTTATCTAGATAACTTAAAAACTGTTTGTTTCACACATAAAACCAAAAGTAAATTCTGCCCATGTATTTTGTGAGGATTTACTCACACCATGCATTAAAACAAGCATAGGCGATATAAATAGTTTTGTCCTTTGTGTAGTGGAAAGTATAATACTAAGCTTCATAACGCAATAAAGGTACCACATGGACAGCAGCAGCTCAACCTTTCCTAAATCTGGATGAAACCGGCATGATATCCCTTTATGGGGGGGAGGGGGTTCTGTGTTTTGATGCTACTTTATAATTTCGCCAAATTGTTGTAGTGACCATTTTTTGTAATGTATGCAGGGTTTTTTTATGCCAGTGTACTGTCGTGTTTTGTGTATCCTCCGCTTTGCAGGGAAGTTCTGCTTTGTGCGTCTATGTGGCGTACAATCCTATTGTGTAGTGCTGAGTAGGTGTTCTAGAGTCAGCTATGGATGGACAGTGTAGTAGCAGCCTTGCTGATTGTGTTCCAGTTTCACAGGGAGATCTGTGCATGTGTACATGTGTTGGGGTTAAGCATACTTTATCGGTCGGGCAGATGCGTGTTTTGCGTGGTTGCACAGTGAAACTTATGCTGGAGATCCGCTTATTGCATGCTCTGTCCCTGTTCTCTTCATTCATTACATCTGTTTGCTTCCTCGCCCCACCCTGGCCCCTCTTCTGCTTGCCCCTCAACCCACTTGCTTTTGTCTGTTTTTTTTTTGTAAATAATTTTATTGCACATTTTCTATCAATATAAACACCCTGGACCCACCCCCGTGCCCTGTACCATACACTCAGAGTTAATCACTATACACAAAGAGTATTAAAAAAAAATCCATATAACCAAAAATACAATCTTTTCTATTTTACCACAACATAGAGTTGGAGCTGACATACCGGGTGGCAGGTTTACCCCTAACAAAGTCAGCTGTCCTACTTTGAAGTGCATTGTGCAAGAATAAACATTGACATTAAATAACATCCCTCCAAAAATACCAATAAAAGTGACAGACCCCCCCTCAAACTGATGGTTTCATACCCCATTTGCATTCAATTTGCCCACAGGATATACAAACAATTGAGCAATCCTTATATACACATACACATTCCTAACCGTCTTGCTAGCCACACAATGTAACCTTTAAAGATAGTTTGGCTATTTTAAAAAGACATAGAAAAGGCTATAGCCCGACCTCCTTGGTCTCCCACTGCCCTATATACTAAATACAAATCCCCCAAGAGCCCTTTACATATCTAGTTGTTTACCCAACCACTTGGGGTGCCCAAAGTTTACTTCCCCTTTTCTTTGCTTGTCTGTCTTTCCCAGCATAAATAGCCTTCTCCAGATTGTGGTTCACCAAGAGCTGGCACAACCACTGTTGGAACGACGGGGGATTCGGATCTAGCCAGGCCGAGGCTATAGTGAGTCTTACAAAAGCCACTGCCACTGCCAGAAAAGGTTTTGCCTTCATAACCGTCCCTCTTTTTGAACTTCCAATAAAATAAGATGTGTGGTCAGACTGACTTTTATCTCTAGTTTATATTCAAGAAAACGGGCGATTTAGTCGTTTTACAGGGCTCAGGGCACTACAAGCCCTAGTGGGCATGTGGTATAACATAGAGCAGCTCTTAAAGAAGTGAGTTTGCAAATTAGCTGACATAAAAACGGATTGCGGTAAATTAAGAGCTTTATAGAGATCCAAATCCGATATCAATACATTCTCTTCCCATTTTGACAAGAACTTTACGAGATCACCTTTCATCTCTGAATTCCAAATATGATATAAATTCCCAATTCTGCTTTCGCATCATGCGGTTATTTTCTCGACCAGCTCAATTTTACCAAAGCCCACTGAGCCACCCTCCTTACGCTGCAGATAGTCCCTGACTTGCAGATATTAAAAAAAGTCTCTATGGTTAATACCAAACTTATGTTTTAACTCCTCAAATGAGACAATCCCAGTGGAGGAATAAAAAGCCAGTAGACTGTTGATACCTAATTGCGACCATCTCTGTATACACTAAACCCCAAAAATTGAGGGCAGATTTTCATTAGTCAGCAATGGTTTGTAAAAGTTAATTCTTCCGATTTTCAGCAGTTTGCATACCCCGGCCCAGACTTTATAGGCACCCAAAATGCACTTGAATCTAACTTTTTTGTAATAGCTAAACTCTAGTTGTCTCCAGTAGCAACCCCAGGCTTCATTGCCAATCAATAACTCAAATGTTGAAGGTATAGCCTCTTGAGGCTTATTAATGTGCGGTTGTCCAAGTAATGTAGAGCTATATTGCAACATAGAAGCCCAATAATACAATTTGAGGTTTGGTAATGCCCCCCCTCCTTTTTCTTTTGGAACTGAAAGGTATTTCAATATCCTTCTAGGTTTGGAGTAGGCCCATAAAACCCTTGAGAACACTGCCTCAAGCGTCTTCAACCAATGGTTCGAGAATTCTAAAGGGATTGACCTAAACAAATAAAGACTTTTAGGGGAAAAAATCATTTTTATTAAATTACACCTCCTCACATTTATAAGATGTAAATTGTCTAATCTGCCTAGAGCTTTTTTCATCTTTCCTATGAGAGGGTCCTGATTTAGTCCATCTCCGAGTTGATGCTAACACCCATATAGACAGCTTTTTTATCATTCTTTTATCCACCATCGTTATCTTATCATTTATCACCACGTGGGTCTCATCCATATTCAACGAGTATCCAGAAACCTCCCCAAAGAGTACTGCCTCCCTTTTAATTGTTTTAAGGGCCATTTCGGGTTTAGGGGTCACCACGGTTATATCGTCTGCATACGCTAAGATTCTCTTCTCATACCCTTGTACTACCACTGGTGTAATTGCTGAATTTAGCTCGAACTTACGTTTCAGAGTGTCTATATACAGTGCAAACAGCTAGGGGGAGCAGGGACACCCTTGCCGTATCCCTTTTTGTGATCTCTATATTTTCAGGCAAATCACCTGAGACAAAAATATTAGCTCCTGGTTTGTAATATAGGGCCTTAACCACTGGTATAAACTCTGGCCCAATGCCCATAATCTGCATCATCTGCCAGAGAAAGTGCCAGGAGACCCTATCAAAGGCTTTCTCTGCATCCAATAAGACCAGAGCCATAGGGTCCCATGACACTTGTACTGCATCGAGCAATGTGACCACTCTTCTGATCTGATCTGTCATGTCCCGCCCGCTGTAAAGCCATGTTGTCGGCTGGACACTATCTGCGGCATAACCTGTGCCAACCGTGCAGCTAAAATCTTAGGACAAACCTTTGCATCCCGTTCATTAAAGTTATTGGTCGGTATGAACTAAGAACTGTGGCTGGTTTATTCTTTTTTAAGAAAACAACTATATTTGCTGTAGACCATGATCCTGGAGGGGGAGTTCCTCTATAGATCTGGTTTAATAAATCAGTCAGATGTACTTTCAATTGGGGGCAAACTTTGTATAAAATTCCACTGGGATCGAATCAGGCCCTGCGGCCTTACCAGTAGCCATACCAGCTAATGCCATATAAATCTCCTCCCAACATATGTCCCCTTCCAGGGACTCTTTATCTTCCAGGGACAATATCCTTAGCTGCACTCCTCTCAAAGTATCGGCTATCTGATCTGAGCTGGCTATTGATAATATGCCCTAAATGCCTTCCTGATCTTCCTGGGCTCAGAAACTGCCCCGAAAGTGGGATCACATATTCCTCTCACTTCATTTGTTGAGATTTCTATCTAGCTCTTGCAGCCAGATGATGCCCGGCTTGCTCACTACATTCATACACTTCCTCCCTCCGGGCTGCCATTTTTTCTGCAGCTCTATCTGCAAAAATCTGATTAAGTGCTGGTCTAGCTAAGGTGACCCCTAGTTGAGCCTCCCCTATCTCCCCTGAATGAGTTCTTTTTCTTCCTTCTCTCTATCCAACGAGAACCCCAGCATCCCCCCACGTAAACACACCTTCAGTGTGTCCCAAACTACCCCTATTGGTGCACTACCACTATTTCCCTGTAAAAATATTGGGATCAATTCCTCATATGGCTGCGATAATCCACATTTGTTAATAAGGCCTGCTCAAAACTCCACTTTGTTTTAGTTATAGTCTCCCCGACCCTGAATTTCCAGCATTAAAGGATTATGATCTGACAAAAAACACGGGTATCGTTCAATTCTACAGCTCGTCAACAATGTATTTGAGATAAAAAAATTGTCTAGACCGGCATGCGAACCATGTGGGCCCGAATAATAAGTGAACCCATGCTCTAGAGGTCTCTTCCTACTCCAGACATCAATAAGCCCATGATCTTCACAGATGCTTTCTATGGCATGAGAGACTTTCGTTTTCTGACCCACATACTTTTTAGATTTGCCAACCACTGGGCAGATTGATATTCAGATCTCCACATACCTTTATTGGCAGAGGCTGATGAGTTATTTCATTCGATATGAGTTATTTCATTCAATAAGTCGTTAATAATATGTGGGATGTCCAAAATGCTCCCATACACAGAACATAACGTCAGTACGCCTTTTTTTAATATGACATCCTACAATCACCAATTTACCTTGTCAGCTGGAACTTGCGTGAACTGTATTTTATTACCTTTGGCCAAAATCGCCAGCCCCCCTATTCGAACACTTTGAGAGGTCCCCACAATCAACCTATAGCCAAGAGTATTTAGGACATCTCTACGTGAGCCTTCAATGTGGGTCTCTTGCAAGTAAACCACATCTGCTTTCAATGTTTGCAGACAAACTGCCACTCTCTCTTTTTTGGCATCATTCAACCCACAAATATTAATAGAGGCTATACACACTTTTCCTTGTCCACCTACTAGATTCCTTTCATAGCCCGACTATAGCTCTTATACATGGATACAATTCACAAAAATGGCTCTGTCCTAATTTCCAACTTTTACACCTCTGAGCGTATGAGCCCCCTATCCTCACCCCACCCCAACCCATCACCCAAAGCCCCCTTTCCCTTCAAACCCACACACGCCCTCCCTCCGCCCACCCCACACATGTGGGCAATCAGACCTAGCCTGTGTGAGGTTATCTGTATAACTGCTCTCTCCACCCCCCCACCTTATCCATCTGCTACAACCTCTCCATACTTCGTCCTGCTTCAAAGCATCATAAGCTTGATTGTCTCATCTCATCGTAAATCATTGGGGAATCTCTCTCCTCAACAGCTGCATCTAACTACTTGGCTCCCTCCCTCCACTTCTCTGTTGAGGCCTTTCAGATCTCCCCCGACAATTCAATCAGGTAAGGCTACGAACACTCCCTTTAAAAACTATTTTCAGTTTCGCAGGGTACTGTAAATATACCTCCGCTCCCAATTTCTGGAATGGGAGCGGAGGTATATTTACAGTACCCCAATTTCTGGAATGGTGTGAATAATTGCCTCAGACGCCACCTCCTCTCCACTGTGGCATCAGTGAAGTCATTTCTTACATAAAAGGAAACCCCTTCAAACTCCTTTTTTGCATTTGGCCGTGCTTGCGCATATATACATTCCCTCAGCAAAAATGTGCCTAAAAATACAAGCATTGCCTGAGGTTGCTCTTGATTGCCTGCATGATGAATTTTAAGAGTTAAGGGAACACAATAGGCCCTTTGAATTTCATTTTCCCAGTCACACCCTATCAAATCTGGCAAGGCCCCCTCCAAAAGTTTTATTCTAAACCCTCTTGCATCCCCCCTTCCCAGCCTTCAGGTATTCCTAGGAGTCTGAGGTTATTTCTTCTTTGCCTGTTCTCCTTCTCTTCCAATTTCCACATCATGTCAGTTATCTTGGGATCCTGAGATATCTTTGTCTTCTTTAATTCTGCTGCCTCTTATTCGAGAAACTCTGTACGAGCCTCAACCATTGTCAATCTCTCCGATATGTCTGTGCATGTTTTATTGATCTCCCTTACTGCACCCTGCAATTTTTTAGAGGCTTGCTGTGCCCAATGATTGTCACTTCTCACTTCCTCCTGCATCTGTTTTATAGAACATAAAATATCAGAGGGTGAAGGTTCTCCCGTGTTCTGTACTTCTGAATCAGCTGTGCCGCTGGGACCCTCCATTATCTGGTTTCTAATTTTCCTAAGGCAGCAACTGTGTGTCTGGATAATCAAATCTTAGGTTGGGTGAGTTCCCCCAACTCAATCCATCTTGTCTAGAGCTCTCTTTTCTCACATTTCCTTTTCTTTCCCCTCTCTTCTGCAGTGAGGCTTTTTTTTTCTCTCTCCCCATCCTCGGACCTACTTTTTCTCCCTACAGCCACCACTGATTCCTCCAATGAGCTGTTGCTGCTTAGGTCCGAAAAGGTAGTAGTGGAGGACTCGTTTCCTGGTAGTGATGATTCCGAGTCATCCATCAACGAGAATAATTTTCCACCCAAAAGCTTGGGGGAGCATAAAGTTATTGGGCCCATTAAACTGCCGTGGATTATCTGGGTAGGACTCGCCTTATTGGGGGACACAACAACCGCTGACATCTCAACCCCACTTTTTTCCCCGCTCTATATGACCCCCCTGGGGTGCCAACTTTAATGCATCCGACTGTAGTACTGATGAGGGCACCAGGATTACTGTCTCTTCATAACCACTGGACTAACCACTAATCATTTCGGCGTAGTGTGCTATTTGATGTAAAACGCTTTGATGCCTCGTCAGGGGTAGTAAGCACTATATAATTACAATTACATGACAGCCATGGAGGATTTCGCATTCACTTTATTGCAAAGAGCATTACAGCCTTTGTTTGGCACTTGTAATACGGCAGAGTAGATACCCGTCACGTTTTGTTAAAGTTTCACATCTGAGAAACCCTAAATAAGATTCTGTGTGTCTCAGCTAAGAGAATGCCTGCTATTAATTTAGCATATTATTAGTATACTCCTAATTGTAGGATTGTATTAAGTTTATAATTTTCACTAGTAAGGCATCACTAGAAATCATCCACTGTGCACATGTGAGCAACGCACAATATATAAAGGCATCAAAACATGATGCGTTGGGGGTTTCAGAGGAATAGTTGAGAAATTAGGTTTCTGTTGAACTCAGATGGCGAAAAGAAGTGAGACATGCATTGGCAGTAGGATGGTAAATAAAAAGAATCAGGTAGGAAAGGAGACCGGTGAATAGATTTCCAGAAGGAAGAGCAATAGGCAGTGTTTAATTTGTAAAAGAATAAGTCCCAGGGCCCAATGTTTTGCATTGTTTTCGAAGACACGCCGGTGGAATTATGCCAGAGACATATAGATCGACTTAGGATCTCCGACTGTATTAATTCTAGAAGACTCGTATGCTCAATTGATTATCTGATACGCCCTGAAGAAGCCCCAGGCCTGATGGCCATGTAAGGAGGCGAAACACGCGTTGGCTGTTTTTTCACTCGTTATTTAACCTATACAGAATTCCTAAATCACCTTTATATAAAGAATGTTCACCTTAAACTCAGCCTACTGGAATCAGAACAAACACAAAAACTTGTCCAGACATTCCTTTCTGTAACCAAAGTTTTGCTCAGATGCCCGCGGCTGTCATTATAAAATGTTGGTGTGCTAAATTCAACATTGCATTGTCTTGCTTCCACCTCACTCCCTGCCTCTTTATCTCACTCTTGCAGGTGCTTGTTTATCCCTGCTTTGTTGCTGTGTCACTGTCTGCATTTCTCTTCCTCCTTCTCTTCTTTTGGGGGTTTTCTCTCCCCTGCTCTGGATCAAAACCTGTTGAGGAAAAATAAATGCTCGTCCCTAAAAATTAGTGCATCCAAGCAGTGGGGAGACTCCATGTGTAGACTGAACAGTATGGACAGATAATCTCATAAACAGAAAGTAAAAATGAATGGAAGAGAAAAGAGTACTGATGGACTTTCAAATAGGCATAAATTATATATATTGCACCACTGACATTACACAACAGAATCAAGAGTTCATGGTTAGCAGTGCAGAGTATCACACAGGATGTAGGATGCAGAAGCCGAGGCAGGACCTTGGACGGCACAGTTTGAGCGTGAAGCTTTTGTGGTTTACAGCCTCTGAGGTGAGGCTGAGGAGAACGGTGCCACGAGAAGCAAGTGGCAGAGCAAGAGACATCTGAAGCTCACAGGTGGTCAACCCGGGGCTCCCAGTCCACACAGGCCTCTGGAGCTGTGGCCCCCAGACTGAGGCCCTGCTGACACCAGTCCCTTGCAGCTCTTGACTTCCACATCACTGGTGGAGTACACAAGTTTCCACAGTATTTGAGGGTTGCTAATGCCAGTGATCAATATACCTGCCAAACAGGCACCACTTCACCCCAACAGCACTTAGCATTCTGGGGCTGTTTTCCCCCGTGTTACCGCCGAACATTACGCACCATGCCAGCTGGTGGGGTGCTGATCGCTCCTTGCAGTACGGAGGCGCGATATAAGACAGAGACACATACTGTGCTGCAGCCAGCTCTCAGGAAGGGGAGGTTAGTGCCAGAACTACCAGGACCTCCCGCATAATTCGCAGGCCTGCATCTGCCTTGAAGGTCAGCAGAGCACGCATTGGAGATACTGAGCCTGCATGACAACAGGGTTGCGAGTGGAGAAGGTGGCGAATCCCACATGGAGGGCGATGCAAGTCAATGTCCAGAGAAGTTCCAAGGAAGAAGGAAACTAGGATGGAAGAGATTGCTGAGCTCTGATGTGGAGGGTGGAGTATGAGCTAAGTTAAGGCCATAGTGCTGTGGCACACAACTGGTAGGTGCGGAGGTGGCCAGCTTTAGGTCGGTGCAGCTTGTGGCTTCCTTTTTAGAACCACATACCAGCTCCGCCTTTACCATTTTTACTGCAACATTGCCACTATCCCCTCCCCCTCACCCTTAATCTCAGCGAGTAAGCTCAGTTTTGGTTGCAATCCCTGCTGGGATACACAGCTCATCCCCACTAGGCAGCCACAGGCTAAGAATTGGCAACAAGTGCTCAAAACAGCCAACTGAGAACCATTGTAGTGAGATCCGATACTTTTAAGACACCATAAAGTATCTAACAAGGACACAAGCCTCAACTCATATTGGGTAGTGGTGTGCTCGTGCTTCTCCCAGTAGGCAGTGAGTGATAAAGGGTTATGTGTAGCCACAGGAGGAAGGAGACATCGGCTCTGGCTTTTACTGTGAGACGACTGGGATCGGGCGCAGCATAAATCAACAGGAGGTGGGGCCTCCTGATGCTCATTGGAATAACTTGGGGAAAAAGATCCCAGCATGTGATCATGTAAATCTTCGGCTCCAGTGGTGACCCTAAAGAGGAAAAGGAAGGTGCCAAAGCAGCCAATACAGCCTCTGGCACTGATACCTATATTGGTATCTCCACACTAAATTGCAACAATTTCACTCCTGGACTCATGCTTCCCTAGGGAGGCCAATGAAGGGTTGCTACAGCCAAAGATTACGTTTAAGTTTACCTTCTTGAAAGACGCTGGAGGAGTCTTATTTTCAAGCAATTTGAACATCAAAGGGTTTCCTGTTTCCCTAAGCCCCACAGTACTGGCACAAAACCCTCTGAGAGGACCAGCTATCCTCCGGCAGGTCGTGATTTCCACAACTAGCAATGGCACCATGATACTTCAAGAAATCCATAGGTCCCCTGTTAATCAGAACAATTTAGATGACCAGGGTATGATGCCGGTAGCTCGAGCCAGCCTGAGAGTCAAAATCAACCCTTTATGCCTAGAGCTCTTAGAACACTCTGAGCAGACCGAGGAAACAGTGATGAAAAATGATATCCCCCTGACAGCAGAACATTTCTCGCAGCCAACACTCGGTCAACCACTGGGGAGCGGGACGAGCTGCTACAGTTAATAAACCAACTTGAAGGAGGAAGAAAGGAAATGTCAAACGCTCAGGACTGACTCACCACCAGGGCTAAGAATGGGATCCCATAGCAACTGTTCAACTCCATTGGGTCGTGCTGTGGCTGCGACTATCCCCCCCACTGTGCTGAGCCCTCAGGAAACAGCTGACAATTTGGCTGGTACTGACAATGAGAACTCATTAGCAGCTGTGAATGATACTTTATATCTATAATCGAAGGAATGGGAGAGGATGCTTGCCTCATAGGGCATTGAGGAACCAACAAACTCCAGCCCAAACCCACAAGGAAGCAAGAACTCACATCGGGCCTTATGGTCAACCATGTTAAGGTTTCTGCAGGGCTCAGAAGAGGTACTCAGTTTTCAAGCAAACAAGCAAATGGACATACAAATTTGCCTCCTGAACACTCTAGCAATGTATGTGTCAGGCATTGATGAGAAAATTGCGAACCAAAAATTGCAAACCAAAGGAGAGCACAAGCTGACATGCAGGGAATAGGACAGAGGTGCGGGTGCTCCCCTGTCTTAGACAAGCTGTCAACACTTCTGGTGATGATGTCAAATCTACTGGTTAACTTCAGAGACATGAATAAAGACAGGCACCAAATGAGCATAGGACCCCTGGATACTAAGGCAGGCCACTCAGAGGCTCCACTTCCAGTAGAGTCAGAGGGACAGAAGTGTGGCCACCTTTCCTGCTGCAACAATGAATGCCTGGGGACTGCTGGATCCAACAATGGAATGGCACCTTCGCCAATGGCAGGCTCACCAGATTTTGACAGGACCCAATAAAACATGGACGAACCACCAAAACAGCAGGGAGCAAGGAAGAGAAAGGGTTGCAACAAAAAGCTCCTACGGCCTAGCAGGCTGTCAGCCTACCCAGTCTTCAATACAAGACTCAGGCCACACTCCACCCCCAGGGATGCAGATCTCTATGAGAAACTGACGACTCAGGACAGGGAGGATGTTCCAACATTAATGACTACTTTTAAACAAACCAGCCCTGCGAACAGATAGAGGTGACATTCTCAAGCTCATTCGGACAATGGATGAGATGGGGGAGGCCGCCTCACATAATATAGTATCAATTGAATGTATTGACCCAGGCACTGGTCAGTGAAATGAATCAACTAAAGTAGTGTGGGGCTCTATTGAGATTACTGAGAAGATCCTGAGTGCAGCCAATATATTCCAAGGCTGGGGGATTACCATTACAACATTCAAGGGAGCAGGATATCCCTATGTCCTGAGTCACAAAAAAAGATTGCCTTAACATCGACCTGACCAAGAACTGTCTACTCTGTCCTGAGAGGTGCAAGAAGCAAATTGAATGGGCTGAAAGGCCCTGTGGTGGGTATGCCACATAACCAGACGTTGCACAGAGTGGGGATGGCTGTCTGGTGCCTTGAACAGAACCGGAATTTTATAATGGCAAGACGCTGCTCTTACTACTGGTGTTGACAAAGCACTTAGGATCTGCTCTTGGAATATTAATGGCCTGGCTAATAAGCTTGAAGGACTAGACACCTACCAATACCTGCGCACCTTCCATGTAATTCTCCTCCAAGAAACCTGGGCTCAGGTCGCATCTCATCTAGAGGGCTTAACAAGCTTTTATACTCCTGTGGTCAAAGCACACACACATGGCTGCAGTAAGGGTGGTCTGGCAATAGAAGTTTGAGCTTCAAGCAATATTGAAAGCCTAGAGCAAGAAAGTGATGAAGCTAGCCTACAAATCGTAGTAATGACGGTCAAGACTACAAACAGCCAGCCAAAGAAAATTATAATGGTAAACGTCTACATTCACCCCAACGCCGCAACCAAGGCTGGCCTAACAGAGAAGCTGACTGAGACAAACCTGGCTCTAAGGCTAAATGAACAAGACTGAAATGATAGTTACAGGCCACTTCAACATGTGGCTAATGATCTAGCTACCGAAAAATGAGGTCACAGAGGCCCAAGAAGCCCTTTGGATGATACCAACTCAGGTGGCCCCCAGTGGCAAAAAGAAGATAGGAGAAGTCAAAGCCTACAAGGAAACCTAGATCATTTAGGCCTTAGAGCATTAAACGGTTGGTACAACCCCGGCAAACCACCTGAGCCTTCGTTTCTGTGCATCACTCATTGACTACACATTTGTAAGTTTCTCACTACTGCAAGTTGTTAGTGCTTATGAGTATGGCAAGAAATTGGAAAGTGACCTCAGGTCCCAAGAAATATTTCTATACTCAGAAGCACTCGTACCCGCAAAGGATAATGGAACTCCAGGTTACACGACCAACCTCAAACGCATAAAATGCACATTCGCCTCTGGTGAAACCCCACTGATCAGCTGGGAAAGATTCACTACAAAACTCACAGATCTGACTGCAAAACCAGTCAAGTTAGTCTCAATAAACAGGGAACATCAAGAGATTAACGTCTGGAGGAAATTGGCAAACCTAAAAATGCCAAATGGTTTGTTAAGAGCCCTGGAAATACTGCACACAGACACCTGGATCATGATCAAGGTAGGGGATGGCTCCCATTTATCAAGGAAAATAAAAACCACGTAAGGGTTGAAACAGTGATCTGTTTAGGCCTCAACCTTGTTTAACCTGTTCCTTGCAGACCTCACACCCTCACTAAATGAAGTGAACTCACCAAAGTGGAGGGCTTCCACTTATCAAACCTACTATATGCAGATCATTTAGTCCTTGCAAACAGAACCAAGGTCGGCCTACAGCAGTTGTTGAATGAAACCGTCGCCTACTGTGAATAACAGAAAAAAAACAAAAATATTACCAGTGCTAAGAAAAATGAAACAGAAGCATACCTGGCGTCTGGGGAATGAAAGAATTGAATCAGTAAAAAGCTTCAAGTACCTGGGAGTTTATTTCAATGGGAATGGAAGCTATAGCGACCAACTGGAGGAAATCAGGAAAAAGGGCAAAGCGTTGGCCTTTTTTTTTAGGTCTCTTTGCAACAAGCTTAAAGACCCCACGCTTACCCCTATCTTACAGGTAGCACAAGCTAAGAGCCTTCCCACCTTGACATATGGGAGGGAGGCTCTTGGCTCTCACGGCCAGGACAGTGCAAATCTGGACAGAATGATTCTCAAGGGTGAATTTTCCAACTACCTCCGAACACACCGCCTGCTCAAATAAGGCTGGAATTTGGTATCCCCAAACAGTCAAGGGCTCGGAAGGTGGCCTGTGTGTCCTGTTACCACAAGTTTAGGAAGGCTCCAGAGGGCTTCCTGGGCGGCCACCTCTGGCAAGAACTGGAACACAGGCCGAGCTCCCCGCACATGTCTATGTAAACCAGGCATTGAGTTCACAAAGCTTAACAAATGTTTGGGGCTTATCTCTAGTCCACCGGGAGCTTAGAAAACTAACCAAATCAAGAGCACAGTTGGCATCAATGTTTAACCCCTTCGATGCTGCGCAGATTCCGCCGCTGTGCTGACGGAATCTTGCGCGGGCGTGGTCATGACGGAATGGTTCCGTCATGAGCACAGCTCAGCCGTGGGTCATGACGGAACCATTCCGTCATGAGCACCGAAGGGGTTAAGGATACATATAAACTGTCTAAACATAGTTATGGGTGGATGACACTTCAAAACTAAACTACACCACGTTAAAATCACAGGGCTACATTGGCAAAACCTATTGCAATTGGGCCAAGGTGCATTTCCTGAAGTACAGGCTGGGTTTATAACCATTATTAAAGAACTCCTCCCATGGAGAAGAAGGCCAGGGCAAGCCAGTTGCCGATAATGCCTGCAAAAACTGGAGAACATCGTCCACGTCTTATGCGTGTGCCACACCAGTATGGGGGAATCTACGTGAGTGTTTGTGCAGGAAGTGGAGAAACCAGTCATAAGGTCATGCAGGTAGGCGGTGCTAGCCTGCTTTGACCCTACAGATATCAGTCTGAACTGTGCCATGATCAAATTCCTTCAGAGATTTGAAAAGAGGGCTGCGACTAAGGAGTAAGCCAGTGGAGATGCAAGAGCTACTTGAGAAGTCACCACTTGGGCATTAACACTCCTAAACGCTTGCAATTGCCCGTAGTTAGGCTCAAACCAAAGGCACTTTACTCAAAGGTGGGAGCAATCACACTTCAACTTTGAACTGCACCACCTCGACCCCCTTGACAACTGCTCTATCCGTTTACTTACGCCTTTTTTCCAGCAATTAACTTTCGTCTTCATTTTTAGAAAAAGGGTTTTTATGAACTGATGTCTTGCACTTTAATGTTTTATTGCTTACTAATGCCCGCACCAGTACAGATCTTCTATTTTACTTTTTAAAGTAACATTAAATGCTTTTAAAATTGATTTTTATTGACCTTTCTGCTATCAAATTAGTCTTTTTATGTGTGTTGTAGAGGTGTTTTATCATGCATTTTGTTGCAAAGATTTTAATTAATCATGAATTAAAGATTTACTTACTTAAAATAAATCATGAGATTTTCTTTAACTTCCAAAAAAGCTTCCAAATCCACAGTTTGCTGTTTGGTCACAAACAGGAAAAGGTGGTTATGTGCAGAAGGATGGGTGTTAATAGGACATGAGAGTTATAGGTGACGTGTCAGTTTTAGGAGAGGTGGGCAAGGCTGAGAGAAATTGGGTGTAAAGGACAGGGGTGACATGAACCAGAGACAAGGGTAGTGAAAAGAGGGAAGGGCTGCAGGAGCAGGGCTTAATATACAATTTACTAAGTTCTCCGAAAAAGTAGAAGCAGCTCCAGAAGTGAATCAAAGGGCAGACATTAGCGTAGCTTTGGTGTGGAACATGGGTCTGTGGAATTAGCCCATCCTCTATGAGGAATTTGGAGCTGGTCCTGCTCATACTCACGGTGACCAAATGGCTACTCTGTGACATGTCTCAACCCTCATTCAGTTAGATTAGCAGAGACACAAAGAGAAGAAGAAAGATTAAGGCCTCAATTAATGATAGGGCTGCACAAAATGGGTGCACAAATGAGGTGGTATGTAATTTGTGCATGGTACGAGTAAGGCACATTGAATTGTAGAATGTCATGTGAAAAGCTCATGCTATTCCATACTAGGGTGAACAAACATGGCATGTGCTTTATTTGGTCCCACAATTTGCAGCATGTTTCATCTCGCATAAATCACGATAGCAAACTGCCATAATTTGTGAACACATTTTAATTATCAGCTCACTCCTAATAGAGTCCTGAGAGAGATACAGAAGGGAAAACACATTTGATATTTAGCAATTAGTCTCCCCATATTAACTGATTTCTTATTGGTGCATCAATATGTATCAAACAAGTCAGTAAGTCACACAGTTTCAAGTAGTAGAGAAATTTATTTTATATGTATGTATGTGGTATTTATGCTGCACCAAAAGGTAGTGGAGCTCTCAACACAGGTCAAGGCAAAGACAAAGGGGCAGATTTACAAGCCCCTTGCGCCATTTTTGTGTCATTTTTCCCATGTTAAAAGTGACGCAAATGTGGCGCAAGGAGCTTGTAAATCTGCCCCAAAGTCGGCATGTGATGAAGAGGGCTGCCAAGTTTTTTTTTTATACCACTGTCATTTTTGCGACGTTCACAAGTGCTACAGTTCATAAGGTTTGCAAAGTTTCTGCCCAGCTAAAATTCCTCACTCATTAAATGCATTAATAAAATGTGGTTCAGATGGAAAAATGTTGCAGACATTTTCCCTGCAAATTTACCTTGGTCAATTTTTTTATTAGCACAGGGACAAATGCATGTAGAAGTTTTGTCCATATTTGCTTTTTTTCTGAATAGTTTGTTCTCTTCTGTCTCAATACTTGGGTCTCTTCTCCCCCGTTTTCATCCTCTCTGTGCCACTTTTCACACTTCTCTATCTTTCAATTATTAACTGTACCATCCTGACTCTTGCTTTCGGGTTCTTATAGAGGGTGCATATCTAATTAAGGTATCCCGGTCTGATGCCGATTTCCTCCAGAGTCGCCAGAAGGTAATCCCACCCCAGTATGTCAAACTCCTTATCTAAGTCAAGCGACACCACCAACTGTTCCCCCGTCTCACTCAAGCCAGGTTTCATCAGATTAAGTAGTCATCGTATGTTGAGAAAAGAATTGCATTCTGGAATAAACCCACATTGATCTACGTGCACTAGGGTGTTAGCAACAGGGAGCAGCCAATTAGCCCGGGCCTTCCCTAATATCTTATAGTCTACGTTTAATAGGGAGAATGGCCAATATAAGGGGACTTCGTGGGGGATCCCAGCCTGGTTTTGACGAATATATGATGTTACTTAGCATACCGTTACTCCGCAGGTATTTACCTCGAAGTTTTTACTTCGCAAATACCTTTACTACGCATGATTTTAGTGTGCATGCTTTTACTTCGCAAATATATACAAATATACAAAATCTTGCGGAATGATGTATAAAATGCGAAAAGCTACTGTCGTCTGCTATCAAATAAATATCCACCTCAACTGGTCAATGGCTGAATGGCAGCCCATGAAATTTAGGGGATACAAGATATTACAGTAATGCGTGAGCTATAATATTTGGTATTCCCATAGTAACCGATGTTAGAAAGCAAAATGAAGGGTGCTATTTGGCATAGAAATACTGTGCTCACCCATCCAACAGAAGACCATGTCAAATTGAATCCTGGTAAGTTCTAACCAGAGAAACACAGGGGATACCAAATATTATAGATGGCATAACCCATTATATATGGTATCCCCTAAAGGAATCGGATGTAAAATGTTGTGGAATGATGTATAAACTGTGAAAGCTGCTGTAGTCTGCTATCAAATAAATGTCCACCTCAACTGGTCAATGGCTGAATGGTAGGCTATGAAATCTACGGGATACGAGATATTACAGCAATGCCTGAGCCATAATATTTGGTATCTCCTAAGAAAATGATGTTGGAAGGCAAAACGTAGGGTGGTCTTTAGTATAGAAATACTGTGCTCCCCCATCCAACAAAAGGTGAAATCAGATTGAATCCTGGTAACTTCTAAACTGAGAAACACCAGGGATACCAAATATTATAGGCCATATAGGCTATTAAATTTGGTATCCCCTAAGGGTACGGATGCAAAATCTTGTGGAATGATGTACAAAATGTGAAAAGATACTGTAGTCTGCTATCAAATAAAAGGCAAATTCAGTTGGTCAATGGCTAAAGGGTAACCCATGAAACATAGGGGATATGAGATATTATGGCAATGCGTGAGCCATAATATTTGGTATCCCTTTAGTAAATGATGTTGGAAAGCAAAATGAAGGGTGGTATTTGCTACAGAAATACTATGCTCCCGCATCCAACATAACGCAAAGTCAAATTGAATCCCGGTAACTTCTAACCCGAGAAACACTGGGGATACCAAATATTATAGGCCGTATAGGCAATTATAGTTGGTATCCACTAAGGATACCGGAGGCAAAATCTTGTGGAATAATGTACCAAATATGAAAAGATACTGTAGTCTGCTATCAAACAAAAGACAATTTCAACTTTTCAATGGCTCATGGGCAAACCATGGAAAGCAAAAGGAAGGGTGCTCTTTGGTATAGGAATACTGTGCTCCCCCATCCAACATAAGGCGAAGTCAAATTGAATCCTGGTAACTTCTAAACCGAGAAACACTGGGGATACCAAATAATATAGTCCATATAGGCTATTGAATTTGGTATCCCCTAAGGCAGAGGTCTTCAAACTTTTTTACTCTGAGCCCCCACTAAACAAAATGTTTTGAGGTTGGGCCCCCCTCCAAAACTTTATGGCAAGCATTGGGGAGCGGGAGGGACATGGCTGCGTGCAGGGAGCGGGGCTATGAGATGATATCAGAATACTTTTCTATAGCTCATAAACTGCACTAAATATGAGACTTATAAAACAGCAAATGCATCAAACAAAAACAGATTTTATCCCAAACAAACTGCTCCCCATAATTGGGAGGTTGTGAGCCCCTCACACTTGTTGACACCCATGCAACTACACCTGCTGCACTAATGATAACTGCAGTCCATCTCCTCCGCATCTTTTACCTCTACCCCACCATGACGGATCATCACCTCGGTCCTAATGCTTGAAAGGAAAATAAGCTCAGATGCCGCTTTTTTAAAGGTAGACAGTCATAACTGTGATGCAGTGGGCCCCTCAAATCCCTGGGCACCAGTCCTGTGCATCTGCTTCCTTAATGATAACCAGCAGTGGCCACTTACACACTTGGCAGCAGTACCAGCTTCACTAATGAATGTCCCTTTAAAAATAAAAACACTTTCATTGTCCCCTTCTTTAGGGTATCTCCCTGAAGAAGATGTCTCTGGCCATTTGTAAACATAAAAATGAGTACTCATACAGTGCTCCCTATTCTGGGCTTTCTCTTTGACAATATCTATGAATCTCGCTCCTTTCCTGTCTCCGAGACCATTTCTGTGAGGCCCAAGGGATCAAGAGGATTAGGTTTCTGCATCTGAATGCAACCCTGCTGGGCTTCTACCTGCCACCCCATGGACTCCGCTTTCACAAAAAACTGCCCCTGAATGGTTAAAACTGACTTTGAGGAGTCTATGCCTGAAAGCAAAGGGTGTGGTGGTAGTGATGAAAGTTAAAGAAAGCAGCCTTCTTACCAGCCATTAATTGATTGAGTCACTTAAAGCCAGGGCCACTGGAATTATGAGTTTATGAGTTTCTGCAGCAGTACAGTTTTTCACATAATTATCAGTTTACTGCATTTGCTACATAATCTGCAGATTTCAACAAACACAAAAACCTTGATTTTAGCTCAAACGGAACAAAAGTGACTTAAAGCGTGACAAAGTGTTCCGGAGCAGTGGCAGACCCTTTGCAAAGATTGACTAGTGATCTTGTAGTTGCTTACTGCTTTATTTGGGTGTTAAACTGGAACTAATGAGGTGAAATATTTCCACTGACAGCATTACCTTGAGTTAAAAGGACAAAATAATGAAGTAATGCCAACCACAAAATGTGGCACATTGCGTTGCATAAGTTAGCTTTTCTTGCTGCATAATTTAGTCAAACCTGCAGCATAATGTGATGTGGTCCTCTTCTGCTGAATAATTCCAGTGGCTCTGCTTAAAGCTTCATGGTGACAAAGATGTATTCTTTTTGAGATGTAATGTAAGGGTGTTATCAGCTGAGATCTGGAATAGTAGAGACACTTACAAAAATGTCTGCATTAGATTCGGTTTGATTACTTATTACTAAAAAGTATATTTTGTAAGAACTTGTTTTATCTCAATCACTGCATCATTTTGCAGCATCCTAGCTTAGAGTATGTAAATACGGTTTTAAAATAATTACTTCTATATTCACAGTGCTTACTGCCACAGGGTGGGACAAATTATGCTGCATAATGCTGCATATTTTGTGATAGCATTACTGCATTATTTTGCCATTTTTACACTTGTTAACACTGGCCTGGCTTTATTGCCCCTCATGAGTGCCTTATTAACACCAACATATAGCAATAAGCAACAGAAAGGTGACCAGCCAACCTTTAGACAGGGTCTTCCACTGCGAGGTAACATGTGTTGCTGCATTTTTAGTGACTTTTGAAACTGTTTGAGCTAGAAACAAGTTTTTTTTTTTAAATCGACAAATCATGCAGCAGATAATTGATTATGTGGCAAATGCGGGAAGTCCATAAATACGCGCAAAATGCCACAATTGCTTAATTCCAGTGGCCCGGACTATAAGCACAAAGATCACTATCCCTTTGCACCAACTAGGGTTCAATTATTTTTTTCTCATCTTTAACACACACAGGCATCTGCAGTGATGGTAGTCGCAAGCTAAGGTTCCATAACCTAAAAGCGTGCATTTATCACCAGTTAGTTTATTATCCAATTAAGCTGTTATTGCATTATTTTATACACACTTGCATGACTGTAAAAACACAAAAAACCTAGGCTGTTTTTTTAGCAACCTCTTTGACCCTGCCAGCACACCTGGGGCGCAACTAGACAAACAGCTTTCAAATGGTGTAGTTTGGCTTCTCTGTGCAGACCCAGGGGCTGCTGCCCTAAAGGTACCTCTGAAGACAAAAGACTAGGAGTATCTCATAACCCCCAAAAGTTCTTCAGCCCTCACAGTAAGCAAAAAAGCACTATATAATTGCCAGAGCAATGCCGATTAGGAAGCTAATAGATACTTCACTGCCTGATAATTATAAAAGAAACTTTGTTTCCGTTCTGGGAAAAGTTAATCCTCCCAGGAGTGGGTTAAATTCATACAGCTGAAATGCTTCAGCTGCAGTGGGAGGCAATGAGTCTCCTCTGCTAAAAAAGAAAGCAAATGAACAGACAGTTCACTGTGGACTGTCAGTTTGTTTGCTTTCGGTTTCAGCAGAGGAGACTCCTCGCCTCCCACTTGAAGCATTTCAGCTATAGGCATTAACCCTGTGAAAGTGCAGGAGCATGGGCACGATTTCCCCTTATTCCACCCCCTCCAACCCTCTGTTACGGCGGAACCTCTGCAAAACAATCAAATGCCCCCGCGACTTCGAAAATGCTCTCTCACCTGTTTCAGATTTAGAGATTTCAGCAGTCCTTCAGAGCACAGTGCCGGTAAACCGTAGGAAAGTCTCCACAGGAAAACAGGAATAAAAGGGAACAAGTAGTGGATGCAGGAGTTCAATGTCCGCAAATTTTGCGGCACTTCCTGCTATCTCAGCTGCGGTCCCCCTCATTGGTGGAACGTCACTGGTGACGGTCCTACATGCTGATTGGAGAAAGCCGGAGCAGCAGCGAATCAAACATCCCCATTTGAAATGGGTGAAGACTTGCCACGTTAAACAGTAGAGGAAAAATATTACAACATAGGTAAGATTTTAGGGAGGAGTGCGCGCCCCCCCTGGGATGGTGGCGCGCCCCCCCAGGGGGGCGCGCTCCACAGATTGAAGAACTCTGCCCTAAGGGTACGGATGCAAAATCCTGTGGAATGATGTACAAATGTGAAAAGATACTGTAGACTGCTATCAAATAAAAGGCAAATTCAACTGGTCAATGGCTAAAAGGTAGCCCATGAAACATAGGGGGTACGATATATTACAGCAATGGGTAATAATAATAATAATAAAAATAATATGGTGAGCCATAATATTTGGTATCCCCATAGAAAATGATGAGGAAGGGTGCTAGTTGGTATAGAAATACTGTGCTCCTCCATCCAGCATAAGGCGAGGTCAAATTGAATCCTTGTAACTTCTAACCCGAGAAAAGCTGGTGATACCAAATATTATAGGCCGTATAAGCTATAATAGTTGGTATCCCCTAAGGGTATGGATGCAAAATCTTGTGGACAAATGTACAAAATGTGAAAAGATACTGTAGTTTGCTATCAAACAAAAGGTAATTTCAACTATTCAATGACTCAAGGGTAACCCATGAAACATAGGGGATACGAGATATTGCAGTAATGCGTAAGCCATAAGATTTGATATCCCCATAGTTAATAATGTTGGAAAGCAAAAGGAAGGGTGCTCTTTGGTATAGGAATTCTGTTCTCCCTCATCCAACATAAGGCGAAGTCAAATTGAATCCTGGTAACTTCTAACCCTAGAAACACTGGGGATGACAAATATTATAGGCCATATAGGCTAGTAAATGTGGTATCCCCTAAGGGTACAGATGCAAAATCTTGTGGAATGATGTACAAAATGTGAAAAGATACTGTAGTCTGCTATCAAATAAAAGGCAAATTCAATTGGTCAATGGCTAAAGGGTAACCCATGAAACATAGGGGATACAAGATATTACAGCAATGCGTGAGCCATAATATTTGGTATTCCCTTAGAAAATGAAGTTGGAAAGCAAAAGGAAGGGTGCTATTTGGTATAGAAATACTGTGCTCCTCCATCCAACATAAGGCGATGTCAAACTAAATCCTGGTAACTTCTAACCCGAGAATCGTTGGGGATACCAAATATTGTAGGCCGTATATGCTATTATAATTGGTATCCCCTAAATATACCAGAGGCAAAATCTTGTGAAATGATGTACAACATGTAAAAAGATACTGTAGCCTGCTATCAAATAAAAGGCAAATCCAATTGGTCAATGTCTAAATTGTAACCCATGAAACATAGGGGATACAAGATATTACGGCAATACGTGAGAAAAATATTAGGTATCTCCACAGTAAATGATGTTGGAATGCAAAAGGAAGGGTGCTATTTGGTATAGAAATACAGTGCTCTTCCATCCAACATAAGGTGATGTCAAATTGAATCCTGGTCACTTCTAACCTGAGAAATGCTGGGGATACCAAATATTATAGCCCGTATAGGCTATTATATTTGGTATTATATTTGGTATCCCCTAAGGGTACCGGATACAAAATCTTGTGGAATGAAGTACAAAATGTGAAAAGATACTGTAACCTGCTATCAAATAAAAGGCAAACTCATTTGGTCAATGGCTAAAGGGTAACCCATGAAACATAGGGGATACGAGTGAGCCATAATATTTGATATCCCCTTAGGAAATGATGTTGGAAAGCAAAAGGAAGGGTGCTATCTGCTATAGAAATAATGTGCTCCTGCATCCAACATAAGGGAAAGTCAAATTGAATCCCGGTAACTTCTAACTCGAGAAACTCTGGGGATACCAAATATTATAGGCCGTATAGGCAATTATAGTTGGTATCCCCTAAGGGTACCGGAGGCAAAATCTTGTGGAGGGATGTACAAAATATGAAAAGATACTGTAGTCTGCTCTCAAACAAAAGGCAATGTCAACTATTCAATGGCTAAAGGGTAACCCATGAAACATAGGGGATACGAGATATTACAGCAATGCGTGAGCCATAATATTTGGTATAGCCCTCGTAAATGATGTTGTAAAGCAAAAGGAAGGGTGCTATTTGGTATAGAAATACTGTGCTTCGCCATCCAACAAAAGGCGATGTCAAACTAAATCCTGGTAACTTCTAACCCGAGAAATGTTGGGGATACCAAATATTATAGGCCGTATATTCTATTATAATTGGTATCCCCTAAATATACCAGAGGCAAAATCTTGTGAAATGATGTACAAAATGTAAAAATATACTGTAGCCTGCTATCAAATAAAAGGCAAATCCAATTGGTCAATGTCTAAATGGTAACCCATGAAACATAGGGGATATGAGATATTACGGCAATGCGTGAGAAAAATATTAGGTATCCCCACAGTAAATGATGTTGGAATGCAAAAGTAAGGGTGCTATTTGGTATAGAAATACAGTGCTCTTCCATTCAACATAAGGCAATGTCAAATTGAATCCTGGTCACTTCTAACCCGAGAAATGCTGGGGATACCAAATATTATAGGCCGTATAGGCTATTATATTTGGTATCCCCTAAGGGTACCGGATGCAAAATCTTGTGGAATGAAGTACAAAATGTGAAAAGATACTGTAGCCTGCTATCAAATAAAAGGCAAACTCATTTGGTCAATGGCTAAAGGGTAACCCATGAAACATAGGGGATACGAGATATTATGGCAATGCGTGAGCTATATTATTTGGTATCCCCCTCGTAAATGATGTTGTAAAGCAAAAGGAAGGGTGCTATTTGGTATAGAAATACTGTGCTCCTCCATCCAACATAAGGCGAAGTCAAATTGAATCCTGGTAACTTCTAAGAAACACTGGGGATACCAAATAATATAGGGCGTATAGGCTATTAAGTTTGGTATCCCCTAAGGGTACGGATGCAAAATCTTGTGAAATGATGTACAAATTGTGAAAAGATACTGTAATCTGCTATCAAATAAAAGGCAAATTCAATTGGTCAATGGCTAAAGGGTAACCCATGAAACATTGGGGATTTGAGATATTACGGCAATACGTGAAACATAATATTTGGTATCCCCACAGTAAATCAGGTTGGAAAGCAAAAGGAAGGGTGCTATTTTGTATAGAAATACTGTGCTCTTCCATCCAACATAAGGCGATGTCAAATTAAATCCTGGTAACTCAATACCTGAGAAACGCTGGGGATACCAAATATTATAGGCCGTATAGGATATTATATTTGGTGTCTCCTAAGTGTACCAGATGCAGAATCGTGAGGAATGAAGTAAAAAATGTGAAAAGATACTGTAGAGTGCTATCAAATAAAAGGCAAACTCATTTGGTCAATGGCTAAAGGGTAACCCATGAAACATAGGGGAAACAAGATATTATGGCAATGCGTGAGCCATAATATTTGGTATCCCCTTAGTAAATGATGTTGGAAAGCAAAAGGAAGGGTGCTATTTCCTATAGAAATAATGTGCTCCTGCATCCAACATAAGGGAAAGTCAAAATGAATCCCGATAACTTCTAACCCGAGAAACACTGGGGATACCAAATATTATAGGCCGTATAGGCAATTATAGTGGGTATCCCCTAAGGGTACCGGAGGCAAAATTTGTGGAATGATGTACAAAATATGAAAAGATACTGTAGTCTGCTCTCAAACAAAAGGCAATTTCAACTATTCAATGGCTAAAGGGTAACCCATGAAACATATGGGATACTAGATGTAATGGCAATGCGTGAGCCATAATTTTTGGTATTTTTGCTATCGAAATACTGTGCTCCCGCATCCAACATAAGGCAAATTCAAATTGAATACTGTTAACTTCTAACCCGAGAAACACCAGGGATACCAAATATTATAGGATATTATAGTTGGTATCCCCTAAGGGTACAGATGCAAAATCTTGTTGATTGATGTATAAAATGTGCAAAGATACTGTAGTCTGCTATCAAACAAAAGGCAATGTCATCTTTTCAATGGCTCAAGGGTAACCGATGAAACATAGGGGATACGAGATATGACAGCAATGCTTGAGCCATAATATTTGGCATCCCCATAGTGTATGATGTTGGAAAGCAAAAGGAAGGGTGCTATTTGGTATAGAAATCCCTTGCTCCTGCATCCAACATAAGGCGAAGTCCAATTGAATCCTGATAACTTTTAACCCAAGAAACACTGGGGATACTAAATATTATAGGCCGTATAGACTATTATAGTTGCTATCCCCTAAGGGAACGGATACAAAATCTTGTGGAATGATGTACTAAAATGTGAAAAGATACTGTAGCCTGCTATCAAACTAAAGGCAATTTCAACTAGTCAAAGGCTAAAGGGTAACCCATGAAACATAGGGGATATGAGATATTACAGCAAAGCGTGTGCCATAATATTTGGTATCCCTATAGTAAATTATGTTGGAAAGCAAAAGGAAGGGTGCTATTTGGTATGGAAATACTGTGCTCCTCCATCCAACATAAGGCGGTATCAAATTGAATCCTGGTAACTTCTAACCCGAGAAACGCTGGGGATATCAAACATTATAGGCTGTAAAGGCTATTATAATTGGTATCCCCTAAGGGTACCGAAGGCAAAATCTTGTGGAATGATGTAAAAAATGTGAAAAGATACTGTAGTCTGCTATCAAATAAAAGGCAAATTCAATTGGTCAATGGCTAAAGGGTAACCCATGAGACATAGGGGATACGAGATATTACAGTAATGCGTGAGCCATAATGTTTGTTATCCCATAGTAAATGATGTTGGAAAGCAAAAGGAAGGGTGCCATTTGGTATAGAAATACTGTGCTCCTCCATCCAACATAAGGCAATGTAAAATTGAATTCTGGTAACTTCTAACCCGAGAAACGCTGGGGATACCAAATATTATAGGCCATATAGGCTATTATAAGTGTTTTCCCCTATGGGTATCGGAGGCAAAATCTTGTGGAATGATGTACAAAATGTGAAACGATACTGTAGTCTGCTATCAAATAAACGACAAATTCAATTGGTCAATGGCTAAAGGGTAACCCATGAATCATAGGGGATACAAGATATTATGGCAATGAGTGAGCCATAATATTTGGTATCCCCTTAATAAATTATGTTGGAAAGCAAAAGGAAGGGTGATATTTGGTATAGAGATACTGTGCACTCCCAGCCAAAATAAGGCGATGTCAAACTGAATCCTGGTAACTTCTAACCCGAGAAACACTGGGGATACCAAATATTATAGGCCGTATAGGCTATTATATTTGGTATCCCCAAACGGTACCCCGGATGCAAAATCTTGTGGAATGATGTACAAAATGTGAAAAGATACTGTAGCTGCTATTAAAAAAAGGCAATTTCAACTTTTCAATGGCTCAAGGGTAACCCATGAAACATACGGGATACAAGATATTACAGTAATGAGTGAGCCATAATATTTGGTATCCCCATATTAAATGTTGTTGGAAAGCAAAAGGAAGGGTGATATTTGATATAGAAATACTGTGCTCCCCATGCAACATAAGGTGATGTCATATTGAATCCTGGTAACTTCTAACCCGAGAAACACTGGGGATACCAAATATTGTACCAGGTAAAGGCCATTATATTTGGCCTCCCCTAAGGGAACCGGATGTAAAATCTTGTGGAATGATGTAAAAATGTGAGAAGGTATTGAAGTCTGTTATCAAACATAAGGCAACTTCAGCTGGTCAATGGCTAAAGGGTAACCAATGAAACATAGGGGATACAAGATAGTACAGCAATACGTGGGTCATAATATTTGGTATCCCCATAGTAAATTATGTTTTAAAGCGAAAAAAAGGGTGCTACTTGGCATAGAAACAATGTGCTCACCCATTCAACATAACACTATATCAAATTAAACCCTGGTAATTTCGAACTCGAGAAACACAGGGGATACCAAATATTATAGGCCATATAGGCTATTATATTTGGTATCCCCTAAGCGAACTGGATGTAAATTCCTATGGAATGATGTACAAAATGTGAAAAGATACTGTAATCTGCTATCAAATAAAAGACAACTTCAAGTGGTCAATGACTAAAGGGTAACCCATGGAAAGTAGGGGATACGAGATATTACAGTAATGCGTGAGCCCAAATACTTGTTATCATCATAGTAAATGATGTTGGAAAGCAAAAGGAAGGGCGCTTATTGGCAAACAAATACTGTGCTAAGCCATCCAACATTGGACCACGTCAAATGGAATCTTTGTAAGTTCTTACCCGAGAAACACAAGGGATACCAAATTTCATAGGCGGTAGAGTCCATTATATATGGTACCAGATATTACAGCAATGCAGAAGCTGTAATATGTGGTATCCTCATAGTACAATATTATGGAAAACGGAGGGAAGGATGCCATTTGGCGGGAAAATACTTTGTTCACCCAGACAACAGAATGTCATGTCCAATTGAATCCGGGTATGGTCTATCCTGAGAAACATAGGGGATACCAAATATTATAGCCCTTATGAGACATCATATTTGGTATCCTCCAAAGGAACTAGATGTGAAAGCTTGCGCAGTGAATTCAAAAACGTGAAAAGATATAGCAGTCTGCTAGCAAATAAAAGGCAACGTAAGTTGATATGTGGCTAAAAGGTAACGCTGGAAAAGTTGGGGATTCTAGATATTACAGCACTGCTGAAGCCATAATATGTGGTATCCCACAGTAAAATATTATGGAAAACATAGGAAAGGGTGCTATTTGGCAGGAAAATACTTTGTCCACAGAATGCCATGTTAAATTGAATCCTGGCAAGCTCTAACCCAAGAAATATAAGGGATACCAAATATTATAACCCAAACAAGGCGTTATATTTGGTATCTCTGAAAGGAACCAGATGTGAACGCTTGTGAAATCAAATGAAAAATGCAAATAATTAGTGTAATCTACTATCATATAAAAGGTAACTTGAATTGCTCAGTGGCTAAAAGGTAACTGTTGAAAAGTTGGGCATATCAGAAATTACAGCAATGCAGGAGCAGTGATATGTGATATCCCCACAGTAAAAGATGTTGGAAAACACAGTAACGGGTGCTATTTGGCAGGAATATACGGTGTTCATGTAGCCCAAAGTATGCCATGTCAAATTGAATCCTGGTAAGCTCTAACCCGAGAAACATAGGGAACACCAAATATTACAGCCCTTATAAAGCATTATATTTATTATCCCCAGAAGGACCCTGATGTGAAAGCGTGTGGAATGAAATCACAAATATGAAAACATATAGCAGTCTGGTATAAAAAAAAGGTAACTTGAGTTGAAAAGTAGGGGAAATCCGATTTTACAGAAATGCATGAGCTGTAATATGTGGTATCACTTTAGGAAAAGATGTTGGAAAACTCAAGCAAGGATTCTATCTGGTAGAAAAAGTAATGTGTTCATGCAGCCAACATAAGGCCATGTCAAATTGTATCCTGGCAAGTTCAGTCTTCAGACAAATTGGGGCTACCAAATATTATAGGCTGTACAGGCCATTATATTTGGTATACTCCAAAGGAAGCAGATGTGAAAGCTGTGAAATTATATTAAAAATGCAAAACAAGACTGTAGGCGTCTAACAAATAAAAGGCCATTTAAACTGGTCAGTGGCTAAAAGGAAACCTTTGAAAAGTGGGGACAAATATATATTAATGCATGAGCAATTTTGTTTGCTACCCCCATACAAAAAGATATTGAAAAACAGAAAGATTGGTACACATTGTTAGAAAAAAATATTGTGTTCACCAATATGGAAATGTCTTGTTACTTACCCATTTCAAATATTTTCTAAATGTGAAATACAAAATGCTATTGAGCAAAGGGAGAATGTGCTGTAACCAGTAGCACCCAAGATTGGCTGCTAGTCACTAACCAGACCAAGTAGAGGGAGTATCCACCACCTAAAACCAAATAACATATTGAGGCTAAGGATATTTTTTAGCTTTCAATTTTATTTTTAATTTGCAATGTTTCTCCTTGAATTTGGCATGCCCTCCACTTTGCACCTGAAGCAACCGCCTAGTACACCTTATAAACTCTGACCGTTACTTTTATTTGTTAAAGTGAAGCTTGCGCTGCAGGTATTTGAATGTTTGGATCCTCTTTGGGTTGTTGACCATTACACTGTTCATTTTCACACAGCACTTTTAGGGCCTCATGTAGGTAGCCAAATACCGGTCGGTAACGGCCGATTTTCGGTAAATATGCCGTTACCGACCGGTATTCAGACAAGTGAGATGTAGGAGTCCCAAAACCAATTTTCGGTAAATATGAGGCGGTAAATACCGATTCATATTTACCGAATTCCAAAATACCGATTCAGAGTTACCGAATACATAATTAACGAATCGGTAAATATGAAGTGGTAAATATGAAGTGGTAAAAATGAAAATGACATGTAGGAGCACTCGGTAATTAAGAAATCCAAGAAAATCGGTAAATTAGAGTCGGTAATTAACACGGATTGAAAGCAGGTGGTAACCATCAACAATGCATATGAGCAATCCCAAAATGCTACAGCGTGGACAACATGGCCGCTATGTACGTCATTGCAAGGCGCCTACGTCTACAGGCAGCAGGACTGAGGGTGTGGCGACGGGAGGAACAAATCTACAGACAGCGCATCACACTATTCCAGCTGACTGATGCAGAGATACATGAGAGGTACAGGCTAGACCCCGAAACCATCATGGACTTAATCAGGGACCTACAGCCACTCCTGGACCATCCAATAAGAAGGGCGCACGCCATACCCCCACATGTGCAGGTGCTCTGCAGCCTACATCTGCTGGCATCCGGCAGTTATCAGGTGGTGATAGCTGCGGTGGGTGGGGTATCCCAGAGTTGCCTGTCACGTTTCTTCAGGAAGTTCCTGGATGCCATGATGCAGAGAATGCACCACTACATAAGCTTCCCAAACACACAGGCTGCACTGCAGAAAACAAAAACAGACTTTTATCACATGGCACAGTTCCCCCATGTCATCGGCTGTATTGATGGTACACACATCCCAATCTGTCCACCAGCTGATACAGAGCACATCTACAGGAACAGGAAGTCCACCCACTCCATCAATGTGCAGGTGATCTGTGATGCAGGGAACATCATCACAGATATTGTTGCAAAGTTTCCTGGGAGCACCCACGACTCTTACATCTTCCAGAATAGTGGGATCTACACACGACTGAGTGCCGGAGAATTCGGAGAGGGATACCTGCTAGGTAAGTAACAGTGACGCCCCTTGAAACCTGCAAATCATAGTGTATAGAGGCATGTAACTGATGGTTCCCTTTTACTCATCCAGGCGACAGTGCATATGCATGCCGGTCATTCATCCTCACTCCCTACCTACACCCAGCAACCCAGAGTGAGAGACGATACAACGTGGCACACAAAACAACACGCAATGTGGTGGAGCGCACGTTTGTACTACTGAAGAGCAGGTTCCGCTGCCTGCACAAGAGCGGAGGCGCACGCCAGTACAAACCCATCACCTGCTGCAAGATTATTGCCACTTGTGCAATGCTGCACAACCTTGCCACGAAAAAAGGTACAGATGTGGAACTGACATATTTTGAGGACAACGAGGATGAGTCAGGCCAGCCAGAGGGCAACGCAGCTAGAGTGCCAACTGCAATCGATGGGAGAGAGAGACGGGCAGATATCACATGCAACTATTTCTGAGTAAGTAAGGGGACACAGCGAGTTGTGAGAAGTCCTGACGTAGTTTTAATGTGGCACCACGCCATGAACACATGAACAGGCCAATCTGGCAATATACCATCTATACAAGGAGTATGTCCAGGGTTACGTCACCCAATGGGAAGTGGCTAAGCAGGGCTACATCAATGTTTGCGCATACGCGCTGCAGTGGTGGATTGCACGGCCTGTGCATCCTCACTGGAGCCAACCCCAAGCCGCCTGCTGCTCCTGCGTGCTTCTGGGACGGGGGGTGTGATGCTGCTGCTGGTGTCGATGCTCTCCGCAGCATCCCCTGCAGCAGTTGTCGACGCCTGACTAGTCAATAGCACCCCTAGTGCACTTGTCACCTGCACCATCCCCCGAGACAGGTCGCTGCAGCACTGTGTTAGGCCCTCCTGCATCGTCACAGAGCGCCGGCACAGTAGAGAAGTCGCAGTTGCCAGACGGTTGAGTGCCCTGCTGGTAGTGTCCCTTCTCTGGCGTTCCCGGCGCCGTGCTTCGATGTCAGCATCTAATTTGCTGCACAACTGCTGGATTGACTGGGACATGTCCCGAATGCCCGCAGCCATGCCGCTAATGTTGGTGTCCATGTTGACTAATGTTGTCTTCATCACCCGCATGTGCCTCTGGACTGACATGACTGCCTTTGATTGCAGGCGCTGTTGCTTCAACATTTGGCCCTCGAGCCCCAAGAAGACACCATGGCCGTCAGTGGGTGCTGGTGGACTCTGGACACGCGACCTGCGGCGCCCTCTTGCTTCCGTCTGTGCTGCCTGTGAGGTGTGGGGCACAGTGGCATGGCTCCCTTCCTGGGGCCCGGTGCGGTCTTCTGGGCCCATGCTGTCGTCTGACGAGGTGTCTAAGGCTCGTAGCCTGGCTGCTGGACGCCTCCTCATTCTCACACCTGCAAGCGGAGATGTGGCCGGTGATTCGAACATGAGTGGCGATGCTGGCTCTGGTGGTGGTGATGCTGGCTCTCGGTGAGGTGATGCTGGCTCTGTGTGCGGCGAGGCTGGCTGTGTTGGTGGTGCGGCTGCCAGTGGGCCTGCTCCCTGGTCTGAACTGGTGCTGGCTAGAGGTGATTTATGTGGCCGGTGTGCCGTCTCTCCTGCAGCATGCCCTGTCCTGCATGATGTCACATCTGTGGACAGAAATACAACATTGGCTCAGTGTCCCCGAAGGGCTGCATTGCAAGCGTCACAATAAATCATTTCACATTCCAATATGTCCCCTGTCTCCTTGTGCCTCGAGTGCGTGACATGCCTTGTTGCCCTGTAACATTTACGTCATGGTTAGTGTTGCCCTGACTACATCTCCCGGAATGCATTGCCTGTCTGCACTGACACGTGTGGACTGCAGTGTGATTCTCGTTTCACAATGGGGGATGTGGGATAGGGGTAGGGGGGGCTACATTGCTGTGCTTTCGTCTTACCTTGGTGTGTTGCGGCTCTGGCAGAGCTGTCGGCGTCCCCAAGACCCACGACGCTCTCTTGCTCGATTGTGGCCGCCACCAGCTCCTCCAGTTCGGTGAGGGCAGGTGCCCTGTTGGTTCCACCTCCGGTCTGGCTGGCCTCCTTCTGGATGTCGCCCATCTTCCTCTTGGTTACAATCCGGAGGTCATACCAGCGCTTTTTGAGGACCTCAATGTCCCTGTGGGTCACTCCCACAGCATTGACCTGCGCCTGGATGGCCAGCCATATGTTGCGCTTTTCAGCCTCAGGCACTTGCAGGGATTGCCTTCCAAACAGCTTCTGGTGCTGCTTCACCACCTCCTCCACCAGCACCTGGAGTTCCTTGGGGCTAAATTTCAGCTTCCTCCTCCTTTCCCCTCCGTCTTTCTGTGTTCTCTGGCTGGACATGCTGTTCGTTTACCCGCTCGCACATGCAACGGCTCCCTGCCTCTCCTCTGCACTCCAAGCTTCTCCAGGGTCGGCTAATTATGTACACCTGCATGGGTGTGGCCACTTCGGCTAATTATGTACACCTGCCTGGGTGTGGGCACTTCCTGGTTGGGTGGGCTGTCGTTGCACTGGATTAGCTGTTTCGTCAAGTCATGTGATTTGATTTACCGAATCCGTACATACCGATTCGGTATTTTCCGATTCGGTAAATACCACCTCGGTATTTACCGATTCGGTAAATAACACCTCGGTATTTACCGAATCGGTAAATACCACCTCGGTATTTACCGATTCGGTGATTTCCGATTCGTGATTACCGAATGTTACCGAATCGGTAACTGTTACCGAATTTTTACCTACATATAACTTACCGATTCTAATTTACCGATTCGGTACGGCTCGGTATTTAAGAACCGGTAAAATGTATTTACCTACATGAGGCCCTTAGTGTTCAAAGCCAATCAGTCTTCTCTTTTAAATTACAAGAGCGCTTTGCATGCAGCAATTTTTCAGCCATACTGTCAATCTTAAAAGAGTAACTAAAAGTCCCAGAATGCTCAATGTATACTAAAAAGTGAAGATTTACATCTCCCATAATAGAGACCTGAAACTGGGGCTGCACCAGAAACAAATATCATTTGGTTATGTTTACTATTCTGAAACAGCCAAGTGTCGGCACATGAAAAGGTATTTGTGTAAACTGCCCTATATTCATTTGTAACACTTATGCTTCCTTTTAATAATCATTGTAGGAAATGACCATATTTTGTGTGTCGTCCCTCCAGAATTTTCCCATATCTGCTTTGCTGGCTTTACAACTCTGTGCAATTTACCCCTGCTAGTAGGGTGCCTGTGTGCCCTCTTAGATATGGTTAATTTGGCTTATTTGTCATTTGGCTTATTTGTCATTGGAATATTTAATTTGCTTGTATGTCCTTACTATATGATGTAGAAAGTGAACACAGGGTCCAGAAATGTAATGGCACTAGAGGACTGCAGTGCCTATAGTGTCATCAACTACAGCAGCAGGGCAAACATGGCTTCAGGCCTACCCTGTGTATTCCTGACTGCTGCACTGTAAAAATTTACTGTGCATTCATTCAACAAAACGTTTTTCGTTAGGTAAAATCATTTATTTCGAATATCAAAGAGTCACTCTTGTTTAGGCTGTATAGCCCACAAGGCTGTGTGCATGGTCTATGAAAGTAGAACAGTAGTAATATACAGTTAACAGTATAAATATACAGTTAACAGGCCCTTATAGTGACTTGCACCCAAAAGCTATTTGTACTGTGAGAAGGCTCTTGCTATCCCAAAGGGAAACACTGGGAAGCGATTGTAAAAATAAATGTTGGTATCTCCAGTTAGGACCCAGCTACAAAAATGATGAAACAACTATTTTCTATTAGTTATTAAAATCCCCACTCAATGGTGTGAAGTTGTATTTTTAAGGAATATTAGGAAACGGTATATTTTTTAAAGTAAAATTTTCCCTACTTGAAGCTGCTCGGGCTAATTTGCATTCTCTCATAAGCAGTGGCACAGCCAAGAATAAGCCATGATGAATGGTATGAAAAATGATCATAGGGCAGGTACAATGGCTTGGGAATCAGGAGTTGTTTTTCTCTTCCCCTGGCAGAAAGACAAGTGGGGTTGGCCCAGGAACTTAATTTACTTCGAAGGGGTGTCCCCTGTAACAGGCAAATGTTTGGTAACACCTGGAGAGGTCCGGGCTTATGTCCTTCTTAATAGGCTTGCCCCAAATGCTACCTCCAGAACTGGTGTAGGGTGACCTCAGAGAAGGAGAGTGTTGATTTCTCTGGTCATACATCTGGGAGGGCAGTGCACACAGGCTCTGCATAAAGAGAAAAGGATTTATCCATCTTGGATTTTGAGAGTGAGGGGGCACTGTGGGATTATTTATAGAAGGGCAAACAGGAACAGTTTCAAAAGTGGGTAGGGTTAACCCTAGGAACTTTTACCCATTCACTTTGAGCGGCATTAGGAGCAATACACTCGATGGTACCAAGCATTAATATGGAGCCTCAAGACACCCTTTTTAATCACACTTTATGGACCTGTGAAAGAAGAGAAGAGGACCAGACCTGATTTCTGTAACTAGAGCAGAGCCTTGAAGGATTGGGCTTGCTTTCCCTTGTAACCAGGACAAAAAAGTAAATGCCTATAGCTATAGGGCCACAAACAAGCTGCAAGAGGACTTTTCCATGAAGTGCCCAGCTCATCAATAACAACTGGACCTAACTTGATACCTGCTGATGGCTTCTCCTGGAGTGAGTCTTGACTCCCAACTGTTGTTTCTCAGGTCCTGGAAACCTGAGCTGTGTCTAACTGCACTTGTCATACCACCTCTGAAAGGTTGGTACCTACAAGGTTTTAGATTTCCAGTTCTCAAGAGGACCGGAACACACAAACCCATTCTATCCACCCACGGCATAGCCACGTTGGTTTGAAGAAAGTGGTTTCTCCCACTTGGAGCTTCTCTGCAGCAGAAAATCAGTGGGCCCTGATCGATAACGTACCGGGCCTCATGGAACTCACCGTCGGATACAGCCTGGAGGCTTGACCCACTGAAGGATTTTGACTTCAATTTCAGAGACTGAGTCCCAAGGAAAAACTCTACTGTGGCCATTGCCTATCAATGGTGTGTAATCCTTTTCAGTGCTATTATCACTTTAATCTTAAATGCATTTCTGATGTATCTCTTAATGGATTAGTCTTATTTTGGTGTCATTTGGCTTATTAAATTTTACTCTATTTTTATAATTCGGTTTGGTATTTTTTATTGTTTTTTACTTTATTACTGTTCTGACAGTGGATAAATAAGTCGCACATTGCCGTAAAATAAGCCTGTCTTATTTACACCATTCCTATCAGCGGGTGGAGCTTAGGTTAATTAGTGACTTTGAAGGTCCACGCTGTCTCGATTTGTGAATATTTCTTGAGATGTATAGTTGTCCACCTCGAATATATATCCAATTTCTTGCAATCATAGAAGAAATGCATATTTTTAAAGGACTGCTTAGTGTGCTTCTTGTTTTAAATGTAAATGTCAAAAGGCAAAAAAAATACATAGTTGTATTGCTTTTTAGGTTGAGCCTAGGGAACACACATGTGCTGTCTGGAAGACCTGTTATATTGATAAAGGAGTTTACTCCTGCCTGCTGCTTTACATTGATTCAGTCCAGTGTCGCTCTTCTTTGTTGCCTCCTAAGTGGTTCATGCAGTGATACCTCACTTCAGTTTTTCGCAGAGGAGCACTGCCTAAATACAGTTTCTTTCCGCTTGCATTCTTCATCTGTTGTTGGGGAGAACTATTTTTTCTTATTGTTGCAGCGTGGCATGCCGTGCTTTATCACTGTGCAACAAATGTAAAGCCCAGCTCATATGTACAGCCGCCCACCCCTGCATTTCTCTCATTACCAGCCCACTACCACCCATTTCTCCATCAGTCAGTGGTGAGAATAAAATAGTGGTGGCTCGCCTGGATGCTGTGAACTTAAATGCCCTCCGTGTGATAGTGCCTCTGCTAAGAGCCATCTCGCTTTTTTTTCTAGTACTTGTTTTGTGTTGCTGCCGCTGTATTAGGTTTGCGAGCCCTCAACCATGATTACGCAGTTTGCGATCCCTTAACCAAGATGGCGCATCCTAAACAGATTATCTTCAGTGTTGAAAGTACCTTAACTAATATGGCGCCCTTAGGGTGACAAAGTAAGGGTGCTGCGCTGGTCAAAATAATCCAGTTTTTGCCTTCCTTCTGCCTCCGGTGCTGGCTGAGCTGCTGAAGGCCCTGGAAGACAGCAACGAGACCATGGGGTTCACGCTGCTGCAGCAGCAGCAGGTGAAACTGGGCCTGGCAAAGCTGGAGCAGGCAACGCGCATGGCCTTGGAGCTCCATTTGTTCAGGTAGGGCAGGGTGGTGGGCTGTCTGGGCAGGTACAGCATCACAAGTACTGCAGGAGTGCTTTTTAATACAATACATGCTGAACACCTGAAACTGTTATCTGCAACTTTGCAAGGCATACAAAATGTTTCTGGAGCGTGCTTTGGGTATAGTTATACTTCTGATTTGTGAGGTTAGACTATTGTATATTCAGAGCGCAGTGCAGACTTATTTCTTCTTCGTAGTGCTTCAGGGAATGTATGGGTCAGGTGTTTGGTGAGAGAATAAGGACTTTCACCTAGCCCATCAACTAAAGCAGTATATTAAACATTCTGGGGCCCTACTGCAGATGAGTGCGCCAGCGCTAATTGTCACTGTGCGCCAGAGTATGTCTGTGCATATGTGCATTTGCGTCTGTGCGCTAATACAATATGCACACAGATGCACACGCTTATAAACCCAGAGTTCAAAGTCTTCACCAACATCACGGCGCATTACAGACTGATCCTCTCTAATGCCGTTGGGCACACAATCTGGCGCACAGTGACAATTAGCGCTGGCGCAGTCATCTGTAATACGGCCCCAGAATATGATATCTTCTGTTTGGTCTTCCAATCAAGTAAGCAATAGAGATACTTGGAAGCTGCTGCTGTGAAGGCTAACTCGGAAATGTTGCAGTCCTCAGAACAAAAAGACGGTAATGCTGCCCCTGCTGTGCCAGTCGTGCCATCCCTTCCTTGCCCTCACACGGTTACAAGTTGCAAGGCTCCGGAAACATGTAGAATGCCCTTTATGTGCATGTCATGCACCAGAGAGTTTACAAATAGGCCTATATTTGGCAGTCTCAATGCCACAGAGTGGCATAATTGTGTTCATCAACAGGGCATTGTCAACGTGTCCTTGCAACGTGCAGAACACCACATGCAAGTGCTATAAATGGGACCAGTCATCAGACTTTTCCTTCATCAGTCATAATTAGTAACTGTCTCTTGAAAGGTTTGATGGAACACAGTATTTAAGATTTGAACGGGTTAAACCAGCGTCCAAGTGAAATACTGTGTTGGAAGACTGCAGATTAGGCAGGCATCCAAGCAGCTGACAATGAAGCTTAGTTTCGGGGTAAGGGCACAAAACCACCACCAACCTCTGAATTGTAAATGGGATTTTATGTTTATTGAGATCTGGACCACCATGTAGTCTGATATATCATCCAGTCTTGACCAAAGGTCCAATAAAGTCCAAAGCTTTCCTTTTTATAAATATTTTCCCTATGTGTCCATCTTTTTCTTTCCATACCAACCATCTGTAACTTTCCTACCCATCCATCACCTACCATCTTTTCAGTCAACTGATCACCTAGACATCCATGCGTGTACAGCCATCCATCCATTCAAGCATTTATACAAATAGCTATCATTCCACCAACCCATCCATCCTAACTGCACCTCTGCTTCTTAAATGCTCACATTATCAGGATGGTAGCCACATAATTCCACTACACACCCCATACACCGACTCTACACTATAACACATAAATATTTACATTTACGACGCCAATAGATTTAACTCTCGTTTTCTAACTGATCACTCCACTGCAAACAAAAACAAGCATTAGCAATGCAATTGGTCTCGCATTTGCAAGAGTTTAAGCTATCGGCATTGTAAATGACAATGCCTTTAATTTATCTGTTTTATAATTAACATATAAATAAAAAACATTGTCATTTACAATGCTAATAGCTCAAACTCTTGTAAATACGAGACCTATTTCCTTGGAAAGAAGCAGCCGCCATTGTCCCGGGCTGCTTGGAAAGTGAAAGCACGAATGGCGCGCTGAATGTTGCAGGAAAGCCTGTTCTGCCTGCAGTAAGAGAAACACATTTTAAAACCTTTAGATTAGCTTGTGCTGTGCAGCATGAGCCATAAGCATGCACCAGGTTCTGTGAGTGAAAACCCAGCCAATTGGGAAACCAGCATTAGAGTGTGCTGTGCCACATGAGACACGAGCGTGCACCAGGGTCCATATATGAAAACTATCATTAGTGTGTGCTTTACAGCGTGAGGCATGAGAGTGCACCAGGATCCGTGTGCGAAAACCAGCCGTGTGGGAAACCTGCATTAGAGTGTGCTGTGCAGCGTGAGGCATGAGCGTGCACCAGGGTCCGTGTACGAAAACCAGCTGTGTGGGAAACCAGCATTAGAGTTTGCTGTGCAGTGTGAGGCATGAGCGTGCACCAGTATCCGTGTGCGAAAAACAGCCATGTGGGAAACTAGCATTAGAGTTTGCTGTGCAGCACGAGACATGAGCGTTCAGCAGGACCCGTGCATTAAAACCAGTTCTTTGAAAAACCAGCATTAGTGTGTGCTGTGCAACGTGAGACAAGAGCGTGCACCAGGATCTGTGCGCGAAAGCCAGCCATGTGGGAAACCAGCATTAGAATGTGCTGTGATGCGTGAGACACAACGATGCACCAGGATCCGTGTGTGAAAACCAGCATCAAAATGTGTGCAGTGCTACGTGAGACATGAGCGTGCACCAGGATAAGCCTGCCCTGCTATGTGGGAAACCAGCATTAGAGTGTGTTGTGCAGTGAGTGACATGAGCGTGAACCAGAATTCCTGTACAAAAACCTGCCACTTAACAAGCTGGCACCAGAATGTATGCCGTGAGCCACCAGCATGCACCAGGATCAGTGTACGAACCAAGGCAGTAAGGGAGCTAGTCCCAGAATGTGTGCTGTGTAGCCTGAGACACGAGCGTGCACCAGTATTTGCGTACGAAAACCAGCAATGTGAGAAACGAACATCAGAATGTGTGCCACCAGTGTGCACCAAGAGCCATGTATGACAAGCATTTGCAATGCAATAGGTGTCGCATTTGCCAGAGTTTAAGCTATTGGCATTGTAAATGACAATGACTTTTATTTATCTGTTTTGCTAATTAATACATAAATAAAAGGCATTGTCATTTACAATGCCAATAGTTCAAACTCTTGTAAATGCGAGACCTATTCAAAGAAGCGGCCGCCGTTATCCCTGGCTGCTCAGAAAGTGAAAGCATGCATGGCGCACTGAATGTTGCAGTAAAGCATGTTGTGCCTGCAGTAGAAGAAATTCAATAAAGAAAATAGTGCTTACAGACTAAAAAAGATGTACCGTGTAACAACTGAAGTAAAAGGGCCAGTCCTCATGGGAGGTTACAAATGAAGACAAGGTGGTACTAAGGAGGAACTTACAAGCCTATTAACGAATCAGAAGCCAACATTTACGAAGGACAATGACACAAGCCAATGGCCAATATGGGAGGAGAGTGTACGGGGCTTCTATTCCATGCTTCAATACATCATGCCACAGAGTAGCGCATGCGCTGCCCAGGATCGACCTAGAAAATAATTAAAAAACATTGTCATTTACATCGCCAATATGCTCTAACTTTCACTAAAGTATGAGACAGATTGCGTTGCCAATGCTTGTTTAATTAGCATGGACACAAAAAGATAGGGCAGCTGGTAAAATGCCAAGTATGTTATGAGTCAAACTAAACATGCACTGTTATTCAACTTATTGTGCAAGTTATATGTTTCTCATTAACACCTTGTAACATATTCATTATATGAAAATCAAAACACTTTCTTTCCCCATTTTAATACTTTGCTTTTTTATTGCCTTTTTTTTACCTTTACCCTTTAATCTTTCGCTCGTTTTGATATTATTTTTTCCTTATTTGAACCCCCTGTTGTTTATATTCTCTTCCCCTCATGTTATTTCGTTACGATTCGATATGCTTCAGAAATAGTTTCTTTGCTTTCACAATGTTTATTCACTTAATTGCTATTTCCATTACGATTCATTTTCTCCCTTTATTTCTGTCTGTCTCTCTGAGTTGGGCATCCTGTTGAATCGTGTATCCCCTAACTCAGCCCGAGCAGTGATTAGCTGCTTCTGTCTGAACCTGCCGGGGCTGAGTTTCGTTTCCGAAAAGTCCCGAAGTGCAGGGGATACACGTTACCGTGGGGATACCAGATATTACACAACACCAGCAATCCTCATTAGCAGACGTGGTTTGACCCATAGTCATGATTAGCACTGCCATTTACTCCTGGAGAACACAGTCATGAGAAATAGTCTCTCCTGCCAATCAGCAAATCTTCGCAGTAGAGATGCACTAATTTCCAAAGTTCTCAGACTCACAAATCCACAGTTACTTTAAAAACATAGAGAACTTTGCTAAGCATGAAGCTCACAAGATTTATTTTAAAAAATGGAAGAGGAAAAGTTTAAACTGGCGTTTGTTGTAGCGAGAAACCATTGCTGTTGCTTTGAAACACCCTGTAGAAGAAGTGGCCTGCCCTCACTTGCCATCAGTTCTCTGTTTGTAGCTCCAGGAAACAGTATCACTTCGGCACCCCACACTCGTCCCAGGTACCAACACCATCAATTAACTCACAGACCCCCAACATCCTAGGCTTCCTAATGTTAGCTTTCCCACCCCACGCCTTTTAACTGCGAGGGGTGGGAGCATTCATTGCAGTTTCTGAATCCTGGCACAGGATGCTCATGGTACACCATGCATCAGGAAATCTATTTTGCACACTGCCCAGGTGAGTTTAACTATGTTGTGGTTAAAGTCAGTCACACTCTGGAAACCTGGAATTGCTAAAATGCACAGATTTGGCCGTAATAATCCTCAACCTTCTTAATCCATTACATATCTCACCAAAACACCATTTAATTATTGTTCTCCTCCTACTACCTTAATCAGCATCATTATTGTCTTCTACAGCCGTAGTCAGTACTCCTGCTATCTTTCACTTAACATAATTAGCTATCATTCTAATGCGAATGGGCTTCCCTCTAATTTTTCCTTTGGGTTCTCATCCATTTAACCGACATATGGCTTCTGGTAACTCTGGAACATTGTCTCTTTCCAAACTAGCACCGAGGATTGTTGGATCAGCAGCTATCTTGGATGCAGCTTCGTAGTTTGAGCTGTGTCCACGCAGCAGAATATGCCAGCCCTCGCAGATCCACAGAGAAAGAGGAGTTTGTTGCCTCTTCCACCCTCATTTCTCATTCTGAACCTACCCACGATGGTGGGTAATATAGTCTACTGCTTGATGGGTTCCCACTCCACAGTGGCAGTTGTAGGCACGACCCGGAGAGGCCTCAACCCTGTTCATGTTCAGGTCAGGCAGCTAGGCGCTGTATATGCTCGTAGGCATCTGGCTGCCTGAGCTGAACTTTGCTGGGCTGAGGCTTTCACAGCCCTGTGAGTGTGACCTCTTCAACCTGGCAATGTGCTCATGATGAAGCGGCATATCACTAATAGACTTGGACCTCACTGCTTCAGTTTAAAGCCCTGAAGTGCACAGGGTTGAGTGTCCATCAGTGGCGCTAATCACAGAGTGGGGTCACCAATTCTCAGTGACCCATCCCACTCTGTTACAAGTAAAGTACCGCTGCCTCCTTGTGAGAAAGTGGCTCTATATATACGGTTCTCAAATAGGTACAGTGTGTATAGAGTCCACAGTCCCCAGAGGTTTGGCAGAGGCTAAAGTTAGATATAACCTTACTCTCTAAAGTGGTAGCTTGGTCGAGCAGTAAGGCAGTATCAGAGGACAATGTAAAGCATTTGTTGTACACACTCAGTCAGCAAATGGTCTCACACACTCAAGAACTGAACTCTAGGCCAATGGTTTGTATAAAAATATAGAGTTGTTTTATTTTAGAACCGACAATAGGTATTAAAATATACTTTCTCAGAATTAGATGCTTTAGTTAAATACTTTGCAATATGCAATTGACTTTTGTAGATAATAGTTAGTTTGTTGCAATAGGCAACACAATTTCAAACACAATAATACATTGAGCTCAATGGGAATTTTAAGTTATATGCAATTGATTACTTTCAGGATTACTTTTCTAACTCCAGGACTGGATCCTAGATTCAGTCCTGGGACAGTTCTTGGAAACAAGTGAGTAAATACGTTTTAGTTACTGTTGTGATTTTTAAGCAATATTTTGGTATTTTAAAAGTTGACACAAAAACTTTTTCTGATCAAATTACCAATGTTATCCTATGGAAAAAAATTCACTTAGCAGGTAAGTGGGATTATGGTTGCTTTTTCTAGGTCAGTGTTGGATCCTGGATCCAGCACTAGTGTACCACCAGTAATCAGTTGAGAAACTGTGTTTAAGTTATACAGATGATTTTTAAGGAATATTTATACGTTTGCAAAATCGACACTCAAAGGAAATTTCACAGAAAAACAGTCAATGGTTTCCAATGGAAGAAAATTCAAGTTACGGGTAAAGTATGTTCTCGTTACTTTTGTAATCCATTGCTGGGCTCCTAGGCTCAGTACTGGGACATCTATCTAAAATAGGTAAGTAATTACGTTTTCATAGTTGGGACGATTTTTAAAGTACATTTGTAGTTTGCAAAAATCGACAGAAGAAATTTCACAGAAAAACAGTCAAAGATTTCCTATGGAAGAAAATTCAAGTTACTGGTAAGTACGGTTAAAATTACTGTTCAGGGTCAGTACTGAGCTACGGGATGCAGCACTGAGGTCTCTCTTGATAACAGGTGAGTAAATCAGAATTCGTTGTTCGGCTGATTTTAGATGAATATTTTAAAGTTCCAAAACTCCGCACTTAGAAGAGTTTCCAAGTGAAACCAGTCAATGTTAGCCTATGGTAGGAAAGTGAGTTATCGGCTTTTAGGTAAGTACTCGACTGGCAGAGTTAAGGTTCTGGGCATAGACTCAGGGGTCTCCCTGGGTCAGGTAGGTACAGTTGGTACACCCTCAGCGGCACAGGGGCAGCCGGGCGCAGAGGTAGTTAGGCCCAATGTTATCCAATGAGAGGCAGGGGGCCTTCGGTTGGTGGCTGCTGGCGAGCAGGCCACGCGGCTGTGGGAGCTTGGCTCCTGGTCACTTGCTCAGGGCAAATGGGGAAGTAGATTAGGACATAGGTTGCACTGCCAGGGGCACTCGGGTCGCTGGGTGCAGGGTGCTTTTGAGCCGTCGGGCGCTCAATGTTATTCAAAGGAGACTTGGGAAGTGAACAAAGGCTGCAGGCTCGGGGATGGAGGATCTTCAGGAGCGACCAACACTTCGAGGGGTAAGTTGGGATCTTGGAGGATAGGTAGGCATCCAGGAGTTGGGCACGGTGGGCCGTGGGGCGCCGGGTGCAGGGGTGTCTTTTGACGTCGGAAAATCTTACCCCCTGCTGTACGCGGTCGGAGGGGTCCCTGGTTCTGAGGCTGCAGGCGTCCTCCGGATCGTCGAGAAGGGTCCTTGGGCACTGGATTCCAGGTCAGAATCGCCAGGGGCACGTCCTCAGGGTCTTTGTCCACTCGGGCACAGGCTGGGATAGGCGGGTGCAGAGTGGGCTGGATTCGCGGATCCTGTGTGGCACCAGGGGTATTGCTGTTTGAGCAGAACCACTGCTCGTGGGAGTCCCAGTCTTGGTAGATTCTCAAGGTGGTCAGGTCCTCCGGGGTTTTTGAGGTTGCTGACCACTGAAGGTGCCGGAGTTCCACAGGAGCAGGTTCAAGGATCAACAGGCCGGTAGGGCTGGGGCCAAGTCAGTTGGTGTCATCCTCTTGTTAGCATCTGCGCGGCGGGTCTTCTGATTTCTTGATCTTCTTGCATGTTTTCTAATCGGGATCTGAGGAAGGAAGGTTCAGGGTGCCCCTAAATACTAAATTTAGGGGTGTTACAGGTAGGGTGAGGGCAAGGACCAATGGGTCCCTGTCCTGGGGTGAGTCCACCCCCTATCCTGCTCCTCTCTGGTGGGAGGGGGGCAGGAGCCTAGCTGTGATTGGGCAGGGCTCCAGTGGGGGCCAGTTGCTGAGTACAGCAAGTGGCCTGGAGAAGATCACAAAGGCGGCATGCCTGTGAAGCTTCAGCCTGCCGATCCTGGGGGAGGAGACCTAGCACCTCGCCCAGGATGTGCATTGTTGCAGGCCCAGGAGAGCGGGGACTCTTCACCCAGGAGGCCAGCAACATGTCTGCAGTGTGGCAGCCTAGGCAGCCTCTCAGACAAGACGTGGATTGTAGGTTAGGTTTCAGGGGGCATCTCTAAGATGCCCTCTGTAGTGCTTTTTACATTAAATCCCACACTGGCATCAGTGTGGGCTTAATGTGCTGAGAAGTTTGATATCAAGCTTGTCAGTCTTCAGTGTAGCCATTATGGTGCTGTGGAGTTCGTAATGACAACCTCCCAGCACCATATACTTTTAATGGCATCACTGCATTTACAGTACCCAGGAATGGCCCTCCCAGGAGAGGAGAGAGACACTGCTGAAGTATGAGCAAGCTCAGCTCAGCTTCACCTAAGAAAACAGCAGATGGCCCTAGATAAGGAAGCCCTAGCCCTCTACAGATCTAGAAAAAAGGAGGGACTAGAGTCCCTTGCTAGGGAAGAGGTCTTATGACCATAGAAACCTAAGTAAGATTGTCCCTCCCTACCAGAGTGGGGATGACATCCACACATTGATAACTGCCTTGGAGAGGGCCTGTAAAGCACAGAGGGTCCCCAAGGGCAGTGGGCAGCAATCTTATGGCTCTCCTTTGCAGACAAAGGTAGAGATAAGCTCCTCCCTGTAAGAGAAGAGGATGCTGATGATTACCAGGTCTTGAAAAGTGCACTGATAGATGGGTTTGGCCTAACCACTGAAGAATACAGGTTAAAGTTCAGAGATACCCAAAAGGCACAAAATCAAGACTGGGTGGACTTTGTTGACTTTTCTGCTAAAGCTCTGGAAAGTTGGTTATTGGGCAGTAAGGTGTGTGACTTCACAGGATTGTACAATCTGATAATGAGGGAGCAGATTCTTAATAACTGTCAAAATCAGCTGTTGCACCACTACCTGGTAGACTCTGATCTGACCCCTCCCCAAGAATTGGGAAAGAAGGCAGACAAATGGGTCAGAACCAGGGTGAGGCAGAAGGTACAGAACCAAGGTGGTGACCCTAAGAAGCAAGATTCTAAGAACTCTGACAAGGGTGGGGAGAAGGGTAAAGACCAGACGTCTTCACAAGGCCCCAACAATCTTCTTCAGGTGGGGATTCACAGTCTAACAAAGGGAAAGGCCAAAATAAACCATGGTGCAAAGTCTGTAAGCAAAAGACACACTGGACCAGTGATTGCACGAAGTCCAAAGAGAATACTCCAACCCCGCCAATGCCCCTAGGGCCCCTGCTCCCCCTAGAGCAGTTACAATTGGTGGTGGGAGTACACAAGCCAAGGGTTTAGTAGGGTTGACCCTGGGCACTGAGTTGGGCTCTGGCCTAGTCAGAGAAACCACTCAGGCTGTTCTTGTCTGTGATGGGGGCATGGATATGACCCCCTCTGTGAGTCCCAGTAAATTGGGCAAGTACAGGCAACAGCCTTTAATCAATGGAGTACAGGCTTTGGCATTCAGGAACACAGGAGCAAGTGTCACTATGGTGACAAAAGATCTTGTGGATCCTGGGCAGATTATACTTGGTGAAATGTACCAAGTGACCAATGCTAGCAACGTCAGAACAAACCATTCTCTGGCCGTTGTTAACTTCTGGGGAGGGGTAACTGGCCTTAAGAAGGTTGTGGTGAGTGCAGACCTACCAGTCGAATGCTTGCTTGGCAATGATCTAGAGACTTCAACTTGGGCAGAAGTAGAGCTCAGGACTCATGCAGAAATGCTGGGCATCCCCGCAGACGTGTTTGCTGTGAAGGAGGATCAGTCTCTTGAGGGAGATGATCACAGTCCTAAAGAAGGAACTGTCCCAGAGGAGCTTGAGCCTGACCAGGTTGAGTTCTTGGGGACAGGGGGCCCTTCCAGGGCAGATATGAGCCAGGAGCAGCAGAGCTGCCCTCTCTTGAACCCCTCCGACACCAAGCTGCTGCTGAGGCTGCTGGGAATGCTAGTGGTACCCATAAGGTGTATTGGGATGATGGACTCCTTTATTCAAAGTGTAGAGACCCCAAGCCTGGTGCCACCAGGAGTTTGGTTTGGTTGGAAGTTCAGGGGCTTCCTATTGACCCTAGCCCATGATATCCCTTTAGCAGGTCACCTGGGCCAGAACAAGACTTGGGACAGACTTGTCCGTCACTTTCACTGGCCCCATATGTCGGAAGACACAAAGGAGTTTTGTCGCTCCTGTATAACCTGCCAAGCCAGTGGCAAAGCAGGTGGCACTACAAAGGCCCCCCTGATACCGCTACCTGTGGTGGGGGTGCCTTTTGAAAGGGTGGGGATTGACATTGTTGGTCCCATGGACCCCCAAAAAGCATCTGGGCACAGATTTATCCTGGTGGTAGCGGATCATGCTACCAAGTACCCAGAAGCTATTCCCCTTAGGACCGCTACAGCACCTGTGGTGGCAAGAGCCCTGTCGGGAATTTTCTCAAGAGTGGGTTTCCCTTAGGAGGTAGTATCAGACAGAGGTACCAACTTTATGTCTGGTTACTTAAGAGCAATGTGGAAGGAGTGTTGAGTGACTTACAAGTTCACCACACCCTATCACCCACAATGCAGTGGTTTGGTTGAAAGGTTCAACAAAACCTTAAAGGGCATGATTAAAGAGCTCCCAGAAAAGCTCAGGCGAAGATGGGACATTCTCTTGCCCTGCGTTATGTTTGCATACAGGGAGGTGCCACAAAAGGGGGTTGGCTATAGCCCCTTTGAACTTTTGTTTGGTCACCCTGTCAGGTGTCCATTGTGTTTGGTGAAGGAAGGATGAGAGTTACCTCTCAAGCCCCCAAAGCAAGACATAGTGGACTATGTACTTGGTCTCCGCTCTTGGATGGCTGAGTACATGAAAAAGGCAACTAAAAGCCTTGAGGCTAGCCAGGAACTGCAAAAAGCCTGGCATGACCAAAAGGCTGTACTGACTGTTTACCAGCCTGGACAGAAAGTGTGGGTGTTGGAGCCTGTGGCCCCAGCAGCTCTCCAAGACAAGTGGAGTGGACCCCACACTATTGTTGAACAGAAGGGAGAGGTTACCCACTTAGTAGACCTAGGAACTCCCAGGAGTCCCCACAGGGTTCTCCATGTCAACAGGCTAAAGCCATATGTAGACAGGGCTGACATGGGCCTGCTCATGGCTACTGATGAGGGACAGGAGGAAGAGAGTGACCCACTTTCTGACTTCCTTTCATAGAACCCTGATGATGGGTCAGTTGATGGTGTGGCCTTGGCAGGCAGCTTCACTACCCCCAGAAACCTGATTGCAGACAGGTGCTCAATCAGTTCAGAAACATGTATTCTGTGACTCCAAGTCAGACTACCTGGTGCACTCATGAAGTGGACACTGGGGACAATCTGCCTATTAAAAATAAGATTTATAGGCAACCTGACCATGTCAGGGACTGTATCAGGACAGAAGTCCAGAAAATGTTGGATTTGGGAGTGATTGAACCATCAGATAGCCCTTGGGCTACTCTAGTGGTCCTTGTGCCAAAACCTCACACCAGTGGTGGGAAAAGAGAGATGAGGTTTTTTGTGGACTACAGGGGTCTCAATACAGTCACTAGGACTGATGCCGATCCAATTCCAAGGGCAGATGAGCTTATAGATACTTTGGCCTCATCCAAGTACCTTAGCACATTTGACTTGACAGCTGGCTACTGGCAGATCAGACCAGCTGATGATGCAAAGCCAAAAACAGCATTTTCAACCCCAAGTGGGCATTACCAAACAGAGGTTTTGCATTCACCTTCCTCCACTGTTGAGCCTCTGTTACCCTTTAATGAAGCTTTGTTGGATCCTATCCTCGAGGTTTGGCATAACCCACTCTCTTCGCCTGCCGTTTCTAAGGCTGTGGCTAGAAGGTATAGGACTGCACCAGGGGATCCAGATTTTCTCACTTCTCATCCATCTCCAGAGAGTTTGGTGGTGCAGGCATCCTGCTCCAAGCAATCTTCAGGTGACAGGGGCTCAAAGAAAATGGAACAGTCAGCTAAAAAGGTTTTCTCCTCTTCTAGCATGGCACTGAAATCGATCAATGCCACTTGTCTGTTAGGCCTTTAGACACATGCTTTGATGGACTTCGCAAAACATTGGCCCACAAGTTGCCTGATGAGGAGAGGGAAAACTTTATGGAGGTTCTGTCAGACGCTCAGGCTGCGGCTAGACAGGTTATTCAATCAGGCCTGGATACAGCTGACTCAGTAGCCAGAGGTATTGGCTCCTCCATAGCTACAAGAAGGCTTGACTTCGTTCTTCTGGATTTTCCCTTGAGTCCAGGCCACTCATGTTGATTTGCCCTTTGACGGGTCGAAGCTCTTTGGGGGAAAAGCAGATTCGGCCTTACAAAGGTTTAAGGATAGCAGAGCCACGGAGAAATCCTTGGGATTGCAGACCCAGTCGAGAGGTTTTGGCTACAAAAAATATCGAGGCTTTGGAAGGTCTTCCGTTCGCAACTTCCGTCAACCTCAGCAGCAACGTGGTTCTGCCCGCAATCTCTCCTCCTCCTCTTCTGCCTCCCCCGCTCCCTCTGGTACCGCAGGAAAGCAGCCCTAGATTCGGTAACGCTTTTTCTGGTGGATACAGTATCTGCCTGTGGATTCCTCACTGACCCACCCTCCTCCCCGCTGTCCACCTTTGTATACCTTAAAGGATGCCTTATTTGGCTTGTTGTTTTACATTGCCTCTTCTTTCTATCTTGTACATTTATAGGAAATGCTGATATTCTCTAGCTTTCCTTTTTGATTTTGTACTGTGTATATTGGTTCAAATGTTGTGTACTGTGTATACTTTTAATCTGTTGTCGTTCCACCTGTTCGCCTCGGAGGTACGGAAAAAATGGGTGGAACTGACGTCATCATGACGAGGCTCTCTTATGCCTCCGGTGATGTCATTCGGAGTCACGAGCGGAGCTGACGTCCTCGTCGGTGTGGAGAGCTAGAGAAAAATTCCGTGGAATGCTGGCACAGGGGATATTCATAAGGTGTGGAATCCACAGGCAGATACTGTATCTACCAGAAAAAGCGTTACCAAAGGTAAGAAACTTGTTCTTGAGTACAACCCCGGAACACCGATTGCACCATTCACCAACCCTGGAGCAAATAGTGCACCTGGCACAACAGCCTCAGTGTTTTCCCAGAAAGCCGGATACTGACTGCGCCATTCACCAACTCTAGCACAACATTGCACACCCCTCTGTATCCCTGACACGGCGATCGCACACTTCACTTTCATCCTGGCACAAATAGTGCAACGCTCAGGAACCCCCTGGCATGTACTGCACCACACTGAAATGCCCACCCCTGGCACAGCAGTGGCATCGTTCATTTAAACCATTTAATCCAGGCACCCCAAATGCATTGCTGAATGGAACCCCGGACCTTATTTTACCCATAGCATAAGGGCACCTTTTTAGAACCCTGGAACAACAAGCCAGGCACTGTGTGACTGGCACCAAGACGACACATTGGTAACCATGCACGAGTACACCACAACGATTGTACCTTAGTGTAACGATTTCACAAGTAAAGCACCACATACTGTAAACCAGGCATGACTACTGCACATTAGCACACGCACTGGCATAGCGACATCTTGTGACTCGTGTACAATGGCACGCTTGGGGTCACCTTGCACGCCTCACCCTGTGACCATCTCACAATGACTGCTAAACGTTAACCCTGGCACTAGAATAGTCTCCTATTACAGCTTGTGCATGAATTTGAATGTATTAAGACTTTTCGGCTCTTATGCAATGCAAGGTTGCCTTAAGAAACACTTAAAATTCAAACTATTTCACGAAACATTACCTCAGCGTCACACTTATAGTTCCACTTCTTACTATAATGCAACAGGCCAGAAACATATCACTGTAAACTCCATAGACCCGCACTGTCCTCTGTGGATTTCAGAAAGTTCAAACACCGAAAGGAACAAAGGCCACTTAAACCGCGTTCCACTACTTTTCTTTTTACTGCAAAACACTTCCGCTACATTCATTACCCATTGTAACAATGTCGCCACCTATCTTTCAAAATGCTACTGTATTCTCTTGGAAGCCAGTGAATTCACTTGTACTTCTGTGGAGTTACAAGCCCAGCAGTAATCAGTTCTGGCTAAAGAACAAAACAAACTGTCGCCATTGCGCAAAGGCAGCCGCTTGTTTATATTTGCATCACGCTTTCACTTTAACAATAGCTGCCGCGTCACACAGCACTCGCGGGGTTAGCTCGCAGCTATTGTTAAAGTGAAAGCGCGAATCAAAAATAAACAAACTGCCGCCATTACGCAAAGGCTGACGCTTGTTTATATTTGCATCTCGCTTTCACTTTAACAATAGCTGCCGCCCCACAAAGTACTAGCGTGGTGGGCTGGCAGCTATTGTTAAAGTGAAGTCCTGATGGGCGGTCACAAAAGGAGACAGGGACTAAGAAGCCTCATATTGAATCGGAAGTCAGGGTTTACCAAAGGCAATGACACCAGCCAATGAAAAATATGGGCGGGGCTTTCCACGGCACTTCCACAACATACTCTACTACAGCATTCCTCGAAGAGCGAGCAGCAAATGCGCTGCAACGCTAGGCTTGACCTAAAAACAGTTAAGTACCTGATTACGAGTGCGGCAGTCGCGATGGCCTGTCCGCCGCATTAAAACTTTAGAACTTGTTGCAGCGGATGACTAGCGGCTGTGCCAGGGAACAGTCATTTCCTTGCGGTGGCGGAGCTGCGCCACAATGTAATATGCTGCTTTGGTGGTGCTGTGTCGGTGGAGAGCCGGCAGAGCACCTTCGAACTCGTGATCGGCCCCTAAGCTTTTCAATAACAGTGAAAATTGAAAAATCATAACATCGCACTTTATAGCCCTTACACCCTCACTGTGCAATCTCTTAGAGCTATTCTGTTTCTAGCAGATTAATATATAATAAACCTGAGGTTCAGAGGTGGTGTCCAGACCTGAACAGTGGGATTTGTTGTCTGTTTGAAATAGCTTATCAGCTATTTCAAGCACAAGGCCAAGAGTTAGGAGATTGCATCTGTGCGAGAATACAATCCTGGCAGAATGGAATGCTTCTCAGATCCTCAGAGAGTCTTCCCGGAGACTTCTTCAGTCGATATGGAATCTGGTGCTGCGCTCATCTGGATATGTGTTTGTTGACCGGGGTGAGGTTTCTCTCCTTACTAAGTTCCCAAGTGGTAGCCCTTATATATTGTGTCTTATTTAAGACGGAATTTCCAGCATTACCATAGGAATGTCTTGACATAATCATTGTTATTTGACCTTGAAAAGGCACCTTTCCCAGACTGATGTTGCACTGGGGGTTTTTGTCTTGATGGAGCAAGGACTCGTATAAAAGAGACTTGCTCGGCTGCAATCTTCTCAGAATAACTCGTAATCCCGTAACAATTGTGTTTGTGAATACTAACATGCATTATAGTTCACACATTTAAGTTTAGGGGAAGCTTGCATATGTGTCGTACTAACAAGTAACCCGAGTGTGACTCAAAATGGCTCTAACGCAGAATTCTGCACTGCGCATGCGTCAACTACATCTACGTATTAATGACAAGTCTTTCGCTTGGAGGGAAATCTTTGCAGCTGCGCAATCGCTTTTACGATGGTCGCTTGAAACTCACATGTTAAAGCGCATGCTTTTGTTAAACTAAACCTTGCAACTTTATTAAAATGCTAATGTGAAAGATTTATTATAAGTAAATGGGATTAAAGTAGAGATAGGTGGTATACAGTGAAATCATTTTATTTTGATTTCTAACATGTTCTTTTACTCTTTCTATTTAGTTCGTATTTGGGCCTCAAAGCAATACCAAAGTCTATGTGCCATGCAATACCCAATGCATGCGCATTTGTAACCCACCAGGAACCATGATGATGTACTTGAACTCCAGCCAAGGCCAAGATCGCTACATGTCCTGGTAAAGAAGTTGTCTTCCTGACTGATGATTGAAAAATGTATTAAATGTATACATTTATTGATAAAAATGTGAAATGCAGGTGGGAAATAAAGCTTGGGAAAATAAATTTAAGGGGCGGGTACGCTGGACAATAGACGTTAGAAAAATATTAAAACTAGCATGGTGTGGTGATCATCCCCCCTTGCTTGTCCAATCAGAATTAGGGGTTTCATAAAGTCAAAACATTTAGTGATGGTACATACCTTTAGGAAAGTATAATTGAGGTAGTTTAGTTAGTTAGTTGCTCCCATTCGCTAATACTGCAGAGATGCTGAGTGACCGAGATGCTGTCCGAGAACTGAGCAAATATTGAAGAAGACTAAATTGCAGACTTAGAGCCAGAACCCTAATTGATTAGAAGAACATAGCGAAAGAATCGAGGAGGCACATAATAGAAGAACATCGCGGAAGAATCAAGGAAGAAGATAGTATCAGAGAGGGGTGCGACGCAGGTGTCGTGTCTAGAGGAGGTCATCTATCCTGTCCCTGAATCCTGTCCTGAACCTTTGTCACATGACCTTTCCAACTCCTTGTTCAAGGGTTTGGTTTCCACACCATCCTAGGTAACTATAATTCAATGTAGTATGCCATTGTATTCCTGTTTCTCCCTATTCAGGACCTGTCATCGTAAATAATATTGTTTAATGATTTTTCTGTATCTTATTTCCTTCCTGGGAGAAGCGGTATACGAATTTTACTTGAGTTCTTGGCTCATATTGAATTTAACTATATTAACTTTTTAAACTCTCCCGAGTCTGTGGTTATGTAAAAGATTTTATACTATGTCAATTTTTACCTACAAAAGTTAACTAAAAGGTCCATTGACCAGAGGAAAGTACATTTGGTCTGAAAGGTTTGGTAAGAAATGATGAAGTAAATTCATCTTACAGGTATTAGTTCAACAAATTGACTCCAGTGGTATCTACTAGCCTATGTGAATGTGTGTGTGTTTATGGGCCCAAGTGAGTATATGGTAGTTAAGTATCTGAGGTTGGTAACCCACTGGATCAGTTTTTCTGGTAGCAGAGCTATGATTATATTTTATTACCTAGTTAGGTAAAATATTGAATTTTAAATTATTGATTATGTGCTAACAAACCCGTTTGTACTTCGTTCTATGTTGTCTGGAAATTCCCGGGAATATTGAACAGCGGGTGGTGAATGGAAACCACACTGCAGTGAGGTTACTCGTTTTTTAAAGATTGCGCTGAAAAGCAATGCAACGCTGACAGTGTTGATTTAGGGATTAATTTGTATGAAAGTGAGAGTGATTGATAGCAAAGAGTTCTCTGGTGAAACTTTTGTCTTATATCACCTAGAAAGGGTAATACCGAAGGAGTAGCAGGTTCATCGGCGCTTGAGTGAAGAGTAAGCGGAAGGGTTTTACTCATAGTGTGTGAAGAGTAAGCGGAAAGGTTTACTTGCAGCAAATGTAAATCGATTTTCTGATTTTAGCAGTAGCAAACAGAATAGGGAATGTTTCTATGTTGTAATTTAATGAATTTTGGATATAAATTGTAAGAAAAATAAGTCATTTGTGTTACCTTGTAAAGGAGGGGTCAGTTGCAGGTGCTACACTGACATCACGAAGGACCGCGCTGGGATTGGTTGGAACAGCGGGCGTGTGTCTGATGCGAAATTGTAATGGAGAGGTCAGTCAGTAGTATGGAGTGATACTGACATCACAGAAAAGCCAAGCTAGTATTGGCTAAACGCATAGCGTGAAACACATTTTTGATTGGTTGAAAGAATAGAAGCCAACCTGGTATTTGTCAATTATTAGAGTAAAAGCGAACATGTAATTGGTTAGTAAAACAGAAGCCATAATATTAATTGACAGAGGGCTTTTCATGTGGAGACACAATCCAACTTTAATAGGGAATCGCCCAGACAGAAGATATTTTGGATTTACCAGAAATCAATATTAAAAGGATCGACACCAAAAATGTACGAAGAAAAGAGAAAAATGACATTTTTACAGAAAATTTAAAATTATTTTAAAAGGATAAACCCATTACGACTAGAGAGGGAATTCTTATCCCTCCCCCGAAAACACCCGCATCACACATGATGATGGAAAGATGCTATCATACTTGTGCATGGTTGGAAAATTGGATAGAATATACTTAAAGTGATGGAGTGTTAGCTTTTCCAGAAAACGATATGTTTAATGGGACAATTCTATATAATCTGAGATTAAGAAAGAATTAATTAGAGCCCCAGACAAGATTAACACAATATGAAGCTTTAGAAGAATGGGAGACTGAAGCATTTGAGCGTGATAGATCCAGAAGTAGCAGAAGCTTTAGAGTGTTTTATCCTAGACTACCGCTCGAATCACAAGATAATCAGATGGAACAATGGAGACAAGCAATGGTGACTGAAGGATTACATCCTGTACTAATGACTGAGGAACAGTCAGGAGGCAAGTGAACTGAGAAAACCAAACATTTAACGATGACAGGTAGTGGAGAATTAGAAGATGATTTTATGGAGGACATTTTAATGAAGAACCCTCTGCCGTACCAAGATGGATCCAGTAGAACGACTCCTAGTGCCCCGGTTTTGGGAACGTCATTGGTTCCACAAGTTATACATGACCCAAAGAATGGAAGGGTGTTTCAGGAAAAAGAAAGAGAGGCAATAAATAAGAATAGAGAAGAATTAATACAGACAATAACCCAGTTGACTACCCAACCCAAAGCGTTGACTATACCAGTGACTATAGGTCCAGTAGTTCCACTATATGGAGATAAAACAATGGGTCACAAACCACCAGTCATGTCCACACCTATAATTGAACCCAGAATAGAGAATATAATAATTGATGATCAAGGCAGTGAATGTGCAAATAGAGACTTCAACAGGAGTCAAGAGTGCCACAATAGTATCACCAGAAGAAATAGAAAGGTGGGCACAGGGAATAGATAAGCCAAAACAGCCACTGAAAAGTTTAGATATTTACATATTGAAAGTAGAATTGGAAGAGATGATAGCTGGAAATGTGGGACTAGATAGGCTAAATACTGAGGGCCTCATGTAGGTAGCCAAATACCGGTCGGTAACGGCCGATTTTCGGTAAATATGCCGTTACCGACCGGTATTCAGACAAGTGAGATGTAGGAGTCCAAAAACGACTTTTCGGTAAATATGAGGCGGTAAATACCGATTCATATTCTACCGAATTCCAAAATACCGATTCAGAGTTACCGAATACATAATTAACGAATCGGTAAATATGAAGTGGTAAATATGAAGTGGTAAAAATGAAAATGACATGTAGGAGCACTCGGTAATTAAGAAATCCAAGAAAATCGGTAAATTAGAGTCGGTAATTAACACGGATTGAAAGCAGGTGGTAACCATCAACAGTGCAGATAAGCAATCCCAAAATGCAACAGCGTGGACAACATGCCCGCTATGTACGTCATTGCAAGGCGCCTACATCTACAGGCAGCAGGACTGAGGGTTTGGCGACGGGAGGAACGCATGTACAGACAGCGCATCACACTAGTCCAGCTGACTGATGCAGTGATACATGAGAGGTACAGGCTACACCCCGAAACCATCATGGACTCAATCAGGGACCTGCACCCACTCCTGGACCAGCCAATAAGAAGGGCGCACACCATACCCCCACATGTGCAGGTGCTCTGCAGCCCACATCTGTTGGCATCCGGCAGTTATCAGGTGGTGACAGCTGCGGTGGGTGGTGTATCCCAGAGTTGCCCGTACCGTTCCCTCAGGAATTTCCTGGATGCCATGATGCAGAGAATGCACCACTACATCAGCTTCCACAACACACAGGCTGCACTGCAGTAAACAAAAACAGACATTTCTCACATGGCACAGTTCCCCCATTTCATTGGCTGCATTGATGGTACACACATCCCAATCTGTCCACCAGCTGACACAGAGCACATCTACAGGATCAGGAAGTCCACCCACTCCATCAATGTGCATACCGAATTGAATGATTTTGGGAATGGTCCTGTGGGTGGCAGAACCCAAAGGTGGGCGTATGCTACTTACAACGAAGTCTGCAAGTTGTCGCACAGTGAGGCGGCTTCCAGATTGAGAGCTATTGACCAAGCAAACATGGAGAAGGCTTTTGCCGTCATAGATAATAGCTTTAGCACTCTCACTTCTAGGATTCATACATGAGACAATAGGCACATGCAAGTACACGGCGCATGCAATGTACAAGCCCCGATTTTGGCGTGCGTCCTACGAGGTATCCCAGTGCCTGTGATTACACCTTCTTTCACTCTGCTTGCAAACGGTATTTATTTAATTTTGATTAATGAAGCTTGCTGCTGGATGTGAGTGGGAATCCCGTACATAACTGTCTCGCATGAAGTTGTCTGCTGCAATACTGTTCTTTTTCCACCCCTGCATGTGCGGCGGGATGTTTCCATCTGGCCTTCGATTCCAACCTTGAAAGCAGAGTTCAACAAGTTGAGCAGAATAGAGCGCCATTGTCCCACAAAGAGGTGCCTTTGACTTCCTCTCGTGAAACATTTGTCCTTCACGTTGCTAATACGCGCACTGAGGTGCAGGCGCCTCTGAACACTGACCTCCCCCTGCATTTCAGCTCTTTGATCCAAACTATTATCAATGCCTCGTCCACGACCAGCCTGGCTCATTTTTTTTAACATGTGGGCTCAGGGCCCCGTGACCTCTTTCCTAACTATTTTTGGTGTAATTCCGGCATTTGTTCATTCACTTTTCTCGAGCATCTTTGGAGGTGTTCCGCTGCTTCTGGCGCTAGTGGCAGGTGTGCTGCTTTACCTTTTCGTACTCCGGAATGGCTGCTCCTTCTGTGCCACACGAGCACCTATCCCGTCTGCATCTTCTTCGTGATAGGATGCTTGACTTCTATGGTACTTTGCCATTGGCGACTGTGAGCCTGGCTTATGGATTATCCTTCAGGTATTCCTACTTCCCCTGCGTACAACCTGTATTACACTGCCTGGATTGTCCCTTTGAATGGCCTCTGGATTTGTGCTTGACCAACATGGTGTCTCCGGTGCCGGATTTCGATCGACTGATGAGGCCCTTAGTGTCTCACGAGTTGTCCTGTTCTGGTGTCCGGATCATGGCGTGTGGTGCGGCGCATGGTATCCTGGGTAATTGGGACATCTCAGCGGCAGCCTACGACTTCTTGTCCATGAGCTATTTGGAGGAACATTCCGGGTGCCCTCTGATTGTGCTAGAGGCTCCGTTGGTTGGAGAACACGTATGTTCCTTTTCTTTACTTAATTGGATGGCTGAGACTTTTAGTGGCCCTGCAAACGATTTTTTGTTGGAAGCCGTGGCCACATATGCTGCCTATACATTCATGGATTAACTGGATTGTCGTCCATTGCGCCTGTGCTACTGGACAGCACCCTGGCGCAACATTTATTTCTCTTATTTCTCGTTTTTCTCTTCCTGATGGTCGGCTTGAGTTTTTTACTATACTTGCATTGTGTTTTTTGGAATTTTATGCTGCAATGAATTGGACTTTAGGACTTTGGCGCTGCATTGGTTACGCCTTGTTCTGCTCTGACGAAACTGAACTCTGCGTTCTCTCTTTTCTTGCCTATTACATGTTGCTTCGCTCAAGGGGGCGTGTAGTGAGTTCTCCCTGAATCCGTACATACATTGTTCAGTTAGCATAACCACGTTGAATATTATGTAGCCATCTTTTTGTCTTTGCACACGACACTGCGTTTACATGTTCTTTCTTGAATAAACTGCTGACTCGAGACTTCCTTCAGACGAGTGCATTCTGTTGTTCCCATCCCAAGCTCTGCGCAGCGACCTTGGTCTGTACATGCTGTGACACACAGTCTGGAATTTTACACGATGCATGTTTTCCACTCTAGGTTGTTCGACCCACTATTTAGCCATGACACACGCGCAGCTGCAATTACCTGAAAGTTGGTGCTTTTCATATCACAGACATCATGTTTATTGTTCAGACCGAAGACGTGCCTTCCTGCGAGACGGCTCCTGATGCTCCTGTGATGTGATTTCACTGAGCTGATTTTTGAGGTATGGGGTCCCCTATTCAAGCCTGAGAGACCTTCTATTATAACATGATTATGATATTGGCTACTTGGTTAAGGGAAGGTGGTAGTATCCTCGGTATTTTCCGATTCGCTAAATACCACCTCGGTATTTACCGATTCGGTAAATACCACCTCGGTATTTACCGATTCGGTGAATTCCGATTCGTGATTACCGAATGTTACCGAATCGGTAACTGTTACCGAATTTTTACCTACATATAACTTACCTATTCTAATTTACCGATTCGGTACGGCTCGGTATTTAAGAACCGGTAAAATTTATTTACCTACATGAGGCCCTTACAGTGAAGAGGAGTTACTGTTCATTTGTAGAAGTATCACTAGAAATACAAAGATATTCCATGAGAAATTGACAGACCTAGCCTCTGAAATGGGAGTTGAAATAGAAAATCCAAGGTATTACAGAAACCATAGAGTGCAGAATTCAGTGATAGGGACTTGTAAAATATGAATGTGTCCGGAAGAAAATTACAGGTTAAAGAACTAATGACCATTTTACAAAAATGGGGTGATCTAGACAAATGGAAAGCTAGATGGATGAGAAAAAAGGAAGAAGCATATGCCAATAGAACAACTTCTGAATTTTTGTTGAAAGAAACAGGAAAGGTAGACAGATTATGTCCAATGAGAGAGGTACCGGGAGGAGGATATGTACATGTTCCATGGACCAGACAGGATATTTTGTCATTTACTAATGATTTCCCGAAGTTAAGAGAAAAGCCAGTTGAATGGTATCGGCAAGTTGAAAGATTTGTGAAAGTTTCTAAAGTATTGCTAAAAGATTTGGATGGCTTATTTGACATAGCAGTACCTGCTGCTTTATGGACAGAATGTAAAATTACTGTTGATTGGCATAGTGATAAATACCTGAGAGATGCGAAAACAGGAGCCCCTTCAGAAGAGGTCATGAAGAAATATCACCAGATGATCACTTTCTTGAAAGGGAAAATTCCTCCAAAAGAAACAAATTGGGTACAAATAGATAGAACGACCCAGGATAGAAATGAATCCGTACATACATATTATGAATGCCTACTGCAGGTTTTTAAACAGTATAGTGGGTTTGAGAACATTGGAGATAAAGATATGGGACATTTTGTGTATCGATTTGTGACAGCATTGAAACCAGAAATTAGAGACATGAATCGTCAACACATGTTGTGTTGGCAAGCAAGACCAATCGATGACATTCTTAAATATGCAAAATACTCCAGAAATGAAATTGATAACAGACGAAAGAAGTTAGAAGAAAAGGTGATGTGGGCCCAAGTAAAATTAGCAGAACAGCAGGAACTTCAGTTAAACACTCATACAGGAAATCAAGGAAAGGGACAAGGCCAAAGTCAAAATAATGTGGAAAACAAAAAAGGACGAATGAGTAGAGAGGAGGCAAAGAAAATGTTTCCCTGTCATGGGTGCGGAAAATTGGGGCATTGGAAAAACGAGTGTAAAATATTCAGAATAATAATGGCCCAAATCAAAATTCAAATCCACTGACGCAGAATGAGGTGATAATGAGTCAACCGCAGCAGGTTGTAAATCTACAGAGTCAGTTGCCACCTGCCCCTATGCCAAATTTTGTGAACCAGGCCAAGTACAGTGCGGACACTGGATTTCAAGGAGGAAGTGGTAAGAAAAATTCTTTAACATCACAATTTCTTTTACAGGATACTTATTTCGATTACAGCGACCAATGACGGTGCCTGAGGGGGGTGGAAAAGGAGTGCGTACTTAGCGCATCCTTACCTGTAGATCAGTCAGGTCCATATATTGATGGTAAAGTAGAAGGGAAAGATATTACATTTTTGTTGAACACTGGTGCTACCCTTTCTACTGAGAACAGCAGACATCCCAAACCTACCCCTCTCGGGAGAAGTGATCCAAGTAGTGGGTGTTTCGAACAAACAGATCAGAACTCCTATTACAGAACCAATGGAAGTACGCATTGGGAATTTCAGGGAAATGCACAAATTTGTGGTGTGTGACTCCAGTCCCGTAAATTTATTAGGAAGAGATCTACTGTGAAAAATGAACTGCACAATATTTTGCACACCGGACGGTGTTGCAATTCAAACCCCCGAGGAAGATGGAGTCTACAAAATCAGGTTAGCTAAGCAAGGCACAGTGGTAGACGAGATATATTCTTTGATGACAAAAGATGATTTACCAGATGAGGTCAAAATGACAGTAAATCCAGATGTGTGGGATTTTACAGGAAAAGAAGTAGGGTTAATGGCAAATGTAGACCCAGTAAAAGTAACTGTGAAGGAAGGTGCAGTCTATCCAAACACTCGACAATATAAAATGCGCCCTGAAGTTAAAACTGGTGTTGCAGCAGAAATTGATCGAATGATTGAACAAGGCATTCCAAAAGAAATAATGAGCAGTCCATGCAATTCACCTATAATTGGCATTAACAAACCTAGCGGGAAATATAGAATAGTTCAAGATCTAAGAAAGATTAACAAGATTGTTGTACCTTGTAGCCCTGTAGTGCCCAACCCAGCAGTAATTCTGTACCACATACCATGGAAGGCAGGATGGTTTACTGTGATCGATTTATGCCATACCTTTTTCTCCATTCCATTACACCCAGACAGCCAGTATTTATTTTCTTTTAAGTTTGAGGACCGTATTTTAGTCTGGAATCACGTTTCTCAAGGATATACTGAAAGTCCTTTGATTTTTAATCAAATAATGAAAAAGTGTTTAGAAACCTTAGTGTTGCCCTGAAAGTCAGTACTGGTACAGTATATTGATGACATGTTAGTCGCGTCTAGAGACTGATTTAATTGCCTTGTTAAATCATTTGGCTGATGGTGGACATGAAGTGTCCCTTAAAAATTGCAGTTTTGCAGACCCGGAGTCAAATATCTTGGACACCAAATAGAACACGGAGTAAGGAAATTGACCCCTGAAAGAATAGAAATAATAAGACAAGTGAAATTGCTGCAAACCCAGCGAGAAATAGGAATGTTCCTTGGAGTTGTGGGATACTGTAGGCAGTGGATTGTAGGGTTTTCTTTGATAGCCAAACCCCTAATACAAGTGACCAAGAAACGTGTAAAAGATCCAATAGAATGGGATGTTGAAAGTATGGAACATTTGTGAAATTACAGAAGTGTCTGTGTGAAGCCCGTGCCTTAGGTATGCCACATTACTCGAAAGAATTTGCACTGTTTTGTTGGGAAAGAAATAGTTGTGCACTCTCAGTTTTAACCCAGAGACATGGTTTGATGCGACGTCCAGTAGCATACTTTTCTGCTACTTTGGACCCTGTAGCCTCAGCTTTACCTGGTTGTTTAAAAGCAGTAGCTGCAACCTGCATGAGTCTGGAACAAAGCGAGTCACTTGTGATGGGACATCCGATAAAGGTGCATGTTCCACATTCAGTTGAGATTCTTTTGACAAGAACTGAAACTCAGTATCTTACTCCTCGGTGGATGACTAAGTATGAAAGAATCATATTAGGTGCTGAAAACGTGACAATAGTCAGGTGTACTGTACTGAGTCCTGCCACCTTATTTCCCGATGTATATGGAGAAGAGGTGAGAGATGAAGTCGAGCACGACTGTTTGGATGTGTCTGAACTTTGCACCAAACCCCGTCCAGACATACAGGAGGAACCTTTGAAGAATGCTGAACATGAGCTATTTGTAGACGGCTCGTGTATGCGCCATGAGGAGGGAGGACTAAGAGCTGCCTACGCTGTGTGTACATAGGCTGGAATAGTCAAAGCATCCTATTTACCAGGCGTCAAATCTGAACAAGTAGCCAAATTGATAGCTGTGATTAAAGCTTACAAAATTGGGAAAAAATGGAAAGTAACCATTTTTACTGAAAGCCAGTATGGTTGCGGGGTTGTGCATGATTTTGGCCAGCTTTGGATGCAGAGGGATTTCTTGACTTCTTCAGTATACCCAATTACAAATAGAAAATTTGTAAAGGAACTGCTTGAAGCAATACAATTGCCAAAAGAAGTGGCAGTGGTCAAGTGTGCCGCACATCAGTCAGGAGATGATTACGTGACAGCTGGTAATAGGAATGCTGACCAGGTTGCCCAATACTGTGCCAGAAAAAAATTGTCGGTAAACAAGAAAATTGAAACAAGTGGAATTAGCTGCCAACTTATGCTACTCTCAGTATTGGGAAACATGGGAAGAAGTAAGACAACTACAAAAGGAGGTAGAATTGAGAGAAAGAGAAGAATGGGTGAAAGTAGGAAGCCAAAAGAGGTCAGAAGATGATGTGTGGGTTTACCCGGATGGCAGGCCAGTAATGCCAGACTGTATGCTTTCACAATTTGCTAGGATGTATCACGTAGACACCCACATAGGCAGGGATGCCATGATCAGAATCTTTAGGCTAGAGGGCTGACATTTTTTAACCTGCTTTGTGCACTTTACTCGTTGTTTTTCGCTGCTATACCGATCATGTTTTGTATGTGTAAATATTTTAATTGCGATCTTTGCACATTTAACTATTTGAAATTAGAAATTGGAGCACTGTGAAGAACTTTACCATTCCGCTGCTGGAGCTCTATCCTCACTTCCGGTGTGCCAGAGCGAGGCGCCATTTTGTTTTGAACGGCGCTCTAGACTCCTGGCCACCGTCACTATTTAAATGCACGCTGCGCGTTCGCAGGTGCTTGAGGGCTGACATTTTTTAACCTGCTTTGTGCACAATACTCGTTGTTTTTCGCTGCTATACCGATCATGTTTTGTATGTGAATCTATCTTTTTAAATATTTTAATTGCGATCTTTGCACATTTAACTATTTGAAATTAGAAATTGGGGCACTGTGAAGAACTTTACCATTCCGCTGCTGGAGCTCTATCCTCACTTCCGGTGTGCCAGAGCGAGGCGCCATTTTGTTTTGAACGGCGCTCTAGACTCCTGGCCACCGTCACTATTTAAATGCACACTGCGCGTTCGCGCCGCTGGCGCGCCAAAGGCACGCCTAAGGCAAGCCCGTCCGCGGCTCGTCGGTGGCCGGGACCAGTCATGCTGCTCCCCTTTGGATCGAGGGTTCAGGTCATCGGTTCTTCACGAGTGAGTCGCTTAAACAGCTACGTGGTATCTGCTGCAACTCTCAGACCTTTCCCAACCTAAGGGGGACGCAAGACTTTGTGTGTGGGGCTTGTGGCTTTCATCTTGGTTTGGGGTCTACTGCTTTGAACAAGATCCCTAGTGCTCCTTCTATTTTAGCGGCGCTGCTTAACGTGCGCTCTCTGAAGAAGCATCATTTGGAGGTGTTCGAGCTCTTGGAAGACAATTCTCCGGACTTCTTATTTATCACTGAGACCTGGCTGGACAGCTCCTCTGATCCGATAGTGTCAATGGCCATTCCTGCGGGTTATAAAATTAGCAGGTTAGACCGGACTACAGGGAGAGGCGGTGGGGTGGCTGTTATTTTTAAAGAGAAGTGGGAGTTTGTTAAGTGCATTCTTAGCAATTGGGGCGGCTGTGAAGTCTTGGATTTCAGTATTCGCTTCTCTGCCCACTTCTCCCTCGGCGGCTCTTTGATTTATCGCCCGCCGGGAGTGGCTCAAGTTTTCCTTCAGGCCTGTGTGGAGGCGGTTTCCATGAGGGCTTTGCGGTTCTCCCACTATCTGATTCTTGGCGATCTCAATATCCACCTCGACCAAAAAGACTCAAGGGACACGCTAGAGCTCCTTGATATTTGTCAATTAGCACAGCTCTCCCAATGGGTCGATCAGGCAACCCATCATGGGGGTCATATCCTCGATTCCATTTTTTCGAACTTTCCCATTAAAAATAAGGTTCCTCTTCCAGTTCTGTGGTCAGATCATTATTTAATTTACTTCTCATGGGAAGTCTCCTCTCCCAATGTTAGACCTACGGTTTGTAATAAACCAGCGTTCAAGAAGATTGATCCCACCGAATTTGCCAGGGCATTGGAGGATAATAGGCCGTCCCTGCCGCAGGATTTGGACAAGTGCCTTGTTGCCTTTTCCAATTGGCTCCAGGGTTCTATGGCCGCCATTGCCACGCCGACCTCCTTTAGGCGGACTAGGGATTCGCCCTCTAAACCATGGTTTACAGCGGAGCTGCTACGTTTAAAGCAGGGCTGTAAGAATTTGGAGCGCTCTTGGCGTCTTAGCAATTACTGTCTGGCGGCTAAGGCTCGGCTCAGGCAGGGCCAGAAAATTTATTATAAGGCTATCTCCTTAGCAAAAGGGGTGTTCTTTGCCACTCGGATTGATCATGGTCAGAATAACTCTAAGAAGATTTTTGTCATCATTCAGAGCTTTATGTCCCCCTTAGCTTAGAGCAGCATTCTGCCGGCAACGGTGGATTAGTGTGAGACGCTTTCCAAATTCTTTTTGGATAAAATTCTAAAGATACAAGGTAGCTTCTCATGCCCTGCTGATCTCGATGGCTCGCTAGTATCGCCGGGGTTACCTGCTTCCGCTCCTTGGTCAATTTTTCTGCGGCTGATTTGGCTTGCACGCTGAGAATTTTGCAGGGTCTGAAATCCGGTTCTCCGGATGACCCGTGCTCGGCAAGATTATTGGCCTCAGTGGCAGAGACTGTGAATGCAGAAGTCAACTACATTATTAATTTGTCTTTGCAGGATGCTAGGGTTCCCAGTGTTTGGAAGCAGGCCAAAATTCTGCCTCTCTTGAAGAAACCTACTCTTGATCCCTCGATTACGGGGAATTATAGGACTATCTCTCTCCTCCCTAGCCTCTCTAAAGTCTGTGAGAAGATAGTAAATAGACAGTTGTCGGAGTATGTTGAGAGTGCGGAGCTCCTTCACCCAGCTCAGTCGGGCTTCCGCCCTTCCTTTAGCATGGAAGGTGCTCTTTTGGAAGTGTCGGAAGCAATTCGGGAGTGTCTTGACGCCGGCGGGAGAGCAGCCTTAGTGCTGCTCGACTTGTCGGCTGCCTTTGACACGGTCCCTCACTCATTATTACTAGACCGACTGGCGGAGATTGGGGTGGCTGGTTCTGCATGGGGATGGATTAAGTCCTTTCTGGAGGGCCGGCTTCAGCAAGTATGGCTACCCCCGGTGGCCTCTTTACCCCAACGGGCGGGCACGGGGGTTCCCCAGGGTTCCTCCCTTAGCCCCCTCTTGTTCAATATTTATCTTACCCCTCTAGTTTTTCTAGCGGAACGCCTGGGGGCTAAGGTGATTGCCTATGCTGACGACACACAGCTCTTGTTTACCTGGGAGAAGCATGCATCTTCGGTGGCCCTTGTGCAAACGTGTTTTTCCTCGGTCTTCAAGTGGCTGGCGATGGCCCAATTAAAATGTAACGAGGACAAATCTGAGGTCTTGCTGTTTGGTGACTTTCCAACTGGGTTCAGAGACACGATCTGGCCAGCTGAGTTTCCTCCGCCAGTGTCCAACAGTCAGACCGTGAAGAACCTGGGAGTTTACTTCGACAGTAACCTCTCTTTTTCCAGCCAAGTAAAGCGACTGATTGGCTGTTGCTTTGGTCTCCTGAGAATCCTGAGAAGGTTCCTTCCGCTCCTCCTGCAGGCGGCTCGGGAATCAGTGGGTCGTGCGCTTATCCTGTCCCGCTTGGACTATGCTAATGCGCTTTATGTAGGGATTCCTGCCTACGCCCTTAATAAACTACAAATGATCCAGAATGCGGCTGCCCGCCTTCTGGGTGGGATCGCTCCTAGGGAGAGTGTGCGCAGCTACCTTCGCTCCCTATATTGGCTTCCGGTCAAGGCGCGTGTGGTGTTTAAATCCCTCACCATCGCCCATCGGGCACTTCATGGGCAAGGCCCTGGCTATTTGCAGAAACGCTTCTCCTTCTATGTCCCGGGGAGGTCTCTGTGCTTCTCATCCCTTAGGCTGATGAAGATTCCTGGTTTCCAGCGGCACCGCCTGGGGGCACTTCCTTGGCCGTGCTTGCGGCCCGTGCCTGGAATACGCGTCCCCTGTCTCTCCGCAGTGTGGAAGATATGGGGGTTTTTAAAAAACTGCTAAAAACTCATCTTTTCAGCTAAAGTTTGATTATGCTCTGTTTTCCCTTGGGTCGCGCCGGGACACTCCTTGGAGTAGCTGCGCGCGTTATAAGTTTAAATAACATAACATAGGCAGGATTGATTTAAGCCAAAGTTCAGGAATGCAGCAGAGAGTCTATGTCAGAGATGCTTAATTTGTCAACAAATGAATCCAGGCTGAAAAACAGTGGTCAGTATGGTAAGAATTGGAAAAGCAGAGGGTCCATTTATAAGACAACAAATAGATTTCATTCAATTACCACCTTGCAGAGGTTTGAAGTACATACTTGTCATAGTTTGTTTATTCTCACGGTGGGTGGAGACATACCCTTCTAGAAGAAATGACAGTATAACAGTTGCCAAACTATTGATGAGAGAACTGATCCACGGTTCGGTTTACCAGTAACTTTGGAATCAGATAGAGGGTCTAATTTTAATAATGAAATAATTTGACTAATCTGTGAAGCATTTAAATTGAACAAAAATCGCATTGTGCATATCTCCCAGAGGCTTCTGGAGTGGTAGAACAAATGAATGGCACTATAAAAACAAGACTGGCAAAGGTATGTGCATCCACCCCACTGGAGCTGCCTGATGCTTTACCTCTTGTTCTGATGGTACTCAGAAGCATTCCTGACAGGAATACATGGTCGACTCCCCATGAAATACTCAGGGGGTGAGCAATGAGGCAAGCATGTATACCAAGACACAAACTGTTGAATATATCTGATGACTTGGTATTGGACTATTGCAAAGAACTGGCTTACCTAGTGCGTTCTATCTCTCACCAGGTTGGAGAGGACGCAGTTGCCAGGCAGCCGGATCAAGCACATGATCTAAATCCAGGTGACTGGGTGTTGGTGAAGAATCACACTCGAGAGTCGTACCTAGCACCCAGGTGAGAAAACCACATCAGGTTATATTGGTTACAACAACAGCAGTGAAATGTGCAGGCTTGCCTAATTGGATTCCTGCAAGCCACAATAACAGAGTACCAGCACCTGACGAGGAAGGACCCCAACTGACTCAAGCAGTTGAGGCTGCAGATGGTTGTGTAGCTGAAGGATCTAGAGTAACAGATCCTGAAGTAGCTGACCAAGAACAACCGAGCATAAGTCAGGATGACTGGATACCAGTCGTTGACATACCTGAAGTAATTGTGAGAACAAGAAGCCAAACCAGGTTAGAGAGACAGGAGATTATTGAGAACCAGATAGGTATAGAAGAACAAGCTCAGGAAGGTGAAAATACAACTGTTGGAGAACCTGAGCAGGATCAGACAAGAAGAGAACAATGTACTCAGACAGAGGTGGATGAAACCATTCATGAGTCTGAGGAGGGACAGATAGGTCTAGAAGAACACATTCAGGCTGCAGAAAACCAAAGTGCAGTAAGACCTGAGCAGGACCAGTTAGGAAGAGAAGAACAAGTTCAGGTAGAAGAAGAAGAGAAAATCAAATTATAACCTGAACAGGGTCAGACCAGGGAAGAAGAACGCATCCAGGCAGAAAAAGATGTTACAGAAATATGCCCTGGACAGGGTCAGATAGAAAGGGATTCTGAAAACGAAAATAACCAGATTGTGCCACAACTAACAGAGCACTCGGAGACAGTGACATTGCAGTGCAGGCAAAAAGGGTCCGAAGAGGTGATAACTGGCCAGGTGGTGTGAAAAGGTTAAAGTATCATTTCAAGACAATAAATGAAGAACCTGAACAGGTAAACAACATTTCTAGTCAGATTGGGACTTCTACTGATAAGCCAAAAGAAGAAGTCAAAGATTAAAAATATTGAACAATAAGTTCAAGGGTCCTGAATGGACATATGTAATTCTTGAAGAATTCGAGAATATAGATTTAAATGAAGAAAGTGATGAAGAAATAAAAGCAGAACAGATTGTCGAAGAAGTGAGACCAACCTGAAAATTCCCCAAGAATTTATATTTCAAAAAGAATTTGAAAGTAAAGAAGAGAAATCTTCTTAGCCCAAAATGGCTGATGATAGAGCTGCTGGAAAACCGAAACGAAATTGTGTACAAAGATGTTGTAGAATATGCATATGTAGTATATTTTTAGTAGTTATAATTTGGTTAGTATTGACAGTAGCCATCCCTTATTTAATGGTTACAAAAGAAAAGAATAACACAAGCACACATTATAGGGTAGCTAACATTAAAGTAGATAGAGTAGCATTAGAAGCATCAGCTGAGTCTAAGACTAAAAGAGACAGAGTAGATTTAGGTGCACCAGTTGAGTTAAATTTACACCACACTGTGACAAATAATGACAAGGCTCTAAATGTATTTACAAAGTTATTAGTGCAATACGTGGACACTATGGAAGTTAGTGATTGGTATGCGTGTATGAAATTACCCACATCAGTAGCAGAAGGAGTAACATATCACCATATTCCATTAACATATGGTATTTCTTGTAGTATTTTGGCAAGTTTGTTTTATAGAACAGGAAAGTTACAATATTATTATTCTAATATAGATGTGATTTTTTCTGAGGTTCCTATGCGAAAAAGCATGAACCCCTTTCTTAGTACTAAGGATGCGCAGTTTATGGGAGAATATTTTCAAACTATGAAAATGATAGATATAGCTGAAGCACACGAGCACAATTTAACATGTAAATTACACGAAGAAGAAAATATATTTTTGAATTTAGTGGAGCAAAGGAGACAGGACTTCCAAAGAAGGGCTTCTGAACCGAAACCTCAGATACCTCAATGGGCTGAGAAGGAAGATACTTATACAGCTGGCAAGACTCATCCTGCTATGTCCCTGGACTTTGAAAAGAAAGGAAAGATCTGCCTCCATAGATTAAAGACTGAATATAACAATGCATTTATTGTTCCAGTGAATGTGAACATAATTTCTTAGTAATTGGGGAATGGGGACTAAAAGGTGGAACAGATCCAGTGTTTCCTGGAGTTTATTACGTGTGTGGCAGTAAAGCCTATTTCAGGCTGGCTGATCATTGGTACGGGAGTTGCTATTTTGTAATATTATTCCCAAAGGTGTACCATGTGAAAAGAATCACTGGAAGCAATGAAGACGCAAAGGAACTAACATGTACTAAGAGAGCTAGTTTTTCAGAAATAGTAGGTGATATATTTAGTGCATTGATACCTTCAGTGGGTGTAATTCTGAATTTGAGAAAAATGTGTCAACTGTCTACTGTAGTTGATCGGTTATCTACTGACACTGCTGGAGGATTTTTGATGATCAACACAGAAATGGTTTCAATTAGAATATGGTTTTGCAAAATCGACTTGCTCTTGCTATATTGTTGGCAAAATAGGGCAGAGTCTGTAAAATGCTGAAAGCGCAACATTGTTGCACATATATTCCAGACAAAAGTGTTGAAATTGGAGGATATATTAAAAATATTACAAAACTGGAGGAAAATTTGCAACCACTGGAAATTGACAATGTATGGAAAAAAACTAAGAAATAGTATCAATACCATAGGGAGCTGGTTTTCTAACATAGGAAAGAGCATTATAGGTCAAATAATATTGCCAATACTTGGAATAACACTATTAGTCTTAGCAATAATGATATGGTTCAAATGTTGTAAGAAAAGAAAAAAATATGAAGTGACCGAAAAGGGAAAGAAAAGAAAACATGATGAGATACAATTAGAAGAAATGAATGGAGATCTATATAAAAAGAGGAAGAGTTTACAGTTCAATATTGAAAAAGAAGGAAATGGAAAGGTTGAATTTGGTGGTGGGAAATTTGTGATGGCATTCAATGCCATCAGAGAGGGGATTGATGGAGCAAGGACTCGTATAAAAGAGACTTGCTTGGATGCAATCTTCTCAGAATTACTCGTAATACTGTAATAATTGTGTTTGTGAATGCTAACGTGCATTACAGTTCACACATTTAAGTTTAGGGGAAGCTTGCATATGTGTTGTACTAACAAGTAACCCGAGTGTGACTCAAAATGGTTGCTAAGGCAGAATTTTGCACAGCGCATGTGTCAACTACATCTACTTAGTAATGATAAGTCTTTCACTTGGAGGGAAATCTTTGCAGCTGCGCAATCGCTTTTAAGAGGGTCGCTTGAAACTCACATGTTAAAGCGCATGCTTTTGCCAAACTAAACCCTGCAACTTTATTAAAATGCTAATGCGAAAGATTATTTATAAGTAAATGGGATTAGAGTAGAGATAGGTGTTATACAGTGAAATCATTTTATTTTGATTTCTAACATGTTCTTTTACTCTTTCTATTCAGTTCATATTTGGGCCTCAGAGCAATACCAAAGTCTATGTGCCATGTGATACCCAACGCATGCACATTTGTAACCCTCCAGGAACCATGATGATGTACTTGAACTCCAGCCAAGGCCAAGATCGCTACATGTCCTGGGAAATAAGTTGTCTTCCTGACTGATGAATGAATAAATTAATAAATGTATACATTTATTGCTAAAAATGTGAAAAGCGGGTGTGAAATAAAGCTTGGGAAAATTAATTTAAGGGGCAGGAATGCTGAACAATAGATGTTAGAAAAATATGAAAACTAGCATGGTGTGATGATCATCCCCCCTTGCTTGTCCAATCAGAATTAGGGGTTTCATAAAGTCAAAACATTTAGCGGTAGTACATACCATTAGGAAAGTATAATTGAGGTTGTATAGTTAGTTAGTTGCTCCCATTCACTCATACTGCCGAGATGCTGAGTGACCGAGATGCTGTCCGAGAACTGAGCAAATAATGGAGAAGAATAAATTGCAGACTTAGAGCCAGAACCCTAATTGATTAGAAGAACATCGCGAAAGAATCGAGGAGGCACATAATAGAAGAACATTGCGGAACAATCGAGGAGGAAGATAGTATCAGAGAGGGGTGCAATGCAGGCGTTGTATCTAGAGGAGGTCATCTATACTGTCCCTGAATCCTGTCCTGAAACTTTGTCACCTGATCTGTCCCAGGGGACCTTTCCAACTCCGTGGCCAAGGGGTTGGTTTCCACACCATCCTAGGTAACTGTAGTATGTCATTGTATTGCTCTCTCTGTTTCTCCTATTCAGGTACTGTCATTGTAAAGAATATTGTTTAATGATTTTTCTGACTTATATCTTATTTCCTTCCTGCCAGAAACGGTGTACGAATTTTACTTGAGTTCTTGGCTCACATTGAATTTAACTAGATAAACTTTTTAAACTCTCTCGAGTCTGTGGTTATTTAAAAGATTTTATACTATGTCAATTTTTACCTACAAAAGTTAACTAAAAGGACCATTGACCAGAGGAAAGTACATTTGGTCTGAAAGGTTTGGTAAGAAATGATAAAGTAAATTCATCTTACAGGTATTAGTACAACAAATTGACCCCAACGGTATCTACTAGCCTATGTGAATGTGTGTGTGTTTATGAACCCTAGTGAGTATATGGTAGTGAGTATCTGAGGTTGGTAACCCGCTGGATCAGTCTATGTCATTGATGGAGGGATATGACACATTAAGAGATCAAAGGATGTGACATATTTACAGTTCCCTAGGAAGAAAAAGGCCACTGTATTCAGACAATGGAAGTTAAACACCGCCATTTGCCAAACAGATACATGACAAAACGAAGTCTAGGCCTGCACAAAATAGAGTCTGCATTTATGTGTTCAAGAACCTAAAACTAAAATAAAGAAGCCTAAAAGCAAGTGATTAAAATAGATAAAATATCTAAATTGTGGAGAGAAACGGCTGTAAGATTTATGACATTCAGCGAATAAATTATAAACTGAATATGTTGATTGATCTTGCTTATCAGACATATGTATTATACATTTACTGAATAAAAGCTGATGCTAGAAACATGCATTTGATGACACAGCAATCCATACACAATTCATTACTTGTTACATGTTGAACAACACATGTTTTCAAACTGAAATGAAAAAGGGGCCTCTGCGCTGTAAGATATGTTCCTTATAACACCTCCAATCTTTCACCCAGACAAAGGGGGGCGTACAGAGAACTAAACACCAGGGACCGCAGCTTTGTAGCTATTTGTATAGTGGGGGGCCTGGCATTTGCCTGTGCTTCCCTCCCCAGGGCCCATTAGACATTCGACCCACTCTAAGGGCTGGATAGGGGTTGTGAAAAATGTAGTTTTTGTTTAGGTCACTGTGAGTTCTTCTCGAGCAACAGCCACAATCCTTGTCAGAACATGCCACAAAAAGTCACAGAATTAACATGTGCCTGACCCTCTGGTAGTTTGGCACAAAATCAGTCAGGCTTAACTTAGAGGCAATGTGTACAATATTTACTCATCATTCAAACAGTAATGAAGTGAAATCAAACCACAAGTAAAATCCCACACCACAAATAGAGTAAAATGTAATGCATTATTGGACACCAAAATAAAAAAAATGTCCAACACCTTTCCCAAATTGGTTTAAATTGGAGTTTGAATAGTAAATGTCACCCCTTTAGTGTCCAATACCTTCACTAAATTGGTTTAGATTAGAGTGGGAATAGGAAATGTCACCCCTTCAGTGTCCAACACATTCCCCTAATATGGCTAGATTGAATGGGAATATTAATTATCACCCCTTTAGCGTCCAACGCCTTCCCCACAGTGGTTTAGATTAGGATGTGGGAATAGTAAATGTCACACCTTTAGCGTCCAATGCCTCCCCCCAAAATGACTAGATTGGAGTGGGAATAGTAGTTATCATGCCCTTAGTGTCCAACAACTTCCCCAAATTGGTTAAGATAAGAATATGAATAGTAAACGTAACCCCTTTAGCGTCCAACACCTTCCCCCAGTATGGTTGGATAGGAGTGGGAATAGTACATTTCACCACTTAAGTGTCCAACACATCCCCAAAATTGGTTTAGATTGAAGTGGGATTACTAAATATCACCGCTTTATTGTCTAACAGCTTTCACCAATATGGTTAGATTTCGGTGGGAATAAATAATGTTACCCCTTTAATGTCCAACACTTTCCCCAAATTGGTTTAGATTCGAGTGGGAATAGTAAGTGTAACCCCTTTAGTGCCCAATCCCTTTCTCCAATATGGGTAGATTTGAGTGGGAATAGTAAATGTAACCCCTTTATTGTCCAACAGCTACCACCGAAATGGTTGGATTCCAGTGGAAAAAGTAAATGATACCCCTTTAGTGCCCTGCACCTTCCCCAAATTAGCTTAGATTGGAGTGGGAATAGTAAATTTAACACCTTTAGTGTCTAACACCTTCCCCAAATTAGCTTAGATTTGAGTGGGAATAGTAAGTGTCACCCCTTTAGTGTCCAGCACTTACCCCAATATGGTTAGATTGGAGGGGGAATAGTAAATATTACCCCTTTAAGGCCTGATTATGAGTTTGGTGGTCCGACCACTTAACCCCCACAGCGTCAGTCCCAAGAAGACCTCAGCGATCTCTCGCCTGCCGTATTACTATGTTTCCGATGGACCTGAAGTGTTGTTTTTTCCTGATGGCAGTGTCTATTTCTTCATGTGTCGATGCAGGTGTGTTTTTTTGGACTGCAGTGTACACATATGCATGTCACATGATAAAAAATACCTATTACCAGTATGTTTACATTTTTGGAGTCTGGCCCATTTTTGCCTAGTCCAGTCAATGGGTAAATAGTACAAAACTGACTTACCGGGATTTCGGCACCAACTGGGTCGTTTTCATTTGGGTCAAGATGCTGCTGAAAAGGGGAGCCCTGGAGAAAGGTATCCACATCAGTGACTGAAGGAAGCTAACGGAAATGGATGAGTATGCACCCCAAATCCTTCCATTCCCCTTACTCGAAGTCAAGGTCACCTTGTTGGAGAGCCAACTCATAATTCGGACGGCGATTAACTTCTCTGTACCGCCCTGTGACAGCTGCTTTTTCCCGACCTCCATCGAGTCGGTTGGTGAATGGCTGGCAATGGCGGTGGTGCTCCGATGGTCTTTCATTCAGCAAACTGCTAAACTCGAAATAAGGCGAGTGGACCGCCTAGTCGGCCACAGTGAATCTGACGCTGCTGTAATGGCGACCCGAAGACCATCAAACTCATAATCAGTCTCTTTGGGGCCCATTAGGATGGCGGTCGGAAAATCTCCCCGACCACCATGGTAGTGGGAAAGGACCACCCGCAAGGACCGCGGCCTTACCGCCGGTCCAATTAGGTTGCTCCGCAGTTGAAATTCGACTGCAGCGGTCGTATTCTGGAGATTAACATTGCGGCGGTCGCTGCTGGCAGCAGCACCGCCGCGATGTCAAAAAGAGCATGTCCTGCATAACCCTGCACTGCGTAGCAGGCACTGCACAGGGCCTGCCACCTGGTACAGGGATATTTATGGGTGCCCCCCCAGTGCACCCACACCCCCCCAACACATTGGGGGCCCGCAATGGGCCCCCGGACATGTCTCTGCATGCCTTTCCATAGCGGTTCCACCGCAGCGGAAAGGCTGGCTTCTGCTGGCATCATAATCATGCCGACGGTGCTTGGCCCTGATCCCCAACAATTGTAGCGGTCCAGCTCTGCCCACGGGTGGACTGCAACCGGCGGAAAAGTGGCGGGTGGAAAATCACACCGCGGCAGTCACGACCGCAATGCTAATCAGACAGGCGTTTTTCTAGGTTTCAATGGCGGGCGGATGGCGCCCATCCGCCTGCCAACATATTAGACCCCTAGTGTCTAACAATTTTCTTTCATTATTTAGGGGCCGATTAGGATGGCCGTCGGAAAACCATCCCGACCACCATGGAAGCAGAAAACAACCGCCCTCCGGTACCGTGGAAAAACCGGCAGCCAAATTAGGATCATTCGCCAAAAAACACTGACCGTGGCGGAACGGGCCCAAGAAAAAACACCCGTAGCGAGCGGAGATGGCCAAAATCCGTCCTTGGCGGTCGGATCCGCAGCGGAAAAACACCAACCCGCCGCAAGTATATCGGAGACACCGCACGGGAAATTAGGATATCCCTGACAGACCCGCAGTACATACCGCTGTTTACGACCGCCGCGGTCGCATACTGGGATGAATGGGAGAGCCAGCGGAAGAGCTGCAGCATAGCCACCGCTGCGGACGATCCGTGAAAATTATGGCGGAAGAAGCAAAAAACACACAATAAGGCCAAAAAGTGCACACAGCAAACTAGTCATGCCCCCCAAAAACACAAAACACACCCCAATGACACAACCACATGGCAAATACAAAAATACAATTCCCTGGACAACACACTACACACCTGACATCAATACCCCATTTGGACACACCCACATAGCTGAATATAAAACCACAATCCTTTGCAACACTCCAGAAGAGAAGGGCATTCACCAGATCAGAGAGGAGAGGCAAAAAATGACAGCACACACACATCACTACCACCATCACCATCACTACCACACCTGCACCACCAACACCCCTGCACATCACACACTATACACATCACAACCACACCCACCACTCAAACCCCTGCACCTACAACCACTTTGCACACCACACACCATGGCAACACATAAAATGCCCAAATTCACAGAGAGTGAGTTGAGAGTCATGGTAAATGAGATAGTCAGAGTGGAACCACAACAGTTTGGTAGCCTGGTCCAACAGACACCATTAGCCACAAGGACACAAAAGTGGGCAAGGATAGTCGAAAAAGTCAATGCAGTAGGGACCACCCCGCGATCCAAAAAGGAGATCATGAAGCGGTGGCATGATCTGAAGAAGGTTGTAAAAGAGAGGAGAAGCAAGAACCGTGAGCTGGCTCAGAGGACTGGCGGTGGCCCTATCATCCCACCAAAACCATTCACACCATGGCAGGAAAAGGTGCTTGCCATACTGCATCCAGAGTCTCACAGGAGTACCCGGGGGAGTGGAGGCTGGTAAGTACAAACAAAAGACTACCACCACACTGCCACGTACTGTCTTGCACCACTACAAAGCTACTTCCGTTTATTTCCGTGATTTGGGAGTCGGCCATCCATTTGCTTAATGTGCTCTCTGTTTTATACTTCGCCCTTTAGAGTTGACACACAATATCACCGCTTCTTGGTAAGACGCCAGCTTCAAACACTACACTGGGCATTCTGATATACCGGCACCATTCTACTGTGGTTTACTTTGGTTTCGTTTTTCTTCTTTTTTCTTTTTTCTAGCAGTACTTCATGCGCATCTTCACACACTCTTTCAGTAAGCGTTTCTGCCGTGTTTATAACAATACATTTAGACTTTTAAATTTCGATCATATACTTACTTGAGTCCTTTTTTTAGATACTCTTGGATTCATGCACATGGAAGGTATTGCACTGCACTAGGTTTTTTTGACTTACGCACCTGCGTTACACTGTGATTTGACTCATGAGAATTTTTGAACAGCCACGTCACGGGATATCATTGGAATTCGCTCATTTGGCCTTTCATGCACCTATGAGCACATCACCCCCTCCTTCTTTGAAATTTATGTCCACAGACTTCGCTATTTCTTTGGTTTTCACTCTTGTTTCATTGCATTGGGAATCGTGAGTGCTAATTCTATCATTTTGATATTGTGTCCTTTTTCAACATACAAACATTGACAGTGATTATTATTTTTGTTCTTTGTCCTTGTAGTTCCTTATGGAGACAGCTATCAGTTGCTCACCAAGTGCATACAACTAATGTAACTTTGTCATATGTATCCCTGAAGAAGGGTTCTTTAACCCGAAATGCATTGGGTCATTGTTTATGGGTCATTGTTTTAAATCTTGCGCATTATGAAGCTGTTACTTTAATTTGAATATTAATACTGTACTTGCTGATTTATGTGAAATCATGTTTTGTTTGCAACAATTTAAGATGAAATAGAAGTTTACTTTTGAATTCACTCTGGCTCAAATATTTATTGCAAGCATCAAAAAGTGAGAAAAAGAGATACATTAATGGAAACCTTAGGGACATTGCCGTGCACTGCGCATGCTCGGATTTTCCCGGGTCCTCACACTTGCTTGTTTGTAACCAGGGGTTAGGGCTATGCCCCTTTACGCAGGAGCATTCTAAATACAATAACTTTATGTTAACGTAGTTTATAACCTCACCTCAAAACTCTACACACAGGTGTGCAGGTTGAAACACACTTACAGAAGATGATCATATCTGCCAGGCACATAACTTGCATATTTATGGAGTGGTAATGTTTGCGATTTCCTGTAAATGTGCTCACTTGCCTGTGGTGGCACAAACCCAACATGGGTGCAATCAATGGCACCGACAACATGGGGTATATGTCCAAGGTGATAGAAGTCTTCCTTCACAGCTGCCAATTCAGGACCCCGGGGGAAATGGATATATCTATCCTTGTATATCATCACGGCGGACAGGACATCACGCAGTACCATGCTGAACATCGGCTGTGACGTCCCACCAGCTCTGGCCACTGTCTGCTGGAACGATCCAGTGGCAAAAAAATACAGGGCCGCCATCACCTTATAAGTTAGGGTGAAAGCTGTTGGATATGTCCTGTGAGGCTGCAGGTGGGTCTCCAACATGTCACAAAGGGTTTTTATGGTGGCTGTATCCAGCCGGCATTTCCAGATGATCGCCACATCCTCCATGTCCTCCAGCACTGTCAAGTGATGGATCAGATTTGGCCTCCTCCTAGTTGAGATGAAAGTGGACACGAGTCAATGCAATGCATCATTAGATGGGCACAGCATCTCACGTTCTGGATGACACAACGCCTACAATGACTGTCTTAAAATTTGTGGTACAGACCAACTTACATGTAGGGACACTTACAGTGACACAAACAGGCACACCGGTCAACTTACACAAAATAAGTACCTCAAACACCACCTTGGTCAATGTGAATGCACATGGGGATATGGCCACATATACCATGGGCACGCCTGGGAGTATAGCATCCAGCACATGTGTAACAAATCAACCCCACTGTCTCATTCCTAGCTGCTGTACCTGACACACTTTCATGCATCATTTGAACCTGGCACACATCCACAACACCATGACCACAGTCAGGGCAGAAATGACGATTGTGTGCATGATCAGACATAAGAGGACATGCAAAAAAGATCATGATTCATTGAGACGAACATTGCGGTGATTGTCACTGCACCTCTACACATTGACATGTGTACACATTGTAGAGTCCAGAACAACACTGTCTTGCCTACACGACCATCAAATTCATAAGTGACATGTGAGGGAGTTCAGGAAGATCAACAAAATCACATACACAAACATGGCATATGTAGTCACTAGTGGATTGAATGGAACATTGGCATTGTGTGCACAATGATGTTTCTATTGACCATGTTGACACTGTGCACTGTTGAGGTTTGCAAGATGGCCATTGACATTGTATGGCACCCAAATCGTGGTAGCTACCGCCTGTCCCCAGCGGTGTGCCACCAGCACCCCCCATTCACACAAGTGCGGTAGTGATAGGCATGGAGACATGCCCAGATGGAGGTGGGCATGCTCCGCCACACAAATCGCAGTGCCTCATGTCAATGCATGGCACCCAAATCGCTGTAGCTACCGCCTGTCCCCAGCGGTGTGTCACCAGCACCCCCGCATTCATATAAGTCGGTAGTGATAGGCATGGAGACATACCCAAATGGCGGTGGGCATGTTCCACCACACAAATCGCAGTGCCTCGTGTCAATGCATGGCATCCAAATCGCGGTAGCTACCGCCTGTCCCCAGCGATGTGTCACCAGCACCCCCCATTCACACAAGTGTGGTAGTGATAGGCATGGAGACATGCCCAGGTGGCGGTGGGCATGCTCTGCCACACAAATCGCGGTAGCTAACGACTGTCCCCAACGGTGTGTCACCAGAACCCCCCATTCACACAAGTGCAGTAGTGATAGGCATGGAGACATGCCCGGATGGCAGTGGGTATGCTCCGCCACACAAATCGCAGTGCCTCGTGTCAATGCATGGCATCCATATCGCGGTAGCTACCGCTTGTCCCCAGCGATGTGTCACCAGTAACCCCCATTCACACAAGTGCGGTGGTGATAGGCATGGAGACATGCCCAGGTGGCCGTGGGCATGCTCCGCCACACAAATCGCAGTAGCTACCGCCTGTCCCCAGCGGTGTGTCACCAGCACCCCCCATTCACACAAGTGTGGTAGTGATAGGCATGGAGATATGCCCAGATGGCGGTGGCCATGCTCCGCCACACACATCGCTGTGCCTCGTGTCAATGCATGGCACCCATATCGCTGTAGCTACCGCCTGTCCCCAGCGGTATGTCACCACCACCCCCATTCACATAAGTGCGGTAGTGATCGGCATGGAGACATTCCCAAATGGCGGTTACCATGCTCTGCCGCCAAAATCTTGGTAGCAAACACCGGGACCCTGCGGTGTGTCATTGCCATGGAGCATGCCCTAGAGCCAATGGGACCCTTGATTGCGGTGGCATGATGCAATTTTGAAAATCGCAATAGGCGTGCTCCGCCACCGCGGAGGCGGTCATTGGATGCATTTGAAAGATGCACCATCGCGGCAGCGCATGCCGGGCCCCAGCGGTGTGTCACCGCCATGGAGCATGCCCTAGGGCCAATGGGAACTTTGATTGAGGTGACATGATGCAATTTGGAAAATCGCAGTAGGTGTTCTCCGCCACCGCGGAGGCGGTCATTGGATGCATTTGAAAGATGCACCATCGCGGTAGCGCACGCTGGGCCCCAGCGGTGTGTCACCGCCATGGAGCATGCCCTAGGGCGAATGGGAAACTTGATTGCGGTGGCATGATGCAATTTTGAAAATCACGGTAGGCGTGCTCCGCCACCGCGGAGGCGGTCATTGGATTCATTTGAAAGAGGCAGACCTGGACCACCAATTGCTCCAGCTTGGCACCTTTGAAATGACCCCAGGGGGGCTATATATGTGTGGGAGGGAGCCTCACATTTCCACTGCTCCCAGAGCCTGCTGCCAGATACCCCTCACCTGCTGCTGCCTCCAGGGACTGCTGCCTGAGACCCCTCAACTGCTGCAGCCTCCAGGGACTGCTGCCTGAGACCCCTCACCTGCTGCTGCCTCCGGGACTACTGCCTGAGACCCTTCACCTGCTGCTGCCTCCACGGACTGCTGCCTGAGACCCCTCACCTGCTGCTGCCTCCAGGGACTGCTGCCTGAGACCCCTCGCCTGCTGCTACCTTCAGGGACTGCTGCCTGAGACCCCTCATCTGCTACTGCCTCCAGGGACTGCTGCCTGAGACCCCTTAACTGTTGCTGCCTACAGGGACTGCTGCCTGAGACCCCTCACCACCCAATTCCTTCGCTGTTGTCTCATGTTCACAGTGATGGCAAGGACAGAGAAGATCCGTGCCAGTCCCTTCACGAGGGAGGAGCTGGAGGTCCTGGAGGACGAGGTGCTCACACAGTACCCAAGGCTACATGGTGCCCCAAATGTCGTGGTAAGTCCTCAACAGTGGGGGAGTAGGGCAGGGGGAACACACATGTAGTTGGACTGATGCAGTATGTACCTGAGAGTATGGGGTTGTGTCATGCACTGCCTAACATGCTGTCTCCAGGGGGAAGGTGTGTGTACCCAATGCCACAGGTTTACCTGCCTGCACATGTATGTCTGAGTGACTTGTGTTGTGTTGTCAGCCATACAGTGATGCAGAAAGCTGTTCATGCAGGAGTCAGGACAGTGATTGCTTGGCTGAATGGCTGTGTGGTCCCCTGTTGTCCATCTAAGTGTGAGTCCAGCTGGCCTGCACAGTCTCCACACACAAAGACAAAGCCACATCACTTCACTTACAGAGTATTACATCAGTCCTTTTCTCCTTGCACTCCAGCTATGGGCCATCTCAGCACTGTAGATTGCACACAACCGGCCTTGTGATGAGGATTTTGTATTTGTGAGATCATGTCCCTCAATGTGACATCCATGACACAGTTATCTATTCACAGGTCAGGAACATTGAGGGCTGCACAGTCTTGGACACAGTGAGTCCACCCCCAGACATAGGTTGATATGTGAAGTATGTGTTGCTCAACCCAACAATGTACTGGAGATGTGGGCAGGCTACATAGGGGTTTCAGTGCTGGCATCCTGCATGTGTGTGGGATGTGCAGGGACTGTGTTCCCCCTCACACCTGCATGCATTTACGTCAGGTTTTCCCATGCAGATGTACCATGCGAGATGTACTCTAGTCTCTCTCTAATTGACATATCTTTTGATTTGTGATGAGTTTGTATCTTGCTGCTATACTGAGAGATGTCGGTACATAACAATGTGTCACTGATCATTTCCCCCTCTTGTCTCCCATGCCTGCAGCTCAAGGTACACCAGTGTAAACCCGTGTGGAGGGCCATTGCTGCCAAGGTGCGAGCTCTGGGGGTCTCAATCCGACGGTGCACCCACTGGCACAAGAGGTGGGATGACATCAGCCGACTGGCAAAGAACGTGCGGAGATGACCTTGGGGCTGCTTCCTCCACTGGGCGTTTGGCACAGCGCAGCATGCACTAATGGGCTGCATCTTGGCGGTGACACAGCCGGAGCTGGATGCACATTTGAAGGAGCATCAGCAGCAAGCCAGGGGTGAGCATTTGGGGAGGGTGACTTTGGCTGGGAGTGGCTGCATGTGTACAGAGCCTGTGCCAGCGCTGGCCAATGTGATGTTGGTAGTGTGATGCAGTGGCATGTAAGTGGCTGTTGGGCTGGGTGCTGGTGTCACGCATTTGCTCTACCTGTACTTCCAAAGGTAATTGGAATGCTGTGCATTCTGAGTTGTGCTCTTCGGGTTTCTTCTGCATTGGGGTCGTCTGGGGAATCCCATGGGAGGGAACAACAGTGTTCCCGATCTGAGTGTGCCTTCATCAATGCGTCCATTGCATGCACCCAGAGTGGGGAGGCCTAGACATCTGACAACAATGTGCACCAGTCTTTGGGCCCCAAAGTACAACATGGTGGGTGGCATGGGATCATGGCCATTGTTGTCTGTGTCTGTGTTGTCCCTTTCTTTTCCATCCAGATCTGTCAGTGGCAACAAGTGGTGTGCCCCCATCATGTCCCTAGGTGTGCTCAGAGCTAGTTGTGTGTCTGGTTGAACAGAACCTCAAGCAGGGTGTTGTGCTATGTGGTCATCACATGGCTCACTCATGCCTGATTTTCAAGTTTCCACGCACTGTTTGAGTCTATATAGTGGCACAATGTGATTGCACAGGGTGGTGTGCAACATGTAGATTTGGTTATCTTTTGTCATGCATTGCTTGCATATGTTTGTTCTGTTGCTGCCACTGACCTGACCCTACATCTCTCTCTCTCATGCAGCATCTCCAGTGGGCACAGAGGGACAGGAGAAGGACACCAGTGGGGGTGAAACCTGCACAACAGCTGCACAGGAGCCCAGTGACACAGATGTCACCAGCGCCTCAGAAGGGGGCAGGAGTCTGCTGGAGGAATCCCAGCCTGAGACACAAAGTACCACATCACCTGATGCCAGCAGGGATGCATCCATGTTGTTGGGCACAGGGAACGGGGACTCTGCATCATTTTCCACCACACAGCGGCCAGTGCCCACCCTCCCAGCCACTTCCTCTGGTGTTGCCAGTGTCTGCCTCAGTAAGGGGGAAAGAGTGTCCTTCACCCCTGGGACCGCTGCCCCTGTCCCCCCTGCTGCCATCAGTGCTGAGTCTGTGGACCTTTTGCGCCAGCTGTGTGTAGGCCAGACAGCTCTCTTCAGTGCCTTCATTGACCACGACAAGAAATTGGCACAGGTGGGTGCTTTTATGGAGGGCAGACATTCAGATGTAGGTGGGCTACCCCGGACTGTCCAGGCTTTGTCCTCCACAGTGACGTCTGCCCTTCAACAGGCACATACTCACAGTCCAGCTCTGGTCCCTTTGTCCACCCCCCTGGCAGTAGCCACATCTGCCGATAGTGACCACGGTCCACATACATCAAAGTCACGATTACGCACATGAAGCACACAGCAGCAACAACCCAAGCGGTCCTGGGCACAGACGCCATCCCCACAGAAGACCAGAGCCACCCCAGAGCGCAGAGAGAAAAGCCCGCCAGGGGACACCAGGGGACAGAAAGCATAGCAGCAGACCTCAGGCACACCTGCCTCAGAGGCATTCCCATCCAAGGACTCTCCTGTCCTTAAAGCATCTCGAAGGAGGTGGTGTATGCCAAGGGTACACCTAGGAAGGGCTCCAAGGCAGATTCACCCACCACCTCAACTCCCATTCCAAGCCAAGTGAAGCATGGGAAGGAGGGCAATGTAGGGGTGACACCTAGTAAACAGGGGAAGTGGGGGCAGAGGCGAAGCCATGCAAAGCGTTCTGCTGGGTCCAGCACATCACCAGAGGGGGTGCCAGCGTCTGCACCTGATGCAGCTTTGGGGGTGAGAGTTCCTGTTGTGTCCTCACCACTTCCCATTGTTCCTGAGTCAGCCAAGACATTTAGGATCCCCAAGAAGTGGAAAGGCACCCCTCTACAGTCTCCCAGCCACACCGTGTCTCTCGTCTGCATGACTCTGCGTCCACGTGCCACTACACCACCTGGTCCAAGGAGCCCTCCGGCTTGCCAAGCCATTGATAGCTGTACCTCAGCTGGTCCGCTCTCTCCCCAGTCAAGTTCCCAGACAGTCCCCGAGACTCAGCCAGCTCCCAGTCCGCCTGCCAGCCAAGTCTGAGTGGTAGTCACCCTCACACACATGTCTCTCACACAGGTGGGCCTGGACAGCACATTTTTACCCCCTGACTATGTTGCTGACCATAGAAAGGTACAGTCGCACACATTCCCTGTGCAGCTTCTCATGGACATACTCTGCACTTAGCCCTGGCCATGGCCTTGTTGTTCACTGCTGCTTTGCCCTTGCCTGTGCAGCTTCTCATGGACATACTCTGCACTGAGCCCTGGCCATTGGCCTTGCTGTTCACTGCTGTTTTGCCGTTTCCTGTGCAGCGTCTCATGGATATACTCTGCACTTAGCCCTGGCCACTGGCCTTCTTGTTCACTGCTGTTTTGCTCTTGCCTGTGCAGCTTCTCGTGGACATGCTCTGCATTTTGTGCCTTGCTCTTCTCTTCTCATGGTGCCTATCTGTGCAATATGTGAATAAAGAAAATTGCCCCTGTTGTCTATTTTGTCAGTGTCCTTACTGAATAAAGTTATTTTGCTGGGTGTATGTGATTTACTGTGCCACATGGTCTGTGTGGCACTTCAACATGGTCATTGTTTTGGCTCACTTACTTATTTTTTACAGGGGTGACAGGGACTTCAGTGCTTCCTGACCCAGATATTTGTGGGGGCAATGATGTCAATTTAGAATGGAAAGCAGTTGTCATTTTCTTAATTTGTTCATGTTGGCTATATTGTACACATGTCAGGTGGAGGGGGGTACTGCCAGCACGGAGTGGGATTCTATCCACAGTATTGCAGGCAGGCTGGCCAGGATCATCATGTATGTGTATTCTTTCTTTATGTGTGCCCAGTGGTGTATGTGTGTGGTCATCTTGTGATGGCCAGTCATCCTAGTCCCATGGCTTACTTTCCATGTGTGCTCTTGGATGGTCAGGAAGTGTGCAGTGTAAAGTGGGTGAGTTTGTCAGGAGTGTTGATATGTGCATGCCCCTGCATTATCAACTACACATGTGTCACCCAGGGGTTGTAAGCCTGTTGATTTGATTGTTCAGCCCTGTGGATGTGGTTGTATGCACATGTGTGAGTTGTGTGTTGTGCACTGTACAGTGTGTCAGTGTGTCCTTGCAGTTCTGTCTGACTCCTACTTGTTGTTTTTGTCACTTGTGGATATGCTGAGTGAGTGACTGTCAAGTCAGTGTTGTGTTTTTTTGATCATCCATGTGTCTTGTTACTGTTTGTGGTGACTGTGCAGTCCTGCTGCTCCACATTGCCATTGTGGTTGTGTTTTCTCATGCTTTGCTGTCACATGGTGCCTTCTTGCCTCCAGTATGGCATGTTTTGTGTGGTATCATCCCATCCCCTATCTGTGCTTCAGATGCCTACCCATTTTGGGTCTGCACTCCCTCTCTTTGTATATGGTACACTCATGCAATGTCCCCTACTGACATGCAGTACAGTTCACTTTGATGTCAGCTTTCCCCTTGGTTTACATGTGTGTGTGCCTCCCCATTACTTCATTTGTGACACTGTGCTTTGTGGTGCAGTTCTTTGGCCAGGATCAATGTGTCACTCAGGGCATTTCCCCAATGGGTTGTATGTGATGTTCCTGTGCTGTTTGGCAGTGATGGTTGCTCATGTGCAGTTCAACTGTGTGTGCTGCCCAGTCCTCTGGTCAAGTTGTTTCCACCTTTGTGTCCCAGACTTGTGCATCTGTTGGTGTTGTGTTGCATGAATGTGTGTTGGCTGTGGTATTGCTTCACTTCCTGGCTGTGCTGTTGTCTTTGTGCTGTGCTGATTGGTGTTGTGTGGGTTGGAGCTCTGTCACTCATGTCTGTGTGTGGCTGGTATGCTTGTTGTGCACACACTGCTTGTTGTGCATACAGTGCTGTGTGTGTATGTTGCCTTGTCATTGCCTGGTGTGCGTCCCCTGATGTCCTGCTGTGTTTGCTATGTGATTTTTTGCCTGTGCATCTGTTTTTTGTTTGATGTGGCTGTGTTGTTCTGTGATGGTGCACTTCTTGTGTGTGTTGTGGTATGTTGTCTGCGCATTGTTCCTGAGTGATGAGGTTGTGCACTCCTGTTGTGTCTGTGCTCCCATTGCCTTTCCACAGTTTAGCTGCACAGGGCATGTCTGTTCTTGTTGTGGTTCTGTGTGCGTTTCTGTTGGGTTATGTGTTTGTCTGTTGTTTTTGTGCAGACATTTGTTCTGGCATCTCTGTGTGTGTGTGATGTTTGTGGCTACCCCCAGGGTGTGTGATTGTTTGTGTGTGAATTGACTGGCAAGTATTGCCAGCCTTCAGTGTGTTTGACACTGGTGTTGTGTGCTGCTGGTGTGAGGGGGGCATGTGTTTAATTTCCTACTGGTGTTCGTCAGTCATGGAGTGTGTCAATGGGCTGTGTGTGTTGTGCTGCTGGTGTACTCCTGTGAAGTAGTTGTATACATGTGTGGCTGTTCACAGTTTGACTTCAAGGCCTTCATTTCATCCTTGTGCCTATCCATGGTTTGCCTTGCTGTCTCCCTGTGTTGTTGCACTGTGTTGTCTGTGGTTTGACTTCACTGACTGTACCAGCCATGTGTGCTTTGATGGTCTGAAGGTGTTGTTCTCTGTTCCTTGTCTTGCATGTGATGTACTCATGCTTGTTGTTTGTCTCCAGGGCCTTCCATTTGTGTGCACCCCACTTTGGCTTTCCTGTTTGTTGTGCTCCATTGCTGTTGGCATGTGGGATGTGTATGTGTCTATGTGTCAGTATGTGGTATGTATGTGTGACTATGCAGGCTGTGTGTCCATTTGGATGTTTGATCCTTGTATGTGTTAATTTGGTGCTTGTACTCATTTTTGTTGCCCTGAGTGTGGTGTTGTTGTGGTCTGTGTGTTTCCCTGGCCCTGTGCTACTGTGATGTGTGTTGCTGTGCAGCCACTCCTGCAGTGGCTGTCTCCCTGGTTGTTTGTTGTGTGGTGCAGGTTGTGTATTCACCTGACTTGTTGTTGTGCATGGGGGCGCACGGGGGGCACATGGCATGTGCCTTCATGGGGTGTGCTAGTGTGTGGTGGGTAGAGGTGTGGCCCTGTGGTCTTTGTGTCCTGCGCATGCCTGGCGCTGGCCCTGCCTTCTGCATTGTGCGCATGTATTCCCTTGTGTTCACCGCTGCAGTGATGTGACCGGGACAATGCTTCATGATCGTGGAAGATGTGTGTCCAGGATGCAGAGGTGTAACTTGGCGACAGGTGAGTCATGTGTGGGTGCACTTGTGGATGTGTTCCTGTCCCCATCAGACACAGGTGGACCGGCTGATGACGGCTGATAGCCAGAAACCGGTCCTAGGATGCTTGATTCCGGTCCAGGGAAGACATGGCTTGGCAGTTCGGGCTGGACTGTTCCCATGAGTAGGGGTGGGCGGAATTTGCGGAATTAACCTTCGCAAATTATCGCGAGAATGTTTAAAATTATCGCAAACAAGCAGAAATATCGCGAAGATGCGGAAGGTTTTTTCCGGCATGTTCGCGCGATTTTCTGCATGGTTGCGGGTCGCCAACTTACCCATGTGGCTGCTTGCGGGCGCGGCCATCTTGTTTTGAGTTGTTCTCGCGGTGCATGATCGCGAGAAGAAAGACGTGATCGCGCGACGCATGACGTCACTGCGGGCGCGAACTGTCGCGAGACAGCGCAAATGGCTAAAAACAATACAACATCTCATGGAGAACGCGACCGGATCAAGAAAACTTGTCGGCGAACGCAGGGAATCAGGTAAGGCGATCGCGCGCGCGCGAGAATGTATCATTTTACAGCGCGAGCAAGAAACAAATTATCGCCAAGCTGCGGAAACCGGAATTTTTGACATCTTCGCGCTCTCCGCGGAACGCAAAAATGTCAAAATATCGCAATTTCCGCGAACGGAACGAAATTTTTGCCCAGGCCTACCCATGAGGCACAGGGTCAAGACTGATTTGCATATGGCCATGTCTAAACTGGGGTGGCGTAGTGGGCAAAAGAACGATGGATTTAACCCAGATCTCTTGACTGGGGGAGAATGTATGCATTGTCAGCATTCCGTCCATCATTTGTTTGTTGTAACGCTTTTCGCCCTAAGTGGGATGGGTATTCCCAGACGTGGGACCCATGTTCACTACGCCACTGGAGTCAAGCTATCCTGGCTGATGACGGCTGATAGCCAGAAACCGGTCCTAGGATGCTTGATTCCGGTCCAGGGAAGACATGGCTTGGCAGTTCGGGCTGGACTGTTCCCATGAGGCACAGGGTCAAGACTGATTTGCATATGGCCATGTCTAAACTGGGGTGGCGTAGTGGGCAAAAGAACGATGGATTTAACCCAGATCTCTTGACTGGGGGAGAATGTATGCATTGTCAGCATTCCGTCCATCATTTGTTTGTTGTAACGCTTTTCGCCCTAAGTGGGATGGGTATTCCCAGACGTGGGACCCATGCTCACTACGCCACTGGAGTCAAGCTATCCTGGCTGATGACGGCTGATAGCCAGAAACCGGTCCTAGGATGCTTGATTCTGGTCCAGGGAAGACATGGCTTGGCAGTTCGGGCTCGACTGTTCCCATGAGGCACAGGGTCAAGACTGATTTGCATATGGCCATGTCTAAACTGGGGTGGCGTAGTGGGCAAAAGAACGATGGATTTAACCCAGATCTCTTGACTGGGGGAGAATGTATGCATTGTCAGCATTCCGTCCATCATTTGTTTGTTGTAACGCTTTTCGCCCTAAGTGGGATGGGTATTCCCAGACGTGGGACCCATGCTCACTACGCCACTGGAGTCAAGCTATCCTGGCTGATGACGGCTGATAGCCAGAAACCGGTCCTAGGATGCTTGATTCCGGTCCAGGGAAGACATGGCTTGGCAGTTCGGGCTGTACTGTTCCCATGAGGCACAGGGTCAAGACTGATTTGCATAAGGCCATGTCTAAACTGGGGTGGCGTAGTGGGCAAAAGAACGATGGATTTAACCCAGATCTCTTGACTGGGGGAGAATGTATGCATTGTCAGCATTCCGTCCATCATTTGTTTGTTGTAACGCTTTTCGCCCTAAGTGGGATAGGTATTCCCAGACGTGGGACCCATGCTCACTACGCCACTGGAGTCAAGCTATCCTGGCTGATGACGGCTGATAGCCAGAAACCGGTCCTAGGATGCTTGATTCCGGTCCAGGGAAGACATGGCTTGGCAGTTCGGGCTCGACTGTTCCCATGAGGCACAGGGTCAAGACTGATTTGCATATGGCCATGTCTAAACTGGGGTGGCGTAGTGGGCAAAAGAACGATGGATTTAACCCAGATCTCTTGACTGGGGGAGAATGTATGCATTGTCAGCATTCCGTCCATCATTTGTTTGTTGTAACGCTTTTCGCCCTAAGTGGGATGGGTATTCCCAGACGTGGGACCCATGCTCACTACGCCACTGGAGTCAAGCTATCCTGGCTGATGACGGCTGATAGCCAGAAACCGGTCCTAGGATGCTTGATTCCGGTCCAGGGAAGACATGGCTTGGCAGTTCGGGCTGGACTGTTCCCATGAGGCACAGGGTCAAGACTGATTTGCATATGGCCATGTCTAAACTGGGGTGGCGTAGTGGGCAAAAGAACGATGGATTTAACCCAGATCTCTTGACTGGGGGAGAATGTATGCATTGTCAGCATTCCGTCCATCATTTGTTTGTTGTAACGCTTTTCGCCCTAAGTGGGATGGGTATTCCCAGACGTGGGACCCATGCTCACTACGCCACTGGAGTCAAGCTATCCTGGCTGATGACGGCTGATAGCCAGAAACCGGTCCTAGGATGCTTGATTCCGGTCCAGGGAAGACATGGCTTGGCAGTTCGGGCTGGACTGTTCCCATGAGGCACAGGGTCAAGACTGATTTGCATATGGCCATGTCTAAACTGGGGTGGCGTAGTGGGCAAAAGAACGATGGATTTACCCCAGATCTCTTGACTGGGGGAGAATGTATGCATTGTCAGCATTCCGTCCATCATTTGTTTGTTGTAACACCCTAATTTGTGGAGCGGGGCGGACGTCATTCCGCACGGCGGTGAGTCTCCATTGGCTCCCTCTGCCGCAGTGGAGGGCGCACTTTGAGGGCGGTGCGCGTCGCACCGCGTCAGTCGGGAAATGGGCTTTGTTTGGCCGTACTAATATGGCGGACGTGAGGACCGCCGCTCGCGTGCGGAAAAATGCCTTTTTCCCCACCGCCAGCACCGTGGTGGTGCCGCAACCTGACATCCTAATAGACCCCTTAGTTTTGAATGTGATAATTACATTTTATAATTGTATTGCAAAAACATTTATTTTACTTTTATTTGTCTGTAGTAGAAATGCTTAGCACTAGTTTCTTATTATTGGTAATGATTAAAAAGATGAAAAAATAGCTGCATGTTTGTAACCAAAAATATTATTCATTACATTTTGTTGTATAATTTAGGAATGTCGAACATTTTTCTATTTTGATTTCTATTTGAAATTTTTATTTACTGAATGGTTTGACATTTTTAATCATATATACTTCAAATAACATTGAAAAAAAGAAAGTTGAGGGAGGAGCCTAGCGCGTGACCAAGATGGCCGCGTGAGCTCAGAGCTCCTGAGACCCTCGCTCCCTCCGGCAAATATCCTGTGAAGAATCCTGTTTTTAACACCCGGAACATTGGAGGCGAGCCGTTGCTGAGGTGATCGTCGCTGTCCGGACTGAAATCGCCTACCGGAGGCCGAAGTTGTGCCACATTGAAGTTTGCGGCCTACTCCCCGGAAGATGCCCGGGGCTTGCACTGGCACCGTGCCCAAGCACTAATTGAACAACAGCGGCCGTGTGAGGGGCGAGCCATCGGAAGGACGGTGTAATCACTTTCGCTTTCGCTTTCCTGATTTCATCGCGCCCTGGCCTGGGAGTGAGCCGCGCCGGTCACTTGTTGCTTTGTCTTCTCTGGATGGGCAAGGGGACTGTTTCTGCAGCAGATCACGATGTCAGCCAAATCGGAAGCCGAAAAACAGAAGCCCAAGAACACCAGGCGGGGAGGATACACCCAAACCAACAACATGGATCGTTATGCCCAGCAGAAGGAGTCACCGGGCGGATCGGGACGGCCACTGGAAGCCTTGAAAGATGGTTTGCCCCCCGCTACGGAACCAACCCTGCAGGATGTCATGGGGGCCATCGAGGGGATGCAGTCCTCTAATGGGCGGCAATTCGAGACCCTGGCACATAAAGTGGACACAATCTCGATCGACGTCAACTTGATTCGGGCAGATATGGGGAAAACCATTGAACGGGTTCAATCCTTGGACCTTAAAACCTCTGGCCTCCTGGGTGATGTCTCTGACCTGCAGCTGGAAGTCCGAAATTTGAGGTCCGCAAACGACCTCTTTGCCCGATGGCTGGAGGACTTTGAAGGCCGGGCACGACGCAATAACGTGCGCATTATTGGGGTCCCGGAAAACTCGGAGGAACAGTCGGTGGACCTGTTCGTGGAGGACTTGGTGGTAAACCATCTGGCGCCCAAAGGCCTCAGTAAGTTCTTTACTGTTGAACGGGCCCACAGAGTCCCTGGTGGGAGGCCCAAGGTGGGGGCCCCTCCGAGACCGATTGTCGCCAGGATCTTTAATTTCAGGGACCGCGACGCCATTCTACAAGCATCACGAGTGTCCGGCCCGATGACTTTCCAGAACACCACAGTGAGTTTTTATCCTGACTTTACCCAGGCGGTGCAGAAGCAAAGGCAGAGCTTCCTGGCGGTTAAGAGAAGGCTAAGAGGGATGGAACTGAAATACGCCATGCTCTTCCCGGCCAGATTGCGTGTGGTGTATGAAGAGCGGACTTTCTTTTTTGAATCACCGGACATGGTCGGAGACTGGCTGGACACATTGCCCCAACGACGGACTGGCGGGGAGCATGCTGGTGGAGCAGAAGGTGGCCGTGATGAACAAGAGTGAGGACTCTGGTGCTAGATCATTTTGACTTTGCCCAGGACAGTGAATCACAGTTTTCGGTCTCTCCGGGAGGGTAGTCACCCGGGGGGCGGCGGGGGTATGAAGGGAGCTTTTTCCTCCTCTGGGGTTCTTTTTGTAGACTAGTTTTACAATAGGGCGACAGGCACACTGCAAGTTGGGGGGGCTTTTCAAGCTTATGCAGGGGTGCAGGGTGGGGGGGTGGAATGGGGTTGTTGAGGTGGTTGTTGTTGGTTTTTGTTTTGCAAGGCGTAGTGATGCAAGCTTCTGTAGCTCGAGTGCGGTTCTACGGGGGGGGTGGAGGTCTCCTTACATTTCGGGATGGGGGGTAGGGGCTTAAAGATACTCAGTTGGAATGTTAACGGCTTAGGGGATCGTATTAAGCGAGGGATTGTCCTGCAATTTCTGAAGCGATGCTCCCCTGATATAGTTCTATTGCAAGAGACGCACTTGATAGGTAACACGTGCTACGCACTCAACAGGAAGGGCTACAAATTCGTTGCGCACTCGGGGTTCTCCTCGGGCTCTAGAGGGGCTGGAATACTTGTTAGGGCCTCACTACCGTTTGAGGTTGACTCCACCACTGTTGATGAAAGGGGGCGATTTGCGGCTGTGGCGGGGAGGTGGGAGGGCAGGACGCTGGTCCTGGTTTCTGTTTATGTCCCTCCGGCGCTGCAGCCCTCCACATTTGCGGACCTGGGGAGGGCTCTTTTGGATCTCCCAGAGGGGATGTTGGTGGTGGGTGGCGATTTTAATGCGGTTGGCTCCGGATTGCTTGATAGACACCCGCCAAGAAGCTCTGGGGGGGCGCAGAAATGGCTTACAGATTTCGTGGATACCCTTGGTCTGGTTGACTGTTGGAGACTGCTGCATCCCACTCAGCTGCAGTACACTTTCCACTCAGGGGCGCATGGCAGTCTCTCTAGAATTGATTATGTACTTACTTTGGCTGCACACGCCTCCTTTGTGTCCGAGGCTAGGCACATGGCTAGGGGTATTTCTGACCATTCGCCGGTGTGGATCTGTATGGATGTTGGTCGAGGGGTGGTGGGCAGGGTGGCCCCGATTAACCCCTGGTATCTCCGTGACCCTAGGACTCGTAGCGCGGTGCTGAAGGCGGTCGATCTCTACTTCCAGGAAAATCTAGGCTCGGTCACGTCTGCGGTGTCTTTGTGGGAAGCGTTTAAAACTGTGCTGAGAGGAGAGGCCCTTTCCTTGATAGCGGCAGCCAAACGTCGGAGGGATGCGGAGGTCGCACAGATTGAGGCGGAGATAGCGGCTCTAGAGTCGGTTTTGGAGGAGGAGGTTACGGCAGCAACGCTGCATAAATTGAGCCTTAAGCAGTCGGAGTATAAGGCCCGGGTGACGAATGCGGCCAAAGCCCTGAGTAGGGAGCAGCAGGGGCGACTGTACGATGTTGGGGACAAGGCCGGGAAATTAATAGCGTGGCTGGATAAAAAAGAGCGGGTTAATCGTGTGGTGCCAGAACTAGTTACAGAGGGTGGCGTTAGTGTCACTGAGCCGGATGGCATAGTCCAGTGCTTTGCAGATTATTTCCGCACGGTCTACACCTCAGTGTCGGACAGGCCGGTGGAGGACTCGTGTGAACTTCTGCGTGATCTGGCTCTGCCTTGCCTCTCTGACATAGACAAGGAAGATCTAGATGGTGACATCACAGCTGACGAAGTCGCGGGTGCTATTCGTTCACTGCGCCCGGGCAAGGCCTCGGGCCCGAATGGTCTGCCAATTGAGTTCTATAAACTCCGGCCGGACAAGATTGCTCCACATCTGCGAGCTATGTTTGTAGAGGCGCAGGAGATAGGATGCCTTCCATTCGACCAACGCCTGGCGACAATTGTGGTCATACACAAAGATGGCAAGCCCAGGAATAAATGCAGCTCCTATAGGCCGATTTTGCTACTTAATGCCGAGCCGAAAATCCTCGCTAAAATACTGGCCAACCGCTTGATCAGGGTGATCGGGGATCTGATCCACCCGGACCAATCCGGTTTCATCCCGCACCGTAACACTGCGTTGAACCTTAGGCGCATCCACGGCGTGCTCGCAAGGACGGGGACGCTGCAGGAGTCGACCATTGTGGCTGCACTTGACGCCACGATGGCTTTTGACACGGTAGAGTGGGCATATCTGTGGGCTGCACTTGCAAAATTCGGCTTTGGGCCTGGCTTTGTTGGCTGGGTGAGACTACTATATGAAGGACCCTTGGCTAAAGTCGCGGTTAATGGTAGGGCGTCCTGCCCGTTCGAGCTGGGGAGGGGCACCAGGCAGGGTTGTCCCCTGTCGCCGTTGTTGTTTGCTCTCGCTCTTGAACCGCTGGCGGCATGGATACGATGGCACCCGGACATAAGGGGGATCCGATGGTCACCAGATCATGAGGACCGCATTTCTCTTTATGCCGACGACATTTTGCTATACCTTACTTCACCCAGGAAGTCTCTCATAGTAGTCTGTGACATTTTGACTTCTTTTGGTAGGAACTCGGGTCTCACCATTAACTGGGGGAAGTCGTATCTGTATGCCCTGAGTGGAGACGTCCCTGTTCTCCCGCGGAATTGCTCGATCCAGATCGCACGGGAGGGCTTCTTGTATCTAGGGATCTATATCTCCACCGATCCAATTGCTCGGTATGAGAGAAACCTGCTCCCTCCATTGACGCGCCTGCGGCGGGATGTGGCGGGTTGGCGGCGGTTGCTGCTTTCCCTCCTAGGCCGGGCCACGCTGTTCAAAATGATGTCTCTTCCCCGCTTTCTCTATGCCCTGCAGAATACCCTGGAGCTGGTCCCGGCCAGCTATTTTCGGGAGGTCGAGAGCCTCCAGCGCTCGTTGCTGTGGGATGGCCGACCGCGTATAGCTATTGCAAAGCTGACCCTTCCGTGGTACGATGGGGGTATCGCGCTTCCTGACATTAGAAGATATTATTGGGCCACTCAGTTGAGTGCGATCAACCATGGAGTCTACGGTCCGGCGCTGAGCCCTGGCTTCGCTATGGATCGGTGGTTGCTGCGCGGGGGTAATTACTTTAGAGCACTCTACTCCAGGTCAATGGATGGGTCCCTCACGGGGCCAACCAAGATGGCGGTGCACGTGTGGAAGGCTGTTACGAACTCGCTGGGTTGGAAGGATAGACTTACCCTCGCTACTCCGCTGTTTGACTCTGATATGTTGGGGAAACTTTGGCACACGAAGGGGTTCGAGAAATGGGACCTGATTGGGATATCCAGGGTGGGGGACCTGCTGGTTAAGGGACGAGTGAAATCGTATGACGAGCTACGGACGGAGTACGATCTGGAGGGTACGGAGTATTTCCGGTATTCACAGGTACGCCACGCTCTGCGGTCCGTCCTCGTCGAGGGGGAGACCGTGCCTGAGTCCTCTCCCTTGGAGGATCGGATCCTGGATGGCCATATGCCGGAGAGTACAATCTCTTTAATTTAAAAGAAGCTTGTTAATGTCCGGACTGACCTCCTCCTGGGGGTGCGTGATCAGTGGACTAGGGACGGCCTTGAACTGGATGATGAGGACTGGCAGTATGCCATCTCCTCTCCGAAGGAGGTCGCGATCCCGGCACGACTAAGGCTGTTACAGCTTAAAATACTTCATAGAGTCTATGTCACGGGCCCCGACTGATTCATATGGGTTTCTCCGAGGATGGCTTATGTAAGAGGGGCTGTGGGATGGTGGGCACCTTCCTACATATCCTATGGGAATGTGGTGTGATCGCGGAGTTCTGGAAGCGAATTCATGTTGTGATGCAGGAGGTCACGGGTATTGCATTGCTGCCAGAGGCACGGCGCTGTCTTTTGAATGTCTGGGGTCCTACTGACTATGATGCGGCGCAGACTCAATGGGTGACCCTAGGAAATATGGTGGCGAAGCGTGATATTGCGCGACTGTGGGGTTCTCAGAGACCTCCCGCTATGGAAGCATGGATGGAAAATATGGACTGGAGCATGTTTAGGGAGAAGACGGTGTATAGTGCCCGGGGGCGGCCTAAGAAATGGCATAAGATATGGGGGCGATGGAACCAGTATAGGGGTGATATATGTCTGCCCCCGGCCACTGAACCGTTAGAGGAGCAACTTTCCCCCTAGCTTCACTTCCAACTTGGGATTTTTATGATGATTATATGCTAGAATGTTAGCGCCTCTGCTTCTCCCTCATCCACCCGACCGGTGGCTTTGTTCTGTCTTTGGGAATGGGGCCGCGCCCCCATCGGGAACTGGCACGAGTTTATTGTGTATACTGCCTTGCTTGTGTTATTTACTTTAGGTTGTTCTAAAAAAAGGAACCTTTGTTTTTTCCTGTACCAGAGCTGTGGACACTTCCATGTGTTGTACTTAATTGGCTGCCGAACCGCCGGGATGTCGGCTGAATAGCTGTGTTCCAGACTGACATAAATAAAGGTTTTAAAAAAAAAAAAAAAAAAAAAAAAGAAAGTTAAGCAAATAAGACATTTTTTCATCATTTTTGATAATTAAAAAACAGGTATATCCTATGTCTGTTGTACATGTGCAACTCTTACTTTTCATTGTTTAACAGTCTTTTGCCGATATACATTAAATAATTGCATATATTTTACACTATTATTTAATTTATACTTTACAGTTTTTTCGTAATTTTTTATACCACCGATATGTTTTACATGTTTAATAATTATTTACATTTTCTAAATATTTGCTCAACTTTTTTACCATATTTTCCATTCACTTCTTTGAGGAGATAGTCTTTTATTTTAGTCCTGCTGCAGTCAATTTTGTAATCTTTTTGTGTTGTTTTTAATCTATTTACCCGGAACTGGTTCGCAGTACGGTCCTGCTGTTCATCAGAATAGATAAGTCCTTTTTTAAAGGATGCTTTGAGGGTAGAGTGAATTTAGGGAGTGTGGTCTGAATGTTAGTTATAGTGTTGTTTGTGGGTTTTTTGTGTATCTAGATGTATTACTGTTAATGTTTTTCATTAGTTAGTAGTTTTGCATCTTTGTACACTGTTTTAATAATGTACCACTATGCTATGTTAATATATACGAAGTTATTTATATTTTAATGAGGAAATGTTATGTATATGTAATTTTGGTAATGTAATGTGTTTTGTTGGTGGTGTTATTTAATTTATTTTACAGGTTTTTGTCTACAAACGTGTTCTATGGACATTTAGGGGTCGATTCCGATCCTGTATTTTTTTTTCCCGTATGACTCATATCCGTATTTTTTTCCATACGAATCGTACAAGTCACTATCGACCCGTGAAGTACGATCCGTACGGGAAAAAGTACATACGGATCGGCCCGATCCGTACGAATCGTACCTGGAAAATTAGTACGAGACGGACACGGACACTTCTCCGTACAAATCGTAAAAATGAAGTCCGACCGTACTAGTACGATCCGGACCGGCGTTACAATTTACGATTCGTACGGAAAACGTCCCGTACACGGGGAATGACTTTGCCCGCAATGAAGCGAAGTTTGTATGCACCGTACCCCCAGCGCGAATGTATGGTGCGTACCCACAGCGCGTAGGTATGCACCGTACCCCCAGCGCATAGGTACGCACCGTACCCCCAGTGCAAATGTACGGTGCGTACCCCTAGCGCGTAGGTACCACCGTACCCCCAGTGCGTAGGTAGCACCGTACCCCCTGCGAATGAACGGTGCGTACCCCCAGCGCGTAGGTACGCACCGTACAGCCAGCGCGTAGGTACGCACCGTACCCCCCGTAGGTACGCCCCGTACCCCCAGCGCATAGGTACGCACCGTACCCCCAGTGCGAATGTACGGTGCGTACCACCAGCGCGTAGCTACGCACCGTACCGCCCGCGCGTAGATACGCACTGTACCCCCAGTGCGAATGTACGGTGCGTACCCCCAGCGCGTATGTACGGTGCGTACCCCCAGCACGTATGTACGCACCGTACCCCCATTGCGAATGTACGTGCGTACCCCCAACATCGCGTATGTACGGTGGATGTTGCGGATACGCGATGTTGCGGGTACACACCGTACATACGCGATGGCGGTCTACGCACCCGCACCGTACAGAAGCAATGAGGTGTACGCACCGCACATAGCAATGTCCATGTACGCGCCGTACATACACAACGCATGGGGGTGTGTGGTCGTACAACTTGTACCCCCGTACCGTACTGAAACACAGACACTGTAAAACAGCACAAGGAGGGCCTATTCGACTCGCACAACACCACAAAACACGTCTACACTGCACAAAAAATGAAAAGGACTGACCTGGACACATCCAAACAGGCAAACAGTGGGGCAACCTCACAACCACCCCTTATAACACACCCACCAAAAATTCAAACTGAGCCCCACCCACAAATGGGCCAATAAAAAGGACCACACACACAAACCATGAGCCTTTGCAACAGACTCACCACTGCTACAGAGCACACACAAACCACTGCACCTATCCACCTAAACATATACACCTACACACACACCCCTTCACACATACCCCCTCTCCACATTCACACCCACACCGTCACATTCAGACTAACACACACACACAACCATCCACACCCTCACCCCACACCATGCCCACCGACAAGAAACCAAAGTTCACAAGGGAGGAGCTGGACATCCTTGTCAATGAAGTCATCAGAGTCGAGCCACAGCTGTTTGGAACATTGGTCAGACAGACCAGCATAGCTGAAAAATTACGCCTGTGGCAGAGGATCGTCGAGAGGATGAATGCTGTCGCACCCATCAGAAGGACCAGGAATGAATGCCAAGCCAGGTGTTATGATCTGCGGAGGGCGGTCAAGAGAAAAATGAATGAAGAGCATGCCCAGACCAATATCACTGGAGGTGGCGCGCCCCGCAGACCAGTACATTACCATCCCTGGGAGGAGAAGGTGATGGCCATGCTTCCGCCGGTGGGAGTACATGGACTCCAAGGACCTCCAGAGTCTGGTGAGTACACAAACCACTTATGTAACATTGGGGAAATGGCATCCACACCCCAACTACACCTAATGCACGAAACTACCCCCAAGCCCTCACCCGCCAGAACCACAGTCACAAACAACGCGAATGCCAATAACATGTGTATGCCCCATTGAGAAAGCAAGGCCATGCCATGTCCCATGCTACACAAAGCACCAACTCAAGAATGGATGTCCCGTATGCTGGGAGGGTGGGTGCACAAAAACGCATGTTTGAATTCAAATCAGACACAATTGCCCTCATCCCATATGGCCCAGCTACATACCCATGCACCATGTGCACTGCACAGGGATTGGGAAATAACTGACAAGATAGCTCACACTTGGCCCTGGTGTAGCCAGCACAGGGCTCTCCTGTGACCAGTGCAAACACAAACACCAACACAACAAGGTCAGATATCTAGGATAGGAACTCACACTCACTGTCATGGCAGCATGCTCCATGGGGGGACAGCTACATCACCTGGGAGCCCCAGGGCCAAATCACACTACACCCACCATCAGGCCCTGTCACACACACCCCTTACACAAGCACACACCACCAGGACAGGCAATGGATTTACCCACTGCCACAATGGAGATGTAACACAACAACACCAATACATAGCCGAAGAAGCATCCAAGCCACAAATGGACATATCAAAGACTCAGGAGAACATATCAATCTGTCCCCCGCAACATACCCATACACAAGTGAACATTGATGAGAATGCTAGGCACATACAACTACCTGGAGTAACTGTGCCAACTTGAATGTGTATGAAACATGCATGTTGCATTAAACAGCTTTAACATTGTCTCTCTCTCACACACAGGGCAACGTGATGAACATCCCCCCAACAATGGGGGGGAGAACCACAGTCACAGGCTCGAGAGGAACCGGATCCCACCAGCAGCGACACCTCTCAACAATCCGCGGATGACCCCGACCGACCTGGACCCTCTGGTGTCCAAGCCCCTGCAGCACCTGGTTCAGGAACATCTGTGCCAACCACCACCCCCATTCCTGCCACATCACAGGAGACACCCAGGAGCCCTGCCGGCAGTGAACAGAGCCTGTCTGACCAGGAGGGACAAGGTGCGGCGGGCACCCAGGAGGAGGCAGACAACACCGCCACTGACATCCCTCAGGGTCCCGTAGACCCGATGTGCCCACAACGACAGGCCCGGCTCGTGTGGGCAGGGGTAGCAGGAGTGGAGGCAGGCGGAGGCGAGAACCTGACCAGCCAGCTCAAGGGACCGGTATGTCACACATCCGCAACATCATGGAGGCATACCGGCGTGACACCAGGGAGATCAGCCAGGTAGTGGGGACCCTCACAGAGATCAAAAACCAGCAGGCCGAGCAACATGCCAGTCAACAACAACACCAAGGATGGATGGAGGCAAGACTGGCTGAGCTCCTGGCGGTGCAAAGGGACATAAGCCATTCACTCCGTCGGATCGCCGACAACATGGGCAACCCTCCCTGTGACACCAGGCGCAGACCAGCACCAGCCACAGGGAGGGAGGAGGAGGAGGATTCGTCCGACGGAGCGTCCCAAACATCGTCCAGGCCTGCATCTGAGGGTCCCCGGAGGAAGGTTGGTCGTCCACAGAAAAGACCGTGAGAGGCAGCGGGCCATCCACATCTCCCAGGTCACCTGGCCAGGCACCTGGCCTTCATGTGCGACAGCATTACCCCATTGACTGACGTCATTTGCCACATGGACTTGCTGGTCACAGTCTGACCAATGATGCCAAACACTGTGGGCTGGACTCTGATGACTTCAAATGCCAAGGATGCCGTCTCCCCCTTGAACTTTAGATTCAATGGTCCCTGCATTTCCCCATTTCCTGTGCACAAATCACGCCCCAGAGCTCGAAATTAAAAATTATATACTTGAAATTTCATGTTGCAATCATTTAGCATGAGTCCACAACCTACATGAGGGGATATGTTAAAGTATGCCGGAGTGTGGAACTAACTCCAGCCATCCATACACTTGGATCTGAGTGCGGTCGAGGACACACTTGGCTCACAATGTATCACAAAATACAGACATGGAGCCTAACACTCACCCGTGATGGCCTCAAGCTGCTGAGGGGGGGGGGCTTGCTATTTTGCTCTGACAGACCAATTTGGTAGAGTTACATGAAGGTGTAGAGGTCATGGGTCATGTTGATGTGCCCGGGGAGGGAGTACCAGGTCTGTTTTGCGAGGTGGGAGAACTATCTCCTGCATGCAGAGGTTATGTGGATGTGATGAATGGTGGCCAGGGCAAGGTGGGCTGCATGGAGTAGAGCCAACGGGGTGTTGGATGACACACGTCCAAGGTGGGTTTGGGTCTGGGGTTGTGTACTACCTCCTGAGTGTGGTTGTGGAGTCTGAAGGTGATCCTACAGCACACAGTGAGCCATTGTACCTCTCTCAGGTGGACAGTGATGTGGCTGGGGCGGGTGTTGGACTTGGCCCTTCTGGCAGGTTCACCCCTGAACTTTTTGCTTTTTATTGGTGACTTGGTGTGGTGATTTTTGGTTTCTGCGCACTTTCCCTGTGTCCCAGGGTAAAGTGCGTGCGCACTCTGAGTGCATGTGGTGAGATAGGCCTGCCCTCCCATAGGAATGCATGGGGAATGTATGTGTCCCTAGTAGTTCCTGATGCGTGGGGTGTGCAGGCCCGAGTTTGGTATGTGCGGACTCGTGTGATTGAATGCTGCACGATGATGTGTGCGGCGTGCATGTACCTAGTGTGGAAGTGCCACTTCTAGAAGTGGGCACTTCTGTGTGCAGTGTGTCTGGCATGTGATTGGCTGGAGCTGGCTGGTGAGCCTGGCTCCAGGAGTCTGGTTGGGTCTGCCCCAGTGGTGAGTGTGAGATTAGCATGCTGATGGCTGGGGAGGAGTGCACCTTGGACCTGAATAGGGCAGGGTTTCCCCCACACAATGCTGGCTCCGCCCCCTGTGGTGCGACTGACGACCCTACCCCTGCCAGTGAATAGAGTGAGGGGCTGAGCACATCAAGGGTGCTCCCCAACCAGCTGCGACTGGTTTTCCCCCTCACCCTGAACCCAGAACAAAGGGTTTTACTGTATAAAAATGGGGCTGTGTCCCCACAGAAACTGTTCTCTTCCAGGATCCTACCTGAGGGGGGGCTGCTGCTGCTGCTGGACCAGAGGACCGCCACTTGGACTACCTCCCTGCCTGGAGGCCCAGTGAGCTGGCTCTGGGTCCAGCCTTGCCCCCCACCCCTGCCCTGCTGCATGCAAGGGAGAACTTTGCTGGACTTTGTGCTTCCTGGAATTTCTAAGCGCCTGGAAGCGCTGGACTTGCCTTCAGCGCTGAGAGCGCTTTCACTCCTGCCCTTAGCGCTAGGAACGCTTTATTTCTGAAAGCCGGTGCCCACGCGGCGTTTGCCCCGTCTTTGCTGATCTTAAAGTCCCCTGGCAGGTGCCCACCCTGCCAGGGACATTGCCGTGGTCGTTGGCGGGTGCCCACCCCGCTTATTTGTGTTATTTCCACGGCGGGTGCCCACCCCGCCATATATCCCTGGTTACGAGGGAGCCTACCCTCTGATCGCCGAGATTTGGAAGTCACCGCCGCGGCCGGGCTCGAAGGAAGTCAGGCAGGCCGGGGGCGGGACTCCGGGACAATCGGAAGTAGGAGGGCGGGAGCCTACCCCGCCTCCAACCGAACCCTCGCAGCTAATTTCGAGCCCCGGAGCAGGCAGGAGCCTACCCTGCGCCCCGGGGCACTCTGGAGGAAAAGCGCCATGTCCCCCACCCAGGCGGGAGCCCATCCCGCTCTTGTGACCAGAGGAGAGACCCCCGCCGCCACCGCAGACGTCCGTGCAGCGCCTGAAGTGTCCCGGTGAGTGAGGGGAGGGGTCACTCCAACGCTAGGTCCTGAGTTCTTGCTGAGTCCCCCGAGCGGGACTCCAACGTTTAACGGGGCCCAATTGTTCCCAGAGCCCTGTGAGGCTCTAATGCTTGGCTGCTTTGTGTAGAGCCCGAGGGAGGCTCTAACGCGCTGTGAATTGCTCGAGCCCCCCCCACTAGAGAGGCTCCAACGAAGGGGCCAGCCTGTTTGGCTTAGAGCGCTAGTGCGCTCCAACGACGGGGGCAGTATTTTGTTGAGTCTAGAAGGACTCCCACGAGGCACCTGTGTTCTAGAGCCCACGAGGCTCCCACAACGGGGCAATTCATTGGCTTAGAGTCCCCCGACCAGGACTCCAACGTTACGGGGGCATTCTTGTTGTAGAGCCTGCGAGGCTCAGGGGGCATTTCTTGTTGTGGAGCCCAGAGGGGCTCAGGGGGCCACGAGTGTTTGCTCAGAGCCCAGCGAGGCTCCAACGGAGGCCATACTTGTTCTTAGGGCCCAGAGGTGCCCAGGCCTCAGCCCCTACGGCTGTCCAGCACTTAGTGGGCAGCTGCCACGTATAGGCCCCCCCTGACATTGGGACATAGGGCGTCTTGCCCCTTCACGGCCAGTTGGCCTAGGGACTGCCACAGGGGTGGCTAATGTGAGTTTGGTGCTATTCTTCCTACCTGCACCTCTGAATGTGTTTATGCGTCATGTGCCTTGTTCTACACCTCTGAATGTGATGCATCATGTGTAATGTGCGTTTACCCCTACAGGTATTGTGATACTTAGGTGGTTGTTTTCTCCCTAGTACAGGTGGTGCTAGTGAGGTCCTGATTCCCTGCGCAATATTTTCCTAAGGTGGTTAGGGTTGCGTAGGTGGCACTTACCTGATACCAGTAGTTACTGGTTGGGTGCTACATGTTATTTGGTGCTACAGTAATTTTCTATGCTATGTTCTAAGAGTGCTAATTCCTGACAGTGGTCCATGTGGCCCTGTCGCCTGTACATACAATCCCTTGTAAATTCTGCCCATGCCTGTTGGCACATTGTAGAGTGTGTGTTTTTATCTAATGTATTGTGGTATAATACAAAGGTTATTTTTATATAACACCTTGTGTGGAGTTTCCTTTGTGGTGGGCCTTGGGTGTTGTTGCTGGGTGCGCGCGCAAACGCTTTACACATCGCCTCAGGGATAAGCCTGACTGCTCGTGCCAAGCTACCAAGGGGGTGAGCAGGGATTATCTTTGGCGTGTAACTTCCTTGCCCTGACTAGAGTGGTGGTTTCTGCCTGGCTTTGGCGCAAGCCCTAGCCAACCAGAAATCCCATTTCTAACAGCGGGGTATGTTGCAGATGAGGTGTGCGGATGCACCCTGGATGTGAATACGTTCTCCTGCATGTTTGCTGTTGTCCTCTGTAGAGGCCGGTGCTGTATTTGAGCCGGCTGGTGTCCTGGACCAGGGGGACGGTCTGTCTTGCCTTGGAGTGGATCTATCTGGGGGCCATCAGCAGCATGTGGAGGGTGTTGCAGCATGAGGTACAGATGTTGGTGAGTTGCATGTTAATTGTGAGCGATGGGTCCATGATGAACACCAGCTTGCCTGCGTGGCCACTGGGTGCTGGTGCGGTGCACAGACCAGTGGGATGCAAGGAGTTGACCCAGACGTAAGGGGACAATCCTCAGATGATGACCTCTGTCCCGTCCAAGTCCTGCCTCAGATGGCTGATGTTCAGCCATTCATCAACGGATCTCATGCCTTCTTGAAGTTTGAATCTGGCAATGGCTGCCTCTTTGGTGAGTTTGAGGAGCAGCTGGGTATCAATGGCATACCAGATGATGATGAGGTTGTGTGTGCATGTGATGGTGGAGAGGGGGGTCATGGAGACATTGAAGATCGTCACGCTGAGAGAAGAGCCCTGTGGCATGGGCCAGATGACCCCAGTGTACTACATGTTGCAGGGTGGAGGCAGACTTCCTGGGCCTTGCTGGTGAGCTACTTCCTGAGTGAATCCTGGGCCCTCCTCTGGATACCACTGTTGGAGATGTGTGAGCTGACAGTGTGGTAGCACATGGTGTAGAATGGCGTTGAGAGGTCAAGGGTGGTGGCCTCACCATTGGTGAGCAGGACAAAGTAGTCGTTGATGTTGGCAATGATGACGGTTGCAGTGGTGTGATTACTGTGTAAAACGGTCTGGTGCCAGTTGGCTGGAGCTGGTTGCATGTAGGAAATTGGTCAGTTGCTAGTTGAGTGTCTTCCTGGTGACATTTGCTGGGTAGGGAAGTAGGCTGATGTACCAGGAGTTCCTGCGGTACTGCCGTCCGTTGTTTAAGAAGGGCCTGGGGCTCTGCATGCCTCCTGCAGCCGTGGAATATGGCTAACTCAAAGGAGACATTCATGACGCGCAGGACGTGGGCTTCAAGGATGGCGAATGATGTGGTTGAGATGTTGTGTGGGAAGGGGCCTGATGGAGAGCCAGAGTGGATGGTGCACCTGATCCTGGTTGTGTACTTGCTGCTGACTGGAGTCCATGACTTGAGGGGGGGTTTGTCCAGCGGAAAATAGTGCTGTCTGCCTCTGTGTGCCAAGGCTGTTGTCCATGGCCATGAGCTTGCAGTGGTACAAAATAGCAAGGGATGGGATCTGCCTTGCAAGGGTGGGGTGTCCTGGATGGAGATCTGCTGTAAGTTCACTCACAATGCTGATGAGCTCCTTGATGTCATGTGTTTGGGTGTCTCTGCACTATCTGAAGGATCTCCACTTGGCCTTGCTGATGATATGGTGATGGCTGTGTGTGGTGTTTTCCAGGGCTGTAAGGAAAATGATGTCTCTTTGTGTTGCAAGGTTTGCACAAGAGTCCGGCTAGGTCTGTAGGAGTCCAGTAGGTCTGCCTTGTCCCAGGTGCCTTAACTGTTGTTGTGCTTCACAGAAAAGTCCGTCAATGTGGCAAGATTGATGGATCAGTTGCTGATCCAGTGTGTGAGTTTGCAGGGTGTGGCGGTGGTGTTGTTTTGAGTGTCCCACACAGCTTGTCTGTAGCGACTTTGAGGCATCTTTGAGGGATCAGCAGCGGGGTGAGTGGCACTGTGTTGCTTGTTGGAGACGTGGATTCAAATGTTGATGGACTAATGATGGATGGTGGTGTGTGTCCCCTCCAGCAAGAAGTTACTGGCCCCCAGCCACATGTAGCCTGTGGAGGTGAGGGCCTGCGTGCAGATGTACGTGTTGATGGCTTAGCGGAATTGTGGATGTAGGCCTGCAGATCTGTAGATGAGTGTTACTCTGAGGGTTGCTAGGGAGTTGTTGCGAACCCGGACTTGTGACTCTGAGGGTGTACTTGTTAATAATTACCAATTCAGCTCCCGGGAGTGGTGTTGGCGTCCCTGCGGGTGATCTTGGATCCGTCTGAGATGGCAATGAAGACGTCATGTGCTGAGGATGCTTTTGTCCAGGTTACTGTCATGAAGGTGATGTGTGGGGCTGTAGTGTTGAGGAGGTAACAGAGTCCAATGGTGTGCTGGTGGATGGAGCGGGTGTGGAGTAGGAGGCACATAACCTGGTTGGAATGACAGGTTCTGGTAGGCTGGGCAGCGCTGTGTAGGCAGTTGGAGTAGCACACTCTGCATGCAAAGGTGTCGTGTGTGTGGTTAGGGGTTGCCTGATGGCAGGAGGATGATTATCACAAGGACATTGCCTGGAGAGTGCCTGCAGCACGAGCCTGTTGTGTGATGTGGGTCATGCAAAGACTAGAGGGTCGTGCACTGTGCATGTTGCAGGCGCAGACGGTCCGGCCTTTGGCACGGCGCTGGGGCTACAGTGGCACAGAAAAGCTGCTGGCTGCATTACAAATGGGTGTAGGGGGAAGGGCTGAGCATTTCTGAGGCGTGGGGGTTGCTGAATCAGGGCACTCGGAGTGGCGGGACCGCAGGTGAGGCAGCTGCAGGCGGAAGGGGTTATAAATCATGCAAAAATCAATACACAAAGACAAGGAGGTCTGCAAGGCACAGTGCAACAGGTGTATGTCAAGGAAGGAGTGCCAGCTCACTCATGGGTCACTCCCAGAAAGTGTATGATCAATCACCATAAATGACAGCCACTGTGTCAGGCAACAAAATGCGGAGATGCGCAAAGGAGACACACCATCAGCAGGCATTCACGTCCCGTTGTGGTCAGCAACCTGCACAATTACATACACAACCAGGCACGTCATGCACAATAGAGATCATTAGCCATGAAGCACTGCATGCATGTTGCCAAAGTACACATACACTCATATGCTCAATCTTTGTCAATTCTGCCATAGATGACGCATGCAAACTGGTAAGAAATCTGCAGTGACCGAGATGAGGCACTTTGGATTGTGCCGAACACCTTTATTCCACATACACACACAAAGGGATATGCCTCAATATTAACAGACTCACAGGTCAGTTGACAGAACATGTGGGACATACGCTGGACCCCCCCCCTTCACAACACGGATTATGTCAATCCCAATGAACTGGCACACAAGGTAAGGGGATGAGCAAAACACATCCTGCTGCACACTGAGAGGCTGCAATTCCCCATAGAGCATGTTGTTGTGATGTCCCCCACTATGTCCACCCGTAGCATCTGCAATGTTTCAGAGCCAAGGTGCACACACATTGAAGCCTTCATCAGACGCCATATTCCACTACAGATGACTGTCAAGAAGGCTGACTATCATGTCATGGGAGTGACGCTACATGCCATATGCTCCATGGTGAGAAGACATGTATGCATGGTACCACAACATGCACAGAAGCAGTCACCACACATTCCCAACCTGTATCACCACAAAAAAGCCTTGCTGCAATACTTACCCAAACTGACATTCCCACATGTCCGTGCATTGAACGCTGATTCAGCCCACGTTGCAATCCACACGAGGAATAGCAGGAGGACAACGATGACACGACCAGACAACATGTGCCAAATACCTGGGAATGACAGACACACGAGAAGTCACCAAAAAAAGATTCTCAACGCAAAACAGCAACAATGTTGGACACATGTAAATTGCCAATCAAGTCTCTCTGCAAAACTGTGTTGCATGACATCATCACTCGAGTGACACATCAGAACACACATCCAAGTCACTGTGCATTCAGTCAGCTGGACACACACATTGCAACACATGCCACTCAACGCTACAAGTTTGCACACTCATAGCCAGTGACTCACCATTATGAGAAGAAGTTGCGTATGAGCTGACTCCGGATATCATCCCCCTCATCATCACTAGCCTCGTGACCAAGCCCTTGATCCTCCACGGGTGGATGTTCCTGCTCATCCGGATCCAGGATGAGTGGCACTGCCTTCTCAACTGCCATGTTGTGCAGCATACAGCACACAATGAAGATTTTGCAGACCTTCTCCGGGGCATAAGGGAGGGACCCGCCTGTCTTGTCCAGGCACCGGAATCGGCTCTTCAGGAGTCCAAACGTCCTCTCAATCACTCGCCTGGTCTGGCCGTGTGCATCTTTGTACCGGTGATCTGCAGCTGTTCTTGGGTTGCGGAGAGGTGTCAGCAGCCATGGCATGTTGGGATAGCCAGAGTACCCTACATGGAAACATCATGTAAATAAGTGGGTCACGAGATGCCATAAGAGAAAAAGATACCGCAACACATAGGGGAAAAAGACTATACCCACCAACAAGACATGCTCGTTCGTTGTGCAGCCGCAGCATCATTTGTGGCACCCTGCTACGCCTCATGATGTAGGCATCGTGTGCTGATCCTGGAAAACGTGCACAGACATGGGAAATCAGCATGTTAGCAAGACACACCACAAAGGCATTTATCGAGTGGTAATGTTTGCGGTTGCGATAGGCTTGTTCCTGTGCCTGTGGTGGTACAAAAGCCACGTGTACCATCAATGGAACCAATTACATGGGCATAGAAATCCCCCTTGACATCCCTCAACCCCTCTAAAGTCGGACATTTGATGAATTCATCAAGGTGCTTCAACATGGCTGCTAAAACATCACGCAGGACACGGCTGAACATAGTCTAGGACATCCCACCCACATCAGCTATGGTCAATTGAAACGTACCTGTTGCAAAAAAATATAAGGCTGCCATCACCTTCATCTTGGGGGTCAGCGCAGTAGGATACCTGTGTTGCGGTTGGAGGTGTGGTGCCAGCCTGTTTGTCAGGTCCTCAATCAACTGTTGAGTGAATCTGTAACGGCGTATGCAGGCACATTCGCTCATGGCACCCAAGTCTGGCATTAGTCTTGGGACAGGTGGTGCCCTGCAAAACATAGTTTTGAGGAATGAAGATTGAGAGTCGGCAAACATCAATGTCAATGAACATAGCACATGCTACACTGCTAGTACACATCAGGTAACTATGGAGTCAGGTGGGTGCAATACATCCAGGACACAGATGGCAGCTTGCTGGCACTCCTCCTAAATTCATGATACACCTGTTGATTGTCAAGTCTACATGACATGCCCTGAAAAGATTTGAGGGCCAGTCAGAGTGAAGAGCCACAGATATCACCGGAGTGACACACAACCACATAGCTGCATTTGAAGGATTTTAGAAAGAAGGCTACCAGTAGTTCCTCAGGGAGAGGAAAGAAGTGGAGATGAATCGGTGAATTAGCCTAGAAGGACTACATGTATACTATGTGTAAAGTGGGTAATCCTTTTGTTGGATTTTAATGCCCTCACACACCCTTTCAGGTGTCATGCTTCATCATCTGGGCTGCTCCTCGTCGGGCCGGCGGTGCAATGCCTAACGGGCTCCCTAAAAAGGGGCACTTTATCGGAGTTCTTTTAATCCAACAGCCGTCAGGTGAAGTGCGGGTGTGTGGGCCTGATTATTGTAGATACAAAAAGTGAGTTAAAACAGGGTCGAAAGTACCAGTGTGGAAAAATCTATTTATTTTAATGGTCTCCTTCCCTGATTAAAAAGGTGTATGTAGCACTAGGTAGAGTGTAATGTCTCTAGTTGTAGTGCATGGGATTGGTGGTCAACATGTTTCTCGCAGTGAGCTCGTGCGCTCGCGATTCGTCAGGACCTATCAAGATATCTACAATGGTAACAGGGGACTATCTATAGTATAGTGGTCTCCTAGTCATAGTCGGTTATGTGAACAAAAAACTTATTCCTAAAATACCTGTTGAGGTCTGGTGCTACCTGTAGAAAAAACAGTACATTAAGTTGGTCAATGTAGAGACATATAGCCACAGGTATCAGGAATTATAAATCAAACAAAAAGGCTTACAAGGTGATTCATCTCCAACATAGTTAAAAATGTAACAGTGGTGACTGCTGGTGCTCGAGCGTCAACAACTGCTCCTAAAAAGTGGTGTACCAACAAGGTGAACTATAGTGGCTAAACACCTATGTGGAACATTTAAAAACAATCAAAGCGGCAGGAAACATCGTTGGACTCACCCCAATCAGTAGGACTGTAGGCCACACCAGTTCTCGGTGGACTCAGCGTGCGGTGAAGGACCTCTAAAAGTAGGTCTGAACTAGAAGGTGATAGCGAGCTTGAATAATGCAGTAATCACAGCTGGAACATATGGGGGCATTTAGCGCTATAAAGTTGGTAGAAATACGAATACGCTGATTGATTAACCCCACGAACAAGCTGCGTTCCCAAATGATGTCAGAGTCAGGTAAAAATGCATGTTACTTGGAACTAATTACTCGTAATGATGTTGTAGAATGTAAAACAATGGCGTCCCAATTCTATGACACTAGTTCTCCTAGAGCTCCATAATATGGGGAATTACAATGAGGAATAGTGAATCGGCCAGAGCATAGTTAAGTCAACCGATGCAGACAGCCTAATGCCAGCGGGAGGGCAACTAGCTCGTGCTTGCATTACGGGAGTAACACAAGCGCTCGGGGAAGAGGAGGAGTGATTGCTAGTTGAAAAGAATGAAAACACGGATTCCGTGTATAGGTACTTACATCTGCCCCGCTCACGCTCTGACACTTGACCTACCCGGGCCACCGAGTCTGGGAGGTGGTGACCTGGGCGCTCGCTCGAAGTTAAATACTTCCGGTCATGTCATGTGACGAGGTCACGTGATCGCAATTCCAACTCGCGCGAGTTGCTAGGATTATATTTATGCGGGCTGGGGTAATGTATAATTACGATGTTCGTGCGCAGTGTTTAACATACACAGAGCGGACAAAACACTTCGAATGAGTTGAACTCTTCAAATGTGAGTGAATTATTCGCAAAAAGCAAAGAAGGACAGTATCGTCAGCCATCTTGGTTTGGGAGGCGAGGTGTCAATAAAGTTTAGTCTCAATTGGATTCAGAGTAAAGGCAGGGTGCCAAGAAAACCTTAATAAGATATATCAAAGGGTTGTGGGTGGAAGTGTGAGCCTTGGTATACACTGGAACGCATACTTAAATGTTAATTCATTTGGAACATAAGAGAAGAACAAGGTAGAAGAGTGAATCAGTTGCCAAGAGCATGTCACGTTATAGCTTAAGGGCTCCCCAGGGAATATCATCATTAAGCCCAGTGACATTAGAAGACAGACGGTGTATCCATCTTTGTTCCTTCTTAAAAAGACTGTGTTGTGACAAATGAGGGTGGGTTTCTAGAACCAGCCATTTGACAGAGTCTGGGGAATGTTGTTTCTCAAGAAAATGGGCACTGATTTTGGTGTTCTGTTTTTTACACCGAAAATTGCTGCGATGTTCAGAGATTCGCAATTTAATTGGTCTGGTCGTCATCCCTACGTAGTACAGATTACAGGGACATGTAAGGAGATAAATGCAATTACTGGTGTTGCAGTTAGTATGTGACCTCAGTTCCCAAGTAAAAGTAGTGTTGAGGGTGATGGTTTTGTGTACAGATGTAAATGTACAGGCAGTGCATATGCCACACGGAAAATGTCCCTTCACTGCAGGTAGTTGCCAGAGTGTGTTCTGTGTGGGTTTGGTTTTGGGTCTCGGTCTGGTTTGTATCACCAAGTCTTTAATGTTTTTGGTGCGTCTGTATGCAAATCTTGGTAGTTCGAGATTCATTTGCCCAGTATTAAGGATATTCCAGTGTTTTTTAAGGACCTTAACAACCTGGTCGGTGTTGGGTGAGAAGGTTGTCACACAGGTAAGGATGTCAGACACAGTTGTGGTGTTCTCTCTGGGTTCTAAAAGGGCTTCTCTGTTGTTATTTCGTGCCCGTTTTTTGGACTTGGTGATACTTCTCAGCGGGTATTGTCTTTCTCTTAATTTATTGGAAAGGATTTCGGCTTCACTTTTGAAAGTATCAATCGTGCTACAGTTTCGTCTTAATCTTAGAAACTGCCCGAAGGGCAAGTTCTCCTTGAGAGCTCTCGGGTGGTGACTGGTAAAGTGAAGCAGGCTATTGCGATCAGTGCTCTTCTTGTAAAGAGTCGTGGAAAGAATACCCTCGCTCAACATAATAGTTAGGTCGAGGAATGCGATTCGTGAGGGGGATACTGTGATGGTGAAGTTGAGGTGAGGGTTCAACTGGTTGAGCCATGTATAGAATGCTTCATAGCTCCCAGAATCTCCAGACCAAAAAATCAAAATATCATCTATGAATCGTCTCCATAGTAGAATGTTGTGGCGGTATGGATTCGTATCACAAAAGATGTGTAACCCCTCGAACCAAGCCATATACAAACAGGCTAGACTCGGAGCAAAGGTACTTCCCATGGAAGTACCTTGAGTCTGGTGGTATAATTGGCCTTTAAACTCGAAGAAATTTTCTGTCAGGGCTACGGTGGCGCATTCAATGATGAAGGACACTGGAGTCGGTGATTCCCAAGGTTCACCTCCAAGTACCTCCTCAATCACTTCGAGAGTTGCCCTTTGTGGAATATTAGTATACAGGGCTTCCACGTCTAGAGTGATGAGGAAGTTGATGTTATGAGTGTCCTCTGTTTGATCCAATAGGCGTAGAACATCTGTCGTGTCCTGTATGTAAGAAGGCGTGCGTTTCACTAATGGTTGAAGGAAATGATCGCAGAACTTAGACAACGGTTCTAGAATTGAATCAATGCCCGATACTATGGGGCGTCCAGGTACTGGTGTGACCCCCTTGTGAATCTTTGGTAGAACATAGAAATAGGGGGTCCTTGGTTCTTTTTGGATTAAGAAGGAAGCCTCCTTCTCACTTAACCAGCCATTGCTTTCTGCGGAGTCAACCAAACCAGTAATGGTAGTTTTTAGACGTTGAGTGGGGTTGTTCGGGATCGGTGTATAGTACTTTCTGTTGCCCAATTGACGCAGACACTCGTTGTCGTAATCAGTGGTTGCCATTATAACAGTGGCCCCACCTTTATCAGCCTGTTTGATGGTAATAGACGGATCGTCTGCTAACGTGGTAATAGCAAGCCTCTCTGCTCTGCTGAGGTTATTGAATTGCTTCTGTGTAGGAATGGATTTAATATCCTTAAGTACTGCCTGTTCATAGGTGAGTACTTCATTTGGTATCATCCCTGAATGGGGAGTGAAGGTGGAAGGGTTACGTAAACCTGAGTCATCGTCTGATATGTCGTCTTTGCCCTCAAAGAAAAATCGCAACCGGATCTTGCGGAAGAATTGGTGTAATTCGCAAGTCTGGTTGAAAGGGTCAACCCTGGGGGTGGGGACAAATCCTAGTCCTTTCTGTAGGACGTTGTCCTCTACGGCTGTCAATTGTCTTGAAGACAAATTGACAACTAAGTTTGTTTCCTGGTGTGGCTCCTGGTTTCCACTCCCCGTTGTGGTGGTTCCTCCCATTGTACTCTTTTCTCTTGTGGGGCCCCTCTTCTTCGCCCTCGCCCTCTGCCCCAACCTCTGCCTAAAAAAGGTGAGGGCTGGATCAAACCCTGAGGTGCAAATTGAGGTAAACCTTGAGGGCCAAATTGAGGGGGGCCCTGTGGGTACATAGGGTATTGCCAGACAGCTGGTCCCTGATAGGGTGTTGGTGGAAAGTAGTTGTATCCACGTCTCCCTTTCTTTCCTCTAGCCTGGTTAGGTCTCATATTCTCATTGCTAGAGTCACTGTTGGTAGAGGATCCTCTCCTTGAGGAATCCGAATCAATGTCTGATGAGTAATTGGTATTGGGCGGGACATAATCTGCTTTAAGGTAAGGGTAGACTTTTTCCTTATCAAAGCGTTTGATATCTTTCTGGAGCTTTGTTACTTTCTGTTTCAACAAGTATTCTCTATGTTCAGCTATCTCATTGTTGATCTCAGTTAGTTTTGTTTTATACTGGGAGCCGGGATTGTTCTGTTTGAGATTACTTTCCATCGCCTGAATGCGTGTAAGTAACTCGTCTGCCAATCTCTTTGCAGTGTTGACTATCAGAATGAGAAGGTCCCTGGTGCACTTCCACGATATCTGAGACCATTCAACTTTGATATTGGCCCTGAAGTACTCTGTCATAAGGGCACCATGTAATATGATGCGTACCCATTCTCAGCCAATCAGCTGAATGGCAATCACTCTCGGATATGAAAAGAGAATGGGTACGCATCACATTACATGGTTCCCTTATGACAGAGTACTTCAGGGCCAATATCTCTCCAAATGGCCTTGTAGTGAAGAACTTTCCAAGAATTTTCTGGGAAGATGGGCAATTCAAAGTTGAATGGTCTCAGATATCGTGGAAGTGCACCAGGGACCTTCTCATTCTGATAGTCAACACTGCAAAGAGATTGGCAGACGAGTTACTTACACGCATTCAGGCGATGGAAAGTAATCTCAAACAGAACAATCCCGGCTCCCAGTATAAAACAAAACTAACTGAGATCAACAATGAGATAGCTGAACATAGAGAATACTTGTTGAAACAGAAAGTAACAAAGCTCCAGAAAGATATCAAACGCTTTGATAAGGAAAAAGTCTACCCTTACCTTAAAGCAGATTATGTCCCGCCCAATACCAATTACTCATCAGACATTGATTCGAATTCCTCAAGGAGAGGATCCTCTACCAACAGTGACTCTAGCAATGAGAATATGAGACCTAACCAGGCTAGAGGAAAGAAAGGGAGACGTGGATACAACTACTTTCCACCAACACCCTATCAGGGACCAGCTGTCTGGCAATACCCTATGTACCCACAGGGCCCCCCTCAATTTGGCCCTCAAGGTTTACCTCAATTTGCACCTCAGGGTTTGATCCAGCCCTCACCTTTTTTAGGCAGAGGTTGGGGCAGAGGGCGAGGGCGAAGAAGAGGGGCCCCACAAGAGAAAAGAGTACAATGGGAGGAACCACCACAACGGGGAGTGGAAACCAGGAGCCACACCAGGAAACAAACTTAGTTGTCAATTTGTCTTCAAGACAATTGACAGCCGTAGAGGACAACGTCCTACAGAAAGGACTAGGATTTGTCCCCACCCCCAGGGTTGACCCTTTCAACCAGACTTGCGAATTACACCAATTCTTCCGCAAGATCCGGTTGCGATTTTTCTTTGAGGGCAAAGACGACATATCAGACGATGACTCAGGTTTACGTAACCCTTCCACCTTCACTCCCCATTCAGGGATGATACCAAATGAAGTACTCACCTATGAACAGGCAGTACTTAAGGATATTAAATCCATTCCTACACAGAAGCAATTCAATAACCTCAGCAGAGCAGAGAGGCTTGCTATTACCACGTTAGCAGACGATCCGTCTATTACCATCAAACAGGCTGATAAAGGTGGGGCCACTGTTATAATGGCAACCACTGATTACGACAACGAGTGTCTGCGTCAATTGGGCAACAGAAAGTACTATACACCGATCCCGAACAACCCCACTCAACGTCTAAAAACTACCATTACTGGTTTGGTTGACTCCGCAGAAAGCAATGGCTGGTTAAGTGAGAAGGAGGCTTCCTTCTTAATCCAAAAAGAACCAAGGACCCCCTATTTCTATGTTCTACCAAAGATTCACAAGGGGGTCACACCAGTACCTGGACGCCCCATAGTATCGGGCATTGATTCAATTCTAGAACCGTTGTCTAAGTTCTGCGATCATTTCCTTCAACCATTAGTGAAACGCACGCCTTCTTACATACAGGACACGACAGATGTTCTACGCCTATTGGATCAAACAGAGGACACTCATAACATCAACTTCCTCATCACTCTAGACGTGGAAGCCCTGTATACTAATATTCCACAAAGGGCAACTCTCGAAGTGATTGAGGAGGTACTTGGAGGTGAACCTTGGGAATCACCGACTCCAGTGTCCTTCATCATTGAATGCGCCACCGTAGCCCTGACAGAAAATTTCTTCGAGTTTAAAGGCCAATTATACCACCAGACTCAAGGTACTTCCATGGGAAGTACCTTTGCTCCGAGTCTAGCCTGTTTGTATATGGCTTGGTTCGAGGGGTTACACATCTTTTGTGATACGAATCCATACCGCCACAACATTCTACTATGGAGACGATTCATAGATGATATTTTGATCTTTTGGTCTGGAGATTCTGGGAGCTATGAAGCATTCTATACATGGCTCAACCAGTTGAACCCTCACCTCAACTTCACCATCACAGTATCCCCCTCACGAATCGCATTCCTCGACCTAACTATTATGTTGAGCGAGGGTATTCTTTCCACGACTCTTTACAAGAAGAGCACTGATCGCAATAGCCTGCTTCACTTTACCAGTCACCATCCGAGAGCTCTCAAGGAGAACTTGCCCTTCGGGCAGTTTCTAAGATTAAGACGAAACTGTAGCACGATTGATACTTTCAAAAGTGAAGCCGAAATCCTTTCCAATAAATTAAGAGAAAGACAATACCCGCTGAGAAGTATCACCAAGTCCAAAAAACGGGCACGAAATAACAACAGAGAAGCCCTTTTAGAACCCAGAGAGAACACCACAACTGTGTCTGACATCCTTACCTGTGTGACAACCTTCTCACCCAACACCGACCAGGTTGTTAAGGTCCTTAAAAAACACTGGAATATCCTTAATACTGGGCAAATGAATCTCGAACTACCAAGATTTGCATACAGACGCACCAAAAACATTAAAGACTTGGTAATACAAACCAGACCGAGACCCAAAACCAAACCCACACAGAACACACTCTGGCAACTACCTGCAGTGAAGGGACATTTTCCGTGTGGCATATGCACTGCCTGTACATTTACATCTGTACACAAAACCATCACCCTCAACACTACTTTTACTTGGGAACTGAGGTCACATACTAACTGCAACACCAGTAATTGCATTTATCTCCTTACATGTCCCTGTAATCTGTACTACGTAGGGATGACGACCAGACCAATTAAATTGCGAATCTCTGAACATCGCAGCAATTTTCGGTGTAAAAAACAGAACACCAAAATCAGTGCCCATTTTCTTGAGAAACAACATTCCCCAGACTCTGTCAAATGGCTGGTTCTAGAAACCCACCCTCATTTGTCACAACACAGTCTTTTTAAGAAGGAACAAAGATGGATACACCGTCTGTCTTCTAATGTCACTGGGCTTAATGATGATATTCCCTGGGGAGCCCTTAAGCTATAACGTGACATGCTCTTGGCAACTGATTCACTCTTCTACCTTGTTCTTCTCTTATGTTCCAAATGAATTAACATTTAAGTATGCGTTCCAGTGTATACCAAGGCTCACACTTCCACCCACAACCCTTTGATATATCTTATTAAGGTTTTCTTGGCACCCTGCCTTTACTCTGAATCCAATTGAGACTAAACTTTATTGACACCTCGCCTCCCAAACCAAGATGGCTGACGATACTGTCCTTCTTTGCTTTTTGCGAATAATTCACTCACATTTGAAGAGTTCAACTCATTCGAAGTGTTTTGTCCGCTCTGTGTATGTTAAACACTGCGCACGAACATCGTAATTATACATTACCCCAGCCCGCATAAATATAATCCTAGCAACTCGCGCGAGTTGGAATTGCGATCACGTGACCTCGTCACATGACATGACCGGAAGTATTTAACTTCGAGCGAGCGCCCAGGTCACCACCTCCCAGACTCGGTGGCCCGGGTAGGTCAAGTGTCAGAGCGTGAGCGGGGCAGATGTAAGTACCTATACACGGAATCCGTGTTTTCATTCTTTTCAACTAGCAATCACTCCTCCTCTTCCCCGAGCGCTTGTGTTACTCCCGTAATGCAAGCACGAGCTAGTTGCCCTCCCGCTGGCATTAGGCTGTCTGCATCGGTTGACTTAACTATGCTCTGGCCGATTCACTATTCCTCATTGTAATTCCCCATATTATGGAGCTCTAGGAGAACTAGTGTCATAGAATTGGGACGCCATTGTTTTACATTCTACAACATCATTACGAGTAATTAGTTCCAAGTAACATGCATTTTTACCTGACTCTGACATCATTTGGGAACGCAGCTTGTTCGTGGGGTTAATCAATCAGCGTATTCGTATTTCTACCAACTTTATAGCGCTAAATGCCCCCATATGTTCCAGCTGTGATTACTGCATTATTCAAGCTCGCTATCACCTTCTAGTTCAGACCTACTTTTAGAGGTCCTTCGCCGCACGCTGAGTCCACCGAGAACTGGTGTGGCCTACAGTCCTACTGATTGGGGTGAGTCCAACGATGTTTCCTGCCGCTTTGATTGTTTTTAAATGTTCCACATAGGTGTTTAGCCACTATAGTTCACCTTGTTGGTACACCACTTTTTAGGAGCAGTTGTTGACGCTCGAGCACCAGCAGTCACCACTGTTACATTTTTAACTATGTTGGAGATGAATCACCTTGTAAGCCTTTTTGTTTGATTTATAATTCCTGATACCTGTGGCTATATGTCTCTACATTGACCAACTTAATGTACTGTTTTTTCTACAGGTAGCACCAGACCTCAACAGGTATTTTAGGAATAAGTTTTTTGTTCACATAACCGACTATGACTAGGAGACCACTATACTATAGATAGTCCCCTGTTACCATTGTAGATATCTTGATAGGTCCTGACGAATCGCGAGCGCACGAGCTCACTGCGAGAAACATGTTGACCACCAATCCCATGCACTACAACTAGAGACATTACACTCTACCTAGTGCTACATACACCTTTTTAATCAGGGAAGGAGACCATTAAAATAAATTGATTTTTCCACACTGGTACTTTCGACCCTGTTTTAACTCACTTTTTGTATCTACAATAATCAGGCCCACACACCCGCACTTCACCTGACGGCTGTTGGATTAAAAGAACTCCGATAAAGTGCCCCTTTTTAGGGAGCCCGTTAGGCATTGCACCGCCGGCCCGACGAGGAGCAGCCCAGATGATGAAGCATGACACCTGAAAGGGTGTGTGAGGGCATTAAAATCCAACAAAAGGATTACCCACTTTACACATAGTATACATGTAGTCCTTCTAGGCTAATTCACCGATTCATCTCCACTTCTTTCCTCTCCCTGAGGAACTACTGGTAGCCTTCTTTCTAAAAACTTCATTGTCGGGGCACCTTACCAGTTTGGACCTCCCACTCACTCTTTGTGAGCGGAAAACGCCCCCCTGATCCCTCCCCTTTGGTACCTACGTTCTGCACGGCTTAAACCCCCGTGGGATCTTCTTATTGGTGGGTGAGATTTGTTCTATCCCCCAACTTACCTGGATTTTTTTCCTTTCCCTTTGGAAAAGCAGTACGGTTACCCATATTGTAACGGTTTTTACACCCCATCCTCTCATCCAACCCTTCCATCCATGGAGGGACAGGGCTTGAGTTATGGGGATGATCAAGCAGCAGAAATCCTCCGGACCCCGTCCATTCTGGGTCTCGACCAAGAACTGGCCACTGGCAGCCAATCAGCTGAATGGCAATCACTCTCGGATATGAAAAGAGAATGGGTACGCATCACATTACATGGTGCCCTTATGACAGAGTACTTCAGGGCCAATATCTCTCCAAATGGCCTTGTAGTGAAGAACTTTCCAAGAATTTTCTGGGAAGATGGGCAATTCAAAGTTGAATGGTCTCAGATATCGTGGAAGTGCACCAGGGACCTTCTCATTCTGATAGTCAACACTGCAAAGAGATTGGCAGACGAGTTACTTACACGCATTCAGGCGATGGAAAGTAATCTCAAACAGAACAATCCCGGCTCCCAGTATAAAACAAAACTAACTGAGATCAACAATGAGATAGCTGAACATAGAGAATACTTGTTGAAACAGAAAGTAACAAAGCTCCAGAAAGATATCAAACGCTTTGATAAGGAAAAAGTCTACCCTTACCTTAAAGCAGATTATGTCCCGCCCAATACCAATTACTCATCAGACATTGATTCGGATTCCTCAAGGAGAGGATCCTCTACCAACAGTGACTCTAGCAATGAGAATATGAGACCTAACCAGGCTAGAGGAAAGAAAGGGAGACGTGGATACAACTACTTTCCACCAACACCCTATCAGGGACCAGCTGTCTGGCAATACCCTATGTACCCACAGGGCCCCCCTCAATTTGGCCCTCAAGGTTTACCTCAATTTGCACCTCAGGGTTTGATCCAGCCCTCACCTTTTTTAGGCAGAGGTTGGGGCAGAGGGCGAGGGCGAAGAAGAGGGGCCCCACAAGAGAAAAGAGTACAATGGGAGGAACCACCACAACGGGGAGTGGAAACCAGGAGCCACACCAGGAAACAAACTTAGTTGTCAATTTGTCTTCAAGACAATTGACAGCCGTAGAGGACAACGTCCTACAGAAAGGACTAGGATTTGTCCCCACCCCCAGGGTTGACCCTTTCAACCAGACTTGCGAATTACACCAATTCTTCCGCAAGATCCGGTTGCGATTTTTATTTGAGGGCAAAGACGACATATCAGACGATGACTCAGGTTTACGTAACCCTTCCACCTTCACTCCCCATTCAGGGATGATACCAAATGAAGTACTCACCTATGAACAGGCAGTACTTAAGGATATTAAATCCATTCCTACACAGAAGCAATTCAATAACCTCAGCAGCGCAGAGAGGCTTGCTATTACCACGTTAGCAGACGATCCGTCTATTACCATCAAACAGGCTGATAAAGGTGGGGCCACTGTTATAATGGCAACCACTGATTACGACAACGAGTGTCTGCGTCAATTGGGCAACAGAAAGTACTATACACCGATCCCGAACAACCCCACTCAACGTCTAAAAACTACCATTACTGGTTTGGTTGACTCCGCAGAAAGCAATGGCTGGTTAAGTGAGAAGGAGGCTTCCTTCTTAATCCAAAAAGAACCAAGGACCCCCTATTTCTATGTTCTACCAAAGATTCACAAGGGGGTCACACCAGTACCTGGACGCCCCATAGTATCGGGCATTGATTCAATTCTAGAACCGTTGTCTAAGTTCTGCGATCATTTCCTTCAACCATTAGTGAAACGCACGCCTTCTTACATACAGGACACGACAGATGTTCTACGCCTATTGGATCAAACAGAGGACACTCATAACATCAACTTCCTCATCACTCTAGACGTGGAAGCCCTGTATACTAATATTCCACAAAGGGCAACTCTCGAAGTGATTGAGGAGGTACTTGGAGGTGAACCTTGGGAATCACCGACTCCAGTGTCCTTCATCATTGAATGCGCCACCGTAGCCCTGACAGAAAATTTCTTCGAGTTTAAAGGCCAATTATACCACCAGACTCAAGGTACTTCCATGGGAAGTACCTTTGCTCCGAGTCTAGCCTGTTTGTATATGGCTTGGTTCGAGGGGTTACACATCTTTTGTGATACGAATCCATACCGCCACAACATTCTACTATGGAGACGATTCATAGATGATATTTTGATTTTTTGGTCTGGAGATTCTGGGAGCTATGAAGCATTCTATACATGGCTCAACCAGTTGAACCCTCACCTCAACTTCACCATCACAGTATCCCCCTCACGAATCGCATTCCTCGACCTAACTATTATGTTGAGCGAGGGTATTCTTTCCACGACTCTTTACAAGAAGAGCACTGATCGCAATAGCCTGCTTCACTTTACCAGTCACCACCCGAGAGCTCTCAAGGAGAACTTGCCCTTCGGGCAGTTTCTAAGATTAAGACGAAACTGTAGCACGATTGATACTTTCAAAAGTGAAGCCGAAATCCTTTCCAATAAATTAAGAGAAAGACAATACCCGCTGAGAAGTATCACCAAGTCCAAAAAACGGGCACGAAATAACAACAGAGAAGCCCTTTTAGAACCCAGAGAGAACACCACAACTGTGTCTGACATCCTTACCTGTGTGACAACCTTCTCACCCAACACCGACCAGGTTGTTAAGGTCCTTAAAAAACACTGGAATATCCTTAATACTGGGCAAATGAATCTCGAACTACCAAGATTTGCATACAGACGCACCAAAAACATTAAAGACTTGGTAATACAAACCAGACCGAGACCCAAAACCAAACCCACACAGAACACACTCTGGCAACTACCTGCAGTGAAGGGACATTTTCCGTGTGGCATATGCACTGCCTGTACATTTACATCTGTACACAAAACCATCACCCTCAACACTACTTTTACTTGGGAACTGAGGTCACATACTAACTGCAACACCAGTAATTGCATTTATCTCCTTACATGTCCCTGTAATCTGTACTACGTAGGGATGACGACCAGACCAATTAAATTGCGAATCTCTGAACATCGCAGCAATTTTCGGTGTAAAAAACAGAACACCAAAATCAGTGCCCATTTTCTTGAGAAACAACATTCCCCAGACTCTGTCAAATGGCTGGTTCTAGAAACCCACCCTCATTTGTCACAACACAGTCTTTTTAAGAAGGAACAAAGATGGATACACCGTCTGTCTTCTAATGTCACTGGGCTTAATGATGATATTCCCTGGGGAGCACTTAAGCTATAACGTGACATGCTCTTGGCAACTGATTCACTCTTCTACCTTGTTCTTCTCTTATGTTCCAAATGAATTAACATTTAAGTATGCGTTCCAGTGTATACCAAGGCTCACACTTCCACCCACAACCCTTTGATATATCTTATTAAGGTTTTCTTGGCACCCTGCCTTTACTCTGAATCCAATTGAGACTAAACTTTATTGACACCTCGCCTCCCAAACCAAGATGGCTGACGATACTGTCCTTCTTTGCTTTTTGCGAATAATTCACTCACATTTGAAGAGTTCAACTCATTCGAAGTGTTTTGTCCGCTCTGTGTATGTTAAACACTGCGCACGAACATCGTAATTATACATTACCCCAGCCCGCATAAATATAATCCTAGCAACTCGCGCGAGTTGGAATTGCGATCACGTGACCTCGTCACATGACATGACCGGAAGTATTTAACTTCGAGCGAGCGCCCAGGTCACCACCTCCCAGACTCGGTGGCCCGGGTAGGTCAAGTGTCAGAGCGTGAGCGGGGCAGATGTAAGTACCTATACACGGAATCCGTGTTTTCATTCTTTTCAACTAGCAATCACTCCTCCTCTTCCCCGAGCGCTTGTGTTACTCCCGTAATGCAAGCATGAGCTAGTTGCCCTCCCGCTGGCATTAGGCTGTCTGCATCGGTTGACTTAACTATGCTCTGGCCGATTCACTATTCCTCATTGTAATTCCCCATATTATGGAGCTCTAGGAGAACTAGTGTCATAGAATTGGGACGCCATTGTTTTACATTCTACAACATCATTACGAGTAATTAGTTCCAAGTAACATGCATTTTTACCTGACTCTGACATCATTTGGGAACGCAGCTTGTTCGTGGGGTTAATCAATCAGCGTATTCGTATTTCTACCAACTTTATAGCGCTAAATGCCCCCATATGTTCCAGCTGTGATTACTGCATTATTCAAGCTCGCTATCACCTTCTAGTTCAGACCTACTTTTAGAGGTCCTTCGCCGCACGCTGAGTCCACCGAGAACTGGTGTGGCCTACAGTCCTACTGATTGGGGTGAGTCCAACGATGTTTCCTGCCGCTTTGATTGTTTTTAAATGTTCCACATAGGTGTTTAGCCACTATAGTTCACCTTGTTGGTACACCACTTTTTAGGAGCAGTTGTTGACGCTCGAGCACCAGCAGTCACCACTGTTACATTTTTAACTATGTTGGAGATGAATCACCTTGTAAGCCTTTTTGTTTGATTTATAATTCCTGATACCTGTGGCTATATGTCTCTACATTGACCAACTTAATGTACTGTTTTTTCTACAGGTAGCACCAGACCTCAACAGGTATTTTAGGAATAAGTTTTTTGTTCACATAACCGACTATGACTAGGAGACCACTATACTATAGATAGTCCCCTGTTACCATTGTAGATATCTTGATAGGTCCTGACGAATCGCGAGCGCACGAGCTCACTGCGAGAAACATGTTGACCACCAATCCCATGCACTACAACTAGAGACATTACACTCTACCTAGTGCTACATACACCTTTTTAATCAGGGAAGGAGACCATTAAAATAAATTGATTTTTCCACACTGGTACTTTCGACCCTGTTTTAACTCACTTTTTGTATCTACAATAATCAGGCCCACACACCCGCACTTCACCTGACGGCTGTTGGATTAAAAGAACTCCGATAAAGTGCCCCTTTTTAGGGAGCCCGTTAGGCATTGCACCGCCGGCCCGACGAGGAGCAGCCCAGATGATGAAGCATGACACCTGAAAGGGTGTGTGAGGGCATTAAAATCCAACAAAAGGATTACCCACTTTACACATAGTATACATGTAGTCCTTCTAGGCTAATTCACCGATTCATCTCCACTTCTTTCCTCTCCCTGAGGAACTACTGGTAGCCTTCTTTCTAAAAACTTCATTGTCGGGGCACCTTACCAGTTTGGACCTCCCACTCACTCTTTGTGAGCGGAAAACGCCCCCCTGATCCCTCCCCTTTGGTACCTGCATTTGAAGGATGTCATCTCATCCAGACAGCTGACTACAAGGTACATGCACAGGTCACATGGAATGTCAAATCTACATGTCAAACACAGTCCGATGAAGGGGTACACGTGACAACACAAAGACACAGCCATTGAGACAACAAACACATGTATGACTGAAAAAATATGATGTCCCATGCACACAGACCCTACAGCCTTGGGAATCCACATGTGGCATGGTGTGCGTAGATGTGTTACATGCCCATCTCCACACAGACCCCTGTTGGATGCACCAACAGCAGATGCCGTTGACGGGACACTGACATGAAGCTCATGTGAACACATGACACATAGCCGACATAGTCCCAAAGGGGTACGCTGATCGTGACAGGTCAGTTCATAAAGTGTCCCTGTCCCTGGCATCAGGGGACAAGTGCGGGTGTTGATGACTGTGCCACCCACTGCTGCTATGCATGACACAGTTGGACTACAGACACACATGTGGCACGTGTCAAGGTGATGTGTGCCACATCGTGCCCCATCACACATGACATGTGTCCACAGGTCAGAACACATCAATTGTGCTACGAGATGGAAGGACCTGTGCAAGATCACTGGCTAACACACCTAGGGCCTGCACCTGAAAGTATGCAATGACAAGTACTCGATGGACATCAATGTGCGACTCGTAGCCCTCTATTCCTGGAATGTGTACGGCTGTATCACCATTGTAAGTGTGTGAAATGCATACCCGTACATGTACAACATGGTAGCACACGTACGTGTACAACTGGTGCGTACACATACGTGTAGGCACCAGTTGTACACGTGTACAACTGGTGCGTACACGTACGTGTACAGGTATGTGTATGCCCTGGTAGTACACGTACGTGTGCAACTGGTGCCTACACGTACGAGTACAACTAGTGCATACACATACATGTACAAGTACGTGTACGCCATGGTAGTACACGTACGTGTAGGCACTGGTAGTACACGTACGTGTACAACTGGTGCGTACACGTATGTGTACAGGTACGTGTAGGCACCAGTTGTACACGTACGTGTACTACCAGTGCCTACACGTACATGTACAACTGGTGCGTACACATACGTGTAAAGGTACGTGTAGGCACCAGTTGTACACTTACGTGTACTACCAGTGCCTACACGTGCGTGTACTACCAGTGCCTACACGTACGAGTACAACTAGTGCGTACACGTACGTGTACAAGTACGTGTACGCCATGGTAGTACACATACGTGTAGGCACTGGTAGTATACGTACGTGTGCAATTGGTGCATACACGTACGTGTACAGGTACGTGTAGGCACCAGTTGTACACATATGTTGTACACGTACGTGTACTACCAGTGCCTACACGTGCATGTACTACCAGTGCCTACACGTACGAGTACAACTAGTGCGTACACGTACGTGTACAAGTACGTGTACGCCATGGTAGTACACATACGTGTAGGCACTGGTAGTATACGTACGTGTGCAATTGGTGCATACACGTACGTGTACAGGTACGTGTAGGCACCAGTTGTACACATATGTGTACTACCTGTGCCTACACGTACGTGTACTACCATGGCGTACATGTACGTGTACGCACCAGTTGTACAACTGGTGCGTACAGGTACGTGTACACGTACGTGTATGCACCAGTTGTACAGGTACGTGTACTACCAGTGCCTACACATACGTGTACTACCAGTGACTACATGTACGAGTACAACTAGTGCGTACACATATGTGTACAAGTACGTGTACGCCATGGTAGTACACGTACGTGTAGGCACTGGTAGTACACATACGTGTACAACTGGTGCGTACACGTACGACACGTACGTGTAGGCACCAGTTGTACACGTACGTGTACAGGTACGTGTAGGCACTGGTAGTACACGTATGTGTACTACCAGTGCCTACACGTACGTGTCAAACGCACTGTGCAACTGGTGCTGTAGGGGTACGTGTGAAACGCACCGTACCTGTCTGTGGCTTTCAAATGTACATAGGGGACACATAAGGGACAGTTATTAGGCCATAAATGCATGCAGGTTGCCATGGATACCGAGTTTTCTCTTAAAATTTTTCCAGCAGGTGTCCTGGAAAAGTCAGTTGGCCATACAATGTTGCAAAGTGGTTGTTGACTTGACATGATGCTCTAAATTTGAACGAAGGAAATGCTGTCACTGGTTTATGTTTAAAGGGATGAGTTCTGAGTCCACTACCTTTGCCTATGCACCTGTTGTGTGACAGTCAATATTGTGTCCAGGTGGGACTGACATGCAATGTTGTTCAGAGTGTGTCCCGGGGGGGGGGCATGCTTATGTCACTCATGCAGTGCATCATGTAGTTCCTGTGTGCGCTCCTCACTTGCATGGTGCTTACAGTGACTTTCACTGCATAGTGCATGAGACATTCAGCCTGGCTAATCCTTGGGGGCTTTTATTCATGTTGTCCTGAGGTGATTCAGTGGTCCCCCCGGTGTGACAGGTGACTGTGCCCACAGATGTGTATGAGTTGGGAGGACCTGTGGTGAGAGTGTCTAAATTATGTGTACGACCTCATGGACATTGACGTGTGTGAATGTTCCTTGTCATGTGGGTGAGTGTCTGTGTGAAGTGTTGCACCACAGCTGCATGTTGAAGGCTACTGATCTAACCATCTGATGTGACAAGTGAGCTGTGCTTTGTGTCTGACTTGCAGAGCTGGCACGACACCTGTGACTCCCCCCTGGCAAATGGCACATGTGCAGAGTGAGGGTTGTATCCGCTGTAGTCAATGACAGGCCAGTGATCAGTGGCTGGGTGTGTCTGTCTAGTCTGCTGAGGGTGCGTCAGTGGAGTGGGACATGTGAATGCATGGCACGTGCTGCCCATCAGCCTGCTGTTGCATGTGCTGCACAGTGAGTGGCATGGCCATTGAGTGTTTTGCACCCCTCATGCCACCTGTAGACTTTCAATGCCATGTACTGCATTGGCGCTTGCACACAGGCCACTTGCATGTTGTGAATGAGGCTATTCCTGTCAGCATCCTATGCCCTGTTCAACATTTCAAAGATGTTCAGATGTGTGTTTCTGGGACATGGAGCAGGTATATTGATGTTGTGTCACTTTGTCATCCTGACAGGTAACTGCCTACGAGAAGGGGGTCATCTGGACCAACGTCGTCAGGGCCGTGAGGACTGCGGGGGGGTGTGATCGGCAGCTGGCCCAAGTCCGCAAGAGGTGGCAGGACATCAGGTGCTGGACCCGGCGGATTGCCCGGGTCCAGCTCAAGCACTCTCCACCTCGCCGCCACGGCGGGCGAAGACACCTGACCCCTCACATGAAACGTGTCCTGGCGGTGGTCTTCCCTGACCTCGATAGGCAGTTAGAGGAGGGACTGCAGCAAGGAGGGGGTAGGTACATGGCTTTTTGTTGTGTTATGTGTCACCAGCTTTAGGAAGTGCTATTTTGCATGGATACACTCCCAGAGTTCATATGTGCAGTGCATTTTCTCTTTCAAAATGTCACCTGGGGATCTTTTTCATCCCTTCCTCTCCTTTACATGTGTCCCCTGGTGTGTGTGTAATCACATTTGCACATGGTCATCTAGGGTGCCAGTACATCTAAGTGCACATTGCTTTCTGCATCATGTGGGAGGGTGGTCTGTGACTTGTGTCGGTACCTTGCCTGTGCCATGACCTGTTCACTATGTAGGGGGTCCATAGTTGTTGTCACTGATGCTGATTCTCAACATAGGAGTGTGAGCTTTCAACTGGCCACCCTTGCAGCATGCATGTGCAATGTTGTGGCCTCAGACATGATGTGCATGAGTGTGAGATATGCATAGTGCCATGACGGTTGTACATGGTAGAGTCAGCTCAGTCCAGGACCATGGAGCAGTGTGCCCACTACAGTCCCCTGAGACACCCTGGCCTCCTAATCATGTGTGTCATCCAACACTGTGCACATTCTCTGTGTGTGCTGCATAGGTCTGCCTCTGTGGCATTGTTCCCTGCCCTACTTTTATTTGGTTAATGTGTGCTACATGTGTCCACTGGAGAGGGATACAACATTTTGCTTGTGCATACTCACACTGGCCAGTGCCTGTGTGGCTATTCACAACAATCTGTTGATGGTTGTTTGTCACAAATATGTGTTGTCAGCCCCACGAGGTGATGTGGTGTCAATGAAGCAATTTTGCAAGCACAGTTGTTGTAACCCTGAATAAGAGGTGTCAGTTCTTGATATGTATCAATCACATTGACTCAGGAGTGGGGTGCGGGAGAGGCATACATGTGCAACTCTGATTTTTCAGTGGCAGGTCTGACTTGTGTGGAAGAATTGCCTGTACTAAAATACACTGGACAGTGCCCCTGTGATGCTGGCCAGTGCTCAATATACGTGCTTTGCAGCCTGTGTCATTTTTTTACCAACAAGAATCCTGCTCATACATTTTTGGCACGTGTGTGGTTCAGATGCAACGCAGTTTGGACTGTGTGTGCTGACATCTGTGTGTACATTCAGGCTTGCAATGAGGGTGTCCCCACAGTACAGCTGGCCTTTTTTACCACCCAATTGCAGGCCCATTAGCTTATGCATTGTCCTGGGTGTGGACATGGGTAATCAGGTGACGGATGGCCTGGTGACAACTGACATGATTCAAGTTGTTACTCTTCATGATTTTTACCTTGGCACTCACAGCACTTGTCAAGAGTTGTTCATGTTTCACATGAGGAAATTAGTTGATTTGTGTTAAGAACACTAATGTGTCTGCATGCAATATGTCGCACAAGGCAGTGCACATAAAACTACATTGACACTGTCATGGAATGAGCTGACACATTTTCAATGAAGCCACTGTTATATATAAATGTCACAGATTCTCCATATGCATGTGCCCATGGTGGTCTTGATTTTGTGAGACTCATTAGTTGTCGGTGATACAAACTAACGAGTGTCAAGACGTCCAGACCTCCGTGGGCCCATGTATATGTACTTTCTGCAACACAATCTATTTCTAACAGTGGCTCTTCCGAAAAGGTGCCAGCTTCTTCAATGACAGTGTCAATGTACTTTTGTGTGCACTGCCTTGTGCAACATCTTGCAAGCAGGCACATCAGTGTTCTTTTTGCAAAATGGCCAATTGGCACATCCCAAACATGTAGATTGGTTGAAGTTGTGTGAGTCCCAAGGTACCAACATTTGTTCGTTTTGTGTTCCAAGGGACTTACAGGTCTCTGAGTGTGGTGACACCTTGAGTATTGAGGTGTGTTAGTTAACCTTGAGTGCACCACTCCTGTTTCTTTCAGGGTAAACAAGAGGTGTCATGACTTCATTGTATTGCTCTGCTCACCAGTTCGCAGACACTAGCTTCTCAGTGTATTGCTCATTCAAGTTGTGGCCTTTTGTGTATTGAGTTTCCTGGTGTCAAAGTGGCATGGTGGGTCTACCAACTGGGCAGTACAGGGCTTACATATGTGCGCAGTAATCCAGCTGTTACTCATGATGCATTGCCTGATATGCACTGTTATCTATAGTTCTTGTGCTCATGTGTCAGATGTATACAGGTGACTGATACTTTCTGGTTTCTTCTCCTTGCCCACAGCATCATCATCCACACGCGAGGGTGACACTGGCATGGACCTTGAGGGGGGACCCAGCGACAGTGCCACCAGTGCTGTGGAGTCAGCAGGAGACAGTGGCACGGAGGGCGAGGGGAGTCAGTCGGAGGACCTGTCCGGAGGCGAGAGCATGTACGACACCAACGGGTCCCAGGCTGACATCCTTGAGGAGGCGGAGGATGCAACAACATCTGGCAGCATCCCACCATCTGTACCCGCCTCCTCCATTGCCATCTCCGCCCTCCCAGTTGCTCCCATCCCTTCTGTCCGTGCACGGTCCCACCGTGTCTCCTTCAGACCAGGTACCGCAGCCCCTGCCCCTGTCACCCCTGCTGCCCTCAGTGAAGAGTCTGTGGACACACTGCACCAGTTGCAGGTTGGTCAGGCATCGATATTGCATGTCCTCCATGAACACACTAGACTGCTCACACAGTTGGTGTCGTTCGTGGAGGGCATGTCATCAACGATGAATGAGCAACGCAGGTTTCTGCGGTCCATGGACTCTTCACTGACGGCGCTCCGTCCCCCCCCCCACCCCGGACCCATCCACACTGCCCTCTCCCATGCCTGTCCAAAGCTCACACAGACAGTCACAGGCACACACCACAACAGACACATCCAGCACACCCCCAACTAAGGCACAGCGCACACCTCCTGGCACGCACACTCAGGGGGATGTAGTCACACCCACAGGGTCTGGGGGCAAACGGCAGACACGCAGCCACAGTCAGAGTCCGCAGTCCTCATGACCCACTTCCTCCAAATCCACTCCCCTTAGCTCCCCTGGCAAAATGTCACCCAAAGAGACCTTCATGGCTAGTCTGTCCCTCAGCCCCACTGTGACACCACCCCGCATGCTGTTGAGGAAGTCTCCGGCCAGGGGAGTTGAGTCCCCCCCCATGTCCTCCACCTCCCCCAAGAGCGCTGCACCCCATCCCTCGGACACCCCCCCTCCGTTGGCCCTGGTGTTCCTTCCAGTGCAGGGGTTCCTCTGGACACCCTGGCAGCAGTGTGCAGCGAGCTGCTCACCACCATCTTTGACGCTGCCCCACTCCCTGTGGTGGATACGTCCAGCCCTGCACCCACCATACCTACCCAACCCACTCTTGTCCCTGCGGTGCCTGGTACTCCCACTGATGATGCCCCCCCCCCCGGTCGACAACCCTTGAGGTGACTTTGTGCAGGCAAGGTAGGGGTGGACACACTCGCATACGTCCACCCTGAACTATGGACTGGCCATTGGCCTTTGTAAATAGTGTTTTATGAAAAAAAAATGTGTGTGCTGAATAAAGCCTTTTCTTTCAGTTTCCACACTATTGCATTTCAGGTACTTGATGTTGGTGATGAGGCCCATGAAGTTGGTGTTCTGGTAATGTGTTAGGGTTCTGAGTAATGTTTTAGTATGATGGTCATGAAGTGGACCATGGTGTCTGTGTGCCATCTCAATGTCTGTTAAAATTTTAATTGGTAATGTGTGTTCCTTTGGATTGTGAGACATTGTCCCAGGAAGTGTTCCTTCCTCTGTGGCACCTGACATGTTCCCTGCAAACAGTTGCACAATTGTTGTGCTGACCTATGTCAACATATCCTTTGTTGGTGACGGATCCCTTTAACAATGGCCATGCATGCTCACCGATGTCTCCTGCTGACTCGTCTGTGCCATCCTTGCCAGTCACTGTACTTGTGTTTTGTGTATGTAGGAATGGCATCAGGGACCAATTGGCCCTTTCCAACACTATGCATGTGTGTAATCACGGCCTAACACACAAATGGCACGTGTAATGCAGGGTATTTGGGCACCTGACTCACAATTGTGGGCATTGTATCTAGTCGCAGTGAACCCTATTCCTTACATGAGAGACATCATCTGGGTGGCTGGACCAGCACCTGGACATTCCTATCACTCCTGTGATGTGCGTGACAGTGTGTGTTCCCCTTGGCTACCTTATTTTAGTATGCATTTCCATGACTATACAGTCTGTTGGCATTAAATCCGGATGTGTATTGTGTAATTGTGGGGCATCCGCCATGGGTGGGTATACATGTGTTGTATGTCCTCACACCCACATGAGGTGAGTCATGCAGTGTGTGAATGACATCCATCCTCCTGGGAGTGGGGCACTGCTGGGAGTCCTCTGCACCCACCCCTCATATGTCTGAGCAGTGCTGGGAGTGATATGCACCCACCCCTCATATGTCTGGGCACTGCTGGGAGTGATATGCACCCACACCTCATATGTCTGGGCACTGCTGGTGGTGATATGCACCCACCCCTCATATGTCTGGGCACTGCTGAGAGTGATATGCACCCACCCCTCATATGTCTGGGCACTGCTGGGAGTCCTCTGCACCCACCCCTCATATGTCTGGGCACTGCTGGGAGTCCTCTGCACCCACCCCTCATGTGTCTGGGCACTGCTGGGAGTGATATGCACCCACCCCTCATTTGTCTGGGCACTGCTGGGAGTGATATGCACCCACCCCTCATATGTCTGGAAACTGCTGGTAGTGATATGCACCCACCCCTCATATGTCTGGGCACTGCTGGTAGTGATATGCACCCACCCCTCATATGTCTGGGCACTGCTGGGAGTCCTCTGCACCCACCCCTCATATGTGTGGGCACTGCTGGGAGCCCTCTGCACCCACCCCTCATGTGTCTGGGCACTGCTGGGAGTGATATGCACCCACCCCTCATATGTCTGGGCACTGCTGGTAGTCCTCTGCACCCACTCCTCATATGTCTGAGCACTGCTGAGAATGATATGCACCCACCCCTCATTTGTCTGGGCACTGCTGGGAGTGATATGCACCCACCCCTCATATGTCTGGACACTGCTGGGAGTGATATGCACCCACCCCTCATATGTCTGGGCACTGCTGGGAGTGATATGCACCCACCCCTCATATGTCTGGGCACTGCTGGGAGTGATATACACCCACCCCTCATATGTCTGAGCACTGCTGGGAGTGATACGCACCCACCCCTCATATGTCTGGGCACTGCTGGGAGTCCTCTGCACCCACCCCTCATATGTCTGGGCACTGCTGGGAGACCTCTGCACCCACCCCTCATGTGTCTGGGCACTGCTCGGAGTGATATGCACCCACCATTCATATGTCTGGGCACTGCTGGGAGTCCTCTGCACCCACCCCTCATATGTCTGAGCACTGCTGGGAGTGATATGCACCCACCCCTCATGTGTCTGGGCACTGCTGGGAGTGAAATGCACCCACCCCTCATATGTCGGGGCACTGCTGGTAGTCCTCTGCACCCACCCCTCATATGTCTGAGCACTGCTGGGAGTGATATGCACCCACCCCTCATTTGTCTGGGCACTGCTGGGAGTGATATGCATCCACCCCTCATATGTCTGGGCACTGCTGGTAGTGATATGCATCCACCCCTCATATGTCTGGGCACTGCTGGGAGTGATATGCACCCACCCCTCATATGTCTGGGCACTGCTGGGAGTCCTCTGCACCCACCCCTCATATGTCTGGGCACTGCTGGGAGTCCTCTGCACCCACCCCTCATGTGTCTGGGCACTGCTGGGAGTCCTCTGCACCCACCCCTCATGTGTCTGGGCACTGCTGGGAGTGATATGCACCCACTCCTCATATGTCTGGGCACTGCTGGTAGTCCTCTGCACCCACCCCATATATGTCTGAGCACTGCTGGGAGTGATATGCACCCACCCCTCATTTGTCTGGGCACTGCTGGGAGTGATATGCACCCACCCCTCATATGTCTGGGCACTACTGGTAGTAATATGCACCCACCCCTCATATGTCTGGGCACTGCTGGGAGTGATATGCACCCACCCCTCATATGTCTGGGCACTGCTGGGAGTCCTCTGCACCCACCCATCATATGTCTGGGCACTGCTGGGAGTGATATGCATCCACCCCTCATATGTCTGGGCAATGCTGGGAGTGATATGCACCCACCCCTCATATGTCTGGGCACTGCTGGTAGTCCTCTGCACCCTCCCCTCATATGTCTGGGCACTGCTGGGAGTGATATGCACCCACCCCTCATATGTCTGGGCACTGCTGGGAGTCCTCTGCACCCACCCCTCATATGTCTGGGCACTGCTGGTAGTGATATGCACCCACCCCTCATATGTCTGGGCACTGCTGGGAGTGATATGCACCCACCCCTCATGTGTCTGGGCACTGCTGTGAGTCCTCTGCACCCACCCCTCATCTGTCTGGGCACTGCTTGGAGTCCTCTGCACCCACCCCTCATATGTGTGGGCACTGCTGTGAGTGATATGCAACCACACCTCATATGTCTGGGCACTGCTGGGAGTCCTCTGCACCCACCCCTCATGTGACTGGGCACTGCTGGGAGTGATATGCAACCACCCCTCATATGCCTGGGCACTGCTGGGAGTCCTCTGCACCCACCCCTCATGTGTTTGGGCACTGCTGGGAGTGATATGCACCCACCCCTCATATGTCTGGGCACTGCTGGGAGTCCTCTGCACCCACCCCTCATATGTCTGGGCACTGCTGGGTGTCCTCTGCACCCACCCCTCATGTGTCTGGGCACTGCTGGGAGTGATATGCACCCACCCCTCATATGTCTGGGCACTGCTGGGAGTCCTCTGCACCCACCCCTCCTATGTCTGGGCACTGCTGGGAGTCCTCTGCAACCACCCCTCATGTGTCTGGGCACTGCTGGGAGTGATATGCACCCACCCCTCATATGTCTGGGCACTGCTGGGAGTGATATGCACCCACCCCTCATATGTCTGGGCACTGCTGGGAGTCCTCTGCACCCACCCCACATGTGTCTGGGCACTGCTGGGAGTCCTCTGCACCCACCCCTCACATGTCTGGGCACTGCTGGGAGTGATATGCACCCACCCCTCATATGTCTGGGCACTGCTGGTAGTGATATGCACCCACCCCTCATATGTCTGGGCACTGCTGGGAGTCCTCTGCACCCACCCCTCATATGTCTGGGCACTGCTGGGAGGCCTCTGCACCCACCCACGCACCCCCTTGGAGCTGTACACTGCTGCCCAGGACCTACACACACAACAATTTGTAGGTAACATGTTGGGCCAGTCCTCTATGCCCACATTCCTGGCGTGTGTACACCTCGTATTCAAAATTTCCTGCTGCCGTAACGGGGTACGTGTGGTACAGACCGTACCCACGCATGTATGCGTGGGTACGGTCCGTACCTGATTAATCATGGAGCCGTAGGGGTACGCACCGTACCCACACATTCATGCGTGGGTACGGTCCGTACCTGAGTACTCATGGGGCCGTAGGGGTACGCACCGTACCCACGTATTCATGCGTGGGTACGTTCCATACCACTGTTGGCATGGTGCCGTAGGGGTACGTATGGTACGCACCGTACCCACGCATTCATGCGTGGGTACGGTCCGTACCTGAGGACTCATGGGGCCGTAGGGGTGCGCACCGTACCCACGTATTCATGCGTGGGTACGGTCCCTACCACTGTTGGCATGGTGCCGTAGGGGTAGGTATGGTACACACCGTACCCACGCATTCATGCGTGGGTACGGTCTGTACCACTGTTGTCATGGTGCCGTAGGGGTACGTGTGGTACGCACCGTACCCACGCATGTTGTTCTCAATTTCTGCGGCGTGTGCGTCGGGTGCGGTGCACCAGGTCGTAGGCCAAGAGGACCGGGATGACACGTACGATGGGGTTCATGGCTGTACTTCGCGTACCGGGGCACCGTGGCGTAGGGTTCTGCTTTCCCGGCAGTTTTTCGCTCCCGTAATCACAGCGAGGTACGTAGTGACGTCGGTACGAATCGTACTTGCTGGGCTGGAAAACGCTGCTGAAATACGTGCGGACGTCGCGTACAAGCAGTTCCGGATTGGAATCGTGGGTATTTTTTTGCTGTATGGTCTTTTGTACGATTCGTACAGAAAAAGGCTTTCTGTACGAATCGTACTTCCTAGTTTGTAGAATGAGTTTACCTGGTACGAGTCGTACGGAGAAAGCGCTCCTCCGTACGACTATTCGTACAGCCTTTTTCCACGATTGGAATCGGCCCCTTGGAGTTTACGTCTTTTTTTAATTGAAATCAGTTTTGTTTTATAATAAAGGAATAGTGTTTACTTTGATTTCCATTTTTGGGGGGTTTCTTGGGGCATTTCTTTTTTTAAACCGTTTATCCATTTTTTATGGAACCTAGAGGTTAATTTACTAGAACTGGTGCACTGCTGTTTTGCCGCAGCAGTTCACCCAAAAAATTGTTGCTATGGTACGACAGATGCCAACGCCAAGTTTGCATCGTATTTACAATACAGAGCACCATGGAATTAGGAAGAAGCCGGCGTCGCAAAAACTGGCACTGTTGTGTACGCTGTGGCATTAAGAAATTTGACACCAATGCTGCAAAAGGGACTTACGGCTAATTAGCGCCTTTAAAATAGATGCTAACTGTCCTAGTGTCACTTTTGTGTTCCTAGCGGGGAATTTCTTTTACAAAAACACTGCTACATGAAAAAAGCAATGGAGTAGCCAGCAGTGAACAGAGCCCAGGGCACCAACACCAGCAACCCCAGTACCAACCAGGATGACCAGCCAAAGTCCCATGGGAAGAGGAAGTGCATGTTTAGTGAGGAGTAGAATGAGATCTTGATCACAAAGGTGACATACCACAACTCTTTGTCAGCTGCAAAATGTCATTGGGGAGGAAAAAAGCCATACGGCAAAACATTATGGACGTGGTGAACAGTGTTGTAGAGGTCAAGAGGACAGTGAGTGACTGTAAAAAGCTATGGCAGGACAAAGGAGAAACTGGTAGCCAATATCAAGGCAGCATTGCAGACAGGAGGTGGTAGTCTAGCACCCCAGGAGCACCTGGATTCCTTGGAGTAGCAGGTGTCAGTGGTCATCTCCGAGGAGTCAGTGGTAGGAGTTGCGGGACAGGACTGTGCTGGCTATGACGAACTACAACAGCAACAGGGTAAGTTGCAACGAGGGGCAATGTGGGTAACTAGGTCATGCCGTGCAGTGCAGGCAACCATGTCCCAGCGCTTTGTGGCACTGTCTGCATACCAAAGGGTAGTATGCTGGCTCATCTATGGTTAAACATCGCATAAATGGAATGCTCATGGGCATTTTGACAATATTTTGGCATACCGCAGGGCCACAAGCCTTCTGCTGTACTGTCCTACTCCAAAAGAAAATGGCAGGAATTTTCCATATCTGCAAGATATGGTGGATTCCTGTCTTTTCTGTCAGTACCGGGGCACAAACTGCAGTTGACTGCCAAAGCAGACACCCTTGCCCCATGGTGCGTTGGCGCTAGCCAGCCTATTTTGCACAAGCACAGAGGAAAGCACAGGGATGCATTGTATTGTAGTAAACACAGTGCATCCCAGCACTTTGCTAATGACACAGCTTGATGTGGCAAGATGGTTTGTGGTGTTGTGCTGCACCATATGTTTAGGAAATAAGCCCTTCTCTCTCACCTGGGCCCATGCATATTAACCTAGCCTCGAAACCCATACCATGGAATGGGTTCTCAGAAGAGACACAACCCACCTGAGGCGTGGGGGATATGTGGGCCATGGGAAGTACCTACTCATATGGACATTTCAAGAACCCTGTCCTTAGTAGCCTAGATTAAACTACATTGTATGCAGCTGTCCTGGCATGTAGCGTCAGAACACACAAGTTTCAGCTGCCATGGTAGGGACCACCTGAACTCCTCTCATCTACTAAATCTACCTGGGTGTGGGGGTCAATGCAAGTAATGTACAGCAGAGAACCATGGGGCTTATTTACAATTAAATGGCACAGCACTTTGTCGCAAACAGTTCTGCTGCTTCAAGCTGTGTCATCTAAAAAATGCACGGATGAGCCATATTTACAGCAAAACCTTCGCCAGTGCAAAAAGAACATATGTGCACTAACGCAGACACCCTTATCAATCAAGGCTGTCTTTGTTGCAGGGATGATTGCTATTGTGCAGGAAGGGACACCTTCCTGCACATAAACAGTCAACCCTGCAATGCAGGCACCCTCGCACCATAGTGCAAGGGTCCCTGCGTTGGCTCACAGCTGTTCTTTTTGCACCGGTGAAGGTGTGAGCACAGTGGCAGCTTGTATTCCTGTAAATACAGCTCATCCCTTCCTGCACATAAACAATCAATAACGGTGTTTTGTGCCTTCTATGTGTGCTGTAGAATGCAGCACACAGAGATATCAAAAACAAGGAGAAAAAAGTAGTTCTCCTTGTTGGCCCACTCTAAAGCCTCCTTTTGAAATGCGTTTTTGGCACAGCCTTAATTTACTTGTAAATCTGGGGCAGTGCCAAACAGCAATGGGTGTTGCGAGAGAATGCCTACAGCAGCACACATTACATGCCCCTTTGATGCAGGAAACAGTGTCAAAAAGGACGATATTTACAAGGTGTCATTAAGACATGCAAAGTGTCTTAGTACTGTCTTGTACACATGGAGCAAGGCATTGTGCGAATGGAGCGCTGTAAGAAGTGACGCTCTGGTGGAGCAATGTCCTTGTAAAAAGGCTCCCATGTGTGTCAAAACAAATGATGGTGTGTGGCCCTGGTGGGCGTCTGCTCGTCTGCTAGTGCAGTGCATAGTAAGTGCTTGCTGTGCACGTCGAACTGCAACTCTGACTGGGAAGACTTTGAATTGCAAGGAGGTGACAAGGGACATGGGTACTACAAGGTATCCTCAGAAATGCACATGCACTGCTGTGTCTGACTGGCTCATGCTTGTATTGCAGTTGGTTAGGGATGACAGACAACAGCCCATTGTGGTACTACATTCTACATATCATGTGGACCTGGGTGAAGATGTGGTATGTGCCAGGAAGGAATCTGGTTCAAAATTGTCTCACTGTGCCACATGTACAAATCGGAGGATGTCCTACAGCAAACGGTCAAGGGATAGGGAAAACTACTTAGTCACCACAAAGGACACGAGTCCAGGAAAATCAGAGGCTGAGGTGGATGGGTCTAGTTGTCTCCGAAAAATAGGTAGGTACATGTCATCATTCCTAGCACTACTACCATATGGGGTGGTGTCTGACCCATATCATTCTATAACAGCTTGCCATGTCAGTCCATTGGATATGATCACGCATAATGTAGGTGTTGTAGGCACATGAGAGTCAATGTATGATCGGGGTTAATCACTGAGTGGCATTAAGTTGGCTGCCAGGACCTAGTTAGGAACGGCCATGGGAGGCATGTACACATACAAATGCATGGGTCTGATTAAAATGATGTGTGACATCCTGCAGTTAACCAACTGTGGTCATGATGAAATAGGTTGAATATCAGTGATCCTAATGTGATTAGCATGATAGGGCCCATCCACTCTGAGTCGTCACACAGTGGTAGTGATAACAATGCTGAGATCCTGTCATCCGAAAGGGAAATACAGTGCAATTTGCAACCCATACCCTTGCATAACAGGTGTCGTACGTATCAATGAGGAACTGAAAGTGAAATGTATTGAACCTTTATTGTCAACTGCATTACTCATGTCAACATCTAAGAGAGATCAGCAACAGCATTTCTCCATCTCATTGCAGAGGATGAACCCTCATCTCCTGGCCAGCACTCTGTCTTAGACTTCAGCGATGATGGGGATGACAACCTGCAAACCGCTGACCAGGACACCTTCTAAAATCTCCTGGACTTCATCGAGACACCATCTCTGGACACGGGACAGGGGTGGCGAAAGCATCATCGGGTCTCCATATCCTTCGCCTTCCAATCAGCAGACAACACCTGCCACCCCACCTAGAGCCCTGGACTCCGAGGACCCACAGATTACTTTTCAAAATACTGCAGCCACCCTAGAGGGAGTCCATGGGTGTCTCAGTCCCTATAGTAGTAGTAGTAGTAGATATTTATTGAGCGCATATATCACCTTTAGGTCTCATAGCGCTTCGCCAAACACAGGAAACTAGCAAGGGGCCGGACCAGGGGTTAAAATAGCCATGTTTCAAGAACTTTACGGAATTTTTTGTGGTCAGTTTCCAGGCGTAGCCGTAGCGGCAGAGAGTTCCATAGCTCAAGTGCAGTTGTGGAAAAGGACCTGTCACCGTTTTTAACAGTGTGAACCTTAGGGATCTTTAGGAGATGTTTGTTGGACGAGCGAAGGGTTCGCACTGGCTGATGTTTGGTTAGTTTCTTTGCTAAATAGGCAGGCCCCTTATTTTTCAAGATTTTGTGTACCAAGCAACATAGTTTAAAGGTGACCCTCTTTCTTATAGGTAGCCAGTGGAGGGTCTTCAGGCTTCCTGCACACGGGGCATCCGGGAGCAGAGGGGAATCCATTTAAAGATTTTCCTGTAGGGACAACACTGCCGTCATCAGAGGCACCTACTCTCTGATCCTTGGCCTCCAGCTGTCCCTGGCTGACATCGCACGTGTCATGAGGCAGAGGCATGAACAAATGCCCTGCTCAAGTAGCACCAGGGAGGAGGCCAATCAACTGGGGGGAATATTAAGCATCTTGGAGACCATAGAGCAGAAACAGGACTCCCACTATACTGTCATTGCTGCCTACCACCCCGATATTTCGGGTGTTTTGCAAAACCAGCAGATCCTCCCCGCTGCTGTGCTACCTCATGTGTTGGCACAGATAAATGCTGCTGCAGGCATGGGGTCTGCTCCAGATGTGTGTGTGCATCCCTTGGCTGCCACACCTACAACACCCCCCTCATGAGAGACACTTCATACATCAGAGGAGACAGATGTGGACTGCACCTATTTCCAACAAAAAAGTGCCTGGTAGCATTCATTAGTGCCACATAACAAGTTTCTCTTTTGCCCTGTGCTTATCAACATGCCACGGAAAATCAGCTGCCACTGTCCTCATTTTGCTTTTGCCCTGTTCACCTTAAGCATTTGTGAACTGTCAATGTTGCCTGTCCTCCCTAATGACATTGTGATCCTCCTCCTCAATGAAGCACCCATGACACATTACCCCCATGGGCTCTGTCTGAACATCCACTGCCTCAATACATCTTTTGGGGTTGTTGTCCTATGAACTGTACCTGTGAGCAGCATCATGATTTGCACACATAAATAAATGCACTTAGTACTACCTGTGTGTTGTCTGTCTGTTGGAGTCTGGACTAAGTTGTCCATTGTGCATTCTGTGAGGCAAAGACACCAGCTACTTTCCGAAGGGACATGTGTTGTTTGAGTCAGGGAGAATGCTAGACAGTGAGAGTGAAACATATTCGGTGAACCCTATGTGTGTGTTGACTAGCAAGTATCTAATCAAAGTTGCAAGCATGAAGTGCAACATAATTCATTCAGTCAATATTCATGGTGAATAAAGTCACACCACAAGTGTCACATCTACAGATGCATGCTAGCAACGAAACAACATTGTGCATAAACGCTGCAAGTGTGACTGTGTACGTGGCATCCATCGATGTGTGAGTGCAAAAACCTAACATTTGGGTGAATATTTTGATCACAACATCCCACCAAAGCATGTCACATAACGTACCCACACAGAGAAATCGTATGTAAATACATGTTACAATGTTTACCATTTCCATCAGGATTGCCGTGTGCATTGCTCAAACAATTTCTAGATAGATAAGGTAAAGCCAAGACCAACCTGACAGATTCCTGTCTTAGGGTAAAACACCTATTCACACATGTTGCCAAACACTGCTAACAAAGACAAATGCATGTATATAATATTACCTAAACACACATGCTAACTCCCACACAGTAAATCATGATGCTTACCTGTATTAGTGAACAATGACATTTAGGGGCCGATTCCGATCCTGTAAAAAGGCCCTACGAATCGTCGTACGAAGCGTTTTCTCTGTACGACTCGCACCCGGTAAACTGTCCCTACAACCTAGGAAGTACGATTCGTACAGAAAGCCTATTTCCGTACGAATCGTACGAAAGACCGTACGTGGAAAAAATACCTACGATTCTGATCCGGAACAGCTTGTACGCGACATCTGGACGTATTCAGGCAGCGGTTTCCGGCCCAGCAAGTACGATTCGTCCTTACGTCACTCCGTACGGCTCTTTTTCTACGGGAGTCAAACACAGCCGGAAAAGCAAAGCAGAGTTCGACGCGAACCGCTACGCAACGGAGCCCCGGTACGCGACGTACACGCCATGAACCCCATCGTAGGTGTCATCCCGGTCCTCTTGGCCTACGACCTGGTGCACCGCACCTGATGCACACGCCGCAGAAGGTGAGAACAACACCCAAGAGCCAGGGGAAGGGAGGGGCACGAAACATACCCCATAACCAAACCCAAACCTATAATATGGAGGCTATACATTACCACCAGGGTCTGGTCATTTTGGGGGGGCGTGTCCAGCAACCCCTGCATACCGCAACAACGGAAGTGGATGTGTACGGTGCGTACCACACGTACCCCTACGGCACCATGACAACTCAGGTACGGACCGTACCCACGCATGAATGCGTGGGTACGGTGCATACCACACGTACCCCTACGGCACCATGCCAACTCAGGTACGGATCATACCCTGGGTACGGTGCGTACCACACGTACCCCTACAGCACCATTACAATTCAGGTACGGACCGTACCCACGCATGAATGCGTGGGTACGGTGCGTACCACACATACCCCGACGGCACCATGCCAACTCAGGTACGGACCGTACCCACGCATGAATGCGTGGGTACGGTGCGTACCACACATACCCCTATGGCACCATGCCAACTCAGGTACGGACCGTACCCACGCATGATTGCGTGGGTACGGTGCATATCACACTTACCCCCACGGCACCATGCCAACTCAGGTACGGACCGTACCCACTCATGAATGCGTGGGTACGGTGCGTACCTGAGTTGGCATTAGGGGTGGGCGGAATTTGCGTAATCGTGTTACGCAAATCTCCGCGAAACGGTAAAAAACTCCGCGAACACGCAGAAATTCCGCGAACACGCGGAATTGCTTGTTCGCAATGCTTTTTCCTGTTCACAATCGCTGTTTGCGTGCTCGGGGAGAAATATCTCGCGAACACGCATCTTGAGAACGCGAACAAGCAAAAAATTTCGCGAAGTCGCGGAATGCAGAATTTTGGGCAATTTCGCGTTCTCCGCGTAACGCGAAATTACCCAAATTCCGCAAATTCCGCAAGCGGAACGGAATTTACCGCCCAGGCCTAGTTGGCATGGTGCCGTAGGGCTATGTGTGGTACGCACCGTACCCATGCATTCATGCGTGGGTACGGTGCGTACCACACATACCCCATTACGGCAGCAGTAAATTTGGGATAAGATGCGTACACACGCCAGGAATGTGGGTCTAGAGGACTGGCCCAGCATGTTACCTTCATATTGGTGTGTGTGTAGGTCCAGGCCAGCAGTGTACAGCCCCAAGGGGGTGCGTGGGTGGGTGCATATGACTCCCAGCAGCATCCAGACCTATGAGGAGTGGGTGCAGAGGACTACCAGCAGTGGACAGACATATGAGGGGTGGGTGCATATCACTACCAGCAGCGTCCAGACCTATGAGGGGTGGGTGCATATCACTATCAGCAGCGTCCAGACCTATGAGGGGTGGGTGCAGAGGACTCCCAGCAGTGGACAGACAAATGAGGGGTGGGTGCATATCACTACCAGCAGCGTCCAGACCTATGAGGGGTGGGTGCATATCACTACCAGCAGCGTCCAGACATATGAGGGGTGGGTGCAGGGGACTCCCAGCAGCGTTCAGGCATATGAGGGGTGGGTGCAGAGGACTCCCAGCAGCGTCCAGACATATGAGGGGTGGGTGCATATCGCTACAAGCAGCGTCCAGACATATGAGGGGTGGGTGCAGAGGACTCCCAGCAGCTTCCAGACATATGAGGGGTGGGTGCATATCACTATCAGCAGCGTCCAGACATATGAAGGGTGGGTGCAGAGGATTCCCAGCAGTGGACAGACATATGAGGGGTGGGTGCATATGACTCCCAGCAGCGTCCAGACCTATGAGGGGTGGGTGCATATCACTACCAGCAGTGGACAGACATATGAGGGGTGGGTGCATATCACTACCAGCAGTGTCCAGACATATGAGGGGTGGGTGCAGAGGACTCCCAGCAGTGCCCAGACATATGAGGGGTGGGTGCATATGACTCCTAGCAGCGTCCAGACATATGAGGGGTGGGTGCATATCACTACCAGCAGTGGACAGACATATGAGGGGTGGGTGCATATCACTACCAGCAGTGTCCAGACATATGAGGGGCGGGTGCAGAGGACTCCCAGCAGTGGACAGACATATGAGGGGTGGGTGCATATGACTCCCAGCAGCGTCCAGACCTATGAGGGGTGGGTGCATATCACTACCAGCAGTGGACAGACATATGAGGGGTGGGTGCATATCACTACCAGCAGCATCCAGACATATGAGGGGTGGGTGCAGAGGACTCCCAGCAGCATCCAGACATAGGAGGGGTGGGTGCAGAGGACTCCCAGCAGCGTCCAGACATATGAGGGGTGGGTGCATATCACTACCAGCAGCATCAAGACATATGAGGGGTGGGTGCAGAGGACTCCCAGCAGCGTCCAGACATATGAGGGGTGGGTGCATATCACTACCAGCAGCGTCCAGACATATGAGGGGTGGGTGCAGAGGACTTCCAGCAGCGACCAGACATATGAGGGGTGGGTGCATATCACTACCAGCAGCGTCCAGACATATGAGGGGTGGGTGCATATCACTACCAGCAGCATCCAGACCTATGAGGGGTGGGCGCATATCACTACCAGTAGTGGACAGACCTATGAGGGGTGGGTGCAGAGGACTCCCAGCAGCATCCTGACATATGAGGGGTGGGTGCAGAGGACTCCCAGCAGCGTCCAGACATATGAGGGGTGGGTGCAGAGGACTCCCAGCAGTGTCCAGACATATGAGGGGTGGGTGCAGAGGACTCCCAGCAGTGGACAGACATATGAGGGGTGGGTGCATATGACTCCCAGCAGCGTCCAGACCTATGAGGGGTGGGTGCATATCACTACCAGCAGTGGACAGACATATGAGGTGTGGGTGCATATCACTACCAGCAGTGTCCAGACATATGAGGGGTGGGTGCAGAGGACTCCCAGCAGTGGACAGGCATATGAGGGGTGGGTGCATATGACTCCCAGCAGCGTACAGACCTATGAGGGGTGGGTGCATATCACTACCAGCAGTGGACAGACATATGAGGGGTGGGTGCATATCACTACCAGCAGTGTCCAGACATATGAGGGGTGGGTGCAGAGGACTCCCAGCAGCGTCCAGACATATGGGGGGTGGGTGCAGAGGACTCCCAGCAGTGGACAGACATATGAGGGGTGCGTGCAGAGGACTCCCAGCAGTGTCCCACTCCCGGGAGGATGGATGTCTTTCACACACTGCATGACACACCACATGTGGGTGTGAGAACATATAACACATGCATACCCACCCATGGCAGATGCAGCAAAATACACACCCAGATTTCATGCCAACAGACTGTATAGTCATGTAACTACATACAAAACTAAGATAGCCAAAGGGAACACACACTGTCACGCACATCCCAGGAATGTTAGGAATGTCCAGGTGCTGGTCCAGCCACCAAGATGTTGTCTCTCATGGAAGGAATAGGGTTGAATTCCACCAGATATAATGCCCACAATTGTGAGTCAGGTGCCCAAATACCCTGCATAACAAGTACCATTAGTATGGTAGGCCGTGATTACACACATGCATAGTGCTGAAAAGGGCCAATTTGTCCCTGAAGGCATTCCTACATACCCAAAACACAAGTACAGTGACTAGCAAGGATGGCACAGACGATTCAGCAGGAGACATAGGTGAGCAGGCCATTGTTGAAGGGATCCGTCACCAACAAAGGAAATGTTGACACAGGTCAGCACAACAATTGTGCAACTGTTTGCAGGGAAGATGTCATGAGCCACAGTGGAAGGAACATTCCTTGGGACAATGTATCCAAAGAAAAGGAACACACACTACCAATGATTCTTTGCAGAGACATTGTGATGGCACACAGATACCATGGTCCACCTCATGACCATCATACAAAAACATTTCTCAGAACCCTAACACATTACCAGAACAACAACTCCAGGAGCCCCATCACCAACATCAAGTACCTGAAATGCAATAGTGTTTAAAGTAAAAAAAAAGGCTTAATTGAGCACACAAAAATAATAAATTAAGAAGACACTATCTACAAAGGCCAATGACCAGTCCTTTGTTATAGTCCAAGGGTGGACGTAGGGGACTGTGTCCACCCCTACGTTGCCTGCACAAAGTAACCTTAAGGTTTGTCGACCGGGGAGGGACATCAGCTGTGGCAGGACCAGGCACCGCAGGGACAGGAGGGGTTTGTGTAGGTGTGGTGGGTGCAGGGCTGGACGTTTCCACCACAGGGGGTGGGGCAGCGCCAAAGGTGAAGGGGAGCTCAGCGCTGCACACTGCTGCCAGGGCGTCCAGAGTAACCCCTGCACCTGAAGAGACCCCAGGGCCAACGGAGGAGGGGGTGGCCGAGGGATGGGGTGCAGCGCTCATGGGGGAGGGGGTGGACATGGGGGGGACTCAACTCCCCTGCCCGGGGACTTCCTCGCCCGCTTGCGGGGTTGTGTCACAGTGTGGGTGAGAGCCAGCCCACCCATGTAGAGCTCTTTGGGTGACAGTTTGGCAGGGGAGCTAAGGGGAGTGGTTTTGGAGGGACTGGGTTGTGAGGACTGCGGACTCTGACTGTGGCTGCATGTCTGTCGTTTGCCCCCAGACCCTGTGGGTGTGCCTACATCCCCCTGAGTGTGCGTGCCAGGAGGTGTGAGCAGTGCCTTACTTGGGGGTGTGCTGGATGTGTCTGTTGGGGTGCGTGCCCGTGACTGTCTGTGTGTGCGTTGGGCAGACATGGGAGAGGGCAGTGTGGATGGGTCCGGGGTAGGGAGGGGACGGAGCACCGCAGGAGAGAAACTGCTTCTGTCAGTGAAGAGTCCATGGACCGCAGAATCCTGTGTTGGGCAGACATCATTGATGACATGCCCTCCACGAACGACACCAACTGTGTGAGCAGTTTAGTGTGTCCATGGAGGACATGCAGCACTGATGCCTGACCAACCTGCAACTGGTGCAGTGTGTCCACAGACTCTTCACTGAGGGCAGCAGGGGTGACAGGGGCAGGGGGTGCGGTGCCTGGTCCCAAGGTGACACGGTGGGACCCTGCACGGACAGAAGGGACGGGAGCAACTGGGAGGGCGGAGATGTCAATGGAGGAGGCGGATACAGATGGCGGGATGCTGCCAGTTGTTGGGGCATCCTCCGCCTCCTCAGGGAGTTCAGCCTCAGACCCGTCGGCATCGTAGATGCTCTCGCCTCCAGACAGGTCCTCCGACTGACTCCCCTCGCCCTCCGTGCCACTGGCTCCTGCTGACTCCACAGCACTGGCAGCACTGTCGCTGGGTCCCTTCTCAAGGTCCATGCAGGTGTCTCCCTCGCTTGCGGATGATGATGCTGTGGGCAAGGAGAAGAAACCAAAATGCATCAGTCACCTGAATACATCTGACACATGAGGACAAGAACAATTGGTCACAGTGCATATCAGGCAATGCATCATGAGTAACAGCTAGATAACTCCGCACATATGTAAACCCTGTACTGCCTAGTTGTTAGACCCACCATGCCACTTTGACACCAGGAAAATATATACACAAAAGGCCACAACTTGAATGGGAAATACACTGAGAAGTTAGTGTCTGTGAACCGGTGAGCACAGCAATACAATGAAGTCATGACACCTCTTGTTTAGCCTGAAAGAAACAGTAGTGATGCACTCAAGGTAAAGTAACACACCTCAATACTCAAGGTGTCACCACACTCACAGACCTGTAAGTCCTTTGGAACACAAAACAAACAAATGTTGGTACCTTGGGACTCACAATACTTTACATAATCTACATGTTTTGAATGTGCCAATTGGCCATTTCGTGAAAAGAACACTCATGTGGCTGCATGCAATATGTCGCACAAGGCAGTGCACACAAAAGTACATATACACTGTCATTGAAGAAGCTGGCACCTTTTCTGGGAAGCCACTGTTAGAAATAAATGGTGTTGCAGAAAGTACATATACATGGGCCCACGGAGGTCCTGATGTCTTGAGACTCGTTAGTGTGTATCACCAACAACAAAGGAGTCCACTGTGGGAACATGTATATGGAGAATCTGCAACACCATTTAATTTGAACAGTGGCTTCTTTGAATAGGTGCCAGCGTGTTCCATGAAAGTTGAAATGTCATTTGACGTGCGCTTCCTTGGGAGACCTTTTTCATGCAAGCAACACCAGTGCACTTAACACAAATCATCCAATTTCCACATTTAAAACATGAACAACTGTTGACAAGTGCTGTGAGTGCCAAGGTACAATTTTGTAAGAGTAACAACTTTAATTATGTCAGTTGTCACCAGGCCATCCGTCACCTGATTACACAGTTGGCTACACATATGACCTACTGCCTGTCATCTGGAGTGGCACACATGTCCACACCCAGGACAATGCATAAGTAAATGGGCCTGCAATTGGCTGGTAAAAAAAGCACAGCTGTACTGTGGGGACACCCTCATGGCAAGCCAGAATGGACACACAGATGTCAGCACACAAAGTCCAAAATGCGTTGCATCTGAACCACACACCGGTGCAAAAAATGTATGATCAGGATTCATGTTGGTAAAAAAATGACACAGGCTGCAAAGCACGAACATTGAGCACTGGCCACCATCACAGGGGCACTGCACAGTGTATTTTTGTACAGGCAATTCTCACACACAAGTCAGACCTGGCAATGAAAAATCAGGGTTGCCCATGTATGCCTCTCCCGCACCCCCTCCCCCCCAATACCTGAGTCAATGTGATTGATACATATCAAGAACTGACACCTCTTATTCTGGGTTACAACAACTGTGCTTGAAAAATAGCTTCATTTACACAACATCACCTCGTGGGGCTGCAAACACATATTTGTGACAAACAACCATCAACAGATTGTTGTCAATAGCCACACAGGCACGGCCCAGTGTGAGTATGCAGAAGCAAAATGGTGTATCCCTGTCCAGTGGACACAGGTAGCACACATTAGCAAAATAAAAACTAGGCCAGGGAACAATGCCACAGAGGCAGACCTATGCAGAACACACAGAGAAAGTGCACAGTGTTGGATGACACACATGATTAGGAGGCCAGGGTGTCTCAGGGGACTGTAGTGGGCACACTGCTCCATGGTCCTGGAATGAGCTGACTGTACCATCTTCAACCGTCATGGCACTATGCAAATTTCACACTCATGCACATCATGTATGAGGCCACAACATTGGTCATGCATGCTGCAAGGGTGTCCAGTTGAAAGCTCACACTCCTATGTGGAGAGTCAGCATCAGTGACAACAACTATGGACCCCCAACATAGTGAACAGGTCATGGCACAGGCAAGGTACCAACACAAGTCACAGACCACCCTCCCACATGATGCAGAAAGCAATGTGCACTTAGATTTACTGGCACCCTAGATGACCATGTGCAAATGTGATTACACACAGACCAGGGGACATATGTCAAGGAGGGGAAGGGATGAAAAAGAGCAACAGGTGACATTGTGGAACAGAAAATGCACTGCACATATGAACTCTGGGAGTGTATCCAGGCTACAGAGCGCTTACAAAAGCTTGCGACACATAACACGACAAACAGCCATGTACCTACCCCCTCCTTGCTGCAGTCTCTCCTGTAACTGCCTATCGAGTTCTGGGAAGACCACCGCCAGGACACATCTCATTTGGGGGGTCAGCTGTCGGCGTCCGCCGTGGGGGCGAGGAGGGTCCAGCCCCAGCTGGACCCGGGCGATCCGCCGGGTCCAGCACCGGATGTCCTGCCACCTCTTGCAGACCTGTGGCAGCCGGCGACTACGCTCCCCCTCAGATCTCACGGCCCTGACGATGTGGTTCCAAATCACCCCCTTCTCGTAGGCAGTTACCTGTCAGGATGACAAAGTGACACACCATCAATATACCTGCTCCATGTCCCCGAGACACACATTTGAACCTCTTAGAAATGTTGAACAGGGCATAGGATGCAGACAGGAATTACATCATACACAATAAGAAATTGGCCTGTGTGCAAGCCCCGATGCACTACATGGCATCGAAAGTCAACCGGTTGGCATGAGGGTTGCGACATACTCACTGATCATGCCACACACTGTGCAGCACATGCAACAGCAGGCTGATGGCCAGCACGTGCCAAGCAGTCACATGTCCCACTCCACTGACGCACCCTCAGCATACTAGACAGGCACACCCAAGCACAGATCACTTGCCTGTCATTGACAACAGCAGATACAACCCTCACTCTGCACATCTGCCACTTGCCAGTGGGGTGTCACAGGTGTCATGCTAGCTATGCAAGTCAGACACACAGCACGGCCTACTTGTCACATCAGATGGGTAGATATGTTGCCACCTCCATGCAGGTGTGGCGCAACACTTCACATAGACACTCACCCACATGTAAATGAAGATTCACACACATCAATGTCCATGAGGTCGTACACATCATTTGGACACTCTCACCACAGGTCCACTCAACTCATACACATCTGTGGGTACAGTCACCTGTCACACCGGGGGGACCACTGAATCACCTCAGGACACTAGGAAAAAAAGCCACCAAGCATTTGCCAGGCTGAAAGTGTCATGCACTATGCAGTGAAAGTCACAGTAAGCACAAATCAAGTGAGGAGTGCACACAGGAACTACATCAGGCTCTGCATGACAGATATCAACATGTCCCCCACCATCGGACCCACTCTAAACAACATAGCATGTCTGTCCCACCTGGACACAATATTGACAGTCACACAACAGGTGCATAGGCAAAGCTAGTGGACTCAGCACTCACCTGCTCCCCTGGTCTCCCATACAGGCTGGGGTACTGTGGGAGGAGGGCGTCCAGCAAGGCCTGATTCTCCTCATGGGTAAATGGCTGGGCCCTCTCCACAGTCCGTGACATGGTCCAGAGGAAGCAGAGACAGCAGTGTTGGAGGGAGGCCCACCGGGTAGTCGGGGAGACTATTCCGGGGCACCTTCCTACCGCAAAGTTATAGCCGAGCGCCGCTGAGAAGCCCCCTCGGGGAGGTCTTTCTCCTATGATCGTACTAGGCCCAGTAACACCACCACACAGGACTCAATATCAGTTGCGTGACTTGGTTCTTTATCAGTAGTAATACGTGCAATATTTACAGTGGGATCGAGGGATCCTCTAAGAGTCTCAATGTCCGTTAGGGGAATAGGGTAGCGGGACAGTCTTAGTACCAACCAGGTACGGGAGGGCTCTGCGCCAGACCTTGAGTGCTGGTCTCAGAGCGGCTCGGACTTGGGGAGCCGCGACGGCGTCTGCAGGGCTCGGGTGGTAGTTCCGCTTAGGTCGAGCCGCGACGCAGTCAGCAGGGCTCCGGTGGTAGGTCCGCTTCGGTCGAGCCGCGACGAGGTCAGCTGGGCTCTGATGGTAATGTTCAACAAGGTCGGGCCGCGACAGCGTCAGCAGGGCCCCAAAGGTTCGTGAAGGTCTTTAAGCACGGTGGAGCCGCGACGTCGTCAGCAGGGCTCAGAGGGTGGGTTCAAGGTGAGTCTTCTTCCGTAGGGTCAGCCGCGATCCGATCAGCAGGGCTCTTGACTCCAGGATACAACTACTGTCCTGTTGTCGAGTCGCCCCAGATATAGGAAGGGAGCCCTTTGATGTCCGGACCCTTGCGCCCGGAGGGGGCGGAGAGGCCGAGTAGGGCGCGGCCAGACGCCCAGCAGGAGAGGCGCCAGGCCCCAGAGAGCTGTGGGGCGATCGCATCTAGGTGTGGAAGGACGGTTGGGGGTCCCATCGATACTGCCCTCCGCCGGGAGTGGGAAGGGCTCACGTGGTATCCCCCAGGCCAGGGGTTGGCGTCTCGATGTCGGGCCTCGCTGGGACCGAGGCCGGGTAGAGCAGGGTCACGCAGGTGGTCACGTGAAGTGACGTATAATCCAAAATGGAGGAGCCCCGATGTGCATGGGACCTCGTGCGGCTTAGCGCGGGGAAACAGGACCACGCCACGAGGCCGGCTCCCACATGCGTCCCCCCCAGCTGAAGGCAGGGAGAGTCACCCATCTCCTTGGGGGTTCTCCTCGCCAAGGCGGAAGAATCGGGACAGGCCGTCAGCATTGGCGTGGTCGTTGCCGGGCCGGTGTTCTACAGTGAAGTCCATCCCTTGCAGCGAGATGGACCAGCGTAACAGCTTGGGGTTCTCGCCCCGCATTTGCATGAGCCACCGCAAGGACCGGTGGTCAGTCTGGACCCTGAAGTGGGTGCCGAAGAGGTAGGGCCGGAGCTTCTTGAGAGCCCATACCACGGGGAAGGCCTCCCGCTCGATGGTGCTCCACCTCTGTTCTCGCGGCAGCAGTCGGCGGCTGATAAAGGCCACCGGTCGGTCGAGGCCCTTGGCGTCCAGCTGGGAGAGGACCGCCCGACCCCGTACTCCGATGCATCGGTCTGGACTACAAATTCCTTGCTGTAGTCGGGGGCCTGTAGCACAGGGGCAGCGCACATGGCCGCCTTGAGAGCATCAAACGCGGTCTGACAGCGGGGCGTCCAGTGCACCGCCTTGGGCTGTTTCTTTGAAGTGAGTTCCGTAAGGGGGCCCACAATGCTGCCATAATCCTTGATGAATCGTCGGTAGTAGCCTGTGAGGCCTAGGAAGGCCCGGACAGCGGTTTGGGTTGCGGGGGGCTCCCACGCCTGGATGGCGTCGACTTTTAACTGGAGGGGCGCCACCTGGCCACTCCCCACCTGGTGGCCCAGATAGGTCACAGATCCTTGACCGATCTGGCATTTACTGGCCTTAATGGTGAGCCCGGCTCTTTGGAGAGCGGCCAGGACTTCCCCAAGGTGTCCCAGGTGCGCGGCCCAGTGGTCGCTGAAGACAGCAATGTCATCGAGGTAGGCCGCGCTGAAGGCTTCTAGTCCGGCCAGGACCTTGTTTACTAGCCTCTGAAAGGTCGCTGGGGCGTTCTTCATACCGAAGGGCATTACCCGAAAGTGGTAGTGCCCATCGGGGGTGGAGAAGGCTGATCGTTCTTGGGCGCCGGGAGTGAGCTTGATCTGCCAGTACCCAGCAGTGAGATCAAAGGTGCTGAGGTAGCGGGAGGCCCCTAAGCGGTCGATCAGCTCGTCGGCTCGTGGCAAGGGGTGGGCATCGGTCTTGGTGACTGCGTTCAGGCCCCGGTAGTCGACACAAAACCTGAGTTCGGGGGCCGTGCCGGGGGCGGCGGCCTTCGGCACCAAGACTACCGGGCTGGCCCACGGACTGTCGGAAGGCTCGATGACTCCGAGGGCGAGCATCTTGGCGACCTCGGTCTTTATGCAGGCTCGGACTCGGTCAGGTACTCTATAAGCGCGGTGTCGTACCGGGGGGCTGTCCACGTCGTGGACGCACCAGGGGGTCACCCCGGGCGTGAGAGAGAAGAGGGCAGCAAAGGGTTGCAGCAGCTTCTGGCAATCATGGTGTTGTTCTGGTGTCAGGGTGGCGGAGAGGCGGACGCCCTCCAAGGAGCCGTCTTGGCCCGAGGACCCCAGGAGGTCTGGCAGGGGCTCGGAGTCACTTTCGCCCCCATCATCGGTAGCCAGCAGTAGGCTTAGTTCAGTTCGGGCAAAGTGGGGCTTGAGCCGGTTGGCGTGCAGGACCCGGAGGGGGTTCCTCGGGGACTCCATGTCGACCAGGTAGGTGACGGGGCTCTTCCTCTCAACTATCTTGAAGGGCCCGGTCCACTTGTCCTGCAGGGCGCAGGGGTCCACGGGTGACATGACCCAGACTTGCTGGCCCGGCTCAAACTCGACGGCTGAGGCATTTTCGTCATACCAGCGTTTCATGTCTTCTTGACTGGCTTCGAGGTTGGCTTCTGCCAGGGCCCGGAACTTCCGAGTCTGGTTCCGCAGCGTTAGGAGGTACCGGTAGACGTCGGGGGGGGGCATCTTGGACGTTCGCCTCCCAGCCCTCCTTAACCAGGCTGAGGGGCCCTCGGACGGGGTGCCCATACAACAGTTCGAAGGGGCTGAAGCCCAGGGATTTCTGTGGTACCTCCCGATAGGCGAACAGGAGGCAGGGCAGCAGGACATCCCATCTCCTCCTTAGGGGCTCTTCCAGGCCCTTGATCATCCCCTTCAGGGTTCGGTTGAACCGCTCGACCAGTCCGTTCCCCTGGGGGTGGTGAATTTATATGTGACCCCACATTGTTGCCAGAGGGATTTCATGTACTTCGAAATAAAGTTCGTACCCCTATCGCTCACCACTTCTCGGGGGAACCCCACCCTGGAGAAGATGCCCATCAGGGCCCGGCCCACCACTGGAGCTGTCACAGTTCGGAGGGGGACGGCCTCTGGGTACCGGGTGGCGTGGTCGACCAGTACCAGGATGAAGTGGTGCCCCAGGGCGGTTCGGGGGTCGAGGGGCCCCACAATGTCGATTCCCACTCGTTCGAACGGGGTGTGGACGGCTGGAAATGGTTGGAGGGGGGCTTTCACTCGTCCCCCAGTCTTCCCGCTAGCTTGGCAGGTCGGGCAGGACCGGCAGTGCTGGTCCACGTCTCTTCTCATTCGGGGCCAATAGAAATGGGTCACGAGGCGGCTGTAAGTCTTGTCCCGCCCAAGATGTCCGGCGAGGGGCACGTCATGTGCCAGGTTCAGGAGGAACTCTCGAAATCAGAGGGGGACCACCAGCACCCGGCCGGCCCCTAGTTCGGCGACTTTCTGCTCGCTATACAATAGGTCATTGTCCCAATAGACCCAGTGGGTTCCCGTGGGGTCCCCCGCAGCCTGGGCGGCCGCTTGCTGTCGGGCCCCCTCGAGGGACGGGCAGGCCTTCTGCTCTTGCTGGAATTGGTCGCGGGTGGGGCCCCCATCATGGCGCCACTGGGCCAGCTCGGGGATCTCGCTGAGGGGGGCGGCCTCGTTGGGAGAAAGTGCGGATGGCCCGGCCTCCTCGTCAGGTTCCTCCGTGCCGGAGGAGGTGGATAGTTTGTGGCCCGTCGGCTTGTCGGGGGCCGTGGCAGCGGCTGGTTGGGCGGTCATGGACCGAGTGGTGGCGCAGGCCCACTCGGGTAGTCCTAGCATCCCCAGATGCTCTCGGCGTTCCACCTGTGCCCAGGGTGAGCTCTCTAGGTCGTTCCCCAGGAGGCAGTCCACCGGGGCGTCGTCGCGGACAGTTACTTTTAGGGTGCCGGACACTCCTCCCTACTCGAAGGGGATCCTGGCCATCCGGCACATGCTCTCGGTGTTGTCCGCGGTCCGGACAGGGCATAGGACGTGCGGCAGGATTTGTTCGGGGGTCACCAGATGGCAGCGGACAGCGGTCACACTGGCCCCAGTGTCCCGGAGGGCCTCGGCCCGTCGCCCGTTGATGGTGACCCACTGTTGGTACTTCTGGGTGTTGCTGGGGATGGCGGCTCGGGGCACCATCTCTCGGGAGCCCAGGCATACAAGCGACATGGCAGCTGGTTCCCACTCGGGGGACCCGTCGTCATGGTTTTCCTCCTCGTCTTCTCCCTCCCCCAAGGCTGCGGCGGCTATTTGTCGGGGAGGGGGCCCAGCGGTCCCGTTCCGTCGGTTCACGGGGCATGCCGGGTCACTGGCATAGTGGCCGGTCTGCTGACAGCCGAAGCAGGTCACTGTCGGTCGTGGTCCAGGCCGTGCGATAGGGGTCCCCCTTCGGCCCTGGGTCGGGGACGTGTGGTTGGTTGCTTGACCTCGTGGCGGGCTTCTGGGCGGCCCGACTGGGAATTCTCGACTGCGGTGGGACCCCCCTCCTCCGCCTCGCTGGCGAGGAGGTCCCGTGGTACTTCGTGTGTAGTCCCCCACGGGGTTCCGGGGGACCCGGGTGTTGACCCATCGGTCCGCTTCGGCGGCGAGCTTCCGGGGCTCGTCAGTTTACTGTCCAGGAGGTGTTGCCTTAGTTCAACAAAGCAGTTGTTGGCGAGGTGCTCCCAGACAATGAGGTCGAACAGTTCATTTTACGAGGTAACCTTGCTTCCTTTTATCCATCCTTCCAACGCTCGGCTGAAGAAGTCCACGTATTCGACCCATGTGGTACCGGGGAGCTTCTTGCAATCCCAGAAGCGTTGCCGGTACATCTCGGCTGATAGTCCGTAGCGTGTGAGTAGGGCTTCTTTCATGTGGTCGTATGAGGTCATCACCGCGTCGGGGAGTTGCAGCAGGGTATCCCGGCCCTCGCTGAGGAACCTCCCCCATAGGCCCGCACCCCAATCCTTCCGGGGTACCCGATGGGAGGTCATTGCTACTTCGTACGCCCGGAACCATTGCTGGATGTCGTAATTTTTATAGTACTCCTTGACGACATCCTTGGGGATGTGAACCTTTGGCTCGGTCAGGGACAGAGCGTCCCGGGCTCCGGGGTTGCTGGTCTCCCCTGTTTTAGCTTTTAGTTCAAGTTCCTTAAGGCTCCTCTCGTGCTCGAGGGTTAGCCGTCTCTCCTCTAGTTCCCGATGCCGTTTCTTTTCCTCGATTTCCTCTTGCAGCCGTAGTTGCTCCAAGGCTATCTTCTTCTCCGCCAGTAGGAGCTCACCGTCCAGCCGGAGTCGGGCGAGGTCCATTTCGTGTGTCCGGACCCTTTCCCGTTCTTGTATTTCTTCGTGGGAAAGGCTGGTTTCTGGGACGGTTCGCTCCCCCTCTGTCGGGGTTGGGGTCGGCAGGTTTCCATCCCGGGCCGAGGTCCCTTCGGCTCGGGGTGGCGTGGTTTCGGGTTCTGCCCAGGCTTTCAGGGCTTTCTGCATTTCCTCCTTGGTGCCCAATCCTGTGGTTGGGATCCCTTTGTCCTTGCAGAATTGTTTGAGTTCTTTGTGGGTGTATTCTTCAAGTTTTTCCAACTGGAAGGTTGCGGCCACGGTTGCTTCTTGGCTGTCCATAGTTCCGTTTTTTCTTTTTCCGTCTGGTCAGGTAGTGGGTGTGTTACTTGCCTGTACGATTGCATCTGGCTCGGATCCCGTCGCTGGCCACCAAATGTTGGAGGGAGGCCCACCGGGTAGTCGGGGAGACTATTCCGGGGCACCTTCCTACCGCAAAGTTATAGCCGAGCGCCGCTGAGAAGCCCCCTCGGGGAGGTCTTTCTCCTATGATCGTACTAGACCCCGTAACACCACCACACAGGACTCAATATCAGTTGCGTGACTTGGTTCTTTATCAGTAGTAATACGTGCAATATTTACAGTGGGATCGAGGGATCCTCTAAGAGTCTCAATGTCCGTTAGGGGAATAGGGTAGCGGGACAGTCTTAGTACCAACCAGGTACGGGAGGGCTCTGCGCCAGACCTTGAGTGCTGGTCTCAGAGCGGCTCGGACGTGGGGAGCCGCGACGGCGTCTGCAGGGCTCGGGTGGTAGTTCCGCTTAGGTCGAGCCGCGACGCAGTCAGCAGGGCTCCGGTGGTAGGTCTGCTTCGGTCGAGCCGTGACGAGGTCAGCTGGGCTCTGATGGTAGTGTTCAACAAGGTCGTGCCGCGACAGCGTCAGCAGGGCCCCAAAGGTTCGTGAAGGTCTTTAAGCACGGTGGAGCCGCGACGTCGTCAGCAGGGCTCAGAGGGTGGGTTCAAGGTGAGTCTTCTTCCGTAGGGTCAGCCGCGATCCGATCAGCAGGGCTCTTGACTCCAGGATACAACTACTGTCCTGTTGTCGGGTCGCCCCAGATATAGGAAGGGAGCCCTTTGATGTCCGGACCCTTGCGCCCGGATGGGGCGGAGAGGCCGAGTAGGGCGCAGCCAGACGCCCAGCAGGAGAGGCGCCAGGCCCCAGAGAGCTGTGGGGCGATCGCACCTAGGTGTGGAAGGACGGTTGGGGGTCCCATCGATACTGCCCTCCGCCGGGAGTGGGAAGGGCTCACGTGGTATCCCCCGGGCCAGGGGTTGGCGTCTCGATGTCGGGCCTCGCTGGGACCGAGGCCGGGTAGAGCAGGGTCACGCAGGTGGTCACGTGAAGTGACGTATAATCCAAAATGGAGGAGCCCTGATGTGCATGGTACCTCGTGCGGCTTAGCGCGGGGAAACAGGACCACGCCACGAGGCCGGCTCCCACAAGCAGCAATGTTGTCGACTGGAAAGTTGTGCAGGCAAGTGCCCTCTCATGGGTTCTGGCTGCCTTATATCTGTCTTGCTGAGGGGCATTCATTTAGAGGAGTACATAGTGATTGGTCAGACTCATTACCATCCTACGTTTACTCCAATCCCTTTAAACATACACCAATGACACCATTCGCATCGTTCAAATTGTGAGCATCATGTCAAGTCAACAACCCCTTTGCAACATTGTATTTTGTGGCCAACTGACTGTTCCAGGACACCTGATCGACACTTTCCAACTGAAAACTCTGTCTCCATGACAACCAGCATGCATTTAGGGCCTAATACTTGTCCCTTATGTGTCCCCTATGTAATTTTGAAATCCACACACAGGTACGGTGCGTTTCACACGTACCCCTACGGCACAAGTACAATGGTGAAACGAAGCGTACACACGCAATGATAGCGAGTGTATGGTGCGTTTCACACGTACCCCTACGGCACAAGTACAATGGTGAAACGAAGCGTACACACGCGATGATAGCGGGTGTACGGTGCGTTTCACACGTACCCCTACGGCACAAGTACAATGGTGAAACGAAGCGTACACACACGATGATAGCGGGTGTGCGGTGCGTTTCACTGTTTCACAGTACCCCTACGGCACAAGTACAATGGTGAAACGAAGCGTACACACGCGATGATAGTGGGTGTACGGTGCGTTTCACACGTACCCCTACGGCACCAGTTGTACAGTGCGTTTGACAGGTACATGTACTACTAGTGCGTACACGTACATGTACGCACTAGTAGTACACTTACCCATACGTGTACTACTAGTGCGTACACGTACGTGTACTACCTTAGTACACGTACGTGTACGCACTAGTAGTACACGTATGGGTACGTGTACTACTAGTGCGTACAGGTACGTGTACTACCTTAGTACGCGTACGTGTACGCACTAGTAGTACACGTACCCGTACGTGTACTACTAGTGCGTACACATATGTGTACTAAGGTAGTACACGTACGTGTACTAAGGTAGTACACGTACGTGTACACACTAGTAGTACACGTACCCGTACGTGTACTACTAGTGCATACACGTACGTGTACGCACTAGTACGTGTACTAAGGTAGTACACGTACATGTACTACTAGTGCGTACATGTACGTGTACTAAGATAGTACACGTACGGGTACGCACTAGTAGAACACGTACGGTGCATGTACTAGTGGTACAGTGCATACCCATACGTGTACTCATTTCACACGCTTACAATGGTAATACAGGTGTACACATCACAAGAATGGAGGGCTGCGAGTCGCACATGGATGTGCATCAAGTACTTGTCTTTGCATACATACATGTGCAGGCCCTAGGTGTGTTAGCCAGTGATATTGCACAGGTCATCTCATCTAGTTGCACAATTGATGTGTGATGACCTGTGGACACATGTCATGTGTGATGGGGCACCATGTGGCACACATCACCTTGCCACTTGCCACATGTGTGTCTTTAGTCCAACTGTGTCATGCACAGCAGCAGTGGGATGGCACAGTAATCAACACCCGCACCTGTCTCCTGATGCCAGGGACAGGGACACTCTCTCAACTGACCGTTCTCGATCACCGTGCCCCTTTGGGACTATGTCAGGTGTGTGTCATGTGTTCCCATGAGCTTGATGTCAGTGTCCCGTCAACTGCATCTGCTGTTGGTGCATCCAACAGGGGTCTGTGTGGAGATGGGCATGGAACACGTCTACGCACACCATGCCACATGTGGATTCCCACGGCTGTAGGGTCTGTGTGCATCGTGCATCATATTTTCCCAGTCAGACATGTGTGCATTGTCTCAATGGCTGTGTTTTTTAGTTGTCACGTGTACCCCTTCATCGCAATGTGTTTGATATGTACATTTGACATTCCATGTGACCTGTGCGTGTGCCTTGCAGTCAGCTGTCTGGATGAGATGACATCCTTCCAATGCAGCTATGTGGATGTGTGGCACACACCCGACTCCATAGTTACCTGATGTGTATTAGGAGTGTAGCATGTGCTATGTTCATTGACATTGATGTTGGCCGACTCTCAATCCTCATTCATCCAAACAATGTCTTGCAGGGCACCACCTGTCCCAAGACTAATGCCAGACTTGGGTGTCATGAGGGAACGTGCCAGCATCCGATGTTACAGATTCACTCAACAGTTGATTGAGGACTTGACCGACAGGCTGGCACCACACCTCCAACCGCGACACAGGTATCCTACTACACTGACCCCAAAGATGAAGGTGATGGCTGCCCTACATTTTTTGCCCCAGGTACGTTTCAATTCACCATAGCTGATGTTGGTGGCATGTCACAGACAATGTTCAGCCGTGTCCTGCGTGATGTTTTAGCAGCCATGTTGGAGCACCTTGATGAATTCATCACATTTCCTACTCCTGAGGAGTTGACAGATGTCAAGGGTGATTTCTATGCCCAGGGAGGGATGCCCCATGTCATTGGATCCATTGATGGTACACATGTGGCTTTGGTACCACCACAGGCACAGGAACAAGCCTATCGCAATAGAAAACATTAACACTTGATAAATGCACTTGTGGTGTGTCTTGCTAACATGCTGATTTCCCATGTCTGTGCATGTTTTCCAGGATCAGCACACGATGCCTACATCATGAGGCGTAGCAGAGTGCCACAAATGATGCTGCGGCTGCACAACGAATGAGCATGTCTTGTTGGTGGGTATACTCTGTTTGTCCTGTGTGTTGCGGTATCTTTGGTTCTTACGGCATCTCCTGACCCTGTTTTTTACATGATGTTTCCATGTAGGGGACTCTGGATATCCCAACATGCCATGGCTAATGACACCTCTCCGCAACCCAAGAACAGCTGCAGATCACAGGTACAACGATGTACACGGGCAGACCAGGCGAGTGATTGAGAGGACGTTTGGCCTCCTGAAGAGCCGATTCCGGTGCCTGGACAAGACAGGCGTGTCCCTCCCTTATGCCCCGGAGAAGGTCTGCCGAATCTTCCTCGTGTGCTGCATGCTGCACAACATGGCAGTTGGGAAGGCAGTGCCACTCATCCTGGATCCGGATGAGGAGGAACATCCACCCGTGGAGGATCAAGGGCTTGCTCACGAGGCTAGTGATGAGGAGGAGGAGGAGGAGGAGGAGGAGGAGGATATCCGGAGTCAGCTCATACGCAACTTCTTCTCATAATGGTGAGTCACTGGGTGTGAGTGTGCAAGCTTGTAGCATTGAGTGGCATGTGTTGCAATGTGTGTGTCCAGCTGACTGACTGCAAAGTGACTTGGATGTGTGTTCTGATGTGTCACTAGAGTGATGATGTCATGCCACACAGTTTTGCGGAGAGACATTCTTTGAAATTTGCATGTGTCAAACATTGTTCATGTTTGGTAAATGTCCATGTGTGCGGTGAGAATTGTTTTAGGTGACTTCTTGTGTGTCTGTCATTCCCAGGTATTTAGCGCCTGTTGTCTGCTCATGTCATTGTTGTCCTCCTGCTATTCCTCATGAGGATTGCAACGGGTGCTGAATCAGCGTTCCATGCACGGACATGTGGAAAGGTCAGTCTTGGTAAGGTTTGCAGCAAGGATTTTTTGTTGGTGGTACGGGTTTGGAATGTGTGGGGACTGCTTCTGTGCATCTTGTGGTACCATGCATACATGTCTTCTCACCATGGAGCATATAACATGTAGCATCACTCCCATGACATGATAGTCACCCTTCTTGACAGTCATCTGTAGTGGAGTGTGGCGTCTGATGAAGGCATCAATGTGTGTAAACCTTGCCTCTGAAACATTGCAGATGCTACGGGTGGACATAGTGGGGGACATCACAACAACAGGCTCCATGGGGACTTGCAGCCTCTCCGTGTGCAGCAGGATGTGTTTGGCTCATCCCCTTAACTTGTGTGCTAGTTCATTGGGATTGACATCATCCGTGTTGTGAAGGGGGTGTCCAGCGTATGTCCCACATGTTCTGTCAACTGACCTGTGAGTCTGTTAATATGGATGCATATCCCTTTGTGTGTGTATGTGGAATAATGGTGTTCAGCACAATCCAAAGTGCCTCATCTCTGTCACTGCAGCTCTCTTGACAGTTTGCATGTGTCATCTATGGCATAATTGTCGAAGATTGAGCATCTGTGTGTATGTGCACTTTGGCAACATGCATGCAGTGTTTTATGGCTAATGATCTCTATTGTGCATGAAGTACCTTGTTGGGTATGTATTTGTGCAGCTTGCTCCCCACAACGGGACATGAACGCCTGCTGATGGTGTGTGTCCTTTGCGCATCTCCGCATTTTGTTGCCTGATCCAGTGGCTGTAATTTAGGGTGATTGTTCATACATTTTCTCGTAGTGACCCATGAGTGAGCTGACACTCCTTCCTTTACATACACCTGTTGCACTGTGCCTTTCAGACCTTGTCTGTCGGTGCTACTTTTTGCCTAATTTCTAACCCTTCCGCCTGCTGCTGCCTCACCTGCGGCACCGCCCCACCGAGTGCCCTGATTCTGCAACCCCCACGCCTCCAAAATGCTCTGCCCTTCCCCCTCCACCCATTCGAAATGCAGGCAGCAGCTTTTCTGTGCCATTGTAGCCCCAGCGCCGTGCCAAAGGCAGGTACGTATGCGCCTGCAACATGCACAGTGCACGACCCTCTAGTCTTTGCATGACCCACGTCACACAACAGGCTCATGCTGCAGCCACTCTCAAAGCAATGTCATCGTGACAATCATCCTCCTGCTATCAGGCAACCCCTAAGCACACACACGACACCTTTGCATGCTGAGTGTGCTACTCCAACTGCCTACACAGCGCTACCCAGCCTACAAGACCCTGTCAGAACAACCAGGTAATGTGCCTCCTACTCCACACTCGCTCCGTCCACCAGCACGCCATTGGACTCTGTTACCTTCTCAACACGACAGCCCCACACATCACCTTTATGACAGTAACCTGGACAAAAGCATCCTCAGCACATGACGTCTTCATTGCCATCTCACACGGAGACAAGACCACCCGCAGGGACGGCAACACCAGTCCCGGGGGATGAATTGCTATTTATTCACAAGTAAACCCTCAGAGTCACAAATCTGGGTTTGCAGCAACTCCATGGCAACCCTCATTGTAACACTCCTCTACAGATCTGCAGGACTACATCCACTATTCCGCTAAACCATCAACACGTACATCTGCACGCACGCCCTAACCTCCACGGGCTACATGTGGCTGTGTGCCAGTAACTTCTTGCTGGAGGGGAACAACACCACCATACATCATTGGTCCATCAACATTTGACTCCACGTCTCCGACAAGCAACACACTGCCCCACACCCCACTCCCGATCCCCCAAAGATGCTTGATGTAAGTCACCACAGACAAGCTGTGTGGGACACTCAAAACAACACCCCCGCCACACTCTGCAACCTCATGCACTGGATCAGCAACTGATCCAACAATCTTGCCACATTGACGGACTTTCCTGTTAAGCACAACAACAGTTCATGCACCTGGGACAAGGCAGACCTACAGGACTACTACAGACTTAGCCGGACACTTGGGCAAACCTTGCAACACAAAGAGCCATCATTTGCCTTACAGCCCTGGAAAACACCACACACAGCCATCACCATATCATCAGCAAGTACAAGTGGAGATCCTTCAGATAGTGCCGAGACACCCATACACACGACATCAAGGGGCTCATCAGCATTGTGAGTGAACTGACAGCAGATCTCCATCTAAGACACCCCAGCCTTGCAAGGCAGATCACATCCCTTGCAACTTTGTACCACTGCAAGCTCATGGGCATACACGACAGCCTTGGCACACAGACGCAGACAGCACTATTATCCACAGGACAAACCCCCATCAGGTTATGGACTCCCATCAGCAGCAATGACACAACCTGGCTCATTGCAACATACACTCTAGCTCTCCATCAGGCCCCTTCCCACGCAACATCTAAACCACATCATTCCACATCCTTGAAGCCCACGTCCAGCGCGTCCTGAATGTCTCCTTTGAGTTTGCCACATTCCATGGGTGCAGGAGGCATGCAGAGACCCAGGCCCTTCTTAGACAATGGACGGCAGTACCGCAGGATCTCCTGGTACATCACCCTGCTTCCCTACCCAGGAAATGTCATCAGGAAGACACTCAACAAGCAAATGACAATTTTCCTCCATGCAACCTTCTCCAGGCAATCGGCACCAGAACATCTTCCACAGTAATAACACCACTGCAACCATCAACATTGCCACCACCGACAACTTTGCCATGCTCAACAATGGTGAGGCCACCACCCTTGACCTCTCAATGGCATTCTACAGCATGTGCTACCACACTGTCAGCTCACACATCTCCAACACAGGTATCCAGAGGAGGGCCCTGAGTTAAATCAGAAAGTCGCTCACCAGCAAGGCCCAGGGAGTCTGCCTCCACCCTGCAACATGTAGTACACTGGGGTCATCTGGCCCATGCCACAGGGCTCTTCTCTCAGCGTGACGATCTTCAATGTCTCCATGACCCCCCTCTCCACCATCACATGCGCACACGACCTCATCATCATCTCGTATGCCATTGACACCCAGATGCTCCTCCAACTCACCAAAGACCCAGCCATTTCCAGATCAAAACTTCAAGAAGGCATGAGATCCGTTGAGGAATGGCTGAACATCAGCCACCTGAGGCTGGACTTGGACAGGACAGTAGTCATCATCTGAGGATTGTCCCCTTACAGCTGGCTCAACTCCTTGTATCCCACAGGTCTGTGCACCGCACCAGCACCCGGTGGCCACGCACGCCAGCTGGTGTTCATCATGGAACCATCGCTGACAATTACCATGCAACTCACCACCATCTGTACCTCATGCTGCAACACCCCCCACATGCTGCAAATGACCCACAGATGGATCCATTCCAAGGCAAGACAGACCATCCCCTTGGTCCAGACAACAGCTGGCTCAACTACAGCACCGGCCTCTATGGAGAACAACAGCAAAACTGCAGGAGAACTTGTCCACATCCTGGGTGCAGCCGCACACCTCATCTGCAACATCCCCAACCCCAGCCCCATCACCATCCACCTGAGATAGGTACAATGGCTCACTGTGTGCTGCAGGATCACCTTCAGACTCCTCAACCACACTCAGGAGGCAGTCCACAACCCCAGACCCAACACCGACCTTGAATGTCTGTCATCCAACACCCCGTTGGCCCAACTCCATGCAGCCCACCTTGCCCTGGCCACCATTAATCACATCCACATAAAAACTGCATGCAGGAGATAGTTCTCCCACCTCGCAAAACAGACCTGGGACTCCCTCCCCGGGCACTTCAACATGACCCATGACCTCTACACCTTCATCATACTCTTCCAAATTGGTCTGTCTGAGCAGTATTGCAAGCCCCCCTCAGGAGCTTGAGGCCATCACGTGTGAGTATTGGGCTCCATGTCTGTATTTTGTGATACATTGTGACCCATGTGTGTCCTCGACCGGACTCAGATCCAAGTGTGGGGATGGCTGGAGTTTGTTCCACACTCAGGCATACTTCGACATATCCCCACACGTATGTTGTGTAATCATGCTAAATGAATGCAAAATAAAATTTAATTTCTTAATTTTTTTTATTTATAGCTCTGGGGCGTGATTTGTGCACAGAAAAAGGTGCTATGCAGGGACCATAGAATCCAAAGTTCACAGGGGAAGATGGGATCCTTGGCATTTGAAGTCATCAGAGTCCAGACCACAGTGTTTGGCATCATTGGTCAGACTGTGACCAGCAAGCCCATGTGGCAGATGATGTCAGTCAGTGAGGTGATGCTGTCGCACATGAAGGCCAGGTGCCAGGCGACCTGGGAGATGTGAATGGGCCGCTGCCTCTCATGGTCTTTTCCGTGGACGACCCACCTTCCTCGCGGGACCCTCAGATGCAGGCCTTGATGATGCTTGGGACGCTCCGTTGGACGAATCCTCCTCCTCCTCCCTCCCTGTGGCTGGTGGTGGTCTTCGCCTGGTGGCACAGGGAGGGTTGCCCATGTTGTCGGCGATCCGACGGAGTGAATGGCTTATGTCCCTTTGCACCGCCAGGAGCTCAGCCAGTCTTGCCTCCATCCGTCCTTGGTGTTCTTGTTGACTTGGGTGTTGCTCGGCCTGCTGGTTCTTGATCTCTGTGAGGGTCACCACTACCTGGCTGAACTCCCTGGTGTCACGCCGGTATGCCTCCATGATGTTGTGGATGTGTGACATACCTGTCCCTTCAGCTGGCTGGTCAGGTTCTCGCCTCTGCCGTCCTCCACTCCCACCACCCCTGCCCACACGAGCCTGGCCTGCCGTTGTGGGCACATCGGGTCTACGGGACCCCTGAGGGATGGCAGTGTCGGTGTTGTCTGCCTCCTCCTGGGTGCCCGCCGCACCTTGTCCCTCCTGGTCAGACTGGCTTAGTTGTTCACTGCGGGCAGGGCTACTCGGTGTCTCCTGGGATGTGGCAGGAATGGGGGTGGTGGTTGGCACAGATGGTCCTGAACCAGGTTCTGCAGGGGCTTGGACACCAGAGGGTCCAGGTCGGTCGGGGTCATCCGCGGAGTGTTGAGAGGCGTCGCTGCCGGTGGGATCAGGTTCCTCCCGAGCCTGTGTCTGTGATTCTTCCCCCCATTGTTGGGGGGATATTCATCACGTTGCCCTGTGTGTGAGAGACAGACAATGTTAATGCTGTTTCATGCAACATGCATGTTTGATACACATTCAAGTTGGCACTGTTCCTCCAGGTAGTTGTATGTGCCTAGCATTCTCCTCAATGTTCACTTGTGGATGGGTATGTTGCGGGGACAGATTGATATGTTCTCCTGAGTCTTTAACATGTCGATTTGTGGCTTGGATGCTTCTTCGGCTATGTATTGGTCTTGTTGTGTTGCATGTCCATTGTGACAGTGGGTAAATTCATTGCCTGTCCTGGTGGTGTCTGCTTGTGTAAGGGGTGTGTGTGACAGGGCCTACTAGTGGGTGTAGTGTGGTTTGGCAGTGGGGCTCCCAGGTGATGTAGCTGTCATCCCATGGAGCATGCTGCCATGAAAGTGAGTGTGAGTTCCTGTCCTAGATATCTGACCTTGTTGTCTTGGTGTTTGTGTTTGCACTGGTCACAGGAGGGCCTTGTGCTGCCTACACCCAGGCCGAGTGTGAGCTATCCTGTCAGTACTTTCCCAATCCCTTTGCATTGCGCATGGTGTATGGGTATGTACCTGGGCCATATGGGATGAGGGCAATTGTGTCTGATTTGGAATTCAACAATGTGTTTTGTGCCACCCACCGTCCCAGCATACCGGACATCCATTCTTGGGTTGGTGCTTCATGTAGCATGGGACGTAGCATGGCCTTGCTTTCTCAATGGGGCATACACATGTTATTGGCATTAGTGTAGTTTTTGAGTGTGGCTCTGGCCGGTGATGGCTTGGGGGTAGTTGGGTGCATTTGGTGTAGTTGGGGTGTGGATGTCATTACCCCCATGTTACGTTAGTTGTTTGTGTACTCACCAGGGTCTGCAACTCCTTGGAGTCCATGTACTCCCACCGGCGGAAGCATGGCCATCACCTTCTCCTTCCAGCGATGGTAATGTACTGGTCTGCGGGGCACACCACCTCCAGTGATGTTGCTCTGGGCGTAGTCCTCATTCATTTTGCGCTTAACCGCCCTCCGCAGATCGTACCCCCTGGCTTGACATTAATTCCTGGTCCTTCTGATGGGTGCAACGGCATTCACCCTATCGACGATCCTCTGCCACAGACGTGATTTTTCAGCTATGCTGGTCTGTCTGACCAATGTTCCAAACAGCTGTGGCTCGACTCTGATGACTTCATTGACAAGGATCTCCAGCTCCTCCCTTGTAAACTTTGGATTCTTGTCTGTGGGCATGGTGTGGGGTGAGGGTGTGGATGGTTGTGGGTGTGTGGGTCTGAATGTGACGGTGTGGGTGTGAATGTGTAGAGGGGGTATGTGTGAAGGAGGTTGTGTGAAGGTGTATATGGTAAGGTGGATGGGTGCACTTGTTGGTGTGTGCTCTGTAGCTGCAGTGAGTCTGTTGCAAAGGCTCATGGTTTGTGTGTGTGGGCCCTTTTTATTGGTCCATTTGTGGGTGTGGCTCAGTTTGAATTTTTGGTGGGTGTGTCATAAGAGGTGGTTGTGACTTTGCCCCTCTGTTTGCCTGTTTGGATGTGTCCAGGTGATTCCTTTCCACTTTTTGTGCAGTGTAGACGTGTTTTGTGGTGTTGTGCGAGTTGAATAGGCCCTCCTTGTGTTGTTTTCCAGTGTCCGTGGTTCAGTACGGTACAGGGGTACGAGTCGTACAGACACACGGCCCATGTGTTGTGTATGCACGGGGCATACACCGCCATCTCTTATGTACGGTGCGTACACTGCCATCACTATGTACGGTGCGTACACCGACGTTGCTATGTACGGTGCGTACACCGCCATCGCTTATGTACGGTGCGTACACCGCCATCGCTTATGTACGGTGCGTACACCGCCATCGCTATGTACGGTGCGTACACCGCCATCACTATGTACGGTGCGTACACCGCCATCGCTTATGTACGGTGCGTACACCGTCATCGCTATGTACGGTGCGTACACCGCCATCGCTATGTACAGTGCGTACACCGCTATCGCTTATGTACGGTGCATACACCGCCATCGCTATGTACGGTGCGTACACCACCATCGCTTATGTACGGTGCGTACACCGACATTGCTACTGTACGGTGCGTACACAGACATTGCATTTGTACAGGTTATTCCCCGTGTACGGGACGGACGTTTTCCGTACAAATCGTAAATCGGTAAGCCGATCCGGATCGTACTTGTACGCTCGGACTGCGTATTTACGATTCGTACGGAAAAGTGTCCGGGTCTGTCTTGTAACACTTTTCCCGCTACGATTCGTATGGATCGGGCCGATCCGTATGTACTTTTTCCCGTATGAATCGTACTTCACGGGCCGGACGTTACTTGTACGATTCGTACAGAAAAAAATACGGATACGAGTCGTACGGCAAAAAAAAAATACGGGATCGGAATCGGCCCCTTAATTTCAACTGAAAAATAAAAATTACTAAAACTACCTACCCTACATTAACCTACACTAACTACCCAATTTACCATAATCTACACTAGTTTATCCTACATAGGGTTGTATGATGAAATAACGCTGTCATTACAATGCAGCATCTTTAGTATGCATGCCTTTAGGTCGAAAACATTTTCCACGCATATGCTTCTAGCATGCATGCCTTTACAATGAAAATGTAATTGTAAAGGCTTGCTTGGTAAAGGCATATTCATGGTAAAAGTTTTTCAAATTCATTGACTCCTTTCACGTAGCGTCGCAATTGATTTCACTGTATGTTCTATGCAGTACTGTCACTTTAACTGGCTCATGTCCTCTTCAACCAAACTTGGCTCTGTTATTTGTCAGCTTGCCAGCAGTTCACTCGTTCATTACACTTTAATGTTAAGGATTCCGTAGACTCCTTTTACTGAGCGTCGCTTTTTGAACTTTCAGTTGATTTTACCAAGGAGAGGCAATAAAATTGACATTTATTGGTGAAGTTTAGAATTTATGGGTGAGTTCACATCATCTCGTCAATGAGATCCATCCCAGAGTAGAGGTTGTACACTTCCCAACTTAGACAGTGTAATAGGTACAAACTATAAAAAGTTTGTCAAACGCTTTTTACAAGAATAAATATACACCGGGGTGAGTTGCCACTTTGTACTTGTAAATTATGTTTTTCAAAAATACAATATCCCTCGTTGTTTAAAGTGAAACCAAACACAACGCTCGGTGGTAGGAGCCCACAAATTTGGAGTGTTGTTACCATGAATATGCCTATACCATTCATGCCTTTACTACGACATTCGTAGTAAAAGGTATGCATGATAAAGGCATATTTGTTGTAAAATCCTGTGTTCTAAAGGCGTGCGGCTTAAAGAAGCCTGTGTGATAAAGCCTTAGGTGTAAATGCTTGCATGAATAAGCCTTCGCTGTATACACTGTTTCCTTCCTCCATACTACCTAAAACTACCTTAACTTGACTTAGGTTACTTTAACACATTTAGCACATCATGATAAAGATCAACCCCCCCACCCTCCTTAAGACACGCCTTCACACAAGGACAGCAGAAACTACACCTAAACATCAACTAACTACACATAGAATCCAAAACAATTGTATAATTTTTTAGATTTATTTTTAAATTTGCATTTTTTGTTTTCATAGCACATATAAAATACATCAACGACTACATCAAAGAAACACAAAGTACCCCTACCCACTAAAATTGTTCCAACCCCTACAAAACCCCTTACACCGCTATCCCTACACTATAACTATGCTAACTAACCTAAACTAAGCTATAAAACAATTAAGATCAACATTGAAATATTGAAACTATGTACAGGGCAAAGGGAAGAAAGGGAAGAAAGGCTCCCTCTGGCTAACATGACTAAAGTCTTGCCAGCGCCTGCTTCATTTCTTGGAGCAGTGTAGTTGCCTAATTCATCTTGTGCTCAAGCAATGCCACCCTCAACTTTAGGTCCGACAGATCCTTCTTTATTTCGTGCTCAAATGAGCTAGCTCCTCCTATGGGCTGAGGTGCAGGGACAGGTGGTTGTGAGGGTAAGCTGGTGGAGGTGCTGGGTACTGGTGCCTTGGAGGTACCTTGGCCTGCTCGATCATCTTTTTCTTTGCTTCTGGTGTCCAAGGTCGGTGATCTCTGAGGGAAGAACTCCAATTTTCCAAGGAACCTTTCCTCCTTCCTCATCACCCTATGAGCCTTTGTGACTCTTTGAATGTGCAGGTAGCGGTCCTTCTTATGGTTGTGTTTCCTAAACTGCTTTGGGGTCATGTTATCTGTTTAAGCAAAAAGGAAAACTGTCAGCAATGGGTGACTAGGAACAGGTCAAAACATCATGAAACAATACAATTTTCTCAACATCAAAGGTAGCAGCCCCTACAGCCTAAATTTATCTTGTAACTTAGAGTTAGCATGCAAATGCCAATTATGTGTCATCTCAGAATTGCTCAGTCTAAAGTACAAAAGCATGGCAGTTGTTGCACAATGCAATTGCATCACCTTGGCACATCTAGATATGACAATGTCAGTACATAGCTTCAGAGCAATGCTGTTTTGTACCCATGGCATGGTACCCATGTCATCTCTACTGAACATGAGTGTGCCTCCTGCATCCTGCAGTGGCCTTTATACCATTGACATTTGCCACAGTAAGTTATGCAGTGTCTGAAAAGTACATGTATCGTCTCACAACATAGTGAAACTGACATGGCAAGGACCCATAACAGGACACATTGCTAACTATACTGAACACTTTCCAGGTATTATATGTAACTGAATAAGTACCTCACATGACACAGAGACAGATGACACCTCTCCTGTCTGAACAGTTGTAAGTCCATGCTGGACCATGCCACCGCTCATTACATGCTCCCATTATCACAGCTTGTGAAGCAGACATGCATTGTGAATTGTTCACATCCACGGCTATGTTCAGATGTGTTTCCTCTACCACACATTTTCACATAGTCTGCCACTGTGATCGTGGCTCCCCTGTCAGGCCTCTATCATGTAATCCATCTCAGATTGGCAATGTATTCTCCTTGACAAGGGGCGTCCGGGAGCAGAGGGGAATCCATTTAAAGATTTTTCTGTAGGGACAACACTGCCGTCATCAGAGGCACCTACTCTCTGATCCGTGGCCTCTAGCTGTCCCTGGCTGACATCGCTGGTGTCATGAGGCAGAGGCATGAACAAATGCCCTGCTAAAGTAGCACCAGGGAGGAGGCTAATCAACTGGGGGCAATATTAAGCATCTTAGAGTCCTTGGAGCAGAAGCAGGACTCCCACTTTACTGTCATTGCTGCCTACCACCCCGATATTTCGGGTGTTTTGCAAAACCAGCAGATCCTCCCCGCTGCTGTGCTACCTCATGTGTTGGCACAGATGAATGCTGCTGCAGGCATGGGGTCTGCACCTGATGTGTGTGTGCCTCACTCGACTGCCGCACCTACAACACCCCCCTCATGAGAGACACTGCATACATCAGAGGAGAAAGATGTGGACGGCACCTATTTCCAACAAAAAAGTGTCTGGTAGCATTCATGGTGCCACATAACAAGTTTCTCTTTTGCCCTGTGCTTATCAACATGCCACAGAACATCAGCTGCCACTGTCCTCATTTTGCTTTTGCCCTATTCACCGTAAGCATTTGTGAACTGCCAATGTGGCCTGTCCTCCCTAATGACATTGTGGTCATCCTCCTCACTGAAGCACTCCTCTTCTCCACATGTCCTGTGACATGTTACACCCATGGACTCTGTCTGAACATCCACTGCCTCAATACATCTTTTGGGGTTGTTGTGCTATGAACTGTACCTGTGAGCAGCATCATGATTTGCACACATAAATAAATGCACTTAGTATTACACAGATAAGGGTTAAGGGAAACATCCGCCTGCGATAGATGTGAGGAATTAACGGCTGACTTTATGCACTTGGCTTGGTCTTGTCCAAAGATATACAAATTTTGGGAATCGATTTTTAGCGAACTGGCGAAAATGATAGATATAGAACTCCCCCGGAACCTGCCTTGGCCCTGCTGGGATATTCCAAAAACATCCCGCGAGGGAAACGCAGACCAAATCCTGCTCTGGAGCGGCTAAAAGTGATAATATCTCGGACATCAGTGTACTCAATGGTACTTATTCACAATGTTGTGCCGAAATATAATTTATTTGTTTATATAACATTTGATTGTATACAATTGCACTCCATGTATGGTCAGGATGTTGTCATTTGCTTCTCGTTTGTTTTGTAAACCCTTGAGAAATAAAGACATTAAAAACATTTTTTTTTAATGTGGCACACTATCTAGCAAGAATTAGAATTGACTCACTTGGAACAAATGCACTGATGGACATGAACAATGCGAGAATGTCAAAGATTACTGTAATAATGATTGGTGCATGGTCACTGTAGCTACATTCTCTTGTATTTGCACATAAAAACGCTATAAAGTTTCCCCCCCAAAAAAAACAATGCACTTAACCTGTGTGTTGTCTGTCTGCTGGAGTCTGGACTAAGTTGTCCATTGTGCATTCTGTGATGCAAATACATCAACTACTTTCCAAAGGGACATGCGTTGTTTGAGTCAGGGACAATGCTAGACAGTGAGAGTGAAACATATTCGGTGAACCCTATGTGTGTGTTGACTAGCAAGTATCTAATCAAAGTTGCAAGCATGAAGTGCAACAGAATTCATGCACTCAATGTTCATGGTGAATAAAGTCACACCACAAGTGCCACATCTACCCATGCATGCTAGTAAGGAAACAACATTGTGCATAAACGCTGCAAGTGTGAGTGTGTACGTGGCATCCATTGATGTGCGAGTCCAAAAACCTACAATTTGGGCGAATATTTTGATCACAACATCGCACCAAAGAATATCGCATAACGTACCCACACAGAGAAATCGTATGTAAATACATGTTACAATGTTACAATGTTTACCATTTCCATCAGGATTGCCACGTGCATTGCTCAACAATTTCTAGATAGATAAGGTAAAGCCCAGGCCAACCTGACAGATTCCTGTCCTTAGGTAAAACACCTATTCACACATGTTGCCAAACACTGCTAACAAAGACAAATGCCTTTATGTATATAACATTACTTAAACACACATGCTAACTCCCACACAGTAAATCATGATGCTTACCTGTATGTAGTGAACAAGCCTCTATCATGTAATCCATCCCAGATTGGCAATGTATTCTCCTTGACATTCGTCAGAGGCTGATACACATGCAACAATTAACATCCACTTTTCCTGACCTATTAATCATTAAACTAAAGGGATCACTAAGAGAATATCGACGGACCGAATATCGACCTACAAGAATATCGAGTACAGAATATCGATGGGCAGAATATGGACATCCTATCGCTACAAAGGTAAGTACAAAAATATTGAAACCAAAATTTCGTTGTTTAAAATATCCGTGTTTAAAATATCGTTTTTTTAAATGTCTTAAAAATAAGATAAAATGAATTAAATAATAAATATAATTAAAAACATATTTAGAATTATTTAAAAAAGTAAAAAATGACAAAAAATAAATGTAATATATAAAAAACTTAAACATACATATTTAAAAAAAGATGTATATTAACTTAATAATAAATATTTTATTTTATTTATTTAATTATAAAATGTTAGAAACATAATAAAAAGGATAAATACATATATATATATATATATATATATATATATATATATATATATATATATATATATATATATATATATATATATATATATATCCACACAACACCTCCGAGTTAGGAGCCACCGACCCTGCAGGGCGGCCTCTGAAGGCGGGCACGGAGACGCCCATCAATTTCACCACATGAAACACAGAGAAACCTGTAAAATTAATATTTCTTTGTAAAAAAAATATTTTACACTACATTAGCTATATCAGTAGGGAAAAAGCAGGATAGCGTAGGGGATAAAATTACCATAATACTATTCCCACTCCAAAGAGTGCAACAGTAGGGAAAATGTTGGATAGCGGAGGTGTTAAAATTACTATTCCCACTCCAATAATTGCAACAGTAGGGAAAGTGTTGGATAGCGGGAGGGGACAAATTACTATTCCCTCTCCAGTGAGTGTACCAGTGGGGAAAGTGTTGGATAGCGGGTGGGTAAAAATTACTATTCCCACTCCAGCAAATGCAACAATAGGGAAAGTGTTGGATAGCGAGTAGGTAAAAATTACTATTCCCACTCAAGTGAGTGCAACAGTAGGGAAAATGTTGGATAGCGGAGGGGTTAAAATTACTATTCCCACTCCAGTAATTGCAACAGTAGGGAAAGTGTTGGATAGCGGGAGGGGACCCATTACTATTCCCTCTCCAGTGAGTGTACCAGTGGGGAAAGTGTTGGATAGCGGGTGGGTAAAAATTACTATTCCCACTCCAGCAAATGCAACAATAGGGAAAGTGTTGGATAGCGGGTAGGTAAAAATTGCTATTCCCACTCAAGTGAGTGCAACAGTACGGAAAGTGTTAGATAGCGGAGAGGTATAAACTAATATTCCCACTCCAACAAGTGTAAAAGTAGGGAAAGTGTTGGATAGTGGAGGGGTATAATTTACTATTCCTACTCCAGTGAGTGAAACAGTAGGAAAAATGTTGGATCGCAGGTGGGTAAAAATTACTATTCCCACTCAAGTGAGTGCAACAGTAGGGAAAGTGTTGGATAGCGGAGAGGTATAAACTAATATTCCCACTCCAACAAGTGTAACAGTAGGGAAAGTGTTCGATAGTGGAGGGGTAAAATTCACTATTCCTGCTCCAGTGAGTGCAACAGTAGGGAAAGTGTTGGATAGCGGAGGGGAATAATTTACTATTCCCACTCCACGGAGTGCAACAGTAGGGAAAGTGTTGGATAGCGGAGGAGATAAAATTACTACTCCCACTCCAGCGAGTGCAACAGTAGGGAAAGTGTTGGATAGCGGAGGGGAATAATTTACTATTCTCTCTCCAGCAAGTGCAACAGTAGGGAAAGTATTGGATAGTGCAGAGGTTAAATTTACTATTCCTGCTCCATTGAGTGCAACAGTAGGGAAAGTGTTGCATAGCGGAGGGGAATAATTTACTATACCCACTCCAGCAAGTGCAACAGTAGGGAAAGTGTTGGATAGCGGATGGGAATAATTTACTATTCCCACTCCACGGAGTACAACAGTAGGGAAAGTGTTGGATAGCGGAGGAGATAAAATTACTATTCCCACTCCAGCGAGTGCAACAGTAGGGAAAGTGTTGGATAGCGGAGGGGAATAATCTACTATTCTCACTCCAGCAATATAATAAACATTAATTAACAAATACTTAACCCGTTCCGTGCTGGCCGACGCGAGCTCTACCTTCCGTGTGCTGTGCACGACCGTTGGCCGACGCAGCCCCACCCACCCTTTAGAACACCCGCACCGCGGCGGAATGTCCTCAGCGGTAAACGGGTTAAATAATACAAAATAATTTACCTCTCACCAAATACCCCTATAACTAACACCACCACTATTGTAAAACATGACACAATTAACATAATTGCTTAACAATTAAATGATTAACTAATGACAATGAACAATAAAATTAAAAACAATGAGTAATACATTAATTCATACTATTAAGACTATAAAATAACAATAAATTAATATTATCTGAAAAAACAAAAAATTATATTAATGTTTAATTACTTGCCACACTACTCCCCTCAACATACACAACTCACTCATAAAAAATTGACCCAATTTACACAATCAGCAATTAATAATTAATAACCAATTAATAGTTAATAAATAACAAATTAATTAGCACAATTAACAATATAAATTATTAAATACAAAAATAATTAAAATTCTTAATTAATTCATTTTAATTAAATTACTTCCCACCCTATTTCCCTATAAACCCACAACCCGCCACGGAACTAAAATACCCAAAAATTACTTAACATAAAACTAATTACTTCTAAAAAACATACATTACAAAAATAAACTATACTTTTAACACATATACTAAAACACAGAACACTAAAATAAAATTTCAATATTATTAACAACGATATTTTGACTAACAATATAACTAACTTCGATATTTAGAAAAGTGATATTTCTTACCTGCATGCCGATATTCTGGTCGACAATATTCTTGCAGGTCGATATTGTGTCACATCGATATTTAAACATCGATATTATGGCATATCGATATTTAAACATCGATATTGTGACTCTGTACCATACTGAAGTTTAGTTGTGATAGGGATGCACATTAAATCTGGCTAATCATACAGAATCTGACATCACACTCAATCCTTTCACTACACAATTTGCATTGATGAAGGCACTCACTGTTGATGTTGGGGTCCTTGAAAGCATCCTCCTCACCTACTATGTATGATGGGGGCCCACATGCAAGATATAACATGTAAAACACTTAAGTTAACTTAGAATACATATGTTATATTCAACATACGCACACTAAATATGCATAGCTATTGGCTATGTAACCCTTCAGGTAGTTAGTAATCAAATGACACAGTTGACATGCCTGAATGGTACACATCGGTAAGGCAGGCTGAAGTGTACATACATATGATGAGCCAACACATGCACCTGTTGGCCACTTTGATTAGTCTCTGCACCTACATAAATCACATACCATATACATCAAGGTTTAGCAATAACCATGCCCTCTTAATTTTGACACCAGTAAATTAGTCCGCTACATACTTCACACAATATGCATACTTGTTCCTCAAGTTTAGTGAGTTCAGTACATGTCGGTGCTACAGAGTACCAGATTTTGTTCAGACATTTTCCATGCATCCCTAAGTACTCAATTTGAAAATAGAACAATAAATAACATGTATGGGATATGTTGAGATGTGTCAGATTCAGGCTGGCACACTCTGGGTACAGTACCATGTGAGTGGGCACCCCTCTGATATACATACATAGAGCACCTTAGCTCGTGCAACAAATTGAAGGTCATACACTCGCCTCTAGTGTAGATCTCACATTCACATAATTAAGGCCCTGAGGAAAGCCTGTTATTAATGAAAGGCCTAGCTGAAACATGTGGACCGCCCACTGGATGCAGGAGTTCCTAACTATCACTCCACCTACATCCACCGCCTTGTTTTTATCACTACCAGAGGCCCATATATTACTGTACACTCAGTAAAATACCCGCTCCGCTGTAATACAGGCGTTGTAGCACACCCGGGACACATTCAGTGTCACTGGGTGGGCCCGATGATGAAGCATGCCGCCAACTAGGTTGGTGGGTGAGGGCTTTATGAGGAAAACAAAAAGTTGTTTCCTGTTTTCTCCTCCCATACAGTCCTGAGTCCAGTATCATGCATAAATAGACTAGTCTTCTTTGATGACATGATGTATGGATGACGCCAGATGATTTGTTGAGTTTAGGCCATTGATATTCATACACAGGAAAGTAACACAGTTATCATTTGTTGGCCACAAGATTCTCACTCCTGCAGATGGTGCTATGTTAGATCACCATGCATGCCTTTGTGTCACCTCCTACATATTGCTTGACAGTAAGGCTGCTCAAATCACACCATAACTGTACTATGCATCAAGGTAGGGTTGCTTGTTTGTTGCAGTGGGTGTTCATATGTAACACTCATGTAGTTTGGCACTGAGACAGGTGATGAGAGTGGCATGAACCTGGCACAGTCCAAAACTTGATTGACATTCACAGTACAGCCAGATCTAGGATGTATCAATCCATGTAACCTTTACTCGTCTTTTTCCATGTATCCTGCATCCTGTTTGCTCACATTGGCAATGTAGAACTTTTCCATGAGTGCTTTAAATGCAGGGAAGTGTTGAGAGAATCCACAATATCACAGTTGTGTCACCTTGTGTCTGCAAGGAGATATGTGGGCCATGCACATAGCAATTGCACATAGTCTTTACCACCAAGAGCAGTCTATGATTTGTGGATCAGGAGACCAGCTTGTCTAGTCACAACTAGTGGCAATCAGTAGCAGGTGTAATGTGAAAGTTGTGATGTTTACTGTGACTATGAAATCAAAATGCATATACACCCGTAGTGCTCATATGTTTATTTACCTATGTATGTACACAGTTTCATGTAGATATCGTTTTGTGACATCATGTAAGTTACTCATGCATCTGTGAAATAATTGTGAATGATATAGTCCCTCCACCCTGTTGCTGCTACTGATGGTACTGTTTAATGTGGCTCCTCATCTTCCTCATCCTCATCTTCCATCAGTTCCGCTCCTCATTGACACCAGCCCATGATACATTTGTCATCACACAAATATTGTGCAATATGCAGCAAACAAGTGTAATTTTACATACCATTGAGTGAGTAGAGCAATCGGCCCCCAAACATATCCAGACTCCTGAGCAGGATTTGAGTACTCCAAATGTCCACTCTGTAATGGACTGGGTCCTGCTTAGGGCATGATTGTACCTCCATTGTGGTTCTGTCATATCCTTGGTCAGCTGCAAAGACAGGAGGGGTACAATTAGTGAAGAGCCATGACAAGGGATAGCCCCATGTTCATGTACAGTCTGTTATTTGTCCTGAATGACTCATACACTTTGCCTATTGTAAAAGACGTGCTATGAAATTGTGTGGCATACATGCAAGTAGGAACTGGAGATTACTGACATTGTACTACACGTACAGGTGTTAACCCTGGGCGTAATTCGCGAAGTAGCACTTCACGAAGCTACGCAAAGTGCACTTCGCACTACGCGAGCTACGCGTAGCACTTCGCGAACTGCGTAGTACCTTGTTCGCACTGTGCCAGATGTCGTTTTCAATGATTGCACAGTGCGGACAAGCAACCGGCACTGTGCAATCATTGAAAATGGCATCTTGCAGAGTGCGAGCTGTAGTTTTCTGCTGCACGAGTAGCTTTTTACTCGAGCGGCAGCTTTCTCAACGCGAACTGGTAGTTTCTCATCGCGAGCAGTCGCGAGCATACGCGACCACTCGCAATGAGAGACCTGACCTCCTCGCGTTGGGAATCTCGCCGGGAGGTTTATTTTCCATGCTCGCGATCGCCAACTTGATGTTGCTGATCGCGAACAAGGAAAAAGTCTCGCCGGGATGTCATTTTGCTTGCTCGCGGTCGCCAACTTGACGTTGAGGACCGCGAGCAAGCAAAAAATGACCGCAACACTACGCTACGCGTATTCGCACTGTGCTACGTGCAATTTGCGTAGTGCGAAGTAGCGCGAACTTCGCAAACTACGCGAGCGTAGCGTAGTGCTTTGCCCAGGATTAACAGGTGTGCTGTCCTCTGTGACTCACTTACTATTTGTCTTACTTGGGAGCAGCAATGCCATGAAGGTGATGGTTTTTTATCAGTAAGGATAGTCAATTAGCCATTGAGTAGACATATCTCTGACACTCCTCTATTGTCGCTGGTATTGACTACTATTGTCAGTTCTAAACTGGTACATGTCTGATTTTGCAACCTGTAGATAGGGCTGGTGATGTGTACTTGAGTAACGCATATTTTACTGTGAAAGTTGAAGTCAATGTGTTTCAATGTGTACTGCCATGGGGAGGGTATTGAGTAGATATCAATGTGGGACATGATAGTGTACACATGGCAGTGCACTGTATCCACCATGTTGACAATACATAATGGGTTTGAGTTATGTGGGAGTCTTGTGCTGTATAGTGGAACCGGTAGACTAACCACACTGCAGTGCCACACTGCTTGGGGACAGTTTAGGACACATTTCAACATGATTCAGTGTCCAGGGTTTGGTGCCTGCGCTGGCAGCAAATGTGCAGCATTGCTCCAAGATAGGCACATTTTTCCCAATATGACTGTGTTGGTGGCTGTCATGGTAGATGTAGTTCGCACATGAGGCTGTACCTTGCTGCACAGTCTGGAGACTTGGAGGACTGATAGAATGGTTTTTGCATCGCAAAACAGTGTGTGTATAGGATGGGATGTGTGTGTATTATGAGTAATGTAATGTAGCATGGTAGATGTGATCTTGTGAGGTTAAAATATGACATCGAACCTTGGCGAACGGAGGAGTGAGCACGTACCTGGGGCCCATTTGCAGCGCAGGACTACGCAGGACTACACAACCCAGCCTGCCTAGCGTTATTGGGGCACTTCCGCCCGCCGTCGCGCCCAGGGGCGCTAAAAACAGCGAGGCTTCCTCTGAGGAGCGGGGGACATCGAACCTTGGTGAACGGAGGAGTGAGCACGTACCTGGGGCCCATTTGACTGGGGCAAGGACATCCACGCTGTGTATTTCGCTGCCGCCGATTTGCGATCCACGGCGGCAGCGCAGGACTACGCAAGACTACACAACCCAGCCTGCCTAGCGTTATTGGGGCACTTCCGCCCGCCGTCGCGCCCGGAGGCACTAAAAACAGCGAGGCTTCCTCTGAGGAGCGGGGGACATCGAACCTTGGCGAACGGAGGAGTGAGCACGTACCTGGGGCCCATTTGACTGGGGCAAGGACATCCACGCTGTGTATTTCGCTGCCGCCGATTTGCGATCCACGGCGGCAGCGCAGGACTACGCAGGACTACACAACCCAGCCTGCCTAGCGTTATTGGGGCACTTCCGCCCGCCGTCGCGCCCGGAGGCGCTAAAAACAACGAGGCTTCCTCCGCATCGCGGGACAAGCGCGGGCGGCGCCGGGAGAAGCCCGGGACAAGGGCGGGCCGTCAGGGGCCGGAAGAGGCCGGGCTGGGCAACCCCTTTTGGCTCACGCTATCGGGTCAGTATTGCTCCCACCTGAGTGACTCTTACTGGACCGTAATAACTGCTGTACACTCCGTGAGTTAGCTATTTACCCTGCTTATCGCACATTAGTGGGACTCACGAATGGTATAGAGATTATTTATTTCTGTTGATGATAATATCTAGCTCACTTTTTGATAGTGTTAGATCCTCCATCATATTGTATTACATTTATAGTGCACTCTAACCAAGAAAATGATAAAACGGGGTAAGAAAGCTAAAACTAAAACTCCAGCCACACGGTCATACACCAAATCATTGACTATAGAACCCCAACCTTTACCTACTTTGACTGCCATAGATAAGATGTTACAGCAGACCATTGGTGTTGTGGCAAGTGCCATTGAGAACACAGAGAGACGGCTCTCTATTACACCATCTTTATGTATCTCAGTACAGGAAAGAGACACTTCAATTACTATGACCGATGCGTTGGAGGTCAGCTCTTGTATGACATCATCCTATATAGACCTGCCCTGTAGTCAGTTGCCTGCAGAAAATACCAAAGATCCTTATAGTAGAACCACTACTTTGACTCCTCCCGCTGTTATAGAGAAAAAGTTGGATGCATGTAAACCCTGTCCCAGAAATAAGAAAAAAAATATCTCAACCAAGTCGAGTAAAAATATCCATGCAAACCATGATTTGGTGACCCCATCTAATAATTTACCCGAACTTATGCCAGGGATTCCTTGTTGGGTTGCTAACATGGTTTCGGACCTGCAAACGTCCCTAGAGAGGATAATAATCACACAACTTAAGCCCCTGGTGTCAAAACTCGATAAACTTATCTCGGCGGTGAATACCAGAGGCGGAGGAAAAATTGAGGTAGCTAACCCCCAAAGAAGTACGGGGTCCCTTGCTACGGAAGCTCAACCATGTAATGCCCCCTGCAATTTAATAGCCGGAAGTGATAACTTCCCAATACAGAATGCTGCTATGGGATCAATCGCAGACACCCAAAGATCAATTTCCACTTCACTCCAAGCCTTACCTAGTACTGGTTCCCAGAGTAAGAGTAGCCAACCTACAGTAAATTTGTCAAGCGCAGCCGATAAAGTTGCAACCAAGACGAAGGAAGGCGGCCAGGGGCCTAAAATCAATACACCTACGAAAAGTAACATGATGCTAAGAACTAGCTCCCACCAGTTGCCAACAGTAAACTTACCCCCCGAAGCCCAACCATTTGTCGTTCCACTTGTGGGTGTACCACCCCTAAGTGAGGGGAAAAGAGAAAGGGAGGATGAGCTGAAAAATAAGTGTATTCAATGGCTCACGGTAAATAGACCCTTACCGAGAAATACTTCAGGTGTAATCCTTCTGGCTAGAAGAGTGGGTTGGATTGGGAGGAATCCAAAGACTGTAGCCGGGGATGTGATAATTTTAAATTTTAGGGATGCTACTGCCGTGCAACACATATGTAGCACCGATACTTATAGGCAAAACACCCAAATATCTACATTACACCTCTCATATTTTTATCCCACTCCTAGCCTGGAACCATACTGGCCTAGAGTTAGGCCCGCAAATAGGGGGCACAACCCTTTACCTCACACCCCGGAAAATAGAGGGTTATATAGGGATAGTAGGCATATTCGCCCTCTCTTCTTCCCGCTACAACCACACTGGAATAGATTCAGTATATTGGAGGAGGTAGATTGACTCAGTACAGATGAAAAGCTAAACCAGCATACCAATAATGAGGCCCCTAGCTGGCCAAGGACCTTAGAGGGGGAAACCCCATCAATAGACCTTATAGGCAATTCACCATCTGACCACATATCTAAGGGAAGGGCAAATAATGTAATTACGTGGGCCACTGAGGGCTCTGATGATTCGACACAATGCTGCATAAAATTGGTCTCATGGAACATAGCCGGCCTAAAAAATGAACTGTCTACCCCAGAGTGGGCTGCATTTATGGCAAAATTTGATATCTGCCTTATGCAAGAGACCTGGGCACTGGAAAATAGTGCCAGCCCGACCTCTGCCACTTATGACATCTTGGCATCATCCATAGGCAAAGGCCGTCCTTCTGGTGGACTATCAATATGGATAGCCATGCACCTGGGAATCCAGGCCACACAAATACCAACAAAATCCCTGGATCTCCAGTGTGTTCTACTAAAACTTCCAAGTAATCCCCCAGTGGCATTAATAAATGTTTACTCGAGACCAATCAAAAATGGCAAAGAATCAACTGTAATCAGTGATCTGGCCTCATTCATTGCAGGGCTTGACCCTTCTATTGCTATAGTTATTGGTGGGGACTTTAACTGCCAGTTTGAACCACTGGGTGAAGTTGAACTGGGTGACCAGGACGAAGTAGATGAGCTATGGCACATCCCAGCTCCCGATACTGTCCCTGTAAGAGCCTGGACACCTTTGGCGTTACAAATAAAATCCTTCTCCCTTGCAATGTCCCTTCGGGCATGCAATGGGAGAATGGATTCTGACCGCCACGCAATTGGAACATTTAATCGGACTAACAGGCTGTCCATCATCGATTATGTAATGGTAGAGGTTAAAAACTGGGACAAGCTGAAGGACTTTAGAATAGAGAAAAGACAGGACAGTGACCATAATGCACTGATCCTAACTTTGAAGCCAGGGTCTTTCGGGCTAAAAAACAGTGAGACCAAATTAATCTTGGCAACATCCCCCCTTGTACTCACTAATAATAGAAGAAGGGTGAAATGGCCCGACCTGGCAAAGTCACCTTTACAGCTCGCAAATATCTATCAAATAGTGATACCCTTTATAGCCCAGATGGCTGACGGAAATGGGTACGCACAAGTACTGAACACACACAAACAGTTAGTCACGGCACTGGGCGATGTTTTCCACCCTGTAACTAGAGCCAAGAGGCACGTACCGAAAAATTACCCCTGGTATAATAGCGCCTGTAGGAAATTGAAAAAGGACCTCCTAATAGCAATTAAGCTAAAAAATAAACTGAACATTAGAGCCCTTAGGAAGGCATATAAGGAGAAATTATTCAGGTGCAGGATGGAATGGGAAGAGGAGATGTGGGAAAAACTGAGGGAAGCTCTAATGCTAAAGGACGCTAAACTTTTCTGGGAACTAGTGAATTGCACCAAGAGAGATAGCGGGGAATCCTTTTTGCCAAACATTGCTCCCTCAGTGTGGGAAGACATTTTGCCACTCTGTATAGTTCTTCCCCGGAGGCAATTCTGGTACAGCCAGATGGGGATAGGGTAATTCAACTAGATGGCTGTCTTTGTACCACACTGGACCTGGAACCCCCGTGTGAGTCCAGAATAAGGGGTTCCTTGGACTGTGAGGACCAGATAGACCACCCAGGCACTAGGGTCCGGCTGGCCTCCGAAAATGTTGATAGGATCACAATTAAGGAAGTAGAGTATGCTATCGCCAGGCAGCCCCCCAACAAAGCACCTGGTTTAGATAAAGTGCCAGGCGATCTCTTTCGCTCCCAACCCAAAATCTGGGCACCCTACCTAGCTGTACTGTTTAATGCAGTTTTGCTGGGAACTAATATCCCAGATACCTGGGCCGGGGCCGAAATTGTTCCTATTTTTAAAAAAGGTTGCCCCTTAGCTCCCTCAAATTGTAGGCCGATAAGCCTTCTGGATACTACACAGAAACTTATGGGCCGGATCATTCTGGACAGATTACTAGGGTGGGCAGAAGAGAATAAAATAATAACTACCCTCCAGGCCAGACCTTGTGCCCAGGGAAAACCTATGGAGGGTCCTGGAAGATCTAAAGCTCCCACCATACTTACTTGAAGTTCTGAAGTGTTTCGACAAAGGGAACTACGCCCATGGTATGTTGCGGGAAGAACGGAGAACTATCGGGCCGCTTCCCAGTCACCAGAGGAGTACGCCAGGGTTGCGCCCTGGCACCCATGCTTTTCAGCCTTTATATAAATGGCTTGGTGGGCGAGCTGGATGCTATCAAAAATAGCGATGTCCCTCGGTTGTCATCTGGACGGGTGCCTGCGTTGATGTTCGCGGATGACACTTTATTGCTGTCGCGAACATCCACAGGCATCCAGAGGGTACTGGACGGTTTTGTAACATTCTGCGCTTCGAGGGGACTCGAGATCAACTTAGAGAAGATGAAGTATATGATCTTCGGCCCCCCGAAGCGCACCCGTCCCTGTCCACGTTTGAATGGCATCCCGCTTGAAAGGGTCAGAACTTTTGTATATCTGGGTGTTACCCTGACTGAAGTCTTCAGCTGGGGCCCCCAGGTAGTCAAATCTGCCTTGAGGCTCGCGCAGATAACGGGTGGTATTAACAAGTTCCATAGGAAAACACAATTTAAACCAGTTTCCCCAGGTCTTGAAATGTATAGGGCTCAAGCTAGACCTGCCGCTATATGCGGCGCAGAACTTTGGGGTCATACTCGTGTATCGACCCTCTCTAAGGTCGAACATACATTTACTAGAAACCTGCTAGGGCTTCCCCAGAGTACGCCGCTTACACCTTTGAGACTAGACCTAGATTTAGAGCCTATCTCTGAACTCTTATCGAGCCGACCTCTCCTGTATTGGAGAAGGTTATGGACAGTGCCCGAGCTCGATGACTATAGAGCTGAATTTTCAGCAATTTGGGACCAACTGAAGAGCAAAAATATACCGTGGCTATCTCACATCAAAACTGTAGTATATCAGATAGGCCTGCCCCAATTATGGGAGACCCCTGGGGAAAGTTGCATAGCGGTTCAGAGAACAGAATTGCTAGCCCTACTTAGACAGCACAACCTAGCTCTGTTATATCGCTTACAGTCCATGGGCAGGCTGACTACAAAATTGTTAGAAGTAAAATTGGCACCCAGCAGGTAGGAGTTTTTAGATTTGATTCAGCCCCCTATGGCAAAAAAGTTATATATTCAGCTAAGGTATGGCTGCCTCCCAATCGGGGAACTGACCTGTAAATGGGCGGGGAGAGGTGAGGGAGTTTGCCCTGTTTGTAATGAAGCTAAAGAAGACTTAGCCCATATCTTATTTTTTTGCCCCGCCTATAAGGAAATACGTAGATCTCGGCTTGTGCCATTGTGCAGAAATCTGGGTCTAAAACAATGTGCCCAAGCCTGCAGGATTTTACGTTATGACACTTCACCCCCTATTGTGTTCTCTGTTTCTCGTTTTTTATATGGTATGTGGCGAAGGAGGTCTGCCCTGACTAATTAACTAAATATCTGATTGTTTTTAATAATGATGTGCCAAAATTGTACACCGCTTCATCTTTGATAACTTCTGTTTAATAACTTTTTATTCTGTGTTCACAATTATTTATGTTTTATCTTGTATGTACATATTTTATCTGTGCTTTTATGGTCACCGACCGAAATAAAGCTATCAAAGAAAGAAAATATGACTAAATGTCTGAGTTTCACAGGTCTGGGATACATCACATGTCTCATGACCACAGGATTTACTTGAGGACACACAGACTAAAGGAAGGGAATCCCTTACTTCAACTTGGTATTTGGACACAGCATTTCCCTCAGTGTTGCGTTAGTGAGGCTCTTTAAAAAAAATTGAATGCACACACAGGGCCTCATGTAGCAGTTGTTGGCACAGGACACCCCTGGATGTTATCTGGCCGCAGTTATCTGCACCAAAGTGAATAGCTGGAATGCACCATACAGTAGCGGCTCCTGGAGGGAGTGCTGCAGGGCGGTGACGGGGCGGGGGAGGGGCAGGGTGGGGGTTAGTAAACTCCAGCTCCCGGCCGACGGGAGTAATGTAAATAAATGAATAAACAGAACGAATTTCATTGCGCGGGCTGAAACGCCGAATGGCGATGCAGCGCGCACATTAATATTTGTTTTATTTATTTACATTACTCCTGTCGGCCATGAGCCGGAGTTTACTACCCCCCACCCAGTCCCTCCCCCACCCCGCCCCACTGCCCTGCAGCACTCCCTCCAGGAGCCGCTACTGGCACCATATTCCTAGCATGCAGCACATCATCCATGGTTCGTCTGCATATACACCATCACATATTAGTCACTAGCGCTAACACCCCTCCTTGTATCTGTGTCAGCGTTGTATCCTCTAATGTCTTAAGGGTTTCATGGATATATTCCTGCAAACAATCTGTGCAGTTTTCCCATTCTATGTGTCCTATGGACTTCAGAACACATAGTAACTGGACATGACTTATAGACATGGAATTATGTATCCTTATTCCACCCCATTTCCCCCTTGGGAGGCACACTATGTGCAAACAGTTCCAGGGTCCCTGATCCTTGGATATGTGGAAATGTGTGAGATCTTCATTGTGATGTATGGGAAAATCCACAACAAGGCCCATGGAACACATCCTTAAAGTAAGGTGCATCAATGATGCACTTTGCTCTGGCTCGCCTTACTGCATGTCTATAAGGTCATGCAAGGGTGATGCAGACAGACTTTGCATTGCCTCATTGATATGAGATCTATACCTGCTCCACCAAAGCATCATGATTAGGGATACTCCAGCAGCACAGTTCACTTGTACGTGTGGCCCACAGTGGTGTAGGCGGTTTTAACATGTGTGACTTATAGGATTGTGTTGCACACATGCCATGTAGTATGTAGGCCCACACCAACTACGTATGCACTGTCTCATTCTTCCCAAGACTAATATGTCAACATATTCCAACATATTTGACTGTCATGTGGTCTTTCATGTGCTTGAGAAGTACTTACCAACAAGTACGCCATTCCTGTATGTCCCATTCTGGAAGCGCTAATTGATGGTGGAATGACGGAAAATGAAGGAATCATGAACACTGCTAGGGTACTTTGCAGGGACATTGATTAAGTGCCCCAGATGGTCCACAATTACCTGCATGCACATGGAATGCGTGTGCTTCCTATTGTGGTACAGGTGTGATGTAGCTACTGGAGGCACAAGTTGCACATGGGTGCAATCCATTGCCCCAAACACATGTGGAAACCTGCAGTGCCATGAAAGCCTTGCTTGTTTTCCTGTTGGTTCTGCTTTGTATTGGGGAAGAAGAGGTACTGGGGTGTGAGGCTTATGATGGCATCCAGGATGGAGGAGAGGAATTTAGAGAAGGATGCATGGAATACTTGTGCCACTCTGGCTGTGGTGGGTTGAAACGTTCTTGACGCCAACATGTGTAGGACAGCCAGTAGCTTGTCCTGCAGAGGTATGTTGGTGCAATCTGGTGCAGGAGGAGGACAATGGACTCCCTTCTGAACCTGTGATTGGTAATGACCTCATTCTCCCTGAGCAAAAGACACACAATTGATGGACGGAATGAAGAACAAATCAAAACATTCACCCCCAGTCAAGAGATCTGGGTTAAATCCATCATTCCTTTGCTCACCATGCCATCCCAGTTTAGACCTGGCCATATGCAAATCAGTCTTGGCCCTGTGCCTTTGTCATGGGAACAGTCCAGCCTGAACTGTCAAGCCAGGTCCTCCCTGGACTGGAAACAAGCATCCTAGGACCGGATTCGGGGTTTCACCTCTCTTCAGCCAGGATAGCTTGATTTCAGTGGCATCCCATGATGCACAGGGTCAAGACTGATTTGCATATAGCTGTGTCTGAACTGGGGTGGCAAAGTGAGCTAAAGAATGATGATGGACTCAATCCAGATCTTTGACTGGGAGTGAGTGTTTGAAAAGTTTCAACACTCCGTCCATCATCTCCTTGTGTTTACCTTGTTCGCCCTCATCCTCCCTGAGATCATTGAGGGTAAGCCTCTAGCAGTTTGTCCGCTCCATTTTCCTGCGCTGTCTCCGTGGTGATGGTGGTAGTGATGGTGTTGGTCATCTTCTTGGTGCCCCTGGCTGCAGTAAGAGTAGGTCCATGGTGCTATTAAGCTTGCCAGAGAGATTTGATATGTTCTGCTTTAATACCAGTCAACATACGTACATTTTACGTTTGTTTTTCCGTAGCAGTAAAATTCTGCTTAAAATGGGACTCTACACCTCTTTTGACAAAGTAGCACCATTTTCCAAAATCGTTTCTTTTCTGGGGAATGCCTTCCTTTCATATCATTAGCACTAACTGCTGGAACCGGAGATGGCTCTAAGAAAAATAGGTGCAGGAGCTGAAAAAGTGGCACTTTTGGCCTCTAGCATCACTTTGTAAATATGATGTCCAAAAACACCCAGAAAGCCACCGTCCCGCAAAAAATTCAGGATAAGGTGGCGACAACTCCTTGTAATATGCCAACAAGATACTTTCGATTGCATCAAGGGATTTCTGTTAGATTCGTTATATTTCTGCATTTTTGGGGTGTTTTGTTTTTTATATTATTGACTTAATTTTTGGTGGCCTGCAGAGGGATGTTGGTGCACTGCTGCGATGTTGGCTGCAGCCTTGGTGCAATCTGGTGCAGGAGGAGGACAATGGACTCCCTTCTGGACCTGTGATGGGTAATTACCTCTTCCTGCCTGAAATCAATGAGGGTAAGCCTGTAGCAGTATGTCCACTCCATTCTCCTGCGCTGCCTCCGTGGTGATGGTGTTGGTGATGGTGGTGGTGGTCTTCTTGGTGCTCCTAGCTGCAGTAAGAGTAAGTCCATGTTGCTCTTAAGCTTGCCAGAGTGATTTGGGTATGTTCTGCTTTTATACCAGTCAACATGCGTCAATTTTACGTCTGCTTTTCCGTAGCGTTAAAATTCTGCCGCTATTGTGACTCTGCACCGCTTTTGACAAAGTAGCACCATTTTCAAAAATCATTGTAAACACAGCTTTGCCAGTTTTGCCTGGCTTTTTTTCTGGGGAATGCCTTTCTTTCATATCAATAGCGCTAATTTCCGGAACCAGAGCTGGCACTAAGAAAAATAGGTGCAGGAATTGAAAAAGTGGTGCTTTAGGCCTCGAGCATCACTCTGTAAATATGACACCCAAATACCCCAAAAAGCCACGGTACCACAAAAAATTCACGCTAAGGCGGCGACAACTCTTTGTAATATGCCCACAAGATACTTTGGACTGCATCAAGGGATTTCTGTCGGATTCGTAATATTTCTGCATTTTTGGGGTGTTTTAAAAAAAATATTATTGACTCTTGCGGTAGTTATCACACGTTCTTGGGAATATACCCCTCAGTTGTTTAAATCAGTGTGCCTCTTAAATTGCTCATATAGTGCCAGATGCAGGTGGCCAAATAGCGAGTGCTAATGCTGAAATTCGCCGAATTTCAGCGTTAGCGTTTGCTATTTGGCAGCGAGCAATGTAGGTAAGTTGAAACCTACTAGCAAAATAAGGAAACGCAAAATTGCGATTCCTTATTTTGCTCTTGTATTTGAGGAATCGCAAATTGTGATTCCTTAAATGCAATGTAAGTAGCACAAAAGAAAGTGCACTTTAGCCTTAAAGAATCGCTAATTACCACCAACTTCAAGTTGGTGGTAATTAGCGATTTCCTTTAAAGAAGCACTTTTTTGCTTTTTTTTAAGTGCCATGTGGCACACATTCATGCACGTAGGGCATGTGTGTGCGCCACATGTGCACACATGCACATTTCAGGGGTGCAACGGGGTGTCCTTCTGGAACCCTGGCACCCTTGAAATTGCTCCCGCAATTTGCGAGTGCCTCTTGGTGACTCGCAAATTGCGGGAGCAATCCCTATTCATTCCTGGGAAGGTATTCCTTAATTGCGAATCGCAATTTGCGATTCACAATTAAGGAATATTAAGGAATCATACAAAATATTGCGATTCCTACCTACATGGCATTTTGCGATTCCTTAATAGCGATTCCCTAAAAAGCTCTATTAAGGAATCGCAAACATGCATTTACCTACATCTGGCCCATAATTATTAGTTTGATTTTATTGTCTGAAATTGTTTATAGTTTTATTTTATTGGTTAGTTAAGTATTGTTTGAATTTTTTTTATCAGTTGAGTCCTCCTAAAGATAAATGCTAAATTAGGTTTTAATGTATGATCTATTGTTAGATATTTTGGGACCTACATTTATTTTTATTAATATTTAGATTTGTGGTTAAATGTTCATGGTTAATGCTTATTTTTGTCAGAATTTCATTGTTTATATTTTGAATATATCATTTTTGGGGAGAAATGGCAAATATTTTCTTGTTTTAATATATTTTGAGTTAATTTAAATATGTGTATAACCACTTTAGGTTTATTTGAAGTAAATTTTTATGTGAAAAGTGTTATCTATTTCTTACTAATTATTTGATTATTTTAGTGATAATATTGTAGTTGAAATTGTGTGAATCGATATTTTTACATAATATATGTTTATTTTAAAGGTAACAATATTTTTAATTCCGATCTTTGTTTTTCACCTTCAACATGTTTTATTGGACAATATCTTTATTGAATAAAGAACATGTAATATAGGACAAGCAATTTGAAGGCTCATGTTCCTGTAAAACGAGCATCAAATAAGCCCACATTCCATTATACAAAATGCAATGGCTGAGTAAAAGCATACATGTCAGGATCTACCCCTTATAAAATGCAAACAGGTTCTAAACTACAAACTGTAACTCAATATAGGGGAACAATATTCCTCCGAGCCTCGCCGCTATTTGACGTAACAGGTAACCCAGTATAGTGGAAGCAGAGGGAAACAAGCCTAGATACGGAGGGAAAAAGATGAATAAAACAAGATCCTCCTTAACTTGAGTGTTGAACAAGAGCCTATCTTCAGTGTTGCATAGGAAGCTTTGGGGATGTACTGGGAGTGTCAGCTTCCTATATAAATTCTTCCCCTGTTCCAAGGGGGACCCTCTACTCAGGAAAGCCAAAGGGAACTGACATCAATTATGTATGTGCAAAAATCTATATTTTTTAACAGCGATATTTGTGTTCTCGATTATTGTGGACTTTTAAAGTTAAGTATGAGAGAGTCGACAATTTTGCTATCGATTTTTTATTTCTGATATTTTTGTGTTTTGATATTTTATGCATCAATATTATGTCATAGATCCAGCTATATAGGGCTACCTTAGGAGTGACTTGTATGTATTAAAAAGGGAGTTGTAGGTCTGGCATGGGGTTTATTTTGCTAGGTTGAATTGGCAGTTTCAAACTGTATACAGGCTGCAAGGGCAGGCTTGAAACATGTTTGAAGAGGCTCTTTACGTGGATGGCACAATAAGTGTTGCAGACCCACTAATAGCATGTATTTGCCGGCTCAGACTTAATGGTGTACCACATTACTAGGGACTTTTGAGTAATTTGGAAATGCCTGGAGGAGAGAAGGCAAAACGTTTGAAAGAAGTCAACACTAAGGCTCTCAGTACTAACAAGAATATACACCCCCAATCTGCCCCTCTTGGGCGGGGGGGGGGGTGCAGAAATGTCACTAGTAACCAGGAACTGCAGTTATGCTGTATTTTGTTTTTTGGGGGGGTGGTTCCACTGGGCATGGCCCGGTGCTTCGCCTGCAATGGGCCCCATTAGTCTTGTCACCCCTGCTAGGAAGAAGATGCGGTTGTTCACCACTAATCTGCTCAGGGGGCAGAAAATCCCATTAGAAAAAAATATGGTGTGTGGGTGGACCACCCTGTTGTTGTGTCTATCCTCCAGACCTAAAACCCCTACAGTTTTCTCCACTCGAGGTGGGAAGCAGAGCACCATTCCTATCTCAAGCAAAAAGAGGAAATGTGGATTTTTTGCCCTATTTTTTGACATCCTTGTACTTGCCTTGGTGAATGGTTGCACTATTCAGGCCTATGCTTTGCCACCCAGGAAAACCAACTAAACCCAGCCATTTTCATAAACTAGACACCCAGGCCCTGCAAACCTCAAACTTTGCCCAGAATGCATTTTCTTTACATTTCTTTTAAAACAAAGTTCCAGAATCTGTGGGGATCTATAGGGGATAGCAAATGTTATGTTATGTTATGTTATGTTATTCATTTATTTGTATAGCGCACGGCTACTCAAAAAGAGTGTCCCGGCGCTTTAATGGAGAAAGAGACAATCCTGCAACATGACAAACATAACACCAGATAAAACTAACCGAAGAATGGGCCAGAGATTCACGGAGGGCTGGCTACTGGGTGAACAGCCAGGTTTTAAGGCCTTTCCTAAAAGCTAAAAGGCTGGTGACTTCCCGCAAAGCCAGTGGTAAAGAGTTCCACAGCTGAGAAGCCAGCAGTCCAAAAGAGCGGCCTCCAAGGCGCGCTTTCTTTACCCGAGGGACAACAGCAAGATGCAGGGCTTCCGACCTCAGAGACCTGGTTGGATGGTAAAAAACCAGTCTCTTTTGGAGGTACTTGGCTCCCACCTTATGGAGAGCTTTGTAGGCCAAGGTCAGCGCCTTAAAGGCAATCCTCTTGCGGATAGGAAGCCAGTGTAAAGCTGCTAACAGGCCCGATGCCCTGGAGCGCCTGCTAAGGCCAAAGATTGCCCTTGCAGCGGCATTCTGTACCACTTGAAGCCGCTGCAACAGATACTCTGGGAGGCCCAGGTAGAGAACATTAGAGTAATCCAACCTGGACCCAATCAGAGCCTGGACAGTCAGCGCCCTGTGATCCACGGATAACAGAGGAAGAAACCTCCGCAGCATCCTGAGGATGCCAAAGCAAATGCCCGACACCCCCAGGATCTGGGATTTCAAGGTAAGCCTGTTATCCATCTTCACCCCCAGATTCTTAGCAACCTGAGAGGAGCAGGACGGAGGGAACATATCCCGTGGCCACCAGGTCTGCCAATCTGGCTCTGTATCGCACCCAAAGAACAGTACTTCGGACTTGTCCGAATTGCACTTAAGGCTGTTTAGATGGAACCAGTGAAAGACAGCCCCAAGGCAATCCCGAATACTCTCCCCATCAAAGTCGCCTCCTCTCTTACAAGAGAAGAGGAGCTGGGTGTCGTCCGCATAGGATACGATCTGGGCACCATGCGACTCCACCAACGCCGCCAATGGGGTCATAATGATGTTAAAGAGGGTCGGGCTCAAAATAGAGCCCTGAGGGACCCCGACTCCCAGAGGCGGCATCACGGCGGAATCCGGCGGGGCCCAGATCGACTGCCGGCGGCCGGCTAGGAAAGAGGAGAACCAGTCGAACACCGTCCCCCGTAGGCCAATCTCGAAAAGTCTAACGAGAAGACCATCATGGGGAACGGTGTCGAACGCCGCCGACAGATCTAGCATCACCAGCATGACTTTGCCCCCAGAGTCCAGAACCTCTTTAATGGTTTCCGAGACCTCCAGGAGCGCAGTCTCAGTACTGAGATGGGGACGAAAGCCCGATTGGGAGGCGTGCAGGATCTCGTTAGATTCAAGAAAGTTGGAGAGCACGCCTTGGACGTGCTTTTCCAGAATCTTCGTGAGGGCCGGCAACAGAGAGATGGGCCTATAATTAACCGGGGCCTTCGGATCTAGACCAGATTTTTTAAGCAATGGAATCACCATCGCCTGCTTCCAGGCCTGCGGAACCACACCAAGCCTCAGCGAAAGATTTAAGAGCGGATTAGCCAGCGGGTTGATCACCTCCGCAACTTTCGCCAAAAATTTAGCAGGGCATGGGTCGAGAGGAGAACCTGATTTTAAATTGCCCATGAGAGCCAGGGAGTCCGGAGCAGAGATAGAAGGAAATACACTCAACGTCGCCCCTGGCCCGGCCTGTGGCAGTGTGGTGGTGTCAGGTTCAGTCTGGCCCGCAGACACTGGTACCTGGAATGACTCCTGAATGCGTTGGATCTTGCTCGTGAAGAAGTCAGCAAGGTCCATGGCCCAGGTGCCTGATGGTTTTTGGTCCGAGGTGTTAGACCAGGGTGAGGTGAATTCTCTCACAATGGAGAAAATCTCCTTGCCAGAGTTGGAAGCCGCATCAATTCTCCTGGCTAGATAAGCTTTTTTTTCCACACGGATATCCCGGTGATAAGCCTTAACCACCCTTTTGTATGCCACCTTGGCAACAGGGTCATATTGTGCCCGCCAGGCTCTTTCGGCTACCTTGCACTGCTGCCGCGTAGCCGACAGTGCAGCGGTAAACCAAGGCGCAGAGACCCTTTTCGATGTCGGGCGGGATGTTACTTCTGGGGCAAGATCGTTAAGCCTATCCAGTAGCCAGTCTTGTATGGTCTGCGGGTCCTTGTCTAGATCACCTGAGAGAAGGCAAGGATGAACCTCAGCTGCCTGGGCCAGCATCTCTGGGGTAACACGATGGAAAGCCCTGTGAACACGACCCTGTTGATGTACCGGGATCGGCACAGATTTAACTATGCCCTTGATCACAAATTTAGCGAGGAAGTGGTCAGACCATAAGACAGGAGTGATCTCAATATCCTCGAGAGGGACAGATGAAAAGACCTGGTCAAGGGTATGCCCCTTCACATGCGTAGGCTCCTGAAAGTATGAGATGAGCCCCAGCGGGGTCAGCGTCTCCGAAAGTTTGGCGGCCGCCGGGTCGGATGAATCATCCATCCGGAAGTTGAAATCGCCGGCCACAATAAAATGTTCGGCTTTCAGGGCCAGCGCCACCAGCCCCATATCCAGATCTTCAAAGAAGGTGCCGGGAGAACCAGGCGGTCTGTATACAAGCAGTCCCTTAAAGGATTGGTGGGGCGACAGAGTGATAGAGAAGGCTAGGGTTTCCGAGCCACGGATGTCAATGGCAGGCAGGATCTCACAGGGAGTTCCTTTCCGGACCACTAGCGCTACTCCACCTCCCCTTCCGTTGGCTCTATCCTTTCTGAAGATGTTGTAATCAGGTGGGATTGCCAGGACGACGTCAGGGTTAGAAGAGTCGCCCCACCATGTCTCAGTAAGCATGAGGCATAGTGGTTTATCTACATCGAGAAGCTCATAAATGTCCTGCGCATGTTTGCAAGCTGACCTGGTGTTCAGCAGCATGCACCTGAAGCCCATACTAGAGCTGTTGGTGCTCGGCCGTAAAAAGAGCGAGCGGGTCGGGCGCCAGCCACAGCCCGGGCAGCGGGATTTCCCATGGTGACGACCAGGAAATACAGTACGACAGCCTTGACCATGAGGGAAGAATGAGCGAAGTTCGCCAGATGAATAACGCAAAACGGGGGTCCCAGGGGGACACATACCTGATGCTAGAGTCCCACCCGCCGCTCCGCCCGCTTCCGGGACGCTGACGGGCGCAGACGGGCAGGACTCTGGCTTGACTCCGGCGAGAGTCCGGCGCTCCCGCTGCGCGTCACCGCTGCGCGCAGGAGGCGAGCTTTAAGTAGGGCTCACCTGTGTTGCAAAAGAGCGCTAGAGCGCTCCCACAAGTGGCAGACTCGCTCCACACCACCCCCAAGATGGCGCCCGGCGCCAAACACGAAGCCTAAGAATAAAATGGCATAACTCCGCGAAAAGCGCGGTGGGGGGCCCAGTTTAGGGTGCAAGTGAGAGGACACACAAAGAACGTCCTAAAAACAGAGTAAATACAATTTAAAAATGCAAAATGCGAAAAGCAAAATTTTAAAAATTACAGCAGCGCTAAGAATGACAAATTCCGCAGAATAGCGCGCGTGCGTGCTACTCCCTTTCTCCAGGTCGGGCTGCTACCTAGCTCGCCTTAAGTAGGGCTCACCTGTGTTGCAAAAGAGCGCTAGAGCGCTCCCACAAGTGGCAGACTCGCTCCACACCACCCCCAAGATGGCGCCCGGCGCCAAACACGAAGCCTAAGAATAAAATGGCATAACTCCGCGAAAAGCGCGGTGGGGGGCCCAGTTTAGGGTGCAAGTGAGAGGACACACAAAGAACGTCCTAAAAACAGAGTAAATACAATTTAAAAATGCAAAATGCGAAAAGCAAAATTTTAAAAATTACAGCAGCGCTAAGAATGACAAATTCCGCAGAATAGCGCGCGTGCGTGCTACTCCCTTTCTCCAGGTCGGGCTGCTACCTAGCTCGCCTTAAGTAGGGCTCACCTGTGTTGCAAAAGAGCGCTAGAGCGCTCCCACAAGTGGCAGACTCGCTCCACACCACCCCCAAGATGGCGCCCGGCGCCAAACACGAAGCCTAAGAATAAAATGGCATAACTCCGCGAAAAGCGCGGTGGGGGGCCCAGTTTAGGGTGCAAGTGAGAGGACACACAAAGAACGTCCTAAAAACAGAGTAAATACAATTTAAAAATGCAAAATGCGAAAAGCAAAATTTTAAAAATTACAGCAGCGCTAAGAATGACAAATTCCGCAGAATAGCGCGCGTGCGTGCTACTCCCTTTCTCCAGGTCGGGCTGCTACCTAGCTCGCCTTAAGTAGGGCTCACCTGTGTTGCAAAAGAGCGCTAGAGCGCTCCCACAAGTGGCAGACTCGCTCCACACCACCCCCAAGATGGCGCCCGGCGCCAAACACGAAGCCTAAGAATAAAATGGCATAACTCCGCGAAAAGCGCGGTGGGGGGCCCAGTTTAGGGTGCAAGTGAGAGGACACACAAAGAACGTCCTAAAAACAGAGTAAATACAATTTAAAAATGCAAAATGCGAAAAGCAAAATTTTAAAAATTACAGCAGCGCTAAGAATGACAAATTCCGCAGAATAGCGCGCGTGCGTGCTACTCCCTTTCTCCAGGTCGGGCTGCTACCTAGCTCGCCTTAAGTAGGGCTCACCTGTGTTGCAAAAGAGCGCTAGAGCGCTCCCACAAGTGGCAGACTCGCTCCACACCACCCCCAAGATGGCGCCCGGCGCCAAACACGAAGCCTAAGAATAAAATGGCATAACTCCGCGAAAAGCGCGGTGGGGGGCCCAGTTTAGGGTGCAAGTGAGAGGACACACAAAGAACGTCCTAAAAACAGAGTAAATACAATTTAAAAATGCAAAATGCGAAAAGCAAAATTTTAAAAATTACAGCAGCGCTAAGAATGACAAATTCCGCAGAATAGCGCGCGTGCGTGCTACTCCCTTTCTCCAGGTCGGGCTGCTACCTAGCTCGCCTTAAGTAGGGCTCACCTGTGTTGCAAAAGAGCGCTAGAGCGCTCCCACAAGTGGCAGACTCGCTCCACACCACCCCCAAGATGGCGCCCGGCGCCAAACACGAAGCCTAAGAATAAAATGGCATAACTCCGCGAAAAGCGCGGTGGGGGGCCCAGTTTAGGGTGCAAGTGAGAGGACACACAAAGAACGTCCTAAAAACAGAGTAAATACAATTTAAAAATGCAAAATGCGAAAAGCAAAATTTTAAAAATTACAGCAGCGCTAAGAATGACAAATTCCGCAGAATAGCGCGCGTGCGTGCTACTCCCTTTCTCCATTGCCTACCATCCAGCATTTCTCCACTGGTATTGAACAAAGTGCCGCTTGTGTGGCTAAAACTCGCAACACAAAAGGCCCCAAAGCAAAATATGGACATATTTACAATGGGAGTATCTGGACTCTGGCTGAATGGCCACACAGAGAAACCTACCAAACCTAGACATTTCTGAAAACTAGACACATGAGTTAGTCCCGGGTGCTGTGCCTCTCATGAATCCAATGATGGTTGCCTAATATCACACATTCTGCTTCCATTTCTATGATTTAAACTTGTGGAATCTGCAGGGATCCACAAAATTCTTACCACCCAGTGTTCCCTCCCCCAATTGTTGCGGTATAAATGCTACCCCACTTGTGTGGCTGGGCCTAGTCCTAGGGACAGAACAGACCAAACCATGGTAAGTGAGAATCCTCACAAAATGTCATCTGAATAACATGCTAGTAAGATATCTATATATTTAGAGATGTTCAAATGACCATTGCTCCTAAACTCGGTTTCTGGTATACATTTCAGAAATACGTAGATTTTATTCATACCTATTCTTTAATCTGATTTGCTCTATGATTTAGTATCCAATATAAAACCATTGCTAGGTGGAGCTCAGTTGTTGGTTCGGTGCACTTCGAGTTCTTGGAGAACCTACAAAACCTATACATCCCCACTGGTAGAAATGTATAGCAGACAAACTGGTATATTGCTTTTATAAATCATAAAAAGAAGTTACAGATGAAATGTGCTCACAAATAAATGATTTTTCCTACTCCTTTATTAAATTCAACAGTTAGTTTCTTTGGGAAAACCTTGGCAGATTTACACAAGTGCCCCCTTGCTAAAGTCAGATTTGTATCTATTTTTTAGAAATGTATAGCTTTCTGAAATCACCCATGGGTTGCATAAAGTTTTTACCACAATTTACCATTCTCACTCCATACAGGACTTCAACATTTATGTGACTGCTTTTGTCTATCCAGCAGAAGAATTAGGGGCGAAGATTATCGCCTACGCTGATGATTCTCAGCTCCTTTTTACATGGGAGAAAAATACGGACTCAGTCTCTTCTGCAAACCACTGTCTGTCTTCTGTTTTTAAATGGCTTGCTACCGCGCAGCTTAAATGTAACGAAGAGAAGTCCGAGATTCTCGTTTTTGGGCATTTTCCACCTATGTTTAGGGATACTCTCTGGCCACCCGAGTTCCCATTGCCAACCTCACTTGGGAAGCCTGCTAAGAACTTGGGGGTGTGGTTTGAAGAAAATCTTTTCTTCCTTACCCAGGTTAAGAAGTTAGCCGGAAACTGTTTCGGTCTCCTTAAAACCTTAAGAATGTTTCTCCCTCTCCTGCCTAGGGATGCAAAGGAGACAGTAATTTGCGCCCTTATTTTATCTCGGCTGGACTATGCCAATGTTCTCTATGTGGGCATCCCTGGTTATCTGTTGAAGAAGCTTCAGGTAGTCCAAAATGCGGCAGCCAGACTTCTCCTTGACATTCAATCCAGAAGTAGTGTGAGACAACACCTCCGCTCATTGCACTGGCTGCCCGTGGCAGTAAGGGTTACGTTTAAATCATTAGTCATTGCCCATCGCGCTCTCCACGGCCATGGCCCTACCTACCTCCAAAACGCTTCTCTTTCTATGCCCCTCTGAGACAACTGCGCTCTTCATCTTAACTTCTTGCGCAGGTTCCCCGCTTTGAATGTCAGAGGTTAGGTGGCAGCTCTCTCGCCCAAAAAGCTGCTGTGGCATGGAACGCCCTTCCCTTTGCTCTTTGGAACATCAAGGATCCATTGGTTTTTAAAAAGAACCTGAAAACGTACCTCTTTCTTTAGTTCAATCTCCCTCCCCTCTTGATTCCGCGCCGGGACACTCCTGAGTATCTGTGTGCGTTGTAAAAAAAAATAACATAACATAACATAACACATTAGGAAAAGCATTGGATTTCAGAGGAAGGACAGTTACTACTCGCACTTCAAAGAGCACAACAGAAGGGAAAGTGCTGGACTTTGGAGGGGTAACATTTAATATTCCTACTCCAGTCTATGACACAGTAGGGAAATCGTTGGATTTTGGAGCTGTGAGAATTAGAGTTCCCATTCCATACCGTGCAACAGCAGGGAAAGTGTTGAATTGCAAAGAGGTTAATGTTATTATTCCTACTTCAGTCTAAATAAGAGAAGGAAAAATTCTTGACTTCCAACACATTACATATATTATACACCACTTCATATTTAAAAAATGCTTAATTAACATTTATATGTATATATATATATATATGCGTAATTAATAAGATATAAATATATATATATTATGTTTATTGAGAATATATATATATAAATATAGATAGATAGATAGATAGATAGATAGATAGATAGATAGATAGATAGATAGATAGATAGATAGATAGATAGATAGATAGATAGATAGATAGATGTTAATTAAGCATGATTTATTTTAAGAGTTTGATACTTTTTTGATATGCATGGTGTTACTTATATGTGTTATGTGCTTGAAGTTAAGAACTTTCCCTTCTGTTGTTTAGACTCTTATTTAGCCTGAAGTAGGAATATATATATAATCAATTGACACAATTACTATTCAGTAATAATATAACTAATTATCAAATAATTAATAATTACGATTCAGTTATTAATTAACTTCCAACCCTATACCCCTACAAACCTAGCAACCCACACCTAAAATATAACTTTAAAAATAAGTATTGCATATTTTACAAATTTAAGATCTATTCAAATGAAACATTATTAATCCGTTATTAGTTATTAAGTGGCCACCCTGAACCCCTACAAACTTAGCAGCCGACAACTAAAATATAAGTAAAATAAATTACTATTACATAAATTGCATTGTAAAAATCAATGAAGGAATTCATTAACAATCAGTAATTTATTGTTAATTATTACTTAACTTCCCACCCTACACCCCTACAAATCTAACTGCCCGCAAATAACATATAACAAAAGTAAATCAATATAAAATAATTGACATATCAGATATCAATCATAGAATTAAATAAAACAGCGCGGGGTGGGTGGGGCATGAGGGCCACACAAAAAATGAAAGGACGGAGGGTGGGTGAAGAGAAGTTAAATAAAAATGCTATGAATTGTCCAGAAATGTTCATGTCATAGTGTATTTTTATTTTGGTGGGCTAACATGACAGCAGGAGTGACAGACAACAGAGAAATCAGGTGGGAGGAAAGAAGCAAAAACAGTGAATGAGAGGACAGGGGGGCTGATGGGCAGAGCAAGCTACATAAGATGCACGCTGTAGCGTGCTTCAACAATAGGAACATTCTTTAACTGGAACAGAGGCCTGGTGAGTGGGGCATTGGGGATCATCATCAACGATGAAATAATGGTGGGCAGGTGGGGAGAAAGTTAAAAAGCACTTTATTTATTCAAAGAGTTTTATATATCGCTGGTAAGACCCAGGGGTATCAGAGCACCTTTACAGACATTGTCCAGGCAGTGTAAGCAAGAATGAAGTATAAAATGAAAGCTTGTTGAGAGTTGGATCAGAGCATTTCCTAGAGAGAAATAATACAAATACTATACAATTCGAGAAAGAGACTCTCAATGAGAGCTAGGCTTTAGAGCCCTATTGATGAGAAGATATTTTAATTGTCTTCTGAAGCTCATGGCTCGGATATGTGCTGGGAAAGAGTTCCAGATTACGAGGGTATTGCCCAAAAAAGAGTGTTGGTGCTTCTCAGATTTCTCAACTGTCCTGCCTTTGTATGTTTGGATGCAAGGTAGGCTGCCTTTCCTGTGTGTAGGACCTTGTAGGTAAGACATGCAGTTTTGAATCAGCGGCAAGCTTCGATCGGGAGCCACTTAATATTATTCAGGGAGGGGGAGATGTGTTTTTGTCTTCTCATTCCAGTAATCATCCTTTTCTTGCTAGTAATCATCCTTGCTGTTGCATTTAGAGGGGTCTTAAAGGATCTAAGTGTGACTACGCGATGCCAGTGAGGTTAGCATTTCCGTAGTCCAGTCTTGAGAGAACCACTGCTTGCGTGTGGACTTTTAGACCATTCAGTGGGAGAAAGGGCTTGAATTTGTGTAGTAGTTTTAGATTGTAGAATGCACTCTTTGAAGTATTTTTTGTGTGTGGGTTGAGTATCATTGTGAGAAGTCCCATGTAGATATTGAAGACTGTAGGTGAGAGGACTGAGCGTTGGGGGACACCCTATGGTTATGGTGGACACATCAGAGGCTGAGTTTATTTTTATTTGTTGAGAGCTTTTATGTATGTTTGAAGTGGACCATTTCAAAACCACACCATCTGCTCCGATTCGTTTTTGGAGGGATTCTAAAAGCAGCTTTTCATCGACCATGTCAAAGGCCGCAGATGGGTCATGTGTAAGTCCTCTAATATATATTTCAAATAGCTTCTTCCATACTACAGCCTTTCTTAAAGCCCAATTGGAGTGGGTCAAGAAGATTGTTGGTGCCGATGGGCTGGTTGAGTTGGGAAAGAATGCATTTTGCAAGAATGTTCGCCAGGAAAGAAAAGTTGAAGATGGGCCTGATGTTGTTTAGGTCATCAGTGTTAGCATCTGTTTTTTTAGTGGGGGGTGACTTGACCTAGTTTGAGGCAATCAGGCAAAACCCCGTTGCTTAGGGAGCTATTTGTTATCTTGGTTCATAGAGGTGTTAGTGTGTGTTTAGGGCTATGATGCTATCAACTATGTCAGTGTCATAGCGGTTTTCCTTGTTATGGTGGGTAGGGGACAACAGAAGAGAGGAGTAACGCGGAAAATGGGTATAAAGGAACAAACAAACATAGACAACGGGCGGGGGGAATGGAGCAGACGGAGTGGGAAGAATACAGGCCGGGCCCAGCTTTAAAAGATACACTCTGTAGTGTGCTGCAGCAATAGGAAAAAAATAGCTCCCAAAAACATGTGCTTTGATAGGTCAAAAGTACTTGGGCAATTTTCCTGGGGAGGCCCGCACACAAGGAGAGGAAGTTACACAGCTGACGAGTGAGAGGCAATCCTATGAGAGTGACAATGAAGCCAATTAATGGTAAGTAACAGGCGGGCTCCAAGCCCGCTGATAGTACACAGTATCTCTCGAAGAGAGACAGTGGATGCACTGTCTAGGCAAGATCTAACAAGGAATGCAAAACCGTAGTAAAGTACTCTAGCTCAAATCTGGAGAAAGTCTAGCACAAACACATGGCCAACCATTGGTATTGCAACCTTCTCCGATAGATACTAATGCAGTCAGGACTTAAAATAAAACCCCATAGGAAACAATGCTAAATTAAATTACATTTATTAAGATAGTTCTAAATGTAAATAAACATAATTTTATGTAAAAATATATTAATATAGAAGATAATTTTAAATTAATTCTAAGATATTTTATAATCTTTTTTCCATTCTAAAATTACTATAATGCAACGTTTTATTAAATGTACTAATTACCTTTTTTAATTTAAAATGTTTTAATTATTATTTACAAATGTACTTATTATCATTGTTTTTCATTGTCCTACATTGTCCTACATTTATCATATTTAAATAAAAATATCTATTAGGTACTGACATTTGACAAATGTTTTACAATTTGATAAAATTATTTACTTTTCCCTATACTTTACGATAGGGATGCAGTGCAGTTGGAACGGACATCTCAGTATGAAAAAGTATAGTGAAACACAAAGGGGTTTGATGACACTTGTAAAACTAATCATTCAAATAATTGTAGGTTACATTTTATTGCAATTTTAGATTATAATAAAAAAATTAAGAGACTTCACAACCAAAAGGTTGCTCAATGTTTGTACATGGGGAAATGTGAGTTTTCAACAGCTTAGGGATTTTTCCTTACAGCCAAATACGTGATGTGTATTACAAGGATTACATCACTTGCAAAACACCTGGTACCAAAATGAGTGATTGTTCTGAACTCCACCACCTTCTCCAGATGAAACTAATTTCAACAACAACCAATCACAGCCAGGCTGACTGCTTAAAACGGTGCACAACCCCCAAACCTCTGCCTTCAGTGTGTTGGTGAACGTGTTTGTGGGGTTGCCATTTCTTTTGAAGATGAATCATTACAGGGGGATTAGGAGAGAGAGGGGTTCACAGCGAAAGCATCAACATCTTTGGTCTGTCCAGGGAAGCTATCATTGCAAGCTTTTGGCCTAGGAACCTTTTCCGCAACAGACACTGCTGGCACACCATCCATCAAAGGGTAGCTGTCTGCAATGCCAGGGTCTATGGCAGACACAACCTTTTCATTTTCCTTCAGATGCCTCTTTCACGTCTTTTGCTTGCTGGGAATTTTGGTGACATATGGCTTCTTGGTAACTAACAACTCACACTGGGCCTACATTTGCATCTGGTTTGGCAAATGAAACATCATCATTCATCACTACGACACACTTTTCACAGATTATCCAGTTACACATTACATGTAGGTAGGCATTATGTAGTACAATTTCAAAAGACATCCATTTATTTAAAAAAAATCACATTTCTATTTTGCAGGTGATTTTGGATATGCTCTCTTTCCCCATCTCCTCACACCCTACACATGTTCCAACACACTCTCTCAGCAGGTACAATAGGGCATAAATACATACATACACAAGCAATCCTTTAATGCACTTTTGGGTTTCATGATTCAGATGGGGCTGGGTTGGGGGATTGCTGGTGTTGGTGTACTGCCCAGAAGTTATCTGCAAAATAGCCTTTTGTGTGTTGGACAACAACATATGATGGGTCTTGCGTATATATGTATACCCCGACCTATGGCCAAATCTGGAGACCCTAGGATGGAATAGAGGTAAGAGGTAGAGGTATGCAGGTGCAGAATGGGCTTGCCATCTCTTTTTATTCTTGAGCTGCTAGTTTTGGTTACTGCATTTATTTTGTTGGACAGTTTGTTGTCAATGATGAATGGTGGACATCAAACATACTGTCCGTATATACCAACCTAAGACAACTCTGTCGACGTAGCAGAATGTTTCCAACTAAAATGCTCTGCTCAACTGAAAATTAAAATTGTCTTTATTTGTTCCCAAAAATTATACCACTTGTCCAGACCAACATTCCAACACAGTCTGATGCACAACACTCAGGCTTTGAGCAAACATTAAATCATAACTAAACATACACATATTAGGCCTAGAAAACATCCCTGCTTAGATCTTATTAGTCTTTAACCTTTCTGTTATTTGAAGTACTTGTACAGAGTCTCCCTCTGCACCCACTGCAGAGAGTCTTTACACTCGGAATGACGACTCTGCACTCCGGGTTTAGATCTTTGCCTTCTGCAAATAAACTGGAAATGTCTTACAGAAACAGAAAATCAGGACCAGGACAACGGCCATTTTGTTTTCATTCTGAGCCATCCTCTCTTCCAAGAAACATCATCCTCCATCCTGCTGCTTCTTGACATATTTTTGCCCCTAACATGGCTAAGAAACTTGAAAATAAGCCCACCCACCCTCCCATTTATAAGTCTGAATTCCATATCATAACAGTGCTGGTCATTGACAAGTATGCTTATGGGGAACCAGAAACACAGCTTGACAATAGGGAACCAGCAACACAGCTTGGCAATACAGTGCTGGCCCAAATCTGTCTGTACATCGCCACATGCTGCAGTGCAGTGGGTGTCCACACCAGGCGGTGTAACTGTGCTGCAAGCGCTGGTAGGACCAACATCACTGGGCCTGTATTAAGGCCCGGGACATCATGGGCTTGTCATTCTAGCCACATACACAGCACCCCTTCATGACACTACTGTACCAGATGGCCCTAAAAGCTGCCTGACTTACCCTCCAGGCTCATCTGGAAGAGTTTGAGAAGCAGAGAGACCTTAATTACGAGTATATCTGTCTTTGCTACATAGGTGTACGTGATTTTCTTCTTCCTATGTTAATTGGGAGTTTTTTTAGAACCTGACTCATTTCCAATTCTCTATAACATGTTTTGTTGTTGCATCAAAGTTTTGAAAATTCACATCTAGTAAAATGCGTGTGTAGTTTTTTGTTTTCTTTGGCTTGAATACTAATCTGTATTTGAGATTATGTTAATGCTGATGTTGAGTACCTTTACCTTACTTCCTAAGCACGATATGTTTGCAAGGTTTTATTTTATAATTCACACAATTTCTAAATAATTTGTGGAACTTTTGCTGCTCAAACTTCTAGACAAGTTCCATCTCCTTTAAAATGCTTTGTAAGCTGGTTGGTAAAATGTCTTCTCAAAGCTTGCCAATGTATGGAACCTATTGTGAACCTACATGTGCAATAGATGAGAAAAGGGTTTTAATATAACTATCACTTAGCCTGTCACCTATTTTGAATGGCTTTTACCACAGTTATATTGTGAATTAGCAATTTAAAGCCTGAAAATTCACATTTTAGTTTGAAAGCAGAGGGTAGTGAGGCATTTGGTAAATTCTCCCCATTGTCATCTACACATATGTAGATATCCATTATTGATGCAATGAATTAACAATAATTTAAACAACATTTATTTTTCAAATTCTTTATCTGTGGACTGGGCTTGCCAACAAAGTTCAGAGCAGGACCACGGACAAGAAGAGACATGACCTCTGGATACAAACAATGAGGAGGAAACTACCACCAGTAGGTATAGTGAGACTGTATGAGGAAAGCTGAACAGACACTTGGGTGCCGATTACGATCCTGGAAAAACCGGGTACGAACCGTCGGTCGGAGCGTTTTCTCCGTCCGACTCGTACCCGGTTGTAAAACTTTACAAACATGGAAGTACGATTCGCACGGAAACACCATTTCCGTATGAATTGTAAAAAACACCGACCGACGAAAATATACATACGAATGTGATCCGGGAATGCTCCGACGTGACGTCGGGACGCTTTCAGGCAGCGTTTCACGACCCAGGAAGTACGAATCGAGCCGACAGCAGTCCGGACGGCAATATTTTCACGGTACCCAAAAAGTGCTGGAAAAGCGAAGTACACCGCAAAACGACCAGATTAGGGGGCCCGGTACACGCCGTACCCCCCCCAGCCCCCGTGAGTATGTGCCGAACCCCCCCGTGTATGTACACCCGTGTACGTGTCGTACCCCCGTGTATGTACACCCGTGTATGTGTCGTACCCCCCTTGTATGTACACCCGTGTACGTGTCGTACCCCCCCATGTATGTACACCCGTGTACGTGTCGTACCCCCGTGTATGTACACCCGTGTACGTGTCGTACCCCCGTGTATGTACACCCATGTATGTTCGAGTTGTACCCCCTGTGTATGTACACCCGTGTACGTGTCGTACCCCCCCCGTGTATGTACACCCGTGGGTACGACACGTACACGGGTGTACATACACGGGGGGAGTACGACACGTACATACGGGGGCTGGGGGGGTGGTTCGGCGCGTAAGTGGGCACATGTCTCCATGGTTGCAATGGGAGTTCGGTGCGGACGGTGTTTTTTCCATATGGTTGTGACATCGGACGCACGGGATAGATCGTACTTGCGCGGTCGGACTTCACTTTTCACGTTTGTACGGTAAATCGTCCGGGGAAGTGTCGGACACATTTTCCGACCCGAGGACGTGTGGGGAATTATTCCCAATGCGACTCGTATGGAGTTTTTCCCATGCGAATCGTACTTGGCAGTTTGTACGGCACTTGTACGATTCGTACGGTAAAAAGACCGGATACGAGTCGTACGGGGAAAATGTTTCCAGGAACCTAATCGGCACCCTGGTGGCCAGTGAATGATTGCATCACCAGCTATGATGGGGGGAAAGTTGCTGTGGTTTTCCTCCTGGCCTCGGAGAAGACCAAACAGTGGTGTTCCTAGAGCAGGCCCCATCACCATCTGGGTCTGCTTTAAGCACCTCCTGAACCCCTGAGGTACCCATTCCGTGGGAGCCTCCTGTGCACCCCTCGCATCATACCTCCTCCCCTTGCCCTCCAGTAAGAGTTTGTATCAAGGGACGCTTTAGCCCTTGACCTATACGCTCGCTGCTCAGTAACCCTGGGCTTTCACCTTTTCGCCACTTGCTCCTGCTCCTGCCGTGAGGGGAACGGCCGCACCGGAGCCTGCTTCGAACGCCGTGAGGGGAACGGCTGTGAGGGCTGGGACTCCATTTCCCAGGTGCCCCGGCGGACAGGCACACACCTGACATCACTGCCGCGCCCGGAGGCGCTTGAAAAGGAAGGAGCGTCTCCCGCCCTGCGGGACGCGCGCGGGCTAAGCCCGGGCAAAGGGCGGGCCGTCTACGGCCATCCAAGGCTGGTCGAGGCTGGGCTGGGCCAATCCCCTAAGGTTCTCTTTCCGTCCGTAAGACCATCCAGACTTTAGTATTTGTGTTTGACCATGACACATATTGCTGGAAACGAGGGGAAGCGCCGCCTTACACCGGCTGTTGCCGGGGGAAGACTTACTGGCACTCTTGATGATTTCTTCCTGAGAGCAGCCGATGTCGTGGGCAGGGAGATTGCTTTGACTGAAAAGCGTCTGTCGCTGGAACTTTTGAGCGTCAGACGCTCCTCTTTAGGTGACCTAATCAATGCCGTGTCACCGGCTAATGCAGACTTGAACACACTATTCACATGCAGCCCTATTGACTTGGAAAAACATGATTTACAGTATGATTATTTGTTAGGGGAGGAAGTTGCATCTAATTTGAATATTTCATCTTGTAGTCATGATTCGTCTGAGGGTTTCTATCTGATTGAGGCTAGGAAAAGTTTACAGCCTGTAGATTCTATCGACTCTGAAGCCACTCTTGAAGTGGCTCCATCATGTCCTAACTTGAAAGGCAAAAGGAAGAGGGGCGGGGGCCGTCAAGCAGGTAGGAAACCAAAAGTATTAAAGTTGTCTGGTACCCAGAGTGTATCGTTCCCTAAGAAATCCATCAAGATTTCCAAGAGGAACATTAAAGCCTCGATTGACCCGGGATCTCAGTCTTCAGACATACATAAAAGAGCTTTATTCAATGGGAAGGAAGAGGAAGCAGTGATGTCATTTTCCAACATGACTCACTTACTGCGATCTTTTACCCTACCCATAATCGAGAGATTGAAAATCATTAATGGGAAGCTAGACGCCCTGGGTAAACTAGTCAATGACAACACATGTAGACTTGATACCATAGCACTATCCAAGTTGAACAACAGTACTGGGACAGTGTTCTGTAACAACTCAGACCCCCAAGGCGTAGCCATCCCTGTTGACGTAGCCCCTTTAGGTGGTAATAGTACCATTGCCAAACCTCTGAAACCTCCTGTAACCAAAACCGTAGTAACTACACCACTTACTATTTCATCCCCACAAATTAGTGAGAACATTGAGGGGGAGATAGTGCAAGTTGGCCAGGATGAGCGGGTCTCCTTACCAGTTATTAATCTCCCGCCAGAGTGTTCACCCTTAGTAGTAGTGCTTGCGAATGTCCCCGTATTGAATAAGGGCGTAAGAGAGGATTTTGGTCAATTAAAAAATAAGGCGCTCCACTGGATCATAAAGAATACATCGGTGGGGAATAATATTTGGCGAGATATTATAATTGTACGCAGAGTGTGCTGGATTGGCAGAACTAGGAAGAATAGAGCTGGGGATTGTATTATACTTAATTTTAATAGACCCAACCCAGTTAGACGTATTATTGATGAGTCCATATTCAATCCTAAGCCACAACTGAAGGGCATTGAGATCCTCCCACTCGACTACTTTTACAGGGAGCTGAACAGACCAAACCCAAGTAGGGTTATTGAATATGGGGGCAGGAAGAGTTATTGCATTCCAACAAGGCCAGGTTGGGAATATCCTAGAAAGTTGTACCCTAACCGGACGTGGAGAGGGAATGACGGGCCAGACCAAAGATTTGAAGGGGTCAATCGCATCTCAGTTTTGAGTGGACTAGTAGGAGTTGACTGATGCCCAACCACTGAGGATGTTGTCATTCCTGGCTGAAGGAAAAAATAGTAGTAGCCAGTAAAGGTGATCAACATAAGGTAACACCTCTGCCTGAACAACCTGGGGCTGATATAAAGAAAGGGACTAGAATTGCTTTTTGGAATGTAGCAGGCCTCCGCTCCAAGATAAACAATCCCATATGGATTGATTTTATCAGGACATAGATATATTATGTTTGCAAGAGACCTGGTCTCTTGATGCCATCCATATTACTGGGTTTAAAACTCATCATCAACCTGCAAGTTCCTCTAATCACGGGAGGTGTAAAGGCGGCCTGACTATTTATGTTTCTAATTTGTTGGAGGTATTATCACTGAGAACGGTGGGCACATGTAGTCACTATCAAATTATTATAATCCGGGTGACCCCCAAGGTGGAGATTATTATCATTAATATGTACAATAGTATAGATAAGGGATTAGTTAATGATATGATAAATACTCTCAATAAGGATTTAGGGGTTCTAGTAGATAAATCTGTAAGGGATTCAATTATCTGGGGAGGTGATTTCAACCACTACCTTTGTAAACAGTACCAGAGTGGTTGTGGTGATCAGGAAAAATACAAATCTGAGAATCAACCCCATTTTGCCCATAATAGCGGGGGCAACTCATTTAATGATATGATGGCCTCATTCGATCTGGGCTTTGTTAATCTGCTTTGTAGGCCCCCGGTGGAGTTTAGTTCAACGTATGTGGGGAGAGGGTTCAGTACGTTGATAGATTTTATTACCATCACCAACACTCACTCATGTTGGATAACTGATTTTGTTACACACACAATTGGGGTGAGTGACCATCTCCCACTTAGTTTTTGTATTCAGCTCCCTTGCAAAACAGACTGTACACTGGTAGAGAAGTTGGCCTGGACAACTAATTGTACCTTAAGTAGTTTGAACGGGTACGCTCTTAGATGGTCACAGAGTAATCCAGAGGTTACTAATAGTAACATTATTAAACAGGCGGTAACTTTTATCAATATATGCCTTCAGGATGAGGTATCACAAATAGACGTCCTGGACTCTTTTGCCAACATAACAAAGATTATTAAAGAGGACCTACAGCGCCCAATCAAAGATGGGAAACTAAGCAGTAAAGGGTGGTTTGACTCAGCTTGTACTAAGGCCCACATACAATTAAAGAACGCTTTAAGAAAAAATCCGAGAAATCAAACTGAAATTAGGCATTGTAGGCACGAGTACAACCAGGCCAGAAAGTCACGTTAATGCGAAATTAAGAATGATGCGTGGGTAAGTTTATATAAAGCCCAATTACAGAAGATTCATGGATAGACTTCTTTGCCGAGGTCTATAACCCAGGAGGGGTAGACAAATTGGTAGAGATGGGGAGTGACACCCAGGGACAAAAGGAGGGCAATTTTGTCCCGATTAAGCTAGCAGTTACAGTAACCGAAATTTCAGACGCAATTACCCAGAGCAAGGGCAACAAAGCGCCAGGCGCAGATGGTGTCCCTATAGACCTATTTAAATATCAGCCTGAGCTCTGGTCGCCTCTACTCACGCGTGTATTGGATGCTAGTTGCGTTCTGGGCTTGATTGACACCTGGGCAGATTCTATAATCATCCCTATATTTAAAAAAGGGGACCGGGCAAAACCCTCTTGTTATCGTCCTATATCCCTACTGGATTCTTTTATGAAAGTCACAGGGCGAGTAATTTTGAATCGCCTGCAACAATGGGCTGTAGAGGTTAACATCTTATCCCCGGTACAATACGGCTTTCTAGAGGGCCGCGGCACCTTGGAACAGGTCCTTAATTTTACATTACTTACAGGTAAATACACCCAGGCTAAAGAAGGCAAACTTTTGTAGTGTTTGTCGATCTAAGCGCTGCCTTTGATTGTGTCATCCATAATCGACTGTGGCAGATCCTGAGGGACATGAAGGTGGATGTAGTGCTCATCTCCTTTTTAAGACAAATGTATGTTGGGGCCAGGGCGAAAGTTAGGTACGGTACCAAAGGTGAATGCACCAAACCTTTTTATGTAAAGCGGGGAGTGAGGCAAGGGTGCGTACTCGCCCCATTTTTGTTTAATTTGTACATCAACGACTTAGAAAAAGAGTTAGTTGCTGTGGTACGCGATTCTCCACAGGTTAATCATCATCAAATCGCGTCCCTTTTATATGCAGATGATGCGGTGATCATGTCTCGGACTCAAAGAGGTCTACAAACGGCTCTGGACACCTATTTAAACTTTATGGACAACAGGGGGTTAAAACTTAATGTATTCAAAACATTTGTAATGACCTGTGGTAGATCTAAGAAAAAAGATTGTATGCCGGGAAGGAGAAACTTGCTTCAACTAAAACTTTCTCATACCTGGGTATAGTCCTTGAAGAAACAGGGTCCTGGGGGCCAGCCATCAGAAATAGGACTTTGATATTTAAGAGAGCCACTGCTGCACTTATGTCTTTTTCGAAAAAGATGGGGAAGAGACCACCTGCAATCCTGTTAAAAATTTATCAGGCGAAGTGTATTATCACAGCCACATACGGGGCAGGTATTTGGGGGATTTATAACTCTTCCTCAATACAAAAGGTAGAGAATGCATTTCTTAGATTCATCTTGGCAACCCCTGTTAGCTCCCCTGTTTTTAACTGTCATGCAGAGTTGGGAGTGCGTTATGTGAGTGACTTGATTAGTATACAGCCAGTATTGCTCTGGCATAGAGTATGGACCTCGCCGGACCTATTGTTAAATAGAAATATTATCAAGGACTGTATGGGGCTGGATAGGGCCTCCAGGATACCCTGGTTGAAGTATATATGTAATTTCACTAGGGATCTTGGAAGACCTGAGTTTTACCACCAACCTGAGTCAATGTGTAGGATTACCAGAAAGGACTTGAAGGAGTTGTGTTGGTATCACGTAGAATCTCTTAGACTAGGAGTAGAATTAAACAAAAAACTTGTATTGCAACATCAACTTACACTAGTCTCTTATACCATCCAGCCTTATTTAATCTGGTGTCTGGAGGGTTTTGACCGTTATTTATTAACTAGATTCAGGTTTGATGTCTTCTTTCGTTTAGTCACTTTCCCCACAGTAAATGACTGGGGTAGAAATCTTTGCAAATGCCCGTGCGATAATTTGTCTACCCAATCAACTCTGCATGTAATCTGTTTTTGTAAATTTTACTCGTTGGAAAGGTCAAGATGGATCAAACCACTCTTAAAAAATCAAGGTTCATGGAGACAATGTCGCCCAGCTTTACTGTTTTTAATCTCTTTAAATGATGAATATTGTGTGTCAGTAATGCTGGGTTTTTTAAAAAGTATTTTAAGGAAAAGGAAAAGTTTAATCAATTCTTAGAAAAATGTTGTATGTATTTTTAAAATTCTATTTTTGTGGTTTACTTTTGTCCATGTAATGAACCTGTTGCTTTTATGATTTCATGAATTTTGAACTCGAATAAAGTCTAACTACTACTATACCTTTCCCCAGATTCAACCTTAGTGGGCACATTCACGGAGGCCATGGTGCCATTAGTAGACGCTCAGGGAGGGCTCTCTTGGGACATTAGAGACTTAACTGGAGAGGTGCGCATGCTCTGAGAAATGTTCTCTGGGAAGATGCACAATTTAACTGGTGCCATGACCCCCTTAACTGCAGCAATTATGCCCCACCACCTTTAGTCCTGTCTCCGAGTTTGTCTTTCCTCATATTCTTTCTTCCCATAGGGGAGACTGGTTCAGCAACAGCAAGCCAATCAATGTCTGCATCAAAGGAAGAACTTAACATTATTGTAAAAATTGAAAGTGAAGATGGCTGATGACCTTTGCCCCCAAGCCAGGAACCTGCTTCGAGCACATCATCTGGCTTTGGGGTTGACTTTACTTTTTGGACCGCAGACTCTTGGGGTATATCTTACTTCTCTGCATATGCATATGCAAAGCTGGTGGGGAAAGTCTTTGAGTCTATGATCATGTTCTGGAAGCTTGTTTTGCAGGTGGTGCAAGTCGTGCATGTGCATGTGATGTAGGTGGTGGAGGTAGTGTAGGTGTCTGGCTATAATCTTCTGCATGTGTTGGCTGTGGAATTGACATTGGCACTTTTTGATGATTGCCTCTCCCATTTTTATGACCCAGGCATAAGATTTTGCACTCTCTTCCTTGAAAGTTCTTAGATGGTCTTTGTGCATTTGGCTGTCGTTCTATTTGAGGGAGAATCTGCAATCCGACACAGACTAGCCCCCACTTCCCAAATATCCTACTACACTACACTGCTGAAAAAATCTTATCCTCCCAGTGGCTGCCATTACACTATTCCAATCCCTCCACGTGCATAACCATCTGAAATTGCAGCAGGTTAGCCTGAACAGGGAGGGTTGACACCTGGGAGTTTGTGGGAAGGATAATCATGAATTGAGGATACCAGCACCTCATCATGCGTTTGCTCTCCCTGATGATTGAGAGAAGACTGAAGATTCATGAAAGGAGAGAGTAGGAATATGTATAGCGAGACCTGTGATGTGATGGTTGTATGGACATGACTGCTGCCAAGAAAGATGTAGCATTTTTGGCTGCTTAGCTAATGGCTGAGGACAAGCAATCCTCAGAATAGCTTTATGAGAAACACTGCTCCTCTGCCATTGAGTGGCCATTGTTAAGGTTTTATGTTTGGGAGCTACAATGCCTTCCTCTTCCTCCAGGTCCCCCTGGGCCCGGTCCTGCTCCTCCTCCTTTTCTTGATGAGCAGTGGTACCTGCCGATATTGTTGCTTGGAGGGGGATCAGATTCTCTACTCTGATTGCCCGTCATCTTCCTCTTGTAGATGGTTCACCATCTTCATCTGACTCAATCTACCTAGTACCTGAAAGAAGAAGATTTCAACAGATACGCACATCACATATTGTTTATTACTGAATTCTCAACACAGCAAGTTAATAAACATTGTTCTACAAATAAAGAATCCATTTAGTACCATTTAAGACTGAGACAACGCATGCTATTATGGGATTATGCACAGATGAGCCTATTGTATATCAACAATGTAAACTTACCAGCTCCAGCCGCAGAGATGACGTTTTAGGAGATCCACAGGAGGGCAGCTGACCCTGGATCCTGACAGATTATGCTCCCAATGTATGTTCAAATCCAGCAGCTGTAGAGGTAAGATGTAGTTTCAGTTGATATTGTCAACTGTTGAAGACATCATAATCACACATACAGACACACGAAAGAGATATGCATGCACTTATCTACTAACAAAAATAGAAGAAAAGAGTTAGCAAAAGGGCAAACGTTGAGATGTATGAGTTGAGATGTTAGGTTCCCCAACTTACCTGACAGATGCATAGTCTAGGGCCTGATTGCTGCTGCTATAATGCCCCCTGGTGTCCAAGTAGAGGACGTTTTTAAGTATGACACCAGGGGCTTCTGTATGTCAGAAGCTGACAGGGGAGAAATACATACATAGGGGAGTAAGTCACTGTAAATCAAACAAGGTGATGCTTGGCACATGTTTGCTATTTTCATTTTGAGAGGCACACAAATTAATTTTTTTATATTTCAACCCAAATTTCATAGCTTGTCTTATTACAAAAAATAAGAACACACATATGTCGTCAAATAGAGCATGGTGTCAACAGGGATGTGTGAGTAAAGATATATAACTACCCTGTCAATCATGCATAACAAGAGCAAACTTTGAACCTACCATTGTGTACCATCCCTCTGCTGTGTGGTCTTTGAGTAAATTAAAGAAAAATGCATACATTATCATATATTAATGTACCCGAGCACATGAGAAAGTGAGATTTCAGTACAATTAAAAGACACGGTGAAACACATATTGACATTTCTGATTTGGATACCAAAAACAAGTCAGAACAATCCTCTATGACCTTTAATTAAACGACATGGCAAAACACATATTGCAATTTCTGATTTGGATACTGGAAACAGTTAGAACAATCCTAAGGACTGCCTTACCATGTTACACATGGACCTGGGAAACTTGCCAGCTATGAGGAGTAAAGGGATAGAGCTTGTTTAATCTTACCTAACACCACATTAGTGTTGTTCTGATGTGGCAGTCAAGTAGCTGGAGGGGCTTCATAGTGAAGAGGATGTCCTTCTCGGGCGGGATGAGATGGAGACAGGCTCCAGTGATCCTCGAGGAGTAACTTTAGCCAGCTCATTACAGAGAACCGCTCCTTCATCTGCTGTTACAAGTCCTGGGTTTTTATTCCAGGTCTTTAGGGGTTCGTTACCTAACCCACGATTGCAATGACTTAGTGCAGTGCACCATCACTGAGGAAAGAATGCCACTTTAACCGCAGCCCCAGACAACCCACTTAACATTCCTTTGTTGGTAGTGTTTTCTAGGTAACTAACAGTACCATAAAGGGTGTAAGCCCTTTGCTGCAAGCCCCCGTGTCACACCTTTGTTTGGTTATTTGGGGTAGTTCATGCTTAGGCCCCGATAACATTTTGTCCACATAAGATAGCCATGACAAATTTGCTTCCTTTCTTCCCACCATCCTGAGAATTGTAAAGGTACACAGGGTTTGTGGAATTTCCTTTGAGGGGACCCAGAAAATAGCCACAATACAGCTAAATGTTTTTTTGGGGGGGAAATGGGAAAAAGTGCTGCTGAAGAAAGCCTCTGTTTTTCCCTGCAGTTATTATTTTTCCTATTTTTTGTGCTTTCAACCTCCTTCCAGTTAGTGGTAGAAATAGGTGTGAAACCAATAATGGATCCTAGAAAGCTATTCATTTCTTAAAGGTAAATAATATTCAGAATTAGGCAAGGGGTCATTTGTGTAGATCCTTCAACGTTTTCCTATAGAAAGTAACAGTTGAAATTATAAAATATTGAAATTGAGTTGAAAAAAACAGCCATTTGTATCTACATTTTCACCTATAACTTACTCCAACTATGGCAGATTTTTTCATAGCAATATACCGTTAAGTCTGCTGGACCCTTATTGTTGTGGGGATGTATAAGGCTTCTAGGTTCACCAAGAACTCGAGGTACCCAGAACCAATTACTGAGCTGCACCGTCCAATGTTTTTCATTGTGTACCGGGTGCACAACAATATATTTGGTAAAATATAAAGAGTGAAAAATAGGTATTAAGGAAACCTATATATTTCTGAAATGGAAACAAGATATGGAGTTTAGAAGCAGTGTTAATTTGACTCCTCTGAATTTTTGGGTACTCATATTAGCATGTGAATTAGAGGGCATTTTTCTAAATCACTTCTTTTTACACACTGTCTTACATTTGGAAGGTAGAAATGCATGGAAAGACAACTAGTAATAACACTTGTTCTACTGTTCACTTGTGTGTGTAGGCCTAGTGCCTGCGACAGGAAATGACCCAAAATGCTTCAACAGAAAACTGACCCTTTTTTTGCAATGTGCCTATTTGTGGATTTTGGTCGCCAGCTCACCCTCACCTGTGTGGGTAGACCTATTGCTTGCTACAGGAAACGGCCCAAAACGCAACATGGTGTCAAGCACTAACCTGTTTGTTTCACAGAGACACAATGACGACCCAGGTTGCTAGTTCCCAACTCTCCTTAACATCAAAGTACTATCCACAAAGTGTACGTGGCAAGCACTGGGAGGCGCCAGGGGAAAGGGGATTGGATGAGAGAGAGAGAGAGAGATGTTGGATCCACACAAATCGTCGACTGGTACTCTTCGGGCGCTTGTTTTTAGGACCTTGGACACCTCTGCGAAATGAACACTATCTGTAAATGGAAGGACTAATTAGCAGCTATCCTAATGAGTAAAGAAACACATCAGAAAATAGGCTTGTATATATATAAATTTTGAGTATACCTGTAGCAATCCCCCTTCCCGTTGTGGTTGCTTTCTCACTCCCTAGACCGAGACTTGGACATATCTTTAATGGATTTTCTGCAAATAAATGGAGCATTGGTAACAGACTAATAAAACAGTGACCTATAATGCCTTTCAATGTTCCTTCATCTGTCACCTACTTTTATGCCTATGAGCGTGGGTGGTGTCTTCCTCTATGTAGATGATGCCAGTAAGGTTCAACTGTGAAGACTGATCTCATAGGATTAAATACAAATATTAGTGCTTCAAACATAGTAACAGCATCACAAGTACTTTCTGTTTCACTCACATATACCCTCAAGGTTTCACGCACTGTTACATCACAGTGAGTTCTTTATGTATCCACTTCACTGTTCAATCACAGTGCATACAAACAGTTATATAACCACAAGCTGCATGCACACATTAATATAATCACAAGCTGAGATATGCTCTACAATGGTATGTATACTTAGAGGTTATGTACCAGCACAATGTAAAATATATTCCCTCATTAGCATCTGAGAAGCTCTGAAGAGGAGTCTTTCCTAGTGCCTTTTAACATACATTAGCATCTGAGAAGCTCTGCAGAGGCGTCTTTCCTAGCGCCTTATAACATACAGATAAACAATCGTACTGCACTGGGCAAAGCTGACTGCCTCAAGAAATAGTACGATAACACAAAACCCACCAGGTAACATAGAATGCAGAGATTGTTGCACAAATCCACAAATAGTCTCACACTGCTAGAAAAAGGAGTTCCTTAAGCAAACGATTAGTACCCCTGTATACGGTACTTGTAATGTAAAAAATGCAACAAGCATGTGTTTGTGAACACATGGCACATAACCGCCTTTCAGTTGTTTTTCTTTTCTGCTGTGTCTTTGTCCCCGACTGGGTCAGATTCTCATGTCTAAATTCGGCATGGAAAAAGGAATCCTGAAGGTGGAAGCAAGGTGCGGGGTCTGGAGTCAAGAGCAAGGATCGGAATCTCATGGTCAGAAGAGCTACAAGCACACAAGTGTTTATAAGGAAGAGTGACAGCAAGCGGTGTTTTCTGGAACTGGTGTGGCTTACATTCTCCTGATCAAGACCACGTCCCTGACCATACCTGTGGAGCCACTCCCAATGGAGCAACAACAATAATTGGCACACAACAAACAAGCATAGGTACCCCCTGTGACAGACAAGCATTGGCAAATGCACCTGGTAGCGATGGGGACAAACAAGCATTGGCAAATGCACCTGGAAGTGATGGGGCATATCACAGACGTTTTTATGATTGTGCAAATGTAACTTAATTCCCAGAACCACAGGCCCGACAGTACACCCCTCCCAAGGTGCCCCCAACAGGTTTGGGTTTCTGTGCGTGTCTCTGATTAAATTGAAGGCCCCAACGGGAAGCGTGCACTTGTCCAGCTGGTTCTCATGAGCCCTCCTCCGGACTGTATCCTTCCCAGTCCAGGAGGTTAAAGAGTTTTTTTCTCACTCGCTTGGAGTCTAAAACGCCCTTTACCACGTATTCTGGATGATTGTTTACCAATACCGGAAGAGGACTCCTTGGACACCGCATTGTGTTCAACACTGGTTTTAGTAACAAGACGTGGAATACAGGATGGATGGGTAAAGAAGAAGGTAGCTTTAGTCTCATAGCCACATCAATCACCTTTTTGTCAATGGTAAATGGTCCAAATTAATTTTGGTTGAAATCTCCATGTGCCTTTTAGATTGAGAAGCTTAGTAGACAACCACACCTATTGTCCTCCTCGATAGTCTGATCCTAGACGTCTTTTCTTATCTGTGTACACCATGTACGATTGTTTAGCTGGCCAATTCTAAGTTCTCTTGTGCCATTGTTTGAATGTCTGATAATTGTTGCAGAAAGTCCTGAACAGCTAGGTGCCGATTACGATCCTGTAAAAAACTTCCCCGTACGACTCGTATCCGGTCTTTTTACCGTACGAATCGTACAAGTGCCGTACAAACTGCCAAGTACGATTCGCATGGGAAAAAGTCCATACGAATCGCATTGGGAATTATTCCCCACACGTCCTCGGGTCGGAAAATGTGTCCAAAACATCCTCGGACGATTCACCGCACAAATGTGAAAAGTGAAGTCCGACCGCGCAAGTACGATCCATCCCGTGCGTCCGATGTTACAACCGGATGGAAAAAACACCGTCCGCACCGAACTCCCATAGCAACCATGGAGACATGTGCCCGCATACGCGCCCAACACTCCCCCCAGCCCTCCTATGTACGAGTCGAATCCCCACCCCTGAATGTACACCCGTGTATGTACACCCGTGTATGTACACCCGTGTATGCACGAGACGTACCCCCACCCGTGAATGTACACCCGTGTATGTACACCCGTGTATGTACACCCGTGTATGTACGAGACGTACCCTCACCCGCGTATGCATGGAGCGTACCCCCACCCCAACCGTGTATGTACGACCCGTACCCCCACCCCAACTGTATATGTATGACCCGTACCCTCACCCGCATACGTATGGAGCGTACCCCCACCCCAACCGTGTATGTACGGACCGTACCCCCACCCCAACCGTGTATGTACGACCCGTACCCTCACCCGCGTATGCATTGAGCATACCCCCACCCCAACCATGTATGTACGACCCCTACCCTCACCCGCATATGTATGGAGCATACCCCCACCCCAACTGTGTATGTACGACCCGTACCCTCACCCGCATATGTATGGAGTGTACCCCCACCCCAACCATGTATGTACGACCTGTACCCCCACCCCAACTGTGTATGTACGACCTGTACCCTCACCCGCGTACGTATGGAGCGTACCCCCACCCCAACCGTGTATGTACGGACCGTACCCCCACCCCAACCATGTATGTACGACCCGTACCCTCACCCGCGTATGCATGGAGCGTACCCCCAGCCCAACCGTGTATGTACAAACCCTACCCTCACCCATGTATGTATGGAGCGTATCCCCACCCCAACCGTGTATGTACGACCCGTACCCTCACCCGCGTATGCATGGAGCGTACCCCCACCCCAACCGTGTATGTACGACCCCTACCCTCACCCGCGTATGTATGGAGTGAACCCCCACCCCAACCGTGTATGTACGGAACCTACCCCCACCCCAACCGTGTATGTACGACCCGTACCCTCACCCGCGTATGTATGGAGCGTACCCCCACCCTAACCGTGTATGTACGACCCGTACCCTCACCCGCGTATGCATGGAGCGTACCCCCACCCCAACCGTGTATGTACGACCCGTACCCCCACCCCAACCGTGTATGTACGACCCGTACCCTCACCCGCGTATGCATGGAGCGTACCCCCACCCCAACCGTGTATGTACGACCCCTACCCTCACCCGCGTATGTATGGAGCGAACCCCCACCCCAACCGTGTATGTACGACCCATACCCTCACCCGCGTATGTGTGGAGCGTACCCCCACCCCAACCGTGTATGTACGGACCGTACCCTCACCCGCGTATGTATGGAGCGTACCCCCACCCCAACCGTGTATGTACGGACCGTACCCCCACCCCAACCGTGTATGTACGACCCGTACCCTCACCCGCGTATGTATGGAGCGTACCCCCACCCCAACATTCTAAGTACGGAGCGCACCCCAGGCCCCAACAGCAGCACCTTCACACAACATCGCGCATGTACGAGTCGTACCAAGCCAGACACAAGGACAGCACTGTACAACAAAATTGCTGAAGTACACACCGTACACACGCTAAAAACGCACGTACACAACCAGGAAAAAGCACAATAACACAAGAATACACTATTCGAATGGCACAAAGCCACAAAACATGTCCAACAAGCACAAATACAACACATTCACTGACCTGCAACTGCCAAAATCCCAAACAGAGGCCCAAAACACAACCACTCCTTATAACACACCCATCCAAAGTTCAAACACAGCCACACCCACCAATGGACCAATAAAAAGGGCCCACAGACACAAACCATGAGCCTTTGCAACAGACTCACTGCTGCCAGACCCCACAGACAACCTACAGCACCATACTTGAACCTTTACTACACCTTACACTTGCACACCTTCACACACCCACCTTCACAAACACCCCCTCATCACATTCACACACACACCTGCACAACCACACCCACACACCCACAACCATCCACACCCACACCCCCCACAACCATCCACACCCACACCCCTCACCATGCCCACTAACAAGAATCCAAAGTTCACTAGCCGAGAGTTGGAGGTCCTTGTCGACGAAATCCTCAGAGTCGAGCCACACCTCTTTGGAACATTGGTCAGACACACCAGCATTTCAGAAAAAACAGCCATGTGGCAGAGGATTGTCGATGCTGTCAATGCTGTTGCGTCCACCAGAAGGACCAGGCATGAATGCCAAGCCAGGTGGTACGATCTGCAGAGGAGGGTCCGAGCCAAAATGACCGACGACCACAACCAGGCCAACATCACTGGAGGAGGGCCGCCCCGCAGACCCGTACAATACCATCCCTGGGAGGAGAGGGTGATGGCGATACTGCCGGTGTTGTCAGTGGATGGATTAGAAGGACTCCGAGACCCGGGTGAGTACACAAACAACTCACCTCACATGGAGGGAACGTCATCCACAACCAAAATCACAATCAGTCACGCAACCACCCCAAGCTATCGCATGACTCAACCACACTCCATGAACACGCACATGCCACTAGCGCCACCATGCCCCATGCACCCAGCTGGACAATGCCAAGTCACAGGCCACAGAAAACACCAATACAAGACACGGTAAGCCGGATGGCGGGAGTGTGGGCCCCAAAAATCACATAGTGCAACTCAGAAGCAGACAACAATGCCCTCTGCCCATATGGCCTAGGTCACAGCCAGACAATCAGTGTGTCCCCACACAGGAAAGACTTGCCAGCAAATGGCGGACGCCTTGCGTTAAGACATGGGGGTGAAGGCACGTGTTTGCACATGACAGCAGCTAATGAACAGCCAACACTGTGAAAGAGTGGCAGCACACACCACCACAGCAGCAGCGCAGACACAGACACTACACCCAATGGGTGCCTGGAGATCAGAAACAAACTCAGATCAACAAGCCAAGGGCCATTCAAAGATCTGCAAAAAGTGTGTGCCCAGGAAGCTGGGCTGAGGTGACAGAGGGTGACACACAGAGGGAGGGAGAGGGGGGGAGAGAGGGAGGGAGACACAGGGAGACGGACAGAGGGAGGAGGCTGACACAGGGAGGGAGGGAGAGGGGGACAGAGAGGGAGTGAGAAAGGGACACACAGGGAGACCAATTCAGCCTTGTGGGGTGTGGGAATGTCTGCTCGTCAGCAGGTGGACTGCGTGCATGTAGACAAGGGTGGCCAGTGCCTGAATCCCCCTCTCTTCTCCATGGCAAAACACAGGGCCATGTCTCAACCTGTGCACGAGCACAACGCCAGCTACCTGCATTATATAAGTGTGTGGAACAACTCCATGTGCCCACGTACAGTGCAACACGGAAGGCGCCAATGCATGGCTCGCCACACCTGCTCACTCCACTGCTGACTGCAGTCACAATTGACGCAGCAAGTAAGACTGTGCCACACATAGGTAAAGTCTCAAAAGCTGTGGCCAAGGGACATACCCATGCACAAGTGCACTGTGAGTGGAATGCAAGACATATCCAAATTCCCAGAGGAAATGTGCCAACTCAGAAACGAATGAAACATGGATGTTGCATGGAACAAAATTAACATTGTCTCTCTCACACACAGGTCAACGTCGTGGCTCACCCCCCAACACTGGGGGGGAAGACTCACAGGACCCGGCTCTGCGGGATGATGGACCCACCGGCAGCGACGACTCTCACCACTCTGTGGACGACCCGACCAACCTGGCCCCTCTGGTGTCCAACCACCTGCAGCACCTGCGTCAGGTACAACTGGGCCAACCACCACCCCCACTCCTGCCACATCCCAGGAGACACCCAGGATCCCTGCCCCACCACCACGACGCAGCCAGGCTGACCAGGAGGAACACGGTGTACCGGGCACCCAGGAGGAGGCAGGCGACAACGCAAATGCCACCCCTCAGGGGTCCCGGAGACCCGATGTGCCCACAAGGGCAGGCCAGGTGCAAGTGGGCAGGGGTGGTGGGAGTGGAGGACGGCGGAGGCGCGAGCCTGACCAGTTGGCTGCGGAACCGGTAAATACAGGACAGACAGAGTGTACCCACCAACAACACATGCTCGTTCGTTGCGCAGCTGCGTCATCATTTCAGGCACCCTGCTACGCCTCATGATGTAGGCATCATGTGCTGATCCTGGAAAACGAGCACAGACATGTGAAATCACCATGTTGGACAGACACACCACAAGGGCATTGATGGAGTGGTAGTGTTTGCGATTCCTGTACGCTACCTCCTGTGCCTGTGGTGGTACCAAAGCCACATGTGTCCCATCTATGGACCCAATGACATGGGGCATCCCTCCCAGGGCATAGAATCCACGCTTGACTCCAGTCAACAGTTCAGGAGTTGGGAAATGGATGAACTCATCCAGGTGAAGAAACATGGCCTCTAAGAAATCATGCAGCACACGGCTGAACATGCTCTGGGACATGCCACCAACATGAGCTATGGTATATTGAAAGGTACCCGTGGCAAGAAAATGTAGGGCTGCCATTACCTTCAGCTTGGGTGTCAGTGCCGTAGGATACCTGTGCAGCAGTTGCAGGTGTGGTGCCAGCCTTGCCGTCAACTCCTCAATCAACGGTTGGGGGAAGCGGTAGCACTGGATACAGTCATTCTCCCGCATGTCAACCAAGTCCGGAATTGGTCGGGGAAGAGGCGGCGCTCTGCAGTAATTTGGAAGTGACAAGGAAGAGTGAGTGCACTACAACAACTTTTTATTTGTATTGAGCACATGTTAATCTGTCAATACACATATGCTGCATACGGAGTCAGGTATGTGCCACATGCCCTGGACACGTATGGCTGCCAGGTGACACTCCTACCAAGACCCAGCTACACATGGAGATTGTGAACCTCCACATGCCATGGCATGGGATTAGCTGTGTCCCAGTGTAAGTGAACAGCCAGACGCAACACAGGAGTGACATACATCAACACATCAGCAGAAGTAGGATGTCGATTTCAGAGACAGGTAGCGGAACACTAGAGCCACAGGTCAAATGACATTACACTAGGACAGCCCACACACCTTGCCAATAAGGTGTACATGTAATGACTCACCACACATTCATTGAGAGAATGCAGACATGTCCTTGTTACGCTACTCCGTGTCCCATGCATACATACGCACCTCACATCCGATACCACATGTGGCCTGGTGTGCGTAACAGTGTGCCATGTCCATCTACACACAGACACATGTTGGTTGCTGCAACAGCTGATGCTTTTGAGGGAGAACCAACATCAAGCTAATGGGAACACCCCACACATACATGACATAGACACTTCGTGCACCGTGGGTAGTCACATGTCTGGTGTGGTAACCCCTGTAGCGGGCATCAGGGGACACTTGCGTGTGTTGTTGACTGTGCCATGCCAGTGACGCTCATCCCAAGTGTGCAGTACGACATGTACACATGTCAAAGGAGTTAAGGGCATGCCTGGCACACATTGCACCGTCACACATAACATCTGTACACATCTCATCATACATCTGTTGCCTTCTCGACTCAGGAGTAATGTGCCACATCACAGCCTTCCACACCTGTGCCCCACACATGTATTACTGCCCAGACAATGCCTTGATGTCCATTCATGGACAAGTATGTCAGCTCTATTCCTTCCTGTGTGCTGCCTGTCACCACTGTGATGTGTGAAAGGCACCGTACATTCGCTCAGAGGACCTGTGTACGTTCCCTATCACAATGGGAGTGCTGCCGTATGCGTACCCATAGTGATAGTGAGCGTACAGGCGTGTGTACGGTCCGTATCACTATGGGTACGCATACGCGAGCACACCCATAGTGATAGTGATCGTACAGGCGTGTGTACGGTCCGTATCACTATGGGTATGCATACGCGAGCACACCCATAGTGATAGTGAGCGTACAGGCGTGTGTACGGTCCGTATCACTATGGGTACGCATACGCGAGCACACCCATAGTGATAGTGAGCATACAGGCGTGTGTACGGTCCATATCACTATGGGTGTGCTCGCGAATGCGTACCCATAGTGATAGTGAGCGTACAGGTGTGTGTACGGTCCGTATCACTATGGGTACGCATACTTGAGCACACCCATAGTGATAGTGAGCGTACAGGCGTGTGTACGGTCCGTATCACTATGGGTACGCATACGCGAGCACACCCATAGTGATAGTGAGCGTACAGGCGTGTGTACGGTCCATATCACTATGGGTACGCATACGAGAGCACACCCATAGTGATAGTGAGCGTACAGGCGTGTGTACGGTCCGTATCACTATGGGTACACATACGCGAGCACACCCATAGTGATACGGACCGTACACACGCCTGTACGCTCACTATCACTATGGGTGTGCTCGTGTATGCGTACCCATAGTGATACGGACCGTACACACGCCTGTACAGGCCGTTGCAATGCATTTGGGGTGCCCTAGGGCCCCGGTACGCACCGTACCTGTGTGTAAAACTCCAAATTACATAGGGGACACATGAGGGACAAGTATAAAGGCCTACATGCATGCTGGTTGTCATGGAGACCAAGTTTAAAGTTTGAATTTTTTCCGGAAGGTGCACAGCAGAAGTCAGTTTGAATGAATCTACTTTGTTGCAATGTGGTTCTGGAGTTGACATCATGCTCAAGAAAAAAAACAATAAAAACCCACTGACTGTGCTAGGTTTGAAGGGATTGGAGGAAACATAGGATGCAAATGTGAGTGACCAATCACTCTGTACTCCTGTACAAGAAACAGGCCAGCAAGGCAGATATAAGGCAGCCAGGTCCCATGAGGGAGCACTTCCCTGCACATCTTTGGATTCTACGACCCAGCTGCTGCTCCTGATTCCCTGGAACCATGTCAAGGTCTGTAGAGAGGGCACAGCCTTTCACCCTGGAGGAGAACCTGGCATTGCTGGATGTGATCCTCCCACAGTACCCCCTGCTGTATGGGCGACCAGGGTATCAGGTGAGTGCAGAGTCTACTAGCACAGACTGTGTCCCTTTTTTGTGACTGTGACTTCTGGCATTGTGTCCAGGTGTGACACACATGCTATGTACTGTAGGGGGGGTCCCAGGGGGGGGAATGCCTGATGTCTCCCAGCCAGAGCATGCTGTGGTGCATGTCTGCAGTCCTCACTTGCATTGTGTTTACTGTGACAATCACTGCATGGTGCATGCCACATTCTGCCTGTCCTGTCCTCCTGGGAATGTAGCCTCTACAGTCCTCATTTGATTATGTGGTCAGCTCAGTGTGACAGGTGACTGTACCCACAGATGTGTGTTAGTTCTGTGTACCTGTGCTGAGAGTGTCCACATGATGTGTTCGTACCCTGGACATGGGTGTGTGTGTAAGTCCCCTGTCATGTGGGTGGGTGCATATGTGGAGTGTAGCACCCGGGCTGCATGAGGGATGGATATACCCTGCCCTTCTGATGTGAGCAGGGAGCAGTGCTGTGTGTCTGACGTGCAGAGCCAGCCCCACACCTGTGAGCCCCCCCGTCTAGTGGCACATGTGCAGAGTGAGGTTTGTCGTTGCATTTGGCAATGGCAGGTGAATGTCCTGTGCCTGTGTGTGTCTGTGTACTCTGCTGAGGTAGCGCCAGTGGCCTGTGGCATGTGACTGCTTAGAGGTGCTGCACATAATCCTGGTGTAGCTTGTGATGCACAGTGTGAGCCTGGATCATTGATTGTGTCATTGCCCTCATTCCACCTGTGTACTTTCAATGGCACGTACTGCTTTTGCTCTTCCCCAGAGGATCATGTCCCTATGACAAAGGTGCAATGCGTTGGATGCATACTATGCCTTGTTGTAAACAGCAAATTTGTTCTAATATGTGGCTCTGTGACATGTGCCAGGTGTATTGATGTAGTGTCACTTGTTCATCCTCACAGGTAGGCGCCTCTGCCAAGAAGCAGATCTGGATGAACGCCGTCAGTGCCGTGAGGAGGACGGACGGTCGCAAGCGGCGCCTGGCCCAGGTGAGAAAACGCTGGCAGGATATCTGGTGCTGGACGCGGAGGATCGCACGGGTCCTGCTGGGGGACTCACCTGAGACCCATAAGAACCGCGGGCGCCGCCGTCTGACCCACATCCACAAGCGTGTGCTGGCGGTGGTCTTTCCAGACTTGGACAGGCGCTTACAGGAGAAGCAGCAGCAGGAAGGGGGTAGGTACATGTGTGTTTGTTGTGTGTCACCAGCATTTGTAAGTGCACAGTTGCATGGATACACTGCCAGGGTTTAAAGGTGCTGTGCAGATCCTGTTACCCACAGTATAGCGGTGCTCTCCTGCCTCCCTTCCCCTCCTTGCAATGTGTTCCCTGGTCTGTGTGTAGTCACTCCTTCACAAGGTTATCTAGGCTGGCAGTTCATCCACGTGAACAATTCCTGTAGCATCATGTGTGGGGGTGGTGTGTAACAGGTTTTGGGACCTTGCCTGTGCCCTGTCCAGTTCAGTACTTGTGGGTTCCATGTCAGTTGGCACTGATGCTGAGTCTAGACATGGGAGTTAGTCTCTCAAGTGTCATGCCTTACAGCGCGCATGTCCTATGTTGTGGCCTGTGACATGATGTGCATGAGTGTGCGATACGCATGGTGCAGGGATGGTGGCGTGTGTTGCAGTCATTCCCATTCAGGACCATGGAGTTGTGTGGCCACTACTGTCCCCTGGTGCATATTTTCCTAGGTGTCATGTGTGTCATCACAAAATGTGGACACTCTCAGTGTCTACAGCATAGGTTGTGCTCTGTGCCATTGTCCCCTGGCACCATGTATATTGACGTAAAATGTAGTACAAGTGTCCACTGTACAGCCTGACCTGATTTTCCTTGTTCATACTCACGGTGGCCAGTGCCTGTGTGTCTTGTTACAATCATCTGATGATGACCATTTGTACATGATTATTTGGACAGGCGCACCTTGGGTATTTGGTGTCCAATCTTGCATTTATGCAGCCCATGTGTATTTCACCCAGACTAAGAGATGTAAGTGCTTCCTGTGTCTCAACTAATTGTCTTATGTAGGGGGTGGTTGGTGCGGGCAAAGACTACATGTCAAAACCTGATATCTCCTTGCTAGGTCTGGCCAGTGTGTGATGTTTGTCTGGCCATACACTCAAGGTGCAGTGAGCCAGTCATGGTGGGCATGTTTTCAGTGTTACCTATGCAGCATGTGCCTCAAGTTCATGGATATGGTCCCTGCTCATCCCTATTTTCGGCGACGCTGTGTGGTGCAGATGCAGTGCTGGATTGTCCCCAGGGCCTGGCTCCTCTGTCAAAATCCATTTCATGTCATTTGCTATTGTGTCATGCTCTCCATAGTTATTCTGTGGCATGGTGGGTCAAGCAACTGTGTGTTGCATGCCCTACATATGTACCTTGTTTTGTAGATGTTACTCATCTTTCTTTTCAGGCTATGCACTGTAACCTATGTAGATTGGACTCATGTGACACATGTATACAGGTGTATGATTAATTGCTGTCTCTTCACCTTGCCCACAGCATCGTCGGGGGACACGGAGGGAGACATCAGCACAGACGGAGCGGAGGGACCGAGCACCAGTGCCAGCCGTGACATCGTGGCTGGCACATCGAGTGGAACTGAGGCGGAGGAGAGTGAGGCCGAGGACCTGTCCACTGCCACCACAGAATATGAAGCTGACGGGTCCGAGGATGATCTCTCCGAGTGGGCGGAGGCTGCACCAGCAGCTGACAGTGGCACAACATCTCTCCCCGCCCTCTCCATTGGCATCAGTCGCCTCCCACTTGCTCGTGTCCCTTCCCAGCATGCCCAGTCACCGCATGTCTCCTTCCTGCCAGGCACCGCACCACCTGCACCTGTCTCCATTGCTGCCGCCAATGCCGAGTCTGTGGACATCCAGCGGCAGTTGCAGGTTGGTCAGGCTGCGATGCTTAATGTCCTCCATGGCCACAGCCAAGTGCTGAACAACATGGAGGCATACTTGGAGGGCATTTTCTCATCGCAGGCTGACCAATGCAACTTGCTGAGGTCCATTGACTCGACACTGACTGCAGCAGTGGGTCTCCTGCAGCGCTTCGTCCAACCCCCTACCCCTGACCCATCCACACTTCCCACTCCCATGCCTGTCCCACGTACACCCAGACGTCAGCATGCACCCACCACAACAGACACAGGCCCCACACCAGCAGGGAAGGTCAAGCGCACACCTCCTGGCACGCACACACAGGGTGAAGTAGGCACACCCACTGGGTCGGGGGGCAAACGTAAGACACGCAGCCAGAGTGGGAGTCCGCATTCCACCAAATCCACTCCCTCCAAATGCCCTCCCCTCAGCTCTCCTGGCCACATATCCGGCAAAGACTCATTCATGGCCGCTCTGTCCCTGAGCCCCACAGTGACACCACCCCGCAAGCGGTCAAGGGAGTCCCCGGTCAGGGTGGTTGAGTCCCCCCCCCTGTCCACACCCTCCCCCAGTGGCGCTGCAACCCATCCCTCTGAACCCCCCCCCTCCTTGGGGCCTGTGGTTCCTTCGGGTGCAGGGGAGTCGCTGGAGGACCTTGCTAAGGTGTGCAGCGCCATCCTTGCCTCCGCCTTTGGCCCTGCCCCACCCCCTGTGGTGGAGTCCTCCATCCCTGCACCCACAACACCTACCCTTCGCCCTCATGTCCCTGCGGTGCCTGGTCCTTCCCCCCCACATGATGCCCTCCCCCCTCTGGAAGACGAAGGAGTCTGACTGTGCAGGCAAGCTAGGGGACACGCGTCCCACTGTGTCCCCCACCTGGATTTGAACTTTGGATTGCCCTATGGGCATTGTACATTTTGAACTTTCAAGGGACAAACAGATTTTTGGATGCTGAATAAAGCAATTTCTTTTTCCTTAGTACACTACTGTCTGTCTGGTATTGCTGTTGGTGGACCTGCCCCATTATTTTGGGTGGTGATAATGTGTTGGGTGTGTGGGAATTGTAGTCTTGTGCTGGTCATAGGGTGGATCCTGGTATCTGTGTGCCATCACAAGCTGTTGGCTACATAACTTTGTTCATGTAAGCAGTTACTGCATGGTGACATCGTCCCAAGGTGTGTTCCTTCCTCTGTGTAACCTGACATCTTCCCTTCAGTGTCTTTCCAATATGTGGTGCTGAGCTGTGTCTACATTGGCTGGGTGTGTGACGGACTCGTTAGACTTGGGCCATGCATGCTGAGCGATGTCTCCACCTGCATCATTCGTGGCGTCCTTGGTGGTCACTGTACTTGTGTATGTAGACTGTTGTCATGACTTCATGTGGACATGTTTTCTTTTTGGCGCTATGCATGTGTATGCTCCCAGCCTCGCACACATGTGGTACATGTGCTGCAGGATCTTTGTGCACCTGACTGACATTTGTGGGCATTGGATCTGTGGGTACTCCACCATTTTCTTTGCAGGAGCACTGCTATGAGTGTTAGGCACCCACCCCTCCTGTGTCTGGGCACTGCTGGGAGGACTCTGCACACACCCCTCCTGTGTCTGGGCACTGCTGGGAGGACTCTGCACCCACCCCTCCTGTGTCTGGGCACTGCTGGGAGGACTCTGCACACACCCCTCCTGTGTCTGGGCACTGCTGGTAGGACTCTGCACCCACCCCTCCTGTGTCTGGGCACTGCTGGGAGGACTCTGCACACACCCCTCCTGTGTCTGGGCACTGCTGGGAGGACTCTGCATCCACCCCTCCTGTGTCTGGGCACTGCTGGGAGTGATAGGCACACACCCCTCCTGTGTCTGGGCACTGCTGGGAGGACTCTGCACCCACCCCTCCTGTGTCTGGGCACTGCTGGGAGGACTCTGCACCCACCCCTCCTGTGTCTGGGCACTGCTGGGAGTGATAGGCAAACACCCCTCCTGTGTCTGGGCCCTGCTGGGAGGACTCTGCACCGACCCCTCCTGTGTCTGGGCACTGCTGGGAGGACTCTGCACACACCCCTCCTGTGTCTGGGCACTGCTGGGAGGACTCTGCACCCACCCCTCCTGTGTCTGGGCACTGCTGGGAGGACTCTGCACACACCCCTCCTGTGTCTGGGCACTGCTGGGAGGACTCTGCACACACCCCTCCTGTGTCTGGGCACTGCTGGGAGGACTCTGCACCCACCCCTCCTGTGTCTGGGCACTGCTCGGAGGACTCTGCACCCACCCCTCCTGTGTCTGGGCACTGCTGGGAGGACTCTGCACACACCCCTCCTGTGTCTGGGCACTGCTGGGAGGACTCTGCACCCACCCCTCCTGTGTCTGGGCACTGCTGGGAGGACACTGCACACACCCCTCCTGTGTCTGGGCACTGCTGGGAGGACTCTGCACCCACCCCTCCTGTGTCTGGGCACTGCCGGGAGGACTCTGCACCCACCCCTCCTGTGTCTGGGCACTGCTGGGAGGACTCTGCACCCACCCCTCCTGTGTCTGGGCACTGCTGGGAGTGATAGGCACACACCCCTCCTGTGTCTGGGCACTGCTGGGAGGACTCTGCACACACCCCTCCTGTGTCTGGGCACTGCTGGGAGGACTCTGCACCCACCCCTCCTGTGTCTGGGCACTGCTGGGAGTGATAGGCACCCACCCCTCCTGTGTCTGGGCTGTGTCTGGGCACTGCTGGGAGTGATAGGCACACACCCCTCCTGTGTCTGGGCACTGCTGGGAGGACTCTGCACACACCCCTCCTGTGTCTGGGCACTGCTGGGAGGACTCTGCACCCACCCCTCCTGTGTCTGGGTACTGCTGGGAGTGATAGGCACACACCCCTCCTGTGTCTGGGCACTGCTGGGAGGACTCTGCACACACCCCTCCTATTTCAGCATATGTACGCTTAGTACATACACGGGTGTGGGTTCGCTCCATGCATACGTGGGTGGGGGTACGGGGTCGTACATACACTGTTGGGGTGGGGGTACGCTCCATGCATACGGGGGTGGGGGTACGGTCCGTACGTACACTGTTGGCATGGGTGGTACGCTCCATACGTACGCGGGTGAGGGTACGGGTCGTACATACACTGTTGGGGTGGGGGTACGCTCCATGCATACGCGGGTGAGGGTTCGGGTCGTACATACACTGTTGGGGTGGGGATACGCTCCATGCATACGCGGGTGAGGGTACGGGTCGTACATACACGGTTGGGGTGGGGATACGCTCCATGCATACGCGGGTGAGGGTACGGGTCGTACATACACGGTTGGGGTGGGGGTACGCTCTATGCATACGGGGTGGGGGTACGGGTCGTACATACACTGTTGGGGTGGGGGTACGCTCTATGCATACGGGGTGGGGGTACGCTCCATGCATACGCGGGTGAGGGCACGGGTCGTACATACACGGTTGGGGTGGGGGTACGCTCCATGCATACGCGGGTGAGGGTACGGGTCGTACATACACGGTTGGGGTGGGGGTACGCTCTATGCATACGGGGTGGGGGTACGGGTCATACATACACTGTTGGGGTGGGGGTACGCTCTATGCATACGGGGTGGGGGTACGCTCCATGCATACACGGGTGAGGGTACGGGTCGTACATACACGGTTGGGGTGGGGGTACGCTCCATGCATACGCGGGTGAGGGTACGGGTCGTACATACACGGTTGGGGTGGGGGTACGCTCTATGCATACTGGGTGGGGGTACGGGTCGTACATACACTGTTGGGGTGGGGGTACGCTCTATGCATACGGGGTGGGGGTACGCTCCATGCATACTCGGGTGAGGGTACGGGTCGTACATACACTGTTGGGGTGGGGGCACGCTCTATGCATACGGGGTGGGGGTACGCTCCATGCATACGCGGGTGAGGGTACGGGTCATACATACACTGTTGGGGTGGGGGTACGCTCTATGCATACGGGGTGGGGGGTACGCTCCATGCATAGGGGGGTGGGGGTACGGTCCGTACATATCCGTACCCATGCTGTTGCATGCTTGTGCGGGCCGTACCCAAGCCTTTGCCACGTTGGTACAGCCGTCCCGCCATTGTTGGGGTGACGTAGGTGTGGGCGTGGTACGACTCGTACCCACGCTCTTAAGGCGTGGGTACGGGATGTACCTGTATTGTTGTGTTGCCGGTTCGCGTCGTCAACCACTTCCGTTGTGGCGGACGCTGGCTTCACTGGACACGCCCCCACCCCCTCGAAGTTACCAGGGCCTGGAGGTCAGGTATGTCCAGGGCATGTGAGCTGTGTGACTTGGGTGGGGGTTTTGTGTCCTGCCCCTGCCCCCCCCCTTTGCCCCTGGGTGTTGTTCTGACCTTCTGCGGCATCTGCGTCGTAACCTGTAGAGGAGGTCGACTGGTATGAGGGCCGGGATGACACGTAGGTTCGGGTCCATGTCTGTCCGTCGCGTGCAGGTACTCCTTGTTCGCGTCGTCCTGATTTCCCGGCAGTTTTTGGCTGCCGGAAAATATTCTCCGTGCGGGATGACGTCGGTGCGAATCGTAGTTCCTGGTTCGTGAATGGCAGGCTGCGTGCGTCCCGACGTCACGTCGGCGCTTTCCCGGATCACATTTGTATGTTTATTTTCGTCGGTCGGGGTTTTGTACGATTCGTACGGAAATAGTATTTCCGTACGAATCGTACTTCCATGTTTGTATATTGTTACGACCGGGTACGCGTCGGACGGAGAATATGCTCTGTCCGACGGTTCGTACCCGGTTTTTACAGGATCGTAATCGGCACCTTTGTGTGGATACGTTGGGTACCATCCCTAGTTGTAACATACGAGAAAAGTAACCATAAGTACAGAAAAAGGGTGAATAGCCTGTGGATGCATGAACAATATTATTATAAGCGAATCCTGCAGCCCATAAACAAGCAACTCAATCCACATCAGAACTTAGGAGATAATAACGCAGACACGGCTCCATGCACTGTTCACCCTTTCTGTCTGCCCATCAGTTTGTGGTTGGTAACTAGATGAAAGGCGAACATCCATATCCAATATGCTACATAAGGATTGGCAAAATTGAGAAACAAATTATGGGACTCGATCGGAGAAGATAACAGATGGGACCCCATGGAGATAAACCATGGATTGTAGGAAAACTGTGGCTAATTGTGAGGCTGTTGGTAAGGCTTCCTGTTCAACCTTTCTGTCTGCCCATCAGTTTGTGGATGGTAACTAGATGAAAGGCGAACATCCATATCCAATATGCTACATAAGGATTGCCAAAATCTAGAAACAAATTACGGAGCTCGATCGGAGAAGATAACAGATGGGACCCCATGGAGATACACCATGGATTGTAGGAAAACAGTGGCTAATTGTGAGGCTGTTGGTAAGGCTTTTCATGGAATAAAATGAACCATTTTTGTTAAATGATCAACTACCACCAGGGCAGTAGTAAAACCAGCCTGAGATTTCGGGAGTTCTACTACAAAGTCAAAAGACACAGGGGTAGGTGGTACTGGTAAAGGGATCCAAGGACCTACAGGAGTCTTGTGAGAACTTTTCCCTTGAGCACAGATCACACAATTTGCTACAAATGTTCTTGCATCTTTGCATATGTATGGCTACAGAAATGTAATTGAAGGACTTCCAATGTTTTCTATTCTTCGGGATGGCCGCCTAGTTTACTAGCATCATTAATATCAATGGGGTAACCCGGTTATGCACAGAACCTGGGGATGGTTACAGTAAGCAAACAGTGGTTCTGCTACATAGTTTATCAAAGAACCTTTCTGATGTTATACCCACCGGCTTGAGGTTATCATTTAATGGAAAAAAATCACTGAAATACTTCTCCAAACTCATCAAGTAGATATGAAACAAACCACTACCAAATAATTAATTGTGAATAATACATATATATTAAATTATAAAGGCATGACAAATAATCACACAAAGGACTAATCAGAGGTTATTACAAAAGAAAACATAGGTAAATCACAATACACTTGATCCAACAAGGTTTTACATATATAACCCAATCAATTACAGCAACATCATTTTCATATGTGACAACCCTAACTTAAACATGAAAACTTAATTGAAAGAGCTAAGGTTTAGTAGGGCTTTGATGTTTGATTTCAATATGTGTCGACGTTTCGACCCCTTAAAGAAGTGTGAAATTGGTAACCATCGCTACGGGGTCTTCTTCAGGACTAAGGACCAATTTGTGTGATGCCGTATTCCTCAGATTGAGCAGCCTCGCCTTTAATGAGAGATACTCTTGGTCTTCTTTGTAAACAATCTGAAGTGAAGGGGCACTGCATGCTCCCTTGGAGTTCTACAGCATCAAGCGTTGCGGAGTCATTGGAATTGAATATGTGACCTGCTGTATCAACAAACGGGGCCCTATGCCTCTGTTGCCGGGCAAATGGAGGTTTCAAAAATCCTTCCTCCGGCTAATTATGCTCGGAGAATTAAAGGAAGAAATCCCTGATTTGTATAAGGACATGAAATAATGGAGTCAAACTGGCGCTGACTGCTCCCATGCTCCCAAACAAGTCAAGAGCAGAATTGCTACCTTGACTGCTCCAGCATCTAGCGCTCGGAGTAACATGTAGAAACGTCCAAACATTGGAACTCCTTCAATCACATTTCTGTGGCCATCCATATCCAAAGATGCAATAACATTTGAAGCAAATTGTGTGATATGTGCTCAAGGGAAAAGGGTTCTCTTTTACCCTCTCATAAGACGTCTGTACTATGGAGAGTGGCCCCTGATAACTTTTCTGGTGAAATGATTAGTGGTGGCACTTCTTTCTGTTCACTTGTAACGTAGTTTAACTGGGACAGGTCATCTGCTTTCCCATTTTTTCTCCCTGGAAGAACTTAGTTCATCTAAGCTGTCGTGCAGACAGGGCTCTTGTGGATTTAAGAAACTGTAAGTTTCTATTGTCTGTCCTAGTTGTCACAGTGTGCAAGTTTCCTAAGAGGTAGTGCCTCCACTCCTCGGAGGCTCTCTTGATGGCCAACAATTCATGATCTGCCACTGAATAATTAAGTTTGGCTGGAGTCAGTCTGAGTAGAAGTAAGCCACAGGGTGTAATTCTCCTGTGCGGGTATCACTCTGTGACAAGACTCCTCCCACTGCTACCTGGGAAGCTTCAGCATCTACTAGGAAAGGTTGGGTAGTATCAGGGTGTTGTAAGATCGGGGCCTTACTAATCCTGTGTTTTTGGAGCTTAAAAGCTTGATCAGCTCCTTCTCCCCAGTAAAACATTGCTCCTTTACACAATAATCTTGTTATGGGAGGGACAATCGTAGAGAACTGGTCAATAAACCGTCTATAAAAGTTGGAAAAATCAAAGAAACTTTATACTTACCTAATGGTTAGAGGTGGTTTTACTGGGTTATTGCTTCCACTCTAAAAATGGTCCCTCATTTTTGTGGCTAGGCCTAAAGTCCGCGACAGGAAACAGCCAAAAACACAAAATGGACACATCACATTTTTCCTCAGAAAACGGACCCTTTTTTTTAAAAATAGCCTAGCTGTGGATTTTGGGCCCTTGCTCAGCCGGCACTTAAGAAAACATAGCAAACCAGTACATTTTGTAAAACTAGACAGCCATGGGAATCCAGGATGGGGTGACTTGTGTACTTCTCAAAAGGTTCTGTTAGCCAGAATCCCACGCAAACATTAACATTTGTCAAGAAAACATATTTTCCTCAAATTTCTGTGATCAAAAGTTCTAAAATCTGTGGGGAGCCACAAACTTTCGCCCACCCACCATTCCTCCAAGTCTCCCAATAAAAATGGTAACACACGTGTGTGGGTAGGCCTGGTACTCCTCACAGAATACAGCCCAAAATGTAACATAGACACATCACATGTTTTGAAAAAAAACTGTCCCTCTTTGCAATGTGCCTAGCTGTGGATTTAGGGGTGAATGACCTAAATATCGATTCCAAAATATAGAATGGACAGAATATCGACTCCAAAATATAGAATGGACAGAATATCGAAAATCAAAATATAGATAGGTCAGAATATCGAAATTGGGTACAAAATATCGATTTCCATAATATAGAATGTAAAACTATAGAATTCCATAATATCGACTTTGAAAATATAAAATCCCATATTATCGAAAAAAAATTAGTGTTATGTATGGTAGTATATGTGTTAAAATTATGTATTATTTTTGTAATGTATGTTTAATTTTTTTAAACTAATGAATGTTATGTAATTTAATTTTAGCGTAATTTAATTCCATAGCGGGTTGTGGGTTTATAATGGAATAGGGCGGGAAGTAATTTAATTATGGTAAATTAAATATTAATTATATTTAGATGTTTTGATAATTAATTGATTGACAATTAATTATTAATTGGTCATTATTTTTTATTAATTGATAATTAATTTATATTAATTGATTAATTGATAATTATGTTAATTTTAATTTGGATTATTAGCAGCGGGTTGTGGGTTTATAGGGGAATTGGGTGGGAAGTAATTTAATTGTAATAAAGTAAATATTAATTATTTAATTTATGTGTATTGATAATTAATTGATAATTAATTATAATTGGTAATTAATTTGTGTTAATGGGTAATTAATTTGTATGAATTGCTAATTAATTTTTATTAATTGCTAAATGATTTTTATTAATTGATTAATTGATAATAATGTTAATTGTATTTTTTATTATTGGGAGTGGGTTGTGGGTTTATAGGGGAATTGGGTGGGAAGTAATTTAATTGTAATAAAGTAAATATTAATTATTTAATTTATGTGTATTGATAATTAATTGATAATTAATTATTAATTGGTAATTAATTTGTGTTAATGGGTAATTAATTTGTATGAATTGCTAATGAATTTTTATTAATTGCTAAATGATTTTTATTAATTGATTAATTGATAATAATGTTAATTTTATTTTTTAGTATTGTGAGTGTGTTGTGGGCTTATAGGGGAATTGGGTGGGAAGTAAATTAATTGGAATAAAGTAAATATTATTTTTTTTAATTTATGTGTATTGATAATTAATTGATAATTAATTATTAATTGTAATTAATTTTTATTAATTGGTAATTATTTTTTTAACAATGGTAATTAATTTTTAATAATTGTAATTAATTTTAATTAACTTTTTATTGGTATTGATAATTAATGTAATCCTATTTTAAAATTAAAGCATTACTTTCCCTACTGTTGCACTCTCAGGAGTGGGAATAGTTTTTTTACCCTCCCACTATCCAACTCTTTCCCTACTGTTGCAGTCACTGGAGTGGGAATAGTAATTTTTACCCTCCTGCTATCCAACACTTTCCCTACTGTTGCACTCACTGGAGTGAGAATAGTAATTTTTACCTTCCCGCTATCCAAAGCTTTCCCTACTGTTGCACTCTCTGGAGAGGGAATAGTAACTTTTACCCTCCCGCTATCCAACGCTTTTCCTACTGTTGCACTCACTGGAGTGGGAATAATCATTTTTACCCTCCCGCTATCCAACGCTTTTACTACTGTTGCATTCACTGTAGGGGGAATAGTAATTTTTACCCTCCCGCTATCCAACGCTTTCCCTACAGTTACACTCTTTGGAGTGGGAATAGTAATTTTTCCCCCTACACTATCCAACGCTTTCCCTACTGTTGCACTCTCTGGAGTGGGAATAGTAATTTTTAACCTCCCGCTATCCAACGCTTTCCCTACTGTTGCACTCTTTGGAGTGGGAATAGTAATTTTTAGCCCTACGCTATCCAATGTTTTCCCTGCTGTTGCACCCTGAGGAGTGGGAATTGTATTTTGTATACTCCCGCTATCCCTCACTTTCCCTACTGTTGCACTCACTGGAGTGAGAATAGTAATTTTTACCTTCCCGCTATCCAATGCTTTCCCTACTGTTGCACTCTCTGGAGTAGGGAATAGTAACTTTTACCCTACCGCTATCCAACGCTTTCCCTACTGTTGCACTCACTGTAGTGGGAATAATAATTTTTACTCTCCCGCTATCCAACGCTTTCTCTACTGTTGCACTAATTCGAGTGGGAATAGTAATTTTTACTCTCCCGCTATTCAATGCTTTCCCTACTGTTGCACTCTTTGGACTGGGAATAGTAATGTTTACCCCTACGCTATCCAATGTTTTCCCTACTGTTGCACTCACTGGAGTGGGAATAGTAATTGTTACCCCTACGCTATCCAGCGCTTTCCCTACTGTTGCACTCACTCGAGTGTGAATAGTAATTTTTACCTTCCCGATATCCAACGCTTTCCCTACTGTTGCACTCTTTGGAGTGGGAATAGTAATTTTTACCCCTACGCTATCCAACGTTTTCCCTACTGTTGCAATTACTGGAGTGGGAATAGTAATTTTTACGCTCTCACTATCCAACAAAATCTCTACTTTTTTAACTTTTTTTAAATTATGTTTACATTTTAAGCTTATTAATATTATATTATGTATGTTTTATTTAATAGTTTTTAATATTTAATTAATTTTATATTATTTTAATACATTTTAAAAATTCGATATTTTGGCTAACTATATTTTAACATTCTATATTTTGGAATCAATATTTTAGTACTTACCTGTTTGTAGATAGGGAGTCGATATTCTGTCCTTCTATATTTTGGTGTCGATATTTTGTGTAGTCGATATTTTGTCCCTCAATATTTAGTCACTGAACCAGATTTAGGGCCCTAGCTTTGCTGACACCTAGCGAAACCTAGCAAACCTGTACATTTATAAACACAGATACACAGAAGAATCCAGGATGGGGTGCCTTGTATGGCTCTCTCCAGGATCTTTTACCCAGAATCCCTTGAAATCCTCAGAATTTGTAGAAAAAAATCATTTTCCTTATATTTCTTTGTTGGAATGTTCTGAAATCTGCAGGGAGCCACAAAATTCCACACACCCACCTGTCCCCCAAGTCTCCCGATAAAAATGGCACCTCACTTTTGTAGGTAAGCTTAGTGCCTGTGAAAGTAAAACAGCAAGAAATGCACACTTCACATTTTCCTACAGAAAACGGACCATTTTTCTGCAATTTGCATAGCTGTGGATTTTGAGCCCTAGCTCAGATGGCACATAGGGAAAACTAGCAAACCTTTATATTTTTCTAAACTAGACACCCAGGCAAATCCAGGATGGGGTAACTTGTCTGCCTCTCACCAGGTTCTTTTACCCAGAATCCATCGCAAACCTCAAACTTTGTGAAAAAACACATTTTCCTCACATTTCTTTGATGGAAAGTTCTGGGTTCTGCGGTGGACCCACAAACCTCTACCCACCCACCGTTCCCCCAAGTCTCCCAATACAAATGGTTCCTCACTTGTGTGGGTAGGCCTAGTGCCTGTGACAGGAAACGGACCAAAACACAACGTGGACACTTAAAATATTTCCTCATTTTGCAATTTGCCTGGCTGCGTTTTTTGGGCTTTAACTCTTCCGGCACTCATTATCTTTCAGTCAAGGCCATCCTGCCTGTGCCCACCACTAGACAAGTGGGAGAGGGCTTATCTCTAGAGGAAAGGTATGCGCTAATAAGAACAGTGCATTCATTATTGTAGCAGAACTCAGCTCCGAAAAAACATAACCTAGAGAGGGCCATTTCTCGGAAATGGCAGAGAATTAGTTTCGACCGTGATACAAAATGGCGCTGGTACATAAACATGGCGCTGCGAATGCTAACTTACGTAAAACAATACAAAAGCATAATTCTTATTCTAATAGACTCTTCTTTTAGAATGAGCTAAGCAAACATATTAGGGTAACAAAAGACATATCATTCAATAAAACATGGTAATTTGATTTTGGGTACATTCCATGTCTTCCACTTCAGGGAGAGAAACAGTAAGGTGGGAGGAAGTCTCAAAAATACCCTTCTCTAGATGAATAAGATTGTTCACTTCCTTTTGAATCATAGTGGTTGCCTTGGTATCACGGATTGAGATTCTCTTAGGGGCGAGGAGGGTGGTGCAGTAAAAGCAACATAAGGGGTGACACTGCACAAAAACACAGCAGGCAATCAGGATCACAACAAAATAGATCACCCTTTCCAGGATCCAACCCCATCCACCAAAGAGGGACCAACTCCAATTTCCACTTTCCATTCCTTTGACATTCTCCAAAATATCTACAATGCGTTGGGTAATATCCTTTCTTGTATTAGTGATCCATAATACACACTGGTCTCCTACTACTGCGCACACACCACCGCTCTTAGCTAGTTTGAAATCAACTGCATATCTAGTTTGCTCAGAATATATTTGCATACTTTCTGATTGGTTGGTGATGTCATGCAAAGCAGCTACTGTCGAGTTAGACAGTATCTGCAGCTTACATCTAAACTATTCCATAGCCCTTTCACCCCTAGCCATAGCAGTACCACCAAAGGTAATAATGGAGGAAAAGATTTACCCAAAGGTAATACCATTACTATAATTATTGACCTCCAGGTCTGTCACTCTGTTGCAAAATTCCTTGGTCAAAGTCCTTTTAACCCATCCTGTATTTGGGTTACTATAATTGCGGGGCACACAAAGAGGAAACACTATTCCTAAAGCCACGTCCTCGGTACCATTATAAACATTCAAGTAAGTACCATTGGACAGAAAGTAAAATCCTGGGTGTGCATAAAGTGGACCTTGATAATCTACAAGAGCATATCTGGTGTTCATTCCCACTGTACTCGGATACTTCTTTTTCACTAAAGACATTGTATTTTTGAACAATATTATTCGGGAGCAATTTATATATAGAAAAGCGTCAGTACTATTTACTATCATACAGCATGCAGGATAATAACCGGCCTTTCAAGTAACTGTCAAATCTTGATACTGCCAGCCCACTAAGGTGATGTTCTGTTCCTCCATATGCAAGTTATTACAATACATATTAGTGTCGCAACCTGGTTATCACTTCCCTCACAGCTTCCTATAATACAAACAAGGACCAGGATATCCCATCCCCAACTCACCCTTTACTTCTATGAACTGGGTTGGGCGAACATACGTATAACCTACCAGTGACAATGGATAAGCAGTCCATAAACTTGTAACAGATTCATTAGGGCACCAAGCTATACCTTCACCAAAAAATGTCTTATGTGTATCTAGAAATACATCACTCGGGATTGTCCTTTTCGTACAAACTTGGGAAACAATCTTGTGTGCAGTACATGATGGTGCATTGTAATCGTACTCCAAAACCCAAGACACCCTCGCCCAAAATTAACAACATTTGTAACACAAGAACAGCACAAAGCACTCTTTGCTTAGTAGACCAGACTTTTTCGTACGTGAGCATGAGGAATTACTGGATACTCTTTGTCAGCAACCATTCTGCCAAAGGGGTATGTAGTAAATGATAAAGCAAGGAGGCAAATTGCCAGCAAGAGGACTATACAAGTTCCCAGGGTCCGTCACAGCCTCACTGGTACAGGCTCCTATTGTTCATCAAAACGTTGGCGCTCTTGAGCACTGCCGGTGGAGCTTGCTCTGTCCTAAGCTCTTGATGTATTCCATGCCGTCAGGATAATGTACCCCCCTCCAAAGGGGTATGTCAATCTATCCTGTCCAATGTCAAAACAGTGCACAAATTTCACTTCACCCTAAACTAACTCCATTGGTACTACAACAAAGTGCATCCTAACGTGCACAGTCCATCCCTGTCTAGTCTGACTTCTTCTTTTGTGCAATATTTCTCAACCGAGGTTGCAGATTGTATCTGGTGACTCCAGGCACAGAGGGATCAGAGAAAAGGGGTTCCTGAATAGCTCTTGTCTCTGGTGGGACTGCCTTGTTCAGGATGTCGTGATTTCCCTTGTCACTTTGCGTCCATGTAAGGCCAGCATCGCTGAATGGAACAAAACGAGGAATCTGCTCACATTTGTGGGCAGCTACTCCCTCCTTGACCCACTGATCATAGGGTAATGGCAGAGGCACCCTCCTACAATTGGAGGCATGCAACCAGTTCTTGCATCCAGAGGCTTTAATGGCAGAGCGGGTTGCCAGCAGAACCTGGAGTGGCCGGTTCCAGTGCGGCTCCAAACTCTTCTTCCTCTGAAAATTGCAAATGAGGACAAAGTCACCAGGCTGAATATTGTGTCCTGGCCCTCTCTGGTGTAGCTGGCAGGGACTCGCAGACCTGTTGGTGAATAGAACGCACATTTTCAGGTAACTAGCACAGCTAATCAATTAATAAGGAGTACTCAATATCAGAAAACCGACGAGGTCACGGGACGCCCCAGACATCCGCTGGGTGTTCAAACACGATCTCGAACGGTGACAATTCTGTCCTAGAATTTGGTGTAGTTCTTGTTGACAAAAGTGCTAACGGTAAAGGATCTGCCACTGTAACCCTGTTGTCTCCTTTTCAGTTTGAGAGTACCATTGTACTTCTCAACCAAACCTGCTGACGGCCGGTGGTTTGCAGCATGAAACTTCTGTTTTATGCGCAAACCATCGCAAATTAATTGAATGACCTTGACATCGAAATGACTTCCGTTATCACTCCAAATCAAACTGGGGAAGGCAAAATGAGGAAAGAACTCCTTTAGGAGCACCTTTACAGTCGTAACAGCTGTATTGTCTTTAGTAAGATAAGCTTCAACCCAATTACTGAAAACACAAACAACCACTAAAACATATTCCAGATTATAGCACAGCTCCATTTCTATAAAGTCCATCTAAAGGACTTCAAAAGGAAAAGTTGATGGTGTAAAATTGACGGGTGGGGTAGGAGATCCTTTTCCTGGAATGTGAATCATGCACACCTACAGTACTTCACTAAATGTGCAGCAATCTTCAAAATGTTATCATTCTGCCATACAGGATCTTACAACTTGCAAATACCCTTAACACTAATGTGGGCTGGGCCATGGGCCATTGTAACTACAGTGAGAAAATATGTATCTGGCAACATCCATCTCTGCTTCCCTCACTTGTCAATCTAACACCCCTCATCATTCAATTGTGCTGTACTTTCCTGCCATACTGCTAACTCTTCTGTTATGGCCTCGCTTTGAATCTCCTTCACATTCTCAAGTGTGTCTTCAGACAAAGTAACCGCAGGAACCCATTTAGCAGGACCTGCTACAAACATTCTTTTCATTTTAGACTGGGCAGTTTCCTTAGCTGTCTGTTCCGCAAAAGCATTTCCCCTACCTACATCATCAGGGACTTTCTAATGGACACTACGCTTTATTATAGCCAACTTCTTAGGGAGCGTTCAAACGGACAGAAGCCGCAACATGAGGTGCCCATGCCTGATTTTGGTGCCATGGGAAGTAAGAAACCCTCTGTCAGCCCAGAGTCGCCCAAAAGTATGCGCGACTCAGAAGGCGTATTGGCTGTCATTATAAATATTGACAACCAATCCTTCACTTAATTCACAAGCTCGAATTAGGGCAACAAGCTCAGCAGCTTGGGTCGACTGTATGCCTGGGCGGTAAATTCCGTTCCGTTCGCGGAGTTTGCGGAATTTGGGTAATTTCGCGTTCCGCGGAGAACGCGAAATTGCCCAAAAATCTGCGTTCCGCGACTTCGCGAAATTTTTTGCTTGTTCGCATTCTCAATATGCGTGTTTGCGAGATATTTCACCCCGAGCACGCAAACAGCGATCGCGAACAGGAAAAAAGTATCGCGAACAAGCAATTCCGCGTGTTCGCGGAATTTCTGCGTGTTCGCGGAGATTTTTTACCGTTTTGCGGAGATTTGCGTAACGCGATTGCGCAAATTCCGCCCACCCCTAGTCGACTGCTAGGTAATTTGTGATGTCTCAAATACTGGAGGCAACGTAGTGACAGCATATGCAGCAGTTGTAGTGCCATCTGGTAATTTAAAACAAGAGCCATCGACATATAGTTCCCCTTGTGGGTCAGATAAGGAAACATCAGTCAAGTCTACCCGTCCTTTCATCTCTTCTTACGTCCAGAAGATACAGTCATGTTTATCACTCTCATCATTCTCAGAAGGGATGGGCCTGTCAGACGTGCACTGGTGAGGTGCTGTGTCTTTGTCTTATTCAAAAGTGTATCCACAGCACGGGGTACCATGACTGTGAGGTCAGTATCAAGTACGAGTCCAGCCAATTGTCTTATCAAGACGGCCACAGACGCGACTGCTCATAGACAGCTTGGGGGGGCTCGTGCCACAGGGTCAAGGACAGCAGAGAAATAAGCACACTGGTGTTGCTTATCTCCAAATCTTTGTGTTAAAAGTGCGCAACCGGCCATCTTATGGACATATAACACAAACGGTTTAGTGTAGTCTGGGGTGCCAAGTACTGGAGCCGAACAAAGTGCAGTTTTCAATTGCTCAAAAGACTGCTGACATTCAGACGTCCGAGGCAGGGGCTCATGCACGTCTTTTAATGAGAATAGCTAGGTATCCACTGCCTACAATAGGAAGTGATACCTATGAAAGCGTGCACATCCTTCTGAGTTTGTGGTACTGGCATTTTAAAAATAGTACTAATGTGCTCAGAGGTCAATATCCTACCCTCCTTTGATAGTAGGTGACCGAGATAGGTGACCGCCTGTCGACAATATTACAATTTAGAAAGAGACACCTTATGCCATGTTGGGCCAAATGCAACAACAATTTAACCGTACTATCTTCGCAACCTTGTTCTGTGTCAGTAGCGATGAACAAGTCATCAACGTACTGCACCAAATCATTACCTGGGGAAGTGAAAGGGAATCCAATTGACTCTTCAATGCTTGACTATAAATGCTCATACTTTCCGTTTAACCCTGAGGAGCTCAACAGAATCTAAAGCTTCTGCCAGCTAGAGTAAAACTAAACAAATACCTGCTATCTGGATGAATAAAAATACTAAAGAATGTGTTTTTCAAGTCAATGAGAGAGAAAGAGTTAGCAGTAGAAGGAATCATTGTCAAAAGAGTAGTTATGTCAGGAACCACTGGAAACTGAGGGACTACTATTTTATTAACTTCGCGCGAATCAATCACAAAACGATAAACATCTTCATGGTCATCAGAAGAACCTGAGGGCGCCCTTTTAAGAACTGAAAGAATAGGGCTATTGCAAATATTCACAGTTGTCTCCTCAACCACTCCCTTCCTAATCAAATCCTGTATAATTTGCAAAAAGGCTCGCTCTCCAGCCTGTGGTATTTTATACTGAGGGATACGAGGCAGAATAGCCCCATCCTTTACCTGTATCAAAACCAGCGATATCTGAAACAATTCCACATATATGTTGCCTGTCACCCAGAGAGTGGGTGCCACGTCTTTAAACTCAACAAGAAGGGGCGCAGCTTTGAACAAACACTGTTTAGCACGTGCTACATCTGGACCCATTGTCATATAGACACCTGCCGGAGAACAATAAATAGTGGCATGCAATTTTTTAAACAAATCCAAATCCATCAAATTTTCACCACAATTAGATGTTAGCAAGAATGGCGAATCCACAGTGAAAGGACAAAGAGTCAATGCAAGAGGTTTTGAAATGGGCTTACAACAAGTACACCAGAAAAACCAACCGACACATTATTATGGCCAAACAGAGCCGTATTTCGAGAAACAGAACTTTTTGTTGCACCTGTGTCCACCAAAAACTCCTTAGTTGAACCTTGCAATTCTGCTGTTATATAAGGACTACGCTGGTCTACAGGTATCGGAACTGGTCACTCACTCTGCCCCTGGCTGTCCTAGTTGTAAAACACAAAAGTGTATGCAGTTCCTATTGCGGCAAAGGGGGAGCAAGGTCAGAATGGAAAAAAGGTTGTCCCTTAGGAAAAGAGGGAAAGGGGGATCCCTCCTTATGGAATTAGGGCCTTCACACACCCAGACCAGCTGGGTGTCATGCTTCATCATAGGGCTTGCTCCTTGTCAGGTCAGCGCTGCAATACCTGACAGGCATCCTATGAGGGGCTCTTTGGCAGAGATCTTTTATTCCTTGACGTATGGTGCTGTGGGTGTAAGGGACCTAGAAGTGTAAATGCGCTAGCATGAGGGTCAGTAGACCGTGCGAGGATAAAACAGGAAATGGAAGTTCACACAGAATAATTTTAATGAATCTGGTTTCCAACCTGATTAAAAACAGAGTGGCGCCTTCTTGATGTAATGCGTCAGGATATTACGCTCATTTTCATACGGTCAACATGTTTCTTGCCTGTGTGTCAGAATCATCTGGCAGCAATTCTTCAGGACCTAGAGGGGATTGTCTATCTACACTATCGGTGGTGTTCTGATTTGTTAACCGTGATATACCACACAGTGCACCTAAAGATATAGTACCTGTAGATGTGATGGCCAACCTATTCAGATACAATCAACATGGTTAAACAGTAGCAATTATCTGTAATAACTTCTTCAACATCACTCTCTCTTATAAATCTCACCATGTAAGTAACACACAGGTCGTGGTGCTCCCTACACTGAAATTGTAGTGCCTAAAAACTAGCGTCATACAGTTATGACGTGTGCGTGAGGAAATATGTAAGGTGAATTAAAAACATACCAGGATATAGTATCCCATATTTAAAAGGTAGCTGACATATCAAGAGAACAGCAAACTCACGTAAAATCGATTGGTGACTGGCACCATCAACTCCCAGCAGGTCAAGAATAGCTGTAAGACATACCTGTCACCTCATCCATATCATAATCATCATGATAATACTGTCCATCTCGAGGGTCCTCAAAATAATTATTATCAAAACGACCCTGTGAGGCTGCAGCACTCTGTGCGATATCAGCCCCACCAGCTCCACGACCCCGACCACGAGAACCTCGTCCTCTGGGGGCTGCCACCTTCTGCAAAAGCACGGGACACTCGCTACGCCAATGTCCCTCCTCTTTACAGTACGCGTAGTTCTTGGCTGCCTACTGGTGCATGGAAGCTGCTGAGCAGGACCACCACATCCTCTCCCATTCCCTCTAAAAGCCTGCTGTAACAACAACTTTCTCTTTAAATTCTTATGTCTCTTCTCTGTCCTCTGCTTTTCCTCATTATCCCTATGATCATAATATTGTGCCATTTTGAAAATAGCAGAGGGAGAGAAGGTAGACCAGGTACTCTCAGAAGCTTGCAATCGAGTCACAATTTCAGGACAAAAGTTAGAAAACAATCTATTAACAAACAACCAAACACCTCCTTCAATAGACAAATCCTGTCCGCTATAATCTAAAAATGTTTCTTCAAATTGAGGGAAAAAATCGGACATACTCTCATCTTTCTTCTGTCGACAAGCTGACAATTTATCCCAGTCCACCTTTTTCTGTGCAATAAGTGCATGTATGTAATGATTCGACCTGGCAAGTATCTCTGCCCGAGGCTTATCACCTGTTTTTTTTTCCTGGTCCCATGCATTCATTTGATCCCAAGTACCACCCAGCTCGGGAACATGACCTTGAGTATGGATTTGTCTCCAAATATCAACCGGAACAAGAAGACCAAAAAACATTTCAATTTCAGCAAGAGCCATTACCGTCAAAGAAGCAGCTTCAGTCAACTCTTTATAATAAGCGGTAGGATTCTTTCAAGGATCAGGCAAATGAGTTTTAAGGGATAACACCTCACTCATTTTCCATAAAGTATAAACCCATTGTTCTTGAAACTGGGCTGCTACTGCTACTCAAGTCACAGTACCTCGCCCATCTGTTACCTTTGGTATCTTTGGGTGATATATAGGATGTATCTCTCTCATCAGAAACTGGGATATTGACTTGGGACTTTTCTCATGCAGTCTCCCCCTGTAAGCTATGATTGTCGTAACATTAGCAAAGACTTGTTCTGGCCCCAATTCACTAATATACACTCGATCTCTAATATCATATAGAATCTGGGGCGCCCCTGCTCTAAAATACTGCTGCCAAAGACCAATCAAAGTAGCTGACATATGTTTAAGGGCATGCTGCTGTAAAACAATGCGCAAAGTTCTCATAGTCGCCCAGACATCCTCCACACTATTAATAGGATTACAGGTCGACTGCGCAGCCTGATTGGCTATTACCTGTCTCTCTTCATCTTCCACATCAGACCTCACTAATGGTCCAATGCGTTTCCTAAACTTCGTCCAATCCCTAACCTCAAATCCACGCACTGGTGTCCCATTTCTAATGAATGTCGGAGGATGAAAAACCTCAGTGGGAGAGGCAACAGTAGTAACAGGCACTATTGTCGCTGGTGGTTTTGTCGCAGAGGAAAGAGTTGGCAAAAGAGATGCTGAAACAATATGTGCAGCAGGAGTACTAACAGTCACAGTTGCCAAAGACGGCGATGAAACAGAAGAAAGTGGAGGAGGATGAGCCAAAGCCATTGATGTAACAACAGTGGAAACAGGGACAGAGAGCTGACGCAACTGTGACGGGCGGCTGTAAGGGCACTGGAACTGTAGGATATATTCTCTGCGGAGCATATGGAGGGTCAGGCATCCAACAATTCGTCCACAAAAGCATCATCTTCCTCCTGAGTTGTATATGATTTGTCAATATGTAATCAAAACCTTCTATCTTTACATTCAATACCCGTCTCCTACCTTTCCCTGTCATATGCTGCAGCCTTCTGAGTAAACATCTACATTCTCTCTTTCCGGGCCTTTTTCTCAGCTTTCATTTGTTTCTGCTTTGCTGCTTTTTGCCACGTTCTGAGGGAATCAAACATAGATTGCCTACTTCTTTTCGTAAAGAAATGTTCTTGTAAATGCTCAATCTTCTGTTCATCAAAAGTACCTGTCAACGGCCATTGAAATTCAGCATTGTCTCTAATACATTTGTGCCAAAATGTACTTAACATAATAGGGCCAAGACCATGCTTCACTTACATATCAAAATTCGGAGTGCCTTCTGGAGGCGCCGGCTGACTTTCTCCCAATCGAGCATCAGTAGAGCAACAACGGCAGCACAAAGCAAACATCTTACTGTAACTAGTCATTTTCAAAACAGAACTGACTCACTTTTCTATGCCTAGCAAAACATTTGCAATTGCTTTTGTCCCAAAGATGGTATTGAGACCATACCAAATACAAACCAAAATGGTACCATGTCCACAAGGTACCAAACCAAGCTCACTTGATATATGCAGGTCAAAACGATTCTATTCTCTACTGCTGACTCTTCTGACCAAACGGTCAGATCCAAGGGTTTCGCCGTTCAGAACTCCAGTCAGGATGACCACTGGGCGAGGCACCAGCCGGCCAGACAGGAGGGGCAGCTGCGAGCAATCAATGCTCCTCTTACAGGGATCATTTCTCGGAAATGGCAGAGAATTAGTTTAGATCATGATACAAAATTGCGCCGGTACATAAAAATGGCGCCGCAAATGCTAACTTACGTAAAACAATACAAAAGCATCATTTTTATTCTAACATGTGATTGTACATGTTTGTCAGACATGACATCATGACAGTGTCCAACCTGAGACAGTGGTGTGCACGTTTCTCTTGGTGACCCACTGTGTGTATGATGTCTAACATATATGTGACGTTATCTAATCCTATTGTGTGTACCTTTCAACCATGTGATGACTGTCACAAACCCATTTCTTGTATAAAGTGTTTGGCGTGTTGTTGAGTATGTGATGGTTGCTCACATGTACGGTGACAGACACTAGTGACTATTTACAGTATAGCACTCACACTGCTGTGTAACCATATTTTGTTGACATGTCTGGAAAGGGAAGTAATGCTGTGCCTCGCATCTAGGCTCAGCAATTATCCTATCAATGTTCATTTCCAATGTCCTGGGACTTCTTTATGTCCAGATATCATGTTACGTGCATTGCAGTGCATGTAGCTTTCTACACTCCACACTTAGGTATCGCCGACGACCTCCAGTCTACAGGTCCTTTCCTGACCTCCAGACCATTGAAAAACGTGATTGCATCCGTAGATACCGCTTTACCAGGCCCCTTTTTGTTGAACTGGCTGACCAGTTGGCACTGTATTTGCAGCCTGGATGCCCGTATCCCACTGCACTGACACCCAAGGTGAAGGTGATGGCGGCACAACATATCTGAAAGAAACACGTTAGTTAGATTCCTCACCTTAGAATATCCCCAGGCGTCAGACTGGATCCGGAAGATTTTTTGTCAGCAATACCCCTTGCGCGTCGCTAGGCGTCATCTGCGGCTCCGCGTCCGTCGTCGGCGTCGTGCGCCGGAATGACGTCGTCGGAGTACTTAGACGCCGCCCTCGCGCGCTGACATCAGTTCTTCTTTTTTCCGCGCCAGTAAGCGCAGATCTGGGAGAGCTACCCCTTTAGTCATTTTTTGACTAACTTTTTCGATCCTTTTTGATCTTGTCTCGACTTCGGTGCCGGTAGGATGCCTGGTTTTAAAGCCTGTGCTGACTGTAGCCGCTTGATGTCGGTTACGGACCATCACCGCCGGTGCCTTTACTGCTTGGGCCTCGACCACGACGCGGAGTCGTGTTCGGACTGCAAGGCCCTGACCTCGAAGGCTAGACGGGAGCGGTCCCGTAAGCTTCTCGAGATTCGCCACTCGGCTCCGGACCCCTCTCGATCCCGGTCCAGGAGGAGGTCCAAGGATCGGTCGCGGAGCCGCAGCCGACGTCAACATCGGTCGTCGGGATCCAAGTCTTCGGGTAAGTCGAAGCACTCCAAGAAGTCCAAGAGGCGGCACCGCTCTTCGGACTCCCCTCGCCGGTCGCGCGACTCTGCCGAGGGTCAGGGTGGTTCCACCCCCGCGGCTCCGCGCAAGTCCCCATACCCTCCGGTCCCTGGGACTGACGCGGCGCCGGCGGAAGTCAGTGCCTTCCTCTCGGCCATGAGGAGCCTGGCTCCGCCGTCGACGCCCGCTGGCGCGCCTTCGGGCCCCGCGGACCCGACTGGGCTACCTTGCCTGCCGGCGGCTCTGGCCCCGGCGCCATTGACGGCTCCGGCCTCGACGTCGCAAGCTCCCGAGGGACCCGTTCCCGAGTCCCCGCCGACGCCGGTCGACCTCGTCACGCCTCCTCCGCCGGCGTCGACACCGGTACCAACTCCGACGCCGACTCCGCTCGACGTCGAGCCCCAGTTCAGCCCCGCTCCGGGCCCGGCGCCGATACGGCGTCGATGGACGCCGCGTTCGGCGCCGCTGGAGACACATTTTGTCTATCGCCCGGCTCCGATCCTTCCTCCTGTATACCAGGAATCGGATGATGGGGACAACTGGGAGGGATCCGAGGATCCTATGGCCGCTCAGGCTCAAATGTCACAGGACTGGGCAGATGAACTGGGGGAGGCCAGTGACCTGGATACCTCTCCGGACACTGGATTCGTCTCTCCTCCGACTGTGGCTTCGGAGGAGGGTGCTGCTTTCTCTGTGGTGCTGCGCAAGGCGGCCGCAGCCCTTGGGCTCGAGCTGCCTGCCGTGGCTGTGAGGACTAACGTCCTCACTGAGGTGCTTCAGTCTGCAGCAAGCTCCACTGAGCCTCTGCTGCAATTCAATGAGGCCCTCATTGACGTTCTGCAGGGCACCTGGTCCAAGCCCTCCACAGTTCCTCCTGTGGACAGGAACGTCGCCAGGCGCCACCGCCCTGCTCCGGGCGACCCCAGTTTTCTGTCCCAACACCCTACCCCCGAGAGCCTGGTTATCCAGGCCTCTACCTCCCAATCCTCCTTCCCGACCGCTCCGCCGGACCGGGATTCCAAGTGACTGGAACAGTTTGGCAAGAAGCTGTTCTCTTCCCTTAGTTTGGGCCTGCGGTCTTTGAACACCGCCTGTCTCTTGGACCGTTATTCCCACTCTCTGTGGGATGCGGTGGAGGACGTGCTGCCCCTGTGTCCGGAGGAGGTCCAGACACGACTTACCCAGGCTCTGGCCGATGGGAGGGATGCAGCGCGACATGCTTTCCGATGTGGGCTTGACACTACGGACTCGCTGGGTAGGGCAATTTCTACCACAGTGGCGCTTAGACGTCACGCCTGGCTGCGGTCCACGTCATTTTCGGGCGATGTCCAGAGCACTCTCATGGACATGCCCTTTGATGGCACTCGCCTTTTTGGCGAGAAAGCGGACAGTGCGCTGAATCGCTTTAAGGACTCCCGGGCTACGGCCAAGTCCTTGGGCCTCTCGGCCCCGCGGTCGCAAACTTCCGCCTTTCGCCCCTTTCGTGGCCAAGGAAGGGGTGCCTCCTCACGTACGCCTAGCCACCAGCCGCAGAACCAACCTGCGCGCGGTTGCGGACGTGGTTTCCGCCGAGGCGGTTCTGGAGGACGACGTGGTCAGCCCACATCCACCCCGGCAGCATCCGCCTCAAAGCCTTCCTAGTCCGAGCTTTCAGGCCCATTCCACGCCAGTGGGCGGCAGAGTTCGCCATCACCTGCTCCACTGGCGGTCCATCACATCGGACAGGTGGGTGCTGCAAATCGTCCAAAGGGGCTACTCCCTCCCCTTCGAGACGACCCCTCCAGCCATGCCACCGCAGCACCACCGTATCTCGGGGGATCATTTGAATCTTCTCCACGAGGAAGTCTCGGCCCTCTTGGCCAAGGGGGCCGTCGAGCGCGTTCCGAGCCCAGAAGTAGGTCGTGGTTGTTATTCCCACTACTTTCTGGTTCCCAAGAAGGGTAAAGGGGGCCTACGCCCTATCTTGGACCTCCGGAACGTCAATGCCTTCCTCCGGAAGGAGAGGTTCAAGATGTTGACTTTGGCTCAGGTTCTAGCTGCCCTCGACCCTGGAGACTGGATCGTAGCGTTGGACTTGCAGGACGCATATTTCCACATCCCCGTCCTGCCGGCCCACTGGCGTTACCTGCGGTTCACGGTGGGTCAAGAGCACTTTCAGTTTACCGTGCTCCCCTTCGGCCTCACCAGTGCCCCTCGGGTGTTCACGAAAGTGATGGCGGTGGTCGCAGCTCATCTGCGCAGATCAGGGGTTCCAGTCTTCCCCTATCTCGACGACTGGTTGCTGAAGGCGGGCTCGCCCCAGGCAGTCGTCTCCCACCTCCAGACTACGGCGGATCTCCTGCATTTGCTGGGGTTTTCCATCAACGTGCCGAAGTCACACCTGAGTCCCTCTCAGAAGCTCCTCTTCATCGGAGCGGTTCTCGATTCGGCGCAGTTCCGGGTCTATCCACCGGAACAGCGGGTCCGGGATATTCAGGCCCTGATTCCCATCTTTCGGCCTCTATCCTGGGTTTCGGTCAGGCTAGTGTTGCGGCTTCTGGGGCTGATGGCCTCCTGCATCCTACTAGTGCATCACGCCAGACACCGCATGCGGGCTCTGCAGTGGGACCTGAAGTTTCAGTGGGCCCAGCATCACAGCAACCTGTCCGACCATGTCTTGATCTCGGAGGGCACTGCACAGCAGTTGCAGTGGTGGCTCACGGACCGCGATTGGGTCATGGGCAGAAGCCTCTCCCTTCCCCAACCGGAGCATGTCGTAGTGACGGATGCGTCCCTCCTGGGATGGGGTGGCCATATGGGAGAGGCGGAGATCAGAGGCCTCTGGTCTCCGGCGGAGTCTCGTCTCCACATCAACCTGTTGGAGTTGAGAGCGATCCGGCTTGCACTGAAAGCCTTCCTTCCCTCTGTCAGGGGAAGTGTCGTGCAGGTGTTCATGGACAACACCACCGCCATGTGGTATTGCAACAAACAGGGCGGGGTGGGGTCGTGGACCCTTTGTCAGGAGGCTCTGCACCTCTGGACGTGGCTGGAACACCAGGGTGTCACCCTAGTGGTTCAACATCTGGTGGGCTCTCTGAATGCCAGAGCAGACGAACTCAGCCGCCGGTGCATGATGGATCACGAATGGCGTCTGAACTCCGAAGTGGCGCAAGGTCTCTTTCAGCAGTGGGGAGAGCCTTGGTTAGATCTATTCGCCACCGAAGAGAACGCGCAATGTCAGCAGTTCTGCGCGTCGGAATTTCCAAGGCGGCACTCGCTCGGCGACGCTTTTCATCACGAGTGGAGTTGCGGTCTGTTATACGCCTTTCCGCCTATACCACTTCTGCCCAGAGTGCTGAAGAAGATCAGGCACGACCGGGCCCAAGTCATCTTGGTGGCTCCGGATTGGGCACGAAGGTACTGGTATCCCGAGCTACTCAGTATGTTGACCGATCCTCCGATACGTCTGCCCCTTCGGGAGGATCTTCTGTCGCAGCAGCAGGGGACGGTCCTCCACCCGAACCTGTCCAGCCTCCACCTCCATGCGTGAAGATTGAGCGGCGGCAGTTGATGCCATTTGACTTGCCTCCTGAAGTCTGTGATATCATTCTGGCAGCCAGGCGTCCCTCCACAAAGACGGTATACGCCTGCCGGTGGAACAAATTTGTGGCATGGTGCACAGCAAAGGCTGTGGATCCCCTTTCCGCCCCTCTTTCTGAGGTTCTACTGTTTCTTCTTTCTTTGGCCCGGCAGGGCTCTGCCCTGGGCACCCTGAAAGGTTATCTTGCTGCCATCTCTGCCTTCTTGCGGCTTCCTGATCAGCCTTCTCTTTTCAAGTCCCCTGTAGTTACACGCTTTCTAAAGGGCATTACTTACACGTTCCCTCCTGTCCCTTTTGTAATGCCTCAGTGGGACTTGAATCTTGTTCTCACATTTCTAATGTGCGCTCCCTTTGAGCCTCTTCATAATTGTCCTCTTCGTCTGCTGACGCTTAAGACTGCTTTTCTGGTAGCCATCACCTCGGCTAGATGGGTGAGTGAGCTCCAGGCTTTATCTTCAAAGCCTCCTTTTCTCTCTGTTCATCCGGACAAGGTTGTCCTTCGGCCTCGTCCCTCCTTTCTTCCGAAAGTGGTGACTCCATTTCATCTTGGGCAGTCTGTCACCTTGCCCACCTTCTTTCCGCCTCCGCATCCTTCCAAAGAGGAAGAGAGGCTCCACCGTCTGGACCCAAAACGTGCGCTCTCCTTTTATTTGGACCGCACAAAGCAGTTCCGGGTGGACGACCAACTTTTCGTTGGATACGTGGGTGCTAAGAAGGGGAAAGCTGTGCACAAACGGACCATCTCTCGGTGGGTCGTTTTGTGCATCAAAATTTGTTATTCCTTGGCAAAAAAGGACCCTCCTGTTGGGCTGCGCGCCCATTCCACTCGGGCCACAGCGGCTACTACTGCTTTGGGACGGGGTGTCCCTTTGCAGGACATCTGTCAGGCGGCGACGTGGGCTTCGCTACACACGTTTGCCAGGCATTATTGCCTTGACAGCCAAGTCCGGAGGGATGGCTTCTTTGGCCGTTCTGTCCTCCAGGACTTTCTGGTGTGATCTTGGTTCGCAGACCCACCACCGGGGATGGTATTGCTTGGGTATCTATTCTAAGGTGAGGAATCTAACTAACGTGTTTCTTTCAGATGAACAAGTTACTTACCTTCGGTAACGATGTATCTGTAAGAAACATTAGTTAGTTAGATTCCTCACCGACCCACCCATCCTCCCCGTTCTGCGAACTGACATCTAGGGATAAGGTTATCCTTTTCAGGCCCCTAGATTTTATTTTTGGCACCAGTGTCGGTCTTTGCATGGCTCTGCGTTCCTGGCGCGGAAAGCTATGTACAAGAACTGACGTCAGCGCGCGAGGGCGGCGTCTAAGTACTCCGACGACGTCATTCCGGTGCACGACGCCGACGACGGACGCGGAGCCGCAGACGACGCCTAGCGACGCGCAAGGGGTATTGCTGACGAAAAATCTTCCGGATCCAGTCTGACGCTTGGGGATATTCTAAGGTGAGGAATCTAACTAACTAATGTTTCTTACAGATACATCGTTACCGAAGGTAAGTAACTTGTTCTTCTTCGCCAAGGGTTAATTTCAGTATACACTGGCAACATTAGGTGGCATGTTACAGACCGTGTTCAGCCATGTGCTTAGTGATGTTTTGGAGACATTGCTACATTTCCTGGAACAATACATAAAGTTCCCAACACCTACACAGTTGACAGACATCAAGGGGGAGTTTAATGCATTGGGCCGCATGCCACATGTCATTGGCTCAATTGATGGGACACATGTAGCTTTGATCCCCCCACAAGTCAATGAGCAGACCTACAGTAATTGGAAACACTACCACTCAATTAATGTCCTGGTGGTATATCTGGCTTGCATGATGATCTACCATGTGTGTGCATGTTTCCCTGGATCAGCACATGATGCGTTCATCATGAGGAGTAGTGCCATCTCCCAGTTGATGTCTCAGCTGCAACCTGAGCGTGCTTGTCTTGTTGGTAGGTTATGTTGTATGTTTATGTTGTTTGTATCTCATATCGTGATCTGTTTTCAGACAACTGAAGTATTTTGGGTGTTCAATGTAGGTGACTCTAGTTACCCCAGCATGCCTTGGTTGCTGACACTACTCCGGAACCCTGTCACCCCAGTTGAGATTCATTACAATGAGGCACATGGGAAGACCAGGAGAGTGATTGAGCGTACATTTGGTCTACTGAAGACAAGGTTTTGGTGCCTGGGTCGGACAGGAGGTACACAGCAATATGGCCCTCTGAAGGTGTGCAAGAGTATCACTGCAGCATGCATGCTGCCCAACCCTTGCAATCCGTAAGGAAATACCACTACTACTAGATGACGGAGTCCAGCAGCCGCCAGCAAGGGAGGAGCCAGACTTGGGACATGATGCCAGTGATCATGAGGATGATGAGGGTGATTTGCGACAACAACTTATCAGCAACTTCTTCACATGAATGTGATTACTGAATGAGAGGAGTCAGTCCATAAATGTTTGTTTGTGTGTTGCTGTTGTCCTATGTGTATGTATGCTGCTGAGTGTCTGTTATTCATCAATTTCCTTATCCAAATTTGTATGTGACAAGGACAATGCTACACTCAGTAACAGCTTGTGTTCACACTGACATTGGCAGGCTTTAGCTGAGACAGTTTGCAACATCAATCTAAATCTTTCATGAGTTCCTGATTTAATTATGTTTTTCTCCTTCCCATGATCATTCACCATGTAAACTGTTGAGTTGTGACCACACCAGAGCCATGATCCTGTGACATACTCCAACAGTGAACAGTGGTGGACATCCCTGGGCCACGACACCTTTTGAACAGATGGTCATTTGTTTGGACTTGTGAGACTTTTGTAACTGTGTGATGTGATTGAGGTTTGTGTCAAGGTGTAAGGTTATATAATTTAAATAAACCAGTGCTCCACATTGATTTTTGCCTTGTCTGTTTGCACACATCCACAGGTTATCCTGATACAAATCATGTTCCATGGAAATCAATTTAGTTAACAATGAATGTTTTAGGGCTTGCAGATGGGGACATGTGTGCTGACAGTAGACTACGAAGGCATCATTATCATGTGCGATGGGTTGTGTGATGACCTGGTTGGGTCTGTCTCCCATGCTGTGACTTGTTAAATCTACTGCCAAACCAGTAGTTGACATTATTAGATTAATTCTGTGTCAAATTTTGTGGACACCTTCATCTTTGATCTTCAGTGCATCATTTCAACGTGCACATTTGTGTTTCAAAGTCGCAACATGAGCAAGTATTTGGTACAAAGTGATTTATTTTTGTGCATGATTGGTTGATGACAAAGGAATTAATGGGGGAGTGACGAAACAAAACAGGGACAACAAAGTGCAGAAAGGAGTTGGTAGTGTTTGTTGACGAAGATGTCAGAAGTAAATCCCCAGTTTTTTAATCCAAAGTCCAGCTAAGACCCTCCATCCAATGTGGGAGAGTTCCGTGAGAGTCAACAAAGTGAAAGCTTGGCAGACAATGGAAGGTATCAGAAGCAGGTTTTCACTTTTTGGGGGTGATGCATAGCCGTCTCTCATGTTGTCTTCTTCGGCTGACGTCCCTTTTTCTTGGGGAGACCTTTAGGTGAAGAAGCATCGGCGGTGCAGGGGGCTCTCTGCCACCGTCAACATCACTTACTGTGGCAGGTACAGATGTTGCTACACCTGATGTTATGGGCACACAGGGAGGTGTGGACATTTTAAAAGTATACCTCCACTTCAGCATAATGGGCTGCCTGCTGATCTTGTATGGTCGTGAGGATCCCAACTACCTGGCCAAATTCCCCCGTGAAATCCTCACAGGCATGAAGGGTTTTGGATTGATGTGGGTCATCTGCAGCAACAGTACCAGCTGCATGTTGGTGCATGTTCCCATGGCCCCTCACACCACCCCTACCCACCTGAGCAGGACCAGTTGGTGCAGGCACAGTCATCATGGAGCCTCCTTCCTCGTTGACAGTGCCGGTGTTGTCTGCCAACTCCAGATTGCCCCGTGTTGCTGTGCTTTTGGTGTTGGCTGGTGTGTCAGTGAGGGTCGGGGTCAGCTGTGTGTTGGCTGTTGAGGCGGGAGGGGTCACAGATTATGCTGGTGTTACTGCTGCTTATGCTGTGGCCGGACCCACACCTGATGGGCCAGATAGTTCATCGTCGTCCAAAGTATGTTGTGAGACCTCAATGCCGCAGAGCTCAGGAATGACAAGAGCCTGGGACTGGATGTCCTGCTTTGTTTCTGAGGTGTTCCCAGCTTGCCCTGTGGGTACATGAAAGACACAATGATTGTTTTGACTGTCCACATCCCCTCAGATCATTACCATGACATTGTCTACTGAAGCTAAGGATGACTCAGGTGGCGATTAGGATCCTGGAAAAAATTTCCCCGTACGACTCGTATCCGGTCTTTTTACCGTACGAATCGTACAAGTGCTGTACAAACTGCCAAATACGATTCGCATTGGGAAAAAGTCCATACGAATCGCATTGGGAATAATTCCCCACAAGTCCTCGGGTCGGAAAATGTGTCCGACACGTCCCCGGACGATTTACCATACAAATGTGAAAAGTGAAGTCCGACCGCGCAAGTACGATCCATCCCGTGCGTCCGATGTTACAACCGTATGGAAAAAATACCGTCCGCACCGAACTCCCATAGCAACCATGGAGACATGTGCCCGCATACGCGCCGAACACCCCCCCCAGCCCCCGTATGTACGCGCCCAACCACCCCCCCAGCCCTCATATGTACGTGCTGAACCCCCACCCGTATATGTACACCCGTGTACGTACGAGTCGAATCCCCCACCCGTGTATGTACACCCGGGGTGGGGGTACGACTCGTACGTACACGGGTGTACATACACGGGTGGGGGTTTGACTCCTACGTACACGGGTGTACATACACGGGTGGGGGTTCGACTCGTACGTACACGAGTGAGGGTTCGACTCGTACGTACACGGGTGTACATACACGGGTGGGGGTTCGACTCGTACATACACGGGTGGGGGTACGACTTGTACGTACACGGGTGTACATACACGGGTGGGGGTTCGACTCGTACGTACACGGGTGTACATACACGGGTGGGTTCGGCACGTACTCACGGGGGCTGGGGGGGGTACGGCGCGTACCGGGCCCCCTAATCTGGTCGTTTCGCGGCGTACTTCGCTTTTCCGGCACTTTTTGGGTGCCGTAAAAATATTGCCGTCCGGACTGCTGTCGGTTCGATTCGTACTTCCTGGGTCGTGGAAACGCTGCCTGAAAGCGTCCCGACGTCACGTCGGAGCATTCCCGGATCACATTCGTATGTATATTTTCATCGGTCGGTGTTTTGTACGACTCGTACGGAAATGGTGTTTCCGTGCGAATCGTACTTCCATGTTTGTAATGTTATTGTCCCGGGTACGAGTCGGACGGAGAAAACGCTCCGACCGACGGTTCGTACCCGGTTTTTCCAGGATCCTAATCGGCACCTCAATGTCCAGAGTTTGTCCTCTCCCCGCAAGGTAGAGGAGTGTTGTCAATGGCCACATCTCCCATCATGCCCTGTCCTCAACACACCTTTCCAGACAGCCTTGACAGCATACCTGGGACCAAGCTGTCCCTGAGACTGAATGGAAGTGTACTTGCAAGATGTATGACACTAGGACCTGTTGTTTGCTTCTTCCCACAACTCCCCTCAATGCATTGTGCTCCCCACAGCACTCTCCAGTGTCATCCATCTTGCAAGTACATTTTTTTTTTATAACTTTGTTAATTAGGTTTTAGTTATGAATAACAAGAGACAACAGACAGGCATTGCTGCACATCCGCAAGTAATACAGAACGAAGCAGTATACATCAGTAAGACATTTAACACAGTACATGTATCATAGGCACATATTAGTTGGGTCGACAGCTATCAGACATTTCCATAGTCCAGCATTACGTACTGCGCATATGTCCTCTCCAGTGGTCCACATAGAGATATACATACATTATTATTTATCAGAAGGGGAAACTCAATCCGCGACCAATATCCCCAGCTCCCCACACAAGACCTAAAGCATATACTTCCGCGGATTCCCACATCACAGCGGAGACAAAGCATAGCAACGTCACTTTACCTCCCATCTCATTAGCCACTACGAGATCCATGAGCTTATTTCCCAGCGATTATCACATCAGGATCAACATTGCATCTCATGTAGTGTTTTCAGTAGTGTGTTGTAGGAGGTACTGTTTAAGGGGTCCCCATATGTCCTTGGGTCTAGATCGGCGGGGTAACGATTCCGCATATATGGCACCTTGGTCTTGACTATTTATCAAATCATCGAGCCACTCTTTAAATTTGGAGGCATGCCCCTACTCCATCTGCACGCCACCCTATGTTTTGCTAACAGTAATGCAAGTGTGACATAACGGCGATCGGACTTTGGAAGCCGCTCAGTATATCCCAGCAGTGCCAAAAGTGGACTACAGTCGATGACATTGGATGTCATTTGTGTTAGTGCCTCAAAGACCTTCATCCAGTATTCCGAGACCTGGGGAATTCCCACGCCAGGTGCAGAAATCCAGCCCCTGGACTACCACATCGGTCACAGTTATCTGTGTCTCTCAGCTTGAGTCTGTATAGCTTTGCGGGTGTGCAATATATACATTGGATGTAGCGAAAGTGAATAATACGCAGTCTACAGCTGGCGGAGATGCGTGCAACTTGCATACAGCACATACCTCCACTGTTCAAGTGTTAAGTCAAGACCCAGATCCGTGGACCAGTGGCGCAGTGCCACATGTGTAGGCTCCGGCTGGTGGATACGTATAGTATGATATAAAGTAGAGACCATGTGCCCGGGGCCATTAGCACTCAGCATACGATGTAACGGCGCTAGGGGCTCCGGTTCCTTGGGAAACCCCGGGATAACGGTCCTCATTCCCTGTTGTAACCGTAAATATAAGAATGTATCTAGCGGAGTGGGAGTCGTCTGCCGAAAGAATTGCTCAGCATAGCACAACTTCCCTTGTATGAAGAGATCTTCCCAAGTAGTGATATTCAGTTGGGCACACAGTTTATGAAACCCTCTTTCTTGTAGTAATGGCATCTGGGGATGATAGGAGAGAGGCAATAGCGGCGAATATATGATTGCGGCGTTAAGACGACGGCCAATTCTATGCCACGCGGTGACTGTACTTGTGAGAGTGGTAGGTGGCACGTTTCTGGCAGGAGCGGACTCATGAATCATCCCACACAACGGAATCGGGTCAGCCAGACAGTTCTCCACCGCAATTTGGAGCATGCAGTGTGGGGGGTCCATCCAGAAATAGGCCCAGTGTGCCTGCGCACATTCAAAATATAATTCAAAATCTGGTATATCAAACCCATCTTGCGCATATGGCCTCATAAGCACTGTCCATTGCAAGCGGGGCTGCTTGCCTCCCCAAAATAATCTCAGCAATTCTGTTCTGAGTGAGGCGAAAAAATGGCGCCCTGGATGATATGGAATATTCAGAAAGAGATATAAGAACTGTGGAAGTATCACCATTTTTATCAGGAAGGCACGGCCAGCCATTGATAAAGGCAAAGCTATCCAGCGCGTGATGTTGCATGTAAGGCGCTCCATGGCCATGCCAAAATTAAGGCGTAGAATCTCTTCGCGGGTAGTTCCAATTTGAATCCCTCAGTAGCGAAGATCAGTATCGCACCAGTCCAAGGGGAAATCAAGTGCGAATTTTGTCACTGCAGAGGGGAAAAATCTGTGACTTTGCCCAATTAATATGGACTCCAGAAAGGTGTCCAAACACAATAAATTTCTGTAATATTGGATTAAGGTTGTTTTGCGGGTCCCTGACATATAACGTCATATCGTCTGCATAAAGCGATATTAGGATTTGTCGCAGGTTACATCGTAGTGCACGCTCCCTATGATGCTGCCGCAGTTTACATGCTAAGGGTTCTATCGCAAGGGCGAAAAGTAAGGGAGACAGTGGGCACCCCTGTCTAGTGCCTCGTGAAATGGGGATTTCAGCAGACATGTGCCCATTTATGAGAACTCGGGCGGTGGGGCAAGTGTACAACAGGTGTATCCATGAAACAAAGATTGCTGGAAAGCCCATCCGGCACAGTATGGCATTGAGATAATCCTATTCCATGGAATCAAATGCCTTCGTGGCATCTAAAAAGACCGCAGCCATGGGTAATTCCGGCGCTACATTCTGGAGGACAGAAAATAATGTACGGAGATTATGTGAGGTGGCCCGCCCAGGTATAAAGCCGGATTGATCAGGCAATACCAGTTTGTCGATTAATAGAATCAATCTATTGGTGATGACCTTTGCCAGTATTTTCGTGTCACAATTCAATAGGGATAGGGGCCTATAGGAATCACATGAAGTAGGGGCCTTACCAGGTTTAAGTATGGATGTTATCAAACCCGCCCTCATGGATGGGGGAAGTTTGCCATCCTCCATGGATTCGGCGTATACGTCCTTCAGCACCGGGCCCATGATGTCAATGTAAGTCTTATAAAACTCAGCTGGGAGACCTTCCCAGGACGTTCCCCCTTCCCATATCTCCTCGCCTTCCAATATTTCCCCCTAAAGTTGCATTCCCGAGCTGCAGTATCTGTATAGTCGGTCAGCTTCTCCTTGAAAATCAGCTGTGTTTGCGCCCCCCTTGCCATTTCGCGTTCTAATGCTTTAAGCTCACCTTCCAACTTATGCAACGTATTCCGCAAATCTTTAAGAACCCCAAAACTTTTCAAAATACAGAAACCCCAAATGGTGACCCTGAAGGCCTCCCACAATATTTTTATAGAATCAACCGAATGTCTATTTCTACGGAAAAAGTCACGTATCTCCTCACCCAGCTCCATGTGAAAGATTGCATCTAACAGGGCCGTGGGTTGTAGCCTCCAATGCCGTCTGGGTGTACTTTAGCCGGGCATGGTGATCTCAAGCTTAACAGGTGAATGATCGGAGAATGTTTTAGCCAAATGGGTAATTGCTATTATGGTGGGACCTAGTTCCCTCGACAACAGGTAATAGTCTAAACGTGCCCAGGTACCTGCGGGTGTGTTACTATGTGTTCCCTCTCGAGTCTCCGGGTGTCGGAGACGCCACGCATCTACCAGGTTGCTCTCCTGAAGGATCTCCCGTAGTACAACCTGTGCTTTGGTATAGTGATGTGGAGCCGTATTTGATCTATCCAATATCGGGCTAAGAGCTACATTAAAATTACCGCCCCAAATCAGCTGCGTGGAACCTATCTCTATAATCTTCCCCATAACACTGTGAAAAATTCAGGTGTGTCTATATTGGGGCCGTAGCAACATACCATGGTAATTGTGGCCATACCCAAGCGCCCCCATACAAATACATATCTCCCCTGTGGGTTCGTGTGTGCGCCACCGAGCGTTAAAGGCGTATGCTTTTTTAATTAGGATAGCTGCCCCTCTCGCATATGTGGAATATGAAGCAAAAAATCTGTGGTCGGCCCATTTGCTGGCAAAGGCAGGAGCCTTCTGAGGGTCCATGTGGGTTTCCTGCAGCATAGCCACCTGAATGTAGTGGCAATCAAGATAAGAGATGATTTGCCTGCGTTTTCGTGGATCACCCAACCCCCGAATGTTCCAGGAGAGAAACCTTAGGTGCGAATCATGTGGACTATTACCGGTTATGTATGTGCAGTGTTGAGCCATCAGTCCATCAGCACATGACGGTCAAATAAGATACATGTATGTGCTGTTGTGTCTGCCATGACTATTGATACACACATTGAACATTGCATATACCATCCAACTCCCTTCCCACCCCCCTCCCACTGTGGCATCCCAATCATGCCAGAGAATTCTACCCCCCTCCCTCCCCTACTCTCATCACAAACATTACTATTGTAAGCTGAAACCATTCAAACAAACTATGCATTATTTCGTATTGTACCAGGGGTTTTCCCTTGTGGGGGACCCTTCTAGGTGGCCCAACCCTTCCCCTCCAACCCTGAGGCAACGAGATGGGGATATCTGCCTCTGTCAGAGTCAGCGGGGTGTCCGGTGCTTACTAGCTCTTGAGCATTTATTATAGGGCGAACAATACATATTGTCATACCGTATGTCGTAACGATCCAATATACACAACCTGACCCCTCTCACCCCTCTGAGGGGCATCATGGCTACCGCAGAGACAACAGGTGTTCAAATCATACTGTCACAACATGATTAGTCTATCTCGTCAAGGCTGTCTGGGGCAGGCACAGTTTCCTTAGGCTTCTTGAGGCGTTTCATGAATTCTTCAGCTTGCTGAGTCTTATTGAACAACATCTGTTTTCCTTGATAGGTAATCCGTAATCTTGCAGGATATAACAGCGCGTATTCTATTTTGGCTTGGCACAACTTCTGTTTCACAGGGAGAAAGCGTCGCCTGTCCTCCTGAACAGTGGCTGTAAAGTCCGGGTATATTGTGAATGATGTGCCTTCATAGTGTAGTGTTTTCTTCTCACGGGCGACTCGTAGAGCAGTATCCCGGTCCCTGTAATTTAAAAGACAGGCTATAATGGGACGTGGAGCACCACCTGGAGGAGGTCGGGGGTCCAGCGCCCTGTGAGCCCGTTCCACTATGAACTGTGGAGATAGTGCCTCAGTCCCGACGGTCTCCAGCAGTAGTTTCTCTATATAAGTCTCCATCTTTCCTGTGTTGGTGCTTTCGGGTATTCCCAGCACGTGAATGTTATTCCTGTGACTCCTCACTTCTAACTCCTCATTTTTAGCTGCTATTATTTTTATGAGTTTGTCCATTTGGGTGACATTGCTTTGGAGTTGTGACGTGACATCCTCGTTCTCAGAAATTCTGCGCTCTGTTTCAGTAATGCGCTCGCCATGCTGATCAAGCTTGTGTACCATGTTGTCTATACGAGAATTCATGGAGTCCATTTTGTCCGCAAGCGCTGTCAAGCCCTGCCAGACCTCTAGCATAGGTGCTTTCATTTCCCCGTTGGCACCAGTGTCATCTCCAGCGGAACCAGACTCAGCACCCCCATCCATTTCGGGCTGTTGAGATCGCATAGATTTTTTAGTCTCGAAGTTTATACGCGGTTGTTTAACGTCAGGCTTCTCCATTGTGTGCGTACGCTTCAGCTCCACCGGCCACCAGACTACCAGGGCGTATTAGTTAAATGATCCTTGAATCCAGTATGGGAGCAATGCACACAGCTGGCAATCCAACATTTTAGGCGAAAAAGTGCGACACAGCTCCCCTGCCGCTCCGTCCCGACAGGCACCAAAGCGCTAATATATAGTGATATGTTGCAAGGTCCCTCAGACACCGGATCCACAGGAGCCTCCGTAGAGCACAACAACACTTGAATCAGCAGCTATTCTGCCAGGCTACGGGTCCTGAAGGCAGCCCAGGCAAATCCCGTAGTATCCCACCTGACGCAACAGGACCAGGAAGACCAGAAGTTGCGCCCCATCAGATCAGCGCGATATGGGACTTGCCGCATTCACCATGACTCCCAGATAGCAGCCAGATCTGGGCCACGCTGCTGATGGCCGAACGATCCACCCGAGCAGCACTCCCAATATTGGGGACTTTTTGACCCAATGAGGCAGGTGATCAACAAGCGTCTCCAATGGCGCGCGTCCAGTATCCACCCCAGGGGGTACCAACTCCTGTAGCACCCTTCATAGACTGCAATGCCCCAAGAGTCACCACAGGGGGGCACGAAGAAAGTCCATCGCAGGCATTGGGTCAGTATGTATGGGAAGTGACAGGCACTGCTTGGTGAGGATATACGCAGTGCAGGCCTGAAGACATCGAGCAATGGCGTCGCCGCCTACGACCTATCTGTCACTCCGGAGCGTCTGCCGATGACTTCTACCACCTGATGCACAAGAGATATAAATTGGCCAATGTTATGCCTGTCTCGTCGCTGGCTGAGAACACTCGCCCTTTGGGCTGACAGCGTATTCCCGGGCGAGGCCCGCACACCTCACGGCCTCCGACTCATATGCATCCGGGGTTGAAAGGTGGAGGTATGAGGTCTGATGAGTCCGGCGGGCACCAGTGTCACACACGACTCCCCCACGCCGCTACCTAGCCTCGCGTCTCAGGAAAGAGTCAGGACAGGTGCGTCATGAAGCAGGAGGCATTAGGTATGAGAGTATCAGGGAGGGCAGCGGCCCAGGGAATGTGAGCAATGGTGCCACCGCCTATGGCCGATCCGCCACCCGTGCGTCGCGCCCCACTCAATCGCGCTCAGATGCTAATACGCGCACCATCCGTACCAGCTCCGCCTTAGAAAGTATGCCCCATCAAGACTGCCACACACATGGATTTCCGAGTCACTGGCCGCACTCACCCGGATATTGACAACAGAGAAAGTCCTTTGCGGCCCAGACACCACGAGGGAAGCCACACTCTCCCGTAGTCATAGACGCCGCCGGCCTCAGGGACTGCTCTCTGGTCCCCGCACAGGAGCTGCTCCGAGCCCGCTGGAGACCAAGAACGGCTCTTGCTCGCCTCTTGGAGTACAACCACAGAAGCCCAACAATATCAGCGGGTGAAACATCTGGATCCCACGGCGATTTGGCTCTATTTGGAAGGATTAATAAAGGATATTGTGGCCGGACAGCGGGAGCCTCACTCAGTGACACCATTCCGCTCGTGCGCCACCTAGCGCCCCCCATCTTGCAAGTACATTTCCATTCAGTCTCAGGGACATCATAGTCCTAGGTGTTTGGGCTGGCTGGAAAGGTGTGTGGAGGACAGGGCATGAGGGTAGGCGTAATCAGTGCAGACAGTCCTCCTCTCACCTAGACCAAATTTCCACCATGAACCATGCTTCCCTGACAGGGAGTACAACTTTACATTCAAGATGTCTGACAGTGGTGCCTGGTGTTTGTTTTGACCACAACTCCCATCAGGGCCTTGTACTCACCACACCAGTCCCCAGTGTCAGACATCTTGCCGTTCCTTTTCTACTCACTGTGAGTAAAGCATAGTTCCAAGTGGGGGTGTTGGGCTATGTGGGAGGAGGATTGTTATTTGTGACTCCAACTCCCATGAGTCCTGTGTCCACACCTACCTTTCCAGCTGTCCCCACCTTCCTTCCTATGACTCAGCTTCCCTGTGAGTGAGTCAAAGTGTGCTGGCAAGATGGCTGAAGCTGGTGACTGGTGTTTGGAGCACAAAGCCTTGCTGTGAGTTTGTTAGAAGCTTGTACATGTTTTGACATATTTAAATTTACTCTGACATTTGCAGGTATTTCGTTTGTCAAACTGGCATGCACACCACATGCTCATTTGCTCCATAGTGTTATGGCTTTGATAACAGTGATTTGTATCACTGTATCTTTGACAGAGATGTGTGTGGATGTGTAATTGATAACATAATTGGACAGTTGAGTAGGTACTCACCAGGCTCTGGTGCTCCTGGTATTCCAACAACGCCCTCTGGCGGAAGGATGGCACGCACCTTCTCCTCCCAGGAAGTGAAGTGCATGGGTGGTGCTGGAGGGCTACCCGCAGACCTCTGACTTAGGCGTGTTCTCTTGAAATCAGCTTCTTGACCCTTCTTTGCACATCATAGTACCTGTTCCTGATATCATCCATTGGGTGCAGACAAGCTGCTTGAGTGTTCACTTTGTAAACTATCCTCTCCCACAACCTATTTCTCAGGGACAGGGAGGTCTGTTGGACTTGGTTCCCAAATAAATGTGGCTCTACATCTACAAGTACTTCAAACTCCTTATCTGTGAAACATGCCTGCTTTGGGGGCATGGTTAGGGTGAAGATGGAGGTTAGGGTGAGTGTGAAGGTGAGGTGTGTTTGAGAGTGTTTTTTTGCAAATATAAAAATGTGTGCAAGTTGTGTGGTGGTTAAAGTGTGAGCGTATGAGGCAGAAAGCAGTGAATGTGTGACTATGTCTCTGTCCTCTCAGCAGTTCAGTTGTTGCAAAGGATCATGGCCATCTGTTTTGCTCTTTATACTGGTGGATTGGTGGGTGTGGCTAATGATTTAGATTTCTTTTTTGGGCGTGGCCAATGCTTGTTTTCCTAAGATTTGACATTTCCCAGTTGCAATTTCTGTCACAAGTCGACACGTTTTAAAGACATACACATCGTCATCTGTTCGCAGGTTGAACCGTGTCTGATTCATGTCCACAATGCTATGTTTCAGCGTTCATAAACAAGTTGGTTGCATTTTCTGTCACAAACCGACACGTTTAAAAGACAGTGTTGTAAACATCATTATCTGTTCACGGGTTGAACCGTGTCTGATTCATGCCTTCACTGCTATGTTTCAGCGTTCCCATACCATTTGGTCAGTTCGTGTTTGTTTTTTTACGGACGAATTGGTTGGACGAATCAGACTCTGAACGTGTCGGTTGGAGTTTACATCCAATGCATCGTGCCCCATTGTTCAGGCATTCCGGAACACAGTCTGTAGGAATGCTTTCCGTACGAGATCGGAATCAGGCCCTAAGTGTAGCTTGAAAGGGGGCCTTATTTACAAGGTGGTAAATAAGTCAAAGGACATAACGCCACTGGAACGTCACAAAAAGTGACGTTCCTGCGGTAACAGGGGCTTGTATATATGCCCCTTTGTTCCTATGTTTAGGAAAGTCTCCATTTTCTATGTTATTTTAAATGGGTTATTGTGCATTGATGACTTGTGAATTCTTACTAGAAAGGATTTTTCAGTTCTGTTATCAATGTACAAAAGTATTGTTTGTTTTGAACCCCTATTGAAACCACCATCTTTTTAATGAAATATAATGAACAAGAAATTCACCCAGTTGTGTAGATTGATTTCTTTTTAATAGCACAGACTATTGTGATTTAATTTGATCATTTGATGTCATGACTAAACATCTTGCAATAAGTCAGAATTCTAACTAAATATATTTCCAAATACATCCTTGTAGACACCATAACCTGATTATCATTCACTCAAGCCCACAAGGTTATACTGGGTTGCCATTTTCTATAACTAACTTTCTAATAGTAGCATTTTCAAAATTGTAATGATAAATTTGACTTTGCCATTATAGAAGATTTATCATAAAAATCCATACCCACCAAACATAACAGATCTACCTCCCCTCAATTAGGAATTACAGCTTATTAAATGTAATAAGGAACCCTCAATGTTATTCTATGGGAGGGGTAGGCGTCACAGTAGTGAAATACAAATGTTTGAGCTTTTCACTACCATGACAAGTAAGGCTTTAACGTACATGTCTTACCTTTAATTACACAGCAACCTGCTCGTGGTCTACCTAGGGTCTACCTTAGGGGTGACTGATATGTAATGAAAGGGGAATTTAAGGCTCGGCAAGGGTGGTTAAATGCCAAGTCGACATGGCAGTGTGACACTGCACTCAGGCTGCAGTGGCAGTTTTAGAGTACTACTTAAGTGGGTGGCTCAATTAGTTCTCCAGGCCCACTGGTAGCATTTAATTTACAAGCCCTAGTTGTATAATATACCACTCTACAAGGGACTTACAAGTAAATTTAATATATCAAACAGGTGTAAACCAATTTTACCATGTTTAGAGGAGAGAACACAAGTACTTTATCACTGGTTAGCATTGGTAAACTGGACTGAGTCCTAACACCAACAAAATTAATTCCCCAAAGAGTAGGAGGAGGAAGACAAAATGTTTGGGGTGACCCTGCAGAAAAGGCCAGGTCCAACACTACGTGCCTGTCCAAGATTATCCTGGGAAGATGGCAAATGAAAAAACGTTTGACTTGAAAAAACATTTGAATATCTTACAGAGTATCCAAGAGGTCAGAGACAAGCTGTCTAATGTGAACCATTTTGAATTCGCCACGAGAGAAGAGGAGGTTATAAATGTTGCTGACGGGTGGATCCCTAAAGTACTGGATCTAATACATGAACTGGTCTATGACAAGCAAGCGTTTGAACCATCTTACAGACTGTTACAGTCCTTGGGATAAAAGGCAAACAAACTGTCATACTACCTCTATTGTCTGGTTCAAGGAAAAACATATAGGAGTCCATTAACCACGTGAAAAGGCACTATGTGGCCAATTCTGGACAGCAGACCATTTCAGATACTAAGAAGAGTAGAACCTCACAACCCCTCCCTACTCTGGATGAAGTACCCCTTAATGAGAGCATTAACATTGCTAGCTTAAATTCCCAGCCATCTCACTCTTTCTTCAGCTTTACACAGAGAAATAAACTTCAGAGACAAATCTGATGCTGCCATGTTAACAGTTGCTCCATGATTTATTATGAAGTACCACTTGAGACCACATCAATTGAATGATGTCTTTTTGCGAAACAGCTATTTGTAAGAATGACTCTGAACATGCACAAAGGACTTTTCACCATACTCCAAGGTCACTCAACCCCATAGGCTGCTTCTTTCCTATCATTGGTTTCATGACAGATGGGAAACATCCTTTACCACGCAACCATTACAACGCGGTATGGTTACATCGTGGTTTTAACAACGCAAGTCGTTACACCGACTTGCACTGGAGGGCGCTGTAGGCTAAGGAATAGTGTGAATTACTATCCCAACACCTTCCCTACTGTACGTAGACTGGAGTTGGAATAGTAATTCACACTATTCCTATGTCCAGCGCCCTCCAACGCAAGTCGATTTAACGACTTGCGTTGTTAAAACCGCAATGTAACATACCGCGTTGTAATGGTACGCGTTGTTACATCGTACATCCATGACAGATACTTAATTCTACCTCGGTCCTAAGTTTGGACCAGTTTCAGAGTACTTCTTTTCATCATATGGCTATCAACGATGATCACAGTTCTGCTACTGTTGAATGTACATTACGTCCCTGAAAGAACAATTGCACAACTTGTGGTCCATGTACTACAGCCACCTCTTCCATTCCACAGGGATAAATGAAGTTTCTGCGCTGCAAATGCCACAGCTTAGCCTGTGCCTGAGGGCATAGCTTAAGAAAAAGGTACCTCATCAAATTATGGGACCTACTGAGACATTGCAATGTCCTTATTTTTTTAATGTTTCAATGAAAGATATTTATTTCTGGTTCTATTTCATATGACTGGGATACAGAAACTAAATTGAACGATCTCTGATTTACAGACATATGCCACTTTGAACAATGACGATCCTTATATGAATTTAGTGAATCACAAATAAATGTATTGTTATCATAACAATGCACACTATTACATACGCAAAAGTAGCTTTTCGAGGGAAATATATAATTACACACAATGGAAGCATTTGTGAAACACAACATCCTAATAGTCACCCAAATTTCTTGAAGGAAGTTTTTTACTTCCAGAGTGAATACAGGTCACATCCCTGAGCTCTCTATTTTTCACAAGGTCCGTAATGACATCAGATGAAAATATACACTGCTAACAAGCTCATTTTTTCAAATTAATTTAGTCAGCTCCTGGCTATCCAAGGATGGAAGTATTGGAGAGAAAATGTTGATGAGAAATTCCAAGCAAAGAATCTTTATTTCGAGCATGCATTACAAATGATTTTTCTGAACAAAACCATCCAGCTGACCAAATACCTGGGATTTGTAAGGTGGCGGTCCCGCACATGAGATTACGATGTGACTTCCACCGTGGCGGTCTCATTGTTTATCTCTAAGATTGCAGTGGGTGCTGATGGCTGCAGCACCCTCCGCAATGTTAAAGTGCCATGCCGTGCATTTCCCTGCACTACTTGGCAGATACTACGCGGTGCCTGCCACTTAGTGCAGGGACATGTATGGGGGTACTATGGGTACCCCCCATTTCACCCCCACCCCAGGGGGGCCTGCAACAGTCCCCAAATACAAACCCGGCCAGCCTGTGAATGGCAGTTCCACCGCCATACACGGGCTGGCGGGGATGCAGCATTTGGCAGACGGTGCCACCATTTTACGGATACTGACAGCTCCGCCAGGCAATCGGACCGATTGCCTGTGGCGGATCCGTGGTGGGCGGTCTTTGCGCCTGCCACGGTCGCGGTCGGATTCCCCCCGCCATCCAAATTTGGCGGGGGGAAAATCGTGGTCGGATGGCGTAAGGCATTCCACCGCATGGCTGCGTGTGGCGGGCCTTCTGCCATCATAATGACCCCCCATTGTTTTTCAAATTAATGTAATGTATTTTAGTATATATTTTATATATATGTGATGTCTTTTTTTTTTTTAAGAATTGTTTGTATTTCTAAAATATGTGTTACATTTTTAGTAGGTATTATTTTTTATTAATTCAAATTTTGCATTTTTAGTTCGATAGCGGGTTGTGGGTTTATAGGGGAATAGGGTGGGAAGTAATTTAATCATATGAAATTAATTGATTCTTTTTTATTTATTAATATTTGTTCAATTGAGATTTTATAGTTTTAAATGTGTAAAATAATGTATTACTAATTTATTAATAGTTGCTTGTTAATTATTTTTAATCTATTAATTGGTAATTAATTATGGTAATTGAGTAATTAAAGTTAGGTTTGTGTTGTTGTGTTTATAGGAGTAACGGGTGGGAAGTAATTTGTATTTAGTTAACTATTATATAGTTGTTAATTAATGTTACATATTTGATATTTATTTTGGGTAATTGTTAATTTTGTGTGTTGTTTTTACTTTTAAAGGGGTAATGGTTTGTTATTAAATGCATTTTATTATTAGTTGTTAATAGTAATAGTTTTTAATTTAAATATAAGTTTCCATTGTATTTTATTATTTTATAGTTTAATTTAGGTGTGTGTTGTGGATATGATAGTGTTAAAGTGTGCTTAGTCAATTAATGTGCATTCGTTTTTTTATTTATAATATATTTTGATTGACTAATATTTATGAAAGTAAATGTAATTTAAAATATTGTAGTATTTTCTCCAGTATTGAATCTTTCATAGATGCACATGCTTGTATCTTTCCAGTCGTCATGGTGGGGTCTCACGGTATAACAAATAGATAGCAGTATAAAGAAAAAACTGCACTAATACTATAGCAATGTCTTATGCTTAGTAACCCAGTACCATCATTATATGGTCCAAATACCGGCCAATGAGAAGCCAGCCCTGAGATGACAATCCCCAGGAGAGCCACCATACCTCAGATTTCCAGCCCTAGTCAAGGAAGTATCAAGAGGTAAAAGTGTTTTACCTTAGAAACGGGGAGGTGGGCGGGCCGCATGTGAATCTATGAAAGATATCAATACTGGAGAACCACGGTGTACAGGTAAGTAACTTGTTTTTTCTCCAGTATTGAATCTTTCATAGATTCACAAGCTTGTATCAGAATAGCAAGCAGTGTCTACTCCATAAAAAGAGTTTAATGGGTAGAAACTTTTATTTCCTGAATCATCAAATAGTGTCTTTCGCAAGACTACCAGATCTTATTGGATTGTGTGTCTCAGCATGTACACTAGTCAACCGTTCCATTTATAAGCATAAAAATGTTATGAGTTTTACACCAGCAAATAACATATATGAAAATACCTTAAAGAAACAGTCAGCGCAGCACCACTTGTCCCACTGCTGAATCCGTTTTCCACGCTGTGTTGAAACAGTAGTGTTTGGTAAATGTATGGACATTTGATCACGTTGCCGCTCTGCAAATGTCCGGGAGCGATACTCCCGCGATCAATGCGACAGAAGTCGCCATCTTTCTTGTGGAATGGGCTCGAACTGTCGAGAGTAGAGGCCTTCCAGCCTTTTTGTGACAGAAAATAATAGCCGAGGCTATCCATCTGGAAATACTAGTTCTTGATAATGCCCAATCTTTCCTGGGGGCAGCAAAAGCAATTAACAGTCGATTTGTTTTTTCTAAAGGATTTTGCCCTGTCTATATAAAATTTTTGACATCTTTTGATCTCTAATGTGTGAAGAGATCTTTCTGCTGTAGAAGATGGACCTTCAAAATATGTAGGTTAAACAATAGGTTTATTGAGGTGAAAAGACTGAACTTTTGGAATGAATTTTGGAATTGTTCTGAGTATTACTCTGTCTGGAGACGTTTCTTCAGTTCAAAACAGACAAGGTGATCCTAAGAACGAATCCTAAATTCATTCAGAAGGTCCCTTCGGATTTTCATCTCAACAGGCCTATTGTTCTGCCAACATATTTTAAAGAACCATCTTCTCCAGCAGAGAAATCTTTGCACACATTGGATCTCAAGAGGTGTTTAAAATTAATTTATATTAGCAACACAAAGTCCTATGGAAAGACAAATCAATTTTCTAAAAAATGCTGTTTTTTCTTATTAATGTTTTTTCTTAAGTGTTACTTTGAATAATATTGCCTAAGTGTCTTTGGTTTTTTATATGATACGTTACAATATGGTACATGCTGAGACACACAATCCATTCTAGCTTGTGGAGGATAAATTAGGCTCGCAATAAGGAAGCAGAGCCTTAGCAAAAAAGGGTTTTATCTTGGAAACGCTTCCTTGCATGAGTACTGCTCTCTATTCTGATACAAGCATGTGAATTTATGAAAGATTCAATACTGGAGAAAAAACAAGTTACTTACCTGTACACTATTATTCTCCAGTATTGATTTCTTTCATAGATTCCCATGCGGCCTGCCCGCATCCCCGTTTCTCAGGTAAACCATTTTTTATCTCTAGATACTTTCTTGACACACTATGGGCTGGAAATCTGAGGTATGATGGCCCTGCTGGGGATTGTGATCTCAGAGCTGGTGTCTCATTGGCTGACATTTGGTCCACATAATGAGGGTACTAGGCTACCAAAGTCTATAGTTATCTATGGTATCTATGCAGTTTTTCTTTTACTGCTATTTCTTTCCTTTACCGTGAGACTCCCACCATGACGACGGGGAAGATAAAAGCAAGTGAATCTATAAAAGATATCAATACTGGAGAACCATAGTGTACAGGTAAGTAACTTGTTTTTTGTATTTGGTGAGGTGGTATAGGATAGGAAATACAATAAAGACATTTATGTATTGATTAATATTTTTGTTTGTAAATATTTTCTAGTTAAATTTTTCTTATTGTATTTATTATTTTATGTTATATATTATTTGTAGGTTTTTGTTACATGTAATTAATATAATATGTTTTCTTTTTAGGTATATAATATATTTTATTTTTATTTTTTTATATATTGTTTATTTATTTTTATAATTTTTAAAACATTTTAGTTGATACATTTTTTGTAACTGTTTGAGTGTGAATAGTATTTTTTGCCTCTCCGCTATCCAACACTTTCTCTAGTGTTGTACTCGCTAAAGTGGGAATACTAATTTTTACCCCTCTGCTATCAAGCACTTTATTTACTGTTGCACTCACTGGAGTGGGAATAGTTAATTTTACCCCTCCGCTATCCAACACTTTCCCTACTGTTACACTCACTTGAGCAGGAATAGTAATTTTTACCCCTCCTCTATCCAACACTTTCCCTACTGTTGCACTCAGTGGATGGGAATAGTCATTTTTTCCCCTCCGCTATCCAACACTTTTCCTACTGTTGCACTCACCGGAGTGGGAACAAACCTTTTTACCCCTCCGCTATCCAGCACTTATCCTACTGTTGCATTCAGTGGAGTGGGAATAGTAATTTTTACCCCTCAGCTATCCAACACTTTCTCTACTGTTGCACTCTTTGAAGTGGGAATAGTAATTTTTACCTCTCCGCTATCAAGCACTTTCCTTACTGTTGCACTCAATGGAGTGGCAATAGTTAATGTTACCCCTCCGCAATCCAACAGTGTCCTTACTGTTGCACTCTTTGGAGTGAAAATAGTAATTTTTGCCCCTGCGCTCTCTAACACTTTCACTACTGTTGCTCTCACTGAAGTGGGAATAGTAATTTTTACCTTCCGCTATCCAACACTGTTGGACCATTTAGAGTGGGGATTGTAATTTTTACCCCTCTGCTATCCAACACTTTCTCTACTGCTGCACTCACCCGAGTGGGAATACATTTTTTTCCCCTCTGCTATTCAGCAATTATCCTACTGTGCATTCAGTGGACTGGGAATAGTAATTTTTACCCCTCTGCTATCCAACACTTTCTCTACTGTTGTACTCCTTGGAACTGCATTTACCAGAATGCTTAGGGGTGAACTGTGCTGGGAGGTGAAGTAGTGTGCTCCCATCCCCCTTCTGTTTAAAAGGCTTCCTTGAGCCACTGAGCTGATGAGCTCTTGGAGATGCACCTGTGTGCCACTGAGAGATACAGAGACCTGAGAGGATTGTTATTTCGGCGTGAGCAATTTTCAGCATCCTCTGCACACTTGTGAAGTTCCCTTTTATGGTAAAGCAGCCAGGTCACCTGCTCTTTCAAGTGGACTACATTATCCTCCACTGTGGATAGACGTGATTCAGCTTCTGTTATACGGGCCATGGTGTTGCAGAGATCTTGTCATATAAGGGCCATATCCACATGCAGTTCCCCTATTTTGGTTTCCATGGAGTCCTGTGAAGATCGTATAGCTTGAAGAATCGTGACGAGATCTCCTGCAAGGAGGGGGACATTGATTGGAGTGGACTCTCCAGCATTGGTCCTACCTGTAGTGTTTTTTTCCATGAGGGTTTGAGGTGGAGATGCACCTGTGTGCCACTGAGAGATACAGAGACCTGAGAGGATTGTGGCAACTTTCTCAGCAACCCACGATGAATTTCATTTTTATTTCTACTGATGAAGGATAATATCCCAAAACACATGTGTCTAGAGATGAACAGCACTAACCTGTACCAACTTTGGTGAAAAACATCAGCAAAATTTCAAGTAAGCATATAAACTGAACTGGATTTACCAGGATGCTTAAGGGTGAACTGTACTGGGAGGTGAAGCAGTGTGGTCTCATCCCCCTTCTGTTTAAAATGGCTTCCTTGAGCCACTGAGCTGACAAGCTCTTGGAGATGCACCTGTGTGCCAGGGAGCGGTGCAGAGACCTGAGACGATTGTGGCAGCTTTCTCAGCAATCCCAGATGCATTTTGTTTTATCTCTACTGATGAAGGATAATATTCAGAAACACATGTGTGTAGAGATTAACAGCACTAACCTGCAACAACTTTGGTGAAACACTTCACCTAAATTTCAAGTAAGCATTTAAATTGAACTGCATTCATGTTAAGGGGTGAACTGTGCCGGGAGGTGAAGCAGTGTGCTCTCATCCCCCTACATTGGAAATATTGCTTGAGCTCTTCCCCAATGGGCTGTTTGCAGTCCCTGTCCTGGAGAAACCAGGCGTTAGGTCTCCAGATGGGTGCAGAGCGCCCATGGGACCTCCTAGATGAAGGAGTAGGGAAGAGTGATCGGCTATGCCACAGGCGAGGATTTGATAACTAGTGACCACACAGCACTCCAAGGCAGGCATAAATATTAGGTCAATGTGGGAATGAGTAAGTGTGCAGCGGAGGTGTAGGTGTATTGGGGCGTTCTAGAATTCCATGTTAGCCACACAACGCACAGTCCTAGCTTGGACTCCCAGTCTGTAAGGCATTTAGCGCTCAGTTTCCTCTGGGGGTAGGGTCGCCCGGTGACATCGCAAGTAGGTTCTAGGACCGCATTGAACTCGCCGCCGATCACTGTCAGGCCCTCGGAAGGGAAGACAATAGGTCTATGGTGTGACAGAGGGTGGATTCAAGGGCTGCTGGAGGCATGTACAGGGAGACGAGGTTTAGAGAAACATTTCCCTGGCTTTTGGTGAAAGCTACAAATCGGCCCTGAAGATCTCTGACCTCTCGGGCAATTGTGAAGGGGAGGGAATGGTGCAGAAGAATAGCCACACCGCAAGAGCCTGATGAGAAGCCCAAATGACAAACCCTATCCTATCCCTGGCGCGCAAGGAAGGGACAGTGATTTCCAATAAGATGCATTTCTTGTAGTAAGAGGACATCTGGGATGGATCTTTGTGAGTATTTTGGCCCCTGTATACTTCATCTTATCTAGGAGCCCATTAACATTCCAAGAGAGGACCCGAAGGGGCTCTCCGTCATGCTGACTGGGTGCAAATGAGAGGTTGTGTTTATGTGTGTTACATGTTGGGGTTAAGTTTCCATGGGTTGGGGATTTCTCTAATCACCTTGCCCTGTCATGAGGATGGCGTGTGTGTGGACCAAGAGTGTCTTGCCAAGTGCTGCAACTAAGAAGAACTACAGCAATTACAGGACCTTCAGTTCCCAACCATCCCCCAACCCTATACTTCTTGCGAGGAAGCATCTGTCGCCTGATTAAGAGAACTCAAAACAACGTTAAACTATGAAGCTTATGAAGATTATAAAGACTGATTTAGGAGCAGAGTGATGGACCCCTCCATATTACAGGATTGAGCATGCTTCTGAATGCAGGAGCAAGGATGACGATTGATTCTTCGATAAATCTTTGGGCTCCGAGAGAGGTCAGTGTCATCTGATCCTACTGCTGGAGCAGTGCAAGGAATCATTCGCAGGATAATTTGGTGTCAGTTTCTGGATCTTGCGGGTGACTTGACAATTCTACTGGCCTGGGTAGTTTATTAGGGATCCTGCACAGTGTCAGTGGACGAAGCAGAGACCCTTCTGCAGGCATTGTGTCCTCTGCAGGAGCGGGTGCACTGCCAGTGGGGTCTAGTGTGTTTAGTTGCTGCAGACTGTGAAAAGGGGGCAGAAGGAGAGGCGGTCGTGTGTGGACGGAGCTGGAGCGTTCCTCAGTCACCCAAGTCCTTGCCACCTCTGGGGTGTCAAAGAAGTGGGTTTTGGTTTGAAAGAGCACACTGAGACGGGCCAAAAATAAGAATAAGGGTCTATATTGGAGGTTGAGGGCCTACAGCTTCTGTTTGACAGCGGTGTACGATCGCCGCTGCGCCTGCACTTCTCTGGTGTAGTCTGAGAAGATCATCACCTGATTACCCTGGTAGGACAAGGTAGGATGGGAACGGGCTTCTTGCAGGATGGCATCTCTGTCCCTGAAGTTGAAGATTTTGACAATGGTCGGCCTGTGCGGAGCCCCGACGGCAGCCTGGCCGTAAGAGCACGATGGGCCCGCTCCACAACAAACCATCTCGAAAGAGTGTTTGATGACATCCAGAACTTGATCCAGGTCTCTACGAAGGCCGCTACTTGCATGGGCTATGCTCCTTCAGGGATGCCCACCAAGCAAAGGTTATTTCGGCGTGAGCAATTTTCAGCATCCTCTGCACACTTGTGAAGTTCCCTTTTATGGTAAAGCAGCCAGGTCACCTGCTCTTTCAAGTGGACTACATTATCCTCCACTGTGGATAGACGTGATTCAGCTTCTGTTATACGGGCCATGGTGTTGCAGAGATCTTGTCATATAAGGGCCATATCCACATGCAGTTCCCCTATTTTGGTTTCCATGGAGTCCTGTGAAGATCGTATAGCTTGAAGAATCGTGACGAGATCTCCTGCAAGGAGGGGGACATTGATTGGAGTGGACTCTCCAGCATTGGTCCTACCTGTAGTGTTTTTTTCCATGAGGGTTTGAGATGGAGGCGGCTTTTCCCCCTTATCCTTTCTCGTGGTGGGGAGGGAGTGTTGTGCCGGGGGTGCTGTACTTTGGTATCTTTGCCAGGATCTTCCTCGAGGCCAAGACTTCGATGTCCAAGCCACTCTACACTTCTGCTCTTGCCTGCAGAAGCGTCGCCGCTCAGTTCCTCAGATCGTGCAGGGGTTAGCGAGAAGCCCACCAGGCAACAACACGCCCTTGGTTTGCTGGAGTGCGAGCCACCCCAGCAGCAGGCTCAGTAGGATTGTGTATCATTTGGGTCAGAGCTCACCCATATGCCCCGTGCCTGGGATGCTCGCCTGGGCTGGGTCCACCGCGCCCGGATATGGGAGGCCGCAATGGGTGCAGTTGTTGGGGGGCCTTCGTTCAAGTGCCACCGTCTGGTGAGCGTTGGCCCCCACAGTGCCAGTTGGGGCATAAATTCATGTTTCAGGTGGACCCCACTGCACTGTGCCAGTATTCTCTGAGGTCTTTCCTTGACACTAGTCGAAGCACAGCCTAGTGTCACGCCTACCTGACCTCCGTGTAGGAAATCCACAGTCACTTGAGAGGCTGAGGTAAGGCTGATGGGAGCAGTGGGTGCCCTTGAGTCCTCAGTCAAGCTTTCTGGTGGTTTCTCTCCATCATGTCACTGATGGCGCAAGTCCGGCCCCAGCTGGTCTCACTGATGCATGCAAAGTCTTGGGGGATTTTATTCCCCCTCTGCAACCAGATTGGCCCAGTGAACCAGAGGCCTCATTCATCTCTCTCCCCTGCTCCAGCATGTCTGCTGAGGCTTTCTGGGGGTCCATGGGCACATACATGTCACAAATGCTGAACTGGCCAGGAGTGGGATGGCGCTAGGTCACAAGCTCGGGTTAGGCTTGGCCAGGTTGCCAGGGTCTTAAGTCTTATCTGGCTGGAGCTAGGGAATGTGGTGATGGTTCAGGGGTGGTCTCAAGGGGCTACAAGTGACTTTGGCTTGTCTTCATGGCTCGTGAGCCATGGGTCAGTCTTTCCTCCTCTTGTGAGGGGGCACATCTACACTACCAGCCGGGTCAAGCTTGCATGAGTGGGGGAGATTCCTTTTTTCTGCCCGTGTTGTCTGCTAGCTTCTTGCTAGCTGAAGACTCACTCAATTACACACTTATCTCTCCTGGCCGCTTCCTCCGCTGGGATGGAGATGGCAAAGCAAGCCTGAACATGCTACTTGGGAACTCCAGCAGAAGTCCCTGAGATGACACTGGGGGGGTCCACCGCACAACCGATCCACAGGTTGAGTGGCTGGCAACCCAGCGGCACCCACTGCAAACATCCTAGACCGTGGCATCACTTATCTGGCTGCGCCAGACTCGTGGAACGTATCCCAGTGCCTCCAGAAGTCTGCGGCTCATGGTAGGCGAACATCTCGGGCCCCCGTCAGGATGCCGCAATCTTATTTGCTCTGCGTCTGGTCCTGCCTTGGCAGCTATGCCAGCAGTAGAAGTAGTTTACTTCAACCACAGCTTTATCCCAGATGGGACGCCTCTCTCTTGTGATCTGCCTGCGGTGACTCCTGCTCCTAGAAGGCTATCTGGTTAAGAGCGGATGACGGAGGGATCCAGAGCACTCCTAGAGTAAAACCGCCATCTTGACAATCGTAGGCACGCCACCCCAAACTATTTTTTTATCCGCAATCTTCTCACAAATAAGATCCCCAACTATAGGAATTCAGCCAGAAACTGCTGGTTGCTTATTAACTTCATCAGTGGCAGATTGTTTAGAATTCAAATTGAAGTGCTCATCTCTGAAGTCTTGTAATTCCTTTTAGGACTTTGAAACATTCATTGATGTCAAATGGAGCATTACCAGCCACTGCGCCAGTGTTACCACGATCTGAAACTAATATTTGGACCCCAAAAAATACCTTGTAGAAATTCTGACCACCCAACAACCGCCTAGGCAGACTATTTAACACTCTCTGGACTCCATACAGCTGATGGATCCAAGTATGACCTGAACCTAATACTCTAGCTGTTAAGGAGTGCTTTAAGCCACGGTTCTTCTGTTGCGCTATCGAATTTTCCTCAGGTGATTGGGGGCGGACTAGTGTACAGCAACACCTGGGGTGCCCATAGTTTCCCTGTATGCCGAAAGCCAGTCCCTGGTCAGAGGGTAATGCTGCCACTGTATCTGTATCGATAAAGACCTGCAAATCTTTGATAACAGTTCGAGCGTCAGCCGATGGCTATGGCCTTACCCTGAAATTGAAAACATGAATAAAAAGCCACTAAGAAATATTTAAAGGCACCATCCAAATGGAGTGGTCCACAATTATCTAAATTGACACATTGTAATGACTTATTTCAAACTAAAAGTGATGTCTGCGGGGGGCGTGCAACAGATGGAACTTTTAATTTGTTGACAAACGTCACAGTAAATGACACATTTTTAGTCTGTTTATAAAGACCCTGCCACCAGTAGTGTTTCTGTAATAAAGAAACTTAAACCGCCACACCAGGATGTGATTTTAAGGATGATAATGATGATCTATTAATAGACTTCTTCCACACCGCATATTAATGAGTTGGAATACATTATTCATAGACTAACGCCACGGCGGTGAATCTCCATTTTTGCTTGCGAAGAATTTAAGGACCTTTGGCCCTGCGTGGGGACCTCGATATTGCACCCAAACATAGGGTTGTCTTACCCTGTTCATATTGTCCTGATGCAAACCCTTATGCTGAGGTCTTAATTTACCCTCCACACAGTAGTCGGGTCAGAACGTCAACTTTCTCAATATCCCAGCCTAATACACACCTTTCAATGCACTTTCTTTGAGTAACCTGCATAATTCATCGTTCAATGGATGAATGCATTTTTGGTTGATACCAAAATATATAGCAAAATGATTTTGTCTCTCTAACGAAGTGTTGTCCTTTGGTTCTCTGGTAAATGTGCATTGGTATCTCTCTCGTACATTGACCAATCGATTTGGCAGCTGGTATAATATATTTCTGTACCATTTTCTCTGTGACAAAATTATGACCATTAGTAACCACCTCTTTTTCTATATTAAGCCATACCCAGGTCCTTTGGTTTACCATGAGTTATCCCATTATTTTGTACACCAGCATGCCCATACACCAGCATGGGCAGACACCAATCCTCACAAGCAGCTATTATTAACTATTGGGTATGGTCATGGTTGGGTATCACAGGACCGCTCACCCAAGGAAATACAGTCAAACTGAATATTTTGAGGACTCTATAGATCAGAGTTTTTTTCTGAATATACTTTAGTAAGAGGCTTGCCACTAACCAAGGTAGTAATCGCAGCCATGACGTCATCATCTATCCTTGTAGGTGAACGAGTAATCTCAGCTTCTAAAACAGCCTGAGCAGCCACCTTGGCAGCTTTATCAGCAATGAATTCCCTGCAATGTGTACACCAACCCGTTGATAACCCAATGTGTGGCTATCAAGAGCCCATGGCAAATCATTTCTTTCAGTGCCACCACCTTCCCCCAAAGATATTTATGCTTGATAACCTTTCCTTTATAATCTATGAATCCATTCAAGCGCCAATAAAGTAAATTATCATTAAAGGCCTGGAAGTAGTAATAGGAATCACACTCTATAAGTGTGAGGAAGTCTGAATCCATATTCTGCAAAGCCGGAAGCAAAGCTTTCAATTCAGCCAGCTGAGTTGTACAGCCATCTAAAGTCTCTGTATATGTTTTTGTGCTGTAAATACACCATCTTTCATGACACCTTTTATTGCAGCACATGTATCTGATTTTTTGTGTTTAGTACCAACCGAGGGCTGTGCAGAACCATTAGTATAGATTATGAAAGCATACTCATCTATTGCACTAGACATAGGGTTTTTCTGTTCATACGTGAGATATCCAGTGTTTTCAAAAACATAATCTATATCAGTAGCTGTCTTAGTAGTGTTTCTAAACCTCCATGCATCAAGGAAAGACGAGTCGGGAGAAGAGCACACCTTGGCTACTTATTGTGAAGTTAGAAGAGATGAGCGGGAAGAAGATGTGATCCTTTTTATCGGTGCCAAGCAACTATGATGATCATTAGGACCGCATGACCCATTACCATTTTTGCTGTACCTCTGGAGCCTGCCTATCGTCTGATCAGAGCTGCTTTCTGCTAATATTTAATTAACAAAATTTACGACTCCTCTAGTGGACGGATGATATTCCATCGCCCTGCTCGACGTTCAAAGACAGTCTCAATCTGCTAATACGGCTATTCAAAAGTCCTTATCCTAACGGCCCCATGGACATCAGACACGGATAATTTCAAGCCCTGAAGAAGGTGTTACCCCAGGAAAGGGGGTGTCACACAGAAACGCGTGTCGGCGTTTTGAATTGATTTGTTCTTTAGTTTGATATTACATTGATGTTAACTTTATAGATTTATTGAAACTTTGTGCTTTATTTATAAATACCTAATCAAAGGACAATTTTTGTCTTTCTTTTTTTCTTTTTTGGTCACTAATTATTATCAATAGGATATCTATTCTTATCCCTGACAGGGATAAAAAACAAATATGCCAGTCGCTTTGGGCCTCTGAATCACTACTTTCCAGATTTTAGGATGTATGTTTAGTGTGTTTTCATGGTTTGTATGGTTTCAGTGAGAGTGAGAATGCTTGAATGATTTGTGTCTTAGATTGTCCATGGGAATTATTGACCCATAGGATCTCAATGTCCTTTGCCAGTTGAGTGTTTGTTAACATATGATTCATACATTTATGATTTGTTTCTAATCAACTTGAAAATAATAAAAATAATAAAAATGTGGTACCCTGATTCGTGTTACTATTTGCATGCTTGGTCCAGCAAGAGTGGTTTGCCTTAGAAATTGACTTAATTGTGTCTTGTCAAATTATATAGGTACAGCAGACTTTTTCTTGTTGATTGCTGTCAAGGAAGTGGTCAACTGTTCCAACAGGAGATACCACAATGATACGTGTTCCCTGAGCCAATGAACAGTCCTTCAGTACAGCAGTGTGAACAGCAGTCATATTTTTTCAGTGGAAGCAATACTCATTTCCTTTATTGGAATATAAATGCAATTTAAAAGCAATTGGCATTATTTCTCCTACAATAAATAAAATATATGTGTAACCACTGGAACCCACAATTATGCGGATCATTAAGTGGTAGTGTTAACACAAGTATGAAAATGTTAAGACTCAAGCATGTCTGTTTGTAAATTTCTGAGAATAATAGTATGTTCAGTTGTCCAATGTTTATTTAAAAAAATCAAGTAGTACAACGTTTAAATCCATTCTGCCTAATCTGGTATATATGTTACGGAAATTTAGAAAGTCCAAAAGCGATTGAAGGTTTTTAAAGGTATTTTGTGGTTGCAAAAGAGTCCATTTATCTAAGAAATGTGGCGCTAGGCTTTTGCCTTCATTCGATAATTCATATCCCAGAAACAGGACACTAGGGTGCCGATTCCGAACCTGGAGAAACCGGGTACGAACCGTCGGACGGAGGGTTTTCTCCGTCCGACTCGTACCCGGTTGTAAAACTTTACAAACATGCAAGTACGATTCGCACGGAAACACTATTTCCGTACGATTCGTACAAAACACCAACCGAGGAAAATAAACATACAAATGACATCCGGAAGAGCGCCGACGTGACGTCGGGACGTATGCAGCCTGCGTTCCACGAACCAGGAAGTACGATTCGCACCGACGTCATCCCGCACGGAGAATATTTTCCGGCAGCCAAAAACTGCAGGGAAATCAGGACGACGCGCACAAGGAGCACCTGTACGCGACGGACAGACATGGACCCGAACCTACATGTCATCCCGGCCCTCATAGCAGTCGACCTCCTCTACAGGTACCGCCGCAGACGCCGCAGAAGGTCAGAACAACACCCAGGGGCAAAGGGGGGGGGGGCAGGGGCAGGACACAAAACCCCCACCCAAGTCAAACAGCACACATGCCCTGGACATACCTGACCTCCAGGCCCTGGTCACTTCGAGGGGGTGGGGGCATGTCCAGCAACGCCAGCGTCCGCCACAACGGAAGTGGGCGATGACGCGAACCGGCAACACAACAATACAGGTACATACCGTACCCACGCCTTAAGAGCGTGGGTACGAGTCGTACCACACCCACACCCACGTCACCCCAACAATGGCGGTACGGCCCGTACCCATGTACCAAAGGCCTGGGTATGGGCCGCACAAGCATTCCACAGCGTGGGCACGAGTACGTACAGACCGTACCCTCACCCGCGTATGTATGGAGCGTACCCCCACCCCAACAGTGTATGTACGGACCGTACCCCCACCCGCGTATGTATGGAGCGTACCCCCACCCCAACAGTGTATGTACGGACCGTACCCTCACCCGCGTATGTATGGAGCGTACTCCCACCCCAACAGTGTATGTACGGACTGTACCCTCACCCGCGTATGTATGGAGCGTACCCCCACCCCAACAGTGTATGTACGGACCGTACCCCCACCCGCGTATGTATGGAGCGTACCCCCAACCCCAACAGTGTATGTACAGACCGTACCCTCACCCGTGTATGTACACCAGTGTATGTACGGACCGTACCCCCACCCGCGTATGAATGGAGCGTACCCCCACCCCAACAGTGTATGTACGGACCGTACCCCCACCCGCGTATGTATGGAGCGTACCCCCACCCCAACAGTGTATGTACGGACCGTACCCCCACCTGTGTATGTATGGACCGTACCCCCACCCGTGTATATATGGAGCGTACCCCCACCCGCGTATGTATGGAGCGTACCCCCACCCCAACAGTGTATGTATGGACCGTACCCCCACCGCGTATGTATGGAGCATACCCCCAACCCCAACAGTGTATGTACGGACCGTACCCTCACCCGTGTATGTACACCAGTGTATGTACGGACCGTACCCCCACCCGCGTATGTATGGAGCGTACCCCCACCCCAACAGTGTATGTACGGACCGTACTCCCACCCGCGTATGTATGGAGCGTACCCCACCCCAACAGTGTATGTACGGACCATACCCCCACCCATGTATGTATGGAGCGTACCCCCACCCCAACAGTGTATGTACGGACCATACCCCCACCTGTGTATGTACACCAGTGTATGTACGGACCGTACCCCCACCCGCGTATGTATGGAGCGTACCCCCACCCCAACAGTGTATGTACGGACTGTACCCTCACCCGTGTATGTACACCAGTGTATGTACAGACCGTACCCCCACCGGCGTATGTATGGAGCGTACCCCCACCCGCGTATGTATGGAGCGTACCCCCACCCGCGTATGTATGGAGCGTACCCCCACCCCAACAGTGTATGTATGGACCGTACCCCCACCCGCGTATGTATGGAGCGTACCCCCACCCCAACAGTGTATGTACCGACCGTACCCCCACCTGCGTATGCATGGAGCGTACCCCCACCCCAACAGTGTATGTGTGGAGCGTACATGCCCAGACGCAGGAGGGGTGGGTGCAGAGTCCTCCCAGCAGTGCCCAGACACAGGAGGGGTGGGTGCAGAGTCCTCCCAGCAGTGCCCAGACGCAGGAGGGGTGGGTGCAGAGTCCTCCCAGCAGTGCCCAGACACAGGAGGGATGGGTGCAGAGTCCTCCCAGCAGTGCCCAGACACAGGAGGGGTGGGTGCAGAGTCCTCCCAGCAGTGCCCAGACACAGGAGGGTGGGTGCCTATCACTCCCAGCAGTGCCCAGACACAGGAGGGGTGGGTGCAGAGTCCTCCCAGCAGTACCCAGACACAGGAGGGGTGGGTGCCTATCACTCCCAGCAGTGCCCAGACACAGGAGGGGTGGGTGCAGAGTTCTCCCAGCAGTGCCCAGACACAGGAGGGGTGGGTGCAGAGTCCTCCCAGCAGTGCCCAGACACAGGAGGGGTGGGTGCCTATCACTCCCAGCAGTGCCCAGACACAGGAGGGGTGGGTGCAGAGTTCTCCCAGCAGTGCCCAGACACAGGAGGGGTGGGTGCAGAGTCCTCCCAGCAGTGCCCAGACGCAGGAGGGGTGGGTGTAGAGTCCTCCCAGCAGTGCCCAGACACAGGAGGGGTGGGTGCCTATCACTCCCAGCAGTGCCCAGACACAGGAGGGGTGGGTGCAGAGTCCTCCCAGCAGTGCCCAGACACAGGAGGGGTGGGTGCAGAGTCCTCCCACTAGTGCCCAGACGCAGGAGGGGTGGGTGCAGAGTCCTCCCAGCAGTGCCCAGACACAGGAGGGGTGGGTGCAGAGTCCTCCCAGCAGTGCCCAGACGCAGGAGGGATGGGTGCAGAGTCCTCCCAGCAGTGCCCAGACATAGGAAGGGTGGGTGCCTATAACTCCCAGCAGTGCCCAGACACAGGAGGGGTGGGTGCAGAGTCCTCCCAGCAGTGCCCAGACAGAGGAGGGGTGGGTGCAGAGTCCTCCCAGCAGTGCCCAGACGCAGGAGGGGTGGGTGCAGAGTCCTCCCAGCAGTGCCCATACACAGGAGGGGTGGGTGCCTATCACTCCCAGCAGTGCCCAGACACAGGAGGGGTGGGTGCAGAGTCCTCCCAGCAGTGCCCAGACGCAGGAGGGGTGGGTGCAGAGTCCTCCCAGCAGTGCCCAGACACAGGAGGGGTGGGTGCCTATCACTCCCAGCAGTGCCTAGACACAGGAGGGGTGGGTGCAGAGTCCTCCCAGCAGTGCCCAGACGCAGGAGGGGTGGGTGTAGAGTCCTCCCAGCAGTGCCCAGACACAGGAGGGGTGGGTGCCTATCACTCCCAGCAGTGCCCAGACACAGGAGGGGTGGGTGCAGAGTCCTCCCAGCAGTGCCCAGACGCAGGAGGGGTGGGTGCAGAGTCCTCCCAGCAGTGCCCAGACACAGGAGGGGTGGGTGCAGAGTCCTCCCAGCAGTGCCCAGACGCAGGAGGGGTGGGTGCAGAGTCCTCCCAGCAGTGCCCAGACACAGGAGGGGTGGGTGCCTATCACTCCCAGCAGTGCCCAGACACAGGAGGGGTGGGTGCAGAGTCCTCCCAGCTGTGCCCAGACACAGGAGGGGTGGGTGCCTATCACTCCCAGCAGTGCCCAGATGCAGGAGGGGTGGGTGCAGAGTCCTCCCAGCAGTGCCCATGGAACGCAAAGTGTGGAGTAGCCACAGATACAATGCCCACAAATGTCAGTCAGGTGCACAAAGACCCTGCAGTACATGTACCACATGTGTGCGAGGCTGGGAGTACACACATGCATAGCGCCTAAAAGAGAACATGTCCTCATTAAGTCATGTCAACAGTCTACATACACAAGTACAGTGACCACCAAGGATGCCACGAATGATGCAGGTGGAGACATCGCTCAGCATGCATGTGCAAAGTTGAAGGAGTCCGTCACACACCCAGCTGATGTAGACACAGCTCAGCACCACATAGTGGAAACACCCTGCAGGGAAGATGTCAGGTTACACAGAGGAAGGAACACACCTTGGGACGATGTCACCATGCAGTAACTGCTTACATGAACAAAGTAATTTAGCCAACAGCTTGTGATGGCACACAGATACCAGGGTCCACCCTATGACCAGCACAAGACTACATTTCCCACACACCCAACACATTATCACCACCAAAAATCATGGAGCAGCTCCACCAACAGCAATACCAGATAAACAGTAGTGTTCCAAGGAAAAAACAAATTGCTTTATTCAGCAGGATGTAAGTAATAATCATCATAAATGTCAATATATACAAGGCCCATAGGGCAGTCCATGACTCAAATCCGTATGGGGGACACAGTGGTACAGACTCCTTTGTCTTCCACAGGGGGGGCATCATGTTGGGGGGAAGGACCAGGCACCGCAGGGACAGGAGGGGCAAGGGGAGGTGTTGTGGGTGCAGGGACGGACGACTCCAACACAGGGGGTGGGGCAGCGCCAAAGGTGGATTCGAGCACGGCGCTGCACACTACTGCCAGGTCACCCAGCGTCTCCCCTGCACCCGAAGGAACCACAGGCCCCAAGGAGGGGGGGGGTTGGAGGGATGGGTCGCAGCGCTACTGGAGGGGGTGTGGACAGGGGGGGGACTCAACTCCCCTGCCGGTGTCCTGCCTCCACCGCTTGCGGGGTGGTGCCACACTGGGGCTGATGGACAGACTGGGCAGGACTGACCCTGTGTCCGACTCTTGGCCAGGAGAGCTGAGGGGAGTGGATTTGGAGGGTGGTGGTCGTGAGGAATGTGGACTCCCACTCTGGCTGCGTGTCTTCCGTTTCCGCCCGACCCAGTGGGTGTGCCTACTTCACCCTGTGTGTGCGTGCCAGGAGGTGTGCGCTTTGCCTTCCCTGCTGGTGTGGTGCCTGTGTCTGGTGGGGTGTGTGCATGCTGACGTCTGGGTGTACGTGGGACAGGCATGGGAGTGGGAAGTGTGGATGGGGCATGGGTAGGGGGTGGGACAAAGTGCTGCAGGAGACCCACTGCTGCAGTCAGTGTCGAGTCAATAGACCGCAGCAAGTTGCGTTGGTCAGCCTGCGATGTGAAATGCCCTCCAAGTATGCCTCCATGTTGTTGAGCAATTGGCTGTGGCCATGGAGGACATTAAGCATCGCAGCCTGACCAACCTGCAACTGCCGCAGGATGTCCACAGAGTCGACATTGGCGGCAGCAGTGGAGACAGGGGCAGGGGGTGCGGTGCCTGGCAGGAAGGAGACACGTGGTGACCTAGCACGCCAGGAAGGGACACGAGCAAGTGGGAGGCCGGTGATGGCAATGGAGGGGGTGGGGAGAGATGTTGTGCTGCTGTCAGCTGTTGGAGCAGCCTCCGCCCCCTCGAAGAGCTCAGCCTCGGACCCGTCAGCTTCATATTCTGTGGTGGCAGTGGACAGGTCCTCCGGCTCACTCCCCTCGGCCTCAGTTCCACTCGATGTGCCAGCTAAGATGTCACTGCTGGCACTGGTGCCCGGTCCCTCCGCACCATCCATGCCGGTGTCTCCATCCGTGTCCCCCGACGATGCTGTAGGCAAGGTGAATAAACAGGAATTAATCAGACACCTGTATACATATGTCACATGAGTCAAATCTACATAGGTTACAGTGCATAGCCTAAAATGAAAGATGAGTAACATCTACAATACAAGGTACAGATATAGGCCCTGCAACACACAGTTGGTTCACCCACCATGCCACTGAGAAACTATGTAGAGCATGACACATTTGCAAATGACATGATATGGATTTGGACAGAGGAGCCAGGCTCTGGGGACAGTCCAGCACTGCATCTGCACCACACAGCGTTGCCGTAACTAGGGATGAGCAGGGACCATCTCCATGAACTTGAGGCACATGCTGCAAAGGTAATACTTAAAGACATGCCCAACATGAATGGGTCACTGCACCTTGAGTGTATGTCCAGACAAACATCACACACTGGCTAGAACGAGTAATGAGATTTCAGGTGTCGACATGTAGGCCTTGCCCGCACCAACCACCCCCTACATGAGACAATTTGATGAGACACAGGAAGCACTTGCATCTCTTAGTCTGGGAGAAATACACATGGGCTGCCAGAAACCCATATTGGACCCAAAATACCCCATGTGCGCCTGTACAACGATCTCATTTACAAATGGCCATCATCAGATAATTGTAACAAGACACACAGGCACTGGCCACCGTGAGTATGAACAAGGAAAAACAGGTCAGGCTGTACAGTGGACACTTGTAGAACACGTTCCGTAAATATACATGGTGCCAGGGGACAATGGCACAGAGCACATCCTATGCTGTAGACACTGAGAGTGTCCACATATTGTGATGACACACATGATACCTAGCAAAATATGCCCCAGGGGACAGTAGTGGCCACAATATTCCATGGTCCTGAATGGTAATGACTGCAACACAGGCCACCATCCCTGCACTCTGCGTATCGCACACTCATGCACATCATGTCACAAGTCACAACATAGGACATGCTTGCTGTAAGGCATTACACTTCAGAGACATACTCCTATGTCTGGGCTCAGCATCAGTGCCAATTGACATGGACCCCACAAGTACTGAACTGGACAGGGCACAGGCAAGGTCCCAAAACCTGTTACACACCACCCCCACACATGATGCTGCAAGCATTGGTCACGTGGATAAACTGCCAGCCCAGATGACCTTGTGAAAGAGTGACTACACACAGACCAGGGAACACTTGGCAAGGAGGGGAAGGGAGGAAGGACAGCACCGCTATACTGTGGGTGACAGGATCTGCACCGCACATTTAAACACTGGCAGTGTATCCATGCAACTGCGCACTTACAAATGCTGGTGACACACAACAAACACACATGTACCTACCCCCTTCCTGCTGCTGCTTCTCCCGTAAGCGCCTGTCCATATCTGGAAAGACCACCGCCAGCACACGCTTGTGGATGTGGGTCAGACGGTGATGCCCATGGTTCTTAGGGCCCACAGGTGAGTCCCCCAGCAGGACCCGTGCGATCCTCCGCGTCCAGCACCGGATATCCTGCCAGCGTTTTCTCACCTGGGCCAGGTGCCGCTTGCGACCCTCCGTCCTCCTCACGGCACTGACGGCGTCCCTCCAGATCTGCTCCTTGGCAGAGGCGCCTACCTGTGGGGTTGAAAAAGTGAGACTACATCAATACACCTGCCACATGTCACAGAGACACACATTAGAACTATTTTTCTGGTTTCAACAAGGCATAGTATGCAGCCAAAGCATTGCACCTTTGTCATAGAGACTTTTATCTCTGTGTAAGGGCAAATGCACCACGTGCCATTGAAAGTACACAGGTGGCATGAGGGGTACGGCACAATAAATGATCCAGACTCACACTGTGCATCAGAAGGTACACCAGGATTATGTACAGCACCTCAAAGCAGTCACATGCCACAGGCCACTGACGCTACCTCAGCAGAGTACACAGACACACACAGGCACAGGACATTCACCTGCCATTGCCAAATGCAGCTACAAACCTCACTCTGCACATGTGCCACTAGACTGGGGGGGCTCACAGGTGTGGGGCTGGCTCTGCACGTCAGACACACAGCACTGCTCCCTGCTCGCATCTGATGGGCAGGGTATATCCATCCCTCATGCAGCTGGGGTGCTACACTCCACATATGCACCCACCCACATGACAGGGGACTTACACATACACCGATGTCCAGAGTACGAACACATCATGTGGACACTCTCAGCACAGGTACACTGAACAAACACACATCTGTGGGTACAGTCACCTGTCACACTGGGGTGACCACAGAATCACATGAGGACTGTAGAAGCAACATTCCCAGGAGGATTAGACAGGCAGAATGTGGCATGCACCATGCAGTGATTGTCACAGTAAACACAATGCAAGTGAGGACGGCAGACATGCACCACAGCATGCTCTGGCTGGGAGACATCAGGCATTCCCCCCCCTGGGACCCACTCTACAGTACAATGCATGTGTGTCACACCTGGACACAATGCCAGAAGTCCCAGTCACAAAAAAGGGACACAGTCTGTGCTAGTGGACTCTGCACTCACCTGAAACCCTGGTCGCCCATACAGCATGGGGTACTGTGGGAGGATCACATCCAGCAATGCCAGATTCTCCTCCAGGGTGAAAGGCTGGGCCCTCTCCACAGAACTTGACATGGTGCCAGGGAATCACGAGCAGCAGCAGTGTTGTAGAATCAAAAGATGTGCAGGCAAGTGCTCTCTCATGGGACCTGGCTGCCTTATATCTGCCTTGCTGGCCTGTTTCATGCACAGGAGTACAGAGTGATTGGTCACTCACATTTGCATCCTATGTTTCCTCCAATCCATTTAAACCTACCCCTGTGAGGGGGTTCGATTTTTTTAGAATTCAGCATGATGTAATTTCAACAACAACTTTGCAACAAAGTAGATTAATTCAAACCGACTTTTGCAGGCCACCTCTTTCAGCAAATTCAAAGTTTAAAATCGGTCTCCATGGCAACCAGCATGCATCTCTGGCTTCATACTTGTCCCTCATGTGTCCCCTATGTAATTTGGAGATTCAAACACAGGTACGGTGCGTCCCGGGGCCCTAGGGCACCCCAAATGCATAGCTACGGGCCGTACAGGCGTGTGTACGGTCCGTAACACTATGGGTACGCATACGCGAGCAAACCCATAGTGATACGGACCGTACACACGCGTGTACGCTCACTATCACTATGGGTGTGCTCGCGTATGCGTACCCATAGTGATACGGACCGTACACATGCCTGTACGCTCACTATCACTATGGGTGTGCTCGCGTATGCGTACCCATAGTGATACGGAGCGTACACACGCCTGTACGCTCACTATCACTATGGGTGTGCTTGCGTATGCGTACCCGTAGTGATACAGACCGTACACACGCGTGTACGCTCACTATCACTATGGGTGTGCTTGCGTATGCGTACCCATAGTGATACGGACCGTACACACGCCTGTACGCTCACTATCACTATGGGTAGGCCTACGGCAGCACTCCCATAGTGATAGGGAACGTACACACGCCCTCCGAGCGAATGTACGGTGCCTTTCACACATAACAGTGGTGACAGGCAGCAGACAGAAAGGAATAGGGCTGACATACTTGTCCATGGATGAACATCAAGGCATTGTCTGTGCAGTACTCCATGTGTGGGGCACAGGTGTGAAAGGCTGTGATGTGGCACATTACTCCTGAGTTGTGAAGGCAACAGATGTATGATGAGATGTGTACAGATGTTATGTGTGATGGTGCACTATGTGCCAGACATGCCCTTCACTCCTTTGACATGTGTGCATGTCGTACAGAACACTTGAGATGAGCGTCACTGGCATGGCACAGTCAACAACACACGCAAGTGTCCCCTGATGCCCGCTACAGGGGTTACCACACCTGACATGTGACTACCCACGTTGCACGATGTGACTATGTCATGTATGTGTGGTGTGTTCCCATTAGCTTGATTTTGGTGTTCCCTCAAATGCATCTACAGTTGCTGCAACCAACATGTGTCTGTGTGTAGATGGCCATGGCACACTGTTACGCACACCAGGCCACATGTGGTATCGGATGTAAGGTGTGTATGTATGCATGGGACACGGAGTAGCGTAACAAGGACCTGTCTGCATACTCTCAATGTATGTGTGATCAGTCATGACATGTACACCTTCATGGCAAGGTGTGTGGGCTGTCCTAATGTTATGTCATGTGACCTGTGGCTCTAGTGTTCCGCTACCTGTCTCTGCAATCAACATCCTACATCTGCTGATATGTTGATGTATGTCACTCCTGTATTGCGTCTGGCTGTTCACTTACACTGGGACACAGCTAGTCCCATGCCATGGGATGTGGAGGTTCACAATCCCCGTGTGTAGCTGGGTCTTGGTAGGAGAGTCACCTGGCAGCCATACGTGTCCAGGGCATGTAGCACATACCAGACTCCGTATGTAGCATATGTGTATTGACAGATTAACATGTGCTCAGTACATATAAATTGTTGTTGTAGTGCACTCACTCTTCCTTGTCACTTCCAAATTACTGCAGAGCGCCGCCTCTTCCCCGACCAATTCTGGACTTGGCTGACATGCGGGAGAATGACTGTATACGCTGCTACCGCTTCCCCCAACCGTTGATTGAGGAGTTGACGGCAAGGCTGGCACCACACCTGCAACCGCTGCACAGGTATCCTGCGGCACTGACACCCAAGCTGAAGGTAATGGCAGCCCTACATTTTTTTGCCACGGGTACCTTTCAATATACCATAGCTCATGTTGGTGGCATGTCCCAGACCATGTTCAGCCGTGTGCTGCATGATTTTTTAGAGGCCATGTTACTTCACCTGGATGAGTTCATCTATTTCCCAACTCCTGAACAGTTGACAGGTGTCAAGCGTGGATTCTATGCCCTGGGAGGGATGCCCCATGTCATTGGGTCCATAGATGGGACACATGTGGCTTTGGTACCACCACAGGCACAGGAGGTAGCGTACAGGAATTGCAAGCACTACCACTCCATCAATGCCCTTGTGGTGTGTCTGTCCAACATGGTGATTTCACATGTCTGTGCTCATTTTCCAGGATCAGCACACGATGCCTACATCATGAGGCATAGTAGGGTGCCTGAAATGATGACGCAGCTGCGCAACGAACGAGCATGTGTTGTTGGTGGGTACACTCTGTCTGTCCTGTATTTTGCGTAGACTTCCTGCCCGACTGCTTCTCCTGTCCTACTTATGTCCATGTGGTTTCCATGTAGGGGACGCTGGCTATCCCAACATGCCATGGCTGATCACACCTCTCCGCAACCCCAGCACGCCGGCCCAGCTCCGCTACAACACCGCCCATGGCCGGACAAGGCGAGTGATAGAGAGGACATTTGGCCTCCTGAAGAGCCGATTCAGGTGCCTACACAAGACCGGCGGCGCCCTCCCATATGCCCCGGTGAAGGTCTGCAAAATCTTCATGGTCTGCTGCATGCTGCACAACATGGCCGTTGAGAAAGCTGTGCCACTCATCCTGGATCAAGATGATCAGGACCATCCACCCGTGGAGGACGAAGGGCTTGGCAATGGGGCTAGTGATGTGGAGGATGTGGAGCCGTAAGAGGACATCCGGGGTCGGCTGATACGCGACTTCTTTGCTTAGTGGTGAGTACCAGTGTCTGAGTGTGCACGCATTGGTCCTTGTGTGGCATGTGTTGCAATGTGTGTGTCCATCTGTATGTATGCCACGTGAGTCAGAGGTGTGTGTGGATGTGTCACTCGAGTGATGGTGCCAGTGATGAGTGTATTTCCACAGTCAGAATTGTGACCTAGCATGTTGTCATCCTTATATGTGTCGAGTACATGCACATGCAAGTGGATGAGATTTTTGTGGCTGACTTCTTGTGTGTCTCTCATCCCCAGGTACTTGCGCATGCCATCTGCTGGTTGCATTGTTGTGGCACTGCTATTCCTCATGGACACGTCATCGTGTGCTGACTCAGCGTTACACGCACGGACAAGTTTGAAAGTCTCCTTAGGGTAAGGGATGCATCAGGGGTGTATTGGGTGTGGCAGTTGTTTACGATGTGTGCACACTGCCCCTGTCGATGTTTGGTTCCTCTGCAGACATGTCGCATCACCATGGGACACATGACATGTAGCTGGATTCACCTGAATAGATGGTCAGACTTGTTGACAGTCATCTGTAATGGGATAGTGGATTGTGATGAAGGCATCAATGTGTGTAACACTGCCCTCGGACACATACGGTTTGCATTGGCTTGACATGGTGTGGGACTTCCAAATCAGAGGATCAATGGTGTATGGCAGCCTCTCCGTGAGCAGCAGGGGGTGTTTAGCTGTTACCCGACACTTGTGTGCCAGTTCCATGGATATCAAGCATTTGTGGTGCAGAAGGGGGGTGCCAGTGTTGGACCCACATGTTACTCCACATGACCTGTGTATGTGTACTCCGAGTTGCCTCTGCATTCCGGAATACATGACTAATAAAGGTGTCCCTATGCCTCCAAGGTGCCTCTTCTCAGTCAATGCTGGTGTGTTGCCACGGTGCATACGGCATGTCTGGCATGGTTCTCAGTAATAGTGGCTATGTGTCTATGTGTAGAGTAGCAAGATGCAAGGTGTTTGTCTGGGATTAGACTCTGTATTGTGCATGATGTCCAGGACTGTGTGGGTATTGTGACATGTGCCATCCCCATGCATCTAACATTGGCCAGGCCACCATTCTCTGCATCCACCTGACTCAAGCTTGCAGGACATGGTTCTGCCACCTGTCTACACATACCTGGGTGCCCCCCAGGACACTCCACATGATCCCTGACCTCTGCGCATGACTGTAGCTGTACTCAATATGTCTGTCGGCACGGTTGTGCGGCCACCCCCTGAGCTGGTTGGGCCCATCACGGGTGTGTATGGTGCTCCATGTCTGTCTTGCCTAATACATTGTGACCCATGTGTGTCCTGTGCCAGACTCAGGCCCCAGGGCATGGATGGTTGAAGTCATATGAGAACTCAGGCATGGTTAGACTTTACAAGACACATGTAATGTAATAACGCAAAATGTAGGCATCATCTCTTGATCGTGTAATTTTTTATCTGTGTTGGGGTACGTGTTGGGGGGGGGGGTATGACAAGAGGAGCTTTCCGGGTGTGTGGAATCCAAAGTTCACTGGGGGAGTTGGTATCCTTGCCATTGGAAATCATCAGAGTCCATGCCACAGTCTTTGTCAACATTGGTAAGACAGTGACCAGCAAGTCCATGTGGCAGAGAATGTCATTTGCTGATGTGCTGCTGTTGGGCCAGTGGGCCAGGTGCCAGGCCAGGTGTCCTGGGAGATGGTGCTGTTGCGCCGACCCTCACGGTCTTTTCCGTGGACGACCCGCCCTCCTGCGGGAACCCTCAGAAGCAGGCCGTGACGATGCTTGGGATGCTCCGTCGGATGTATCCTCCTCCTCCTGATCCCTCCCTGTGGGTGGTGATGTTCTTCGCCTGGTGGCACAGGGAGGGTTGCCCATGTTGTCGGCTATCCGATGGAGTGAACGGTTAATTCATGTGAGCACCGTCACGAGCTCAGCCTGTCTGTCCTCCATCCGTCCTTGGTGTCGCTGTTGACAGGCATGTTGCTCCGCATGTTGCTGGGCCTGCTGGGTCTTGATCTCCTCGAGGGTCCCCTTCATCTCGTTGAGGGTGGACACAACCTGGCTCATGCCCGTGGTGTCCTGCCGGTATGTGTCCAGGATGTTTCTTACATGGGAATATACCAGTTCCGCAGCCAACTGGTCAGGCTCACGCCTCCGCCGTCCTCCACTCCCACCACCCCTGCCCACTTGCGCCTGGCCTGCCCTTGTGGGCACATCGGGTCTCCGGGACCCCTGAGGGGTGGCATTTGCGTTGTCGCCTGCCTCCTCCTGGGTGCCCGGTACACCGTGTCCCTCCTGGTCACCCTGGCTGCGTTGTGGTGGTGGGGCAGGGATCCTGGGTGTCTCCTGGGATGTGGCAGGAGTGGGGGTGGTGGTTGGCCCAGTTGTACCTGACGCAGGTGCTGCAGGTGGTTGGACACCAGAGGGGCCAGGTTTGTCGGGGTCGTCCACAGAGTGGTGAGAGTCGTCGCTGCCGGTGGGATCGTCATCCCGCAGAGACAGGTCCTGTGAGTCTTCCCCCCCAGTGTTGGGGGGTGATCCACGACGTTGACCTGTGTGTGAGAGAGACAATGTTATTTTTGTTCCATGCAACATCCATGTTTCATTCGTTTCAAAGTTGGCACATTTCCTCTGGGTATTTGGATATGTCTTGCATTCCACTCACAGTGCACTTGTGCATGGGTATGTCCCTTGGCCACAGCTTTTGAGACTTTACCTATGTGTGACACAGTCTTACTTGCTGCGTCAATTGTGACTGCAGTCAGCAGTGGAGTGTTCAGGTGTGGCGAGCCATGCATTGGCGCCTTCCGTGTTGCACTGTACGTGGGCAAATGGAGTTGTTCCACACACTTATATAATGCAGGTAGCTAGCGTTGTGCTCGTGCACAGGTTGACACATGGCCCAGTGTTTTGCCATGGAGAAGAGAGGGGGATTCAGGCACTGGCCACCCTTGTCTACATGCACGCAGTCCACCTGCTGACGAGCAGACATTCCCACACCACCCAAGGCTGAATTGGTCTTCCTGTGTATCCCTTTCTCACTCCCTCTCTGTCCCCCTCTCCCTCCCTCCCTGTGTCAGCCTCCTCCCTCTGTCCATCTCCCTGTGTCTCCCTCCCTCTCTCTCCCCCTCTCCCTCCCTCTGTGTGTCACCCTCTGTCACCTCAGCCCAGCTTCCTAGGCACACACTGTTTGCAGATCTTTGAATGGCCCTTGGCTTGTTCATGTGAGTTTGTTTCTGATCTCCAGGCACCCATTGGGTGTAGTGTCTGTGTGTGTGCTGCTGCTGTGGTGGTGTGTGCTGCCACTCTTTCACAGTGTTGGCTGTTCATTAGCTGCTGTCATGTGCAAAAAGTGCCTTCACCCCCATGTCTTCATGCAAGGCGTCCGCCATTTACAGGCAAGTCTTTCCTCTGTGGGGACACACTGTTTGTCTGGCTGTGACCTAGGCCATATGGGCTGAGGGCATTGTTGTCTGCTTCTGAGTTGCACTATGTGATTTTTTAGGCCCACACTCCCGCCATCCGGGTTACCGTGTCTTGTGTTGGTGTTTTCTGTGGCCTGTGACTTGGCATTGTCTAGCTGGGGGCATGGGGCATGGTGGCGCTAGTGGCATGTGCGTGTTTATGGAGTGTGGTTGAGTCATGCGATAGCTTTGGGGTGGTTGCGTGCATGATTGTGAGTTTGGTTGTGGATGACGTTCCCCCCATGTGAGGTGAGTTGTTTGTGTACTCACCAGGCTCTCGGAGTCCTTCTACTCCCTCCACTCCCACCAGCGGCAGCATGGCCATCACCTTCTCCTCGCAGGGATTGTAGTGTACCGGTCTGCGGGGCGGCCCTCCTCCAGTGATGTTGGCCTGGTTGTGGTCGTCGGTCATTTTGCGGCGGACCGTCCTCCGCTGATCGTACCACCTGGCTTGGCATTCATGCCTGGTCCTTCTGGTGGACGCAACAGCATTCACAGCATCGACAATCGTCTGCCACATGGCTGTTTTTGCGGAAATGCTGGTCTGTCTGACCAATGTTCCAAAGAGGTGTGGCTCGACTCTGATGATTTCGTCGACAAGGACCTCCAACTCTCGGCTAGTGAACTTTGGATTCTTGTTAGTGGGCATGGTGAGGGGTGTGGGTGTGTATGGTTGTGGGGGGTGTGGGTGTGGATGGTTGTGGGTGTGTGGGTGTGGTTGTGCAGGTGTGTGTGTGAATGTGATGAGGGGGTGTTTGTGAAGGTGGTTGTGTGAAGGTGTGCTGGTGTAAGGTGTAGTGGAGGTTGTAGTATGGTGCAGTTGTTTCTCTGTGTGGTCTGGCAGCAGTGGGTCTGTTGCAAAGGATCATGGTTTGTGTGTGTTGGGCCTTTTTATTGGTCCATTGGTGGGTGTGGCTGTGTTTGAACTTTGGGTGGGTGTGTTATAAGGAGTGGTTGTGTTTTGGGCCTCTGTTTGGGAGTTTGGCAGTTGCAGGTAAGTGAATAGGTTGTATTTGTGCTTGTTGGGCATGTTGTGTGGCTTTGTGCGATTCAAATGGAGTCTTCTTGTGTTGTTTTGCTTTGTCCTGGTTGTGTACGTGTGTTTTTAGCGTCTGTACGGTGCGTACATCGGCCATTTTGTTGTACAGTGCTGTCCTTGTCTCTGGCTTGGTACGACTTGTACATACGCGATGTTGGGTGAGGGTGCTGGTGTTGGGGCCTGGGGTGCGCTTTGTACTTAGACTGGTGGGGTGTGTGTTCGCTCCGTACATACACGGGTGGGGGTACGGTCCGTACATACACTGTTGGGCTGGGGGTACGCTCCATACATACGCGGGTGTGGGTACGGTCCGTACATACACTGTTGGGGTGGGGGTACGCTCCATAAATACGCGGGTGGGGGTACGGTCCATACATACACTGGTGTACATACACGGGTGGGGGTACGGTCCGTACATACACTGTTGGGGTGGGGGTACGCTCCATACATACTCGGGTGGGGGTACGGTCCATACATACACTGGTGTACATACACGGGTGGGGGTACGGTCCGTACATACACTGTTGGGGTGGGGGTATGCTCCATACATACGCGGGTGGGGGTACGGTCCGTACATCCACTGTTGGGGTGGGGGTACGCTCCATACATACGCGGGTGAGGGTACGGTCCGTACATACACTGTTGGGGTGGGGGTACGCTCCATACATACGCGGGTGGGGGTACGGTCCGTACATACACTGGTGTACATACAGGGGTGGGGTACGGTCCGTACATACACTGTTGGGGTGGGGGTACGCTTCATACATACGCGGGTGGGGGTACGGTCCGTACATCCACTGTTGGGGTGGGGGTACGCTCCATAGATACGCAGGTGAGGGTACGGTCCGTACATACACTGTTGGGGTGGGGGTACGCTCCATACATACGCGGGTGGGGGTACGGTCCGTACATACACTGGTGTACATACACGGGTGGGGGTACGGTCCGTACATACACTGTTGGGGTGGGGGTACGCTCCATACATACGCGGGTAGGGGTACGGTTCATACATCCACTGTTGGGGTGGGGGTACGCTCCATACATACGCGGGTGGGGGTACGGTCCGCACATACACTGGTGTACATACACGGGTGTGGGTACGGTCCGTACATACACTGTTAGGGTGGGGGTACGCTCCATACACTGGCTGCTCTCTCGCACTCACTGGGAGTTACGCCTGAATTGTCAACACCTTAGAGAGCTGAAAATTATCTTTTTTTAAAATTATTGGGATTGTTTTTAACTACTTGATTGTTGCTTTTAAAAATTGTATTTTTTACTCTGTTGCTGCTACTTATGTTTGGAGGGACTAAGGGGCATCTTTGAGCCGCTTTTAGGGCTCCTGGGCTTTTCTTCGACTGCCAACTAGCGCGACCGGACGCATCCGCCATCTTTGGTGAGGCGGTTGCTCGGTTGGCGGTCTAGTGCGAGGGCGTTTCCTGCCCCCCGCTCTATAAATTGTTCAGTCTTTTTTGACCTCGCCCTATACACTGGCTGCTCCCTCGCACTCACTGGGAGTTACGCCTGAATTGTCAACACCTTAGAGAGCTGAAAATTATCTTTTTTAAAAATTATTGGGATCGTTTTTAACTACTTGATTGTTGCTTTTAAAATTTTTATTTTTTACTCTGTTGCTGCTACTTATGTTTGGAGGGACTAAGGGGCATCTTTGAGCCGCTTTTAGGGCTCTGGGGCTTTTCTTCGACTGCCAACTAGCGCGACCGGACGCATCCGCCATCTTTGGTGAGGCGGTTGCTCGGTTGGCGGTCTAGTGCGAGGGCGTTTCCTGCCCCCCGCGCTATAAATTGTTCAGTCTTTTTTGACCTCGCCCTATACACTGGCTGCTCCCTCGCACTCACTGGGAGTTACGCCTGAATTGTCAACACCTTAGAGAGCTGAAAATTATCTTTTTTTAAAATTATTGGGATCGTTTTTAACTACTTGATTGTTGCTTTTAAAAATTGTATTTTTTACTCTGTTGCTGCTACTTATGTTTGGAGGGACTAAGGGGCATCTTTGAGCCGCTTTTATGGCTCTGGGGCTTTTCTTCGACTGCCAACTAGCGCGACCGGATGCATCCGCCATCTTTGGTGAGGCGGTTGCTCGGCTGGCGGTCTAGTGCGAGGGCGTTTCCTGCCCCCGCGCTATAAATTGTTCAGTCTTTTTTGACCTCGCCCTATACACTGGCTGCTCCCTCGCACTCACTGGGAGTTACGCCTGAATTGTCAACACCTTAGAGAGCTGAAAATTATCTTTTTTTAAAATTATTGGGATCGTTTTTAACTACTTGGTTGTTGCTTTTAAAAATGGTATTTTTTACTCTGTTGCTGCTACTTATGTTTGGAGGGACTAAGGGGCATCTTTGAGCCGCTTTTAGGGCTCTGGGGCTTTTCTTCGACTGCCAACTAGCGCGACCGGACGCATCCGCCATCTTTGGTGAGGCGGTTGCTCAGTTGGCGGTCTAGTGCCAGGGCGTATCCTGCCCCTCGCGCTTCACAAATGGCGGCGAATTCCCGTCCGCGCAGCGGGCGGGCGCAGCGGGCGTGCCAATGGCGCGCCGGAGGCGCACCAGAGGCAAGCCCGTCTGGGCCCGTCCGGGCCAGAACGGACCTTGGACCAGGGACCCTGCCGGTCTCCACAGGTAACTTTACTAAATATTCAAAAACAGACTTACTCATGCTAAAGCCGACCGACTCACGTTATTGCACACACGGAATTAGACCTGATGCCCTTTTCATACCCTGTGAGTACTGCCCCTCCCTTAGAAACCAGGAGAGTGGTAACAAAACCCCTGTGAAGGACCCTTTCAAATTAGGACTACTTAACTGTAGATCCTTACCTAAGCATTCTACTCAAATCTCTGAGCTGATTCAAGACACTAGTTTAGATATCTTATATCTCACTGAAACTTGGACGTCAGACTCCTCAGACTTTGACCTAGTCAACTCTCTTCCTCCCGGCTACTTGATTCACTGCCTCCATAGACCACAAGGAAAAGGAGGTGGTTTAGCCATCATTTATAGGGACAAGTTTTCGTGCAGAGTAGTCAGAGGTCCTATTCTGGACGCTGAAAGCGGTCACTTTCACATACAGCTTTCTCCTAATTACTCTTTAGCTGGATTGTTAGTCTATCGCCCCCCTGGGACGATTAAACAATTTGCCAGCTCAATTTTGGACTATGTCCCTGTCCTTGCGGCATCCTCCTCCTACTTTGTGCTTTTGGGGGATCTTAATCTTCATTTCGACCTGCAGGAAGATAAGAGTGTAAATGACCTTAGATCGGAACTTAGAACAGCTAATCTCAATTTACACAACTTGGAACCCACGCATGTGAAGGGTCACTTGTTGGACTGTGTGTTTTCAAACATTGCGCACCTTCAAATAGGTTCCCCTCTTCCCTTGCCTTGGTCGGACCATTTCCTGGTGGTAGGGGAGCTTAATGTCAGCTTGGACCCTTTTCGCTCTCGGCTTCAGTAGACTCCCCCTATCTATAAGAGAATTTGGTCCCAACTTCCTACTGACAGCCTCTTACGTACCCTCGCTGAGTCCACTCCCCCCCCTGGTTGTGGGCCTTTGGAGGCCGACACTGCTTTCCATGATTGGCTACGCCACGCGTTAGATGCGGTTCTGCCCGTCAAAAAGTGCACAAATAGGGGCGGAGCTTGGCTCGCGATGAAGATGGCCGCCTGAGCCTCGAGCTCCTCCACGCCGCCAGTCTATCCTGAAAATATCCGACTCCCCTTCACCACTAAACGACATATGGGAGCTGGATCCTTGTGCCTGAGTGCCTCCACATCCCGTCGCTGAGACTCCGGGCCCCATTGGCCGCCCCAATCCAGAGTTACGGGGCTTACCTGCAGGCGGAGCGCTGGGCCTCGGCTCCCCGAGCTGGAGTGACCTCGGGGCGGAGCTGCGTCGCCCTGCGTGCGGGACGGAACTTTGGAGCACGCCGGTCCCGGCGTTGCGGAGACCTGACTCTCGTGGCCCCTTCCTGCTCCCTGCCGGGGGGGGGTCGGGGCGTTGTCCGCTCTGGCTGTGGCTTTCACCCGTCCCCGCTTCGCGAGCGAGGGAGCCTGATGGCGTGATGGGAGCCTGGAGGGGAGTCTCGGTGTCCTCCCATCCCCCCTCCTGGCCTGGACGCGGCGACCTGATCGGGACCTGAGCCGCGAGGCGGCCTGCGCCGGAGTGGGGGCGTCGTGGAGGGGACTGCTGAGTGAGCGTTCCCACCCGGACTACCCTGGAACCCAGAAGGTGAGCGGTACAGACAGTGCACACCCGATGCCCGATGCGCCCCGGATGATGCCCGCGGACTGAGAGTGGGCTGGTGCAGGGAGCGCTAAGCCACAAAGGAGGCCCTAGGGGGAATAGTGTCAAGACCTGCCAGACGCTTGCTTGAAGCATCGGACCTCTCCTCAGCCCCGGCTGGGGTGGTGTCTCCCCCGGGAAAGTTGCCCTCGGACGCTACGAGAGAAGGACGTCGCCCTCTTGGGGGGGGCCATTGCCGCGTCCGGGCTCGGACCGCCTTAGTTTCCACCAACACAGCTGCGTGAAACGGACATAGTGGGTGTCAAGAGGCAGCGCAGCCACCGCTGTTTCTCGGGCCTCTCGTCCCGATGGAGGTCGTGCCCCCTGATACGCCTGGTCTGCACCACATGGTCTTCTGCTGCTAGTACGCTTGTGACATTGGGGACGCAGTGGATGGGTCGTAGGCGTTCAGATTGATATTATTGCTGGCGATATCGCACCTTGAAGACTGCGCAGTCCTTGACGCCCGGTCGGCCCGGCATACAGCAGTGACATTGCAAGGAGCGGCCCGAAAGACAAACCAGACTAGTCTACTCTGCCTCTGGTGGCTCGGCCCGAGTGCTGCCACAACTCCTGTCTGCGACACCTCACATCCCCGGAAGCAAATGGAGCCTTCTCCGGGCTCACCCCGCACGCGTGCCTCACACACCCCGGACCTCCCGGAGCCCGGACGGGCCTGGAGCGGACGCGGCGAGGGCCGGACAACATGGGGGGAAAGGGCCACCGCGGAGGGGCACAAGCGAAGCTTGAGAAGTACGCCTTCCTTAAGGACCAGGGTGCGACCCCCCCCCGGATAAGACAGCGGAGTTTACGCTTGCGGATGTCATGGCCACGCTGACCCAGATGCAGGCCTCGATCGGCACGATCTCCACAGAGGTTACACTCCTCAGGGCCGATGTCGCTAAAATCAACTCCAGGCTCTCCGAGGTTGAGGCGACCACGGCGACCCTCACCCACGACACGGCCGACCATCAGAAACGCATACAAACTCTCGAACAGGTGCAGAAACAGCTGCTGGCCAAGCTGGATGATCAGGAAGGCAGGTCCAGAAGAAACAACGTCCGGGTCGTGGGTGTACCGGAGAGTGAACGTGGCCCGGCATTGGACCTCTTTGTGGATAAACTAATCACCGAACAGCTGCAGCCTCGTGGGCTCTCAAAATTCTTCTCGGTGGAGAGGGCGCACCGGGTACCGGGTGGAAGGCCTCGACCGGGAGCCCCCCCGCGCCCGATCCTGGCCCGCAATTTCAACTTTCGCGACCGAGATGCGATCCTCCAGGCGGCCCGCGGGGCGCCCCCACTCCGGGTAGACAACAGCACAGTCACCCTCTATCCGGATTACACAGCGACAGTGATGCGGCAGCGAAGAGACTTCACAGCGGTCAAGGCTGAACTCCGGACTCGAGAACTTAAGTATTCCATGCTCTTCCCTGCGAAGCTGCGGGTGGAGGCTGAGGGTCGCACATGGTTCTTTGCATCGCCTGCAGAGGTGTCGGAGTGGCTTGAGGGATGGCGTCCAGCGAGAGCGAAAAGTCGCACGGAGCGTGCCCCTGGCGGCCTCTCCGCCTCCCCTAGGGACTTGGATGTCGGGGGGTCCGGAGCAGAGGATGGCGTGCCTTGAGGCCGAACTTATCCACAAACAGCCTTCATTGGGGATGGTGGATGGGCCTGGCCTGGGGCGCATGGAGTCCGTTGAGGCTGGAGGCGAACAGGGGCCGCAGACTCTTGACCTGGTTGACTCATCGTACATTTGGACATATGAAGGGATGAACATAAGGTGTGGGGAGCGGCGGCGGGACTGTGAGCGGCTTCCCCCCACACGCAAGTATCAAGTTAATGGGAACTAAGCACTCTGCTGAGTTGGGGTGGCGGGTAGTTCTAAATCCGCTGGGCAGGGAGGCAGGGAGGGGGGTGGGGGGTACGGGGTTTTCACGGAATGTTTGTTTATGTTTTCTTTCAGGTTTGTTAACTACTCATTGGTCCGCTAGGCTGGATAGACATGTGCAGGCACACAAGGGCGACACAAGACCGTGCGCCTCTCCCGCACCCATACAATACTATGGCGTCACCCACTATGGCATCAAAGACTAATGCTAACTTACTAGACGTCCATACACGACAGCGCGGTCTTTCTTTCACTATTCTGTCCTGGAACGTTAACGGGTTGGGGGACAAGATTAAGCGGGGATTAGTGCTGCAGTATCTTAAGCGCAGAGGGCCTGCGGTGGCACTTTTGCAGGAAACACATTTAGTGGGCACTACCACCAAAGCCCTGGACAGATGGGGGTTCAAGATGGCGATACACTCTGAGTTTACAACCGGATCCAGAGGAGTGGGGATACTGATCAACAAACGCTCCCCCCTGATTCTTCTTGACTCTCGTCGAGAGGAGCATGGTCGCTTTGCTGCACTGACCTGCCAATGGGAGGGGAAAGTGTACAACTTAGTGACCGTATACATCCCCCCTACACTGCACCAGACCTCCTTCAGGGCATTGGGTGAATTCCTGTTGGCGCGGCCGCAGGGCGAGCTTGTCATGGGCGGAGACTTTAATGCGACTATGGACCCCTCGCTTGATAGGTCGTCTTGCAGGGCACACGGCGGTGACACCCCCATTCTCCGAGAATTTACTGGGGCGTTGGGCCTCATAGACACATGGAGGGCGTATAGGCAAGAGGAGAGGCAGTACACCTTCCTGTCCGGTGCACACAACACTCTTTCCCGCATAGACTATATCTTCACATCACCCGCTGGGTTCAAAGGGATGACTGAAGTTTCGCACCTCCCGAGGGGCATTTCGGACCACTCACCGGTGGTCATCTCGTTTGCTGCCGTCGACCTCTGTAACCGCACCGTATTCCCGATTCACCCCGGATTTCTCAAAATCCCTAAAATCAGTAAGGCCCTTAAAACGGCGACCAAACACTATTTCACTGAAAACACTGACTCTGTCGGGAGCCCGGCAACCCTCTGGGAGGCCTTTAAAACAGTCCTACGAGGGCAGGCCGTCTCCGTCATTACGGCACATAAGAAAACCCAGCGACTCGCTGTGCTGGAGCTTGAGCAAGGGGTGAGTGAGGCAGAAGCGCTTCATGCCACGCAGGCTGATGAGGACTCTGCACATAAAGTTCGCATGGCGCAGCAGGAATACAGATCCCATCTCTGGGAGGCGGCACGAGCTAAACAGGTGGCAACGCACCATACGATCTACGAACTAGGCGACAAACTCCTGGCATGGCTGGAAAGAGGGGAACGTGCGGCGCGGTGGGTGGCCCGGATTCAGCTTGGACCCGGGGACTTTACATCGGAGCCCAGGCAAATAGCTGGGGCTTTCGCGGCCCACTACAAAAAGATATACACTCCGGAGGCCTCCTTTACCGTCGCAGACAATGAGCTCTTCCTTCGGGACATCACAATGCCTCGACTGCCCCCTTCGGGAGTAGCGGCCCTGGATGCGGACCTGACGGCTGAGGAGCTCACACTTTCTATTCTTGCCCTTCGCACCGGGAAAGCGATGGGGCCTAATGGAATCCCGATTGAATATTATAAACAAAACTCCTCCCTATTGGTCCCGCGCCTGCTAGCTATGTATAGGGACGGGCTATCGACCGGGATCCTCCCCCGCGATCAGAGGATGGCCACGATAGTGGCGATCCCGAAACCTGACAAACCGACGCACGATTGCTCATCTTACCGCCCGATCTCATTACTGAATGCGGAGGCGAAGATCCTAGCCAAGGTGCTGGCGACACGACTACAGCCTTATCTCCCTACCCTAATACACCCGGACCAGTCGGGATTCATGCCCCACCGAAACACTGCTCTGAACATACGACGTCTGCACGGCATTGTTGCGTACCGCTCCTCGATAGAGGAGGACGCGGCCATCCTGTCACTAGATGCGCGGATGGCATTCGACAGGGTAGAATGGCCTTTCCTGTTTGCTGCTCTTCGTCACATGGGACTGGGCCCCAAGATTTGCGCGTGGATCCAGCTTCTCTACACCCAGCCACTTGCGCAGGTAGTAGTTAACGGCCACGTCTCGGACGCCTTCCCATTGGGCCGGGGGACAAGACAGGGGTGCCCCCTTTCTCCGCTCCTTTTTGCGCTGGCACTAGAACCTTTAGCTGCATGGGTACGGCAGGACCCGGTGATACGGGGCCTCAAATGGACGATGGGATGGGAGGACCGTATCTCCCTATACGCCGATGATGTCCTCCTGTACCTAGCCTCGCCGGCACGCTCCATTACCTGTCTCCTCGATATATGTGCATCGTACGGGAGGAGGTCAGGCTATGAGATCAACTGGGAGAAATCCATCCTTTACATGCTCCAGGGCTCCCCGCCTCGCCTTCCGAGGAGTTGTAATATCCGAGTGGCCCCTGATGGCTTCAAATATCTTGGCATTTATGTGACGGCGGATCGCGACAAATTTATGGCTGAAAATCTCATGAAGCCCCTGCAAAGGCTACGTGCCGACGTCAAACACTGGCGCTCATTGCCCCTGACGTTGCTGGGAAGGGCTTCGCTCTTCAAAATGCTGGCCCTCCCTAGATTCCTATACATGCTACAAAATACCCCTTTCCCGGTGGCAGCCTCCTATTTCACGGCTATCAACGCAGAGGTTACCAGCCTCCTATGGGAGGACAAGGCACCACGAATAGCTCTACACAAGCTCACCAGCGGCTGGTACGATGGCGGTATAGCCCTCCCCGATATCAAGACCTACTATTGGGCGTCGCAACTTATGATCATAAACCAATGGCTCCATGCGCCTCAAGATGACCCTGCTTACCGCATGGATAGGCAGCTGCTGGGGGGGGAGGGGGTGCTGGGAGCCCTATACAACCCCAAAAAAGGTCACCCTCCGGAGGGGCCCGCGTCCCACACTCTCCGGATATGGTTCACGGCACAGCGCGCAATGGGCTGGGCTGGAAGGATTACCCAGGCTACGCCCCTCTGGGACACGAAACGGCTCGGGGTGCTCCGCACCACCAAGGGATTCCATCAATGGGACCTCATCGGTATCTCCAGGGTCGGGGACCTCTGGAAACGGGGAGAGGTGGTTGCTTTTCCCCAACTCCAGACGGAGTACGACTTGGCTGAATCTGAATCATTCCGATACTTACAAATCCGCCACGCTCTCCGGGCGGCGATTCCACCAGGGACAAGGCTCCCGGAGTCATCGCCCCTAGAAGACCGGCTCCTGACAGAACATCTTATTCAAAGAGCGACGTCCCTCACATATAGGAAAATAATAAATAATCGCCCTGATCCTTTCCTGACCCTTAAGAGTAAATGGGAGGCAGAACTTGGGGACTTAGATGAGACGGAGTGGCAGTCCGCGCTATCGTCCCCCAGGGAGGTGGGCATATCGTCCAAGCTCAGACTAGTCCAAATAAAAATTTTGCACCGCACCTACTACACCCGCACACTCCTATTTAAACTACAGCGTGCGGAGTCCCCGCAATGTCTCAGAGACTGTGGTCACGAGGGATCTTTCTTCCACACCATATGGGAATGCCCTGCCATCAAGGTCTACTGGAGGGAGGTGATGCATACGCTCTCCCAGGTGACCAGAATCGTGACACCCCCTGAGCCTCGCAGATGTCTCCTTAACATATGGGAACAAACTGATCATAAGAGAATGATGCAGCTATGGGTTACGTTAGGGATTATGCTGGCAAAACGCAATATAGCCCAACGATGGGGTTCGGGGCAGGCGCCTACCCTGGCGCAATGGATACGTGACATGGACCAAGTAATGGTGGTTGAAAAATCGGTATATATACATAGGGGGTGCCCCCGGAAATGGACACAGGTGTGGAGCGGGTGGAATGTATACAGAGGGAATATTTGTGAGCCCCCACCAGACGTGTCGGATGCTGAACTCAGTGATCAAGAGTAAGGTGCTGGTCGGATGCACGGGTGCGGGCGGGGAACGGCGATATGCTACGTATTCCATGTCTTTATGTCTCACTTGTAACAATACTGCACTGTTGAATTCCGTTTGGAGTAACCTCCTGCTATGCCTGAAGATCGATGAGTGGTGTTCTTTTTCTTTTGTATTTGCAAATTTAATAAAAATATTTCAAAAAAAAAAAAAAAAAAGTGCACAAATAAAAATAACAGCCTCAAGTCATCCTGGTATACCCCAGAGCTGGGGTTGATGAGGAAGAACTGCAAAAGGCTTGAACGGGAATGGCGGAAGGACTGGGCCGCCAATAGTAAAGACAATTATCGTGAAGCCATGAGATCATACAAAGCTGCACGTATATCTACTAAGGCTGCCCACTTTGAGGAGCGAATAAATAAGGCAGGCAACTCTTCAAGGGAAACCTATAAGATTTTCAAAGAGCTTATTACGGTTCCCACCTCCCCAACCTCTCAGGCGGAGAACTCCAACAAATGCAATCAGCTGGCTCAGTTTTTTGACACCAAAATACGGAACATCCTAGCTAGTCTTCCCCCTAGTTTAGGAAATATGAGCACAGCAGCCCCCAAGGGGGTTTTAGGTGTGAAGGGACTAGATACAATCCCCCCCATTTCAAGGGAGGCCTTCTGTGAGGAGCTTTCGGCTCTGAAGAGTGGCTCCCCGCTGGATCCCATGCCCATTCGGATCCTCAAACAATGTGTGGATCCTATTGTTGGTCCTGCAATTGACCTTTTGAATGCCTCCTTCACTCATGGCATTGTCCCACCCAGCTGGAAGCAGGCAATTGTCAAGACACTCTTGAAAAAGCCTGACCTTGACACTACTGACCTGGCAAATTACCGCCCCATCTCACTCCTGCCTTGCTTGAATAAGATCGCCGAGAAGTTTGTTAATCGCCAGCTCTCCGGCTTCCTGGAAGCTAACAATCTACTAGGCCAGACGCAGACTGGCTTTCGCCCAGGTCAGGGAACTGACGCGGCCTTGTTAGCGATGGTGGAAAAAGGCAGATGTATCTTAGATTCGGGAGGTTCCGCCGCGATGGTCCTCCTGGATCTAAGCGCGGCTTTCGATACGGTGGACCATAATATCCTGATCCACCGTCTGGGAAAGATTGGAGTAGGAGGCTTGGTCCTCCAGTGGCTTCAGTCATACTTGAGTGATCGTTTCTATCAGGTCTGCGACGGCGATTTTAGATCCCTGCCTATTTCCCTCCAGTGTGGAGTCCCGCAGGGCTCCTCGTTGAGCCCCACACTTTTTAACGTCTATATGGCCCCGCTGGAGGAGGTTGTGGCACCTTTTGGTGTGACAATGGCAACCTATGCAGATGACACTCAATTGATTGTTTCCCTGTCTCTATCGGAAAGTCAGGGGGTGAAGTTCGCTGCTTGCCTTACCAACATCATGGCATGGATGTCGGATTCCCGGCTTAAACTGAATGGGTCAAAAACGGAGCTAATGCTTCTCGGCAATCTGTGCTCATCACTGCCCAAATGTATGTGGCCGGACAGTTTGGGAGCCCCTCTGGCCCCCAAGGGCGCTATAAAAAGTCTTGGGGTATGGCTGGAACCTGAGCTGTCTTTGATTACTCAAGCCAAGCGAGTGGCAGGGACGTGCTACGGGCTGCTCCGGTCAGCCCGAAAAATTCTGCCGCTTCTTCCTGATAATTCTAGGAGACTTTTGGTCCAGGGATTGGTGCTCTCGAGGCTGGACTATAGCAATGCCCTCTTCCTGGCGGCACCTGAATCCACTTTGAATGTGCTCCAAAGAGCTCAGAATGCAGCCGCGCGGATGCTCACTGGTACAGCCAAAAGCTCTTCAGCGGCCTGCTTTGAAGGCCTTGCACTGGCTACCAATTAGAGCACGCATCAAATTCAAATCCCTCTGCATAGTGTTTAAGGCTTTACAAGGATCCGGCCCCCCCATTCTGAGAGATTTGATCCGCTCCTATAAACCTACTCGCGCCCTTCGCTCTGAAGTTGGGAACCTTGTAGTGATACCCAGAGCAAAAAAGGTGAAAACGGGTGGACGTCGCTTTTCCATTAATGCGGGTCTACTCTGGAATACTTTACCAACGGCTCTGCGTAAAGAACCCAACCTGACAAAATTCCGTAAAACATTGAAGACTCATCTTTTCCCTCTGTAGGTCCCTCCTGGTGTCATGGGGTAGTGGTTCAGTGTACTACTCAGCGCTGGGACGCTCAAGGGCAGCCATGCGCTTTATAAATCTGTTTTCATTTCATTTCATTCACATACGCGGGTGAGGGTACGGTCCATACATATACTGTTGGGGTGGGGGTACGCTCCATACATACACGGGTGGGGGTACGGGCCGTACATACACGGGTGTATATACACGGGTGGGTGTACGGTCCGTACGTACGGGGGTGTACATGCACGGGTGGGGGTTCGGCGCGTACATACGGGGGCTGGGGGGGTGGTTCGGCGCGTACATACGGGGGCTGGGGGGTTGTTCGGCGCGTATGTGGGCACATGTCTCCATGGTTGCTATGGGAGTTTGGTGCGGACGGTGTTTTTCCATACGGTTGTAACATCGGACGCACGGGATGGATCGTACTTGCGCGGTCGGACTTCACTTTTCACATTTGTACGGTAAATCGTCCGGGGACGTGTCAGACACATTTTCCGACCCGAGGACGTGTGGGGAATTATTCCCAATGCGATTCGTATGGAGTTTTTCCCATGCGAATCGTACTTGGCAGTTTGTACGGCACTTGTACGATTCGTACGGTAAAAAGACCGGATACGAGTCGTACGGGGAAAATGTTTCCAGGATCCGAATCGGCACCTAGGTAAGACAATTATAAATTTTGGAAAATAAAATTGATAGCCATGGTCACCGAATCCCAGAATAATACAATCAACTCTGGCCAAATGTGTGTTAAATCATCATCTGTTATATGAATGTCATTAACATAGCACATCGTTCCTGATTCAATTTCTTGTTAAAATGATGTTACAGGGGCAGGAAACAGACCTGGACTGTCCCCATACCATTGTGGGAGCCTACAGAATCTGTGTTGGGCTCCTAGTGTTGAGAATGCAGTCAAATTGCAGCTTTCAGGCACTATACTTTGACAGAAAAAGCTGTTGGAAATGTCCAATGCAGTTTTGTATTTTTTGCAAACTATATTATTTATCAAACCTGTGCTGTGGTAATTTTGTACAGCAAATGTCTGTGTGTGACAGTTTAAAAGTCTATAGTCTAACACTATACAATATTAATGATCTGGTTAAAGCACAGGAAATAATGGGTTATATATAGGCGAGAGAAGGCTCCATTACACCTTGATATTCTAAATTGAATAGAATCTTCCTAACAGGGCATTTAGCTTTATGTGCAGTAGGGTATTGCTTTTGCACCTGTGAGCTGTACCTTATTAGTCTGACATGATAATGTGAGTTTTTATCCCAAAACCTGATTGCGATATAGTGCTGAGGCTTGTGCCAGAGCCTATTCTGCAGCATATGTTGCTTTAACTTGCTCGAGAACAAGAATGGAGAAGAAAGGTATTATTATATCCTCCCCTTGTGGGACTTTTCCAACAAACTCTGTCACCCAATCTACCTCAGCCAATCGAATGTTGTATTCATTAGTGAAATTCTGCCAGAACATTACTTTAAAGTATGCAGTATGTCGCCCTCAATTTGTATGTCCAACTCATAAAGGATATCAGGAGATCTCAGCCGCTGATCTGGAGTTTCTACTTCTACATAGTCATTAGACGGTCTCACCACCTGAAACTCTTGAAGAATTCGGGGAACTATTGTGACCTCTGCTGTGCTGTTGAGCAGAGTTCTCACCCATGTCTTTTTTGTGGCATATTTAGTGGAAAATCCTACCACTCTCTTCTTTTCCTTTTATATGATGACATCAGAGGAGCGCTGTGTGTCAGTTTTTGGTTTCACATGCCCTTCCTGTCTGCAGTCGCCTCGTCCTCCTCTTTAAGACCACTTGTCTGCATAGTCCTGCAAGGAATGTGAATACGGAAACCTATCAGGCTTTTCAAGTGTATCACGGTTATGTAAATTGTAACATTTTACGGAAGACTCTGGTTGCAGAGATCCAGTCCTTTTTTTAGTTCTAACCCTTTTTTTTATTTTTTATCCCAATGCTTTTTAGAAGACTCTGGTGTATGCTTGGCAGTATCGGCATCATATTTTCCTTTAAATGGAGACTTATTAGACCTGGTTCCCAATCTATCATGATCTATAGATGTGTAGGTTTCAGAAGTTATTTTAGGCACTTTGCTTTGCTGATCTGCAGGGGAAACTAAAGCGAGCCGTTGGCTTCTTACCAAAGAAGCTGCCTCCCCTTTAATATCACTTAACATAATTGAGGACACAGTGGCAAAGTTACCAATGAGTTTCCTCCTCAAATCCAGGGCAGCGACCAATCCATGTTCAACTTGAATCTGTTCAGGACTTCAGGTAAAACAGCAATTGAAGGAGTACCATGAGTAATGGCGTAAATGGCAGCAAATACAGTACTCTGAAAATATCCTGAAGCACACCCATGCTCGATTCAAGATTCCTTTTCCACTGCCATTTTTTTCTTAAGTTTGGCGTGCATACACTCTTTGTGCCCCGTCCCGGGCGCACATGTGTGAATACTCAGGAAAGGTGTGACGCGCGCTGTGCACATCACCTAAGAGTTGCACAGCCTTTTGTACATTTGCGATCAACATTATACACGTACTCAGAAGTATTCAAAAGTTCAACCAGTTTATTCATTTTTCAAAAGTAATCTATCACGTCAAAGGTACGAGGTTCCATAATTTCATGCATTCTTGCTTGCTCTGGAATTGCCCATCCGGACCTAATCACAGGCACGTTTAAGAAACTCGAATCCTCCATTTACGTTTCAGTTCACCCAATGCATTTCGATCATAATTGATCTTCGTCAGGGGTATCTGCAATAGTTAATAAATAAATATCAGCCCAACAAAAATAGTTCTTATGTGGCAGCAATAAATTAACACACCCTCCTATTAGAACTTCTTGCCTTCTTGCCCGGGACGGGGCACAAAGAGTGTATGCACGCCAAACTTGAGAAAAAATGGCAGTGGAAAAGGAATCTTGAATCGAGCATGGGTGTGCTTCAGGATATTTTCAGAGACTTGTTTACCTTCCGTTCCGGACCCTGTTTAGCACCCCGATTGGAAAATTAAAGGAATCATAAAAAGCAACTTTTTTCATGTCAAAGGCCGTTGAGCTCAGTTTCCGGCCGGAACAACATTTAGAATAAGAAGTATTCGAATGTCAGCATATCACTTTGGGCAGTATTCACAAGTTGGTGTTTTAAGAACACGTTTTATTTTTAGGTTGATTGATGTATTGACACAAAAAAAAGGGGGCAATGGGCAATGTATTCTAAGTTTTTTATCATAGATGTTTGATGCAGACACAGGTTGGACCATAATGCGTATCTCACGGCAGAGGGATTATGGGTGTTGTAGTTGGGCAGTTGGGAGGGTTTGAGGGTGGAGCGTAGGATGGAGTTATAAGGATTGTTTACAGCTGGGGAATGTTACGTGTGATGTTAGAAGCAGTTGCGTGGGGCGAGTCGAACTCGGATTTGACGATGTTCGTGTAGAAAGGAGGAAGTTACATTTTGGCAGGATTACTGCCGGTGGGAACTGGGGACAAAAACCTTCGTAAATTCGGTCAGTTGTAAATTGGGGAGGATGTTTAGAAGTAGCATTAGTGATTCATGATTTATATTTTGTTGTATTAGTGAAATGATGGTAATGTTGCACTTTACATTTATATTTATGTTTTTGGCTATGGTGCATTGGTGAATGGGTGGTGGTTGATAAATGAAGGGTAGAAGGTGATTGGTACAAAACACATAAACAGAAGGGAATTTTTGGCGACACTGAACTGTTTTGTTTGAAGGCAAGAAGTTCTAATAGGAGGGTGTGTTAATTTATTGCTGTCACATAAGAACTATTTTTGTTGGACTGATATTTATTTATTAACTATTGCAGATACCCCTGACGAAGATCAATTATGATCGAAATGCATTGGGTGAACTGAAACGTAAATGGAGGATTCGAGTTTCTTAAACGTGCCTGTGATTAGGTCCGGATGGGCAATTCCAGAGCAAGCAAGAATGCATGAAATTATGGAACCTCGTACCTTTGACGTGATAGATTGCTATTGAAAAATGAATAAACTGGTTGAACTTTTGAATACTTCTGAGTACGTGTATAATGTTGATCACAAATGTACAAAAGGCTGTGCAACTCTTAGGTGATGTGCACAGCGCGCGTCACATCTTTCCTGAGCAAATACAGTACCCCATGCATTACACTTTTCAGTAGGGGAACCATACCAAATAGAAGACACATAGCAAGAATTCTGAATGTATCTTGGGGTCCTGTATGGGGTAACACTGCCTCAAGCTGATTTGCTTTTTTGTGCAATCCATAACAGAATTGTATCATGTTAGAAATTGTACCTATAATGGCAATATTGATGACTGGACGTATTGCAGGCACAGCTAACTGACCCCTAACAGCTTGAGGAGCCGTTACTGGGGCAGTAGTTAATGTACACATAATGTACACATAATATACTGCACCAAATGGTTCAAGAGAGCAAGCATTTCATGCTGGTTTAATGCATTTGCTTGCAGATAAGCTGTATAGCCTGCTAAGAATGGACAACTTGCCCCTTCATTACTGAGAGGTGTCAGTCTTACATTATAAAGTGTATGTGGGAGGGTGCGTTAGTACCAATTTTGATGTAAACTAGTAAGTTAATGGTACTTATAAATATTCATAATGTCTATATGAAGCCGCAACTGAAGCCTCAGTTTACGTGTGAAATGTTTGTGTTTTGCATTGACTGCTGGGAAATTAACCCAGGAATTAAAAACTTCACATTTATATGCTTCGTCTGCCTCAACCATGAACATAACCTCTCCACTGCCATTGGCGAGCTCATATCTAGCCAAATGATTAGAGAGAGAGAGAGAGACAAATGATTAGTGACAATTACAACAGCAATAGTCTGGTTGCGCCATATTTAATTAACGGAATTCAAAGAAAGGTAAACACCATATTCAATCCTTTTAAAGGATCAAGATTGATCAACCTACAGATATAAATATCTGCTTCCTATTAAAGCTAGGGGGATACATCATTATCATCATGGACATCGCCGTGTAGAGGTGATAGAGGAGCCTTGGACACACACAAGAAAACTGCCTAGGAGACCCATTAAATAGATACCAAAACTAGAACATTGGTGACGACATGTTATATGGTTCCTACAAATTTAGTAGGATTGTGCATTAGTATAACAAGACTTTACAGTATAGAGACTGCGTTTAATGATATCATCAGTAAATGTTGGTTTTGACTAGCTCACAGTTCCAAATCCAAACTCCTAAACTTTCAGAGTTAGAGTTGTTGTCAGTTACCTAAAATGTGTTCATTCTGATTCCCAAGGTGGAAAACAGCATTGTCAACTTTCTTGAGGACCTGCATTCAACGACCACAGCTAACGTTAGGTACTCTCAAGATCTGCAGGTATCAAGGGACTTCGAGATTAAGAAGGGTGTCCATCAGGGTTGTATTTTGGCGCCTTTTTTATTTAATTTTTATATTAACGATTTAGAAAATGTGTTGAGGGCATCTGGAGCTGATTTCCCTTATATAGGACAGCGGGGCGTCCCCGTCTTGCGTTACGTGGACAACGCCGTCCTACTATCCAGAACTGAACTGGGTCTCCAAGCTCTTTTGGCTGCATTCTCTGGTTTTATTGGTTTTATGTCAGACCGGGACTTGTCCATCAATACCTCGAAGTCCTATGTCATGAGGGTGGGGAGGCATATGAAGAGGAGTTTCCAGTTCAGAACTGGTAATGATAAGATTCTCTGTACGAACGTTTTCTCTTATTTAGGGGTCTTATTTGACGATCAAGTTAAGTGGGACCCTTTAATTCAGAAAATAAAGGGGATCTGGTTCGGGCAAATGCAGCAATTTTTAATTTTGCCTCAAAAGTGGGGAAGAAACCGACTGGTGCACTGTTGCAAGTGTATCAAGCAAAATGTCTAGGATAGCATCATTTGGTAGTGAGATTTGGGGATACACGGCAGCAGAACCCCTCCAGGTAGTGGAAAATGGGTTTTTAAAAAGATTATTATGTGTCCCGCGAGGAACCTCGAATATGGCGGTACACGAGGAATTGGGTGTCCCCTATTTAAGCAACACTCTTGCCTTACGCCCTCTGATTTTCTGGCTAAATTGTTGGTTAAATAAAGACCTAATCCTCACTCATTTGATCTTAAAAACTAGGTTCCGGTTCAATCTTTTTCACCTCCTGTTAGCGAGGCCCAAGGGGGCTTCCAGAGGTCAAGTGCTAGCGTCCTGTGGCTGCGACGGAAAGTCACCTCAGGATTTGCTGCACTTTATGTTTTTTTGTAACTTATATGAAGGACCCAGGAGGCATTTTTTAGTTCCTATTTTAAAGAAATTAAATTTTATCCAAGTCAGACCAGCTCTTATGTACCTTCAATTGTTGAAGGATGATTGTATCATTTTTGTAGTAGGGTTTTTAAAAGCATCTTTGAAATCTAGGCACTTTATGGACATGTAGAATTTTCTCTTTTAGACATGTTTTTAGATTATTTACAGTAAGGTAACGGAGTCTGTTTTAATAAAATAAAATAAAAAAATAGTGTTCACATTTTATTGTTTTTATGTATTTTATCTGTGTAACTTTTATGGTTTTACAAACAAAAACTCTTTCATTTGTCACTTTTACATTCACAATGTGTTGCAAAGAAACGATAATACATTTTCAAATGTTTATTGAAAGATCTTATCCTTGTAAATAATATATGAACTTCATATGAACGAAACACATCATTGTAATAGGCATTATTAAATTGGTGAAAAACACCAACAATTCATTCATGTTTTTTTAATTTTATTTGTTTATTGAGTTTTAAATCTGATTTAATTTAACAGGCGTCATCATTGATCACATGTAAGCATACGCATACATTACAGAAGAGAAGCATAAAGTACTAATAACTACATAGTGAAGACATGTATGCCATTCTATTTGCGTGTTACGTAGAGGACGCCAAGTGTGATGAAGCACGAATAAAAGAGAGTTAAGAACTGGGGCAGTGTTTTGTAAACAACTTGGTGTGGGTGACAACATTCACCGGCTTGATGTTCCGTTGCCCCCCGGTAGTGTGTGCTGCTTCCACGTATGTGTATTAACCATGTGCTGAGGGTGCGTAATGCTAGCCTTGACTTGATGAACAATCACTATGTAGCCTGGATATGTACGTGAGGTGCATAGGGCCCGATTCACAGAATTCACATAAGACAAAATCCTAAACTTACTACTTTTGGTATTCACAGAATGCACTTACTACTTTTGATATTCACAGAATGGATTTACGACTACTAACTTTACGTCCGCACTCGGGCCGGAAATTTTGGCCCGGAGGTGGAGCTTCCGGCTCGGAGGCGGAGTGTCCGGCTCGGAGGTGGGGATTTCGGCAGGTGGCGGAGATTTAGCCATGGCCAAAATCTCCACCTCTGGGCCGGAAGCTCCGCCCCCGGGCCGGAAGCACCGCCTCCGGGCTGGAATTTCTGGCCTGAGTGCGGACGTAAAGTTAGTAGTCGTAAATCCATTCTGTGAATACCAAAAGTAGTAAGTGCATTCTGTGAATACCAAAAGTAGTAAGTGCATTCTGTGAATACCAAAAGTAGTACGTTTAGGATTTTGTCTTTAGTTAATTCTGTGAATCGGGCCCATAGTGCTTGAGATAGTGTGAATCCCTTCAATCTAGGTCACATGGTGGTGTCTGCCTTACTCTATGTCAGCTATTTGTTCTTGTGCTTCATTTGAGTCATGGGAAGTCCTAGTCGGTTCCAGGCCTTTTTGCCAAGAGTTACGGAAATCTAGTAATATCACAACCTACGCCGCTGCCAGTGGCACTGTTCGCAGCCCTAGGGTATTTTCACGGTGCAGAGCAACGCTTTCCACTTAGGCTCAAAATATTAGTGATTACAGCTAGGCATTTGTAGTTGGGGGTTCTGGAAACTTCCTGTGCCTATTGACCAGGAATTTGGCTACGATGAGCCCAAGATCTATAAATCTAGATGTCACTTTATGCCTTTTGGATCTCTGGTATAGGCCCACATAGGCAGATCTACCAGATAGACTCCACTGCACAGCCAGTGCATTGTGCTAAGCGCATTGTGACTGCTTCCCAATAAGAGGCAAGAGCTGTGCAGGCCCACAACATATGCAAAAGGTCTCCATCTACTAGTTTGCATCTAGGGCATTTGGCATCTATATGTCCAAAGTATTGGTTATTCTTAGCTGGTGTCACATAAGCTCTTTGTAGAATAAAATACTGTATTAAACGGAACCTGGCATTCCTTGGGATTTGCGTGGGTCCCTCAAAGTTGGCCCTCCACTCGCGTTCGGTGCACTGCCTCTGCAGATCTGCATCCCAGTGGTGTCTAAGCGATGTCAGCAGATGCAGTAAATGTGTTCGTAGTGACTCTGTGAACCATCTGATAAGGTGACATCCAGTACCCATCACATGCAGGTGTTGAATTGCGAGGTGTGTTGTGGGTTCCTGAGTCATGTCCCTCCACAATGCTTGCAACGCCCGTATCAGCGAGGCGTGTAGAAGAAATTGGCCTTGCGGTAGGCCGTATTCCTCAGCTAGCATGTCAAATGGCATCCACTACTTGTTGTGATATAGGTCCCCTAAAGTCTGTGGTCCTGCAGCTTCCCAGGTAGCAAGCTATGTGGCTGAGACTGGCGCAGCGGCCAGGGTGCCTGACTCTGCACTGCAGGGTTCATGGTTCGATCCCCAGCAACGGCGGCAGGTTAGCCCAGCACCATGTGACTCTGGGCAATAGCTCGCTTAATCTTCCCGACGGCCCCCAGTGCCGGTACACCTCTCCGGAGGTAGCTGTGCACTTTACAAATGCTGGTATTTCATTTAGGATGTTCTCTTGTAGTGCCAAGTATGGGTAGGGAGGGAACGTATGGGATAGTCCCTTTTGTGAGCTTTAGACTGCGGCAGAAGCACTTATAGGTGACGGTCGTCAGAAGCTGAGCAGGCACTGCCGGGGTGGAACAGGGCTGTGATTTGAGGGTGAGTGTAACCGGGCCGCTGCGTGGCAGAGTCTGTTAAGTACATGCCGCTAACCCAGCGGGCCACCCACTACAGCTTTACCGCTAAATAATAGTGTTCCATGTTAGGCACAGCAAATCCACCTCGGTCGACGAGTAAAAAGAGTTTTGCCAGTGCTACTCTGCTACATATGCCTTGCCATATGAACTACCTCAGGTCTCACTCAAGCAGGTGAAAGAGCAAGGGGTTTGATATTTAGAGGCAAGTTTGTAAAGTGGTTGAGTAGCCTTGGAAGTACCACAATCTTTAAGAGTGTAATTCGACCCATGGTGGCCAGGGGGAGGGTACACCAAAAAGACATTTGCGACTTTACCGCTGGAATAGCTTATTTGAAGTTGCCCTCCTGGAGATCCTTCGGTTGACAGTAGATGCGGACGCCTAGGTAGCGAAATGCTGACTGTTGCCAGTTCACTGGTACACCACCCAACCCTAATGTTGAGTCAGGGGTCGTCTCAATGAATGGGTAGAGACATCACTTCCTCCAATTTACCCAGAGTCCTGATAAAGCAAACAATTCATTCATGTTATTGTTCCTATTGTTACTACTATATATCACTGATATAGTTAAAGTAGTGAGAGCATATCAGGAGTACCATTTTGACAAACCTGTTGGAATGTTCTAACCTCTTACCTTGGTATAGTGTGTGGAGAAGCCGGCCTCAGTGCATTAATAAATGGACCTTGTCTGAGTATGCAGGCCTCTATAGTTCTCTTGCACAGCTATCTTCCATCTCAGAAGGAAGGCTGGGGACTGCAAAGCTGCATCTTAGTCACACCTCACAGTAGCTACCCCATAGTGTCATGTTTGATGAGGACATCCTTTCTTGCTTCTGGCTCATAGGCACCGATAAATCTCTCAGACTCTTACCTCTCCTATAGGAAAACATCAGTTTTACAAATGATAGGTTACATCTGTTTAGAATCCTCCAATATTTGCTTAAAACCTTCTGTACTTGATGGATACCGTATTATAGATAGTTAAATTTCTACATGCCATTTGTTTGAGGTTTTTCAAGAATTTTGAAGAGTGCTTCCCTATTGTTATTTCGGGCTATTATTTTTGACTTGTTGGAGATAGGATTGTCCCGTTCTTGTAATTTTGAAACTTGTCTATTAAAATACTCTATGTTACTGCAGTTCCAACTTGGCTTGCAGAAGATTTTCCTGTCTGTACGTTTAATGTAAGTCTCAGTGCTGAGAACCCCATTTTCCGGAATAATATGGGAGCATATTATCAACGGCCAGCGATAATTATCGCTGGCCGTGCTTAGCGATAATAATATTATCGCAGGCTATCTCTGGAATTTATCACCCTGGTAGTGCGTTATTAACACCGTGTTTCTCCAGGGTGATAAAAATTTCAGAGATAGCGAGGTTATCGCCCTTTCGTAGGGAACATTGCTGGTTCCCTGCAAAACGGCGATAATCTTGCTGATACGACTCACAGTGTCGTATCAGCATAATCCACCCCCTATGTTAGGGATGGCTAAGTCAGGATTTTAGCAGACCCTGTCATGTAATAAGAATGTTAGATATGCAGCATTTCCAGAGACCTATTATGTCTTTAAAGGGGTTGTCAAGTGAGATGTGCTTCTCCCAAAATTTGTGTAGGTATCAAGACTTTTGTCAGAATGTTGCTGACTACAGTGTGTTATTGGTAGCAAACTGGAGCCAGCTGCTTTCTTCTGATATTCTTGTTTCGGAGATTCAGAGGGCATTAGAGATTGTGAACTGTTCGGTACACTCTATTAATCTGAAATTACAGCCGTTTACTAACTAGATACGTCTAGAACCTCTAATTATAGTCTGACCTGCGCTCTTATTAATGCAGGAACATTATTTAAAAATAAACTGGAAATTTCTGAATATATACAATCACATAAATAAGAAAGAATCTTTATCACTGAGACTTGGGGGATGATAGCTCTGGCCCAGATTTAGTGCACGCTATTCCAGCTGACTATGCTCCCTTGAGGCTCAATAGAATAGGGAAAAGGGGAGGGGGACTGGCTCTTGTTAAAAAAAAAAACCTTAGATGCACTACCATAAAGGTGTGTTCGTCCAAAGATCTTGAGGCCATGCTTTTTAAGTGCTGCTATGATGATGATGGTTCATTTAACGGACTGCTAATATATCGCCCCCCCCAGCTCTGACAGCAAATTTTCCAAAAGCTATGGATCATGTGCTGGAAGCTAAGGTTAATTTCTTGGACTTTACAGTACTTGGAGACTTTAATTAACATTTGAAAAACTCCCAAGACAGAGATGCCTGCAAACGGATCGATGTGATGAGTAGCCTCGGCCTAGTTCAAAAGGTAACAGTTTCTTCCCACTCAGCTAGTCATACACTCCCAAACCTTTTGCCTTCCTACCTGGTGGTTTGGCGTTTCGGTGTTCTGAATGATGCACATCTCACACCGCACTTTGGGGCCGCTAAAGTATGGAAAATGTTGCGGCTGCTTTGATGCTCTAATTGAAATAAAATCACGAGGCATAGTGCAACCTTTCCTGAGCACAGGCAGCAACGCAAGTAGAGACCCAGGATCTGGGACCTGCTGATCACCGGTGCACTACGAGCGTCCTGGGGAAGGAGGGGCCGGTGAGTGGAGGCTGTTACATGGCGCTGTGATTTTGGCCTGACTTTTCCAGCCAGCGCTTATCTACGGGACGGGCACTATATTTTTTCTTCTGGGTTTATAAACCCTAATTTCTGTTGTCAACCCCGCTGCACTTTAACTGTCTGGGGAGACACCATCCATGCTGCTACTTGCTGCCCAATGAGGACTTTTAACCAATCTTGCTGCCTCCATTCTACCATTGTTGTATGCTGCACGCCACACTTTATCTGGTTCAAGAGACACTGGCTGCCCACTGAGGACTCCAAAGTCCTGGACCCAGCGCGCTCTGTCGCAGGAGCCGCACTCGTCACACCCACCATGACAGACAGCATATATAGCGGGGTTTGGCTGCCGCGTAGCGGGAAACTCTAGCTTCTGTTGTCAACCTTTTACCGCTGCACTTCGCTCTTTAACTGTGTGGGGAGACACCGTCCATGCTGCTACTGGCTGCCCACTGAGGACTTTTGATTTGATTTGATTTACAAATTTGTAGAGCACATGAATGCCTATGGGCGTCTTGGCGCTGAGTCAATGTAAAAGTCAAATCAAATCAAATCAAAATATAACTTTATTCGATTGTTAAAAACAACCATAAAAGCATACATTAAAAAATCATTACGTTTAAAAAAGTCACAACAGTTCATTTAGCAATAACTCAATGGCTTAAACACCAGAATTATTAATACAAATCATTCAAGGACTTAATAAAGTGCATTATATTATACTTTTTCTAGTGCAAATCACTTTTTTAAAAAACAATGTAATTGTGGCAACACAAAAATGATTATCGAAATGTAGGATATCTAACATAGCCAAACGACATTGCCGATGACCCACCTCTCTCAAAAATGGCAGTAAAACTGTGTGCCTAATATAACTGTAAAATTTACAAAATAAAACAACATGGATAGTACTTTGAGGCGAAACATCATCACAAGGACAGGGCAATAATTTGTGCGTCCAATCATCTGTTATAGGAAAACTAACCAATCTGTGGAAGATTCCAAATCTGAAACGTGATAGTAGGAATCTGTCATAGTTACCAGGGACATACAGCAAATAGGGTTGAATATTAAAAGTTGTTAAAATTAATTGATGTTGCAGGACAGTAGGTTTTAGGATTTCCACATAAATTCTTGCGGAATCCAAAAAAGCAAGGCCCTCCTTCTTCAACTCCTTACGCGATATGACAGAGATAGTAAGAAAAAATAATCCAGCTTTCCCATGTCAGCTAAAAATGTACGTACATATCTTAGCCATGGTATCCTCATCACTCCTTCCAATTCCAAGATATCTATCAGTATATCTCTATTAAACTTGGTTTCATCTTTAGTCCACATCCTGTGCCATAATATCACTGGTTCAAGTTTAATAAGATCAGATATAAAAGGAAGACCCAATTCTTCATGACAATTATAGTTAGAGGAACTCTTGGGTACTGCGAGGATAAATTTCAAGAAGGAGTTTTCAACTGCCTGAATGGGAGCAGAGTCAGCAAAGCCCCAAACCCCACTACCATACATTGCACCAGACACGCATTTAGCTTTGTAAATCTTAATTAATTCTGCCGGCGGTCTGGTACCTAGTTTCACGGAGAAGGATTTAAGGGCGGCAGTTGAGCGAACCAATGCAAGTTGTTTCGCTGCCACTGCCGGACCCCAGGAGTCATTCTGGTTGAACAAGATACCCAAGTAAGAAAATTGTTTAGTGGAATCAAGCTTCTGTCCTGCTATAAAAATGGCCTTTTTAATTTTGGGATTTCGACCACAGCGCATGATGAAAGTTTTCGAGATGTTCACTCTAAGTCCCAACTCGTTTATAAAGAGGGCAAAACTATCCACCACGCGCTGTAATCCCACTTGAGTACAGAACATTAGCACAGCATCGTCCGCGTACATCAACGCCGGGATTGGACGACCAGCAGCGTATGGGGGTCAAATTTACTATTGCACAGGGCTTTCTCCAAACCATTTATATACAAATTAAAAAGGAATGGGGCGAGGACACAGCCCTGCCTGACACCACTCCTGATTGGGATTTTGCCTGTGCATTGCCCCCTAAGGCCATAGCGGACGCGAGCTGAAGCGTCACTATAAAGTTGTTTAAGAATATAAATAATATTGGATTCAACCCCAAGTTGTCCCAGCACAGTCCATAAAGTGGAATGGTCAACGCAATCAAATGCGGCCGAGAGGTCAACAAAGGCCAGGAACAAACTCCCTTTCCTGGCCCTCGTGTACTTCCCGGTCAGCATTAGAAGATTTAAGCTCTGTTCCACTGTTCCTAAGCCGGAGCGGAAACCATATTGTAAGTCAGATAAAATAGAATTATCCTAAGCCCAAAGCAAAAGGCGGTCCAAAATTATTTGACCCACTATTTTAGTAAAGGAATCTAAAAGGGAAATGGGTCTGTAACAACCCGGGTCGTGTCTATCCCCTTTTTTATAGATGGGCACAATTATGTACTCCACCCAAGTGGGCAATAATTCTGTAATACAACTAGCGTTAAGCACCTGGACCAGAAGGGGACCCCACAAAGGAACAATTGCCTTAAAAATATCTATAGGGACACCGTCCGGACCTGGTGCCTCCCCGCCCTGACTCGTAAGGCTAGTTCAACCTCTTCCTGGGTGAACATTAAGTTTCTTGAGATGGGATAAGCAGAGGGATTCAAAAGAGGGCCAGACTTACCTAGTCCTTCGTATACTTTAGTAAAATGATTAATCCAATCTGTTTCAGCAATTGCTATCTCTAGAGTTGGGCCAGTAGTATCGCTAAGGAAAGGAGTTCTAATGATCTTCCAGAAGCCCGCACTATCCTTCCTTACCGCAGCGTCGTGCAATGCTTCCCAAGATTCTATTTTTAGCTTGTTCTTTCTATCTTTTAGGGCGAGCTTATACTCGATCCTAAGTCTACTCACTTCCTTTGCACACCTAGGTGATTTATGCAGTTCTTTCTTTAAGGGAGAATAAGCTCTTATGCACCTAGAATTAAACCAGCCTCCGTTTTGTTTGTTTTTAGTTTTACATTGCCTAATAAGGGAGGACCTGATTTCATTACAAATAGATAGGAAGGATGCAAGAATCTCTTCAGATGTAGACTCCTCCCTCAAACAAGTCACTACCTCAGACATACTTTTAACAATTACTGTTTTAAGTGTTTCTACTTGATCCACCTTATCCCATTTTAGCGTGTAGCAATTCATACTACCAATGCTCAAATTTTCGCTCAATCTGTCCACATCTATGTTATCTTTTGGGACAGAATTCCTTGGAATCAGAATGGTTACACAAAGAGGAAAGTGGTCACTTAACGCAATATCTGCGACCTTGAAAGAATATATGCTACCAGCATGCTTAATAGTTACTAGAGCAAAATCAATTGTGGAAGTACAACCCCTCCCAGTAAATGTAGGAGGTAAGATGAAAGGGGTTGCACAAACTTCATTTACAAATTCCAAATCAAGTTTGCCTATTAGTTCGTTAAATTGTTCACCCAAACGGGAATGATTAAAATGTGACTGACACAAGCCATCTTCCTGGGTGATTCCGCACCTATTGTCTCCCCTCATGGTGCACAAAGTACAATTAAAATCACCGAGGAGAAGGGTCATCATATTATATCCACAAGATTTACCTTGTAGAAAAAGTGCATTAGCCAACTTTTTAAAAACATTAAGTACATCACCAGGGGGAATGTTATTATACAAATTAATCAGGGCAATCGGAGTGTCTGAGTCCAAAACGAGTAACAAAAATTGGAAATAAGTATCTTTGACAGGCTCTGTTGCCTTTAAGATGTTCAACTTATTTGACAAATAAATCATCAGTCCACCCTTAGCTCTACCGCGGGTAACGTCCACGGCTGGTGTGTGAAAGGTCTTAAAACCATTTATATGGACCGGATCCCTACTCCATGTTCCTTGTAGATAAATCAGATCGTAAGTCTGAATAAAGGCCTGCCACTATGGGTTACCAATCTTAGATTTCATACCAGCAATGTTCCAAGAACAAACATTACATAAAGGAGGACCCAAAGGGGGGAGATGGAAGAGTCCACACTTGGACCGACGGGTAGAGATACAAAACCACACTCACTCTGCTTCTCTAACCCACCAACCAGAGCCTCCGGCCCCCCTGTGAGACCCTCAAACGTAGAAGGACTAGGATCTAACCCCTTGCCTTCCTTGCTGTTTTCCCTTAAAGTAATAACAGGCATAAGATCCGTGACTATCTCTGGGGAGTTGTGAAGGGAATAGAGTTGTGGTCAATCATTTGTGTCCAAACCGCTAAGGGTGTCAAAGGGATTAAACGTCGGGATTCCATATCTCCCTCCCATGGACCCCCCCTGACTTAATGTTTGGCAACGAGGACCTGACAACCTATCCAGGCGTTGGGGAGAGTAGAAAAAGCCAAGGGGGAGAATGTTAACAAAATCAGAACTAGCTGACCCAGTACAACCCCTCTCAATTATATTCCGAACCAATGGTGGTGACCGAAATGTTAAAATTACACAATCACCACTCAGAGATTTAGTCGACGGGCCTAGCCAACTAACTCTTCTAACCATCTTGAACTCAGGAAACAAGGAACTATTGGTTCCAAGCTTGGTAGAAAGGAAATGAGGTGCTTTATTCCTGAGAGTCGACCAGTGTTCGTAAACATTGGGAGGGAGAGGAGGAACATTTGCTAACACCACTGTATATGGAATAGCCTCAGGGGGCAAATTAAGAGTTGGTAAAATTGATATCGAATCAGCCTCCCTAATATCTTCAACTCTTCTCATAACAGTCTTACAGTTGTTAGTTAGCACTTGAGGAGGACCGGATATACCTGCTACGCTAGGTTCTAAACCCCTGGGTTTATTAAACTCCAAACGTCCCAATTCCACATTGGTTTTAAATTGAACATGTTTTTCCAAGGCCCCCGTTATTTTTTTGGGATTACTATTTGCTTCAGGCGGAGACACTTGGGGTAAGATAAGGGGTAATTTAACCTGCATAGACTGCAGATTTCCGGTAAGCTGTTTCTCCATATTAATTACCCTGGATTTTATATTCGATACTTTAATACGAATAGGTTCTAGGAGAGTTGATATCAATATCTCCATTTTCCCCAAAAAACATTCCCCAACTACTGGTTCACCTGTACTAATCGAGGGAAAGACTATCTCTGTCTGCCTACTACCCTTATTACCTTTCGTTTAATTCATTATTGCAGTAGATTTACGTTGCTTATGGGTAATCTTCCCTTTGGCAGTCAATACATTTGGTCCTTCCTTATTAATATGATTTTGTTTACGCTTTGCCTTCTGCCCTCTAGTTGTAACTCGAGGACTGTGACTATCTAAACTAACAATTGATGCCGGAACCAAAGGCGAACTTAAACACGAGTCAGACCCTCCTTTCTCTATTGAATCCTTAGGCAAGGGTGTTATCTCAGAGGATATATTTGCTGGAGGAATTGTTGGTGTTAAAGATAACCTGGTAATAATAGGCATAGAGGGAGATGACAAGTTAGGCAAGATAGAAACAAAGTCCTGGGCAGAATGTGTCGATCGAACACCAGGGAGGCCAGCAAAAGAAGGCACTAATAGCGAGTCCTGGGAGTTTATTGTAAGCAACGAAACATTTGTAGCAGGCAAGGGAGGAAGTGTGCCAACTGGAAGAGAGAGTCGCCTTTCTGTGCTTTCAATAGCAGAAGCAACTACACCAAAAGTTTGCTGCAGCATTCGATCAATCGCTGTCAAACTAGGGAGGGGAGTATTAGGAACTACTTTTTGCTTAGTAGCAGGACAGAGTTGGGGAAAAGTACTCTTCCCAATTATTTACCACAACAAGGGATTAGTGTCCAAATTAATAACAATATGAATACGTTACTGACCAAGTAAAATCTAGTAGCGTGATTTACATATAGCACTTAAAAAGTCACTTGAGTCATTACTTCAAGAGTCGCTGAAACCAAGAAAAATGGCCCAGCCCAGCCTCTACCGGCCCCTGACGGCCACGGACGGTCCCGCCCCTATCCCGGGCTTCTCCCGGTGCATCCTGGCGCGTTAGAATCAGGGCGGCCTGCCCAAGGGAGTCCTGGGGCCTGTAGTTGTGAGCGGCGTGACCGGCGGAGCCAAACCCAGCCGGCCAATGTCCCGGATAGGTCACAAGGGCTCAGGAAATGGAAGAGGAGCAAAGCCCGGCCACAAAAACAACCACGGAGCCAAGCCTGGTAAGTAGTCGATCAGCCTGTCCACGGGGCCCTCGAGATCTCCGCCCTCTCTGCTACTCCACAGCACAGGGGCGATGACCTCTACTCTTCACAGGCCTCTCCGCAGGGCCCTGCTGAGACAAATATTATGACTGGGTCCTGGGTCCTGGGTCTCAAAGTCCGACCTGCACACCGAGCCAGCCGCAGGCCCACAGCTGCTGCAACAACCACCGGTGTAAAGCGCGACTCGCAGCAGCAGGGAGAATGTCCAAAAAATGTAGGACCACACACCGCCCACAGGCGGCACAGCAGTCCAAAATCGTAGCCCCTCCGCTAATGGCTGCTTCACGCCTACACGATGAGAGGTCTTACCTCTCGGCACTGTCCGAGACCCTCGCCTCAATGAATGCCCGGGCAGGGGGGGTTGGCTGCAGCTCCCCTACTCAAGCTGCCTCCTTCACTGTGATTCGCATGGCAATTAGGGTGTAAGGTCGCTCTCTTCCTCCCCGTGGAATCCTGAGGGCAGGGTCCGACCAATAATCGCTGCACTCTCACCCGTTACCGACGGTGATGGTTCCTCCGTCCCGGCCTGCTATCGCAGAAGTCGCAGAACGCCGCAAAGCACCGGTCTTTGGAAGTGGATGTGAATGTGGCCTGCCTATCTTCTGTTCGCGGGCCTCCTCAGGACCTCAACCGTGCCTTTAGCGGCCTCAGAAGCCTCTTCTCTTCACGCACTTCTCTCTCGTCTCCCCCTTTTTTTTCAGAAGTTTCCGAGTTTTCTGAGTTTTACGAGTCTTGCTGAGGGCGGCGGGCTATGGGCCACTCTAACGCCGCTTTGCAGCGCTCACCGCGCTCACCTCAGCACTCACCGTGTTCCCAGAGCTCCTGGGGCTCCTAGGGCTCCCGGAACTCGGCACTCGCAACCTTCACAACCTTCACAATCTCTGCTGCCCCCGCTGTAGGGTAGAAGATGGGGGGAGATCTGCAGCGGGATGGAAGAGGTGAAGTTTAGCCTCCTGTATCTGCTGCACTGCCGGGAAACACTACTACCGAGAGAGACGGGAGAAACGGTAAACCAGGACTGGATCCAATGGAGTCGAGAAATAGTGCAGTAATAGTTGGCAGGAGGCGAAAACCACCACGGCACTTGTAAAAGTCTAGATCTGCCAGTGATATAGTATTCTAACTAGGAGGTGAAAAGCTAGGTTTTTACCTCCTTCCTGAATGAGAGCAGCAAGGGGCTGTTTTTTATCGTATTAGGGAGAACGTTCCAGGTTTTAGCTGCCTGCAGCAGGAAGCTTCTCCCCCCCCTCCCCCCACCTAACTTGCTTGAATTTAGGGACCTGAATCAACTTTGCCTGGCCAGAGCTCAGGCTCCTGGATGGCTCATACTGTTTCAGATGAGTTTTTAAAAAGTGAGATCCTACCCTGTGGAGGGCCTTATCGGCTAGGCAAACTGACTTAAACTTTATCCTTTTCTCCATTGGTAGCCAGTGGAGGGTTCTTAGTCTGTGGGCGACTGGCTCAGATCGGGGAATGTCCAGCACCAACCTTGCTGCAGCGTTCTGTAGGCGCTGTAGTTTTGTTAGATGTTGAATTTGTATCCCAGCATACAAGGCATTCCCATAATCCAACCTAGATAAAGCCAGTGCTGTAACTAATGTTTTACAAGATTCTTGGGGAATAAACGGCAATAGTTTTTTTATCATTTTGAGAATATACCACACAGTGGAAGACAGTTTATTTATAAGAATGTTAAAAGACAATTTATTATCAAAGACAACTCCCAGGTTTCTAACTTTGTCCACTGGGGAGGGGCAGTCGCCTAAGCTATCCGGCCACCATTTTGGGGACCAAAAATTCATATCTGTCCCAAGTAGCATAACTTCGGTTTTATCACCGTTTAATTTTAGACAGTTAAGCTGCATCCAGTGATTAATCTGTCTCATGTAGTTGCTAAATCTTGCTGCTTCCATTCTATCATTGTTGCACGCTGCACTTTTATGTTCCTGTGAGGTCTTATGTAAATCTTGGCATCCTGGTTTGTGTGTTATAAGGTACTGGACTGTAAATCGCCTTCTGATATCCTGGGGATCTTACAATGAGTAAGCGTAAGTCACTAACAGGGCAGGGGGTAGTGGACATGCTGGATGCTTTTTTGTTAAGGACTGAGTCTGCGTTAATGCATGAAATTGCCTTAACTGAACGCAGACTATCGCTCAAGCCCCTGGCTGTTCAACCACAGCCATTGATTGTACAGGATGCTAACATCACCCCAGCATCTAATCTTGCTGTATCCTCTCCGCCACACTCCCCAGTAATTGACACTATAAGTACCAATTTACCCGAGGCCCAGGAGCCGCCACATGGATCCAATTGACCCAATGTAATCTCTAGGGGTCAAAAAGGAAAATATACTCATGCAAAGTGCCTTCCCCCTCTGGCGAAGAAGAAAAAGGGGCAGGGCCCTAACAGGCAATCTAACATTTGGCAAAAAACACACGGTTGTGAACCCGCTTTCGGGGTCAGTGATTTAAATCAGGTCCATACCATCTCCACTAACACTATTGTGGAATCTAGTGGTTTTACATCTCTGGAACAAGGGGAGTTCTGTAAAAAATGGAGGAAACACTGTCAGTCCTTTTAAAGCCACTATCAGCCATGTTAACTTGTATGGAGGGGAGGTTAGCTAATTTGGAGACATATTAACTCCTCCCCATAGTACTGACAGAAGGTCGTCCTAGTTGTTCTAAAGACCCACCCGCCACTGATATGGGAAATGTGGGGCTAAATAACCCTCGGGGTAATGCTATGTGTAATGTTCTCTCACAACAGCATAAACTGAACCCCATAACTTTATCTAGCAACTCAGCAAGAACTGCCCCTGAGGATGTAGGAGTTGCACCTCCTATGATAATACAGCTAGAGGCCCCATATCCCACAAAGGGTAGTTCGATGGGGAAAGACATCATAATACCTGCCCCTAATCGAGCGATATTAGGCAGAGAGGGTCATATTTTGGGCCAGGAGGGCCACAATCAAATTAGTTCTGGTACCCAAAAGGGCACTTGGGGCAGTTTACAGGGTCCAAAAGAACTACGCCTTCCACCAGAAGCAACACCATACACTATAGTGTTGGTAAATGTGCCCCCACTGCCACATGGAGAAGCTGAGCATTGGCCGACTCTGCGAAACAAAGCCCTCCATTTCTTAGGTGGGAAAACAGGAATTACCTCAAATTTTTCACCGAGTTTAGGATGGTACGGCGAATCCGGTGGGTCGCAAATTCTAATAAAGCTTTGCCCGGTGACTGTGTAGTGCTGTTCTTTAAGCCTGGGCAAAGCACTACGCTACACTCGCGTAGTTTGCGAAGTTCGCGCTACTTCGCACTACGCGAATTGCACGTAGCACAGTGCGAACACGCGTAGCGTAGTGTTGCGGTCATTTTTTGCTTGCTCGCGGTCCTCACCGTCAAGTTGGCGACCGCGAGCAAGCAAAATGACATCCCGGCGAGACTTTTTCCTTGTTCGCGATCAGCAACATCAAGTTGGCGATCGCGAGCATGGAAAATAAACCTCCCGGCGAGATTCCCAACGCGAGGAGGTCAGGTTTCTCATTGCGAGTGGTCGCGTATGCTCGCGACTGCTCGCGATGAGAAACTACCAGTTCGCGTTGAGAAAGCTGCAGCTCGAGTAAAAATCTACTCGTGCAGCAGAAAACTACAGCTCGCACTGTGCAAGATGCCATTTTCAATGATTGCACAGTGCCGGTTGCTTGTCCGCACTGTGCAATCATTGAAAACGATATCTGGCACAGTGCGAACAAGGTACTACGCAGTTCGCGAAGTGCTACGCGTAGCTCGCGTAGTGCGAAGTGCACTTTGCGTAGCTTTGCGAAGTGCTACTTCGCGAATTGCGCCCAGGGTTACTGTTCTTCAGATCCCCAGCCTTGGTCCGAACTATCTTAGATAGGGTGGGTAATTCGCCCGTCAGAAGCATGGGGATAAGTGTTGTCCCCCTAGGGTTCTTTTATCAACCCCCCAGACCTTCTCAGCACTTCTTGGAGGCGGATTCTGGTTCAGGGCTAGCTCGGTACATGCTGTCCCAGTCAACAACTATTTTGAAGCCCTTAACAATCGTGAAGTTATTGACTGACTGATCCCCCCCCAGCATTTAGACTCGGGTGGAGGGCCGGTTGCGGGCTGTGAGGGGGGCTACCTTAGAGCAGGCAAGCAGACCCGATTGTACTAAGATAGCAGAAAGATTACCTGCCTCATGGAAAATAAAGGACTTAACAGAGAGAGATGGTGGTATCCTGTCTATGACCCAGCGGTCAGACCAACGTGAATGCTGTTCTAGCCCCCTGGCACCATGTTGTACGGAATGTCCTACCCCCCTAGTTGTGCAGCCATTTAGTTCCCTGTCGACCCGCCCAGATCACCATTGGAGGATGACCTCATGGAATATCGCAGGGTTGCTTTCCAAAACCCAGGACTTACAGTCTCTGGATGCATCCAGTGACACACAGCTTGACATGGCCTCACAGTCTCTGGGTGTGTCCAGCGACACACAGTTTGTCCTTGCAACTTGATAATGAATTGTCCATCGCTTGTCAAATATATAACACAAGAAGGGCCATCTATAAATCTTGAACAGGGAATAGATAATCAACCTCTGTCCCTAACGCCCAGATTTGCAAGAACTAGTTCTTTAGCAATTTAAATTCAAAGTTAGTTTCATCTGACGCATCTGCCTCTGCTGATTTGGATGCACAAGCACTGACTGATCAGGTGCTCCGGGAAGGTCCAGTCTCAGCGCCAAGTGGCGTTGAAAGAGTGCAAATCACCCACAACACTCTGATAACTCACGGAAGCCTCTTTTGGAATATTACGGGGCTGCGGAATAAATTAGAGATAGAGGAATGGTTTAGTTTTATTGAAAAATATAACATAATTTGTTTTCAGGAGACTTGGATGCGTGACATTACACATTTAAATGCCTTTTACTCCATCCATATACCAGCAAGAGTATCCCTAGGAGGACACAATAAAGGAGGGCTTCTAACCCTGGTCTCAACCACCTTGAATAGGAAACTGGGAACAATTTGCTTGGAGTCCCCACACTTTCAAATTATATATAGTTTATATAAAAAAAATCTGACTCTGGTTGGTGTAAATTTTTACCATAATAATTGTATTATGTTAGATACCTGCATTGCCCAAGAATTGGAATCCACATTATCTAGGCATATTGAGGAGATAACTATGGATTTTGTTTTACTTTGGGGAGGTGACTTCAACTGTAAGAAATGCCCCTTTTCGAAATGCTCTGCATGTCATTTATTTAAAGGGGACAGTAATGGTGGTCACCATTTTGATCATAATCTGTGTGGGAATATATTTAATTCTCTTTTGTTAAAATATTCTTTCCTTATGACTATTGATCTCCTAGAAGACGTATGCCCTGACTTGGCAACATATGTAGGAAGAGGCCAGGGCACTCTGATTGATTTCATTGTCTTATCCGATTATTTTAGCTTGCATTCTGTTATTTTTAATATACACAAACATGGACAAAGCGACCATTATCCCCTTTCACTAGATTTGGTAAACATACTTGATGATAACTATGATCCTGTTAGAATACCAGTGTCTACTAGCAGTCCCTTGACTATATATACACACCAATGTACTTCAAGAACATAGTATTCACACACTCGCGTATTAATTAAAAAAAATTTTGATTACCATTTATTGTTTATAAAACATGTAATGCATCACCATTAAAAACATAATCTATTCTAGTCCCTACTTAACATTGATCCAAGTAGAGGATGTAATTCCAGCACTGTATATGATTTAAACAAGAACAAGACAAAACTTAAAAATCATTTGATACTATAAGTAATCTAAGTGAATCCATTAATACATTACAAACATCACGTTATGAACCAGCATAACTGAGAAAACACACATACAACAGACAGTACACTTTGTCATAAATTAACACATCCAAAAACAATACTGGGCTTTGACTGCTTGTGGGATGTGTTGGGTTCTTTATCCCTATAAGCATGTATCCGTTTCTTTGGATTGTGTATTTCTCTTAAGCGTCGACGCGTTTCGATAGGCTATTTTTAATGCCACTATCTTCCTCAAGACCATAGATAGTTGTTTTCTCTCAATATTCTGTGCTTTATTCCTATTAACAGAAAGAAATATTATTATAATTTTTTTATAAAAACCTTTGACCCTATAAGCTATTTTTTGGGGAGTTACTTAGTTATGTTCTGTTGTCCTTCCATGTTAACTGGAATCATAATGATAAGATCCCTGGTTGGCGCGTTTTATGCACCCTCTTAGTATCAGCGGATATAATGTTCTATGATAGAAGCAATTTTGCATTGTAGGGCCTCATTATCCCCATTTAACAACTCTTTCTTTTATTGCCTTGTTAACTCTTTTAAGATAGACATTATAGTGCCCTGAGTGATCTCATATGCTGGGACACTTAGCCCTTACATCCGTGTTATATTCATCCTTATTAACATAGAACACAGGCGACTTGGGTCCTATTTCGTTAATATCTAATCAATGGGGACTGCCTCTATTTCTGCCTCCATTACCAGTTGTAGGGGTTCTTGACCAAAGGGGTAATATTCTACTTACGTTATTGATGTCGTTTCTAAGCCCACATTAGTCTTGTGATAAAATCTCTGTCCGTTTCTATAAATAAAATGGTGTCAGGGATCGAGCCTGTATAAAGTTCTTCGTTTGTCTTCCACCCCGTGTCCTGCGAATAAGAATTAAAGAGAAGCTTTTCTAATTTTGTATTGCCTCCTATGGGTTTCTGTACCCCTCTCCCTTGGCTGCCCTGAACATTTTTATAATGTGTAATTGATTCCATAGTGGTTTGTACCGTTAACAGCCACTGTGTGTTGCATCCAAGTAAAAGTAAATACATTCCTACCTTTCTTTTACTGCACTGTTGTTCTACCGCATTGTCCGTAATATATGGATAAATTTTCATCGACTGCAACAGCGGAAGGCTTATAGATTAGACGAGACCGTTTGTGGATAAATCGTCCTTAGTGTTATCTGTCCCCTATAGCCTAGAATAGAGGAGTTAAAACAAGAATTTTTACTGCCCTATTCGGTGTCCGTTTGCCTAGTTTGCTACGGTACGGGATATAGTCCGGCCCGGTATTCTTACACTCCTTGGTCTTACCTTAAATGTGCCGATCGTTGCATGGATGCGGGGAAACGTCTTAGTTCTGCTTACACTGTTTAACCCTACGTCCTTCCTTTATTTCCTAACCTTATGTCATGTGACCTACTTCGGCCCATGGTGAATCGTTATTCATGCCATCTGGTCCTCTTACAAGACTGCCTTATGTAAAGTGCAGTCTTATTGGTTGATCGTTTGTTCGTTGTTTTTTGCCACCTATGTAACTTTATTGTTCGGGATCTTCACGTGTTTCTCACACATGATATTGCCATACACCGTGTTACATGATACTGCTACTCATATATATATATTTCATTTCGGCCAATGAAAGGTCAAAATTCCTCTCATCTTACTCGTCCTGGTATAATCCTTAAATTTACTAATCAAAAAATTCGTACGTGTTGTTATCTCCTTTTTGGTGTCCAAATTTAATGATATTTCTTAAGTCCTTTACATTTTATAAAAACAAAATACTACTCTCTGTTGTTTGTAATTCACCTGCACCTAGTTGTATTAAGGGATCATTAATATAGGTATTTTTGTTGTTCTCCCGTATTAATTATAAATTGATTCGTGATCGGACCACTTTTTTTGTTACATTGCTAGAACGAATGATATAACTTTGTTGTCCACACCTTCGTTGCTATTCTGTAAAGGGAGATGTTTATTAGGGAACGTATTCAGTTTTTCAATGTCTGACCAGATGGAATTAGATGGATATCCTACCTTTATCTAGTAATGATGCTCATCCAGTCTTCTCTTGAGTTTAGGCCCTTATCTACTGTGTTAAGGTAGCACATAAACCACCGTTCTCGTTGTTTTCTTCTGGTGTCTACGTTTCCACCTCGTCTATCTATTCTGATCTTTTCTAATACGTACCATTTGAAATCATTACATTCATGTTTCATTCGTTCAAAATGTTCGGTTAGCGGGGCATTTGGTTTCTTATTCCTAATTGCAGATTTATGTTCTACCAGACGGGTGCGAAGTTCTCTGCCTGTCTCCCCTACGTACCCTAGACCGCAGGGACATATGAGGAGATAGATAACATTTTTGCTGCGGCAATTATTTAGAGATTTAGCCCATATCTGTTTGTCATTGTGCATTATATTTTTTGTTTCAATACACTGAGGGCAGATCGAACATGTCCCGCATTTGTAGTTTCCCTTCACTATCTCTCCTGTCAGGCTCTTTTGGGTATTATTAGTCTGTTTATAGGTCTTTACTAGGGAATTCCGAATCGTCTTATTACGTCTGAACGAAAACAACGGTTTATCCAGTGTCTTGTTGGCATCATGGTTTAAGATTTTCCAGTTTCTGTTAACTATATTTTTTATTTTATTACTCAAGTTGGAGTATTGTGTAACAAACACAATCCTGTTAATTGCCTTATCCTTTCTCTTTTTGTTGGTTTCCAATAGACTATCTCTATTGTAGAATCTGGCTCGTTTTAATGAATGTTTTATTAGTTTTTTTGGATATCCTCTAGCTTTCAGCTTGTTAGTGAGAATCTCTGCATGATGGTAAAAATCATCCAGTGTAGTGCAGTTACGTCGCAATCTCAGAAACTCCCCGAAGGGGATGTTATCTTTCTGAGATTTCGGGTGATTGCTATCATATGCTAATAACGAGTTTTTGTCAGTTGGTTTTGTGAACAACTCAATCTGTAGGATATTTGTCACATTCTTGATTTTAATATCTAGAAACTCAACATAAGAGTTACTGAAATGCGCTGTAAATTTGAGGTTTGAATCACCCAAATTGAGCCATTCCAAAAAGGATTCAAGCTCGTGGGTGGCACCGTTCCAGATAAAGATGATATCGTCTATGAAGCGGTGCCACCCTTGGATGTTCTCATAATATGGGGCCATTTCGTTGAATATGTGTTTGTCTTCAAAGTTACCCACGTAGAGGCATGCCAGACTGGGAGCACAGGTAGCCCCCATGCTGGTCCCTTTGACCTGGATATATGTGTCCTCCTTAAACAGAAAAATATTGTTTTTAAGGATCATTTCAATACATGATATAATGAAGTGTTTATTGGCCCCTTCCAGAACTTCTTGTTCCAAAATGTCCGAAATTACCCTGATGGTGTCATTCTGGGGAATATTTGTGTATAATGCTTCAATGTCAAGGGTGACCAGGATTTGGGTCACCCCATTGAAGCATTGTCCTTCGAATAAAGAGATTGCGTGAGCTGTATCCTTAATGTAGGATCTTTGTTTTTGTACTATGGGTTTCAGAAAGTGGTCTGCGTATCTGCTCAGTGGTTCTAATATTGAGCCTATGCTGCTGACTATTGGTCTCATGGGGGGATTGTTGATATTTTTGTGGATTTTAGGTAGACCGTATATCGCTGGTGTTATAGGGTGCATGTTTAATAGATATTTATATTCATTCTCACAAATCCACCCTTCATCCCGCCCCTGTTTTAAAAGAGCAGACACTTCCTTCTTGAGTTTGTCTATGGCTGTGTGGTGAATTGGTCGGTAGTGTTCCCTCACATCTAGGAGATCCCTCATTCTATTCTCATAGTCAGAAGTATCGAAAATAACAACTCCCCCGCCTTTATCGGCGGGTTTGATTATAATATCATCACACTCTTGTAATGATTTTAAAGATGTTTTCTGATTTTTTGTCAAATTATTGTTGTTATATTTCTGCATGTTGTTACTCATGCTTTTGATCTCCATTTCCACCACACGTTCAAAGATTTCCACATTTTTGTCTATCTGTCCCGAGTTTGGGGTAAATGTGGATTTGGGTTTGAGGCCTGAGACATTAGGAGGTTGTACATATTGTTTATCTTCAAAGAACCTATTGAGTCTTATCTTTCTAAAGAACAGCTTTAAATCACTTTCTAGTTCATAAATGTTGTGAGGGGCCATTGGTGCAAAACTGAACCCTTTTTGTAAAATCTCTATTTCACCTTTCGTTAGTATCTTTTTAGACAGATTTATGATTGGCAATTCCTCTACCTCCAATATTGTCTGTTTCTCGTTGTCAAATATTCCTGTCCTACATTTTGAGGTTGATGGTATCTCGAGGGTTCTTGACGATTGAAGTTCCTGAACCCTCTCTGTCCCCGATTTTGGCGTCTGCCTAAAAAAGGTTCCCTCTCTAATGTCGGTGTAGTTCTGTTGTTATGTTCTACCTCTCGTTCTTCCTCACTGCTAGAGCCTGATGTTTCCGAGAATGTGACTCGTTTGTTTCCCCCCCTGGAGTATACAGGTCTAATTTGTTGAGGTCGTTCCCATCTCTGGTCTTGTCTCTGTTTATAGTATTCTTTGCCTAAATAGGGATACACTGTTTCTTCATTATATCTCTCTACATCTTTTCTTAATTTTTTAGTCTTTTTGTTAGTGAGATACTCTCTGTAACTGTTAGCTTCGCTTTCTAATTCTTCTAATTTTTTCTTTGCCTCCTCCAGACTATTGTTTTGTCTGAATTGGGTCTCTGAGTCTTCAATTAGTTTTTTTTCTATTTCTAATAGTTCTTGGGCTGTCTCGATAATAAGAATAAGCCAGTCCCGGCTACACCGATTCGCTATGTGCGTCCATGTTTCTATAAATTTGGGGTTCTCAATAAAGAGTCCGGGCTCGTTTCTTACTTGTAGGCCAATCGGAATCACCCCCGCCTTCAAATATTCTATAAGGAATTCCGCATGTAATTCCGTGCGGATCAGTTTCTTTTTTAAATTAAGAATTTTGATCAGTTGGTCATGAGTCATACTTTTCAGAGCATTCGTGTTGCCGGTGCGAGGATTGAGGCTTATTAGCTTGTTAAATTGATCCTCAGAATACCCCCTTTGAATCTTGTTAGAAATAAGGAGTTACTTAGGAAAGGGTTGGTTATAAATCCTGACCGTGTCCTTAAGCAGATCATAGAAGTCAATTTAAGAGATATTGTACACTGTCTAGCTGAGAATATAAATTTTGAGTCCATTGCAACATCATTTATGGCAATAACTGAGACCACGTATGTGATATTAACTAGGAAGCAAGGTGCTAGACCACAGAATAATAAACAGTGGTTCAACAGTAATTGCACCTTTCATCACAGCAAATTAATTCAAGCATTAAAAGAAAAACCACGAGATACTGTGAAGATAAAAAACTCACGCCATAATTATAAACATGCTTTGGAGAAACGCAAGACCGAGCTTAGGCAAGAAGTTTGGGGTCAGCTTCACGTGGCATGTCAAAATAGAGATTCTAGACTTTTTGGGCGTATAGTAAATCAAGGTTATTTTAATGGTTCTACCAAAGATAATATCGATGTCACAATTATGCCTAAGGATTGGGTAGACCATTTTTCTGGACTGTACCGGAGTTGTAATAATTCTGATGTGAGGCTTACTTATCAATCTGGGGTTTTTTCTCTGGCACCGCCGTCATTGGAAGAGGTGGATAGAGCCTTATCCCATACGGTCAAAATAAGGCCTCTGGACCTGATGGCATGCCAGCAGATCTGTTTTTAGCCAATATTCCCCTTTGGTTGCCACTCTTGACCAATTTATTGAGATGTTATGCGGCCCATGATCCCCCAGAATCCTGGAGAACAGTGATAATAGTCCCTATCTTCAAAAAGGGTAATAGGTCGGACCCCAAATGTTACCGCCCCATATCATTGATTGATTGTACATTTAAAATCATGGGACGTGTAATATTAGAGAGGCTTGAGACTTGGGCAGTTGAGACAGGGAAATTCTCAGATGTTCAATATGGGTTCAGGAGAGGCCTTGGCACTGTTCAACAGTGTCTGAACCTGCACCTGGTCACCCCAAGTACACCTTAGCCAGGCCAGGAACCCTTCATTTGGGGTTCATGGACCTGACGTCTGCCTTCGACTGGGTGCAGAGGGGGAGACTCTGGGAGAAGATGCTCTCTATGGGTATAGAACCATCGATTGTCCACTTCTTGGCAGCAATGCACCAGGGTGTAATGGGTAGACTGCGGTAAGGTGTCAACGGCGAGCTCACTTCCCCAATAAAGATGTATCGTGGGGTCCGTCAGGATTGTGTCCTCGCCCTTTTTTATTCTACATCTACAATAACGACATGGAGAGTAATTTGGTCAATGGAAATATGGATGTACCCCAGATAGGTTGTAGACCCCTTCCAGCACTTCTATATGCCGATGATTGTGTTTAAATGTCCAGAACAGGGGTGGGGCTGCAGAGGCATTTAACTAGTTTTAATGGTTTTATGAGTGATCTTGGACTGAAAACAAATGTTGCAAAATCCCATGTTATGGTGGTGGGCAAATCTCCCACGAACAAAAAAACATGTTTTATTAATAATGAAAAATTACTTTGTGGACCCACCTTTTCCTACTTGGGCATTATTTTTAATCAAAAAAACACATGGTCCCACTTACTGGAGGCAAGAATTGGAGGTTTTAATCGTAACGTTGAGGCTATGTGGAGGTTCACAAAAAAACTAGGCTCCCGGCCTAGTCATCCCAGATATATATAAGGCTCGCACCTGCACCATCACTTTGTACGGCGCTGGTGTCTGGGGATCCTGTAACACTGCTGGTTTACAGAGAGTTGAAAATATGTTTCTGAAACGGTTGTTAACAGTGCCTAAAAGTACTGCCGTTACTATTTGTCATGATGAATTAGGTGTAACCCCACTATCTTTTCGTCTCCAGTTATCACCGCTTCTGTTATGGCGTAGTATTTGGGTGAAAGAAGAGACAGTCCTAAATCATGCTATATTCACTGACTGTTTGAAACTGGACTGTGTCAAGAAAATTCCCTGGATTATGTATATACTGGGGAAGCTGGGGTACCTAGACTGTATTGACACTCCCGGTAATATAGTCAAAATTCCAAGAGTTAAATTGAAAAGATTGTTTATGACATATAGCTATGAAGTCAGAGATCGTTCAGAATATAGCAAGAAAAGAGTTGTCAAACACTCATTGCTGGTTTGTTCTTTAGGTACTGATCCCTATCTCTATTTCTATTTTAATCACCCTAAGATGTTTTATCTCATAAGATTTAGGATGGGTAGTGCCCATTTATTGGTTTCCTACCCGTGTGATGCACATTGTGACACAAAACTGGATTTGTGTCCTTGTGACTCAGAATCAGCACAGAGCACTTTACATTTGATGTTTTTCTGTGGACTCTATACTACTCCTAGACGCGCTTTTTTAAAACCACTGTTAAGATTTTTAAATATAAGAAGGTGCAGGGCTGTGTTACAATATTTGCTCCTCTTGAAATATGAATTTATTTGTTTAATGATTTATAAGTACATTTCCACCATGGTGTGGCTTCGGAACATGGTTGGTAAATTATTATATATTGCTTAAAACAATATTTTTAACATAAATTTGATTGTTTTAATTGTATGAAATGTTTTTATTATGTAATCTTTTATGGTTTATTTGCAGCCAAATAAATATTTATTGATTGATTGACACTAGATGGGATTTTTACGGATAGCCCTGCCTTAATTTTCTTAGAATCAGTACAGTTGACCTGGTCTAATCATGTTGCAGTGCTTTTTCATCTGACTATTGTCACTGAAGGTGCTAACCACCGGAATCCTAGGTTATTTCAATACTACCGTCCTTTGCATAAAATTGACACAGTCAAGCTGGAAAGCAGGTTAAAAATCTCCTACCCCAAACTCAATGGTAACTTAGACCAGGATATAGGAGAATATAATCCATGGCTTATTTCATCTTTAGATCTGTTAGCCATGTCTAAAAGGTCCCGAAAAAATAATAGACTCTCACCCTCACAACCTTGGTTTTTCTCATACTTAAGGGAATTAAAGCAGTCCTGTAGACACCAGGAACGTCTCTGGAGACTTAGGTATGACCTATTAGAAAAAGAAAAATACAAACAAAAAATCACGCAGAATACAAGGCTCAGATTAGGAAGTAAAACTTGGGCCTATTTTTCTCAGAAGATTGTAGTAGCAAAAAACTCTACCAAAAAACTGTGCGCTACAATTTAAAAACTGTCTGCAATCAAAAGAAAGCAGAAAGCAGTCAGTTGCTCTGTGACGAGGTTGCGCACACTATCAAAACGGGTGAATCAGTGCTGGGGCACCTGCTTACTCCATCACTCAGTGCTGCCAATGTTTCTTTACCATCTTTCTCAGCATTCTCGCCATTATTAACGGAACAAGTGCATGAATTAATTCTCAACATCCGCTCGGGGACTCCATTGGAACGCTGTCCTCCAGATACCCTACACTCGGTTTCTGGAACTAAAGCGGGTGTTTTTATGGCAATTATTAATTAAATGTTTCGGCAGGGTTCCTTTCCATCAAATATGAAAGTTGCTTCAATGTTCCCACTGCTAAAAAAACCCCAGTAGATCCCTTCCATTCCCAATAATTGCTGCCCTATTTCCAGGCTCCCCTTTACAGCCAAAATTGTACGGAACTGGCTCTAATTTCTGCCACAGAGGAACTAAGGGCATCGCTTGATGGGGGGAACTCTGCAGCACTCATCCTTCTTAACCTTTCGATGGCATTCAACATGGTCAATCAAGGTTCCGATTGACTGTGTTGATTCTCTGGGTATTCGTAGCTCAGCTCTATCATTTCTAGCCTCCTTTCTTACAGATAGAGTGCAGTCAGTGTCTTTGGATGGCTACTGCTCAGATTCTTTTTTTCTCCCTTTTGGGGTTCCACAGGAATTTTCTTTGAGCCCAACCCTGTTTAATATTTACATGGCTCCGCTAGCCACATTGATTAGAAATTTTTTGGTCATCTGCTATGCTGACGACACGTAAACTATTGTCTCGGTCGCTGGCAACCATAAAGAGTCAGCGGCTGCCTTCAGCAACTGCACGCAACAAGATAACAACTGGATGGCGTGCAACTGTCTGAGGTTGAATTCCGATAAAATGAGGTGTTATTGCTCGGAAATAATACCTTGTTTTGATCACCATATTGGTGGCCGGAGGAGCTTGACTCCATTCCAACCCTGGTCACTAAGGTGAAAAATCTGGGGGTTATTTTTGATAACCACCTGTCGTTCGACAAACAGGTGAATGCCATTACTTCAAGCATCTTTTTTAAGTAAAAAATTCTTAAAAAGATTTTACCTATTATTCCTTTTGAGCTGAAGAAACTAGTTGTAACTGCCCACACTCTATCCAAAATAGTTTACTTTAATGGTCTGTATATCAATTTACAGAAACAACTCATTAGCAAACTACAAATTAGTTTGCGAAGTAGGCATTGCAGCGAGCGCAAGGTAAATAGTTTTATTTATTTATTTACTGACTTTACTCCTGGATGTCGTCTGTCTGAGTCCACAACCCCCCTACCCTGCCCCTCCTCTGTCCCGCCTAACCGCCACACCACACTCCCTCTGCAAGCCGCCACTGGTTCCCAATGTTGTGGTGATGGCTTTCATAGGGATAAGGTATTGCTTCTTGTCTTCAAAAAGGCATCTACATTCTTTCCTATAAACTTCAGTTTTCCGTAATACCATAACACCCCCCCCCCGTTAACGCAAGGTTAAATGATGAAATCTCTGCCTGCCACCAGTTCCTCCTGTGCACCCTTCTCTACTTTTGTCATGTTATGAAATGTTATTAAGTACAAGGTATATAAAGTTTTGATTTCATCTGCCTCTTCCTGCTCAAATGTGTGTATGTCTATTGGAATTGCCCTTGTGGAATGGGGTGAAATTAGATTTTTTTTAAGGTTAGGTTTATCATTAGCATTGTCATTTCCTTCTGAATCTGTAAAAATGGAATTAAGTTTGATTCTCCTTCTTAAAAAAATCCGCTAATTTGCAGTACAGTTTGAATTTGTCAGCGCTTAGCGTAGGTACAAAAGGTAGACGTATTTAGAACTTGTATTTTTGTCTCAGTGAGGGTTTTGTTTGTAAGATTTAATTCTAGGTTGCTGTCGGATCGATTCTGAATTTATATTTTATGCTTCTCGTACGCGTCCTCTGTATGCTTTTAATCCCAGTGCACCTGTTGTTCCTTTTTTTTCTTCTTCCGTATAGTTCCTCACTTCTTCCTTTAAAAAAAGGAGGCCTGTTTGTGAAAAAGGGATATCTAGGTGCCCTCAGTTGGCCGTATGGATTGTGCCACCAGCAATAGGGGTGTGATTGAGGAGGTGGTTGGTAAAAAGGTGTGGGTAGTTGTTCTGTGTTCCCCCTGAATATATTCTTGGTTCTGTTTGATATCTCCCCTGGGTCTCTCCGTGGTGCTCCTACCCACTAATCCACCCATTCGAGTCAGCAGACCAATTGTTTTTCTGAAGTATCCTGGCTTACAAAAAGGGTAAACTTTTTCATGGAAAAATCTTTTTATGTCTTTCTGTAATTTAGAGATCTTGGTTGGGTTATGAATGTTTTGAATTCTGTCTGTTCCTTTGTGATTTCTTCTAATTGTTTTGTGTATGTGGAAAGGTATATTGCAGTCTTTAGCTGATTTTCACTGGTCTGTGTTTTTATAGTCGTAGTGTCTGATAGTCTTTTTGCTGTTTTTCTGATGATGATCAGTCAATCGTGAGTACAAAGCCACGTGAGCAGATTTCATTCCTTCCTATAAGTCAAGTTATCCAGAAAAAAGAAAGATGTGCAGTTTATTGCTGACTGGTAATCCTCTAGGTGTTGCATGAGCCCTAAGGTATTCCATCACTTTGGCACAATGCAGCACTGTCTTACTCTGGTTTCTGTTAAAATCTTAATAGATTCACAATCATCCATTTGAGGTAATATTTGTGCAATGTTATGGTCACTCAAAAACAGGGGCCCGAAAGGATTGACGTCACCTCCTCATCCGAGAAGGCATGAGCTAAGTTCTCTCTCATATTGTGTGTTTATGTTGCTAGTGTGTAGCTAGGATTACCCCTATTTGGGATGGTGATATTTTGAGACTACTGAGGAATGAAAATAAACTGTGTCAGGAAGGTAATTCCCTTATGGTGTATGTAACTTCCAGAGCTGTGCACTGCCCCTTTAACCCTTCCATCAAAAATGGAGGCAGAGGATTTCAGATAGGTTAGATCCACTTCCACAACATGTTATAACTTGATTACCAAGAGAGCTAGTCTACTATGGAAAAGTATTCTATTTCATCAACATCAGTGGTTGCCAATCTTCTACCTCTTGTGTCTATACACCACAGAAAAAGGGTTGTATTTTATACTCCTAAAGGCAATTTTAACCATCCATTATTTAGATTCCCTGGGTAGAACAATATCTATAGTGCTCCCTGAACTAAGGTTGAGCACATACGGATGTACTTGTATGCCATAATGATGATGCGGGTGAGGGTCCTTATATAATGAAAGAGCCTTACTCCTGTGGGTGTAGATACACACAGTAGCTAAGAAAATGGGCAACGACTGATATTGATGAACTTGGATATTTTCCCAGAGTAGGCTACCTCTCTTGGTGATCAAGTTAGCACATGATGCAGAAGAGGATCTAGCCTATCAAAATCTTCTGCCTCTAGTTTTTGATGTAGTGCATTGTACATAAACACAAACATGTAGTGTAGTGTGTTGTGCATAAACACAAAAGGAAGGCTGAATCGCAGGAGCTTTTGGTGTTACAGCTTGTAGTGAAAGAAACCTTTAATTCATGAAAAAAACGTAAAATTGAGGGACGCTGTGAGAGAGAAAACTTTGTGGGGAAAGTGAAACGGGCATACTGTTTACAGGCTGTATGATAAAATTGTCATAAGAGCAGATCTGTTTTCGTCAGTGCTTGAAGTCCATTAATTAAAGATGCAGGCTGTTGTTTTGTCAGCAGTCCAGACTCTGCATCTTAGTTTTGTATGCATGTATTTTTAATGTACTCTAATCTGGACTGCATTACTTTCAGAGCCACCCTCTGGTACTATTTTATGTCTTCCCACATGAATGTGCATAAACGTTGTGGCTGAGGAATGTGCCGCGTGTTAGACAGGTCTCTTCCCACTTGTCTCTGTTATATTCTACATCTACAACCTACCATGTTGTCGTAGCAACAGACTCTGTATTCCGCAAGAGTTTCCATGATAAATGGAATCTGTTAGAGAACCATGAGAAGCACTGGTGGTTGCAGGGAGAGGAAGTATCTGGGGGTTGTTCCTATTTACTTGAATAAAGATTCTACAATCAACTTGGTCTGTTCGTCTTAAAAGTGGCGACGAGCGAGGGATATATGTCTATCTCAGACCGAGACAAGGAAGAAATCTTCATTGCTAAACAGACCGGAAAAAAACGGAATTTATGAACCATCAACCCCCAGACAATATCAGCACTACAGTTTCCTGCTACAGAAATTGAGGATGAACAAAAATCTTCACATGGGAATGAAACTGTAATAGTTACGATTTTTAGTCTACAACCATCAACTTCATAGAGACAGTGGGAGTAAAACGCGACAACCACATGATGTCAGTGAAGCCACAACTTCGTGAGTAACAAAACGAAAAAAGGAAGAGTTTCGTGTGAAGAGTGGAAGCATAATTACGTCGTGGTTGATTGTTTGAGCAGAAAAAAAATACGAGTGACAGTACTGTGTAGATTTTACTAGATGCATGATTAAATCGATATGCATGATTAAATCGGAAAAAGCGAGCATAATTACAGTGTAAAAGACCAAAGTGAAGGTCACGTGTGCGTTGAGAAACGGTGTGGAAAAGAACACACCATTGCCAAAGTTCGTTAAAGTTTTATCGACGTTACTAGCTGAAATGGACAGAAAACGTAAGTAAACAGCACGGGTGTTTACCTTCGAACAGAATCACTCGGCCATAGTTGAGACTCGCTCCGTCACGAGGAATCTTCGTCTTTGTTCTTTCCTTCTTGCTCTTAGTGCGCGCAAGGTATTGTGGGAGCAACAATGCGTCATGACGTCCCGGACATCACCCGTTCGCTGAAATCAACACAAGGGTTACCATAACAACCACTAAACGCGATAGAACGCGTTCACGAAGGGGAAACGAACAGGAAAATAGAACTTTATTCGCTGTTCCACAAGAAAAGCAAAAACAAAGTTAATAAACTGGGATATCATCGCAATTTAGAGGAAAAACACCAGAGAAGGTAATAAAACGACGTGAACTGCACAGTCAACCATATTACAACCTGGAAGGAGCTGAACAAAGCACTTAAGCCGACGGTGACTACATTAATTATGTTAGTCTGATATTTTCTTTAGCCCTTTATTTTTCAATTAATTGTTAAGTTAGTTAATGTGATGTATAGTAACTGTATCTAAGGATAAGTGTGGGCACATTTCCAACTTGCAAAACATAGAGTATAATTCAATAGTTAATTGTTATTTTAATTTTAACACGGACAACATGGATATGTCATCCATTGTAGCTCCACCCAAATTTTTGCAAAACCCTGGAGAACCTACTTTACCTTGGGAAGATTGGATAGAGTCATTTGAAACTTATTTGGAGGCTATTGGGGGGGAAGATTTCCTTGCATCACGGAAAGTAGCTATATTAAAGCACAATTTAGGCATTGAAGGCAGGAAAGTATTAAAAACATTACCTATTTGCGCCATTCAAAAACAAATTGTTATAGAGGAGAAAAACAATGATGAAAATAATGAGGATAGCGAAGAAACAGAAATACAATACCAAGAGACAGATCTCAGAGATGAATATCTTAGTGTAAAAAACGCATTAGAGGAAAACTTTGGAAAAAAAACTAGCATAGTAGTAGAAAGACATAAATTCTTTTCACGATCTCAACAACCAGGTGAAACGGTTGAACAATATATTTCTGTTTTGAGGACACTTGCAGCTACGTGCAAGTTTAGAGATCTTCATGAAGAAATCATAAGAGATCAATTCATAAACAGAACAAGCAACACAAAAATCCAGTAGAGATTATTAGACATGAATAATCCTACCCTTAAAAAAACTATAGAAACAGCAAGAAGAATTGAAAACACGACCAAATACGTTAAAGAATTAAGTTCAGATAAAGGAGCCACGACAAAAGTTTGTGTAGTAGACAAAAAGAAAATTCAACTACAAACTAATAAAAAGGAAAACAATACTAGCAACACATACACCAATCAAAAAATTAACAAAATATGTTACAGGTGCGGTAGCACGAGACATACTGCGGATTCTGAAAGATGCTATGCGGTCAAAGAAAAGTGCTACAAATGCAAAAATATAGGACATTTGGCACGCATGTGTAAAGCAGGATCTGTTTTCAATCCAAAATGGAAACACCCTGTAAATGCTATAAATGAAGATGTAGAGAATGATAGCTCTGACAACGAAGGGGAAATAGAAATAATGGGGATATGTGACAATGTCATAAATGAAGTGTCTGAAAACTACAATCCGCCTAAATGTGATTTAGGAATTGATGGCAGTAAAATAACAGTGTGGGCTGATTCGTGTTCCCCATACACTATAATAGACAAACATGCATGGGAAAAGGTGGGGGGTCATAAATTAAAGGTCCCTGATGTTGAACCAGTGGGTTATTGTGGGGTTAAACTGCCACTGCTAGGGTACTTTGAATGTACCCTATCTCATAAAAATAAGACAGCGGTCAGCAAAGTTTATGTGGTGGAAAAAGGTAGAGCGTTGTTGGGGTGGTGTGAGCAAAAGAAATTGGGAATTACATTAAATCCCAACCACCCACAACAAGTTCTGGTCACTGAAGATACTGAAACCATCAAATGGTCAACTAAATTTCCCAAATTATTCAGTAAGAGTCTAGGTTGTTTACAAAAATTTGAACACCGCATTGTGCTCAAAGCACACAACGTACCATGCGTTCACAAAGTAAGAAGTGTACCATTCACCCTGAGAGACAAATTAAAAACTGAATTACAAAGATTATGTGAAGCCAAAGTAATAGAACCCATTGAATCATCAGAATGGCTTAGTCCGATAGTTTTAGCGCAAAAAACGGACGGAAATTTACGCATGTGTGTCGACTTGAGGGACTTAAATCGTAATATCCTCATAGACCGACATCCACTACCTCACATAAATGAAATGATATCCTCAGTGAACAATGCAGCATATTTTTCATTAATCGACTTATCTAATGCTTATCACCAAATCAAATTAAATCCTGCATCTAAACATCTCACTTCATTTATCACACCAGAAGGAGCTTTCCAATTCATAAGAATGCCATTTGGATTAGCTTCCGCAGCAGCAGTTTTTCAGAGGGTAATGTCGAAAATTTTGACTGGGTTACAGAGGGTATTAGTGTTTCAAGACGACGTGCTAGTCTGGGGTGCTAATCATCAAGAACATGATGTGACGTTAACCAAAACCTTGGAGAAGTTACAACAAGCAGGCCTCTCAGTAGGAATTAATAAGTGCAAATTTGGTGTGCAAGAAATTGAATATTTGGGACATACATTATCTAAAGATGGGGTTAAGCCAAAGAAAAAACTATTAGAGGCAATTACAAATGCACCACCACCGCAAGACAAGGATCAATTACGCTCCTTTTTGGGTCTTGCGGAATTTTATTCCAAATTTGTTCGTCAATTTGCCGATAAAGTTCACAGACTTAGATTGTTAGTAAAGAAGGGTACAAAATTCATTTGGACAGATGAATGTCAAAATGATTTCACATTCATCAAAGAGCAAATTGTCAAGTCAGTCCATTTGAAACCATTCAATCCCTTACACCAAAGCATAATAGTAGTTGATGCAAGTGCTTATGGCCTAGGCGCTGTCCTCATGCAAAGGCATTTGGACCAAGAACGAGTAGTAGCATTTGCATCACGCACCTTGAAAGGAGCAGAAGCTACCTACTCTGTAATTGAGAAGGAGGCACTTGCTTGTTGGTGGGGGGTGACATATTTTAAGAACTATATATGGGGCACGCGCTTTGAAATCAGATCAGACCACAAACCATTAATAGAATTGTTTACGACCAAAGGAGCAGCCAGAGCTACTCCTAGAATAGCCAAGTGGTTGTACAGATTGCAAGGGTATGACTTCTCACTAAAGTATGTACCAGGGAACCGAAATGTCAATGCTGACTGTCTTTCACGATTACCATTAGAATGTGATGACAATGATGAAGATCACAATGATGATCGTGTAGTTGCAGAAGTTGAAGGGTCATGTAAAGGTGCTATTTCATGTGAAGAATGGAAAGCAGCTATAAACAATGATAACACCTTCATAGAATTAATGGTTGAACTATCAAAACCATCTGTTCCTGATGCCATTCTAAAAAAAAAATTGGGGGAGTTCTGGACAGTTTGGACAGAACTTTCTATAGTGGAAGGTATATTACGAAGAAATGGCAGATTGGTTGTTCCTGAAAGCTTATATAACAGATTTCTCAGATTACTACACGAAGGACACTCTGGTATGTCAGGAATGAAGAGAAGGGCTAGAGAAACATTTTGGTGGCCAGGTATGGACAAGAATATAGAAGAACATGTACAAGACTGTATGGAATGTATGTATAGTGACAAAACCCACAGAGTACAAGAGTCTCCCATTTCCTCAACACAATTTCCTAGCAGACCATGGGAAAAGGTTGCGATGGACATTTGTGGTCCATTCTCACCCAAGGGTATCACAAATAAATATGCCTTGGTACTGATAGACTACTACTCTAAGTGGCCAGAGGTGGCATTTACAAGTGATATTAAAGCATGCAACATAATAGGGTTTTGTGATCAAATATTTCGCAGAGAATGCTGTCCAGATAGATTAATCACAGACAATGGCCCACAATTTATTTCTAATGAATTCAACACATATCTTGACAGCATGAGTATCAATCATCACACTACTGCGGTGTACAATCCAAGAGAAAATGGTCTGGTTGAAAGATTTAATAGAGTGTTGAAAGATTGCATACAATTAACGGAAGAAAGTGGTGGTGATTGCAAGGAAGCGGTGAGGGATATGTTATTGAACTACCGTACCACACCTCACTCGTTAACTAATGAGTCACCTTTCAAACTTTTGAAAGGAAGACAACCTGGTACAAAAGCTACTCCAGGATGGATGTTTAAGGGATTCACACAACCTGTGTGCACCAAGGATTTCGAATGCCGTGTTAAGAATCAACAAGACAAGTATGTACTAAGACACAATAGTAAATTAAAAAGGAATGTACGTAGTTTCACCATTGGTGATTGGGTAAGAACATATAGTGTTGGTTCACAAAGGAGGGGTTTGTCAAAATGGTCAGTACCCAAACAAATTACCAAGATTAAAGGTAACAGTTTGTGGTTAAGTGATGGCAGGGTGTGGAACACACGTAGTGTCACATTATGTAACGAGTTAGAAGCGAAAGCCTGTTCATCAAGGAATACTGATCATAGGACAATCAAGGAGCATGGGGATACAAGCAAAGACAAACGTGTCCGGATGACTCCAAGATGGTTTAGTGATTATGTAACTTATTGAGCATTTTGTGTTGATCAAGAATGCATATTATAAGTGTTCTGTAATCTTTTTATCATTTGTATGTATATATAGTATTTCTAATTTTATTGTATTGTAAAGGAAGGGGATGTGTTATATTCTACGTCTACAACCTACCATGTTGTCGTAGCAACAGACTCTGTATTCCGCGAGAGTTTCCATGGTAAATGGAATCTGTTAGAGAACCATGAGAAGCACTGGTGGTTGCGGGGAGAGGAAGTATCTGGGGGTTGTTCCTATTTACTTGAATAAAGATTCTACAATCAACTTGGTCTGTTTGTCTTAAAAGTCTCCATTTGGCCCGGCAACTTCAGACTCTTTTAATGTTGTTTTTGTGATCACACTCAATTCATGTCATAGACACTGCTTCACTTAGTCTGAGATGTTCTCTCTACAAATAAGAAGACACTTAAATACACAAAGTAGGGGCATATTATCAAGGACGGCATTAAAAATTATCGCCGGTTTAGCGGCAGAAAACTGCAGCTAAAACGGCGATAATAGGCTTGATAATATGTCCTGGAGAATTCCAATAGAAGCCCATGTTCACACCAGAACATGTACTTCTATTGGAATTAACAAGGGCATATTATCAAGCCCATTATCGCCGCTTTAGCGGCATTTTTCTGCCGCTAAACCGGCAATAATTTTTGACGCCGTCTTTGATAATATGCCCCCTAGTGCTTTATTTTCAGACAGCACAGCTCAGAAAGGGGCAAACTTTTCTCATTGCTTCCGAGCTGACCTATCTGAACGTAAAGCGCTTGGGGCCATATTATCAAGGAACGAAGCGGCGATAATGAGCTTGATAATATGCCCTTGTGAAATCCCATAGAAGCCCAGTTTCACACCAGCACCTGGGCTTCTATTGGAACTCACAAGGGCATATTATCAAGCCCATTATCGCCTCTTTAGCGGCAGTTTCCTGCCGCTAAAGCAGCAATAATGTTATCGCCGTTCCTTGATAATATGGCCCTAACTGATCAAAATGTTGGGTTAAGTGAATTCATCTATGGACCGCAGGCACATAAAGCAGGCGCCTGGCTCTGTTCTGCACCTGCAAAGGTGCATAATGATAGGGCCCCGGGTATGCATATGTTTGGCCTTCTAAATCTGGCATTGCTAACGACTTGATATTGACTGTGTAACCATGCCTACTCTGTTGTAAGTGAAAACATAACTCCTTAATTTAGCACTGATATGTGCATTGATTGTGGCCCGCAGTACATATTCTTGGACTAGAGCAGGCGCAGCACCAGTTTTTTTTACCGTTTATGCATACACTAAATCTGTTTTTTCCACTGGTTTTTCAATGTTTGAATGTAGCCCTTGCAACTGACATGGCTTTGTCCTGACAGGTTATTTGTATGCGTCGTGTTTGGAAACTATTTAATAAAAATTAAAATTAATTATTGAATTTTCCCAAAGATTCAGAAAACTGAAAAACTAAGCCAAGACAAGAGCCCAAGACTAAAATGTGTTTGTGTACGAACAACATCAGAATTATTACTACATTCCTTTTCAGAGACCTGTATCTTTGCACAACAAATATTTCGAATATTTTGCCCTATATAACTCATAAAATAATAACCTTTTCCCATTTTTTTTGCAGGGTCAAAGCACTGAAAATCTGTTACAAAATTGTCTCTACTAATGAATTCGAATTCATAATTTATCTATCTATATTAATGAACACATTTCCAGTTGCACTGTATTTTATACCATATCAAAAACGTGTTTATGGGAATGAACTACAAGTAATAAACTACTTCTTCGTGGCTTTCTACACAGCTGAGGCAGGCATTAAGGTATGCGAAACCCACAGTTTAAATTTCATTGCTTGTGTTGTATTTACTAAAAAATATACAAACATATAAAAATATAAGGAGCCAAGCTAAAATTCAGTTTTTTTCTGCATTGATACACTTCCTACAGCAGAAGGAATCTTTTACATTTAGATCACATATAAGGTCTAAGCCAGTGGTTCTTAACCTTTTGAGTTCTGTGGACCCCCACTAAATCACTTCTGAAAACTAGGGCCCAAGACTAAGCACATTTTACAATTTGAACCTCAAAACTATATACAACAATAGAGAAACAAGTATACATCAAACAGATACACAAATGATGAAATATGTTACTTAATTAACAAAAGAAAAATATACAAAAATAGACATTTTCATTTTAAATGGTAAGGTTGGAGCTTTTCAAAATGTGACTTTATTTTTAAAAGGCAAAGCGATATGTGAGCATATCACTTTGCCTTTTTTTTCTTTTGATGCATGCTCTTTATGTTGCAGTTCATACCATTTCTTCACTTGAGAACACCAATAATCCAAATTAGATTTTGTTTGCTGCACTTGTTCTGCTCCCACAAACCAAGCTAAGGATACCATCTTAATTATTAGCTCCAATTTCAAAATCCTTCACATTTACACAACATTTTAAATCTTCAATTTTACCTTTCGCTACTTTATGTATCTATACTGAGTAAGCCTTGGGTACCCTCAGGTGTCTCTGGGCTGCACGTTCAGAACCACTGGTCTAAACAATCACTTAAAAATAAAACTGTGAACCAAACAGCAAAAGACAGTGAACTCAACTGAGAAAGGCTTATTGACAGTGGCAAGTGTGTGCTTTGGTCTTTTCACAAAGGCAAATTGAGAGACGTCAATGCCATTGAGATTATGAGTTCATACATACGATAGTAAAGGAGAGCATGTATTCATACCAGTTAGGACAATACATTTTATGACTGGTACCTGACCTCTGCCTTGGTTTTGTTGTTTATCAGCCAGAACAGTGATAAAAATGATGTATGGGGTAAAGTATGCCATATACAAAACATTAGTTTGCACGTGTACAACTTGAAGTTTGAACTGTAAGGTATGCAATGCCATACATTATAAGAATATTGCAAGTGACCGAAGAGTTTCATGACCATATAGACGTATGAAGCCAAAGGTAAATTTCCTATATAAAATTGCGGAAGGCCGAAGTGATTTGCATTATTCTTATCATGTACGACAGGGGGAACTTTATTCCTCAAAATACATGGTCACAGCATCACATTTCCCACATACCACTTAAATACTAGCCTGCCAGATTTGTCAAGGTTTTGCATCGTGAATGCACCAGGCAAGGTTGCACAAGAGTGACACAAAACCTATGTGAGCTTTATCAAGCCATGCACAGCCACCTTGCATGGCCCTGCATGGCTTGATAAATCTAGTGTAATGCAAGGCAGCGCAAATAGCTGGCTTGCGTTGCTCTGCGACAGGGAGATATACCATGGGTGGAGCATGGGTGTTTCCACGCATCCACCCATGAATTTTGGCACATTTCTAAATTTACCATTAGTGCGTCAAACTGATAAAAAGCAGGAAAGCAAGATGATAAGGCGTGGAAATGGATTGCGGGGGCATTAAATGATAAAAAAGTGTTTATTATACGCCTATTGTCTAGATCCTGGTGATATAGGGCTAATTTGGTGTCATGGAACATTGCGGGCCTAAAAAGGAATCTAGAATCATTGAGGGTGGTAATAGAGGATAAAAACACAATGATTATTGTACTGCAGGTAGCCTGGGAAGTGCAAGAGGTGGTGATGAGTAATTATAAAGTTTTTAGCACTAGTGCAGATAAGGGCAAGTTTGGCCGACCCGCTGGAGAGCTTGCTGTAATTATTAATGTGAAATATGAGATTGAGGGTAGCATATTGTTTCAGGAAAATACTAATTTCCTGACAGTTTTGGTGAGTGATATGTTACCTGATAAGCAGGACAAGAGGGAGGTAAAAGGGTGCCCAGATTTCATATTAATTAACTGTTACTTCCATCTGAATAAAACACTGGATAACCAATTGGAGGAGCTTGTAGCCCTGATGGATAGAGTGAGTTTACACTTCCCAAAGTTTTCTATCATATTTATGAGAAATTTTAATGCTAAAATCCCATATAATTCAGTAAAGGATGAGTTTCAAATAGAGAAAGAAAATATCCTGGGTAACCCGCACAAGTACTTGGAGCTTCACCAAGGTGACTGGAGAGGGAGGAAACTGGGTCTGTTGTTTTATAGCTTAAATGTAACTATTTGAATGGCAGATATGTAGAGGACCAGCCGGCTAAGTGCAACTTCGATAATGGAAAAGTGTCTACATTAATGGATTATGTGCTGATCTCTACCAAAGGTTTTGGCTTAATAATGACCTAATAGTAGGTGGCTTAACAGGCAGTGATCATAAACTTATAATTCCTAAACTTCAAAGGGACGTCCGATTAAGAGATCACTGGCAAAACTGTCCAACAATATATACCTCTAATAAGTGCACATTAATATGGACTGGCAAGCTGAAATGTCATATACAAAATAAAATGAAGGAAGTTCTTAAAGTACAATCTTCTTTGACGCCATAGCAAATGGTGCAGGAGATTGAGATCTTATTTGCCTCTATAATAAAAGTGGCAGCAGAAGACTCAAAGCGTGGCAGGGGTCAGAAGTATCCTGTGGATTGGGCTTAAAATAAAGCTTAAGGTAAAATATAATAAGAAGGTAAGGGAGGCCTGTAAGAAAGGTGGAGGAAATAGGGATCATTTAATCAAAGGCTACAAGAAAATCTGTAGGAAAGATCTCAGAATTGCCTGGGAACAGAAGGAAAATACATGAGCTAAATCAATAGCCTCATTGAGAGCAGGAAATATGAAGGGTTTTTGGACCATAGTGAATAGAGTGCTGGGGGTGACCAAAAGTATTGTAGCAGCCCCAGTACAGGAAGAAACTTGGGTGAGTTTTTTAATCAGAGTTGTACAAAATTAAATTTGGTAGAGAAGAAAGTAGTAGGGAGTGCGCAGTCTGGGAATTCAGATCTGGGGGAAGAAGTTAGCAATTGGATTCCATCAGTAGCAGAGATAGAAACCATCATAATTAGTTTAAAAAGATCCAAGGACCAAGGGCTTGATGGCCTGTCCTCCAGTATAATTAAACTCAACTCAAATCTGTGGGCCCAAATTCTAGTACCAGTATTTGGGGCAATAATAAGCAGACAGGGTATTCCAGGAACCTGGAAAGGCAGTATAAACTAAGTCTAACTATCATATCATCACAGTACTTGATATTCCCAGTAAGATATAATCAAAACATCTCCTAGGGTTGCTAAGAGGACTGGGTAAACGAAGCTAATATCCTCCCTAGAGTACAAATTAGGTTTAGAAAAGGCTATTCAACAATGGATGGTTGTCATATTAAATCTATTATCTGAAAAATAATGCTTTAAGAAAAAGTAATCTTTGTATGTGTCATACATTGATTTGGCAACAACATTTGACACAATAACGTGGCCCCTACTTTGGGCGAAGATGAAGAAATTGAAGTGCCCACCAGGCCTATTAAAATTGATTATTAAACTACACGAAGGCTTAAGAACCATGAACCTGGGTGGAATTGGGGGAAAATGGAGTATTAACTAGAAAAACATATACCCCTAATGGTCTGAGGCAGGGGTGTATGTTGGCCCTGCTTTTGTTTTCCTTATACATTTTGTCGTAAGATTAAGCGCGGTTCGATCATTTCTGCCTAAACTGGTTAATTAGGCCATTCCAGTGATGTTTTATGCCGATGATATGTTTTGCTGGATCTGAGGCACGTTGGCCCACAGAGACAATTGGATGCATTTGCTGAGTATAGCAAGTTGAACGGTTTGAAAATAAATACGGTGAAGACTAAGGCAATGGTTTTCACAAAAGATAGGACTAGAAGAGAAGGGGGTGGCTAAATGTCGATCCAGTAGAAGAGGTAGAGGAATATCATTTTATTGGCCTTCTTTTTAGATATAGTCTTAATTTTCAAAGTTAGATAACTTTATCAATACAAACAATGACAGCATGTGCTTAAAGACTGCAAGAGAACCTGGTTAATTCTGGCATCTTGCAAAGGGTAATAGGTTTATTACCAAATACGTCAATAGGCCGTATTAGTCCTGTTACATAGTTAATCAATCAGAACTATCGTGATATACTCGCAAATGCGAAAACACGGCAAATAATTGCACAACGATGCTTGTATCATGATAGGCCAGTGCCTCGTGATCCCTCACTCTAAACAGTGTCACGTTGAAACACAATAATATCTAAATGCTGTCCCCTGTTATAAAATACCAGTATGTCCTTAGGATAATCCTGTTCCATTCCAGTGCATGTGACATTGCCAGGGGAAAAGGGTAAGAGGCCCGTGAAAGTGCAACCGGTGTGTGGGCCCCTTCCTTTCATCATGAAATACAAAACAGAAAGAAAAAAGACATAATATTAATAACCTATCCACAGATAGACTAACATTGAAATGCAGTAATACTTTCGTACAAGTCCACCAAAGGAAAAGGAAAAAGATATGGTAAGGGCGGCCTATTAGACCAGACCAATGCAATGCATATTTAGTTGTTACAGTTTCTTCAAAAGGTCATGTTCACCTTGTTTGTGTGGTAAGGGAGGGGAGGGTAGTGTGGGGGTGGGGGAGAGGGGAGGGAAGGGGGGCAGGGGGGAAAAAGGGGGGGGGATGATGATAGGGATTGGGAAAAAGGGGAACACGAGAGGAACATACATAATAGTATTGTTACTCTTCTTTGGGATGAACTGCCAGTTCCTCATCCGAGTTCAAACCCCCCGGATATTTAGTTTGGAAATCCACAATCAATTTGGATTCTCTCTGTCTGAGTTTCAGATTCCTATTCCCTCCACTGGGATTCCTGACTACTTGTTCTAAGACCAAAAAGCTTAGTAAGGCCGCATTCGAAAAATGTTCATTGTGGAAATGACGTGCCACAGGGTATTTTTCATCATTGTTGGTAATCGCTCTGCTATGTTTAAGGATACGTTTTTTGGCCATGCATGTGCTACTGCCAATATACCAAACCCACAGGGACAAACAATAGCATAGATCAAAAATGTAGAGCTGCATGTAAGGAACTGAGCAATCTCCCTACTGACTCTATTGTATGTTACCTTTTTATAAAATTTGCTATTTCTGCAGGCCTTACAATGGCCACAGGGGAAGAAACCACTTAGCCCATGTTCGTATCTGTCAGGCTGTACAGTAATATCACTATGGACCAAAAGGTCTCTTATGTTCCTACCCCCTCTATAAGTGATCCTCGGCCTATCAGGAACGATGGAACCTATGATATTGTCACTTTTGAGAATATCCCATTTTTAGTCAAAATATGTTTGATCTTGGCAGAATCTGAATTGTACGTCATAATGATTCTGGTCTCATTCTCAGCGCTGACGTCCAATTCAGTGATGGTGTCAGAGATGGTTTGAATTCTTGTGACACCATCAGCCCTTTCTTTAGCCCTGCTCAATACCCAATCGGGATAACCCCTGATCTTAAAGCGTTCCATCATGGTCTTGCTCTCTGCTTGGAATGATTCTTCAGAATTACAATTTCTCTTAGCCCTCAGCAGTTCCCCATACGGAATACTCCATTTGAGAGCCTCTGGGTGACTGCTGAGGGCATGCAAAATGCTGTTTCCAGCAGTACTTTTTCTGAAAAGAGTAGTTTGAATTACTCTGTTGTTGATGCTGAGACCTACATCTAGGTGCTCTGCTTTCGTACTGCTAATGCTTGCAGAGAGAATGATGTTATATTCATTTATATTGAGAAAATCAATTAAATCTCTGGCTTCCTGTTCAGTGCCCAGATAATGAACAGATCATCTATATATCTCATCCAAGTCGTGACATGCTCAAAATAACGGATATGATTGGGATTAGCGAATAGCTCCTGCTCCCAGTGTCCCATAAAGAGATTTGCAAAACTGGGAGCAAAGCAAGAACCCATCCCTGTACCCCTGACCTGTCTGTACACAGCCCCATTGAACAGAAAGATGTTATTGGTCAGACAGAATGTTATCATGTCAAGTATCATCTGACTATGCTCCCGATATCTGACCTGTCTGTTCTCAAGATGGTAGCTGCAAGCATTCATCCCTGTGTATGGTCAATAATCGTATACAGGGAATGTACATCGAGCGTGATAAGAAGTGAATCTTCCACCAAAACAACATCCTGTAGTTTATTGAGAAAGTCTTTGGTGTCCCTGAGGTAGCTGGGTAACTTGGTCACATATACCCTAGGAAAGTGATCCACGTACTTTGAAATATGCTCCGCTACACTACCTTAAGATGACACGATGAGGCGCCCTGGTGGATTAGTGGGGTCTTTGTGTAGTTTGGGTAAAAGATAAAGCACTGGGAGCACCGGATGATCCTTCTTAAGATAGCAGTACTCTTCCCACTCCAAAATGCCTTTGTCCCTCCATACGGCAAGTTTGTCCCATATCTCAATGATACTGTTGTTGTAAGTTTCCATCGTGACAACGTGACACTGTTTAGAGTGAGGGATCACGAGGCACTGGCCTATCATGATACAAGCATCGTTGTGCAATTATTAGCCGTGTTTTCGCATTTGCGAGTATATCACGATAGTTGTGATTGATTAACTATGTAACAGGACTAATACGGCCTATTGACGCATTTGGTAATAAACCTATTAACCTTTGCAAGATGCCTGCATTAACTTATATGCAGGTTCTCTTGCAGTCTTTAAGCACATGCTGTCATTGTTTGTATTGATAAAGTTATCTAACTTTGAAACGATAAAGTTCTTTTAGTGCACAATCCTGCATGCTTACTAACAATACCTCATGATGGTGTCAGTATTGCAGCGCTGGATGTTACGGCCAATCTACGGTGTTATATCAGGATGAAAACGAATTATGTATTGAGAATATAGTGACAGGCAGCACTGGCTAATACAACAATATTATGTGTATTGTGGATTTTACCATTACAAGATGGCCGCCATGTATCGTACTGCTATTTTGTGAAGTCCCTTGTTTTTGTTCATGACACACTGTATGCTTTATGTTGTGCCTGGCAACTTGTGCACTTTTTCCACGTGATCAAGGCTTGGCAGGAAGCCGAAACGCGTCTGGTGGAATAAAACTTGTTTTGGATATCTTATGGTGTCGGAGTTCGTGATTACTGAGAGCGCACACACGCTGAGGATTTTGTTGAGATGAGATATATATATAAATATATGCACACACACACACACACACACACACATATATATATATATATATATATTCCATAAACAATACGGGTCCTTCTGGGATCGGTCCCGTCGCCAGGTGGAGCGTCCTCCGGTAGCAACCCAAGCCGGTATCAAAATGTACAAAAGTTTCAAATAATGACGCTCACTCGGGAGTCCATTGCAACCATAGAGGTTTAATAAAGTGAACCGCTACGCGTTTCGACACTGAAAGTGTCTTGATCACACGATTTTCACAGTGCTACGTGATGTGTATAAGTAAACAGTAAACATAAAAAAGGCACTACATTGGGAGCAAACCCTTTCAGCTCCGTTTTTTTGGCATCCATCTTGGAACAGTACCCACAATCAGTATATCGTATCACACACAATGTAGGATCCAGAACAAAAATGCAAAAATCAAAAAATAAGTATATTGTATATGCGATTGTTCTCAGTTTTAAAGAGGTATAAATACCTATAAGACATCTCTTATTAAAAAGGATGTTCAACCATGATTGTACATACTTGTGTGTCGATTGCTTGAGCCTAAATAGAGTTCAAACATAATTTAGTGTTTGACAGGCAAGTGCCTTAACAACAATACTGTTGATTATATACAAACGGTGGAACCATATTACAAGCGCATTAGCGGCTTTGAGCAAATACCTTCCATGAATCCTGTAAATACTTCCCCAGGCAGCTTTGCAAAATCAAACTGTCCCAAACCGTGAAAACCAAGAAAAAAGTGGATAAATATAGATATCTAAGAAGGTAAAGATTAAACATTAGTTTTGTCACTTTACTTGTTGGAGAGTGCTTAGGTGATTCTTGATGAAGAAAAGGGTAGGGTGCCCGTGAACTCTATGCCCACCAGTGCCATTGAAGGGTCCCTTCCTTTCCTCCTAAAACAACAATAAAAAACAGAGCACACAGTTAAAAACACAATATTTACAATACAGTTCTAAGATATAATCACAGCATTCAGTATATACAAGAACTAATCATCATGCAAATGGCTTGCTAGTTCTTCATCAAGATTATGCCCTCCTGGAAATCTAGTTTCCAGTTCTATAATCCATTTTGATTCTTTTTTCCTAAGCGCTAGCTCTCTATTTCCGCCCCTTTTATTTGTGTTAATTTGTTCAATGGCAAAAAATCTCAACAAAGAATTATTAGATTGGTGTTTTTCCTGGAAGTGACGGGCAATCGGGTAATGTAAATCTTTGTTGGTAATGGCCCGTAGGTGCTCCTGAACTGTTTTCTTAACCATACAAGTCGTACTGCCGACATACCTCAGTTGGCACGGGCATACTAAGATGTATACCACAAAGTTGGTACTACACGTTAGGAATTGTTCAATCTTTCTGTTTTGATTCCTACCTGGAATCTCAAAATCTTGCACCATGTGGCTGGATTTACAAGCCCTACAGTGACCACAGGGATAGAAACCTTTGAGGTTGTAATTGTTTCTATTGGGGATTTCAGAGATATCGCCTTTTACCAGGATATCTTTAAGACTCCTCCCTTTCCGATAAGTGATGAGGGGTCTATCTCCTATACTGGAACCAATTACATTGTCAGTTTTTAAAATTTTCCAGTTGTCTACCAGTATTTTCTTGATTTTTTCAGATTCCTGGTTAAAGGTGGTGATTACTCTAGTCACTGTTTCTTCGCTGGATATAGGTTGTTTGGTTTCGAGGGTGCTTGATCTAGTGGTTTCTTTAATTTTGTTTACAGCTCTGTTAAGAGCCCATTCTGGATACCCTCGTTCTCTGAACCTGATGAGCATCTTTTCTTGTTCACATTCGTACATGGCATCAGTACTACAGTTCCTCCTTGCTCTCAATAACTCTCCAAATGGGATACTCCACTTGAGAGCTTCCGGATGAGCACTGCGAGCATGGAGGAGACTGTTGCCAGCTGTTTCCTTCCTGTGCAAGCTGGTGACTAGTTTGTCCTGTTCTACCATAACCATTGTGTCAAGGAATTCCAATTTTTCTCTGTTGATGTTTGCAGTGAGTATGATGTTATAAGAATTCATATTGAGTTTATTAATGAAGGCCTGTGCCTCAGGTTCTGTGCCCCTCCAGATAACAAACAAATCATCGATGTACCTTATCCAGGTCACAACTGAATTGAAACCAGACTGTAGATTCTCATCCCTGTGAATCTCCTCCTCCCATTTCCCTAAGAACAAATTAGCAAAGCTCGGCGCAAAGCACGAACCCATCGCGGTCCCGCGTACTTGTTTGAAAAGATCACCATCAAACATAAAGATGTTATTACTTAGGCACATTTTCAGCATATCAATGATCATATGTGTATGTTCAAGATATCTTATGTCTCGTTTCTTCAAGAAATGTAAACAAGCCTCTATACCCTGGTCATGATTGATGATCGTGTAAAGTGAACTTACGTCCATCGTAATGAGGAGATACCCATTGACCCAGTTGACCTCTTCAATTTTGTTGAGGAAGTCTTTCGTGTCCCTCGTATATGAGGGGAGGCATGTGACATAATCCCTCAAGAAGTGATCTATGTATTTGGAAATGTTCTCATTGACACTACCTATTGATGAAACGATAGGTCTCCCTGGTGGTCTCGTTGCATTTTTGTGAATTTTAGGCAATAAGTATATTATGGGGAGTTTTGGGTAATCCTTTTTGAGAAAGCAAAATTCTGGCCATGTGAGTAACCCAGTTTCTTGCCAGAGAGACAGCTTTTCCCATGTGTTGGTTATGCTCAAATTATACTCTGTAAAGTTACTAGAAACATAGAAATTTCTATCGCTGAGTTGTTTATGTGCTTCTTCAAGGTATAGTTGTCTTCCCCAGAGTACAATGTTACCTCCCTTGTCTGATGGTCTAATAATGACACTGGTATCTTTAGCCAGGGAGGTAATGAAATCCCTTTGTTGTTTAGTTAAATTGAATCTTACATTCCTAGTTTGTGTCATTTTGTATTTATATTTGTTCAGCTCTTTGTTAACAACATCATGAAAAGTATCTAATGAGTCATGTGGGAGTACTGGACAAAAGATAGATTTGGGTTTAAACGGGGTAGAAGCTGCTCTGTCAGTGCTTATAGACTGTGAGTGTGTATCATCATCATTATTGTTTGTTACACCCCCCAAATCATACACAGTTTCAAGTACAGTGGCATCGCCTACAGTTAAATTAGAAAAATCGCTGGCTTCATCAGTTATATTTGTCACGTTTGAGATTTGTTTGTTGTTAAATAAGGAATGCCATTTTCTCAACTTCAATTTACGAATAAATTTGAAAATATCAACCCTCGTATTCGTGTACTTAAACAACTCGGTTGGACAAAAGGTCAGTCCTAAGCATAAAGTAGTCTTTTCTTTATGAGTCAATGTTCTTGATGATAAATTAATAATTGTTTGATTTACCATTGATTCATCCATGTTTATTTGTCTCTGGTTTGGCCTCCACGTCTGGTTCCCACTGGCTCTCTGTTTGATACTCCTCTGTTTTCTTTTGAGGCGTTTTTTCTTTGAGCGGGTCTGCCTCTTGTTCTTCCTCTCCCCCGACTTTGTCCTCTCACTCCTTGGGGTGTTGATTGCGACTGTTCTTTTTGTCGACGTGTTCTCAGCACCCGGAACTCGTCTAAAAAAGTTGCTGGCTTTGAAGAAATTTCCACATCTGAGATGCTGCTAGTTGTTGTCCCCGATATATAAAATCCGTCCACTCTCATAGTCGTCACGACTATGAGAGTGGACGGATTTTAACTTACAGCCCTAAATACGACCACCTATACAGTCAAGAAACTGTTCGTGAAGACGACACTACTAATCCCAATGTTCCACCAACCAACCAAGATCGTGTATATATCAGTGACACAGATTCAGATATATCGAGGACAACAACTAGCAGCATCTCAGATGTGGAAATTTCTTCAAAGCCAGCAACTTTTTTAGAACACCTGCAACCCTTGGTTGAAGTATTGTCTACACCGCGATACCCCCCCGACGCTGCATATTTCCACACGGAGGTTACTGGCGTAAGGGGAGAGAGGAGGCAAATCATTTGCCTGATAAGGGAGACTGTAACTGACTTGCACCCCCCAGGGAACTGCGAAGGAGTGGGGGCCACCATCCAAACTGGTTTGGGGCATCACCTGTTGCCTGAGAGGCCCTATCACTGTATGGGCACTCATGGAGGACTTCATTTCCCAGAATGCCGTTGCCTGATGGGTGGAGCGCGAGTTGTCCTGCAGCCTCGGAGGTGGAGGAGGGGCAAGTAAGCACCTGACTGGGAGTGGCCGCAATAACAGCTAAAATACCAGCAGACCCCCAGGACACTGTTTAATCTTTTGAAATGGGCACTGATGAAGCTATTACAAGCGAAACGCGTCTGCCTAGCGTTTCATGGGTTGTTTTATACAGAGCGCTGGTAATGATTAAAGTCAGTTGCAGTTTATCCCGGAGCTGTCTCGCACTTTTGTCCTTACCTGGAGAAAGACTGGTTGTTGTGTGTCGCCAGCTTGCAGGTGCTGGCTCTAGCAAGACGCCCTCTCGTTCTGGAGGATCGTGGAACACCTGCAACCCTTGGTTGAAGTATAATATATATATATATATATATATATATATATATATATATATATATATATATATATATATATATATGAACAAAAATATCAGGTCGACAGCAAAAAGGAAACCAAGTCCGGAGCCATTTGGTGAAGGAAGCAGAGAAGTCCGGTGGGACTAGGATTGTCGTACCCCCCTCAGCGCGAAAACACAGACGCCAAACCGGAGCGAAGATCGGCGACAGCTGGGTCGGAGGACGCGGTTGAAACTGACAACACGCAAGGTAGGCGGGCAAAAGCGCAACAGGGGTAACGGTTGTGCATATCGCGCATGGCAAAGTGAAGAAAAATAACTGAACGAACAAGACGGGTAAACAACTTTTGATATTAATAATGATGTCTGGAGATACTTTAAGAGATCGAGAAGCAGCAGCTTTAGAAATGTTCAGTGATTTACCCGTTACTAATTCGACAACACAGCAATCTAATGAGGAACCTAATAAAAATAACAGCACATTAAAAGATATCTTCAAGCAGTTAGAAAAACACATGCGCCAGGAACAAAGCAAGTGGTGGGAAACAAAATCGTTACAAAGATATATTGATGTTGGACGCATACCTCGCGGATTGAGAATTTTCATAGCACCCAGCTATGAAAACCCTAACCCAAAAATGATGCAGGAATGGGCAAAATGTGATTTGGAATCATCCAGGAATCTAGTACTTATTCTGATCAAATATGCAGAGGTCGACCGCGCTGCTCTACTGGAACAAATAGACAAGCTAAATGAAGAGATTGGGAATTTTGAAAAAACAGAGGCTAATCAAATGCAAATAGACAAAATGCGCAAAGAAATGACAACACGCCTGAAGAAAGAGGAGGAAAAAATAAAAGAAAGAAAGGCTTATAAATTTATCAGAGACAAAAATGACTATGAATTGGGACAGATTTTCACTTTTTCAAAAAAATATGACACAATACGCCGTACTAAAATGCAACAGATGGCCAAAAAGGTAGTACTCCACAGTACAATAGACAAGTAGTGCAAACATCTAATTCGGATTTAAGCTCTGCCCCGACAGTGGATCAGATTCAGAGTTAAGGAATAAAACGGACAATACTATTCAACCAGTACCTGAACCTGGGGATGAATTTTTTTTTTTATGTATGGACAGACGACAGACTTTGCGCCCAAGGACTCAATCAAACAGAGCCCAAGCCGCAGAAATTACAAACGCAGGCAGAGGCGCAAAGCGCGACTTCAGTTCAACAAATCCCAGGAGGCAAGCCAGGGGAAAATGGATACAAAAACAAAACTGGCAATGAAACAAATAAAACAATCATCAATCTGGCAAATATTAATTTATCAAAGGCGGAAGAACAAATACTGAGCCTTGGTTTATCATTTTGCCCAGAAAATAATTTAAATTATTCACGGACAAGGATGGACATCTACCGATGCATAAGAAAACTTAAACTCAAGAAACATTTCTTGTTACAAGCCAAAGAAATAGATAACAACAAAAATTCAGCAACAAGTGATGATGAATTGGTAACACAAAATGAAACCATCCAGGATGCATCCTTGCTAGTCACCTTAAACAAATTATGGTCTGAAGGCAATATACAAACGGTTCAGGATTATGCAAGAGACTCAATGACTATACAATAACACGTCATAAGGAAGTCGGGAAAGCAATAGTCCCATCACCATTCAGAGCAAAGTCCACATTTACACCTATCAGCCCAAGGGACTCCATTGATGTCTTCAACGAACATGTAACCGGGGCTATAAAGAAATTGCACTACAAAGTACTGAATGGCAAGGCAAAATACAATAAACAGTCAACGGGATACCATATGCTTATGAAGAAATTAGAAAAGGATCCCTCAATAGTCATCAGGAACTCTGACAAGGGAGGCAATATCGCCATTTGGAACAAAGCAGAATATACGAAAGAAGCACTTTCCCAACTCAACAATATTAATTGTTACACTAAGCGGAATGGAGCGGATCTAAAAGAAATATACCGAAAATACTACACTAAACTAATATCCTGGAAAACTAAAGAACTAATAAGCAAAAATGAATACAATTTTTTGAAAAATGATTACCCTGTTACACCATCAGTATACTTTGTACCCAAAATACATAAGGACAGAAACAAGCCACCTGGTAGACCAATATATCGGCGCGAGGGAGCCTTTTGGAACACACTTCACAATACGCGGACTTTTATTTACAAAACCATGTGCAAGGTTTGACTTCATATGTAAGGGATACAGGAGATTTTTTGTATAAACTTAAAGATGTAGAATGGCAAAATGACTACATGATGATGACATTAGATGTCACAACATTGTACACGAGTATCAGACATAATGATGGTATTAGAGCACTTCAACACTATTTAAGATATGAAAAGGAAGAACTAACAGGACATAGTGCCATGATAATAGAGATGGTTGAATTTTGTCTGACAAATAATGCTAGAAATTGGCAAAGCTGCTACACAATAATTTGCATTATCAGCAGACAATAGGAGTAGCCATGGGAGCCAGCTTCTCCCCCAGCTATGCTTGTTTACACATGGGCTGGTGGGAGGAGCTGGTTTTATCTAAAGAATTTGAGGAAATTGTTAAAAACAATACAATTATTTGGCTACGCTTTATAGATGACCTTTTCATTATATGGAAGGGTACTGAACAAGAGGCACAGACATTTATGAAATCCATCAACAGCAATTTATTGAATTTACAATTCACAGGCACTATCAGTAACAAATCTGTAAATTTTCTAGACACAAATATTTTTATTAAAGACAATAAAATTCAAACACGATTATATCGTAAAGAAACAGCAGGAAATTCAACATTACATAGCTCCAGTGCCCATCCACAACACTTGATCAACAGCATCCCCTACGGGGAAATGCTAAGGTTAAGGAGGATTAATAGTGATATAATGTCTTTAAAACAAGCACAGAAGGAGGCCAAAAACAGATTCCTAGTCAGGGGCTACTCAATGAAAAGAATAGAGGGGGCAATAAAGAAATCCATGAATATGAAGAGACTTGATTTAATAAAACCTAAAATAAAGGAACATCAGACATCATTGAAAAGCAATGTCTGTGATAGAAAAAATGAGTTAGAGGAATTTCGCATAATCATGGATTACAGCAAACAACATAAGGAGTTACGTAACATCATTACAAGTAACTGGCCCCTGATTCTAAGTGACCCAGTACTAGGACAGACATTACCACACAGAATATCCATTACTTACAAAAGAGGCACATCAATGAGAGAAAGACTAGTGACAACAACTCCTGAATTAATTGAAACTTGCAGGTGGCTCAAATCTCACAATGGATTTTAAAGGTGCAAAACATGCAAGGCGTGCCAATTGGGCATAAATAAAACATCATACACAACGCCATTCAGTCAGCATGAGATTAAAATCAACAAGTTACTTACTTGCAAAACAGAATATGTTGTATACGTCCTAATGTGTCCATGTGGGCTACAATACATTGGTAGTACTATGCTACAAGCCCACAAACGGATTTTACAACATATCAGGGCCATCAATAACCATGATAATACATATCCTGTAGCTAGGCACTTTCGTGAATATCACAACTCTAGGAGTCAGGAATTGAAATTTTATCTAATCGACTCAGTACCCCCAAGCAGACGTGGTGGTAATAGAGAAGCCAAACTGAGAAAGTTAGATACACAATATATCCTTGAGATGAACTCAAAGGCCCCAGGGGGTCTTAATATCACGGAAGACTTATATACTTGTATATAACATCCTCATCCATATTTAACAGACTGGAATTTACATACACACACAAAAAAACTAAGAAATGCCTTAGCACATTAGGTTGATGGCTTTACATGACTTTTTAGACAATACTGTATATGTTTTATATATTTATATATACATATTTATTTATTTATATATTAATATATTTATTGTACCACATCTGAAGGACAGGTGCTCCACAGGACAACCTAATCAAGATCTATGTTCAAGGACATATATTTAACTGCAATTCACATATGAAATGACTTCAAACTCAATAAGTCTCACCCAGTTATTTCGATCTTCACAAATGAACAAAAGGGAGATCCAATTAACAATACAGACACAAAATAGCTGTGAAAACTACAAGATAATGATAAAGAAAATGACGGGTAACACAATAACAGTATTTTATTTATATATTATTTTCTTGCACATTTTTGCACATTTATGCACAATTTGCACATCAAGGTTACAAGGCACAAACCGAATATCCACAGCATGACCAAACACCATGTCAGAGAAGTAAAAAATGTGAAATAATGACCTGAGTACTATGAATCAGTAGTCTTATTTAGCAAAGTCATGCACTAGTCCTCCTTGCATTTAAGCAAATACTAAAACTCTAATTTTAGATCAGTAATCAAAATAAATAATGGAGAGGCAATAGGAAATTGAAGTCTGCAATTCTTATATAACTTCTATTGTGACATATGGGTGGAAAAAAACTACAAACTGCTGGGATAATGAGGAAAACATTTATGACCCATTAACATATTGGGATTAATGACTGTTTGGTTCTAAAAGATAAAAAATGCATTTAAGCAAAAAAATTATTATCGAAAAGTATGAGTCATCATGCATATGTATATATATATATATATATGTTTCCTCTATGTCTATGAACACGTGCAAACCTTGTACCTATCACAAAGCACAATGTCACTTTAAATAATGCAAATGATGTTAAGAATGTTACCATGTGACCAAGACTCTGAGGACTTGAAACGCGTAATGGCGGAGACATCCACAAAATAAATATCTAATTTGCTCTAAGTATGCGGTCCGTGTCCGTGTGTGGCTAAACAAAGCAGAGACGCTGCAGTTTTTGTAATATATATATATATATTACCTACTGGCGGTCGCCAGTAGGTAGTTATAGTTAGGACCCCTTTTCCATAGGAAAACCTCAACATTCTATTTTGAATAACTTTGGCGCCGGTCGATGAATCCTCGCGAATTTCTCAAAATAGGTGGGGCGCTACGCTCCGCTCCTACCCTGAAAGTCTCGGGGGGATTCGTCAAGCGGGGGCTGAGATAAAAGGGGGGTCCCAAAACGCGTTTTTCCCATGCATTTTTCCATAGGACCTTTAGAACGAGCTACAGCCCGAACGGCTGAACAGAATTACTAGAAATTTGGCAGAGAGGTAGTCCCTAGGTCAAGGAAGTGCCTTTTGTAGGTTTGGTGTAAATCTGTTCAGTAGATTCTGAGAAAATAGCCTTTAAATCAATATATATATCTGAGCCCGCTTACGGTACGCTTACCGTACGCTTACCGTAAGCGTACGGTGGCGTGCGCGAGCGCGATTCTGATTGGCTCTTAGATCTTAGTAAACATTCGAATCGGCCGAAACCAGGAAGCGGCGGCCGCCATTTTGTCTCTCGCACTGAGTGTTGTTTATCAAACAAGATGGCCAAAAACATGTTACGGGGCTGTTTTGACAACTCCCTCCCACATAGTCATGTTGAGGGAGTCCCCAAACATCCCCCAAGAGCAAAAACGGTTTTATTTTTTTTTCGGCAATTTCGCCGAGTACGCTTACCGTACGCTTACCGTAAGCGTACGGTAAAAAAAAAAAAAAAAAAAAAACACTATCCACACTTACCCCACCCCCTGTGCTTTTGGTGGCCGTAGGCCACCAAATGTACAGGGCTTATTAATAGGTAAAAAAAACTAAATTTTGGCAACATGAAATTATAAAATCGAAATAAAAAAAACACTATCCACATTGACCCCACCCCCTGTGCTTTTGGTGGCCGAAGGCCACCAAATGTACAGGGCTTATTAAAGTTGATAAAAACCGTGCACGGAACGAACTGCGTTAAGTGGGCGCGCACGCCTCGAATGGCGTAAAGTAACTTAGCATTTAAAAAACCGTACAAATTCACTGAAAAAACCATAGGTTTCACACACGTTATAGTTAGGAATTAGCATTTAAAAAACCTTGCAAATTCACTGAAAAAACCATAGGTTTCACACATGTTATAGTTAGCGGAAATTTTACTGATAAAAAACCAGTGAAATTGCCCCGTTATAGTTAGTGCTGGCAACTATAACTCACGCGACCGCAATCTTCTGCTGATGACATATGTGTCTTTATGAAAAAAAAAAAATATTTGTAATATATGTATAGCTAAAAATGTATGGAAGAAGACATGGGCAAATAAGTGTCTAAATACAGTATTAGCATCAGCAGAAGATTGCGGTCGCGTGAGTTATAGTTGCCAGCACTAACTATAACGGGGCAATTTCACTGGTTTTTTATCAGTAAAATTTCCGCTAACTATAACATGTGTGAAACCTATGGTTTTTTCATATATATATATATATATATATATATATATATATATATATATATATATATATATATTCAGTGAAAAAAACCATAGGTTTCACACATGTTATAGTTAGCTGGACATTTTACTGATAAAAAACCATTGAAATTCCCCCGTTATAGTTAGTGCAGGCAACTATAACTCACGCGACCGCAATCCTCTGCTGATGCTAATACTGTATTTAGACACTTATTTGCCCATGTCTTCTTCCATTAAATTTTAGCTATACATATATTACAAATATTTTTTTTCATAAAGACACATATGTCATCAGCAGAGGATTGCGGTCGCGTGAGTTATAGTTGCCTGCACTAACTATAATGGGGGAATTTCATTGGTTTTTTACGAGTGAAATGTACAGCTAACTATAACTTGTGTGAAACCTATGGTTTTTTCAGTGAATATATATATATATACATACATATATATATATATATATATATATAATACATATCTGTGAGCGGTGCGGCCCCTCCTCCTGGGCTGTTCTCGGCCCCAGGGACTGCCACCTCCTCGGGGTAAGCCCTAAAAGAAGACAGGAGGGTGGCTGCGATGCCCCCCTCCTGGAGTCATACATGGCCTTGGGGACCGCTACCCACCCAGGGCCGGCTCAAGCAATGTTCCGGGGTGTCCACCCTTGGGACATTGCAGTTTGCTATGGCTTGGTGGGAGCACTGCTCTCGCCAAGCCATAGCAAACACTCTGCTTTCAACAAGTGAGAGCAGAAAATGCTCTAAGTTGCTGATAGTAGCGCATATCTGTTTCCCTGCCCGCTGTCAATCAAGCAGGGAAACAGGCATTGCTTTCACATACAGGGAGCTGCACATTAGTGTGAGAAGTTGGCCTGGTATATGCTGTCCACTAGGTATAGTGGGCACCTTGCACCTGTCCAAACAACCCCTTATTGATGATAGGTTAAAGACAACCTTTAATGAAAGCTATCCTAGTAGTAACTATGGATAGCAGCCTTCAGGCTAAGTCTTGAAGGAATGTAAAGCAGCTTGTTTTACCAGTCTATAATCTTTTGAGTCACAAAATGAAAGTAGACCACACCAGGTATATATATAAAATATATGTATTTATTACTAAACACACCTCTCTAGTCTCTTTATGAGGCTAGAGGCCAAAGCAGATAAGTTACACTTCAAATAAACAGTAAAGTAGCACAAAATATACGTTAGGCCCTAGGGGCGAGCCAAACCATATACTGAAATAGTGGTATAAGAACCATGACTTAACTAGACACAAGGCCTAGAGCCTGTAGAATCACTGGGACCCCAAGGAACCACCCAAGGTAGTGACACAGGGGACCCACGGGGGCCGTGTGCAGTGTGAGAACACAGCTGCGAGCTCTCGTTAGCTTCTGTGAGGAAAGTCGCGGTTACATTTTTAAAGATTAGGGACACTTAGAGATGAACTAGGACCAAACCCTTTTGGACGTAGACAGTTCTAGGGTCAGCACCCACGGGAGCACCGAAGTACTCGTGTTACCTCACCCAGGGAAGCCCGGTGCATAGGTGTCAAATGGTGTCAGATCGCGTTGTCGTTTTCATTGGAAGCTGGCGAAGAAGTGCTGCTGCCGGGAAGATGCGAAGTGTCCGAGGAGATCCAAGCCTTGATCAAAGATGTGAAGAACCTGAAAGCACAGGGGACAGAGTCTTGGTCACTTGCCAGTGACCAGGGGCACGATAAACGAATGCCCACCGATGTCAGGTGTTTCAGGTGAAGAAGGTGAAGCTTGATTCTTCAGCCACGAGGACCAGGAGACGTTGAGGATAACCAGGAGCTGGACTCGAGCTGTCCCACAAAGGATGTTGAGTCCTGCAGCGTCGGTGCCCAGATTGGACACATCAAGCCTTGGCAACAGCAACCCACGCAGAAGGAGAAAGATGCTTCGGTGCGGACCAGCAAGGTCTGAGGGACTCCCCCAGCAGGGAGGAGTGTGGGCACATCTGGAGCAACCAAGGAAGCCCAAGGAAAGTCAGGTACCTTCACAGGGACCCACCAGTCAACGGTCCAGGGATTGCGAAGGGACCTCGAGAGGAATCACAAAATGGCGGCCCACGGGTTACTCGGGGTGACTAGGCTGACAATCTTTGGTGGATTCTCTGCTTGGGGTCTGGGCTACAAGTAACCCAATGCACAGCCTTCGGAGACGTCGAGAAGCTGATGCACTTGCAAATGTGCACGGTGTCCAGGGGTTATGGTTCCACGGTACCCACGGGGGCTGCGGGTCTCAGCTTTGTTGGGGACTCCTTTCGGCCTCTGGAAAGTCTGGAAGTCCACCTCTGGGGTTGCAAAGTCTTCAGCGTCCGGCGGGAGCTTCGGAGATGCAGACCGGACAGATGCGTCTTTGGTGCCTCCTTTACTCCTTTACTCCAAGGGAGATTCTTCAGTCATCTGGCATTGAACAGATCATCGAAGTTCCAGGATTCAGTTTCAGAGTTTCGTCTAGGGATATCTAAAGTTCTGGTTACAGAGGTTCCTTCTTTATACCCAAGGAAGAGGTCGGACTAACTCAGGGGACCCGCCTATGGGAGGGTTTGGAAAGAGGGGTGGTTACACCCATTTCCTTTGTCCAGTTTCACACCAGAGCAGGGGCAGGTAGCCCCCAGGACCGTTTTTTAATTGGACTATGCACAGGGACACCAAATGTGCCCCCAGTGCAGATTTAAAAGCATTCTTGGAGTGCTCCCACCCAGCCCCAATACACTAAAGCCTGTCTGGGAGGTAGTAACACCTCCCTGTGACAGGAAACCTATTGTTCAGGCCTCCCCTGCCGGAGTTTCAGTCAGCAGCAGGAGGCTAGACTCGTGTCTGTGGGAGTAGCATCCATTTTGTGATGCCAGAGCTCTTTGGAGTTAGCACCAGGTAGCCCGGTGCTGTCATATATCTCCCTCTAAAAGGGTGGGATCATAATACTACACCAATTACTGGTGTGGGGGTATGATTCCAAGGTGTTTGACACCAAACACGACATGTTTACATGCAGCCATTCCAAAGTTAGCATTTACCGCTAGGTTATAATGCACTTCAGAGTATATGGTCAGGCTGCACCACAAACAACCCCGGAGAATAGATTCCGAAGGCTGCAGGGGGCCTCTGCTCATGCAGGGGCACCCCCTCATATAAAAACCAAGCACCCTGCTTTTAGGATTGGTAAGGCCTGCCATAGGGGTGACTGATAGATTTATATGTGTGTGCTATGGGGAGATATAGATTACCTACATCTCAGTAAGGTGTGCATGCACCACCTTACCCAGGCTGCAGTAGCAGACCAGTGGTGTCATTTTGGATGCTTTCCCAGGGGTGGCATAATACATGCTGCAGCCCCTGGTAGGCCTCTGGGGTACCTATGCCCTTGGTACATAGGGTACCATATACTAGGGACTTATAAGGGTACCCCAGAATCCAATCTGGAGTGTACCTAAGGTACAGGGAATCCATTTTAAAGAGAAAGCAGAGAGTCTGGGACCCTGAATAGCAGGATCCCAGTCCACCTAAGTCAAAAACCAGCAAAACACCAGGAAAAAAGTGGAGACAACCATGCAGTCAGATTCCACCTTCCTACAATCAGCATATTAGCAGCTCCCTGGGTCTCAAAGCAATGGTGGCACCCGCAGTTGGTGGGGAACCGGCAGGGACTGCGGGGTCCTTGAGGCTCCCCATGGTCCCCAATGTTCCAAACGTGGGTGCCCTGTGTGGGACCAGGGCACACACACTAGAGGCCAGGCACCTGGGAATGGGGTCCCCGGGACAGAAATCGCCTGGGATGGATGCCGCACAGCCCCCCCTCTCTTGTATTTTTTAAAATAAAAATGAAAAGAGAGAGGCAATAAAAATTGCCCAGTAGGGAAGGGCCGCTTGCCACCTCCATTTTGATTATAAAAACAAATGAAAAAGCCGGGTCCCAGGATTGGGGCCCAGGAGGATGGCTGTTTGGCGTGGTTTTTAAAAGGTGGAGGCCCTGGGGTCTCCGGGGCCCAAATTGGTCCAGCAAAGGGGTGCCACACATCCCCCTTCCTAAAAAAGAGGAAAAAAAAGCCAGTTACTCGCTGGAGGCCCTGCCTCCTTTCTCTACCACTCTGCAAACGCTCCTCCTGGCGCGCTGCTATTTCGGGGCTGAAGTCCCCGTTTGCAGTAAACTAACTGTGTGGGTCTTACTGGAGGTAACAGGAGGGCTAGTTGGCCCCCAAGGACCCTCAAGAGCCAAGGGGACTTAATCCCCCAACTAGTAGTGCACCAGGAGGCACGTTTGCAGAGTGGTGGAGAAAGGGAGCGTGGCAACCGGAAACTCTCTCAGCAAACCCAACAGAAGGGTAGTTGGCCCGAAGGACCCTCAATAGACAAGGGGACTTTGTCCCCCTACTAGTAGTGCACCAAGAGGTGCGTTTACACAGTGGTGGAGAAAGGGAAGTTGACTCCTACTAGTTCTCAACAATCCTTCTGTGTGAGACTTACTGGAGGTAACAGGAGGGGTATTTGACCCCCAAGGATGTCCATTGGTGCCAACTACCCCTTCTGTTATCTCCAATAAGTCCCACACAGCAGAATTGCTATAAGTTCTTTGGAGGCCACGCCCTCTTTCTCCACAACTGTGCAAATGGGACTCGTGGTGCACTACTGGTTGGGGGATGCAGTCCACTTTACTCCTGAGGGACCTTGGTGACCAGGAAACCCTCCTGGTACCTCCTCTAAGTCCTACATAGCGGGTATCCTGAGAGCTGGTTGGAGGCCCAGCCCCCTTTTTCCACAACTCTGCAAACACGACTACTAGTTAAAAACCATAGAAATTCACTAAATATAACAAAGGTTACAAGGATGTTATAGTTAGGAATTAGCATTTAAAAAACCTTGGAAATTCACTGAACAAAACAAAGGTCACAGAGATGTTATTGTTAGGAAATGGATTTTAAAAAACCTTAGAAATTTTCTGAAAAAACAAAGGTTACAGAGACGTATAGTTAGGCTCAGGTTTTACTTGTATAAAACCAGAGAAATTTAGCAGTTATAGCTGAATCTAAGCGAACAATTATTCGGGCACCCGCATTTCACTGCTTATGACCTCACATATTACGCCACTCATGACATGGTCAGTGACATCACTGATGACATCACTGATGACATCTCAAATGACATCCCTGCCTGAGCCAGAACGCCAATAAGGATAATCACCCTATAATGTTGACACTACGCTCTAAGCCTGCCCCTTCAATTAACTATCAATTTAGCAGGCCTGGATGTTCAACTTATGCTAGAAGGTAACCAAACAGAACACCTCACTTGAGAATATCAAAACAGCAAAGCTATTCCAGGAGATGCAAATAAACAGGATGCAGATCTGGACTAATCCAATCATATATTGATTGCAGCTATGCATTCAAACTGCAATGCTATGCAAATTTTGTCATCAATTACAAAAGCTAACACACTGGCTTACAGCCAACAAGCAGAGGTCTTCTGTGCATCCAAACCACTGCTACCAGTCTCCCCAACACACACACATACACAACCGGGCAACCATAAGGGCACCCTAAACCCTCACTTGCTTACACACATTTTGTGCATTCTGTGTTCTGCACCCATTCTTTGTTAATAGTGAAGCCAGGAGCTCCTTATCTGTGTGAGCTATTAAAGAAGATTTCAATGCCAAGGAGATGATCTAATAAAAAGATATGTTTGAAGCATTTGCGTTGGTTGATCAAATTGTACATTACTTGTTCCATCACTATTGTGTTTCAAAGTTTAGTTTACGATCTAATTAAAGTCGGATGATCAAAGTTTTTCCAGTCTAAATGGTTCACGAGGAACCTTGTCATTTTAATCATGTTTTTCGCTCTTCTCTTTAAGGCCATGTAGAATTACATCCAGAGTGTCCCGGATAGGGCAACTAATCTTCCCAAAATGTCTCCGCTAACGATAGAAAGTGGAGCCATTTATGTTTAAGTATATTTCCTGTTGGCATTATGGGGGCAGCGTACATTAGTTTATATCCATGTTTTCTTTGTATAACACTTTCTTAGTTACCTTCTATATCGTCCCATAACTTTTTCAATTCTTTGTCTGTTACGTCCCTCTTTAGGGTTCTCTCCCACATCTTTTGGAATCCTCACCTTCCTTTCTTTTTGACAGCCTTTAGCAGTTTCTATATGGTTGGAATAATGAACTTATATTCTGGGCACCTCAATATGTAGTTTTCAAAATGTGTAAGGTCTGTTTTTGTTCCCACTTTTATAGAAGAAGACAATGCCATTCTTAGTTATGCTTAAGTTAATCTGTAGCTGTGTGTAGAATATTATGAATAACTCCAGATGCAGGTTTCAAATAAAGAAGAGTGAAGTTTATTGTAGAGGTAAATGAGATCCCATCCACCTTGTCCAATCAGTCAGGTACAACTGACTTCTCCCCACACTAGTGTGTTCCATTGCCATGGAGCTTCTCCAACAATAACAACTCTACTGTACATTTCTCTTAAAGTGGTACTACAGGTATTTACAAGGTCCATCCATAAACAGCATGAATATTACTACACATCTTCCTCTTTCTAAAAGAAGCATTACATAAGAAAACAAAACTTAAACCTTAACATAATCATTGAGTTTTGATGGAGGCTTTACGATCCTTTTACTCTTTTCTCTCAAAGGCATAGAAACGGAGTTATCAACTGACGTAAGATTGGTTTCACCTATATTCTTGTTTTCTCCAACTTTTCTAACCACAACCACTCTATTTAGATTCCAGACCCTAGAGTCTTCAGTCTTGATAGCATTGGAAAAAACTTTTTTAACTTTGTGAGCAACTTTAAACATTTCAGAAGACTGCCGTCCAGGAGGGGCACTAATCATTACTAAGTCACCTACATTAACAACAGTCCTTTTTACAGCCTTCTTGTTATCAAACCACGTCTTGCAATCAACGATTTTGTCTGCCTCCCGCTTCCTCCATGATTCTGAACAAAGCTCAACTCTGTCACTCTTCCCCACCTTTTCATTAACCCAGAAAGGCGTGACAAAAGTATTGGGATGCCTCTTTTTTAGAAGTAGGAAAGGTGTATTTCCTGTGGTTGCATGAGGTGTAACTCTATACATTTCTACCACTTGTTGTACCCCCTCCTTCCAATCTAGATTGTTCTGTTTGGATATAGAGATTGACTCTTTAAGAACTCTAACAAACCTTTCCACCATTCCATTACTCTCGGGATGGTACAGAGAGCAGCGTTTATGTTTAATAGCACACTTCTCTAGAAAGTCCCCCATTTCTTTAGAAACAAATTGCACTCCATTATCTGTGAGGAGGTAACCCGGGAGACCCTCTCTAGTGAACACTTCCTTGAGGAAAGCTATAACATGTTTGGAGTCAATGCTTTTCGTGATTTTTATTTCGGGCCAGCGTGAAAATAAATCAATAAGGACAAACAAATAGACCTCACCCTCATTACTTTTGACAGGTCCCAAAATATCAAGAGCTAGTTCCTCCCAAGGTGATTTTGGTCTATCCCTTATAACCATAGGTTGCACCCTTGGTTTGAAACATTTCTCACTTAACGTGCACGGAATGCATTCTCGCACCAGTCTCTCAATATCTAGGTCCATGCCAGCTCACCAATAGTTGAACCTAATACTTTCTTTAGTTTTGGAGCTGCCTTGGTGCCCTTGATGAGCTAAGGTAATTAGCTCTTCGCGCAGACATTTCGGGGGAATCAATCTAGTGCCACGGAATACAAATCCGTCAGATATGGATAACTCATTCCTTACATTCCAATATTTCTCAGAGACACCTTGATTTTTCTTGACCCAACCATTTTTAATAAAGGAGGACAACTCAAGAAGTTCTCCGTCCACTTTACTCTCATCTCTCCACTTATCCTCTTTAATGCTACCACTCTCTATGGCACACACCCATTCCAACTCCTCTTCTTCTTCTAGATCATCATAGCCATCATCCTGTTAGGCCAACCTTGACAAAGCATCAGCAGTATAATTACGTACTCCCGGCAGGTATTCTTCCTTGAAATTGTATCCTTGTAAGTCAACAATCCATCTTGAAATTCTGCTGGATAGTTCCTTTACTATTAAAAACTTCTACCAAAGGCTTGTGGTCAGTATGAACCACACACTCAATACCCCACAAAAAATTCTTTAGTTTGTTCATTGCCCAATGAACAGCTAGTGCTTCTTTCTCTATCACAGAGTAGCGGGATTCGGCTCCTCTAAGACTCCTTTATAGGAAAAGAATGGCCTCTGTTTTACCCCCACTTTCTTGTTGTAGCACAGCACCCAAACCGATCATGCTAGCGTCTGTTACCAACACAGATTTGGCTGCAGGATCAAAGCTTCCTAATCTGGGAGTCTTTTTTAGATATTCCTGCATCACGTTCCTTACTCCAAACAAATTCCACCCCTTTGCAAAGAAGGGTACGCATGTGGACACACTTTTCAGCAAACCCTTTAACAAACTTGCTGTAATACTCAGCCATTCCCAAAAATTTCATGAGGTCCTCTCTATTTTTCGGTGAGTCCAAATTTTCTATGGATTTCACTAAGTCACTCTTAGGTTGTATACTCTTGCCAGAAATGGTGTGTCCCAGATAATCGATAGATGACTTCCTAAACTTGCATTTATCTATCCTGACGGTGAGATTATGTAAACTAAATCTCTGCAACACCTCTTTAACTCTCACATCATGCTCCACTTCATCTTTCCCAAAAATTAAAACATCATCTTGGTAAATTTTGACACCTCTCTGATCCTTTAAAACCCGCTCCAGAGCTCTCTGAAAAACCGACGCTGCGGAGACAAGCCCGAAGGGTAGGCGCCTGAATCTGAATGTTCCAAAAGGAGTGATAAAAGAGGTGTAGTCCTTAGACCTCTCTTCTAACTTAATTTGGTGGTAAGCCGACTTAAAGTCGACTGTGGAAAATACTTTTGCTCCTTTTAGTAGCATGAGCATGTCAGCAATCTTTGGAAGGGAATATCTGTCAACAACCACCTGTTTATTAAGTTCTCTGAGGTCAATGCATAAACGGAGACTTCCGTCCGATTTTCGGGCAGCCACCACCGGAGCCAACCACTGAGTTCCTTCTACCTCTTCTATTATACCTTCAGACTTTAATTTCTCTAATTGATTTTTCATCTCTTCTCTGACAGACAAAGGAACACCCCGCACCTTGCTTGTAAAAAAAAAATTAGATGTTGGGATCTCCTTTAAAAATTTAAGTTCCTCATAAATTGAAGAAAAAAAATAAGTTGAGTGGAGCCTTCACTTCTCAGCATCCCATGTTCGTCACCAGTGTAGAATATTATGAATAACTCCAGATGCAGGTTTCAAATAAAGAAGAGTGAAGTTTATTGTAGAGGTAAATGAGATCCCATCCACCTTGTCCAATCAGTCAGGTACAACTGACTTCTCCCCACACTAGTGTGTTCCATTGCCATGGAGCTTCTCCAACAATAACAACTCTACTGTACATTTCTCTTAAAGTGGTACTACAGGTATTTACAAGGTACATCCATAAACAGCATGACCATTACTACACTGTAATCTTAAATTGTTACATTGTGGAAAAACTTAAATGCCTTCCTTCATGAACAGATCTCCCAAAATTAAGCACTGCCCTTTCCTCCAGTTCCAAAATACCTGTCCCCCCATTCTTGATGTGAACTCCTATTCAGTACATCCCAGGTTTTCATGATTGTGCTTACTATGTCACTCACATATGTGTTTCTGGATCTACATTTTTTAGGCAGCTAAATAACATCAAAGAGTGGCCTCCACATATCAATCCAGTCTATGAACACCCAATTTTTAAAACCTTTTTCCTGCATGATAGAGGCTTTATGTAGTCCTAAACGCCCAGCTTGAAATTGTCTCCATAGATATGGAATTCCCAAGCCCCCTCTGGTTCTGGGCACCATCAATATCCCTTGATACTCTAGTCCTTTTAAAATTCCGCATAAAGACTTCAATCATTTTCTACAGGGTAACTATCCCCTTCCTCAAGATGGGGATCAGCAGAGCCTGAACTACATTGAGAAGCCACAGCAAGGCATTCATATTATATTAACTTTAGCTAGTCTACACATCCATGAAAGCAGGAGAGTGCTCCATCTGGTTAACTCTAAAGCTATGTCACTCTTCAGCTTCGACCAATTAGCCTCTACCATCTTTGATAGGGAGGGTGTAATATTTATTCCTAAATATCTTATATAATGGCTAGCCTACCTAAAGAGAAAGGGCTTGATTCACAAAGGTAAACTGAGATGAAAGTCTAACTTTACGACTTTCGGGGACCGATCGTAAAGTTCAACTTTTGGTATTCACAAAGGGCATGTGAATACCAAAAGTCGTAAAGTTAGACTTTCTTCTCAGTTTACTTTTGTAAATCGGGCCCTCAGTATTCACAAAGGGTATTTACAGGTAGTAAAGTTTGACCAAACCTTAAGTTGAACTGAGACAAACTTCTAGCTTTACTACTTGGAAATGCCCTTTGTGAATACCAAAAGCCGTAAAGTTACACTTTCGTCTTAGTTTACCTTTGTGAATCAAGCCCAAAGGCTTTGAGCAGCCTAGCAGCTTCTTCCTGGTCAGATTTATTATTTTGAATTTTTCCTTGTTGATTGTAAACTCTACTATCTGTTTATAACATTCCAAATGTTAATTAACGACTACCATTGACTCTTGCAGGTGGCTCAGCATCAATAGGGCATCATCCACAAAGAGGCAGAGCTTGGATTGATAAAAGTGGGCACCTCTGCCTTGTCCCCCTCTGCATTCTCACTTTGCCCGAACGACCCCATTGATCATCATTCTCACCGTTGGTTCCTTATAATTAGCAAATATGCATATGTGTCTACAAGTCCCATTTTACCAAGTGGTCAAATGCCTTTTTGACATCTAGTGTGACCATTATTGCTGGGATCTTCTTCCCACAAACTTATTCTATAAAGTGGGTAACTTCTCTGATGTTATTTTGTGTCTATCTAAATCACACAAACCCTGATTGATCTGCCTTGATGAGAACTGAGAGATATGTACCAATCTCATTCTCAAGCACCTTTGTAAAAATCTTGACGTCCAGATTTCAACGAGAAATATTTTTTAGACTTATAATCCCTGGTATCCTTTCTCAGTTTTGGAACTAAAGTAATGTCGGAGTCATGCTTGGAGTAACCCCACCCAAAATAATTTAAGACAGCATCAATTGTGAGATTACCATTCCTCCCATTGCTTGGTAGAGTGCAGTCATGCAGCTGTTGGTTCCAAGTGCCTTGCCCTGCTTTAAAAACATTATTGCTGCTGTTACCTCTTCAGTCTCTAAGGGCCTGCAGTGAGTATCCCTTTGTTTCTACATCAGTCTGGGAAGTTTTTCATTATGTGTATATTGGACTCCTGCCAACTGATCCTTCCCTCTGCAGGCATGCAACATTTGATAAAACTGCATAACTGCCTCTACTTTATCTGTTTAATCTGTCAGCAGTGAACCCTGAGAATACCAGACTTCTGCAATGTTTACACTATTGATCTTGACCTTTAATTGTAAGGCAAAAAGCCTGTCTCTTTTATGTCTTTTACCGGAACATTTTTGTTGTATGCTCAGCAAAATATGTTCATTTTTGCTAGTGGCAAGTACAGTCATCTATCCTCTTAGTCCGTTGATCTTTCTCACTATTCCTGCTGTAATCTACAGTTTATTAAGTCTTTCCTCAGTCCTCAATTCACTAAGGATTTTCTCTGTTTCTAATTGTCTTCTCCTTATGTTGCGTGCATGTAGAGATATCAGAGTACCACTGAAGAAAGCTTTCATTGCATCCCAATTTATCAAAAGTGAAGTGCTGTCTTCCTCATGGATAGCAAGGAAGGCCTGTATCTGAGCGAGAATTTCCTGAAGGTTGACCAAATATCTCAATAAATAGTCCTTACATCACAACTTCCCTTACACCCTCTCGTTCTTTTCCACTTCCCAAAGTAGGTTAACGTGTGTGGATCGCTAGTGTAAGGATACTCAATTCCACCAAAAGTTTCCTCCCTATCACCTTTTTGTTTACAGATAATCAGTTCTTGTTTTTAAGCCCTCTGCATGGCTGAGAAGGAGTAGTCTCTCTCTTACTCATATGTCTTTCACCAGGTGTCGATTAGTCCCAGATCTTACACAACAGATTTCAAATATTTTTTAAATGCTCTTTATGTGTCTCTTTGGGGGCTTCAGTCTTCTAGCTCTCAATTTCAAAGCAAATTGAAATCTTCCTGACTATCGTTTCTCTATTTTAAACAGTGATGAAACTCCTTCTAAAGGGCCCACAGACAATCTTTTTAGCCTTTGTTTGGAGCATAAATATTGTTGTTGTATCTGTGGAAATGCCTCTGACTGCCACAGTGGTGAGAGTGGAAGGGGGTGTATGTTTGTTCTCTAACAGCTGTATCAGGCCATAGGCCATCCTGGGAGAGGTCTGCTCGTGCCACCCTCGTGCTTTCCGGCTGTTAATGCATTACGAGGGGGTGAGACAGGGCCCTATTCATCCCTTTAGACTTGGCAAACTCATGCTCCAGAGTGGTATGGGCCTTTTAGGACTCAGCAGGTACCTTTAGTGGCAGAATGTAGTGAGTGAACCTGCATGTATAGTACCTGCATGTTAGAATCCGGGGTCTCTGGTTGGCGCAGGTATGCACTTGCGACAAACAGGGACCCTTTCCTCTAAGTCAGGGCAAAGGATTACTCTTGAAAAATAACCCCTGCTCACCCTCTAGGTAACGTGGCGCGAGCAGTCAGGCTAGATTCCAGAGGGCCTGAGGTTAAGCATTTAGGGTGTCCCACAATAACCACCAACCCACCACACAGAGACACAAGACTGTAATTGTAAAAATATAACTCTTTATATAATTTCTTCAAGCAGGCTTCAGTTACAGTCTTTACTTTTAAATAAGGTTCCAGTTACTTGTGCAGAATGTTCAAGTATGCCACAGTTCTTTAAAAAGGTCAACTTGGGTGCAATCTGCACCTTTTGGGGGTCTGTGTGCTTCGAAGGGCCTTCCGTACGTGTCGTACCGGCGTTGGTATGCTTCCTGCGTGAGCAAGTGTACTGGGACTGAAGCCGTACGGGCCGTATCGTCGTAGGTACGCTTTGTACGAGGCTGGTACGTCTCTTGCTACTCCTCACGCTTCCCGCGTGAGTAGCGTATGGGGATTTCAAGCCGTACGGGCCGTACCATCGTAGGTACGCTTCGCACGGTGCTGGACGTTCCTTTCAATTGCTCACGCTTCCGGCATGAGCAAGCGTACGGGGACGCTCCGTACAGAGCCGTACGGGCCGTACAGTTGACGGGACGGGGCGCACAGTACCTCAGATCTTGGTGGGGAGTTCGGGGCGGCTTCAGCAGTCCTCTGAGGGGCGTCCCACGTCGCGGATGCAGTCTTCTTTCACAGAGGACCACGGTGCTTGGGGAGGGCATCTCGGGACTTCCACAGCTCGCCTCGAGGGGGAAGCAGGAGGGGCGGCTCGGGGGTGATTTTCAGCGCGCTGCGCTGTCGGCATCAGCCAGAAGGGATAAACTTGCGTGTCGTTGCTCCTCACGGTGGTCTCTACGGCTCGGGGCCACAGAGGCTCGAGGTTTGGATGCAGGCAGTCTTTCCTCACGTTGCGAGATCCGGCTCGAGGGGGCAGCAGCTCACTTTGATCAGGCCAGGCAGGGCAGGCCGTCACGGTGCTCACGGCAGCACAGTCGGGTGGAGGTCGCGGTTCTCGGAGAGATGGGGGCACACAGGTTCTCTGGGGTCAGCACTCGCAAATCACCAGTCGCAGCTTCCTTTCTTCCAGGGAAGGGTAGCGCCCACTGTTCCTGGGGCGCAGCTCAGGGGGCAAGTTCACAAGCAAGCCCTTGGAGATTGTTCACACAGCACAAGTTGATTTAAAAGTCTCTCTCAGTCTTTTCCTCTCCTTCTTGCAGCAAGGCACCCACCACAGGCCAGTCTCTCAGGCTAGAGACAGTACTCCTCCATGCAGCTTTCCCAGGTCCTTCTCTTCAGGCAGAGTTTCTTCTTGGCGTAAACAGGATCTGATTTCTTAGGAGCAGGGCTCCTTCTTTTATACACAGTTTCTTTTGTTCTTTGTCGCCAGGGGGCCTGTGCCTGGCTCAGTCCGGTTTTGGAGCACTTTGTTGTGGAGACTCTGCTCTTTCCTTTCAATGCACAGGGCAGAGACATCAGCCGCTCCACAGGGGGCAGAGCCAGCATTGTGGTGGCAGAGCACAGGTCTATTCAGAGTCAAGGTGTACTCCTCCTACCCATCCTGGTGTAATCTCTCTACCCACCACCTGGCAGCCAGCCTGTCTCCTGGAATTCCCCAGCCCTGCCCCTCATTGAAACTAGGCAGCACACACACACAAAGCAGAGGCAGACTGAAATGGCTAAGTAAGTAAATACTAACTTTCTAAAAGTAGTATTTACAAACACAGGATATTAAAATAAACTTTACCAAAAGAAGTATTTTATTATTCTGAGTTCAGGTATACTAAACTTGACTTTCTACCATGCTCTCTGAGTCCGCTGGGATTATAGAGTGTAATAATTCCAGCAGCCCATTCTGGCCTATGGAGAGCGGGTAGCCTTCAATAGTGAAAAACAAAAATGGTTGTAATTCACTATTAGGACATGCCACACACATCAGGGCATGTCCTACCTTATGCCTACAATGCACCCTGCCCTTGGGCCTACCATAGGTGTGACTAATATGCAGTTAAGGGAAGGTTTAGGGACTGGCAAGTAGGTGCACTTGCGCAGTCAGCATGACAGTACCAGACTGCACGCAGGTTCTGCAATGGCAGACCTAGACACATTTTACTAGTCCGCTTCTGTGGGTGGCACAATCAGTGCTGCAAGCCCACCAGCAGCATTTGTATTTAAAAGCCCTGACACTCCTGGTGCACTTTACTAGGGGCTGATAGTAAACCAAATAAGCCAAACATGGACACCAATCAATGTATACCCTTTTCATAGGGAGCACTTGCACTGTGGCACTGATTAGCAGTGGCACAGTGCCCTGAGCAGCTAACACCAACAAAACACATGAGGCACATCAGCAAAAAGTGGAAGGGAGACTCACGCCAAGGTGCCAGGTCTAACACTGCATTTAACTGCTATATTGTTGTGCTCAGAACCCTCCTATTCCTAACCTACTATGCTATGAACCCCTATAGTGCTGGGGAAGACTAACAGCAAACAGACCAAACTGCACTTTGATACTTGCAAGGGCTTGTGAACTCTTGATGCTGAGCCTGATGTGGCTGCAGGACAATCCTCGATGCCGGACCAGGTGGGGGAGGAGGACATTGATGTAAAAATCCTCCTCCAAGCTATGCAGGGCAGCCTGATTTCCATAGGATCCAAAATGGACACATTTTGCATAGGCTGAAGAAACTTGATGCTAGCCTTCAGGAGGCAGAACAGCGCATCTCAAACACAGAGGATATGGTGGATGTGAAAATTGAATCCCTCCTAAATATGAAAAAGGTACTTAAGGTGATTGTGGCAAAAAATGAGGATCTAGAAGTACAATTGCAATGAAATAACATTTGAATGTTTTAGAGTGCCTGAATCAGCTAACACTGGCAGGATGGAGGAGTATGTAGAAAAGATGCAAGTAGTGCTGTTCGGAGCGGATGTGTTTTAGCAGCTGCTTGTCTTTGAAAGAGCTCACCGATCTCTGGCTTTGGGCATCAGCTAGGCCCATCATTGCCCACCTCCTGAATTTTCAGGATTGGGACACCACCCTGTGCATGGCCAGGGGAAAACATACATTGTACTTTGACGAAAATACTGTGAGACTGCAGATCTTCTATCAGGGAAAACACTAAATATTTCACACCCCACAGCATGCTATGGACTGTCCATTGTCAGATCCGGACTGAGGAGTGCACAATGGGGCCGGGCCTTTAAGGCATTGGTGTAGTCTGTGGTACTCCAGCAGCTGATGGCCCTGACAGTGGGCCCCCCATTGCTTGTATATATATATATATATGTCCACAGATTTGCACCAGCAAATGCAGATGGACTTCAAAGACCAGCGTGCTTTGTAAACAGTATGGGAGGCACACCTGAGGCCAAACAAAAGGTTTAAAGCGCGCAGGGGATTTGCAGTCAGGGGCATGTGATTTCCGGACGTCAGTGATGGCCTCTGAGGAAGGAGGTTAATGTACTCTGAAACGCGTAAGGACACAGGATCACAATACGGAATCGGAAGCTGTCTGTTTTTGAAAATAAAGGATGTCTCCTTCTTGCTGTGGTGTGCGGCCTCAATTTGCTGGTGCAAATCTGTGGACATTTGATACGGCGGCTCCAGGCCGTAGAGGGATCGCACCATCCGAAGCAACAGTGTGGATGCAGACGGGGGGAAGCTTCTCCCCGTAAATGACACAGCAAGTTTTAATTTAACAGACATTATCTGATTCTGGGGCCCAATGGAGGGCTTTTAATATAATTCCTGAAAATAATCACGACTTTCGGACCCACTGGAGGGTGTAATCATGCAGAATGGACTTCAAAGACCAGCGTGCTTTGTAAACAGTATGGGGGGCACACCTGAGGCCAATCAAAAGGTTTAAAGCGCGCAGGGGATTTGCAGTCAGGGGCATGTGATTTCCGGACGTCAGTGATGGCCTCTGAGGAAGGAGGTTAATGTACTCTGAAACGCGTAAGGCCACAGGATCACAATACGGAATCGGAAGCTGTCTGTTTTTGAAAATAAAGGATGTCTCCTTCTTGCTGTGGTGTGCGGCCTCAATTTGCTGGTGCAAATCTGTGGACATATATATATATATATATATATTCACTGACCATGTCATGAGTGATGTAATATGTGACGTCATCAGCAGTGCATTGCGGGGGCGCACATTATAGTTAGCTGAACTAACTATAATGGGGGAATTTCTAGGGTTTTGTACGAGGGAAATGTCCAGCTAACTATAACACCCCTGAAACCTATGGTTTTTTCAGTGAATTTCTAAGGTTTTTTAAATGCCAATTCCTAACTATAACGTGCATGAAACCTATGAATTTTTCACTGAATTTCAAAAGTTTTTTAAATGCTAATTTCTATCTATAATTTATCACTAAAGCTATGATGTTTAATGATTTTCATTGGATTTCAAAATTTTTCAATTTCAGTGTGTCAATTCCTTTAATTATGCTTTTTAAAAATTCATTTTTATCACCTTTTTTTACATATTTTTTTAATTAATTCTTTTAAAAATTAAAAAATATTATTTGTTTTTATTGGGGTTTTTTTTAAAAAAAATTGTTAATGTTTTAAAATATATTTTTATATATTTTTAAAATATTTGTAAAACTATATTTTCAAAATTTTATTTTCTATTTTTGTTTTCAGTTTTTTGGGGATCCGCGCACCCTTCACAACCCGTATGGGACAGCATCCGCGTATGGTATGCGTTGGGTACTTTTTTAGTGCGTGAATACAATGCGACCAGTACGCGACTCCAAACCTATACGCGACACGTACGATGCACGTTACGCGATACTTGCGCGCTTCTGCGATGCATCATATGCGTGCAAGATGCGGTAGGTGCGCGAATCCCGCGACATATTTAACATTTAAAAAAGATATATATATGTATTTTATGTGAATATTAATTGAACACAAACTCTAAACTACTCATAAAAGTAATATATTTTGACATTTAATCCTATATTCTATTTTAATTCAATTTCGCGGATGCGCGCAGTGTGCGTGCTGCGTAAGCGCACGGTGCGCGGATTCCATGTGACCTGAAAAAAAGAGATTTGATTGGTTCATTACACTTTCTGTTCTAACTATTGAAATACCCCACCCATTTCAATCATTCTTCTTTGGAGGAGCATCTCTTTGCAGAGAAAAAGCTTTTTTGGACTAAGTTTACACTTCGCTCTAACTTTTTTTCTAACAAAACAATGGCTTCAGGGCAGCAGACATCTCCTGGATCTCCTCATTCATCTGAGGATGAATTTTTGGAAGAGCCACCACGCACACCACGTTTTTTATATGTGGTGTGGAAATTTTTCATGTATCCAGAGGGGCAAACAAAAACCAATGCCACCTTGGTCACTTGCAAGATCTGCCAGAGAGTGCTGTCTCGTGGGGATCCAAATAAGAAATATTCATGCGGAATGGCGAGCATGATGAAGCATCTGAGGACCCTTCATCCAGTAAATCTTGCTCGGGAGGAATTCCGAAGGATGAGAGTCGCTCCTTCTCCTACGGATTCATCAGTGCCAAGCACTTCAAGAGTGCATCCATCTGCACAAAATGTATGTGTAGAACGTAAATTACTGAATGAATGCATTAATAGCGTATGGTGAATGCAATAGTGCAGAACTATGAGGAAGTGCTGCAGCATCACACAGTAACCTCTTTAACTGCAGTGTGCTGTAGTACTTCCGAAGCACAGGGATGCAACATATGTACATAAATTTGTTGCACATCTATACTTCTCTCTGCACGGCTGCATAACCCCTTCCACGTGCGGCAAATTATGCCGCGGTGCGAGGGGGGGCGGGGCTGGGCATGGCGCCCAGGTACTCAGGACAGCTCCCGGCCGTCATGAATCATGGTGGGCGTGTGCTCATGACGGCTGGGAGCCATCCGAACTCCACCCACTGATTAATTCACCCGCACAGGCGGGGAATTAGCTGTACGTGGGCGGAGCGGCAATGGTCGGACAGCTCCCGACCATAATGAGCACACGACTACCGTGACTCATGACGGCTGGGAGCCATCCTGAGCACGGAAGTGGTTAAATTGCAGCCATGTGGTGACACAGGCACCCTTGCACCATAGTGGAAGGATATCTGTCTCATGTGCTGTTTGTTTTTGTGCAGAAAGACACACCTTCATGCACAAAAACAATCAATAATCGCACTTTTCTCTTTCAATGTATGCTGAACATTTTAGCATGTATTGAAGATTTAAAAATGAGGAGAAAAAAAAACTATTCTTCTTGTTGTGCTTTCGTACACCAATTAGAGAATGGTGCAGCATTCACACACATATCGAGATTTATGATTTCTGATAAATCTAGAGATGTGTCTTGTTCTATGAGTATTCAGTGCAATCATGCACAACAACACTTATAGAACAACCTTTCAACGCAAAGTGGTGTGAATGATGAGGTTGTATTCACATGGTGTAGAAAAAGTACACAGAGCGCCTTTTCCTCTATTTGTAAATATGAATGAGTGTCTTGCGCAATAAATATGTTTCAAAAAGTGACATATTTCTGTTTTAAAATTGCTTTCGAATGATAGAAGGTAAGCACTGAGTTTTGTCTGCAAAGATGCTCAAAGAAGAATGATTGAAATGATTGTGGTCCTTCGATAGGTACAATGGGAAGTATGACGAATCACTCAAATCTGTTTTTTTGCAGGTCACATAATATCCGGTAACAGAGAGATTTCAAAACTACATCGGTATAAACAGTGTTTTAAAAAAATTGTTCAATCTTTGTAGGTTCTTGCAGATCTGCCCAGTCTGCATATTTATATTTACTTAAACTTACCTTCATAGTAATAGAAAGTAAAAATGATATACATTTTTTTCAGATTTTATTTACAATAAAAATTGATGTAAACTGCTTATTTTAGAATTAGGATCTGTAAAGAAAAGAAAAAATAGTTATAATATGTAATAATACATTTTATTCAACACAGCATAATTTCAACAAAGTAATTTGTTTGCCTTTTTTGCTGTTCTCAGAATATATTGAATTTCACTAGAAATAGTGATTTCAATCGTACTCATCACTTAACAGTGGGCAAAAAAAAACAATCAAAAAGATTGTTTAAAAAAATCCAACATGCTATTCTCAGTAAAATACCACAAGATCCAAATCACACATATATAAAATGCTTATGGCTAACAAAATTTTATAAGTTTAACTTACAAAAACTGTAAATGTTGTCGCTTAAAAATATTCACCGAGTCAATGAGCACAAAAAAGTCCATAATTCAAACATATACCTTTCCTTGAGGCCAAATGGTATTTTTGCACTCGTTTTTATGTACATTGTCCAATGATATTCCTATTAAATGATAATAATAAATTTCTCAGAGAGTGGATTATCTTCCTAAAATTTTGACTTTAAAAATATTAGGTAGGAATTTGGTAATTCCCTAGGCAAACGTTGTTTGAAAACCAACTGGGAATCATTACAAAGTGTCCAGCCTTTGTCACATTTTAGATAGGCAGTGTAATGTCCAGATGTGGTGGAAGGACCATCATGGAAAATTATTGCAATTGCTACAAAAGTCCTTCCTGATATTGATACTTGTGTTGCTGCAAATTGCTTTATTAAAGTATCCAATTTTCTTCCATCAGCTGTACAATGTTGCATCATTAAAATTATGTATTGTCCATATTTTCTTAAAAATAATGTGGATATCATTTCTGATTTACATTGGCTACACTCCATGTTTTGATTTGCACCTTTAACTAATTTATTAAAAGAAACTGATTTACAGTCTGATAATGTTAAATACAGAAATCTTTCAGTGTCTACATTAGTGGAACATGTATACATGCAATTTTCACAATGATGTTCCCATTTGTAAGAAAGGCCAAAGATATTTTCTATTTCTTCACCTTCATTTTCAAAAATGGTAAGCATATACATTAAAAATTCCTGAGCATCTTGTTGGATATTTTGTGTAAATTGTGTAGAACCAGAACACACATCCAAAAGATTACGAACATCTGAAACAGATTGTATTTTACTTGTATCTGTTGTCAATTTTTCAAAAACAGAATGCAACAGACAACAAAATCTTGGTTGCCGATTCTGCATAATTTGTTCTTGCAAACCTTCAAGATAAAAAACAACATTTACCACTACATTAGCATAGCAGTTGACACCTGAACTATTTTCAAACTGATAACCAACAACCTCTTCAACAGTGTCCAATTTCTTTTTACTTGCAATCACAACATTATCTTGTTCTATTGCCTTCTCAACACCTTCAGAACAGATACTCTCAAACCTTCTTTTTCGACTAACCACACGCTTTTCAAATACAGGATATTGACCTAAATTTGGAGCATACACCCTTCTTAACCTATTATACTCTTTTACACAGTTTGCATCTGCAGTAACCTTTGTCTCATCAAAATCAATCAAAAACAAACCAGATAATTTTCTGACTCGCGACAAAGCAACATATGCCATACCCTCTTTAAATACAGTAGATCCAATGTTCAACAATGCACTGTCTACACTTAACCCTTGAGATTTATGAATAGTCACTGCATATGCCAGAGAAAATGGAAATTGTTTCCTACGGACATATAAATCTTTAACAAGCAAAAAACTAACTGAACAACGACCAATTTCTTTAACTTCTGATCAAATTTAATTTTTAAAAATTCAATTCCTTTTTTTTTCTGATAATTAACAAAATCTACCACTTTACCCATTGCGCTATTAACTAACCCTTTTTCTACATCCAAATTTCACCTTAAAATTACCCGACAGTTTACACATGCATACAGTGTCTTTTCTAAACCAGCTGTTTTAGATATTTTTTTTTCTAAAGAATCCAGTTTTGTTTTCAACTTTCCCGTTAAAATAATAGTGATTCCTTCATGCACTATTTTATCAATGCCTTCAATTTTTATAATTTCTTCATTTCCCAGTTTCAATAGTTCTTCATTGAATATGGAACACTCACGCAGTGTTGGCATTAAACAGATCACTGATTTATTTTCAACAATTTTAATGTACACTTTTGCAGGAACTACATTTTCATTTGGAAAGACATTTCAAAGTAATCGACTTTCTAAAGCTTGTTTGGCATGTTTTGTAAGAATTCCAATTCTTATATCTTGAAGAATACTTCCATATTCAGCATCATTTGCCTGTTGCATATTTGTTGTCAGTTCTTTGTATTCAAAATTAGTCCAAATGTTCACATTACCAACACTACCAAGAGACTTTCTGGTATCTTCATGTGCAAGTGTTTTAAATACCGGTTGTCCTTTTACCGGAGTCAGTTGCAATAGATCTCCAAAAACTATGACGTGTTTTCCTCCAAATAAGCACGTCATACTCTGTTTTAAGAATTTGTTGCATTCTTCAATGCACAAAGGCAAGCATCAAGTTTGAGACCATGCTCACCTCATCAATAATGAGAAGTTTCATTTTCTTCAAGACTCTTGAAACTTCACAACAAGCTTCTCCAGATAGCTTGTGGTATTCCAATTTGTTCTCATGCTCTACTGGTAGCATTAGTAAACGATGTAAAGTAATTCCTTTAATGTTATGTGCTGCCAACCCAGTTGGAGCAGTGACAACACAAGACAAATGCGACTCAGTTGTTTTCTGCAGATAACTTGTAATTACTTTAATTAAGAAACGTTTACCTGTTCCAGCTTGACCACTCACATACATTCGGATAGGTTGAAATGATGTACATGAGCATCCTTTCTTTTAATGAAGTAATCCATGGTCAATCTGCTCTTTCACTTGTTGATATATTTGTTTCTGTTCAACATTTAGTTGTTCTTCCAAGTTTCCTAACTGTATTACATCTTCTTGAGCTTGATACATTGTTATTTCCACCTCATTCATGGCAGTTTCTGCTTCATTTTCAACAATTGGTTGTCTTAGTGGATCTTGACTCAGTGCAGCAGAACTTTGACTGTCTTGAGAACTGTCTCTAGCAATCTCAGCTGCAATTGTAGCTTCTTGATCAATTTCATCATTCAACATTTTCACATAATTTGCAAAAGCACTGCATTGTATGCTATCTTTACAAGCATTAAATTAATCTTCATTGCTCTGAAAATCTCCAAGTAATTCCAGTTCGGAACGCCATGGTTTGAACATTTGCAAAGGGGCTAAATAGTAAAATTCCCTTTTATCAGCAGTGTCGCAACTCAGTTTCCTGTGAATAATTAAATTTCCTTTCCATTGTTTCACCAGACATCCTTCAGAACCAATAACTGCATATTTTCCATCATTGATGAACTCTGTAGTATTCCGTTTATAAGTGTAGTTTTGCAGCACTTCATAGGGACACATGTTCTCAAGATGATGACTTCTGTTTGGGTAATATGTGTCCAACATATTCGTTTTCAAAATATCTGTACTTTCTGGTTCTTTTTCTGCTAAATATTCAATTTCTTGATCAGATTTTAGTACCCGATTTCGCATTCCTGCAAGACCTAGACTCCCCCAAATGATTCTTCAACTTTTGGAATATAGACTTGCAGATGATAACCGATCTGAACATTCATATGCTCCAATTACACGATGCGATAACATCTTCAAACTGAAACTGTGTAATTTGTTACTTAGTCTTCTCATGAGAAATCTCTTCCCACATTTCTTTCAATTCCGTCTTTTCTGTCTTAGTAATTTAGGACGTTACATATCGTGCAACAGCAATGGAATTGTCCGCAACATACTGAATATCCATGTTAGCATTCCACATGGATAAAATAACTGGATTGTAGTCATTTATGTATTTTGATTCTTCACTTCTTTTTAAGTTGTAGGTATTTTTCGGAGACTTTCTTGTAATGGTATGTCGCATAGCTGACATAAAACTGTTCACTCTTCCTTTGGATAATACAGGACGTGGAAATCCAAAACGACATTTGGTATAGAACTTATCCTTTGACTTGTACTTTCGTCGACAGTATTTTCCACATCGATGGCTTTGGAATCTTAAGACTTGTTGTTTTAAGTTTTTATGTTCTTTGCTATTGGGTACAGCACATGTGGCATAATCTTCAATGAAAGACAAAACAGTTTCATCTGAATCTGTTCCAAATTTGGGGGCGTCCTTGATCCATAACAACATATGTTATGTCCAAAAGAAATCCACAACTTCTCCAACAGGAGGATTCTTTTTATTGCAGATGAAAGACATTATAGCTTCAAATCTATGATTGAAATATCTGCATACATTAACAGTATCCAATGAGCACAATTCTCCAGGTGTCTTGAATTCAATGTTTTTTATATTGGAATTTGCCTCTCGAAGAAATTCAAGTAAATCATCCCAAGCATACTCAGCACAGCTTAGTGTAACAAACCATGTAGGAGTTCCCAAGTTCCGTAGCATACATTTCAGTTCTCCATGACGACTGTACCAATATTCATTAGTCCCGCGCTGACATGCCATCAGATTAATCAACTAAGATTCTAAATGATCATCTCTCTGATGCACTTTATCCATAAAATCCTTTGCAGTTACATTTTGCAGATGCATTTCAGTTTTTAAAATGTCATTTACTGCATATGAAAGTCCAGACAAGTCACTTTCAAACAGAAGATGAAACATATAAGGGATACATTGTCGAAATCTTGGATCTTCTGCATATAATCTTGTTGTCCGATATTCTAATGCAGGAATCTGCACAGGATGTTCATCATATCGTCCACCTTTTCCTGTTGGAAACAACTGCGGGAAACAACGAGCTTCCAAACTCTCTTCCCATACACTCATGGGTCTTCCTGTTGCTTTTTTCATTTGGGACAACTCAATCGTATTCCCCATCACCTCTTTGGAATGAAGTGGATGTATACTGTAATGTTCATAGATTTCTTCACATCTGGACATATCCACTTTTTCAATTTGTCCACTTATTGTTTCAGTATCTTCTGCTAAATATATTTCTTCTTCTCCTACAAACACATTTCTATAGTACTCATTATTTTTTAACAGATACAATGATGCCTTTTGCACTTTTCTAACATCCACTATGTCTTGCCAGATTTTCTTATTCTTAGTAGGAACACCATTAACTAGAATGACTAGTGGCTCATTTTCTGCATGGTCTACACCAATAGTTTCAATATTTTTCCTTAAATCTAACGGTAAATACACAACTCTTCCTTTCAATCCTCTTTGCAACTCTGATGGAGGTAATTTACCTGTTTTAGGCTCCATACGAACAATAGCCTGAAACGGGTGAACACATTGAATGAGAATAGACTCATACGTATTTAAATCTATCAGCACTGGAGGAATAGCAACTAACTCTAGATTATTATGAACAGCTCTAGCAGGCATTTTATTCTCATCTAATTTGTTATAACAATATTTGCAAATACGCTGCTCAGATCCCAAATCAAAACAATCCTCTACCAACAAATAAGTTGCAAATTCCATCCACTTATCATTATCTTCTATTTCACTTTTTAAATACAGATTGACACCCCTAGTCTGATTTTTATAGTGAGTTCGCCGACAACAAATACAAGAAACATTTCGTCTTTCACCTGAAATTACTTTACATTTTGTGATTTCATCCTCAACATTTTTTTTAATCACAGGTTCTACATTATCTTCAATATTTTCTTCTACTAATGTTTCTGCACTCTCTTGCTGTGGACCAAAGTAACAAAACTCAATATCCTCACAAACCTTCTTCACATCTGATACTGAGCCACGCAAAAGAGCACTGTTCAACTCATTTAACTTTAGTGCTGGACTTTTCGCATAATACAATCTTCTCGCTAACTTCCGCATTTGAGTATGATGTATTGCCAGCATCCTGTAATGGTGAAAAACACTTTCACAAACTTTCCTAGAAAGACAAGCCAGAGAGTGACCTTGCAAACCAGTATTTTTTCTCACTCTGCAAGGGTCTAGTCCTTGCAACACCTTAATCTTTTGTTTAACACTTTTTTTAGTATATGCTTGTAAAAAACTACATAATTTATCAATAGATTGCTGTCGTACACTACAAATACTACTGCAATCCCATGTATACACAGGGTGTTTAGGACGTCTCCCTAGAACTTCATCAGCTATCACTTCTTCTGCATTTCTTTCAACCATTTTCTCTTTCTCAATTGGACAACCATCTCTAACTTCATAACCTCTACCACTGGTGTCAACTGCAAGCAGTAATTTTTTGCTCTGTAAATAACTCTCTTCATTAAAGAAAGGCTCTGAACTGGAACTGTGTTTCCATTCTCCCAAAAAAACATCACAAACATTTTTTCTATTAATTACTCTTTTCCTCCTACTTTTGGCCTTCATTAAATTGATTGGTTTATCTAGTGATCGAATTCTGTTTAATACTAAAATGAATAGTTTCCCTTTTACTTCAAAAGTAGGGGTAGGTGACAATTTCCGTTCCGCTCCCGGAAATTGCGACAATTCGACATTTCCGCGTTCCGACCGGAACGCGGAAATGCCGAATTGTCGCAATTTCCGGGAGGGAACGGAAATTGTTGCCTGGCCAAGCACTTACAGATATAAATAAAGCAGGTGCCCGAGTTGAAGCTCAAATTCAGTAACGCATTCATCGGCACAATACATTCGGGAGCTAGGTCGAGGCTGGGCAGGTGTGCTGTTCTCCCCATATCTACCGTCAAAAACTAGCTGTGGTCCTTACCTGTCGCGCAATCCCCGTGTAGTTCCTGACACCAGCTGCTCTGATCGGTCTCTGGCCCGCGGCGTCTCTGGCCCACGGCATGTGAACTGCATGGAAGCCCCGCCCCACACACCAGCGGTGGGCAACGTCTTCCGCCCTTTCCCCCACTACGATGGACAGCTGACTCGAGGGACCCCAGGGACGTCGGCGCCGTGGCTGGCAACGTACACAAACTGTAGCGGGCGGCAGCGGCAGGCCGGAAGCACCAATTTCCGCGATCACGGAAATATCGCGTGATCGCGGAAATTGCTTGCATTCTCGCGAGAATTGGCGGAAGTGCCTTCCGCCAATTCCGCCCACCCCTATTCAAAAGCCTTTTCAACAATGTTTTCAATATGGTTCTTCTTTTCATAAAATAGAGCTATCTTTTTATATTTCTTCACATCTTTCAGCAAATTAAGTACTACTCTCTTGAAAAATATTTTTTTTCGTAATTCCTTATACTGATTTTGCCTTCTTTTAGCATACTTTGTCTCCTTTGACTGAACATTTGTTTTTTGCTTTTCCTCTTATTTTGAATTTTTTTTGTAGTTGAAACATTCTCAGTGGATTCAGCGTTCTGTACATTCTGTTTCCTCCTACAAACATTTTTAATAAATTGCTTTGTGATCTTACCAGAAGATTTTTTCTTTTTAGCTACATTATCTTGTACATTCAATACTTGTGGTTGACTTTTCTTCAAGTAATTCTCCTGTCTCTGTTCTTTTCTTTTTCTTTTTTTTTCAGGCATGATTTCTCTATTTTAACGTCGAAAAACAGTATCTGTAAAAAAGAATCACAAATAAAAGTATATTAATAAGTTTCAAATTTATACTATTCTATTACTATACAAACACATTTTATATAAAAACTGACTAAGAAACTATAGCCATGAAGCACAAGTGTGACGATGGTTAAAACACTACATGCATAGTGCATACTACTTTGAAGCAGTTCATGCCCTAAAGCCTACCTCACTAAAAGAGTACATGCTAACTGACTGAATGATTACAATACTATAAGGAAACAAACTGGGTGAGTGACAGGGTGTTTCCTAGAAGTATATGAATACTGACATGGATATTGATGGTATGAAAGACAAGTGTGTAGGTGATTAGAGACCTACATGCATACTGGACACATGTTTCAATCAATCCATATGTTAAGTCCTGTCTCACTCCAATACTATTTGGATACTGATTAAATGATTAGAGTACTAAAAGAAGAGTGCCTGGATGAGTTTATAAGTGTTTGGGTTTTGGCACAATGAATGGATTACTCCATGGTGCTGAATGGGTCACTAGAGGACTCCAAGGGGAGTGACAGAGTATTTGCTAGAAGTGTACGAATACTGAATAGGGAATTGAAGGTGTGAAAAACAAGTGTGTAGGGGGTTAGAGGACTGCATGCATAGTGGATAGGTATTTGAAGCAATTCATGTGCTAAGGCCTGGCTCACTGCATGAGTACTTGGGTACTGACTGAATGATTAGAGTACTGCAAGGAGAGAGCCTGGGTGAATTTATAAATCGTTGACTTTTGGCGCAATAAATGGATTAGTACATGGTGTGAATGGGTCACTGGAGGAGTACAAGGGGAGTGATAGGGTGTTTGCTGCACTGTATGTATACTGAGTGGGGAATTAAAGGTGTGAAAGACAAGTGTGTAGGTGGTTAGAAGACTGCATGCATACTGGATAGACGTTGGAAGCAATTCATGTGCTAAGGGCTGACTCACTGCATGAGTACTTGGGTACTGACTGAATGATTAAAGCACTGCAAGGAGACTACCTTGGTGAATGTATAAGTGGTTGCCTTTCGGTGCAGTGAATGGATTAGTACATGGTGCTGAATGGGTCACTGGAGAAGTATAAGGAGAGTGACAGAGTATTTGCGGGAACTGTATGAATACTGTCTGGGATATTGAAGGTGTGAAAGACAAGTATGTAGGTGGCTACAGACCTACATCCATAATGGATAGCCGTTTGAAACAGTCCATAGAGTAACACTTGGATCACTGCAAAACTACCTGACTACTGACTGAATCATTAGAGTACTACAAAAAAGAGTGAGTCAGTGAATCTTTTTAAGATTTTGGATTCTAGTGCAGTGAATAGGTTAGTACTTACTGCCAAATAAGTCAGTGGAGGCGTGCAATTAAAGTGACAGAGTGTTTATTGGAGTGTATAGATACTGACAGAGAAATTGAAAGTCTGAAAGGCAATTGTGTTGGTAGTTACAGGCCTCCATGCATTCTGGAAACACGTTTGAATCAATCCATGTGCTAAGGCCTGCCTGACTCCATTAGTACTTAGGTACTGACTGAATAATTAGACTATTGCAAGAAGCGTACCTGGATGAATTTACAAGTGTTTCAGTTTTGGCGCAGTGAATGCTTTACTACATGGTGCTGAATAAGTCACTGGAACACTGCAAGGGGAGTGACAGGATGTTTGCTGAAAGTACATGGATACTCACTGGGGAATTGAAGCTATTAAAGACAAGTGTATAGTGTGTTAGAAGACTGCATGCATACTGCATAGACATTTGTAGCCCTCTATGTGGTAATGCATGGTTCACTACATGAGTACCTGGAAACTGACTGAATCATTAGACTACTGCTAGGAGAGTGCCTGGGTAAAACTTTTAAGTTTTTCAGTTTTGGCGCAGTAAAAAGATTAGTACATGGTACTGGATCAGTCACTGGATGAGTGCAAGATGAGTGACAGGATGTTTATTGAAGTATATAGATACTGACTAGTTAATTAAAGAAGTGAAAGACAAGTGTGTAGGTGACTAGAGGCCTGTATGCATACTGCATAGGGGTTTGAAGCAGTCCATGTTGTAAGGCCTGGCTCGCTGCATGAGTACTTGGATACTGACTGAATGATAAGAGTACTGCAAAGAGAGTGCCTGAGTGAATTTATAAGTCTTTAGGTTTTGGCAAAGTGAATGGTTTAGTATATGCTGCTGAATGGATCACTAGCGGAGTACCTGGGGAGTGACAGGGTGTTTGCTTGAAGTGTATGAATACTGACTGTGGAATTAAAGGTGTGAAAGAGAACTGTGTAGATAGTTAGAGGACTGCATGCATAGTGGATAAGCATTTGAATCAATGCAAGTGCTAAGGACTGCCTCACTTAGTTACTACTTGAATATTAACTGAATGTTTACAGTATTGCAAGGACACTTCCTAGGGTGAATACATAAGCCATGACTGCCTTCTAATTCTAACAAAACTTCAGAACAGGAAAGGTTTTAAGCAGTTATGTGTATTCAAACATATGAAGTACCCAAATGCTTCTCCCACAGTGGTTCCCAAAGGCACACAGACTCACAGTGTGATTCTAGACGAGCAACACTATCCCTAGGAGTTTACCAAAACTCATTCACTACTGTGGAAGGGGTAAGGGTACTGTACACAACCTACATATTTCAGTACTGCACTTTACTGTCAATGCCTGACTCATGTTATCAATGCATAGGCAATGACTGGCTTCTAATGCTACTAAAACGTGACAACTTGACAGGTTTTTAAACAGTTATCTGTCACCAAATACATAATGTTACCAAATGCTTCTCTCACAGTGGTTCCCAAATGCACACTAACTCACAGTGTGATTCTAGACAAGCAACACTATCCCTAGGAGTTTACCAAAACTCATTCACTACTGTGGAAGGGGTAAGGGGACTGCACACAATCTACATATGTAAGTACTGCACTTTAGTGTCAAAGCCTGACTTATTTTATCAATGCATAAGCAAAGACTGGCTTCTAATGCTACTAAAACTTGACAACTTGACAGGTTTTTAAACAGTTATCTGTCAGCAAATACACGATGTTACCAAATGCTTCTCTCACAATGGTTACCCAAATGCATACAGACTCACAGTGTGATTCTAGATAAACAACACTATCCCTAGGAGTTTACCAAAACACATTTTTTCATCTACGAGTACTACATTTTAGTGTAGAAACATGACTCATTTTGCAAATTCATAAACAATGACTGGTCTTTAATTCTACCAAAATATAAAAACAGCACAGTCATCTGTCTGCAAACACATGAAAAACACAAATGCTTATCACATAATGGTTTCTACATGCACACACACTGTCAATAAGATTGTAGACAAAAAAAAGTACTTCCTGCACTTTAGCAGGAGAAACACATTAGTCTGATTAAAATCAAAATAGACCACATACATCCCCTCACAATTAAATAACTCACCTTTCAAGTTGTTTTGTAGATTAAGAAGTATATCAGTCACACACCAGATTTTCTTACACAGAATCTCTGCACTGTGCACCTGTCAGCAAAACCAAAGAATGGCAAAGTTTCCCTCTCATTTTCCACACATATACATGTAAACATCAAATCCCATTCCTTCCCACATAAATTCAAAAGCAAACACACATTTCTATTGGTTAAACATTTCAACACTTTCCAAATGACATAAATGTGAACCCTACCCCTAATCTGCCTTCTGCCTGTTACCATAGGAACAGTTCATGGAACACTGAACTGAGCACACAGGTCACAAGTTCAGCACACAATGTTGCTAATCAAAACAGCAAGTGTGCTTGACTTTTCAACATATCAGCTTATCATATATAATGTTCCTTTCACACACTTTTTGTTAACCAATAAGAAAAATGCGTTTAAAAAACAGAAACATACACCTTACCTTTCAGTGTAGATGGTTGTCAAACAACCAATGATTTCTTGGCTTTTTTCAAAACTGCATCTTAGCCACCATTTTAGAAAAATCTTACTTTTGAAACTGCTATTTCATTTACAGAGACCATCTGAGTGCATCCAGACCTCCCTTCAAGATGTTTAGAGTGTGGATTGTGGGACACAGCTATATTTTCTGGAACCAAAGGTGTTGGACCTACGTCCTAGGGGTAGCTTGGCTCAGGTCAACAGGCTTACATCTCCACTTGGCCTCTCACGCTTGCATCCTACCCAGCTCGCAATCTAGCGCGGCACCACTCAAAAAGGACACTACACCGATTAAGTGTTAGGTTTACTATAAGACTTTATCTCATTTCTTTCTTATCAAAACCGGGTTTTCAATTTGACATTACAACCTGAACCATTTTATTTCATTTTCATTTGAACGTTCCTCTATATCTTGAGGCAAAACCGGACCTTACAGTACAAGATAAACTTTTCATCCAATGTTTTTAAAACTTAACACACTGTTACATTTCAGAATAGCATTTCCAAGTATTACTTGACAACATTCGACATGGAATATTACTTCAAACTTGGCACATCACTAACACTCTCCATGTGGGCTATGCATAGCACCTGGACTCTGGAAGGACGTCTAACCCCCTTGTAACCCTGCTCGGTAACCACTCCCTTTTTTACACTCAGGGTAATCCGTAAACTAAAAGGGAGGGTTAATTGGCTGCCCTGGATATATACCACTTATCGGGACATGGGTAGTACAGTTGACAATCCAGGGGTTACTTCCATCCAGGTAGCTATTAGGGAGTTTGTACACTGAATCTACACCACCCCCGTGACACTCGAAACCTCAGCGCTTTCTGTTACTGGAGCTTGCCCTACCACCACCCGCAACCAATATGTGTCCCACCTTTCACCTCACTCTAGTCACGCACATGGGGGCGCTATACTGCCAATAATTATAACAGGCGTTGATGGTCTTCCCCTTCTTAAAGCCTTGGCAAAGTTCCCCAGCGCGCAGTTACTCTCCCTTCTCCCGCGCTGTATTCCCCTGCTTACTGTCCATCCGATGTCCTTCTCTGGCAGCTCGCGAGGCTGCGCGATGTTCTCCTTCGTTGGTGTCACGGAGCCGTAAGGGGGGGGGGGAATCACAGGGGAAATCCTCTTACAGCAATCGGAATGCAAAATTCACCTCCACGGGGCCACCTCCCACCAGGGTTTCCCCTCCCCAGGCTCTTTCCTATTTTGATGGGAACCTTCATCCTTCGTCGTAGGAGGGCACTCCCCCTCCTCTGAGGCAGAACCTCCTCCTCGCCTCCGGTCACCTGACTGGGAGGCTACGTAGTCGGCCAGCCCACCACTCCTGCGGCTCCAGACCCGGAACAGCGCGTCTGGTGGAGGCGCGGCCTCCGCTCTTGCACAATCAGCGGGCGGCGCTCCGGCCCCTACACATGTGACTCGGGCAGCGGCTTCACGGCTGCCCTGCCTGCACTTCCTGCCAGAGGGTTTCCACCGCACCACTGTCGCGATGCTCTACCGCCGCCACATGCCCGGGGCCGATCCCTCTCCTCAGGCCACTCGCTGTCGGCAGCTACGGCCGAAGACCAGCAGGTAATTCCTTGTCCGGGCAATAGGGGGGACAGCCAGGGGTTGAAGGCAGCACTCGGGGAGGGAGGGGAGATGGAAGTAACACGGTGCCGATCCTCTCACGCACCAGGGCTGAAGCTGACAGGACCCTCAGGGCATGGGCACACACATCTTTCCCAGTATCGGTAACGGTGACAATCCCAGGTGACAGCGGAGCTGTCAGTCGCTAGCCCCCAGCAATGGCCCTCTCTCAGAACCCAGAGGTCAGGGGTACACTCCTCCTCGAGGCCTCACCAAATACGAGGGTCTCAAGTCACTGGCGGCACTCAGGGACTGGTCATCAGGTTGGGGGTGATGTCACTGGTGAGGGGAAACCGTGCAGACCCTAAGACCTGTCAATCCCTGACCAGTGCAGCCACCTCCCCACTCAGGTGCCTTACTCCTGGCTAACCGGCCGCTCAGCTCTACTCTAAAATGGCCGCCCTCCTGTCACCTCTATTTATCACCTTGGGCCTGACTTGCCAGAGGGGCCCAGAAGGTTCCGGAACCTCTCATGGCAGTCATGGTCCAGGTGCTGAGGTGACAGTTGGAGCCACCATTTTGTGAATCTCACCTCCCTTATCTAGTTTCCTCAGTGGAGCACCTTGCGCCTCTCCCTCAGGTAGTGAGGGTGAAGCGCCCAGAACCTCTACATCAGCACCCAAAAAGTTGGTAGTAGACAGAAAAAATGAGAAGGGGGAAAGGACAAAAATAATAAAATGAGGAGGGAACTGCCAAAGGGCTGAAAGGTCTAATAAAAAGTATGCAGAAAACAAAGGCATTCACAAAGACCTAGGTTTGCCAAATGCATACATTAAATGGATTGGACAGAGAGGGTTGAAATGGCACAAATTGATGCCATTGGTAAAAACCTTTATGCATATCCAACACCCTGACCTCATAATAGTGCACTGTGGTGGCAATGACCTAGGCACTTTGACTGGGGTAGGTCTGGAAATGCTTATGAAGGACACATTTGCAGCATTGTTTTCACTTTTTCCCAAAACTGCCTTTGTGTATTCCAACATATGCCAAAGGCAGAAATGGAACAGGTCCAATCATTTTTGTCCACAAATTGAGAAAACTAGGAAACATATTTCTGCTTTTCTCCGAGACTATAGAATGGGGTCCATTTACAATAACAATCTGCGCTTTCATATGCAAGAGATGTAAGGTGAGATGGAGTACACTTTACTGATGAAGGAAACAGTGTCTTCCTCAACAACTTTAGACTCTGTATAGGTACTTACTTATAAGTACCAAAAACTCTCAATGAACACAACGGCTCTTTTTAGAGCCACTCAAGAACAAAACACTTAAGCTTCAGTTTTTTTCCTTGGATCCGCGCACCCAACGCATTAGGAACCGCGTACCCAACGCGAGAGGAACCGTGCACCCAACGTGTTAGAATGCGCAACTCCTAATTTTACCGTAAAAAAAAAAATAGCCCCTATCACTAATTTTTATTATCCCCGGGGACCCCATCCCCCGGGATTATAAAAAAACATTGGAGACCGTGAGGGGAGCCCCAACGCCCCTACGGTCCCAGCCAGATCCCCACGTCCTTCGGGAGCCGGCATTGCTTTTCCACATGGGGAGCTGCTGACATGCAGCTCCCCGTGTGGAAAAGCAATATCATTTGGATTTTGAAAGAGAGAGCAGGCTTCCCTGCTCTCTCTTTCAAAATCCTAACAAAGTTTGCTATGGGAGGGCGAGAAACTCCCGCCCTCTCATAGCAAACAACAGTGTCCTGGGGGTGGGCACCCCAGGACACTGTAGGAGCTGGCCCTGGGGGGTGGCGGTCCCCAGGGCCCCGAAGGCTCCAGGAGGGGGGCAACACAGCCCCCCTCCCCCTATTAATTATCTAATTTTTTACCCCCGGGATTTGGCCCACCCAAGGGCTAATTATTAACGAAGTGCGGAAGCTTCGTGTTTTTTTCTTTTTCGGCCGGATCCGCGCACCCTACGTGCATTTCGCCGATTTTTTATTTGTAAAAAAAGGGGGCCCCAGAGGGTCCTTCTGGGACCCCCTAAACAACACTAGAGGGTCAGAGTATTTCTACCCTGCCCCCTTTATATGTTTTAAACACTTATTCCCCTTACTTCTTCAGCCTCGCTTCTACCGAATGGCTGACAACAGTTCCTGGTTTCGAATATAGACAGACACTCGACAGCCAATTAACATTCAGCGCGTGATCGGGAGGGTGCGCGCTCGGTTCGGGGAGGGTGCGCTTAGGGTGCGCGGATCCTCCGATGCCATAGATATATCTATCCTTTTTAGTCTAATTTTCTCAGGAACTACTGACCACCTGTCCGGCACAGAGCTCCGCCCATTAAGGGAGACTGCCTGACTCCATGATGGCCACGCTCTGCAATCCCATGGATCTCCCCCGTACCAGCACTAGATCCCGATGAAAAATGGATCTCTCATCGCCACCCATCGCAGCGAGGCTTAGCTCCTTCCTCCCCGATCACGGCTCAACTTGTAGCTGCCTCCGGACTATCACTGAGCTCAAGTGGAGTCTGCCTGACCCCAAGATAGACGCACCCGTAGCTCTCACCACGATGATTTCCCGGTCTTGCTGAACATCGGACCATGATCCTCACACCCCATCTTCCAAGACCGGTAACTGTGTTAAAGCCGACACTGGCTGATTGCTAGGCTCCGCTTCACTCGCGAGAATGCCTGCCCCATGCTGACCGGCACTGGCGCACCCAGGGACGCAGGGAGCAATGCTAATTCACCTCTGTCAACCACAAGATGGCCGCCCCTGATGCATTCTCGGATCCCGATAGCCCAGATCTAGCATCGCCCAACACTTGCACAACCTCACAGAGGTGACCCTAGCAAACACTGAAAGGGTGCGCATCAGGAGCCCTGCGCATCAATTCGCCCCCATTAAGCTGCCTGGTCCTCAAGGAATCGCAGATGCAAGCAGACGTGCTGTGAATCACATCCGGACAGCCCGTGGTCTTAATCGCCCCCAGGAGCATCTTCTGACAACAGGAGGAGCATCTCTACTCCACGACTAGACCGCACAACAATTTTGTATCCAAACGGTCCAGGCTGGTGCTCATCTGACCAAGCATTGCTTGGATCTGGAAGTCCTCAGCTTGAATGTAAGGTAAGAGAGTGCTCAATAGGTCAGGAAGCCCCTACCTCCCTGATCCAATGAGAGTGACCTAACAAGACCTCCCCCTGCTGATGTTCCCCAGCGCCACATCAGCTATTGAAGCATTGCGTGTTGTAGACCAAGCCTGATCCTCTATCAAGCTCTAACCTCTGAAGAGCTGACCTGATCCCACCACAACCAGTCTGGAAGTAGACTTATGCACTAATTGATCTAGCCTGACGTGCCAACTAGAGCAGACCCCTCAAGAGTGATCCTCGCTCTCTCATCTACTAAACCACAAGCTGAGCAAGGTCCCCCGCACCTCTCTTCTACTCAAGAAAAAGAGAGAAAATGGCACCTGACACGGCATCTTTCACGAGCTCCCCCGTTCTGACCTTCTTGAAACCTCACAGCCCGAACTCCTTCACGATCAATTTCCCCCCAAACCTCTCACTCAAAGTGAAAATAAACCTTAAACACAGACTGATCAGACAGCACCCCGAAACACTTTTCGCATACATCTACCACTGCTACTCCAAAGGGCAGATAAAAATTGATCTAATCTTCCACATAGAAAGACCAGATAATTGAACCGCCATGTTCAGAACACAGCTATCCAGCTCCAAAACTATGACCACCCTGCACAGCTGAAAACTGACGACCTCACTGACTAACCGCTCGATACGGAGCGGCAACACTTCTGTGAGCATCTACACGAACGGTGCAGTCCTGATCCAATCCAACAACGAGAATGTAGTGGCCTTCAACTCTCTCTTCCCCTTGCTAAGAATCGCCCCTTGCACACACCCCTCCCTGCCCTACTCCGTGCCCCTGGCCAGTCTTCTGTATCAGGAGAAACGATCAACCACTCCCACGCCATAAACCAGAACAACCACCCTTCTTACACGAGTCACCACTTGCACAGCCGCCCCCACGAATCCAGAGATACAACTACCCGCTGAGTCCCACCCTCCTCCCCTCGATCACCCCAACCTTCAAGCTAGGAATGATCCTCACCCGCAATCACAGACCCCTAGACACCTCACTCATGCTGTGGACAACTGGACGGCGAAAGTGCGTCATGACCCACTGCTCCCCTGCCTACGGTCCCAATACGGTCAGCTCCTCCACCAACAGGCCCCACAACATGGACGTGCCCACCCTCTCTCAAGACGCCCCTGCCCAAGCCGCCCTTACCCTCTCCTTGGTAAACATGGAGCAGCGTCTAGCCCTTCTAGAAAGCCAGCTAGAACTGATAACCGTGGGCCTGAGCGAAATCTTAACCAACCTCAACCTGCCCCGAAAGACTAGGCTTACTCCTCCCCCCTGCGACTCTGACACAAAGACCCAGAGAAACCGATGCAGAGTATCAAACTCAGACACCCAGTGAGCCCCCAACCACCCCTGCGACCCTGACACAAAGACCCAGAGAAATGGATACAGAGTATCTGACTCAGTGACCCAGAAGAACCAAAGCAGCCATGTCCTCTAAGGAGGCGGGGGAGCTATCTTTAACCTACGACTCCCCCCCCCCACAGCCTCCCCTAAAGCCAAGATCCAAGTGATCACCGGTTTCGGAAGGGACCATCGCACCTTGAATTCACCGAGACCCCAGGACCTCTTCACTTCCATTCCCAGGGCCCCCCGTGAAGAAACACACGAAAGAGGAGTCCACTACCAACTGCATGCTCATAAACTGTAGATCAGCCTCCAAACATGCAACAGAACTAGCTGAAACCATCCTCTCCCTTGACATAGACATTGTGTTCATCACTAAGACTTGGCTAAACGAGTTCTCCGTACCAAGCCTAGATATGTTGGTGCCCCCTGGCTTCACTATCATCAACAAGGACAGAAAAGACCAAAGAGGTGGAGGCATAGCAATCATACATAAGAACAACATTGCCATTGTAGAAATGGACACCTTCAACTACAGCACCATTGAATGTCTTACAGCCAACTTCAAGACAAGCGACAACAGAGCAATTCTCTGCCATCTTCTATATCATCCCCCAGGCAACACTACCGCATTCGGGGAACACTTGTCGGATCTGATTGCTCACTGCTCACTCTGTGACTCAAATCACCTAATTCTCGGTGACCTCAACTTACGCTGGAATGAGGCAAACAATCCTCTAATTCTGACCCTTAACAATCTTCTTCAGGACAACAATCTGACCCAATTCTGATCAGAAGAAACGCACAATAAAGGAGCAACCTTAGGTGCCATTATCGCTCATAATGACACAGTTACGATCGACCACGTCCTCCCCGTGGACTGGTCCGACCACCACAACATCCTATTCTATATCAACCAAAAGGCTCTATTCCAGCCCCCCTCGCAGGACCTCCATCAAATGGTCCAGAAATCTAACGCAGTTTCCCTTAATGGACCTAGAGGAAAGGATACTCTTGCTCCTTCCCAGCTCTTTGGATCACCTCTCCGCAACTGAACTCACCTCGCATTACATCTCAAATATGACGTCCATTCTGGATCAAGTTGCCCCCCTGAAATTTAAAAAAACCAGCAGCACTCCATTGAGATCATGGTTTAACACTGACATCAACTCCGAAAGGAGACAACTAAGAGCCACAGAGAGACTATGGAGAAGCAACCCTTCCGACATCCTCCGCGAGCAACTCAAAGCAGCTTGCTGGAAGTATAAAAAACACATCCAGAACGAAAAAACCTAATTTTTCTGCTCCGCGCTGGACAACACAAAAAACAGACCCATGGAGCTCTTCAACATCATTAGACAACAAACGTCCAAGCCCGTTACCTCCTCAGTGCAAGCTTCCAAAGAGCTCTGTGACAGCTTCTCAAACTTCTTTGAGGACAAGATCAACAAGATCGAGCTCTCACTGGACATCAACATCAATCCCATCAGCAAGAACATCTCGCATGGGACCAAGGACTTCACATCCAAGCCCCCTTCAAATTCCTGGAAATCTTTCATCCCTATAGAGGAAAATGAAATAGTCAACCTGATCTCCTCTTCCAAGCCCTCCTCACACGCTCTAGATCCTCTTCCACCACAACTGACCAAAAAGCCTAAACTCTCCCTTCCCCGCTCTGGTGCAAGATCATAAACAGTTACCTGAGATCTGGAGTCGTCCCTGACTGCCTCAAAGTCAGGCAAGTCACGCCACTGCCAAAAAAAACAAGCCTAGACACAAAAGATCTGAATAATTTCAGACCAGTCTCCAACCTACCTCTTCTATCCAAACCCTTAGAAAAATGTATGCTCCGGCAACTAACTCAGCACCTGGATCACATCAACCTCCTCGATGCCCACCAATTGGGCTTCAGAACGTGCCGCAGCACGGAAACCGCGATCCTCAATGTCATTGATAATATTCACAAATCACTGGATGCGGACAAATGCTGCCTTCTCATTCTCCTACACCTATCGGCAGCTTTCAACATGGTCGACCACAACCTCCTCATTAAGGTGCTTCAAGAAAGGGCAGGTCTAGATGAGGTGGTCTTAAAATTGTTCTCCCCCTTCCTTCACTACCGCACCCAAAGAATAAAAAAAAAATAACTTTGTGTCTGACCTACACACTGTCAGCAGGTGAGTCCCCCAAGGGTCAGTGCTCTCCCCACAACTTTTCAACATTTACATGGAACCACTCACAACCTTACTCAGAAAAGCCAACATCCCCTTCCACCTGTATGCTGACGACACACAGATCTATCTGGAAACCACCTCCATTGATGACATTCAGAGACTCAACGACCGGCTCAAAGAAGTCCAACACTGGCTGTCAAATAACCATCTAAAACTTAATCAAGACAAGACTGAAATACTCCTCATCTCAAACAAAGAAGAGAATCCACATATTACGGCATGGCTAAATGCGATCGATGCACTCAACGGAAACATCACCCTGGCGACTCTGTAAAATCACTAGGCATCACTTTAGACCCGAAACTGAACATGACCAATCACATTAAGAACTCCGCCAAGAGCGCCTTCCTCAACCTGAAGCTACTGAACAAAATAAAGCCTTTCATCCCATCCAAGGACCTTAAACAAACTTCCCAATCACAGGTGTTATCTAGATTAGACTATGGGATCGCAGCCCTCTCAGGCACATCAAAGGCACACCTTGCTCCCCTTAAAACAATGCTAAACGCAGCAGCGAGAATGGTCACAGGAGTGAAGAAATTTGACTATATCTCACCCGCACTCAGAGAACTAAAATGGCTCCCAGTTGAACCGCGTGCCAGTTTCAGAACAGCCTGCCTCACCCACAAAGTCCTCCTCACAGGCAAACCTGAGTACCTGGCCTCCAAACTCAAAAAAGCTGGTCAGACCAGGACCCTTCGGAGCTCGAATACTCTACTACTCATTCCGCTGAAAGCACGCAAACAAAACGCAGCCCGATCCTTCACGGGCAATGCACCCAAAATCTGGAACACTATTCCCCCCACATCAGAACTATCCCATCCTTTGCAAAATTCAAAGGATAGCTCAAAAATCTCTTCCTAGATCGGTCCCTAGCGAAGGGACATGAGCCGCAGAAGCGCCGATGACATTACTCCCTGAATGGGAGCGTGACCCTAGACTATGACACCCGGCGAAGGCACTACAAGCCCTCATTGACCCTGGTTACTTAACCCGTTGAAACTCACCGTCTATGCTTGATACTTTCACTGTATTTTTGTCACTTGTATTGATACTTTTACTGTATGTTTGTTCTAGTATTTTTGGTCTTTTGCAATATAACTGTTGTAAAGCGCTCCGATACCCTCGGGTCTGGCCAGCGCTCTATAAAACTTCAAATAAATAAATAAATATAAATAAATAAATATATGGCTATTTGTTCCCATAGGCCAGAATGGGAAGTTAGTTTATAACATCTTATAAACATGACTGGCCCTGGGAACAAGATAGGAAAATAAAGTTTAGTATGCCTGAACTCAGAATGTTAAAGTGCATCTTTTAGTGAGGGTGATTTTTACATTCTGTGTTCGAAAATATCACTTTTAGAAAGTGGCTATTATCTTATTCAATATTTTTGTTTGCCTCTGCCTGTTTGGTACCTTTGAGTTTGACCCCCTTTTTCCGGACCCCTCTGTGCCCGGAGTGTTGAGGTACAATTTGCGCCCCAGATTGGTGCATTGTTTGGATAGTCAACAAACAGGGCAAATAGACTGTATTTCTAAAGAAAGAAATACCTTGCCCTGCAACGTGGGATCTTGATCCGAGTTGGATGAGCAGCTCCACCACCGGTGCTCAACAGCACCTACACATGATAAACAATAGGAGCCTGTCAGTGACGACTCTCTGAAGGACACTGGAAAGAAGAGTTTTGCCCATCCTCCTATTCCCTGGTCACTAATTCCATTTTCTCTCCCAATCACCATGTATCCTTTTGGTCGCCCCATTATTGAAGAAGAACAGCCATTTGCAGCACCGCATCCAGAGCGGGGCTGGTCCAAAAATAGAAAATATTCTGAGTTCAGGGATACCAGACCCTAATTTTCAATCTTATCCCTATGGGAAGATATGCTTGTAAAATGTTACAAAGCATTCCCCATTCAGTCCTATGGGCAAGATAGCCTTTCAATAGTAAACAAATTGTCAGTATTTCACTATCAGGACATGGTGGTACCTTGGGCCTACCATAGGGGTGTCCTATGTACAAACTGCGCACAGGCACTGCAGTGGTAGGCCTGAGACATATTTTCCAGGCTACTCATGCGGGTGGCACAATCAGTGCTGCAAGCCCTCTAGTAGCATTTGATTTACCAGCCCTGGCACACTCAGTGCTCTTCACTAGAGATCTACTGGTAAAACCAATATGCCAATCAGGGAGAACCAAGCACAATATCAAGTTACACAGGGAGCACTTGCACTGTGACACTGATCAGCAGTGGCAAAGTGCACCAAAGCATCTTAGCCAGCAAAAACGAAATCCAGCACAGCATCAAAAACATAGGAGGTAGAGGCAAAAAGTCAAAGAAAACCATGCCAAGGATGCCAGGTATAACACTATTTACCTGCACTGTGCCTACAACTTTGCTGTGTGTTTCAAACGATGAGCAAGAAACTACCGTTTTAAAACATTTTTATAGATGCTCAGTCTTTCTGCATAGTCCTAAGAAGCGCAGCGGAGCCTATGACTCCTACCAGTCAATGTGAATCTGGACAAAGATCTATTATTGAAATAAATAGCACCGCCAAAGAATGTATTTTAGATCAGTGATAGAAAAATATTGAGCAGCAGAAAGAACCATTACCAGAAGCTAGCAATGGCTAGAACAGCAGGAGGTTGGAAAACCACATTTTCATGAGCTTCACACCAATCAGTCCCAAAATTGTAGACACAATAAAAATAATGGGGCTATTACAATTTAACAGTTGTCTCCTCATGAACACCTTTCTCAACCAAATCCTGTATCATACACAACAAGGCTCGCTGCCCTGCCCATTGTATCCGACAATAATGGATACAAGGCAAGATAGCATTGTCTATTGCTGAGATCAAACCCAGGGATATCTGTAACAATTCCACCTTCGCATCTCCTGTTGCTCATAAAGTAAATGACGTATCTGCAAAACTCGGGGGGGGGCAAACACTATGTACTGCTTAGAAAAAGAGAGGGAAGGTGCACTTCATCAATAGTTGTAGTAACCAGACACTTGTAATTCAGAAGTCTTTTTTTTCGTTTTCTTTATTATTCGAAGTTGATTGACATGGAAACGGCACACAGCCAACGCGTTTCGTTCCCTTGTGCCTTGGGAACTTCGTCAGGGCTGTAATAATCATAAAACCACCCATGAATACGCAATAATAACACAAACACATATATAACACAAAGTACATATTACATGGGAAGACATAATATGTGCAAAAAAAGAGAAACCAAACATATACATAACGATGAATGTGTCACAAACAATCAAAAGAATCACCATTTAGACGAAAAAGATAACCACAAATACAATATGTTGATAACCCAAAATCAAAAACAAACGACATAAAATGAGCTAAAAGCACAAACAAATGAGACAAAATTTGATTAACGTACAAATATAAATATGTATATAAAAAAAATGCAACAATAGATACAGACACAGTCATATTCCTTTTGACGATCAAAAACTGGCATTACAGCCATCACATATGCTATCTTAAAAGAAGGGGGCAAAGACATCTCCTTTTTGAGAGATTAGAAAGCATGATAAAAGAAAAATGAGGGAGAAGCAACATAGAGAAACAGAAGATGGACGAAGGAAAAAGGATCTTGTTTATATAGAAAGTGAAAATAACAGTCAATGTAAGTAGTCAAAAACCGAAAACAAGGGGGGGGGGAGAAGGGGCAGGGGGGGGTTGCGGGGGGGGGTGGGGAAAGGGAAAAAGGGGAGCTGCTCACCAATATGATTTCAAAAGATATTTGCGGTAAGAACCCCTCAATCCATGTGATGTGGATCCTTATATTTCCAAAGGATTCTTACGTACAACCAAAGCCCGCAAATGAGACCTGTGAACATGAAGCATAAGAAAGCTGCTGTCCAGTAGTGTAACATAAGACAGCTTAAAAAAGCATCACAATAGGACCATAAACATCACTATTGCACATTCTCTAATGATTAGAAAAATAGTGTCAGCCAAGCGTCTCACCTTAGTAGGTGTAAAAGAAACATCCAATATAAGGACACTTCGGTTATTGGGCAGTTCTGAGTGTGCGGGAATTATCCCAAGAATTATCTGTTGATAAGAAAGAAAGGGGCAGCATAGTGAGCAGATTAATTATACTGAAAACAGTCATAAAAGAAACATACTCCCTTTTTGGAAAGAGTGATGTATATTTTTAGAGCCACATATAGCTGGCGTGCTCTATAGTAGGATGTCACAATCTATATTAAATCCGAACCAAATTTCATTGTCCAGATATAGATGTAATTGACCTCTTGATTATGAATTCCTCACATCTGCCCCAAATTATCAACAACGTCTATTAACCAAGTAGCGCTATGAACGGGCGAAATATAAAAGCTCTCAGCCACCATACTGTAAAATAATACCAATAGGCACCTAAAATCGTTATCCCAATGCGATGCACAAACTCATGTAGAAAAACGTTAAATAGAAACGGAAAAAAAGGGGGGGGGGAAGCCCACGTTAAAGTCCAGGTCATCACGATATAAGAGAGGGAAGGGAAATCACATTTTTGCCAAAACGGACGATAGCGATCAAACGTACACGCGTCCTTCTGCTGAGTAACAACATTTCACTTCCGAAATAAAGCCCGTCGTAGACGGCATGTATTAACACTATACGAAAATATCCTATGCCTGCCTGACGTCGCTTACCTGTGTTTCGACAAGTGTCACCGTCACTGCTTTCCGTGTTGAATATCGGCAAACGGAGACAGGGAAGCATACTGGCTTTTAAACAGCGCGCCGGACAATCACATGACCGCATCCGCGTTGTCAAAAAGCAATAGAAAAAGGACAGTGATTGCGAGCCAATTTCACAAATCGTCGGCCATATTGGAGTGTCCAATATACCGAAAGGGATCATAGCAGTTCACCGCAAGTGCGTGATTTTATGTAAAAAAATCCAACGGTCTAGGAACATAAAGTACCATTTTTAACAATCAAATCCACAGCACTATATAACTAAATGAAAATACCGTATTCAGTTTCATTAGCACAAACCGGAACACGAAAAAACAACATTTACCAACCAATCGTTTCTTTAGGAATGCAGCCATGTCCAAAGATCAGACTGCTATAATGTACACGAAAAGGCTAGATTTGATCTCAAACCATTTCCTCAGACTTGCAACCATAATTAGCGATCAAACTGCCATAGTAAACACACGAAAATAAAAGTATTAGTGCAGTCACCCGAGGCCCACGTTTATAAAGGGCATCAAGAATCAGAAAAATTGTGCATGAGTGCAATCACGAACATAGTCCATGAATATATCTAGAAAAATAATTTTTTTGGTCAAAATTAGGATACAATATAAAAAGGACGTTATTAGTATGTTGTCCCAATTTAAAACCGGATTTATGTTCCGACCTCGCGAGCATATATGTATGTTTCATTAAAAGCTAAATGTCGATGGCATTTGTTAAGATGTCAGTTAAACACTATTAGATAAGATCTTATATATTGAGAAGAATAAGGAGAATAGAGAAAAAAAGTTAAGAATAGAGATCAGCATACGGACCCATTAAATAGGACATTCATTATGTTGGATGCATGACATTTTGTAATGAAGGGCATTACATGCATTACATATACCCCATACAGAAAAATACCTCAAATTATCAACATCATACCCATCTATCCAAGAAAATAATGTAGCTCTCTATCGGTATTAAGACCCATTGTTGTGGCCCGCAGACGACAAATCCACCTGGCCTCCTTTTGTCTAACCTGTAGTTCACGGTCACCGCCCCTGGCGTTGATGGGCACGTGATCTATCCCGTAGAACCAGAAGGACGTGTCATCTGGATGCATTTGTTTATAATGTTCACTTACAGGGTAACGGGTATCACCGTTAATAATGGCCCTACGATGTTCTTGTATTCGGACCTTGAGGCAGCGTACAGTGCTCCCTACATAGATGGAATTACAGCTACAGCCCAATACATAAATCACGTGTGTCGTATTGCAATTTATAAAATGTGCAATTGTGTGATTTTTCGGGGAGTTGTGTGTGAAGGTAGTTGTTCTATTTCTGCCTAACGGACATACATTACAGGAACCACAAGTAAAGAAACCCTTCGGTTTGGGAGGTAGCCATGTAGTTGTTACATTTGTCACATAACTGGAACACAATATGTCCCGTAGGGATCGCCCCTTACGATATGTGATTGCTGGCCTAGTGGGCAGACATTCGCTTAGGCTAGGGGTATCTTTTATTAACCCCCAATGTTTTTTGAGGATCTTATAAACCTTGCCGCTGTTGTTATTGTACTGGGTGATAAACCGTACTGTTGTATCACGAGTGGCTTTGGGTTTATCTCGAAGTGTATCCACCCTCTTGAGTTTCTGTGCTTTGTCCATGACTTTATCAAGTAGTCTCCTGTCATACCCTCGTTTAAGGAATCTTTTCTTAGATTCAAGAACCTTCTCAAGGTATAGATTGTCCTCACTACAGTTCCTCCTTAGACGTGTCATCTCTCCGAAAGGTATGTTATTAATTACTGTGCGTGCATGCGCACTCTCCGCGTGAAGAATCGAATTACAGGCTGTTTCTTTTCTATAGAGAGAGCTTTGTATGGTGCCATCTTTGATATAAAATTCAATATCAAGAAAGTTAACTCTGTCTTTGTTATATGTCATGGTGAGCTTTACATTAAAAGGGTTAGCATTTAAGTATGTGTGGTATTCCTCAAGTGATTCCACAGGTCCTGACCATAGGATAATGATGTCGTCAATATACCTCCCCCAGAACACGATGTACTCCGTCCAGGGGGAGGCATGGCTGTGCCAGGCGTACTCCCTCTCGAACCACCCCATGAAGAGGCAGGCGTACGAGGGAGCAAATTTAGAACCCATGGCAGTCCCGAGTATCTGCTGGTACCATGTGGTGTCATGCAAGAAAAAATTATTGTTCAAAATGATGTCAATCATCTCTAACGTCATCTCATTATATTCATAGAGGCCAGCAGGCTCCCTATCCAAGAAAGAACGTACAGCAGGAATTCCAAATTTTTGGTGAATACACGTATATAAGCTGACTACATCCATTGTGACGAAATAGAGCTCATCCGACCACTGGAAGTTGTCAAATTTGATCAAAATGTCCTTGCTATCCCTGATATATGAGGGAAGATCCAGGACATATTTTTGAAGTCTAGAATCAACAAATTCCGACAATTTTTCTGTTGGTGAGTCATTCCCAGAGATAATAGGGCGGCCAGGAGGGAAAAGACCACCCTTATGTATCTTAGGTAAGATATAGATACAAGGGTATCTCGGTTTGTTCACTCTCAAATATCTGTACTCATCTTCAGACAGCAAGCCAATATCCTTCCACTCGCTTAGTTTCATATTGATCATACTGGTTAAATTCCTGGTGGGATTGGTTGAAACGCGCTGATAGCAGCGTGTGTCGTTTAGCTGTCTAGTGATTTCAGTCATGTAATCAGAATGGTTCATGACCACAACGTTACCGCCCTTGTCGGCCTCTTTTATAACAATGGTGTTATCCGATTTAAGTCTATCCAGGGCTTTTCGTTCACTGGCGGTAATGTTGTGTCTGACGCGTGTCATTGACCTACTAGGCACTTCCAGATTGTACAGGTCTTTACTCATTTTGTTATAGAACACATCTATATTCGGATGGTAATTGAAAGTGGGTATAAATTTAGATCTGGATTTGAGCCCACTATCCATATTACAGTCTTGTTCAATACCAAGATGATTTAATAGAGTGGTCATATCATGATTCTCATCCTCATCCAGGCTGAGCAACAATTGTACATTTCGAATATCCCCCACTGTCTGTGTATAATTTCTAGAAGGAGTCGGGGGCATTAAACTTCTTGGTGTTTGTTGGGAAAAGAAATCCTTCAATTTCAAAGCTCTTATAAATTTAAACAAATCGATATGTACATCAGTAAAATCACCCCCCTGAGTGGGACAAAAGCTCAAGCCTTTACTCAGAACCATCATTTCATCTTTGTCAAGAATTTTATTAGTCAAATTAACAACTTTCAGGTCACAAGTGCTATCAACAACATTGGGTACGCACATATTAGCAGATAGGTTATCATTAGTAGTTATGGTTTCGATTTCTTGTTCAGACCTCGACCTATTCCTGTACCTGCCTTCGGACCTCCTGCCACCCCTCCTTGTTTTGTTTGGTCTTTTTTCTGTTGTATTCTGCTGCTGATTCGGAGTTTTGCGAGCTCCTTCTGGAAAGAAGAAGCTCCCTCCTCTAAAGGGGTCTCATGTGATACGTTAGAGACTGAACTGCCTACTGATGAGGAGACACTACTATTAGAACGAGCCTCATCACTCTCTTCCCTTTCCTCTCTGGTTCTCTTTCTTTCTTCTCCTGCTTGGATATTGTCAAATTTTTTTGCAAACGTATATACACGCCCGTCACGATAATCTCTATCATCCCTTTTGATTTTTGTCAATTTTTTATCTTTCAAGTATTTCTGATGTTCTTCCATTACCTTTTTTAGTATGTTAAAGTTCTTTTCAATCAAATCTTTTTGTTCTATATCATTAATTTCCTTCTCAAGGACCTCTATTTCTCCCTGCAGCTTTTCACCCTTCTCCTTAGCATGGCGGATTAAGATTTGCATCATCACTTGTGATGCACTTCCCAGGTTACCCTCCCACTCATTCAGAAGATCCTCACTTAAATCTTCAAAAGTGGGAAAGATTAAAATTCTTAAACCTCTGGGTATTTTTTTATTTGCCAGGTATTGTTGCAATGTTACCCCATCCCACCAGCGGGAAAGCTCCTGTTTTTTTAAACGCTCTAGCCTGATAAAAAGTGTTTTCAGACTAGCTTTACCAGTTGCACCATGTTCCGTTGGTTCAGTCTGGATGTTTGTACCAAAAAGATTCTGGGCCATTTCTTCTCTGCCGTCATTAAATTTCGACATTTTGATAAAAGGTGTTTTAAGCAGAACAAGTGCAAGACAGTCTATAATCCCGAAGGAATTATATAATGTAACAACAAAGCAACCAACAGCAGACCAAGGTCAAGCACTTAAGTTCAATTATTTATGCAAATTTAGAGTGAGTGCAACATCTTCCAGCATCTGCTGTTGAAGGATGCTATTTAAACAATAGAGTTCATAGAAAAAGAGAGGGAAGGTGCACTTCATCAATAGTTGTAGTAACCAGACACTTGTAATTCAGAAGTCTTTTTTTTCGTTTTCTTTATTATTCGAAGTTGATTGACATGGAAACGGCACACAGCCAACGCGTTTCGTTCCCTTGTGCCTTGGGAACTTCGTCAGGGCTGTAATAATCATAAAACCACCCATGAATACGCAATAATAACACAAACACATATATAACACAAAGTACATATTACATGGGAAGACATAATATGTGCAAAAAAAGAGAAACCAAACATATACATAACGATGAATGTGTCACAAACAATCAAAAGAATCACCATTTAGACGAAAAAGATAACCACAAATACAATATGTTGATAACCCAAAATCAAAAACAAACGACATAAAATGAGCTAAAAGCACAAACAAATGAGACAAAATTTGATTAACGTACAAATATAAATATGTATATAAAAAAAATGCAACAATAGATACAGACACAGTCATATTCCTTTTGACGATCAAAAACTGGCATTACAGCCATCACATATGCTATCTTAAAAGAAGGGGGCAAAGACATCTCCTTTTTGAGAGATTAGAAAGCATGATAAAAGAAAAATGAGGGAGAAGCAACATAGAGAAACAGAAGATGGACGAAGGAAAAAGGATCTTGTTTATATAGAAAGTGAAAATAACAGTCAATGTAAGTAGTCAAAAACCGAAAACAAGGGGGGGGGGAGAAGGGGCAGGGGGGGGTTGCGGGGGGGGGTGGGGAAAGGGAAAAAGGGGAGCTGCTCACCAATATGATTTCAAAAGATATTTGCGGTAAGAACCCCTCAATCCATGTGATGTGGATCCTTATATTTCCAAAGGATTCTTACGTACAACCAAAGCCCGCAAATGAGACCTGTGAACATGAAGCATAAGAAAGCTGCTGTCCAGTAGTGTAACATAAGACAGCTTAAAAAAGCATCACAATAGGACCATAAACATCACTATTGCACATTCTCTAATGATTAGAAAAATAGTGTCAGCCAAGCGTCTCACCTTAGTAGGTGTAAAAGAAACATCCAATATAAGGACACTTCGGTTATTGGGCAGTTCTGAGTGTGCGGGAATTATCCCAAGAATTATCTGTTGATAAGAAAGAAAGGGGCAGCATAGTGAGCAGATTAATTATACTGAAAACAGTCATAAAAGAAACATACTCCCTTTTTGGAAAGAGTGATGTATATTTTTAGAGCCACATATAGCTGGCGTGCTCTATAGTAGGATGTCACAATCTATATTAAATCCGAACCAAATTTCATTGTCCAGATATAGATGTAATTGACCTCTTGATTATGAATTCCTCACATCTGCCCCAAATTATCAACAACGTCTATTAACCAAGTAGCGCTATGAACGGGCGAAATATAAAAGCTCTCAGCCACCATACTGTAAAATAATACCAATAGGCACCTAAAATCGTTATCCCAATGCGATGCACAAACTCATGTAGAAAAACGTTAAATAGAAACGGAAAAAAAGGGGGGGGGGAAGCCCACGTTAAAGTCCAGGTCATCACGATATAAGAGAGGGAAGGGAAATCACATTTTTGCCAAAACGGACGATAGCGATCAAACGTACACGCGTCCTTCTGCTGAGTAACAACATTTCACTTCCGAAATAAAGCCCGTCGTAGACGGCATGTATTAACACTATACGAAAATATCCTATGCCTGCCTGACGTCGCTTACCTGTGTTTCGACAAGTGTCACCGTCACTGCTTTCCGTGTTGAATATCGGCAAACGGAGACAGGGAAGCATACTGGCTTTTAAACAGCGCGCCGGACAATCACATGACCGCATCCGCGTTGTCAAAAAGCAATAGAAAAAGGACAGTGATTGCGAGCCAATTTCACAAATCGTCGGCCATATTGGAGTGTCCAATATACCGAAAGGGATCATAGCAGTTCACCGCAAGTGCGTGATTTTATGTAAAAAAATCCAACGGTCTAGGAACATAAAGTACCATTTTTAACAATCAAATCCACAGCACTATATAACTAAATGAAAATACCGTATTCAGTTTCATTAGCACAAACCGGAACACGAAAAAACAACATTTACCAACCAATCGTTTCTTTAGGAATGCAGCCATGTCCAAAGATCAGACTGCTATAATGTACACGAAAAGGCTAGATTTGATCTCAAACCATTTCCTCAGACTTGCAACCATAATTAGCGATCAAACTGCCATAGTAAACACACGAAAATAAAAGTATTAGTGCAGTCACCCGAGGCCCACGTTTATAAAGGGCATCAAGAATCAGAAAAATTGTGCATGAGTGCAATCACGAACATAGTCCATGAATATATCTAGAAAAATAATTTTTTTGGTCAAAATTAGGATACAATATAAAAAGGACGTTATTAGTATGTTGTCCCAATTTAAAACCGGATTTATGTTCCGACCTCGCGAGCATATATGTATGTTTCATTAAAAGCTAAATGTCGATGGCATTTGTTAAGATGTCAGTTAAACACTATTAGATAAGATCTTATATATTGAGAAGAATAAGGAGAATAGAGAAAAAAAGTTAAGAATAGAGATCAGCATACGGACCCATTAAATAGGACATTCATTATGTTGGATGCATGACATTTTGTAATGAAGGGCATTACATGCATTACATATACCCCATACAGAAAAATACCTCAAATTATCAACATCATACCCATCTATCCAAGAAAATAATGTAGCTCTCTATCGGTATTAAGACCCATTGTTGTGGCCCGCAGACGACAAATCCACCTGGCCTCCTTTTGTCTAACCTGTAGTTCACGGTCACCGCCCCTGGCGTTGATGGGCACGTGATCTATCCCGTAGAACCAGAAGGACGTGTCATCTGGATGCATTTGTTTATAATGTTCACTTACAGGGTAACGGGTATCACCGTTAATAATGGCCCTACGATGTTCTTGTATTCGGACCTTGAGGCAGCGTACAGTGCTCCCTACATAGATGGAATTACAGCTACAGCCCAATACATAAATCACGTGTGTCGTATTGCAATTTATAAAATGTGCAATTGTGTGATTTTTCGGGGAGTTGTGTGTGAAGGTAGTTGTTCTATTTCTGCCTAACGGACATACATTACAGGAACCACAAGTAAAGAAACCCTTCGGTTTGGGAGGTAGCCATGTAGTTGTTACATTTGTCACATAACTGGAACACAATATGTCCCGTAGGGATCGCCCCTTACGATATGTGATTGCTGGCCTAGTGGGCAGACATTCGCTTAGGCTAGGGGTATCTTTTATTAACCCCCAATGTTTTTTGAGGATCTTATAAACCTTGCCGCTGTTGTTATTGTACTGGGTGATAAACCGTACTGTTGTATCACGAGTGGCTTTGGGTTTATCTCGAAGTGTATCCACCCTCTTGAGTTTCTGTGCTTTGTCCATGACTTTATCAAGTAGTCTCCTGTCATACCCTCGTTTAAGGAATCTTTTCTTAGATTCAAGAACCTTCTCAAGGTATAGATTGTCCTCACTACAGTTCCTCCTTAGACGTGTCATCTCTCCGAAAGGTATGTTATTAATTACTGTGCGTGCATGCGCACTCTCCGCGTGAAGAATCGAATTACAGGCTGTTTCTTTTCTATAGAGAGAGCTTTGTATGGTGCCATCTTTGATATAAAATTCAATATCAAGAAAGTTAACTCTGTCTTTGTTATATGTCATGGTGAGCTTTACATTAAAAGGGTTAGCATTTAAGTATGTGTGGTATTCCTCAAGTGATTCCACAGGTCCTGACCATAGGATAATGATGTCGTCAATATACCTCCCCCAGAACACGATGTACTCCGTCCAGGGGGAGGCATGGCTGTGCCAGGCGTACTCCCTCTCGAACCACCCCATGAAGAGGCAGGCGTACGAGGGAGCAAATTTAGAACCCATGGCAGTCCCGAGTATCTGCTGGTACCATGTGGTGTCATGCAAGAAAAAATTATTGTTCAAAATGATGTCAATCATCTCTAACGTCATCTCATTATATTCATAGAGGCCAGCAGGCTCCCTATCCAAGAAAGAACGTACAGCAGGAATTCCAAATTTTTGGTGAATACACGTATATAAGCTGACTACATCCATTGTGACGAAATAGAGCTCATCCGACCACTGGAAGTTGTCAAATTTGATCAAAATGTCCTTGCTATCCCTGATATATGAGGGAAGATCCAGGACATATTTTTGAAGTCTAGAATCAACAAATTCCGACAATTTTTCTGTTGGTGAGTCATTCCCAGAGATAATAGGGCGGCCAGGAGGGAAAAGACCACCCTTATGTATCTTAGGTAAGATATAGATACAAGGGTATCTCGGTTTGTTCACTCTCAAATATCTGTACTCATCTTCAGACAGCAAGCCAATATCCTTCCACTCGCTTAGTTTCATATTGATCAAACTGGTTAAATTCCTGGTGGGATTGGTTGAAACGCGCTGATAGCAGCGTGTGTCGTTTAGCTGTCTAGTGATTTCAGTCATGTAATCAGAATGGTTCATGACCACAACGTTACCGCCCTTGTCGGCCTCTTTTATAACAATGGTGTTATCCGATTTAAGTCTATCCAGGGCTTTTCGTTCACTGGCGGTAATGTTGTGTCTGACGCGTGTCATTGACCTACTAGGCACTTCCAGATTGTACAGGTCTTTACTCATTTTGTTATAGAACACATCTATATTCGGATGGTAATTGAAAGTGGGTATAAATTTAGATCTGGATTTGAGCCCACTATCCATATTACAGTCTTGTTCAATATCAAAATGATTTAATAGAGTGGTCATATCAAGAAGTTTAATGCCCCCGACTCCTTCTAGAAATTATACACAGACAGTGGGGGATATTCGAAATGTACAATTGTTGCTCAGCCTGGATGAGGATGAGAATCATGATATGACCACTCTATTAAATCATTTTGATATTGAACAAGACTGTAATATGGATAGTGGGCTCAAATCCAGATCTAAATTTATACCCACTTTCAATTACCATCCGAATATAGATGTGTTCTATAACAAAATGAGTAAAGACCTGTACAATCTGGAAGTGCCTAGTAGGTCAATGACACGCGTCAGACACAACATTACCGCCAGTGAACGAAAAGCCCTGGATAGACTTAAATAGGATAACACCATTGTTATAAAAGAGGCCGACAAGGGCGGTAACGTTGTGGTCATGAACCATTCTGATTACATGACTGAAATCACTAGACAGCTAAACGACACACGCTGCTATCAGCGCGTTTCAACCAATCCCACCAGGAATTTAACCAGTATGATCAATATGAAACTAAGCGAGTGGAAGGATATTGGCTTGCTGTCTGAAGATGAGTACAGATATTTGAGAGTGAACAAACCGAGATACCCTTGTATCTATATCTTACCTAAGATACATAAGGGTGGTCTTTTCCCTCCTGGCCGCCCTATTATCTCTGGGAATGACTCACCAACAGAAAAATTGTCGGAATTTGTTGATTCTAGACTTCAAAAATATGTCCTGGATCTTCCCTCATATATCAGGGATAGCAAGGACATTTTGATCAAATTTGACAACTTCCAGTGGTCGGATGAGCTCTATTTCGTCACAATGGATGTAGTCAGCTTATATACGTGTATTCACCAAAAATTTGGAATTCCTGCTGTACGTTCTTTCTTGGATAGGGAGCCTGCTGGCCTCTATGAATATAATGAGATGACGTTAGAGATGATTGACATCATTTTGAACAATAATTTTTTCTTGCATGACACCACATGGTACCAGCAGATACTCGGGACTGCCATGGGTTCTAAATTTGCTCCCTCGTACGCCTGCCTCTTCATGGGGTGGTTCGAGAGGGAGTACGCCTGGCACAGCCATGCCTCCCCCTGGACGGAGTACATCGTGTTCTGGGGGATGTATATTGACGACATCATTATCCTATGGTCAGGACATGTGGAATCACTTGAGGAATACCACACATACTTAAATGCTAACCCTTTTAATGTAAAGCTCACCATGACATATAACAAAGACAGAGTTAACTTTCTTGATATTGAATTTTATATCAAAGATGGCACCATACAAAGCTCTCTCTATAGAAAAGAAACAGCCTGTAATTCGATTCTTCACGCGGAGAGTGCGCATGCACGCACAGTAATTAATAACATACCTTTCGGAGAGATGACACGTCTAAGGAGGAACTGTAGTGAGGACAATCTATACCTTGAGAAGGTTCTTGAATCTAAGAAAAGATTCCTTAAACGAGGGTATGCCAGGAGACTACTTGATAAAGTCATGGACAAAGCACAGAAACTCAAGAGGGTGGATACACTTCGAGATAAACCCAAAGCCACTCGTGATACAACAGTACGGTTTATCACCCAGTACAATAACAACAGCGGCAAGGTTTATAAGATCCTCAAAAAACATTGGGGGTTAATAAAAGATACCCCTAGCCTAAGCGAATGTCTGCCCACTAGGCCAGCAATCACATATCGTAAGGGGCGATCCCTACGGGACATATTGTGTTCCAGTTATGTGACAAATGTAACAACTACATGGCTACCTCCCAAACCGAAGGGTTTCTTTACTTGTGGTTCCTGTAATGTATGTCCGTTAGGCAGAAATAGAACAACTACCTTCACACACAACTCCCCGAAAAATCACACAATTGCACATTTTATAAATTGCAATACGACACACGTGATTTATGTATTGGGCTGTAGCTGTAATTCCATCTATGTAGGGAGCACTGTACGCTGCCTCAAGGTCCGAATACAAGAACATCGTAGGGCCATTATTAACGGTGATACCCGTTACCCTGTAAGTGAACATTATAAACAAATGCATCCAGATGACACGTCCTTCTGGTTCTACGGGATAGATCACGTGCCCATCAACGCCAGGGGCGGTGACCGTGAACTACAGGTTAGACAAAAGGAGGCCAGGTGGATTTGTCGTCTGCGGGCCACAACAATGGGTCTTAATACCGATAGAGAGCTACATTATTTTCTTGGATAGATGGGTATGATGTTGATAATTTGAGGTATTTTTCTGTATGGGGTATATGTAATGCATGTAATGCCCTTCATTACAAAATGTCATGCATCCAACATAATGAATGTCCTATTTAATGGGTCCGTATGCTGATCTCTATTCTTAACTTTTTTTCTCTATTCTCCTTATTCTTCTCAATATATAAGATCTTATCTAATAGTGTTTAACTGACATCTTAACAAATGCCATCGACATTTAGCTTTTAATGAAACATACATATATGCTCGCGAGGTCGGAACATAAATCCGGTTTTAAATTGGGACAACATACTAATAACGTCCTTTTTATATTGTATCCTAATTTTGACCAAAAAAATTATTTTTCTAGATATATTCATGGACTATGTTCGTGATTGCACTCATGCACAATTTTTCTGATTCTTGATGCCCTTTATAAACGTGGGCCTCGGGTGACTGCACTAATACTTTTATTTTCGTGTGTTTACTATGGCAGTTTGATCGCTAATTATGGTTGCAAGTCTGAGGAAATGGTTTGAGATCAAATCTAGCCTTTTCGTGTACATTATAGCAGTCTGATCTTTGGACATGGCTGCATTCCTAAAGAAACGATTGGTTGGTAAATGTTGTTTTTTCGTGTTCCGGTTTGTGCTAATGAAACTGAATACGGTATTTTCATTTAGTTATATAGTGCTGTGGATTTGATTGTTAAAAATGGTACTTTATGTTCCTAGACGGTTGGATTTTTTTACATAAAATCACGCACTTGCGGTGAACTGCTATGATCCCTTTCGGTATATTGGACACTCCAATATGGCCGACGATTTGTGAAATTGGCTCGCAATCACTGTCCTTTTTCTATTGCTTTTTGACAATGCGGATGCGGTCATGTGATTGTCCGGCGCGCTGTTTAAAAGCCAGTATGCTTCCCTGTCTCCGTTTGCCGATATTCAACACGGAAAGCAGTGACGGTGACACTTGTCGAAACACAGGTAAGCGACGTCAGGCAGGCATAGGATATTTTCGTATAGTGTTAATACATGCCGTCTACGACGGGCTTTATTTCGGAAGTGAAATGTTGTTACTCAGCAGAAGGACGCGTGTACGTTTGATCGCTATCGTCCGTTTTGGCAAAAATGTGATTTCCCTTCCCTCTCTTATATCGTGATGACCTGGACTTTAACGTGGGCTTCCCCCCCCCCTTTTTTTCCGTTTCTATTTAACGTTTTTCTACATGAGTTTGTGCATCGCATTGGGATAACGATTTTAGGTGCCTATTGGTATTATTTTACAGTATGGTGGCTGAGAGCTTTTATATTTCGCCCGTTCATAGCGCTACTTGGTTAATAGACGTTGTTGATAATTTGGGGCAGATGTGAGGAATTCATAATCAAGAGGTCAATTACATCTATATCTGGACAATGAAATTTGGTTCGGATTTAATATAGATTGTGACATCCTACTATAGAGCACGCCAGCTATATGTGGCTCTAAAAATATACATCACTCTTTCCAAAAAGGGAGTATGTTTCTTTTATGACTGTTTTCAGTATAATTAATCTGCTCACTATGCTGCCCCTTTCTTTCTTATCAACAGATAATTCTTGGGATAATTCCCGCACACTCAGAACTGCCCAATAACCGAAGTGTCCTTATATTGGATGTTTCTTTTACACCTACTAAGGTGAGACGCTTGGCTGACACTATTTTTCTAATCATTAGAGAATGTGCAATAGTGATGTTTATGGTCCTATTGTGATGCTTTTTTAAGCTGTCTTATGTTACACTACTGGACAGCAGCTTTCTTATGCTTCATGTTCACAGGTCTCATTTGCGGGCTTTGGTTGTACGTAAGAATCCTTTGGAAATATAAGGATCCACATCACATGGATTGAGGGGTTCTTACCGCAAATATCTTTTGAAATCATATTGGTGAGCAGCTCCCCTTTTTCCCTTTCCCCACCCCCCCCCGCAACCCCCCCCTGCCCCTTCTCCCCCCCCCCTTGTTTTCGGTTTTTGACTACTTACATTGACTGTTATTTTCACTTTCTATATAAACAAGATCCTTTTTCCTTCGTCCATCTTCTGTTTCTCTATGTTGCTTCTCCCTCATTTTTCTTTTATCATGCTTTCTAATCTCTCAAAAAGGAGATGTCTTTGCCCCCTTCTTTTAAGATAGCATATGTGATGGCTGTAATGCCAGTTTTTGATCGTCAAAAGGAATATGACTGTGTCTGTATCTATTGTTGCATTTTTTTTATATACATATTTATATTTGTACGTTAATCAAATTTTGTCTCATTTGTTTGTGCTTTTAGCTCATTTTATGTCGTTTGTTTTTGATTTTGGGTTATCAACATATTGTATTTGTGGTTATCTTTTTCGTCTAAATGGTGATTCTTTTGATTGTTTGTGACACATTCATCGTTATGTATATGTTTGGTTTCTCTTTTTTTGCACATATTATGTCTTCCCATGTAATATGTACTTTGTGTTATATATGTGTTTGTGTTATTATTGCGTATTCATGGGTGGTTTTATGATTATTACAGCCCTGACGAAGTTCCCAAGGCACAAGGGAACGAAACGCGTTGGCTGTGTGCCGTTTCCATGTCAATCAACTTCGAATAATAAAGAAAACGAAAAAAAAGACTTCTGAATTACAAGTGTCTGGTTACTACAACTATTGATGAAGTGCACCTTCCCTCTCTTTTTCTATGAACTCTATTGTTTAAATAGCATCCTTCAACAGCAGATGCTGGAAGATGTTGCACTCACTCTAAATTTGCATAAATAATTGAACTTAAGTGCTTGACCTTGGTCTGCTGTTGGTTGCTTTGTTGTTACATTATATAATTCCTTCGGGATTATAGACTGTCTTGCACTTGTTCTGCTTAAAACACCTTTTATCAAAATGTCGAAATTTAATGACGGCAGAGAAGAAATGGCCCAGAATCTTTTTGGTACAAACATCCAGACTGAACCAACGGAACATGGTGCAACTGGTAAAGCTAGTCTGAAAACACTTTTTATCAGGCTAGAGCGTTTAAAAAAACAGGAGCTTTCCCGCTGGTGGGATGGGGTAACATTGCAACAATACCTGGCAAATAAAAAAATACCCAGAGGTTTAAGAATTTTAATCTTTCCCACTTTTGAAGATTTAAGTGAGGATCTTCTGAATGAGTGGGAGGGTAACCTGGGAAGTGCATCACAAGTGATGATGCAAATCTTAATCCGCCATGCTAAGGAGAAGGGTGAAAAGCTGCAGGGAGAAATAGAGGTCCTTGAGAAGGAAATTAATGATATAGAACAAAAAGATTTGATTGAAAAGAACTTTAACATACTAAAAAAGGTAATGGAAGAACATCAGAAATACTTGAAAGATAAAAAATTGACAAAAATCAAAAGGGATGATAGAGATTATCGTGACGGGCGTGTATATACGTTTGCAAAAAAATTTGACAATATCCAAGCAGGAGAAGAAAGAAAGAGAACCAGAGAGGAAAGGGAAGAGAGTGATGAGGCTCGTTCTAATAGTAGTGTCTCCTCATCAGTAGGCAGTTCAGTCTCTAACGTATCACATGAGACCCCTTTAGAGGAGGGAGCTTCTTCTTTCCAGAAGGAGCTCGCAAAACTCCGAATCAGCAGCAGAATACAACAGAAAAAAGACCAAACAAAACAAGGAGGGGTGGCAGGAGGTCCGAAGGCAGGTACAGGAATAGGTCGAGGTCTGAACAAGAAATCGAAACCATAACTACTAATGATAACCTATCTGCTAATATGTGCGTACCCAATGTTGTTGATAGCACTTGTGACCTGAAAGTTGTTAATTTGACTAATAAAATTCTTGACAAAGATGAAATGATGGTTCTGAGTAAAGGCTTGAGCTTTTGTCCCACTCAGGGGGGTGATTTTACTGATGTACATATCGATTTGTTTAAATTTATAAGAGCTTTGAAATTGAAGGATTTCTTTTCCCAACAAACACCAAGAAGTTTAATGCCCCCGACTCCTTCTAGAAATTATACACAGACAGTGGGGGATATTCGAAATGTACAATTGTTGCTCAGCCTGGATGAGGATGAGAATCATGATATGACCACTCTATTAAATCATTTTGATATTGAACAAGACTGTAATATGGATAGTGGGCTCAAATCCAGATCTAAATTTATACCCACTTTCAATTACCATCCGAATATAGATGTGTTCTATAACAAAATGAGTAAAGACCTGTACAATCTGGAAGTGCCTAGTAGGTCAATGACACGCGTCAGACACAACATTACCGCCAGTGAACGAAAAGCCCTGGATAGACTTAAATCGGATAACACCATTGTTATAAAAGAGGCCGACAAGGGCGGTAACGTTGTGGTCATGAACCATTCTGATTACATGACTGAAATCACTAGACAGCTAAACGACACACGCTGCTATCAGCGCGTTTCAACCAATCCCACCAGGAATTTAACCAGTATGATCAATATGAAACTAAGCGAGTGGAAGGATATTGGCTTGCTGTCTGAAGATGAGTACAGATATTTGAGAGTGAACAAACCGAGATACCCTTGTATCTATATCTTACCTAAGATACATAAGGGTGGTCTTTTCCCTCCTGGCCGCCCTATTATCTCTGGGAATGACTCACCAACAGAAAAATTGTCGGAATTTGCTGATTCTAGACTTCAAAAATATGTCCTGGATCTTCCCTCATATATCAGGGATAGCAAGGACATTTTGATCAAATTTGACAACTTCCAGTGGTCGGATGAGCTCTATTTCGTCACAATGGATGTAGTCAGCTTATATACGTGTATTCACCAAAAATTTGGAATTCCTGCTGTACGTTCTTTCTTGGATAGGGAGCCTGCTGGCCTCTATGAATATAATGAGATGACGTTAGAGATGATTGACATCATTTTGAACAATAATTTTTTCTTGCATGACACCACATGGTACCAGCAGATACTCGGGACTGCCATGGGTTCTAAATTTGCTCCCTCGTACGCCTGCCTCTTCATGGGGTGGTTCGAGAGGGAGTACGCCTGGCACAGCCATGCCTCCCCCTGGACGGAGTACATCGTGTTCTGGGGGAGGTATATTGACGACATCATTATCCTATGGTCAGGACCTGTGGAATCACTTGAGGAATACCACACATACTTAAATGCTAACCCTTTTAATGTAAAGCTCACCATGACATATAACAAAGACAGAGTTAACTTTCTTGATATTGAATTTTATATCAAAGATGGCACCATACAAAGCTCTCTCTATAGAAAAGAAACAGCCTGTAATTCGATTCTTCACGCGGAGAGTGCGCATGCACGCACAGTAATTAATAACATACCTTTCGGAGAGATGACACGTCTAAGGAGGAACTGTAGTGAGGACAATCTATACCTTGAGAAGGTTCTTGAATCTAAGAAAAGATTCCTTAAACGAGGGTATGACAGGAGACTACTTGATAAAGTCATGGACAAAGCACAGAAACTCAAGAGGGTGGATACACTTCGAGATAAACCCAAAGCCACTCGTGATACAACAGTACGGTTTATCACCCAGTACAATAACAACAGCGGCAAGGTTTATAAGATCCTCAAAAAACATTGGGGGTTAATAAAAGATACCCCTAGCCTAAGCGAATGTCTGCCCACTAGGCCAGCAATCACATATCGTAAGGGGCGATCCCTACGGGACATATTGTGTTCCAGTTATGTGACAAATGTAACAACTACATGGCTACCTCCCAAACCGAAGGGTTTCTTTACTTGTGGTTCCTGTAATGTATGTCCGTTAGGCAGAAATAGAACAACTACCTTCACACACAACTCCCCGAAAAATCACACAATTGCACATTTTATAAATTGCAATACGACACACGTGATTTATGTATTGGGCTGTAGCTGTAATTCCATCTATGTAGGGAGCACTGTACGCTGCCTCAAGGTCCGAATACAAGAACATCGTAGGGCCATTATTAACGGTGATACCCGTTACCCTGTAAGTGAACATTATAAACAAATGCATCCAGATGACACGTCCTTCTGGTTCTACGGGATAGATCACGTGCCCATCAACGCCAGGGGCGGTGACCGTGAACTACAGGTTAGACAAAAGGAGGCCAGGTGGATTTGTCGTCTGCGGGCCACAACAATGGGTCTTAATACCGATAGAGAGCTACATTATTTTCTTGGATAGATGGGTATGATGTTGATAATTTGAGGTATTTTTCTGTATGGGGTATATGTAATGCATGTAATGCCCTTCATTACAAAATGTCATGCATCCAACATAATGAATGTCCTATTTAATGGGTCCGTATGCTGATCTCTATTCTTAACTTTTTTTCTCTATTCTCCTTATTCTTCTCAATATATAAGATCTTATCTAATAGTGTTTAACTGACATCTTAACAAATGCCATCGACATTTAGCTTTTAATGAAACATACATATATGCTCGCGAGGTCGGAACATAAATCCGGTTTTAAATTGGGACAACATACTAATAACGTCCTTTTTATATTGTATCCTAATTTTGACCAAAAAAATTATTTTTCTAGATATATTCATGGACTATGTTCGTGATTGCACTCATGCACAATTTTTCTGATTCTTGATGCCCTTTATAAACGTGGGCCTCGGGTGACTGCACTAATACTTTTATTTTCGTGTGTTTACTATGGCAGTTTGATCGCTAATTATGGTTGCAAGTCTGAGGAAATGGTTTGAGATCAAATCTAGCCTTTTCGTGTACATTATAGCAGTCTGATCTTTGGACATGGCTGCATTCCTAAAGAAACGATTGGTTGGTAAATGTTGTTTTTTCGTGTTCCGGTTTGTGCTAATGAAACTGAATACGGTATTTTCATTTAGTTATATAGTGCTGTGGATTTGATTGTTAAAAATGGTACTTTATGTTCCTAGACCGTTGGATTTTTTTACATAAAATCACGCACTTGCGGTGAACTGCTATGATCCCTTTCGGTATATTGGACACTCCAATATGGCCGACGATTTGTGAAATTGGCTCGCAATCACTGTCCTTTTTCTATTGCTTTTTGACAACGCGGATGCGGTCATGTGATTGTCCGGCGCGCTGTTTAAAAGCCAGTATGCTTCCCTGTCTCCGTTTGCCGATATTCAACACGGAAAGCAGTGACGGTGACACTTGTCGAAACACAGGTAAGCGACGTCAGGCAGGCATAGGATATTTTCGTATAGTGTTAATACATGCCGTCTACGACGGGCTTTATTTCGGAAGTGAAATGTTGTTACTCAGCAGAAGGACGCGTGTACGTTTGATTGCTATCGTCCGTTTTGGCAAAAATGTGATTTCCCTTCCCTCTCTTATATCGTGATGACCTGGACTTTAACGTGGGCTTCCCCCCCCCTTTTTTTCCGTTTCTATTTAACGTTTTTCTACATGAGTTTGTGCATCGCATTGGGATAACGATTTTAGGTGCCTATTGGTATTATTTTACAGTATGGTGGCTGAGAGCTTTTATATTTCGCCCGTTCATAGCGCTACTTGGTTAATAGACGTTGTTGATAATTTGGGGCAGATGTGAGGAATTCATAATCAAGAGGTCAATTACATCTATATCTGGACAATGAAATTTGGTTCGGATTTAATATAGATTGTGACATCCTACTATAGAGCACGCCAGCTATATGTGGCTCTAAAAATATACATCACTCTTTCCAAAAAGGGAGTATGTTTCTTTTATGACTGTTTTCAGTATAATTAATCTGCTCACTATGCTGCCCCTTTCTTTCTTATCAACAGATAATTCTTGGGATAATTCCCGCACACTCAGAACTGCCCAATAACCGAAGTGTCCTTATATTGGATGTTTCTTTTACACCTACTAAGGTGAGACGCTTGGCTGACACTATTTTTCTAATCATTAGAGAATGTGCAATAGTGATGTTTATGGTCCTATTGTGATGCTTTTTTAAGCTGTCTTATGTTACACTACTGGACAGCAGCTTTCTTATGCTTCATGTTCACAGGTCTCATTTGCGGGCTTTGGTTGTACGTAAGAATCCTTTGGAAATATAAGGATCCACATCACATGGATTGAGGGGTTCTTACCGCAAATATCTTTTGAAATCATATTGGTGAGCAGCTCCCCTTTTTCCCTTTCCCCACCCCCCCCCGCAACCCCCCCCTGCCCCTTCTCCCCCCCCCCTTGTTTTCGGTTTTTGACTACTTACATTGACTGTTATTTTCACTTTCTATATAAACAAGATCCTTTTTCCTTCGTCCATCTTCTGTTTCTCTATGTTGCTTCTCCCTCATTTTTCTTTTATCATGCTTTCTAATCTCTCAAAAAGGAGATGTCTTTGCCCCCTTCTTTTAAGATAGCATATGTGATGGCTGTAATGCCAGTTTTTGATCGTCAAAAGGAATATGACTGTGTCTGTATCTATTGTTGCATTTTTTTTATATACATATTTATATTTGTACGTTAATCAAATTTTGTCTCATTTGTTTGTGCTTTTAGCTCATTTTATGTCGTTTGTTTTTGATTTTGGGTTATCAACATATTGTATTTGTGGTTATCTTTTTCGTCTAAATGGTGATTCTTTTGATTGTTTGTGACACATTCATCGTTATGTATATGTTTGGTTTCTCTTTTTTTGCACATATTATGTCTTCCCATGTAATATGTACTTTGTGTTATATATGTGTTTGTGTTATTATTGCGTATTCATGGGTGGTTTTATGATTATTACAGCCCTGACGAAGTTCCCAAGGCACAAGGGAACGAAACGCGTTGGCTGTGTGCCGTTTCCATGTCAATCAACTTCGAATAATAAAGAAAACGAAAAAAAAGACTTCTGAATTACAAGTGTCTGGTTACTACAACTATTGATGAAGTGCACCTTCCCTCTCTTTTTCTATGAACTCTATTGTTTAAATAGCATCCTTCAACAGCAGATGCTGGAAGATGTTGCACTCACTCTAAATTTGCATAAATAATTGAACTTAAGTGCTTGACCTTGGTCTGCTGTTGGTTGCTTTGTTGTTACTATGTACTGCTTACATTAAGACCCAGCATCAGACATTTACCTGCCAAAAGACAATCATAGTAAGATACCAAACCCATCACAGTCTCACCACAATTAGACATGAGCGCAAACAGAAAACCCACGGTAAAAAGGACCAATAATCAGAGCAAGAGGGCACAAACAAAACAAGTGCTAAAACTAATGCATCTGAAACACACACCAAAACATTCGTAACACTGTGCTATGTTAAATACATTACAGAAAGAGGCAATGTAGACCAAATACTTCCAAATGTCTACAACCAAGTCGCTATTGCAAAAAACACAGTAAAAACGAATGTGCAAACAAACAATCAAATCCCCCTTTTAAGACACAAATCCTGCTCCCTTAAATCTAGAAACACCTTCACCCTCTCATCTTTCCCCTGGCGGCAGCAACTGAAATAGCTTGTTCCCTCTTTTCTGCATTTCCCATCTCAGATCACACACATTCCTCCATTTGCATCCGGTCTCTATCCTCAAATACACTTACCTGTGTCCCAGTACTCATTAATATTGGGGGATGAAAAACCACAGTGGAAATATCAGCAGAAATAACCGACATTATCATCACTGCTGGCCATGCCACAAGTATACCCGTTAGCAAGGAAGAAAAAAAAGCTGAAGCAATATGCGAGTCAGGGATACTTACAGTTATAAGGGCCACAAATGGCAAAAGTAAAGCAAAATGTGTAGGAAAGTAGTCTTGGCTTCTTATGGTTACCTCCACTTTTTGCTGATGTCACACTGTTTTTGGACTAGTCTGACTGGGATCTTTGCTATCCAGGACCCCAGTCTATCTGCTTTCTCCCTTAAAATGCTATGTCTGTACTTTAGGTACACTCCAGATTGGAAACTGGGGTACCCTTATCAGTCCCTAGTATATGGTACACCATGTACCCAGGGCATAGGTTCCTCAGAGGCCTCCCATGGGCTGCAGCATGTATTATGCCACCCCTAAGAGTCCATTGAAATGACACAATGGGCCTGCTACAGCAGACTGTGTAAGATGGTGCTTACACCACTTACTAAGATATAGGTTCACTATATCTATCTGAATCACTACACTTAAAAACCTATCAGTCACCCTATCAGTCACCCCTATGGCAGGCCCTATCAATCCTGAAGGCAGGGTGCTGGGGTTTATGTGAGAGGGTGCCCCTACATGAGCAGAACACCTCTGCAGCCTTCAGAGACCATTCTCCGGGGTTGTCTGTGATGCAGCCAGACATATATGTTTAAAAGCATTATAACCTCGCGGTAAATGCTTACTTTCAAACGGCTGCTTAGAAACATGTCGTGTTTAGTGTCAAACACCTTGGAATCATACCTCCACACCAGTAACTGGTTTGGGAGGTATGATTCCAACCTTCCAAAGGGACATATATGGGTCACTGGTGTACCCAGTACCAGCTTTCTCGACCTGGGTAGCACAAAATGGACGCTGCTAGCCACAGACATGATTCTGCTCTCCTGCTGCTGAGCCAAGCTCGAGCAGAGGAAGGCATGACAATAGGCATCCTGTCACAGGACGGGGTGACCACCTCCCAGCCAGGGTTTAGTGTATTGGGGCTGGGTGGGTGCACTCTGAGAGTGACAGTCTGCACTGGGGGCACGTTTGGTGTCCCTGGGCATAGACCAGCTTAAACCAGTTCTGGGAGCCATTGGCTCCTGCTCTGGTGCAAAACTGGAGAAAGGACATGGGTGTAGCCACCCATCTGTCCTGCCCCTCCCCTAGGAAGGTCCACAGAATCTTTCCAACCCCTTCGCATGGGTATAAAGTAGGTTACCTGGCTACAGGACTTTAGATTTTACCTGGACAAGATTCTGCTAAGAAGAAACCAAGTACTTCGACGGTCTGCACGACGCTGGACGACTAAAGAATCTCCCTTGGAGTAAAGGAGTTACTCCCCTGCAGACGCAGGCATCTAAACGCATCTGACCGGTTTGCTTCTCCCAAGCTCCTGAGGACTCCGAATATTTCAGAAACACAGGAGGGGGTTGCCGAAGGTCCCTGAGGTACATCTTACCTCTCAGTGAATCTGAGAACAGTATCCTTTGTGGAGGCCGTGCAACCCGAACCCCTGTGCACCGCGTACACTTGCAAGTGCATATGCTTGTTGACAATTCCCGAGCTTGTACTAACCCCGAGAAGAAATTGCACTGAAGATACGCGGCCTCCACTCACTAAGTGTCCTTTGGGCTTGTACTTTGCAAACTAGCTTGAGGTCTCCTAGCAATCCCTGGTCCGTTAGCCTATGGGTCCTGGCGAGGGTCACCTTGTTTGTTCTTGGGCTTACCTGGTTGCTCCAGACGTGCCCTGACTCTCTGTTGCTTGGGGAGTCCCCTGGACCTTGCTGGTCCACACCTTAACCTGTTTACTCTAACTGCGTCGGTCGTATTTGCCAAGGCTTGTTGGTGCTCCAGCCGGACATCAACCCCTCAGCACTTGACATCCTTCGTGGGACAGCTTACCTCCAGATCCTGGTTGTCCTCGACATCTCCTGGTCCCCGTGGCTGCAGAGACAAGCAACCCTTCTTCACACCTGAAGCATCCGACATCGGTGGGCATTCGACTGCTAAGCCCCTGGTCACCTGAAGTGACCAAGACTCTGCCCTCTCAGCTTTCATGGTTCTTCTCACCTTGAATCCAGGCTTGGATTCCACCAGACACTCTTCACCTTCCTGGCAGCAGTACTTCTTTGCAACTCTCCATTGAAAACGACAAAGGTTTCTGACACCACTTGACCCCTATGCACCCGGCTCCTCTGGGATAGGTAACACAGGTACCTCGTAACTCACTGGTGGGTTGGCTTTAGAACCTCCAATGTTCCAAAGGGTTTTGTGAGAAGGTGGCCTGATATATGCTGTCCACTAGTTCTAGTGGGCACCTTGTATCAGTCCAAACAACCCCTTATGGTGATAGGTTAAAGACAACCTTATATGAAAGCTATCCTAGCGGTGGCTATGGAGAGCAGCCTTCAGGCTAAGTCTTGAAGGAATGTAAAGCAGCTTGTTTTACCAGTCTATAATCTCTTGAATGATCAAATGAAAAGATAACCACACCAGGTATATATTTAAAATATATGTATTTAAGATAACACACACCCCTCTAGTCTCTTTATGAGACTGGAGTTCGAAGTACTTTAGTTACAAGTGTTTATGCATCAGTAAAAGCACAAATACACGTTTGGGCCCTAGGGGCGTACCAAACCATATACTAAAAAAGTTGTATAAGAACCACGACTGAAATAGGCAGTATGCCTATTGCCTCTAGAATCGCTGGGACCCCAAGGAACCACCCAAGGTTAGTGACACAGGGGACCCACAGGAGCCGTATGCAGTGTGAAGACACAACCGCGGGTTCCTATTATCTTCTATGGGGAATGTTACGGTTGGAATTCTAAAGATTAGGGACACTTCTAATCTAGTCAGGACCAAACCCTTTTGAACTTAGACAGTTCTAGGGTTAGCACCCACGAGAGCACCGGAGTACTTGAGTTACCTCACCCAGGAAAGCCGGGTGCATAGGTGTCTTTTGGTGTCGGGTCGCGTTGTCGATTCCAATGGAAGGCTGCAAAGAACTGCTGCTGCCATGAAGAGGAGAAGTGTCCGGAGCGATCCAAGCCTGGATCTAGGATGTAAGGAACCTGAAAGCAGAGGGGACATCGTCTGGGTCACTTGCCAGTGACCTAGGGCAGGATGGACTAATGCCCACAGATGTCGGGTGCTTCAGGTGAGTGGATGGGTGTCTTGACTCTTCAGCCACGAAGTCCAGGAGGCATCGACGAAGTCCACGAGCCGGATTTGAGCTGTCCCACGAAGTCTGTCGAGTGCTGCGGTGTCGGCGACCAGAAAGGACCCAACAAGCCTTGGCAACGGCAAGTCACGTAAATCAGACTGTGGTGCAGACCAGCAAGGTCTGATGGACTCACCCAGCGAAGGTAAGTAAGAGCAAGTCTGGAGCAACCAGAAAAGCCCAAGCAAAAGTGGAGTTGCCTTCGTGGGGACTTGCTAGCCAACGGGCTATTGATCGCGAAGGAACCTCGAGCGGTCGCACTTGAAGCTGGTCCACGGGTTACTCGTGGAGTGGAGGCCAACAATCTTCGGTGCAGGAGGTGCTCAAGGCTGGGCTACTCGGAGCCCAAAGCACAACTTCGAGGATGACCAGGAAGGTAGTATTGCTGCAAAAGTTCACGGTGTCTAGGGGTCACGGTTCCACGTTACCCACGATAGCCACGGGCCTCAGCTTTTCTGTGGACTCAGGGTAGCCTTGGGGAAGTCTGGAAATCCACCTCTGGGGTTGCAGAGACTTCGGCGTCCAGCGGGAGCTTCAGAATTGCAGACCGGTCATTTGCTTCTTTGGTGCCTGCCAAGCAGGGGAGTCACTCCTTGACCCCAAGGGAGATTTCTTCCGTCTTCTAGTCGTGATAGAAAGTCGAAGGTCCAGGATATATGTTGCAGAGGTTCGTCCAGGGTAATCTAAAGTCCTAGGGACTGGATTCCTATACTTATACTAAGTTTAGGGGCTGGACTAACTCTAAGGCCCCACCTATGGCTGGGCCTGGGGTGGGGGTGGTTACACCCCTTCCCCTTTGTCCAGTTTCGTGCCAGAGCAGGGGCTGAGTGCCCCTGCAACCGTTTTGAACTGGGCTATGCACAGGGACACCTTGTGTGCCCCAGGCAGTGTCTCAAAAGCATTCTCTGAATGCACCCACCCTGCCCCAATACACATCTGCCTGTCTGGGGAGGTGGTTACACCTCCCTGTTACAGGAAACCTATTGTCCAGGCTTTCCCTGCCGGAGTTTCCCTCAGCAGCAGGAGGCCAGACACGTGTCTGTGGCAGTGACATCCATTTTGTGATGCCAGGGCTTTGGAAAGTTTTAACCGGGTTTAGCCAGTGTGAACATGTCTCTCCCTCTAGAAGGGTGGAATGCTACCCCCGCCGCCAGAATTGGCGGGTGGGGGTAGTATTCCAAAGCGTGTGACACCAAACAAGACATGTTTTGATGCAGCCATCCCAAAGTTACCATTTACTGCTAGGTTATAATGCACTTAAGAGTATATGGTATGGCTGAATCACAGAACAGCCATAAGGAAGCATTTCCGAAAGCTGCAGAGGGGCTCAGCTCATGCTTGGGCACCCTCTCACATAAAACAAAGCACTCTGCCTTCAGGATTGTCAAGGCCTGCCATTGGAGTGGCTTATAGGTTTATATGTGTCTGTATAAGGTAGTGATATAGGTAGCCTATACCACAGTAAAGGGTGCAAGCACACCCTTACCCAGGTTGCAGTAGTAGACCTGTGGTGTCATTTTGGAGTGCTTCCCAAGGATGGTATAATACATGCTGCAGCCCCTGGTAGGCCTCTGAGGTACCTATGCCCTAGGTGCATAGTATACCATATACTAGGGGCTTATAAGGCACTCCAGAATCCAATTATATATGTACCTAATGTACATGGAAACCATTTTAGAGAGGAAGCAGCTAGGCTGTGGTCCTGATTAGCAGGGCCACAGCCAGACTAAGGTCGAAAAACAGTGAAACACCAGCAACAAGTGGGGGTACCCATGTGAAGCAGATCCTACTCTCCTACATGTTTGCTCAAAGTCATCGTAGAAGTGTCCTTCAACTGTAACTTTGAAACCTAGACTTTCCCATAGAGTTATACGGGGCACGCAGTCGTGTTTCCTCACTTCACCCGTCCTCCATGGGCTCCCTCTGTCACTCTTCTGGGTGGTTCCTTGGGGTCCCAGCGGTTCTATGTGCTCTAGGCACTGTGTCTAGTCATTTCGTTATTGTTATACCATTTTTGTAGTATATGGTTCGGTCTCCCCCTGAAGCCTACTGTGGAAATTGCTACTTTTTAATGTTCTATTGACTCAGTATTGTATGCTTTGTGCCCTAATCTCGTATAGAGTCAAGTAGAGAGTGTTATATTAATAAATACATATTTTTATGCAACTACTGTGTGGTTCTCCTTTCATTTAGTCATTTAGGAGGTGATATTCTGGTAAAACAAGCTGCTTTACATTCCTTCAAGATTAAGCCTGAAGGTTGCTCTCCACAGCTACCACTAGAATAGCTTTGTAAAGGTTATCTTTGACCTCATACATCATAAGGGCCGTGTGGACTGATACAGGGTGCCCACTTTAATTAGTGGACAGCATATACCAGGCCACCTTCTCACATTGGTGTGCAGCAATTGGGATTCAAGCTTGCTATTGTTTTACCAGATAAATCTAATTGAATGATTAACTGAGAACCATTAAGTTTTAGGCACATCTACTACATCAATATTTGAATAAGTAAGTTCTACTGAACTTGGAGATGGGTAAGCCAAGGGTCTAGCACACCCTTTCTCTAACTCAAGAGAGTTTTGTCTCTACTAGGTTAGGTAGGTGCCTACACCACACAACACTAGTATGTCTTCTAGAAGAGAAGCCAGTGGCTCTCTGCCAACTAGATACAATGGCCTCTCATTCCCAGAATTGAGAGCCATGTGTGCATCTAGGAAGTTGAGGACAGGGAGAACAGCAAACACCCAACGTCTCATTGAGATTTTGCTCTTAGATGACCTTAGGAAGACCGCAGGGTCAGATGAGGTAGATAGAGTGAATGGGGCAGGGATTGAGGAAAGGCCAGGAAGTGAAACCCTCTTTGACCTGGTTTCAAACCCTGACCAGGAGAATCAGGATGATACTAACCTGGGCAACATAGATCTTCCTTTAGGTGGGGTCACATTATTTACTTGCTGCACTTCCTACCTCCTTGCTCTCCCTCCTGGCACTTGAACTCTTCGTTGGAAGGCGCTGCAGCAGAGGTCAGCGCTGCCGCCATTCCGTCGTCGAGTGAGGCCACGCCCCTTTTTCGAAGCCACGCCCCCCTCGAGGGCGCGCGAAACTGACAGAGCTTTCATAAGGACGCTGATTACAAGCGCCGGTGGTTGCTCTCTTGTTCTCCTGAGGCGGAAAGCCGGGAGTGTGTTTTTTAACCTGTTTTAATTTGATCTTAAACTTTGGACTGTCACATTATTTACTTGCTGCACTTCCTACCTCCTTGCTCTCCCTCCTGGCACTTGAACTCTTCGTTGGAAGGCGCTGCAGCAGAGGTCAGCGCTGCCGCCATTCCGTCGTCAAGTGAGGCCACGCCCCTTTTTCGAAGCCACGCCCCCCTCGAGGGCGCGCGAAACTGACAGAGCTTTCATAAGGACGCTGATTACAAGCGCCGGTGGTTGCTCTCTTGTTCTCCTGAGGCGGAAAGCCGGGAGTGTGTTTTTTAACCTGTTTTAATTTGATCTTAAACTTTGGACTGTCACATTATTTACTTGCTGCACTTCCTACCTCCTTGCTCTCCCTCCTGGCACTTGAACTCTTCGTTGGAAGGCGCTGCAGCAGAGGTCAGCGCTGCCGCCATTCCGTCGTCGAGTGAGGCCACGCCCCTTTTTCGAAGCCACACACCCCTACTGACGTTATCAGCAGCTATAAAACATGTGCTTCCATCGGAAGCGCAGCGGACGAGCGCAGCGGGAGCGCCGTTTGCGCGCCGAAGTCGCGCCTAAGTCCAGCCCGTCTGCGCCCGTCCGCGCCGGACCCGCGCCCAACGCCGTAACCCCTGCTCCACTTGCCCCAAAAATTCGTTGGTCCTCTGATCAACTTCTTCACCTCCGTCCTGATACTTGTGCCCCCTTTACTTGCTGTAACATTGCTAGCCTTGATACTACTGTTTATTCCTGCCCTCACTGTAACTTTTCTCTCCCCATAGTACCTAGACCTCGGCGTCTACCCTCTAAAATCAATGATCAGCCATCCACCATCTTAAAGGCCGCATTAGTCAATTGCAGATCTCTCCCAGCCCATGCTCATGACATATGGCTATCTCTTGAAACCCTCAATTGGGACCTATTGTTTCTTACTGAAACTTGGTTAAAAGACTCCTCCAAACCGTTATCTTTGACCTCATACATCATAAGGGCCGTGTGGACTGATACAGGGTGCCCACTTTAATTAGTGGACAGCATATACCAGGCCACCTTCTCACATTGGTGTGCAGCAATTGGGATTCAAGCTTGCTATTGTTTTACCAGATAAATCTAATTGAATGATTAACTGAGAACCATTAAGTTTTAGGCACATCTACTACATCAATATTTGAATAAGTAAGTTCTACTGAACTTGGAGATGGGTAAGCCAAGGGTCTAGCACACCCTTTCTCTAACTCAAGAGAGTTTTGTCTCTACTAGGTTAGGTAGGTGCCTACACCACACAACACTAGTATGTCTTCTAGAAGAGAAGCCAGTGGCTCTCTGCCAACTAGATACAATGGCCTCTCATTCCCAGAATTGAGAGCCATGTGTGCATCTAGGAAGTTGAGGACAGGGAGAACAGCAAACACCCAACGTCTCATTGAGATTTTGCTCTTAGATGACCTTAGGAAGACCGCAGGGTCAGATGAGGTAGATAGAGTGAATGGGGCAGGGATTGAGGAAAGGCCAGGAAGTGAAACCCTCTTTGACCTGGTTTCAAACCCTGACCAGGAGAATCAGGATGATACTAACCTGGGCAACATAGATCTTCCTTTAGGTGGGGTCACATTATTTACTTGCTGCACTTCCTACCTCCTTGCTCTCCCTCCTGGCACTTGAACTCTTCGTTGGAAGGCGCTGCAGCAGAGGTCAGCGCTGCCGCCATTCCGTCGTCGAGTGAGGCCACGCCCCTTTTTCAAAGCCACGCCCACCTCGAGGGCGCGCGAAACTGACAGAGCTTTCATAAGGACGCTGATTACAAGCGCCGGTGGTTGCTCTCTTGTTCTCCTGAGGCGGAAAGCCGGGAGTGTGTTTTTTAACCTGTTTTAATTTGATCTTAAACTTTGGACTGTCACATTATTTACTTGCTGCACTTCCTACCTCCTTGCTCTCCCTCCTGGCACTTGAACTCTTCGTTGGAAGGCGCTGCAGCAGAGGTCAGCGCTGCCGCCATTCCGTCGTCAAGTGAGGCCACGCCCCTTTTTCGAAGCCACGCCCCCCTCGAGGGCGCGCGAAACTGACAGAGCTTTCATAAGGACGCTGATTACAAGCGCCGGTGGTTGCTCTCTTGTTCTCCTGAGGCGGAAAGCCGGGAGTGTGTTTTTTAACCTGTTTTAATTTGATCTTAAACTTTGGACTGTCACATTATTTACTTGCTGCACTTCCTACCTCCTTGCTCTCCCTCCTGGCACTTGAACTCTTCGTTGGAAGGCGCTGCAGCAGAGGTCAGCGCTGCCGCCATTCCGTCGTCGAGTGAGGCCACGCCCCTTTTTCGAAGCCACACCCCCCTACTGACGTTATCAGCAGCTATAAAACATGTGCTTCCATCGGAAGCGCAGCGGACGAGCGCAGCGGGAGCGCCGTTTGCGCGCCGAAGTCGCGCCTAAGTCCAGCCCGTCTGCGCCCGTCCGCGCCGGACCCGCGCCCAACGCCGTAACCCCTGCTCCACTTGCCCCAAAAATTCGTTGGTCCTCTGATCAACTTCTTCACCTCCGTCCTGATACTTGTGCCCCCTTTACTTGCTGTAACATTGCTAGCCTTGATACTACTGTTTATTCCTGCCCTCACTGTAACTTTTCTCTCCCCATAGTACCTAGACCTCGGCGTCTACCCTCTAAAATCAATGATCAGCCATCCACCATCTTAAAGGCCGCATTAGTCAATTGCAGATCTCTCCCAGCCCATGCTCATGACATATGGCTATCTCTTGAAACCCTCAATTGGGACCTATTGTTTCTTACTGAAACTTGGTTAAAAGACTCCTCCAAACCGGACATCACTCTTGCTACTCCCCCTGGTTATCATTTCATTGGCATTAATCGAGACAACTCTAAGACCGGAGGAGGTCTTGCGATCATTGCTAAATCCCATCTCAAATTAAACCTCACGAAAATTCCCAACCTTGGCATCATCGAAGCCGCTCACTTTTCAATTATGGACCCTGCTTGTTCTATCTGTGCAGGCATACTGGTCTATAATCCCCCGGCCGTCACCTCTTCCTCCCTTATCACTCTGATTCACTCCATCGCCGATTTTTCTCTCAAACACCCCCATTTTACTGTTTTAGGAGATTTTAATATTCATATTGATAATCCCTCCTGCACACTAGCCTCCTCTCTGTTAGAAACCTTACAAGGACTCACCTTGCCTCAACTAGTGACAGGTCCTACTCATATAGCAGGCCATACCCTTGACCTCATTTTTTCCAATCTTCCTTCCCTCTCCACTCTCCCCCCCACTCCTTTGACATGGACCGATCATTATCTTATCCCTTTTTCTTTCACAGCCCCCTCCCCTCCTCCCCCTATCCCCCTTAATCGAGTTAAAGGTCGTAAATGGACCAAAGTTACATGTAACTCCCTGGAAGCTCATCTACATTTTCATTTTAACCAGCTAAATGACCTCAATTTAGAAACATTGAGATTCAATTCGGCCCTCTCGGATGCACTTGACTCGGTTTCCCCTCTGGTCCCCGTCACTTCCTCCAGATCCCGTCCTTCTGCCCCTTGGTTCTCCCCTCTGTTGCGTGAGGAAAAGAGCAAGTGTAAGCAGTTGGAACGTAAATGGAGATTGAACTATGATCCTGTAGCCAAATTGGCCTACAAATCTGCCCTGAGTAAGTTCCACAAACTAACACGCTCGTCCATGAGAGCTTACTTTTCTAATTTGATTCAACAGGCGCAGAATTCCTCCAAAACTCTTTTTTCCATAGTGAATGACTTCGTATATCCTCCTGCTTTGAAATCCCTCTTTACTCCCACTCAAGATCTCTGCAATGGATTGTCTGATTTTTTTCAAGAGAAGATAGTTATACTCTCCTCCTCCTTTGCAGCAATGGCTCCGGATTTCCCTGATGATTGCCCTGGCCTCCCCTCTTGTTCTTTCAACTCTTTTAGCGAGCTAACTCCTGATCTCGCGTTAGCTTTATTACGCAACGTTAAGTCTGGTTCCCCCCTGGACCCAGTTCCTGCCAAAATCATGGGTAATCTCGCCCCTATCCTTGTGAACCCGTTTCTTTCCATCTGGAATGCCTCTTTGTCGCAAGGTCTATTCCCCTCAGTTTGGAAACAGGCCAGGCTGGTCCCCATACTGAAAAAACCTGGTGCAGACCCTCTGCTTTTTAGCAACTATCGACCTATTTCTCTCCTGCCTAAACCTGCCAAGATACTGGAGAAGGTGGTACAGAAACAAGTGGCACTGTACTTAGAGTCAAATCAGCTGCTACACGACTCTCAGTCCGGTTTTAGATCCGGCTATAGCACCGAGACTGCGCTGCTTGAAGTCTCTGAAATTATCAGGGAATCAGTGGATAGGGGCGAGGAGGCCATGTTGGTCCTCCTCGACCTATCCGCTGCTTTTGATACTGTCTCCCACAAAATACTTACCTCCCGCCTACAGCAGCTAGGGGTCGGTGGGACAGTGCTGGCCTGGATTATTTCTTTCCTGTCTAGCCGTTCCCAAAGGGTTACGATGCACCCTTTTGAATCCGAAGACAAACCCCTCCTGTGTGGAGTGCCCCAGGGCTCTGCCTTGAGCCCTCTACTGTTTAATGCTTATGTGGCTCCTCTGGCCAAGGTAGTTGAATCCTGGGGCGTCAGGGTGGTCTCCTACGCTGACGATACTCAGCTTATCTTTTCCTTTCGAGACCATTCTGACTCCCTCTTCTCCAACTTTAGAAACTGCCTTGGTAACATATGCTCCTGGATGTCAGCCAATCACCTTGCCCTTAACACCGACAAAACCGAGGTTCTCTTTTTCAGTAAAAAATCCCCCCCCCTGCAACCCTTTGGTGGCCTACCATTCTGAATCCCCCACCCTCTCCCGTGAAGGCAGCTCGTAACCTGGGCTTCATTTTTGACAACTCTTTGTCCGGAAATGCCCAAGTTAACAAAGTGGTAGGGGCCTGTTTCTCTAAACTTCGCATGATCAGAAAAATCTTCCCCTTCCTCCCTCTATCCTCACGCAAAACCGTAGTCCAGGCCCTTATCATCACCCATCTAGACTATGCTAATAGTCTATATGCAGGTGCCCCGCACTATCTTATTGACCGCCTGCAAATAGTCCAAAATGCGGCAGCCCGGCTCATCGGTAACATCCCTGCCCGTACTTCAGTCAGAGCCTACCGAGAAGAACTTCATTGGCTTCCCATTCAACGACGCATAGACTTTAAAATTCTGATCCTGACATTTCGGGCTATCCATGGTACTGGCCCACTTTATCTGAAAAAGCGTCTCAAGATCTCTGTTTCAGCCAGACATCTCAGATCCAATAACCTTCGTCTTCTGTTGGTTCCTAGATTCAGGCTTTGTCGGACTGGCGGCAGATCTTTCACCGTCACTGCCGCCAAGCTCTGGAATAGCCTCCCCCTTGACCTCAGGTTCTGCGAATCTGAGCCAGCCTTTCGCCGCAAACTCAAGACCTGGCTGTTCACTAGGCGGTAGGACTTGGAACTGTCAACTCCTCACCGTTTCCCATTTTCTCTGTGAGATATGATCTTGGTTACTCCTCATGGGGACAGTTATGTAATCTTAGCGCCGGGACACCTCCTTTGGAGGTAGCTGCGCGCTCTATAAGCTCCATAAATAAATAAATAAAATAAAGGCCCAAGTAGCCCTCTCTTTACTCCACCAGGAAGAGTACAGAGCTTACCTAAGAGATCCAGATCTGTCTCTGTAAAATCTCATCCCTCAGGAACTTCTGTAGGGACTTCCATATCAAATAAGAGGGAATCCTCTTATGATGGACAGTGCCAACTTCTGGTGCTTGAGAAAATCAAGCTTAGGCTCAAGAAGGAGCAGTTGGCCCTAGACAGGGAATCCCTAGAGCTCCAGAGAGCTACAAAGAGATTGAGACTAGAGTCCCATGGTGGCAGCAACAGTGTCCCTAGGGTTAAGGAGTATACTCACGATCATAGGAACCTGAACAAGATAGTCCCTCCTTATCAGAGTAGGGATCACATCCACAAATGGATAACTGCACTAGAAAGGGACCTGTAAAGTACAGAGGGTCTCTCCAGAGCAGTGAGCAGCTATCTTGTGGCACTCCTTTGCTGACAAAGGTAGAGATATGCTCCTCCCTGTTAGAGAAGAGGATGCTGACAATTATTCAGTCCTGAAGAGTGCTCTCATTGATGGGTTTGACTTAACCACTGAACAGTACAGGATTATGTTCAGAGACACCCAGAAGACACAGACTCAGGACTGGGTTGACTTTGTATATTGTGCTACTAAGGCTCTGGAAGGCTGGTTACTTGGCAGTAAAGTGAATGATTTTAAAGGATTGTACAATTTAATTATGAGGGAGAAGACCCTTAATAATTGCCAAGATCAGTTGTTGCACAGTAATTGGTTGATTCTGATCTGACCTCTCCCCAAGAATTGGGAAAGAAGGCAGACAAATGGGTCAGAACCAGGGTGAAGCAGAAAGCTCAGAATCAAGGAGGTGACCAAAAGAAGCAAGATGCTAAAACTTCAGATAAGGGTGGGGGAAAGGGTCTTCACAATGGCCCCAAAAACCGGCATCTGGAAGGGAGCCACAATCTAACAAGGAAAAATGCAAAAAGAAACCTTGGTGTCATATCTGTAGAGAGAAGACACATTGGACAAAAGATGCCAATTGTCCAAGGGCCAAGGAATCTACTGCAGCCACCACTTCCTATAAGGTAACTGCTCCCCCTAGCTCAGTTCCAAGTGGTGGTGTACAGAACAAGGGAATAGTGGGGTTAACCTTGGGATCTGAGAATGACTCTGGCCTAGTCAGAATTCCAACTCAGGCTGTCTTGGTCTGTGATGGAGGCATGGATAGTACCTCCTTATATGTCAGCCCCAGTAATCTGGGCAAGAACAGACAACAGCCTTTAATCAATGGTAAGCAGGCCATGGCATACAGTGACACAGGTGCAAGTGTCACAATGGTGACAAAAGATCTTGTGGGCCCTGAACAGATCATACTTAGTGAGATGTGCCAAGTGACCAGTGCAAGCAATGTCAGGACAGACCATTCCTTGGCAGTTGTGAAGGGGTTAACTGGCCCTAAGAAGGTTGTGGTTAGCGCATGCCTCCCTGTAGATTGCTTGTTGGGCAATGATTTGGAAACTTCAGCCTGGGTTAAAGTGGAACTTAGGACACATGCAGAAATGTTGGGCATCCCTGCATATGTGTTTGCTATGACTAGGTCACAGGCAAAAATGTCTTACACTGAACAGGCCCTGAATCCTGAAAAGATGGACCAGATGCCTTCCAATAGAAGGAGCAGAAGGGGTAAGGCAGTGTCTTTCCCCCTGCCTCAGAGTGACGATCAGTCTCTTGAGGGAGATGATCCCAGTCCCTATGAAGGAACTGTCTCAGAGGAAATTGAACCTGACTAGGTTGAGTTCTTGGGGACAGGGGACCCTTCCAGGGCAGATCTGAGCCAGGAGCTGAGCTGCCCCTCTCTTGAACCCCTCAGACAGCAAGCAGCTGCTGAGGCTCCTGGGAGTGCCAGTGGGTCCCACAGGATCTACTGGGATGATGGATTTCTGTATTCAGAGGGTAAAGACCCCAAGCCTGGTACTACCAGGAGGTTGGTTATACCTCTGAACATTAGAGGCTTCCTATTAACACTGGCACATGACATCCCATTAGCAGAAAACTTAGGCCAAAGTAAGACTTGGGACAGGCTTGTCCCACACTTTCACTGGCCTCACATGTCAGAAGACACAAAGGAGTTTTGTCACTCCTGTATCACTTGCCAAGCCAGTGGTAAGGCAGGTGGTAGCACAAAGGCACCCCTGATACCACTAGCTGTGATGGGGGTTCCCTTTAAGAGGGTTGGGATTGACATTGTTGGTCCCATGGATCCTCCAACTACATCTGGGCACAGATTTATACTAGTGGTGGTGGACCATGCCACTAGGTATTCAGAGGCAATACCCCTTAGGACTACCACAACTCCTGCTGTGGCTAGAGCCGTCCTGTGAATCTTTTCCAGAGTGAGTTTCCCTAAGGAGGTAGTTTCAGATAGAGGTGTAAACTTCATGTTTGGTTATCTGACTGCTATTTGGAAGGAGTGTGGAGTGAATTACAAATTCACCACACCCTATCACCCACAATGCAATGGGTTAGGTGAGAGATTCAACAAAACCCTCAAGGGCATGATAAAAGGTCTCCCTGAAAAGCTTAGGCACAGATGGGATATCCTTTTGCACTGCCTTCTCTTTGGCTAAAGAGAGGTTTGTCAGAAGGGAGTTGGTTACAGCCCCTTTGAACTTCTGTTTGGACATCCAGTTAAGGGTCCCTTATGTTTGGTTAAGGAGGGATGGGAGTCACCTCTCAAACCACCCAGGCAAGACATAGTGGACTATGTACTTGGTCTCCACTCCAGGATGGCTGAGTACATGAAGAAGGCATCCAAGTCAGACTACCTTGTGTACCCATGAGGTGGACACAGGTGACAGTCTGCCTGGTAAAAATAAGATTAACAGGCAACCTGATCATGTTGGGGACTGTATCAGGACTGATGTCCAGAAGATGTTGGAACTGGGAGTGATTGAGCCCTCAGTTAGCCGTTGGGCTAGTCCAGTAGTCTTGGTAACGCAACCTCACACCCAGGGTGGCAAGAGAGAGATGAAGTTCTGTGTTGACTACAGGGGACTCAATGCAGTCACTAGGACTGATGCTCATCCAATTCCAAGGGCAGATTAACTGATTGATACTTTGGCCTCAGCTAAGTTCTTAAGTACATTTGACCTGACAGCTGGTTACTGGCAAATCAGATTAGCTGAGGATGCTAAACTAAAAACAGCATTTTCAACCCCTAGTGGGCACTACCAATTTGTGGTGATGCCTTTTTACTTGAATGCACCTGCCACATTTCAAAGGCTGGTGAGTAAAGTTCTCACAGGTGTGGAAGCCTATAGTGCAGCTCATCTAGATGATATTGCTGTCTTTAGCTCCACCTCTGGGGATCACCTGGCCCACCTGCGAAATGTTCTGGAGGCCCTGTAAAATGCAGGCCTCACTATCAAGGCCACTAAGTTCCAGATAGGGCAGAGTAAGGTTGTATACCTAGGCCACTTTGTGGGTGGAGGACAGGTTCAACCATTGCAGAGCAAAATACAAACCATCATGGATTGGGTTGCTTTAACCACCCAGAATCAGGTCAGAGCTTTCTTGGGCCTGACTCGGTACTACAGGAAGTTTGTCGATATGGCTCCATAGTGACCCCTTTGAAAGACTTAACGTCCAAGAAAATGCCTAAGAAAGTTCAGTGGACAGTTAGCTGTCAAAAGGTATTTGATGACCTGAAGCAGGCCATGTGCACTGCTCCCATTCTGCAAAGTCCTGATTATTCCAAACAATTCATTGTTCAAACAGATGCATCTAATTTGGGGGTAGGGGCTGTGTTATCACAATTGAATGAAGAGGGTCAGTATCAGCCAGTAGCTTTCATAAGCAGAAGGCTGACCCCCAGAGAGAAAGGTTGGTCAGCTAACGAGAGGGAAGCCTTTTCTGTGGTTCGGGCTCTGAAGAAGTTGAGGCCATATCTGCTTGGCACTCACTTCATTTTTCAGACAGACCATAATCCCCTCTTATGGCTAAAACAGATGAAGGGTGAAAACCCCAAACTCTTGATGTTGTCCATTTCCCTACAGAGGATGGACTATACAGTGGAAAATAGACCTGGGAGTAACCATGCCAATGCAGATGGACTCTCCGGATATTTCTACTTAGAACATGAAGACTCAACTGGTCAAGGTTAGTTTAATGTCCTTGCGTTGGGGGGGTTGTGTAGGAAAGTAGTATCTGCTTCTTATGGTTACCCCCACTTTTTGCTAACGTCACACTGTTTTTGGATGAGTGTGACTGGGATCCTGCTATCCAGAACCCCAGTCTATCTGCTTTATCCCTTAAAATGCTATGTCTGGACTTTAGGTACACACCTGATTGGATATTCGGATACCCTTATCAGTCTCTAGTATATGGTACACCATGTACCCAGGGCATAGGTACCCCAGAGGCCTCCCATGGTCTGCAGCATGTATTATGCCACCCCTGAGAGGCCATTCAAAATGACACCACAGGCCTGCTACAGCAGACTGTGTAAGATGGTCCTTGCACCACTTACTAAGATATAGGTTCACTATATCTATCTAAATCACTAACATTAAAACCTATCAGTCACCCCTATGGCAGTCCCTATCAATCCTGATGGCAGGGTGCTGGGTTTTACGTGAGAGGGTGCCCCTACATGAGCAGAGCCCCACTGCAGCCTTCGGAGACCATTCTACGGGGTTTTCTGTGATGCAGCCAGACATATATGTTTAAGTTCCATTACATCGCATACTACCTATACATCGCATACCATTACAACGCATAATATTACATTAAAACCCCTACACTATCCAACACTTACCCTAATGTTGCACCCCCTGGAGTTAGAATAGTAATTTTTACCCCTATACTATCCAACACTTACCCTACTGTTGCACCCCCTGGAGTTAGAATAGTAATTTTTACCCCCATACTATCCAACACTTATTCTACTGTTGCACCCCCTGGAGTTAGAATAGTAATTTTTACCCCTATACTATCCAACACTTACCCTACTGTTGCACCCCCCGGAGTTAGAATAGTAATTTTTACCCCTATACTATCCAATACTTACCTTAAATGCAATGTAATATTATGCGTTTTAATGGTATGCGTTGTAAAGGTAGTATGCGATGTAATGGAATGCGTTGTAAAGGTAGTTTTTAAAAATGCGTTGTAGTGTCATGCGATGTAATGGAATGCGTTGTAGTGGATGTTGCGTTCTAAAAAATGCGTTGTAAGTGCATGCGTTGTAAAAGTATGCGTTGTAACGACATACATCCCTCTGAGAGTGCCACAAAGTCTGCACTAGGGGCACATTTGGTGTCCCTGTGCATACTCCAGCTCAAACCAGTTCTGGGAGCCATTAGCTCCTGCTCTGGCACGAAACTGGACAAAGGACATGGGTGTAGCAACCCCTCTGTCCTGCCCCTCCCCTAGGAGGGTCCACAGAATCTTTCCAACCCCTTCCCTTGGGTATAAAGTGGGTTACCAGGCTACAGGACTTTAGATTTTACCTGGACCAGATTCTGCTAAGAAGAAACCAAGTACTTTGACGGTCTACACGACACTAGAAGACTGAAGAATCTCCCTTGGAGTAAAGGAGTTACTCCCCTGCAGAAGCAGGCACCTAAACGCATCTGACCGGTTTGCTTCTCTCAAGCTCCTGAGGACGCCGAAGATGTCAGCAACACAGCAGGTGGGTTCCCGAAGGTCCCTGAGGTAGATCTGACCTCTCAGCGATTCTGAGAACCATATCCTTCGTGGGTGTTGTGCAACCCGAACCCCTGTGCACTGAGTACATTTGCAAGTGCATATGCTTGTTGACAATTCCCAAGCTGTGCATTGTATTCTGTGTAGTCCTGACCCCAAGCAGTAGTTACACTGAAGATATCTGGCCTCCACTCAGTGTCCTGTGGGCTGGTATTTTGCAAACTAGCTTGAGATCTCCTCGCAATCCCTGGCACATTGGCTTGTGGGTCCTGGCGAGGGTCACCTTGTTTGTTTTTGGGCTTACCTGGTTGCTCCAGATGTGCCCTGACTCTCCATTGTTTGGGGAGTCCCATGGACCCTGCCGGTCCACACCGTAAGCTGTTTACTCTAACCGCGTGGGTTATATTTGCCAAGGCTTGTTGGTGCTCCAGCTGGACATCGACCCCTCAGCACTCAACATTGTTTGTGGGACAGCTCACCTCTGGATCCTGGTTGTCCTCGACATCTCCAGGTCCCCGTGGCTGCAGAGTCACCTGAAGCATCCAACATCGGTGGGCATTTGACTACCGAGCCCCTGGTCACCTGAAGTGACCCAGACTCTGTCCCCTCTGCTTTCAGGTTCCTCTCACTTCGAATCCAGGCTTGGATTCCACCGGACACTCTTCATCTTCCTGGCCGCAGTACTTCTTTGCAACTCTCCATTAAAAACGACAAAGGTTTCCGACAACACTTGACCCCTATGCAGCCGGCTCCGCTGGGATAGGTAACATGGGTACTACAGTACTCACTGGTGGGTTGTCCTTAGAACCTCTTATGTTCCAAAGGGTTTGTTCGAAGTCCTCGTAGAAGTTTCCTTAAACTGTAACTTTGCAACCGCGACTTTCCCATAGAGTTGTACAGAGCACGCGGTTGTGTTTCCTCACTGCACCCGTCCTCCATGGGCACCCTGTGTCACTCCTCTGGGTGGTTCCTTGGGGTCCCAGCGATTCAACCTGCTCTAGGCACTGTGTCTAGTCAAGTTGTTATTGTTATACCATTTGTTTAGTATATGGTTCGATCTCCCCCTGGAGCCTGCTTTGTAAATTGCTATTTACGAATGTTCTATTGAAAATGTGCCATAGCCTACATGGCCTGGGCAACATGGCAGGAGCAGAAACAGCAGAAATAGAAACAACAGCTCAACCATACTCTTACAAAGCATATTGTTCACAAAGTACCCCATAAAAGAAGAGAAACATATTTTTTATGGAAAATGAGACATAAGAGACAGTCAGGGCTTCGAACGTGCTTGTGAAATAGAATGTAAGGGTGTGTTCGACATATAGCTAGATCAATTTTTAATAATTGCAAAATCTCCCGTGAAGAGAAGTAAATGCGTAGGACAAATGAAAACTTTACGAAGCCTGTTAGTCAAAACATAAAACTTAGACTGCTAGCATCTAATTCTATCCTCATTCCGCACTTCATATCACAGCAGTCTCTTTGTGCTTGTGCTCAAAAGCTGCACAATCCCTCCACCTCTTTCCCTGTCTGCAAAACTCAAAGGAAAAAAGGCTGTATACTCTGCAAGCGTCCTGGAAAACCCCCCACAACACAGCTAGCAACCTATTCCAACAAAAAGGTATTAATCATACAGAAACAGAGAATACATATTATAATAATCAAGAAGAAAAATGTGTGCGTTGCATTTTTCACTCTACATTATGAAGTGAAGTAAGCTTTTTTTAAACAAACTGCTAACTGATGGAAGTTGGCCACAAACTTTTCATGAAGACGGGAAGAATAGGGAGAAAATTGCATGTCTTATCTCAAGGCTGAAGGCCGCAGTAAGTGTGCCAAAACAAACTAAATTACGAATTGTGTGTTTCAACTTTGAAAATCCTTTTTATTCACCTTAAATACACGCTGCCTGGAAATCTTGAAACACCTTTTCCAAATTAAATACACGTTATAGTGCGAGTTCAAATCCAAATTAAACACACTCACTCAAATCAACCATGAATTAATTACTTGAGCATTTCTTACACTACCCATTAGACTAAAAGCATCAGCATCTGAGCAGGGCTCATTCATTAATTGTTACTTGCATGCACACTTTTCAAATGTAACTTTATGTCAGTACCTCAAAACAGGTTTTGTCATTTTGCAATGTGCAAAGCTAAACGTGAGATGTGGGCGCCATCAGCACACCCCTGCTTTTCTCTCTTTTTTTCTTTTTCTTATTATTCCATCATGCTCTCTGTCTTGCTTCACATTCTCCCTCATTACACATTCCTTCGTCCTTTCTCAAACCACTCATCCTATGCAAAAACAAACACATATATATATATATATATATATATATATATATATATATATATATATATATATATATATATAGATATATATATATTACCTACTGGCGGTCACCAGTAGGTAGTTATAGTTAGGACCTATTTTCCATAGGAAATCCGCAACATTCTATTCCCAATAAGTCTGGTGCCGGTTGATGAATCTTCGCAAAATTTTCCAAACTTTTGGCCAGCTCCGGTCCGCTCTTATCCTGAAAGTTTCGGGGTGATTCGTCAAGCAGGGGCCGAGAAAAAAGGGGGGGTCCCGAAACGCGTTTTCCCCATGCATTTTCCCATAGGACCTTTCGCCGCAGCTACAGCCCGAACTGCTGAACGGAATTACACCAAATTTGGCAAAAAGGTAGCCCTCAGTTCAGACTCCTGCCTTTTGCTTAAATGGTGTTAATCTGTTGAGTAGTTTCTGAGAAAATTACAGTTAAATGTACATCTATATCTATGGCCTCGGAGGATCCGCGCACCCTATGCGCACCTTGAGCGCACCCTCTGCGCACTAAGCGCGCACCCTCCCGATCAGGCGCTGAATGCTAATTGGCTGTCAAGTGTCTGTCAACATTCGAAACCAGGAACTGTTGGCAGCCATTTTGTGCCTCTGTAGAGGCGAGGCTGAAGAAGTAAGGGAAATAAGTGTGTAAAAGATATAAAGGGGGTAGGGTACAAATACTCTGACCCTCAAGAGTTGCTTAGGGTGTCCCAGAAGGACTCCCAGGACCCCCTTTTTTAAAAAAAAAACCTGCAAAATGCGCGCATGGTGCGCGGATCCGGCCGTAAAAAAAACCAAAAAAACGAAGCGCGGGGTCCGCGCTTCCTTAATAATTAGCCCCCGGGGGCAAAATCCGTAAAAATTAATGGGGGGCCCAGGGCGTCCCCCCAGCCCCGGGGACTCCTACCCCCGGGGCTGAAAATAAATAGAGTGGGGGGCTGAATGGCCCCCCCAAGCCCCGGGGACCACCACCCCCGGGACTTTATTTATTGAGGGAGGGGGGCTGTGTGGCCCCCCTCCTGGAGCCCTCGAGGGCCCTGGGGACCACCACCCCCCAGGGCCGGCTCCTACAGTGTCCTGGGGTGCCCACCCCCAGGACACTGTTGTTTTCTATGAGAGGGCGGGAGTCTCCCGCCCTCCCATAGCAAACTTTGTTTGGATTTTGAAAGAGAGAGCAGAGAAATCTGCTCTCTCTTTCAAAATTCAAGCCATATTGCTTTTCCACACGGGGAGCTGCATGTCAGCAGCTCCCCATGTGGAAAAGCAGTGCCGGCTCCCGAAGGATGCGGGGAGCCGGCTTGGACCATGGGGGCATTGGGGCTCACCCCACGGTCCCCAACGTTTTTTATAAGCCCCGGGGGATGGGGTCCCCGGGGATAATAAAAAATTAGTGATAGGGGCTATTTTTTTTTTACGGTAAAGTTAGGAGTCGCACATCCTATCGCGTTGGGTGCACGATTTCTCTCGCGTAGGGTGCACGGTTCCTAACGCGTTGGGTGCACGACTCCAAGCAAAAAAAACTGAGGAGATAAACATCAAGCTTATGTGTTTCGTTCTTGAGTGGCTCGAAAAAAAGAGCAGTTGTGTTCATTGAGAGTTTTTGGTACTTATAAGTAAGTACCTATACAGAGTCTAAAGTTGTTGAGGAAGACTTTGTTTCCTTCATCAGTAAAGTGTACTCCATCTCTCCTATACATCTCTTGCATATGAAAACGCAGATTGTTATTGTAAATGGACCCAATTCTATAGTCTCGGAGAAAAGCAGAAACAGATTTATTCACATGTTTCCTAGCTTTCTCAATCTGTGGACAAAAATGATTGGACCAGTTCCATTTCTGCCTTTGGCATATGTTAGAATACACAAATGCAGTTTTGGGAAAAAGTGAAATCAGTTCTGCGAAGGTGTCCTTCATAAGCATTTCCAGACCTACCCCAGTCAAAGTGCCTGGGTCATTGCCACCACAGCGCACTATTATGAGGTCAGGGTGTTGGAGATGCATTAAGGATTTTACCAATGGCATCAATTGGTGCCACTTTAACCCTCTCTGTCCAATCCATTTAATGTCTACATTTAGCAAACCTAGGTCTTTATGAATGCCTTTGTTTTCTGCATACCTTTGGCTCCAGAAAATATAGCTGTGTCCCACAATCCACACTCTAAGCATCTTGAAGGGAGGTCTGGATGCACTCAGATGTTCTCTGTAAATGAAATGGCAGTTTGAAAAGTAAGATTTTTCTAAAATGGTGGATAAGATGCAGTTTTGAAAAAAGAAAAGAAATGATTGGTTGTTTGAAACCTTCAACACTGAAAACTAGAGTGCATGTTTCTGTTTTTTAAACGCATGATTCTTATTGGTTAACAAAAACTGATTGAAAGGAACATTGTGTGCTGAACTTGTGACCTGTGTGCTCTGTTAAGTGTTCCATGACCTGTTTCTATGGTAAGAGACAGAAGGCAGATTGGGGGTAGGGTTCAAATTTATGTCATTTGGAAAGGGTTGAAATGTTTAACCAATAGAAATGTGTGTTAGCTTTTGAATTAATGTGGAAAGGAATGTGATTTGATGTTTACATGTAAATGTGTGCAAAATGAGAGGGAACCTTTGCCATTCTTTGGTTTTGCTGACAGGTGCACAGTGCAGAGATTCTGTATAAGAAAATCTGGTGTGTGAGTGACATACTTCTTAATCTACAAAACAACTTGAAAGGTGAGTTATTTAATTGTGAGGGGATGTATGTGGTTATTTTGATTTTAATCAGACTAATGTATTTTGCCTGCTAAAGTGCAGGGAGTACTTTTTCTGTATACAATCTTATTGACAGTGTGTGTGCATGTAGACACCATTCTGTGATAAGCATTTGTGTTGTTCTTGTGTTTGCAGACATATAACTGTGCTGTTTTTATGTTTTGGTAGAATTAGAAACCAGTCATTGTTTATGTATTTGTAAAATGAGTCATGTTTCTACACTAAACTGTAGTACTCCTTCTAGATCAAGAAATGTGTTTTGGTACAGTGCAAGGGATAGTGTTTGTCTAGAATCACACAGTGAGTCTGTTTGCATTTAGGAATCATTTTGAGAGAAACATTTTGGTACTAATGTGTAGTAGAACATGTTCTGCAATGTGTGCAGTCACCTTACATCTTGTAGACTAGTAAATGTATTTTTTACGACGGATAGTTGGTTGTCTACAATTACACTGTGAGTCTATGTGCATTTGGGCAACTATTGTGATAAAAGCATTTGGTAATATCATGTATTTGCTGGCAGATAACTGCTTTAAAACCTGTTTTTTGTCAAGTTTTAGTAGCATTAGAGGCCAGTCATTGCTTATGCAATTGCAAAATAAATCAGGCTTTCACAATAGTGTGCAGTATTGAAATATGTAGAATGTGTGCAGTCACCTTACCCCTTCTAGACTAGTGATTGTGTCTTGGTAAAGTAGAAGGAAGAGTGTTGCGTGTCTAGAATCACACTGTGAGTCTGTGTGCATTTGGGAACCACTGTGAGAGAAGCATTTGGGTAATTTATATGTTTGCATACACGTAACAGCTGAAAAGCCTTTCCTGTTCTCAAGTCTTGGTAGAATTAGAAGCCAGTCATTGCTTATGTATTCGGAAAATGAGTCAAGCTTTGACACTAAAGTGCAGTACTAAAATATGTAGAATATGTGCAGTTACTTTACTTCTTCCTGAGTAGTGAATGTGTGTTGGTACAGGGGATAGTGTTGCTTGTCTAGAATCACACTGTGACTCTGTGTGCATTTGGGCAACCATTGTGAGAGAAGCATTTGGTTACATCATGTATTTGCTGATAGATAGCAGCTTAAAAGCCTGTCATGTTGTCAAGTTTTAGTAGTATTAGAAGCTAGTCATTGCTTATGCATTCACAAAATGAGTCAGGCTTTCATAGTAGTGTGCAGTATGGAAATATGTAGAATCTCTGCAGTCACTTCAGCCCGTCCACACTAGTGAATGTGTTTTGGTAAAATAGAAGGAATAGTGTTGTTTGTCTAGAATCACACTGTGAGTCTGTGTGCATTTGGGAACTAATGTGAGAGAAGCATTCGGTTACATCATGTATTTGCTAATAGATAACAGTTTAAAAACCTGTCATGATGTCAGGTTGTAGTAGTATTAGAAACCAGTCATTGCTTATGCATTCACAAAATGAGTCAGGCTTTCATAGTAGTGTGGAGTATGAAAATATGGAGAATCTCTGCAGTCACTTCAGCCCTTCCACACTACTGAATGTGTTTTGGTAAAATAGAAGGAATAGTGTTGTTTGTCTAGAATCACACTGTGAGTCTGTGTGCATTTGGGAACTAATGTGAGAGAAGCATTTGGGGGTTTCATGTTTTTGCAGACACATAATTGCTTAAAAACCTATCCTGTTGTTATATTTTTGTAGAAAAGGAATCCATTTATTGTTTGTGTTTGTAAAATGAGTCAGGTTTATACACTAATGAGCAGTAGTAAAATATGTGGAATGTGTGCACTCAAATTACCTTTTCAAGAATGGTAAATGTATTTTTGTAAAATTCAAGGGATTTTGTTTGTTTTCTAGAATCACACTGTGAGTCTGTGTGCATTTAGAAACTGTAGTAAGAGAAGGATTTGGGTATTTTATGTGTTTGCAGATATATAACTGGTTAAAAACCTATCCTATTCTCATACTTTAGTAGAATAAGAAACCAGTCATAAGTTAGGTATTTGTAAAAGAGTCAGGGTTCTACAATTATGTGCAGTAGTACAATATGTGGATTGTGTGTACTCTGTTTACCAATTTCGGAAAAGAAAATGTGATTTGGTAATATGTATGGGATTGTGTTTGTTGTGTAGAATCACACTGAGAGTCTGTATGCATTGAGGAACCATTTAGAGAGAAGGTTTTGGGTACTTTATGTCTTTGCATTCATATAAGTACTTAAAAAACTCAAATCATTTAGTCAGTACCAAAGTACTCCGACACTGAGCCAGGCCTTAGGTCATGGACTGTTTCAAACGCCTATCCACTATGCATGCAGGCCTCTAACCACCTACACACTTGTCTTTCACTTCTTCAATTAACTAGTCAGTATCTATATCCCCTTCAGTGCCCCGCCCTTTCCCCGCCCTGTGCCGGGCGTTACATTAGCGGGCGGGGTTCATGACGAGATAGTCTCGTCATGGGCACAGCACAACCGTGCTCCATGACGAGACTATCTCGTCATGGGCACTGAAGAGGTTATACTTCAATAAACACCCTGTCACTCATCTTGCACTCCTCCAGTGACTGATCCAGTACCATGTACTAATCTATTCACTGCGCCAAAACCGAAAAACTTAAAAGTTTCAACCAGGCAGTCTCCTAGCAGTAGTCTAATGATTCAGTCAGTACCCAGGTACTCATGCAGTGAACCATGCATTACCACATGGACTGCTTCAAATGTCTATCCAGTATGCATGAAGGCTTCTGACCTACTATACACTTGTCTTTAACAGCTTGAATTCCCCAGTCAGTATCCATATACTTCCAGCAAACACCCTGTCACTTCCCTTGCACTCCTCCAGTGACTCATTCAGCACCATATAGTAATCCATTCACTGCACAAAAACCCAAACACTTATAAATTCACCCTTGCACTCTCCTTGCAATTAGGCCTGGGCGGTAAATTCCGTTCCGTTCGCGGAATTTGCGGAATTTGGGTAATTTCGCGTTCCGCGGAGAAAGCGAAATTGCCCAAAAATATGCGTTCCGCAACTTCGCGAAATTTTTTGCTTGTTCGCGTTCTCAATATGCGTGTTCGCGAGATATTTCACCCCGAGCATGCAAACAGTGATCGCGAACAGGAAAAAAGTATCGCGAACAAGCAATTCCGCGTGTTCGCGGAATTTCTGCATGTTCGCGGAGATTTTTTACCATTTCGCGGAGATTTGCGTAACGCGATTACGCAAATTCCGCCCACCCCTACTTGCAATACTGTAAATATTCAGTTAATATCCAAGTAGTAATGGAGTGAGGCAGGCCTTAGCACATGGATTGATTCAAACGCCTATCCACTATGCGTAGAGGCCTCTAACCACCTACACAATTGTCTTTCAGACTTCAATTTCCCAGTCAGTATCTATAAACTCCAATAAACACTCTTTCAGTCGACTTGCACACCTCTAGTGACTCATCTGGCACTATGTACTAATCTATTCACTGCGTCAAAACTTAACATTTTTAAAAGATTCATCCAGGCACTCTCCTTGCAGTACTCTAATGATTCAGTCAGTACCCAAGTACTAATGGAGTGAGGCAGGCCTTAGCACATATACTGCTACAAACCCCTATCCACTATGCATGCAGTCCTCTAACCAGCTACACATTTGTCTTTCACACCTTCAATACCCCAGTCGGTATTCATACAGTTCTTTCAAACACCCGGTCACTCCTCTTACACTCCTTCAGTGACTCATTCAGCACCATATAGTAATCCATTTACTGCGCCAAAACCCAAACACTTATAAATTCACCCAGGCACTCTACTTGCAATACTGTAAACATCAAGTTAATATCCAAGTAGTAATGGAGTGAGGCAGGCCTTAGCACATGGATTGATTCAAACGCCTATCCACTATGCATGCAGGCCTCTAACCATCTACACACTTGTCTTTCACACATTCAATACCTCATTTAGTATTCATACAGTTCCCGCAAACACCTTGTTACTCCCCTTACACTTCTCCAGTGACCCATTCAGCAGAAAAAGATTCACCCAGGCACTCTCCTTGCAGTACTTTAAGGATTCAGTCAGTACCCAGGTAGTTATGCAGTGACCCATGCATTAGCCCATGGACTGTTTCAAACGTCTATCCACTATGCATGCAGACCTCTAGCCACCTACACACTTGTCTTTCACACCATCAATATCCCAGTCAGTCTCCATACAGTTCTTGCAAACACCCTGTCACTCCCTTTGCACTTCTCCAGTGATTTATTCAGTACCATGAAGTAATCCATTAACTGTGCCAAAAAACAAACACTTATAATTCATGCAGGCACTCTCCTTGCAATACTCTAAACATTCAGTCAGTACCCAAGTACTAATGGAGTGAGGCAGGCCTTAGCACATGGATTGAGTCAAACGCCTATCCACTATGCATGTAGGCCTCTAACCACCTACACACTTGTCTTTCACACCTTCAATTCGCCAGTCAGTGTCCATACACTTCCAGCAAACACCCTGTCAATCCCCTTGCTCTCCTCTAGTGACTCATCTGGCACCATGTACTAATCTTTACTGCACAAAAACCCAAACCCTTAAAAGATTCATTCAGGTACTCTCCTGGCATTACTCTAATGTTTCAGTCAGTATCCAGTTACTCATGCAGTGAAGCATGCCTTTTTTACAAGGACTGTTTGAAATAACTAGCCACTATGTATGTAGTTGTCTAACCAGTTTTACACTCGTGCATCAGGCCTACATTTCCACAGTCACTATGCATACACTCCAGCAAACACACTGTGACTGCTGTTGCAAACCCATAGTCAGTCTTTCAGTAGCATGTAGTGATCTATTCAATGAAGTAAAATTCAAACAACTGTGAATTCACCCAGTGTCTCTCCTTATAGAACTGTAATCATTCAGTCAGTAACCATGTAGTCTTTCAGTGAGGGAGGCTTTAGGGCATGAACTGCTTCAAAGTAGTATGCACTATGCATGTAGTGGTTTAACCACCGTCACACTTGTGCTTCAGGGCTATAATTTCTTAGTCAGTATTTATATAAAATGTGTTTGTATAGAAATAGAAAAGTATAATTTATAAAGATATTAATATACATTTATTTGTGATAAATTTTTACAGATACTGTTTATCACCATTAAAATAGAGAACTCATGCCGGAAAAAATAATAATAAGAAAAGAACAAAAAAAGGACAGTTACTTGAAGAAACATCAACCACAAGTATTGAATGAACAACATAATGTGGCTAAAAAGAAAAAATCTTCTGGTAAGATCACAAAGCAATTTATTAAAAATGTTTGTAGGACCAGACAGAATGTGCAGAATGTTGAAACCTCTGAGAATGCTTCAACTAGAAAAAAAAACAAAATAATAGGAAAAGCAAATGGACAGTTAAAGGAGACGAAGTATGGTAAAAGAAGGCAAAATCAGTATGAAGCAATGCACAAAAAATATTTTACAAGAGAGTAGTACATAATTTGCTGAATGATGTGAAGAAATATGAAAAGAGAGCTCTATTTTATAAAAAGAAGAAGCATATTGAAACCATTGTTGAAAAGGCTTTTGAAGTAAAGAGGAAACTATTTATTTTAGTATTAAACAGAATTCGATCACTAGATAAACTAATCCATTTAATGAAGGCCAAAAGTAGGAGGAAAAGAGTAATTAACAGAACACATGTTTGTGATGTTTTTTTGGAAGAATGGAAACACAGTTCAAGTTCAGTGCCTTTCTTTAATGAAGAGAGTTATTTACAGAGCAATAATTTATTGCATGCAGTTGACACCAGTGGTCGAGGTTATGAGGTTAGAAATGGTTGTCCAATTGACAAAGAGAAAATGGTTGAAAAAAATGCAGAAGAAGTGATAGCTGATGAAGTTCTAGGAAGACGTCCTAAACACCCTGTGTACACTTGGGATTGCAGTAGTATTTGTAGTGTACGACAAGAATCTATTGATAAATTATGTAGTTTCTTATGAGCATATAGTAAGAAAAGTATTAAACAAAAGATTAAGGTGTTGCAAGGACTAGACCCTTGCAGAGTGAGAAAAAATACTGGTTTGCAAGGTCATTCTCTGGCTTATCTTTCTAGTAAAGTTTGTCAAAGTGTTTTTCACCATTTCAGGATGTTGGCAGTACATCATACTCAAATGCGGAAGTTAGTGAGAAGATTGTATTATGCAAAAAGTCCAGCACTAAAGTTAAATGAGTTGAACAGTGCTCTTTTGCGTGGGTCCGTATCAGATGTGAAGAAGGTTTGTGATGATATTGAGTTTTGTTACTTTGGTCCTCAGCAAGAGAGTGCAGAAACTGACACATTAGTAGAACAAAATATTGAAGACAATGTAGAACCCATGATTACAAAACATTTTGAAGATTAAATCACAAAGTTTAAGGTAATTTCAGGTGAAAGCCAAAAAGTTTCTTGTATTTGTTGTCGGCGAACTCACTATAAAAATCAGACTAGGAGTGTCAATCTGTATTTAAAAAGTGAAACAGAAAATAATGATAAGTGGAAGGAATTTGCAACCTATTTGTTGGTAGAGGATTGTTTTGATTTGGGATCTGAGCAGCGTATTTGCAAATATTGTTATAACAAATTAGATGAGAATAAAATGCCTGCTAGAGCTGTTCATAATAATCTAGAGTTAGTTTCTATTCCTCCAGAGCTGATAGATTTAAATACCTATGAGTCTATTCTCATTCAATATGTGCACCCGTTTCAGGCTATTGTTCGTATGGAGCCTAAAACAGGTAAATTGCCTCCATCAGCAGACTTGCAAAGAGGATTGAAAGGAAGAGTTGTGTATTTACCGTTAGATTTAAAGAAAAACATTGAAACTATTGGTGTAGACCATGGAGAAATTGAACCACTAGTCATTCTAGTTAATGGTGTTCCTACTAAGAATAAGAAAATCTGGCAAGAGTTAGTGGATGTTAGAAAAGTGCAAAAGGCAACATTGTATCTGATAAAAAATAACAAGTACTATAGAAATGTGTTCTATGAACATTACAGTGTACATCCACTTCATTCCAAAGAGGTGATGGGGAATACGATTGAGTTGTTCCAAATGAAATAAGCAAGAGGAAGTCCCATGAGTGTATGGGAAGAGAGCTTGGAAGCTCGTTGTTTCCCGCAGTTGTTTCCAACAGGAAAAGGTGGACGATATGATGAACGTCCTGTGCAGATTCCTGCATCTGAATATCGGACAACAAGATTATATGCAGAAGATCCAAGATTTCGACAATGTATCCCTTATATGTTTCATCTTCTGTTTGAAAGTGACTTGTCTGGACTTTCATATGCAGTAAATCACATTTTAACAACTGGAATGCATCTGCAAAATGTAACTGCAAAGGATTTTATGGATAAAGTGCATCAGATAGATGATCATTTAGAATCTCAGTTGATTAATCTGATGGCATGTCAGCGTGGGACTAATGAATATTGGTACCGTCGTCATGGAGAACTGAAATGTATGCTACGGAACTTAGGAACTCCTACATGGTTTGTTACAGTAAGCTGTGCTGAGTATGCTTGGGATGATTTACTTGAATTTCTTCGAGAGGCAAATTCCAATATAAAAAATATTGAATACAAGACACCTGGAGAATTGTGCTCTTTGGATCCTGTTAATGTATGCAGATATTTCAATCATAGATTTGAAGCTATGATGTCTTTCATCTGCAATAAAAAGAATCCTCCTCTTGGAGAAGTTGTGGATTTCTTTTGGAGAAAGGAGTATCAAGCATGAGGTGCTCCTCCTATACATATGTTGTTATGGATCAAGGATCAAGGACGCCCCCAAATTTGGAACAGATTCAGATGATACTGTTTTGTCTTTCATTGAAGATTATGCCACATGTAAAACAACAAGTCTTACGATTCCAAAGCCATAGATGTGGAAAATACTGTCGACGAAAGTACAAGTCTAAGGATAAGTTGAATACCAAATGTCATTTTGGATTTCCACGTCCTGTGTTATCCAAAGGAAGAGTGAACAGTTTTATATCAGCTATGCGACATACCATCACAAGAACGTCTCCGAAAAATACCTACAACTTAAGAAGAAGCTAAGAGTCAAAATACATAAATGACTACAATCCAGTTATTTTATCCATGTGGAACGCTAACATGGATATTCAGTATGTTGCGGACAATTCCATTGCTGTTGCTCGATATGTAACGTCCTACATTACTAAATCAGAAAAGACGGAATTGAAAGAAATGTGGGAAGAAATTTCTCATGAGAAGACTCTAAGTAAGAAATTATACAATTTCAGTTTGAAGATGTTATTGCATCATGAAATTGGAGCATATGAATGCTCAGATCGGTTATCATCTGCAAATCTATACTCCAAAAGTAGAAGAATCATTTGGGTGAGTCTAGGTCTTGCAGCAATGCAGAATCGGGTACTGAAATCTGTTCAAGAAATTGAATATTTAGCAGAAAAAGAACCAGAAAAAACAGATATTTTGAAAACGAATATGTTGGACACATATTACCCAAACAAAAGTCATTATCTTGAGAACATGTGTCTCTATGAAGTGCTGTAAAACTACACTTTTAAACGGAATACTACAGAGAACATCAATTATGGAAAATATGCAGTGATTGGTTCCGAAGGATGTTTGGTGAAACAAAGGAAACAAAATGTAATGAATCACAGGAAACTGAGTTGCGATACTGCTGATAAAAGGGAATTTTACTATTTAGCCCTTTTGCAAATGTTCAAACCATGGCGTTCAGAACTGGAATTACTTGGAGATTTTCAAAGCAATGAAGATTCATTTAATGCTTGTAAAGATAGCATACAATGCAGTGCTTTTGCAAATTATGTGAAAATTTTGAATGATGAAATTGATCAAGAAGCTACAATTGCAGCTGAGATTGCTAGAGACAGTTCTCAAGACAGTCAAAGTTCTGCTGCATGGAGTCAAGATCCACTAGGACAACCAATTGTTGAAAAAGAAGCAGCAATTGCCATGAATGAGGTGGAAACAGCAATGCATCAAGCTCAAGAAGATGTAATGCAGTTAGGAAACTTGGAAGAACAACTAAATGTTGAACAGAAACAAATATATCAGCAAGTGAAAGAACAGATTGACCATGGATTACTTCGTGAAAAGAAAGTGTGCTCATGTACATCATTTCAACCTATCCGAATGTATGTGAGTGGGGTCAAGCTGGAACAGGAAAAAGTTTCTTAATTAAAGTAATTACAAGTTATCTGCAGAAAACAACTGAGTCACATTTGTTTTGTTTTGTCACTGCTCCAACTGGGTTGGCAGCAAATAACATTAAAGGAAATACTTTACATTGTTTACGAATGCTACCAGTAGAGCATGAGAACAAATTGGAATACCACAAGCTATCTGGAGAAGCTTGTTGTGAAGTTTCAAGAGTCCTGAAGAAAATGAAACTTCTCATTATTGATGAGGTAAGCATGGTCTCAAACTTGATGCTTGCCTTTGTGCATTTAAGAATGCAGCAAATTCTTAAAACAGAGTATGACGTGTTATTTGTAAGCCTGGGCGAAGCACTACGCTACGCTCGCGTAGTTTGCGAAGTTCGCGCTACTTCGCACTACGCGAACTACACGTAGCACAGTGCGAACACGCGTAGCGTAGTGTTGCGTAGTGCTGCGGTCATTTTTTGCTCGCTTGCGGTCCTCAACATCAAGTTGGCGACCGCGAGCAAGCAAAATGACATCCCGGCGAGACTTTTTCCTTGTTCGCGATCAGCAACATCAAGTTGGCGATCGCGAGCATGGAAAATAAACCTCCAGGCGAGATTCCCAACGCGAGGAGGTCAGGTTTCTCATTGCGAGGGGTCGCGTATGCTCGCGACCGCTCGCGATGAGAAACTACCAGTTCGCGTTGAGAAAGCTGCCGCTCGAGTAAAAATCTACTCGAGCAGCAGAAAACTACAGCTCGCACTGTGCAAGATGCCATTTTCAATGATTGCACAGTGCCGGTTGCCTGTCCGCACTGTGCAATCATTGAAAACAACATCTTGCACAGTGCGAACATGTTACTACGCAGTTCGCGAAGTGCTACGCGTAGCTCGCGCAGTGCGAACTTCACTTTGCGTAGCTTCGCGAAGTGCTACTTCGCGAACTACGCCCACCCTTAGTTATTTGGAGGAAAACACATCATAGTTTTTGGAGATCTACTGCAACTGACTCCGGTAAAAGGACAACCAGTATTTAAAACACTTGCGCATAAAGATACCAGAAAGTCTCTGGGTAGTGTTGGAAACGTGAACATATGGACATATTTTGAATACAAAGAACTGACAAAAAATATGCGACAGGCAAATGATGCATGATGGAAGTATTCTTCAAGATATGAGAATTGGACTTCTGACAGAACATGACAAACATGCTTTGCAGAGTCGATTACTTTCCAATTTGTTTCCAAACCAAAATGTAGTTCCTGAGAAAGTATACATGAAAATTGCAGAAAATAAATCAGTGATCTGCTTAATGCCAACACTGCGCGAGTGTTCTATATTCAATGAAGAACTATTTGAAACTGGAAAATGAAGAAATTATAAAAATGGAAGCCATCGATAAAATAGAGCATGAAGGAATCACTATTATTTTGACGGGAAAATTGAAAACAAAACTGGATTCTTTAGAAAAAAAGATATCTAAAACGGCGGGTTTAGAAAAGACTCTATATGCATGTATAAACTGTCGGGTAATTTTAAGGCGTAATTTGGATGTAGAAAAAGGTTTAGTTAATGGAGCAATGGGTAAAGTGGTGGATTATGTTAATTATCAGAAAAAGAAGGAATTTAATTTTTAAAAATTAAATTTGATCAGATTTGGTTTGTTTTTGATTGATTTTGATGACACAAAGGTTACTGCAGCTGCAAACTGTGTAAATGAGTATAATAGGTTAAGAACGGCGTATGCTCCCAATTTAGTTCAATATCCTGTATTTGAAAAGCGTGTGGTTGGTCGAAAAAGAAGGTTTGAAAATATCTGTACTGAAGGTGTAGAGAAGGGAAAAGAACAAGATAATGTTGTGATTGCAAGTAAAAAGAAAAAGGACACTATTGAAGAGATTGTTGGTTATCAGTTTGAAAATAATTCAGGTGTCAACTGCTATGCTAATGTAGTGTTCAATGTTTTTTTTATCTTGAAGGTTTGCAAGAACAAATTATGCAGAATCGGGAAAAAATATTTTGTTCCTTGTTGCATTCTGTTTATGAAAAATTGAGAACAGATACAAGTAAAATACAAACTGTTTCAGATGTTCGTAATCTTTTGGATGTGTGTTCTGGTTCTACACAATTTACGCAAAATATCCAACAAGATGCTCAGGAATTTTTAATGTATATGCTTACCATTTTTGAAAATGAAGGTGTAGAAATAGAAAATATTTTTGGCCTTTGTTACAAATGGGAACATCATTGTGAAAAATTGCATGTATACATCTAGCACTAATGTAGACACTGAAAGATTTCTATATTTAACATTACCGGACTGTAAATCAGTGTCTTTCAATAAATTAGTTAAAGGTGCAAATCAAAATATGGAGTGTAGCCACTGTAAATCAGAAATGTTATCCACATTATTTAAAAAAAAATATGGACAATATATAAGTTTAATGATGCAACGTTGTACAGCTGATGGAAGAAAATTGGATACTTTAATAAAGCAATTTGTAGGAACACAACTATCAATATCAGGAAGGACTTTTGTAGCAGTTGCAATAATTTTCCATGATGGTCCTTCCACAACATCTGGACATTACACTGCCTATCTAAAATGTGACAAAGGCTGGACACTTTGTAATAATGCCCAGTTGGTTTTCAAACAACGTTTGCCTAGTGAATTACCAAATTCCTACCTAATATTTTTAAAGCCAAAGTTTTAGGAAGATAATTCACTCTCTGAGGAATTTATTATTATAATTTATTAGGATTACCATTGAACAATTTACATAAAAAACAGTGCAAAAATACCATTTGGCCTCAAGGAAAGGTATATGTTTGAATTATGGACTTTTTCTTACTCATTGACTCGGTGAATATTTTAAAGCGACAACATTTACAGTTTTTATAAATTGAAGGTATAACATTTTGTTAGCAATAAGCATTTTATATATGTGTGATTTGTATTTGCTGGTATTTTACTGAGAATAGCATGTTGTTGTTTTTTTTAAACAATCTTTTTGATTGTGTTTTTTTTGCCCGCTGTTATGTGATGAGTACGATTGAAATCACTATTTCTAGTGAAATTTAATATATTCTGAGAACAGCAAAAAAGGCAAACAAATTATTTTGTTTAAATTATGCTGTGTTGTTAAAAATGTATTATTACATGTTATGACTATTTTTTCTTTTATTTCACAGATCCTAATTCTAAAATAAGCAATTTACCACAATTTACATTACAAAAAACAACTGAAAAAAATGTGTACCAGTTTTTGATTTCTAATACTGTGAAGGTAAGTTTAACTAAGTATTAATATGGACAATGGGCACATCTGCAAGAAGGTACAAAGTTGTAATACGTTTTTTCAAAACACCCTGTTTATACCTATGTAGTTTTGGAATCTCTCTGTCATAGGATATCATATGACCTCCAAAAAACAGTGGTTCATAATATTTCCCATTCTACGTATTGAAGGACTGTAATCATTTCAATCATTCTTCTTTGAGCATCTTTGCAGACAAACATCGGTTCTTACCTCCTATCATTCACAAGCAATTTTCCAAACAGAAATATGTTACTTTTTGTAACATAGTTATAGCGCAAGACACTCTTTTATATTTACAAACAGAAGAAAAGGCACTCTGTGTACCTTTTTTTCTCAATGTATATACGACCTCATCATACACACCACTTTGCGTTGAAACAGTGTTCTATAAGTGTTGTTGTGCGAGATTGCACAGAATACTCATAGAACAAGACACATCTCCAGATTTATCAAAAAAATAAATCTGGACGTGTGTGAATACTGCACCATTCTCCAATTGGTGTAGCAAAGCACAACAAGGAGAATCATTTTTATTTCTCCTAATTTTTTAATCTTCAATACATGCTAAAATGCTCAGCATATATTGAAGGAGAAAAATGCCTTTACTGATTGTTTTTGTGCAGGAAGGTGTGTCTCAGAGCGTGGGTACGGTCCGTACCACCATTGTAGTGGTGATGTAGGGGTACGCGTGGTACGGACCGTACCCACGCCCTCAGAGCATGGGTACAGTCCGTACCACGCGTACCCCTACATCACCACTACAATGGTGGTTCGGACCGTACCCACGGACTCAGCCCGTGGGTACGGTCCGTACCACATTTGTAGTGGTGATGTAGGGGTACGCGTGGTACAGACCGTACCCACGCTCTGAGGGCGTGGGTACGGTCCTTACCACCATTGCAGTGGTGATGTAGGGGTACGCGTGGTACGGACCGTACCCACGCCCTCAGAGTGTGGGTACAGTCCGTACCACGCCTACCGCTACATCACCACTACGGACCGCATCACCCGTACTCCTAGGGCACCAGTACATTTGTGATACAAGGCGTACACACGCCACGAATGTTGGCTTAGGGCCTGGTGCAGTATATAACCAGTATATTGGGGGGGTGTATGCCCAGGACAGCAGTGTACTGCACCAAGGGTGCGGGTGGGTGGGTGGGTGGCTGCCTAGGAATCTCAGCAGTGGACAAAGACATGTGAGGTGTGGGTGCAGAGGACTCCCAGCAGTGGACAGAGACATGGGGGTGGGTGCAGAGGACTCCCAGCAGTGGACAGAGACATGGGGGTGGGTGCATATCACTCCCAGCACTGGACAGAGACATGTGAGGGGTGGGTGCCTATCACTGCCAGCAGTGGACAGAGACATGTGAGGGTTGGGTGCAGAGTACTCCCAGCAGTGGACAGAGACATGGGGGTGAGTGCAGAGGACTCCCAGCAGTGGACAGAGACATGGGGGTGGGTACCTATCACTCCCAGCAGTGGACAGAGACATGTGAGGGGTGGGTGCCTATCACTCCCAGCAGTGGACAGAGACATGGGGGTGGGTGCAGAGGACTCCCAGCAGTGGACAGAGACATGGGGGTGGGTGCAGAGGACTCCCAGTAGTGGACAGAGACATGGGGGTGGGTGCCTATCACTCCCAGCAGTGGACAGAGACATGTGAGGGGTGGGTGCCTATCACTCCCAGCAGTGGACAGAGACATGTGAGGGGTGGGTGCAGAGGAATACCCGCAGTAGACAGAGACATGTGAGGGGTGGGCGCCTATCACTCCCAGCAGTGGACAGAGACATGTGAGGGGTGGGTGCAGAGGAATACCAGCAGTGGACAGAGACATGGGGGTGGGTGCAGAGGACTCTCAGCAGTAGACAGAGACATGGGGGTGGGTGCAGAGGACTCCCAGCAGTGGACAGAGACATGGGGGTGGGTGCCTATCACTCCCAGCAGTGGAGAGAGACATGTGAGGGGTGGGTGCCTATCACTCCCAGCAGTGGACAGAGACATGTGAGGGGTGGGTGCAGAGGAATACCAGCAGTGGACAGAGACATGTGAGGGGTGGGTGCCTATCACTGCCAGCAGTGGACAGAGACATGTGAGGGGTGGGTGCAGAGTACTCCCAGCAGTGGACAGATACATGGGGGTGGGAGTAGAGGACTCCCAGCAGTGGACAGAGACATGGGAGGGGTGGGTGCCTATCACTGCCAGCAGTGGACAGAGACATGTGAGGGGTGGGTGCAAAGTACTCCCAGCAGTGAACAGAGACATGGGTGTGGGTGCAGAGGACTCCCAGCAGTGGACAGAGACATGTGAGTGGTGGGTGCCTATCACTCCCAGCAGTGGACAGAGACATGGGGGTGTGTACATCATTATCAGATGACCACAACTCCATGGGTGTATGTACGCATCCCTAATTTTCGACTATGTTGATAGTGCCATAACAACACATCACTGACAGCAGTGTCCCACTCCCATGAGGATGGATGTCTTTCCCCCACTGAATGACACACCACATGTGGCTGTGAGGACAAATGACACATGTATACCCACCTCTGGCGGATGCAGCACAATACACACACAGAGATCATGCCACAAGACTGTATAGTCATGTCAATGCCTACTAAACTAAGAGAGCCAAAGGGAACACGCACTGTCACCCACATCCCAGTACTGATAGGAATGTACAGGTGCTGGGACAGCCACCAAGATGTTGTCTCTCATGGAAGGAATAGGGTGGAATTCCCACAGATACAATGCCCACAATTGTGAGTCAGGTGCCCAAATACCCTGCAGAACAAGTACCATATGTGTGCTAGGCTGTGATTACTAGGCCTGGGCGGTAAATTCCGTTCTGCTCGCGGAATTTGCGGAATTCGCGTAATTTCGCGTTCCGCGGAGAACGCAAAATTGCTCAAAAGCCTGCTTTCCGCAATTTATCGAAAATTTTGCTTGTTCGCGTTCTCAAAATGCGTTTTCGCGAGATATTTCTCCCCGAGCACGCAAACAGCAATTGTGAACAGGAAAAAAGCATCGCGAACAAGCAATTCCGCGTGTTCGCGGAATTTCTGCGTGTTCGCGGAGATTTTTTACCGTTTCGCGGAGATTTGCATAACGCAATTACGCAAATTCTGCCCACCCCTAGTGATTACACACATGCATAGTGCGGAAAAGGGAGAATTTCTCCATGAAGGCATGGCAACATACTCAATACACAAGTACAGTGACTAGCAAGGATGGCACAGACGATGCAGCCGGAGACATTGCTGAGCAGGCATAGCCATAGTTGAAGGGATCCGTCACCAACAAAGGGAATGTATACACAGGTCAACAATTGTGCAACTCTCTGCAGGGAAGATGTCAGGTGCCACAGAGGAAGGGACACTCCTTGGTACAATGTCTAAAAAAACAAATAACACACACGACCAAAGATCCTTTGCAGAGACCTTGTGATGGCACGCAGATCCCATGGGCCACCTCATGACCATCAGACTCGAACCTTTGCCCGAATCATAACACATTACCACAACCCCAACTCCTGGAGCATCAGCACCAACATCAATACCTGAAATGCAATATTGTTCAAAGTCAAAAGAAAATGCTTTAATCAGCATAAGATAATATATTTTTCAACAACACTATATACAAAGGCCAATGGCCAGTCCAGAATAGAAGTCCTTGGGGGGACACATGGGCACGTGTCTCCCCTAGCTTGCTTGCACATTAGAACCCTCAGGTTCGTCGACTGGGGGGGGCATCATGTGGGGAAGGACCAGGCACTGCAGGGACAGGAGGTGTAAGGGTAGGTGTGGTGGGTGCAGGGCTGGACGCCTCCACCACAGGGGGTGGGGCAGCGCCAAAGGTGGAGGTGAGCTTGGCACTGCACACTTCTGCCAGGGCATCCAGAGTATCCCCTTCACCGGAAGAAACCACAGGCACAAAGGAGGGGGGGGTCGGAGGGATGGGGTGCAGCGCTACTGGGGTAAGGGGTGGACAGGGGGGGAATCAACTCCTCTACCCGGGGAATGCCTTGCCCGTTTGCGGGCTGGTGACCCAGTGGGGCTGAGGCCCAGCACAGCCAAGTAGCTCTTCTTGTCTGACTGTGTGGCAGGGGAGCCAAGGGGAGTGCCTTTGGAGGGACTGGGTAGTGAGGCATGCGGACTCAGACTGTGGCTGCGTGTATGCCTGTGTGCCCCAGACCCAGTGGGTGTGCCTTGATCCCCCTGAGTGTGCGTGCCAGGAGGTGTCTGCTTGCCCTTTCGTGTTTGTGTGCTGCCTGTGTCTGGTGGGGTGCGTGCTTGGGAATGTCTGGGTGTGCATGGGACAGGCAAGGGAGTGGGAAGTGTGGATGGTGCAGGGGTAGGGGGGATGAAACGCTGCAGGAGACTCACTGCTGCCGTCACTGAAGAGTCCATGGACCTCAGCAACATCCGTTGGTCACACATCGCTGCTGACATGCCCTCCATGAACGATACCATCTGTGTCAGCAGTGTGGTGTGGCCATGGAGGACATTCAGCATCGATGTCTGGCCAACCTGCAACTGCCGCTGAATGTCCACAGACTCTGCAGTGAGGGCAGCAGGGGTGACAGGGGCAGGGGGTGCGGTGCCTGGCACAAAGGAGACATGGTGGTGCCCTGCACGGACAGAAGGGACCGGAGCAACTGGGAGGGCGGTGATGGGAATGGAGGAGGCGGTGACAGATGGTGTGCTGCTGCCAGTAGTTGTAGCAGCCTCCGCCCCCTCGAGGAGTTCAGCCACGGACCCGTCAGCGTCGTAGTCGGTGTCGCCACCAGACTGGTCCTCTGCCTGACTCCCCTCGCCCTCCGTGCCACTTGCTCCCGCAGACTCGCCAGCAGTGGTGGCACCGGTGCTGGATCCCTTCTCCAGGTCCGTGCAGGTGTCTCCCTCGGTGTCCTCCAATGATGCTGTGAGCAAGGTGAAGATACAGAAAATAATCAGTCACCTGTATGCATCTGACACATGAGTCCAAACAAAATAGGTCACAGTGCATATCAGGAAATGCATCATGAGTAACATCTAGATTACTCCGCACATATGTAAGCGCTGCACTCCCCAGTTGGTTGACCCACCGTGCCACTTGGAAACAAGGAAAAATAGGACACAACAGCAAATAACTTGATATCGAATTATACTGAGAAGCTAGTGTCTGGGAACAGTTGAGCACAGCAATACTATGAAGGCATGCCACCTCTTGTTTACTGTGAACGAAACAGTATTGGTGCACCCAAGGCTAAATAACAGACCGCAATGCTGAAGGGGTCCCCACAATCAGAGACCTGTGAGTACTTTGGAAACCCAAACGAAATACCTTGGGAATCACAACACTTTACAAAATCTACATGTTTTGAATGTGTGAATGTGCCACTTTGTGAACAGAACACACATGTGCCTGTATAAAAGAAGTCACACAAGGAGGTGCACACAAAACTACATTTACACAGTCATTGTATGAGCTGCCAGCCTAATTCAAATAAGCCACTGTTAGAAAGAAATGGGGTTTCAGTAAGTACATATACATGGCCCCACGGCGGTCTGGATGACTTGACACTTGTAAGTTGGTATCAGCAACAACCAAGGACTTACACAAATGCCACCACACTGTGGAAACATGTATATGTATAATCTGAAAAAAAGTGTCATTCGAACTGTGCCTTTCTTTAAAATGTGCCAGCGTGTCCCCTGAAAGTGTAAAGGTGGTTTCTTGTGCACTTCTGTGGGAGACATCTGTCATGCAGGCATATTATTGTCCTTCACAACAAAACATCAAAGTCAAACATTGAAAAAAGTAAGACATGTTGACAAGTGTAGTGAGTGCCAAGGTACAAGACTTCTTGACTAACAACTTGAATCATGCCACCTGTCACATGGCCATCCGTACCATGATGACACAGTTGGCAACACATCTGACCCACTGCTGTCATGTGGAGTGGCACACATGACCAAACACAGGACAATGCATAAGATAATGGGCCTGCAATTGTGTCGGAATAAGGAGCACCTGCACTGAGGAGACACTCATTGGCAACCAAGAATGCCCACACAGATGTAAGCACACAAAGACCAAACTACGTAGCATCTGGACCACACACTGGTGCCAAAAATGGATGAGCAGGAATCATGTATTTAAACTTTTGACACATGCTGCAAAGCACAAACATTAAACCCTGCACAACATCACTGGGTCACTGCATGTTGAGTGTCTGTCCAGACAATTAACACACACAGGTCCGACCTGGCAAGGAGACATAAGGTTTGGACATGTAGGCCTTGCCCGCACAAACCCCCCATACCTGAGACAATGTGATTGAGACAAGTCAAGAAGTTACACCTCTTAATCTGGGTTTACTAAAATGTGCATCAAGAATTTCCTAAATGTACTCCACATCACCTTGTGAGGCTGCCAACACATATTTGTGACAAACAACCATCAACAGATAGTTGTAAATAGACACACAGGCACTGCCCAGTGTGAGGATGCACAAGCCAAATGGGGTCACCCTGTCCAGTGGACACATGTAGCTCACTTTACATAAATACAAATGAGGCCAGGGAACAATGCCACAGAGGCCAACCCATGCTGAACACACAGAGAATGGGCACAGTGTTGGATGACACACATGATTCAGAGGCAAGGGTGTCTCAGGGGACTGTAGTAGGCACACTGCTCCATGGTCCTGGAATGATCTGACTGTAACATGAGCAACCGTCCCGGCACTATGCATATCTCCCACTCATGCACATCATGTCTGAGGCCACAACATCGGTCATGCATGCTGCAAGTCTGTTAATTTGAAACCTCACACTCCTATGTTGAGACTCAGCATCAGTGCCAACATATATGGACCCCCAAATGACTGAACAGGACAGGGCACAGGCAAGGTACCAACACATGTCACAGACCACCCCCACACATGATGCAGAAAGCAATGTGCACTTGGATTAACTGGCAGCCTAGATGGCCATGTGCAAAAGTGATTACACACAGACCAGGGAACACATGTCAAGGAGGGGAAGGGAGGAAGAACAGCACCGGTTGACTTGGGGGAAAAGGATATGCACTGCACATATAAACCCTGGCAGTGTATCCAGGCGACTGAGCACTTCCAAAAGCTGGTGACACACAACAAACACACATGTACCTATCCCCTTCCTGCTGCTGCATCTCCTGTAACCACCTATCCATGTCAGGGAAGACCACCGCCAGGACACGCTTCATCTGGTGGGTCAGGCGTCGGCGCCCGCCATGGGGGCGTGGAGGTGAGTCCTTCAGCAGGACCCGGCCGATCCTCCGGGTCCAGCACCGGATGTCCTGCCACCGTTTTCATACTTGGGCTAGGCGCCGACTGCGACCCTCCACCGATCTCACAGCCCTGACAGCCTGCTTCCAGATCTCCCCCTTGGCGTAGGCAGTTACCTGTGAGGATGACAAAGTGAGACAACATCACTACACCTGCTCCATGTCAGAGAGACACACATTTGAACATCTTTGATATGTTGAACAGGGCATAGGATGCTGCCAAGGAATAGCATCTTAGTCATATGGACATTGGCCTCTGTGGAAGCCCCAATGCACTACATGGCATATAAAGTACACAGGTGGCATGAGGGGTGCGACACACTCAAGGAATATGGCACACACTGTGCATCACAAGCAACACCAGGCTGATGGACAGCACCTCCAAGCAGTTACATGCCCCAGGCCACTGACGCAACCTCAGCAGAGTACACAGACACACACAGGCACAGATCAATCACATGCCATTGGCAACAGCGGATACAAACCTCACTCTGCACATGTGCCACTTGCCTGTGGGGTGTCACAGTTGTGGGGCTAGCTCAGCAAGTCAGACACACAGCACGGCTTACTTCTCACATCAGATGTGTAGAGCTGTTGCCTCCTCCATGCAGCTGTGGTGCAACACTTCACATAGACACACACCCACATGACAAGGAACATTCACACACATCAATGTCCAGGGGGCATACACATCACTTGGACACTCTCACCACAGCTCCACTCAACTCACACACATCTGTGGGTACAGTCACCTGTCACACCGGGGGGACCACTGAATCACCTCAGGACTATAGACAAAAAATGCCACAAAGGATTAGCCAGGCTGGATATGTCATGCACTATGCAGTGAATGTCACAGTAAGCACAATGCAAGTGAGGAGTGCACACATGAACTACATCATGCTCTGCATGGGAGACATAAGCCATTCCCCCCCTGGGACCCTCTCTAAACAACATTGCATGTCTGTCACACCTGGACACAATGCCAGAAGTGACAGTCACAAAAAAGGGGCACAGTCAAAGCTAGTGGAGTCAGCACCCACCTGCTCCTCTGGTCTCCCATACAGGCTGGGGTACTGTGGGAGGATGACATCCAGCAATGCCTCATTCTCCTCCTGGGTGAATGGCTGGGCCCTCTCCACAGACCTTGACATGGTGCCAGAGGAAGCACAGACAGCAGCAGTGTTGTCGACAGGAAAGTTGTGCAGGCAAGTGCCCTCTAATGGGTTCTGGCTGACTTATATCTGTCTTGCTGAGGGGCATTCATTTAGAGGAGTACATAGTGATTGGTCAGATTCATTCGCATCTTACGTTTACTCCAATCCCTTTCCACATACACCAGTGACAGCACTTGCATCGTTCAAAATTTGAGCATCATGTCAAGTCAACAACCACTTTGCAACATTGTATTTTGTGGCCAACTGACTTTTCCAGGCCACCTGATGGAAAATTTGAACTGAAAACTCTGTATCCATGACAACCAGCATGCATTTAGTGCCTAATACTTGTCCCTTATGTGTCCCCCATGTAATTTTCAAATCCACACACAGGTACGGCACGTTTCACACGTACCCCTACGGCACCAGTTGCACAGTGCCTTTGACACGTACGTGTACGCACTGGTAGTACACGTACGGGTACGTGTACTGCCAGTGCCTATGCGTACGTGTACTACCAGTGCCTACACGTACGCACTGGTAGTACACGTACCTGTACGTGTTCTACCATTGCGGACACGTACGTGTAGGCACTGGTAGAACACGTACCCGTACGTGTGCTACTAGTGCCTACACGTACGTGTAGGCACTGGTAGTACACGTACGGGTACGTGTACTACCAGTGCCTACACATACGTGTAGGCACTGGTAGTACACGTACGTGTAGGCACTGGTAGTACACGTACCTGTACGTGTACTACCAGTGCCTACACGTACGTGTCCGCAATGGTAGTACATGTACGGGTATGTGTACTACCAGTGCCTACACGTACGTGTACTACCAGTGCCTACACATATGTGTAGGCACTGGTAGTACAGGTACGGGTACCTGTACTACCAGTGCCTACACGTATGTGTACGCACTGGTAGTACACGTACGGGTACGTGTACTATCAGTGCCTACACGTACGTGTACTACCTGTGCCTACACGTACCGTACGTGTACTACCAGTGCCTACACGTACGTGTCCGCAATGGTAGTACATGTACGGGTATGTGTACTACCAGTGCCGACACGTACGTGTACTACCAGTGCCTACACGTACGTGTAGGCACTGGTAGTGCCTACACGTATGTGTACTACCAGTGCCTACACATACGTGTACTACCAGTGCCTACACATACGTGTAGGCGATGGTAGTACACGTACCCGTACGTGTACTACCAGTGCCTACATGTACGTGTCCGCAATGGTAGTACAAATATGGGTACGTGTACTACCAGTGCCTACACGTATGTGTAGGCACTGGTAGTACACGTACATGTACTACCAGTGCCTACACGTACATGTATTACCAGTGCCTACACGTACGTGTAGGCACTGGTAGTACACGTACCCGTACGTGTACTACCAGTGCCTACACGTACGTGTCTGCAATGGTAGTACACATATGGGTACGTGTACTACCAGTGCCTACACGTACGTGTACGCACTGGTAGTACACGTACGTGTGTACGGTCCGTACCACAAGTGCTCCTACGGCCACACAACTCTAGTGATACGGACCGTACACACGCCCTCAGAGCGTGTGTACGGTGCGTTTCACACGCTTACACTGTTGAGAGGATGGCACACGAAAGGAATGGAGGTCTCAGACTCGCAGAAGGATGTACATCATGTCATTGTCATTGCTGTCCTACATGTGCAGGGCCTAGGTGTGTCAGGCAGTGATATTGCACATGTCTCCTCATGTATTTGCAAAATTGATGTGTGATGACCTGTGTACACATGTCATGTGTGATGGGGCACTATGTGGCACACTTCCCCTTCACACTTTGCACATGTGTGCATGTAGTACAAACGTGTCAAGCACAGCATCACTGGTATGGCACAGTCACCACCACCCGCATCTGTCCCCTGATGGCAGGGACAGGGACAATAACAACTGACATGTTACGACCAGTGTGCAACGATGTGACTATGTCATGTGTGTGTCATGTGTTCCCATGAGCTTGCTGTTGGTGTCCCGTCAACTGCATCTGCTGTTGCTGCATCCAACATGTGTCTGTGTCTAGATGGGCATGGCACACATCTACGCACACCATGCCACATGTGGATTTCCACGTAACGTGTGTCTGTATGCATCGAACTTGATATTTTGACATGAGGACATATCTGCGTCGTCTCAATGTCTGTGTTTTCTGTTTTCACGTGTACCCCTTCATCGCAATGTGTGTGATCTGTACATTTGACATGCCATGTGATCTGTGCGTCTAGCTTGCCGTCAGCTGTCTGTATGAGATGACATCCTTAAAATGCTGAGATGTGGATGTATGTCACTCTTGTGATGTCTCTGGCTATTCTCTGACACTGGCACACAGCTCGTTTCAGGGCATATCATGTAGACTTGACAATCAATGGATGGGTGTAGCTGGCTTTTCGTAGGAGTATCACCTGGCTGGCATACGTCTCCTGGATGTATTGCACAGACCAGACTATGTATTTAGCAGATGTGTATTGGCAGTTGAGCATGTGCTCAGTTCACTGACATTGATGTTGTTATGTTCTCACTCTTCGTTATTCATTCCCAATTTCTGCACGTCACCGCCTGTCCCCAGACCAATGCCAGACTTGGGTGCCATGAGGGAACGTGACTGCATACGCCGTTACACATTCACCCAACAGTTGATTGAGGACCTGACAAACAGGCTGGCACCACACCTCCAACCGCGACACAGTTATCCTACTGCGCTGACCCCCAAGATGAAGGTGATGGCAGCCCTACATTTTTTTGCCACAGGTACGTTTCAATTCACCACAGCTGATGTTGGTGGCATGTCCCAGACGATGTTCAGCTGTGTCCTGCATGATGTTTTGGCAGCCATGTTGGAGCACCTGGATGAATTCATCCATTTTCTGACTCCTGAGGAGTTGACAGGTGTCCAGGGTGGTTTCTATGCCCTGGGAGGGATGCCCCATGTCATTGGGTCCATTGATGGGGCACATGTGGCTTTTGTACCACCACAGGCACAGGAGGTCGCCTATCGCAACCGTAAACATTACCACTCTATAAATGCCCTTGTGGTGTGTCTTGCTAACATGCTGATTTCCCATGTCTGTGCACGTTTTCCAGGGTCAGCACACGATGCCTACATCATGAGGCGTAGCAGGGTGTCACAATTGATGCTTCGGCTGCACAACAAACGAGCATGTCTTGTTGGTGGGTATACTCTGTTTGTCCTGCGTTTTGCGGCTTCTTTGTATCTTACGGCATCTCCTGACCCTCTTTTTTACACGATGTTTCCATGTAGGGGACTATGACTATCCCAACATGCCATGGCTGATGACGCCTGTCCGCAACCCAAGATCAACTGCAGATCACCGTTACAACGATGCACATGGGCAGGCCAGGCGAGTGATTGAGAGGACGTTTGGCCTCCTGAAGAGCCGATTCCGGTGCCTTCACAAGACAGGTGGGTCCCTCCCATATGCACCGGTGAAGGTCTGCAAAATCTTCCTTGTGTGCTGCATGCTGCGCAACATGGCAGTGGAGAAGGCAGTGCCACTCATCCTGGAGCAGCATGAGCAGGAACATCCACCCGTGGAGGATGAAGGCCTTGGTCACGAGGCAAGTGAGGAGGAGGAGGAGGATATCCGGAGTCAGCTCATACGCAACTTCTTCTCATAATGGTGAGTCACTGGGTCTGAGTGTGCACGCTTGGAGCCTTGTGTGGCATGTCTTGCAATGTGTGTGTCCAGCTGACTGTATGCTAAGTGACTTAGATGTGTGTTCTGATGTGTCACTCGAGTGATGATGTCATTCCACTCATTTTAGCTGTGACCTTCATTTTTCTAATCGCATGGTGACAACATTATTCCTTTAGAGTACATGACCATGTATGCGGATAACAATCTTTTATCTTACTGCTTGTGTGTCTGTCATCCACAGGTTCTTGCGCATGTTGTCTAGTTGTGTCATCGTTGGCCTCCCGCTATTCCTCATGAGTATTGCAACGTGTGCTGAATCAGCGTTCCATGCACGGACATGTGGAAAAGTCATTTTGGGTGAGGATTGCTGCAAGGCCTTTTGGGGTTGTTAGGTGTTTGGAATGTGTGGGGACTGCTCCTGTGCATGTTGGGTTACCATGCATACATGTCGACTCACCATGGGGCACGTAACATGTAGCATGACTCCCATGAATTGATAGTCAACCTTCGTGACAGTCATCTCTAATGGTTTGTGGATTCTGATGAAGGCATCAATGTGTGTATAACTTCCCTCAGAAACATACGGGATGCTACGGGTGGACATGGTGTGGGACATCCCCATAACAGGCTCAATGGGGAATTGCAGCCTCTCCGTGTGCAGAAGGGGGTGTTTGGCTCATCCCCTTAACTTGTGTGCCAGGCCATTTGGATTTACTACATCTGTGTTGTGAAGGTGTGTGCAGTGTAGGTCCCACATGTTCAGCCAAATGACCTGTGAGTCTGTTCATATTGATGCATTTCCCTAGGTGTGAACCTGAGTAATAAAGGGGTTCTTCACCCTCCAAGGTGCCTCATCTCTGTCAATGCAGGTCTCTTGCCACTTTGCATGCGTCATCTCTGGCATAGTTGTCAAAGATTGTGCATATGAGTCAATGTGTAGTTTAGCAACATGCATGCAGTTCTTCAGGGATTTGAATCTCTATTGTGCCTGAATTCCATGGTTGTGTATGTATTTGGGCATGTTGGTCCCCACGACGGGACGTCAACGCATGCTGAGGGTGTGTCTCCTGTGCGCGGCTCGGCCTTCTGTTTCCTGATCCTGTGTCAGTCATCTTTGGTGATTGTGCATCCATTTTCTCTGGGTGTTCCATGGGTAACCGGACACTCCTTCCTTTACATACGCCTGTTGCAGTTGTCCTTTCTGAGATCCTTGTCTTTGTGTGCTACTTTTGGCATAGTTTCACGGACATGCCGCCTGCTGCTGCGGCCCCGGCAGCAAAGGCCTACAAAGTGGCGGGATTCGGCAACACACACGCCTTAAAGATGCTCCTCCCTGCCTCCCTCCACCCATTCATTTGGCTGTCATCATCTTGTCTGTGCCACTGTTGGGTCCACGCGGTGCCAAAGGCAGGACCGTCAGCACATGCAACGTGCACATTGCACGACCCTCATGTCCTTGCATGACCCACATCACACTACAGTCTGATGTTGTAGCCACCCTCCAAGCAATGTCTATCCGAAACTCAACCGCCTGCTCTCAGGCATACCGTAAGTGCACACATGACACCTTTGCATGCTGAGTGTGCACCTCCAACTGCTGACACAGCACTGCCTCGCCTTCCAGGCCCTGTCACGCCAACCAGATCATGTCCCTCCTGCTCCACACCGGCTCCGTCCACCAGCAAGGCCATGGGAGTGGGACTCAAACCTTCAGCATGTGGTATAGTGGCGTCATCTGGCACATGACCCAGGGCTCATTTCTCAGCGTGTCAATCTTCAATGTGTCCAAGACCCCCCTCTCCACCATCACATGCGCACACAACATCATCATCATGTCGTATGCCATTGACAACCAGGTGCTCCTCACCCTCACCAAAGACCCAGCCATTGCCAGTTCCAACATTCAAGAAGGCATGAGGTCCGTGGATGAATGGCTGAACATCAGCCACCTGAGGCTGGACTTGTACAGGACTGAGGTAAGCATCTGAGGATTGTCCCCTTACAGCTGGCTCAACTCCTTGCGTCCCACCCGCAGGGGCCCTACACAAGCACCCAGTGGCCACGCACACAAGATGGTGTGCATCATGGATTTGTCACTCACATTTGCCATGCAAATCACCAGCATCTGTACCTCATGCTGCAACACCCTCTGCATGATGCACATGATCCTCAGATAGATCCACTCCAAGGAAAGACAGACCCTCCCCCAGGTCCACGACACCAGCCGTGTCAACTACTGCCCCGCCCTCTACGGAGCAAGTACATCCAAACTCACGGGAAACTTGTCCACATCCAGGGTGCATCTGCACAACTCAACTTCAACATCCCGCACCCCATCCACATCATCGTCCACCTGAGATTGCTGCAAGGGATCACTGTGTGCTGCAGGATGACCTTCACACTCCTCACACACACTCAGGAGGCAGTCAACAACCCCAAACCCCAAATTCAACCTTGTACATCTGTCATCCAAGACCCCGTTGGCCCAACTCAATGCATCCGAACTTGGACTGGCCACCATTCTTCACATCCACAATACTCCAGCATGAAGGAGATGGTTCTCCCACCTGGCCAAACATACCTGGGACTCCCTCCCCGGGAACCTCCACATGAGCCATGACCTCTAGGCCTTCATCATCCTCTTCCTGATTGGTGTGTCCACACAGTATTTCAAGCCCTCCCTCAGCAGCTTGAGGCCATCACGGGTGAGTATTGGGATCCCAGGCTGTATCGGATGATTCATTGTGACCCATGTGTGTCCTGTACCGGACTCAGATCCCAGGGTATGGATGGCTGAAGTTAGTTCAACACTCAGGCATAGTTTGACATTAACACACACGTATGTTGTGGACTAATGCAAAATGACTGCAACATCTCATGAAAAAAAATAGTTTTATTCTCGGTGGGGTGCGTGTTTTGATAGATGAAATAAGGTGCTCTACCAGGTGCATAGAATCCAAAGTTCACAGGGGGAGATGCTATCCTTGGAATTTGAAGTCATCAGAGTCCAGACCACAGTGTTGGTCATCATTGGTCAGACTGTGACCAGCAAGTCCATGTGGCAAAGAATGTCAGTGAATGATGTGCTGCTGTTGCGCATGAAGGCCAGGTGCCAGGCCAGGTGACCTGGGAGATGTGGGTGGTCCGCTGCCTCTCACGGTCTTTTCCGTGGACGACCCACCTTCCTCCGGGGACCCTCAGATGCAGGCCTTGATGATGTTTGGGACGCTCCATTGGACGATTCTCCTTCTCCTCCTCCCTCCCTGTGGCTGGTGCTGGTCTGTGCCTGGTGTCACAGGGAGGGTTGCCCATGTTGTCGGCGATCCGACGGAGTGAATGGCTTATGTCCCTTTGCACCGCCAGGAGCTCAGCCAGTCTTGCCTCCATCCGTCCTTGGTGTTGTTGTTGACTGGCGTGTTGCTCGGCCTGCTGATTCTTAATGTCTGTGAGGGTCGCCACTGCCTGACTGATGGCCCTAGTGTCACGCCGGTATGCCTCCATGATGTTGCGTACGTGTGGCATACCGATCCCTTCAGCTGTCTGGTCAGGTTCTCGCCTCTGCCTGCCTCCACTCCCACCACCCCTGCCCACAAGAGCCTGGCCTGCCGTTGTGGGCACATCGGGTCTACGGGACCCCTGAGGGATGGCAGTGTCGGTGTTGGCTGCCTCCTCCTGGGTGCCCGGCGAACCTTGTCCCTCCAGGTCAGACTGGCTCAGTTGTTCAGTGTGGGCAGGGCTTCTGGGTGTCTCCTGGGATGTGGCAGGAATGGGGGTGGTGGTTGGCACAGATGTACCTGAAGCAGGTGCTGCAGGGGCTTGGACACCAGAGGGGCCAGGTGGGTTGGGGTCATCTGCGGAGTGTTGTGAGGTGTCGCTGCCCAGTGGGATCTGGTTCCTCCCGAGCCTGGGACTGTGGTTCTTCCCCCCCATTGTTGGGGGGAGATCCATGACGTTGCCCTGTGGGTGAGAGAGTGACAATGTTAATGCTGTTTAATGCGACATCCATGTTTCATACATATTCTATTTGCCACAGTTCCTCCAGGTAGTTGTATGTGCCTAGCATTCACATCAATGTTCACTTGTGGCTGGTTATGTTGCAGGGGACTGATTGGAATGTTCTCCAGGGTGTTTGACATGTCGAATTTGGTCTTCGATGCTTCTTTGGCTGTGGCTTGATCTTGTTGTGTCACATGTCCATTGTGAGAGTGGGTAACTCCATTGGCTGCCTCGGGAGTGTGTGCTTGTGTAAGGGGTGAGTGATCATCCCTCAGCCCGACGCTGTTCAACATCCACATGGCCCCCCTCACACAAGTGGCCCACCACCACAACCTCAAAAACATCTCCTACGCCAACGACACCCAGCTCATCCTCTCCCTCACCAAGGACCCTCACACCGCCAAAACAAACATCCACAAGGGCTGAGGTCCATCGCCGACTGGATGCGGAGCGGCCATCTGAAACAGAACTCGGACAAGACGGAGGTCCTCATCCTGGGACACACACCCTCAGCCTGGGACGACTCCTGGTGGCCGATCGCTCTGGGGACAGCACCGACACCCACCCACCACGCACGCAACCTAGGATTGATCCTCGCATCCTCCCTCTCCATGTCCAAGCAGGTCAACGCCGTCTCCTCCTCCTGCTACAACACCCTACGCACGCTCCGCTGGATCTACTGGTGGATCCTGACCAAAACAAGTAGAACAGTGACACAGGCCCTCGTCAGCAGCTGACTGGACTACGGCAATGCACTCTACGCAGGACTCCCATCCAAACACCAACGGCGGATTCAACGCTTCCGAAACGCCTCCGCACGACTGATCGTCAACGCCCCCCGCCACAGCCACATCACCCCCCTCCTGAGTGACCTGCACTGGCTCCACATCAACAAGAGGATCACCTTCAAGCTCCTCACCCACGCACACAAGGCACTCCACAACGCCGGACAAGCCTACCTGAACATCAGACTCAGCATCTACACCCCCACCCGCCAGCTCCGCTCCGGCAGCCTCGCCCTTGCAGCTATCCCCCGCATCCAACGTGCGGCCACCTGCGGGAGATCCTTCTCCTACCTCGCTGCCAAGACCTGGAACACCCTCCCAACCCACCTACGACTGACCCAAGACCTACTTGCCTTCAGATGACTCCTCAAGACTTGGCTCTGCGAGCAGTACTGGAACCCGCCCTTAGCGCCTTGAGACCCTCACAGGTAAGTAGTGCGCCTTACAAGTACCCTGATTGATTGTTGATTGATTGACGGTGCCTGCTGGTGGGTGTAGTGTGATTTGGCAGTGGGTCTCCCAGGTGATGTATCTGTCCCCCCATGGAGCATGCTGCCATGTCAGTGAGTGTGAGTTCCTGTCCTAGATATCTGGGCTGGTTGTGTTTGTGTTAGATTGTGCAGTTTTCACAGGAGGGCCTTGTGCTGCCTACAGCAGGGCCAAGTGTCAGCTACCTTGTCAGTACTTTGCCAGTCCCTGTGCATTGCGCATGGTGCATGGGTATGTACCTGGGCCATATGGGCTGAGGGCAATGGTGTCTGTTTCTGAGTTGTACAATATGTTTAGTGGTCCCCACCCACCCAGCATCCCGGACATCCAGTCTTGGGTTTGTGTTTGTGTAGCCTGGGACATGGCATGGCCTTGCTTTGTGAATGGGGCATACACATGTTAGTGGCATGAGCGTTGTTTTTGAGTGTGGTTGTGTCCGGTGAGGGCTTGGGGGTAGGTGAGTGCATTTGTTGTAGTTGGGGTGTGGATGCCATTACCCCCATGTTACATAAGTTGTTTGTGTACTCACCAGGCTCGGCAACTCCTTCGACTCTGTGTACTCCCACCTTCGGAAGCAGGGCCATCACCTTCTCCTCCCAGGGATGGTAATGTACCGGTCTGCGGGGCAGCCCACCTCCTGTGATGTTGCTCTGGGCGTAGTCCTCGTTCATTTTGCGCTTGACTGCCCTCCGCAGATCGTACTACCTGGCTTGGCATTCATTCCTGGTCCTTCTGATGGGCGCAACAGCATTCACCCGATCGACGATCCTCTGCCACAGGCGTGATTTTTCGGCTATGCTGGTCTGTCTGACCAATGTTCCAAAGAACTGTGGCTCGACTCTGATGACTTCGTTGACAAGGATGTCCAGCTCTTCCCTTGTGAACTTTGGATTCTTGTCTGTGGGCTTGGTGTGGGGTGTGGGTGTGGATGGTTGTGGGTGTGTGGGTGTGACTGTGTAGGTGTGTGTGTGAATGTGTAGAGGGGGTATGTGTGCAGGAGGTTGTGTGATGGTGTGTCAGTTAAGGTGTATGGGTGCAGTTGTTTGTGTGTGGTGTCTGTCAGCAGTGGGTCTGTTGCAAAGGCTCATGGTTTGTGAGTGTGGGCCCTTTTTATTGGTCCATTTGTGGGTGTGGCTGGGTTTGAAATTTTGGTGGGTGTGTTATAAGAGGTGTTTGTGAGTTTGGGCCTCGGTTTGCCTGTTTGGATGTGCCAGGTCAGTCTTTTAGATGGTTTTTGTACTGTAGACGTGTTTTGTGGTGTTGTGCGATTCGAATTGACCCTCCTTGTGCTGTTTTGCAGTGTCCTGGTTCTGTACGAGTCGTTTTAGCGTATGTAAGGTGCGTACATACGCGATGTTGTTGTACAGTGCTCACATATGCAATGTTGTTGTACGGTTCGTACATGCGTGATGCTGGGGTACGGTGGTGGGGTACGTGCGTCCATGTACGGGGCTGGGGTACGGTGGTGGGGTACGGTGCGTACAAGTAAGGGGCTGGGGGGCGGCGCTGGGGTCCGGGGCTGGGGTAGGGCTCTGGGGTGCGGTGTGACCAAGTACGGGGCTGGGGTACGGTGGTGGGGTATGGTGCGTACAAGTAAGGGGCTGTGGTACGGTGTTGGGGTACGGTGCGTCCAAGTAGGGGCATGGGGTACGGTGCTGGGGTACGGTGCGTCCAAGTACGGGACTGGGGTATGGTGGTGGGGTACGGTGCGTACAAGTAAGGGTCTGGGGGACAGTGGTGGGGTACGGTGCGTACAAGTAAGGGGCTGGGGGACGGTGGTGGGGTACAGTGCATACAAGTAAGGGGCTGGGGTAGGGTGCGTACATGTACGGGGCTGGGATACGGTGGTGAGGTACGGTGGTGGGGTACGGTGCATCCAAGTACGGGGCTGGGGTACGGTGTTGGGGTACGGTGCTGGGGTACGGTGCATACAAGTACGGGGCTGGGATACGGTGAGTACACGTACGGGGCTGGGTTACAGTGCGGACATGGGGGGGTACGATGCAGACATATGGGGGGAGGGGGGTAGCTCTACGACTCGTAGCCCGGGCACAAGTTTACCCGGATACGAGTGGTACGGCGTTCGATCCGTACAGAGCCTTTTCCATGCGCTTGTGTTTTCGGACGGACGGTACGGATCGTACTTGCGCGCTCGGACTTCAGTTTTACGATTTATATGTAAAACTGTCCGGGGACGTCTCGTAGACTTATCCCGAAGTCATTTGTATGGATTTTTCACGTACGAATCGTACTTCGCTGTTTGTACGGGACTTGTACGATTCGTACGTAAAAAAATACGTATACGAGTCGTACGGTAATTTTTTTTTAACGGATCGGAATCGGCACCCTAGTGTTGAAACCATGCACCCAGTGAATCACTCACTGATACATCTATGCACAGAGTCACACACATCCCACCCACACAAACATTCAGGCACCTATACAGATACTCAGACAACCAATCAATAACTTATATAGACACTCATGTACCTATTCACAAAACCATGCATCCGCTTACACACCAACAGACAGACGCATACAGACATTCACACAGTTTAGTCATTAACCCATGCATTCAGTAAGATACGTTTAATCACTCACTTATGCAGTCAGTCGCGCACCTACTAAATCACAGACACTTATACACCCACTCATTCCCCAATACAGCTTGGCATATATATGAAACAAAATTAAACTTTACAGAAACAGACAGACACTGAATGATGTCATCAGTGATGTCATCAGTGATGTCATTTGAGATGTCATTAGTAATGTCATCAGTGATGTCACTGACCAAGTCATGAGTGATGTAACATGTGACATCATCAGCAGTGCATTGCGGGGGTGCGAGTTATAGTTAGCTGAACTAACTATAACAGGGGAATTTCAATGGTTTTGTATGAGGGAAATGTCCAGCTAACTATAACGCCCCTGAAACCTATGGTTTTTTCAGTGAATATATATATATATATATATATATATATATAAATATAATCTACTGGCGGTCGCCAGTAGATAGTTATAGTTAGGACCGAGTTTCCATAGGAAATCTGAAAATTCTATTTTGAATAACTTTGGCGCCGGTTGACGAATCCTCGCGAAATTTTCAAAACTAATGGGGCGCTCCGCTCAGCTCCTACCCTGAAAGTCTCGGGGTGATTTGTCAAGCGGGGGCTGAGAAAAAAGGGGGGTCCCAAAACGCGTTTTCCATATGCATTTTCCCATAGGACCTTTAGTCGAAGGTACAGCCCGAACGGCTGAACAGAATTACTTGAAATTTGGCAAAGAGGTAGTCCTCAGGTCAGGCATGTGCCTTTTGCATATATGGTGTCAATCTGTTCAGTAGTTCCTGAGAAAATTGCAGTTAAAAGTACATAAATATTTATAAGCGCGCACCGTGGGCGCACGGTGCGCGCACCATAACGTGCGTGAGCGTAATTCTGATTGGTGGTTACATGTCAGTCAACATTCGAATCGGTCGAAATCAGGAAGTGTCGGCCGCCATTTTGTGTGTTTTGTGTGTGACAGTGAAAAAGAAAGGTGGAGAACGTGAAAAGGGGGCAGAGTAGAGAGTTCCTGACCCCCTAGCCTTTGTCAGGGGGTCCCTGAAGGACCCCGAAGGGTGGAAAAAACGTTTTTTTTTTTCAAAAAATCACGGGGTGCGCTCACCGTGCCGCACCGTGCGCGCACCGTGAACCGTGAAAAACCTTAAAAAAAAAAAACATTTTAAACGAGCCATTTCATATTACAGGATACACTCAATCTATAACTATATACATAGGTAGCTTATTGTAAGATAAATATATAAAAAATATAATAAAACATACATAACTTAGCATTTAAAAAACCTTACAAATTCACTTAAAAAACCATAGGTTTCACACACGTTATAGTTAGGAATTAGCATTTAAAAAACCTTGCAAATTCACTTAAAAAACCATAGGTTTCACACATGTTATAGTTAGCTGGACATTTCACTCGTAAAAAACCATTGAAATTCCCCCGTTATAGTTAGTTCAGATAACTATAACTCGCGCGACCGCCACTCTATCACAAGGATAATGTCATCAGTGATGTCATGAGTGATGCCACTGACCATGTCATGAGTGATGTAATATGTGACGTCATGAGCAGTGGATTGCGGGCGCGCGAGTTATAGTTATCTGAACTAACTATAACGGGGGAATTTCAATGTTTTTTTACGAGTGAAATGTCCAGCTAACTATAACATGTGTGAAACCTATGGTTTTTTAAGTGAATATATATATATATATTGAGGGAGGCAGTTCTTAAAACAGAAGCCAGAACTCGTGAATCACTATTTTTATCAACATCTAATATTTCTGTTGATAGTGATTCTGCAAATAACAGCCAAACCCCCAGGCTTATTATAGCCTATAGCAAACAGGCGAGACAAATCAGGTCCATTATTCAAGAACGGTGGCCGATATTAAAAACTGATTTGGTCTTAAAACCAAGATTACCGGATGGGCCAATAATTACATACCGGAGGGGACCCTCTTTAAGAACCCATGTTTGCCATGATTTTCCTGAGCTTAGAAAACAAGAAGAGTGGTTGAAATCCCGGCCGGGGTTCAAGCGCTGCTCCACATGTAGAGCGTGCAAATTTGGAAAAAACACCAACCAATATTGCACACCATTCAGCCCAGATCCATTTGATATACGTGGATCTTTTACTTGCAAAACTGAATTTGCTATCTATGTACTAACTTGTACTTGTGATCTCAGATATGTCGGGAGCACCCGGCAACCAGTACATTTTAGGATTCTTCAGCATTTACGTGCCATTGTAAACAATGATGCATCGTATCCGGTGGCGAGGCATTTTAAGGTTTGTCACAACAACAATCTACAATGCCTCAATTATTTTGTAATCGCCACGGTTCCAAAAATCAAGAGAGGTGGTGACCGTGACAAAATGCTTAGAAGATTAGAATCGGAATTTATTTTAAAACTAGATAGCAGATTCCCGAATGGGCTTAATACAACGGAGGATTTACATGTGTTTCTTTAACATCTTATTATGTATTATGTATGGTTAGACTTCCTTAAAGTGTATTGCCCTGCCTGCTTCCACGTAAATATATTATGAATTTCCACTATTGTTCCCATTTTTTCTTTAAATTCACATTTTATTTTTCCCTGTGTGTTTAATTACATGATTCAGGGATACATAAATGTGTTTTTTTCACTTCACTTATTGGACATAGACTCTGTGATATGTCTGTTCAGACCATAAAATTAATAATAGTGAGTTCACTCACAATATTTAGTTTTACAATATTTTAGAATTTAAACATTCAGGCGTTTTAATAAAACAATAATATTACTTAAACATTGCCAATTGCATTTTATGCTTTTAGGCGTATCTTATTTTGACCTCCATGGTTTGGTATCCATATCTAAAAAAAACTGAATTATTGACAATATTGCATTATTTGCACAATTTTTTGTGTTTACATCTTGGCGTAATTTGCACATTGTAAAATAAGTTTTTTGTACTAGTTTTTATAAATTAGTGATATGATGAATTTTAATCTATAATATTTGCACTTTATTGCGTTATTTGCACAGTCAATCGAGATTGGATACTATTATAACACTGACTATGGATTATATGCACTTTATGCCAAACAACTATGCATATTTACATATGTTTTGCGTGATTGTTTTGTCAGAATTGATACAAATTGAATATTTGACTTGCGCTTGATGATTTTGGATTTTAACCTGTTATTTATTTATTAATCATGTATAACGTGGTCTAATATGAAATTGTTTGGAAAACAGACTATGCAACCCTGAGTAATGTGTCTTCACTTTCTAAATGTCACATGGTGTAAAGAAATGGTGAAAAAAATGCAGCCAATTGAAAGCCTCAATGTATAAAATGGGCTCATTTTATTTAACTGACTGTCTGTGAGCAAGGGCGGATGCCCGAAACGCGTCAGATTTGTGAAGACTCGGCTTTGAAATAAATTAACAACAAATGTGCCTTACTTTGGATCTGCGTGGTTTCTATTCTCCGCTGACACGGATTTTTTCGAGACTGCAAGTGTGTCGCCAGTAGGTAGTTATAGTTAGGACCCCTTTTCCATAGGAAATCCGCAACATTCTATTTTGAATAACTTTGGCGCCGGTCGATGAATCCTCGCGAATTTCTCAAAATAGGTGGGGCGCTACGCTCCGCTCCTACCCTGAAAGTCTCGGGGGGATTCGTCAAGCGGGGGCTGAGATAAAAGGGGGGTCCCAAAACGCGTTTTTCCCATGCATTTTTCCATAGGACCTTTAGACAGAGCTACAGCCCGAACAGCTGAACAGAATTACTAGAAATTTGGCAGAGAGGTAGTCCCTATATCAAGGAAGTGCCTTTTGTAGGTTTGGTGTAAATCTGTTCAGTAGATTCTGAGAAAATAGCCTTTAAATCAATATATATATCTGAGCCCGCTTACGGTACGCTTACCGTACGCTTACCGTACGCGTACGGTGGCGTGCGCGAGCGCGATTCTGATTGGCTCTTAGATCTTAGTAAACATTCGAATCGGCCGAAACCAGGAAGCGGCGTCCGCCATTTTGTCTCTCGCACTGAGTGTTATTTATCAAACATGATGCCCAAAAACATGTTACGGGGCTGTTTTGACAACTCCCTCCCACATAGTCATGTTGAGGGAGTCCCCAAACATCCCCCAAGAGCAAAAACGGTTTTATTTTTTTTTCGGCAATTTCGCCGAGTACGCTTACCGTACGCTTACCGTAAGCGTACGGTAAAAAATAGAAATAAAAAAAACACTATCCACACTTACCCCACCCCCTGTGCTTTTGGTGGCCGTAGGCCACCAAATGTACAGGGCTTATTACAACAGTAAAAAAACTATATTTTGGCAACATGAAATTATAAAATCGAAATAAAAAAACCACTATCCACATTGACCCCACCCCCTGTGCTTTTGGTGGCCGAAGGCCACCAAATGTACAGGGCTTATTAAAGTTGATAAAAACCGTGCACGGAACGCACTGCGTTAAGTGGGCGCGCACGCCTCGAATGGCGTAAAGTAACTTAGCATTTAAAAAACCGTACAAATTCACTGAAAAAACCATAGGTTTCACACACGTTATAGTTAGGAATTAGCATTTAAAAAACCTTGCAAATTCACTGAAAAAACCATAGGTTTCACACATGTTATAGTTAGCGGAAATTTTACTGATAAAAAAACCAATGAAATTGCCCCGTTATAGTTAGTGCTGGCAACTATAACTCACGCGACCGCAATCTTCTGCTGATGACATATGTGTCTTTATAAAAAAAAATATTTGTAATATATGTATAGCTAAAAATGTATGGAAGAAGACATGGGCAAATAAGTGTCTAAATACAGTATTAGCATCAGCAGAGGATTGCGGTCGCGTGAGTTATAGTTGCCAGCACTAACTATAACGGGGCAATTTCATTGGTTTTTTATCAGTAAAATTTCCGCTAACTATAACATGTGTGAAACCTATGGTTTTTTCAGTGAATTTGCAAGGTTTTTTAAATGCTAATTCCTAACTATAACGTGTGTGAAACCTATGGTTTTTTCAGTGAATATATATATATATATATATATATATATATATATATATATATATATATATATATATATATATATATATATTATTGCTATATTCACTTTTTAATTTTTTTTTTTTACTTTGATCTTCCAATGAGCTTTACATAGCAACAACGACAACAAGGGAACAAATTAAGCTCATTCCAGGCATTTTCAAGAAAGGGACCAAATTCATTATTTTGCCTGGCAAAGGAATTGCAAGTACTTTTTCCCAAAAGACAGTCCTCAGACCGTTCCAAAAACCAACTGATGGTGCACCATATTCACAAACAGATTCAAGCGCTTGTTCCAAAGACGATCCTCAGACCGTGTCAAGCAAAGGAAACCACAAGTCAGTCCTCAGACTGCACCAAGACAAGACAGTCCTCAGACTGTACCAAGACAAGACAGTCTGCAGACTGCACCAAGACAAGATAGGTGCTAGCCCCAGGCCTTTTCAAGAATAGGCGAAATCAGCAAGTGGCCTGACAGAACGTTCAAAAACGCCCTGTATCACAAGGGTCCGCAGACCCACCAAGTTAACCAAGACTGCGCTGCACTTCCCAAAAATAAAGATGAACTCACCTGGTTCACACAGGTCAAACAAGATTATCCTTCACTGCTGCTTCTTCGGACCAAACAGTCAGATCCAAGGATTTCGCCTTTTCAGGAACCCAGCCGAGATGACCACTAGACGAGGAGCCGCCTGATCAGACAGGTGAGGCAGCTACGAGAACCAGGCTCTATCATATGGGGATCCCCGATCCGCCCATTCGACCGGCGCCAACTGAAGGAAGTGACTAGGGTCACCCAGGTCACTCATGACCTTCTCTAGCCTTCCAAGTAATGAAGAGTCGATGACGGAGTAGAGAACACAAACTAACTAGTTTACTAGTAAATACACTGCAGTGGAGTCCAGTCTGACCAGCCCTGTGGGATGGCTGTCAAGAGAATTACTCTAACATGCATAAAGTTACATTATGTATGTTGCAGAGCCCACAAAGACCCACCCATTATGGAAAAATACAGCTTGGGCAAACACTGAACAAAAGGGAGGCACAGAATGATAAGCTAAGAGTCTGAGACCGGGCACACACTATCTCTCTGGCGAGGTCATACAGTCTGTGCTTGCAGCTAAAATAGTGGGAGCACCCTCTATCTCAGGGAAAGGCATGCATTAACAAGCAACTTTCTCATGCTTCAGTGAGGCCTAACCTTGGAGATGAAATGTATCCGAGGAGCTTTCTGCTGAGGCAAGCAACATAAGACAAAAGCTTGATCTTAGTTACAGAACAAGATGGTGCCAATAAAGATGGCGCCATGGATGCTAACTTAACACAGAATAGAGTTTGAGCATAGCAAAGGGAGCACTTTGATTCTGTGTATTACGGAAATAACGTTTCAAATCTAACAGGGGTGGGGGGTAGCGTAGTCTGAAATACAACGGCAAAGATTAAAGTAAAGAAATATATAAATAAAACCACTTACCTTGCGGTCACTACATCAGGTGCAAGGGTGCCTGCATTGCAGGGATGATTGTGTCTGGGCAGGAAGAGAAACCTTCCAGCACAAAAACAATCATCAATGGCGTTTTTCTCCTTCTATGTGTCTTCCTGTCCCTGCGCTTGTCAGTTCCAGGCTGGGTTACAGAAGCATTCTTTACCTAGGTGTCATGAAGGGCCTGCTCAAATGGCTTCAAATAGTGCAAACCACTTCTGCAAGACTCCTACTTCATCTTCTTAAGTTTTCCTCAACTTACAGCCTGCTCCATGAACTCCACTGGCTGCCAATTAAACATCATGTTCAATTCAAAGCATTATACTATGTACATAAATGTCTCTCTAGTTCTTGCCCCATCTATCTCAGATCTCTGGTGTTACCATATATACCTAGTCCATCTTTGCGATCAAGCAATCTTGTTCTTGTGGTAATTCTTAGAATTAGGAAAATTACCAAAATACAATTATTAACCATACAAGCATACAATTAACAGCAGAAGAGGCTAATATTCTAAAATTAGGACTTACTTTTTTCACAAATCAAGACATGAACTATTCACAAACGAGGATTGATCTGGTTAAGTTCATACGTGCAATTTTATTGGAGACGTTTTTCATGATGCAACCAAAAAAGAAAAACTGACGACGAGAGAAGAACGGCAGGATGTACGCACCCTCAATGTGGATGATATGAACCTCATGTTTGAAGTGAGACATTTAGAGAATACCAATTGGGCATACAGGAGCAGGCCAACACAAATGCATTGATTCTGGAACAAGTGGTAGATGTATACGGTGATGGCCCAAAGGAACCGAAGTCGAGATTTACACCTATGATGGCAAGAGACACTATCAACATTTTCAGTTATCTTTTGATCAATCATTTGAAGACCCTATATACACACAGCACTAAAAGCAGTCCCTACTGTCAGAAAAATATGACGATTTAATAAAGAAATTGCAAATGGAAACACAGTGTGTGGGAAAGAACTCTGACAAAGGGGGGAATATTGTACTGTAGACGAGGAAGAAGTTCATAAGGGAAGCATAGTCACAACTCAACAATACCTTGTGCTACAGCAGGATCATGAAAGTACAAATTGTAACTGTTGAAAGAGAATTCTACGCAGATTTGAAGTGATGGAGGGACTAGGGGTTACTGAGTCAAGAGGAGTTCCATTTCCTGAAAAACATAGAATGTGGTTATACCTGTGTTCTATCTAATCCCCAAGGTCCACAAAGACAGAGACAATCCACTGGGCTGCCCTACCATTTCTGCCATAGACAGTACATATAAGAACACTTCCAAATATGTTGATAATTTTTTTAAAGACTTCACACAAAGCCTCCCATCCTATATCCAGGATATGGGGAACTTCCTACAAAGAATCCACGACTTCTGGTGGGAAAATTATTACATCCTACTTACAATCGATGAGTCCACATTGTATAAAAGCATACAACAACCGGACAGTCTTGAAGCTGTCAGTTATTTTCTGGGAACAAGACCTCTCTTAACCTCTGGAGGCACACTCAAATGTTACTGGCCATGGTTGGGAAATGCCTAACTAGCAATTTCTTCATTTTCAACAATGAACTGTTCCATCAAGAGCATGGGACCTGCTTTGCCCCCAGTTATGCAAACCTTCATATGGGCTGGTAGGGGGAGCAGGTGATCTGGAACTAGTGCCAGAAGGAGTGGAAGGATAATATAGTCCACTGGAGCAGGTTCCTAGATTACATTGTCATTGTATGGAGGTGTTCGAAGGACATTGCCCAAAATTTGCTTTGGAAAATAGAGACCAACAATTTCAGTTTGCGCTGTGCAATGAGCAAAAAGGAGATTAACTTCCTATATCCCACAGTGTATGGGAAAGGGACTAGATTGGATACAAAGCTGTATAGAAAACCCACTTCAGGAAACACACTGTTACATTGAACCAGTTTCCATCTCTGTAATCTGATGAACAGTATCCCATATGAAGAGACACTGAGGGTCAGGAGAACTTGCAATGCATGGGTAGAGGAAGAAAATGCTGTGTAAGACCTCAGAACAGGATTAATAACCAGGGGAAACTATAAAACAAAGTTGAGGATGCCATACCAGAGGCTAAATCAAAATTGAGGGACCAGATTCTGTTCAACAAAGCAGGTAGAAGCAAGCATAGCAAAATAGACCCCCATTTCAGGCTTGTCACCAATTACAGCAACCAGGCAGCTGCCATAAGAGATATTCTGCACAAGTAATGTCACCTTATTCCAAATGATTCAGTGGTAGGGAGTATGGCTCCTAAAACACCAGGGATCACGTTTAGGAGGGCAAAAGCTATGAGACAGGACCTGGTCAAAAGTAACCTAGAGGATAGCACCATAAGACAATTCACATGGTTAACAAAGAGGGCTGGATTCAGAAAATGCGGGAGGCGCAAAGCGTGTCAGCATGGGAAGATCTTGGTGAAATACAAATCTCCATTCACTACACGTATGTTAATCATTAAGGGCCAATACAACTTCAAAACTGAATTGGCGGTATACAGGCTGCAATGGCTTTGTGGACTGTCTTAAAAATAGGCAGTACCATCTTGGCAGTCCACAAGAGGATCTTGCAGCACATAGGAGCGATCAAGAATTGTGACGGGTCGTACCTGGTTGCTCACCACTTTGAGGAAATGCACAGAAGTGAGGCAACAGGTCTTACATTTTTTGTACTTGACCACATCCCATTCAGAATTTGGGGAGGAGATAGAGAAAGAAAACTGAGGCAATGGGAGTCAAGAAACAAAATAGAGATTAACACAAAAGCACCATGGGGCCTGATAAAGAAAATGACTTGTCCACACATCTTCAGACATGATGTTTATAATAAATATAGTAGATCATTTTCCTCCCGAACCATGAACAAGGTAAACAAATTAGACATCACATGACATGGAATTAGAATAGGAGACCATCAAGGGTGGAGTAGTGGCCCACTTGGGCATGACTGCATGGAAGGGGATGGCGTCCAACATTGCGTGTCAGGGAATAGACAACATGAGACACCAAACAGAGGAGTTATTGAGGGGTTCACTAATACTTACCAGTATACCCAAAAGAATTATGTTGGCTCACTTGGACGGGACACCACCATTGATAGGTGTCTGTGGGTGCAGCACAAAACACATTGGGTAAGGTTGGACAAACAAATATACCAACAAATAGTGTTAATAGCATTAATGATTGCCGTCCATCAAATGATCCCAATTGAGATGGGCTCTGATACATGCTGTGATATCACTGTGATCTTTCCACTTGCACACATTGTGCTGTTCCACTGCATTGAGGGCAATCTGGTAACAATACATCAAAATGAAGTAATCTGCTATTGACGAGATAGCTTTAGAAGAAATAACTCCATGGCTGATGATGTGATTTTGTCATAGGTTGGAAACCATGAAGAAAATACCCAAACTAACAATTCTGTGTATTTATGACTGAGCCAAGGGAGACACCAATATTATTGCACATAGACATTGCTGTATGCAAATGTATGTATTGAAACATAAAACTCTTGAAATGCTGACATGCAAATTACTGTGTTGTGAAACAAGCATGTGAAACAGTATACCAGCAGCAACATGCACTGAATTGCAAAAAGGTAGTGAAAAGAAAGATATGATGTATGCATAGGCTTTTTTCACTTACCTGCATGGATAGAAACACAGTTGTTTTATAAGTATGCAAAAAATGGCGCCTCGTCATCAGTGAGCATGACTGCTGGAGCGGTCAAAACACATTTGATGTTTGACTGTGAATAAAGAAAAATACATCAACATACTTGCACAATTTGTCGTCATCCTTGGGATTAAGGAAAACCTGTCAAGGAGGTTGAGCTTTTTACTTCTTAGGCCCAAAGCTGTGGCATTCTTTACCCTCGATTTGAGAGCATGTTGCTCTCTCTCGATCTTCCACTAGAAGATATAAACCTGGGGGCAGATTTATGAGGCCCTTGCGCCTCATTTACGCCGCCGTTGCGTCACTTTTGTGACGCAGCGTCGGCGCAAATCCTGCGCCATGCTGCGGGGTGTTTACAACGTGACGCATCTGGGAGATGCGTCACGTTGTAAAGCCCTGCGCCAGCAGTAGGCGTACCTGTGCAGGGGGGGGCGTTCCGTCGCAGGAACACCTCCTAAAAGTGGCTGAGTGAAATCTACAAGATTTCACTTAGTCACTTTTGAGCCCATGCTGCGTCAAAACCCTGCGCCTGCTTGAAGCAGGCGTAAGGATTGACGCAGCATTGTGAAGATAGGTCCCCCCAAAGCATTGCTGGAGCTGCGTCGCGCTTGCGACGCAACTCCAGCAATGCGCCACTTTTACGGCACAGATGCGTCACGCATCTGTGCCGTTTTTGCCCCATGGTGCGCCGCATTGTAAATGCGGCACATCCATGGTGGCGGAGCTGTGGCGCATAATAACTGGCGCATCCCTGCTGATATGCAGGGATGCGCCAGTTATTACAAATCTGCCCCCCTGGTTGTTTTAACACTGTTTTAACTATTTTGATAGGATGGGCCTGCTTTGCAGTTTCAGGTACCTCACTGTAGCTTAGCACTGGGAAACCCTTTTTGGGTAGCCATGGTCTTTACAAATTTATTATAATAATATAATAATAATAGCTAGGTTCCAGTGACACCGTGTGCACAGGACTCATGTCTGGGCATACCAGTACCACTGAGATCGACACACTAAAGAATTAAAAAAATTAATGGATGGAATACTTGAATTGACTTCATCCACTGGTAATTACTCGAGGCTGCATCCTAGTCCATTGTTATTTTATACACTAGGCTACCTCAGTTTGAAGCCAGCTGTATGCAAATCAGTCTTCACACTGATCCAATGGGAACAGTCCAGCCTAAACTGACAAGCCAGATCGTTTCTGAATTGGAGCACAAGAACCCAGGACCAGTTTCACCCTAGTTAGGGCTCATAATCCAGGTATAGCTTGTTTCCAGTGACACAGTGTGTATATGATTTACCTCTGGGCATTCCCTTCCCACTTAGGGCAACACACTAAAGTATACAAAAAAGTGATTGATGGAATGCTTGATTTAATCTCTCCTGAACACTTTGTTTAATTTAATGTTGGCACTTATTGTCTAAAAGCAACACAAAAGGATCAGAATACATTGCATCTACCTGAAATGCTTGCTACAGGTGTAATGTTGTGTGTTTAATATATCACCATTTTTTTTATATATTCAGGGGCATATGTAGAAGCCCCTATCACCACCACAACGTCACCTATAGTGACGTTGTGGTGGCGATTGAGACTACCCCTTATGTACAAGGCAGCGTTAAGCTATCTAATGTAGATTAATGCTGCCTTTGTACATAAGGCCCCCTTACACTTTATGGTTAGTGTGAAAGGGGCGGGCAGTGGATGTTGCGGTGGGTGTTCCACCGCTACACCCATTCATTTTTATGCTCCCCCTATGTAAACGGGTGGCATACATGGGAGGCAGCGCCAAAATTAAGACCAGGTAAAAACTGGTCTTAAGATTGGCAAAACGGGGAGAAATTAATTATTTCTCCTAGTTTTTGCTTTTGTCCATGTGTGCTGCCTTGTGCAGCACACATTGAAAAAGCAAAATGCCAATGTTTGTTTATGTGTAGGAAGGTGTCCCTTCTTGTACCTAAACAAACTTTTTTTTTAAATACCATTTTGTTACTTTCATGTGTGCTGCATGAAGCAGCAGGATCACTGACAGAATATTGAGTACAAAAATATCATGTTACCAAAATATCGGGACATAAATATCGATGTCAAAAATATCGACCTCCTATCTTCATAATGGTAAGTAATAAAATATTAAGAAAAAATATATATAGTTGTTAAAAATATTTTTATATGTATAAAAAATAATGTAAAATAAATTAAACATACATATATAAAATGTAATTTATATATGTACTTAATAATAAACAATAAATGATTATTTTAATTAATGTTAGAAATATATTACGAATTATAAATAAATATATATACATACACCTGTAACATAAAACTTAAAAAAACAATACATCATGTTATAAATTAAAATATTAAAATATGTATTCTTTTTTAAAAGTACATTTTACACTACACTTAGGTGCCGATTCCGATCAGTTAAAAATAATTTGCGTACGACCCGCATCCGTATTTTTTTACGTACGAGTCGCACAAGTACCGTACAAACTGGCAAGTACGATTGGGACGTGAAAAATAACTACGAATAGTGTTGGGAAAAGTCTACGAGCGCGCGTCGGGAAGTGTCCACGTCCGAATATCGTCGGGAAAAGTGTACGAAAGTGATTCGGACAGTTTCACTTACAAATCGTAAAACACAAGTCCGAGCGCGCAAGTACGATCCTGACCGCCCGTCCGAATACACAATCGCACGTAAAAAGGCCCGTACGGAGGCAACGCAGTAGCACACATGTACACGGGTAAACTCAAAATACATCTCAAAGACTGACCTGGCACATACAAACAGGCAAACAGAGGCCCAAAATCACAACCACCACATATAACACACCCACCAAAATTCGAACACAGCCACACCCAAAAATGGACCAATAAAAAGGGCCCACACACACACCCTATGAGCCTTTGCAACAGACCCACTGCTGCCAGACCCCACGGACAAACAACCCCACACAACTGCAACCTTCGCTACACCTTCACTCACACACCTTCACACAACCACCTCCACACAACCACCTCCACAAACATCCCCCTCTTCACATTCACACACACACACACACAACCATCCACATCCACACCCACACCCCACACCATGCCCACAGACAAGAATCCAAAGTTCACCACGGCGGAGCTGGAGCTCCTTGTCAACAAAGTCATCAGAGTCGAGCCACAGCTGTTTGGAACATTGGTCAGACAGACCAGCATATCTGCAAAATCTGCCATGTGGCAGAGGATTGTCGACAAGGTGAATGCTGTTGTGCCCGTCCGAAGGACCAGGCATGAATGCCAATCCAGGTGGTACGATCTGCGCAGGGCGGTCAAGAGGAAGATGAATGAAGAACATGCCCAGACCAACATCACTGGAGGTGGGCCGCCCCGCAGACCCGTACACTACCATCCCTGGGAGGAGAAGTTGATGGCCATGCTACCGCCGGTGGGACTACACGGAGTGGACGGAGTCGCAGAGCCTGGTGAGTACACAAACAACTCATGTAACTTGGGGGGAATGGCATCCACACTAAGGGTGGGCGTAGTTCGCGAAGTAGCACTTCGCGAAGCTACGCAAAGTGAAGTTCGCACTACGCGAGCTACGCGTAGCACTTCGCGAACTGCGAAGTAACATGTTCGCACTGTGCAAGATGTTGTTTTCAATGATTGCACAGTGCGGACAAGCAACCGGCACTGTGCAATCATTGAAAATGGCATCTTGCACAGTGCGAGCTGTAGTTTTCTGCTGCTCGAGTAGATTTTTACTCGAGCTGCAGCTTTCTCAACGCGAACTGGTAGTTTCTCATCGCGAGCGGTCGCGAGCATACGCGACCCCTCGCAATGAGAAACCTGACCTTCTCGCGTTGGGAATCTCGCCGGGAGGTTTATTTTCCATGCTCGCGATCGCGAACAAGGAAAAAGTCTCGCCAGGATGTCATTTTGCTTGCTCGCGGTCGCCAACTTGACGTTGAGGACCGCGAGCAAGCAAAAAATGACCGCAGCACTACGCAACACTACGCTACGCGTGTTCGCACTGTGCTACGTGCAGTTCGCGTAGCGCGAAGTAGCGCGAACTTCGCAAACTACGCGAGCGTAGCGTAGTGCTTCGCCCAGGCCTAATCCACACCCCAACCACCAGAGGCGCAACTAGAGCAAAATTTCGGGGGAGGCTAAGAAAAAATTTCGTGGGGGGATGAATCTTGTAAGCCATAGGCAGAGTGGAGCTGCAGGGGCTGTTAAAGGGGTGAAACAACAGCGAGGCCTCATTAACACGCAAATGGCCTGTTAAAGACCTGTGAAGTGCTCGGGTGCGGCTGTGAGTGCACCGGGAAGCTGTCTCATCCCGGGCTGCCACACACGACGGGGGGGGTCTGAAGCCCTGTGAGTCCAACGAGTGTTGCGCGCCTGCCAACCACAACAAATGCACGCACCTACCCCCAAGCACTCACCGCACACAACCACACCCAGAAACCACGCCCATGCCACGAACGTCACCATTCACCCATCACAAATCAAGGCAAGGCCATGTCCAAGGCTACAGCAACCAATAACACAAGACTGGATGTCCAGGAGGCTGGGAGGGTGGGCCACACAGAACACATTGCCAAAATGAGACGCAGACAACAATGTCATCAGCCCATATGGCATAGGTACATACCCATGCACAATGCACAGGGACTGGCAAAGTACTGACAAGGTAGATGACACTGGGCCCTGCTGTATGCAGCACAAGGCCCTCCTGGGACCACTGTTCACCCAAACACCAACTCCACAAGCACAGGTATCTAGCACAGGAACTCACACTCACTGTCATGCCAGCATGCACCATGAGGGGACACACACATCACCTGGGAGACCCAATGACAACTCACACTACACACAACACCAGGCCCGGTCACAACCCCCCCTAACACAAGCACACAGCCCCGGGGCAGGCAACGGATTTACACACTCCGACAATGGACATGTGACACAACAAGACCAATCCAGAGCCAAATAAGCATCAGAGCCAAAAATCTACAGGTCAAACACTCAGGAGAACATCCCAATCTGTCCCCCGCAACATACCCATCCCCAAGTGGACATTGAGTGGAATGCTAGGCACATCCAACTACCTGGAGGAACTGTGTCAAATAGAATATGTATGAAACATGGATGTGGCATGAAACAGCATTAACATTGTCTCTCTCTCACACACAGGGCAACGCTGACGATCTCCCCCCAACACTGGGGGGGAAGAATCACAGTCCCAGGCACCGCATGAAGACGATCCCACCGGCAGCGACGACTCTCACCACTCCGTGGATGACCCCGACCAACCTGGCCCCTCTGGTGTACAAGCCTCTGCAGCACCTGCGTCAGGTACATCTGTGCCAACCACCACCCCCATTCCTGCCACATCCCAGGAGACACCCAGGAGCCCTGCTCGCACTGAACAACACAGCCAGTCTGACCAGGAGGGACAAGGTCCTCCGGGCACCCAGGAGGAGGCAGGCAACCCTGCAAATGCCATCCCTCAGGGGTCCCGGAGACCCGATGTACTCACAACGGCAGGCCAGGCTCGTGTGGGCAGGGGTGGTGGGAGTGGAGGCATGCGGAGGCGCGAACCTGACCAGCCAGCTCAGGACCCCGGTCTGACACACATATGCAACATCCTGGAATCATACCGGCGTGACACCAGAGGCATGGACCAGGTCGTGTCCAGACTTTCCGGGATGCAGGGGACCCTCGATGAGATCAAGAACCTGCAGGTCGAGCATCATGTCAGTCATCAACAACACCAAGGACGGATGGAGGCAAGACTGGCTGAGCTCCTGGCGGTGCACAGGGACGTGGGACAATCACTCCGTCAGATCGCCCAAAGCCTGGCAAACCCTCCCTGTACCACCAGGCGTAGACCAGCACCAGACAGGAGGGACGACTAGGAGGAGGATTCATCTGACGGAGCGTCCCTGACATCGTCAAGGCCTGCATCTGAGGGTCCCCAGAGGAAGGTGGGTCATCCACGTAAGAGACCGTGAGAGTTACCGGACCATCACCATCTCCCAGGTCACCTGGCCTGGCACCTGGCCCTCTGGCGCAACAGCAGCCCCTCACCCGATGACATTCTCTGCCACATGGACTTGCTGGTCACAGTCTGACGAATGATGACCAACACTGTGGTCTGGACTCTGATGACTCCAACTGACAAGGATGCCATCTCACCCTGTGAACTTTGGATTCTATTCCCCCGGTAGAGCACCTTGGCACATCTACCACAAGACTCACCCCACCAAAAATAAATTCACATTGTTCTGCACATGAGATGTTGCTGTCATTTTGCATTATTCAACGACATATGTGTGTGGAAATGTCTAACTATGCCTGAGTGTTGAACTAACTCCAGCTATCCATACGCTGGGATCAGAGTCTGGTACAGGACACACATGGGTCACAAGGTATCATTCAATGTAGACATTGAGCACAACACTCACCTGTGATGGCCTCAAGCTGCTGAGGGGGGGCTTGCTAAACTGTGTGGACACACCTATTTGGGAGATAATCATCAAGGCGTAGAGGTCATGGCCCATGTGGAGGTACCCGGGGAAGGAGTCCCAGGTATGTGTTGCCAGGTGGGAGAACAATGTCCTGTATGCTGGAGTACGGTGGATGTTAAGAACGGTGGCCAGGGCAAGGTTGGATGCACGGAGATGGCCCAACGGGATCTAGCATGACAGACGCACAAGGTAGGTTTGGGGTCGGGGTTGTGGACTGCCTCCTGAGTGTGGGTGGGGAGTGTGGAGGTCATCCTGCAACAGACAGTGATCCATTGCAGCTATCTATGGTGGACGGTGAGGTGGCTGGGGCGCAGGGTGTAGAAGCTGAGGTGTGCAGATGCCCCCTGGAAGTGGACCAGGTACCTGGGAGTGCGGATGTACTTGCACCGTAGAGGGCAGGCCAGTATATGAGACGGATGTTGTCATGGACCTGGGGGATGGTCTGTCGTAACTTGGAGTGGATCTATCTGTGGATCATGTGCATGATGCAGAGGGCGTTACAGCATGAGGCACAGATGCTGTGGATTAGCATGGCATATGCGAGCGAGCCAAACATGATGCACACCATCTCGTGGGTGTGGCCACTGGGTGCATGTGCAGGGCCCGGAGCAGCGTGCGCCACCTCCCTGAAAAATGCCCCATTTTGCACACAAAGACTAGGATTTCAGAAGGACAACTGCAACAGGCGCGTGTGTAAAGTAAGGAGTGTCCAGTGTCACATGGCACACCCAGAGACAATGCATGCACAATCACCAAAGAGCCATTACACCGGATCAGGAAACCGAAGGGCGACCTGCGCACAGGAGACACACCCTCTGCAGCTGGTGATGGCCCATTGTGTGGTCGACCTTGCTAAAAAACATACACGACCATGTACTTCATGCCCAATAGAGAGCCTAATCCATGAGCAACTGCATGCATGTCGCTAGACTACACATGGACTCCTATGCATTATCGACAGCAAGTATGCCAGAGATGCCGCATGCCAAGTGGCAAGAAACCTGCATTGACAGAGACGAGGCACCTTGGAGTGTGACGAACACCTTTATTACTCAGCCTCACACCAATGGAATTGCATCCATTGGAACAGTATCACAGGTCATTCGGCTGACCATGTGTGACCTACACTGGACACCTCCTGCAACACACAGATGTGGTACATCCTACTGAGCTGGCACACAAGTGAAGGGGTTGAGCCTCACACCCCTTGCTGCACACGGAGAGTGTACAATTCCCCATTGAGCCTCATATGAGGATGTCCCACACCCTGTCCACCATTGGCATCCCGTATGTTCCTGAGGGACGTTATACATACATTGATGCCTTCATCACAATCCACAATCCATGACAGATGACTGTCAGGAAGGGTGACTATCAATTCATGGGAGCCATGCAACACGTCAGGTGGCCCATGGTGGATCGACATGTATGCACGGTAATACAACATGCACAGGAGCAGTCCCCACATATCACAAACACGTACCACCCACAAAATGCCTTGCTGCACTCCTTACCCAAAATGACTTTTCACCATGTCTGCGTATGTAACTCTGCTTCAGCCCACGTTGCGATACTCATGAGGAATAGCAGGAGTGCAATGATGACATGAGCAGACGACAGCCGCAGGAAGCTGGGGAGGACAGACACACAACAAGTCAGCGAAGAGCTAGTAATCCGCAGACATGTACATGCACTCTACAGGATTTATGTTGTCACCATGCTAATTATGAGATATGTGTACCCGCTGAAATTTGGGGAATGACATCATGACTTGAATGACACATCAGAACACACCTCCAAGTCACTTAGCACACAGTCAGCTCGACACACACATTGCAACACATGCCACACAAGGCTCATAGGGCCCGATTCACAGAACTAACTTAAGACAAAATCCTAAACTTACTACCATTTTGGTATTCACAGAAGACACTTACTCACTTCGGTATTCACAGAAGTTAGGAGTCCTAACTTTAGGACTCCTAAATGCCTTCTGTGAATACCGAAAGTCTTAAAATTAGGATTTTTCTCAGTTTAGGAGTCCTAAAGTTAGGACTCCTAACTTTACTACTACTAAACTGAGAAAAATTTTAATTTTAAGGCTTTCGGTATTCACAGAAGGCATTTAGGAGTCCTAAAGTTAGGAGTCCTAACTTTACTACTACAAAATTGAGAAAAATCCTAATTTTAAGACTTTCGGTAGTCACAGAAGGCATTTAGGAGTCCTAAAGTTAGGAGACCTAACTATACTACTACTAAACTGAGAAAAATCCTAATTTTAAGGCTTTTGGTATTCACAGAAGGCATTTAGGAGTCCGAAAGTTAGGAGTCCTAACTTTACTACTACTAAATTTAGATAAATCCTAATTTTAAGACTTTCGGTGTTCACAGAAGGCATTTAGGAGTCCTAAAGTTAGGAGTCCTAACTATACTACCACTAAACTGAGAAAAATCCTAATTTTAAGACTTTCGGTATTCACAGAAGGCATTTAGGTGTCCGAAAGTTAGGAGTCCTAACTTTACTACTACTAAATTTAGATAAATCCTAATTTTAAGACTTTCGGTGTTCACAGAAGGCATTTAGGAGTCCTAAAGTAAGGAGTCCTAACTATACTACCACTAAACTGAGAAAAATCCTAATTTTAAGACTTTCGGTATTCACAGAAGGCATTTAGGAGTCCTAAAGTTAGGACTCCTAACTTCTGTGAATACCGAAATGAGTAAGTGCCTTCTGTGAATACCAAAATGAGTAAGTGCCTTCTGTGAATACCAAAATGGTAGTAAGTTTAGGATTTTGTCTTAAGTTAGTTCTGTGAATCGGGCCCTAAGCGTGCACACTCAGACACAGGGACTCACCATCATGAGAAGAAGTTGCGGATCAGCTGACTCCGGATGTCCTCATCCTCATCCTCATCCTCACTTGCCCCGTGCCCAAGCCCCTCATCCTCCACGGGTGGATTATCCTGCTCATCCGGATCCAGGATGAGTGGCACGGCCTTCTCCACTGCCATGTTGTGCAGCATGCAGCACGCAAGGAAGATTTTGCAGACCTTCACCGGGGCATACGGGAGTGCGCCGCCGGTCTTGTGGAGGCACCGGAATCTGCTCTTCAGGAGTCCAAACGTCCTCTCAATCACGCGCCTCGTCTGCCCATGGGTGTCGTTGTACCGGTGTTCTGCGGCTGTTCTGGGGTTGCGGAGCGGCGTCATCAGCCATGGCATGTTGGGATAGCCAGCGTCCCCTACATGGAAACATCATGGACAGAAGTGGGTCAGGAGAAGCAGTAAGATATGAAGATACCGCTGAATACAGGACTAACAGAGTATACCCACCAACAAGACATGCACGTTCGTTGCGCAGCTGCAGCATCATTTCAGGCACCCTGCTACGCCTCATGATGTAGGCATTGTGTGCTGAACCTGGAAAACGGGCACAGACATGGGATATCATCATGTTAGCAAGACATACCACAAGGGCATTGATGGAGTGGTAATGTTTGCGGTTACGGAAGGCTACCTCCTGTGCGTGTGGTGGTACCAAAGCCACATGTGTCCCATCAATGGCCCCAATGACGTGGGGCATCCCTCCCAGGGCATAGAACTCCCCCTTGACACCTGTCAACTGCTCACGAGTCGGGAAATGTATGAATTCATCCAGGTGTACCAACATGGCCTCTAACACATCATGCAGGACACGGCTGAACATGGTCTGGGACATGCCACCTACATCAGCTATGGTCAATTGAAACGTACCCGTGGCAAAGAAATGTAGGGCTGCCATCACCTTCATCTTGGCTGTCAGTGCAGTAGGATACCTATTTATTTATTTATATAAAGTTTTATATAGCGCGAACAAGATCCCAAGGGATATCAGAGCGCTTAACAATCACATTAGAACAGAAAGGCTAATAACGTAACGGTTGGAGGTGTGGTTCCAGCCTTGTGGTCAAGTCGTCAATCAACGGTTGGGAGAAGCGGTAGCGGCGTATACAGTCACGTTCCCTCATGGCAGCCAAGTCTGGCATTGGTCGGGGGAGAGGCGGTGCCCTGCAGAAATTTGGAAGGAATGACGAAGATTGAGTACAGCACTACACCACTGTCAATGAACTGAGCACATGTTCAACAGCTAATACACATATGCTACATACTGAGTCTGTACTGTGCAATGCATCCAGGACACGTATGCCAGCCAGGTGACACCCCTGCCAACAGTCAGCTACACACGTGGGTGCTCAAGTTCAACATGATATGCCATGAAACTAGCTGTGGGCCAGTGTAAGTGAACAGGCAAACGCATAACAGGAGTGACAGACAACCACATATGTGCATGAGAAGGATGTCTCATCATACAGACCGGTTGCGGAACACCAGATGCACAGGTCACATGTCCTTGAAATAGGACAGTCCACACACCTTGCCATGAAGGGGTACATGTCAGGAATGATCACACATACATTGAGACTACGCAGATATGTCCTTGTCTCGCAAGGCCATGTGCGATGCATGCATACAGCCGTTACGTCTGATTCCACATGTGGCCTGGTGTGCGTAATAGTGTGCCATGTCCATCAACACGCACACACATGTTGGATGCAGCAACTGCAGATGCATGTCACGGTACAACTACAGCAAGCTCATGGGAACACTTGACACACACATGACATAGTCACATCGTGCAACGCCGGTAGTTACATGTCAGGTGTCATTATCCGTGTACCTGGCATCAGGGGACAGTTGCGGGTGTAGGTGACTGTGCCATGCCAGTGATGCAGTGCCCGACTGTCCACAGAGGGTAGCTCCTCTGTATCAATTGATATCAAGTAAATTTGCTGTTGTGTCATGCTCCCCATTGTTTCACAGTGGCATGGTGGCTGAACAAACTGTGTGGTGCAGGGCCTACATATGTTTGTGGTATTGTAGATGACACTCATGTTGCTGTTCATGCAATGTGCTGTGTCCTATGTAGTTTGGACTCTTGTGTCATATGTCTACAGGTGTCTGATCATTTCCTGTCTCTTCACCTTGACCACAGCATCGTCGGGGACACCGAAGGAGACACTGGCATGGACGTGGGGGAGGGATCCAGCACCGGGGCCACCAGTGCTGGGGAGTCTGGCGCAGCAGGTGGCACGGAGGCCAAGGGGAGTCAGGCGGAGGACCTGTCCAGTCCCATCACCGCCCTCCCACTTGCTCGGGTCCCTTGGGTCCGTGCTAGGCGACTACAGGTGCGTGAGAGGCGGCAAGGAGGTGTATTTAAAAGGTGAAGGGTGCACTTCCACTCCGGATCATTCTGTGGTGTGTAGGCAGATTCAATTGCATGGTGCAGGTCATATGCACGCTCATGATTTAGCTTATATTCTGAAGTGGATTTGTGTGCCAGTCATGACCCCGTCTTGTGCGCTGCTTGATAATGGTAATTATGTGCTGTTCAATGAAGAAGCAGAGCAGCTGGTGTCAGGAACTACACGGGGATTGCGCGACAGGTAAGGACCACAGCTAGTTTTTGACGGTAGATATGGGGAGAACAGCACACCTGCCCAGCCTCGACCTAGCTCCCGAATGTATTGTGCCGATGAATGCGTTACTGAATTTGAGCTTCAACTCGGGCACCTGCTTTATTTATATCTGTAAGTGCTTGGCCAGGCAACAATTTCCGTTCCCTCCCGGAAATTGCGACAATTCGGCATTTCCGCGTTCCGGTCGGAACGCGGAAATGTCGAATTGTCGCAATTTCCGGGAGCGGAACGGAAATTGTCGCCCACCCCTAATGTGCAGAATAAGTGCTCTATTGTCTCAAAAACAAGTTGTGTTGACTTCATACCGAGAAACATTTGTCCTCACGTAGCTCACACGCGCACAGAGGTGCAAGCGCTTTTGCACACTGCTCTCCCACTACATATTTGGGACTCTGCTTCAGACTATCTTTCATGCCTCGTCAACAGGTGGCCTGGATGTTTTTTTCAGAATTGTGTGCTCTGGCCTCGTGACCTCCTTCCATACTCTGTTTGGTGTGATCCCCGCATTTCATCATTCGATTTGTTCTAGCATCTTCAGAGGGCTCCCTTTGCTTCTCGCACTCGTGGCTAGGGTGCTATTGTTGATCTGCGTACTACGCTGTGGCTTCACAACTTGCGTTAGAAGACAGCATGCACCGGCTGCTCCATCTTCGGAAACAGATGCTTGAATTCTACGGCACTCTGCCGCTGGCTACCTTAAGCAGTGCCTATGGATTGTCCTTCCGGTTTCCCTTCTTTACCTGCGTGCAACCTGTCTTTCATTGCCTAGATTGTTGGGCTCTGGATTTGTGCCTGTGTAACTCGGTGTCTCCTGACCCGGATTATGATCGACTGATGAGCCCCTTAGTGGCTCATGAGTTGGACTGCTCTGGCATCGGGATTATGGCCTGTGCTGCAGCACATGGAGTCCTTGGGAATTGGGACATCGGAACCGCTGCAACTGAATTCTTATCCAGAAGTTATCTTGATGTCCCCACCTGTTGCCCACAAATGGTGCTGGATGCCCCGATTGTTGAGGAACACGTGTGTTCTTTCCCCCTGCTGAACTGGATGGCAGAGAATTTTGCGGAACTTTCGAATGATTTCCTCTTGGAAGCTGTTGTGACTTATTGTGCCTATACCTTGCTGGACTGACTTTAGCCCTGCTCATTTCATAGTGCATCCATCGATGTTATGTTTTTCCCCTTTTACATGGTTCATTTCCCTGCAACATCGTTCATCATTGACATTTCTTTTCTGAATTTTTCGCTTCCCTTCTATGGACTTCCAGTTCATGCCCTTGGTTCCGTTGTATCAGACTTGAACTCTGTGTTCTCGATTTAGCGCCCCTAGTGGTTAGTGGTACGAACAAGGGGGGGTTTAGTCATGATTCCCATCTCCCTATGTACAATGCTAAGTTGGCACCACAGCGTTAGTTGTTAGTGAGCCATCTTGCCAATTTTGCTGCTTTTGCACGCGACACTGTAGTTGCGTGTAATCATTTTAAAAATGCCTACTTCACATGAGGACTGTCAGTTGTGTGACATCCTTCACAGTGAGCAGCGAGCTTGTACTGTACATTGTGTACACAAACATTCTGGGTGACTAGATGGTGCATGTTGTTGTGTGCAGGTTGATCGTCCCACTATTTGGCCATAACATGCACGCAGCTGCAGATACCTGAAAGACGAATGCTTGCCATATTGTAGTGCAGCACGTTTGAGTTTCATGGGGAACTTTCGCAGGAGAAGAGACTAGATGATCCTGTGATGTGATACCACTGAGCTGATCTGTAGGGTGGGGGGTCCCCCGTTCAAGCCTGGAGACCTTCTATTAGTCGAATGATACTACTATTGTTTTACTGGCGACACGAAGATTGCTGTTTACACTGTCATTTACTCATGATTGCTCCTTTCATTGTCTATGATATTGCAACTTTAATGATGCTTCTGAACTTAACCATTTGTCTGCTTATGTTAGCCACAGTACTGCATCTTAGGACGCGAGGTTCATTGAATGAACTCTTTCAACTTTACCGTGTCTGTGTATATTCTGTTGTGGACTGATCTGAGAATAATGACGTACAGGTATGTCTGATTCCCAGCATTCGTGAGAATATTGTAATGCGCTTGTTCTGGGTTGTCTATACATTGGGACCGCTGAGCTCAACCTCGGCTAACGAATGGGACACTAAGCTAGTCGGATGAGGGGTTCTGGGTTCTGAGGGGAGTTTGTGGTACACCAGACATGTCTCCTTCGTGCCAGGCTCCGCACCCCCTGCCCCTGTCTCCCCTGCTACTGTCCATGCAGAGTCTGTGGACATTCAGCTCCAGTTGCAGGTTGGTCAGACATGGCTCCTGCGTGTCCTCCATGGCCACACCATACTGCTGACACGGATGGTGTCGTACATGTCATCAGCGATGTCTGACCAACGGATGTTGCTGAGGTCCATGGACTCGTCACTGATGGCAGCAGTGGCTCTCCTGCAGCGCTCCGTCCCCCCCCTACCCCGGCACCATCCGCACTTCCCACTCCCATGCCTGTCACATACACACCCAGACGTCCCCATGCTCGCACCACACCAGACACAGGCAGCACACCACCAGGGGAGGCCAAGCACACACCTCCTGTCACGCACACACAGGGGGGAGAAGGTACAGGCACTGGGTCGGGGGGAATACAGCAGCCACGCTGTCACAATAGGAGTCCGCAGTCCTCACGAGCCACTACCTCCGAACCCACTCCCCTTGGCTCTCCTGCCCAACAGTCGGCCAGGGAGTCCTTCATGGCCAGTCCATCCCCTGCCCCAGTGTGACAGCACCCCGCAAGCTTTTGAGGGATTCCCCGGGCAGGGTAGTTGATTCCCCCCCCTGTCCACACCCTCCCACAGTTGCGCTGCGACCCATCCCTCCAACCCCCCCCCTCCTTGGGGCCTGTGGTTCCTTCGGATGCAGGGAGACACTGGAAGAGCTTGCTGCCGTGTGCAGCGCCATACTGACCTCCTCCTTTGGCGCTGACCCAGCCCCTGTGGTTGAGTCGTCTGTCCCTGCACCCACGACACCTACCCGTGCCCCTCCTTTCCCTGCAGTGCCTGGTTCTTCCCCCCCACATGATGCCCCCCAGTCTGTGGATGATATGGTACAGTGCACTGTGCAGGCAAGCTAGGGGAGACGCGTCCCGACGTGTCCCCCCCCCAGGACCTCGCATCTGGCGTGGCCCATGGGCTTGGTGAAGAGTGTACTGTAGCTATTTTTCTTCGACATGCTGATTGTGGTTTTTTGTTTTTCCTTTGCAAACGTATGTTTTTCTGGTATTGCCGTTGGTGCTGCTGCTCCCTGAGTTGGGGTGGTGATGATGTGTTGTGTGTCTGGGAAATGTTGTGGTGTGCTGCTCATGGGGTGGACCCTGGTATCTGCATGCCGTCACAAGGTGACTGCATGTATTCTTAGGTGATGTTGGCTCTTACTGCATGGTGACATTGTCCCAAGGTGTGTTCCTTACTCTGTGGCACCTGCCATCTTCCCTGCAGGGTGTTTCCCAATTGTTGTGCTGAGCCGTGTCAACATTTCCTGGGTGTGTGACACGTCCCTTCGACTTTCGCCATGCATGCTCTGCTATGTCTCCACCTGCATCGTTTGTGGCATCCTTGCTGGACACTGTACTTGTGTATGGAATGTATTGACATGACTTCATGTGGACATTTTCCCTTTTTTGCACTATGCATGTGTGTACTCCCTGCCTCACACACATGTGTTACATGTTCTGCAGGGTATTTGGGCATCAATTGTGGGCATTGTATCTGTGTGTCCTCCACCCTTTTCCTTCCATGGGAGGCTACAATTTGTTGGCTGCCTCGGCACCTGTGCATTTCTATCATTCCTGGTATGTGGGTGACAGTGTGTGTTCCCTTAGGCTCTCTTACTTTAGTGGTGTTTGACATGAGGATACTGTCTTGTTGCATGATCTCAGTGTGTGTATTGTGCTGCCTCCGCCAGGGGTGGGTATGCATGTGTAATTTGTCATCACACCCACATGTGGTGTGTAATGCAGTGGGGGAAGGACATCCATCCTCATGGGAGTGGGACACTGCAGTCAGTGATGTGTTGTCATGGCACTCTCAACATTGTCGCACATTGTGTATGCCTTCATGCACCCATGGAGTTTGGCTCATCACAGGGTGATGTACACACCCCCATGACTCTGTCCACTGCTGGGGGTCCTCTGCACCCACCCCTCATATGTCTGGGCACTGCTGGGAGTGATAGGCACCCACCCCTCATGTGTCTGGGCACTGCTGGGAGTGATGGGCACCCACCCCATGTATGTGTCCACTGTCGTGGTACGAGCCATACCCACGTGCTGATGTCCTGGGTACGGCCTGTACCCCTGCGGCACCCCAACTTTGGGGGTGCGGCCCGTACCCATGCCTTTGGGATGTGGGTACTGGCCTTGCCGCCATTGTTGGTGTGACGTAGGGGTGGGCGTGGTATGTGCCGTACCCACGCACTGATGCCCTGGGTACGGCTCGTACCCCTACGGCACCCCAACTTTGGGGGTGCGGCCCGTTCCCATGCCTTTGGGACGTGGGTACCGGCCGTGCTGCCATTGTTGGTGTGACGTAGGGGTAGGCGTGGTATGTGCCGTACCCATGTGCTGATGCCCTGGGTACGGCCCGTACCCCTACGGCACCCCAACTTTGGGGGTGCAGCCCTTTCCCATGCCTTTGGGATGTGGGTACCGGCCGTGCTGCCATTGTTGGTGTGACGTAGGGGTAGGCGTGGTACGGTCCGTACCCACGCTCTGGGGGGCGTGGGGACGTCCCGTACCACCATTGTGGTGGTGACGGGTACGCGTCCACGTCCACTTCCGTTGTGGCGGGATATGGGATTGGTGGACACGCCCCCGTAGTGGCCCGACCATGGAGGTGATTATTGTGCAGGTTGTATTTGTATTTTGTGGGGTGTGGGTTATGTTTCTTGCCCCTTGCACCCCACCCCCCCTTTGCCCCTGGGGGTTGTTCTGACCTTCTGCGGCGTCTGCCTCGGTTTCTGTACACGAGGTGGTAGGCTATGAGGGCCGGGATGACGCGTAGGTTGGGGTCCATGGCTGTCCGTCGCGTGACGGTACTCCTTGTTCGCGTCGTCCACAATTCCCGGCAGTTTTTGGCTCCCGTAAAAACTGCTGCGTGCGGAGTGACGTCGGCACGAATCGTACTTGCTGGTCTGTAGAACGCTCCCTGACTCCGTCCGGACGTTGCGTATGCGCCGTCCAGATTTAGATTTGTATGTATTTTTTTGCCGGTCGGTGTTTTTTACGACTCGTACGGAAATGGTGTTTCTGTGCGAATCGTACTTGCGAGTTTGTAAGGTGTTTTTCCTGGTTACGAGTCGGACGGAAAAAACGCTCCGTCCGACCATTCGTACCCGGGTTTTACAGGATCAGAATCGACACCTTAGTGCAACTATAGGGAAAGTGTTGGTTAGTGAAGGAGAAAAACATACTATTCCCACTCCAGCTAGTGGAACAGTAGGGAAAGTGTTGGATAGTGGAGGGGAATAATTTGCTATTCCCATTCCAATGAGTGCAACAGTAGGGAAAGGGTTGGATAGCGGCGGGGAATAATTTACTGTTCCCACTCCAGCGAGTGCAACAGTACAGAAAGTGTTGGATAGTGGAGGAGAGTAATTTACAATTCCCACTCTAATAATTGCAACAGTAGGGAAAGCATTGGATAGCGAGGGAAATAATTTATTATTCCTACTCCAATGAGTGTAACAGTAGAGAAAGTGTTGGATAGCGTAGACGTAGAAATTACTATTCCTACTCCAGCAAGTGCAACAGTATGGAAAGTGTTGGATAGCAGAGAAATACAAATGTATATTGCCACTTCAGCGATTGCAACATTAGGGAAAGTGTTGTATAGCATAGGGGTAAAAAATTACTATTTCCAATCCAGCGAGTGCAACAGTAGGGAAAGTGCTGGATAGCGGAGAGGAATAATTTACGATTCCCACTCCAATGAATGCAACAGATGGGAAACTGTTGGATAGTGGAGGGGAATAATTTACTATTCCCACTCCAATGAATTGAACAGTAGGGAAAATGTTGGGTAGCAGAGGGAAATAATTTACAATTCCCCCTCCAGCAAGTGCAACAGTTGAGAAAGTGTTTGACACTGGAGGGATACAAATTACTATTCCCACAACAGCGAGTGCAACAGTAGGGAAAGTGTTGGATAGCGGAGGGGTAAAAATTACGTTTCCCACTCCAGCAAGTGCAACAGTAGGGAAAGTATTGGATAGCGGAGGGATAAAAATTACTGTTCCCACGCCAGCAAGTGCAAAAGTTGGGAAAGTATTGGATAGAGGAGGGGTAGAAATTACTAATCCCACTCCAGCGAATGCAACAGTATGGAAAGTGTTGGATAGCGGAGGGGTAAAAATGACTATTCCCACTCCAGCAAGTGCAACAGTAGGGGAAGTATTGGATAGCAGAGGGGTTAAAATTAATATTCCCACTCCAGCAAGTGTAGCACTAGGGAAAGTGTTGGATAGCGGAGGGATAAAAATTACTATTCCCACAAAACATTTTTTTTTTTTAAAAACAAACAAAAAATCTACTACAATACAAAATTAAATAAAAATCCAAAATACAAAACATATATAAAAATATCATAATTTACCAAACTTAGAAACATAATATGATGTAGCAAAACTTTAAGATATACATAAAAATGTTACTTTTTAAATTAAAAAAATACAAACAAATAACTATCTTGTAATAAAAATTAATTTGAATCCAAAACATTATAAATTACATACAAATAATATTTTTTCCCTAGTCTATCAGACCACACAATCTACAACACCCATCTAAATTTTAAAGAAGTGTACCTCCATAATTAACACAATGAATTAACAATTGTATCGATATTAATCATTTAAAAAGACATTCAAAAAGGTAAAAATTAATTTACTAACAAAACATTACAGAACAGAAATACCCAAACAAAATAAAAACGAAATAATTAACAAAATTATTTATCAATTAATAAATAAACATTAATGATCAAGTAATGATTAATTAATTTAAACTTACTTTCCACCCTACACCCCAATAAACACCAAGACACACACCTAAAAAATATTTACACAATTTACATATCTAATATTACATTAATAAATTAATCACTTAACAATCAATCAATTAACAACAAACCATTAATTCTTTTAAAACACATTTACTTCCCACCATTTACCACTATAAACCCCACAATTCACACATCCAAATTATTACATAACTGACAAAATTAAAATTAAATTAATCAGTTAGCATTAATTAACAAAGATTTAATTAATTTAAAAACATTACCTCCCACCATATTCCCCTATAAATTTCACCACAAATTTCGTAAATATTTACACAATTAACATAATTAATGAACAATAAATGTATTAATAACAATTACCAATCAATAAATAAATATTTAGTAATACATTAATTCACACAAAATAACGCTATCAAATAATAATTCATTAAAAAAAAAATATATTAATTAATTTATTACAATTAAATTACTTCCCACCCTACCCCCTATCAACCCACAACCCGCTTCTAAAAAAAATTACACAATTAACATAATTACCAAATAATTTATAATCATTAATAACTACTTAATAAATAATTAATAATACATTATTTTTCACCATTAACAATATAATATTAATAAGTTCTAAAAATTTAGCACATACATAAACAAATGCAATACTTAGACAAAGAAATATATATATTTGCAAACGATATTATTGCCTTCAATGTTTTGGAAAACAACATTTCTTACCTTAAACTCGATATTCTTGACCACGATATTCTGGCAGTCGATAATTCTGTATCACAATATTTTGCACTCGATATTAGTGCAAGTCGACATTTCCTACTCCGTATTTTGACTGTTTACCGAAGCAGCACACATGAAAGTGACAAAATGGCATTTTAGGATTGTTTATGTGTAGAAAGGGACACGTTCCTACACATAAACAATCGTCCCCTGCACGCAGACACCCTTGCACTATAGTACACGGCTGCCTGCATTGACGCTAAGACGTCCATTAGGATGGCGGGTGGAAAAGCACCCCGACCGCCATGGAAGCGGAAAACAACCGCCCGCCGGCACCGTGGGAAAACCGGCGGCCAAATTAGGATTAACCGCCCAAAAAATCCAACCGCGGCGGAACGAGGCCGAGAAAAACCACCCGTAGCGGGCGGAGATGGCCAAAATCCATCCGCGGCGGTCAGAATCGCAGCGGAAAAACACCAACACGCCGCAAGTATAGCGAAGACACCCCACCGGAAATTAGAATATCCCCGACGGGTACGCGGTACGTACCACTGTCTCCGACCACCGCGGTCGCACAATGGGATGAATGGAAGAGCAAGCGGACGAGCTGAAGCACAGCCACCGCGGCGGACGAACCGTAAAAAATATGGAAGACGAAGCCAAAACCCCACAAGAAGGCTAAAAAGTGCACACAGAAAACTAGCCATGTCCTCCAAATACACAAAACACACCCCAATGACACAACCACATGACAAAATGAAAAATACAAATCCCAGGACAACACACCTGTCCGCAACATCCCAATTGGACACACCCACATAGCTGAGTATAAAACCAGCCCCTTTCCTGACCACAATCCCTTGCAATACTCCAGGAGAGAAGGGACACATACCCCAGCTGACAAGAGAGGCAAAGGACACAACATCACTAGCCACACCACATACAACACCACCACCACCTCCACACCAGCAAAACAAACCCCCCTGCACAACACACACCATACACAGCACAACCACAACCACCACTCACACTCCTACACCCACAATCACTTTGCACACCACACACCATGGCCACACACAAAATGCCCAAATTCACAGAGAGTGAGTTGAAGGTCATGGTAGATGAGATAGTCAGAGTGGAACCACAGCTTTTTGGTACCCTGGTCAAACAGACACCATTAGCCACAAGGACACAAATGTGGGCAAGGATAGTCCAAAGGGTCAATGCAGTAGGGACCACCTCAAGATCAAAAAAGGAGATCATGAAGCGTTGGCATGATCTGAAGAGGGTGGTCAAGGAGAGGAGGAGCAAGAACCGTGAGCTGGCTCAGAGGACTGGTGGTGCCCTCCCATTCCACCAAAACCATTCACACAATGGGAGGAGAAGGTGCTTGCCATACTGCATCCAGAGAGTCTCACAGGAGTAGCCGGGAGAGTGGAGGCTGGTAAGTACAAACAAATGACTACCGCCACTCTGCCATGTACTGTCTTGCACACCTACAAAGCTACACCACCTAGGATAAATTCCATCCATCTGCACCACACACTCACAAAAACATGGCTCACAGATCCAACATTCACCCACTCCCATTCACCCCAAACGTAGCTAACACCATTACCATGGGGGCATGTGTACAGGCAAACAGCACTACAACTCCCACCAGGCCCCCTGGCCCACAGCATCAGAAAGATGGATCCCTCCCCCCACCCCACCCAGAAGCATGTGTTAGCCATTACACAACCCACATTAAACTCACAGGTAGGTAGCCATCTTCCCTGGGAGGGTGTCTGGGGGTGGGGGGCCTGCACCACTACTCCCACCATGCCACCCGTCCCACAGCTTACCAAGATGGATTCCTCCCCCCACCCCACCCAGAAGCATGTGTCAGCCATTACACAACCCACATCAAACTCACAGGTAGGCAGCCATCTTCCCTGGGAGGGTGTCTGGGGGGCATGCACCACTACTCCCACCATGCCCCCTGTCCCACAGCCTACCAAGATGGATCCCTCCCCCCACCCCACCCAGAAGCATGTGTCAGCCATCACACAACCCACATCAAACTCACATCAAACTCACGGGTAGGTAGCCATCCTCACAGTGAGAGTGTCTGGGGGTGGGGGGCCTATACCACTACTCCCACCATGCCCCTTGTCCCACAGCCTACCAAGATGGATCCCTCCCCCCACCCCACCCAGAAGCATGTGTCAGCCATTACACATCCCACATCAAACTCACAGGTAGGCAGACATCTTCCCTGGGAGGGTGTCTGGGGGTGGAAGTCCTGCACCTCTACTCCCACCATGCCCCCTGTCCCACAGCCTACCAAGATGGATCCCTCCCCCCACCCCACCCAAAAGCATGTGTCAGCCATTACACAACCCACATCAAACTCACAGGTAGGTAGCCATCTTCACAGTGAGGTTGTCTGGGGCCTGCACCACTACTCCCAACATCCCCTATGTCCCACACCTGAGCAGGATGGAGCACTCCCCCACCCAGTTGCAGTTGGAAGCCATTGCAGTATACCTAACAAAATTACAGGTAGGTAGCCATCTTCACAGTGAAGGTGTTTGTGGCTGGGAGGCCTGCACTACTACTCCCAACATCCCAACTGTCCCACACCTGAGCAGGATGGAGCACTCCCCCACCTAGGAGCAGTTGGAAGCCATTGCAGTACGCCTAACAAAATTACAGGTAGGTAGCCATCTTCAAAGTGAGGGTGTCTGGGGGTGGGGGGCCTGCACCACTACTCCTACCATGCCCCTTGTCCCACAGCCTACCAAGATGGATCCCTCCCACCACCCCACCCAGAAGCATGTGTCAGCCATTACACAACCCTCATCAAACTCACAGGTAAGTAGCCATCTTCCCTGGGAGGGTGTCTGGGGCTGGGGGGCCTGCACCGCAACCCCCACCATGCCCCCTGTCCCACACCTCAGCAGGATGGAGCACTCTCCCACCCAGGAGCAGTTGGAAGCCATGACATCCCCCTCATCAAACCCACAGGTAGGTAGGCATCTCCCCTGGGAGGCTGTCTGGGGTTGCGGGGTCAGCACCACTACTCCCACCAAGCTCCCTGTCTCACAGCCTACCAAGATGGATCCCTCCCACCACCCCACCCAGAAGCATGTGTCAGCCATTACACAACCCTCATCAAACTCACAGGTAGGTAGCCATCTTCCCCGGGAGGGTGTCTGGGGGTGGGGGGCATGCATTCCTACTCCCACCATGCCCCCTGTCCCACACCTGAGCAGGATGGAGTACTCCCCCAGCCAGGAGCAGTTGGAAGCCATTGCAGTACACCAAACAAACTTACAGGTAAGTAGCCAGTATGTGCACCCACCCATTTTTCACAAATTAAATGGTGCCATATGATAACACCAGCCCTCTCATTGCACAAAGAGGCATACCTACCCCATTGCAAAGCACAGTGTGCACACAGGTAAGCTAAGGAAACTGTCACAGCTACCAAAGTGTGACACACCAATGCACAAGTAGAAGAAAGTCAGGGCACAATCATGCACAGCACCTAGTTACATGTGCATCTCCATGGGGAAATTGCAACAAGAACCATCAGAATAATATGAAGGCATGTGTGGTGGCACAAATCAAGATATGCACATGACAAGACAAAGGGATGCAGGAGATGACAATGGCCAGTCCATGGCCAGATGTGACGTCTGCCAGGTCAGACAAATAAACAATGAGTTCTCAATTAAACACATTTTGTACCAGGCCCTAGATGGCAAGAAATCCCAGTAAACCTTCATTGTGCACGGGTCGCAAGGTATGCCTTGACACCTCCCACCACGGACAAGTAATGCCTGTACTACTGCATCATGTCAGGAAACACAGTAGTGCACACAGTCAACAATGTGATGATATGTCAATTGTGCAGTGTACAAAAAGTGAATGACACACAGCTAACACAAAGCTTGCCGGGTGCACTGCAATGGCCATTTCACATCTGACCCACAGGTGACCAAGAACTCACTACAGAGGACAACACTAGCAACCTGTAGAGCCAGTCTCCACCCCCGGTACATGGACTCTCGGATGGTGACTCCAAGGATTCCATGGACGATGAGCTCGAGGCCAGCCCATCTGGTGTGCCATGGAGCAACAGGTCCCAGGACCCCATTGTCCTCCCCACCACATCTGCGCGAACAACAACTTCACAGCAGACCCCTGCTGTCACGGCCTGTGCGGCCACTGCCACCACCACCACCACCACCACCACCACCAGTGCTGCCTGCAACACCCTCCCTGTCCCAGAGGATGACCAGCACACACCACAGAAGGAGGAGGGCAGGGAGATGATGCAGTGCCCACAGTGGTGAGGCAACAGGTCTGTGGCAGCAGGGCAGGTGGGAGGGGCAGGGTCATCCAGGGACACCAGGAGGCTGGAACCCACTCCCTGGAACACATCACCAGAGTCCTGGGCGCATACGAGCAGGCCCAGAGACGAACAGGCCGGTCAGACGAACTGTTGCACAAGCTCATCCTGCTGATGAGGTCCATCGACACCCGCATGGGACAAATCGTGGACCTCTTGGGCCAGCAAGTGGCGGTACTGAGGGACAGGCATGTGACACAAACAACACCTCCACCTCCCTCTGGTGGGCCGCACGATGACAGTTCACCATCCTCCCCTGTGCCCACAGAGAGGGGTGAGTCCTCAGACCCCACTGGCCCTGCAGCAGGCCCCCCCGCCAAACGACGAAGGGGCTGTCCCAAGAAGACCCTGGGAGTATCTGGAGGCAAAGCACCTGCCAGACGCCAGTCACGGAGCCAGCCATGATGGCAACCCTCTCCACTAGGGGTGGGTGGAATTTGCGTAATCGCGTTACGCAAATCTCCGCGAAACGGTAAAAAAACTCCGCGAACACGCAGAAATTCCGCGAACACGCGGAATTGCTTGTTCGCAATGCTTTTTCCTGTTCACAATCGCTGTTTGCGTTCTCGCGGAGAAATATCTTGCGAACACGCATCTTGAGAACGCGAACAAGCAAAAAATTTCGCGAAGTCGCGGAATGCAGAATTTTGGGCAATTTCGCGTTCTCCGCGTAACGCAAAATTACCCAAATTCCACAAATTCCGCGAGCGGAACGGAATTTACCGCCCAGGCCTACTCTCCACCACTGCATTGACTTTTTGGACTGTCCTTCCCCACCCTGCCTTGTGAATGGCATCTGTCTGTTGGACCGGGTCGCCACAGCATTTGTGGTGACTACTCGACTATCTCATCTACCACAATTGTCAACTCACTGCTCTACCCCACCCCCAATGGAAATGTACACCCCCTGTTCACATCTCACCATTGTTAATAAAATATCCTCACACACATGCTGTCGTGTCTGCTCCATCTTTATTGCAGGATGTACAGTCTTCAACATGATCACAATGTACCAGGAGCATGGCTGTATGTAGGCAAGGAGAAGTCGAAAGCACCTAAGGAAACACAACAGAACAACTGTCACTGGTCTGGGTGTGGTATCACAGACATCACACAACCCCTACCATCAGAATAACCCAACATGCACATGTCACAATGGCCACCAAGTGTCAACATGCACGTCCTGTTGATGTTCCCAAATGACATATCCCAGCAACATTTCCAATCACCACTGAGTCTACAACTGGCTGATGCTACAATTCTAAGAGAGAAGAAGGTACTCTACCTATATGTTTCAAAATGTACAGTGTATCATCTCATTGGTATACTAACACTTAAACTAGACCTACTAAGCAACAGTTTCAAAGAACTTTCAGCACATAGCCAAAGAAAGATTCATTAGTGTTTTATTTTTCACTTTAGTCAATTTCAGAGAAATAAATTCAATACATAGGATTATTGGTAATTTGTAAAAATAACATGAAATAACAATACACAAATATGAATAGGGCCCAGTCACAATCAAACGCACACAAGCTCACAAACTTATACCGGTATCATGTCACACCATAAAAACAGACATCATACATCTACACATAAAAATCCAAATGACCAACTTGAGGTCCAAACAGCCACAGTAATCAATATATGGACAAAAGTATATGAACATTCAATACTGTACTAAATAGTACATGTTCGAATTTAAGGAACTAGGGCTTGGGTGGACCTCGTGGAAGCGCCGATGCGCGTTTCGGTGAACGCAACGAAATGTTGGTGCCACCTTCCTCAGGGCAAACAAGGAAATAGTTTAGGGTTTTTGCTGGGACCTAACAAAAATGAGATAACAAATCAACAAACAATCCAAATGTAATTCGATAACATCATTTGTCTTAATAAAAAACTAGACGTGCAAAGGTCATTAGTCATAAGTGTCAAAAACATGAATTGAAGGCAATATATTAAAATAGAAAGATTGTTAAGGAAACGTAAACACTGGCGAGTCCTATGCCACCACCATAATTAATCCAAATTAATAAAATTGTAAAGATTCAGGGGAAGTAGAATAGAAAACTATGTACATAGTGGATATCAAAATTCTTACACCAAATAGGCACACAAGGAGGGGGTTTGGAAAAAGTGGGGGGGGTTGGAAAAAAGGGAGGGGGAGAAAAGGGAAGGGAAGAAAAGAAAAGAAAAGAAAAGAAAAGAAAAAGAAAGAGAAGAAAAGAAAAAAAGGAAAGATTAGAATACAGATCACCTCATGGGAACTCTGGAGCAACGGGGTTCGCAGACGATTGAAACGTTCCCACTCACCTGTGAAAACTATAGGCGTGGCAGATAAGTCAAGATGAAGACACAGGCGGAACCGCTCTGGCCTCAAAAGAACGGGGGTCAATGCGTTTACTTAGGTAGAATCTGCTGGATACACACACATACAGGTTTTAGAATGAAAGTTCGAGCTTAAAATGAAGACGCAGCCACCTTGCAAGAGCGCTGATGAACTAAGCGTATACGTAAGTAATGCAAACACAATAGATTGGAAGAAAAAACAAGCAAACATGTAGTTAAATAGCTCATTTTATATTGTTTTCTACCGGAGACAGCAGTGCTAACTAAATAGCTAGTAAAGTAAGCAATTGCTTCAGGGGAAACAGGCACAAAAGGGCAGCAATCCAAGGCGTACAAGCGCCGAAACACGGAGCGAAAAGAATGAGGGACAAGCGTTATACCATCCAAATAGTTAGGCACTTAAAAAACAACTGCAATCAGTGATGATAACGAATAATCCGAGATTGAAATTTCACCTGTTAAGGATGTTGAGGACTCGAAGTCAGTACCAGACCTTTCAACAGTGAGATTTCAGCGGCGTGATAATTAGATTTTGATCCCAGGTAAAACTAGAAAACCAAAAACACATAGGTGCCGATCACGATCCTGTAAAACCGGGTACGAACCGTCGGACGGAGCATATTCTCCGTCCGACGCGTACCCGGTCGAAAAAATATACAAACATGGAAGTACGATTCGCACGGAATACCATTTCCGTACGATTAGTACAAAACCCCGACCGACGAAAATAAACATACAAATATGATCCGGGAAAGCGCCGACGTGACGTCGGGACGCACGCAGCCTGCCCTTCACGAACCAGGAATTACGATTCGCACCGACGTCATCCTGCACGGAGAATATTTTCCGGCAGCCAAAAACTGCCGGGAAATCAGGACGACGCGAACAAGGAGTACCTGCACGCGACGGACAGACATGGACCCGAACCTACGTGTCATCCCGGCCCTCATAGCAGTCAACCTCCTCTACAGGTTACGACGCAGACGCCGCAGAAGGTCAGAACAACAAAGGGAGGGGGGAAAGGGGGGGGCAGGACCAGGGGCAGGCCACAAAACCCCCACCAAAGTCACACAGCACACATGCCCTGGACATACCTGACCCCCAGGCCCTGGTCACTACGAGGGGGTGGGGGCGTGTCCAGCAAAGCCAGCGTCCGCCACAACGGAAGTGCTTGACGACGCAAACCGGCAACACAACAATACAGGTATGTCCCGTACCCACGCCTTAAGACCGTGGGTACGAGTCGTACCCCGCCCACACCTACGTCACCCCAACAATGGTGGGACGGCTGTACCCACGTGGCAAAGGCCTGGGAACGGCCCGCACAAGCATTACATAGCGTGGGGACGGATATGTACGGACCGTACCCCCACCCCCGTATGCATGGAGCGTACCCCCAACCCCAACAGTGTAAGTACGACCCGTACCCTCACCCGCGTACGTATGGAGCGTACCCCCCACCCCAACCATGTATGTACAACCCGTACCCTCACACGCGTACGTATGGAGCGTACCCCCCACCCCAACAGTGTAAGTACGACCCGTACCCTCACCCGCGTACGTATGGAGCGTACCCCCCACCCCAACAGTGTAAGTACGACCCGTACCCTCACCCGCGTACGTATAGAGCGTACCCCCACCCCAACAGTGTATGTACGGACCATACCCCCACCCCAACCGTGTATGTACGACCCGTACCCTCACCCGCGTACGTATGGAGAGCACCCCCCACCCCAACAGTGTAAGTACGACCCGTACCCTCACCCGCGTACGTATGGAGCGTACCCCCCACCCCAACAGTGTAAGTACGACCCGTACCCTCACCCGCGTACGTATGGAGCGTACCCCCACCCCAACAGTGTATGTACGGACCGTACCCCCACCCCAACCGTGTATGTACGACCCGTGCCCTCACCCGCGTACGTATGGAGCGCACCCCAACCCCCAACCGTGTATGTACGGACCGTACCCCCACCCCAACCGTGTATGTACGAACCGTACCCTCACCCGCGTACGTATGGAGCGCACCCCCACCCCAACCGTGTATGTACGGACCGTACCCCCACCCCAACCGTGTATGTACGACACGTACCCTCACCCACATATGCATGGAGCGTACCCCCACCCCAACCGTGTATGTATGACCCGTACCCTCACCCGCGTACGTATGGAGCGTACCCCCACCCCAACAGTGTATGTACGGACCGTACCCTCACCCGCGTATGCATGGAGTGTACCCCCACCCCAACCGTGTATGTACGGACCGTACCCCCACCCCAACCGTGTATGTACGACATGTACCCTCACCCGTGTATGTACGGACCGTACCCCCACCCCAACCGTGTATGTACGACCCGTACCCTCACCCGCGTACGTATGGAGCGTACCCCCACTCCAACAGTGTATGTACGGACCGTACCCCCACCCCAACAGTGTATGTACGACCCGTACCCTCACCCGCATACGTATGGAGCATACCCCCACCCCAACAGTGTATGTATGACCCGTACCCTCACCCGCGTATGCATGGAGCGTACCCCCACCCCAACCGTGTATGTACGGACCGTACCCCCACCCCAACCGTGTATGTACGACACGTACCCTCACCCGCGTATGTACGGACCGTACCCCCACCCCAACCGTGTATGTACAACCCATACCCTCACACGCGTACGTATGGAGCGTACCCCCCACCCCAACAGTGTAAGTACGACCCGTACCCTCACCCGCGTATGTATGGAGCGTACCCCCACCCCAACCGTGTATGTACGGACCGTACCCCCACCTCGTATGCATGGAGCGAACCCACACCCGTGTATGTTCTAAGCGTACATATCCTGAAATAGGAGGGGTGTGTGCAGAGTCCTCCCAGCAGTGCCCAGACACAGGAGGGGTGTGTGCAGAGTCCTCCCAGCAGTGCCCAGACACAGGAGGGGTGGGTGCAGAGTCCTCCCAGCAGTGCCCAGAGACAGGAGGGGTGGGTGCCTAACACTCACAGCAGTGCCCCTGCAAAGAAAAGGGTGGAGTACCCACAGATCCAATGCCCACAAATGTCAGTCAGGTGCACAAAGATCCTGCAGTACATGTACCACATGTGCGCGAGGCTGGGAGTATACACATGCATAGCACCAAAAAGAAAACATGTACACATGAAGTCATGGCAACAGTCTACATACACAAGTACAGTGACCACCAAGGACGCCACGAATGATGCAGGTGGAGACATCGCTCAGCATGCATGGCCCAAGTCTAACGAGTCACACACCCAGCCAATGTAGACACAGCTCAGCACCACATATTGGAAAGACCCTGCAGGGAAAAAGTCAGGTTACACAGAGGAAGGAACACACCTTGGGACGATGTCACCATGCAGTAACTGCTTACATGAACAAAGTTATGTAGCCAACAGCTTGTGATGGCACACAGATGCCAGGATCCACCCTATGACCAGCACAAGACGACAATTCCCACACACCCAACACATAATCACCACCCTAAATAATGGGGCAGGTCGACTAACAGCAATACCAGACAGACAGTAGTGTACTAAGGAAAAATAAATTGCTTTAATCAGCATCCAAAAATATGTTTGTCCCTTGAAAGTTCAAAATGTGCAATGCCCATAGGGCAATCCAAAGTTCAAATCCAGGTGGGGGACACAGTGGGACGCGTGTCCCCTAGCTTGCCTGCACAGTCAGACTCCTTCGTCTTCCAGAGCGGGGAGGGCATCATGTGGGGGGGAAGGACCAGGCACCGCAGGGACATGAGGGCGAAGGGTAGGCGTCGTGGGTGCAGGGATGGAGGACTCCACCAAAAATATGTTTGTCCCTTGAAAGTTCAAAATGTACAATGCCCATAGGGCAATCCAAAGTTCAAATCCAGGTGGGGGACACAGTGAGACGCGTGTCCCCTAGCTTGCCTGCACAGTCGGACTCCCTTGACCGCTTGCGGGGTGGTGTCACTGTGGGGCTCAGGGACAGAGCGGCCATGAAGGAGTCTTTGCCGGATATGTGGCCAGGAGAGCTGAGGGGAGGGGATTTGGAGGGATTGGATTTGGTGGACTCCCACTCTGGCTGCTTGGCTTACATTTGCCCCCCCGACCCAGTGGGTGTGCCTACTTCACCCTGTGTGTGCGTGCCATGAGGTGTGCCTTTGACCTTCCCTGCTGGTGTGGTGCCTGTGTCTGTTGTGGTGGGTGCATGCTGACGTCTGGGTGTACGTGGGACAGGCATGGGAGTGGGAAGTGTGGATGGGTCAGGGGTAGGGGGTTGGACGTAGCGCTGCAGGTGTTGTAAATTGAAACCACGATGTGATTAAGCATTTACTAAAGACATGAATTCTCCTTCCTTAGAACATGTCTCTTTCGTTATGTTGACTAAAGTCTGGACTCCATTTTGTATTGTCATGTCTCCACGTGCTCAACACGAGAAGAGTCCTATCTTCGTGTTAGTTGCTCTTGTAATCTGCCTAGTAACAGTCTATAAATAGTTCCTTTGTCCGCCTGGCGCATGGCCAGGCTTGACCACATCTGTTATCAGTTAGTCCTTGCTTGACCATGTTTTCGCGGGCTCAAGGAGTATGTCAGCTCCGCCCACATATTGATCTTGTATCGAAAATGTCCATAAAAGGTAACATTCCTTGCCTCATGTTGTATCCACCCACTTATGAACCCCTCTGTTGTGTATAAAAGGGGACCGTGTACGCAAGTTCTTTGTGCTACTCTATGCAATACTGAAGGGTGTTGTATGGATTGTAGGACCACCCTTAAGGGTTAATAAACTTTGTCTTTGTACTTTGCAGTTTCCGTGCCAACTTCCTTATAGATTCCATTGCAGGAGAGCGAACCCTTGTGTCCTGCGGGCCTAGCTGGGGCCTGTATTCATCAATTGGCGCCCGTCACGTGGGGCTCATCGGCGACTCGGATGCTCGAAGGATTGGTCGCGACAAAGGTGAGGAGTTTGGCCGGGGATGTGATCACTGCCAGAGGCACTTTAGTCCTGGCATCCCGAGGTTTTTCTTCCTTCCCTTCCGACCTGACCATCTGGGTGGCGCCGGTCCTCGACTGAGACCTCTTCTGTCGGTTCTGCCGTGACAGCCGTTTGGGCGAATTTTGGAGCTTGGCAGTTGGAATCTGGACTCTTGATTGGTAAGAACCGTTGTACGGTACTTGCTCCGAGTTTTTTTTGAAGCCTGGTTTGGCTATTTGAGTTTGATTTGTGATGACCGGTCATATCTTGTATTGATTATTGTGAGAATATATGCGTTGCAACACATATAGGCAGGTAATGTGGAGATATTTCTCCGGAACTGTGTAACTTTGAACGGCACAACGTTTAAGTGCCATTTTTGATAATACTGCATATTTTGCATTATTTTTTAGCATGCCTGCTTTTAGCGCACTCCGTAAGTGGTGCTGCTGCTTTGGAAACCGGTTAAACCTCGAGGAATCTGCTCCAGCCCCCCCTGAGGGGACTCCTAATAGGGATATGTATGTGAAGCATGGTCTTTCCTCCATAATGTACAGCACAGTATGGAGGAAATATACCAGAAAGGATCCTGAGTTACGGTGGCCGTTGTATGGGTCGTTTGATATGCGTAAGATTGAGTATGTGGAACAGTGTATGTGTAAGCGGCGTTCTCGTGAAGACATGTTTGAATGTGTGCGATTATGGGTGAAGGAAGTGCGTGAGCGAGAGAAACGTGAGAAAGCGCTGTTTGATAAAGAGCAACGGAAGAATGATCATGTGAGAGCGCAGGAAGCAAAGCGTCGGGAGGAAAGAGAACAGACGGAGAGGCAAGAGAAAGAGCGTAGGTTGCAAGTCTCGGGTCAATATGCTGTTCGTCAGTCACTTTATCCTGTCCTTAATAATCATGACGATGATTTTTATTTATTAGATCGTTCTCCGCCTCCTTATGTCGGCGCGTCTGCCCCGAGGCCACAAGATTCTGGATCGGGTTCGGGTAAGGTAGACACGCGGTCCATGTTATGGACTGAGCGAATGGGTGAGCTTCGGCAAGTTTCCTATCGTGCACTTAAGGGCAAGTTATCCCTTGCTGAGTTGTTGAATTCCTGGGAGTTGTGGCAGGATAGAGAGAAGTTGTATTTTTTGGGCCACTTTTCTGAGGCAGTGATTGCTGCTGTCCGGAAATATTCCAGTGTCTTTGAGCCTGACGATGTGGAATTAGATGCTAAAGCATTGCGTAATGGTGTTTTCTCTCCCTCTAAGGCGCCTGATGCGGTTCGGCGGCTGTTTGCGTTGCGGGACGCGGTGAGGGACCTTAAAGAGAAAGCACGCCAACAAGCTGAGGAGGAGAAGCAGTCGGATTCGCATACCGGAGATGGCCATTCATCCACCTCTCAGTCAGATAAGAGCGACCTAGTGCATGCTAAACCAATGCGAGAGGCGGCGCCTTTGTATGTTCCTCCTAAAGGAGCGGGGACTAGCTCGGATATTACCTCCGCCGATGCTAAGGGATATTTTGTGTATAATTGGGTTTATACTCCCTGGCACAGGGCTGACGTCATGGCATTAAAGAATGCGTTGCCTGATCCCCGCAAGAATCCAGCGGCCTTTTACGAAGAAGTCGAGGGGGCCTTGAATTCTTGTACTATGACCTTAGCAGATATAGATTTGTTCTTTGGGCTTATTTTACCACCAGATATATGGCGATCTGTGCGGAAGGTGGACGATGTTGCCGCTTTTAAGGCTCGGTGGTCTGAGCTTGAGGATGAGGATAGGGAGAGGAAGCCCGCGCAGAAACCACCTCAGCTTATCTTAGATCTCCCTGCTGCTATTCTGACTAAGTTGAAGACAATCATTCCCCCTAAAAAGATTGACTGGAATATGCTAGCCTCGTGTAAGCAGAAAGTTGATGAATCAGTTGCAGATTTCTTTACGCGCTTTGAGGAGACGTTTCATGATTTTAGTGGTCAGTCACTTACGGATGATACGGGTCGACACCTCTTTGCTGATAAATATGTGGCGAATTTACTACCGGCGATCGCAGCCCGCCTAAAAGCGAGTGAAAGTTCTTGGTCCACTGCGACCCCGACAGCCCTCCTGACTATAGCTCAGTACTATGAGCGCCAGGAGCAAGAAGCGAAGGGGCAGGAGGAGAAGAAATCGAAGGATTTAAAAACGAAGGTGATGTTAGCGCAAGTATATGGTCCGCCCCGCCGGGGTGTCAATAGAGGTAGGGGAGGATTTTATGGTCCTCCCTCGGGCCGATCTGATTTGAATAGGAATCAATGTGCGTATTGTAAGCAATCGGGACACTGGGCCAGAGATTGCCTGGCGTTGCATGCTTCGCGTCAGGGACACAATCAGGGTGGCCCGAGAGGTAGAGGGGGTTTCTCGAATTTTAGAGGGAATTCTAACGATCACGCTCGTTTTGACCCTGCCGGGCAGCAACGAGATAGGCCTAATGTTTTCGATCGACAAAACCAGTATCAAGTGTCGGGGATTGACCGTTCTGGGTACCATGATTCTCAGCATGCATAGGAATGCGTTGGATGGGGGTTAGAATCAGTTGAGGTGCCGGTTGATCAGAAGGGTCCTTACGTATCAGCTGAGGTTTTGGGTTCTACTGATCAGTTCCTAGTGGATACAGGAGCGACTCGTAGTGCGCTGTCTAAACAATTGGTTCCGAGGGCTCCCCCATCTGGCTTAATGGTTACATCGGTAGGGTTTGATGGTACACTCTCCCGAAGCCCTCTTTCGCGGCCCCTCACATTTCAGGTTGATTCTTTTTCTGCACCCTGTCCGTTTCTGCTTGCCCCGAACACGCCGGACAACATTATGGGCCTTGATATGTTAAAGCACTTTAGAGCTACGATCCGCTGCTCCCCTGCTGGAGTGCGGGTGATCTTAAATGACAATTACCCCCGGTCTGAACGGATGTGTGTGGTTGCAGAAGATGCTGTGTTAGCTACCCTCCCTTGTGCTTTGTGGGCCACTTCGGATACTGATGTGGGACAGATGGTGATTCCGCCGGTTCACATTAGTGTCCAGGAGGGGGCGGTGTTACCACGCCTTCCACAGTATCGTATTTCGCAGGAGGGGGAAGAGGCTCTTATACAGATTGTGCAGGATTTGATTAAGGTGGGAGTAGTGGAGGAAGTTCCCTACAACGTCTGTAATAGCCCGATTCTACCCATTTTGAAAAAGGATACGGATGCTAAAGTCTATCGGTTTATAATTGACTTGAGAGAAGTGAACAAGATCGTGATACCTCAGTACCCAGTGGTTTCTGATATCACGACGTTGCTTACTTTGGTCCCGCCTACGGCGACCACGTTTTCAGTTATTGATTTGAAAAATGCCTTCTTTTCAATTCCTATTCATCCCGATAGTCGATACCTTTTTGGTTTTACTCTAAATAATAGGTCTTACCGATTTTGTAGAATCCCTCAGGGCTACACGGAAAGCCCTAGCATTTACAGTCAAGCTTTGAAAAGACAATTGGACTCCTTTGTTCTGCCCGAGGGTGTCGCCCTCATTCAATATGTCGATGACATCTTGCTGGCGGCCGACACTCCGGAGTTGTGTGAAACAAGTACGTTGTCTTTGCTTTCCTTTTTGGCATCCCACAATCACAAAGTATCTCGGAAAAAGTTACAGTTCTGTAGACCAAAGGTGACTTATCTGGGTCACCTTTTGTCTAAGGAGGGGCGTGCACTCACACCAGATCGTGTCCAAGTAATTCTGGACACGCCGACACCGTCCACGCAGAAGGACGTGCGTGCATTTTTGGGTCTTGTTTCGTTTTGTAGGCAATGGATACTAGGGTTTTCACACATAGCTAAGCCATTGTTAGCCCTTTTGACAAAAGACACACCTATTCCGCTTCCTTGGACGAATGAGTGTGACACTGCCTTCCAGACATTGCGACAGGCCCTCTGTTCAGCACCAGTGTTAGGGACTCCTGATTATACCAAACCTTTTTCGCTGTATGTGCATGAGAAAGATGGATGTGCATTATCAGTTTTAGTGCAGATGCACGGCGATAAGCAGCGCCCTTGTGCATATTTTTCGGCTGTACTTGATCCTGTTGCCCGAGCATTGCCTGGTTGTTTTCGCTCGGTTGCGGCGACAGCTGTGTCAATACGCCAAAGCGAGGGAATTGTGTTATCTCACAAACTGTTGGTATTAGTCCCCCATGCTGTTGATGCCCTGCTTAATCAGACAAAGACGCAGCATTTGACCAGTGCCCGTTTAACGGGATATGAGCTGACGCTTTTGGCTCCTCATATTACGTTAAAGAGGTGCGTAACGTTAAATCCGGCCACATTGTTGCCATACCCCGAGACTCAGTCTGAAGCACGGAAAGCACATGATTGTATTCTTGTGACTGAGGAACAAACAAAGGGTCGTATTGATCTCCAGGATACGCCCTTTCCAGATGTAGATGGAGAACTGTGGGTGGACGGGTCATGCCTGAAGCTACCAGATGGTACGACTTCAGCAGCGTATGCAATTACCACATTGCAAACAATAGTGGAGACAGCACGCATACCACAGAAATCAGCTCAAGCAGCGGAACTGATAGCATTAACACGAGCATGTGAGCTCAGTACAGGATTGTGTGTGAATGTTTATACAGATAGCCGGTATGCCTTCGGAGTAGCGCACGATTTCGGCCTGCTCTGGAAGGAGAGAGGGTTTTTAACGTCACATGGAGTACAAATAATGCATGGGGAGTTAGTTCATAATCTTTTAACTGCATTGACATATCCGAAGAAAATTGCCATCGTTAAATGTAGCGCCCATAGGAAAGTAGTCGATAAAGTTGGAGAAGGGAATGCGTTAGCAGACCGGGTGGCACGGGAGACTGCGATGCAGCCCGGTGCTACTGCCATGTATGTAGTGAAGTCGCAAGTAGAAAGATGGCATGATGCGAAGGAAGAAGTGCGAGAAATACAGAGGACCGCTTCTGATAAAGAACGGGAGCAATGGTCCAGTGAGGGAGAATTGGATGATGAGGGTTGCTGGAGAAATAAGCAGATGGATAGATGGAAATTACCCACGGCTTTTGTACAACCTATGGTTCAGATGGCACATGGGCTAGCACATGTTGGAGCTTCCGCAATTGTAAAATTGCTTACCCAGGTCTGGGAGCATCCAGAGATTGCTAGCACGGCAAAGAGAGTGGTGCAGACCTGTATGATCTGCCTGAGGTACAACCCAGGAAAGGGTACTCGAACTCCAGCAGGAGGATTTGTAACACCTACTGCACCCTTTGAGGTTTTGCAGATGGATTACATCCAGCTTGAGCGCTGTAACAATTTGAAGTATGTTCTAGTAGTGGTTTGTGCCTTTAGCAAATGGGTTGAGGCATACCCTACGAAAGACAATACTGCAATGACTACCGCCAAGATGCTGTTGAAGGAGTTCTTCCCTCGATATGGCGTTTGTAGACTTCTGTGGAGTGATAACGGACCCCACTTTATAGCGGATGTTATAAAGTATGTTTTGAAGGGTCTGGGCATCACCCAGAAGTTCCACGCAGTGTTTCACCCTCAATCTGCGGGACTAGTCGAGAAGTATAATGGTACACTGAAGCTCAAGATCGCTAAAATCCAAGCTTCGACGTCTTTGACTTGGCCAGATGCTTTACCGCTGGCGTTATTGTCAATTAGATCGGTACCGCATTCTCGAACCGGTCTTACACCGTACGAGATTGTCTTTGGACGCCCAATGAATATTTGGGGTCCACCAAAACCTAAGACTGTGTATGATGTACCTTGTGTAATGATGAATGATTATCTGGCGCAGTTAACGGATAACTTGGTTTCTATTCATCAACAGGTCCGGGAGGCGCTCCCTGATCGGTCCATCGGTGAAGGACATAGTCTCCGGCCTGGCGACTATGTCATGGTAAAAATCTTTGACAGAACGAACAGCTTGGAGCCGAGATGGGTTGGTCCTGAGCAGGTCCTACTTGCAACGAGGACGGCTGTGCGAGTTTCCAACAGAAAGAATTGGATCCATTCCCTGCACTGCCGCAAAGTACCGCCCGGATTGGTGGAGTCTGCTGTATTGACCGATCAACGAGAAATTCTGGCTGCAGAGAAAGGCCGTGCTGGGGAACCGAACGACACTGAGGAGCTCTTTCCGGACCACGCGACTCCTGGAGGAAAGCGATATCATCTCAGGCCAAGGAAGTGAATCCTTCAGTATCGGGACATGTTGTCAGAACGGCCCTTGGGTTAGTGAAACGGAGAGCCAATGAGGCAAGGGGGGGGGATCAGCCCTGCATTAGTGTAGCGACACCCGTCTTGGCCCGTTGGTGAAGAAATCGACCGCTGCCTAAGGGGAAGAGTTCTGACAAACCTTTTAGTTTCAGGAAGATATTGATTTTTTTTTATTCTGACATGGAGAAAAAGAAAATTCTTTGTGCAACAGGTTTTATGCTCACAGTAGCTATTGTTGGGATAACCACATGGTTTGTGGAGGATGTGACTCCTGCTCGAGAGTTACTTGTGTTGACCACTCCAGTGCCTGAGGAGCACTACTTCTATACCCTTCCGTATCAAGAATTGAAGCATCGTCAGTCTTATTTGAATAACACTTTCATCCAGATGTTGCATCATACCCACGTTGCCACGAATGCTACGAACTGTTGGATATGTGGTATGATGCCAGCTCATCAGAAGAAAGGAGGAACGCCATTCATACCTCTTCCTTTCTCTCATAATGGCTCTTGTAGAGCATGGTACACTTTGCTTTTTGCCACTCGGAAACCCACAGTGGGACGATTGCTCTTCAGACTCAATAAAGAATGTCATCAGGATAAAGATGGATATCCGCAAGCGAATGGGACAATTTGGGAATGGAAGAGTATCGACCAGACAATGAATCGATTCCTTATATTTTCACGAACACCAGAGACACTGTGGGAAAAGACAGATTTGTGATTCAAGTGGCACAAGCTCAAGCGGACCTGTGTGTCCAGAGTGTGGGTTATATTCCTGTTGGTGTTAGTGATTGCATTACCATATTAAACATTGACGGGTTGAATAACAGTACTTTCTTAGCATCCCATAATACATACTTCGTATGTGGAAATAAAGGTTATTACCGTTTGCCAGCCGGTTGGTCTGGAGTATGTTATGTAGCATTTCTATTGCCTCCTGTATTTTTGGCACCTGCATCCTATCATAAGGATTTGAAGTTGTTAAATAATGTGACTGTAAATAGGTATAAACGTACTCTATCAATTGATGATGTGGATCAGACTGACACCAGTCTGCAGCAGTATATTGATTTTAATTTAGGATTGTTTTTCTTCGTTGGAGCTGCCCTAAATAGTAGGAAAGTTCGAAGGTTAACAAGAGTGGTAGAGGCTGTGACAAATCAAACCGCTGCTGCTCTTGGGAATCTTACGGAAGAATTGCAGATTACTAGAATTGTTGCATTGCAGAATCGTATGGTGTTAGATGTTATGTTAGCTGACCGAGGTGGGGCTTGTAAAATTATCGGAAGTAGTTGCTGTGTGTTTATCCCTGACCACACGCCGTCAGTCTATAATGCTATCAACAGGTTGCATAAAATTGCAGCTGAAATCCATACAGAAAACGGCACTTGGTCCTTTTCTGGATGGTTTTGGGCATTGATCACTGCTTGGGGTTGGAAGGTTTTAACTGGTCTCTGTATAATTGTAGCAGTTCTGTTTTCTTGTTGCATCTATGTCCAATGTGGTCCCTTGCTCTGTTCCTTATGTGTATCATTCTGTATTCCCGATAAGAAAGCTATTGCCAATGTCACTTATCAGAAACGTTTAGCTAAAGAAGTAGAAGAAATGATGACAATTGACATATACGATGATTATCCTAACAAACCGGATGTCTTCAGTAAATGCTGAAAGGGTCGTCTGTTGTAAATTGAAACCACGATGTGATTAAGCATTTACTAAAGACATGAATTCTCCTTCCTTAGAACATGTCTCTTTCGTTATGTTGACTAAAGTCTGGACTCCATTTTGTATTGTCATGTCTCCACGTGCTCAACACGAGAAGAGTCCTATCTTCGTGTTAGTTGCTCTTGTAATCTGCCTAGTAACAGTCTATAAATAGTTCCTTTGTCCGCCTGGCGCATGCCCAGGCTTGACCACATCTGTTATCAGTTAGTCCTTGCTTGACCATGTTTTCGCGGGCTCAAGGAGTATGTCAGCTCCGCCCACATATTGATCTTGTATCGAAAATGTCCATAAAAGGTAACATTCCTTGCCTCATGTTGTATCCACCCACTTATGAACCCCTCTGTTGTGTATAAAAGAGGACCGTGTACGCAAGTTCTTTGTGCTACTCTATGCAATACTGAAGGGTGTTGTATGGATTGTAGGACCACCCTTAAGGGTTAATAAACTTTGTCTTTGTACTTTGCAGTTTCCGTGCCAACTTCCTTATAGATTCCATTGCAGGAGAGCGAACCCTTGTGTCCTGCGGGCCTAGCTGGGGCCTGTATTCATCACAGGAGACCCACTGCTGCAGTCAGTGTCGAGTCAATGGACCTCAGCAAGTTGCGTTGGTCAGCCTGCGATGATAAAATGCCCTCCAAGTATGCCTCCATGTTGTTCAGCACTTGGCTGTGGCCATGGAGGACATTAAGCATCACAGCCTGACCAACCTGCAACTGCCGCTGGATGTCCACAGACTCGGCATTGGCGGCAGCAGTGGAGACAGGGGCAGGGGGTGCGGTGCCTGGCAGGAAGGAGACATGTGGTGACCGGGCACGCTGGGAAGGGACACGAGCAAGTGGGAGGTGGCTGATGGCAATGGAGGGGGCGGGGAGAGATGTTGTGCCGCTGTCAGCTACTGGTGCAGCCTCCGCCCACTCGGAGAGATCATCCTCGGACCCGTCAGCTTCATATTCTGTTGTGCCAGTGGACAGGTCCTCGGCCTCACTCTCCTCCGCCTCAGTTCCACTTGATGTGCCAGGCACGATGTCACCGCTGGCACTGGTGCTCGGTCCCTCCGCTCCGTCTGTGCTAATGTCTCCCTCCGTGTGCCCCGACGATGCTGTGGGCAAGGTGAACAGACAGGAATTAAACATACACCTGTATACATATGTCACATGAGTCCAATCTACATAGGTTACAGTGCATAGCCTGAAAAGAAAGATCAGTAACATCTACAAAACAAGGTACAGATGTAGGGCATGCAACACACCTTTGGTTGACCCACCATGCCACAGAAAAACTATGGAGAGCATGACACAATAGCAAATGACATGAAATGGAGTTTGACAGAGGAGCCAGGCCCTGGGGACAATCCAGCACTGCATCTGCACCACACAGCGTCGCCGAAAATAGGGATGAGTAGGGACCATATCCATGAACTTGAGGCACATGCTGCATAGGTAATACTGAAAACATGCCCACCATGACTGGCTCACTGCACCTTGAGTGTATGTGCAGACAAACATCACACACTGGCCAGACCTAGCAAGGAGATGTCAGGTTTTGACATGTAGGCTTTGCCCGCACCAACCACCCCCTACATGAGACAATTTGTTGAGACACAGGAAGCACTTACATCTCTTAGTCTGGGTGAAATACACATGGGCTGGATAAATGCAAGATTGGACACAAAATACCCACGGTGCGCCTGTCCAAATAATCATGTACAAAGGGTCACCATCAGATGAATGTAACAAGACACACAGGCACTGGCCACCGTGAGTATGAACAAGGAAAATCAGGTCAGGCTGTACAGTGGACACTTGTACTACATTTTACGTCAATATACATGGTGCCAGGGGACAATGGCACAGAGCACAACCTATGCTGTAGACACTGAGAGTGTCCACGTTTTGTGATGACACACATGACACTTAGGGAAATATGCCCCAGGGGACAGTAGTGGCCACACAACTCCATGGTCCTGAATGGGAATGACTGCAACACACGCCACCATCCCTGCACTATGCGTATAGCACACTCATGCACATCATGTCACAGGCCACAACATAGGACATGCGTGCTGTAAGGCATGACACTTGAGAGACTAACTCCCATGTCTGGACTCAGCATCAGTGCCAACTGACATGGAACCCACAAGTACTGAACTGGACAGGGCACAGGCAAGGTCCCAAAACCTGTTACACACCACCCCCACACACGTGGAGAAAGTCCCAGCCTACATAACCTTGTGAAGGAGTGACTACACACAGACCAGGGAACACATTGCAAGGAGGGGAAGGGAGGCAGGAGAGCACCGCTATACTGTGGGAAACTAGATCTGCACAGCAACTTTCAACCCTGGCAGTGTATCCATGCAACTGTGCACTTACAAATGCTGGTGACACATAACAAACACACATGTACCTACCCCCTTCCTGCTGCTGCTTCTCCTGTAAGCGCCTGTCCAAGTCTGGAAATACCACCGCCAGCACACGCTTGTGGATGTGGGTCAGACGGCGGCGCCCGCGGTTCTTATGGGTCTCAGGTGAGTCCCTCAGCAGGACCCGTGCGATCCTCCGCATCCAGCACCGGATATCCTGCCAGCGTTTCCTCACCTGGGCCAGGCACCGCTTGCGACCCTCCGTCCTCCTCACGGCACTGACGGCGTTCATCCATATCTGCTTCTTGGCAGAGGCGCCTACCTGTGAGGATGAACAAGTGACACTACATCAATACACCTGGCACATGTCACAGAGACACATATTAGAACAAATTTGCTGTTTACAACAAGGCATAGCATGCATCCAACGCATTGCACCTTTGTCATAGGGACATGATCCTCTGGGGAAGGGCAAAAGCAGTACGTGCCATTGAAAGTATACAGGTGGAATGAGGGCAACGACACAATCAATGATCCAGGCTCACACTGTGCATCACAAGCTACACCAGGATAATGTGCAGCACCTCTAAGCAGTCACATGCCACAGGCCACTGACGCTACCGCAGCAGAGTACACAGACACACACAGGCACAGGACATTCACCTGCCATTGCTAAATGCAGCGACAAACCTCACTCTGCACATGTGCCACTAGACGGGGGGGGCTCACAGGTGTGGAGCTGGCTCTGCACGTCAGACACACAGCACTGCCCCCTGCTCACATCACATGGGCAGGGTATATCCATCCCTCATGCAGCCCGGGTGCCACACTCCACATATGCACCCAGCCACATGACAGGGGACTTACACACACACCGATGTCCAGGGTACGAACACATCATGTGGACACTCTCAGCACAGGTACACAGAACTAACACACATCTGTGGGTGCAGTCACCTGTCACACTGGGCTGAACACATAATCAAATGAGGACTGTAGAGGCTACATTCCCAGGAGGACAAGACAGGCAGAATGTGGCATGCACCATGCAGTGATTGTCACAGTAAACACAATGCAAGTGAGGACGGCAGACATGCACCACAGCATGCACTGGCTGGGAGACATCAGGCATTCCCCCCCTGGAACCCCCCTACAGTACATAGCATGTGTGTCACACCTGGACACAATGCCAGAAGTCACAGTCACAAACAAGGGACACAGTCTGTGCTAGTAGACTCTGCACTCACCTGATACCCTGGTCGCCCATACAGCAGGGGGTACTGTGGGAGGATCACATCCAGCAAAGCCAGGTTCTCCTCAAGGGTGAAAGGCTGTGCCCTCTCCACAGACCTTGACATGGTTCCAGGGAATCAGTAGCAGCAGCTGGGTCGTCGAATCCAAAGATGTGCAGGCAAGTGCTCCCTCATGGGACCTGGCTGCCTTATATCTGCCTTGCTGGCCTGTTTCATGCACAGGAGTACAGAGTGATTGGTCACTCACATTTGCATCCTATGTTTCCTCCAATCCCTTCAAACCTAGCACAGTCAGTGGGTTCTTATTGTGTTTTTTTCTTGAGCATGATGTCAACTCCAGAACCACATTGCAACAAAGTAGATTCATTCAAACTGACTACTGCTGTGCACCTGCTGAAAAAAATTCAAACTTTAAACTTGGTCTCCATGACAACCAGCATGCATGTAGGCCTTTATACTTGTCCCTCATGTGTCCCCTATGTAATTTGGAGTTTAACACACAGGTACGGTGCGTACCGGGGCCCTAGGGCACCCCAAATGCATAGCAACAGCCTGTACAGGCGTGTGTACGGTCCGTATCACTATGGGTGTGCTCGCGTATGCGTACCCATAGTGATAGTGAGCGTACGCACGCGTGTGTACGGTCTGTACCACTATGGGTACGCATACGCGAGAACACCCATAGTGATAGTGAGCGTACACGCGCGTGTACGGTCCGTACCACTATGGGTACGCATACGCGAGAACACCCATAGTGATAGTGAGCGTACAGGCGTGTGTACGGTCCGTACCACTATGGGTGTTCTCGCGTATGCGTACCCATAGTGATAGTGAGCGTACGCACACGTGTGCACAGTCCGTACCACTATGGGTACGCATACGCGAGAACACCCATAGTGATAGTGAGCGTACGCACGCGTGTACGGTCCGTACCACTATGGGTACGCTTACGCGAGAACACCCATAGTGATAGTGAGCGTACAGGCGTGTGTACGGTCCGTACCACTATGGGTGTACTCGCGTATGCGTACCCATAGTGATACGGAGCGTACACACGCCTGTACGCTCACTATCACTATGGGTGTTCTCGTGTATGCGTACCCATAGTGGTACGGACCGTACACACGCCTGTATGCTCACTATCACTATGGGTGTTCTCGCGTATGCGTACCCATAGTGGTACGGACCGTACACACGCGTGCGTACGCTCACTATCACTATGGGTGTTCTCGCGTATGCGTACCCATAGTGATACGGACCGTACACACGCCTGTACGCTCACTATCACTATGGGTGTTCTCGCGTATGCGTACCCATAGTGGTACGGACCGTACACACGCGTGCGTACGCTCACTATCACTATGGGTTTTCTCGCGTATGCGTACCCATAGTGATACGGACCGTACACGCGTGCGTACGCTCACTATTACTATGGGTACACATACGGCAGCACTCCCATAGTGATAGGGAACGTACACAGGCCCTCTGAGCGAATGTACGGTGCCTTTCACACATCACAGTGGTGACAGGCAGCACACATGAAGGAATAGGGCTGACATACTTGTCCATGGATGGACATCAAGGCTTTGTCTGGGCAGTACTACATGTGTGGGGCACAGGTGTGAAAGGCTGTGATGTGGCACCACACTCCTGAGTCGAGAAGGCACCAGATGTATGATGAGATGTGTACAGATGTTATGTGGGATGGTGCAATGTGTGCCAGGCATGCCCTTAACTCCTTTGACATGTGTGCATGTCGTACTGCACACTTGGGATGAGCATCACTGGCATGGCACAGTCAACAACACACGCAAGTGTCCCCTGATGCCCGCTACAGGGGTTACCACACCAGACATGTGACTACCCACGGTGCACGATGTGTCTATGTCATGTATGTGTGGGGTGTTCCCATTAGCTTGATGTTGGTGCTCCCTCAAAAGCATCAGCTGTTGCAGCAACCAACATGTGTCTCTGTGTAGATGGATATGGCACACTGTTACGCACACCAGGCCACATGTGGTATCGGATGTGAGGTGCGTATGTATGCATGGGACACGGAGTAGCGTAACAAGGACATGTCTGCATCCTCTCAATGAATGTGTGGTGAGTCATTACATGTACACCTTATTGGCAAGGTGTGTGGGCTGTCCTAGTGTAATGTCATGTGACCTGTGGCTCTAGTGTTCCGCTACCAGTCTCTGAAATCGACATCCTACTTCTTCTGATGTGTTGATGTATGTCACTCCTGTGTTGCGTCTGGCTGTTCACTTACACTGGGACACAGCTAATCCCATGCCATGGCATGTGGAGGTTCACAATCTCCGTGTGTAGCTGGGTCTTGGTAGGAGTGTCACCTGGCAGCCATACGTGTCCAGGGCATGTGGCACATACCTGACTCCGTATGTCACATATGTGTATTGACAGATTAACATGTGCTCAGCACCAAAAAATTGTTGTTGTAGTGCACTCACTCTTCCTTCTCACTTCCAAATTACTGCAGAGCGCCGCCTCTTCCCCGAGCAATTCCGGACTTGGCTGACAAGCGGGAGAATGACTGTATCCGGTGCTACCGCTTCCCCCAACCGTTGATTGAGGAGTTGACGGCGAGGCTGGCACCACACCTGCAACCGCTGCACAGGTATCCTGCAGCACTGACACCCAAGCTGAAGGTAATGGCAGCCCTACATTTTCTTGCCACGGGTACCTTTCAAAATACCATAGCTCATGTTGGTGGCATGTCCCAGAGCATGTTCAGCCGTGTGCTGCATGATTTCTTAGAGGCCATGTTGCTTCACCTGGATGAGTTCATCCATTTCCCAACCCCATAACTGTTGACTGGGGTCAAGCGTGGATTCTATGCCCTGGGAGGGATGCCCCATGTCATTGGGTCCATAGATGGGACACATGTGGCTTTGGTACCACCACAGGCACAGGAGGTAGCGTACAGGAATCGCAAGCACTACCACTCCATCAATGCCCTTGTGGTGTGTCTGTCCAACATGGTGATTTCACATGTCTGTGCTCGTTTTCCAGGATCAGCACACGATGCCTACATCATGAGGCGTAGCAGGGTGCCTGAAATGATGACGCAGCTGCGAAACGAACGAGCATGTGTTGTTGGTGGGTACACTCTGTCTGTCCTGTATTTTGCGTAGACTTCCAGCACGACCGCTTCTCCTGTCCTACTTATGTCCATGTGCTTTCCATGTAGGGGACGCTGGCTATCCCAACATACCATGGCTGATCACACCTCTCCGCAACCCCATCACGCCGGCCCAGCTCCGCTACAACACCGCCCATGGCCAGACAAGGCGAGTGATAGAGAGGACATTTGGCCTCCTGAAGAGCCGATTCAGATGCCTCCACAAGACCGGCGGCGCCCTCCCATATGCCCCGGCGAAGGTCTGCAAAATCTTCGTGGTGTGCTGCATGCTGCACAACATGGCAGTTGAGAAAGCTGTGCCACTCATCCTGGATCAAGATGATCAGGACCATCCACCCGTGGAGGACCAAGGTCTTGGCAATGGGGCTAGTGATGTGGAGGATGTGGTTCCACAAGAGGACATCCGGAGTCGGCTCATACGCGACTTCTTTGCTTAGTGGTGAGTACCAGTGTCTGTGTGTGCACGCATTGGACCCTGTGTGGCATGTGTTGCGGTGTGTGTGTCCATCTGTATGTATGGCACGTGAGTCAGAGGTGTGTGTGGATGTGTCACTGGAGTGATGGTGCCAGTGATGAGTGTATTTCCCCAGTCATAATTGTGACTTAGCATGTTGTCATCCTTACATGTGTCGAGTACATGCACATGCAAGTGGCTGTGCTTTTTGTGGCTGACTTCTTGTGTGTCTCTCATCCCCAGGTACTTGCGCATGCCGTCTGCTGGTTGCATTGTTGTGGCACTGCTATTCCTCATGGACACGTCATCGTGTGCTGACTCAGCGTTACACGCACGGTCAAGTTTGGAAGTCTCCTTAGGGTAAGGGATGCATCAGGGGTGTATTGGGTGTGGCAGTTGTTTACGATGTGTGCACACTGCCCCTGTCGATGTTTGGTTCCTCTGCAGACATGTCGCATCACCATGGGACACATGACTTGCAGCTGGGTACACCTGAATAGATGGTCAGACTTGTAGACAGTCATCTGTGATGGGATTGTGGATTGTGATGATGGCATCAATGTGTGTTACACTGCCCTCGGACACATACGGTTTGCATTGGCTTGACATGGTGTGGGACTTCCACATCAGAGGATCAATGGTGTATGGCAGCCTCTCCGTGAGCAGCAACGGGTGTTTAGCTGTTAGCCGACACTTGTGTGCCAGTTCCATGGCTATCACACATTTGTGCTGCAGAAGGGGGGTTCCAGTGTTGGACCCACATGTTACTCCACATGACCCGTTCATGTGTACTCCGAGTTGCTTCTGCAATACCGAATACATGACTAATAAAGGTGTCCCTAGGCCTCCAAGGTGCCTCTTCTCAGTCAATGCTGGTGTGTTGCCACGGTGCATCCGGCATGTCTGGCTATGTGTCTATGTGTAGAGTAGCAAGATGCAAGCTGTTTGTGTGGGATTAGACTGTGTATTGTGCATGATGTCCATGACTGTGTGGGTATTGTGACATGTGCCATCCCCATGCATCCAACGTTGGCCAGGCCACCATTCTCTGCATCCACCTGACTCAAGCTTGCAGGACATGGTTCTGCCACCTGTCCACACATACCTGGGTGCCCCACAGGACACTCCACATGATCCCTGACCTCTGCGCATGGCTGTCGCTGTACTCAATATGTCTGTCGGCACGGTTGTGCGGCCACCCACTCAGCTGGTTGGGCCCATCACGGGTGTGTGTGGTGCTCCATGTCTGTCTTGCCTAATACAATGTGACCCATGTGTGTCCTGTGCCAGACTCAGGCCCCAGGGTGTGGATGGTTGAAGTCAAATGAGAACTCAGGCATGGTTCGACTTTACAAGACACATGTAAGGTAATAATGCAAAATGTAGGCATCTTCTCTTTATGGTGTAACTTTTTATTTTGGTTGGGGTACGTGGGGGGGGTATGACATGAGGGGCTTTCCGGGTGTGTGGAATCCAAAGTTCACTAAGGGAGTTGGTGTCCTTGTCATTTGAAATCCTCAGAGTCCATGCCACAGTCTTTGTCAACATTGGTCAGACAGTGACCAGCAAGTCCATGTGGCAGAGAATGTCTTTTGCTGCTGTGCTGCTGTTGGTCCAGTGGGCCAGGTGCCAGGCCAGGTGTCCTGGGAGATGGTGCTGTTGCGCTGACCCTCACGGTCTTTTCCGTGGACGACCCGCCCTCCTGCGGGGACCCTCAGAAGCAGGCCGTGACGATGTTTGCGATACTCCGTCGGATGTCTCCTCCTCCTCCTCATCCCTCCCTGTGGGTGGTGATGTTCTACGCCTGGTGGCACAGGGAGGGTTGCCCATGTTGTCGGCTATCCGACGGAGTGTACTGTGAATTCCTGTGAACACCGTCACGAGCTCAGCCTGTCTGTCCTCCATCCGCCCTTGGTGTCGCAGTAGACAGGCATGTTGCTCCGCATGTTGCTGGGCCTGCTGGGTCTTGATCTCCTCGAGGATGGACACAACCTGGGCCATGCCCGTGGTGTCCTGCCGGTATGTGTCCAGGATGTTTCTGACATGGGAATATACCGGTTCCGCAGCCAACCGGTCAGGCTCGCGCCTCTGCCGTCCTCCACTCCCACCACCCCTGCCCACTTGCACCTGGCCTGCCCTTGTGGGCACATCGGGTCTCCGGGACCCCTGAGGGGTGGCATTGGCGTTGTCGCCTGCCTCCTCCTGGGTGCCCGGTACACCGTGTCCCTCCTGGCCAGCCTGGCTGCATTGTGGTGGTGGGGCAGGGATCCTGGGTGTCTCCTGGGATGTGGCAGGAGTGGGGGTGGTGGTTGGCCCAGTTGTACCTGACGCAGGTGCTGCAGGTGGTTGGACACCAGAGGGGCCAGGTTGGTCGGGGTCGGGTTCGTCCACAGAGTGGTGAGAGTCGTCGCTGCCGGTGGGTCCGTCATCCCGCCGAGCCGGGTCCTGTGAGTCTTCCCCCCCAGTGTTGGGGGGTGATCCACGACATTGACCTGTGTGTGAGAGAGACAATGTTAATTTTGTTCCATGCAACATCCATGTTTCATTCGTTTCTAAGTTGGCACATTTCCTCTGGGAATTTGGATATGTCTTGCATTCCACTCACAGTGCACTTGTGCATGGGTGTGGCCCTTGGCCACAGCTTTTGCGACTTTACCTATGTGTGGCACAGTCTTACTTGCTGCGTCAATTGTGACTGCAGTCAGCAGTGGAGTGAGCAGGTGTGGCGAGCCATGCATTGGCGCCTTCCGTGTTGCACTGTACGTGGGCACATGGAGTTGTTCCACACACTTAGATAATGCAGGTAGCTGACGTTGTGCTTGTGCACAGGTTGAGACATGGCCCAGTGTTTTGCCATGCAGAAGAGGGGGGATTCAGGCACTGGCCACCCTTGTCTACATGCACGCAGTCCACCTGCTGACGAGCAGACATTCCCAGACCCCCCAAGGCTGAATTGGTCTCCCTGTGTGTCCCTTTCTCACTCCCTCTCTGTCCCCCTCTCCCTCCCTCTGTGTGTCAGCCTCCTCCCTCTGTCCGTCTCCCTGTGTCTCCCTCCCTCTCTCTCCCCCTCTCCCTCCCTTTGTGTGTCACCCTCTGTCACCTCAGCCCAGCTTCCTAGGCACACACTTTTTGCAGATCTTTGAATGGCCCTTGGCTTGTTGATGTGAGTTTGTTTCTGATCTCCAGGCACCCATTGGGTGTAGTGTCTGTGTCTGCGCTGCTGTTGTGGTGGTGTGTGCTGCCAGTCTTTCACAGTGTTGGCTGTTCATTAGCTGCTGTCATGTGCAAAAACGTGCCGTCACCCCCATGTGTTAATGCAAGGCGTCCGCCATTTGCTGGCAAGTCTTTCCTGTGTGGGGACACACTGTTTGTCTGGCTGTGACCTAGGCCATATGGGCAGGGGGCATTGTTGTCTGCTTCTGAGTTGCACTATGTGATTTTTGTGGCCCACACTCCCGCCATCCGGCTTACCGTGTCTTGTGTTGGTGTTTTCTGTGGCCTGTGACTTTGCATTGTCCAGCTGGGTGCATGGGGCATGGTGGCGCCAGTGGCATGTGCGTGTTCATGGAGTGTGGTTGAGTCATGCGATAGCTTGGGGTGGTTGCGTGCCTGTTTGTGAGTTTGGTTGTGGATGACGTTCCCCCCATGTGAGGTGAGTTGTTTGTGTACTCACCCGGGTCTTGGAGTCCTTCTAATCCGTCCACTGACACCACCGGCAGTATGGCCATCACCCTCTCCTCCCAGGGATGGTAGTGTACGGGTCTGCGGAGCGGCCCTCCTCCAGTGACATTGGCCTGGTTGTGGTCGTCGGTCATTTTGGCTCGGACTCTCCTCCGCAGATCGTACCACCTGGCTTGGCATTCATGCCTGGTCCTTCTGGTGGCCGCAACAGCATTCACAGCATCAACAATCCTCTGCCACATGGCTGTTTTTTCGGACTTGCAGGTCTGTCTGACCAATGTTCCAAAGAGGTGTGGCTCGACTCTGAGGATTTCGTCGACAAGGACCTCCAACTCTCGGCTAGTGAACTTTGGATTCTTGTTAGTGGGCATGGTGAGGGGTGTGGGTGTGGATGGTGGGGGGGTGTGTGGATGGTTGTGGGTGTGTGGGTGTGGTTGTGCAGGTGTGTGTGTGAATGTGATGAGGGGGTGTTTGTGAAGGTGTGTGTGTGAAGGTGTGCAAGTGTGAGGTGTAGTAATGGTTCAAGTATGGTGCTGTAGGTTGTCTGTGGGGTCTGGCAGCAGCGAGTCTGTTACAAAGGCTCATGGTTTGTGTCTGTGGGCCCTTTTTATTGGTCCATTGGTGGGTGTGGCTGTGTTTGAAGTTTGGGTGGGTGTGTTATAAGGAGTGGTTGTGTTTTGGGCCTCTGTTTGGGATTTTGGCAGTTGCAGGTCAGTGAATGTGTTGTTTTTGTGCTTGTTGGACATGTTCTGTGGCTTTGTGCCATTCGAATGGTGTATTCTTGTGTTGTTTTGCTTTGTCCTGGTTGTGTACGTGCGTTTTTAGCGTGTGTACGGTGTGTACTTTGGGAATTTTGTTGTACAGTGCTGTCCTTGTGTCTGGCTTGGTACGACTCGTACATGCGCGATGTTGTGTGAAGGTGCTGGTGTTGGGGCCTGGGGTGGGCTCCGTACTTAGAATGTTGGGGTGGGGGTACGCTCCATACGTACGCGGGTGAGGGTACGTGTCGTACATACATGGTTGGGGTGGGGGTACGGTCCGTACATACACGGTTGGGGTGGGGGTACGCTCCATGCATACACGGGTGAGGGTACGGGTCGTACATACACTGTTGGGGTGGGGGTACGCTCCATACGTACGTGGGTGAGGGTACGTGTCGTACATACACAGTTGGGGTGGGGGTATGGTTCGTACATACACGGTTGGGGTGGGGGTACGCTCCATGCATACGCGGGTGGGGGTACGTGTCGTACATACACGGTTGGGGTGGGGGTACGGTCCGTACATACACGGTTGGGGTGGGGGAAGGCTCCATGCATACGCGGGTGAGGGTACGGGTCGTACATACACTGTTGGGGTGGGGGTATGCTCCATACGTACGCGGGTGAGGGTACGGGTCGTACATACACGGTTGGGGTGGGGGTACGGTCCGTACATACACTGTTGGGGTGGGGGTACGCTCCATGCATACGCGGGTGAGGGTACGGGTCGTACATACACTGTTGGGGTGGGGGTATGCTCCATACGTACGCGGGTGAGGGTACGTGTCGTATATACACAGTTGGGGTGGGGGTATGGTTCGTACATACACGGTTGAGGTGGGGGTACGCTCCATGCATACGCGGGTGGGGGTACGTGCCGTACATACACGGTTGGGGTGGGGGTACGGTCCGTACATACACGGTTGGGGTGGGGGTACGCTCCATGCATACGCGGGTGAGGGTACGGGTCGTACATACACTGTTGGGGTGGGGGTACGCTCCATACGTATGCGGGTGAGGGTACGTGTCATACATACACGGTTGGGGTGGGGGTACGGTCCGTACATACACGGTTGGGGTGGGGGTACGCTCCATGCATACGCGGGTGAGGGTACGGGTCGTACATACACTGTTGGGGTGGGGGTACGCTCCATACGTACGTGGGTGAGGGTACATGTCGTACATACACGGTTGGAGTGGGGGTACGGTTCGTACATACACGGTTGGGGTGGGGGTACGCTCCATGCATACGCGGGTGGGGGTACGTGTCGTACATACACGGTTGGGGTGGGGGTACGGTCCGTACATACACTGTTGGGGTGGGGGTACGCTCCATACATATGCGGGTGAGGGTACAGGTCGTACATACATGGTTGGGGTGGGGGTACGGTCCGTACATACATGGTTGGGGTGGGGGTACGCTCCATACATACGGGGGTGAGGGTACGGGTCGTACATACACGGTTGGGGTGGGGGTACGGTCCGTACATACACGGTTGGGGTGGGGGTACGCTCCATACGTACGTGGGTGAGGGTACGGGTCGTACATACACGGTTGGGGTGGGGGTACGCTCCATGCATACACGGGTGAGGGTACGGGTGGTACATACACGGTTGGGGTGGGGGTACGGTCCGTACATACACTGTTGGGGTGGGGGTACGCTCCATACGTACGAGGGTGAGGGTACGGGTCGTACATACACGGTTGGGGTGGGGGTACGGTCCGTACATACACGGTTGGGGTGGGGATTCGCTCCATGCATATGTGGGTGAGGGTACGGGTCGTACATACACGGTTGGGGTGGGGGTACGGTCCGTACATACACGGTTGGGGGTGGGGGTGCGCTCCATACGTACGCGGGTGAGGGTACGGGTCGTACATACACGGTTGGAGTGGGGGTACGCTCTATGCATACGTGGGTGAGGGTACGGGCCGTACATACACGGTTGGGGTGGGGGTACGCTCCATACATTCACGGGTGGGGGTACGTCTCGTACATACACGGGTGTACATACACGGGTGGGGATTCGACTCGTACATTGGAGGGCTGGGGGGAGTGTTGGGCGCGTATGCGGGCACATGTCTCCATGGTTGCTATGGGAGTTCGGTGCGGACGGTGTTTTTTCCATACGGTTGTAACATCGGACGCACGGGATGGATCGTAATTCCGCGGTCGGACTTCACTTTCCACATTTGTACGGTAAATCGTCCGTGGACGTGTCGGACACATTTTCCGACCCGAGGACGTGTGGGGAATAATTCCCATTGCGAATCGTATGGACTTTTTCCCAAGCAAATCGTAATTGGCAGTTTGTACGGCACTTTTACGATTCGTACGGTAAAAAGACCGGATACGAGTCGTACGGGGAATTTTTTTACAGGATCGTAATCGGCACCATAATGGTAAAAATAAAAATAAAATAAAGATAAGAATAATGGAGGAGGGTTGAAGTGAGGTCAGAAAAGGCCTATTTAATAGGTATACAATAGGCCCGTACCTGGGAGAGCAGGGATTTATATGTCTATAAAGAAAGATTGCAAGGGCAACATCGGGTTATCCACGGAAGTACTCGGCGTGGCAGTATTAAGCGTGCCTAAAGCAAATGGATAAGGAGAGTTTAGATAAAATAATATAGTAGGAGCATGCCAATTTCTAGGGTTGCAAAGGAAAAAAGTACTCAATGCTATGGAGGAGAAATATAGCGTCTAATTAATATACCTGATAACGCGCGAGCCACACGGAAAATATCCGCCAGTTGAAGGGACTCCGAGAGAGGTGAAAGGATGTCCTCAGGCAAGGAAGTGGTTTGTAAACGACCGGTCCGGGGAACACCCAGAGTTGTTCAAAAGCCGTTTAAATAGGCTAATGCACGATCACGTCATGGAAAGAGGGGGGGGGGGCGTGTCTAAACTTAAAGGTCCAAGAGGCAGAACAAGTCTGTAACTTTGAAGGGAGTAAGTTCTCACGGTCTCATTAGCAGAATACTGAAAACATAGTATCCAATCAAGAATACGCACAAGGGCGGAACCTGATCTAATGTAAAGGCAACGGAATTAAAGATAAGACTACATCTGCATCCATACAAAAGTAAAGTGCCAGCCGGAGCCTAATCTAATGCAAGAAAGGCAAAATGAAAGATATGGCTTCAGAGAAATGGCAATAAGCGGCAAGGTTCGTATCACTTAAACAGGTCTCCAGGAGTCAAATCATGTAGATAGATACAAAATTCTTAAAAAGTGGCTGCCGAGGAGTCACAAATGTTGGATGGGAGAAAAGCGAAAAAGAGACCGCATTTAAGTGTACAGCCTAAGCGTGATCTACAGTGCTCAGGTCATGGCGGATGAACGTGAAAAAGATCTAAAAAGATGGCTATGATAGACCTTCAAAAGTAGAAATAGGGATTGCAAAAGGAAGGGAAAAATAAATTTGGAAAAGCTTATGACTGATGGGAACACATAGCAGCTGAAAATGCTAGGACTTAAAGAATGGCATTTTCCCATGGAAGGGATTCATTCAGTCCCTTGTCCTTAGATTTAAGGACAAAAATCCAGTATACTTCTCGCTTCTTACGAACGTTATGTTGCGCATTGACACCCACCGTCAAGTGAAGTAGCGGGTGATGAGCTGTTCACGCAGGTCAACACCTTCCTCCTCTCCACTGTCCTCATCACTGGACACGGCTTGGTTTGCAGACTGGGGCCTTGGGTCCTCACCATCATCCAGGAGCAGGGGAATCTCCTTGCGAATGGCTAGGTTGTGGAGCATGCAGCATGCCACTACAATCTGACACACCTTCCTGGGCGAGTATGCCAGTGCACCTCCGGTCTTGTCCAGGCAGCGGAAACGTGACTTGAGCAGACCAAAAGTACGCTCCACTACACGACGTGTCCTCCCATGGGCCTCATTGTAGCGAAATTCAGCCGGGGACCTGGGATTCCGCAGTGGGCTCAGCAACCATGGACGGTTGGGATATGCAGAGTCACTGAGGTATGACAAACACAAATAGACATTGCAACGTCGCAGAGGCTCAGGCAGCAGGTCACACACATAGCACGCCACATGACTAGGCATACTCACCCACAATCCATGCACGCTCGGGAAGAAGATTAGCCATCAGCTGGGGCACTATGCTGTTCCGCAGGATGTAGGAGTCATGGGCCGAGCCTGGGAATTTGGCACACACATGCAAAACGGTCATATCTGCCAGGCACACCACCTGCACATTGATGGAGTGGTAATGCTTTGGATTTGCGGTAAATGTGCTCACTTACCTGTGGTGGCACAAGACCGACATGGGTGCAAACAATGGCACCAACAACATTGGGGATGTGTCCAAGGGGATAGAAGTCTCCCTTCACAGCTGGCAATTCAGCACCCCTGGGGAAATGGATATATCTGTCCTTGTATAGCATCATGGCGGACAGCACATCACGCTGCACCATGCTGAACATCGGTTGTGACATCCCACCAGCGCTGGCCACTGTCTCTTGGAACGATCCAGTGGCAAAAAAATGCAGGACTGTGTTATATCCTGCTTATGCTGATGCAATGCCAATCTACCACCAGTGGAATGTTCATGTCATGATGCTGTCAGAATGTTGGGAATCTGCAGTGAGTTATGACAGTTGACTGGGCTGAGCTGCCTGCTGGCTGCTCCTGGTGGGGTCTCTCTCTGGACCTGAACTGTTCCTTATCTGGCCTACTTATGGTCTCCCTGTGATCTTGTACCATCTCCAATAAAACTACCTAAATCATCACAACTGAGTGGACTTGATCACTACAGACTGCCATCACCTTATAAGTAGGGGTGAAAGCTGTTGCATATGTCCTGCGGGGCTGCAGGTGGGGATCCCGACAGATCACAAAGGGTTTACAGGGTGGCTCTGTCCAGGCGGCATTTCCGTATGATCGCAACATCCTCCATGTCCTCCAGCACCATCAAGTGACAAATCAAATTTGGCCTCCTCCTAGTGGAGATGATAGTGAACACATGTAAATGTAATACATCATGAGATGTGCACAGCATATCAGAGTTCTGGATGACGCAACGGCAACAATGACTGACATCTATAGTGACTAACAGACCAGCTTACATGGAGGGACACCTTCAGCAACACAAAGGACACACCTGTCAACTTACCCAAGACAAGTACCTCAAATATCACCTTGGCTAATGTGAATTCACATAGGGATATGGCCACAGTTCACATGGGCACGCCTGGGAGTATAGCATCCAGCATATGTGTAACTAATCAAAACCACTGTCTCATACCTAGCTGCTGTACCTGTCACACCTTAATGCGTCATTACAACCTGGCACACATCCACAATACAATGACCACTGTCGGCGCTGGAATGACGAATGTGTTCATGAGCAGACATGAGAGGCAATGCAAAATAAATCATCATTCATTGAGACGATTATCGCTGTGATTGTCACTGGACCTCAACACATTGACATGTGTACACATTGTACAGTCCAGAACAACACTGTCCTGCCTACACCAACATCAAATCCATAAGTGACATGTGAGTGGGTACAGGCCCACCACGATACACACACACAAACATGGCATGTGTAACCATCAGTGGAGTAAATTGAACATTGGCATTGTGTGCACAATGCTGTGCCATTGAATATGTTGGCACTGTGCACTGTTGATGTTTGACAGATGGCCAATGCGATTGTATGGCACCCAAATCACGGTAGCTACCGCCTGGCCCCGGCGGTGTGTCACCAGCACCCCCATTCACACAAGTGCGGTAGTGATAGGCATGGAAACATGTGGAAATGGCGGTTGACATGCTCCGCTGCCTGAATGGCAGAGCCTTGTGTAAATGTATGGCACCCAAATCGCGGTAGCTACCGCCTGGCCCCGGCGGTGTGTCACCAACACCCCCATTCACACAAGTGTGGTAGTGATAGGCATGGAGACATGTGGAAATGGCGGTTGGCATGCTCCGCCGCCTGAATGGCTGAGCCTCGTGTCAATGTATGGTGTGAGAAGGTGGCCTGATATATGCTGTCCACTAGTTCTAGTGGGCACCTTGTATCAGTCCAAACAACCCCTTATGGTGATAGGTTAAAGACAACCTTTATTGAAAGCTATCCTAGTGGTAGCTATGGAGAGCAGCCTTCAGGCTAAGTCTTGTAGGAATGTAAAGCTGCTTGTTTTACCAGTCTATAATCTCTTGAATGATCAAATGAAAAGACAACCACACCAGGTATATATTTAAAATATATGTATTTAGGTTAACACACTCCCCTCTCGTCTCTTTATGAGACTAGAGTTCGAAGTACTTAAGTTACAAGATAGCAATCATCAGTAATAGCACAAATACACATTTGGGCCCTAGGGACGTACCAAGCCATATACCAAAAAAGTGGTATAAGAACCACGACTGGAATAGACACTAGGCCTATAGCCTCTAGAATCGCTGGGAAACCCAAGGAACCACCCAAGGTAGTGACACAGGGGACCCTCGGGGACTGTTTGCAGTGTGTAAACAGAACCGCGGGTTCCCGTTATCTTCTATGGGCAAGGTCGCGGTTGGAAATTTAAAGATTAGGCACACTTCTAATCGAGTCAGGACCAAACCCTTTTGGACATAGGAAGTTCTAGGGCTAGCACCCACGAGAGCACTGAAGTACTCGAGTTACCTCACCCAGTGGAGCCAGGTGCATAGGTGTCTTTTGGTGTTGGGTCGCGTCGTCAATTTCAATGGGAGCCTGCAAAGAACTGCTGCTGCCGTGAAGAGGAGAAGTGTCCGAAGAGATCCAAGCCTGGGTCTAGGATGTGAGGAACCTGAAAGCAGAGGTGACAGAGTCTGGGTCACTTGACAGTGACCTAGGTCAGGATGGACCAATACCCACAGATGTCGGGTGCTTCAGGTGAGTTGATGGGTGTCTTGACTCTTCAGCCACAAGGACCAGGAGGCGTCGACGAAGTCCATGAGCCGGATTCGAGCTGTCCCATGAAGTCTGTAGAGTGCTGTAGTGTCGGCGATCAGAATGGACCCAACAAGCCTTGGCAACGGTGAGTCACTGGAAATCAGAGAAAGGACTGGGGTGCAGACCAGCAAGGTCTGATGGACTCACCCAGCGAGGGTAAGTAAGGGCACGTCTGGAGCAACCAGGAAAGCCCAAGCAAAAAAGGAGTCGCCTTCATGGGGACCTACTAGCCAACGGGCTAGTGATCGCGAAGGAGCCTCGAGCGGTCGCACTTGAAGCTGCCCACGGGTCACTCGTGATGTGGAGGCCAACAATCTTCGGTGTGGTAGGTGCTCAAAGCTGGGGCTACTCGGAGCTCAAAGCAAAACTTCAAAGAGGACTAGGAAGATAGTGTTGCTGGAAAAGTTCACGGTGTCCAGGGGTCATGGTTCCATGTCACCCATGATAGCCATGGGCCTCAGCTTTGCTGTGGACTCAGGGTAGACTCGGGGAAGTCTGGAAATCCTCCTCTGGTGATGCAAAGACTTCGGCGTCCAACGGGAGCTTCAGCGATGCAGACTGGTCAGTTGCTTCTTTGGTGCCTGCCAAGCAGGGTAGTCCTTCCTTGACCCCAGGGGAGATTTCTTCCATCTTCTAGTCATGATAGAAAGTCAAAGGTCCAGGAAATATGTTGCAGAGTTTCGTCCAGGGTAATCTAAAGTCCTAGGGACTGGATTCCTATACTTATAGTAAGTTTAGGGGATGGACTAACTCTAAGGCCCCACCTATGCGTGGGCCAGGAAAGAGGGGTGATTACACCCATTTCCTTTGTCCAGTTTCACACCAGAGCAGGGGCAGGTAGCCCCTGCAACTGGTTTGAACTGGGCTATGCACAGGGACAGCAACCGTGCCCCCAGTGCAGGACTTCAAAGCACCAGAGAGTGCTCCCGCCCAGCCCCAATACACATCAGCCTGTCTGGGGAGGTGGTCACACGTTACCTCCCTTCGACAGGAAACCTATTGTCCAGGCCTCCCCTGCTGGAGCTTCGGTCAGCAGCAGGAGGCCTGACCCGTGTCTGTGGCAGAGGCATCCATTTTGTGATGCCAGGGCTCAGGAAAGTCCTACCGGGTTTAGCCACTGTGAACATGTCTCCCCCTCTAGAAGGGTTTAATACTACCCCCGCCGCCAGAATTGGTGGGGGTAGTATTCCAAGGCGTTTGACACCAAATACGACATGTTTTGATGCAGCCATTCCAAAGTTAGCATTTACCGCGAGGTTATAATGCACTTAAGAGTATATGGTATGGCTGTATCACAGAACAGCCATAAGGAAATATTTCCGAAACCTGCAGAGGGGCTCAGCTCATGCTTGGGCACCCTCTCACATAAAACCAAGCACTCTGCCTTCAGGATTGTTAAGGCCTGCCATAAGGAGTGGCTTATAGTTTTATATGTGTCTGTATAGGGTAGTGATATAGGTAGCCTATACCACAGTAAGGGGTGCAAGCACATCCTTACCCAGGCTGCAGTAGCAGACCTGTGGTGTCATTTTGGAGTGCTTCCCAGGGGTGGCATAATATATGCTGCAGCCCCTGGTAGGCCTCTGAGGTACCTATGCCCTAGGTACATAGTATATCATATACTAGGGGCTTATAAGGCACTCCAGAATCCAATTAGATATGTACCTAATGTACATGGATACCATTTTAGAGAGGAAGCAGCTAGGCTGTGGTCCTGATTAGTAGGGCCACAGCCAGACTAAGGTCGAAAAACAGTGAAACACCAGCAAAAAGTGGGGGTACCCATGTGAAGCAGATCCTACTCTCCTACACAGAGCACACAGCAGCAGCGACCCAAGCAGTCCCGGGCGCAGACACCATCCCCACAGAAGACCAAAGGCACCTCAGAGCGCAGGGAGAAAAGCCCTTCAGGCGACACCAGTGGACATATAGCAAACCAACAGTCCTCAAGCACACATGCCTCAGTGGCATCCCCATCCAAGGACTCTCCTGCCCCTAAAGCATCGCGCAAAGATAATCGTACAGTGTCTGTGCTCACCAAGGAGGTGGTGCATGCCAAGGGAACACCTAGGAAGGGCTCCAAGGCAGTATCACCAACCACCTCGACTCACATTCCAAGCCCAGTGAAGCAGGGGCCGGAGGGCACTGTAGGGGTAACACCTAGTAAACAGTGGAAGGGGGCAGAGGCAAAGCCAGGCAAAGCGTTCCTCTGGGTTCAGCACATCACCAGAGGGGCTGCCAGTGCTTGTACCTGCTGCAGCAGTGGTGGTGAGTGTGCCTGTTGTGCCCACACCACTTCCCATTGATCCAAAGTCAGGCAAGCCATTTAGGATCCCCAAGAAGGGGAAGGGTACCCCTCCACAATCTCCCAGCCACACCGTGTCTCCCGTCTGCATGACTCCACCTCCACATGCCACTACACCACCTGGTCCAAGCAGCCCTCCGGTTTGCCAAGCCCCTGATAGCTCTACCTCAGCTGTTTTGCTCTCTCCCCCGTCAAGTGCCCCGACAGTCCCCGAGACACAGCCAGCTCCCAGTCCGCCTGACAGCCAAGTCTGAGTGGTTGTCACTCTCACACACCTGTCTCTTACACAGGTGGGCCTGTACTGCACATTGTTGCCCCCTGACTGTGTTGCTGACTGTGGAAAGGTACAGACGCACACATTCCCTGTGCAGCTTCTCATGGACTCAGTCTGCACTTTGTCCTGGCCACTGGCCTTGTCGTGCACTGATGTGTGCCCCCTGCCCGTGCAGCTTCTCATGGACTCAGTCTGCACTTTGTCCTGCCCACTGGCCTTGTCGTTCACTGCTGTGTGCCCCCTGCCCGTGCAGCTTCTCATGGACTCAGTCTGCACTTTGGCCTGCCCACTGGCCCTGTTGCTCTTTGCTGTGTTGGGCCCTTCCCTGTGCAGCTTCTCATGGCCTCAGTCTGCACCCTGGACTGGTCACTGGCCTTGTTGCTCTTTGCCATATTGTACTTTTCCCTGTGCAGCTTCTCTTGGACTCAGTCTGCACCCTGGACTGGCCACTGACCCTGTTGCTCTTTTCTGTGTGCCCCCTGCCCGTGGAGCTTCTCATGGCGCTTGCTTTGCATCTTGTGCCTTGCTCTTCTTTTGTCATGGTACCTATCTGTGCAATATGTGAATGAGGACAGTATCTCCTGTTGTCTATGTTGTCAGTGTCCTTACTGAATAAAGTTATTTTGCTGTGTGTAAATGGTTTACTATGCCAAATGGTCTGTGTGGCACTTCAACATGGTAAATGTTTGAGCTCACTTACTCTCTTTTTTTTAGGGGTGACAGGGTCTTCATTACTGCTTGACCCAGATACTTGTGGTGGTAATGGTGTCAATTTCGAATGGTTAGCAGTAGTCATTTACTTGATTGGTTCATGTTGGCTTTATTGTACACATGTCAGGGTGGGGTTCACTGCCAGCACAGAGTGTGTTTCTGCACACAGTATTGCAGGCAGGCTGTCCAGGGTCATCATGTATGTGTGTTCTTTCTTTATGTGTGCCCAGTGGTGTATGTGTGTGGTCATCTTGTGATGGCCAGTCATCCTAGTCCCGTGGCTTACTTTCCATTTGTGCTCTTGGATGGCAAGGTAGTGTGCAGTGTGAAGGGGGTGAGTTTGTGGGGAGCGTTGATATGTGCATGCCTCTGCAATGTCAACTACACACGTGTCACCTAGGAGTTGTGTGCCTGTTGTTTTGATTGTTCATCCCTGTGGATCTGGTTGTATGCCCATGTGTGAGTTGTATGTTGTGCACTGTGCGGTGTGTTGGTGTGTCGTTGCAGTTCAGTCTGACTCCTACTTGTTGTTTTTGTCACTTGTGAGTATGCAGAGAGTGTTACTGGCAAGTCAGTGTTGTGTTTTGTTGTACATCCATGTGTCTTGTTGCTGTTTGTGGGGACTGTGCAGACCTGCTGCTCCACACTGCCATTGTGGTTGTGTTTTCTCATGCCTTGCTGTCACATGGTACCTTCTTGCCTCCAGTGTGGCATGTTGTGTGTGTTGTCATGCCCTCCCCTATCTGTGCTTCAGCTGCCTACCCATTGTGGGTCTGCACTCCCCAACTTTGTATATGGTACACTCCTGCCATGTCCCCTACTGACATGCAGTACACTGCACTTTGGTGTGAGCTGTCCCCTTGGTTTATATGTGTGTGTGCCTCCCCATGACTTCATTTGGGCCACTGTGGTTTGTGGTGCAGTTCTTTGGCCAGGGTCAATGTGTCACTCAGGGCATTTCCCCAATGGGTCATGTGTGATGTTCTGGTGCTGTCTGTCAGTCATGGTTGCTCATATGCAGTTCAACTGTGTGTGCTGCCCAGTCCTGTGGTCAAGTTGTTTCCACCTTTGTGTCCCAGAATTTTGCATCTATTGGGTGTTGTGTAGGCCTGGGCGAAAATTTCGTTCCGTTTGCGGAAATTGCGATAATTTGACATTTTCGCGTTCCGCGGAGAGCGCGAAAATGTCAAAAATTCCGGTTTCCGCAGCTTGGCGATAATTTGTTTCTTGCTCGCGCTGTAAAATAATACATTCTCACGCGCGCGCGATCGCCTTACCTGAATCCCTGCGTTCGCCGACAAGTTTTCTTGATCCGGTCGCGTTCTCCATGAGATGTTGTATTGTTTTTAGCCATTTGCGCTGTCTCGCGACAGTTCGCGCCCGCAGTGACGTCATGCGTCGCGCGATCATGTCTTTCTTCTCGCGATCATGCACCGCGAGACAACTCAAAACAAGATGGCCGCACCCGCAAGCAACCACATGGGTAAGTTGGCGACCCGCAACCATGCAGAAAATCTCGCAAACATGCGGGAAAAAAACTTCCGCATTTTTGCGATATTTCCGCTTGTTTGCGATAATTTTAAAAATTTTCGCGATAATTTGCGAAAGTTAATTTCGCAAATTCCGCCCACCCCTAGTGTTGTGTTGGATGTATGTGTTTTGTTTGTGTTTTTTCTCCACTTCCTGGGTGTGCTGTTGTCTTTGTGCTGTGCTGTATGGTGTTGTGTGGGTTGCTGTTCTGTCACTGATGTCTGTGCGTATCTGGTATGCTTGGTGTGCACACACTGCTTGGTGTGCATGCAGTGCTGTGTGTGTATGTTGCCTTGTGATTGCCTGGTGTGCATCCCCTGATGTCCTGCTGTGTTTGCTATGTGATTGTTCTGCCTGTGCATCTGTTGTTTGTTTGCTGTGGTTGTGTTGTTCTGTGATGGTGCACATCTTGTGTGTGTTGTCGTATGTTGTCTGTGCATTGTTCCTGAGTGATGAGGTTGTGCACTCCTGTTGTGTCTGTGCTCCCATTGCCTTTCCCCAGTTAAGCTGCAGAGGGCATGTCTGTTGTTGTTGTTATGGCTCTGTGTGTGTTTCTGTTGGCCTATATGTTTGTCTGTTGTATTTGTTTCCACATTTGTGGTGGCATCCCTGTGTGTGTGTGTGTGTGATATTTGTGGCTGAGCCCAGGGTGTGTGGTTGTTTGCATGTGTATTGACTGTCAAGTTTTGCCAGCCTTCAGTGTGTTTCGCACGGGTGTTGTGTGCTGCTGGTGTGAGGGGGGTATATGTGTAGATTTTTACTGGTGTTTGTCAGTCCTGAGGTGTGTAGATGGTCCCTGTGTGTAGTGCTGCTGGTGTGCTCCTGTGAAGTAGGTGTATGGATGTGTGACTGTTCACAGTTTGACTTCAGGGCCTTCCTTTCATCCTTGTGTCCATACGTGGTTTGCCTTGCTGTCTCCCTGTGTTGTTGCACTGTGCTGTCTGTGGTTTGTGTTCACTGACAAATTAATAAATAATTAATAATACATTATTTTTCACCATTAACAATATAAAATATTACAGAAATCAATATTAATTATGAAACATATTAATAATTTAATTATAATTAGGGCTCCTGTTTTTATGGTATTTCTTTTTGCCATTTCCATCTGTAGTCATCCATATTTATTTTGCACTAATTTTATCTATATTTATACATACATATTTTGGGTTTGGTGGAAAAAGTAATTAGCTGAAATTAGTATATTTCCACATTTATTTAACCGATAAATAAATACTCATGCTTGAATGTCTGCCAGGTGTAAATGCCGTGAACACCCTCAGAACATAAATCAGTGCACTTATATGAAAATATGCAAATTTCAGTATCGATCTTGTGCATATCTACTGCTGTTAAAGCCTCTTTACTAAAATCCCTTTTTTTAACCCCCTTATCTATCAAGCCACACATCTATTGGCCTGGCAGTAATGGTAGACAGTATTGAGAATTACTCTAAAAGCAACCCAATTTCCATTATTATCCACATTTAAAAATAAATAAAGACAAGAAAATGAATGTTTCGGTCTGTATTTATCTGTAAAAATGAGTAAAAACGGAAAACAGGGAGCCTTAATTATAATTAAATTACTTCCCACCCTATTCCCCTATAAACCCACAACCTGCTCCTAAAAAAATGACCCAATTAACATATTTACCAATTAATTAATCAATAAAATTTAACAAACAATTATTAAATAATTAATAATAAATTCATTATCATAATTAACACTATGGTGCCGATTCCGATCCGGCAAAAAGAAATTGCGTACGACTCGTATACGTATATTTTCACGTACGAATCGTACAAGTACCTTACAAACTGCGAAGTTCGATTCGTACGTGAAAAATACATACGAATTGCGTCGGGAAAAGGGTACGAGAGGGAGCCGGAAATTTTTACGTCCGAATAGCGTCTGGAAAAGTGTACGATAGGGAGCTGGACATTTTTACGTGCAAATCGTAAAACAGAAGTCCGAGCGTGCAAGTACGATCCGTACCGCCCGTCCGAATACACAGCCGCATGTAAAAGGCCCCGTACAGAGCGAACGCTGTAGCACACATGTACACGGGTAAACTTGTGCCCGGATACGAGTCGTACAACCCCCCTCCCCCTGCATATGTCAGCACCTTACCCCCCGTATCTCAGCACCGTACCCCCCTCCGCATCGTACCCCAGGACAGTACCCCAGCCCCGCACCTGTACGCACCGCACCCCAGGCCCGTCTCCCAGCCCCGCACCTGTACGCACTGTACCCCAGGCCCGTACCTCAGCCCCCCACCTGTACGAGCCGCACCCCAGGCGCGTACCCCAGCCCCATACCTGTATGCACCGTAGCCCAGCCCCGCACCTGTACGCACCATACCCAAGGCCCGTACCCCAGCCCCCCATCTGTACGCGCCGCACCCTAGGCGCGTACCCCAGCCGCGTACCTGTACGCACCGTACCCCAACACCATAGCTCAGCCCTGCACCTGTATGCACCGTACCCCAACACCGTAGCCCAGCCCCGCACCTGTACGCACCGTACCCCAACACTGTACCCCAGCCCTGCACCTGTACGCACCATACCCCAACACCGAACCCCAGCCCCGTACCTGTATGCACCGTACCCCAACACCGTACCCCAGCCCCGTACCTGTACGCACCGTACCCCAACACCGTACTCCAGCCCCCCACATGAACGCGCCACACCCCAGGCCCATACCCCAGCACCGCACCTGTACGCACCGTACTCCAACACCATAGCACAGCCCCGCACCTGTACGCACCGTACCCCAACACCGTACCCGGCACCCCACCTGTACGCGCCGCACCCCAGGCTCTTACCCCAGCCCCATACCTGTATGCACCGTACCCCAACACCGTACCACAGCACCCTCACCCAGCATTGCGTATGTACGGACCTTACCTACGCGAAAAAGACTTGTACAGAACCAGGACACTGTAAAACAGCACAAGGAGGGTCAATTTGACTCGCACAACACCACAAAACACGTCTACATGACAAAATACATCTCAATGACTGACCTGGCACATCCAAACAGGCAAACAGAGGCCCTAAATCACAAACACCTCTTATAACACACCCACCACAAATTCAAACCCAGCCAAACCCACAAATGGACCAATAAAAAGGGCCCACACACACAACCCATGAGCCTTTGCAACAGACCCACTGCTGCCAGACCCCACAGACAAACAACTGCACCTTACTTACACCTTAACTACACCTTAACTTACACACCTTCACACAACCTCCTTCACAAACACCCCCTCTTCACATTCACACACACACCGTCACATTCACACCCACACCCCACACCATGCCCACAGACAAGAATCCAAAGTTCACAAGGGCGGAGCTGGACCTCCTTGTCAACGAAGTCATCAGAGTCGAGCCACAGCTGTTTGGAACATTGGTCAGACAGACCAGCATAGCTCAAAAAACAAGCATGTGGCAGAGGATCGTTGATAAGGTGAATGCTGTTGCGCCCATCCGAAGGACCAGGCATGAATGCGAAGCCAGGTGGTACGATCTGCGCAGGGCAGTCAAGAGGAAAATGAACGAGGAATACGCCCAGAGTAACATCACTGGAGGTGGGCTGCCCCGCAGACCCGTACATTACCATCCCTGGGAGGAGAAGGTGATGGCCATGCTTCCGCCGGTGGGAGTACACGGAGTCGAAGGAGTCGCAGAGCCTGGTGAGTACACAAACAACTCACGTAACATGGGGGGAATGGCATCCACACCACAAATACACCAAATGCAAGCAACTTCCCCCAAGCCCTCACCGCACACAACCACACTCAAAAACCACGCTCATGCCACTAACATCTCCATGCCCCATTCACAAATAAAGGCAATGTCATGTCCCAGGCCACACCAACCACAAACCCAAGACTGGATGTCCAGGATGCTGGGAGGGTGGGGCTCACACAACACATTGTGCAACTCAGAAGCAGACACCAATGCCCTCAGCCCATATGGGCTAGGTACATACACATGCACCATGCCCAATGCATAGGGAATGGCAAAGTATTGACAAGGTAGCTGACACTTGGCCCTGCTGTATGCAGGACAAGGCCCTCCTGTGACCACTGTACACTTAAGCACCAACTCCACAAGCTCAGATATCTAGCACAGGAACTCACACTCACTGTCATGCCAGCATGCACCATGAGGGGACAGACACATCACCTGGGAGACCCAATGACAAATCACACTACACCCAACAGCAGGCCCGGTCACACCCCCCCCCCTCACACAATCACACCCCCCCCCCGGGGCAGGCAACGGATTTACCCACTCTCACAATGGACATGTGACACAACAAGACCACTCCATAGCCAAATAAGCATCCTAGCCAAAAATCTACTGGTAAAACACTCAGGAGAACATATCAATCTGTCCCCCGCAACATACCCATCCCCAAGTGGACATTGAGAGGAATGCTAGGCACACCCAGAGGAACTGTGACAACTTGAATATGTATGAAACATTGATGTGGCATGAAACAGCATTAACATTGTCACTCTCTCACACACAGGGCAACGTCATCGACCTCCCCCCAACAATGGGGGGAACAATCACAGTCCCCGGCTCAGCGTGAAGATGATCCCACAGGCAGCGATGACTCTCACCACTCCGTGGATGACCCCGACCAACCTGGCCCCTCTGGTGCCCAAGCCCCTGCAGCACCTGCGTCAGGTACATCTGTGCCAACCCCCACCCCCATTCCTGCCACATCCCAGGAGACACCCAGGAGCCCTGCTCGCACTGAACAACAGAGCCAGTCTGACCAGGAGGGACAAGGTTCTCCGGGCACCCAGGAGGAGGCAGACAACCCCGCTAATGCCATTCCTCAGGGGTCCCGTAGACCCGATGTGCCCACAACGGCAGGACAGGCTCATGTGGGCAGGGGTGGTGGGAGTGGAGGCAGGCGGAGGCGAGAACCTGACCAGGCAGCTGAGGGAACCGGTATGTCACACATACGCCACATCCTGGACATATACCGGCGTGACACCAGGGGCATCAGCCAGGTAGTGTCGAGCCTCACAGAGATGAAGGGCACCCTCGACGAGATGAAGAACCTGCCGGCCGAGCAACATGCCAGTCAACAACAACACCAAGGACGGATGGAGGCAAGACTGGCTGAGCTCCTGGCGGTGCAAACGGACATGAGCCGTTCACTCCGTCGGATCGCCGACAACATGGGCAACCCTCCCTGTGCCACTAGGCGAAGACCAACACCAGCCACAGGGAGGGAGGAGGAGGAGGATTCTTCCGACGGAGCATCAGAGACATCGTCAAGGCCTGCATCTGAGGGTCCCCCCAGGAAGGTGGGTCGTCCATGGAAAAGACCGTGAGAGTCAGCGGACCATCCACATCTCCCAGGTCACCTGGCCTGGCACCTGGCCCTCTGACGCAACAGCAGCACCTCACCCAATGACATTCTCTGCCACATGGACTTGCTGGTCACAGTCTGACCAATGATGACCAACACTGTGGTCTGGACTCTGATGACTCCAACTGACAAGGATGCCATCTCCCCCTGTGAACTTTGGATTCTATGCACCCGGTAGAGCACCTTAGTTCATCTAACAAAAGACTTACCCCACCAAAAATAAAAACTTAATTTTTTCATGAGATGTTGCTGTTATTTGGCATTATTCCACAACATATGTGTGTGTAAATGTCAAACTATGCCTGAGTGTTTAACGAACTCCACCCATCCATACCCTGGGATCTGAGTCTGGTACAGGACACACATGGGTCACAATGTATCATTCAATGCAGACATGGAGCACAATACTCACCTGTGATGGACTCAAGCTGCTGAGGGGGTGCTTGCAATACTGTGCGGACAGACCTATTTGGAAGAGTATCATTAAGGCATAGAGGTCATGCCTCATTCGGAGGTTCCTGGGGAGGGAGTCCCAGGTATGTGTTCCCAGGTGGGAGAACTATGTCCTGCATGCTGGAGTACGGTGGATCTGAAGAATGGTGGCCAGGTCAAGGTAGGATGCACGGAGATGGCACTACGGGGTCTCGGATGACAGTGGTACAAGGTTGGTTTTGTGTCGGGGTTGTGGCCTGCCTCCTGAGTGTGGGTGGGGAGTCTGAAGGTCATCCTGCAGCACACAGTGATCCATTGCAGCTATCTCAGTTGGACGGTGATGTGGCTGGGGCGCGGGATGTTGCAGCTGAGGTGTGCACATGCAGCCTGGATGTGGGCAAGTTTCCCGGGAGTTTGGATGTGGCTGCTCCATAGAGGGAAGGGCAGTATTTGACACGGATGTTGTCGTGGACCTGGGGGATGGTCCGTCTTTCCTTGGAGTGGATCTATCTGGGGATCATGTGCATAATTTAGAGGGTGTTGCAGTCTGAGGCACAGATGCTGGTGATTAGCATGGCAAATGTAATCAAGCAATCCATGATGCACACCATCTTGTGTGCGTGGACACTGGGTGCTTGTGCAGGGCTTTTGCGGGTGGGACACAAGCAGTTGACCCAGCTGTAAGGGGACAATCCTCAGATGTTGACCTCTGCCCTGTACAAGTCCAGCCTCAGGTGGCTGCTGTTCTGCCATTCATCAATGGATCTCATGCAATCTTGAATATTGGAACTGGCAATGTCTGCGTCCTTGGTGAGGGTGAGGAGCACCTGCCTGTCACTGGCATATGAGTTGATGATGAGGTTGTGTGCGCATGTGATGGTGGAGAGGGGGGTCCTGGACACATTGTAGATTGACACGCTGAGAGATGATACCTGTGCCCTGTGCCTGACGACGACACCATACTACATGCAGAAGCCTTGAGTCCCACTCCCATGGCCTTGCCGGGGTACCGAGCCGGTGGGGAGTAGGAGGGACATGACCTGGTGGGTGTGACAGGGCCTGGAAGGCGTGGCAGCGCTGTGTAGCCAGTCAGAGTTGCACACTCATCATGCAAAGGCGTTGTGTGTGCGCTTAGTGTATGCCTGAGAGCAGGCGGGAGATGTGTGGATGGACATTGCTTGGAGGGTGGCTGCAACATCAGACTGTAGTGTGATGTGGGTCATGCAAGGAACTGAGGGTCGTGCAATGTGCACGTTGCATGTGCAGACGGTCCAGCCTTTGGCACCGCGTGGCCGCAACTGTGGCACAGACAAGCTGATGACAGCCAAATGAATGGGTTGAGGGAGGAAGGGAGGAGCATCTATGATGTATGTGTGTTGCCAAATCATGAAACTTCATGTGCCCTTGCTGCAGTGGCTGCAACATCAGGCAGCATGTCCTGGGAACTATGCCACATTTTCCACACAAAGACTAGGATGTCTTAAAGGACTGCTGCAACAGGTGTATGTAAAGGAAGGAGTGACCGGTTTTCAATGGCAAACCCAGAGACAAAGGATGCACAATCACCAAAGATGACTGACACCGGATCATGAAACTGAAGGCCGAGCTGCGCACAGGAAACACACCCCAGAAGGTGTTGAGGGCCCGTTGTGGGGACCAACATGCCAAAACACATACACAGCCATGGCCTTCATGCACAATAGAGAATCAAATACATGAAGAACAGCATGCAGGTTGCTAATCTACACATAGACTCATATGCACAATCCTTGACAACCATGCCAGAGATGCCGCATGCACAGTGGCAAGAGACCTGCATTGACAGAGATGAGGCACCTTGGAGGCTGAGGAACACCTTTATTACTCAGGCTCACACCTATGGAAATGCATCAATATGAACAGACTCACAGGTCTTTTGGATGAACATGTGGGACCTACACTGGACACCCCCTTCGCACCACAGATGCTGTAAATCCATTGGACTGGCACACAAGTGAAGGGGGTGAGCCAAACATCCCCTGCTGCACACGGAGAGGCTGCAATTCCCCATCGAGCCTCTTATGGGGATGTCCCACACTATGTCCACCCGTAGCCTCCCGTATGTTTCCGAGGGAAGTTGTACACACATTGATGCCTTCATCACAATCCACAATCCCATAACAGATGACTGTCATGAAGTGTGACTATCAATTCATGTGATAGTATAAATAACAAGGGAACCCGGTAGGGGTAGCTAAGGACCACGGGTACAAACTTATTTTGTTAACAAAAGGTCCTAGCTTAATTTATAGTTAGAAAGCAATAATTTGACATAGACTTCAATGAGACCTATGTGAGTTCCTCCTGTGTCCAGCCGGACAGAGGAGCATTTAATCTTAAATGGTCAAAGAAATGTAAGTGAAAATTGAGAAGGCTGATGAAACAGGGGCACAGTCCTGTACCGAGTTTTCAACAGAGAGAGGAAAAGAAAAGCCAAGAAATGAGAGGCAATTACAAATTGGTAACAGGCAAACAAATTTTGGAGCGATCATGGGGGCTTACAATACAATCAGCGACTTCAAGTAAGCTCTAGCCAATAGTATCCACGGTACATTTAAACAATTGCCATAATGTGGAACTATTATCAAGTCGACGTAACGTTTCGATCCCTAGCTCCTAGTATACAGGGATCATCATCAGGACTAAGGGATTTGTCAACAAAGTAATGCCTGGTAGAATTATAACGCCTATAAACATTGAATGAAAGAAAGGAGAGAATAAAAATATACAAAAAAGTCAGCATTTGCGTACTCAGAAAGACAACATGTCAATTGTCATTTATGTGCTCAGGAGTGGAGCCGCATGCGACAATTGGTGATGGGAATAAACAAGTGATGAAGAGACTTAGTGAAATGATTTGTTCAGCGACGCACTTGTGCCGGAGGTAGATGCTAGACAAGGTGCCAGGTGATGAGTGATGCCTGTGACATAATTATTAGGAAAATGGTGCATGAGAGGAATCGGTAGTTGGTGCGCCTGACTGTCATGCGGTGCAAGGCGACGGTTTCAAGCGATAGTGATATCTGTGCATAACATCAAAGTGGACGGAAAGGATAATTACCTAGGGGAGGGGTTTATGTGGAATAGAAGAGGTTAATGTGTCTTCAAGAGGATGAGATCCTTCTGGGTCACGGACGATGCCGCTCATGAGGTCAGCCGCGTTGTGAATTCTGAAAATGCATACTGATTAGGACTGAACTAAGTAGGTGGCCACGGGTGGGACTTAAAAGGAAAGCCTGCTTACCGTGCAAAAAGGAAACACGCTTTGGAATCAGAGAATAAGGAGCGCGTCTAGGTCTTGAAGCAGGGTGGCAGCTACTAGTGCTGTGCGTAGTCTTTGAGGCGCTGAAGGCGGGAGATAAGGAAATTAAATTGAAATAAGGCAATTGGGAAGGTGATCACGGTTTTCTTAACAGGGGGGGGGCTTCTATGCGGTGCAAGAGAAGGGCTTACCGTGATTGAAATGAAAAACACGGCACGCGTCTGTTTCAGACGAGAGTGATGAGGCGCGTCTAAGTCCGATATTCAACCGGCAGCTGTTTGTGCTGTCCGTAATCTTTGGGGCGCTAATAACAGGAGATGAGGAAATTGAATTGAAAAACGGCAATTGGGAAATTAATCTCGGTTTCCTAACAGGGGGGGCTTCTGTGCGGGATAAGAGAAGGGCTTACCGTGATTTGAAATGGAAACCAGCGCACGCGTCTGTGATGAGGCGCGTCTTTGTCCGATAGTCAACCGGCAGCTATAATGGCTGTCCGAGTTTTGCTAAACGGAGGGGGAATTTTGTTAGTAGAGTAAACCTGGGGAGGGGGACACAAAAGGCTGTACGCTAAGAAAACGCTTACCTAGTCTACGTCTTGCAGCCGCAATGGGGAGTCCAAGACAGTCGGAAGTGGTGACTGGACTGGGAAGGGTGAGGATTGGTTTATGCGAACCGCACAACGGAAATAGAAGAAGGGCTGTGTTAATGCAATGCGGGGGCCATTTTGGATTGGGGAGGAAGTAGTGTGTGATTCAATAAAGTTAAAACAATCCCGGTGATAAGTGAGTGAAACCGGTCGTGACAACAAGTTAAAATGCATTACAATCAAAATATGGGCAATTTACATGTAAATTGTATGTCTGGACTTTTAGGTAACATACATTTTGTCATTGTAGAAGGAAAAGTCTTTTTGAATAACATTTCAAAGGAGCGTTGTCCAATCTTCAGACCTATTTAGGCCTTTTCGGATTGAGTCAAACGTGATAATTGCTTTCAGTTCCTCTTTGTTTAAGATCTGGGCCATGTTGCCTCCACGTGGCGGTAGTTTGAGCACTTTCAACACTGTCCAGCGAATGTCGTCCTCATTGTGATTGGCCTCTCCAAAGTGATCAACTAGTGGCGCATTCGGAGTCTTGCACCTGATTCGGCTTCTGTGCTGGCAGATTCTTGTTTTTACTTTCTGCGTAGTTTGGCCTATATAGATCTTTTCGCATGGACACATGATGAGGTAAATTACATTTGCAGTGTTGCAGTTAGAAAAGGAATTACTGATTGCTGTGATGTTGTTAAAGGTGAAACTTTTACCTTCCATTAAAAACACACAAACATTACAATTTCTGCATTTGAAATGCCCTAGGACGGGCGGGAGGCCCCAGGTGCCCTCGAGAGTGGAAGTGTTGACAGTGGAGGGCAGAGCTGCGCGGATCAGGTGATCCTTTAGATTTTTGTTCTTTTTAAAGGCAAAAAGTGGTTTGTCTAATGTCAATGTTCCTGCATTCAAAATGGGCCAGTGAAGGAGTATCATTTTTCTCAGTTTGTTTGAGACTGGCGAGAAAGTGGTTACACAGGCTAATCGTTCGGTTTGTTTTTTTGGTTTGGGGGTTAGCAGAATTTAAAATTTTGAATGCAGGAACATTGACATTAGACAAACCACTTTTTGCCTTTGAAATGCCCTAGGACGGGCCTCCCGCCCGTCCTAGGGCATTTCAAATGCAGAAATTGTAATGTTTGTGTGTTTTCAATGGAAGGTAAAAGTTTCACCTTTAACAACATCACAGCAATCAGTAATTCCTTTTCTAACTGCAACACTGCAAATGTAATTTACCTCATCATGTGTCCATGCGAAAAGATCTATATAGGCCAAACTACGCAGAAAGTAAAAACAAGAATCTGCCAGCACAGAAGCCGAATCAGGTGCAAGACTCCGAATGCGCCACTAGTTGATCACTTTGGAGAGGCCAATCACAATGAGGACGACATTCGCTGGACAGTGTTGAAAGTGCTCAAACTACCGCCACGTGGAGGCAACATGGCCCAGATCTTAAACAAAGAGGAACTGAAAGCAATTATCACATATGACTCAATCCGAAAAGGCCTAAATAGGTCTGAAGATTGGACAACGCTCCTTTGAAATGTTATTCAAAAAGTCTTTTCCTTCTACAATGACAAAATGTATGTTACCTAAAAGTCCAGACATACAATTTACATGTAAATTGCCCATATTTTGATTGTAATGCATTTTAACTTGTTGTCACGACCGGTTTCACTCACTTATCACCGGGATTGTTTTAACTTTATTGAATCACACACTACTCCCTCCCCAATCCAAAATGGCCCCCGCATTGCATTAACACAGCCCTTCTTCTATTTCCGTTGTCCGGTTCGCATAAACCAATCCTCACCCTTCCCAGTCCAGTCACCACTTCCGACTGTCTTGGACTCCCCATTGCTGCTGCAAGACGTAGACTAGGTAAGCGTTTTCTTAGCGTACAGCCTTTTGTGTCCCCCTCCCCAGGTTTACTCTACTAACAAAATTCCCCCTCCGTTTAGCAAAACTCGGACAGCCATTATAGCTGCCGGTTGACTATCGGACAAAGACGCGCCTCATCACAGACGCGTGCGCTGGTTTCCATTTCAAATCACGGTAAGCCCTTCTCTTATCCCGCACAGAAGCCCCCCCTGTTAGGAAACCGAGATTAATTTCCCAATTGCCGTTTTTCAATTCAATTTCCTCATCTCCTGTTATTAGCGCCCCAAAGATTACGGACAGCACAAACAGCTGCCGGTTGAATATCGGACTTAGACGCGCCTCATCACTCTCGTCTGAAACAGACGCGTGCCGTGTTTTTCATTTCAATCACGGTAAGCCCTTCTCTTGCACCGCATAGAAGCCCCCCCCTGTTAAGAAAACCGTGATCACCTTCCCAATTGCCTTATTTCAATTTAATTTCCTTATCTCCCGCCTTCAGCGCCTCAAAGACTACGCACAGCACTAGTAGCTGCCACCCTGCTTCAAGACCTAGACGCGCTCCTTATTCTCTGATTCCAAAGCGTGTTTCCTTTTTGCACGGTAAGCAGGCTTTCCTTTTAAGTCCCACCCGTGGCCACCTACTTAGTTCAGTCCTAATCAGTATGCATTTTCAGAATTCACAACGCGGCTGACCTCATGAGCGGCATCATCCGTGACCCAGAAGGATCTCATCCTCTTGAAGACACATTAACCTCTTCTATTCCACATAAACCCCTCCCCTAGGTAATTATCCTTTCCGTCCACTTTGATGTTATGCACAGATATCACTATCGCTTGAAACCGTCGCCTTGCACCGCATGACAGTCAGGCGCACCAACTACCGATTCCTCTCATGCACCATTTTCCTAATAATTATGTCACAGGCATCACTCATCACCTGGCACCTTGTCTAGCATCTACCTCCGGCACAAGTGCGTCGCTGAACAAATCATTTCACTAAGTCTCTTCATCACTTGCTTATTCCCATCACCAATTGTCGCATGCGGCTCCACTCCTGAGCACATAAATGACAATTGACATGTTGTCTTTCTGAGTACGCAAATGCTGACTTTTTTGTATATTTTTATTCTCTCCTTTCTTTCATTCAATGTTTATAGGCGTTATAATTCTACCAGGCATTACTTTGTTGACAAATCCCTTAGTCCTGATGATGATCCCTGTATACTAGGAGCTAGGGATCGAAACGTTACGTCGACTTGATAATAGTTCCACATTATGGCAATTGTTTAAATGTACCGTGGATACTATTGGCTAGAGCTTACTTGAAGTCGCTGATTGTATTGTAAGCCCCCATGATCGCTCCAAAATTTGTTTGCCTGTTACCAATTTGTAATTGCCTCTCATTTCTTGGCTTTTCTTTTCCTCTCTCTGTTGAAAACTCGGTACAGGACTGTGCCCCTGTTTCATCAGCCTTCTCAATTTTCACTTACATTTCTTTGACCATTTAAGATTAAATGCTCCTCTGTCCGGCTGGACACAGGAGGAAGTCACATAGGTCTCATTGAAGTCTATGTCAAATTATTGCTTTCTAACTATAAATTAAGCTAGGACCTTTTGTTAACAAAATATCAATTCATGTGAGTCATGCTACATGTCATGTGCCCCATGGTGAGTCGACATGTATGCATAGTAACCAAACCTGCACAGGAGCAGTGCCCACACATTCCAAACAACTAACACATCCAAAATGCCTTGCTGCAAACCTTACCCAAAGGAGACTTTTCACCATGTCCGTGCATGTAACGCTGATTCAGCACACGTTGCAATACTCATGAGGAATAGCAGGAGCACAACGATGCCATGAGCACACAGCATGCGCAACTACCTGGGGATGACAGACACACAAGAAGTCAGGAAAAAGATAGTCATCCACATGCATGGTCATGTACTGTACATGAATAAGGTTGACACCATGCTAGTTGTCAATTGAGTATGTCAGCTAAAATGTGTGGAATGACATCAGCACTCGAGTGACACATCAGGACACACCTCAAAGTCACTTAGCATACAGTCAGCTGGACACACACATTGCAACACATGCCACACAAGGCTCCAAGCATGCACACTCAGACCCAGGGACTCACCATTATGAGAAGAAGTTGCGTATGAGCTGACTCCAGATGTCCTCCTCCTCCTCCTCCTCCTCACTTGCCTCGTGACCAAGGCCGTCATCCTCCACGGGTGGATGTTCCTGCTCATCAGGATCCAGGATGAGTGGCACAGCTTTCTCCACTGCCATGTTGTGCAGCATGCAGCACACGAGGAGTATTTTGCAGACCTTCACCGGTGCATATGGGAGGGACCCGCCTGTCTTGTGGAGGCAACGGAATCGGCTCTTCAGGAGGCCAAACGTCCTCTCAATCACTCGCCTGGTCTGCCCATGGGCGTTGTTGTAACGGTTATCTGCAGCTGTTCTGGGGTTGCGGAGAGGCGTCACCAGCCATGGCATGTTGGGATAGTCAGAGTCCCCTACATGGAAACATCATGTAAAGAAGTGGGTCAGGAGATGCCGTAACATACAAGGATACCGCTAAATACTGGACAAACTGGGCCCGATTCACAGAACTAACTTAAGACAAAATCCTAAACTTACTACCATTTTGGTATTCACAGAAGGCACTTACTCATTTTGGTATTCACAGAAGGCACTTACTCATTTCGGTATTCACAGAAGTTAGGAGTCCTAACTTTAGGACTCCTAAATGCCTTCTGTGAATACCGAAAGTCTTAAAATTAGGATTTTTCTCAGTTTAGTAGTAGTATAGTTAGGACTCCTAACTTTAGGACTCCTAAATGCCTTCTGTGAATACCGAAATTCTTAAAATTAGGATTTTTCTCAATTTAGTAGTCCTAAATTTAGGACTCCTAACTTTAGGACTCCTAAATGCCTTCTGTGACTACCGAAAGCCTTAAAATTTGGATTTTTCTCAGTTTAGTAGTAGTATAGTTAGGACTCCTAACTTTAGGACTCCTAAATGCCTTCTGGGAATACCGAAATTCTTAAAATTAGGATTTTTCTCAATTTAGTAGTCCTAAGTTTAGGACTCCTAACTTTAGGACTCCTAAATGCCTTCTGTGACTACCGAAAGCCTTAAAATTAGGATTTTTCTCAGTTTAGTAGTAGTATAGTTAGGACTCCTAACTTTAGGACTCCTAAATGCCTTCTGTGAATACCGAAAGTCTTAAAATTAGGATTTTTCTCAATTTAGTAGTCCTAAGTCTAAACTTAGGACTACTAAATTGAGAAAAATCCTAATTTTAAGACTTTCGGTATTCACAGAAGGCATTTAGGAGTCCTAAAGTTAGGAGTCCTAACTATACTACTACTAAACTGAGAAAAATCCTAATTTTAAGACTTTCGGTATTCACAGAAGGCATTTAGGAGTCCTAAAGTTAGGAGTCCTAACTATACTACTACTAAACTGAGAAAAATCCTAATTTTAAGACTTTCGGTATTCACAGAAGGCATTTAGGAGTCCTAAAGTTAGGACTCCTAACTTCTGTGAATACCGAAATGAGTAAGTGCCTTCTGTAAATACCAAAATGAGTAAGTGCCTTCTGTGAATACCAAAATGGTAGTAAGTTTAGGATTTTGTCTTAAGTTAGTTCTGTGAATCGGGCCCACTGAGTCTACCCACCAACAAGACATGTTTGTTCGTTGTGCAGCCGCAGCATCATTTCTGGCACCCTGCTACGCCTCATGATGTAGGCATCGTGTGCTGAGCTGACCCTGGAAAACGTGCACAGACATGGGAAATCAGCATGTTAGCAAGACACACCACAAGGGCATTAATGGAGTGATAATGTTTACGGTTTCGATAGGCTACCTCCTGTGCCTGTGGTGGTACCAAAGCCACATCTGTCCCATCAATGGACCCAATTACCTGGGGCATCCCTCCCAGGGCATAAAACTCACCGTTGATACCTGTCAACTGCTCACGATTAGGAAAGTGGATGAATTCATCCAGGTGCTCCAACATGGCTTCTAAAACATCATGCAGGACACGGCTGAACATGGTCTGGGACATGCCACCCACATCAGCTATGGTGAATTGAAACGTACCGGTGGCAAAGAAATGTAGGCCTGACATCACCTTCATCTTGGGGGTCAGCGCAGTCGGATAACTGTGTCGCGGTTGGAAGTGTGGTGCCAGCCTGTTTGCCAGCTCCTCAATTAACTGTTGGGGGAATCTGTAATGGCGTATGCAGTCACGTTCCCTCATGGCACCCAAGTCTGGCATTGGTCGGGGGAGAGGCGGTGCCCTGCAGAAATTAGTAAGGAATAGAGAAGATTGAGTACATTACAACACCAATGTCAATTAAATGAGCACATGTTCAACAGCTAATACACATATGCTACATACAGAGTCTGTTCTGTGCAATACATCCTGGACACGTATGCCAGCCAGGTGATACTCCTACCAAGAGCCAGCTACAAACGTGGATTGTCAAGGTCTACTTGACATGCCATGAAAGTAGCTGTGGGCCAGTGTGAGTGAACAGCCAGACACATTACAGGAGTGACATACATCCACATATGTGCATTTGAAGGATGTTATCTCATTCAGACAGCTGGCGGCAAGCTAGACGCACAGGTCACATGTCATTGAAAAAGGACAGACCACACACCTTGCCATGAAGGGGTTCATGTCAAAACTGATCACACAGACATTGAGACTACGCAGATATGTCCTCAGCTCGCAAGTCTCTGTTCGATGCATACAGACACACGTTACGTGTGATTCCACATGTGGCCTGGTGTGCGTAATAGTGTGCCATTGCCATCTACACACAGACACATGTTGGATGCAGCTACAGCAGATGCAGTTGACGGAACACCAACAGCAAGCTCATGGGAACACATGACACACACATGACATAGTCACATCGTGGCACGCTGGTAGTTAGATGTCAGGTGTCATCATCCGTGCACCTGGCATCAGGGGACAGTTGCGGGTGTTGGTGACTGTGCCATGCCGGTGATGCAGTTCTTGACAAGTTTGTACTACATGCACACATGTAAAAGGTGTGAAGGGGAAGTGTGCCACATAGTGCCCCATCACACATGACATGTGTACACAGGTCATCACACAACTATTGGGTTAAAACATGAGGAGACATGTGCCACATCACTGCCTGACACACCTAGGCCCTACACATGAGGGACTGCACTGAAAATGACTTGATGTCCATCCTTGTGCGAGTCTGACACCTCCATTCTTGTCCTGTGCGCCTCCTATCACCAGTGTAAGCTGTGAAACGCACCGTACACACGCTCTGAGGGCGTGTGTACGGTCGTATCACTATATTGGGGTTGGGTAGGAGTACGCGTGTGTGTACAGACCGTACACATGTACATGTACACACTGGTCCTATCCCTATGGTAGTGTTGCCATAGGCATACGCCATAGTGATACGGCCCGTACACGCGTGTGTAGGGGTCCTATCCCTATGGTAGTGTTGCCGTAGGCGTACGCCATTGTGATACGGCCCGTACATGCGTGTGTAGGGGTCCTATCCCTATGCTAGTGTTGCCATAGGGGTACGCCATGGTGATACAGCCTGTACACACGCATGTACGGGCTGTATCACTATGGCGTACACCTACGGCAACACTACCATAGGGATAGGACCCCTACACACGCGTGTACGGGCCGTATCACTATGGCATACGCCTACAGCAACACTACCATAGGGATAGGACCCCTACACACGCGTGTACGGGCCGTATCACAATGGCGTATGCCTACGGCAACACTACCATGGGGATAGGACCCCTACACACGCGTGTACGGGCCGTATCACTATGGCGTACGCCTACGGCAACACTACCATGGGGATAGGACCCCTACACATGCGTGTACGGGCCGTATCACAATGGCGTACGCCTACGGCAACACTACCATGGGGATGGGACCCCTACAAACGTGTGTACGGGCCGTATCACTATGGCGTACACCTACGGCGACACTACCATGGGGATAGGACCACTACACACGCGTGTACGGGCCGTATCAGTATGGCGTACGCCTACGGCAACACTCCCATAGTGATACGGCCCGTACACATGTGTGTACGGGCCGTATCACTAGAGTAGTGGTGCCCTAGGGTTACGTGTGAAAAGCACCATACCGATGTGGGTATTTGAAAATTACAATGGGGACACATAGGGTACAAGTATTAGGGCCTAAATGCATGGTGGTTGTCATGGATACCCAGTTTAAAGATCACATTTTTCCATCATGTGGCCTGGAAAAAGCAGTTGGCCAGCTTATACATTGTTGCAAAGTGGTTGTTGACTGGACATGATGCTGCAAATTTGAAAAAATGCTAATGCTGTCACTGGTGTATGTTCAAAGGGATTGGAGGAAACGTAGGATGCAAATGAGTCTGACCAATCACTCGGTACTCCTGTAAAGGAAATAGCCCAGCAAGGCAGATATAAGTCAGCCAGAACCCATGAGAGGGCACTTGCTGCTGTTTGGCTTCCTCTGGCACCATGTCAAGGACTGTGGAGAGGGCCCAGCCTTTCACCCAGGAGGAGAATGAGGCGTTGCTGGACGTCATCCTCCCACAGTTCCCCAGCCTGTATGGTAGACCAGGGGTGCAGGTGAGTGCTGACTCCGCTACCTTTGACTGTGCCCCTTCTTTTTGTGACTGGCACTTCTGGCATTGTGTCCAGGTGTGACAGACATGCAATGTTGTTTAGAGTGGGTCCCGGGGGGGGGGATGGCTTAGGTCGGTCATGCAGAGCATGATGTGGTTCATGTGTGCACTCCTCACTTGCATAGTGCTTACTGTGACATTCACTGCATGGTGCATGGCACATTCAGCATGGCTACTCCTCTTGGCCATTCTTGTTCTATAGTCCTGAGGTGATTCAGTGTTCCCCCGGTGTGACAGGTGACTGTACCCACAGATGTGTGTGAGTTTAGTGGAGCTGTGGTGAGAGTGACCAAATGATGTGTACGCCCCCTGGACATTGATATGTGTGAATGTTCCTTGTCATGTGGGTGAGTGTCTATGTGGAGTGTTGCACCGCAGCTGCATGGAGGAGGCAACTGCTCAACCCATCTGATGTAAGAAGTAAGCCGACTGACTAGCTGGGCTAGCCCCACGCCTGTGACACCCCCCAGGCAAGTGGCACATGTGCAGAGTGATGTTTGTATCCGCTGTTGCCACTGGCAGGTGATTTATCTGTGCCTGTGTGTGTCTGTGTACTCTGCTGAGGTTGGGTCAGTGGACTGGGGCATGTGACTGCTTGGAGGTGCTGTCCATCAGCCTTGTGTTTCTTGTGATGTACAGTGTGTGCCATGATCAGGGAGTGTGTTGCACCCCTCATGCCACCTGTGTACTTTCAATGCCATGTAGTGCATTGGGGCTTACACAGAGGCAAAATTCCCTATGACGAAGGTGCTATTAGTTTGCAGCATGCTATGCCCTCTTCAACAAATCAAAGATGTTCTAATGTGTGTCTCTGTGACATGGTGCAGGTGTAGTGATCTATTCTCACTTTGTCATCCTCACAGGTAACCGCCTACGAGAAGGGGAAGATATGGAAGCGGGCCGTCAGGGCCGTGATCTCCGTGGAGGGTCGCAGTTGGCGCCTGGCCCAGGTGAGGAAACGCTGGCAGGACATCCGGTGCTGGACCAGGAGGATCGCCCGGGTCCGGCTGGGGGACTCACCAGCATGAAAACACGGTGGGCGCAGGCGCCGGCGCCTGACCCACCAAATGAAGCGTGTCCTGGTGGTGGTCTTCCCTGACATGGAAAGGCGGTTACAGGAGAAGCAGCAGCAGCAAGGGGGTAGGTATATGTGTGTCTGTTGTGTGTCACAAGCTTTTGGAAGTGCTCAATTGCATGGATACACTGCCAGGGTTTATATGTGCAGTGCATATCCTGTTCCCCCTAGTCAACCGCTGCTGTTCTTTCTCCCTTCCCCTCCTTGACATGTGTTCCCTGGTCTGTGTGTAATCACTATTGCACATGGCCATCTAGGCTGCAAGGTCATCACGGTGCACAATGCTTTCTGCATCATGTGTGGGGGTGGTCTGTGACATGTGTTGGTACCTTGCCTGTGCCCTGTCCTGTCCACTCATTTGGGGGTCCATAATTGTTGGCACTGTCCTGAGGCTCCACATAGGAGTGTGAGGTTTTAAATACACACCCTTGCAGCATGCATGACCAATGTAGTGGCCTCAGACATGATGTGCATGAGTGGGAGATATGCATAGGGCCGGGACGGTTGCTCCAGTTACAGTCAGATCATTCCAGGACCATGGAGCAGTGTGCCCACTACTGTCCCATGAGACACCTTATCCGAGGAATCATGTGTGGCATCACACACTGTGGCCAGTCTCTGTGTGTTCAGCATAGTTTTGCCTCTGTGGCATTGTTCCCTGCCCTAATTTCTATTAACGTAAATTGTGCTACATGTTTCCACAGTACAGGGTGACCCCATTAGGCTTGTGCATACTCACACTGGGCAGTGCCTGTGTGTCTATGTACAACTATCAGTTGATGGTTGTTTGTCACAGATATATGTGTGGTCAGCCTCACGTGGTGATGGTGAGTACATTTAGGAGTTCTTGATTCCCCTTTTAGTAAACACAGATTGAGAGGTGTAACTACTTGCTCTGTCTCAATCACATAGTCTCATGTATGGGGGTTTGTGCAGGAAAGGCATACTTGTCAAAACCTTATGTCTCCTTGCCAGGTCTGACCTGTGTGTGCTAATTGTCTGGACTGACACTCAACGTGCAGTGACCCAGACATGTTGTGCAGGGTGTCATGTTTGTGCTTTGCAGCATGTGTCAAAAGTTACTATACATGTTTCCAGCTCATCCATTATTGGCACCGGTGTGTGCTCCCGATGCTATGTGGTTTGGTCTGTGTGTGCTGACATCTGTGTGGACATTCTTCGGTCCTATCAGGGTGTCTCCTCAGTGCAGGTGCTCCTTATTCCAACACTATTTCAGGGCCATTAGCTAATGCATTGTCCTGTATCTGGACATGTGTGCCAATCCACATGACAGGTAGTGTGTCAGATGTGTTGCCAACTGTGTCATCATGGTACAGATGGCCATGTGGCAGGTGGCATGTTTTAAGTTGTCATTCAAGAAGTCTTGTACCTTGGCACTCACTACACTGGTCAACATGTCCCAATAGTTTCGATGCTTCACTTTGATTATTGTGAAGGGCAATTATGTGCCTGCATGACAGTTGTCTCCCAAGGAAGTGTACAAGAAACCACCTTTACACTTTGGGGGAACACGCTGGCACATTTCAAACACAGGCACAGTTCTGTCCAAAATTTGTTCAGGAATTATACATATCCATGTTACCACAGTGTGTTTGCATTTGGGTTAGTCCTTGGTTGTTGCTGATGCCAACTTACCGGTGTCCAGTCATCCGGACCACCATGGTACCATGTATATGTACTTCCTGATACCACATTTCTTCTTTACAATGGCTTCTTGGCATTAGGCTGGCAGCTCATACAATGACTGTGTAAATGTAGTTTTGTGTGCACCTCCTTGTGTGACTTCTGATATTCATGCACATGTGTGTTCTGTTCCACAAGTGGAACATTCACACATTCCAAACTTGTCAATTGTGTAAAGTGTTGTGATTCCCAATGGATCAGAAATTATTTATTTGGCTTTTCTAAAGTACTCACAGGTCTCACAGGTCTATGAGTGTGGGGACACCTTCAGCATTGGCGTCTGTTATTTGGCATTGGGTGCACCAATACTGTTTCGTTCACAGTGACCAAGGGGTGGCATGCCTTCATAGTCTGGCTGTGCTCCACTGTTCACAGACACTAGCTTCTCTGTATAATTGGATATCCAGTTATTTGCTGTTGTGTCCTGATATTCATTATTTAAGGTGGCAAGGTGGGTGAACCAACTGGGGAGTGCAGGGCTTACATATGTGCGGAGTCATCTAGATGTTACTCATGATGCATTTTATGATATGCACTGTGACCTATTATGTTTGGACTCATGTGTCAGATGTACACAGGTGACTGATTATTTCCTGTCTCTTCACCTTGCCCACAGCATCATCGGGGGACACCGAGGGAGACACCTGCACAGACGTGGAGGAGGGATCCAGCACCAGTGCCACCACTCCTGGCGAGTCGGCAGCATCAAGTGGCACGGAGGGCGAGGGGAGTGCGGCCGAGGACCTGGGTAGTACCAACACAGACTACGACGCTGACGGGTCCAAGGCTGAACTCCCTGAGGGGGCGGAGGCTTCTCCAACAGCTGGCAGCAGCACTACAACTGTCACCGCCCCCGCCATTCCCATCACCGCCCTCCCAGTTGCTCCGGTCCCTTCTGTCCGTGTAGGGCAACAACGTGTCTCCTTCGTGCCAGGCACCGCACCCCCTGCCCCTGTCCCCCCTGCTGCCCTCACTGCCGAGTCTAAGAAGACATTCAGCGGCAGTTGCAGGTTGGGCAGACATCGATCCTGACTGTCCTCCATGGCCACACCACACTGCTGACACAGATGGTGTCGTACATGGAGGGCATGTCATCAGCGATGTCTGACCAACGGATGTTGCTGATGTCCATGGACTCGTCACTGATGGCAGCAGTGGGTCTCCTGCAGGGCTTGGTCCCCCCACCTACCCCTGCACCATCCACACTTCCCACTCCCATGCCTGTCCCAAGCACACACACACATTCGCAGGCAGGCACCACACCAGACACAGCCAGCACACCAACAGGGAAGGGCAAGCGCACACCTCCAGTCACGCACATTCAGGGGGTAGAAGGCACACCCACTGGGTCTAGGGCACACAGGCAGACACGCAGCCACAGTCGGAGTCTGCATGCCTCACTCACCAGTCCCTCCAATGTCACTCCCCTCGGCTCCCCTGCCCCACAGTCTGAGAAGGAGACCTACTTGGCTGTGCTGGGCCTCAGCCCCACTGCTTCACCATCGTGCAAATGGGCAAGGCACTCCACGGGTAGGGGAGTTGAGTCCCCCCCTGTCCACCACCTCCCCCAGTAGCACTGCAACCCATCCCTCCGCCCCCCCCGTTGGGGCCTGTGGTTCATTCGGGTGCAGGGGAGACGCTGGAAGAGCTTGCCGACGTGTGCAGCGCCATACTAACCTCCACCTTTGCCGCTGCCACACCCCCTGTGGTGGAGTCGTCCGTCCCTGCACCCACAACACCTACCCTTCCCCCTCCTGTCCCTGCGGTGCCTGGTCCTTCCCCACATGATGCCCCACCCCAGTCGATGAACCAGAGGTTTCGAATGTGCAGGCAAGCTAGCGGAGATGCGTGGACATGTCCCCCCCCAGGACATCGTATCTGGACTGGCCTATGGCCTTTGTACATAGTGTCCTTTTATACATTTTATTTTACTGCTGAATAAAGCATTTTGTTTTCCCTTTGAACACGATTGCTTTTCAGGTATTGATGTTGGTGCTGATGCTCCATGAGTTGGGGTGATGATCATGTGTTAGGTGTCTGGGAAATGTTGTAGTATGGTGCTCATGGGGTGGACCCTGGTATCTGCGTGCCATCACAAGGTCTCTGCTAAGATTCTTTGCTCGTGTATGCTCTTTGTGTTTGGAGACATTGTCCCAAGGAGTGTTCCTTCCTCTGTGGCACCTGACATTTTCCCTGCAGGGAGTTGCACTATTGTTGTGCTGACCTGTGTCTACATTTCCTTGGTGGCTGACGGATCACTTCAACTAGGCCCATGCCTGCTCAACAATGTCTCCGGCTGCATCGTCTGTGCCATCCTTGGTAGTCACTGTACTTGTGTATAGAGTATTTTGCCATGCCTCCATGTGGAACTTGTCCCTTTTCCGCACTATGCATGTGTGTACTCTCAGCCTAGCACACAATTGGTACTTGTTCTGCAGGGTATTTGGTCACCTGACTGACATTTGTGGTCATTGTATCTGTGGGAAGTCCACTCTATTCCTTCCATGGGAGACAACTACTTTGTGGCTGTGCCAGCACCTGTACATTCCTATCAGTCCTGGAATGTGCGTGACAGTGTGTATTCCCTTTGGCTCTCTTAGTTTAGTATGCTTTCACATAACTATGCAGTCTTGTGACATGTTCTCAGTGTGTGTATTGTGCTGCATCCACCAGGGGTGGGTATGCATGTGTCATTTGTCCTCACACCCACATGTGGTGTGTCATGCAGTGGGGGAAAGACATCCATTCTCATGGGAGTGGGACACTGCTGTCAGTGATGTGTTGATATGGCACTCTCAACATTTTCGCACATTGGGGATGCGTTCATGAACACATGGAGTTGTGCTCATCTGAGGATGATGCACCCACCACTCATATATCAGAACAATGCTGGGAATCCTTTGAACTCACCCCCATGTCTCTGTCCACTACTGGTGTTCCTCTGCATCCACCCCCATGTCTCTCTCCACTACTGGTATTCCTCTGCACCCACCCCTCACATGTCTCTGTCCACTGCTGGGAGTCCTGGGCACCCACCCCCATGTCTCTGTCCACTGCTGGGAGTCCTGTGCACCCACCCCTCATATGTCTGGGCACTGCTGGGAGTGATGGGCACCCACCCCTCACATGTCTGTCCACTGCTGGGAGTGATATGCACCCACCCCTCATATTGCAGGCCACTGCTGGGAGTCCTGTGCACCCACCCCCATGTCTCTGTCCACTACTGGGGTTCCTCTGCACCCACCCCATGTCTCTGTCCACTACTGGTATTCATCTGCACCCACCCCTCACATATCTCTGTCCACTGCTGGGAGTCCTGTGCGCCCACCCCCATGTCTCTGTCCACTGCTGGGAGTCCTCTGCACCCACCCCTCATATGTCTGGGAACTGCTAGGAGTGATAGGCACCCACCCCTCACATGTCTGTCCATTGCTGGGAGTGATATGCACCCACCCCTCATATTGCAGGCCACTGCTGGGAGTCCAGTGCACCCACCCCCATGTCTGTCCACTGCTGGGAGTCCTGGGCACCCACCCCTCATATGTCTGGGCACTGCTGGGAGTGATAGGCACCCACCCCTCACATGTCTGTCCACTGCTGGGAGTGATATGCACCCACCCCTCATATTGCAGGCCACTGCTGGGAGTCCTGTGCACCCACCCCCATGTCTCTGTCCACTGCTGGGTGTCCTCTGCACCCACCCCTCATATGTCTGGGCACTGCTGGGAGTGATAGGCACCCACCCCTCACATGTCTGTCCACTGCTGGGAGTGATATGCACCCACCCCTCATATTGCAGACCACTGCTGGGAGTCCTGTGCACCCACCCCCATGTCTCTGTCCACTGCTGGGAGTCCTGGGCACCCACCCCCATGTCTCTGTCCACTACTGGTATTCCTCTGCACCCACCACTCACATGTCTCTGTCCACTGCTGGGAGTCCTGGGCACCCACCCCCATGTCTCTGTCCACTGCTGGGAGTCCTCTGCACCCACCCCTCATATGTCTGGGCACTGCTGGGAGTGATAGGCACCCACCCCTCACATGTCTGTCCACTGCTGGGAGTAATATGCACCCACCCCTCATATTGCATGCCACTGCTGGGAGTCCTGTGCACCCACCCCATGTCTCTGTCCACTGCTGGGAGTCCTGGGCACCCACCCCCATGTCTCTGTCCACTGCTGGGAGTCCTCTGCACCCACCCCTCATATGTCTGGGCACTGCTGGGAGTGATAGGCACCCACCCCTCACATGTCTGTCCACTGCTGGGAGTGATATGCACCCACCCCTCATATTGCAGGCCACTGCTGGTAGTCCTGTGCACCCACCCCCATGTCTCTGTCCACTGCTGGGAGTCCTCTGCACCCACCCCTCATATGTCTGGCCACTGCTGGGAGTGATAGGCACCCACCCCTCACATGTCTGTCCACTGCTGGGAGTGATATGCACCCAACCCTCATATTGCAGGCTACTGCTGGGAGTCCTGTGCACCCACCCCCATGTCTCTGTCCACTACTGGTATTCCTCTGCACCCACCCCTCACATGTCTCTGTCCACTGTTGGGAGTCCTGGGCACCCACACCCATGTCTCTGTCCACTACTGGTATTCCTCTGCACCCACCCCTCACATGTCTCTGTCCACTGCTGGGAGTCCTGGGCACCCACCCCTCACATGTCTCTGTCATCTGCTGGGAGTCCTCTGCAGCCACCCACCCACCCACCCGCCCCCTTGGTGCAGTACACTGCTGTCCTGTGCATAAACATACACCAATATATTGCTTATATGCTGCACCAGGCCCTAAGCCAACATTCGTGGCGTGTGTACGCCTTGTATCCATTCAGTACTGGTGCCGTAGGGGTACGGGTGGGACAGACCGTACCACCACATTCATGAGATGTACGAGCCGTACCCACGCTCTGGGGGCGTGTGTACGGTCCGTACCACGCGTACCCCTACATCCACACTCCAATGGTGGTACGGGCCATACCCACGCTCTGAGGGTGTGGGTACGGCCCGTACCACTATTGGAGTGGTGAAGTAGGGTTACGCGCCGTACCCACGCCCCCAGAGTGTGGGTACGGCCCGTACCACCATTGGAGTGGTGATGTAGGGGTACACGCCATACCCACGCTCTGGGGGCGTATGTACGGTCCGTACCACGTGGACCCCTACATCCACACTCCAATGGTGGTACGGGCCGCACCCACGCTCTGAGGGCGTGGGTACGGCGCGTACCCCTCCATCACCACTCCAATGGTGGTACGGGCCGTACCCACGCTCTGGGGGCGTGGGTACGGCGCGTACCCCTCCATCACCACTCCAATGGTGGTACGGGCTGTACCCACGCTCTGGGGGCGTGGGTATGGCGCGTACCCCTCCATCACCACTCCAATGGTGGTACGGGCCGTACCCACGCTGTGGGGGGCGTGGGTACGGTACGTACCACCATTGTCGCGGTGACGGGTATGCGTCCACGTCCACTTCCATTGTGACGGTTCGTAGGGGTTGGTGGACACACCCCCCCGAAGTGACCAGACCCTGGAGGTCATGTATGTACAGGACATATTTACATTTTTACCTGGGTGGGGGTTATGTTTGCTGCCCCTGGCCCCCCCCTTTGCCCCTGGGTGTTGTTCTGACCTTCTGCGGCGTCGGCGTGGGTTTCTGTGCACCAGGTCATAGGCTAGGAGGGCCGGGATGACACGTAGGATGGGGTCCATGGCTGTCCATCGCGTACCGGTGCTCCTTGTTCGCGTCGTCCTCAATTTCCCAGCAGTTTTTGGCTCCCGTAAAAAATGCTACGTGCGGAGTGACGTAGGCACAAATCGTACTTGCTGGCCCATAAAACGCTGCCTGACCCCATCCGGACGTCACGTACGCAATGTCCCGGATCGGAATTGTGGGTATTTTTTCGCCGCACGTAGTTTTGTACGATTCGTACGGAAATGGTATTTCTGTACGAATCGTACTTGCTGCTTTGTAAGGAGGATTTCCCGGGTACGAGTCGTATGGAGAATACGCTCCGTACGACCATTCGTACCCGGGTTTTACAGGATCGGAATCGGCACCTATATAATCAAAATTAAATAAATACTAATAAATGAAAATTAATGTTCAATTTACTATAATTAAATTACTTCCCACCCTAATCCTCTGTAAACCCACAACCTGCTACAGAACTAAAACACAAAATTTATTTAAAATAAAATTAATATTCAATTTGTTATTTTTAAATTACTTCCCACCCTATTCCCCTATAAACCCACAAACCGCTACGGAACTAAAACGCAAAATTTAATTACAATATAATTAATAAGTTCTAAAAATTTAGCACATACATAAAAAAATGCAATACTTAGACAAAGAAATATAGCACATACATTTTAAAATACACACTAAAATACATAACACTAACTAAAACAACAATATTTTTAACAACTATATTTTTGCAAACGATATAATGACGTTACTTCTTACCTTAAACTCTATATTCTTGACCATGATATTCTGGCAGTCGATAATTCTGTATCACGATATTTTGCACTCGATATTAGTGCAAGTCGACATTTCCTACTCGATATTCTGACTGTTTACCGAAGCAGCACACGTGAAAGTGACAAAATGGCATTTTAGAATTGTTTATGTGCAGAAAGGGACACGTTCCTACACATAAACATGCAGACACCCTTGCACTATGGTGCAAGGGTGCCTGCAATGACGCTAAGAGGTCCATTAGGATGGTGGCGGAAAAGCACCCCGACTGCCATGGAAGCAGAAAACATCCGCCCACCAGCACCGTGGGAAAACCGGTGGCCAAATTAGGATTAACCGCCCCAAAAATCCAACCGCGGCGGAACGAGGCTGAGAAAAACCACCTGTAGAGGGCGGAGATGGCCAAAATCCATCTGCGGCGGTCGGAATCGCGGCGGAAAAACACCAACCCGCCGCAAGTGTAGCAGAGACACCCCACCGGAAATTAGGATATCCCCGACGGTCCCATGGTACGTACCCCTGTCTCCGACCGCTGCAGTCACACAATGGGATCAATGGACGAGCCAGCGGAAGAGCTGAAGCACAGCCACCGCGGCGGACGAACCATAAAAAATATGGCTGACGAAGCCAAAACCCCACAAGAAGGCCAAAAAGTGCACACAGAAAACTAGCCATGTCCCACAAAACACACCCCAATGACACAACCACATGGCAAAATGAAAAATACATACCTCAGGACAACACACCTGTCCGCAACACCCCAATTGGACACACCCACATAGCTGAGTATCAATCCAGCCCCTTCCCTGACCACAATCCCTTGCAATACTCCAGGAGAGAAGGGACACATACCCCAGCTGACAGGAGAGGCAAAGGACTCAACATCACTAGCCACACCACACACAGCACCACCACCACCACCTCCACACCAGCACAACTAAACCTCCTGCACAACACACACCATACACAGCACAACCACAACCACCACTCACACTCTTGCACCCACAACCACTTTGCACACCACACACCATGGCCACACAGAAAATGCCCAAATTCACTGAGAGTGAGTTGAAGATCATGGTAGATGAGTTAGTCAGAGTGGAACCACAGCTTTTTGGTACCCTGGTCCAACAGACACCATTAGCCACAAGAACACAAATGTGGGCAAGGATAGTCCAAAGGGTCAATGCAGTAGGGACCACCCCAAGATCAAAATAGGAGATCATGAGCAAGAACCGTGAGCTGGCTCAGAGGACTGGCAGTGGTCCTCCCATTCCACCAAAACCATTCACACAATGGGACGAGAAGGTGCTTGCCATACTGCATCCAGAGAGTCTCACAGGAGTAGCCGGGGGAGTGGAGGCTGGTAAGTACAAACAAATGACTACCGCCACTCTGCCATGTACTGCCTTGCACAACTACAAAGCTACACCACCTAGGGCAAATTCCATCCATCTGCACCACACACTCACAAAAACATGGCTCACAGATCCAACATTCACCCACTCCTATTCAGCCCAACTACTCCCACCATGCCCCCTGTCCCACAGACTACCAAGATGGATCCCTCCCACCACCCCACCCAGAAGCATGTGTCAGCCATTACACAACACTCATCAAACTCACAGGTAGGTAGCCATCTTCCCTGGGAGGGTGTCTTGGGGTGGGGGTTTGCACCACTACTCCCACCATGCCCCCTGTCCCACAGACTACCAAGATGGATCCCTCCCACCACCTCACCCAGAAGCATGTGTCAGCCATTACACAACCCTCATCAAACAGGTAGGTAGTCATCTTTCCCGGGAAGGTGTCTGGGGGTGGTGGGCCTGCACCACTACTCCCACCATGCCCCCTGTCCCACACCGGAGCAGGATGGAGCACTCCCCCACTCAGGAGCAGTTGGAAGCCATGACATCACCCTCATCAAACTCACAGGTAGGTAGCCATCTTCCCTGGGAGGGTGTCTGGGAGTGGGGGGTCTGCACCACTACTTCCACCATGCCCCCTGTCCCACAGACTACTAAGATGGATCCCTCCCACCCAGAAGCGTGTGTCAGCCATTACACAACCCTCATCAAACTTACAGGGAGGTAGCCATCTTCCCCGGGAGGGTGTCTGGGGGTGGGGGGGCCTGCACCACTACTCCCAATATCCCCTCTGTCCGGCACCTGAGCAGGATGGAGCACTCCCCCACCCAGGAGCAGTTGGAAGCCATTGCAGTACACCTAACAAAATTAAAGGTAGGTAGCCATTTTCACAGTGAGGGTGTCTGGGGGTGGGGAGCCTGCACCACTACGCCCACCATGCCCCCTGCCCCACACCTGAGCAGGATGGAGCACTCCCCCACCCAGGAGCAGTTGGAAGCCATTGCAGTACACCTAACATGATTACAGGTAGGTAGCCATCTTCACAGTGAGGGTGTCTGGGGATGGGGGGCCTGCACCACTACTCCCACCATGCCCCCTGTCCCACAGCCTACCAAGATGGATCCCTCCCACCACCCCACCCAGAAGCACGTGTCAGCCATTACACAACCCTCATCAAACTCACAGGTAGGTAGCCATCTTCCCCGGGAGGGTGTCTGGGGGTGGGGGGCCTACACCACTACTCCCACCATGCCCCCTGTTCCACACCGGAGCAGGATGGAACATTCCCTCACCCAGGAGCAGTTGGAGGTCTTGACATCACCCTCATCAAACTCACAGGTAGGTAGCCATCTTCCCTGGGAGGGTGTCTGGGGGTGGGGGGTCTGCACTACTACTTCCTCCATGCCCCCTGTCCCACAGACTACCAAGATGGATCCCTCCCACCACCCCACCCAGAAGCATGTGTCAGCCATTACACAACCCTCATCAAACATGCAGGTAGGTAGCCATCTTCCCCGGGAGGGTGTCTGGGGGTGGGGGGCCTGCACCACTACTCCCAACATCCCCTCTGTCCCACACCGGAGCAGGATGGGGCACTCCCCCACCCAGGAGCAGTTGGAAGCCATTGCAGTACACCAAACAAACTTACAGGTAAGTAGGCAGTGCGTGCACCCACCCATTTTTCACAAATTAAATGGTGCCATATGAAAACACCAGCCCTCTCATTGAACAAAGAGGCATACCTACCCCATTGCCAAGCACAGTGTGCACACACGTAAGCTAAGGAAACTGTCACAGCTACCAAAGTGTGACACACCAATGCACAAGTAGAAGAAAGTCAGGGCACAATCATGCACAGCACCTAGTTACATGTGCATCACCATGGGGCAAGTGCAACAAGAACCATCAGAACAGTATGAAGGCATGTGTGGTGGCACAAATCAAGATATGCTCATGACAAGACAAAGGGATGCAGGAGATGACAATGGCCAGTCCATGGCCAGATGTGACGTCTGCCAGGTCAGACAAATAAACAATGAGTTCTCAATTAAACACATTTTGTGCCAGGCCCTAGATGGCAAGAATTCCCTGTAAACCTTAATTGTGCACGGGTTGCATGGTATACCTTGACACCGCACACCATGGATAAGTAATGCCTGTACCACTGCATCATGTCAGGAAGCACAGTAGTGCACATAGTCAACAATGTGATATGTCAATTGTGCAGTGTACAAAAAGTGAATGACACACAGCTAACACAAAGCTTGCCGGGTGCACTGCAATGACCATTTCACATCTGACCCACAGGTGACCAAGAACTCACTGCAGAGGACAACACCAGCAACCTGCAGTGCCAGTCTCCACCCCTGGTACATGGACTCTTGGATGTTGACTCCCAGGATTCCATGGACGATGAGCTCGAGGCCAGCCAATCTGGTGTGCCATGGAGCAACAGGTTCCAGGACCCCATCGTCCCCCCACAACATCTGCGCTAACAACAACTTCACAGCAGACCTGTGCTGTCACGGCCTGTGCGGCCACTGCCACCACCACCACCAGTACTGCCTGCAACACCCTCCCTGTCCCAGAGGATGACCAGCACACAAAGGAGGAGGGCAGGGAGAGCATGTGGGTGCCCACAGTGGTGAGGCAACAGGTCCGTGGCAGCAGGGCAGGTGGGAGGGGCAGGGTCACCAGGAGGCTGGGACCCACTCCCTGGAACACATCACTAGAGTCCTGGGTGCATACGAACAAGCCCAGAGACGAACAGGCCAGTCGGACGAACTGTTGCACAAGCTCATCCTGCTGATGAGGTCCATCGACACCGGCATGGGACAAATCGTGGATCTCTTGGGCCAGCAAGTGACGGTACTGAGGCCACAAACAACACATCCACCTCCCTGTGGTGGGCCGCACGATGACAGTTCACCATCCTCCCCTGCGCCCACAGAGAGTGGTGAGTCCTCAGACCCCACTGGCCCTGCAGCAGGCCCCCCCCTTGCCAAACGATGAAGGGACCGTCCCAAGAAGACCCTGAGAGTATCTGGAGACAAAGCACCTGCCAGACGCCAGGCATGGAGCCAGCCATGATGGCAACCCTCTCCACCACTGCATTGACTTTTTGGACTGTCCTACCCCACACTGCCTTGTGAATGGCATCTGTCTTTTGGACTGGGTCACCACAGCATTTTTGGTGACTACTCAACTATCTCATCTACTACAATTGTCAACTCACTGCTCCACCCCACCCCCCAATGGAAATATACACCCCCCTCGCATCTCACCATTGTTAATAAAATATCCTCACATACATGTTGTCGTGTCTGCTCCATCTTTATTGCAGGATGTACAGTCTTCAACATGATCACAATGTACCCTGACCATGGGCTGTATGTAGGCAAGGAGAAGTCGAAGGCAACTAGGGACACACAACAGAACAACTGTCACTGGTCTGGGTGTGGCATCACAGATATCACATAACCCCTACCATCAGGATAATCCAACATGCACATGTCACAAAGGACACGAAGTGTCAACATACACGTCCTGTTGATGTTCTCAAATCACATGTCCCAGACACATTTCCAACCACCACTGAGTCTACAACTGGCTGATGCTACAATTCTCACATGCCCCTTCACGACAACAGCAATATCATCAGACAATGGGTATGTTGCACATTGATACCCACCGTCAAGTGAAGTAGTGGGTGATGAGCTGTTCACGCAGGTAAACACCTTCCTCCTCTCCACTGTCCCCATCACTGGACACGGCTTGGTTTGTGGCTGGGGCCTTGGGTCCTCATCATCATCCAGGAACAGGGGACACACCTTCCTGGGCGAGTATGCCAGTGCACCTCCGGTCTTGTCCAGGCAGCGGTAACATGACTTGAGCAAACCAAATGTACGCTCCACCACACAACGTGTCCTCCCATGGGCCTCATTGTAGCGGACTTCAGCCGGGGAGCTGGGATTCTGCAGTGGGCTCAGCAGCCAGGGACGGTTGGGATATGCAGAGTCACCTAGGTATGACTAACACAAATAGACATTGCAACGTTGCAGAGGCTCGGGGCAGCAGGTCACACACACAGCACACCACACGACTAGGCATACTCACCCACAATCCATACACGCTCAGGAAGATTAGCCATCAGCTGGGGCACTATGCTGTTCCGCAGGATGTAGGAGTCATGGGCCGAGCCTAGGAATTTGGCACACACGTGCGAGATGGTCATATCTGCCAGGCACACCACCTGCACATTGATGGAGTGGTAATGCTTGCGATTGCGGTAAATGTGCTCACTTGCCTGTGGTGGCACAAGACTGACATGGGTGCAATCAATGGCACCAACAACATTGGGGAGGTGTCCAAGGGGATAGAAGTCTCCCTTCACAGCTGGCAATTCAGCACCCCTGGGGAAATGGATGTATCTGTCCTTGTATAACATCATGGCGGACAGCACATCATTCAACACCGTGCTGAACATCGGTTGTGACATCCCACCAGCACTGGCCACTGTCTCTTAGAACGATCCAGTGGCAAAAAAATGCAGGGTTGCCATCACCTTATAAGTAGGGGTGAAAGCTGTTGGATATGTCCTGCGGGGCTGGCGGTGGGGCTCCAACAGATCACAAAGGGTTTTCAGGGTGGCTCTGTCCAGGCGGCATTTCAGTATGATCGCAACATCCTCCATGTCCTCCAGCACCGTCAAGTGGCGAGTCAAATTTGGCCTCCTCCTATTTGAGATGATAGTGGACACATGTCAATGCAATATATCATTAGATGTGCACAGCATATCACGTTCTGGATGACACAATGACAACAATGACTGACATCTATAGTGACTAACAGACCAGCTTACATGGAGGGACACCTTCAGCTACACAAAGGACACACCTGACAAGTACCTCAGACACCACCTTGGTCAATGTGAATGCACATAGGGATATGGCCAACGTTCACATGGGCACGCCTGGGAGTATAGCATCCAGGATATGTGTAACTAATAAAAAACACTGTCTCATACCTAGCTGCTGTACCTGTCATACCTTAATGCGTCATTACAACCTGGCACACATCCACCACACAATGACCACAGTCGGTGCTGGAATGACGAATGTGTTCATGAGCAGACATAAGAGGCAATGCAAAATAGATCATCATTCATTGAGACGAGCATCGCTGTGATTGTCACTGGACCTCAACACATTGACATGTGTAGACATTGTACAATCCAGAACAACACTGTCCTGCCTACACCAACATCAAATCCATAAGTGACATGTGAGTGGGTACAGGCCAATCTACGATACACACACACAAACATGGTATGTGTAGCCATCAATGGAGTAAATTGAACATTCGCATCGTATGCACAATGATAGGCCATTGAATATGTTGGCACTGTGCACTGTTGATGTTTGACAGATGGCCATTGTGATTGTATGGCACCCAAATCGCGATAGCTACCACCTGGCCCCGGCGGTGTGTCACCAGCACCCCCATTCACACAAGTGCCGTAGTGATAGGCATGGAGACATGTAAAAATGGCAGTTGGCATGCTCTGCTGCCTGAATGGAAGAGCCTTGTGTCAATGTATGGCACCCAAATCACGGTAGCTACCACCTGGCCCCAGCGGTGTGTCACCAGCACCCCCATTCACACAAGTGCGGTTGTGATAGGCATGGTGACATGTGGAAATGGCGGCTGAATGGCGGAGCCTCGTGTCAATGTATGGCACCCAAATTGCGGTAGCTGCCGCCTTTCCCCGGCGGTGTGTCACCAGCACCCCCATTCACACAAGTGCGGTCGTGATAGGCATGGAGACATGTGGAAATGGTGGTTGGCATACTCCGCCACTAAAATCGCGGTAGCGCACACCGGGCCCCTGCGTTGTGTCACCGCCGTTGAGCTTGCCATAGAGCCAATGCGCAGCTCGATAGCGGTGCCATGATGCAATTTTGAAGATCGTGGTAGGCGTGCTCTGCCACCGCGGAGGCAGACATTGGCTGCATTTGAAAGATGCACCATCGCGGTAGCGCACCCCGGGCCCCAGCATTGTGTCACCACCATGGAGCATGCCCTTACAGCCAATGGGAGCCATGATTGCGGTGGCATGATGCAATTTTGAAGATCGCGGTAGGCGTGCTCCGCCACCGCGGAGGCGGTCATTGGATGTATTTGAAAGAGGCAGACCTGGACCACCAATTTCTGCAGCTTGGCACCTTTGAAACTACCCCAGGTGGCTATATATTTGTGGGAGTGAGCCTCCCATTTCCACTGCTCCGAGAGTCTGCTGCTTGAGACCCCTCACCTGCTGCTGCCTCCAGGGACTGCTGCCTGAGACCCCTCACCTGCTGCTGCCTCCAGGGACTGCTGCCTGAGACCCCTCACCACCCAATTCCACCGCTGTTGTCTCATGTCCACAGTGATGGCAAGGACAGAAAAGATCCGTGCTAGTCCCTTCACGAGCGAGGAGCTGGAGGTCCTGGTGGACGAGGTGCTCACACAGTACCCAAGGCTATATTGTGCCCCAAATGTCGTGGTAAGTCTTCAACAGTGGTGGGGCAGGGCAGGGGGGCCACACATGTAGTTGGACTGATGCAATATGTGCCTGGTAGTGTGGGGTAGTGTCATGCACTGCCTGACATGCTGTCTCCAGTGGGAGGGTGTTTGTACTCAATGCCACAGCATTCCCTCCCTGCACATGTATGTATGAGTGACCTGTGTTGTGTTGTCAGCCATACAGTGACACAGAAGGTTGTTCATGCTGTAGTCAGGACAGTGATTGCTTGGCTGGATGGCTTTGTGGGCCCCTGTAGTCCATCTCAGTGTGAGCCCAGCTGGCCTGCACAGTCCCCACCTACAAAGACAAGGACACCTCACTTAACTTAAAGAGTATGACATCAGTCTTTTCACATTGCACTCCAGCTATGGGCCATCTCAGCACTGTATTTTGCACACAACTGCCCTTGGGAATGGCATTTTGTTTTTGTGTGATCATGTCCCTCAATGTGACCACCATGACACATTCATCTATTCACAGGACAGGGACGTTGATGGCTGCGCAGTCTTGGACACAGTGAGTCCACCCCCAAACACAGGTTGACATGTGGTGTATGTGTTGCTCAAGCCAACAATGGACTGGAGATGTGGGCAGGCTACATGGGTGTTTCAGTGCTGGCATCCTGCATGTGTGTGAGATGTGCAGGGACTGTGTTCCCCCTCACAACTACATGCTTTAACATCAGCTTTTCCCATGCAGGTGTCCCATGTGAGCTGTACTATAGTCTCTGATTGCCAATTTCGTTGGATATGTGATGATTTTGTATCTTGCTGCTATACTGATAGATGTCGGTACATGACACTGTGTCACTGATCATTTCCCCCTCTTGTCTTCCATGCCTGCAGCTCAAGGTACACCAGTGTAAGGCCGTGTGGAGGGCCATTGATGTGAAGGTGCGAGCTCAGGGGGTCTCAAACCGACGGCGCACTCAGTGCCACAAGAGATGGCACGACATCAGCTGGCTGGCAAAGAATGTGGCCGAGATGACCTTGTGGCTGCTTCCTCGCACTGGGCATCTGGCACGGCGCAGCATGACACCACTAATGGGGCGCATCTTGGTGGTGACACAGCCTGAGCTGGATGCACGTTTGAAGGAGCATCAGCAGCAAGCCAGGGGTGAGCATTTGGGGAGTCTGACTTTGGCTGGGAGTGGCTGCATGTGTACAGAGCCTATGCCAGCTCTAGCCTATGTGATGTTGGTAGTGTGATTCTGTGACATGTAAGTGGCTGCAGGCCTGGGTGCCTGTGGCATGCATTTGCCCTACCTGTACTTACAAAGGAGATTTGGATGCTGTGCCTTCACATTACATTCTGAGTTGTGCTCTTCAGGTGTCTTCTGCATTGGTGTAGTCTTGGGAATCCCATGGGAGGGAACGGCAGTGTGCCCAATCTGACTGTGCGTACATCAATGCGTCCATTGCATGCACCCATATTGGGGAGGCCTACATATCTTACAGCAATGTGCAGCATTATATTGTCCCCAAGGTACAACATGGTGGGTGGCATGGGCTAATGTCCATTGTGGACTGTCATGGTATAGTGTTGTCCCATCCTGTTCCATCCAGTTCTGTCATTGGCAAGAAGTAGTGTGCCCCATCATGTCCCTAGGTGTGCTCAGAACTAGTTGTGTGTCTGTTTGAACAGAGCAACAAGCAGGGTGTTGTGCTGTGTGGACATCACATGGCTCACTCATGCCTGAGTTTCCAGTTTCCGTGCACTGCTTGAGTCTATGTAGTGAGTTGGCACGATGTGATTGCACAGGGTGGTGTGGAACATGTAGATTTGGTCAACTTTTGTCATGCATTGCTTGCATATGTTTGTTCTGTTGCTGCCACTGACCTGACCCTACATCTCCCTCTCTCATGCAGCATCACCTGTTGTTACGGAGGGACAGGAGACGGACACCAGTGGGGGTGAAACTAGCACCACAGCTGCCCAGGAGCCCAGTGACACAGATGTCACCAGCGCTTCAGTAGGGGACAGGAGTCTGCTGGAGGAGTCCCAGACTGAGACGCAAAGCACCACATCATCTAATGCCAGTGGGGATACATCCATGTTGGAGGGCACAGGGAATGGGGACTCTACATCGACTTCCACCACACAGCGGCCATTGCCCATCTTCCCAGCCACTTCCTCTGGTGCTGCCCGTGTCTGCCTCAGTAAGAGGGGAAGAGTGTCCTTCACCCCTAGCACTGCTGCCCCTGCCCCTGTCCCTCCTGCTGCCATCAGTGCTGAGTCTGTGGACCTTTTGAGTCAGCTGTGTGTAGGCCAGACAGCTCTCCTCAATGCCTTCATTGACCAAGACAAGAAATTAATGGAGGGCATACATTCCGACTTGGGTGGGCTGCACCGGACAGTCCAGGCTTTGTCATCAACAGTGACGTCTGCCCTGCAACAGGCACATACTCACAGTCCAGCTCCAGTCCCTTTCTCCACCCCCCTGGCAGTGGCCACGTCTGATGATAGTAACCACGGTCCACATACATCAAAGCCAAGATACAGCACACGGAGCACACAGCAGCAGCGACCCAAGCGGTCCCAGGCGCAGTCACCATCCCCACAGAAGACCAAAGGCACCCCAGAGTGCAGGGAGAAAAGCCTGTCAGGCGACACCAGTGGACAAATAGCAAAGCAGCAGACTTCAGGCACACATGCCTCAGTGGCATCCCCATCCAAGGACTCTCCTGCCACTAAAGCATCGCGCAACGATAATCGTACAATGTCTGTGCCCACCAAGGAGGTGGTGCATGCCAAGGGTACACCTGGGAAGGGCTTCAAGGCAGTATCACCAACCACCTCGACTCCCATTCCAAGCCCAATGAAGCAGGGGCCTGCGGGCACTGTAGGGGTAACACCTAGTAAACAGAGGAAGGGGGGCAGATGCGAAGCTAGGCAAAGCGTTCTGCTGGGTCCAGCGCATCACCAGAGGGGCTGCCAGCACCTGCACCTGCTACAGCAATGGTGGTGAGTGTGCCTGTTGTGCCCACACCACTTCCCATTGATCCAAAGCCAGGCAAGCCATTTAGGATCCCCAAGAAGTGGAAGGGCACCCCTCCACAATCTCCCAGCCACACCGTCTGAGTGGTAGTCACCCTCACACACCTGTCTCTCACACAGGTGGGCCTGTATTGCACATTGTTGCCCCCTGACTGTGTTGCTGACCATGGCAAGGTACAGTGGCACACATTCCATGTGCAGCTTCTCATGGACTCAGTCTGCACCCTGGACTGGCCACTGGACTTGTTGCTCTTTGCTGTGTTGAACTCTTCCCTGTGCAGCTTCTCATGGGCTCAGTCTGCACTTTGTCTTGGCCACTGGCCTTGTCGTCCACTGCTGTGTGCCCCCTGCCCGTGCAGCTTCTCATGGACTCAGTCTGCACCCTGGACTGGCCACTGGCCCTGTTGCTCTTTGCTGTGTTGGACCCTTCCCTGAGCAGCTTCTCATGGACTCAGTCTGCACACTGGACCGGCCATTGGCCCTGTTGTTCTTTGCTGTGTGCCTCCTGCCTGTGCAGCTTCTCATGGACATACTCTGCATCTTGTGCCTTGCTCTTCTCTTGTCATGGTACCTATCTGTGCAATATGTGAATGAAGATAGTTTCTCCTGTTGTCTATTTTGTCAGTGTCCTTACTGAATAAAGTTATTTTGCTATGTAAATGGTTTACTGTGCCACATGGTCTGTGTGGCACTTCAACATGGTCAATGTTTGGGCTCACTCTCTTTTTTTAGGGGTGACTGGGTCTTCATTTCTGCTTGACCCAGATACTTGTGGTGGCAATGGTGTCAATTTCTAATGGTTAGCAGTAGTCATTTACTTGATTGGTTCATGTTGGCTCTATTGTACACATGTCGAGGGGGTCACTGCCAGCACAGAGTGGGTTTCTGCACACAGTATTGCAGGCAGGCTGTCCAGGGTCATCATGTATGTGTGTTCTTCCTTTATGTGTGCCCAGTGGTGTATGTGTGTGTTCATCCTGTGATGGCCAGTCATCCTAGTCCCATGGCTTACTTTCAATTTGTGCTCTTGGATGGCCAGGTAGTGTGCAATGTGAAGGGGTGAGTTTGTGGGGAGTGTTGATGTGTGCAGAGAATTTTTCTCAGACTTAGCGGCGCTGCCCGTATTTCGACGCGGAATCTATTTGAGGTGGAAATACTTGCATTATCCTGCTCTCTGCCCATAAAAAGCACCGCATTTTGACCGGCCACCGCTCCAGAGCCGTGAATTTTATCAGTACTATCCAAAGATTGATCTATAGATTACTTTAAGGTTTGGGGGCTATCATTAGATACATCCTCCTCTGTCCATTTAAACTACCACTATCGTATTTGGATACCTGCTGCTACAGAATTCACCCATATATCGACTTATAAACAACTTTAAGTACCAATATTTATCCGCACTGATTTCCCATATCTGAGTACGTTTGGATACATTTTTACGTAATCTTATATACATAAGATCACCGGCAGCAAAGAACATTCACCCACCACTTTAAGCAATAGACGGTTTCCTGACGAAGGCTGAAAGGCCGAAACGCGCGTAGTTCCATCGACCGCCTTGCTTGTTTAACATCTACTGTATTGTTTTGATTAACTCCATGTCCATACTGTTTGCATAATTGCCTAAAGAAAATATGTTGTATGTAAAATAGTAACAAAATGAATGATGGATAAAAATGAAATGATTAATATTACATCTACTTTTTCATAACCAATACCTGTGTGTGTAAGAAAATATTCTCTCTCTCTTTTATATCACTTTTTGATATTCTATGGACTAGTGCTTTACTATACACCTAGTTATATATATTCACTTGCTATAGTCACTTATCTAAATAACCCAGGAGTTGTGTGCCTGTTGTTTTGATTGTTCATCCATGTGGATGTGGTTGTATGCCCATGTGTGAGTTGTATGTTGTGCACTGTGCAGTGTGTTGGTGTGTCCTTGCAGTTCTGTCTGACTCCTACTTGGTGTTTTTGTCACATGTGAGTATGCAGAGGGTGTTGTGTGCTGCTGGTGTGAGGGGGTGTGTAGATTCTTACTGGTGTTTGTCAGTCCTGAGATGTGTAGATGGTCCCTGTGTGTAGTGCTGCTGGTGTGCTCCTGTGAAGTAGTTGTATGGATGTGTGGCTGATCACAGTTTGACTTCAGGGCCTTCCTTTCATCCTTGTGCCTATACGTGGTTTGCCTTGCTGTCTCCCTGTGTTGTTGCACTGTGCTGTCTGTGGTTTGTGTTCACTGATGTACACATGCTTGTTGTGTGTCTCCATGGCCTTCCATTTGTGTGCAGCCCACTTTGGTTTCTCTATTTGTTGTGCTCCATTGCTGTTGGCATGTGGGGTGTGTATGTGTGTGTGCGTCAGCCTGTGGTATGTATGTGTGACTGTGCAGGCTGTGTGTCCATTTGGATGTCAATTCCTTGTATGTGTTCATTTGTTGCTTGTCCACATTTATATTTCCCTGAGTGTGGTGTTGTGTGTGTTTCCCTGGCCCTGTGCTACTGTGCTGTTTGCTGTGTGTTCCTGTGCAGCCACTCCTGCAGTGTGTGTCTCCATGATTGTTTGTTGTGTGTATTGCCCTGGCTTGTTGTTGTGCATGTGGTGCACAGGAGGGGCACATGGCATGTGCCTTCATGGGGTGTGCTAGTGTGTGGTGGAAGGGGGTGTGGCCCTGTGGTCTTTGTGCCCTGCCCATGCCTGGCATTGGCCCTGCCTTCTGTATTGTGCGCATGTGTTTGCTTGTGTCATTGCTGCATGGTGGCGGTAGCTGTGTGTCCAGCATCCAGTGAGGTGACTTTGTGGCAGGTGGGTGATGTGTGGGTGCCCTTGTGGATGTGTCCCTGTCCACCCTAGGGTGTCTGATGTGGATTTGGACCCTGTGTCAGCCCGTGTGTTGTGTTTGTGTTGTTGCGTACCTGCGGCGGCGTCAGTGGCGGTCCATGAGTTTCTGGTGATGTAGCAGGTACAGCACCGGAAAGACGTGTAGAGCTGGGTCCATGGCGGTCGTGACCTGGACTCTGGTTTCGCGCTCCGCTGTCGAGCTTCCGCCGTCTCTGGTTGGGCGGTGTCTCCGCTGCGGTGCGTCTGCTTGCTTGAATCATCCTAATTTGTGGAGCGGGGCGGACGTCATTCTGCACGGCGGCGAGTTTCCATTGGCTCCCACCTCCGCGGTGGCGGTCGCACTTTGTTGGCGGTGTGCGTCGCACCGCGGCGGTCGGGAATTGGCCTCTGTTTGTCCATACTAATATGGTGGGCATGATGTCCGCTGCTGGTGGGCGGAAAAAGGCATTTTACCGCACCGCCAGCACGCGTTGGTGCCACCGCCCCACATCCTAATGGACCCCTAAGTTGCTAAACTTAGTGCCATCACAGGGGGAAACGCAAGGCTGCACTATATTCTTGTAAATATGGTGCAGCCTTGCGTTTCAGAAGTGACGAAGAGAGGCGTTATGCCAGGAAGGCTAGCGCTTCTCTCCGCCACTTCACTGTACATATGGCCCTCAATGTTTTATATAGCGCAAAGAAGAACCTTTCGGGTGACCGAGCACCTCACAATAAGTGGTTACGATACAGCAATATCATACATACATAAAGGTACAAAACTTAAATTAGAGTAGGTACATAAGTAAGAAAATGCAGACAGACAGGAGGAATACTGTGGCGCCGATTCACAGAACTAACTTAAGACAAAATCCTAAACTTACTATCATTTTGGTATTCACAGAAGGCACTTACTCATTTTGGTATTCACAGAAGACACTTACTCACTTTGATATTCACAGAAGTTTGGAGTCCTAACTTTAGGACTCCTAAATGCCTTCTGTGAATACCGAAAGTCTTAAAATTAGGATTTTTCTCAGTTTAGGAGTCCTAAAGTTAGGAGTCCTAACTATACTACTACTAAACTGAGAAAAATCTGAATTTTAAGGCTTTCGGTATTCAGAGAAGGCATTTAGGAGTCCTAAAGTTAGGAGTCCTAACTTTACTACTACTAAATTGAGAAAAATCCTAATTTTAAGACTTTCGGTATTCACAGAAGGCATTTAGGAGTCCTAAAGTTAGGAGTCCTAACTATACTACTACTAAACTGAGAAAAATCCTAATTTTAAGACTTTCGGTATTCACAAAAGGCATTTAGGAGTCCTAAAGTTAGGACTCTTAACTTCTGTGAATACCGAAATGAGTAAGTGCCTTCTGTGAATACCAAAATGAGTAAGTGCCTTCTGTGAATACCAAAATGGTAGTAAGTTTAGGATTTTGTCTTAAGTTAGTTCTGTGAATCGGGCCCGTAGTCTTTCGTAAATAGAGTAGTGAGCTGAGCTCGACAGGTGTCAGGGTTAGGAAACGGAAAACAGCTTGGGTCTCGGTGATATGGAAAGGCGTGATAAAATAGAGTGCTAAATAGGCATGTACCCTTCGCGAATGAGGTGAGTGAAGTATGACCCCAATTTCAAAGGAAACAGTCGCAAAATAGAATTTTTTACTACATTCTTGGAGATGGAAGTGAAAGGGTCGCGTCTGATCTCCCCGGAGGAAGGGAGTTCCAGATTTTCGAAGCAATTCTGGAAAAGGATTGTTTATAGGTTCCCTTTTGATTGACTTTTTGTGGTTTAAGTAGAAGGGAGCTAATATTTCTAGAGGATCTTTTACCAACAGATGGGGTAAATTTCTGGGTTCAGGTAAGAAGGGGTGTTGTGATGTAGGGCTTTGTGGGTCATACAGGCAATTTTGACATGTATCCCAGCCGCATTTTGAAGCCATTATAGTGATTGAAGGTTGGAGTGATATGATCTCTTTTTTGTGAGCCAGTGCAGCTGAGTTCAAGATAGCCTTCAGTGGTCCAAGTTTGTTTTTGGGAAGGCCCACTAGGGTGGCTACTAGTCTAGTTTGGCTATCACAAGTGCTTGGTCCGCTTTTGGGATCTGCAGTGGGGAGGAAAGGTTTTAGGGGCTCATTACAATGCCGGACAGAAGACCATCCCTGCTGGTTGCGGAAAACATTCATTTTCCCGCTCCAGGTGCGGTCATTGCGACCACCAAATTACAATGGTCCCACAGAGGCAATTTACCGTCCGCCGCGGTCTGTCAGGTTCCGCACATTTTTTGCATACGCAAGGGTGGCGGACAGAGCCAATAGAGCAGGACCTGCGTGCGGAAACATATTCCGTCCGCCAACCAGATTACGATGTTGCAAACAGCCCTTGCCACCGCCCTGTAAAAACCACCATGTTGCGGATAGCGGAAATACCACAACGGAGAGGAAGAGCCAAAACAAAAGCCATCTAAACCACCGGAGCCGCCATGGATCCTGTACCACAGGCCTTCCAGTTGCACCTTCAGCAGACAAGACACTGCCGCACTCAACAGCAGAGGTACGTACCAAACATCCCCACGCATGCAACCCCTGAACAACTGCAACTCCAAGCAAGCATGGCGGCACCACGATGAATGTGGAAACCTGTCAAATGCAAAGTGCGAGGCCCACCCAGTCCCTATTGGTGACCCTTGGTGCCCCTGAAGACAATTGGGGCCAATGACAACCCCAGCAGTTGCAGAGTGCGCACACCGCAATTCCAAAATATGTATGCCAGCGAAGGTTCCCATTGGGTTATGGCTCATTTGCGTAGTGTGTGCCACACCGCTGCGGCAGGGAAACTGTGTGCGTAACCCTGCATCATTCAGTTGGGGCCAATGCCAGTCATCGCTGGGGATGCCAGCTATCGTGCATGCAAACACATACTGCATTTGCATTGATGCACTGCCAATTACATCACACATCACAACTCATTTGCCTGAAATGATTGGTGCACCCCATGTGTAATGTTGTGGGCCACAAGGCCCCCATGCATATCAAATAACCAAACAGACACCGTACATGTATAGGAGAACTGTCCCAGGGCATGTGCATCCTGCTTCATTTGTTGGTAGGATCACATGTCCAGTGACGCCTGTGCTGGGTGGCTGGGGGGGTGGGTAAGCCAACCTTCTGGGAGTGGCTGGTACATCCGAACAACTAGAACAGTGACCAGCTGCTGCCCACACTGTGAAGGAATGAGACAGTGGGACCTATGAGCCAAGTCTTCACACACATGGAATGTCCAAGAAAAGGAGAGTGACATTACATACATTGTGATGCCTCGTGGCCAGCTTGGACTGAAATGAGGGCAGGAATCAAAAAGGACAAAGGTTCCTCGCTCTGTACCAATGTTGTCTAATGAAACATCCAACCTGTGAACCTCGCTTGAATATCCCTTGACATCTGACTGGCATCTCTTGGCGAGGGGTTGTCTTGTGAAGGGCCAGTGATGTAGGCAGACAATAAGAGGTGTCCATTGTCTGCAAACCATACATACTTGTAATCCCTAGCACTTCCAACACATGTACTGGTGTGGCATGCAGTCTACCAAGCTGCAATTGCCTGTAAATGTACCCACACACGTCCTGAGTCAGTGTGACTCCAGAACAAACACCCTCATTAATCCTGCCCACCAGTATGGATGACATGTGTTAGAACTGGGGGTCTCTAGTTGGCAGAGGTAGGTACCTTTGACCAAAAAGGGACCCTTGCTCCTAGTCAGGGAAAGGGGGTTACACTTCTGGATAACCCCTGCTCACCCCCTTGATATCTTGGCACGAGCAGACAGGCTTATCTCAGGGGAAGTCTGTAAAGAATTTGTGAAAACATACAGTAATACAGTGAATAGACTACAGATGGACACCGCACAGGTTTTATAAAAATAAGTATTCTTTATATAGACTTAACACAAGACCAAAACAACAAAAATCCACAATACTGTAATAATACTTCAAGATGGTAGAAATAGTTCAAAAATAGGTTATTCACTTAAAAGGAGTCTTTAGCAACTGATAACCCCAACTGGAGTTATCACGACGTTGAGGTCAAAGAAACCCCAAAGCACGGCGTCGACCGCGATGTGCGCGGCGTTGGGCCCAGAGTCAAAGCAGACTCACAAAGGACAGTAGCTTGGGAAAGCGAAAACAAAGACAGCTCACGGCGTCAGGGAGATGCGGCGTCGTTGGCGCTGTGCGGCATCGGTTCCTTGTTTCGGGGAAGGCGATGAGTCGGGTCCTCGATGCTTGCACAAAGCAGGGGAGGCATCTGTTCCTTACCGGAGAGGAGGTGACATCATTATGGCGCCGAAACCACGGTTCCGTACGATGTCACGATGTCTCCGCGATGATGTCGGCTTCTGAGTCGATGCGGCACAGCAGCAGGCGTCGGGCCTACATCGCAAGTCGGAGCAGTGCTCACGGCTTATGGCAGATTACGATGTCGCTCGCTGGAGTCGATGTGGCACGTCAGCCGGCGTCGGGTCTATATTGCAAGTCGGAGCAGTGTTCACGACTTCGATGCAGATTACTGCGTCGCTCGCCGGCGTCGGTGTTGCAGAATTCCTTCTGTAGCAGCTAGAACAGCCAGTTCCAGATTCAGGCAAACAGAACGCGTGAAGTCTGGTATCCCTGAGACTTCGGTCAGGAGGCAAGCTCAAAGTCAAACCCTTGGAGAAATGTTCTGCAAGAAGATGAAAGTTCCTTTAAAGTTCCTTCTCCTTTACTTGGCAATGAAGAAACCACTGCAGGCCAACCCAGCAACTCAGCACACTGGCAGGGGGACAGTCCAAACTCCTGCAGCTTCCTTGGTTCTTCTCTTCGGTAAATGTTTGCCTTGTTTTCCCAGAAGGGATCTAAAGTCTTGGGGTCTGGGTCCCCATATTTATACTACTAAATCCTTTTTCCTCTGAAGGCAGAAGGGCCTGTACCTAGTCCAAACCAGTTCTATGCAGTCCTGTAGCACTTTGTTTACAGGACTCCTTCTTTCCTTTGGCAGGGTGGGCCAGGGACATCAGATGAACCAGAGGAGGTGGAGCCAGCATTGTGGGAGACAGGCACAGCCCTATTCAGACCCAGATGCGACTCCTCCCACTACCCTACATGCAGATAGGTCTATTCAGCCCTGTGCTGACTCACCTTGTCTCCTGGAATCCCCCAGCTCCTGTCACTCACAAAACCAGACACACAATACACAAGCTAGCAGAGGCAGGCTGTATGGTTAGGTAAGAAAATACCTACTTTCTAAAAGTGTTATTTTCAAACACAGAATGTTAAAACTAACTTCACTAAAAGATGTATTTTATCATTCTGAGTTCAAGCATACTAAACTCAAATTTCTACCGTGTTTCCTGGGTCAGTTAGGATTTTAAGGTGTTATAATCAAAGTGCCCATTCTGGCCTATGGGGACTGGTAGCCTTGCAATAGTGAAAAACGAAAATGGCTGTAATTCACTATTAGGACATGCCAAACACACCCGGGCATGTCCTATTTTATACTTACAATGCACCCTGCCCTTGGACCTACCTTAGAGGTGTCTGATATGAAGAAAATGGATGGTTTAGAGACTAGTAAATGGGTGCACTTCCCAAGTCGACATGGCAGTACTAGACTGCACACAGGCTCTGCAATGGTTGACCTGAGACACACTTTACGGGCTGCTTCTGTGGGTGGCACAATCAATGCTGCAACCCCACCAGCAGTATTTGAGTTAAAGGCCCTGGGCATACATGGTGCACTATACTAAGGTCTGACAAGTAAATCAAATAAGCCAATCATGAAGTCACTAATCAATACATCAATTTAACATAGGGAGCACTTGCACTGTGGCACTGAATAGCAGTGGCACAGTGCCCAAAGCCTCTAAACCAGCAAACAGATCAAAAACAGAGGAGGCAATCAGTAAAAAAATGGAAGGGAGACTCACGCCAATGGTACCAGGTCTAACACGTGTCCCCTCCAACTGAAATGTGGGGAGAACTACTCTTCCCCTTGGGAGTTATCTTCACTAAGGCGTAAAAATCTGGACAGAACATCAGCATTGGCGTGTTCTGTACCAGGGCGGTTTTCCACCATTAAGTTAATCTCCTGTAGGTGTATGGACAACCTCAACAACTTTGGGTTCTCACCCCTCATCTGCATCAACCATCTGAGGGGTCTGTGGTCTGTCTGAACCTGGAAGGGAGTCCCAAACAGGTATGGTCTCAACTTCTTCAGTGCCCAGACCAGAGCAAATGCCTCACGCTCAATTGCACTCCACCTCTGTTCCCGTGGAAGTAACCTCCTAATGATGAAGGCTACAGGTTGGTCTAGGCCCTCCTCATTAATCTGTGATAGAACAGCCCCCACACCATGCTCTGAAGCGTCTGTTTGAACAATGAATTCCTTTGAGAAGTTGGGCGCCGCGGGACCCTTCCCGATCTGGCACTTACTCGCCTTGATCGTGACCCCTGCCTTTCGCAGTGCCATCAACACTTCCCAGAGGTGGTGCAGATGTTCTTCCCAACTGGTGCTGAACACTGCAATGTCATCCAGGTAGGCGACACTGAAATCCTCCAGTCCAGCCAACACCTGGTTGACCAACCGCTGAACGGTGGCAGGGGCATTCTTCATCCCAAAGGGCATAACCCGGAATTGGTAGTGCCCATCTGGTGTGGAGAATGCTGACCTCTCTTTGGCCCCATCAGTCAAGGCGATTTGCCAGTACCCAGACATCAAATCAAACATGCTGAGGTACCGTGCAGCCCCTAACCTATCAATGAGCTCATCAGCTCTGGGGATGGGGTGCATGTCAGTCCTGGTGACTGAATTGAGCCCTCGGTAGTCCACACAGAACCGGAGTTCGGGTGTAGCACCAGGCGTGGCAGCCTTTGGGACCAAGACCACTGGGCTGGCCCAAGGACTTTTAGAGGACTCAATCACCCCTAAGGCAAACATCTTGGAGGCTTCCTCCTTGATGTAAGCTCTGGCCCTGTCAGTCACTCTGTAAGCTTTGTGCTTCACAGGTGGACTGTCCCCAGTGTCCACATCATGGACGCACCATTCAGTGACACCAGGAACCAGGGAAAACAAATCAGAGAATTGCCCCAACAGTTGGCGCCAATCTTGCTGCTGATCAGGGGTCAGTGTGGCAGGGAGGCTGACACCATCCACTGACCCATCTTGTTCGGTTGTAGACAGGAGGTCAGGCAGAGGCTCGGTCTCCTTCTCCATTCCATCATCTGTCGCAAGGAGCATGCCCACTTCAGACCTTCTAAGTGGGGCTTCAGGCGGTTAACATGCAGGACCCACAAAGGGTTCCTTAGAGACCGCAAGTTCACCAGGTAGGTGACATCACTTTTGCGCTCCACCACCTCAAAGGGTACGGTCCACCTGTCCTGGAATGCACAAGGCTCTACAGGGGCCATGACCCAAACTTTCTGTCCAGGTTGAAGCTCAATCAGAGTGGCATACTGATCGTACCACCGCTTCATTTCCTCCTGGCTGGCTTCCAGGTTCGCCCGAGTGAATTGTCTGAATTGCCGAGTCTGGTTCCTGAAGGCCAGCATGTAACTGTATTCATCCTGGGGAGGTTTTCTCGGCGATTGCTCCCAGCCTTCCTCGACAAGACTCAAAGGTCCTCTTACTGGGTGTCCATACAGCAGTTCAAAGGGACTGAACCCTAGGGACTTATGTGGCACCTCACTGTAAGCAAAAAAGAAGGAATGGCAAGAGGACGTCTCACTTATGCCTCATAGGTTCCTCAAGACCCATAATCATGCCTTTAAGGGTCCGGTTGAATCTCTCAACCAGCGATTTACCTTGGGGGTGGTAAGGAGTGGTGAACTTGTATGTAACACCGCACTCCTGCCACAGGGACTTCATATAATTAGATATGAAGTTTGCACGGTCTGACCCCACCTCTCTGAGGAACCCCACACAGGAGAAAATCCCCATCAGTGCACATCCCACGATGGGGGCCATCACTGTCCTTAACGGGATGGCTTCCGGGTCCTGGGTAGCATGGTACACCAAGACCAGGATGAACCTGTTGCCCATGGCTGTCTTGGGGTTCAGTGGCACCACAATGTCAATGCCCACCCGTTCAAAGGGGGTGCTGACTACAGGAAAAGGTTGGAGAGGAGCCTTTTGCTTCCTTCCACTTTTCCCACTTGCCTGGCAAGTTTGCTAGGTCCTACAATGAGTGTCTGAACTCGACCGCATCTGGGGCCAATAAAAGTGGGTGACAAGCCTTTCAAAGGTCTTGTCCTGCCCCAGATCTCCAGCTAAAGGCACATCATGAGCCAAGCCCAGTAGGAAGGTTCTGAAGCGCTGGGGTACCACCAGCACACAGGCTGACCCAGGCTCAGCAACCTTAGGCTCGTTATACAGGAGGTCGTTCTCCCAGTAGATCCAATGTGATCCAGACTGATCACCTAATGCCTGGTTTGTGGCCTGTTGCCACAAACCCTTAAGAGAAGGGGGCTTCCTCTGCTCTGAACAAAATTCCTCCCTGGAGGCTCCTCCTTCTTGCTGCCAATTGGTCAGCTCAGGCAGGTCCCTCAGTTCAGCAACTTGCTCCCCTGTAGGTTCCAGGGCATCCCCCTCATGGTCTGCCTCCTCCTGGACTGTGGGAGCAATGGGGGCTGACTTCCCGCGCTCCCTACCTCTTCTCTTTAAGGCAGGTTCTTGGGCCATACTTTCAGGCTCCAGGATCTCTTGAACACCCTTACTGACTGCCATTGACCGAGTGGTCCCACACGCCCACTCAGGCAGGCCCAACATCTCCAAATGAGACTTCTTCTCCACCTTAGCCCAAGGGAAGCTCTCTAAATCATTGCCTAACAGACAATCCACAGGCATGGCAGGCCTCACAGCAACTTGGAGAGTACCTGAGACCCCCCCCTCAAAGGGAACTTGAGCCACCTCACACTGGCTCTGAGAGTTGTCCGCGGCAACTACAGGGAAGAATGCATGTTGGATAACCTGCTCCTTGGACACCAACCGGCAATTGACAGCTGTCACACTAGCCCCGGTGTCCCTCGGAGCCTCCACCCTATGGCCATTGATGGTCACCCACTGCCTGTATTTCTTAGTGTGATCAGACAGCTGGGTCTTTGGGACCATCTCAAAGTCTCCTAAAGAGACAAGGGACATCTCTGCGGGACCCCACCCACCTTGGGCACCCATCTCCTCCCCTCCCAGGGCTACACTCGCCATCTGACGGGGTGGTGCACGTGGTGGTGATTTGGAATCCTTAATGGGACACTGTGCATCATACCAACGGTGACCCACTTGACCACACGTAAAGCACTTGTAGGGGCCCCTCTGAACAGGTTTACCTGTCGAGGCCTCTTGCTTCTTCTCAGGGGGAGGTTGGTAACCCTTCCCTTGGTTCCCTTGGGAATTACTTTGGGGTCCTTTCTGGAACTCCCTCTGTTTACCCTTGTCCCCCCACTCTTCTGCTGGGGACCCCGCCCACCTTTGGCGGAGTCTCCCAAATGACCCTTGTGGACCCTGGTACTGACCCAGTGATCCGCCTCCTCAGCAAGCTTCCTAGGGTTAGTTAACTTGCTATCAATAAGGTGCTGGCGTAGCTCTGGAAAACAATTAGCAGACAAGTGCTACCATGCAAACAAATCATAGAGCGCTTCAAAAGTATCTACTTTGCTACACTTCACCCAACCATCCATATCTCTGCAAAAGAAAGACACATTTTCTACCCAAGTGGTTGCCTCCAGCTTCTTACAATTCCTGAACCTCTGTCTATAGAGTTCTGGGGTCAAACCATACCGTGTCATCAGGGCTTCCTTCATATGGGCATAAGACATCCTATTCTCACTGGGTAGGTCTAACAAGGTATCCCCCCTTCACTCACAAAGTGGCCCCACAACCCGTCTACCCAATCCTTCTCAGGGACACGGTGGGCCAACATTGCTATCTCATAGGCTGCAAACCACTGCCCAATATCTTCATCCTTATGGAAATCTTAGATGACATCCTTGGGGATATATACCCTGCCTTCTGAAGGCACAGATGGTGCGCTGCCACCAGAGGCATTGATCGCTAAGCCCTTTGCCTTGATTTCTAGCTCCCTTAACATCCTCTCATGCTCTTTTCTCATTCTCTCTCTCTCTCTCCAAGGACAACCAGCTATTTTCTATTTCCCTCTGACCCTCCATCTTAAGCTTAGCCATCTCCAGCTTGTGCACCCTATTTCTCTCCCTGTATTCCAGCTCTCTGGGGGACAGGTCCTTGGAAGAGATGCCACTGCCAGGCGGTGACGGTACCCCCTCCCTGGTTGGAAACACTGGCCTATCCAGCTGCCCATTGGCATCCCCAGCTGGCTCCATCACCAGCTCAGGGGCATTTCTTGCTTTTACCCAGGCCCTCAGCGCCTTTTGGTAGTCATCCTTTTTGGAAATGCCTGGGGTAGCAACTTTACATTTTCTGCAGAGAAGCTTGAGCTGTTCAAATTGTTTCCAACCTCTCTTCCTCAAAATCTAGATCCATAGATGCAACAGATGCTGGCCTGCTCTTGGCAGTAAGAATTGGCAGTTCTCCGTAAAAATAACAGTCCAAGGAAAAAAAATTCTACCAAAACATTATGTGGTCACGTTTGGTCTGCACTCACTAGTATTATACACCAATTATTGTATATGTGTCACAAATGCAAGTCCAAATTCACACCGCTGACCACCAATGTTAGAACCCAATGTGAGAACACCTGCTCACCCCCTTGGTAGCTTGGCATGAGCAACCAGGCTTATCTCAGAGGCAGTGTATTAAGCATTTGTAAACACATATAGTAATATGGTGAAAACACTACAGATGGACACCACACAGGTTTTTTAAAAATAAGTATTCTTTATATAGATTTATCACAGGACCATAAACTACAAAAATCCACAATACTGTACTCAATAATTCTTCAAGATGGTAGAAATAGTTAAAAAATAGGTTCTTTACTTAAAAGAAGTTTTTAGCAACAGATAACCCCAACTGGAGTTCTCACGACGTCGAGGTCAGAGAAATCCCAAAGTATAGCGCTGACCACGAGGTGCGCGGCGTCGGGCCTGGAGTCAAAACAGACCCACAAAGAACATTACCTTGGAAAAGCAAAAACAAAGACAGCTCACGACGTCGGGGAGATGAGGCGTCGTTGGCGCTGAGCGGCGTCGGTTCCTTGCTTCGGGGGAAGCAATGTGTTGGGTCCTCGATGCTTGCACAAAGCAGGATAGGCGTCTGTTCTTTACCGTAGAGGAGGTGACGTCACGATGGCGCCGAAACCACGGTTCCGTACGATGTCACAATGTTGATGTATTCTTGACCACCCACGTCGAGGATCGGCTCCGCGATGATGTCGGCTTCGGAGTTAATGCGGCACAGCAGCAGGTGTCGGGCCTACGGGCAGCAGCCTCAATGCCGCCACGGAAAAGCATGCGGATTGTGCTTACGGCAGCCTGTTGCGGGCCCCCAGGGTGTGGCGGGTGCACATGGGGGGTACCTATGGTACCCCCTACATTGTCATAGACAAGGTGGCAGGCACTGCGTGGTGCCTGTCACCTTGTGCATGTGAATGCACACAGTGCATTCCCAGCATTGTGGTGGGCGGTGCTGTGAGCACCACCCGCCAGAATGCTGGGAATGGAGGATGCCACCGCCACGGTGGCGTGGCATCCTAATTGCAGGTGCGGGACCGCCGCACCATTGGCGGCCGATCCCAGCACCGCTAGGTTGGCGGGCGGACTAAAGTCCGCCCGCCATCCTAATCGCCCCCTATATCTATATAGTGAGCACCTCTTCTGGTTTGATTTTATAAGTTGTGATTATTCTTATTTAAAAAGTTATTTTATACCTGTCCACATCAAATGGCGTTTGTTGGTCGAAAGCACAAGCAGCAGTGTATGCAACGTCCAGTAACCTGGGAGCACAGTGAATACAAACATGTCCCCGCACAGCATGTTTCCTTCAGGTACCTAAAACAAAGGGATTGGCCATGAATTCGCATCATTCCACCTCGAATGGAGGGCGAAGAGGGGAAATAAAAGGGAACTCACTGTAAAAACAAAACTTCAACCAACGGGAAATGCAAACCATAGCAGGACATTGCCAGAAAGGTGCAACCCCGCGCCAGTGCACTGTCAAGAAAGTGCAAATATATTCCAGTGCAATGACTGGAAAATGCACTCTCACAAAAGTGTAAGGACAATAATTTAAAATTTATGGTCGGGATAATATTATTCCAAACATTGCGGGAACGCTACAAAAGTATGAAAATGCAGTGCCCAAGCAGCCAGTGGGCAGGAAAGCACAGGCAAATACCAGTGTATGGGCAGATATATGCAATTGTAGAGCAGTGTTGGGTGTATGGGGAGGTAAAGTTAGCGGGCAGTGCTTCGAAGCCGCAGTCTAAGAGCAGTGGCTCGCCATGCTGCGTCCCTGCAACAGAACATGGCCGTGAAACTGCTGCAGCGCAACACTGACTTCATGGGAAAAGCGCACCCGCGACAGTCACAGGCCTAGAAAATACACCCCAGAAGGAGTGTGTAAACAGGAAAATGCAAACCCTCCACAGTGTACGGACGGGAAAACGTAAGCCATTCAGAATGCATTTCCACAACAGTGCACGCCACAATGCACATCATGGCGTGGCTCAAGCAGTGCGCGTGTGGTGGCAAGTTGCACCGTGGATTGTTAGCGCTTCCCGGAGAACCAGTAAGTCAGGGAGGCCCAGTGGACTACCGGTTACACTTAGCTGGCTAGTTACCCAGAGGTAGGTGTCCGGTCAGTACCATGCGGCCACTGCAGTGGGGGGAGCAGAGATGGCAAACACCGGGTGGTTTACACGTTCCTCCAGTATGAATGCGTGAGGTGATCAGCTGTAATTCATCTTGGAGTAATCCGGTTAAAATGATAACAGGGATGCTCTCTCACTCTGCCTTTTCATTTGTTCCTAATGGAAAAGGGGCTTTCCGTAATGCTTGGAGGACCATTGCGGTTGGTGGCACCCCCCACCGGAATCACTGGTCGCGTACGGCAGCTGCAGGAGACTGGTGCTGCTGTCCCAATATCTGGGGTGTCAGCGGGGCAAATACAAGGGGACATTATGACAGCGCGCAACGCTTAAGCCAAACAGATTCCCGAAGCTGGTATGCCTATGGGATCATCACTGAGGGATCCGTAGGGGCATAATTCCTATAAGGTATAAGGGATGGTGGGCAGGGGCAAGAGTCGCCCCTTGCCCATGGTCACGCGCTGGCAGTGAGGTGCACTCCTGTGCCACAGGTTAACTATCTGAGGGGACTGTACAAATGTTAAGTAACCCTTCTCGTCATAATAGTCAAAGCGGGCAGGCCCAGGATTGTGAATAGGTGTAACCTTCCCGCTGGGGGGCGAATAGTTATCGCACATCTTCACAGGCCCCTCTATTTCAACAGACCCCATCCGATTGGGATAGCGTCTAGGGATTGGGGACATAGATGGGGCCATCTACAATCCAGGAGCTATAGCTCACTGGTATGTCTTGGGCCTGTGGTTATAAGGGATCTCACAGGGTTTGAGTCCCGCCCAAAGGGGTTTGGGCTTTATTCGCCATGAGATGATCCGGGGGAATGTAAAGGGGTACTTCGACTTGGATGGAGTACACCTCTCCCAAAGAGGCATGGATCTGTTTTATTGGATTTAAGCGAAGCATTGGTGAATAGAGGGTGCAGGTAAAGAGCTAGGTTGGTGGGGGGCCCTGGCTGCGACGGTTAGCCGCCTCCAGGGCTGTGGCGGAGTTACAGGGCGATCTGGAAGCAGGCCGGTACAAAGGGTACCTCTGCGCGGCACCACGTGGTGCCTGAGCCAAAACGAGGAGCCTCCAGAGAGGTCCCGGAAGCCGGTCGGCGCCCCGCTAGGCCTGTGGGCGGTTGTGGGCCTGAACAACCGGGGGCTTGCTATGCGACGCTCCGCCCCGAGAGGGGGGGTGTGAGTAGAATCTCAACGGCACGTGATCGAAAAAAGAATCACTTGGGGGGCAGCACTTGCGGGTCGTTCCCGTGCTGCCCGGCTCATCAGGCGGGGCAGGTGAAGTAGATGGCCGCCTGCCCTTGGATCGCCCGTAAGATAACCCACCTATTACATATCCTGGAATTATGTAATAAATCCTGCAGCATTTGTTACCCAGTTACAACTGTTTCTTGTGTCTTCTTTGGGTAACCTAATTTGGGGGAGGGGGGAAAGCGGGGTGCCCCTGGGGGTACTATGCCGCTGACCGCGGCCCCCGCAGGGGGCCACTCGGCGGTCGGCGCCTTAGTGGCCCCGGGGCCCCGGTCACCCCTCCCCACTCCCTCCTTCGGGGGGGCGGGGGCAGGGATCCTGATTGTGCCCCCCTCCGTGTCGGGGGCCGGAAGTGACGCGAAAGGCGCGTCACTTCCGGGCCCAGGTGTGAGGGGAAGGCTATTTAGCCTTCCCCCACCCTCACTGGCGACCTCTTTGTCGCCCACCTCGCCTTTTTACCCTCCCTACCGCTTACCCGGCGTGGTGTGGTGGGGTGGGGTTTTTGGCTGAACGTTTTAATGTTTTTCTTTTCGTTGCAGGCGGAGTTACAGGGCGATCTGGAAGCAGGCCGGTACAAAGGGTACCTCTGCGCGGCACCACGTGGTGCCTGAGCCAAAACGAGGAGCCTCCAGAGAGGTCCCGGAAGCCGGTCGGCGCCCCGCTAGGCCTGTGGGCGGTTGTGGGCCTGAACAACCGGGGGCTTGCTATGCGACGCTCCGCCCCGAGAGGGGGGGTGTGAGTAGAATCTCAACGGCACGTGATCGAAAAAAGAATCACTTGGGGGGCAGCACTTGCGGGTCGTTCCCGTGCTGCCCGGCTCATCAGGCGGGGCAGGTGAAGTAGATGGCCGCCTGCCCTTGGATCGCCCGTAAGATAACCCACCTATTACATATCCTGGAATTATGTAATAAATCCTGCAGCATTTGTTACCCAGTTACAACTGTTTCTTGTGTCTTCTTTGGGTAACCTAATTTGGGGGAGGGGGGAAAGCGGGGTGCCCCTGGGGGTACTATGATAACAGGGATGCTCTCTCACTCTGCCTTTTCATTTGTTCCTAATGGAAATCGGCTATAAGGGTATTTATATGCTAAGTGAATTTAACCTCTTCGCTCCCCATGGTCCTGCGGGGAATTATTAGAGGGCTGTCTTTTTTTTCTACTAAATTCTATGGGTCTTCTCCGCTCCATCCCATGGGCGCCTTGAGGTTAAATTGTGCAGTGCGCCTTGAAAGGCCCTTCTGAAATTAGCACTTTTCCCTTATTAGGGTTAGCAGACAGACGTACTTAAGCAAGTAAGTACAAAGGCTCCCTCGCACACAATGAATGAAGCCCTGGGGAGGTGGCGGTCCCCGGGGCTGTGGGGGCCCACGATGGCCCCCACAAATACATTTTGGCATTGTCCCCGGGACCTGGCACACCCGGGGGCTAAAAAAATAACAAAGCGCAAAGCCCCCGCTTTGTTTTTTAAAAGTTTTCTCGGCAGGATTCGCGACCCCAACACGAATTCTGCCATTTTATTATTTTTTTAAAGCTTTTTTTGGCCCTTGGGGTCCTTGTGGGACCCCTTGAGCAGGCCTAGGGGGTCAGGGGGGTTTCTACCTTGCCCCTTTTCTTGTTTTTCACCTTTTGTTCTACTCTTTTCTTTTGACTCGGTTACCGAGTCACAAGATGGCTGCCAAAACATTCTGGATTAGAGTGTTGGCGGCCAATCAGAGTGAAGCTCGTGCCCGGGAGGGCAAGCGAACCCTCCTCGGTGCTCAGATATCGATATTTCTTTAATTTCTCAGGAACTACTGAACAGATTTACACCATTTAAAAAAAAAGGTCTCTTTCTGAACCAAGGGCTACCTTTTTACTAAATTTGGTGTAATTCCATTCAGCAGGTCGGGCTGTAACCTGTTCCAATTTTTCCAATGGAAATGAACATGGGGAAAACGTGTTTTTCGACCCCCCTTTTTTCTCGGCCCCCGCTTGACGAATCATTCTGAAACTTTTGACACAGGAGCTGACCGGAGCGCCCCATTAGTTTTGAAAATTTTGTGAAGATTCGTCAAATGGCGCCAAAGATATTGTCAAATCAAAAAATTTCCTATGGAACTAGGTTCTAACTGTAACTACCTACTGGCAACCGCCATTAGCTAATATATATATATGTATATTTCACCACAATTCCTCACTTTGAAGAAAAACGGGACGCACTCCTGCAGTCTTCACAGCATACGTTATTTAATTATCACCATATTTTCATTTAACAGGTCAAAAGCGCAATGCGTGTTTCGGTATCCCTGATACATTGCTCACGATCAGATGACCGCTCACTATCACAACGTTTAAAAAAGCATTACAATCATGCAATTACTTCATTTCTTGTCAAGTGGTTTGAGCATCACAGTGCATTATGGATGTTGTAGTTTTTTTGTTCAAATCTACTTACATTTTCTGTGACTTAATAAAATGCTAATAATAAAGTGATTCATAAGAATCTCTATAGGAAGCATCTTCTCATTAATAGGGTTTACACCATACCAAAGTCTTGGTGAAACTGAACTGACGTGGGGAAATATATATATATTTTAATAAATTAAGCCAGAAATGATCCTGCGAGTGCTCCAATGCGTGTTCAAGTTGCTGTGCAGCAAACGTGAGGTCCCACCCTCACCATAAGGAGTAAGCACCCGCCCTGTGTTCGGAGTTTGCGGTGGGAGTAGTGTTGGTGATATTAGTCGAACTCCCGAACCGCCGCCGATGAGTTCTTTCCGGCCGACGAAAAAGTCGCAAGTTATTCAAACTTGGGGTAGCCAGTTATCTATCTGACACCTACTGGGAAAACATCATGTAAAATCCGGCGGCTGTGGCGAAGGACATGGGGCCATTGGAGTGGCGATACAATGAATTGGACATGAGTCTAACGGAACATCAGAGCCACCCCATTGGCCCGGTATCAACCAATGGCAGAAGTGGACACAGTATAACTGTTCAATCACGCACTGTGTACCATGGACAAGCTTCACAGCATTGAGAAGGCGATGAACGCCGAAACGCGTCTGCTGTTAATAAATTAAGCCAGAAATGATCCTGCGAGTGCTCCAATGCGTGTTCAAGTTGCTGTGCAGCAAACGTGAGGTCCCACCCTCACCATAAGGAGTAAGCACCCGCCCTGTGTTCGGAGTTTGCGGTGGGAGTAGTGTTGGTGATATTAGTCGAACTCCCGGACCGCCGCCGATGAGTTCTTTCCGGCCGACGAAAAAGTTGCAAGTTATTCAAACTTGGGGTAGCCAGTTATCTATCTGACACCTACTGGGAAAACATCATGTAAAATCCGGCGGCTGTGGCGAAGGACATGGGGCCATTGGAGTGGCGATACAATGAATTGGACATGAGTCTAACGGAACATCAGAGCCACCCCATTGGCCCGGTATCAACCAATGGCAGAAGTGGACACAGTATAACTGTTCAATCACGCACTGTGTACCATGGACAAGCTTCACAGCATTGAGAAGGCGATGAACGCCGAAACGCGTCTGCTGTTAATAAATTAAGCCAGAAATGATCCTGCGAGTGCTCCAATGCGTGTTCAAGTTGCTGTGCAGCAAACGTGAGGTCCCACCCTCACCATAAGGAGTAAGCACCCGCCCTGTGTTCAGAGTTTGCGGTGGGAGTAGTGTTGGTGATATTAGTCGAACTCCCGAACCGCCTCCGATGAGTTCTTTCCGGCCGATGAAAAAGTCGCAAGTTATTCAAACTTGGGGTAGCCAGTTATCTATCTGACACCTACTGGGAAAACATCATGTAAAATCCGGCGGCTGTGGCGAAGGACATGGGGCCATTGGAGTGGTGATACAATGAATTGGACATGAGTCTAACGGAACATCAGAGCCACCCCATTGGCCCGGTATCAACCAATGGCAGAAGTGGACACAGTATAACTGTTCAATCACGGACTGTGTACCATGGACAAGCTTCACAGCATTGAGAAGGCGATGAACGCCGAAACGCGTCTGCTGTTAATAAATTAAGCCAGAAATGATCCTGCGAGTGCTCCAATGCGTGTTCAAGTTGCTGTGCAGCAAACGTGAGGTCCCACCCTCACCATAAGGAGTAAGCACCCGCCCTGTGTTCGGAGTTTGCGGTGGGAGTAGTGTTGGTGATATTAGTCGAACTCCCGGACCGCCGCCGATGAGTTCTTTCCGGCCGACGAAAAAGTCGCAAGTTATTCAAACTTGGAGTAGCCAGTTATCTATCTGACACCTACTGGGAAAACATCATGTAAAATCCGGCGGCTGTGGTGAAGGACATGGGGCCATTGGAGTGGCGATACAATGAATTGGACATGAGTCTAACAGAACATCAGAGCCACCCCATTGGCCCGGTATCAAGCAATGGCAGAAGTGGACACAGTATAACTGTTCAATCACGCACTGTGTACCATGGACAAGCTTCACAGCATTGAGTGCGAGTGCTCCGATGCGTGTTCAAGTTGCTGTGCAGCAAACATGAGGTCCCACCCTCACCATAAGGACTAAGCACCCGCCCTGTGTTTGGAGTTTGCGGTGGGAGTAGTGTTGGTGAGATATATATATATATATATATATATATATATATATATATATATATATCCATACACAAAGTTGTCCCCAACTGGCAAAGCCACAACTCGGCGTGGTGATCCATGTACTCAGGTAAGTAGCAGCCCAGCAATGTACACAATTACTGCCATATTTCAAGCTCGTATCAGCTCTTGTTCACTGGCGGCAAGGAGACAGGAAACGGAGATCAGAACAAATGATTTATTTAAATGACGAGTCCCGCCCCAGTGGGCGCAGTGGCATGCTGGTCATCGTAGTCTTGATAATTGACACCACTACTCAATGTTCGTTTAACCAAGTGGTTCCGTACCTGCCTCCAAGTTAAAAATAAACACCCGGTTGGGCATGCGTTCACTGCCTGGCTTGCAAAAATAGATCTTGCCTGAGTTGGCCACGTCGTCCCTCAATGCCTCTTAGTATCCTGCAGAGAGGTCCCGCATTTATCGCGGTGGGGCTTAGCCGCGGCTGGACTTGCCGCTCAACATCCATACACAAAGTTGTCCCCAACTGGCAAAGCCACAACTCGGCGTGGTGATCCATGTACTCAGGTAAGTAGCAGCCCAGCAATGTACACAATTACTGCCATATGCGTTTCAAGCTCGTATCAGCTCTTGTTCACTGGCGGCAAGGAGACAGGAAACGGAGATCAGAGCAAATGATTTATTTAAATGATGAGTCCCGCCCCAGTGGGCGCAGTGGCATGCTGGTCATCGTAGTCTTGATAATTGACACCACTACTCAATGTTCGTTTAACCAAGTGGTTCCGTACCTGCCTCCAAGTTAAAAATAAACACCCGGTTGGGCATGCGTTCACTGCCTGGCTTGCAAAAATAGATCTTGCCTGAGTTGGCCACGTCGTCCCTCAATGCCTCTTAGTATCCTGCAGAGAGGTCCTGCATTTATCGCGGTGGGGCTTAGCCGCGGCTGGACTTGCCGCTCAACATCCATACACAAAGTTGTCCCCTACTGGCTAAGCCACAACTCGGCGTGGTGATCCATGTACTCAGGTAAGTAGCAGCCCAGCAATGTACACAATTACTGCCATACGCGTTTCAAGCTCGTATCAGCTCTTGTTCACTGGCGGCAAGGAGACAGGAAACGGAGATCAGAACAAATTATTTATTTAAATGATGAGTCCCGCCCCAGTGGGCGCAGTGGCATGCTGGTCATCGTAGTCTTGATAATTGACACCACTACTCAATGTTCGTTTAACCAAGTGGTTCCGTACCTGCCTCCAAGTTAAAAATAAACACCCGGTTGGGCATGCGTTCACTGCCTGGCTTGCAAAAATAGATCTTGCCTGAGTTGGCCACGTCGTCCCTCAATGCCTCTTAGTATCCTGCAGAGAGGTCCCGCATTTATCGCGGTAGGGCTTAGCCGCGGCTGGACTTGCCGCTCAACATCCAAACACAAAGTTGTCCCCAACTGGCAAAGCCACAACTCGGCGTGGTGATCCATGTACTCAGGTAAGTAGCAGCCCAGCAATGTACACAATTACTGCCATACGCGTTTCAAGCTCGTATCAGCTCTTGTTCACTGACGTCATCCGCAGTGGATTGCGGTCGCGCGAGTTATAGTTAGCTGAACTAACTATAACGGGGAAATTTCAATGTTTTTTTACGAGTGAAATGTCCAGCTAACTATAACATGTGTGAAACCTATGGTTTTTTCAGTGAATTTGCAAGGTTTTTTAAATGCTAATTTATGTATGTATTATTATATTTTTTATATATTTATTTTACAATAAACTACCTATGTATATAGTTATAGATTGACTGTATCCTGTAATATGGAATGGTTCAGCTCTTTTTTTTTTATTTGGATAACGTTGAACAGCATAGTTAATATCTTCTATAAACTTATAAACAGTTTAAAATGTTTTTTTTTTTTGTTTAGGGGTTTTTAACCATGCGCGCACCCCGCGATTTAAAAAAAAAAATAAAAAATGTTTTTTTCACCCTTCGGGGTTCTTCAGGGAACCCCTGACAAAGGCTAGGGGTTCAGGAACTCTCTACCCTGCCCCCTTTTCACGTTCTCCACCTTTCTTTTTCACTACGACACACAAAATGGCGTCCGACACTTCCTGGTTTCGACCGATTCGAATGTTGACTGACATCTAACCACCAATCAGAATTACGCACGGTGCGCGCATATAGATATTTATGTAACTGCAATTTTCTCAGGAACTACTGAACAGATTGACACCATATATGCAAAAGGCACATGCCTGATGTGGAAATATGGATTTTTCTGGTCAGTTATGTCCCCTATCTTGGACCCCAACGGTTCTATGTGCATGTTACAAGTACATGTATGTTCCCTCCAGTTCCAGTTATGAAGACGCAAATACATGTGCGTCCACCGTTAACATGTCCTCTTTCAGATCCGTCATGAATGGGCCGGATATTCCATTCCTAAGTACGAAAGGCCACCGCCTTTATATGGTTCACTTATGCCATTTTACAGTTCAGGCGAGTAGGCCCTGATTCTGCCATCAAGCCTTTTTCTGCCTTCTGCCTCTGAAAGCTCCAGTCTGAGCCTGCATCTGTGACCATGAACTTTGTCTCATTCTCTGCGCGGCTCACGGTGCCTGACATCAGCTTGCTGCCTGCCAAGAACTGTATTTCACCTTCGAAATTATCTGCTCCGCTCCCTGCCCAATGCATTCCTGTCTAGTAGTTTAAGTAAACATTCTTCCAGCTACCGAGCAAAGGCCCGGCTTCTCTGTCTTTGTGCAAGTAATTCATAGCCCTATTACCATGGAAGACTTCTGCCCTCGCATCTAGTGTAGACACTTAGACGCTTGTACACGCACTAATAGTCAGTATAGTCAGTATAGAATAAGATTCTACTCTAAGAGACCTCTCTTTTTGGATAACGTAGTTCTTTAAACATAGGATGTTAGATATGATTTGGGATTAGGTTGACTTGACCCTCCAGACATCTGTCGCCACATGTAGAGTTAAATGTCAAATCCCCTTCACCCCCTAGTCGCACGTCAATCATACGTCATGCTGCTGCGCGCGCATTTCTGCCAAGTATTTCTGCTGACATTGCGAAATTCTTTCATGGAACCACCCCATTATGACATCATACCTGATGACGTTCCTTTGTTACGCTCAATCACTCCCATTTTCATTACGCATGTATAATGTTATCTTCCTTATCAATTGTTACGCCTCCTGCATTTGCTTCACTGTAATGCCTATTGTATAAAAGTGATTACTTATTAATAAAGTATGTACTTCACTTCCTGAACCTCCGTGGTGATGGAACTTGGAGGCCACGATTCGAATCGTCCATTGGAATAAAGCCCGTTCCTAACCTCTTATACCACGGATTCTGCCTCTTATTTTACTGAGCTATTTTATTAAGATTCTGTATCAAATTAAGTCCCGGTAATTAAATTATTTACCACACTGACCTGAGGACTACCTCTTTGCCAAATTTCAAGTAATTCTGTTGAGCCGTTCGGGCTGTACCTTCAACTAAAGGTCCTATGGGAAAATGCATAGGGAAAACGCGTTTTGAGACCCCCCTTTTTTCTCAGCCCCCACTTGACGAATCACCCCGAGACTATCAGGGTAGGAGCTGAGCAGAGCGCCCCATTAGTTTTGAAAATTTCGCGAGGATTCGTCAACCAGCGCCAAAGTTATTCAAAATAGAATTTTTTGATTTCCTATGGGACCTCGGTCCTAACTATAACTATCTACTGGCGACCGACAGTAGATAATATATATATATATATATATATATATACATCACTGAGCAAAATGTCCATTTGACAGTGGGAGCTCCTTAGCCAGCTGGTGCCCGCGTCGAGACCAGGACAGGGTCTCGTACGAAATCTTGCTCAAAGATGAAGTACACGGCACACCTCTTGATGATTTTAAAGTTGTTTATTCAGTTCGTGACTGTCTCCTACGCGTTTCGAACCGTAGTTCCTGATCACGGTAGAGTGTTATTCTAGTCCTTTTTCAATTTCCTCTTAAATACACTTTGACTCTTTCTAGTGCATTCTGGGTTGGGTAGTTTTTGCACACATATTTTTTACATATATACATTTTTCACAAAACTTTATTGTTTATCGCGCTAGTGATTCTCTTATCTGCGTGGCGAGTTTGAGCACCAGAGAGCAAAGTAATTTAAATCTGGTTTATACTTGTTGTCGAGTGACCTCCATGTTGTGATAGGTACGGTCCACTTGTAGTAGCGGACGTGCCAATATTGGTAACTTGTCCAATATATTTTATATGATTACACATGGGGTAAGATTACCAACTGAGTGTTCAAAGGTTGATGGGCTGAGTGCCCCTTACTTTGTTTTCGATTACTCATGTCACCAGTCAGATAGAGAGTGTGCGAGCATCATTGTTATTAATGCAACTGCTGTGTAGGTATTGTTAACTTTATCAACAAAGGCAGGATGTGTACATATATATATATATATATATATATATGTACTTGTTAAATCCAGTGTCATTATCCTATTCAAAGATGGCGGTTATGCTTGTTACACGAACTAGGCAGCAATGTAGTCCTTTCTTTATATTGTTTACACATTTTGTACTATATCATGTGACAAGAGTTAACATCGCATCGACCCGTGACCAAGGAACCTGTTGGTTTCGAAACGCGTCGGGTGTTGTTTGCCATAACTTGATAGAATAAAGCACGCTTAAATAAGCAAATTGGGGCTCGGCGCAATCTTTTGGAAAGAAGGACTGAGTGTTTGGATACGAAGGGTCGCGTCCTTGCCGGCAGCCCGCCACCATTCAGAGGCAGAGGTCATCGCGAGGCATGGTTTGAATATATATATATATATATATATATATATATATATATATATCTTCAGCAAAAAACCCTGCCAACGAACCAGAGTCTCCACGGCACAGAGAGAGTCTACGATTATTTTCTCATCATAGGTGCTTTATTTTCTTCAACACCATTAGTGCAAACGTGAAAAGGACGGTCAACGCGTTTCGGCGGATGCCTTCAACTGGACCATAGAGTCCTACCGTCTAAACTGTCTATTTAAAGTGATACAGTGCATGAATCCCTTGTTTGTTTCAGTTAAAAATACACTAGACTGTTAACCCACATTTATAAGTATTTACATTGGCTTTTTGTGGTTACCATTTTTCCTCTTTCAATTTTAACATTGCTGGTAAAGTACCCTGACCGGAATGAAATTCTAACAATGAATGCCTGATTAAAAACAACTGCATCGTATTTGCTGCTGAAGGACCGAGAGAAGGAAGGAAAAGTGGAGAAGTGAGCAAGGGGTGCAAGGAGGGAGAAGGGGTGTGTGTGTGGTGGAGGGAAAAGTTTTTTCAAGGAAAAGGGTAGAGAAGTGCAAAAAGGCTTTTTTCAATACATATCCAGAGGAGCCTGATCATTCTACCTTTGTAAAGTACATTTTAAATCTGATTATAAACATCTTAATTCATGTCGGAGTTGCAGAGGAGATGGATTAAAACAGTATAAGAGTAAAACCAAAAACACCTAATTAATTAATTGATTAAAAGGCCCCCAGCGGCTTCTATCAGTCACAGTCCTTGTAGAGAGAGGAAAGTGACGTGTGCATTGTGCAAATACATTGTACAAAATAGCATTTGAAATGTCTCTCTCCAAGGGTCTTAATTCCTCTGAGGTAGATTTCCGATTGAGGGGATAAAGTGACGCATGCATTGTGCAAATACTTTGTGCAAAGATAAAGTTCCAAACATCTCTCTCCAAGGTTCTTGATACTTCTAAAGTAGATTTCATTAATTTAATGACTGCTAGTTTCATATCCCATTGTGGGCCTACTAAGGTGCTTCAATTACTCTCACTGAGTCCATGCCTTCTCCTCACTCCCTTCGGTGCTATTTGCGTTCCATTTTCTTCTTTTTTCTCTTATGTTGCCTCTTTCTTGTATTATCTCCACCTGCCTCCCATTTGCACCACCTTAAATTTCTTACTCCACTATTCATGTTCTTTGTGTGTTAAATCTTTTCACTGAGTAATAAATTGTCCAATAAATCTGGGAGGGACCATCAACAAAGTCTTTTTTTCTTTCATTTTATCGTTTTTTAATTTGCACTGTAAATTGATCTCTTGTTCCTACAAATGAACATGCAATTCAGCATCCAAGTTGTGCCCAAATGGATTTTCTGTTCCGAGTGCTAAAATGAACCTTGATTCAGCTCTTCTCACGTCCAGGGTTCCGTCCCCTCCTCTTTCATTTTGGTTTACCATTTTTGCTCCGAAATACTTTAGTTCTTGATTATTTACGGAGTGTTTCTCTGAGAAATGCTTTGCCATTGGGTAAGAGAGATCTTTATTATTATTGCTCTCAGATTCTGTAATATGCGTAATTTCAATTTGTTAATGGTGCTCCCAGCATAGAGTTTTTTACATGGGCATTCTAAAATGTATACCACATACTTAGATTCGCACGTGATATGTTCAGTGATCCTTTCCCTCTTTCCATTTTGTAGTTGATACGATTGTGTATTACATCCATGTTCACAGGCCTTACATTTAGAACATTTCCAGAAGCCGGGTGTTGTTAGCCATGTTGTTTTTCCTTTTTCTTTTTCTGTTTTAGATGTTGCCAGGTGACTATGTGTAAGAAGAGTGGATGGTAACTTCCTCTTCAATGATTCGTCAAGCATTAAAATACTCCAGTGCTTTTTAATGATGTTTCTTAGGCTCTTGTTTTCGACATTGAAATCCAGGATTATGCGGGTTACATCATCTTCTTCTAATCGCTCATGTTTTTGCAATAATTCTGATCTTGTTCTTCCTGTCACTTTAGTCTTGGCACTTTCAAGGACTTCAAATGGATAATCCCTCACCATGAATCTGGTGCTGGTTTCATCTAAGTTTTGCTCTATATCGATGACTTCAGAGCAGTTCCTCTTGCCGCGGAGCATCTCTCCATATGGAATCCTCCACTTCAGATGTTGTGGATGTCCACTGTTCACGTGGAGGATGCTGTTGGTGGCTCCCGAAGGCCAGGGAGCTGGAACGCGTGTGTTAGCCATCCTCTTTAAACTGGAATAAAAGAATTTGCACAATTGAGCTTGGAGAATTTGTTTTGTAAAATATTTTTGTGTGGCCGCCTACACGAACTGCTGCACCCGCACTGCCGAGAGCAGGGAGAGTTGGGCTGTTCCTGTGTTTTCCTCCCATGTATATATATATATATATATATATATATATATATATATATATATATATATATATATCCCACAACACAGTTCCACCAGGCGGCCAAACACAAAAGCGGGAGCATCCGTAGACGGCTGGTGGATCCGTCATGTTACACAACAACTTCAAGAAGCGGAGCACTCCGGGGATCTTTAAGAAACGGTTTATTCTTGCAAATGCATTTCGGTATGTAACCTTCTTCAGTGCTAAAACCGTTTAGAATTTCGCTCAGTTTTGAGTCCTTGCTGATAAACACTCCATTGGTGGGGCAAGAGCCAATCAGAAACAACCCATTTTGCATCGGCACGAATAACAGGTGATGGGGGCCTCAATGTCCCATAATTCTCAATTTTTCAATTTCCGTTATTCTAGTCTTATATGGCCTTTACATTATCCCAATTTGGTGTTGTTTCATGTGGATAGCCGCTATTTACTATTTCGGAAGCTGAGCTCTTCCCCTCGCCAGCCAATGATTTTCAATTTCCACAGGCACCTGTGGATGTCCCGCATATGATCGAGGCATCCCAAACTCCATAATATACATATACAGCTCTATATATATATATATATATATATATATATATATATATATATATATAAATATATATATAAATTACCTACTGGCGGTCGCCAGTAGGTAGTTATAGTTAGGACCACGTTTCCATAGGAAATCCGCAACATTCTATTTTGAATAACTTTGGCGCCGGTCGACGAATCCTCGCGAATTTTTCAAAATAGGTGGGGCGCTACGCTCCGCTCCTACCCTGAAAGTCTCGGGGGGATTCGTCAAGCGGGGGCTGAGATAAAAGGGGGGTCCCAAAACGCGTTTTTCCCATGCATTTTTCCATAGGACCTTTAGACAGAGCTACAGCCCGAACGGCTGAACAGAATTTAATGAAATTTGGCAGAGAGGTAGTCCCCAGGTCAAGGAAGTGCCTTTTGTAGGTTTTGTGTAAATCTGTTCAGTAGATTCTGAGAAAATAGCATTTAAATCAATATATATATCTATGGCAGCTTAGGTGCGCTTACGGTGCGCTTACGGTAAGCTTACCATACGCGTACGGTGCCGTGCGCGAGCGCGATTCTGATTGGCTGTTAGATCTTAGTAAACATTCGAATCGGTCGAAACCAGGAAGCGGCGGCCGCCATTTTCTCACTCGCACTGTCAGGGGGGTGAATAAAAAAGGTGGATAATGTGAAAAGGGGGCAGGCTCGACAGTTCCTGACCCCCTAGCCTTGGTCAGGGGGTCCCAGAAGGACCCTCAAGGGCAAAAATGAAATTTATTTTTTTTCGAAAAATCGCCGTATGCGCGTAGCGTACGCGCACGGTGTAACCTGCGAAATTCCGCGAAATTCGCGGAATTACGCGTACCGTGCGCGCACGGCAAAAAAAAATTTGCAAAAAGGAAAGCTTAAAAAAAAAAACAAACAAATGTGAGGTAAGGTTGGCTCTGATAAGAGCCGTTGGGTTAATACAGGGATAGAGGAAAGAAAGAATGGGAATATTATAAGCGTCTACAAACATGCTGGTCTATCTTATTGTTAATAAGGGGAAGACTGATCTCCCCATAAACAATAAGACCACCACATCTTGTACACCTCATTTCAACCCTCCCAAATCGAGGGTTAATGTCCACAGGAAAAGAAGAAGGTGATGCTCCCACCTCAGAGGAAGGGCTCAGCTGAGCTGCCGATGATGTACTCGGCTGAGCATCTGAGGTTGGGCTCTGGTGACTTACTGAAGAGTTTTCTCCAGTATGTCGAGCAAAGGTCCTGGGATGTCTATCCTGCAGGTGTCTTTTCATAGAGTGATTTCCAAAGGAATATTTCTTCCTTGGATTTCCTCTAGATAAAACACGGCCACAAAGTATGCAAGTGACCAATTGAGCATTCACCTTTTTCTCCCCCTCTGGAAAAGAAAAATACTCCCATACAAAAGAAGTCTTTTGTTTCCTCCTTCTCTGGATCATGGTGGTGCTGCTGGCCTCACTCTCAGAAGAGCTCTGCTGTTCTGCCATTGTATCCCAATGTCAATCCAGCTCCTTCTCCTAAGGGATCTCAAGCAGTAATGAGGGGAATGGGTGGGGTGTGGGAAGTTTCTGGAACTGAAAGTACTTTCAACCAATGAAAAGTGTTCTTTCAAGCAGTAATGAGGGGAATGGGTGTGGTGTGGGAAGTTTCTGGAACTGAAAGTACTTTCAACCAATGAAAAATGTTCTTTCTAGCAGTAATGAGGGGAATGGGTGTGGTGTGGGAAGTTTCTGGAAATGAAAGTAATTTCAACCAATGAAAAGTGTTCTTGGTGGATCACATGACCTACCGTGCGCGCTCCGTAAGCTCACGGTACGCGCTCGTAAAAAAGTATGCATGCGCAAACGTGACGCTTACGGAGCGCTTACGGAGCGCGTACGTAAGATGCACTCGCACATGCGCATTACACGCCCCTGCGTAACCGCGACGTTGCTTCCGCGTGTACGCGTACGTCACGCACGTATCACGTAGGCGCGGTGTACTTATGACGTGCTAAGCACGTAGCGTCAGCTTATGGTACGCGTATCCTATTACGTACGCGCACCGTACTTATGACGCACGGAGCGCGTACCGTCAGCTTACCGTACGCGCACAGAAAAAAAAGCATTAAAAAAAAAAACCTTTCCATAATGCATTATTTTATACATAGGTTTACAAAAAAATGTCAAAAAAAAATTTGCATTTAAAAAACCGTACAAATTCACTGAAAAAACCATGGGTTTCACACACGTTATAGTTAGGAATTAGCATTTAAAAAACCTTGCAAATTCACTGAAAAAACCATAGGTTTCACACATGTTATAGTTAGCTGGAAATTTTACTGATAAAAAACCAATGAAATTCCCCCGTTATAGTTACTGTAGGCAACTATAACTCACGCGACCGTAATCCGCGACGGTGCTCAACGTTGAGGCCTAGGTTGAAGGTGTCCAGAGGAGGTTCGACATCAAGAAGACGCTCCCCATTACCTTCTCCTCGTATGATATTGAGGCTTCGTACTCTATTGGGTACTCCTCTCCCGATGAAGCACCAATCTCCGCCTAAGGGGCTTTGGTCAATGTCGAAACAGAAGGCGGCTACACGATCTCCGAAGTTGAGGCCAAGAACTCCGTCGGTGGACTCTCAAGTCTTAGTAGTGCATAGCCGCTCGACGTCGAGACACTCTCAGCTATCAACGTCAACACATCACTAGACCTCGGTGAGGCACCCCTCGGCATCAAAGGGCCTTTCTGAGCCTTCAGTGTCTGGGGCAGGATCTCCTCAGATTATCTTGACGTCGAGAAGTTCCTCTTCTCCGTCTCCAGAACGACAAGTGCAAAAACCCACTCTGCAGACCATGGTTCCTCCTGTACAATGAGAAGAAGAGCACAGATTCCCTTCCGTTAATCTTTCTCCCAGATGGCTCCTCCCAATACACCAGTGGCAGAAAACGACGTCTGCACAGGTCCGACAGTCTCTGGATTACTTTAGTCCTCTCCATAGATCTCCTCTGGCTTATTTGGTGCAGGTTGTGGATTGTTCCCCTACCACTCCTTCCAGGGGTCGCCAACGGAACCGATCTCCATCAGGTCAGAAATCCACCTCCCATAGCCGTCACAGGAGGCGAAGATCGCCTTCTTGGTCTTCCTCCTCTACTCATTCTTCCAAGAGGGATTAATCACCCACACTGATGGACAGTCCACCCTCCAGAGTACCACCTGTGGACGACATCAATACCTTTCATGATGTACTGGCAAAAGGGGCACAAAAGTTGAATATCGAGATGTCCGCTCCTCAGACATCTACTTCTGTCATTTTTGAGACTCTACATCAGAGGTCAGTGTCGAGACCTCTGCTGCCTTTGGTGCCTGGTCTTTTGCAACCAGTCATGGAGATTGTTCTTGCCCCACCAATGCACAACATGGCTCCGGCATGAATCCTAAAGAAATATAGACCATCAGAGCAAGATCCTCTGTTCCTCAGGGCGGACCCCCCACCGGATTCAGTGATTATTGCTGCTGCAAAAAAAGACCCACGCAGTATCCTCTTCCTCAATGGTCCCGCCGTACAAGGAGAGCAGAGCTCAAGATTAATGGGGGAGGAGAGCTTGAGGCTCTGCAGCTACATCCTTAAAAGGCTCTAGTGTGTCAGCCCTTTTGGGACGGTATGCTAGGGCTTTGTGGGATTCACTAGAGCGTTTCAAAGACAAAGTGCCCAAAGAGGACCCCCAGGATTTTGGGGAGATTCTCCAGGAGGGGCTTTCGTTGCGAATCAGATTAGCAGTTGATGGTGCATCTTTAGCTGTGCACTCGTACTCGCATGGCATTTGCACCAGAAGGTCCTCCTGGTTGCAGCTTACAGCCTTGAAGCTGGAAGTCCAACAGTGCAACTTGAACCTCCCGTTTTCTGGGAATTCTCTTTTTGGTTCTCACACAGACGAAGAGATGGCCAGTATGAAATCGGAACTGGACACTCTTAAGGCTGTGGGTTTAGAAAAGAGGAAGGAATTAAGTACAGGCCTTATGATCGCAGACCATTTCATTAGAGGGTTCAAGCCCCTCATTGGTCTCATAGGCAATACCACCAGTCCAAGACACACTACCAAGGATGTCGGCCTTCCAAGGGTTGAGGTGCACCCTGACCTCCTCCACAGCCAAGAACACTGCCAAGCAATGAACAATCACTTACTCTATCGCCGTTACCCTCTCTGGTGGTAGGAAGTATTGTCTACCATGTAGAACAGTGGCACAGTATCACAAAAGATCAATGGGTGCTGAATATACTGCAAAATAGAAATGCTCTATGTTTCCGCTCTCCTCCAAAATACACTCCTCATGTAAAAACAAGAGATCACCAACTGGCGTTGCTGTGTCAAGAGGTGTCCACCCTCTAACAGAAATTAATCATAGAAGAGGTTCCTCCATCACATTTCATGGTACAAAAGAAGGGTAAAAAAGCGGGTTTCAGACCTATTCTGGATCTTCGTTTCCTCAGCAAAGTCATCCGAAAGGAAAAAGTTCCTATGCTGGTGCTCCATCAAATATATCCCCATCTTCAAAAGGGGATTGGGTGTGCTCAATAGACTTCCAGGGTACGTACTTACAAGTTCCGATTGCTCCATGACATCGAAAGTTTCTGCGCTTCATGGTGGTCTCCAAACATTATCAGTACAGAGTCCTGCCGTTCGGCCTAAAGTCTGCACCTGGAGTGTTCACCAAATGCATGGCAGTAGTAGCCGCTGATCTACCTCAGCAAGATTTGTTCGTCTATCCATACCTCAATGACTGGCTCTTGAAGAGCTCATCTCTTGAAACGGTAAAAGACCACTATCGAATCTGCCTGAACTTGCTAAAACGCTTGGGCCTTCATGTCAATATGGAAAATCAATCCATCAGCCCACTCAAAGCATACATTAACTGGGTGCTACTCTAGATTCCAGCATAGGAAAAGTGTCTCCTTCGGAGGAAAGACTATTATCAATCAAGCTGAAGTACAATCGTCTTCTTGAAGTTCATCAGCCTTCAGTTCAGCAGGTTACATCACTCCTGGGGTTGATGGCATCTTGCATTTTTCTAGTCTCGAACGCCAGACTGAGGATGAGACCTCTGCAGCAGGACCTGGAGGACAAATGGCATCAGACATCGGCTCGATGGGACAACCGGATTCTACTTTCCCATGCCGCAAGGTTATGAATACCATGGTGGACTCATCGGAAAAATCTCCTGGTAGAAGTGCCTTTCCACCAACCTCCTCTGACGCAATTTTGAATCACAGATGCCTCATTTCAAGGTTGGGGGGCACACATGGATCTTCTACAGACCCAGGGCAAGTGGTCGAGCAAGGAACAAGCATATCACATAAACATGCTCAGGCTACGGGCAGTGCATCTAGCCCTCAATACGCTCTACCCGTCTATACAGTCCAAGTCCATATTGGTCCAGACTGACAACACAACCACTATGTACTACCTAAACAAGTAGGGAGGAACTCACTCTCACCCGCTGTCCCTGGAGGCTCAGGCGATCTGACATTGGCTTCTGACCAGGCAGCTCTCAATTATAGCAGTCCATCTGCCAGGGGAGCAAAATTCTTAGGCGGACTCGATAAGTCGTCACTTCGACAAACAACAAGGCTGGGGTCTAGATGATGAAGTGGTGGCAGACATTTTTCAACAATGGTGTCGTCCAACCATCGATCTCTTTGCAAAGGAGTCAAACAAAAAATGCAATGCCTTTGCGTCAAGGTTTTACTGACCAGGATCGATAGGGAATGCCCTTTTGTTCGACTGGTCAGGAACCTTTATTTATGCTTTTCCTCCTTTTCCTCTCATCCCCAAGGTCATAACCAAACTCACACGCTCCAGGACAAGGATGATTTTAATAGCACCAGACTGGCCACGGCAGTGGTGGTACCCGAACCTTCTGCAACTCTCGGAGTGTCCACAAGGAAGGCTTTTGTGCAGACCGGACCTTCTGTCCAAGATGAACAGGAGAATCCATCATCCCAACCTTCCCCCACTGAACCTAGCAGCATGGCTCCTGAGGTCCTGCAGTACGGCCACCTAAGTCTTTGTCAGGACTGCATGAACATTTTGAGAAAGTCCAGAAGACCTTCCACAAGACATTCCTATTCTTTTAAATGGAAAAGGTTTTATTTGTGGTGTATACATAATGGTTTCCAACCCATCAAGGGGCAAGAGGAGGTAATTTTGCCCTATCTCCTACATTTAGCCAAGTCAGGTCTAAAATTTGCTTCCATAAAGGTACACCTGGCTGCCATTACTGCATACAAAAAGTCTCCAACTCATCCTTCTTTCTTCCTGCTCCAGGTGATTAAGGATTTCCTTCAGGGTTTAAAGGAGGTTTTACCCCATGTCTGGCCTCCTTCACCTCCCTGGGAGTTGAAACTGGTTCTTTCTAGACTTATGGCTCCCCCCTTTGAGCCTATTCACAAGACACCCCTCCAGCACCTTACAAGGAAAGCTACCTTTTTGGTGACAAATACTTCAGCTCATAGGGTGAGCAAGATTCTGGCGCTCTGTTCCAAGAAACTGTACATGTTTTTTCACCACAACAGAGGGGTTTTAAGAAACCACCCCTCCTTCCTTCTGAAGATGGTGTTGTATTTTCACGACAATCAGAGCATTTCACTACCTCCTTTCTTTCCCAATCCTTCTACACCAGCTGAAAAGTCTCTCTATTCCCTAGACCTTAAAAGAGTTCTGAAATTCTACCTCGATAAGTCTCAGATTATTAGGAACTCTGATCAGTTATTTTTCAACTATGATTCCATCAGAACAGGTTTTCCAGCCTCCAAGCGTTCCATTTCCTAAGTGTCTTGCATCAAGCTGGCTTACCAATTGGCAAATACACCCCTTCTGGCCTCTCCCAAAACACATTCCAGTAGTGGGAAGGCAGCTACAATAGCTTTTCTGCACAATGTCGCGATAGATGAGACCTGAAAAGCAGCCACTTGGAAATCGGTACATACTTTCACTATTGTCCCGACTCTGATTCCAGAGCAGATACTCAAGTAGGCCAAGACTCCTTGAGAAATGTATTTCAATGCTGAAGTCATTTGAAGTGATTTTTTTATGTGGCTGTCATTTATGGTAGTCATTTGCCCGCAGGAATAGGGGATGTGCTTGCTATTCGATTCAAGTGCTTATGACTATTGATGAGGATCCCCTTGAAGAGCAGGATAAGTTACTTACCTTTAATTCTAGTTCTCTTCCAGAGTTATCCTCATTAAATTCATAAGTATCATAAGTAACCCACCCTCCTGCCCGGGCAAATGATTTAATATTATGTCATCTCTTTGTGCCCTGACCTCTGCGTCTCTGCAAAGAATAACTGACCTCACTGTCACTCCTGAGGCATGATGGGAAGCTAGGGGTCATGGATGCCTTAAAGGCACGGTACCAGTTTTTAATGTTCTACATATGCTTTCATTTCTATGCTGTTGAAGTTTCAATGCAGCCTATGGGCTAACAATGCCTACTTGTTTTCTTTGCAGCTCTACTTTTCTGCTATTCATTAAAGGCAGTTAAAGTGTCTCTTGGTCCTCCTGGTTTGTTTGTGTATGTGGCAAAGACAAGGTGTCACAGCATTGCCTAGCCTTTTTTACGTGTTTGTTTTTCTAGGAGGCTGCAATGATTGGTTTAAAAAAATGATATGTATATATCGAGCTGTATATATATATATATATATATATGTTTTCATATATAATTTTTTTATGTTTTCTGGGGTCCCCGCACAAGAGCGGGAATATTCAAGTGCTTATGACTTTGATGAGGACACCCCTAGAAGAGAACTAGGATTACAGGTAAGAAACTTATCCTTACACTAGTGTCCCTTGGTGATGGAGAAATTGTGTAGAAAACCTACATGCCTAGTAATACTAGAAAGTATAGCCAGTGGGTCACCATTAATAGGCAGAGGCTCTGGGAGACAACAGCTCCAGCATGATAACCATCAGGTGTTATCTGGCATCCTCAGAGCAGGAAGTCCCTAATGTATTTTACTAAGTTGTTGCAGCTAACAACCGCAAGGGTCACTACAAAGTGGCTCTGGTTCCCTTTAAATGGGGGGGCCTCAGGTTCCTTGAGGGTAGCTGTGAGTCTAGCTATGCCTGTGGATTCTCTGCTTGGCAATGGCCAGGATCATACCGCCTGCAAGGAGGTGGAGCTCAGGTTTCACTTGAATATGTTAGTGTTGCCTACGTGGGTGTGCCTGACCACACAGTCTACGGCAGCTTGAGAGAGTAGTCAAGAAAACCTAGAACCTGGAAGAATTGCGCAGGTGCCTGCCAATAAGAGGAAGGGCAAGGGGTGCCAGAAGCCCAAGCCTGAAACTCCCACAGACCGTAGAACCCATAGGAGAGGATGCGGCTGAACTAGGGAACCTTCCAGGAGTTCTGAAAAAGTTCAGAGGTAATGCCATTCTCTTGCTAGTCTTTGGCAGCAGATTAAGACCCAGGTAGCTGGTGATGGCTTTGGCAAACACCCGATCTACTGGGAGAATGGTCTCCTGTATAGTCAGCATAAGGCTCCTGAGCCTGCTGCAACCCATGTGTTGGTGGTCCATGCCACCCAGTAACCAGAAGCTATCCCTCTAAGGACTGTGACGCCCCCTGCCTTGACCAGGTTTCTGATGGGGATCTTCACCCCTGTGGGTTTTCCAAGGAGGTGGTACCTAGTGTTACATGGCCTTCCTACTGGAGCTGGCTCATGATGTACCCTGGCAGGTCATTTGGGGTCAAGATAAGACATTTGATAAGCCTTTCACTCACTTTTATTGGCCTCAAATGAGGAAGCCTTCAGATGCATTCTGTAGGTCCTGTTCTACCTGCCAGGGGAGTGACAAGTCAGGGGGTATCGGGATACAACAGGAATTGTGTGGTCCGGGAAGACTTCCTCAGGTTCGTCAGGTGATATGGCTTGGCCTCTCTCTGTATCCAGGATGTCCCAATGGTCGATCAAGGCAGCAGGATCCACCAAGGTAGACGGCACTTTCTTGCAGTGGGTGGAGTGCACCCAGTTCCTCCTGTTCATCACTCGAACCGCAGTTCTCGTCGAAAGGAGCACCTGCCCTGGGCCGCGCCACCTTGGCTCCAAGCTGCTCGACCTCTGGAATGATCGGAGCATCACCTGGTCTCCAAGCCGAAGTCCATGGCCTTCACCTGCAGACCTATCAGGAATAGCTTCTCGAACCTGTTGATGAATAGAAATCAAACTGTCAGTCAACTTTGATAGGTAGTCACTCCTCAATACACATGGTACATCATTAGGAATTCCCCAAATGTTCATAGGCCTTCCGAATACCACCTCATATGGTGTAAGACCAAATTGCGAATGTGGCACTGAGTGGTAAGGGTAGTGCATCAAGCCAAGGCGTGGAAGCCGGTATTTTAGCCAGTTTCAATTTAAGTGTGGTGTTATACCTTTCCAGTAACCCTGCTGATTGTGGATGGAAAGCAGCATGAAATTTCTGCTTGATCCCTAATCCCTTCAGGACATACTCGACAACCTGCCCAAAAAAATGGGGTCTTTTATCACTCCACAAAAGTTTACAAACACCAAATCTAGGGAAGAATTCCTTCAAAAGCACCTTTGCTGTAGTGAGAGCTGTATTGTCCTTCGTAGGGTGTGTCTCTATCCATTTACTGAAGGCACATACCACTACCAAAACGTACTTTAAGTTGTTACAGTGCTCAAGCTGGATATAATCCATTTGCAAAACTTCAAAAGGTGCGTTTGGTGTAGCAAACCCTCCTGTAGGAGTTCATCTCCCTTTACCAGGATTATGCTGAAGACAAATCAGACAAGACTGCACCATCTTTTTAGCTGTGCCGGCAATTTCTGGATGCTCTCAAACTTTCATGAGCAATTTCGTTATTGAGAAGGCTCCAACATGTGCCGGCCCATGTGCCATATGAATCATAGGTTGTAAATAGGCTGTAGGCAATCTCCACTTGCTCATCTCTTTATTCCTCCAATAGCCCTCATTGTCCAATGTTCCCTTCTTAGACCATTGCTCAATTTATTCTGCAGAAGCAGATCTCTGCATATCTAGCACTTCCTGTATGGTATCATGCCAGCGTTCAGCCTGTGACTTCACTACGTACATAGACGTGGTGATTCGCTGCATGGCAGTTTCATGTGCTGTGTGGTCTGCGAAAGCATTGCCTTGTCCTATCTTATCAGTTACTTTCTTGTGTGCACTACATTTAACAATTGCTATTCTCTTCGCGTATGTTAAAACATTCAAGAGGTTATGTACTAATTCTCCATGCATTATTTGCATCCCGTGGGATGTAAGAAAGCCCCTCTCCTTCCAGAGTAGCCCAAAATCATGAGCCACTCCGAAAGCATAGCAGCTATCTGTATAAATGTTCACAGACAAGTCAGTACTAAGTTCACAAGCTCGTGTCAAAGCTATTAGCTCAGCTAGCTGAGCTGACTTCTGTGGAATACGAGCTGTCTCAACTACCTTCTGAAGTGTTGTAATTGCATATGCAGTTGACGTTGTACTATCTGGTAACTTCAAACAGGACCCATCAACCCATAGTTCCCCATCAATACTTGAAAGGGGCGTGTCTTGCAAATCGACACAACCCTTTGTCTGTTCCTCAGTAAGGAATATACAATCATGAGACTCCTGTGGCTGAGACTGAGTCACAGGGTATGTCAACAAAGTAGCTGGATTCAAGGTTGAGCACCTTTTTAAAGTGATATGAGGGGCCAAGAGTGTTAATTCATATCATGTCAATCAAGCACTAGTTAAGTGCTGCGTTTTGGTTTGGTTCAGAAGGGCGTCAACTGCATGGAGTACTAACACCAATATCTGTGTGACAAAACTATCCCTTCACTCTGACGTATAGACACAGCTGCCGCTGCAACAGAGCGGAAACAGCCAGGCAATGCACAGACAACTGGATCGAGAACAGCTGAAAAATATGCACAAGGACGCTGCTTATCACCGTGTGTCTGAACTAACACTGAAAGTGCGCAACCATCTCTTTCGTGTACATAGAGTGTAAAAGCCTTGGTGTAAACCGGAGTGCCTAATACTGGTGCAGAACAAAGGGCTTGTTGCAATTGTTGGAAAGCATTCTGGCATTCAGTCGTCCATGGAAGGGGCATTGGAGTATCTTTAGTCAAAAGAGCCAACAGGGGTTTAACAATATGTGAAAACCTTAATATCCATTGCCTACAAAAAGAAGTAAGACTAATGAATGCACGGACATCTTTCTGAGTACGGGGCACTGGTGTGTCTAAAATAGCTTGAATGCGATCTGGTGTGAGTGCACGTCCCTCCTTAGACAGAAGGTGACCTAAATAAGTCACCTTCGGTATACAATACTGCAATTTCTTTTGTGATACTTTATGATGGTGTGATGCAAGAAATGAAAGCAAAGACAGTGTACCTTCTTCACACTGTTCAGGTGTATCAGCTGCCAACAAGATGTCATCAACATATTGTATGAGAGCCATTCCCGTTGGCAAGGGGAAAGAATCAAGCTGTCTTTTCAATGCTTGGCTGTAAATACTAGGACTCTCTGTGTATCCCTGGGGAACTCTACAGAATCTGTATGATCGATTATTCAAAGTGAAACCGAACAAATATCGGCTGTCAGGATGAATAGGAATTGAAAAGAAAGCGTTCTTTAAATCGACCACGGAAAAGGTGGTCACTGTTGGAGGAACCATGGTAAGGCGTGTCATATTATCAGAAACCACCGGGTATTGTGGCACTACAATCTTGTTAACCTCTCGTAAATCAATGATGAACCTGTAAATCTTAATATCAGTGTCTTTGTTCAAGATAGGCAGAATAGGACTATTGCAAACATTGTAAGGGACTTCTTCCACAGCTCCCACTTAAATCAGATCATGAACAATGCGTACAAGTGGTTCTTCACCTTCTCGAGAAATTTTGTATTGAGGCAATCGTGGCAACAAAGCACCGTCCTTGACACTAATTTGCACTGGTGGAATAACCATTTGCCCTACATCAGTGTCCGAAGTGACCCACAAAGTACTAGGGAGCGAAGCCAATGCAATATCCTCTCTAATAAGACAGGTTTTCTCAATCACTAGATAGTTATCATTCAAAATAACATGCACACCTTCTGGGGAACAACGTATCGTAGCCCTAAAATATTTAAGCATATCGAGACCCACAATATTGTCCTGTGTGTTAGGGGAAAGCAGAAATGGACATGGAGCAGTGAATTTATCAACATGGAATGCAAGTGGTTGTGACAGTGGGCTAAGGGAAGGTGTCCCATCGAAACCTATTGATGTAATGGTTAAGCCAGACAGGGGAGCCCTTGGAACCAATTGTATAGACAAGGCGCTACGAGTAGCTCCAGTATCAACCAGAAACCGATCAGTAGAACCCAAGACATGTGCGTGGACATAGGGACCCTTCTGGTCTACTGGGACTTCAACTGATTCCTTACCCCATCCTAGGCAATCCTATGCATAAGCGGAGCCCTGCAAATCCGGATTCAAATAGTCAGATATTTGATATTGAGTACGCCTATCAAACGTATTTGAAGGAGTCGGAGGATGCCCACCAGCCTCAAATCTAGCATGATCATTCATACCTTCCCTACGTCCTGGGGTTCCCTGGGCGGCCTCTCATTTGTCCCCGACCATGCTGATACTATAAACGATGCCGATGAGGACACTCATAAGCCCAATGCCCAGTCTCCCTGCAATAAGCGCACTGATCAGCAGACTAAGTAACTCGGGAAATAACTCGGGGAAAAGGGGGTACACCAGGGCGGTACATTGCATGGCCGCCTCGACCAATATTATCATAAGAGGGACCATAAACCTGAGCAATCATAACCTTTGTTTTCAGCTCCTTGTTTTTCTTATCCTCATTACCCTTAGCTTCTAATTCCTGACGTTCATAATACTGAGCCATAGTCAGGAGAGAAACAGGGGAGGACGTAGTCCACAAACTTTTGCTGGCCTTTAGGCGACTAGCTATTCCGGGCAACATGTTCGTGACAAATTTCGCAACAAGCAGATGCCTGCCAGTGTCATCTGTCAATGACTGGCCACTAAAGTCGTGGAATGCCTCCTCAAAACGTGTAAAGAAATCGGAGACCGGTTCATCTGCCTATTGCTTACAGGATGCTAAAACAGTCCAATCTATCTTTTTATATACACAATAGCCTAAGTAAAGCCAGTCCTTTAAACAGAGCACAAGGGTAAACAACAGTGAAGAAGGAAACAGCACGTGGTGAGCACATGGCAGACGAAATGGCTGCCAGAAACAAGATGGCTTCAGCTAAATGCTAACAACGATCGCTGTCAATTTTCCACACAGAAAGCAAATATCCCTGCGCATAGCCACACCATATGCAGAAAATCAGCATTGTACAACAAGCAGATTCACGCAAACCAATCCTCCGCAGTTGTAGTGGGGTATAGTATAATTGATGCAGATACTTAAAGTGGATTATGCGAAGATTATAATTCACTGTGAGGCGACCCGTTCACTCACAGCAGAATTTCCAGTGTTCAAGTGAAAGTGTGAACCCCAGTGCATCATTCCATTTAAGATCTGAGGGTGTGGAAAATTGAAAGTGATCGGTCTTAGCATTTAGCTGGAGCCATCTTGTTTCCAGCAGCCATTTTGTCTGCCATGTGCTCACCACGTGCTCTTTCCTTCTTCACTGTTGTTTACCCTTGTGCTCTGTTTAAAGGACTGGTTATACTTAGACTCTGCTACTCTGCACATGCGCAGAGGAATCTGTAACTGTCCATACATCTGTTTTTAGTCTGTAACTGTCAGGTTGTTTCTACCGGAGTCAGCAACTGCTAGCTCCTCCTTTACTGTTGACTGTGCATTTCTGTATGACCATCTATGTATTTAATTCTCCTATGTGTGCTTGTACCTCCCTCTTTTGAGCCCCTGTGTGGGTATAAAAGACCCATGGTTCTTCTACTCCATGTGCTACTTCCTACACTACCGAAGGATGTTGTGTGAATGTAGTTCCACCTCATGAGATTTAATAAATCATTCCTTTAACCTTTCAGCTTCCATGCCAACTTATATTTACTTGTTTGAGGACTTGCGTGCAGAGAAGGGCAAACCCGTAGCACTGGTAGGCCTGGCTCAGGCCCACTTCTACAAGGGGTGTTCCCCAGGTTCCCTCTCCCGCAGTGACGCATAATAGAAACTGGTGATCAGACTCCTGCGCCCCTTCCCCGCTAGCACCGCCTGCAGTGCCAGCAGTATTTTAGGTTCAGACGGGAAGTTAGGGTAGAAGGCTCTAACAGCTTGCCGCACCCTTACACAGGTGAACCTCAACATCAAGCCAGCAGTCTTACTGCCCTGTACTTCCCGCTGCGAGCAAAACTGGCCCTGCATATATAGATCCACCTTCTGTGTGATCCCATCAGCTGCCAACTTCCTCAGTGCAGGCCGCTCACGTGCCGCCGAAATGTCCGTGTGCGCAGTCAGTGGCAGCGATAGGGCATAGAGGGAAGGAAGCTGCGCTCATTTAGCCAGCGCCCCCCAGGCCCACGCAGTGCATAGCACTGGATTGATTTCAGTTCTAGGACCTCCCTCTGCCCCCGAGAGTGTCGCCGCTGCAAGCGGCAGCGAGAGAATAGGGTCTGCCTCTATAGCTGTGTGGGGCTGGAACTGCTGTGGAAAGTGCCAATAGTGAGCAAACTGCGCCTGCGCACACAGATAATATAGGCGCATATCAGAGGCCATAAAAACCACCCCGATCAAATGGTTGCACAAGGACCTCCCAGCTGCATCTGGGCTTCTTACTCCCCCATATAAACGTTAGCAGAGCCGACTGGAGCATCTTGAACAGTGAGATGTTCAACCTAATAGGGATATTCACAATCAGATAAAGAAGCTTAGGCAAAATAGACATTTTGATCACTGCAATTCTATCTGCAAGCGACAGAGGCAACCAGGCCCACCGCTCCACCTGGTCAGTGATCCGTGAAATAACCCAGCCATAGTTCATCGAGATGACCTGCTAAGGATCTCTATGTAACCATATACCCAAGTACCTCATCGGATCCCAAGTCCACATCAGCGGGAAGTCCAGCTCCAACTCCTGCGTGCCGGCCATCAGCGGGAACACCATCGATTTTGCCCAATTGATCCCGAGACCAGAATATCTTTCAAATTTGACATATTCACGAAGCAATTCCGGCAGGAAACGATCAGGCTCATAAACATACAGTTGCATATCATCAGCGTACAGCGAGACCACTAGTGGTCTCTGCCAAAAGCATAACGCAGCCGCCGCATGCCGCTGGCGCAGCTTCCAGGCAAGAGGCTCCAGTGCCAATGCAAAGAGTATAGGCGACAAGGGGCACCCCTACTGCATACCTCTCTCAATGGGGAAAGCCAGAGAAACCCACCATTAACACGCACCCAAGCGACAGGCTCTGTGTACAGCACCCTAATCCACTGAAGGAAGAACGGGGGTAGGCCCATCCTAGTCAAAACAGTGAACATATAGTCCCACTGAAGAGAATCGAATGCTTTTGCTGCGTCCAGCAGCACTGCCACTGCTTGAAAGTCTGGGTCGAAGTAATGAAGAGTGGCGAACACAGTACGTAGGTTGTGTGTGGTAGATCTGTTAGGTACAAACCTTGATTGGTCTGGCAGGACCAGGAGAGGAACCAGCGACTGGAGCCTATTAGCAATCATCTTTGCCAATACTTTGGCGTCGATGTTAATAATCAAGAGAGGCCAATAGGAGTCGCACTGGATTGCAGCTTTATCAGGTTTTTGGAGAGTCACCAACAGGGCTTCTCTAAGAGTGGGCGGGAGGCGCCCTGTATCATACGCCTCCGCGTAAGCCTCTAGGAGCCTGGGGGCTAAATCGTCCACATAGGCCTTGTAAAATTCACTAGGGAGCCCATCAATGCCCACAGCCTTGCATGTGGGGAGAGACATTATGGCAAGTTTTACATCTTCAACATCAAATGGCTGCGTAATATATTCCTTTTGCCCCTGGGACAGCCACCCAAGTGCAATGTTGTCAAGATAAGAATGTATGTCCACTCTCTGCACTGTAGGCTGTTGCGCATAGAATTTGGAATAAAAGCTAAGGACAATCTCACTAATCTCGGGTGTAGTGTACTGCGCAACCCCCTCTTGTAGATGCCATGTAAAAGGCGGTCTCTCACATGCGGGTACCTGTAGCTCAAGGAACACCGGGGAGTGATCTGAGAGTGTCCTAGCCATGTGACCGACCCTCACCATCCATGTCCAGGCTATCTCAGTAACCAGCCAGTAATCTATGCAGGACCGCGTCCCGTGCACCAAGGATATGAAGGGGCTTTTTCGCGCTCCAGGGTGTTGCACATGCCAGACATCATGCAGGCTTACCGCATCCAATATCCCCAGTAGTACCTCAAATGCCTGCTTGGACTGCACTGTGAAAATACCCAACTGATCCAGAGCCACATCCAGACAAACATTAAAGTCGCCGCCCCAGAGTATCTTGACAGGGGGAAACCCCGAGATACGGTGCCATACATCCACAAAAAAAGACGGATCATCAACATTCGGTCCATAGACATTGACCAACATAAAACTCATTACACCCATCGGACCATGCACCAGTGCCACTCTGCCATGCTCATCCGTTTCAGCCCAAATGACAGTGAATGGGACCCCCTCTCTTAAAGAGAATCATCAACCCCCTTGAATAAGCGGAATAGGAGGATGCTATTCTGACACCTGCCCAGCGTGCTCCCACAGTTCTTTCCGAGACTTTAGTGAGGTGTGTCTCTTGTAAAAAAGCTATTTGAACATCCAGCCTATCCAAATATGCCAATACAGATCGGATGTACATTCCAGGTTAATAACTGTACCTTACCACTCATTAAACATGTACCATGGGAGGATAAAGCAAATACAATAGAACCTACTATGTGTGCCCACATTAGTGTGATGCCAGTTGGTTTCAACTTCACCGAAGAGAAATAGGGCCCACCACCCCCATCCATCCCCCCACCCACTTCAGCGTCCCCAACTTGCCAAAGCCATCCCATCTCAATTGAACCCTTCCCCAACAAAAACAACAGTTAGCAATATTCCTTAGGTGTACTCCCATCTGGGGGGCGTAAGAGTGCTACTAGCCTCCGACATAGTCAGAGATGGCTGAGCAGCTCTAACACCTGTGCCTACAGAGCTGCACCCAACCGCCCTGGCGAGAATCATGATGATCCAGCCCCCAGCTGCCGGGAAATGCAACAAGTCGCACCTGTAAAGCAAAAATCAGACAGATAGCGGACCAGTGGACTATGCAAAGAGTGCCCAGGAATGATAGGGTGAAAAGGTTATTGCACAGTAAACCGTCCCACCCTCCTACTGTTCCTCTTCATCCTGTGTAGCGTTGGACTCATGCCGCCTCCGCTTCAGTTGCTTGGCGTGCTCCAAGGCCGCTTTAGGGTTGGAGAAGATTTTAGAGTCTCCATCAGGGCCTATCCACAAAAGAGCAGGGTGCAGCATAGTGTAAGGGACCCCCTCTGACTGCAAGAAATTTTTTAACCGCTCCAAACTCCCTTCGGCTGCTTGCACAGTGACCGTAAAGTCAGGGAAAAATGCAAGTGAGTTACCCTGGTGGACAACATTGCCTTTGACCCTGGCCATGCGCAAAATGATGTCACGGTCTCTATAATTTAACAGCCTCGCAATAATAGGGCGGGGAGGTGCGCCCGGTACAGGCCTGGCTGCGAGGGATCGATGGGTGTGTTCAACAATAAACATATTAGACAGATGTTCAGCGCCAAAAGTGTCTTTTATGAGGTTTTCCACGAAAGTCTCCATTTTGCTTACATTTGTGGACTCCGGTAGTCCCGTGATTCTAAAGTTGTTGCGCCGGGACCGCACCTCTAAGTCCTCATTCTAGGCCTGAATGAGGGCCAACACTTTTTCCATGTTTAGAGTTTTCCCAGAGACCTCACGTAGGCCATCCTCTGTCACCGATACCCTCTTCTCGACCTCCCCCATGTGGACATTCTGCTTTTCTAATTGCAACGACATGTGGTCCAAGCAGTGGTTCACTGCCGCCATCGTGCCCTCGATGGATTGGAGACTACGCTGCATTGCTACGAGCGTCATCTCCAGCGTAAAGGGAGCATCACTCTGGGCGTCAGCCTCCGAGTCCGCCTTCTGCTGAGTTTTTGTGGATTTGCGTGCCTCGATCGTGAGGCGAGGTTGGAATTTATTGGTCCTCCCCATGGCAGCTGCAGCAGAGGCCAGGCCTATCCCACTGTGACGATATTCACAACTGAACGCTTACAGCGACACCCCAGTCAATGTTGGGACAAATCTAAAGCAGGTGAAGACAAAAGTCAGGCAATGTGCACACTGGATGCGTATGTCTAAGGTCTCAGTTTCACCACACACCTCTCCGCATTGCCCAGGGGGTGGACCCACAGTATAGGCACAAAGCTGCTCAAGGCCCCGCAGGCCCACAGGGCCCAGGCCGCAGGACCCTTGCAGAAACTACCTGCAACACGCACAGGAGGAGCGCACTCAGGCTGACCCAGGGACACTCGGGCCCACAGCACACCACCAGCAATCAGACAGAGTCAGCACTGCAGCAATACCTCCCACAAGGGCCGAGGGTCTAGATGCCACCCGGCTCCGACGCAGCGCCAGAAGCGAACATCCCAAGGTAGCGCTACCGCGGGAGCCTAGGATCCCCAATCACAGGTCACCGAATGTAGCGTCTCCAAAAGAACCCGGGCCCAGAGTAGGCAGGCAGTGTTGTCCATCCAGTAACGAGGATGAGGACAAGTGCGTTGCAGCAGCAATGCAGGCACAGTTTTGTCAGGCCATGCAGCTGGGCACCCAAACAGGATAGTAGGACTCCTATGCGCTTCTACTTCCCCGCCAGCTGTACATATGCAGAGGACTGCCCATGGCGCGACTCGTTCCGTGACAAGACCAGGCCTAGCCTCACTCCCACACCCAGGCGCCTGCCACAGCTCGCAGGCCTCGGCCACCGCCCAGGCTCACACCCGCCTTCGTTGCTACGGGCCTGGGCAGAGCTGCATTCCACTCACCATAGCCAGCACCCGGTGCACTGCTGGTTCCGCGGGACACCCTTCGATCCAGCGCCATGCCCCATGATGGTGGGCCAGGCCACCACACTGTGCCTCTGTCAGTTGGGTGGGGGTCTGCACCTCTGTCGTTGGGGCACCACACTCACTCGTCCAGCGCCGCTGTTCCCAGGGCCCACCAGGCACCGGCGGCTCCTTAGGTCTCCACAAGATGCTCCTTCCAGGACAGTAATGCAGCTGCCTCTATGCGCCGACTTTGCAGCGCCTGCTAGAGAGCCTGATCACCAAGGCTTTAGGACAGCCACCATTTTAGGCGCTCACGGACGGACTTGCATGAGACGAGATTCTTGTAGCTGTGGCAGTTTCCAGCACTCCGCACTTCCCTCGACGTGGGCAGAGGATATTGTCAACTATTTGGAGCAGTTTCAGGGCTTAGATGCCACGCTGTGAGGTGGATAATGAACGGATAATGGCTCAGCCGGGCAGAGCAACACTAGGGTGTGGCCATCTTGCTGTGCGCCCTCTAGCACCCCCACAAAAACAATCATTAATGGCGTTTATCTCCTTTCTATGTGTCTTCCTGTCCCTGCGCTCCTCAGTTCCAGGCTGGATTATGGAAACATTCTTTACCTAGGTGTCATGAACAGCCTGCTCAAATGGCTTCAAATAGTTCAAAACACTTCTGCAAGACTCCCACTTCGTCCCCCTTAAGATTTCCTCCACTGTCAGCCTGCCCCTTGAACTCCACTGGCTGCCAATTGAACATCATGTTCAATTCAAAGCATTATACTATGTGCATAAATGTCTCTCTAGTTCTGTCCCCATCAAGCTCAGATCTCTGTTTTTTTACCATACATACCAGGCCTGGGTGGAGCTTGCGGAGTTACTATTAAACTCTGCTGAGTTCCGTGATGTGGCGGAGAAGAATTATCTGTCTTTCCATTTTTTCCACCCACCCATCCTCTCTTCGGTTCTTCCTCTCTGTATATTTTTTGCAACTTTTTTGTTTTCATTTTCAAGGTCACTCTCTACAAAAATAAGGCCACCAGTCCCCAGTTTGAAACGTGACTGCCCTAGGCATCCATTGCCACAGTTTCTGTGGCAACACAGTAACCATTAATTGAAAGCAGGTTATATTGTTCCCAAAGTGCTTTTACATTTCCAGTCTTTCCTTTCTTAGTTTTGAACTCTTTCTTGTTTATGAGGCTTTCCTGGGCTAGGCCGGCGTGGTGAGGGTTATGCACCCCTAAATACATAGGCCCAACGTGATGCGGGTCAGCCATTGTGCAGAGAGTGTTTGGTGCAGGACGGAGGGGGTGAGGCAAGTCCAAAATGACTTCACCAGCTTGTGGGACATAGTCACTGGCGGTGTTTGGGGATTGATATGGCAGCATTGTTACGAACACTCCACGGGGGCCTTTAACTAGCATTTATTGGTGACGTTCATGCCTTTTATAACAAGTGCGGGCATAGATCGGGTTAATAGTTGCACAACATTATGGCGCACTATGTTTTTTGCAAACTAAGGGCTAGTTCAGAATGCATGATTCTCACCTCCAATCCTCCATGGGTATCTTGTAGGGTGCAGAGTTCCGACTTGTCGATTTGGTGCATATTGCCCCGCAGAGGGCATGGTGTGGACAGAGCATTGCTTCTTTTTCCAGGAGGAGAAGACCAGGTCGACGACCAATAGCAGGGCAAGCAATTTGGCCAGGAGCGGAAACAGCATAGCGGTGCTCCCTCTCTGCACAGTTAATCTGCCTGTGTGCTGCATGTATCAAGTTTTTTTTAAAGCGCATGCTCTGTGATGCATGTTCAAAAGGCCTGACTAGTGAGGGCAGGATCCCATAAGCATAAGCAGCAAGGGGACAGAAACACTATGTCGCAAAACATAAATGCGGCAGACATGTTAGGTGAAGAGAACCTTGCAAATACTAGGTGGGTGCCGATAAACTCTGCTACGCCAAGGGTGATAAAGGTTTTGCCAAACTTCGCACACAAAATGGAGCTGGGATTGGCAAATACTCTGCTAACTTTGCCAGCGGAGTGGAGTTCACTGCCCACCCTTAATATATACCTAGTCGGTCTTTGGGATCAAGCAATCTTGATCTTGCTGTGAATTCCCAAAATTACGAAAACTACCAAAATAAATCATTAACTTTACAATCATACAATTAACAACAGAAGAAATGACTATTCTAAAAATTGGACTTTCTTTTTGCCCATTAACTATACACAAACTGAAGACGTTTTTTCATGATGCAACCAAAAATTTAAAAAAATGGTGATGAGAGAAGAATGGCAGGACATTTGAGCACTCGCAATGTGGATGATAGGAACCTCATAATTGAAATGAAAGATTTAAAGAATACCAATCTGGGCATACAGGAGCAGCTCAACACAAATACATTGATTCTGGAACAAGCGGTAGATGTATAAGGTGATGCCCCAATGGAACCAAAGTCGAGATTTACACCAATGATGGCAAGAGACTCTATCAACATTTTCAGTGAGCTTGCCATCAATGATTTGAAGACCTTATAAACACACAGTGCTAAACACAGTCCCTACGTTCAGAGACATGAATATGATGATTTAATAAAGAAATTGAAATTGGATTTCAGTGTGTGGTAAAGAACCCTGACAAAGGGGGAATATTGTACTGTAAGCGAGGGAGAAGTACATAAGGGATGCATATTCACAACTCTTCAATACCTGGTGCTACAGCAGGGTCACAAAAGCACAAATGGTAACTGTTGAAAGAGAATTCCACGCAGATTTGAAATGATGGAGAGACTGGGGGTTACTGAGTCAGGAGGAGTTCCATTTCCTGAAAACAGAGAATCCGGTTATACCTGTATTCTATCTAATCACCAAGGTCCACAAAGACAGAGATAATCCACCGGGGTGCCCCATCATTTCAGCCGTAGGAAGTACACATAAAAAACTTCCAAATATGTTGATCATTTTTTTAATGACTTTACACAAAGCCTCCCATCCTATATCCAGGATATGGGGGACTTCCTACAAAGAATCTAAGACTTCTGGTGGGAAAAGTATTACATCCTACTCACATATGAATTGTCTACATTTTATAAGTATACAACACCAGGACAATCTTAGAGCTGTCAGTTATTTTCTGGGAATAAGACCTCTTAACCTCTGGAAGCATACTCTAATGTTACTGTCCATGGTTGGGAAATGCCTAACTAGCAATTTCTTCATTTTCAAAAATGAACTGTTCCATCAAAAGCATGGCACCACGATAGGCACCTGCTTTGCCCCCAGTTATGCAAACCTGCATATGGGCTGGTGGGAGGAGAAGGTGAACCAGGACCGAGTATCAATCAATCAATCAATCAATCAATCAATCAATCATACCACTTGTATAGCGCGCTACTCACCCGGAAGGGTCTCAAGGCGCTTGGGGGAAGGGGTCCGCTACTGCTCTAACAGCCAGGTCTTGAGTTGTCTCCTGAAGGCGAGGTGGTCCTGGGTCAGCCGAAGGTGGATGGGGAGGGAGTTCCATGTCTTGGCCGCCAGGTAGGAGAAGGATCTGCCTCCGGTGGTGGCTCTTCGGATGCGTGGTACGGGGGCGAGGGTGAGGCTAGTAGACCGTAGCTGGCGGGTGGGCGTGTCGAAGGTCAGGTGGTCGTTGAGGTACTTGGGGCCCAGGTCGTGGAGAGACTTGTGTGCGTGGGTGAGGAGCCTGAACGTGATCCTCTTGTTGACGGGGAGCCAGTGCAGGTCCCTCAGGTGGCCGGAGATGTGGCTGCGTCGGGGGATGTCCAGGATGAGTCGGGCGGAGGTGTTCTGGATGCGTTGGAGTCTTTTCTGTAGCTTGGCTGTGGTTCCGGCGTAGAGGGTGTTTCCGTAGTCCAGTCGGCTGGTGACGAGGCCTGGGTGACCGTCTTCCTAGTTTCGGTCAGGATCCATCGGAAGATCTTGCGAAGCATGCGAAGGGTGTGAAAGCATGATGAGGAGATGGCGTTGACTTGTCTGGTCACCGAGAGGGAGGAGTCCAGGATGAAGCCCAGGTTGCGTGCGTGGTCTGTTGGCTTGGGGGTGGTGCCCAGGGCTGGGGGCCACCAGGAGTCGTCCCAGGTGGAGGTTGATGGTCCCAGGATGAGGACTTCCGTCTTGTCTGAGTTCAGTTTCAGGTGGCTGTTCTTCATCCACTCGGTGACATCTTTCATCCCTTCGTGTAGGCTGGTTCTGGCGGTGTCGGGGTCTCTGGTGAGGGAGAGGATCAGCTGGGTGTCGTCGGCGTAGGAGATGATGTTGAGGTTGTGTTGGCGTGCGATGGCAGCAAGAGGTCTCATGTAGACTTTGAAGAGGGTGGGGCTGAGTGATGATCCTTGCGGGATGCCGCAGATGACTTTGGTGGCCTCGGATCGAAACGGGGGGAGGCGGACTCTCTGTGTTCTTCCAGCGAGGAACGAGATGATCCACTCCAGTGCCTTCTCTTGGATGCCGGTGTTGCTGAGGCGTTGGACTAGGGTGCGGTGGCAGACAGTGTCGAACGCTGCGGAGAGGTCCAGGAGGATGAGTGCCGCTGTTTCCCCGTTGTCGAGCAGGGCTCGGATGTCGTCGGTGGCTGCGATGAGGGCGGTCTCGGTGCTGTGGTTGGCTCTGAAACCGGACTGCGAGGGGTCGAGGGATCCGTTCGTCTCGAGGAAGGCGGCAAGCTGTCTGTTGGCGATCTTCTCGATGACTTTGGCAGGAAAAGGGAGGAGCGAGATGGGTCGGAAGTTCTTGAGGTCGGTGGGGTATCAAAAGGTGTAGGAAGATGATATAGTTCATAGATGACCTCTTTATCGTATTGAGAGGTTCGGCAGACAGTGCCCAAAATGCCCTTAGGAAAATAGAGCCCAACAATATCAATTTGCACTTTACCAGTACAATGAGCAAGAAGGAGATTAACTTCCTAGATTTCACAGTGTATGTGAAAGGGAATAGATTGGAGACAAAGCTGTATAGAAAACCCACTTCAGGAAGTACACTGTTACATTCAAGCAGTTTCCATCTCCGTAACCTGATCAACAGTATTCCATACGGAGAAAGACTGAGGGTCAGGAGAAATTGCAGTGCATAGGTAGAGGAGTCAAGTGCTGTGGAAGACCTCAGAACAAGTTTTAGAACCAGGAGCTACTCCAAAACAAAATTGTAGATGCCTTAACAAAGGCTAGATCCAAAACAAGGTACCTGATTCTGTTAAACAAAGCAGGCTGAAGCAAACATAGCAAAATAGACCCCCATTTCAGGCTCGTCACCAATTACAGCAAGCAGGCAGCTGTCATAAGAGCCATTCTGCACAAGTATTGGCATCTTATTTGGAATGATCCAGTGGTAGGGAGTGTGGCTCCTAAAAGACCGGGGGTCATGTTCAAGAAGGCAAAAGCTATGAGACAGGACCTGGTCAAAAGTAACCTAGAGAATAGCACCCCCAAGATAATTCATGTGGTTAACACAGAGGGCTGGATTCAATAAATGTGGGAGGTGCATAGCGTGTCAGCATGGGAAGAACTTGGTGAAATACAAATTTCCAATGGCTATACGCATGAAAATCATTAGGGGCAAAACAATTGCAAAACTGAATTTGCGTTAAACAGGCTGCAATGCTCCTGTGGATTGTCTTAAATAGGCAGTGCCATCTTGGTAGTTCACAAGAGGATCTTGCAGCACATAAGAGCAATCAAGAATTGTGATGGGTCATACCCAGTGGCTCGGCACTTTGAGGAACTGCACCGGAGTGAGGCAACAGGCGTGACGTTTTCTGTACTTGAGTCATCCCAATCAGGATTAGGGAAGGAGATAGAGAAAGAAAACTGAGGCAAATGTAGTCAAGATACATAATAGAGATGAACACAAAAGCACCATGGAACCTGAATATTAAAAAGGACCTGCACACATAACTTCAGACTTGATGTTTATAATAAATATAGTAGATACTTTTCATCCTAAACCATGAAAAAGGAAAAGAAATAGATATTACATGACATAGAATTAGAATAGGTGACCATCAAGGGTGGAGTAGTGGCCCACTTGGGCATGACTGCATGGAAGGGGATGGCATCCAACATAACATGTCAGGGAATAGACAACATGAGACACCAAACAGAGGAGTGATTGAGGGCTTCACTAATACTTACCAGTATACCCAACAGAATCATGGTAGCCCACTTGGGTGAGACACCATCATTGATAGGTCTCTCTGGGTGTAGCACAAAACATGTTGTGCAAGGTTAGACAACCAAATATAACAACAAATAGTGTTAATAGCATTACTGATTGCCTTCCATCAAAGGATCCCTAGAGATATGGGCTCTGATACGTGCAGTGATATCACTGCACACATTGCGCTGCTCAACTGCATTGAGGGCAAGATAGCTTTAGAGGAAATAACTCCCTGGCTGATGATGTGATTTTGTCATAGGCTAGAAACTATGTAGAAAATACTAAAAATAAGAATTATGTGTGTTTATGACTGAGCCAAGGGAGACACCAGTATAATTACACAGAGAGATTGCTGCATGCAAAGTTATTTATTGAAACATAAAACTCTTGAAATGTTGACTTGCGGTAGCTGTCGAACAGCAGATGCCGCTAGCGTGAACTTTCTGTGAGCTAGCCAGCCGCACCATGAGCCGCTGATGTCCGGCGTTCGGCGATCTACCCGCTGACCTGCAACCTTTCCGCTGGAGACCGAGGTCGATGTCCGCATTGGAGCCGGCCGCCGAATGCGGAAATAAACCGCCTGGCTGTTTAATTTCGTTCTCGTACCGCAAGACGGCACGGGTTGGACCTTCCATTTTTTTACACTTGCACTTGCAGTGTAATCTCAAATTTACTCTTAAGAGGCGAGCATCGGATAGTGTAGCAAACCGGGCTCGAGCCGGTTTGTTTGGAAGGAAATACAGCCTGGGGACTGGGACTGGGACCTCATTTGGGACCTCATTTGCAATGCATCACTGCTACTGGAGGAAGAGTAGCATGACTACGCGGGGCCAAAAAACCATCAAGCTGAGAGCAGCCCTGAACCAAGGAGGGGCAGAAAGAGAGAAGACAGAGAAACCTCCTGAGAGACTGCCTGAGAGAGCGGATCCCCTCCATAAAGGTAAACGTGATGGGGGAACGTAAAAAAGAATGCTGGGAAGGCAGCAGGACATAACGCGCTTAAAGATGGCTCAGCAGTAGGATCAGCGATTTCACCCTCTATCTCCAAGCATTTTCCTGCAATACCTAAACCCCCTCACACACTTATATCTAATACATCTGATGGGCACAGTGACTTAAACAGTGTCGGATGACTGAGGAGACCCAGGAGCAGGACTCCGTGCCCAAAAACCAACAAAACGCCCCAGACAATGTTTCAGATAATTTCAGGAATACCAGGAATATCAGGGGCACGGGGTCGGGGGAGAGTCTGTTAATGCCTACGTTCGCGCTTGAGGTCTCAAAAGGTGTCCCAGACAGTACAGAGGCACTAAGTCATATCCTCATCCCAGACTCAGCTACCAGCGCAGTAAGAATCCCTACTCCTAAGGAAAGAAGCCGCCCTGGTCTACAAACTCCTGACTTAGCTACCGAATTTTTTTTTTTGTCTCAGATGGGTCACTGTCCGATACTGAGAATGAAGATGTTTTGGTCAGTTCCTCTGAGAGCGGTTAACAAGATGGCAATGAATCTGACCCAACATCTAGAACCATTCAACAAAAAAAGAAAGCCAGGAGCAGAGCACGGAGTCAGCTGAAATGGGATTCTCATGGGTCATTTCCGCTGGGGGACTCCCCCAACTTACAGCCCGAGGAAACGAAGAGACCCCACACTCATTCACTGGAAGTCTGCCCGAACCTTCCCTGGCCTCTATTCTAGAGTCTATTAAGCAATTTCGAGACGAAGCAAGATCAGACAGCCTTGCCGCTAAGGGAGCCTCAAAAAAGCTGCAGGGAGGGATTCGGAAATTAAATAAGATCTGTACGGATATTGGCGATCAAGTTGCAATGGTTGAGGCCCGGACAGAGTCTCTGGAATCTGACATGACTAACATCAAGGAACAAGGCTCGTCTCACGCGGCATGCCTTACTGACCTGATGTCCAAGCTGGAGGAGCAAGAAAATAGAATGCGGAGAAACAATCTAAGGCTTTTGGGGATTCCGGAAGGGGTCGAGGGTGAGGACCCCAGAGGGTACATTGTTAAATTACTTTGTGCTGCCTTTCCAACAGAGACTGCCTGGAACTGGGATCAAGAGATCCAGAGGGCACACCGCTTTCCGTTTAACTTAAAATCTCGAAGAGATGGCAGCCGTCTCAGAACTGATAAACCTAGGGTGTTCCTGTTTTTTTTTTTTTATTTCCTGCTGAGGCAGCTGGTATACTATCAAGCTAGACCAAACTCTCAAAAGGAAGTTAACGGAATAACATTTTTCTCTAAGCCTGATTTTGGTCACGCCACAGTTGAACGCAGGTGGAGGTTACGTCAACTAATTACACCCTTCCAACAGCAAGGTGCTCAAGTGTACCTTATGAACCCGGCCAGGCTAAAAGTAATATTTGAAGACTCCGCGCGGATCTTCTTATCTGAGATTAAAGCTGGGGAATACTTGAAGAACATTGTGGGAAGAAAGAAAATTAACTAAGCATTTTTGGACCCATGTATATTATCTGAATTATCCCTGTTTAGGACTTAAAAATTATTATTATTTTTTTTCCTCGCATAACTGATATAGACACATTTTATGTCTTGCACAAAATGTCACACTTTTGTACCTCCTATCTTTTCGGGGATCACGGCTTCTGATTGATTGGTTTTGTTGGTCGCCCCATAAGGGGGAAAGGTATGAAAATAGTGGGGAGGTGGCGAGAGAAGAAAAGGGATAGGAGGGGAAGAAGAAAAAAAAAAAGAAGGGGGGCGTTGTCGCCTAATTATCGTGACCAGGTGTTGTTTGGTGATAGGAGTTCACACATGCTAACCATCATTCAGGTTTGTCCTGACTGCTTATTTTTGGGGAGGGTTGGGGGTAGGGGTAGGGGGTCTGGATTGCCAGTAATGGTAGTAGAATTGTTGGACTGGCTTACATCTTTTCCTTGCTGGCTGTTTTTGGAACGATCACAGGAAACTGTCAGGAATGATGAGGGGTGGTGACAATAAGGGGATTGCATGGTGGGTGCAGGGATGGGGGTTGGGAGGGCTGAGGGGGAGGGGGTGGTTGGTGGGGTGGGCGAAGGCTATTTAATTCATGTTGGGATGTTGATAGATGTTGGTAGGATGATGATAATGTTTATTGATGAAGCTACCGGGTTAAGGCATTTAAACTCTAGTCACTAACAATTAATATGTTAAACAAACTTAGAATTGTTTTGCTCAATATTTGCGGTTTAAACGATCCCTCGAAAAGGCATAAAACTGCTCAAATCTTGCGAACAATGGGGGCAGACATGGTTTGCTTACAGGAGACACATGTTGAAGGAGCCCAGAAATCCTTGTTGAATACTTTGGGTTATAAGGTTATTGGAGTGACCTCTCAAGGTGCCAGGATTAAAGGAGTCGGGATTTTGGTCTCAAAAAGATTGCCCCTAGCTGTCAACCAGGTAAAATCTGACTCACTAGTGCGGTGGGTGATTGCAGGATGCTCTATTTCCTCTCCGCCGATTAATTCTGTTTTTACAATCTGCTCCGTCTATGGAAGTAATCTCGACGATCCAGGGGTAATTCGTGGTGTGAACGAGGAACTGGCACATTGGCCATTGCCAATTATACTGTGCGGCGATTTAAATTTAAATCTCCCTAGCACCTGGCTTTCAGATGGGTCCTGGGTCTATAGGGGCAGAAAACCTAAGGTTTTTCAGGCCGTATTAAATTTGATCCAGACTCATGGCCTGAAAGATGTGTGGGCCAAGACGAAACCCAGCCAGGATGGGTATACCTTCTTCTCCGCTCCTCATCTGTCATTTGCTCGGCTGGACTACTTTTTAGTTTCTGCATCCCTGGTGCATGACTGTGCTATTGATACCACTCCTCGCCTTTTATCAGATTATAACCCTCTTATTATCAACATAGCGGGACTGGTAAATAGTAGGTCAAGCTCTAATTGGACCTTTGAAAAACCCCTCCTGTACGATAATGAATACCGAGAATATATGAAAAAATGGATACAGGAATTTTTAGAGATTAACTCCGGGTCAGCCCCGGTAATGGTTGTCTGGTACACACTAAAGGCAGGCATAAGGGGAGAGACGCTTAGATTTTCAATTAGAAGGAATAAATAGGAGAAAATATAGGCGGATTCCCTATTTAATCAAATGATAGAAGCTGAAAGGAAATTAATAAGGGCTGTCCAGCTGGGCTCTAGAATTGAGGAAGCACAGACTAACGTGGCGGTCGCTAAAGCAGAAATGGGGACCATATTAGCAGAAAGAACTGCTGCAAAATGGGCCTCGGCTCGTGAAAGGCTCTATGAATGCAGCAAACTTATTGGGCATCAATTGGCCATTTCCACCAGAAAACAGGTCATCGCTAATTTAATCTCTTCTATTCAAACTGTCTCTGAAGGGATAACTAATGATCCTGTAAAAATAGAGGAGTCTTTCAGAGCCTCCTATGAAAAATTATACACAGAAGAAATTACTAAATTTAGCGAACTTAGAGAATCCGAGATTAATATCTACTTAGACGCTATTCTGGTAGCGGAACTTGATAGAGAGAGTAGCATTCAAATTGAAATCTCTCCTGACTGGGAGGAAATTGCAACCGCTTTGGCTAGCCTCCCCGATGTTAAGGCCACTGGAGATGACAATATTCCAGTGGAATTTTATAAAATATTCTCGCTACAAATAAAAGTCTTATTTACTAATGTAATTTCTTTCATTTTTAATGGCTCATCTCCACCGCAGTCTTGGCCCTCTGCAAAAATAGTAATATTTCTCAAAAAAGATAAACCCGCATTGGAAATGTCCTCATATAGACCAATAACTCTCATCAATACCGATTCTAAGATTTTTTCTAAAATTCTTGCATCTAGACTGTCCTCAAAAATTGAGTCTCTGGTTTCAAACTGGCAACATGGATTTATACCAAAGAAGGGCACCACTGAACACGTTCGCTGGACTATTACCCTATTTGACGCCGCCAAGGAGACAGGAGACCCGATCGCACTAATACTCTTAGATGCCGAAAAAGCATTCGATCGGGTCTCCTGGCAATACTTATGGGGCGGATAGGCTTCGGTCCCAGGATCCTGCAGGCACTACAGGCTCTATATCAGGGCCCGACTGCTAGAATTTTGATCAACGGACATCTGACAAGACAGATAGGAATAACCCGCGGAACAAGACAAGGATGTCCCTGCTCACCGCTACTATTTGCTTTATATATTGATCCTCTGATCAAAAAATTGAATGTAATCCCGAAGTGGTAGCGGTGAACAGGTTTGGAATTAACACGAAGATCATGGCTTATGCTGATGATCTAGCTTTAGTAACCCCAGAACCCGGAAGAGCCATTAGGGCTATTGAACAGGAGGCCCAAGAATTTGGGAAGATATCCGGTTATGCCATCAATAAAACCAAAACTCAGATCGTGTTAAATGATCATATAAATTGGAAGGACGATAGAGTAACAAAGAAGGCTAAATATCTTGGGGTCAATATAACCGCGAATTTAGATCAAATCGTTAAAGAAAATCTGACACCGCTTGCAGCCGATATGAAAAAGGCTCTTAAAAGAATTGAGAACATGCATTTAACAATAGTGGGAGGTGCAATGTTTTAAAGATGACCTTTTTCCCCAAACTTCTATATTTTTTTAGGACTATCCCGCTAGAATTTGATAATACAATGTTTCAGATATTCGATCGAATATTTTCCCAGTTTATCTGGGCATACGCACAGCCAAGAAGAGCCTTCAAACTTCTTTCATTACCCAGAGAGAGAGGAGGGTGGGCTCTCCCTAACTTAAAACTTTATTACTGGGCTACTGTTCTGCATTATAGTCCCGAGTTATTGCAAGACTCTCCTATAGTGAACCCCTCAGGCCTTCCGTCTCCCTATACTATACTATTAGGGGAAAGAGTAAGAGGATGTCTCTGGCGTCAACTGGATTATGGTTATTTCAAACGGGTTAGATTTAAGACTCTTTTGAATGCCTATAGTGTATTCTTTAATATACGCAAACTATTTGGACTGTCCAAATTAGATTATTATACCCCTACTCGGAATAACAGCAATTTACCACTCATTTTTCAAAATTCATACCTTCCACAGTGGTACCTAGCAGGCCTCTATAAACTGGGGGACTTGATTACCTCAGAAGGCATTTTGCCTTTTAATACTTTGAAAATCCGGTGTAATTTAGACAATAGCCAGCTATTTCAGTATAACGCAATTACCAGATATCTAGCTAACAAAACCGGTGGCCCAGCTGGCTTCGCTAAGCTTGCCCTCATAGATAAAATCCTGGAGCCCAGCATACCACGGATTGGAAGCATTTATAAAATGCTAAACGAGCGTAGGCCCGATGATATTAGCAAAATTGATGAAAAGTGGCAGCAGAAACTGAATACACCCCCGAACACCTTTTGCCGTGCCCTAAGCCTTGCACAAACACACCTACTGTCATCAAAGTTGCAAGCTCAATTCTTTAAAACTGGCTTCTTCTTATATATTACACCAAGTAGAGTGGCCAAATGGGGTACTGGCAGTGGAACAACTTGCCCGAGATGTGCTGAGTATAGAGCTGACTCTATACACATGTTTGCCACATGCTCAAAATTGGCCCCATTATTTGAAAGGGTGCAATCATTTATTAGCAGAGTGCTTCTTCAAGATATACAACTGCTGCCTGTCACTGTAATGTTAGGATTAAATAACACGCTCAATATAAAACCCGGGGGTGCCTTTCTGTTTCTGGCTATGACTATTCTCCGGATTTGTATTGCCTCTTATAGGAAGGACCCGAACCCTCACTCCTTTGCTCAATGGCAGGCTCGACTGCTCTCTACTTCCAAACTTGAGACAGCTATATATGCTAGACAAGGTAGGGTCGGGAAAAAAAGGGGATTAGAGATCTGGGCACCTCTAACCAAGTGGCTCAGCACATTGAATATACAGGAGGCGTAGTTACGCCGGGCTATCTGGATTTGTATTATTTTTTTCATCTCTTTTCTTTTCTTTGCCTTCTGTCCTCCCACTCGCCTGCCCCCCACCTCTCTCAGCTCCTGCTCTTTCCTCCATCCACTTGGATTTGCAATCCCTCTCTTCTCTTTTATTTTTGGTCATGAGTTTTCCTGTGCTGCATCGTTATTTCTCATGTACTTATTTGTTGCTTATTGATTCTCGGTTAACTTGGTCAGTGATTCCACTGCTTGCAAATACATATTGTTATGGTTTCCAGACGTGGGGTGGGGGGTGGGGGGTTCTTCTTGGTCCGGAATTGAAGCTCTATTTTGTATAGGGCTGGGCATAGTTTGCGTAGCCGCGCTTCGCGAAGCTTCGCGAAGATGTCATTGCACTACGCGACCTTCGCGAAGCTTCGCGAGCTTGCGTAGTTGCTTGTGGCAACCTGTTCGCGATGGCTTTTTCTTGTTCGCGAGCGCAGTAAGCATGTTCGGGGAGCTGTTTGCATGCTCGGGGGATATATCTCGCGATCTTACCCATGCGGTCGCCAATGGGCGCGGCCATCTTGTTTTTCTATTGTCCCGCCCGCTCGCGATGCATTATTTCCTCTTCCGGGTCGCGAATAGCGTGTTCGCGATGTGCATTGACGTGTACGGGAGCGCATTTTACTTGTTCGCGATGAATAGTACATGTTCGCGAGAAATATCGCGCAAACTTACCCACGCGGTCGCGAATGGGCTACTTTTGTATCCTCCCTTTATCTTTGCCATCCTTTGTCTTTAAAACATTTTTTCTGACTTTTTTAAATTATTATCTATCTCTCTCTTTGCCTAAGTTTATATTTTCCATTTTATTTCAACTTTTACTGTGTTTTTGTTACTTTTATAAAGTTCTTTCTATCTTCTTCCCCCTAACTTTTTTTTCCCCTTCTAACTTTTCTTTTCCGCCTCCCACCCACCCCAGAGCCATGGCCAAGGGCACAGCAAGTCCCAGTGGCAAGGGCAAGGGACCTGCAGGAGCACAGAAGGCCCGCCTGCCTTGCGGCAGAATGCGTCCTGCAGGGGTGCAGGCCCGGCAACTATTTGGGGAGGAGGAGGTGGCCGCCCTTGTTTTTTTTATCCAGTGCCACCTTCCCTTGACCTTGGCAGCAGGCGGCAGGCCCGGCTCCGGCTACGCTACCCAGGAGCGGCACCGTCGGTGGGTGAAGGTGCGCCTGGCCGTGTTCCGGTGCTCTGGGGTCCGGCGCACCCACAACCAACTAGCCCACCGGTGGTCCAACATCCTGGACCGGGAGCAGGACCTGTTGGACCTGCTAGGTGTCGAGGTCGTCGGGCTTGGTGAGTAACTTATTGTGTATATTAAATTTGATGAACAACAAGATTACTGCTGCGTGCCAGGCGTTGCGGGTAAATTAAGTTCCAAAAAGCAAAATGTTCTTTGATTTAAGGACCCAGGTGCTCGGTGGTACTCTCTTACTTGTTTGCAACTTAGTTTGCGCTAGCTTGTGCTGATGCTGATTATATAAGATTTTATTTTACAGAACTGAAGTTAGGTAATGCGATTTGTTAGAGAGACTAGTCCTTCCATTGTCCTACTGTGACATAGTGGTGGATGGATATTGGATACTAGGTGTAGTTTGTTAGTATTAGTTAATAATTGTTTTATGCGGTCTGCGTGATGCCTCCTCTGTCACTGAGTGCTGCTTACCCCAGTCCTCCGAACGTTTTGTACTTTGTTTAGTGAGTGGTAGGCTTAGCATGGTCAGTCAGTAGCAAAACTAGATCAGAATCATGCAACCAACCCACAATTAGTTGTATCTATGTATGCACTAATGTATGCATGTGTCCTCCATCTCATCTATGCATTTGATGGCTGAAACAAAATAGAAATGCAGACTTAGTGAACAATTGGCCCGTCTGGAATAGGTGGTGTAGGTCAGGTGGTACTTACTAGGCTTCGTTAGTATTTGTAATCAGAATGATTATGGAACACTGGAGTGTTCATAAATAACTAAGTAGACAATACGTGAATGCAGGAAGAAGCCAGTAGTCGATCCATCTGATTAGATAGGTCAATTTTATTGCAATTGTTGTTTCCTAAAATGTTGTTTGACTTATTTTTCCAAATGATTATTTCTTTCACAGCACTCCTTAATGTTTGTCTCTTTCTTTATTATATTTTACATGATCATCAGTACCACCCAGGGGCAAGAAGACGGGGTCGGAGTCGGCGGGGTAACCACAGGAGGACCGCTCCTCTACTGAGGCTCCTGCTGATGGCCCCAGTAAGTCCTCCAGTGGTTATTGACATTTATATTTCCCTAACTTTTACTGCATCTTTTTTTTCCGAACTATAAATTATGGTTCCACTTTCTAATTCTATTTTTACAAAAGCTTACTTCTTTGACCTTGACTATCTGTTTACAAATTCTGTTTATCCCTGCCTCTAACTAAGTTGCTTCTAACTGCCTCTGCTATGACTCTCTGTACTACTACTACTATTACTATTATATTACTCTGTCTGTAGCAAAGCTTGCACAGTTGCCCACTCTTTATAGAAGGTTTTCTTTGGAATAATAAAACTCTGATTGACCAATAGCTCTAGCCACTGTGTCCTGTCCTTTGGGTTGTCCTCTTCAAGTCTTCTCAATGTTGAGGCTTTGACAATTACCACAAACAAAATGGCCAACCAGATATTTGACTAGTATTTTTGATCAGATAGTACATGATACTACTATTGTCTAGTGATTCTGCAGAGCCACATACAGAACTATGCACAACAAAATAGGATGTTGCTGATGGGAGGTTGGACCTTACTGATCACACCTCAGTCCGAAGAACCCAGGATCCCCTGACCGACTAGCTAGTGTCTCACATTAGGGTCCCACTCCCGAACCCCCCCACGAAGATACAAAATGTTGATGATGACTGAAACAGACAACCCAGAACATAATAATGCCATTTTGCACACTCACTTGTGTAAGTTCACCCCACCACCCCAAATACCACAGACTCTATGTGTAAGTTCAAAAGGTTTATTTGAAACAAGTATCAAACTCGGTACATCAAAATTTATTTTACTACAGCCATAGTCAATAAGCCAGCAAAAAGCCTAACATTAAAACAGTAAACATTTACAAGTGCATGACAACAAGAACAAGAGCCAAGATCTTTCGAATTCTGGAAGACCCCTCACCGTAGAACGTAGAAATACTGGTTACATAATCTTGCATCATTATATGTTCTGTAAATCTCTGGTTTGTAGAAGGGAATCATCCGCCTATTATATGAGAAAAATGCTGCGAGTTAGCTGTTACATAGTATACTGGTGAATGGAAGCATTTTGCAGTCATGGCAAAAATTGTAACATGTATGTGATGGCTAAGCAATATGAACTAAACAAACTCAATCAGTGTGTTTTTATCAACCTTGTCACTTGTACGCAACAGTCAAGTGGCCTCAAAGGCATCTACTCTCCTGCACATCTCACTAAGCTTGCAGGTATAATTAAATATGCGCCAAAAGAGTAGTAGTCGACATGATGAATCTAAAAGGGTTACACATGGCTCAGACTAACTTTCAAAAGAGTAGAGTAGGACTAGATGACCCTAGGAAGTGGAACCATATCACCACTAGTGTCTGTCTACTGACTGTACATACTGTCTAGTGCTGATGTATGTTGTATTAACTTTTTTTTCAATGTTCCAAGTGAACAACACTTTAAATAGGGGGAGGTTTCCAGGCATCTAAAAATGTGTGATGTTTTTTTCTAGGCACACTACCATCCACCAGTGCCGTCGGGGCCAGCGATGCGGCCATTCCGGAGGGGGCAGGCGAACTGGCGGCACCTGCAGGCGAGACAGGGGGGGATGCAGCAGCAGTGGCCGGCGGCGGTAAGTTATATTAATTAATTCTTGACATTACTAGATGGAAGTGTGTTCACTATTTCACTGTACTGTGCGACTTATTATTATACAACGGTTGAAGAAGACACCCTTTACTTAGCATTAGCAGCGTGAGTAGAGTAACCAATGGCCTCTTCGATTTGACTCCAAAATCAGCTGTGAAGGTTTTATGGAGAAGACAAACTCAGATCAGATGACCTTGATGGATGTGTTGAACAAAGAGGGAAAGAACTAAGGGTGGAAGGACGGGCGAGATAAATAATATGACTGACTGGCAGAGAAGGATATGTTGTTAGAAGCATGCATAGGTGGCTGATAGTGATAGTAATCAGATCAGATGCATGGGTTGTTGAAGGATGGGTGGAAGGTGAAAGAATGCCTGCCTGGGTGGGCGATAAAGTATGGGTGGATAGTGCTAGATAGCAAAAACCAGCGTTGTTTCGTTCAAATTCAATCTCAAAGCCAAGGCAAGCAAGGAAGGAGCGGAAGCATGGGTGGTTGGTGGTGAAACCAACTAAGTATGACAGATATAAAAAAGAAGGATAAACGTTTACTTGAATGGATGTATTCCTGGATGTACTATAGACAGTATAGGATTGGAAAGTGTCACTGGAGATTCTTACTTTGAAGAAAATGTAAAAGAAACTGCGCGACATGAGCAAAGCCTAGGGGAATATAGGTAGTATTTTCCGAATACAGTACACTTGCAGTAGTTTGCAAGCACGTCATATATATTTATATATATATATACATTATCAAGCGGAAGCCTCTTCCTCCCACTCTGGGGACCACTCCCTACCTATTATTAATGTACTATTTTCGCTTGTGGCAGCCAGCCTGCAAAGGGTGGCCTATCTGTTGTTTATGGGTATTGGTTACACAATCAATGAAAGCAAAGTACCCTCCGCAGTAGCGGTTGGTGGTGGGAGTGTTTGCGGGCGGTGACATGTGGAGGGGACGGGTGGGTGGCACTGGCGAGTAAACTGTGTATTACGGCCAAATAGAGGTAATCAACATAAAAATGTAACAGAGTATGGCAAGTGCCAACGGCCGTAAGGCGTCATACAAAAATATGAGCTTCCCCACCTGCAGACAGTAGTAGTAAATAAAACTAACGTGAGTCTGCATCATGTGGCTCATATCTGTTTCTCTTGGGTGCAAGCTTAGCTGACTGAGCTGGCATGCCGGCTACAACAAGGTTATGTAATTGGGCTAAACTACAGATAAGAACAACACGACTGGTGTACCGGTCTGGAGTACATAGTACGATTATATTTATAATGTCGGAAACTCCCACAAATGTTAGAGTCCAAGGAAGTAGGAGTAGAGAATAGATACTTACCACCAAATCTCAAATGTTATGAACTGTGTTTGCTAGTGATACTGTGACACTATGTGTTGAATGATTTTAGTGTTTCTGTTTTGCTAAGAGTATTGCCTACAACATGTTCTTTTTCTTTCTTAATATAGATACTCCTTCCACACCCACGAAACCATCAAGGAAGGAGTTGGCCGCTAGGGCCCGGCGCCGGAAACTGGAGACCATCTGTGAGCAATATCGCCGGCTGGTGGCTCAGGCGGAGGAGGAGGAGGAGGCGGCTGCAGCCTCCTCTAATGCCCCGGGCCCCAGTCAGGCCCTGCCTCCACTTTCACGGCGCCGTGGTCCAGCAGCCGGCCGCCGGCGCCCATCAATATCAAGCACTGCTGCCCCCCACCCTGCATGTAACTGTAGGGCATTTCGCCGCCAGCTGCTCCGCCGGGTGGCCCGCTTAGAGGAGAACCTGGAGGAGCGGGTAAAGATCCTGGTTGATCAACACCTTAAGGCCCGCCGACGATAGAGGACCTCGTCATTTGCCCCTTTTTTAATTCCTTTTGTTGGTGGGTGGGTTTGTGGGCGTTGGGGATTCATTCGAACATTGGGACTTTGGACTTTCGTTTCGTTTCGTTGTGGACATTGGTTGGGGTTAGGGAGGGGGTGGGTTAGGTCAGAGCGGGATAGTTTATTTTTGTTAGGGAAATTAAAATATATACTATTTACTTATACGATGTTAATGTTTTGTGGTGGGTTACAGTTTTCCGAATTCAATCTAAGTTACATGGTTGTTTACTTTGTTTCCGTGCTGCTACATGCCCACAGCCAGTGTTTGATTTAAAAGATCTGCCGATTTTGTAACACACGAACAGATAGATGCAGTACCCCTCACTGAGTTATTTTAATTGTCATAATAGTACTGTCAGTGTCAGTCTCTCCTCTTGGTCCATACCTCCCATCAAACTTATCTTACCTGCAATTGATGATGAAGTTCGGCACACTGATGGCTGCATGGTTGGTTTCCCAAATTAACGGACAAGATGCTATTATTGTCGTGGTAGTAGTAGACACTGGCAATAACATTTGAAAAAAGAAAGAGAAAGTCACTTGACTGAGAGACTGTGGGAGGAGTAGTAGAACAGAACACAAAGTAAACTACAGCATGGGTGGGCTAGCAGAAGATGATCCTTGCACATCCTCAGTTGAAATTCAATTTGTGTTGCTTTCACCACATCTGCCCCAGCAAGCGTGTGATCAATTGGTGTACATTTAATGTAGTCATCACATCACACCTCAATATAATCACACAGCCCGGGGGAAGAGGGTTAGGGATTGAAGAATGGATGGGAAGTGGGGTTTTGGGAAAGGTTTGAGAAAGAAAAACAGACAGTATGCATGGACACAACAAAAGTAAAACACAATCTTGTAAGACGACCATGATCAATTATCAAAGAAATCAAAGTATAAAGTGAGAAAAAGCAAATGCATGCATGCTGAGGAAGAGAGAACTTGATGGTAAGAATGATAATGAGTTGTACTTACTATAACTACTATTACCCAATGAGACAGTACAGTCAGGGAAGAAATTGAAATTTGCCTTGCCTGTCTGCCGCCCTCAGAGCTCAGACCGAACCCAATTACATGATGTACCGGGCTTACTTTTATTTTTCAAGCAAGCAAGGGAAATTCAAAAATAGTTGTAGGAATCAATTACCAAACAAACCACAAGACACATCGTAATGATTGAAGAGAAAAAAGCAATCAAATAAATTTAAAGACGAATGATGAATGATGTTGGACTTGGCCCTTCTGGCAGGTTCACCCCCGAGACTTTTTGCTTAATATTGTGACTTGGTGTAATGGATTTTGGTTTCTGCGCACTTTACCGCTGTGTCTCAGGGTAAAGTGCGTGCGTGTTGTGAGGTTGGCCTGCCCTCCCATAGGAATGCATGGGGGGAATGTATGTGTCCCGGTAGTTCCTGATGCGTGGGGTGTGCAGGCCCGTGTTTGGTATGTGCGGACTCGTGGGAGTGAATGCTGCGCGTTGATGTGTGCGGCGTGCATGTACTTGGTGTGGAAGTGCCACTTCTAGAAGTGGGCACTTCAGTGTGCAGTCTGAAATGTGTGGCTTGTCTGGCGATTGGCTGGTGAGGTCAGGTGACGGACTAGGGAATTCCCCAGAGTCAGGAGGAGTCACCCAGTGGTGAATGGGGAGTTAGCATGTTGATGGCTGGGGAGGAGTGTACCGGGGTCCTGAATAGGACAGGGATTCCCCCACACAATGCTGGCGCCGGCCCCTGTGGTGCGTCTAATGACCCTAGCCCTGCCAGTGAATAGGGAGAGGGGCTGAGCAAAACAAAGTGCTCAGGAACCTGTTGGAACTGGTTCGCCCCTTCCCTGCACCTTAGACAAAGGATTTGACTGTATAAAAATGGGGCTGTGTCCCCACAGAAGTTGTTCTCTTGCAGGATCCACTTGAGGGGGGGCCTGCTGCTGCTGGGCGCCAGGAGAGACCGCCACTGGGGACTGCCTCCCTGCTGGAGGGCCCTGTGTGCTGGCTCTGGGCCCAGCCTGTGCCCCCTGTTCTTTGAGGACTCTTTGCTGGACCTTTCTGGTGATCCATAGCGCCTGGGAGCGCTTCCTGAACTTTGTAAGCGCTGTGCGCGCTGTTTTCCTGGACGGGCTGTCTCTCAGAGCCTGGGAGCGCTCTGAGGATCCTTTGTAGCGCTGCGAGCGCTGGCTCACCTTGTAGCGCTGTGAAGCGCTTTGATTCGGCTTGCGGGTGCCCACCCCGCTTATTTGCTTATCGCTGCGGCGGGTGCCTACCCCGCCGAGGATTGCATGTACGAGGGAGCCTACCCCTCTTATTGCTGAGGGTCCCGATCACCGCTGCAGCCCGGGCCGAGGAAACCCGGAAGTCAGGCAGCCTTCGTGGAGACGGGGGCGGAACTTGGAAACAGGAAGCGGACGGGAGCCTACCCCGCGCTCCTGTGCAGCGAGGAGAAGTGCCCGGGAAGAGTGGAGGTCCAGACGGGAGCCCACCCTGCGCTGGACTGTGAGAGGAGCACGGCCGGAGCTTGTGCGGAGGGGGCGCGAGGCACGTTGTCGGTGCCTGCCCCTTCCGCGGTGTCAAGAAGCCTCGGAGCCTTCCCCGGAGAGCGGAGACGACGCGGGAGTCCCCCGAGCAGCCGGTGAGTGCCTAGAGGGCTGGGGGACTCCGCGCATCTGCTGGGGGGTGCAGGGGGCTGTGCTCACGAGCCCCGTGAGGCTCCAACGAGAGGGGGCATGCCTATTTAGAGCGCTGACGCTCCAACGACCGGGGGTACTTCTGTGGTAAATATTTCTCCTTTACCGGGACTGAATTTGATACAGGAACATTATAAAGTAGCTCAGTAAAATGAGAGGCAGAATCCGTGATATTAGAGTTTCAGAATGGGCTTTATTCCAATAAGCGATTATAATCGGATGCTTCAAGTTCCATCACCACGGGAGTTCAGGAAGTGAAGTACATACTTTATTGACAAGCAGTAACTTTTATAATACATACATCATAATGAAGTGAATACAGTAGGCATAACAATTGATAAGGACATTGACGTTTGGTTTTACGTAACCGAAAATGGGTGTAATAATGAGAAAAAAGGAACATGATTGGCTATGATGTAATACATAGGTGGATCTATAAGATAATACTTGGCATTGATGCGCGTGCAGCAGTCTGACGTGTAATTGACGTGTAACTAGGGGGTGACGGGGACTTGACATTTAGCTCTACGTGTGGAGACAAGAAGTCTGGGGGGTCAAGTCAACCTAATCCCAAATCATATCTAACATCCTATGTTTAAAGAACTATGTTATCCACAAAAGAAGGACTCTCGGACAGAATCTATTCTATACTGACTGTGCGTGCGTGTACAAGCGTCTAGGTGTCTACACTGAATGCGAGGGGGTAGGAATATTCCATGGTAACAGGGCTATGAATTATTTGCATGAGGACAGAGAAGATGGACCTTTTTGCTTGGTAACTGGAAGAATGTTTACTTAAGCTACTAGGCAGGAATGCATCGGCTGAGGGGGAAGCAGATAATTCGAAGGTGAAATACAGTTCTTGGCAGAGAATAGGCTGATGTCAGGCTTCGTGAGCCGCGCAGAGAATGAGACAAAGTTCATGGTCACAGATGCAGGCTTGAACTGGAGCTTTCAGAGGCAGAAGGCAAGAGGAGTTCGATGACAGAATCAGGGCCTACTTGCCTGGACTGTAAAATGGCATAAGTGAACCATATAAAGCCGGTGGCCTTTCATATTTAGGAATGGAATATCCAGCCCATTTATGGCGGATCTGACAGAGGACATGTTGACGGTGGACGCACATGTGTTTGCGTCATCATTACTGGGACTGGAGGGAGCATACATGTACTTGTGACATGCACATAGAACCGTTGGGGTCCAAGATAGGGGACATAACTGACCAGAAAAATCCATATTTCCACATTCCCTCCTTGTCCCCTTCTTGCCCTTCAAGAGATATCAATCTTCATCAATCCATTGATCTGTTCATATAGCATCATTTGTTCTTCTTTCTTCTTCCGGGATCTTGAATGAAAATCTTGATGTGGAATGCACGATGTGGCACATAGACCACAAATTGCTGGTCCACATTGCAGACATAGACAGCAACTGAATAGTATGAGAAGGCCAATACCTAGGAAGGATAGAACTCTCCATCCCCAGGCTGATACCGTATTCCAAAACCAACTGGACCAAGTCCAAGTGCCTGGGTTCTGGTGTATCTGGCTTACTATCTTATGAAGGCGAGTGATGGCTTTATATACGGATGGCGAATTTTCTGGTATGAATACGCAGCAGCTTGATCCGATGACCCTACAAGCTCCGCCTCTATCAGCCAGGATGACGTCAAGGACAAGACGATTTTGAAGCACTACAATCCGCATAGCAGACTGTTCTTCTGTTAAATTGCCTAAGGCGGAAATAGTTTCATTCACTACTGCTTCAAGGGTTCTAGTTAATCTACGTATTAGCTTACTATTAGTAACAGTACCTATATAGGGAAAGATGCCTTTATTAAAATCTACATACTTGTCCCATGCCATCTCAGTGTAATCGACAATGGGGAGATCTCTCCGTTCTCTGTTGTGTACTAAATGAATATTTCTGTAATAATCAGGAGGAGCTAGGAAAACAGGTGGCAAAAGGAATGCTATGTAGCAGGTACCATCCCAATCTAGAGGTAGACGCATATATGCAGTCTGACCACATATAAAGTAGGAGTGGCGAGAAGCTCTGAATGAAGATTTGCCTTGATCACCGAATTCTACTGTAGTAGTGCATTTACTATGGCCCATATGTATAGAACCAACCTTTCTTACACACAATTCACCTTTCGCTGGGAATACTGACATGGTGGGTAAGACTAGCTCAACTTCGGATACGACATTTAGAATCATGAGATTAGGTGTAAAATTACCTAATCCATATACTTCATTTTCTAGATCAGTTCCTGTTCTTTTGGGGCGACCCTCCTTGTCAGGGTGGCAGATTTTGAGTAAAACTAGGTTCAGGTTCCCCCATACCCAATGATCTTGGTAAACTGCTGTGTTTGAGTCTATGGAATTAATTAAACTAAACCATGCTCCACAGGAGCCATTATGTGTAAATGGATGCGGAAAGAAAGGCAGGACTCCTTCATAATTCTGATAGGGAGGGAGTCGGCCACACACCCAACAATTGGTGGCGTTACTAGTCTGATGGGAATGATGTAACATACTAATGAAAGTGTTATTGCGCAGCGCAAGTCTATAAGACAATTCATGCGGAGGTAAGTCACTAAAAGAATGTTCAGCAGCAACATTATAAACATGTCTAGAAATAGGGTAATATATGTGCAACAACATACTTGTAATAATTATTAAAAGACTTAAAAAAAACAAAATTAATAATGTCACTATGCAGTGGCTACGCAGTGATTTACAATACGCCTGTCGTTTCAACATTTTTCCGGTATTTCCTCTACTTAGGTCCAGGGGATACATGTCAGAGACAATTCAACCGCTTCACCTTGGAGAGGACTTAAACAATCAAATTGCTCGACTTGGTGGGCCTAAGCTTTAGTTTGTAATTTTCAGATTTGTTAGGTTCAACAAAAGGGAGTTTTGTATCAGTCTGGGAGGGAGTGCAGGGCACAGTGTCTATATCCGACGGTAGTCCATGAAATTTTTTTATGTGACTTGAATGAATCCAGCCCTTGCGGCCCTCGATCTTCACGGCTGTTCTTGTGGTCAACAGGACCAACTTGGGTGCTTTCCACCTGGGCTCCAGTTGAGTTTTCCTGTCGAAATTTCTCACAAAGACAAGATTACCCGGAACAACGTCATGGGGTTTCACCTCAGTGTTGTCGGGAAAGGCTGCAGCTACCTGTGAACGAGAAGATTGTAGTGCAGACATCAAGGAAGCCAAGTAATCTGTCAGCATATTACAGTCAATATCAGTTATTTTGCGTGGTATGGGCGTCCCCCACATATTCGGTGGTCTACCGAAGATCACCTCATACGGGGATAGCCCTGTTCTAGAGTGTGCTACCATTCTCATGTAAAAGAGTGCAACTGGTAATGCTACTATCCAGTCGACCCCTTTCTCTCTGCATATTTTGGACAGTCTGATTTTCAGTATCTGGTTATGTCTTTCTACGAGACCTGCTGCCTCGGGATGTCGGACACAGTGGAATTTCCACTGATAACCTAACAGAAGTGAAACGTGTTTCATTAATTCGGATGAGAACGGTTGGCCGTTATCTGAGTAGACAACACGTGGTAAACCGTATCGTGGGAAGAATTCTCGAACCAACTGTTTGGCAGTAGTCGGGGCAGTGTAATCTGAAACCGGGTACGCCTCTGTCCAACGGGACAGAGCGCAGACAACTACGAGAACATATTTGAATCCTCGACATCGTTCCATCTGGATATAATCCATCTGTAGGACTTCAAAAGGGTGATCAGGAGGCTGAAATCCACCCTGTTCTACGGGAACACTTTTTCCTGGGTTGAACTGGCAACAGATCATACAGGTACGGACCTTTTGTTTGGCTGCTGCTCGTAAATGTTTATTGAACCAAATGTGTTGAATGCTGTCTAGCATAGCTTTCTCTCCTAGATGTGCTGGACTATGTATAGTGTTAATTATGACTTGAACCATTGAATCAGGAAGGAACCATACAGACCTTTCCTTCATCATCCATCCTTGGTCCGTTTGGATCCCTCCTAATTCAGTCCATTTCTTTATTTCGTCCGGTGTAGCATGTGTCTGTATGTCAATTACGTCAAGAGTAGGATCTTTAACTGTCATACAATGTGTCGGTGTCGGGACTATTGTCTTTGTCATATCGGGGGTTTGAGTTTGAGCAGTCAGTTTAGCTGTTCTGTCGGCTAGATCATTGCCTTGGGAAATGGTATCAGTAACCTTTGTATGGGCTTTACATTTCATAATTGATATTGCAGTGGGTAGATGTATTGCATCTAATAATGCATGAATGAGGGGTCCGTGCTGAATGTGGGCACCGTGAGAAGTTAAATAGCCTCTCTCTCGCCACAGCACGCCGAAGTCATGTACAACTCCGAATGCATAACGTGAATCAGTGTATATGTTGACTTTTTTATTCGTGGCTTGAATACAGGCTTGTGTCAGAGCGATGAGCTCTGCGGCTTGGGCTGACAAAGTATTTATACGATTAGTTTCAATGACTTCAGTATCTGTTGTGACTGCATAAGCGGCTACTAACTCTCCTGTACTTGTTCTCATGCATGAACCATCGACATAAAATGTCAGGTCTGGATCTGACAATGGAACATCGGTCAAGTCTTGTCTGGGTTTTGTCGTTACAGTAATAACTTCAATACAGTCATGGGCTAGTGGGTCTGTTCCGATTACTGGCAAAAGTGTGGCAGGATTCAATGTGTTACAGCGTCTTATTTCTATATGTGGCTGAAACAATGTAAGTTCATACCCTGTAAGTCGTGCTACGGTCAAGTGTTGTGTTTGCGTTCTATTTACAAGAACCTCTACTGCATGGGGTACTTGAACTGTCAATGGATGTCCTAACACTATGGCATCGCTTTGTCTGATTGCTAAGGCTGTTGCTGCCACTGATTTCAGACATGCAGGCAAAGCCTGAGCTACGGGATCTAATGTACTAGAAAAATAAGCACATGGTTTGTGTGCTCCTGCTTGTTCCTGTGTGAGTACTGACAAAGCAGTACCTTCGCGTTCTGTAACAAAGAGTGTAAACTGTTTTCTGTAACATGGTGTTGCTAAAACTGGTGCTTGACATAAAGCTTTCTTTAGTTTTTCAAAAGCTTGTGTGTGTTCCTGAGTCCAAGGGAGAACAGTCGATGTGGCTGCCTCCTGGGTTGTCAACTGAATGAGTGGTTTTGCTAGGAATGCATATTGCGGGATCCACTGTCTACAATATGAAGTGAGGCCTATGAAAGCCCGCACCTCCTTTTGTGTCTTGGGTATTGGCATGTTAGCTATCAACTGAATGCGGTCGGGTGTAAGCTGCCTTCCCTCCTTGTCCAGCGAGTGTCCAAGATAAACAACTCGCTGGACACAGAATTGCAGCTTAGAAGGGGACACCTTGTGCCCTTTTTCGGCTAGAAATTGTAAAACTGTCAGTGATGCTTTCTCACATTCAGGTTCGCTTCGGGCGGTGATCAGCAGATCATCGACGTATTGAAACAGAGCCGTGTTAACTGGCATGTGGATACTGTCAAGTTCTCGTTTCAATGCTTGGCTATAGATGCTGGGGCTTTCTGTAAATCCTTGAGGTGCGCGTGAGAATTTAAAGCTACGTCCATTTAAACTAAATCCGAACAAATATTGGCTTTCCGGATCTATTGGGACACTGAAGAAGGCATTCTTGAGATCGATTACAGTGAAGAATGTCGCTTCGGAATCAATAGCTGTTAGTAATGACGAGATATCTGGGACCACAGGGAATTGTGGCACAATGCATTTGTTTAACTCGCGCAGATCAATAACCAATCGATATACTGGCGGGGCCTTCGGATCTGTTCGTTTAAGAATCGGTATTATCGGTGAATTACATATATTGGAGTCTGTTTCCACAACTACTCCTTGGGCAATGAGCTCGTCAATGATTTGTAGTAAAGCCACTACAGCATCTGGTGGTAACTTGTATTGTCGCATTCGTGGTAGCACCACTCCTGCCTTTAGCGTGACTCGATATGGTGTAATATTCATGCAACCAACATCAGTAGGGCCTTGTGCCCATAGATGTGTAGGTAAAGTCTGCAGTCGGGGATCCATGTCTCTAGATACATAGTGACCTTTAAAATCACGTAAAAACAATCTTACTCCTTCCGGAGAACAACATATTATGGCTCCTAGAGCTTTTAACGTTTTTATTCCTAATAAATTTTCTGGACATGATTTAGTAAGCAGTAAATCTGTAGTTCGGGTCAGAGGTCCTATCGTGAGTGGAAGGGGCTGTGACACTTCATTAACAATAGGTTTGCCTGAAAAACCAAGGGAAATATTCTGTGAGCCTGAGAGGGGTGCCCCTGGAACTTCACTACGTTTTATTGTTGTTCGACTTGCCCCTGTATCGAGTAAAAATTTTCTATCTTGACCTAATAATTTACTATGTACATAAGGTCCTTCTTGATCTACAGGAATCTCGATAAGGGGTAAGTCAACTTCCCTCTCTAGGCTAGTTCATGCGTAACGCTGATACTCGGGATATTCATACTGTGCGGTCTGATACATTTGTCGTGTTGTTGTCTGTGTGGCAGCAACAGGCAATGGGGGTGCAGCTGGCACAAACTGTATTGGCTGTTGTGCGGCTGGCATTGCCTGGGCATTCGGTATAGCTCCTTGTTCACTCTGGTCTTGTCTGAGTGGCCGTGATCTTTCTTGTGTTTTACCTATGGCGATATTATGTTTTAAAACTGAACAATCGTGTACGTAATGGCCTGGCTTTTTACAATAATTGCATGTCCCTTTTACAGGTCCTGCTGAATCGGAATGTGTCATACCCTTTTTATGTCCTTCAGCTGGAACTGTCTGGGAAACTAGCATTTTCATTTTTGTGTCTTTCATGCGTCTGTGTTCATGTTCTTGTTCCTCTTTAATTCTATTGTGGTGGTACTGTAACATTTGTAACATTTGTGTTGGAGTGTTACCTTGCCAGGTACTTTCGAATTTTAATACTCTATTCTTTACTGGAGGCAGAGCATTTTCTACTAATTTTGTTACAAACAGATGTGGATAGGATTCGCTACTTGCTTTTATGCCACTATTTATACCAAAACATTTTTCAAAACGGGCATAGTAATCACTAGTGTCTTCATCTTGCTTCTGTTTACAGGCTGAAATTGTACCCCAATCTTCCTTTTTCGTGGTTAATAAACGTGGCAGTACCTGTACTAGCAGTCCTGGTAATGCCTTAGTTTTGTCCCCAAGCCCCGAACCTGGACCTCGGGCTCTTTCTTCTGCTTCTAATGCTGACCATTCTATCTTTTGATCACCTACCTCCCACTCTTTTTCTTTGAGTTTCTCATAAATGCCAGCAGGCATCAACACCTTTAATATTGTCATAATGTCGGGGTAGGTATACTCTCCCATGAGTAACATGTCTTTAATTTCTCGGTGGAACCCCGCTGGGTCCTTGTCATGACTGGGTACTACTTTCTTCATTTCTAATAATTCTATTTTCTATATAGGCGTATATACAAATACGCGTTTAAACTCATTGTCCTCACCCTTTATTGGGTGCACTTCTCGTAAGGGATTCTGTCTATCTATGTGATACGTAGTTCTTTCCTTGACGGACAATGGAACATGTTCGGAACATACGAAAAGAATATACTGCTTTCTTGATTCTAGAATTTCTTTGATTAATTCAGTACCTGGACCTCTCCATTTATTCATAAGTAATTCAGTCAGTATGTCAGGCAAGGGACCAGGGTCCGAATGCTGACTCCGATATAGTATAATGAGTTGTTGGACCATATAAATCCCAGCTAACCTTTGTTCATCTGGGGTAAGATTCAAAAATGTGCGTACTACTGTATCATCACTATATTTTCCGGGACTGTCCACCCAATGGACAGCTGCCCTGGCTAAATCTTGTACATCCATAGAATCGAGGAAATGATAACCCCTTCGTTCTCGGAGTAGTTTGTCGGCGGTTTGGAACGAATGCTCGTTAGACCTTATATTAATTATAGGTATTTGAAAATTCCTGTTATTATCTGGACATGTCGGATGTATTGAGTCAGTATGATATCTAGTCTGATTCCTATTACAAGATCTTCCTCTACCTACATAGGCTATGGTGTCTGACTGTCCTGTGGGCAGTCCTGGCCCATCTTCCTCGTTTTGTTCGAACTCGTCTGTCTCTAATCTCTCTTCGTGTAGGCGTTCTATTTCTTTACGGATCTTTCGGCACATGGCTATTATACAATTTTGTTTATCATGTCTCCCTTCTGATATATTCTGGCTCCATCTTGTAAGAATTCTCATGGCTTCCGGGTCTACCCCCGGTCGGTCTTGATTTCTGATCACACAGTTTATGAGGAAACGTAACAGTTCCCCCTGTATCTCTACTTTCTGGTATTCCATAGCTCTGTAAATACATTCTGGATCTCGCCCTGTTTGGACAAAATGATATATATCATCTAGATGCGCAGTCATTCCTGGTAGCTTCGCTAAATACACTGCGGCTCGTCTGATACGCAATGATGCTAGGGTCATTTCGTCCTCTTTTCCAGGCACCGGGTCATATCTACAATCTATAAGAAGTTCCTTAAGCGCACGGGCACTAAGGAGTTTGGGTGTACGTGAATGCGCTGACTCTTGAAAAGTAAGCTTATTTATTCTGGGTGGCGTAGAAAAGACATTGGTAGCTCCTCCCGCGGCCCCATCTGTGGCGTCGGGTGTAAAAGGATTCGTTGAACGTGACACAGCAACTACAGGTGTGGACACAGCCATAGAAGTAGCTGTAGGAGCGGATACAGAAACAGATGTGCTTGCCGGAACTTGTGACTCGATTTGTTGCTGTAGGGATACGGGTACTGGATCTTGGCGTTGAACCTCCCTGGTATGCGGTCTATGTGGGGCGGAATTGGCATACTCGGGAGCTGCGTCATCTAAATATGAGGAAAGAAAAACATCTTCTGCCGTTCTAGGATGCCCCTTAGGATGTACCTTTATGGGGAACAATGGGGTTGGCAAGTCCTTTGGCGTTTCCGGAGTAGCCTTAGGTAATCCTTCGGCCAGAAGGGGATACATACCATTCATAAGGGCATTTCTTTGTCTGTCTACTTGTTCTGATTTCACTCGGATACCTTCCTCAATTAATAGATTCTCTCGAACTTTATTGGAACTCTCTTTACTCTTCTCCTCCTGTCTACGTGCTTTTTCTGTTCGTCTATGTGATTCTTTACGCCATAATTCAACGGCGTCTTTCTGTGACTGTCTGACTTTCCTTTTCCATAACTCTTCCTCGACTTTCATGATGCACTCTGCATCCCAGGTCCCCGCTGTGGGCCACCTCTGACTTTCTGGTAATCCCTTGGTATAGTCTACCCATAAGTCAAGAAATAATATAGCGTCTAAGCCATGTTTGTGATACATAAAATGCCCTGGAGTGTCCCTAGGAGGAATAGGGACGGCTTCTTCGAGAACCCCTTTTCTGGTAGTGATCTGTCTTAATTTCGAAAAGAGCGGCATATTGAGAACTGACCTTATACTTGATTTTGACCTGATACTTGAATTTGAACAGACTTAATACAATAAACACGATAATGAACAGTCATTCATACCACGATATACTTAAACACTTCAAACATTAAACATTAACCCTTTAACTGAAACAACAATGATGATCGTCTGCATAACTAATCACCAAGCTTAATTCTCGACAATAACTAGATAAATAACTAGACACTTCGGAATACTTGATATACTGCTAAACAGTACAGATACACTGCTAAAACAGTGCAGACCGGATTTGTGTACCCAAACCCGTCTTGACCGGCACAACCTATGTGCACGTCAGAAATGCCTCCCCAGCAATGGTACTCACCGGGTAGCTTCGGAAACGGAAGGCCTCAGTAACTTGAACTTGACTCGGATTGGACTGGACTCGACTCGACTCGTCGGACACTGGGCTTGACGTCGGACTGGTGGGTCTCTGTATACCTCGGATCTTGCTCTCTCAGCTAGGCTCTGGTCGGGATACTTCGCACTTCTCACCGCCTCGTCTGGGTGTTGATTGCAGTCTCAGTCGCCCCCGCTTGACCGGAGGGAGATACAGGAAATCCTGCTGGTACGCGTTATTGTCCGTCCAGCTGTGGCAGGAGACCGGGCCTGCAACGCACCGCCGGCGCGTGAGATGAGAAAGTGTCCCTGTTCGGGCGCCATCATGTGGTAAATATTTCTCCTTTACCGGGACTGAATTTGATACAGGAACATTATAAAGTAGCTCAGTAAAATGAGAGGCAGAATCCGTGATATTAGAGTTTCAGAATGGGCTTTATTCCAATAAGCGATTATAATCGGATGCTTCAAGTTCCATCACCACGGGAGTTCAGGAAGTGAAGTACATACTTTATTGACAAGCAGTAACTTTTATAATACATACATCATAATGAAGTGAATACAGTAGGCGTAACAATTGATAAGGACATTGACGTTTGGTTTTACGTAACCGAAAATGGGTGTAATAATGAGAAAAAAGGAACATGATTGGCTATGATGTAATACATAGGTGGATCTATAAGATAATACTTGGCATTGATGCGCGTGCAGCAGTCTGACGTGTAATTGACGTGTAACTAGGGGGTGACGGGGACTTGACATTTAGCTCTACGTGTGGAGACAAGAAGTCTGGGGGGTCAAGTCAACCTAATCCCAAATCATATCTAACATCCTATGTTTAAAGAACTATGTTATCCACAAAAGAAGGACTCTCGGACAGAATCTATTCTATACTGACTGTGCGTGCGTGTACAAGCGTCTAGGTGTCTACACTGAATGCGAGGGGGTAGGAATATTCCATGGTAACAGGGCTATGAATTATTTGCATGAGGACAGAGAAGATGGACCTTTTTGCTTGGTAACTGGAAGAATGTTTACTTAAGCTACTAGGCAGGAATGCATCGGCTGAGGGGGAAGCAGATAATTCGAAGGTGAAATACAGTTCTTGGCAGAGAATAGGCTGATGTCAGGCTTCGTGAGCCGCGCAGAGAATGAGACAAAGTTCATGGTCACAGATGCAGGCTTGAACTGGAGCTTTCAGAGGCAGAAGGCAAGAGGAGTTCGATGACAGAATCAGGGCCTACTTGCCTGGACTGTAAAATGGCATAAGTGAACCATATAAAGCCGGTGGCCTTTCATATTTAGGAATGGAATATCCAGCCCATTTATGGCGGATCTGACAGAGGACATGTTGACGGTGGACGCACATGTGTTTGCGTCATCATTACTGGGACTGGAGGGAGCATACATGTACTTGTGACATGCACATAGAACCGTTGGGGTCCAAGATAGGGGACATAACTGACCAGAAAAATCCATATTTCCACACTTCGAGAGAGCCCAGTGAGGCTCCAAAAGCTGGCACATTGTTTCTCGAGCCCAGTGAGGCTCCAAAAGCTGGCACATTGTTTCTAGAGCCCAGTGAGGCTCCAACGTTGTGCTGAGCCACGAAGGCTCTAGGGGGCATATTTTTGAATGGTCAAAGCCCAGAGAGGGCTCCAGAGGCACGCAGTGCCTGAAGTTCGTTTTCCAGCTGCCCAGCACTTAGTGGGCAGCTGCCACGTTTAGGTGGGGGACCATTCTTGTTCTAGTCTGCGCAGCTGGCGCAGCCTGACTGTGTTGAACGCAGGGCGTCCTAGCCCCTTCCAGGCCAGTTGGCCCAGGGACTGCCACAGGTGGTGGCATGGGAGTTCTGCGCAATTGTGTTCCTACCTGCACCTCTGAATGTGTGTTGATGCATCATGTGCCATTGCTTTTACACCTCTGAATGTTTTATGCATCATGTGTGTTCTTTCCTTGCACCTCTGAATGTGATGCATCATGTGTAACGTTCTATTACCCCTACAGGTATTGTGATACGTAGGTGGTTGTTGCTTTCTCCTAGTACAGGTGGTGCTAGTGAGGTTCTAGTTCCCTGCGTGACAGTCTCCTAAAGTAGTTAGGGTTACGTAGGTGGTACTTCCCCGATACCAGTAAGTACTGGTTGTGTGCTATACAGATTATTTTTGTGCTACAGTGATTTTATATATTTTATGTGCTAAATATCTAAAAAGTGCTAATTCCTGACAGTGGTCCAGGTGGCCCTGTCTTGTACATAATCCCTTGTAAATTCTGCCCGTGCCTGTTGGCACATTGTAAAGTGTGTGTTTTTATCTAATGTGTTGTGTATAATACAAAGGTTATTTTTATAGAATACCTTGTGTGGAGTTTCCTTTGTGGTGGGCCTTGGGTGTTGTTGCTGGGTGCGCGCGCAAACGCTTTACACATCGCCTCAGAGATAAGCCTGACTGCTCGTGCCAAGCTACCAAGGGGGTGAGCAGGGGTTATCTTTGGCGTGTAACTCCCCAGCCCTGACTAGAGTGGTGGTTTCTGTCTGGCTTTGGCGCGAGCCCTAGCCAACCATAAATCCCAGGTCTAACATTGGTGATCAGCGGTGGGATTTGGACTTGCGTTTGCGCTGTACCGCAGCAGCGACTGGCTACACTGCAAAACTCTGCATTAGATAAATCACATTTTTAGGGATTATTGTTTTTGAAGTTCCTTTACTTCCCCTGAAGGTATCATTGTGTAATTGTGTCCAGTACATTTGTCCCCCGCCCTGCGCCCAGAGTTTGGTACCTGTGTCACATGGTGGTCAGGTTGAGGGATCAGGGGTGGTAGAAACTGCCTTACCAGTCCGAGGGGAGGGTTGTGCGTGGATGGTGTGTGGGGCACTAGACAGTGAGTGTGAGTTCTCCAGGATAGAGAGCTCACTGAAACCTTTTGTGAATTGTGTACTCCTGTGTAGCTCCGACCCCCAGGTTCCTTGTGTTGAACTCTTCTCAGGAACGTCCGCCAAAATGGAGCCTGCTTTTAACTTCTGTAGTCTGTTTAGGTACAGTAGGTTGGAGCTGGTAAGGTTCTGTGAGGAGAGGGACATAGAGGTGGGTGAGTCAGATACCCAGTCCAAACTGAGGGACAACCTGATCCTTTGGCAAAAGGAGGAGTGGGAGCGAGAGCGCAGCGAGGAAGATAGGGCCCGGGCCGCACGCCGAGAGGGTGGTGGGTCTGAGGGGAGCCCTGAGGAATCTGAGGAGGAGGAAGGTTACCTGACAGGGACGCCAGTAGAGAGTGAAGACCCCATAGATAGGGAGTCCCTTGCTGGGTCCAGTGTCAGGAGCAGCACCCCATCCCTTTCCCTGTCCCCAGAGGAGTGGGTAGATAGGAGGGAAGAGAGGGAGCATCAGCTGGCCATGGAGAAGCTCAGGTTAGAGCATGCCTGGGGGATGGCGCAGCTGACTATAGAGGAGAAAAAGCTGGAGACCGAGAGGGTCTTAGCACAGGAGAGGATGGCGGAGACTGAGAGGGCCTTCGCCAGGGAGAAATCAGCGCTGGAGAGTAGATTATCCCCTGCGCGCAGTCTTAGTTTTCTGGGCTCCCCAGGGAGGGTTGAGTCCAGTGGTGGCAGCGAGATAGATTTCAGTATAGGAAGTCCCAGTTCCCCCAGTCTGGTACCTAGTTCCCGAGAGGAAGAATGTAGGTTGAAATTCAGAAACAGTAGGAAGCTGTCTCACCAGACTTGGGACGAGTTTTTGGGTGAATGTGAGGAGGCACTGGACGATTGGGTGAGTCTTAACCCGAAACGCAGTTATTCCACCATGTATGGTCTGGTTGTCAAAGAGCAGATGCTCAGGAGTTGTTGTCCCGAGCTGCGCCAACACCTGTTGGAGTATGGGGTTGCTAGTCCAGGGGACCTTGCAGAGGAAGCAGACCGTTGGGAAAGGGCCCAAGGTTCGCTAGAGTCATTAGGGTGTGACTCCAAAAGTAGTGGTTCAGGGATCTTCCAGCCCAGCGTGGTGGAAGAGGCTCCGTGTAGCCCAGCTAGGTCCCAGTATAGCGAGGGGCCTGGCTCAGTGGAGCGGGAGTAAGTGGGTGACTGAGGGTCCCCAGACGTACGAAACCCTGCCTCAGGACTTGGGTGGTTTCATGAGGGAACACCAAGTTGGGGACCTAGGCTGTCCTGTTAGCCCATTTGAGGAGGATCACCTAGTGAGTAGAGGACCGGGAGCGCCTGTAAACAGGGCTCCTGTGGTTCTAGTGTCTGGCAGTACCGCTCCAGTAGGGAGGGTACAGAAGTCCAGCGAGAGGAGTGGCATGGGGCTGTGTTCCCCGGTGGAGGAGCCAGTGGGTCAGAGACCAGCCGGGAGGGCTGAGTCTCCTAGAAGTGACCATGGCAACTACACGTCTGGCCTGGGGGATCTTCGCGCACTGTCAGGTGGACAGGGGACGGGAGATCTGCGCCAGGCAGACGGTCATGCAACATATGAGGCATATGTTCCTCTCGGGGGGATGGTGTGTAAATCCCCAGAAGTCCTGGAGTGCCAGGCAATTATTCCACCGAAGGTTTTAGACCGGAGGTTGGAAGGCCAGGTTCAGGAGCAGCCTGACCTGAAGGGTCGGACTACTGTAACAAGTGTCCTGACCGGTTCTTCTTCCAGAGGTACCGCCCCAGTTGGTAGGGAGCAGGACTCTGGAAGGGGGTGCAGAGGGTGGGAGAGCCCACCTCTGACCCCGGTGCAGCCTGAGGGGTTAAACCCTAGGTTGGGAGACCAGTTCTCAGGGAGGGGTCCTGAGCTGGTTGGTGAGTTATGTTACGGGGTCGCCTCTCAGAGGAAGAGAGGGCGGAACCCTAGGAGAAGAGGTAGGGGGGAGGAGAGCCTCACCCGTGACTTTTGGTCAGTCTGAGGGTACGGACCCTAGGCTAGAGGATCAGTGGCAGTTTAGAACTGCCCTGATGAGGGGTAGAGTGGAAAATGGTCACTATGTGCCAGGGGTTACTACCCCCCACTCTGTGGTTAGGCAAGGACCAGTGGCGCCTAGGTGGTCTAGGGCCTGGTCCTGGCCACGGACAGCTGAGGAGTACCAGGGGGGTAGCCCAGTTGGTCCGCCGAGTTTTTTCAGAGGAAACCCTGTGAGTTCAGAGTGGCGTAAAACCGGAGAGTGTCCCTGCCGTTGCGGGCCTGCGTCCGTGTTTTATCGCCCCAAGCAGGGAAGACCATCACGGTGGTGATTGGTCTACCCTGCGTTTTGGCTGGAAGGGGGTCGTGTTGGACTTGGCCCTTCTGGCAGGTTCACCCCCGAGACTTTTTGCTTAATATTGTGACTTGGTGTAATGGATTTTGGTTTCTGCGCACTTTACCGCTGTGTCTCAGGTTAAAGTGCGTGCGTGTTGTGAGGTTGGCCTGCCCTCCCATAGGAATGCATGGGGGGAATGTATGTGTCCCGGTAGTTCCTGATGCGTGGGGTGTGCAGGCCCGTGTTTGGTATGTGCGGACTCGTGGGAGTGAATGCTGCGCGTTGATGTGTGCGGCGTGCATGTACTTGGTGTGGAAGTGCCACTTCTAGAAGTGGGCACTTCAGTGTGCAGTCTGAAATGTGTGGCTTGTCTGGCGATTGGCTGGTGAGGTCAGGTGACGGACTAGGGAATTCCCCAGAGTCAGGAGGAGTCACCCAGTGGTGAATGGGGAGTTAGCATGTTGATGGCTGGGGAGGAGTGTACCTGGGTCCTGAATAGGACAGGGATTCCCCCACACAATGCTGGCGCCGGCCCCTGTGGTGCGTCTAATGACCCTAGCCCTGCCAGTGAATAGGGAGAGGGGCTGAGCAAAACAAAGTGCTCAGGAACCTGTTGGAACTGGTTCGCCCCTTCCCTGCACCTTAGACAAAGGATTTGACTGTATAAAAATGGGGCTGTGTCCCCACAGAAGTTGTTCTCTTGCAGGATCCACTTGAGGGGGGGCCTGCTGCTGCTGGGCGCCAGGAGAGACCGCCACTGGGGACTGCCTCCCTGCTGGAGGGCCCTGTGTGCTGGCTCTGGGCCCAGCCTGTGCCCCCTGTTCTTTGAGGACTCTTTGCTGGACCTTTCTGGTGATCCATAGCGCCTGGGAGCGCTTCCTGAACTTTGTAAGCGCTGTGCGCGCTGTTTTCCTGGACGGGCTGTCTCTCAGAGCCTGGGAGCGCTCTGAGGATCCTTTGTAGCGCTGCGAGCGCTGGCTCACCTTGTAGCGCTGTGAAGCGCTTTGATTCGGCTTGCGGGTGCCCACCCCGCTTATTTGCTTATCGCTGCGGCGGGTGCCTACCCCGCCGAGGATTGCATGTACGAGGGAGCCTACCCCTCTTATTGCTGAGGGTCCCGATCACCGCTGCAGCCCGGGCCGAGGAAACCCGGAAGTCAGGCAGCCTTCGTGGAGACGGGGGCGGAACTTGGAAACAGGAAGCGGACGGGAGCCTACCCCGCGCTCCTGTGCAGCGAGGAGAAGTGCCCGGGAAGAGTGGAGGTCCAGGCGGGAGCCCACCCTGCGCTGGACTGTGAGAGGAGCACGGCCGGAGCTTGTGCGGAGGGGGCGCGAGGCACGTTGTCGGTGCCTGCCCCTTCCGCGGTGTCAAGAAGCCTCGGAGCCTTCCCCGGAGAGCGGAGACGACGCGGGAGTCCCCCGAGCAGCCGGTGAGTGCCTAGAGGGCTGGGGGACTCCGCGCATCTGCTGGGGGGTGCAGGGGGCTGTGCTCACGAGCCCCGTGAGGCTCCAACGAGAGGGGGCATGCCTATTTAGAGCGCTGACGCTCCAACGACCGGGGGTACTTCGAGAGAGCCCAGTGAGGCTCCAAAAGCTGGCACATTGTTTCTCGAGCCCAGTGAGGCTCCAAAAGCTGGCACATTGTTTCTAGAGCCCAGTGAGGCTCCAACGTTGTGCTGAGCCACGAAGGCTCTAGGGGGCATATTTTTGAATGGTCAAAGCCCAGAGAGGGCTCCAGAGGCACGCAGTGCCTGAAGTTCGTTTTCCAGCTGCCCAGCACTTAGTGGGCAGCTGCCACGTTTAGGTGGGGGACCATTCTTGTTCTAGTCTGCGCAGCTGGCGCAGCCTGACTGTGTTGAACGCAGGGCGTCCTAGCCCCTTCCAGGCCAGTTGGCCCAGGGACTGCCACAGGTGGTGGCATGGGAGTTCTGCGCAATTGTGTTCCTACCTGCACCTCTGAATGTGTGTTGATGCATCATGTGCCATTGCTTTTACACCTCTGAATGTTTTATGCATCATGTGTGTTCTTTCCTTGCACCTCTGAATGTGATGCATCATGTGTAACGTTCTATTACCCCTACAGGTATTGTGATACGTAGGTGGTTGTTGCTTTCTCCTAGTACAGGTGGTGCTAGTGAGGTTCTAGTTCCCTGCGTGACAGTCTCCTAAAGTAGTTAGGGTTACGTAGGTGGTACTTCCCCGATACCAGTAAGTACTGGTTGTGTGCTATACAGATTATTTTTGTGCTACAGTGATTTTATATATTTTATGTGCTAAATATCTAAAAAGTGCTAATTCCTGACAGTGGTCCAGGTGGCCCTGTCTTGTACATAATCCCTTGTAAATTCTGCCCGTGCCTGTTGGCACATTGTAAAGTGTGTGTTTTTATCTAATGTGTTGTGTATAATACAAAGGTTATTTTTATAGAATACCTTGTGTGGAGTTTCCTTTGTGGTGGGCCTTGGGTGTTGTTGCTGGGTGCGCGCGCAAACGCTTTACACATCGCCTCAGAGATAAGCCTGACTGCTCGTGCCAAGCTACCAAGGGGGTGAGCAGGGGTTATCTTTGGCGTGTAACTCCCCAGCCCTGACTAGGTGGTGGTTTCTGTCTGGCTTTGGCGCGAGCCCTAGCCAACCAGAAATCCCATTTCTAACAAATGATACTAAAGTTACTGTATTATCCTTGTCCAAATGTGGAGTTGCATCATTATCATCATTCCTCTTGGTCCTCCCTTCCATGGACACTCCGACTCCGCACATCAATCTTGTGTACCACTGCCTGCCTGATGCGGATTGGTAAGGTAAGTGTGAGTCGTTTCTCCCACTATAGCACAGGTTAAAGGCCGGCCTGTAAGTGTAGATGGAAAAACAAACGGGGTATTGAAAAATTACTGCATTTAAAACAATAAACTCAATTACAGTGGAGTGCAAGACGAGAAGACTACACTCTGGAGAGAACACTTTCAGACTGAGGCAGCTTGGATAGGATACATAAGTGTCTACTCTACAGCATTAAGGTACAACAACAACGGGACAGGACTCAGGAGCCAGCACAGCCACAGAACAGGAGAACCGCGGCACAGGCCAGGCACCCTACCCCTTAATTACATTTTGAGCGAGCCAGAGAAATGTCATATGCACTGCAGCAACCGAGCATTTTCCAAACGAAGTGAATAAATCAATGCGCCACTGTCCCTCATACCACTACACTCTACTCCAGTCCACACCACTACACGGACATCTAGCCTAGGTCTGTGCTGTAGTCCTTGTTCAAACTGTTTACCTTTTAAGTCAGCCCATGAAACGCAGTTATTCCATCAATTTTCTCGGATCCAACTGACTGTGTGCAAAGATAGTATGCTCAGCAGCATCATCATGATGACCGTGTGGTACGTCTTCTCCAACACCAACTCAGTCTGTAGTGACTGATTAAGTTTAGAATATATTCCATATTACTAAATTGCAACGGATATTGGCCGGCACCTGCAATGGTAGGAGTACAATGTGGTTATTATTAAACAACAAGGAAACATTAACTGTCACCACACCTGAGTCACTTTTTGATAAACTAGTCTAGTTCTACTTCATGCACAATTATTCGTAGTCAGCCAGCATCCAATGCAATGCATGCCACCATCATTCACAATAATCACTCATTACCTGTCTTGGTGTTCTCTTTGGCTGTCTGATCTGATGCCTGGCTAGCCTTCTGCCAGTCAGTGATGAGTTTCTTTCGGCTTGAAAACAAAATGGAATATAGCTGGAGTCACGTTTCACTTCTTATGGTGGTACTGTTAGAGGCAACATGTATTGTACTATTCTCCATCTCCATCCAATGTCTGGCTTGCTTGAAATGTACTTAGGGAGAGTAAGGAAGATGGAGCAGGTCCCTGAGGAGTGGAGTGGACAGTTATGCACAGAACCAGAAAAACAGATACACAGTCAAACACAAATAAAGGAAGGGAGAACAATTTGTAAGCCTAGTTGTCAGGGAATAGGAGCTTGTCCTCAAACTCTGGTGGTTCAGACAGAAGTATGTCTAACAACCCACTACTTATGTCATCAAAGTCGCTCTCCTCTTCCTGCTGTGATTCACGTATTTTGTACTCCGGTGGTATAAGGTGTTGATTCATTTTGATCATGGTTAACCTCTCAACGTTTTTGGGCGAGAGACTGGTCCTTTTGACAGAAACAATGGCACCAGCAGCACTGAAAACACGCTCTGAAGAGACACTTGCAACAGGGCAAGCCACATACTTTATCGCCAGCCTGCTGAGCACTGGCCATTGGCTTCTTTTCCCATGCCAATACACCAATGGGCTTTGCTCCGGGAAGACCTCTGTTGTGTCATCTAGATAGGCCTGAACCATGCGCTCAATGTTCAGGGGTGCTCCGATTTCCTGGGCCTCTTTTGCCTTTGCATCAGTCATGGACGTACAATACCCTTTCCGTAGAAACCAATCAGTACAAAAGGAAGTTTTGGCACCCACTTGAGGTGTTCTTATTAACAACTTCCTTTTGTACTTTTATTGCATAAAAAAAGAAAAAGTATTTTGACTTATCTAAAGTTTGGCAGTCAATATATTGAAAAAGGAAAGGTGTCATTAGGTCCACTTTGTTCAGTGCATGTTGATTGTATGCATGAGTGTATTGGCCATGAATGTTTGAGGAGTGAATGTAGTTTGAAATCTCCATATAGGGGATCAAGATTATTGTGTAATGTTGTGTAATGTATTTGTATTTTTACTATGTTGTTTTTTGGAAAATGTAAATGCGCAATGAATAATTGTTTATGAAAAATGAGAAATAAACAATAAATATTTCCCTGAGTAAAAAGGAAATTTATAAAGCCCTCCTCTCACGTTTTACTTTTCATGATAGGAGCTATAAAAGGGAGTTTAGTGATTCTCAGTCTGGACAGTTTGTTTTGCTTTTTCTGTTGATGTTATTGCTGGCAGTGTTGTTGACTGCTGGGAGGCAAACGCACTGCTCTTGGCCTCTGAAGTAGAACTTGTCTCTGGGTGTCCTGCAGAACTTTTTCTGCCCTGGGGGGGGGGCGGGCCTTTAATGAAGATTCTTTCGTTTTCAAACTCAGTGGCTTCCTCAGCTTTCAAAGTTTTGTACTGGGCAACATTCACTTCTGAAAAAGGAATGACTTCATTACTGCGCAGCAATAATTTGTAACGTGGATCCAAAATTGAGGCAGTAATGTAATGTGGATGTGACACAATGTTATTTTGAATCCTTGTATTGTGAAATAAGCGAGCGGATAAGGTGTCTGCCAAATAATATGCGTCTACTTTGTCATCCACACCTGCGTACATTTCTGACACCTCCTTCAGCTCTTGCTCTAGCATGTACAACAATGGGATAGCTTGGCCCATAGTACAGTCCTCCCTGCTCACTTCACGCGTGAAGACCTCAAAAGGAAGTAGCATCTCTGTCAGGCTTTTGACAAGGTCCCATTTGGCCATCTCAACTCTCATGCCTTTCACAGTAGGATCCCCTGACCTTTTCATGACATAAGCATTAAGTGGTATGTACTGCTCAAACAGACGCTCAAGCATGTAATACGTTGAGTTCCAACATGTTGGCACCTCTTGTATGAGTGCTTTGACTGGCATTTTATGGTCACGTTGAATGACCCTCAGCTCCTTCCGGGCTTTAAAAGAATGGTTGAAATGTGTGCATATTCTTCTGCAGGTGGTCAGTAAGCTGCTGACTTTGCTTTCATTTTTCAGAAAGTCTTGAACAACAATGTTAATGCATTGGGCCAAACATGGCACCCTGAAATAGCCACCATCTTTCATGGCCCTAACTACATTACTGCCATTGTCCGTGGCAACACAACCAATGGTAAGACCTCTTGGTCGCAGCCACTCAAACACCTTGCTGTTAAACTCATCCAAAATGTTAGCAGCAGTATGAGATTTCTCCATAGCAAACATGGCTACAGTTGCATGTTTGCGAGTGTCTTTAAAAATCTCAGCGGTGTCAACAACACCATCAGATATCTTATCTTTAACACCCGAAAAAGAGACCCAGTGTGCAGTGATGCACATGTAATCAGTGGCTTGGCAACTGGTCCACATGTCCAGTGTATACTCTGAACAGCACTCTGTTTTAAGGCTTTTCCAAGCAATTCCAGCACGTCGTGATGTAGTGCTGGAACAGCAACTCTTGCGAAAAAGTAGCGGCTGGGAACTTTCCATTTTGGGCAGATGGTGGTCACAAACTCAAGAAAACCCACCCCTTCAACAAAAGAAAAAGGGAGAAGGTCCAGTGCTAACATTTTTGCCAGCTTTGCATTGTACAACCGTGCTATTGGGTGGTTGCATTCGTACTGCCCCTTCGGCCTACTAAACATGCTAAGAATGGTAGGCTGCATGGTATTCCTTCCTGTGGTCAACGTCGCACTTTTTGGGCCAGCAGTACTACTTGGTGTCTCAGGCTGACTCTTACTCTTGTGCCAATGAGATGTGGCTGAGGATGTGGGCGTTACCACTGCAGTGCTGGGGACAGGGCTACTTTGTGTACCACTACCACAGAGAATGTCTCCCTCTTCTTCCTGTTCCACCGGGAGCGGACTTTCTACTCGTTTATGGCCAATGGTTCCAGTTTTGAAGCGACTAAGGTGCTCCTCCCACTGGATTGCGTGGTGTTTTTTCAGATGGGTCATTTGGCCTCCGGTACCATAGTTTGTACCAAGCTTACCACGACTAACAGATGTATGACAAACGGAGCATATAGCAATGTTCTCCTCCTTTCCGCTAACCGTAAAGAAGTCCCACACTGGGGAGCTTAACTTTTGTCTCCTGCTGGAGGTGCCACTCCCACTTCCAATGCCGGATGAACTGGAGGGTGTGTGTTGAATTTGACTCTGTGCAGGACCACTACCTACTTCTGCTGAGGTGGTGCTTGTTGTGCTCGATGTAGGACGCTGCCGGCCCTTTGCTAATGTAAATATGGAAGCTGGAGGTCGTGTTGGTGTTACCTGTGTTGGAGGTATGCGTGTTACATCCCTCGCATCCATTTTGGATAGTGTAAAAATGTTGGTCTCCATCTCCTCAGGCCCGGGAGTGATGTTTGTGATGACTGGCTCATCATCATCATCATCATCATCATCCTGCTCTTCTACATCAACATCCATAAGTGTAAGGATTTCTGGAAACTTCCTTTTCCCATGCCTGCTCTTGTGATGTGTTTCCCTCTCAGACTCAGTTTGTGGCTTCCAAGTGGCATCTAGATCATCAGAAGGGGGGCTTGGTGAAGAACTTGATGTACTAACCCTCCTTTTCCTTGCTGGGGATTTGGAAGCCAATGGAACTTCTAAAGGAGTGGCTTCCTCTTATTCCTCTGCATGAGGCTCAATTTCCTGAACTGCCCCTACTTTGGGAGGAACAACAGCTACTATTGCGGGCGGTGGCTGCGGCTGCGGCTGTTGACCACTTATCTGCTGTGTTGATGATGTTCCCTCCTGCGTTGATTGTGTACTACTTTGAGATAGCGATAAGTTTAGTTCAGGCTCAGCATCACTGCTTTCCACCATAAGGCTGGCTACCTCTTCCACACTCATCTGCTTGGGCCTGGGTTGGTGGGTTGGGCCCACTGATGTGGAGGTGCTGCCCCCAGCTTGGCCCCCCGACACCGCTGATGCAGGCGTCATTTTTGGTGTACCAAAAAAGGTTTCGGGAGGCACACCAGACTTAAGTAACACTTCCTTCTTCTTCTGTTCCTTCTTCTCCATGGCAACTTTCTTGGTACCGGAGGACCTGCTACCTGCTTTCTTTGGGGGCATCTTCAACAGATGTCAAAACAGCACTCAGTTGCACAAGTTGCAGAGATGCCTGGTCAGGTCACTCACACGTCACGTTGTGTACAGCAGGAGGACGTCGGTCTGGCACCACAACAGTGGATGATGATGACACACCTCCTCTGTCTTTTGTGCACCTAAAAGCAAAAAAGCCAGAAGAACATCAGTCAAAAGATCCATAATATAATATATAACTTATTAGTGTCTGGTGGGTGGTCATCACAATTATTAAACTAGGCCACAAGCTTGGAGGCCTATACAAAAAGCACAATGCCTGCCTTCCTAAAATGGCCGCCACACACATGCACAGGCCACCCACCACAAATAACCAAAAAGTGATTACAAAGGACAGGAACAGGAAGTTTTAGTGTCTGTGGAACTTACTTCCTCTCATAAAAATATTTTGAAAAAAATAAAAGCTTCTCCGTGCTCCAAACCTACAGCTCAATGACAACCTGAGGAGTTTTTTTAGCAGAAATGCACAAAAAAGCGTTTTCGAGAAGGATCTATGTTGCTCGCGAGATATTGTTTGCCAGATTGCAAAAGCAGCGTGTTCGGGATCGCGAACTGTACAAAAAGGCTTTATCGCGTGCGCCAACACGCATATTGCGAGCGCGAAAATGACAAAAACTGTAAGTCCGCGTTGTCGCGCTGTGCAGAGTTACCAAAAGTACGCGAGCTGAATCCCTAGGCTTACATGCTGCCTAAAAAGCACTATTTATTTAACACACACCCAAAAAATGCTATTCCACCCCAAAAAACACCTTTTGCAATAAAATCCAAAGCCATCCATGGTGTAAAAGAAAATCAACAGACAACACAAACTGTAAATTTAAATAACGCACCAAAGATTTGAGGCTGACTACCTCTGGGCCTACTGGCAGACTAGGCCACAAGCTTGGAACAGAATGGCAAAAGCAAGTACACTGCTTGGATGGCTCCACAATTGGCCGCCACACACCCACAACAACAAGAAATGGAAGACAGTCAATGTACACCTATGGCAAAAGCACAATGCCTGCCTTCCTAAAATGGCCGCCACATACATGCACAGGCCACCCACCACAAATAACCAAAAAGTGATTACAAAGGACAGGAACAGGAAGTTTTAGTGTCTGTGGAACTTACTTCCTCTCATAAAAATATTTTGAAAAAAATAAAAGCTTCTCCGTGCTCCAAACCTACAGCTCAATGACAACCTGAGGAGTTTTGTTTGCAGAAATGCAAAAAAAGCGTTTTCGAGAAGGATCTATGTTGCTCGCGAGATATTGTTTGCCAGATTGCAAAAGCTGCGTGTTCAGGATCGCGAACTGTACAAAAAGGATTTATCGTGTGCGCGAACACGCATATTGCGAGCGCGAAAATGACGAAAACTGTAAGTCCGCGTTGTTGCGCTGTGCAGAGTTACCAAAAGTACGTGAGCTGAATCCCTAGGCTTACATACTGCCTAAAAAGCCCTATTTATTTAACACACACCCAAAAAATGCTATTCCACCCCAAAAAACACCTTTTGCAATAAAATCCAAAGCCATCCATGGTGTAAAAGAAAATCAACAGACAACACAAATTGTAAATTTAAATAACGCACCAAAGATTTGAGGCCGACTACCTCTGGGCCTGCTGGCAGACTAGGCCACAAGCTTGGAACAGAATGGCAAAAGCAAGCACACTGCTTGGATGGCTCCACAAAATGGCCTCCACACACCCACAAAAACAAGAAATGGAAGACAGTCAATGTACGCCTATGGCAAAAGCACAATGCCTGCCTTCCTAAAATGGCCGCCACACACATGCACAGGCCACCCACCACAAATAACCAAAAAGTGATTACAAAGGACAGGAACAGGAAGTTTTAGTGTCTGTGGAACTTACTTCCTCTCATAAAAATATTTTGAAAAAAATAAAAGCTTCTCCGTGCTCCAAACCTACAGCTCAATGACAACCTGAGGAGTTTTTTAGCAGAAATGCACAAAAAAGCGTTTTCGAGAAGGATCTATGTTGCTCGCGAGATATTGTTTGCCAGATTGCAAAAGCTGCGTGTTCGGGATTGCGAACTGTACAAAAAGGCTTTATCGCGTGCGCGAACACGCATAGTGCGAGCGCGAAAATGACGAAAACTGTAAGTCCGCGTTGTCGCGCTGTGCAGAGTTACCAAAAGTACGCGAGCTGAATCCCTAGGCTTACATACTGCCTAAAAAGCCCTATTTATTTAACACACACCCAAAAAATGCTATTCCACCCCAAAAAACACCTTTTGCAATAAAATCCAAAGCCATCCATGGTGTAAAAGAAAATCAACAGACAACACAAACTGTAAATTTAAATAACGCACCAAAGATTTGAGGCTGACTACCTCTGGGCCTACTGGCAGACTAGGCCACAAGCTTGGAACAGAATGGCAAAAGCAAGCACACTGCTTGGATGGCTCCACAAAATGGCCGCCACACACCCACAACAACAAGAAATGGAAGACAGTCAATGTACGCCTATGGCAAAAGCACAATGCCTGCCTTCCTAAAATGGCCGCCACACACATGCACAGGCCACCCACCACAAATAACCAAAAAGTGATTACAAAGGACAGGAACAGGAAGTTTTAGTGTCTGTGGAACTTACTTCCTCTCATAAAAATATTTTGAAAAAAATAAAAGCTTCTCCGTGCTCCAAACCTACAGCTCAATGACAACCTGGAGGAGTTTTTTTAGCAGAAATGCACAAAAAAGCGTTTTCGAGAAGGATCTATGTTGCTCGCGAGATATTGTTTGCCAGATTGCAAAAGCTGCGTGTTCGGGATCGCGAACTGTACAAAAAGGCTTTATCGCGCGCGCGAACACGCATATTGCGAGCGCGAAAATGACGAAAACTGTAAGTCCGCGTTTTCGCGCTGTGCAGAGTTACCAAAAGTACGCGAGCTGAATCCCTAGGCTTACATACTGCCTAAAAAGCCCTATTTATTTAACACACACCCAAAAAATGTTATTCCACCCCAAAAACACCTTTTGCAATAAAATCCAAAGCCATCCATGGTGTTAAAGAAAATCAACAGACAACACAAACTGTCAATTTAAATAACGCACCAAAGATTTGAGGCTGACTACCTCTGGGCTTACTGGCAGACTACGCCACAAGCTTGGAACAGAATGGCAAAAGCAAGCACACTGCTTGGATGGCTCCACAAAATGGCCGCCACACACCCACAACAACAAGAAATGGAAGACAGTCAATGTACGCCTATGGCAAAAGCACAAAGCCTGCCTTCCTAAAATGGCCGCCACACACATGCACAGGCCACCCACCACAAATAACCAAAAAGTGATTACAAAGGACAGGAACAGGAAGTTTTAGTGTCTGTGGAACTTACTTCCTCTCATAAAAATATTTTGAAAAAAATAAAAGCTTCTCCGTGCTCCAAACCTACAGCTCAATGACAACCTGAGGAGTTTTTTTAGCAGAAATGCACAAAAAAGCGTTTTCGAGAAGGATCTATGTTGCTCGCGAGATATTGTTTGCCAGATTGCAAAAGCTGCGTGTTCGGGATCGCGAACTGTACAAAAAGGCTTTATCGCGTGCGCGAACACGCATATTGCGAGCGCGAAAATGACGAAAACTGTAAGTCCGCGTTGTCGCGCTGTGCAGAGTTACCAAAAGTACGCGAGCTGAATCCCTAGGCTTACATACTGCCTAACAAGCCCTATTTATTTAACACACACCCAAAAAATGCTATTCCACCCCAAAAAACACCTTTTGCAATAAAATCCAAAGCCATCCATGGTGTAAAAGAAAATTAACAGACAACACAAACTGTAAATTTAAATAACGCACCAAAGATTTGAGGCTGACTACCTCTGGGCCTACTGGCAGACTAGGCCACAAGCTTGGAACAAAATGGCAAAAGCAAGCACACTGCTTGGATGGCTCCACAAAATGGCCGCCACACACCCACAACAACAAGAAATGGAAGACAGTCAATGTACGCCTATGGCAAAAGCACAATGCCTGCCTTCCTACAATGGCCGCCACACACATGCACAGGCCACCCACCACAAATAACCAAAAAGTGATTACAAAGGACAGGAACAGGAAGTTTTAGTGTCTGTGGAACTTACTTCCTCTCATAAAAATATTTTGAAAAAAATAAAAGCTTCTCCGTGCTCCAAACCTACAGCTCAATGACAACCTGAGGAGTTTTTTTAGCAGAAATGCACAAAAAAGCGTTTTCGAGAAGGATCTATGTTGCCCGCGAGATATTGTTTGCCAGATTGCAAAAGCTGCGTGTTCGGGATCGCGAACTGTACAAAAAGGCTTTATCGCGTGCGCGAACACGCATATTGCGAGCGCGAAAATGACGAAAACTGTAAGTCCACGTTGTCGCGCTGTGCAGAGTTACCAAAAGTACGCGAGCTGAATCCCTAGGCTTACATACTGCCTAAAAAGCCCTATTTATTTAACACACACCCAAAAAATGCTATTCCACCCTAAAAAACACCTTTTGCAATAAAATCCAAAGCCATCCATGGTGTAAAAGAAAATCAACAGACAACACAAACTGTAAATTTAAATAACGCACCAAAGATTTGAGGCTGACTACCTCTGGGCCTACTGGCGGACTAGGCCACAAGCTTGGAACACTCAATGTAAGCCTATGGCAAAAGCACAATGCCTGCCTTAACAAAATGGCCGCCACACACATGGCCAGGAGGACACAACAACAAGCATAATCCAAGGAGAACAAAGAAAAGAAATACAGGCCTTTATGGAAAAAGAAGCACACACTACTAAACTACCACCACAAAATTGCCACAAGCCACATGGGCACTCACAGTCACAACAGGCCATGGAAAACAATGAACTGAAGCAGGCCTATAATATATGACCGGACAAAGGAGGCCTGCTAAACAACACAGCTTTAATCCACAAATGAAAATGAACAGGGCTACGAAAGCATTGGAAAGAAGTTACACATCAAGCACACACATCCCACAAAGGTATTTCACACACACACCAACAGAGAAATACACCACAGCCACATTTAGCATTTCAAATAATCCTATGCCATCCATGCCCTACATGATGTTGAAAATTCTACAGACACCACGAAACATGAACCCATGGGTACCCTACTGGCTGAAATTGCAGAGAAAAACAACTAGGCCCCTATTGAAAGCACAGGCCACCCGCCACAACAATAATTTAAAAAAACAATAAAAAACCCAGAAAAATGAAGGTAATACAAATACAAGCCCCAATGAAACAAACACACCAATTCTCCAACTTACTTGTAGTAAATTAAATCTCAAATCAAAAAGTCCTCAAATAAATCCAATCCAATGGTATGAGCAGACAGACACAAAAAAAGTGATCCTTCCAGCTCCAAATCCAAATGAAAGTGAACAGCACATGCACAAAGCACTGGGAGGAGCCTGCTGGACAGCAACAGGAAGTTGTAGACTCGGGGGCACTTCCTTCCTCTTGAAAAAAAGAGTTCAAAAATTAAAGGACTCCTCCTTACACAAAAGACTACAGCAAAATCACAATCTGAGGAGTTTTATGAGCTAAATGATCATTTTAGAGAAGGTTTTATGAAGATCGAGAGATATTCTTCGCCAGATTGTAGATTTTGCATGTTCGGGATCGCGATCTTACCAAGACAGCCGCCGGAAGTCAACTCGCGCTCCCGAATGACGTGTTCGCGTTCGCACACTCTCGCGGGATTGGGCATCCATAGTACAAATCTCGTAGCGCTCGCGAACGGACAGAAAAGCAAGTTGGCGATCGCAGAATCACGGTAAGACGTTACCGCGCGCGCGAGAATGAATATTGAGCACGCGAGGAAGCAAAACTACTACGCTACGCGCTAGATTGCGTAGCAATCTGCAACTTCGCGCTCTATGCGAATCACGAAGTTGCCTAAACTTCGCAAGCTCCGCGAACGGAGCGTAGTTCAACGCCCAGGCTTAATTTTGTACTGTAACTCTTTGTTTAAAAAAATAAAAAAAGTAATAATAAAAAAAGAAATGTTGACTTGCAAATTACTGTGTTATAAAAAAAGCATGTGGTACAGTATAACAGTAGCAACATGCACTGAAATGCAATAAGTTTATGAAAAAATTAATTTACAGTGTATGTATAGGCTTTTTTCACTGCATGGATGGAAACACCGGTGTTTTAAAAGTATGCAAAAAATTGCACCTTCTCATGAGTGAGCAAGGCTGCTGGAGCGGTCAAAACATGTTTGATGTTGCCCAGTGAATGAAGAACAATACATCATCATACTTGCCCAATGTGTTGTCATCCTTGGGATTAAGGAAAACCTGTCGAGGAGGTCAAGGTTTTTTCTTCTTAGGTTAAAAGCTGTAGAATTCTTTACCCTTGATTTGAGACCAAATCTCTCTCTCACGGTCTCCTGCTAGACGCTAAAAACCTGTTTGTTTTAACACTGTTTTAACTATGTTAATGAGAAGGCCTGCTTTGCAGTTTCGGTTACCTCACTATAGCTTAGTGCTGGGAAACCCTTTTTGGGTAGGCAGGCTCTTCACACTGTTCCAAAGACAGATCCTTTCTGAACTGGAACACAAACAACCCAGGACCAGTTTCACTCAGTTAGGGCTCATAAGCCAGATATTGCTTGCTTCCTGTGACACAGTGTCCACAGGACCCACCTCTGGGCATACCCATTCCTCTTAGGGCAACACACTAAAGTATACATAAAAGTGTTGGATCTAATGTTTGAATTAATTTCAGCCTCAAATAATTACTTGTGCCGCACTCAACTCCAATTGCGTTTTAAAAGCATTAACTATCTTCATGAAGAAGGAATAATGGGCAATGGGAGCTAATTCACAAGTTAAGGAATGGCAAATACGTCTTAGATAAAATAAATGTAGCATTACAATAAATATTACTTGAGTTTCCCAAATGGGAACTAATTTTTGATGGGTGTTTGGAAATAGTCCCAGATGTCTTAAATTGCGCCATTTCAGAAAGGACAAACATTCTCCTGGACACTTTGTATAATCTGAGGTTGGCACTTATTGTTTAAAAGCAACAAAAAAGGACCAGAATACATTGCATCTACCTGAAATGCTTGCTACAGGTGTAATGCTGTATATATTCAGTGTTTTATATAGCACAAACAAGACCCTTTCGGGTGACCGAGCACTTTAAAAATAAGTGGTTATGATACAGCAATATCGTACATACATAATGATACATAACTAAAATTAGAGTAGTTACATAAGAAAGAAAATGCAGAAAGACAGGAGGAACATGTAGGGGGATATTCTCAAGAATGTGTAATAACCATCGCAAAAGTAACTTAACGCAACACTCACCATCACAGTCTATCGCAGGAAAATTATGCCATGTTAACTAAGTATTCACAACACGGCGGTACCATGCTATAGTCTCCAGATAACGCGTCAAATGACTGCGATAAAATCAACGCCACGCCGCAAAAATGCGAAGCACGAACGCCCAAAAAGATGCGATGAGGCCAATTGCGATACAAAAAGCAGCAAAAACCAGCGACAGGCCAGCAAATCCCACGTGTCTGGTGGGAAAATGTACTATTAAAGCTACAAAAACAACACACCAGAAACAATCCAATGTGTGTAGCAACATGGATGCACCCTGACCGAGTGCAGAGGCCAACGCGAACCCCACAAGCCCCACAGACCAGCAGCAAGGAACAACGGGGTTGGGGAAGGCCAAGGAGAAGAGGGAGAGGAAGACGAGGTGCAGTCCGCAGGTAAACCAGATCAGCGTCACGGAGGTGACAGAACACTACCATCAGCTGGCCCACAATTAGACTACCTTGAATGTAGTCGGAGTGTTGAGGAGGCCAATGGAAGAGGCCAAGAGGCGCTGGCATGATGTGAAAACCTAAACCAGGCACAAAGCTGCTGCCAACAGGAAGACAGCAATGGCGACAGGAGGTGGGAGTCCTGCCCACAGGAGGAGCTGGAGGAAATGGAGGCCACAGTCATCAGTGTGGAGACGATGCAAGGAGTCGGAGTCCGGACACAGCTCGAGAGGACCCGATACAACAACAATAGTGTGAGTAACGACCAGGGACTGGGGGGACATGGGGAGATGGGCACAATGGCACACATGCACAATGATGTTTAGCACACTACACACCCACAATTACCCAGGATCATGTCCCTGATCCCCGTGGCACACTGCAGCACACACACATAGCAATCACAGCACATCCCTTGACAATGTGGCACAAAGTGCAACACCAACACTGCAGAACAGGGGACACAACTGGGTCCGCTCATGTGCAGAAACAGGCCAATCACATTGGACAGAGCAGAGAACTGTGAGATGCATATGTACGTGTACAACCTCACATCCGTCACGTAGTCCAAATGTCCTCTGTCCCCCCTCAAATTACCAGCACTGCCCAAACATTCACAAAGTTCATTGTCACACAGTCTGCATGTCAACAAGAACAATGTGCCAAAATAAATGTCAACACAATGTCAACATGCATCTCCCCTTCACATTGCAGAGTGACAAACAACACCTCCAGCAGTGGAGACCAGACAACCCATCAGTGATGCTGGAGACGACCACCACACCTTCGACACCGATGCCCTACAACAGCTCATGGACATCTCACCCCCAGGAGCAGGGCAGCCAAGCTACATAGAGGAGACCCCCAGCCCTTGCACAGACCACACAGCAGGAATCACCCGCCACCACGGCTGGCTCCCAACACTTCACAGAGGAACACATTGCATTCCAATGCCAGGTGTCAGAATGCCAAAAGGAGGTTTCCGAACCGGTGCGGATGGGCTCAGAGATCATGGAAGCCGAACTACATCACATACGGGGTGTTGAAGTCCCATCAGGGACCACCTACACCCCACAAAGGAGACCCACACTGCGACAGAGACACATGCATTTGTACATTTACTGTACTGAACTACGCCCAGAGCCCTGGAATTACCATCCACGCACCCACGTTGGTCCTATGTACGATGGCCCAGTACACTCCTCTTACGTATCGAGTGGCTGACGACAAAGCTACATCTCCAAGCTCTAACCCGCTGCCTGCGATGGTTTGCATCCGCTGTACACAGCACAATGTAATGTTGTAGAGCCCGGGGCCCTCATGCACACATCATGACCACATGAACACACGCAGATAGTTTTTGCAACTGGCTACGGGCACGTGCGCCCAGCCCCTTTATTGGCAGGGTCGCATGTACAGTGACACCTGTGCTGGATGTGTGTGGGGTGAGTGTAAGCCAGCCCTCAGGGAGTTGCTGGTGCTGGCAACAAATACAACAGTGAACACTATGAATACGGAAACAGACAACACCGGCATTGCAAAGACAACTGCGGAGCATCATGGAGGTAGCCGTAGCAAGTCCAGAGGTCACACAATGAGCAAACAGAAGTGTCCGTGAGTTGCAGCGCACTGAGGTTGGGGCACTAGAGCAGAGAGCACTCTTGAGAACAAATTGTCTAGGATTGTGTCCCTTTGGGAGATTCCTGCTGCAGCTGCAGTGGGGGCGTGTTCCACATGCATCATCTTCCTCATCATCGTCCCAGGTCTCCCACACTGTCTGAGCTCTCCACAGCACATAACCAAAACGGGATCAGGCAGAAGATGACATCCACGACAGGTGTGAGCAACTCCGTCTGTCTGCCAGTAGGACCGTTTCGACACTGGCAGTTGTCGGTTGGAGTTGGTCCTGGTGGTGGTGGCATGTGCCTCCTGAATTGAGCTGCACAGAGTTAGTGGCCCCGGATGCACAGCTGCTGGCACAGGCACCCCACCACGCGGACTGAGCGGGTCCTCATCGATGTCCGAGGTGAATGTGGCCGAGGGCTGTGGGGTACAGTGGAGGGTGTCCAGGGCATGATGCAGAGGGCAGAAGCCTTCCGGAAGCAGCAAATGGAGGAGTGGAATGCTGCAGCCTTGTTTTCATTACCATCTAGGTATCAGCTACATGAGGATGATGACAACCACCAGTCCATAGACTCAGCCGCCACCAAAGTTCAAACAGAGAGTGCCCATGAATGACGGTGAACAGACTTTGTGGCACCGGGGCTGAGAGGAGTTGCAGTCTGCGATGATGCCAGTACAATGTTATGAACTCGGCCATTGCTAAATAAATACTCAGTCCCAACTGTGTGACCTACTCGACCGCAGTGTAGGCCGGAGGCAGCTGTCAGCAGTGGCCCACAGCCACGTGTAATTGGCTCGCGATGCACAGGTGACACCAGGGCAGTTGTCGGTAGTGTTCGATCACTTCCGTAACGATGATCCTTTTTCCCTCCTGACTGCAACGCGTCATCCTCTTACACCTCTCTGTGATTGAAAAATCGATGCTCAGTTCCAATTGTGTGACCTACTCGGGCACAGTATAGGCCGAGGGCAGTAGTCTGTGTGGGCCCACAGAATCTTGTGGTTGTGATGCACTACTAAGATTTGGCGGCACCACATGGAAGGGAGTATAGTAACATCAAATCTACTATAAATAAAGTTCCCTGCCATAGTGTAATCAAGACTCAGTTCCTTATGTGTGATCTACTAGTCTGCTGTGTATGCCGGTAGAGTACGTCACCTAGAAAGGAGTACTGCGGGCCTTGCTCGCGGAGGCAGTGATCGTCGTAGCAGGTTGCCAGGTTTGCATGCCTTGGGCTTGGAGCTTGTACCGGCACGTTGTGGGCCCTCTTCGACGCATGCCGGTGTTGGCAGGTGGGCAGTGTGGCCTGGGTGCGCAGGGCCGGGCCTGATGGGTTCGGGATCCAGCAGCCCGGGGTACAGCAGGCGCACAGAATCGCAGGCCACACCGCTCACGGCGACGGCGTCGGCCTTGTGGTGGGGTGAGAGGCGCCGCCCGGCAGAGACAATGGGCATTCTGGAAGAGAACCACACCCAGGGCTATGTGCTTTTTATTCACACCTCTACGCTGGCCTGGCGTACTCCAGGCCATCCCACTCAGCTCACGCTTACTGGAGGGACGTCACAGGCAACAGTTCCGTGAACTACCCCACTGGCTGGGGTGACATGGTTGCATCCACTGTCCACTACTCTCCATACACCATTGGTGTATGTCACCATGGATATGGGTATGTTTTGTATACTGCGGTCTGTCCAGCACATCTCCGCCACACTTGGCATTGTGTACTTTCTCATTCATGGGTCAATTGCCTCTTTCACACATGCCTGGTTCCCACCTCTCCCCACATTCCGCTATTGTGTGGCTGGGGTGCCATGACGTTGATGGCTCATGTTCACGGCTAGCCCAGGTTACCATAGTAAGTTGTTCTGTCGTGTCTGGTGGGTGGGCATGTTGTTTTGCATGTTGTATGTGATTTTGTGACATGTGCATTGTCAGAACTGTGAGTTGCATAGTTGTGGAGTTGAGGTGTGTGTGGTGTTCATTTGGTACTTGCAAAGGGGCTGTGCATTTCTCTTGATGCCATCCTGCGAGCGCTGGTTGATGATGGACTGTCGGAGAATGAAGGAATCATGCACACTGGCTGGGTAATTTGCGACGACGTTGGAAGAGATTCAATGGTGTTCGGATGTTGCCTGCACATTGATGTTATGCGTGTGCTTTCTGTTGAGGTAATTGTGTGCTGTGTCGCTAGGGGGCACAAGTGGGACATGTGTGCTGTTGATTGCCCCCGACATGTGCGCGCGTCCAGCTAGAGCGTATGGTCCTTGCTTGATATCCAGCTGTTCCTGCGCATTGTGTTCGACTTATAGTTACTGGGGTACCGGGCTGATGATGGCATCCAGGACAGGTGAGAGGGACTTGGATGTGGCTGGGTATGAGACTCCTCAGACTATGGCGATAGTTGGTTGGGAGGTACCGGAGGCCAACAGGTGCAGCACAGGCAGCAGCTTTGTCTGGGCTGGCATGATGGTTGTCCGCTTTGTTGGTGCCATGAGCCTGTTGGGCGATGATGGTCAGGATGCGTAGGATGGTTGTTCTTTTAAGCCTGTAGTGGGCAATGCCATTGTCAGGTTTAGGGTCTGTGAGGCTGGTGCGTTTCCTGGGGGTCCGCTGTCTTTGTCCACTCTGCCTCTGTGGTCATCTGGGAGGGTTCCGCGGGGGTTGCTGTCCTGGGGGTGGTGTCGGTGGGTGTTGTGGCTCTGTTGGGGCTCCGAGCTGCATGATCAGTGGCTCCATGGCGTCTGTTGGTCTTCATGTGTGGCTATGGTCTGGGCTCCCTTTTCTGTTGCAGGTTGTCGTCTGACTTTGCACCAGGTCAGAGCAGGTTTTAATTTCCTGCTGTTAACACGCCTTATTGCATGTTTTGTGATCTTATCGCCGATGTGGCTGGTCGTTGAGAATGTTGGGGTGTGGTGTTTTTGCGGCTTTTTGCTCGGGAAGGCCTACTCTGCCTCTCTTTAGCGATAGTTGCCGTGGTCATCTGTGGTGATGTTTTTTTAGGGTTCTATCGCAGGAAATCTGGTGGTATGGGCTGTTTGCACCAGCTTGGGAATGGGGGATAATTTTATCGTGACTTTGGCTGTGATAAATTGCCCATAACTCGGCGATAGCTCCTTGAGAATATGCCCCATAGTCTTTTGTAAATAGAGGTGTGAGCTGAGCACGACAGGTGTCAGGGTTAAGAAACCGAAAATAGCTTGGGTCTCGGTGATCTGGAGAGGCATGATAAAATAGAGTGCTAAATAGGCATGTGGACTTCTCGAATGCGGTGAGGGAAGTATTACCTGAATGTGAGAGGAATCTGTTGCAAAGTAGAATTTTTGTATTACATTCTTGAAGATGGAAGTGGAAGGGTTGTGCCTGATCTCCCCGGCGGAAGGGAGTTCTAGATTCTTGGGGCAATTCTGGAAAAGGATCGTTTATAGGTTTCCTTTTTGTTGAATTTTTGTGGTTCAAGTAGGAGGGAGCTTATGCTTCTAGAGGATCTGTTGACAACAGATAGGGTGGTAAATTTCTGGGTCAGATAAGAAGGGGTGTTGTGATGTAGGGCTTTGTGGGTCATACAGGCAATTTTGAGATGGATCTTAGCCTCAAATGAAAGCCATTTTAGTGATTGAAGGTTGGGGTGATGAGCCTTGCAGCTGCGTTCAAGATAGCCTTCAGCTGTGCATGTTTGTTTTTCGGAACTCACTAGGATGGCACTGCCATATTCCAGTTTGACTATCAAAAGTGGTTGGTCTGCTGTTTTGAGATTTGCCGTGGGGAGGAAAGGTGAAAGGGGCATATCATCAAGGCCATGCAATAATTATCGCTCAGTGCTCTTAGCGCGCGGATAATTATCGCCGGCCAATTCTGAATTTTATCACAGAGATAGCGTGCTGTCAGCAACACTTATCTCCAAAGCGATAAAATTCAGAGCGCAAGCTGCCAATTGTGCGATTATCGCTGGAAATACAGCGATAATCACACAAGGTTTGGCGAAAGCTTGCTGATAGGGCAAGGCATACTTAGCCATGATATCCACCTTACATAGGATATCATGGCTAAGTCAGTTTTGAAGCAGGTGTAAGGAAAGTAGCGATAACAGAGGTTATCGCTACTTTGCTTGTCGCTCTGCAGGTTAGCGTGCCCATTGATAATTGGAGAAATGTCGCTTAGCGACATTTCTCCAGTTATGTCAGGGCAGGAACACCCACTTTGCATCTCATTAGAGATGCAAAGATGGGTGTTGGGGGAAAGGGTGATAATGCAAGGATTCACGCGATAGCGTGACTTTGCTGATTCGGTGATAAAATTATCGCCGCTTTGCGTCCGAAAACGAACGCTAAAGCGGCGATCATTTTAGCTCCGGGGCTTGATGATATGCCTCTCAGTTTCCTTAAAGCATGTAGTTGGTGGTTGACTACTCTGGGGTGTGTGGATGTGATTTTGGCTGCAGAGGGTGATGTTCAAGATTATTCCTAGGGATTTAGCTGAGTGAATGATTTGTGGGGTACAATTTAAGGCAGTAAGATGAGGGAGCCATTATTTGATGCTGGGTGCGATACTGGGTAGTGAAAATAGAAGTAATTATGTTAAGTTTTAATCAATGTTGAATTTTCGTCAATGTGTTATTAAGAATGCTGGTGTCTTCGGAGGTGATGACTATCATTGTAGTTGAGTATCATCTGCATACACTCGATAGGGAATGTAGGAGAGTTTGAGGGTTTTGGTCAGGGGCTCCATGTACAGTTTGAATAGTGTTGGGGAGCGAGTTGAGCCTTGGGGGACACCTAGCATGACTGGCAACTGATCGGAGAGAGTGGTTGATTAGAACCCGCTGAGATCTGTTGTGAAGGAATGAGGCAAACCATTTCAACCAGAGAGACCCATCCTTAGTTCTAAAAGGTTCAGAAGGGTTTCATGGTTGACAGTGTTGAACGCTGATGATAGGTCCAATACTATTAGTAGGCAGGATTCATTCTGATTGAGAGAGCATGGAGTGTCAGCAACAATATGGACGAGGGCGGTTTTATACTGTGACCCTGACTGAAACCAGATTGAAATTGGTCCAGCAGTTGGAATTGCTTGATGTGATTGTGAAGCGGTGTGTGCGTACACATTTTTCCAATAGTTTGGCCAAAGTAGGGATGCTGGAGACCGGGCGGTAGTTGTTGGGGGAATACTGGTCTAAATTTGCTTTTTTGTTAACCCCTTCTCTGCTAGGCCTCCCCCCGTGCTAAGCCTTTTATTTTGCTAGTTGGGGTAGTTTGCACTTAGGCCCCTGTAAATTTTTGACCACATAAGGTATCCACACCAAATTTGTGTCCTTTTTTTCCAACATTATAGGCATTCTAAAGGTACCCAGGATTTGTAGATTACCCTGGAGGGGACCCAGAAAGTAGCCAAAATACAGCAACAACATTTTGGGGGGTGGGGAAAGTGCTGCAAATGAAAGCGTCTGTTTTCTTCCCTGCAAATGGTATCAGCAAAGGGTTTGCGTGGCTAAAATCACAATTTCCTAACTTTCAGGGACTGACAGACTTTTGTCAGAAAACCAACGTTTTAAACACAGTTTTGGCATTTTACTGGGACATAGCCTATTTTTGCTATTTTTTGTGCTTTCAACCTTCTTCCAGTTAATGGTAGGAATTGGTTTGAAAGCAATAATGGATCCTGGAAAGCTATACATTTTAGAAAAGTAGACAAAGTTTTGAATTTACCAAGGGGTCATTTGTGTAGATCCTTCAAGGTGTCTTTATAGAAACTAACAGTTGAAAAAAGGAAACATTTAAAATGAGTTGAAGAAAGCACCCATTTGTGCCAACGTTTTCACCTGTAACTTCTTCTAATTATGACAGATGTTTGAAAGCAATATAGCAATATCCGCTGGACCTTTATGGTTGTGGGGATAAATAGGACTTGTAGGTTCAACAAGAGCCCGATGAACCCAGAGCCAATAACTGAGCAGCGTCTTGCAATGGTTTTTTATTATGTACCGGGTATATACCAAATAATTTGGGAAAATATATAAAGTGAAAAATCGGGATGAAAGACACCTATGTATTTCTGAAATTGGAACAAAATATAGAGTTTAGAAACAGTAGCTAGTTGAACATTTCCGAAATTATGAGTACCCATACTAGCATGAGAATTATAGGAAATTTTTCCAAAGTGACTTCTTTTTTACACAATGTCTTTCATTTCGAAAGCAGAAATGCATCGAAAGTCAATAGGTAATAAGAGTCTCTCTATAATTCTGTATTGCCCTAAGTCTTCTGATAAAAATGATACATCACTTGTGTGGGTATGCCTAGTGCCCGCAACAGGAAACGGCTCAAAACGCAAACGTGAACACACTTCATTTTTACAGAGAAAACTGACCCTTTTTTGCAAAGTGCCTAGCTGTAGATTTTGAACCCTAGCTCTGCCGGCACCTAAGGAAACCAAGCAAACCTATAGATTTTTGAAAACTAGACACCATGGGGAGTGCAGGATGGGATGACTTGTCTGGCTCTCACCAGGTTCTGTTACCCAAAATCCCTTGTAAACCTCAAGCTTTGTTAGAAAACCACACATTTTTCTCACATTTCTGTGCTGGAAAGTTCTGGAATTTGAATGGATCCACGAAATTCCACCCACTCCGCATTTCTAAAAGTCTTCTGAGAACAATGGTACCTCACTTGTGTGGGTAGTCCTAGTGCCCGCGACAGGGAACGTCCCAAAACGCAACTTGGAAACACCACATTTTCACAGTGAAAACTGACCCTTTTTTAGCTCTGCCGACATTGGGGGAAACCTAGCAAACCTATATATTTTTGAAAATTAGACACCCAGGGGAATCCAGGATGGGGTGACTTGTCTGGCTCTCATTAGGTTCTGTTACCCAGAATCCCTTGCAAACCTCATACTTTGTCATAAAAAACACATTTTCCTCACATTTCTGTGGTGGAAAGTTCTGGAACCTGGGTGTAACTAAAAAACTTCCACTCACCTCGCATTCCCCAAAGTCTTCCAAGAAAAATGGTACCTCACTTGTGTGGGTAGGCTGGTGCCAGCAACAGGAAACAGCCCAAAATGCAACATGGACACATCACATTCTTCCAGTGAAAACTGACCCTATTTTTGCAATGTGCCTAGCTGTAGATTTTGGTACCTCACTTGTGTGGGCAGTGCCCGCGACAGGAAACAGCCCAAAACACAACGTGGAAACACCACATTTTCACGGTGAAAAAGGACCCTTTTTGGGCAAAGTGCCTAGCTGTAGATTTTGAACCCTAGCTCTGCCGGTACCTAGGGAAACCTAGTGAACCTCTACATTTTTGAAAACCAGACACCCAGGGGAATCCAGGATAGGGTGACTTGTCTGGCTCTCACCATGTTCTGTTACCCAGAATCCCTTGCAAACCTCAAACTTTGTAAAACAAACACATTTTCCTAACATTTCTGTGGTGGTAAGTTCTGGAATCTGCGTGGATCCACAGAATTTCACCCACCCCACGTTCCCCAAAGTCTTCTAAGAAAAATGATACCTCACTTGTATGGGTAGGTCTTGTGCCCATGACAGGAAACGGCCCAAAACTCAACGTGGACACACCACATTTTCACAGTGAAAACTGACCCTTTTTTTGCAAAGTGCCTAGCTGTAAATTTTTAAACCTATATCTGCCGGCACCTAGCAAACTTATACATTTTGGAAAACTAGACACCCAGGGGAATCCAGGCTGGGGTGACTTGTCTGGCTCACACCAGGTTCTGTTTGTAATAAAAAATAAATTTTCCTCACATTTCTGTGGTGGAAAGTTCTGGAATCTGGGTGGAACCACACAATTCCACACAACCCACATTCCTCAAAGTCTTCTGAGACAAATGGTACCTCACTTGTGTGGGTTGGGCCCGCGACAAGAAACGGCCTAAAACACAACATGGAAACACCATATTTTCTCGATGAAAACTGAACCTTTTTGTGTGGAAAGCCCTTGTGCCCGTGACAGGAAACGGCCCAAAAAGCAACGTGGACACCACATTTTCACAGTGAAAACTGGCCCTTTTTTTGCAAAGTACCTAGCTGTAGATTTTGAACCCTAGCTCTAGCCGGCAGTTAGGGAAACCTAGCAAACCTATACATTTTTGAAGACTAGACACCCAGGGAAATCCAGGATGGGGTGACTTGTCTTGCTCTCACCAGATAGCAGACAAAGGCATTCATCTTTATAGATCTACATATATAGAAAAACCACGCTATCTTCTTAGACCTGGATATCATTCTGACAAATGAAGGGATCGCCACAAAAGTACACAACAAACCTACTGATAGGAATAGCTAACTCCTGTACAAAAGCTATCACCCGAGGGCACTGCGCCAAAACCTGCCAGTGGGACAATTCCTTAGGATCCGGAGAAACTGCTCTGACATTGAAGTGTTCAAAGAATAGGCAGAACAGCTCGAAACCAGACTTCTGGAACGACACTATCCAAAGAAAATGATCAGGAAAGCCGAGAAAAGGGCAAGAAATAACAAACGGGAAGCCCCGCTGGACACTACACCTAAAGAAAAACCAGAGAGGATGGTATGTGTAACAACATCTACCCCTGTATCGAACAGAGTCCAAAACATTATGAGGAAGAAATGGCCAATTTTGAACAGTGGACAGAGACAATGGGAACTCCCCCTCTTCGCTTTCAAGAGAAGTAGAAACCTCCGTGATGATTTGGTACATTCTAAGGTTGAGCACCATGAAGAAGGGACCCAGACCATACTCTGGAACCAACAAAGGCCGATAGGACCATTCCCATGTGGAAATCGTGTAACCTGCGCATTGACCTTCACCACTAAAGAAGTCGACATTGGTACAAACAACCCGTGGAAACTGCAATACCAAGAATGTAGTTTACTTAATAACATGCCCATGCAATCTCAGGTATGTGGGGATGGCCGCGATGAAAGTAAAGACACGGATCAACGAGCACCGAAGCACTATCCGGAAAAACAAATACCAAACTAACAAAACATTTCTCAGATCTCAACCATAAAGAATCTGATCCACAATGGGTAGTCCTGGAAGTGATGAGAAAACAAAAAACTGACATAACAAGGAATTTACATATCAGGGAACAGCGCTAGGTATATCGCTTACGCACTTAGGACATTGGTCTAAATGATGAAATCCCATGGTTGCAGATGGCACGATAGCATCAACCGTACAGTGCACCCTTCACCACTGTGATGCTCACAGTATGTGCAATCACCAGCACGTTATTATTAATCACAGATCTGAAAGCTAGTAACCTCATATCCCACGGTTACCGCCCCACTGTGAATAAGACACTAACTCTCTAATAGAGTATTGAATCAACCAGACAGTGTGTCCCACACCGTTGCAGTGCCCACACTACGTATAAACATCAGCACATTATAGATCTGCAAGCTAGTGCACCCCCGCCCTACGGGTACCGCCCACCTTGTGAATAGAATCCATGCGCACTCCTATGGCGCGTACACCTTTCTTTCTTAAGGCATGTAATTTGTGAATACCCTTTGCAAGTCATGGTAACTCCGTATAAATCATAGAACTCAGGGGTGCCCTACCTGTGCCCCGAGCACCTCGTAATATACCCTTGCACATCATCATGGCGCAATCTTATTTGTGAGAGTGCTGCATTTAAAAAAGTATCCGTGTCTGACTGGAAATAGTAACACCAGTCCTGTCAGCAGCAGAGGATCTTCGAACACTTCCTGTGACTATATTTCACATAAAGTAACGAGCCCTTCTAGACTCGTCAAGAGCGACAGGGGACCAGGCATTGCCTAACCATGTTTAGCGTCTAAGACGTACATCTACTTAGCGTCTGATGGCACTGCTGTGACTCCACCCCCGACCGCGCCCACCAATCGGTCAACTTCACAGTGAACTCATTACGAGAGTGATCACAGCCGGAAGCTACCTATGCATACTTCCGCGGAGGCAATCGGAGACAGGCAGTCAGGCTTACAATAAGCTTAGTGATACGGGGACACCGGATATAACTAGGGAGACTACCCAGCACACTCATTGTCAGGTGGACAGGCAACTAAATCATGTCTGATAGCGTGGACACCGGATACCACGCAGGTGGTACCAATATAACCTAAATTAGCATCAATTACCTGCGATGGAGTACTATATAAGACCCCGCCAAACTCACTTCCATTCATCGACGGGGAGGCGGAGCGGACACAGCTAGGTTTCTCGGCGGAAGGCGCACCCAGAGACAGTAAGAGTATGAATGTTGGTTTGTGAGTGGAGGCATTTGAAACACCTAAGGAGGGTACTCCTTTGTTTCTTCAAAATCCTTTAATTTTTTTTAAAAGAACCTGCATTTATGTTTAAACCTGATGGAACATCATCTGGTTTTGTTTTCCCTACTTTCCCAGAATATCAATAGAGGGGCCTTCCCCCACGCCTCCCATGGAGAAAGTAGTTTAAAGTTCTTGGGTAAGTGGTGAGAGACAGTTTCTCTCTTAGTTTTTAAATGAGTCAACACAAGTATGAATGGCACGTGTCATGCACTTTCAGAACCACACGCGCTAAGCAGTGTGGTGATGGATGGTTACTTGCTCAATAACCAGTGAAAACCCTCATATTATGTCTGTGTTTGTCTCCTCATTTTTCTACAGGCTAGACTTGGATTCCCATACTAGTGGGGTGAGCGATAATTCACACTCCACCGAATGGTTGATCTTTATTATTTAATCACCTATTTATAAAGACGGAGCCCATTCTATATATTAGGAAAGGTCCTGATGAGGACATTAGGCAGAAACATGTTGACCACATATGTTACGGTGAAGGGGTAATTATTTCCCCAAGTCACCGCACACCACTTTTAATACCATACAGTTGCACAGTTTATTAAAATTATTCTTTATGACACCTGTAATGGTTTTTAGATCACTTTCACTATCCACGAGCCCCACTTAGTTTAGAAGTGCATCCCTGTCGTCAGGTGTATGCCCGCTTTTTTCAAAGCGAGTTTTTAGAGGGCTAGGACGGCCTATGATGAAGCATGACACCAGGTTGTGTGTGAGGCCAGTCCTTCACTTTTTGTAAGATGCCTCTACCAATCACGCATCTCTAAGCACCTGTAGATCACCTCACTAGGAGCAGCCCCACTTGTGCTTAACATTTCGTGTTGGAGGTTGGCTAGCTCCTAGCGCCCAGTGCCTCTAGTTCCCATCCCCGGTTACACACCAGGGCTAGTGTGATCTACCCCCGAGTGCAAGCACCCACACCCCCTACCCCCTGGGGGCCCGCAATGGGCCCCGTGGTGATTTCCAGCATGCGTTTCCATGGCGGAGAAAGGCATGCATCCTAATATAGACCGCCACCACTACCTATTCCTTTTCCGCCCGGCTGGCAATCCGACCAGCAGAAAAGCGGCGGACGGTCTTTCCGTCCACCACGGTGCTCCTCGCCATACTAATATGGTGGGGGGGTAAAGATGGGTCATTTGGCGGGCAGATCACCACCGCCGGGCCAGCGGTGACCACCACCGGCCCGGTGGTGTCGATCCTCCTTTGATCATAATGGGCCCCCAGGTTTTGTTGCCCTGGTAACTTGTGGGCTATCTACCCCCTCGGGGGCGGATCAGGGGCTACTGCCCCCATCTGCCTTCCGGGAGGCAGAAAGACTTTAGCATTTTTTTGGGGGGTGGGGGCATTGACATTCTGGGCAACCCCAACCCCTACATATACAAAAAAAAATAATCCCTGGTTCTTAGTGGGCTTTCTGCTCCCCGGGGCAGATCAGGATGTAGGATGTTTTCTGCCCCCCCTGGTGAGGCAGATTGGGGATACTGCCCCAAATGACCCCCAGGGGAGGCAGCTAGACTGTGTGTGGCAGAACCTTATGGGGGACCAAGGGCCCTTGCCCAAGGAGCCGCTCCTCCCCTGCTTGCTAGTGGGTGGATCCCTGCTTGGGGATCGCCATCCTGAGGCGATCCCCAAGCGGGGATCCACTAGGGAAGGGTACCGTTGAAAAGGAGAGACTCTCCGCTTTCCAACAATACCTCTCCCAAGTGTTTCGGTGCTCAGGGGGCTGAGATAGCCCCACAAGCACCAGAACAATGAAACTAAAACTAAGTTTCATTTTCATTTTCAATGCAATGACGTCAGCGCGCCATGATGGGTGTCTAGTGTTCCAAAATGTATAAGTTTGCTAGGTTTCAATAGGTGCCGCAGAGAGTATGCGTGTCTCTGGGTGTGATACAGGGACCGCTTGGACCACTTAGACTGCTGGGTGAGACACTGAGGGTGTACTTTATCCCTATGTGTAATATAGCGTTTGAGTCTCACTACTTGGACCACTGGGTGCGACACAGATGGTAGGCATAGGCATATATAGAGCCAGCATCTTAATCATAATTTTTTTGTCTAAAGGAGTTTTCTTAGTGCTGTTGGTTTCTTAACACTGGTGATATCTGGAAGAAGTAAGAGGTCTTATTCCCTTGGACCACAGAGCATGAAACAGCCAGTACACATGACCCCTGGGTGTTACATAGGGTGTGATTTGGACGGTAGGGGAAATTTGGACCTTGGAGAGCAAGGTGCAGCTTGTACTTGGGAAAGGAAGATCTGTAGTTGTTGAGTCGCTCCTTCCTCTCTGAGTTAATTGTGGCTATCTTTGTCCCAGTGCCAATATTGACAGATAATCAGGCCCACTTAGTCCCATGTACTGCACAGAGCCTCTCCTCATCATTGAGCAGCATGCACTAGGAGCAGGCTAAGATTTAAATGGGACATAGTCATACATTTTTCCTTCTCTGTCAGATTTTTTCTGTTTCTCCTTTTTGCTTTTAATTCTGTTATGGTTTTCAATTGAAGCGTTAATCTTTATGTCGTGGTACTTATACATTATTGCAAATGTGTTCTATGTTGAAAGTTATGTCCAGTAAACGATTCTATGTGCATTTGAAAAAGTCATCTTTGTTCACATTTTGCTGTTCCGCGGCTCAAAAACAATCCATAATGTTTTGAATTAACCATTGCACTTTCTTACAGGTTGGTATTTATCATATGTGTTGTTTTATGAACAAGGCTTGTTTGATGCATCTTTTGTCTGAGCTGAGCCCGTAGTTAAGTAGTTATTGCTGGTATAATCCTTTGGACACATTTTTCCCATGATCAGAGTAGAATTTAGGATTATCTAAAAAGCCTTGAGAAGTGTGCTAGTCCCATAAATAGTTCCCAAACCGCCATGGATTCGCCAATAAATCACATGCATGTTAAGTTCCCCAGAGAGACCAAAAAGCAAGATACATTTCACCATGAATGGCACGCACACACTCTGGGGCATAGCATGTTGGTCGGAAAGCCTCCGACTGCTAGTCGGAGGTTTTCCAACCATGGTCAGAGACTTTCTGAATGACATGGTTGGTTTGCGGTCCGACCGCCCAATTACGATGTCGGCGGTTGGAACGTAAACCGGCGGATCATTCAAACTCAGTTCTGACCGGCTCTTGGAGTGTTACTGCTGCTCCATAATCCCCTATGGACTTTTTTTCTGTTGTCGGGATTATGATGTCGGTTTCCCACAGCCTTTCTGTGCTTGCCTGTCCGACATGGAAAGACTGTTGGAAAGTAACTTTGGGGCCCCTAGCAGGCTCCCCTTGCATCTGTGGCCTACGATTGATGGTCGAGGGGGTATCTACAATTCCCCCTATTAAACCCTGCACTGTGTGACAGACGCCTTGGGGTGCCTGTGAAGTACTGGGTTTTTCAGAACCCAGCGGTGCCAGGGAACACACCCTAAGACTTCGAGTCCTTCCTGTTTCAGACTACAGAAACCCAGAGTCTTCTTGGTGAAGTCAAAGATCGTATTTATTGGCTGCAACCAGTAACAGGTATCCTAGAAGTACAACACAGTGTATATTCTCAGGAGACTGCTCAACCTTACAAAGCCAGCCTTCTCTTTTTATACAAAATATTATGCTTTAGGCAAACATTCCTTATTTTGCAGTTGACTATTCACATATTTTCACTACAAAGAAAAAGCAGAGTCATGATGACAAGCCCATATTTCAGTTTGTCCAGCCCTCAATCAATTACCCGGCAAGGCTCGGTACTTTCATCAGATATCGACGGACCCCCAATAAAAACGGGCACCTCCTCCTCGTAAAGCAAGTCATAAGCAAAGAAACAGGGACAGGTGTGTGTGTAAGATTAGGCATGGTTTGTGTGTGATGAAAGGTTTTATGATATGTTGTACCTTGATACTAATCTCATTCGGCCACTGGGAAAGGAACTGGCCGAACAGGTTTGGCTTCAGGCAGTGGAGTCAGCTTGCCCAGGTCACAGAGGAGTCAGCAAAGGTGCATGTGTCCTTCAGACTCGTTTTTGGCCTTAGTCATTGGCCTATGTGAGGGCAATCACAAAATGGCTGCCGTTCAAATGGAAACCGAGGGTTCAGGACGGAACCTCTGATTTCAGGGTGATTTCGTCACCCGAATATGACGAAAATGCTTGTGCATAGTATTCTAATAATTCTCGGTCTGCTGATACCAAAATCGTCATGATACGACGATGTTTATAACACGGGTCCAGAATTTTCAGTACCACAGACCTTCCTTTTGCCCTTACATAGGCAATAACCTATACTCACCTTAATCTGAGTCCAGGTCTATATTCATAAAGTCGTTGAGATGTTAATGTTAATGTTAAGAGATTTCTAAAGTGCATGGCTGCCCGTGAGCATCCCAGCGCTGAACAGAAGTACAGGCGGATGATGCTGTAGCATCATCCTATTACTTAGCTCGTCTCTTGATACAGGTTTCCTTACACACGATGTAACACAGAGGCCGCATATTGCAGGAGCACACTGTACACACAGACAGAACAGGAAAAGAATGGCTAAGATCATCCCAATGACTATCAGAATCTTCCATCCCCAGGCGGATATCAGTTCCCAGAACCACCCCATCAATGACCAATCTTTTTTATCCACGTGAATAGATTCGGAGATCTTATGCAGTTTGGAAATAACCTGGTAAACTGTCGGAGCGTTATCTTGAATGAAAACACAGCAACTTGATTGGATCACTTTACATACCCCACCTCGGTCTGCAAGTATGACGTCTAATGCGACCCTGTTCTGAAGAGTCATAAGGCGATCCGACTGGAGCTCAGCCGTCAAATTACTAAGGGCACCGGCAGTTTCATCTACCGTGGATTCAACCACCCTTGTCAATTGCCTTATGTTCCTGCTGTTAACCATAGGCCCCCAAAACGGCAGAAAACCCTTTACGAAATCTCCAAGTTCTTGTCCTGTAGTGTCTTCTTTACTGATGACACCTCTAACTATCCTTGTCTTATGGTAATCTGCCGCGGCCGTGTAGGTGGGAGGCAACAAGAACAAAACAAAACATGTGCCTGAGAAGTCAGGGGGCAACCATGTATAGGCTCTATTATGGCAGATGAAATAGGTACCCTTAGCTGCTAAGAACGAAGGGGAAGTCTGAGACGCAAAAACATATGTTTCAGTGCAGATACTTTTCCCTAACTGAGCTCTGGGATTCTTGCCATTACCTTGCAGACATAGGTGACCCTGATGGGGTACAATCCAGATCGGGGAGGATCTCTTTGCTCGCTGGTTCTCACTCAGAGTAACTCCATATCCTGTTATGTTCCATCTAATATATGCTAGTGTCTCATCTCTCGGGATAGTCTCATAGGAAATATCTTCCCTAATCATATCTACTATACCCTTAACTAGAGCACTATTCTTAGGATTATCTTTCACAGAACGTAAGGGGTTGGCTTCATGAGCGTATATGAATATCGTTCTATATGCCCACACAGAACCATTATGGCTGAAAGGCTGGACCAGATAAGGGATACCTTTATCAGTAGTATGAGGCATAAGACCACACACCCAACAGTTAGTTGTGTTCACTACTAATTGGTGTTGGTGTAGAAGCTGAACGAATGAATTATTGACAAATTCTAATCTTCTAGCGGACTCGTGTTCAGGCAGAGGGTAAAAAGAATGCAAGGAAACAGTAGAAGGGCTGTGTAGTGGGTGCAAATGTCACTTGAAAAGAGAATAAAACATATCCTATTAAAAACGTCATTACACTAAGCAACATGAAAATACATAATATCAAAAATCGTTTCTTTGTCATCATTATACACATTCTGGCTTTAAAGTCCATCTGTTTGGCAGGTCTCTCATTCTCGAAAAACTCCATACTCTCCAAGCTCGTGTGGTAGGGTGTTCTATGCTAAGGAATGCTTCTGTCAGTCCAGGGCAACTCCCTTAGACCGACCAGAACTGTCAACCTAATGTCTTCAGCTGCACTCCAAAGGCTTGGGCAACCACGACCCTACAGCTGAACCCGGATGGCGGTTCGAAAAACAAAAATAAGAAAGTTTCTCAGATGAGAGAGCTGCACTTTCAAAAATAGCAAAGAAAAATAATTTGTATTTGTCCATAGTTCTCGGCCTCAAATTATAACAGCTTTTTCCAGGTACTGTCTGGTTCTGGAACAAGAGTTCAGGCTCTGTAGTGTTCAATCGAATTGACGGTGGCACAGCTTCTTGCAAAATATTGTCACTTTCTCGTTCAGAAAGTGTTCCTTTTACACGTGCATCACTAAAAGGCAGAAAACGAGGCACGGTCTCAGTCTCAGAGTCAGCGATCCCCTCCTGGACCCACCGGTCGTACGGTAGAGGCAAAGGGACCCTCTTGCAGTGTACGCCGTGGATCCAGTTATTTTTCCCTTCCACTCGAACAGCTGATCTTGTTGAGAGAAGGACGAGGTGGGGGCCGGTCCAACGGGGCTGGTCATTGTTTGTCCGCTGGAAGTTTTTGACTAGCACCCATGATCCAGGGTCGATAAGATGTCCTGGAGCTTCAGAGACCTGAGGCAGAGTATCGTGAACCTGTTGGTGTAAAACACACAATTTAGCCGTCAATTCATACAAATAATCAAGCAGTACAGGGTGTTCGATCTCACTGAATTTTGTCGGCCTTGGCCCTCCCCATATGTTGGCCGGGCGGCCGAACACAATTTCATAGGGACTAAGTCCCACTCGCGAATGCACAGTCATTCTTGTTGATAGGAGTGCTAAAGGCAGAGCGTCAGGCCATTTAAGACCAGAGCTCGCTTGTATCTTTGCCAATTTAAGTTTTAGCGTGCCATTATACCACTCTACTAGTCCAGCTGATTGGGGGTGATTTGCAGCGTGGAATTTTTGCTGGATACTTAGCCCCTCACATACTTTTTTCATCACTCAACCCACAAATTCACTCCCATTATCACTCCAGACCATTCTCAGCATTCCAAACCTAGGGAAGAAGTCTTTGGCAAGGGCTTTAGCTGTGGATAAGGCAGTGTTGTCTTTTAAGGGATATGCTTCTATCCATCTTGAAAAGGCACAAACAACAACGAGTACGTATTTCAAATTGTTGCACCTTTCCATGTGGATGAAATCTAGCTGCAAAACCTTGAACGGATAAGTTGGAGGTACAAAATGACCAGCTGGAGTTGGGGTTCCCCTACCAGGATTGTATTTCAGACACACCATGCAATTCTTGACCACATTCTCTGCACATTTAGGAATTCCAGCGTTTTGCCATACTGGAGCCAACAACTTACAAATCCCTTTCACACTGATATGGGCCATTCCATGAGCCATTGTCACCACTGCAAGCACATACGCATTGGGTACCAACCATCGCTGATGTTCTGACAAGTCAACCCAACAACCATTTTCATCCAATTTACCCATACTTTCTCTCCACACACTCAACTCTTTCTCTGAAGCTTCAGCTTGAAGAGACTTCACACTCTCTATCGTATCTTCACACATTCCAACGTCACCAACCCATCTTGCAGGGCCTGCAACATACATTCGATTCATCACATCTTTTGCTGTTTCTCTTGCGATTTCATCAGCAAATGCATTGCCACGACTAACATCATCAGTAACCTTCTTGTGTGCACTACATTTCACAATCGCAACTTGTAGCGGCAAGGTCAGTGACTCAAGAAGCTCATTCACCAACTGACCATGCTGAATCTTAGCTCCATGCGAAGTCAGGAACCCACGTTCTTTCCACAATCGTCCAAAACTATGAGCTACACCAAACGCATACTGGCTGTCAGTATATATGGTCACCTTCATTACTTTCGATAACACACACGCTCTCGTAAGTGCAATCAACTCTGCTGCTTGAGCTGAATTATGTGGTATACGTGCAGCTTCAACAATCGTATACAAAGTCGTGACAGCATATGCTGCAGTCGTATCACCATTCGGAAGCTTGAAGCATGAACCATCCACCCATAAGGTACCATCACACTTTACAAGAGGAGTATCTTTAAGATCTACTCTCCCTTTCGTTTTTTCTTCTGTCCTGAGAAAACAATCATGCTGTTCAACATCATCTGTCTCTACTGAAATCGGCAATAACGTGGCTGGATTCAACGTATTGCACCTTTTTATGTGCACATGACTCGCTAACAGTGTCAACTCGTAACCTGACAATCGAGCACTAGTTAAGTGCTGTGTCTTGGTCCTGTTTAACAACGTGTCCACTGCATGTGGAACCATCACAATCAACATATTATTCATCACTAACCCAGCAGACTGTCGAATAGAAACAGCTGCTGCCGCTGTGGCTCTCAAGCAACTCGGCAATGCTTTAGCTACCGGATCCAAAGTCGACGAAAAATACGTGCATGGACGCTGCTTGTCTCCAAAAGACTGTGTCAGCACTGACAATGCACAACCCTCTTTCTCATGGACATACAGTGTAAAGGGCTTACTGTAGTCGGGGGTACCCAAAACAGGAGCCGAACACAATGCATTACGCAATTCGGAAAAACTTTTCTGACAATCTTCAGACCACGGAAAGGATTCGGTGTATCTTTACAGGTCAATGCTACCAAAGGTTTGGCCAGCAAAGAAAAATTTGGTATCCATTGTCTGCAGTATGATGTAATGCCCAAGAAAGCACGTACTTCTCTCTGTGTCCTTGGCACACTCAATTTTGCAATTGCCTGAATTCTTTCTGGGGTCAGTTTCCTTCCCTCCTTCGATAAGAGATGACCTAAGTAGGTCACTTCTTGTCGACAATATTGCAGTTTTGAAAGTGACACTTTGTGATGTAAATCAGACAAATGACGCAACAACGACAAGGTGGCTTCTTTATAAATTTCCTTAGTATCTGCAGCGATTAGCAAATCATCGACGTATTGAATAAGGGTAGCGCCATCAGGTAAAACAATTGCATCAAGCTGTGTTTTTAAAGCCTGACTATATATTGATGGACTTTCGCAGTAGCCTTGAGGAGCGCATTTGAAGCGGAAGCTTCGGCCTCCTAAACTGAAGCCAAAAATATCCCTGCTCTCCTCGGCAATCGGGATGCTGAAGAAAGCATTCTTCAAGTCAATCACCGAGAACCAGGTGGCGGAAGCTGGAATCAAAGTCAATAGGGCAGTGATATCAGGAACAACTGGGAACTGTGGCACAACTATTTTATTGACCTCTCTAAGATCAATCACGAACCTGTAAACAGGTGGCTGAGAAGGGTCAGTACATTTCAAAACAGGCAGAACAGGACTATTACAAACGTTGCCTCTTGTCTCTTCAATTACATCTTTTTCAATCAAATCATAAATGATCGCTAGCAACGCCTTTTCACCTTCACTAGAGATCTTGTATTGGGGAATGCGTTGCAATTTAACATTGGCTTTCAATGTCACAACATATGGCGGTATTTCCAAAAGACCCACATCATTAGGACCAGTAGCCCAAAGAATATCAGGAAGAAACGACAATTCTGTCGGAAGTTTATCCTTCGACAAATACATTGGAGAGATCACTTTCCTACCCAGTGTAAGTTGTACTCCCGAAGGAGAACAATATAATGTCGCATACAATCTTTTCAACAAATCCAATCCTAACAAGTTTTCACCACAACCTGTCGTCAGAATAAGGGGTGCTTCCAATTCACAAGCTCCAACAGAAAGGGACATAGGACTAGAAATCGGGTTCCTAACCGGGGCGCCAGAAAAACCTACTGAAACATTCATCTCGCCAGACAAAGGTGCGCCAGGGAGTTTTGAGTGCATAATAGAACTCTTTGTAGCACCAGTATCCAACAGAAAAGGCTCTGACACACCTGATGTAATCACCTTAACATAAGGTCCACTCTGATCTACTGGAACTGAAACAACTCCCTCTCTTTGTCTATGGCTGTCCTAGCAATCGTTACCTTCGATATTCTCATCTTCTGCATAGTAGTCGTCAGCATAGTACTGAGCCGTCCTACCAGACGCGTTATTTTGCTGGTCAAAACTATTCATTGAATTCTGAGGCGGAAGGGAACGTGCGTTCTGGGGGAGACTTCCACGTCCTCTACCTCTAGGAGCTTGTTGAACGCCTCGACCTCTTGCACCAGAAGCACCATTCGTACGCTGTAACAAAATAGGACAACTATACTTGAAATGACCCTCTTCTTTACAATATGAACACTGATTGGGACCTACAGGAACACGTGGTTGAGAAAACTCGAACCTTTGCGAGTTTTTCTGAAACTGTTGAGGTTGCTGATAGTTACTCTGACCACCACGTGGCGGATACGCCTGTTGTAAAAGAACCTTCGTCTTTAATTCTTTAGTTCTCTTGTCTGCTCTATCTTTCTCATCTTCATCCCTATTTTCGTAGTACTGTGCAGTAGCCAATATTTGTGCTGAAGAGGACACGGCCCAAGAACTCTCTGAATCTTTCAATTTCTTACACAGCTCGGGAAGCAAATTGTGCACAAACTTGTCAACGAACAACAGTTGACCACCTTCTGTACTCATATCTTGACCACTGTGGTCGATAAACGTTTCCTCAAACCTGGTGAAGAAATCAGACACTGTTTCATCTTTCTTCTGCTTACACGCAGACAATTTATCCCAATTCACACGCATCGCAGGCATTAAAGTCTTCATGTAAGTAATGATCCTAGCAGGAAGTTCTGCTACCAAAGGCTCAGGCTTGGCACCACCAACTTGTCTATCATTTGCAGTACTAATATTAGCCCATGAGTCACCTAACTCTTGCACATGATCTGTATGGCGAATCAATCCCCACAAAGGCTGTGGAACAACATTCCTAAATAACATGTCTATGTCGGCTAAATTCATAATGCATGAGTCTGCAGTCTGTGATAATTCCTTATAATACCCTGCAGGGTTTTTACGAGGGTCAGGCAAGGTCTGCTTAAGGGCTAAAACTTCAGCTCGCTTCCAAGGAACATGTACCCAAACACGGTGAAAATGAGCTGGAACAGCATCAATTTGATTAGCGGCATCAGCCGCAACGGCGTCCTTCCATACCTGAGGGACTTCTCTCATTGGGAACTGTCTCACTTTTTTCTTAACAGAGGAGTCATGTTCAAACAGTGACTGAGAAGGATCCTTATTCCTAAAGGACAACAACGTCGCAACTGCTTTCTCAACATCGGAACCCACAATCGTGCCCTTTGAAAACTCAAATCGTACACGGCACAAATCAGGCGGACTTACTTCCAAATCATTATCCTCCAATTCCTCACAAAGGAAAGCACACATTTTTTCAAAAACGTATCTTTGTTTCGGTGCTTCCCATTGAAGGAAGACATCCATAACAGACTCCACATCATATCTTAAAGGGTAAATAACCCATTTACGCGCCATGCGGTCAAACATTTCTCTCTCTCTCGAATTAGGCAGTTGACTACGCGACTGCTTACGCTCCGAATCAGGGGTCACACCAGATGACCCGAAGAGAGGAAATATAAGGCTAGCAACAGTATCAGTCATTCTCTGTCGGATATAAGGAGAAGTTGATGAAAGAACAGGAGAAAAAACAGAGGGAGGCAAGGCAGACGCAGATGCAGACACAGAGGTAGAAGACAAAGTCGTAGGAAGTACAGATGAAGCAGGTAGCAAAGTCGGCGGCCCTTGAGGGGGCTGCGCCATAGGAGTAGGAGCCAACTGAAGAGGAGCTGGCGGCTGTGGAAGAACCAGAGGCACAATAACTGGGGGTTGCACAACTAAAGGTTGCGGAGGTGCTGTAGCACTCTGCACATGAGGGGGTGGCGAACTCAACAATTGTGTGACATTAAAGGATCTTTCTCAATTTCTTTTGGTGCATCTTGCTGAAGAAGCGGCAAAACTGGATAACATGTATCGATCACCATTTTACGTTGCCTGTGCAACTGCTCACTCATCTGTTCTTCTTCATTATCTTTAAACTGAATAGCAGCTTGCATTATCGAGATACCCTTTTCTCTCTTATTTCTCTTTGCTAATTTAATTTCCTTCTGTTTGGCTTCCTTACGCCATAGGCGGAAAGAGTCAAACATCGCCGGCCGGGCTTTCTTCTTAAAAACTTTAACCTCCAGATTATCCAGAATCTCTGTGTCAAAACTACCATATTGGGGCCATTTTAAAACGCCATCTTTCCTGGTGTATCGAATCCATACTTCATTATATGTGATGGGGCCTACGCCATGTTTCACATATAGTTCATAGGTTGGAGTTCCAATCGGAGGAACCGGACACGAGTCCTCCAATCGGGAATCCCTATTACAACCAAGACAAAACAAATTTCCAAGTCTGCTAAGACCAGGCATCTTCGCTCTCTAGTCTAGCTTCAAACTTCAAAGGATTATCGAATACGATAGTCTCGTGAATACACGAGTCCCTCGGCTTTGGTACTTGCAAGTTCCAAATCAAAGATCCCAAGGGGATACCAAACTAAGAACCTAACTAAGGACTGGGAGACGCTCCACTTATACTTAACTGAGGTATCGATGACGTCACCAGAAGACTCGTCTATCGTTTTGCTCTACCAATCATCAAGGGTCCAAAACAGGGCGATAGTCAGGGCAGCAGTCCTTCGTAGCCGTCGGGAAGCGGGGAACCTCGCAGCAAAGACTTTCGGACCACGTCGACATACAGGGGTCGATGAAGTGGCGGCCTTCCTCCAGAATTTTCACACGAAGCTCCTCACGAACCTCTGGCTTGGACCGGTACCGCTGAAATCGCCCCACGTTGGGCGCCAACTGAAGTACTGGGTTTTTCAGAACCCAGCGGTGCCAGGGAACACACCCTAAGACTTGAGTCCTTCCTGTTTCAGACTACAGAAACCCAGAGTCTTCTTGGTGAAGTCAAAGATCGTATTTATTGGCTGCAACCAGTAACAGGTATCCTAGAAGTACAACACGGTATATATTCTCAGGAGACTGCTCAACCTTACAAAGCCAGCCTTCTCTTTTTATACAAAATATTATGCTTTAGGCAAACATTCCTTATTTTACAGTTGACTATTCACATATTTTCACTACAAAGAAAAAGCAGAGTCATGATGACAGGCCCATATTTCAGTTTGTCCAGCCCTCAATCAATTACCCGGCAAGGCTCGGTACTTTCATCAGATATCGACGGACCCCCAATAAAAACGGGCACCTCCTCCTCGTAAAGCAAGTCATAAGAAAAGAAACAGGGACAGGTGTGTGTGTAAGATTAGGCATGGTTTGTGTGTGATGAAAGGTTTTATGATATGTTGTGCCTTGATACTAATCTCATTCGGCCACTGGGAAAGGAACTGGCCGAACAGGTTTGGCTTCAGGCAGTGGAGTCAGCTTGCCCAGGTCACAGAGGAGTCAGCAAAGGTGCATGTGTCCTTCAGACTCGTTTTTGGCCTTAGTCATTGGCCTATGTGAGGGCAATCACAAAATAGCTGCCGTTCAAATGGAAACCGAGGGTTCAGGACGGAACCTCTGATTTCAGGGTGATTTCGTCACCCGAATATGACGAAAATGTTTTTGTAAATTATATTCTAATCATTCTCGGTCTGCTGATACCAAAATCATCATGATACGACGATGTTTATAACACGGGTCCAGAATTTTCAGTACCACACCTGCCACAGGGTGCTGGGTTTTACCCACACCCTCATTTCTCTATAAGAGCCTGTATTACTCCCGGTTTACGGCTGTAACACAAGCTCCTATAGAGAATAGTGAGTATGCAACCGAAAAGTGTGCGGTCACATCATAATCAGATGGTCAGAACTACCAACCAGAGGTCGGTCTGTCCCGAGGGGGTGTCATCGTAATAAGCCCCTAATAAGCATGCGTTCCCCTGGCCGGAGGGGGTAACATTTGACACCAACATAATAGAACACACAAAGACCCACATTCAGTCCAAACATGTAGGGCAGAAGAAGGCTAGAAGGGAGGCACTGTTCGAACTTTGGGACGTCTTTGAGGTGGCCCAAGCTACAATCTTGTTCCAGAACTCACAAGCAAGAAGTCGGAACCCCCCCACCATACACAGGCACAGAGATGCTCTCTTTGATGCCTGCCATCCATGCCGTTCATGTACTGTGTTACACCAATCCACCAGTCGAGGGGTCCGAAGGGCCACCTACCGGGCAACACACCACTAGATCTAAGGAAGAGAGGTTGCCGGATCGGTAAAACCCCATCAATTCCAGCCTCATTCCAGTTTGTTGACTGGATTCCAGAAGGTCAACACCCCATCCATCGTATGTAACGTATCAAGCAACAGCGGTGCAGGGAGCCTGCCCTCCACTCCAACCATCCTGTAGAGCACTTTTAGGTAACTGGGAGGTTCATAGCAATACTGGATATTGATATCACCAGAAAGGGATGGAAGAGGTCCCAGCCCTCCAGGGTCCGACATTGAGGGGGCGCTGCATGGGATACACTCCCTCAGGGTATGCTCAGGCAGTAGACGAAACAACAGACAGTGAGCTGGAGCATAAGTTCCTACCAAGGAGAACTGCGTGCAGCACCGAGCGAAGGAGGCAGCCAAGGTGGGAGATAGAGAAGAGATGCAGGTTGAAATGGAGAGAGAAAGAGTTCTCGCCTGGAAATCACAGAGCGAAAGCAGAGGGATGTACCCTCCCCCTGAGGAGAGCCAAGCTAGAACCTGGGTTCCACATGAAGGGTAGCCTGAAATAGAACCAGAAGGGAGGTTCTTATGGAACGTCACCCACCAGGTCATCAGAGAAGGAGAGGGGCCGACCAAGAAATAAGAGATCAGGGCAGCCTAGCCCAAACGCATTTAAGACGTAGGGGAAGCAAAATGGCACCTCTGCGCATGCATGAGAAGAGCAGCAACAATAACATTTGCTGCTCCCCCTGAATGTGCCAGAGAAACATGCTGACCCCTAGAGAGATACTATCTAAAGAAGAAGGTGAGGTCCTCGTACAACCATTTTGCCAACTGCTAGTTCACTGGACTGAAAGGGAGGGCCAGTATGACAGACCCTGGCCGGAGGAGGGGTCTTTCAAACCAGAGGGCATGGCCATCACAGAAGACTGCATCCAACACCACCGGGAGATCCCAGGTGGAACTTCTCCTACATGTAGGAATGCCTGAGAAGATGGAAACGCTGCATTGGAGAAAAGCCAAAGGAGCAGCTCCAAGCCAAAATATGCCCGTGGTAAAGAAAGACAAACCAGGGACCATCTATGTGCCATGGGCCATATTCTGGAAATGCTCCAGGAGTGCAATTGGCGTTTGCACCCACTTTGCGCTCCACCGTGGCACTTTGGTATTACAGAAGAGGCCGCAGACGCTTGTGCGTCCCTTTCTGTAATACCTATAGTGCAGGCAGAGATTTCTTTGAAGGTAATTTCCTCATTTGCATGTCGGCATGGCCCCATGCAAATGAGGGAATCCCTTTGCTCCTGCGCCTTATTATAGATGAAGGCACAGAGGCAAAGAAGCTGTAAGGTGGCACAGTGACAGTGCGCCACCTACATGGTGTCACCACCCTTGGGCCACACAGACATTCCTTTGCAGGCAGGTGCAGTTACGCAGCCTGCAAGGGGATCTCTGATCCCACTCAAAAATACAGGCAGCTTGCCTGGCCGGGTCTCCGCCCGAGTGCGTACATAAAGATAGGACTCATAAATGCCCTTTGATAATACCTAAAATCATAAACATAAACATTTGGTCTAAGTTTAGACCCAATGTCTAAGTCTACCTTTGTGAATGGGCCCACTGTGTTTTCCCAAGCTAGCATCCCGGCTAGCACCGAGCATGCCAGGGCTGCATTCAATTCATTCAGACATCAGATTTTGACGGCCCTATTTAAAATGTTGCCTGACTGCCCAGACATAGGAGGATTAATGGCAGAGAGCATGAAACCTGGGGAAACTGTGACCAACTTTCTGGACAGAATGAGGGAACAATGGGGTCATGATGCAGGACAGCCATGGTCCAATATAGGCCCCCAGGTTGCATTCTTCTACAACATCCTCAAAACGGGACTGCCCACCAAAATACAGAGTGGACTGGACAGTGTAATAGTGTTTGACACCAAACCTTGGCAGGAAATACAGGCCCACATATTACATTACTACAGGAAGAAACAGAAAAAAGACAGGGAAAACAGGTGCATGCTCAAAGATACTATGCTAAGCTGGTCCAACACAAGTTAAAAAAGGCCACCCAGTCCTAGCGGCAGAGGTCAGGTGAACTGGCAGCAGCCAGATCTCAGAGAGTGCTACTGTCACCGAATGGGCCACATGTCCGACCGATACACGTGCTGGCTGGACGTTTTTTGTTGGAATAAAAGACAAAGACAAGACTACAAGGGATATTATTCAATTTTTTTTTGTGTGCTCTGATTCTAGGATGAACTTTCATTTGGACACTTAAGCGTGTGCATAGGACATGTTATTATGCACTTGTTTCTTGCTAACAAGGTCCCCAGTTCCAAATCTCTTTTCCAAAACTGTGGTATTGTTTCTCCCATTGGCTATACCTTTAGAACCCACTGCAGGATCCTAGTAAACGGTTCCTCTGGCACCTAGGACCTAAGCTAAAGAGGGTCCCTAAAGGATGAAGCACAAACTGTGCCACAAAACAGTCCCTCACCAAACCCATGCAAGACTGTCATTGCAGGCTGCATGTTTTGGACCAGACCCAAAAGTGATAACAAAACATGACACACATCCCTGTGTATCATGTTCCGTAACCCTGCATGTCATATTTGTAAGTCACGTCTACAGCAGGCTTAGCAGCCCTAAGGCAGGGTCATTACATGTGAGGAGATAGATTCCTGAGCAGATATGCCCCTGTGATGATCAGTTCCATTGCGACCAGTCCAATTGACCATGGAAGCCATTTTAATACATTTGCTGGACACTGGTGAAAACGGGTTCCCCAGCTACATGATGGCTTCACTGAAAAGAGACTTATTTGATATCAAACATCTCGTATTAAAAAGCCCACACTGATGCCAGTGTCATAGTTAGTGATACATGCACCCAGATGGTACCTTAGAAGTGCCAAAAACACATGAGCTCCACACTGTGTGGAGGAGGGAACAAGAGGCACAGGGTTTTAGGAGCTAGCAGCCTCCAACTATGAATGTTTAACCACAAAAGAGCTGCTCCTAAAGTGATAACCACTATAAGTTTTGAGTTATATTGTGAGTGGGGACATCTCATAAAAAATAACGGACTGGTCTCACACACCACCTGGTGTCATGCTTCATCATTGACCAGTCCTCGTCCTCTAAAACCTTGGTTTGATAGAGGGCGGGCATACACCTGACGACAGGGATGCACTTCTAAACTAAGTGGGGGCCCGTGTATGAGTGAGTGAGATTAAAAATCATTATAGTTATCCTCATTGTGTTTTTTAATGTGAAAGGTAACTATATGATGTTTAAAAGCAGGTGACGGTATGTGGGGGAATTAGTGTCCCCTAACCGTTGTGTTTAGAGGTCGACATGTTTCTGCCGTCTTGGCCCAGGAGGGTCCAGGGCATTCATCAGGACTCAAGCCCTAAAAACCAAAGCTACTGGCCCCTTGGGAGGAGGGGAGGGGAAACCCCTGTTTGTCAGAACTGCCTCAAGGAAAGTTTTCTGCGTGGATCCTAGGCGACTGCTCCCGTTCCTCCCCGGTGTAGCTACACGGGAGCAGTCGCCTAGGATCCATGCAGGAAACTTTCCTTGAGGCAGTAGAAGGTTTCTAGCACTTCTTGAAGATCTGACCTTACATGAGGGCGCCAATTTCAACTTTTTTATGTTAAAATCTGAGTTCATTGGCACTGATTCTCTTTGTTTAGATATTTATTTGTTAACATCTGTTGCGCATAACATTTCTTGGTCATTTTTACTATACTTACTTTGAGATGCCCTAGAATTAGCAGTTTAGTAACGGTGTTGTAAGTGTGTGTTTTCAGATATAGTGTTTTTCTGAAAGGTTTGTAAATGTTGCTTTTAAATTAAAAAAACAACTACAAAAACTATGTATGTCTGTTGACAGATACTTGCCCTACGAAAGTTTTATTTTATAAATCACTGGAACCAGTTTGATTTTTTCATCCTACTGCTTGGGATAGCAGAGATGGCAGCTGCGTGGATTTTAGACAAGTATAAAATATCAATTGGTCACATGTTGGCATCCGTAACCGAAATATTAAGATTTCTTCGTCTGCTCAGAGTTCTTCGTCTTATAAAGGTAAAGCAGCTTCGTTGACTTCTTGTGTATATCTGAAATTTTAATTCTAAAAACATTTGTCTGCTAGTGTCTGGAAAATGTAAGGCCAGGTTCACCAAAGTACTTTGTATTCGTACAGTTAGAGTAATTTTTATTGCAAAATGTGCTGCGGTTGGAAATCATTGAATGGTTACCCTCGTTGAAGGCAGTCGCAGGTGTTCCCAGTGTTTGTCCTACAAGCATGAAATGTGGTTTCACAGCAACAGGATGGAACATCTATAAGAATATGGCTTTGAGGGGATAGCATGTTTGCCTGATTTTACTGCTTATCAAAAGTACTTAATATAGTACTGTCCCAAATCCAAATAATATTGTTTACTTTTACTATGTTTGCATCCTCAGCTTGCATGCAATTTAAAACAAGCATTTGCAATGCAATAGGTCTCCCATTTATGAGAGTTTGAGCTGCAATTATTTTTGTGTTTACTAGCACTGATGTGGTGCTTTCACATTTAAGGAGGCCCTGCTCCTTTCTTTAGACAAGCCATGTCTAAAGAAAGGGGAGTGGCCGACATTGAAGTGAAACTGCGGCATGCAGCGCTTTGATGAAAAAAGCATCTGTTTGTCAAGTTGACAAACAGATTCTTTTTTTTGTAAAAGCGGGCTCAGGGCTCGTGTGTGCGCCAGTGACTGATCTTAGAGATACCCTGGGAGGATAAGCAGCTGGCAGGAGCTGCCAGGGCTCACAGACTCACTCTGGAGACAGCAGTGCTATCTCTCTCACCAGACATATCCTACAGACTCAGAGCTCGTGTGAGCGCTACTGACTGATCTTAGAGCTACCCAGGGAGGGTGTCTCACACGTTAATTAAATAAAAAAGTCCAGTGTTTTAATAAAGCGCGCACTGTCTATGTTCTGCCTATTTTGCTCCAAAGTTTGGCAGACATGCGAAGAGAGGCAGCCACAGGTAAACCAAGTGACCTGGGCAGTACTGCACAATATGTCCAAAATGCAAGCTGGACAACCGGGCTCTTTGTTCCACAACCAGCAACTTAGCCACCAGGCCACCACTTCTCTGTAAAAGAATTCCAGCAAACAACGGTGCTGAAATTACATGTGATCTTCGTAAAAGTATCTGCCTTTCTGTACAACACTCTGCATTTCGTCTGACTCCTCGGTACAGCCAATGTGCGGTGTCAGCGTTTGTAATGGTGCCGCTAAGCGCTAGATGCGAGGCGCGCTGCGGCCGTTAATTAAACACGCTAAACGTGTGTTGGTGTCTATGGCGCGATCCTGACTAACTATACGGGGCCACGCCTCTTTATTATATAGTTGCCCCTGGCGTCACACTCCAGCGCTTGTGCGCAGTTTCCGTACGCGGGTAGACTGAAACGCTACCCCACCGGCGAACATTACATTCCTTCCAACCTTTATAAAACATTAACAAAACATCAACGTGTCGATCTGTTACTAGTTCTGGTCAGGCAGTCTGCTTTCCACTCGTGTCCAGCCACCAGTCACCATCCTGCTGCGAGTCACAGGTTAGGCACACCATGAATCCCACGAGGCGGGAGGAGGGAGCCGGATTGTTCCTCAGGCCATATCTGGAATGCTTTCCCCGTGAAGACGGTAGGGATGGAGTTACTTCCTGTGAGACTCCGCCCTCCGGATCTCTCACTGGGGCGTTGGATAGGTGTCTGTCCAGACTTCCGGGCGATGACGATGCCTCTCGGTCAGATCTGTCCGGATGATTCATGGGGATAGTTCCTTGGCTATCTTCTCCTTCCTCATCCACTCCCTGCTGACTTGGGCCCACCTCCATAGTACTTCGTAATGGAACGTTGGGAGTCCCTGCATTGACTTTTTTGAAGAATGACGCATTCTGTGTAAGTTCTTCTGTTCCCCTCCTGGCTGTGATCATCGTGCCAGTTCGGCGAGTCACTGTCCATGGACACTGTTCGAACAGGAGCCGGAACTTGCTCCCTGGGTGCCTGTCTTTGACATAGACCAGGTCTCTTTCTCGGATCGCCAACGCTTTCGCTCCTCGGTTGACGCTGGCATGATCATTGGTACTGGTCCTTTTGGCTAGGACCCTTGTAGTGTCAATCTGGGAAGGGGCCCAGTCGGGTGATGAGGAATGGTGTCTCGCACCATTCAACCCATGCTTGCTGGTCCCGGTGCTCTCTCAGTCGTGAGATGGGGCGTCAATCTGTATTCCCTCAGGAAGCTGTAGATGGCTCTTTCCGGGGGGGCTCCCTCACCATGCGCGTTGCGAATGACTTTGTTGAGGTGCACATGAACCTCTCTACTTCCCCGTTTGCTTGGGGCCAGTGTGGTGTTATCTTCCGATGTTGGATGCTCCAAGACTTGAGATAGTCAGCAAAATCTTGTCCCTGAAAGGGTGGGCCATTGTCAGTCTTCACCACCTCAAAGATCCCGTGAGTTGAAATGATCTTCTCTACCTTGGTAATTACTTCAGTGTCTGTTTGTCTCCCGACAACTTCTATCTCGGGGTATTTCGTGTAGTCGTCAATGACTACTAGGGCATAGCGCCCATCCGGAAGGCGACCAAAGTCGATACTGACCCACTCCCACGGTCTTTGAGAGCTGTCTTCCGTGATGACAGGGTGCGGGCGATCTGCTTGGCCTGACACCTGGCACCTTTGGCATGTCCTGACGGTCTGCTCAACCATTGGGTCCATCCCTGGGAACCACACTTTCGCTCTCAACCTGCCTTTCGTTTTCACCATGCTCTGGGGTCCTCGATGTGCAAGATCCACCACACGTGAGTCAGGCTTGACGAAATCACTAGCCGCGGCCCTCTGAGTAGACACCCGCTGCCGTCGACAGAGAGTTCGTCCTGGATTCGCATGATCGATTCAAGCGTGGCCGTCGCTTGGGATGTTCGTCGGGCCATTGTGGTTTGAATGGGATGCCAGTCATTCGCCTGAACTGCGGTGATGGCTAGTTCCAGACACTCTGGGTGGCTTCAACTATAGCTTCAAGGCTTATCGGGAGTGGTCGGGACCTTTCTGCTATGAAGCGGACGTATTCCTCGGTATCCTCGACATCCTCTTCCTCTGCTTTGGTTGCGGCCCTCGGATGTCTCGAGAGGTAGTCGGCTGGATTAGAGGAGCCTGGTTTGTACTCTACCTGGCAATCATTACCCTGCAGTTGAAGGATCAATTTTTCTATCCTGGGGGGGGGGGGGGAGGCTTTGATGCGGAGCCTTGATATAAGCGTATAAGGGGCTTGTGGTCGGTGGAGACTGTGAATGGGTGTCCTTACAAGTAGACAAGGAAATGCCGACAGGCCCAGTGGATGGTGATTGCCTCTCTCTCTATCTGGGAGTAGCATTGCTCCATGTCTGTTAGGGAGTGGCACGCATAGGCGATCGGAGACCATTCGTCATTACATTTTAGCTGCCCCTAGCCCATAGGGACTGGCATCGACGGCGACACTTGTGGGCCGGGCCGGGTCAAAGTATGACAGTGTGGTGTCAGCTGAAAGGGCTCCTTTGGTGTCTTTGAAGACTTGTTCTTGGACGGGGCCCCACTGTCACGTGGTGGTGGACTTCGTCAGCTCCCTGAGGGGCTTCGTGATGTTGGTTGAATCTGGGATGAAATGACCACAGAAGTTTACCATCCCTAGAAAACTCCGTACATCCAAGATGTTGGAGGGTACCGGGGCTTCCTGAATGTCTCACACCTTGTCGGGGTCTGTGGCTACTCCTTTGTCCCAGAATGTGTAGCCGAAGAAACTCATTTTGTTCTTCAAGAACTGGTACTTTTCTTTGTGCAGGGTGAATCTGGACTCTTTGATTCGCTGGAGAACGCTGCGGAGTCTTCGGTGGTGGTCTTCCACTGCCGAGGCGTATACCAATAGGTCGTTACTTACATTCAAAACCCCTGGAAGTCCGCTGAGGACTTCTCTGATAGTGTTCTGAAACACCTCAGCAGCACTCGATATCGCAAAGTTGAGACGCTTGTACCGTCTGAGGCCGACGTGGGTGGAGAATGTAGTGATGTATCGAGAGTCCGGATGTAGGGGCAATTGGTGATATCCTGAATGTAGGTCCATCTTCGAGAACCACACTGCACCAATCAGTTCCCCCAGAATGTCATTGATGGTGGGGGTTAGGTGACATTCCCTTTTTGCAGTTGCGTTTGGGAGGCGCATGTCAACACAGATGTGGACTGGTCCTGGCTGTTTTGGTTTTCTCGCCCGCATGATTGGGGACACCCACGGAGTGGGTCCGCTGACCATCTCTATCATCTCTTGCCTCTCCAGTGCTTGCAGCTCGTCTTTGACCTTTTGTTGTAGATGGAACGCTATGCGCCTATGCCTCAGAGCTACCGGTTGGACTGATGGGTCAATGTGGAGAGAGACCTCTTTCCCTTTTAGGCATCCAATTCCCTTGAAGATGTCGTCAAATTCCTCCATGATGGCTGCTAGTTCTTCTTCTTGGACCGCGAGAGCAAACAAGATCAGCTTCAGCTCTTCCGCTGTCTGTCCTCTTACCAGCATTCCGCTTCCTTCTTTGGTCACGTACACCGTGGTGGGGATATCGAGGTCTTGATGCATAAGTTCTGTTTTGAAATATCCCAGGAGTGGGATGGGCGTCTTCTGTCCATAGGCAAAATACTCAAATTTTTGTTTCACGCAAGGGTGGGCGTGTACACAATTAGTTGTATACGTTGGCGGCCATCAGTTCGATCGAGGCCCCTGTGTCTATGGTGGCCCGTATGTCTTGGTGGTGAATCTTTGGTCTGCACCTTGGAAGCCGTCGTCTTTTCCATGGTGGTTGATCCACTGTGAATACATAATGGACGGGGTAGTCTCCTGTGTCGTTGTCCATATCTTCACTGTCTTGCATTTCCGCTACGGTGTTTGCTGTTTCTTTCCGGGGCTTCGATGACCTTCATACCGCCGTGAAATGGTTCATCCACCCGCAGGCTGTGTACCTCTTCCCTTTCTCCGGACAGTCTTACATGTGGTGGAGTGTGCCTCCACAGTAGCCACATTCTGTCTTTCTGTCTTGCGGACCTTTCCCAGGCTATGGCACGGCTTGGCTTTCACCATGTTCACCTGCTCTGCCACTTTCGCTTGTTCCGTCTTGATGGGGCGGTGGTGGGCAGCCTCCATGTGGGATGCTCTGGCCTTTGATAATTCTTTGGACCGTCCCAGGGTGAGGACATCCACCAAGGGTTTGCCGGATTCCTGGAGAATGTTCTCTCTGAGCTTTGACAAGTAACAGCCTTTTATTATCTGGGCTCTGATCTCCTCTTGTTCATCCTGGAAGCCACATGTACTGGCGGGCTCTTTCAAACGTCCATGGAAGGTGTCTAACGACTCTTCTGCTTCCTGCTTGGCATAGCGAAATATGAATTAGTCTTTGTTCGCCATCGGCTCAAAGTGGGCATTGAGAGCGTTGAGCAATGACACGTACGTTTTGGGAGTAGCCTCTACCAGCGTTTTGTAGATGCGGTGAATGTCCTTGCCCCCTAGGTGGAGGAGTAGTGCTCTGCGTCTCTCACAGGCTATTCCCACCTCTTCAAAGTAGAATTGGAGACGTTCTGCCGAGCCCTTCCATTTCGGGGCAAGGGAGGAGGGGGCACCATCTACTATGAATGGCTCAATGGCCGGAATTGCCGCCATTTGGGTGTGGACGTGGGTGTACCTCGCGGCACGTGCACTGCCTCTCTGTTAGGCCTGAGGGAAGCCGCCTGGCCGAGGTCACACTCGGATCCTTTGCAAAGAGTGTGTCAGGTTGCCTCAACTGCTAACTCCCTTCATGGAGCACTGGAAAGTCTGCTTTGGGGAAATTCCAGCCCAGGCTGGCAAGGGTTAATAGTTATTGTGGGCTCTGGCACTGGCTGGGGCTGCAAGGCCCTCACATGTGGCAGCAGTCGAGCTCTTACCGGGGTCTCAGGGCCCTCTCTGTTGGCAGCAGGCTGATCACTCGTGCCCAGTACTGTGGAGATGAGCAATCCAGCACCATGAGTTCAGGAGACCTCCTCGTCGCCAGTGTAATTGTACCGCTAAGCGCTAGATGCGAGGCGCGCTGGGGCCGTTAATTAAACACGCTACACACGTGTTGGTGTCTATGGCGCGGTCCCGACTAACTATATGGGGCCACGCCTCTTTATTATGTAGTTGCGCCTAGCGTCACGCGCCAGCGCTTGTGTGCAAGTTCCGGCCGCGGGTACACTGAAACGCTACCCCGCCGGCGAACATTACAGCTCTCTCGAAATGCAAGCGTTTACCTACAAAAATATAGGCACATGTACAGATCTTGCATTTACGAGAGTTTAAGCTATTGTTATGTACAATTGCAATAGCGCAAACTCTTGTAAATGCAAGACCAATTTAATTTCAATCAAGCGGGGCCACCATAGTGAAATCGTGCATGGCGGGCTTAATGTAAGAAAAGCATGTCTTGCCTGCAGTAGGAGAAATTCATTAAACAAAATAGTGCTTGCAAACTAAATAAAACATACCGTGTTGTAGTGTAGTTCCAATATCCCTGATAGGCTCTGCGCATTGGAATAATATACACTATACTTTTGACATAGGACTGAGGTCAGTATGTCTCTATCGAGTACATTAAACTTAATTACTTGTGTGCGCAGCTAACTCATAGGTCACTAGAAACTTCTTGAATAGACAAGAAGGGATTAGTTTCTGACAACCACATAAACATGACAACTTTGTTTCCCTTGGAGTCGGAACAATCTCAGAACCGTGGAAACAAAAGATAACAGTGTCACTCAGTCAATCGTGCATGCTTCGTTTCTACAGAGTTGCATAGAAATTGAGAGACGGGCGTTTCAATAAAAAGTGTTGATTGAACCGTCTTATTTCCCGTGCAAGAGATATGAACTGCTACAATCGTAAGACAGGATGCGAAGTACAATATGTTAGCAGTAAGATAAAATAATACTGCAATAGCATGGTTAGTAGCTATGACATATATTAATTAAAATACATACATAAATAACACAGGCTAAAATGTGAATACTTATCTGATGCTTCTAAATTGTTCTACCCCAGTGTACCTAACCGGAGTGTAGTACGAGGTAAGAAGTAGGTGCTGTTTTCTAAAGTATCGCTAGCTATAGTTTAGTTTTGCCAAGAGTTGCCAAAAGTTTCTCTAAGTTTTAGTCTGCTCCATACCTTATAATTTGTGAGGTTGGAATCTCTTTCCGGGACTCGATATCTAACACCCCGCAAGGGGAGTCAGAAACACTGGAGCTGGATTCTCTGTGAGGAGGATGACAGCGTCTGGTCAGTGCATCAGGCTAGAACTTGATCTCCTTCCGAACTTGCCGTGGTGAACCGCAAGTAGGCAGTCGAACTGGACCGTACCGGAACCGTGCTATGCCAGGGCAAGTGCAGGTATAGTTATACATTGAAGGTGTTTAGGAATGCCTGTAGTGATGTAAAAGTCGGGAATCGGAACGTGAATGAACCCCTAAGGAATAGATGTTCTTGCATAATAATGAGTTCTTGGAGAAATCAATATACAAGCACGGGAATTTCCTAAAGGCTTAAGAGTCTGGTTTTCCAAGAACTCGTTGTGACGTGGAATGACGGATGTAGGAGACCATGCCTGTATTTGGTTAGCATGGACCATGCCTAATAAGGGCTGGATTGTCTATGCCTAAATAAGGACAATATGAATTGTACCTATATAAGGGCATAAATCAAGAAACCTATATACGGAATCTAAATCTACACACAACAGTGTCACAATAGAAGTAAAAGGGCCAGTTGCCATGGGAGGTTACAAATGAAGACAAGGCGGGACCAATGAGGGTCTAACAAGCCTATTAACCAATGAGAAGCCAGCATTGACGAAGGACTAAGACACAAGCCAATGAAAAATGTGGGCGGGGCTTCCAGCGCATACTCCAATAGAGCATGCCTCGCAGAGCGAGTAGCGTATGTGCGCTGCCATTAGGCTTGACCTAAAAAGACGTTTTGCAGACCAATAAGGTCGGGGTTTAATGTGTGAATGTATGCTGCATTTGCAGATTGGAGAGAGAGACACATACACACAGGATTGAGCCTGCAAGAGTGGAAAGAGGGGTCTAGTTGAGTTGAGCTGATACTTCTAAAGTGCAAACATTCAGGCACAAGAATCTTGGAGCTGAGACTAACACACAGCAGAGGGGACAAATGACTCAGCAGAACAGATGTGTTCTGAGGGACCTTCATAACCTTTGCTGATTGTCAATTTAACACAGTACCAGAGGAAGAGTAGTCCATAAAAGGGAGGCCCTAATCAGATTTCTAGATTTTTTTAAGGTGGTAAACTGAAAAGAGAAGGGAAGAATCAGAAGGAAGGGAGCACTTAAGAGAATGTCTTGAGAACAAGGATTGCAGCACCTTGGCCCCAGTGTTCTAAAAGGCTTTGTGGGCTAAATCAGGAGTAAGGCAGCGTATGACCTGCTTTGGTGACACTGTCAAACTTCCTAAAATTCAAAGCAAGTCAAACTGCCACATTTTACACCGCTTTAAGCTTACAAATAACACCATCTGGACGAATTAAGCAACAAACCTTCGTTGTATCAAGCCTAGTAACAATGTTAGTATTGACGACACAAGCTTTCGAATGCCCTGAATAAAGAAGTATTTTTTTAAATATTTTCATTTGACAAAAAGAAGCTGCCATTACAGAATTAATCTAAGTGGCCATCTTGCGTTGTATCAGTCCAGAAGCCTATGCCTTAGCTTTCTCAACAGCAGATGACAGATCTTTGAAGCAGGAGGGTCACCAACCAGGGGGGCCAAACACCATACTTACCTGGGGGCTTATTGTTGTGAAGCAGTTTCTCATGCATTTCATTTCTCACTTGAGTGGCCACAGAAAAAACACCAAACTCGCAAATAAAATTAGGTGAGATATGAATATTCCACTGGGCTGAGCCAAAACTTGACTAACAAAAGCTCAATCTAATGGCTAAAAGAGACCGATCACAGAAAGCCAATGGCCGAAAGGGATAGACCCAAATCCCACTCTCTATGTTGTAGGCAATAGGTTGACAACTGAAGAGTCATAATCCAGACCTAAGAATAGTAGCATCCTGTTCAACTCCAGGAGTTGGGGTTTAGTGCAGCAGAGATGGTAATTTGTTGCAGGCGTGCCATGAGGAAAAGTGGCATAGCGATGGCCTTGCATAACTGTTTGGTCTAAGGTGGTGTAATGGCTGTTAAAACCACACGGGTTATGGAAATGAAATCTCCACTTCCTAATTCCCCCTTACTCACCCAATTCCCTGAACAGCCTCAGTCGAACAGCGTTTGCCCAAAGAATCATACTTCCCAGGAAGAGCAATACGTTTTTTCAACCTCAGGGGAAGTCTACAAGCCACCTCCGTTTTCTTTGGCTGCGGCACACAAACCTCTAGGCACTGTGATTGATGCATGATTTTTCAATGACTGTTAAGCTATTTTGATGCGTCACATTTGAAAATGTTTTGGGGCAGATTTACAAGCCCCTTACCCCACTTTTGTGTCACTTTTAACATGGGAAAAGTGACGCAAAAGTAGCGCAAGGGGCTTGTAAATCTGCCCCTTTGTGTTTTCTGAAGAGAGCCTTTATTTAACAAAGGGCTCCCAATGGATTATTATGTGCTTTTCACTATTTGTTTCTCCATGGGAAGGACCATATTTGTAAGTATTGCTTTGCCTTTGCTGCCTCCTCAGCCGGAGAACCACTGAATTTAAACAAGAGAGATCTGTTCACGTAGGGAGAAATTAAAAGTAAAACTCTTTGCAGTTTGATTCCTAATGCTAATCATATTTTTTTCCAGGTACTTGTTGTGTTTTAATAAATTTCGACATTGAAATGTTTCTTTTTGACATATAAAAAATATCTTAACGACTTCAATTTCCAAAGCATATGTATCTACGCTCTCAGAAGCTTAATACCCTGGCTCAAGGCTGCAGACATGAGTATTCTGAGAACTTAAAGAAACTTTCTGTTACCAACAACGGGCATTTTTATTCTAACCTTAGTTCTTTTCTTTGTATTATTTGCATTACTCTGATAGTCTACTATTTTTCAATTTGAGCTAGCTACAGTTCCTACTGTTATATTTGTTATAAGCAATAAAAAGGTTTGCATACGAGACACATAACCTACACAGGACTCGAGAGGCCCGAGTGGAGATTGCTTGAAGGAAGCAGAAGCCATGCACAGGCGATGCATCTAAAGATATCAAATATTATACATGGCATATGCAAGTAATCAATTACAACAAGGGCTTCCGCAATGGCAGCTACACAGATCCCAGCAGTGCAATCCTCTTTTGTTAATATGGAAAAAAACATAGCGCCCCTTTTACGCCGCCGTTGCGTCACTTTTGTGACGCAGCGGCGGCGTAAACCCTGCGCCATGTTTACATCGTGATGCATCTATGGAGATGCGTCACGGTGTAAAGCCCTGTGCCACATGAAACCTGCGTCAGGTTTCATGTGGGCGTTTCTACTCGGGGGGGGCGTTCCGTCACAGGAACACCCCTGAAAAGTGACTCAGTGAAATCTATAAGCGACGCAACTTCAGCACTGCGCCAACCTTACGCCGGCAGATGCGTCATGTATCTGCTTGTCCTTGCGCCACAATGCACCGCATTGTAAATGCGGCACATCTGCGGTGGCGCAAGGGCAAACTTGCGTGGCACATCTTCCCTGGGGCATCCATGCTGATTTGCAGGGATGCGCCAGGGAACATAAATCTGCCCCTACGATTGAGCCACGCAGTGCAAACGTCCCACAAAAAACGCCCAGACAACGACATACTGTATAGCGAGGAACACACCTAGGATTTGAAAGTGCAAACGGACTTAGATCAGAAAACGACTAATTTAAAATAGTTTGATCATATGACCCTAGGCCCTGCGTAATAGTTCTACAGCTAGCTCCTGTCCTCTGCTCACCAGTAACACCACCTCGTGATGCACCGGGATAAACTAGTTCAAAGGCTGCAATTAACATAACTATGGGAGTTGAGATTTAAAGCCTAACTAAACAAGCATTGGCATAGCCAATAGGTCTCCCTTTTGGGACATTGTAAGTAAGTATAAGACTTTACGTTTATATTTACTTCGTATTTAGGATGCAGTAAATGTAAACGTGAAGTCTTACACTTGGAATGGAATGGAAAGACATTTATATAGCGCATGGCTACCCGGAAGCATCCCAGCACTGATAGCCGACAACAGGAGACCAGAAGGGCTAAGGAAAGAGCAAAGTATTTATTTGCTTCCGGAAAGCCATGTGGTCAGGGATTAAGCGTAGGTGAAGAGGCAAGGCATTCCAGAGTTTGGAGGCGTTGTAAGAGAAAAGGAGAGCCGGTTCAGCTGACAGTCTATTAGAGATTCCCGTTAGCAGTCTCGCTGCACTGTTTTGTACGGATTGAAGTTTCCCGACTGCTGAAATGGGAGCGCCCAGGTACAGGGCGTTCCCATAATCCAATCTGGAGAGTATTAATGATTGGACCAATACTTTCTTGGCCGTAGAGGGAAGAAGGGGCAAGACCTTTCGGGCCATTCTAAGTAGGCCATAACAGAGGGCTGCTGTTTTCCTGGCTTGTGTCCTGAGGCTGAGGTCCTGGTCCAGACATACCCCTAGACTCTTAATTTCCGATTTCGGGATTGGGGCTGGGCCCATACACAAGGGCCACATCAGGCTGGGGTTGAAACGGAGAGAGTTACCCAAGATCATAATCTCTGTTTTTCCTCAATTAAGCCTGAGCTGAGAGTCATCCATCCAGCTTGAGATGTCATTTAAACAGGAATGGAGGGTATGGATTTCCTGTTCGGCTTGGGTTCGGCTTACTGTTCGTTTTGTTTTACTTACAAGGTCCCAAAGGCGAGACCTATTGGCTATGCCAATGCTTGTTTCATTTGTTTGCAGAGGTAGGAGGGAAGGGGTTAATTATCAGGGGTGTTTGCTAGTGCTTTATACCTGGGCTGCGAGGAGCTTCTTGTGGGCAGGAATGCGAAATATATTTGTAGTCTGTTGGAAGGTTTTATATAGCGCCCTTTTGGGAAGCTGTAAAGAATGAAAGTAATCTGTGTTAACCTCCCCGGGAACGTGGCCGGCATAATCTCACGTCATTTATTTTTTTGTTTGTTTGATTTTATGATTGAACTTTATGCAAACTCAATGTAAAATGATCTACAAACATTCGGATCGGCAGAAGCTCGGTACACGCAAGTAAAAATATTGGGTAAGAGGAAATAAGGAGACTGTCTGAATGAACTTGACGCGAGAATGGCCTAAAAGAAAAAAGTTAACATCAGGTGACATGGTTCAGGCACCCAGTTTGACAGAAGGCAGTGACACCATTCACTCGAGCAGATAGGAGATTCCCACACTTACCAGGACAACTGGATACCTCGAGGAAAGCCATCTGCAACAGTGCTGATGAGCTGGGAAGACGCCATCTTGGAAACAAAACCTTTTGCAATGCAATTAAGGGAGTGAAAAGAGCAGCATTACGCCCCACCTACCTCCTCACATATGAAGGAGCCGATGCTGCCTCTTCTCCTTGTGGCTGGACCAGAAAAAAGCGAGCCATGCAGAAAGAAAGGTGCATTCCCGTCACTGTGAATGTGTGCATGGCACGCTGAAAATAAAAACAAGCGCAGCATCCCCGGGGCTGTATATAACATACGCGGCCACCAATGCTGTAGAGCAGATGCTGGACTGCGTAAAAAAAATTATATTTAAAATCCAAAGGGGAGGGTGGACGCCATGCTAAAGGGCTGCATTAAAGAGGCTGTGCGTTGTCGGGCTGGATATAAAAGCGGCCATCATTGCTATGCACTCAGACAGCATGCGCGAAAGTGAAAGTGATCACCCGTGATAGAGGAAAGAAGCATGCGCGAAAGTGAATGTGATCACCCGTGACGGAGGAAAGACAGATGGCGGCTGCGTGCATGCACGCGCTCGTGAATGCAAGCTTGAGGCCAGGAAAAGCCTCTGGTAGCACTTTGAAAATCCACTAACTAAATGTCTCGCTGGGTAGCACATGTGCTGGCTCAGGCGAGACCTACAAATCTGGGTTAAGGTGAAGCTTGACAGTTATTTCTGAGAGAAAACACACACTCGGTGAGATTAGGGCGACACATAAAAAAGCCAATCGTAAAAGAATCGACTGAGGCCGCGTTGAGCTGCCAGCTGCTGCCAACTATTTCCAACCTGCAGGGCCCCACTCATTCAAACAGCAGAGGCCTGTCTCCCGCCGCGCTAAATGCATACAAGTGAGCCACGGCTTCCCGGGGGGGGTGGTGGGGGGGCAGCCAGACATGCATGCAGCTCTCAGCTGTTCTCATCAGCGAGAGGCGACGGTGGAACAAAGCATGGCAGCAGCAAGGGATAAACAGCTTTCTCGGGGACAAGTGGTCACGTAATGTCAGCTTTCAGAGTATGCCAGCACATATCTGCTGCACAGCTAGACACACTAGCTTGGCAGTGGAGGATAGGAGGAGACATAGTGCAGGTACCGGAGAAGGGAGTACCAATGATGAAAGTTCACTCGGGAAGAGGTGGCGCTCGGTAGCCACATTCTTAGCCACTAATCCCTCTTGATCACTATCTCGTTTAGGGATTACGATTCCCATCACCCTGCACCAAAGTGCACTAAAAACAAGTTTTTGCTTCTGAAGAAGCAGGTGCAACATTGTGAAAGCAGAACTGCCTCTGTAAGCTGCACATGACAAAAATAAACGTGATTCTACATGAAAAGGTATTGCTGAGCATCCACAGGAGAAAATAGGCTGCCCCATTAACTCCACAGTTTACCAGAAAACTGTAAACAAGCCAGCCTGGGAGCTGCCTTCCTTGGAGGAAAAAAGAGGGACAAAGAGGCAGGACTGGCCACTAGCAAGCAAGGATTTTTAAATGACACTGTAACCAAAAAATGAGAAGCCCGGGAATGGCTTTATGCCCACAGAGATATATACTAAAGTATACAAGCGGTCGTACGCTTACGCTTGACCTAAATAAGCTTAAGCAAAGCCATTAGGCCTGGCCTTGGCAGGTTCAATGTCTTTTTTAAGCATTTTGTTTTATTGCAAGCATATGCCACAAAAACGAAAGGAAATAAAAAAGAATCCATGCTGCGCAAAAGAGGGAGCCATATTCTTGCAATTAAAAACATTAATAAAAAAATAGCCTAATGTAGCAGATTATTATTATTATTATTTTAGCATTTGTTAGGCGCAAAACGAATCATCCCCACGGGGATCTCTCTGCGCCACAATATCAGAACAGTGAATGGGAGAAACAACTGATTAGTGACTAAACAGTCAGGTTTTAAGACGTTTTTTGAACAGCCCAAAAGTGGGACTAGCTCGAATGTCATCTGGCAGCTTGTTCCAGTGGGAGGGCGCATGGTAGGAAAATGAGCGACATCCCATTCTGATTTTGTTGATCCTCCTTGGACACAGCAATCCCCTATTGCTCGACCTCAGTTGCCGACCGGGGATATAAGGTATTAACTTCTTGCTGAGGTAGACCGGGCCATGCCCCTGTAGAGTTTTAAATTCCAGACATAGAAGCTTGAATAATGTTCGCTTCCTGATGGGCAGCCATTGAAGTAGACGCAGGAGAGGTTCCGAAGGAGGACGGGATGGGCAATTAAGGACAAGACGTGCACAAGAACTGCAGTCTAGAGAGAAGATCTCCCCTAATCCCTACCAGAAGGGAATTACCATAATCCAGCCTGCTTTCTATTAACGTCTGAATGAGCGACTTTATGGCAGAAAGGGGAAGCCAAGGAAAGATCTTTCTGAGCATACGCATCAAGCCAAAGCATAAGCATGTGCCCGATATGCTTTTCACGTGTTGCTCCATGGAGAGTTTATCATCTATGACAACACCTACATTTTTCACCCATTTTTTTGGGGTGGGTGGATCACCTAGCTCAGGAGGTCACCAGTCTGTAAACCAAAACTCCTCTGCTTTCTCACTTTTGGTTGTGTTCAGCTGCAAAAAAATTAGCAGTCATCCAGGCCGCCGTCATTAACATACACTTTTGGAATCTTTCTGTGGTCGATGCGGGATCTAAATTGATGGTGATGATCAGTTGTGTATTGTCTGCATACGATACGGTGTCGAAACCACATGATCTAATAATAGAAGATACATAAATGTTGAATAATGTGGGGCTTAAAATGGAGCCCTGTGGGACCCTTTTGTCAACAGCTGAGATCTGAGACGTAAACAACTCAAGTTGGACTTGCTGAGTTCTGTTGGCAAGGAAGCTTTCAAACCATCTATTGCCATTCCTCCGACACCAATCTCTCGTAATCCATGCACTAGGATTCGATGAGAGATGGTGTTGAATGCAGCCGACAGGTCAAGAAGGGTCAGCATAGTAGGAATCCCATTGTCCAGGGCCAATTTGATTGTATCTGTGACATCAGTTAGTGTGGATTCGGTGCTGTGCGAAGCACGAAAGCCTGACTGAGTGGAATCAAGCAAATTATTCAATTCAAGATACTGACCTAACTGCTTATTGACTAAGGCTTCCATGACTTTCGAGAACATAGGGAGAAGAGAGATTGGCCTATAGTTTTGAAGATCCAGGGGATCGGCCAGGGCTTTTTTAAAAATAGGCCTAATTTGTGCGAGCTTCCATTTCTGTGGGAAGGTGGCTGTGATTAGGGATTGGTTACATATTTCAGCAATGGGGCTGCTAGAGCTGAGGCCAATGCTGTGATTATGAAAGGGGGAGCTACGTTGAGAGGGGAACCATATTTTGGGTGAGCCAGTAATGAGTGGACTTGGACCGCTGTGATGGCCTTCAACGTTTCCAATGAGGAAGAGAAGGGGACCTCGTGGTTGTATGAGACCACACTGGGTTCCGTCTGTAAGTTAAAGGAGCTGTAGATTTTATCAATCTTTTGCTTAAAGTGGTTGGCCAGATCGTCACAGAGCTGCTGAGTATGTGGGATGGATGAGTTGTTCACCCTTGGGTTGGTGAAATCTTTCAGAATTTTAAACAATTCTTTGGAAGAATTATTAGCTTTGTTAATTCTGGTCCCCAAGTGAGATCTTCTAGCTCAGTTACATTTCTTTAGGTATAGTCTGAGAGATGTTCTATATGCTAGTTTATCTACCTTCTGTTTGCATTTTCTCCATTTCCTTTCCCTTTTTCTGCAGCCAGCTTTTTCTTTCTTAAGACTGTCGTTGTACCAAGGTGCTGGAGCTGTCTTTATCCAGGTCTAGACAAGTTTCATTGGTGCAATCAAATCCAGAGCTTTGGCTAGAGAGCCCTCAAGTGTTTCCAGTGCCACATCGCTGTCCATAGAGTTCTGAAGGCCTGGGGCTTTAAATACAGGGATAAATGAGGCAAGGGTCTCCTTCCTCCATGGTCTCTGCACACCTTGGACATATTGGGGTTTATTTAATGCCTTTGATAAGTTTAACACACATTTTAGGACTGACTGATCTGTACAGGTCAAGGCTATAGGGGGATCAACTGCTACATCCTGAGTATTAGAAAAGATGTTATCCAGTATGTGTCCAGTCTGTGTACGGCTATATGAGTGGTGCATCAGGTGCATGCAGGAATACTTACCTTTATAGATTTAATGCACATCGTAAGAAAATAAAATTCTCATTAATGCAACGATGAGGTACTATGTGCTTTTAATTACTAAAAGGTGGAGACATCATTTAAACACAGAAAGATGATTAAACAATATAAAATGGCACGGAATGGAAAGGAAATATTATGAACTGCAGTCAAGATTATGAAAACTCAGTAATGCCAACCTTTGGCAACAAAAAATATCATTCATCAGAATACAGTTCAAATCAATGCTAGAAACGGCAGTAAAATAAGGTTTACATTTTTTCTGTTTCTATTTTCTTATGAACAATCAAAAAAGATTTGCTTGTCTGAATACAAAATGCTGAGTGTACATTTCCCTACCATAGGTGCTTATGTTCTGAATTTCGATTCCCTGTAGAAATTAGCCCAATCTATTAGACACAGTTCCTCCTTGGAAAACAGACTATTGGAAAGTGGGTTATTGGTAGAGGTAAGTATGCACTTACCACTGGCAACAAGGCCACCAACCCAGTGTAAGGTCCAGTAAAGGTCTCAGTAAAATAGTCTATTGCTCAACAACTGGTAGCTGACAACAAGCAGTCTGGCCTAACTTAGAAGACAGGTATGTAAAGCATTAAAAAAAAACACTACATCAAACAAGTAAGACACAACACACACAAAAATCCCACATCAATTTATAAAAATAAGGAATATTTTTTGTCTTTGAAATGACATAAAAATGACAAAAATCCAATGTTGGGAACCGGAGATATTAATTTTTAAAGATTAACCACTTTATAGTGCTTAAAGACATATAGCACCGCTCTGGGACATTTGGTCGTGCTTGACCAGGACAAAGTCAAAGTTTGAGGCCAATCACGATGGAACCCTGGTCGGATATACTAAGGGGCCGATTCTGATATGGGTCGGAAGGGCACCGAATGCGATCCGGCCGGAAAAACTACGAGCCGTACGTGTGTTTTCCGGCCGACTCGTACAGCTGTACGAGTGAGCAAGTACGATGCGAGCTATATGAAATTCACCGACCGAGTCGTTTCCTGGTCCGAACCTCACCGTACGTCTCGGTCGGAAGCTAACCGTGGCGTGCAATGGATGCGATTTACAACCGAGCCAGTACGATGCACGCGTCGGACAGCCTGTGCAAGCTGGAGCGTCCGGCTCGCAAAAGCTCCCGGAGTCGGACTTCGGGGGTCCGCATCGGACCCCCTAACGCCCACAGCCCTACGACTCGGACACAGGGGGAGACCTATGGGTCTCCCCAACACAGGCATGTATGGTGCGGATGGCACCGACTCGTACCCACTGTAGGGGGCGCTGTGTTCGAGACATACCCATTCAGTCAATGGGAGCCCATGTACGCGTCGTACGACCGGCTCCCATTGACTTCTATGAGAGTCCGACCGAACCGAGTCCGACAGCATACGTGCGCATCGTACTCGCTCGGTCGGACTGTAGGGGTCCGGCTCGGTCAGTAAACACTCCGGATCCTACTCGTCTGGAGTGCTTTCCGACCCGGATCGGAATCGTCCCCTAAGTGGGAGGACCCGGTCAAAATGATACCTTCACACTTACTTACTTTACTTCCGATGTTGATCGATCCTCCACCGCAGGCCGGATTGGGTGAGGGTTTGCCTGCTTGACTTTTTGCGAGGCCCCAGTCAAATTCTTGAAGTCTGGAACCACGAAGCTCCCAGCGGGACAAACCTGAAATCCAGGACGGGTCACGGTTTAAGGTAGTCGCCTTGACTCTCGACGTCGGGTCGGTCACCTCATGAACCTTTTTCACAAGAGTTCTCCAAAGTTCTCCAAACTTCAGAAGATGCTTCCAGAAGATCTCCGTGTAGGTTGAAAGTGTTCAAAACATCAATCCAAAGATCTGGAATCTCCTAGATGCTTTTGGGATTTCCGGACTACAATTCCAACAGTGCATCTGACCAAGTCCTTTAAAGTCCACTGGACGCTCTCCAGCATGGGGACTCTTGTTGGAGATGATACAGGTGGGCTCTTTTAACCTTTAGCATAAGGTCCCTGCTTATAGTTACATGGCCCCTCCCCCTGAGACTCCTAGGGAAGACCTGGGGGGTGCAAAATATGTACAAAGAGGGTAAATTATCACGTTTAATGTGTCCACACTACCAAAGTCAAATGTGCATGCAATTTACTTTTATAGACAGTCTGCAAAGCAAGGCTGTCTATCTAATATCAGCAGGCGCTCAGCAGTGCACACATGTAAGTGCAGGGATCTGCTAAACTTCCATGCCCTATTGTATACTAGGGACTTATAGGCAGTTTGAACCCCTTAGCCCTGATTATTTACTAGTGACTTATAGGTAAGGGTGGGCGGTATACTCCGCTCCACCGGCAGAGTATGCAGAGTTTTGCTACACTGCACTCCACTTGAAGTGCTAAGTTGACAAAAACTATGCTGATCGCCCTGTAGCAGAGTTTATCTGTGCTCACCGTCCCCTAGTTAATTTTTTATGGTGCCATGTGGCCGTCATACTATCACTTCTAGGTCGTATACCAACGAATGCCACGGTGGAACATATTCTGCTATTCGTCTAGATTGAAGTGGTGGTAAGTACTGCCACAGTGCATGGTGGCCTAGGATTGGATGACTGCTGGCACTTTATCCAATCCTAGTGTATGGCACAATATTCTGAAGTGCTGATTGGCCATGGAGTCTGCACCTTGCCTCTGTCCGAGCCAAGCCGTCCTCTAGCAGTTGGAGCACACCCAGCAGGATGGGCGCAACGGCGATGGAAGCACAAGGATTGGAGTTGCTTTCAACGACCCTCAGCTCCTCTCCTCTGCCACACACCTGTCGGGCCAGGGAGGTCACAACTACATGGCGGTGGCACAGGCGGACTGGCAACAGTTGAGCTAAGCGCTGAGGGGATGGAGCTCAGCCTGCGCTGACACGTTTCCCATTCCACCATGCAGGCCAATGTGGAAGAGCCAAGAGCTCCGGAGTACGGAGAAGGAGGAGACATCTGCCCACAGCCACATCCTGAGGCTGATGTTGCACCCCTATCTGCCTTGGCAGAAGACCTTCCCCTTCTCCAATTCTCCCTTTTCCGAGGAGGCAAGCAGGAACTTCCAGTCTGGAAACAGGAGCCCCGGCAGGACCATCAGTAAGCAGCAACAGCTTCTGCTCAGGTATGGAGCTCTTTTATAAGTTATAAAGGCAAAGGCTTATTGCTTAACATTTCTCTCCTAAGGCCTCCCGCCCGCCCAAAAGATTTCCTGCCCCACACATTTCAAGTATGGCAAATAAGTGTGGAACAGCAAACTCAGTAACCAATGTTGGTAATAACTGATTGTAAAACGTACAACATGGTCAGTGCTGCCGATCATACATCTCCTCCTGCTTGCGGAACTCCGCAGAATTAAGTGGCGGGTTTCAACATCAGCTCTACCCAGGCCTACTTATAGGGTCTGTCAATGCCAATTGGGAGAATTTACTTTTAAAGTCCTTTAAAAGGAAAGCGGGCACACAGCAGCGCAAACATGCAAGTGCAGGAAATCTGCTGAGCCTCTAAACCTCCATGCCCTATTATATACTAGGGACTTATAGGTAAATTGCACCACCTGGCCCTATTATCTACTAGGGACTCATAGGGTCATTGCCAATTGTACGTGTACGCTATTACATGTTACTTTACCCTATTTCATGTACCTTTTTAAACATAGCACTGGCATTGGGTCTGGTTAGCATGTGCGAAGGGCACAGTCAACGTCAGTTACCACCAGTATCATTCAGCAAAAAATGGGAGTGAACTGGGCAAAAGGATAACTTTCTAACACTGATGCATTTAATATCTTAGAGGCGGTGAGTATAGAAAAGAAAAGAAAACTCTATCACAAATTTCCAAGGCAGTGATGTGGGAAATCGATTCAATAGCAACTATTTACTAATGCCGACATTACTGAAAAGTGTTTGTTTTATTTCCAGTTTTCAGTACTCCGATGTTAACAAAGTTAAAGCATCGACAATTTCTAAATATACTTGACTCCCAAGCGGCATAAAGTCTTCAAAAGCCTAGCACTATATGCCAAGCAAGCATGCAGAGATGACTAGAACAGTAAACATTGTTCTGGTACAAGTGCTTCCGAAACCAATGTCAGTGGATCTCACTGAACGTTGAATATGGCATGAAATCAAACAGTGATTCTGTGTAATTTTTCTCACTGTCTGTCTTAATGAAAAGATACTGTTTGTAATGATGTACCTCCTGTTGACCAGCAGAAAGAACCACTCATACACGGTGTTCGTGGTGCACTGCGTTTATTTCACACACGCAGGAGCGCCGGAGCGGAGCTCTCTCCTACTTGAATTCGGCGCTACTAATCGCCGGGAAATGGCCGCCGCCGGACGTCCTGTGACGTCACGCGGCGCGCGTTGCTAAACGCTAGACCGCTACACCACATCTCCCCCTTTTATAACAACACAAAACTTGTAACCCCTTGGAATATATACAGTCTTACTTGTTGTCCATGCTGAATTCCCCAAACCTCCGGGGCATTATGATTCTTCTTCCTCGTCGTGTCCACTTACTGGTTTCCCCAGCTTTCGGGGTGGTGATAGCGCCCCCTTGGCTGGGTGCCCCTTCACTGCTCTCCAATCCTGCTTCTTCCCACTCATCTCTCACAGTCCCCTCTTGGGTGTCTGCCTCCTGACTCTTGTCCTCACAGGCTCCGTGTCCTGTTCCCACCTGGGGACTCCTTTCTACTCCTCCCTGGGGACTCTCCCGATCTGCCACCGGGCTCCTCCTTACGTTGGGCTTCCCTGTTTGGTTCGACGCTCCCGGTGTCTTCCTCCCCTCCGTGGGCATGCATCTCGCCATGCGGTCCTGCGACCATATCTTCCCGTCACTGAGAAGTGCAGACCTCGAATATGGTTCCAACACTTGGAAAGGGGGGGTGAACTTGATGTCTCCTTTCTTCCTCTGGATAGGTAGCTTGACTCTTACCCATTCCCCCTTCTCCAGTGCGACTTCTTTTGTGTTGTGCTTCCTATCATAGTGTTCTGTGTATACTGTCTGTGCTTTCTCCAGGTTCTTGCGCACTACCGCTGGGGACCAATGGCTTTGGACCGTGAGGCGTTTCCAGGCTACGTTGTCCTTTGTGAAAGGTTCTCGTCCTCTTAGCACCCGGAACGGACTGTACCCCGTTGAAGTGGGTGTTATCCGATAGGCCCACATCAGCCGCTTTAACTCCTTCTCCCAATTGCTTCCTTGGCTGATCGCTGCTTGCACCGACCCCATAATCACTCTGTTGAACCTTTCCGCTGCACCATTCCCTGCGGGGTGATATATTGGGGTGTGCCTAACTGTGATGCCATTCCTGTCCATGAAGGTTTCCCACTTGCTAGATGTAAACTGCGGGCCGTTGTCACTCAGGATCCCTTTAGGAATCCCTTCCCTTATGAAGACTTCCGTCAAGAATTCCAGAATTGTCTCTGTTTCCGCGTTGTCCGCTACGTGGACCTCCGGCCACTTGGAGTAGCGATCTACAACTACTGTGATATATTTCTGGATGTCGTTAGTGTCCGTTATGGGCCCCAGGACGTCAATGGAGATCTCTTCCCATGGGTTCTCCGGGCATGCATATCGGCCCAGGGGTGGCCTCAACACTTTTTGAGTCTTATCCGCGTTGCTACATTGTTCACATTCTCTTACGTGGCATTCCACTGCCATGTCCATCCCCGGCCACCAGTAGTGCTCCTTGGCTCTCGCTTTGGTCTTCACTATACCAAGATGACCCTCATGTGTGATGGCTACTATGCGTTTTCTCAACGAGGACGGAGGAACCACTTTGTTGCCACGCAGCAGGAACCATGGCTTGTCTCCTACGGACAGTTCTTCCCTTACTTCCCAATACTGTTTCAACTCTTCTTCCAGCAAACTCTTCTCCGACCATCCGTTTGTTACGTACTCTTTTATGGCACTCAACTTCTCATCCTTTCCATATTCCTCTTCCCATTCTTGGGCACTTATTGCTCTTTCATGGTCACCAGTGAATGCTACCGCATAGTCCTCCCATCCGCCTTCGTCTTGGACTTCCGAGACCTCCTTGGATGCTGCTCTACTCAGGAAGTCCGCCACTTTGTTCTTGTGCCCTGGTAGGTATTCTACATCATAGATGTAGTCCAGTAACCTGAGCGTCACCTTCGCGATCCGTGGAGTGGCATGCTCATGCCCACATGACGTGAGGACCTTCACCAATGGCTTGTGGTCTGTGCTTAGCAGGAACCGTCCGCCCCATAGGAATTGCTGGAATCTCTCCATCGCCCACACTGCCGCCAACATTTCTTTTTCGATGACACTGAATTTACTCTCGTTCGGGGCTAGCGCTCGGGACGCGAAACTAATCGTGGCTATCGCCCCATCTGAAGTCCTTTGCGTTAGCACCGCCCCTAGTCCTCGGTTGCTGGCGTCCGTGGTCAACGTGGTCGGAGCATGTGGATCGTATCCATGAATAGGCACTGCCTCGCTGATGCTTATCTTCACTTCCTCAAATTCTCATTGGTGCTCCCCCGTCCATAGGAACGTGGATTTGTCTTTGAGGAGCAATCTCAATTGATGGGTCCTGGAAGCGAAATGGGGAACAAATTTGCTATAAAACTCCGCCATCCCCAGGAAGGTTCGTACATCTTCCTTGTTCGATGGGGTGGGGGCTTCCTTGATTGCCGCGACGTTGGACGCTTTGGGTTCTATGCCGTGCCGGCTTATCTCGTGCCCTAAGTACGTGACTGTGTTCATACCGAACTTGCATTTGTCCCATTGGGCCGTGAGCCCGTTCTGCCTCAGCACCGTCAAGACTTCCACTAACTTCTTGATATGATCCTCTCGGGAGGTTCCCATCACCAAGATGTCGTCCTGGAAGTACTGGATGCCTGTTTTCTTGTGGAACAACTTGTGCATCAACTTCTGAAAGACTGCAGCCGCCGAGGCGAGTCCGAGCGGCATCCTTAGGAACTTGTAGCACCCGAACGGCGTAATGAACGACGTCAGGTGGTTGCACGACCGGTGTAGGGCGATCTGGTGATAGGCGGACGTCAAGTCTATAGTGGAGAACCACTGCGCCCCTTGGGTTTTTGCCAACATCTCGTTGATCCTGGGAAGTGGGAACTTGTCCACCACGATGTTCTTGTTCAGTTCCCTTAGATCGACACATAGCCTCACCTTCCCGTTGGGTTTCTGCGCTACCACTAAGGGGGCCAACCATTCCGCGTTGTCGATCGCCTCTATCACGCCATTGTCTTCCAACCTCTGTAGCTCATCTTGCACTTGTACGGAACGGGATGTTGCGCACCTTGTGGGACACCGGCTGAGCTCCCACTCTGAGTTGTATCTTGTGCGTAAACTTCGCCATGCGGCCAATGGAATCTTTGAACACCTCCGGGAATTCTTCTTTCCATCGCTGGGCATCCTGATCCGGTCCGTCTTCGGTCATGAGGACTTGCATGTGCCATCCTGGATTCAGCTTCATGCCCAATGCTCCCTGGTCTCTCCAGCCCAATACCGATGGCCCCTTCTCCGCCACATACAATTTTCCTTCACATGTACGGCCTCGGAATTCAAAGGTTAGCGGACAATATCCCACCATGGGTATAGGTTCCCTAGTGAACGTTACCGGATGAATGTCAGTGGGTCTCAAGTAGTACGCCGTGCTTGCTGCGAAGTCTTCCTCCCATATCCTCCGTTGTATGATTGTGTAGGGCGAGCCTGAGTCCGCTACCATGGTGACTCTTATGCCGCCTATCGTCATTTCGCATTTTGGTTTTTTGTCCGCCGAGCTCTCTATTCCCAGCACTTGTTCCTCCACTATCAGGATTTCGTCATCGTCCTCTTTGTCCACTTCTTCGTCTTCTTCGCGTGCATCTTGCGCTACGTACTTCACCTCTTGCCTCGGGGACTTCCTTCTGCACACCTTTTCGTAGTGGCCTATGAGTCCACAATACGAGCATTTGGTGCCAAATGCCGGGCAACCCTTGTCGCTGGCCGCGTGGGTGCCGCTGCCGCACCTGTAACAGGCCGTCTTGTTCCATTGTCTTTGCCCTTGTGGTCTTGCCGTCCTGGTATTGAATCTTTTATGGGTCCGTGTGCCTTGTTGCCACACCGGTTGTTTGCTGTCTGGCGTTTTACGGTCTTCCACCTTACATACCGCTCGCTCCGGGTGGTTTTCGCGTTTGGCCGCTTCTGCACACCTCCTGGTTAGTTCTGCTTTCTTCACTAAGGCTACGACGGTTTTCAGCGGTGCGTCTCCGTTCGTCCACAGCTTTTCTTGGATTGCGGTGTTCACCGTGTGCATGATGATTTGGTCCCTTATTAGGTCTTCCTGCGGTGTTCCGAACTTACACGTTAGGGCCAGTTTCTGTAAGGCCGCCACGTATTCATCGACGGATTCTCCTTTATTCTGTTTCCTATGGTAGAAATTTTACCGATCTATTGCCGTGCACACCACCGGGCGGTAATGGGCGTCCAGGTCGTCTTTCGCATGTTGAAACACGTCGTCGCCTGCTGCTGCCCTATCTTCCTTCACCAGGTCTTGGTACACTCTTTGCCCTGCTGGGCCCAAATGGTGGAGGAGAATCTTCTTCCGCCGTGAACGGCGTGTCGCCCTCTTCTTCCAGGGCTGCGAGGTAGTTTAGGAAATACCTTTTCCAGTCCTCCCACGGCATCTCGGGCTCCCCTGTTTTAGCCAAGAAGGGCACTGGGTTTGTTGAAGAGAATGTCTGGGAGGTCATTTTCTTTCCACTGCCGGCGCGTCTTCCTCTCGGTGTGGACGTGCCCGATGTCCCCTCCTCTTGGGTGTCTCTGCCCCTCTCTTCCTTCTCCTGGCTGGATTCTCCACTCGCCGCGGGACTGCCGCCAACGTTCTCCAGGGTGCTGGCCACTTGCCTGCCTAATGATCACCCCGTACCTTCTTTCCCCTTCCTGGGGCACGCTGACTGTCTCTGCGGGCCCTCCTCGCCTGCTGCAGGAGCTTGGTGCGCTTGGCACGCTTACTTCTCCGCCCGCGATGGTTGGCGCTTCCTCCGCCTCTCTGCCGCGCTCCCGCGTCGTGCACGTGGTGGTCTCTGCCGGGTCCTCTCGTGTTCACTGGGGCTCGGGTCCAGAGTGCCTGATTGACACCCCTTCACCACCTCGTCGCCATTGTAATGATGTACCTCCTGTTGACCAGCAGAAAGAACCACTCATACACGGTGTTCGTGGTGCACTGCGTTTATTTCACACGCGCAGGAGCGCCGGACTCTCCTACTTGAATTCGGCGCTACTAATCGCCGGGAAATGGCTGCTGCCGGACGTTAGACCGCTACACCACACTGTTCTGACAAGGAAATATAAGGGAAAACATTTTCTATTAGAATAATATTTTTATTTTACTCATTGAGAGCAATGCATGAGATGGTCGGTTCTGTTTTGTAACGCATAACAAGAATGCATTCCAAAGAAGCTCTTGAGACAAAAGTAGTGGTCATCAGTAGTGTTTGGTGGATTCTAAAAGTGATGGGGCGGATTTTTTTTAAATATGAATCTAATTCACGAGCGGGCCCAAAATGAAAATGGAATGTGCAAGGGTGGGGTGAGACAGGGGGTTTCTCCCCACCCAAGAACATTTAAAAAAAGAATTATTCAAATGGTGGATTTCATGGCATAAATTTGGAACACATTTTGAAAAAAAGAGATCCACATGGGGCATTTTACCACACGTGTCAAGAAAACATTAAAAGCAAGCCAAAAAATACCTCAGTTGTAATACCTATCTGGTCTGTTTAGGAAATGTCGTACCATCCCTCAATTCAAGCACACATACACACCCTTGAAAATAGGAACCTTGTGTTTCCTACCAGTAACGCATATGTGCCTCTTTACCGTTTTTTACACTGTATATTGCATATTGTCAAAGCACACCTCCTATATGACCTCGTATCATGTGTGACAGCAGCATGTGCTGAGTTTTAGCTAAACCTCCCTCGGCATTCTGGGACATATAGTCTTACTTTTCTCATATAAATGCATGAACTGCCCAAGTGCAGCATGCTTGTAATGAAGAAGAGCAAGGCTAATTTGGATAAGAGTTACATATCCAGCCTCCTAAAGAATGGAAATGCTATTGAAGTTTTACTTAGGCTGCACTTCCTGAGTCGGAAGCCGGGAAGCGTTCTTTTTAAATTCTCTTTGAAGCTTTTACCGCTTGTAATTTGTGTACTTTGTTCCGTTTTTTTAATAACAGACTGTCTGTGCTGCTTTGAGCTTTTACCCCTACCTGCATCTTGTGCCTGCCCCGCATCGATCGTTCGCTGCCTGTTCAATCCCGTCGGGCTATCGCCGGCGGCTGGGCTTGCACCTCCAGCGGGGCCGCCATCTTGCTTGAGGGGGTCAACTCAACTCGCGCTCTAGTCGCTAGTGCCTGCTCAACATAAATTGCAGATGACAGCGCAAGCGCGCAGCGGACGCGCGCAGCGGGCGCGCCGGCAGCGCGCCGAAGGCGCGCTAAAGGCAAGCCCGTCTGCGCCCGTCCGTGACCGAACGGGACACGGGCCAGGACCCGCTGCTCAGCACTTAAAATATTCCCTTAGTGATTTATGCACTCTCCGTTACCCTTGGCCCATTAAGCCACAATTAAAACAAAAGCTTCTCTCTTGTGGAATCCTGTCCTCCGGCTCTTTCTTACCTCTTCCATTGTCCAGCATAAACCGCACTGTTTCCACGCCTACCACCCTTAACCCTCCCTTCTCTAATAAACAGTCACTGAATTTTTATTACCTAAATACGCGATCCCTCCCAAAACACCAATCAGAAATTTTCTACCTTCTCGACACCTTAAAACCCGACGTACTCTTTCTGTCTGAAACATGGCTCACGGATGACTCTCTCCCAGATATCCTGGCAGCCATTCCTACAGGCTACTACATATTGCAGACCAATAGACCTGCCGGACACCACGGAGGTGGTGTGGCTGCAATTATTCACCATCAGCTACAGTTTGCGACCTTAACAGCTACTGTTATTCCCTTCGTTGAGGTACTCATTATTAAACTCAACTCCTCCTTAATTTCTTTGACCTGTGCTTTACTCTATCGGCCCCCCCTCTCCATGCCCTCCTTTCCCCAGTTAGTTGGTGATCTCATCTCTCACCTCATAATAAACAATCCCAATTTACTGATAATAGGGGATTTTAACTATTGGCCCTCTGACCCTAATGAAACCTCTCCCTCCCGAGAACTCACTGACCTCCTCAGGGGCCTCAACTGTACTCAACACATCCACACTGCCACTCATATTAAAGGACACTGCCTCGACCAGCTATGGACAGCCAATATATCCATTTCTTCCCCATCTATCTCTCCTTGTCCCTGGTCGGACCATTATTCCATCCAATTTTCTTTAGATTTGCCTTGCTTAGCTAAACCTTCCATCCCGGATAAAATCCTTACCAGGAACTGGAGTCGTGCTAACAAAGAAAAGTTCTGCTCCATACTCTCCACCTCTCTGCCCACGGTGACGAACTGTCTTAAGGACCAAGAAATTGCTATCCACAACTGGCTCTGCGCTGCCAGTAACATCGTCGCCCCTTGCAAGTTTTCCATAGTTAAGCGCCCCCACGACGCCCAGCGGTGGTTTACAGAAGATCTTAAAACTAAGAAACTTTCTCTCAGACAGGCAGAACGTAGGTGGAGACGTAATTACTCTTCCACCACCAAGGATACCTTCATTAAGCTGCTTGCTGACTATAAAAAAGCCATCTTTGCAGCTAAATCTGCCTATTTCTCACATAAAATCATCAACTCATCAACTAAATCCAAAGACATTTTCTCCATTGTCAATGAACTTTCCCTACCTGATAGGGTGACCCTCAAACCAGCACCCACCCAGGCCCTCTGCGACGCCCTTAATAATTTTTTTACTCAGAAAATTATTACCATTAAGCAAAGCATTCCTCTGACTCCCGTTCGCTCGGCCTTGGGGATCTCACCCAAAAACACTCAGTTTCTCGACCTCATTCCTCCGATCTCTAAGGAAAATTTCTTTTCACTGCTAAAAAAGGTCAGCTCCGGCTCCCCTATGGATCCCTGTCCCCCTTCATTCCTTCGAGAAGCATTTCTCTCATCTCCTGACCTTCCGCTTGCATTCCTTAATAATTCTTTAGAAACAGGGGTAGTCCCTGCCTCTTTTAAAGCAGCAGAGGTCCTACCCATCTTGAAGAAGCCCCAGGCAGATCCCACCAATCTCACCAATTATCGCCCCATCTCCCTCCTCCCTTATCTGAGCAAGATTTTGGAGGCTCATGTTACACAATGCCTCAGCTCCTTCATCGAACGCTCATCCTTTCTCGATCCCCATCAGGCCGGATTCAGACCTGCACATTCCACCGAGCAGGTCATACTTGCCGTGATGAACGAGCTCCGCCGGGGTGTGGACCACAATCTCTCCCAAGTGCTTGTTCTTTTAGATCTATCGGCCGCCTTCGACACGGTCGATCATAACCTTCTGATCGACCGTGTCCGGGATGCTGGCATTCAGGGCATGGCCCTAAAATGGATCTCTTCCTTTTTGGGAGACCGCTCGCAGGCCGTTCGCCTGGCCACTTTCTCTGCCAAAAAGACCCCTCTAACTTGTGGTGTCCCACAAGGTTCTTCTTTCTCGCCCCTTCTTTTTAACCTATATATGGTCCCTCTCATTTACTCGCTCCGTAATTTCGAAGTGGTTTGCTTCAACTATGCAGACGACCTTCAACTTGTCTTCAACATTATCTCCTCTGCTGCGTCCATATCTAGCTTTCAGGCCACTTTATGCTTTATCAGGGACTGGATGAATACCAGTCAACTCAAGCTCAACCCTGATAAGACCGAGCTTGTTTTGACCGGCCCCTCAAACCCCTGGAACAACAATTTTTGGCACCTCTCGCTAGGAAATCCTCCTCTACCCTCTAAATCGGTCAAAAGCCTTGGAGTGATCATTAGCAGTGATCTGTCCATGAACCCCCAGATTGGAGCAGCTACATCTTCTTGCTTCTTCCATTTACGCAGAATTCGGAAGATTGCCAGATTTCTTACCACCGAGGCCCTCACTGTAGTTCTTTTGGCCTTGGTTATTTCACGGATAGATTATGCCAACTCTCTCTATGTTGGCATCCCCTCCTACCAACTTCACCGACTTCAGTTGGTTCAGAATCAGGCCGCCCGCCTCATTACTCACCAATCACGCACTCAACACATCCGTCCACTGCTGAAACTTCTTCATTGGCTCCCGGTTGACAAACGTTGTTTGTTTAAACTGGGCTGCATTATCTTCAAAGCCCTTACCTACAAGACACCTGCCTTCATCTCTTCTTTAATTTCTCGCTATTCTCCCACTCGTGCACTTCGTTCCTCTCACTCCAACCTTCTCGCCCCGGTTCGTTACAAACGGAAAAAACACGGTGGACTCTCTTTCTCCTTTCTGGCACCGCAGATGTGGAACTCCCTTCCTTTGGATCTCAGACTTGATATTTCCCTGCCGCACTTCAGATCTCTTCTCAAAACTTTCCTTTTCACCCAAGCTTACCAGTAACCTCCTGATTTAGTGCACCTTTGCCATAGCGCCATGAAACCTTTGGGTGTACGCGCGCTCTAGAAATAATTTTAACAACATAACATTGTGCTTTTTCATTTGGAAAGCTCTATTTAGCAATTGCCTTCATCAAAATATGCAAATGCCAGATACTAATATATCCTTATATAGCAAGTATGTGGAATGTGGAAAAGTGTGCAGAGTATTGCCAGTTATTTTTGGACATGAACACTGCATCGTAGTCACACTGAAAATGATAAAATGTAATGCACCATTTTTGATCTACGGGGAAGATTTACAACCCCCTGCACCACCAGTATGTCACTTTTTGTGACCTACTGGTGGTGTATCTTACTGCTCCATATTTACAAGGACAATAAAAGCCACCCTGTAGCACTTTGCGTGAAAGGGGCGTTTCATGGGTGTTGCTGTGGGTGTTCCCACGCAGCACCCATGAAATGAGACACATTTCCAGATTTATGAGGAATCGTAAATCTGGAAATGTGTGTGAATGCTATGCCTCCCCAGGGGAGGTGTAGGGAGGCGCAACGAGGAGAAATGTTTTCATTTATCCTCGTTTTTTCCGCTTTCAATGCGTGCTGCATTCTACAGCACGCATTAAAAGAGGAAAATGCCTGTAGTGATTGCTTTTGTGCTGGAAGGTGCCCCTTACTACACAAAACCAACCTCTCCACTACGCAGGCATCCTTGCACCATGGTGCAAGGGTGGCTGCGCCGGTGCACAGCTGCAGTTTGTGCACCAGCGCAGGGGGAAGCACAGAGATGCAACATATTGTTGTAAATATGTCGTATCCCTGTGCTTTGAAAGTGACTCAGTGCGGTGCAGCCAAATGGCTTGCGGAATGCACTGTCGGTTTCATTGTCCCTACGTGTCTTTGTACAGTACATATTCAGTCTCCTGCAGTGGGGTAGATGTTGCACTAGAAAACCACTGTCCTTGTTGAAAACAGAGTTTTACCATTGTCAAGTAGAATAAAATATATGCTCAGTAATGTCATATGTTTTTAAGCATTATGCAAAACTTCATCTGCCTAACTGGACTATTGCTTGGAAAGTAACAATCTGGATGCCCTGCATGTTCACGGCTCTGCCCGAGCAGAAAAGGAGCTCTGCTGAGCTGTAACAGAGGCCCAGCGTGAGCTTCAACGAATGGCATCCTCATTTAAATTACACAGAGAGGCATTGGGGCTACAATCACGCATTCTTACAGCCCAATCCCTACAACGCTACCCTCCTCAGTCCCCACCTCACCCAAAGCATAACACTATGGTATTTTACCATGCTGCTTCTCCTGGCAGGCTCTCTTAACTTACATGGTTGACTTTTGAGTGATTTTCCTATGGAAGGGGCAGAAGGATCAATAATCTTAACTGTGCCAGGACAGGCTGCTAATACATGTGAGCCAGTTTTATTCCCTCAACTAATACTGGTTCCGCCAAGTGAAAATTGCAGTGCATTGTTTTGGAAGTATTCAAACCTTGCAGGAATGCAGTAATATATAATGCCTTCATCGTGTAACCCAGAATTCGCTGCACTTGTCAGTGCAGAGAAAGGCCTCACATCCTTTTGTAACTGTCCCAACCAGGGCCAGACTGGGAAACCAAAGCAGCCCTGGAGATTTTGTGAGATCAGCCCCTGGTTTGCAAGTGTGAAGCACTGTCCCCCTCCACTGCAAAACTGGCCTCCTGGGGAAATGCCCGCAGCCAGCTACTTGCCAGTCCGGCCCTGATCACAACCCCAGTCATGCATGTTGAGGGAGCAGTCTATGGCCCACACTTTCTCTAGCCTTGGGCCTTACCACTGTGGCTTTGTTTCCCATTTCTTTCCCCAACGCAGATCTGTCTGGTCCTTCTGCCACCGCAGCAAACTATTGTTTGAGAGCATTTAGCTGGAGGGAGGCTGCTGTACTCCCTCTGCCCACCTCCAGGCCCCAGTCCAACTATCAATAATTAGCAACAAGCATTAGCAATGCAACAGGTCTCACATTTGAAAGAGTTAGAGCTATTGGAGTTGTAAATGATCAAAGTAAAAACAAGCACTCAAGCACACTGTAGTAACCAGGCTGAGGCAATAAGTTGTAAGCTGGTTATTTATTTGGCTACATAAGACACAGAGCCAGTAGACCAGCTCTGCCAACAGCCTCCACAGACAACCAGTACCAATGGTTGCTAGGACACGAGCATTACATAAACAAATACATCATAGTACATATTTAAAGATACATCACAACAAATACAAATAGATAGTACATATTTAAAGATACATCACAACATATCTTCTTTTCCTACCAATAACAAAAACTACAAAAAATAAAAAACTAACATATAATAATGAAAATAAAACTAAACCCTATACCTGGTGGGTTTAACGATAATTCTAGAACTCCTCCTGTAAGGCATTTGGACAGGATCAGAGAAAAATTTTCCATTGGAGCAGACCTATCATTCTTTTCTTTAATCTCAACAATCCTATTCAGATTCCACCAGTGACCCCCATCAACCATAACAGCATTTCTATGAATTTTCACAACTTTGACAGGTACACTGAATTTGCTGTTACCTTTCATGGAATGAATCCCAGATTTAATTTTGACCAAATCTCCCACATTAAGTTGAACTTTTTTTACACTGTTCCGTGAATCAAAATACTCCTTCTGCTTTGTTTGAGTAGTGGCCATTGTTTCACTGGCTAAAGACATCAATTGACCTACATCAGACTCTGACTTGACCCACTTGCTCATCCATGCAGGTCTAAAACTGGTGTTGGGCTTACACCCGCGCAGTAACTCAAAAGGCGAAATTCCTGTAGAGGAGTGTGGAGTTGTTCTGTAGAACCACACCATCGTGTTTAAAGACTTACAAATGTCATGCCCTCCTGCTCTCGCCCACTTGACACACTCGCCCACCACACGATTCATACGTTCAACTAAGCCATTAGTTTGTGGGTGATAGAGCGAACTTTTATAGTGTTTAACCTCTGTGTCTCCTAGAAAAGTTTCAAATTCCGAGCTAACAAATAGTTTTCCATTGTCTGAAACAAGAGTTTCAGGCAGTCCCTCTCTCATCCAAACCTCTTTTAGAAAATCCACTACAACTCTAGTGTTCGCTTCCTTAACCATCTTCACTTCTGGCCACTTAGATGCATAATCCATCATGACCAAAATGAAACGACAACCCCCAGGGAGAATTTCATAAGGCCCCATAACATCAATACCCACTTTTAACCAAGGACCCTTAGGACACTCAATGGGGATCAAAGGAGGAACAGACACTTTCAAGGCTTTGTCAGATGCACCACAAACACAACAATTAACAACGACCATGTCAATCTCAACGTCCATACTAGGCCACCAGTATGTGTCTCGAATGCGCCGTTTTGTAAGGGTAGAACCCAAATGACCTTCATGTGCCTTGTGGATGATAATCTTCCGAAACACCTCAGGAGGTACAAATGTATCCCCCCTTAACAACACACCATCTTCTACAGAAAGCTCATCACCTATCTTGCAGAAAGCTTGAAGAGCGACTGGAAGAGCCTTTTCTCTAGGCCATCCATTCCTAACCAGAGAAAGAACTTCACGAATCACTGGATCAGAATTTAAAGCATGGACCCAATCAATCTCTGAATTGAGATTAAACTCAGGAAGATCTAGCACAGCAACAAGACAATCTTCACAATCCTCATTAGAAAAATCTTCTAAACTAACCTCATCAATTTCATTAGTTGTGACAGGAAAATGGGAAAGGAAATCCGCCCGCATATTCTTCCCACCAGCAATGTGTTGTATTTTGAAATGATACTGCAATAGTTTAGTCACCATACGCATGATTCTAGGAGAGCAACATTTGCTGACACCACCCCCCAAAATGTTCACGAGTGGTTTGTGATCAGTCAATAATAAAAAATGTTTTCCCCAAATGTAAGGTCTAAATTTTTCTATGGCCCGCAGACATGCTAACATTTCGATTACCGAATACTGCAACTCAGGAGTTCGCAACACGCGAGACGCAAAACATACCATGTTCTTACAGTTTCTCTCCCATTGGGTTAATGTGGCACCAATCCCTGCATGACTAGCATCAACCGTTACACAGCAAGACAAATTTGGATCAAAAGGTTTCAAGATGGGTCCACCCACTAGAGCTAACTTAACTAACTTCAGAGCAACCACGCACTCCTCATCCCATTCAAACTTAACCCCTTTCTTAAGAAGGTTACTAATTGGACGTGCAATCAATGCAAAATTGGGAACAAATTGAAAATAGTACTCACATAGTCCTAACAATGATTTGACCCCTGCTTGGTCTATTGGTTCAGGTGCATCTAATATGGCTCAGAGTAAACCTGGACGAGGACTCACCCCATCTTGGGATATAACGTGACCCAGGTATTCAACCTTTGAGCAAAGAAACTAGCACTTCTCTTCCTTCAACACTACACCACGTTTTTTGAAAAGTGTCAAAACTTTTCCCAGGACATTATCATGAGTCGAGATGTCACTCCCAAAAATAAGCACATCGTCTTGAAAAACTACCACGCCATCTACACCCTTGAGTATGTTACTCATTATCTTCTGAAACACAGACGCCGCTGAGGCAAGACCAAATGGCATACGGCAGTAACGAAATGTTCCCAAAGGTGACACAAAAGCCGTAAGGTGGCGTGATTCAGGGTCTAATTCAACCTGATGGTATGCGCTTGCTAAATCAAGCTTTGTGAAAAATTGTGCTCCCTTGGTAAGTGAGAAAAGGTCACAAATTTTTGGTAGAGGGTACGAATCTACCCATATCTCTTTATTAAGGGATCTCAAATCCACACAGACTCTAAGATCCTCCCCTTTTTCTCGCTACGACTAAGGGAGATAACCACAATGAAGAATCTGTAGGTTTGATTATCCCTCTGTCACACAATCCCTTCAGTTCTGTCTCAAGATCTGCTCTAAAACTGAATGGCACTCCTCTTAATTTATGTTTAATCGGAGTAGCACCATTTTTGACTATGATTTTGTGCTTAAAACCCTTGGTCTTCCCTAAGTTCTTACTAAATACTTCTGGGAATCTTTTTCTCCAAGAAAGACTGACATCTTCACAGTCTACAACCAAAACCTGTTCTTTAGCTCCAGGTTTCAATATCATTCCAAAGAGCCCCTGATGGAACCACCCCAGTATGTCGAGACCTTTCACTACAACGTAGATCTTCACCTTTATTTTCCTGTCTTTAAATCCCATTACTTCTTCGAAAAACCCCACTAAATCTATTTTCCGTCTTTCGTAATATACAGGAGACCGATCTGGTGGAGAAAGAACAAGAGAACCTTTTCAAGTTTCATCAAAAAGTTTTTGTGTAATCATTGTGATTTTTGCTCCAGAGTCTACTAACAACTTAACTGTGTGGTTGCCAATATTGATATCCACGATTGGATCTACGCATGAGGAAGGGTCGCCAACAACCACCCCCTGATTTTCGTCATGAGAAAGGTTTTCACCCACACTTTGTACCACAGAGATAACCTCAGGATCGGAGTCGCACTCAGATTCAACAGTGCAAACCGTAGGTTTTCTAAAATTCCTGCTCCTTTTGAGTCATACTTTGGCAAAATGCCCCACCTTTTTACAGTAATTACACATGACGTAACTTGCAGGGCACCGAGAACCTTTGTTATACGGAGAATTCCCACATCTCATACACTTATTGGAACTATTTCCATGTGAAGGACTTACTGCGTCTGATTTTGTTTTAATAGAAATGTTAGAAGAAGCGATTGCTTTACTTCGTGGTTTGACAGAAGTGTTGGCATTAATAGCATTTACACTCTCAACAGGTTTATCTTCTAATTCTTTAAGTGAAACAATTGAAATCTCAATACTTTTGGCTATTTTTATCACTTCATCCAAAGTGGGATTACCCAAACTAAGTAATTTTTGACGTATACTTTTCTCTTTGCAATGACAAGTGAACTGATCTCTGATAAGTTGTTCTGTGCAGTTTTCGAATTTGCACTCTGCCGCTAACCTTCTGAGAACGGAAATGTAGGCATCAACGTCTTCTCCCTCAGTCTGTTTTCTTTTAAAGAAATTGTGTCTTAGCACCATAAGACTAGGTTGCTTGTCAAACCTGGTCCTTAATTTAATAATCGTTTCCTCATACTCATCTATGCCATGGAGTTCCTCTTGTGATAATGCAGGCAGATGTTTGAAGATTGACCTTTCTTCAAATCCTAGAGAGTGTAGCAAAAGACATTTCTTTCTCTCTGCACTGAAACGTAAGGCACCAATAGCACCCAAATATACCTGAAAAGCATCATATCAAACTTCCCAGCGAACTGGAGGATCTCCTGGCGATTCTAGAAATGAAGGTGGTGGGTTAACAGATTGCATGCTGCACATTTCAGTCAAGGAGAGAACCTGGTTATGAGAAATGTTGTAAATATTTCAAACCAATGGTTATACCCACAATTTTACTTATGATGGGTTGACGCTCGTGGATGGAGTAGACAGGATAAACAAAATAAATTTTAAAATTTAAAGTGAAAAAAACCCACACTTTAATATGAACACCATGGATTGGTAAAGTATTGCAGGAATGTTTGAGCATAAATATTCCTTTTTAACTAGTTAACAAAACAATTATGATCTCATTCGATCTATAATTGTTTGGTTTGGTGTTCGTGTCACCGCCGTTGGAATGACACGCTTAACTGTCTTAAAATAAAAGGATGATCGATCGTGAACTCGCTTTGCTTTTTCCCAGCGTGAATAAATCAATATAATTGAGTTACCTGGTGTGCGTGTCACCGGTGCATAACACGCTTTATGATTCCGTGGTGTGAGCGTCACCGCTGTCAATTCTTTTGCGAATAAAGCTTCCAGGTATGCGTGTTACCGCTGAGTGAATCCGCTTTGTTAATTTGATTTTGGTGTGCGTGTCACCGTTTAAGCTGCACGCTTCCTCCAGAAACCCAAACAAAAACTTCCCAAGCCAAGATGGCTGCGCTCACGTAACGTGAGAGAACGCATTAACATCAGCGCTTGCGAAATAGTGAGGAAGAGAACAAGGAGGATTTGCAGGCTGACCGCTAGCCGCTGGGCGCGAGGAAATGACTGCTTGCATCAAGTAAGGTCGGCGCTCGTGTCCCCACACTAGACTACTCTTGCGCACCACGAACAGTGTCCGTTGGTATATGGTGTGCCGAATATAACGTCGAAAATGACACTCGGCAGGCAAAACCAAACAGAACAAATGTTTTCCCTTAAGAGAACTGCCCCTACCCTCGCAGTAACAGCGAGCAATGGTAGGATGTACACAATTTTCAAAATGAGGGATGAGCGTTCCCAGAATTTAAAGTTTTACCATAATATCCAACAGTACCTTCATTTTCTGTGCAGGTCAGGCTTCGTTTCTGATGAGTTGACACAGTAACTGCAAAGCCTCTGTGGATATTCGAATCAGCCAACCACTCTGTTGAAGACTTGAATTCATGCGCTCCTTTGTAGGCTTGAAGACAGCTGCGCTGCGTGGGTTCCTATATGTAGCAAAGGATCGTCGCCATGAATATGTAGTAACCAGGCTGAGGCAATAAGTTGTAAGCTAGTTATTTATTTGGCTACATAAGACACAGAGCCAGTAGACCAGCTCTGCCAACAGCCTCCACAGACAACCAGTACCAATGGTTGCTAGGACACGAGCATTCCATAAACAAATACATCATAGTACATATTTAAAGATACATCACATCAAATACAAATACATAGTACATATTTAAAGATACATCACAACACACACTATAGTACATTAATTGAAAGTCCAACTCGAATTGAGTGATGGGCTGTTAAAAATTAATAGATCCAGTCCTTAGAAGTTCAATTGTTTTTTTACTTCAAAATCAGAGTAACAGATAGAAAGATCCAAAACACCGCAACTGACATGTTTCGTCCTCCTGAACTTTTTCAAGGCAATGGAACAAAAAGCTTCTGTGAGTTTTCAAATCTCCTCACAGATTCCATCACATCAAGTATGTATTTAGATGTAGAGTGAATCTTTCCAGACTGTCGCAGTCATGGACAGTACATTTAAAAAAAAAAAAATCTTTTATTACACAATCCATAGCATATATATAACTATACAGTCATGACATAAATATTTCTTAAAATAAACATAATGAGAAAAAAGAGACAATAATCCAGCAATGAAAAACAAAAATTGCCATGATCAAAACAGTTAGCTCATATGTTCTATCATTGGAGCCCATATCTGGATACCTAATTTTGGTCTTTTTGGTGATTTCACACAATAAAGACTATATTCAAGATTAAAAATATTATAGAATTTAGCTCTCCACATCTCAAACGAGGGGGCCTCCCTCTGTTACCAACATGAGGCTAAACATAACTGAGCCACAGCAGCAGCAATAAATATCATGTATCTAAACTTATATACCAGTTGGTCAATTTTGGGATTGCCCCCGATCCCCAGTAACATAATTCCTTTTATTATATGTATTGGTATCCCTGTAATTTCGGACAAAAACAGATCTATGTGTTGTTTTAATTATGAAAGCGAGATGCAATCGTAAAACACATGCACAATGTCAGCTCTATCTATACTGCATCTAATGCACTTCCCATCGTTAATTCCACCCCACTTCATCATCCTCTCTGGGGTATGATATAAATCAAAGATAGTCTTGAAGTGTTGTGTTTTCAAATTTGCTGACATCAAAATCTTCCCTGCAATATCAATAGATCTTTGCATATACTCGCCTTCCTGCCCGAGTCGTTCACTCCATTTACCACCTTGAACAGCCAGATCATCTGACTGCGTCTCAATTATCATGGCATATAGTGCCCCTATCCTTGCCCTTTTTCTAATTGCTTCAACTATCGGAACCTTAGTTATTCCCTCACGCATATGATGTTTAAATAAGAAATTGTGGATTTGCAAATATTTGAAGAATTAATTTTGTTGAAGTCCGTATCTATCAACTAGCCATGAGAATGAGGCTAATACTCCCCCTCAAGTCGATCTCCTAGTTGTTTAATCCCCTTAGCCCTCCAACCCTCCATCCTATGGTCCCAAAATATAGTAGGAAACTTAAATGTTGAGTTTAATGGTGTATAATAGCTACACTGTGAAATAGCTAACTTTTTCCGTATCAATTTCCACACCTTATATGCTGCAATCAATACCTTGAATCTTATTTTTTTAGAATAGCTTGGCTCACAGAATTTTACAAAAAAAATTCTGCCCTCTACCCCTAGCAACAACTGATATATAGACGGTGCTTCTGCCATCCCCACATACTCCCCTGTCAACAAGATCCACATATTTTGCAGTAAACATACATAATATAAAAAAGAAAGATTGGGAACCGACCACCCCCCCTATTGTATGTTAACATCATATATTTAAACGCTCGCCTCGATTTCCTTTGTCCCCCTATGAATCTATCACATATGGATTGTGCCCTCTGCTTTTTGGTTAACTCAAGCGGTACCACCCTAAAATAATACAACATTTTGGGGAGAACAATCATCTTATGTACATTGCATCTCCCAACCAGCGTGAGGTGTAAACATTCCAACCGGTTCAGCCGCTGTTTAACCCCAGATACTATACTGCCCCAATTTACCTCTATCAAATCTTGCAGGGACATTCGAATTTTAATACCTAGATATCTAGCTTCGTCAGTTACTTGATTCTTGCCCGGGCAGGCCATACTGGTACACCCAAGCCAAATTTAATTTATAGCTGGAAACCAATCAAAATTTTTCAGCCAGTCTTTCAATCTCAATTATTGCCTGAGCTGGGTCTGCCGAAGCTACTGCTATGTCATCTGCATAGGCTAAGACCCGCACCTGAAATTGCCCACAGCTCATGGATCTAACACGTTCACTTTGTTCTAACATAATCAAAAATAGATATATATATATATATATATATATATATATATATATATATATATATATATATATATATATATATATATAGCGAACAACAACGGGGGACAAGGACATCCCTGTCTTGTTCCCCTGCTAATGTGAACTTGCTTTGATTCCCTGCCCATCACACAGAACCTTACTCATGTTGACTTATACATACTTTGAATAGCCCTAATATATCCCTGCCCAAATCCTTTCTTCCGTATGATACCCCATAAAAATGCCCAGGAGACACGATCAAATGCTTTGTCTGCGTCAAGAAAGATCAACCCAAGCCTACTATGATAAACATTAGCATAATCTATTAGAGTAACCACTCTGTTTATATGATTGGTTGTGCTTCTGCCAGGTATGAATCCATGCTGACATTGAGATACCAAAGGCGTAATTACTCGTGCCAACCTGTCAGCTAGTATCTTCGCATACATTTTACCACCTGCATTTAACAGAGAAATAGGTCTATAGGCTCCAGGCATGTTCGGGGGCTTATCCTTCTTTTTGAACACCACTATATAAGCCTCATCCCAGGATGGAGGCGGATTCCCAGCTTTAGCTTCTTGAAAAGTATTCAACATATCTATTTTCAACACTTGAAAAAGCATGCAATACACCTCAAGCAGTAGTTTATCTGGCCCTGCCGCTTTACCTTTCGCAAGCGACCCCATTGCCTCCTCCAGCTCCTCAATTGGTATTATCTCACCCAATATCCCTTGCTCTTCTAGACTTAACTACTCAAATCCAATTGTTGACAAACGTTCTCTATCTCATTTGATCAATATCCCTCTGCGTGTACAGTTCTCGATAAAATTCATAAAACACCCCCACATACCCTCTACTGTTTCAACTGTAGTCCCAGCTGCATCCTGCATAGTAAGTATTTTCTGTTTGGATTGCTTAACTCTAAGCCTCTGTGCCAGACATCGACCCGTAGCTTCGCCATATTCATATCTATCTTGTTTATACATTTTGTATTGGTGGGCAATTTCCTTACACCATATCTCATTTATTTTAGCTTTGCAGCATGCAATCTTAGTATGACTATCCCTGCCTTCTAGTCCCTCCATAAGCACTTCTATCAACTCTTGTTCTGCCTTCCTTAGATCCCCCAAAAGTCATTGTATCAGAATTTGTCCTTGTTTCTGTTTGGCCAATCCAAAACGAAGTGCCTCTCCACAGATTCCCGCTTTGAGAGTGCCCCGTGCTATAGGACTAGAGGAAGATCCCCTATTCACTTCCAAAAATTGACCGACCCAAATAAGCATATGATCAATAAAAGCTTTATCAATTAATAATTTACTATTGAACGTGAATGCCCTTTCAACCTTTACCGGCCTTAAGCTGTATAAATCTTACAATAGTGGGACATGATCTGCCGTTATCCTAGGCCAAACCTGCATTTTAGCTCCAACATTGTATGACCTAGGCATAACTACATAATCCAGTCTCACCAATTTATGATGAGGATATGAATAGAAAGTATAACCTGGATCTGAATCGTATAAAGACCTCCATACATCTACTAACCCGTGGTCCTTCAGCAATTATTTGAATGCTCCAAAAACCTTGGGTTTTCAACCCATATATTTGGCATTTTTATCATCTAGGACTCGCCCATCCGTATGTATGTTGAAGTCCCCACACAAGATCAAGGGAGTAGGCCACAGAGCCAGTTCTACATTTAAGCTCTCCAATATAGCAGTTTGACCCATAAACTGTACAAATTGTACACTCAGTCCCTCCCATCACGCATTCAGCGATCGCCCATCTTCCATAGTTGTCAGACATTATCCTTCTTGTCCCCCTGATCCCACCTCGCGTTAAAATAGCAACTCCCCTACTAGTAAAATCTGCCTGGTCGCAGCCAGAAGTGTATATCCCAACTCTTTATTACACTACGCTTTACCCAAGGTATATGCGTCTCTTGAATACACAAGATGTCTGGTTTCATTAAATGCAGATCTGCAGCTACCCTTCGCCTCTTATTATTATTATTCAGGCCACATACATTAAATGAACATATACGTACCCCATAAACCATCATTCATCCTGTATATCTTAACAAATTTACATGACTCCCTACTAATCATAGATTCACAAAATTGAATAATTCATACCAATTTAGTTTGCATTATTGCAAAATCTTCTGAGGAACACTAATTGCTTACCCAGCGATCTCTTCACATAGACTGCAGATACTCTTTGGCTTGAACCTCTGAAATAAAAAATCGTGTTTGCACCTTGAGAAAACCTTAAGAGTGGCGGGGTTTATCAAAAAGACTTGTGCCCCCTTTGCCTGAAAGGGGGTAATCAGTTGACGCAGCTGCCACCTTTTCTCTACTGTATAGTGACAGTAATCCGGTCTAGCAAAAAAGTGTGTTCTCTTTCCCATCCCCTTCTTATCAGGTTGTGCCAAGTCATATTGCGTCTGCTTTGACAAAAAATTGTTGAAGGAGATCAAGATGGCCAATGGTCTCTGTTCAGTTTGCCCTCCTTGCCCTCCTTTCACCACTCTTTGCTTGAATGGTGTAGGAGAGTAGGATCTGCACTTATGTTGCCCCCACTTTTTTTCTGATGTTAACACTGGTTTCTGGCTATAGTCTGGCTGGGTCCCTGATAATCAGGGCCCCAGTCTCTCTGTTCTCTCTAAACAACTTGCAGTCCTTTCTGCATGCTTCGCTCAGGACACAGGAAATGCAGCATCATCATTGTGCGCCACGCTCACCTGAAACCCATATCGCATGCCACGATCCCACCCAACAGTATAAAAGCTTGCTGCGCACTACACTTAGGTGCCGATCACGATCCGGTAAAAACCGGGTACGAACCGTCGGTCGGAGCGTTTTCCCCGTCCGACTCGTACCCGGTCGTAAAACTTTACAAACATGGAATTACGATTCGCACGGAAACACCATTTCCGTACGAATCGTAAAAAACACCGACCGACGAAAATATACATACGAATGTGATCCGGGAATGCTGCGACGTGACGTCGGGACGCTTTCAGGCAGCGTTTCACGACCCAGGAATTACGATTCGAACCGACAGCAGTCCGGACGGCAATATTTTCACGGCACCCAAAAAGTGCCGCAAAAGCGAAGTACGGCGCGAATCGACCAGAGTAGGTGGCCCGGTACGCACCGTCCCCCCCCGCCCCCGTAGGTACGCGCCGACCCCCCCCCCCCAGCCCCCGTAGGTACGCGCCGAACCCCCCCCAGCCCCCGTCGGTATGCGCCGACCCCCCCCCAGCCCCCGTAGGTACGCGCTGAACCCCCCCCAGCCCCCGTCGGTACGCGCCGACCCCCCCCAGCCCCCGTAGGTACGTGCTGAACCCCCCTGTATGTACACCCGTGTACGTGTCGAACCCCCCCGTGTACGTTCGAGTCGAACCCCCCCCGTGTACGTTCGAGTCGAACCCCCCCCGTGTACGTTCGAGTCGTACCCCCCCGTGTACGTTCGAGTCGTACCCCCACCCGTGTATGTACGGTGCGTACCCCCCGTGTATGTACGGTGCGTACCCCCCGTGTATGTACGGTGCGTACCCCCCCGTGTATGTACGGTGCGTACCCCCCCATGTATGTACGGTGCGTACCCCCCGTGTATGTACGGTGCGTACCCCCCCGTGTATGTACGGTGCGTACCCCCCCGTGTATGTACGGTGCGTACCCCCAGCGCGTAGCGCTGGGGGTACGCACCGTACATACACGGGTGGGGGTACGACTCGAACGTACACGGGGGGGTTCGACTCGAACGTACACGGGGGGGTTCGACTCGAACGTACACGGGGGGGTACGCACCGTACATACACGGGTGGGGGTACGCACCGTACATACACGGGTGGGGGTACGACTCGAACGTACACGGGGGGGTTCGACTCGAACGTACACGGGGGGTTTGACACGTACACGGGTGTACATACAGGGGGGTTCAGCGCGTACCTACGGGGCTGGGGGGGGTCGGCGCGTACCTACGGGGGCTGGGGGGGGGTCGGCGCGTACCTACGGGGGCTGGGGGGGGTCGGCGCGTACCTACGGGGGCTGGGGGCGCGTATGCGGGCACGTCTCCATGGTTGCTATGGGAGTTCGGTGCGGACGGTGATTTACGACTGGAACGTACTGGGGTGTTGGTACACGGGGGGTATGACACGTACTGGGGTGGGGGTGTGGCTCGAACGTACTGGGGTGTAGGTTCACGGTGGTACGACACGTACTGGGGTGGGGGTATGACTGGAACGTACTGGGGTGTTGGTACACGGGGGGTATGACACGTACTGGGGTGGGGGTGTGGCTCGAACGTACTGGGGTGTAGGTACACGGTGGTACGACACGTACTGGGGTGGGGGTACGACTGGAACGTACTGGGGTGTACATAGACGGTGGTACGACACGTACAGGGGTGGGGGGTTGTACATTGACGTTGGTACGACACGTACTGGGGTGTAGGTACACGGGGGTATGACACGTACTGGGGTGGGGGTGGGGCTCGAACGTACTGGGGTGTAGGTTCACGGTGGTACGACACGTACAGGGGTGGGGGGTGTACATTGACGGTGGTACGACACGTACTGGGGTGGGGGTACGACTGGAACGTACTGGGGTGTGGGTAGACGGGGCTGTGACACGTACTGGGGTGGGGGTGGGGCTCGAACGTACTGGGGTGTAGGTTCACGGTGGTACGACACGTACTGGGGTGGGGGTGGGGCTCGAACGTACTGGGGTGTAGGTTCACGGTGGTACGACACGTACTGGGGTGGGGGTACGACTGGAACGTACTGGGGTGTACATAGACGGTGGTACGACACGTACAGGGGTGGGGGGGTGTACATTGGCGGTGGTACGACACGTACTGGGGTGGGGGTACGACTGGAACGTACTGGGGTGTACATAGACGGGTGGGGGTATACATATATGGGGGGTACGTGTCAGACGTACGGGGGCTGGGGGGAGTGTTGGGCGCGTATGCGGGCACATGTCTCTATGGTTGCTGTAGGAGTTCGGTGCGGACGGTGTTTTTTCCATACGGTTGTAACCTCGGACGCACGGGATGGATCGTGATTCCTCGGTCGGACTTCACCTTTCACGTTTGTACGGTAAATCGTCCGAGGACGTGTCGGACACATTTTCCGACCCGAGGACGTGTGGGGAATGATTCCCAATGCGGTTCGTATGGACTTTTTACCATGCGAATCGTGATTGCCAGTTCGTACGGCACTTGTACGATTCGTACGGTAAAAAGACCGGATACGAGTCGCACGGGGATATTTTTTACCGGATCGTGATCGGCACCTTAATGTCACCAGGGAGGAGGCTGGACGCATGCAGCACTAGGTTTTCTAGCGGGGAGTACGCCTTGAACTGTAAGTCGTTGTTCTGATTTCTTCTTCCAACAGGTTGAAACTACAGTAGACCAAGCACGCCCTGACGGTTTTTTCTGCTAACTAATTCAGTATCTTTGATATACTTTCCCAACCAGTCTGGTTTTTAACCCTTTTGTCTTCATCCTTTATCGTCTCCCACCAGAATGTGGCCACAAGGATTTCCCCCCTACCCCTCCCATGGGGCAAATAGGTTTTTCCAATAGGGTAAGACTTCTATATTTTTTTCACATGAATGTCAGAGTGAACACAGATGCCTGACACTCATATACATTTTTCACCTTTTTCACTTTAGGAGAGAGCAGTAAGTATGGAGCGTGACTGTGACACATCAAGGTCTACCGAATGACAACCATTTTGAGTATTATATGTTTGTCTCACCCCCTCTCTCTTACAGGTTTCTCTAAACAGGTGGCAGCTGGCTATAGGCCTACGCCCCAGTGGTAAGATTGGAGCCCAATATTTAAGGTCCTGACGAATGCCACGTACCCAAGTGGACAATACAGGCAGAAACATGTTGACCCCCTATTAACAATCACTGATTCACAGCGGCGACGGGATGATAAGGTCCCCACTCACCGCACTTATATATATTTTAATACCACATAGTAACCGCATAGAATAAAAATTGTTCAGGTATACTATGATGGTTTTTAAATTCACTCACTCCTTTTTTTGTTTGGGCCCCCACTTAGTTTAGAAGTGCATCCCTGTCTTCAGGTGTATGCTCGCCCTCTATCAAACGCGGTTTTTAGAGGGCGAGGACTGGCAGATGATGAAGCATGACGCCTGGTGGTGTGTGATGCCAGTCCGTCAATTTTTGTGATTTGCCCCCACTAAATTGGGCATCTCTTAGACACTACTAGGGACGGTCCTTTCTTTGGTTCATAGCTTTGGTTGGAGGCTGACCGTTCTCTAGTGCCCTAACGCCTCTAGTTCCCTCCCCGGGCCAGACCCTGGGTGTAACTATGGTTCTTAGACTGAAGAATCTCCCTTGGAGTCAAGGAGTGACTCCCCTGCTTGGCAGGCACCAAAACTTTGAATCAACGGTCACAAACTTTCCCGCTCCCGCCAGAGTCCGAAGTCCCTGCAGCCTCAGAAGTAGATTTCCTGACTTCTCGACGGCCATCGTGAGTCCCCAGCAGAGCTGAGGTGAGTGGACACCACGAGTGACGAGGAACAGCAATACCCGGGTACCGTGTGCTCTTTTCGAGTGCAATCCCTTCACAACATTCTATGAACTTGTGCATTGGACCACGTGTGGTCCAAGCCTCCAGCAGGATTTCCACCAAAGATCAGAGGTCTACTTTGTCCCAAGTGACCGTGGACTCCTGTCAAGTGAATCCTCACAAGGCATCTTCACGATCCCTTGCCCGTTGGCTTGTGGGTCCCCTGAAGACTTTCTTATCAAACCAAAGGGCTCCTCTAGTTGCTCCAGGCCTACCCTGACATACCCTTGCTGGGTGAGTCCCTCAGAGCTTGCTGGTCTGCACCGCTGACTTTCTTCACTTTCCACGAGACTTGGGTGCCGATCACGATCCGGTAAAAAATTCCCCCGTGCGACTCGTATCGGGTCTTTTTACCGTACGAATCGCACAAGTGCCGTACGAACTGGCAATCACGATTCGCATGGTAAAAAGTCCATACGAACCGCACTGGGAATCATTCCCCACACGTCCTCGGGTCGGAAAATGTGTCCGACACGTCCTCGGACGATTTACCGTACAAACGTGAAAAGCCAAGTCCGACCGAGGAATCACGATCCATCCCGTGCGTCCGAGGTTACAACCGTATGGAAAAAACACCGTCCGCACCGAACTCCTACAGCAACCATAGAGACATGTGCCCGCATACGCGCCCAACACTCCCCCCAGCCCCCGTACGTCTGACACGTACCCCCCATATATGTATACCCCCACCCGTCTATGTACACCCCAGTACGTTCCAGTCGTACCCCCACCCCAGTACGTGTCGTACCACCGCCAATGTACACCCCCCCACCCCTGTACGTGTCGTACCACCGTCTATGTACACCCTAGTACGTTCCAGTCGTACCCCCACCCCAGTACGTGTCGTACCACCGTGAACCTACACCCCAGTACGTTCGAGCCCCACCCCCACCCCAGTACGTGTCGTACCACCGTGAACCTACACCCCAGTACGTTCGAGCCCCACCCCCACCCCAGTACGTGTCACAGCCCCGTCTACCCACACCCCAGTACGTTCCAGTCGTACCCCCACCCCAGTACGTGTCGTACCACCGTCAATGTACACCCCCCACCCCTGTACGTGTCGTACCACCGTGAACCTACACCCCAGTACGTTCGAGCCCCACCCCCACCCCAGTACGTGTCATACCCCCGTGTACCTACACCCCAGTACGTGTCGTACCAACGTCAATGTACAACCCCCCACCCCTGTACGTGTCATACCACCGTCTATGTACACCCCAGTACGTTCCAGTCGTACCCCCACCCCAGTACGTGTCGTACCACCGTGTACCTACACCCCAGTACGTTCGAGCCACACCCCCACCCCAGTACGTGTCATACCCCCCGTGTACCAACACCCCAGTACGTTCCAGTCATACCCCCACCCCAGTACGTGTCGTACCACCGTGAACCTACACCCCAGTACGTTCGAGCCACACCCCCACCCCAGTACGTGTCATACCCCCCGTGTACCAACACCCCAGTACGTTCCAGTCGTACCCCCACCCCAGTACGTGTCGTACCACCGTGAACCTACACCCCAGTACGTTCGAGCCCCACCCCCACCCCAGTACGTGTCATAGCCCCGTCTACCCACACCCCAGTACGTTCCAGTCGTACCCCCACCCCAGTACGTGTCGTACCACCGTCAATGTACACCCCCCACCCCTGTACGTGTCGTACCACCGTCTATGTACACCCCAGTACGTTCCAGTCGTACCCCCACCCCAGTACGTGTCGTACCACCATGTACCTACACCCCAGTACGTTCGAGCCCCACCCACACCCCAGTACGTGTCATACGCCCCGTGTACCTACACCCCAGTACGTTCGAGCCACACCCCCACCCCAGTACGTGTCATACGCCCCGTGTACCTACACCCCAGTACGTTCCTGGCGCACCCCCAACACAACCTCCTAAGTACGGAGCGCACCCCATGCCCCAACATCACAACCGCATGTACGAGTCGTACAAAGCCACACACAAGGACATAATCATACAACCAAATGGCCCATGTACACACCGTACACACGCTCAAAACGCACGTACACAACAAGGACAAAACAAAACAACACAAGAATACACCATTCGAAAGGCACACAGCCACTAAACATGGCCAACAACCACTAAAATAACACAATCACTGACCTGCAACTGTCAAAAACAAACAGAGGCCCAATACACCACCACTCCTTATAACACACCCACCCAAAATTCAAACACTGCCACACCCACCCATGGACCAATAAAAAGGGCCCACACACACAAACCATGAGCCTTTGCAACAGACTCATTGCTGCCAGACACCACAGAACCAGACTACAAGCTACACCACACCTTACACTTGCACACCTTCACACGACCACCCTCACAAACACCCTCTCATCACATTCACACACACACACAACCATCCACACACCCCCCCCAACATCCACACACCCCCCACACCCACACCATCCCCACCCACACCCCTCACCATGCCCACTACCAAGAATCCAAAGTTCAGTCACCGAGAGTTGGAGGTCCTTGTTGATCAAATCCTCAGAGTCGAGCCACAGATCTTTGGAACATTGGTCAGAAGCACCAGCCAGGCAGCCAAAACAGCCATGTGGCAGACCATCGTCGATGCTGTGAATGCCGTTGCGGACACCAGGAGGACCAAGCAGGATTGCCAGAACAGGTGGTACGATCTGCGGAGGAGGGTCAGAGCCAAGAGGCAGGAGGAACACGACCAGGCCAACGCCACCGGAGGAGGGCCCTCCCGCAGACCCGTACAGTACCATCCCTGGGAGGAGAGGGTGATGGCCATACTGCCGGTGGAGGCAGTTGAAGGAGTAGAAGGACTCCGAGACCCGGGTGAGTACACAAACAACGCACCTCACATGGGGGGAACTGCAACCACAACCAAAATTAATAACAGGCACGCAACCACCACAAGCCATAGCATGACTCAACCACACTCCATGAGCAGGCACATGCCACTGCTGCCACCATGCCCCATGCACCCAGCTGGACAATGTCAAGTCACAGGCCACAGAAGACAACAACACATGACACGGTAACCCGGATGGCGGGAGGCTGGGCACCAAAAATCACATAGTGTGACTCCAAAGCAGACAACAATGCCCTCTGCCCATATGGCCTAGGTCACAGCCAGACAAACACTGTGTCCCAACACAGGAATGACTTGCCAGCAAATGGCGGACGCCTTGCATCAACACATGGGGGTGAAGGCACTGTTTTGCACATGACAGCAGCTAATGAACAGCCAACATTGTGAAAGAGTGGCAGCACACACCACCACAGCAGCAGCGCACAGACACACAGCTGACAAAATGGGTGCCTGGAGATCAGAAACAAACTCACATCAACAGGCCAAGGGCCACTCAAAGATCTGCCAACAGTGTGTGCCCAGGAAGCTGGGCCAAGGTGACAGAGGGTGACACACGGAGGGAGGGAGAGGGGGACAGAGGGAGGGAGAGGGGGACAGAGATGGAGGGAGAGGGGGACAGAGAGGGAGGGAGAGGGGGACAGAGAGGTAGGGAGAGGGGGACACAGAGGGAGGGAGAGGGGGACTGAGAGGGAGGGAGAGGGGGACAGAGATGGAGGGAGAGGGGGACAGAGAGGGAGGGAGAGGGGGACAGAGAGGGAGGGAGACACAGGAAGATGGACAGAGGGAGGAGGCTGACACACAGAGGGAGGGAGAGGGGGACAGAGAGGGAGGGAGAGGGGGACAGAGAAGGAGGGAGACACAGGGAGAGCAAATCAGTCCTTTGGTGTGTGGGAATGTCTGCTCGTCAGCAGGTGGACTGCGTGCATGTAGACAAGGGTGGCCAGTGCCAGAACCCCCCCTCTTCATCATGGCAAAACGCAGGGCCATGTCACAACCTGTACACGAGCACAAGGACAGCCACCTGCATCATATAAGTGTGTGGATCCACTCCATGTGCACATGTACAGTGCTACAAGGAAGGCGCAAATGCATGGCTCGCCACACATGCACACTCCACTGCTGACTGCAGTCACACTTGACGCAGCAAGTAAGACTGTGCCACACATAGTTAAAGGGGCCAAATTGGTGCCCAAGGGACACACCCATGCACAAGTGCACTGTGAGTGGAATGCAAGACAGATCCTAATTCCAAGAGGAAATGTGCCAACTTTGTAACGGATGAAACATGGATGTTGCATGGACCAAAATTAACATTTTCTCTCTCACACACAGGTCAACGTCGTGCTGCACCCCCCAACACTGGGGGGGAACACTCACAGGACCCGGATCTGCAGGAGACCGATCCCACCGGCAGCGACCACTCTCACCACTCTGCGGACGACCCCGACCGACCTGGCCCCTCTGGTGTCCAACCACCTGCAGCACCTGCGTCAGGTACAACCGTGCCAACCACCACCCCCACTCCTGCCACATCCCAGGAGACACCCAGGATCCCTGCCCCAACACCACAATGCAGCCAGGCTCGCCAGGAGGGACACGGTGTCCCGGGCACCCAGGAGGAGGCAGGCGACAACGCCAATGCCACCCCTCAGGGGTCCCGAAGACCCGATGTTCCCACAAGTGCAGGCCAGACGCAAGTGGGCAGGGGTGGTGGGAGTGGAGGACGGCGGAGGCGCGAGCCTGACCAGTTGGCTGGGGATCCGGTATTTTCCCATGTCCGTAACATCCTGGACTCATACCGGCAGGACACCACGGGCATGGCCCAGGTTGTGTCCGTCCTCGAGGGGATCAAGGTCCAGCAGGCCCAGCAACATGCGGAGCTAATAGCCTGTCTACAGCTGCACCAACGGAGGATGGAGGACAGACAGGCTGAGCAAGTGACGGCGTCCCAGGGGATTCACGCTGAACTCCGTCGGATGGCCGACACCATGGCTGACCCTCCCTGTGCCAGAAGGCGGAGAACATCACCACCCACAGGGAGGGATCATGAGGAGGAGGAGGAAACATCCGACGGAGCATCCCAGACGTCGTCACGGCCTGCTGCTGAGGTTCCCCGCAGGAAGCCGGGTCGTCCACGGAAAGGACCGTGAGGGTGGCTGCTACATCACCATCTCCCAGGACACCTGGCCTGGCACCTGGCCCACTGGAGCAACAGCATCACAGCATCAAGAGACATTCTCTGCCACATGGCCCTGCTGGTCACTGGCTGACCAATGTTGACAAAGACTGTGGCATGGACTCTGAGGATTTCCAATGGCAAGGACACCAACTCCCCTACTGAACTTTGGATTCCTTAATCCCGGAAAGCCCCTCACTTTGTCCCCCCCCCCCCCAATAATAAATCACACTATTAAGAGTAGATGCCTGCTGGTAGCATTATTACCTAACATGTGTCTTGTACAGTCTAAACATGCCTGAGTCATCTGTTCACTTCAACCATCCACACCCTGGGGCCTGAGTCTGGCACAGGACACATGGGTCACAGTTTATTAGGCAAGACAGACATGGAGCACCATACACACCCGTGATGGGCAGAACCAGCTGAGGGGGTGGCCGAACAACCGTGCTGACAGACACATTGAGTACAGCAACAGTCATGCGCAGAGGTCAGGGATCCTGGCCCGTGTCCTGGGGGGCACCCAGGTATGTGTAGACAGGTGGCAGAACCATGTCCTGCAAGCTTGAGTCCGGTGGATGCAGAGAATGGGGTCATGGACAACGTTGGATGCATGGGGATGGCACATGTCACAATACCCACACAGTCATGGACATCATGCCCAATACACAGTCTCAGCACACACACACAGCTTGCATCTTGCCACTCGACACATTGACACAGAGCCACAATCAGGGAATACCATGCCAGACATGCAGGATGCACCGTGCCAACACACCAGCATTGACTGAGAAGAGGCACCTTGGAGGCATAGGGACACCTTTATTAGTCATGTTTTTGGGATTGCAGAGGCAACTTGAAGTACACATGAACACATCATGTGGAGTAACATGTGGCTCCAACACTGGCACCCCCCTTCTGCAGCACAAATGCGTGATAGCCATGGAACTGGCACACAAGCGTCGGCTAACAGCTAAACACCCACAGCTGCTCACGGAGAGCCTGCCATACACCATACATCCGCTGATGTGGAAGTCCCACGCCATGTCAAGACAATGTTAACCGTATGTGTCCGAGGGCAGTGTCACACACATTGATGCCATCATCACAATCCACTATCCCATCACTGATGACTGACAACCAGGCAGCCCATCTATTCAGGTGTACCCAGCTGCATGTCGTGTCCCATGGGGATGCCACATGTCTGCAGAGGAACCAAACCCCGACCGGGGCAGTGTGCACACATCGTGAACAACTGCCACACCCAATACACCCCAGATGCATCCCTTACCCCATGGAGACTTCCAAACGTGTCCGTGCCTGTAACGCTGAGTCAGCCCAGGATGTCATGTCCATGAGGAATAGCAGTGCCACAACAATGCAACCAGCAAACGGCATGCGCAGGTACCTGGGGAAGAGAGACACACAAGAAGTCAGCCACAAAAAGCACAGCCACTTGCATGTGCAGTTACTCGACACATGTATGGATGACAACATGCTAGGTCACAATTATGACTGGGGAAATACTACCATCACTGCCACCATCACTCCAGTGACACACCCACACACACCTCTGACCCACGTGCCATACATGCAGGTGGAGACACACATCACAACGCATGCCACACGGGGACCAATGCGTGCACACTCAGACCCTGGTACTCACCACTAAGCAAAGAAGTCGCGTATGAGCCGAGTCCGGATGTCCTCTTGCGGCTCCACATCCTCCACATCACTAGCCCCATTGCCAAGCCCTTCGTCCTCCACGGGTGGATGGTCCTCGTCATGTTGATTCAGGATGAGTGGCACAGCTCTTTCAACTGCCATGTTGTGCAGCATGCAGCAGACCATGAAGATCTTGCAGACCTTCGCCGGGGCATAAGGGAGTGCACCGCCGGTCTTGTGGAGGCACCGGAATCGGCTCTTCAGCATGCCAAACGTCCTCTCTATCACTCGCCTTGTCCGGCCATGGGCGGTGTTATAGCGGAGCTGGGCCGGCGTGATGGGGTTGCGGAGAGGTGTCAGCAGCCAAGGCATGTTGGGATAGCCAGCGTCCCCTACATGGGAAGCACATGGACATCGTTAGAACTGGTGTAGCGGTCGTGCTGGTCGGCTATACAGAATACAGGACAGACAGACTGTACCCACCAACAACACATGCCCGTTCGTTGCGCAGCTGCATCATCATATCAGGCATCCCGCTACGCCTCATGATGTAGGCATCGTGTGCTGATCCTGGGAAACGAGCACAGACATGTGAAATCACCATATTGGACAGACACACCACAAGGGCATTGATGGAGTGGTAGTGCTTCCGATTGCGGTACGCCACCTCCCGTGCGTGTGGTGGTACCAAACCTACATGTGTCCCATCTATGGACCCAATGACATGGGGCATCCCTCCCAGGGCATAGAATCCACGCTTGACCTCAGTCATCTGTTCAGGGGTTGGGAACTTGATGAAGTCATCCAGGTGAATCAACATGGCCTCCAAGAAATCATGCAGCACACCGCTGAACATGCTCTGGGACATGCCACCAACATGAGCTATGGTATTTTGGAAGGTACCCGTGGCCAGAAAATGTAGGGCAGCCATTACCTTCAGCTGGGGTGTCAGTGCCGTAGGATACCTGTGCTGCGGTTGCAGGTGTGGTTCCAGTCTCGCCGTCAGCTCCAGAATCAACGGTTGGGTGAAGCGGTAGAGCCGGATCCTGTCATTCTCCTGCATGGTAGCCAAGTCTGGAATTCTTCGGGCAACAGGAGGCGCTCTGCAGTAATTTGGAAGTGACAAGGAAGAGTGAGTGCACTACGAGAACAACTCATGTCTACTGAGCACATGTAAATCTGGCAATACACACATGCCACATAGGGAGTCAGGCATGTGCCACATGCCCAGGACACGTATGGATGCAAGGTGACACTCCTTCCAAGACCCAGCTACACACGGTGATTGAGAACCTCCCCATGCCACGCCATGGAAATAGCTGTGTCCCAGTGCAAGTGCACTGCCCGACGCAAGACAGGAGTGACATACACCCACACATCAGCAGAAGTGTGATGCTGATTGCAGAGACTGGTTGCGGAACACTGGAGCCACAGGTCACATGACATTACACTAGTCCAGCCCACACACCTTGCCATGAAGGTGCACATGTCATGACTCACCACACATTCCTTGTGAGTTTGCTGACATGGCCTTGTCACGCTACTCCGTGTCCCATGCATACATGTGCACCTCACATCCGATAACACATGTGGCATGGTGTTGGGAACAGTGTGCAATGACAATCTACACACAGCCACATGTTGGTTGCTGCAACGGCTGCAGCTTTTGAGGGTGCTACAACATCAACCTGATGTAAATCCCGGACACATATATGACATAGTCACATTGTGCACTGTGGGTAGTGACAAGTCATGTGTCATGACCCCTGTACCGGGCATCATGGGACACTTCCGTGTGTTGGTGTCCGTGCCATGCCAGTGACGCTCACCCCAAGTGCGCAGTCCCACATGCACACATGTCAAAGGAGTCAAGGGCATGCCTGGCACACATTGCACCCTCACACAGTACACATGTACACATCTCATCATACATCTGGTGCCTTCTCCACTCAGGAGGCATGTTCCACATCACAGCCTGTGACACCTGTGCCCCACACATGTAGTAATGCACAGACGATGCCTTGATGTCCATTCCTGGACAAGTATGTCCATCCATGGACAAGTATGTCCGCCCTATTCCTACATGTGTGTCGCCTATCACCACAGTGATGTGTAAAAACCGCCGTACTGCTGCTGAGAGGGCCTGTGCATGTTCCCCAATCACTGTGGGAGTGCTGCCGTATGTGTACCCATCGTGATGGCGAGCGTACAGGCATTTGTACGGTCCGTAGCACTACGGGTACGCATACGCGTGCAGACCCATAGTGATAGAGAGCGTAGATGCGTGTGTACGGTCCGTACCACTACGGGTACGCATACACGTGCAGACCCATAGTGATAGTGAGCGTAGATGCGTGTGTACGGCCCTATCACATTGGGTCTGCACGCGTATGCGTACCCGTAGTGGTACGGACCGTACACTCGCATGTACGCTCACTATCACTATGGGTCTGCATGCGTATGCGTACCCGTAGTGGTACGGACCGTACACACGCATCTACGCTCACTATCACTATGGGTCTGCACGCGTATGCGTACTCCTAGTGATAGTGAGCGTACATGCGAGTGTACGGCCCGTACCACTACGAGTACGCATACGCGTGCAGACCCATAGTGATAGTGAGCGTAGATGCAAGTGTACGGTCCGTACCACTACGGGTACGCATACACGTGCAGACCCATAGTGATAGTGAGCGTAGATGCGTGTGTACGGCCCTATCACTATGGGTCTGCACGCGTATGCGTACCCGTAGTGGTACGGACCGTACACTCGCATGTACGCTCACTATCACTATGGGTCTGCACGCGTATGCGTACCCGTAGTGGTACGGACCGTACACACGCATCTACGCTCACTATCACTATGGGTCTGCACGTGTATGCGTACCCGTAGTGGTACGGACCGTACACTCGCATCTACGCTCACTATCACTATGGGTCTGCACGCGTATGCGTACTCGTAGTGGTACGGGCCGTACACTCGCATGTACGCTCACTATCACTAGGAGTACGCATACGCGTGCAGACCCATAGTGATAGTGAGCGTAGATGCGTGTGTACGGTCCGTACCACTACGGGTACGCATACGCGTGCAGACCCATAGTGATAGTGAGCGTACATGCGAGTGTACGGTCCGTACCACTACGGGTACGCATACGCGTGCAGACCCATAGTGATAGGGCCGTACACACGCATCTACGCTCACTATCACTATGGGTCTGCACGTGTATGCGTACCCGTAGTGGTACGGACCGTACACTCGCATCTACGCTCACTATCACTATGGGTCTGCACGCGTATGCGTACTCCTAGTGATAGTGAGCTTACATGCGAGTGTACGGCCCGTACCACTACGAATACGCATACGCGTGCAGACCCATAGTGATGGAGAGCGTAGGCATGCATGTACGGGCCGTTGCCATGCATTTGGGGTGCCCTAGGGCCCTGAAACGCACCGTACCTGTGTGTGATGCTCCAAATTACATAGGGGACAAGTATTAAGGCCTACATGCATGCTGGTTGTCATGGAGACCAAGTTCAAAATTCGAAATTGTTCTGGAAGGTGCACAGCAGAAGTCAGTTGGAATTCTTCTACTTTGTTGCAATGTGTTTGTGGGGCTGACATCATGCAGGAGAATGAAACCAATAGAGAACCCACAGACTGCTAGGTTTGAAGGGATTGGTGGAAACATAGGATGCAAATGTGAGTGACCAATCACTCTGTACTCCTGTGCATGAGACTGGGCAGAAGGGCACATATAAGGCAGCCAGGTCCCATGAGGGAGCACTTGCCTGCACATCTTTGCATTCGTCGACCCAGCTGCTGCTACTGATTCCCTGGAACCATGTCAAGGGCTGTGGAGAGGACACAGCCATTCACCCTGGAGGAGAACATGGCTCTGCTGGATGTGATCCTCCCACAGTACTCCATGCTGTATGGGCGACCAGGGTATCAGGTGAGTGCATAGGCCACTGCCACAGACTGTCCCTATGTTGTGACTGTGACTTCTGCCATTGCGTACAGGTGTAACACACATGCCATGTACTGTCGGGGGGGTCCCGGGGGGGGGTGCCTGATGTCTCCCAGCAGTGCCCTGAGACAGGAGGGGTGGGGGCCTATCACTCCCAGCAGTGCCCTGAGACAGGAGGGGTGGGGGCCTATCACTCACAGCAGTGCCCTGAGACAGGAGGGGTGGGGGCCTATCACTCACAGCAGTGCCCTGAGACAGGAGGGGTGGGGGCCTATCACTCACAGCAGTGCCCTGAGACAGGAGGGGTGGGTGTGATGCACAGTGTGAGCCTTGATCATTGATTGTGACATTGCCATCATTCCACCTGTGTACCCACTGTGGCACGTACAGCTTTTTCCCTCACCAGGGGATGATGTCCCTATGACAAAGGTGCAATGCGTTGGCTGCATGACATGCCTTGTTGTAACCAGCTAATTTGTACCCATATGTCTCTCTGTGACATGTGGCTGGTGTATTGATGTGGTGTCACTTGTTCCTCCTCACAGGTAGGCGCCACTACCAAGGAGCAGATCTGGCTGACCGCCGTCAGTGCCGTGAGGGGTGTGGATGGTCGGAGGCGGAGCCTGCCCCAGGTGAGAAAACGCTGGCAGGATATCCGGTGCTGGACGCGGAGGATTGCACGGCTCCTGCTGGGGGACTCACCTGAGAGCCACAAGAACCGCGGCCGCCGCCGTCTGAGCCACCTCCACAGGCGTGTGCTGCCGGTGGTCTTTGCAGACCTGGAGAGGCGCTTACAGGCGATGCAGCAGCCGGAAGGGGGTAGGTACATGTGTGTTTGTTGTGTGTCACCGGCATTTGTAAGGGCACAGTAGCATGAATTCACTGGCAGGGTTTAAAGGTGCTGTGCTGATCCTGTTTGCCCCAGTATAGCGCTGTGCCCCTGCCACCCTTCCCCTCCTTGCAATGTGTTCCCTGGTCTGTGTGTAGTCACTCCTTCACAAGGTGATGTAGGCTGGCGCTTTGTCCACGAGAACAATGACTGTAGCATCATGTGTGGGGGTGGTGTGTAACAGGTTGTGGGACCTTGCCTGTGCACTGTCAAGTTCACTGCATGTGGGTTCCATGTCAGTTGGCACAGATGCTGAGTCCAGACATGGGAGTTAGTCTCTCAAGTGTCATGCCTGACAGCGCGCATGTCCTATGTAGTGGCCTGTGACATGATGTGCATGAGTGTGCGATACACATAGTGCAGGGATGGTGACGTGTGTTGCAGTCATTAACATTCAGTAGCATGTAGTTGCGTGCCCACTACTGTCCCCTGGGGCACCTTTTCCTCAGTGGTGTATGTGTCATCATAAACGTGGACAATCTCAGTGTCTACAGCGTAGGTTGTGCTCTGTGCCATTGTCCCCTGTCACCATGTATATAGACGTGCTATTTTGTACAGGTGTCCACTGTGCAGCCTGACCTGATTGTCCTTCTTCATACTCACAGTTGCCAGTGCCTGTGTATCTTGTTATACTCATCTGAGGATGGGCACTGGTACCTCATTATTTGTACAGGCGCACCTTGGCTGTTTGGCGTACACTCTTGCTTTTTGCCTGCCCCTGTGTGTATCAGCCAGACTATGAGATGTTGGTGCCACCTGTGTCTCAACAATTTGCCTCGTGTAGGGTCTTGTTGGTGCGGGCAATGCCTATGTGTCAAAGCCTGATTTCAACTTGCTGGGTCTGGGCAGTGTGTGATGTGTCTGGACACACACGCAATGTGCAGTGACCGTGTCATGTTGGGCATGTTTTCAGCATTACCTATGCAGCATGTGTCTCAAGTTCATGGATATGGTCCCTGGTCATCGGTATTTTCGCCAACGCTGTGTGGTGCAGATGCAGTGCTGGATTGTCCCCAGGGCCTGGGTGCTCTGTCAGACTCCCTTTCCTGTGTTTAGCTATTGTCTCATGCTCTCCATGGTATTTCAGTGGCATGGTGGCTCAACCAACTGTGTGTTTCATGCCCTACATCGGTACCTTGTTTAGTAGATGTTAGGGATCTTCCTTTTCAGGCTATGCAGTGTTACCTATGTCGATTGTACTCATGTGACTGATGTGTACAGCTGTCTGATTAATTTATGTCTCTCCACCCTGCCCACAGCATCGTCGGGGGACACAGAGGGAGACATGGACACAGGCAAGGCGGAGGGACCGAGCACCAGTGCCAGCCGTGACATCGGGGCTGGCACATCGAGTGGGACAGAGGTGGAGGATAGTGCGGCCGAGGACCTGTCGACTGGCACGTCAGAATACGAAGCTGACAGGTCCGAGGAGGATGTCTCCGAGTGGGCGGTGGCTGCACCAGCAGCTGACAGCGGAACAACACCTCGCACCGCCCCCTCAGTTCCCACCAGCCGCCTCCCACTTGCTCGTGTCCCTTCCCAGCGTGCCCGGTCACAGCATGCCTCCTTCCTGCCAGGCACCGCACCCCCTGCCCCTGTCTCCACTGCTGCCGCCAATGCAGAGTCTGTGGACATCCAGCGGCAACTGCAGGTTGGTCAGGCTGCGATCCTTAATGTCCTCCATGCCCACGGCAAAACCCTCACCAACATCGAGGCTTTCTTGGAGGGCATTCATTCATCGCAGGCTGACCAACGCAACTTGCTGAGGTCCATCGACTCCACACTGACTGCAGCAGTGGGTCTCCTGCAGCGCGACCTCCCCCCACCTACCCCTGCCCCATCCACACTTCCCACTCCCATGCCTGTCCCACGTACACCCAGACGTCGGCATGCACCCACATCAACGGACACGGGCACCACACCAGCAGGGAAGGTCCACCGCACTCCTCCTGACACGCACACACAGGGTGAGGTAGGCACACCCACTGGGTCGGGGGGCAAACGTGTGACACGCAGCCATAGTGGGAGTCCGCATTCCACCCAGTCCACTCCCTCCAAATCCCCTCCCCTCAGCTCTCCTGGCCACATCTCCCCCAAGGACTCCTTCATGGCCGCTCTGTCCCTGAGCCCCACAGTTACACCACCACGCAAGCGGTCTAGGAGGTCCCCGGTCAGGGTGGTTGAGTCTCCCCCCCTGTCTCCACCCTCCCCCGGTGGCGCTGCGACCCATCCCTCTGACCCCCCCCCCTCCTTGGGGCCTGAGGTCCCTTCGGGTGCAGGGGACTCCCTGGAGGACCTTGCAAAGGTGTGTAGTGCCATCCTGGCCTCCGCCTTTGGCACTGACCCACCCCCTGTGGTGGAGTCCTCCATCCCTGCACCCACAACGCCGCCCCTTTGCCCTGATGTCCCTGTGGTGCCTGTTGCTTCCCCCCCCCATGATGCCCTCACCAGTGTGGAAGACGATGTCATTTGACTGTGCAGGCAAGGTAGGGGGCACGCATCCCACTGTGTCCCCCATCCAGCTGAGAATCATTGACTGCCCTATGGGCTTTGTGAAGATTGAACTGCCTGCGATCCACGGACATTGTGCTCATGCTGAATAAAGCTTAATTTTGTTTTCATTATCACACTACTGCTATGCTGGTATTGGTGTTGGTGGGGCTGCTACATGGTTTTGGGTGGTGTGTAAGGGTTTGGGTGTGTGGGATATGTAGTAGTGTACTGCTCATTGGTGGGACCCTGGGATCTGTGTGCCATCACAAGGTGTTGGCTAACTTTCTTTGTTCATGTAAGCAGTTACTGCATGGTGCACTTGTCCCAGGGTGTATTCCTTCCTCTGTGTACCCAGCTTTCTTCCCTGCAGGGTGTTCCCAATGTTTAGCGCAGAGCTGTGTCTACATGAGCTGTGTGTGACGGAGCCCTTCTACTTTGGCCATGCATGCAGGGCCATGTCTCCACCTGCAACAATCGTGGCATCCTTGATGATCACTGTACTTGTGTGTGGAGTCTGTTGACATGAGTTCATGGGGACATGTTCCCTTGTAGCCAGTATGCATGTGGATAATTCTGGCCTCACACACATGTGTTACACCCCTCCTGTCTCAGGGCACAGCTGGGAGGACTCCACACCCACCCCTCCTGTCTCAGGGCACTGCTGGGAGGACTCCACACCCACCCCTCCTGTCTCAGGGCACTGCTGGGAGGACTCTGCACACACCCCTCCTGTCGCAGGGCACTGCTGGGAGGACTCCACACCCACCCCTCCTGTCTCAGGGCACTGCTGGGAGGACTCCACACCCACCCCTCCTGTCTCAGGGCACTGCTGGGAGTGATAGGCACCCACCCCTCCTGTCTCAGGGCACTGCTGGGAGGACTCTGCACACACCCCTCCTGTCGCAGGGCACTGCTGGGAGGACTCCACACCCACCCCTCCTGTCTCAGGGCACTGCTGGGAGGACTCCACACCCACCCCTCCTGTCTCAGGGCACTGCTGGGAGTGATAGGCAACCACCCCTCCTGTCTCAGGGCACTGCTGGGTGGACTCTGCACACACACCTCCGATTTCAGGATATGTACGCTTGGCACATACACGGTGGGGGTACGCTCAATGCATTCGAGGTGAGGGTACGAGTCTACTTACACTGTTGGGGTGGGGGTACGCTCCGTACGTCCGCGGGTGGGGGTACGGGTCGTACTTACACTGTTGGCATGGGGGGTACGCTCCTTGCATATGCGGGTGGGAGTACGGGTCGTACTTACACTGTTGGGCTGGGGGGTACGCTCCTTGCATTCGCGGGTGGGGGTACGGGTCGTACTTACACTGTTGGGCTGGGGGGTACGCTCCTTGCACATGCGGGTGGGGGTACGGGTCGTACTTACACTGTTGGGCTGGGGGGTACGCTCCTTGCATTCGCGGGTGGGGGTACGGGTCGTACTTACACTGTTGGGCTGGGGGGTACGCTCCTTGCATTCGCGGGTGGGGGTACGGGTCGTACTTACACTGTTGGCATGGGGGGTACGCTCCTTGCATACGCGGGTGGGGGTACGGGTCGTACTTACGCTGTTGGGCTGGGGGGTACGCTCCTTGCATTCGCGGGTGGGGGTACGGGTCGTACTTACACTGTTGGGCTGGGGGGTCCGCTCCTTGCATTCGCGGGTGGGGGTACGGGTCGTACTTACACTGTTGGGGTGGGGGTACGGTCCGTGAGTCCGCGGGTGGGGGTTCGAGGCGTACTTACACTGTTGGCATGGGGGGTACGCTCCTTGCATACGCGGGTGAGGGTACGGGTCGTACTTACGCTGTTGGGCTGGGGGGTACGCTCCTTGCATTCGCGGGTGGGGGTACGGGTCGTACTTGCACTGTTGGGCTGGGGGGTACGCTCCTTGCATTCGCGGGTGGGGGTACGGGTCGTACTTACACTGTTGGCATGGGGGTACGCTCCATGCATACGCGGGTGAGGGTACGGGTCGAACTTACACTGTTGGGGTGGGGGTACGGTCCGTGAGTCCGCGGGTGGGGGTTCGAGTCGTACTTACACTGTTGGCATGGGGGGTACGCTCCATGCATACGCGGGTGAGGGTACGGGTCGAACTTACACTGTTGGGGTGGGGGTACGGTCCGTGAGTCCGCGGGTGGGGGTTCGAGTCGTACTTACACTGTTGGCATGGGGGGTACGCTCCATGCATACGCGGGTGAGGGTACGGGTCGAACTTACACTGTTGGGGTGGGGGTACGGTCCGTACGTCCGCGGGTGGGGGTACGGGTCGTACTGACACTGTTGGCATGGGGGGTACGCTCCTTGCATGCGCGGGTGGGGGTACGGGTCGTACTTGCACTGTTGGGCTGGGGGGTACGCTCCTTGCATACGCGGGTGAGGGTTCGCGTCGTACTTGCACTGTTGGCATGGGGGGTACGCTCCATGCATACGCGGGTGGGGGTACGGGTCGTACTTACACTGTTGGGCTGGGGGGTACGCTCCTTGCATACGGGGTGGGGGTAGGGTCCGTACATATCCGTCCCCACGCTATGTGATGTTTGTGCGGCCCGTACCCAGGCCTTTGCCACGTGGGTGCGATCCGTACCGCCATTGTTGGGGTGACGTGTGTGGGCGTGGTCCGACTCGTACCCACGCTCTTCAGGCGTGGGTACGGGACGTACCTGTCTGGTTGTGTTGCCGGTTCGCGTGGTGACGGACTTCCGTTGTGGCGGTCGCTGGCTTATCAGGACACGCCCCCACCCCCTCGTGGTGACCAGGGCATGGGAGTCAGGTATGTCCAGGCCATGTGTGGTGTGTGACTTATGTGGTTGTTTTGTGGCCTGCCCTGGTCCTGCCACCCCCACCCCACCCCACTTTCCCCCCTCCCTTAGTTATTCTGACCTTCTGCGGCGTCTGCGTCGTAACCTGTAGAGGAGGTGGACTGCTATGAGGGCAGGGATGACTCGTAGGTTCGGGTCCATGTCTGTCCGTCGCGTACTGGTACTCCTTGCTCGCGTCGTCCTGTCGCGTACGGGTCCTCCTTGATCGCGTCGTCCTGTCGCGTACGGGTCCTCCTTGGTGGCGTCGTCCTGTGTGTCCGTCACGTACTGGTCCTCCTTGTTCGCGTCGTCGTCTGTCCGTCGCGTACTGGTGGTCCTTGTTCGCGTCGTCCTGATTTGCCGGCAGTTTTTGGCTGCCGCAAAATATTCACCGTGCGGGGTGACGTCGGTGCGAATCGTGATTCCTGGGTCGTGAATGGCTGGCTGCGAGCGTCCCGACGTCAGGTCGGCGCTTTCCCGGATCGCATTGGTAGGTGTTTTTTTGTTCGGTCTGGCTTTTTTACGATTCGTACGGTAATGGTGTACCCGTGCGAATCGTAATTCCTTGTTTGTGAAAATTGGAGACCGGGTACGCGTCGGGCGGAGATTGTGCTCCGTCCGACGGTTCGTACCCAGTTTTTGCAGGATCGTGATCGGCACCTTGCTGTTGCCAAGACTTTTTGGCTTCAATCCAGTTGCTGACACCTCAGTAAGCTGCAGACATTGTGGGACACTCCAAATCCAGCTCCTGGTTGTCGTCGACACCTCCTGGACCTCGTGGCTGAAGAGTCAAGACACCCATGATCACCTGAAATCACCCGACGACTGTGGGCATCGATCTTCCTGGGCCCGGGTCACTGGCAAGTGACTTTGAACACTGTCTCCTCTGCTTTCAGGTCTTCTTTCTTCTGAATCCATCCTTGGATTCCACTGGACACTTCTCCTGTCTTCACAAGCAGCAAGTCTTCTTTGGCTCCCATTGAAAACGACGCCGCGACCGACAACAAAAGACACCTATGCACCCGGCTTCCCTGGGTGAGGTAACTCGTGCACTCCGGTGCTCCTGTGTGTGTTGGCTCTATAAATACTTACCCTGTAAGTGACTTGCTTGTAGACTCTCCCGAAGTACCCTAGAACTTTAAAATTCCAACCGCGACTTGCTCCATTGAAGTCTATTGGGATCCGCGGCTGTGTTCTCACACTGCATGCGTCTCCCGTGGGTCCTTTACTTACCTGCCTTGGGTGGATTAGTGAGGCCCCAGCGCTTCTGAAGGCTCTAGGCCTTCTCCCTTCTCAAGACGTTCTTCTTATACCTCTTTTTTACTATATGGTCTGGTACGCCCCTAGGGCCCCAGCCACATAAGTGCTTAATTTGTTGTGAAAAATTGATTTGTGCCTATGCTCCTGACTTCTAATCTCATAAAGAGATTAGTAGAGTGTGTCTAGTAATAAATGCATATATATTTTATATATATACCTGTGTGGTGTCCTTTCATTTGGTAATTCAAGAGATTATAAGGTAAAACAAGCTGCTTTACATTCCTCAGAAACTTAGCCTTCAGGCTGCTGTCCACAGCTACCACTAGGATAGCTTTCTTTAAAAGGTTGTCTTAAACCTATCTACCATAAGAGTCGAATTGGACTGGTGCAAGGTGGCCACTTTAACTAGTGACCAGCATATGCCAGGCCAACTTCTCACAAATGGAAATCTGTGTGCCCTTTGAACTTCCACAGCCCAGTTCCACTCCTTCAGTTCAGGAAAAGCCTCTTCAAATAATTGTATCACAAATTTATGAACATTTTGCCCCTTAATCCCCTCAAGCACTCCCAAAATTCTGAGATTATTTCTGTGAAGCCCATTTTCCAAATCAACAAGTTTAATATGCACATCGTCTTTGTTGGCATTTATAGCTTCTGTAATTCCCTTCTCTGCCTCCATTTGATCTTCGAGTGCTGAAATTCGTGTCTCAGCTTCAGCCATTCGATCTGTGAAGTCGTTGCATGTTTTGGCAAGTCTTCTAACAGTATTTTGAAGCTTGTGACAAGCCATATGAGTTTTCAGATTCTTTGACCTCTTCTCCACCCTATGATCTGGCAGACATCAATATATTGATTCCAGCCAAATTTCATCCTGTGGATTTTCCATCACCTCCCTCCTCCCCGTTGCTTTGTTAGATAGATTAATACCATCCGGGGTCATTTCACCAGAGGAGGAGAAATCCCACTGGGGAACGTTCATTACTTCTGTACCAGTCTCTCCTACCTTGGTTACGATTTGTTTGCGTACTGTAAGCAATACTGTATGCTCTGAATTTTCTTTCTCCTGAGGAATGCTATTCAAATCGCTGCCAACACTTATTAATGGACCCTGCAGAGAGCCGTTTTTATAGACTTTACCCCCCTCATCATCAGACATATCCAAAGGTTCAGAAAGGGAAAAAAACTTCTCCCCTGAATCACTTTCCATAGTAGTAGCATCGGTCCTATCAGCAATTGCTCCAGCATTTAGATCTGTTAATTCTGGTACCACGTTATCCTCATTGTTGCCTACTGTTACTCCCATATCGATGGCGCTTTCCGTAGCAGATTGTTCCTTATTACTTATTTCTCAAATGTACTGTTGACCCCCTGTGGCAAAATCGAGTGTTTCCTGGTTACAGCCTGGAATATCTGTGGAACTTTTCCAATCACCGGTTCTTGCTCATTGCTTTGAATAGTATTATCAAAATCACCTCATCCTGCGGCTTTTCTAGTATTGTGCCCCGCTAGCGCTGCTCTAGTCCCCACCAGGGCTTCACCAGCACCTCTTGTTTTACCGCTACGGGCTGCTTTGGGCGGCATCTCGCTCCCAACTACTATTACGAGTGTCCAATAATACAAGAAATTAGCGAACACTTACTTTTTTCAATCCGCCGCCTCTACGAATTTTTAAACAGCTGCGCCTACACCACTGCTTGCCACCGCTCCCTGCTAACGACCAGTACTCCAGTCAATCTGCAGTTTCCGCAAGTGCACACTACAGGTGAGCATGTCTTACCCTGTTACATGGAGCTTAACCTGGCTTATCTTACAAACCGCCGTGTTGAAAGGTTTCCTCGATACTTTCTGCTACTTTTTTTTTTCCTTCCTCAATTATAACTGCAGGCCATCATAACTTTTCTTTTCTGCCAGATACACCGCTCAGTCTTCTCGGCCCTTACAAGCAAAAAGTGGAAGATAGGTGGACAGCTCGGGAGTCACTCACACACACGTCAAGCCAGTGAACTCCATCTTGCCAAGTACATTTCATTTTTTTAATCTTAATTCTTTTTTTTAATAGGGTCGTTCAGTTGTACACAATGTCTTCTCAGTTATAATTAAGGCAACAAAAATGCGTAGAGCACTTCTTATTTTAACTTTTTAGCATGCCACACAGGAGCCACAATGCTCTACAACACAGCTTAAAGACATTGACAAAGCCAATAGCTCTGGCTAACCACTTATAAAGTCCCAAAGGTGAGACCTATTAGCTATGCCAATGCTTGTTGTATATAGGTGTACCAGTCAAATCATTTTCTACAATATGAGGTGGAGATACCAACTCAATCCCAAATTTGAGTTTTACTTTGGGACTCAGACTAATGAGTCTTTTAGGGTGTCCAATGGGGACACCAAATCAAGTCTGTTTTTTAAAGCAATGCATTTAGCACATTTTTTATGATAGATCTTGTCTTTTAGGTTATATGTGGTTAATAAAATCTCCTTGATTAGGTACATGGTCTTGTCATATTTAGTCATGTTTTGGATTCATTACCATTTTTCTGATACTGGCTGGAAAAAACTCTCCTTGCAAGAGAGTAATAAGTTGCATTGTGTGTTCCTTTGTATGCTACAACTTCTTTCACAGTGGTGCTTTTGTAGTCTCTTAGGAGCAATCAGATGTATATATTTTTTTTTCTTTGAACTTAATTGTCAATACAAGGAAAGAGAAAATCCCCTCCGTCTCGGGTAACAAAACCCCTTCCATACACATTGTCATTCTTCCCAACGATACATATTCACATCATTATGTAATATCAGTCCACAGAACGCAGTATAAATATACGACATCTCGCCAGGTACACTTTATATGAACACATTGGCTACTCATACTGGAGGACGAGCACTTATATACATTTATGACTATTAGCCCCTTAACTCCTATCGGAGTCTTCCTTTACCTGTATCTGCTGTAGTGTGAGGAGCTCGTATGCCTTTTAGCCTGTATTAGGCACCAGTACCACCGTACTATCTATGCACCATTACATTGTAGCATCAGCAGGGCCATCTGGGGTGGTTCTTGCTTCTTCTGATGAGGACAATAGGTATGACTTTAAAGGGCCCCATATATCCCTCGGCCTGAAAGCTGGCGGGAACAGTTCTGCATAGTTGAACGACTGCTCTTGCCATATTGTGAGCTCATGCAGCCCTTCTTTAAATTTGGGGGCATGACCTTGTCCCCACCTTCAAGTCACTTTACGTTTAGCGATCAGGAACCCTAGCACCAGATATTTCCTATATGCTGTATCGATGTCGTCTGTGAACCCCAATAATGCTGTGGTGGGGGATACCTGAAGTGACATGCCTACCATCTGCGCCATTCCTTAAAATACCTGTTGCCAATATTACAAGATTCCAGGCTAAGTGAAGAAAGTCAGCTCCCTCTCTACCACACCTAGCACATTTGTTATCATCTCTAAGCTTAAATTTATGGAGTTTTACTGGAGTATAGTATAGTCTGTGTAGGAATACATAATGGGTCAGTCGCAGTCTACTATTGGCAGTACAAGCTTCTGTCTGTTTACAGCAAAACTCCCATTGTTTGTCTGTCAACTGTACCCCCAGGTCGGCCTCCCACTCCAAGCAGGATGACAACGCACATGGCTTAGTTTCTTTTTGCGTGTGATGATAGATAAGTGAAGTGACATGTTGAGGAGGTTCGGCTTGTAGGAGCTCGTGAAGGGGTGGAAGAATGGGTGGTTCATGTGGAAACGCCGGTGCAGCCGCTTTGACGCTTTGTCTTAGCATGACAAGCATAAATAATTCTATGCTTGTGGGTGTGGCTGTGCCAAAGAATTTCTCCTTGGACCGGAATTGTCCATCTATATGAAGGTCCCCTCATGTTACTATCTGGACTTTTTCCAGCATTGACCGGCATTGCTGTTCATAAGTGACCTGGAGATCTGGGTGACGAATCAATGAACATTTGGGAGAGTACAGCATCAGCATGTCAAGTTTAATGGCAATTTTTCTCCAAGCGGAATTAGTGCATGCAACTGTAGTGGGATCGTGACCGCGCTTCTTAGGGGGCATAGATATGAAGCCCGAGAGAGGTTGTAGGAGCCATGTAGCCCATTTCTAATGCCAGGTGTGGCATAAAGGGGGGGTGGGTGGAACTAGTATGTGGCATTGTGTGCTTGTGCACAGTAATAATAGAGTTCAAAATCTAGTACCTCAAAACCTCCCAGTGAGAAGGGTTGTGTCAGTATGTCCCATCAGTATCTAGCCTGTTTACCGCCCCACACCAATCAAATTGTCAGTGTTTTCAAAGCGTTGAAGAAAGGTTTCCCTGGATTGTAGGGGACATAAGTGAAGAGGCAGAGGAACTTGGGCAGTAATATAATTTTTACCAGGGAGATCCGCCCTGCCATAGACAGGGGCAAGGCTATCCATCGAGAGATTGATTCCGTAACCGCTTCCAAAGTTTTACCGTAATTAGAGGTGCCGATTAGGATCCTGGAAAAAATGTCCCCAACCGAATTGAATCTGGACTTTTTTCCGTACAAATAGTAAAAGCGCCGTACAAACTGCCAATTACGATTCGTATGGGAAAAAGTCCATACAAATCGCATTGGGAAAATTCCCCCACACGTCCTCGGGTCGGGAAAAGTCTCCGACACGTCCCCGGACATTTTTACGTACAAATGGGAAAACTGAAGTCCCAATGCGCAATTACGATCCGTCCCATCCGTCCGATTGTACAACTGTATGGAAAAAAGACCGTCCGGAGCGAACTCCCATAGCAACCATGGAGAAGTCCAAACAAGTGCCTGGTACGCGCCGTACCCCCCCCGCCCCCCGTATGTTCGCGCCGTACCCCCAGCCCCCCCCCGCGGATGGGCGCGCCGTACCGCCAGCCCCCCGTATGTACGGAGCGTACCCCTGTACCCCCAGCCCCCCGTATGTACGGAGTGTACCCCCACCCCCATATGTACAGAGCGTACCCCCCCGCCCCCGTATATACGGAGCGTACCCCCGTACCCCCCAGGCCCCGTATGTACGGAGCGTACCCCCACCCCCATATGTACGGTGCGGACCCCCAGCGCGTAGATACGGGGGGCTGGGGGGTACGGGGGTACGCTCCGTACATACGGGGGGCTGGGGGGTACGGGGGTACGCTCCGTACATACGGGGGGCTGGGGGGTACGCTCCGTACATACGGGGGGGTTGGGGGGTATGCTCCATACATACGGGGGCGGGGGGGGTACGGCGCGTACCGGGCCCCCTAATCAGCTCGCATCGCTGCGTACTTAGCTTTTCCAGCACTTTTTAGGTGCCGTAAAAATGTTCCCATCCGGACTGCAGTCGGTGCGAATCGTAATTGCTGGTACGTAAAAACATGCCTAACTCCGTCCGGACGTCACATCCGCGGTGTCCCGGATCACATTTGTATGTATTTTTCTGTCGGTTGGTCTTTTTTCCGATTCGTACGGGAATGGTGTTTCCGAACGAATCGTAATTGCATGTTTGTAAAGTTTTACAACCCGGTACGAGTCGGACGGAGAAAAAGCTCCGACCCACGTTTTTTCCAGGATCGTAATCGGCCCCAGATTGTATTAATTCATCCTTGTCCCTGGTGACTTTGATCCCTAGGTATTTCAGCCCCTCGCCGTTCCATTTCAAGGGGTAATCTAGTGCGTATGGTGTGATCTCGCCAGTCAGCTGAAAAATGGCTGATTTGGTCCAATTAATATTTATGCCTGAGTACTCGTCAAATTTCGTAATTTCCCTCAATAGCGGATTTAGGTTATCTTGTGGGTTCTTAAGGTAGAGTGTGTTGTCATCCACATATAGTGAGATTAAAAGTTGCCTGGATGAGTAGACCAGTGCATGTTCCTTATGGTGTTGTCTTTTTTTAGCAGCTAGCGGTTCTATAGCTATGGAAAATAGTATGGGGGATAAAGGACAGCCTTGAAGTGTGCCTCTAGTGATGATAAATTGAAGGGAGCATGCCCCATTAAGAAGGACAGTGGCAGGGGGCTGACAATACAATAATTCTACCCATCCGAGGAATTCTGGGGGCATTCCCATGTATCTCAATGTGCCCAGGAGGTAATCTCGTTCCACAGAGTCAAATGCTTTGGTGGCATCAAGAAACACCATCACCGCAGCACTTTCAGGGTCTATATCTTGCATGACAGTGAAGAGGGTCCTGAGATTGTGGGACGTCGCTCAGCCTGGGATAAATCCGGACCGGTCCGGCAATACCAATCTCTTCATTAAGAGATTCAGTCTGTTTGATAGGACCTTGGCAAGGATTCTTATATTGTAATTAATCAATGAGAGTCTACAATAAGATTCACATTGATTGGAAGGGGTGAGCAGCCAAAATATCGAAACTAAAATATCTACCTACACAAATATCGAGGTTTAAATATCGAAGGGACAGAATATCGATGTCAATAATATCTATGGACAGAATATCGATCCTAAGGTAAGTATTTTAATATCGATGTTAGTAATATCGAAGTTAGTAATATCGACATCAAATATATCGATTTTACTAATATTGATGTTACTAATATCGATATTTATATTATTGTTATGTATTTTATTATGTATTTAATATGTATGTGTTATATGTTTTTAGTTAAGTGTTCTACTGGTTTTAACATATATGTATACAATTTTTATATGTTAACAATGGTTTTTTAAGTCAATTTTGTGTTTTAGTACCGTAGCGGGCTGTGGGTTTATAGGGGAATAGGGTGGGAAGTAATTTAATTTTATGGAATTAATTATACATTTTTAGGAATTATAAATTGATTTTAATACATTTTTGCGTTTAAGTTCTGTAGCGGGTTGTGGGTTTATAGGGGAATAGGGTGGGAAGTAATTTAATTGTAATTAATTAATAATTTATTTTCATTTATTGGTATTGATAATTATATTATTGTTAATTAAGTATTAATTGGTAATTCATTTTTATTAATTGGCAATTAGTTTTAATTAGTTGATTAATTGATAAATATGTTAAGTGTATTATTTTATTAGTGGAGTGTGTCGTGCGTTTATAGGGGAATAGTAATTGAAATCTAATTAAGTAATTATTAAATTAGTTGTTGGGTATTGATAATTAATTAATTGGACAATAATTATTAATCGGTAAATATTTTAAATTATAATATTTTGGGTATGAAAAATAATTAATTGTTGATTAATCATTAATTGTGAATTAAATATAATTAAATATTATGCATTGATATTTCTAATTAATATATTAATAAGTAATTATTAATTGGTAATTAATGTGTAATATTTATTATTTTGGCGTATGAAAAATATTTAATAGTTCAATATTTTTTAATTGGTAATTAATGTTTCATAAATATTATTTTGCGGTATATATTTTTTTAAATGGTTAAATATATTTTAATTGGTATTTACTTTTTAATAATTCATCTGTTTTTGGTTATGAAAAATATTGTATCCTTTAATATTTATTATTTGGTAATTAATATTTATTAATTATTATTTATTGGTATTTATTAATAATGTATTGTTAATTAATTATTCTTTGGTAGTTATGTTTGTAATAATAATTTATTGGTATTTGTAAATAATTTTGAGTTATTTAATAATTAAATCACTAATTATTTTAAAAATTTATTTTATTTATAACTATGTTATTTTTAACTTCTACGCTATCCAACACTTTCCCTACTGTTGCATCCTCTGGAGTTGGAATAGTAAATGTTATCCCTACGCTATCCAACACTTTCCGTACTGTTGCATTCTCTGGAGTTGGAATAGTAATTTTTACCCCTACGCTATCCAACACTTTCCCTACTGTTGCACTCTCTGGAGTGGGAATAGTAATTTTTACCCCTACGCTATCCAACACTTTCCCTTCTGTTGCACTCTTTGGAGTTGGAATAGTAATTTTTACCCCTACACTATCCAACACTTTCCCTACTGTTGCACTCTGTGGAGTTGGAATAGTAATTTTTACCCCTACACTATCCAACACTTTCCCTACTGTTGCACTCTCTGGAGTTGGAATAGTAATTTTTACTCTTACGCTATCCAACACTTTCCCTACTGTTGCACTCTCTGGAGTTGGAATAGTAATTTGTACCCCTACGCTATCCAACACTTTCCCTACTGTTGCACTCTCTGGAGTTGGAATAGTAATTTGTACTCCTACGCTATCCAACACTTTCCCTACTGTTGCACTCTCTGGAGTGGGAATAGTATTTTTTTCCCCTTCGCTATCCAACATTTTCCCTACTGTTGCACTCTCTGGAGTTGGAATAGTAATTTTTACCCCTACACTATCCAACACTTTCCCTACTTTTGCACTCTCTGGAGTGGGAATAGTAATTTTTAGCCCTACGCTATCCAACACTTTCCCTACTGTTGCACTCTGTGGAGTTGGAATAGTAATTTTTACCCCTACGCTATCCAACACTTTCCCTACTGTTGCACTCTCTGGAGTGGGAATAGTAATTTTTACCCCTACGTTATCCAACACTTTCCCTGCTGTTGCACTCTCTGGAGTGGGAATAGTAATTTTTACCCCTACGCTATCCAACACTTTCCCTGCTGTTGCACTCTCTGGAGTGGGAATAGTAATTTTTACCACTACGCCATCCAACACTTTCCCTACTGTTGCACTCTGTGGAGTTGGAATAGTAATTTTTACCCCTATGCTATCCAACACTTTCCCTACTGTTGCACTCTCTGGAGTTGGAATAGTAATTTTTACCCCTCCGCTATCCAACACTTTCCCTACTATTGCACTCTCTGGAGTGGGAATAGTAATTTTTACCCCTACGCTATCCAACACTTTCCCTGTTGTTACACTCCCTGGAGTGGAAATAGTAATTTTTAGCTCTACGCTATCCAACATTTTCTTTACTGGCTTTTTTTGGAGCTGGAGTAGTAGTTTTATTGTCGGTGCTATTTAATATTTTTTGTATTATTTTAGCTAATGTAATATATAATTAATTTTAACAATATTCAAATTAAATGTAATTTTTTAAATGTGTTATATATAAGTATTTAATTTTTATTCATGTTATTGTTTTATGTGTATGATGTATTTGTAATTTATAATAATTTTTAACAAGTTATAAGTTATTAAAATAATTATTAAAATGTATTATTAAGTAAGTATATATATTATATATTATATGTATATGTTTAATAATTGTTTATTACATTATATATATTAATTACTAATTTTAAATATTATAACATATATTTAATTATGTTTATTTTATTTATAAGTATTATTTGGTTTATTTTACATATTTTTTTTTAGCTAAAAAATACTTTATATTTTTAATAACGATATTTTTGACATTCTATATTTTATTTTCGATATTTTTGTACTTACCATGTTGTAGATAGGATCTCGATATTCTTGTCATCGATATTTTTGTGGCGATATTTTTGTAGGTCGATTTTCTGTCCGTCGATATTCTGTCAGACATTCGTCTGGAGCAGGTAACCTGCCCCTCTCTACCCTGCCTCAGTTAGCCCAGGGCTGTGGAGGTCAGGAAGGTCAGTGGACCCCAAGGGGGCCCCTGTCCAGAGGATCCCCCCATTAGCAGATTAAGGGCTCCTAGGCTAGTAGCCATAGCCAGGTGAAAATTCCTCACCCCACTGACGGATCCCCATTACCATTGTATAGGGACCTCCCCCAGCAGGACTCTGTTGGGCAAGGGCACACATGGGACCCAAAGGTTCCAAACCTGCCCAGCCCCTCCAGTGTTCCAACCAAAGGGACCCAACCCCCAGCTGTAGGCAGCCAGTGGTTGACTCTTAGAGCAAAGTACAACTCAGTCATGGAAAGTAAGGCATTCATGGTGACAAGGGATCTGAGGAAGCTGAGGCCAACTTTATTAGGGCCTCACTTCTCTACTTAGACACCTCACCAGCCTTCTACTTTGCCAAAACACACCACGGGTAGTAATTCTCCATGGTGGAGATCCTCTGATGCCCTTAGGGTGAGGAACAGCTTAGTGGACCATAAGAAAGGGGGCAACCATGCTAGTGCAGGTGCTTCCTTATATGGCCACTGTAGGAGAGTAGGATCTGCTTCACATGGGTACCCCCACTTTTTGCTGGTGTTTCACTGTTTTTCGACCTTAGTCTGGCTGTGGCCCTGCTAATCAGGACCACAGCCTAGCTGCTTCCTCTCTAAAATGGTTTCCATGTACATTAGGTACATATCTAATTGGATTCTGGAGGGCCTTATAAGCCCCTAGTATATGGTATACTATGTACCTAGGGCATAGGTACCACAGAGGCCTACCAGGGGCTGCAGCATGTATTATGATGCACCTGGGAAGCACTCCAAAATGACACCACAGGTCTGCTACTGCAACCTGGGTAAGGGTGTGCTTGCACCCCTTACTGTGGTATAGGCTACCTATATCACTACCTTATACAGGCACATATAAACCTATAAGCTACTCCTATGGCAGGCCTTGACAATCCTGAAGGCAGAGTGCTTGGCTTTATGTGAGAGGGTGCCCAAGCATGAGCTGAGCCCCTCTGCAGCAATCGGAAATACTTCCTTATGCCTGTTCTGTGATACAGCCATACCATATACTCTTAAGTGCATTATAACCTCGCGTTAAATGCTAACTTTGGGATGGCTGCATCAACACATGTCGTGTTTGGTGTCAAACGCTTTGGAATACTAACCCCCCCGCCAGTTCTGGCGGCAGGGATAGCATTCCACCCTTCTAGAGGGAGATACGTGTTCACACTGGCCAAACCCGGTTAAATTTTTCCAAACTCTGGCAGGGGAGGCCTGGACAATAGGTTTTATGTCGAGGGGAGGTGTAACCACCTCCCCAGACAGGCAGATGTGTATTGGGGCAGGGTGGGTGCATTCAGAGAATGCTTTTGAGACACTGCCTGGGGCACACAAGGTGTCCCTGTGAATAGCCTAGTTCAAACCAGTTGCAGGGGCACTCAGCCCCTGCTCTGGTGTGAAACTGGACAAAGGGGAAGGGATGTAACCACCCCCACCCCAGGTCCACCCATAGGTGGGGCCTTAGAGTTAGTCCACCCCTAAACTTAGTATAAGTATAGGAATCCAGTCCCTAGGACTTTAGATTACCCTGGACGAACCTCTGAAACATATATCCTGGACCTTCGACTTTCTATCATGACTAGAAGACGGAAGAAATCTCCCTTGGGGTCAAGGAGTGACTCCCCTGATTGGCAGGCACCAAAGAAGCAACTGACCGGTCTGCATTGCTGAAGCTCCCGCCGGACGCCAAAGTCTTTCCATCACCAGAGGTAGATTTCCAGACTTTCCTGAGACTACCCTGAGTCCACAGCAAAGCTGAGGCCCGTGGCTATCGTGGGTAACGTGGAACCATGACCCCTGGACACCATGAACTTTTGCAGCAACAACACCTTCCTGGTCATCCTCGAAGTTGTGCTTTGGGCTCCGAGTAACCCCAGCCTTGAGCACCCCCTGCACCGAAGATTGTTGGCCTCCACTCCACGAGTGACCAGTGGACCAGCTCCAAGTGCGACCGCTCGAGGCTCCTTCGCTATCACTAGCCCATTGGCTAGCAGGTCCCCACGAAGGCAACTCCACTTCTGCTTGGGCTTTTCTGGTTGCTCCAGACTTGCTCTTTCTTACCCTCTCTGGATGAGTCCATCAGACCTTGCTGGTCTGCACCGCAGTCCTTTTTCTGATTTCCTTAGACTTGCCGTTGCCAAGGCTTGTTGGGTCCTTTCTGGTCGCCGACACCGCAGCACTCGACAGACTTTGTGGGACAGCTCGAATCCAGCTCATGGACTTCGTCGACACCTCATATTCCTCATGGCTGAAGAATCAAGACGCCCGTGAACTCACCTCAAGCACCCAACATCTGTGGGCACTAGTCCATCCTGCCCTAGGTCACTGGCAAGTGACCCAGACACTGTACCCTCTGCTTTCAGGTTCCATACATCCTAGATCCAGGCTTGGATCTCTCCGGACACTTCTCCTCTTCACAGCAGCAGCAGTTCTTTGCAGGCTTCCATTGGAATCGACGACGCGACACGACACCAAAAGGCACCTATGCACCCGGCTTCTCTGGGTGAGGTAACTCGAGTACTCTGATGCTCCCGTGGGTGCTAGCCCTAGAACTTCCTAAGTCCAAAAGGGTTTGGTCCTGACTCGATTCTAAGTGTCCCTAATCTTTAAATTTCCAACCGCGACATTGCCCATAGAAGCTAACGGGAATCCGCGGTTGTGTTTACACACTGCACACAGTCCCCATGGGTCCCCTGTGTCACTACCTTGGATGGTTCCTTGGGGTCCCAGCGATTCTACAGGCTCTAGGCCTTGTGTCTAGTTCAGTTGTGGTTCTTATACCACTTTATTGGTATATTGTTTGGTACGCTCCTAGCGCCCAATCGTGTATTTGTGCTATTACTGTTGATTGCTACCTTGTAAATTAAGTACTTCGAACTCCAGCCTCATAAAGAGACTAGAGGGGTGTGTTTAATCTTAAATACATATATTTTAAATATATACCTGGTGTGGTTGTCCTTTCATTTGATCATTCAAGAGATTATAGACAGGTAAAACAAGCTGCTTTACATTCCTTCAAGACCTGAAGGCTGCTCTCCATAGCTACCACTAGGATAGCTTTCCATAAAGGTTGTCTTTAACCTATTCACCATAAGGGGTTGTTTGGACTTATACAGGGTGCCCACTATAACTAGTGGACAGCATATATCAGGCCAACATCTCACAAGAAGTGCAGAAAGAAAGAACAGAAGTGCCGATGAGGCAAGAGAAGTACAGAAAGAAGCAACTGAGATGCAGAAAAGGGAAAGAAGGGTGGAGAGAAAGAGGTGAGAGGGGTGCAGAAAGAAGCAAGAGAGGTATAGAAAAACAAACAAAAGAAGTACAGAAAGAAACAACAGAGGTGCAGAAGGAAGCAACAGAGATGCAGAAAGGGGAAAGAGGGGTGCAGGAAGAAGCAAGAGAGGGGAAGAAAGAAACAAAAGAATTGCAGAAAGAAGAAACAGAGGTGTAGAAAGAGGCAGGATGGGAGCAGAAAGAGGCAAGAGAAGTGCAGACAGAAGGAACAGAGACGTAGAAAGGGGGCAGAGGGGGGAGAAAGGGTGCAGAAAGAAGGAAGAAAGGTGCAGAAAGAAAGAAAAGAAGTGCAGACAGAAGGCACAGAGGTGCAGAAAGACGCTAGATGGGCGAAGAAAGAGGGAAGAGGGGTGAAGAAAGAGGCATGAGGGTGCAGAAAGAAGCAAGAGATTTACAGAACAAAGCAAGACAACTACAGCAAGAAGCAACATAGATGCAGAAAAAGGGGAAATGGGTGGAGAAAGAGGCAAGAGAAGTATAGAACGAAGCAACACAGATTGAGAATGGTTGAAGAGGGGTGGAGAAAGAGGCAATTGGGTACTGAAAGAAGCAACAGAGGTACAGAGAGAAACACACGAAGTGCTGAAGGAAGCAACAGACATGCAGAAAGAGGCAAGAGGGATAGAGAAAATGGGAAAAGGGGAAATGAAAGAGGCACAAGTGGTGCAGAAAGAAGCAAGAGAGGTGCAGAAAGAAGCAAGAGAAGTGCAGAAAGAAGCAACAGGGGTGCAGAAAGGGGAAGGAGGTGTGGTGAAAGAGGCAAGAGGGGTGCAGAAAGAAGCAAGAGAGGTACCGAAAGTTGGGACCCTGCTAATCAGGGCCCCAGCCTAGCTGCTTCCTCTCTAAAATGATTCTATGTACTTTAGGTACAGTTCAGATGGGAACTGAGGTGCCCTTGTTATCCCCTAGTATGTGGTATACTATGTACCCAGGGCATAGGTACCCAAGAGGCCTACCAGGGGCTGAAGCATGTATTATGCCACCCCTGGAAAGCCGCCTGAAATGACACCACAGGTCTGCTACTGCAGCCTGGGTACGGTGGTGCCTGCATCCCTTACTGAGATATATTCACTATATCTCACCATATACCCACATATAAACCTATAAGTCACTCCTATGGCAGGCCTTATCAATCCGGAAGGCAGAGTGCTTGGTTCCTATGTGAGAGGGTGCCCCTGAAGGAGCAAAGCCCTTCTGCAGCATTCGGAGACCCTTCTCTGATGCTGTTGGTAGTGCAGCCTGACCATATACTCTTACGTGCATAATAACCAAACGGTAAATGCTAACTTTGGACTGGCTGTGCGGAAACATGTTGTGTTTGGTGTCAAACACCTTGGAATCATACCCCCACACCAGTAACTGGTGTGGGAGTATGATCCCCCCCTTCTAGAGGGAGAGACATGACAGCACTGGTATACCCGGTAGAAAGTTAATAGTGCCCTGGCATCACAAAATGGATGCTGCAGCCACAGACGCGGGTCTGGCCTCCTGCTGTTGACCGAAACTCTGGCAGAGGAGGCCTGGACAATAGGTTTCCTGTCACAGGGAGTTGTAACCACCTCCCAGACAGGCTTATGTGTATTGGGGCAGGGTGGAAGCACTCTCTGAGTGCTTTGAAGTCCTGCACTGGGGGCACACTTGGTGTCCCTGTGCATAGTCCAGCTCAAACCGGTTCAGGGGCTTCCAGCCCCTGCTCTGGCATGAAACTGGACAAAGGAAATGGGTGTAGCCACCCCTCTTTCCAACCCATCCCGTAGGTGGGTCCCCAGAGTATGTCTAACCCCCTACCTTAGTATAAGTATGGGACCCCTGTCCTTAGGACTTTAGATTACCCTGGACGAAACTCTGAAGCTGAATCCTGGACCTTCGACTCTCTGCTCAAGACCAGAGGACTGAAGAAATCTCCCTTGGGGTCAAGGAGTGACTCCCCTGCTTGGCAGGCACCAACAAAGCAATTTGCCGGTCTGCATCATCGAAGCTCCTGCCATACTCCGAAGTATTTGCAGCCCAGGAAAAGGATTTCTAGGCACCTCAGAGGTAGACCCGAGTTCCCAGCACAGCTGAGACCCACAGCCCTCTTGAGTAGCGTGAAACCGGAACTCCTGGTCACCGTGCATTTCTGCAAGTGCATTGACTTCTCAATGTCTCTTGAAGTCGTGCTTGGCCTAACTTGTAGCCACCACCTTGAGCACTGAATCCACTGAAGAATGTTGGCTTGTTCATTCCGAGTGACCCGTGGGCTGCCATTTTGTGTTTCATCTCGAGGTCCCGTCACTATCCCTGGTCCGTTGACTGGTGGGTCCCAGAGGGGGTAACTCCTTGGGCTTTCCTGGTTGCCCCAGTTGTGCCCTGACTCCCATCAAAGTGGTGAGTCCCACAGACCTTGCTAGTCTGTGCCAAAGCATTTTACTCGTTTCTGCGTGGGTTGCTGTTGCCAAGGCTTGTCGTGTCCAATCTGGGCACCGACACTGCAGCACTCGACATGCTTTGTGGGACAGCTTGAATCCAGCTCCTGGTCATCCTCAACGCCTCCTGGTCCTTGTGGCTGAAGAATCAAGCTTCACCTCTTTCACCTGAAATCACCCGACATCGGTGGGTATCTGCTCATCGCCTTCCTGGTCACTGGCAAGTGACCCAGACTCTGCCCCCTCTGCTTTCAGGTTCTTCTAATCTTCGATCCAGGCTTGGATCTCTTCAGACACTTCGCATCTTCCCAGCAACAGCACTTCTTCTCCAGCTCCCATTGAAATCGAAGAAGCGACCCGACACCAAAAGACACCTATGTACCCGGCTTGCCTGGGTGAGGTAACACGAGTACTCTGGTGCTCCTGTGGGTGCTAGCCCTAGAACTTCTTAAGTCCAACCTTCCTCAGTCTAACCTCAACTTTCCCCATAGAAGCTAACGGGAGCTCGCGGCTGTGTTCACACACTGCACACGGCCCCCGTGGGTCCCCTGTGTCACTACCTTGGGTGGTTCCTTGGGGTCCCAGCGATTCTACAGGCTCTAGGCCTTGTGTCTAGTTAAGTCGTGGTTCTTATACCACTATTTTAGTATATTGTTTGGCTTGCCCCTAGGGCCTGACGTGTATTTGTGCTATTTTACTGTGATTATTGAAGTGTAACTTATGTGTTTTGACCTCTAGTCTCATAAAGAGACTAGAAGATTGTGTTTAGTAATAAATACATATATTTTATATATATACCTGGTGTGGATATCTTTCATTAGGTGACTCAAGAGATTATAGACTGGTAAAACAAGCTGCTTTACATTCCTTCAAGACTTAGCCTGAAGGCTGCTCTCCAGAGCTACCACTAGGATAGCTTTCAATAAAGGTTGTCTTTAACCTATAACCAATAAGGGGTTGTTTGGACTGATACAAGGTGCCCACTAGAACTAGTGGACAGCATATACCAGGCCAACTTCTCACAAGGGATACAGAAAGAGGCAAGAGAACTGCAGAAAGAAGCAACAGAGGTGAAGAAAGAGACAAGATTGGTGTAGAAAGGGCAAGAGAGGTAGAGACATAAGCGAGAGAAGCACAGAAATAAGCAACAGAGGTGCAGAAAGAGGCAAGATGGGGTTCGGAAAGAGGCAAGAAAAGTGCAGAAAGTAGCAACAGAGATGTAGAAAGGGGGTAGAGGGGTGGAGTAAGAGGTAAGAGGGCTGCATAAAGTGGCAATAGAGGTACAAAGAAGCAACGTAGGTGGAGAAAGAGGCAACATGAGGCAGAAAGGGCAAGAGAAGTGCACAAGGAAGCATCAGAGATGCAGAAGGGGAAAGAGGGGCAGAGAAAGAGGCAAGAGGGGTGCAGAAAGAAGCAAGACAGGTGCAGAAAGAAGCAACAGAGATACAGAGAGAGGAAGAGGGGTGGAGAAAGGGGGAGAGTGATAGAGAAAGAGGGAAGAGGGGTGCAGAAAGAAGAAAGAGAGCTGCAGGAAGAAACATAAGAAGTTTAGAAAGAAAGAACAGAGTTGCTGAAAGAGGCGAGAGAAGTGCAGAAAGAAGCAACTGAGATGTAGAAAAAGAAAAGAAGGGTGGAGAGAAAGAGTTGAGAGGGGTGCAGAAAGAAGAGAGGTGCAGGAAGAAACAAAAAAGTGCAAAAGGAAGGAACAGCGGTGCAGAAAGATGCAAGAGGACTACAGAAAGAGGGAAGAGCGGTGCAGAAAGATGCAAGAGGGATATAAAAAGAAGCAAGAGAGGTGAAGAAAGAAGCAAGAGAAGTGAAAAAAGAAGCAACAGAGGTGAAGTGAAAAAAGAAGCAACAGTGGTGGAGAAAGAAACACAATTGGTGCAGAAAGGGGCAAGAGATGTACAGAAATCAGCTAGAGAAGCATAGAAAGAAGCAACAGAGATGCAGAGAGGGGTAAAAGGGGTGGAGAAATGGGGGAGAGAGATAGAGAAAAAGGGACGAGGGGTGCAGGCTCTGAGGTACCTATGTCCTGGATACATAATATACCATGTACTAGGGACTGATAAGGCACTCCAGAATCCAGTTAGAGATGTACCTAATGTACATGGAAACCATTTTAGAGAAGAAGCAGCTAGGCTGGGGTCCAGATTAGCAGGGCCACAGCCAGACTTAGGTAAAAAAACAGTGAAACACCAGCAAAAAGTGGGGGTACCCATGTGAAGCAGATCCTACTCTCCTACAACAGCTTAGGTGTAAAAGCAATAATAAATAGGTTCATGGTTATCAGATGATTTAAAGCCCATACACTCTATGATGCAGGCTAAACTACATTGTATACCATGGAACGTACCGGGGTTAAATAACCCACGAAGAAAGCGTCATGTATTAGGGTACCTTGATAGACATCAAGCACAGATTGCTATTCTGCAAGAAACTCATTTAGACCTGGCATCTACCCCTAATTTTGCTTCTCGATGGGCGTCACACCGATATTTTTCATCCTACTCTACATACTCAAGGGGCGTTGCAATTCTTATTAAAAGGAACACACCATTTGTACTAGGCGGCACACTACTGGACTCCCACGGCTGATATTGTCTAATGTGGGGATGCCTAACATCCCAAGAAGTCACCATTGCAAACTGTTATGGCCCCAATGTAGACGACCCCCTTTTCTTTCTAACCCTATGGAGCAAAATACTTTCCGTTGGGTCCACGTATCTGCTTTGGGAGGAGATTTTAACACGCCAATATCCCCCACATAGATAGTTCCCACCCAACCACACAACACTATACCACCATGCATAGACATTTAGCAGGGATAATAACCGACAATTATCTCCTAGACGCATGGCGATATCTACACCCCCTGGCCAGGGAAGGTACACATTACTCAGCTGTACACTCCCCGTGATTTAGGCAAGATTATTGGTTTGTTTCAACAGGCATGGGTAATTGGGTAGACACTGTGGTGCATCTATCAAGGACATATTCGTACCATTACCCGGTGAAGATGGTACTGGCGCTTCCCTCTAGTTAGGATCTCTACGTATATTGGAGGCTAAACCCAGTGCATTTACTAGACGCTGCCTTCAAAGATAAACTTGGGCAAGAGATTCAAGAATTCTTTGAACATAACACAGATTCAGTACCTAGCATTACCACCGTATAGGAGGCGTTCAAAGTCACCATCAGGGGGTCATGTATTGCTAAAGGAGGGGGCATCTTAAAAGATATCCGTAACTATCTTAGTCGACTAACGGTAGATATTAAAACACTGGAACAAGGGTTATGTAATACAACAGATGAAAGCTCCTTATGAACCAAGTTGCGAAATAAACTGACAGAATACAACTAAACGGCTGACAGTTAATGTAAATTCCACAGTAAATATCACAAGCCACGTAAATACGGGAAGGGAGATCACCCTGGGAAAGTAATCGCTGACCTTGTCCGACAACCTAAATTCTCCAATTACGTTGCAGAAATCCAGGACTCGGAGGGGGTAACATGCAGGAACCTTGCCGGCCAGTTACACACTTTCAAGACATATTATAAAACTTTGTATACAACACATAGACAGCAACCAGCATATTTTGAGGACATTGCCTTAGCCTAGTTAGGAGACTCTCAAAGGGAATTCTTGGGGGCAGAACTAGAGGAGGATGAGATCGCAGCAGCGATTATGCAAATGAAATCGGGCCGTGCGCCAGGATCTGATGGGCTGCCAAATTAATTCCATGAAACATATCAAGCTCAGCTTGTTCCAATTTTAAACGCGTTTTTTATGAAGCAAAAGAGGAGGGACGGCTCCCAGCCACGATGAGAGAGGCTATGATCACTTCCCTACTAAAACCAGGCAAACCTTCCAATGAATGTCTGACAGAATATCGACGGACAGAAAATCGACCTACAAAAATATCGACACAAAAATATCGATGACAAGAATATCGAGATCCTATCTACAACATGGTAAGTACAAAAATATCGAAAATAAAATATAGAATGTCAAAAATAATGTTATTAAAAATATAAAGTATTTTTTAGCTAAAAAAAATATGTAAAATAAACCAAATAATACTTATAAATAAAATAAACATAATTAAATATATGTTATAATGTTTAAAATTAGTAATTAATATATATCATGTAATAAACCATTAATTAAACATATACATATAATATATAATATATATACTTACTTAATAATACATTTTAATAATTATTTTAATAACTTATAACTTGTTAAAAATTATTATAAATTACAAATACATCATACACATAAAACAATAACATGAATAAAAATTAAATAATTATATATAACATTAAAAAAATTACATTTAATTTGAATATTGTTAAAATTAATTATATATTACATTAGCTAAAATAATACAAAAAATATTAAATAGCACCGACAATAAAACTACTACTCCAGCTCCAAAAAAAACAGTAAAGAAAATGTTGGATAGCGTAGAGCTAAAAATTACTATTTCCACTCCAGGGAGTGTAACAACAGGGAAAGTGTTGGATAGCGTAGGGGTAAAAATTACTATTCCCACTCCAGAGAGTGCAATAGTAGGGAAAGTGTTGGATAGCGGAGGAGTAAAAATTACTATTCCAACTCCAGAGAGTGCAACAGTAGGGAAAGTGTTGGATAGCATAGGGGTAAAAATTACTATTCCAACTCCACAGAGTGCAACAGTAGGGAAAGTGTTGGATGGCGTAGTGGTAAAAATTACTATTCCCACTCCAGAGAGTGCAACAGCAGGGAAAGTGTTGGATAGCGTAGGGGTAAAAATTACTATTCCCACTCCAGAGAGTGCAACAGCAGGGAAAGTGTTGGATAGCGTAGGGGTAAAAATTACTATTCCCACTCCAGAGAGTGCAACAGTAGGGAAAGTGTTGGATAGCGTAGGGGTAAAAATTACTATTCCAACTCCACAGAGTGCAACAGTAGGGAAAGTGTTGGATAGCGTAGGGGTAAAAATTACTATTCCCACTCCAGAGAGTGCAAAAGTAGGGAAAGTGTTGGATAGTGTAGGGGTAAAAATTACTATTCCAACTCCAGAGAGTGCAACAGTAGGGAAAATGTTGGATAGCGAAGGGGAAAAAAATACTATTCCCACTCCAGAGAGTGCAACAGTAGGGAAAGTGTTGGATAGCGTAGGGGTACAAATTACTATTCCAACTCCAGAGAGTGCAACAGTAGGGAAAGTGTTGGATAGCTTAGGGGTACAAATTACTATTCCAACTCCAGAGAGTGCAACAGTAGGGAAAGTGTTGGATAGCGTAAGAGTAAAAATTACTATTCCAACTCCAGAGAGTGCAACAGTAGGGAAAGTGTTGGATAGCATAGGGGTAAAAATTACTATTACCACTCCAGAGAGTGCAACAGTAGGGAAAGTGTTGGATAGTGTAGGGGTAAAAATTACTATTCCAACTCCACAGAGTGCAACAGTAGGGAAAGTGTTGGATAGCGAAGGGGTAAAAATTACTATTCCAACTCCAAAGAGTGCAACAGAAGGGAAAGTGTTGGATAGCGTAGGGGTAAAAATTACTATTCCCACTCCAGAGAGTGCAACAGTAGGGAAAGTGTTGGATAGCGTAGGGTTAAAAATTACTATTCCAACTCCAGAGAATGCAACAGTACGGAAAGTGTTGGATGGCGTAGGGATAAAATTTACTATTCCAACTCCAGAGGATGCAACAGTAGGGAAAGTGTTGGATAGCGTAGAAGTTAAAAATAACATAGTTATAAATAAAATAAATTTTTAAAATAATTAGTGATTTAATTATTAAATAACTCAAAATTATTTACAAATACCAATAAATAATTATTACAAACATAACTACCAAAGAATAATTAATCAACAATACATTAATAATAAATACCAATAAATAATAATTAATAAATATTAATTACCAAATAATAAATATTAAAGGATACAATATTTTTCATAACCAAAAACAGATGAATTATTAAAAAGTAAATACCAATTAAAATATATTTAACCATTTAAAAAAATATATACCGCAAAATAATAATTATGAAACATTAATTACCAATTAAAAAATATTGAACTATTAAATATTTTTCATACGCCAAAATAATAAATATTACACATTAATTACCAATTAATAATTACTTATTAATATATTAATTAGAAATATCAATGCATAATATTTAATTATATTTAATTCACAATTAATGATTAATCAACAATTAATTATTTTTCATAACCAAAATATTATAATTTAAAATATTTACCAATTAATAATTATTGTCCAATTAATTAATTATCAATACCCAACAACTAATTTAATAATTACTTAATTAGATTTCAATTACTATTCCCCTATAAACGCACGACACACTCCACTAATAAAATAATACACTTAACATATTTATCAATTAATCAACTAATTGAAACTAATTGCCAATTAATAAAAATGAATTACCAATTAATACTTAATTAACAATAATATAATTATCAATACCAATAAATGAAAATAAATTATTAATTAATTACAATTAAATTACTTCCCACCCTATTCCCCTATAAACCCACAGCCCGCTACAGAACTTAAACGCAAAAATGTATTAAAATCAATTTATAATTCCTAAAAATGTATAATTAATTCCATATAATTAAATTACTTCCCACCCTATTCCCCTATAAACCCACAACCCGCTACGGTACTAAAACACAAAATTGACTTAAAAAACCATTGTTAACATATAAAAATTGTATACATATATGTTAAAACCAGTAGAACACTTAACTAAAAACATATAACACATACATATTAAATACATAATAAAATACATACCAATAATATAAATATCGATATTAGTAACATCAATATTAGTAAAATCGATATATTTGATGTCGATATTACTAACTTCGATATTACTAACATCGATATTAAAATACTTACCTTAGGATCGATATTCTGTCCATAGATATTATTGACATCGATATTCTGTCCCTTCGATATTTAAACCTCGATATTTGTGTAGGTAGATATGTTAGTTTCGATATTTTGGCTGCTCACCGCTCCAGACTGGGTACCACCTTAGAAGGTTCCACTGCCAACAGGGGTGTTGCCAGTCCAGGCCTGACTACCTCTGGGGCAGTTCCTTCACAAGGGGTAGGATCAATTCCGTGAGGAGGCTGACCTTTACCTATTGTCTGTGGGGAAGAAGACTTTTCTTCAACCCTTGTGCTCTCTTGTGGAGGACAGTGGGCCATTGTTTCAGGCTCCATCTCTACAAATATTTTCTGGGTTTGGGCTGTGGCCATCACAGCCCCACTAACTCTTTCAGGGATGCCCAGCATTCTTAGATGGGTTTGGTGTTCAACTTCAGCCCAGGCTGAAATTTCCAGATCATTGCCCATCAGGCAATCTGCAGGCCAGTTTGGGGACACTGCCACTCTTTTTGGGCCTGTGACCCCTCCCTAGCTGAGATTGACTATGGCCATGGGGTAATCTGTTCTGACACCATCAATGTTGGTCACCTGGTATTTAAACTCGGGTAAAAGCTGCTGAGGGGGGACTAGTTTCCCTGTCACCATGGTGACACTAGCCCCTGTGTCCCTGAACGCCACAGCTTTCTGACCATTAAGCAGTGCCTCCAATATGTACCTGCCCAATGCATTGGGACCTATGGTAAAAGTGGCAAATCCCATGCCACCATCAGAGTCAGAGGAGTCAGCTGAGGAGGCCCTTGTTAAATTGGGGCCTACCTCTGTTCCACTTGCAAAAGCACCTAACTTTTTGGGTGCACTACTCCCAACTGGGGGATTACCACTGGTAGTACCAGGCGGGGTGGTAGTGTTAGTTGTGGAACATTTTCTTTATTGCCAATCCTGGGGCAACTGGGATCAGTTTTCCAGTGCCCAGGCATTTTACAGACATGGCAATATGGTTTATTTTCAGGAGAGGAAGGGGTTTGGGACCCACCCCCAGAAGAGGACATTTGGGGCTCTGTAGTGGACTTATCTTTTGATGTATCCCCACCTTTCTCTTGGGGTTTGGTAGAATCTTTCTTCTGGCCACCCCCCTGATTCTTAGGCCTTATCCTGGTTCTGACCCATTTGTCTGCCTTCATTCCCAATGTTTGGAGAGAGGTCAGATCAGAGTCCACCAGGTACTGGTGTAAAAGCTGGTTTTGACAATTACTAAGGATCTGCTCCCTCATACTCAAATTGTACAATCCTGAAAAGTCATGCACTTTGCTGCCATGTATCCAACCTTCCAGAGCCTTAGTAGCAAAATCAACAAAGTCTACCCAGTCTTGAGGCTGAGCTTTTTGGGTGTCTCTGAACTTCAACCTATACTGTTCAGTGGTTAGGCCAAACCCATAAATCAGAGCACTTTTCAAGACCTTGTAATCATCAGCATCCTCTTCTCTTACAGTGAGAAGCTTATCTCTACCTTTGTCTGCAAAGGAGAGCCATAAGATTGCTGCCCACTGACCTTGAGGGACCTTCTGTACTTTACAGGCCCTCTCCAAGGCAGTTATCCATTTGTGGATGTCATCCCCACTCTGGTAGGGAGGGACAATCTTACCTAGGTTTCTATGGTCATAAGACCTCTCCCTATCTCTAGGTAAATTGCTGCCACCAAGGGACTCTAGTCCCTCCTTTTTACTAGCTCTGTAGAACTCTAGGACTTCCCTATCTAAGGCCATCTGCTGCTTTCTGAGGTTGAACTTGTCTTGCTCATACTTCAGCAGTCTCTCTCTCTTCTCCTGGGAGGTTTCCCTCCCTCTGTGAGAAGAGACAGAGGTCCCTATAGAGGAGTTTGACTGGACAGATCCCCTTGACAGAGATCTATCCCTTCTAGCCCTACTTTCAACTCTTCCTGGAGGAGTAAAGGAGGGAGCATTGTTGTCATCCTCCTCATCCTCATCCAGGAGAGCTGGGTTCATCAGATTCTGATCGTTGTCATCAGTCTGGTCAGCATTAGAGGTAGGGTCAGGGGAGTTTCCACCCCTAGGCCCACCCTCACCTGCTGCCCCATCCACACTGCCTACCCCATCAGAACCACTAGGTCCTGGGATATCATCCAGCTTGAGTATCTTTATGAGATGCTGGGTGGTTGGGCTTTTGCCTGTCTTCAGCTTCCTAATGGAACATAAGGCCCTAAGCTGTGCAAAGGAGAGATCCTCATATCTATAGGGGAGGAGCTCACTGGCCCCTGGCAGGGACCCACTGGTTCCTGGCTGATTACACATTACTAATGTGGTGTGGTGTATTGCACTACCTACACTAGTGTGGCCTACTAAACTCTCCTGAGTTGTAGAAAGGGTGTGCTATCCCTTAGCACACAACTCTAAGTTCAGTAGAACTTACTGTAGCTAAACTTGATATTATATGTACCTATGGTACCTTTAGTGGTTTTCAGTTGATGAATTCAATTGAGATTATCTGGTAAAACAATAGCAAGCTGGAATCCCACACGCTGCACACCAATGTGAGAAGTTGGCCTGATATATGCTGTCCACTAGTTATAGTGGGCACTAGGCCTGGGCCAAAATTCCGTTCCGTTCGCGGAAATTGCGATAATTTGGCCTTTTCGCGTTCCGCGGAAAGCGCGAAAATGTCAAAATTTCCGCATTCCGCAGCTTAGCGATAATTTGTTTCTTGCTCGCGCTGTAAAATAATACATTCTCGCGTGCGCGCGATCGCCTTGCTTGAATCCCCACGTTCGCCGACAAGTTTTCCCGATCCGGTCGCGTTCTCCATGAGATGTTGGATTGTTGGTAGCCATTTGCGCTGTCTCATGACAGTTCGCGCCCGCAGTAACGTCATGCGTCGCGCGATCACGTCTTTCTTCTGGCGATCATGCACCGCGAGACAAGTAAAAACAAGATGGCCGCGCCCGCGGGCAACCGCATGGGTAAGTTGGCGAGCCACGACCACGCAGAAAATACCGCGAATGGGCGGGGGAAAAACTTCCGCATCTTCGCGATATTTCCGCGTGTTTGCGGAGATTTTTAACATTTTCGCAATAATTTGCGAAAGTGAATTTCGCAAATTCCGCCCACCCCTAGTGGGCACCCTGTATCAGTCCAAACAATCCCTTATGGTGAATAGGTTAAAGACAACCTTTATTGAAAGCTATCCTACTGGTAGCTATGGAGAGCAGCCTTCAGGCCAAGTCTTGAAGGAATGTAAAGCAGCTTGTTTTACCAGTCTATAATCTCTTGAATGATCAAATGAAAGGACAACCACACCAGGTATATATTTAAAATATATGTATTTAAGATTAAACACACCCCTCTAGTCTCTTTATGAGGCTGGAGTTCGAAGTACTTAATTTACAAGGTAGCAATCAACAGTAATAGCACAAATACACGTTTGGGCCCTAGGTGCGTACCAAAACATATACCAATAAAGTGGTATAAGAACCACGACTGAACTAGACACAAGGCCTAGAGCCTGTAGAATCGCTGGACCCCAAGGAACCACCCAAGGTAGTGACATAGAGAACCCACGGGGAATGTGTGCAGTGTGTAAACACAACCGCGGGTTCCCCTTAACTTCTATGGGCAATGTCGTGGTTGGAAATTTAAAGAACAGGGACACTTAGAATCGAGTCAGGACCAAACACTTTTGGACTTAGGAAGTTCTAGGGCTAGCACCCACAGGAGCTCCGGAGTACTCGTGTTACCTCACCCAGGGAAGCCGGGTACATAGGTGTCTTTTGGTGTCGGGTCGCGACGTCGATTACAATGGAAGCTGGCGAAGAACTGCTGCTGCCGTGAAGAGGAGAAGTGTCTGAAGAGATCCAAGCCTGGATCTAGGATGGAAGGAACTTGAAAGCAGAGGGGACAGAGTCTGGGTCACTTGCCAGTGACCGAGGGCAGGATGGACCAATGCCCACAGATGTCGGGTGCTTCAGGTGAGTTAATGGGTGTCTTGACTCTTCAGCCACGAGGTCCAGGAGGCATTGACAAAGTCCATGAGCCGGATTCAAGATGTCCCATAAAGTCTGTTGAATGCTGCGGTGTCGGCGACCAGATTGGACCCAACAAGCCTTGGCAAAGGCAAGTCTCATAGAAAGAGAAGAAGGACGTCGGTGAAGACCAGCAAGGTCTGAGGGACTCACCCAGCAAGGGTAAGTCAGGGCACATCTGGAGAAACCAGGAAAGCCCAAGTAGAAGAGGAGTTGCTTTCGAGGGGACCCACTAGCCAATGGGCTAGCGATCACAAAGGAGCCCCAAGCGTTTGCACTGGAACCCGGCCCACGGGTCACTCGTGGAGTGGAGACCAGAGATCTTTGATGCAGTCAGTGCTCAAGGCTGGGGCTATTTGGAGCCCAAAGCAGAACTTCAAGGATAAACAGGAAGTTGATGTACCAGTAATAATACACAGTGCCCAGGATTCACGGTTCCTCATCACCCACGATAGCCACGGGCCTCAGCTTTGCTGTGTACTCAGGGTAGCCTTGGGGAAGTCAGGAAATCCACTTCTGGTGATGCAGAGACTTCGGCGTCCAACGGGAGTTTCGGAATTGCAGACCAGACAGTTGCTTCTTTGGTGCCTGCCAAGCAGGGGAGTCACTCCTTGACTCTAAGGGAGATTTCTTCAGTCTTCTAGTCAGGATAGAACGTCGAACGTCCAGGATATATAATGCAGAGTTTCGTCCAAGGTAATCTAAAGTCGCAAGGACTGGGTTCCCATACTTATACTAAGTTTGGGGGTTGGGCATACTCTAGGGACCCACCTATGGGCGGGTTTGGAAAGAGGGGTGGTGACACCCATTTCCTTTGTCCAGTTTAATGCCAGAGCAGGGGCAGGTAGCCCCTGCAACCGGTTTGAACTGGACTATGCACAGGGACACCAAGTGTGCCCCCAGTGCAGGACTTCAAAGCACCAGAGAGTGCTCCCGCCCAGCCGCAATACACATCTGCCTGTCTGGGGAGGTGGTCACACCTCCCTGGGACAGGAAACCTATTGTCCAGGCCTCCCCTGCCGGAGTCTCGGTCAGCAGCAGGAGGCCAGACCCGTGTCTGTGGCAGAGGCATCCATTTTGTGATGCCAGGGCTCTAGAAAGTCCTACAGGGTCAGACCAGTGTGAACATGTCTCTCCCTCTAGAAGGGTGGAATGCTAACCCTGCTGCCAGAACTGGCGGGGGAGGTAGTATTCCAAAGCGTTTGACACTAAACACGACATGTTTCTGCGCAGCCATACCAAAGTTAGCATTTACCGCGAGGTTATAATGCACTTAAGAGTATATGGTCAGGCTGCACCACAAACAGCATCAGAGGAGTTACTCCAAATGCGGCAGAGGGTCTCTGTTCATGCAAGGGCACCCTCTCACATAAAAACCAAGCACTCTGCCTTCAGGATTGTTAAGGCCTGCTATAGGAGTGACTTATAGGTTTTATATGTGTGTGCAATGATAGTGATATAGGTAGCCTATACCACTGTAAGGGGTGCAAGCACACCCTTACCCGGGCTGCAGTAGCAGACCTGTGGTGCAATTTTGAAGTGCTTCCCAGCAGCTAGGCTGTGGTCCTGATTAGCAGGGCCACAGCCAGACTGGGGCCCTGAATAGCAGGATCCCAGTCCAACTAAGTCATAAACCAGCAAAACACCAGGCAAAAAGTGGTGGCAACCATATAGTCAGATTCGACCTTCCTACACTTCTTATGTTTCTTCCTGCAGCTCTCTTGCTTCTTTCTGCACCCCACTTCCCTCTTTTGTCATCACTCTCCCCTTTCTCCACCCCTCTTCCCCCTCTCTGCATCTCTGTTTCTTTTTTCTGCAATTCTCTTGCCTCTTTCTGCACCTCTCTTGCCTCTTTCTGCACCACTCTTCCCTCTTTCTGTATCCCTCCTGCATCTTTCTGCACCTCTGTTCCTTCTTTTTGTACTTTTTTGTTTCTTCCTGCGCCTCTCTTGCTTTTATCTGCACCCCTCTCACCTCTTTCGCTCCACCCTTCTTCCCCTTTTCTGCATCTCTGTTGCTTCTTTCTGCACTACTCTCACTTCTTTCAGCACCTCTGTTCTTTCTTTCTGAGCTTTTAATGTTTCTTCCTGCAGCTCTCTTGCTTCGTTCTGCACCCCACTTCCCTCTTTTGTCATCACTCTCCCCTTTCTCTACTCCTCTTCCCCCTCTCTGCATCTCTGTTTCTTCTTTCTGCAATTCTCTTGCCTCTTTCTGCACCTCTCTTGCTTCTTTCTGCACCATTCGTGCCTCTTTCATTTCCCCTCTTCCCACTTTCTCTATCCCTCTTGCCTCTTTCTGCACCCCTGTTCCTTCTTTTTGTACTTTTTTTGTTTCTTCCTGCACCTCTCTTGCTTTTATCTGCACCCCCTCACCTCTTTCGCTCCACCCTTCTTCCCCTTTTCTGCATCTCTGTTGCTTCTTTTTGCACTACTCTCACTTCTTTCAGCACCTCTGTTCTTTCTTTCTGAGCTTTTAATGTTTCTTCCTGCAGCTCTCTTGCTTCTTTCTGCACCCCACTTCCCTCTTTTGTCACCACTCTCCCCTTTCTCCACCCCTCTTCCCCCTCTCTGCATCTCTGTTTCTTCTTTCTGCAATTCTCTTGCCTCTTTCTGCACCTCTCTTGCTTCTTTTTGCACTCCTCTTGCCTCTTTCTGCACCACTCTTCCCTCTTTCTGTATCCCTCCTGCATCTTTCTGCACCTCTGTTCCTTCTTTTTGTACTTTTTTGTTTCTTCCTGCACCTCTCTTGCTTTTATCTGCACCCCTCTCACCTCTTTCGCTCCACCCTTCTTCCCCTTTTCTGCATCTCTGTTGCTTCTTTCTGCACTACTCTCGCTTCTTTCAGCACCTCTGTTCTTTCTTTCTGAGCTTCTAATGTTTCTTCCTGCAGCTCTCTTGCTTCTTTCTGCACCCCTCTTCCCTCTTTCTCCATCAATCTCCCCCTTTCTTTACCCCTATTCCCCCTCTCTGCATCTCTGTTGCTACTTTCTGCAATTTCTTGCCTCTTTCTGTCATCGGCTGCTACTTTTGTCTTTTTCTGCACCTGTCTTGCTTCTTTCTGCACCCCTCTTGCCTCTTCTCTGCCCCTCTTTCCCCTTCCGCATCTCTGTTGCTTCGTGTTGCACTTCTCTTGCCCGATCTGCACCCATCGTGACTCTTTCTGCACCTACGTTGCTTCTTTGTGCACTTCTATTGTTTTATTCTCCACCTCTCTTGCCTCTTTCTGCAACCCTCTTTCCCCACCCCTCTACCCCCTTTCTACATCTCTGTTGCTACTTTCTGCACTTTTCTTGCCTCTTTCTGCACCCATCCTGCCTCTTTCTTTTCTGCACCTCTGTTGCTTATTTCTGTGCTTCTCTCGCTTATGTCTCTACCTCTCTTTCCCCTTTCTACACCAATCTTGTCTCTTTCTTCACCTCTCAATGAATCCCATTGCTTCTTTTTCCACCCCTCTTCAACCATTCTGCAACTCTGTTGCTTCTTTCTAGACTTCTCTTGACTCATCTCCACCCCTCTTTCCTCTTTCTGCACCTCTGTTGCTTCCTTTTTGCACTTCTCTTTCTTTGTTCTGTATCTCTCTTGCTTCTTTCTGCACCCTCATTCCTCTTTCTGCACCACCTTTCCCTCTTTCTTCACCACTCTTGCGTCTGTTTGCACCTCTGTTCCTTCTTTCTGCACTTCAGTTTTTTTACTTTTGGCACCTCTCTTGCTTCTTTCTGCACCCATCTTGCCTCTTTCACCACCCCTCTTTCCCCTTTTTGCACCCCTGTTGCTTCTTTCTGCACTTCTCTTGCTTCTTTCTGCACCTCTCTTGCTTCTTTCTGCACCACGTGTGCCTCTTTCATTTCCCCTCTTCCCACTTTCTCTATCCCTCTTGCCTCTTTCTGCACGTATGTTGCTTCCTTTTGCACTCCTTTTGTTTCTCCCTGTACCTCTCTTGCTTCTTTCTGTACCCAATTGCCTCTTTCTCCACCCCTCTTCAACCATTCTGCATCTGTGTTGCTTCTTTCTATACTTCTCTTGACTCATCTCCACCCCTCTTTCCTCTTTCTGCACCTCTGTTGCTTACTTTTTGCACTTCTCTTTCTTTGTTCTGTACCTCTCTTGCTTCTTTCTGCACCCTCATTTGTCTTTCTGCACCACCCTTCCCTCTTTCTTCACCCCTCTTGTGTCTTTTTGCACCTCTGGTCCTTCTTTCTGCACTTCTGTTTTTTTACTTTTGGCACCTCTCTTGCTTCTCTCTGCACCCATCTTGCCTCTTTCACCACCCTTCTTTCCCCTTTCTGCACCCCTGTTGCTTCTTTCTGCACTTCTCTTGCTTCTTTCTGCACCTCTCTTGCTTCTTTCTGAACCACTCGTGCCTCTTTCATTTCCCCTCTTCCAACTTTCTCGATCCCTCTTGCCTCTTTCTGCACGTCTGTTGCTTCCTTCTGCACTTCTTTTGTTTCTCTCTGTGCCTCTCTTGCTTCTTTCCATACCCAATTGCCTCTTTCTCCACCCCTCTTCAACCTTTCTGCATCTGTGTTGCTTCTTTCTATACTTCTCTTGACTCATCTCCACCCCTCTATCCTCTTTCTGCACCTCTGTTGCTTCTTTTTCCACTTTTCTCTCTTTGTTCTGTACCTCTCTTGCTGCTTTCTGCACCCTCAATCCTCTTTCTGCACCACCCTTCCCTCTTTCTTCACCACTCTTTTGTCTTTTTGCACCTCTGTTCCTTCTTTCTGTACTTCTGTTTTTTACTTTTGTCACCTCTCTTGCTTCTTTCTGCACCCCTCTTAGCTCTTTCTCTCCACACTTCTTCCCCTTTTCTGCATCTCTGTTGCTTCTTTCTGCACTTCTCTCACCTCCTTCTGCACCTCTGTTCTTTCTTTCTGCACTTCTAATGTGTCTTCCTGCAGCTCTCTTGCTTCTTTCTGTACCCCTCTTTCCTCTTTCTCCATCACTCTCCCCTTTCTCCACCCCTCTTCCCCCTCTCTGCATCTCTGTTGCTTCTATCTGCAATTCTCTTGCTTCTTTCTTCCCCTCTCTTGCTTCTTTCTGCACCACTCGTGCCTCTTTCATTTCCCCTCTTCCCACTTTCTCTATCCCTCTTGCCTCTTTCTGCACCTATGTTCCTTCTTTTTGTACTTTTTTTGTTAATTCCTGCACCTCTCTTGCTTTTTTCTGCACCCTTCTGACCTCTTTCTCTCCACCCTTCTTCCCCTTTTTTTGCATCTCTGTTGCTTCTTTCTGCACTTCTCTTGCCTCTTCCAGCACCTCTGTTCTTTCTTTCTGCACTTCTTAAGTTTCTTCCTGCAGCTGTCTTGCTTCTTTCTGCACCCCTCTTCCCTCTTTCTCCATCACTCTCCCACTTTCTTCACCCCTATTTCCCCTCTCAGCATCTCTGTTGCTTCTTTCTGCAATCTCTTGCCTCTTTCTTCTCCCCTGCTGCTTCTTTTGTTTCTTTCTGCTCCTGTTTTGCTTCTTTCTGCATCCCTCTTGCCTCTTTCTCCGCCCCTCTGACCCCCTTCCTCATCTCTGTTGCTTTGTTTTGCACTTCTCTTGCCCTTTCTGCACCCATGTTGCCTCTTTCGGCACCTACGTTGGTTCTTTCTGTACTTTGTTTTGGTTTTTCTCCACCTCTCTTGCTTCTTTCTGCAACCCTCTTACCTCTTTCTCCACCCCTCTACCCCTTTCTACATCTCTGTTGCTACTTTTTGCACTTTGTTTGCCTCTTTCTGCTCCCATCTTGCCTCTTTCTGCACCTCTGTTGCTTCTTTCTGTGCTTCTCTAACTGATTTCTATACCTCTTGCCCTTTTCTGCACCAATTTTGTCTCTTTCTTAACCTCTGTTGCTTCTCTCTTCACTTCTCTTGCTTTTTTCTTCACTGCTCTTGCTTCTTTCTGAACCCCTTGTGCCTCTTTCTGCACTGTTCTTCCCTCTTTCTGAATCCCTCTTGCACCTTTTGCACTTTTTTTTGTTTCTTCCTGCACCTCTCTTGCTTCTTTCTGCACCCCTCTCACTTCTTTCTCTCCACCCTTCTTACCCTTTTCTGCATCTCAGTTGCTTCTTTCTGTACTTATCTCACGTCTTTTAGTACTTCTGTTCTTTCTTTCTGCACTTTTTATGTTTCTTCCAGCAGCTCTTGTGCTTCTTTCTTCAATCTCTTGCCTCTTTCTGCCCCCTTTTGCTTCTTTTGTTTCTTTCTGCAACTGTCTTGCTTTTTTCTGCACCCCTCTTGCCTCTTTCTCGGCCTCTCTTTCCCCTTCCGCATCTCTGTTGCTTCGTTTTGCACTTCTCTTGCCCTTTCTGCACCCATCTTGCCTCTTTCTGCACCTACGTTGCTTCTTTCTGCACTTCTTTTTTTTTCTCCACCTCTATTGCTTCTTTCTGCAACCATCTTACCTCTTTCTCCACACCTCTACCCCCTTTCTATATCTCTGTTGCTACTTTCTGCATCTCTTTCGCTTCTTTATTTGCTTCTCTAGCTTATTTATGTACCTCACTTGCCCCTTACTGCACCAATCGTGTCTCTTTCTTCACCTCTGTTGCTTCTTTCTTCACTTCTCATGCTTCTTTCTGCACCTCTCCTATATCTTTCTGTACCCCTCATGTCTCTTTCTGTATCCCTCTTTCCACTTTCTCTATCCCTCTTGCCTCTTTCTGCACCTCTGTGGCTTCGTTCTGCACTGCTTTTGTTTCGCCCTGCACCTCTCTTCCCCTTTTCTGCATTTCTGTTGGTTCTTTCTGCACTTCTCTTGCCTCTTTCTCCACCTCTGTTGTTTCTTTCTTCACTTCTTATGTTTCTTCCTGCAGCTCTCTTGCTGCTTTCTGCACCCCTCTTGCCTCTTTCTCCATCATCTTCCCACCTACTCCACCCCTCTTCCCCACTCTGCATCTCTGTTGCTTCTTTCGGCACTTCTCTTGCCTCTTTCTACACCCATCTTGCCTCTTTCTACAACTCTGTTGCTTCTTAGGGCACATTTTTTATTTCTTTCTGGACCTGTCTTGCTTCTTTCTGCACCCCTCTTCCCCCATTAGCATCTCTGTTGCTTCCTTCTGCACTTCTCTTGCCCCTTTCTGCACCCACTTTGCTTCTTTCTGCACCTACGTTGCTTCAATCTGCATTTCTTTTGATTTTTTTCTCCAGCTCACTTGCTTCTATCTGCACCCCTCTTACCTCTTGCTCCACCCTCTACACCCTTTCTACATGTGTCTTGCTTCTTTCTGCACTTCGCTTGCCTCTTTCTGCACCCATCTTGCCTCTTTCTGCACTCTGTTGATTCTTTCTGCACATCTCTAGCTTTTTTCTGCTCCCCTCTTGCTTCTTTCTGCACCGCTCTTCCCTCTTTCTGTATCCCTCTTTTTGCTCCTCTGTTTCTTCTTTCTGAACTTCTTTTGTTTCTTCCTGCACCTCTCTTGCTTTTTCCTGCACCCCTCTTGCTTCTTTCTTTCCACCCCTCTTCCCCTTTTCTGCATTTCTAATGTTTCTTTCTGCACTTCTCTTGCCTCTTTCTCCACCTCTGTTGCTTCTTTTGTCACTTTTTATGTTTCTTCCTGCAGCTCTCTTGCTGCTTTCTGCACCCCTCTTCTCCATCGCTCTTACCCCCTCCTCCACCCCTCATCCCACTCTATGTATCTCTGTTGCTTGTTTTGGGAATTCTCTTGCCTCTTTCTGCACCCATCTTGCCTCTTTCTGCCCCTCTGTTGCTTCTTTTGTTTCTTTCTGCACCTGTCTTGCTTCTTTCTGCACCCCTCTTGCCTCTTTCTCCGCCCCTCTGTCCCCCTTCCGCATCTCTGTTGCTTTGTTTTGCACTTCTCTTGCCCTTTCTGCACCCATCTTGCCTCCTTCGGCACCTACGTTGGTTCTTCCTGTACTTTTGTTTTGCTTTTTCTCCACCTCTCTTGCTTCTTTCTGCAACCCTCTTACCTCTTTCTCCACCACTCTACTCCTTTCTACATCTCTGTTGCTACTTTTTGCACTTTTTTTTGCCTCTTTCTGCTCCCATCTTGTCTCTTTCTGCACCTCTGTTGCTTCTTTCTGTGCTTCTCTAGCTGATTTCTATACCTCTCTTGCCCTTTTCTGCACCAATTTTGTTTCTTTCCTAACCTCTGTTGCTTCTCTCTTCACTTCTCTTGCTTTTTTCTTCACCTCTCTTGCTTCTTTCTGAACCCCTTGTGCCTCTTTCTGCACTGTTCTTTCCTCTTTCTGTATCCCTCTTGCATCTTTCTGCACAGCTGTTCCTTCCTTTTGCACTTTTTTTTGTTTCTTCCTGCACCTCTCTTGCTTCTTTCTGCACCCCTCTCACCTCTTTCTCTCCACCCTTCTTCCCCCTTTTCTGCATCTCAGTTGCTTCTTTCTGCACATCTCTCACGTCTTTTAGTACTTCTGTTCTTTCTTTCTGCACTTCTTATGTTTCTTCCTGCAGCTCTTGTGCTTCTTTCTGCAATCTCTTGCCTCTTTCTGCCCCCTGTTGCTTCTTTTGTTTCTTTCTGCAACTGTCTTGCTTTTTTCTGCACCCCTCTTGGCTCTTTCTCGGCCTCTCTTTCCCCTTCCGCATCTCTGTTGCTTCGTTTTGCACTTCTCTTGCCCTTTCTGCACCCATCTTGCCTCTTTCTGCACCTACGTTGCTTCTTTCTGTACTTCTTTTTTTCTCCACCTCTATTGCTTCTTTCTGCAACCATCTTACCTCTTTCTCCACCCCTCTACCCCCTTTCTATTTCTCTGTTGCTACTTTCGTCACTTTCCTTGCCTCTTTCTGCACCCATCTTGCCTCTTTCTGCACCTCTGTTGCTTCTTTCTTTGCTTCTCTAGCTTATTTATGTACCTCACTTGCCCCTTTCTGCACCAACCTTGTCTCTTTCTTCACCTCTGTTGCTTCTTACTTCACTTCTCATGCTTCTTTCTGCACCTCTCTTATATCTTTCTGTACCCCTCGTGTCTCTTTCTGTATCCCTCTTTCCACTTTCTCTATCCCTCTTGCCTCTTTCTGCACCTCTGTGGCTTCGTTCTGCACTTCTTTTGTTTTGCCCTGCACCTCTCTTCCCCTTTTCTGCATTTCTGTTGCTTCTTTCTGCACTTCTCTTGCCTCTTTCTCCACCTCTGTTGTTTCTTTCTTCACTTCTTATGTTTCTTCCTGCAGCTCTCTTGCTGCTTTCTGCACCCCTCTTGCCTCTTTCTCCATCATCTTCCCACCTTCTCCACCCCTCTTCCCGACTCTGCATCTCTGTTACTTCTTTCAGCACTTCTCTTGCCTCTTTCTACACCCATCTTGCCTCTTTCTACAACTCTGTTGCTTCTTAGGGCACATTTTTTTATTTCTTTCTGGACCTGTCTTGCTTCTTTCTGCACCCCTCTTCCCCATTAGCATCTCTGTTGCTTCCTTCTGCACTTCTCTTGCCCCTTTCGGCACCCACTTTGCTTCTTTCTGCACCTATGTTGCTTCTATCTGCATTTCTTTTGGTTTTTTTCTCCACCTCACTTGCTTCTATCTGCAGCCCTCTTACCGCTTGCTCCACCCCTCTACACCCTTTCTACATATGTCTTGCTTCTTTCTGCACTTCTCTTGCCTCTTTCTGCACCCATCTTGCATCTTCCTTCACTCTGTTGATTCTTTCTGCACATCTCTAGCTTTTTTCTGCTCCCTTCTTGCTTCTTTCTGCACCGCTCTTCCCTCTTTCTGTATCCCTCTTTCTGCACCTCTGTTTCTTCTTTCTGAACTACTTTTGTTTCTTCCTGCACCTCTCTTTCTTTTTCCTGCACCCCTCTTGCTTCTTTCTTTCCACCCCTCTTCCCCTTTTTCTGCATTTCTGTTGTTTCTTTCTGCACTTCTCTTGCCTCTTTCTCCACCTCTGTTGCTTCTTTTGTCACTTTTTATGTTTCTTCCTGCAGCTCTCTTGCTGCTTTCTGCACCCCTCTTGCCTCTTTCTCCATCGCTCTTACCCCCTCCTCCACCCCTCATACCCCTCTATGTATCTCTGTTGCTTTTTTTTGGAATTCTCTTGCCTCTTTCTGCACCCATCTTGCCTCTTTCTGCCCCTCTGTTGCTTCTTTTGTTTCTTTCTGCACCTGTCTTGCTTCCTTCTGCACCCCTTTGCCTCTTTCTCTACCCCTCTTCTCCCTTCCGCATCTCTGTTGCTTCCTTCTGCACTTTTCTTTCCCCTTTCTGCACCCATCTTGCCTATTTCTACACCTATGCTGCTTTTATCTGCACTTCTTTTGCTTTTTCTCCATCTCTCTTGCTTCTTTCTGTACACCTCTTACCTCTTTCTCCACCCCTCTACCCCTTCTCTACATCTCTGTTGCTTCTTTCCGCACTTCTTTTGCCTCTTTCTGCTCCTATATTGCCTCTTTCTGCACCTCTGTTTCGTCTTTCTGCGCTTCTCTAGCTTATTTCTGCACCCCTCTTGCTTTTATCTGCACCCCTCTTGCCTCTTCCTGCACCTCTCTTCCCTCTTTCTGTATCCCTCTTGCATCTTTCTGCACCTCTGTTCCATCTTTTTTCTGTTTCTTCATGTACTCTCTTCCTTCTTTCTGTACCCTCATGCATCTTTCTCTACCCCTCATCCCCTTTCTGCATCTCTGTTGCTTCTCTCTGCACTTCTCTTGCTTCTTTCTGCACCGCTCTTGCTTTTTTCTCCACCCCTTGTACCTCTTTCATGTTCCCTCTTCCCACTTTCTCTCTCCCTCTTGCCTATTTCTGCACGTCTGTTGCTTCATTCTGCACTCCTTTTGTTTCTCTCAGCATCTATCTTGCTTTTTTCTCTGTCCCATTGCCTTTTTCTCCACCCCTCCTCCCCCATTCTGCAACTCTGTTGCTTCTTCCTATACTTCTCATGCCTCTTTCTCCACCCCGCTTCCCTCTATCTGCACCTCTGTTGCTTCTTTCTGCACTTCTTTTGTTTCTTTCTGTACCTCTTTTGCTTCTTTCTGCACCCCTCTTGCCTCTTTCTCCATCAATCCTCCCCTTTCTCCACCCCTCTTCCCCCTCTCTGCATCTCTGTTGCTTCTTTCGGCACTTCTCTTGCCTCTTTCTCCACCCATCTTGCCTGTTTCTACACCTCTGTTGCTTCTTTCTGTACTTCTTTTGTTTCTTTCTACATTTGTCTTGCTTCTTTCTGCACCCCTCTTCCCCTTTACGCATCTCTATTGCTTCCTTCTGCACTTCTCTTGTCCTTTTCTGCACCTCTGTTTCTTGTTTCTGCACTTCTCTTGCTTCTTTCTGCACCTCTGTTCCTTCTTTCTGCACTTCCTTTTTTATTTTCTACACCTCTCTTGCTTCTTTCTCCATCCCTCTTCACCCTTTGTTTATCTCTGTTGCTCCTTTCTGTATTTCTCTTGCCCCTTTCTGCACCACTATTGTCTCCTACTTCACCCCTGTTGCTTCTTTCTGCACTTCTCTGCTTCTTTCTGCACCTCTTTTTCTTCTGTCTGCACCCTTCCTGCCGCTTTCTGTATCCCTCTTCCTACTTTCTCTATCCCTCTTGCCTCTTTCTGCATCTCGGTTGCTTCCTTCTGCACTTCTTTTGTTTCTCTCTGTACCTCTATTGCTTCTATATGCATCACTCTTACCTCTTTCTCCACCCCTCTATACCCTTTCTACACCTCGCTTGCTTCTTTCTGCATCCCTCTACCCTCCTTCTCCACCCCTCATCCCCCTCTCTGTATCTCTGTGGCTTCTTTTTGCTATTGTTTAGCCTCTTTCGGTACCCATCTTGCCTCTTTCTGCCCCTCTGTTGCTTCTTTTGTTTCTTTCTGCACCTGTCTTGCTTCTTTCTGCAACCTTCTTGCCTCTTTCTCTACCCCTCTTCTCCATTCCGCATCTCTGTAGCTTCCTTCTCCAATTCTCTTTCCCCTTTCTGTACCCATCTTGCCTATTTCTGCACCTATGCAGCTTCTACCTGCACTTCTTTTGATTTTTTCTCCATTTCTCTTGCTTCATTCTGTACCCTTCTTACCTCTTTCTCCACCCCTCTTCCTCCTTTCTACATCTCTGTTGCTTCTTTCTTCACTTCTCTTGCCTCTTTCTGCACCCATCGTGCCTCTTTCTGTACCTCTGATGCTTCTTTCTGCACTTCTTTAACTTATTTCTGCACCTCTATTGCTTCTTTCTGCACCCCTCTTGCCTCTTTCTGCACCACTCTTCCCTCTTTCTGTATCCCTCAGGCTTCCTTCAGCACCTCTGTTCGTTCTTTTTGCACTTTGTTTGTTTCTTCCTGTACCTCTCTTGCTTCTTTCTGCACCCTCATGCCTCTTTCTGCACCACTCTTCTCTCTTTCTTCATCCCTCTTGGGTCTTTTTGCACCCCTGTTCCTTCTTTCTGCACTTATTTGTTAACTTTCTGTACCTCTCTTGCTTCTTTCTACACCCCTCTTGCCTCTTTCTCCACCCCTCTTCCCCCTTTCTGCATCTCTGTTGCTTCTTTCTGCACTTCTCTTGCTTCTTTCTGCACCGCTCTTCCCTCTTCCTGCACCTCTGTTTCTTCTTTCTGAACTTCTTTTGTTTCTTCCTGCACCCCTCTTGCTTCTTTGTTTCCACCCCTCTTCCCCTTTTCTGCATTTCTGTTGTTTCTTTCTGCACTTCTCTTTCCTCTTTCTGCCACTCTGTTGCTTCTTTTGCTTCTTTCTGCACCTGTATTGCTTCTTTCTGCAACCTTCTTGCCTCTTTCTCCACCCCTCTTCTCCCTTCCGCATCTCTGTTGCTTCCTTCAGCACTTCTCTTTCCCCTTTCTGCACCGATCTTGCCTATTTCTGCACCTATGTTGCTTCTATCTGCACTTCTTTTGTTTTTTTCTCTACCTCTCTTAGTTCTTTCTGCACCACTCTTACTTCTTTCTTCACCTCTCTACCCCTTTTCTACATCTCTGTTGCTTCTTTCTGCACTTCACTTGCCTCTTTCTGCACCCATCGTGCCTCTTTCTGCACCTCTGATGCTTCTTTCTGCACTTCTTTAACTTATTTCTGCACCTCTATTGCTTCTTTCTGCACCCCTCTTGCCTCTTTCTGCACCACTCTTCCCTCTTTCTGTATCCCTCAGGCTTCCTTCAGAACCTCTGTTCGTTCTTTTTGCACTTTGTTTGTTTCTTCCTGCCCCTCTCTTGCTTCTTTCTGCACCCTCATGCCTCTTTCTGCACCACTCTTCTCTCTTTCTTCATCCCTCTTGGGTCTTTGTGCACCTCTGTTCCTTCTTTCTGCACTTATTTTTTAACTTTCTGTACCTCTCTTGCTTCTTTCTACACCCCTCTTGCCTCTTTCTCCACCCCTCTTCCCCCTTTCTGCATCTCTGTTGCTTCTTTCTGCACTTCTCTTGCTTCTTTCTGCACCGCTCTTCCCTCTTCCTGCACCTCTGTTTCTTCTTTCTGAACTTCTTTTGTTTCTTCCTGCACCCCTCTTGCTTCTTTCTTTCCACCCCTCTTCCCCTTTTCTGCATTTCTGTTGTTTCTGTCTGCACTTCTCTTTCCTCTTTCTGCCACTCTGTTGCTTCTTTTGCTTCTTTCTGCACCTGTATTGCTTCTTTCTGCAACCTTCTTGCCTCTTTCTCCACCCCTCTTCTCCCTTCCGCATCTCTGTTGCTTCCTTCAGCACTTCTCTTTCCCCTTTCTGCACCGATCTTGCCTATTTCTGCACCTATGTTGCTTCTATCTGCACTTCTTTTGTTTTTTTCTCTACCTCTCTTAGTTCTTTCTGCACCACTCTTACTTCTTTCTTCACCTCTCTACCCCTTTTCTACATCTCTGTTGCTTCTTTCTGCACTTCTCTTGCCTCTTTCTGCTCTCATCTTGCCTCTTTCTGCACCTCTGTTGCGTCTTTCTGTGCTTCTCTAGCTTATTTCTGCACCCCTCTTGCTTCATTCTGCACCCCTCTTGCTTCTTCCTGCACTGCTCTTCCCTCTTTCTGAATCCCTCTTGTGTCTTACTGCACATCTGCTCCATCTTTATTTTGTTTCTTCCTGTAGTCTCTTCCTTCTTTCTGCACCCTCATGCCTCTTTCTCCACCCCTCATCCCCCTTTCTGCATCTCTGTTGCTTCTCTCTGTACTTCTCTTGCTTCTTTCTGCACCTCTCTTGCTTTTTTCTGCACCCATTGTACCTCTTTCATATTCCCTCTTCCCACTTTCTCTCTCCCTCTTGCCTATTTCTGCACATCTGTTGCTTCATTCTGCACTTCTTTTGTTTCTCTCTGCACCTCTCTTGCTTTTTTCTGTGTCCCATTGCGTCTTTCTCCACCCCTCTTCCCCCATTCTGCAACAGTGTTGCTTCTTTCTATACTTCTCTTGCCTCTTTCTCCACCCCTCTTCCCTCTATCTGCACCTCTGTTGCTTCTTTCTGTAGTTCTTTTGTTGCTTTCTGCACCTCTTTTGCTTCTTTCTGCACCCTTTGTACCTCTTTCTGTATCCCTCTTACTACTTTCTCTATCCATCTTGCCTCTTTCTGCACCTCGGTTGCTTCCTACTGCACTTCTTTTGTTTCTCTCTGTACCTCTCTTGCTTCTATATGCATCACTCTTACCTCTTTCTTCACCCCTCTATACCCTTTCTACACCTCGCTTCTTTCTGCATCCCTCTTCCCTCCTTCTCCACCCCTCATCCCCCTCTCTGTATCTCTGTTGCTTCTTTTTGATATTCTTTAGCCTCTTTTGGTACCCATCTTGCCTCTTTCTGCCCCTCTGTTGCTTCTTTTGTATCTTTCTGCACCTGTCTTGCTTCTTTCTACAACCTTCTTGCCTCTTTTTCCACCCCTCTTCTCCCTTCCGCATCTCTGTAGCTTCCTACTCCAATTCTCTTGCCCCTTTCTACACCCATCTTGCCTATTTCTGCACCTACTTTGCGTCTATCTGCATTTCTTTAGATTTTTTCTCCACTTCTCTGGCTTCTTTCTGCACCCTTCATACCTCTTTCTTCACTTCTCTACCTCCTTTCTACATCTCTATTGCTTCTTTCTGCACTTCTCTTGCCTCTTTCTGTACCCGTCTTGCCTCTTTCTGCACCTCTGTTGCTTCTTTCTGCACTTCTCTAGCTTATTTCTGCACCTCTCTTGCTTCTTTCTGCACCCCTCGTGCCTCTTTTTGCGCCACTCTTCCCTCTTTCTGTATCCCTCATGCTTCTTTCTGCACCTCTGTTCGTTCTTTTTGTGCTTTGTTTGTTTCTTCCTGCACCTCTGTTGCTTCTTTCTGCACCCTCATGCCTCTTTCTGCACCACTCCTCCCTCTTTCTTCACCCCTCTAGGGTCTTTTTGCACCTCTGTTCCTTCTTTCTGCACTTCTTCTTTAACTTTCTGTACCTCTCTTGCTTCTTTCTGCACCCCTCTTGCCTCTTTCTCCACCCCTCTTCCCCCTTTCTGCATCTCTGTTGCTTCATTCTGCACTTCTCTCGCCCCTTTCTGCACTCCTGTTGCTTCTTTTTGCACTTCTCTTGCTTCTCCCTGCACCTCTCTTGCTTCTTTCTGCACCCCTCATACCGCTTTCATTTTCCCTCTTCCTCTTTCTGCTCGTCTGTGGCTTCGTTCTGCACTTCTTTTGTTTCTCTCTGCACCTCTTTTGCTTTTTTCTGTATCCCATTGCCCTCTTTCTCCACCCCTCTTCCCCATTCTACAACTCTGCTGCTTCTTTCTATACTTTTCTTGCCTTTTCTCCACCCCTCTTCCCTCTTTCTGCACCTCTGTTGCTTCTTTGTGCACTTCTCTTTCTTTGTTCTGTACCTCTCTTGTTTCTTTCTGCACCTTCATGCCTCTTTCTGCCCACTCTTTTCTCTTTCTTCACCCCACTTGCGTCTTTTTGCACCGCTGTTCCTTCTGTCTGCACTTCTTTTGTTTCTTTCTGCACCTCTCTTGCTTCTTTCTGCATCGCTCTTGCCTCTTTCTCCATCACTCCTCCCCCTTTCTCCACCTCTCTTACCCCTCTCTGCATCTCTGTTGCTTCTTTCGGCACTTCTCTTGCCTCATTCTCCACCCATCTTCCCTCTTTCTACACCTCTGTTGCGCCTTATGCACTTCTTATGTTTCTTTCTGCACCTGTCTTGCTTCTTTCTGCACCCCTCTTCCCCCTTTATGCATCTCTGTTGCTTCCTTCTGCACTTCTCTTGCCCCTTTCTGCACCCACCTTTCCTCTTTCTGCAACTACGGTGCTTCTATGTGCACTTTTTTTGTTTTCTTTCTCAACCTCTATCGCTTCTATCTGCACCCCTCTTACCTCTTTCTCCACCCTTTCTACACCTCTCGCTTCTCTTTTTTATTTTTATTTTTTATTTAATTGAAGCTCCATAGCAGCATCAAAAATAACAGCACATAAACATAAACATACAGATATTCCCCCAATATTATACATGATAAACTAAATTACCCAACCATATACTCCCTCACAACCCCCATATCAATAGTCCTAGCTGTCTTTTCCTGGATCCCTTCCAGGCATATAGGCTATATTCCAAATTATAAACATTAAAAAACTTAGCCCGCCAAAACTCAAAGGATGGGGCCTCTTGTTGTAACCACAAAGATGCAATTGTCAACCGTGCAACAGCCATAGCCATAAATATTAAATACCGGTGCCTGTATAATGGCTGCCGCACCTCGACCTCCTCCCCTATACCAAGCAACATCATAGATTGAGTAATTTTAACTACAACTCCAGTGACTTCTGTTGTAAACCTCCCAAAAGAATCTATCAAGGGATCCAAAACCTGACATGCAAAAAAAACATGAAGAATGTCAGCACTATCTTTACCACAACGGAAACACCTCCCATCATACTGCGGCCCCCACTTCATCATTTTCAGCGGAGTATGATATAAGTTGAATATTGTTTTATAATGTTGACTGCGAAGATTGGCTGCACCCAGGATCTTTCCCGCCAAATCGATAGATTCTTCCAACGAAATTCCGGGGCTCCCCAGCCAAGTTCGCCAAATTGTACTGTTCTAAATCATTCGCCCTACCCTCCAGCAATACTTTATACAGGACCCCAATCTTAGCGTGTTGTCTAATAGATTCAACAATTTTAACCTTCTTAAAGCAAATCGGATGTTTTGCCAAGAAGTCCTTAATTTGCAAATACTTAAAAAATTGCGTAGAGGATAGATGAAATTTATCCACCAACTCAGCATATGAATATACTCGCCCTTCTTCATGGTAAAGATCCCCAAGATGGGTGATCCCCCTCCTTCTCCAACCCCATACAACCTGATCCCAGAATATCGAGGGGAGTGTTCCAACAGAATTAATAGGGGTATAAATAGAGAGTGCTGAAACCTCAGCATTCTTTCGTACGATATTCCATACTTTAATCAGGGCATTCAATACCTTAAATCGTGTTCTTTTAAAATAACTACCATCCACCCGATTAAAAAGATAATGCTTCGCCTCTGGTCCTAATATCTTCTGATATACAGAAGGAGCTTCGGCTAAGTTCCTGAGATCCTCACCAGTAAGTAATAACCGGACATTAACCAACATACATGCATAATAATACAAAGCAAAATCCGGAATAGACCATTCACCTTTTTCACGCGAGAGAGTCATATATCTGGCTGCTCTACAAGGTCGTCCCGGGGCCCACATGTATCTCGAGCAGAGCGATTGTAAAAATTGGATTTGTTTCTGGGGGACCTCCAATGGGACAGCCCTGAAAAAATACAGTACACAGGGTAACACATTCATTTTCAACACATTCGCTCTACCTACTAAGGACAAGTGAATATTCTCCCACCTTTCAAAGGACCTTTTCACTCCATAAATGATTTCCCCCCAGTTAACCTCGACAATCTCTTGAACAGAGGTACGGATCTTAGTACCCAAATATGTGGCTTCCTTAACAGACCTGGCGTCCCCATCCATTACCTGACTTGTACTGAGCACTTGGGTTTTTGCAGAGTTGAGTTTATACCCTGACGCTGCCCCAAACATCTGCGCTAAGGATTCTATTTCAGAGATTGCGAGCCTGGGGTCAGAGGTAACAATGGCAATATCATCAGCATATGCCAGTACAGAATAACATTCTTGTTGTACCACGAAAGGCAGAATTTTTCTACTTTGTTGTAGCATAAGAATAAAGGGATTGATATATAGCGCAAATAGGAGTGGCGAGCAAGGGCACCCCTGCCGTGTGCCTCTAGAGATCGTAATAGCCTGAGAATTATGTCCCATTGAGCAGATTTTGGCTGACGGGCAATGATAAAGGGCCTTTAAGGCCCTTAGAAATCCTTGTACAAAGCCCATTTGTTGCATTCCCCGCCAAAGGATATTCCACGAAACCCAGTCGAATGCCTTTTCGGCATCAAGTAATATCAGCCCTAATTCACGGGCCTCAACCTGTGCGATCTCAAACAGGGTTATTACTCTACGTACATGATCAACCGTCCCTCTCCCAGGTATAAAACCATGCTGTTTAAGCGAAACTAAAGATGGTATAATTTTTGCCAATCGCGTGGACAGTATTTTCGCATAGATTTTACTATCGACGTTAAGGAGAGAGATTGGACGGTATGATCCGGGTAGTTCTGATGGTTTCCCCTTTTTCCTAAACACACAAATATTAGCCTCAGACCAGGTTCGTGGAATCTCTCCTTTTTGCACCATTTGGTACACTATCAACATATCATTTTCAATTTCAGAAAAAAAAGTTTTAAATACTTCCAATGGGAGTCTATCAGGCCCCGCGGCTTTCCCGACGGCCAGTGAGCTTATAGCCTGCTCTAATTCCCACATTGCAATTGGCTCCTCCAGTCTTTTAACATCCACTTGGTCTAACTGAGCCCATGACGCAGCAGATAATCCCATATCCGATAGAGACGGCTCCCCAACTTGAGTCTCAGTATATAATTCGGTATAAAACTCATGAAATACTTTAAGAATTTCCTGGGGGTCAGATACAACTACCCCTGCCTTATTCTGAATCCCCTTAATTCTTTGTTCCAACTCTTTAGTTCGTAATTTCTGGGCTAAACATCGGCCCGTAGATTCGCCATACTCGTGACATTCCTTTCTATAGGTTTGATGTTTTATAGCGATCTCCTTACTCCACTCGACGTTAATTTTAGCCTTGCATCTCGCTAGGTTATTCAAACATACAGTGGTATCATCTCTGGCAGCTAAGGCAGAAAGTAGTTCCTCCTCGGCTCTTATAAGATCGTCATAAAGGACCTGCAATGCCTGTCTAGCCATTTTGGATTTTAAAAACCCCAAACTCTGCGTCTCCCCTCTCAATCCCGCTTTAAAAGTATCCCATACCACACCCCAAGGCGCCGAATGTCTATTAATTAAAAAAAAATCCTTTATCCACACCCTAATCTGCTCAACGTATTTTTCATCCAGCAAGTTCTTCCTATCAAATGGGAACATTCTGGGGGGTGCGCTACTGATAATTACCGGGATTTCTACTATCAAAGGTGCATGATCAGAGGTCACCCTTGGATATATACTAGCTTTCAATCCAGTAAACACTGCAGATGGTGCAAAAAAATAATCCAACCGAACTTGCTTGTTATGGGGGTACGAAAAGTAAGTAAAGCCAGGATTATCTCTATGTAAGCTACTCCAAACATCCAATAAGCCATGATCCTCTATTAATTGAAATAAGGCCTTATTAACACGAGGCTTCCTTCCCTCATACCTACGTCCCTCATTTTGGAAATCTTCCCTAGTCAAGTTTACATTGAAATCCCCGCAGAGAAGTAAAGGAGTAGGCCAGGTAGCAAGCTCCCCATTCAGATATTCCAGGACTGAAGCTTCATTCAAATTAGACCCGTAGACAGCGCACAAAGTGAATGATACGCCCCCAGCCCTACATTCCACAACGGCCCAGCGTCTCAAATTATCAGCTAAAGAGCGCACCGTGGTCTCAACATGAGATCTTGTCAGTATTGCCACCCCTCCAATCATGCTAGTCTGCCTTGAGTTTACTAATAACGTATTACCCAGCTCTTGCAATACCCCACGCTTAGCCCACGGGATATGTGTCTCTTGCAGGCACACCACATCAGAATGCAGAGCCCATAGTTCTCTAGAAACCCTCTGCCTTTTATTGTAGTTATTTAAACCTCACACATTCAGTGTGCATAATCGGAGACCTAAGTTTGCCATAATTTCCAAATTGCCTGCGTTGCCATGTCGAGAAACAACAAAAAATAAAAGAGCCAGTAAAAACCCTGGCAAAACATCAGTTTAATTTTTAAAAACAAATTTTTGCTGCCGTGTAGCTTCCTTTTTCTTGCATTTTGACCCCTACTATACCCCTCCAAGCTCCCCCTTTCCCCCCCTTTCCCCCCTCCTCACCACGCTCCCACCCCCTACCAACACCCCCTCCACCTCGAGGCTTTAGGGCTGACAGCCCTCGCGATGACATGCTCCTTGCACACATTGCGCCCCCACACTCGTGAGCCCCCTCCAAATCCGAAAACCAAGGGGATCTTAAAGCTAATATATTAACCAGAAAGAAAAATGAATCAGATTCCCTTAACCAGGCATACAGCCTGCTGAGGAAACATGAGCAATAATCATCAGAGCAGGACCCTACTGAAGAATTATTTCCCCCAACCTTAACCTCCTTTAAGTGTATGCAAATATTCCTTTGCCAGAATTTCTGCGGTAAAATATTGAGTGTTCCCTTTGTAAACAATTTTAAGCTTAGCTGGTTGTAGTAGAAATGCCCGAGCCCCCTTTAGCTGAAACGGCGCAATAAGTTGTCGTAATTGCCACCGCTTCTCTACAGTCTGGTGAGAATAATCAGGCCTAACAAAAAATTCGACCCCCTTTCCAGTACTTTTCCTATCAGGGCGGGCCAGCTCAGAGACAGCTTCCCGTGCCAGAAAGTTGCTAAGTGATATAAGAATGGCCTTGGGTTTAGCCGCCTCCACCCCCTGTCCTGGCCGAGCCCGGATATAGAAAGGGAATCGATGGGCTCTCTGCACTTCTCTCTGCCAGTCCCATTGAGTCAAATTTGGAAATGCCTCGGAGAACAGCTCAATAATAAACTTCCGAGGGTCCTGGCCTTCAATTCTCTCAGGGATTTGAAGAACTCTCAGATTATTCCGCCAGGCCCTGTTCTCCAAGTCAGCAAGTTTCCATGATACATCGTCCTTTCCGGCGCTCAAAGTCTTATTCACTATCTTCTGTGATGCTAATTCATCTTCCAACTGCGATATACGCGATTCTGCCTCAGTAATTCCTACGGTAAACTCCGAACAAGTTTTACCGATCTGGCGCACTGAATTTTGCAATTTGCAACAGACATTCTGGTGCCGATTACGATCCGGTAGAAAAAATCCCCGTGCGACTCGTATCCGGTCTTTTTACCGTACGAATCGTACAAGTTCCGTACGAACTGGAAATCACGATTCGCATAGTAAAAAGTCCATACGAACCGCATTTGGAATCATTCCCCACATGTCCTCGGGTCGGAAAATGTGTCCGACACGTCCTCGGACGATTTACCGTACAAACGTGAAAAGTCAAGTCCGACCGAGGAATCACGATCCCACCCGTGCGTCCGAACTCACAACCGTACGGTCAAAACACCGTCCGCACCGAACTCCCATTGCAACCATGGAGATATGTGCCCGCATACGTGCCAAACACTCCCCCCAGTACCCATACGTTCGAGTCGTACTCCCCGTTAATGTACACCCCCCCCGTATGTACACCCGTGTACGTGTCGAACCCCCACCCGTGTATGTACACCCCAGTACGTTCGAGTCGTACCCACACCCCTGTACGTGTCGTACCACCGTCTAAGTACACCCCAGTACGTTCGAGTCGTACCCCACCCCTGTACGTGTCGTACCACCGTCTAAGTACACCCCAGTACGTTCGAGTCGTACCCCCACCCCTGTACGTGTCGTACCACCATCTAAGTACACCCCAGTACGTTCGAGTCGTACCCCCACCTCTGTACGTGTCGTACCACCGTGTACCCACACCCCAGTACGTTCGAGTCGTACCCCCACCCCTGTACGTGTCGTACCACCGTGTACCCACACCCCAGTATGTTCGAGTCGTACCCCCACCCCTGTACGTGTCATACCCCCGTGTACCTACACCCCAGTACGTTCGAGTCATACCCCCACCCCTGTATGTGTCGTACCACCGTCTAAGTACACCCCAGTACGTTTGAGTCGTACCCCCACCCCTGTACGTGTCGTACCACCGTCTAAGTACACCCCAGTACGTTCGAGTCGTACCCCCACCCCTGTACGTGTCGTACCACTGTCTAAGTACACCCCAGTACGTTCGAGTCGTACCCCCACCTCTGTACGTGTCGTACCACCGTGTACCCACACCCCAGTACGTTCGAGTCGTACCCCCACCCCTGTATGTGTCGTACCACCGTGTACCCACACCCCAGTACGTTCGAGTCGTACCCCCACCCCTGTACGTGTCATACCCCCGTGTACCTATACCCCAGTACGTTCGAGTCGTACCCCCACCCCTGTACGTGTCGTACCACCGTCTAAGTACACCCCAGTACGTTCGAGTCGTACCCCCACCTCTGTACGTGTCGTACCACCGTGTACCCACACCCCAGTACGTTCGAGTCGTACCCCCACCCCTGTACATGTCGTACCACCGTGTACCCACACCCCAGTACGTTCGAGTCGTACCCCCACCCCTGTACGTGTCATACCCCCGTGTACCTACACCCCAGTACGTTCGAGTCGTACCCCCACCCCTGTACGTGTCGTACCACCGTCTAAGTACACCCCAGTACGTTCGAGTCGTACCCCCACCCCTGTACGTGTCGTACCACTGTCTAAGTACACCCCAGTACGTTCGAGTCATACCCCCACCCCTGTACGTGTCGTACCACCGTCTAAGTACACCCCAGTACGTTCGAGTCGTACCCCCACCCCTGTACGTGTCGTACCACCGTGTACCCACACCCCAGTACGTTCGAGTCGTACCCCCACCCCTGTACGTGTCGTACCCCCGTGTACCTACACCCCAGTACGTTCGAGTCGTACCCCCACCCCTGTACGTGTCGTACCACCGTCAATGTACACCCCAGTACGTTCCCATCGCACCCCCAACACAACCTCCCGAGTACGGAGCGCACCCCAGGCCCCAACATCACAACCGCATGTACGAGTCGTACCAAGCGACACACAAGGACAGCACCGTACAACCAAATGGCCCATGTACACACCGTACACACGCTCAAAACGCACGTACACAACTAGGACTAAACTAAACAACACAAGAATACTCTATTCTAATGGCACAAAGCCACTAAACATGGCCAACAAACACTAAAAAAACACATTCACTGACCTGCAACTGCCAAAAACAAACAGAGGCCCAAAACACCACCACTCCTTATAACACACCCACCCAAACTTCAAACACAGCCACACCCACCAATGGACCAATAAAAAGGGCCCACACACACAAACCATGAGCCTTTGCAACAGACTCACTGCTGCCAGACACCACAGAACCATACTACAAGCTTCACCACACCTTACACTTGCACACCTTCACACAACCACCTTCACAAACACCCCCTCATCACATTCACACACACACACCTGCACAACCACACCCACACACCCACAACCATCCACACACCCCCCCCACCATCCACACCCACACCCCTCACCATGCCCACTACCAAGAATCCAAAGTTCAGTAACCGAGAGTTGGAGGTCCTTGTTGATGAAATCCTCAGAGTCGAGCCACAGCTCTTTGGAACATTGGTCAGACAGACCAGCATGGCAGCAAAAACAGCCATGTGGCAGACCATCGTCGATGCTGTGAATGCTGTTGCGGACACCAGAAGGACCAGGCAGGAATGCCAGAACAGGTGGTACGATCTGCAGAGGAGGGTCCGAGCCAAGAGGCAGAAGGAACACAACCAGGCCAACGCCACAGGAGGAGGGCCCTCCCGCAGACCCGTACACTACCAGCCCTGGGAGGAGAGGGTGATGGCCATACTGCCGGTGGAGGCAGTCGAAGGATTAGAAGGACTCCGAGACCCGGGTGAGTACACAAACAACGCACCTCACATGGGGGGAACGGCATCCACAACCAAAATCACTAACAGGCACGCAACCACCCCAAGCCATCGCATGACTCAACCACACTCCATGAGCACGCACATGCCACTGCTGCCACCATGCCCCATGCACCCAGCTGGACAATGTCAAGTCACAGGCCACAGAAGACACCAACACATGACACGGTAACCCGGATGGCGGGAGGGTGGGCCCCAAAATCCACATAGTGCAACTCCGAAGCAGACAACAATGCCCTCTGCCCATATGGCCTAGGTCACAGCCAGACAAACACTGTGTCCCAACACAGGAATGACTTGCCAGCAAATGGCGGACGCCTTGCATCAACACATGGGGGTGAAGGCACTGTTTTGCACATGACAGCAGCTAATGAACAGCCAAAGAGTGGCAGCACACACCACCACAGCAGCAGCGCACAGACACACATCACACCCAATGGGTGCCTGGAGATCAGAAACAAACTCACATCAACAAGCCAAGGGCCACTCAAAGATCTGCTAACAGTGTGTGCCCAGGAAGCTGGGCGGAGGTGACAGAGGGTGACACACAGAGGGAGGGAGAGGGGGACAGAGAGGGAGGGAGACACAGGGAGACGGACAGAGGGAGGAGGCTGACACACAGATGGAGGGAGAGGGGGACACAGAGGGAGGGAGACACAGGGAGACGGACAGAGGGAGGAGGCTGACACGTGGAGGGAGGGAAAGGGGGACAGAGAGGGAGGGAGACACAGGGAGACGGACAGAGGGAGGAGGCTGACACACAGATGGAGGGAGAGGGGGACAGAGAGGGAGGGAGACACAGGGAGACGGACAGAGGGAGGAGGCTGACACTCGGAGGGAGGGAGAGGGGGACACAGAGGGAGGGAGACACAGGGAGACGGACAGAGGGAGGAGGCTGACACACGGAGGGAGGGAGAGGGGGACAGAGAGGGAGCGAGACACAGGGAGAGCAAATCAGCCGTGTGGCGTGTGCGAATGTCTGCTCGTCAGCAGGTAGACTGCGTGCATGTAGACAAGGGTGGCCAGTCCCAGAACCCCCCCTCTTCCCCATGGCAAAACACAGGGCCATGTCACAACCTGTTCACGAGCACAACGACAGCTACCTGGATCATACAAGTGTGTGGATCCACTCCATGTGCACATGTACAGTGCTACACGGAAGGCGCCAATGCATGGCTCGCCAAACCTACCCACTCCACTGCTGACTGCAGTCACACTTGACGCAGCAAGTAAGACCGTGCCACACATAGTTAAAGGGGCCAAAGTGGTGCCCAAGGGACACACCCATGCACAAGTGCACTGTGAGTGGAATGCAAGACAGATCCCAATTCCAAGAGGAAATGTCCCAACTTTGACACAGATGAAACATGGATGTTGCATGGACCAAAATTAACATTGTCTCTCTCACACACAGGTCAATGTCGTGGTTCACCCCCCAACACTGGGGGGGAAGACTCACAGGACCCGGATCTGCAGGAGCCCGATCCCACCGGCAGCGACCACTCTCACCACTCTGTGGACGACCCCGACCGACCTGGCCCCTCTGGTGTCCAACCACCTGCATCACCTGCGTCAGGTACAACTGTGCCAACCACCACCCCCACTCCTGCCACATCCCAGGAGACACCCAGGATCCCTGCCCCAACACCACAATGCAGCCAGGCTGGCCAGGAGGGACACGGTGTCCCGGGCACCCAGGAGGAGGCAGGCGACAACGCCAATGCCACCCCTCAGGGGTCCCGGAGATCCAATGTGCCCACAAGGGCAGGCCAGGTGCAAGTGGGCAGAGGTGGTGGGAGTGGAGGACGGCGGAGGCGCGAGCCTGACCAGTTTGCTGGGGAACCGGTATTTTCCCATGTCCGTAACATCCTGGACACATACCGGCAGGACACCACGGGCCTGGCCCAGGTTGTGTCCGTCCTCGAGGGGATCAAGGCCCAGCAGGCCCAGCAACATGCGGAGCTACATGCCTGTCTACTGCAACACCAACGGAGGATGGAGGACAGACAGGCTGAGCAAGTGACGGCGTTCCAGGGGATTCACGATACACTCCGTCGGATGGCCGACAACATGGCCGACCCTCCCTGTGCCAGAAGGCGGAGAACATCACCACCCACAGGGAGGGATCAGGAGGAGGAGGAGGAAACATCCGATGGAGCATCCCAGACGTCGTCACGGCCTGCTGCTGAGGGTCCCCGCAGGAGGCCGGGTCGTCCACGGAAAGGACCGTGAGGGTCGGCGCTACATCACCATCTCCCAGGGCACCTGGCCTGGCACCTGGCCCACTGGAGCAACAGCATCACAGCATCAAGAGACATTCTCTGCCACATGGCCCTGCTGGTCACTGGCTGACCAATGTTGACAAAGACTGTGGCATGGACTCTGAGGATTTCAAATGGCAAGGACACCAACTCCCCTACTGAACTTTGGATTCCAAAATCCCGGAAAGCCCCTCACTTTGTCCCCTCCCCCCCCAATAATAAATCACACTATGAAGAGTAGATGCCTGCTGGTAGCATTATTACCTAACATGTGTCATGTAAAGTCTAAACATGCCTGAGTCATCTTTTGTTTTCAACCATCCACACCCTGGGGCCTGAGTCTGGCACAGGACACATGGGTCACAGTGTATTAGGCAAGACAGACATGGAGCACCATACACACCCGTGATGGGCCCAACCAGCTGAGGGGGTGGCCGAACAACCGTGCTGACAGACACATTGAGTACAGCAACAGTCATGCGCAGAGGTCAGGGATCCAGTCCAGTTTCCTGGGGGGCACCCAGGTATGTGTAGACAGGTGGCAGAACCATGTCCTGCAAGCTTGAGTCCGGTGGATGCAGAGAATGGGGGCCTGGACAACGTTGGATGCATGGGGATGGCACATGTCACAATACCCACACAGTCATGGACATCATGCCCAATACACAGTCTCAGCCCACACACACAGCTTGCATCTTGCTACTCGACACATTGACACATAGCCACAATCAGGGAATACCATGCCAGACATGCTGGATGCACCGTGGCAACACACCAGCATTGACTGAGAAGAGGCACCTTGGAGGCATAGGGACACCTTTATTAGTCATGTTTTCGGGATTGCAGAGGCAACTTGAAGTACACATGAACACATCATGTGGAGTAACATGTGGGTCCAACACTGGCACTCCCCTTCTGCAGCACAAATGCGTGTTCGCCATGGAACTGGCACACAAGCGTTGGCTAACAGCTAAACACCCACAGCTGCTCACGGAGAGCCTGCCATACACCATAGATCCGCTGATGTGGAAGTCCCACACCATGTCAAGCCAATGCTAACCGTATGTGTCCGAGGGCAGTGTCACACACATTGATGCCATCATCACAATCCCCTATCCCATCACTGATGACTGTCAACCAGGCAGACCATCTATTCAGGTGTACACAGCTGCATGTCGTGTCCCATGGTGATGCTACATGGCTGCAGAGGAACCAAACATCGACAGGGGCATTGTGCATACATCGTGAACAACTGCCACACCCAATACACCCCAGATGCATCCCTTACCCTATGGAGACTTCCACACGTGTCCGTGCCTGTAACGCTGAGTCAGCCCACGATGTCATGTCCATGAGGAATATCAGTGCCACAACAATGCAAGCAGCAGATGGCATGCGCAAGTACCTGGGGAAGAGAGACACACAAGAATTCAGCCACAAAAAGCACAGCCACTTGCATGTGTATTTACTCAACACGTGTATGGATCACAACATGCTAGGTCACAATTATGACTGGGGAAATACAACCATCACTGCCACCATCACTCCAGTGACACACCCACACACACCTCTGACTCACGTGCCATACATGCAGGTGGAGACACACATCACAACACATGGCACACGGGGACCAACGCGTGAACACTCAGACACTGGTACTCACCGCTAAGCAAAGAAGTCGCGTATGAGCCGAGTCCGGATGTCCTCTTGCGGCTCCACATCCTCCACATCACTAGCCCCATTGCCAAGCCCTTCGTCCTCCACGGGTGGATGGTCCTCGTCACGTTGATCCAGGATGAGTGGCACAGCTCTTTTAACTGCCATGTTGTGCAGCATGCAGCAGACCATGAAGATCTTGCAGACCTTCGCCGGGGCATATGGGAGCGCGCCGCCGGTCTTGTGGAGGCACCTGAATCGGCTCTTCAGCAGGCCAAACGTCCTCTCTATCACTCGCCTTGTCCGGCCATGGGCGGTGTTGTAGCGGAGCTGGGCCGGCGTGATGGGGTTGCGGAGAGGTGTGAGCAGCCAAGGCATGTTGGGATAGCCAGCGTCCCCTACATGGGAAGCACATGGACATCGTTAGAAGTGGTGAAGCGGTCGTGCTGGTAGGCTATGGAAAATACAGGACAGACAGACTGTACCCACCAACAACACATGCCCGTTCGTTGCGCAGCTGCATCATCATTTCAGGCATCCCGCTACGCCTCATGATGTAGGCATCGTGTGCTGATCCTGGAAAACGAGCACAGACATGTGAAATCACCATGTTGGACTGACACACCACAAGGGCATTGATGGAGTGGTAGTGCTTTCGATTGCGGTACGCCACCTCCCGTGCGTGTGGTGGTACCAAAGCTACATGTGTCCCATCTATGGACCCAATGACATGGGGCATCCCTCCCAGGGCATAGAATCCACGCTTGACCGCAGTCATCTGTTCAGGGGTTGGGAACTTGATGAAGTCATCCAGGTGAATCAACATGGCCTCTAAGAAATCATGCAGCACACGGTAGAACATGCTCTGGGACATGCCACCAACATTAGCTATGGTATATTGAAAGGTACCCGTGGCAAGAAAATGTAGGGCAGCCATTACCTTCAGCTGGGGTGTCAGTGCCGTAGGATACCTGTGCTGCGGTTGCAGGTGTGGTGCCAGTCTCGCCGTCAACTCCAGAATCAACGGTTGGGTGAAGCGGTAGAGCCGGATTCTGTCATTCTCCTGCATGGCAGCCAAGTCCGGAATTGGGCGGGCAAGAGGCGGCGCTCTGCAGTCATTTGGAAGTGACAAGGAAGAGTGAGTGCACTACGACAACAAATCATGTGTACTGAGCACATGTAAATCTGTCAATACACATATGCTACATAGGGAGTCAGGTATGTGCTACATGGCCAGGAGACGTATGGATGCAAGGTGACACTCCTACCAAGACCCAGCTACACACGGAGATTGAGAACCTCCCCATGTCACGCCATGGGAATAGCTGTGTCCCAGTGCAAGTGAACAGCCAGACGCAAGACAGGAGTGACATACGCCCACACATCAGCAGCAGTAGGATGCCGATTGCAGAGACTGGTAGCGGAACACTGGAGCCACAGGTCACATGACATTACACTAGGACAGCCCACACACCTTGCCATGAAGGTGCACATGTCATGACTCACCACACATTCCTTGTGAGGATGCTGACATGTCCTTGTCACGCTACTCCGTGTCCCATGCATACATGTGCACCTCACATCCGATACCAGATGTGGCATGGTGTGCGGAACAGTGTGCAATGACAATCTACACACAGACACATGTTGGTTGCTGCAACGGCTGCAGCTTTTGAGGGTGCTCCAACATCAACCTGATGGGAAGCCCCCACACATACATGACATAGTCATATTGTGCACCGTGGGTAGTGACAAGTCGGGTGTGATAACCCCTGTACCGGGCATCAGGGGACACTTCCGTGTGTTGGTGTCCGTGCCATGCCAGTGACGCTCACCCCAAGTGTGCAGTACGACATGCACACATGTCAAAGGTGTCAAGGGCATGCCTGGCACACATTGCACCATCACACAGTACATCTGTAGACATCTCATCATACATCTGGTGCCTTCTCGACTCAGGAGTAATGTTCCACATCACAGGCCGTCACACCTGTGCCCCACACATGTAGTAATGCACAGACGATGCCTTGATGTCAATTAATGGACAAGTATGTCCATCCATGGACAAGTATGTCCATCCATGGACAAGTATGTCCATCCATGGACAAGTATGTCCGCCCTATCCCTACCTGTGTGCCGCCTGTCACCACTGTGATGTGTGAAAACCACTGTACTGCTGCGAAGAGGGCCTGTGTACGTTCCCATATCACTATGCGAGTGCTGCCGTATGTGTACCCATCGTGATGGCGAGCGTACAGGCATGTGTACGGGCCGTACCACTACGAGTAGGCATACGCAAGAAAACCCATAGTGGTACGGGCCGTACACACGCCTGTACGCTCCCTATCACTATGGGTGGCCTCGCGTATGCGTACTCGTAGTGATAGGGAGCGTACAGGCGTGTGTACGGGCCCGTACCACTATGGGTGTTCTTGCGTATGCGTACACGTTGTGGTACGGGCCGTACACACGCATGTACGCTCCCTATCACTATGGTTGGCCTCGCGTATGCATAGTCGTAGTGGTACAGGCCGTACACACGCCTGTACGCTCCCTATCACTATGGGTGGCCTCGCGTATGCGTACTCGTAGTGATAGGGAGCGTACAGGCGTGTGTACGGCCCGTACCACTATGGGTGTTCTTGCGTATGCGTACACGTTGTGGTACGGGCCGTACACACGCCTGTACGCTCCCTATCACTATGGGTGGCCTCGCGTATGCGTACTCGTAGTGATAGGGAGCGTACAGGCATGTGTACGGGCCCGTACCACTATGGGTGTTCTTGCGTATGCGTACACGTTGTGGTACAGGCCGTACACATGCCTGTACTCTCCCTATCACTATGGTTGGCCTCGCGTATGCGTAGTCGTAGTGGTACGGTCCGTACACACGCCTGTACGCTCCCTATCACTATGGGTGGCCTCGCGTATGCGTACTCGTAGTGATGGGGAGCGTACAGGCGTGTGTACAGCCCGTACCACTACGACTACGCATACGCGAGGACACCCATAGTGATAGTGAACGTAGGCACGCGTGTACGGTCCGTTGCAATGCATTTGGGGTGCCCTAGGGCCCCGGAACGCACCGTACCTGTGTGTGGAGCTCCAAATTACATAGGGGACACATGAGGGACAAGTATTGAGGCCTACATGCATGCTGGTTGTCATGGAGACCAAGTTCAAAATTTGAATTTGTTCTGGAAGGTGCACAGCAGAAGTCAGTTGGAAATAATCTACTTTGTTGCAATGTGTTTGTGGGGCTGACATCATGCAGGAGAATGAAACCGATAGAGATCCCACAGACTGCTAGGTTTGAAGGGATTGGAGGAAACATAGGATGCAAATGTGAGTGACCAATCACTCTGTACTCCTGTGCATGAGATGGGCCAGCAAGGCAGATATAAGGCAGCCAGGTCCCATGAGGGAGCACTTGCCTGCACATCTCTGTATTCCACGACCCAGCTGCTGCTACTGATTCCCTGGAACCATGCCTCACCTGCCTCCCTTCCCAACCTTGCAATGTGTTCCCTGGTCTCTGTGTAGTCACTCCATCACAAAGTAATGTAGCCTGACACCTTCTCCAAGTGTACAATGCCTGCAGCGTCATGTGTGGGGGTGGTGTGTAAGAGGTTTAGTGACCTTGCCTGTGCCCTGTCCAGTTCTGGACTTGTGGGTTCCATGTCAGTTGGCACTAATGCTGATTTCAGACATGGGAGTTAATCTCTTGAGTGCGAGGCCTTCCAGCAGGCATGTCCCATGTGGTGGCCTGTGACATGATGTGCATGAGTGTGCGTTACGCATAGTGCAGGGATGTTAGCGTGTGTTGCAGTCATTTCCATTCAGGAGCATGGAGGTGTGTGGCCACTACTGTCCCCAGGGGCATCTTTTCCTAGGTATCATGTGTGTAATCCGAGAATGTCGACAATCTCTGTGTCTACAGCATCGCTTGTGCTCTGTGCCATTGTCCCCTGGCACCATGTTTATTGACGTGAGATGTATTACAAGTGTCCACTGTCCAGCCTGACATGATTTTCCAAGTTCATACTCACGGTGGCCATTGCCTGTGTGTCTTGTTGCAATCATCTGATGATGCCCATTTGTACATGATTCTTTGGACAGCCGCACCTTGGGTATTTTGTGTGCAATCTTGAATTATTGCATCCCATGTGTATTTCACCCAGACTAAGAGATGTAAGTGCTTCCTGTGTCTCCACAGATGTGTCTCATGTAGGGGGTGGGTGGGGCGGCCATGGCCTACATGTCAAGACCTGTCATCTCCTTGCTAGGACTGGCCAGTGTGTGATGTTTGTCTGGACATACACTCAAGGTGCAGCGTGGCAGTCAGGGTGGGCATGTTCTCAGTATTACCTATGCTGCATGTGCCTCTTGTTCCTGGATTTGGTCCCTGCTCATCCCAATTTCCTGCCACGCTGTGTGGTGCAGATGCAGTGCTGTATTGTCCCCAGGGCCTTGCTCCTCAGTCAGAATGCCATGTCATCTCATTTGCTATTGTGTCATGCTCTCCATAGTTTTTCCATGGCATGGTGGGTCACACAACTGTGTCTTGCAGGGCCTACGTATGTACCTTGTTTTGTAGTTGTAACTCATCCTTTGTTTCAGGCTATGCACTGTAACCTACGTAGATTGTACTCATGTGACATATGTATACAGGTGTATGATTACTTTCTGTCTCTTCACCCTGCCCACAGCATCGTCGGGGGACACGGTGGGAGACATGGACACAGACGGCGCAGAGGGACCAAGCAACAGTGCCAGCGGTGACATCGGGGCTGGCACTTCGAGTGGGACAGAGGCGGTGGAGAGTGACCCCGGGGACCTGTCGACTGGCACAACAGACTATGAAGCAGACGGGTCCGAGGATGATCACTCCGAGTGGGCGGTGGCTGCACCACCATCTGAAAGCAGCCCTACATCTGGCACCGCCCCCTCCATTGGCATCAGCCGCCTCCCACGTGCTCGTGTCCCTTCCCAACGTGCCCGGTCACCACATGTCTCCTTCCTGCCAGGCACCGCACCCCCTGCCCCTGTCTCCACTGCTGCCGCCAATGCTGAGTCTGTGGACATCCAGCGGCAGTTGCAGATTGGTCAGACTGCGATCCTTAATGTCCTCCATGGCCACAGCCAGGTCCTCAACAACATGAAGGCATACTTGGAGGGCATTCATTCATCGCAGGCTGACCAACGCAACTTGCTGAGGTCCATAGACTCCACACTGACTGCAGCAGTGGGTCTCCTGCAGCGCTACGTCCCACCCCCTACCCCTGCTCCTTCAACAATTCCCACTCCGATGCCTGTCCCACATACACCCAGACGTAAGCATGCACCCACCACAACAGACACAGGCACCACACCAGCAGGGAAGGTCCGCCGCACACCTCCTGACACGCACACACAGGGTGCAGTAGGCACACCCACTGGGTCGGGAGGCAAACGTGTGACACGCAGCCAGAGTGGGAGTCCGCATTCCACCCAATCCACTCCCTCCAAATCCCCTCCCCTGAGCTCTCCTGGCCAGATCTCCCCCAAAGACTCCTTCATGGCCGCTCTGTCCCTGAGCCCCACAGTGACACCACCTCGCAAGCGGTCAAGGAGGTCCCTGGTCATGGTGCTTGATTCCCCCCCCCTGTCCACACCCTCCCACAGTGGCGCTGCGACCCATCCCTCTGACCCCCCCCCTCCTTGGGGCCTGTGGTTCCTTCGGGTGCAGGGGAGTCCCTGGAGGACCTTGCTAAGGTGTGCAGCGAGATCCTGGCCTCCGCCTTTGGCCCTGCCCCACCCCCTGTGGTGGAGTCCTCCATCCCTGCACCCACGACACCTACCCTTCACCCTCCTGTCCCTGCGGTGCCTGTTTCTTCCCCCCCACATGATGCCCTGACCCCTGTGGAAGACAACGGATTGTGACTGTGCTGGCAAGCTAGGGGACACGCATCCCACTGTGTCCCCCATCCAGTTGGGACTCCTGGACTGCCCTATGGCCTTTATTGAAATTGGACTCACGTCATACTAGTTTTTTTCTCATGCTGAATAAAGCTATTTATTTTTGCCCTTGGAACACTCCTGCATTGCTGGCCTTGCTGTTGGTGGGGCTGCTACATGGTTGTGGGTGTTGGTCATGTGTTGGGTGTGTGGGAAATGTAGTAGTGTGCTGCTCATAGGGGGGACCCTGGGATCTGTGTGCCATCACACGGTGTTAGCTACCTTTCTCCATTCATGTATGCAGTTGCTGCATGTTGCAATTGTCCCAAGGTGTATTCCTTCCTCTGTGTACCCTGACTTCTTCCCTGCAGGGTGTCCCCTGACTTTGGCACAGAGCTGTGTGTCCATTAGCTGGGTGTGTGACGTAGTCCTTCACCTTTGCACATGCATGCTGAGCGATGTCTCCACCTGCGTCATTCGTGGCATCCTTGGTAGTCATTGTACTTGTGTATGTGGCCTATTGACATGACTTCATGTGTACATGTTTTCTTTTCTGCGTTATGCATGCGTATGCTCCCAGCCTCGAACACATGTGGTACATGTACTGCAGGGTCTTTGTGCACCTGACTGACATTTGTGGGCATGGTATCTGTGACTACTCCACCCTTTGCGTTCCATGGGCACTGCTGGGAGTGATAGGCACCCACCCCTCCTGTCTCAGGGCACTGCTGGGAGTGATAGGCACCCACCCCTCCTGTCTCAGGGCACTGCTGGGAGGACTCTGCACCCACCCCTCCTGTCTCAGGGCACTGCTGGGAGGACTCTGCACACACCCCTCCTGTCTCAGGGCACTGCTGGGAGGACTCTGCACACACCCCTCCTGTCTCAGGGCACTGCTGGGAGTGATAGGCCCCCACCCCTCCTGTCTCAGGGCACTGCTGGGAGGACTCTGCACACACCCCTCCTGTCTCAGGGCACTGCTGGGAGGACTCTGCACACACCCCTCCTGTCTCAGGGCACTGCTGGGAGAGATAGGCCCCCACCCCTCCTGTCTCAGGGCACTGCTGGGAGGACTCTGCACACACCCCTCCTGTGTCTGGGCACTGCTGGGAGGAATCTGCACCCACCCCTCCTGTCTCAGGGCACTGCTGGGAGTGATAGGCACCCACCCCTCCTGTCTCAGGGCACTGCTGGGAGGACTCTGCACACACCCCTCCTGTCTCAGGGCACTGCTGGGAGGTATAGGCGCCCACCCCTCCTGTCTCAGGGCACTGCTGGGAGGACTCTGCACACACCCCTCCTGTCTCAGGGCACTGCTGGGAGTGATAGGCACCCACCCCTCCTGTCTCAGGGCACTGCTGGGAGGACTCTGCACACACCCCTCCTGTCTCAGGGCACTGCTGGGAGGACTCTGCACCCACCCCTCCTGTCTCAGGGCACTGCTGGGAGGACTCTGCACACACCCCTCCTGTGTCTGGGCACTGCTGGGAGGACTCTGCACCCACCCCTCCTGTCTCAGGGCACTGCTGGGAGTGATAGGCACCCACCCTCCTGTCTCAGGGCACTGCTGGGAGGACTCTGCACACACCCCTCCTGTCTCAGGGCACTGCTGGGAGTGATAGGCACCCACCCCTCCTGTCTCAGGGCACTGCTGGGAGGACTCTGCACACACCCCTCCTGTCTCAGGGCACTGCTGGGAGTGATAGGCACCCACCCTTCCTGTCTCAGGGCACTGCTGGGAGAACTCTGCACACACCCCTCCTGTCTCAGGGCACTGCTGGGAGGACTCTGCACCCATTCCTCCTGTCTCAGGGCACTGCTGGGAGGACTCTGCACACACCCCTCCTGTCTCAGGGCACTGCTGGGAGTGATAGGCCCACACCCCTCCTGTGTCTGGGCACTGCTGGGAGGACTCTGCACACACCCCTCCTGTGTCTGGGCACTGCTGGGAGGACTCTGCACCCACCTCTCCAATTTCACAATATGTACGCTCATGACATACACGGATGTGGGTACGCTCCATGCATTCGAGGTGGGGGTACGTGTCGTACTTACACTGTTGTGGTGGGGCTACGCTCCATGCATTCGGGGTGAGGGTACGTGTCTTACTTACACTGTTGGGGTGGGGCTACGCTCCATGCATTCGAGGTGTGGGTACGGGTCGTACTTACACTGTTGGGGTGGGGGTACGCTCCATACGTACGCGGGTGTGGGTACGGGTCGTACTTACGCTGTTGGGGTGGGGGTACGCTCCATACGTACGCGGGTGTGGTACGGATCGTACTTACACTGTTGGGGTGGGGGTACGCTCCATACGTACGCGGGTGTGGGTACGGGTCGTACTTACACTGTTGGGGTGGGGGTACGCTCCATACGTACGCGGGTGTGGGCACGGGTCGTACTTATGGTGTTGGGGGGGTACACTCCATACGTACATGGGAGTGGGTACGGGTCGTACTTACGCTGTTGGGGTGGGGGTACGCTCCATACGTACGTGGGTGTGGGTACGGGTCGTACTTACACTGTTGGGGTGGGGGTAGGGTCCGTACATATCCGTCCCCACGCTATGTGCTGCTTGTGCGGGCCGTACCCAGGCCTTTGCCACGTGGGTACAAGCCGTCCCGCCATTGTTGGAGTGACGTGGGTGTGGGCGTGGTTCGACTCGTACACACGCTCTTCAGGCGTGGGTACGGGACGTACCTGTCTGGTTGTGTTGCCTGTTCGCGTCGTGACGGACTTCCGTTGTGGCGGTCGCTGGCTCATCTGCACACGCCCCCACCCCCTCGTAGTGACCAGGGCATGGGAGTCAGGTATGTCCAGGGCATGTGTGCTGTGTGACTTTGTTGGGGGGTTTGTGGCCTGCCCTGGTCCTGCCACCGCCACCCCACCCCCTTTCCCCCCTCCCTTAGTTGTTCTGACCTTCTGCGGCGTCTGCGTCGGAACCTGTAGAGGAGGTCGACTGCTATGAGGGCCGGGATGACTCGAAGGTTCGGGTCCATGTCTGTCCGTCGCGTACTGGTCCTCCTTGTTCGCGTCGTCCTGTCACGTACTGGTCCTCCTTGTTCGCGTCGTCCTGTCTGTCCGTCGCGTACTGGTCCTCCTTGTTCGCGTCGTCCTGTCGCGTACTGGTCCTCCTTGTTCGCGTCGTCCTGTCTGTCCATCGCGTACTGGTAGTCCTTGTTCGCGTCGTCCTGATTTCCCGGCAGTTTTTGGCAGCCGGAAAATATTCACCGTGCGGGATGACGTCGGTGCGAATCGTAATTCCTGGTTCGTGAATGGCAGGCTGCGTGCGTCCCGACGTCAGGTCGGCGCTTTCCCGGTTCGCATTTGTATGTTTATTTTGTTCGGTCGGGGTTTTTTTACGAATCGTACGGAAATGGTGTTCCCGTGCGAATCGTAATTCCATGTTTGTATTTTTGTACGACCGGGTACGCGTCGGACGGAGTATATGCTCCGTCCGACGGTTCGTACCCGGTTTTTACAGGATCGTAATCGGCACCTCTGTGTCCTTAGGCTCTCGGTTCATGTCTCCTCCCTGTGGGTCATAATTGTTCTGTATATAAGACTCAAAGATACATCTTCCGTTGCCTCTGATGCTCCTTGAATTACTGGGAAATCAGTTTCAGCTAAAGAGGGGTGAATTGGCCTACATACAGATGCCGGGGAATAAGCATATAGAGACCCTTCAGTCCAAGTCTTTTTCTTTAGCATAATCTGTGGGCTATCTTCCGATGATTCGCCGCCCATATCCTCAGAGTGTAACGAACTGTAGTCAGTCATTTCATCATCCTTTTGCTCCATACCTGAGACCTTTTGCCTTAGTCTACCACCTCCAGGTAAGTCTGAATGGCCCGAATGGTCTGATAGTGAAAAAAACTTCTCTACAAGATCGACTAATTCAGCCTCCTTCTCTGATGACTCTATACGGACAGAGTCTGTACCCGTAGGGGCCCCACTTGAATTAGCACCTTGAGCCATACTATCAGTCAAACAGTTATCCTCCATGCGAGCCTCAGAGCTTCCAATTGACTCATTAGCATCTAAGGGGTCCCGATCTCCATTACCTAGCCCAAAAGTGTTGCCTGCGTGGACCTTAAGACCCACTGCTGCACTATCAAATTGTTGAGTCGCGGTTATACCCCTCAATTCTTCAAGTCCAAAAGGTTGCATAGCCCCTTCTTTGCCCGGCGCCTCTTGTCTAATGTCTATAGCCTGGTGCTGAGGCCCCAAGGTCCCCCCTTTCTTCACTCCTTTCACTGTTGCAAATAATTGTGAGATCGTACCTTTAACTCGGTTCTCCGATACCGCAGTATTGACAGTGCCTCCACTTTCAGCCTTACTGCCTTTACCGCTGCTTTTGGCCAGTTTTTTCCCAGTCAATGATTCCATCACTTTCTCTACACCGCCATTAGTCCCTGTGCAAGTGACCGCCGCGGTAGCAGTAGCAGAGGTAGCAGAAGAAACGGAAGCCACAGCAGCGTCCAAATCAAGTGGAGCACTGGTTTTTCCTCTACCGCCCTTGGGAGGCATTTTCCGTGAGCTGCCGAGGGGCATAGAGTTCCGAACAGCCAAGGCTCCAGTATCCCAGCAGCCAGCAGAGGTCTCCGAGCGTATTCCTACTTGATTCGGAGTCCAGGCTCGACCTCTCGTGGCAGCTCCTAGACCAGCAACAATGTATCCAGTATGTGTCTTCCCAAACAAATGCAACGCCGCCGCGAGGAGATAAAACATGCCGCCCCCGCTGCTACTCCGAGTTTAGAAATCACTTTTCAATCTCTCAGGCTCAGAGCATAACAGTAAGCATTACTTCAGTTAATTTTCGCTCATAACGCGCACAAATGTGTTGACATAGGCTCTGAGTGTGGGAGGTCTGGAGCAGCCGGCTCACACGTCTGAACCGGCGGTCGCCATCTTTGCCTCCTACCTCTCTTGCTTCTCTATGCATCCCTCTTAGCTCTTTCTCCACCCCTCTACCCCGTTTCTACATTTCTGTTGCTTATTACTGCACATATATTGCCTCTTTCTGCAGACATCTTGCCTCTTTCTTCACTCTGTTGATTCTTTCTGTACTTCTTTTGTTTCTTCCTGCACCTCTCTTGCTTTTTCCTGCACCCTACTTGCTTCTTTCTCTCCACCCTCTTTCCCTTTTCTGCATTTCTGTTGCTTCTTTCTTCACTTCTCTTGCCTCTTTCTCCACCTCTGTTGCTTCTTTCTTTACTTCTTATGTTTCTTCCTGCAGCTCTCTTGCTGCTTTCTGCACCCCTCTTGCCTCTTTCGCCATCACTTGTGAGAAGTTGGCCTGATATATGCTGTCCACTAGTTATAGTGGGCACCCTGTATCAGTCCAAACAACCCCTTATGGTGACAGGTTAAAGACAACCTTTATTGAAAGCTATCCTATTGGTAGCTATGGAGAGCAGCCTTCAGGCTAAGTCTTGAAGGAATGTAAAGCAGCTTGTTTTACCAGTCTATAATCTCTTGAATGACCAAATGAAAGGACAACCACACCAGGTATATATTTAAAATATATGTATTTAAGATAAAACACACCCCTCTAGTCTCTTTATGAGACTGGAGTTCGAAGTACTTAAGTTACAAGTCAGTATTCAACAGTAATAGCACAAATACACGTTTGGGCCCTAGGGGCGTACCAAATCATATACCAATAAAGTGGTATAAAAACCACGACTGAACCAGACACAAGGCCTAGAGCCTGTAGAAGTGCTTGGACCACAAGGAACCACCCAAGGCAGTGACACAGGGGACCCAGTGTGAGAACACAGCTGCGAATCGCCGTTTACTTCTATGGGAAAAGTCACGGTTGGAAACTTAAGAGTTTAAGGACACTTAGAGGATATCTATGAGCGAGTCCTTTTGGACTTAGAGGTGTTGAGGGCCAACACCCACGGGAGCACCGGAGTACTCGAGTTACCTCACCCAGGGAAGCCGGGTGCATAGGTGTCAAATGGTGTCGGGTCGCGTCGCTGTTTTCAATGGAAGCTGCTAAGGAAGTGCTGCTGCCGTGAAGAGGAAAAGTGTCCGAAGCGATCCAAGCCCGGATCGAGGATGGAAGGAACCCAACAGCAGAGAGGCCAAAGTCTGGGTCACTTACCAGTGACCAAGGGCACGATAGACCAATGCCCACAGATGACGGGTGCTTCAGGTGAGTTGACAGGTGTCTTGACTCTTCAGCCACGAGGTCCAGGAGGTGCCGATGACAACCAGGAGCTGGATTCGAGCTGTTCCACAAAGTCTGGCGAGTGCTGCAGTGTTGGCGACCAGATTGGACCCAACAAGCCTTGGCAACGGCAAGTCACTTGGAATCAGAGAAAGGACGTTGGTGCAGACCAGCAAGGTCTGGGGGACTCACCCAGCAAGGGTAAGTCCGGGCACATTCAGGGAAACCAGGAAAGCCCAATCAGAAGAGGAGTTGCCTTCATGGGGACCCACTAGCCAACAGGCAAGCGACCACGAAGGAGCCTTGAGCGGTCGCTCTGGAAACTGGCCCACGGGTCACTCGTGGAGTGGAGGCCAGAGCTCTTTGGTAAAGAAGGTGCTCAAGGCTGGGGCTACTCGGAGCCCAAAGCACAACTTCGAGGAAGACCAGGAAGATGATGGTTCAGCAAAATATCACAGTGTCCAGGGGTCATGGTTCCACGTCACCCATTATAGCCATGGGCCTCAGCTTTGCTGTGGACTCAGGGTAGCCTTGGGGAAATCTGGAAATCTACCTCTGGTGATGCAAAGACTTCGGCATCCGGCAGGAGCTTCAGAGATGCAGACCAGCCAGTTGCTTCTTTGGTGCCTGTCAAGCAGGGGAGTTACTCCTTGACCCCAAGGGAGTTTTCTTCAGTCTTCTAGGGAAAGTAGAACGTCAAAGGTCCAGGATATATGTTGCAGAGTTTCGTCCAGGGTAATCTAACGTCGCAAGGACTGGGTTCCCATACTTATACTAAGTTTGGGGGTTGGACAAACTCTAGGGACCCACCTATGCGAGGGTTTGGAAAGAGGGGTGGTTACACCAATTTCCTTTCTCCAGTTTCACGCCAGAGCAGGGGCAGGTAGCACCTGCAACCGGTTTGAACTGGACTATGCACAGGGACACCAAGTGTGCCCCCAGTGCAGGACTTCAAAGCACCAGAGAGTGCTCCCGCCCAGCCCCAATACACATCTGCCTGTCTGGGGGGACAGGAAACCCTGTCCCCCCAGGTCCTTCTGCACTTCTCTTTCCCCTGTCTGCACCCATATTGCCTATTTCTGCACCTATGTTGCTTCTATCTGCACTTCTTTTGTTTTTTCTCTCCACCCCTCTTGCTTCTTTCTACACCCCTACCTCTTTCTCCACCCCTCTACACCCTTTCTACATCTCTGTTGCTACTTTCTGCATTTTTCTTGCCTCTTTCTGCACCCATCTTGCCTCTTTTTGCTCCTCTGTTGCTTCTTTCTGTACTTCTCTAGCTTATTTCTGTACCTCTCTTGCCCCTTTATGTAGGAGAGTAGGATCTGCTTCACATGGTTACCTCCACTTTTTGCTGGGGTTTCACTGTTTTTAGACTTTAGTCTGGCTGGGACCCTGCTATTCAGGGCCCCAGCCTATCTGTTTCCTCTCTAAATTGATTCTATGTACTTTATGTACACTCCGGATTGGATCCTGGGGTACCTTTGTGAGTCCCGAGTACAGACGTCTTCAAACTGTGGGGCGCACCCCCCTGGGGGTCCGTGGCGGCATTCTGAGGGGGGCGCAAATGTCTCAGAAAAGAAGTGTAAATGAAGATGGCCTGGAAGTGCAAACTTATTCATTTATTTGCCCCGTTTCAAGGCTATCTTCATTTACACGCAGCCAAAGGGCTATAAAAAAAGCATGGGAACTGTGATTTTAATTGGCATGGGGCAGAGGTCAGCCGGTGTGTTGCCAGGGTCAATTACAGGCCTACAAAGAACAAAAAAATATTCAGTAGCTGGTTTTAAATGTTTTTTTTCAACTTTACGTTAACTGTGTTTAGAAAAATACACACCCAAATTAATTAGTGGGAAGGCACTCATAAAGGATGAAATCTCAGTTGGTTAATGCAATTGCTGCAGATATTTGTGTATGTGAGAGAGTCAGAATTAAATCCTGCTTGGTGCAGTGGTGAACAGTGATTTTGTTTTATAATGCTACAAGGTCCCTGTTTTTGTCAGGAAGCACTGTGAGTGTCATTATTTTAAAATTGTACTACACACAGCTTAAGACAGGCTGCAGCAATGGCTTATGCTCAGATTTACAAAGACTTTGCGTAAAGTTTGTGTTACTTTTTTTAAACAAACCTAACGCAAAGTGTATTGGTATTAACAATCCAGTGGAAATCACAATTTGCACTGGATTGTACCCAAATGTGATACAAGGCTGCACAGCACCACTGTAGGGACAAGATTTACTAATGCTTTGCAACAGGTTTGTGTTAAGTTTGGGATGCAAACCTGATGCAAAGTGTTTTCTTGGGATTTATTCTCCAAAGCAAGTCAGGATTTGCATTGGATAGTTTCCCAAAGTAACAGAAAGTCTTACTACATGCTGCCTTGATTTACTTTGCATCAGGGGTTCATTTCATGGGTAGCACATGGGTGTCTTTCCAAAAGAGTCATCAGGGCTCATATTCCTTGCTAGCATTAGTGCATAGGGAATCCTTGCTGCAGAAGGGACACCGTGTGGGAGCTATTTTTTCTGAAAGGTATAGAGAGCCTGTGTCAAGACTGGAGTAATGGCCAGGCACAGTGGGGAAAGGAGTGAAAAGGGTGAAAGAGGAACATGTGATCGTCTGCTACTAAGGAATGTATATATCATTAGTGAAGCATTTGGTGTACTGGGGACCAGGAGTGTGAGGGGCTCACAATTCCCCCAACTATGGGGAGTAGTGTTTGTTGGTCAATTTCTGTTTTTGTTTCAAGCATTTTATAAGTTTCACATTACTGTAGGTTTTGAGCTGCAGAAAAAGTATCCATGAAATGGTGTCACATGCTCAAACCTCTGTGCTCAGCCCTGCTCCTCCAGCTTTTCCTGTCCTTGCCATAAAGTTTTGGAGGGGGGCCTGACTTCAAAATATTTAGCTTAGGGGGGCTCAGCGTAACAAAGTTTGAAGACCTCTGCCCCAGTATATGATATACTATGTACCCAGGGCAAAGGTACCCCAGAGGCCTACCAGGGGTTGAAGCATGTATTGTGCCAGACCTGGAAAGCCTTCCAAAATGACACCACAGGTCTGCTACTGCAGCCTGGGTAAGGTGGTGAATGCACCCCTTACAGAGATAAAGGTTCATTATTTCTCACCTATCACTGCACATAGAAACCTATCAGTCACCCCTATGGCAGGCCTTATCAATCCTGAAGGCAGGGTGCTTGGTTATATGTGAGAGGGTGCACAGGCATGAGCTGATCCCCTCTGCAGCCTTCGGAATCTCTTCCCCGGGGTTGTCAGTGGTGCAGCCTGACCATATACTCTTAAGTGCATTATAACCAAACGGTAAATGCTAATTTTGGACTGGCTGCACGGAATGACGTTGTGTTTGGTGTCAAACACCTTGAAAGCATACCCCCACACCAGTAACTGGTGTGGGTGTATGATGAAAGCACGTTCTGGGTGAGAGCATGTCCCTCGAATTGCACTCCAATAAAGAAATCAATTCTGCGATGGTAAATAGGATGATTTCAAATTTATTCGTGTGAATCGTTCAGATAAGCGTTCTTCAATTCAAAACATTTCAAGGTCACCAACGAGTGTATTTCACATCATAACTCGATATAGCCCAATGCATTTCGGGCCGGTGTGGCCCTTCATTAGGGGCGGCACTGAAATAAGAGGATACAAGGAATCAGCCTTAATTTAAACACATCTGTGTATGCATAATAGTACAAGTACTTGAAAAAATGCGTGCAAAAGTGGAAAAGAGACTTTGTGTGCCAGATATAAAATGTTACGGAATGTAAAAGTAGGTGCTAGTGACCAGAGTAGATGCGGGAAGGTAAAGGATGGGTAAGTGAGAGTAAGAACCAAAGGAAACAAAAAGGTGTCGAATGCGATCGTATTTCATGGATGTTAATACAAGTATCCAGAATGTGCGTTAAGGGAAAAAAAACAGAGAAACTACTACATAGAAGGTGAGGTGAACCCCAAGAAAAACGCAGTGAGTCCAAAGGATTGAAAAAGTCCATACGAGATACCAAATACCGTGAGGAGCAAAGTCTGCATAAAAGGTGCATGAATCAATAAAATTGCTCAGTCGTGAATAGGGTAAACACCATGGATAAGCGAAGTGAATCGAGAGAACTCAGAGGTTCGTGAGAAGTACCGAGTACAGAGTCGAGCACTTACGTGTGGGAAGATAACCGGGCCGGTGAAAGCTGTCAAATCATAGGGTTTGTGGCGTATCCGGAAGTATGTCAAGTGCTCAAACATAGTGAAGTTAAATATGTCCGATACTCCCCGTAGCGAATCTGATGGGGCTGAAAACCCGTCAACCAATGGTGAGCACTCTCCTAGTGAGAGTAGAACCAGTCAGTGTGTGAATAACGAAAGAGGAACGGTACACCAGGTGATACTGTGATCCAATCGCAATGTAGTAATACAAGCCGGAATATGAAACGCATGCTAATGCGAATAGGCGTGTATACGGAAGTAAATAAAGTCGATGAAATGCGAACGGACAATGAGAACTACAGTGAAAACAGACTTGTAGTTCAGGTAATAGTGCGCAATAGAGAATTAGTGTAAACGTCGAACATGAAAAAGCGGCGAAGGAAAGAATGTCATAGTACAGAAGGCGTAGTGCGTGTACTAAATGTATCAAATAACACAAAGTATATCAATAAAGTTAGTGCATCAAAATATATCCGAGTGTGCTAACAATAACGTGAGATGGGTGTGTAGGAAGTAAGGAGAAACATATATGCTGGAAGCAAAAAAGTGTGAATACCATAAAACGAGATAAGAGAGAATGTACAATGTCATGTAATATGTCAAGTATAAAAAAATAAATGTAAATAATAATAATAATGAAGTTTTTCATGGCATCAGGGAACATAAAGTTACATGGTCCCAGGTCTATGGGAATTGGACCCATGACAGATTAAACAAGGTCACAGAGAAGCTGGAAAAACATGTCAACAATGCTGTGGCGGAATCAGTAGATTTACAAAAAACAGCCTAGATCATAACGTTCATTGAGCCCTTTCGGGTGAATCGAATCCAATTTGTTCATCCACAATACTTTGCGTTGTAATAAAAATTGAGTGTTATTGCGTCCTTTGATCAGTGGTACTTGTTCTAAGATAAGAAAGCGCAGTTGGCAAATGTTATGTTGAAAAAGATGAAAGTGATTTGCAATTGGAGATCTCATCTGTCGGGTACGTATATTACTTTTGTGTTCATTGAGTCTGATACGTAATTTTCTCTCTGTTTTCCTGAAATAGACTAGTCCGCACGGACATTTGAGCATGTAAATCACATTTTGTGTGTTACAAGTGGCAGTAACCATCAATTTGATTGGATGTCCTTTATGGGGATGTGAAATGCTGTTGCCTTTGATGATTGAGTTGCAATTCCGACAGTTAAAGTAAGGAATAGTTCCTTTGAAATACGTGCTGGTATGAATTTTTGAGGTGGACAAAATCTGTTTGAGATTGCGCGACCTTTGATAGGCGAATCTGGGTTGTGAATCAAAAATGTTTTGAAAGTCTGGTTCGTTAATGAGTATCGGCCAATACCTTAAGATAGTTTTTTAAATTTGGTTGCTTTTGGTTGAAAATTTTGAAATGAACACAGTTCTAGATTCGTGCGTTATTGGAGTTTTTGGTTGAAGCAGTTTCTGTCGTGTTGATGTGTCTGCTTTGGTAACAGCGTTTTCCAAGATGGTCGGTGGATAATTGCGTTTTGTGAATTTTTCAATACATTCAGCTTTACTGGATTCATACAGATCATCGGTACTTGCAATTCTTTTCAGTCTCAATAATTGAGAGTAAGGTAGGTGTTTTTTGAGGGAAGGTTGATGAAAACTGTCATAATGCAACAAATTATTCCGATCAGTCGGTTTGGTGTAAACTTGTGTGCTTAAATGATCGCCTTTGTTGGTAACAAGAGTATCCAGAAATGTTACTGAGTCCTGACTGATGGTATGAGTAAATTCGATTCGATGATCCACTGTGTTGAGTTTTTCAATGAGTTGTTCTAAAAGATTAACTGAACCTTTCCAAATGATGAAGATATCATCTATGTATCTTTTATATAGGATCAGGTTATCCAACCAGGCCTGTTCTGTCAAAATGTTGTCCAGTTCAAAACGGTACATGTATAGATTGGCATACGTCGACGCAGCACAATTGCCCATAGGTGTACCAGAGCATTGAATGTAGTATGTTCCAGACCATTCAAAATAACTGTGGTAAAGTGTGAAATGAATGAGTTCCATAAGGATGATTTTTAGGTTGTTGGGTCTGTCCGTCAAGAGTAAAAAAGATTCAAATGCCTCAATACCTTTGTCATGGGGAATCGATGTATATAATGACTTCACATCAATAGTAGATAATATGATATCTGGGGTGATTAGATTTTGTACAGATTCTATGATATTGAGAAAATTGGTGGTATCTTTGATGTAGGTAGACATGGATTGCACAAGAGGTTGTAGATGTTTGTCTAAATATCTTCCCACGGGTTCATGGATTGAGTTGACGGTAGAAACTATGGGTCTGAATGGAGGTTTAGTGGCATGTTTGTGGATTTTCGGTAGCATATATATATAAGGAGTTGACGGGTCTTCTTTGATTAGGTATTTTTTATCATCATCTTTAATGGTTCCATTATCATAAGCAGTATTAATGATGATTTTGAGAATATCCGTAAATTCCTTAGTTGGATCTGATATTATGGGCATGTAAATTTCCGGGTTTTGTACATGGTCATTAACACTTTCTAGGTAAAAGGTAGAATCCATTATAACAAGGGCGCCCCCTTTGTCTGCTTCTCTGAAGGTAATTTTGGGTATGTTAGCTAGTTGTTTCAGAGTGTCTTGTTCTTTTCGTGTAATATTGTTAAAGATGCTTTTGGTGTGATAAGTGATGTTTTTAAGATCTTTTTTGACGATTGTTTCAAAAGCATCAAGTACTTTGTGGCTCGTAGGAGCCATAAATGTACTTCTGTTGCATAAGCCTAGTAAAGTGTTGTCGCGTGGAGCGTGTTCATGACGTTATGAAAAAAATGCTTCAATCTTAAAGATCTCATAAATTTAAAGAGACTGACTTCTGTTTCAAGCTGGTTAGAGTGATAGGTAGGTACAAATGAAGTTCCTTTTTGTAGAGTTTGTATTTGGAATTGTGTAAGATTGTAACTGGAAATATTTATTACGAGGTTTTCTGACTGCGTGTACTTTTTGCAACCGTTTTTGACGTTGCTTTTCCTCCTGGGTCTCCTGGTGGCTTTGTGCCTGATCCTAAAAAATGCTGTCTATTGTCGCTTGTTGAAGGTTCTTCGCTTGTTGATTGTAATGTATCTACTGATTCAGAGGGTGCCGTGGTTGTTTTAGAAAGTTGAATATTAGATGGTCTGATGTTAGTGGAAGAGTCTTCAGAAGATGTAGCGTCAGAGTCAAAGGTGCGACCTGTCTGTTTCTGTTGTTGTCTTCTACTGCATATACTTCGGCCCAGGTGTAAACTTCTCCAAGTTTATAATCCACTGTGTCACGTTTAAATTTTCTAGATTTCCTTTCGTTTATTTCATTTGTGTATGCATCAAGTTGTTTATTAATGTCAGCCAGTGTCGTATTCCAATCAGTATCTGCTAGTTTTGTAGAAATGTCTTGGCGTAAATCATCAATTTCTTTGTTCAATTCATCCAAGAGTTTAGACAATTCTTCAACAATCAAAAGAATTAAGTCCAATGAACATTTGTTGAGGATAGCCTCCCAACGTAATGTAAATCGTGGGTTATTCTTACATAGGGTTGATTTTAGAGCGATTCGTAGACCTCTAGGGATCCGTTGGAGCATATGGTACCTGATGAGAGTATTAGCATGTAACCGTTGATTTATGGCCCTCTTTGAAGTGTACAGTAATTGTTTTATATTGGATTGAATGGAGGTTGTACTGGAGCTGGTTCCTGTAGTGTCCTCGAAAAGTGAGTATATTCGTTGAGTTTCTTCAGGCGTGTACGTGAAAGTCTCAGTTCTGCTTTCTTTGTTAATTTCTGTGTCATCCATTTGTCAGGTGGTGCGCGATCTCTGTTGCTCAGGAAAAGGTAATGTCACGAATGAAGTAGAGGAAGCGCACTCGTGTGGATCAAGAAAGGTAATCCGGTAAGTGTAGTTTGTGGGTGCAGACGAGTAGATCCCCCTGAGTAGGGATGAAATCTGACGAAAGCACTTTCTGGGTGAGAGCGTGTCCCTCGAATTGCACTCCAATAAAGAAATCAATTCTGCGATGGTAAATAGGATGATTTCAAATTTATTTGTGTGAATCGTTCAGATAAACGTTCTTCAATTCAAAACATTTCAAGGTCACTAACGAGTGAATTTCACATCATAACTCGATATAGCCCAATGCATTTCGGGCCGGTGTGGCCCTTCATCAGGGGCGGCACTGAAATAAGAGGATACAAGGAATCAGCCTTAATTTAAACACATCTGTGTATGCATAATAGTCCAAGTACTTGAAAAAATGCGTGGAAAAGTGGAAAAGAGTCTTTGAATGCCAGATAAAAAATGTTACGGAATGTAAAAGTAGGTGCTAGTGAACAGAGTAGATGCAGGAAGGTAAAGGATGGGTAAGTGAGAGTAAGAACCAAAGGAAACAAAAAGGTGACAAATGCGATCGTATTTCATGGATGTTAATACAAGTATCCAGAATGTGCGTTAAGGGAAAAAAAACAGAGAAACTACTACATAGAAGGTGAGGTGAACCCCAAGAAAAACGCAGTGAGTCCAAAGGATTGAAAAAGTCCATACGAGATACCAAATACCGTGAGGAGCAAAGTCTGCATAAAAGGTGCATGAATCAATAAAATTGCTCAGTAGTGAATAGGGTAAACACCACGGATAAGCGAAGTGAATCGAGAGAACTGAGAGGTTCGTGAGAAGTACCGAGTACAGAGTCGAGCACTTACGTGTGGGAAGGTAACCGGGCCGGTGAAAGCTGTCAAATCACAGGGTTTGCGGCGTATCCGGAAGTATGTCAAGTTCTCAAACATAGTGAATTTAAATGTGTCCGATACTCGCCGTAGCGAATCGGGTGCGGCTGAAAACCCGTCAACCAATGGTGAGCACTCTCCTAGTGAGAGTAGAATCAGTCAGTGTGTGAATAACGAAAGAGGAACGGTACACCAGGTGATACTGTGATCCAATCGCAATATAGTAATACAAGCCGGAATATGAAACGCATGCTAATGCGAATAGGCGTGTATACGGAAGTAAATAAAGTCGATGTAATGTGAACGGACAATGAGAACTACAGTGAAAACAGACTCGTAGTTCAGGTAATAGTGCGCAATAGAGAATTAGTGTAAACGTCGAACATGAAAAAGCGGCGAAGGAAAGAATGTCATAGTACAGAAGGCGTAGTGCGTGTACTAAATGTATAAAATAACACAAAGTATATCAATAAAACTAGTGCATCAAAATATATCCGAGTGTGCTAACAATAACGTGAGATGGGTGTGTAGGAAGTAACGAGAAACATATATGCTGGAAGAAAAAAAGTGTGAATACCATAAAACGAGATAAGAGAGAATGTACAATGTCATGTAATATGTCAAGTATAAAAAAATAAATGTAAATAATAATAATAATTAAGTTTTTCATGGCATCAGGGAACATAAAGTTACATGGTCCCGGTTCTATGGGAATTGGACCCATGACAGATTAAACAAGGTCACAGAGAAGCTGGAAAAACATGTCAACAATGCTGTGGCGGAATCAGTAGATTTACAAAAAACAGCCTAGATCATAACGTTCATTGAGCCCTTTCGGGTGAATCGAATCCAATTTGTTAATCCAGAATACTTTGCGTTGTAATAAAAAATGAGTGTTATTGCGTCCTTTGATCAGTGGTACTTGTTCTAAGATAAGAAAGCGTAGTTGGCAAAAGTTATGTTGAAAAAGATGAAAGTGATTTTCAATTGGAGACTTCATCTGTCGGGTACGTATATTACTTTTGTGTTCATTGAGTCTGATACGTAATTTTCTCTCTGTTTTCCCGACATAGACTAGTCCGCACGGACATTTGAGCATGTAAATCACATTTTGTGTGTTACAAGTGGCAGTAACCATCAATTTGATTGGATGTCCTTTATGGGGATGTGAAATGCTGTTGCCTTTGATGATTGAGTTGCAATTCCCACAGTTAAAGCAAGGAATAGTTCCTTTGAAATCCGTGCTGGTATGAATTTTTGAGGTGGACAAAATCTGTTTGAGATTGCGCGACCTTTGATAGGCGAATCTGGGTTGTGAATCAAAAATGTTTTGAAAGTCTGGTTCGTTACTGAGAATCGGCCAATACCTTAAGATAGTTTTTTAAATTTGGTTGCTTTTGGTTGAAAATTTTGAAACGAACACAGTACTAGATTTGTGCGTTATTGGAGTTTTGGTTGAAGCAGTTTCTGTCGTGTTGATGTGTCTGCTTTGGTAACAGCGTTTTCCAAGATGGTCGGTGGATAATTGCTATTTGTGAATTTTTCAATACATTCAGCTTTACGGGATTCATACCGATCATCGGTACTTGCAATTCTTTTCAGTCTCAATAATTGAGAGTAAGGTAGGTGTTTTTTGAGGGAAGGTTGATGAAAACTGTCATAATGCAACAAATTTTTCCGATCAGTCGGTTTGGTGTAAACTTGTGTGCCTAAATGATCGCCTTTGTTGGTAACAAGAGTATCCAGAAATGTTACTGAGTCCTGACTGATGGTATGAGTAAATTCGATTTGATGATCAACTGTGTTGAGTTTTTCAATGAGTTGTTCTAAAAGATTAACTGAACCTTTCCAAATGATGAAGATATCATTTATGTATCTTTTATATAGGATCAGGTTATCCAACCAGGCCTGTTCTGTCAAAATGTTGTCCAGTTCAAAACGGTACATGTATAGATTGGCATACGTCGGCGCAGCACAATTGCCCATAGATGTACCAGAGCAATGAATGTAGTATGTTCCAGACCATTCGAAATAACTGTGGTAAAGTGTGAAATGAATGAGTTCCATAAGGAAGATTTTTAGGTTGTTGGGTTTGTCCGTCAAGAGTAAAAAAGATTCAATTGCCTCAATACCTTTGTCATGGGGAATTGATGTATATAATGACTTCACATCAATAGTAGATAATATGATATCTGGGGTGATTAGATTTTTTACAGATTCTATGATATTGAGAAAATTGGTGGTATCTTTGATGTAGGTTGACATGGATTGTACAAGAGGTTGTAGATGTTTGTCTAAATATCTTCCCACGGGTTCATGGATTGAGTTGACGGTAGAAACTATGGGTCTGAATGGAGGTTTAGTGGCATGTTTGTGGATTTTCGGTAGCATATATATATAAGGAGTTGACGGGTCTTATTTGATTAGGTATGTTTTTTATCATCATCTTTAATGGTTCCATTATCATAAGCAGTATTAATGATGATTTGGGAATATCCGTAAATTCCTTAGTTGGATCTGATATTATGGGCATTTAAATTTCCGGGTTTTGTACATGGTCATTAACACTTTCTAGGTAAAAGGTAGAATCCATTATAACAAGGGCGCCCCCTTGTCTGCTTCTCTGAAGGTAATTTTGGGTATGTTAGCTTGTTGTTTCAGAGTGTCTTGTTCTTTTCGTGTAATATTGTTAAAGATGCTTTTGGTGTGATAAGTGATGTTTTTAAGATCTTTTTTGACGATTGTTTCAAAAGCATCAAGTACTTTGTGGCTCCTAGGAGCCATAAATGTACTTCTGTTGCGTAAGCCTAGTAAAGTGTTGTCGCGTGGAGCGTCTGGCGTGTTCATGAAGTTATAAAAAAAATGCTACAATCTTAAAGATCTCATACATTTAAAGAGACTGACTTCTGTTTCAAGCTGGTTAGAGTGATAGGTAGGTACAAATTAAGTTCCTTTTTGTAGAGTTTGTATTTTGAATTGTGTAAGATTGTAACTGGAAATATTTATTACGAGGTTTTCTGACTGCGTGTACTTTTTCCAACCGTTTTTGACGTTGCTTTTCCTCGTGGATCTCGTGGTGGCTTTGTGCCTGATCCTAAAAAAAGCTGTCTATTGTCGCTTGTTGAAGGTTCTTCGCTTGTTGATTGTAATGTATCTACTGATTCGGAGGGTGCCGTGGTTGTTTTAGTAAGTTGAATATTAGATGGTCTGATGTTAGTGGAAGAGTCTTCAGAAGATGTAGCGTCAGAGTCGAAGGTGCGACCCGTCTGTTTCCGTTGTTGTCTTCTACTGGCATATACTTCGGCCCAGGTGTAAACTTCTCCAAGTTTATAATCCACTGTGTCACGTCTAAATTTTTTAGTTTTCCTTTCGTTTATTTCATTTGTGTATGCATCAAGTTGTTTATTAATGTCAGCCAGTGTCGTATTCCAATCAGTATCTGCTAGTTTTGTAGAAATGTCTTGGCGTAAATCATCAATTTCTTTGTTCAATTCATCCAAGAGTTTAGACAATTCTTCAACAATCAAAAGAATTAAGTCCAATGAACATTTGTTGAGGATAGCCTCCCAACGTAATGTAAATCGTGGGTTATTCTTACATAGGGTTGATTTTAGAGCGATTCGTAGACCTCTAGGGATCCGTTGGACCTTATGGTACCTGATGAGAGTATTAGCATGTAACCGTTGATTTATGGCCCTCTTTGAAGTGTACAGTAATTGTTTTATATTGGATTGAATGGAGGTTGTACTGGAGCTGGTTCCTGTAGTGTCCTCGAAAAGTGCGTATATTCGTTGAGTTTCTTCAGGCGTGTACGTGAAAGTCTCAGTTCTGCTTTCTTTGTTAATTTCTGTGTCATCCATTTGTCAGGTGGTGCGCGATCTCTGTTGCTCAGGAAAGGGTAATGTCACGAATGAAGTAGAGGAAGCGCACTCGTGTGGATCAAGAAAGGTAATCCGGTAAGTGTCGTTTGTGGGTGCAGACGAGTAGATCCCCCTGAGTAGGGATGAAATCTGACGAAAGCACGTTCTGGGTGAGAGCGTGTCCCTCATATTGCACTCCAATAAAGAAATCAATTCTGCGATGGTAAATAGGATGATTTCAAATTTATTTGTGTGAATCGTTCAGATAAACGTTCTTCAATTCAAAACATTTAAAGGTCACCAACGAGTGTATTTCACATCATAACTCGATATAGCCCAATGCATTTCGGGCCGGTGTGGCCCTTCATCAGGGGCGGCACTGAAATAAGAGGATACAAGGAATCAGCCTTAATTTAAACACATCTGTGTATGCATAATAGTACAAGTACTTGAAAAAATGCGTGCAAAAGTTGAAAAGAGTCTTTGTGTGCCAGATATAAAATGTTACGGAATGTAAAAGTAGGTGCTAGTGACCAGAGTAGATGAGAGAAGGTAAAGGATGGGTAAGTGAGAGTAAGAACCAAAGGAAACAAAAAGGTGTCGAATGCGATCGTATTTCATGGATGTTAATACAAGTATCCAGAATGTGCGTTAAGGGAAAAAAAACAGAGAAACTACTACATAGAAGGTGAGGTGAACCCCAAGAAAAACGCAGTGAGTCCAAAGGATTGAAAAAGTCCATACGAGATACCAAATACCGTGAGGAGCAAAGTCTGCATAAAAGGTGCATGAATCAATAAAATTGCTCAGTAGTGAATAGGGTAAACACCACGGATAAGCGAAGTAAATCGACAGAACTGAGAGGTTTGTGAGAAGTACCGAGTACAGAGTCGAGCACTTACGTGTGGGAAGGTAACCGGGCCGGTGAAAGCTGTCAAATCACAGGGTTTGCGGCGTATCCGGAAGTATGTCAAGTGCTCAAACATAGTGAATTTAAATGTGTCCGATACTCGGCGTAGCGAATTGGGTGGGGCTGAAAACCCGTCAACCAATGGTGAGCACTCTCCTAGTGAGAGTAGAACCAGTCAGTGTGTGAATAACGAAAGAGGAACGGTACACCAGGTGATACTGTGATCCAATCGCAATGTAGTAATACAAGCCGGAATATGAAACGCATGCTAATGCGTATAGGCGTGTATACGGAAGTAAATAAAGTCGATGTAATGTGAACGGACAATGAGAACTACAGTGAAAACAGTCTCGTAGTTCAGGTAATAGTGCGCAATAGAGAATTAGTGTAAACGTCGAACATGAAAAAGCGGCGAAGGAAAGAATGTCATAATACAGAAGGCGTAGTGCGTGTACTAAATGTATAAAATAACACAAAGTATATCAATAAAGTTAGTGCATCAAAATATATCCGAGTGTGCTAACAATAACCTGAGATGGGTGTGTAGGAAGTAACGAGAAACATATATGCTGGAAGAAAAAAGTGTGAATACCATAAAACGAGATAAGAGAGAATGTACAATGTCATGTAATATGTCAAGTATCAAAAAATAAATGTAAATAATAATAATAATGAAGTTTTTCATGGCATCAGGGAACATAAAGTTACATGGTCCCAGGTCTATGGGAATTGGACCCATGACAGATTAAACAAGGTCACAGAGAAGCTGGAAAAACATGTCAACAATGCTGTGGCGGAATCAGTAGATTTACAAAAAACAGCCTAGATCATAACGTTCATTGAGCCCTTTCGGGTGAATCGAATCCAATTTGTTAATCCAGAATACTTTGCGTTGTAATAAAAATTGAGTGTTATTGCGTCCTTTGATCAGTGGTACTTGTTCTAAGATAAGAAAGCGTAGTTGGCAAATGTTATGTTGAAAAAGATGAAAGTGATTTTCAATTGGAGACTTCATCTGTCGGGTACGTATATTACTTTTGTGTTCATTGAGTCTGATACAGAATTTTCTCTCTGTTTTCCCGACATAGACTAGTCCGCACGGACATTTGAGCATGTAAATCACATTTTGTGTGTTACAAGTGGCAGTAACCATCAATTTGATTGAATGTCTTTTATGGGGATGTGAAATGCTGTTGCCTTTGATGATTGAGTTGCAATTCCCACAGTTAAAGCAAGGAATAGTTCCTTTGAAATCCGTGCTGGTATGAATTTTTGAGGTGGACAAAATCTGTTTGAGATTGCGCGACCTTTGATAGGCGAATCTGGGTTGTGAATCAAAAATGTTTTGAAAGTCTGGTTCGTTACTGAGAATCGGCCAATACCTTAAGATAGTTTTTTAAATTTGGTTGCTTTTGGTTGAAAATTTTGAAACGAACACAGTACTAGATTCGTGCGTTATTGGAGTTTTTGGTTGAAGCAGTTTCTGTTGTGTTGATGTGTCTGCTTTGGTAACAGCGGTTTCCAAGATGGTCGGTGGATAATTGCGTTTTGTGAATTTTTCAATACATTCAGCTTTACTGGATTCATACAGATCATCGGTACTTGCAATTCTTTTCAGTCTCAATAATTGAGAGTAAGGTAGGTGTTTTTTGAGGGAAGGTTGATGAAAACTGTCATAATGCAACAAATTATTCCGATCAGTCGGTTTGGTGTAAACTTGTGTGCTTAAATGATCGCCTTTTTTGGTAACAAGAGTATCCAGAAATGTTACTGAGTCCTGACTGATGGTATGAGTAAATTCGATTCGATGATCAACTGTGTTGAGTTTTTCAATGAGTTGTTCTAAAAGATTAACTGAACCTTTCCAAATGATGAAGATATCATCCATGTATCTTTTATATAGGATCAGTTTATCCAACCAGGCCTGTTCTGTCAAAATGTTGTCCAGTTCAAAACGGTACATGTATAGATTGGCATACGTCGGCGCAGCACAATTGCCCATAGATGTACCAGAGCAATGAATGTAGTATGTTCCAGACCATTCGAAATAACTATGGTAAAGTGTGAAATGAATGAGTTCCATAAGGAAGATTTTTAGGTTGTTGGGTTTGTCCGTCAAGAGTAAAAAAGATTCAATTGCCTCAATACCTTTGTCATGGGGAATCGATGTATATAATGACTTCACATCAATAGTAGATAATATGATATCTGGGGTGATTAGACTTTGTACAGATTCTATGATATTGAGAAAATTGGTGGTATCTTTGATGTAGGTTGACATGGATTGTACAAGAGGTTGTAGATGTTTGTCTAAATATCTTCCCACGGGTTCATGGATTGAGTTGACGGTAGAAACTATGGGTCTGAATGGAGGTTTAGTGGCATGTTTGTGGATTTTCGGTAGCATATATATATAAGGAGTTGACGGGTCTTCTTTGATTAGGTATTTTTTATCATCATCTTTAATGGTTCCATTATCATAAGCAGTATTAATGATGATTTTGAGAATATCCGTAAATTCCTTAGTTGGATCTGATATTATGGGCATGTAAATTTCCAGGTTTTGTACATGGTCATTAACACTTTCTAGGTAAAAGGTAGAATCCATTATAACAAGGGCGCCCCCTTTGTCTGCTTCTCTGAAGGTAATTTTGGGTATGTTAGCTTGTTGTTTCAGAGTGTCTTGTTCTTTTCGTGTAATATTGTTAAAGATGCTTTTGGTGGCATAAGTGATGTTTTTAAGATCTTTTTTGACGATTGTTTCAAAAGCATCAAGTACTTGGTGGCTCCTAGGAGCCATAAATGTACTTCTGTTGCGTAAGTCTACTAAAGTGTTGTCGCGTGGAGCATGTGGCGTGTTCATGAAGTTATAAAAAAAATGCTACAATCTTAAAGATCTCATACATTTAAAGAGACTGACTTCTGTTTCAAGCTGGTTAGAGTGATAGGTAGGTACAAATGAAGTTCCTTTTTGTAGAGTTTGTATTTGGAATTGTGTAAGATTGTAACTGGAAATATTTATTACGAGGTTTTCTGACTGCGTGTACTTTTTCCAACCGTTTTTGACGTTGCTTTTCCTCCTGGATCTCCTGGTGGCTTTGTGCCTGATCCTAAAAAATGCTGTCTATTGTCGCTTGTTGAAGGTTCTTCGCTTGTTGATTGTAATGTATCTACTGATTCGGAGGGTGCCGTGGTTGTTTTAGTAAGTTGAATATTAGATGGTCTGATGTTAGTGGAAGAGTCTTCAGAAGATGTAGCGTCAGAGTCGAAGGTGCGACCCGTCTGTTTCCGTTGTTGTCTTCTACTGGCATATACTTCGGCCCAGGTGTAAACTTCTCCAAGTTTATAATCCACTGTGTCACGTTTAAATGTTCTAGTTTTCCTTTCGTTTATTCCATTTGTGTATTCATCAAGTTGTTTATTAATGTCAGCCAGTGTCGTATTCCAATCAGTATCTGCTAGTTTTGTAGAAAAGTCTTTGCGTAAATCATCAATTTCTTTGTTCAATTCATCCAAGAGTTTAGACAATTCTTCAACAATCAAAAGAATTAAGTCCAATGAACATTTGTTGAGGATAGCCTCCCAACGTAATGTAAATCGTGGGTTATTCTTACATAGGGTTGATTTTAGAGTGATTCGTAGACCTCTAGGGATCCGTTGGACCTTATGGTACCTGATGAGAGTATGAGCATGTAACCGTTGATTTATGGCCCTCTTTGAAGTGTACAGTAATTGTTTTATATTGGATTGAATGGAGGTTGTACTGGAGCTGGTTCCTGTAGTGTCCTCAAAGTGCGTATATTCGTTGAGTTTCTTCAGGCGTGTACGTGAAAGTCTCAGTTCTGCTTTCTTTGTTAATTTCTGTGTCATCCATTTGTCAGGTGGTGCGCGATCTCTGTTGCTCAGGAAAGGGTAATGTCACGAATGAAGTAGAGGAAGCGCATTCGTGTGGATCAAGAAAGGTAATCCGGTAAGTGTAGTTTGTTCATTGAGTCTGATACCTAATTTTCTCTCTGTTTTCCCGACATAGACTAGTCCGCACGGACATTTGAGCATGTAAATCACATTTTGTGTGTTACAAGTGGCAGTAACCATCAATTTGATTGGATGTCCTTTATGTGGATGTGAAATGCTGTTGCCTTTGATGATTGAGTTGCAATTCCCACAGTTAAAGCAAGGAATAGTTCCTTTGAAATCCGTGCTGGTATGAATTTTTGAGGTGGACAAAATCTGTTTGAGATTGCGCGACCTTTGATAGGCGAATCTGGGTTGTGAATCAAAAATGTTTTGAAAGTCTGGTTCGTTACTGAGAATCGGCCAATACCTTAAGATAGTTTTTTAAATTTGGTTGCTTTTGGTTGAAAATTTTGAAACGAACACAGTACTAGATTCGTGCGTTATTGGAGTTTTTGGTTGAAGCAGTTTCTGTTGTGTTGATGTGTCTGCTTTGGTAACAGCGGTTTCCAAGATGGTCGGTGGATAATTGCGTTTTGTGAATTTTTCAATACATTCAGCTTTACTGGATTCATACAGATCATCGGTACTTGCAATTCTTTTCAGTCTCAATAATTGAGAGTAAGGTAGGTGTTTTTTGAGGGAAGGTTGATGAAAACTGTCATAATGCAACAAATTATTCCGATCAGTCGGTTTGGTGTAAACTTGTGTGCTTAAATGATCGCCTTTTTTGGTAACAAGAGTATCCAGAAATGTTACTGAGTCCTGACTGATGGTATGAGTAAATTCGATTCGATGATCAACTGTGTTGAGTTTTTCAATGAGTTGTTCTAAAAGATTAACTGAACCTTTCCAAATGATGAAGATAACATCCATGTATCTTTTATATAGGATCAGTTTATCCAACCAGGCCTGTTCTGTCAAAATGTTGTCCAGTTCAAAACGGTACATGTATAGATTGGCATACGTCGGCGCAGCACAATTGCCCATAGATGTACCAGAGCAATGAATGTAGTATGTTCCAGACCATTCGAAATAACTATGGTAAAGTGTGAAATGAATGAGTTCCATAAGGAAGATTTTTAGGTTGTTGGGTTTGTCCGTCAAGAGTAAAAAAGATTCAATTGCCTCAATACCTTTGTCATGGGGAATCGATGTATATAATGACTTCACATCAATAGTAGATAATATGATATCTGGGGTGATTAGACTTTGTACAGATTCTATGATATTGAGAAAATTGGTGGTATCTTTGATGTAGGTTGACATGGATTGTACAAGAGGTTGTAGATGTTTGTCTAAATATCTTCCCACGGGTTCATGGATTGAGTTGACGGTAGAAACTATGGGTCTGAATGGAGGTTTAGTGGCATGTTTGTGGATTTTCGGTAGCATATATATATAAGGAGTTGACGGGTCTTCTTTGATTAGGTATTTTTTATCATCATCTTTAATGGTTCCATTATCATAAGCAGTATTAATGATGATTTTGAGAATATCCGTAAATTCCTTAGTTGGATCTGATATTATGGGCATGTAAATTTCCAGGTTTTGTACATGGTCATTAACACTTTCTAGGTAAAAGGTAGAATCCATTATAACAAGGGCGCCCCCTTTGTCTGCTTCTCTGAAGGTAATTTTGGGTATGTTAGCTTGTTGTTTCAGAGTGTCTTGTTCTTTTCGTGTAATATTGTTAAAGATGCTTTTGGTGGCATAAGTGATGTTTTTAAGATCTTTTTTGACGATTGTTTCAAAAGCATCAAGTACTTGGTGGCTCCTAGGAGCCATAAATGTACTTCTGTTGCGTAAGCCTACTAAAGTGTTGTCGCGTGGAGCATGTGGCGTGTTCATGAAGTTATAAAAAAAATGCTACAATCTTAAAGATCTCATACATTTAAAGAGACTGACTTCTGTTTCAAGCTGGTTAGAGTGATAGGTAGGTACAAATGAAGTTCCTTTTTGTAGAGTTTGTATTTGGAATTGTGTAAGATTGTAACTGGAAATATTTATTACGAGGTTTTCTGACTGCGTGTACTTTTTCCAACCGTTTTTGACGTTGCTTTTCCTCCTGGATCTCCTGGTGGCTTTGTGCCTGATCCTAAAAAATGCTGTCTATTGTCGCTTGTTGAAGGTTCTTCGCTTGTTGATTGTAATGTATCTACTGATTCGGAGGGTGCCGTGGTTGTTTTAGTAAGTTGAATATTAGATGGTCTGATGTTAGTGGAAGAGTCTTCAGAAGATGTAGCGTCAGAGTCGAAGGTGCGACCCGTCTGTTTCCGTTGTTGTCTTCTACTGGCATATACTTCGGCCCAGGTGTAAACTTCTCCAAGTTTATAATCCACTGTGTCACGTTTAAATGTTCTAGTTTTCCTTTCGTTTATTCCATTTGTGTATTCATCAAGTTGTTTATTAATGTCAGCCAGTGTCGTATTCCAATCAGTATCTGCTAGTTTTGTAGAAAAGTCTTTGCGTAAATCATCAATTTCTTTGTTCAATTCATCCAAGAGTTTAGACAATTCTTCAACAATCAAAAGAATTAAGTCCAATGAACATTTGTTGAGGATAGCCTCCCAACGTAATGTAAATCGTGGGTTATTCTTACATAGGGTTGATTTTAGAGTGATTCGTAGACCTCTAGGGATCCGTTGGACCTTATGGTACCTGATGAGAGTATGAGCATGTAACCGTTGATTTATGGCCCTCTTTGAAGTGTACAGTAATTGTTTTATATTGGATTGAATGGAGGTTGTACTGGAGCTTGTTCCTGTAGTGTCCTCAAAGTGCGTATATTCGTTGAGTTTCTTCAGGCGTGTACGTGAAAGTCTCAGTTCTGCTTTCTTTGTTAATTTCTGTGTCATCCATTTGTCAGGTGGTGTGCGATCTCTGTTGCTCAGGAAAGGGTAATGTCACGAATGAAGTAGAGGAAGCGCATTCGTGTGGATCAAGAAAGGTAATCCGGTAAGTGTAGTTTGTTCATTGAGTCTGATACCTAATTTTCTCTCTGTTTTCCCGACATAGACTAGTCCGCACGGACATTTGAGCATGTAAATCACATTTTGTGTGTTACAAGTGGCAGTAACCATCAATTTGATTGGATGTCCTTTATGTGGATGTGAAATGCTGTTGCCTTTGATGATTGAGTTGCAATTCCCACAGTTAAAGCAAGGAATAGTTCCTTTGAAACCCGTGCTGGTATGAATTTTTGAGGTGGACAAAATCTGTTTGAGATTGCGCGGCCTTTGATAGGCGAATCTGGGTTGTGAATCAAAAATGTTTTGAAAGTCTGGTTCGTTACTGAGAATCGGCCAATACCTTAAGATAGTTTTTTAAATTTGGTTGCTTTTGGTTGAAAATTTTGAAACGAACACAGTACTAGATTCGTGCGTTATTGGAGTTTTTGGTTGAAGCAGTTTCTGTCGTGTTGATGTGTCTGCTTTGGTAACAGCGTTTTCCAAGATGGTCGGTGGATAATTGCTATTTGTGAATTTTTCAATACATTCAGCTTTACTGGATTCATACAGATCATCGGTACTTGCAATTCTTTTCAGTCTCAATAATTGAGAGTAAGGTAGGTGTTTTTTGAGGGAAGGTTGATGAAAACTGTCATAATGCAACAAATTATTCCGATCAGTCGGTTTGGTGTAAACTTGTGTGCTTAAATGATCGCCTTTGTTGGTAACAAGAGTATCCAGAAATGTTACTGAGTCCTGACTGATGGTATGAGTAAATTCGATTCGATGATCAACTGTGTTGAGTTTTTCAATGAGTTGTTCTAAAAGATTAACTGAACCTTTCCAAATGATGAAGATATAATCTATGTATCTTTTATATAGGATCAGTTTATCCAACCAGGCCTGTTCTCTCAAAATGTTGTCCAGTTCAAAACGGTACATGTATAGATTGGCATACGTCGGCGCAGCACAATTGCCCATAGATGTACCGGAGCAATGAAAGTAGTATGTTCCAGACCATTCGAAATAACTGTGGTAAAGTGTGAAATGAATGAGTTCCATAAGGAAGATTTTTAGGTTGTTGGGTTTGTCCGTCAAGAGTAAAAAAGATTCAATTGCCTCAATACCTTTGTCATGGGGAATCGATGTATATAATGACTTCACATCAATAGTAGATAATATGATATCTGGGGTGATTAGATTTTGTACAGAGTCTATGATATTGAGAAAATTGGTGGTATCTTTGATGTAGGTTGACATGGATTGTACAAGAGGTTGTAGATGTTTGTCTAAATATCTTCCCACGGGTTCATGGATTGAGTTGACGGTAGAAACTATGGGTCTGAATGGAGGTTTAGTGGCATGTTTGTGGATTTTCGGTAGCATATATATATAAGGAGTTGACGGGTCTTCTTTGATAAGGTATTTTTTATCATCATCTTTAATGGTTCCATTATCATAAGCAGTATTAATGATGATTTTGAGAATATCCGTAAATTCCTTAGTTGGATCTGATATTATGGGCATGTAAATTTCCGGGTTTTGTACATGGTCATTAACACTTTCTAGGTAAAAGGTAGAATCCATTATAACAAGGGCGCCCCCTTTGTCTGCTACTCTGAAGGTAATTTTGGGTATGTTAGCTTGTTGTTTTAGAGTGTCTTGTTCTTTTCGTGTAATATTGTTAAAGATGCTTTTGGTGTGATAAGTGATGTTTTTAAGATCTTTTTTGACGATTGTTTCAAAAGCATCAAGTACTTTGTGGCTCCTAGGAGCCATAAATGTACTTCTATTGCGTAAGCCTAGTAAAGTGTTGTCGCGTGGAGCGTCTGGCGTGTTCATGAAGTTATAAAAAAAACGCTACAATCTTAAAGATCTCATACATTTAAAGAGACTGACTTCTGTTTCAAGCTGGTTAGAGTGATAGGTAGGTACAAATGAAGTTCCTTTTTGTAGAGTTTGTATTTGGAATTGTGTAAGGTTGTAACTGGAAATATTTATTACGAGGTTTTCTGACTGCGTGTACTTTTTCCAACCGTTTTTGACGTTGATTTTCCTCCTGGATCTCCTGGTGGCTTTGTGCCTGATCCTAAAAAATGCTGTCTATTGTCGCTTGTTGAAGGTTCTTCGCTTGTTGATTGTAATGTATCTACTGATTCGGAGGGTGCCGTGGTTGTTTTAGTAAGTTGAATATCAGATGGTCTGATGTTAGTGGAAGAGTCTTCAGAAGATGTAGCGTCAGAGTTGAAGGTGCGACCCGTCTGTTCCCGTTGTTGTCTTCTACTGGCATATACTTCGGCCCAGGTGTAAACTTCTCCAAGTTTATAATCCACTGTGTCACGTTTAAATTTTCTAGTTTTCCTTTCGTTTATTTCATTTGTGTATGCATCAAGTTGTTTAATAATGTCAGCCAGTGTCGTATTCCAATCAGTATCTGCTAGTTTTGTAGAAATGTCTTGGCGTAAATCATCAATTTCTTTGTTCAATTCATCCAAGAGTTTAGACAATTCTTCAACAATCAAAAGAATTAAGTCCAATGAACATTTGTTGAGGATAGCCTCCCAACGTAATGTAAATCGTGGGTTATTCTTACATAGGGTTGATTTTAGAGCGATTCGTAGACCTCTAGGGATCCGTTGGACCTTATGGTACCTAATGAGAGTATTAGCATGTAACCGTTGATTTATGGCCCTCTTTGAAGTGTACAGTAATTGTTTTATATTGGATTGAATGGAGGTTGTACTGGAGCTGGTTCCTGTAGTGTCCTCGAAAAGTGCGTATATTCGTTGAGTTTCTTCAGGCGTGTACGTGAAAGTCTCAGTTCTGCTTTCTTTGTTAATTTCTGTGTCATCCATTTGTCAGGTGGTGCGCGATCTCTGTTGCTCAGGAAAGGGTAATGTCACGAATGAAGTAGAGGAAGCGCACTCGTGTGGATCAAGAAAGGTAATCCGGTAAGTGTAGTTTGTGGGTGCAGACGAGTAGATCCCCCTGAGTAGGGATGAAATCTGAGGAAAGCACGTTCTGGGTGAGAGCGTGTCCCTCAAATTGCACTCCAATAAAGAAATCAATTCTGCGATGGTAAATAGGATGATTTCAAATTTATTTGTGTGAATCGTTCAGATAAACGTTCTTCAATTCAAAACATTTCAAGGTCACCAACGAGTGTATTTCACATCATAACTCGATATAGCCCAATGCATTTCGGGCCGGTGTGGCCCTTCATCAGGGGCGGCACTGAAATAAGAGGATACAAGGAATCAGCCTTAATTTAAACACATCTGTGTATGCATAATAGTACAAGTACTTGAAAAAATGCGTGCAAAAGTGGAAAAGAGTCTTTGTGTGCCAGATGTAAAATGTTACGGAATGTAAAAGTAGGTGCTAGTGACCAGAGTAGATGCGAGAAGGTAAAGGATGGGTAAGTGAGAGTAAGAACCAAAGGAAACAAAAAGGTGTCGAATGCGATCGTATTTCATGGATGTTAATACAAGTATCCAGAATGTGCGTTAAGGGAAAAAAAACAGAGAAACTACTACATAGAAGGTGAGGTGAACCCCAAGAAAAATGCAGTGAGTCCAAAGGATTGAAAAAGTCCATACGAGATACCAAATACCGTGAGGAGCAAAGTCTGCATAAAAGGTGCATGAATCAATAAAATTGCTCAGTAGTGAATAGGGTAAACACCACGGATAAGCGAAGTGAATCGACAGAACTGAGAGGTTTGTGAGAAGTACCGAGTACAGAGTCGAGCACTTACGTGTGGGAAGGTAACCGGGCCGGTGAAAGCTGTCAAATCACAGGGTTTGCGGCGTATCCGGAAGTATGTCAAGTGCTCAAACATAGTGAATTTAAATGTGTCCGATATTCGCCGTAGCGAATTGGGTGGGGCTGAAAACCCGTCAACCAATGGTGAGCACTCTCCTAGTGAGAGTAGAACCAGTCAGTGTGTGAATAACGAAAGAGGAACGGTACACCAGGTGATACTGTGATCCAATCGCAATGTAGTAATACAAGCCGGAATATGAAACGCATGCTAATGCGTATAGGCGTGTATACGGAAGTAAATAAAGTCGATGAAATGTGAACGGACAATGAGAACTACAGTGAAAACAGACTCGTAGTTCAGGTAATAGTGCGCAATAGAGAATTAGTGTAAACGTCGAACATGAAAAAGCGGCGAAGGAAAGAATGTCATAATACAGAAGGCGTAGTGCGTGTACTAAATGTATAAAATACCACAAAGTATATCAATAAAGTAAGTGCATCAAAATATATCCGAGTGTGCTAACAATAACGTGAGATGGGTGTGTAGGAAGTAACAAGAAACATATATGCTGGAAGAAAAAAAGTGTGAATACCATAAAACGAGATAAGAGAGAATGTACAATGTCATGTAATATGTCAAGTATAAAAAAATAAATGTAAATAATAATAATAATGAAGTTTTTCATGGCATCAGGGAACATAAAGTTACATGGTCCCAGGTCTATGGAAATTGGACCCATGACAGATTAAACAAGGTCACAGAGAAGCTGGAAAAACATGTCAACAATGCTGTGGCGGAATCAGTAGATTTACAAAAAACAGCCTAGATCATAACGTTCATTGAGCCCTTTCGGGTGAATCGAATCCAATTTGTTAATCCAGAATACTTTGCGTTGTAATAAAAATTGAGTGTTATTGCGTCCTTTGATCAGTGGTACTTGTTCTAAGATAAGAAAGCGCAGTTGGCAAATGTTATGTTGAAAAAGATGAAAGTGATTTGCAATTGGAGATCTCATCTGTCGGGTACGTATATTACTTTTGTGTTCATTGAGTCTGATACGTAATTTTCTCTCTGTTTTCCCGACATAGACTAGTCCGCACGGACATTTGAGCATGTAAATCACATTTTGTGTGTTACAAGTGGCAGTAACCATCAATTTGATTGGATGTCCTTTATGGGGATGTGAAATGCTGTTGCCTTTGATGATTGAGTTGCAATTCCCACAGTTAAAGCAAGGAATAGTTCCTTTGAAACCCGTGCTGGTATGAATTTTTGAGGTGGACAAAATCTGTTTGAGATTGCGCGACCTTTGATAGGCGAATCTGGGTTGTTGTGAATCAAAAATGTTTTGAAAGTCTGGTTCGTTACTGAGAATCGGCCAATACCTTAAGATAGTTTTTTAAATTTGGTTGCTTTTGGTTGAAAATTTTGAAACGAACACAGTACTAGATTTGTGCGTTATTGGAGTTTTTGGTTGAAGCAGTTTCTGTCGTGTTGATGTGTCTGCTTTGGTAACAGCGTTTTCCAAGATGGTCGGTGGATAATTGCTATTTGTGAATTTTTCAATACATTCAGATTTACTGGATTCATACAGATCATCGGTACTTGCAATTCTTTTCAGTCTCAATAATTGAGAGTAAGGTAGGTGTTTTTTGAGGGAAGGTTGATGAAAACTGTCATAATGCAACAAATTATTCCGATCAGTCGGTTTGGTGTAAACTTGTGTGCTTAAATGATCGCCTTTGTTGGTAACAAGAGTATCCAGAAATGTTACTGAGTCCTGACTGATGGTATGAGTAAATTCGATTCGATGATCAACTGTGTTGAGTTTTTCAATGAGTTGTTCTAAAAGATTAACTGAACCTTTCCAAATGATGAAGATATAATCTATGTATCTTTTATATAGGATCAGTTTATCCAACCAGGCCTGTTCTCTCAAAATGTTGTCCAGTTCAAAACGGTACATGTATAGATTGGCATACGTCGGCGCAGCACAATTGCCCATAGATGTACCGGAGCAATGAATGTAGTATGTTCCAGACCATTCGAAATAACTGTGGTAAAGTGTGAAATGAATGAGTTCCATAAGGAAGATTTTTAGGTTGTTGGGTTTGTCCGTCAAGAGTAAAAAAGATTCAATTGCCTCAATACCTTTGTCATGGGGAATCGATGTATATAATGACTTCACATCAATAGTAGATAATATGATATCTGGGGTGATTAGATTTTGTACAGAGTCTATGATATTGAGAAAATTGGTGGTATCTTTGATGTAGGTTGACATGGATTGTACAAGAGGTTGTAGATGTTTGTCTAAATATCTTCCCACGGGTTCATGGATTGAGTTGACGGTAGAAACTATGGGTCTGAATGGAGGTTTAGTGGCATGTTTGTGGATTTTCGGTAGCATATATATATAAGGAGTTGACGGGTCTTCTTTGATAAGGTATTTTTTATCATCATCTTTAATGGTTCCATTATCATAAGCAGTATTAATGATGATTTTGAGAATATCCGTAAATTCCTTAGTTGGATCTGATATTATGGGCATGTAAATTTCCGGGTTTTGTACATGGTCATTAACACTTTCTAGGTAAAAGGTAGAATCCATTATAACAAGGGCGCCCCCTTTGTCTGCTACTCTGAAGGTAATTTTGGGTATGTTAGCTTGTTGTTTTAGAGTGTCTTGTTCTTTTCGTGTAATATTGTTAAAGATGCTTTTGGTGTGATAAGTGATGTTTTTAAGATCTTTTTTGACGATTGTTTCAAAAGCATCAAGTACTTTGTGGCTCCTAGGAGCCATAAATGTACTTCTATTGCGTAAGCCTAGTAAAGTGTTGTCGCGTGGAGCGTCTGGCGTGTTCATGAAGTTATAAAAAAAACGCTACAATCTTAAAGATCTCATACATTTAAAGAGACTGACTTCTGTTTCAAGCTGGTTAGAGTGATAGGTAGGTACAAATGAAGTTCCTTTTTGTAGAGTTTGTATTTGGAATTGTGTAAGGTTGTAACTGGAAATATTTATTACGAGGTTTTCTGACTGCGTGTACTTTTTCCAACCGTTTTTGACGTTGATTTTCCTCCTGGATCTCCTGGTGGCTTTGTGCCTGATCCTAAAAAATGCTGTCTATTGTCGCTTGTTGAAGGTTCTTCGCTTGTTGATTGTAATGTATCTACTGATTCGGAGGGTGCCGTGGTTGTTTTAGTAAGTTGAATATTAGATGGTCTGATGTTAGTGGAAGAGTCTTCAGACGATGTAGCGTCAGAGTTGAAGGTGCGACCCGTCTGTTCCCGTTGTTGTCTTCTACTGGCATATACTTCGGCCCAGGTGTAAACTTCTCCAAGTTTATAATCCACTGTGTCACGTTTAAATTTTCTAGTTTTCCTTTCGTTTATTTCATTTGTGTATGCATCAAGTTGTTTAATAATGTCAGCCAGTGTCGTATTCCAATCAGTATCTGCTAGTTTTGTAGAAATGTCTTGGCGTAAATCATCAATTTCTTTGTTCAATTCATCCAAGAGTTTAGACAATTCTTCAACAATCAAAAGAATTAAGTCCAATGAACATTTGTTGAGGATAGCCTCCCAACGTAATGTAAATCGTGGGTTATTCTTACATAGGGTTGATTTTAGAGCGATTCGTAGACCTCTAGGGATCCGTTGGACCTTATGGTACCTAATGAGAGTATTAGCATGTAACCGTTGATTTATGGCCCTCTTTGAAGTGTACAGTAATTGTTTTATATTGGATTGAATGGAGGTTGTACTGGAGCTGGTTCCTGTAGTGTCCTCGAAAAGTGCGTATATTCGTTGAGTTTCTTCAGGCGTGTACGTGAAAGTCTCAGTTCTGCTTTCTTTGTTAATTTCTGTGTCATCCATTTGTCAGGTGGTGCGCGATCTCTGTTGCTCAGGAAAGGGTAATGTCACGAATGAAGTAGAGGAAGCGCACTCGTGTGGATCAAGAAAGGTAATCCGGTAAGTGTAGTTTGTGGGTGCAGACGAGTAGATCCCCCTGAGTAGGGATGAAATCTGAGGAAAGCTTGTTCTGGGTGAGAGCGTGTCCCTCAAATTGCACTCCAATAAAGAAATCAATTCTGCGATGGTAAATAGGATGATTTCAAATTTATTTGTGTGAATCGTTCAGATAAACGTTCTTCCATTCAAAACATTTCAAGGTCACCAACGAGTGTATTTCACATCATAACTCGATATAGCCCAATGCATTTCGGGCCGGTGTGGCCCTTCATCAGGGGCGGCACTGAAATAAGAGGATACAAGGAATCAGCCTTAATTTAAACACATCTGTGTATGCATAATAGTACAAGTACTTGAAAAAATGCGTGCAAAAGTGGAAAAGAGTCTTTGTGTGCCAGATATAAAATGTTACGGAATGTAAAAGTAGGTGCTAGTGACCAGAGTAGATGCGAGAAGGTAAAGGATGGGTAAGTGAGAGTAAGAACCAAAGGAAACAAAAAGGTGTCGAATGCGATCGTATTTCATGGATGTTAATACAAGTATCCAGAATGTGCGTTAAGGGAAAAAAAACAGAGAAACTACTACATAGAAGGTGAGGTGAACCCCAAGAAAAATGCAGTGAGTCCAAAGGATTGAAAAAGTCCATACGAGATACCAAATACCGTGAGGAGCAAAGTCTGCATAAAAGGTGCATGAATCAATAAAATTGCTCAGTAGTGAATAGGGTAAACACCACGGATAAGCGAAGTGAATCGACAGAACTGAGAGGTTTGTGAGAAGTACCGAGTACAGAGTCGAGCACTTACGTGTGGGAAGGTAACCGGGCCGGTGAAAGCTGTCAAATCACAGGGTTTGCGGCGTATCCGGAAGTATGTCAAGTGCTCAAACATAGTGAATTTAAATGTGTCCGATATTCGCCGTAGCGAATTGGGTGGGGCTGAAAACCCGTCAACCAATGGTGAGCACTCTCCTAGTGAGAGTAGAACCAGTCAGTGTGTGAATAACGAAAGAGGAACGGTACACCAGGTGATACTGTGATCCAATCGCAATGTAGTAATACAAGCCGGAATATGAAACGCATGCTAATGCGTATAGGCGTGTATACGGAAGTAAATAAAGTCGATGAAATGTGAACGGACAATGAGAACTACAGTGAAAACAGACTCGTAGTTCAGGTAATAGTGCGCAATAGAGAATTAGTGTAAACGTCGAACATGAAAAAGCGGCGAAGGAAAGAATGTCATAATACAGAAGGCGTAGTGCGTGTACTAAATGTATAAAATACCACAAAGTATATCAATAAAGTAAGTGCATCAAAATATATCCGAGTGTGCTAACAATAACGTGAGATGGGTGTGTAGGAAGTAACGAGAAACATATATGCTGGAAGAAAAAAAGTGTGAATACCATAAAACGAGATAAGAGAGAATGTACAATGTCATGTAATATGTCAAGTATAAAAAAATAAATGTAAATAATAATAATAATGAAGTTTTTCATGGCATCAGGGAACATAAAGTTACATGGTCCCAGGTCTATGGAAATTGGACCCATGACAGATTAAACAAGGTCACAGAGAAGCTGGAAAAACATGTCAACAATGCTGTGGCGGAATCAGTAGATTTACAAAAAACAGCCTAGATCATAACGTTCATTGAGCCCTTTCGGGTGAATCGAATCCAATTTGTTAATCCAGAATACTTTGCGTTGTAATAAAAATTGAGTGTTATTGCGTCCTTTGATCAGTGGTACTTGTTCTAAGATAAGAAAGCGCAGTTGGCAAATGTTATGTTGAAAAAGATGAAAGTGATTTGCAATTGGAGATCTCATCTGTCGGGTACGTATATTACTTTTGTGTTCATTGAGTCTGATACGTAATTTTCTCTCTGTTTTCCCGACATAGACTAGTCCGCACGGACATTTGAGCATGTAAATCACATTTTGTGTGTTACAAGTGGCAGTAACCATCAATTTTGATTGGATGTCCTTTATGGGGATGTGAAATGCTGTTGCCCTTGATGATTGAGTTGCAATTCCCTCAGTTAAAGCAAGGAATAGTTCCTTTGAAATCCGTGCTGGTATGAATTTTTGAGGTGGACAAAATCTGTTTGAGATTGCACGACTTTTGATAGGCGAATCTGGGTTGTGAATCAAAAATGTTTTGAAAGTCTGGCTCGTTACTGAGTATCGGCCAATACCTTAAGATCGTTTTTTAAATTTGGTTGCTTTTGGTTGAAAATTTTGAAACGAACACAGTTCTAGATTTGTGCGTTATTGGAGTTTTTGGTTGAAGCAGTTTCTGTCGTGTTGATGTGTCTGCTTTGGTAACAGCGTTTTCCAAGATGGTCGGTGGATAATTGCGTTTTGTGAATTTTTCAATACATTCAGCTTTACTGGATTCATACAGATCATCGGTACTTGTAATTCTTTTCAGTCTCAATAATTGAGAGTGAGGTAGGTGTTTTTTGAGGGAAGGTTGATGAAAAGTGTGATCATGCAACAAATTATTCAGATCAGTCGGTTTGGTGTAAACTTGTGTGCTTAAATGATCGCCTTTGTTGGTAACAAGAGTATCCAGAAATGTTACTGAGTCCTGACTGATGGTATGAGTAAATTTGATTCGATGATCAACTGTGTTGAGTTTTTCAATGAATTGTTCTAAAAGATTAACTGAACCTTTCCAAATGATGAAGATGTCATCTATGTATCTTTTATATAGGATCAGGTTATCCAACCAGGCCTGTGCTGTCAAAATGTTGTCCAGTTCAAAACGGTACATGTATAGATTGGCATACGTCGGCGCAGCACAATTGCCCATAGATGTACCAGAGCATTGAATGTAGTATGTTCCAGACCATTCAAAATAACTGTGGTAAAATGTGAAACGAATGAGTTCCATAAGGAAGATTTTTAGGTTGTTGGGTTTGTCCGTCAAGAGTAAAAAGATTCAATTGCCTCAATACCTTTGTCATGGAGAATCGATGTATATAATGACTTCACATCAATAGTAGATAATATGATATCTGGGGTGATTAGATTTTGTACAGATTCTATGATATTGAGAAAATTGGTGGTATCTTTGATGTAGGTTGACATGGATTGTACAAGAGGTTGTAGATGTTTGTCTAAATATCTTCCCACGGGTTCATGGATTGAGTTGACGGTAGAAACTATGGGTCTGAATGGAGGTCTAGTGGCGTGTTTGTGGATTTTCGGTAGCATATATATATAAGGAGTTGACGGGTCTTCTTTGATTAGGTATTTTTTATCATCATCTTTAATGGTTCCATTATCATAAGCAGTATTAATGATGATTTTGAGAATATCCATAAATTCCTTAGTTGGATCTGATATTATGGGCATGTAAATTTCCGGGTTTTGTACATGGTCATTAACACTTTCTAGGTAAAAGGTAGAATCCATTATAACAAGGGTGCCCCCTTTGTCTGCTTCTCTGAAGGTAATTTCGGGTATGTTAGCTAGTTGTTTCAGTGTGGCTTGTTCTTTTCATGTAATATTGTTAAAGATGCTTTTGGTGTGATAAGTGATGTTTTTAAGATCTTTTTTGACGATTGTTTCAAAAGCATCAAGTACTTTGTGGCACGTAGGAGCCATAAATGTACTTCTGTTGCGTAAGCCTAGTAAAGTTTTGTCGCGTGGAGCGTCCGGCGTGTACATGACGTTATGAAAAAAATGCTTCAATCTTAAAGATCTCATAAATTTAAAGAGACTG